>NC_141694.1:979345705-984210705 GCF_964263255.1 Lissotriton vulgaris | reverse complement strand
CTCTATCTCTCTATCGCTCTCCCTCTATCTCTCGATCGCCCTCCCTCTATCTCTCGATCGCCCTCCCTCTATCTCTCGATCGCCCTCCCTCTATCTCTCTATCGCCCTCCCTCTATTTATCTATCGCCCTCCCTCTATCTCTCTATCGCCCTCCCTCTATTTATCTATCGCCCTCCCTCTATCTATCGCCCTCCCTCCCTCTATCGCCCTCCCTCCCTCTCTCTCTATCGCCCTCCCTCTATCGCCCTCCCTCTATCTATCGCCCTCACTCTATCTATCTATCGCCCTCACTCTATCTATCTATCGCCCTCCCTCTATCTATCGCCCTCCCTCTATCTCTCTATCGCCCTCCCTCTATTTATCTATCGCCCTCCCTCTATCTCTCTATCGCCCTCCCTCTATTTATCTATCGCCCTCCCTCTATCTATCGCCCTCCCTCTATCTATCGCCCTCCCTCCCTCTATCGCCCTCCCTCCCTCTCTCTCTATCGCCCTCCCTCTATCGCCCTCCCTCTATCTATCGCCCTCACTCTATCTATCTATCGCCCTCACTCTATCTATCTATCGCCCTCCCTCTATCTATCGCCCTCCCTCTATCTATCGCCCTCACTCTATCTATCTAACGCCCTCCCTCTATCTATCTAACGCCCTCCCTCTATCTATCTAACGCCCTCCCTCTATCTATCTATCGCCCTCCCTCTATCTATCTATCGCCCTCCCTCTATCTATCTATCGCCCTCCCTCTATCTATCTAACGCCCTCCCTCTATCTATCTAACGCCCTCCCTCTATCTATCTAACGCCCTCCCTCTATCTATCTAACGCCCTCCCTCTATCTATCTAACGCCCTCCCTCTATCTATCTAACGCCCTCCCTCTATCTATCTATCGCCCTCCCTCTATCTATCTATCGCCCTCCCTCTATCTATCGCCCTCCCTCACTCTATCTATCTATCGCCCTCCCTCTATCTATCGCCCTCTCTCTATCTATCGCCCTCACTCTATCTATCTATCGCCCTCACTCTATCTATTGATCGCCCTCCCTCTATCTATCTATCGATCGCCCTCCCTCTATCTCTCTATCGCCCTCCCTCTATCTCTCTATCGCCCTCCCTCTATCTCTCTATCGCCCTCCCTCTATCTCTCTATCGCCCTCCCTCTATTTATCTATCGCCCTCCCTCTATCTATCTATCGCCCTCCCTCTATCTATCTATCGCCCTCCCTCTATCTATCGATCGCCCTCCCTCTATCTCTCTATCGCCCTCCCTCTATCTCTCTATCCCCCTCCCTCTATTTATCTATCGCCCTCCCTCTATCTATCTATCGCCCTCCCTCTATCTATCTATCGCCCTCCCTCTATCTATCTATCGCCCTCCCTCTATCTATCTATCGCCTTCCTCTATCTATCTATCGCCCTCCCTCTATCTATCTATCGCCCTCCCTCTATCTATCTATCGCCCTCCCTCTATCTCTCTATCGCCCTCCCTCTATTTATCTATCGCCCTCCCTCTATCTATCTATCGCCCTCCCTCTATCTATCTATCGCCCTCCCTCTATCTATCTATCGCCCTCCCTCTATCTATCTATCTATCGCCCTTCCTCTATCTATCTATCGCCCTTCCTCTATCTATCTATCGCCCTCCCTCTATCTATCTATCGCCCTCCCTCTATCTATCTATCGCCCTCCCTCTATCTCTCTATCGCCCTCCCTCTATTTATCTATCGCCCTCCCTCTATCTATCGCCCTCCCTCTATCTATCGATCGCCCTCCCTCTATCTATCGATCGCCCTCCCTCTATCTCTCTATCGCCCTCCCTCTATCTCTCTATCGCCCTCCCTCTATCTCTCTATCGCCCTCCCTCTATCTATCTATCGCCCTCCCTCTATCTCTCTATCGCCCTCCCTCTATCTCTCTATCGCCCTCCCTCTATCTATCTATCGCCCTCCCTCTATCTATCTATCGCCCTCCCTCTATCTCTCGATCGCCCTCCCTCTATCTCTCTATCGCCCTCCCTCTATTTATCTATCGCCCTCCCTCTATCTATCGCCCTCCCTCTATCTCTCTATCGCCCTCCCTCTATTTATCTATCGCCCTCCCTCTATCTCTCTATCGCCCTCCCTCTATCTCTCTATCGCCCTCCCTCTATTTATCTATCGCCCTCCCTCTATCTATCGCCCTCCCTCTATCTCTCTATCGCCCTCCCTCTATTTATCTATCGCCCTCCCTCCCTCTCTCTCTATCGCCCTCCCTCTATCGCCCTCCCTCTATCTATCGCCCTCACTCTATCTATCTATCGCCCTCACTCTATCTATCTATCGCCCTCCCTCTATCTATCGCCCTCCCTCTATCTCTCTATCGCCCTCCCTCTATTTATCTATCGCCCTCCCTCTATCTCTCTATCGCCCTCCCTCTATTTATCTATCGCCCTCCCTCTATCTATCGCCCTCCCTCCCTCTATCGCCCTCCCTCCCTCTCTCTCTATCGCCCTCCCTCTATCGCCCTCCCTCTATCTATCGCCCTCACTCTATCTATCTATCGCCCTCACTCTATCTATCTATCGCCCTCCCTCTATCTATCGCCCTCCCTCTATCTATCGCCCTCACTCTATCTATCTAACGCCCTCCCTCTATCTATCTAACGCCCTCCCTCTATCTATCTAACGCCCTCCCTCTATCTATCTATCGCCCTCCCTCTATCTATCTATCGCCCTCCCTCTATCTATCTATCGCCCTCCCTCTATCTATCTAACGCCCTCCCTCTATCTATCTAACGCCCTCCCTCTATCTATCTAACGCCCTCCCTCTATCTATCTAACGCCCTCCCTCTATCTATCTAACGCCCTCCCTCTATCTATCTATCGCCCTCCCTCTATCTATCTATCGCCCTCCCTCTATCTATCGCCCTCCCTCACTCTATCTATCTATCGCCCTCCCTCTATCTATCGCCCTCTCTCTATCTATCGCCCTCACTCTATCTATCTATCGCCCTCACTCTATCTATCGATCGCCCTCCCTCTATCTATCTATCGATCGCCCTCCCTCTATCTCTCTATCGCCCTCCCTCTATCTCTCTATCGCCCTCCCTCTATTTATCTATCGCCCTCCCTCTATCTATCTATCGCCCTCCCTCTATCTATCTATCGCCCTCCCTCTATCGATCGCCCTCCCTCTATCTCTCTATCGCCCTCCCTCTATCTCTCTATCCCCCTCCCTCTATTTATCTATCGCCCTCCCTCTATTTATCTATCGCCCTCCCTCTATCTATCTATCGCCCTCCCTCTATCTATCTATCGCCCTCCCTCTATCTCTCTATCGCCCTCCCTCTATCTCTCTATCGCCCTCCCTCTATCTATCTATCGCCCTCCCTCTATCTCTCTATCGCCCTCCCTCTATCTCTCTATCGCCCTCCCTCTATCTATCTATCGCCCTCCCTCTATCTATCTATCGCCCTCCCTCTATCTCTCGATCGCCCTCCCTCTATCTCTCTATCGCCCTCCCTCTATTTATCTATCGCCCTCCCTCTATCTATCGCCCTCCCTCCCTCTATCGCCCTCCCTCCCTCTATTGCCCTCCCTCCCTCTCTCTCTATCGCCCTCCCTCTATCGCCCTCCCTCCCTCTATCGCCCTCCCTCTCTCTATCGCCCTCCCTCCCTCTATCTATCGCCCTCCCTCTATCTATCTATCGCCCTCCCTCTATCGCCCTCACTCTATCTATCTATCGCCCTCACTCTATCTATTTATCTATCGCCCTCACTATATCTATCTATCTATCGGCCGCCCTCCCTCCCTCTATCTATCTATCGGCCGCCCTCCCTCCCTCTATCTATCTATCGCCCTCCCTCCCTCTATCTATCTATCGCCCTCCCTCCCTCTATCTATCTATCGCCCTCCCTCTATCGCCCTCACTCTATCTATCTATCGCCCTCACTCTATCTATCTATCGCCCTCACTCTATCTATCTATCGCCCTCACTCTATCTATCTATCGCCCTCCATCTATCTATCGCCCTCCCTCTATCGCCCTCCCTCTATCTATCTATCGCCCTCCCTCTATCTATCGCCCTCCCTCTATCTATCTATCGCCCTCCCTCTATTTATCTATCGCCCTCCCTCTATCTATCGCCCTCCCTCCCTCTATCGCCCTCCCTCCCTCTCTCTCTATCGCCCTCCCTCTATCGCCCTCCCTCTATCTATCGCCCTCACTCTATCTATCTATCGCCCTCCCTCTATCTATCGCCCTCACTCTATCTATCTAACGCCCTCCCTCTATCTATCTAACGCCCTCCCTCTATCTATCTAACGCCCTCCCTCTATCTATCTATCGCCCTCCCTCTATCTATCTAACGCCCTCCCTCTATCTATCTAACGCCCTCCCTCTATCTATCTATCGCCCTCCCTCTATCTAACTCCCTCCCTCTATCTATCTAACGCCCTCCCTCTATCTATCTAACGCCCTCCCTCTATCTATCTAACGCCCTCCCTCTATCTATCTATCGCCCTCCCTCTATCTATCGCCCTCTCTCTATCTATCTATCGCCCTCCCTCTATCTATCGCCCTCCCTCTATCTATCGCCCTCACTCTATCTATCTATCGCCCTCCCTCTATCTATCTATCTATCACCCTCCCTCTATCTATCTATCTATCGCCCTCCCTCTATCTATCTATCGCCCTCCCTCTATCTATCTATCGCCCTCCCTCTATCTATCTATCGCCCTCCCTCTATCTATCGCCCTCCCTCTATCTATCTATCGCCCTCCCTCTATCTATCTATCGCCCTCCCTCTATCTCTCGATCGCCCTCCCTCTATCTCTCGATCGCCCTCCCTCTATCTCTCTATCGCCCTCCCTCTATTTATCTATCCCCCTCCCTCTATCTATCGCCCTCCCTCTATCTCTCTATCGCCCTCCCTCTATCTCTCTATCGCCCTCCCTCTATCTATCTATCGCCCTCCCTCTATCTATCTATCGCCCTCCCTCTATCTATCGCCCTCCCTCTATCTATCGCCCTCCCTCTATCTATCGATCGCCCTCCCTCTATCTATCGATCGCCCTCCCTCTATCTCTCTATCGCCCTCCCTCTATCTCTCTATCGCCCTCCCTCTATTTATCTATTGCCCTCCCTCTATCTATCGCCCTCCCTCTATCGATCGCCCTCCCTCTATCTATCTATCGCCCTCCCTCTATCTATCTATCGCCCTCCCTCTATCTATCTATCGCCCTCCCTCTATCTATCTATCTATCACCCTCCCTCTATCTATCTATCGCCCTTCCTCTATCTATCGATCGCCCTCCCTCTATCTATCGATCGCCCTCCCTCTATCTATCTATCGCCCTCCCTCTATCTATCTATCGCCCTCCCTCTATCTATCTATCGCCCTCCCTCTATCTCTCTATCGCCCTCCCTCTATTTATCTATCGCCCTCCCTCTATCTATCTATCGCCCTCCCTCTATCTATCTATCGCCCTCCCTCTATCTATCTATCGCCCTCCCTCTATCTATCTATCTATCGCCCTTCCTCTATCTATCTATCGCCCTTCCTCTATCTATCTATCGCCCTCCCTCTATCTATCTATCGCCCTCCCTCTATCTATCTATCGCCCTCCCTCTATCTCTCGATCGCCCTCCCTCTATCTCTCTATCGCCCTCCCTCTATTTATCTATCGCCCTCCCTCTATCTATCGCCCTCCCTCTATCTATCGATCGCCCTCTATCTATCGCCCTCCCTCTATCTATCGATCGCCCTCCCTCTATCTATCGATCGCCCTCCCTCTATCTCTCTATCGCCCTCCCTCTATCTCTCTATCGCCCTCCCTCTATCTCTCTATCGCCCTCCCTCTATCTATTGCCCTCCCTCTATCTATCGCCCTCCCTCTATCTATCGCCCTACCTCTATCTATCTATCGCCCTCCCTCTATCTATCTATCGCCCTCCCTCTATCTATCTATCGCCCTCCCTCTATCTATCTATCGCCCTCCCTCTATCTATCTATCGCCCTCCCTCTATCTCTCGATCGCCCTCCCTCTATCTCTCTATCGCCCTCCCTCTATTTATCTATCGCCCTCCCTCTATCTATCGCCCTCCCTCCCTCTATCGCCCTCCCTCCCTCTATTGCCCTCCCTCTATCTATCGATCGCCCTCCCTCTATCTCTCTATCGCCCTCCCTCTATCTCTCTATCGCCCTCCCTCTATTTATCTATTGCCCTCCCTCTATCTATCGCCCTCCCTCTATCTATCGCCCTCCCTCTATCTATCTATCGCCCTCCCTCTATCTATCTATCGCCCTCCCTCTATCTATCTATCGCCCTCCCTCTATCTCTCTATCGCCCTCCCTCTATCTATCTATCGCCCTCCCTCTATCTATCTATCGCCCTCCCTCTATCTCTCGATCGCCCTCCCTCTATCTCTCTATCGCCCTCCCTCTATTTATCTATCGCCCTCCCTCTATCTATCGCCCTCCCTCCCTCTATCGCCCTCCCTCCCTCTATTGCCCTCCCTCCCTCTCTCTCTATCGCCCTCCCTCTATCGCCCTCCCTCCCTCTATCGCCCTCCCTCTCTCTATCGCCCTCCCTCCCTCTATCTATCGCCCTCCCTCTATCTATCTATCGCCCTCCCTCTATCGCCCTCACTCTATCTATCTATCGCCCTCACTCTATCTATTTATCTATCGCCCTCACTATATCTATCTATCTATCGGCCGCCCTCCCTCCCTCTATCTATCTATCGGCCGCCCTCCCTCCCTCTATCTATCTATCGCCCTCCCTCCCTCTATCTATCTATCGCCCTCCCTCCCTCTATCTATCTATCGCCCTCCCTCTATCGCCCTCACTCTATCTATCTATCGCCCTCACTCTATCTATCTATCGCCCTCACTCTATCTATCTATCGCCCTCACTCTATCTATCTATCGCCCTCCATCTATCTATCGCCCTCCCTCTATCTATCGCCCTCCCTCTATCTATCTATCGCCCTCCCTCTATCTATCGCCCTCCCTCTATCTATCGCCCTCCCTCTATCTATCTATCGCCCTCCCTCTATCTATCGCCCTCCCTCTATCTATCTATCGCCCTCCCTCTATTTATCTATCGCCCTCCCTCTGAGGAAAATTAAATTTTGGTCATGATGTGTTCCCTAGCGCGTACCCCACCGACTCCATGTACCAGCTTAACGTGCATGTAACTTCCCTCCTGTGCCAGCTATGAAGACGCAAACACATTTGCGTCCACCGTTAACTTGTCCTCTTTCAGATCCACCATAAATGGATTATATGGTCCGTTCCTAAGTATGCTATGCCACCGTCTTTTTGTAGTACACTTTTCGTATTTTTCCTGCTCTAGCAAGAGTAGGCCCTGAATTCCTGCCATCTGAACCTCTTTTGTGGCTCCTGACTCTGCCCAGGCTACCTCTGTACCCGTGAACTCTGTCCTACTTTCAGCGCGGCCCCTCGCGCTCAGCTCAAGCCTGCTTTCTGCCAAGAACTGACTATAACCTTCGAGTTATCTGTTCCGCTCCCCGAGAATACATTCCTGCCTACTAGATCCTGTAAACATCCTCTCCAGCTGCAGAGCCAAAGGACCGACCCGTCTTAATGCAAGTAATTCATAGCCTCCGTTGCCATGCTTCCAAGGAAGGCCCCGTGCCCCCACGCTTCACATGTAGACACTTAGGCGCTCATACACGCATCCACAGTTAGCATAGAATAGCTTCTGCCCTAGAGACCTTTCCGCCCAGATAGTATAGTTCCTAAACATCAGATATCAGATATGATAGAAGTACAAGTTGATCTGACATGCCAGACTTCTGTCTCTCTCCGTCAGTGTAAATGTCAAGATCCCTGCACCCCGTCAATCACACGTCACGCAGCTGCGCGCGCATCCAAGCCTCCGATTTTCTGCTGACATTGCAACATTCTGTTAGCACCACCCCTTGGTGCCACCCACTTGCGTCACCTATCAGTGACGTTTCTAGTTCACGCCTAGTTTACGCCTCTTGATGATGTATTAGTACCACGTGTATACTGTTATCTTGTCTTCTCTCAGCTGTTACGCCTCTTACATTGACTCCTATGATGTAAATCAAGTATATAAGCTATGTATTGTCAATAAACGAGAGCGCGCTCATCTATCCCTTCTGACACCCCTGTGGTGGTCAGAACATGATATCCTGATTCCTTTATGAGGAATAAAACCCTTAGAAACTCTAACACCACGGACTCTGTTTTCTTTCCTTCTGATTGAGTTATTATTGATTAAGTACTTACCTGCATAGAAATTAAGAGAGTAAATTAATTATTTACGTCATTTTGGCGCCCGAACAGGGACCCCTCCCCCACCTCACGCGCCGGTAGGTGCGTTGCAATCCGTGTCCCCTGCCATCAGTTAGACGGACTACACGTGTACTGGCAGGATTTCCTGCATCCCCCTCTGACCCACGGAGGTGACGAAGACTGCGATCAGTGCCCAGACGAGGCGGTGAGGAGTGCGGAGGATCCCGACCAGAGCCCAGCCGAAAGAAGCAAGGTCCGAGGTGTGAAGAGGCCCACCAGTTTTCCGAAGTTTTTCCGAAGTTTTCCGAAGTTTCCCGAAGTCTCCGAGTCGAGTCCAGTCGAGTTTTCCGAGGCCTTCTGTTTTCCGTGCTTCCCGGTGAGTACCATTGCTGGGTCGTATCTAGACGGGTTTGGGTACGCAAGTCCGGTCTGCACTGTTCTTAGGCAGTGTATCTGTACTGTTTAGCAGTATATAAAGTATTCCGAATTTTTGCACTGTTACACCAGTGTATCCGTACCGTTGAGCGGTACATTCAGTGTAGGGGGTAGTTAGCTATGTCTTTTAATGTTTTTATGTGATTAATGTTGTGGTATGAATGTGACTGTTTTATTGTGTATTATTGTATCAACTAGCAACTCGTATTAAGGAATAAAGATCTAACGTTCAGTAATAGGTAAGCAAGATGCCGTTCTTCAACAAGTTAAAACAGATAGGAACTAGGAAAGGGTTACTGGAGGAAGAAATTCCTATCCCCCCTAGAGACACTCCAGGCAATTTTATGTATCAAAAACACGGCATAGATGCCATATTATATCTAGATTTATGGGCCGATTACACCAAACACCTAGACGAAAGACACAGATGGCCTGTTACCGGAACGTGGGATGCCGAGTGCATCATGAGGGTAGAAGAAGCATTATGGAAAAAGAAAGCTAGACAATCTCAGAAGGACGCCATAGAGTTTTGGCGTAAAGAATCACGTAAGCGTGCTGACAAAGCACTTCGTAGAGAAGACAGACTTAAAGAATCAGATAAAGAGCAAGAAAACGAATTAGTTACTGAAGGGATCCGAGTAAAAACAGAACAAATAGACCGTGCCCGAAATAATCTTGTAAACGGTATGTATCTTGCAGCAGATGGCACATCCGAAACTGAATCAGAGATACCGAAAAACTTACCGACACCATTAGTTCCAACTAAAGTAATGCATAAAACTACTAAAGACATATTCCTGAATTCATATCTAGAGGATGTAGTACCAGCTTATACCAATCTGCCTGTTCGTGCCCTGCCTACTGACAGGGATGGGGGTGGCACTGCACCCCCAGATAATGTTCCGACGGTACCGCGACAGACCTCTCCTGTTCCGCCAGCTCCGCCACCCCCCCCACTCAAAACAGACCTACCGAAACCAGTACTACCTGATCTTACTAAACGACAAATTCAAGTCCAAATCCAGACTCCGCGAAGAGATAATGCCCAAACATCCGCTTCAGGAGGTGCGACAGCGGGTCTACAGACCCCGCCACCGACACACAGAGTGCATTTAAGGGACACGCAGAATCCTTTCCAGTCCCCCTACTCATCCCGGCTTGACGTATTCAAAGATAGGATGTCAGTTTGTAGATATGATCCGGTACCCGGAAAAGACGATCTAATGGTATTAGCATCACTCCGATTGAGATCTGCCACCGATAACTTGCTATGCTATGTAGGAATGCAGGAAATTCTCGACAGATTATATAAGTTCGTACTGACAGGGAAAGACCCCGAAAGCGTTAAAGCTGCCATGCATAAACAGAAAGTTGACATTCAAGCACAGATATTACGATTTTTCATAAATTGTGTGATAAGAGAACGAGACAGGCCTGGGACAGATCAAAGTGAATTAGACGCATTAAACAAGTGGGGCCAAAATATAGCAGACGCGAAACATGACAAGGGGACCTGCATAGCCAGTATGTACCAGAAAATTAGAAAGGCAGTATTGACTGCACACCAGGAAGAGAGTGACAAAGCTTCCTCCGAGGAGGAAGATGAACACGAGGCACCAGGAAGGTTTACAGATACCATAGCATATGTAGGTAGGGGAGCCTACCTTAGGAAAGGCATCCGTCCGGAGAGCAAGAGAGTTTTTTTCTCTGCTCTAACAAATCCGAATTCTTCTGAACATCAGTTCCAGGAAACTGATAAAAGGCTTCGAGATCGAGTAGGGTACCATGTACTCAATTCTATGGATGAACAGGAACTAGCCCGGTCAGCCGTGTTATGGGCCGAAAACCCAGACATATATAATGATGACACGTTAGTGCAGACATTCTTGAACCTTTCCCCGGAAGAGCAGAAAATAGCAGGTGTATACATGATTCAGCACCTCCTCATCAAGTTCAGAAATCATCATTCTGATCCAGGTCCCTTACATGAAACATTAGAAGCACTACTTATGGATAGATGGAGAGGTTTTAGTACCAAATTAATACAAATAATTCTAGAGCAACGACGTAAGTATTACAACTTCCTAAGCTCCGAATATGTTCCCGCCCCGCCTCCAGAAAGAAAAATGTACCACATGCAATGCGGTGGTGGCATTGAAAGTCAGAATCCCTTACGAGAAGTACATCCAGTTATGGGTGCGGACCAACGCTTGAAGCGTGTGTATGTTCACACACCACTGACTAAGTTAGAACTATTAGAAATGAAGAAATTAGTTCCGTGCCATGATAAAGATCCTGCGGGTTTTCACAGAGAGCTTAAAGACATGTTACTGATGGGAGATTACACGTATGATGATATTATGAAAATGCTAAAGGTATTGTTGCCCACGGGCATTTACGAGAAATTAAAGGAGAAGGATTGGGAAGTGGGAGAGTCAAAGATAGCATGGGCGGAGATAGAAGACGAGGAAAGCAAACGAGTCCCAGGGTTAGGCCTTGGGGATCTGACTAAAGCATTACCAGGTTTAATAGTACAGGTTCTGCCAAGATTATTGACAACTCGAAAGGAAGATTGGGACGCAATCTCGTCCTGTAAACAGAAACAAGATGAAGATACTAGTGACTTTTATTCAAGATTCGAGAAATGTTTCATTATCAATAGTGGTCTAAAAACTAGTAGCGAGTCATACCCACACCTTTTTGTAACAAAATTAGTAGAGAACGCCCTACCACTAGTTAAAAATAGAGTGTACAAGGTTGAAAGTACTTGGCAGGCAAATACGCCATCACAGATGTTACAAATGTTACAATATCACCAGAACAGAATAAGGGAAGAACAAGATCAGGAACAGAAACGTATGAAAGACACGAAAATGAAAATGTTAGTAGCACAGACGATTCCAGCCGAGGGTCACAGAAAAGGTGGGGCCCAGACAAATCATTCTGCCGCTCCCGTTAAAGGGACATGTAATTATTGCAAACAGCCAGGCCACTACGTACACGAATGTCCAGTCCTGAAACATAACATCGAGACAGGTAAAACTAAAGAAAGACCGCGTCCGCCTAGACATGAACAGGGTCAACAACAGACCTCACAGAACGAACAGCCAATGCAGAATACCCAGCCTATGCATGATCAGTCCCATACAGTACAGACAGTAGCAGTACCGCAGCCACAGCATGCTCAAACACAGCCCGCTGCCGCAACCCGGCAAGTCTCACAACAGATGTACCAGTATGCCCAATCGGCATATCCAGATTATCAGCGTTATACATGAAACAGCCTAGGGAGGGAAAGTGATTTGCCTCTTATTGAAATTCCTGTAGATCAAGAAGGTCCTTATGTACATAGTCACGTATTAGGAAAAGACAGAAAGTTTTTAATTGACACAGGGGCAAGTCGCACTACTATAAGTCATAATGAAGTTCCAGGGGCACCCCTCTCAGGCTCACAGAATGTTTCCCTTGGTTTTTCAGGACAACCTATTGTAAATGAAGTATCAGAACCAGTACCACTAGCTGTGGGTCCATTATCTCGAGTTACAGATTTGTTACTTACGAAATCATGTCCCGAAAATCTGTTAGGAATTAAAACACTGAAGGCTCTAGGAGCTATAATTTGCTGTTCCCCGGAGGGAGTCAGACTCTTTCTACGGGATTTCAAGGGTCATTATGTTCTACGTGACTTTGATGTCAGATTGAAAAATGTACCAGATCACTTATGGGCAAAAGGCCCAGCAGATGTAGGTTGTATGCATATCACACCATACCGTGTTACACTCAAGACAGGAGTTGTTTTACCCAGAATCAGACAATACAAGTTACCACCCGATGCTGTAGTGGCTTTACTGAAAATTATTGAAGAGCTTATTGCCCAGGGAGTGGTCGTAGAGACCGACTCCAATATCTGTAATTCACCCATCATTCCAATTCTTAAACGTACAGACCGCAATGCACCGCCAGTGTATCGGCTGGTGATTGATCTTCGAGAACTGAACAAATGCATTGTACCACAGTATCCTGTGGTCCCCGATATCTCCTCCCTGTTAACTGCCATTGATTCAGAAGCAACGTTCTTTACTGTAATAGATCTTAAGAACGCCTTCTTCAGTGTACCCATTGACCCGGAGAGCCAATATCTCTTCGGATTCAGTTTAAATGGACGAAGTTTCAAATTTTCCCGCGCACCTCAAGGATTTACAGAAAGCCCCAGCATCTATAGTCAAGCACTGAAAAGGCAACTAGATTGTATCCAAATGCCAGTTAATACCGCTTTACTACAGTACGTCGATGATCTACTGATCACCGCACGAAGTGAACTCGAATGTGAACAAGCATCTCTGATAGTATTACATTTCCTGGCCGACAAGGGACACAAGGTGTCTCCTTCGAAGCTACAATTCTGTGTTCAGCAAGTTGTGTACTTGGGTCACTTGCTGTCCAAAGTGGGGAGACAGCTCACTCCCGATCGCATTCAATTAATTGTAAACATGCCCCGACCCCAGTCACAAAAAGAAGTGCGGGCCTTCATAGGCCTCACCTCGTACTGCAGACAATGGATTCCTCAATATGCATTTCTAGCTAAACCACTCATCCAGTTAACGACACAGGAGGCAGCGACTTCGACTGTCCTCCCTTGGACTCAGGAACACACACAAGCCTTTGAGGAATTAAAGAAAGCTTTATGCCAAGCACCAGTTTTAGCGACACCATGTTACAGCAAACCGTTTACACTTTTTGTTACAGAACGTGACGGTACAGCATTGTCTGTCCTCACTCAAGATCAAGCAGGTTCACATAAGCCTTGCGCTTATTTTTCAAGCACATTGGATTCAGTAGCTCAGGCACTCCCTGCATGCTTAAAGTCAGTAGCAGCAACAGCGTTAGCAATCAGACAAAGCGACTCAATTGTTTTAGGTCATCAGTTAACAGTACAAGTTCCACATTCTGTAGAGGTTCTGTTAAACAGAACCCAGACTCAACACTTGACTATAGCACGACTGACAGGTTACGAATTGACATTATTCCAGCCACACATAGAAATCAGACGCTGCAGTATCTTGAATCCAGCAACATTGTTACCTACAGCTATGACAGATCCAGCTCCACATGATTGTATAGAAATTATTAATGCAGTAACAAAGCCCAGACGAGACTTAATAGATGTTCCATTGACAAATCCAGACCTGACACTTTATGTGGATGGTTCATGCATGAGAACAAGTACAGGAGAGTTAGTGGCCGCGTATGCCGTGACCACTGAAACTGAAGTTAAAGAAACACATCGTATTGATACATTGTCTGCCCAAGCAGCAGAGCTCATCGCTCTGACCCAAGCCTGTATTCTAGCAAAGAACAGAAATGTTAACATATACACAGATTCCCGTTATGCGTTCGGAGTCGGACACGACTTTGGTATGCTCTGGCAAGAACGAGGTTTCCTGACCTCTCATGGTACAAAGATACAGCACGGTCCACTCATTCAAGCACTGTTAGAAGCAATACATCTGCCGTCAGCCATATCAGTCATGAAGTGTAAAGCACATACTAAAGCCACAGATTCTGTTTCCCAGGGTAACGACCTGGCAGATCAGACTGCAAAACATACAGCACTGACTCACACTCAGACAACTGATACGATAAAGACAACAGATCCGACAAACTGCATGACAGTCAGAGATCCCACACTAGATGTTATTGACATTCAGACACATGCTACTGCAGACGAAATAAAGAAATGGACCGAACTAGGAGGGATCCAGACAGATCAAGGTTGGATGACGAAGGGGAAATCTACATGGTTTCTCCCTGACTCTATGGTTCAAGTCATGATAAATACAGCACATAGTCCTGCCCACCTAGGAGAGAAAGCAATGCTAGACAGTTTGCAAAATCTCTGGAACAATAAACACTTACGAGCAGCCGCAAAACAGAAAGTGCGTACTTGCATGATCTGTTGTCAGTTCAATCCAGGTAAAAGCGTCCCTGTAGAGCAAGGTGGATTCCATCCTCCCGATCACCCTTTTGAAGTCCTCCAGATGGATTATATCCAGATGGACCGTTGTCGAGGATTTAAATATGTTCTCGTAGTTGTCTGTGCTCTGTCCCGCTGGACCGAAGCATACCCAGTCCCAGATTACACTGCTCCGACCACTGCCAAACAGTTGGTTCGTGAATTTTTCCCACGGTACGGCTTGCCCCGTGTCGTGTACTCAGATAACGGTCAACCATTCTCGTCTGCCCTAATGAAAGAAGTTTCCTTGTTATTGGGATACCAGTGGAAGTTCCATTGTGTCCGACATCCAGAAGCAGCAGGCCTTGTAGAAAGGCATAACCAGACATTAAAGATCCGCCTTGCCAAAATATGTCAGGACAAAGGGGTCGACTGGATAGTCGCCCTGCCAGTGGCACTATTCTATATGAGAATGGTCGCCCATTCAAGATCAGGGCTATCTCCGTACGAGGTGGTTTTTGGAAGACCACCGAATATGTGGGGGACGCCCATTCCTAAAAAGATAACCGATGTTGATTCTAATATGTTGACAGATTACCTTGCCTCCTTGATGTCTGCACTCCAATCATGTCGTTCACAGGTTGCCGCAGCCTTCCCTGACAACACTGATGTGAAGCCGCATGACGTCCGCCCCGGGGACGTTGTCCTCGTCCGAAACTTCGACAGGAAAAGTCCATTGGAGCCCCGCTGGAAGTCTCCGAAGACCGTTCTACTTACGACAAGGACCGCAGTCAAGTTGGAAGGCAGAAAGGGGTGGGTCCACCTAAGCCATATCAAAACATTCCCAGGACTGAAACCGGAACAAGACACACCCACCCCCACCAAAGACTGTGATCCCAAAGACTTTTCCGAACGCAAAAGAGAAAAGACTCCTCAAGAACAATATCGTATGAAGTTACGATCTAGCAAGTCAGACAGTTTAATTGTTTAAGTCCTCCCCTAGGTGAATCGGTTAAATAGTTTCTGACATGTATCCCCTAGATCGAGTTAGAGAGAGAGAAGAAAAGAAAAGAACATATTGCAAATCACTTCGTAGTCACTGCATAGTGACACTAATAATTATGTTTATTCTAAGTATATTAATAATTGTTGCTAGCATCTTGTTACCGATATATTATCCTATCTTCAAGCGTGAACAATCTGCTTACAATGTCTCTGCTGAACACACTTTTAGTGAGTTACCTCCTCATGAACTTTCCTACAGACTCGCGCTGCGCAACAATACATTCATTAGTATGTTACATCATTCTCATCAAACTAACAATGCTACAAATTGCTGGATATGTGGCCGACTCCCTCCCTACCAGAATTACAAGGGAGCACTGCCTCTCTTTCCGTATCCGTTCTCTCACAATGGCTCCTGCGGAGCATGGTTTAAGATAATTAATTGCTTAGATCCCGACATTGCTGTTTTTGATGGGGGTTGGGTTTGGGGAAACCTGAACTTGGTCCTACTAGACGTCTGTTACCCAGATAAGGAGGGACTCCCCATTAGAATAGGAACTGATCTAGAAAATGAAGTATATGGATTAGGTAATTATACAATTAGCCTTATGATTCTTACTGTCGAATCCGAAGCCGCACCAGTTCTACCCATTATGTCAGTACTGCCAGTCACTGGTGAATTATGTATCAAGAAGAAAGGTTCAGTACACTTAGGTCATAGTAAATGCACTACTGTGGTCGAATTCAGTGATGATGGAAAATCATCTTTCAAAGCTACCAGTCATTCTTACTTTGTTTGTGGTCATACCGCATACATTCGTCTACCTCCAGATTGGGATGGTACCTGTTACATTGCATTCCTCCTGCCACCTGTTTTCCTAGCTCCTCCTGATTATCACAGAAATAGCAATCTAGTAAAGAACAGACCCAGAAGAGGTGCCCCCCTTGTCGACTACACAGAAACGGCATGGGAACAGTACACTGATTTTAATAAAGGATTCTTTTTCTTTTTAGGCCCTGTCCAGAATAGTAAATTAATACGCAGATTAACTAGAACACTTGAAGCCGTAGTAAATGAAACTACCTCCGCCTTAGGTAACTTAACAGAAGAGCAGTCCGCTATGCGGGTTGTTGTCCTTCAGAATCGTCTTGTAATTGACGTCATCTTGGCAGATAGAGGTGGAGCCTGTAAGGTCATCGGGTCAAGCTGCTGTGTTTTCATTCCACAAAATGCACCCTCTGTGTATCAAGCTATCACCCGTCTCCATAAGATTGCAAATCAGATACATCAGAATCCAGGCACCTGGACTTGGTCCGGTTGGTTCTGGACAACGTTGACAGCTTGGGGATGGAAGATCCTATCCTTCCTAGGCATTGGTCTAGTCCTAGTATTCAGTTGCTGCCTGTGCCTGCAGTGTGGGCCAGCGATTTGTGGACTGTGTGCCACCTCTTGTATTGAACATTCCAGTTTCCATTCAAAACGTAACCGAAAGAAAGAAGAACAAATGATGTTACAAGACCAGACTGATCGATTCATGAGGATCGATATTTCATGAAGGGTCCGTAGGGAACAAGGAGGGAATGAGGAAAATTAAATTTTGGTCATGATGTGTTCCCTAGCGCGTACCCCACCGACTCCATGTACCAGCTTAACGTGCATGTAACTTCCCTCCTGTGCCAGCTATGAAGACGCAAACACATTTGCGTCCACCGTTAACTTGTCCTCTTTCAGATCCACCATAAATGGATTATATGGTCCGTTCCTAAGTATGCTATGCCACCGTCTTTTTGTAGTACACTTTTCGTATTTTTCCTGCTCTAGCAAGAGTAGGCCCTGAATTCCTGCCATCTGAACCTCTTTTGTGGCTCCTGACTCTGCCCAGGCTACCTCTGTACCCGTGAACTCTGTCCTACTTTCAGCGCGGCCCCTCGCGCTCAGCTCAAGCCTGCTTTCTGCCAAGAACTGACTATAACCTTCGAGTTATCTGTTCCGCTCCCCGAGAATACATTCCTGCCTACTAGATCCTGTAAACATCCTCTCCAGCTGCAGAGCCAAAGGACCGACCCGTCTTAATGCAAGTAATTCATAGCCTCCGTTGCCATGCTTCCAAGGAAGGCCCCGTGCCCCCACGCTTCACATGTAGACACTTAGGCGCTCATACACGCATCCACAGTTAGCATAGAATAGCTTCTGCCCTAGAGACCTTTCCGCCCAGATAGTATAGTTCCTAAACATCAGATATCAGATATGATAGAAGTACAAGTTGATCTGACATGCCAGACTTCTGTCTCTCTCCGTCAGTGTAAATGTCAAGATCCCTGCACCCCGTCAATCACACGTCACGCAGCTGCGCGCGCATCCAAGCCTCCGATTTTCTGCTGACATTGCAACATTCTGTTAGCACCACCCCTTGGTGCCACCCACTTGCGTCACCTATCAGTGACGTTTCTAGTTCACGCCTAGTTTACGCCTCTTGATGATGTATTAGTACCACGTGTATACTGTTATCTTGTCTTCTCTCAGCTGTTACGCCTCTTACATTGACTCCTATGATGTAAATCAAGTATATAAGCTATGTATTGTCAATAAACGAGAGCGCGCTCATCTATCCCTTCTGACACCCCTGTGGTGGTCAGAACATGATATCCTGATTCCTTTATGAGGAATAAAACCCTTAGAAACTCTAACACCACGGACTCTGTTTTCTTTCCTTCTGATTGAGTTATTATTGATTAAGTACTTACCTGCATAGAAATTAAGAGAGTAAATTAATTATTTACGTCACCTCTATCTATCGCCCTCCCTCCCTCTATCGCCCTCCCTCCCTCTCTCTCTATCGCCCTCCCTCTATCGCCCTCCCTCTATCTATCGCCCTCACTCTATCTATCGCCCTCCCTCTATCTATCGCCCTCACTCTATCTATCTAACGCCCTCCCTCTATCTATCTAACGCCCTCCCTCTATCTATCTATCGCCCTCCCTCTATCTATCTAACGCCCTCCCTCTATCTAACGCCCTCCCTCTATCTATCTATCGCCCTCCCTCTATCTAACGCCCTCCCTCTATCTATCTAACGCCCTCCCTCTATCTATCTAACGCCCTCCCTCTATCTATCTAACGCCCTCCCTCTATCTATCTATCGCCCTCCCTCTATCTATCTATCGCCCTCTCTCTATCTATCTATCGCCCTCCCTCTATCTATCGCCCTCCCTCTATCTATCGCCCTCACTCTATCTATCTATCGCCCTCCCTCTATCTATCTATCACCCTCCCTCTATCTATCTATCTATCGCCCTCCCTCTATCTATCGCCCTCCCTCTATCTATCTATCGCCCTCCCTCTATCTATCTATCGCCCTCCCTCTATCTCTCGATCGCCCTCCCTCTATCTCTCGATCGCCCTCCCTCTATCTCTCTATCGCCCTCCCTCTATTTATCTATCCCCCTCCCTCTATCTATCGCCCTCCCTCTATCTATCGATCGCCCTCCCTCTATCTCTCTATCGCCCTCCCTCTATCTATCTATCGCCCTCCCTCTATCTATCGCCCTCCCTCTATCTATCGCCCTCCCTCTATCTATCGATCGCCCTCCCTCTATCTATCGATCGCCCTCCCTCTATCTCTCTATCGCCCTCCCTCTATCTCTCTATCGCCCTCCCTCTATTTATCTATTGCCCTCCCTCTATCTATCGCCCTCCCTCTATCTATCGCCCTCCCTCTATCTATCTATCGCCCTCCCTCTATCTATCTATCGCCCTCCCTCTATCTATCTATCGCCCTCCCTCTATCTATCTATCTATCACCCTCCCTCTATCTATCTATCGCCCTTCCTCTATCTATCGATCGCCCTCCCTCTATCTATCGATCGCCCTCCCTCTATCTCTCTATCGCCCTCCCTCTATCTCTCTATCGCCCTCCCTCTATCTATCTATCGCCCTCCCTCTATCTCTCTATCGCCCTCCCTCTATCTCTCTATCGCCCTCCCTCTATCTATCTATCGCCCTCCCTCTATCTCTCGATCGCCCTCCCTCTATCTCTCTATCGCCCTCCCTCTATTTATCTATCGCCCTCCCTCTATCTATCGCCCTCCCTCCCTCTATCGCCCTCCCTCCCTCTATTGCCCTCCCTCCCTCTCTCTCTATCGCCCTCCCTCTATCGCCCTCCCTCCCTCTATCGCCCTCCCTCCCTCTATCGCCCTCCCTCCCTCTATCGCCCTCCCTCCCTCTATCGCCCTCCCTCCCTCTATTGCCCTCCCTCCCTCTCTATCTATCGCCCTCCCTCTATCTATCGCCCTCACTCTATCGCCCTCCCTCTATCGCCCTCACTCTATCTATCTATCACCCTCACTCTATCTATTTATCTATCGCCCTCACTATATCTATCTATCTATCGCCCTCCCTCTATCTATCTATCGGCCGCCCTCCCTCCCTCTATCTATCTATCGCCCTCCCTCTATCTATCTATCGGCCGCCCTCCCTCCCTCTATCTATCTATCGCCCTCCCTCCCTCTATCTATCTATCGCCCTCCCTCCCTCTATCTATCTATCGCCCTCCCTCTATCGCCCTCACTCTATCTATCTATCGCCCTCACTCCATCTATCTATCGCCCTCACTCCATCTATCTATCGCCCTCACTCCATCTATCTATCGCCCTCCATCTATCTATCGCCCTCACTCCATCTATCTATCGCCCTCCATCTATCTATCGCCCTCCCTCTATCTATCGCCCTCCCTCTATCTATCTATCGCCCTCCCTCTATCTATCTATCGCCCTCACCCCAGCACCACTCAGGGGCACCACAACAACACTCGGTGCCACCACAGCATCAATCTGTGCAACCATTCAACAACAACTGGTTCAAATATGTTCTCTCAATGTCTCAAGCTTTATTACAAATGTCACAAAAAGATGTTAATATTTAACTTCTGTTCTTGGATTTTCGTCACAATAAAATACACTAAAAATAATATTCACGAAAGTTATTTACAAAAGTTTAGGCTATTGCTATTATAAATTACAATAACTTTTATTTAAGTATTAATTATTTAAAAAAATTAAAAGCCATTGTTATTTTTAATAGCAATACATCTAAGTCACGTAAATACAACACATATTGCATTACAAATGCTGTAGGTGTCACATTTGCAAAAGTTATAACTATTGGCATTGTAAATGACAAAGCTATTAATTTCGCTAGTTTCAAAACCAACACAGAAATAAAAAATGTGTCATTTACAATACCAACAGCTCAAACTTTCCTAATGCGAGACCTATTGCATTGCAAATGTTTGTTCTTTTTGCTTGCAATCACAACATTATCTTGTTTTTTTTCCTTCTCGCTACCTTCACTACAGATACTCATACCTTCTTTTTCGACCTACCACTCGCTTTTCAAATACAGGATATTGACCTAAATTGGGAGCATATGCTCTTCTTAACCTATTATACTCTTTTACACAGTTTGCATCTGCAGTAACCTTTGTGTCATCAAAATCAATCAAAAACATTGATTTTCCAGCTTCAAAAGTTGTTCATTGAATATAGAACACTCACGCAGTATTGGTATTAAGCAGATTACAGATTTGTTTTCTGTAATTTTCATATATATTTTCTCAGGAACTATAATTTAATTTGGAAACAAATTGGAAAGTAATCAACTCTGCAAAGCTTGTTTGCCATGTTCTGTCAGTACTCCAATTCTTGAAGAATAGTTCCATAATCAACATCATTTGCCTGTCGCATATTTGTAATGAGATCTTTGTATTCAAAATATGACCAAATGTTAACGTTTACAACGCTACCCTATAGACTTTAGGTGTCCTTCAAGCGCAACTGTTTTAAATACTGGTTGTCCTTTTACGGGAGTAAGTTGCAGTATATCTCGAAAAAACTATGACATGTTTTCCTTCAAATAAGACATCGTAGTCTGTTTTAAGAATTTGCTGCATTCCTAAATGCACAAAAGCAAGCATTAAGTTTGAGACCATGCTTACCTCATCAATAATCAGAAGTTTCATTTTCTTTAGCACTCTTGAAACTTCACAACAAGCTTCTCCAGATCGCTTGTGATATTCCAATTTGTTTTCATTCTCCGCAGGTAGCATAAGTAAACAATGCAATGTAATTCCTTTAATGTGTGCTGCCAACCCAGTGGAGCAGTTACAACACAAGACAAATGTGACTCAGTTGTTTTCTGTAGATAACTGGTGATTACTTTAATTAAGAAACTTTTCCTGTTCCAGCTTGTCCACTCACATATATTCAGATAGGTTGTAATGATGTGCATGTGCATTTTTTCTTTTCATGAAGAAACCCATGGTCAATCTGTTGTCTTACTTGCTAATATATTTCTTTCTGTTTAAAATTTAGTTTTTCTTCCAAGTTTCCTAAGTCCATTATATCTTCTTGAACTTGATGCATTGCTGTTTTCACCTAATTCATGGCGATTGCTGCTTCATTGTCAACAATTGGTTGTCCTAGTGAATCTTGCCTCAGTGGAGCAGAACTTTGACTGTCTTGAGAACTGTCAGCTGCAATAGTAGCTTCTTGATCAATTTCATTGTTCAACATTTTCACATAATTTGCAAAAACAGTACATTCTATGGTATCTTTACAAGCATTGTTTGTATGCCCAGCATATTCTGCGCCGCGTCGCAAATGGATTAAGCCCATCTGCAGGAAGATCAATACGCGGGCATGTAGGGAAGCCCTCTGGGTCTTACAATCTTATTCCTCTGAGTGTGTGTCCACATGTGTGGCAAAGTTTCTGGGGTGGGCATGGATTCTAAGAGCCAGGCACCCACAAACCCTCTAAAAAGTGGAATCCCCGAAAGCTTTTATTTTTATCATCGGAATAATTGTATGAACGTCTTTGTGAATATATTTAATCCTGTTTTAAAGTTTTTTAAAATGTTTTAGCATGTTAAATTATTAATTGTAATTGTGATGAATTTATTTTTTTGTACTTCTTTTGTTTGGTGATGGAATTGATGTTATTGTGTAAAATCCTTTTAATTTATCCAATTAATTATGTTATGAAATGGAATTTTTATCTGCTGTCTTTTATGATATAACAATCGAAAAAAAGACGTATGAAATCTGATCTGCATTGAAGGAATCATCATAGCTCTGAAAATCTCAAAGTAATTCCGATTCTGAACGCCACGGTTTGAACAGTTGCAAAAGGGCCAAATAGTAAAATTCCCTTTCATCAGGAGTGTCGCAACTCCGTTTCCTGTGAATAATCAAATTTCCTTTAGTTTGTTTCACCAAACATCCTTCACAACCAATCACTGCATGTTTTCCATCATTGATGTTTTCTGTAGTATTCCGTTTAAACGTGTAGTTTTGCAGCACTTCATAGAGACATATGTTCTCAAGATGATGACTTCTATTTGGATAATATGTGTCCAACATATTTGTTTTCACAATATCTGTACTTTCCGGATCTTTTTCGGCTAAATATTCGATTTCTTGTACAGATTTAAGAACTCTATTTCGTGTTCCAGCAAGACCTAGACTCACCCAAATTATTCTTCTAGATTTGGAGTATAGACTTGCAGATGATAACTGATCTGAGCATTCATACGCTCCAATTTCTCATTGGGATAACATCTTCAAACTGAAACTGTATAATTTCTTACTTAGACTCTTCTCGTGAGAAACCTCTTCCCATATTTCTTTCAATTCCGTCTTTTCTGGTTTTGTAATATAGGACGTTACATATCGAGCAACAGCAATGGAATTGTCCCCAACGTACTGAATATCCATATTAGCATTCCACATTGACAGTATAACCAGATTGTAATTACTATGTATTTTGATTCTTCGCATCTTCTCAAATTGTAGGTATTTTTGGGAGACTTTCTTGTAATAGTATGTGGCATAGCTGACATAAAACTGTTCACTCTTCCTTTGGATATTACAGGATATGGAAATGCAAAATGACATTTGGTTTAGAACTTTTCCTTAGACTTGAACTTTCGTCGACAGTATTTTCCACATCGATGGCTTTGGAATCATAAGACTTGTTGTCTTAGGTTGTTTTCTTCTGTGCTTTTGGGTATAGCACATGTGGCATATTCTTTCATTAAAAGACAAAACAGTATCATCCGAATCTGTTCCGAAATTGGGGGCATCCTTGATCCATAACAGAATATGTGTATGAGGAACACCTCTTGCTTAATACTCCTTTCTCCAAAAGAAATCCACAACTTCTCCAAGAGGAGGATTTTTTTTATTGCAGATAAAAGACATCATAGTTTCAAATCTGATTGAAATACCTGCATACATTAACAGGATCCAAAGAGCTCAATTCTCCAGGTGTCTTGTATTCAATATTTTTTATATTTGAATTTGCCTCCCGAAGAAATGTAAGTAAATCATCCCAAGCGTATTCAGCACAGCTTAGGGTAAGGAACCATGTAGGAGTTCCTAAGTTCCTTAGCATACATTTAGGTTCTCCATGACGACGGTACCAATAATCATTAGTGCCATGCTGACATGCCATCAGATTAATCAGCTGAGATGCTAAATGATCATCTCTCTGGTGCACTTTATGCATAAATTCCTTTCCAGAAACATTTTGCAGATGTACTCCTCTTTTCAATATGTGATTGACTGCATATGAAAGTCCAGACAAGTCACTCTCAAATAAAAGATTAAATATATTTGGGATACATTGTCGAAATCTTGGATCTTGTGCATACAATCTCGTTGTCCGATATTCAGATGCAGGAATCTGCACAGGTTGTTCATCATATCGTCCTCCTTTTCCTGTTGTCAACAGCTGCGGAAAACAACGAGCTTCCAAGCCTTCTTCCCATACACTCATCAATCAATCAATCAATCAATGGCATTTATAGAGCGCACTACTTACCCGTAGGGTCTCAAGGCGCTGGGGGGACGGGGGTGCCGCTACTGCTCGAACAGCCAGGTCTTCAGCTTCTTCCTGAAGGAGAGGTGGTCTTGGGTCAGGCGCAGGTCGGTCGGGAGGGCGTTCCAGGTCTTGGCGGCTAGGTAGGAGAAGGACCTTCCTCCTGAAGTCGCTCTTCGGATGCGGGGGACGGCGGCGAGGGCGTGGTTGGCTGATCGGAGGTGGCGTTTGGGAGCGTAGAAGTTGATTCGGTTGTTGAGGTAGCTCGGGCCTTGGTCGTGTAGGGCTTTGTGTGCATGGGTGAGGAGGCGGAAGGTGATTCTTTTGTTGACGGGGAGCCAATGCAGGTCTCTCAGATGTCCGGAGATGTGGCTGGTTCGTGGGATGTCGAGGATGAGTCTGGCTGAGGCATTCTGGATCCGCTGGAGTCTCTTCTGGAGCTTGGCGGTGGTGCCGGCGTAGAGGGCGTTGCCGTAGTCCAGTCGGCTAGTGACGAGGGCCTGAGTGACGGTCTTCCTGGTCTCGGTGGGGATCCACCAGAAGATCTTCTGTAGCATGCGTAGGATGTTGAAGCACGCCGAGGAGACGTTGTTGACTTGCCTGGTCATGGAGAGGGAGGAGTCTAGGATGAAGCCCAGGTTTCGTGCGTGGTTCGTCGGTTTGGGTGCGGTGCCCAGGGCGGGAGGCCACCAGGAGTCGTCCCAGGGGGAGGGTGAAGAGCCCAGGATGAGGACCTCCGACTTGTCTGAGTTCAGTTTCAGGCGGCTGGTCGTCATCCACTCGGCTACCTCTTTCATCCCTTCGTGCAGGTTGGCTCTGGCGGCGGCGGGGTCGTTGGTCAGGGAGAGGATCAGCTGGGTGTCGTCGGCGTAGGAGATTATGCTGAGGTTGTGTTGGCGTGCGATGGCCGCGAGGGGGCTCATGTAGACGTTGAAGAGGGTGGGGCTCAGCGAGGATCCTTGAGGGACGCCGCAGATGACTTCGGTGGCCTCTGACTTGTACGGTGGTAGGCGGACTCTCTGTGTTCTTCCGTCGAGGAAGGAGATGATCCATTCCAGAGCCTTCTCCTGGATACCGACGTTGCTGAGGCGCTGTACTAGGGTGCGGTGGCAGACGGTGTCGAATGCCGCGGAGAGGTCTAGGAGGATGAGGGCCGCTGTTTCTCCGTTGTCCATCAGGGTTCGGATGTCATCGGTGGCGGCGATGAGGGCGGTCTCGGTGCTGTGGTTGGCTCGGAAGCCAGACTGTGAGGGGTCGAGGGATCCATTCGTCTCGAGGAAGGCGGCCAGCTGCTTGTTGACGGTCTTCTCGATGACTTTGGCTGGGAACGGGAGGAGCGAGATGGGGCGGTAATTCTTGAGTTCGGTGGGGTCCGCTGTGGGTTTCTTGAGTAGAGCGCTGAGTTCGGCGTGCTTCCAGCTCGCAGGGAAGGTGGTGGTGTCGAAGGATGTGTTGATGATGTCTCGCAGGTGGGGTGCGATGACAGCGTCGGCCTTGTTGAAGACGTGGTGAGGGCAGGGGTCGGTCGGGGATCCGGAGTGGATGGAGTTCATCGTGCGGATGGTGTCTTCGGTGCTGATCGGAGTCCAGGCGTGGAGGGTGGTAGTGGGGAGTGGTTGTTCGGTCGTGGTGTGCGTTGGTTGGTTGTTGAAGCTGTTGTGTATGTCCGCGATCTTGTTGTGGAAGTATGAGGCGAGGGAGTTGCAGAGGTCTTGCGATGGGGTGATGTCGTTGTTACCTGCGCTGGGGTTGGATAGCTCTTTCACGATGTTGAAGAGTTCCTTGCAGTTGTGTGCGTTGTTGTCCAGCCGGTCCTTGAATGCAGTTTTCTTGGCAGCGCGGATCAGCTGGTGGTGCTTCCGGGTGGCAAGCTTGAAGGTGGTCATGTTGTCCGGTGTTGGTTCCCTTCTCCAGACTTTCTCGAGGGCTTGACAGTTCTTCTTGGAGCTCTTGAGTTCGTCGGTGAACCATGGGGCTTTCTTGCTGCCGGGTCTGCTGGGCGGGGTCCTCAGCGGGGCGAGCTCGTCCGCGCAGTTGCTGATCCACTTCGTGAGGTTTTCGGCGGCTTGGCTGGGGTTCGCTGAGCTGGCCGGAGGGTGCTGGCTCAGGGAGGTGGCAAGTTGGTCGGCTGTGATCTTGTTCCAGCTTCTGCGGGCGGCCTGTTGTTGGTGGTGGTGGGTCGTTGTTCTTTTGAAGGTGAAGTGGACGCAGCTGTGGTCCGTCCATTGAAGCTCTGTGGCGTGGCTGAAGTCGATGTCTGTGCTGGATGAGAAGACTGCGTCGAGTGTGTGTCCGGCGAGGTGGGTGGGGGTGGACCCCAGCTGCTTGAGTCCTAGATTGGCGAGGTTGTCGAGCAGGGTGCTGGTGTTGCGGTCGTTGTTGTTCTCCAGGTGGAAGTTGAGGTCCCCCAGGAGGATGTAGTCGGCGGAGGGGAGGGCGTGCGGGCTGACGAAGTCGGCGATGTCCTCGCTGAATTGGGTGCGTGGTCCCGGAGGTCGGTAGATCAGGGTGCCTCTGAGGGTGGTCTTCGGGTCGATGTGGATCTGGAAGTGCAGGTGTTCCGCAGTGGTCAGGGAGTTGTCGGTGCTGGTCGTGAGACGGATGGTGTTCCTGTGGATGATGGCGATGCCTCCTCCCATCTGGTTGGCGGTGCGATCCCTCCGGGTGATCTTGTAGCCCTCTGTGATGGCGATGGTGATGTCGGGAGCTGAAGAGGCGTTCATCCAGGTCTCCGTGAGGAAGGCAACGTCTGGAGCTGTGGTGTCGAGGAGGTTCCAGAGTTCGATGGCGTGTCTGTGGACGGAGCGGGTGTTGAGCAGGATGCACTTGAGGTGTGTGCTGCTGGTGTTCGTCTTGGTGGGTGCTGGTGCGAGGCAGGTCCGGATGCAGGTGAACTTGCAGGCGTGGCAGCTGAAGGGTCCGTGGGTGCGTCGTGGTGTGGCTTGGTAGCATCCTGGGGGTCGGCCGGCGTTGAGTGCGCTACGGTTGGCGGCGGTTTACGTCAGGCGGGTCGTTCAGGGTCCTCGTGGGCCAGGGGTCCTGGCGCTGGGCGCGGTCCGGTCGCGGACGGGCGCAGACGGGCTTACCTTTGGCGCGCCTTCGGCGCACAAACGGCGCACCCGCTGCGCGTGACCGCTGCGCGTTCGCACGGTCGCCATATATGGCGAAGTGCACGGGGGGCGGAGCAGCTGGGAGGCGGGAGCGGGGAGGGTACAGAAGAAAAAGGGGCGGGGTTATCGGCGGTGGCGGGAAGCGGGGAGGGGGGACGGGGGTCAGAACAAAAGGCTACACAGGAAGGAAATTACAAACAGGACAGAAAATACAGGCAAAACAGATGGACAAAAATGCTAAGCTTTACAGAGACGGCAAAAACAACAGGCAGGACGAGCGAGCACGGACCACGCCGCTCTAAGGCAGGGGGCGTGGTCACGAGACGGCAGCGAGGCAGTGGGGCACACGGGCAGGGAGGCGCACGCAGCAGCTGGTGGCCGTGCGGCGCGGGGGTGTCCTAGCAACTAGGTCACTCATGGGACTTCCCTTTACTTTTTTCATTTGGAATAACTCAATAGTATTCCCCATCACTTATTTTGAATGAAGTGGATGTACACTAATGTTCATAGATATCTTCACATGTCCACTTTTTCAATTTGTCAACTTAAAGTTTCAATATCTTCTGCTAAAAGTATTTCTTCTTCTCCCATATACACATTTTTATAGTACTCATTGTTTTTTATCAGATACAAAGTTGCCTTTTGCACTTTCCTAACATCCACTAATTCCTGCCAGATTGTCTTACTCTTAGTAGGCACGCCATTAACTGAAATAACTAGTGGTTTATTTTCTACACACTCTACACCAATAGTTTCAAAATGTTTCTTTAAATCTAGAGGTAAATATACAACTCTTCCTTTTAATCCTCTCTGTAAATCTGAAGGAGGCAATTTACTTGTTTTAGGCTCCATACGAACAATAGCCTGAAATGGGTGCACACATTGAATGAGAATAGATTTAAATACCTACGAGTCTATCAGTTCTGGAAGAATAGTTACCAACTCTAGATTATTATGGACAGCTCTAGCGGGCATTTTATTCTCATCTAATTTATTATAACAATATTTACAAATACGCTGATCAGAACCCAAATCAAAACAATTCTCTACCAACAAATAAGTTGCAAATTCCTTCCACTTATCATTATTTTCTCTTTCACTTTTTGAATAAAGATAAACAGTCCTAGTCTGATTTTTATAGTGAGTTCGTCGACAACAAATACAAGCATAATTTGGCCTTTTACCTGAAATCACCTTAAACTTTGTAACTTGTTCCTCAAACTCTTTTGTAGTAGTATGTTGCACATTCTCTTCAACATTTTCTTCTATTAATGTCTCAGTTTCTGCACTCTCTTGTTCAGGACCAAAGTAACAAAACTCAATTTCATCAGAAACCTTCTTCACATCTGACACTGACTGTTAGACGGGGACCCGGAGGGTCGGCAGAGTACAGGGGGGAGAGGCCTCCGGTGAGGGTCCTCTCCGGTAATCGTACGGACAGGTAACTTCCCCCCCACAGACAGACACCACACAGGGACGAGTTCTTCACACTTTTATATATCTTAAGAGCAAGGTAATTGACGGTACAGCAGGACCAGGATACGAGGATCCTTTCAATTCTAGTCTCTTTGGGGGAAAGGGTAGCGGGACAGTCTCAGTACCGGACAGGTACGGGGGTAGCAGGTGTGGAGCTCACAATCCTCGAGCTGATGGTTCGCAAGTAGGGGCCGCGGCAGCACCAGCTGGCCTTCAGGATGGTTCACGAAAGGATGAGCCGCGGCAGCACCAGTAGGCCTTCAAGATGGTTCACGAAAGGATGAGCCGCGGCAGCACCAGCAGGCCTTCAAGATGGTTCACGAAAGGATGAGCCGCGGCAGCGCCAGCAGGCCTTCAAGATGGTTCACGAAAGGATGAGCCGCGGCAGCGCCAGCAGGCCTTCAAGATGGTTCACGAAAGGATGAGCCGCGGCAGCGCCAGCAGGCCTTCAAGATGGTTCACGAAAGGATGAGCCGCGGCAGCGCCAGCAGGCCTTCAAGATGTTTCACAAAAGGATGAGCCGCGGCAGCGCCAGCAGGCCTTCAAGAGGGTTTGCGAAGAGGAGCCGCGGCAGCGCCAGCAGGCCTCCAAGGATGAGTTTGTCTCTGTGTCTCTCGACTCCAGGATACAACTGCCTTCCTGCTCTGGAGCTGCCCCAGTTATAGGCCTGGCGCCCTTTGATGTCCGGACCCTCGCACTTGGAGGTCGGGAGGTCCGGGATGAGGGAGTCCAGACACTCAGCAGGGGGGTGGAGCCAGCGCCCAGGGAGGCTGGGGGCGATCGACACCTGGCGGAGGGGAGCCGTTGACACTCCTTCTCCCATTGACCTGCCAAGTGGTCTCTTTACCCCCTAGGTGGATGGTGGTGCCTCGATGTCGGGGCCTGGCTGGGCCCGAGGCCGAGGTCGACCCGAGGCCACGAGGCCTGGCCGAGTAGTGTCCAAAATGGCGGCTGGGCCGGGGACAGGGGTTCTGGAAAGGACCCGGGCCAGCCGATACGGTGGTGTTCAGGAGCCAGGGTTCCGGCGGGTTGCGGGGGTGGTTCTTGTCCGGGGAACAGGAGGAGCAGGGGTCCGCGACCCGCCCTGCGGGGAGGGGACAGCCCGGCCACGAGGCCTGTCCAACATGCGTCCCCCCAGCTGAAGGCAGGGAGAGTCAGCCATCCTCTTGGGTACTCTCCTCGCCGAGGCGGAAGAAGCGGGACAGGCCGTCTGTGTTGGCGTGATCCTGGCCTGGACGGTGCTCCACAGTGAAGTCCATTCCCTGCAGGGAGATGGACCAACGCAACAGCTTCGGGTTTTCTCCCCGCATATGCATCAGCCATTGCAGGGGTCGGTGATCTGTTTGTACCCGGAAGTGGGTACCGAAGAGATAGGGCCGGAGCTTCTTGAGGGCCATACTACGGCGAAGGCCTCCCGCTCGAGGGTGCTCCAGTGCTGTTCTCGGGCCAGCAGGCGTCTGCTGATGAAGACCACTGGCTGATCGACCCCCTCGGTGTTGAGTTGGGAGAGGACTGCCCCTATGCCATGATCTGAGGCGTCCGTCTGCACTATGAATTCCCGGCTGTAGTCGGGGGCTTGGAGTACGGGGGCGGTGCACATGGCGGACTTCAGGTTCTCAAAGGCCGCCTGACATTCCGGCGTCCAGTTGACTTTCTGGGGGTTCTTTTTGGATGTGAGTTCTGTGAGTGGCCCTACAATGCTGCCATAGTCTTTTACAAAGCGCCGGTAGTACCCGGTGAGCCCCAGGAAGGCTCGGATCTCTGTCTGGGTGACCGGGGGCTCCCAGGCTTGGATGGCGGCAATCTTGAGCTGGAGGGGGGCCACCAGGCCACTTCCCACCTGGTGTCCCAAGTAGGTCACGGACCCTTGGCCGATCTGGCACTTGCTGGCCGTGATGGTTAGCCCGGCCTGCCGGAGGGCGTTCAGGACCTCCCGGAGGTGGTGGAGGTGTTCTGCCCAGTGGCGGCTGTACACAGCAATATCGTCCAAATAGGCGGCGCTGAATTCCTCCAGACCCGCCAAGACTTTGTTCACGAGTCTCTGGAAGGTGGCGGGTGCGTTTTTCATTCCGAAAGGCATCACCTTGAAGTGGTAGTGGCCGTCTGGGGTGGAGAAGGCAGATCGCTCCTGGGCACCTGGAGTGAGGCCGATCTGCCAATAGCCCGCTGTTAAATCGAAGCTGCTCAGGTAGCGGGCGGCCCCCATGCGGTCGATCAGCTCATCTGCCCGGGGAATGGGGTGAGCGTCGGTCCGGGTGACGGCGTTCAGACCCCGATAGTCTACACAGAACCTGAGCTCGGGGGCGACGCCCGGGGCGGCGGCCTTGGGGACCAACACGACGGGGCTGGCCCAGGGGCTGTCGGACGGCTCGATCACTCCCAGAGCTAGCATCTTGGAGACTTCCGACTGAATGCAGGCGCGTACTCGATCAGGCACCCTGTACGCCCTGTGTCGGATAGGGGGGCTATCCCCGGTGTCAACGTCATGGAGGCACCAGGGGGTGACCCCAGGGATGAGGGAGAACAGGTCGGCAAACTGTATAAGCAGTTCTCTGCAGTCTTGGCGTTGCGCTGGGGACAGGGCCTCGGAGAGGTGGACTCCCTCCACGGAGCCATCTTTCTTGAGCGTTTTCAGGAGGTCGGGGAGTGGCTCGGAGTCTTCTTCAGCCCCACTGTCGGTAGCCATCAGGAGGCTAAGTTCAGAGCGTACAAAGTGGGGCTTGAGTCTGTTGGCGTGGAGGACCCGCAGGGGGTTTCGGGGGGACTCCAGATCCACCAGGTAGGTGACGGGGCCCTTGCGCTCCACCACTTTGAAGGGTCCTGTCCATTTTGTCCTGGAGGGCGCAAGGTTTAACCGGGGACATCACCCAGACCTGTTGTCCCGGCTCGAATTCGATGGATGAGGCATTCTGATCATACCAGCGCTTCATGTCCTCTTGGCTGGCTTCGAGGTTGCCTTTGGCGAGTTCCCTGAACCGCCGGGTCTGGTTACGGAGAGTCAAGAGGTACTTGTATACGTCAGGGGGAGTCTTCTGAGGGGCCACCTCCCATCCTTCTTTGACTAGGCTGAGGGGGCCCCGGACGGGGTGTCCATACAAGAGTTCGAACGGACTGAAGCCCAGGGATTTCTGGGGGACCTCCCTGTAAGCGAACAGGAGGCACGGGAGCAGCACGTCCCATTGGCGACGTAGGTGTTCTTCCAGGCCCATGATCATTCCTTTGAGGGTGCGGTTAAATCGTTCTACTAGTCCGTTCCCTTGCAGGTGATAGGGGGTCGTGAATTTGTAGGTGACCCCGCACTGTTGCCATAGGGACTTCATGTACTTGGAGATAAAGTTCGTGCCCCTGTCACTGACGACTTCTCGGGGGAAGCCCACCCGCGAGAAGATCCCCATCAGGGCTCGGCCCACCACGGGCGCAGTCACGGTCCGGAGAGGTATGGCCTCGGGATAGCGGGTGGCATGGTCCACCAGGACAAGGATAAACCGGTGTCCCTGTGCTGTCCGGGGCTCCAGGGGCCCCACAATGTCTATTCCCACCCGCTCAAAGGGGGTGGTGATGATGGGAAAGGGTTGCAGGGGGACCTTCAGTTTTCGACCGCTTTTCCCGCTGGCCTGGCAGGTGGGGCAGGCCCGGCAGTGGTTCGCTACATCGTTCCGCATCTTCGGCCTGTAGAAGTGGGTCACCAGGCGGCTGTACGTCTTGTCCTGCCCCAGGTGCCCGGCAAGAGGCACATCGTGTGCCAAGTTCAATAGGAAGTCTCTGAATCGGAGGGGGACCACCAGCACCCGGCTGGCTCCAAGTTCGGCGATCTTTTGCTCACTGTAGAGCAGCTCGTTGTCCCAGTAGATCCAGTGGGCCCCCGATGTATCCCCTGCGCTCTGGGCTATGGCTTGTTGTCGGAGGCCCTCGAGGGAGGGACACGCTCTTTGTTTCTGGCGGAACTGTTCCTGAGTGGGGCCACCTTCTTGGCGCCACTGGGCCAGCTCCGGGAGGTCTTGGGGTTGATCCCGTTCTTCGTTGTCGGACCCCGGAGGACCAGGCTCAGAGGTGGTTTCTTCGGTGACAATCGGTGGGGGAGGCTCGGGCCACTCTGGTTCCTCTTGGCTGGGGATGGCGCGGGCGGCCATGGATCGGGTCCTTACGCAGACCCATTCAGGGAGACCAAGCATCCCCAGGTGCTCCCTCCGTTCAACGGCTGACCAGGGGGAGCTTTCGAGGTCGTTCCCCAGAAGGCAGTCCACCGGGGCATCGTCGCGGACAGTTACTTTTAGCATGCCGGACACCCCCCCCCCCACTCGAAGGGGATGCGGGCCATCTGGCACAGGCTTTCGGAGTTGTCTGCCGACCGCACTGGACAAAGTACATTTGGTAGGATCTGGTCAGGGGTCACCAGGTGGCAGCGGACTGCGGTCACACTGGCCCCTGTGTCACAGAGGGCTTCCGCCCGGCGTCCATTGATTGTGACCCACTGGCTGTATTTCTGCGTGTTGGCGGGGATGGGCGCCCGCGGGACCATGTCCCTCTCTCCTAGACAGACCAGGGACATGGCAGCTGGTTCCCATTCGGGCTGGTACGGCTCGTACTCTTCGGCGTCTTCCTGGCCTGGCTCTTCTCCCAGAGCGGCGGCGGTGATCTGGCGGTTCATGGGACTCTGATTTTTCGGGCAGTTGGGATCATTGGCGTAGTGGCCGGGTCGCTGGCATTTGTGGCAGGTAACGTTGGCGCGGAAACCTGGTCGCGTTGGAGGGCTACCTCTTCCGGCCGGGGGCGGGGGGTTGCTAGTGGAGGGCACTGTGACGGTGTCCCGGCCCCGACCCTGGCCTCCTCCTCCTTCCCGTGGCCGGTGGGGCCCTTGGGAGGTTCTGTTTTGCTCGCTGGGCCAGTTTCGAGGGACTCGGGTGCTTTCCCATCGGTCTGCTTCGATGGCGAGTTTCCGAGGTTCGGTCAGTTTACTATCAAGGAGGTGCTGTCTTAGTTCGACAAAGCAATTATTGGAGAGGTGCCCCCATACAATCAGGTCGAATAATTGCTCGTAGGTGGTGACCTGGCTGCCCTTGATCCATCCCTCAAAGGCTCGGCTAAAAAAGTTCACATACTCCACCCAAGTTGTACCAGGGATCCGTTTGCAGTCCCGAAATCTCTGCGGGTACATCTCGGGCGTGAGTCCATAGCGAGTGAGGAGGGCGGCCTTCATCTGGTCGTAGGAGGTCATCTGGTGGTCGGGGAGTTGCAGCAGGGCGTCTCTTCCTTCGTTAACGAATTTACCCCATAGCCCGGCTCCCCAGTCGCTCCGTGGAATTCGGTGGGAGGTCATTGCTACCTCGTAGGCTTTAAACCATTGCTGGATATCATCGTTCCGGTAGTATTCTCGGACGACGTCCTTGGGGATGTGGACCTTGGGGTCCGTCGGAGCAGTGGGGCTCGGGTGCCCGGAGACGCCGAGGTCTTTGTTCTGCCGTCGAATTTCTAGCTCCTTCAAGTTGCGCTCATGCTCGTAGGCTAGTCTTTTTTCTTCCAGCTCCCTCTGGCTCTTTTTCTCTTCTCGTTCTTCCCTGAGCCGTAAGTGTTCGAAAGTTATTTTTTGTTATGCCAATTTGAGTTCTCCATCTAAGCGGAGTCGAGCCAGCTCCAATTCGTGGAGCCGGCTTTTCTCCCGTTCTCGGGCCTCTTCGGACGAGAGGCCCGATCTTCTTTCGTCTGCAGGGGTGGTACTTGTTTCGGTGGTCTCGAGGCTTTGATTTTGGGGTGGGGATGTTTCCGTCTCCACCCAAGCTTCTAAGGCGTGCTTGACGTCATCTTTCGTGCTCAGTCCCGTGGTAGCAATGCCCAGCTCTATGCAAAATTGCTTTAGTTCTTTGTGGCTGTATTCCTCCAGCTTTTCCATCTGAAATTTTTCCGTTGTTCCACTCTCCTTTGTCGTCATGGTGGCTGTGTGTCCTGGGGTGAGTTACTCTCTGTACGATTATGCGTCGGCTCGAATCGCGCCGCTGGCCACCAATGTTAGACTGGGACCCGGAGGGTCGGCCGAGTACAGGGGGGAGAGGCCTCCGGTGAGGGTCCTCTCCGGTAATCGTACGGACAGGTAACTTCCCCCCCACAGACAGACACCACACAGGGACGAGTTCTTCACACTTTTATATCTCTTAAGAGCAAGGTAATTGACGGTACAGCAGGACCAAGATATGAGGATCCTGTCAATTCTAGTCTCTTTGGGGGAAAGGGTAGCGGGACAGTCTCAGTACCGGACAGGTACGGGGGTAGCAGGTGTGTAGCTCACAATCCTCGAGCTGATGGTTCGCAAGTAGGGGCCGCGGCAGCGCCAGCTGGCCGTCACGATGGTTCACGAAAGGATGAGCCGCGGTAGCGCCAGCAGGCCTTCAAGATGGATCACGAAAGGATGAGCCGCGGCAGCGCCAGCAGGCCTTCAAGATGGTTCACGAAAGGATGAGCCGCGGCAGCGCCAGCAGGCCTTCAAGATGGTTCACGAAAGGATGAGCCGCGGCAGCGCCAGCAGGCCTTCAAGATGGTTCACGAAAGGATGAGCCGCGGCAGCGCCAGCAGGCCTTCAAGATGGTTCACAAAAGGATGAGCCGCGGCAGCGCCAGCAGGCCTTCAAGAGGGTTCACGAAGAGGAGCCGCGGCAGCGCCAGCAGGCCTCCAAGGATGAGTTTGTCTCGGTGTCTCTCGACTCCAGGATACAACTGCCTTCCTGCTCTGGAGCTGCCCCAGTTATAGGCCTGGCGCCCTTTGATGTCCGGACCCTCTCACTTGGAGGTCGGGAGGTCCGGGATGAGGGAGTCCAGACACCCAGCAGGGGGGTGGAGCCAGCGCCCAGGGAGGCTGGGGGCAATCGACACCTGGCGGAGGGGAGCCGTTGACACTCCTTCTCCCATTGACCTGCCAAGTGGTCTCTTTACCCCCTGGGTGGATGGTGGTGCCTCGATGTCGGGGCCTGGCTGGGCCCGAGGTCGACCCGAGGCCACGAGGCCTGGCCGAGTAGTGTCCAAAATGGCGGCTGGGCCAGGGACAGGGGTTCTGGAAAGGACCCGGGCCAGCCGATACGGTGGTGTTCAGGAGCCAGGGTTCCGTCGGGGAAGGGCCGGAGGTTGCCCCGGCGGGTTGCAGGGGTGGTTCTTGTCCGGGGAACAGGAGGAGCAGGGGTACGCGACCCGCCCTGCGGGGAGGGGACAGCCCGGCCACGAGGCCTGTCCAGCACTGACCCTCGCAAAAGAGCACTGTTCAACTAATTTAATTTTAGTGCTGGACTTTTTGCATAATACAATCTTCTGACTAACTTCTGCATTAGAGAATGATGTACTGCTAACATACTGAAATGATGAAAAACACTTTGACATACTTTGCTAGAAAGACAAGCCAGAGACTGACCTTGCAAACCACTATTGTTTCTCACTCTGCAAGGGTCTAGGCCTTGCAACATCTTAATCTTTTATTTAACACTTTTTTTACTGTATTGTCGTAAGAAATTGTGTAAAATATCAATAGATTCTTGTCGTACACTATAAATACTACTGCAATTCCAAGTGTACACTGGGGCTTTAGGACGTCTGCCTAGAACTTCATCAGCTAACACTTCTTCTGCATTTCTGGGAACCATTTTTTCTTTCTCAATTGGACAACCATTTCCAACCTCTTAAGCTCGACCACTGGTATCAACTGCATGCAATAAATCATTGGTCGGAAAATGACTCTCTTCATTAAAGAAAGGCTCTGAACTTGAACTGTGTTTCCATTCACCAAAAAAAAATCAAAAAATGAGTTTGGTTAATTACTCTTTTCCTCTTAGCCTTTATTAAATGGATTGGTTTATCTAGTGATTAAATTCTGTTTAAAACTAAACTGAATAGTTTACTTTTTACTTCAAAAGCCTTTTGAACAATGAATTCAATATGCTTCTTTTTATAAAATAGTGCTGTTTGTCTATATTTTTTCATCTCTTTGAACAAGTTAAGTAACACTCTATTATAAACATTTTTTTACGGATTTCTTTATACTGATTTTGCCTTTTACCATACATCGAATCTTTTGACTAAATTTACTTTTTTTCCTTTCCTGTTATTCACACTATTTTTTCTGGTTGAATCCTTCTCAGTAGTTTGCAAATTCTGCACACTGGTTTTAGGCTTTGAAAGTTTTTTAATGAATTCCTTAGTTGTCTTACTGGAAGATTTTTTCTTTTTACCCACATGATGTTGGTCATCCAATACTTGTTGTTGAGTTTTCTTCAAATAATTGTCCTTTAGCTGTCTTTTTCACTTTCTTGATTTTTCAGGCATGATAACTTTACTTTAATGATGATAAACAATATCTGTAAAAAAATAAACAAATAAATGTATTTTAATAAATATATAAATTATACTTTTCTATTACTATACAAGCACATTCTATATAAAAACCATTTAACCACTTTCTTTTCTCATCACTAATTGAAATTGTAATTCAAGGTGTATACATAACTGCATAGGAATGCAAGGGGAGTTACGGGGTGTTTGCAGTAGTGTATGGATACTGACTGAGGAATTGTAGGCCTGAAACACAAGTGTGTAGGTGGTTAGATAACTACATGCATAGTGCATAGGAGTTTGAAGCAGGCCATGTCCTAAAGCCTGACTCACTGCATGAGTATATGGATACTGACTGAATGATTAGAGTAGTATAAGGAAAGACACTGGGTGAATTTATAATTGGTTGAGTTTTACTTCAGTGAATGGATCAGTACATGATGCTTAAAGGGTCACTATAGTATTGCAACAGCAGTGACCGGGTTTCTCTCACAATGGTTCCCAAATCCAAACAGACTCACATTGTGATTCTAGACAAGCAACACTATTCACTATGTTGTGTGGCGTTTTAGGCTCCGATTGCATTTTCCCGATTCATGCCCTTATATAGGTACAATTCTTGTTGCCCTTATATAAGCATAGAAACCCAACCCTTATTTAGGCATAGCCCATGCTACCCAAATACAGGCATGGCTACTTCCATCCGTTCACCAAATGTCACAACGATTTCTTGGAAAACCAGCTTAAGCCATTAGGGACTTCCCCTTGCTTAAATATTGATTTCTCCAAGAACTCAGTTACTTTACAAATGAACAACTATTTCCCAGGGGTTCATTCAGGACGGTCATATGCCCGACTTTACATCAAACATGGCATTCCTAAACACCTTCAAGGTATAAATATACCTTCACTTGCTCTAGCAAGGTACGGTGGATCGGAGCAGTTCGAAGACCTACTTGCCAGACGCAGCTCGCTACTGCAAGTGCCGAAGGAAGCCGACTCTCCAGCTGACTCACTGATCAGGAAGCTGTCTTTCTCCTGCCGAGAATGCAGCTCCAGTGTTTCCGGCTCCCCTTGCGGGGTGTTTGGAAATCGAGTCCTGAGACAGAGATACCAGACATCCTTCATTCTAACAAGGTATGGAGCTGATAAGAACCTAGAGAAGACTTTGGTAGATTCTTGGCAAAGAACTAAAACCTATCCTACACAATACTTACTTCTTCCCTTGTATTAGACTTAGGTTAGGTACATTGGGGTAGGTGTATTTTAGAAGCACCAGTTGAGTATTTTAGTCTGTTATATATGAATGTATTTTTAGATGGCTTAGAAACCATACAATGCTCTTAGAGTATTATTTCATATTACTGTTTACGCAGTACGCATTATACTTTGCAGACTGCCTTACAATTGTAGCAGTTCACTTCTCTTGCATGAGAAAGAAGACTGTCCAATAAACCTTATTATTGAAAACGCTCGTCTCACTATTTCTCTGCAACTCTGTAGAAACGAAGCATGCACGATTGAGTGAAATACTTATCTATTGTTTCCACGACACTGAGAGATATATTCTTATTCTTGGTAAAAAAAGTTGTCATGTTTATGCGGTTGTCAGAAACTAATCCCTTCTTGTGTATTTGAGAAAGTTTCTAGTGACCTCTGAGTTAGCTGCCAGACATACAATTAAGTTTAGTATATTCGATAGAGATCTAGTCGACCTCAGTCCTACGTCTAGTCTATAGGATATATTATTCCAATGCGCAGAGCCTATTGGGAATATGGGAACTACACTACAGCTAGTCTAGAAAAGCTAAGTTGACTGCACACATTCCACATATTTTAGAACTGCACTTTAGTGTGGAAGCCTGACTCATTTTGCAAATACATAAGCAATGACTGATTTCTCCAGTGACCCCTGACCCTCCTGGTAGTTCGCTCCCCCTCCACGCAGCTCCGCCTTTGTGCCCCTGCTGCCACTGCCGAGTACCCGCTGGTAAGTGTGCTCTACCCCCGTTTCTTTGCCCCAATTGTGCCCTCTGTGCCACTGTTTTTCCCCCTCTGTGTGCCCCATTTTTGCTTCTGTGCCACTCGTTTTCCCCTCTGTTGTGCCCCAATTTTTTACCTCTCTGCCACTGTTTTCCCCCTCTGTGTGCCGCGTTTTCAGTTTCTGTGCCACTGTTTTCCCCCTCTTTGCGCTCCATTCTGCTTTCTGTCCCACTGTTTCCCCGCCCCCATGCCCACTCGCTGCTCCCGCCTCCCAGCTGCTCCTCCTTCCTTCCCCCCCATATATGCCGGTGTCAGGGGCAGGGGTGGACAGAGACTGAGACCAGAGCACTGTTTGTCAAAAGTTAAGCAAGATTTATTAAAGGTTACAAGGTTATGAGTGGTTGTAGTATTCCTTCCTTCTTGGGGTCGTTTTCTGTATGCAGGGAACGTCACGGTTTGATCCGGGATCCCGGTTCTCGTGGCCTCAGGGAAAAGGAAAAATAAACGGGTTTTACTGATCGATTCTCAGTGCTACTTGTAGTGCTACCTTCACCAAGTTAAAGAAACAGGGGTTGTGATTTCAGTGCAAGGGTCTCCGCGGGGCCTCCCGCCTCCCCGACCTTGCTACCTCCCACCTCCCCAAACACCCCACCAGAACGCCCCTTTCAACAGCACTTGCCTTGGGCTGTGGCCCGACTCTCGGACCACAGCAGCAGGACCCGTGGCGTCTTCTCCCTTCAGCCCACCGGGTATGGTAGCAGTGTTGGTGACGTCGCTCAGCAGCACTCGCAGTGTACTCTCCTCTGCCTCCGGGGGTTCCGCAGCCGCCTCCGCCCTCGCGCTCTCTTCTCTTCCAATCTCCTCCGCCTCCGCTCTCACGCTCTCCTCTCTTCCGATCTCCTCCGCCTCCGCTCTCACGCTCTCCTCTCTTCCGATCTCCTCCGCCTCCGCTCTCACGCTCTCCTCTCTTCCGATCTCCTCCGGGTGCTCCACAGCCTCCTCTCCGCCCTGGCACACCGTCCGTTCCACGCCTCTAACTTTTATGCTTCCTGGTTCCGTCGGCCGACGGGACTCCTCCCCCTTCCGCTGTTCAACCACTAGAGCGCGATTGACTTCCTGGTTCTGTGTTCTCGGCAACCAGGAAGTGGTGTTTCCTTCTTCTTCGTCCGCTTCGGAGTGTTCCAGCCTCTCTTCCTCCCCACAGCCGGACGCTGCGCAGTGGGCGCGCCTAAGGCAAGCCCATCTTTGCCTGGATCGCGCCCAGCGCCAGAACCCCTGGACCCCGCAACATCAGACTCCGCTACGACGCCAGCACCCTCCACGCACTCGACGCTGGCCGAAACCACACCTGCTTCTAGGCTGCCCCGAAACTGACCCACGGACCCTTCTCCTGCTGCACCTGCAGCTTCACCTGCGACAGAGGCACCAAACCTCCAAGGACTGAACCCAACCACCTCCGCTGCATACTCCTCAACACCCGCTCCGCACGCAAACACGCCATCGAGCTCTGGGATCTGCTCGACACCTCCGCCCCAGACGTGGCCTTCCTAACCGAGACCTAGTGGAATGACTCCTCGGCGCCCGATATCGCCATAGTCATCTGTTGGAAAGGGTATCTGAGGGCTGGCCGAGCGAAGTCGAGAGGCCTCCGGGGGAGGTCCCTCTCCTAAGATCGTACAGACAAGTAATCACCCCCCCTACAGATGGATACCACACCAGGTTCTTAACGTTCTTTATCAATACTCTAGCCAGGTTTATTGTACGGTACAAGAATATGCGGATCCGGGGATCCTCTTCAACTTAGTCTCTGAAGGAAGGGGGTAGCGGGACAGTCTTGGTACCAACTCGGTACAGGGATACCCTGCGCTCAGCTCTCAATCCTCGCGCCGGGGGGTTCCTTCGGTGTGGGCCGCGGCAGCGCCAGCAGGGCTCCAGAGATGGTTTCATGAAGGTGGGACGCGGCAGCGCCAGCAGGGCTCCAGAGATGGTTTCACGAAGGTGGGCTGCGACAGCGCCAGCAGGGCTCCAGAGATGGTTTCACGAAGGTGGGCCGCGGCAGCAGGGCTCCAGAGATCGTTTCACGAACTACGCGGATGAGTTCGTCTCGGTGTCTCTCGACTCCAGGATACAACTGACGATCTGCTCCGGGGCTGCCCTAGTTATAGGCCTGGTGTCTTTTGATGTCCGGACCCTCGCGCCTGGGTGTCGGAGGGGCCGGGATGTGCGGGTCCAGACACCCAGCGGGGGGTGGAGCCATCGCCCAGGGAGGCTGGGAGGCGATCGAAACCAGGCGTCGGGGAACGGTTGGAGGACCATCGAAACTCTTTCCCCCATTGATCCGTCAAGTGGTTTCATTACCCCCTGGTCGGAGGATGGTGCCTCTCTGTCGGGGCTGCGCTGGGCCAGCGGCTGGGGCCGAAGCCTCGAGGCCGGGTCGTGGAGGACCCAAGATGGAGGCTGGGTCCGGGGTGGTGGTCCTGGATAGGGTTCGGACCAGCCGAGGGTGTCAGGAGGGGGTTGTCGAGTCCCACCGGAGGAGAGCTGCTCTCGGTCGGGGAACGGGGGCGAGGTAGTCCGGGATCTGCCAGGCGGGAGAAGGTGGGGGGACCACGCCACGAGGCCGGGTCCAACATCATCCCAGACGGCTACAAGATCATCCGCAGGGATTGCGCCAACATAATCGGAGGAGGACTAGGCATTGTCCACAAGTCCACCCTCAAGGTCGCCACCCACGCTGACGACGACACCAACACTGCTGAACACCTGCACTTTCGGATCCACCCCAACACCACCCTCAGAGGAACACTTGTCTACAGACCCCCCGGACCCCGGGCTCAGTTCAGCGACTCAATCGCCGACCTCGCCAGCACCCACGCACTCACCTCCACGGACTACATCGTCCTCGGGGACCTGAACTTCCACCTCGAGAACAACGACGCCGCCATGCTGACCGACAACCTCGCCAACCTCGGCCTCAGACAGCTCGTCACCGCACCCACCCTTGCCACCGGCCACATGCTGGACCCCATCTTCTCCACAAGCACCCACATCGCCTTTGACCACACAACCGAACTCCATTGGACCGACCACCGCTGCATTAATTTCACCTTCAAGAAACCAACCACGCACCACCGCACCCAACAGCTGCCTCGCCGCTGCTGGAGCAAAGTCACCGAAGACCAGCTGATCACCACCCTCGCCCAGAACCCACCCACCGACCCCACCAACCCAGACGCCGCATCCCGCAACCTCAGACAGTGGATCGACGACTGCACCAACACCCTCGCCCCACTCAAGAAACCCTCCAACAGCCATGCCAGCAAGAGATCCATCTGGTTCACCGACAAGCTCCAGACCTCCAAACGCGCATGCCAGAAACTGGAGAAGAAATAGCTCCACAAACGCACACCAGACAACCACGCAGCCCACAAGGACGACACCCGCAGACATCACCACCTCATCAGATTAGCCAAGAGATCCTCCTTCAAAGACCGCCTGGATAACAACGCACACGACCGCAAAGAGCTCTTCAGCATTGTAAAAGAACTCTCCAACGCCAACGTCATCCCGCCCTCACAAGAACTGTGCGACTCACTGGCCATCTTATTCCACCGCAAGATCGCTGACATCCACGACCGCTTCAACACCACGACCGCCCGACTACGCCAGACTCCACCTCCCCTGCGAACACCACCAGCACCAACCGCTTGATCTCCTGGTCCAACGACGACGAGACACGCAAGGTCATGAACTCCATCCACTCAGGATCTCGGTCAGATCCGTGCCCACACCATGTATTCAACAAAGCAGACGCAGCCATCGCACCCCAACTACGGAAGGTCATCAACATCTCCTTCGAAACGGCGGCATCACCGGAAAGCTGGAAGCACGCCGAAACAACGCCCTCCTCAAGAAGCCCAAGGCGGACCCCAAGGACCTCAAGAACTTCCGGCCCTGCTCCCGTTCCCGGCGAAGGTCATCAAGAAAATCGTCAACATGCAATTGGCCCGCCACCTCGAAGACCACAACATCTTGGACCCGTCCCAGTCCGGAGTCAGACGAAACCACAGCACTGAGACAGCCCTCATTGCCGCCACAGACTACATCAGACGCCAACTAGACAACGGCAAAACATCAGCCCTCATCCTCCTGGACCTGTCAGCCGCCTTCGACACGGTCTGCCATCGCACTCTAAAGACACGCCTCCAAGAAGCCGGAATCCAAGAGAAGGCCCTTGACTGGACCACGTCCTTCCTCTCTGGCAGAACCCAGAGCGTCCACCTCCCAACCTTCCGATCCGAAGCCACCGACATCTGCGGCGTTCCCCAGGGCTCATCCCTCAGCCCGACACTGTTCAACGTCTACATTACCCCCCTTGCAAAAGTGGCCCGCCATCACAACCTCAACATCATCTCCTACGCCGACGACACCCAGCTCATCCTCTCCCTCACCAAGGACCCACACACCGCCAAAACAAACCTCCACGAGGGAATGAAGGCCGTTGCCGACTGGATGAGGAGCAGCCGTCTGAAACTGAACTCTGACAAGACGGAGGTCCTCATCCTCGGACCCACCCCCTCAGCCTGGGATGACTCCTGGTGGCCGACCACACTAGGAACAGCACCGAAACCCCCCTACTATGCACGCAAATTAGGATTCATCCTAGACTCTTCCCTCTCCATCTCCACGCCGTCTCCTCCTCCTGCTACAGTACCCTCCGCACGTTCAAATAACGGTGACACAGGCCCTCGTCAGCAGCAGACTGGACTACGGCAACGCACTCTACGCAGCAATCCCAGCCAAACACCTACAACGACTACAACGCATCCAAAACGCCTCTGCCCGACTGATCGTCAACGTCCCCCGCCGCAGCCACATCACCCCCTACCTGAGAGACCTACACTGGCTCCCCGTCGACAAAAGGATCACCTTCCAGCTCCTCACCCACGCACACAAAGCACTCCACAACGCCGGACCAGCCTACCTGAACAGCAGACTCCGCTTCTACACCCCCACCCGCCAGCTCCGATCCTTCTCCTACCTCGCCACCAAGACCTGGAACACCCTCCCTACCCACCTACAGCAGATTGATTGATTGATTGATTGATTTCTAATTCTACCAAAACTTGTCAACAGGATAGGTTTTTAAGCAGTTATGTCTCTGCAAACACATGAAGTACCCAGATGCTTCTCTAACAACGGTTCCCAAATGCACACAGACTCAGTGTGATTCTAGACAAGCAAGACTATCCCTTGGACTTTATAAAAACATATTTACTAGTCTAGAAGAAGTAAGGTGACTGCACAGATTCCACATATTTCAGCATTGCACTTTAGTGTGGAAGCCTGACTCATTTTGCAAATACATAAACAATGACTGGCTTCTAATCCTACAACATGACAGGTTTTAAGCAGTTATCCGTCGGCAAACACATGAAGTTACCAAATGTTTCTCTCACAATGGTTCCCAAATTCATACAGACTCAGTATGATTCTAGACAAGCACGACTACTCCCTGGACTTTACCAGGAGAAACACATTATTATTAAAAACAATGACACCATATACAACCCCTCTCAAATTAATAACTCACCTTTCAAATTGATTTGTAGACTAAGAAGTATGTCAGTTACACACCAGATTTTCTTATTCAGAATCTCTGTACAGCACTGCTCTTATCAAAACTAAAAAATGGCAAACTTTCCCTCTCATTCTGCACACATATAAATGTAAATAGGAAATCACATTGCTTCCCACATTAATTCAAAAGCTAACGCACATTTCTATTGGTTACACATTTCAACCTTTTCTAATTGACATACGTTTGAACCCTACCCCCAACCTGCTTACTGCCAGTTACCATAGTAACAGTTAATGGAACACTCAACTGAGCACACAGGTCACAAGATCAGCACACAATGTTGCTAATCCAAACAGCAAGTGTGCTTGACTTTTCAAAATATCACCTTATCCTATGTAATGTTCCTTTCAAACAGTTTTTGTTAACCCATAAGAAACATGCTTTTAAAAACCGAAACATACACTCTACTTTTCAGTCTAGAATGTTCTCATACAGCCAATCATTTATTTTCTTTTTTCAAAACTGCATCTTATCCACCATTTTAGAAGAATCTTAGTTTTCAAAACTGCCATTTCGTTTACAGACACCTTCTGAATGTATCCAGACCTCCTTTCAAGATATTTACAGTGTAGATTGTGGGACACAGCTATATTTTCTGGAACCAAAGATATGCAGAAAACAGAGGCATTGACAAAGACCTAGCTTTGCCAAATGTATACATTAAATGGATTGGACAGAGAGGATTTAAGTGGCAACAATTAATGCCATTGGTTAAATCCTTTTTGCATCTCCAACACCCTGACCTCATAATTGTGCACTGTGGTGGCAATGACCGAGGCACTTTGACTGGCATAGGTCTGGAAATGCTTATGAAGGACACCTTTGGAGAATTGATGTCGATTTTCCCCCAAACTGCCTTTGTCTATTCTAACATATGCCAAAGGCAGAAATGGAACTGATCCAATCAATTTTGTCCACAGATTGAGAAAGCTAGGAAACCTGTCAATAAAGCTGTTTCTGCTTTTCTCCGAGATTATAGGATGGGTCCATTTACCACAACAATCTGCGTTTCAATATGAATGGCATCTATAGGACAGATGGTGTACATTTTCAAGTCCAGTCAAAGGATCTTTATTCGGATATGTAAAAAACATCCATAAAAGTACAAAATCATCACAACAATCCTCATAATAAGCAGTTAAAACAGTCTAAAACTATTTAAAAATACACAATCGGTCTGTGTGATGGTTGCCTAACAGTTTATATTAGGAGGGAGCCATCTAATTATATCATTAAAAGTACATTACTTTATAATCTAGGCTGGCACTCAATAAATGTAAACATTTTATAGACTAATTGGCTGTGTGTCAAACATTAAAAAACGTTATGCAAAGTGTCAACAATGTACAGTCGGGACTACTATAAAGTGCAAATGTGCAATAAATAAATATTCAAACTCTTGTAAAAAAACGCAATAATATGCAAGTGATTCAATTTATCAGGGCATATTCATAGTTGCTCAGGAACGTATCGCTGATTGGAGGAAGCAGCTTACTCTGAAAATTACTTCATCACAGCTCAACATTAATAATTCCTTGAATGCTAGATTAAAATCCACCACTGCATGCTCTTTAAAGTAGGGAATTAAATAAAATTTGTGTATCTAGCATAAAAACCACAGAAAAACAAAAAGTGTAACAAAGTTTGTTTACACCCTAGGTTACAGGGACATTGCAAAGTCTCCAGATTTTTATTGAAGCCCAGTGGAAATGATAAGGAATATTTAATGCTTCCATCCCTGAGACGAAAAAGCAAACGTCTATTCCACCTCCCCAAATTTTTTCTAAGGTATCCCTGCGGAATGTTGTTAAGCCTGCCACCCTGTGCCAGGAGGGGGATATATCTTATAATGGCAGGTTTGTGTTGCTCAGATGTTTATCTCTCTTTCTGATATAAATTGTACAATGCCCCTCTTACTAGCTTATGTTGTGCTTGTTCAGTGGCTCGGTGGGAGGAGAATAGGTGCATCTTACCCACACTTGCTAAGCTTCTTTTTACTGCCCCCCACCAAGGTATGTGATTTACCCTGTCACACTTTAGGCAGTCCATAATAATTTCTTTAGTCAAAGAAGCAGCAGGGTTCCGCCATATTTTTAACCAAAATAGTGCTGGTCTTGACCTGATGAAGTCCTCCACATAGGAAAGATTCAGCTCCCTATGGCAAACCTTGGTGGGTGCTGAGATAGACGCCCCCAGAACCTTTCTACAGAATCTGTTCTCCTCGATCTGTATACTAGCGCTGTTAGTGTACCCCCACACCTCTGCACCATAGGTTGCCGTAGGTAGGCATTGGGTTCTGTAGATTTGTAATAACGGGATTACTATCTCAGCACGTTTGGGTTGTCGAAGGCTGATTATAGAATTTATTGCCTTACCCAGTTTGTTCCTCCCATGGGGCTGCCAAGAACATGTGTTAGAGAACATCAGGCCTAGGTAGGGAAAAGTGCTAGTGCTTTTTAGTGCATTGCTGCCAGACATAATATGCTGGATGCTATATTTTTTGGGCCCACACGACATTATGTGCGATTTATTAAAGTTAGTACATAGGCCAAGATCCGCCATGTAGGAGACAAAGCCTGTTATTAAAGTGCGCAGTGCTTTGGGAGTGCGGCCCATAAGGACCGCATCGTCCGTGTTTAAAATACAGGGGAGTAAAGTGCCATTAATACTGGGGACATCACTTGTTTGTTTAGACAGTGAATTGCTTAATTCATTTATATACAAAATAAAAAGCAAGGGGGCCAAGACACAACCTTGTCTGACCCCCCCTGCCTATTAAAATGTCCTCTGAGACCTTCCCTTCATTGTTTATTCTAACGCAGGCTTTCAAGTCACTGTGCAGATGGGCCAAAAAATATACAAGTGCTTTGTCTAACCCATAGTTTAAAAGAACCACCCATAATTGAGAGCGGTTAACAAAATCAAAAGCTGAACTTAAATCCATAAATCCTAAATACAAAGGGGCTCTTTTAGCTTTGATGTATTTGCCCATTATTAGGTTTAAATTCAGACCTTGCTCCACGGTCCCCACGTTACTTCTAAAACCCAGCTGACATGGGTGTAAAATCTTAAAGTCCTCCCCCCCCATGTCCTGATCTTATTAAAAATGACTCTACCTAGAATCTTCAGGGTGTTATCAATTAAAGATATAGGGCAATAACTAGGATTGAGTCTGTCACCCTTCTTAAAGATGGGGACGATAATACTGTTAGACCAGGTCTCTGGGGCAGGGGTATGGGACAAATTGTTAAAAACATTACACAATAGAGGTGACCAAAATTCAGGCTCTGATTTAATTTGATCGATTGATAATCCAGGACCAGGTGCTTTGTTGCCTGCGCTTTGATTTATTGCGTCTTCCACCTCCATTATAGTGAAGTTAAGTGCCATAACTGGGTAGATGATGTCAGCTGATGCGCAAGGTGCAGCATAGATATTTGTGAAATGATCTTCCCACATTTTACCTGGTATATTGCAGTTAATAGGGGTAATGTTTGATCCTATAGACCTCAGAGATTTGACCTCGCCCCAAAACCCGGCAACATCTTTGAGAGCGGCTGTGCGGGCAAGGGATTCCCACTGTTCCTTTAACAGTTCTTCAGCCCGAGTTTTAGTGGCACGCTTGTAGTGTGCCCTCAATTGTCTTACCAGGGGCTGGTCTCGTGGTTCTGCTAAAAGAGCCTCCCATAGTTCCCGGTTTGCTTTGGAACAGGAGCTGTCGAACCACCTGGGATCTTTATTCAGGCGTGTGACTGGTTTAGAGATCTCCTTTTTAAAAGCCGCACATAGCCGTTCAAAAGCCGCAATAATATCAGGGCCTTGGTATTTGATGGATAAACAGATATCAATCAATTGGGGGTGCTTATTAATAATGCGTGCTAAAAGCCCCTTGTTGTCTATCCCCTTCCAGATTACTCTGAGTTTGTCAGTTGATGCCGTCAGATTAGTAGCCCCCATTTCCTGTCGCTTATCTAATCTTTTAATAGAATTAAAAACAGTCAAAATTGGAGTGTGATCACTATATACGGTGCTAGGGACGTCAGCCTTTATTAAACAGTCCACGAGTAGAGAGGAAATAAATACATAGTCAATTGTGGAGGAACAGCCGCGCCCTATGTATATAGCCAGGGGGCCTTCGCCCGTGGTGCAACTGGCTATCTCCATGACATTGACTAAGTCACGGGTGGCTATGTGATTAAGTAGTTCCTCCCCTCTTTTACAAGGTAGCACCCGACTGAGAGGGGCAGCTTAATTGGTGTTACCCTTGTAAATGTGGGCATTGAAGTCGCCTCCCAAGATGATCCCATCAAATTTACCGTAGGTATGTCCATCTACAATTTTGTCAATAAAATCAAATAGCCTTATAAAATTGTTATTGGTTGAGATGAAAAATCATTATTATAAAAATTGATTAGACATAGCTTTATCCTACTGGAATAGATTAAAGCCTGAAAATTCTCATCATTGGTCGCCAGAGTTTTGGTTTTTCCACCTGATGTGATCTTTACCCATAGTGATAAACCTCCACTAGGTCGTCCCACCGCCGGACATGGTACAATATGGTTATGACAAGTATAGCCTTCAAGAAGCGGACAACTAGTGCACCATGTTTCTTGGAACATTAAGATATCAAAATTATTGATCCATTCAATGGATTCCATTTTTGCTTTAAGACCAGCAATGTTTCAGCTTAGTACTGTTAACCTATCGGTAGGGGTAACGACTGGGGTAACAAGATCAGTTGTATTTAATTTCCCATGCGATGTAACCTCCGTGCAAGGCTTGGGAACAGAGATGATGGTACTTAGTTTGTTGTTATACTGGGAGGCATTGTCGTTGGTCATGGGCCTTTCTGTGACATCTGGGGAGTCCGTTGGTGGTCAACCCTGGCTCTCTAGATCAGATAGAGCACTAAATCTGTTAAATAATGGATAGATTGGTGTAACTGGGTTGAATGGTCTCTGTGGAGGTCTACAGAAGTAACCCAGAGGTAGAGAGGTCACAGCGGTTAAAGGACTGAAGTGGTTATTATTGCTGTTTAATAGGTATTTTACGGTTAAGGGATGCCTGAAATTCATGACAATACAAACTCCATTGATGTTTTTGGGCGAGGAACCAACCCAGTCTACCCGTTGTACTGTCAAGATTTCGCTAGAAATTTGCATCCCAACACCTTTGTACCTAGACAGCCAATCAATAGACTTATTTTTTAACTGAACCCAAGACTCTCTTTGGTCCTCTTTCAAGGAAGGGACCCCTGCTAGAATTAAAACATATGGGCAGGCTTCAGGGGGCAAGTGAAGGACTGGGCCTGTTTGTTTTATGGTCCGTGTAACATTGGTTAACCCGTTGTCGGAAACATTCCCCGGTTTCCCAGAAGCTGACCCCATTGGGCCTCCCACCACCCCACCGGTGGAACAGGTCTGCCTATCTGGTACACGCGACACGGACTGAGGTGGTTTATCCGCAGTGGTACCCCGTGATGGCAGAAGCTGGTTTCTCCCTGTGTCGCTGTCCCTGGTTACACTCTTAGTATTCAATGTCCCACTAGTGGGCCTTTCCCCCATAATGCCCCTATTGACAGTCTCCATATCTTTCCGGAATCGATCTCCCCTTAACTTGTTGATACTAATAGTACCTTTTCTTTTTACATCTTCCTTTTTCACCAGGCTTTCTAATCTATCCAGCCTTTTAAAAATCAGATTAAACTGTTTATCCATTGACTTTTCATTTGTTTAAAAATTGAATCTGCTATGGTTTCAATAAAATTCCCATTTAGTTTGTCCTGTGGAGCACTTCCCATAGTTGGCTCAGTCTGTGTGCAGGCAGAGTTTTGCTCACAACTTGAAGGGGCAGTGGCGATATTAGTGTCAACTAAGGGTACAGTCTTGTTGGACAGGCCACGTGCAGGGCCGCTCCCCCTCTGCCCGACCAGGCCCGAGCCCGGTCCCTCAAGTGTCACACACCACCACTTCACGTTTTCCGTCCCCTCCGGGACCCTTGCCTCTGAACATATCGACCTCGTGGGCCCGATCCACTACCGGCCCGCGCGCCCAGCCTGGGCGCCATCTTGGACACTCCACCACGAGGCCGCGTGGCCCCCGATCGACCCCAACCCTGGGCCTGGCCAGGCCTCAGACATCCCGGCACCACCATCCACCCAGGAGGTGAGCGGACTACTTGGCAGGTCAATGGGAGAAAGAGGTGTCGATGGCTCTCCCCCGCCAGGTGCCGCTCGCCCACAACCTCCCCGGGCGCTGGCTCCACCCCCCTGCTGGGTGTCTGGACTCCTTCATCCCGGACCCCCCGACCTCCAAGTGCGAGGGTCCGGACATCAAAGGGCACCAGCCCTATAACTGGGGCAGCTCCAGAGCAGGAAGTCAGTTGTATCCTGGAGTCGAGAGACGCAGAGAAGAACTCATCCTTGACGGGCTATTGGCGCTGCCGTAGCTCTGCCTTGCGAACTATCGTCCTGCCTGCTGGTGCTGCCGCAACCTTCATAAACCTTTGTCGTCGTCGGGACCTGCTGGCTCCGCCGCGGACCGTCGCTTCCTTCGTCCATCCCGGGACCTGCTGGCTCCGCCGCGGCCCGATCATCTAGAACGCCGAGCTTGAGGATTGAGAGCTATTTTCATCTATTGGTAACAAGACTGTCCCGCTACCCCTTTTCCCAATCCAGAGACCAGAATCGAGGGGACCCCTGAGTCCAGACCTCCTTGTATCATTTCACCGTACTCAAAGAATTGCTTATAAAGTATCGTTAAACCTTATCCTGGTGTGGTGTCCGTCTGTGGGGGGGAAGTTACTTGTCTGTGCGATCGCTGGAGACGGCTCTCCCCGGAGACCTCTCCCCTTATCCTCGGCCGACCCCTCCGGTCCGTCTAACATTGGTGGCCAGCGGCGCGATCCGAATCACCGCATAATCGTACAGAAAGTAGCTCACCCCACGACGAAATCACGATGACAACTAAAGAAAGCGGATCCACCGAGAAATTTCAGATGGAGAAATTGGACGAGTACAGCCATCGTGAATTAAAACAATTCTGCATCGAACTAGGTATCGCTACCACCGGTCTAAGTACCAAAGACGATTTCAAGCATGCCCTAGAGTCCTGGGCCGAAACCGGGGCCGTCGGAACCACCGACCAAAACATCAAAGCAGTAGAAAAAAATACCACGGCCCCCGAGGAGCGAAGAACGGGTCTCTCGCAAGACGAGATCCAGGAACGAGAAAGGACACGACTACATGAACTAGAAATGGCCCGGCTCAAAATGGATGTTGAACTTAAATTAGCCGAACAAAAACTGAGCTTAGAGCACCTGCGTCTCCGAGAAGAAAGAGAGGAAAAACAGAGACAAAGGGAGCTCGAGGAAAAGAAACTGGCATATGAACACGAGCGCAAATTAGCTGAGATAGACTTACGCAAGCAGAACAAAGAATTAGGGGTGCCCGAGCAACCCCACACCCCAGGGACAACAGATAAGAAGGTACACATCCCCAAGGATGTCGTCCGAGAATACTTCCGAGAGGACGACATCCAGCAATGGTTCAAGGCCTACGAAATCGCTATGACCGCCCACCGGATCGATCGAAGCGACTGGGGAGCCGGTCTATGGGGGAGATTCCTCAATGAGGGCCGCGATGCCCTGCTACAGCTCCCGGACCACCAGATGACCTCCTATGACCACATGAAAGCTGCCCTCCTCACCCGCTATGGACTCACACCCGAGATGTACCGTCAGAGGTTCCGAGACTGCACCCGCATCCCGGGTACAACTTGGGTGGACTACGTGAACTATTTTAGCCGAGCCTTCGAGGGCTGGATCAAAGGAAGCAATGTCACAACTTACGAACAACTATTCAACCTCATGGTGTGGGAGCATCTATCAAACAATTGCTTCATTGAGCTCCGGCAGCACCTCCTCGACAGCAAATTGACTGATCCACGGCAGCTCGCAGCCGAGGCTGACCGGTGGGAAATCACCAGAGTGGGCCGAAATGGATCCTATGAACAAAACCGGAACAACAACGGTCAGCACCGTCCCCGAGGAGGAGGAGGGGGCCAAGGACGAGGAAGAGACAACGCTCCGGTCGCCCCCACTACCAGCACCACCCCCCCGGCCAACCGGGGCAGCACCCCGGCGCGACCGGGATACAGAGCCAATGTCACGTGTCACCGATGCCAACGAGTCGGCCACTATGCAAACGACCCAAATTGCCCCCAGTACCAGAGCCCAAGACCCCGCCAAGTGGCCGCTGCTGCCCTGGGGGAAGAACAGATCTCCGAGGAGCAGGAAGAATATGAGCAAGAGCATCAAGAATGGGAGCCAGCCGCCATGGCTCTAGCATGCTTAGGGGGGAAAGACATGGTCCCGCGGGTCCCCCTACCCGCTAACACCCGGAAGTACAGCCAATGGGTGAGCATCAATGGACGCCAGGCCGAAGCCCTCCGTGACACCGGGGCCAGTGTAACAGCCGTCCGCTGTCACCTGGTGACCCCAGAACAGTTCCTACCAAACATTCTCTGCCCTGTCCGTTCAGCCGATAACTCGGAAAGTCTGTGTCGGATGGCCTGCGTCCCTTTCGAATGGGGAGGGGTCTCCGGCATGTTGAAAGTGACGGTCCGGGATGATGCCCCCGTAGACTGCCTCCTGGGAAATGACCTTGAAAGCTCTCCGTGGGCAGCCGTAGAACGAAGAGAACACCTGGGGATGTTAGGCATCCCGGACTGGGCGTGCGTCACCACCCGGTCCATGGCCGCCCGTACCAATCCCCGACCGGAGGAACCCGAATGGCCGGCGCCTCCTCCCCCGGTCGCCCCAGTCGAAGACACCGACCGTGCCGTCCCCCCAGAACCAGCTCAACCTCCGGACCTCGCTGGCCTCGACCAGTGGCATCAAGAGGGGGGGCCCACACAGGAGCAGTTTCGCCAAGAGCAGAAGACCTGTCCCTCCCTCGAGGGACTCCGCCAACAAGCCCTCGCCCAGAGCGCAGGGGATACCTCCGGAACACATTGGATTTACTGGGACAATGATCTGCTATACAGTGAGCAAAGGATCGCGGAGCTAGGGGCCAGCCGAGTGCTAGTGGTACCCCTCCGTTTTAGAGACTTCTTGCTAAACCTGGCCCACGATGTCCCCCTGGCCGGACACCTGGGTCAGGATAAAACCTACAGCCGCCTAGTGACCCACTTCTTCTGGCCCAAAATGAGGAATGATGTACTCCAGCATTGCCGATCTTGCCCCACGTGCCAAGCCAGTGGAAAGAGCGGCCGCAAACTAAAAGCCCCCCTGCAACCATTTCCCGTGGTCACCACCCCGTTCAAGAGGGTCGGGATAGACATTGTGGGGCCCCTGGACCCCCGTACAAAACAAGGACATCGGTTCATCCTGGTACTGGTGGACCACGCCACCCGCTACCCCGAGGCTGTTCCCCTGCGAACTGTGACAGCCCCGGTAGTCGGCCGGGCCCTGATGGGGATCTTCTCCCGTGTGGGCTTCCCTCGAGAAGTCGTCAGCGACAGAGGCACGAACTTTATTTCCAAATATATGAAGTCCCTCTGGCAACAGTGTGGGGTCACCTACCGATTCACGACCCCCTATCACCCTCAAGGAAACGGACTCGTTGAGCGGTTCAACCGCACGCTCAAAGGGATGATTGGGGGGTTGGAAGAGCCCCTCCGTCGCCAGTGGGATGTGCTGCTGCCGTGCCTCCTCTTCGCATATCGAGAGGTCCCCCAGAAGTCCCTCGGCTTCAGCCCGTTTGAATTATTGTATGGACATCCCGTACGGGGGCCTCTCAGTCTAGTCAAGGAAGGCTGGGAAATGCCCCCTCTAAAGAACCCTCCAGATGTCTTCAAATACCTCCTAACCCTCCGCAACCAGACCCGACGGTTCAGAGAGCTGGCAAAAGCAAACTTGGAGGCCAGTCAAGAGGACATGAAAAAGTGGTATGACCAAAATGCCTCCTCCATCGAATTTGAACCCGGACAACAGGTATGGGTGATGTCCCCCACCGAACCCTGCGCCCTGCAAGACAAGTGGACGGGGCCCTTCAAAGTAGTTGAGCGCAAGGGTCCTGTCACCTATCTCATCGACATGGAATCTTCACGGAACCCCCTCCGAGTCCTCCACGCTAATAGACTGAAACCCCACTTTGTACGTTCAGAACTCAGCCTCCTGATGGCCACAGACAATGGAGCTGAAGAAGACTCCGAACCCCTCCCTGACCTCCTACGGACTCGGGAGAAAGATGGCTCTGTGGATGGGGTCCGACTCTCGGAGGCCCTCACCCTGGAACAACGCCAAGAATGTCGAGACCTCCTGTTGCAGTTCGCCGGCCTGTTTTCCCTCACCCCAGGTTTCACTTCCTGGTGTGTGCACGACGTGGACACGGGGGACAGCCCCCCTATCCGCCACCGGGCCTACCGCGTACCAGATCGGGTACGGGCCTGCATCCAGGAAGAAGTAACCAAAATGCTCACGCTCGGGGTCATTGAGCCCTCAGACAGCCCCTGGGCCAGCCCAGTAGTACTGGTCCCCAAAGCAGCCCCTCCCGGCACCACACCGGAACTCCGGTTCTGCGTCGACTACCGGGGCTTGAATGCGGTCACCAGAACGGACGCACACCCCATCCCCCGGGCAGACGAGCTAATCGACCGCATGGGAGCTGCCCGCTACCTCAGTATTTTCGACCTGACGGCGGGCTATTGGCAGATCGGCCTCACACCCCGGGCCCAAGAACGATCTGCATTTTCCACCCCTGATGGCCATTATCATTTCAAGGTCATGCCCTTCGGCATGAAGAATGCTCCAGCAACATTTCAGCGGCTCGTCAATCAGGTCTTGGCCGGGCTCGAAGGATTCAGCGCCGCCTACCTAGACGACAACGCTGTGTACAGCCACCATTGGTCCGACCACCTCCACCACCTCCGAGCGGTGCTACAGGCCCTTCAGCGAGCTGGCCTCACGATCAAGGCCAGCAAATGCCAAATTGGTCAGGGGTCCGTAACCTACCTCGGACACCAGGTGGGAAGCGGCCTGGTGGCCCCTCTGCAGCTCAAGATTGCCGCCATCCAGTCCTGGCAGCCCCCCATCACCCAGACCGAGGTACGCGCCTTTCTGGGACTCACGGGCTATTACAGACGGTTCGTGAAAGACTATGGTACCATAGTGGGGCCCCTCACAGAACTCACGTCCAAAAATCAACCCAAGAAGGTCAACTGGACCCCAGATTGTCAAACAGCCTTTGAACAACTGAAGGCCGCCATGTGCTCCGCCCCTGTGCTCCAGGCCCCCGACTACAGCCGGGAATTCGTCGTCCAGACGGATGCCTCCGACCACGGCATTGGGGCGGTCCTGTCTCAATTGAACACCGAAGGCCTTGATCAGCCAGTGGCCTTCATCAGCAGGCGACTCCTACCTCGAGAACAACGCTGGAGCACCATCGAGAGGGAGGCCTTCGCCGTGGTATGGGCCCTCAAAAAGCTCCGGCCCTACCTCTTTGGCACACACTTCCGGGTGCAGACCGACCATCGACCCCTGCAGTGGTTGATGCAGATGCGGGGGGAGAACCCAAAACTAATACGTTGGTCCATCTCCCTACAAGGGATGGACTTCACTGTTGAACACCGGCCTGGGCCAGATCACGCCAACGTGGATGGCCTGTCCCGCTTTTTCCGCCTCGACGAGGAGAGTCCCCAAGAGGATGGGTGACTCTCCCCGCCTTCAGCTGGGGGGGACGCATGTTGGACAGGCCACGTGCAGGGCCGCTCCCCCTCTGCCCGACCAGGCCCGAGCCCGGTCCCTCAAGTGTCACACACCACCACTTCACGTTTTCCGTGCCCTCCGGGACCCTTGCCTCTGAACATATCAACCTCGTGGGCCCGATCCACTACCGGCCCGCGCGCCCAGCCTGGGCGCCATCTTGGACACTCCACCACGAGGCCGCGTGGCCCCCGATCGACCCCAACCCTGGGCCTGGCCAGGCCTCAGACATCCCGGCACCACCATCCACCCAGGAGGTGAGCGGACTACTTGGCAGGTCAATGGGAGAAAGAGGTGTCGATGGCTCTCCCCCGCCAGGTGCCGCTCGCCCACAACCTCCCCGGGCGCTGGCTCCACCCCCCTGCTGGGTGTCTGGACTCCTTCATCCCGGACCCCCCGACCTCCAAGTGCGAGGGTCCGGACATCAAAGGGCACCAGCCCTATAACTGGGGCAGCTCCAGAGCAGGAAGTCAGTTGTATCCTGGAGTCGAGAGACGCAGAGAAGAACTCATCCTTGACGGGCTATTGGCGCTGCCGTAGCTCTGCCTTGCGAACTATCGTCCTGCCTGCTGGTGCTGCCGCAACCTTCATAAACCTTTGTCGTCGTCGGGACCTGCTGGCGTGGCCGCGGACCGTTTGTAACTACCATCTCCATCGGGACCTGCTGGCTCCGCCGCGGACCGTCGCTTCCTTCGTCCATCCCGGGACCTGCTGGCTCCGCCGCGGCCCGATCATCTAGAACGCCGAGCTCGAGGATTGAGAGCTATTTTCATCTATTGGTAACAAGACTGTCCCGCTACCCCTTTTCCCAATCCAGAGACCAGAATCGAGGGGACCCCTGAGTCCAGACCTCCTTGTATCATTTCACCGTACTCAAAGAATTGCTTATAAAGTATCGTTAAACCTTATCCTGGTGTGGTGTCCGTCTGTGGGGGGGAAGTTACTTGTCTGTGCGATCGCTGGAGACGGCTCTCCCCGGAGACCTCTCCCCTTATCCTCGGCCGACCCCTCCGGTCCGTCTAACAAGTCTCTGTAGGACCCCTACTGGATGTGGTTTTCCCACGAAACCACATACTCTGTGGGGTCGGGTGCCCTTTGTTGCGTGGTGGTTGTGTCCTCTTGTTTGGTGTTGGTTTAGTGGGACCTCTCTTCCTTTTCTCTCAGAGTGTCTTATCACTAGGAACCGGGGAGAGAATGACAGTGAGGTCCGTGGGATCTTGCTGTGAGTCAGTGATGGTAATAACGTTACTATCCGCTGGTAAAGCAGGGGGTGTAACAGAGGGAGCTTTAGTGAACTGGGTTGTGGTGGTATTATTGCGTTTTCCCATGTTAATATTTATAGGCTCACCTTTGTAACAGCTTAGAGGGGTGGCCCGCCCGGCTGCTGTCAGCCCCCTTACGGCCACAGACGGCCCGCCCTTTGCCCGGGCTTAGCCCGGCGAGTCCCGCGCGTGTCCCGCGACAAAGAGGGAGCCTCTCGTCTTAAGTAGCGCCTCCGAGCGCGATGATGGCGAAAACCAGAAGTGCCCGCTAGGCTACCTGGGAGCTGAAGTCTCCGGCCGCAAGGTGGAGGGAAGCGGCGGCAGGGAGACACACAGCGTTAGCCCCCCAGGTGCAGCAGGCAGAAGCCGGACCAGCAGGTAAGTGCACACACCACAGTCTTGTGCAGAAAGGCCGCCCGCTCCACTGAGGGAGCCTCTCTTCTTAAGTAGCGCATCCGGGCGCGATGATGGCGAAAACTGGAAGTGCCCGCTAGGCTACCTGGGAGCTGTAGTCTCCGGCCGCAAGGTGGAGGGAAGCGGCGGCAGGGAGACACACAGCGTTAGCCCCCCAGGTGCAGCAGGCAGAAGCCGGACCAACAGGTAAGTGCACACACCACAGTCTTGTGCAGAAATTTTACAGATGAGGGTAACAGAGTCTTCCTCCTAAACTTTAGACTCTGCATAGGTATTTACTTGTAGGCACCAAAATCTCTCAATAAACACAACGGCTCTTTTTAGAGCCACCCAAGATCTAAACACATAAGCTTGCTTGGAGTCGTGCACCCAACGCAAGAGGAATCGTGCACACAACGCGCTGGAGTCGTGCACCCTACATCTTAGGAATCGTGCACCCAACGCATGCACACCAGGGGGCCGTGCTGAGCGCCGCGCTGGGTGCGGGACTCATAATTTTACAGTGAAAAAAAAAAGCACCTATCACTAATTTCTATTCTCCCCGGGGACACCATCCCCCGGGGCCTATATGCAACGTTGGGTAGCGGGGGGGAGCCCCAATGCCCCCATGGACCCAGCCGGCTCCCCTCGTTCTTCCGGAGCCAGCATTGCTTTTCCACACTGGGAGCTGCTAACCTGCAGCTCCCTGTGTGGAAAAGCAATATGGTTTGCATTTTGAAAGAGAGCTGGTTTCCCTGCTCTCTTTCAAAATCCAAACCAAGTTTGCTATGACAGGGCGGGAGCCACAGCAGTGGGCATCCCGAGAAACTGCAGGAGCTGGCCCTGGGGTGTGGCGGTCCCCAGGGCCCTCAACGGCTCCAGGAGTGGGGCCATGCGGCCCCCCTCCACAACTTACAATATCCCGGTGTTGGACCTGGCCGCGTGGCCCTCCCTGACCTATAGCGCCCCGACAATAACCTGTGCACCGCCCAAAACCCCTGGCCGTAACAACCTCTGTCCGATCCACTCCCTCCATGACCCCACAGAAAGGACGAGTCTCCCCCGTACCCGCCATCTATCCTCCCGGTGCCGGACGCCCCTACACCCCCTCACACCCGAAGGCCTCCGGTAACCCTTCCCCGTCCCTAAAAATGGCCGACCCCCACCCCAGTGAAACCTAGGCCCTAGACACGCTATGCCCGGCTGGGGGGTAGAGGACTTCCCATGAGCAAGATAGGTAGGAGCAGTTTCCTTCACACCTCTGGCCTCCCCTCGGAAGACTGGTTTCGATCGCCCCTCCGGCCTCCCTGAGGGCTGGCCCCACGCCCTCCTGGGTGTCTGGAATCCCCACAGACCCAACTTCAAAGGATCAAAGGGCCGGGTGGCAGGAAACCCCGACAAGCAGCCCCCAGGCTCCAGACCCCTGCCTGCGAGGGCTCCGGACTTCAAAGGGAAACAGGACTATAACAAGGGGTGCTCTGGAACTCTCAGACAGTTGAATCCTGGATGAAGAGAGCCTTGCTGACCTGGTCGCGGCTCGACGATCATCGAAGAAGAACGCTACCCGAACTTTGGAATCTTGTCAAACCCGGCTGACATCGTCGCGGCTCAAGCTTGGCAGAGACTAACATCTGCCTGTAACCATCGGAGCCCTGCTGACGTGGTCGCGGCTCCCTTGAACCCTGAAGAAACACCTGAACATCTCGGCTAGAGCTCTGCTGATTGGATCGCGGCTCCCCAAAGACCGAAGGACCCTCCGTTCATTCCTGCTCGAGCCCTGCTGACTTGGTCACAGCTCAGAGAGTATTCTGGTCCGGCTGGACCCTTGACTTTACCGTATCCCTCCGCTCGAGGATTGAGAGCTGTGTGACTGATACGCTGTGCATTGACCCTAAATAACAAGACTGTCCCGCTACCCACACCCTTACAACCGAGACTTTGTGAACTCTTGATCCGAATGTAAATATTTGACCACGTGTGGATCATAAAGATCCAAATACTTCTGTTGGATAAAGAACCTGTTCTCCAGTAAGTCCCTTTGTCGAGTGGTGAGACCTCAGCGCGTGCGATCCTAGATACTAGACTCTTCCCCTGAAGGGCCTCCCGCCAGTGCTCGGCAGCGTTCCTAGGAGAGGTGGGTCACGGGGTGGTTGGAAGACTCCTTCTGTGCCCCCCTGGGATTGCCCCTTCTAAAGAAGCGCGGCAGTCCGTGCTTTGTTTTATTAATTTTTTACGGCAGAATCTGCGCACCCTGCGTGTATTTTCACGTTTTTCCACTGATTTTTCAACAAATTTTCAATGGTTTCTTCAGCCTCGCTTCTACCGAGGCACAAAATGGCTGCCAACACTTCCTGGTTTGGAGTGTTGATAGCCAATTAGCATGCAGCTCATGATCATAAGAGTGCACTCGGGATGCGCGATGCACCGCGGCCATAAATATTTCTATGATTTTACTTTTGATTTTCCCAGCAACTACTGAACTGATTTACAACATTTAACCAAAAGGCACAACTCTGAACCTTACCTCTTTGCCAAATTTGGTGTAATTCCGTTCAGCCTTGCCATGCACAGTTTTCTCATCAATAATGCTACTGTAAATGGTAATGCGATTTTATCAATGATGTCATAGGGAAGAGGTGTTGCGCCGCGGCCAGTGCAACTGACACTGGACGCTGGGGTCCACGGTTCGATCCCTGGCTCCGGCGGCAGGGGTCTGTCCAGCACCATAAGACTCTGGGAAATAGCTTGCTTAATCTTCCCAACGGCCCCCAGCGCCCAGATACACCCAGATACACCTTCGGGGGTGACTTGTGCGCTATACAAGTACTTGATTTACATTTACATAGAAGATGTCACCTAGCCCCCTAGTCTGGCCTAAACATTTCGTGCTTCAGCACCAGGAACCCCTTCCGTGATAATATGATATAACATGGATATCTCATATCTTGAATAGACATCTGACTTTGTGCCTCTTGTTACAGGACTTGTTTGGTGAACCTGTAGCAAGCATTGGTCTCCTGGTATCAAGTTGTAAGGGGGATGGTCAGATGGGTTATCCGTCTAGAAGGCAGGGTCTTTTTCGGTGACTATCTTTTGATCCCATCTTGTATAAACAATGAGCTTAGCCTTGCATGACCTTGCGGACAGTGCAGACAGAGTAAATAGAACTGCTCTACTCTGCATAAGAAATAGCATTCTAACTTAACAGAAAAGGATACAGAGAAGCATACTGTTGACTGCCAAGTGGGTGGATAGAAACCAGTGGCAAGTCAGTCACGTTTGATGTGGGGGTGAGAGAGGGTGACCTATGTCTTTTTGGAAGTGATTTGATTGCCCTTGCTTTAGCATTAGATGGTTTCACTAATACAAAACTATTTTTGTATATTATGCATGAGAATTTCTGATGGTATTCTTTGCCTCTGAAAGTGCTACTTACAATCCAACCTGAGGTAAGGTGCGGTAAGGTACCTGAGATAAGGGGCGGTAAGGTACCTGAGATAAGGGGCGGTAAGGTACCTGAGATAAGGGGCGGTAAGGTACCTGAGATAAGGGGCGGTAAGGTACCTGAGATAAGGGGCGGTAAGGTACCTGAGATAAGGGGCGGTAAGGTACCTGAGATAAGGGGCGGTAAGGTACCTGAGATAAGGGGCGGTAAGGTACCTGAGGTAAGGAGTGGTATGGTACCTGAGACAAGGAGTGGTATGGTACCTGAGACAAGGAGTGGTATGGTACCTGAGATTAGGGGCGGTAAGGTACCTGAGATTAGGGGCGGTAAGGTACTGGAGACAAGGGGCGGTAAGGTACCGGAGATAAGGGGCGGTAAGGTACCTGAGGTAAGGTGCGGTAAGGTACCTGAGGTAAGGTGCGGTAAGGTACCTGAGGTAAGGTGCGGTAAGGTACCTGCGGTAAGGTACCTGAGGTAAGGTGCCTGAGGTAAGGTGCCTGAGGTAAGGTGCCTGAGGTAAGGTGCCTGAGGTAAGGTGCGGTAATGTGCCTGAGGTAATGTGCCTGAGGTAAGGTGCGGTAAGGTGCCTGAGGTAAGGTGCGATAAGGTGCCTGAGGTAAGGTGCGATAAGGTGCCTGAGGTAAGGTGCCTGAGGTAAGGTGCGATAAGGTGCCTGAGGTAAGGTGCCTGAGGTAAGGTGCCTGAGGTAAGGTGCGATAAGGTGCCTGAGGTAAGGTGGTATGGTAGGGTGGCTGAGGTAAGGTATGGTATGGTAGGGTGGCTGAGGTAAGGTATGGTATGGTAGGGTGGCTGAGGTTAGGTATGGTATGGTGGCTGAGGTAAGGTATGGTATGGTAGGGTGGCTGAGGTAAGGTATGGTATGGTAGGGTGGCTGAGGTAAGGTATGGTATGGTGGCTGAGGTGAGGTATGGTATGGTGGCTGAGGTGAGGTATGGTATGGTGCCTGAGCTGAGGTAAGGTATGGTAGTGTGCCTGAGGTATGGTATGGTATGGTATGATATGGTATGATATGGTAGGGTACCTGAGGTATGGTATGGTATAGTATGGTAGGGTGCCTGAGGTATGGTATGGTATGGTAGGGTGCCTGAGGTAAGGTAAGGTATGGTAGGGTGCCTGAGGTAAGGTAAGGTATGGTAGGGTGCCTGAGGTAAGGTAAGGTATGGTAGGGTGCCTGAGGTAAGGTATGGTAGGGTGCCTGAGGTAAGGTATGGTAGGGTGGCTGAGGTAAGGTATGGTAGGGTGGCTGAGGTAAGGTATGGTAGAGTGGCTGAAGTAAGGTATGGTAGGGTGGCTGAGGTAAGGTGGTATGGTAGGGTGGCTGAGGTAAGGTGGTATGTTAGGGTGGCTGAGGTAAGGTGAGGTATGGTAGGGTACCTGAGGTAAGGTGAGGTATGGTAGGGAAGGTATGGTAGGGTACCTGAGGTAAGGTATGGTAGGGTACCTGAGGTAAGGTATGGTAGGGTACCTGAGGTAAGGTATGGTAGGGTACCTGAGGTAAGGTATGGTAGGGTACCCGAGGTAAGGTATGGTAGGGTACCCGAGGTAAGGTATGGTAGGGTACCCGAGGTAAGGTATGGTAGGGTGCCTGAGGTAAGGTATGGTAGGGTGCCTGAGGTAAGGTATGGTAGGGTGCCTGAGGTAAGGGATGGTAGGGTGCCTGAGGTAAGGTATGGTAGGGTGCCTGAGGTAAGGTATGGTAGGGTGCCTGAGGTAAGGTATGGTAGGGTGCCTGAGGTAAGGTATGGTAGTGTGCCTGAGGTAAGGTATGGTAGGGTGCCTGAGGTAAGGTATGGTAGGGTGCCTGAGGTGAGGTATGGTAGGGTGCCTGAGGTGAGGTATGGTAGGGTGCCTGAGGTGAGGTATGGTATGGTATGGTATGGTATGGTATGGTATGGTATGATATGGTATGATATGATATGATATGGTAGGGTACCTGAGGTATGGTATGGTATGGTATGGTATGGTATGGTAGGGTGCCTGAGGTAAGGTATGGTAGGGTGCCTGAGGTAAGGCATGGTAGGGTGCCTGAGGTAAGGTATGGTAGGGTGCCTGAGGTAAGGTATGGTAGGGTACCTGAGGTAAGGTATGGTAGGGTGCCTGAGGTAAGGTATGGTAGGGTGCCTGAGGTAAGGTATGGTAGGGTGCCTGAGGTAAGGTAAGGTAAGGTATGGTATGGTAGGGTGCCTGAGGTAAGGTATGGTAGGGTGCCTGAGGTAAGGTATGGTAAGGTATGGTAGGGTGCCTGAGGTAAGGTGAGGTAAGGTATGGTAGGGTGCCTGAGGTAAGATAAGGTAAGGTATGGTAGGGTGCCTGAGGTAAGATAAGGTAAGGTATGGTAGGGTGCCTGAGGTAAGGTAAGGTAGGGTGCCTGAGGTAAGGTAAGGTATGGTAGGGTGCCTGAGGTAAGGTAAGGTATGGTAGGGTGCCTGAGGTAAGGTATGGTAGTGTGGCTGAGGTAAGGTATGGTAGGGTGGCTGAGGTAAGGTATGGTAGGGTGGCTGAGGTAAGGTATGGTAGGGTGGCTGAGGTAAGGTATGGTAGGGTGGCTGAGGTAAGGTATGGTAGGGTGGCTGAGGTACGGTATGGTAGGGTGGCTGAGGTAAGGTATGGTAGGGTGGCTGAAGTAAGGTATGGTATGGTAGGGTGGCTGAAGTAAGGTATGATATGGTAGGGTGGCTGAAGTAAGGTGAGGTATGGTAGGGTACCTGAGGTAAGGTATGGTAGGGTACCTGAGGTAAGGTATGGTAGGGTACCTGAGGTAAGGTATGGTAGGGTACCTGAGGTAAGGTATGGTAGGGTACCTGAGGTAAGGTATGGGAGGGTACCTGAGGTAAGGTATGGGAGGGTACCTGAGGTAAGGTATGGGAGGGTACCTGAGGTAAGGTATGGGAGGGTGGCTGAAGTAAGGTATGGTAGGGTGGCTGAAGTAAGGTATGGTATGGTAGGGTGGCTGAAGTAAGGTGGTATGTTAGGGTGGCTGAGGTAAGGTGAGGTATGGTAGGGTACCTGAGGTAAGGTATGGTAGGGTACCTGAGGTAAGGTATGGTAGGGTACCTGAGGTAAGGTATGGGAGGGTACCTGAGGTAAGGTATGGGAGGGTACCTGAGGTAAGGTATGGGAGGGTACCTGAGGTAAGGTATGGGAGGGTACCTGAGGTAAGGTATGGGAGGGTACCTGAGGTAAGGTATGGGAGGGTACCTGAGGTAAGGTATGGGAGGGTACCTGAGGTAAGGTATGGGAGGGTACCTGAGGTAAGGTATGGGAGGGTACCTGAGGTAAGGTATGGGAGGGTACCTGAGGTAAGGTATGGTAGGGTACCTGAGGTAAGGTATGGTAGGGTACCTGAGGTAAGGTATGGTAGGGTACCTGAGGTAAGGTATGGTATGGTATGGTAGGGTACTTGAGGTAAGGTGTGGTGGGGTACCTGAGGTAAGGTGGTATGGTAGGGTGGCTGAGGTAAGGTGGTATGGTAGGGTGGCTGAGGTAAGGTGGTATGGTAGGGTGGCTGAGGTAAGGTGAGGTATGGTAGGGTGGCTGAGGTAAGGTGAGGTATGGTAGGGTGGCTGAGGTAAGGTGAGGTATGGTATGGTGGCTGAGGTAAGGTGAGGTATGGTATGGTGGCTGAGGTAAGGTATGATAGGGTTCCAGAGGTAAGGTATGGTAGGGTACCTGAGGTAAGGTATTGTAGGGTACCTGAGGTAAGGTATGGTATGGTACCTGAGGTAGGGTAAGGTATGGTGTCTGAGGTAAGGTGGTATGGTAGGGTGGCTGAGGTAAGGTATGGTAGGGTTGCTGAGGTAAGGTATGGTATGGTAAGGTGAGGTATGGTATGCCTGAGGTAAGGTATGGTGGGGCGCCTGAGGTAAGGCGTGTTAAGGTACCCAAGGTATGGTGTGGTAAGGTACCTGAGGTATGGTGTCGTAGGGTGCCCAAAGTAATGTGTGGTAAGGTGCCTGAGATACGGTATGGTAGGGTGCCGGAGGTAAGGTATGGTGAGGCACCTAGGTAGGGTATGGTGGGGCACCTAGGTAGGGTATGGTGGGGCACCTGAGGTAAGGTATGGTAGGGCGCTTGAGGTAAGGCATGTTAAGGTACGCGAGGTATGGTGTGGTAAGGTACCCGAGGTAAGGTGTGGTAAGGTACCCGAGGTAAGGTGTGGTAAGGTACCCGAGGGAAGGTGTGGTACGGTACCCGAGGGAAGGTGTGGTACGGTACCCGAGGGAAGGTGTGGTACGGTACCCGAGGGAAGGTACCCGAGGTAAGGTGTGGTAAGGTACCCGAGGTAAGGTGTGGTAAGGTACCCGAGGTAAGGTGTGGTAAGGTGTGGTACGGTACCCGAGGTAAGGTGTGGTACGGTACCCGAGGGAAGGTGTGGTACGGTACCCGAGGGAAGGTGTGGTACGGTACCCGAGGGAAGGTACCCGAGGTAAGGTGTGGTAAGATACCCGAGGGAAGGTGTGGTAAGGTGTGGTAAGGTACCCGAGGTAAGGTGTGGTAAGGTACCCGAGGTAAGGTGTGGTAAGGTACCCGAGGTAAGGTGTGGTAAGGTACCCGAGGTAAGGTGTGGTAAGGTACCCGAGGTAAGGTGTGGTAAGGTACCCGAGGTAAGGTGTGGTACGGTACCCGAGGTAAGGTGTGGTACGGTACCCGAGGTAAGGTGTGGTACGGTACCTGTTGGACAGGCCACACGAAGGGCTTGCTCCCTCCCCGCACGACCAGGCCCGAGCCCGGCTCCTCAGATGTTACACGCAACAACCACCTGTTTCCCGTCTCCTATGGGACCCCTGCCCCTGAACATCTCCACCTCATGGGCCCGATTCCCTACCGGCCCTCTCGCCCGACCTGGGCGCCATCTTGGACACAGCATCACGAGACCGCCTGGCCTCCGATCGACCCTAACCCTGGGCCTGGCCAGGCCCCGACATCCCGGCACCACCATCCACCCAGGAGGTGAGCGGACTACTTGGCAGGTCAATGGGAGAAAGAGGTGTCGATAGCTCTCCCCCGCCAGGTGCCGATCGCCTCCAGCCTCCCCGGGCGCTGGCTCCACCCCCCCGCTGGGTGTCTGGACTCCCTCATCCCGGACCTCCCGACCTCCAAGTGCGAGGGTCCGGACATCAAAGGGCACCAGACCTATAACTGGGGCAGCTCCAGAGCAGGAAGGCAGTTGTATCCTGGAGTCGAGAGACGCAGCGAAGAACTCATCCTTGACGGACTACTGGCGCTGCCGTAGCCCTGCCTTACGAACTATCGTCCTGCCTGCTGGCGCTGCCGCAACCTTCTGAAACCTTCATCGTCGTCGGGACCTGCTGGCGTGGCCGCGGACCGTTTGTAATCACCACCTTCATCGGGACCTGCTGGCTCCGCCGCGGCCCGATCATCTAGAACGCCGAGCTCGAGGATTGTGAGCTATTTCATCTACCTGATTGGTAACAAGACTGTCCCGCTACCCTTTTCCCAATCCAGAGACCAGAACCGAGGGGAGCCCTGAGTCCAGACCTCCTTGTACCATTTTACCGTACTTAAAGAACTGCTTATAAAGTATCGTTGAACCTTATCCTTGTGTGGTGTACGTCTGTGGGGGGGAAGTTACTTGTCTGTACGATCGCTGGAGACGGCTCTCCCCGGAGACCTCTCCCCTTATCCTCGGCCGACCCTCCCGGTCCGTCTAACATTGGTGGCCAGCGGCGCGATCCGAATCAACGCATAATCGTACAGAGAGTAGCTCACCCCACGACGAAATCACAATGACAACCAAAGAAAGCGGATCCACCGAGAAATTCCAGATGGAGAAATTGGAAGAATACAGCCATCGTGAGTTGAAACAATTCTGCATTGAACTAGGTATCGCTACCACCGGTCTGAGTACTAAAGACGATTTCAAGCACGCCATTGAGTCTTGGGCAGAAACCGGGGCCGTCAGACCCCCGGTCCAAAATGTCGCAGCAGCAGAAAAAGACACCACGGCTCCCGAGGAGCGAAGAACGGGTCTCTCGCAAGATGAGATCCAAGAACGAGAAAGAACCCGACTACATGAACTAGAAATGGCCCGGCTCAAAATGGATGGCGAACTCAAATTAGCAGAACAAAAACTGAATCTGGAACATCTGCGACTCCGAGAAGAACGGGAAGAGAAGCAGAGACAAAGAGAGCTCGAAGAGAAGAGACTGGCGTATGAACACGAGCGCAAACTAGCTGAGATAGACTTACGCAAGCAGAACAAAGAATTAGGGGTGCCCGAGCAACCGCGCACCCCGGGGGCAACAGAAAAAAAGGTACACATCCCCAAGGATGTCGTTCGAGAATATTTCTGAGAGGACGACATACAGCAATGGTTCAAGGCCTACGAGATCGCTATGACCTCCCACCGGATCGATCGAAGCGACTGGGGAGCCGGTCTATGGGGGAGGTTCCTCAATGAGGGCCGCGATGCCCTGCTACAGCTTCCAGACCATCTGATGACCTCCTATGACCACATGAAAGCTGCCCTCCTCACCCGCTATGGGCTCACACCCGAAATGTACCGCCAGAGGTTCCGAGACTGCACCCGGATCCCGGGTACAACTTGGGTGGAATACGTGAACTATTTCAGCCGGGCCTTCGAGGGTTGGATCAAGGGAAGCAACGTAACGACTTACGAGCAACTTTTCAATCTCATGGTATGGGAGCATCTATCAAACAACTGCTTCGTCGAGCTCAGGCAGCACCTCCTCGACAGTAAATTGACTGATCCACGGCAGCTCGCCGCCGAGGCTGACCGGTGGGAAATCACCCGAGTGGGCCGAAATGGGTCCCATGAACAGAACCGGAACCACCAAGGTCAGCACCGTCCCCGAGGAGGAGGAGGGGGCCAAGGACGAGGAAGAGACAACGCCCCGGCCGCTCCCGCTACCAGCACCCCACCCCCGGCCAACCGGGGCAACACCCCGGCGCGGCCGGGATACAGAGCCAATGTCACATGTCACCGATGCCAGCGAGTCGGCCACTACGCAAACGATCCAAATTGTCCACAGAGCCAGACTCCGAGACCCCGCCAGATGGCTGCCGCCGCCCTGGGGGAAGAACAAATCTCCGAAGAGCATGAGGAATGTGAGCAAGAACACCAAGAATGGGAACCAGCCGCCATGGTTCTAGCATGCCTAGGGGGAAGAGACATGGTCCCGCGGGTCCCCCTACCCGCCAACACCCGGAAGTACAGTCAATGGGTGAACATTAATGGACGCCGGGCCGAAGCCCTACGTGACACCGGGGCCAGTGTAACAGCCGTCCGCTGTCACCTGGTGACCCCAGAACAGATCCTGCCGAGCATTCTCTGCCCTGTCCGATCAGCCGACAATTCGGAGAGTCTATGTCGGATGGCTTGCGTCCCCTTCGAGTGGGGAGGAGTCTCCGGCATGTTGAAAGTGACGGTCCGAGATGACGCCCCCGTAGACTGTCTCCTGGGAAATGATCTTGAAAGTTCCCCGTGGGCCGCCGTAGAGAGGAGAGAGCATCTGGGGATGTTGGGCATTCCGGACTGGGCGTGCGTAACCACCCGGTCCATGGCTGCCCGTGCCACCCCCAGACCCGAAGAACCTGAATGGCCGGCACCTCCTCCCCCGGTCGCTCCAGTAGAAGACACCGACCGTGCCGTCCCCCCAGAACAAACTCCCGAGGAGCTCGTTCAGCCTCAGGACCTTCCCGGCCTGGATCAGTGGCGTCAGGAGGGGGGGCCCACCCAAGAACAGTTTCGCCAAGAGCAGAGGACCTGTCCCTCCCTCGAGGGACTCCGCCAACAAGCCCTCGCTCAGAGCGCAGGGGATACCTCCGGAACCCATTGGGTCTATTGGGACAATGACCTGTTGTACAGCGAACAGAGACTCGCGGAGTTAGGGGCCAGTCGAGTACTAGTGGTGCCCCTCCGCTTTAGAGACTTCTTGCTAAACCTGGCCCACGATGTCCCCCTGGCTGGCCACCTGGGTCAGGATAAAACCTACAGTCGCCTGGTGACCCACTTTTTCTGGCCCAAGATGAGGAACGATGTACTCCAGCACTGCCGATCTTGCCCAAAGTGCCAGGCCAGCGGGAAGAGCGTCCGCAAGCTGAAAGCCCCCCTGCAACCTTTTCCAGTGGTCACCACCCCGTTCGAGAGGGTGGGGATAGACATTGTGGGACCCCTGGACCCCCGTACAGCACAGGGACATCGGTTCATCCTAGTACTGGTGGACCACGCCACCCGCTACCCCGAGGCTGTTCCCCTGCGAACTGTGACAGCCCCGGTAGTCGGCCGGGCCCTGATGGGGATCTTCTCCCGCGTGGGCTTCCCCCGAGAAGTCGTCAGCGACCGGGGCACAAACTTTATTTCAAAATACATGAAGTCCCTCTGGCAACAGTGTGGGGTCACCTACCGGTTCACGACCCCCTATCACCCTCAAGGAAACGGACTCGTTGAGCGGTTCAACCGCACGCTCAAAGGGATGATTGGGGGGTTGGAAGAGCCCCTCCGTCGCCAGTGGGATGTGCTACTACCGTGCCTTCTCTTTGCCTACCGAGAAGTCCCCCAGAAGTCCCTCGGCTTCAGCCCGTTTGAACTCTTGTATGGACACCCGGTACGTGGGCCGCTCAGCCTAGTCAAAGAAGGCTGGGAAATGCCCCCTCTAAAGAACCCTCCAGATGTTTTCAAGTACCTCCTAACCCTCCGCAACCAGACCAGACGATTCAGAGAGATGGCAAAAGCAAACTTGTAGGCCAGTCAGGAGGACATGAAAAGGTGGTACGATCAAAATGCCTCCTCCATCGAATTTGAACCCGGCCAACAAGTATGGGTAATGTCTCCCACCGAACCATGCGCCCTGCAAGACAAGTGGACGGGGCCCTTCAAAGTAATCGAGCGCAAGAGCCCTGTCACCTATCTCATCGATATGGAATCTTCACGGAACCCTCTCCGGGTCCTCCACGCTAATAGACTGAAACCCCATTTTGTGCGCTCAGAACTCAGCCTCCTGATGGCAACGGACAATGGAGCCGAGGAGGACTCCGAACCCCTCCCTGACCTCCTGCGGACTCGGGAGAAGGACGGCTCCGTGGACGGGGTCCGACTCTCGGAGGCCCTCACCTTGGAGCAACGCCAAGGATGCCGAGACCTCCTGCTACAGTTCGCCACCCTGTTCTCCCTCACCCCAGGGGTCACCCCCTGGTGCGTACACGACGTGGACACGGGAGACAGTCCCCCTATCCACCATCGGGCCTACCGCGTACCAGATCGGGTACGGGCCTGCATCCAAGAGGAGGTGGCCAGGATGCTCACGCTCGGGGTCATCGAGCCCTCCGACAGCCCCTGGGCCAGCCCAGTGGTACTGGTCCCCAAAGCAACCGCCCCCGGCACCACGCCGGAACTCCGGTTCTGCGTCGACTACCGGGGCTTGAATGCGGTCACCAGAACAGACGCGCACCCCATCCCCCGGGCAGATGAACTAATCGACCGCATGGGAGCTGCCCGCTACCTCAGCATCTTCGACCTGACAGCGGGCTACTGGCAGATCGGTCTCACACCCCGAGCCCAAGAACGATCTGCATTCTCCACCCCTGATGGCCACTATCACTTCAAGGTCATGCCATTCGGCATGAAGAATGCCCCAGCAACATTTCAACGGCTAGTTAACCAGGTCCTGGCGGGGCTTGAAGAATTCAGCGCCGCCTACCTGGACGATATCGCTGTGTACAGCCGCCACTGGTCCGACCACCTCCACCACCTCCGAGAAGTGCTCCAAGCCCTCCAACGAGCTGGCCTCACGATCAAGGCCAGCAAATGCCAAATTGGCCAGGGGTCCGTGACCTATCTCGGGCACCAGGTGGGAAGCGGTCTGGTGGCCCCTCTGCAACTCAAGATCGCTGCCATCCAGTCTTGGCAGCCCCCCATCACCCAGACCGAGGTCCGCGCCTTTTTGGGACTCACAGGCTACTACCGGCGGTTCGTGAGGGACTATGGCAGCATTGTGGGGCCCCTCACGGAACTCACATCCAAAAACCAACCAAAGAAGGTCAACTGGACCCCAGACTGTCAAGCGGCCTTCGAGAAGCTGAAGGCCGCCATGTGCTCCGCCCCTGTGCTCCAGGCCCCCGACTACAGTCGGGAATTCATCGTCCAAACGGATGCCTCCGACCATGGCATTGGGGCAGTCCTTTCCCAGTTGAATCCCGAAGGACTTGACCAACCAGTGGCTTTCATCAGCAGACGACTCCTGGCCCGAGAACAACGCTGGAGCACCATCGAGAGGGAGGCCTTCGCTGTGGTGTGGGCCCTCAAAAAGCTCCGGCCATATCTCTTCGGCACCCACTTCCGGGTACAGACCGATCATCGACCCCTGCAGTGGCTAATGCAGATGCGGGGGGAAAACCCGAAACTACTACGTTGGTCCATCTCCCTGCAGGGGATGGACTTCACTGTGGAACATCGACCCGGGCAAGACCACGCCAACGCAGATGGCCTGTCACGCTTTTTCCGCCTCGACGAGGAGAGTCCCCAAGAGGATGGGTGACTCTCCCCGCCTTCAGCTGGGGGGGACGCATGTTGGACAGGCCACACGAAGGGCTTGCTCCCTCCCCGCACGACCAGGCCCGAGCCCGGCTCCTCAGATGTTACACGCAACAACCACCCGTTTCCCGTCTCCTATGGGACCCCTGCCCCTGAACATCTCCACCTCATGGGCCCGATTCCCTACCGGCCCTCTCGCCCGACCTGGGCGCCATCTTGGACACAGCACCACGAGACCGCCTGGCCTCCGATCGACCCTAACCCTGGGCCTGGCCAGGCCCCGACATCCCGGCACCACCATCCACCCAGGAGGTGAGCGGACTACTTGGCATGTCAATGGGAGAAAGAGGTGTCGATAGCTCTCCCCCGCCAGGTGCCGATCGCCTCCAGCCTCCCCGGGCGCTGGCTCCACCCCCCCGCTGGGTGTCTGGACTCCCTCATCCCGGACCTCCCGACCTCCAAGTGCGAGGGTCCGGACATCAAAGGGCACCAGACCTATAACTGGGGCAGCTCCAGAGCAGGAAGGCAGTTGTATCCTGGAGTCGAGAGACGCAGCGAAGAACTCATCCTTGACGGACTACTGGCGCTGCCGTAGCCCTGCCTTACGAACTATCGTCCTGCCTGCTGGCGCTGCCGCAACCTTCTGAAACCTTCATCGTCGTCGGGACCTGCTGGCGTGGCCGCGGACCGTTTGTAATCACCACCTTCATCGGGACCTGCTGGCTCCGCCGCGGCCCGATCATCTAGAACGCCGAGCTCGGATTGTGAGCTATTTCATCTACCTGATTGGTAACAAGACTGTCCCGCTACCCTTTTCCCAATCCAGAGACCAGAACCGAGGGGACCCCTGAGTCCAGACCTCCTTGTACCATTTTACCGTACTTAAAGAACTGCTTATAAAGTATCGTTGAACCTTATCCTTGTGTGGTGTACGTCTGTGGGGGGGAAGTTACTTGTCTGTACGATCGCTGGAGACGGCTCTCCCCGGAGACCTCTCCCCTTATCCTCGGCCGACCCTCCCGGTCCGTCTAACAGTACCCGAGGTAAGGTGTGGTACGGTACCCGAGGTAAGGTGTGGTTAGGTGCCTGAGGTAAGGTGTGGTAAGGTGCCTGAGGTAAGGTATGGTATGGTAGGGTGCCTGAGGTAAGGTATGGTAAGGTGCCTAAGGTAGGGTACCTGAGGTAAGGTATGGTAGGGTACCTGAGGTAAGGTATGGTAGGGTACCTGAGGTAAGGTATGGTAGGGTACCTGAGGTAAGGTATGGTAGGGTACCTGAGGTAAGGTATGGTAGGGTACCTGAGGTAAGGTATGGTAGGGTACCTGAGGTAAGGTAAGGTATGGTAGGGTGCCTGAGGTAAGGTAAGGTATGGTAGGGTGCCTGAGGTAAGGTAAGGTATGGTAGGGTGCCTGAGGTAAGGTAAGGTATGGTAGGGTGCCTGAGGTAAGGTAAGGTATGGTAGGGTGCCTGAGGTAAGGTATGGTAGGGTGCCTGAGGTAAGGTATGGTAGGGTGCCTGAGGTAAGGTATGGTAGGGTGCCTGAGGTAAGGTATGGTAGGTAAGGTATGGTAGGGTGGCTGAGGTAAGGTATGGTAGGGTGGCTGAGGTAAGGTATGGTAGGTAAGGTATGGTAGGGTGGCTGAGGTAAGGTATGGTAGGGTGGCTGAGGTAAGGTATGGTATGGTAGGGTGGCTGAGGTAAGGTATGGTATGGTAGGGTGGCTGAGGTAAGGTATGGTATGGTATGGGAGGGTGGCTGAGGTAAGGTATGGTATGGTAGGGTGGCTGAGGTAAGGTATGGTATGGTAGGGTGGCTGAGGTAAGGTATGGTATGGTAGGGTGGCTGAGGTAAGGTGGTATGGTAGGGTGGCTGAGGTAAGGTGGTATGGTATGGTAGGGTGGCTGAAGTAAGGTGAGGTATGGTATGGTGGCTGAGGTAAGGTGAGGTATGGTATGGTATGGTGGCTGAGGTAAGGTGAGGTATGGTAGGGTGCCTGAGGGAAGGTATGGTAGGGTGCCTGAGGGAAGGTATGGTAGGGTGCCTGAGGGAAGGTATGGTAGGGTGCCTGAGGGAAGGTATGGTAGGGTGCCTGAGGGAAGGTATGGTAGGGTGCCTGAGGGAAGGTGTGGTAGGGTGCCTGAGGGAAGGTGTGGTAGGGTGCCTGAGGGAAGGTATGGTAGGGTGCCTGAGGTAAGGTATGGTAGGGTGCCTGAGGTAAGGTATGGTAGGGTACCTGAGGTAAGGTATGGTAGGGTACCTGAGGTAAGGTATGGTAGGGTACCTGAGGTAAGGTATGGTAGGGTACCTGAGGTAGGGTATGGTATGGTAGGGTGGCTGAGGTAAGGTATGGTAGGGTTGCTGAGGTAAGGTAAGGTGAGGTATGGTATGATGCCTGAGGTAAGGTATGGTGGGGCGCCTGAGGTAAGGTGTGTTAAGGTACCTGAGGTAAAGTGTGGTAAGGTACCTGAGGTAAAGTGTGGTAAGGTACCCGAGGTAAAGTGTGGTAAGGTACCCGAGGTAAAGTGTGGTAAGGTACCCGAGGTAAAGTGTGGTAAGGTACCCGAGGTAAGGTGTGGTAAGTTACCCTAGGTAAGGTGTGGTAAGGTACCCGAGGTAAGGTGTGGTAAGGTACCCGAGGTAAGGTGTGGTAAGGTACCCGAGGTAAGGTGTGGTAAGGTACCCGAGGTAAGGTGTGGCAGGGTACCCGAGGTAAGGTATGGCAGGGTGCCCGAGGTAAGGTATGGCAGGGTGCCCGAGGTAAGGTATGGCAGTAAGGTATGGCAGGGTGCCCGAGGTAAGGTATGGCAGGGTGCCCGAGGTAAGGTATGGCAGGGTGCCCGAGGTAAGGTATGGCAGGGTGCCCGAGGTAAGGTATGGCAGGGTGGCCGAGGTAAGGTGGTATGGTAGGGTGGCTGAGGTAAGGTGGTATGGTAGGGTGGCTGAGGTAAGGTGGTATGGTAGGGTGGCTGAGGTAAGGTGAGGTATGGTAGGGTGGCTGAGGTAAGGTGAGGTATGGTATGGTGCCTGAGGTAAGGTGAGGTATGGTATGGTGCCTGAGGTAAGGTATGATAGGGTACCTGAGGTAAGGTATGATAGGGTACCTGAGGTAAGGTATGATAGGGTACCTGAGGTAAGGTATGGTAGGGTACCTGAGGTAAGGTATGGTAGGGTACCTGAGGTAAGGTATGGTAGGGTACCTGAGGTAAGGTATGGTAGGGTACCTGAGGTAAGGTATGGTAGGGTACCTGAGGTAAGGTATGGTAGGGTACCTGAGGTAAGGTATGGTAGGGTACCTGAGGTAATGTATGGTAGGGTGGCTGAGGTAAGGTAATGTATGGTAGGGTGGCTGAGGTAAGGTAAGGTATGGTAGGGTGGCTGAGGTAAGGTAAGGTATGGTAGGGTGGCTGAGGTAAGGTAAGGTATGGTAGGGTGGCTGAGGTAAGGTATGGTAGGGTGGCTGAGGTAAGGTATGGTAGGGTGGGTGAGGTATGGTAGGGTGGCTGAGGTAAGGTATGGTAGGGTGGCTGAGGTAAGGTATGGTAGGGTGGCTGAAGTAAGGTATGGTAGGGTGGCTGAGGTAAGGTGGTATGGTAGGGTGAACAATAAACCACACGAAAGATACCAAGGGTCTGAATTAGTTGTCTTCAAGTATGGAACCTGTATAGTGTCCCAGAGTATATATACCAAGAGGTTATTAAGAAAATTGACACAGGAGAACAGAGAGTGAAGTAGAGGTATAAATAGAGATAAAGAGGAAAGTGTACCCATCAGCCCACTCAATAGTGGAACTTCGTCATCTGGGTCAGTGTGTTGACAGCTGGTGCCCAATATGCTTTTCAACAGGAAAATCCTGAGGCTAGCACAACTTGGGCCCACCGGTTGAACCCTCAACCGAGGAAGATGAGTGTGAAGGCTGAAGGGGCACGTTACAGTGCTCAAAATAGTGAAAAGAAGGAAAAGAAAATAAATCCAAGTGATTAAAAATACCTGTGTTGATGTCTTAGAAAACTTTATTGGGTGCGCCCATCAGACGGTATGGTTAAAAGCAGAGTGACAATAGTATGTAAAAATTACTATTCACCATGAATTGTATTTGGTCAACATGTTTCAGCCCTAAGGGGCTTTCGTCAGGACCTATGATGCACTACTGCAACTTACCACGTGCTGTGATTTGTGATTTTGATAGTGAAGACATATGCAGTTATATATCTGTATTTGTCAAACGTCTCCTGTGGATCAAAGTGAAACACACACATAGACAGAGAAAAGATATAGTCAAGAATATATATCCAATATACTTATGTTAGGTGTAACCGTAGTTTTTTTCACTTATAACTCACCCAAATTTTAGGGAGGAATAACCTCACCTCACCTGGCACTCGCTCAGGAGAATGGAGGCCATGATTCGAACGAATAATAAGAGGCGCCAAGTCTCCATTATGAGCCTATCAAAGAAGTCGCTACAATCAGAGGCAGCTCCCTCTCTGGTCCGCCTTTTGAGGTTTAAATATCACAGCGATAGACAGCCACACTACCTCCCCCTCGGCTCAGCTTTCAGACCGAGGCAAAAACGGAGAGGTGAGTGCTGGCTGGGCTGTGCAGATAGATATACTCAGGAGCTCAGCCTCACCCAAATTTTAGGGAGGAATAACCTCACCTCACCTGGCACTCGCTCAGGAGAATGGAGGCCACGCGCTGAAAATTAAAATGTAATCATGTTTATATAATTTAAACTGAAAAGCCAAATCTTACTTGTGGGACCGAGCAAAGCAGAACGGAAAGCCATTGGTCAGACTAAGATGACACCTCTAAGTCAGTGGCAAAAAGCTATGTTGTAGTTACAATTTCTATATTTTCAAGCAGAAGAGTAAGAGTAGTCTTCACTTAATGTAAAAAAACCTCTTCAAAAAATAGAGTGGTAAATGCTATCCCAACCTCTATACTTGACAAAAATTTTTTTTTATAATAAGGCACAAGTATTTGTCTGAAAAAGAAATAGAAGGGACAATCATCCCTATTCTTGTTTAAGGTCTACGGGCAAAAGGCTACAAACTGAGGTCTAAAGGCAAAAGGCTGAGCTCCTGAGTATATCTGCACAGCCCAGCCAGCACTCGCATCTCCGTCGTTGCCTCGGTCTGAAAGCTGAGCCGAGGGGGAGGTGGTGTGGCTGTCTATCGCTGTGATATTTAAACCTCAAAGGCGGACCAGAGAGGGAGCTGCCTCTGATTGTAGCGACTTCTTTGATAGGCTCATAATGGAGACTTGGCGCCTCTTATTATTCGTTCGAATTGGACTTTGCTGCCCCGCCTTCGAACACATATGTGAAGTCGTTGAATAGCGTGGAGAATACTTCTGCGCATGCGTGGGCTTGGAAGCGTACTGGCGAACCACGGTGGGAACACGTATTGAGTTTCGACAATGTCCCCGGAACCGGAAATGAATATGCAAAATACGTTTGTCTTGTTTCCGCATGTCGATCCTCTTAACTTACGATCGAACATTGCGAATGCGTTATGTACCCCTCGATTAAAAAAAGGGGAGTGTTGAGATATGTTCGATGACTTGAACTTAAAAACCTGCTTAAACATTTACAATCCTCAGCCATTGTTGACAATTATACGCTAGGGTCATGTTTCTAAGAAGGTGATTGGTCCGTCGTGTTTAGGACCGGAAAAGGAAATTAATTGTACGATGGCGTGCATGTTTGATCGTATTGTATACTCATCTGTGCATAGATGTGTGTAATTATGCAATTGACGTTTTTGTGTCATATTACCAAGAAAAAGGTGGGTCAGTCGCGTTAGGACTGGAAATGGAATTAAAAACTATATATGCACACAGTAGCGTTCCTGTTTAGGTCGCATGTTATTATCGATAGTACTAACTGATTGGTTCATTCTTAACTAATATTATAGTGTTTCAGTCCTGTGAAAACAGGTAGGAGCCAATGTGTATAGTATTCTCTGTAATCTGATGTATTCGTAGTGACTATAGAGAGGGGACATAATAGGTCCTTTCTCCAAAAACAATACTGGCATGACATGGGTATAAACACTGCTTAGAGGTATTCATATAGATGTATGTGCGCTCAATGTGGTCGTGAACAACAATTCTCAGTGCTGATCAGAGATTTCTCTGGAGCTGGAATGTATTGCTAAGCAAAGCAAGTTGGATCTATACAGACTTCTACGAAGTGATGTAGTCATTTTGAAATCTCATTCTTTTGAAAAAAAAACCTAATGTTTAGACATACCAATTGTAGGCAGTGATGGATGTTGTGGATAACATCAGAGAAGGAGCTCTTTTCCTGTGACTCATCTTCTTGACAGCGAGTAGTCAGTATAGAGTAACTATAGAGTCAAAATGGTCTCATAAATGAGCCAGTAAACACGCGACGGCTGGTCAATGGCAGACATGTAGAGAACTCACAGTTGCATCCATGGAATGTCATCATTTAATCCTGCAGTGTCGCTTTGTAGATTATATATCCATTTTTGTTCTTTCCTCAGTAAGAATTGGGAAATGTCAGTGACGTGTCGGGGTATAAAGGGTTGCTCCAGAATTACCCACTCTAAGTCTTCTGCATGATGTTTTGCCGTGAGAAAATGAGATGTCAACCGGGTCGCTTGCTTGTTGCGCCTGATTGTGCTCTTGTGTTCCTGTATGCGCAATTTGATCTTTCGCGTTGTCATACCTATGTATCGCAACCTGCATGGGCAGGTGATCTGATAGATGACTCTCTCACTGTTGCAGTTGGTGTGACATTTAAGCAACCAAGGTCGAGTAGTGCCAATGTCTACTGACAGGGTCTTTTTTGTCCGGGGGCACACAGAGCAGTTACCACATGGGTGATGTCCCAGAACTGGAGGGAGATTCCACAGAGTCGATGTAGTTTCTTCCGTGGTATGACGAGGTCTGGTATGGACCAGTTCATCCCTTAAGTTCGTACTTCTCTTAAATGAAAAGAGTGGTAAGGGAATATTATCGCCTGTGCTGTTCAGAATGCGCCATTTTTGTCTAATGATTTTTTGAATCTTATAAGATGTGTTGGACAGGCCACATGAAGGGCTTGCTCCCTCCCTGCATGACAGGGCCCGAGCCCCGGCCTACCAGGTATTACCCACAGAAGCAATCCGCACCCCGTCTCATACGGGACTCCTGCCCCCGGACATCTCTGTATCATGGGGCCGAACCACTACCGGCTCCCTCGCCCGGCCCGGCCGCCATCTTGGACACTGCACCACGAGGCCGCGTGGCCTCAGCTTGACCCTAACCCTGGGCCTGGCCAGGCCCCGACATCCCGGCACCACCATCCACCCAGGAGGTGAACGGACCACTTGGCAGGTTGATGGGAGAAAGAAGTGTCGATGGCTCTCCCCCGCCAGGTGCCGATCGCCCCCAGCTCCCCCGGGCGCTGGCTCCACCCCCCTGCTGGGTGTCTGGACTCCCTCATCCCGGACCTCCCGACCTCCAAGTGCGAGGGTCCGGACATCAAAGGGCGCCAGACCTATAACTGGGGCAGCTCCAGAACAGGAAGGCAGTTGTATCAGAACAGCCCCAGCCATCAATACTGACCTTATCACTCCTTATCAACCTAACAGGAACCTCAGGTCGACAGACGCGTTCCTCGCGGTTGTCCCCAGAGTGAAGCGAGCCAGGTCCGGGGGCAGGATGTTCTCCTTGAACACCGCCAAGCTCTGGAATGCTCTCCCCTTCTCACTTCGGTCTAACTCGGACTTACTCTCGTTCCGTAAAAGTCTGAAGACCCTGCTGTTCGTTAACTCCGATTCCCCCTAGATCCCCTCCAGGTACTCCTGCTTCTACTTAGCGCTTGGACGCTCTTGGGCAGCAACGCGCTCTATAAATGCTTTTACAATTACAATTACAATTTACAATTACAATTTTACAATTTACAATTACAATTTTACAATTACAAGTATCCTGGAGTCGAGAGACGCCGTGAAGAACTCATCCTTGACGGACTACTGGCGCTGCCGTAGCCCTGCCTTGAGAACTATCGTCTTGCCTGCTGGCGCTGCCGCAACCTTCTGAATCCTTCATCCTCGTCGGGACCAGCTGGCGCTGCCGCGGACCGTTGTAACTACCATCTTCACCGGGACCTGCTGGCGCCGCCGCGGACCGTCGCTACCTACGATCATCTCGGGACCTGCCGGCGCTGCCGCGGCCCGTCCATCTAGAACGCCGAGCTCGAGGATTGTGAGCTATCCATCATATCATCACCTCTGCCAGATTGGTAACAAGACTGTCCCGCTACCCCCTTCCCATCCGAAAGACTAGAATCGAGGGGACCCCTGAGTCCAGACCTCCTTGTACCATTCTACCGTACTTTAAGTTTGCTTATAAAGAACGTAAACCTTATCTTTGTGTGGTGTCCGTCTGTGGGGGGGAAGTTACTCGTCTGTACGATCGCTGGAGACGGCTCTCCCTGGAGACCTCTTCTCTTGTCCTCGGCCGACCCTCCCGGTCCGTCTAACATTGGTGGCCAGCGGCGCGATCCGAATCAACGCGTAATCGTACAGAGAGTAGCTCACCCCACGACAAAACCACAATGACAACCAAAGAGAGCGGATCCACCGAGAAATTCCAGATGGAGAAATTGGAAGAGTACAACCATCGTGAATTGAAACAATTCTGCATTGAACTAGGCATTGCTACCACTGGTCTGAGTACTAAAGACGATTTCAAGCACGCCATTGAGTCGTGGGCAGAAACCGGGGCCGTCAGACCCCCGGACCAAAACATTGCCGCATCAGAGAGGAACACCACGGCTCCCGAGGAGCAAAGGACGGGTCTCTCGCAGGAAGAGATCCGAGAGAGAGAAAAAAGCAGACTACATGAGTTGGAAATGGCCCGGCTCAAAATGGACGGTGAACTCAAATTAGCCGAACAAAAACTGAGCCTAGAACATCTGCGGCTCCGAGAAGAACGGGAAGAAAAACAGAGGCAGAGAGAGCTTGAAGAAAAAAGATTGGCGTACGAACACGAGCGCAAACTAGTAGAAATAGACCTACGGAAGCAGAACAAAGAACTGGGGGTGCCAGAGCAACCGCGCACCCCAGGAGCGACAGAAAAGAAAGTACACATCCCCAAGGATGTCGTTCGAGAGTATTTCCGAGATGACGACATACAACAGTGGTTCAAGGCCTACGAGATCGCCATGACCTCCCACCGGATCGATCGAAGTGATTGGGGAGCCGGTCTATGGGGGAGGTTCGTCAATGAAGGCAGCGATGCCCTGCTACAGCTTCCAGACCATCTGATGACCTCCTATGACCACATGAAGGCTGCCCTCCTCACCCGATATGGGCTCACACCCGAAATGTACCGCCAGAGGTTCCGAGACTGCACCCGGATCCCGGGTACCACTTGGGTGGAATATGTAAACTATTTCAGCCGAGCCTTCGAGGGTTTGATCAAGGGCAGCCATGTAACGACCTACGAGCAACTTTTTAATCTCATGGTGTGGGAGCACCTCTCTAACAACTGCTTCGTCGAGCTCAGGCAGCACCTCCTCGACAGTAAATTGACTGACCCACGGCAGCTCGCCGCCGAGGCTGACCGGTGGGAAAGCACCCGAGTGGGCCGCACGAACAGAACCGGAACAACCAAGGTCCGCACCGTCCCCGAGGAGGAGGAGGAGGCCAGGGGCGAGGAAGAGACACCGTCCCGGCCGCTCCCGCTGCCAGCACCCCGCCCCCGGCCAACCGAGGCAACCCCCCGGTACGCCCGGGGTTCCGAGCCAATGTCACGTGCCACAGATGCCAGCGAGTAGGCCACTACGCCTATGACCCGAACTGTCCCCAGAACCAAACTCCGAGACCCCGCCAGGTAGCTGCCGCCGCCCTGGGGGGAGAACAAATCTCCGAAGAACAGGAAGAAGGCGAACAAGAACCACAAGAATGGGAACCAGCCGCCATGGTTCTAGCGTGCTTAGGGGGAAGAGACATGGTCCCACGGGCTCCCCTACCCGCCAACACCAGAAAATATAGTCAGTGGGTGAACATTAATGGGCACCGGGCCGAAGCCCTACGTGACACCGGGGCCAGTGTGACGGCCGTCCGCTGTCACCTGGTGAGCCCGGAACAGATCCTGCCGAACATTCTCTGCCCCGTCCGTTCAGCCGACAATTCGGAGAGCCTATGTCGGATGGCCTGCGTCCCCTTCGAATGGGGAGGGGTCTCCGGCATGTTGAAGGTGACGGTCCGAGATGATGCCCCCGTGGACTGTCTCCTGGGGAATGATCTTGAGAGCTCCTCGTGGGCCGCCGTGGAAAGAAGAGAGCACCTGGGGATGTTGGGCCTCCCGGACTGGGCATGCGTAACCACCCGGTCCATGGCCGCCCGTACCATCCCCCGACCAGAAGAACCCGAATGGCCAGCACCTCCTCCCCCGATCGCTCCAGTAGAGGACACCGACCATACTAACCCCCCAGAGCAAACTCCCGAAGGGCTCGCGCAGCCCCAGGACCTTCCCGGCCTGGCTCAGTGGCGTCAAGAAGGGGGGCCCACTCAGGAACAGTTCCGTCAAGAGCAGAAGACCTGTCCCTCCCTCGAGGGACTCCGCCAGCAAGCCCTCGCCCAGAGCGCAGGGGACACCACCGGAGCCCATTGGATCTACTGGGACAACGACCTGTTGTACAGTGAACAGAGAATCGCGGAGTTAGGGGCCAGTCGAGTGTTGGTGGTGCCCCTCCGTTTTAGAGATTTCTTGTTAAATTTGGCCCACGATGTCCCCCTGGCTGGACACCTGGGTCAGGACAAAACCTACAGTCGCCTGGTGACCCACTTTTTCTGGCCCAAGATGAGGAACGACGTCCTCAACCACTGCCGGTCCTGCCCCACGTGCCAGGCCAGCGGGAAGAGCGTCCGCAAACTTAAAGCACCTCTACAACCCTTCCCAGTTGTCACCACCCCGTTCGAGAGGGTGGGAATAGACATTGTGGGGCCCCTGGACCCCCGTACAGCACAAGGACATCGGTTCATCCTGGTACTGGTGGACCACGCCACCCGCTACCCAGAGGCCGTTCCCCTGCGAACTGTAACAGCCCCGGTGGTTGGCCGGGCCTTAATGGGGATCTTCTCCCGGGTGGGCTTCCCCCGAGAAGTCGTCGGTGACAGAGGCACGAACTTTATTTCCAAATATATGAAATCCCTCTGGCAACAGTACGGGGTCACCTACCGATTCACGACCCCCTATCACCCTCAAGGAAACGGACTAGTCGAGCGGTTCAACCGCACGCTCAAAGGGATGATTGGGGGGTTGGAAGAGCCCCTCCGTCGCCAGTGGGATGTGCTACTGCCGTGCCTCCTCTTCGCATATCGAGAAGTCCCCCAGAAGTCCCTCGGCTTCAGCCCGTTCGAACTCTTGTACGAACACCCTGTGCGCGGGCCCCTCAGCCTAGTCAAAGAAGGTTGGGAGATGGCCCCCCTAAAGACCCCTCCAGATGTCTTCAAGTACCTCCTGACCCTACGCAATCAGACCAGGCGATTCAGAGAAATGGCGAAGGCAAACCTTGAGGCCAGTCAGGAGGACATGAAAAAGTGGTACGATCAAAATGCCTCCTCCATCGAATTTGAACCGGGCCAACAAGTGTGGGTGATGTCCCCTACCGAACCATGTGCCTTGCAGGACAAGTGGACGGGGCCCTTCAAGGTGGTCGAGCGCAAGAGCCCCGTCACCTACCTCATCGATATGGAATCCCCACGGAACCCCCTCCGGGTCCTCCACGCCAATAGACTCAAACCCCACTTTGTGCGCTCGGAGCTCGGCCTCCTGATGGCTACAGACACCGGAACAGAAGAAGACTCCGAACCTCTCCCTTATCTCCTAAAGACCCGGGAGAAAGATGGCTCCGCGGACGGGGTCCGACTCTCAGATGCCCTCACCCCGGAACAGCGCCAAGGCTGCCGGGACCTCCTGCTGCAGTTTGCGACCCTGTTTTCCCTCACCCCCGGAGTCACCCCCTGGTGCTTGCACGACGTGGACACTGGGGACAGTCCCCCTATCAGACATCGGGCGTACCGCGTACCAGATCAGGTACGGGCCTGCATCCAAGAGGAGGTGTCAAAGATGCTCATGCTCGGGGTCATCGAGCCTTCGGACAGCCCCTGGGCCAGCCCGGTCGTGCTGGTCCCCAAAGCGGCTTCCCCCGGCACCACCCCTGAGCTCCGAATCTGCGTCGACTATCGGGGCTTGAACGCTGTCACCAGAACCGACGCTCATCCCATCCCCCGAGCGGATGAACTGATCGACCGCCTGGGGGCTGCCCGCTACCTCAGCATCTTCGACCTAACAGCGGGCTACTTGCAGATCGGTCTCACCCCCCGGGCTCAAGAACGATCCCCTTCTCCACCCCCGATGGCCACTACCACTTCAAAGTCATGCCATTCGGCATGAAGAATGCTCCAGCTACTTTTCAGCGACTGGTAAATCAGGTCTTGGCGGGACTTGAGGAGTTCAGCGCCGCCTACCTGGACGATATCGCTGTGTACAGCCGCCACTGGTCCGACCACCTCCACCACCTCCGAGAGGTCCTGCAGGCCCTCCAACGGGCCGGCCTCACCATCAAGGCCAGCAAGTGCCAGATTGGTCAGGGGTCCGTAACCTACCTCGGACACCAGGTGGGAAGCGGTCTAGTGGCCCCTCTTCAACTCAAGATCGCTGCCATCCAGTCCTGGCAGCCTCCCGTCACGCAGACCGAGGTCCGAGCCTTCTTGGGGCTCACCGGCTACTACCGGCGGTTCGTGAGGGACTATGGCAGCATTGTGGGGCCCCTCACGGAGCTCACGACCAAAAACCACCCGAAGGCGGTCAACTGGACCCCAGACTGTCAAGCGGCCTTTGAGAGGCTGAAGGCCGCCATGTGCACTGCCCCTGTGCTCCAGGCCCCCGACTACAGTCGGGAATTCATCGTACAAACGGATGCCTCCGACCATGGCATTGGGGCGGTCCTCTCCCAGTTGAACCCCGAAGGACTTGACCAACCAGTGGCCTTCATCAGCAGACGTCTCCTGGCCCGAGAACAGTGCTGGAGCACCATCGAGAGGGAGGCCTTCGCAGTGGTGTGGGCCCTCAAAAAGCTCCGGCCCTATCTCTTCGGTACCCACTTCCGGGTGCAGACCGATCATCGGCCCCTGCAGTGGCTAATGCAGATGCGGGGGGAAAATCCCAAACTGTTGCGTTGGTCCATCTCCCTGCAGGGGATGGACTTCACTGTGGAACATCGACCTGGCCAAGACCACGCCAACGCAGATGGCCTGTCACGCTTTTTCCGCCTCGACGAGGAGAGTCCCCAAGAGGATGGGTGACTCTCCCCGCCTTCAGCTGGGGGGGACGCATGTTGGACAGGCCACATGAAGGGCTTGCTCCCTCCCCGCATGACAGGGCCCGAGCCCCGGCCCACCAGGTATTACCCACAGAAGCAATCTGCACCCCGTCTCATACGGGACTCCTGCCCCCGGACATCTCTGTATCATGGGGCCGAACCACTACCGGCTCCCTCGCCCGGCCCGGCCGCCATCTTGGACACTGCACCACGAGGCCGCGTGGCCTCAGCTTGACCCTAACCCTGGGCCTGGCCAGGCCCCGACATCCCGGCACCACCATCCACCCAGGAGGTGAACGGACCACTTGGCAGGTTGATGGGAGAAAGAAGTGTCGATGGCTCTCCCCCGCCAGGTGCCGATCGCCCCCGGGCGCTGGCTCCACCCCCCTGCTGGGTGTCTGGACTCCCTCATCCCGGACCTCCCGACCTCCAAGTGCGAGGGTCCGGACATCAAAGGGCGCCAGACCTATAACTGGGGCAGCTCCAGAACAGGAAGGCAGTTGTATCCTGGAGTCGAGAGACGCCGTGAAGAACTCATCCTTGACGGACTACTGGCGCTGCCGTAGCCCTGCCTTGAGAACTATCGTCTTGCCTGCTGGCGCTGCCGCAACCTTCTGAATCCTTCATCCTCGTCGGGACCAGCTGGCGCTGCCGCGGACCGTTGTAACTACCATCTTCACCGGGACCTGCTGGCGCCGCCGCGGACCGTCACTACCTACGATCATCTCGGGACCTGCCGGCGCTGCCGCGGCCCGTCCATCTAGAACGCCGAGCTCGAGGATTGTGAGCTATCCATCATATCATCACCTCTGCCAGATTGGTAACAAGACTGTCCCGCTACCCCCTTCCCATCCGAAAGACTAGAATCGAGGGGACCCCTGAGTCCAGACCTCCTTGTACCATTCTACCGTACTTTAAGTTTGCTTATAAAGAACGTAAACCTTATCTTTGTGTGGTGTCCGTCTGTGGGGGGGAAGTTACTCGTCTGTACGATCGCTGGAGACTGCTCTCCCCGGAGACCTCTCCTCTTGTCCTCGGCCGACCCTCCCGGTCCGTCTAACAAGATGCAGTACTAAAGGTAGTGACGCATGCCAATCTGTTGAGGGGAGGTTTTTCAACAGGAGGTTCTAGGAGTGCCTCACGGTGATTGTTGGCAGCTCGTTTTAAGGACTTGGTGATCAATGAGCCAGGATACAGGCGCGTTTTCAATTTCTGTGATAGGTCTTTCGCCTGAGATTGGAATTCTGATCTTTCAGAACAATTCCTACGGACCCGGAGGAATTGCCCAAATGGGAGGTTCTCTCGTAAGGAACGTGGATGGTGACTGTCGAATTTGAGTAAAGAATTGCGTGCCATGGGTTTCCGATACAGAGTACTCGCAAGATGACCTCCTTGAGGGAAGATCAGTAAATCCAAAAATGGAAGTTCGGTTTTACTATAATCTAAGGTAAATCTTAGAAAGGGATTTTGACTGTTCAACCAAGACTGAAAGGCCAATAAGGATTGATCATCTCCACGCCAGACCACTAAAATATCATCGATGTACCTCTTCCACAACATCGTTTGGTTTTGGTATGGATTGTTGTGGTTGAGGACATGATGGGTTTCAAAATGGTGGACATATAGATTGGCAAGACTGGGCGCAAATTTACTGCCCATAGACGTCCCTGATATCTGTAAGTACAGAGAGGCTTCAAACGAGAAGAAATTTTCTGTCATTGCAATCCTTGCTAATTCCATTATGAACTGGATGGGTGTAATGCTATCCAGAGAGGTCGTCTCTAAGAGCTCTTGTACTGTGTGTAAAGTTTCCACTTGAGGTATACATGTGTATAATTATTCCACATCTAGGCTCGCCAGTATGTCGGAATCGATGTTAAACTCAACCTCCGGTAATAAACGCAAGACGTCTTTAGTGTCTTGGAGGTATGAGGGCATGGTCTTCACAAGTGGGCTTAGAAAAACATCAACAAATGTTGACAAGGGTTCTAAGAGAGACCCTATACCCGAGATTATCGGACGACCCGGAGGAGGTCTAGATGGTTTGTGAATTTTGGGCAGCGTGTAGAAGTACGGAGTGATTGGATATGTAGTAACCAGAAAGGTGGCCTCTTGTGGCGTAATCCAACCCTCGGTACTGGCTTCTTCTACTAGATGTTTAATTTCACTAGTGAGTCTTGCAGTGGGATTCTCATCTAGGGGTGTGTAGAAGTGAATGTTCCCTAGCTGTCTCAGACATTCAGTCCGATAAGAGGTGGTATCTTGGATGACAATCGCACCCTCCTTGTCCGCTGGTTTTATCACAATATTAGTGTCTCTGGACAAAGTATCGAGTGCCTTCCCCTCAGTTTTTGATAGATTTTGATAGTGACCATGTCTGGAGAAATCAAGAGATTTCATCTCATGTAGCACTGCTGCCTCAAAAGTACCTACTTTTGATGGCACCTGTTGAAGTAGAGGCATGAAAGTGGACTTGGTTTTCAGACCTGTGTTGGTATCTGTAATCGGTGTGTCTAGGTTTTTGTCTTTGAAAAAGAAATGCAGTCTCACTGTTCTGAAAAATCTTTCTATTTCACCTCGTAGTTGAAATGAATCACCGCTGTTAGTGGGGACGAAGCCAAGCCCTTTATTCAGTACTCCATGTTCAGTGGAGGACAGAACTCAAGTGCTTAGATTTACTACCAGATCTTCATTCTCCTGTGGTGTAGAATTCATTGTCCTCGCTTGCTGCGGGTCACTGGTGGTTCTTGGTTGTCTGCCCATTGTACTTGGCCTTGACCTCTCCGTCTCCCTCGATTCCAGCCTCGGCCCTGTCCTAAAAAAGCCTGGCTGTCGAAGTATTGGGGCTGCATTGGATAGTGGGACATAGGTGGGGGAAATTGGGGATAACCCCATGGAGCAGGTGGCCACCAAGGTCCTTGTTGGTACATATTTCCACGCCCATTGTATCTGTGATTTGGTCGATAATTACGACCTTTGCCTCTCCACTGGTTGGTGCCGCTGTTGTCTGAGTCAGAAGACTCAGAGTCAGAGGATGTTGCATAGGTGGACCCATAAGTGTTTTTTTGCTTATTGGAATCAGTAGGGGTGTAATTTTCACTAGTGTAGGGATACACTTTTTCATGCGGAAATTTCGCTAGATCCTTCTTAAATTTCTCTATTTTAGCAAAGAATATCGGATCTTTATATTCTTTATTGGCCTTATTAGAGTCTTCTTGCTGTTTCTCAAACCTTTTGGTTGTCAGCGTTGTTTTAATTTGACCTTCTAGAATCTGTATTTCTACTAGAATGGCATCTGCAATCATTTTTGCGGTTGTGATAATTAGGATTAGCCAGTCTCGAGTGCAACGCCAAGCTATTAGGGACCAGTCTTTAATAAAAGCTTTGTCAGTTAGAAAGAGCCTAGGTGCATTTGTGACGATCAGGCCTGTAGGTGCACATTTACCATGTAGATATTCGGCCATGATCTGTCCATGCACCGTGGTTCGAGAGTGGCTTTTCTTGAGATTTAGTACTGTTTCCCAGTCACCTATAGTTGCTGAGACTGTATTAGGAACTTGATCTAACATACTTGGATTGTCACTTAAGATGGTAGAGAGGGTCTCGTCATCAAAACCAAGGCCCCCGAAATCTGCCATTACGTCACACAAGACAGAAAAAGCGGTTGTGAAAAGGGCACCGTCACTTCAGTGCACTTATTACTCAACGAGCCCGCAGCCGTGGCTGCACATACTAACAAACAACAGAACTGTCAAGGGGGGGCCCTAGGGGAAAATATATTTTAAGACCTGCTTGTATCTTGTCCCCCAACTGAACAATAAACCACACGAAAGATACCAAGGGTCTGAATTAGTTGTCTTCAAGTATGGAACCTGTATAGTGTCCCAGAGTATATATACCAAGAGGTTATTAAGAAAATTGACACAGGAGAACAGAGAGTGAAGTAGAGGTATAAATAGAGATAAAGAGGAAAGTGTACCCATCAGCCCACTCAATAGTGGAACTTCGTCATCTGGGTCAGTGTGTTGACAGCTGGTGCCCAATATGCTTTTCAACAGGGAAATCCTGAGGCTAGCACAACTTGGGCCCACCGGTTGAACCCTCAACCGAGGAAGATGAGTGTGAAGGCTGAAGGGGCACCTTGCAGTGCTCAAAATAGTGAAAAGAAGGAAAAGAAAATAAATCCAAGTGATTAAAAATACCTGTGTTGATGTCTTAGAAAACTTTATTGGGTGCGCCCATCAAGACGGTATGGTTAAAAGCAGAGTGACAATAGTATGTAAAAATTACTATTCACCATGAATTGTATTTGGTCAACATGTTTCAGCCCTAAGGGGCTTTCGTCAGGACCTATGATGCACTACTGCAACTTACCACGTGCTGTGATTTGTGATTTTGATAGTGAAGACATATGCAGTTTGTTGGACAGGCCACATGAAAGGCCGCTCTCCCCCGGCCCGACCCGGCCTGAGCCCGGTCCCGCAGGTACCACACACCACCCTTGCACGTCCTCCGTCCCCTCAGGGACCCCTGCCCTCGAGCATGTCAACCTCGTGGGTCCGATCCACTGCCAGCCTACGCGCCCATCCTGGGGCGCCATCTTGGACACTCCACCACGTGGCCACCTGGCCCCCGGCCGACCTCAACCCTGGGCCTGGCCAAGCCTCAGACATCCCGGCACCACCATCCACCCAGGAGGTGAGCGGGCTACTTGGCAAGTCAATGGGAGAAAGAGGTGTCGATGGCTCTCCCCCGCCAAGTGCCGCTCGCCCATCGCCTCCCCGGGCACTGGCTCCACCCCCCTGCTGGGTGTCTGGACCCCCTCATCCCGGACCTCCCGACCTCCAAGTGCGAAGGTCCGGACATCAAAGCACTCCAGCCCTATAACTGGGGCAGCTCCAGAGCAGGAAGGCAGTTGTATCTTGGAGTCGAGAGACGTAAAGAGGAACTCATCCTGGACGGACTACTGGCGCTGCCATAGCTCTGTCCTGTGCACCATCGTCCTGCCTGTTGGCGCTGCCACAGCCGTCGTAACCTTCATCCTTCATCGTCGTCGGGATCTGCTGGCGTGGCCGCGGACCGTTGTAACCGTCATCTTTCACCGGGACCTGCAGGCTCCGCCGCGGACCGTCATCCTTCCTTCATCCATCTCGGGACCTGCTTGGCTCCTCCACGGCCCGATCATCCAGAACGCCGAGCTCGAGGATTGAGAGCTATTTTTACTCATTGGTAACTAAGACTGTCCCGCTACCCCTTTCCTCAACCAAAGACTAGAATCGAGGGGACCCCTGAGTCCAGACCTCCTTGTATCATACCAACGTAACCTAAGAATTGCATATAAAGTCTCGTTAACCTTCAATCTTGTGTGGTGTCCGTCTGTGGGGGGGAAGTTACTTGTCTGTACAGTCGTTGGAGACGGCTCTCCCTGGAGACCTCTCCCCGTAATCTCGGCCGACCCTCCCGGTCCGTCTAACATTGGTGGCCAGCGGCGCGATCCGAATCACCGCATAACGTACAGAGAGTAGCTCACCCCACAACGAACCACAATGTCAACTAAAGAGAGCGGATCAACTGAGAAGTTCCAAATGGAAAAACTAGAGGAATACAGCCATCGTGAACTAAAACAGTTCTGCATCGAACTAGGTATCGCTACCACCGGACTAAGCACCAAGGACGATTTTAAGCATGCCCTAGAATCTTGGGCAGAGACCGGGGATGCCGAAACCCCTGAGCAAAGCACCGCGAAAAAAACCAACACGGCCCCTGAAGGGCAAAGAACCGGTCTCTCACAAGACGAGATCCAAGAAAGAGAAAAAACCCGACTACACGAGCTAGAAATGGCCCGACTCAAGATGGACGTAGAACTCAAGTTGGCCGAACAAAAAATAAACTTAGAGCACCTACGTCTCCGAGAAGAAAGAGAGGAGAAACAGAGACAAAGGGAGCTCGAGGAAAAGAAACTAGCGTACGAGCACGAACGAAACCTAGTCGAGATCAACCTGCGCCAGCAGAATAAAGAGTTAGGGGTGCCCGAGAGACCACACACCCCAGGGACCACGGAGAAGAAAGTACACATCCCCAAGGATGTTGTCCGAGAATATTTTCGAGAGGACGACATCCAGCAATGGTTTAAGGCCTATGAAATCGCGATGACTGCGCACCGGATCGATAGAAGCGATTGGGGAGCCGGCCTATGGGGCAGATTCCTCAATGAGGGCCGCGATACCCTGTTACAACTCCCAGACCACCAGATGACCTCCTACGACCATATGAAAGCGGCCCTCCTCACCCGCTATGGCCTCACGCCCGAGATGTACCGTCAGAGGTTCCGAGACTGCACACGCATCCCGGGTACAACTTGGGTGGACTATGTAACGTACTTTAGCCGAGCTTTCGAAGGCTGGGTCAGAGGGAACAACGTCACAACCTACGAGCAGCTGTTCAATCTGATGGTATGGGAGCATCTGTCTAACAATTGCTTCATTGAACTACGCCAACACCTCCTCGACAGCAAGTTAACCGATCCCCGGCAGCTCGCAGCCGAAGCTGACCGGTGGGAGATCACCAGAGTGGGCCGGAATGGGTCCTACGAGCAGAACAGGAACAACAATGGTCACCACCGACCCAGAGGAGGAGGAGGGGGCCAAGGACGAGGAAGAGACAACACTCCGGCCGCCCCCGTTACCAGCACCACCCCCCCGGCCAACCGGGGCAGCACCCCGGCGCGACCGGGGTACAGAGCCAATGTCACATGTCACCGATGCCAACGAGTCGGCCACTATGCAAACGACCCGAGCTGCCCGCAGTATCAGAGTCCAAAACCCCGCCATGTGGCCGCCGCGGCACTAGGGGAAGAACAGATCTCCGAGGAACAAGAAACAGACGAGCAAGAGTATCAAGAGTGGGAGCCAGCCGCCATGACTCTCGCGTGCTTAGGGGGAAGAGACATGGTCCCGCGGGTCCCCCTACCCGCTAACACCCGGAAATACAGCCAATGGGTGAGCATCAATGGACAACGGGCCGAAGCCCTTCGGGACACCGGGGCCAGTGTGACAGCCGTCCGCTGTCACCTGGTGACCCCAGAACAATATCTACCGAACATTCTCTGCCCTGTACGATCAGCCGATAACTCGGAAAGTCTGTGTCGGATGGCCTGCGTCCCTTTCGAATGGGGAGGGGTCTCCGGCATGTTGAAAGTAACGGTCCGAGACGATGCCCCCGTAGACTGCCTCCTGGGAAATGACCTTGAAAGCTCTCCGTGGGCAGCCGTGGAGCGAAGAGAACACCTGGGGATGTTAGGCGTCCCGGACTGGGCGTGCGTCACCACCCGGTCCATGGCCGCCCGTGCCAACCACCGCCCAGAAGAACCCGAATGGCCGGCGCCACCGCCCCCGGTCGCCCCAGCCGAAAACACCGACCGTGACATCCCCCCCGAACCAGCTCAACCTTCCGACCTCGCTAACCTCGATCAGTGGCCTCAAGAGGGGGGGCCCACGCAAGAACAATTTCGCCAAGAACAGAAGACCTGTCCCTCCCTCGAGGGACTCCGCCAGCAAGCGCTCGCCCAAAGCGCAGGGGATACCTCCGGAACTCATTGGGTCTACTGGGACAATGATCTGCTGTACAGCGAGCAAAGAATCGCCGAGCTGGGGAGCAACCGAGTATTAGTGGTGCCCCTCCGTTTTAGAGACTTTCTGTTAAACCTGGCCCACGATGTCCCCCTGGCAGGACACCTGGGACAAGATAAAACCTACAGTCGCCTAGTGACCCACTTCTTCTGGCCCAAAATGAGGAACGATGTGCACCAGCATTGCCGATCTTGCCCCACGTGCCAAGCCAGTGGAAAGAGCGGCCGCAAACTAAAAGCTCCCCTACAACCTTTTCCTGTGGTCACTACCCCGTTTGAGAGGGTCGGAATAGACATTGTGGGGCCCCTGGACCCGCGCACAAAACAAGGCCATCGATTCATCTTGGTGCTGGTGGACCACGCCACCCGCTACCCTGAGGCTGTCCCTCTGCGGACTGTGACCGCCCCGGTAGTCGGCCGGGCTCTGATGGGGATCTTCTCCCGTGTGGGCTTCCCCCGAGAAGTCGTCAGCGACAGAGGCACGAACTTTATTTCTAAATACATGAAATCCCTCTGGCAACAGTGCGGGGTCACCTACCGATTCACGACCCCCTATCACCCTCAAGGGAACGGACTCGTTGAGCGGTTCAACCGCACGCTAAAGGGGATGATCGGGGGGTTGGAAGAGCCCCTCCGTCGCCAGTGGGATGTGCTGCTGCCGTGCCTCCTCTTCGCTTATCGAGAGGTCCCCCAGAAGTCCCTGGGCTTCAGCCCATTTGAACTGCTATATGGACACCCAGTGCGAGGGCCGCTCAGCCTAGTCAAAGAAGGCTGGGAGATGCCTCCGTTAAAGAACCCTCCAGATGTCTTCCGGTATCTCTTAACCCTCCGCAACCAGACCCGGCGGTTCCGGGAACTGGCAAAAGCCAACCTAGAGGCCAGTCAAGAGGACATGAAAAAGTGGTATGACCGAAATGCCTCATCCATTGAATTTGAACCTGGACAACAGGTATGGGTGATGTCCCCCACCGAGCCATGCGCCCTACAAGACAAATGGACGGGGCCCTTCAAAGTAATCGAGCGCAAGGGCCCTGCCACCTATCTCATCGACATGGAATCCTCCCGGAACCCACTCCGGGTCCTCCACGCTAACAGACTAAAGCCCCACTTTGTGCGTACAGAACTCAGCCTCCTGATGGCCACAGACACTGGGGCTGAAGAAGACTCCGAGCCCCTCCCTGACCTCCTACGGACTCGGGAGCAAGACGGCTCCGTGTATGGGGTCCGACTCTCGGAGACCCTCACCGGAGAGCAACGTCAGGAATGTCAAGCTCTCCTATCACAGTTCGCCAGCCTGTTCTCCCTCACCCCAGGTGTCACTTCCTGGTGTGTGCACGATGTAGACACGGGGGACAGCCCCCCTATCCGCCACCGGGCCTACCGCGTGCCAGATCGGGTACGGGCCTGCATCCAGGAAGAAGTAGCCAAGATGCTCACACTCGGGGTCATCGAGGCTTCAGACAGCCCCTGGGCCAGCCCGGTAGTACTGGTCCCCAAAGCAGCTGCCCCCGGCACCACCCCAGATCTTCGGTTCTGTGTCGACTACCGGGGCTTGAACGCGGTCACCCGAACAGACGCACATCCCATCCCTCGGGCAGATGAACTGATCGACCGCATGGGAGCTGCCCGCTACCTCAGTATCTTCGACCTGACGGCGGGCTACTGGCAGATCGGCCTCACACCCCGGGCGCAAGAACGTTCTGCCTTTTCCACACCCGATGGCCATTACCATTTCACAGTCATGCCCTTCGGCATGAAGAACGCCCCAGCGACATTCCAACGGCTCGTCAATCAGGTCCTGGCGGGGCTCGAAGGATTCAGCGCCACCTACCTAGACGACATCGCTGTGTACAGCCACCATTGGTCCGAGCACCTCCACCACCTCCGAGCAGTGCTGCAAGCCCTACAGCGGGCTGGCCTCACGATCAAGGCCAGCAAATGTCAAATTGGACAAGGGTCTGTAACCTACCTCGGGCACCAGGTGGGAAGCGGCCTGGTGGCCCCTCTGCAGCTAAAAATTGCCGCCATCCAGTCCTGGCAGCCCCCCATCACACAGACTGAGGTACGAGCCTTCCTGGGCCTCACAGGCTACTACCGAAGGTTCGTGAAGGACTATGGTACTATAGTGGGACCCCTCACAGAACTCACGTCGAAAAACCAGCCCAAGAAAGTCAACTGGACCCCAGAGTGTCAAGCTGCCTTTGAACAATTGAAAGCCACCATGTGTTCCGCCCCTGTGCTCCAGGCCCCCGACTACAGCCGGGAGTTTGTCGTCCAGACGGATGCCTCCGACCATGGCATTGGGGCAGTCTTGTCTCAAGTGAACACCGAAGGCCTTGATCAACCGGTGGCCTTCATTAGCAGACGACTCCTACCACGAGAACAGCGCTGGAGCACCATAGAGCGGGAGGCCTTCGCTGTGGTATGGGCCCTCAAGAAGCTCCGGCCCTACCTTTTTGGCACACACTTTCGGGTACAGACCGATCACCGACCCCTGCAGTGGCTGAGGCAGATGCGGGGGGAAAACCCGAAGTTACTACGCTGGTCCATCTCCCTACAAGGTATGGACTTCACAGTCGAACACCGGCCTGGGCCAGATCACGCCAACGCGGATGGCCTGTCCCGGTTCTTCCGCCTCGACGAGGAGAGTCCCCAAGAGGATGGGTAACTCTCCCCGCCTTCAGCTGGGGGGGACGCATGTTGGACAGGCCACATGAAAGGCCGCTCTCCCCCGGCCCGACCCGGCCTGAGCCCGGTCCCGCAGGTACCACACACCACCCTTGCACGTCCTCCGTCCCCTCAGGGACCCCTGCCCTCGAGCATGTCAACCTCGTGGGTCCGATCCACTGCCAGCCTACGCGCCCATCCTGGGGCGCCATCTTGGACACTCCACCACGTGGCCACCTGGCCCCCGGCCGACCTCAACCCTGGGCCTGGCCAAGCCTCAGACATCCCGGCACCACCATCCACCCAGGAGGTGAGCGGGCTACTTGGCAAGTCAATGGGAGAAAGAGGTGTCGATGGCTCTCCCCCGCCAAGTGCCGCTCGCCCATCGCCTCCCCGGGCACTGGCTCCACCCCCCTGCTGGGTGTCTGGACCCCCTCATCCCGGACCTCCCGACCTCCAAGTGCGAAGGTCCGGACATCAAAGCACTCCAGCCCTATAACTGGGGCAGCTCCAGAGCAGGAAGGCAGTTGTATCTTGGAGTCGAGAGACGTAAAGAGGAACTCATCCTGGACGGACTACTGGCGCTGCCATAGCTCTGTCCTGTGCACCATCGTCCTGCCTGTTGGCGCTGCCACAGCCGTCGTAACCTTCATCCTTCATCGTCGTCGGGATCTGCTGGCGTGGCCGCGGACCGTTGTAACCGTCATCTTTCACCGGGACCTGCAGGCTCCGCCGCGGACCGTCATCCTTCCTTCATCCATCTCGGGACCTGCTTGGCTCCTCCACGGCCCGATCATCCAGAACGCCGAGCTCGAGGATTGAGAGCTATTTTTACTCATTGGTAACTAAGACTGTCCCGCTACCCCTTTCCTCAACCAAAGACTAGAATCGAGGGGACCCCTGAGTCCAGACCTCCTTGTATCATACCAACGTAACCTAAGAATTGCATATAAAGTCTCGTTAACCTTCAATCTTGTGTGGTGTCCGTCTGTGGGGGGGAAGTTACTTGTCTGTACAGTCGTTGGAGACGGCTCTCCCTGGAGACCTCTCCCCGTAATCTCGGCCGACCCTCCCGGTCCGTCTAACACAGTTATATGTCTGTATTTGTCAAACGTCTCCTGTGGCTCAAAGTGAAACACACACATAGACAGAGAAAAGATATAGTCAAGAATATATATCCAATATACTTATGTTAGGTGTAACTGTAGTTTTTTTCACTTATAACTCACCCAAATTTTAGGGAGGAATAACCTCACCTCACCTGGCACTCGCTCAGGAGAATGGAGGCCATGATTCGAACGAATAATAAGAGGCGCCAGGTCTCCATTATGAGCCTATCAAAGAAGTCGCTACAATCAGAGGCAGCTCCCTCTCTGGTCCGCCTTTTGAGGTTTAAATATCACAGCGATAGACAGCCACACCACCTCCCCCTCGGCTCAGCTTTCAGACCGAGGCAACGACGGAGAGGTGAGTGCTGGCTGGGCTGTGCAGATAGATATACTCAGGAGCTCAGCCTTTTGCCTTTAGACCTCAGTTTGTAGCCTTTTGCCCGTAGACCTTAAACAAAAATAGGGATGATTGTCCCTTCTATTTCTTTTTCAGACAAATACTTGTGCCTTATTATAAAAAAAAATTTTTGCAAGTATAGAGGTTGGGATAGCATTTACCACTCTATTTTTTGAAGAGGTTTTTTTACATTAAGTGAAGACTACTCTTACTCTTCTGCTTGAAAATATAGAAATTGTAACTACAACATCGCTTTTTGCCACTGACTTAGAGGTGTCATCTTAGTCTGACCAATGGCTTTCCGTTCTGCTTTGCTCTGTCACACAAGTAAGATTTGGCTTTTCAGTTTAAATTATATAAACATGATTACATTTTAATTTTCAGCGCGTGGCCTCCATTCTCCTGAGCGAGTGCCAGGTGAGGTGAGGTTATTCCTCCCTAAAATTTGGGTGAGTTATAAGTGAAAAAAACTACGGTTACACCTAACATAAGTATATTGGATATATATTCTTGACTATATCTTTTCTCTGTCTATGTGTGTGTTTCACTTTGATCCACAGGAGACGTTTGACAAATACAGACATATAACTGCATATGTCTTCACTATCAAAATCACAAATCACAGCACGTGGTAAGTTGCAGTAGTGCATCATAGGTCCTGACGAAAGCCCCTTAGGGCTGAAACATGTTGACCAAATACAATTCATGGTGAATAGTAATTTTTACATACTATTGTCACTCTGCTTTTAACCATACCGTCTTGATGGGCGCACCCAATAAAGTTTTCTAAGACATCAACACAGGTATTTTTAATCACTTGGATTTATTTTCTTTTCCTTCTTTTCACTATTTTGAGCACTGCAACGTGCCCCTTCAGCCTTCACACTCATCTTCCTCGGTTGAGGGTTCAACCGGTGGGCCCAAGTTGTGCTAGCCTCAGGATTTTCCTGTTGAAAAGCATATTGGGCACCAGCTGTCAACACACTGACCCAGATGACGAAGTTCCACTATTGAGTGGGCTGATGGGTACACTTTCCTCTTTATCTCTATTTATACCTCTACTTCACTCTCTGTTCTCCTGTGTCAATTTTCTTAATACCCTCTTCGTATATATACTCTGGGACACTATACAGGTTCCATACTTGAAGACAACTAATTCAGACCCTTGATATCTTTCGTGTGGTTTATTGTTCAGTTGGGGGACAAGATACATGCAGGTCTTAAAATCTATTTTCCCCTAGGGCCCCCCCCCTTGACCGTTCTGTTGTTTGTTGGTATGGTAGGGTGGCTGAGGTAAGGTGGTATGTTAGGGTGGCTGAGGTAAGGTGAGGTATGGTAGGGTACCTGAGGTAAGGTACCTGAGGTAAGGTATGGTAGGGTACCTGAGGTAAGGTATGGTAGGGTACCTGAGGTAAGGTATGGTAGGGTACCTGAGGTAAGGTATGGTAGGGTACCTGAGGTAAGGTATGGTAGGGTACCTGAGGTAAGGTATGGTAGGGTACTTGAGGTAAGGTATGGTAGGGTACCTGAGGTAAGGTATTGTAGGGTACCTGAGGTAAGGTATTGTAGGGTACCTGAGGTAAGTTATGGTAAGGTACCTGAGGTAGGGTAAGGTATGGTGTCTGAGGTAAGGTGGTATGGTAGGGTGGCTGAGGTAAGGTATGGTAGGGTTGCTGAGGTAAGGTAAGGTGAGGTATGGTATGATGCCTGAGGTATGGTATGGTGGGGCGCCTGAGGTAAGGTATGGTAGGGTGGCTGAGGTAAGGTATGGTAGGGTGGCTGAGGTAAGGTATGGTAGGGTGGCTGAGGTAAGGTATGGTAGGGTGGCTGAGGTAAGGTATGGCAGGGTGCCTGAGGTAAGGTATGGCAGGGTGGCTGAGGTAAGGTATGGTAGGGTGGCTGAGGTAAGGTAAGGTATGGTAGGGTGGCTGAGGTAAGGTATGGTAGGGTGGCTGAGGTAAGGTATGGTAGGGTGGCTGAGGTAAGGTATGGTAGGGTGGCTGAGGTAAGGTGGTATGGTAGGGTGGCTGAGGTAAGGTGGTATGGTAGGGTGGCTGAGGTAAGGTCGTATTGTAGGGTGGCTGAGGTAAGGTCGTATTGTAGGGTGGCTGAGGTAAGGTCGTATTGTAGGGTGGCTGAGGTAAGGTGGTATGGTAGGGTGGCTGAGGTAAGGTGGTATGGTAGGTGGCTGAGGTAAGGTGAGGTATGGTATGGTGCCTGAGGTAAGGCGTGTTAAGGTACCCGAGGTATGGTGTTGTAGGGTGCCCAAAGTAATGTGTGGTAAGGTGCCTGAGGTATGGTGTTGTAGGGTGCCCAAATCAATGTGTGGTAAGGTGCCTGAGGTGAGGTATGGTATGGTAGGGTGGCTGAGGTGAGGTATGGTATGGTAGGGTGGCTGAGGTGAGGTATGGTAGGGTGCCTGAGGTAAGGTATGGTAGGGTGCCTGAGGTAAGGTATGGTAGGGTGCCTGAGGTAAGGTATGGTAGGGTGCCTGAGGTAAGGTATGGTAGGGTGCCTGAGGTAAGGTATGGTAGGGTGCCTGAGGTAAGGTATGGTAGGGTGCCTGAGGTAAGGTATGGTAGGGCGCCTGAGGTAAGGTATGGTAGGGCACCTAAGGTAAGGTATGGTAGGGTACCTGAGGTAAGGTATGGTAGGGTGCCTGAGGTAAGGTATGTAGGGCACCTGAGGTAAGGTATGGTAGGGCACCTAAGGTAAGGTGCCTGAGGTAAGGTGCCTGAGGTAAGGTGCCTGAGGTAAGGTGCCTGAGGTAAGGTGCCCAAGGTAAGGTGCGGTAAGGTATGGTAGGGTGCCTGAGGTAAGGTATGGTAGGGTGCCAGAGGTAAGGTATGGTAGGGTGCCGGAGGTAAGGTATGGTAGGGTGCCTGAGGTAAGGTATGGTAGGGTGCCTGAGGTAAGGTATGGTAGGGTGCCTGAGGTAAGGTTTCGTAGGGTGCCTGGGGTAAGGTTTCGTAGGGTGCCTGGGGTAAGGTTTCGTAGGGTGCCTGGGGTAAGGTTTCGTAGGGTGCCTGGGGTAAGGTTTCGTAGGGTGCCTGGGGTAAGGTTTCGTAGGGTGCCTGGGGTAAGGTTTCGTAGGGTGCCTGGGGTAAGGTTTCGTAGGGTGCCTGGGGTAAGGTTTCGTAGGGTGCCTGGGGTAAGGGTTCGTAGGGTGGCTGAGGTAAGGGTTCGTAGGGTGGCTGAGGTAAGGGTTCGTAGGGTGGCTGAGGTAAGATATTGTAGGCTGGCTGAGGTAAGGTAGTATGGTACGGTGGCTGAGGTTAGGTGGTATGGTAGGGTGGCTGAGGTTAGGTGGTATGGTAGGGTGGCTGAGGTTAGGTGTTATGGTAGGGTGGCTGAGGTTAGGTGTTATGGTAGGGTGGCTGAGGTTGGGTGGCTGAGGTAAGGTGGTATGGTAGGGTGGCTGAGGTAAGGTGGTATGGTAGGGTTCCTGAGGTAAGGTATGGTATGGTGGCTCAGGTAAGGTGAGGTATGGTAGGGTGCCTGAGGTAAGGTGTGGTAGGGGGCCTGAGGTAAGGTGCGGTAGGGGGCCTGAGGTAAGGTGCGGTAGGGGACCTGAGGTAAGGTGCGGTAGGGGGCCTGAGGTAAGGTGCGGTAGGGGGCCTGAGGTAAGGTGCGGTAGGGGGCCTGAGGTAAGGTGCGGTAGGGGGCCTGAGGTAAGGTGCGGTAGGGGGCCTGAGGTAAGGTGCGGTAAGGTGCTTCAGGAAAGGTAAGGTATGGTAGGGTTCCCGAGGTAAGGTATGGTAGGGTTCCCGAGGTAAGGTATGGTAGGGTTCCCGAGGTAAGGTATGGTAAGGTGCCTGAGGTAAGGTATGGTAAGGTGCCTGAGGTAAGGTATGGTAAGGTGCCTGAGGTAAGGTATGGTAAGGTGCCTGAGGTAAGGTATGGTAAGGTGCTTGAGGTAAGCTAAGGTGCCTTAGGTAAGATATACTAAGGTGCCTGAGGTAAGGTATGATATGGTATGGTAAGGTATGGTAGGGTACCTGGGGTAAGGTATGGTAAGGTACCCGAGGTAAGGTATGGTATGGTATGGTAAGGTACCCGAGGTAAGGTGCAGTAAGGTGCCCGAGGTAAGGTGCAGTATGGTACCTGAGGTAAGGTGCAGTATGGTACCTGAGGTAAGGTTCGGTAGGTAGCTGAGGAAAGGTAAGGTATGGTAGGGTGCCTGAAGGAAGGTATGGTAGGGTGCCTGAAGGAAGGTATGGTAGGGTGCCTGAAGGAAGGTATGGTAGGGTGCCTGAAGGAAGGTATGGTAGGGTGCCTGAAGGAAGGTATGGTAGGGTGCCTGAAGGAAGGTATGGTAGTGTGCCTGAAGGAAGGTATGGTAGTGTGCCTGAGGTAAGGTATGATAAGGTACCTAATGTAAGGTATGGTAAGGTGCCTGAGGTAAGGTATGGTAAGGTGCCTGAGGTAAGGTATGGTAAGGTGCCTGAGGTAAGGTATGGTAAGGTGCCTGAGGTAATGTATGGTAAGGTGGTTGAGGTAAGGTATGGTATGGTAGGGCACCTGAGGTAAGGTATGGTATGGTAGGGCACCTGAGGTAAGGTATGGTAGGGCGCCTGAGGTAAGGTATGGTAGGGCGCCTGAGGTAAGGTATGGTAGGGCGCCTGAGGTAAGGTATGGTAGGGCGCCTGAGGTAAGGTATGGTAGGGCGCCTGAGGTAAGGTATGGTAGGGTGCCTGAGGTAAGGTATGGTAGGGCGCCTGAGGTAAGGTATTGTAAGGTGCCTAAGGTTGTTGGACAGGCCGCATGAAAGGCCCGCTCCCGCCCCGCATGACAGGGACCAGATCCCGGCTCTCACTGTACCCCCAGCCAAAGCCACCCCGGCAACCCACCGAAGCAACCCACAACCCGTCCACAATGGGACTCCAGCTCCTGAACCCTCCAGTACCGGCTGGCCCCGGCCCCCGTCAGCACCAGGGCCCCGGCCCAGCTGCCATCTTGGGACCCTGCACCACGAGGCCGCGTGGCCTCATCTCGACCCCAACCCTGGGCCTGGCCAGGTCCCGACATCGAGGCACCAACCTCCACCCAGGAGGTGAAGAGACCACTTGGCAAGTCAATGGGAGAAGGAGTGGTCGATGGCTCTCCTCCGTCAGGTGTCGATCGCCCCCGGCCTCCCCGGGCGCTGGCTCCACCCCCCTGCTGGGTGTCTGGACTCCCCCCATCCCGGACCTCCCGACCTCCAAGTGCGAGGGTCCGGACATCAAAGGGCGCTAGGACTATAATTGGGGCAGCCCCGGAGCAGGAGTGCAGTTGTATCCTGGAGTCGAGAGACACCGAGACGAACTCATCCTTGACGGACTGCTGGCGCTGCCGCAGCCCTGCCCTGTGAAACCATCGTCCTAGCCTGCTGGCGCTGCCGCGGCTCTCTGCCACTTGAACCCTCGCCTTGGCCTGCTGGCGCTGCCGCGGCCCTCTGCAACCTGAACCGTCGCCTTGGCCTGCTGGCGCTGCCGGGGCCCTCTGCAACTTGAATCATCGCCTTGGCCTGCTGGCGCTGCCGCGGCCCTCTGCAACGTGAACCATCGCCTTGGCCTGCTGGCGCTGCCGCGGCTCTCGGCAACTTGAACCATCGCCTTGGCCTGCTGGCGCTGCCGCGGCCCTCTGCAACTTGAACCATCGCCTTGGCCGGCTGGCGCTGCTGCGGCCCTCTGCAACGTGAACCATCGTCTTGGCCTGCTGGCGCTGCCGCGGCCCTTCCTGCGAGAACTAACACCTTAGCCAGCTGGCGCTGCCGCTGCCCGACCTGGTACACTCCCCAGCTCGAGGATTGTGAGCTTCCCTCATACCGCACCGATACCAAGACTGACCCGCTACCCCCTTTTCCTACAGAGACTAGAATTGAGAGGACCCTCGAGTCCTGATCCTGCTGTATCGCTGATAACCTTGCCTCAAGAGCCGTATATAAAGTGTGTTGATCTTATCCTTGTGTGGTGTCCATCTGTGGGGGGGAAGTTACTTGTCTGTACGATCGCCGGAGACGGCCCTCACCGGAGGCCTCTCCCCCTGCTCTCGGCCGACCCTCCGGGTCGCCGTCTAACATTGGCGGCCAGCGGCGCGATCCGAACCAACGCAAAATTGTACAGAGAGTAACTCACCCCACAACACGACCACAATGACAACAAAAGAGAGCGGAGCAACGGAAAACTTCCAGATGGAAAAGCTGGAAGAGTACAACCACAGAGAACTAAAACAATTCTGCATAGAACTAGGCATCGCTACCACAGGTCTGAGCACGAAGGAGGACTTCAAACACGCCCTGGAGTCTTGGGCAGAAACGGGTACGACCGTACCACAAAACCAAAGCCTCGTGACAAACTAAACAAGGCCTGCGACGACGGAAGGAAGATCGGGCCTATCCTCAGAAGAGATCCGAGAACGGGAGAAAAGTAGGCTCCATGAATTAGAACTGGCTCGACTTCGCTTAGATGGGGAACTCAAATTGGCGGAACAGAAAATAACGTTGGAACACTTACGGCTCCGAGAAGAGCGAGAAGAGAAACAAAAACAAAGAGAGTTAGAGGAGAAAAAACTCGCCTACGAGCATGAGCGCAACCTAAAAGAACTAGAGATTCGGAAGCAAAACAAAGACCTCGGGGTCCCCGACCGCCCGAACACTTCTACCACTACAGACCCCAAGGTCCACATCCCCAAGGAGGTCGTCAGAGAATACTACGGAAACGATGACATCCAGCAATGGTTCAAAGCCTACGAGGTAGCCATGACCTCCCACCGGATTCCCCGGAGCGACTGGGGCGCCGGATTATGGGGGAGGTTTGTCAACGAAGGGCGAGATGCCCTGCTGCAACTCCCGGACCATCAGATGACATCCTATGACCACATGAGAGCCGCCCTCCTCACTCGATACGGACTCACGCCTGAGATGTACCGCCAGCGGTTCCGCGACTGCAAGCGGATCCCGGGTACCACATGGGTGGAGTATGTAAACTTCTTTAGCAGAGCCTTCGAGGGGTGGATCAAGGGCAGCAAGGTGACCTCGTACGAGCAACTCTTTGACCTTATTGTGTGGGAGCACCTTTCTAACAACTGCTTCGTCGAACTCAGGCAGCACCACTGTTGGACAGGCCACATGAAGGGCCGCTCTCCCCCGGCCCGACCCGGCCCGAGCCCGGTCCCGCAGGTACCACACACCACCATTGCACGTCCTCCGTCCCCTCAGGGACCCCTGCCTTCGAACATATCGACCTCGTGGACCCGATCCACTGCTGGCCCGCGCGCCCATCCTGGGCGCCATCTTGGACACTCCACCACGAGGCCGCCTGGCCCCCGATCGACCTCAACCCTGGGCCTGGCCAGGCCTCAGACATCCCGGCACCACCATCCACCCAGGAGGTGAGCGGGCTACTTGGCAAGTCAATGGGAGAAAGAGGTGTCGATGGCTCTCCCCGCCAGGTGCCGCTCGCCCATCGCCTCCCCGGGCGCTGGCCCCACCCCCCTGCTGGGTGTCTGGACTCCCCCATCCCGGTCCTCCCGACCTCCAAGTGCGAGGGTCCGGACATCAAAGAACACCAGCCCTATAACTGGGGCAGCTGAGCTATTTCCACCTTTTTGGTAACAAGACTGTCCCGCTACCCTTTTCCCAACCCAGAGACCAGAATCGAGGGGACCCCTGAGTCCAGACCTCCTTGTACCATTCCATCGTAAACTAAAGAATTGCCTATAAAGTCTCGTTGAACTTTAACCTTGTGTGGTGTCCGTCTGTGGGGGGGAAGTTACTTGTCTGTACGATCGCTGGAGACGGCTCTCCCCGGAGACCTCTCCCCTTATCCTCGGCCGACCCTCCCGGTCCGTCTAACAACCACCTTGACAGCAAACTGACCGAACCCCGGCTACTCGCCGCCGAGGCTGACCGATGGGAAAGCACCCGAGTTGCCCGAAACGGGCCCAGCGAACAGAACCGAGCCACCCAAGGGCCCCATGGCCCCCGCGGGGGAGGAGGAGGCCAGGGTCGGGGTAGAGACACCGTCCCGGTGGCCCCCGCCAGCAACCCCCCGCCCCCGGCCGGCAGGAGAAACGTCCCGATGCGCCCAGGCTCCCGAGCCAACGTTACTTGCCACCGATGCCAGCGACCTGGCCACTACGCCAATGACCCCAACTGCCCGAAGAGCCAGAGCCCTATACCCCGCCAGGTCACTGCCGCCGCCCTGGGGGAAGAACAGACCCCAGAAGACCAAGAGGAGTACGAGACCGATCAGCCCGAGTGGGAGCCAGCCGCCATGTCCCTGGTCTGCCTAGGGGAAAGAGACCTAATCCCGCGGGCCCCCCTACCCGCCAATACCCGGAAGTACAGCCAGTGGGTCAGCATCAATGGACACCGGGCTGAAGCCCTCCGCGACACCGGGGCCAGTGTGACCGCCGTCCGCTGTCATCTGGTGACCCCGGAGCAGATCTTGCCAAATATCCTTTGCCCTGTGCGGTCGGCCGACAACTCAGAAAGCCTATGTCGGATGGCCTGCGTCCCCTTCGAGTGGGGGGGAGTAGCCGGGATGCTGAAGGTAACGGTCCGAGATGATGCCCCCGTGGACTGCCTCCTGGGGAACGACCTTGAGAGTTCTCAGTGGGCAGCCGTCGAGAGGAGAGCGCACCTGGGGATGCTGGGCCTCCCTGAATGGGTCTGTGTTAAAACGAAGTAATAGCGCAGACATCTCTTGTAGAAGGTATAAGTAGATTTATTCACGTAGTAATCAGCAGGTATACAGTTACAAGAAGATCCTTAGTAAATCAGGTAGTCTCTGGTAAAGCCCCACCAGGAGCAAGGTCCACTCTGCTCAGCCCATCACACCAACTGAATCTTCCCACATACAAAGCAACCCCAACATTCCACATGACATCATAGCAGGCTGAGCAGGCAGAGAGAGAACCAAAGAGGAGAGACATGAAATGGCAATAAGCACATTACAACACATCCCCCTCCTTAATAACTAAACAAACAAAGGAATGGAAGAAACAGAGAATGTATTAATATATCAAACCAAAACATCCCCTAAACATACAAAAGAAAAGGAGAAGAAGAGAATGCATTAATAAATGCAACAAACTCAACCCTCCCCTTAGATAATGATCATAAGCACAAAAAAAGAAATGCATAGATGGAAAACGCACTTCCGACAGAAAGAAGAAGACACAGTATCAATACAATATAATACTTCTTTCTCCCTGAAAATGATCATAAACAAAAGAAATACAAAACAAGAAAAAACCATCCTAAAAACCAATAAATCCCAAACCGCACACAATACCTAATATGCCATACACAAAAACTGCAGTAAAACAAATCAAACACAATACCAAACCAGCATAAACTGGAGCAAGACAGGGATCTACAACCCTAACTGCACAAATCCCAAGACAAAGGGTAACAAGTGTGATGAGGGGAGTTAAACTACACTTGAGGTAACTCTCCACGTGTGTACCCGTCACACACAGACTGAGTAGCATATAAACATAACACCAGACAACCAAAAACCTAGGGTAACCCTTAACCCCATGTGTGTAGCCATCACACACAGCATGGACACACAACTCAAAACCTAGGGTATCCCTTAACCACAACCACATGTGTGTAGCCATCACACACAGCATGCACACACAAATCAAAACCTAGGGTATCCCTTAACCCCACATGTGTAGCATGGACACCTAACATAAAGCAAGTCAAAACAAAAACTCAGGGTATCCTTTAACCCCACATAACTTAGGGTATCCTTAACCCCACAAGAGCAATACTCACAACACACACAGTCTATAAAGCATGTGTACATAACACCAGGAAATCAAAAACCAAGAATAACATTAGATCCAAAATAACTGCAGGGTGTCCTTCAATCCATGACACACCAAAGACAGACTGCTCTGGCATCCCAAACAGACAACAAAGAAACATCCATGCACACCAAACAGTCACCCAAAAGCAACGAAACAAACAAAGCAATAAGTGACCTTCCAAAATTACGAAAACATAAAGGAATGGATACACCACCCACAAAAGATACAACACAACAAGCATACGATATACATTAGATGTCATCAACTTCCAATTAAGTTCCAGAGCTCGATCTTAGCCCCCCCGAACAATAACAAAATAGACTAAAATAAATAAAGTAGTCACCGCCGATCATATTGGTAAGGAGGGAGTCGTTCTTCGAGTTCACTGCAAACAACTGCAACAGCCTCCACATAACGCGTTGTCAAAAATCCATGTAAACCCAAGATAAATATGTAGTTGGCAAGGTAAACGCAGTCTTCGAATTGAGGACAGAAACTGATATCTAAAATCACTGGAAATCTGTGTTGAAATGCAGCTCAGCTGAGCTGATCTGTGAAAGTACATCCTTCTCAGAACCATTCCGATGTGAAGTAAAATGAGGAAACCAATACACACGCAGCGTTGTAGACGGATGACGTTATGACGCTGACTGATCACCGAATCCCACTGCAGGATTCCAGTGCGTCATCAGTCAAAACAGACAGGCCCAGCGTGAAGAGCTCCTGCTCCAACGAACTTTCACCAGCCCAGATTCAAAGAATCACAGTGCGAGTACAGGACCAGTCCAATTGCCAAGGTAACTTTCAAATGCAAAACTGTTTTTATATAGTTAAAATCGCTTCGAAAATCGTCAAAACAGTCTAAAACTTCTTTGCACAACAGCACCACCGAATGGCTGAAATTAAGTACTTCCCCTGCTCGAGGCTCGATTTTTTTTTTTTTTTATTTCCTCGGGAGACAAACAAACCAAACAGCAGCTGAATTTCAGCTCCCACTGAATTGCATTTCCAAAAACGTGTAAATGTTCCTTCCGTGTGTCCACAGTAAAGATATTGACACAGCATCAATATAGTGAAAGTCTGTTCCAATGCCGGCAGTAATAATGGACACACTCTGGGCAGCGTCATTGTGGTGAAGGGTAATTCAAACGCAGGCATTTTAGGTCAAGTATCATGCAGCTGCAGGTAAAATATAACCAACAAAAAAAACGTTTCCAAAAAAACTGCCAAATCCTTACAGGGATGCAAATTTTCCCTGCACACATCGGTGTATCATTCGCTGCTGACAATACACAGGGCACTTCGCTGCTGATGAGGCATACACTTGAAAACAGCTTAGTCGTAGTGTAGTTTTCCTTTAGCACATGTCACAGCAGTCAATCCATTGAAGAGTCAGTCAGAGTCATAGCAGGGAAACGTAGCAAAGACATCCAGTCATTTCTCAAAGGCAGCAAGCAGACAAACAGAAACTGGCACAATCTAGTCAAAAGGGCGACCGTTGGTAGGGTCACTGGTGGGGCATAATGGGTGCCAAGTTTCCTCCATTCAGCTTATTAGAAGTCATTAAATTCCAAAACTTTAAAAACGCTTCTTCATCTACTTAAACAGCTTCACTTACTTCAGTTTTAAAAGTCAAGTCCAACCAAGGTAGCTCAAGTAGGTTCTTTTTCAAACGTCGCCAGTGTTAAAATGAAGTAATAGCGCAGACATCTCTTGTAGAAGGTATAAGTAGATTTATTCACGTAGTAATCAGCAGGTATACAGTTACAAGAAGATCCTTAGTAAATCAGGTAGTCTCTGGTAAAGCCCCACCAGGAGCAAGGTCCACTCTGCTCAGCCCATCACACCAACTGAATCTTCCCACATACAAAGCAACCCCAACATTCCACATGACATCATAGCAGGCTGAGCAGGCAGAGAGAGAACCAAAGAGGAGAGACATGAAATGGCAATAAGCACATTACAACAGTCTGCGTCACGACCCGGTCCATGGCCGCACGCGCCATCCCCAACCCCGAAGAACCCGAATGGCCAGAACCTCCTCCCCCGAATGTCTGGGAAGAAGCCACCCTAGAAACCAGTTCTCCAGCCCAGAACAAAGAAGGGCTCGATCAGCTCCAGGACCTTCCCGAACTGGCCCAGTGGCGCCAAGAGGGTGGCCCCACCCAGGAACAATTCCGGCAAGAACAGGGAACGTGTCCCTCCCTCGAGGGACTCCGGCAGCAAGCTCTCGCCCAGAATGCAGGAGATACCTCGGGATCACACTGGATTTATTGGGACAATGACCTGCTCTACAGTGAGCAAAAGATTGCTGAGCTGGGGGCCAGCCGGCTGCTGGTGGTCCCCCTCGGTTTTAGAGACTTCCTCTTGAACCTGGCACATGATGTGCCACTTGCCGGGCACCTGGGGCAAGACAAAACGTACAGCCGCCTAGTGACCCACTTCTACTGGCCCAAAATGCTGGCTCTGGGAGTAATCGAGCCCTCTGACAGCCCCTGGGCCAGCCCGGTCGTACTGGTCCCCAAAGCTGCCGCCCCGGGCGTGGCCCCCGAGCTCCGGTTCTGTGTGGACTATCGGGGCCTGAACGCCGTCACCAGAACCGACGCTCACCCTATCCCCCGGGCGGATGAGTTGGTGGACCGCATGGGGGCCGCCCGCTACCTAAGCATCTTCGACTTAACAGCGGGCTACTGGCAGATCGGCCTCACCCCCGGGGCACAAGAACGATCCGCCTTCTCCACTCCGGATGGCCACTACCACTTCAAGGTGATGCCATTCGGCATGAAAAACGCTCCAGCTACCTTCCAGCGACTCGTGAACCAGGTACTGGCGGGCCTCGAGGAATTCAGCGCCGCCTATCTGGGCGATATCGCTGTGTACAGCCACCACTGGGCAGACCACCTCCACCACCTCCAGGCGGTCCTACACGCCCTACGACAGGCCGGGCTCACCTTCAAAGCCAGCCAGTGCCAGGTTGGCCAGGGGTCCATGACCTACCTAGGGCACCAGGTGGGGAGCGGTCTGGTGGCCCCCCTCCAACTCAAGATCGCTGCCATCCAGGCCTGGCAACCCCCTGCAACCCAAACCGAAGTCCGGGCCTTCCTGGGACTCACCGGGTACTACCGGCGGTTTGTGAAGGACTATGGCAGCATCGTGGGGCCCCTCACAGAACTCTCCTCCAAGAAGAACCCCAAAACAGTCAACTGGACTCCGGACTGTCAATCGGCCTTCGAGAAGTTGAAGGCTGCTATGTGCACCGCCCCCGTGCTCCAGGCCCCCGACTACAGCCGGGAATTCATCGTACAGATGGATGCCTCGGACCAGGGCATTGGGGCTGTCCTTTATCAACTGAACACCGAGGGGGTCAATCAGCCAGTGGCCTTCATCAGCCGACGCCTGCTGGCTCGAGAGCAGCGCTGGAGCACGATCAAGCGCGAGGCCTTCGCAGTGGTATGGGCCCTCAAGAAGCTCCGGCCCTACCTCTTCGGTACCCATTTTCGGGTACAAACAGACCACCGACCCCTCCAATGGCTGATGCAAATGCGGGGGGAGAACCCGAAACTGTTGCGTTGGTCCATCTCCCTGCAGGGGATGGACTTCACTGTGGAGCATCGCCCAGGCCAGGACCACGCCAACGCAGACGGCCTGTCCCGTTTTTTCCGCCTCGGCGAGGAGAGTACCCAGGAGGACGGGTGACTCTCTCCGCCTTCAGCTGTTGGACAGGATGGCATGTTGGACAGGCCGCATGGAAGGCCCGCTCCCACCCTGCATAACAGGGACCAGATCCCGGCTCTCACTGTACCCCCAGCCAAAGCCACCCCGGCAACCCACCGAAGCAACCCACAACCCGTCCACAACGGGACTCCAGCTCCTGAACCCTCCAGTACCGGCTGGCCCCGGCCCCCGTCAGCACCAGGGCCCCGGCCCAGCCGCCATCTTGGGACCCTGCACCACGAGGCCGCGTGGCCTCATCTCGACCCCAACCCTGGGCCTGGCCAGGTCCCGACATCGAGGCACCAACCTCCACCCAGGAGGTGAAGAGACCACTTGGCAAGTCAATGGGAGAAGGAGTGGTCGATGGCTCTCCTCCGTCAGGTGTCGATCGCCCCCGGCCTCCCCGGGCGCTGGCTCCACCCCCCTGCTTGGTGTCTGGACTCCCCCCATCCCGGACCTCCCGACCTCCAAGTGCGAGGGTCCGGACATCAAAGGGCGCTAGGACTATAATTGGGGCAGCCCCGGAGCAGGAGGGCAGTTGTATCCTGGAGTCGAGAGACACCGAGACGAACTCATCCTTGACGGACTGCTGGCGCTGCCGCAGCCCTGCCCTGTGAAACCATCGTCCTAGCCTGCTGGCGCTGCTGCGGCTCTCTGCCACTTGAACCCTCGCCTTGGCCTGCTGGCGCTGCTGCGGCCCTCTGCAACCTGAACCGTCGCCTTGGCCTGCTGGCGCTGCCGCGGCCCTCTGCAACGTGAACCATCGCCTTGGCCTGTTGGCGCTGCCGCGGCTCTCTGCAACTTGAACCATCGCCTTGGCCTGCTGGCGCTGCCGCTGCCCTCTGCAACTTGAACCCTCGCCTTGGCCTGCTGGCGCTGCCGCGGCCCTCTGCAACGTGAACCATCGCCTTGGCCTGCTGGCGCTGCCGCGGCTCTCTGCAACTTGAACCATCGCCTTGGCCTGCTGGCGCTGCCGCTGCCCTCTGCAACTTGAACCATCGCCTTGGCCGGCTGGCGCTGCCGCGGCCCTCTGCAACGTGAACCATCGTCTTGGCCTGCTGGCGCTGCCGCGGCCCTTCCTGCGAGAACTAACACCTTAGCCAGCTGGCGCTGCTGCGGCCCGACCTGGTACACTCCCCAGCTCGAGGATTGTGAGCTTCCCTCGTACCGCACCGATACCAAGACTGACCCGCTACCCCCTTTTCCTACAGAGACTAGAATTGAGAGGACCCTCGAGTCCTGATCCTGCTGTATCGCTGATAACCTTGCCTCAAGAGCCATATATAAAAAGTGTTGATCTTATCCTTGTGTGGTGTCCATCTGTGGGGGGGAAGTTACTTGTCTGTACGATCGCCGGAGACGGCCCTCACCGGAGGCCTCTCCCCCTGCTCTCGGCAGACCCTCCGGGTCGCCGTCTAACAAAGGTAATGCATGGTAAGGTGCTTGAGGTATGGTATGGCATGGTAGGGCGCCTGAGGTAAGGTATGGTAGGGCACCTGAGGTAAGGTATGGTAGGGTAGGGCACCTGAGGTAAGGTATGGTAAGACACCTGAGGTAAGGTATAAATGGGGGTGGGGTCGCACACCACTCACGCACCAGCGGGATCGCCCCTAAGGACTGTGGTCAGTGTAGTTTGTGTTCCGCGATGTATCTTCTTTCAGTTATCTGTTATCTTCGCTTTCTTCGCCATCCCTGTACGCGTGTTTCGGGGTATTTACCCCTCATCAGCAGGGATTAGGCCATCTTATCTTCTGGGGTTGCCAGTGGCTTCCAAATATTGCCAGGTTTAGTACCACTCAGGCGCGCAGGATTGGGGTCCCAGGCTCGTCAGCCAACAGCTCGAGGGAGCATTAAACATTTCAAATGGGGGTGGGGTCGCACAACACTCACGCACCAGCGGGATCGCCCCTAAGGACTGTGGTCAGTGTAGTTTGTGTTCTGCGATGTATCTTCTTTCAGTTATCTGTTATCTTTGCTTTCTTCGCCATCCCTGTACACGTGTTTCGGGGTATTTACCACTCATCAGCAGGGATTAGGCCATCTTCTTATCTTCTGGGGTTGCCGGTGGCTGCCAAATATTGCCAGGTTTAGTACCACTCAGGCGCGCAGGTGCGGGGTCCCAGGCTTGTCAGACAACAGCTCGAGGAAGCTTTAAACATTACAAATGGGGTGGGGTCGCACACCACTCACGCACCAGCGGGATCGCCCCTAAGGACTGTGGTCAGTGTAGTTCGTGTTCTGCGATGTATCTTCTTTCAACTATCTGTTATCTTCGCTTTCTTCGCCATCCCTGTACACGTGTTTTGGGGTATTTACCCCTCATCAGCAGGGATTAGGCCATCTTCTTATCTTCTGGGGTTGGCGGTGGCTGCCAAATATTGCCAGGTTTAGTACCACTCGGGTGCGCAGGTGCGGGGTCCCAGGCTTGTCAGCCAACCGCTCGAGGGAGCTTTAAACATTTCAAATGGGGGGTGGGGTCGCACACCACTCACGCACCAGCGGGATCGCCCCTAAGGACTGTGGTCAGTGTAGTTCGTGTTCCGCGATGTAAGGTATGGTAGGGCGCCTGAAGTAAGGTATGGTAGGGCGCCTGAAGTAAGGTATGGTAGGGTACCTGAGGTAAGGTATGGTAGGGCACCTGAGGTAAGGTATGGTAGGGCACCTGAGGTAAGGTGCAGTAGGGTGCCCGAGGTAAGGTGCAGTAGGGTGCCCGAGGTAAGGTGCGGTAGGGCGCCTGAGGTAAGGTGCGGTAGGGCGCCTGAGGTAAGGTGCGGTAGGGCGCCCGAGGTAAGGTGCGGTAGGGCGCCCGAGGTAAGGTGCGGTAGGGCGCCCGAGGTAAGGTGCGGTAGGGCGCCCGAGGTAAGGTGCGGTAGGGCGCCCGAGGTAAGGTGCGGTAGGGCGCCCGAGGTAAGGTGCGGTAGGGCGCCCGAGGTAAGGTGCGGTAGGGCACCCGAGGTAAGGTGCGGTAGGGCGCCCGAGGTAAGGTGCGGTAGGGCGCCCGAGGTAAGGTGCGGTAGGGCGCCCGAGGTAAGGTGCGGTTGGGCGCCCGAGGTAAGGTGCGGTAGGGCGTCCGAGGTAAGGTGCGGTAGGGCGTCCGAGGTAAGGTGCGGTAGGGCGTCCGAGGTAAGGTGCTGTATGGTACCTGAGGTAAGGTACCTGAAGGAATGTGTGGTAGGGTGCCTGAGGTAAGGATTCTGAGGTAATGTATGGTAAGGTGCCTGAGGTAAGGTATGGTAGGGTGCCTGAAGTAAGGATTCTGAGGTAATGTATGGTAAGGTGCCTGAGGTAAGGTATGGTAGGGTGCCTGAGGTAAGGATTCTGAGGTAATGTATGGTAAGGTGCCTGAGATAAGGTATGGTAGGGCACCTAAGGTATGGTAAGGTAAGGTAGTACGCCTGAGGTAAGGTTTCATAGGGTGGCTGAGGTAAGATATGGTAGTGTGGGTAAGGTATGGTATGGTGGCTGAGGTAAGGTAGGGTGCCTGAGGTAAGGTGCCTGAGGTAAGGTGCGGTAGGGTGCCTGAGGTAAGGTGCGGTAGGGTGCCTGAGGGAAGGTGCGGTAGGGTGCCTGAGGGAAGGTGCGGTAGGGTGCCTGAGGAAAGGTGCGGTAGGGTGCCTGAGGGAAGGTGCGGTAGGGTGCCTGAGGTAAGGTGCGGTAGGGTGCCTGAGGTAAGGTGCGGTAGGGTGCCTGAGGTAAGGTGCGGTAGGGTATGGTACCTGGGGGTAAGGTAAGGTAAGGTGCGGTAGGGTACCTGGGGGTAAGGTGCGGTAGGGTGCCTGAGGAAAGGTAAGGTATGCTATGGCGCCTGAGGTAAGGTATGGTAGAGTTCCTAAGGTAAGGTATTGTAAGGTGCCTGAGGTAAGTTAAGGTGCCTGAGGTAAGTTAAGGTGCCTGAGGTAAGGTAAGGTGCCTAAGGTAAGGTAAGGTGCCTAAGGTAAGGTATACTAAGGTGCCTAAGGTAAGGTATGGTAGGGTACCCGAGGTGAGGTGCGGTGAGGTACCCGAGGTGAGGTGCGGTAGGGTGCCCGAGGTGAGGTGCGGTAGGGTGCCCGAGGTGAGGTGCGGTAGGGTGCCCGAGGTAAGGTGCGGTAGGGTGCCCGAGGTAGGGTGCGGTAGGGTGCCCGAGGTAAGGTGCGGTAGGGTGCCCGAGGTAAGGTGCGGTAGGGTGCCCGAGGTAAGGTGCGGTAGGGTGCCCGAGGTAAGGTGCGGTAGGGTGCCCGAGGTAAGGTAGGGTAGGGTAGGGTAGGGTACCTGAAGCAAGGTATGGTAAGGTAGGGCGCCTGCGGTGCCTGAGGAAAGGTAAGGTATGGTAAGGTGCCTAAAGAAAGGTATGGTAGGGTGCCTGAGGTAAGGTATGGTAGGGTGCCTGAGGTAAGGTAAGGTAGGGTGCCTGAGGTAAGGTAAGGTAGGGTGCCTGAGGTAAGGTAAGGTAGGGTGCCTGAGGTAAGGTATGGTAGGGTGCCTGAGGTAAGGTATGGTAGGGTGCCTGAGGTAAGGTATGGTAGGGTGCCTGTGGTAAGGTATGGTAGGGTGCCTGAGGTAAGGTATGGTAAGGTGCCTGAGGTAAGGTATGGTAAGGTGCCTGAGGTAAGGTATGGTAAGGTGCCTGAGGTAAGGTATGGTAGGGCGCCTGAGGTAAGGTATGGTAGGGCGCCTGAGGTAAGGTATGGTAGGGCGCCTGAGGTAAGGTGCGGTAGGGCGCCTGAGGAAAGGTAAGGTATGCTATGGCGCCTGAGGTAAGGTATGGTAGAGTTCCTAAGGTATTGTAAGGTGCCTGAGGTAAGGTGCCTGAGGTAAGGTGCCTGAGGTAAGGTGCCTGAGGTAAGGTGCCTATGGTAAGGTGCCTGAGGTAAGGTATGGTAAGGTGCCTGAGGTAAGGTATGGTAAGGTGCCTGAGGTAAGGTATGGTTAGGTGCCTGAGGTAATGTATGGTAAGGTATGGTAGGGCGCCTGAGGTAAGGTATGGTAGGGTGCCTGAGGTAAGGTATGGTAGGGCGCCTGAGGTAAGGTATGGTAAGGTGCTTGAGGTATGGTATCAGATGGTAGGGCGCCTGAGGTAAGGTATGGTAGGGTGCCTGAGGTAAGGTATGGTAGGGCGCCTGAGGTAAGGTATGGTAGGGCGCCTGAGGTAAGGTATGGTAGGGTGCCTGAGGTAAGGTATGGTAGGGCGCCTGAGGTAAGGTATGGTAGGGCGCCTGAGGTATGGTATGGTAGGGCGCCTGAGGTAAGGTATGGTAAGGGCGCCTGAGGTAAGGTATGGTAAGGTGCCTGAGGTAAGGTATGGTAAGGTGCCTGAGGTATGGTATCGTATGGTAGGGCGCCTGAGGTAAGGTATTGTAGGGCGCCTGAGGTAAGGTATGGTAGGGCGCCTGAGGTAAGGTATGGTAGGGCGCCTGAGGTAAGGTATGGTAGGGCGCCTGAGGTAAGGTATGGTAGGGCACCTGAGGTAAGGTATGGTAGGGCGCCTGAGGTAAGGTATGGTAGGGCGCCTGAGGTAAGGTATGGTAGGGCGCCTGAGGTAAGGTATGGTAAGGTGCCTGAGGTAAGGTATGGTAAGGTGCTTGAGGTATGGTATCGTATGGTAGGGTGCCTGAGGTAAGGTGTGGTAGGGTGCCTGAGGTAAGGTGTGGTAGGGTGCCTGAGGTAAGGTGTGGTAGGGTGCCTGAGGTAAGGTGTGGTGAGGTGCCTGAAGTAAGGTATGGTAGGGTACCTGAGATAAGGAATGGTATGGTAGGGCACCTGAGGTAAGATATGGTAGTAGGGGAACCAACCGTCCTTAAATTTCACGGACAGTCCTTAATTTGGGCCTCACGTCCATTGTCCGTGAGGAAACCTTTTATGGACGCCTTTTGTCCGTAATTTTGGCCATCACAGGGAGCAGCACTGCTCCCCTGTGAGAAGCCTCACCTTCCTGATGGGGCGCCTCGCGCTTCTCCTTGAGCAAAAGAGCAGCCCCTCCCCGCCCATTGTCATTCTCTATGGGGCTGATGATTGCCACATACAGAATGTCAATGGGGAAGTCTGGGCTGGTAAATCATGTGGCAGCCGCCTCCTGCCTCAGTGTACAGCAGAGCATTCTGTAAAATAAAAGGCAAAACGCTAATGCTGCAACTTTAGCAACGTGAGAAAACAGTGTATATAAAGAAGCCTGTAAAATAAGTTAAAAAGAACGGGTTATCGTTCTTTCACTGTCTCATCATTTTTTAACTGAAGTATGTTCTATATTATATCCAACAAAGCCATGGTTGCTGCTTTTTTTTATTTTAAGCAACTAACAACCATGGCAAAGCCAATAGTCCTGGTTTTTGTTGGTGTAATGATACTTGCTGTATTAAAAATATATATATATCTGGATGCAAAGACATAAACAACATAATACCAGTCGGGAGGAACACTACGCTAGCGCAGATTTTTAGCCTAGGTGTTTTAAACTACGCCCCTAATTACATCGAACACCCCCTTTGAAGAGACCCCCAAGTTTTTTTTACACCACTTGAAGCCCTAGAAACAACAACATGTCACAGTCACCTCACATCCTGGCACTGTGCATCATGCATGACTCATGACTTCTACGTTTTCAGACTGCCTATGTGCAGGGGCATAGTGAACTTTCCCCCACCCCACGCTTTAGGAACTATAGCAAGGTGAAGTTCTTGATGGGCCTCTTCTGTCTGCAACTCTGTAGATAAAGTCTCAGCTCATTATGTGCAAAGGTGGTTGAGTAAATAAGTGAAGGAATGTGTGAATGGCTGGATGGATGACTGAAAGGATGAATGGATGAATGAAATGGTGAATGGATAGATAAAAGAAAGGATGGATGAGTGAAGTATGTATGAGGGAAAAGGTAAATAGATGAATGTATGGGTGGAAGGGTAGATGGATGGGTAAAAGGGTGGATGGGTGTATGAAAGGATGGATGGATGAGGGAAAGCTTAGATGATGGGCGAGTGAATGGGTGGATAGATGAGTGAAAGGATGGATGGATTGAATTGATAAGTGAAAGGGTGAATGTATGATGGATGAGTGAAAAGGGTAGATGGGCAAAAGGATGAATAGATGATTGAAGAAGTGAAAGGGTGGATGGATGAGAGAACGGATGGATGGATGAGTGAAAGGATGGATGAGTAATAGGATCAATGGATGGAATAAATGAATGGATGAGTAGATGGATGGGTGGATGATGGATGGATGGATGGATAAGTGAAAGGGGGATGGAGAGAGAAAGGGAGGATGAATGACTGAAAGGGTGAATGGGTGGAAGCACAAGTGACTGGGTGGGTGGATGGATGAGTAAGTGAATGAATGGCTGGATGGATGAGGGAATAGATGGATGGGTGAAAGAGTGGATGGATGACTGTACGGATGGATTTGGTGAAAGGGTGTGTAGATGAATAATGGATGGATGACTGAAAGGGTGGATGGAGGGATGGATGAGTGTAATGATGGATTGAAGGATATATGGTGGATAGGTTTGCAAATGGTTGAATATGTTTGGATATAAATGGGCACATAGATGAAAGGACAGAATGAATGGTGAAAGACTGAATAATAGATAAAAGAATGATTACACCCATTATCTTAAATAGCATTTCCTATACATTGACTTTCACGTTAATATGAGTTATTGGGCCCGATTCACAGAATGCACTTACTGCTATCTGGTATTCACAGAATGCACTTACTACTTTCGGGATTCACAGAATGACCTTACTACTTTCGGGATTCTGAGGAAAATTAAATTTTGGCCATGTTGTGTTCCCTAGCGCGTACCCCACCGACTCCATGTACCAGCTTAAAGTGCATGTAACTTCCCTCCTGTGCCAGCTATGAAGACACAAATACATTTGCGTCCACCGTTAACTTGTCCTCTTTCAGATCCACCATGAATGGATTATGTAGTCCGTTCCTAAGTATGCTATGCCACCGTCTTTTTGTAGTACACTTTTCATGTATTCCTGCTCTAGCAAGAGTAGGCCCTGAATTCCTGCCATCTGAACCTCTTTTGTGGCTCCTGACTCTGCCCAGGCTACCTCTGTACTCGTGAACTCTGTCCTACTTTCAGCGCGGCCCCTCGCGCTCAGCTCAGCCTGCTTTCTGCCAAGACTGACTATAACCTTCGAGTTATCTGTTCCGCTCCCCGAGAATACATTCCTGCCTACTAGATCCTGTAAACATCCTCTCCAGCTGCAGAGCCAAAAGGCCGACCTGTCTTAATGCAAGTAATTCATAGCCTCTGTTGCCATGCTTCCATGGAAGGCCCCGTGCCCCACGCTTCACATGTAGACACTTAGGCGCTTATACACGCATCCACAGTTAGCATAGAATAGCTTCTGCCCTAGAGACCTTTCCGCCCAGATAATATAGTTCCTAAACACCAGATATCAGATATGATAGAAGTACAAGTTGATCTGACATGCCAGACTTCTGTCTCTTTCCGTCAGTGTAAATGTCAAGTCCCCTGCACCCCGTCAATTACACGTCATGCAGCTGCGCGCGCATCCAAGCTTCCGATTTCTGCTGACATTGCAACATTCTGTTAGCACCACCCCTTGGTGCCACCCACTTGCGTCACCTATCAGTGACGTTTCTAGCACACACCTCTGGTTCACGCCTAGTTTACGCCTCTTGATGATGTACTAGTACCACGTGTATACTGTTATCTTGTCTTCTCTCAGCTGTTACGCCTCTTACATTGATTCCTATGGTGTAAATCAAGTATATAAGCTATGTATTATCAATAAAATTGAGCGCGCTCATCTATCCCTTCTGACACCCCTGTGGTGGTCAGAACATGATATCCTGATTCCTTTATGAGGAATAAAACCCTTAGAAACTCTAACACCACGGACTCTGTTTTCTTTCATTCTGATTGAGTTATCATTGATTAAGTACCTACCTGCATAGAAATTAAGAGAGTAAATTAATTATTTACGTCATTTTGGCGCCCGAATAGGGACCCCTCCCCCACCTCACGCGCCGGTTGGTGCGTTGCAAACTCTGTCCCCTGCCATCAGTTAGACGGAACACACGTGTACTGGCAGGATTTCCTGCATCTCCCTCTGACCCACGGAGGTGACGAAGACTGCGATCAGTGCCCAGACGAGGCGGTGAGGAGTGCGGAGGATCCCGACCAGAGCCCAGCCGAAAGAAGCAAGGTCCGAGGTGTGAAGAGGCCCACCAGTTTTCCGAAGTTTTCCGAAGTTTTCCGAAGTTTTCCGAAGTTCCGAGTCGAGTCCAGTCGAGTTTTCCGAGGCCTTCTGTTTCCGTGCTTCCCGGTGAGTACCATTGCTGGGTCGTATCTAGACGGGTTTGGGTACGCAAGTCCGGTCTGCACTGTTTTTAGGCAGTGTATCTGTACTGTTTAGCAGTATATCAAGTATTCCGAATTTTTGCACTGTTACACCAGTGTATCCGTACTGTTGAGCAGTACATACAGTATAGGGGGTAGTCATCTATGTCTTCAATGTGTTTATGTGATTAATGTTGTGGTATGAATGGGACTGTTCAAACGTGTATTATTGTGTTTCTCGTATAATCTAGCTGTCAAGAGTATTAAGGAATAAAGATTTAACGTTCAGTAATAAGTAAGCAAGATGCCGTTCTTTAACAAGTTAAAACAGATAGGAACTAGGAAAGGGTTACTGGAGGAAGAAATTCCTATCCCCCCTAGGGACACTCCAGGCAATTTTATGTATCAGAAGCATGGCATAGATGCCATATTATATCTAGATTTATGGGCCGACTATACCAAACACCTAGACGAAAGACACAGATGGCCTGTTACCGGAACGTGGGATGCCGAGTGCATCATGAGGGTAGAAGAAGCATTATGGAAAAAGAAAGCTAGACAATCTCAGAAGGACGCCATAGAATTTTGGCGTAAGGAATCACGTAAGCGTGCTGACAAAGCACTCCGTAGAGAGGATAGACTTAAAGAATCAGATAAAGAACAGGAAAACGAATTAGTTACTGAAGGGATCCGAGTAAAAACAGAACAAATAGACCGAGCCCGAAATAATCTTGTAAACGGTATGTATCTTGCAGCAGATGGCACATCTGAAACTGAATCAGAGATACCGAAAAACTTACCGACACCATTAGTTCCAACTAAAGTAATGCATAAAACAACTAAAGACATATTCCTAAATTCATATCTAGAGGATGTAGCACCAGCTTATACCAATCTGCCTGTTCGTGCCCTGCCTACTGACAGGGATGGGGGTGGCACTGCGCCCCCGGATAATGTTCCGCCGGTACCGCGACAGACCTCCTCTGTTCCGACAGCTCCGCCACTTCCCGTACTCAAAACAGACCTACCGAAACCAGTCCTGCCTGATCTTGCTAAACGACAAATTCCAGTTCAGATCCAGACTCCGCGGAGAGATAATGCTCAAGCATCCGCCTCAGGAGGTGCGACAGCGGGTCTACAGACCCCGCCACCGACACACAGATTAAACTTAAGGGACACGCAGAATCCTTTCCAGTCTCCCCACTTATCCCGGCTTGACGCATTTAAAGAGAAGATGTCAGTTTGCAGATATGATCCAGTACCCGGAAAAGACGATTTAATGATATTAGCATCACTCCGATTAAGATCTGCCACCGATAACTTGCTATGCTATGTAGGAATGCAGGAACTTCTCGACAGACTAAATAAGTTTATACAGACAGGGAAAGACCCCGACAGTGTCAAAGATGCCATGCATAAACAGAAAGTTGACATTCAAGCACAGATATTACGATTTTTCATAAATTGTGTAATAAGAGAACGAGACAGGCCCGGGACAGATCAAAGTGAATTAGACGCATTAAACAAGTGGGGTCAAAATATAGCCGAAGGAAAGCATGATAGAGGGAATTGCATAGCCAGTATGTCCCAGAAAATTAGAAAGGCAGTATTGACTGCACACCAGGAAGAGAATGATAAAGCTTCCTCCGAGGAGGAAGATGAACATGAAGCACCAGGAAGGTCTACAGATACTATAGCGTACGTAGGTAAGGGAAGTTACCTTAGGAAAGGTATCCGTCCGGAAAGCAAGAGAGTTCTTTTCTCTGCTTTAACCAATCCGAATTCTTCTGAACATCAGTTCCAGGAAACTGATAAAAGGCTTCGAGACCGAGTGGGGTACCATGTACTCAATTCTATGGATGAACAGGAACTAGCCCGATCAGCCGTGTTATGGGCCGAAAACCCAGACATGTATAATGATGACACGTTAGTACAGACATTCCTGAACCTCTCCCCGGAAGAGCAGAAAATAGCAGGTGTATACATGATTCAGCACCTCCTCATCAAGTTCAGAAACCATCATTCTGATCCAGGCCCCTTACACGAGACATTAGAAGCACTACTCATGGATAGATGGAGAGGTTTTAGTACCAAATTAATACAAATAATTCTAGAACAACGATGTAAGTATAACACCTTCATAAGTCCTGAATATGTTCCCGCCCCGCCTCCAGAAAGAAAAACGTACCACATGCAATGCGGTGGTAGCATTGAAAGTCAGAACCCCTTACGAGAAGTACACCCAGTTATGGGTGAGGACCAACGCTTGAAGCGTGTGTATGTTCACACACCACTGACTAAGTTAGAACTGTTAGAAATGAAGAAATTAGTTCCGTGCCATGATAAAGACCCTGCAGGTTTTCATAGAGAGCTTAAAGATATGTTACTGATGGGAGATTACACGTATGATGATATTATGAAAATGTTAAAAGTACTATTGCCCACGGGCATTTACGAGAAATTAAAGGAAAAGGATTGGGAGGTAGGAGAGTCAAAGATAGCATGGGCAGAAATAGAAGACGAAGAAAGCAAACGAGTCCCAGGGTTAGGCCTTGGGGATAAGACTAAAGCATTACCAGGTTTAATAGTACAGGTCTTGCCAAGATTATTGACAACAAGAAAGGAAGATTGGGACGCAATCTCGTCCTGTAAACAGAAACAAGATGAAGATACTAGTGACTTTTATTCAAGATTCGAGAAATGTTTCATCATAAATAGTGGTCTAAAAACCAGTAGTGAGTCATATCCGCACCTTTTTGTAACAAAATTAGTAGAGAATGCCCTACCATTAGTCAAAAATAGAGTGTACAAAGTCGAAAGTACTTGGCAGGCAAATACGCCATCTCAGATGTTACAAATGTTACAATATCACCAGAACAGAATTAGGGAAGAACAAGATCAGGAACAGAAACGTATGAAAGACACGAAAATGAAAATGTTAGTAGCTCAGACTATTCCAGCTGACGGTCATAGAAAAGGTGGGGCCCAGACCAATCATTCTGCCACTCCCGTTAAAGGGACATGTAATTATTGCAAGCAGCCAGGTCACTACGTACATGAATGTCCAGTCCTGAAACATAACATCGAGACAGGTAAAACTAAAGAAAGACCGCGTCCGCCTAGACATGAACAGGGTCATCAACAGACTTCACAGAACGAACAGCCAATGCAGAATACACAGCCTATGCATTATCAGTCCCATACAGTACAGACAGTAGCAGTACCGCAGCCACAGCATGCTCAGACACAGCCCGCTGCCGCAACTCGGCAAGTATCACAACAGATGTACCAGTATGCCCAGTCGGCATATCCAGATTATCAGCGTTATACATGAAACAGCCTAGGGAGGGAAAGTGATTTGCCTCTTATTGAAATTCCTGTAGATCAAGAAGGTCCTTATGTACACAGTCACGTATTAGGAAAAGACAGAAAGTTTTTAATTGACACAGGGGCAAGTCGCACTACCATAAGTCACAATGAAGTCCCAGGGGCACCCCTCTCAGGCTCACAGAATGTTTCCCTTGGTTTTTCAGGACAGCCTATTGTAAATGAAGTATCGGAACCAGTACCACTAGCTGTGGGTCCATTATCTCGAGTTACAGATTTGTTGCTTACGAAATCATGTCCAGAAAATCTGTTAGGAATTAAAACACTGAAGGCTCTAGGAGCTATAATATGCTGTTCCCCGGAGGGAGTTAGACTCTTTCTACGGGATTTCAAGGGTCATTATGTTCTACGTGACTTTGATGTCAGATTGAAAAATGTACCAGATCACTTATGGGCAAAAGGCCCAGCTGATGTAGGTTGTATGCATATCACACCATACCGTGTTACACTCAAGACAGGAGTTGTTTTACCCAGAATCAGACAATACAAGTTACCACCCGATGCTGTAGTGGCTTTACTGAAAATAATTGAAGAGCTTATTGCCCAGGGAGTGGTCGTAGAGACTGACTCCAATATCTGTAATTCACCCATCATTCCAATTCTTAAACGTACAGACCGCAATGCACCGCCAGTATATCGGCTGGTGATTGACCTTCGAGAACTGAACAAATGTATTGTACCACAGTATCCTGTGGTCCCCGATATCTCCTCCCTATTGACTGCTATTGATTCAGAAGCAACGTTCTTTACTGTAATAGATCTCAAGAACGCTTTCTTCAGTGTACCTATTGACCCGGAGAGCCAATATCTCTTCGGATTCAGTTTAAATGGACGAAGTTTCAAATTTTCCCGCACACCTCAAGGATTTACAGAAAGCCCCAGCATCTATAGTCAAGCACTGAAAAGACAACTAGATTGTATCCAAATGCCAGTTAACACCGCTTTACTGCAATACGTCGATGATCTACTGATCACCGCACGAAGTGAGCCCGAATGTGAACAAGCATCTCTGACAGTTTTGCATTTCCTGGCCGACAAGGGACACAAGGTGTCTCCTTCGAAACTACAATTCTGTGTTCAGCAAGTTGTGTACTTGGGTCACTTGCTGTCCAAAGTGGGGAGACAGCTCACTCCCGATCGCATTCAGTTAATAGTAAACATGCCACGACCCCAGACACAAAAGGAAGTGCGGGCCTTCATAGGCCTCACCTCGTACTGCAGACAATGGATTCCTCAATATGCATTTCTAGCTAAACCACTCATCCAGTTAACGACACAGGAGGCAGCGACTTCGACTGTCCTCCCTTGGACTCAGGAACATACACAAGCCTTTGAGGAATTAAAGAAAGCTTTATGCCAAGCGCCAGTTTTAGCAACACCATGTTACAGCAAACCGTTTACACTTTTTGTTACAGAACGTGACGGTACAGCGTTGTCCGTCCTCACTCAAGATCAAGCAGGTTCACATAAGCCTTGCGCTTATTTTTCAAGTACATTGGATTCAGTAGCACAGGCACTCCCTGCATGTTTAAAGTCAGTAGCAGCAACAGCGTTAGCAATAAGACAAAGCGACTCAATTGTTTTAGGTCATCAGTTAACAGTACAAGTTCCACATTCTGTAGAGGTTCTGTTAAACAGAACCCAGACTCAGCACTTGACTATAGCACGACTTACAGGTTACGAATTGACATTATTCCAGCCACACATAGAAATCAGACGCTGCAGTATCCTGAACCCAGCAACACTGTTACCTACAGTTATGATAGATCCAGCTCCACATGATTGCATAGAGATCATTAATGCAGTAACAAAGCCCAGACGAGATTTAACAGATGTTCCATTGACAAATCCAGACCTGACACTTTATGTGGATGGTTCGTGCATGAGAACAAGTACAGGAGAGTTAGTGGCCGCGTATGCCGTGACCACTGAAACTGAAGTTAAAGAAACACATCGTATTGATACATTGTCTGCTCAAGCGGCAGAGCTCATCGCTCTGACCCGAGCCTGTATTCTAGCCAAGAACAGAAATGTCAACATATACACTGATTCCCGTTATGCGTTCGGAGTCGTACACGACTTCGGCATGCTCTGGCAAGAAAGAGGTTTTCTGACCTCTCATGGTACAAAGATACAGCATGGTCCTCTCATTCAAGCACTGTTAGAAGCAATACATCTGCCTTCAGCCATATCAGTCATGAAGTGTAAAGCACACACTAAAGCCACAGATTCTGTTTCCCAGGGTAACGACCTGGCAGATCAGACAGCAAAACATACAGCACTGACTCACACTCAGACAACTGACACAACAAAGACAACAGATCCGACAAACTGTATGACAGTCAGGGATCCCACACTAGATGTTATTGACATTCAGACACATGCTACTGCAGACGAAATAAAGAAATGGATCGAACTAGGAGGGATCCAGACAGATCAAGGTTGGATGACGAAGGGAAAATCTACATGGTTTCTCCCTGACTCTATGGTTCAAGTCATGATAAATACAGCACATAGTCCTGCACATCTAGGAGAGAAAGCAATGCTAGACAGTTTGCAAAATCTCTGGAACAATAAACACTTACGAGCAGCAGCAAAACAGAAAGTGCGTACTTGCATGATCTGTTGTCAGTTCAATCCAGGTAAAAGCGTCCCTGTAGAGCAAGGTGGATTTCATCCTCCCGATCACCCTTTTGAAGTCCTCCAGATGGATTATATCCAGATGGACCGTTGTCGAGGATTTAAATATGTTCTCGTAGTTGTCTGTGCTCTGTCCCGCTGGACCGAAGCATACCCAGTCCCAGATTACACTGCTCCGACCACTGCCAAACAGTTGGTTCGTGAATTCTTCCCACGATACGGCTTGCCTCGTGTCGTGTACTCAGATAACGGTCAGCCATTCTCATCCGAATTAATGAAGCAAGTTTCCTTGTTACTGGGATACCAGTGGAAGTTCCATTGTGTCCGACATCCAGAAGCCGCAGGCCTTGTTGAGAGGCATAACCAGACATTAAAGATCCGCCTTGCTAAAATATGTCAGGAAAAAGGGGTCGACTGGATAGTCGCCCTGCCAGTGGCACTATTCTATATGAGAATGGTCGCCCATTCGAGATCAGGGCTATCCCCGTACGAGGTGGTCTTTGGAAGACCACCGAATATGTGGGGGACGCCCATTCCTAAAAAGATTACTGATGTTGATTCTAATATGTTGACAGATTACCTTGCCTCCTTGATGTCTGCACTCCAATCATGTCGTTCACAGGTTGCCGCAGCCTTCCCTGACAACACTGATGTGAAGCCGCATGACGTCCGCCCCGGGGATACTGTCCTCGTTCGCAACTTCGACAGGAAAAGTCCGTTGGAGCCCCGCTGGAAGTCTCCAAAGACCGTTCTTCTGACCACAAGGACCGCAGTCAAATTGGAAGGCAGAAAGGGGTGGGTCCACCTAAGCCATATCAAAACATTCCCAGGACTGAAACCGGAACAAGACACACCCACCCCCACCAAAGACTGTGTTACCAAAGACTTTACCGAATCCAAACGAGAAAAAACTCCTCAAGAACAATACCGCATGAAATTACGATCTAGCAAGTCAGACAGTTTAATTGTTTAAGTCCTCCCCTAGGTGAATCGGTTAAATAGTTTCTGACATGTATCCCCTAGATCGAGTTAGAGAGAGAGAAGCAAAGAAAAGTACATATTGCAAATCACTCCGTAGTCACTGCATAGTGACACTAATCATCATGTTTATTCTCAGTGTTTTAATTATTATTGCTAGCATCTTATTACCTATCTACTATCCTATTTTCAAGCGTGAACAATCTGCTTACAATGTCTCTACTGAACACACTTTTAGTGAGTTACCTCCTCATGAGCTTTCCTACAGACTCGCGCTGCGCAACAATACATTCATTAGTATGTTACACCATTCTCATCAAATTAACAATGCTACAAATTGCTGGATATGTGGCCGACTCCCTCCCTACCAGAATTATAAGGGAGCCCTGCCTCTCTTTCCTTACCCGTTCTCTCACAATGGCTCCTGCGGAGCATGGTTCAAAATAATTAATTCTTTAGATCCTGACATTGCTGTTTTCGATGGGGGTTGGGTTTGGGGAAACCTGAACTTGGTCCTACTAGACGTCTGTTACCCGGATAAGGAGGGACTTCCCACTAGAATAGGAACTGATCTAGAAAATGAAGTATATGGATTAGGTAATTATACAATTAGCCTTATGATTCTTACTGTCGAATCCGAAGACACGCCAGTTCTACCTATTATGTCAGTACTGCCAGTCACTGGTGAATTATGTATCAAGAAGAAAGGTTCTGTACACTTAGGTCATAGTAAATGCACTACTGTGGTCGAATTCAGTGACCATGGAAAGTCATCTTTCAAAGCTATCAGTCATTCTTACTTTGTTTGTGGTCATACCGCATACATACGTCTACCTCCAGATTGGGATGGTACCTGTTACATTGCATTCCTTCTGCCACCTGTTTTTCTAGCTCCTCCTGATTACCACAGAAATAGCAATCTAGTAAAGAATAGACCCAGAAGAGATGTCCCACTTGTCGACTACACAGAAACAGCATGGGAACAGTACACCGATTTTAATAAAGGATTCTTTTTCTTTCTAGGACCTGTTCAGAATAGTAAATTAATACGCAGATTAACTAGAACACTTGAAGCCGTAGTAAATGAAACTGCCTCCGCCTTAGGTAACTTAACAGAAGAGCAGTCCGCTATGCGGGTTGTTGTCCTTCAGAATCGTCTTGTAATTGACGTCATCTTGGCAGATAGAGGTGGAGCCTGTAAGGTCATCGGGTCAAGCTGCTGTGTTTTCATTCCACAAAATGCACCATCTGTATATCAAGCTATCACCCGTCTTCATAATATTGCAAATCAGATACATCAGAATCCAGGCACCTGGACTTGGTCCGGTTGGTTCTGGACAACGTTAACAGCTTGGGGATGGAAGATCCTATCCTTCCTAGGCATTGGCCTAGTCCTAGTATTCAGTTGCTGCCTGTGCCTGCAGTGCGGGCCAGCGATTTGTGGACTGTGTGCCACCTCTTGTATTGAACATTCCAGTTTTCACTCAAAACGTAACCAAAAGAAAGAAGAACAAATGATGTTACAAGAACAGACTGATCGATTCATGAGGATCGATATTTCATGAAGGGTCCGTAGGGAACAAGGAGGGAATGAGGAAAATTAAATTTTGGCCATGTTGTGTTCCCTAGCGCGTACCCCACCGACTCCATGTACCAGCTTAAAGTGCATGTAACTTCCCTCCTGTGCCAGCTATGAAGACGCAAATACATTTGCGTCCACCGTTAACTTGTCCTCTTTCAGATCCACCATGAATGGATTATGTAGTCCGTTCCTAAGTATGCTATGCCACCGTCTTTTTGTAGTACACTTTTCATGTATTCCTGCTCTAGCAAGAGTAGGCCCTGAATTCCTGCCATCTGAACCTCTTTTGTGGCTCCTGACTCTGCCCAGGCTACCTCTGTACTCGTGAACTCTGTCCTACTTTCAGCGCGGCCCCTCGCGCTCAGCTCAGCCTGCTTTCTGCCAAGACTGACTATAACCTTCGAGTTATCTGTTCCGCTCCCCGAGAATACATTCCTGCCTACTAGATCCTGTAAACATCCTCTCCAGCTGCAGAGCCAAAAGGCCGACCTGTCTTAATGCAAGTAATTCATAGCCTCTGTTGCCATGCTTCCATGGAAGGCCCCGTGCCCCACGCTTCACATGTAGACACTTAGGCGCTTATACACGCATCCACAGTTAGCATAGAATAGCTTCTGCCCTAGAGACCTTTCCGCCCAGATAATATAGTTCCTAAACACCAGATATCAGATATGATAGAAGTACAAGTTGATCTGACATGCCAGACTTCTGTCTCTTTCCGTCAGTGTAAATGTCAAGTCCCCTGCACCCCGTCAATTACACGTCATGCAGCTGCGCGCGCATCCAAGCTTCCGATTTCTGCTGACATTGCAACATTCTGTTAGCACCACCCCTTGGTGCCACCCACTTGCGTCACCTATCAGTGACGTTTCTAGCACACACCTCTGGTTCACGCCTAGTTTACGCCTCTTGATGATGTACTAGTACCACGTGTATACTGTTATCTTGTCTTCTCTCAGCTGTTACGCCTCTTACATTGATTCCTATGGTGTAAATCAAGTATATAAGCTATGTATTATCAATAAAATTGAGCGCGCTCATCTATCCCTTCTGACACCCCTGTGGTGGTCAGAACATGATATCCTGATTCCTTTATGAGGAATAAAACCCTTAGAAACTCTAACACCACGGACTCTGTTTTCTTTCATTCTGATTGAGTTATCATTGATTAAGTACCTACCTGCATAGAAATTAAGAGAGTAAATTAATTATTTACGTCAATTCACAGAATGAACTTACTACTTTTCGGGATTCACAGAATAGACTTACGACTACTAACTTTACGTCCGCCGGCGGGCCGTAATTTCCGCCACCGGGCCAGAATTTGCGGCACATTGGCGGATTTTACGGCATATAGGCGCAAAATCCGATTACAGGCCGTAAATTACGATCACGGGCCGTTTGTCATGTTAGCCAAGAGGAAACACCTGGCCAAGGTCCACCCATCCCCCACCATGGATCAGCTGACACACAGCAGCCAATCCCAGCCCTGCAGCATGTATGAATGCAGAGCAGACACAAACAATCCCTTTCCAGGATGTCACTGAACGTGTTTGTAGCACTACCCCTTGCCATGCGGCAAAACTACTTGAGGAGGAGGAGGAGAGCAGAGAGGATCTACAGGCAGAGGATCAACCTATTTGGAATGTCCAGCCAGGATGTAAGGGCCAGGTACCGTTTCCCACCTGAAGTCATCCTGGAAATGGTATGTGAGTGGGAGCAGGAACTTGACTCTGTGACCTGCTGCTCACATGCAATACCAGCATACCTCAAGATCCTTTCTGCCCTCCACTTCTTTGCTACTGGGTCCTTCCAAAGGGTCACCAGTGACGAAGTGGGCATTTCCCAGGCGAGCCAGTCGCGGTGCCTGCATCAGGTACTGAAATGCATCACTGATAGAGCCCCCAACTACATCAAAATGCCATATACACTGGACATGAGACAAAGGGCAGCAAGAGATTTTTATCTCCTTGCACAATTCCCACGTGTGCTGGGTGCAATAGATTGCACCAATGTGGCCCTTCAGCCACCCCGCCACATTGCACACATCTTCTGCAACAGACACAGATGGTATTCCATCAATGTTCAAGCAGTCTGTGATGCCAGTGGAAGGTTCATCAATGTGCATGCAGCGTTCCCAGGCAGTACACATGACAGCTTCATATTCCGCATGTCACCTCTTGCTCGGCGTATGGCTGCTGGAGAATTTGGTAACATGTGGCTACTGGGTAAGTACCAAGCACTGAAAATGGGTGATATGCGTCATTGAAATGTCTGAATGCCCCCCAATAGTAAAGATTGTACAATAAGAAACATGGCCCAACAGACACTGCATGTATGAACATATAGATCATGTTCTGTGAAAGTCAAAGAGTGAAATTTTAACAACTGCCCATTCTTCCCTCCTCAGGCGACGCTGGGTATGCACTCTCTCCACATCTCCTCACCCCTTACAGGCGTGCAAACACTGTACCTCAAGCGTAGGTACAATAGAGCACACATACGTACTCGAGCCATCATCGAGCGCACTTTTGGTCTGTTGAAGTCGCGATTCAGATGTCTCGACCGTACAGGGGGTGCTTCTGTACTCCCCATTAGTCGTGTGCAAGATCATACTAGCCTGTTGTGTTTTGCACAACATTGCTCTAATGCATGGCTTACACATGCCTCTCGACCCTCGACTAGCTCTGAATGTGGGAGACCGGGCTATTGCACATGACCGACGTCAGGGCATGCAAGTCCGTGATCTGCTCGTTGCCACGTATTTCGCATGAGCAACCTGTAGTGCCACGGACAACATGTGGTTTGCTGTCTGTTGTCAATGATGAAATGTGGACAGACACAACAGTGTCCATAAATCCCACCCTGAGACGACTTTGCAACCACACTAACTGCATGCAAATCCCAGCTGCTGACAGAAGTCAAAAGGTGGATTGTGCCTCAGGTCACGTGCCCATGTCAGCGATCAGCGTGGTAGACATCCCTTAAACAAACTATTCACGCTGATGACAAACAAGACATGTCCTGAGAGACATACCTGGACCTCATAAGGATGGGTCACCAAATCACAAAAGGTTGCATACTCAGGCCTATGACCACTAGAGAATTGACTCCCCCACAAATGATGGGCCCCAAATGTGAGTGATGTCATGCTAGAATCATGCACCATGGGTCAGATTTACAATAAGAGTTGCATCTCTGCATATCAGCAGGGATGCCCCAGTAATTGTGCCTCACAGCAGACATCCCTTGCGCCGTCATGGCTGTGCCGCATTTACAAAGCTGTGCGCTGTGGACCAAGTATAGACAGAAGAGTGAAGCATATGCTGTCATAAAGGTGAAGCACCACTGGAGTTGGGTCGCAAGCGCAACGCAGCTCCAGCAAGGCAAGCGGCGAGCCGATGCCCAACATGCAGCATCAATTCTCAGGCCTTCTACAAGCAGGTGCAGGGTTGGGACGCAGCATGGCTATGAAAATGACTGAGTGTAATTTTGTACATTTCACGCTGCCACTGTTCGGAGGCGTATGTGTGCTGGAAGCCCCCCCCTGTGCAGGAACGCACAACTGCGGTGCAGGGCCTTACAATATGACACATTTCACAGATGCGTCACGTTGAAGATACCCCACAGCATGGAGTTGGCGAAGCGCTGCTGCGCCACTAAACGTACGCTACTGTGGTGCAATTGGGGCACACAGGGGTCGTATAGCTGCCCCCATATGTATCTGACATATCCACACTTCTCCACACCAATGTTACATAACACTTCATTCAACTCTGATACTGAGTACTCAATATGAACTACATGTCCCATAATGCAATGTATGAGAATAGGAAAGTGGGATGGATGTTGTCATAAATGACATTAAATGAACTGTTCCCCCTTTTGATACATAGTCATGAATCACACCTGCATTGTCCTTTCACTTTCCCCTACATCAGAACAACAGGAGGGCAGTGGATTTGTTTACTGATTGTGGATGGCCCAGGATGAATAAAAAATGGCTGCAAAATACTTCCTGTGATGTATTTCGTGTCTCCCACTACCTGTATAACATTTCCTGTATGAAATAATGTGTTCCGGGTCATTTTCGCAAGTTACGGCACTAAATCGTAGTTTCCGGCGGCGTATCGTAATGCGCGTGCGTGTAAACGACGCTCCGGAACCGGAAACTACGAATTCGGGCCGTAAATTATGAAAATAAACTAGAACACATCATTGCATACAGGCAAGGTAATACATCGAGTGGGAGACAGGAAATACATTACAGGAAGTACTTGGCAGCCATTTTGTGGTCATTCTGAGTCATCCTCTATCACTGATCAGATCCTCAGGCATCCTGCTGCTCTCATCTGACCAATTTCCCCATAATGGCTGAGGAATATGAGGAGAGAGCCCCCCCCTTTCTCAGACAGGGAATTGGACATCTTGGTGGAGGGGGTGCTGGAGAAATTCCCTCAGCTATATAGGGACCCTGAGCACCAGCTGAGCACTGCAGCCCGGGGCAGGCTATGGGCCAACATCGCCGAGCGCTGCAGTGCAGTGGGAGTGTCCACCAGGAGGGCTAGGGCGTGCCGCAAGCGCTGGGAGGACCTGAAGTGGTGGGCCCGTCACAAGGCTACGGAGCTGGCTGGCCTGTCCTCCCAGCACCATGTACATCGTCCTCGCCTCTCACCACTGTACAGGAGGGTCCTGCGAGCAGCGTGGCCAACCCTCCATGCTCAGCTGGAGGAGCACGAGCAGCATAGACCTAGTAAGTGCTTCATATGCAATATGAGTCTGGGAGTATGATGTGAGTGAAACAGTGTTGTACCATTGTGTGTCCCATGCCTCCATTAGCCAATTCCATGTCCAAGCAGCAGTCACCAAGTTTCTAGAGGCACACTGTGGCATATGGACTATACAGGCCAGAGTGCACTTTGGGAGTCGTAATTTTCTCATGACAACTGGGTAAATGAGCCACACTCATGCATCCATATTGAATTCTGCTCTGCCAGCACCACTACAATTGTACCAAGTCTATCATAACGGATGTGTGCATTGGATGAGCGATGTTACAGAGACTGTCCAGTCTGCACATGGCAGGCCATAGGGGATTGGATGTTGTGATTAGCATTGCACCTGTAGCGTTGTGTTCCAATTGAGACAGATCATCATGTGCCTTGGAGTCAAGACAGATATTGAGATCCTTGCATCACTCACAAGTTTTCATAGGTCTGCAAGGTGTGTCCACTGACAGACGTCTCACCCTCAGTGGCCTGTATGACATTTTACATGTACAGGTAGCTGACACAACCGCCCACCACTGTTCAGCGGTGTACTGCACTACCTTGTTAGTCAAGTAAGCCACTATGTGGCACTGGTTTGTCCGAAGATGTGTGGGGACATCAAAATGCTAGACACACAATGTAGCTAGAGGAGTACTCCAGACCCCACGTGGATGTGTGACCCACATTTGTCTTGTCCCATACAATGCTACAAAGCAGATGACACTTGTCCAGACTTTAAATAGCTGCAAATCAATATCAATGGCCAATATCTATTATATCTGGACTCTTCATGTTCTCCTCTGGTGGACTTGTAGTTGAACTGGTACATGCAGCAGTGACACGACACACAGATCACAACGATGCCAATGTTGAGGTTTGGATAATGTAGTTGCTCAGCCACAATAATACACATGAGATGTCCATGTCAAACTCAAATCAGTATATGACAGTGTGCATACATGTAATGTAAGTGCATGGACAGAATGGGGGTTGGGAGCACACTGCCTCACAGTCCCAGCACGGTTTGTCCCTTTGCATCCTGGTAAATGCAGTACACATTCCAAACTTACTCTGGAATAATCTGGAGTGATACACCAAATTTGCTGCTGACTTTGCTGTATATCCCTAGGCACGTGTTCCTGGAATGAGCGCTACATCAGTAGAGAGCTGCAGTTTCAGAGAGAGCAAAGTAAATCATCTTGGTTTGCTGTGTGCCTGTGAGTGTTACTGTGACCTGAGAATAACTTGGCAGCATTCCCAGCAAACACAGATGATCCAGGAGTTAGTTAGTTAGTACTGTACACAGCATATACCCGGATGCAAAGGGGCAAACTGTGAGGCAGTGTGCTCCCAACCACCATTTAGTCCATAAGGACTGATGGGCAGATCAACAAGGCACTTGCGCCTCTTTGCACCGCCATTGGGTCTTTTTAGTGACGCAGCGGCGGAGCACACAAAGCGCCATGCTGCTGGATTATTACAACATGACGCATACAGTGCAGGATCGCATCCTAAAAGTGGCTGAGTGGAACTACAAGATTTCACTCAGTCACTATTAGGGCCAAGCGAAGTCAAATCTACGCACCTGCTTGAAGCAGGTGTAAGGATTGCCGCAGCATGTTAGCGATCGTGCACCCCCGAGCCTGGCTGGAGGCGGGTTCGCACTTGCCACGCCACTCCAGCAAAGCCCAGCTCTTCCACCAGGGATGCATCACACATCTGCCCACCCAAGCGCCACGGTGTGCCGCTTTGTACATGTGGTCCATCAGGGGTGACGCACGGGTAGACTGATGCGTTGCAACTCATCAGACACATCTCTGCTGATTAGCCGAGATGCGCCAGAAGTTGTAAATCGCCCCCTGATAACTGTACAGTGTGATCAGAGATAAACAAATTTGGACCTAGGCTATTCTATGTATGTGTAGCGTCATGCATGGAACAACCACCACATCAAGATTTTGCTTACACTTCTGCAGGTACGGTTGATGAGACAAGAGATCCGCAGAAACAAGTCCGGAGAAGTAGACTATCAGTTCGGCGACGGCTAAACCCTCTTTCCACCAGCGATGGAGGAGGAGGAGGAGGGGGGGCCATCAACATCTGCAGGCCAGAGGGTTTCACCCACCCGGGATGAAGACGAACACGACACTGGTACTATGTCCCGGGTGGAGGCTGTGGACATTGAAGGGGGGGTGAAGGACCGGACACCTCGGACCATGATGTGGGGGATAGCCCCTCACCCACACGTGCATCACCAGTGGGTCACAAAGGTGTCCCTGGGGAAGGCCAACGTTCAATCTGGGCCTGCCATCTGCCCCACCGTACCTCTAGAGTCCCCCATGCCATCGAGGGCTCCTGCTCAATCCCCTAATACCTGTCCCCCTCCTCTTAGCCGCCAAGCCAAACCCATCTGCTCCGGACCTGAGGCACCACGTCCCTTCTGTGCCCCCCCCCCCCCCACCCCCCCCCCCCCAGTGCTGGTGCTGTTCCTCCTGTGGCTGTGCCAGGGGACTTGAGTTGGATGGTCGAGGGTCAACCTGACATGTCCGCTCGCATCTTGCTACAGGTGTGTCTGGAGATACGCTCGATGCAAGCGCACCTAGTCCGATCTATGGACAACATCGGCACCCAACTCCAGTCCCTGAACACAGCCATTACGTCTTTCATCTCGACCGGACACCTCGGACCATGATGTGGGGGATAGCCCCCCACCCACACGTGCATCACCAGTGGGTCACAAAGAGGTGTCCCTGGGGAAGGCCAACGTTCAATCTGGGCCTGCCATCTGCCCCACCGTACCTCTAGAGTCCCCCATGCCATCGGGGGCTCCTGCTCAATCCCCTAATACCTGTCCCCCTCCTCTTAGCCGCCAAGCCAAACCCATCTGCTCCGGACCTGAGGCACCACGTCCCTTCTGTGCCCCCCGCCCAGTGCCGGTGCTGTTCCTCCTGTGGCTGTGCCAGGGGACTTGAGTTGGATGGTCGAGGGTCAACCTGACATGTCCGCTCGCATCTTGCTACAGGTGTGTCTGGAGATACGCTCGATGCAAGCGCACCTAGTCCGATCTATGGACAACATCGGCACCCAACTCCAGTCCCTGAACACAGCCATTACGTCTTTCATCTCCCAAGTGCCTTCCCATACCACCGTCAATGTGTCCCCCTGTCCGTTGGCCCACACTGGTTCCCCCCATACTCCTCGTGTGTCACGTTCCCGTGTGGTGCCTGTTCCTGCATCAGCCAGATGTGTGGATGTGTCCGACCCTGAGGAGATAGACATTGTGCTCCTGGATGATGACCAGAAAGACACTTGACTGTTGGACAGAGACATTGTTTTGGACGAAGATTTCTTTCTCCTGTTGTAAATAGACTGGTTCCCATGACGCTACCTGACGTATTATATTTGTTTTGCCCCACCCAAATCCAAGTTCCCTTCTCCTTCTGCATTAAGATCATCATTTGTTTTCCTTTCTCCCTTCCAAACGGACGGTTTGTTTGTGTTCCTACATAAATAACTTTGCAGAATTATACTTTGTCTGACTAGTTTGACTTCATTTTGAATGTCTATTCCCAAATATAGACACATATTTAGTAAGTCATATGCTATGCACACTACAACGTGTTGCCATGATGTGTTACACTTGTACCTGTCTCACACACACACACATGCCTACATCGTCAGAAGAGACATAGTACACAACAGAATATTACTGTAGTAGATATTTATTGTCTAAATACTCCTAAGGAGCCCAAAACAAATTAGCCATTTCAATGGCGGTCATTTTTGCGCTTCCGCAATTGTGGGGGGGGAGGAACGCGGTGAGGGGTGAGGTTGTCGCCTTCGTGTCTGTGGGTGTTGTCCAGGCTGATCAAGAGGTGCAGGTGCTGATGGTGTCTGCATATTAGGTGACTGTGGCTGGACAAGGGCTGGTTGATCAGGTGGTTGAAGTGACTGTGCAGAGGTTGGTGGTGTTTGGGCAGGTAGTGGGGGTGGTGGGAGTGACTGTGCAGAGGTTGGTGGTGTTTGGGCAGGTAGTGGGGGTGGTGGGAGTGACTGTGCAGAGGTTGGTGGTTGGGCAGGTAGTGGGGGTGGTGGGAGTGACTGTGCAGAGGTTGGTGGTGTTTGGGCAGGTAGTGGGGGTGGTGGGAGTGACTGTGCAGAGGTTGGTGGTGTTTGGGCAGGTAGTGGGGGTGGTGGGAGTGACTGTGCAGAGGTTGGTGGTCTTCGGGCAGGTAGTGGGGTTGGTGGGAGTGACTGTTCAGGGTGCGGGTGTGTTTGTGTACCTTGGCTGTGTTACTGTGCAGTTTGTGTTACAGGTGTGGGGATGTGCTGTCCTACAGGCCGACATGATTGTTCCCCTCCCTGCGTTGGCCGTGAAGGTAGACTTTGGACCACTCTCACCGTGCCCTCCATCATCTTCATGGCCAAGGCATGGTGTCTTGCACTCTCTTCCCTTTGGATGGATATCAGGTCTCATATTTCTAGACATTTCCTGCCAAGTGCTATCCATCCTGTCCAAAGCTTGGCCCACCCTGTCCACCACCTGAGGGAATTGGGCCACGTCCTGCAGGGACCCAGAAATGTCGGACAGGGTAGCCCCTATGGCCCGAATGTCCTGCCTCACATCTGCCTGCTGTCGGAAGAAGTCCTGCTCCCACTGGCCACCATAGTCGTGTGCAGGCCCCCTCTGCTGGTGTCTGCCAGGGATGAGATGAGCAGGTCCAAAAACAGGGGGGCTGGCAGGTAGAAGTCTGTGGGCAGGAGAAGGGTTCCCAGGGGATACCTGGTCCACACCAGGGCTGGTACTTCCCACAGATGGTGGAGAGAATGGCAGGGATTCACTGCATAGGGAAGAGTGGGTAGGGGAGCCACCATGTTTGTCCCGGACGTGAGGGCTGTGAGTGAGTGATGTCTGTGAGTGGATGTGTGGTAGCCGTGGCTGTGTTGATATTTGTCGTGGTATTGATGGTTTGAGAGGAGGCAGACGGGCGTTGCTTGTCAGAAGATGTGAGGCGGGGACGTCAGTATTGTCATCCCCGGAGTCAAACAAAATGTACTCATCCTCCTCCTCAAAGGCAACGTCCTCTTGCTCTTGATCCTCCTCCTCTCGGGCATGAGTTGCAGCCGACATTGCTGCCTGGAGGATCAGGGGATTCTCCCCTCAGATTTCCCGTCGGCCAGCACTGGTTGTCGGTCTGTCAGCCTCTCCCACAGCATCATCTGAAACACAGAGGTTGCAACTGTATTGGTGATTGACCAGGTATTACATGTGCAGCAACACCAGGGTTGTATTTACTGCACCTTGCATCAGCAGATGAGCATCATGTGATCTGGTTTGGGTACCACCACAAATGGCCGCCTACACCATAGCCCTGAGTTGTTACACGGAGATCTACATGATACTAGCAAACTCACCAGTTCCAGCCACAACTCTCTGTCCCTTTGCGTTCCCTCCTAGTCTATCCTGCTGCACCTGTCTCACCATAGTTGTTGTAGACATAGCTGTAGAGGGTAGAAACAACATTCTCAACAATCTGCCTCACCAAATGACAGACATGCATATGTGTCACTCCTGGTCTGTATTTCACTTTGTAATCAACAACTGTTGATTCCATGTAGAAGGGGATCTCGATCTCTGTAATGGCTTTGTAATCTAAGCTGTTGACACTCCTCATGCCCGATTTACCTGAGGGACAGGTGCGTGACAGTTTCACAGCTGCAGCCAGGATGTCATGCATCCCCCGGGATGGTGTCCGCTGCAGTGGTCTCATCCTGTCAGCACCTGTGATGAGAAATACATGTCCATATTTTCGTACAACAGATTGTAGCTATGAGAACAAATGACATTCTCATTAGCCATTTGTGGATAATCCAGGACGCTGTGCAGCATGCGTAGCTCATTGACTTAACATGTGGGCACCTGCTCACAAGCAGCATTTGCAAGCTTACAGCCATGCGGCACTGACATCAATAAGATGACACATCAACTGACGGACTTGTATGAGAAGGTTACTGATTTCACCCTTACCATTGTGACTGACTATTTTCATGGGTGTAATGTTGTCTACACAGAAAGGAGTTCATGTGTGAGATGTGCAATTGTCAGGGGCCTGATGTTGCCCATATGTGCTTCCCTACCCATGAGGTCGCACAGCTCATTATTGAATGAGAGAACACAGATTACTAATGTCCATCCTTTGAGTGTTCTCTGTTCCCATGCTCCATTTCCAACATCATGGTACTACTTACTTTGTCCTGCGGATTATCAGAGCACTGTGTGGAGGCTCCTACCTTTTTCCTGCCAGCCGCCGTTGGATCGTCCTGAGGGAAGCGCTACGTCTTGCCGGACCCGCTGCGCGGGTTCCGCTGCGCCTGCAGTCACTGAGGGGCTTCGTGAGGGGAGCAGAACATTTCCAGAACCTCCTTGCACACCGGCAGGGCTGCGAGCAGCCCAGCAGGGACTCCATTGCCCAGGAGTCCCTGCGTGTCACACCTGTGGCCGCTCTCCCTGCCGGTCACGCCCCCCGTCTGTTTAAAAGTGCACACCATCTACCAGCAAGCGGGAAACTTTGTCCTGCGGATTATCAGAGCACTGTGTGGAGGCTCCTACCTTTTTCCTGCCAGCCGCCGTTGGATCGTCCTGAGGGAAGCGCTACATCTTGCCGGACCCGCTGCGCGGGTCCCGCTGCGCCTGCAGTCACTGAGGGGCTTCGTGAGGGGAGCAGAACATTTCCAGAACCTCCTTGCACACCGGCAGGGCTACGAGCAGCCCAGCAGGGACTCCATTGCCCAGGAGTCCCTGCGTGTCACACCTGTGGCCGCTCTCCCTGCCTGTCACGCCCCCTGCCCTAGCCCTATTTTACAGTTTGGAGTCACCTCTGCGCGGTAGCGCGCGGGAGCGACCGGGGCGAAGACCGGGCCGTTTGAGGCCGTTAGAGACTGTTTGTTTGAGACTGGACTGGGCCACAGCCCTTGGCTCTAAAACTTGCCCTTAGCTACATTGTCCAAAACCTTTCCCAGATCACGCATTATGTCAACACGAGAATAGAAAGAGTAGGGCAGCGAAGGGGAAGCAGAAAAACGGAACCTTAGATGATTTCATCTCTAGGACCAACATTGCCATAGATAAGGAAATTGGCAAAATGCAGCGTAGGGTGTCCTGTGAACTAGAGGCAGCGAGAAGGTTATCCCAGGAATTGGCCATGGCGAAAAAATCTTCTCTAGGGCACTTCGCTTTTGCCAAATCACCAGACCGTACAACTGAACCTACTCCTATCTTGATTGTTACACAGGCTGAAATTCATCAACCACTAGCATCTACGTCACACATACCCAAGGCGGAGTCCTCACAAGCAACCCCCTCCACTCAAACATCTTTAGCAAGAGGGGAGGCTGGGTCTGATATAATTGGTGAGGGGGACCCGCTGAAGACGGTCCTCACTGTCAAAACTAAGGAAAATACCGGGGGGATTCCGCATCCCATTCAAAAGGGCCCTAACTTTAACCTCAAAAGAAAGCGCAATCAAACCTCTGCCTACTCAAGGAAAAAGGCCAAGGTAGCTAAAGCCCAACTACCCACCAAGGCACTGCCTCACACACCGTCCAAATCTCCTTCCAATCCAGAAATAGAATCCAGCGTTGCAAATTCAAAGGATGAGAGTGATCTAAATAATCTTGTAATTGATAGTGAGGATGGCGGGGTTCCACTTTGTACCATAAAAGGGAAGGATGTGGAATTCCTGACAATTGTGTGGGGAACACTTAAAAAACTTTTAACGCCCGTCGAAGCTAGACTAATAGGAATAGAAACCCAGTTGCTAGAGATTGAAAAAAGTATCCTAAATCTAGCCACTCTTAGTATAACCGACAAAAATAAAGCACCCTGTCCACCGATCACTACCGATAACACATTACCAGCACCATCTGTTGCCACACCGCTACCTGCACCAAACCTCACAAAGGCCCTGAAAACCAAACCCATCCCAAAACCTCGGCATAATGGTATCAACGATATTCCTGCTAATAAGGTAGCGGCAGATGTAAATCAGCAGGTGATCCCTCCTGCTCCTGCTACGACAATCACGACAGCTACCACTAGTGAGCACAATAACCCTCAGTTAACAACATTTAGAGTAAAACCTAACACAAATCATTATAGGGGCTATGTAGATCTTCCCCCTGATGTTAGGCCATATGTAGTCGTGCTCACGGGGGTGCCAGAACTGTCATATAACCAGCAGGAAGACTATGGGTCACTTAAAAACAAAGTTACACATTGGCTCAACACCCACAGGCCTATACCCAACCACCTGAGAAGCAAAATTCTCATGGTGCGTCGGGTACCTTGGATAGGCACCTCGCATAAGTCTATTGATGGTGATTGTGTGATTGTCTCATTTGAAAATCCCAATACCGCATACCATATTTACTCCTGGAACTATAACAGTGCGAATTCGCCCATAGCATCCAGACCTTTAACTTTCTTTTATCCTCCACTTCCTCATTACAACACAGGAGGAAACTGGAGCTGGATCCCAGAGAGGAAACGTATGCAGGGTGGGACTTACAACCAATGGGCAAACACACATAGTGGGTGGCTCGGAGCCCCTGTCTACAACAGATTTGGGTGCCTTGAGGAAGTGGACTGACTCTCTCATAGGTTCACTACTAAACTAACACAAGTAGACCTACTTAACTGCTCTGCCCACTCTTTGGTACGATCTGCCTTCATCCCATCACACTCAAGGTCTGGAGATTCTAACCAATCTGTAGATGAGAACAGGAATGAAGACGATCTTTCCGTTGACCATTTTGCAGGCACTATATATACTCCGATAATTCCAAACAATCAGTCACTTAGTGTCAATAGTGGTCTAATTACTAAGTATAATTCTCCTCCAGAGGAAATGTCTCAATCAACCTTACTGACAAAAGAAACCACGCCTCATTATTTACACAGTCACCTAAGGGCAAGCGGGGCTTCTGAGGGGAAAAACGACACTGATCAGTCTGTGGCCCTTGGCCGACTCTCCATACTCTCCTGGAACATAGCAGGGCTGGCTAATAAAATAGGCTCCTCTGAGTGGCTGGAACTAATAGAAGGCTACGACATATGTTTGTTCCAAGAAACATGGGCCAGGGAGAAGCAAGCCCATACAGGATATGCTTCTTTTGAAACTTTGGCAAATTGGTGTGGGAAGGGACACCCATCTGGGGGCCTTTTGATCTGGGTGGCTTCTCATCTCAGCTGTAGGGCAACACCCCGCAAAACTAACTCAGCTGATTTCCAGTGCGTTGTGTTGGAATGGGCACATGGCCCTAGCATAGCACTAATTAATGTATACGCAAGAGCGGTAGGGGTAGCAGGCACCTCGAGAACAATTGAGGATTTAGCACTATTCCTTGATTCCGCTAGCCTAAGTTCCACACTTATCGTGGGGGGAGACTTCAATACCCAATATGAGCCTCTCCCAGACCATCTAGTGGGTGTCACGAGTGATGAGGATGATCTTTGGGGGATTCCCTCCCTGGTAGCTCCACCGTTAAAGGCTTGGACACCTATCGCCACCCAAATTACCTCCCTAACACTTTGCCACTCACTGAGGGCATGTAATGGCCGAGCCGAAGGAGATAATCCACCTAAATACACCTTCAACAGGCCTGGCTATGAGTCTAGAATAGACTACATCATGGTCTCGTTGAAGGACTGGGATAAAGTGCAGGACTTTAGGATAGTCTCCAGGAATGATAGCGACCATAATGCTCTCTCATTAACATTAACATTTATGGCTCAGGGTTTGCCCATGGGTAGGGCAGAAGATCATTCAGCCTCCCCGGCTGCTTTGGTCCTGCAAAGCAGTAGGCGCAGAATCAAATGGCCGAAATTCCTAGAGAATCCAAATAATATTCAAAGATTGTATGCAGCGGTGGTCAACGCGCTAGAACAAGTCGAGGTCCTTACTCCGCACTCGGTTACTGCCACTGACCCTCCTATTTTAGAAGAACCTGAGTTACCTAATAACATTGAAATCAACTCTGCTGACTTCCCTGTGCTTGGGGTTATCCACTCTGAGCTATGTACTAACTTGGCAGAAGTATTAAACCCTGTGTCTAGGCCTAAGAAACCTAAGAAGAAAAGAGCCACATGGTTTAACGCTTCCTGCAGGAGAGCAAAGGCTGCACTGCTAGAGTCACTAAAAACAAGGGAGAGCCAAAGCAAAATCAGGGCAAAACGACTTGCCTATAAATCCACCCTACATAATGCCAAAATAGAGTGGGATGAGGGAAATTGGTGTGATATGACACTCGCCCTTAACATTGGTGAACGCCGGAAATTCTGGAAAATTGTTAAGCACGGATCAGCAGAACCCTTACCCGCAGTTGAAGCAAACATAGCACCCGCAGTTTGGGAGGAACATTTCAAAAATCTATATAGTACACACAATTTGGAACAACCAGCGACCCCTTTAGAACATACAATGGACCAACACATCGAAAGCGTGGTACCCATGGACGGATTCACCTTGGAAGAGGTCACTAAGGCGATTAAGGGTGTTGGCGCCTGAAAAGGCGCCAATTCCTCGATAGGCTTCCAGGGGACCTATATAAACACAAAGCAAAAATCTGGGCCCCGTACCTTAAGGTGCTGTTTAACGCTATTCTGAATGGTATGATGATCCCCCCTACTTGGCTGGGGGCAGAGATCGTACCCATTTTTAAAAAGGGTTGCCCTCTGCTCCCGGCCAATTACAGGCCAATAAGCCTGATAGACGTTTCACAAAAGCTATTCGCCAGGCTATTGTTGGATCTTCTGTCTGAATGGATGACGGAACATGACATACTGAGTCCCCTCCAGGCGGGTTTCAGAGAGAAAGTCTCAACGATGGACCAGGTCTTTCGGCTTGCCCTCATTCACTGGAAAACGGTACAGTTGGGGGGTGGCAGCCTCTACACTGTATTTGTGGACCTGAGGGCGGCGTTCGACCTGGTCCCCCGTAAAAAACTTTGGGAAGTACTGGCCAAACTGGGTGTCCCCAAGGGCCTGCTGGAGATGATCATTCATCTCCACACTGACAACTTTGTACAAGTAAGGTGTGGCAAGGATGGTGCCTTGTCAAATAGGTTCCCCGTTGACAGGGGGGTAAGGCAGGGTTGTGTACTCGCACCAACCCTGTTTTGCCTCTACGTCAACGGGGTTATCCCGCACCTCAATGGGGTGGCCAACTCTGATGCTCCCAAGCTAGCAGGATCCCGAGTACCGGCGATCATGTACGCCGATGACACCTTGCTGCTTTCAAAGTCCATGATGGGTATCCAGAGAGTACTCGATGGTTTTGCGGGTTTCTGCGGGGAATATGGTCTAGAAATTAATACCTTAAAGACCAAATGTATGGGGTTTAATCCCCCCCCCCAAAACTCCGATCCACCCCAACTATTGAACATAAGAGACTGGAAAGGGTGAGGACCTTTGAGTATCTAGGAATTATCCTAAATGAAAGAATGTCCTGGTGCACCCACCAAGAGAAAGCACTCCTTAAATTGACTCAGTACTCGGGTGGCATCATGAAGCTTCTCAGCAATAACAAGTCGTCTATCCAGCCTGTGGGCCCACCACTGCAGATTTACAGGGCACAGGCAAGGGGGGCTGCCATGTACGGGTGCAAGCTTTGGGGTCATGTACCCTCTCAGGATTTGCAAAAAGAGGAGAACAAGTTTATCCGGAGGATTGTAGCCCTTCCCCCCAGCACTCCCCTTGTTCCCCTAAGGATGGATCTTGGAATGCGACCCCTTGACGAAGAACTGGCTTTCCGACCACTAGCATATTGGCTTAGGATATGGTCTGTCCCGGAACTAAAGAGCTACAGACAAGGACTTCAGGAGGTGCTTGCAATCCCTAATGCGGGTGAAATCAAATGGCTGAAATTTATAAAAACAGAGTTGGAGGGTCTGGGCCTTCTGAAATTGTGGTCCAACCCCATAACCACCTGCCCACTGCTTCCCAAAAAACTATTGGCCAAAACATACCATGATTGCAAATTAACGGCACTGTACCGCCACCAAAACAACGGGACACTAACTGATTTATTTCTTCGGACTAAGGACACTTATATTTTTGAGCCAGTATTAGATAACCTCTATCCCTCCCTGCTCAGGAAACTCTATCTATAGGACTCTTCCGCTCCGAGTATTCACAAGCAAGTGGAGTGAACATGCAAACAGTATATGTCCTGCTTGCAAATTGACTGATGAGACTGAGCTCCATATAATTTTCTTTTGCCCTGTTTATCATGCGTTACGTAGGAAATGGATTATTCCTCTGTGCAGAAATTTGAAATTTACTGAATGTTCGGCCGCTTTTAGAGTTCTTAAAACTGACCTGTCCAACCACATTGTATTTACAGTAGCCAAGTACCTTGGTGCCGTCTGGTTTCTTAGGAGCAAATGCATCAAGGCTGCTCAGCAAACAATTTAAACTGCAATGTGATGAAATTTTTCTAATGGACCAGCCGTATTTGCTAATTATCATATTTTAATGTTTTATAATTGTACAAATGTCTTTTATGGTAAACATTGTTGCCGAAATGAAGAATAATAAAGTAAAAAAAGGTACTACTTACATGACAACAGATAGTGTCTTGTGTGTGCAGCAGACATCCAAACCTCATATTTCATACACTCACCTATACATGTGGATATGGTAGAAGGGAGGCAAGCAGAAGACAACATTTGGATTAGATCGCACATTGCAGATGAGGTGAGAAGCTTTGAATCTTCGCACCTGCACTGGATTATCCTGTTGCTCTTCAGCAAAATAATTTTGCAGGTGTAACTGCATGCAGAATCACCTTAGCAGCCCCTACACCCATCTCACAGGTACACAACTGGCACCAGTGTGTGCCTCAGCCATGCCAATTTCATATTGATTTGACCATGTTAATTTTGCTAGGGATTTAGCATATCATTGACTTGCAAGCCTGTTTTGTTGTGGACGTTTCTTATGACACATTGTTCTATTGTATGTCCATTGTGCACACACTTGGCATACATTTAGTGTCAGCATCTCATTTGCCACCAGGGTCTGATCGGCCATGTGTTCAAATGCCCCATGTGAGCATATTGTGATGCAGGATAACAGTGTTGTACAACACATATGGTGGAGGTGAAAGGCACAATTAATAAGCATTCAGCAAGCTTGACTTACCGTGGCCCAGCACCGGAGCAGTCTGTGGTCCCTGGACAGATGTGAAGTGCAACCTAGTAGCAGAAGTCAGTGGGCGTCTGGGGTTATGGGAGGACGGCATTGTACCTACAATGATAAGTTTGTTTGGCAACTTTATATTCCTGCTGCCACATGTGATGCATTGGATTCCTGGCACAGGACGGGCACAAGCAGTCATGGTCACCACCGTTGCAGTAGTGTGTCATACATTATGTAATGAGTGATCCCACATATAACTTAGATTGGGCCCACTACCTTGATGCTACCTATATCACAATGACATGCCTACGAATCCAGTCCACTATCGTGTTTTGTTGATGTCCGGAAATTATCCATCCAATGTACGCAGTACATGATCAGCTGTGTGGACTGTGCTGAACAAAGTATGTATGAAAGATTAGAAGTTGGACAGTGTATGCATTGTCAATACTACAGAGACTGGTATCTCCCCGTTTGGTCTTCATTTCCGTATCGGTGCAAATGCTACTTCTTGATTATGTCTACAAACACTATTACAATATGGTGTGTACACCTGTTGTGGCCCTCGATTACAGGATTGCTTTCCCCGTTCTGGGTCTGTTGGTGTAATACATGTTGTGTACCACATTTACAAAGGTATGATGAGGCAAGACATTTTATAATTTGTCTTTCGCTGTTCACAAATGTCATATGTTAAAGGTGAATGTCCATTGACATATCCAATTGTAATGCAGCAAATGTAGCATAAATGGTTGTCTTACATAGCTGGGCACTATTTGTCCCTCTGTTGTCTTCTGACGATGTATGCATTTTGAACATCTCCTGTCCACTTTGACTTACCAGTTAGTGTGGTTGACATGCCTTCATCGGTATGTTGCCGATTCCTCCTATGCGATGCGGTGACCTCTGCTACTGAAGTTGTCGGTGCTCTGGCTGGATGTGTCAATGAGTGAGAAGAGAGAAAAGTAGACAAATGGGAAATGTGCTTGTGTAACGTTTCGGGGATTTGCCCATATCTTCTGTGTGATAACAGTATTGCGTGGAACTGCCGGAGACGGGGCAGGTAGGAGCAGTGGTGTGTTGGGGATGTAATGGAGTGGCAGATTGGAAATTGGACAACAGGATAGGTGTTGGACATATTCACATCAGAGGATACTCTCACCATCTGCTTTGTGATTTAGGCCGGCATAGGGTGATGTACTTTTTGGAGACTTTTGTGGCAGGTTTACAAGCCCCTGGGAAAAAAGATTTACACTGTTGTTGCATCACTTCTGTGACACAACAGTGGTGTACAACAGACAAGACATTTAGGATTATTCGCAACCTGACGCTACTATGGTTAATCGTCATGTTGTGAGGCCCTGCGCAACGTCAGCTTGGAGGTAGGCAGGGTGTGCACTCCTTTGGAATATGCTGCGTCCAAGTGAGTCAGTGTAATCAGTGGTTCCCAAACTTTTGACTCCTGAGGACCCCCATTGAGTTACCACTGGAAGCCGGGGACCCCCATGCAATTTGTATGAGTTAAATTTCAATCATTTTAACAGTAATTTGAGAAAAATACACATGTGTGCACACAAAACAAATACTTAAAGTACTAAGGATTTCGGGGCAAGATGTGCGACCATTTAATTTAGCGCCTCGCAATTTGCTACACATTTCCAGTGGCAAATTGCGAGTCGCTAAATGAAATGTACAACAGTGTGTTTGACACTGTCTGGGATTCCCAATGGGGTCGCAAATTGCGAGGTTCATTAATATTATTGAGCCTCTCGCAATTTGCAAGCCCATTGGGAATGCCAGCCCTCCCAGGTATGGTGGCCTGCTGGGCTCTGCAGGCCACCATGTCAGGGACAGCTTTTCAATAAAGCAGTTTTGAAAAGAAAATGCTGCCTGTTTACAATGCATTTAATAAAATCAATCAAGTAAATGAAAAGTTGTCTTTACATTTTCTAAGGGGGACCACTGCCTGCCCTTAAAAAATAATTTTGCATGCATTTGCTAAGGGGAAGGGGTCCCCTGGAGACTCCTTCCCATTTGCAAATGCATTACCATCTACTTGAAGTAGGTGGTAATTGTGACTGTTTTGCGACCACAAACATTTTTACATGGTTTTGAGACTCGCTATTTGGAAGGGAATGCCGCTTCCAAATAGCAAGTTGCAAAACCTATTTAGAGAGTTGCAAACAAATTGCAACTCGCGAAATCGGCTATGTACATGGCCCAATGGGTTTTTGCATGTGCAAACGGGTTAGCGAACCCGTTTGCGCATATTAAAACCGATCGTACATCTGGCCCTTAGTGTTTTATATTGAAGTAATAGGCCCTCTGTCAAATGTTTTTCATTTGTTTTATAGCATCTTTCATACCAATGTAGAATGTCAGAGCACTTTACATCACACACATATAGAGACATTGAATCGTACATGTAAATCAGTGTGTATATAAAATGTTTAAAGAGTGCTTGGTCTGGAAAAGCACAAACTCAGGATTCAGAACATGACACAGTGGCTAGCATTGACTTTAGCACACAAAATGTTTTTCCACCCAAATATTTCTTTTTAGCAGCATCAGGATAATTAATAACTGGGAGAAATTTAAGTTACTAACTGGTACCATGCAGTTTGCAAGCAGCTCTTTGAGGACAGTTTATAGGTCCCTCTGCTAGATTAAGATTGTCACTCATGAAGTGCACAGTAACAAAAGAATCTCTGTGACAAAAGCAGTAACCACAAACCTAGGTACATACAATACTGCTTTTTAAGATGCATTTTATACGTTCTTTGCAGTAGGCACATTTACTCTCTGTGCTACATTAGTTAAATTACAGCTGCCACTGAAAAACATTCTCCTCATGCTCCAGCAGGTACATTAATCACTGGCATTCTCTTGACACTTTTATTGTTGCTGGAAAGCTGCTAATTATACAAGAAAGTTTCTGTGCTTTTCAAACTGTTGCCTACGGACCCCCTGGAAATGTGTTACGGACCCCTGGGGGTCCGCGGAGCACAGTTTGGGAAACACTGATCTACATGATTTCACGATTCAGAAAAGGGGGGTGGTGATGAACAGAGTGTCTGAATTAAGCAGACCACTCTTACCCAGTCCAAAGATCAGGGCTTGATCCATCACCGTTATTTATCTCACTGCACCATCCCAGCTCAGAACCTCGCTATATGCAAATCAGTCTGTCCCTGGCCCAGTGCATCATGGGAACAGGGCAGACTAAACTACCAAGCCAATTCTTCACCAGAAAGGAGACAAGCTACCGGGGACCGGTTTCTGGCATTTCAGCCGTCTTCGGCCCGGCTTGCTTGAATCCTGATGGTGCAGTGAGAAAGGGACTCATGTCTGAGTATACCCTGCCACACCTATAGTGGCCAAAAACGATTCAGAAAAGGGGGTGGTGATGAACAGAGTGTCTGAATTAAGCAGACCACTCTTACCCAGTCCAAAGATCAGGGCTTGATCCATCACCGTTATTTATCTCACTGCACCATCCCAGCTCAGAACCTGGCTATATGCAAATCAGTCTGTCCCTGGCCCAGTGCATCATGGGAACAGGGCAGACTAAACTACCAAGCCAATTCTTCACCAGAAAGGAGACAAGCAAGCCGGGCCGACGACGGCTGTAATGCCAGAAACCGGTCCCCGGAAGCTTGTTTCCTTCCCAGTATAAGAATTGGCTTGGTAGTTTGGTCTGCCCTGTTCCCATGATGCACTGGGCCAGGGACAGACTAATTTGCATGTAGCCAGGTTCTGAGCTGGGATGGTGCAGTGAGCTAAAAAACGGTGATGGATCAAGCCCTGATCTGTTGACTGGGTATGAGTGTTCTGCTTAATTCAGATACTCTGTCCATCACCACCCCCTTTTCTGAATCTACATGATTTCACAGTATCACTTAGAGGCTGCTGCGATGCAACCTTACGCCTGCCTGAGGCAGACGTAAGGAGTGGCACAGCACGTTAGGTATGGGCAGTGCATGGATATTGTTGGAGTTGCAACGCTCTTGCGACACAACTTCAGCAAAGCCCCCCTAGACACCATCAGATTCAACACACATCTGTCTATCCCTGCACCACAGTGCACCACCATATGTACACGGCACATCAGTGTTTGCGCAAGGGTTGAATTGGTCACATGTCACATTGGTACTGGCGCTTCCCTGCTAATGTTTGTCTTTAGCTAATTTATTTAACTTATTTAAAATTTCCATTTGTCATTGCACATTTTCTGTCAATATGTACAGTTATTGAATTATCTGGGTTGTGTATGTATGGCATCAGTACTGTGCACATGTTTTTAATTGGGTGGGGGGGGTATTAGCCTTTTCTGATGCAAAGGATTCTGGGACTTGTGGTGCTACGTAGTGGGTGACACATGAGTCTCTGACTAACCATATATTTATATGCACTTAGGACAATTTCCATGATCACTAAACAGTGTAACACAGACAATCTCTTCATGCACATTTTCTTTTCATTCCACTTACCTGGTACCACGTGGCAGACGTCACTGACAGGCAGGCCATGGACCAAGTAGGGGTGTATTGTTGTCAGGATATCCTCCTCCAGTGGGGCGAGCTGGATGCGGGGTCCATGGCATGCAGCAGGGAGGATTCTGCTCAGTTCTATCCTGGAATATTTTTCCTTGACCCTCTGCTTTTCGTCCTGCCACTTTTTTTTAATGTCCTGTATAGTTCGCCTCTCCACCCCCAGGGCTGAGACAGCAGTGGCTATCTGCTGCCATAGTTCTTGCTTCTGTGCCCCACTGGTGCAATATGATGGTAGCCCATATAGGCGATTGTGGTGCTTTACTATGTATTCCACTAGCATTGTGGTCTCCTCTGCTGTGAATTTTTTTTTCCTTCTCATCTCCATGTTTTCTGGCACTGGAAGCGTTGTAGTAACAGTCTCTCTGTGTCCAAACCTGTTTCTTCACTGTGTGCTGCTTTTATGTGTTTTGTGGTACTGGTCAATTAGTGTTAATTAGCTTCAGCTGGAGCGTGGTGGGGGATGGTAGGCAGTGGCAGCATACACCATGGCAAAATGGAGCTGTTGGCTGGGATTGGCTGCTGTGTGTCAGCTGATCCATGCTGGGGGATGGGTGGACTGGCCAGGTGTTTCCCCTTGCTAACATGACCAACGGCCTGCATTCGTAATTTACGGCCCGTGATCGTAATTTACGGCCCGTAATCGGATTTTGCGCTGATATGCCACAAATTCCGGCCCGGTGGCGGAAATTACGGCCCGGCGGTGGACGTAAAGTTAATAGTCGTAAGTCTATTCTGTGAATCCCGAAAGTAGTAAGTTCATTCTGTGAATCCCGAAAGTAGTAAGTGCATTCTGTGAATCCCGGATAGTAGTAAGTGCATTCTGTGAATACCAAATGTCTTAAGTTCATTCTGTGAATCGGGCCCATTGTCTCTATATAATGTGTGTGATGTAACGCACCCCGACACCCTGCCCTACATAATTGGAATTAGTAACACTATAAGAGAAATTAAATACACGTGAGAGACGGTCTAAGTGAAGATGAGGGGCGCCATTGAAGGGTGATAGCAAGGCAGGACTGACCAGACTGGGCATCGGGTATTTCCCTGGGAGGCTGGAAAGGGCAGGGGTGGTTTTGTTATTGGGGGCTGGCACGTTTCTTATATATCCAGTAGTTTTCAATCAACAATAAAAGCAGCTTCACTTATATTCAGGTGTGGTTCACCATTGTCTGATGTTTAATGTACCTGCTGGAGTGAGATGCAAATTTTGAATTGTCTAAGGCAGCAAGCTGCAGCCATACTGAAAAACCGTGAATTGCACGATTGTCTCAACCTAATATAAACCTATTTTGACTTGTACTTAGATGGTTGTCTATTTGCTTACATATATACTATTGCGCGACCACCTCTGACGTATCTGTAAAACTTACCTTTTGTCCTGAATTTTGACCTTTTGTCCTGAATTTTTGGTCCTGAATTTTGACCCTTTGTCCTGAATTTTTACACTCACCGTCCTGAATTTGCACCTATGCCAGTTGGTCACCCTATATGGTAGGGCGCCTGAGGTAAGGTATGGTAGGGTGCCCGAGGTAAGGTGCGGTAGGGTGCCCGAGGTAAGGTGCGGTAGGGTGCCCGAGGTAAGGTGCAGTAGGGTGTCTGAAGTAAGGTGCGGTAGGGTGCCCGAGATAAGGTGCGGTAGGGTGCCCGAGATAAGGTGCGGTAGGGTGCCCGAGGTAAGGTGCGGTAGGGTGCCCGAGGTAAGGTGCGGTAGGGTGCCCGAGGTAAGGTGCGGTAGGGTGCCCGTGGTCCGGTGCGGTAGAGTGCCCGAGGTCAGGTGCAGTAGGGTGCCCGAGATAAGGTGCAGTAGGGTGCCCGAGGTAAGGTGCAGTAGGGTGCCCGAGGTAAGGTGCAGTAGGGTGCCCGAGGTAAGGTGCAGTAGGATGCCCGAGGTAAGTTGCGACAAGGTGCCCGAGGTATGGCGCGGTAAGGTTACGTATGGTAGGTTGCCTGAGGTAAGGTATGGTAGGGCGCCTGAGGTAAGGTATGGTAGGGCACCTGAGGTAAGGTATTGTAAGGTGCCTAAGGTAATGTATGGTAAGGTGCTTGAGGTATGGTATGGTATGGTAGGGCGCCTGAGGTAAGGTATGGTAGGGCACCAGAGGTAAAGTATGGTAAGACACCTGAGGTAAGGTATGGTAAGACACCTGAGGTAAGGTATGGTAAGACACCTGAGGTAAGGTATGGTAAGTCACCTGAGGTAAGGTATGGCAGGGCGCCTGAGGTAAGGTGCGGTAGGGCACCTGAGGTAAGGTGCGGTAGGGCACCTGAGGTAAGGTGCGGTAGGGCACCTGAGGTAAGGTGCGGTAGGGCACCTGAGGTAAGGTGCGGTAGGGCACCTGAGGTAAGGTGCGGTAGGGCACCTGAGGTAAGGTGCGGTAGGGCACCCGAGGTAAGGTGCGGTAGGGCACCCGAGGTAAGGTGCGGTAGGGCACCCGAGGTAAGGTGCGGTAGGGCGCCTGAGGTAAGTTGCGGTATGGCACCCGAGGTAAGGTGCGGTAGGGTGTCCGAGGTAAGGTGCGGTAGGGTACCTGAGGAAAGGTAAGGTAAGATATGGTAAGGTGCCTGAACGAAGGTATGGTAGGGTGCCTGAGGTAAGGTATGGTAAGGTGCCTGAGGAAAGGTGTCTGAGGTAATGCATGGTAAGGTGCCTGAGGTAAGGTATGGTAAGGTCCCTGAGGTAAGGTATGGTAAGGTGCCTGAGGTAATGTATGGTAAGGTGCTTGAGGTATGGTTTGGTATGATATAGTAGGGTGCCTGAGGTAAGGTATGGTAGGGCACCTGAGGTAAGGTATGGTAGGGCGCTTGAGGTACGGAATGGTAGGGCGCCTGAGGTACGGAATGGTAGGGCGCCTGAGGTAAGGTATGGTAAGGTGCCTAAGGTAATGTATGGTAAGGTGCTTGTGGTATGGTATGGTAGGGCGCCTGAGGTAAGGTATGGTAAGGTATGGTAAGGTATGATAGTGCACCTGAGGTAAGGTATGGTACAGTGCCTGAGTTAAGGTGCGGTAGGGCGCCCGAGGTAAGGTGCGGTAGGGCGCCCGAGGTAAGGTGCGGTAGGGCGCCCGAGGTAAGGTGCGGTAGGGCGCCCGAGGTAAGGTGCAGTAGGGTCCCGAGGTAAGGTGCGGTAGGGTGCCCGAGGTAAAGTGCGGTAGGGTGCCCGAGGTAAGGTGCGGTACGGTGCCCGAGGTAAGGTGCGGTAGGGCACCCGAGGTAAGGTGCGGTAGGGTGCAGTAGGGCGCCCGAGGTAAGGTGCAGTAGGGCACCCGAGGTAAGGTGCGGTAGGGCACCTGAGGTAAGGTGCGATAGGGCGCCAGAGATAAGGTGTGGTAGGGTGCCTGAGGTAAGGTGTGGTAGGGCGCCCGAGATAAGGTGTGGTAGGGCACCCGAGGTAAGGTGCCTGAGGTAAGGTAAGGTAGGGTGCCTAAGGTAAGGTAAGGTGCCTAAGGTAAGGTAACGTATGGTATGGTAGGGTTCCAGAGGTAACGTAAGGTAAGGTATGGTAGGGTACCTGAGGTAAGGTAAGGTATGGTAGGGTACCTGAGGTAAGGTATGGTAGGGTGCCTGAGGTAAGGTATGGTAGGGTGCCTGAGGTAAGGTGGTATGGTAGGGTAGCTGAGGTATGGTGGTATGGTAGGGCGGCTGAGGTAAGGTGGTATGGTAGGGTGGCTGAGGTAAGATGGTATGGTTGGGTGGCTGAGGTAAGGTGGTATGGTTGGGTGGCTGAGGTAAGGTAGTATGGTTTGGGTGCCTGAGGTAAGGTGGTATGGTTAGGTGCCTGAGGTAAGGATTGGTAGGGTGCCTGAGGTATGGTATGGTGCCTGAGGTATGGTATGGTAAGGTGGTTGAGGTAATGTATGGTAAGGTGCCTGAGGTGAGGTATGGTAAGGTGCCTGAGGTAAGGTATGGTAAGGTGCCTGAGGTAAGGTATGGTAAGGTGCCTGAGGTAAGGTATGGTAAGGTGCCTGAGGTAAGCTATTGTATGGTGCCTGAGGTAAGCTATGGTATGGTGCCTGAGGTAAGCTATGGTATGGTAGGGGGCCTGAGGTAAGCTATGGTAGGGTACCTGGGGTAAGGTATGGTAGGGTACCTGGGGTAAGGTATGGTAGGGTACCTGAGGTAAGGTATGGTAGGGTACCTGAGGTAAGGTATGGTAAGGTGCGGTAGGGTCCCCGAGGTAAGGTGCGGTAGGGCGCCTGAGGTAAGATGCGGTAGGGCGCCTGAGGTAAGGTGCGGTAGGGCGCCCTAGGTAAGGTGCGGTAGGGCGCCCTAGGTAAGGTGTGGTAGGGCGCCTGAGGTAAGGTGCGGTAGGGCGCCCGAGGTAAGGTGCGGTAGGGCGCCCGAGGTAAGGTGCGGTAGGGCGCCCAAGGTAAGGTGCAGTAGGGTGCCTGAGGTAAGGTATGGTAAGGTGCCTGAGGTAAGGTGCCTGAGGTAATGTATGGTATGATATGATAGGGCACCTGAGGTAAGGTATGGTAGGGAACCTGAGGTATGGAATGGTACGGCACCTGAGGTAAGGTATGGTAGGGCGCCTGAGTTAAGGTATGGTAGGGCGCCTGAGGTAAGGTATGGTAGGGAGCCTGAGGTAAGGTATGGTAGGACGCCTGAGGTAAGGTATGGTAAAGTGCCTAAGGTAATGTATGGTAGGGTGCTTCAGGTAATGTATGGTAGGGCACCTGAGGTAAGGTATGGTAGGGCACCTGAGGTAAGGTATGGTAGGGCGCCTGAGGTAAGGTATGCTAGGGTGCCTGAGGTAAGGTATGGTAGGGTGCCCGAGGTAAGGTGTGGTAGGGTGCCCGAGGTAAGGTGCAGTAGGGTGCCCGAGGTAAGGTGCAGTAGGGTGCCCGAGGTAAGGTGCGGTAGGGTGCCCAAGGTAAGGTGTGGTAGGGTGCCCGAGGTAAGGTGCAGTAGGGTGCCTGAGGTAAGGTGCAGTTGGGTGTCCAAGGTAAGGTGCGGTAGGGTGTCCGAGGTAAGGTGTGGTAGGGTGTCCCAGGTAAGGTGCGGTAGGGTGTCCCAGGTAAGGTGCGGTAGGGTGTCCCAGGTAAGGTGCGGTAGGGTGCCCGAGGAAGGTGCGGTAGGGTGCCCGAGATAAGGTGCGGTAGGGTGCCCGAGATAAGGTGTGGTAGGATGCCCGAGATAAGGTGTGGTAGGGTGCCTGAGGTAAGGTGCAGTAAGGTGCCTGAGGAAAGGTAAGGTATGGTAAGGTGCCTGAAGGAAGGTATGGTAGGGTGTCTGAGGTAAGGTATGGTAAGGTGCCTGAGGTAATGTATTGTAAGGTGCCTGAGGTAAGGTATGGTAAGGTGCCTGAGGTATGGTATGATATGGTAGGGCACCTGAGGTAAGGTATGGTAGGGCACCTGAGGTAAGGTATGGTAGGGCACCTGAGGTAAGGTATGGTAGGGCACCTGAGGTAAGGTATGGTAGGGCACCTGAGGTAAGGTATGGTAGGGCACCTGATGTAAGGTATGGTAGGGCACCTGAGATAAGGTATGGTAGGGCGTCTGAGGTAAGGTACGGTAGGGCACCTGAGGTAAGGTATGGTAAGGTGCCTAAAGTAATGTATGGTAAGGTGCTCGAGGTATGGTAGGGCACCTGAGGTAAGGTATGGTAAGGTATGGTAGGGCACCTGAGGTAAGGTATGGTAGGGCGCCTGCGGTAAAGTATGGTATCGTGCCTGTAGTAAGATATGGTAGGGTACCTGAGGTAAAGTATGGTAGGGCAACTGAGGTAAGGTATGGTAGGGTGCCTGAGGTAAGATATGGTAGGGTGCCCAAGGCAAGGTGCGGTAGGGCGCCTGAGGTAAGGTGTGGTAGGGCGCCTGAGGTAAGGTGCAGTAGGGCGCCTGAGGTAAGGTGCAGTAGGGCGCCTGAGGTAAGGTGCAGTAGGGCGCCCGAGGTAAGGTGCAATAGGGCGCCCGAGGTAAGGTGCGGGGGGCGCCCGAGGTAAGGTGCAGGAGGGCGCCCGAGGTAAGGTGCAGGAGGGCGCCCGAGGTAAGGTGCGGTAGGGCGCCCGAGGTAAGGTGCGGTTGGGCGCCCGAGGTAAGGTAGGGTGCCCGAGGTAAGGTGCGGTAGGGCGCCCGAGGTAAGGTGCGGTAGGGTGCCTGAGGTAAGGTGCAGTAGGGTGTCCGAGGTAAGGTGCGGTACAGTGCCCGACGTAAGGTGCGGTAGGGTGCCCGACGTAAGGTGCGGTAGGGTGCCCGAGGTAAGGTGCGGTAGGGCCCCCGAGGTAAGGTGCGGTAGGGCCCCCGAGGTAAGGTGCGGTAGGGCCCCCGAGGTAAGGTGCGGTAGGGCCCCCGAGGTAAGGTGCGGTAGGGCCCCCGAGGTAAGGTGCGGTAGGGCGCCCGAGGTAAGGTGCGGTAGGGTGCCCGTGGTAAGGTGCGGTAGGGCGCCCGTGGTAAGGTGCCTGAGGTAAGGTAAGGTAGGGTGCCTATGGTAAGGTAAGGTGCCTATGGTAAGGTAAGGTAACGTATGGTATGGTAGGGTTCCAGAGGTAAGGTAAGGTATGGTAGTGTGCCTGAGGTAAGGTATGGTAGTGTGCCTGAGGTAAGGTATGGGAGGGTGCCTGAGGTAAGGTATGGTAGGGTGCCTGAGGTAAGGTATGGTAGGGTGGCTGAAGTAAGGTGGTATGGTAGGGTGGCTGAGGTAAGGTTGCATGGTAGGGTGGCTGAGGTACGGTGATATGGTAGGGTGGCTGAGGTAAGGTCGTATGGTAGGGTACCCGAGATAAGGTGTGGTAGGGTGCCCGAGGTAAGGTGCAGTAAGGTGCCTGAGGAAAGGTAAGGTATGGTAAGGTGCCTGAAGGAAGGTATGGTAAGGTGCCTGAGCTAAGGTATGGTAAGGTGCCTGAGGTAATGTATGGTAAGGTATGGTAAGGTCCCTGAGGTAAGGTATGGTAAGGTGCCTGAGGTAAGGTATGGTAAGGTGCCTGAGGTATGGTATGATATGGTAGGGCACCTGAGGTAAGGTATGGTAGGGCACCTGAGGTAAGGTATGGTAGGGCACCTGAGGTAAGGTATGGTAGGGCACCTGAGGTAAGGTATGGTAGGGCACCTGAGATAAGGTATGGTAGGGCGCCTGAGGTAAGGTACGGTAGGGCACCTTAGGTAAGGTATGGCAAGGTGCCTAAGGTAATGTATGGTAAGGTGCTTGAGGTATGGTAGGGCACCTGAGGTAAGGTATGGTAAGGTATGGTAGGGCACCTGAGGTAAGGTATGGTAGGGCGCCTGCGGTAAAGTATGGTATTGTGCCTGTAGTAAGATATGGTAGGGTACCTGAAGTAAAGTATGGTAGGGCAACTGAGGTAAGGTATGGTAGGGTGCCTGAGGTAAGATATGGTAGGGTGCCCAAGGCAAGGTGCGGTAGGGCGCCTGAGGTAAGGTGTGGTAGGGCGCCTGAGGTAAGGTGCAGTAGGGCGCCTGAGGTAAGGTGCAGTAGGGCGCCTGAGGTGGGGTGCAGTAGGGCGCCCGAGGTAAGGTGCAGTAGGGTGCCTGAGGTAAGGTGCGATAGGGCGCCCGAGGTAAGGTGCGGTAGTGCGCCCGAGGTAAGGTGCGGTAGTGCGCCCGAGGTAAGGTGCGGTAGTGCGCCCGAGGTAAGGTGCGGTAGTGCGCCCGAGGTAAGGTGCGGGAGGGTGCCCGAGGTAAGGTGCGGGAGGGCGCCCGAGGTAAGGTGTGGGAGGGTGCCCGAGGTAAGGTGCGGTAGGGCGCCCGAGGTAAAGTGCGGTAGGGCGCCCGAGGTAAGGTGCGGTAGGGCGCCTGAGGTAAGGTGAGGTAGGGCCCCCGAGGTAAGGTGCGGTAGGGCGCCCGTGGTAAGGTGCGGTAGGGCGCCCGTGGTAATGTGCCTGATGTAAGGTAAGGTAGGGTGCCTAAGGTAAGGTAAGGTATGGTATGGTAGGGTTCCAGAGGTAAGGTATGGTATGGTAGTGTGCCTGAGGTAAGGTATGGTAGGGTGCCTGAGGTAAGGTATGGTAGGGTGCCTGAGGTAAGGTATGGTAGGGTGCCTGAGGTAAGGTATGGTAGGGTGCCTGAGGAAAGGTATGGTAGGGTCCCTGAGGAAAGGTATGGTAGGGTCCCTGAGGAAAGCTATGGTAGGGTGGCTGAGGAAAGGTATGGTAGGGTGGCTGAGGTAAGGTGATATGGTAGGGTGGCTGAGGTAAGGTCGTATGGTAGTGTGGCTGAGGTGGTATGGTAGGGTGGCTGAGGTAAGGTATGGTAGGGCACCTGAGGTAAGGTATGGTAGGGCACCTGAGGTAAGGTACGGTAGGGCACCTGAGGTAAGGTACGGTAGGGCACCTGAGGTAAGGTACGGTAGGGCACCTGAGGTAAGGTACGGTAGGGCACCTGAGGTAAGGTACGGTAGGGCACCTGAGGTAAGGTACGGTAGGGCACCTGAGGTGAGGTACGGTACGGCACCTGAGGTAAGGTACGGTAGGGCACCTGAGGTAAGGTACGGTAGGGCACCTGAGGTAAGGTACGGTAGGGCCCCTGAGGTAAGGTATGGTAAGATGCGGTACGGTCCCTGAGGTAAGGTGCAGTAGGGCGCCTGAGGTAAGGTGCGGTAGGGCGCCCGAGGTAAGGTGCAGGAGGGCGCCCGAGGTAAGGTGCGGTAGGGCGCCCGAGGTAAGGTGCGGTAGGGTGCCTGAGGTAAGGTGCAGTAGGGTGTCCGAGGTAAGGTGCGGTAGAGTGCCCGAGGTAAGGTGCGGTAGGGTGCCCGAGGTAAGGTGCGGTAGGGCCCCCGAGGTAAGGTGCGGTAGGGCCCCCGAGGTAAGGTGCGGTAGGGCCCCCGAGGTAAGGTGCGGTAGGGCCCCCGAGGTAAGGTGCGGTAGGGCCCCCGAGGTAAGGTGCGGTAGGGCCCCCGAGGTAAGGTGCGGTAGGGTGCCCGAGGTAAGGTGCGGTAGGGCGCCCGTGGTAAGGTGCGGTAGGGCGCCCGTGGTAAGGTGCCTGAGGTAAGGTAAGGTAGGGTGCCTATGGTAAGGTAAGGTGCCTATGGTAAGTGTTAGACGGACCGGGAGGGTCGGCCGAGATTACGGGGAGAGGTCTCCAGGGAGAGCCGTCTCCAACGACTGTACAGGTAAGTAACTTCCCCCCCACAGACGGACACCACACAAGATTGAAGGTTAACGAGACTTTATATGCAATTCTTAGGTTACGTCGCTATGATACAAGGAGGTCTGGACTCAGGGGTCCCCTCGGTTCTGATCTCTGGTTGAGGAGAAAGGGTAGCGGGACAGTCTTAGTTACCAATGAGTTAAATAGCTCTCAATCCTCGAGCTCGGCGTGGTTGCTGATCGGGCCGTGGAGGAGCCAAGCAGGTCCCGAGATGGATGAAGGATGGTCGACGGGCCGTGGAGAAGCCAAGCAGGTCCCGATGAAGATGATGGTTACAACGGTCCGCGGCCTCGCCAGCAGATCCGGACGACGGTGAAGAATGAAGGTTACGACGGCTGTGGCAGCGCCAACAGGCAGGACGATGGTGCACAGGACAGAGCTACGGCAGCGCCAGTAGTCCGTCCAGGATGAGTTCCTCTTACGTCTCTCGACTCCAAGATACAACTGACTTCCTGCTCTGGAGCTGTCCCAGTTATAGGGCTGGCGTGCTTTGATGTCCGGACCCTCGCACTTGGAGGTCGGGAGGTCCGGGATGAGGGAGTCCAGACACCCAGCAGGGGGGTGGAGCCAGCGCCCGGGGAGGCGATGGGCGAGCGGCACTGGGCGGGGGGAGAGCCATCGGCACCTCTCTCTCCCATTGACTTGCCAAGTAGCCCGCTCACCTCCTGGGTGGAGGGTGGTGCCGGATTGTCTGAGGCTGGGCTAGGCCCAGGGTTGAGGTCGATCGGGGGCCAGGCGGCCTCGTGGCGAGGCGTCCAAGATGGCGGCCCGGGCTGGGTGCATGGGCCGGCAGTGGATCGGACCCACGAGGTTATCATGTTCGAGGGCAGGGGTCCCTGAGGGGACGTAGGGCGTGCAATGGTGGTGTGTGGTGCTTGCGTGACTGGGCTCGGGCCTGGTCGAGCCGGGGGAGAGCGGCCCGTCATGTGGCCTGTCCAACATGCGTCCCCCCCAGCTGAAGGCGGGGAGAGTTACCCATCCTCTTGGGGACTCTCTTCGTCGAGGCGGAAAAACCGGGACAGGCCATCGGCGTTGGCGTGGTCGGACCCAGGCCGGTGTTCGACTGTGAAGTCCATACCTTGTAAGGAGATGGACCAGCGTAGCAATTTTGGGTTTTCCCCCCGCATATGCATCAACCACTGCAGGGGTCGGTGGTCAGTCTGCACCCGAAAGTGGGTGCCAAAAAGGTAGGGCCGGAGCTTCTTGAGGGCCCATACCACAGCGAAGGCTTCCCTCTCTATGGTGCTCCAGCGTTGTTCCCGGGGTAGGAGTCTCCGGCTGATGAAGGCCACCGGTTGATCGAGGCCTTCGGTGTTCACTTGGGACAGGACCGCCCCAATGCCCTGGTCGGAGGCGTCCGTCTGGACGACGAACTCCCGGCTGTAGTCTGGGGCCTGGAGCACAGGAGCGGAACACATGGCGGCCTTTAACTGTTCGAATGCCGCTTGACACTCTGGGGTCCAGTTCACCTTCTTGGGCTGATTTTTTGACGTGAGTTCGGTGAGAGGCCCCACGATGGTACCATAATCTTTCACGAACCTTCGGTAGTAGCCCGTGAGGCCCAGGAAGGCTCGCACCTCAGTTTGAGTGATAGGGGGTTGCCAGTTCTGGATGGCGGCAATTTTCAGCTGTAGGGGGGCCACTAGGCCGCTTCCCACCTGGTGTCCGAGGTAGGTCACCGACCCTTGTCCAATTTGGCATTTGCTGGCCTTGATCGTGAGGCCAGCTCGCTGAAGGGCTTGCAGCACTGCTTGGAGGTGGTGGAGGTGCTCGGTCCAATGGTGGCTGTACACAGCGATGTCGTCCAGGTAGGCGGCGCTGAACTCTTCGAGCCCCGCCAGGACCTGATTGACGAGCCGTTGGAACGTCGCTGGGGCGTTCTTCATGCCGAAGGGCATGACCGTAAAGTGATAGTGGCCATCGGGGGTGGAGAAGGCAGAGCGTTCTTGTGCTCGGGGTGTGAGGCCGATCTGCCAATAACCTGCCGTCAGGTCGAAGATGCTGAGGTAGCGGGCAGCGCCCATTCGGTCGACCAGTTCATCTGCCCGGGGGATGGGGTGTGCGTCCGTTCTGGTGACTTCATTCAGACCCCGGTAGTCGACACAGAACCGGAGTTCTGGTGTGGTCCCGGGGGCGGCTGCTTTGGGGACCAGTACGACCGGGCTGGCCCATGGACTGTCTGAGGGCTCGATGACCCCGAGCGTGAGCATCTTAGCTACTTCCGCCTGGATGCAGGCCCGTACCCGATCAGGTACGCGGTAGGCCCGGTGGCGGATAGGAGGGCTGTCTCCGGTGTCCACATCGTGCACACACCAGGAAGTGACACCCGGGGTGAGGGAGAACAGACTGGCGAACCGTGATAGGAGGGCTTGGCACTCTTGCCGTTGTTCTCTGGTGAGGGTCTCCGAGAGTCGGACCCCATCCACGGAGCCGTCTTGCTCCTGGGTCCGCAAGAGGTCAGGGAGAGGCTCGGAGTCGTCTTCAACCCCATTGTCTGTGGCCATCAAGAGGCTGAGTTCTGTTCGTGCAAAGTGGGGTTTCAGTCTGTTGGTGTGGAGGACTCGGAGCGGATTCCGGGCGGACTCCATATCGATCAGATAGGTGGCAGGACCCTTGCGCTCGATTACCTTGAAGGGTCCCGTCCATTTGTCTTGGAGAGCGCACGGTTCGGTGGGGGACATTACCCAGACCTGTTGCCCCGGCTCGAATTCAATGGATGAGGCGTTCTGGTCATACCATTTCTTCATGTCCTCTTGACTGGCCTCTAGGTTGGCTTTTGCTAGGTCTCTGAACCGCCGGGACTGGTTGCGGAGGGTGAGGAGGTACCGGAAGACATCTGGAGGACTCTTGGCCGGAGGCATCTCCCAGCCTTCTTTGATCAGGCTGAGTGGCCCCCGTACTGGGTGCCCATAGAGCAGCTCGAAGGGGCTGAAGCCTAGGGACTTCTGTGGGACCTCCCGGTAGGCGAAGAGGAGGCACGGCAGCAGCACGTCCCACTGGCGACGGAGGGGCTCTTCCAATCCCCCGATCATCCCTTTTAGCGTGCGATTGAACCGCTCAACAAGTCCGTTTCCTTGGGGGTGATAGGGGGTCGTGAAGCGGTAGGTGACCCCACACTGTTGCCAGAGGGACTTCATATATTTAGAAATAAAGTTCGTGCCTCTGTCACTGACGACTTCTCGGGGGAACCCCACACGGGAGAAGATCCCCATCAGGGCCCGGCCGACCACTGGGGCTGTCACGGTCCGGAGAGGAATAGCCTCAGGGTAGCGGGTGGCGTGGTCCACTAGTACCAGGATGAAGCGATGGCCTTGTCTTGTACGCGGGTCCAGGGGTCCCACAATGTCTATCCCGACCCTCTCAAATGGGGTTGTGACTACTGGAAAGGGTTGCAGGGGAGCCTTTAATTTGCGGCCGCTCTTCCCACTGGCTTGGCACGTGGGGCAAGATCGGCAATGCTGGTGCACATCGTTTCTCATTTTGGGCCAGAAGAAGTGGGTCACTAGGCGGCTGTAGGTTTTATCCTGTCCCAGGTGCCCTGCCAGGGGGGCATCGTGGGCCAGGTTTAGCAGGAAGTCTCTAAAGCGGAGGGGCACCACTAGTACTCGGTTGGCCCCCAGCTCGGCGATTCGTTGCTCGCTGTACAATAGATCATTGTCCCAGTAGACCCAATGAGTTCCGGAGGTATCCCCGGCGCTTTGGGCGAGCGCTTGTTGTCGGAGTCCCTCAAGGGAGGGACAGGTCTTCTGTTCCTGACGAAATTGTTCTTGTGTGGGTCCCCCTTCTTGAGCCCACTGATCAAGATTAGCGAGGTCGGAAGGTTGAGCAAGTTCGAGGGGGATGCCATGGTCGGGGGTCTCGGCGGGGGCGACCGGAGGCGGTGGCGCCGGCCATTCTGGTTCTTCCGGGTGATGGTTGGCACGGGCGGCCATGGACCGGGTGGTGACGCACGCCCAGTCTGGGACGCCCAACATCCCCAAGTGTTCTTTTCGCTCCACGGCTGCCCACGGGGAGCTTTCCAGGTCATTTCCGAGGAGGCATTCCACGGGGGCGTCGTCTCGGACCGTTACCTTCAACATGCCGGAGACCCCTCCCCACTCAAAGGGGACGCAGGCCATCCGACACAGACTTTCCGAGTTGTCGGCTGATCGCACAGGGCAGAGAACGTTCGGTAGATATTGTTCTGGGGTCACCAGATGACAGCGGACGGCTGTCACACTGGCCCCGGTGTCTCGAAGGGCTTCGGCCCGTTGTCCATTGATGCTCACCCATTGGCTGTACTTCTGGGTGTTAGCGGGTAGGGGGACCCGCGGGACCATGTCTCTTCCCCCTAAGCACGCGAGAGTCATGGCGGCTGGCTCCCACTCTTGATACTCTTGCTCGCCTGTTTCTTGTTCCTCGGAGATCTGTTCTTCCCCTAGTGCCGCGGCGGCCACCTGGCGGGGTCTTGGACTCTGATACTGCGGGCAGCTTGGGTCGTTTGCATAGTGGCCGACTCGTTGGCATCGGTGACATGTAACATTGGCTCTGTATCCCGGTCGCGCCGGGGTGCTGCCCCGGTTGGCCGGGGGGGTGGTGCTGGTAGCGGGGGCGGCCGGAGTATTGTCTCTTCCTCGTCCTTGGCCCCCTCCTCCTCCTCTGGGTCGGTAGTGACCATTGTTGTTCCTGTTCTGCTCGTAGGACCCATTCCGGCCCACTCTGGTGATCTCCCACCGGTCAGCTTCGGCTGCGAGCTGCCGGGGATCGGTTAACTTGCTGTCGAGGAGGTGTTGGCGTAGTTCAATGAAGCAATTGTTGGACAGATGCTCCCATACCATCAGATTGAACAGCTGCTCGTAGGTCGTGACGTTGTTCCCTCTGATCCAGCCTTCGAAGGCTCGGCTAAAGTACGTTACATAGTCCACCCAAGTTGTACCTGGAATGCGTGTGCAGTCTCGGAACCTCTGACGGTACATCTCGGGCGTGAGGCCATAGCGGGTGAGGAGGGCCGCTTTCATATGGTCGTAGGAGGTCATCTGGTGGTCTGGGAGCTGTAACAGAGTATCGCGGCCCTCATTGAGGAATTTGCCCCATAGGCCGGCTCCCCAGTCGGTTCTATCGATCCGGTGCGCAGTCATCGCGATTTCATAGGCCTTAAACCATTGCTGGATGTCGTCTTCTCGAAAATATTCTCGGACCACATCCTTGGGGATGTGCACTTTTTTCTCCGCGGTCCCTGGGGTGGACGGTCTGTCGGGCACCCCTAACTCTTTATTTTGTTTGCGCAGGTTGATCTCGGCTAGGTTCCGTTCGTGCTCGTACGTTAGTCTTTTTTCCTCGAGCTCCCTTTGCCTCTGTTTCTCCTCTCTTTCTTCTCGGAGGCGAAGGTGCTCTAAGTTTATTTTTTGCTCGGCCAATTTGAGTTCTATGTCCATCTTGAGTCGGGCCATTTCGAGTTCGTGTAGTCGGGTTTTTTCTCTTTCTTGGATCTCGTCTTGCGAGAGACTGGTTCTTTGCCCCTCAGGGGCCGTGTTGGTATTTTTCGCGGTGCTTTGCTCAGGGGTTTCGACATCCCCGGTCTCTGCCCAAGATTCTAGGGCATGCTTAAAATCGTCCTTGGTACTTAGTCCGGTGGTAGCGATACCTAGTTCGATGCAGAACTGCTTTAGTTCACGATGGCTGTATTCCTCTAGTTTTTCCATTTGGAACTTCTCAGTTGATCCGCTCTCTTTAGTCGACATTGTTGTTCGTTGTGGGGTGAGCTACTCTCTGTACGTTATGCGGTGATTCGGATCGCGCCGCTGGCCACCAATGTTAGACGGACCGGGAGGGTCGGCCGAGATTACGGGGAGAGGTCTCCAGGGAGAGCCGTCTCCAACGACTGTACAGGTAAGTAACTTCCCCCCCACAGACGGACACCACACAAGATTGAAGGTTAACGAGACTTTATATGCAATTCTTAGGTTACGTCGCTATGATACAAGGAGGTCTGGACTCAGGGGTCCCCTCGGTTCTGATCTCTGGTTGAGGAGAAAGGGTAGCGGGACAGTCTTAGTTACCAATGAGTTAAATAGCTCTCAATCCTCGAGCTCGGCGTGGTTGCTGATCGGGCCGTGGAGGAGCCAAGCAGGTCCCGAGATGGATGAAGGATGGTCGACGGGCCGTGGAGAAGCCAAGCAGGTCCCGATGAAGATGATGGTTACAACGGTCCGCGGCCTCGCCAGCAGATCCGGACGACGGTGAAGAATGAAGGTTACGACGGCTGTGGCAGCGCCAACAGGCAGGACGATGGTGCACAGGACAGAGCTACGGCAGCGCCAGTAGTCCGTCCAGGATGAGTTCCTCTTACGTCTCTCGACTCCAAGATACAACTGACTTCCTGCTCTGGAGCTGTCCCAGTTATAGGGCTGGCGTGCTTTGATGTCCGGACCCTCGCACTTGGAGGTCGGGAGGTCCGGGATGAGGGAGTCCAGACACCCAGCAGGGGGGTGGAGCCAGCGCCCGGGGAGGCGATGGGCGAGCGGCACTGGGCGGGGGGAGAGCCATCGGCACCTCTCTCTCCCATTGACTTGCCAAGTAGCCCGCTCACCTCCTGGGTGGAGGGTGGTGCCGGATTGTCTGAGGCTGGGCTAGGCCCAGGGTTGAGGTCGATCGGGGGCCAGGCGGCCTCGTGGCGAGGCGTCCAAGATGGCGGCCCGGGCTGGGTGCATGGGCCGGCAGTGGATCGGACCCACGAGGTTATCATGTTCGAGGGCAGGGGTCCCTGAGGGGACGTAGGGCGTGCAATGGTGGTGTGTGGTGCTTGCGTGACTGGGCTCGGGCCTGGTCGAGCCGGGGGAGAGCGGCCCGTCATGTGGCCTGTCCAACAGTAAGGTAAGGTAACGTATGGTATGGTAGGGTTACAGAGGTAAGGTAAGGTATGGTAGTGTGCCTGAGGTAAGGTATGGTAGTGTGCCTGAGGTAAGGAGAGGGTGCCTGAGGTAAGGTATGGTAGGGTGCCTGAGGTAAGGTATGGTAGGGTGGCTGAAGTAAGGTGGTATGGTAGGGTGGCTGAGGTAAGGTTGCATGGTAGGGTGGCTGAGGTACGGTGATATGGTAGGGTGGCTGAGGTAAGGTCGTATGGTAGGGTGCCCGAGATAAGGTGAGGTAGGGCCCCCGAGGTAAGGTGCGGTAGGGCGCCCGTGGTAAGGTGCGGTAGGGCGCCCGTGGTAATGTGCCTGATGTAAGGTAAGGTAGGGTGCCTAAGGTAAGGTATGGTATGGTATGGTAGGGTTCCAGAGGTAAGGTATGGTATGGTAGTGTGCCTGAGGTAAGGTATGGTAGGGTGCCAGAGGTAAGGTATGGTAGGGTGCCTGAGGTAAGGTATGGTAGGGTGCCTGAGGTAAGGTATGGTAGGTTGCCTGAGGAAAGGTATGGTAGGGTCCCTGAGGAAAGGTATGGTAGGGTGCCTGAGGAAAGGTATGGTAGGGTGGCTGAGGAAAGGTATGGTAGGGTGGCTGAAGTAAGGTGGTATGGTAGGTTGGCTGAGGTAAGGTGATATGGTAGGGTGGCTGAGGTAAGGTCGTATGGTAGTGTGGCTGAGGTGGTATGGTAGGGTGGCTGAGGTAAGGTATGGTAGGGCACCTGAGGTAAGGTGCAGTAGGGCGCCTGAGGTAAGGTGCAGTAGGGCGCCTGAGGTAAGGTGCAGTAGGGCGCCCGAGGTAAGGTGCAATAGGGCGCCCGAGGTAAGGTGCGGGGGCGCCCGAGGTAAGGTGCAGGAGGGCGCCCGAGGTAAGGTGCAGGAGGGCGCCCGAGGTAAGGTGCGGTAGGGCGCCCGAGGTAAGGTGCGGTTGGGCGCCCGAGGTAAGGTAGGGTGCCCGAGGTAAGGTGCGGTAGGGCGCCCGAGGTAAGGTGCGGTAGGGTGCCTGAGGTAAGGTGCAGTAGGGTGTCTGAGGTAAGGTGCGGTAGAGTGCCCGACGTAAGGTGCGGTAGGGTGCCCGACGTAAGGTGCGGTAGGGTGCCCGAGGTAAGGTGCGGTAGGGCCCCCGAGGTAAGGTGCGGTAGGGCCCCCGAGGTAAGGTGCGGTAGGGCCCCCGAGGTAAGGTGCGGTAGGGCCCCCGAGGTAAGGTGCGGTAGGGCCCCCGAGGTAAGGTGCGGTAGGGCCCCCGAGGTAAGGTGCGGTAGGGCCCCCGAGGTAAGGTGCGGTAGGGCCCCCGAGGTAAGGTGCGGTAGGGCGCCCGTGGTAAGGTGCGGTAGGGCGCCCGTGGTAAGGTGCCTGAGGTAAGGTAAGGTAGGGTGCCTATGGTAAGGTAAGGTGCCTATGGTAAGGTAAGGTAACGTATGGTATGGTAGGGTTCCAGAGGTAAGGTAAGGTATGGTAGTGTGCCTGAGGTAAGGTATGGTAGTGTGCCTGAGGTAAGGTATGGGAGGGTGCCTGAGGTAAGGTATGGTAGGGTGCCTGAGGTAAGGTATGGTAGGGTGGCTGAAGTAAGGTGGTATGGTAGGGTGGCTGAGGTAAGGTTGCATGGTAGGGTGGCTGAGGTACGGTGATATGGTAGGGTGGCTGAGGTAAGGTCGTATGGTAGGGTGCCCGAGATAAGGTGTGGTAGGGTGCCCGAGGTAAGGTGCAGTAAGGTGCCTGAGGAAAGGTAAGGTATGGTAAGGTGCCTGAAGGAAGGTATGGTAAGGTGCCTGAGCTAAGGTATGGTAAGGTGCCTGAGGTAATGTATGGTAAGGTATGGTAAGGTCCCTGAGGTAAGGTATGGTAAGGTGCCTGAGGTAAGGTATGGTAAGGTGCCTGAGGTATGGTATGATATGGTAGGGCACCTGAGGTAAGGTATGGTAGGGCACCTGAGGTAAGGTATGGTAGGGCACCTGAGGTAAGGTATGGTAGGGCACCTGAGGTAAGGTATGGTAGGGCACCTGAGATAAGGTATGGTAGGGCGCCTGAGGTAAGGTACGGTAGGGCACCTTAGGTAAGGTATGGCAAGGTGCCTAAGGTAATGTATGGTAAGGTGCTTGAGGTATGGTAGGGCACCTGAGGTAAGGTATGGTAAGGTATGGTAGGGCACCTGAGGTAAGGTATGGTAGGGCGCCTGCGGTAAAGTATGGTATTGTGCCTGTAGTAAGATATGGTAGGGTACCTGAAGTAAAGTATGGTAGGGCAACTGAGGTAAGGTATGGTAGGGTGCCTGAGGTAAGATATGGTAGGGTGCCCAAGGCAAGGTGCAGTAGGGCGCCTGAGGTAAGGTGTGGTAGGGCGCCTGAGGTAAGGTGCAGTAGGGCGCCTGAGGTAAGGTGCAGTAGGGCGCCTGAGGTGGGGTGCAGTAGGGCGCCCGAGGTAAGGTGCAGTAGGGTGCCTGAGGTAAGGTGCGATAGGGCGCCCGAGGTAAGGTGCGGTAGTGCGCCCGAGGTAAGGTGCGGTAGTGCGCCCGAGGTAAGGTGCGGTAGTGCGCCCGAGGTAAGGTGCGGTAGTGCGCCCGAGGTAAGGTGCGGTAGTGCGCCCGAGGTAAGGTGCGGGAGGGTGCCCGAGGTAAGGTGCGGGAGGGCGCCCGAGGTAAAGTGCGGTAGGGCGCCCGAGGTAAAGTGCGGTAGGGCGCCCGAGGTAAGGTGCGGTAGGGCGCCTGAGGTAAGGTGAGGTAGGGCCCCCGAGGTAAGGTGCGGTAGGGCGCCCGTGGTAAGGTGCGGTAGGGCGCCCGTGGTAATGTGCCTGATGTAAGGTAAGGTAGGGTGCCTAAGGTAAGGTAAGGTATGGTATGGTAGGGTTCCAGAGGTAAGGTATGGTATGGTAGTGTGCCTGAGGTAAGGTATGGTAGGGTGCCTGAGGTAAGGTATGGTAGGGTGCCTGAGGTAAGGTATGGTAGGGTGCCTGAGGTAAGGTATGGTAGGGTGCCTGAGGTAAGGTATGGTAGGGTGCCTGAGGAAAGGTATGGTAGGGTCCCTGAGGAAAGGTATGGTAGGGTCCCTGAGGAAAGCTATGGTAGGGTGGCTGAGGAAAGGTATGGTAGGGTGGCTGAGGTAAGGTGATATGGTAGGGTGGCTGAGGTAAGGTCGTATGGTAGTGTGGCTGAGGTGGTATTGTAGGGTGGCTGAGGTAAGGTATGGTAGGGCACCTGAGGTAAGGTATGGTAGGGCACCTGAGGTAAGGTACGGTAGGGCACCTGAGGTAAGGTACGGTAGGGCACCTGAGGTAAGGTACGGTAGGGCACCTGAGGTAAGGTACGGTAGGGCACCTGAGGTAAGGTACGGTAGGGCACCTGAGGTAAGGTACGGTAGGGCACCTGAGGTGAGGTACGGTACGGCACCTGAGGTAAGGTACGGTAGGGCACCTGAGGTAAGGTACGGTAGGGCCCCTGAGGTAAGGTATGGTAAGATGCGGTACGGTCCCTGAGGTAAGGTGCAGTAGGGCGCCTGAGGTAAGGTGCGGTAGGGCGCCCGAGGTAAGGTGCGGGAGGGCGCCCGAGGTAAGGTGCGGTAGGGCGCCCGAGGTAAGGTGCGGTAGGGCGCCCGAGGTAAGGTGCGGTAGGGTGCCTGAGGTAAGGTGCAGTAGGGTGTCCGAGGTAAGGTGCGGTAGAGTGCCCGAGGTAAGGTGCGGTAGGGTGCCCGAGGTAAGGTGCGGTAGGGCCCCCGAGGTAAGGTGCGGTAGGGCCCCCGAGGTAAGGTGCGGTAGGGCCCCCGAGGTAAGGTGCGGTAGGGCCCCCGAGGTAAGGTGCGGTAGGGCCCCCGAGGTAAGGTGCGGTAGGGCCCCCGAGGTAAGGTGCGGTAGGGCCCCCGAGGTACGGTGCGGTAGGGTGCCCGAGGTAAGGTGCGGTAGGGCGCCCGTGGTAAGGTGCGGTAGGGCGCCCGTGGTAAGGTGCCTGAGGTAAGGTAAGGTAGGGTGCCTATGGTAAGGTAGGGTGCCTATGGTAAGGTAAGGTGCCTATGGTAAGGTAAGGTAACGTATGGTATGGTAGGGTTACAGAGGTAAGGTAAGGTATGGTAGTGTGCCTGAGGTAAGGTATGGTAGTGTGCCTGAGGTAAGGAGAGGGTGCCTGAGGTAAGGTATGGTAGGGTGCCTGAGGTAAGGTATGGTAGGGTGGCTGAAGTAAGGTGGTATGGTAGGGTGGCTGAGGTAAGGTTGCATGGTAGGGTGGCTGAGGTAAGGTCGTATGGTAGGGTGCCCGAGATAAGGTGAGGTAGGGCCCCCGAGGTAAGGTGCGGTAGGGCGCCCGTGGTAAGGTGCGGTAGGGCGCCCGTGGTAATGTGCCTGATGTAAGGTAAGGTGCCTAAGGTAAGGTATGGTATGGTATGGTAGGGTTCCAGAGGTAAGGTATGGTATGGTAGTGTGCCTGAGGTAAGGTATGGTAGGGTGCCTGAGGTAAGGTATGGTAGGGTGCCTGAGGTAAGGTATGGTAGGGTGCCTGAGGTAAGGTATGGTAGGGTGCCTGAGGAAAGGTATGGTAGGGTCCCTGAGGAAAGGTATGGTAGGGTGCCTGAGAAAAGGTATGGTAGGGTGGCTGAGGAAAGGTATGGTAGGGTGGCTGAAGTAAGGTGGTATGGTAGGTTGGCTGAGGTAAGGTGATATGGTAGGGTGGCTGAGGTAAGGTCGTATGGTAGTGTGGCTGAGGTGGTATGGTAGGGTGGCTGAGGTAAGGTATGGTAGGGCACCTGAGGTAAGGTATGGTAGGGCACCTGAGGTAAGGTACGGTAGGGCACCTGAGGTAAGGTACGGTAGGGCACCTGAGGTAAGGTACGGTAGGGCACCTGAGGTAAGGTACGGTAGGGCACCTGAGGTGAGGTACGGTAGGGCACCTGAGGTGAGGTACGGTAGGGCACCTGAGGTGAGGTACGGTAGGGCACCTGAGGTGAGGTACGGTAGGGCACCTGAGGTGAGGTACGGTAGGGCACCTGAGGTAAGGTACGGTAGGGCACCTGAGGTAAGGTACGGTAGGGCACCTGAGGTAAGGTATGGTAAGATGCGGTACGGTCCCTGAGGTAAGGTGCAGTAGGGTGCCTGAGGTAAGGTGCGGTAGGGCGCCCGAGGTAAGGTGCAGGAGGGCGCCCGAGGTAAGGTGCGGTAGGGCGCCCGAGGTAAGGTGCGGTAGGGTGTCCGAGGTAAGGTGCAGTAGGGTGTCCGAGGTAAGGTGCGGTAGAGTGCCCGAGGTAAGGTGCGGTAGGGTGCCCGAGGTAAGGTGCGGTAGGGTGCCCGAGGTAAGGTGCGGTAGGGCCCCCGAGGTAAGGTGCGGTAGGGCCCCCGAGGTAAGGTGCGGTAGGGCCCCCGAGGTAAGGTGCGGTAGGGCCCCCGAGGTAAGGTGCGGTAGGGCCCCCAAAGTAAGGTGCGGTAGGGCCCCCGAGGTAAGGTGCGGTAGAGCCCCCGAGGTAAGGTGCGGTAGAGCCCCCGAGGTAAGGTGCGGTAGGGCCCCCGAGGTAAGGTGCGGTAGGGCCCCCGAGGTAAGGTGCGGTAGGGCCCCCGAGGTAAGGTGCGGTAGGGCGCCCGTGGTAAGGTGCGGTAGGGCGCCCGTGGTAAGGTGCCTGAGGTAAGGTAAGGTAGGGTGCCTATGGTAAGGTAAGGTGCCTATGGTAAGGTAAGGTAACGTATGGTATAGTAGGGTTCCAGAGGTAAGGTAAGGTATGGTAGTGTGCCTGAGGTAAGGTATGGTAGTGTGCCTGAGGTAAGGTATCGGAGGGTGCCTGAGGTAAGGTATGGTAGGGTGCCTGAGGTAAGGTATGGTAGGGTGGCTGAAGTAAGGTGGTATGGTAGGGTGGCTGAGGTAAGGTTGCATGGTAGGGTGGCTGAGGTACGGTGATATGGTAGGGTGGCTGAGGTAAGCTCGTATGGTAGGGTGCCCGAGATAAGGTGAGGTAGGGCCCCCGAGGTAAGGTGCGGTAGGGCGCCCGTGGTAAGGTGCGGTAGGGCGCCCGTGGTAATGTGCCTGATGTAAGGTAATGTAGGGTGCCTAAGGTAAGGTAAGGTATGGTATGGTAGGGTTCCAGAGGTAAGGTATGGTATGGTAGTGTGCCTGAGGTAAGGTATGGTAGGGTGCCTGAGGTAAGGTATGGTAGGGTGCCTGAGGTAAGGTATGGTAGGGTGCCTGAGGAAAGGTATGGTAGGGTCCCTGAGGAAAGGTATGGTAGGGTCCCTGAGGAAAGGTATGGTAGGGTGCCTGAGGAAAGGTATGGTAGGGTGGCTGAGGAAAGGTATGGTAGGGTGGCTGAAGTAAGGTGGTATGGTAGGTTGGCTGAGGTAAGGTGATATGGTAGGGTGGCTGAGGTAAGGTCGTATGGTAGTGTGGCTGAGGTGGTATGGTAGGGTGGCTGAGGTAAGGTATGGTAGGGCACCTGAGGTAAGGTATGGTAGGGCACCTGAGGTAAGGTACGGTAGGGCACCTGAGGTAAGGTACGGTAGGGCACCTGAGGTAAGGTACGGTAGGGCACCTGAGGTAAGGTACGGTAGGGTGCCCGAGGTAAGATGCGATAGGGCGCCTGAGGTAAGGTGCGATAGGGCGCCCGATTTAAGGTATGGTAGGGCACCCGATTTAAGGTACGGTAGGGCACCCGAGGTAAGGTGTGGTAGGGTGCCTGAGGTAAGGTAGGGTGCCTAAGGTAAGGTGCCTAAGGTAAGGTAGGGTGCCTAAGGTAAGGTGCCTAAGGTAAGGTAAGGTAACGTATGGTATGGTAGGGTTCCCGAGGTAAGGTAAGGTAAGGTATGGTAGTGTGCATGAGGTAAGGTATGGTAGGGTGACTGAGGTAAGGTATGGTAGGGTGGCTGAGGAAAGGTATGGTAGGGTGGCTGAGGTAAGTTGGTATGGTAGGGTGGCTGAGGTGAGGTGGTATGGTAGTGTGGCAGAGGTGAGGTGGTATGGTAGTGTGGCAGAGGGGAGGTGGTATGGTAGGGTGGCTGAGGTGAGGTGGTATGGTTGGGTGGCTGAGGTGAGGTGGTATGGTTGGGTGGCTGAGGTAAGGTAGTATGGTTGGGTGCCTGAGGTAAGGTGGTATGGTTAGGTGCCTGAGGTAAGGCATGGTAGGGTGCCTGAGGTACAGTATGGTAAGGTTCTTAAGGTAATGTATGGTATGGTGCTTGAGGTAAGGTATGGTAAGGTGCCTGAAGTAACATATGGTAAGGTGCCTGAGGTAACGTATGGTAAGGTGCCTGAGGTAAGCTATGGTATGGTAGGGTACCTGAGGTAAGTTATGGTATGGAACCTGAGGTAAGGTATGGTAGGGCGCCTGAGGTAAGGTATGGTAGGGCGCCTGAGGTAAGGTATAGTAGGGCGCCTGAGGTAAGGTATGGTAGGGCGCCTGAGGTAAGGTAGGGCGCCTGAGGTAAGGTAGGGCGCCTGAGGTAAGGTACGGTAGGGCACCTGAGGCAAGGTACGGTAGGGTACCTGAGGTAAGTTATGATAGGGTACCTGAAGTAAGTTATTGTAGGGTACCTGAAGTAAGGTATGGTAAGGTGCGGTACGGTCCCTGAGGTAAGGTGCAGTAGGGTGCCTGAGGTAAGGTATGGTAGGGTGGCTGAAGTAAGGTGGTATGGTAGGGTGGCTGAGGTAAGGTTGCATGGTAGGGTGGCTGAGGTACGGTGATATGGTAGGGTGGCTGAGGTAAGGTCGTATGGTAGGGTGCCCGAGATAAGGTGAGGTAGGGCCCCCGAGGTAAGGTGCGGTATGGCGCCCGTGGTAAGGTGCGGTAGGGCGCCCGTGGTAATGTGCCTGATGTAAGGTAAGGTAGGGTGCCTAAGGTAAGGTATGGTATGGTATGGTAGGGTTCCAGAGGTAAGGTATGGTATGGTAGTGTGCCTGAGGTAAGATATGGTAGGGTGCCTGAGGTAAGGTATGGTAGGGTGCCTGAGGTAAGGTATGGTAGGGTGCCTGAGGTAAGGTATGGTAGGGTGCCTGAGGTAAGGTATGGTAGGGTGCCTGAGGTAAGGTATGGTAGGGTCCCTGAGGAAAGGTATGGTAGGGTGCCTGAGGAAAGGTATGGTAGGGTGGCTGAGGAAAGGTATGGTAGGGTGGCTGAAGTAAGGTGGTATGGTAGGTTGGCTGAGGTAAGGTGATATGGTAGGGTGGCTGAGGTAAGGTCGTATGGTAGTGTGGCTGAGGTGGTATGGTAGGGTGGCTGAGGTAAGGTATGGTAGGGCACCTGAGGTAAGGTATGGTAGGGCACCTGAGGTAAGGTACGGTAGGGCACCTGAGGTAAGGTACGGTAGGGCACCTGAGGTAAGGTACGGTAGGGCACCTGAGGTAAGGTACGGTAGGGCACCTGAGGTGAGGTACGGTAGGGCACCTGAGGTGAGGTACGGTAGGGCACCTGAGGTAAGGTACGGTAGGGCACCTGAGGTAAGGTACGGTAGGGCACCTGAGGTAAGGTACGGTAGGGCACCTGAGGTAAGGTACGGTAGGGCACCTGAGGTAAGGTATGGTAAGATGCGGTACGGTCCCTGAGGTAAGGTGCAGTAGGGTGCCTGAGGTAAGGTGCGGTAGGGCGCCCGAGGTAAGGTGCAGGAGGGCGCCCGAGGTAAGGTGCGGTAGGGCGCCCGAGGTAAGGTGCGGTAGGGTGCCTGAGGTAAGGTGCAGTAGGGTGTCCGAGGTAAGGTGCGGTGGAGTGCCCGAGGTAAGGTGCGGTAGGGTGCCCGAGGTAAGGTGCGGTAGGGTGCCCGAGGTAAGGTGCGGTAGGGCCCCCGAGGTAAGGTGCGGTAGGGCCCCCGAGGTAAGGTGCGGTAGGGCCCCCGAGGTAAGGTGCGGTAGGGCCCCCAAAGTAAGGTGCGGTAGGGCCCCCGAGGTAAGGTGCGGTAGAGCCCCCGAGGTAAGGTGCGGTAGGGCCCCCGAGGTAAGGTGCGGTAGGGCCCCCGAGGTAAGGTGCGGTAGGGCCCCCGAGGTAAGGTGCGGTAGGGCGCCCGTGGTAAGGTGCGGTAGGGCGCCCGTGGTAAGGTGCCTGAGGTAAGGTAAGGTAGGGTGCCTATGGTAAGGTAAGGTGCCTATGGTAAGGTAAGGTAACGTATGGTATGGTAGGGTTCCAGAGGTAAGGTAAGGTATGGTAGTGTGCCTGAGGTAAGGTATGGTAGTGTGCCTGAGGTAAGGTATGGGAGGGTGCCTGAGGTAAGGTATGGTAGGGTGCCTGAGGTAAGGTATGGTAGGGTGGCTGAAGTAAGGTGGTATGGTAGGGTGGCTGAGGTAAGGTTGCATGGTAGGGTGGCTGAGGTACGGTGATATGGTAGGGTGGCTGAGGTAAGGTCGTATGGTAGGGTGCCCGAGATAAGGTGAGGTAGGGCCCCCGAGGTAAGGTGCGGTAGGGCGCCCGTGGTAAGGTGCGGTAGGGCGCCCGTGGTAATGTGCCTGATGTAAGGTAATGTAGGGTGCCTAAGGTAAGGTATGGTATGGTAGGGTTCCAGAGGTAAGGTATGGTATGGTAGTGTGCCTGAGGTAAGGTATGGTAGGGTGCCTGAGGTAAGGTATGATAGGGTGCCTGAGGTAAGGTATGGTAGGGTGCCTGAGGAAAGGTATGGTAGGGTCCCTGAGGAAAGGTATGGTAGGGTCCCTGAGGAAAGGTATGGTAGGGTGCCTGAGGAAAGGTATGGTAGGGTGGCTGAGGAAAGGTATGGTAGGGTGGCTGAAGTAAGGTGGTATGGTAGGTTGGCTTAGGTAAGGTGATATGGTAGGGTGGCTGAGGTAAGGTCGTATGGTAGTGTGGCTGAGGTGGTATGGTAGGGTGGCTGAGGTAAGGTAAGGTAAGGTATGGTAGTGTGCATGAGGTAAGGTATGGTAGGGTGACTGAGGTAAGGTATGGTAGGGTGGCTGAGGAAAGGTATGGTAGGGTGGCTGAGGTAAGTTGGTATGGTAGGGTGGCTGAGGTGAGGTGGTATGGTAGTGTGGCAGAGGTGAGGTGGTATGGTAGTGTGGCAGAGGTGAGGTGGTATGGTAGGGTGGCTGAGGTGAGGTGGTATGGTTGGGTGGCTGAGGTGAGGTGGTATGGTTGGGTGGCTGAGGTAAGGTAGTATGGTTGGGTGCCTGAGGTAAGGTGGTATGGTTAGGTGCCTGAGGTAAGGCATGGTAGGGTGCCTGAGGTACAGTATGGTAAGGTTCTTAAGGTAATGTATGGTATGGTGCTTGAGGTAAGGTATGGTAAGGTGCCTGAAGTAACATATGGTAAGGTGCCTGAGGTAACGTATGGTAAGGTGCCTGAGGTAAGCTATGGTTTGGTAGGGTACCTGAGGTAAGTTATGGTATGGAACCTGAGGTAAGGTTTGGTAGGGCGCCTCAGGTAAGGTATGGTAGGGCGCCTGAGGTAAGGTATGGTAGGGCGCCTGAGGTAAGGTATGGTAGGGCGCCTGAGGTAAGGTAGGGCGCCTGAGGTAAGGTACGGTAGGGCGCCTGAGGTAAGGTACGGTAGGGCACCTGAGGTAAGGTACGGTAGGGTACCTGAGGTAAGTTATGATAGGGTACCTGAAGTAAGTTATTGTAGGGTACCTGAAGTAAGGTATGGTAAGGTGCGGTACGGTCCCTGAGGTAAGGTGCAGTAGGGTGCCCGAGGTAAGGTGCAGTAAGGTTCCCAAGATAAGGTGCAGTAAGGTTCCCAAGGTAAGGTGCTGTATGGTACCTGAGTTAAGGTGTGCTAAGGTGCCTGAGGAAATGTTAGATCAGGTATGGTAAGGTGCCTGAAGGAAGGTATGGTAAGGTGCCTGAAGGAAGGTATGGTAGGGTTCCTGAGGTAAGGTGCCTGAGGTAATATATGGTAAGGTGCCTGAGGTAATGTATGGTGAGGTGCTTGAGGTAAGGTATGGTAGGGTGCCTGGGGTAAGGTATGGTAGGGCGCCTGAGGTAAGGTATGGTAGGGCACCTGAGGTAAGGTATGGTAGGGCACCTGAGGTAAGGTATGGTAGGGCACCTGAGGTAAGGTATGGTAGGGCACCTGAGGTAAGGTATGGTAGGGCACCTGAGGTAAGGTATGGTAGGGCACCTGAGGTAAGATATGGTAGGGCACCTGAGGTAAGGTATGGTAGGGCGCCTGAGGTACAATACAGTAGGGCGCCTGAGGTAAGGTGCGATCGGGCGCCTGAGGTAAGGTGCGGTAGGGGGCCCGAGATAAGGTACGGTAGGGCACCTGAGGTAAGGTGCGGTAGGGCACCCGAGGTAAGGTGCGGTAGGGCGCCCGAGGTAAGGTGCGGTAGGGCGCCCGAGGTAAGGTGCGGTAGGGCGCCCGAGGTAAGGTGCGGTAGGGCGCCCGAGGTAAGGTGCGGTAGGGCGCCCGAGGTAAGGTGCGGTAGGGTGCCCGAGGTAAGATGCGGTAGGGCGCCTGAGGTAAGGTGCGATAGGGCGCCCGATTTAAGGTATGGTAGGGCACCCGATTTAAGGTACGGTAGGGCACCCGAGGTAAGGTGTGGTAGGGTGCCTGAGGTAAGGTAGGGTGCCTAAGGTAAGGTGCCTAAGGTAAGGTAGGGTGCCTAAGGTAAGGTGCCTAAGGTAAGGTAAGGTAACGTATGGTATGGTAGGGTTCCCGAGGTAAGGTAAGGTAAGGTATGGTAGTGTGCATGAGGTAAGGTATGGTAGGGTGACTGAGGTAAGGTATGGTAGGGTGGCTGAGGAAAGGTATGGTAGGGTGGCTGAGGTAAGTTGGTATGGTAGGGTGGCTGAGGTGGGGTGGTATGGTAGTGTGGCAGAGGTGAGGTGGTATGGTAGTGTGGCAGAGGTGAGGTGGTATGGTAGGGTGGCTGAGGTGAGGTGGTATGGTTGGGTGGCTGAGGTGAGGTGGTATGGTTGGGTGGCTGAGGTAAGGTAGTATGGTTGGGTGCCTGAGGTAAGGTGGTATGGTTAGGTGCCTGAGGTAAGGCATGGTAGGGTGCCTGAGGTACAGTATGGTAAGGTTCTTAAGGTAATGTATGGTATGGTGCTTGAGGTAAGGTATGGTAAGGTGCCTGAAGTAACATATGGTAAGGTGCCTGAGGTAACGTATGGTAAGGTGCCTGAGGTAAGCTATGGTATGGTAGGGTACCTGAGGTAAGTTATGGTATGGAACCTGAGGTAAGGTATGGTAGGGCGCCTGAGGTAAGGTATGGTAGGGCGCCTGAGGTAAGGTATGGTAGAGCGCCTGAGGTAAGGTATGGTAGGGCGCCTGAGGTAAGGTAGGGCGCCTGAGGTAAGGTACGGTAGGGCGCCTGAGGTAAGGTACGGTAGGGCACCTGAGGTAAGGTACGGTAGGGCACCTGAGGTAAGGTACGGTAGGGTACCTGAGGTAAGTTATGATAGGGTACCTGAAGTAAGTTATTGTTGGGTACCTGAAGTAAGGTATGGTAAGGTGCGGTACGGTCCCTGAGGTAAGGTGCAGTAGGGTGCCCGAGGTAAGGTGCAGTAAGGTTCCCAAGATAAGGTGCAGTAAGGTTCCCAAGGTAAGGTGCTGTATGGTACCTGAGTTAAGGTGTGCTAAGGTGCCTGAGGAAATGTTAGATCAGGTATGGTAAGGTGCCTGAAGGAAGGTATGGTAAGGTGCCTGAAGGAAGGTATGGTAGGGTTCCTGAGGTAAGGTATGGTAAGGTGCCTGAGGTAATATATGGTAAGGTGCCTGAGGTAATGTATGGTAAGGAGCTTGAGGTAAGGTATGGTAGGGTGCCTGGGGTAAGGTATGGTAGGGCGCCTGAGGTAAGGTATGGTAGGGCACCTGAGGTAAGGTATGGTAGGGCACCTGAGGTAAGGTATGGTAGGGCACCTGAGGTAAGGTATGGTAGGGCACCTGAGGTAAGGTATGGTAGGGCACCTGAGGTAAGGTATGGTAGGGCACCTGAGGTAAGATATGGTAGGGCACCTGAGGTAAGGTATGGTAGGGCGCCTGAGGTACAATACAGTAGGGCGCCTGAGGTAAGGTGCGATCGGGCGCCTGAGGTAAGGTGCGGTAGGGGGCCCGAGATAAGGTACGGTAAGGCACCTGAGGTAAGGTACGGTAGGGCACCTGAGGTAAGGTACGGTAGGGCACCTGAGGTAAGGTACGGTAGGGCACCTGAGGTGAGGTACGGTACGGCACCTGAGGTAAGGTACGGTAGGGCACCTGAGGTAAGGTACGGTAGGGCACCTGAGGTAAGGTACGGTAGGGCACCTGAGGTAAGGTATGGTAAGATGCGGTACAGTCCCTGAGGTAAGGTGCAGTAGGGCGCCTGAGGTAAGGTGCGGTAGGGCGCCCGAGGTAAGGTGCAGGAGGGCGCCCGAGGTAAGGTGCAGGAGGGCGCCCGAGGTAAGGTGCGGTAGGGCGCCCGAGGTAAGGTGCGGTAGGGCGCCCGAGGTAAGGTGCGGTAGGGTGCCTGAGGTAAGGTGCAGTAGGGTGTCCGAGGTAAGGTGCGGTAGAGTGCCCGAGGTAAGGTGCGGTAGGGTGCCCGAGGTAAGGTGCGGTAGGGTGCCCGAGGTAAGGTGCGGTAGGGCCCCCGAGGTAAGTTGCGGTAGGGCCCACGAGGTAAGGTGCGGTAGGGCCCCCGAGGTAAGGTGCGGTAGGGTGCCCGAGGTAAGGTGCGGTAGGGCGCCCGTGGTAAGGTGCGGTAGGGCGCCCGTGGTAAGGTGCCTGAGGTAAGGTAAGGTAGGGTGCCTATGGTAAGGTAAGGTGCCTATGGTAAGGTAAGGTAACGTATGGTATGGTAGGGTTCCAGAGGTAAGGTAAGGTATGGTAGTGTGCCTGAGGTAAGGTATGGTAGTGTGCCTGAGGTAAGGTATGGGAGGATGCCTGAGGTAAGGTATGGGAGGGTGCCTGAGGTAAGGTATGGTAGGGTGGCTGAAGTAAGGTGGTATGGTAGGGTGGCTGAGGTAAGGTTGCATGGTAGGGTGGCTGAGGTACGGTGATATGGTAGGGTGGCTGAGGTAAGGTCGTATGGTAGGGTGCCCGAGATAAGGTGAGGTAGGGCCCCCGAGGTAAGGTGCGGTAGGGCGCCCGTGGTAAGGTGCGGTAGGGCGCCCGTGGTAATGTGCCTGATGTAAGGTAAGGTAGGGTGCCTAAGGTAAGGTATGGTATGGTATGGTAGGGTTCCAGAGGTAAGGTATGGTATGGTAGTGTGCCTGAGGTAAGGTATGGTAGGGTGCCTGAGGTAAGGTATGGTAGGGTGCCTGAGGTAAGGTATGGTAGGGTGCCTGAGGTAAGGTATGGTAGGGTGCCTGAGGTAAGGTATGGTAGGGTGCCTGAGGAAAGGTATGGTAGGGTCCCTGAGGAAAGGTATGGTAGGGTGCCTGAGGAAAGGTATGGTAGGGTGGCTGAGGAAAGGTATGGTAGGGTGGCTGAAGTAAGGTGGTATGGTAGGTTGGCTGAGGTAAGGTGATATGGTAGGGTGGCTGAGGTAAAGTCGTATGGTAGTGTGGCTGAGGTGGTATGGTAGGGTGGCTGAGGTAAGGTATGGTAGGGCACCTGAGGTAAGGTACGGTAGGGCACCTGAGGTAAGGTACGGTAGGGCACCTGAGGTAAGGTACGGTAGGGCACCTGAGGTAAGGTACGGTAGGGCACCTGAGGTAAGGTACGGTAGGGCACCTGAGGTGAGGTACGGTAGGGCACCTGAGGTAAGGTACGGTAGGGCACCTGAGGTAAGGTACGGTAGGGCACCTGAGGTAAGGTACGGTAGGGCACCTGAGGTAAGGTATGGTAAGATGCGGTACGGTCCCTGAGGTAAGGTGCAGTAGGGCGCCTGAGGTAAGGTGCGGTAGGGCGCCCGAGGTAGGGTGCGGTAGGGCGCCCGAGGTAAGGTGCAGGAGGGCGCCCGAGGTAAGGTGCAGGAGGGCGCCCGAGGTAAGGTGCGGTAGGGCGCCCGAGGTAAGGTGCGGTAGGGTGCCTGAGGTAAGGTGCAGTAGGGTGTCCGAGGTAAGGTGCGGTAGAGTGCCCGAGGTAAGGTGCGGTAGGGTGCCCGAGGTAAGGTGCGGTAGGGTGCCCGAGGTAAGGTGCGGTAGGGCCCCCGAGGTAAGGTGCGGTAGGGCCCCCGAGGTAAGGTGCGGTAGGGCCCCCAAAGTAAGGTGCGGTAGGGCCCCCGAGGTAAGGTGCAGTAGGGCCCCCGAGGTAAGGTGCGGTAGGGCCCCCGAGGTAAGGTGCGGTAGGGCCCCCGAGGTAAGGTGCGGTAGGGCCCCCGAGGTAAGGTGCGGTAGGGCGCCCGTGGTAAGGTGCGGTAGGGCGCCCGTGGTAAGGTGCCTGAGGTAAGGTAAGGTAGGGTGCCTATGGTAAGGTAAGGTGCCTATGGTAAGGTAAGGTAACGTATGGTATGGTAGGGTTCCAGAGGTAAGGTAAGGTATGGTAGTGTGCCTGAGGTAAGGTATGGTAGTGTGCCTGAGGTAAGGTATGGGAGGGTGCCTGAGGTAAGGTATGGTAGGGTGCCTGAGGTAAGGTATGGTAGGGTGGCTGAAGTAAGGTGGTATGGTAGGGTGGCTGAGGTAAGGTGATATGGTAGGGTGGCTGAGGTAAGGTCGTATGGTAGGGTGCCCGAGATAAGGTGAGGTAGGGCCCCCGAGGTAAGGTGCGGTAGGGCGCCCGTGGTAAGGTGCGGTAGGGCGCCCGTGGTAATGTGCCTGATGTAAGGTAAGGTAGGGTGCCTAAGGTAAGGTATGGTATGGTATGGTAGGGTTCCAGAGGTAAGGTATGGTATGGTAGTGTGCCTGAGGTAAGGTATGGTAGGGTGCCTGAGGTAAGGTATGGTAGGGTGCCTGAGGTAAGGTATGGTAGGGTGCCTGAGGTAAGGTATGGTAGGGTGCCTGAGGAAAGGTATGGTAGGGTCCCTGAGGAAAGGTATGGTAGGGTGCCTGAGGAAAGGTATGGTAGGGTGGCTGAGGAAAGGTGCGGTATGGCGCCTGAAGTAAGGTGCGGTATTGCGCCTGAGGGAAGGTGCGGTATGGCGCCTGAGGGAAGGTGCGGTATGGCGCCTGAGGGAAGGTGCGGTATGGCGCCTGAGGGAAGGTGCGGTATGGCGCCTGAGGGAAGGTGCGGTATGCCGCCTGAGGGAAGGTGCGGTATGGCGCCTGAGGTAAGGTGCGGTATGGCGCCTGAGGTAAGGTGCGGTATGGCGCCTGAGGTAAGGTGCGGTAGGGAACCTGAGGTAAGGTATGGTAGGGCACCTGAGGTAAGGTATGGTAGGGCACCTGAGGTAAGGTATGGTAGGGCACCTGAGGTAAGGTATGGTAGGGCTCCTGAGGTAAGGTATGGTAGGGCACCTGAGGTAAAGTATGGTAGGGCGCCTGAGGTAAAGTATGGTAGGGCGCCTGAGGTAAGGTAAGGTATGGTAGGGCACCTGAGTTATAGTACGGTAGGGCACCCGAGGTAAGGTGCGGTAGGGCGCCTGGGGGAAGGTGCGGTAGGGCGCCTGGGGGAAGGTGCGGTAGGGCGCCTGGGGGAAGGTGCGGTAGGGCGCCTGGGGGAAGGTGCGGTAGGGCGCCTGGGGGAAGGTGCGGTAGGGCGCCTGAGGTAAGGTGCGGTATGGTAGGGTGCCTGAGGTAAGGGATGATAAGGTGCCTGAGGTAAGGTATCGTAAGGTATTGTAGGGTAACTGAGGTAAGGTAAGGTGCGGTAGGGCGCCCAAGGTAAGGTGCGGTAGGGCGCCCGAGGTAAGGTGCGGTAGGGCGCCCGAGGTAAGGTGCGGAAGGGTGCCCGAGGTAAGGTGCGGTAGGGTGCCCGAGGTAAGGTGCGGTAGGGTTCCCGAGGTAAGGTGCGGTAGGGTTCCCGAGGTAAGGTGCGGTAGGGTGCCCGAGGTAAGGTGCGGTAGGGTGCCCGAGGTAAGGTGCGGGAGGGTGCCCGAGGTAAGGTGCGGGAGGGTGCCCGAGGTAAGGTGCGGGAGGGTGCCCGAGGTAAGGTGTGACGTAAGGTTTGGTAGGGTACCTGAGTTAAGGTTTGGTAGGGCACCTGAGGTAAGGTTTGGTAGGGCACCTGAGGTGAGGTATGGTACGGTGCCTGAGGTATGGTAGGGTGCCTGAGGTAAGGTGAGGTATGGTAGGGTGCCTGAGGTAAGGTGAGTTATGGTAGGGTGCCTGAGGTAAGGTAAGGTGCGGTAGGGTCCCCGAGGTAAGGTGCAGTAGGGTGCCCAAGGTAAGGTATGGTAGGGTGCCTGAGGTAAGGTATCGTAAGGTGCCTGAGGTATGTTATCGTAAGGTGCCTGAGGTAAGGTATGGTATGGTAAGGTTCCTGAGGTAAGGTATGGTAGGGTAGGGTGCCTGAGGTAAGGTATGGTAGGGTGCCTGAGGTAAGGTATGGTAGGGTGCCTGAGGTAAGGTATGGTAGGGTGCCTGAGGTAAGGTATGGTAGGGTACCTGAGGTAAGGTATGGTAGGGTACCTGAGGTAAGGTATGGTAGGGTACCTGAGGTAAGGTATGGTAGGGTACCTGAGGTAAGGTATGGTAGGGTACCTGAAGTAAGGTATGGTAGGGTACCTGAGGTAAGGTATGGTAGGGTACCTGGAGTAAGGTATGGTAGGGTACCTGAAGTAAGGTATGGTAGGGTACCTGAAGTAAGGTATGGTAGGGCACCTGAAGTAAGGTATGGTAGGGCACCTGAGGTAAGGTATGGTACGGTGCGGTAGGGTCCCCGAGGTAAGGTGCGGTCAGGTTCCCGAGGTAAGGTGCGGTCAGGTTCCCGAGGTAAGGTGCGATCAGGTTCCCGAGGTAAGGTGCGGTCAGGTTCCCGAGATAAGGTGCGGTCAGGTTCCCGAGATAAGGTGCGGTCAGGTTCCCGAGATAAGGTACGGTCAGGTTCCAGAGGTAAGGTGCGGTCAGGTTCCCGAGGTAAGGTGCGGTCAGGTTCCCGAGGTAAGGTGCGGTCAGGTTCCCGAGGTAAGGTGCGGTCAGGTTCCCGAGGTAAGGTGCGTTCAGGTTCCCGAGGTAAGGTGCGGTCAGGTTCCCGAGGTAAGGTGCGGTCAGGTTCCCGAGGTAAGGTGCGGTCAGGTTCCCGAGGTAAGGTGCGGTCAGGTTCCCGAGGTAAGGTGCGGTCAGGTTCCCGAGGTAAGGTGCGGTCAGTTTCCCAAGGTAAGGTGCAGTAAGGTTCCAGAGGAAATGTAAGATCAGGTATGGTAAGGTGCCTGAAGGAAGGTATGGTAAGGTGCCTGAAGGAAGGTATGGTAAGGTGCCTGAAGGAAGGTATGGTAAGGTGCCTGAGGTAAGGTATGGTAGGGTGCCTGAGGTAAGGTATGGTAACGTGCCTGAAGCAAGGTATAGTAAGGTGCCTGAGGTAAGGTATGGTATGGTAGGGTACCTGAGGTACGGTATGGTAGGGTGCCTGAGGTAAGGTATGGTAGGGTGCCTGAGGTAAGGTATGGTAGGGTGCCTGAGGTAAGGTATGGTAAGGTGCCTGAGGTAAGGTGTGGTAAGGAACCTGAGGTAAGGTGTGGTAAGGAACCTGAGGTATGGTAAGGCAGGTTACCTGAGGTAAGGTATAGTAAGGTGCGGTACGTTGCCCGAGGTAAGGTACGGTAAGGTGCCTGAGGTAAGGTGCCTGACGTAAGGTGCCTGAGGTAAGGTGCCTGAGGTAAGGTGCCTGAGGTAAGGTGCGGTAAGGTGCCCGAGGTAAGGTGCAGTAAGGTGCCCGAGGTAAGGTGCGGTAAGGTGCCCGAGGTAAGGTGCCCGAGGTAAGGTGCCCGAGGTAAGGTGCGGTAAGGTGCCCGAGGTAAGTTGCGGTAAGGTGCCCGAGGTAAGTTGCGGTAAGGTGCCCGAGGTAAGGTGCGGTAAGGTGCCCGAAGTAAGGTGCGGTAAGGTAAGGTAAGGTAAGGTGCGGTACGGTACGGTAAGGTAAGGTGCGGTAAGGTAAGGTAAGGTGCGGTAAGGTAAGGTAAGGTGCGGTGTAGGAAATGGGACCCCCGGCCGGCCAGGGCTTGCGCCACAGCCAGTCAGAGACCACCACTCCTATGTAAAGTCGACCCCTGCTCGCCCTCTAGGTAACGCGGCGCGGGCAGTCAGGCCTATCTCGGAGGACATGTGTGAAGCATTTGCGCACGCACCCACCAACAACAACCTCCCGGGCCCCCCCACAAAAGGAACTCCACACCAAGTATATATATGAAAATAGTCTTTGTATTACGAAGGACACATAGGAACATACACCTTACAAGGGGCTCGAGGTACGGCAGGGGTTACAAGGGGAAAGAACAGGGCAGGGCCAAGGGGCCCCTGCCAGGAGTAGGCACATGATCGATCTAGCATTAGAACACATATTCACTGGGAGCTTCCTCGGACTAGGACTAGGACACAATCACCAGGAGCTTAGCATAGAATACGTCCCGCCCCGGGGTCTCATAGAACCAGCAATAGAACTCACTCTAACCAGTATAGACATACATGAGGCAAGGTTATACAGGAGGGAAGGAATGGCAAGGTACAGCACATCACAGAGGCCCCCATCAGCAGGGCAACACATAAGAATTCCTAGCAACATTTTGATGATAGTCAGTAGCGCCCCCTAGGCCAGATGGCCTTCCTGAGGCAAGGGCGCCTTAAAGTCTCGATGTCCATAATGGGCTGCAAGGGGCCCGGGGCAAACCTAAACGTGGCAGCGGCCCACGAAGTGCTGGGCCGCTGAGGGGTTTGGATGTAGCCTTGCAGGCTCGGGGTCAGGGACACGTGGGAGCCTCCTCAGGCTCGGAGCAAGGGGTGAGGGTGGAGCCTCCCAGGCTCAGGGGGAATCGGCCGAATGGAGGAGCCTCTCTGGGCTCGAGGAGTCAGGGCCACGTGGGAGCCATCTTGGGGCTCAAGGACAAATCTGTGGGCAGGCGGGGCCCCCCCTCGGGGGACCCGGCATCAATGGGGGCCGTGACGGAGCCTCGCGGCTCGGGATCAGAACTGGGCAGGCGGGGCCCCCCCTCGGGGGACCCGGCATCAATGGGGGCCCCTGGGGCCGTGACGGAGCCTCGCGGGCTCGGGATCAGAACTGTGGGCAGGCGGGGCCCCCGGCACCACTGTGGGCCCTTCGGGCCTTGAGGCACAACCGGCGGGTTACTGGAGGGGCGGGGCGAGCTCCGACAATGAGCCCCGACGCCCCCTCCTCTCCGTCGCACTCACCGGGTCTGTTGCGCCTTCGTCGGGTGCTCCGGGGCTCCCTCCCTCGCGGGGGCCCCGGGGGGGGGGGAATCAGCAGCTTCGCGGGGGTCTGGCAGGAGCGCGGAGTGGGCTCCCGCCGCTCCTGCTTCGGTGTCCTTCTTCGGCCGGCCTCTCTCCTTCTCTCGGGCCGGCAGCCAATCACGGCGCGGCCCGGGGGATGACGCTGGGGGGAATCCCGGGCCGGCAGCCAATCCCAGCGCGGCCCGGGGATGACATCACCAGGGTCCCGGGCGGCGGCGGTGAACACGGGGGGAAATTGACGAGGAGTAGGCTTCCTCGTAAGGCACCAGGGCAGGCGATAAAGCGAGGTAGGCTCTCGCTGGGGTGATAGTATCTCCGTAGCACGAGGCAGACACCGGGTGGGCACCGGTCTGGTTGGATATAGCGCTCCTAGCGCGAGGGCATGAATGGAGCGCCCCAAGGCGCTAGGTCAGCCAGAGAGTGCTCCTGAGCGCTAGGAGCATAGGTGAAGCGCCCCAGGCGCTGGGACTGCAGAAAAAGCGCTCCCCAAGCGCTAGAAGAGTAGACAACCGGGTCTATAGAAAGTCCATGTAGTAGGTAGTTCAGGAGCAGAGCAGGGCCCAGGGAGGCACGCCCTTCCCTGAGCCCCAAGCAGCAGCACGACCCTGGCAGGGTCCCAAGCAGGAAGAAGAAGAGAGAGAGAAGAGGGCCCACCCCCCTTTTATACAGGAGCTCCCTTTGTCTCCAAAAGGGGCAGGCAGGGAGAGAACCAGCCAGAACTGGTTATAAGGAATTTCATGCTACTGGCCAGGCCAGGGGCACTGGACGCACCCTAGGGGGTGGAGCCAGCCTGGTGGGGAAGGCCCAGCCGGCCTCAGCCAATCGTACACCAGCACACCTACTGCACACAGGCACCAAAGTCTAGAAGTGGCACTTCCCTTCTAGTCACACACATGCTGCATACATCATCTTGTAGCATTCAACCTCACGAGCGCACACATACCAAACACGACCCGGCACGCCCCCACGCATCAGGAACTACCAGGGCCACATACATTCCCCATGCATTCCTATGGGAGGCAGGTCTCTCTCACCACACACACACTCAGAGGGGGAATCACCATTCCCCGGACACATATACTAAGCACCAAACTTCAGGGGCGGACCTACCAGACAGGCCAAGTCCAACATGCGGTAAGGTGCCCGAGGTAAGGTGCGGTAAGGTGCCCGAGGTAAGGTGCCCGAGGTAAGGTGCGGTAAGGTGCCCGAGGTAAGGTGCCCGAGGTAAGGTGCCCGAGGTAAGGTGCGGTAAGGTGCCCGAGGTAAGGTGCGGTAAGGTGCCCGAGGTAAGGTGCAGTAAGGTGCCCGAGGTAAGGTGCGGTAAGGTGCCCGAGGTAAGGTGCGGTAAGGTGCCCGAGGTAAGGTGCGGTAAGGTGCCTAGGGTAAGGTGCGATAAGGTACCTGAGGTATGGTATGGTAAGGTATGGTAGGGTGCCTGAGGTGGGGTATGGTAGGGTGCCTGAGGTAAGGTAAGGTATAGTATGGTGCCTGAGGTATGGTAAGGTATAGTATGGTGCCTGAGGTATGGTAAGGTAAGGTATGGTGGGGTGCCTGAGGTAAATTATGGTAGGGTGCCTGAGGTAAGGTATGGTAGGGTGCCTGAGGTAAGGTATGGTAGGGTGCCTGAGGTAAGGTATGGTAGGGTGCCTGAGGTAAGGTATGGTAGGGTGCCTGAGGTAAGGTATGGTAGGGTGCCTGAGGTAAGGTATGGTAGGGTGCCTGAGGTAAGGTATTTTAGGGTACCTGAGGTAAGGTATTTTAGGGTACCTGAGGTAAGGTATTTTAGGGTACCTGAGGTAAGGTATTTTAGGGTACCTGAGGTAAGGTATGGTAGGGTGCCTGAGGTAGGGTAAGGTATGGTAGGGTGCCTGAGGTCGGGTAAGGTATGGTAGGGTGCCTGAGGTCGGGTTATGTATGGTAAGGTGCCTGAGGTAGGGTAAGGTATGGTAAGGTGCCTGACAGAAGGTGTGGTATGTTCCTGAGGTAAGGTGTGGTAGGGTGTCTGAGGTAAGGTGTGGTAGGGTGTCTGAGGTAAGGTGTGGTAGGGTGTCTGAGGTAAGGTATGGTAGGATGCCTTATATAAGGTGTGGTAAGGTGCCTGAGATAAGGTGTGGTAAGGTGTAGTAAGGTGCCTGAGATAAGGTGTGGTAAGGTGTAGTAAGGTGCCTGCGATAAGGTGTGGTAAGGTGTAGTAAGGTGCCTGAGATAAGGTGTGGTAAGGTGTAGTAAGGTGCCTGAGGTAAGGTGGGGGTAAGTTGCCCGAGGTAAGGTGCCAGAGGTAAAGTACCTGAGGTTGTAGTGTAGTTCCTATATTCCCAATAGGCTCTGCGCATTGGAATAGTATATCCTATAGACTTGACGTAGGACTGAAGTCGACTAGGTCTCTACCGAATATACTAGACTTAAATGTGAGTTCCAGCTAGCTCAGAGATACTAGAAACTTTCTCGAATACACAAGAAGGGATTAGTTTATAATAACCGCATGACAACTTTGTTTCCCAAGAATAAGATTTCTATCTCTAGAGTCGCGGAAACAATAGATAGTTATTTACCTCAGTCAATCGTCCTTGCTACAGTTCACCAGAGGTGCAGAGAAAGAGAGAGATGGGTGTTTTTTAATAAAAAGGATTTATTGAACAGTCTTCTTTCTTATGCAGAGGAAATGAACTGCTACAATCGTAATACTGGTTGCAAAGTACAATGCGTACAGTAAGAAGAGTATTATAAAATACCCAGCTTACCTGGCACGCGTTGCTGCGATCTCCCAAGAAAGGAAATTCAAGGAAACTCGTTATGATAGCATTCTATTTACATTGTGTCATTTTTATTGAAACTTATTCATTTTAATATGGGAAACATTTCAAAGTGTCGTTTTATTTATTTGAGTGCTTGTGGATACACAATTTGTTGTTTTTCCATCTTGTGCGTACATCAGTATTTGAAAGATTATGAGGGCCCTGGGGGGACCGATATTTAAAAAATATTTATGCCAGAAACCTTTGCGGGAGTGTACTCAACTTCCCAAAGTTTCCTGGTGATCGAATGAATGGTGTTTCAATTCTATTTATTTATTCGAGTGCTTGTGGATACACGATTTATTGTTTTTCTGTATTGTGCGTACATCAGTATTCGAAAGATTATGAGGGCCCTGGGGGGCCGATATTTAAAAAAAAAATTATGACAGAAACCTTTGCGGGAGTGTACTCAACAACTTCCAAAAAGTTTCCTAGCGATCGGATGAATGCTGTTTTAATTCGATTTATTTATTTGAGTGCTTGTGTATACACGATTTTTTGTTTTTCCGTCTTGTGCGTACATCAGTATTCAAAAGATTATGAGGGCCCTGGGGGGCTGTTGGACGTGGCCCTTCTGGCAGGTCCACCCCTGAAGTTTTGTGCTTGTTATATGTGACCTGGGAATGGTGACCCCCTTCTGAGTGTGTGTGTGGTGAGACTGAGAGACCTGCCTCCCATAGGAATGCATGGGGGATGTATGTGGCTCTGGTAGTCCCTGATGCGTGGGGCGTGCCGGGTCGAGTTTGGTATGTGTGCGCTCGTGAGGTTGAAGGCTACAAGATGATGTATGCGGCATGTGTGTGACTAGAAGGGAAGTGCCACTTCTAGACCTTGGTGCGTGTGTGCAGTAGGTGTGCTGGCGTATGATTGGCTGAAGCCGGCTGGGCCTTCCCCCACCAGGCTGGCTCCACCCCCCTGGGGTGCGTCCAGTGTCCCTAGCCTGGCCAGTACCAAGAAATTCCTTATAACCAGTTCCAGCTGGTTCTCTCCCTGCCTGCCCCTTTTGGAGACAAAGGGAGCCCCTGTATAAAAGGAGGGTGGGCCCTCTTCTCTCTCTCTTCTTCCTCTTCTTGTCCTGACTGGAACCCTGCCAGGGGCGTGCTGCTGCGTGGGCTCAGGGTTGGCTGGCCTCCCTGGGCCCTGCCCTGCTCCTGAACTGCTGATGTCCCTTTTTCCCTTCCAAGAGCTGGTGTGCTCCCCCTGAACTCCTGGACTCCCTATGGACTGTGTATTTCTGCTGCTAGCGCTGGGGGAGCGCTGTCCCTTCTGCCCAGCGCCTGGAAGCGCCGATCCCGGCCCTCTAGCACTTTGGAGCACTTCATCCGTGTAATAGCTCTGGGAACGCTATATTCCCCAAGCCGGTGCCACCCGGCATCCGCCCCGTTCCACAGAGGTTTTGCACCCCCAGCGAGTGCCTACCTCGCTTTATTTCCTTCCTGGCTGCCTTATCGAGGGAGCCTGGCCCTCGTCAATTTCCCCTGTGTTCACCGCCGCAGCCCGGGGCCCCGCGTGAAGCCAGCCCCCGGGCCGCGCTCTGATTGGCGGCTGGCCCGATGATGTTTCCCCGGGCCGCGCTCTGATTGGCCGGCGGCCCGGGGAGCTGCAGACACGGAGAGACGAGCATGCAGGGAGCGGCGGGAGCCTACTCCGCGCCCCTGCGTCCCCCAAGACGACTGCCGCTTCCCCCCCGGGGCCCCCCAGGAGAGAGAGGGCGCCCCGGAGAGCGAGAGAGACCGGCGCGCTTGCCGACCGGTGAGTGATGCAGGAGGGGAGGCGGGGCATCGGGCCACATTGCCGGTGGCCGCCGCTCCCCTCCCGCGTGGGCAGACATGTGCTTAGAGGCCCGCGGGCCCCCCAGTAATGCCGGGTCTCCCGAGGGGGACCCCGCCTGGCCATACCTTGCCCCCGGAGCCCCGAGGAGGCTCCACCACGTGTCCCTGGCCCTCCGAGCCCGCGAGGCTCCGCCCAGATATTCCCTGAGCCCCGGGAGGCTCCAGCTGCATCTGACCCCCTAGAGCCCCGAGAGGCTCCATCTTTGGCCGCTGCCCAGACGAGCCTGCAAGGCTCCACCCCCTATTCTGTTCTAAGAGCCCCGAGATGGCTCCCACGTGGCCCCTTCCTCCTCGAGCCCCGAGGGGCTCCCCCATTGTCCCTTGCCCTCTCGAGCCTGCGAGGCTCCTACGTGATGTCCCCTTCATCCACGGTTGCCCAGCACTTCGTGGGCAGCCGCCACGTTTAGGTTTGCCCCTGGCCCCTTGCAGCCCTCTCTGGACATCGAGACTCTAAGGCGCCCTTGCCCCAGGAAGGCCCTCTGGCCTATGGGGTGCTACTGACTAACATCAAAGTGATGCTGAGAGTTATTATGTGTTGCCCTGCTGATGGGGGCCTCTGTTGTGTTATGTACCTTGCAATCCCTTTCGTATAACCTTGCCTCATGTATGTCTATACTGGTTAGAGTGAGTTCTATTGCTAGTCCTATGAGACCCCGGGGCGTGACGTATTCTAATGAGGTGTGCTGAGTAATGGAGTGTAATGAGGTGTGCTGAGTAATGGAGTGTAAGTTCTCTGGGATGGGGAGCTTGCTGAATCAACGATAATCCTGTCCTTCCTTACCCCGCTGAATGTGTTTTAGGCGTCAGGTGTCGCCCTGGCTGAATTTATGTTGAGTTGTATCCCGGACAAGGAAGACCTGCTGGCGCTGCCGCGGCTTGCCTTGGGGAGAGCTGAACACTGAGACCTGCTGGCGCTGCCACGGCTCCTCTTGTTGTGTTTTAGGCGTCTGGTGTCGCCCTGGCTGAATTTATGTTGAGTTGTATCCCGGACAAGGAAGACCTGCTGGCGCTGCCGCGGCTTGCCTTGGGGAGAGCTGAACACTGAGGCCTGCTGGCGCTGCCGCGGCTCATCTTGTTGTGTTTTAGGCGTCAGGTGTCGCCCTGGCTGAATTTATGTTGAGTTGTATCCCGGACAAGGAAGACCTGCTGGCGCTGCCGCGGCTTGCCTTGGGGAGAGCTGAACACTGAGACCTGCTGGCGCTGCCGCGGCTCATCTTGTTGTATTTATGTTAAGTTGTATCCCGGTCAAGGAAGACCTGCTGGCTCGGCCGCGGCTTGCCTTAGGGGAGAGCTGAACACTTAGTTCCCAGGTGGAAGACCAGTGGAGGGAGGAAGTTCCAAGACTGGTAAGAGAGTGTGTTCTGAGGGTGTTCTCCTGGGAGAGCGCGGAACCTCAGAAGTAGAGGTAGGGTGGGGCATTCTTGCCCGTGACCTCTGGCAAGCCTGAGGGTGCGGACCCTAGGTGGAAGGAACAGTGGTAGTCGTGGCTACCCTGAGAAAGGGAGTGGAGAAGGGCTATTGTGGGCCAGGGGTTACCACCCCCCACTTCGGATTAGCAGGGACCAGTGGTATCTGGGTGGCCTAGGGCCTGGTCCTAGTCCCGGACAACTAAGGCGTGCCAGTGGGGTAGCCTGGTTGGGCCTATGTCTTTATTATTTTTTTTATCTTTTTTAATTTTTAGTCTGTGTGTGTCTATCGGTCCATGTGGCGTCGAACTGGAGGGTGGCTCGGCAGCGCGGGCCCCGTCCATGTTCTATCGCCCTGCAGCAGGGAAGTCCATCACGGTAGTGATTGGTCTACCCTGCGTTTGGGCTGGGAGGGGCATGTGTTGGACGTGGCCCTTCTGGCAGGTCCACCCCTGAAGTTTTGTGCTTGTTATATGTGACCTGGGAATGGTGACCCCCCTTCTGAGTGTGTGTGTGGTGAGAGAGACCTGCCTCCCATAGGAATGCATGGGGGATGTATGTGGCTCTGGTAGTCTGTTAGACGGACTGGGAGGGTCGGCCGAGGACAAGGGGAGAGGTCTCGGGGGAGAGCCGTCTCCAGCGATCATACAGACAAGTAACTTCCCCCCCCACAGATGTACACCACACAAGGATAAGGTTCAACGTTACTTTATAAGCAATTCTTCAAGTACGGTGAAATGGTACAAGGAGGTCTGGACTCAGGGGTCCCCTCTATACTAGTCTCTTGGTTGGGAAAGGGGGTAGCGGGACAGTCTCGTTACCAATCTGGTAGATGGAATAGCTCACAATCCTCGAGCTCGGCGTTCTAGATGATCGGGCCGCGGCGGAGCCAGCAGGTCCCGGGATGGTTGAAGGTAGCGACGGTCCGCGGCGGAGCCAGCAGGTCCCGATGACGATGAAGGTTTCAGAAGGTTGCGGCAGCGCCAGCAGGCAGGTTAATAGTTCGCAAGGCAGGGCTACGGCAGCGCCAGTAGTCCGTCAAGGATGAGTTCTTCACTGCGTCTCTCGACTCCAGGATACAACTGCCTTCCTGCTCTGGGGCTGCCCCAGTTATAGGTCTGGCGCCCTTTGATGTCCGGACCCTCGCACTTGGAGGTCGGGAGGTCTAGGATGAGGGAGTCCAGACACCCAGCAGGGGGGTGGAGCCAGCGCCTCGGGAAGCTGGGGTGATCGGCACCTGGCGGGGGAGAGCCATCGACACCTCTTTCTCCCATTGACCTGCCAAGTAGTCCGCTCACCTCCTGGGTGGATGGTGGTGCCGGGATGTCGGGGCCTGGCCAGGCCCAGGGTTAGGGTCGAGTGGAGGCCACGTGGCCTCGTGGTGCTGTGTCCAAGATGGCACCCAGGCCGGGCGAGAGAGGGCCGGTAGGGAATCGGGCCCATGATGGGGAGATGTCCAGGGGCAGGGGTCTCATAGGAGACGGGAAACGGATGGTTGTTGCGTGTAACCCTTGAAGAGCCCGGTTCGGGCCTGGTCGTGCGGGGAGGGAGCAAGCCTTTCATGTGGCCTGTCCAACATGCGTCCCCCCCAGCTGAAGGCGGGGAGAGTCACCCATCCTCTTGGGGACTCTCTTCGTCGAGGCGGAAAAAGCGGGACAGGCCATCCGCGTTGGCGTGGTCTTGCCCGGGACGATGTTCCACAGTGAAGTCCATCCCCTGCAGGGAGATGGACCAACGCAAGAGTTTCGGGTTTTCCCCCCGCATCTGCATTAGCCACTGCAGGGGCCGATGATCGGTCTGTACCCGGAAGTGGGTGCCGAAGAGATAAGGCCGGAGCTTTTTGAGGGCCCACACCACGGCGAAGGCCTCGCTTTCGATGGTGCTCCAGCGTTGTTCCCGGGCCAGGAGCCGTCTGCTGATGAAAGCCACCGGCTGGTCAAGTCCTTCGGGGTTCAGCTGGGAAAGGACCGCCCCAATGCCATGGTCGGAGGCGTCCGTTTGGACGATAAATTCTTGGCTGTAGTCGGGGGCCTGGAGCACAGGGGCGGAGCACATGGCGGCCTTCAGCTTCTCGAAGGCCGCTTGACAGTCGGGGGTCCAGTTGACCTCCTTTGGTTGGTTTTTGGAGGTGAGTTCCGTGAGGGGCCCCACAATGCTGCCATAGTCCCTCACGAACCGCCGGTAGTAGCCTGTGAGCCCCAAGAAGGCGCGGACCTCGGTCTGGGTGATGGGGGGCTGCCAAGCCTGGATGGCAGCGATCTTGAGTTACAGAGGGGCCACCAGACCGCTTCCCACCTGGTGCCCGAGATAGGTCACGGACCCCTGGCCAATTTGGCATTTGCTGGCCTTGATCATGAGGCCAGCTTGTTGGAGGGCCTGTAGCACCTCTCGGAGGTGGTGGAGGTGGTCGGACCAGTGGCGGCTGTACACAGCGATATCGTCCAGGTAGGCGGCGCTGAACTCTTCGAGTCCCGCCAGGACCTGGTTTACTAGCCGCTGAAATGTTGCTGGGGCATTCTTCATGCCGAATGGCATGACCTTGAAGTGGTAGTGGCCATCAGGGGTGGAGAAGGCAGATCGTTCTTGGGCCCGGGGTGTGAGGCCGATCTGCCAGTAGCCCGCTGTCAGGTCGAAGATGCTGAGGTTGCGGGCAGCTCCTAGGCGGTCGATTAGTTCATCTGCTCGGGGAATGGGGTGTTACTTCTGTTCTGGTGACCGCATTCAAGCCCCGGTAGTCGACGCAGAACCGGAGCTCAGGCGTGGTGCCGGGGGCGGCTGCTTTGGGGACCAGTACCACTGGGCTGGCCCAGGGGCTGTCTGAGGGTTCGATGACCCCGAGCGCGAGCATCTTGGCCACCTCCTCTTGAATGCAGGCCCGTACCCGATCTGGTACGCGGTAAGCCCGATGGCGGACAGGGGGGCTCTCTCCAGTGTCCACGTCGTGTAAGCACCAGGGGGTGACCCCTGGGGTGAGGGAGAACAGGGTGGCGAACTGCAGCAGGAGGTCTCGGCAGCCTTGGCGCTGTTCCGGGGTGAGGGCCTCCGAGAGTCGGACCCCGTCCACGGAGCCGTCCTTCTCCCGAGTCCGTAGGAGGTCAGGAAGTGGTTCGGAGTCCTCCTCGGCTCCGCTGTCTGTTGCCATCAGGAGGCTGTGCTCTGAGCGCACAAAGTGGGGTTTCAGTCTATTAGCGTGGAGGACCCGGAGAGGGTTCCGTGAAGATTCCATATCGATGAGATAGGTGACAGGGCTCTTGCGCTCGATTACTTTGAAGGGCCCCGTCCATTTGTCTTGCAGGGCGCATGGTTCGGTGGGAGACATTACCCACACTTGTTGGCCGGGTTCAAATTCGATGGAGGAGGCATTTTGATCGTACCACCTTTTCATGTCTTCTTGACTGGCCTCCAAGTTTGCTTTCGCCATCTCTCGGAATCGTCTGGTCTGGTTGCGGAGGGTTATGAGGTACTTGAAAACATCTGGAGGGTTCTTTAGAGGGGGCATTTCCCAGCCTTCTTTGACTAGGCTGAGCGGGCCGCGCACAGGGTGTCCATACAAGAGTTCGAATGGGCTGAAGCCGAGGGACTTCTGGGGGACTTCTCGGTAGGCAAAGAGGAGGCACGGCAGTAGCACATCCCACTGGCGACGGAGGGGCTCTTCCAACCCCCAAATCATCCCTTTGAGCGTGCGGTTGAACCGCTCAACCAGTCCGTTCCCTTGGGGGTGGTAGGGGGTCGTGAATCTGTAGGTGACCCCACACTGTTGCCAGAGGGACTTCATGTACTTTGAAATAAAGTTTGTGCCCCGGTCGCTGACGACTTCTCGGGGGAAGCCCACCCGGGAGAAGATCCCCATCAAGGCCCGGCCGACTACCGGGGCTGTCACAGTTCGTAGGGGAACAGCCTCGGGGTAGCGGGTGGCGTGGTCCACCAGTACCAGGATGAACCGATGTCCTTGTGCTGTACGGGGGTCCAGGGGCCCCACAATGTCTATCCCCACCCTCTCGAACGGGGTGGTGACCACCGGGAAAGGTTGCAGAGGTGCTTTAAGTTTGCGGCCACTCTTCCCGCTGGCCTGGCACGTGGGGCAGGACCGGCAGTGCTGGAGTACGTCGTTCCTCATCTTGGGCCAGAAAAAGTGGGTCACCAGGCGACTGTAGGTTTTGTCCTGACCCAGGTGGCCAGCCAGGGGGACATCGTGGGCCAGGTTTAGCAAGAAGTCTCTAAAGCGTAGGGGTACCACTAGCACTCAACTGGCCCCTAACTCTGCGATTCTCTGTTCGCTGTACAACAGGTCATTGTCCCAATAGACCCAATGGGTTCCGGAGGTATCCCCTGCAGTCTGGGCGAGGGCTTGTTGGCGGAGTCCCTCGAGGGAGGGACAGGTCTTCTGCTCGTGGCGAAACTGTTCCTGGGTGGGTCCCCCCTCCTGACGCCACTGAGCCAGGCCGGGAAGGTCCTGAGGCTGAACGAGCCCCTCGGGAGTTTGCTCTGGGGGGACGGCACGGTCGGTGTCTTCTACTGGCGCGACCGGGGGAGGAGGTGCCGGCCATTCATGTTCTTCGGGTCGGGGGGTGGCACGGGCAGCCATGGACCGGGTGGTTACGCACGCCCAGTCCGGGATGCCCAACATCCCCAGGTGCTCCCTCCTCTCGACGGCGGCCCACGGGGAACTCTCCAGATCATTTCCCAGGAGACAGTCTACGGGGGCATCATCTCGGACCGTCACTTTCAACATGCCGGAGACTCCTCCCCACTCGAAGGGGACGCAGGCCATCCGACATAGTCTCTCCGAATTGTCGGCTGAACGGACAGGGCAGAGAACGTTCGGCAGGATCTGTTCTGGGGTCACCAGATGACAGCGGACGGCTGTCACACTGGCCCCTGTGTCACGTAGGGCTTCGGCCCTGCGTCCATTAATGTTCACCCACTGACTGTACTTCCGGGTGTTGGCGGGTAGGGGGACCCGCGGGACCATGTCTTTTCCCCCTAGGCACGCTAGAACCATGGCGGCGGGTTCCCATTCTTGGTGTTCTTGCTCACATTCCTCGTGTTCTTCGGAGATTTGTTCTTCCCCCAGGGCGGCGGCAGCCATCTGGCGGGGTCTCGGAGTCTGGCTCTGTGGACAATTCGGGTCGTTTGCGTAGTGGCCGACTCGCTGGCATCGGTGACATGTGACATTGGCTCTGTATCCCGGCCGCGCCGGGGTGTTGCCCCGGTTGGCCGGGGGTGGGGTGCTGGTAGCGGGAGCGGCCGGGGCGTTGTCTCTTCCCCGTCCCTGGCCCCCTCCTCCTCCTCGGGGACGGTGCTGACCGTGGTTGTTCCGGACCTGTTCATGCGACCCATTTCGGCCCACTCGGGTAATTTCCCACCGGTCAGCCTCGGCGGCGAGCTGCCGCGGATCAGTCAATTTACTGTCGAGGAGGTGCTGCCTGAGCTCGACGAAGCAGTTGTTTGATAGATGCTCCCATACCATGAGATTGAATAGTTGCTCGTAGGTTGTTACGTTGCTCCCCTTGATCCACCCCTCGAAGGCTCTGCTGAAATAGTTCACGTATTCCACCCAAGTTGTACCCGGGATCCGGGTGCAGTCTCGGAACCTCTGGCCGTACATTTCGGGTGTGAGCCCATAGCGGGTGAGGAGGGTAGCTTTCATGTGGTCATAGGAGGTCATCAGATGGTCGGGAAGCTGCAGCAGGGCATCGCGGCCTTCATTGACGAACCTCCCCCATAGACCGGCTCCCCAGTCGCTGCGATCGATCCGGTGGGAGGTCATAGCGATCTCATAGGTCTTGAACCACTGCTGTATGTCGTCATCTCGGAAATATTCTCGAACAACATCCTTGGGGATGTGTACCTTCTTTTCTGTTGCCCCCGGGGTGTGCGGTTGCTCGGGCACCCCTAATTCTTTGTTCTGCTTGCGTAAGTCTATCTCAGCTAGTTTGCGCTCGTGTTCATACGCCAGTCTCTTCTCTTCGAGCTCTCTTTGTCTCTGTTTCTCTTCCCGTTCTTCTCGGAGCCGCAGGTGCTCCAGGTTCAGTTTTTGTTCGGCTAATTTGTGTTCGCCATCCATTTTGAGGCGGGCCATTTCTAGCTCGTGTAGTCGGTTTCTTTCTCGTTCTTGGATCTCATCTTGCGAGAGACCCGTTCTTTGCTCCTCGGGAGCCGTGGTGTTTTTCTCCGCTGCTGCGACATTTTGGTCCGGGGGTCCGACGGCCCCGGTTTCTGCCCATGACTCAATGGCGTGCTTGAAATCGTCTTTAGTACTCAGACCGGTGGTAGCGATACCTAGTTCAATGCAGAATTGTTTCAACTCATGATGGCTGTATTCTTCCAATTTCTCCATCTGGAATTTCTCGGTGGATCCGCTTTCTTTGGTTGGCATTGTGGTTTTGTCGTGGGGTGAGCTACTCTCTGTACGATTATGCGTCGATTCGGATCGCGCCGCTGGCCACCAATGTTAGACGGACCGGGAGGGTCGGCCGAGGACAAGGGGAGAGGTCTCGGGGGAGAGCCGTCTCCAGCGATCGTACAGACAAGTAACTTCCCCCCCACAGATGTACACCACACAAGGATAAGGTTCAACGTTACTTTATAAGCAATTCTTCAAGTACGGTGAAATGGTACAAGGAGGTCTGGACTCAGGGGTCCCCTCTATACTAGTCTCTTGGTTGGGAAAGGGGGTAGCGGGACAGTCTCGTTACCAATCTGGTAGATGGAATAGCTCACAATCCTCGAGCTCGGCGTTCTAGATGATCGGGCCGCGGCGGAGCCAGCAGGTCCCGGGATGGTTGAAGGTAGCGACGGTCCGCGGCGGAGCCAGCAGGTCCAGATGAAGGTGGTGGTTACAAACGGTCCGCGGCCACGCCAGCAGGTCCCGATGACGATGAAGGTTTCAGAAGGTTGCGGCAGCGCCAGCAGGCAGGTTAATAGTTCGCAAGGCAGGGCTACGGCAGCGCCAGTAGTCCGTCAAGGATGAGTTCTTCACTGCGTCTCTCGACTCCAGGATACAACTGCCTTCCTGCTCTGGGGCTGCCCCAGTTATAGGTCTGGCGCCCTTTGATGTCCGGACCCTCGCACTTGGAGGTCGGGAGGTCCAGGATGAGGGAGTCCAGACACCCAGCAGGGGGGTGGAGCCAGCGCCTCGGGAAGCTGGGGTGATCGGCACCTGGCGGGGGAGAGCCATCGACACCTCTTTCTCCCATTGACCTGCCAAGTAGTCCGCTCACCTCCTGGGTGGATGGTGGTGCCGGGATGTCGGGGCCTGGCCAGGCCCAGGGTTAGGGTCGAGTGGAGGCCACGCGGCCTCGTGGTGCTGTGTCCAAGATGGCGCCCAAGCCGGGCGAGAGAGGGCCGGTAGGGAATCGGGCCCATGATGGGGAGATGTCCAGGGGCAGGGGTCTCATAGGAGACAGGAAACGGATGGTTGTTGCGTGTAACCCTTGAAGAGCCCGGTTCGGGCCTGGTCGTGCGGGGAGGGAGCAAGCCTTTCATGTGGCCTGTCCAACATAGTCCCTGATGCGTGGGGCGTGCCGGGTCGAGTTTGGTATGTGTGCGCTCGTGAGGTTGAAGGCTACAAGATGATGTATGCGGCATGTGTGTGACTAGAAGGGAAGTGCCACTTCTAGACCTTGGTGCGTGTGTGCAGTAGGTGTGCTGGCGTATGATTGGCTGAAGCCGGCTGGGCCTTCCCCCACCAGGCTGGCTCCACCCCCCTGGGGTGCGTCCAGTGTCCCTAGCCTGGCCAGTACCAAGAAATTCCTTATAACCAGTTCCAGCTGGTTCTCTCCCTGCCTGCCCCTTTTGGAGACAAAGGGAGCCCCTGTATAAAAGGAGGGTGGGCCCTCTTCTCTCTCTCTTCTTCCTCTTCTTGTCCTGACTGGAACCCTGCCAGGGGCGTGCTGCTGCGTGGGCTCAGGGTTGGCTGGCCTCCCTGGGCCCTGCCCTGCTCCTGAACTGCTGATGTCCCTTTTTCCCTTCTAAGAGCTGGTGTGCTCCCCCTGAACTCCTGGACTCCCTATGGATTGTGTATTTCTGCCGCTAGCGCTGGGGGAGCGCTGTCCCTTCTGCCCAGCGCCTAGAAGCGCCGATCCCGGCCCTCTAGCACTTTGGGGCACTTCATCCGTGTAATAGCGCTGGGAACGCTATATTCCCCAAGCCGGTGCCACCCGGCAGCCGCCCCGTTCCACGGAGGTTTTGCACCCCCAGCGAGTGCCTACCTCGCTTTATTTCCTTCCTGGCTGCCTTATCGAGGGAGTCTGGCCCTCGTCAATTTCCCCTGTGTTCACCGCCGCAGCCCGGGGCCCCGCGTGAAGCCCACCCCCGGGCCGCGCTCTGATTGGCGGCTGGCCCGATGACGTTTCCCCGGGCCGCGCTCTGATTGGCCGGCGGCCCGGGGAGCTGCAGACACGGAGAGACGAGCATGCAGGGAGCGGCGGGAGCCTACTCCGCGCCCCTGCGTCCCCCAAGACGACTGCCGCTTCCCCCCCGGGGCCCCCCAGGAGAGAGAGGGCGCCCCGGAGAGCGAGAGAGACCGGCGCACTCGCCGACCGGTGAGTGATGCAGGAGGGGAGGCGGGGCATCGGGCCACATTGCCGGTGGCCGCCCCTCCCCTCCCGCGTGGGCAGACATGTGCTTAGAGGCCCACGGGCCCCCCAGTAATGCCGGGTCCCCCGAGGGGGACCCCGCCTGGCCATACCTTGCCCCCGGAGCCCCGAGGAGGCTCCACCACGTGTCCCTGGCCCTCCGAGCCCGCGAGGCTCCGCCCAGATATTCCCTGAGCCCCGGGAGGCTCCAGCTGCATCTGACCCCCGAGCCCCGAGGAGGCTCCAACGTGTCCTTGCCCCTGAGCCCGAGCGGCTCCACCATTGTCCTAGAGCCCCGAGAGGCTCCATCTTTGGCCACTGCCCAGACGAGCCTGCAAGGCTCCACCCCCTATTCTGTTCTAAGAGCCCCGAGATGGCTCCCACGTGGCCCCTTCCTCCTCGAGCCCCGAGGGGCTCCCCCATTATCCCTTGCCCTCTCGAGCCTGCGAGGCTCCTACGTGATGTCCCCTTCATCCACGGGTGCCCAGCACTTCGTGGGCAGCCGCCACGTTTAGGTTTGCCCCGGGCCCCTTGCAGCCCTCTCTGGACATCGAGACTCTAAGGCGCCCTTGCCCCAGGAAGGCCCTCTGGCCTATGGGGTGCTACTGACTAACATCAAAGTGATGCTGAGAGTTATTATGTGTTGCCCTGCTGATGGGGGCCTCTGTTGTGTTATGTACCTTGCAATCCCTTTCGTATAACCTTGCCTCATGTATGTCTATACTGGTTAGAGTGAGTTCTATTGCTAGTCCTATGAGACCCCGGGGCGTGACGTATTCTAATGCTAAGCTCCTGGTGATTATGTGTTCTAGTCCTAGTCCGAAGAAGCTCCCAGTTGTTATATGTTCTAAATGCCAACTCCATCATGTGCACCTTCCTGGCAGTGGTCCCTTGGCCCTGCCCTGTACCTTTTCCCTGGTAATCCCTGCCGTGCCTCGAGCACATTATAAAGTGTATGTTCCTATGTGTCCTCCCTAATACAAAGACTATTTTCATATACACTTTGTGTGGAGTTCCTTTTGTGGGAGGCCTGGGATGTTGCTGTTGGTGGGTGCGTGCGCAAATGCTTCACACATGTCCTCCGAGATAGGATGTCCTCCGAGATAGGCCTGACTGCTCGCGCCGCGTTACCTAGATGGGTGAGCAGGGGTCGACTTTACATAGGAGTGGCGGTCTCTGACTGGCTGTGGCGCAAGCCCTGGCCGGCCGGGGGTCCCATTTCCTACAGGGGCCGATATTTTAAACAAAATCAACTTCCCAAAGTTTCATGGTGATTGGATGAATGGTGTAGTAATGCATAAAGGACAGACAGACATACATTCGTTTTTATATATATAGATACTGTAAAAGCTTGATATGGTTTCTAAGCCATATAATACATAGAATACACACATTAATAAAAAAAGACTAAAAGTACTCAACTGGTGCTTCTAAAATACGCCTACTCCGATGTACCTAACCTAGGTCTAGTACAAGGGAAGAAGTAAGTGAGGTGTAGCTTAGTTTCAGTATTCTTTTGCCAAGAATCTAATCCAAGAATGCTCTATGGGTTTAATCTGCTCCGTACCTTGGTTTAAAATGTAGGAGGTCTGGTATCTCTCTCTCAGGACTCGATTTCCCAACAACCCGCAAGGGTAGGTTGGAAACACTGGAGCTGGCTTTCTCAGCAATAGTAAAGACAGCGCCTCTCAGTGCGTCTGCTGGAGGGTCGGCTTCCTTCGGCACTTGCTGCAGTAGGGCGCCGGGCACGTAGATAGTCTAACTGCTTCACACCACTGTGTGTCTGTTTGGGCAAGTGTTGGCATATTTATACCTTAAAGGTGCCGAGTTTGACGTAAGGTTGGACATAATAACATCATCAAAGACTTAGTTCTTTGAAAACGCCATGAGTTCTTGGAGAAAGCAATATTCATGCAGGGGGAAGGTCCTGACTACTGAAGGTGGGTTTTTCCAAGAAATCGTTGCAGATTTTCAGAACTAGTAGAAGTAGCCAAGCCGTTTTAGGACTACTTAAGCTATGTCTTAATATGGTTATGATTTCTATTCCTATATAAGGATAGGGTATGTTATACCTATATAAGGGCATGAAACAGGAAAATTACACTAGGGTCCTAAAACACTATACAACACCCACTCCAAGTATTATATCTAATATTACTAAATCCATAAGCATCTAAAACATAACTTAGGCATGTGTTCACAATCCTCGTCTAAGCTGGCAAAGAAATCGTCAACCACAGTAGGTGAAAGTGGAACTACTTCATCAAGCAGATCATTTGTGCACAGAAGAGAAGCATCGCCGTCAGCGTCAGTTGCCGAGTTAGCAATGTTCATATCAGATGGTACCTGTGTGCCAGTTGTTCCTCGTATCCCACTTCCATCTGGATTTGTTGTTGAGATCTCAATGAACGCCATCATCAGGATTGGTAGCCGTTGGGGGTAACACAACACATGAGCCGGTACCGGACCCAGCAATGCGTCTGCATCCGTTGGCGCAACCAATGGTAGTGTTAGACAAACATCTAACACGCATTCTTCTCCACAAAGCGGGCATCGTAGAACAGGTAAGATGCAATCTTGACAGATTGGTCTGAACGAAAGAAACCAAGTGGTATTCAGATCTCTTAAACAAGCCAAGCCAAGAATCTGTGTAATCCTGTCACGATAACGCATGGCTAGGAGAGCTTGTTCCATGGTAGTCTGGGTATCGTTGGTGACTGGACTTGCCATATCGGAGCAGAATAAACAAAAATAGAATTCCTGCTACGAGTCCCAAAATGAGGGGCAGGCTGCTGAACACAGAGTACACTTAATTTGGGAAAATGCTGAGGACTGCTTCAAAGGGTGCTAACAGTCCCGAAAAAATCGTCTTAAATACATGTGCGATGCCACTGGTATCAGACATGTTTAAGATTTGACCTAACATTTCTGCAAAATCTACTGGGCAGTTTGTTGATAATAATGCATGTATCTCTGCAAATGTCCTTGCAACTTGCAGATGATGCGTTTCTTTAGACGAGGTCAGTGGCACAGTTTTTTGCAAATGAATGGCATTCATTCTTCTTAAAGAATCAATTCGTATAATAGAGATATTCAGTGAAGGCCATAACGCCGACTCCCTGTCTGTCTTGCTTTTTGGATGCAATACTTGATACAACAAGTGACCCTGGCTGACACACTAACTAGATAGGCTTTTCCTGGCAACATGCCACAACAGCTGTGATCATTGAGCATAACGTAGCTGCCATTGGAAAGCTGCCTGAAAATTGGATCTATTACTGCTGCAGGAGAACCGTGCATGTGGCACGAAAGGTTATTTGAAGAACCTTTGCAGGCTCCGTGTAAATTAATACTTTCACATACAAGTGTACTGATAAGTGAGTTTTTAAAATTTTTAGTACTAAGAAATACCTCCTTTCCCCCACTCCAACATTTGTGTGTGTATGGTAAATTCCAGGTTGACTTAATGTATCCGTTACCCAACTTTTCATACAGGCCTGCTGGTATATGCTGTAGACAATACTGAAATTGGAAAATCGTCACTGGTATTGTGATGGTGCCATGTATTATCCATTCTACGACTGGTTTCTCCGAAACATTTAATGGTAATCTTTCCAGTTTTTCAATGCTCAGCACCGTATAGTCTGCTCCTCTTTGTGCCAAAGAGATTTGTTTATCTGTAAGGTTAAAGACAGTAAACAATGGCGTGGTATTGATTAGACGCCATGGCACGTAGCCTGAACGGAGATTTTGTAATGTCCAGCCTAGCAGCATTATAGAAAGTAATTGAGACTGGCCATGTTGTAACATTAGCAAGTCCTGCTCTATTATGTCAATAACAGATGATACAATGCTGTCCAAAGAATAAATTCTTGAGGACAGAGTTGTTAACCCATTGTCCACTACAGAGATAGCTTTCTCTAAATTAATACGATCTATTTCTCGTATTTTTTCTGCAGTTTCCATTTGCGTGACTTTCCATGCTTCATTGTGAACAGAATATTTACCGGAGTATATGACACGTTTTTGACGTTGTTTACGAGGCCCTAGTAAGAAGTCTCGCAAGTCAACGCCTTCATTAAGTAAAGTTAAGTGTTGTTTAATTTCAGGAAGTGTGGATTTCTGTAGCCACTCAAGGCATATTTTTCCTACACTGTATGTGGTGACTATCCCTGGATGTTGTCTCTGGGAATATCTTGGATCTGGCCTGTTCATTTTGAACCCTTCTGTTTTGTTCAGGAATCTATCTTGACAGGTATTCGTGTCTATGGGCCAGATTAACCATTTCTTCCAATCAGGATTAGTTCTGCTGTGTTGTAAAATATAATTTACGTCTACCTCCTCATCTGAAGTTAAATTACTGTCAGGTGTGGCTTTAGATATGGACGGTTTGTTTAAATCTTTTATCTTAGCTAAGCCAAGACATGATGTTTGTTGAACGGTGTCATTTAAAAATATAATTTGTTGTGGGATAATGCAGGCTCTGAACAAGGCTTCTAAACCCTGCACCTGCCAGTCTTTTGTGCCCAAGACAGTTTTTGTCTCAATATTGTCTTTCCAAAAGTTAAAACCTAATGTAGACAGCTGAGCATGAAAGTTCGCAGAATAAATTTGTTTAGTATTGGTCAACATGTTTTTCATTCCTGTCTTATTCATATTTTTGTAATAAAACGTTTCTGGATTTCTGACATTAAAACCTGAGAAGTATGGAAACTTTTCATAAAATGTTTTTGAGCTGCCCTTTGGCGGCGTTGGACAATGTTCCCATTGATTATAAGTAAAAACATTTCTATGATTTACAGATTTGGGTAAATAATGGTGACCATAATGATTATAACAATACATTTCTTCATAACTTGACGAACCTTCTAAGTATTCATGTCTTGTAAATTTTGCTGACAATTCTAAATCTGTCATTATATTATTAACAGTTTCAAAGTCCCAATCATCAGAAAAAGTGCTTGTTGAAACAAAATCACTTAAAGAAATCTTAAATTGGTATAGAATCGAGGGGGCGTGGCCAGCAGCATGGCCGACTAGACGTGCCTGAGAGGAGCTCCGGCCGAGCCACACATCAATCCGACTTCACATATCCCCCACACCTTTGAAACGACACCACACGGAGGTCCTGGCACCCAAGTACCTGTTGCGGGCTGCTGCAGCGGTGATCCGACGCTGAAATCGCCTGGGTGACGGGGAAGAAGACAACTCCGGTGATCTACCAGCGTCCATGATGGCGGCCGAGGCGCTCGGCGGTGAATTGCGCGCCCCCACACCCGGCGGCCCCCGGAGCAGGTGATCCCGGCAGACGGTGGCTCCGCGACCTGCCTGGCCGTTTGACCGGCCCGTACAGTCCCCCCGGTAAGCAGCAGCAGTCTGACCGCGGTGCCCGCCGGCCGCCTGACCTTAAGATGGCGACCGGCATAATTTGCGGAGACTGGTGACGGCGAGGTGCCCCCGCGGCCCCCACCCGAGACGGGGTGCGACCGGGCCCTACAGCAGAGGCGGCGCGGCGGACGGGCAAAAGTGAGGAGGGGAAACAGGGATCGGTGCGGCGCCAGGAGCGGGACACACCACCTCACACGGCGGCCGCCTTCACCAACATGGCGGCCGCGAGGTAGGAGCACCGGGGGGACGGCGGCGCATTGGAGGGCCGCAGTGGAGCGCGGAAGCCTGTTCGGCCTAGTGGTGCTGGAAGCCCCTAAGTCTGCAGGGGGGCAGAGCGGGCTGAGTAGGGACTTGCTGCCCGCCACACGTGTGCCAGCACAGGGGGTCTGAGATCTCGGGGCTCTCAGTGAGGGCTGCCTGAAGTCACCGGCGGCGGTGCCCCCCCCCCTCCCGGGAAGTGAACGGACCCTGCCCAGTGGCGGTGGGGACACTGACATAACCCGCCTGAAAGACGCAGGAAGAAGGCGGCCCCCCACAAACTGCGACTGTCCCAGACGCACAACCGTCCCCGTCGCTACACGGTGGAAGAGGACAGTACGAGGAGACCCCTCCACTGGGCTGTGCAACCATGGGAAGGAGAGACGTGGTGCCCAAGAACACGAAACAGGGCCCGATGGACAACTTTGCGGCCCCGCGTCCGATGGTGGAACAGCAGTCCATACAGCCGGGCGCCCGCAATGACACGGCCATGGTGCTGGAGGCCATACAGGCGTCTAGAACGGACATCCAAGCAACGCGAGCAGCTTTGGAAACCAAGATTGGTGAGGTAGGGTCCGAGGTAACGCTACTGCGCCAGGACTTCAGAAACCTGGCAGAAAGGGTCACGACGGCCGAAGCGAAACTGACCGACAACGAGGAATCGATCACGTCTCTCAAGAAAGACATGGCGGAGCTGCAGGCCTCTCACCGTCAATTACTCTGGAAAGTTGATGACGCCGAAAATAGGTCAAGGCGGAACAACCTACGCTTTGTGGGCTTTAGGGAAGGAATTGAGGAAAAGAGTATGACCGTCTTCCTCCTCGACTGGCTGAAAACCACCTTTCCGACGGCACGGTTCTCCCCGTGCTTCATCATCGAGAGGGCGCATAGGGCACTCCTGGCCAGACCTCCGGAGGGTGCCCGACCGAGACCAGTGATAGCGCGGTTCCTAAACTTCGCAGATCGTGATCTGATCCTGCGTGAAGCCAGGAAGATGGGAGAGATCCGCTTTGAAAATGCTACCATAATGATCTTCCCGGACTACAGCCAGGAGGTCTCGAAACAGCGCCGCTCCTTCGACGCCGTGAAGGCAAAACTGAGGTCTCTAAAGATTCAATACATGCTCCTATTCCCGGCCAAACTCAAGGTCATCTATCAGGACAAATCCGTCTTCTTTGCCCACCCGGACGATGCGTGGCAGTGGCTCGAGGAGCGACCCATCCTAAATAGCAGAGAAGCAGCGGGCCGTGAGGCACAGGACAGGTTGCTGCGAGAACGACCGAGATGGGAGAGACCGAAGCCTCAGAGACGGAGAACGCAAAAGACTCAGCAGAAGACACCGGCGACACCCCACAGGCCGCGGGGCGTGCAGGACGGGGGAAGGGGCAGATCGACGTCCCCGGGCGGCGTCTCGGTGGCGGGCTCGAGATTCAGTAGCCTGAGAAATGGAATCCGCTCAGAAGAAGAAGACATGGAGGAATCGGAGGGCAGAGCGTCCGGTGCAGAGGAGGAGGACAGCAGAAGTGATTCGTTGCACCCGCTGGCTAAAGAAATACAGCAGCTGGAGCAAGGCTCTACAGGTCCAGGGACTCATGTGGACACACAAGACTCATTTTCATGAACAATGGTGCACTGAGGTGGGGAAGAGATGGCGGCTCAGGCGGCCTCGTGGTGGAGTGTCCAAGATGGCGCCCAGGCTGGGCGCGCGGGCCAGTAGTGGGTCGGGCCCACGAGGTCGATATGTTCCGGGGCCGGGGTCCCGGAGGGGACGGAAGACGAGCAGTGGTGGTGTGTGGCACTTGTGTGACCGGGCTCGGGCCTGGTCGGGCCGAGGGGGAAGCGGCCCTTCATGTGGCCTGTCCAACATGCGTCCCCCCCAGCTGAAGGCGGGGAGAGTCACCCATCCTCTTGGGGACTCTCCTCGTCGAGGCGGAAAAACCGGGACAGGCCATCCGCGTTGGCGTGATCTGGCCCAGGCCGGTGCTCCACAGTGAAGTCCATCCCTTGTAGGGAGATGGACCAACGTAGTAGTTTCGGGTTTTCCCCCCGCATCTGCATCAGCCACTGCAGGGGTCGATGGTCGGTCTGCACCCGAAAGTGCGTGCCAAAGAGGTAGGGCCGGAGCTTTTTGAGGGCCCATACCACAGCGAAGGCCTCCCTCTCTATGGTGCTCCAGCGTTGTTCTCGGGGTAGGAGTCGCCTGCTGATGAAGGCCACTGGCTGATCAAGGCCTTCGGTGTTCACTTGAGACAGGACTGCCCCAATGCCATGGTCGGAGGCATCCGTCTGGACGACGAACTCCCGGCTGTAGTCGGGGGCCTGGAGCACAAGGGCGGAGCACATGGCGGCCTTCAATTGTTCGAAGGCTGTTTGACACTCCGGGGTCCAGTTGACTTTCTTGGGTTGATTTTTGGACGTGAGTTCTGTGAGGGGCCCCACTATTGTACCATAGTCCTTCACGAACCTTCGGTAATAGCCCGTGAGGCCCAGGAAGGCGCGTACCTCGGTCTGGGTGATGGGGGGCTGCCAGGACTGGATGGCGGCAATCTTGAGCTGCAGAGGGGCCACCAGACCGCTTCCCACCTGGTGTCCGAGGTAGGTTACGGACCCCTGACCAATTTGGCATTTACTGGCCTTAATCGTGAGGCCAGCCCGCTGGAGGGCCTGTAGCACCGCTTGGAGGTGGTGGAGGTGCTCGGGCCAATGGTGGCTGTATACAGCGATGTCGTCTAGGTAGGCGGCGCTGAATCCTTCGAGCCCTGCCAGGACCTGGTTGACGAGCCGCTGAAATGTTGCTGGAGCATTCTTCATGCCAAAGGGCATGACCTTGAAATGGTAATGGCCATCAGGGGTGGAAAAGGCAGAACGTTCTTGGGCCCGGGGTGTGAGGCCGATCTGCCAGTAGCCCGCCGTCAGGTCGAAAATACTGAGGTAGCGGGCAGCTCCCATGCGGTCGATTAGTTCGTCTGCCCGGGGGATGGGATGTGCGTCTGTTCGGGTGACCGCATTCAAGCCCCGGTAGTCGACGCAGAACCGGAGTTCTGGTGTGGTGCCGGGGGCGGCTGCTTTGGGGACCAGGACTACAGGGCTGGCCCAGGGGCTGTCTGAGGGCTCGATGACCCCGAGCGTGAGCATTCTGGTCACTTCTTCCTGGATGCAGGCTCGTACCCGATCTGGCACGCGGTAGGCCCGGTGGCGGATAGGGGGGTTGTCCCCCGTGTCCACGTCGTGCACACACCAGGAAGTGACACCTGGGGTGAGGGAAAACAGGCTGGCGAACTGCAACAGAAGGTCTCGACACTCCTGGCGTTGCTCCCGGGTGAGGGCCTCCGAGAGTCGGACCCCATCCACGGAGCCGTCTTTCTCCCGAGTCCGTAGGAGGTCAGGGAGGGGCTCGGAGTCTTCTTCGGCCCCATTGTCTGTGGCCATCAGGAGGCTGAGTTCTGAACGCACAAAGTGGGGTTTCAGTCTATTAGCGTGGAGGACCCGGAGGGGGTTCCGGGCAGATTCCATGTCGATGAGATAGGTGGCAGGGCCCTTGCGCTCGACTACTTTGAAGGGCCCCGTCCATTTGTCTTGCAGGGCGCAGGGTTCGGTGGGGGACATCACCCATACCTGTTGCCCAGGTTCAAATTCGATGGAGGAGGCATTCCGGTCATACCACTTTTTCATGTCCTCTTGACTGGCCTCTAGGTTGGCTTTTGCCAGCTCTCGGAACCGCCGGATCTGGTTGCGGAGGGTTAGGAGGTATCGGAAAACATCTGGGGGGTTCTTTAGAGGGGGCATCTCCCAGCCTTCCTTGACTAGGCTGAGTGGCCCCCGTACTGGATGTCCATACAGCAGTTCGAACGGGCTGAAGCCGAGGGACTTCTGGGGGACCTCCCGATAGGCGAAGAGGAGGCACGGCAGCAGCACATCCCACTGGCGACGGAGGGGCTCTTCCAACCCCCCAATCATCCCTTTGAGCGTGCGGTTGAACCGCTCAACGAGTCCGTTTCCTTGAGGGTGATAGGGGGTCGTGAATCGGTAGGTAACCCCACATTGTTGCCAGAGGGACTTCATATATTTGGAAATAAAGTTCGTGCCTCTGTCGCTGACGACTTCTCGGGGGAAGCCCACACGGGAGAAGATTCCCATCAGAGCCCGGCCGACTACCGGGGCTGTCACAGTCCGCAGGGGGACAGCCTCGGGGTAGCGGGTGGCGTGGTCCACTAGCACCAGGATGAAACGATGGCCTTGTTTTGTACGCGGGTCCAGGGGCCCCACAATGTCTATTCCGACCCTCTCGAACGGGGTGGTGACCACGGGAAAAGGTTGCAGGGGGGCTTTTAGTTTGCGGCCGCTCTTTCCACTGGCTTGGCACGTGGGGCAAGATCGGCAATGCTGGTGTACATCGTCCCTCATTTTGGGCCAGAAGAAGTGGGTCACCAGGCGGCTGTAGGTTTTATCTTGACCCAGGTGTCCAGCCAGGGGGACATCGTGGGCCAGGTTTAGCAGAAAGTCTCTAAAACGGAGGGGCACCACTAGCACTCGGCTGGCCCCCAACTCCGCGATTCTTTGTTCACTGTATAGCAGGTCATTGTCCCAGTAGATCCAATGTTTTCCGGAGGTATCCCCTGCGCTTTGGGCGAGGGCTTGTTGGCGGAGTCCCTCGAGGGAGGGACAGGTCTTCTGTTCCTGGCGAAACTGTTCTTGCGTGGCCCCCCCCTCTTGAGGCCACTGGTCGAGGTTAGCGAGGTCTGGAGGTTGAGCTGGTTCTGGGGGGACGTCACGGTCGGTGGTTTCGGCTGGCGCGACCGGAGGCGGAGGTGCCGGCCATTCGGGTTCCTCGGGTCGGGGTTTGGCACGGGCGGCCATGGACCGGGTGGTGACGCATGCCCAGTCCGGGATGCCTAACATCCCCAGGTGTTCTCGTCGTTCTACGGCTGCCCACGGAGAGCTTTCAAGGTCATTCCCCAGGAGGCAGTCTACGGGGGCATCGTCTCGGACCGTTACTTTCAACATGCCGGAGACCCCTCCCCATTCGAAAGGGACGCAGGCCATCCGACACAGACTCTCTGAGTTATCGGCTGAACGGACAGGGCAGAGAATGTTTGGTAGGAACTGTTCTGGGGCCACCAGGTGACAGCGGACGGCTGTCACGCTGGCCCCGGTGTCACGGAGGGCTTCGGCCCGGCGTCCATTGATGCTCACCCATTGGCTGTACTTCTGAGTGTTAGCGGGTAGGGGGACCCGCGGGACCATGTCTTTCCCCCCTAAGCAGGCTAGAGCCATGGCGGCGGGCTCCCATTCTTGATGCTCTTGCTCATATTCTTCTTGTTCCTCTGAGATCTGTTCCTCCCCCAGAGCAGCAGCGGCTACTTGGCGGGGTCTTGGGCTCTGATACTGGGGGCAGTTTGGGTCGTTTGCATAGTGGCCGACTCGTTGGCATCGATGGCACGTAACATTGGCTCGATATCCCGGTCGCGCCGGGGTGCTGCCCCGGTTGGCCGGGGGGGTGGTGCTGCTAGCGGGGGCGACCGGAGCGTTGTCTCTTCCACGTCCTTGGCCTCCTCCTCCTCCTCGGGGACGGTGCTGCCCGTTGTTGTTCCGGCTCTGTTCATAGGACCCATTCCGGCCCACTCTGGTGATTTCCCACCGGTCAGCTTCGGCTGCGAGCTGCCGGGGATCGGTCAATTTGCTATCGAGGAGGTGCTGGCGGAGCTCGATGAAGCAATTGTTCGATAGATGCTCCCATACCATGAGGTTGAAGAGTTGTTCGTAAGTTGTGACCTTGCTTCCTTTGATCCAGCCCTCGAAGGCTCGGCTAAAATAGTTTACATAGTCCACCCAAGTTGTACCCGGGATGCGGGTGCAGTCTCGGAACCTCTGACGGTACATCTCGGGTGTGAGGCCATAGCGGGTGAGGAGTGCAGCTTTCATATGGTCATAGGAGGTCATCTGGTGGTCCGGGAGCTGCAGCAGGGCGTCGCGGCCCTCGTTGAGGAATCTCCCCCATAGACCGGCTCCCCAGTCGCTTCTATCGATCCGGTGGGCTGTCATAGCGATTTCGTAGGCCTTAAACCATTGCTGGATGTCGTCCTCTCGGAAGTACTCTCGAACGACATCCTTGGGGATGTGTACCTTTTTCTCTGTTGCCCCTGGGGTGTGGGGTTGCTCGGGCACCCCTACTTCCTTATTCTGCTTGCGTAGGTCGATCTCCGCTAATTTTCGCTCGTGTTCATATGCCAATTTCTTCTCCTCGAGCTCCCTTTGTCTCTGTTTTTCCTCTCTTTCTTCTCGGAGACGCAGGTGCTCTAAGTTTATTTTTTGTTCGGCCAACTTAAGTTCGACATCCATTTTGAGCCGGGCCATTTCCAGCTCGTGTAGTCGGGTTTTTTCTCGTTCCTGGATCTCGTCTTGCGAGAGACCCGTTCTTCGCTCTTCAGGGGCTGTGGTTTGTTTTTCTATTGCTGCGATGTTTTGATCGGGGGTTCCGGCAGCCCCGGTTTCTGCCCAAGACTCTAGGGTATGCTTGAAATCGTCCTTGGTACTTAGACCGGTGGTAGCGATACCTAGTTCGATGCAGAATTGTTTTAATTCACGATGGCTGTACTCGTCCAATTTCTCCATTTGAAATTTCTCGGTGGATCCGCTTTCTTTGTTTGACATCGTGATTTCGTCGTGGGGTGAGCTACTCTCTGTACGATAATGCGGTGATTCGGATCGCGCCGCTAGCCACCAATGTTAGACGGACCGGGAGGGTCGGCCGAGGATAAGGGGAGAGGTCTCCGGGGAGAGCCGTCTCCGACGATCGTACAGACAAGTAACTTCCCCCCCACAGACGGACACCACACAAGGGTAAAGTTCAACGATACTTTATAGGCAATTCTTTAAGTACGATGAATGGTACAAGGAGGTCTGGACTCAGGGGTCCCCTCGGTTCTGGTCTCTGGTTTGGGAACAGGGTAGCGGGACAGTCTTGTTACCAAAAGATGGGAATAGCTCTCAATCCTCGAGCTCGGCGTTCTAGATGATCGGGCCGCGGCGGAGCCAGGCAGGTCCCGAGATGGACGAAGGAAGCGACGGTCCGCGGCGGAGCCAGCAGGTCCCGATGAAGATGGTAGTTACAAACGGTCCGCGGCCACGCCAGCAGGTCCCGACGACGATGAAGGTTTACGAAGGTTACGAAGGTTGCGGCAGCGCCAGCAGGCAGGACGATGATGCGCAAGGCAGAGCTACGGCAGCGCCAGTAGTCCGTCAAGGATGAGTTCTTCTCTGCGTCTCTCGACTCCAGGATACAACTGCCTTCCTGCTCTGGAGCTGCCCCAGTTATAGGGCTGGTGCCCTTTGATGTCCGGACCCTCGCACTTGGAGGTCGGGAGGTCCGGGATGAGGGAGTCCAGACACCCAGCAGGGGGGTGGAGCCAGCGCCCGGGGAGGCGATGGGCGAGCGGCACCTGGCGGGGGAGAGCCATCGACGCCTCTTTCTCCCATTGACTTGCCAAGTAGCCCGCTCACCTCCTGGGTGGATGGTGGTGCCGGGATGTCTGAGGCCTGGCTAGGCCCAGGGTTGAGGTCGATCGGGGGCCAGGCGGCCTCGTGGTGGAGTGTCCAAGATGGCGCCCAGGCTGGGCGCGCGGGCCAGTAGTGGGTCGGGCCCACGAGGTCGATATGTTCCGGGGCCGGGGTCCCGGAGGGGACGGAAGACGAGCAGTGGTGGTGTGTGGCACTTGTGTGACCGGGCTCGGGCCTGGTCGGGCCGAGGGGGAAGCGGCCCTTCATGTGGCCTGTCCAACAGGGGGGCAAGCGGGATTATCTTTTACCTCATGTTGGGGTTGTTGTGGGGTTCGGGGGGGAGGGGGGAGTTCAGCAGAGAACAGCAGGGCTGTGCCAGCCCATACCTGGGGTCTATCCTACTCGAAGGCCCCGCTTGGGGGGGACGATGCGAAGCAAGATGGCAAGTACATTAGATATTCCACACAGCACTGACTCAGGGGTCAAGGTGCTAACATGGAATGTGAACGGCTTAGGGTCCAAAATTAAGAGAGGTCTGGTTACAGCCTACCTCAAGAGACAGGCACCTGATATTATCCTCCTCCAGGAAACCCACCTAAAGGGGAATCACTGCGCATTCATAGCAAGGGGGCGATACACGGTCCTGGCGCATGCAGGCTACACAACGGACTCCAGGGGGGTTGCGATTCTCATACATAAAGCTGTGCCATTTACGATTACACGCACCTGGTTAGACCCGCAGGGCACGTACGTGGGGGTTCAGGGGATGTGGAAAAGGCGGAGATATACGCTATTGTCAGTATACGCCCCACCCAAGTTACAGACACGCACACTAAAGGCAGTCTCCGCCATCCTGCTGGACACGGCTGACACCACGCAAGTAGTGGGAGGGGACTTCAATGATGTGATGTGCGCCATGCAAGATAGATCGGGGTCACCACGCACAGGGGGACACACAACAGCCTTAGCACGGTTCATGACCACCATAGGCCTCACTGACATGTGGAGATGGCTTCACCCCACACAAGAAACATATTCATTCTACTCCGGGGCACACAAGGTCTTCTCCAGGTTAGATTATGTTTTTGTATCCCGGCAGGAGATTGCGGCGGGTGACCTAGCGGAATACAAGGCGAGAGGGATCTCCGATCACTCCCCGCTGTACGTCCACTTGGGGCGAATGAAGGGAGTCAGGAGGCCGCAATGGCGGTTAACGGCATGGGACATCCAAACGCCGGAAATACTCGGGGGTGTGCGGGCGGACATTAGGGTCTACATGGCTGAGAACGAGGGTTCTGTGGAATCCGGCGCTACCCTCTGGGAGGCGATGAAACCAGTGCTCCGTGACCGCATTCAGAGTAGGCTGGGAGAGGCCAGGCGTGCACAACAGGGCAAGATAGCGAGTGAGGAGGCGAATGTCCTGGCCCTGGAAACGGAGTACCTCCAGCAGAAGGAGGAGGTGTGCCTTAGACGGCTGCTTGACGCGCAGAGGCACTATAGGGAGTTGGCCACAGACGAAGCACGCACCCAGGCTCTGGCGACTCTCCACAGGCTATACGACGTGGGCGACAAGTCGGGCAAACTTTTGGCTTGGTTGAGCAGGAAGGAGCGAACGTTGCGCTGGGTGGATCAAGTCCAGCTGACTGGGGACAGGAGGGTGACCACTGATGAGGGTATAGCGGAAGCCTTTGCATCCTATTATGAGGACTTCTACAGGGCCAGGGACCTGGGGGACAGTGCGGACGCCCAACAATACATGGGCGACATGGAGGTGCCTACCCTGTCCACAGACGCTAGTGCCATCTTAGAGGCAGACTTAACCCTTGAGGAGTTATCGGAGGCCATAGCGGCAATGAAGCCGGGGAAGGCTCCGGGGCCGAATGGCTTCCCGGCGGAATTCTTTAAACGGACTGCGGACTTACTGCAGCGGCACATGAAGGACCTCTTTACCGAATCATACCGGGCGGGGAGCCTCCCTCCGGACCTGGACCTGGCTACCATTGTGCCAATCTACAAAGAGGGGAAACCTAGAGATAACTGCTCATCCTACCGCCCAATCTCATTGCTAAATATAGAGACAAAAATTCTGGCCACAGTCTTGGCTCGTCGCATGCGACAGGTCATAGCTGAGTTAGTGCATTTGGACCAGTCCGGCTTTCTTCCGGATAGGGCCACTAAACTGAACCTCCGTCGCACCCACAATTGGCTACAGGAGGTCTCCAAGAGAAGCGAACCCCATTGGTTCCTCTCCCTGGATGCGGAGAAGGCATTCGACGCAGTCCACTGGCCTTTCCTGATGGAGACCCTCCGACGGTTTGGGTTTGGACCCAAATACTTAAAATGGGTACAGCTCCTCTACTCGGCCCCGAGAGCGAGAGTACGAGTCAATGGGAGGCTATCTCGCGAGTTCCCTATCGGGCGAGGCACGCGGCAGGGCTGTCCACTGTCCCCCCTCCTATTCACACTCACCATCGAAATCCTCGCGATACGAATCAGACAGAACCAAACGGTCAAAGGGTTTACGTGGGGGGGATCAGTTGCCACACAGGAAAAAATATCCCTGTATGCCGACGACGTACTACTGTTCGTGACAGACCCAGATACGACTATCCCGGCACTATTCAGAGAGCTTGACGACTTTGGGGCGCGAGCAGGCCACAAAATAAACTGGCACAAATCAATCCTCTACGATCCACAAGGCAGGGAGAGAGGGGCCTGCTTACCAGAGTCTCTTATACATACTAAGGACGGCTTCCGATACCTGGGAGTCTTTATAACATTAGATAGGACGCGCTCCTTCACTATCAATTTATCCCGCATTATGCTGGAGGCCACGGCTGAGATGGACAGGTGGAGACAACTCCCGCTCACCTTACTGGGGCGCGCTGCACTATATAAAATGATCATCCTCCCTAAGTTCCTATACGCGCTCCAGAATGAGTACTATCCATTGCCGAATAAGACCCTGGACACAATCCACGCTGACCTGCGAGCCTTCCTGTGGCTGGGGAAACAGCCGAGAGTGGCGCTCTCCACCCTGCAGCGACACCAATACAGTGGGGGGATCTCGCTCCCCAACCTGGAGGCCTACTACTGGGCGGAACATCTCGCCCCAATTAACGAATGGCTGCACGCTGCAGCCGACCACCCCACCTACGCCTTGGAAAGGTCTAAATGGTCAGGTAAAACTATACTACACTATCTGTATGGGGAAGCGGTGGGAAAGCAGTTTCTCCCTGCCACCAGGATTACGTTAACTGCCTGGAATAGGGCATCCAAAAGAATGGGCTGGGAAAAACGGCCCACTAGACAGACACCCCTCTGGTGCTGCAAATGGTTGGGAGAGCTCCGCAAACTGAAAGGCTTTAGACGGTGGGACGACATTGGCATTTCCACAGTGGGGGACGTGATAGCAAGGGGAGACCTGAAAACGTTCCAAGCACTTAAAGACGACTTTGGCCTGCACAACACCCAGTACTACAAATATGCTCAACTGAAACACGCATGGAGGGCACAAAACATTGCACTTTCGGACCTTCCTGAATATGCTCCATTAGAGGGTAGGCTGCTGCAGGAACAGATAGGGAGGGGGGCGGTATCCCTCACATATAAAACCTTGACCAACAACATGCTAGGGGATCTGCAGGTGCTGCGGGCTAAATGGGAGGCGGAGGTGGGAGACATGGAGGATCTTGACTGGGAGCTAGCCCTCATGCATCCCCGGGAGGTGGCCATTAAATCGAGGCTCCGTCTTATTCAATTTAAGGTGCTGCATAGATCATACTTTGACAGGGTGAGGCTATTTAGGATGGGCAGAGTACCTGACACGACATGCCTTAGGTGCCGCCAGCAGAGTGCGGATTTCTTCCACATAATCTGGGGTTGTGCAGTCATTCAGGACTATTGGGAGAGTGTGTTTCTGGAACTGGGGGAGGTACTGGGAGTGGATCTTCCACGGGACCCCAAATTGGCACTGCTGGGCATGACCACGGAAGTCGACCTACCCCGCCCCTTGATCATCTTTCTGGTATTAGCACTAGTGGTGGCAAAAAGGGACATCGCACGGCGCTGGGGGGCCCCTGAAAAACCAGACTTAGAGGAATGGAGGCGTGGATTGGATATGTACATGGCGGCGGAGAGAGTGACCTATAAAGCCAGGGGTTGTCCAAAAAAGTTCCGGAGGGTTTGGGAAAAGTGGAGGCACTATCACGGACTAGAATGAGACATTGTGAATTGGTACCCTGAAGACTATGAAACCCTAGCCTGAAATAGTCTAGACGCCGGGATTGCATGCTTGATAACTGTATACCATGTGGCCCGGTTCCTATGCAAGGGACGGGCAGGAACGCTTGAGTGGGGGGGATAGGGGGGACCGGGTAGGGGGCGATGGGAGGGAGAGGGTAGAGACCTGCTGTTCGATGGGATGTTTCTAGTTTATTGTTCCTTTTTTTTCTTTCAATGGCTCTTTCCAAAGCAAAAGTACTAAAAAGGGGTGATATGTCTAACAACACCAGAAAAGTTGCGTGCTGTCGGCTAGAGCGGAATGTTGACGCTCTACCGAGTGCTGATCCTTTGCATGTGTGATCCTTCTAATGCAACAATAAAAAGAATTTAAAAAAAAAAAAAAAAATTGGTATAGAATCTTCAATAGTTCCACCGGGCCATAAATGTCATAATCAGTTGTGTCCCATGCTATACCACCAGGTATAGGGACGGCTGTGATGTTTACTGATGACAGGTCTCTTTGTTCACAATGAGATGATTTGTGTGGCTTCAGGAGCAAGTTGATCTTACTTTCTGTGTCCATTGTACAGTATTTTCCATCTATCATTTTTCCCAAACTTAAAACAAGAATGAGCCGGTTTCCGGTTTACTGGGATCCTCAGAAAAGTTATCGAAGTTGATAAAATAGCCAGAGGCAGTTCTGTCAATTGTTGGGATTGCATTCGGATTTTTCAGAATCGCTGGAGCTGTTTCTTCCTTTGTCATATCAGTATAGTCAGAGGCTATATCATTGTAGACAGGTGTTTCTTGACGAACTGTTAATTGGGTTTCAAGAGGTACAAGTTCCATGGCTTTGTTGCATAGTCCTTCTTTTCTTACTGTAGGTTTATCAAAGCTGATTAGTCTTTCAGTTTGAACCTCTTGGATTGTAGCAAGATTTGGTCGTCTGTTACTTCTCGGGAGTCCACTGAGCCTACTACTTATTATCGGCCACATGATGTGGTTTTACCAGGTCGATGGATACGGTTCTGTTCTCCCTTTTACCAGCAAGGGGCGGTAGTAACACTTATCTTGTTCCAAAGATTGCTAAGACAGGTACTGGTTTTCTGTAAGAAGGCCCAAATTCCTTCTTCACCGCAATTTTTTCCCTGACTAGATCCCAAATCTTTGGAATCCAGACAGGTCTTGCTGGGACAGGTGGTTTTTCTTCAGTGATCGTTGGGCTTTGTGTTGTGTTACTCAGACTTCTTGTTTCATTTATGTCCTGTAAAACAGCCAAACGTTCTTTGATATCAAAGGGTTTCTGTTCCACCACTGAAGTTTGACAATCAAGATCCTGGATGAGCATTCTAGTACCAAATAGTAATTCATATGGAGTGATTCCCCCCAGAGAATTTCTTGGCAGATTATTAAGACTACGTTGGACACTATTTAGATGTTTGACCCAAACGTCACCCGAGCCTAATACCCTAGCTATTATAGATTGCTTTATGTCATGTTTTTTTCTTTCCACTACCGCATTTCCCTCAGGATGGAATGGACTTGAGTACCGCAATGCAACGCCCAAGCTAGCCATGGCCTCTTTGTAAGCTCGAGAGCTAAACACAGGACCCTGGTCAGAATGTAGCGTGCCGATTGAGTATGTTCCGATAAAGTCTCGCAAATCTTTTATAACAGTTCTGGCGTCAGCCGAGCGCTGGGGCCAGATCCAAATGAATCTTGTCCTAATAGTTGTGGGACCGCATCAGTCCATGTTGACGTCTGCGTGTAGAAAGTCTAATGCTGTCTAACAGTGGTGTCTGTACTGGGCTGGCTACACTATAGTCTGGTACCTGGTGGCTTTCAAAGCTATGATCTCTGTAATAGGTATCACAGTTAATTCCGAATTTATAAACTTCGACGCTCATTCCCGGCCACCAGTACATCTCTTCTAATTCTATTAGAGATTTTAAGATCCCTTGATGTGTCAGACCCTCTCCCATATGTGCATCTTGAACCAAAGCACCTCTCTGGTTCCTGTTTGGAATTTCTCTATCCCCCACTCCAGGGATTCTAGCAAAAGGAACGGAGTTTGCATCAATTATGTATGTATATCCGCGTGTATAATTTAGAGGTAACGCTGCATAGCTGCCTTTCATTGAGGCATTCACTGCTAGGATTGTTTCACCGTCTATTTTCATTTTTGAACGAGTGATTGCAGCTACGGAAGCCGTTTGCACAGCTGCCTTCGCGGCCTCATCAGCCAATGAATTCCCTTCAACATGAATGCCATCACGCTATTGATTCAGTGTATGAATCAAGTGAGTCTTTTGTATTTCTTTTTGCAAAAGAACTACTTGTTCTAAAAGCATTTTATGTTTAATTGTGCCACCTTTAGCGTCCTTGAAACCGTTTTGAACCCAGTTCTGCAAATATTTGTTGTAAGATTAAACGCAATAATACGAATCGCACACTACGAGTGTGGGGAATTCGCGATCGAAATTTTCAAGCGCCATCTTGAAAGCCTGTAGTTCAGCTCGCTGAGCTGTACAGTCTGCGAGTGATTGAGTTTTAGGGTCCATAGGTCGAAATTTACCTTTGCACGTAGCACTATAGGCTTGTTTACCCCCAATTGCGGGTTGTGCTCATCCGTCTGTATAGATTATACAGCCGTAATGTTCTAGAGGCAGAATTTCAGTCGGCAGAGGACATTCTAGTTCGTATTGTAGAAATTCTTGTGTTTTTCAAATAGGGGTCAAAAACGTATTCAACGTCCTTTGCAGCAAGAGAATTAACCCATTGTATCCATCTTGGATGTAGAGCTTTTGCATTTGGAATGCTTGCCTTTGTTACTGCCTCTAAGGCAGGTACAGATGTAACGATTTTAATGCGCTTACCCTGTGCGAGGGCTCTCTCCTTTGCTACAGCAGTCTGAACCACTGTCAGAATCTTTTCTGTTGAAGTGAATTTCATTTCGGCTTGTGTGTACAAGTGTGATTTGTATGCTATTGTTACCTTTTCACCTTCGTTAAAGGTTAGGTATGTGAATCCGCATCTCCCTGGGATGATTCGGATCACAAGGTTGCGCACGTTGTCTCGTGTTTGTAACTGTGTTTTTGCTAACATGTCTGTTTGCACAGAACGCAAAATGTCTGTGCGTTCTTGAGTCCAATTGGTTGATTTGAAATCAAGTTTTATTAGTTCGTAGAGAGGTCTAACCCTTTCTGCGTAATTTAGAACATAAGTTCTTCTAAAATTCAGGAAACCTAGAATTGACTAAGTTCTTCAGCGTTTTTGGAGGTTGAAGCAGCGAACATTTCTCTAGAAATTTGGCTGCCAGGCTTTTGCCTTCATTTGATAACTCGTATCCTAAGAATAGGACGTTGAGGTGGGCAATTCATGATTTCTTAAAATTGAATTTGTACCCTTCAGAAGCGAACCCAAGTATTTTGGTGTTCACTCTTTTCAAGTGTAAGTCGAAATCATCGTCTGTAAGATAGATGTCATCGACATAGGATAATGCCTCATCATCATACGTTTGTAGTAACTCTGTTACTCTGGCTGAAAATAAACCTGGACTATTCATGAATCCCTGGGGGAGACAGCAAAATTGTCGCTGTGTCCCCATGATGGAGAAAGCGGTCAAATACCTGCTTTCTGGTGCAATGTTTTGACAGAAGAAACCATTTGAAATATCTAAGGTTGTTTTATATTTTTTACGCACAATGTTATTCATCAGTGCTGCACTATGTGCATTTTGTACTGCAAAAGTTTTGCAACAAGAGTTTAAATATCTGTAGTCCAAAACTAGATGATATGAATTGTCTGGTTTGGAGACAGGAAACAAAGATTGTTCATGGATGATATGCATGTTTCAATCACCCCTTGGTATTCAAGTTGATTTAAAATCTCCCTGATTTGTTGTTTAGCTTCTTGCTTAACAGGATATTGCCTTTGCATTGTTGGTTGAGTTTTTAACTGGATTTTATGGTGAGGGGAATCCTCATCATATCCTACATGATTTTTGTATAAGGCTGGGGCCTGGGCAACAGCCCATTTCCTGGCATAGGTGTATTTTTTTATGAATTGGAATGTGATTTGAGAAGGCTGGCTTAATTATCTCTTCTCCATGTGGGCACTCCCTGACAAATTCAGGTGGCCAGTCTTGTTCAGCTTGAAGAATGTCATAACCCTTAGATAGCTTCTCCCAAAAGAGTGCTTTTATTTTCCTAGTTATGTCCCCCTCCATACGGAGTGTTACTTCATATAACATGGGGTACACTAACCCTGGTGGCAGCAGTTTCCACTTGAATGCATTCATTCAAGTCCACTGTCTCCAGATGATCTTTCGAGCTATGGTGACCTCTGCTGCGCTGTCTAGCATTGTCTGGGCCCACTCCCCGTTCTTGAGTTGTGTCCTCAAGATCCTCGGCATGTCTGATCTTTAGACTTGCTACCTTCTTCTTGGTGAATTGATTTTTCTTATTTTATGAACGTGCTGTTTGTCTTTGGACTTCACGCGTTCTTCTTTTGTTCTGATGGTCCTCTTCTTTCGGATTTCTGCGAGGAAGTCTGAGAGGTACGAGAGGACCGTGTATCAATATCTTGATATCTATCAGGTTTTCTCAAATTATTCCTATTTCTAAGGTTATATCTCTTTTCAGAGGGCTCCTGTTGAGGAGACCTTCCTCTGGACTGGGAACACTTCTCTTTAGGAAGTGTCTGTTTAGTGTTTTCCCACTTCTTTTTAGGAGTAGTAAGATTATTTTTAATAAAAACTTTTTCAGGATTTTCCGTTAGTTGTGGTTTTACTGGTTTCCCACCCAAACTATCTCTACCTAGTTCTTCATAGGATTTTTCAATAATTCTGGCAAGTTCATATGGTTGCTCAGTAATATCTGTTTCTTTTAGTTTTTGGCGTATCCCCACGGATGCTGCTTCACCTTTAATGTTAGCTAATAGTATAGCTGAGACCTGTTTGAAATCTTTCAGTAATTTCATACTCCGATTTAAGGCCGGTTCTGCACTATTCATTTTTAATCTGTCTCAGAACGTCTGGTATTACCGCCATGGACAGAACACCATGTGTTTTTGTGTAGATTGAAGCAAAGACTGTACCGCAAGTGTCACAGTCCTCTATGTGTGGTGCAATCCCCATTGGTAAACAGATTGTTAAAATTCTGTGTTTCTCATGAGGTGTACTATCAGGGAATACTGCCTCTATTTGAGTAATTTTTTGGGCTAACCAGAACGGAATTTGTTCCTGTTTTGCGGGTAATTTACCAATGACTGACTGTATAGTCTGTGGAGTAATTTTGTTTGTGTTCCCCTGGTGATTGGTGTGTTGTGGAATCCTTATAGTAGGTTGGACTGTTAAAGTCCGCATGACATATTGAACCAATTGTCTATGTATTTTAATTAGCTGTTTTAGCTGAGCTAATAGTTCTGGACCTGTCATTCTTTCAATGTCAGGATGTGGTGTATAGCTGGCTAATACCGGCCATGTTGCTCCTGGTCTACCTAGTGGACCGAGCCTGGTAATGTGATTTTGATGTTGTAGGGCGCCATTAAACCAGAGCTGATGCTCTTGGTAAGTTAGTGGAATTTCAATGACCTCGAAAGGAACGTATTCCATTGGAGGTTCCTCTACTTTGTAGTAGTGGAACTCCTGTGTTACTGGATTTGCTGCAGGAAACAGAATCCATGAATAGAATACCTCTATCTGACGATATTCATGTGCCTCTATAACAAATATTACTTTACCACCTCTCGATGATACTCCATTTTCTATAAGTTTTATAGTCATTTTTTTCCTTATATTTACCAGGATGAGTATAGCATCCGGGTTATTTTGTTGGAGATTTGTGTCGTCTAAAACTGCCTGAGCTGCTGCTGCAGCTCTCTCCCTTTTGTCGTCACTCTCCGTCATTTTGTTGACCGAAAGTTTGCAGAGCAAATTTCAAGGGAACAAAGATTAGGTGCACAATATTTTGGAACACTGTATCCTTCAACGTTGAACAAACCAAAAACTTATACGTAAGATTTTTCGTCCTACTCAGTTATGGCGGATATTTTATCCTTTAACCCACTCCAGACGTCTATTGGAGTATTTTACGGGAAAAAGTGGTCTGTGTGAAAAGCACGACTGAGTTACTCTAGTATCTAGTGTTAAATTATCGCCTTACCAAACGTTGGGCGCCATGTAGTGTAGTTCCTATGTTCCCAATAGGCTCTGCGCATTGGAATAGTATGTCCTATAGATTTGACGTAGGACTGAAGTCGACTAAGTCTCTACCGAATGTACTAGACTTAATTGTGAGTGCTAGCTAGCTCGGAGATCACTAGAACCTTTCTCGAATACACAGGAAGGGATAAGTTTCTGATAACCGCATAAACATGACAACTTTGTTTCCCAAGAATAAGGAATCTATCTCTAGAGTTGCGGATTTCACTCAGTCAATTGTGCATGCTTCGTTTCACCAGAGGTGCAGAGAAATAGAGACAGGCGTTTTCAATAAAAAAGTATTTATTGAACAGTCTTCTTTCTTATGCAGAGGAAATGAACTGCTACAATCGTAATACTGGTTGCAAAGTACAATGCGTACAGTACGAAGAGTATTATAAAATAATACTGTAAAAGCATGATATGGTTTCTAAGCCATAAAATACATAGAATACATACATTAATAAATAAAGACTAAAAGTACTCAACTGGTGCTTCTAAAATACGCCTACCCCGGTGTACCTAACCTAGGTGTAGTACAAGGGAAGAAGTAAGTGAGGTGTAGCTTAGTTTCAGTATTCTTTTGCCAAGAATCTAATCCAAGAATTCTCTAAGGGTTTAATCAGCTCCTTACCTTGGTTTAGAATGTAAGAGGTCTAGTATCTCTCTCTCAGGACTCGATTTCCCAACAACCCGCAAGGGTAGGTTGGAAACACTGATGCTGGATTTCTCGGCAAGAGAAAAGACAGCGTTTCTCTGCTGGAGGGTCGGCTTCCTTCGGCACTTGCTGCAGCAGGGCACCAGGCAAGTAGATAGTCGAACTGCTCCAAACCACCGTGTGTCTGTTTGGGCAAGTGTGGGCATATTTATACCTTGAAGGTGCCGAGTTTGACACAAGGTTGGACATAATAACGTCATCAAAGACTTAGTTCTTTGAAAACTTCATGAGTTCTTGGAGAAAGCAATATTCATGCAGGGAGAAGTCCCTGACTGCTGAAGGCGGGTTTTTCCAAGAAATCGTTGTAGATTTTCAGAACTAGTGGAAGTAGCCAAGCCGTATTAGGACTACTTAAGCTATGTCTTAATATGGTTATGATTTCTATTCCTATATAAGGATAGGGTATTTTATACCTATATAAGGGCATGAAACGGGAAAATTACACTAGGGTCCTAAAACAATATACAACAAGGTAAGGCATGGTGAGGTACCGAAGATAAAGTGTTTGTTAGGTACATGAGGTAAAGTGTTGTAAGGTACCCGAGGTAAAGTGTTGTAAGGTACCCGAGGTAAAGTGTTGTAAGGTACCCGAGGTAAAGTGTTGTAAGGTACCCGAGGTGAACTATGGTACCAGAGGTGACGTACCATAAGGTGAGGTGAGTTAAGGTACCTGAGGTAAGGAAACTTAAGGTGAGATACAGTGCAGTAAGGTTCAGATAGTCCTCATAGCTCTGTGTTTGATATAGTTTTTCCACCTTGATCTCATTTTTTAGTATGAAGGAGTTTTCTTAGGGGTATAGTGTTTTTAAGCTGCCAAGGGTACCGGTTATTAAAATAGCTTCTTATACCCCAAAGGTAGTTTTAAGTCACTTTATTTCACCACCAACTAGCCTTTCTGCACACATACGCGTACTCCTCATCATGGCTATATGCAAATACATTGCCGCAAAAGAGCTCTCTTGCGGGGTCTATGGGGCATTGCAGCACCGATCCCAGGAGGACCTAAGCCCGATGATGAAGCATGACACCCACATGGGTGTGTGAGGGCAAAACCTTCCTATGAGGAAGATTCCATCACTCCATTCATATTCCAACCAGACGTCTCCTTTCTTTTAACAGCTACCCTTCTTTTATACTAACTGAGCTAAGGTGTGGTAAGGTAGCCGAGGTAAGGTACCCAAGGTAAGGTGTGAGAAGTTAGCCAAGGTAAGGTTGGTAAGGTACACAAACTAAGATTTGGTAAGGTTCCAGAGGTAAGGTATGGAAGGGTACTTGAGGTAAGGTATGGAAGGGTACTTGAGGTAAGGTATGGTAGGGTACTTGAGGTAAGGTATGGTAGGGTACTTGAGGTAAGGTACCTGAGTTAATGTATGGTAAGCTACCTGAGTTAAGGTATGGTATGGTAAGGTACCTGAGGTAAGGTATGGTAAGATTCCTGAGGTAAGGTATGTTGAGGTACCCAAGATAAAGTGTTGTAAGGTACCTGAGGTAAAGTGTTGTAAGGTACCCAAGGTAAGGTTTGGTAAGGTACCTGAGGTAAGGTGTGGCAAGGTACCTGAGGTAAGGTACCTGAGGTAAGGTGTGGCAAGGTACCTGAGGTAAGGTGTGGCAAGGTACCTGAGGTAAGGTGTGGCAAGGTACCTGAGGTAAGGTGTGGCAAGGTACCTGAGGTGCCTGTATTGCCTTGTATTGCCTTGGGGCTGACCACAATGACAAGTTGTGCCCCAACTGCCAGGCCTTGACGCCAAAGACTAGGCGGGAGCGGTCCCGTAAGCGCCTAGGGCTCCGGCAGTCGGCCCGCGCCGTACACGGTCCAGGTCGAGGAGGATATCGAAGGACCGGTTGCGGGGCCACAGTCATCGCAGCTCGGCGAGTTGACACCATTCGTCGGGCTCCAAGTCCTCAGGTAAGAGGCACAAGAAGTCAAAGAGACGACATCACTCTTCCGACTCCCCCCGACGCTCGCACGATGCGGCCGGGGGTTCGGGCAAAACAGCCCATGCAGCTCTGCCAGAGCCGCAGGCGCCGCTGCCTGCTCCGTACCCGCTGGTCCCTGGGCTGAACGCGACGCCAGAGGAGATCGATGCCTTCCACATGGCCATGAGGTTGCTCTCTCCTCTGTCGGGTCCCGCTGTGGCGTCTTCGGGCCCAGTGGCCCTGACTGGGAGCCCAAGTGGGCCGGGTGCTTCGGCCCCGGTGCCGACAGGTGCTTCGGCCCCGGCACCATCGACGACTTCGGTCCCGACGCCCGCAGGGCCCCACCGGGTCCGGATCCGGGACGCCGCTGGTCGACCTTACGACCCCTCCACCGGCGCCAACCCCCAAGGTGTTGCCCCCGACGAAGTCCCTGGATGACGTCGTCCCCGATCCCGCCCTCAGTCCTGATCCGGTGTCGGACCGGCATCGCTCGATGCCGCATTCGACGCCGAAAGAAGAGCAATTCTTCTATGATCCTGCCCCATCCTTTGCACCTATCAGGAGATGGGAGACGAGGAGGATTGGGAGGGGTCTGATGACCCTCTGGTACGAGAGTGCCAGTCGTATCAGGACTGGGCAGTGGATCTAGGGGAGGCCAGTGGTGTGGACACTTCGCCCGACACTGGCTTTGTCTCCCCTCCTACTGTGGCTACAGAGGAGGGGGCTGCTTACAGCGTCTTGCTGACGAGGGCGGCCAAGGCCTTGGCTCTTGAGCTCCCCATCGCGGCCGTGAGGACTAACCTCCTCACCGAGGTCCTTAAACCACAGGCAAGCTCTTCGGAGCCTCTACTGCCGTTTAATAAGGCCCTTACTGACGTTCTGTTGGGCACTTGGTCCAGGCCCGCTACAGGTCCCCCTGTAGATCGGAACTTGGCCAGGCACCACCGCCCGGCCCCGGGCGACGCTAGCTTCCTGTCCACCCACCCCACCCCCGAAAGCCTGGTTATCCAGGCCTCTAACTCTCAGGCCGCGTTCCCGACTGCTCCACCTGATCGGGAATCCAAAAGTAATGAGCAGTTTGGTAAGAAGCTGTTCTCCTCACTTAGTTTGGGGTTGCGGTCGATCAACACCGCTTGCCTTTTGGGCCATTATACCGACTCTCTGTGGGACACGGTCGCGGGCGTGCTGCCAGGTTGCCCGGAGGAGGCCCGGGTCAAATTCGCTCAAGCCCTTGCGGAAGGGCAGGATGCAGCACGGTACTCCATCCGATGTGGGCTGAATACTATGGACTCGCTGGGCAGGGCGATTTTCACGACTGTGTCAGTTCGCCGCCACGCCTGGCTGAGGTCCGCCAACTTTTCTGCTGATGTCCAGAATTTCCTCATGGACATGACGTTTGATGGCTGTCGCTTCTTTGGCGACAAGGCAGACAGTGCGCTTGAGCGTTTCAAGGACTCCAGGGCAACGGCCAAGACCTTTGGCCTGTCGGGCCAGCGCCAGCAAACTTCTGCCTTTCGCTACTTTCGTGGCCAAGGAAGGGGCGCCCCCTCACGTCCTGCCAGCCAAGGGCCGCAGACTAACATCCAGCGCGGCAGCGGACGTGATAACCGCTGTGGAGGTGCCAGGGGACAGCGGCAAGGCCGGTCCACATCCACCCCCGCAGCATCCGCCTCAAAGCCTTCCTAGTCTGAGCTTTCAGGCCCATTTGACGCCAGTGGGGGGGCAGGGTTCCCCATCACCTCCTCCACTGGAGCGCCATCACATCGGACACAGGTGGGTGCTGCAAATCGTCCGAAGGGGCTACTCCCTCACCTTCAAAGCGACCCCTCCAGCCATGCCACCGCTGTACCACCGCCTGTCAGGGGATCACTTGCAACTTCCGCAAGAGGAAGTTACGGCCCTCTTGGCCAAGGGGGCCGACGAGCGTGTTCCTGGGCCAGAAGTAGGGTGTGGTTGTTGCTCCCACTACTTTCTGGTTCCCAAGAAGGGCAAACAGGGCCTACGCCCATCTTGGACCTGTGGAACGTCAAAGGCTTCCTCCGGAAGGAGAAGTTCAAGATGCTGACTTTGGCTCAGGTCTTAGCTGCCCTAGACCCAGAAGACTGGATAGAAGCGTTGGACTTGCAGGACGCATATTTTCACATCCCCGTCCTGCCAGCCCACCGGCGTTACCTGTGGTTCACGGTAGGCCGTGAGCATTTTCAGTTTACCGTGCTCCCCTTTGGCCTTACCAGCGCCCCTCGGGTGTTCACGAAAGTGATGGCGGTGGTTGCAGCTCATCTGCGCAGATTAGGGGTGTCAGTCTTCCCCTATCCCGACGACTGGTTGTTGAAGGCCGCCTCGCCCCAGACAGTAGTCGGCCACCTCCAGACTACGGCCGACCTCCTTCACCTGCTGGGGTTCTCCATCATTGTGCCAAAGTCACACCTGTGTCCCTCTCAGAAGCTCCTCTTCATCGGAGCGGTTCTGGATTTGGCGCAGTTTTGGGTCTATCCTCTCAAACAGCGGGTTCGGGATATTCAGGCTCTGATTCCGATCTTTCAGCATTTATCCCGAGTCTTGGTCAGGTTGACGCTGCGGCTTCTGGGGCTGATGGCCTCCTGCATCCTTCTGGTGCATCACGCCAGATGGCGGATTCGGGCTCTGTAGTGGGACCTGAAGTTTCAGTAGGCCCAGCATCAGGGCAACCTGTATGACCACGTCCTGCAGTGGTGGCTCACGGACCGCGATTGGGTCAGCGGCAGATCCCTCTCCCTACCCCAACCGGAGCACGTAGTAGTGACGGACTCATCCCTCCTGGGCTGGGGGGGCCACATGGGAGAGGCGGAGATCAGCGTCCTCTGGTTTTCCGGCGGAGTCCTGGCTCCATTTCAACCTTCTGGAGCTGCGGGCGATCCGACTTGCACTGAAGGCATTCCTTCCCTCTGTCCGGGGAAGTGTAGTGCAAGTGTTCACGGACAACACCACCGCCATGTGGTATTGCAACAAACAGGGCGGGGTGGGGTCGTGGACCCTTTGCCAGGAGGCTCTGCGCCTCTGGCAGTGGCTGGAACACCAAGGCGTCACTCTGGTGGTTTAAACACCTGGCAGGTTCCCTGAACGCCAGGGCGAACAAACTCAGCCGCCGGTGCATGATGGATCACAAATGGCGTCTGAACTCGGACATGACGCAAGGTCTCTTTCAGCAGTGGGGAGAGCCTTAGTTAGATCTATTCGCCACTAAAAAGAACGCGCAATGTCATCAGTTTTGCGCATTGGAATTTCCAAGGCGGCACTTGCTTGGAGAAGCTTTTCGTCGCGAGTGGGGCTGCGGTCTATTGTACGCCTTTCCGCCTATACCACTTCTGCCCAGAGTGCTGAAGAAGATCAGGCACGACTGGGCCCAAGTCATCCTTGTGGCTCCAGACCGGGCATGAAGATACTGGTATCCCAGCTACTCAGCATGTCAGTCTTTCCCCCGATTCGTCTGCCTCTTCAGGGGAACCTTCTGTCGCAGCAGCAGGGGATGGTGGTCCACTCGAACCTTTCCAGTCTCCACCTACATGCGTGGAGATTGAGCGGTGACAGTTGAGGCTATTTGACTTGCCTCCTGAAGTCTGATGTGATTCTGGCCTGCAGGTGGAACAAATGTGTGCCATGGTGCACAGCAAAGGCTGTGGATCCACTTTCTGCCCCCCTTTCAGAGGTTCTCCAGTTTCTTTGTTCTCTTGCCCAGCAGGGCTCTGCTCTGGGCACTATCAAAGGCTACCTCTCTGCCATCTCAGCCTTCTTAAGGCTTCCTGATCAGCCTTCTCTTTTTAAGTCCCCTATTGTAAATAGATTCTTGAAGGGCATCACTCACATGTTTCCTCCTGTTCTTTTCGTGATGCCTCAGTGGGACTTGAACCTTGTTCTGACTTATTTGATGTGCGCTCCTTTCGAGCCACTTCACAATTGCCCTCTTCGTCTTCTAACTCTTAAGACTGCATTCCTGGTTGCCATCACCTCTGCCAGGAGAGTGAGTGAGCTCCAGGCTCTATCTTCTCAACCTCCTTTCCTCTCTGTCCATCCAGACAAAGTTGACTTGAGAACGCGTCCCTCTTTCCTGTCCAAAGTAGTCTCAGACTTCCACATCGGGCAGTCCATCACCTTGCCCACCTTCTTTCCGCCTCCGCATCCCTCAAAAGAGGAAGAGAGGCTCCACCGTCTGGACCCAAAACGTGCGCTCTCATTCTATCTGGACTGCACATGCCAGATCCGGGTGGACGACCAGCTCTTTGTTGGTTAAATGGGCGCTAAGAAGTGATGGGCGTGCACAAACGGACCATTTCTCGATGGGTCGTTTTGTGCATCAAGGCTTGTTATTTACTGGCAAAAAAAGGAGCCTCCTGTGGGACTGCATTCCCATTCCACTCGGGGCACGGCGGCTACTACTGCCCTGGGTCGGGGAGTCCCCTTGCAGGACATCTGTCCGGTAGCTACGTGCGCCCTGCTGCACACCTTTGCTAGAAACCACTGCCTGGACAGCCAAGTCTGGAGAGACTGCTTTTTCGGCCGTTCTGTCCTCCAGGACTTTCTGGTGTGATCATTGGTTCGCAGACCCACCACCGGGGTTGGTATTGCTGGGGTATCTGTTCTAAGGTAAGGAATCTAACACTAACCTGTTTCTTTCAGATGCACAAGTTCCTTACCTTCGGTAACGATATATCTGTAAGAAACAGTAGTTAGTGTTAGATTCCTTACTGCCCCACCCATCCTCCCCATTCTGCGAACCGATATCTAGGGTTAAGGTTCTTCCCTTTGAGGGCCCTGGTTTCATTGCACCAGTGTCGGTTTTTATCATGGCTCTGCGTTTCTGGCGCGAAAAAGCTGTGTATAAGAACTGAAGTCAGCACGCGAGGGCGGTGTCTAAATACTCCAGCGACGTCATCCCGGTGCCGATGACGGACGCGAAGCCGCAGGCGACGCCTACCGATGTGCAGGGGTACTGCTACGCAAAACTTTCCATGTCCAGTCTGACGCCTTGGGATATTCTAAGGTAAGGAATCTAACACTAACTACTGTTTCTTACAGATATATTGTTACAGAAGGTAAGTAACTTGTGCGTTACGCTAAGAAGTGAAGCACAAATGAAGTGATTTTGGTTTACTTGCCTCGTTTGTGCAGAGTTATTTCATATTCACAGGCATAAGCAGGAGTCCAGAGTACCGGATGGGGCGGGGAAGTATACATTGTTCACTTCACACAGCTATAGGCTATCACAGTCTGCCCCTACAGCCCCAGAGACAGTTCAGCACGTGGCTTTAGCAGATCATGGATTTGGTTTGGGCCCCACACACACTCTTAAGTCCGTACTAGTAGGTATTGTCCATTTCTTCCTTCATATTTAGTGCTGGGAAAGCCTCTGTAGAGATAATTCTGGGAGATATAAGTTTTAGAGGTTTCTGCTTTGAAAACAGCATATGAAACTCACTATTGAGCTAATACATTTTTAGATTTGTGGGTATAGTACTAGGTGACCTGCACCTCAAACAGCTGTTCCCAAACATAAATGTGGTAGACAATGTTTTATATATTCAAAATGCAATTTGCAGCATTCGGTCTCTATTGAAAGTTGCAAAAAGGTCTCACGGTTGAAAATATGAGAAGAGGGTCTTTCAGGCCTTTGGAACACTTCCATACAAAAAAACTGAGATCACGGTCAATACTTGGCAGCATGCAATTTACATAGGAACTGCAAATTAAATGTAAAGAAATATTTGACTTATGGCCATCTTTTTTTTCCTCCATGAAATTTTCAGTGGATCTATAAAGGATTAGAGGCATATAATGCGTGGGAAATGGTGAAGGTGAATTATGCAGCATGTTATACAAAAACACCTTTCTGCTGCACTTTTCAGGACTGTTCTGCTTACGTAATTAAATTATTGATACATTTGTTCTTATTACAATGGTAGTGGTGGTTCCCACAGGGTGAGAAAGAACCGCACAATCAAAACATAGAACCAATGTATCACGTATACTGAAATAAAGTGTGAATAACATTTGTTAATCTTCACTTTGACCAGAATGATAGCTCGTGTATGGTCAACTTTCCGTGCTAACCGGTGGGTTGACCATGTTCAACTTTTCAGGCATTATTTCCTTTTCTTTATGGATCTATTTTGAACACATGTTAATCTTCTTCTTTTTCATGATTTCGGGCACACTTTGGGTGATCATGTAACATTTTGAGATTGCCTCGCACCCTGTGGGGTCTTTTCTTCCTTTCTGGACACATGCTGGAGTTTTGACACATTTTGTCTTGTTTTTTTTATTAATGATGAATCTTGAGATTTACACTTGATGAAAATGAAATTGTTTCGGTGACGGATTTTGTTAACGGTTCTGAATATATGCGATTGCCCAATTGCTAAGATATCAAATAATCACAGGGAAAGGATCACTTGTCCTGCATAACCAGGGTATGCAGAAAAAACGTGGGGTGTCTCGAGATAAAAGACCCTCATGCACGTGATGGTATGGTCGTAATAGCGGTATATGTTGATTCTCCGCTCTTCATTAACGTGTTGCAGCCTCCACCCGGAGGATCTTACCCATGGTTAAAAACAGTAGTGATCAAGTGATGTGGACAGGTGGGAATTAAAATACCCGGACAGCCAGATATGAACTTTATTAGGTCTGGATTCGGGTAGCCCGTAAGGGAATAATTAAAGTTGTGCGTTTCTGTGAATGTATAAGGGATTCTAAACGCACTCAAAAAATAGTGATCTAAAATATGGCCGACATGTTTCAGCCCAATCTGCCTAGTTAGGTCTTATGGGCTTTCTTCAGGACCAAAAGGTGCAAAAGTGATAGTGAGTGTTTATAAAGAATATTGTTCCGTTATAAACGAGATAAGAAAGGGAAAACTTTTTTTTTTTACCTGTTTCTTTTTCTATGGGAGGTCACACTGAACCTCAAGTGTTCAAATTGGGCACTTCATCAGATATTGTGGAAGTGGAGGGGGCTGTAACTGCAGCTCCTGGCCTCTTGCGCTACTTGTGCTGTTGCTTCCACCCGGCCAGCATTATGTTGGTATTTGGAGAGAGTATGAGGGTGCTGTGAAAGTGTTGGAGTGTGTGTCGAGGGGTGTTTTGAACATGTTTTGGGTACTTTGTGAGGATATCTGAGCACATTTCTAGGGTTTTAGATGTCTCTTGTAGCTGCATAGTGACAGTTATGCAATTAGTAGGAATGTCTTTTGGTATTTGTAGAGATTTCCACGCATTTCTGTTTTTTTAACAGAGTTTTATATAGCGTGAACTTGACCCCAAGGTATCATTTTTTTTTTTTTTTTGTAAATATCTTTTTATTGCAGCAAAGACAGATAAGCATACAGTACAGTTTATGCCATTCCCCTTGATGCTCAGTGTGAGCTCCGCTCCCACACCCCTGTATCACACAGCCATTCAGCTCGCACCCCGGAGGTCGAGCGGCAATGTCGCAGGTACATAAGAAACTGCGCTGGAGCATTCTGTGCATGGCTACAGCCACCAAGCGGATGGGAAACGGCAGCGCTGCTTTTCGGACCTAACACTCCCTCTCCCCTGCCCCAAGTCCAGTTTAAGCCAAGAGTTTCTGTACAACCTCCTTGAACATACCCCCCTCCCCTTCCCCTTAACCCCCTCAACTTTTCCTACCCCGCCTCCCCTGTCTAGGATTCCCCCCCCCAACTCTTCCTGCCCAGACCCCCCACCCCCCCAGGCGTGCCAGAGTATCACCTAACTGAGCTCTCAACCTTGCCACCAAGATCAGATCCGAAGCATGGCACCAGGATTCATCTGCAATCATCCGTAAATCATCTCGATGGAACGCAAGGGCAGTGTAATAGCAGAGCGGGTCTATGCCGCCCCCCCGTCAGGCGGGCGTCCCTCTGGAGCCGGGCTATGCACCGGGGATTCCTCCTCCTCCACGTCCAGGAGCGTGAGATCTAGGACCAGCCCCTCCCACGCCCTGGCTCTCTCCAGTGCCATGTCATTGTCTATCCTGAGCGCAGCTCGCAGGCGAAGCTCACCCTCACATCTAGCCCATTTAAGCAGTTCAGCCTTCCAGCGCTCTACCACGGGGCCCCGGGACGCCTTCCACTGGGACGTAATGGCCCGCTTCGCCAGGAGAAGCCCCAAGTCCAGGAACTTGCTAGTGACTTTATTCTTTGATGTGTGTGGGAACCAGTGTAGTATGCAATGTGCCATGGTGAGTTGCCGGTCCCTCTCCGTCACCTCCCTCAGAACCTCCACCACCTCCTCCCAAAAGGGCCCCAGCTCAGGACAGGACCAGAACATGTGTCGGAAGTCTGCGGGATCCGCCGGGCAGCGCGGACAGGACGCTGGGTGTGCCGGGAAGTACTTATGTAATTTATCAGGGGTCAGATACGCCCTATGTAGGACATAAAAGTGCACCAGCTGGAACCTTGCGTTGCGCGTGCCGTTCTGGGCCCCCTCTAGTATACCATTCCAGGCCTCCTTGGGGATCTCAGTCGCCAAGTCGGCCTCCCATTTTGTCTTCAAGGTCAGCAGCGGAGCGGTGGATTCCGAGACCATGCGTCGAGTCAGGCACGTGACCGCTTTGACCGTCCCTGCCATCATCACGACGTACTGACAGTATGGTGACAATGGTGGCTCTGAAATGCCCGCCCCCCAGTGTTTGCGGATCGCCGCCGTTAAAGCCGCATGAAGGAGGAAGTCCCCACCCACCAGCTCGAAGCGGTCCTGCAGGAGGTCGAAGGGCAACATCACCCCGTTTTCGTACAGATCACCCATGGATGACAGCCCCTGCTGGTCCCAGCCGTCCGGCCCGCGCCACGAGCCTCCGTGCGGAAGCGCCCCGCAGAGTCTAAGTGGGATCTCTGGTGCGTATGGAACCGTAACACCGCATCTCCGGCGATATCTGTTCCAGCATTTCCGGGCCGTCGCAAACTCCTGAGTGAGGTGGAAATCCCCCATCGGAAGTCCCAGGACAATCCGGGACAACACCTGAACCGGACCCGCCGGTTCTCCCGCTCCGTCCTCCCCTCTCCTGGCCCGCGCCACCCATTGTGTCAGCCATTGCAGCTGCGCCGCCAAGTAGTAGAGCTCGTAGTCCGGCACCGCTAGACCTCCGTCCGCCCTTGGGCGGAGAAGCGTGGCATGGGCCACCCTGCGCCTGCCCGCCCCCCACAGGAAGCCGATGACCATCGATCGCAGCCGCCGAAAGTAGCTCGCCGGGATCCAGATCGGGAGGGTCCCGAAGAAGTAAAGCAGCCGCGGGAGGGTTACCATCTTGAGCAACGCCACCCTGCCCATGAGTGACAATGGGAGCGTGCCCCAAAAGTCGAAATTCCCTCTAGTGTGCCTTATCGCCGTACCGATATTTCCCTCGAGGATATCGGCTCTGTCATGGAAGATCGAGGTGCCAAGGTATCGCAGGCTCCTCTCTTCCCAGGTCACTCCCTCTGTAGTTTGCGGGCATGCACTCCGTGGGCGGGCCGGGAATAGGTGGGACTTCTCCCAGTTCACTCGGAGGCCCGAGATTCTACCCAGCGATTGCAGGAGGGCCTTAGCTCCACGCAGGGAGTCCGCCGAGTCCGCCAGGAACATCAGCAGATCATCTGCGTATAGTGCGATGTGGTGTTCTTGGCCATAGACGTCCAGGCCCCGATACGCCTGCCCCAGCCGGGCCCGCGCCGCAAGTGGCTCGACGGCCAAGGCAAACAGCAGGGGGGAAAGAGGGCAACCCTGACGGGTGCCCCTGCCCACTCCGCACATCTCAGAGATAACCCTCCCCGTCCTGACCCTCGCCGTCGCGTTCGTATAGAGCAGCCTCGTCCAATCTACGAAGCCTTCGCCAAGGCCCAGCGCTCGCAAAACATGGAAGAGATACGGCCATTCCAGGCTGTCGAAGGCCTTCTCCATGTCGACAGCAAACACCACTGCCTCGTCGCCGTCATAAGTGTCGGCCTCTAGTATGTGCAGGAGTCGCCGCACGTTAAGCGCCGTATTGCGGGCCGGGATGAAACCCGATTGGTCCGCATGGCCATGTGAGGGAGCAAACGCGTCGCCAAGATCTTGCTCAGAATCTTATAGTCCAGGTTGAGCATGGACAGTGGGCGATACGCTGATCTGTCCCATGGCTGCTTACCCGGCTTCAGTAGGGGGACTATCAGCGCCTCTCTCGTGGTCGCAGGGAGGCAGCCCAGACGCCTCGACTTGTTGTATACCCACGTCAGCCGGGGCGCTAGGAGATCCGCGTAGGTGAGGTAGAATTCCGTCGGGAATCCATCGGTGCCCGGCGTCTTATTTCTTGCCATGCTCTTGATGGCAACCCGCACCTCCCTCTCCTCGATCTTGTCCCCAAGTTGCTTTGCGATCCCCTCCTCCAGCACCGGTAGGTCAAGACCATCCAGAAAGGCCCGAAACTCCTCCGCCGACGGGAGGACCCTGCTGCGGTAGAGCTCTGTGTAGTAGTCATAAAACAATGCGTTAATTCCCTGTTGATCAAACCTCGCCGCCCCCGCCTGGTCTCTGAGCTCAAGAATGACTGAGCTTCGGCGGGACGGGTTGGCCAGCCAGGCCAGGAGAGCCCCCGATTTGTCGCGTTCCGAGTGCGCTCGCGTGAGGTAGGCCTTGTAGTCAAAGCATCGGAGACGCTCCACTGTCGCCGCCACCGCCTCTCGCGCCCCTAGCAGGGCCTCGTGAGTGTCCGGCCGCTCAGGTCTCGCCCTCTCTAGCCTCCGTAGGGTCTCGTCCTCTTTCTCAATGTCTTCCAGTAGCGTTCTCCGCACTCCCGAAGCCGTTGCGATGCACTGGCCCCGAAGTACCGATTTGAAGGCGTCCCATTCCGTCGCGGCTGACCCCGCCGTGCCCGCGTTCTCCTGGAAATATGCCTCGATGCCCGAGGCAATCGTGGCACGGAAGAGCTGATCGTCCAGTGCCTCAGGGCGGAGTTTCCAAGCCGGGATCCTCGGGCGGAACTGCGACCAGCGCAGCCGCACGAGGAGCGGGTTGTGGTCCGAGATCGAGCGCGTGAGATACTCACTGTGGCACACCTCCGCGTGCACGTCTTGCGAGCATAGGAAGGCGTCAATGCGGACATGTAGTTCGTGGAGAGCGGAGAAGAAGGAGTAGTCCCTGTCCGACGGGTGGTTAGCCCTCCAGGAGTCGACCAGTCCCCACTGGCGCTGCCAGGCCGAGCGCGCGAGTGCAAGTTTACCAGCTGGTGCGTTTGGAAGGGGGGGGTGGGATCTATCCAGGGTAACGTCTGCCACACTGTTAAAGTCGCCGCCCAGGAGCAAGGGCTCCACCAGAAACTGAGCTAGTTTGTTGGACAGTAGTGCGAGGAATGCAGGTTGGTCCACATTTGGGGCGTATATGCAACCCAGGTTAAGGTCCCTCCCGTCCAGCTTGCCACGCACCATTATGTATCTCCCCTCTGGGTCAATCACCTGTTGTGTGCATTGGTAGGGTATCCCCGCCCGTACCCAGATGGCCACCCCCCTAGCATAAGCGGAGTAACCGGTGTGAAAGACCTGCCCCCTCCAGCGCCGCTGCAGTGCCCTCCCTTCTTTATCCAGCAGATGGGTTTCCTGAAGGAAGGCAATGTGTATGCCCCGCCTGACCAGATAAGAGTGGATCTTATGACGCCTATGCATCGAGTGCATCCCCCTTACGTTCCATGTGAGACATCTATAGCCTAAGTCGGATCCCATGGCGAAGTCTGCCAAGCCCCATCCATTCCACTCACTCTCCCGGCAACCCCCCCAGCACGCCTAGGTCCCCCCCCCCGTCCCCCCCTCAACTTGCATATTCAAACTACCCCAACTCCCACACCCCCGGACAGACAACCAACGTGGAAACCCCATCCAAACTCAAGTATCAAAGAGCGTATCACTACATAATAGGGCTGGAGTGGCAGCGATGCCGGCTCCAGACAGGTCCGAAGCCCCCCGCCCCCGCCCCACTACCCCTAACAACAATCAGGAGAGACCCCCCGACTCTCCCCGTCCCCATGGTGTCAGTGCGAAGTCCCGGGGGGGCATCCGCATCCCACTGCATAGCGTCCAGAAGCGGTCCCCCCCCGACCTGCATACCCCATTATCTTACTTGTGTGGCCAGGGTCTCACGAACCGTCTCAGCCAAGGATACCTTCCGCTGTCTGGGGAGTCACCACCGGCAGGTCCGTCTCTGAAAGTTCGTGCCCACTGCTGGAGCCAGGGCTGGGAGTGCTGTCCTTCGACTGCTCCGACGCGCTGCTGGAGGGGCTGGCGTCCCCCTGGCTGATGGCCGCGACCGCCTGCACCGCCTTGGCTCGCTCCTGCTGCCAGCCCGCTGGGGAGCCAGATCGTCGCGTCGGTGTCGCTTCCGTGGAGTGTCTCCTGGGGGGTTCTGCGGCGTAGGGCCTGTGCCCGGCTCCCCCCTCGCGTCCAACCAGCTCCAAGCTTCCTGCGGCGTCAGGAAAAAGTGAGTGCGTTCCCCATCGACCACCCGCAGCCGCGCCGGGAACAGCATAGCGTAGGGCAGTTGCAGCGACCTCAATTTCCGCTTGACCGCCAGGAAGGAGGCCCGCTGCTTCTGCACATCTCTGGTGAAGTCCGGAAAGACCATGACCCTGCTGTTGTCTATTCTCAGGTCCGGGATTTCCCTCACCCTCCGCAGTATATGGTCTCTGTCTCTGAAGTGCAGAAGCCGCAGTACAATCGGGCGCGGGGGCACCCCCGGTTTGGGGGGACGCGCAGGGACCCTGTGTGCGCGTTCAATGGCAAAGAACGGCGAGAGTCCCTCCGGGGCCACCTCGGATCGTAGCCAGCCCTCCAGGTAGGTGACCGCAACCCGCCCCTCTGCGTTCTCAGGGACCCCCACCAGGCGGAGGTTATTGCGCCGAGAGCGCCCTTCACTGTCCTCTGCTCGGAGCTCCAGGACCCGCACCTTCTGCGCCATTTCCGCCAGTGTCGTTTTTAGCTCCGCCACGTCCCCTGGCAAGCTTTTCAGGGCCACCTCTGAGGTCGCCACCCGCTCCTTCAGTTTCCTGTGGTCGTCCTTCAACAGGGTTAGGTCCGACCCAATGGTGTCCATGCGCTTCTCAAGAGCCTCCCGTGACGCCACAATCGCCTGCATTATGTCCCCCAGGGAGGGATCCCGCGGGCGGGACGAGCTCCCGGCCCCTTCCCCCGGCGGGACGTCCTCGACGAGGTGCCCCGGGTCGTCCTGTCTCAGGGCCTCGAAGCCTTTCTTCCTGTTGTTGCCCCGTACCATCCTGGCGGGCAGTGATCGTCAAGCGCCCCTGCGGTGGTCGCCGATGTTCCCCCTCTTCGTCCTTGGTCCGCCTCAGGTTCGCCGTTCCCTCCGACCTCTGGGCCTGCGTCTCGTGGGGTCCAGTTCAAGGGCCAGCCTCCGCCGGCGTCGTGTGACACCAGTGCCCCTGGTCCGGGCACCTAGAAGGCTCAGGCAGGGTATTCACCAATGAGTACCTGGTCCGCTGTGCTCGGGCGCCCCCGGCCAGGTAGGCACCTCTTCCCGCCCGGAACTTCAGTGACTCGTGGGGGTGGGGAGTCAGCACCTCGTCCCCTGTTCCCCCCTTCGTCCCCCTTGTGCGCGTGCTGCCAATCCCCAGTGGCACAGGCTCCCTGGCAAGACCGTCACTGGGATAACGGGACAGGTGCCCCCCACAGGCCCAGGCCTCCACTCGGTCCCCACAGCTCCGTGGACAGCCACCTAGCCCAGGCAGGCGCCTCGTGGGGGGGGGGGAGGGTAGCCAGTCCCTCAAACCCCGCTCTCCTTGACGTCCACTGTCCTCGCGCACCCCCCAATGCCACCACTAGGAGGGCGGGTCGTGTGTTGCGCGCTGATCCAGCGGTCCACGCAGCTCCAAGGGCTCCGCTGTCGGCCGCCAATGCGGTCACTCGGTCTCCGCCGGCGCCATTTTAGGGTCAGGCAGGGCCGCCGACTCCCGTCCTCCAGCGTCACCCGCGAGTGCGCCAGCCAGTTCCCCTCACCTTTGCCCGGTCTCCGGGGGTCTCCGCCGGCCAGCGGTCAGCCGCCACCGCGTCAGGGGATTCTTCCTCGCCTCCCGAAGTCCGCCACCAGGCGCATCAGGGCAGGACGGCGGCCGCCATTTTGGGCGCTCTCCTCTCCGGGAGCCGCGCTCGAGGTGCAAAGTCCAGCGGGGGTGTACACAGGGGCCCCCAGTCCTCCAAACTCACCCTGCGTGCCCCCGTTGCCCTCCTATGTACTTTTGAGGGGTCGGGGTGCGAGTCGGGGTTCAGGATATGCGGTGGTGCGAGGCGGGCACGGAGGAGCTCCGGAGTCCCGCTTCCACCTACATCGGCGCCTTAGCCACGCCCCCCTGACCCCAAGGTATCATGTATCTGAGCTTTCCATGAGCTCCAGTTTCGTTACACAAGGACACATTCATTTTTATTAGATACGAGGAGATTAAGTGATTTGCTCAGAAGCACAGGATGTAGAGCGTCATTGGCGAGACTCGAACCCCATTCCCCAGATTTGAGATCGATAGCCCTAGCCCGTTCAGCCACATCCTCTGTCTGTGATTAATTGGCTTTTGGAGAGCATCTGGCCATATAGTATGCGTGTGCTTGGGCTCTGTGATGGTGTTAGGATGTATTATATGGGTATCGGTTTGCCATTTTGATTGTGTTTATAGGCATTTTAACATTTAATGTGTGTTAAGATTGTAGCTCAAGTGCATTTTGAGGATGTTTTGTCCTATTGTGATGGTATGAGAACTGTTTTTCTGGCCTCCATAGAGATCATTCTGGATGTTGTAAGTTCCAGCAGATTCTGCTTTGAAAACAACATGCAAAGCTTATTCCTCCTTGTTGGACTTGGCCCTCTTGGCAGGGTCATCCCTGAACTCTTTGCCTTCCTCCAATATTCTCTCTGACCTGTTTTTGTTGGTTTAATGACTCTGGGCACTTTACCACTGCTGACCAGTGCTAAAGTGCATATGCTCTCCCTACTGTAAATTGCTATAGGTGATTGGTTTCCATGATTGGCTTATTTGGTTTACTGTCAGTCCCCAGTAAAGTGCATCAGGAGTGCCAGGGCTTGTAAATACCAATACCGCTAGCGGGCCTGCAGAGCTGGTTGCGCCACCCACGGAAGCAGCCTTTTAAAAGATGTCTAGGGTCTGCCACTGCAGAACCTGCGTGCAGTCTGGTACGGTCATGCTGGCTGGGCAAGTGCACACACTTGCCAGCCCCTAAACCTTCCCTTTACTTCATATTAGTCACCCCTATGGTAGGCCCAAGGGCAGGGTGCATTGTAAGCATAAGGTAGGACAAGCCCTGATGTGTGTGGCATGTCTAATGGTGAATTACAGCCAATTTCGTGTTTCACTATTGTAAGGCTACCTGTTCTCATAGGCCAGAATGGGCTGCTGGAATTATTACACTCTATAATCCCAGCAAGCTCAGGGAACATGGTAGAAAGTCAAGTTTAGTATGCCTGAACTCAGAATAATAAAATACTCCTTTTAGTAAAGTTTATTTTAATATCCTGTGTTTGCAAATGCTACTTTTAGAAAGTTAGCATTTGCTTGCCTAACCATTTCAGCCCGCCTCTGCTCTTATGTGTATCTGCTGTCTGGGTTCTGTGAGTGACAGGGCTAGGGATGACAGGTGGTGAATAGGGGGATTACACCAGGATGGGTGGAGAGAGTGCCCCTTGACTCTGAATAGGGCTGTGCTCTGCCACCACAATGCTGGCTCTGCCCCCTGGGGAGCGACTGATGACTCTACCCTGCACCTGGCCCAGGAAGAGGGAGGACTGTCAACAGAGTGATCCTGGCTGTACTGTCAACTCAACGCCGGCTCCACCTCCTGCGGAGAGGCTGATGTCCCTGCCCTGCTCACTGAAAGGAGAAACCAGAGAGTGCAAAACAAAGTGCTCAGAGACTGACTGGATTAGGCAAAGGCCCCCCTGGCCAGCGAGAACAAAAGAAATGTCCTATAAAAGTAGGAGCCCTGCTCCTAACAAAACAGATCCTGTTTGCGCTAAGAAGAAACTCTGACCGAAGAGAAGGACCTGGGAAAGCTACAAAGAGGACTACTGTCTCTAATCCTGAGAGACTGGCCTGTGGTGGGTGCCTTGCTGCAAGAAGGAGAGAAGGACAAAGACTACAGAGACTTTATTTATTTTCCACTTGTGTCAAACTTCTACAAAGATCACCAAGGGCTTGTTTGTGAACTTGCCCCCTGGACTGCGCTCCAGGAACAGTGAGCGCTACCTCCCTGAAGAATGAACTGCTATGTGTGCTGCTTGTCCCTGCAGCGCTGATTGAGGAGACAGAGAGTGTTGTGCAACCTCGCCGCGCTCCTCGTGATCCAGTGTATCTGCGTCCCCTGAGCACCGTGACTTTGGCCTAAGCATGCTGCAGCAACAAAGTGAAGTCCAGCCGCCCCTGGCCCGAGCATCGTGACTGTGCCTGCATTGAGCCCTAGCTAACAAAGTAAAGGAGGACCCGTCCAGTCCAAGCATCAAGGTCTACTGAGCCCCGCGCCGTAGATCATCACTGTAGGAGAGTAGGGCCTGCTATCCTATGGTCACCCCAAATTTTTGCTTTTTGCTTCACTGGTTTTCGACTTAATGTGGCTGTGGGCCTGCTTATCAGATCCACAGCCTGCTGTTCTCTCTCTAAATTCACATACATGTACTATAGGTACATAACCCAATTGAAACTGGACTCCTTGTCAGCCCCTGTACCATGCACTATAGGTGCTCAGGGAATAGGTGCCAACAAGGCCTACCAGGGGCTGCAGCATATCTTTTGCCACCCCTGGCTGGTACTTAAATCGACACAACTGGCTGATCACTCAGCTGGGGCAAGGTGGTCTAATCACCCCTTGCTTAGATATAGTATACCTATATCTAAACCTATATCTGGACACATATATACCTTTAAGTAACTCCTATGGCAGGCCTTAACAATCCTGGAGGCAGAGTGCTTGGTTTTATGTGAGATGGAGATCTAGCATGAGCTGAGCTTGTCTGCAGCTCTCGGGACCAATTCCCTAAGCTGTGTCGGGATAATGCCATACCATATACTCTTAAGTGCATTATAATCCATCGCGGTTATGTGCTAACTTTGGTTTGACATTATCAAAACATGTCGTGTTTGGTGTCATTCGTTTGGAATACTACCCCCTCGCCAGTCCTGGTAGCATTCCACCCTTCTAGAGGGAGAAGACATGTTACTTTACTGAAATGCGGTTGATTTTTCAAAGAGCCTCAGCATCACAAATTGGACGCTTCTGCCACAGACACGAGTCTGACTTCCTGCTGCTGACCGAAACTTGGCAGAGGAGGCCTGGACAAAGGGTTTCCTGTCGCGGGGAGCTGCCACACCACCCCAGACAGGAGATAGTCGATTGTAGCAGGGAGGTTTGAAAGAAACCAGACAGTGCCTGGGGAGCACAAGGCTTCCCCTTGCATAATCCGGTCAAACTGGTTCTGGGGCACACCAGCCCCAGTCCCAGCGTGACCCTGGACAAAGGGAAAGGGGTGTAACCACCCCCTTCCTGGGTCCCACCCATAGGAGGGACCTAGCAGGTAATCCAGCCCACCAGATTGGTATAAGAGTGGGAGTAGTGCTAAAGCATTCAGATTATCCTGACTGAAACTTATGAAACAAAACTCTGGACCCCCCGACATCCTACTCGGCGTAGAAGACTGAAGAATCTCCCTTGTGGTCAATGAGTGACCACCCTGTGCAAACAGGCACCATCCAGCACCTCAACATTTGCTTTGTTGCAGTTCCCGGCGGAACTCGAGCGACAGAGTTCGACAAGACCCAGCGTTCCTGCCTTCTAACAGCCCGATCCACAGTCCCTGCAGAGCTGAGACCCGTGGAGGCGACCTGAAGCGTGGGGCCGGCCATCTTGGAAAGACCACGAGGCGCTGACCATGCAGCTTCCGAGGCTCCCTTGAAGCTGTGCATTGGGGTTTGAGAAGCCCCAGCCCTGAGCCACTCCTGCACCGAAGCTCACCCCTCTACACTCACCGAGTGCTGCGTGGGGCCCTTCTGCACTTTTTGGCTCAACGCGTTGGTCCGGTCGCTTGCCCGTTGGCTTGTGGCCCCAGCACCAACGAACCTTTGAATTTGACCTGCCAGTCCGGTTGCTCTTGACTGGCCCTCGCTTCCCTGAAAAGGAGCACCCGCTCTGACCTTGCTGGTCAGAGTACTAAGCGATCTTCGAATCCTGCTTGCCAAGGGTTGTTTGCTCCAATCCGGAAGCCGACACCGCCGACAGCGAGAGCCTTTGTGGGACAGCTCGTGATCCACTCCTGGACATCGTCGGTGCCCCAGACTCCACGTGGCAGCAGAGAGAAGCTTCTCGACAACCACCTGATTGCGCCCGACATTGCCTGGTTCCACCCTGGTCACTGCTGAGTGGCCCAGACCCTGTCCCCTTTGCTTTCAGGTACTCTACATCTTCGATCCACCCTTGGATCACGCCGGACACTTCTCTTCTCGACACCTGCATCATCTTCATCTTCAGGCACCAATTACCTGCGTGACGAAACCCAACACTACTTTGCACCTGTGCACCCGCTTCCTGTGGGTGAGGTAACTCAGCAACGCCGGTGCTCCTGCACTGGTACACACTTCTAGTGTATATGTCTAAAGTTTCGTCCTTCTAGGTCAGTCGGAAGGTTCCTTTAACAGTAACTTTGTAACTTTTACGTACCATTGACTTTACATTGGTGCATGCGTGTGCTTTAAGCGCTGCACCCGAATCCCGCAGGCTTTTCCCGACTTCAGCATTGCTAGTCCCGATTGGTCCCAGCGATTCCCTAGGCCCTAGGCCTAACCACTGTTCGATTAGTGATACTTATACCACTATTTTAGTATATGGTTTGCGTGGCCCTTGGCCTCATCCATAATTGTGCAACTTTCATATGTTTTACTGTGCTTTTGTTTAAACGCTTGTGCTTCTAGACTCATAAAGAGTATAGAGGATTATTCTAGTAATAAATACATATATTTTTATAATACATAACTTGTGTGGTGTCCTTTCATTTGATATTACAGGATTGTGAGTGGTAAAACAGCTCGCTTAACACGACCTCTTGAGTTAAGCCTTTAAGGCTGCTTAGTCCATGCTACCATTAGGATAGCTTGTCTAATAAGGCTGACTTACAACCAGACACCATAAGGGATTGTTTGGACTGATACAAGGTGCCCCCAGAATTGGAGACATCATATATCAGGCCAACTTCTCACATTGGTGCGCAGCGGTGCGGATTTGAGCTTGCTGTTGTTTTACCATTGCAATCTTTTTATCAAATTGAAAGATCACATCAAGTACCTTAGGTACATATAAACAAAAACTTAGCATATTTAAGTTCTACTGAACTTAGTAGTTTTAGATCAAAGGGCTTAGCACACCCTGCCTACAACTCACTAGAAAGGTACAGTAGGAAAACACTTAGTGTAGGTAAGTGCACCACTTACACCTCACTAGCAGTCATGTCTGGCACAGGTGAATGTTGGACAGGCCACGTGTAAGGCTTGCTCCCTCCCCGCACGACCAGGCCCGAGCCCGGCTCCTCAGGTGTTACACGCAACAACCACCCGTTTCCCGTCTCATATGGGACCCCTGCCCCTGGACATCTCCACATCATGGGCCCGATTCCCTACCGGCCCTCTCGCCCGGCCTGGGCGCCATCTTGGACACAGCACCACGAGGCCGCGTGGCCTCCGATCGACCCTAACCCTGGGCCTGGCCAGGCCCCGACATCCCGGCACCACCCTCCACCCAGGAGGTGAACGGACTACTTGGCAGGTCAATGGGAGAAAGAGGTGTAGATGGCTCTCCCCCGCCAGGTGCCGATCGCCCCCAGCTCCCCCAGGCGCTGGCTCCACCCCCCTGCTGGGTGTCTGGACTCCCTCATCCCGGACCTCCCGACCTCCAAGTGCGAGGGTCCGGACATCAAAGGGCGCCAGACCTATAACTGGGGCAGCTCCAGAGCAGGAAGGCAGTTGTATCCTGGAGTCGAGAGACGCAGTGAAGAACTCATCCTTGACGGACTACTGGCGCTGCCGTAGCCCTGCCTTGCGAACTATCGACCTGCCTGCTGGCGCTGCCGCAACCTTCTGAAACCTTCATCGTCGTCGGGACCTGCTGGCGTGGCCGCGGACCGTTTGTAACCACCACCTTCATCGGGACCTGCTGGCTCCGCCGCGGACCGTCGCTACCTTCAACCATCCCGGGACCTGCTGGCTCCGCCGCGGCCCGATCATCTAGAACGCCGAGCTCGAGGATTGTGAGCTAATTCATCTACCACCATATCCACCAGATTGGTAATGAGACTGTCCCGCTACCCCCTTACCCAACCAAGAGACTAGAATAGAGGGGACCCCTGAGTCCAGACCTCCTTGTACCATTTCACCGTACTTAAAGAATTACTTATAAAGTAACGTTGAACCTTATCCTTGTGTGGTGTACGTCTGTGGGGGGGAAGTTACTTGTCTGTACGATCGCTGGAGACGGCTCTCCCCGGAGACCTCTCCCTTTATCCTCGGCCGACCCTCCCGGTCCGTCTAACATTGGTGGCCAGCGGCGCGATCCGAATCAACGCGTAATCGTACAGAGAGTAGCTCACCCCACGACAAAACCACAATGTCAACCAAAGAAAGCGGATCCACCGAAAAATTCCAGATGGAGAAATTGGAAGAATACAGCCATCGTGAGTTGAAACAATTCTGCATTGAACTAGGTATCGCTACCACCGGTCTGAGTACTAAAGACGATTTCAAGCACGCCATTGAGTCATGGGCAGAAACCGGGGCCGTCAGACCCCCGGACCAAAATGTCGCAGCAGCAGAAAAAGACACCACGGCTCCCGAGGAGCGAAGAACGGGTCTCTCGCAAGATGAGATCCAAGAACGAGAAAGAAACCGACTACATGAACTAGAAATGGCCCGGCTCAAAATGGATGGCGAACTCAAATTAGCCGAACAAAAACTGAATCTGGAACATCTGCGGCTCCGAGAAGAACGGGAAGAGAAACAGAGACAAAGAGAGCTCGAAGAGAAGAGACTGGCGTATGAACACGAGCGCAAACTAGCTGAGATAGACTTACGCAAGCAGAACAAAGAATTAGGGGTGCCCGAGCAACCGCGCACCCCGGGGGCAACAGAAAAGAAGGTACACATCCCCAAGAATGTCGTTCGAGAATATTTCCGAGATGACGACATACAGCAATGGTTCAAGGCCTACGAGATCGCTATGACCTCCCACCGGATCGATCGAAGCGACTGGGGAGCCGGTCTATGGGGGAGGTTCGTCAATGAGGGCCGCGATGCCCTGCTACAGCTCCCAGACCATCTGATGACCTCCTATGACCACATGAAAGCTACCCTCCTCACCCGCTATGGGCTCACACCCGAAATGTACCGCCAGAGGTTCCGAGACTGCACCCAGATCCCGGGTACAACTTGGGTGGAATACGTGAACTATTTCAGCCGGGCCTTCGAGGGTTGGATCAAGGGAAGCAACGTAACGACTTACGAGCAACTCTTCAATCTCATGGTATGGGAGCATCTATCAAACAACTGCTTCGTCGAGCTCAGGCAGCACCTCCTCGACAGTAAATTGACTGATCCACGGCAGCTCGCCGCCGAGGCTGACCGGTGGGAAATTACCCGAGTGGGCCGAAATGGGTCCCATGAACAGAACCGGAACAACCACGGTCAGCACCGTCCCCGAGGAGGAGGAGGGGGCCAGGGACGAGGAAGAGACAACGCCCCGGCCGCTCCCGCTACCAGCACCCCACCCCCGGCCAACCGGGGCAACCCCCCGGCGCGGCCGTGATACAGAGCCAATGTCACGTGTCACCGATGCCAGCGAGTCGGCCACTACGCAAACGACCCGAATTGTCCACAGAGCCAGACTCCGAGACCCCGCCAGATGGCTGCCGCCGCCCTGGGGGAAGAACAAATCTCCGAAGAACACGAGGAATGTGAGCAAGATCCCCAAGAATGGGAACCAGCCGCCATGGTTCTAGCGTGCCTAGGGGGAAGAGACATGGTCCCGCGGGTCCCCCTACCCGCCAACACCCGGAAGTACAGTCAATGGGTGAACATTAATGGACGCCGGGCCGAAGCCCTACGTGACACCGGGGCCAGTGTAACGGCCGTCCGATGTCACCTGGTGACCCCAGAACAGATCCTGCCGAACGTTCTCTGCCCTGTCCGTTCAGCCGACAATTCGGAGAGTCTATGTCGGATGGCTTGCGTCCCCTTCGAGTGGGGAGGAGTCTCCGGCATGTTGAAAGTGACGGTCCGAGATGATGCCCCCGTAGACTGTCTCCTGGGAAATGATCTTGAGAGTTCCCCGTGGGCCGCCGTAGAGAGGAGAGAGCACCTGGGGATGTTGGGCATCCCGGACTGGGCGTGCGTAACCACCCGGTCCATGGCTGCCCGTGCCATCCCCCGACCCGAAGAACCTGAATGGCCGGCACCTCCTCCCCCGGTCGCTCCAGTAGAAGACACCAACCGTGCCGTCCCCCCAGAACAAACTCCCGAGGGGCTCGTTCAGCCTCAGGACCTTCCCGGCCTGGATCAGTGGCGTCAGGAGGGGGGGCCCCACCCAGGAACAGTTTCGCCACGAGCAGAAGACCTGTCCCTCCCTTGAGGGACTCCGCCAACAAGCCCTCGCCCAGAGTGCAGGGGATACCTCCGGAACCCATTGGGTCTATTGGGACAATGACCTGTTGCACAGCGAACAGAGAATCGCGGAGTTAGGGGCCAGTCGAGTGCTAGTGGTGCCCCTCCGCTTTAGAGACTTCTTGCTAAACCTGGCCCACGATGTCCCCCTGGCTGGCCACCTGGGTCAGGATAAAACCTACAGTCGCCTGGTGACCCACTTTTTCTGGCCCAAGATGAGGAACGACGTACTCCAGCACTGCCGATCTTGCCCCACGTGCCAGGCCAGCGGGAAGAGCGGCCGCAAGCTTAAAGCACCTCTGCAACCTTTTCCAGTGGTCACCACCCCGTTCGAGAGGGTGGGGATAGACATTGTGGGGCCCCTGGACCCCCGTACAGCACAAGGACATCGGTTCATCCTAGTACTGGTGGACCACGCCACCCGCTACCCCGAGGCTGTTCCCCTGCGAACTGTGACAGCCCCGGTAGTCGGCCGGGCCTTGATGGGGATCTTCTCCCGGGTGGGCTTCCCCCGAGAAGTCGTCAGCGACCGGGGCACAAACTTTATTTCAAAATACATGAAGTCCCTCTGGCAACAGTGTGGGGTCACCTACCGATTCACGACCCCCTATCACCCTCAAGGAAACGGACTAGTTGAGCGGTTCAACCGCACGCTCAAAGGGATGATTGGGGGGTTGGAAGAGCCCCTCCGTCGCCAGTGGGATGTGCTACTACCGTGCCTTCTCTTTGCCTACCGAGAAGTCCCCCAGAAGTCCCTCGGCTTCAGCCCGTTCGAACTCTTGTATGGACACCCGGTGCGAGGGCCGCTCAGCCTAGTCAAAGAAGGCTGGGAAATGCCCCCTCTAAAGAACCCTCCAGATGTTTTCAAGTATCTCCTAACCCTCCGCAACCAGACCAGACGGTCCAGAGAGATGGCAAAAGCAAACCTGGAGGCCAGTCAGGAGGACATGAAAAGGTGGTACGATCAAAATGCCTCCTCCATCGAATTTGAGCCCGGCCAACAAGTGTGGGTAATGTCTCCCACCGAACCATGCGCCCTGCAAGACAAATGGACGGGGCCCTTCAAAGTAATCGAGCGCAAGAGCCCTGTCACCTATCTCATCGATATGGAATCTTCACGGAACCCTCTCCGGGTCCTCCACGCTAATAGACTGAAACCCCACTTTGTGCGCTCAGAGCTCAGCCTCCTGATGGCAACAGACAATGGAGCCGAGGAGGACTCCGAACTCCTCCCTGACCTCCTACGGACTCGGGAGAAGGACGGCTCCGTGGACGGGGTCCGACTCTCGGAGGCCCTCACCCTGGAACAGCGCCAAGGCTGCCGAGACCTCCTGCTGCAGTTCGCCACCCTGTTCTCCCTCACCCCAGTGGTCACCCCCTGGTGCTTACACGACGTGGACACTGGAGACAGTCCCCCTATCCGCCATCGGGCCTACCGCGTACCAGATCGGGTACGGGCCTGCATCCAAGAGGAGGTGGCCAAGATGCTCACGCTCGGGGTCATCGAGCCCTCAGACAGCCCCTGGGCCAGCCCAGTGGTACTGGTCCCCAAAGCGGCCGCCCCCGGCACCACGCCGGAGCTCCGGTTCTGCGTCGACTACCGGGGCTTGAATGCGGTCACCAGAACAGACGCACACCCCATCCCCCGAGCAGATGAACTAATCGACCGCATGGGAGCTGCCCGCTACCTCAGCATCTTCGACCTGACAGCGGGCTACTGGCAGATCGATCTCACACCCCGGGCCCAAGAACGATCTGCATTCTCCACCCCTGATGGCCACTATCACTTCAAGGTCATGCCATTCGGCATGAAGAATGCCCCAGCAACATTTCAGCGGCTAGTAAACCAGGTCCTGGCGGGACTCGAAGAATTCAGCGCCGCCTACCTGGACGATATCGCTGTGTACAGCCGCCACTGGTCCGACCACCTCCACTACCTCCGAGAGGTGCTACAGGCCCTCCAACGAGCTGGCCTCACGATCAAGGCCAGCAAATGCCAAATTGGCCAGGGGTCCGTGACCTATCTCGGGCACCAGGTGGGAAGCGGTCTGGTGGCCCCTCTGCAACTCAAGATCGCTGCCATCCAGTCTTGGCAGCCCCCCATCACCCAGACCGAGGTCCGCGCCTTCTTGGGACTCACAGGCTACTACCGGCGGTTCGTGAGGGACTATGGCAGCATTGTGGGGCCCCTCACGGAACTCACATCCAAAAACCAACCAAAGAAGGTCAACTTGACCCCAGACTGTCAAGCGGCCTTCGAGAAGCTGAAGGCCGCCATGTGCTCCGCCCCTGTGCTCCAGGCCCCCGACTACAGTCAGGAATTTATCGTCCAAACGGATGCCTCCGACCATGGCATTGGGGCAGTCCTTTCTCAGCTGAACCCCGAAGGACTTGACCAGCCAGTGGCTTTCATCAGCAAACGGCTCCTGGCCCGAGAACAACGCTGGAGCACCATCGAGAGGGAGGCCTTCGCCGTGGTGTGGGCCCTCAAAAAGCTCCGGCCTTATCTCTTCGGCACCCACTTCCGGGTACAGACCGATCATCGACCCCTGCAGTGGCTAATGCAGATGCGGGGGGAAAACCCGAAACTACTACGTTGGTCCATCTCCCTGCAGGGGATGGACTTCACTGTGGAACATCGACCCGGGCAAGACCACGCCAACGCAGATGGCCTGTCACGCTTTTTCCGCCTCGACGAGGAGAGTCCCCAAGAGGATGGGTGACTCTCCCCGCCTTCAGCTGGGGGGGACGCATGTTGGACAGGCCACGTGTAAGGCTTGCTCCCTCCCCGCACGACCAGACCCGAGCCCGGCTCCTCTGGTGTTACACGCAACAACCACCCGTTTCCCGTCTCATATGGGACCCCTGCCCCTGAACATCTCCACATCATGGGCCCGATTCCCTACCGGCCCTCTCGCCCGGCCTGGGCGCCATCTTGGACACAGCACCACGAGGCCGCGTGGCCTCCGATCGACCCTAACCCTGGGCCTGGCCAGGCCCCGACATCCCGGCACCACCATCCACCCAGGAGGTGAGCGGACTACTTGGCAGGTCAATGGGAGAAAGAGGTGTCGATGGCTCTCCCCCGCCAGGTGCCGATCGCCCCCAGCTCCCCCAGGCGCTGGCTCCACCCCCCTGCTGGGTGTCTGGACTCCCTCATCCCGGACCTCCCGACCTCCAAGTGCGAGGGTCCGGACATCAAAGGGCGCCAGACCTATAACTGGGGCAGCTCCAGAGCAGGAAGGCAGTTGTATCCTGGAGTCGAGAGACGCAGTGAAGAACTCATCCTTGACGGACTACTGGCGCTGCCGTAGCCCTGCCTTGCGAACTATTGACCTGCCTGCTGGCGCTGCCGCAACCTTCTGAAACCTTCATCGTCGTCGTGACCTGCTGGCGTGGCCGCGGACCGTTTGTAACCACCACCTTCATCGGGACCTGCTGGCTCCGCCGCGGACCGTCGCTACCTTCAACCATCCCGGGACCTGCTGGCTCCGCCGCGGCCCGATCATCTAGAACGCCGAGCTCGAGGATTGTGAGCTAATTCATCTACCACCATATCCACCAGATTGGTAACGAGACTGTCCCGCTACCCCCTGACCCAACCAAGAGACTAGAATAGAGGGGACCCCTGAGTCCAGACCTCCTTGTACCATTTCACCGTACTTAAAGAATTGCTTATAAAGTAACGTTGAACCTTATCCTTGTGTGGTGTACGTCTGTGGGGGGGAAGTTACTTGTCTGTACGATCGCTGGAGACGGCTCTCCCCGGAGACCTCTCCCTTTATCCTCGGCCGACCCTCCCGGTCCGTCTAACAGACTGATTTTGTAGATTGTGCTACTAAGGCTCTGGAGGGTTGGCTACATGGCAGCAAAGTACATGACTTTACAGGATTATATAATTTGATTATGAGGGAGCAGATCATGAGTAATTGTCAGAACCAGCTTTTACACCAGCACCTGGTGGACTCAGATTTGACCTCTCCCCAAGAATTGGGAAAGAGGGCAGATAAATGGGTCAGAACCAGGATTAGGCCTAGAAATCAGGGAAATGACCAGAAGAAGGAGTCTACCAAGCCTCAAGACGAGGGTGGGGATAAATCAAAAGAGAAGACTTCCCCAGGGCCCCAAAACTCCAAGGATGGGGGTGGGTCCCAAGACACTTCATCTACTCAGAAAAAGCCTTATTGCCATGCCTGTAAACAGGTTGGCAGTGAAGTAGTGTGGCTCACTGGTTAGAGGCGGCAGACCCGAGAGCAGAGGACGGCCCGGGACCAGGGTTCGATTCCCGGCGCGGCAGGTTTCTGGACCAGGGTCAGCGGACTCGATAATTCTCTCGCCTCGGTGCCCACTCTGATCAGCGATCACACTCGGCAACTCTGGGCATTAGCTTGCCTCATCTTCACTAACGGCCCCACCAGACCGCCGGGGATGCCTGGTCTCACCCTGGAGATACTCATTAAGGGACCATCTCTCAGGGAAGCCAGGAAGGGTTTCGCAGCGGTCGAAGCGCCTTGGGACCCTACGGGTAAGTAGTGCGCTATATAAATGCCAATACATTTACATTTACATTTACATTTACATTGGCCATTGGAAAACAGACAGCTGTTGTCCAAAGAATGGCAATAAAGAAAATATACCTCCAAAGACAGCTCCAACACCTCCTATTACTGTTAGCAGTAATCCCCCAGGAAGTGGGAGCACCCCCAGGAATCTGGGTGGGTTTACTTTTGGAGCACAGGTGGACTCTGGCCTACCCAGGTCCCTAACCACTTCTGTCTGTGAAAATGGCATGGGGTTTGCCAACTTCACTGATTGCCCAAATACTTTGAGCAAGTACAGGCAGGAGCCCCTCATCAATGGCTTGAAAGTTGAGGCCTTTAGAGACACAGGGGCTAGCATCACCATGGTGGCTGAATGTCTAGTCCCCTCAAGGCAACTTTTACCTGGTGCCACATACCAGGTGACAAACATTGATGGAATACAAACCAATCATCCCATGGCAGTAGTAAGTCTCAGCTGGGGAGGTGTGACTGGCCCAAAGAGAGTGGCAGTGTCAGCAAACTTGCCTGTAGACTGCCTACTTGGAAATGATTTGGAAATCTCAGCCTGGGCTGAGGTTGAAGGGAAAATCCATTCTAGAATGGTAAATGCCCATGGAAAGGTTAGTGGGGCTGTAATGGCTACAGCCCCAATTCAAAATGTCCTTCCTGGAAAGGTTGGTAAGGCTGTGCAAGACTCAGCCCCATCTTTAGCAGAAGCCCTTCCTGAACAAGTTAGCAGAGCTGTTATGATAACAACCCATACCCAAACTGAGTCTCCTCCTGAAAAGGTTGGTGGGGCTGTGATGGCCACAGCCCAAACTCAAACTGATTCATGTGTTGTGAAGCCTGAAATGATGGATCACTCCACGCAAACTGAGAGCATTGAGGAGGAGGAGAAATCCCCCTCCCACCAGACATTAGGACAGGATCAGCCTTCTCAGGGAACTGATCTTACCCCTGATGAAGGAATTGTCCCAGAGGTTGTTAGGCCTGGCCTGACAGAGCCTCTGATGGCAGTGGACCCTTCTCAGGTGGGACCCAGTCTGGAGCAGGTAACCTGCCCCTCTGTACCTTGCCTTATTCAGCCCAGGGCTGCAGAGGACAAGAAGGACAGTGAGACCCCAAAGGGCCCCTGTCAAATAAAGCACCCCCATCAGCAGATTAGGGGCACCGAAGCTAGCAGCCCTAGCCAGGTGAAAACTTTAAAAACTCCTGAGGGATCCCCCTTAAAATCAGTTAGGGACCTCCCACAGATGGATTCTGTTGGGCACAGCCAAACCTGGGACCCAAAGGGCCCAAACCTGAACTGTCCCTCCAGTAAGCCAAAGCAAGGGACCCAGCCTCCAGCTTTAGGTAGCCAGAGGTTGACCCTGAGAGCACAGTGCAACTCAGTTGATGAAAGAAAGGCACACATGGTGGAAGGTAATTGGAGGAAGCTGAGCCCTAGATTAGTGGAGGCTCACTTCAGTACTCCATATCAACACCAGCCTTTTACTTTGCAAAAACACACCCAAGATAGTGATTCCCTATGGTGGAGACCCTCTAATACCCCAAGGATGAGGGATTGCTTAGTGGACCATGAGACAGGGGTAACCATGCTAGTGCAGGTACTTCCTTATATGGCCACTCAGGCAATATAGGCTTACCTGGTCAAGGATAGCCTTATCTCCTTTCCTTTGGAGGGGGGAGGGGGGGGGGGGTTGTGTAGGAAGGTGGCTACCTGACTATGGTTACCCCAGATTTTTTGCCTTGTGTTTATCTGGTTTTCGACTTAGCCTGGGCCCTGATTAGCAGGGAGCCAGGCCAACGATCTGCTCTCTCTTTAGAATGGATTCCATGTACCCTAGGTGCATAACTAAATTGACTTGGGTCACCTTATCAGCCCCTGTACAAAGCACTATAGGTGCCCAGGGCATAGGTGCATCCAAGGTCTACCAGGGACTGCAGCATATCTTTTGCCACACCTGGCTCGCTATCCAAAATTGACACAACTGGCTGATCACTCAGCTGGGGCAAGGTGGTGTAATCACCTCTTGCTTAGATATAGTATGCCTATATCTAAACCTAACTGGGCACATATATACCTATAAGTCACTCCTATGGCAGGCCTTAACAATCCTGGAGGCAGGGTGCTTGGTTTTATGTGAGATGGTGCTCTAGCATGAGCTGAGCCTGTCTGCAGCTGTCGGGACCAATTCCCTAAGCTGTTCCGGGATATTGCCATACCATATACTATTAAGTGCATTATAATCCATCGCTGTTATGTGCTAACTTTGGTTTGGCTTTATCAAAACATGTCGTGTAAGGTGTCATACGCTTTGGAATACTACCCCTTCGCCAGTCCTGGCGACGGGGGTAGCATTCCACCCTTCTAAAGGGAGAAGACATGTTACTTTGCTAAAACGCGGTTGATTTTAAAAGAGCCTCAGCATCACGAAATGGACGCTTCTGCCACAGACACGAGTCTGACCTCCTGCTGCTGACCGAAACTCAGCCGAGGAGGCCTGGACTAAGGTTTCCTGTCACAGGGAGGTGTCACACCACCCCAGACAGGAGATAGTGGATTGTAGCAGGGAGGTTTGAAAGAAACCAGACAGTGCCTGGGGAGCACAAGGCTTCCCCTTGCATAATCCGGACAAACCGGTTCTGGGGCTCACCAGCCCCAGTCCCAGCGCGACCCTGGACAAAGGGAAAGGGGTGTAACCACCCCTTTCCTGGGTCCCACCCATAGGAGGGACCTAGCAGGTAATATGAAACGAAGCTCTGGACCCTTCGACATCCTACTCGACGTAGAAGACTGAAGAATCTCCCTTGTGGTCAAGGAGTGGCCACCCTGTGCAAACTGGCACCATCCAGCACCTCAACGTTTGCTTTGTTGCAGTTCCGCCGGAACTCAAGCGACAGAGTTCAACAAGACCCAGCGTTCCTGCCTTCTAACAGCCCGATCCACAGTCCCTGCAGAGCTGAGACCCGTGGAGGCGACCTGAAGCGTGGGGCCGGCCATCTTGGAATGACCACGAGGCACTGACCGTGCAGCTTCCGAGGCTCCCTCGAAGCTGTGCATTGGGGTTTGAGAAGCCCCAGCCCTGAGCCACTCCTGCACCGAAGCTCACCCCTCTATACTCACCGAGTGCTGCGTGGGGCCCTTCTGCACTTTTTGGCTCAACGCGTTGGTCCGGTCGCTTGCCCGTTGGCTTGTGGCCCCAGTACCGACGAACCTTTGAATTTGACCTGCCAGTCCGGTTGCTCTGGACTGGCCCTCGCTCCCCTGAAAAGGAGCACCCGCTCTGACCTTGCTGGTCCGAGTACTAAGCGATCTTCGAATCCTGCGTGGGTTGCGCTTGCCATGGGTTGTTTGCTCCAATCCGGAAGCCGACACCGCCGACAGCGAGAGCCTTCGTGGGACAGCTCGTGATCCACTCCTGGACATCCTTGGTGCCCCAGAGTCCATGTGGCAGCGGAGAGAAGCTTCTTGACAACCACCTGATTGCGCCCGACATTGCCTGGTTCCTTCCTGGTTCCACACTGGTCACTGCTGAGTGACCCAGACTCTGTCCCTTCTGCTTTCAGGTACTCTACATCTTCAATCCACCCTTGGATCACACCAGGCACTTCTCTTCTCGACGCCTGCAGCATCTTCATCTTCAGGCACCATCGACCTGCGTGACGAAACCCGACACTACTTTGCACCTGTGCACCCGCTTCCTGTGGGCGAGGTAACTCAGCAACGCCGGTGCTCCTGCACTGGTACACACCTCTAGTGTATATGTCTAAAGTTTCGTCCTTCTAGGTCAGTCAGAAGGTTCCTTTAACAGTAACTTTGTAACTTTTACGCACCATTGACTTTACATTGGTGCATGCGTGTGCTTTAAGCACTGCACCCGAATCCCGCGGGCTTTTCCCGACTTTAGCATTGCTAGTCCCGATTGGTCCCAGCGATTCCCTAGGCCCTAGGCCTAACCACTGTTCGATTAGTGATACTTATACCACTATTTTAGTATATGGTTTGCGTGGCCCCTGGCCTCATCTATAATTGTGCAACTTTCATATGTTTTACTGTGCTTTTGTTTAAACGCTTGTGCTTCTAGACTCATAAAGAGAATAGAGGATTATTCTAGTAATAAATACATATATTTTTATAATATGTAACTTGTGTGGTGTCCTTTCATTTGATATTACAGGATTGTGATTGGTAAAACAGCTCGCTAAACACAACCTCTTGAGTTAAGCCTTTAAGGCTGCTTAGTCCATACTACCATTAGGATAGCTTGTCTAATAAGGTTGACTTACAACCAGACACCATAAGGGATTGTTTGGACTGATACAAGGTGCCCCCAGAATTGGAGACATCATATATCAGGCCAACTTCTCACAATCACGTAAAGACGGACTACCGCCCTGCATCATCTCCCTCCGATCAGCGTCCTGCCCAAAGCGTCCACTGCTGTGAAGTGCACAGCTGTGACCCGCACTGCGGCTGGGTACGTCCCGCACTTGGGGACCGTACCGCCACCAGCACTGCCTGCAGCCGCTCCCCCTCCAAGGTAGAAGCGTACGCTGCAGGTACGTCTGTTCTGCCCCCACAACGCACCGTTGACTGAAGAGCCCTGCGCCTACACCTGCCTCGAGCCGTAGCTCGCATTGCCCTCCAGAAGACATCGCGACGTGAAAAGAACTGACCCTCGCCACCATGCGCCACAAACACCCCCTAAGAAAACCAAAGGTACTGTACTTAAAGCCGTAGTACGAGTCGCATTGAAGCTAAGCTCGCACCGCCTGTGTGCCCCGAGGCCCCTGGTACGCCTCGACTTGTGCGCTGTGCCAGTCTCGCCCGCACTGCCTGTTTAAACCCGAGGCCCCTGGTACGCCTTGAGCGATGCACACACCCTGCGGGCCGTAGTGAACGTCTTTGGGTCCATCCGCCTGAAGGTACGAGTCGCACAGGCTTAGTACGACTCGTATCCCTTGTCTGGACCAGCCGCAGTGTACACGTCTCACGTGAGATGCGTGAGATTTGGTAGGGCCTTTGCCGATAATTGTACGGAGTGCACAGGAGCGTTCCAGAGGGCCCCGACTTTAACTATGCAGCACCTGGCCCCTAAAGACAGTGCCTAACGAACAGGGAAGGGGTTTTGAGAAATAATTAACCCTTTTTAAGACAGAACATTGCCTATTAAGACCTGTGGCATATTGAAAGTAACTGGAACCATCTGTAAAGCATTAAGACTGTATTTGAAGCTCCAGGAAAGTTTATATATAAAGACATATATTTTTACAGATCTACAGCCTTGTGTCACTGTGTGGTGTTTTGGTACTTATTGTGTGGGATATTGCAAATGCTTAACCACATCTGCTCCAGAGATTAGCCTTGACTGCTTGTGCCACACTACCTAGAGGGTGAGCAAGAGTAAATCCTTTGCCCTGACTTAGAGGAGAGGGTCCCTGCTTGTCGCAAGTACATACCTGCGCCAACCAGAGACCACCAATTCTAACATTGCTGGCAGCGGTGAGGATCACGAATTTGCATTTGTAGTGTCTATGCAGTAGTTATTGACCATTGCACAGTGAGTCCAGTCCAGTAACTAAGCCACATACTCTTTTTGGATTTATGTTTTACTGAGAGAATCCCCATTTGTTTGAGAAACATGCCTGGATCAGTCAGAATGGAAATTGAACCAGCAAAAAGCATCATGGATTTTGGTAGAGGCCTGTCGCCAGAGGAGTTGACGGACAGGAAGGAGGCCAGAATACATGAAATGAAGTTGGGGAGCTGAAATTAAATTGCCAACTGGAGCTAGAATCTAGGAAGTTAGCCCTGGAAGATGCAGCTTGCACATGACTTAAGAATGAGTAAACTTGACTTGGAGCTCGAGGGGCTTGAGGCCAGGAGGGCTGCAGCCCAGCAACCAGAAACGTGTGTAGATCAGAGATTGAGCTTTGCTGAGTTGGAGGTGGAGTCCAGCTCAGATGGTGGCAGCAACCTTCAGGTATCTAGTGCTGGGAGAGTAGTACACGCACCCAGAGATGTGGCACCTGACTTGGAGGGGGTTACCATATACCAGGAGGTTCAAGGACATGAGGTAGCTCCAGTAGTGCGCAGCGTCCCTGAAGGGAATAGGGTAGCTGGCGTAGGGGTTCATGGTCCTAGTAGTGGGAGGGACACTCTACTGACTCTAGATGAGAGGTACAGGGAGAGGGGTTCCCCCAAAGTTGATGTCCTGGAATGTGAGTATGGAGACCCCCCAGAAGAGTGTGGGTTGTGGTACAGAGACAGTCAGATACTGTCTTGCCAATCTCAGGAGAGTGGTGTGGAGTATGTGTGTGAGGCACTGGATGGTGAGGTGAAGGATCGTTTGGTTGACCCTTGTAGGGGGCTGTGTGATCCAATTCTTGGAGAGCATATTTTAAGTCCCTGTTTTCCAGGGCTATGCCAACACCTGTTTGACAGTGAGTTCTCTGACCCCAGGGAGCTCACATTGGAGGCTGACCCTTTGGGGATTCCAGAGGGTCTGAAGAAGCATTGGGGAGTGATTCCAACAAGAGTGGCTCAGGTAACTTCCAGTCCTGTGGGATGAAAGAGGTTCAGTGTAGCCCAGCTAGGTCCCAGTATAGCGGGAAGGGTGTAGGGGCTCACGTCCTGTCTCAGAGGAGAAGGAGTGAGTGTGGGTTCTGTCCCAAGGTATCGAAACCCAGTCTCAGGGCCTGGATGGTTTCTTAAGGGAACATCAGGTCGGGGGCCTAGGCTGTACTTGTAGGCCATTTGAGGAGGATCTACCAGTGGTTAGAGAACGTGGAGACTCTGTAAGCAGAGCTCCAGTAGTTCTGGTGTCTGGCAGCACCGCTCCAGTTGGGAGGGTGCAGAGGTCCAGATGGAGGGGTGAGAGGGGGAAAGAGTCCCCAGTGGGAGAACCAGTGGGTCAGAGGCCAGCCAGCAGGGCTGCGTCCTCAGGAAATGACCATGGTGACACCACGTCTGTCCAGAGGGATCTTTGCGCACTGTCAGATGGACAGGGGACGGGAGATCTGCGCCAGGCAGACTGTCACACAACACAGGATGTATGTTTTACCCTCGGGGGGCATGCGTGCTCCCAAGGAAGTCCTGGTGCGCCAGGCAATTGTTCAACTGCAGGGTTGGGTCCCTGAGTTGGGAAGCCAGGTTCAGAGGCTGTCTGACCTGGAGGGTGAGACCACTGTAATCAGTGTCCTGACCCCTGTCACTTCTAGGGGTACCACTCAAGTTGGGAGTGGGCAGTACTCTGGAAGGGGGTGGAGAGGGAGGGAGTCCTCGCCTCTGACCCCGGTTCAACTAGAGGGTTTAGACCCTAGGTTTAAGGGCCAGGTGTAGGGTGTGTCCCCTGACCTGGTGCCCCAGTTGCAGGATAGCACCCCTGAACTGGTGGGAGAATTGTGCAGGTCACCTGCCACAGGTGCCCTGACAATTCTGGAAGGGGGTACCACTCCAGGTGGGAGAATACAGAGCCCCAAGGAGGAGGACCGGGTGTGGGAGAGACCACCCCAGTCTTTGGTCCAGCCGCCGGGTACAGACCTGGGGCTGGTGGGTCAGTGCCAGGATGTCATTTCTGACCTGACAGTAGGGAGTGTGGACAAAGGGTGCCAAGCACCTGGGGCTACTGCCCCCGCTCTCTGACGCCACAGAGGTTGGAGAGCCCTGAGAGGCATGAGGCCTGGGTCTCATCCCTGACTACTGTCAGTGGCCACTGTGACTTGATGTCTGTCTGTTGGGACATACCTGTGAGCATGTTAAGGTTAGATGCTGCACAGGGGGTGTCCACAGAGGAAGAGAAGGGTGCCCCATGGATTGGCTTGGTAGACCCTGAGAGTATGGACAGAGGATTTGAAATAGGTTCAGATTGGCGTAGAACTGAAATGTGCCCCTGCTGTTGCGGGCCAGGTCCATGTTCTATCGCCCTAAGCAGGGAAGCCCATCACGGTAGTGATTGGTCTACCCTGCGTTTTGGCTGGAAGGGGGTTGTGTTGGACTTGGCCCTCTTGGCAGGTTCATCCCTGAACTTTTTGCCTTCCTCCAATATTCTCTCTGACCTGTTTTTGTTGGTTTAATGACTCTGGGCACTTTACCACTGCTGACCAGTGCTAAAGTGCATATGCTCTCCCTACTGTAAATTGCTATATGTGATTGGTTTCCATGATTGGCTTATTTGGTTTACTGTCAGTCCCCAGTAAAGTGCACCAGGAGTGCCAGGCTTGTAAATACCAATACTGCTAGTGGGCCTGCAGCGCTGGTTGCGCCACCCACAGAAGCAGCCTTTTAAAAGATGTCTAGGGTCTGCCACTGCAGGACCTGCGTGCAGTCTGGTACTGTCACGCTGGCTGGGCAAGTGCACATACTTGCCACCCCTAAACCTTCCCTTTACTTCATATTAGTCACCCCTATGGTAGGCCCAAGGCAGGGTGCATTGTAAGCATAAGGTAGGACAAGCCCTGATGTGTGTGGCATGTCCTAATGGTGAATTACAGCCAATTTCGTTTTTCACTATTGTAAGGCTACCTGTTCTCATAGGCCAGAATGGGCTGCTGGAATTATTACACTCTATAATCCCAGCAAGCTCAGGGAACATGGTAGAAAGTCAAGTTTAGTATGCCTGAACTCAGAATAATAAAATACTTCTTTTAGTAAAGTTTATTTTAATATCCTGTGTTTGCAAATGCTACTTTTAGAAAGTTAGCATTTGCTTGCCTAACCATTTCAGCCCGCCTCTGCTCTTATGTGTATCTGCTGTCTGGGTTCTGTGGGTGACAGGGCTAGGGATAACAGGTGGTGAATAGGGGGATTACACCAGGATGGGTGGAGGGAGTGCCCCTTGACTGAATAGGGCTGTGCTCTGCCACCACAATGCTGGCTCTGCCCCCTGGGGAGCGACTGATGACTCTGCCCTGCACCTGGCCCAGGAAGAGGGAGGACTGTCAACAGAGTGATCCTGGCTGTACTTGTCAACTCAATGCCTGCTCCACATCCTGCGGAGCGGCTGATGTCCCTACCCTGCTCACTGAAAGGAGAAACCAGAGCCTGCAAAACAAAGTGCTCAGAGACTGACTGGATTAGGCAAAGGCCCCCCTGGCCAGCAAGAACTAAAGAAATGTCCTATAAAAGAATGAGCCCTACTCCTAACAAATCAGATCCTGTTTGCGCTAAGAAGAAACTCTTCCCGAAGAGAAGGACCTGGGAAAGCTACAAGGAGGACTACTGTCTCTAATCCTGAGAGACTGGCCCGTGGTGGGTGCCTTGCTGCAAGAAGGCGAGAAGGACAAAGACTACAGAGACTTTATTTATTTTTAACTTGTGAAAAACTTCTACAAAGATCTCCAAGGGCTTGCTTGTGAACTTGCCCCCTGAACTACGCCCCAGGAACAGTGGGCGCTACCTCCCTGAAGAAGGAACTGCTGTGTCTGCTGCTTGTCCCTGCAGCGCTGATTGAGGAGACAGAGAGCATTGTGCAAACTCGCCACGCTCCTCGTGATCCAGTGTACCTGCGTCCCGTGAGCACAGTGGCTTTGGCCTAAGCATGCTGCAACAACAAAGTGAAGTCCAGCCCGCCGCTGGCCCAAGCATCGTGACTGTGCCTGCATTGATCCCTAGCTAACAAAGTAAAGACGGACTACCGCCCTGCATCATCTCCCGCGATCAGCGTCCTGCCCGAAGCGTCCACCGCTGTGAAGTGCACAGCTGCGACCCGCACTGCGGCTGGGTACGTCCCGCACTTGGGGACCGAACCGCCACCAGCACCCGCTCCCCCTCCAGGGTAGAAGCATATGCTGCGGGTACGTCTGTTCTGCCCCCACAACGCACCGTTGACTGAAGAGCCCTACGCCTACACCTGCCTCGAGCCGTAGCTCGCATTGCCCTCCAGAAGACATCGTGACGTGAAAAGAACTGACCCTCGCCGCCGTGCGCCACGAACCTCCCTAAGAAAAACAAAGGTACTGTACTTAAAGCCGTAGTACGAGTCGCATTGCAGCTAAGCTCGCACCGCCTGTGTGCCCCGAGGCCCCTGGTGCGCCTCGACTTGTGCGCTGTGCCAGTCTCATCCAGCACTGCCTGTTTAAACCCGAGGCCCCTGGTACGCCTCGAGCGGTGCACACACCCTGCGGGCCGTAGTGAACGTCCTTGGGTCCATCCGCCTGAAGGTACGAGTCGCACAGGCTTAGTACGACTCGTACCCCTTGTCTGGACCAGCCGCGGTGTACGCGTCTCACGCGAGATGCGTGAGAGTTTGTAGGGCCTTCGGTGTACGCGTCTCATGCGAGATGCGTGAGATTTGGTAGGGCCTTTGCCGATAATCGTTCGGAGTGCACAGGAGCGTTCCAGATGGCCCCGACTTTAACTATACAGCACCTGGCCCCTAAAGCCTGTGCCTAACGAACAGGGAAGGGGTTTTGAGAAATAATTAACCCTTTTTAAGACAGAACATTGCATATTAAGACCTGTGGCATATTGAAAGTAACTGGAACCATCTGTAGAGCATTAAGAATGTATTTGAAGCTCCTGGAAAGCTTATATATAAAGACATATATTTTTACAGATCTACAGCCTTGTGTCACTGTGTGGTGGGTTGGTACTTATTGTGTGGGATATTGCAAATGCGTAACCACATGTGCTCCAGAGATTAGCCTTGACTGCTTGCGCCACACTACCTAGATGGTGAGCAGGGGTTAATTCCTAGGAGTAAATCCTTTGCCCTGACTTAGAGGAGTGGGTCCCTGCTTCTTGCAAGTACATACCTGCGCCAACCAGAGACCCCCAATTCTAACACTCCTGCACTAATACTGTTTTAGATTTGTAAGGATAGTGATAGACGGCCTAACCCTCGAGCTGCTGCTTTTTGTGTACACATGTGGTAGATGATGTATTAGATTTTCAAAATGCAATATATTTACTCATCCAAAATAGCCTTCCAAAGCATGAAGAAAATACAGTTTTTTATACTAACGTGCTGCACAATTCACTTTACTATTTTCCCAGCAGCATATACATGTTTCTAGTCCTTTACAAAGCCACTGAAAGTTGTATTCGAAATATTTTAGAATTAAAAAATGGTCAGATTAAATTATTTGTTAACATTTGTTAGAAATGGGGTTTCTGGCTGGCTAAGGTATGCACCTAATCCAGGCGGAACCCACCACTCTAGTCAGAGTAAGGGAGTTATACACCCAAGATAACCCATGCTCACCCCTTTGGTAGCTTGGCAGTCCAGTCAGGCTTCTCACAGAGTTAATGTGTCAAGCATTTTTGCAACACACACACACACACCAGTGACACACTAAATACACCACAAAAGAGACTCCACACCAGGTTATATACAAATATCACTTATATTGTGTATAGAACACATAGACAACAATCACATTAATCAGAAATCACTTTGCCAACTAGGCAATTGTCACAACTGCGCTCGACCTCGTACCTGGGGATCTGGGTTCGAGTCTCGGTAACGACGCCAAAACCTCCTGTGATTCTGGGCAAATCACTTAACCTCCCCGTGCCTAAAATGAATGTGTATCCTAATGTAACGTAACTGGTGATATCTATGTAAAGCGCTCTGATACCTGATTCGGTTCGGGTCTAGTTCGCGCTATATAAAACTCTGCAACAACAACAAACAACTTATAAGTTTGCACATATTATAACAGCATCTTAAACCATCACTGTACACATTATGCAGGTCCTAACATGATATCCGCTATCTTTTCATTGCAAGGTAGAATTACATTTATCACAATATCAATCGCATACAGTGCAGCAATTAGGTCACATATCACTTAGGGCACACATGAATCACCAGATATTGTACAGGACTCCCCAAATATCATTGTGCATGTATCACCAAGGTAATCCAGGCCTGCATCCTGTTCGGATCCCTTGGGACCGATAAAGCATGGCGGCAAAAGAAGAGCCCAAGGTATGTCCACTGAATCCCTGCGACCTTGGAGCCCGGTGCATTGGTGCTCCTGCGAGGCTGTATCCTGAGAGTTCAAAGGGCTTTCTCTGCTCATAGCCAACTTCCTGCCGGGTGCCTCTGTTGAGGACTTACATAGAATGCCACTACTCCAGGATAACTACCCCATGTAGTACACAAAAGAGAGTTAGGTAACCAACAGACAACAGGGTGCTCAGCGCAATCCGGGGAAAGGTACAATGGTTAAATGTAGGGTGGTGCTTCCAGGGAAGAGGATGAGGTTCCCAACATCCACACAGGTTCACCTAGATAAACCACAAATTAAACAAATTTCCTCCCGAGCACTAAATTGAGGACAATCCAACAATTATCAGTTCTTGCAAGTCCTTGTTGGCACAGTCACCACAGTCCAATTTCAAAATCACACTCCGATATTCCGGAAAGGATGTTCCAACCACGTTTATTTCTCCAAAATCATATTCATTTTCTCCAGTGATGCAGCCTACACGTGTTTCGTCGTGATTATTCTCATCACATTGACTTCCTCAGGGCAGTAGTAGGTCTTTTGAAACTATTTTGAGTCGCCTTAGGTTTCTTTAAAGTCAGTCCTTCACCTGCTCCAGACAACCCGAGCACCGCTGGGGGCGGCGTCACAAACTAATTAGCTTTTTGCAGCTACTGGCTACCGAAGTCTGCTCTGCAATTGGTGTAAACCTCACAGACAGTGCAGCATGTGGTCTCAGCAGATCATGGCTTTTGGTCGGGTTCCACACACACCCTGCTTCCTTACTACCAGGCATTTATTGTGCCGTGGAAAGTCTCTTGAGACTCTGTAGTAGGCATGGGCCAGGTGAGCCGTTACCTTGGGCACACTGCCAGGCATCACCAAGGGATGTCCTACACCACATGTATTGAATCCTCTGTGATCTGTGGGTTGGAAGGCATACAAACATCACAGCACTGGATTTTTCAAAGGTATGGTGAGCAACGTCAAAGAGGATGGCCAGAGGCAGAGTAAAAAACCGCACTAGTTTTTATTTTCTAAAAGGTCTTAGTAACAGGTCGCAACTTATGTGGCTGGGTGTGGAGAATGTGTGGCACAAAATGCAATGGGTGCCTGTAGAAATGCCCTTCCCAGCAGGTCTGTCGTCTCATGGGCACCTCTCTAGGCCAAACCTTAGATGCAGATCAGCAGCAGCTCTCATCAGGTCTTCAGTACATTTGCACCAATGTTCATAAAGAATTAAAGTGCTGCAGCAGGATACTCTTACAACCTCCTCTCTTCAGAGAGTCTGTCACCTGAAACGGCAAGGTCCAAAGAACATCAGGCTTTTTAATCCATTTAGGTCTGAACAAAATACACGCTCTTCCCTCTCCTCCTCTTTAGGTAGGCATGACCCCAGGGTGTGGTGATCCTCCTGATCTAGAAACTGCTTTTCGGAAGCTGTTTCATTGTAAAGAGATGCAACTATCCCTCCTAGCAGAGTTGCCTTATATTATTTCTATAAAGACCAAATGAGTTGTGAAGAGGTTTAGGTGAATATAAAGCCTGGTGGTGGATGTAACATGATGTACAGGCAATACAAAAAAAAAATCAGCTGCAAAACATTTACATTCTTCTAATATTTTTGGTATAGACACATTTATAGTTATCAAGCTAGTAAGTTTGTTTTCTGGTGATTGTTAGTCTGGGCTCTCTGTTTCAAGCAAGCAGATGCTAGATTATGCTATGTTCTCAGAGAGTGGTGATTGCATGAGTGTAAGTGAGGGCATCCAAATGCAGTTGGATTAATGCTCTGTGGGATCGTAACCTTGGCGGGATACCTGATGCTTCCTTGATTGTCATAAAGTAAAGGCTACCTCAGCATAAATAGAGGTTGGGAACATGGAATGTAAGGAGCAGTGGCAGATTGAAGAGGGCTTTGCTATTCATGGCCCCAAAAACATGATAAATACCTTGCATTCTGCAATGTTTTTGGGAAAGAACCAACTAGTCGATTGGAGTGGTTAGAGATCTATGAGGCAGGTTATGTAATATGCACAATATGGCAAATTTGATCATTTTTTGAGGGAGTGATGTGTATTGGGAAAGAGCTAATAGCAGGTGCTTGAAGCATTCTAATACTCCCCTAACTCGCACAGAGATAAGGCTTTTGGATGTCTGGAAGGAAGGTGTTTGTATGCTCTCCTGGCGGTGAACCGTTGGAAGCATGCAGTTCTTGTGGTGCTAGGTAAAGAATGATAACATCAGGAGACTGCTGTTGAAGGGAACACCCAGTTTACTGGTGGAGAGGGAAGATGTCAGGAAGAAGTTGATAGGAATTTAGTGGATTACAGAGACTGATGGGGCCATGACGCGGATAGTTTAATTCTCAAATGACTTGAGCATTAAGAAATTGAGCAACAACTAGAGTCGCAGCCGGAGGTTTTTGATTGGGGGAGGGAGTATATCTGGCAAAGGAGAAAAAGATGGCATGTCATCAGCATAGAAAAGGTATATGATTCCAAAGGAGTGATCATGTTGCCGTGAGTGGTGATGCAAAGATAGATAATTAGATGGCTCAGGATGGATTCATGGAGGGCACCAAGTGGCAGTGGGTGTGACTGTTATACGAGACGAGCATCAAAACATGGAGAACAAAAGGGGTGGTGAGATAAAGGCTGAACAAGTCAAATGCCTCCGAAGATAGTTTGAAAGATGACAGTCACAAGAAAGGTTCGATGAGCCAGTACTGAATGCTGCCAATATGTTGAGCATGTTATGGGTAAAGAAAAGGCAGTTGTGTGTCTGTAGAGGTGAACAAGTTGGAAGAGTACAACAAAGCTGTAACTCAATAAGAAGGCCACCCCATCTGACTCCGGAAGGTAACCTGTAGCTCATAGCCAGTCCTACATCTTGGTCCATACAAACCTATAAGCAAGGTCTAACCATTCTTGGGACATCCATAAAGCCCAGGTATTTCCTATAGCTGTGCTCCATAATGGGAACAGTCCTACAGATGAGTGTGAATCCGGCAAAAAGTGTTAAAGTGAATGGCTCTGTTGCACATTATAACTAGTACTCCATGCTTTCCTTCTTGCAGTTTGCTTGGGACACTAGACAAGTTGTAGCCTCATAGGCACATGTGGGGTGGAGAATGAAAGGTTGTAAGTGCATCTATTGCAGAGTTAACGTGTATGAGCAGGACTTGTAAAGGTCAGTGGTAATTTGATAATGTATTGCCTCACTTTGAGAACGTCTGTGTGCATTATGAGAGTATAGGTTGGAATTGCGTGAATGAAGCCTAGAGACAATTTAGAGTTCTCGGAGTGCTGGTAGAGTGTTGTTTTTTAGCCACCAGAGAAAGGGTTTGGTGTTGTTAGGGTATCAGATGGTATATTGGCAGGTAAAGACAGTCTCAAGGTAAGTCATGCACCTCACTATTTAACTAGTTAATTTTCCCTACCCTCATCTCCTTATAGTGGCATAACAGTGTAACTGTTTTCTGTTGGTTTTTTACTCACTATTATCTTTTTCAATTTTCCACTCTTGGTCTCTCCTTAGAAATTCAGTTTTTGGCCTGACTCCTCAATATGTGTCTGTGAACATTGGTAATTAACTGTAAGCATAAGTGATATACACTATGAAAAGTGTTCTTATCTAAAATAACGTTGTGTGTCATTACAGATGATTCCGAGCTGAAACTGCTTCCCTTTGCATATTTTAGCTTATAATGATACAGTGTTCCTTCTGCAGGATCAGTTCTGCAATCATGCATCTAATTCAGGTAGGTTCTGTGTTACTCAAAATGCATGATGCATATGTGTTTGTGAATGTGGATAGGTGCATGTTGCATAGGTGCCTTTTGGGGGTATGTGATATTGTGTATGGCTGTCTGATGACCTGTAAGATTGTTTGTTGGCATTCTTGGGTGTATGAAAGTTTTGATTTTGGGTTGAGTAAGGGTCAGACGGTATGAATGGTTGTCTGTGGGGTTGTGATTGGGCACATTAATACTGATATCTGTTGTGCACGGAGGTCCAATCACATTTGATGATGTTTGAACATAGATAGGGTACTGATTAATCATGTTTGTGGATATTTAATGAGGTGTGGGAGAGTATCTGTCATATTTCGTTTTCTTATGAATGAACGTGAGTACTTTATGGGCTATCTGGCATGCGTTGATGCCTGATTAATGTGAGTGTGGGTGTCAGCTGGTATGCAAGTGTGTCTGTGTGTCTCTTTGAATGTGTGTGTGTGTACGTATATGTGTGTATATATATATATATATATATATATATATATATATATATATATATTCACTGAAAAAAACCATAGGTTTCAGGCCTGATATAGTTAGGAATTAGCATTTAAAAAACCTTTGAAATTCACAGAAAAAAACATAGGTTTCAGGCCTGATATAGTTGAATTGATACTTGTATAGCGCACTACTCATCCGCAAGGGTCTCAACAATCCTGCGAGTGTGCCCGGTTCTTCTTTGAGTCGCCATGGACTGTGTGTTACGGTGCGTTGCCACTATGCACCTGGGCGCCCCATCTTACAAGCTGTGCTGCAGTACGAGTGGCAAACAAACTTGGATTATTTTTCAATGAACTTGAAATACTGCAGCGCCGCCGCTCTCCGGCAACTGTATGCTCCATGTCAGGTTTTCCAAGGAGCTAGGAGGCGGCAAGAGGATGGATTGTGGGGGGCAACAGAAATGCTTGGACGAAGATGTGACTGGTAGGAGTGAGAGGACCTCCCACTTGGGGGAGGGTACTTACCTTGTCCCGAATCCCCGCCACGAACACCTGAAGTCTTCCGCCCATCGTAGCGGTGCAGGCATTTAAAATCGGATTCCAGCAGCAACTATAAACTGGGAGGGCATCTGACGAAGGTATTATCCGAAATGCATCATGCCGTTACCGATTAAAGCTGCTGCCTGAAACAATCCTGCGTGTGTGCCCGGTTCTTCTTTGAGGGGCCATGGACTGTGTGTTACGGTGCGTTGCCACTATGCACCTGGGCGCCCCATCTTACAAGCTGTGTTGCAGTACGAGTGGCAAACAAACTTGGATTATTTTTCAATGAACTTGAAATACTGCAGCGCCGCCGCTCTCCGGCAACTGAATGCTCCATGTCAGGTTTTCCAAGGAGCTAGGAGGCGGCAAGATGACGGATTGTGGGGGGCAACAGAAATGCTTCGACGAAGATGTGACTGGTAGGAGTGAGAGGACCTCCCACTTGGGGGAGGGTACTTACCTTGTCCCGAATCCCCGCCACGAACACCTGAAGTCTTCCGCCCATCGTAGCGGAGCAGGCATTTAAAATCGGATTCCAGCAGCAACTACAAACTGGGAGGGCATCTGACGAAGGTATTATCTGAAATGCATCATGCCATTACCGATTAAAGCTGCTGCCTGAAACAATCCTGCGTGTGTGCCTGGTTCTTCTTTGAGGGGCCATGGACTGTGTGTTACGGTGCGTTGCCACTATGCACCCGGGCGCCCCATCTTACAAGCTGTGCTGCAGTACGAGTGGCAAACAAACTTGGATTATTTTTCAATGAACTTGAAATACTGCAGCGCCGCCGCTCTCCGGCAACTGAATGCTCCATTTCAGGTTTTCCAAGGAGCTAGGAGGCGGCAAGATGACGGATTGTGGGGGGCAACAGAAATGCTTGGACGAAGATGTGACTGGTAGGAGTGAGAGGACCTCCCACTTGGGGGAGGGTACTTACCTTGTCCCGAATCCCCGCCACGAACACCTGAAGTCTTCCGCCCATCGTAGCGGTGCAGGCATTTAAAATCGGATTCCAGCAGCAACTATAAACTGGGAGGGCATCTGACGAAGGTATTATCCAAAATGCATCATGCCGTTACCGATTAAAGCTGCTGCCTGAAACAATCCTGCGTGTGTGCCCGGTTCTTCTTTGAGGGGCCATGGACTGTATATATATATATATATAAATATATATATATATATATATATATATATATATATATATATATATATTCACTGAAAAAACCATAGGTTTCAGGCCTGATATAGTTAGGAATTAGCATTTAAAAAACCTTTGAAATTCACTGAAAAAAACATAGGTTTCAGGCCTGATATAGTTGAATTGATACTTGTATAGCGCACTACTCACCCGCAAGGGTCTCAAGGCGCTTGTACGAATACAGCTGTGGAACCCATCCTGGCTTTCCCTGTGAGGCGTCCACTCCTGGGCACCCCCAAGGTGGAGGCCAGGCATCCTTAGCGTTGTGGGGGCCGTTGTGGAGATTAAGCAAGCTATTGCCCAGAGTTTCCGAGTGGGACTCCATGACTGGAATTGGCACCGAGGCGAGAATTATCAGGTCCGTGGAATTTTGAGCCCAAGACCCGCCGAGGCGGGGAATTGAACACTGGTCCCGGGCTAGACCTCTGCATCAGGGTCTGCCGCTCTAACTATTGAATCATCCTCAATACTTATTCCTAGTTTACACTTTGGAATCAGCACCCATCAACAGAGTTGTTCTTGTGAAATACAAGTAATGTCCTTTGCGATAATAGGAAACATCCGTGTCAAATGAACAGGACCGAGCTGGATAGACGTATATTTTAAATCCTTTATTTTTTTGTAGACAAATGTTCCAAATCACAATGAATTTTTCTTTTTCTCTTTTCTAGCCAACGCGTTTCGTCTCTTTTGATGAGACTTCTTCAGGGCTAAAAAACATATGAAAAATTCTTTTTTAAAAAAACATTCATTTCTATTTACATAGTATTTACATGACAAAATGACAAACATCTATATACAAAAAGATTTTTTACATTAAAAAACAGAGATAATATCCAAGTTAGAAACAATTGCATGGTGGGCATTTCTTTTTTTCTACATGTTTTTTAGGTTGAAGATAAGGAGAGACTGCATGTGTACACCTTAGGGACATGGAAACTCTTCTGCACAAAGTTAACATGTCATTTCATATATTTCACCTGATGGAATTGGTTCACTTTTACCTGATTTACAGAATCTTGTGACCATCATCTAAGATGACCTATCGAACACACCGATAAGTTCATACATACATTTTATCCTTTGAATCATTTCAAAAAATAACTGTGAAACCTCAGAGAAAGAGTACATCTGATTATGAAAACACATCACATTCAATTTAGGAAGAGCCACTTTGTAAGAATCATACCTCAAAACACCTGTTTTTGCACTAAGCGGTATGGGCTGGAGAATTCTTGGTATTCACAAAGAACTTGTAGAATCTAGAAAGTGCATATTAGTATTTAGAATGAGCCGCTCTTGAGAAGTATAGCAATAAAGTGAATAACATTGAGCAGTCCATCACCTGCCCATATAACTGGAAAATAGTCTTCATTGAAACTGAAATTTGTATCACACATTTAATAAGTTTCAGTTATTCCAATCCTATCTGATATGTTTAGAGATTATAAAAATCAAAAGGGATAAAGGTCCATAGATCAACCTATAACTTGAAAACAGATTAAACTGTTGGATTGTCCCCGAGAAACCAATTTAATATAGATTAAAAAAGTGCAGCAAAAGAGGAACACATTTTTTTATATTGTTAAAATACAAAGCCAACCTAGATATTTGACAATGTAATGAGACAACCAGTAATGCTAATGAGCTTCCTAACACAGTCATTTGAAAAAATGTGTATTAAGGTCAAAGGTACCTGTCATATCCTATGGGTATTCAGGAATGACTGTAAAGAGAAGAAAGAAACAAACTATTGTAATCAATGTATTTAAGGAAAATATCTCTATCTTGTATAATGCACGCTAAGAGAATGTATAAAAATATCACAAAATTACATCCTAAAGCTAAAAATGGTCCAGGAAGTGATGGAACCACAATACTGAACCACCCAAAACAGTTCAAAGAAGTGTGTGTTCCACGATTATGAGCCAGGTGCTGTAAAACGATATCGCGCCATTAGTAGCTAAATGGAAGGTATTCTAGAAGAAAGGAAAGCTATTAGCCATAACAGCCAAAAAGTAAGGTGAACTAGGAAAGCACAAACGAGCATAAAATAAATGCTCTATCAAGTAATCTCATAGGGACCTTTAATAATGAGAGCCGCTATGAAACAATGTCGGACATCTTGAAATGTCTCAACATCATGTGAAAAGGATAGAAAATAGAAAAAACCGTATACGAAGTGCTAATAACTATAAGAATCACTAATAAATGAGATAAAAAGTAGAATCGAAAGCTCGCAACTAAAATTCCGCGGAGCATCCAAGACTTACCTCGAGACCGGCATGGTGACCTGCTACTCAAACAGCGTGGATTCGAAGTAGTGAACAAAAAGGTCAGGAAGGAGCCGGTATATATACACGGAAATGATTGGATAATCACCAACACATGTGGAAACTCAAGTCGGCAAACTTTACGAAAAAAAACAACATTGTCCATAATAAGGAAAATAGTCCCGAAAATGGCGGCCATCTTATAATGATTATGTATTAAGTCTGAATCGTTATTTTCTTTAGTTTTATAAGCAAACCAAGTTCACGGGGGGAAAATATGTGTAATAAAGCTTGGTGAATAATTAAGAACCTGAATAGACGATTCTAAAAGCGACATCGTCATGGTCCTACATTTTCAAGAAAAGATTTAAGTGTAGTAGATAATCTGAAAGAGTTGTGAAATAGAAAAGGAACGGTAAAAAAATTATATAAAACGAAACTGGATGTATCCGAAACACGGAGTAGGCTGTTTTAAGAAGCCTTCATCGTGCATGAAAGGTACTATCAAACCAAAGGTCTCCAGTAAGCTTGTGTGTCAGCCATCTTGGAGCGTATAAAGATGCAAGGTATAATACCTAATGCATACTGTATTTCGTCCCGAAAAGGATAAAAACGGGGACCCAGAAGGTTTGGGGGAAATCATAAGAGTATACCAAAATTGTATCGAAAAACGGTGTATATGAAAAACGGAATAAACCGCTTTCAGTAGAAAAGAGCAATCCTTCATTGTGCAGAAGAGGCTCTACCAAAACAATGGTCTCAAGTGAACTATTGTATCGACCATTTTTAATAGTATAGTGTAAAGGATGTGTGTCCTAGTATATTATATATTGTGTCCCAAAAAGGATAAGAAAAGGGACAAATCGGTTTTAAAGGAAAGTAATATTATGAAAGAGTAATGTCTAAAATTTAAAAGCCGGAGACAGTAATCTATCAATTCCTAAATGGAAAAGATGTCCAATATAGGTGTTTGGATAGTAATGTTTTTAAAGACGTTTGCTGTATAAGTACTTCAAATGGAAAGTTTCCCTCAAAAGGACAGTCATTCCTGCTACCAAAAGGACTTTCTCAAAAAGACACACAGTGAATATGAGATATTTGACACATTGTTAGTGTAGCATGTATATCATATATTAAAGCTTGTTCACTAACCTAATTCGATGGGGCACAGAGAAATTTGTATAAATCATGCATTTATTTTTAACCCCATGAGAGCTTAATAATGCATAAAAGCATTCAACCTTCTTGATTTAGCCCACGTGAAAGCTGCATAAATCATTAGATTTCAACAGAATCAACAGAATATCACAAAAAATGATGAAATTCATTATTCTGATTTATCCCATATTGAACAGATCTCAGACGGCAAATCCATGTAGATTCTAATTGCCTCAGATCATGTTCCCTATTGCCACCTCTTGGGTTGGTTCTTAGATGGTCAATCGCATGAAATTTAACTAGCCTTTCATTGGGATGTGCAGTGCAGATATGATTGGCCATTGGATATTTTAAATCACCATTTTTAATCGCTCTTAAATGTTCCTGTATGCGTATTTTAAGACAGCGAATGCTGCTTCCAACATAGGTCTTCTTACATGAACATTGTATTAGATATATGGTGAAAGTGGTGTTGCAATTAATGAATTCTTTGATCTCGTATTTTTTGGAGCCATTGTATGTAAACTCACTGATTTTGTTTACACCAAATTTGCAAATACAGCATCCTCCACAGACAAAGAAACCTTTAGGTTTCTCAGGAAACCAAGGTTTTTTGGTGGGTGTCGATCTAACATAGCTAGGACATAGTTTGTCCTTCAGGGTTTGTCCTCTTTTATATACCACCCTTGGCCTGTCAGGCACTACATCTTCAGGGATGCTATCTGATTTTAAAAGGTGCCAATTTTTACGCAATATATTGAATACATGGCTACTGTAAGAATTATACTTGGTGATGAACGGTACATAAGATAGTTGTTGTTGCTTAGTTTTCTTTACCTTGGAAGTGCTCAGAATATTGGTTCTATCCAGAGTGCGAGCCCGCAGCTCTGCTTTGTTTAGACAATTGGTGTCATAACCCCTTTTCCTGAAGTTTTGTTTGATCTGTGATATATTCTGGAAAAAATCACAGTCTCTGCTGCAATTCCGTCTTGCACGTACCATTTCACCGTAGGGAATTGCCTTGATGGTAGACTGGGGGTGTGCACTAGTGGCATGCAGAACACTATTACATGCCGTAGATTTCTTGAACACATCGCTGTGGATTTTCCCTTCATGCACATATAGTTTTAAATCAAGAAAGTCAATTTCACTAGCTGAGTATTTAATTGTCAATTTGATATTGAAAGCATTGTCATTCAAATAATCAAAATATGACATCAGATCATCAACTGGGCCATTCCAAATCAAAATGATATCGTCTATGTACCGAGCATAGAATATCATCTGATCACACCAATTTCTTGCTCGTGGGCCCCAGACATGCTCTACCTCAAAGAGCCCCATAAAGAGGTTGGCATACGATGGAGCAAATCTTGAACCCATCGCAGTGCCCCTCTTCTGGATGTACCATTCATCATTGCTAAGAAAGGCATTGTTCATGAGGATCAATTCTGCCATTTCCAATAGCATAAATGTATGTTCCATTCTGTTGCAATCACGTTTGAATAGAAAGTATTTCAATGCACGTATTCCTTGTTTTAACTCAATACACGTGTACAAACTTTCCACGTCCATGGTGACAAAGAGTAGCTGAGAATCCTGCCAGGCAAAGTCTTCTAACTTGCAAAGTAAATCACCACTGTCTCGCAAGTATGATGGAAGATTTTGTACAAAAGGTTTAATGAAGGTATCAACAAATTCTGAGAGGTGCTCAGTCGGTCCACCATTACCGGAAATAATGGGTCTACCGGGAGGGAAAATTCCACCTTTGTGTATTTTCGGTAAGATGTATAAACAAGGGAATCTGGATTGGTGAGCTTGTAAATACCGGTATTCATGATCAGATAGCAAGCAAGATTCATGCCATTCATAAAGTTTGGCATTAATCAGGGTTTCTATTTTAGATGTTGGATTTTGATCAAGCTTGCCATAGCAATTTAGGTCAGACAATTGCCTATTAATCTCATTCAAATAGTCACTTTTGTTCATTAGAACAATACTGCTTCCTTTATCAGCCTCTCTTATTACTAAATTCTCATCATTCTTAAGGGCCATAAGTAGAGTCCAATCACTTTTAGACATGTTGTTGTGATGTCTACATTTGTGTGTCCCGAGATGGTCATCCTCTAATTTATACAAATCTGAACTTACTCTGTTGAAAAACTCATCAATAACAGAGTCCCTCGTTTGTGGAGGTATAAATTTGGATGCAGGGCGTAAACCACTGTCAGTACTACAATCCTCATAGAAACCTAATAGGTTGGAGAATTCAAAGACATTTCCGATTTCTTCCTCATCATAGAGGGTCGCTAGCATATGAGAATGATGAATATCATTAATACTAGGCACATCTATGGCAGAAGATTTTGACACAGGAGGCAAAGGAGGATGTTCAGCAAAGTGTTTTTTTATTTTTAACTTTCTTGTGAATTTGAAAAGATCAACATGAATATCGTCAAAATTACATTTTTCCGTTGGACAAAAATTTAATCCCTTACACAAAACATCACGTTCATTGTCAGTTAACATTCTAGTTGATAAATTCACAACACTAATGTCATTTGTACCAGAATCATCACAAGGTTCAGTTTCAGATAGAATATCCAATCTAACTATTTCTTTCGGGCTACGTTTTGCTCCCTTGCTCTTGTGCCTGCCCTTGTAGTTAATTGTGTAATCATGGATTTCAATGATAATAGAGAACAAATGTTTGATGATTTATTTAGCAGTACTACTGAAAACAGGCCGACAGCACAGGTCAATACGCCAGGTCCCAATGAGGGCCTTAAATCTAAATTTATGCGCTTGGAGAAACTTAAGAAATCTGAGTTAGGAAAATGGTGGGATGGGGCAACCCTGAAAAAGTATATTGAGAATAAGCGGGTCCCCCGTGGACTCAGGATCATGATATTTCCAAGCTTTGAAGACTTGGATAGAGATCTGTTAACTGATTGGGAGGAGGGTCTGCACACCGCCTCTTACAAAATGATGGGGATTCTGATTATAAACGCAGAAAGAAAAGTAGTCAAAATCAGAGAGGAGATTTTAAAGTTGGAAAAAGAAATCAATGAGTCTAGCCTTAAGGATGTAATACAGAAAAACAATGAAATCCTTAAGAAAGAGCTGAATAGCTACCAACTCTATTTAAAAGAGAAAAAACAAAGAAAGATACGTAGAGATGAAGGAGACTACAAAAAAGGCCGCATCTTCACGTTTTCCCGTAAATATGACGATGTGATCAGTAAAGTACCAGAGAAAACTGATAAAAGTAACACCAGTATCTCCTCTAGTAATACCTCTTTATCTTCCCTAGAAAGTGATCCTGGTGAGGGCACTAGTACTATGGCCACAAACAGTACCTCGTCTGATTTTTTTAAGAGAGGTACAAAGATTCCGCCTGGGCAATCGGAAGAGAAATCAAAATCAAGAACAAGGCGGGGTGGCACAAAATACAAGGGCAGGCACAAGAGCAAGGGAGCAAAACGTAGCCCGAAAGAAATAGTTAGATTGGATATTCTATCTGAAACTGAACCTTGTGATGATTCTGGTACAAATGACATTAGTGTTGTGAATTTATCAACTAGAATGTTAACTGACAATGAACGTGATGTTTTGTGTAAGGGATTAAATTTTTGTCCAACGGAAAAATGTAATTTTGACGATATTCATGTTGATCTTTTCAAATTCACAAGAAAGTTAAAAATAAAAAAACACTTTGCTGAACATCCTCCTTTGCCTCCTGTGTCAAAATCTTCTGCCATAGATGTGCCTAGTATTAATGATATTCATCATTCTCATATGCTAGCGACCCTCTATGATGAGGAAGAAATCGGAAATGTCTTTGAATTCTCCAACCTATTAGGTTTCTATGAGGATTGTAGTACTGACAGTGGTTTACGCCCTGCATCCAAATTTATACCTCCACAAACGAGGGACTCTGTTATTGATGAGTTTTTCAACAGAGTAAGTTCAGATTTGTATAAATTAGAGGATGACCATCTCGGGACACACAAATGTAGACATCACAACAACATGTCTAAAAGTGATTGGACTCTACTTATGGCCCTTAAGAATGATGAGAATTTAGTAATAAGAGAGGCTGATAAAGGAGGCAGTATTGTTCTAATGAACAAAAGTGACTATTTGAATGAGATTAATAGGCAATTGTCTGACCTAAATTGCTATGGCAAGCTTGATCAAAATCCAACATCTAAAATAGAAACCCTGATTAATGCCAAACTTTATGAATGGCATGAATCTTGCCTGCTATCTGATCATGAATACCGGTATTTACAAGCTCACCAATCCAGATTCCCTTGTTTATACATCTTACCGAAAATACACAAAGGTGGAATTTTCCCTCCCGGTAGACCCATTATTTCCGGTAATGGTGGACCGACTGAGCACCTCTCAGAATTTGTTGATACCTTCATTAAACCTTTTGTACAAAATCTTCCATCATACTTGCGAGACAGTGGTGATTTACTTTGCAAGTTAGAAGACTTTGCCTGGCAGGATTCTCAGCTACTCTTTGTCACCATGGACGTGGAAAGTTTGTACACGTGTATTGAGTTAAAACAAGGAATACGTGCATTGAAATACTTTCTATTCAAACGTGATTGCAACAGAATGGAACATACATTTATGCTATTGGAAATGGCAGAATTGATCCTCATGAACAATGCCTTTCTTAGCAATGATGAATGGTACATCCAGAAGAGGGGCACTGCGATGGGTTCAAGATTTGCTCCATCGTATGCCAACCTCTTTATGGGGCTCTTTGAGGTAGAGCATGTCTGGGGCCCACGAGCAAGAAATTGGTGTGATCAGATGATATTCTATGCTCGGTACATAGACGATATCATTTTGATTTGGAATGGCCCAGTTGATGATCTGATGTCATATTTTGATTATTTGAATGACAATGCTTTCAATATCAAATTGACAATTAAATACTCAGCTAGTGAAATTGACTTTCTTGATTTAAAACTATATGTGCATGAAGGGAAAATCCACAGCGATGTGTTCAAGAAATCTACGGCATGTAATAGTGTTCTGCATGCCACTAGTGCACACCCCCAGTCTACCATCAAGGCAATTCCCTATGGTGAAATGGTACGTGCAAGACGGAATTGCAGCAGAGACTGTGATTTTTTCCAGAATATATCACAGATCAAACAAAACTTCAGGAAAAGGGGTTATGACACCAATTGTCTAAACAAAGCAGAGCTGCGGGCTCGCACTCTGGATAGAACCAATATTCTGAGCACTTCCAAGGTAAAGAAAACTAAGCAACAACAACTATCTTATGTACCGTTCATCACCAAGTATAATTCTTACAGTAGCCATGTATTCAATATATTGCGTAAAAATTGGCACCTTTTAAAATCAGATAGCATCCCTGAAGATGTAGTGCCTGACAGGCCAAGGGTGGTATATAAAAGAGGACAAACCCTGAAGGACAAACTATGTCCTAGCTATGTTAGATCGACACCCACCAAAAAACCTTGGTTTCCTGAGAAACCTAAAGGTTTCTTTGTCTGTGGAGGATGCTGTATTTGCAAATTTGGTGTAAACAAAATCAGTGAGTTTACATACAATGGCTCCAAAAAATACGAGATCAAAGAATTCATTAATTGCAACACCACTTTCACCATATATCTAATACAATGTTCATGTAAGAAGACCTATGTTGGAAGCAGCATTCGCTGTCTTAAAATACGCATACAGGAACATTTAAGAGCGATTAAAAATGGTGATTTAAAATATCCAATGGCCAATCATATCTGCACTGCACATCCCAATGAAAGGCTAGTTAAATTTCATGCGATTGACCATCTAAGAACCAACCCAAGAGGTGGCAATAGGGAACATGATCTGAGGCAATTAGAATCTACATGGATTTGCCGTCTGAGATCTGTTCAATATGGGATAAATCAGAATAATGAATTTCATCATTTTTTGTGATATTCTGTTGATTCTGTTGAAATCTAATGATTTATGCAGCTTTCACGTGGGCTAAATCAAGAAGGTTGAATGCTTTTATGCATTATTAAGCTCTCATGGGGTTAAAAATAAATGCATGATTTATACAAATTTCTCTGTGCCCCATCGAATTAGGTTAGTGAACAAGCTTTAATATATGATATACATGCTACACTAACAATGTGTCAAATATCTCATATTCACTGTGTGTCTTTTTGAGAAAGTCCTTTTGGTAGCAGGAATGACTGTCCTTTTGAGGGAAACTTTCCATTTGAAGTACTTATACAGCAAACGTCTTTAAAAACATTACTATCCAAACACCTATATTGGACATCTTTTCCATTTAGGAATTGATAGATTACTGTCTCCGGCTTTTAAATTTTAGACATTACTCTTTCATAATATTACTTTCCTTTAAAACCGATTTGTCCCTTTTCTTATCCTTTTTGGGACACAATATATAATATACTAGGACACACATCCTTTACACTATACTATTAAAAATGGTCGATACAATAGTTCACTTGAGACCATTGTTTTGGTAGAGCCTCTTCTGCACAATGAAGGATTGCTCTTTTCTACTAAAAGCGGTTTATTCCGTTTTTCATATACACCGTTTTTCGATACAATTTTGGTATACTCTTATGATTTCCCCCAAACCTTCTGGGTCCCCGTTTTTATCCTTTTCGGGACGAAATACAGTATGCATTAGGTATTATACCTTGCATCTTTATACGCTCCAAGATGGCTGACACACAAGCTTACTGGAGACCTTTGGTTTGATAGTACCTTTCATGCACGATGAAGGCTTCTTAAAACAGCCTACTCCGTGTTTCGGATACATCCAGTTTCGTTTTATATAATTTTTTTACCGTTCCTTTTCTATTTCACAACTCTTTCAGATTATCTACTACACTTAAATCTTTTCTTGAAAATGTAGGACCATGACGATGTCGCTTTTAGAATCGTCTATTCAGGTTCTTAATTATTCACCAAGCTTTATTACACATATTTTCCCCCCCGTGAACTTGGTTTGCTTATAAAACTAAAGAAAATAACGATTCAGACTTAATACATAATCATTATAAGATGGCCGCCATTTTCGGGACTATTTTCCTTATTATGGACAATGTTGTTTTTTTTCGTAAAGTTTGCCGACTTGAGTTTCCACATGTGTTGGTGATTATCCAATCATTTCCGTGTATATATACCGGCTCCTTCCTGACCTTTTTGTTCACTACTTCGAATCCACGCTGTTTGAGTAGCAGGTCACCATGCCGGTCTCGAGGTAAGTCTTGGATGCTCCGCGGAATTTTAGTTGCGAGCTTTCGATTCTACTTTTTATCTCATTTATTAGTGATTCTTATAGTTATTAGCACTTCGTATACGGTTTTATCTATTTTCTATCCTTTTCACATGATGTTGAGACATTTCAAGATGTCCGACATTGTTTCATAGCGGCTCTCATTATTAAAGGTCCCTATGAGATTACTTGATAGAGCATTTATTTTATGCTCGTTTGTGCTTTCCTAGTTCACCTTACTTTTTGGCTGTTATGGCTAATAGCTTTCCTTTCTTCTAGAATACCTTCCATTTAGCTACTAATGGCGCGATATCGTTTTACAGCACCTGGCTCATAATCGTGGAACACACACTTCTTTGAACTGTTTTGGGTGGTTCAGTATTGTGGTTCCATCACTTCCTGGACCATTTTTAGCTTTAGGATGTAATTTTGTGATATTTTTATACATTCTCTTAGCGTGCATTATACAAGATAGAGATATTTTCCTTAAATACATTGATTACAATAGTTTGTTTCTTTCTTCTCTTTACAGTCATTCCTGAATACCCATAGGATATGACAGGTACCTTTGACCTTAATACACATTTTTTCAAATGACTGTGTTAGGAAGCTCATTAGCATTACTGGTTGTCTCATTACATTGTCAAATATCTAGGTTGGCTTTGTATTTTAACAATATAAAAAAATGTGTTCCTCTTTTGCTGCACTTTTTTAATCTATATTAAATTGGTTTCTCGGGGACAATCCAACAGTTTAATCTGTTTTCAAGTTATAGGTTGATCTATGGACCTTTATCCCTTTTGATTTTTATAATCTCTAAACATATCAGATAGGATTGGAATAACTGAAACTTATTAAATGTGTGATACAAATTTCAGTTTCAATGAAGACTATTTTCCAGTTATATGGGCAGGTGATGGACTGCTCAATGTTATTCACTTTATTGCTATACTTCTCAAGAGCGGCTCATTCTAAATACTAATATGCACTTTCTAGATTCTACAAGTTCTTTGTGAATACCAAGAATTCTCCAGCCCATACCGCTTAGTGCAAAAACAGGTGTTTTGAGGTATGATTCTTACAAAGTGGCTCTTCTTAAATTGAATGTGATGTGTTTTCATAATCAGATGTACTCTTTCTCTGAGGTTTCACAGTTATTTTTTGAAATGATTCAAAGGATAAAATGTATGTATGAACTTATCGGTGTGTTCGATAGGTCATCTTAGATGATGGTCACAAGATTCTGTAAATCAGGTAAAAGTGAACCAATTCCATCAGGTGAAATATATGAAATGACATGTTAACTTTGTGCAGAAGAGTTTCCATGTCCCTAAGGTGTACACATGCAGTCTCTCCTTATCTTCAACCTAAAAAACATGTAGAAAAAAAGAAATGCCCACCATGCAATTGTTTCTAACTTGGATATTATCTCTGTTTTTTAATGTAAAAAATCTTTTTGTATATAGATGTTTGTCATTTTGACATGTAAATACTATGTAAATAGAAATGAATGTTTTTTTAAAAAAGAATTTTTCATATGTTTTTTAGCCCTGAAGAAGTCTCATCAAAAGAGACGAAACGCGTTGGCTAGAAAAGAGAAAAAGAAAAATTCATTGTGATTTGGAACATTTGTCTACAAAAAAATAAAGGATTTAAAATATACGTCTATCCAGCTCGGTCCTGTTCATTTGACACGGATGTTTCCTATTATCGCAAAGGACATTACTTGTATTTCACAAGAACAACTCTGTTGATGGGTGCTGATTCCAAAGTGTATGCTGTTTTGTTTAGGACTTTTGTCCTTGAGAGGAACGTATAGGGTTGTGTTCCTAGGTCTCTCAAGCACCATCATATTACTTTAAGTCACGGACTACGACAGGTGCAGGTACTTTGCTCCAACCCTTCCTTTGTCAGTTTGCACTTATTCCTAGTTCTCTGGCTCAAGCAGGACGGCACCCCTGTCCAATGAGATACAAGCACCCTAATGGATATTAGACCTAAGAGTTCTTTTCTCGCACCAGTAAGTCATAAGATCCTTGACACTTTTGAAGTTATAGTTCAGAAGGACCTACACACTATTTTTCAAAATCAACGACACCACAAATCTAATTTGACCAAACAAGAACGACAGGCCCTGGCACAGCTGGCAGCTAATGAGAATATCACAATCTGCAAGGCTGACAAGGGTGGCGCCCCTGTCATCCTTGATACCAGTTACTATAAAGACAGTGTCAACGCCCATTTGGACGACGTGACACTATACATGGAAATTGATTCTGACCCTACCAAGGAATCTAAAGACTTCCTACAAACCCTTATTGACCAGGCTGTACATTCGGGAACCATTTCAGAACAAGACAAATCTTTTTTTGCTCAAAGATTATCCTCAAATTCCATACCTATATATGGTTCCAAAAATCCACAAACATGCCTTAAGACCCCCATTCCGACCGATCGTGAGCACTCGCAACTCCATCCGCGAGCCGATTGGCATCTACATTGATAAACATCTACAAGCCAGTGTAACAAGTATGCCCAGTTACATTCAAGACACCACAGATTTTCTCATGAAAATCAGCAACATTGTGATAGATCCCCATCAACCGGTTTACCTCTGTACTATTGATGTCAACTCATTATATGCATCTATCCCCCACAACCTTGGATTACAAGCCATGGAAGCATCTTTGTTGAACACTCAAAAACCACTTGATTTACAAGTATTCCTCATGGAATTAATGCAATTCACTCTCCATCACAGCTATTTCAAATGTTCAGACAAATTCTTCACTCAACTTTCGGGAGTAGCCATGGGCAATTGCGCCGCTCCGGCGTTTGCGAATTTGTTCATGCACCAATATGAAATGGATCACATTCTGACCAACCCAGAATGGCATGAACATCTACACGTCTACTACCGTTACATAGACAACATCTTCCTAATGTGGACTGGTTCAGAAATAGAGCTACTCACAGCCATTGGCCACCTCAACCAAGTTAATGAAAGGATCCAATTCACCCGTACCATCAGTCTATCACAAATATCTTTTCTGGACGTTAATATTAGAATTTCAGATAACAAGTTGGAGACCTCAATTTACACAAAGCCTACGGACTGAAACAAATATTTACATTTCACAAGTATCCACCAAATGAGTTTGTAAAAACATTTACCATATTCTCAACTTTTGAGGGCCAAAAGAATAGCATTTAGTGAGGAATATTTCAAAACAGATAGTTCTAAGATCATCAACAAATTCAATCAAAGAGGCTATCCCAGCAGCATAACCAAAGCAGCGGAAGAAAGAGTGCAAACGAAAGATCGCACACAACTTTTAACAAGGAAAATCCGAGTACAGGCCATTGAGACACGTTGTGTATTTGTTTCGAAATACTCTATCCAAAGCAACAAAATCAAGCAATCTATCATAAAACACTGGCAGCTGCTCCAATTAGAACATGATTTTAACAACATCTATCAGAGCCCGCCTATCTTTGCTTACCAACCCTCTAAAAACATTCAACAAATGCTGAAAACACGCAACATTGCTCCTACCACATACAAAGGCACATTTCCCTGCCACAACTGTGGCAATTGTAACAGTATCATAACTGGAACCACTCTATTACACCCTACATAGCGGGTCACACTTTAGATCTCATCTTTTCTAACCTTCCAGGCCTCACTACCCTAACATCTCTTTCTCTGACATGGTCAGATCCTTTTATGATCCCTTTTAACCTTAAGACTGGTTTACCCCCCATCTCTCACTGCAGGACAAAGAATGTGGGAAGAAAGTGGTTCACGGTCACGTGCGAGACGCTTGAACCCGCACTGTCTACTCTAGACTGGCAACCCTCTAATGATTTAAACGCCGATGTCAAGTTATTCAACCGGCACCTTACCACAGCCTTAGAGACCATTGCCCCCCTAACTATTCTCTCCTCGGCCCGAACTAAACCGTCTGCGCCGTGATTCTCCTAGACTTTGCGGGAAGAAAAAAGTAAATGTAAAAGGCTAGAACGCCTATGGCGTCGCACCTACGACCCAGCTGCTAAAACATCCTACAAAGATGCGCTGAAAAAGTTCCATAAATTCAAACAAATTACCATGAAAAAATACTTTTCCAGCAAAATCAACACCGCGGATAACTCAGCAAAAATGATATTTCAAATTGTGAAAGATTTTACCAAACCAGCTGCCCTCACCCACGCGATTGAGCCCAGTCAAGAGCTATGTGACGGTCTCTCTGACTTCTTTCATGAGAAAGTCATTGATATCTTTTCCTCGTTTTACACTACTGGTAGGCCTAGCGAAGGGATCTCTCCCCTGAGTCTCGCCCCTCCCAGTGACAAGAGGTTACGCGCGTTCAAACCCATCTCATTGGACACGGCCATCCAAAAAATACAGCAATGTAAGTCTGGTTTCCCGCTGGACCCCATGCCTGCCCAGGCATTCACAGTCGTGGCCCATATGGTAGTGCGACCCTTGGCAACACTATGGAATGCCTCCCTTCAGTCTGGTCTTTTCCCGAAGGCATGGAAACAGGCCATCCTGATTCCTCTTCTGAAAAAGGCAGAGGCGGACCCAGCAGTATATAGCAACTACCGCCCAATATCTCTTCTCCCCAAGCCTGCAAAAATCTTTGAAAAACTTGTCCAAGAACAACTCTCCGACTACTTAGAGTCAAATGATCTTCTCCATGACTCTCAGTCCGGATTTAGATCCGGATATAGCACGGAGACGGCACTATTGGAGGTCACAGAGACCATAAGGGAAAGTGTGGACAGAGGAGAGGTCGCCATGCTAGTGCTCCTCGACCTGTCCGCAGCTTTTGATACGGTCTCCCACTCCATATTACTGGAAAGACTCCATGATATTGGGATCTGTGACACCCCTCTAGCCTGGATCACATTGTTTCTGACGGACCGTACTCAACAGGTATGGTGTCGACCCTTCTTGTCTAAAGATAAAAAACATCTTAGCTGTGGTGTCCCACAGGGGTCCGCTCTCAGTCCTCTCTTTTTCAACGTCTATCTTGCACCCCTGGCTAAGGTGATAGAGGCATTTGGGGTCTGAGTGGTCTCTTATGCTGATGACACTCAGCTTGTCTTCACCTTTAGAGACCACTCGGATCAGGGACTGGAGAATTTTAAAACATGTCTCTCCATCATTGTCACATGGATGACCAATAACACTTTAAAACTTAATACCGACAAAACGGAGGTGCTATTTTTTAATCAACCAACCCACCTACTACCTAGCAAGTGGTGGCCTTCAGAGTTGAACCCTCCCCCTTCCCCTGTCAAAGTTGCGCGCAACCTTGGTGTTCAAATTGACAACGAACTGTCTTTTAAAACTCAAATTCACAAGGTTACCTCGGCCTGCTTCGGCAACACACACATGATAAACAAAATCTCCCCTTACCTACCCTTGGAGTCAATGAAGACGGTAATACATGCCCTCATCACTTCCCACCTTGACTATACCAACAGTCTCTATGTGGGAGTGCCGGCCTACCTCCTACACCGGTTACAGATTGTACAGAATGCCACCGCTAGGCTGATCTGTAAGGTCCCCTACCGTCATTCGATCTCTCCTCACCTGAAGAACCTGCATTGGTTGTCAGGAATATGCACTTTTAGAACTAGGATACTTGTTAACATTAGCACTTAGAATATAAAATCACTGTAGCACCAAATAGCAAATAGAACACACATCCAGTAACTACTGGTAAGAGGAAAGTACCACCTACGCAACCCTAACCACCTTAGGAGAATGTTACGCAGGGAACCAGGACCTCACTAGCAACACCTGTACTAGGAGAAAACAACCACCTAAGTATCACTATACATTTAGGGGTATAAACATGAGAACATTACACATGATGCATCACAACATTTAGAGGTGTAGGGAAGGAAAACACATGATGCCTAAACATACATTCAGAGGTGTAAGAACAAGGCACATGACGCATCAAAAACACATTCAGAGGTGCAGCACAGGAGAACAATTCGCAGAAATTACATTAGCATGACTCATAACTATACCCAGGCCAACTGGCCTCTCTGGGGCTAGGACGCCCTGCGTCGCAATGTCAGGGGGGCCTAAACGTAGCAGCTGCCCACTAAGTGCTGGGCAGCTGTAGCAACAGTGAAGGGGCCAATGTGGGAGCCTCACAGGCTCTGAACAAAGGAAATGCCCCCTGGAGCCCTCGTGGCTCTAACACAATGTGGGGCCTTCTTGAGCCTCTCGTGGGCTCCGAGCAAACAGATGTAGCGCTTTGAGCCTCTCGGGCTTTTAGAACAAATGCCGCCTTGAGCCTCTCGGGGCTCTAAGAGCAAATGGCGCCTTGAGCCTCTCGTGGGCTCGGAACACACAAATGGCCCGAACGTTGGAGTCCCTCTCGGGGGACTCGAGAACAACTGGGGCACTGGGGAGCCTCTCAGGCTCGTAAATCAAGTTAGGCGGTTGGAGCCTCTCGGGGCTCGTAGCATAGTAAATGCCGTGTGGGTGGAGCCTCTCATGGGTTCCACACTAAGAACTGCCCTCGGAGCCCTTCTGGGCTCTTCCACAATCAGGCCTGGTCGGGGGACTTGGTATCAAGTGAGGCCCCATGGGCCTGTGGGCACAAAGCACTGGAGGGGAGGGGCGGGCACCGGCAATGTGCCCCGACGCCCCCCTCTCCTCCAAGGAACTCACTGGGTCTTGTGGCGGCTGTCATGAGAACTCCCGCTCCTCGGGACTCTCGGGTGTCGCGGCCTCCTCTCGCTCTCCGGGGCTCTCTCTCGCTCTTGGGAGCCCCGGGGGGACAGCGACGGTCATCTTAGGCAGGGCAGGAGCGCGGAGTAGGCTACCGCCGCTTCCTGCTTCTTTGGCTCCTCCCCCGATGACGCGGCGGGAGGCTCGGCCGGCTGGGCCAATCCCAGCACGGCCGGGTGGCGAAGCCGGCGGCGGCCTTCTCTGGGGTCAGGGAGACCTCGGGGCCGCGGCAGTGATCTCGTCTTGGCAAAAGAGGGGTGGGCACCCTCAAAAAAGAACCACAAACCAGCGGGACGGTCCCTGGCGTGGTGGGCACCTGCCAGGGGACTCAAGAGGCCGGAGTACGGCCACAAGCGGCGTGGGCAGCCCCAAATGTGAAAATAAAGCGCTCGGAGCGCTAGGGGTTCAATAAAGCCCTTCCAGGCGCTAGGGGCTCAAAAGTAGAAGCGCTCCCAGCGCTAATGGCAAGATAAAGCGCTCCCAAGCGCTAGGGCAAAGAACAAGCCCTTCCAGGCGCTTAGAGAAGGAATCAAGCGCCCCCAGGCGCTGGAGGAACAAAAAGTCCAGCAACAAGAGTCCTTCAGGAGTCCAGGACATCAGCAGTCCAGGGGATGGCAAGGCATCAGCAGTCCAGGGGCTGGGCAGTGCCCAGGGAGGCAAGCCTTCCCCTGGGCCCCAGCAGCAGCATCCCCCTGGTAGATTCGAGTTGGAAACAAGAACATTTTGTAAGGGGACACAGCCCCTTTTTATACAGTGAATTCCTTTGTCTTAGGGTGCAGGATGGGGGACCAACCAGTCGCAGCTGGTTTTGGAGAACCCTTGATGTGCTCAGCCCCTCACTCTATTCACTGGCATGGCTAGGGACATTAGACGCACCACAGGGGGCGGAGCCAGCATTGTGTGGGGAAAGCCCAGCCCTATTCAGGACCCAGGTGCACTCCTCCCCAGCCATCAGCATGCTAATCTCCACACTCACCACCGGGCAGACCCATCCAGACTCCTGGAGCCAGGCTCACCAGCCAGCTCCAGCCAATCACGTGCCAGCACACTCACTGCACACGCACACCCATGTCTAGAAGTGGCACTTCCACACTAGACACATTCACGCCGCACATATCATTGCGCAGCATTAAATCACACGAGTCCGCACATACCAAACTCGAGCCTGCACACCTCACACACCAGGAACTACCAGGGACACAGACATTCCCCATGCATTCCTATGGGAGGGCAGGCCAACCTTACTCCACGCACTCAGAGTACGCACGCACTTTCCACTGGGACACAGTGAAAGTGCGCAGAAACCTAAAATCACCATCCCAGGTCAACATTACAAGCAAAAAGTTTAGGGGTGAACCTGCCAGAAGGGTCAAGTCCAACAGTCAGGATCAGCTAGTAGCTTTTATTAGCAGAAGGCTGACCCCACCAGAGAGAAACGTTGGTCAGCTATTGAGAGGGAAGCCTTTGCTGTGGTTTGAGCTCTGAAGAAGTTAAGTCCATACTTATTTGGCATTCACTTCATTGTTCAGGCGGACCATAAGCCCCTCTTATGGCTAAAACAGATGAAGGGTGAAAACCCCATACCTTTGAGGTGGTCCATTTCCCTATAGGGGACGGACTATACAGTGGAACATAGACCTGGGAGTTACCACGCCAATGCAGATGGACTCTCCAATATTTCCACTTAGAACATGAAGACGCAAATGGTCAAGGTTAGTTTAATGTCCTTACGTTGGGGGGGTTGTGTAGGAAAGTAGTATCTGCTTCTTATGGTTACCCCCACTTTATTACTTTTTTCACACTGTTTTTGGCAAAGTCTGTCTGGGATCCTGGTGGGATCCTGCTATCTAGGACCCCAGTCTATCTGCTTTCTCCCTTAAATGGCAATATATGCACGATAGATACACTCCAGATTGGATTCAGAGGTACCCTTATCAGTCCCTAGGATATGGTACACCATGTACCCAGAGCATAGGTACCACAGAAGCCTCCCATGGGCTGCAGCATGTATTTTGCCCCCCATGAGAGGCCATCCAAATTAGCACAACAGGCCTGCTACTGCAGACTGTGTACGATGGTTCTTGCACCACTTACTGAGATATAGGTTCACTATATCTCTCTAAATGACTACATGTAAATCCCTATCAGTCACCCCTATGGCACGCCTTAACAATCCTGAAGCAGGGTGCTGGGTTTTACGTGAAAGGGTGCCCTTGCATGAGCAGAGCCCCTCTGCAGCCTTCGGAGACCATTCTCCGGGGTTGCTGTGATGCCGCCAGACATATATGTTTAAGTGCATTATAACCTCGCGGTAAATGCTAACTTTAAAACGGCTGCTTAGAAACATGTCGTGTTTGGTGTCAAACACCTTGGAATCATATCTCCACACCAGTAATTGGTGTGGGAGGTATGATTCCACCGTTCTAGAGGGACATATGTGGGTCACAGGTATTACCGATAGAAGCTTTCTTGACCTGGGCAGCACAAAATGGATGCTGCCAGCCAAAGACACGGGTCTGCCCTCCTCCTACTGAGCCAAACTCGCACAGAGTAAGGCGTGACAATAGGCATCCTGTCACAGGGAGGTGTAACCACCTCTCAGACAGGATTTAGTGTATTGGGGCTGGGTGGGTGTACTCTCTGAGTGCCAGAATGTCAGCACTGGGGGCACATTGGGTGTCCCTGTGCATAGTTCAGCTCAAACCAGTTCTGGGAGCCATTGGCTCCTGCTCTGGCACGGAACTTGACAAACAACATGGATGTAGCCACCCCTCTAGCCTGCCCCTCCCACAGGACGGTCCACAGAATCTATCCAACCCCTTCCCATGAGTATAAAGTGGGTTACCTGAACACAGGGCTTTAGATTTTACCTGGACAAGATTGTGCTAAGAAGAAACCAAGTACTTCGACTTCCTGCACAACTGAAGAATCTCCCTTGGAGTAAAGGAGTTACTTCCCTGCAAAAGCAGGTACCTAAACGCATCTACCCGGTTTGCATCTCCCGAGCTCCTGAGGACTCCGAAGATTTCAGCAACACAGAAGGTGGGTTCCCAAAGGTCCCTGAGGTCGATCTGCCCTCTCAGCGATTCTGAGATCAGTATCCCTTGTGGGGCCATGCAACCCGTACCCCTGTGAACCACGTGGTTTTGCAGTTGCATATGCTAAGTGATGATTCATATGCCTGTGCTTTGGACTCCATGTAGTCCTGACCTCGAGCAGTATTTGCACCAAAGATTTCCTGCCTCCACTCCACGAGTGTCCTGTGAGCTGGTCCTTTGCATACTTGCTTGAGGTCTCCTCGCGATCCCTGGTCCTGGCGAGAGACACCCTGTGAATTCTTGGGCTCACCTGGTTGCGCCAGACGTGCCCTGACTCTCCATTGCTTGGAGAGTCCTCTGGACCTTGCTGGTTCACACTGTAACCTGTTTCCTCTGACCGCATGGGTTGCAGTTACCAAGGCTTGTTGGTGCTCAAGCCGGACATCGACCCCTCAGCTCTCGACATCCTTTGTGGGACAGCTCACTTCCAGATTTTGGTTGTCCTAGACATCTCCTGGTCCCCGTTGCTGGAGAGTCAACCACCTGACATCGGTGGGCATTCGACTACCGAGCCCCTGATCACCAGAAGTGACCCAGACTCTGTCCCCTCTGCTTTCATGTTCCTCTCGCATCGAATCCAGGCTTGGATTCCACCGGACACTCTTCGCCTTCCTGGCAGCAGTACTTCTTTGCAGCTCTCCATTGAAAACTACGAAGGTTTCCGATACCACTTGACACCTATGCACCAGACTCCTCTGGAATAGGTAACACGGGTACCTTGGTACTCACTGGTGGGGTGGCCTTAGAACCTCCTATGTTCCAAAGGGTTTGCTTGAAGTCCTCTTAGAAGTGTCCTTTGTTGGAACCGAGACTACCGGTCCACTCAGGGTAGCATGGCACAGAGTGGGAAGGCTAGATCCAAAAGGCAAGTGTGATGTATTTGCGCAACACTCACTACAACACCCCAGTGCAAACCCACCAAAAATGACACCACACCACACCGTAATAGTTAAATAGAAAATCAAGAGGCCTTATCTCTTTGCATTGAAACGGGGAAAATGAAGGTCCCCTTGCTTAATAAATTAGGACTTTGGACATTCCCTTTTTGGGATCAACTGCATTAATCAAATAGTACATTACATTTCTTCACAGTAGCCTAGGCACCCGGTTTCTAAATTCATTTAACTAGGCAATCAGCAAGTAAGTATAACACACATAGACCAATTGTAACAGGATGCCGGTTAAATTAGTCAGGTAAGTACATTGAATGTTACTGTAATAAATATGAGCATTCACTTGGAGCAATCATAATTAAATTAAATTCTGTTTTAGCAGGTTTTGACATCAATTAGAATTAGGCTCGTAAAGGCATTTGGAAAAACATCACACTGGTTACTGAGTTAAAATGCGCTGTCTCTTCTTCACTCCTGTGCATGAAATAAATACTTGGGAGGTCTTACCTTTAAGGGGGAATGAAAGTTTGAAACCCACTTTCTTAATTTAGGAGAGTCAAGTTGTGTTCAGAGAGTGGTTTACCTTAGGGGCTTGGTTCTTGTGAACCCCGTTCCTGCATCGTTTCCCCCTCTTGGTACAACTTTTCCTTCAGCCCCATCCTCCACTCCCTGGTTCCCAGATACCTCTGCGCCCATCCGGCGTTTGTTTTAAGCCGTCCTGGGAACCAGTCTGCAGTCCGATCTTCCCTCTTCCTCCCGCTCAGGAGTTGCACTGCGCCTGAGGCGGGCAGGGGGTCACAGCCGATCCGCAAGGTACTCCCCGGAGGCCCTGAAGCGTAAGGGCCTCCTCGCGCTCCTACTCCTGATCCACCGGAGAGTCAGCTCGGCCTTTCAAAGGGCCGCGGCAGCCTCTGCCTCAGCGGGGGACTCCGGCTTGACGGAGAGAGAGGAAACGCACTAGGCGAGAGTCCGGTTGCCAAGCGACCCCGCCCAGCGTCTCTCTCCAAGCTGGCGACGCCCTCGTTCTCCTCACGCCTGGCGCGGAAATGACGCGGCCAATCTCCACACCCAAGCCAGCGGTGCAGAGTCACCTGGCAGCCTCGGCACACAGCACCTCAAAGAGGACGCACAGAGATTGGAGGAGTGGGGTGGGAAAGAGCACGGCCAAATGCAGCTCTGTGTGAATTAGTCATTAATCATCACAGGCAGGATCAACGCTCTCTAATAAGGCCATTCAGCAAACAAGGGCAAAGATTAAGACCCCACTTCACTACAGGGGTCATGGTGGAAGTCCTTTATTCCACGTGCCTTAATAGCCCACAGCACCAACGCTCTAAGGTAGCTAGAGCCGGGGCCAGGTTACTCTCACCAGCTGTTGAAGTAAATTAGTCCTTTTTAAGGGTGGCCACACTGGAACATGGAACTCGCAATCTTCTTACAGGCAGGGCCAGATCAGCAGGAAGGAGGGCAGCACCCACAACCAACTTGCAGCCCCTAGGAGCAGTCAGATTAGCCTGAGACACAATCCCCCTCACACTGTAGTCTGTACTCCAGCCAGCCCAGTAGTGACAAAATGGCCACCCAGTTTCCCCCCTTATATAGCCCAGGCCCGGGTCACTAGAGTGGACCGGAAAGTTCTAGAACCTCCTAATGCTATCCTATGGGCCAAAGCTCTGAGGTGATTTCTAGCAGGCGTCCATCTTAGGAAACTCATCCATCCCACCATTTTAGAAAGGCGCACCTGTGCCTCAGCACTGATTGGCAGTGGTGAAGCGCCCGGAGACCTAAGGCCACACGAAAAAGAATTGGTGGGGAAAAATGTGAGGCAGAAAGAGAGAAACATAAAACAAAGGGAGACCACCCAAAAGCTAACAGGTCTAACATCCTTAAACTGTAATTTCCTAACCGAGACTTTCCCTTAGAGTTGTACGGAGCATGCGTACGTAGATCCTCACTGCACCCATCCTCCGTTGGCTACCTGTGTCGCTCCTCTGGGTGGCTCCTTGGAGTCCCAGCGATTCTACGTGCTCTAGGCACTGTGTCTAGTCAAGTCGTTGTTGTTATACCATTTTTTTAGTATATGATTCGGTCCCCCCAAGGAGCCCGCTGTGTATTGTGCTATTTACGAATGTTCTATTGATTCAGTATTGTGTGCTTGATGTTCTAATCTCTTGTAGAGATTAGTAGAGATAGTTATATTAATAAATACATATTTTTATATAACTACTGTGTTGTTCTCCTTTCATTTAGTCATTTAGGAGGTGATATTCTGGTAAAACAAGCTGCTTTACATTCCTTCAAGATTAAGCCTGAAGGCTGCTTTTCAATGATCCTACTAGGATAGCTTACAACAAAGGTTATCTTTGACCTCATACATCATAGGGGTCGTGTGGACTGGTACAAGGTGCCCACTTTAATTAGTGGACAGCACATACCAACCCACCTTCTCAAAATTTTGTATAAGTTTTACTTCATTATTTTGGAATTTTTAAACTTGGTAACACCGTCTGGGAATTGGGTGCATCTCCTCAGTACCATTTTAATACCAAAATATAGCAATAAGCATCAGCAAGGTGATCAGTTCAGCTTTGCAAAAGGGCTTCCACATGTTGTTAGTAACTTTTGAACAATTTGAACAAGAAGCTATTTTTTTAATTAAAATCTGTAGCTTATGCAGCTGATTATGGATTGTGTGACAAATACATAATTATGCGGAAATTTCCACGGCTGCATACTTCCATTCGTCCTGACAATGGGCCTTCTCCGAAAAGTTCATCACAAACTTAGCAAAGAAATCCACAAGCCCAAGGAAAAAACATAGTTCATCCTTGTTAGTGGGTGCTGGAGCCTCCTTTACGGCGTTAATGAGACTCTTTTTTAGGCTTGATTCCTTCAAAAAGTGACCTCATGCCCTAGGTAGTCCAACGTTTTTAACGCAAACTTACATTTATCAAGCTCAGCTGTAAGCCCTGAAGAATTTCCAACATTCCATGCAACCAGAAGTCATGCTGGCCCCAGTTTTTCCCCACGACCAAATTACAGTCTCCACTTTGTTCTTGAACAACTTGTGCATCAGTTTTTGGAAGACCGCAGCCGCTGATGTGAGAAAAAACAGCATGCGTACAAACTAACAGCATCCTTGGGTGGTCATAAATGTGGTTAGTGACTTACTATCATATTGCTATTTTACCTGATGGTAAGAAGAAGACTGTCCCATCTCAGAACTCTCCCTAACATTCCCATATTCTAAAACTATAACCACACACTGTGCATCATGATACCTGTGTCTGTTTGTGGTTTAAAGATAAACACAAGTGGGAGTAAAGGAAAAACTCTGCGCAACAGACTCCTCATTTGAAAGCAGGTGCCAGTGGTAGTCACTACCTGATCTTTCATAGTAAGAGTTTGGTCCATGCAAACATCCAGGTTTTTTTTACTGAGGATTTGGGGGTGGGGTGGTGGGGTAGGCACACATCCGATGGCCACCAGTCCAGGGACCAAAGCAACAGAACTACTGTCATCCATACCCCACATTTCTCATCCAAACATTACTTCACTAAAGCAGGGGTCCCTCATGGCTCTATTATCTCGCCCATGCTTTTCAACATCTACATGAAGTCATTACCGGCACTGATCAATCAATTTCACCTCACATGCTATAACTATTCAGATGACACATACATACTCCTTCAACTGCAATGCCACAAACACATTGGAAACTAGCTAATTTTCAGTTGTTTCAGAGCTGTGGATTAATGGATGACGTGGAGCCATCTCAAATTGAATGCTTCCAAAATGGAAATAGTCATGTGTGGCATTTGCAAACATTAGGACCAGCTCGCCATATGGCCTGATGATCTGGGAGCACTGCATAAAATATCGAAGGAAGTAAGAAACTATAGAATGGCCATGGACTCCAAGCTATCGATGAATGCCCAAGTGAACAAACTAGCAAGATCAAGCTTTGTTACTATAAAAACTCTGCAACAAATCTCCCCCCATTTGGGATTTCCACACAAGGTCCAGGCTACCATCTCCCTTGTTCTGTCCAAACTCGATTACGCCAATAGCCTCTACCATGGATCACCTTTACCGACCATGAAAAAACTGCAACAGATTCAGAACTCAGCTGCCAGACTACTTTCACATATAAAACCGCAAGACCACATCTCCCCTGCTTTGAAAACCCTGCATTGGTTACCGGTAGCCAGAAGATCCACGTTCAAGCTGCTTTGTATCACCCACAAAGCGATACATGGTACAGGACCGCTCTTCATCAGAAATAAAATCACCAAACACATTCAACAAAGGCACCTCCACTCTAGAGTGGCAACTCGCCTCAAAATCCCAAGATACAAGAAAAAAACAATGGATTGCACGTCATTCTCCGATCAAGCAGCCAAAATATGGAACTCTACCCCCAACATAAGATGCACAGATAACCACCTTATCTTCAGAAAGTTACTCAAGAATTGGCTCTTCACCACTTAACCACCATATGCAAATAGATAGAAATATACAGCATACCTCTCTGTATATCAGCATGTATTTGTACTACTGATATGTACCTATATATGTGTATTGCGTGTAGAATACTTATGTTTAAAACAATTATTATATATAGATATTCATTAGTTTTGCTTGACAAATGTACATTACTGACAGTTACATTATTCTATGTTTTAAGTGACTTCATAAATAGGTAAATCCTTTTATCATCACTGTTTATCTACAATTGCTTCACTATTGATCTACAAAAAGTATGTATATATAATAATAAATAAAATGGATTTAAAGTACAACAACACTTGAAAGCCAAAGTTTATTTAAGGCATCTTTAATCTACATATACTATCTTCCTGTATGCATCTATATACCATCTATGTACTTATGGATCTATCGGCCAGATTCATGAAAGGAAATTGCGCTCGCAAAGGGCCAGATTCTGAGAATCTGGCCCTTTGCGAGCACAATTTTTGCATTTGGGATTCATCATCCCAAATGCAAAAATCAGTAATAGCGAAATCGCATATTTGCGAGGAATTGCATTTAAGGAATCTCTATTTGAGATTCCTTAAATGCAATTCATCAACCATTTTTAATTTGCGAATTCGCAATATTTGGCCGCTATTTACCGCGAGGTCAAACCTCGTGGTAAATAGCGAAAACTTAGAAAAATGCATTTAAATGCATTTTTCTAAGTTGCATGTTACACACACACATGTCCTTTGGACATGTGTGTGCGCAACACCAATTTAAATTACATTTCAGGGGTGTTACAGGGTGTCCTTTGGACACCCCTGGCACCCTTGAAATCGCTATCTTATTTGCGATTAGCTAATTGCTAATCGCAAATAAGGAATACTCCCCATTCATTCCTAAGGGCCTTTAGGCCCATAGGAATGAATGGGGAGTTATTCCTTATTTGCGATTAGCAATTTGCTAATCGCAAATAAGGAATGTGTAGGAATCGCAATTTATTTTGCGATTCCTACATGAATCCCGTTTTGCGAGTCTGTAATAGCGATTCCTTATGAATCGCTATTAAAGACTCGCAAAACGGGTCTTTGATGAATCAGGCTGTATATCTTTATTACTTTTGGATCTATATATTTATCACTTTTGCTTATGTATTACTTTTCTTCTAATCCAGCATATCTAATGCACTACCATATATTTCACCCTATACCTCTCTCAGTATATCCTCCAGCTCAACTCTCTGACTCATCTCAATCCTCTTTCTACTACTCTTTCCAATGCACTAGCCCACGGGTACTCATAGTACGGCCCGCGGGCTGCCAGCGGCCCGGCAAGCCTTCCTTGGCGGCCCGCGGACCTTGCAGACATCGTACCAGTGTTTTACTTTTTTTTTTAAACAGTGTCTGCAAACAGTGCCAGTTGCAGCAGCGCGCCTCGGAGACTCTGCTGCTCTGTGGGGGCCCGGCGATTCCAGCCATAGTCAGAGTGGAGCTGCATCGTCGCTAAGAGGTGAAATACAACAGAGCCTCATTAATATGCGAATGGTCTTTTAAAGACCTGTGAAGTGCTTGAATGCGGCTGTATGTGTGTGTGACCTGAACACACAGGCAGGGTAAGATGACAGAGAGAGGGAGGGAGAGGGAGGGAAAGGGTGAGGGAGGGAGGGAGAGGGAGGGAAAGAAGGGGAGACAGAGTTTGGCAGGGAAAGAGAGGGAGAGGGAAAGAAAGGGAGACACAGTGAGGGAGGGAAAGAGAGGGAGAGGGAAAGAAAGGGAGACAGAGGGCGGGAAAGGGGAACAGAGTGAGAAAGGGAAAGGGAGACAGAGTGAGGGAGTGAGGGAGGGAGGGAAAGGGAGACGGAGTGAGGGAGGGGAAGGGAGACCGAGGGAGTGAAAGGGAGACAGAGTGAGAGAGGGAAAGGGAAAGGGAGACAGAGTGAGGGAGTGAGAGAGGGAAAGGGAGGGAGGGAAAGGGAGACAGAGTGAGGGAGGGAAATGGAGACTTAGTGAGGGAAAGGGAGACAGAGTGAGGGAGGGAAAGGGAGACAGAGGGAGTGAGGGAGGGAAAGGGAGGCAGCGAAAGGGAGGGAGGGAAAGGGAGACAGATTAAGGGAGGGAGGGAGGGAGGGAAAGGGAGGGAGGGAGGGAAAGGGAGGCAGCAAAAGGGAGGGAGGCAGCGAAAGGGAGGGAGGGAAAGGGAGTGACAGAGGGAGGGAAAGGGAGACAGAGTGAGGGAGGGAAAAGGAGACAGAGGGAGGGAGTGAGGGAGGGAAAGGGAGACAAAGTGAGGGAGTGAGAGAGGGAAAGGGAGACAGAGTGAGGGAGCGAGGGAGGGAAAGGGAGACAGAGTGAGGGAGGAAAAGGGAGACAGAGTGAGGGAGTGAAGGAGGGAAAGGGAGGCAGAGTGTGGGAGGGAAAGGGAGACAGAGTGTGGGAGGGAAAGGGAGACAGAGTGAGGGAGGGAAAGGGAGACAGAGTGAGGGAGTGAGAGAGGGAAAGGGAGGGGGAGGGAGGGAAAGGGAGGGAACGGGAGTGACAGAGTGAGGGAGGGAAAGGGAGACAGAGTGAGGGAGGGAAAGGGAGACAGAGTGAGGGAGGGAAAGGGAGACAGAGTGTGGGAGGGAACGTTAGACAGTGAGTGAAGGAGGGAAAGGGAGACAGAGTGAGGGAGGGAAAGGGAGACAGAGTGAGGGAGTGAGAGATGGAAAGGGAGGGAGGGAAAGGGAGGGAGGGAAGGTGAGTGACAGAGGGAGACAGAGTGTGGGAGGGAAAGGGAGACAGAGTGAGGGAGGGAAAGGGAGACCGTGAGGGAGTGAGAGAGGGAAAGGGAGGTGTGGGAGGGAAAGGGAGGGAAGGGGAGTGACAGAGTGAGGGAGGGAAAGGGAGACAGAGTGAGGGAGGGAAAGGGAGACAGAGTGAGGGAGTGTGGGAGGGAAATGGAGACGGAGTGAGGGAGGGAAAGGGAGACCAAGGGAGTGAAAGGGAGACAGAGTGAGAGAGGGAAAGGGAAAGGGAGACAGAGTGAGGGAGTGAGAGAGGGAAAGGGAGGGAGGGAAAGGAAGACAGAGTGAGGGAGGGAAAGGGAGACAAGGTGAGGGAGGGAAAGGGAGACAGAGTGAGGGAGTGAGAGAGGGAAAGGGAGGGAGGGAAAGGGAGGGAGGGAAGGGGAGTGAGAGTGAGGGACGGAAAGGGAGACAGAGGGAGTGAGGGAGGGAAATGGAGACAGATTAAGGGAGTGAGGGAGGGAGGGAAAGGGAGGGAGGGAGGGAAAGAAAGGCAGTGAAAGGAGGGAGGGAGGGAAAGGGAGGCAGCGAAAGTGAGGGAGGGAAAGTGAGTGACAGAGGGAGGGAAAGGGAGACAGAGAGAGGGAGTGAGGGAGGGATCGGGAGACAGAGTGAGGGAGTGAGAGAGGGAAAGGGAGACAGAGTGAGGGAGCGAGGGAGGAAAAGGGAGACAGAGTGAGGGAGGAAAAGGGAGACAGAGTGAGGGAGTGAAGGAGGGAAAGGGAGGCAGAGTGTGGGAGGGAAAGGGAGACAGAGTGAGGGAGGGAAAGGGAGACAGTGAGGGAGTGAGAGAGGGAAAGGGAGGTGTGGGAGGGAAAGGGAGGGAAGGGGAGTGACAGAGTGAGGGAGGGAAAGGGAGACAGAGTGAGGGAGTGTGGGAGGGAAATGGAGACGGAGTGAGGGAGGGAAAGGGAGACCAAGGGAGTGAAAGGGAGACAGAGTGAGAGAGGGAAAGGGAAAGGGAGACAGAGTGAGGGAGGGAAAGGGAGACAGAGTGAGGGAGGGAAAGGGAGACAGAGTGAGGGAGGGAACGTTAGACAGTGAGTGAAGGAGGGAAAGGGAGACAGAGTGTGGGAGGGAAAGGGAGACAGAGTGTGGGAGGGAAAGGGAGACAGAGTGAGGGAGGGAAAGGGAGACAGAGTGAGGGAGTGAGAGAGGGAAAGGGAGGGGGAGGGAGGGAAAGGGAGGGAACGGGAGTGACAGAGTGAGGGAGGGAAAGGGAGACAGAGTGAGGGAGGGAAAGGGAGACAGAGTGAGGGAGGGAAAGGGAGACAGAGTGTTGGAGGGAACGTTAGACAGTGAGTGAAGGAGGGAAAGGGAGACAGAGTGTGGGAGGGAAAGGGAGACAGAGTGTGGGAGGGAAAGGGAGACAGAGTGAGGGAGGGAAAGGGAGACAGAGTGAGGGTGTGAGAGATGGAAAGGGAGGGAGGGAAAGGGAGGGAGGGAAGGGGAGTGACAGAGTGAGGGAGGAAAAGGGAGACAGATTGAGGGAGGGAAAGGGAGACAGAGTGTAGGAAGGTGGCTACCTGACTATGGTTACCCCAGATTTTTTTGCCCTGTGTTTAGCTGGTTTTCGACTTAGTTGGCCTGGTTCCCTGCTAATCAGGGCCCCAGGCTATCTGCTCTCTCTGTAAAATGGATTCCATGTACCCTAGGTGCATAACTAGATTGGCTTGGGTCACCTTATCAGCCCCTGTACAGAGCACTATAGGTGCCCAGGGCATAGGTGCATCCAAGGCCTACCAGGGGCTGCAGCATATCTTTTGCCACCCCTGGCTGGCTATCTAAATTGACACAACTGGCTGATCACTCAGCTGGGGCAAGTGGGTGTAATCACCCCTTGCTTAGATATAGTATACCTATATCTAAACCTATATCTGGACACATATATAGCCTGTAAGCCACGCCTATGGAAGGCCTCATCAATCCTGGAGGCAGAGTGCGTGGTTTTATGTGAGATGGTGCTCTGGCATGAGCTGAGCCTGTCTGCAGCTGTCGGGAACAACTCCCTAAGCTGATCCGGGATAATGCCATACCATATACTCTTAAGCGCCTTATAATCCTCGCGGTTATATAGCAACTTTGGTTTGGCTTTATCAAAACATGTCGTGTAAGGTGTCATACGAATTGGAATACTACCCCCTCGCCAGTTCTGGCGACGGGGGTAGCATTCCACCCTTCTAGAGGGAGAAGACATGTTACTTTACTGAAACGCGGTTGATTTAAAATGAGCCTCAGATCCACAAAATGGATGCCCCTGCCACAGACACGGGTCTGACCTCCTGCTGCTGACCGAAACCCGGCAGAGGAGGCCTGGACAAAGAGTTTCCTGTCACAGGGCGGTGTCAAACCACCCCAGACAGGAGATAGTGGATTGGAGTAGGGAGGTTTCAAAGAAACCAGACACTGCCTGGGGAGCACAAGGCTGCCCCTTGCAGGATCCGGCCAAACCGGTTCTGGGGCCTCCCAGCCCCTGTCCCAGCGCGGCCAGGATCAAAGGAGAGGGGTGTAACCACCCCCTTCCTGGGTCCCACCCATAGGAGGGGACCTAGCAGGATGTCCAACCCCCGAGATTCGAATAAGAGGGGGAGCAGTCCCAACGGACCTCAGATCATCCTGAAGAAACATAAGAAACGAAATCTGGACCCTTCGACTTTCTACACGACGTGAGAAGACTGAAGAATCTCCCTTGTGGTCAAGGAGTGACCACCCTGTGCAAACAGGTACCATCCAGCCCTCGACCCTTGCTTTGTTGCAGTTCCCGCCGGAACTCGAGCGACAGAGATCGACGAGATCAAGCTTGCCTGCCTTCTACCTGCCCGATCCACAGTCCCTGCAGAGCTGAGACCCGTGGAGGCGACCGGAAGCGTGGGGCACGCCATCTTGAAAAGGCCACGAGACGCTGACCGTGCAGCCCACGAGTGACCCTCGAAGCTGTACACCAGGGTTTGAGAAGCCCCAGCCCCGAGCTCCACTTGCACCAAAGCTCACCCCTCCACCCTCGACGAGTGCTGCGTGGGGCCCTTCTGCTTGTGTGCGCTCGACGCGTTGGCCCGGTCACTTGCCAGCTGGCTTGTGGCCCCTGTGCCGACAAACTTTGAAATACGACTCGCTTTTCTGGTTGCTCCAGATCTGCACCAGCTCCTGTGAAAAGGAGCACCCACTCTGACCCTCCTGGTTCGAGTGATAAGCAATCTCCCGGTTCCGCGTGGATTGCTTTTGCCAAGTGCTGTTTGCTGCAATCTTGAAGCCGACGGTGCTGACGGCGAGAGCCTACGTGGGACAGATCGTGACCTGCTCCTGGACGTCGCAGATGCCCCAGAGCCCACGTGACAGCGGAGAGAAGCCTATCGACAACCGCCTGATTGCGCCCGACATTGCCTGGTTCCGTCCTGGTTCCACCCTGGTCACTGCTGAGTGACCCAGACTCTGTCCCCTCTGCTTTCAGGTACTTTTCTACTTCGATCCACCCTTGGATCGCACCGGACACTTCTGCTTCACAGCGCCTGCAGCTGCAACAGCTTCAAGCACCAAGAACCTGCGTGATAGAACCCGACGCCACTTCGACCCTGTGCACCCACGGCCTGTGGGTGAGGTAACTTTGCAACGCCGGTGTCCATACACTGGTACACACCTCTAGGGTCTGTGTCTAAAGTTTTGTGTTCCTAGGTTCAGCGGAAGTATCTTTTAATTCACTTTAACTGACTTTTACGCACCATTGACAGTGCATTGGTGCGCGCCGCACTTTCCGTGCTGCACCCGTCTCCTGTGGGCTACTCCCGACTTCTTCATTGCTTGTCCTGACTGCTCCCAGCGAATCTCTAGGCCCTAGGCCTAACCATTGTTCGATGAGTGTTACTTATACCACTTTTTTAATATATGGTCTGAGTGGCCACCCGCCCTCATCCATAAACGTGCAACTTTATATGTGTAACAGTGCTTTTTGATTTAACGCTTGTGCCCCTTTCCTCATAAAGAGTACTGGGGAGTAATTTAGAAATAAATACATATATTTTTATAATATATACTTGTGTGGTGTCCTTTCATTTGATTACAGGATTGTATGTGGTAAAACAGCTCGCTTAACACGACCTCTTAAGTTAAGCCTTTAAGGCTGCTTAGTCCATGCTACCACTAGGATAGCTTGTCTACAAGGTTGACTTACAACCTGACATCTTTGGGGTTTGTTTGGACTGATACCCAGTGGTTCCAGAATTGGAAACACTACATATCAGGCCAACTTCTCACATTGGTGTGCAGCGGTGCGGATTTGAGCTTGCTGTTGTTTTACCATTGCAATCTTTATCAAATTGAAAGATCACATCAAGTACCTCTAGGTACATATAAATCAAAAGCTTAGCATATTAAGTTCTACTGAACTTAGTAGTTGTAGATTAAAGGGATTAGCACACCCTGACTACAACTCACTAGCAAGGTACAGTAGGAAACCACTTAGTGTAGGTAAGTGCACCACTTACACCTCACTAGCAGTCATGTCTGATACAGGTAGAGCTTCAGGCTCTGCTCCTGTAATAGTTGATCCTATAGGGACAACATCCAGATATGACAACCTTAGCCACAAAGACCTGAGTGCCTTGTGCACAGCCAGGGGGCTAAAAAAGGGCAGAGGCCCTACCATTCCTTCCCTAGTAGCTCTCCTAGAAAAGGATGACTTAGATAAGGTGAGTCAGGCTCCCTTAGAATCAGGTGAAGGGATACACTCCCCTGAGAATGAGAATCTTCCAGAAGATGAAGAGGAAGAGGAAGGCTCAGATTTAGAAGAGCCTGAAGATCAGGATCAGAGGGGAAACCAGGTACAGGTTGCCAGGCTTAACCAGGCCAACCTGGACCTACATGAGAATGGAGAGGGCCAGCACCACTCCAGATCTCATAACCAAATTCTCCCAGGTAACAGGAGGGTGAGATCTCAATCAAGGGACTCTCATCTTTCTAGTGCCTCAAGAGAATCTCAAAGAGGGATGACTCCCTCCCAGAGAAAAGAGCATAGGGCCAGGATGAGGGCTGTCCAACTCCAAATAGAAAGGGAAGAGGTAGCCTTGGCTCAAGCTAAACTTGCTTTAGCAAGAGAAAGAAAATTGTGTGGCTTAGATGCCACTGGTGGCAGCAAAGTTCCTAAAGAGAAACCCAGGTCCTATGATAGTAGAAACCTGACAAAGATTGTGCCCCCCTATCAGGAAGGGGATGACATCCACAAATGGATGACTGCTCTGGAGAGAGCCTGCATGGTACAGCAGGTTCCTGAGGAACAGTGGGCAGCAATCTTATGGTACTCCTTTTCAGAGAAAGGGAGGGATAGGCTCCTCACTGTCAGACATGAGGATGCCAGCAATTACAAAGTCCTGAAGAGTGTTCTGATAGATGGGTTTGGCTTAACCACTGAACAGTACAGGTTAAAGTTCAGAGATACCCAGAAGACACAGACTCAGGACTGGACTGATTTTGTTGATTGTGCAACTAAGGCTCTGGAGGGTTGGCTGAATGGCAGCAAAGTACATGACTTCACAGGATTGTATAATTTGATTATGAGGGAGCAGATCCTTAGTAATTGTCAGAACCAGCTCTTACACCAGCACCTGGTGGACTCAGATTTGACCTCTCCCCAAGAATTGGGAAAGAGGGCAGATAAGTGGGTCCGAACCAGGATTAGGCCTAAGAATCAGGACAATAACCAGAAGAAGGAGTCTACCAAGCCTCAAGATAAGGGTGGGGATAAAAGTAAAGAGAACACTTCCCCAGGGCCCCAAAACTCCAAGAAGGGGGGTGGGTCCCAAGACACTTCTTCAACAGAGAAAAAGCCTTATTGCCATGCCTGTAAACAGGTTGGGCATTACAAAACAGACAGCTGTTGTCCCAAGAATGGCAATAAAGAAAACATACCTCCAAAGCCAGCTCCAACACCTCCTGTTACTGTCAGCAGTAATCCCCCAGGAAGTGGGAGCACACCCAGGAATCTGGGTGGGTTTACTTTTGGAGCCCAAGGGGACCCTGGCCTATCCAGGTCTCCATCCCCAAATGATCTTGTCTATGAGACTGGCATGGGGTTTGCCAACTTCTCTGTTTGCCCAAATACCTTGAGCAAATATAGACAAGAACCCATCATCAATGGTTTGAAAGTTGAAGCTTTTAGAGACACAGGGGCTAGCATCACCATGGTGGCTGACTGTATAGTCCCCTCTAAGCAACTTTTACCAGGTGCCACATACCAGGTAACAAACATTGATGGCATCCAAACAAATCATCCCATGGCAGTAGTAAGTCTCAGCTGGGGAGGTGTCATTGGCCCAAAGAGAGTGGCAGTGTCACCAAACTTGCCTGTAGACTGTCTACTGGGTAATGATTTGGAAATCTCAGCCTGGGCTGAGGTTGAACAGAAAATCCATTCTAGAATGGTAAATTCCAATGGAAAGGTTAGTGGGGCTGTACTGGCTATAGCCCCTATTCAAGATGTCCTTCCTGAAAAGGTTGGTAGGGCTGAGCAACTCTCTGCCCCATCTGTACCAGAAGCTCTTCCAAGACAGAATAGCAAAGCTGTTATGATAACAGCAGAAACCCAAACTGAGTCTCCTCCTGAAAAGGTTGGTGGGGCTGTGATGGCCACAGCCCAAACTCAAACAGATATGTGTGTTGTGAAGCCTGAAATGATGGATCACTCCACCCAAACTGAGAGCATGGAGGAGGAAGAGAAATCTCCCCCTCACCAGACAGTAGGACAGGATCAGCCTCCTCAGGGAACTGATCTTACCCCTGATGAAGGAACTGCCCCAGAGGTTGTTAGGCCTGGCCTGACAGAGCCTCTGATGGCAGTGGACCCTTCTCAGGTGGGATCCAGTCTGGAGCAGGTAACCTGCCCCTCTCTACCTTGCCTTAGTCAGCCCAGGGCTGCAGAGGACAAGAAGGACAGTGAGACCCAGAGGGCCCCCTGTCAAATAAAGCACCCCCATCAACAGATTAGGGGCACCAAAACTAGTAGGCCTAGTAAGGTGAAGACTTTAAAAACTCCTGAGGGAGCCCCCTTAAAAACAGTTAGGGACCTCCCCCGGATGGATTCTGTTGGGCACAGCCAAACCTGGGACCCAAAGGGCCCAAACCTGAACTGTCCCTCCAGCAAGCCAAACAGAGGGACCCAGCCTCCAGCTTTAGGTAGCCAGAGGTTGACCCTGAGAGCTCAGTGCAACTCAGTTGAAGAAAGAAAGGCACACATGGTGGAAGATAATTGGAGGAAGTTGAGCCCAAAAATAGTGGAGCCTCACTTCAATACTCCATATCCAAACCAGCCTTTAACTTTGCATAAACACACCCAAGGTAGTGATTCCCTATGGTGGAGACCCTCTAATACCCCTAGGGTGAGGGACTGCTTAGTGGACCATGAGACAGGGGGTACCCATGCTAGTGCAGGTACTTCCTTATATGGCCACTCAGGCAATAAAGGCTTACCTGGCCAAGGATAGCCTTATCTCCTTTCGTTTGGGGGGGGTTATGTAGGAAGGTGGCTACCTGACTATGGTTACCCCAGATTTTTTTGCCCTGTGTTTAGCTGGTTTTCGACTTAGTTGGCCTGGTTCCCTGCTAATCAGGGCCCCAGGCTATCTGCTCTCTCTGTAAAATGGATTCCATGTACCCTAGGTGCATAACTAGATTGGCTTGGGTCACCTTATCAGCCCCTGTACAGAGCACTATAGGTGCCCAGGGCATAGGTGCATCCAAGGCCTACCAGGGGCTGCAGCATATCTTTTGCCACCCCTGGCTGGCTATCTAAATTGACACAACTGGCTGATCACTCAGCTGGGGCAAGTGGGTGTAATCACCCCTTGCTTAGATATAGTATACCTATATCTAAACCTATATCTGGACACATATATAGCCTGTAAGCCACTCCTATGGAAGGCCTCATCAATCCTGGAGGCAGAGTGCGTGGTTTTATGTGAGATGGTGCTCTGGCATGAGCTGAGCCTGTCTGCAGCTGTCGGGAACAACTCCCTAAGCTGATCCGGGATAATGCCATACCATATACTCTTAAGCGCCTTATAATCCTCGCGGTTATATAGCAACTTTGGTTTGGCTTTATCAAAACATGTCGTGTAAGGTGTCATACGAATTGGAATACTACCCCCTCACCAGTTCTGGCGACGGGGGTAGCATTCCACCCTTCTAGAGGGAGAAGACATGTTACTTTACTGAAACGCGGTTGATTTAAAATGAGCCTCAGGTCCACAAAATGGATGCCCCTGCCACAGACACGGGTCTGACCTCCTGCTGCTGACCGAAACCCGGCAGAGGAGGCCTGGACAAAGAGTTTCCTGTCACAGGGCGGTGTCAAACCACCCCAGACAGGAGATAGTGGATTGGAGTAGGGAGGTTTCAAAGAAACCAGACACTGCCTGGGGAGCACAAGGCTGCCCCTTGCAGGATCCGGCCAAACCGGTTCTGGGGCCTCCCAGCCCCTGTCCCAGCGCGGCCAGGATCAAAGGAGAGGGGTGTAACCACCCCCTTCCTGGGTCCCACCCATAGGAGGGGACCTAGCAGGATGTCCAACCCCCGAGATTCGAATAAGAGGGGGAGCAGTCCCAACGGACCTCAGATCATCCTGAAGAAACATAAGAAACGAAATCTGGACCCTTCGACTTTCTACACGACGTGAGAAGACTGAAGAATCTCCCTTGTGGTCAAGGAGTGACCACCCTGTGCAAACAGGTACCATCCAGCCCTCGACCCTTGCTTTGTTGCAGTTCCCGCCGGAACTCGAGCGACAGAGATCGACGAGATCAAGCTTGCCTGCCTTCTACCTGCCCGATCCACAGTCCCTGCAGAGCTGAGACCCGTGGAGGCGACCGGAAGCGTGGGGCACGCCATCTTGAAAAGGCCACAAGACGCTGACCGTGCAGCCCACGAGTGACCCTCGAAGCTGTACACCGGGGTTTGAGAAGCCCCAGCCCCGAGCTCCACTTGCACCAAAGCTCACCCCTCCACACTCGACGAGTGCTGCGTGGGGCCCTTCTGCTTGTGTGCGCTCGACGCGTTGGCCCGGTCACTTGCCAGCTGGCTTGTGGCCCCTGTGCCGACAAACTTTGAAATACGACTCGCTTTTCTGGTTGCTCCAGATCTGCACCAGCTCCTGTGAAAAGGAGCACCCACTCTGACCCTCCTGGTTCGAGTGATAAGCAATCTCCCGGTTCCGCGTGGATTGCTTTTGCCAAGTGCTGTTTGCTGCAATCTTGAAGCCGACGGTGCTGACGGCGAGAGCCTACGTGGGACAGATCGTGACCTGCTCCTGGACGTCGCAGATGCCCCAGAGCCCACGTGACAGCGGAGAGAAGCCTATCGACAACCGCCTGATTGCGCCCGACATTGCCTGGTTCCGTCCTGGTTCCACCCTGGTCACTGCTGAGTGACCCAGACTCTGTCCCCTCTGCTTTCAGGTACTTTTCTACTTTGATCCACCCTTGGATCGCACCGGACACTTCTGCTTCACAGCGCCTGCAGCTGCAACAGCTTCAAGCACCAAGAACCTGCGTGATAGAACCCGACGCCACTTCGACCCTGTGCACCCACGGCCTGTGGGTGAGGTAACTTTGCAACGCCGGTGTCCATACACTGGTACACACCTCTAGGGTCTGTGTCTAAAGTTTTGTGTTCCTAGGTTCAGCGGAAGTATCTTTTAATTCACTTTAACTGACTTTTACGCACCATTGACAGTGCATTGGTGCGCGCCGCACTTTCCGTGCTGCACCCGTCTCCTGTGGGCTACTCCCGACTTCTTCATTGCTTGTCCTGACTGCTCCCAGCGAATCTCTAGGCCCTAGGCCTAACCATTGTTCGATGAGTGTTACTTATACCACTTTTTTAATATATGGTCTGAGTGGCCACCCGCCCTCATCCATAAACGTGCAACTTTATATGTGTAACAGTGCTTTTTGATTTAACGCTTGTGCCCCTTTCCTCATAAAGAGTACTGGGGAGTAATTTAGAAATAAATACATATATTTTTATAATATATACTTGTGTGGTGTCCTTTCATTTGATTACAGGATTGTATGTGGTAAAACAGCTCGCTTAACACGACCTCTTAAGTTAAGCCTTTAAGGCTGCTTAGTCCATGCTACCACTAGGATAGCTTGTCTACAAGGTTGACTTACAACCTGACATCTTTGGGGTTTGTTTGGACTGATACCCAGTGGTTCCAGAATTGGAAACACTACATATCAGGCCAACTTCTCACACAGAGTGAGGGAGGGAAAGGGAGACAGAGTGTGGGAGGGAAAGGGAGACAGTGAGGGAGGGAAAGGGAGGCAGAGTGAGGGAGGGAAAGGGAGACAGAGTGAGGGAGGGAGAGAGGGAAAGGGAGGGAGGGAAAGGGAGGGAAGGGGAGTGACAGAGTGAGGGAGGGAGAGGGAGACAGATTGAGGGAGTGAGGGAGGGGAAGGGAGACCGAGGGAGTGAAAGGGAGACAGAGTGAGAGAGGGAAAGGGAAAGGGAGACAGAGTGAGGGAGTGAGAGAGGGAAACGGAGGGAGGGAAAGGGAGACAGAGTGAGGGAGGGAAATGAAGACATAGTGAGGGAAAGGGAGACAGAGTGAGGGAGGGAAAGGGAGGGAGGGAAGGGGAGTGAGAGTAAGGGAGGGAAAGGGAGACAGATTAAGAGAGGGAGGGAGGGAAAGGGAGGGAGGGAGGGAAAGGGAGGCAGCGAAAGGGAGGGAGGCAGCGAAAGGGAGGGAGGGAAAGGGACTGACAGAGGGAGGGAAAGGGAGACAGAGTGAGGGAGGGAAAGGGAGACAGAGGGAGGGAGTGAGGGAGAGAAAGGGAGACAAAGTGAGGGAGTGAGAGAGGGAAAGGGAGACAGAGTGAGGGAGGGAAAGGGAGACAGAGTGAGGGAGCGAAGGAGGGAAAGGGAGACAGAGTGAGGGAGGAAAAGGGAGACAGAGTGAGGGAGTAAAGGAGGGAAAGGGAGGCAGAGTGTGGGAGGGAAAGGGAGACAGAGTGTGGGAGGGAAAGGGAGACAGAGTGTGGGAGGGAAAGGGAGACAGAGTGAGGGAGGGAAAGGGAGACAGAGTGAGGGAGTGAGAGAGGGAAAGGGAGGGGGAGGGAGGGAAAGGGAGGGAAGGGGAGTGACAGAGTGAGGGAGGGAAAGGGAGACAGAGTGAGGGAGGGAAAGGGAGACAGAGTGAGGGAGGGAAAGGGAGACAGAGTGAGGGAGTGAGGGAGGGAAAGGGAGACAGAGTGTGGGAGGGAAAGTTAGACAGTGAGTGAAGGAGGGAAAGGGAGACAGAGTGAGGGAGGGAAAGGGAGACAGAGTGAGGGAGTGAGAGATGGAAAGGGAGGGAGGGAAAGGGAGGGAGGGAAGGGGAGTGACAGAGGGAGACAGAGTGTGGGAGGGAAAGGGAGACAGAGTGAGGGAGGGAAAGGGAGACAGAGTGAGGGAGTGAGAGAGGGAAAGGGAGGGTTGGGAGGGAAAGGAAGTCAAGGGGAGTGACAGAGTGAGGGAGGGAAAGGGAGACAGAGTGAGGGAGGGAAAGGGAGACAGAGTGAGGGAGTGAGGGAGGGAAATGGAGACGGAGTGAGGGAGGGAAAGGGAGACCGAGGGAGTGAAAGGGAGACAGAGTGAGAGAGGGAAAGGGAAAGGGAGACAGAGTGAGGGAGTGAGAGAGGGAAAGGGAGGGAGGGAAAGGGAGACAGAGTGGGGGAGGGAAAGGGAGACAGTGAGGGAGGGAAAGGGAGACAGAGTGAGGGAGTGAGAGAGGGAAAGGGAGGGAGGGAAAGGGAGAGAGGGAAAGGGAGGGAGGGAAAGGGAGGGAGGGAAGGGGAGTGAGAGTGAGGGACAGAAAGGGAGACAGAGGGAGTGAGGGAGGGAAATGGAGATAGATTAAGGGAGTGAGGGAGGGAGGGAAAGGGAGGGAAGGAGGGAAAGAAAGGCAGTGAAAGGGAGGGAGGGAGGGAAAGGGAGGCAGCGAAAGTGAGGGAGGGAAAGGGAGTGACCGAGGGAGGGAAAGGGAGACAGAGTGAGGGAGGGAAAGGGAGACAAAGAGAGGGAGTGAGGGAGGGATCGGGAGACAGAGTGAGGGAGTGAGAGAGGGAAAGGGAGACAGAGTGAGGGAGCAAGGGAGGAAAAGGGAGACAGAGTGAGGGAGGGAGGAAAAGGGAGACAGAGTGAGGGAGCGAGGGAGGGAAAGGGAGACAGAGTGAGGGAGGAAAAGGGAGACAGAGTGAGGGAGTGAAGGAGGGAAAGGGAGGCAGAGTGTGGGAGGGAAAGGAAGACAGAGTGTGGGAGGGAAAGGGAGACAGAGTGAGGGAGGGAAAGGGAGACAGAGTGAGGGAGTGAGAGAGGGAAAGGGAGGGGGAGGGAGGGAAAGGGAGGGAACGGGAGTGACAGAGTGAGGGAGGGAAAGGGAGACAGAGTGAGGGAGGGAAAGGGAGACAGAGTGAGGGAGGGAAAGGGAGACAGAGTGTGGGAGGGAACGTTAGACAGTGAGTGAAGGAGGGAAAGGGAGACAGAGTGAGGGAGGGAAAGGGAGACAGAGTGAGGGAGTGAGAGATGGAAAGGGAGGGAGGGAAAGGGAGGGAGGGAAGGGGAGTGACAGAGGGAGACAGAGTGTGGGAGGGAAAGGGAGACAGAGTGAGGGAGGGAAAGGGAGACAGTGAGGGAGTGAGAGAGGGAAAGGGAGGGGTGGGAGGGAAAGGGAGGGAAGGGGAGTGACAGAGTGAGGGAGGGAAAGGGAGACAGTGAGGGAGGGAAAGGGAGACAGAGTGAGGGAGTGTGGGAGGGAAATGGAGACGGAGTGAGGGAGGGAAAGGGAGACCAAGGGAGTGAAAGGGAGACAGAGTGAGAGAGGGAAAGGGAAAGGGAGACAGAGTGAGGGAGTGAGAGAGGGAAAGGGAGGGAGGGAAAGGGAGACAGAGTGAGGGAGGGAAAGGGAGACAGAGTGAGGGAGGGAAAGGGAGACAGAGTGAGGGAGTGAGAGAGGGAAAGGGAGGGAGGGAAAGGGAGGGAGGGAAAGGGAGGGAGGGAAAGGGAGGGAGGGAAGGGGAGTGAGAGTGAGGGACGGAAAGGGAGACAGAGGGAGTGAGGGAGGGAAATGGAGACAGATTAAGGGAGGGAGGGAGGGAAAGGGAGGGAGGGAGGGAGGGAAAGAAAGGCAGTGAAAGGGAGGGAGGGAGGGAAAGGTAGGCAGCGAAAGTGAGGTAGGGAAAGGGAGTGCCAGAGGGAGGGAAAGGGAGACAGAGTGAGGGAGGGAAAGGGAGACAGAGAGAGGGAGGGATCGGGAGACAGAGTGAGGGAGTCAGAGAGGGAAAGGGAGACAGAGTGAGGGAGCAAGGGAGGAAAAGAGAAACAGAGTGAGGGAGGAAAAGGGAGACAGAGTTAGGGAGTGAAGGAGGGAAAGGGAGACAGAGTGTGGGAGGGAAAGGGAGACAGAGTGTGGGAGGGAAAGGGAGACAGAGTGAGGGAGGGAAAGGGAGACAGAGTGAGGGTGTGAGAGATGGAAAGGGAGGGAGGGAAAGGGAGGGAGGGAAGGGGAGTGACAGAGTGAGGGAGGAAAAGGGAGACAGATTGAGGGAGGGAAAGGGAGACAGAGTGAGGGAGGGAAAGGGAGACAGAGTGTGGGAGGGAAAGGGAGACAGTGGGGGAGGGAAAGGGAGGGAAGGGGAGTGACTGAGGGAGGGAAAGGGAGACATAGTGAGGGAGGGAAAGGGAGACAGAGTGAGGGAGTGTGGGAGGGAAATGGAGACAGAGTGAGGGAGGGAAAGGGAGACCAAGGGAGTGAAAGGGAGACAGAGTGAGAGAGGGAAAGGGAAAGGGAGACAGAGTGAGGGAGGGAGAGAGGGAAAGGGAGGGAGGGAAAGGGAGGGAAGGGGAGTGACAGAGTGAGGGAGGGAAAGGGAGACAGAGTGAGGGAGGGAGAGAGGGAAAGGGAGGGAGGGAAAGGGAGGGAAGGGGAGTGACAGAGTGAGGGAGGGAAAGGGAGACAGATTGAGGGAGTGAGGGAGGGAGGGAAAGGGAGACGGAGTGAGGGAGGGGAAGGGAGACCGAGGGAGTGAAAGGGAGACAGAGTGAGAGAGGGAAAGGGAGAGAGAGTGAGGGAGTGAGAGAGGGAAAGGGAGGGAGGGAAAGGGAGACAGAGTGAGGGAGGGAAATGGAGACATAGTGAGGGAAAGGGAGACAGAGTGAGGGAGGAAAAGGGAGGGAGGGAAGGGGAGTGAGAGTGAGGGAGGGAAAGGGAGACAGATTAAGGGAGGGAGGGAGGGAAAGGGAGGGAGGGAGGGAAAGGGAGGCAGCGAAATGGAGGGAGGCAGCGAAAGGGAGGGAGGGAAAGGGAGTGACAGAGGGAGGGAAAGGGAGACAGAGTGAGGGAGGGAAAGGGAGACAGAGGGAGGGAGTGAGCGAGGGAAAGGGAGACAAAGTGAGGGAGTGAGAGATGGAAAGGGAGGGAGGGAAAGGGAGGGAGGGAAGGGGAGTGACAGAGTGAGGGAGGAAAAGGGAGACAGATTGAGGGAGGGAAAGGGAGACAGAGTGAGGGTGGGAAAGGGAGACAGAGTGTGGGAGGGAAAGGGAGACAGTGAGGGAGGGAAAGGGAGGGAAGGGGAGTGACAGAGTGAGGGAGGGAAAGGGAGACATAGTGAGGGAGGGAAAGGGAGACAGAGTGAGGGAGTGTGGGAGGGAAATGGAGACAGAGTGAGGGAGGGAAAGGGAGACCAAGGGAGTGAAAGGGAGACAGAGTGAGAGAGGGAAAGGGAAAGGGAGACAGAGTGAGGGAGGGAGAGAGGGAAAGGGAGGGAGGGAAAGGGAGGGAAGGGGAGTGACAGAGTGAGGGAGGGAAAGGGAGACAGAGTGAGGGAGGGAGAGAGGGAAAGGGAGGGAGGGAAAGGGAGGGAAGGGGAGTGACAGAGTGAGGGAGGGAAAGGGAGACAGATTGAGGGAGTGAGGGAGGGAGGGAAAGGGAGACGGAGTGAGGGAGGGGAAGGGAGACCGAGGGAGGGAAAGGGAGACAGAGTGAGAGAGGGAAAGGGAAAGGGAGACAGAGTGAGGGAGTGAGAGAGGGAAAGGGAGGGAGGGAAAGGGAGACAGAGTGAGGGAGGGAAATGGAGACATAGTGAGGGAAAGGGAGACAGAGTGAGGGAGGAAAAGGGAGGGAGGGAAGGGGAGTGAGAGTGAGGGAGGGAAAGGGAGACAGATTAAGGGAGGGAGGGAGGGAAAGGGAGGGAGGGAGGGAAAGGGAGGCAGCGAAAGGGAGGGAGGCAGCGAAAGGGAGGGAGGGAAAGGGAGTGACAGAGGGAGGGAAAGGGAGACAGAGTGAGGGAGGGAAAGGGAGACAGAGGGAGGGAGTGAGCGAGGGAAAGGGAGACAAAGTGAGGGAGTGAGAGAGGGAAAGGGAGACAGAGTGAGGGAGGGAAAGGGAGACAGAGTGAGGGAGCGAGGGAGGGAAAGGGAGACAGAGTGAGGGAGGAAAAGGGAGACAGAGTGAGGGAGTGAAGGAGGGAAAGGGAGGCAGAGTGTGGGAGGGAAAGGGAGACAGAGTGTGGGAGTGAAAGGGAGACAGAGTGAGGGAGGGAAAGGGAGACAGATTAAGGGAGGGAGGGAAAGAAAGGCAGTGAAAGGGAGGGAGGGAGGGAAAGGGAGGCAGCGAAAGTGGGGGAGGGAAAGGGAGTGACAGAGGGAGGGAAAGGGAGACAGAGTGAGGGAGGGAAAGGGAGACAGAGAGAGGGAGTGAGGGAGGGATCGGGAGACAGAGTGAGGGAGGGAAAGGGAGGGAGGGAAGGGGAGTGAGAGTAAGGGAGGGAAAGGGAGACAGATTAAGGGAGGGAGGGAGGGAAAGGGAGGGAGGGAGGGAAAGGGAGGCAGCGAAAGGGAGGGAGGCAGCGAAAGGGAGGGAGGGAAAGGGACTGACAGAGGGAGGGAAAGGGAGACAGAGTGAGGGAGGAAAGGGAGACAGAGGGAGGGAGTGAGGGAGAGAAAGGGAGACAAAGTGAGGGAGTGAGAGAGGGAAAGGGAGACAGAGTGAGGGAGGGAAAGGGAGACAGAGTGAGGGAGCGAAGGAGGGAAAGGGAGACAGAGTGAGGGAGGAAAAGGGAGACAGAGTGAGGGAGTAAAGGAGGGAAAGGGAGGCAGAGTGTGGGAGGGAAAGGGAGACAGAGTGTGGGAGGGAAAGGGAGACAGAGTGTGGGAGGGAAAGGGAGACAGAGTGAGGGAGGGAAAGGGAGACAGAGTGAGGGAGTGAGAGAGGGAAAGGGAGGGGGAGGGAGGGAAAGGGAGGGGGAGGGAGGGAAAGGGAGGGAAGGGGAGTGACAGAGTGAGGGAGGGAAAGGGAGACAGAGTGAGGGAGGGAAAGGGAGACAGAGTGAGGGAGTGAGGGAGGGAAAGGGAGACAGAGTGTGGGAGGGAAAGTTAGACAGTGAGTGAAGGAGGGAAAGGGAGACAGAGTGAGGGAGGGAAAGGGAGACAGAGTGAGGGAGTGAGAGATGGAAAGGGAGGGAGGGAAAGGGAGGGAGGGAAGGGGAGTGACAGAGGGAGACAGAGTGTGGGAGGGAAAGGGAGACAGTGAGGGAGGGAAAGGGAGACAGAGTGAGGGAGTGAGAGAGGGAAAGGGAGGGTTGGGAGGGAAAGGAAGGGAAGGGGAGTGACAGAGTGAGGGAGGGAAAGGGAGACAGAGTGAGGGAGGGAAAGGGAGACAGAGTGAGGGAGTGAGGGAGGGAAATGGAGACGGAGTGAGGGAGGGAAAGGGAGACCGAGGGAGTGAAAGGGAGACAGAGTGAGAGAGGGAAAGGGAAAGGGAGACAGAGTGAGGGAGTGAGAGAGGGAAAGGGAGGGAGGGAAAGGGAGACAGAGTGGGGGAGGGAAAGGGAGACAGTGAGGGAGGGAAAGGGAGACAGAGTGAGGGAGTGAGAGAGGGAAAGGGAGGGAGGGAAAGGGAGAGAGGGAAAGGGAGGGAGGGAAAGGGAGGGAGGGAAGGGGAGTGAGAGTGAGGGACAGAAAGGGAGACAGAGGGAGTGAGGGAGGGAAATGGAGATAGATTAAGGGAGTGAGGGAGGGAGGGAAAGGGAGGGAAGGAGGGAAAGAAAGGCAGTGAAAGGGAGGGAGGGAGGGAAAGGGAGGCAGCGAAAGTGAGGGAGGGAAAGGGAGTGACCGAGGGAGGGAAAGGGAGACAGAGTGAGGGAGGGAAAGGGAGACAGAGAGAGGGAGTGAGGGAGGGATCGGGAGACAGAGTGAGGGAGTGAGAGAGGGAAAGGGAGACAGAGTGAGGGAGCGAGGGAGGAAAAGGGAGACAGAGTGAGGGAGGGAGGAAAAGGGAGACAGAGTGAGGGAGCGAGGGAGGGAAAGGGAGACAGAGTGAGGGAGGAAAAGGGAGACAGAGTGAGGGAGTGAAGGAGGGAAAGGGAGGCAGAGTGTGGGAGGGAAAGGAAGACAGAGTGTGGGAGGGAAAGGGAGACAGAGTGAGGGAGGGAAACGGAGACAGAGTGAGGGAGTGAGAGAGGGAAAGGGAGGGGGAGGGAGGGAAAGGGAGGGAACGGGAGTGACAGAGTGAGGGAGGGAAAGGGAGACAGAGTGAGGGAGGGAAAGGGAGACAGAGTGTGGGAGGGAACGTTAGACAGTGAGTGAAGGAGGGAAAGGGAGACAGAGTGAGGGAGGGAAAGGGAGACAGAGTGAGGGAGGGAAAGGGAGACAGTGAGGGAGTGAGAGAGGGAAAGGGAGGGGTGGGAGGGAAAGGGAGGGAAGGAGAGTGACAGAGTGAGGGAGGGAAAGGGAGACAGAGTGAGGGAGGGAAAGGGAGACAGAGTGAGGGAGTGTGGGAGGGAAATGGAGACGGAGTGAGGGAGGGAAAGGGAGACCAAGGGAGTGAAAGGGAGACAGAGTGAGAGAGGGAAAGGGAAAGGGAGACAGAGTGAGGGAGTGAGAGAGGGAAAGGGAGGGAGGGAAAGGGAGACAGAGTGAGGGAGGGAAAGGGAGACAGAGTGAGGGAGGGAAAGGGAGACAGAGTGAGGGAGTGAGAGAGGGAAAGGGAGGGAGGGAAAGGGAGGGAGGGAAAGGGAGGGAGGGAAAGGGAGGGAGGGAAAGGGAGGGAGGGAAGGGGAGTGAGAGTGAGGGACGGAAAGGGAGACAGAGGGAGTGAGGGAGGGAAATGGAGACAGATTAAGGGAGGGAGGGAGGGAAAGGGAGGGAGGGAGGGAGGGAAAGAAAGGCAGTGAAAGGGAGGGAGGGAGGGAAAGGTAGGCAGCGAAAGTGAGGTAGGGAAAGGGAGTGCCAGAGGGAGGGAAAGGGAGACAGAGTGAGGGAGGGAAAGGGAGACAGAGAGAGGGAGGGATCGGGAGACAGAGTGAGGGAGGGATCGGGAGACAGAGTGAGGGAGTGAGAGAGGGAAAGGGAGACAGAGTGAGGGAGCAAGGGAGGAAAAGAGAAACAGAGTGAGGGAGGAAAAGGGAGACAGAGTTAGGGAGTGAAGGAGGGAAAGGGAGACAGAGTGTGGGAGGGAAAGGGAGACAGAGTGTGGGAGGGAAAGGGAGACAGAGTGAGGGGGGGAAAGGGAGACAGAGTGAGGGTGTGAGAGATGGAAAGGGAGGGAGGGAAAGGGAGGGAGGGAAGGGGAGTGACAGAGTGAGGGAGGAAAAGGGAGACAGATTGAGGGAGGGAAAGGGAGACAGAGTGAGGGAGGGAAAGGGAGACAGAGTGTGGGAGGGAAAGGGAGACAGTGAGGGAGGGAAAGGGAGGGAAGGGGAGTGACAGAGTGAGGGAGGGAAAGGGAGACATAGTGAGGGAGGGAAAGGGAGACAGAGTGAGGGAGTGTGGGAGGGAAATGGAGACAGAGTGAGGGAGGGAAAGGGAGACCAAGGGAGTGAAAGGGAGACAGAGTGAGAGAGGGAAAGGGAAAGGGAGACAGAGTGAGGGAGGGAGAGAGGGAAAGGGAGGGAGGGAAAGGGAGGGAAGGGGAGTGACAGAGTGAGGGAGACAGAGTGAGGGAGGGGAAGGGAGACTGAGGGAGTGAAAGGGAGACAGAGTGAGAGAGGGAAAGGGAAAGGGAGAGAGAGTGAGAGAGTGAGAGAGGGAAAGGGAGGGAGGGAAAGGGAGACAGAGTGAGGGAGGGAAATGGAGACATAGTGAGGGAGACAGAGTGAGGGAGGAAAAGGGAGGGAGGGAAGGGGAGTGAGAGTGAGGGAGGGAAAGGGAGACAGATTAAGGGAGGGAGGGAGGGAAAGGGAGGGAGGGAGGGAAAGGGAGGCAGCGAAATGGAGGGAGGCAGCGAAAGGGAGGGAGGGAAAGGGAGTGACAGAGGGAGGGAAAGGGAGACAGAGTGAGGGAGGGAAAGGGAGACAGAGGGAGGGAGTGAGCGAGGGAAAGGGAGACAAAGTGAGGGAGTGAGAGATGGAAAGGGAGGGAGGGAAAGGGAGGGAGGGAAGGGGAGTGACAGAGTGAGGGAGGAAAAGGGAGACAGATTGAGGGAGGGAAAGGGAGACAGAGTGAGGGTGGGAAAGGGAGACAGAGTGTGGGAGGGAAAGGGAGACAGTGAGGGAGGGAAAGGGAGGGAAGGGGAGTGACAGAGTGAGGGAGGGAAAGGGAGACATAGTGAGGGAGGGAAAGGGAGACAGAGTGAGGGAGTGTGGGAGGGAAATGGAGACAGAGTGAGGGAGGGAAAGGGAGACTAAGGGAGTGAAAGGGAGACAGAGTGAGAGAGGGAAAGGGAAAGGGAGACAGAGTGAGGGAGGGAGAGAGGGAAAGGGAGGGAGGGAAAGGGAGGGAAGGGGAGTGACAGAGTGAGGGAGGGAAAGGGAGACAGAGTGAGGGAGGGAGAGAGGGAAAGGGAGGGAGGGAAAGGGAGGGAAGGGGAGTGACAGAGTGAGGGAGGGAAAGGGAGACAGATTGAGGGAGTGAGGGAGGGAGGGAAAGGGAGACGGAGTGAGGGAGGGGAAGGGAGACCGAGGGAGGGAAAGGGAGACAGAGTGAGAGAGGGAAAGGGAAAGGGAGACAGAGTGAGGGAGTGAGAGAGGGAAAGGGAGGGAGGGAAAGGGAGACAGAGTGAGGGAGGGAAATGGAGACATAGTGAGGGAAAGGGAGACAGAGTGAGGGAGGAAAAGGGAGGGAGGGAAGGGGAGTGAGAGTGAGGGAGGGAAAGGGAGACAGATTAAGGGAGGGAGGGAGGGAAAGGGAGGGAGGGAGGGAAAGGGAGGCAGCGAAAGGGAGGGAGGCAGCGAAAGGGAGGGAGGGAAAGGGAGTGACAGAGGGAGGGAAAGGGAGACAGAGTGAGGGAGGGAAAGGGAGACAGAGGGAGGGAGTGAGCGAGGGAAAGGGAGACAAAGTGAGGGAGTGAGAGAGGGAAAGGGAGACAGAGTGAGGGAGGGAAAGGGAGACAGAGTGAGGGAGCGAGGGAGGGAAAGGGAGACAGAGTGAGGGAGGAAAAGGGAGACAGAGTGAGGGAGTGAACGAGGGAAAGGGAGGCAGAGTGTGGGAGGGAAAGGGAGACAGAGTGTGGGAGGGAAAGGGAGACAGAGTGAGGGAGGGAAAGGGAGACAGATTAAGGGAGGGAGGGAGGGAAAGAAAGGCAGTGAAAGGGAGGGAGGGAGGGAAAGGGAGGCAGCGAAAGTGGGGGAGGGAAAGGGAGTGACAGAGGGAGGGAAAGGGAGACAGAGTGAGGGAGGGAAAGGGAGACAGAGAGAGGGAGTGAGGGAGGGATCGGGAGACAGAGTGAGGGAGTGAGAGAGGGAAAGGGAGACAGAGTGAGGGAGTGAAGGAGGGAAAGGGAGACAGAGTGTGGGAGGGAAAGGGAGACAGAGTGTGGGAGGGAAAGGGAGACAGAGTGTGGGAGGGAAAGGGAGACAGAGTGAGGGAGGGAAAGGGAGACAGAGTGAGGGAGTGAGAGAGGGAAAGGGAGGGTTGGGAGGGAAAGGAAGGGAAGGGGAGTGACAGAGTGAGGGAGGGAAAGGGAGACAGAGTGAGGGAGGGAAAGGGAGACTGAGTGAGGGAGTGAGGGAGGGAAATGGAGACGGAGTGAGGGAGGGAAAGGGAGACCGAGGGAGTGAAAGGGAGACAGAGTGAGAGAGGGAAAGGGAGACAGAGTGAGGGAGTGAGAGAGGGAAAGGGAGGGAGGGAAAGGGAGACAGAGTGGGGGAGGGAAAGGGAGACAGAGTGAGGGAGGGAAAGGGAGACAGAGTGAGGGAGTGACAGAGGGAAATGGAGGGAGGGAAAGGGAGAGAGGGAAAGGGAGGGAGGGAAGGGGAGTGAGAGTGAGGGACGGAAAGGGAGACAGAGGGAGTGAGGGAGGGAAATGGAGATAGATTAAGGGAGTGAGGGAGGGAGGGAAAGGGAGGGAGGGAGGGAAAGAAAGGCAGTGAAAGGGAGGGAGGGAGGGAAAGGGAGGCAGCGAAAGTGGGGGAGGGAAAGGGAGTGACAGAGGGAGGGAAAGGGAGACAGAGTGAGGGAGGGAAAGGGAGACAGAGAGAGGGAGTGAGGGAGGGATCGGGAGACAGAGTGAGGGAGTGAGAGAGGGAAAGGGAGACAGAGTGAGGGAGCGAGGGAGGAAAAGGGAGACAGAGTGAGGGAGGGAGGAAAAGGGAGACAGAGTGAGGGAGCGAGGGAGGGAAAGGGAGACAGAGTGAGGGAGGAAAAGGGAGACAGAGTGAGGGAGTGAAGGAGGGAAAGGGAGGCAGAGTGTGGGAGGGAAAGGAAGACAGAGTGTGGGAGGGAAAGGGAGACAGAGTGAGGGAGGGAAAGGGAGACGGAGTGAGGGAGTGAGAGAGGGAAAGGGAGGGGGAGGGAGGGAGGGAAAGGGAGACAGAGTGAGGGAGTGACAGAGGGAAATGGAGGGAGGGAAAGGGAGAGAGGGAAAGGGAGGGAGGGAAGGGGAGTGAGAGTGAGGGACGGAAAGGGAGACAGAGAGAGTGAGGGAGGGAAATGGAGATAGATTAAGGGAGTGAGGGAGGGAGGGAAAGGGAGGGAGGGAGGGAAAGAAAGGCAGTAAAAGGGAGGGAGGGAGGGAAAGGGAGGCAGCGAAAGTGGGGGAGGGAAAGGGAGTGACAGAGGGAGGGAAAGGGAGACAGAGTGAGGGAGGGAAAGGGAGACAGAGAGAGGGAGTGAGGGAGGGATCGGGAGACAGAGTGAGGGAGTGAGAGAGGGAAAGGGAGACAGAGTGAGGGAGCGAGGGAGGAAAAGGGAGACAGAGTGAGGGAGGGAGGAAAAGGGAGACAGAGTGAGGGAGCGAGGGAGGGAAAGGGAGACAGAGTGAGGGAGGAAAAGGGAGACAGAGTGAGGGAGTGAACGAGGGAAAGGGAGGCAGAGTGTGGGAGGGAAAGGGAGACAGAGTGTGGGAGGGAAAGGGAGACAGAGTGAGGGAGGGAAAGGGAGACAGATTAAGGGAGGGAGGGAGGGAAAGAAAGGCAGTGAAAGGGAGGGAGGGAGGGAAAGGGAGGCAGCGAAAGTGGGGGAGGGAAAGGGAGTGACAGAGGGAGGGAAAGGGAGACAGAGTGAGGGAGGGAAAGGGAGACAGAGAGAGGGAGTGAGGGAGGGATCGGGAGACAGAGTGAGGGAGTGAGAGAGGGAAAGGGAGACAGAGTGAGGGAGTGAAGGAGGGAAAGGGAGACAGAGTGTGGGAGGGAAAGGGAGACAGAGTGTGGGAGGGAAAGGGAGACAGAGTGTGGGAGGGAAAGGGAGACAGAGTGAGGGAGGGAAAGGGAGACAGAGTGAGGGAGTGAGAGAGGGAAAGGGAGGGTTGGGAGGGAAAGGAAGGGAAGGGGAGTGACAGAGTGAGGGAGGGAAAGGGAGACAGAGTGAGGGAGGGAAAGGGAGACTGAGTGAGGGAGTGAGGGAGGGAAATGGAGACGGAGTGAGGGAGGGAAAGGGAGACCGAGGGAGTGAAAGGGAGACAGAGTGAGAGAGGGAAAGGGAGACAGAGTGAGGGAGTGAGAGAGGGAAAGGGAGGGAGGGAAAGGGAGACAGAGTGGGGGAGGGAAAGGGAGACAGAGTGAGGGAGGGAAAGGGAGACAGAGTGAGGGAGTGACAGAGGGAAATGGAGGGAGGGAAAGGGAGAGAGGGAAAGGGAGGGAGGGAAGGGGAGTGAGAGTGAGGGACGGAAAGGGAGACAGAGGGAGTGAGGGAGGGAAATGGAGATAGATTAAGGGAGTGAGGGAGGGAGGGAAAGGGAGGGAGGGAGGGAAAGAAAGGCAGTGAAAGGGAGGGAGGGAGGGAAAGGGAGGCAGCGAAAGTGGGGGAGGGAAAGGGAGTGACAGAGGGAGGGAAAGGGAGACAGAGTGAGGGAGGGAAAGGGAGACAGAGAGAGGGAGTGAGGGAGGGATCGGGAGACAGAGTGAGGGAGTGAGAGAGGGAAAGGGAGACAGAGTGAGGGAGCGAGGGAGGAAAAGGGAGACAGAGTGAGGGAGGGAGGAAAAGGGAGACAGAGTGAGGGAGCGAGGGAGGGAAAGGGAGACAGAGTGAGGGAGGAAAAGGGAGACAGAGTGAGGGAGTGAAGGAGGGAAAGTGAGGCAGAGTGTGGGAGGGAAAGGAAGACAGAGTGTGGGAGGGAAAGGGAGACAGAGTGAGGGAGGGAAAGGGAGACGGAGTGAGGGAGTGAGAGAGGGAAAGGGAGGGGGAGGGAGGGAAAGGGAGGGAACGGGAGTGACAGAGTGAGGGAGGGAAAGGGAGACAGAGTGAGGGAGGGAAAGGGAGACAGAGTGAGGGAGGGAAAGGGAGACAGAGTGTGGGAGGGAACGTTAGACAGTGAGTGAAGGAGGGAAAGGGAGACAGAGTGAGGGAGGGAAAGGGAGACAGAGTGAGGGTGTGAGAGATGGAAAGGGAGGGAGGGAAAGGGAGGGAGGGAAGGGGAGTGACAGAGGGAGACAGAGTGTGGGAGGGAAAGGGAGACAGAGTGAGGGAGGGAAAGGGAGACAGTGAGGGAGTGAGAGAGGGAAAGGGAGGGGTGGGAGGGAAAGGGAGGGAAGGGGAGTGACAGAGTGAGGGAGGGAAAGGGAGACAGAGTGAGGGAGGGAAAGGGAGACAGAGTGAGGGAGTGTGGGAGGGAAATGGAGACGGAGTGAGGGAGGGAAAGGGAGACCAAGGGAGTGAAAGGGAGACAGAGTGAGAGAGGGAAAGGGAAAGGGAGACAGAGTGAGGGAGTGAGAGAGGGAAAGGGAGGGAGGGAAAGGGAGACAGAGTGAGGGAGGGAAAGGGAGACAGAGTGAGGGAGGGAAAGGGAGACAGAGTGAGGGAGTGAGAGAGGGAAAGGGAGGGAGGGAAAGGGAGGGAGGGAAAGGGAGGGAGGGAAAGGGAGGGAGGGAAGGGGAGTGAGAGTGAGGGACGGAAAGGGAGACAGAGGGAGTGAGGGAGGGAAATGGAGACAGATTAAGGGAGGGAGGGAGGGAGGGAAAGGGAGGGAGGGAGGGAAAGAAAGGCAGTGAAAGGGAGGGAGGGAGGGAGGGAAAGGTAGGCAGCGAAAGTGAGGTAGGGAAAGGGAGTGCCAGAGGGAGGGAAAGGGAGACAGAGTGAGGGAGGGAAAGGGAGACAGAGAGAGGGAGGGATCGGGAGACAGAGTGAGGGAGTGAGAGAGGGAAAGGGAGACAGAGTGAGGGAGCAAGGGAGGAAAAGAGAAACAGAGTGAGGGAGGAAAAGGGAGACAGAGTTAGGGAGTGAAGGAGGGAAAGGGAGACAGAGTGTGGGAGGGAAAGGGAGACAGAGTGTGGGAGGGAAAGGGAGACAGAGTGAGGGAGGGAAAGGGAGACAGAGTGAGGGTGTGAGAGATGGAAGGGGAGGGAGGGAAAGGGAGGGAGGGAAGGGGAGTGACAGAGTGAGGGAGGAAAAGGGAGACAGATTGAGGGAGGGAAAGGGAGACAGAGTGAGGGAGGGAAAGGGAGACAGAGTGTGGGAGGGAAAGGGAGACAGTGAGGGAGGGAAAGGGAGGGAAGGGGAGTGACAGAGTGAGGGAGGGAAAGGGAGACATAGTGAGGGAGGGAAAGGGAGACAGAGTGAGGGAGTGTGGGAGGGAAATGGAGACAGAGTGAGGGAGGGAAAGGGAGACCAAGGGAGTGAAAAGGAGACAGAGTGAGAGAGGGAAAGGGAAAGGGAGACAGAGTGAGGGAGGGAGAGAGGGAAAGGGAGGGAGGGAAAGGGAGGGAAGGGGAGTGATAGAGTGAGGGAGGGAAAGGGAGACAGAGTGAGGGAGGGAGAGAGGGAAAGGGAGGGAAGGGGAGTGACAGAGTGAGGGAGGGAAAGGGAGACAGATTGAGGGAGTGAGGGAGGGAGGGAAAGGGAGACGGAGTGAGGGAGGGGAAGGGAGACCGAGGGAGTGAAAGGGAGACAGAGTGAGAGAGGGAAAGGGAGACAGAGTGAGGGAGTGAGAGAGGGAAAGGGAGGGAGGGAAAGGGAGACAGAGTGGGGGAGGGAAAGGGAGACAGAGTGAGGGAGGGAAAGGGAGACAGAGTGAGGGAGTGACAGAGGGAAATGGAGGGAGGGAAAGGGAGAGAGGGAAAGGGAGGGAGGGAAGGGGAGTGAGAGTGAGGGACGGAAAGGGAGACAGAGGGAGTGAGGGAGGGAAATGGAGATAGATTAAGGGAGTGAGGGAGGGAGGGAAAGGGAGGGAGGGAGGGAAAGAAAGGCAGTGAAAGGGAGGGAGGGAGGGAAAGGGAGGCAGCGAAAGTGGGGGAGGGAAAGGGAGTGACAGAGGGAGGGAAAGGGAGACAGAGTGAGGGAGGGAAAGGGAGACAGAGAGAGGGAGTGAGGGAGGGATCGGGAGACAGAGTGAGGGAGTGAGAGAGGGAAAGGGAGACAGAGTGAGGGAGCGAGGGAGGAAAAGGGAGACAGAGTGAGGGAGGGAGGAAAAGGGAGACAGAGTGAGGGAGCGAGGGAGGGAAAGGGAGACAGAGTGAGGGAGGAAAAGGGAGACAGAGTGAGGGAGTGAAGGAGGGAAAGGGAGGCAGAGTGTGGGAGGGAAAGGAAGACAGAGTGTGGGAGGGAAAGGGAGACAGAGTGAGGGAGGGAAAGGGAGACGGAGTGAGGGAGTGAGAGAGGGAAAGGGAGGGGGAGGGAGGGAGGGAAAGGGAGACAGAGTGAGGGAGTGACAGAGGGAAATGGAGGGAGGGAAAGGGAGAGAGGGAAAGGGAGGGAGGGAAGGGGAGTGAGAGTGAGGGACGGAAAGGGAGACAGAGAGAGTGAGGGAGGGAAATGGAGATAGATTAAGGGAGTGAGGGAGGGAGGGAAAGGGAGGGAGGGAGGGAAAGAAAGGCAGTAAAAGGGAGGGAGGGAGGGAAAGGGAGGCAGCGAAAGTGGGGGAGGGAAAGGGAGTGACAGAGGGAGGGAAAGGGAGACAGAGTGAGGGAGGGAAAGGGAGACAGAGAGAGGGAGTGAGGGAGGGATCGGGAGACAGAGTGAGGGAGTGAGAGAGGGAAAGGGAGACAGAGTGAGGGAGCGAGGGAGGAAAAGGGAGACAGAGTGAGGGAGGGAGGAAAAGGGAGACAGAGTGAGGGAGCGAGGGAGGGAAAGGGAGACAGAGTGAGGGAGGAAAAGGGAGACAGAGTGAGGGAGTGAACGAGGGAAAGGGAGGCAGAGTGTGGGAGGGAAAGGGAGACAGAGTGTGGGAGGGAAAGGGAGACAGAGTGAGGGAGGGAAAGGGAGACAGATTAAGGGAGGGAGGGAGGGAAAGAAAGGCAGTGAAAGGGAGGGAGGGAGGGAAAGGGAGGCAGCGAAAGTGGGGGAGGGAAAGGGAGTGACAGAGGGAGGGAAAGGGAGACAGAGTGAGGGAGGGAAAGGGAGACAGAGAGAGGGAGTGAGGGAGGGATCGGGAGACAGAGTGAGGGAGTGAGAGAGGGAAAGGGAGACAGAGTGAGGGAGTGAAGGAGGGAAAGGGAGACAGAGTGTGGGAGGGAAAGGGAGACAGAGTGTGGGAGGGAAAGGGAGACAGAGTGTGGGAGGGAAAGGGAGACAGAGTGAGGGAGGGAAAGGGAGACAGAGTGAGGGAGTGAGAGAGGGAAAGGGAGGGTTGGGAGGGAAAGGAAGGGAAGGGGAGTGACAGAGTGAGGGAGGGAAAGGGAGACAGAGTGAGGGAGGGAAAGGGAGACTGAGTGAGGGAGTGAGGGAGGGAAATGGAGACGGAGTGAGGGAGGGAAAGGGAGACCGAGGGAGTGAAAGGGAGACAGAGTGAGAGAGGGAAAGGGAGACAGAGTGAGGGAGTGAGAGAGGGAAAGGGAGGGAGGGAAAGGGAGACAGAGTGGGGGAGGGAAAGGGAGACAGAGTGAGGGAGGGAAAGGGAGACAGAGTGAGGGAGTGACAGAGGGAAATGGAGGGAGGGAAAGGGAGAGAGGGAAAGGGAGGGAGGGAAGGGGAGTGAGAGTGAGGGACGGAAAGGGAGACAGAGGGAGTGAGGGAGGGAAATGGAGATAGATTAAGGGAGTGAGGGAGGGAGGGAAAGGGAGGGAGGGAGGGAAAGAAAGGCAGTGAAAGGGAGGGAGGGAGGGAAAGGGAGGCAGCGAAAGTGGGGGAGGGAAAGGGAGTGACAGAGGGAGGGAAAGGGAGACAGAGTGAGGGAGGGAAAGGGAGACAGAGAGAGGGAGTGAGGGAGGGATCGGGAGACAGAGTGAGGGAGTGAGAGAGGGAAAGGGAGACAGAGTGAGGGAGCGAGGGAGGAAAAGGGAGACAGAGTGAGGGAGGGAGGAAAAGGGAGACAGAGTGAGGGAGCGAGGGAGGGAAAGGGAGACAGAGTGAGGGAGGAAAAGGGAGACAGAGTGAGGGAGTGAAGGAGGGAAAGTGAGGCAGAGTGTGGGAGGGAAAGGAAGACAGAGTGTGGGAGGGAAAGGGAGACAGAGTGAGGGAGGGAAAGGGAGACGGAGTGAGGGAGTGAGAGAGGGAAAGGGAGGGGGAGGGAGGGAAAGGGAGGGAACGGGAGTGACAGAGTGAGGGAGGGAAAGGGAGACAGAGTGAGGGAGGGAAAGGGAGACAGAGTGAGGGAGGGAAAGGGAGACAGAGTGTGGGAGGGAACGTTAGACAGTGAGTGAAGGAGGGAAAGGGAGACAGAGTGAGGGAGGGAAAGGGAGACAGAGTGAGGGTGTGAGAGATGGAAAGGGAGGGAGGGAAAGGGAGGGAGGGAAGGGGAGTGACAGAGGGAGACAGAGTGTGGGAGGGAAAGGGAGACAGAGTGAGGGAGGGAAAGGGAGACAGTGAGGGAGTGAGAGAGGGAAAGGGAGGGGTGGGAGGGAAAGGGAGGGAAGGGGAGTGACAGAGTGAGGGAGGGAAAGGGAGACAGAGTGAGGGAGGGAAAGGGAGACAGAGTGAGGGAGTGTGGGAGGGAAATGGAGACGGAGTGAGGGAGGGAAAGGGAGACCAAGGGAGTGAAAGGGAGACAGAGTGAGAGAGGGAAAGGGAAAGGGAGACAGAGTGAGGGAGTGAGAGAGGGAAAGGGAGGGAGGGAAAGGGAGACAGAGTGAGGGAGGGAAAGGGAGACAGAGTGAGGGAGGGAAAGGGAGACAGAGTGAGGGAGTGAGAGAGGGAAAGGGAGGGAGGGAAAGGGAGGGAGGGAAAGGGAGGGAGGGAAAGGGAGGGAGGGAAGGGGAGTGAGAGTGAGGGACGGAAAGGGAGACAGAGGGAGTGAGGGAGGGAAATGGAGACAGATTAAGGGAGGGAGGGAGGGAGGGAAAGGGAGGGAGGGAGGGAGGGAAAGAAAGGCAGTGAAAGGGAGGGAGGGAGGGAAAGGTAGGCAGCGAAAGTGAGGTAGGGAAAGGGAGTGCCAGAGGGAGGGAAAGGGAGACAGAGTGAGGGAGGGAAAGGGAGACAGAGAGAGGGAGGGATCGGGAGACAGAGTGAGGGAGTGAGAGAGGGAAAGGGAGACAGAGTGAGGGAGCAAGGGAGGAAAAGAGAAACAGAGTGAGGGAGGAAAAGGGAGACAGAGTTAGGGAGTGAAGGAGGGAAAGGGAGACAGAGTGTGGGAGGGAAAGGGAGACAGAGTGTGGGAGGGAAAGGGAGACAGAGTGAGGGAGGGAAAGGGAGACAGAGTGAGGGTGTGAGAGATGGAAGGGGAGGGAGGGAAAGGGAGGGAGGGAAGGGGAGTGACAGAGTGAGGGAGGAAAAGGGAGACAGATTGAGGGAGGGAAAGGGAGACAGAGTGAGGGAGGGAAAGGGAGACAGAGTGTGGGAGGGAAAGGGAGACAGTGAGGGAGGGAAAGGGAGGGAAGGGGAGTGACAGAGTGAGGGAGGGAAAGGGAGACATAGTGAGGGAGGGAAAGGGAGACAGAGTGAGGGAGTGTGGGAGGGAAATGGAGACAGAGTGAGGGAGGGAAAGGGAGACCAAGGGAGTGAAAAGGAGACAGAGTGAGAGAGGGAAAGGGAAAGGGAGACAGAGTGAGGGAGGGAGAGAGGGAAAGGGAGGGAGGGAAAGGGAGGGAAGGGGAGTGATAGAGTGAGGGAGGGAAAGGGAGACAGAGTGAGGGAGGGAGAGAGGGAAAGGGAGGGAAGGGGAGTGACAGAGTGAGGGAGGGAAAGGGAGACAGATTGAGGGAGTGAGGGAGGGAGGGAAAGGGAGACGGAGTGAGGGAGGGGAAGGGAGACCGAGGGAGTGAAAGGGAGACAGAGTGAGAGAGGGAAAGGGAAAGGGAGAGAGAGTGAGGGAGTGAGAGAGGGAAAGGGAGGGAGGGAAAGGGAGACAGAGTGAGGGAGGGAAATGGAGACATAGTGAGGGAAAGGGAGACAGAGTGAGGGAGGAAAAGGGAGGGAGGGAAGGGGAGTGAGAGTGAGGGAGGGAAAGGGAGACAGATTAAGGGAGGGAGGGAGGGAAAGGGAGGGAGGGAGGGAAAGGGAGGCAGCGAAAGGGAGGGAGGCAGCGAAAGGGAGGGAGGGAAAGGGAGTGACAGAGGGAGGGAAAGGGAGACAGAGTGAGGGAGGGAAAGGGAGACAGAGGGAGGGAGTGAGCGAGGGAAAGGGAGACAAAGTGAGGGAGTGAGAGATGGAAAGGGAGGGAGGGAAAGGGAGGGAGGGAAGGGGAGTGACAGAGTGAGGGAGGAAAAGGGAGACAGATTGAGGGAGGGAAAGGGAGACAGAGTGAGGGAGGGAAAGGGAGACAGAGTGTGGGAGGGAAAGGGAGACAGTGAGGGAGGGAAAGGGAGGGAAGGGGATTGACAGAGTGAGGGAGGGAAAGGGAGACATAGTGAGGGAGGGAAAGGGAGACAGAGTGAGGGAGTGTGGGAGGGAAATGGAGACAGAGTGAGGGAGGGAAAGGGAGACCAAGGGAGTGAAAGGGAGACAGAGTGAGAGAGGGAAAGGGAAAGGGAGACAGAGTGAGGGAGGGAGAGAGGGAAAGGGAGGGAGGGAAAGGGAGGGAAGGGGAGTGACAGAGTGAGGGAGGGAAAGGGAGACAGAGTGAGGGAGGGAGAGAGGGAAAGGGAGGGAGGGAAAGGGAGGGAAGGGGAGTGACAGAGTGAGGGAGGGAAAGGGAGACAGATTGAGGGAGTGAGGGAGGGAGGGAAAGGGAGACGGAGTGAGGGAGGGGAAGGGAGACCGAGGGAGGGAAAGGGAGACAGAGTGAGAGAGGGAAAGGGAAAGGGAGACAGAGTGAGGGAGTGAGAGAGGGAAAGGGAGGGAGGGAAAGGGAGACAGAGTGAGGGAGGGAAATGGAGACATAGTGAGGGAAAGGGAGACAGAGTGAGGGAGGAAAAGGGAGGGAGGGAAGGGGAGTGAGAGTGAGGGAGGGAAAGGGAGACAGATTAAGGGAGGGAGGGAGGGAAAGGGAGGGGGGGAGGGAAAGGGAGGCAGCAAAAGGGAGGGAGGCAGCGAAAGGGAGGGAGGGAAAGGGAGTGACAGAGGGAGGGAAAGGGAGACAGAGTGAGGGAGGGAAAGGGAGACAGAGGGAGGGAGTGAGCGAGGGAAAGGGAGACAAAGTGAGGGAGTGAGAGAGGGAAAGGGAGACAGAGTGAGGGAGGGAAAGGGAGACAGAGTGAGGGAGCGAGGGAGGGAAAGGGAGACAGAGTGAGGGAGGAAAAGGGAGACAGAGTGAGGGAGTGAAGGAGGGAAAGGGAGGCAGAGTGTGGGAGGGAAAGGGAGACAGAGTGTGGGAGGGAAAGGGAGACAGAGTGAGGGAGGGAAAGGGAGACAGATTAAGGGAGGGAGGGAGGGAAAGAAAGGCAGTGAAAGGGAGGGAGGGAGGGAAAGGGAGGCAGCGAAAGTGGGGGAGGGAAAGGGAGTGACAGAGGGAGGGAAAGGGAGACAGAGTGAGGGAGGGAAAGGGAGACAGAGAGAGGGAGTGAGGGAGGGATCGGGAGACAGAGTGAGGGAGTGAGAGAGGGAAAGGGAGACAGAGTGAGGGAGTGAGGGAGGGAAAGGGAGACAGAGTGTGGGAGGGAAAGGGAGACAGAGTGTGGGAGGGAAAGGGAGACAGAGTGTGGGAGGGAAAGGGAGACAGAGTGAGGGAGGGAAAGGGAGACAGAGTGAGGGAGTAAGAGAGGGAAAGGGAGGGTTGGGAGGGAAAGGAAGGGAAGGGGAGTGACAGAGTGAGGGAGGGAAAGGGAGACAGAGTGAGGGAGGGAAAGGGAGACTGAGTGAGGGAGTGAGGGAGGGAAATGGAGACGGAGTGAGGGAGGGAAAGGGAGACCGAGGGAGTGAAAGGGAGACAGAGTGAGAGAGGGAAAGGGAGACAGAGTGAGGGAGTGAGAGAGGGAAAGGGAGGGAGGGAAAGGGAGACAGAGTGGGGGAGGGAAAGGGAGACAGAGTGAGGGAGGGAAAGGGAGACAGAGTGAGGGATTGACAGAGGGAAATGGAGGGAGGGAAAGGGAGAGAGGGAAAGGGAGGGAGGGAAGGGGAGTGAGAGTGAGGGACGGAAAGGGAGACAGAGGGAGTGAGGGAGGGAAATGGAGATAGATTAAGGGAGTGAGGGAGGGAGGGAAAGGGAGGGAGGGAGGGAGGGAAAGAAAGGCAGTGAAAGGGAGGGAGGGAGGGAAAGGGAGGCAGCGAAAGTGGGGGAGGGAAAGGGAGTGACAGAGGGAGGGAAAGGGAGACAGAGTGAGGGAGGGAAAGGGAGACAGAGAGAGGGAGTGAGGGAGGGATCGGGAGACAGAGTGAGGGAGTGAGAGAGGGAAAAGGAGACAGAGTGAGGGAGCGAGGGAGCGAGGGAGGAAAAGGGAGACAGAGTGAGGGAGGAAAAGGGAGACAGAGTTAGGGAGTGAAGGAGGGAAAGGGAGACAGAGTGTGGGAGGGAAAGGGAGACAGAGTGTGGGAGGGAAAGGGAGACAGAGTGAGGGAGGGAAAGGGAGACAGAGTGTGGGAGGGAAAGGGAGACAGTGAGGGAGGGAAAGGGAGGCAGAGTGAGGGAGGGAAAGGGAGACAGAGTGAGGGAGGGAGAGAGGGAAAGGGAGGGAGGGAAAGGGAGGGAAGGGGAGTGACAGAGTGAGGGAGGGAAAGGGAGACAGATTGAGGGAGTGAGGGAGGGAAAGGGAGACAGAGTGAGGGAGTGAAAGGGAGACAGAGTGAGGGAAGGAAAGGGAGACAGAGGGAGGGAAAGGGAGACAGAGTGAGGGAGTGAGAGAGGGAAAGGAAGGGGGAGGGAGGGAGGGAAAGCGAGGGAGGAAAAGGGAGGGAGGGAAACGGAGGAAGGGAAAGGGAGGGAGCAAAAGGGAAGGAGGGAAAGGGAGCGACAGAGTGAGGGAGTGAGGGTGGGAAAGGGAGACGGAGTGAGGGAGGGAAAGGGGGACCGAGGGAGTGAAAGGGAGACAGAGTGAGAGAGGGAAAGGGAGACAGAGTGAGGGAGTGAGAGAGGGAAAGGGAGGGAGGGAAAGGGAGACAGAGTGGGGGAGGGAAAGGGAGACAGAGTGAGGGAGTGAAAGGGAGACAGAGTGAGGGAGTGAGAGAGGGAAATGGAGGGAGGGAAAGGGAGAGAGGGAAAGGGAGGGAGGGAAGGGGAGTGAGAGTGAGGGACGGAAAGGGAGACAGAGGGAGTGAGGGAGGGAAATGGAGATAGATTAAGGGAGTGAGGGAGGGAGGGAAAGGGAGGGAGGGAGGGAAAGAAAGGCAGTGAAAGGGAGGGAGGGAGGGAAAGGGAGGCAGCGAAAGTGGGGGAGGGAAAGGGAGTGACAGAGGGAGGGAAAGGGAGACAGAGTGAGGGAGGGAAAGGGAGACAGAGAGAGGGAGTGAGGGAGGGATCGGGAGACAGAGTGAGGGAGTGAGAGAGGGAAAGGGAGACAGAGTGTGGGAGGGAAAGGGAGACAGAGTGTGGGAGGGAAAGGGAGACAGAGTGAGGGAGGGAAAGGGAGACAGAGTGTGGGAGGGAAAGGGAGACAGTGAGGGAGGGAAAGGGAGGCAGAGTGAGGGAGGGAAAGGGAGACAGAGTGAGGGAGGGAGAGAGGGAAAGGGAGGGAGGGAAAGGGAGGGAAGGGGAGTGACAGAGTGAGGGAGGGAAAGGGAGACAGATTGAGGGAGTGAGGGAGGGAAAGGGAGACATAGTGAGGGAGTGAAAGGGAGACAGAGTGAGGGAAGGAAAGGGAGACAGAGGGAGGGAAAGGGAGACAGAGTGAGGGAGTGAGAGAGGGAAAGGAAGGGGGAGGGAGGGAGGGAAAGCGAGGGAGGAAAAGGGAGGGAGGGAAACGGAGGAAGGGAAAGGGAGGGAGCAAAAGGGAAGGAGGGAAAGGGAGCGACAGAGTGAGGGAGTGAGGGTGGGAAAGGGAGACGGAGTGAGGGAGGGAAAGGGAGGCAGAGTGAGGGAGGGAAAGGGAGACAGAGTGAGGGAGTGAGAGAGGGAAACGGAGGGAAAGGGAGGGAGGGAAACTAAGGGAAAGGGAGTGACAGAGAGTAAGGGAGTGACAGAGAGTGAGGGAGACAGAGTGAGAGGGAGGAAGAGGGAGGGAGAGGGAGGGAGGGAGGGGGAGTGAGAAGGAGGGAGAGGGAGAGGGAGGGGGAGGGGGAAGGAGAGGGAGAGGGAGGGAGGGAGGGAGAGAGAGCGAGAGAGAGAGAGAGAAAGAGAGAGAGAGAGAGAGAGAGAGAGAGAGAGAGAGAGAGAGAGAGAGAGAGAGAGAGAGAGAGAGAGATATGTGTGTATGCTGGGGCTGGTGCGGCCCTCGGACACAAACCACACTGTAAATTTGGCCCGGAGAGAAAGTTTGTGAGTACCCATGCACTAGCCTATTTCTCACCCTATACCGCTATCAATATATCCATTACCTCCACTCTCTCATTCATTCCAAACCTCATACCACTACAATAATCCCCAAAATAACCCTTTCGAGACTCTTCCCTACTCTACCCCTCCTTGCATCATCTCATACCTCTTTATACTATTCTGATCTCCCAAAACAAGCTTTTCTAAACCCTCCCACTGACTCTTCCCCCTCCACTTCCCTTTTACTCATCCCCCTCTACCTGCCTTTTATTCATCCCATGCCCTTACCTACTTCTATGAGCTCCAACACAAACAAACAGAAAAGCATTCTAAAGTCTCCTTTCTATCCCTCCACTATCCTTTTCAATCCAAACATAGACTAATGTGTCCACCACTCAAATTAATTTCATATTTTACTATACTAGTTCACCACAAATCCTTTATGGGTTCCAGAGTAGTGTGCTACTCACTGAAAATACACTTCAACACCTCATCAGGGATACCAAGCACTATACAAATGCAAACCTTTTTCCCTCTTCTATCCCTTCACTATCCTTCTGAATCCAAATAACTGACTAACATAGCCACCACTCAAATTGCTTTCAAATTTCGCTATACTAATTCACCACTAACATTGTATGGGTTCCAGAGTAACGTCCTACTTGCTTAAAAGCGCTTCAACTCCCTATCAATTGTAGCAAGCACTGTATAAATGCTAACCTTTATTCCCGCTTCTATCCCTCCACTAGCCTTTTCAATCTAAATAACTGACTTACATATCCACCACTCAAATTACTTTCATACTTACACTATACTAATTTAAGCTGTTTCTTTTTTATACAGATGATTTTAATGATTTAATTAATCAAACAATAAAGTAATATATAATAGATCAATTCACCACTAATCATTTATGGGTTCCGGAGTAGCATGCTGTGAGAAGTTGGCCTGATGTATGGTGTCCACAGTTCTGTGGGCACTCTGTATCAGTCCAAACAATCCCTTATGGTAATGGTTGTAAAGTCAACCTTATAGACAAGCTATCCTAGGGGTAGCATGGACTAAGCAGTCTTAGGCTAAACTCAAGAGGGCATGTGAAGCCAGCTGTTTTACCATATGCAATCTTGTAATATCAAATGAAAGGACACCACACAAGTTATATATTATCAAAATATATGTATTTATTACTAGAATAATCCTCTGTACTCTTTATGAGTGCAGAGGCACAAGCGTTTAAACAAAAGCACAGTTAAACATTCCAAAGTTGCACAATTTTGGATAGGCCCGGTGGCCACTCAAACCATATACTAAAATCGTGGTATAAGTACCACCTCTCGAACAATGGTAAGGCCTAGGGCATTGTGAATCGCTGGGACTACTCGGGACTAGCAGTGATGAAGTCGGGAGAGGCCCCCGGGACACGGGTGCAGTCCCTAAAGCACACGCATGCACCAATGCAAAGTCAATGGCACGTAAAAGTTAAAGAGTTACTGTTTTAGAAGTCTTCCGACTGGAATAGAATTACCCCACTTTAAACTAGGACTCTAGAGGTGTAAACCACTACAGGAGCACCGGTGTTAGTTCGTTACCTCACCCACAGGAAGCGGGTGCATAGGTGCCAAAGTGTTTCGGGTTTCGTCGTGGAGATCTATGGAGCCTGGAGATGAAGATGCTGCAGGCGGCCAGGAGAGAAGAGTCCGGTTGCATCCAAGGGTGGATCGAAGATGTAGAGTACCTGAAAGCAGAGGGGACAGAGTCTGGGTCACTAGCCAGTGACCAGGATGGAACCAGGAAGGAACCAGGCAATGTCGGGTGCAATCAGGTGGTTGTCGTGAAGCTTGTCTCTGCTGCCACGTGGACTCTGGGGCATCGACGATGACCAGGAGTGGAGCACGAGCTGTCCCACGAAGGCTCTCGCTGTCGGCGGTGTCGGCTTCCGGATCGGAGTTAACAGGCCTTGGCAAATGCAACCCACGCAGGATTGGAAGATCTCTTCTTACTCGGACCAGCAAGGTCAGAGCGGTAGCTCCTTTTCAGGGGAGCGAGGGCCAGTCTGGAGCAACCAGACTAGCAGTGTAAATTCAAAGGTTCGTCGGTTCTGGGGCCACTAGCCAACAGGCAAGCGACCAGACCAACGCGTCGAGCAGAAAAATGCATAAGGGCCCCATGCAGCACTCGATGAGTGTGGAGGGGAGATCTTCGGTGCACAAGCTGCTCGGAGCTGGGGCTTCTCAAACCCCAATGCACAGCTTCAAGGGTGCCTCGGGAGCTGCACGGTTAGCACTTCGCAGTCTTTCCAAGATGGCCGGCTCCACGCTTCACGTCGCCCTCCACCGGTCTCAGATTCGTTGGGACTGTGGATCGGGCTGTTAGAAGTCAGGGAAGCTGGGTCTTGTCGATCTCTGTCGCTCGAGTTCCGGCGGGAACTGCAACAAAACATGGATGGTGCCTGTTTGCACAGGGTGGTTACTCCTTGACCACAAGGGAGATTCTTCAGTCTTCCACGTTGTAGTGTAGTTCCTATATTCCCAATAGGCTCTGCGCATTGGAATAATATAAACAGCAGTGTAGACGTAGGACTGAGGTCGACTAGGTCTCTACTGACTATATTAGACTTAATTAGTTTTGCCAGCTAGCTCAGAGGTCACTAGAAACTTTCTCGAATGTTCAGGAAAGAGTTAACTCTCCGGATTTAGACAAGAAGGGATTAGCTTCTGACAACCATACAAACATGACAACTTTGCTCCCTCAGAATAGAGTGTATCTCTAGAGTTGTGTGAAAACAATAGGCAGCTATTTCACTCAGTCAACCGTGCATACTTAGTTTCACCAGAGTGCAGAGAAATAGAGAGGCGGGCATTTTCAATAAAAGGTGTTATTTTATTGAGCAGTCTTCTTTCTCATGCAAGAGAAATGAATTGCCACAATTGCAATACTTATCATGAAGTAAAGTGCGTACAGTAAAAGTAGTATTATGAAATTATACTGTAAAAGCATAGATATGGTTTCTTAGCCATATGATACTTTAAAATAGATAAAATATTTACATACATAAAAACATTGACTAACGTACTCAACTGGTGCTTCTAACTACGCCTACCCTGGTGTACCTGACCTAAGCCTAATACTTGGGAAGGAGTAAGTAAGTAGCAGTTTAAGTTAAGTTGGTTAAGATTGTTTTTTGCCAAGGATCTGAATCAAGAATTCTCTTAAGGGTTTAGTCAGCTCCGTACCTTGGTAATAGAATGTGGGAGGTCTGGTATCTCTGTCTTCAGGACTCGATCTCCCAGCAACCCGCAAGGGTGACTCGGGAACACCGGAGCTGGATTTTCTCGGCGTGAGAAAAAGTAGCTTCTCCAGCGCGTCAAAGGGGAGGGGCGGCTTCCGTGGGCTCTCGTATCAGCTGGGCTCTCGGGCAAGTAGATAGCCGCTCTGCTCCAAACCACTGTGTGTTTGCTTAAGGCAACTGTTGGTATATTTATACCTGAAAGGTGCCGTGTTTGACGTAAGGTTGAACATTAGACGTCACTAAGAACTAATAGTTCTTTCTGGACTCCAGGAGTTCTTGTTCAAATCAAAACAAAAGCAGGGGGGGATTTCCCGGGCTGCTGGAGGCTTGGTTTGTTTAAAGAACGCGTTGTGCTTTCTAGGAGTCGATGGGAGTAGCCGTGCTGTGCTTTGGACTGCATGGGCTATTACTGAATATGGATATAATTCTTATGCCTTTATAAGGATATTATTAATTATAACCGCATAAGGGCATGAATGGGGAATATCGAATTAGGGTCCTAGATAGAAATACAACACCCACTCCACGGATTAATGTCCATCATTACTAAAAAACTAAGCAATAGTAAACATATAACAATGCATGTGTGTTTTCCAACCCACCCCAAAATACATATTTCGCATTTGAAATGGTATATGGTGAATACACGAAATTGAGTGTTGGTACTGTACGTTTTTCAAGCAGTGTCATCATTCAGTTAAATGCATATATATATATCAGCTGAATGAATTGCGAAAATTACACATGAAATGGCTCTGAATACAGAAAAGAAGGTCAAGACCATTCCATCACATATTTATACAAAATGCTGTATATGTGCTAGAGGCTGAGGCAAAATATTGTCTCTAGTATCCTAAAAATAGAAGCTCTGTTCTCTAAGAATAGTTCTACTTTAAGCAGAGTACAATGTGCCCCAAAAAAAAGTAAATATTTTGGAAAAACTGAAAAAATAATTTCGCTTTCAGGGGAAACAATTGTTCCAAATGTTTTCAGTAGCTTTGTTTATCAAAACTGAAGGCCGAATTCAGAGTTCAGGGAACGCTGTGTGATCATTGTTTTTAAATGTTATTCTCGTTGTTAGGAGAGAACAGCATATCAGACAGACTCGCAAAAAAATGGTCTACAACATCAGGTGAAAGTTCGACCAAGTTCGAAAATGCTGCAACTGTGCAGTTTGGAGCGTGATTGCGATCATCGATGTTTGGATCAGCAATGCTCACAGAAGGTTGTACCTGTTTCGTGCTGCTTTCCTCTCGTACCTCACCACCACCTACTCGTAGTGGTGAAGTCTCAACGAATGCCGTCATCAGAATAGGTAGCCGCTGGGGACAACATGATGCATGAGTCGTTACAGGACCTAGCAAAGTATCGATATCCTTTGGTACTGCTGATGGTAGTGTAAGACAGACGTCCAACACGCATTCTTCTCCGCATAGCAGACATCGAAGCACAGGTAAGATGCAATCCTGCCAGATTGGTCTGAATGAAAGAAACCAGGTTGTACTTAGATCTCTTAGCCGGGCCAATCCGAGGACCTTAGTGATACGGTCTTGGTATCGTATTACTAGGATCGTTTTTCCATCGTTGCTGGAGTCTTGTCTGTGGATTGGCTTGCCATATCGGAGCAGAAGGAACAAAAATAAAATTCCTGCCACGAGTCCCAAGATTAAGGGTAGGCCGCCAAAGACAGAATGGACAAAATTCAGGAAGATGCCCAGAACTGTTTCAAAGGGTGCTAACAGTCCCGAAAAAACTGTCTTAAATACATGTGCGATGCCACTGGTATCAGATATGTTTAAGATTTGGCTTAACATTTCTACCAAATGCACGGGGCAATTTGTCGATAAAAGAGAATGTATCTCTGCCGATGTCCTTGCCACTTGCAGATCATACGTTTCTTTGGATGACGTTAGAGGCACAGTTTTCTGTAAAAGAATAGACTTCATTCTGCTTAAAGTATCAACTTGAATAGAAGAGATATTCAAAGAAGGCCATAACGCAGCCCCCATATCTGGATTGCTGTGTGGATACAATACTTGCATACAGCAAACGACCCTGGAAGTTACGGTCACGAGATAAGCTTTCCCTTGCACCATTCCACAACAGCTGTGGTCACTTATTAAAATGTAACTCCAGTTACTAAGTTGTCTAAAAAATGGCTCTATCTGTTTTGCAGGCATGCCATGCAGGTGACATGAAAGGTTATTTGAAGACTCTTCGCAGGCTCCATGCAAGTTAATACCTTGACACAGAAGTGTACCGCTTAGTGATTTTTTACATTTGTTACCACTAAGGAATACATCTTTTTTCCCTTCACTATAACATCTGTGTGTATAGGGTAAACCCCAGGTTGATTTGATGTATTCTTTACCTACTAAACCACAAAGGTACCAGAGGGTCTCAAATGAAAGTGCCCAAAAGTAAAGAAAACCAACCGAGAACCCACAATTTCTCACAGGTTGTGTCACAGAGAGCTCTCCAAGGATGAGGAAAAAGTACCCATCAGTCACCATTCGGATCCGCCCTTCATCATTTGGGATTTTATCCGTACCACCCGTCAGAGGTTACTAGTGCTCTACTCGGAGGTCAACCCGGTGGTAGGGGGTACCCTCCGTCAGTATTAGAGACGACAGTGTGGTGTACCACCCGATGTAGGTGAGTGGCCAACAAAGTGGGACTGGGGTGTGCAGTGCAAAAAGGGTGTGAAAGAAAAGAAACCAAGAAAAAGTGTGTTTAAAATTGGTTTTGAAAAAGCACTAGACAAAAGTTTATTCCAGGTGTGCTTGACATACCAACGTTAAAAACAGTGCAACCGCAAGCTGTCTGTTTATGTAGACAGCCTATGGTAAGTGTGGTCGACTAGTTTCAGCAATTTGAGGACTATTGCATCCTTGCTTTCATCAGGACCAGATTTACAACAAATACTACTGCACCAGGTAAAAGTGTGAATCAAAATGTAGAATGACACCAAAGAAACATAAACAAGTGCACACGGTCACCTGAATGCTCCGGGTGCCCTTACAGTCTGTGCAAGTCACTGTAAAAAGAAGAAAGTGGGGAGGTATAGCTATCAATAACAAATGGGCCAAACAGTAAGACCATTAATTATGGTTTAAACTAGAAAACACATACAAAGTGTTGTTTTAGAAAAAGCACTTTTTAGGTGCAAACACAGTTGGAATACATTTGGAACGAAATTTCTAATGCCAAATGTCATTGGGCTCTTACCTAAATCTGTAAGGCAGGCTGGCCTCACCCCACCTGGCAGAAGCTCAGGGAGAAATGAAGCACCGCTCTAGAAAACATGCAGGGCACACGTTAAAACATCAAATGCACAAGACAGAACAAGGCTCTTCTCACAACCTATAGCCGAAAATACATGGTCTTATTAACCATCAGAGGTGGTATCATTCTCTGAGGAAAGGCTCCGTCTGTGTAAGGACCCAACGAAAAAAATGAAAAAAATTCACAGAAATGCAGCAGGGTGCGAGGGCTCCTCTTACCTAACCGTCGGTACTCCTGGCCGGCGTCCTGGCCGTCTGGGGAGGTATCGACAGCTGGCGTGGGACCGTATTTAAACCTTGCACCCATTGGGTATGTCATCACGTGGGGCGTTCTATGGCGCCTCTGGATTGGTATAGATGCATCAAGGGCTAAACGCCCACTCGTTAGTAGACCGAACAAGGCTCAAGCGTACTCAAAGTAAACAACAATAGGCAGGCGGAGAGCTGTTTAATAGCCGCGCTGCTATTGGGCACGCGGTCGCATTGAGCGTTGAATGGCGTCTCGTGATTGGACGCGTGGTCACGTGGGGCGCTACATCGCGTCTCGTGATTGGACAGAGTGCAGACTGTGCTACACTTCTAATGCCGGGTCTACCGTCAAGTTGTCAAGGCGACGGGGGTAAACAATGGGGATAATAAGTCCTACTCGTGCACGGACCTGTGGAATAGACTTAAAGAATACAAACAGCGTTAGTTGAACCGTTGTGAAATTCAAAGCGCTGGCGAGCAACATGTAAACGCACAGGACTTTTAACTCACGGGGAGTATGATTTTATCACATAGGGTCAGGGCAAAGATGTATATAGTTCACCAGAAAGGGAGCAAGGCTGTTATGGAGTGCTACCTGTAGGCCTAGTGGTTAAAGGCAGGGATTCCCTAATACGATACAGTGGTTCACCCACCTAGAGAACTAGCTTCAAGCAGGGGATAGAAATCTCGGGAAATCTTGTATATCTGTCTCCCTCCTGCTAGGGTAAAGCTAACTGCCTCCTACTGTGGGTATGGCTACATAGATGAGTGTAGCTGAGATAAGGCGATGGTGCTGCTGAAGGAATCAGTTACAGTGAGGACCACGGGATGTCGTCATTCAGACCCTCTTTGTGGGTTTTCAATTTGAGTACCCATCTTTGTTCTTTTTTCATTAAGTAGCTGGCCACATCTGATGTGTGAGTTGGTATGTAAGGTTGTTCAAGGACAGTCCACTGAAATTCTGTGGCTAGATGTTTGGCCTCCAGGAAGTGGGAAGTGAGTTTAGTGGCTTGTCTTGCACACCGGATCGTGCTCTTGTGCTCAGATATCCGTATGCGGACCTTACGTGTGGTCATGCCCACATACTTGTAACCACAAGGGCAAGTGATAAGGTAGATCACGTGGTCACTATTGCAATTAGTGAACTTTACTTGCTTCCATGGTCTGGTGGTCCCTATGTCGATTTCCAATGTCTTCTTTGTCTGTGCGCAGACTTGGCAGTTGCCACAAGGATGATGTCCCTGGACAGGTGGAAGATCCCATAATGTGCCTACAGTTCTGGACATCTCGTTGCGTGGCCTGGTGTGCACAAGTCTGTCCCTCAGATTCGGGCCCCTCTTAAAGGAGACCATGGGACGGGGAAGGCTAAGGCGCCCAGAGTTCAGGATCGGCCAATGCTTCTTGACCGCACTCTGAATGCGGTTTGAGAGGCTACCAAAAGTGTGGACAAAGGTGAGGCGGTCTAGGTCCGGCTTGGGAGGTTTCGGTTCCAGTAAGGCTTCCCGATTATTGTTCATAGCCCTTTTCATGGACCTTTTCACAAGTTTGGGGGGATATTTTCGGGCCACCAGTTGCCTACTCAGATCATTTGAGTGTTTGTTGAAAGCTGTACTCGTGGAACAGTTCTTCTGTACCCGTAGAAAGTGGCTAAAGGGGAGGCTCTCCCTCAGTGCTCGTGGGTGGTTGCTGTTGAAAAGCAAAAGAGAGTTCCTTGCAATAGGCTTCCTATAAAGTTCTGATTGTAGGCCCTCTGGTCCTGCTGTTATTAGAAGATCAAGGAAGGCTAGTTGTAGTTGACCAATTTCAATGGTAAATTTAAGGTGGTTATTCCTACTGTTCAGCCACCCCAAGAATTCTAAGCAACTCTCGCTCGACCCTCGCCACACAACAAAGACGTCGTCGATGTACCTTTTCCAGGTTTTTAATTTGTCGATGAAAGGATTAGTCTGGTTCAGTACATGATTTTGTTCAAACGAGTGAACGTACAGATTCGCCAAGCTGGGGGCATAAACGCTCCCCATGCTGGTACCTGATGTTTGAAGGTAAACCTGGTCCTCGAATTGAAAAAAGTTTTGTTTCATGGCCAAGGTAGCACAGGCCATTATAAATTGGACGGGAGTGATGCTGTTAAGTTCTCTTGACTCAAGAAGTTGATGTACCACGTCCAAAGTCTCATCCTGCGGGATGGAAGTATAGAAAGCCTCAACATCGAATGAAACTAGGAGGTCAGTATCTCTATCAAATTCGATGTTAGGTATCAATCTGAGGAGGTCAGTGGTATCCTTAAGGTAAGTGGGCATTTCCTGCACCATAGGTCTCAAGAAATGGTCCACAAAAGTGGAGAGGGGTTCCAGGGCTGATCCTATCCCGGAAATTATAGGGCGTCCTGGGGGCGGTCGTTGCTCCTTGTGAACCTTGGGTAGGGTGTAGAAATAAGGCATCTTAGGGTGCTCAGTGTAGAGGTACCTGGCTTCAGCTGGGGTGATCCATCCCTCTGAAGAAGCTTCTTCTACCATTGTTTTGATGTTTGATTTAAGCTCATCTGTCGGGTCATGGTCCAGCGGGGCGTAAGATTGTCTCATGTTGAGTTGTCTGAGACACTCTGTTCTGTAGACTTGTGTGTCCATTATAACAATCGATCCGCCCTTATCAGCTGGCTTTATTGTTAAGTCCTTGTTGTCAGTCAGAGACTTGAGCGCTGAATGATGAGATTTAGGCAAATTGTGAAAAACTCTACGGTTGATACTGAAGAGGTCATCCATTTCTTTCTCTAGGGCTTGCTCATAGGCCAGTACTTGGGGAGGCATAAGATGAGTGGGGGGAGTGAAGGTGGACTTACACTTCAGCACGGTGTTGACATCTTCTTCACTTTGTGCACTAGCTTCTTTGTCCGCAAAGAAGAAGTGTAATCTGATCTTCCTGAGAAACCTGGCTAATTCTAGCCGGGTTTCAAACTCATCATTGTAATGAGTTGGCACAAAGCCCAAACCTTTGTTCAGGGCCTCCTCCTCTTGCTGGGTCAGCACATGACTGCTCAGGTTGATGACTATACTGGAGCTGCACTGCTCTGTCCGGTCTCCTTGTTTTTGGACGAGTTGCTCCTCAGGGTCCTCCCTTCTGTTGATGTTGATGGGGGGCTGAAATGAACTTGAGGCTGTGTGTTCCCTCTCTTCCTGCCTCGAGATCTGCCCCGGCCAAACCCTAAAAAAGGCTGCCCGTTGAAGTTATTTGCTTGAAAATTACCGGGGAAGTTCGGCATATTTGGTCCCATCGGCTGTTGGAATGGGCCTGGTTGTTGTGGTGGGAAGAAGGGTTGCATGCCCCCAAACTGCCAAGGATGGGGTGACCACCATTGTTGTTGTTGGTTGCCCCTCCAATTGTATCTGAAATTCCTTTTGCCTTGGCCTCGACCTCGTGAGTAGGAGTTATCACTGCCAGTGTCACTGCCAGACGAGTTATTGCCGGAACTAGATGTACTATAGGATGATCCTTTCCTACGGGCATTAGTACCAAAGTCAGGGGGAGTGTAAGTATCGCTAGAGTAAGGATAAATTTTCTCGAACTTAAACTTATCAAGATCTTTCTTGAATTTATCCATCTTAACCGACAGTGTGTGCTCTCTAAAATCTCTGTTGTTTTTATTCGTATCATCTAAGTTCTTGCTGAAGACCTTAGGAGCTATTGTGGTTTTGATTTTAGACTCTAGGATTTGAATTTCTATGAGCATAGTGTCAGCTATGCGTTTCGAAGTTTGGATAATCAAAATCAGCCAGTCTCTGGTACACCTCCAGGCGATCAGTGCCCAGTTTTTTAAGAACTCTCTGTCATTGAGAAATAGTCTGGGTGTGTTAGTTACTATGAGACCGGTGGGTGCACAGTCATTTCGTAGATATTGGGCCATGATTGTGCCATGCGTGGCTGTCCTGGTTTGTGATTTCTTTAAAACTAACAGTTTACCCCAGTCATCGTCACTCGCAGTGACAACAGACGCGGAAGACTCTGTCAAGTCAGGATGATCTGCCAGCGCTGCTAGGAGATCAGCATCGGAGAAGGATAAGCCATGGTTCTCGGCCATTGTAGGAGAAAATGTCCCGTCAAGTGTGCAAAATATGATCTAGAGTGGCAATAAAAGGTTCAAATCACAGCTACGTGATGAACTACTACTACGATACAAATAATTTGTAGGGAATATAAGGTCCGCAGTTAAAAAACTGCACTGAGACAACAGAACAATACGGTGGGGGAGGACCTAGGGGAAGTTTAAAGACCAAGCTCTGGGTACTATCCCCAAAAGAACTGCTAAACCACAAAGGTACCAGAGGGTCTCAAATGAAAGTGCCCAAAAGTAAAGAAAACCAACCGAGAACCCACAATTTCTCACAGGTTGTGTCACAGAGAGCTCTCCAAGGATGAGGAAAAAGTACCCATCAGTCACCATTCGGATCCGCCCTTCATCATTTGGGATTTTATCCGTACCACCCGTCAGAGGTTACTAGTGCTCTACTCGGAGGTCAACCCGGTGGTAGGGGGTACCCTCCGTCAGAATTAGAGACGACAGTGTGGTGTACCACCCGATGTAGGTGAGTGGCCAACAAAGTGGGACTGGGGTGTGCAGTGCAAAAAGGGTGTGAAAGAAAAGAAACCAAGAAAAAGTGTGTTTAAAATTGGTTTTGAAAAAGCACTAGACAAAAGTTTATTCCAGGTGTGCTTGACATACCAACGTTAAAAACAGTGCAACCGCAAGCTGTCTGTTTATGTAGACAGCCTATGGTAAGTGTGGTCGACTAGTTTCAGCAATTTGAGGACTATTGCATCCTTGCTTTCATCAGGACCAGATTTACAACAAATACTACTGCACCAGGTAAAAGTGTGAATCAAAATGTAGAATGACACCAAAGAAACATAAACAAGTGCACACGGTCACCTGAATGCTCTGGGTGCCCTTACAGTCTGTGCAAGTCACTGTAAAAAGAAGAAAGTGGGGAGGTATAGCTATCAATAACAAATGGGCCAAACAGTAAGACCATTAATTATGGTTTAAACTAGAAAACACATACAAAGTGTTGTTTTAGAAAAAGCACTTTTTAGGTGCAAACACAGTTGGAATACATTTGGAACGAAATTTCTAATGCCAAATGTCATTGGGCTCTTACCTAAATCTGTAAGGCAGGCTGGCCTCACCCCACCTGGCAGAAGCTCAGGGAGAAATGAAGCACCGCTCTAGAAAACATGCAGGGCACACGTTAAAACATCAAATGCACAAGACAGAACAAGGCTCTTCTCACAACCTATAGCCGAAAATACATGGTCTTATTAACCATCAGAGGTGGTATCATTCTCTGAGGAAAGGCTCCGTCTGTGTAAGGACCCAACGAAAAAAATGAAAAAAATGCACAGAAATGCAGCAGGGTGCGAGGGCTCCTCTTACCTAACCGTTGGTACTCCTGGCCGGCGTCCTGGCCGTCTGGGGAGGTATCGACAGCTGGCGTGGGACCGTATTTAAACCTTGCACCCATTGGGTATGTCATCACGTGGGGCGTTCTATGGCGCCTCTGGATTGGTATAGATGCATCAAGGGCTAAACGCCCACTCGTTAGTAGACCGAACAAGGCTCAAGCGTACTCAAAGTAAACAACAATAGGCAGGCGGAGAGCTGTTTAATAGCTGCGCTGCTATTGGACACGCGGTCGCATTGAGCGTTGAATGGCGTCTCGTGATTGGACGCGTGGTCACGTGGGGCGCTACATCGCGTCTCGTGATTGGACAGAGTGCAGACTGTGCTACACTTCTAATGCCGGGTCTGCCGTCAAGTTGTCAAGGCCCCACGTGATGACATACCCAATGGGTGCAAGGTTTAAATACGGTCCCACGCCAGCTGTCGATACCTCCCCAGACGGCCAGGACGCCGGCCAGGAGTACCGACGGTTAGGTAAGAGGAGCCCTCGCACCCTGCTACATTTCTGTGCATTTTTTTCATTTTTTTCGTTGGGTCCTTACACAGACGGAGCCTTTCCTCAGAGAATGATACCACCTCTGATGGTTAATAAGACCATGTATTTTCGGCTATAGGTTGTGAGAAGAGCCTTGTTCTGTCTTGTGCATTTGATGTTTTAACGTGTGCCCTGCATGTTTTCTAGAGCGGTGCTTCATTTCTCCCTGAGCTTCTGCCAGGTGGGGTGAGGCCAGCCTGCCTTACAGATTTAGGTAAGAGCCCAATGACATTTGGCATTAGAAATTTCGTTCCAAATGTATTCCAACTGTGTTTGCACCTAAAAAGTGCTTTTTCTAAAACAACACTTTGTATGTGTTTTCTAGTTTAAACCATAATTAATGGTCTTACTGTTTGGCCCATTTGTTATTGATAGCTATACCTCCCCACTTTCTTCTTTTTACAGTGACTTGCACAGACTGTAAGGGCACCCGGAGCATTCAGGTGACCGTGTACACTTGTTTATGTTTCTTTGGTGTCATTCTACATTTTGATTCACACTTTTACCTGGTGCAGTAGTATTTGTTGTAAATCTGGTCCTGATGAAAGCAAGGATGCAATAGTCCTCAAATTGCTGAAACTAGTCGACCACACTTACCATAGGCTGTCTACATAAACAGACAGCTTGCGGTTGCACTGTTTTTAACGTTGGTATGTCAAGCACACCTGGAATAAACTTTTGTCTAGTGCTTTTTCAAAACCAATTTTAAACACACTTTTTCTTGGTTTCTTTTCTTTCACACCCTTTTTGCACTGCACACCCCAGTCCCACTTTGTTGGCCACTCACCTACATCGGGTGGTACACCACACTGTCGTCTCTAATACTGACGGAGGGTACCCCCTACCACCGGGTTGACCTCCGAGTAGAGCACTAGTAACCTCTGACGGGTGGTACGGATAAAATCCCAAATGATGAAGGGCGGATCCGAATGGTGACTGATGGGTACTTTTTCCTCATCCTTGGAGAGCTCTCTGTGACACAACCTGTGAGAAATTGTGGGTTCTCGGTTGGTTTTCTTTACTTTTGGGCACTTTCATTTGAGACCCTCTGGTACCTTTGTGGTTTAGCAGTTCTTTTGGGGATAGTACCCAGAGCTTGGTCTTTAAACTTCCCCTAGGTCCTCCCCCACCGTATTGTTCTGTTGTCTCAGTGCAGTTTTTTAACAGCGGACCTTATATTCCCTACGAATTATTTGTATCGTAGTAGTAGTTCATCACGTAGCTGTGATTTGAACCTTTTATTGCCACTCTAGATCATATTTTGCACACTTGACGGGACATTTTCTCCTACAATGGCCGAGAACCATGGCTTATCCTTCTCCGATGCTGATCTCCTAGCAGCGCTGGCAGATCATCCTGACTTGACAGAGTCTTCCGCGTCTGTTGTCACTGCGAGTGAGGATGACTGGGGTAAACTGTTAGTTTTAAAGAAATCACAAACCAGGACAGCCACGCATGGCACAATCATGGGCCAATATCTACGAAATGACTGTGCACCCACCGGTCTCATAGTAACTAACACACCCAGACTATTTCTCAATGACAGAGAGTTCTTAAAAAACTGGGCACTGATCGCCTGGAGGTGTACCAGAGACTGGCTGATTTTGATTATCCAAACTTCGAAACGCATAGCTGACACTATGCTCATAGAAATTCAAATCCTAGAGTCTAAAATCAAAACCACAATAGCTCCTAAGGTCTTCAGCAAGAACTTAGATGATACGAATAAAAACAACAGAGATTTTAGAGAGCACACACTGTCGGTTAAGATGGATAAATTCAAGAAAGATCTTGATAAGTTTAAGTTCGAGAAAATTTATCCTTACTCTAGCGATACTTACACTCCCCCTGACTTTGGTACTAATGCCCGTAGGAAAGGATCATCCTATAGTACATCTAGTTCCAGCGATAACTCGTCTGGCAGTGACACTGGCAGTGATAACTCCTACTCACGAGGTCGAGGCCAAGGCAAAAGGAATTTCAGATACAATTGGAGGGGCAACCAACAACAACAATGGTGGTCACCCCATCCTTGGCAGTTTGGGGGCATGCAACCCTTCTTCCCACCACAACAACCAGGCCCATTCCAACAGCCGATGGGACCAAATATGCCGAACTTCCCCGGTAATTTTCAAGCAAATAACTTCAACGGGCAGCCTTTTTTAGGGTTTGGCCGGGGCAGATCTCGAGGCAGGAAGAGAGGGAACACACAGCCTCAAGTTCATTTCAGCCCCCCATCAACATCAACAGAAGGGAGGACCCTGAGGAGCAACTCGTCCAAAAACAAGGAGACCGGACAGAGCAGTGCAGCTCCAGTATAGTCATCAACCTGAGCAGTCATGTGCTGACCCAGCAAGAGGAGGAGGCCCTGAACAAAGATTTGGGCTTTGTGCCAACTCATTACAATGATGAGTTTGAAACCCGGCTAGAATTAGCCAGGTTTCTCAGGAAGATCAGATTACACTTCTTCTTTGCGGACAAAGAAGCTATTGCACAAAGTGAAGAAGATGTCAACACCGGGCTGAAGTGTAAGTCCACCTTCACTCCCCCCACTCATCTTATGCCTCCCCAAGTACTGGCCTATGAGCAAGCCCTAGAGAAAGAAATGGATGACCTCTTCAGTATCAACCGTAGAGTTTTTCACAATTTGCCTAAATCTCATCGTTCAGCGCTCAAGTCTCTGACTGACAACAAGGACTTAACAATAAAGCCAGCTGATAAGGGCGGATCGATTGTTATAATGGACACACGAGTCTACAGAACAGAGTGTCTCAGACAACTCAACATGAGACAATCTTACGCCCCGCTGGACCATGACCCGACAGATGAGCTTAAATCAAACGTCAAAACAATGTTGGAAGAAGCTTCTTCAGAGGGATGGATCACCCCAGCTGAAGCCAGGTACCTCTACACTGAGCACCCTAAGATGCCTTATTTCTACACCCTACCCAAGGTTCACAAGGAGCAACGACCGCCCCCAGGACGCCCTATAATTTCCGGGATAGGATCAGCCCTGGAACCCCTCTCCACTTTTGTGGACCATGTCTTGAGACCTATGGTGCAGGAAATGCCCACTTACCTTAAGGATACCACTGACCTCCTCAGATTGATACCTAACATCGAATTTGATAGAGATACTGACCTCCTAGTTTCATTCGATGTTGAGGCACTCTATACTTCCATCCCGCAGGATGAGACTTTGGACGTGGTACATCAACTTCTTGAGTCAAGAGAACTTAACAGCATCACTCCCATCCAATTTATAATGGCCTGTGCTACCTTGGCCATGAAACAAAACTTTTTTCAATTCGAGGACCAGGTTTACCTTCAAACATCAGGTACCAGCATGGGGAGCGTTTATGCCCCCAGCTTGGCGAATCTGTACGTTCACTCGTTTGAACAAAATCATGTACTGAACCAGACTAATCCTTTCATCGACAAATTAAAAACCTGGAAAAGGTACATCGACGACGTCTTTGTTGTGTGGCGAGGGTCGAGCGAGAGTTGCTTAGAATTCTTGGGGTGGCTGAACAGTAGGAATAACCACCTTAAATTTACCATTGAAATTGGTCAACTACAACTAGCCTTCCTTGATCTTCTAATAACAGCAGGACCAGAGGGCCTACAATCAGAACTTTATAGGAAGCCTATTGCAAGGAACTCTCTTTTGCTTTTCGACAGCAACCACCCACGAGCACTGAGGGAGAGCCTCCCCTTTAGCCAATTTCTACGGGTACAGAGGAACTGTTCCACGAGGACAGCTTTCAACAAACACTCAAATGATCTGAGTAGGCAACTGGTGGCCCGAAAATATCCCCCCAAACTTGTGAAAAGGTCCATGAAAAGGGCTATGAACAACAATCGGGAAGCCTTACTGGAACCAAAACCTCCCAAGCCGGACCTAGACCGCCTCACCTTTGTCCACACTTTTGGTAGCCTCTCAAACCGCATTCAGAGTGCGGTCAAGAAGCATTGGCCGATCCTGAACTCTGGGCGCCTTAGCCTTCCCCGTCCCATGGTCTCCTTTAAGAGGGGCCCGAATCTGAGGGACAGACTTGTGCACACCAGGCCACGCGACGAGATGCCCAGAACTGTAGGCACATTATGGGATCTTCCACCTGTCCAGGGACATCATCCTTGTGGCAACTGCCAAGTCTGCACACAGACAAAGAAGACATTGGAAATTGACATAGGGACCACCAGACCATGGAAGCAAGTAAAGTTCACTAATTGCAATAGTGACCACGTGATCTACCTTATCACTTGCCCTTGTGGTTACAAGTATGTGGGCATGACCACACGTAAGGTCCGCATACGGATATCTGAGCACAAGAGCACGATCCGGTGTGCAAGACAAGCCACTAAACTCACTTCCCACTTCTTGGAGGCCAAACATCTAGCCACAGAATTTCAGTGGACTGTCCTTGAACAACCTTACATACCAACTCACACATCAGATGTGGCCAGCTACTTAATGAAAAAAGAACAAAGATGGGTACTCAAATTGAAAACCCACAAAGAGGGTCTGAATGACGACATCCCGTGGTCCTCACTGTAACTGATTCCTTCAGCAGCACCATCGCCTTATCTCAGCTACACTCATCTATGTAGCCATACCCACAGTAGGAGGCAGATAGCTTTACCCTAGCAGGAGGGAGACAGATATGCAAGATTTCCCGAGATTTTTATCCCCTGCTTGAAGCTAGTTCTCTAGGTGGGTGAACCACTGTATCGTATTAGGGAATCCCTGCCTTTAACCACTAGGCCTACAGGTAGCACTCCATAACAGCCTTGCTCCCTTTCTGGTGAACTATATACATCTTTGCCCTGACCCTATGTGATAAAATCATACTCCCCGTGAGTTAAAAGTCCTGTGCGTTTACATGTTGCTCGCCAGCGCTTTGAATTTCACAACGGTTCAACTAACGCTGTTTGTATTCTTTATGTCTATTCCACAGGTCCGTGCACGAGTAGGACTTATTATCCCCATTGTTTACCCCCGTCGCCTTGACAACTTGACGGCAGACCCGGCATTAGAAGTGTAGCACAGTCTGCACTCTGTCCAATCACGAGACGCGATGTAGCGCCCCACGTGACCACGCGTCCAATCACGAGACGCCATTCAACGCTCAATGCGACCGCGTGTCCAATGGCAGCGCGGCTATTAAACAGCTCTCCGCCTGCCTATTGTTGTTTACTTCGAGTACGCTTGAGCCTTGTTCGGTCTACTAACGAGTGGGCGTTTAGCCCTTGATGCATCTATACCAATCCAGAGGCGCCATAGAACGCCCCACGTGATGACATACCCAATGGCTGCAAGGTTTAAATACGGTCCCACGCCAGCTGTCGATACCTCCCCAGACGGCCAGGACGCCGGCCAGGAGTACCGACGGTTAGGTAAGAGGAGCCCTCGCACCCTGCTGCATTTCTGTGCATTTTTTTCATTTTTTTCGTTGGGTCCTTACACAGACGGAGCCTTTCCTCAGAGAATGATACCACCTCTGATGGTTAATAAGACCATGTATTTTCGGCTATAGGTTGTGAGAAGAGCCTTGTTCTGTCTTGTGCATTTGATGTTTTAACGTGTGCCCTGCATGTTTTCTAGAGCGGTGCTTCATTTCTCCCTGAGCTTCTGCCAGGTGGGGTGAGGCCAGCCTGCCTTACAGATTTAGGTAAGAGCCCAATGACATTTGGCATTAGAAATTTCGTTCCAAATGTATTCCAACTGTGTTTGCACCTAAAAAGTGCTTTTTCTAAAACAACACTTTGTATGTGTTTTCTAGTTTAAACCATAATTAATGGTCTTACTGTTTGGCCCATTTGTTATTGATAGCTATACCTCCCCACTTTCTTCTTTTTACAGTGACTTGCACAGACTGTAAGGGCACCCGGAGCATTCAGGTGACCGTGTGCACTTGTTTATGCTTCTTTGGTGTCATTCTACATTTTGATTCACACTTTTACCTGGTGCAGTAGTATTTGTTGTAAATCTGGTCCTGATGAAAGCAAGGATGCAATAGTCCTCAAATTGCTGAAACTAGTCGACCACACTTACCATAGGCTGTCTACATAAACAGACAGCTTGCGGTTGCACTGTTTTTAACGTTGGTATGTCAAGCACACCTGGAATAAACTTTTGTCTAGTGCTTTTTCAAAACCAATTTTAAACACACTTTTTCTTGGTTTCTTTTCTTTCACACCCTTTTTGCACTGCACACCCCAGTCCCACTTTGTTGGCCACTCACCTACATCGGGTGGTACACCACACTGTCATCTCTAATACTGACGGAGGGTACCCCCTACCACCGGGTTGACCTCCGAGTAGAGCACTAGTAACCTCTGACGGGTGGTACGGATAAAATCCCAAATGATGAAGGGCGGATCCGAATGGTGACTGATGGGTACTTTTTCCTCATCCTTGGAGAGCTCTCTGTGACACAACCTGTGAGAAATTGTGGGTTCTCGGTTGGTTTTCTTTACTTTTGGGCACTTTCATTTGAGACCCTCTGGTACCTTTGTGGTTTAGCAGTTCTTTTGGGGATAGTACCCAGAGCTTGGTCTTTAAACTTCCCCTAGGTCCTCCCCCACCGTATTGTTCTGTTGTATTCTTTACCTAACCTTTCATACTGGCCCGCAGGTATATACTCTTGGCAGTATTTAAACTGGAAAGTTGTTATCGGAATTGAAATTGTTCCGTGTATTATCCATTCAATGACAGGTCTCTCTGACATTGTCGAATGGTAATCTCTCAAGTTTTTCAATGCTCAGAATCGTATAATCTGCTCCTTTTTGTGCCAAACTGATTTGTTTATCAGTAAGGTTAAAGATACCGAATAAGGACGTTGTGTTGATTAAACGCCATGGTACGTAGCCTGAACGCAGATTTTGCAACGTCCAACCAAGCTGTACAATAGAACATAATTGAGACTGACCATGTTGTAACATTAGTAAGTCCTGCTCTATTATATCAATAGCAGATGATACAATGCTGTCCAATGAATATATTCTGGAGGACAGAGTCGTTAATCCATTGTCCACCACAGAAAGTGATTTTTCCAAATTTATACGATCAATTTCTCGTATTTTTTCTGCTGTTTCAATTTGCATTACTTTCCAAGCTTCGTTGTACGCAGCGTATATACCGGCCGCTATGAAACGTTTTTGACGCTGTTTGCGTGGTCCCAGTATGAAATCACGCAAGTCAGCACCGTCTTTAAGTAAAGTTAAGTGTTGTTTAATTTCAGCCAGTGTGGATTTCTGTAGCCACTCAAGGCATAGTTTCCCTACACTGTATGTTGTAACTATCCCTGGATGTTGTCTCTGGGAGTATCTTGGGTCTGGCCTGGTCATTTTGAACCCCTGTGTTTTGTTCAGGAATCTATCTTGACAGTTATTTGTGTCTGTTGGCCAGATCAACCACTTTTTCCAATCAGGATGTGTTCTGTTTTGGTGTAAAATATGGGATACGTCTATCTCCATATCTGTAGTGCTATCACTATCAGTTATGGGTTTCGGAATAGACGGTGTATTTAAGTCTTTTATCTTAGCTAATGTTGGGTAATAAATCCATTAAGCTGGGTAATAAATCCTCCAACCCTCCTCCTCAGAGCGAAGACGAAGACGCAAAGCAAATAAACCACAGCTGCCTCCCAAAACACAGGAAATGTTCTTGCACCTTTGTCCGTTTATTGGCATGCCAAGGCAGAATGCAGACGCAGTGTCACATCTTGGAACAAGCTTCTTCTGCCCCTCATGAATAGTCACAGCAGAATATATAGGGCAGAAAGTGCAGTCATCAGTAAACTCATAAGATGTGGCCAAGGCCAAATACGGTTGTACATATACAAATAGAAGTGCCATGCAGGCCCAGAACATAGAGCAATATATGGGCACAAGGGACCAGAAAGCAAGTTTAAGCCAACCTGCAAGAATTAGAGGCTTTCCACAGCTGTTAACCCATGATGTGTCAATGAGGTCAATGTAGGGCTCGGGGTCAAGTTTTAATAGATCTGTAAGGGGAGGGGTGTTCAGGAGCACGGAGCAAGTAGCTTGGTCAGAGCGGTTAGCTCAGGAGGTCTGAGATAGTGTGGCGGAGAATATGGGATTGAGATATATTTTTCCCCAAAATATCCCTCCTTTTTGATAGCAATATCAAATACCATTGTAAGAAAAATATGAATACATGCATATGGTAGAAATATCGAAAAAGTACTTATCTTTGACTAGCATCACACAGTCTTTAAATAACATGCATATATTGGCGTAGAACCATCCAAGAGGTATTCATTTTTCTACATAGATAAAATTATATACTAATACTTAATGCTTTTATATTATATCTCTATAGCCATTAATTGAAATGTTTCTTTGTGTGCTTTCTCTACATCCTGTTGTATTTGGAGATATTTGTAGGCTAGCTCCTGTTCTGTAGGAGGTAGAGTTTTAACTGCGGAAATTGAATGGATGCTTTTACTACACCATTGCTGTACCATGGAGCAGCAACACTGAAGACAACACAAAAATATCACTATTGTTAAAAAGATACCCAGTAGCGCTAAAAGTAAGTGCTTTAACCACCCTGTTGGTAGCCATGACCATAGCCAGGACCAGTCATTAGAATCTGTAATTTTCCCTGCTCCACGGAATATTTGAACTGCATTCTTAATTTGTGCCACATCCCTTGCTATGTTCCCACTTTTGTTTAAAAAATAACAGCAAGAGGAATTTAATAAAACGCAAAGTCCTCCTTGTTGTAGTGTCAGGAGGTCAAGCGCAATTCTATGTTGAATAGTCATGGCAGCTACTGAGTTAATTTCCATCTGCAACTGTTGAAGTACATCTCTTGTTGCATTGAATGCTACAGCTAGCTCAGCAGACATATTAACTAGAGCCAATTCTAAATCATATACCCCATATCCAGGAATAAATATACGCATTAGTTCAAAGAATAGACCTTGTCTAGTTTCCAGAATAGGTGCCTGTATATCTCTTTTATATCTATGAGCAAAACTCCCCAAATGTTGTGGCTCATGGGCTGCAATGTGTGGCACGACTGAAATGTTTGGTGTAAGGTAAGAAATAGCACACATGCCTTCCCAGTGGCGGGGAAGCACCTTGTATGCTTTAGTGCCACAAACAAAATACATTCCCCCCTGTAACTGTGTGTCTAATGTGTGATATTTACTGAGTGGAAGGCCTACCCCTTCAGGAAAGTGTTTTGGAATTGATCACACCATTTGTAATCAATCCATGAAGAATTTATAAGGGTAACATTTGCCCATGGTGCCATGTACGAGCAGCGAGCTGACCATAAGGGGTATTCTAATATTTTAGAAATCACATTTGGTGCCCTAGCGTGCTTATTCTTTTGCTCAATGAATGGATCATATAGAAGACCATCAGGTGTTATTAATAGTGTCTCTCTATCTACAGTGATGTTCCAGTAATGCAAAGTATAGTTTACTTGTTTTCCTCGTAGCTTAGCTGTCCAGTTCCTACTTACTAACTGTCTGTCTTTTATGTTCCAATTCCCTGTGATATTATCAAATTCTAATATGTTAGGACACTGGCTATTTTTTAAATGTCCTAAGTATCGCAAAGCTGGGTTATATCCTGAAACATGATGCTTTAAACATACAGGAAATGCTTTTTCCTTGTCTTTGTATTCTACTGTAGGAGACACTTGATATTGGGCTTGAATATTTGGCAGTATAGTACAACGTGGGTACCATCCAATCCTTCCTTCTCCACAATCCCAGGTTACATTGGATATGAGGCATCCTATTCCTTGCGCATAATTTTGTATAGGCACAGGTGTTTCGTAAAGGCCAGTAGGGTCACTTTGGTGTCTGGATAACTCTCTACAAATCCAGCAATTTTGAAGACCTAAAGCCTGGGCAACTTTCTCATGTACTGCAATGAGGGGATGGTCAGCAGGTTGTTGCAGTACAGGTAGCACACACATAATTAAGGTACTTAAAAATATTGTTCGGATAATGCAATGCATTTTCTGGACAGTGGTAAATGTTCCTTTCAGAATTTAAAATGTTGTTAGGCAGTGCCTTTCTGTCTCAGTTCCAGGGTACTTTCTGTAAGTGTCAATAATGAAAGTTCTTGTGGTGTGCTGTCATCTGCTTCTCCTCCTGGTCCGTAGTCGTCTTGTTCAGGGGCGGTTTCCCGGACCTGCCCTGCGTGCTTCACTCAACAGCATCAGTTGGTGTCACCGTTTCTGGGACACTTGATGAAGGACCCTGAGCGTTGTTGTTAGGAAAGGTCTGGTCTGTCTCCCCCTTGTCCTGTGTTTCGCGCTGCTCCACTTGTGGCCGTTGCTCATCTGTTAAAGGCAACTCTGCCTCAGGCGTTGTTGGTGCAGCTCTGCATCGTGTTCCGTGCAGCCACTCGGAACGTCCCTCCACCTTTAGTGATGTTCTGGTAACCAGGAGCACAATGTGGGGTCCAGTCCACCTAGAAGTAAGAGAATTTTTTTTTATTTTTCTCACCATGACCATGTCGCCAGGTTTAAAAGGGTGTGTTTGTTCTAAGGAAGGATGGGGCAAAGCTTCCTTCACCTGGAGATGGTGATGCCTCAATACCACTGATAATTGTACAGCATAGTCAGAAATCTGCTCATCCGTCCACAGCAGTGCTGCTTGGGATGCTGTTAGAGGCAACCTCAACCCCACCGACATAGGCCGCCCCATCAATACCTCATGGGGGGACAAGAGAGTTGTTCTAGATGGTGTTGCTCTTATGGCATGCAGCACTAAAGGCAGCGCCTCTGGCCATTTCAGGCCTGTTGCATCAGTTGTTTTGGCTAATTTATGTTTTATTGTGGAGTTCATTCTCTCCACCTGCCCTGAACTTTGTGGGTGGTAAGGGGCATGCAGTTTCCACTCTATTCCCAAACACTCACACATCTTTTCCACAATGGCAGCAACAAATTCACCCCCTCTGTCACTGTTTATGCTCTGGGGGACCCCAAATCGGGGTATTATATCATTCATCAAGCATCGCACAACAGTTGCTGCATCATTCTTCCTAGTGGCAAACGCCTCCACCCATTTTGAAAACTGATCCACACATACCAGCAAATATTTGAATCCATTCACTGGGGGCATGTAGGCGAAGTCTATTTGAAGGTTGGTAAAGGGACCCTCTGGTACTGGCAAGTGATCATGAGTAGCGGGGGACCGACCTTTAGCATGATGGGCACAGACAAGACATTGGGAGCAGAATTGTGCAGTGAAAGCTGTTATCCCTGGTGCAAACCATTCTTGTCTAATCAAAGCATTCATCCCTCCTTGAGCCATGTGAGTGGGTCCATGGGCAAGCCTTGTAAGGGGCAGGAACATACTGCGTGGGGCCACAGGCCTCCCATCCGGGTGTACCCACAATCCCTCATCATTTGGCTCACATCCAGCATCACTCCACGCTCTTTCTTCCTCTGGAGGTGCAGACCATTGTGCTTCTTTCACATCAGCTAGCAACAATTGTCTCTGAATCAGCTGTATTTTTGGAATACTTTTTGCCATTGAAGGCACCATCTGTACTGTCTGTAACATGCTCTTTTTTGCTGCTGTGTCCGCCATCGCGTTACCTCTGGCTATCTCAGTATTAGCTCCTGTATGTGCCTCACATTTTATTACTGCTACTCTGTTGGGCAGTAGTATTGCCTGTAGCAAATTCTTTACTAAGGGGCCATTTTGAATGGGGCGTCCTGCTGCTGTTATGAAACCACGATACTGCCACAGCTGGCCAAAATCGTGTACAACTCCAAAGGCATAACGAGAGTCAGTGTAAATATTAACATATTTCCCCTCCGCTAGGATGCATGCTCTTGTTACAGCATACAGCTCGGCTTGCTGGGCAGATGTGCCAGGTGGGAGGGCTGCACTTTCAATTATGGTGTCTACTGTTGTTATAGCATACCCTGCTCTGTAATCAGTGTCTGTTAGTCTGCTGGAGGAACCATCAGTGTACCATTCATAGTCAGTTTTTTCCAATGGTGTTTGCTGCAAATCTGGTCTGGGTGTGGTGCATGTCTCTACAACTTCAACACAGTCATGGTCAGGGGTCTCATCTGAATCACCTAGTGGAGGTAAAAATAATGTTGCAAAATTAACAGGTGGGCATCTTTTAATGGTGATATTGGTGTTAGACAACAGAGTGACCTCATAACCTGTTTGCCTGGCTGCCGAAAAATGTTGTGTTGCTGCAGATGACAACAGCAACTGTACCGAATGTGGCACATAAACAATACAAGGGTAGTCCAACACAATGGGAGCTGTCCTCTCTACCATCACAGCTGCTGATGCCACTGCTCTCAAACAAGCTGGATGCCCAGTTACTGCTGCAGGCAAAGTCACAGAGTAGTATGCCACAGGTCTTTTTCCTGAGCCATGCTGCTGTGTCAGCACACCATTTGCAATGCCATTTTGCTCTGACACATAGAGATGGAAGGGCAGTTTGTAATCAGGCAGCCCCAGGGCTGGTGCAGTACACAAAGTCTCTTTCAGTTTCTTAAAACAGATTGCAAGTTCATTAGTCCATACAATGTTGTTGGGAGCATCTTGTAGTGTACTTTGTCGCAGGATGGCATCATAGGATCTGTACTCAGGGATCCACTGGCGGCAGTAGTTCATCATCCCCAGGAATGACTGCATTCCTTTCTTGGTGGACGGAGGCTGCATGCCCTGAATCATTTTTATCCTGTCAGGTGATATGCGGCGTGTTCCTTTGGATACCACATAACCCAGGTAAGTCACCTCTTTTTGGCAGCACTGGAATTTTGACAATGAAGCTTTGTGTCCTCTCTCCTGGAGGTGATTCAGCAGCGCTACAGTGTCTTTTTCACAGGCTTCAAGTGATGGGGATGCCACGAGTAAATCATCCGCGTACTGCAAGATGATACTACCTCCTTCCAGGTGTAGGCTATCCAGGTCTCTCTTTACTGCCTGGCAATAGACCGTGGGACTCTCAGTATAGCCTTGTGCCAGTCTTCTGAAAGTATATTGGGTATCTTTCACTGTGAAAGCAAAGAGGTACTCGCTCTCTGGATGGACTCTAATACTGAAAAATGCAGAGGAGAGATCAATGACTGAAAAGTACTCTGCCTCTACAGGTATAGAAGATAATATGGTATTGGTGTCAGGCACAACAGGTGCTAAGGGAACCACAATGTTGTTTATCTGTCGTAAGTCCTGTATGAACCTATACTGCCCAGTATTGCCCTTGGGTAATGGAATGATAGGACTATTACAGGGGCTGGATGTCTTTTTAATGATACCTTGTTGCAAGAGAGATTCAATCACAGGTTTTATTCCCTCCTCTGCCTGAGGTGACAGCCTGTACTGACGGACATAAGGTAATTCAGCATTCTCTTTAAGTGTCACTTTATGGGGAGGGCATGTTTTCAATAATCCTGCCTCATTTTTGTGTTTTGCCCAGACCTCTGAGTTCACTTGCTCTAGGATTTTGTTTTTAGTCAGCTGTAAAGCCATATTCCCTTCAAGTTTGTCAAAAACTGCAGTCCTGTCCTTTCTGTTCATACACAACGTCCAACACCATCCTTCTCCATCTCCTAACACAGACACCATTCCTAAAGGAAATGTAAAATCCTTAGTTCTAGGTAAGTCCTGAAGGCGTTTGACCATGGGGCCCAAATCCTTAGGGTAGTAACCTGGTGCTACAGCTATGGATACATGTGGTTCAGAATCTGGCACTTGAACTAATCTCATTTCCTGTGGTCCTAGTTCAATGCTCACTGCACACCCTTCTTTTCCTACATATAATGTGTGCTCAAACAACTCCATTGTCCAGTGCAAATGTTTATCTGCCCTGTAGGCATACCATTCAGGCACTGCTCCTCTGAAAAATGCTGCAGTACAGTGTATGGGCTCAGGTCCTAATGTCAACTGCACTAAATGCGTGACCAATTCACTCTCAATGTCAGGGCTGTATTTAAACAGTTCTTGGAACATGTTTTCATAAAAACCTCCATGTAATGGAGTCCATTGGTAACGTGTTGGAGAGAGAGACAAGACGGGGGGTGCACATAACACAGAGTCCTCACTTAATTTGCAAGCAGTAAGTGCTCTATTAGCCAATTCTAACCTGTCCTCAGGTACTTGTAAGTAAATCCCATTTTGTGAAAAATATAATGTTGCATGCAATTTACAGAGGAGGTCTCTCCCCAGCAAATTGATGGGTGCATCTGGTGACAGCAGAAACTGATGGGTCATTGTGTGGTCATCAACAGAAACTGGTAGGGGTTCTGACAATTCTTCATGCATCATCATTCCATTTACTGCTATAGTACTAACTGTTTCACCACTACCAGGACCCCACTTGTTTCTTACTGCGGATAGGGTTGCACCACTGTCTATTAGGAAATCGATCTCTTTATCTCCTACCTTAATTTGAAACATGGGATTCTCCTCTGGTGTCTCTGATACCTTCATCATAAAGCACTGGGCTCTGGTTGCTGCAGTTTGTCCCATCTCTCTCTCCGCGTTGTCCTATGCTGATCCATGTTGCTCCTGGAAAGGATTCCTCAGGGAGTGCTGGGTCTGCTTCAGGTCTCTGGGCATGGGTGGTGCAGATGGCTGGGTCTTGTTTCTGTCTGACCTTTCATTCCTGTTTCTATCATTTCTATTATACTGGTCACTTCTCTCATTCCAGTCTCTTCTACCTCTATTATTTCTACAATTGCGTGCCCAGTGCCCATACCTCTGGCAACTATAGCACCGATCCCCACTCTTGTCTCTCCTCTGGTATCCTTGTCCATTATCCTGTCTTTGCTGTGCCCCCTGATAGTACATTCCCTCTGGCTCCTCCTCTCTTTGTATTTGCTGCAACATCATTCCTTTGTCATTTTTAGCGATGTCCTTCCTTACCTTAAAAATACCATCTCTTTCCATAGTTATGAGAAGCGTGCACAAGTCGTGATATCCTTTAGTGGACCAATCAGGGTGGCGTAGTTTACAACTGTGGGCCACAGAAGCTAGCAATCCATTCATAAGTGTTTGCGTAGCCAATACCTTATAGGCCTCTGTGGTGCGTGGTACCCCTGCACTGTTATCCCATGCTTCATTGTACCTTAAGATGTAATCAGCCACTGACTCTCCTGGCTTCTGCAACGTGGCAGTGACTTGAGAAAAATCACCATGTTTAACTGCTAGGCCATTAATTGTGTCCCTGATAGACTCTAACCAATTAATCAATCTATTTTCTGTGACATCCATATTATTAGTCAGTATGGTCCAATCCCTTTCCTGTGGAATTTGGAATGCACTTTTTACTAAAGACCATCTGCTCCCATATCCTATTTTTAATAGCATTTCTACATCTCGAGGGAGGGGGGTATAGGCAATACATATTTTATGAAGCCACTCATAATATTTTACACTGGCAGTCAGTGGGTCAGGTGCGTCCTTAGTCATTTGGGTTGCCTCCAAGGGGGTCCATGGTTTTAGCATGGCTGTCCCCCCCAACACTATTTTTGGTGCAGTTAGTTTAGTGTTCAATAATATGTCATCAGCAGTGTTCCCTCGAACCCGCGCGCATGCGCGCGCGCCCATCTCTTTCACCCCGAGCGCGCATTCACCTATGATGAGCGCGCACATAGCCGATCCCTCGAGCATCTTGCAGCAGGGGGCTGACTCACGTAAAAACACAGGGTCGCCTCTGGCAGTCCAGGCGCGCAACACGCTTAGGGCTCAAGGGCTACGACTCTCCGTCCCCGACCCCCCTGCTCTCACCACTACCACCTCCCCCTTCGTGTGTGTAGCCCGGGCTGGAATAGATTCCCGGGCGCACACACAAACAGTTTTTCAGCTGCCAGCCGCACCCGAGTACTTCACAGGTCTTTAAAAGACCATTGACGTGTTAACGAGGCTTTGTCTTACCCCTTAGAGCCCCTGCAGCCCCACTCAGCATATTGCTATAGTCAGAGTGAAGCTGCAGGGGCTCTAAGGGGTGAGACAAAGCCTCGTTAACAAGTCAATGGTCTTTTAAAGGTGAAGTACTCGGGTGCGGCTGGCAGCTGAAAAACTGTCTGTGTGTGCGCCCGGGAGAATGGACACGACACAGGGTAGATCAGAGACCAAGGCTGCGGGCGGAGCGGCAGGAACACCCGGGGCGATGACAGTGGTAGCCCAGACACCGCCAAGGAAGCAGAGACACACAGCAACAGCGACCCCACTCCGCCAAGTGCTGTTAAAGGCCTGGTGTACTGCAGGCCCTTTATAGGCTGTCACTTTCGCCCCGACCCTCGAGGCAACCCCCTGCACTGCGGGCACTCCTAAAAACAGTCTCTTAAGACCAGTCGCGCCCAGCCCTGTCTCTGCCCCCGTCTCTGCTCTGCCTCTGAGGCCCGACTCCTGTACCCGGAAGAGCAGGTGCCTCCTCTGCTGTCAAAACCAGTCAGCCGGGTGGAAGCAGGCCTTTGCACCAAGCCTGCTGCTAACACCAGCGTCTCCAGTGCTACACTTAACATCACACATTATCTCTTTTCGTTCATGTACAATGTATTGCTCCCTTTATCCTTTCCAGTGCACAGTGTATTAGTATTTCAAAATGCATAGTACAGCCTATCCAAGATGCGCACGCATATTTTTTTTTCCTTTTCTATTATCTAGGCTTATTGTTCCCTCTTTACCTCCCTTTGTTGATATATTTTTCTATCCACCATTTAATACATTAATATTTCGTATTTTCCTGTATTTTTTAACTGAACGTTTTCATCGCCCTTATTTCACGGGAGCGATTTCACCACACCCAGTTAACAATTAAATGATATTCTTTGAATTCTGCGTTTAAACCAGTTAACGCCATTTACATGGTTCCAAGGGTTTTGGTATTTGTGAAATGTGATCACTGGCCTCTAATAATATCTGGCAGCTGTCCAGGCCAGCAGACACGTGAATTAACATGTCATTAGAAATCCTCGATGGCATACTACAACTAAACTGTTTATTTGTTTAACGTCATTTGTTGTGCCACTTAAAGTGAGATTGCATCTAACGTAAAAATATACTAATAGATGCTAAATATGAACACTGCGTAGAGAGTGTTTTAGAAGTAAGCCTCTTTCCAAGACGGATACGTAAGTCTTTGGCTAGGTATGTTTAATAAGGATGATGACCATATATACGTGCGATGTGTTTTGGAAACACTGTGTTATGCATCTTTGCCATTGGCTATTGTAAGTGCCTGGTATACCTCATTTTGTTTACAACAAGGTGTGCAGTATATAATATTGTGACTATACAGTCACTCGAACGTAATGTGCCCAGCAGTCCAATGTCTCAAGATCAACCTCTTCGAAATACAATTTTGACTAAGGCTGAATGCCTTCCCACTAGATAGATGCTTGGGCAAATACCTTTAATGTTTTAACTCTAGTCACTGTTTTTACTTAAATGGTTGTTCTTTTCAACTGTTACAACCCGACTTCTTGTAAAGCGATCTAAACCTGTGACCATGCTTGTGCTATAGAAAGTGGGGAAAAAATAAAGTGGTTCTGTGTTGCCCATTGAACGCCAACTGATGGAAACCTGCTGCCAGCCACGGCCGGTGGTAGGTGTAACTGCAGGGCGGTGACGTAGGGAGGGGGAGAGGCAGGGTGGGGGGTTGTAATGTATGGATTACGGACTTTAACAGGTAAGTAAACATATAAATACATAAAACTAATTTCGTTGTGCGCACTGCATCGCATTTGGTGTTGCAGTGCACACAACGAAATTCGTTTTATTAACTTATACGTTTACTTACCTGTTAAAGTCCGTAATCCATACATTCCAACCCCCCACCCTGCCCCTCCCCCTCCCTATGTCACCGCCCTGCAGTTACACCTACCACCGGCCGTGGCTGCCTGCTGCTACTAGTGAGGAAAACACAAAAGACTTTGCATTCTGCCTTGTCCTTTTCGTAGTTCCTTCAAGTCCAATCATATTTTTATCTTAGCATTTTGTATTGTTTCTGCATAAAGTAACTACAACAAGTTTGGAGATCCCTACCGTCCACGACCCAGCATGACTCCAAAACAGGCCTCACTTAAACAACTGTGCAAACCCACGCATACTTCCATTATGTTCAACATATGGGTAGCCTTTTACTCAAAAATGGTAGTGCGTAACTAGTTGATTTTAATGTAACATTTGCACACATGGCAACTTTAGGAAGTTGCCACTCTTTTGCCCAACATTTCCCAACTGTTTTTGGTTGCACACAAGCTTTTGTTCTCTTGACAGCCTTCTGCCCTCTTAGGGACAGGTGAGAACCATACTCAGGAAGGAAAACAAAGGATCTGCCAAGGCAGGAGGTGTGATTTCATTCTAGCTGGAAGGCCAAACAGGGTGTGAGCCAAAAAGGTGAGCTTCAAAGGGAAAGCCATATTTGAAGGGCAAATGGTAGTCACACTCGAGAGGTGCTGCTCTTTTGATTTAGCATAGGCTGGCATTTCGGAGAAAGAGAGAAGCTGTTGCCAAACCTTTTTTCCATGAGTAGATAACCCCCAGGTGGACACACCTTTGGCATGGACTAAGGAGCCTCACGCACCAAGGGAAGGTTCTGCCTTTTTGGGAATGGGTAGAATGGTATGTTTTGGGCTTGCCAGATGCCACTCTTCGCTGGATGTCGTCCCTAGGCGAGAGGAGAACTGGTAGCCCATTGGCTATTAAAACATATACAGGGTCATAAAAGCTAAAGAAGCCTGGCATGGTGAGTTGGTAGCTAAGAACACATAATCGTCACTGACTGCCAAAGTGCAGTCTAAGAGATCAAGTTCAGGCCCTCAAAAGTTTCACCCGAATCTGCTGGACCCGGTAGAGTCATTGGAGTACAGGTTTGTGGCTTGACAAGGGAGTTACTGACATTTAAAAGAAACAACGGGTTTTGCGGTAGTGGAGGCCCAGTTGTATCTGTTTTTTGGCTGCACTTCACATGAACTTCAAGGGAAAAGGCCTCTGAGACCAAAGTTGCCCCACTATGTTCATGGACTGAGGGGTGGCCACAAGAAGGTCCCCTGACACCTGCTCAGCATCCTTTATCCCTTGCATCACTACTACTCCTTTGATTCCTATGGAGCTTTACCCGTAGACTATGGAACTAGAGTGGAGACTGCTTTAACTGCAAGGTAACTGTTACTCTGTACCTTATTGTTCCCTGTGACTGGCTCAGTTCGGAGCTGGTTGCCACAGGAGCTGTTGTCAAGTAACTTGTGATGGCTAACTCTAAATTGAAAGTCGCAGTAGATTGCAGTGATTTATTGTTCTAAGTCAAAATCTGGGATTTATTGTTTCTTTGAAAATTCATATCACCGGTACACTTATGTGGATTTTTGTCATTAAAGTGTTTTTTTAAGACAAAAATGCAAAAATATTTTTCTTTATATTCAACTGTTTTGGTACTGCTAAATGCTTATCACTTGTTCATTTGTTAAATCCTGACTGCTGTGGCTCAGAGCCTGACTGCTGTGGCTCAGAACCACAGCTACCCAGAACTGAGCTAAGGTTTTTCATACGGACCTGATACTTATTTGTGCTTTTATTACACTGTGAGGGTGCACAACCACACCATATATTAAACCACTTCCCTCACATCTTCTTTAGGCATTAACTCAGGTCATTTTGCTACAAAAGCTTTCTTTCTTTTTATTATACTTTGTGTAAAAGCACCCCATAGGCACATTCACTTTAATGTTGGCCCTGCCCCTTTTTTTAGACGCTGCACCCAAACACGCGGTCTGGTTCCTGGCGCACATAACATTGGCTGCAGCGCACAGAGACCTTACACTGCCGCACACAGAGGAAAAAAATTAGAGGGAACATTGGTCATCAGTATATGATTTCTCACCCTTTCCCTTTAGGGACCGTGTTTGTGACTGTATATGTATCAGCCGTTCCCTTCTCTCTAGCTTATCCTGTAGTTTATTAATGGAGCGTTGTATTTCCTCCCTATCAGTGTTCACTTCTTCTTGGAACTCATCTGCCTCTTTCCTCAGGTGTGCCAACTGCTCATGTTCCTCATCGTTTCTCTCTTTTGCACTCAGCTCTAAGTCTTCACTCAGACCAAAAGTGGAAGGTTGGGCTGGGGATTCAAAAGCATGTAGCATGTCCCCTCCTAAGGATAAGTGCCCATTCAAGACTGGTGTTCTAAAATTGCCCTCACTGTTGTTAGTTGGTATGTCAGGTACCCTAGTTAAATCACCTTCCAGGGATATGTGGAAATAAGGTACACGTGCTAAGCTTGGTTGTGAAGCCAGTGCTTGTTCAGGTGTGTTATGTCTTTCACACTGTTTGTAGGGGCCTGAAAGTGATGGGCAAATTGAAGGTACTGGAAGAGGGGATGAGAATTGAGGTGCAGGAGAAACAGGCCCTGCAGACTGGGTATTTTGTCCCACTGTTTGGTGGCTGTTCTCATTGCTGGCTCTATGAGAGACCCAGGAATTAAATTCACTATTTGCATCTACTCTCTGTCTTTTCCTCTCTTCCTCAGTAAGCAACACAATCTCCTCCTCAGTCAATGCGCTACTAGTTATTTGCTCATTGTCTGTTAGTTCCCCCAGTTTGACAAAAAGGCCTTGACGCTTGGAGGCGATAAACAGTTTTTTCAACATATTTATATCAATATTTACTTGGCGGTGCGTCCAAATACATAGCAGAGCAGCAGCCATTCTAGAAGTAGTGGCATTTGGTATTTCCTTAACACGTTCTGCTTCAATTTTTGAAAACCCACACTTTTGCCATAGTGACAACAAATGCTGTTCTGTTTGCACATAGTTACTTAATTCCAATAAACACTGGCTATAAGCTGCGGGCCAATCTTTTGCTAATTCTAGCTCTTTTTTAGTAGGCTTTTTGCACTCACTATTCACCATTGCTATTGCAGAACAGTCTTTATATTCAGTGGAGGCATTCCCCTGGCCTTTCTTTTTTGAAAGGAGAGCTTTATTTTTTGCAATTGAAAGCCACTGCTGTAAACAATCTTTTACATAATGTGAATCCCATGATGGGTCACCTTTTAAGTGTATACGTTCTGTCAAGCGTTCAATATCATCTATCTCAAGAGAACCAAATCTAGGCCACAGCCCTTCATTCCCTTCCCACGTCCATACTAGCGCGCAAAAAGGAGTTACATATTCTAAACAATTTGTATCTTTCACAACCTGAGCTGCAGGGCTATCTGCTGGTAATTTAAAATCCTTCTCTAATGACAGTTCTTTAAATAATTTCTTTGTCTTTTTCACCATGCGAGGCCTTACCACCTCCATAGCTCCTTTAGAATTGTCAGAACCCATTGTGCCCTTCACTCACAATTTTTATTTTTTAAACCCTGAAAGATAAACAAATATGTCTCCTGGAAGTAAAATTTTGTTAAGATTTGGATAGAGAGACTTGAGAGAAAAAATATACAGTTGTGGAACACTCAGACACCACATAAAACAATTTGACTTCTCTGATGCAATTTGTTTTGATATCACTCAAAGAAGCATTTTCAAATAAACATAGCAGGACAATACTTTTTAAAGACTCTAAACATAATTAAATACAGTCATTGATCAATGACAGGACAGTGCAAAATTGAAAAACATTTCCTTGTGTCCTGCAGCCAGCCAATGGTCACCGCTTCCCTCGCTACACTCTGGGAGGGCTGTTTTTATCTTTTCAACCCTCTACTCTTGGGTCATAAATTATTGTCGTGTCTAGGCTCTCCTGTTGCGTATGGAGTCCCGTAGACCCCTGCCGCATATCAACTCCAAGGTGTTGATACAGAGAAATATTTCAATGATGATAAAAATTTCAATCACTTGATGGAAAAGACTTCAATCAATGATGAAAAAAAAATCAATCAATGTTTCTCTACAGTCCCCTAGTTACATTAGATGCCGGTTACTACCTCCTCTCTCTTTTTTTTTTTTTGTTTAAAAAAATACTATGTTCTAACTGAGCATTTGAAACACTGAAAGGTCACGTCAGCAAGTTATATTAGCTTTACAGTCTACTTACCAACTGGTGACTTTACAGTCCTTCAATGATCCCACTTCTAACACCACTTCTGTTGGGTAATAAATCCATTAAGCTGGGTAATAAATCCTCCAACCCTCCTCCTCAGAGCGAAGACGAAGACGCAAAGCAAATAAACCACAGCTGCCTCCCAAAACACAGGAAATGTTCTTGCACCTTTGTCCGTTTATTGGCATGCCAAGGCAGAATGCAGACGCAGTGTCACGTCTTGGAACAAGCTTCTTCTGCCCCTCATGAATAGTCACAGCAGAATATATAGGGCAGAAAGTGCAGTCATCAGTAAACTCATAAGATGTGGCCAAGGCCAAATACGGTTGTACATATACAAATAGAAGTGCCATGCAGGCCCAGAACATAGAGCAATATATGGGCACAAGGGACCAGAAAGCAAGTTTAAGCCAACCTGCAAGAATTAGAGGCTTTCCACAGCTGTTAACCCATGAAGTGTCAATGAGGTCAATGTAGGGCTCGGGGTCAAGTTTTAATAGATCTGTAAGGGGAGGGGTGTTCAGGAGCATGGAGCAAGTAGCTTGGTCAGAGCGGTTAGCTCAGGAGGTCTGAGATAGTGTGGCGGAGAATATGGGATTGAGATATATTTTTCCCCACAGCTAAGCCAAGACAAGTAGTTTGTTAAATTGTGTCATTCAAAAATATCATTTGTTCTGGGATCATGCAGGCCCTAAATAATGCTTCTATGCCTTGTACTTGCCAATCTTTGGTACCCCAGATCGTTTTTGTTTCAATGTTGTTTTTCCAAAATTCGAAACCAAATGTAGACATTTTGTCATAAAATTTTTCAGAATAAATCAATTTAGTATTTGTCAACATTGTTTTCATTCCTGTCCTAGTTAACATTTTAAAGTAAAACGTTTCTGGATCACTGTTGTTAAACCCTGAGAAGTACTGGAATTTCTCATAAAATGTTTTCGAGCTGCCTTTTGGCGGTGTTGGACAGTGTTCCCATTGGTTATAAGATAAAACATGTCTAGGCTGTGCAGTTTTATGCAAATAGTGATCACCAAAATGATTATAACAGTATAACTCTTCATAATTCGATGAACCCTGTAAGTAATCACGTTCAGTAAATTTGGCTGACATTACTAAATCTGACATATTATTAATGTTTTCAAAGTCCCAATCATCAGAGAAGGTACTTGGTGTCACAAAGTCACTTAATGAAACCTTGAACTGGTGTGGATATTTCAAGAGTTCAACCGGGCCAAAAATGTCATAATCAGTTCTGTCCCATGCTACCCCACCGGGTATTGGATTGTCTGAGATGTTTACTGATGACAGTTCTCTTTTCTCGATGTGGGAGGATGTGGGAGGTTTTAGGACCAAGTTGATGTTCTGACTTGCTGTGTCCATTGTACTATATTTTCCATCAATGAATTTTCCCAACCATAGAACCATGATGAGCCAAAGCAGGAGAGTAAGTACACCTAACACAATCCAAAAATCAATCCATGGTGAAATCAGATATGTTTCTTTTAGTTGGAGAGAAAGTTCAATTACTTTGTCTTTGAAAGTTTTTGTGCAGGCGTTTCTTCATGCTCACTTGGATCTTCTGAAAAGTTGTCGAAGTTGATGAAGTAGCCAGATGCAGTTCTGTCAATTGTTGGAATTATTTCTGGATTTTCATTTGCTTTTGCATTTTTCTTTGTTTCATTAGAATAGTCAGAGGCTACATCATTGTAGATTGGTGTTTCTTGACGAACTGTTGCAATTTGGGTTTCAAGAGGCACAAGTTCCATGGCATTATTGCATAGTCCTTTTTTATTCACTGCAGGTTTATCAAATGTGATTAGTCTCTCAGTATGAGCCTCTTGGATTGTAGCAAATTTCGGTATTCTGCTATTTCTTGGGAGTCCACTGGGCCTACTACTTATTATTGGCCACATAATTGTGGTTTTACCAGGTCGATGGATACAACTCGGTTCTCCTTTTTACCAGCAAGGGGCGGTAGTACAACTGATCTCGTTCCGCTGACAGCTAAGACAGGTACAGCTTTTCTGTAAGAAGGCCCAAATTCCTTCTTCACCGCGATCTTCTCTCTGACCAGATCCCCAATCTTTGGAATCCAGACAGGTCTTGCTGGGACAGGTGTTTTTTCTTCAGTGGTTGTCGGCTGTTGTTTCAACTTTATGTTACTCAGGCTTTTTCTTGTTTCATTTAAATCCTGTAAAACAGCCAAACGGTCTTTGATATCAAAGGATTTTTCTTCTACCACTGAAGTGTGACAATCAAGATCCTGTATGTGCATTCTAGTACCGAACAATAGTTTGTATGGAGTGAGACCTTTTAGAGAATTTCTTGGCAGATTATTAAGACTACGTTGGACACTTATTAAATGTTTGACCCACCCATCACCCAAACCTAATACCCTCGCCGTTATAGATTGCTTTATGTCCCAGTTTTTTCTTTCCACTACCCCATTTCCCTCAGGATGGAAGGGAGAAGAGTACCGCAATGCAATGCCCATGCTGTTCATGGCCTCTTTGTAAGCTCGAGAGCTAAACGCAGGACCCTGATCAGAATGTAGCATGCCAATTGCGTATATGCCGATAAAGACTCGCAAATCTTTTTATAACAGTTCTGGCGTCAGCCGAGTGCTGCTGGTCTACATTTTTAAGTTAATTTTGTCTTAATAATTATGGGGACGCATTTCTCTGGTTGGATTTCTGCATTATAGATAGCCTGAAGCTTTCTAACAAAGATGTCCGGGCAATAGTCTGGTCTGGTTCACAGCTGCGATTTCTGTTGCAGTCTGGACAATCCATTGCAAATTTGTAAATGTGCACGCTCATTCCCGGCCACCAGTACTCTGATTGTAATTCTATTAAAGATTTCAAGATCTGTTGGTGCCTCGAACCTAGTCCCATGTGTGCGCTTTCAATCAAGAAAACTCTCCGGTTCGTGTTTGGAATTACTCTATCCCCCATTCCAGGGATTTGAGCAAAAGGAACGGAGTTTGCATCAATTATGTATGTATTACTGAGTGGATAGTTGAGAGGTAATGCTGCATAATCGCCTTTTAATGAGGCTTTTACCGCCAGCATGGTTTCCCCATCTATGTGTTTTTCTGAACGCTTTTCAGTGGCCTCGGAAGCCGGTTGAACCGCTTCCGCTGTGGCTGTGTTAGCCAATGAATTCCCTGCAACATGAACGCCATCACGTTGATGACTCAGTGTGTGTATCACGTGAGTCTTCTGTAGTTCTTTCTTTAAAATAACTACTTGTTCCCAAAGCATTTTATGCTTTATTGTGGCATCTCTGTCATCTTTGTAACCGGTTTTACTCCATGTCTGCATGTCACTATTGTAAGACTTGATGCAGAAATGCGAATCGCACACTATTAGTGTCGGGAATTCACGATCAGCATTTTCAAGCGCCATCTTTAAAGATCTTATTCCAGCTCGCTGAGCTGAACAGTTTCTGAGTGATTCAGTTTTGGTAATCATCGGTTTGAATTTACCAGAGCGCCAACGACCTTTAACAATCATGCACGCTGCATTGTAGGATTTTTCCTCTACATCGTAGTGTTGTGCAAATCTGTCCATGTAGATTACACATGTGTACTGTTCGAGAGGCAGAATTTCGATTGGCAGAGGATATTCTTGTTCGTATTCTAGATCATCTAGTTTTTTCAGTTTTGGGTCAAAATAGTATTTCACGTCTTCTGTAGCAAGAGAATTTTCCCATTGTACCCATTTTGGATCTAATGCCACTGTATTCAGATTGCGTGGACTTGTTAATGCCTCAAGGGCTGATTCTGCTGTATAAACAGTTATTCTCTTGCCTTGGGCCAGGGCTCTTTATTTTGCTACAGCAGTTTGAACCGCAGTCAGAATTCTTTCAGTAGAACTGAATTTCATTTCAGCTTGAGTGTACAAATGTGATTTGTAAGCAATAGGTACCGTTTCTCCCTCATTAGAGGTCAGGTATGTGAATCCGCATCTTCCTGGGATGACTCGGATTACAAGATAGCGTGTGTTTTCGCGTGTTTGCAATTTTGTTTTAGTTAACATGTCTGCTTGTAGTGATCTTAAAATTTCTGTGTGTTTCTGAGTCCAATTTATTGGTTTGAAATCAGGTCTTATTAATTCATAGAGAGGTTTAACCCTCTCTGCATAATTTAGGATGTATGTTCTTCCGAAATTCAGGAAACCAAGTATTGATTGTAAATTCTTCAGCGTTTTTGGTGCTTGGAGTACAGCACATTTCTCTAAGAAATTGTCAGCTAGGCTCTTGCCTTCACTTGATAATTCATATCCTAAAAACAGGACAGTTAGATGGGCAGTTCGTGACTTTTTAAAGTTGAATTTGTAACCCTCTGAAGCGAACCCAAGTATTATGGTGTTCACTCTTTTTAAGTGAGTCTCCAGGTCATCATCTGTGAGATAGATGTCATCGACATAGGATAATGCCTCATCGTCGTATATTTGTAGTAACTCTGTTACCCTTGCTGAGAATAATCCTGGGCTATTCTTGAATCCCTGTGGGAGTCGACAGAAGTGTTTTTATGACCTCATTATTGAGAAAGCGGTCAAATACCTACTTTCAGGTGCAATGTTTTGACAAAAGAATCCATTAGAGATATCTAATGTCGTTTTATATTTTTGGCGCACAATGTTATTCATTAGTGCTGCACTATGTGAGTTTTGTACTGCAAATGTTTTACAACAGGAGTTAAGGTGTCTCTAGTCCAAAACTAGACAATATAAATCGTCTGGCTTGGACACAGGAAACAACGGATTGTTCATTTGAGAGGTGCATGTTTCAATCACCCCTTGATATTCAAGTTGATCTAAAATCTCCTTGACCTGCTTTTTAGCTTCTTGTTTAACTGGGTACTGCCTTTGTGCAGTCGGCTGATTTTTTAACTGGATTTTGTGGTGAGGCGAATCCTCATCCCATCCTACATGATTTTTATATAATGCAGGAGCTTAGGCTACTGCCCATTTTCTTGCAAGTGTATATTTTTTATGAATTGGTATATGATTAGAGAAGGCAGGCATAATCATTTCTTCGCCATGAGGGCACTCCCTGACAAACTCTGGTGGCCAGTCTTTTTCAGCTAACATGATGTCATAGCCTTTCGAAAGGTTATCCCAAAAAAAAACCTTACTTTCCTCGTCTTGTCCCCCTCTATACGCAATGTTATTTCGTATATTTTATGAGGTTTGCTAACCCTGGTATCTGCAGTTTCCACCTGAATGTATTCATTCGTGTCCATTGTCTCCAGATGATTCATCAGGATCTTGCGAGCTATGGTCAGTTCTGCTGCGCTGTCTAGCATTGTCTGGGCCCACTCTCCGTTTTTCAGTTGTGTCCTCAGAATCCTCTGCATGTTTAATCTTAATACTTGCTACCTTCTTTCTGGGATATTGTGATTTATTACTTTGATGAGCAGGTTCTTTCTCTTTGGACTTGATATGCTCTTCTCTGTGTTCTGACCGTCCTCTTCTTTCCGATTTCTGTGAGGTAGATCGAGAAAGATTGAGTGAGAGGGATCGAGAGGGACGTGTATCAATATCTTGATATCTATCAGGTTTTCTCAATTTATACCTATCTCTAAGGTTGTATCTTTTCTCAGAGGACTCCCTTTGGGGAGACTTGTTTCCTCGGTCTGGAGATTTTTCTCTCCGTTTAGGAGACCTTCTGCTGGACTGGAATCGTTTTTCCCTGGGAGTGGACTGTTTATTACCATCCCAACTCCTTTTTGCAGTATTCAGATTATTTTTAATAAAGGTTTTTTCAGGATTTTCAGTTAGTTGGGGTTTTACCGGTTTCCCACCCAAACTATCTCTTCCTAGTTCTTCATAGGATTTTTCTATGATTCTGGCAAGTTCAAATGGTTGGTCTGCTATATCTGTCTCCTTCAATTTCTGGCGGATCTTTATATCGTCCCTTGCCAATTGAACTAATTCTCTATATGCCTTTGTTAATTCTTTTAGTTTAACTAGGAGTTCTTCGCTTGACATTGTTTCGATGTCTGGGTGTGTTGCGTAGCTGGCTAGAACCGGCCCTGTGGCTCCTGGTCTACCTAGTGGACCGTGCCGGGTGATGTGATTTTGATGTTTTAGGGCGCCATTAAACCAGAGCAGGTGCTCTTTGTAATTTAGTGCGATTTCAATGCCCTCGAAAGGAGTGTATATATCCGGAGGTTCCTCTATTTTGTAATAGTGGAATTCTTTTGTTGTAGCGTGTGCTGCTGGAAAATGTATCCATGAATAGAATACCTCTGTCTGCCGATATTCAAGGGCCTCTACCACAAATATGACTGTACCACCTCTTGGTGATAGTCCATTCTCTATAAGTTTAAGAGTTATAGTTCTTCTTACATTTACCGGAATGATTATAGAATTCGGGTCATTGTCTTGGATGGTTGTGTCATCCTGTACGAGCTGAGCCGCTATTCTAGCTCTCTCTGCTTCATCGTCACTTTCCACCATTTTTACTGACAGAAAGCTCCTTGTTGCAGATCAAGTTTCAAGGAAACAAAGATTAGGTGCACAATATTTTGGAACACTGTATCCTTCAACGTTGACTAAACCAAAAACTAATACATAGGAATCTCTTCCTACTAAGTTCCGGCGGATATTAACCTTTCACCTACTCCAGACGTCTTTTGGGGTTTTTACGGAAAAAGGGTTCTGTGTGAAAAAGCACGACTGAGTTACTCTAGTGTCTTGCGTTAGATTATCGCCTTACGAAACGTTGGGCGCCATGTAGTGTAGTTCCTATATTCCCAACAGGCTCTGCGCATTGGAATAATATAAACAGCAGTGTAGACGTAGGACTGAGGTCGACTAGGTCTCTACTGACTATATTAGACTTAATTAGTTTTGCCAGCTAGCTCAGAGGTCCCTAGACCTTTCTCGAATGTTCAGGAAAGAGTTAACTCTCCGGATTTAGACAAGAAGGGATTAGCTTCTGACAACCATACAAACATGACAACTTTGCTCCCTCAGAATAGAGTGTATCGCTAGAGTCGTGTGAAAACAATAGGCAGCTATTTCACTCAGTCAACCGTGCATACTTAGTTTCACCAGAGTGCAGAGAAATAGAGAGACGGGCGTTTTCAATAAAAGGTGTTATTTTATTGAGCAGTCTTCTTTCTCATGCAAGAGAAATGAATTGCCACAATTGCCATACTTATCATAAAGTAAAGTGCGTACAGTAAAAGTAGTATTATGAAATAATACTGTAAAAGCATAGATATGGTTTCTTAGCCATATGATACTTTAAAATAGATAAAATATATACATACATAAAAACATTGACTAACGTACTCAACTGGTGCTTCTAACTACGCCTACCCCGGTGTACCTGACCCAAGCCTAATACTTGGGAAGGAGTAAGTAAGTAGCAGTTGAGGTTAAGTTGGTTAAGATTGTTTTTGCCAAGGATCTGAATCAAGAATTCTCTTAAGGGTTTAGTCAACTCCGTACCTTGGTAATAGAATGTGGGAGGTATCTCTTTCTTCAGGACTCGATCTCCGAGCAACCCGCAAGGGTGACTCGGGAACACCGGAGCTGGATTTTCTCGGCGTGAGAAAAAGTAGCTTCTCCAGCGCGTCAAAGGGGAGGGGCGGCTTCCGTGGGCTCTCGCATCAGCTGGGCTCTCGGGGAAGTAGATAGCCGCTCTGCTCCAAACCACTGTGTGTTTGCTTAAGGCAACTGTTGGTATATTTATACCTGAAAGGTGCCGTGTTTGACGTAAGGTTGGACATAAGACGTCACTAAGAACTAACAGTTCTTTCTGGACTCCAGGAGTTCTTGTTCAAATCAAAACAAAAGCAGGGGGGGATTTCCCGGGCTGCTGGAGGCTTGGTTTGTTTTAAGAACGTGTTGTGCTTTCTAGGAGTCGATGGGAGTAGCCGTGCTGTGCTTTGGACTGCATGGGCTATTACTGAATATGGATATGATTCTTATGCCTTTATAAGGATATTATTAATTATAACCGCATAAGGGCATGAATCGGGAATATCGAATTAGGGTCCTAGATAGAAATACAACAACGTCAAGTGGGATGTCGAAGGGTCCAGAGTTCTGTATCAAAGTTTCGTTCAGGATAATCTAATGCTCCTGGGCACAGCTCCTACCTTTATTCCAAATCAAGGGGCTGGATTTCCTGCTAGGTCCTTCCTATGGGTGGAACCCAGGAAGGGGGTGGTTACACCCCTTTCCCTTTGTCCAGTTTCGTGCCAGAGCTGGGACTGGAGTGTCCCAGCACCGGTTTGAACTGGACTATGCATGGGAAGCCTTGTGCTCCCCAGGCAGTGTCTAGTTTCATTCAACCCTCCCTGCTACAATCCACTATCTCCTGTCTGGGGTGGTGTAACACCTCCCTGTGACAGGATATCTATTGTCCAGGCCTCCCCTGCCGGAGTTTCGGTCAGCAGCCGGAGGCCAGACTCGTGTCTGTGGCAGCAGCATCCATTTTGTGATGCTGGGGCTTTGGTTAGATTTAACCGCGTTTGAGCAAAGTATCATGTTTTCTCCCTCTAGAAGGGTGGAATGCTACCCCCTTCACCAAGACTGGGGAGGGGGTAGTATTCCAAAGCGTATGACACCTTACACGACATGTTTTGATAAAGCCAAACCAAAGTTAGCAAGTAACCGCGAGGATTATAATGCACCTAATAGTATATGGTATGGCAATATCCCGGAACAGCTGAGGGAGTTGGTCCCGACAGCTGCAGACAGGCTCAGCTCATGCTAGAGCACCATCTCACATAAAACCAAGCACTCTGCCTCCAGGATTGTTAAGGCCTGCCATAGGAGTGACTTATAGGTATATATGTGTCCAGATATAGGTTTAGATATAGGTATACTATAACTAAGCAAGGGGTGATTACACGACCTTGCCCCAGCTGAGTGATCAGCCAGTTGTGTCAGTTTGGATGGCCAGCCAAGGGTGGCAAAAGATATGCTGCAGGCCCTGGTAGGCCTTGGATGCACCTATGCCCTGGGTACCTATAGTACACTGTACAGGGGCTGGGAAGGGGACCCAATATCCAATTGGAGAGGTACCTAAGGTACATGGAGTCCATTTTACAGAGAGAGCAGATAGCCTGGGGCCCTGATTAGCAGGGCCCCAGGCCAACTAAGTCGAAAACCAGCTAAACACTAGGCAAAAATTTTGGGTTAACCATAGTCAGGTATCCACCTTCCTACACATGCTACTCACCGAAAAAGCGCTTTGATGTCTCGTCAGGGGTAGTAAGTGCTATATAAATGCAATTATAATAAAATACAACACTCACTGTTACATTACCTTTTTTTGCAGTTTTATATAGCGAGACCTCGAACCAAAGGAATTGGAGCACTTTCCATGAGCACCAATTACATTACAAAAGGTCTCAATATTATTATTTTGTTTAGGCAGGGGGAATAACAGATGTGCCCAGGATCACAGAAAGTGGCATTGAGGCAGAGAGTCCTTGCCGTAAGGCCCCATCCTCTTCTTACTTTTTTTTTTAACTTCGACCGAGGTTTAAACACATAAAAACACAAAACTATTTTAAAAGTATACCAGAAACCCAAATTCCCATCTGGTGTGGCATTGCCCTGTGCACGCTGCTTCCTACAGCCTTGAGAGCGAGCCTGCAGCTATAAGCTGCTACAGTGTGACAAATATACCCGGCATGCGCCGCAGCATGATTATTGACATCACGTTCCTGACGCTGCTGCGCCACTTGTTACCGGGCGGGCGATTACAGTTAGAATAAAGTAGCGAGTTCTGATCACTGTGCACGGGGGGGGCTTGTGTGATTTCTAAAGTGCAGCACTTCCAGGTAGTGGAAAGTAAATGTAAATGTAAATGTACAGGAATTTATATAGCGCAAATCACCAAGCGGTTTCTAAGCGCTTGCTTAGGGAACCCGTCCTGGTATTCCCCTGTGAGATAACCCCGGCAGGGTATCCGCAAGGTGAAAGTCAGGCATCCCGCCGCGAGGGGCCGTTGTGGAGATTAAGCAAGCTATTGCCCAGAGTCGCAGAGTATGAACCCGTGAATCGAGTAGGCACCGGAGCGAGAATTGTCGAGTCCATGGACATTTTAGGACTCAAGACCCCGCCGAGCCGGGAATTGAACCCTGGTCCCGGGCTGACCTCTGCTTCCAGGTCTGCCTCCTCTAACCAGTGAGCCACACTTCTCCACTGTGTAGCGTATTGGTTTTTATCATATAAATGTTATAAGGTGTCTGGGCAAGGGCGGCGCATTCACACACGTCCCATACTTCCCCCAAAGGCAGGTGTGAAAGCTTCTCTCTACGAAAGGGTCGGTGCACCATCAGTGGATCGAGGAGACGCAGCTATTGCTGCTTGTTTCTAACTCCACTCTGCAGAGGCACCTACTTAACAAATGCATTAATTACCCGGTCTGATATTTGGACAAAGTTTGTTGGGAAGGACCCATGTCCGGTGGGCCAGGCTGCGACAGGATGCTTTAATTTCCTGCCAGCCAGCCCAAGGCACCCAAGAATTAATTGCTGTTCCACTACGCGCCCTGCTGCGTGGCCCAGTCTAGCTAAAGGAGGAAGCCGGTGTTCGAGAATCAATCAATCACCTGTTCACCTCTTCCTGACCTCGACACGTACTGTTGCTGTGCCTTTCCCAGCCAGAGCCCAACTTGTGCCCCAGACTCACCACGCCAGCCTGAGTCTCATAGTGAGAGCAGGTGGCACAGGCTGTGGCACTAGTGCACCATGGCTCGCTCTCTGACTCTCGTATAGAAGAGACAGGCTAGCGATCTCCGCTGTGACACGCAGGCAGCTCCTCTCAGTGGATCATTCTCATACATGCCAACATTTTAGGACGGACGTGGGAGATTTCAAATAAAAAATCGGGAGAATGAAAATTCCCCATTGACTTCAATTGTAGAACAATGCAATTTCAGATGGGAGACAGCTAAAATAAAGCCATTTTTATCTTGAAAAATCGGCTGTCTCCCGACTGAATCAGGTCTATTGGCATGTATGCATTCTGACTATCAAGAGACCAGACCAGGTAAGTCAGATATTAATTTAATAATCCACTGCTGAAATTAAAAATGTATATTAAGAGAGTGGGAGGGTGGCTCCAGCACAATATAGTGCCTTGCAAATGGGTACACTAAAGTTGTGTGTCTGTGCTGTAAATGCAGGCTATCTCCGAGTTTTGTCTGCACTAATAAATCATCACTACTGATAATTTAATTAAAGTGTTTAATTTCCTTGCTTGACAGTGGTACTGCAAGCAGCAGCTTTCTCAACACTGTGAGTCTTTCTAAGTCAGAGACCAGGCAGATGATTAATATCCCTGCTGGAGAGCTGTCAGCAGTTCTGCCAAGTATAACGCATCGTGTGTGACACTAACGCATTTCAGTGCGGTGCGCCGCATCACCGCACTGAAATGTATTGTCACGCATTTAGGCATAGCCCCACAGCTGTCACTCAAGCCGTTAGCGCTGCTTAAAACTATTGAAATGGAGTGGCAGCTGGCAGCGCGCACTGCTCTCATTATATCATGCTTAGGGCTCGCTCGCGGCTGGCTGAATTATTAGTGGCTGAAAGTGAAACATTTACTTGTGTGCATTGAGGACGGGGAGTCATGCCCTGCTGATTGAGAGTTAACTTGAGGGAGGGGGCTGTACTACTTTGCGTCTAAACGTCATGGCGCAGCAGCGCTGTCTGTGGCCACCGTCGGCAGCCGCGTGGCTCAGTTTCTCAGTCAGAAAGCTGCAGTAAATATTTGAGCCTCAGCCGCGCCGCCCGCGGTGATATAAAATTGCAAAGAGAGCCATACAGGAGTGACCGTTGCAGCAGCTGCAGCAGTGATCAGGACTAGGGTGACCAACCGTCCGTAAATTTCACGGACAGTCCGTTATTTTAGTATGATGTCACAAGGCGTCCGTAATTTGAGGTCCCCAAATTACGGACGCCTTACAGACATCATACTTAAATCGAAATGGGAAATTTCAGTAAGGTATGCTGTTTCCCTGGGAGAGGCCCCGAGTGAAAAGCTTTCACTCGGGACATCTCACACCTATCTTTCAAACTGTAGAGGCTGCCTGCAGCGGCCCCTCCCAGACCTCGCGCAGACTGTGGAGTGACCCATTGTCATTCTGAGAGTGCAGCTGATTAGCACTTATAGAATGACAATGGGCCCAATTGTAGGGACAGCATGCGCCTAACAATTTGCAGGTGAAGATGGCTGACAAGGGTTCTACACCAAAGTTGAAAGTACTGGCTTTTCTGAAAGATAAGTTAGAAGGATTGCAGCGTCAGGTGGAGGAGGAGGTGCAAGCTGGCGTGACCCAGGAAGGCTCGTTGCTAAGTTTTCCATTTCTGATGGGCTTCCTTGCGGGGTATGTGGTGGCCTAGCTCCGGGCCTCAGCTGTCCCAGGTTTTGCTATTTGTGCCTGGTACTATGCAGCTCAGAACTATGCTGTTCCTTACGTCAAGCTAACTATCCGTGATTACCTTAGATCTTTCAAGAAAGAGCAGCCAGAGGAGCAAAGCACCCCATATATTGCAGCTCTCATGCTGCTAATCTTAAACAATTTACACAATGAAATATGTGCACACCTTCTTAATGAGAGAATTGTATGCTGTTTTATTGTTGACTCGGAAACAGCCGGTCTGCTCACACACTACGAATTAGACTTAGTTTGGGAGTCTATACTGGAACTAAGGAGCCTTTTCATTTCCTTTTCTGACCCGAAGACTCTTAAGATATAGTTGTACTATTTTAATAGTTGCTGTATAAAGAAAAAGTTGGCTTTATTTCAGCACAAATCTCTCATAATGGAAAGCGTACCTTACTTCAACTGGTTTCCAAAGGTCAAGTTGTTGATGATATTGTTCTTAAATTCTAAACTATCTCTGAATTGCAAAGCAGATGAATGTGGGTCTGCTTCAGCCTGGTTCGTACTCTGCTTCTCAATGCTACGAGGTCTCTGCTGCAGTGTTTTCGTTTGGGAACATAATTTTTGTCGCCTAGTTTCTTGAGAATATGGTTCTGTAAGAGGCTGCAAATAAGAAACCCTCCTGCTCTACACTCAGCAAGTGGTTTAGTGCCTTTACTTTATTGTAGCATTGAAGTTTTGGGTCAAATTTCAAGGTCTTCAGTTTAGATTAAGGACGGACTGTATTAAGTTTGGCCCAGAATTATCACAGCTATCTGCTTGCTTACCAAACAAAGTGTATTGTTCCATAGGTCTGAATTTGCTATAAAATGTGCTGTTCGTTTCTTGCTCTGCTTAATAAATTATGTTGAGAACTTGCTAGTGACGGCATGTGGTGTGCCTTCTCCTGCATCGGACTAAGGCAAGTGTTGGACAGGCCTCGTGGCCGGGCCGTCTCCTCCCCGCATGACGGGGCCCGGACCCCGGCTCTCCCCGTATTCCCAGCAAGAGCCACCCCGGCAACCCACCGAGGCAACCCACAACCCGTCCACAACGGGACTCCAGCTCCTGAACACTCCAGTACCGGCTGGCCCTGGTCCCCGTCAGCACCATTGCCCCGGCCCAGCCGCCATCTTTGGACACTACACCACGAGGCCGAGTGGCCTGGACTCGACCCCAACCCTGGGCCTGGCCCGGTCCCGACATCGAGGCACCAACCTCCACCCAGGAGGTGAAGACACCACTTGGCAGGTCAATGGAAGAAGGAGTGGTCAATGGCTCCCCTCCGCCAGGTGTCGATCGCCCCCGGCCTCCCCGGGTGCTGGCTCCAACCCCCTACTGGGTGTCTGGGCTCCCGCATCCCGGACCCCCCCCGACCTCCAAGCGCGAGGGTCCGGACATCAAAGGAGACTAGACCTATAACTGGGGCACCTCCAGAGCAGGAGGGCAGTTGTATCCTGGAGTCGAGAGACACCGAGAAGAACTCATCCTTGACGGACTGCTGGCGCTGCCGCAGCCCTGCCTTGTGAAACCATCTCTGAAGCCTGCTGGCGCTGCCGCGGCCCTCTGCAACGTGCACCTTCGTCTTGGCCTGCTGGCGCTGCCGCGGCCTATCCTTGTGAACCATCGCCTTGGCCTGCTGGCGCTGCCGCGGCCCTCTGCTGTGAACCATCATCCCAGCCTGCTGGCGCTGCCGCGGCCCTCCTTGTGAGAACTAACATCCTAGCCTGCTGGCCCTGCCGCGGCCCGACCCCGCAGACTCCTAAGCTCGAGGATTGTGAGCTTCCCTCTTGCCGCACCTGTACCGAACTGGTACCAAGACTGTCCCGCTACCCCCTTTCCCTACAGAGACTAGAATTGAGAGGACCCTCGAGTCCTGACCCCCCTGTATCGCTGATCACCTTGCCTCAAGAACCGAATATAAAGTGTGTTGATCTCAGCCTTGTGTGGTGTCTATCTGTGGGGGGGGGGAAATTACTTGTCTGTACGATCCCTGGAGACGGCTCTCACCGGAGGCCTCTCCCCCTGTACTCGGCCGACCCTCCGGGTCCCCGTCTAACAGCAAGTCATTCCGCTTTTGTCTTGGCACCATGCTGGAGAAAATAAAATAACTAACAGCTTTTTCACCGTACAGTTTAAAGTCAGATTTCAACATAGAAATAAAAAAATACTATTTAATGGTTATTGTTACATTAGCACAAATTTTGATTGCATAAAGGGCCTAATGTCGCTTTGCAAAGCTGCACGCATAATGAAAAACTGTGGAGTCCACGATTGTCTCAACCTTATATAAACTTATTTTGACTTTTATTTATTTTGGTTGTCTATTTACTTACTTGCGTATTATTGTGCCACCTCCTCTAGAGTCTGTAAAATGTATGTTTTGTCCCAAATTTTTGCCCTGAATTGTGACCTTCTGTCCTGAATTTTTGTCCTGAATTTTGACCCTTTGTCCTGAATTTTTACACTGACCGTCCTGAATTTGCACCCATGCCAGTTGGTCACCCTAATCAGGACTGTCACTGGAGGACCTGAATGGCCTGGCTCGGAGGACTGAGTAAGCCGGGCGGCAAACGGCAATTGCATGGTGGCTCGAGGCCTGCCGCCTGAGCCTACCACGCAGAGCAGAGTCGCTGCAAGAATTACTGGCAGAGAAGTACGTGAGAAAGTGTTGAAATGCAGCTAAACACGGTATGTGCGATTGAACAATTCCTTCAGGCAGCGCGCGATCAGCAGCTGCCTGCAGTCAGTAGCTCAGAAGATCTGTAGTGTCCTGGCGTGGCTGCATGATCTAATGTTGATCGACACCCTTTATGATATAAATAATATAATTTTACTCTGCTCCATCACACGTGCATTCATACCGGCCCAGCTGGATTCTCCCCTGAAGACTTTCCCTAATTACTAAAACTGCCATGCCCGGGGGGAGGCTCACTGAGCTGACCTGTACCTGCTCGCTGTCTTCCTCCCTGAGACTTTCCCTAATTACTAACCTTCATTCCCATGCCTCTGAGCTGACCTGTACCTTCTGACCCATCCCCGTGATCTCCTCCAGTTTTGCTCCGTAGGCATAGAGCCTATCACGCTGCACTATGGTCCAGGGGCTGCCTCTCACAGGCCTCTCACAGTCACAGGCCTATAACAGAAGGAATCTCTCAGCCGGCCCCTCCGCCTCACGCTCAAAAATATAATAATCGGAGAAACAGACTCGGGGTGTAGTCTGAGGGTGAGACGTCTGCCATGGGCGGCGTGCCCACTGGTGCCTGCACATCGCTACCTGTCATCCAGCTACTACCCCTTCACCCTGACTGACCCCCACAGAGCTGCGAAGGAATTTTGTTTAATGCATGCAGCCTGCTTTCCGAAAAAATCGACATTCTGTCTGTGGTCTGGTAACCCTGGATCTTTCAGTCAGAAGCTGGGAATGAGCTCAGTGCTAGAGCAATGTCCACCGGCTCGGAGGGGAGAAAACTCACTGCCAACTGTCTCTTTAACTGTACAGTACAAAGCAAACATATAAAGGTTACTTGTTGCACTCGAACCATTTCTGCTCACCACTCCCTGGCAACCTCAATGCTCAATGATCATTTACTTTAGGATGCACAGCGGAACCTGTAGAGCCCATAAAGACAGGGTCCCGTCAGCAAAGATGGAACACTTTTTGTATGACCCACATTTGGGGGCCCACAAACACTACTTACCGGAAGGTGCAGGGTGCTTGTCCAGCTTCCAGGCAACAGTACAGTTATTCACAGCAGAGCAGCACATTCGTTTTCCATCCCATAACCGAGATCGTATCTACAAATTAACCAAGCAGGCCAGCGCACCTCTGGCTATATTTACTTTCTGCAATAGCCATGTCAAATGCCTCACATTTGCTTTTCCACTTCCATTTCAGATTTTTGCCCATCTCTCTCGCTCCTCCAATATCACCTATACCCTTTCTTTTTCTATCTCTTTCCTTCTATCAACTCTCTCCTCCTTTTATCTACCTCCTCCCCCCTCTCCCTACTCCCATTGTCTCCCTCCTTCCCTCTCTTCTACCGCCTCCTATTTTCTTCTTTCTTTTCATCCCTCTCCCTCCACCTTTTACAAATGTATACATGTGTAGTCTGCAGTTAATGGCATGTGATGTCTTAATGAACAGCCTGTAATCTACAGCATGTTCAAAACAGGACAGTATAGTCTGCAATGTCACTGTCGTTGTAAATGTAATGCTAAAAGAATGAGAATAGCTAATGGGCAACTGGCTGACGGCCGTGGTTAGAGCTGTGACCAGGTGTGTGTTTCTGTCTCCTCCTTTACGTTTGCGGATTTTTTCTCAAAACCGCCGGGGGCAATTTAAAGCAGGTTTCTGACAATAATAAGGTGTCGGCTATGTTGTATAGGAGATTACTGCGCAAACCTCAGCCTGTGATTGGACAATGCAAAATGGTGCTCGTCAGCCTGTCTGCGCGTGAATCAGCTGAGAGTGTGGCACTTATCCAGCTGAGATGCCTCTGTGTGTAACTTGTTCATGTTGAGGCCTCACAAATCCTTCCTGTTGGGCCAGGTCCCACGTCGACAGAGAACATTTCTGGTGCTTTGCAGGAGTTTTAAGATGTTCCTGGAGTTTTTTGTTGCTCAAATGGGTGTAATTTCTGATATTTATATGTGTCCCTCATCTTCATTGCTTGATTTCGCTCTTGAAAAAGTGTCACTCATAATCATTGAAATGTCACTCATAATTACACTGAAAATATTAAAATGTCACACATAGGAATTTGAAACCTTGGCAGCTATGTGTCAGAGTTTTTTCTCATGGCAGTTTTTACTTAGTTAAGTAGCGCAGACGGTTAATATGCCTACTGCAAAGAAAATCTACCAGCATATTCTATTGTAATGAACTGTATTATATGTGGATAGCTCATTGGGTTGCTGCTTTTGTCACAGAGAACTTTGATACTAGTGATTCAGCCGCACCTGAAGCTGAGGTTAGGGTGCTGATTATTTAAAAAAGAAATAATTGCTTTAAAATCACCTGTTGCCGCGTTCGACTTTCTTTTTGCTTAAATCAGTGTTATTTCTGCAATTTGTCTGTTTTCATGGACTTCATTGCATGATTTTGGCCACAAGAAAGTGTCGCTCTAACTGTCATGCATTTAATCGTTAAAAGGCCTTCGTAAATCCACTGCATCTGTGAAAATGTCACACATAAGCAATCTGAAACATTAGCAGCTATGCTCAAATAGGTGTAATTTCTGAAAAGTATGTTTGCCTCGTCTTCACTGCTTGATTTTACTTGCGAGAAAGTGTCACTCCTAGTCATTGAAATGCCACTCATAAGTCATAATTACTCTGAAATTATGAAAATGTCACTCATAGCAATCTGAAACCTTGGCAGCTATGACACTGTGTCGGTAGGATACCTAACACTATTTAACTTCTGACATCTAGAGCTTCCGACTTAGCGGATGAAACCAAGGTTCGAGCCTCTGGGTTACATCCACATTCTGTGATTCTGGGCAAATCACTTAATCTCCCTGTGCCTACCATAAGAAATAAGTGTGTACCTGTGTAACGTGACTGGTGTTCATGTAAAGCGCTCCAATACGTTCGGGTCGAGTTCGCGCTATATAAATCTGCAACAAACAAAATATATATTCCGGAAACATGGCGTCCACGTTGCTTTACTGTTATCATGCCATTAAAAGCAAGTTAGCGCTCTAGTTGAAATCCGAGAGCAGCAAGGAAAGCGAGGGGCGGTGTTGGACAGAGGATCGCAGGGATAGACCAATTCGCTTGTTACGTCACGTGATTACTCCTGCGTACGGGTTAGGTGATAGTGCGCCTGCGCAGCGTGTGGTAATAGCTATGGTTCCCTTGTTGTAATGTACTGGATACCGGAAGGGAATCGGATTTTTAAGACTCTCCGTTGGAATCTGGAGGTAAGTTCCACCTATAGGACACTAGTTCCTGAATCTATAGGGACCAGACTATATGTTAGGAAAACCCACTCTGGACCACTCAGCCCACGCCTTATGCCGATGAGCTTCTCCAGGCCGGGACTCCAGTCCCTTCGCATAACAATGGGAGAACAATGTCCTTGCCTGTTGGAGGGGGTGCCACCAAGGCACGGATCTCAAAGCACATCTGTGTTTTTGTTTTCCCACTATAATAATTTTCTAGCGTTAAACATTAATCTTGCGTGCATATCATCAAAGCGTCTCGCTTGCATTATAAAGAGTTTGGGTGGATAGGGGCTGACTAACTCTCCCGCTGCGCCCCCAAAGGGTCCAGGATTGGACGAGGGGGGCGGGCGGCTAAAAAGGACAGTAGTGTTTTTTCAGCCGGAAAGTGAAATTGATGAAGAACACTACAGAACGGGGTCTCTGTTTTGACTGAGCAATCCGCCTATGACATACTAATATATGTTGTAATGCCCAGTCGTTATTCCTCAAATACTCTGGTTATGTTTAAAATATTGCGAAATGATGACTGAACTGTTGATCTTTTTAGCCCCGCCCATTATTGTTACCTACGTGTCATTCATTCTCTTCCCATTGATATAGTTGAATGTGGCAGTGTGTTCACTATAGAGAACTGGATTAACCCTGCAGGCCAGTAAATCAAGTCTATGAATCCTATAAAACATAAATAGCATACTATGAGGTTTCTTTATAAAGTAATATAGCGATACCCCGCCACGCAAGACAGTTGATTTCTCACGCTCCCCCCGTCATCTTTAGAGACATTTTTTAAATCTTTTGGTACGCACACCAAGGTCTTCCTAAACGGAACTCACAGTATTTTCACGTTTTTTCACATACCTTTTTGAATTTTAACACTGCACAAACATTCACACCCAACCACATGCCGACAAAATAAGTGGCTTGTTTACTGGCCACCTAAAACAAGTGCCAAATTTGTAAGCGCCGCAAATATAAAACTTCTGGTTGTCAAGATTAATGATTAAGATTCCACTTTCAACTTGATATATGATACTCTTTATTGTATTGTATATGGTTAATAACGACCGTTTACAAAAATACATTTATAAAATTCATGTTTCATCAAATTCAATTGGATAAATTGGCGGTGTATAAACTTTTAAAATTAGAGTTAAAGAAAATTATAGTTTTGTCTTATTTATTTTATTTATCTATATCTATACTCTATACTACTATTATAAAGAGAGAACTTGCACCTTTTGGCCAGGTAAACTCGGGAACCACAGCGCCAATCTACACACCCGATACATCTATGAAAACGTCAGGGTGTGTAGATGGACATAGGCTATATAAATTAAAAAAAAAAGTAAATTAAAAAAATTACGTTTGTAAACAAAGTAGTCCCCTGAAAGTAGCGCCGGCCGGGACCTAGCGCTGGCCACGACGCGATGCGACGTGCGTGATGACGACAAGGAGGAGGGCGGTGCAGTAATGCCTCGATTTCAGTCTCTATACTCTGCAGCGAGCTGTGGCCGGGCCTCGGAGCTGTCACTTTTGTACACACTAAAGATGGCGACAACGGGGGAGCCGAGTGCCGGGCTGGAGAGTCCGAGCGACGAGTGCGGTTTAGCGGAGGGTCCGCGCTTGAGCGCACTGCCCGGAGAGTTGCTGGAACGCATCCTCTGCTCCCCAGGACTTACTGCCGCTGACATCTGCCGCGCGGCTCGGAGCTGCCGAAGGTTGCGGGATCTTTGCGGGGCCCGAGGAAAGGTGTGGAGGCAGCAGTTTCGGAGGAGGTACTGGGGCGCAAAGGGTTTAGGATTCGAGCCAAATCTATTCTATACGCGAGTGAGTCGGGGCGGGAGGGAGTCAGTGCGGGAGGGGGTCGGGGCGGGAGCGGGTGTACTGCCCCCAGCCCCTTTCTGCCCCAGGCAACGCTGGGGCGGGCTGCTAGTTTAATTTATAAAGCGCTCTATCACCTGACGGCATCCTGGCGCTGAGAAACTCTGAGTACACGGCAGAAAGACAGAGAGGCAGGGGCAACTAATACAGAACAGTATAACAGCTAAGCTTTAGGAAAAAGCAAAGTTTTAAACCTTCTTCTAAAATGCAAAAGATCACTGATCTGTCTTAATTCCAAAGGAAGTCTGTTCCAAAGTCTGGCTGCAGCAACCATAAAAGTTCTGCCACCGCTTCTGATTTTCCTAAAGCTGGCTACCTTAACAAATCTAGCTGAGGCGGAACGGAGGTCCCTAGCTGGAACATACCACTCACATTTCCTCTGTAGCGCGACCGGGCCCACCCCATGCATTGCTTTAAACACAAGACAGAGGGACTTGAACTTTACTCTCTGTCCCACCGGAAGCCAGTGTAGTTCTGCAAGGGCCCTGGAGGATGAGGACCGTCTCGGCCAGCCCAAAGCAAGTTTAGCTGCGATAGACTGAATTCTCAAAAGTCTGTCCAGAAGGGACTAGGGAGATTCAAGCAAAAGGGCATTACAATAGTCCAGTCTACTCAGGACTGTGCTCTGTACAACTAGTGCCCCGCGCTTGAGGAGGTAGTAGGGGAAGAATTTTATGTAGCGACCCAATGATCACCAAGCAACTTCCCACCGTTCTGGTGAGTTGGGCCTCCATGGTCAACTTATTGTTAAACATAATGCCCAAATTGCGAACCTTCTCCACTGGTCTCACTGCAATTGACATATCACTAGGCCAAAAGTTGCTAGGCAGCGCTGAAGGAATCCTGTCCACAGGGCAGAAGAGAATCTCCGTCTTGCCGGCATTAAATTGTAATGAGTTATCTTTCAACCATTGAGCCGTGTTACGCAAGCAGCAATGAAACTCCTCAATAGAGATAGATTGTTCACCCTCCAATGAGAAGATGAGCTACGTGTCGTTGGCATAGTTTGTGATGTTAATCCCATGCTCTTTAACAACCGCAATCAAAGGTTTCATATAAATGTTGAAGAGTATCGGGCTGATAGCCGAGCCCTGAGGTACCCCATGAGTGATGTTAACCCTCCAATGAGAAGATGAGCTGCGTGTCGTCGGCATAGTTTGTGATGTTAATCCCATGCTCTTTAACAACCGCAATCAAAGGTTTCATATAAATGTTGAAGAGTATCGGGCTGATAGCCGAGCCCTGAGGTACCCCATGAGTGATGTTAATCTGATCAGACCGATATGGAGGAAGGGACACCGCCTGCGTTCGACCCGTAAGAAAAGAGTGGAACCATTTCAAGGCACGACCCTTCACCCCCGCCTGCTCAGCAGAGTTCCATGGTTAACCGTGTTGAACGCGACAGACAGGTCAATCAGGATAAGAACCGGTGCCTGATTCCTGTCTGCCCGCGACCGGAGTTCATCTAGCACGGTAACCAGGGCCGACTCTGTGCCATGGGCAGGTCGAAAACCGAACTGAACCTCCTCCAACAATTTGTGCTGCTCCAGATAATTAGAGAGGGTCGTGCTGACCACTTTCTCCGTGATCTTGGCCGGAAAGGGTAGAAGGGAGATCAGCCTATAATTTTTGGGACAATCTGGATCCAGGGTGGCCTTTTTAAGCAGGGGAGTTACCAAAGCTTGTTTCCACTGCAGCGGAACTACACCGCTATTAAGGGACTGATTACAAATTCGCCTAAGCGTAGGAAACAGCTCTGTCTCAAAGGTCTTCCACATTTTATGAGGAACAGGATCTAAAGGGGAGCCGGATGAAATACCCTTAGCTATTTTGCAGAATTCCTCCATGGTCAGAGGTCCAAACCCGGTTAAAGCTTTTTCTCTATTAGTGTTTAGATGGTCAATAGGAGTGTTCTTTACCTCTTTCTCCAAGTTGCCACTGCCCAGCGAGTCAGAGGTGACCGGCATCAGAAGCTTGTTCTCCTCCCCTAACTCGTCAATAATAGCTTTGATCTTAAGATGGAAAAAGTTAGCTAGATTGTTACACAATTCCTGGGAAGGAGGTGTCTGCTTTTTTGTACATTCCGGGTCGGTAAGATTCTTTAGAATATTAAAACACTTTTAGGGGCATTAGGGGCATTAAGGATCAAATTCGAAAAGTATTCTGCCTTGATTCTAATTATCTCCTTTTTATAACCCACAATCACTTTTTGGCGTTGTGTCCGAATCCTGCGGGTGTTAAATTCTGATTTAAATAGCCTGGCCATTTTTTGCTCTAGATGCAAGCAGGCGCAGATCAGGAGGGCCATGTCCTTCGTTACATTCCTGCATAGACGACAGTCAGTTGAAGCTTGCCCCCTCTGGCATGGTTGAAGGTGCAAGATAGATGGCAGCTTTCCTAACTGATGTGAAGAATTTGTTTTTATGCGCCTTGCATACCCCAAGCCGAAGTATGTTTGACGGCTGAGTGTTTTATAGCCATTGATAGTCATCCATGCATGGCTCCGGATTGCAAATGCAGCTTTATCCTCAACTAGCAAAATGGTCCTGATTGTCCTTCGTACTGCTTTCTTAAAAAATATATGTGATATTGGTTTCTCCCAGAGCACGGTGAACCCTGTAGTTGCTAAACTACTTTCCAAATAATTCCAGGCGTTTCGTTGTGAGCTAAGCTGTATCTCATTCCATAGTAGATGGTTTAGGGAGCTCTCCGGGGCATCTCTAATTTTATGCCAGCTCATTGGGTAAGCCCCTTGTCTTGCAATTTGTTGATTTGTGAGCCTAAATTCCGGTCTGATCTGAGCCGCAGACGGATAAGTAGGTATGTTAAAAAGGATCCTGTAAGCTCTGATGATGCTATCGCGCTACTTGGTGTCCCGCCCCCTTAAAGCGACGCTTCCATACGAGTTGGTAGAATTTTTGCTTGAATGACCTGAAGTAAGGGAGAGAGCCTGGGACCTGTCCGCTTAGATTTAGCTGTTTCAAAGATATTGCTAGGCCCAACCCTCTCCTTCTAATTGACTCAAGCTGAGTGGAAAATTATCAATAATTATGCCAAGATATTTGTAATTAGTAACTTTCTGGATTCTGGCATTGCCCAAGTACTAAGCATAAGGGTTTTTTAGGGATTTTGTTAGAGACATGGTTTTAGTTTTGTCAAAATTGACTTCCAGGAAGTCTTCTCTGACGTAGCTCTCTAATGCGTTCAGGAGGAATGTATGACGGTATTCCGCAAGTTAGAATCGCGCTGTGCCTTCACAGCGCTGTCATTAGAACCAACGCATCTTCAGTACGCATTCGTTCAGCACGCAAGTCATTATAATGATTTGCCTTAGGGCGATGCTGGATTTTGGAATAGGTTAATTTACTATTCCAACTTCAGACTGCGCAACAGTAGGGAAGGTGTTGGACTTTAAATCCAACACCATTCAACCAAATGCGCCCCCCTAAAGCAAGTCGTTCTAATGAATTGCGTGTTGAACAAATGCGTACTAAAGACATGTTTGTTCTATTGCCGGCGCTTTGAAGGCACAGGTGGATCTCGGCTTCGTTCTAATGGACGTTTCCCGTTCAGGAGATGTTGCAACCCTACTTCCGTGTGGCTAATCAGCACCATGTCCTCCGCGTATAAAATGCTGGACAAGGGCTTGCCGCCAATCCTCGGGCATGTGCGTTAAGTAAATTTAAAGATTGCATAAGGTCTACTACATACAATTTAAATAAAGTTGGAGCTAGCGCACAGCCATGTTTAGGACCGTTAGACGTGGGAATGCGCATCAATAGATGTGAACCATTGCCCAACTTTATTTGCACCCAGGTATCAGTGTGTAATTGAATTATCATTTCCAGGAGGGAATTTTGGAATATTCCAGCTGGCAAGTTTATTCCACAGCCCTGCTCAGTCCATGTTATCAAAAGCCACAAAGGTGCAATGCCTGTACCGTTTCCCTGGCTTTATTGATAAGAAGGACATTGTTAGGATGCTAGTAGTTGTGCCGGTTGCTTTGCAGAATCCTGTCTGATTGTATGGAATTATGCCTTGGTCGTTGGTCCACTTCTGTAGCTCCACTAGTAAGGTATCTGCAAAGTATTTAGCTTCTATATCGAGGAGGGCAATAAGACAATAGTTTTCCGGAGCAGCTTTGTTACCCGATTTAGCGAGATGACCGAGCCCTTCCAAGAAGATGGAAGTTGGGTTGTTTGCCTAATTTGGCAGTAGATTGGGTCTAGTTTATCTGCCCAGGCTGTTACATCCTATTTAAACGGGGCTGGAGGAATTCCATTAGGTCCTGGGGCTCCCTCTGTTTTTTCCCTTGGATATTTGCCGCTTGATTTTAGTTACGTGGGCTAGCTTGGTTTCTTCCTGGTGACACTTAGTAATACCCTTGGATCTTTCATTGTGCTGTTTGGTTACGATTGGATCTTTAGTTACAATCCCCTGAGGGTGGCTCAGTGGGAGGCTGAAATGAGATTCTAAGCACTGAGCCCAGGTCTCCTCAGGAATGTGTGATGATAGTCCGCAATGTAAGGGGCGCATTACTTTGTTCACCAGCAACCAAAAGCGCATGGAGTTATTGGTTTTGGAGTCATGGAGTAGTCTGGCCCAAATGTTTTCTTCTCTGGATCTCTTAATATCCCATTTGATTTTTTTCATCTTCGATCTATGCTGACATTAGGAAAGGATTAGAGTTGGAACTCCAGGGTTGTATCTCAGTAATGTGAGGGTCTTATTAATTGCTTTTTTTGATGACTTTAGCAAACGCTGTTGAGTGCTGGATAGCCTTCCTATTTCATATACCTCATTGGTCCTTGTCGGCTTGATTTTTGTGTCGTATATGTTTGATTGCATAGCGGTGAAATCTTCCCAATGGTTGACTGATTTCTTTTTTTGTTTGTTGCAGTTAAACATGAGGAGCTTTGCTGCCACCAAAAATCCCTCGGTGTGTGCCACTGAAAATGTAATTCTTTAGAGGTTAATTGTGTAGTTGGAGCTACCACCCCCTGGTACAGATTCAAAAAGGGGAGCACTGGCCTGCAGAAGGACTTCTTGTGGTCGAGGATCACTATCCGCTTTGTCGCAAAGAGTAAAAAAAGGTCACATAACGAAATAGGGGAAGAGAGACCAAAGTGTAGTGAAGCATTGATACTGTAGGCTCAGTATAAAATGTAGCTTCTTGTGGAGAATCTTGTGCAAACCTACCATTTAATACTCGAATGTTGATATACTCTAGGTCTTCCAAAAGACCCTTGGAAGTTTTGCTTGTCCTGACATGTAGCTCTTCTGGTTAGGAATATTCCAGAGTGATGTCTAGGCCAGGATCTCTTCTGTAGCCGGAGAGCCCAAAAGGTGAAGATTAAAATCTCCTGAGAGAATAAAGTAGGAGGTCTCTTCTTCCCTCATAGTTCCCAGAGGTGGTCCAGCAAGTGCTTGATGTCTCTGATTTGATGTTTAGGGTTTATATAGATGTTAAAGATAATCACTTCCAGTTTTTTCCCTTCATTATAGAATGAGATTTTAGTTGTCTTAACCATTGGGGAAGTGAAGGGGATTTCCAGGACGTAAAATGATCTTGTAACCGAATAGTAGGTTGCCAGCTCACCTGAAAGTCTCCCACATTTTGCTGGACTTGTTGCCAGTGTATGAAACCCTGTAAACCCCTCTAGATGGTAAGGTTCAGATGTCCACGTTTCCTGTAAGAGGACTATGGGGGTCATTACGATGGCAGGCGACTGAAGTCCGTCCGCCATCGTCCCGGGGATGGGGACCGTGCGCCTATTAGGCGGCGGTCCCGCAAATTTTATTAGGATGCGACCATCACCGCGGCAGCCACAAACTGCATGTTTAACATTGCAGCAGGTGCTGCTGGCTGCAGCACCTGCCGCAATGTTATAAAAGCACTGTTTACATTTCTCTGCACTACATGGCAGGCACCATGCGGTGCCTGCCACATGGTGCAGGGAAATGTAGGAGGGCACCGTACTGCGGTGCCCCCCAAGTGCACACACCGACTGCCCCTGTACAACGGGGGCCCGCAAAGGGCCCCCAAAGTACATCCCCGCCAGCCTTTCCATGGTGGTTGAACCACCATGGAAAGGCTGGCGGGGAGCCAGTTCCTTGATTTGGCTCATATGATCTTATGAAGTGAGTGGATGACGACCAGCCGCCTGAAACTGAACTCGGACAAGACGGAGGTCCTCATCCTGGGCTCCTCTCCCTCCGCCTGGGACGACTCCTGGTGGCCTCCCGCCCTGGGCACCGCACCCAAACCGACAGACCATGCACGCAACCTGGGCTTCATCCTGGACTCCTCCCTCTCCATGACCAGGCAAGTCAACAACGTCTCCTCGGCATGCTTCAACATCCTACGCATGCTACGGAAGATCTTCTGGTGGATCCCCACCGAGACCAGGAAGACCGTCACCCAGGCCCTCGTCACCAGCCGACTGGACTACGGCAACGCCCTCTACGCTGGTACCACCGCCAAGCTCCAGAAGAGACTCCAGCGGATCCAGAACGCCTCAGCCAGACTCATCCTCGACATCCCACGAACCAGCCACATCTCCGGACATCTGAGAGACCTTCACTGGCTCCCCGTCAACAAAAGAATCACCTTCCGCCTCCTCACCCACGCACACAAAGCCCTACACGACCAAGGCCCGAGCTACCTCAACAGCCGAGTCAACTTCTACGCTCCCAAACGCCACCTCCGATCAGCCAACCACGCCCTCGCCGCCGTCCCCCGCATCCGAAGAGCGACTACAGGAGGAAGGTCCTTCTCCTACCTGGCCGCCAAGACCTGGAACTCCCTCCCTCCCGACCTGCGCCTGACCCAAGACCACCTCTCCTTCAGGAAGAAGCTGAAGACCTGGCTGTTCAAGCAGTAGCGGCTCCCCCCCCCCGCGCCTTGAGACCCTACGGGTATGTAGCGCTCTTTATAAGTGTCACTGATTGATTGATTGATTGATGAATGATAGGAACTCTACATCCATAGTTTTGCTTCTGAGGCCACCAATGTTACAGGAGCAGAGGCGGCAGGTGGAATGGGTGTGACTGATCGTTATGTCCTGAGTAGCCCTTTGTCATTGCGTGAGGTTGTTGATGGTGCTAAAAACCTGTTGATTAGCTTGAAATTCCTTTTGTTGCCATGATGGTTGCCTGGAGTAAGCAGAATTGTCTAAGTCCCTCTGTTCTCTAACCAATGATTTACTACGTGCTCCTCTTAAGACTGAGTGGGTAGTGCCTATGATATTACTTTTTTGGTTCCTTTTGCCGAGCAGAGGAAGGGGGTATTTTGCATTGCTGAACTGTGAGATATTTATCCCCCAGGATTTAAATTTATTGCTCTCCGTTAGTATCTGATTGGCTAAGAGGGAGGATCGCCACGTAGCTTTGGTTATTTCTCTTCATGGATGAGAGACCAGCCTGATAAACTATTGCGAGCAGGTCACATTATTTAATATCCCTCCATGCTGGGATTGTTGCCAGAATACGAAGGATGTTACCTCTATTTAGAATATCACTATTCCCCTTTGATTCAAACTCTGGTGTAAGAAGAAGCGCACACGGCTCTCGCTGGAGGCCTGGGAGGTTTCCCTGTTGGTGTTGTGTATCCACATTTAGAATCTGATTAGTCAATTGACAGTTTTGCACCCTGTCGTCACCAGTCTGTCGCATAGATGCTGAACAATAGTTGTTGGCCTGTTGTATTGTATTGTAATTGCATTTATATAGCGCTTACTACCCCTGACGAGGCGTCGAAGCGCTTTTTCGGCGAGTAGCACGCTACTCCCGGACCCATAGAGGCTTAGTGTTGAATTAGTATAGTGAAACATGCAAGTACATTTTAAGTGGTGGATAGGTTAGTCAGTTTGGATTTGGAATGATAGCAGAAGGATAGAGGAGGACAAAGGTTTGTATTTATATAGCACTTGTTGACGCACGCTATTTAGGAAGCCTACAAAGGATTAGTGGTGAATTAATATGGTGAAATATGAAGTAATTTCAGTGGTGGATATTAGTCAGTTACTTGGAGTGAGAAGGCTAACGGAGGGATAAAAGGGAAAGAAAGATTTGCATTCATATAGCACTTGTTACCCCTGATGGGTGTTGAAGCGATTTTCTGGCGAGTATCACGCCACTCCGGAACCCATAAAGGATTACTGTTGAAAATTAGTATAGTAAAAAATATGAAGTAATTTGAGTAGTAGATATGTTATTCAGTTATTTGGGTAGTATATTAGTATAGTTTAATATGGAATTTGAGAAGTGAACATGTTAGTCTGTTCATTTTGATTGAAAAGGATAGTCGAGGGATAAAAGAGTGAAGGATTTTTTTTGTAGGTCTTAGCAGTATGAGGAGGCTTTTGGATGAGTTAAAATGAGTTTTGGAGGGGAGGACTCGGAGGGAAGAGTTTAGAAAGGTTTGTTTTAGGGGATCGGTGTAGTAAAAGAGGTGTCAGATGATGCAAGGAGGGGTAGAGTAGGAGAGAGTCTAGAAAGGTTTATTTTGGCAATCATAGTAGTGGTATGGGGTTTGGGATAAATGAGCGAGTGGTTGTGGAGGATATATTGATAGATGTATAGGATGAGAGATAGGGTAGTGCATTGGAAGGAGTAGTAGAAGTAGTTTGAGATGAGTCAGAAGGTTGGGCAAGAAGATATATTGAGCAAAGTATAGGCTGAGAAATAGGGTAGTGCATTGGAAAAGCTAAATTAGAAGAAAGTGATAAATATATAGATCCATAATTACATTGGAAGTATAAAGATACATAAAGGAGGTAAGTATATGTAGATTAAAGATATTGATAGAGGCACAGGATGAGAAATAGAGTAGAGCATTGGATATGATTTTTCAGGAGAAAAGTAACAGACACACAGATCCAAGTACATGGAAGGTACATAGATGCACAATGGAAGTATGTACATGTAGACCAAAGATGATTTTTATTTATTTATTCTTTTTTCTCTCAAAAACATAATTATTTTACATGTTTATACAAAGTAATACACAAAGATAGGTACATATCTATAGTGAAAAATGCTTTTATACAGAGGTATATGCTGTAATTTTCTGTTTGCGTATGGTGCTTATGTGGGGAAGGAACACACTGATGCCAGTGTGGGATTTAATGTAAAATGCACTACAGGGGGCACCTTAGAGATGCCCCCTGAAATCTAACCAACTCCCAGTGTCCCGACTGCGTGGCTACCGAGGATACTACCACCAGACATGTTCTGGACCCCTGGGTCGAGAGCTTTGCGCTCTCGGGGCCTGAAACAATGCACATCCTGGGACGAGGTGCCAAGCCTCCTCCCCCAGGATGGGCAGGGGAAGCTTCAAAGGCATGCCGCCTTTTGTGAGCTTCTCCAGGCCAATTGCTGTCCTCAGCAACTGGCCCCCACCGTTTCTGACCACCACTCTGGCGGGAAGACAAGCGGGAAACCCTAAGTGAGGAAAGGGGGGTGTGCCAGCCTCCGCCAACCCCACCCCTCAGGTGGGAGAGGCGAGGTGAAGCATAACTCCAGGCTCCCGCCATCTTGAGGATAGGGAGCCCTACCCAATCAGAGATAGGCCCCTTCCCCCCCCTCCCACAGGAGAGGAGCAGGATAGGGGGTGTACTCACCCCAGGACAGAGACCCATTGGTCACTGCCCTTGCCCTAACTGTAACGCCCCTAAATGTAAAATTTAGGGGCACCCTGAACCTTCTTCAGATCCCGATTTTGAAACTACAAGAAGAAAGAAGACCTGCTGTGCAGCTGCTAACAAGGGGATGACGCCAACTGACTTGGCCCCAACCCTACCGGCCTGTTGATCCATGAACCTGCTCCTGCTAAATCCTGGTGTCTCCTGCGGACAGCAACCTCAAAAACCCCTTGCTCATCTAAAGACTGGGACGCCCATGAGCAGTGGTTCTGCTCAAACAGCAACAACCCCTGGTGCCAGCCAGGAACCGTGATCCAGCCCACTCTGCATCTGCCGAGCCCGGCCCGTGCCTGAGTGAACAAAGATCACAAGGACGTCACCCCGGCGACTGTGACCCGGAATCCAGCACCCAAGGACCCACCTCAACGATCGTGGTGACGCCTGCAGCCTCACAACAAGGGACCCCTCCAACCGCGACCAGCTGATGGTAAGATTTCCCGACGTCAAAAAATACCCCGGCGCCCCATGGCCCCCTGTGCCCAACTCCTGGCTGGCTACCAATCCTCCAAGATCCCAACTTACCTCTCGAAGTGGTGGTCGCACCTGAAGAATCTCCGTTGGCGAGCCTGCAGCCTTTGTTCAACTTCCAGCTTTTCCATTGAATAACATTGGGCACCCGAAGACCCAAATGCAACCTGCACCCAACTGCCCGAGTGCCGCTGGAAGTGCAGCAACTATCCTACTCTACTTCCCCACTTGCCCTGTGTAAGTGACCAAGAGCTCAGCTCCCACAGCTGCGTGGCCTGCCTGCTAGCAGCCACCACCCGAAGGCCCCCTATCCTCCATAGGATAACATTGGGCCTACTCACTCTGCACCCGGCTGCCGCTGAGGGTGTAACAACTGTACTTACCTGACCCTGGGGGACCCCTAAGTCTACCCCCAGAACCTTAACTCTGCCAGCCGAATACTTACCCCATCACCGATAACTTTTTCTCCTTAGGGTAGCATTGGCTGGTTTTACTTGGAAATGCTTCCAAGTGTCTATTTTCACAACTTTGAAATATTCCTTAAAAATCGCCCGAACATCAAAAACGAAATTACTCACCTGCAATCAGGAGAGAAATCTATTATTCTGGTGTAAGGTGGCTGGGTACTATTTTATTCCAAGACCGGGATTGCATTTGCGGCAAAACAGATTCGTCCGGAGGGGTGTTTTTTAGCTTAGAAAGGATTGTAAAATCACTTGGGGTTGAATTGGGCCCACTTAAAACGTTCAACTTCAATCTCTGCAGTATTGTAAGCTTGAATGCAGTTCTTCAGAATGCAGAAAAATGTGGAATTGTTCCTAACTTATGAAAGTATACATGAAGCAGTCAGCCCGCTACTAGGATCTAATTGGATTATACAAATGGTCTGTTCCAAGTTTATGTTGAAAAAAGCTCAGGGTTTTTAAGCATACAGCGTTATATACAGATTAGAAAATGGAGATCTCCCAATGCTAACCTAGTGTCGGAACCTAAATTCTGCAAATCTAGATTGGGGGGGGGGGGCGCTACTTTTTAGGGCTCGCCTGCTGATGCGCTTGCGCATAGCTGGCAAAGCTCTATAGTGGCTTATCCAGAGTTTAACCACTGGCGATTCCACTGGCGATTCCATGCAGTGCATGTGCTTTTTAGGTCATTGCGCAAGCGTAATGAGTTAAAATGCGCGTGCACAGCATCAAATCGTCAGCTTGGTGCCGCCAGCAGCTCTTCCCGCTCCGCCCCCTGCTGCCTCAAAGGCTTTGCGCTCTGCCTCAGCCCAGCCATTCTCCTCCCCTAATTGCCCCCTGCTGCATCAAAGGCTTTTTCACGGCCGGTCGGCCGGCCGGCCGGCCGTGCTTTCAGTTTCACGGCCGCCAGGCCGTGTCTCCTTTTTAGGTCTCGTAGAGAGACCTATTGCCGCCCATCCACAAAGCTGACTTTTTACGATCCGGATTTTGACGAGTGCATGTGCTCTCGTGCACGAGCTTGCCCGAGCCTTCTGCCTGCCTCCTGCTTTGAAGACAATCTGCTTCTCCGCCCCCCTGGCAGCCAAGCGCTCTTCAAAGGGTTTGCTCCACGCCCCCCGCCTGCACCACTCTCCATACTTCTCCTCCCACCTCCCACGGCCGTCCTTTCTGCCCGCCTCGCACACCACATCAAAGCGTCCAGATCACAGCCTGTCCAGCCTGTGCCATCTCTCCCTACCCTTAACCCTTCACCCTGCCCCCACCACCTCTCGATATTGCTGCTTGTTTTAAACTTGTTTCTTCATTACTGCTTCATCTGATAGGATTTCACTGCCAGACCTTTCTTTTCACGTTTGCTGCGCTTTCTCTGCTATGATTTCACTGCCGGGGGTTTCTTTGCCAGTTTGCTGGGCTTGTTTTTAAATGCAGTTATATTTCCTTGTTTTTCCGTTTACTGATCTGCATCTCACAGATGCTGCAGACGGGAAAGATAGGATCTTTACAACAAGGCTTATTCCCACTCAGTTAGTTCCTCCTGGTTTCCTGTCGCAGCTGTGAAACGCTTCACACTACGGCAGACTTTCAGGCTCCTTTTTCTCTCCAAAACAAATGCTAATACAGTACGATGTATTCACACAGCTACACAAAACAGAGTGATGAAAATAGCAATTTAAAAAAAAAACAAAGTTCAAATCCTATTGCAGCAAAAAAATACGCTTTTTTTTCATTCACAATTTAATTTTGTTTATCAATAGCTACAAACAGAATAGGATAAACCAAAATAGTCTTGACCTATTTGTTTATAACCTACACAATAGGACCAGGGGATAATGTTGGACTCTTGCTCGCGCTACCCCCCCCCCCCCCCCCCCCCCCCCCACACCCGCCACCCCACGCACAAACCAAACAAAACTTATAGTTGCACTTTCAGCAAACCGGTGTAAAAAAGCTAAATTGTTTCCTTAGTCAGGAATAACATTAACGTTGTCACTGGTGATGTGACATCAGCCCTTATAAACACCCTCTTATGTAGTCCCTCACACCCACGGAGTAACAGCAGTATCATCCTCCTCCACCCTACAATGGCACCAGAGCCTTTGGGGCTTCCTTTGCGGGACCTCTTATTCTTAACGCACTAAAGCGCCTAGAGCACACTGCACGAACACCCGCAAGGCGGGCAAAGTCTTAACTAAAGGCATCTGGTCTCGGAGTTGCATACGAGACTCATCTGCTTTGGTCCCTAAAACAAAGTAATCCCTTCCCCTCCCCCGCCACGTCGCATTAGTAGGCAGCCCACCCCCCTCCCTCTCCATATGTTTGCTCGAGCAGCAGGCAGCCCACCCCCTCCCTCTCCATATGGTTACTCGAGTTGCAGGCAGCCCAACCCCTCCCTCTCCAGCGCCTGCCTTTTCTCTGCCCACGCATCGCACGGGGCGCCTTTTCTATTCATTTGTGCCTCGTTTTCCCCTTTGTGGCCAACCTATGTGTCTTACATACAAATAGAAACACAAACCATTTTATAATTATTTATAAAGGAGCCCTCCACTTAAAGGGGCACAAAGCTTGCTCCACTGTTTATAGTCATATAGGCCTCCTCCACCCTAGAGTATCCCTAGCGCCTTCTGGGCTTCCCTTAAAACACCTCTTACCTGAGCCGCTGCACTAAGGGACGTATAACTCTCCTCCACCCTACAATAATACAAGAACCTTCGTAGCTTTCTTTATGGAACATTGTACCTGTTTAACGCAAGAAAGCGCCTAGAGCACGTAGGTTGTAATGTGCGCTGTATGCACATATTTCATATCTCCTCTCTTTGACCTACTTTATGTTTTATTCTTCAACATTACTCTGTGCCCAGGGCTAAAAAGGTTGCGCCACCTTAGAGTGGTTTCTTTTTAGCACTCAAATCTGCACGAAACTTTGTACGTTATTGTGCCTGCTGCAAATAAGTGTGTGTCTCATTGTTTTGTGCATAGGCTTAAAGAGTCTTTTGGGTCAACTTCTCGTTTCTCCTGGTTTAATGTTTATAATAGCTCTGGCAACAGCCCAAAAACAACCTGTGTTACTGGGGGCTTTTTCTCGCGTTTCCGTGCTGCCTCGAGATAAGCACAAGGTTTATACAATCCTTTTGTTCCACCGTAAACCTTCCTTGTGTTCTCTTTAGAAGTAGAGTGGGGGCGGGGGTTTTATCACTCTTCTGTCCAGTTTATCTACAAACCTTTTGCAGAGGTTAGCTGCGTCTGGTGCTGTGTTACAAATGTGGGCAAAGATTTACTGTGTGCGATAAATCCAGTAGCTGAGTAGGTTAGCGGGCCTGCTGTATATACGTGTTTGTCATTTAATGTGTAGCCAGCCTATATGTCCTCTGTACAAACGGGACAAACACCATTCTATAATCATGTATTTTTTTAGCATCCCGATGTCCTTGAATTTTTGTCCCGCACAAACGAAACAAAACTTATAGTTGCACTTTCAGAAAACCGGTGTAAAAAAGCTAAATTGTTTCCTTAGTCAGGAATAACATTAACGTTGTCACTGGTGATGTGACATCAGCCCTTATAAACACCCTCTTATGTAGGCCCTCACACCCACGGAGTAACAGCAGTATCATCCTCCACCCTACAATGGCACCAGAGCCTTCGGGGCTTCCTTTGCGGGACCTCTTATTCTTAACGCACTAAAGCGCCTAGAGCACCCAGGCTGTAGTGCACGCTCTATGCATTTAACTCACTCTCTCTCACACTCTCCCTCTCACACTCTCTCTCTCTCACACTCTCTCTCACACTCTCACACTCTCTCTCACACTCACACACACACTCTCTCTCTCACACACTCTCTCTCACACACTCTCTCTCTCACACTCTCTCTCTCACACTCTCTCTCTCACACTCTCTCTCTCACACTCTCTCTCTCTCTCACACTCTCTCTCTCACACTCTCTCACACTCTCTCTTTCTCTCTCTCACACTCTCTCTCACACTCTCTCTCACACTCTCTCTCTCACACACTCTCTCACACTCTCTCTCACACTCTCTCTCACACTCTCTCTCACACTCTCTCTCACACTCTCTCTCACACTCTCTCTCACACTCTCTCTCACACTCTCTCTCTCACACTCTCTCACACTCTCTCTCACACTCTCTCTCACACTCTCTCTCACACTCTCTCTCACACTCTCTCTCACACTCTCTCTCACACACTCTCTCACACACTCTCTCACACACTCTCTCTCACACTCTCTCACACACTCTCTCACACTCTCTCACACTCTCTCTCACACTCTCTCTCACACTCTCACTCTCTCACACACACTCTCTCTCTCTCTCACACACACTCTCTCTCTCTCTCACACACACTCTCTCTCACGCACACACTCTCACACACACACTCGCACACTCTCTCACACACTCTCTCACACTCTCACACACACTCTCTCTCACACACTCTCTCACACACACTCTCTCTCTCTCACACACTCTCTCTCACACACACTCTCTCTCACACACACTCTCTCTCTCTCTCACACACACTCTCTCTCACGCACACACTCTCACACACACACTCGCACACTCTCTCACACACTCTCTCACACACACACACTCACACTCTCTCACACACTCTCTCACACACACACTCTCTCTCACACACACACACTTTCTCTCTCACACACACTTTCTCTCTCACACACACTTTCTCTCACACACACCCACTCTCTCACACACACTCTCACATCCTCTCAACCCCCTCACCTTCACACCTCCTCACCCCCTCACCCAACCACCCCCTTACCCACCCACCCACCTTCACACCCCCTCACCTTCACCCCCCTCACCCCCTCACCTTCCCAACTCTCACCCTCACACACCCTCACCCCCGCTCACCCTCACCCCCGCTCACCCTCACCCCCGCTCACCCTCACCCCCGCTCACCCTCACCCCCCCTCACCCTCACACACCCTCACGCACCCTCACTCAACCGCACACCCTCACCCTCACACCCCCTCTCACACACCCTTACCCTCACACCCCTCACCCTCACACCCCCTCACCCTCACACCCCCTCACCCTCACACCCCCTCACCCGCACACACCCTCACCCTCTCACACCCTCACTCACTCTCACACCCTCTCACCCTCCCAACCCTCTCACCCTCACACACCATCACACCCTCGCCCTCCCCCTCACACCCCCTCACACACCCTCACTCACCCTCACTCACCCTCATACACCCTCATCAGCATAGCATAACAACATAGCATGGCATAACAAAAAAAGCATAGGATACACAACCTCACAACCCTCTCACCCTCACCCTCGCTCTAACACACTCACCCTCACTCACCCACCCACCCATCCTCACTCACTCACTCACTCACCCTCACTCACTCACTCACTCACCCTCACTCACTCACCCTCACTCACCCACCCTCACTCACCCACCCTCACTCACCCACCCTCACTCACCCACCCTCACCAGCATAGCATAACAAAACATAGCATAGCATAACAAAACAAAGCATAGGATAGGAAAGCATAGCATAACAAAGCATAGCATAACAAAACACAACAAAACATACCATAGCATAACAAAACATAGCATAACAAAACAAAGCATAGCAAAACAAAACATAGAATAGTATAGCATAGCATAGCAAAACAAAACCTAGCAAAACATAACAAAGCATAACAAAACATAGCAAAACATAGCAAAACAAACCATAGCATACATAACGAAACATAGCATAGCATAACAAAACACAACAAAGCATAGCATAGCATAACAAAACACAACATAGCATAGCATAACAAAAACAAATCTTAGCATAGCATAACAAAACATAGCATACCAAAGCATAGCATAACAAAACATAGCATACCAAAACAAAGCATAGCATAACAAAGCATAGCATAACAAAACATCTCATAACAAAGCATAGCCTAGCAAAACACACCAAAACATAGCATAGCATACCAAACACAGCAAAACATAGCATAGCATAACAAAACATAGCATAGCAAAACAAAGCATAGCATAATAAAACACAACAAAGCATAGCATAGCATAACAAAACATAGCATAACAAAGCATAGCAGAACAAAGCATAGCAGAACAAAGCATAGCAGAACAAAACATAGCATAGCATAACAAAACATAGCATAGCATAACAAAGCATAGCCTAGCAAAACACAACAAAACATAGCATAGCATAACAAAACACAACAAAACATAGCATAGCGTAACAAAACAAAGCATAGGATAGCAAAACTAAACATAGCATAGCATAACAAAACAAAGCTTCGGATAGCAAAACATAGCATAGCAAAACATAGCATAACATAACAAAACATAGCATAACAAAACACAACAAAACAGCATAGCTTAACCCCTTAAGTGCTGCTGACGGCCAACGGTCGTCAGCAGCGCTACCTCCCCAGTGCTGCGCACGACCATTGGACGTCCATTCAGCACTGGTTCCAATGGACAGCGCAGCACTGGGGAGGGATGTTTACACGCAGCTAAGGTGTTAACAAAACAAAGCATAGCATGGCTGAACAAAACATAACAAAACATAATAGCACAGCAAAACACAGCATAGCATACCAACACAACAAAACATAGCATAGCATAACAAAGCATAGCATAATAAAACACAACAAAACATAGCATAGCATAACAAAGCATAGCAGAGCAAAACATAGCATAGCATAACAAAGCATAGCATAACAAAACATATCATAGCATAACATAGCATAGCAAAACATAGCATAGCAAAACATAGCATAGCATAACAAAACATAGCATAGCATAACAAAACAGCATAGCATAGCATAACAAAACAAAACATAGGATAGCAAAAGAAAACATAGCATAGCATACAGCATCACTCAGCACCACCACAGCATCACTCTGTGGCACCACAACATCACTGAGCTCCACCACAGCATCAATCTGTGCAACCATTCAACAACAACTGGTTCAAATATGTTATCTCAATGTTTCAAGCTTTATTACAAATGTAACAAAAAGATGTTAATATTTCACACATGTTCTTGGATTTTCGTCACAATAAAATACACTGAACATAATCTTCACAAATGTTATTTACAAAACTTTAAGCTATTGCCATTATAAATTACAATAACTTTTATTTAAGTATTAATTATTTAAAAAAATTAACCATTGTTATTTGTAATATCAATACATGTAAGTCACGTAAATACAACACATATTGCATTACAAATGCTATAGGTGTCACATTTGCGAAAGTTATAACTATTGGCATGGTAAATGACAAAGCTATTAATTTCGTTATTTTCAAAAACAAAACCTAAATAAAAAATTTGTCATTTACAATACCAATAGCTCAAACTTTCCTAATACGAGACCTATTGCATTGCAAATGCTTGTTTTTTTAACTAGCAGTGGCTATTGACACATAGGAATTTGGTTTCCTATTCATTCTTTCCATTAGTTTACTTCTTTTCATCATCTGTTTGTTTTGTAGGGATTACCGTTTGCCTTCCATTTTTTTTTCTGTTTGTTTTCTTGTTGCTGTTTTATTTTGGTTTGGTGTCATGTGAGTTGCTTTGCAGAGAGCATGACGCCCAGCCCAGTTCGTCCTCCGGTTGGGTGACTTGGCAGTGTGGTGGACGTCACGGATATGTGTTGCCCTGGACTAATGCAGCCGTGAACATAAAACTGGAGTTTGGGAGGTGCTTGGAACACATGTGTAGGACGTTTTCATGCGTCACTGGAGAATCTAGTGAGTGTGCGCTTTCCAAAACGAACCTATTCGAAACAGGCATTTAATTTGTTTGGAATCGATGACTGGGACGAATTACCTGATAACAACGTTCAGTTTCTTTCTTTTTAGCATCACATGGCAGTCTGAAAATAGAATTCTTAATCATTGTTGCAGACTTGTGCAATTTAATGCTTTTAGGTCTTGCGGACAGACAGCTGTAGTTATTCATCAGAGATGCCATTTTACCACACAGTACAGAGAGAGTGTACTTTTGGTTCCGCCATTTGCTGTTGCCTTTTTAATCCGCTGGTACGATAGTCATGGCAATGTAAGGAAGGCTGCATGAGTGTGACATTATCCGGATTCAAGCAAGCCGGGCCGAAGACGGCTGTAATGCCAGAAACCGGTCCCCGGAAGCTTGTTTCCTTCCCAGCGTAAGAATTGGCTTGGTAGTTTGGTTTGCCCTGTTCCCATCATGCACTGGGACAGGAACAGACTAATTTGCATATAGCCAGGTTCTGAGCTGGGATGGTGCAGTGAGCTAAAAAACGGTGTTGGATCTAGCCCTGATCTCTTGACTGGGTGAGAGTCTTCTGCTTAATTCAGAAACTCTGTCCATCACCACCCCTTGTTGTTAAATATTTTGTCCACCATAAGCGTGGAAGGGTATACTCAGATGTGATTCCCTTGCTCATTGCACCATCAGGATTCAAGCAAGCCGGGCCGAAGATAGCTGTAATGCCAGAAACCGGTCCCCGGAAGCTTGTTTCCTTCCCAGCGTAAGAATTGGGTTGGTAGTTTGGTTTGCCCTGTTCCCATCATGCACTGGGACAGGAACAGACTAATTTGCATATAGCCAGGTACTGAGCTGGGATGGTGCAGTGAGCTAAAAAACGGTGTTGGATCTAGCCCTGATCTCTTGACTGGGTGAGAGTATTCTGCTTAATTCAGAAACTCTGTCCATCACCACCCCTTGTTGTTAAACATAATTACACACAACATAATTACACTAAACTCAATGCAACATACTCCAAATCCCACTTAGTGCCACATAATTACACGCCACATAATTACACCACGCTCAATGCAACATACACTCCAAATACCACTCAGTGCTACAACACATATTGTGTTACAATAGGTGTCACATTTGCGAAAGATAAAACTATTGGCATTGTAAATAACAAAGCTATTAATTTTTGAAACATTGTGATTTGTCAGATCAATACATGTAAGACAGGGGAAAACTAAACATATACCTTTACTAATGCTATAGATGTAACATTTGATAATTTTATACCTATTGGCATTTATAATAACAAAAAAAAAACTTTTATAATTTGCACAACATAAAAAATGTAAATAATATTTAAATGTACCACACCAAAAACTCAAACTTTTCTATTGCGAGACCTATTGCATTTCCAATGCTTGTTTTTTTTTTCTTTACCGCAGCCAAACTTTGGAATTCACTCCCCTCAGAGTTATGCTCCGAAACATCTTTACTTCAGTTTCAACAGTAGCTAAGCATTTTAACAGTAGCTAAGCATTTGAAATTAGTAGATCAGGAGCACTGGTTTGTTATTCTTACCTGCATTTTGAAACAGCGCCTAAAGACCTTGGGGTGATGGTGTCCTCTACGAGTGATGTTAACATAACATCAAAGTGGTAAAATAAATTGTAACTTGTTCCCAGCTGAATTCTGGTTCTGAAAATGTTGGTCCTGTAAAGGTGACCAGCATGCAGAATTATGACATTCAAGTTAAAATTTGACTAGTTCAGTACTCTACTTTTGGGAGACCAATGGGATCATTTTTATTGTAAAAATCTCATTTTGCCTTCGATAACTTAATAATAGTAACACGTTTGTTACATATTGCTTCATACCAGACTTGTGCCATTTCTACATGTTGAAAACAGTAAATGTCACTATTATGTAATTTAATGCTTGGAAGGTTGAGTTTGCCTTGCTAGGATTTGAATATGTGAACTTTCAGTCTCTCTATATAGCAGCAGAAACTTTGAACTCGCTGAACCACCTCAGCACTTATTTGGGGCAGTGTTGTTTTTATAGCATATGTAAACCAAACCACTCTTTCAAGGAAATAAATACACTTTATGCATATCAGCTCTCAATCTTTTCAGTTTCTTACATGCGAGTAGGTGGTCAACCATTGTTTTTCTTTGTAATTGGCACCTGCAGAGCTGGGATATAATGGGATGAATAGACCTACAAGTACAAAAATGCAAAGAAAAACCTGGAATGGTTGTAATCACATAGTGACGCTTAAGAGCAACTGTCCACTTGCTATTGTAAGGCCAGAATCAGCACAACAAGCATTTAATGTGTCGAGAGGTTTCTGAAAAGTTCTAGGTAACTACCAGTACAGTACAAAAAAACTTGGCATAATGTGGTAACTTGGTAGACATGCTAGTGTAAACATTGTGAGTTAAATTAAGGGAGGGAGGATGTGGCCCAACGGCTAGGGCTGTAGACCTCAAATCTGGGGAACCGGGTCCAAGTCTCGTCAACAACGCTTGACATCCTGTTATTCTGGGCAAATCACTTAATCTCCCTGTGCCTAAAAAACGTATCTGTCCTTGTGTAACGCAACTGGTGCTCATGTAAAGTGCTCTGATACCTTCGGGTCAAGTTCACGCTATATAAAAAAAAAAACAGAAGGAACTGAATAGCCATCTATAGGCAGCTAAGAATGTACAATATGCAATAAACCTATGTGACAGTCAAAAGTCTGTGGAGTTCTTTGGGCTGATTATTAGCCAGGATGTTTTTAGTGTTAATAATGGCTCTGAAGCCAAGCATCAGCTGGCTTGTAAGCCATTTTCCATTGTTAATGTGTGAATATGTTGATGGCTGGCCCTACCTTTTTCACCAACGTGTTTTCTCTACAGAGGACACTCAGCAGTACACTCCACGTATAGCAATCCAGCCCCTGCCAAGTACCATGTGTCAAGTGTTGGATTACTGCATTGCAGTGTGGTGGTCCGCAGGGAGACCAGGACTCTGAGTAATGGATATTACCGGTGAGTAACCGGGCATTTCAGTGTGGTGATGCGGACCACCACACTGCAATGCAGTAATCCAAAATAGGTGAATTTTAATCAACAGAAAACAGTACATACCACAAACCATGTACCGCAGACAGGACATGAGTCCCAAAGGCAGCAGAGGCCGCCATCCCCAACTGAAGTCGATAATGGGAAAAAAACGAATGGGGAGTAGCCCAAGAGGCAGCATTACAAACGTCCCTCAAGGAGGCCCCCCTGAACACTGCCCAGGAGGATGAAACGCCCCTGGTCGACCTACCCTGAACAGAAGAAGGGAGAGGACAGTGGGCAGAATCGTAAGCAGAAACCACAGCACCCCTGACCCAACGAGACAAGGCGGACAAAGAAGGTCGAAGACCCAGCCCCGAGAGGCCATAGGAGACAAACAAGGAATCAACCCTACGGAAACCAGCCGTACGCTCCAAGTAGATGCGGAGAGCCCTCAGCACATCCAACGAATGGAGGATCACCTCCTCAGGAGAGGCAGGATCCGGAAAAAACACCGGGAGAACAATATCCTCCTGACAGTGAAAAGAAGACAACACCTTAGGCAGAAAGAACTGACTCGGGTGGAGAATGACCTTGTCAGCGCAAAAGCGGGGGAGAAGCCATTAGAGCCCCAATCTCACCAACCATCCGCCCAGACGTAATGGCCACCAGGAAAAGAACCTGAGCAGAAAGGAACATCAGGGCCACGGAGTCCAAAGGCTCGAAAGGAGGAACCGTCAAAGCTCTCATAACCAAGGGAAGATCCCAAGGAGGCACAGGAGAACGAGAAACACGATGCTGAATCAAAAAACTCCTCAGAAGGCGAGCCACCAGCAGGGAGACAGAGGACACAGAGGAACCCCGAAAAGCAAGAACGGCAGCCTACCGCGCCCGCAGGGAAGAAACCGCAAGCCCCAGACGAAACCATCCCTCAAGAAGTCCAACACCCTCACAACCTCACAGGAGGCAGAAGAGAGACCCCTCCCAAGACACCAGGAGGAGAAATACTTCCAGTGACGGGCATAGGACTTCAAGGTAGAAGGACGCCAAGACAGCTGGAGACATCCGGCAACCTCCACTGAGCAACCCAGACCCAGCAAACTCAACCTTCCAAGTGCTAAACCCCCAGCCGGAGGCGGCGCAGGGAGGCAATCCCGAGAAGAGGAGTCCAATGAGGGCAAACAGAAAAGGTCTGCAGAAGGGGAAACCAAGACAGCCGAGACCACTCCGTCACCACCAGGAGAACCTTCGCCCGATCCAACCAAACCTTCCCTAGGACCCGCAGAATCAAGGCAAACGGAGGGAAGGCAAACAGCAGCCCCGACGACCATGGAATTGAGAAAGCATTGGCGGCCCACGCCCATCGAGAGGGAATGATACTGCACAACAGAGGAAGAAGGGCGGAAACCTCCGAGGCAAAAAGAATCAGCCAAGGAAGGCAGAACCTGAGGACAATCGGATCGAACAGATCCGGTGATAGACACAGGGACACAGAGGAGGGGAACATCCCGCTCAAAGAATCCACAGGCCCATTCTCCTGCCCTGGAAGAAAGACCGCCGTCAGAGACAAGAGACTCGACTCGGCCCAAAGCCCGATCTACCGGGACAGGAGAAACTGAGATCGACACATGCCCCCTTGGTGATTCACATAAGCATGAACCACCTGATTGTCGGTCTTCACTGAGACCACCTGACCCCGAAGGAAAGGAGCGAACCACAGAAGAGCCAAACAAACCGCCCTTAACACTTTCCAGTCCGATAACTGGAGGGACACGAAACGGGACCACCGACCCTGAGCCTTGGAGGCACCCAGAACGGCACCCGAACCCAAGGCACAGGCATCCGTGGACAAAACAACCACAGACTGAGGAGGAAGGAGATCAAACCCATGGGAAAGAGGCTGAGGGGACAACCACCACTGGAGATCCGCCCGAATCCCCAGAGGGACAGGTATCAGAGTCCCGTAGACCAGGGAGGCAGGATCCCAGTGCGACAGGACATGATGTAACAGGGGGTACAGATGTAGCCTGGCCCAAGGAAGGAGATGCAAAGTGGACGCCATCACCCCCTGACTCCGCAACCAGAGACGGGCAGACAACCAGGACTAGGACAGAAGACAAGAGAGGTGACGAAACAAAGTCAACTGGCGCTCCTGGGTCCATGCGGAAGAGAGCCCCCAGGAAATTTAGGGACCGGGAGGGCACCAGGGAGGACTTCCGGTGGCAGATGAGGAACCCAAAGGAACCCAGGAGAAGACACACCTGGTCCACATCCGACAGAGCCTGAGAAAAAGAAGGAAATACAACCAACCAGTCATCCAAATACGGAAACACCCGTAGCCCCCTGGAATGAAGAATACCCACCAGAGGGGACAAGAGCTCAGTGAAAATAACCACAAAAAGTTACAAGACGTACCTTTGAGCCATAGCTCCTTAGTTGCAGAAACGCATCCTTCAGATCCAGGGCTGCCATGAAGCCACCCGGAAGCACCAGAGGCAGGATGGACAGCAGAGACACCATCCGTAATGGACGACAGAGAACGAAGCGATAGACCCGCTCCAGATCCAAAACAGGACGCAGAACCGAAGAATCTGTCTTTGAGACCAGAAAAAGGACCGAATAGCAACCCTCGCCAGAAGAGGAACCCCCACAACAGCCACTACTCCAATAGAAGCCGTACACCCGCCAGCAACGCCTCCCGACGCAGAGGAAGACTGGGCAGGGGAGTCAGAATGAAACCCGGAGGGGGAGGAGAGGAAAACCCTAACCGGCAACCCTCCGACACAGACTGAACCGCCCAGGCATCCGGAACAGACAACCACTGGGACAGGAAGGACTGGAGGCGACCACCAACAGGCATAGGCAGAAAGCCAACGGCAAGAGGAGGAAGTGGCGGCAGCAACACCGGTAGGGGGACAGGACCTGGCACCCTCAGGGTCCCCCCGGCCACGACCCCAGCCACAAAAAGGGGCGCAAAGCACCCCGAGCAGGAGGCCCAAAGGTACGGTGGCAGGCAAACCAACGTCCCCGAGAAGGAGGGCGGACAGGAGCCACAAGCATGCGGCACCACGAGCACGACCATGGGAACCCACAAAGGGCAACCCAAGCAGGACCGACCACTGAGAAAACCCAGCCTACCAGGAACGCATCCAGGCGGGATGCCATGCAGCAATCGAAGCAGCATAAGCAGCGCAGTTGCACACAGAGGGACAACAACCAGTGCACCTGCAACACCAGGAGGCCAAGAGAGAGGAGGCATCCACACCATCCAGCAAAAGAAAAACCAGGGCCCGGACCATGTCAGCGGAACAGGCCCTCGCCCCAACAAAAAAGCGGGAAGCAGCAGAGGAACGCCACACTGCCCCCCCAACACGCCCACCACAGCGACAGAAGGAAGGGCGCCCCCACACAAGATGAGGAAAGGCTAGCAATCAAAACGCCAACCAAGACGGAGCGAGAGCGCACACAGATGAACAAGTCAGAGAGCTCCGCACCCTGAACAAATCCACCAACAGCTAGCCAAGCCCGGAAGGCAGCAGCAACCTCCACACGAAGAAGCAGGCGCAAGGATGCATAGAGGTGCATGCAGAGAGCACCGACACACTGCCTGCAGAGCAGCAGGCAAACAAAGCGCTGAACAGTACATCGCGAGAGATAACTGAGCACCGAGACAACCATGTGAGGCTGCAGGTGAAGAGGCATCCAGCGCCACGGCAGCAACGCAAGAGAGGAGGACACAAAGCAGCCACAGAGGACGGGACCCAAGAAAAAGAGACTCGCCCGGAAAGGCATGAAGTCCTGAGGCCCTGTCCTCACACAGGAAACAGGGGGCGGACGCTGAAAAAGCGTCCGGCTGCCCAAAAACATCCCCAGGGAGCTGAGCACCCGGCAGGAAACACAGCTGAAAAACCCCGCCCGCTATAGCAGGGCGCATCGGGACCGGCATTGAGAGGAACGGCCGCTAGAGCAGGCTGAGGAGGCATAAAATCACAAAACGCTGCAAGCAGGATTCAAACCTGCGCAGGGAAACCCAAACGGATTTCAAGCGCAACGCCTTAGCCATATGTCCCAAAGCAAGCAGCAGCCTAAAAGGAGGCACAGCCGGCCGCTAGAGCGGACCGAGCAATTGACAGGCCCCCCCACCCCCCACAAACAAGTATATGAAGGCGGAGCCACAAAGAGCAGGGATCGAACCTCTGGTAGCCACACATGCAACAAAAAGGAAAAAAGGCGGCCGCTAAAGCAGGCCGCCACAATAACAACAAAACGGAGATAAAACTTACCCCCAAACAGCTCCTGCTAGGACATCAGTAGACTGCGAACGCAGAAAAAAAAACCAGGAAGTTTCTCTTCCGCTCCTCCCCCTTTATTGTCACATGATGGTGACACCATACTGGGGGAGGGGCAAAAATCTCTGCTAGGTACTAGGTTTCTGTGGAGCAGACTAGCTGCTCACTGATAAGGAATGGGACGGGTAGACAGGACGAGGAGGTGATGCAAAGGCATGCATAATAGTCAAAACATCTGCCTGGGCTGTCAAGCCGTTAGTGCTAATGCTGACTGAGCTGGAGTGGCAGTGCGCTGTGACGTGCATGCTGCTCTAAGTATGTTTGGGGGCTGGCTGTGCAGCTAGTTGCTAGTCGGGGTTGAAACTCAACCCCGACAAGACCTGAGCTGGTCCTTGTCGGGGGGCCCTCCAATCCCTGGCACTCTTCCTTTTGGCCGGCCAGTCTTGGCAACCCCCCTTGCCCTGTCAACTCAGCAAAAAGTCTGGGAGTTGTCATAAGCAACGATCTATCTATGACACCCCAGATCAGCGCTGTAGTTTCCTCTAGCCATTTCCAGCTCAGGAAAATACGCAAAATCTCCCGCCTACTGACCACCGATGCCCTTATCTTGGCCCTGCTTGCGTTAGTCATGTCTAGGCTTGACTACGCAAATGCACTATACGTAGGCATTCCTGCATACCAACTCAGGAGACTCCAGCTGATCCAAAATCAAGCTGCTCGCTTGATTTACCATCAACCTAGAGATCAGCACGTTCAACCTCTCCTAAAAAGTCTCCACTGGCTTCCGGTCTCTGCCCGCTGTAAATTTAAGCTTGGTTGCATCATTTTCAAATCCCTCACTGGTCATGGCCCCTCCTTCATTTCTTCCTTGCTTCACCCTTACGTCCCCTCTCGCACCCTTCGGTCTTCCCAACTGGCTTTACTTTCCGTCCCCAGATTCAAGCGGAAAAAACATGGCGGCCTTAGGTTTTCTTTCTTAGCTCCGTCTTTTTGGAACTCCCTACCTCTCTCTCTGAGGTTATCCTCCCCCTACTCCAAGTTCAGATCTTCTCTTAAAACGCACTTGTTTACTGTAGCTTATCACTAGTTGTCTTCTTCAGTTAGGTTTTTTTCTGTCTCTCCTCCCTGCTCCCTCTGTACAGCGCCAAGAAACCTAATGGTGGTAGCGCGCTCAATAAATTGATTTAACATAACATAACATAACATAACATAGCTTCAATTCAATAACAGCGCAGCAAGAATTACCGCGGCACATCATTGATTCTGTCTGACTGCTAACGTCAGAGGCAGTTATGCCCAATGGCTACTACCGAGGAAGACCTCAGCCGATGCAGGAGTGACTTAGTACCTTTAATAGGCGTGGGACGTCTGCCCCCTGTGGTGGCACGAGCGGGAGGCTGCAGTTTGATGACGTTTATACAAGTTCTGCAGCTGCGTCCATGGGGCACATCAATTCCTGCAACGCAGGCTCGCCTCCGAAAAAGTAAGTGTGCCGACTCAGAGCCCAGTATATCTAGTTGCTAACTTGCTCTGGCTGCTATAATAAATAAAATGTGCTTCATTCTGAGGTGCCTGCCCCTGTACCGAGAACTGTGCAGTCATGCAGTCTGTCTCTGCTCAGTTTTCTGAGCATTAGCGCACTATAGTGTAACTCGAGTCATTTTGGGTGGGGTGTTCAACTAGCCACTGTGCAATTTGCCTGGTTTAAACTCAGCAGATGGCGCGCTGGACAGCAACGATCTCTCCAGCACCAGGTGAGCCTATTTTGTTTTGAAATAAATACAGCTGATCTATCCGTGCCTCCACCTCACATTGAAGTCCTTTAACAGCGCTCCAAGGATTCATCAGGATGAGGATGTTGAAGTAAATGCACCTGCGCTTATTTCACTGCTTCCTCAAACAGAGGCTGGGTAGCTACTCCCACATTAAACTCATCTCGCAGGCTTATAGGCTGAGAAGAGATCCGTACTGAGGCCTCTCACATTCTGTTAGCCAGGGTCCACGTGGGATACTCCTCAGTATTATTTGAGTGATTGCTAGGGAGGAGCCTAGAGTTCCTGTTGGCGTAGGCTGGTTAAGGCAGTGGCAGGATTATTTTTCAGCCAGCCCACCCAGCAACAGGTGTCAGAGTTTGTGGGCGCGATGGTCCTATGCTCCAGCCCGGGCCCCAAGGAATTTTTGCTGTCGCCTTGCAGCACAGTAGAACTTCAACACGTGTTGGACTTCATGTGCTCTGAGTCCTGGAGAGCCAGGTGTTGCTCATCTTTAAAAGTCAAGGTAGGCACAGTCTCTCTACTCTATTAAAAGCCATGCAGTGCCATCGGCTGTGAGAGCTCCTCTCACGGTCTAGAGTGCATCCTGACTGGCTCGAGATTGGCAGGTTTTGTACTTGGTCTAGACGTTATGTACATATGGACTTTAACAGAATAATGTTTATTTAATAATCCAAATGAATATCTGTTGTATCCAGTAGGTATTATATTTAGTATCTAACTGCACGTGTGCCTGCATATCTGCACATAACTTTAGTACTGCATGTGAAAAACGTGTTTAATGTTTAATGTCACGGTTACAGATTTGTTTACCAGTACAATCCTTGTGGGACCCTCAGAGCAGGGCTAGGGGGTCAGGGTGTTTCTACCCTGCCACCTTTTCTTCTTTTTAAAAAAAATTTTTCTCACTGTTTTCTTCGCATTCGTTTACTAAGTCACAAGATGGCTGCCAACACATTCTGGTTTGAAGTGTTGGCAGTCAATCGGAGTGAATCTCGTGCCCGGGAGGGTTCGCGAACCCTCCTCGGTGCTCAGCTATCAATATTTTTCTTTTTTAAATTGCTCAGGAACTACTGAATGGATTTACACCATTAAAAAAAAGTCTCTTTCTGCAAAATTTGGTGTAATTACGTTCAGCAGTTCAGGCTGTAGCCTGTTCCAATTTTTCCTATGGAAATGAACATGGGGAAATGCGTTTTGGGACCCCCCTTTTTTCTCGGCCCCCGCTTGACAAATCACCCTGAAACTTTCAAGACAGGAGCTGACCTGAGCGGGCCAGTTGTTTTGAAAATTTCGCAAAGTTATTGGCAAAGCAAAAAACGTTTTTCCTATGGAAACTAGGTTCTAACTATAATATATATTTTATATATATATATATATATATCTATCTGAAAGAAACACGTAGTGATGGATTCCTTACCTTAAAATTACCCCCAGGCGTCAGAATGGATCCGGAAAGTTTTCGTCAGCAGTACCCTGCGCGTGGGCAGGCGTCGTGGTGCGGCTTGACGTGCGTCGTTGGCCCCGGGATGATGCCGCTGGAGCTACTTTTTTTTTTTTAGGGTTGTATTCTTTATTTGTGCTCATGTTCTTACCCGACAGTGTTTGCCATTCCAGAGTAATCGCAGGAGTAGCTAATCCAGGTCTTTGAAAACCCGATGTGGGAGATCAAAGAAGGAGCCCTGCATTGTGTATAGACAGCGGGGTAATACCACCATTTTAATGAGGGCAATCTTCCCCATCAGTGAAAGTGGGAGCGTATTCCAGAAATCTATACTGCCCCGGAGACCTCTGAGGATCCTCCCCATATTATGCTTGTACAAAGCGCCCCTGTCACTGCTTACCCACATCCCTAAGTAGCGCATCACATCCGGCACCCAAGGGATCCCCATCTCGGGAAGTTGGACTCTGCACCGTTCAGTCTCGGACCCCACCAGATACAGGTGGGATTTGGTCTTGTTGATAGATAGTCCAGAGACCTCAGCAAATTGGCCCAAAGCCGCCATCAATAGCGGGAGTGAATGTGTTGGTTCCCCGCAGATAAATCGGGTCTTAATCTGCGTACAGTGAGACATGTTCCACAGCTCCCACCTTAATTCCCCTCCCCTGGAGAACCCCACAAAGATGGCACGCCAATTGCTCCATCGCCAGGGCGAACAGCAGGGGGAAGTGGACACCCCTGCCTCGTCCCCGTTAGCCACCGGAATGGCATCCGGGACATAACGCCCCGTACGGACCCTCGCCACCGGTCTAGTATAGAGGAGTTTTACCCAGTTCACAAACACCTCGCCAATCCCCATTTTTAACAATACCTGCCATAGATATTCCCATCTGAGCGAATCGAACGCCTGTTCGATGTCCAGTAATACCAGGGTATTCTGCTCCTCTTCCCCTTCTAGGGACTGCATCACATGGGCCAGGCGACGGATATTCCGAAGCGTACTCCTGCCTGGAATAAACCCAGACTGGTCGTCGTGCACCAGTCTTCGAAGGTATGGGAGCAGTCTGTTCGCCAGAACCTGACTTATAATTTTCAGGTCGACATTGAGCATCGATATCGGCCTATAGGAGGCCGGAAGTAGGGGATCCATTCCCGGCTTGGGATCATCACAATCAGCCATCCACGCATGGAGACGGGCAGTATACCTGTCTCCCCAGCCTCCAGAACTATATCCAGTAGCCGAGGAATCAGGGTTCCCCCAAATTCTTTGTAAAGCTCCGCCGCCAGGCCGTCCGCACCGGGTAATTTAGCCGTCTTCAAGTGTGCGATCGCCGCTTTCACCTCTTCTCCCCGGAAAGGGGCCCCCAGGGACTCCTGACTCTCCGGGTCCAGACAGGGGAGGTCCACCTCGGCGAGATGGGCCTCCAGCGATTGCGGGGCGGCCGTGGGCTCGAAATATATTGGTCGGAGGTGAGCGGCAAAGACCTTGTTCATCTCCTGCTGGTGTAAACCATCCGACCCTGTGCGGTCCTAAGGGCTAGTATTGGGGTAGGCTGAGTCTCATCCCTGATCAGGCGCGCCAGTAGACGCCCCGCCTTGTCCCCCTCTGTGTACCAAAGGCGTCTGCTAGTGGACCTGTTGTATTTGCCCAGTGTCTCCCTAAGCTCCCTTATCTTCTGTCGTTGTTCCGTCCATTTAGTCGGTCCTTCGGGGTCCATGGGAAGAGCTGCCTCTAGGACCTTTAGGTAGTCCTCCTGATGTGTCAGGTCCCGCTCCAACACTCTCGTCACTCCCACCTCTGTGGCCACACATATCCCCCTCAGCACCACTTTCATTGCATCCCATTCAAACACCCTCAAACTAGCTGTGTTCCAGTTGCTCTCAAAGTAGCCATCCAACCCCACCCCCTTGATTGTTTCCTTAAAAACCGGGTCTGTCAGCGCTTCAGTATTAAGACGCCACAGCGGTTTTTTTGAACGCAGGAGGCCCAAAGTATAGGCCACCAGCAGGGGGGAGTGGTCAGACAGATAGCGGGCCAGGTACTGTGTTTCTAAGATCCGACCAGCCGTCGCCTCCTCCGGCACAAAGCAGTAATCCAGTCTACTATATGTATTAGCCGCCGGGGTAAAACAAGAATAGACCCGGCTATCCGGGTGGCGGTGCCGCCAGATATCCAGCAAATGGTAATTATTAAGCATTTGGTGCATGGCTGCGTGAGTCTTGGGCTTAGCATCCGGTATTGGAGGGTGTCTGTCCTAATCCCCATCAATGGCACAGTTAAGTCTTCAGCTACTGTCAGTTCCACATCAGGCGCCAAATCTAGGATCCCCAGGACCCTGCCCTAAAATTCCCCATCATCGGCATTTGGGGCATAAACATTTACCAGGAACAGATGTTTTCCATCCAATGTCCCTTCCACCACCACATACCGCCTATCTAAGTCTGGACTACATTTCAGCATTTTGAAGGGAACCCCCGGTGCCACCCACACATGCGCCTCTCTGGCAAACCCCGAATAGGAGGTCGCAAAAAACTGGCCCCTCCACCTCCTCTGCACATACTTCAGGCAATTCCCCCCAGAAATGCGTCTCCTGCAAAAAGGCCACACTTATCCGGTATCGCCGGAGATAGGTTGCTGTTTGATCTGTTATTAAACCCCCTGACATTCCACCTTATGAGTTTGTAAGCCCACTGATCGCCTGCCATAAGTAGCAATTACTAAGCACCCAGAGCCCCGGGGGAAACAGGGAACTAACAGTGAGGTGTATCTTCGGGGGTCCTTCACCTCCCCCCACAAGCCCCTCTGACCCGGCATAAAGACATCCCCAACAAAAAAGAATAACAACAATACAAAACAGTGGAAACAAGCCCCCCTAACCCACCCCCAGGCAGTAGCACCTTCTTCTCGCAGTCCAACCATGGCCTGAAGACCCAGGACACCGCCCCATAGCCTCCCCCCCCCTCAAGCCCCCCCCCACAACCGTGTATTCAACACTAACAATCAGTCAAATGTGTTACCCAGTCCTTGTCATATAGCCAAACAGCCTGGTGCCGCGCGGCCTAGCCAGGCCGACACAGCACACTGCAGTCGGAGTGCCTAGTCCGCAGAATGGCGGAATAGCATCTCACTCCCCCCCCCCCCCCCCCCCCCCTCCCAACCGATGAAGATCTCCACCCAACAATGCATAACAAGTTCAGGCCCAGTCAACTCCCCACCGTGGCCATACTCACAGCGCCCCCCACTGTCCTGTCGATCCACCATCCCAAAGTTAGTCGGCCGCACCCTTAGAGTTAGGCGACTCAGGAACCACCTACAGTCGGGTCAACAGTACCTTCTGGTTCCGACTGAGTTTCCTTGACAAGACACAATGGGGAGAAATGATTTTGGGTCGGTTTGCCCCTCAACTCCTCTCTCAGGGTGCCATCCGGCCCTACCAGGATGCGTCCTCCATCTTGCTCTCCTTGTGATTCGGGGCGGTGTCCTCCAGTGCGCCAAGTCCGGTTCCGCTGTCTGCCGCTCCGCCTCTTCTGGTCCTGCCATCCATGTTGCACGTCCTGTCCCCCCAGTCCTAATGAGTCCATCCATTCCGCGCCCTCCTACGGGGTATTGAAGAAGTGGACCCTGTCCGAGTGTTGTACTCGGAGCCGAGCCGGGAACATCAGGCTATATTTGATATTCAGTTCTCGCAGCCTCCACTTTACCCGTAGAAAGTCGTTCCGCATGTCTTGGACTTTTCTGGTGTAATCCAGATAGATGTGAATCTCTTGATTCTCGAACTTGGGGGGGGGGGGGCCCATTCTTGCGGATAAACTGCAGGATTGCATCCCGATCCCTAAAATTAAATAGGCGTGCGATCAGGGTCCTAGGCGGTGCTCCTGGTTTGGGAGGGGGGGGGCCAAGGATCGGTGGGCTCGTTCCACCGCAAACATCTTGGAGAGTCGAAGGGCGGTGCCGATCCAGTCCTCCAAGAATAAGTCCGCCACCGGCCCCTCCGCCTTCTCCGGAAAACGCAGGAAGCGGAGGTTGTTCCTCCACGAGCGCCCTTCAGCATCTTCTGCCTGATCTTCAAGGCGAGAGGCATGCTCCTGAAGTGCTGACACCGTCGCCTGTAGGTGCTGGACCTCCATCCGTAGGGAGGTCCGGTCCCCCTCCGTGCTAGTAACCCGGTCTGCCACCTTCCGTAGATCCAGGCGCAGGTGGTTTATGTCTATCACCATGCCATCCATTTTCGATTCTAGTGCCACTTGCGAGTCTCTGATGGCCTCCAGGATATCAGCCTTATCCTGGACCGCAGCTCCCTGCGGCGGTCCCTGCTCCGGGTTCGGCCTTCTGCGCTCCATTGATGGAGGCCCCGGTATTGTGTATTGCATAATTTTGTTCGTTTGCGCTCCACGAAGGGGTCTGTCTCTCCCCATCGCCAGTGCAGTCCTGCCAGAAGTCGTCTCCGGCGTTATTCCACCCCGCTGCCCCCAACACCGAGCTCCACCGTAGTCCAGGCCAGGTCCGGGAAGTCTGCAGGTAGGCCACTCGCCACTCCCAGCCTTCCAGGCAGCCGGTCGGCGTCCAGAGAAGAGGCCCACTGGGCCTTCACCGCCGGCCCCAAGGCCACCTCGGGCCCCCGCAAGAATCACCACCCAGCAGGGGGTCTAGCTGTGTCCCCCGCACCTTCTTACCCGTGGGGTGGCCCGCCCAGCAGCCCTCAAGGCGGCGTTCGTCCGCATAGGCTATCCCAGGAGCATTGGGCCCAGCTCTCTGCAGCAGCTCTTCCACTCACCAGCTACAGCCAGGCCACCGTTAGTTCTCGGGGTCGCCAGCCGCCCCACCCAAGCAGACGTAGCGTCCAAAGCAGTCCGGGCAGCCCACTCAAGACTCCGGATCCCAGGTGATATGCCCCCGGATGCCGCCAGCCATCCAATCTCTCAGCACCTGCAACCCGGTCTATCGCTGTTCATGGGGCCCTCCAGGCGCAGGGTCGACCACTCTTCCTGTAAGGGGTCCCCCGCAGGGGGGGGGGCGGCAGGCAGCAGGCAGTAATACGCTCCGGTCTGGGGGCTGCTCCGGCAGCAGCCCCGGTTACGCCAGAAGGAGCCTCACCACTCGGGCCCACCTCTGACCACTGAAGCCCCGGGGTCGTGTAAAAGCCACCCCCGGGGATCTCACCAGGCTGCCGATCACAGGTGTCTGCAGGGCCCTCTCGCCAGCCGCTCGCTCACCACGAGTCCCCCGCTATGATGCAGGAGCCACGGGCCGTCGGCAGCCCCTCCTCACGGCAGGCAGGCCAACTCAACGCAGGCCACCAGCAGCAGGGAGTTAGGCCGTTCGCGGCCGCACCGCCATTTTGCCCGCAACAGGGCCGCCGCTGGCACCAGGGGTGGAGACCAGCGTCTAGGTCCGCCGGCGAGTCGCACGGTCCACAAGGCGCAGGACCCTGGGTGGCTCCGACCCCCCCTTCGTGTGGGGATAAGCGCTACTCCGCCAGGATATAGAGAGGATTTTGGCTTACGGGGGCAGGAGCTCCTCTAACACACGTCTAGCTCTCCATGCTTCCAGCCCATGCCCCCCTGGAGCTACTTATATGCGCCCACGCTCGCTGACGTCGGTTCTTTCTTTTTCCGTGCCAGCAAGCGCAGATCTGGGAAGAGCAAGTACCCCCAGTCACTTTTTGACTGAGTTTTCCGAGGCCTTTTTGTCTCAATTCTATTGAGTTGATCGTCTCCTGGTGTCGTAGGGATGCCCGGCTTGAAGAACTGCGGGGACTCTCACCGCATGATGTCGTTGACGGACCCGCACCGCATGTGTCTCTATTGCCTGGGGCACGACCATGACTCCAAGTCGTGGCCTGACTGCCGGGCTATGGCGCCGAAGACTTTGCGGGAGCGGTCCCGAAAGTTGCTAGAAGTCCGGCAGTCGGCTACGCACCGTTCCAGGTCCCGGTCCCGAGGGAGGTCGAGGGACCGGTCGCCGGAGCCGTCACCATCGTTCGTCTGGATCTAGTCTTCGCACTCTGGGTCAGGTAAGTCGAAGCATTCCAAAAAGAAGTCAAAGAAGCGTTGTCGCTCCTCGACTTCCCCTCGACCGTCGCATAACGCAGCTGAGGATGCAGATGGTGCCAACCCAGCGGCTCAGGTCGGAGCCTGCGACGTCGCAAACGGCCTACCCTTCCAAGGTGCAAGAGTTTCTTGCTGCCATGGACCGACTCTTTGGGCCGGCTGGCCCCGCCGGTGCGCCTACGCACCCGGCAGGCCCAACTGGGGGTCCTGTTTTTCCATCGCCTTCAGCCCCAGCGCCGCCACCGGCCCGGCGTCGCAGGAACCCTTTGGATCCGGGCTCCGATCCCGGGCGACACTGGTTGACCTCATAACACCTCCACTGGTGTCGACCCCCTCCTCCAGCACCACCTCCAATGTCGTCCGGTGCTACCGCCGACGTCGACCCTGGTTTCAGCTGTGACCCGGACACTGCGCCGGAACGGCGTCGCTCGACGCCGATTCGGACGCCGATGGGGCCTATTTACCTCTATGTCCATCCTCCTTATTTTCAGCCTGTTTCACAGACTTCGGAATAAGGGGAGGAGTCTTAGGACCCTCTCACACAACAGTGTGGTTATGATACGGACTGGGCAGAGGAACTGGAGGATGCCACTGGTCTGGACACCTGACCTGACCTTAGCATTCTGTCTCCTCCTTCCGTGGCTACGGAGGAGGGAGCAAGTTATGCAGTGGTGTTGCGTAGGGCGTCCGAGACCCTCCACCTCGAACTCCCTACAGTGGCTGTCGGGACTAACCTCCTGACAGCAACCCGGCGGCTACCTCTGTGGAGCCACTGCTGCCTTTCAATGAGGCACTTTATGACGTTCTTTTGGACACCTGGTCCAGGCCCAACACAGGGGCTCCTGTGGACCTGAACGTGGCCCAACGCCATCGCCTGGCTCCGGGCGACCCCCTATTTCTCTCCCAACACCCAACTCCTGAGAGCTTGGTTGTCCAAGCCTCTGCTTCCCAGAGCACGTTCCCTTCCGCCCCTCCGAATAGGGAATCCAAGAAGCTGGAGCAGCTTGGCAAGAAGCTGTTTTCATCTGCCAGCTTAGGGCTGCGGTCGGTGAACACTGCATGCCTCTTGGGCTGTTATTCCCACTCTGTGTGGGACACGGTTGGGCAGGTGCTACCCAACTGTCCGGAGCAGGCCCAGACAGTACTCTCCCAATCTATTGCAGCTGGGAGAGACGCAGCTAAGTTTACCATCTGTTGTGGGCTTGATACCGCCGACTTGCTGGGCAGGGCGATTTCCACGACGGTGGCGCTTCGGCGCCACGCCTGGCTGAGGACAACTGGCTTCTCAGGGGATGTCTAGAACACTCTGATGGACATGCCCTTTGATGACATTTGTCTCTTTGGCAATAAGGCAGATTAGTGTGTTGGAGCGCTTTAAGGACTCCTGGGCTACGGCCAAGTCCTTAGGCCTGTTGGCCTCTCGCCCTCCTCCGCCTTCTGCTTTTCGCTCCTTTCGTGGCTATGGAAAGGGTGCTTCAACATGTTCGTTCCAGAGCCACAGGCCGGCGCAGCAACAATCTCAGCGCGGACGAGGAAACCGTTGAGACGGTTCTAGGGGCCAGCGGGCAGTTCAGTCCACCTCCAGCCCCACAGCATACACTGCAAAGCCTTCCTAGTGCGAACTTGCAGGCCCATCAAACGCCAGTGGGCGGCAGAATTCTCCATCATCTCCTCTACTGGCGCAACAGCACATCGGACAAGTTGGTGCTGCAAATTGTCCGAAGGGGCTACTCCCTCCCTTTCGAGACTACCCCTCCAGCTGTGCCACCTCAGTACCACCGCATGTTTGTGGACCATCTTGCGCTTCTTCAGCAGGAAGTCACGGCCTCTAGGCCAAGGGGGCCATCGAGTAGGGTGAAGTAAGGGGCCAGAAGTAGGGTGTGGTTGTTATTCCCACTACTTTCTGTTCCCCACGAAGGACAAGGGCCTGCGTCCTATCTTGGACCTCAGGAACGTCAACCGCTTCCTCCGGAAGGAGAAGTTCAAGATGTTGACGCTAGCTCCGGTCTTGTCTACCCTCGACCCTAGAGACTGGATGATAGCGTTGGACCTGCAGGATGCATATTTCCACATCCCCGTCCTGCTAGCCCATTGGCGTTACCTGCGGTTCACTGTAGGCCATGAGCACTTTCAGTTTACCGCGCTCCCCTTCGGCCTTGCCAGCGCCCCTCGGGTGTTCATGAAAGTGATGGCGGTGGTCGCAGCTCATCTGCGCAGATCAGGGGTTACAGTCTCCCCCCTATCTCGACTACTGGCTTTTGAAGGCGGGCTCGCCCCAAGCAGTCGTGTCCCACCGCCAGACCACGGCCGACCTCCTGCATTTGTTGGGGTTTTCCATTAACGTGCCGGTCACACCTGATTTCTCTCAGAAGCTCCACTTCATCGGAACAGTTCTGGACTCTCGGCAGTTTCGGGTATATCCTCCTCTGCAGCGAGTCCGGGATATTCAGGCTATGATTCCGATCTTTCAGCCTCTATCCCGGGTTTCGGTCAGGATGATCCTCCGGCTACTGGACCTGATGGCCTCCTTCATCCTGCTAGTGGATTATGCCAGAACGCATATGCGGTCTCTGCAGTGGGACCTGAAGTTCCAGTGGGTACAACATCAGGGCAACCTGATCGATCACGTCCAGATCTCGGAGGGCACTGCACAACATATGCTGTGGTGGCTCACGAATCGCGATTGGGTCAATGGCAGATCACTCTCCCTTCCCCAACCAGAACACACAGTTGTGAGGGACGCGTCACTTCTGGGATGGGGCTGCCACATGGGAGAGGTGGAGATCAGAGGCCTCTGGTCTCCAGCAGAGTCCCGGCTCCATATCAACCTTCTGGAGCTTCGGGCGACCCGACTTGCACTGAAGGCATTCCTACCCTCTGTCATGGGGAGAGCAGTGCAGGTGTTCACAGACAACACCACCGCCATGTGGTACTGCAACATACAGGGCGGGTGGGGTCGTGGACCCTAAGTCAGGAGGCTCTGCACCTCTAGACATGGCTGGAACATCAGGGCATTTCCCTGGTGGTTCAACACCTGGCAGGTTCTCTGAGCTCCAGGGCGGAGAAACTCAGCTGCCGGTGCATGATGGATCACGAATGGCGTCTGAACTTGGACGTGACACAAGGTCTCTTTCAGCAGTGGGGAGAGCCTTGGTTAGATTTATTCGCCACCGAAGAGAACGCGCAATGTCATCAGTTCTGCGCGTTGGAATTTCCAAGGCAGCACTCGCTAGGCGGTGCTTTTCGTCACAAGTGGAGTTGCGGTCTACTATACGCCTTTCCACCTATACCACTTCTATGCAGAGTGCTGAAGAAGATCAGGCGCGACCGGCCCAAGTCATTCTTTTGGCTCCGGCCTGGGCTCGAAGAGTATGGTATCCTGAGCTACCCAGCATGGCGATCGATCCCCCGCTCCGACTGCCTCTTCGGGAGGATCTTCTGTCGCAGCAGCAGGGGAGGGTCCTCCACCTGAACCTGTCTAGCCTCCACCTCCTTGCGTGGAGATTGAGCGGCGGCAGTTGACGTCTTTTGACCTGCCTTCAGAAGTTTGTGATGTTATCTTGGCAGCCAGGCGTCCCTCCACTAAAACGGTATACGCCTGCAGGTGGAATACATTTGTGGCATGGTGCACAGCAAAGGTTGTGGATCCCCTTTCTGCCCCTCTTTCAGAGGTCCTTTTATTTCTCCTTTTGTTGGCCCAGCAGGGCTCTACTCTGGGCACTGTCAAGGGCTATCTCTCGGCCATTTCAGCCTTTTTACGGCTTCCAGATCAGCCTTCCCTTTTCAAGTCCCCTGTTGTAAATAGATTCTTAAAAGGCATTACTCCCCTTTTCCCTACTGTTCCATTCATAATGCCTCAGTGGGACTTGAACCTGGTTCTGACCTATCTGATGTGTGCTCCCTTTGAGCCACTTCACAACTGTCCTCTTCTGCTTTCCTGGTTGCCATCACCTCTGCCAGAAGAGTGAGTGAGCTCCAGGCTCCTTCTTCTAAACCTCCTTTTCTTTCAGTCCATCTGGACAAAGTTGTTTTAAGGACTCGTCCGTCTTTTCTGCCAAAGGTTGTCACTGCCTTTCACATCGAGCAGACTATGACTTTGCCCACCTTCTTTCCACCTCCGCATCTTCAAAAGAGGAATAGAGGCTCCACCTTGTGGACCCAAAACGTGCGCTCTCATTCTACCTCATTCGCACACAACTTTTCCGGGTGGATGAACAGCTCTTTGGTGGCTACATGGGCGCCAAGAAAGGTCGGGCCGTGCACAAGCGGACCATCTCTCGAGGGGTCGTTCTGTGCATTAAAGCTTGTTATTCTTTGGCTAAAAAGGAGCCTCCGGTGGGACTACGCACCCATTCTACCAAGGCGACGGCAGCCACTACTGCTTTGGGACGGGGAGTCCCCTTGAATGACATCTGTCAGGCAGCTACGTGGGCCTCGCTGCAAACGTTTACGAAGCATTACTACCTGGACAGCCAAGTCCGGAGAGACGGCTTCTTTGGCCGTTCTGTTCTCCAGGACTTTTTGGTGTGATCTTAGTTTGCAGTCACCACCGGTGTTGGTATTGCTGGGGTATCTATTCTTAGGTAAGGAATCCATCACTATGTGTTTCTTTCAGATGCACAAGTTACCGACCCACCCATCCTCTCCGTTCTGCTAACTGATTTCTAGGGTTAAGGTCATCCCATTCAGGACCTAGTTTCATGGCACCAGTGGTCAGTTTCTTGCATGGCTCTGCTTTCCTGGCGCGGAAAGTAGTTTACAGAACTGGCGTCCGGGCGTGTCTAAGTAGCTTCAGCTACGTCATCCCAACGACGCACGTGGAGCCGCACGACGACGCCTACCGACTCGCAGGGGTACTGCTGACAAAAACTTTCTGCATCCAGTCGTACGCCTGGGGGTAATTCTAAAGTAAGGAATCTATCACTACTAATGGTTCTTACAGATATATTGTTACCGAAGGTAAGTAACTTGTGCATATATGCAAAACAAAGATCCACTGTTTGGAAATTCACTAAAAATCAGATAATTATAGGTACACAAGCATTCTTCAGCTCTGATATTTATCCTTGCCGTACACGTTTCGCATTGAAAGTCTCCTTGATCACAGGCAGTCCACAGTACTGGCACAGTTTAAAGAAGAGGCACTCTTCCCAGCATGTTAAGGGTCTGGACCACACTATGGGGTCGATTAGGATCGCGGACGGACTTGCGTCCGTCCGCGACCCCAGAGCAGGAGGGAACCTCCGCATGGCATGCGGAGTTCCCTCCTGTGCAATTAGGATGTGACCGCCACCCTGGCGGTCACATCCTCTATTTTTAACATTGCCGCGGGTGCAGCTTCAAGCTGCACCCGCGGCAATGTTAAAAATGTACGCATTGCATTTGCATGCAGAAAGAGGCAGGCACCGCGCGGTGCCTGCCGCTTTCTGCATGCAAATGCAGGGGGGTACCATAGGTACCCCCCATGTGCACCCCCCACCCCCCCCTTCACCTAGGGGGCCCGCAACGGGCCCCCGCAGTGAAGTTCCGTATGCTTTTCCGCGGCGGAAAACCCGCCGCGGAAAAGCATACTTTACTGGCCATCCTAATATGGTGGACGGTGTCTGGAAGACACCGTCACCATATTAGAGCTTTTCCGCCGCGGTTGTAATCCGACCGCGGCGGGAAAGCTGCGGACGGAAACCAGGACCCACCAGCCATCCTAATCTGGCGGTGGGTCTTTGGTCAGTCCGCTGCGGATTTTCCGCATCCTCGGGGCCGGCGGTGGCTTCCGCCGGCCCCGAGGATGCGGAAAATCCGCTATCATAATGACCCCCATAGTTTTGGCACGCTTTGAAATTCTGGATAAGACACCACTCTAGAGTTGCATTTTGTTCTTAGAGAAATGTGAAAAGTTACCCCATCTGGAGTGAAAATCCTACCTGTAATATCCAAAGGCCGCACGTCAGATACCCTATGAAAGGATATGAGGCAAAGCAGCATTGCAAATTTAGCTGATAGTTGTTTCATGGACAAATACCTATTGGAAGGCCAGGAGGTGAATAAATGAAGGACTTTATTCACGTCCCACAGCATGGACTATTGAGATTCCGGGGGAAGAGATAATCTAATACCCCTTAAGACTTTGCATACCCACGGGTGTTCCCACACCGGGCGGTCCTCTATGGGAAAGTGTCCCGCAAAGATTGTTGAACGAAAGGTGTTAATCGACCTGTATGCTAAGCCCTGTGGGGCCATGTGTGCTAAAAAATTCAAGATGTTTACAACCTCTGTCCCCATAGGATCCATTTGGGGTTGGAGACACCAGCATACCCATCTAGACCATGCCTATTTGTATTGTCTGGTGGTACCATCTGCCCACGACTTGGCGAAGAGTGCGGCACACTCCGCTGAAATTCCCGGGACTTTCCATCGTTCCTCGTAATCCTCCTTGCCATTAGCCAGAGGGATCTCGCCAGTATCTGGGGATGAGGATTGCCCTGGGGATCTCTCAGGATATCTGGATGCAGGGGTAGAGGGATTGAAAAATCCCAGGGAAGTTCTATCATCACTGGATACCAGGCTGGCGACCTCCAGACTGGAGTGATCACAACCAGATCTGCTCCCTGCCTGCGCACTTGGGCCGACAGTCGTGTTATCATCGCAAACGGAGGAAAGCATAGGCCAGTTCCAGGTCCCATACTGGAGAAAAGCTTCTGTCGCTACTACTGCCAAGGGGTCTGGTCTCCATCTGCAGAACCTCTCCACCTGAAAGTCTAGGCGGGAGGCAAAGAGATCCATTGAAAATGGGCCCCAACGTCCTGAAGCCGCTGGAAGACTAAGGGGCTCAGTTGCCACATGCTGACATCTCTCCATTGACCGGAGTGCCAATCCGCTATCTGGTTGGCTTGGCCAGGAAGGTGTTCCGCCATCGGGGATATGTGATTGGACAAACCGTATTCCCACAGAGACCGGGCAAGCTCCGACAGGTCTTTTGAGCGAGTGCCCCCAAGATGATTGACATAACGGATGCCGCTACATTATCCATCTTCAGAAGGACTGTGCACTGGACCTTGTCCTTCGTCCAGCACCTGGCATCAGCTCTAGGCAGTTGATATGAAGGGCTTGTTCGTAGGAAAACCATTTTCCTCCGGTAGATAACGCGCCGCAGTGAGCGCCCGTGCCGCTGGTGTTGGATTCGATCACCAGGTCCGTTTGGGAGACGAAAATCGCACTGCCATTCTAGGCCTCCATATTGGAGATCCATCACTTGATTTCCTTCTTTGCTTCCTCAGAGAGTGGGACCCGTTGGGAGTAGGATAAACCCTTCTAGAGGTGCATTATCTTTAGGCGTTATGGAGACCGGTACTGGAGGGGTCCCAATAATATCACTTGAATGGAAGACAAGAGCAGTCCCACTATGCGGGCCAGCTGTCGTAGAGTGAGCTGAGGTTTGGTCAGGGTTCTCCTTAGCTCGTGTCTGATTTTGGACACCTTTTGGGAAGGGAGGCTGAGGGTCACCTCTACAGAGTTGATAAAGAAACCCAGAAACTGAATGGATTGAGCCGGGATCATAGTGGAGTTTTGCGTGTTAATCATGAAGCGCAGGGACTCCAAAAGGTCTATGGCCATCTGCAATTGGAGGGTGAGAGTTTGAGGGCATTATTTCATAAGGAGAATATCATCGAGATAGAAGATCAGTCGCACTCCTTATGCCCATAGGAACTCTTGCCACGGGTCTCATCAGCTTGGTAAAACACCAATGGACAGACTAGAGTCCGAAAGGTAGGGAGGTGAATTTAAATACTTGAGGTCAGAAAGCGCCTGTGGGGTGCAAAAAAACGGCACGCTCAGGTAGACATCTTTTAAGTCTAAACAGACCATCCAATCCGAGCTCCGAATAGGATCCCTGAGGAGGTACATGCCCTCCATTTTGAAGTGACGATATAGGAGCCACCCATTGAACTCCTTTAGGTTGATCGCTGGACGCTAGCCTCCGTCCCTCTTCTCTACTTGGAAGAGATTGCTCAGGAACCCGTTTGGGGGGGGGGGGGATGTTGAAGGTCGGGGGGTCTGAAGGTGGGGATGATGGCTCTGTTCTCCAAGAGATCTGCTATCTCTAGGTTGATCAGGGCCTGCTGATCCCTTTGGAAGACAAGGGATCCTGGGTTTGGACGGGGGTCCCATAGAACTCAATGTGAAACCCTTGAACTGTTTGAAGGACCCAGGTGTCCGACGACATGGATTCCCAGTTCTGCTAGAACAATGCCAAACGACCCCCAAGCCGGAGGTTTTTCATCCCTTGGGTTCTCACCTTGTGAATTGTGGTACTTGTTGTGGCCCCTATGGCTACCCCTGCCACCTCTGCAATTGGTGTTGTTTGGTCTGGTAGAAGTTCCCGAATTTACTGGAGTCTTGATATTGTACCCAGCGGGATTCTCCTCCTTGGCCGGCAGAGGCAAAAACACGGGGGTTAAATATTCTTTTAATTGAGGTGTGGGCCTTATCTAGGGAGTTGAATGTATTCACAAACTTTCCCAGTCCTCGGATAAACGGGTCTCTAAAAAGGTTTCCTTGGGCGACCGTGCCTACTTCTGAGGTGGAAAGATCCCCCAGTTTGGGGTCGATCTTGATGCGTAAGGATCTACGCCGCTCGGTAGTGATTGCGCAGTTGGCATTCCCCAAGAAGATTATTGCCCACTGAGCCCAGCTAGACAAGGCTTCGGGGCAGAACAGTGTACTGGAGGCCTTCGCGTCCTCCGCAATTTCCATTATTTTGGCCAAAGGTCCTGCTATGTCCAGTAGCTTGTCTTGACAAGATCGCCAGGACCTGTTGATACCATTCTTGGGGTCGCAGACAAATTTGGCAATGAAGGTGGCCATTTCTGCATCTGTTTCCGGGGTGAGGGCCACCTTCCCCTCCAAAGACAGCTACAGGCATTCTGCCTTGAGGCAGTTCCTCACCTCCTTATCCAGGGGGTTCCTAAGCCTGCTGGCCATGTAGGAGGAAACCTTGGGGGCTCGGATCCATTCTACGGATGCAGTAGGTCATTCAGATCTAGTAGGGCCGCTACCATGACCGGGTTTGTGTCTACTGGTACTGAGTCGGGAAGGGGGAACTGGTTAGGCCGCCAGGGTCTGGGCTGCTCTCCGTCACTGTCGGAAGTATTCAGGGAGTCATCTCCGTCCCCTGGAGTACCTTGGGGGGTATAAGACTGGGGGGGTCCCCAAGAGCGCCCTGACCTAAAGGTTCTTGAATGGGCCGGGCATCCATAAACGCCTTCTTCAGGCGCTCAAAAGCGTCCAGTTCTACCCCTGACCCCTCCGCTTACGTTTATCTGAGTTGGGCTTGGTGGGGTTCCTTGGAGGTAAAGCTGCTTGAGGCCCCGACACGTCTTTCCTCTGGTTGAGGGGTTTCTGGCATTGGGATTGCAATGCCATGAATCTCTTCTCCAGGGGGGCCACTGTGAGAAGTTGGCCTGCATATGATGTCCACTATTCTAGTGGGCACCTTGCACCAGTCCAAACAACCCTTATTGATGTTAGGTTTAAGACAACCTTTATAGAAAGCTATCCTAGTGGTAGCTGTGGAGAGTAGCCTTCAGGCTAAGTCTTGAAGGAATGTAAAGCAGCTTGTTTTACCAGTCTATAATCTCTTGAATAATCAAATGAAAGTACACCACACAAGGTATATATCAAATATATATGTATTTATTCTAAACACAACCCCTCTAGTCTCTTTATGAGGCTAGAGGCAAAAGTACAATACAAGAACTTTAAATAGCACACAGTAAATAGCACAGTGTATGTTTTGCCCTAGGGGCATCACAAACCATTTACTAAAATAGTGGTATAAGAACCACGTGAGGGATAGAAATGAGGCCTAGGGCCTGTAGAACCGCTGGGGCAACCAGGAACCACCCATGGTAGGGACGCAGGAGACCCACTGGGGACGTGTGCAGTGTCTGAACACAGCCGTGAATCACCATTAAACTTCTATGGAGAAAGTTTAAGTTAGAATTTTAGAGTTTAAGGACACTTGGGAGTGGACTGCGGTGAAACCCCTTTAGACTCGGACACTTCGAGAGTCGAGACCCACTGGAGCACTGGAGTACTCGTGTTATCTCACCCAGGGAAGCCGGTGCATAGGTGTCCTTTCGTGTCTGGTTTCGTCGTCGATTCCAATGGAGAGCTGTGAAGAAGTGCTGCAGGCGACCAGAGGAAAAGTGTCCAGGTGGATCCAAGGGTGGATCGGAGATCTGAAGAACCTGAAAGCAGAGGGGACATAGTCTGGGTCACTAGCCAGTGACAAGGATGGCGACAGGAAGATGTCAGCCGATGTCGGGTGCTTTAAGGTGAAGTAGGTGAAGCTTGACTTTTCAGCCACGAGGACCAGGAGGCGACGACGACGACCAGGAGCTGGATTCGAGCTGTCCCACGAAGGATGTCGAGTGCTGCAGCGTCGGAATCCGGATGGGACCCAACAAGCCTTGGCAACAGCAACCCATGCAAGATGACAAGATTGGCTTTGTTGCAGACCAGCAAGGTCTGAGGGACTCACCCTTTGGAGGGGAGTCAGAGCACGTCTGGAGCAACCAGGAAAGCTCAAGAAATAAAGGATTGTCCTTCGTGGGGACCCACTAGCTAACGGACTAGAGATCGCGAAGGGGCCTCGAGCTGCGGTGAGGAAAAGCGGACCCACGTAACACTCGTGGAGTGTAGGTCTCTCCGCTTCAGTGCAAAAGGTGCTCGGGGCAAGGGCAACAAATAGCCCAATGCACAACTTTGGGAAGTAGGTGCACTTGCAAGCTCGCAGGATGTCCAGGAGTTCCGGTCCCCAGTCTCTTGTGATAGCTACAGGTCTCAGCTTTGCTGGGGACTCGTGTAAGCCTCGGAGATGTCTGGAAGTCCGTGTCCTGTGTCGCAGATTCTTCGGGATCCTGCGGGAGCCTCAAAAATGCAGACCGGCAAGATGCTTCGTTGGTACCTGTTTGAACAGGGAGGTCACTCCTTCACCTCAAGGGAGATTTCTTCTGTCTTCCAGTCGATATGGAGTATCGAAGGTCCAAGATTTCGTCTTCAGAGTTTCGTCCAGGATAATCTAAAGTCCTAGAAACTGGGTTCCTATACTTATACTAAGTTTAGGGGATGGACTAACTCTTTGGCACCCCCTATGGGAGGACGTGGGGAGGGGGTGGTTACACCCCTTCCCCTTTGTCCAGTTTCGCGCCAGAGCTGGGGCTGAGTGCCCCAGCAACCAGTATGAACTTGGAAATGTATGATGGAGCACCTTGGGTGCCCCAGGCAGTGTCTGAAAAGCATTCACTGCATGCAACCCACCCTGCCCTAATACAATAAAGCCTGTCTGGGGAGGTGCTGGCACCTTCCTGGACAGGAAACCTATTGTCCAGGCCTCCCCTGCTGGAGTTTAGTCCAGCAGCAGGAGGTCAGACTCTTGTCTGTGGCACTAGCATCCATTTTGTGATGCTGAGGCTCTTTTAAACATTTACCGGGTGTACTAGTGTGTGCATGTCTTCTCCCTCTAGAAGGGTGGAATTCTACCCCGCCACCAGAACTGGTGGGGGGCGGGGGTAGGATTCCAAAGTGTTTGACACCAAACACGACATGTTTTGATAAAGCCAAACCAAAGTTGGCATTAACCGCGAGGAGTATATTGTACTTAAGAGTATATGGTTTGGCCAGATCACAGAACAGCTATAAGGAAGGGTTTCCGAAAGCTGCAGAGGGGCTCAGCTCATGCTAGGGCACCCTCTCAAACAAAACCAAATACTCTGCCTTCAGGATTGTCAAGGCCTGCCAAAGGAGTCAAGTCAAGTCAGAATTTATATAGCGCACTACATACCCAGAGGGTCCCAAGGCGCTTAGAGAGGGGAGGAAGATTACTTGTCAAATATCCATGTTTTAAGCTGCTTTCTGAATGCTAGGTGGTTCTGGGTAAGGCGAAGGTAAGCGGGGAGTGAGTTCCATGTTTTAGCAGCCAGGTATGAGAAGGATCTGCCGCCCATGGTGGTCTTGTTGATGCGAGGTACAGTGGCGAGGGCTTGGCTGGAAGAACGTAGTTGGCGGGAGGGGGTGTAGAAGGACAGTCGTGAGTTGAGGCATTCTGGTCCGATGTCGTAGAGTGATTTGTGTGCGTGGGTTAGCAGTCGGAAAGTGATCCTCTTATTGACGGGTAGCCAGTGGAGGTCTTTAAGGTGACCGGAGATGTGTTCGTTGCGTGGGATGTCTAATATGATCCTGGCTGAGGCGTTTTGGATTCGTTGGAGTTTCTTCTGGAGTTTAGCGGTAATGCCTGCGTAGAGGGTGTTTCCGTAGTCTAGTCGGCTCGTGACCAGAGCATGGGTGACTGTTTTCCTTGTTTCGGTGGGGATCCAGCGAAATGTTTTTCTCAGCATGCGAAGAATGTTGAAGCAGGAAGAGGATACGGCGCTGACTTGTCTATTCATTGAGAGTGAGGAGTCCAGTATGATGCCTAAGTTCCGTGCGTGGTCTGTCGGGATGGGTGCCTTTCCGAGGGCTTCCGGCCACCAGGAGTCGTCCCATGCAGAGGGGGATGTACCTAAGATGAGGACTTCTGTTTTGTCTGAGTTCAGTTTCAGACGGCTTTGTTTCATCCATTCGGCAACTTCTTTCATTCCATCGTGTAGGTTAGTTTTGGCGGTGCTGGGGTCATTGGTGAGAGAAAGGATTAGTTGAGTGTCATCCGCGTAGGAGATGATGTTGATGTTGAGGTTGTGTTGGCGGGCGATGGTCGCGAGGGGGCTCATGTATACGTTGAAGAGGGTGGGGCTGAGTGAGGATCCTTGTGGTACGCCACAGATGACTTCAGTGGCCTCGGACTTGAATGGTGGGAGGCGGACTTTCTGAGTTCTTCCGGTGAGGAACGAGGTGATCCATTCAAGTGCTTTTCCTTGGATTCCGATGTTATTGAGGCGTTGTAAAAGGGTGCTGTGGCAGACTGTGTCAAATGCTGCAGAGAGGTCGAGGAGGATGAGGGTGACTGTGTCTCCATTGTCCAGTAGAGTTCGAATGTCGTCTGTTGCTGCGATGAGGGCGGTCTCAGTGCTGTGTTTTGCTCGGAAGCCAGATTGTGAGGAGTCGAGGGATTTGTTGGCTTCGAGGAAGGCGGCGAGTTGGTTGTTGACAGCTTTCTCGATGACTTTGACCGGGAATGGAAGGAGCGAGATGGGGCGGTAATTTTTGAGTTCGGTGGGGTCCGCTGTGGGTTTCTTCAGAAGGGCGGTGAGTTCAGCGTGTTTCCAGTCTTCCGGGAAGGTGGCGGAGTTGAGGGAGCTGTTGATGACGTCTCGGAGGTGCGGTGCTATGACGGAGTCTGCTTTGTTGAAGATGTGGTGAGGACATGGGTCTGTGGGGGATCCTGAGTGGATGGAATTCATCAGGCGGATTGTGTCCTCAGTGGAGATTGGGTTCCAGTCGTTAAGGGTGTTCACGGGGGGAGAATGTTCAGCACAAGGTAGGGTGGGTTGGTTTCCGGGTTGGTTGTCGAAGCTGTTGTGGATGTCTGCAATCTTGTTGTGGAAGAATGAGGCTAGGGAGTCGCAGAGGGCTTGAGAGGGGGTGATGTCGTTGGAGTTGGCCGAGGGATTGGAAAATTCCTTGACGATGTTGAAAAGTTCCTTGCTGTTGTGGGCGTTGTTGTCTAGTCGATCCTTGAATGCTGTTTTCTTGGCCTTTCGGATTAGTTGGTGGTGAGTGCGGGTGGCGTTTTTGAAGGCGTCCTTGGTGCTAGTAGTTGGGTCTTTTTTCCAGGCCTTTTCGAGGGAGCGGCAGAGTTTTTTGGACTTCTTAAGATCATCGTTAAACCATGAGGCCTTTTTGCTGGCAGGTTTGTTTTGACGTTTCTTCAGTGGTGCTAAGGTGTCGGCGGTGTTGGATAACCATAGGGTGAGGTTGGCGGCGGCTTCGTTTGCGTTAGAAGAGTGGGCTGGGGTGTTTAGAAGGAGCGATGCGGAGATCTGGTCTGTGGTGATTTTGTTCCAGTTTCTTTGCAGAGTTGGTTGGAGGTGGTTGGTGGGTTTTGGTTTGTTGTAGGTGAAGTGAACGCAGCTGTGGTCAGTCCAGAGGAGCTCCGTAGTGTGGCTGAAGGAGACATGATTGCTGGAGGTGAAGATGGGGTCGAGTGTGTGACCTGCGATGTGGGTGGGCGATGTTACCAGTTGTTTAAGTCCGAGGTTGGCGAGATTGTCCAAGAGGGTGGTGGTGTTGCGGTCGTTGATCTTTTCAAGGTGAAAATTGAGGTCTCCCAGAAGGATGTAGTCTTTGGAGGGGAGCGCGTGAGGAGTGATGAAGTCCGTGATGTCTTCACTGAATTTTGCGCGGGGTCCTGGTGGTCTGTAGAGGAGGGTGCCTCTGAGTGTGGTCTTGGGGTCGATGAGGATCTGGAAGTGAAGGTGTTTAGAGTTGGTGAGATTGGCGTCAGAGCTGGTTGAGATGCGGATTGACTTCTTATGGACGATAGCGATTCCTCCTCCTGTGTGGTCGGTGCGGTCCTTACGAATGATCTTATAATCTTCTGGGATGGCAATGGTGATGTCTGGGGCGGAGGAGGCGTTCATCCAAGTTTCTGTAAGGAAGGCGACGTCCGGAGAGATGGTGTCTAGTAGATTCCATAGGTCAATGGCGTGTCTGTGGACTGATCAGGTGTTGAGAAGGATGCACTGTAGGTGGTTGGGGTCAGGGGTCTGTGTAGTGGTCGTAGCGGAGATGTTGTCGGTACCGATGAATTTGCAGGAGTAGCAGGAGAAAGGTCCATGGGTGTGTCCAGGAGCGGCTTGGACGCAGTTGGGGGCGCGGCCGGGGTTAAGGGCTAGGAGGGTGGAGGCATCGTAGGTGATGCGGGAGGGCAGCGCAGCGCAGGGGGTCTGGTGCTGGGCGCGGTCCAGGCGCGGACGGGCGTAGACGGGCTTACCTTTGGCGCACCTTCGGCGTGGCCGTAGCGCGTGGACGCTGCGCGTGGGGACATTGGCCATAAATGGATGTTGGAGGGGGCGGAGCGTGGGAGGGGCAGCAGCTGGGAGGCGGTAGCGGGGAGGAGGGGCGGGCCAGGAAAGTGCAAGCAGCAAAATGGAGGGTGAAAGTGTAGCTGAGGCAGGGGCAGCAGATGGACCAGCAGGTCGGAAAACAACACAGCGTCACCACAGAGTCAGTGATGTAAGTTAATGGGCCACCAAATGCAGCGTAAGCACACAGGCACAGCGCTGTTTAAAATCGGGCGCTTAAGGGCTAAGATTGCAGTATAAGCACACAGGCACAGTTACACAGCGCAAACCACAAAGCACAAAGTGAATACAGCGTCTGCACAAGTACAGCGCTAGTTACCCAATTCGAGCTGCGGCGCTCACAGTGCGTGAGATCAGCGAGGGAGGGAGGGAGGGAGCGACCGTTCGGGAGCAGGTCCAGGCGGAGTGACTTATAGGTTAATATGTGTCTGTTTTAAATGGTGGATATAGGTATACTATATCCCAGTAAGGGGTGCTTACACCACCTTAGCCAGGCTGCAAGTGCAGACCTGTGGTGTCATTTTAGAAGGCTTCCCAGGGGTGGCATAATACATGCTTCAGCCCCTGTTAGGCCTCTGGAATACCTATGCCCTGGGTACCTAAGGTACCATATACTAGGGACTCACAAGGCAACTCAGTAACCAATCTGGTATGTACCTAAAGTACATGGCATCCATTTTTATAGAGAAAGCAGATAGACCGGGGCCCTGAATAGCAGGATCCTAGTCCCAACTGAGTCGAAAACCAGCAAAACACCAGGCAAAAAATGGGGGTAACCATATTGTCAGTTTCCACCTTCCTATAGCCACCACCTGTGATACAGCCTTTATAATGCCGGCATACATTACCTCGCAAAAGTGATTGATTGGGAGGTAAGTAACTTCCTTCTCTTCCATGTGCTCTTTACTCTCAAAGCTCTCCATTGGTATAGCTTGAGGCAGTGTGGCAAGCTGGCCAGGTGGAACCCAATGTATGTCCTTGTGACCGGGTTTAACGGTCAAAAGGGTGTAATTGTGGGACTTTCTCCATTTATTTTCTAGGGAAGAACAGTAATCTGCCTGGGACTGTCCCAGTAGCGTGTATTAATTATCTTTCCCCTAATACGGGTGTCTGTCTCCAGGCAGGCGCTCGCTTTCACACATCAAGAACGCTGTCTGTTGCAGGGCAGATGCTCCCTGTTAAAATAAAGTACCTCTCGAGTAGTAGTAAGATAATTATTTATTGAAGAATCCAAGCATAGATATGCAGCACCAACTGTGCAGCAGGGAAGTCAGATCTGGTATGCCAGATCTGACAAGAGACAGACATCACCACATTCTTATGACCTGGCTAGATTCCAGACTAACATGGCAACCTTTAACTTTGCTCAAGATTACAACACACCCCCCCTCAATATAGAAACAAGAAAAGAATGAAAAACAAAATGATAAAAATACAATAAAAAGGAAAGTGCAACAACCCTGTAAGTAAAAGAGAGAAAAGTAATTTGTAATAAAGTAATATATATGATGCCACAGCAAAGTAACAATGTTAAAGGCCTACACTATGATAAAACATAGTCCTTTAACTTAACAGGCAGATTTTTGCTTCTTTTTGGAGAAAAGCCCTCTTTGCAACTGGCATTCACATCTGACGACTGAACACCTGAACTTGAAGAAGAATACAAATGTTTTCCTGTAAATTTCACAAGCCTGGACCTGCTCCATACATAGCCTGTGTCAACTTTTACTACATCCTTTATAATAGCAATAATGGTAAAAGAACCCAAGTAACCAGATTTTCCTTTAAAGGTGGGCCTGGGATTCTTCCCTATAACCTTTAATTGCGGGTTTCTAACGCGCTAGAATCGACTCCCAAAGGAGTATCTCTGCGCAATAGACCGCTGGGGAACCCGTCCTGGCTTTTTACCTGTGAGATGGTCCCTACTGGGTATCTCCAAGGTGAAGCCAGGCATCCCCGGCGTATGTGGGGGGCCGTTGTGGAGATGAGGCAAGCTAATGCCCAGAGTTGCCGAGTGTGATCCCTGGTTGGAGTAGGCACCGAGGTGAGAATTATCGAGTCCGCTGACCCTGGTCCACGACCCTGATGCGTCGGGAATTGAACCCTGGTCCCGGGCCGTCCTCTGCCCCCGGGTCTGCCGCTTCTAACCAGTGAGCCACACCACACCTTGTCACAGATATGCCGATTTATACTTCTGTTGATACTCATGAATTCTGTTACGCCTTGTCTCAACAGAAATATTACCATCAATAGGCAGCCAAACTGGATTTAATTTGGAAACTGCCTTCCTTCCTCTCAAGGCTTCAAAATGTGATTTTTGTGTGACTGCAGTGGGAGTAGTGCGATGTGCCCACCAGGTATCCCTCAAAACTTTACTAAAAGACATTTTAGATTCAAGAGCACGCTGAGCACAACTCTTGACAACGCGGTTCATCCTTTCAGTCAAACCATTGGCTTGTGGTGTGTACAAAGCTGTCTTTTGATGAATGATATTATGATCTTTAAGAAATTTACACATCTCATGGGAAACAAACTGCACCCCATTATCAGTAACTAAATACTTGGGCACTCCTTCCATGGCAAAAACATCTGCAAGAAAATCAATCACATTTTTTGGTGCTCACACTAGACACACATTTGGTAATCACCCATTTTGAAGTGTAATCCACTAACAAAATAACAAAACGTTCATAAGATGGTAAAGGTTCAAACGGGCCATCAACATCCAACCCCAGTTTTGTCCACACAATATCGGGAATCTCCACAGGAGACAAAGGTGCAAAGTTGGGAACACGAGACGTATCACACATAGCACACAGTTTTTTACAACATCTTCAGTTATGTGGTCCATATTGGGCCACCAGTATCTTTCCCTCCCCCTGGCTTTGGTGAGACTCCTGCCCAAGTGTCCTTCATGGGCAATATTTATTATCCTGTTCCTGAATGCCACAGGAGGAATTACTCTATCACCTTGCATCAAATTTCCTCCATAAAATGACAAATCCTCCCTCAAAGACCAATACAATTGTCCACAGCCTGAGCGAAGAAAGAATCTCGTCTTTCTTCACACCATCCAACCATTCTTCTCCCGACAAGGTTGGCTCAGCCACCCAACAAACATTCTCTATGTCAGACTCACTTTGCTCACACTCAACTGGTAACAGTGAAAGACAGTCAGCAGACTTATTATTGCTACGAGGTATGTGTTGTACACGGAAATCAGCGCTTCAGTCTAGACGTAATATGCTCACTATGACGGCAAGAAAAAATTTGAACCAAAGGACGATCTGTTTTTTTTTTGTTTTTTTGTTTTTGTTTTTTAAAACAGATTTTATTGTCAGACTGCACATATGATGCAGGGTCCTGTAACCCAGGGACCACTGCAGGGAACAACCATGACAGTATCAAAAGGCCTTTCACTTTACAAGCACAAACTGGCGAGTGGATAACCAAGCACTCATTTAACAACCCCCCCTCCCTCACTCTTCCCACCCCAAAGCCCCAGCCCCCCCAACAAACCCCCCGCCCCCCCCCCGAGTCGCACAACCACCATCAGGCTCTACCCACTCATATCGAGAAGTATACAGAGAAAAAACGTATGACATGTACATGCACACCTGCCTCCCTAGCCCCATGTCCCTCAGCTCCGTACCTCCTGTCCCATCATCCCTCCCAGGGAAGGTCCTCCTGCTCCACAGGGGGTTCAAGCCACAGACCCCTATAGTCCGCCCAGCGCTTCCAGATTTTATGTTTTTGCGGGCATCCCCTAGCCACGAATATCGGCTGCTCCAGCCCCATACAAAAATCTAACCCCCTCTTCCAGACTGCCACGGACGGGGCCTGTGAGTCCTTCCGCCCCTTAGCAATGTCTCTTTTGGCCGATGTAAGGCCGAGAAGCATTAGGTGCCTTTTGTAGATGTTGCCCCCCACCCCATCCATTACATGCAGCAGGGCAAACTGTGGCGTACGTGGGAGCACCCATCCCAATACCTCGGATAGACAGGCCAAGACCCCCCTCCAGAACCGCTCTAGGGATCCACAACTCCAGACTGTATGTATGTTACAGCGGAGGCAGTCCGGTGAGGCAATCGGTCCCGCCCGCCAGAGCTGAACCCTGGTGAAGTAGACTCTGTGTAAGTACTTAAATTGGATGAGGCGGAGGCGCATTCCTATGGCGGCACCCCTTGGGGCGGCCAGAGCTTCTCTCCAGTCCTCCTCCTCTAACTCACCTACATCCTCCTCCCATAGCTCGCGGAGACTCTGCAGCGTGGGGGAACAGTGTGTAACCAGTGACTGGTAAATGCGGGATATTTTCTTTGTCTCCAGGTCCCCCATGAACACTTTCGCCTCCAACGGGTTAAAATCAGGGAGGGACTCCAGCCCCTCCAGGCTGGGGGATAGTGCATGATGAAATTGGAGGTATCCTAAAAACTGGGACCGAGGCACACCAAATTCCTCCCGAAGATCCTGAAAGGACTTAAGTGTTGTACCCCACAGTACAGCTCCCAGAGTCGAAATGCCTATGTTGTCCCATCCCCTAAAGCCCTGCAACATCGCGAGGCCTGGAAATCGCCCATTGTTCCACTAGGGGGTCTCTGCAGTCAGGGTGTTCCACCACACCCTCCGGCGCAAAGCCTGCCGCCAGATGCGAAACACCACCCGAGTGGCCGTCTGCAGCGCACTTCGCAACAACGCCGTGTAAAGAATGGTATGTAACGTATGGGATCCCATCAAGTAGCGTTCCATGGCGTACGCCGGGTCCCCCCTGTCACCATACCACCACTCGTTCAAGACCAGAAGATGGGAGGCCTGATAGTAGGAAAGGATATCGGAGGTCGCCAGTCACCTGCAATAGGTGGAGAGGAAACACGTGTGTAATACCACTCGCACCGCTCCACCCCCCCCACAAAAACTGCCCTAAGGCGAAGTTCACCTGCCGGAACCATCCGGGCGAAATCGGATACGGGTGATTTTGCAGTTGATACAGTAGGCGGGGGAGTGCCACCATTTTAAAGATCGCCGACCTACCATAGATATTAAGCGGCATACGTGACCAGATTTTGAGATCCGCCCGCACACGTTCCCACACCGGCGCCAGGTTCGCTCCCAGGATACGGCTGGGACCTCTGACAGGAAAACCCCCAGATACTTGAGACCCCCCAGCGCTACCTGGAGTGAAGATGCCCAACTACCCACTCGTGTCTGCCCCCCAGCACCCATAATGTGAACTTGCGAGGGTTCATGTAGAGCCGCAATGACTCGTCGAAGATCTGCATTATCCGCTGGCGAAAACGGCCCGATCTATTGAGATCCGTAAGAAAAAAGAGGACATCATCTGCGTACAATGCGATCCTGTCGGACGGCCCCTGTGCCCACTCAAACCTGCTCAACTGCGCATCAAAGCGTACCCATGCCGCCAGAGGCTCCATAGCTAAGGCAAATAAGTAGGGCGAGAGGGGGCACCCCTGCCGGGTACCTCGCCGATTAGGAAACCTGGATGAGATCGCTCCCGCCACTCGTACCGAAGCCGTCAAATCAGTGTAGAGAAGACGCAGATAGGACAGGAAACGAGGCCCGAGATTGAGCCGCGGCAGTAACGAGAACAGATAGACCCAGCTCAACGAATCAAATGCCCTGTCCATGTCAGCGAGGAGGAGCGCAGCCTGTTTCCCAGTCTGTCGGACTGCCTCCACCGCCACATGCGCCCGTCGAATATTGTGCCTGGTCGCCCTATGAGGCATAAAGCTGGCCTGATTCGGGTGAGTAAAGCTCTGAGATATGAGGAAGAAGCCGGTTGGCCAATGCATTGGCCAAGACTTTGGCTTCAACATTCAAAAGTGAAATCGGGCGATATGAGGCATGATGTTTTGGGGGTCGACCCGGCTTGTGGAACACCACAACTTCTGCATGCCTCCAATCCGGAGGGAGTCTGCCCTGTTCCCTGGCCTCCTCCAACGCCGCCCAATAATGAGGGGCTAAATGTACATGATATTTCTTGAAGAACTCACTGGGGAATCTGTTAGGACCAGGGTCTTTCCCCGAATTGAGCTCACCCAGGGCCGTGCCCAGTTCCTTATCCGTCAGGGGGAACTCCAACCGATCCCGCTCCTCGTTTGATACTGCTTTAGGAGGCAAGTCAGCTATAAACTTGTCCACCATATATTCCGGCAGGCACTCCTTCGGGCATATAAGTCTGCATAGTATGCAGCAAAACTCTCCGCCAACTCCCCTGGGTCTGTCAGTGGGGCACCCGCTCCATCAAGTATCCTCGGCAAAATCTGCGCATGAAAGGTCCGCTGGTAGAGCCTATGCAGCATTTTGCCGGACTTATCTCCCCACTGACATTCTGCTGCGCGTGGCAAGCCATACCTGCCGCGCCTCATCCAGGAGGAGGGTCGCGTAGGACTGTTGGGCCAGAATGAGACGGCTCACCCCCTGATTCTCACCCGCCATACGTCCCTGGTGCTCCAACTCCTCAATCTCGGCCTCAGCGCGCACCAGATCTGCCCAACGCTGCTTTCGAGCCGCCGCACACCGGGCAACATCTACCCCCCGTAGTGTGGGTTTCAGTACTTCCCATAACGTCCCGGCGCTAGAGACAGAGCCGACATTCCCTACTAAATAATCGGATATTGCCTCACGCATATGCCACCCATAGTCTGCCTGTTGTAGGTGCCAGCGGAATGGCTGTCTCCCCCTGCCATCCGGAGCTCAACAGAAATGGGCGAATGATCGGAAAGGCCACGCGAGAGGATTGCAGCTGATTCCACTCTTCCTGCCTCTTCTCTGGGGACAAAGATCTAATCTAACCTGGAAAAGGATTTGTGAACGGCAGAGAGAAATGTGTACTCCCGTTTATCCCCGTGAAGGCGCCGCCACGTGTCCACCCAATCCAACCCCAGCACCATATCCCGCAGCTTCGTGGAATGGCCTACACTCGGGCCTTCCCCCGGCCTGTATCTATCCTTGGTGACATCCAGAACATCATTCCAGTGCCCCCCCCCCCCCCTCCCCACTGCCGAGAGCGCTTCCGGGATATCCGCCCAGATCGCAAATAGTTTCTCGACCAGTGACCACTGCAATGGTGGCGGGGCATAGACACAGCCCAACACCAGAGGGTCCTCCCCGACCATGCCCTTGACAATATCTCCCCTGTGTATCAGCCCATAATTTTGTGTGAATGAAGAGAATTCTACGATGCACCAGTATGGCCACTCCCCTAGAGCCCCTCACAAAACCTGCATGAAAGACCTGCTGAAAGCTGTAGCGTTGCAAGCACAGGGCCTTAGTATCTAGCAAGTGAGTTTCTTGTAGCAGAAGTATATTAGCCCCAGCTCGTTTCGCTTAGCGTAGCACTGCTCCCCTCTTGATTTTGTCTAAGACTCCACGCACATTCCAGCTGAGAATACGGAGGGTATTTTGGGACCCCGAAACCTTATCTGTGCGATGCACCATCAGAAAATTGCCCTGATCACCGCACGAGCACCTAGGCGTGCATAAACCAAGTGCAGGGAACCCCCGGTGACTGTACGACTCATACCCAACCGGAACAAATCCCTCCCCAAACAACTGACACCCCCCACCCCATACCTCAAAACCGTTGAAGTACCTGTCGCAGCAAGGTTGGCTTCCGACCCCCAACGCGGGGCCCAAGGTCTCCCATGCCAATGGATCCCCACCCTACAGCCCATACCTCCCTGGCCCATCCCCCACAAGTACCAGACTGAAGGGGATCAGCCCGTAACACACCTCCCTCCCTCTAAAGGGTATTAGGCAAGACTATCGGTCCCCTAGGAGGAACAATCTGACATAATTTTAACCAGAAGATACAAGGGTCCACTGTTTGCTGTCCAGGAGCCAGGGACCCCCATGACCGAGGCCTCACCAGATTCAGAGCGCCATCGGCATCGCCAGTTTCCCCCTGGCGAGATCCCCTGGAGGATTTAGACTGTGCCTCGCTCATGGAGGAGTCTGAGTCCAGCCCCGGCGGTGTGGCATCGGTGGTTAAAACAGTCTTCCGGTTGGCATCAAAATGCCCTAAAGTTGGTAACTTCCCAATCTCAGTTTTGATGTCAAGAAATGCTTTTTCACAATCATCAGTCCATAGAAAATGTGTACCCTTCTTAAGTAACACCCTGATAGGTTCAGTCACACTCTCAAAACCCTTCACAAACTTTGAATAAAACTCGGCCAGCCCTAGAAATGACCTGACTTGATCCTTATCTTTGGGCGCAGGAGCTTTCACAATACACTTTGCAAGTTCTAACTTGGGCTGAATTCCGCCACCAAAGATTACGTGTCCCAAATAAGTAAATGTAAATTGATACTTGTATAGCGCACTACTCACCCGCAAGGGTCTCAAGGCGCTGGTACGAATACCGCTGTGGAACCCATCCTGGCTTTCCCTGTGAGGCGTCCACTCCTGGGCACCCCCAAGGTGGAGGCCAGGCATCCTTAGCGTTGTAGGGGTCTTTGTGGAGACTAAGCAAGCTATTGCCCAGAGTTGCAGAGTGGGACTCCATGATTGGAATAGGCACTGAGGCGAGAAATATCAGGTCCGTGGAATTTTGAGCCCAAGACCCGCCGAGGCGGGGAATTGAATCCTGGTCCCGGGCCAGACCTCTGCATCAGGGTCTGCCACTCTAACCATTGAGCCACACTTCTCCATAAGTGACAGATCTCACCCCAAAGCGACATTTCTGCTTCTTCAGAGTGAGTCCTATCTCTTTCAACTTCTCTAAGACAGACATCAGAGTGGCATAGTGCTCACCTTCCTTCTTCCCATATACCAAAATGTTGTCCTGAAAGAACATATTAGTACCCCTTTCAGAACCAACTTCACCACCCTCTGGAAGCATGCTGCCGCCGAGGCCAACCCAAAAGGCACCCTTAGGAAGCGGTAAGCCCCCAGAGGCGTCACAAAAGATGGACTAAAAGAAAGCGGACAGTGGAACCTTCTTTGTACATGCACCTAACCAAGATTACCCCAAAGGTAAGTTTCCCTTCTATTCTAAGCGGGGGTTTGTGTGCACTCCGAATAACCACCCACCATCACAGTGGTAGTTCTACATAGAACTTGACATAGTTTCATACATAAGCTCAGATGCACCACATATAGAATTTGTGAAGAATATTTATCACAAACTTTTAGAAAAACTTTATTGTTCCATTTATGTTCAAGAACAGCCGAAGCGTTTCGTCCCAAACGGGACTTCTTCAGGGCGTGAAAGATGAATATGGGTGAAGTAGCTGGACATGTAAGATAAATGGCAGTTGGAATAGTAGGTGGAAGTGATATCGTCCATACCAATAACTGCATGGATGTGGTGAAATATATCTGATCACTTTTTTGAAGGAGACAAGATCCCTGGTCAAGGATATTGAAGGGTAGGCTGTAGTGAAGACCCTGATCGTCTCGAAGGCCAAAAAACAAATTCTATCTGCAGACTGGGCACCTTCCAGATGATGTGCCCCTTGGAGCCTGGTATCCCAAGATGTTAGTCAGATCGACATTTTCAGTCGAGTCCGGGAGCCTTCCCTCTGACCACGGCCGATTCACGAGAGCACGGAGTTTGCTCGATCAGTCTCTTCAGACGATGGACGTTCCTCCAGTCCGTATAGCACCTGGTGGTTTGGGACGAAACGCGTCGACTGTTCTTGCACTTAAATGGAACAATAAAGTGGATTTTTTCTAAAAAATTTGGACATTACTTGCATCGTCTGCGTCACAAAAGATGTTAGATGTCTTGCGTCCTTATGAAGAAGAATCTGGTGATATGCGGATGATAAGTCCAGTACACTAAAAATGTGCGCCCCCTTGAGCATACTAAGAGATTCTGAAATGTTCGGTAAAGGTTGGCGATTCACCCATATCCCCTCAAATCCACACACAACCTAACACTAGCACCACCATCCTTAGGGGGCCAAAACAATGGGGGCTAACCATTCTGACCCTTCTATTTCTTCGATAATTCCCAGATTCAAAAGTCTTTTCAGCTCAGACTCCAACGGTACCATCATCATGTTGGGCACCCTTCTGACTTTGTGTACACAGGGCACAGCCCTCTCCTTAAGAATGATTTGATGCTCAAATCCTTTAAGGCATCCCAAAGTATCTGTGAAAACTTCAGGAAACTTTTCAAAATACTTAGTCTTGACTTTCACAATCAAGATCCACCAACATGACCTGATCCTTGGGATCCTTTGCACTAGCATGGAGTATGATACCCAGTTCACTTTGATGCCTCCACCCCAAAAGATTATCTCCTCTCTCGGCTACATAGACTTTGCTCATAGTTTCCCTACCCCTGAATTGTATATTAGCTTCAACATAACCAAGTACATTGATCTTAGCACCACCATAGCTAACGGGATTTTTATCAGGTGGTAACAACATCCTACTGTCCAAACCTACGACTTCGTCCCATTGCTTATTACCCACCATTGTAAACGGTGACCCAGAATCAGCCAAGACTACAAAGTCATAACCATCGACCGAGATATCCCATCCAGGCATCTCAATGTTCCCACCATCCACAACATTTTCACTGTCACCAACGTTTAGAATGACGGTACGCACAGTCTCAGTTCCCATCTCTGTATTCTGAATTTTGATAAGACCTACAAACCCTAGTGCTCTATTGGCGCCGGTGGGACGTGGCTACAGGGGCTTGAGATACACTGAGCCACTGGGTGATACGTGATCTTGTGACACGGGGTCTGTTTTTTCTTTTTGTTGCTGGTATGTACTGACCGGTTGCCATCAGGTCCTTTTGAGTAGATTAAGTGTGAAGATTGATCGTAAGAGAACCCCACATTGCCCTGAAAAAGTTGCTGGAATATGGAGCAACGAAACATGTTGGCATTAAGTAAATGAACATGGTATGCAAATTGACCATTTTTAACTTGGAAGGGTTTGCAGCACTGGAATAAAATTGGATAGCCAGCGAACCTTACCTATAATTTTTTTATATACTTTTGTGAACAGTGTTTTTGGTTCCTTTTTTGAGGGTTCAAGGTGCATATATATATATATTCAGTGCACAAATTGGTTATTGTTCACGATTATTGCACTACACCAATTCTTTATTTTATTAATTTAGACACGCGGTATAGTTTAGTTTTTTTTCTTTTTTCACACATTACACTGAGAGAGAGTGACCGATGATAAGTGGGTAAACTGGTAATTGCTAGCCAGGAACCCCCTCGGGTGTTGCTACCGTGACGCACTCTCTCTCTTCTCACTAATTTTTCTTAGTTGGAGATGGCTTGTTGAAACTAGTATTTTATATGAAATATACACCTTGACCTAAGGGCTTAGTGTTAAGTTACGCATCCGTGGGATTTAAAACATTGACATATTGAATCCCTTTTTGAGGTCTTTTATATACAGCTGTTGCATAGGGGTAAGGCTCCACATTGTTGTTACTGTATTGAAGGGGGGCGGCCTTACCTTTTATCCCCCTAACACTCCTATTGATTGACTGGAGTCTTAAGTCGACCTGAGACGTGTTATGGATACTTTGCTCTAGTCCACCCATTGTTGGCTGGAAGTCTCAAGCTCAGTGACGAGTGGGTATGGTGCTGAGACTTCTGCAGACTGTGTACTGATTTCTCACACACCCCTTATGGTGGTAAAATGTCCTCTGGCAGTTACAGATTGCCTAGGTCTGGTGTTGCTTGTTGTGTCGCATCTTTAAGCTGTGTTGATGTATGGTAGATTTAGTCTTTCGGATGTTTGTGTATGATGTACATTGGTTGCAATTGATGGGGCGATGTGGCACTCAATTACATGGCATCCATTGCATCTAGGATACTCTGTCTAATTGTGCTGTTGGATATATGTGGGGGTAATTAGCAGGTGATTTGGATTTATTCTGTTGGATTTATCTAGATGGTGTAAATGTAGATAGAGGCGCAATGTAGTGTTGTGTACATTTTTATCACACAAGTGTGCACCGTGAATCCATGTGGTGACTTTGAGCAGAACCAGTGCAACGTTTCAAATGCCGAAGATCTTGCCGACTGCTGCAGATATATGCCATATGAATAAAACTGTACTCTGTCAAAAGAAGCCATTACATTGGTTATTTATTTCATTCTAGAAGTTGTGCTTTTACCTTTTCAGCTAATACCCATTCCCGTGTAACGCCCATTCTCACATACCGTCAAGTGAACAAGTCAATGCATTGCTGCGCCTTTACTCAAACAATAGGCAGTGTTAATGAAAAAGTGTTCAGCATCCTTGCTGCATTCCCTTCGTGGGCGAGCTGAAGCTGTAAACTACTTTCAGTTTTGTGGTAATAAAATGCTATTGCTTAGTGAATATGGGAGCCTGTATTGTTTATTGCCAAATCCTGTCGTGCAGGATAAATATATGCAAACATATTTTTGTTAAGAGCAACTCTGTTAGTCTTTGTGGAATGCCTATTGCTTATATGTGCATTTCTGTTTTTCAACAAAAGATGTGGTTTCCTGAGCAGCAATTGTGATCATATCGGATCTTTGCTTTGTGTTTTTTTAGCTCTTTTGCATGTGAAATGAACATTAAATTCATGGACACTAATTACCTATTTTTTCCTTATCGTTTTACATAGGATGTCTGGGTTTGGAGAAATTGATCATTCTGTTATGCTTCCCACGAGCAAGAAACTTGTTGAGCCATGTTCTAATGCAGCTGCTTCTCTGACTGTTCCTGAATGTGCCATTTGCCTCCAGACGTGTGTGCACCCAGTCAGTTTGCCATGCAAACATGTCTTTTGCTACCTGTGTGTGAAGGGAGCTTCCTGGCTTGGAAAGCGATGTGCCCTGTGCCGCCAAGAGATTCCTGAGGACTTCCTTGACAAACCAACCTTACTGTCTCCAGAGGAACTGAAAGCAGCAAGTAGAGGGAATGGAGAGCAAGCATGGTATTATGAGGGCAGGAATGGATGGTGGCAGTATGACGAGCGCACAAGCCGAGAGCTAGAAGATGCCTTTACTAAAGGCAAAAAGAACACAGAAATGTTGATTGCTGGGTTTTTGTACGTAGCAGATCTAGAAAACATGGTACAGTTCCGGCGCAATGAGCATGGCAGGCGACGCAAAATAAAGAGAGACATAACAGACATCCCAAAGAAGGGAGTTGCTGGTCTTCGTTTAGACTGTGATTCTGCTTCTCTCAATTTACCAAGAGAAAGTTCGGCTGATGGAGCAGACAGTTCAGTTTCTCAGGGAGCCATATCCGCACAGCCAGTGCAAGCTGCATCTACTGGTCGGACCTTGACATCCTTCGGGGGACAGCCTACAAGTCCAGTGACTCCACCTGCTGATGCAAGCACCTCCTTAGAGACATCGTTTGAAAACTTGCAAATAAATTCTGAGGGACTACCCTCCCCGAACATTAGAGGTGAACCTGGAGAGGACAGAAATCTGTTTTCTGGCAGGAGACTGCCTTCTGATATTTCTCAGGAGGAAACTGAATCTGATGCTAGTAGTGATAGTGAGGATATATCCGCTCACCTTCAGCTGCACATGTCATCAACCCAACAGAGACTATTATCTTCAGATGCAAACCCAACAGTGCAAGATAGAGGTGGCACAAGTGGTGGGCAAGCAAGAGGCAGCGTAAGATCTAGAAGACCAGATGGCGAGTGCACAGTGACTGAGGTCTAAGTGTTGGACTTGCAGAAGGAAATCTTGTAAATTGCCTACACTTAATAGCATTGCACTCAACTAGCTGTGTTATGTAAAGGGATACGAGCATGCCCTTTGACTAAAATGGTTCACCTGTTTCCAGCTAGAAGGCTATTTAAATTTAAGACACTTGAAGTAGCTATTTCCTGCTTTCTTAATGTCTTTCATGTTTCGACCTTCTTGGTACTCCCATAACCCAAGTATTTTTTCTTAATGTATCCATCCCTGCATGTACACGGACCGCCTCGTTATCTGACTGTTGAGTGTGTCTTAATTCATTCTGCATGGGTTGGTATATGAAAGGACCACTTAAAGCATATGGCAGTGTGCAGTATTTGGGAGCTGGGTAGATGATAACATTAATGAGTCATAGATGTGAGTTTTGAATAATGACGTGTTTAATAGGCAAGTGATACCCATTTTTTATTAAATTCTACTGGCAGCAAACACTGTACTTATTTAAATGAAAAAGATTTCTGTGTTTTGCTGCAAATCTTTGTCTAACTCCTCTTTGTGGCCCTGGATTTCTTGCATATGTTTTGAAGTCGTAACCCTGTATGTTTTGTTTCAGGTGTATCCTTAATAAGTCTTGGTTTAATACAAGATGTTTAACTTAATAAAGACTTCATTTTGTCAGGAGCAGTGTGGTATGTTTTTACTTTTGAGGTATGTCCATGATGGTAACTCCAAGCACTTAATGGACGTACACAGAGTTGAAGGTGACCACCCACTGTATAAAAATGGTAAGCATAGGCCATCACACAGAGGTTTTCATGTATTTTTGAGGAGCACACTGAAATACTTTTTGTTAGACTTGGCTTTTTCAGGTGGTTTACCCCCAGACTTTTTGCTTTTTGGAATCCTGTTTTTGACCCTGTTTTTGGTTGGTTTTGGGACTTTGGGCACTTTACCACTGCCATTCAGTGCTAAAGTCCTTATGCTCTCCAGGTAAATTATCTTATGCATTGGTGTTTCCATTATTGGCATATTTGATTTACTGGTAAGTCCCTAGTACGGTGCGCTGAGGGTGCCCAGGGCCTGTAACTCAAATGCTGCTAGTAGGCCTGTAGCACTGATTGTGTCACCCACATGAGCAGCCTATAAATGTAACTCAGACCTGCCTTCAGTGTCTGAGCGTGGTTTGTAACTAAAATGTTGACCTGGCAAGTGCACCCACTTGCCAGGCCCTAACCTTACCATTTTCCTACATTTAAGTCACTCCTAAGGTAGACCCAAGGTACCCCTGTGTGCAGGATGCAATGTATGTGAAATGTAGGACATGCCCTTATGTGTGTGGCACGTCCTGATCGTGAAATACTGCCAATTTTGTTTTTCACTATGGAAAGGCTATCTGTCCCATAGGATAGAATGGGAGTTTACTTATAACATTATAAATATAACTTCCTATTGAGATAAGATAAAAAGTTGGAGTTAAGTATGCCTGAACTCAGAATATAAAAATGCATCTTTTAGTAAAGATGATATTTATATTGTGTGTTTGAAAATACCACTTTTAGAAAGTGGGTATTTTCTTGCTTATCCATCCTGTGTGCCTCTGCTGGTTTGTGTAATGGCTGTCTGGCTTTTGAGTGACTGGTGTGGTGTCCTTTTGTAGTGTTCTCTCTGTATTACTGTTGGTTATGTGCAAATGTTTTATACACTGCCTCTAAGATAAGCCTGACTGCTCGTGCCAAGCTACCAAGGGGATGAGCAGGGGTTATTTTAGGAGTGTAACTCCCTTACCTGAAATGAAATGAAATGAAAATAAATTTATAACGCGCTGAACTCAGCCCAATGGACATCAAGGCGCCTGACTAGAGACCTCCATTGATAACCCTTGCCTTTTGTCAACCACCACACATTTAGCAGCCCTGCAAATCAAACACAGAGGCTTGCAGGTTGTGTATGTGTTTTTCTATATCTATCAGAGTAAGTAATGTTATGTGCATAGCAGAATTTGACCTGTATATCTGACTGATTTATACCCTGAAAAACTATATTTAGTCTGGCTCTCTGAATTGGGTAGTAGATAGATTTGCGTTTCTGAGAACATAGCATCATTGCCTGCCCAGAAAAAAGTGCAGCGATGTAAATAAAATCTCATTATTCTGTATGTTAATTTAATGAAATTTAAAGTCCGCACTAAAGCTACTTTGAGCAGTGGGAAGTACTCCTCTTGACAGGCCAAGCAGAGACAGCATTATTAGCTAGAGTTTTCTGAACTTAGTGTAAGTATCCCACATGACCTAGTGTGAATTCCCTAGTGTTTGTTTTGCTTTCAGTAAACCTAGTTCTTTTTCTCCTTCACTGTTGACTGATGATTTTTTTATTGCCCTGTTCCTCTTCTGCAGAATGGATAGGTATAGCCTGATGCCAATTAGCCATACTTACATGCATGTGCATATATATAAGTATACTTTTAATCATGTATGGAATCAGTGTAGCTTTTAATAGGAAATGGATCGACAACAGTATTTCTGCTGCACTTTGTCTCTTTGCTGTACTAAATAAATACTAAATCCGTTATTTGTAAAGTGTGAACTACTCTCCTCTATGGGTCTTAAGGCGTTGGGGGCCGTTGTAGGAAATAAGTGAGCTATTGCCCAGAGTCACATGGTGCTGAGCTGAGCTGCCACCGGAGCTCTAACCGTGAGTCCTATGCTCCGAAGTCCGCTGCCCTGGCCGCTGCGCCACACCTCTTCACTTTGCCAACACGTTAGACGTGTATAGTCAGTTTTGCTAAGCCTTATTGACCCATTATTGGAATTTCATTGAAATGGAGGATCACTGAATAATTGGGCATTTCCAGTGGATTGTAAAACGTTTTTTAGAAGGGAGAGGAAGCTTTATTTTCATTTCTGCCGCAAGAGGAGAATAGTTAGTACTTCTAAAAGAATTATAGGTCGATGTAAGCCATCACTCAAGATATTTTGATTTTTAAAAATGTTGTTGATAACTTAATAAGGTTTTGATAAAAAAGGACAACCAACGTCTGTATTTTATCTATCTTGAGTTTATAGCCAAGAGAATTAGTGATGGCCTTTACAATGGGATTACTAGATTAGAATCAGGTGTAGCGATTAGCACACATCCGCATATGCCATGAACTTAGATGTATGATTCCTACAGAGCACTGGTGGTATTTTACTAAAAAATATTATTTTGAAAAGAAAAGGCTCCAAATACAATCCATCTATAGGAGGGGAGAGAAGGCATCCCTGCCGAGTACCTCAAGATATTTTGAAAGGCTATGTGAAGGCATGGTATTTTACATTAAAAATCCTACGCAAGATCCTTTCATTTCTTTCAATGGAGCTGAGGAAAACCGTGGTTGTTGCTCTTGTACTGTCTCGCATCGATTATTGCAATGCCCTTTATTCAGGGATTGACAAACGACAGCTGATTAAGCTGCAATCCCTTCAGAATACTGCTGCTCGGACATTACTCAACATACATAAATGTAATCATATTTCTGGGGCCATTTGGTGCCTTCATTGGCTCCCTGTCAAGCATCGTATTGAATTTAAGGCACTTTTCCTGGTCCACAAAACCTTGTATGGTGGTGGTACTTTGGCGTACCACAACTTTTTCCAATGGTATTGTCCAGGGCGTTAGCTACGGTCTGCTGATCAGGCCTTGGTTAAAATCCCGAAATGTAGGAAAGCCAGATGGGGTGGTAGATGCTTTTCATACTTGGCTCCCAAACTCTGGAACAGTCTGCCTTTGGAAATTAGATCTCAATCAGCCAACTCCAAATTCCTTGGCCTTTTAAAAACCTTGTTCTTCCTGGTTTAGTAGTGGAGTTTGTACTTGTGGACTCACGCGTCTTTCTATTTTTATACAGCGCCAAGACGCCTCGGCAATCGAGCGCTATATAAAACCCTTACTTACTTACTAAAGGCTCAGATGACAATCTGTTAATAGTTCCTGTTGGACCTGGACCTTTCTGCAGGGTTATCCGCAAACTTTTTGCCTTCCTCCATTTTCATCCGACGTGTTTTTGTTGGCCTAATGACTGAGCACTTTACCATTGCTATTGAATGCTAAAGTGCATGTGCTCTCCTTTAAACAGGCTATGTTTGGATTGCAAATGTTTGGCATATATAATTTACCTGTAAGTCCCTTGTATAGTGGAATCCCATATACCTAGAGCTTGTAAATTAAATGCTACTAGTGGGTCTGCAGCGCTGCTTGCGCCATCCACAGAAGTAGCCTTTCAAACCTGTCTCAGACCTGCCGCTGCAGTGTCTACGTGTGAAGTTTACTGCCACATTGACTTGGCGTTTAAGGTTACTTGCCAAGTCTGAAACTCGCTGTTGGACAGGCCACATGAAGGGCCGCTCTCCCCCGGCCCAGCCCGGTCACACAGGTACCACACACCACCATTGCACATCCTCCGTCCCCGCAGGGACCCCTGCCTTCGAACATATCGACCTCGTGGACCCGATCCACTGCTGGCCCGCGCGCCCATCCTGGGCGCCATCTTGGACACTCCACCACGAGGCCGCCTGGCCCCCGATCGACCTCAACCCTGGGCCTGGCCAGGCCTCAGACATCCCGGCACCACCATCCACCCAGGAGGTGAGCAGGCTACTTGGCAAGTCAATGGGAGAAAGAGGTGTCGATGGCTCTCCCCGCCAAGTGCCGCTCGCCCATCGCCTCCCCGGGCGCTGGCCCCACCCCCCTGCTGGGTGTCTGGACTCCCCCATCCCGGACCTCCCGACCTCCAAGTGCGAGGGTCCGGACATCAAAGAACACCAGCCCTATAACTGGGGCAGCTCCAGAGCAGGAAGGAGTTGTATCTTGGAGTCGAGAGACGTAAAGAAGAACTCATCCTTGACGGACTACTGGCGCTGCCGTAGCTCTGCCTTGTGCACCATCGCCCTGCCTGCTGGTGCTGTCGCAACCTTCGTAACCTTCGGAATCCTTCATCGTCGTCGGGACCTGCTGGCGTGGCCGCGGACCGTTTGCATCCACCATCTTCATCGGGACCTGCTGGCTCCGCCGCGGACCGTCGTTTCCTTCGTCCATCTCGGGACCTGCTGGCTCCGCCGCGGCCCGATCATCTAGAACGCCGAGCTCGAGGATTGAGAGCTATTTCCATCTTTTGGTAACCAAGACTGTCCCGCTACCTTTTCCCCAAACCAGAGACTAGAATCGAGGGGACCCCTGAGTCCAGACCTCCTTGTACCATTTGATCGTACCTTAAGAATTGCCTATAAAGTCTCGTTGAACTTTACCCTTGTGTGGTGTCCGTCTGTGGGGGGGGGGAAGTTACTTGTCTGTACGATCGCTGGAGACGGCTCTCCCCGGAGACCTCTCCCCTTATCCTCGGCCGACCCTCCCGGTCCGTCTAACATTGGTGGCCAGCGGCGCGATCCGAATCACCGCATAACCGTACAGAGAGTAGCTCACCCCACGGCGAATCACGATGTCAACTAAAGAAAACGGATCAACGGAGAAATTCCAGATGGAGAAATTGGACGAGTACAGCCATCGTGAACTAAAGCAGTTCTGCATCGAACTAGGTATCGCTACCACCGGACTAAGTACCAAAGACGATTTTAAGCAGGCCCTAGAATCTTGGGCAGAAACCGGGGCTGCCGGAACCTCGGATCAAAACATCGCAGCAAAAACCACCACGGCCCCTGAGGAGCGAAGAACGGGTCTCTCGCAAGACGAGATCCAGGAACGAGAGAAAACCCGACTACACGAGCTGGAAATGGCCCGGCTCAAAATGGACATTGAACTTAAATTGGCCGAACTAAAAATCAACTTAGAGCACCTGCGTCTCCGAGAAGAAAGAGAGGAGAAACAGAGACAAAGGGAGCTCGAGGAAAAGAAACTGGCATACGAGCATGAGCGGAAACTAGCTGAGATCGACCTACGCAAGCAGAATAAAGAAGTAGGGGTGTCCGAGCAACCCCACACCCCAGGGGCAACAGAGAAAAAGGTACATATCCCCAAGGATGTCGTTCGAGAATACTTCCGAGAGGACGACATCCAGCAATGGTTTAAGGCCTATGAAATCGCTATGACTGCACACCGGATCAATAGAAGCGATTGGGGAGCCGGTCTATGGGGGAGATTCCTCAATGAGGGCCGCGACGCCCTGCTGCAACTTCCGGACCACCAGATGACCTCCTATGACCATATGAAAGCTGCACTCCTCACCCGCTATGGCCTCACACCCGAGATGTACCGTCAGAGGTTCCGAGACTGCACCCGCATCCCGGGTACAACTTGGGTGGACTATGTAAACTACTTTAGCCGAGCCTTCGAAGGCTGGATCAAAGGAAGCAAGGTCACAACCTACGAACAACTGTTCAATCTTATGGTCTGGGAGCATCTGTCGAACAATTGCTTCATTGAACTCCGCCAGCACCTCCTCGACAGCAAGTTAACGGATCCCCGGCAGCTCGCAGCCGAAGCTGACCGGTGGGAAATCACCAGAGTGGGCCGAAATGGGTCCTACGAACAAAACCGGAACAACAGTGGTCAACACCGTCCCCGAGGAGGAGGAGGAGGCCAAGGACGCGGAAAAGACAACGTTCCGGTCGCCCCCGCTACCAGCACCGCCCCCCCGGCCAACCGGGGCAGCACCCCGGCGCGACCGGGATATCGAGCCAATGTTACGTGCCATCGATGCCAACGAGTCGGACACTATGCAAACGACCCAAACTGCCCCCAGTACCAGAGCCCAAGACCCCGCCAAGTAGCCGCTGCTGCTCTAGGGGAGGAACAGATCTCAGAGGAACAGGAGGAATATGAACAGGAACACCAAGAATGGGAGCCAGCCGCCATGGCTCTAGCCTGCTTAGGGGGGAGAGACTTGGTTCCGCGGGTCCCCCTACCCGCTAACACCCAGAAGTACAGCCAATGGGTGAGCATCAATGGACGCCGGGCCGAAGCCCTTCGTGACACTGGGGCCAGTGTAACAGCCGTCCGCTGTCACCTGGTGACCCCGGAACAATATCTACCGAACATTCTCTGCCCTGTACGTTCAGCCGATAACTCAGAGAGTCTGTGTCGGATGGCCTGCGTCCCCTTCGAATGGGGAGGGGTCTCCGGCATGTTAAAGGTAACGGTCCGAGATGATGCCCCCGTAGACTGCCTCCTGGGGAATGACCTTGAAAGCTCTCCGTGGGCAACCGTAGAACGAAGAGAACACCTGGGGATGTTAGGCGTCCCGGACTGGGCGTGCGTCACCACCCGGTCCATGACCGCCCGTGCCAACCCCCGCCCAGAGGAACCCGAATGGCCGGCGCCACCGCCTCCGGTCGCCCCAGCCGAAACCACCGACCGTGACGTCCCCCCAGAACCAGCTCAACCTCCAGACCTCGCTAACATCGACCAGTGGCCTCAAGAGGGGGGGCCCACGCAAGAACAATTTCGCCAGGAACAGAAGACCTGTCCCTCCCTCGAGGGACTCCGCCAACAAGCGCTCGCCCAAAGTACAGGGGATACCTCCGGAACGCACTGGGTCTACTGGGACAATGAACTGCTGTACAGTGAGCAAAGGATCGCGGAGCTGGGGGCTAGCCGAGTACTGGTGGTGCCCCTCCGTTTTAGAGACTTTCTGCTAAACCTGGCCCACGATGTCCCCCTGGCGGGACACCTGGGTCAAGATAAAACCTATAGTCGTCTGGTGACCCACTTCTTCTGGCCCAAGATGAGGAACGATGTACACCAGCATTGCCGATCTTGCCCCACGTGCCAAGCCAGTGGAAAGAGCGGCCGCAAACTAAAAGCCCCCCTGCAACCTTTTCCCGTGGTCACCACCCCGTTCGAGAGGGTCGGGATAGACATCGTGGGACCCCTGGACCCGCGCACCAAACAAGGCCATCGATTCATCCTAGTGCTAGTGGACCACGCCACCCGCTACCCCGAGGCTGTTCCCCTGCGAACTGTGACAGCCCCGGTAGTCGGCCGGGCTCTAATGGGGATCTTCTCCCGTGTGGGCTTCCCCCGAGAAGTCGTCAGCGACAGAGGCACGAACTTTATTTCTAAATATATGAAGTCCCTCTGGCAACAGTGCGGGGTTACCTACCGATTCACGACCCCCTATCACCCTCAAGGGAACGGACTCGTTGAGCGGTTCAACCGCACGCTCAAAGGGATGATCGGGGGGTTGGAAGAGCCCCTCCGTCGCCAGTGGGACGTGCTGCTGCCATGCCTCCTCTTCGCATATCGAGAGGTTCCCCAGAAGTCCCTGGGCTTCAGCCCGTTTGAACTGCTATATGGACACCCAGTGCGGGGGCCGCTCAGCCTAGTCAAGGAAGGCTGGGAGATGCCCCCTCTAAAGAACCCACCAGATGTCTTCCGGTACCTCCTAACCCTCCGCAACCAGACCCGGCGGTTCAGAGAGCTGGCAAAAGCCAACCTAGAGGCCAGTCAAGAGGACATGAAAAAGTGGTATGACCGGAATGCCTCCTCCATCGAATTTGAACCTGGGCAACAGGTATGGGTGATGTCCCCCACCGAACCCTGCGCCCTGCAAGACAAGTGGACGGGGCCCTTCAAAGTAGTCGAGCGCAAGGGTCCTGCCACCTATCTCATCGACATGGAATCTTCCCGGAACCCCCTCCGGGTCCTCCACACTAACAGACTGAAACCCCACTTTGTGCGTTCAGAACTCAGCCTCCTGATGGCCACAGACAATGGGGCTGAAGAGGACTCCGAGCCCCTCCCTGACCTCCTACGGACTCGGGAGAAAGACGGCTCCGTGGATGGGGTCCGACTCTCGGAGGCCCTCACCCAAGAGCAACGCCAGGAGTGTCAAGTCCTCCTGTCACAGTTCGCCAGCCTGTTCTCCCTCGCCCCCGGTGTCACTTCCTGGTGTGTGCACGATGTGGACACGGGGGACAGCCCCCCTATCCGCCACCGGGCCTACCGCGTGCCAGATCGGGTACGGGCCTGCATCCAGGAAGAGGTAGCAAAAATGCTCACGCTCGGGGTCATCGAGCCCTCCGACAGCCCCTGGGCCAGTCCTGTAGTACTGGTCCCCAAAGCAGCCGCCCCTGGCACCACACCGGAACTCCGGTTCTGCGTCGACTACCGGGGCTTGAATGCGGTCACCAGAACAGACGCACATCCCATCCCCCGGGCAGATGAACTAATCGACCGCATGGGAGCTGCCCGCTACCTCAGTATTTTCGACCTGACGGCGGGCTACTGGCAAATCGGCCTCACACCCCGGGCCCAAGAACGTTCTGCCTTTTCCACCCCCGATGGCCATTACCATTTCAAGGTCATGCCCTTCGGCATGAAGAATGCCCCAGCAACATTTCAGCGGCTCGTCAATCAGGTCCTGGCGGGGCTCGAAGGGTTCAGCGCCGCCTACCTAGACGACATCGCTGTATACAGCCACCACTGGTCCGAGCACCTCCACCACCTCCGAGCAGTGCTACAAGCCCTTCAGCGAGCTGGCCTCACGATCAAGGCCAGCAAATGTCAAATTGGTCAAGGGTCTGTAACCTACCTCGGGCACCAGGTGGGAAGCGGCCTGGTGGCCCCTCTGCAGCTCAAAATTGCCGCCATCCAGTCCTGGCAACCCCCCATCACCCAGACCGAGGTACGAGCCTTCCTGGGCCTCACGGGCTATTACCGAAGGTTCGTGAAAGACTATGGTACTATAGTGGGGCCCCTCACAGAACTCACGTCAAAAAACCAACCCAAGAAGGTCAACTGGACCCCAGAGTGTCAAACAGCATTCGAACAATTGAAAGCCGCCATGTGTTCCGCCCCTGTGCTCCAGGCCCCCGACTACAGCCGGGAGTTCGTCGTCCAGACGGATGCCTCCGACCATGGCATTGGGGCAGTCCTGTCTCAAGTGAACACCGAAGGCCTTGATCAGCCAGTGGCCTTCATCAGCAGGCGACTCCTACCACGAGAACAACGCTGGAGCACCATAGAGAGGGAGGCCTTCGCTGTGGTATGGGCCCTCAAGAAGCTCCGGCCCTACCTCTTTGGCACACACTTTCGGGTGCAGACCGACCACCGACCCCTGCAGTGGCTGATGCAGATGCGGGGGGAAAACCCAAAGTTACTACGTTGGTCCATCTCCCTCCAAGGGATGGACTTCACAGTTGAACACCGGCCGGGGCCAGATCACGCCAACGCGGATGGCCTGTCCCGGTTCTTCCGCCTCGACGAGGAGAGTCCCCAAGAGGATGGGTAACTCTCCCCGCCTTCAGCTGGGGGGGACGCATGTTGGACAGGCCACATGAAGGGCCGCTCTCCCCCGGCCCAGCCCGGTCACACAGGTACCACACACCACCATTGCACATCCTCCGTCCCCGCAGGGACCCCTGCCTTCGAACATATCGACCTCGTGGACCCGATCCACTGCTGGCCCGCGCGCCCATCCTGGGCGCCATCTTGGACACTCCACCACGAGGCCGCCTGGCCCCCGATCGACCTCAACCCTGGGCCTGGCCAGGCCTCAGACATCCCGGCACCACCATCCACCCAGGAGGTGAGCAGGCTACTTGGCAAGTCAATGGGAGAAAGAGGTGTCGATGGCTCTCCCCGCCAAGTGCCGCTCGCCCATCGCCTCCCCGGGCGCTGGCCCCACCCCCCTGCTGGGTGTCTGGACTCCCCCATCCCGGACCTCCCGACCTCCAAGTGCGAGGGTCCGGACATCAAAGAACACCAGCCCTATAACTGGGGCAGCTCCAGAGCAGGAAGGAGTTGTATCTTGGAGTCGAGAGACGTAAAGAAGAACTCATCCTTGACGGACTACTGGCGCTGCCGTAGCTCTGCCTTGTGCACCATCGCCCTGCCTGCTGGTGCTGTCGCAACCTTCGTAACCTTCGGAATCCTTCATCGTCGTCGGGACCTGCTGGCGTGGCCGCGGACCGTTTGCATCCACCATCTTCATCGGGACCTGCTGGCTCCGCCGCGGACCGTCGTTTCCTTCGTCCATCTCGGGACCTGCTGGCTCCGCCGCGGCCCGATCATCTAGAACGCCGAGCTCGAGGATTGAGAGCTATTTCCATCTTTTGGTAACCAAGACTGTCCCGCTACCTTTTCCCCAAACCAGAGACTAGAATCGAGGGGACCCCTGAGTCCAGACCTCCTTGTACCATTTGATCGTACCTTAAGAATTGCCTATAAAGTCTCGTTGAACTTTACCCTTGTGTGGTGTCCGTCTGTGGGGGGGGGAAGTTACTTGTCTGTACGATCGCTGGAGACGGCTCTCCCCGGAGACCTCTCCCCTTATCCTCGGCCGACCCTCCCGGTCCGTCTAACACTCGCTTTTTACTAGATATAGGTCACCCCTTAAGGTAAGCCCTGGATAGCCCTATGGGCAGGGTGCTCTGTAGGTAAAAGATAGGACATGTGATTATATGGAGTGGTAGGTCCTGTTAGTGACAAACACCCTATTTCGTTTTTCACTATAGGGAGTGCTGCTCCTGTCATAGGTCATATGGCATTGGGAATTCTCCGAAATGTTTTTCAGTGTTAACTTCTGACATGGAGTAGCGTTGCTATGTTTGGAATTGTGGTGATAAATCCTGCTTATTGGTCTAGGTGGATTTTTCATTACTATTGCAGAAATGCCACCCTTTAAAAGTGGCTATTTCCCTGTGCGTATGACTCTTGTGCTTTGTAGCCTGACTTCAATCCCTATCTAGGGCTGAGTGACTGCTAGGCTTTGTGCATACTTTCAAGATCGCCATTACGCAGGAAGGGTTGGGTGTAACAGGGTTGCATCTGCATACTGATTGGTCTTCCTGGTCTGGGAGAAAGGAAGGTGGGGTGCACCTAAATATGTATAGGATGTGTACTGCTCTCACACTAAGGGCTTGCTTACCCCCAGCTGATGTCTGGAGCCAGGGCAGTGGTTGAATGGGGTTGTTGTACAGTCAAAAGGCTCTTTTGAACCTCCACATCAAAGACCTGTTGAGTAGAAGTACAGGGCCTCTGACCCCCTAATTTTAAATTCTGTGTGGGACTTGTAACCAGACACTGCTGGCTCTACAAGTTGCACCTTGCCAGAAGAAACCAATATGCTGCCAGGAATAACTGCCATTGGACTCCCTTGTTTGTTGTGCTGAGCTGTGGCCTGCTCGGCTACAAGAAGGCCTCCCTCTGTGATACAAGGACCTTGTGTGCTGGCTTGCTGCGTACAATCCTGCTTTGGTCCCCCCAGTTTTCTCCAGGGGCTTGTGGGCTTTCCTCCCCTCCCCCGGTACTTGTGAGGGTTCTTCAGGGGCCCAGGAAGGCTCCTGTACCCTTTCCAGTGTGCGTTTGGGACTTCAGGGCCAAGCATGCATCGGGGACTTTTCATTTGGTGCCCCAGGGTCTCTGGTACACTTGTCATTCCCCTGCACTGCATCTCCGGCGAGGGAAGACCCCAGGGAGAACCGCCTTTAAGGCTGAGCGCCATGCAGCAACCCAACCTACTCATATGAGCCACTGAGCAGCACGACTCTCCTGCTACAAGCACAGGCCTCGGTGCGATGCAGTCAACCTTCAGATCGGCCTCTAAACCAGGAGGCTCCCACTGACTTTTGTGTTACTTCGCCCCTCCCCCAACAAGCTTCAGAGTCTATGATGCATGTTAGACCTAGCATCCTTGGTGTGGGTCTCCTTACATTCTCTCCCCTAGGCCTCCCACGTGCATGACCCACTCTTCAGGCTAGATGCCTCCATGCTCCCAACAGTAGCCCCGTGCGAGGCCCCCCCTAATGATACCCTAACCTCTGACTTCACAGATCCCCGGGGAAATAACCCCCAGCGTAGCACCCCCGATCCCCCGGATACATGAAGCATACTCGTAGAGCAGAACGGTAGAAATTCCCAGTTTAGCAATCACCCTTTACTAGACCCCTGACTCCTTAGCCACAACGCAGGACTCCGGGCCATGAGAAACATGGAGGCCAAACGCACCATGCCAGGTTGTCTCCCCCGCCTGGGGGTAGCGAGCCTCTCCCAAGTGAGGGGGGTGGAGTAGTTTCGATCACACGTCCTGCCTCCCACGTGGACGGCCCCACTCGCCGCTGGTCGTCTGGAGACCCTGGGGCAAAACTTCAAAGGAACAAGGTGCCAGCTGGCAGGAAGCCCCCACAGTCAGAACCGGGGCACCAGGGAACCCCTGCAAGATCACATGACTTCAAAGACCGAGGGCACTATAACTGGAGCCCCTTTCTGCTACAGGGTAGACTTTGTTTCGAACCAGAGAGCCCTGCTGACCTTGTTGCGGCTCGTCCGACCCGTACCTGAAGTACGCTTCACCCCTGACAACTGTAGAGCCCTGCTGACGTTGTTGCGGCTCGACTAAACCCCCAAGTACGCCTTGTTACCCTCAGACCGAGCCCTGCTGACACTGTCGCGGCTCAACTCACTCCCAAGGACGTTTCGCTTTTAACCCCTCGAGCCCTGCTGACCTGGTCGCGGCACAAGCCGGACGCCTGGTACGACCTGTACCCGCATCACAGCAGCCTTTTCAACGTGCCTCGAGGAGTATGAGCCGTACGCCTGGTATTTCCCGTACCCACTTCACAGCAGCCTTTTCAACGCGGCTCGAGAAGTACGAGCGTATGCCTAGTACATTCCGTACCCGCATCACAGACGCTCTTGCAACACGGCTCGAGAAGTACGAGCCGTACACCTGGTACGTCCCGTACCCGCAGCACCACAGTTTCAATGCGGCTCGAGGAGTGCGAGCTGTACACCTGGTAGTCCCGTACCCGCAGTACAGCAGTCTCAACGCGGCTCGAGGAGTGCGAGCCGGACACCTGGTACGTCCCGTACCCGCAGCACAGCAGTTTCAACGCGGCTCGAGGAGTGCGAGCCAGACACCTGGTACGTTCCGTACCTGCATCACCGCAGCCTTTCAACGCGGCTCGAGGATTCAGAGCTGTATGCCTGGTACGTCCCGTACCCGCAGTGCAGCAGTTTCAACGCGGCTCGAGGAGTGCGAGCTGGACGCCAGGTACGCCTCGCACTTCCCTCCGCAACATCACAGCCACTCTTCATGGTTCCCCAGAACCGACCCGGACTGCTGTACGTCTCGTACCCGTGGACTCAAGACCACCTCCTTTTTTGACTGTGAGTACTTGAAACGCCCCAACGACTCTAATCCAGATCGAACTGTCCCTTAGCCACAACGCACATGGGGTTGCCTCTACCCCCAGCCTTATTGTATGGTGTACCCCTTTACCTTGCGAATCTGATGACAATTGTTATATAAAGAACCCCTTGGTTGTATAACCAACTGGTGTGGTGTCCCTTTGTAGTGTGGTGAGACCTTATTGTGCACAACCATAAATGCGTAACCCTCTCATTTGAGGATCAGACTAAAGCGCTCTGCAACGTTCCTGGAGGAGGTGGGTCCCTGTTTGGTCAGAAGTATCTACCTCTACCAACCAGAGACCTCCAAATCTAACACTGGAAGCAACGGAAGGATACGAACTGGCATTTATGGTTACTGTACAGTGAGTTACTGACATACTACCTAGCGAGGGCAGGCCCTAACGTAGCCCCGAGGTTGTGAAACTAAGCCCTTTTTGTCCGACTATTTCCAGAACTGGTTGAAGGAGAGTCTCATCCCCAGACAACCATGAGTCTTACTTGACCCAACGTGAACCCAGCCTTTCAGGAAGACCAACTAGAAAGTTACGCCCATAGGGAGCTGAAACCATTCTGTAAAGATTTTAAAATTCCTACCACTGGCCTAAGCACTAAGGAAGATTTCCAAAAGGCCCTGAGGGCCTGGGTGGAGTCCAGAGCCCCTCCCCCCATGTCGAAGGAAACGGCGTCGGGATGGGCAGCCGAACAAACCCGGGGTTCAAGAAAGGGAGAGAGCAGTCTCCCCTGTGCGTAGCAGCGTGTTAGAGAGAGGCCTGTCCACAGAGGAGCTGGCGGACAGAGAGAAAAGCAGGGCCCACGAGTTAGAGTTAGCTAAGCTCAAAATCGAAGGAGAACTGAAACTAGCAGAGAGGAAGTTAGCTATGGAAGAGTTGAGGTTACAAGGGGAGAAAAAGCTACAGCGGGAGCATGATGGAAGGAAACTCCAGTTAGAGCATGAATGGAGTTTGAGGGAGCTCGAGCTCAAGGCTAGAAATGAGGAAGCTGTGCCCCCGGGGAATTGAAGGGCCCCTACCCCTGTAGAAGCCACGGTACACATCCCCAAGGACGTAGTAAAGGAATACTATAGGAATGATGACATTCAACAATGGTTTAAAGCCTATGAGGTAGCTATGACCCCCCACCGGCTCCATGAGAAGGATTGGGGGGCCGGGTTTTGGGGGCGGTTCCTGAGTGAGGGGAGAGACACCTTGCTAGACCTACCCTCCACTGTACTGAATTCCTACAGCCACATGAAGGAGGCTCTGTTATCTAGGTATGGGCTCACCCCAGAGATGTACAGGCAGCGATTCAGGGATTGCAAGAAGCTCCCTGGCACCACTTGGGTAGAGTATGTTAAATTTTACAGCAGAGCATTAGAAGGTTGACTCAAGGGCAGCAAGGTCACCACTTTCGAAGAATTATTTGATCTGATAGCCTGGGAGCACCAGTCCTTAAATTGCTTCGTAGAACTGCACCAGCACCTACTTGATAGCAAGCTTACGAACCCTAGGAGGCTTGCTGTGGAGGCAGACCGCTGGGTGAACACCAGGGTCCCCGGGGGCCCAGTGAGACACTATGCCAGGAATGGGCAGTGACAAAGGGGAAGCCAAGGTAGGCAGTGGGAATTCCAGCCAGGGCCCCAACGTAGCCCCCAAAGGAACCAGCAGCAAAGTTCCCAGTCTCCCCCAGTAACAAGTCCCGGGGCCCCACCAGGCAGACCTGGGCTCAGGAACGCCATATCTTGTTATAAATGCCAGCCACCAGGCCACTATGCCAGTGTCCCCTATACAAAAAGCCAGTCACCTCTGGCGCCCCAACCCGCCATGTAGCCACTGTCGCCCTAGGGGAGGAGTTAGAGGATACCGAGGAGTGGGAGCCCGTAGCATTGTCCCTGGTCTCCTTAGGAGATGGAGAAATGGTCCACCGAACCCAGCTGCCGGCAAACACTAAGAAATACATGCAGTGGGTGACAATCAATGGGCACCGGGTATGGGCCCTCCGCGACACCGGTGCTAGTGTCACGGCTGTCTGCGGTCACCTGGTCTCTGAGAGGCAAATTGTACCTCACGCCTTCTGCCCAGTCTTGCGGCAGACAATTCTGAGAGTCTCTGCAAAGTGGCCCAAATTTCCTTTGAGTGGGGGGGCGTCTCAGGCACCTTGCAAGTAACTGTCAGACCCGCCATGCCTGTGGATTGTTTACTGGGCAACGATCTGGAGAGCTCACTATGTGGCAGGTGGAGCGGAAGGCTCACCTGGAAATGTTAGGACTGCCCGAGTGGGTATGCGTCACCACTCGGTCCATGGCTGCCAAGATGTGTGCTCAAGAGGACCTGGAGCCTGAGAAAGTGGCCCAGATCTCCTTAGAGGAGAGAGCGAGTGGGAGTACGGGCAGCCGGACCCCCTCCAGTCCCGTGGCCCGGGATGAGGCAAACCCTGAGGGGGATGCCCTTGGGCCTACCGAAGGATAGATCACAGAACTGGGTGACCTACCTGGACTGGCCCAGTGGTGACAAGAGGGTGGGCCTTCTAGGGAAGAGTTCTGCCAGGAACAGACCACCTGCCCCTCCCTCATAGGCGAATGCCAGCAGGCCGCCGCCCAGGCGGCCGGCGACCAGTCCGGGTCCCACTGGATCTACTGGGAGAATGGCCTCATATATAGCGAGCCTAAGTCTGCTGAGCTAGGGTCAGCATGTGTGCTGGTGGTACCCCTACGCTTCAGAGACTTCCTACTGGGCCTGGCTCATGATGTGCCTTTAGCGGGGCACCTGGGGTAGGATAAGACCTATCACGGCTTGTCACCCATTTCTATTGGCCCTGGATGCGCCAAAATGTAGGAGCCCACTGCAAATCCTGCCAGACTTGCCAAGCAAGTGGAAAGAGTGGGGGAAAGCGTAAGGCTCCCCTCCAGCCCTTCCCGGTGGTCAGTACCCCATTTGAGTGAGTGGGGATCGACATTGTGGGACCTCTGGATCCCCGGACCGCCATGGGCAACAGGTTCATCCTGGTCCTAGTAGACCATGCCACCAGGTACACCGAAGCCATCCCCCTCCGAACAGTGACGGCCCCGTGGTGGGGTGTGCCCTGATGGGGATATTCTCTCATGTGGGATTCTCCAGTGAGGTAGTGAGCGACAGGGGGACCAACTTCATTTCCAAATACATGAAGTCCATGTGGCAGGAGTGTGGGGTTACTTACAAGTTCACCACCCCCAAGGCAATGACCTGGTTGAGAGTTTCAACCGGACCCTCAAGGGCATGATCATGGGCCTCGAAGAGCCCCTGAGGCGTAAGTGGGACGTCCTCCTGCCCTGCTTCCTGTTTGCCTACAGGGAAGTCCTTAGGGTTCAGCCCTTTTGAGCTGCTCTATGGCCACCCCGTCCGAGGACCTCTAAGTCTGGTCAAAGAGGGCTGGGAGACAGCCTCCCGGAACCCTCCCCAAGATGTATTCCGATACATCCTGGCCCTAAGGAATCAGACTCGGAAATTCAGGGAACTCGCTGAGGCGAACCTAGAAGCTAGCCAGGAAGAAATGAAACGCTGGTATGACCAGAATGCCACTCTGGTAGAGTTTCAGCCTGGACAGCAAGTGTGGGTGATGGTCCGGTGGAACCTTGCGCTCTCCAGGACAAGTGGACCGGTCCCTTCAAAGTAGTGGAGCGCAAGAGCCAGGTCACCTACCTAGTGGACGTGCAGTCTCCAAGGAACCCTTTAAGGGTCCTCCATGTGAACCGCCTCAAGCCCCACTTGGAGCGGTCTATAGTGAGCATGCTTCTAGCCACCGATGATGGAGTGGAAGAGGAAACTGAGCCTCTACCCGATCTCCTGTGTGTTAAGGAAAAGGATGGCTCCGTAGAGGGGGTGATTCTCTCCCCCTCCCTGACCCCTGATCAGCACGAAGACTGTCGCCAGTTATTGAGACAGTTCTCAGATTTATTCTCCCTGGTCCCCAGTGTCACCGATTGGTGTGTCCACGATGTAGACACAGGGGACAGCCCCCCTGTGCGACACAAAGCCTACTGCGTCCCAGACAGAGTTCGGACCTGCATTAAGGAGGAAGTCTCCAAAATGTTTGCTCTAGGGGTAGTTGAGTCCTCTGACAGTCCGTGGGCCAGCCCAATGGTCCTGGTCCCAAAGGCGGCCGCACCTGGTACCACCCCCGTACTAAGGTTCTGCGTGGATTACTGTGGGCTCAATGCCGTCACCCGGACGGACGCCCACCCCATCCCCGTGCAGATGAACTCCTTGACCGCTTGGGATCCGCACACTACCTCAGCACCTTCGACCTGACCTTGGGGTACTGGCAAATCGCCCTCACAGAAGGGGCAAAGGAGAGATCCGCCTTTTCCACCCCAGATGGACACTACCAATTCCGGGTGATGCCCTTTGGGATGTAGAACGCCCCTGCCACCTTCCAGAGACTGGTCAACCGGGTACTGGCAGGGCTGGAGGAATTCAGCACAGTCTACCTGGATGACATTGCAGTGTTCAGCACCAACTAGGGAGAACACTTGCAGCACCTCTGGGAGGTGTTGATGACCCTGCGCCGGGCCGGCCTCACCATTAAGGCCAGTAAGTGCCAGATTGGACTGGGGTCGGTGGTCTACCTAGGGCACTAGGTAGGGAGCGACCAGGTGGCGCCCCTCCAACCCAAGATCGACGCCATCCTGGCTTGGGAACCCCCCAAGGCCCAGACAGAGGTGAGGGCCTTCCTAGGCCTCACCGCCCATTACCGGAGATTCATCAAGGGGTGTGGCAGCAGCATGGTGGGACCTCTGACAGAATTGACTTCCAAGAAACAGCCTAAGAAGGTGCATTGGACCCCCACCTGTCAGAAAGCTTTTGACACCTTGAAGACAGCCATGTGCACAGCCGCAGTACTCCAGGCCCCTGACTACTCCTGGGAATTTGTTGTCCAGACAGACGCCTCAGAGCATGGCATAGGGGCAGTTCTCTCACAGCTGAATGAGGAGGGCCTAGACCAGCCGGTAGCATTCATTAGCAGGAGGTTACTACCCAGGGAACAAAGGTGGAGTACCATCGAGCGAGAGACCTTTGCGGTAGTCTGGGCCCTGAAAAAACTGAGGCCCTACCTGTTCGGAACTCACTTCCGGGTCCAAACCGACCACAGGCCTCTCAGATGGTTAATCCAGATGAGGGGGGGGAGAATCCAAAACTATTGCGGTGGTCCATATCCCTACAGGGGATGGACTTCACCGTGGAACACCGCCCTGGTACCTACCACGCCAACGCTGATGGTCTATCCAGATTTTTCCGCCTTAGTGAAGGGAACTCCCAAGGGGATGGGTAGTTCTCCCTGCCTTTCAGCTGGGGGGGGACGCGTGTTAGACCTAGCATCCTTGGCGTGGGTCTCCTTACATTCTCTCCCCTAAGCCTCCCACCTGCATGACCCACTCTTCAGGCTAGACGCCTCCATGCTCCCAACAGTAGCCCCGTGCGAGGCCCCCCCCTAATGATACCCTAACCTCTGACTTCCAAGATCCCCCATGACCTAGGGGAAAAAATAGAACCCCCCGCGTAGCACCCCTGATCCCCCGGATTCATGAAGCATACTTGTAGAGCAGAACGGTAGAAATTCCCAGTTTAGCAATCACCCTTTTCTAGACCCCTGACTCCTTAGCCACAACGCAGGACTCCGGGCCATGAGAAACATGGAGGCCAAACGCACCATGCCAGGTTGTCTCCCCCGCCTGGGGGTAGCGAGCCTCTCCCAAGTGAGGGGGGTGGATTAGTTTCGATCACATGTCCTGCCTCCCACATGGTCGGCCCCGCTTGTCGTCTGGGGACCCTGCAGCAAAACTTCAAAGGAACAAGGTGCCAGCTGGCAGGAAACCCCCACAGGGGCACCAGGGAACCCCCTACGAGATCACAGGACTTCAAAGACCGCAGGCACTATAACTGTAGCCCCTTTCTGCTACAGGGTAGACTTTGTTTCGAACCAGAGAGCCCTGCTGACCTTGTCGCGGCTCGTCTGACCCGTACCTGGAGTACGCTTCACCCCAGGCAACCGGAAAACCCTGCTGACGTTGTTGCGGCTTGACTAAACCCCCAAGTACGCCTTGTTACCCCCGGATCGAGCCCTGCTGACTTTGTCGCGGCTCAACTCACCTCCAAGGACGTTTCGCTTTCAACCGCTCGAGCCCTGCTGACTTGGTCGCGGCTCTAGCCGGACGCCTGGTACGACCCGTACCCGCATCTCAGCAGCCTTTTCAACGCGCCTCGAGAAGTACGAGCCTTACGCCTGGTACATCCCGCACCCGCAGTACAGCAGTCTCAACAAGGCTCAAGGAGAGCGAGCCGGCCACCTGGTACGTCCCGTACCCGCATCACCGCAGCCTTTCAACGCAGCTCGATGAGTGAGAGCCGTACGCCTGGTACATCCCGTACGCGCAGCACAGCGGTTTTAACGCGGCTCGAGGTGTGCGAGCCGCGTCTTAAGTGCATTATAACCTCGCGGTAAATGCTAACTTTAAAACAGCTGCACAGAAACATGTGTTTGGTGTCAAACCCCTTGGAATCATGCCTCCCCTGCCAGTAACTGGTGGGGGAGGTATGATCCCACCCTCCTAGAGGGAGAAATAGGACCACACTGGTACACCCGGTACCAGTTTTCTCGACCCTGGCATCACAGGATGGATGCAGACAGCCACAGACACAAGAATGCCCTCCTGCTGCTAGACGAAACTCTGGCAGGGGAGGCTGGACAATAGGTTTCCTGTCACAGGGATGTGTAACCACCTCACAGACAGGCTTTAGTGTATTGGGGCTTGGTGGGTGAACTCCAAGAGTGCTTTGATGTCTGCACTAGGGGCACATTTGGTGTCCATGTGCATAGTCCAGCTCAAACCGGTTGCAGGGGCTATCAGTCCCTGCTCTGGCGCAAAAATGGACAAAGGACATGAGTGTAACCACCCCTCTGTCCTGACCCTTCCAAAGGTGGGTCCCCCGAGTTTGTCCCACCCCTTCCTTGGGTATAAAGTAGGAACCCCTGACTGCAGGACTTTAGATTTACCTGGATGAAACTCTGCTACAGAAACCAAGAACTTTGACGATCTACACTGCGCTAGATGACTGAAGAATCTCCCTTGGTTTAAAGGAGTTACTCCCCGGCTAAGCAGGAACCAAAGACTCATCTGACCGGTGTGCAACTCCGAAGATCCTGCAACACAGGAGGTGGGTTTCCAAGCGTCCCCGAGGTCGACTAGTGTGCTCAGCAAACCTGAGCCCAGTATCCCTCGTGGGGACCGTGCAACCCAAACCCTTGGGCACCGTGTCCATTTGCAGAAGTATCTGCTTTCCGGCAACACCTGAAGCTGAGCTTTGGGCTACTTGTAGTCTGGACCCCGAGCAGTGATTCCACCGAAGATTACTGGCCTACACTCCACGAGTGTTCCATGGGCTGGTGTTTTGTGATTCCTCTCGAGGCCCTTTCGTGATCCCTGGTCCGTTGACCTGTGGGTCCCTGAGAAGGGAACTTTGACTTTCAACGGCTTTCCTGGTTGCTCCAGACGTGCTCCGACTCTCCATCGCTTGGGGAGTCTCCAGGACCTTGCTGGTCTTCACCGAAGCAGCTTTTCTCTCACTGCGTGGGTTGCAGTTGCCAAGGCTTGTTGGTATTCAATCCAGACACTGACCCCCCCAGCATCCTTTGTGGGACAGCTCACCTGCGGACTTTGGTCATCTTCGATGTCTCCTGGTCCCCGTGGCTGCAGAGTCAAGCTTCACCTCTTCGCACCTGAACCACCCGATATCTGTGGGCATTCGCTTGTCGTGCCCCTGGTCACTGGCAAGTGACCCAGACTCTGTCCCCTCTGCTTTCATGTTCTTCACAGCTCCAATCCAGGCTTAGATCACACCGGACATTTTTCCCCTTCACTGCAGCAGCACTTTGCAGCATCTCTCCCTTGAAAACGACGAAGATTCCCAACACCATTTGACACCTATGCACCTGGGTTAGGTAACACGTGTACTCCGGTGATCACATGGGTGCTGGCCTTAGAACCTTCTAAGTCTGAAAGGGTTTGCTCTAAGTTCTCTCCTAAGTATCCTTATTCTTTAAAATTCCAACCGCGACTTTCCCATAGGATTGTACGGAGCTCACGGCTGTGTTCTCACACTGCACGCATCCCCCGTGGATTCCCGGTGTCACTACCTTGGGTGGTTCCTTGGGGTGGCGGCTTAGTCTGTACCAGGAGGCCATCTGCTATGGGGACACTATAGAAGCATGAGAACTTGGGGGCGGGGAGGTGGAAGCTGTCTATCAAAAGTGTCCCGAGGCTCCCTGCCCGATCCCGCCTAAAGCACCTACAAACATCGCCTAATCTCCCTGAAAGCAAGGGAAAGCATAAGGAACAGCGACGCAGCGCAGCGGCGGCCCCCAAATCGGGCCTCCAGACCCGCGCACATCGTGGGGGGCCCCGGACGCGGGGAACGTCAGGCCGCGACCCTGCAGTGGTGGCCGCTCCGGAGATCTGATCGGCCCGGGCGCCCACTGCCCCGACGTCTCTGGGGGCAAGCCTAGTGAATCGAGTGCGGAGCCTGTTGGATTGGGCCTCCGCTGCTGGCCCCGGAGCCGTGGACCCGAACCGCAGCACATCGCCGCCCCCGCGACCCGGCTGGCGGTCAGGCGAGGACCACCCGGAGGTAGCGAAAACTGAGGCCCCGGCTTTGGGCCTTCCGCCCCGTCTTTCATGATCTGTGGCGCGGCCTGCCGGCGCGCCCCTGCGGAGAAGGAGCGGACCCTACTAGCTGTGGACTACGCAGCGCTGCCCCCCGCACTGGAGGCGAGAGCCCGCCTCGTGACACCCGGTCGAAGCCCACACTGAATCCCCCACCGCGCAGTGTGTGAGCGATGGAAGTGCGGCGGCAGGGTGAAGGTGACGCGGGGAAGCGCCCGCAGTGTGGTGAGAGCTGCCGGGCATGAGTTTGGGGCTGCGGAGCCCACCCGCAGTGCACAAGTGAAGCGGAGCCCGCCCACGTGGCGGGTGAAAGCCCTGTGGCCGGAGGTGAACCGCTGCGCGAGGTGTTCCGAACACAAGAAGGCCAGCGGAGCCCACCCGCATTAACTGGACTGCCTGTGTGACGTGGAGTGAAGCAGCACCAGCCGAGCCCCCCCGCTGCCTGCCTGGGGCGTCTCCTGCCCCCGTTGAGCGTGTGAGTGAAGGCGGCGGGGTGAGCGATCTTCGAAGGACCGGTGGAGAGGGTGCGGAGCGGGGCAGAAAGGCCAGAACAACGGCGGAGGGCCGCTCCCCAGCTGCTAAGCACGAAGGTGAGGAGAGAGGAGGTGGGCGCCGCAGGAGGCTCGGGGGGCACGATCGAGCTCCCGGCGTGGGGGCTGGCAGGGGGGCCCACGGGCTGAGCTGTTGACTCTGTTGCCATGTCGCTGACCGTCAGACCTGCCCTGCAGACGCTGGGCTCAGCAGAGCCGGCGACGGCGCGGCGGCGGTCGGCCGTGTCTGCCGTCTTGGCCCCCCAAGGGCGAGCTGACCTGAGATAGTACGATTTGCCCCTCAATTCGCCGCCCCGGTCCTTTGCACTTGCCACGAGCCCTTGAGGCCTACCGCCTATCCGTCTCTAGAGCTGCTCACGACATGGCGGGACAGAGGGGGAAAAAAGGGCCCCAGACACTTCCCGAACTGCTGGCCAAGTCCCAGCCCAAGCCCAGCAAGGACCCACCCTCCCCGGTTACCACGAAAACCCTGCCAGCGCCTGCAGATGACCAGATACCCATTACCAGATCTTTCCTAGAGACATTGTTTAACTCACTCAGAGAAGACTTCAAATCTCTAAAACAAGAAGTGGCGGGTGAGGTCAGAGAGCTCCGGCGCGACGTGGAGGGCCTTGGAGAGCGGGTGGTTGCCATTGAGGAGGCAGACCAAACCAGAAGCAATGAAATCGAGCTGCTCCAACAGGAGGTCCTGCGGCTCACGGACCAGCAGCTGGACCTTCAGGCCCACGCAGAGGACCTTGAAAACCATTCCCGTCGAAATAACATACGGGTCCGGGGGGTCCCTTAGAAGGCAGAGGGGACTGATGTCACTGGATATCTGCAAGCCCTATTTAGGAACGTTCTGGGGGAGCCAGCAGACTTTGCCATTCGTATCGATAGAGCGCACAGAGTTGGGCTGGCTCGACGCGCCTCTGCCCCACCACCGGACATTTTGGCCTTCCTCCCTGATTTCCCGTTAAAAGAGCGGATTCTCCGAGAGGCCCGGCGAATACTGCCCCTTCAATTTCAGGGTAACCCCATAGCCTTATACCAAGACTTATCAACCATTACTCTGCAAAAACGTAAGGATTTCAAGAGAGCAACGGACTTCTTGCGACAACAGGAAATCCCCTACTCTTGGGGCCACCCGTTCAGACTAATATTCAAATGGAATAGACGGTTACACCAACTACGATCGCTTAAAGATACATGCGCCCTCCTGGGACTGGACCAGGAAGATGATGAGCCCATAACGAGAGCATCGCAGGGGCCATCCAGGGGGTAATGGCAGACAGTGAGTCGCAGGCGGTCCCCATCGCACCGCCTGAAACCGGACCCCTCTGTCATCACACAAGAACGGGCAACAGCAGTGGCGGAGGTGGCCAAAGAGACCTCTTCATCTGAGTGATCTGTACTCTTGTCAGGGAGATTACCAATAGCACTTATTCTGCCTGTGCGGTGGGGGGGAGTTGGGTGGGGGGCCGGAGAGGCCGCCATCGGATATGACCCATACAGGAAACATCACCACAGCCCTGTGTGGACCAACAGGACTGGGACTATGCCTTCTTTTGGTTTGGGGATTGGGGGGTGGGTGGTGGGAGGAGGGGGATAACCACTCAGATTTGAAACAATGCAGTCTGAACTTGAACGAAGAGTTTGACCCTCGGGAGGGTTCGAGGGCGGGAGCCAGTGTACCAAAACGGTTTTGTTGACGACAGCTTAGCTATGCCTCTCGTTTGCCAGTTACGATCAGAGCCGACTACAGTCCACGGGGAAGTCGTGGGAGGTCTGCAATGCTACAGGGTGGGTTCCCGGGACGGATATGCTGTACTTCACATTTGCCCTCCCTGCTTTGAATGCCTCCTCCCGGTAGTGTCTCCTTCTCGCCCGACTGGCGAGCTGCCCCCTCTATGTGTGAAGCCACGAACATGCTCCCCCCAAGGACCGAGGTTTCCAAAGGCATACATATGCCGGCCTGCTTCTTGCATCCCTGTGCACCACATACACATGACTCTGACTCCACGCTATACCACGTGTTCACCTTACCATGGCTGACACCACGTTAAAAATATTGACCCTTAATGTGAAAGGGTTGAACAACCCCATCAAGAGAAGAGCGGTCATCTCCGACCTAGAAAATTCTGGGGCCGATATTTGTTTATTGCAGGAGACCCATCTCTTGCCAAAAGACTGGCATAGAATGCGCTCCCACGCCTTCCCACAACAATTCTTCTCCTCTCTCCCCACGAAGAATGCTGGAGTAGCAGTTCTAATATCTAAACACTTTAGGGGACGGGTGGGGAACAGGGTAGGGGAAATTAAGGGCCGCCTTTTGGCGTACACATTTCAGCTTGGCGACACACATCTCACGGTGGGTTCTATCTACGCCCCGAACACGGGACAAGAGACATTCCTGAAAGGCGCTATCTCGGAGTTGTTCCAATCCTATAATTCACTTTTACTCTTAGGTGGGGACCTCAACATAGTTATGGACACGCATGCAGATAGGTCGGGGCACCGCTATGGGGAGACAGGCACGGTTTCGGTGACCGGGCTCGAGTGGCTAAAGGAGAGGGGCTTGGTAGACCTCTGGAGAACTAAACACCCGAATGCGTCACAGTTCACCTTTTATTCACACGTGCACCACACGTATGCTAGGCTCGATCATTTCTTGGGCTCCTTGGAGCTGCTCACAACCCTTGAGGAGGTTAGCATAGTACCTGCGGCCATTTCGGATCATGACGCGGTGGAACTGTCACTTAAAATCCACACGTCTCCTCGCCCCGAGGATCGTGGCGCCTGTGTGAAACCCTGTTGCAGCGACCGGAGGTTACTAAAAGAATCAGCGAATGCATTACTGACTATCTAGCTACCAACGACACGCCGGGGATATCCGTGACGGCTCTCTGGGGGGCTCTGAAGTCGGTCACCCGTGGCGAACTTATTGCCATAGCCGCCGCGGAGGCCAAGGACCGCAAAGCTAAGTGAGATGACCTCGCCGCGCGTGTCTCAGAATTGGAGAGGGTCCACAGTCGCACCTGCGCTCCACGTGTTTGGAGACAACTAAAAGCGGCCAGGGCCCAACTAGCCACCTGGATACTGATAGGGCGGAATTCGCCGCACTCCGCCTTAGACATACCTACTACGTCGGGGGCAACAGAACTGGCCGTTTGCTATCCAGCGCCCTGAAGGCCAAAACCCAACGCTCCAAGATCACCGGCCTCACAGACGACGCCGGCGTTGTTCTCGCGGAAGACACTCAGGTTGCCGAAGCGTTTCGATCTTATTATGCTTCGCTATACGGAGCCGAGGCGACATCCCCCGAGGAGATAGATGCGTACTTAAATACTACGGCGGTCACCGAACTCTCCCAGGCAACTGCAGACGCCTTGGAGGCCCCCATCCGCCAGGATGAGGTGTTGGCAGCCATATCCCGTTTGCGCCCGCTTAAGTTCCCGGGCCGGACGGCTTCTCAGCAGGCTTCTATAAGACCTTTAGCCAGCTGATGGCTCCGGTGCTCACCCGACTCTTCAATTCGTTTGAGGGTCCTGGTTCCATCCCCATAGATATGTTGGCTGCTGAGGTGGTGGTACTGCCAAAACCGGGTAAGAAACCCACGCACTGCTCTGCTTTCCGCCCTATTTCTCTACTGAACCTCCACCTGAAGCTCTTCACTGGCATTCTTGCCGCGCGTCTTGGCCCCTGCCTACCGGGGATTTTGGAACCAGACCAATCGGGTTTTGTGCCCAATCGACAGTGTAGCGATAACACAAAGCGGGTACTCCATCTGATTGACAAAGCCCACTTTCAAGCCTCGGACTCCGCACTACTTGCCATCGACGCTGAAAAAGCGGTTGACCGCGTAGACTGGACCTATTTACGAGTCCTGAGGCATTTTGGGTTAGGTGATCGTTTTCGATCCTGGATTGCCTGTTGCTACCACCACCCCCAAGCTCGGGTCCGGCTGGGCGGATTTCGCTCGGACCCATTTGAAATCCAGCGCGGCACAAGACAGGGGTGCCCTCTTTCCCCCCTCCTGTTCGCCCTGTACATAGAACCTCTGGCGCAGAAGGTCCGGGATAACCCTGAAATTCGAGGCATTACCTTTGGTCCCGAACCCCACACGATAAGCCTTTATGCCGATGATGTAATAGCTGCCCTAGACCATCCTGACTGCTCTATACCCGCCTTTATGGAGGAGCTTGACTCATTCGGTTCCGTCTCAGGATTCCGCATTAACAGAGGGAAGTCTCTGATATTACCGTTGGGCAAGAACGCGCAGTCCAACGACCCTGCCATTGGTCAGGGGAGCGGTCTTCAGCTTGCCACGCAAATCCCATACCTGGGAATCACCCTCGCCTCCTCAACAGAGTCGACGACAACAGCTAATTACAAGTCCCTAGCTACCCAGATTCGGACGGATCTCACACGCTGGTCGAAGCAACCTCTCTCTCTACTAGGGAGGGTCACGGCGGTGAAAATGTCAGTTCTGCCTAGGATCCTCTATCTCTTCCAGACCCTCCCGGTCGCGCCCCCGTGGGCACCTTAAAGGATCTGCAGGCCGCTCTCCACCACTTCATCTGGGGAGGGAACCGCGCGCGTATCAATAAACAGCTGGCATACAAGAGCATGGATGAAGGAGGCCTTGGCATTCCTAATCTGTTGCAATACTTCCAAGCCTCTCAACTCTGCTATTTAGTGGAGTGGTATAGGCCAGAATCAGAAAAGAGATGGCTCTTTCAGGATAGGGCCATGGCTCAGACTCCACTCTGGAGAATTCCATTCCTCGCCAGGCAACACCGGCCACGTTATCTATTGAAATCACCTATTACACGCACGACTATGCAGGTCTGGGATAGAGTCGCTCTCAAAAGGGGCTTAACAACCTTCCCCTCCCCATTCACCCCCATATTGGATAACCCGGAATTTCCTCCGGGCAATGACCCGCATGCGTACTTACAATGGCGCGGCACTGCGTGTCGTTCTGCAGGTGATCTTTTTGACTTACAGGGCTTTCTCCCCCTCTCAGATATCAAACAAGGGTATGAGATAGAGAACCACCATGGTAGGGCGCCCAATGACAGCCTTTGAGAAGTGGTTACTGACCAAAGAAACAGACAAACATCTCATATCAGACATTTACAAGATGCTCACACCTCCACCCACTCCAGATAAAACACCAGGTCAAAGGCGCTGGGAGGCTGAACTAGGTAGAACATTAACACCTAAGGAGTGGAGCTATGTGTATTATAGAGCCTCACACACAACACGTAATACGGCGGCCAGGGAGGCCGCGGTGAACCTGGCAATGTACTGGCATCTCACCCCAGTCCGACTTCACAAGAGGAACCCGACACGCAGTGCATTGTGCTGGAGGGGCTGGGGGGAGCGGGGCACCTTAACCCATCTCCTCGGACTGTCAAGAAATCCGGAGCTACTGGGAAACGGTCCTAGACGACATTAATTCCACCTTTGATACCGACATCCCAAGGTTCCCGGCCTATGCTATACTGGGCCTCCACAACGCACTCACCTTTCCTTTGAAATCAATGCGGGGTCGTCAAATGGGGATCGCCATGCAAGCAGCCACACAACACATCTTATCACTGTGGGGCTCGACAACTAAGCCCACATACACTGGGTGGTTACACAAGCTCTGGTTCACCCTTGGGATGGAACGCATACAGGCCACACTCACAAACTCCACCGCTACATTCCATAAAATATGGCTTCCATTGCTATCCCTCCTATCCAAGGAATTCAACGAAGTCACATGCCCTAAATATCTTCGTGTTCTACACCTCACTGAAGCTCTGCATGACTCCCGGTAAACTTTTGACTACTCACATCACTCATTACTGGCCTACTTGTCTATTTCCTGCAGGAACATGGCACACTGGTTGGGGTGGGGGAGGGGGGGGTTGGATTGGGGTTGGGTGGGGGGGTTTGGTTGTTGGTTTTTTGTTCTGCCTCATCGCAACGATCACCATTTGCTTCCTTGACATCGTACTCCTTTCTTGGCATATGTACCTCACTTCTCCTTTCACCCTCAGGGAAGACATGCTTGTCTGTCCCGCCAGCTGTATATGCCTAATGCCTCTATATTTTGTTACGATGCCTACTGATGCTTTTGTTGGAAAAATTAATAAAACACATTTGAAACTAAGTGTCACGCCAGTTCTGGTGTCTGGCAGTACCACTCCGGAGTGGAGGGTGTGGAAGGCCAGACGGAGGGGTGAGAGTTGGAGGCAGTCCCCAGTGAGAGAACCAGAGGGTCAGACCATCCCTGAGGTCAGAGCCCCTCAGGAATGACCTTGGTGACTCCACTTCTTATCTGGGGGGCTTCATGCTCAGTTAGATGGGCAAGGGTCGGGAGGCCAGTGCCATCAGACTCTCAGGCAACACATGAAGAATGTGTTTCCCTGGGGTGGGGGTAGCAGTAGTCCCCAGGAAGTCCTAGCTTGCCAGGGACAGGCTCTGCCCAAAAGTGCAGGCTCTCGGTTTGGGAGACCAGTTGCAGGGTAAAGCCCCTGAACTGGTGGAGGAATTGTGCAGGATGCCTGCCACAGGTTACATGACAGTTCTGGATTCTAGGGTTACCAATCCTGGGACAAGTGTGTCGAACGCCAGAAGGAGGGGTAGGGGGAGGAAAGCCTCACCCCTTACCCTGTACACACATGGGCTGGAGGGTCAGTTGCAGGGTGGAACCATTGAAGTAGAGTGAAGCAAGGATGCAATGCACCTGGGGCTACCGCCCCCCACTCTAGGAGATACCAGAGGCTAGAAACCCCTGGGTTGACTGGGCCTAGCTCTGGCCTCTGACGGCTAAGAATTCCCCCTGGATTATGTCAGTTTGTCCTGAGAGTATAGACCTAGGGATCCACCTGAGTTCAGAGTGGCGTAGAACTGGAACATGCCCCTGCAGTTTCCGGCCAGGGTCCATGTTCTATCGCCCAAGAAGGGAAGCATATCAAGGTATTGATTAATCTACCCTGGTATAAGGATGGAAGAGGGTTGTGTTAGACCAGTCCCTTTTTGCAGGTTTATCACCCAACTATTTGTTGGCTGTAAGACTCTGGGCACTACCACTGCTATTCAGTGCTAAAGTGCATGTGCTCTCTCCATGGTATGATTGGCTTGCACCTGTTTGGCATATTTGACTTACCTGTAAGTCCCTTGTACAATGGTATCCCATATACCCAGGGCCTGTAAATTAAATGCCACTAGTGGGCCTGCAACGCTGCTTGTGCCACCCACAGAAGTAGCCTTTCAAACCAGTCTCAGGCCTCCTACTGCAGTGCCTGCTTGTACAGTTTACTGCCACATTGACTTGGCATTCAGTTACTTGCCAAGTCTGAAACTCCCCTTTTACTACATATAGGTCAGCCTTAAGGTAGGCCATAGGTATCCCCATAGGCAGGGTACTGTCTAGATAAAAGATAGGATATGTGCCTTTTTTGTGTGGCATGTCCTGGCAGTGATCAACCCCTTACTACCTTTTTCACTACAGTGAGTACTGCTCGTCTAATAGGTTAGCACCGAGAATTTCCCGATAGGTTTTTCAGTGCCAAATGTTGATCTGAGAGGAGTAGTGTTGCCATGTTTGGTATGATTGGAATAGTGATGATAAATCCTGCTTATTGGTGTAGGTGGATTTTTCATTACTAATGAAAATATTCCACTTTTAATAAGTGGGCATTGCACTGTGCTCATGACTCTGAAGCCTGACTCAAATCCATGCCTAGCGCAGACTGACAGCTAGGCTTTGTGCTTACTTTCCAGACAGCCGTCAAGCAGGAAGGGTTGGGTGTAACAGGGTTGCACCTGCATTTATCTGCATACTGAATATTCTCCAGTTGTGTAGTTACTACTGGTCCATAGGATCTGCGCATTGTATGGATAACATAAACTAGGACTTGGTGTCAAGATTCATTCCGAACACCCCGCAGGATATATCGGCCTTTGGCCAGCTAGCTCACACTGCCACTGAAAGCCCCCATAAAGTTACCTGGGAGCAATTACTTTCTAGCAACCACTGAATAAGACTACCCTGACCGCTCCAGGATCGTGGAAACAGTACAGAACCGTTTGCTCAGTCACTCATGCTTATTTATTCACAGAGAATACACATTGGGATGTTTTCAATAATATTTATTGAACCAGCATTGTTCTTGCATAAAATACGTGTGCTGCAATGATTAGTAGACAGAAGCAAATAAACATGATTAAAAGCAGTAAAAGCATAAAGAGTAGATGTAGTTCTTCCATGGTGCTGAGCAATGTATATTTGCAGGCACAAAACAAGGCAGTAATCTAGCGTACTCCTTCGATGCAGACCTTACTCTGAGTGTACCTAGAGTGTCTGTAGGTGTAGAGCCATGAACCCCCCCCCGCCCCCAATGGACGATCCAGTCCCATTACTTGATGGGATAGAGTGAAGGACCCTGTCTTCGTCACAAACTGGACACCCCTCACGAGATGTCAGACCTATGTGTGGTTATCTCTCAGCATGCATGGACCCTCTGTGTCAGCAGAAGTACCTCCTCTACAAATCTATCAGGATGCCCATCTTTTATAATAGAAAGCAGCCTTGTGATATACGCATAAATTAGTGATGTTATGGATATGCAGATAGTCCTGCCGCCCCGTGGCAAAAGATAGTGATGACATTTGTACGTAGTTCGAAACAAGACCTTCATGATGTTTAGGGCATTGTGATAATGTTGTGCGACGTTAGATGTAAACACAAGTTTAGTTTCAGAGAAACGAATCCAATATTGTTGTGCATGCAAATGTGTGCAAAAGGTCACAGCTGGAAATGCTTTGTGTGAGGACAATGTAAGAAATAAGCTGCTTCGCTACATGGGCCTAACTCCGGAATATAACACCCACGTCTCATACCAAGGGTCGATATCTAAAAAGCAATCTAAAAAGCCAGAAGACCATTTTAAAAACAATAAAAAACTACTTTTAGAGTTATCTAAAAGTGGGCTTTCTAATAAAATATGTATGTAAAGTCATTATATTATTTGAGACCTCAAGCACTCAGAAACCCATGGTGCATAGAAAAAGCTGTTTTGGTATATATTGTTTTTTTTTTTAAAAAGAGGCCAAATTGTTCCCACTTGGAAAAGGCCAAATGTTTGTGTTCTGAGTGGTAGGCACAACATCACTGTTGCCCACATCCGCAGATGTCCCCAGAGGCGCGCCTCGAAGCATGTTTATGGAGCAAAGGTGATACCATCCAGTTCCCACAGCAGCAGCTGAGGGAAGCGTTGTGTCCCACAAGTTGTCTGCAGAGCTGCTGTTCATGTCACTAGGAGCTGAAGCATCACAGGGTGGCTCCAAGAATGCATTCATCATCCATGGAATATGTTTGGGACAGCAATACGCTTGGGGATTTAAGGGGTTAATAAGTACTTCAATGTCAGGTGGCGCAACCAATTCTGATCTGAGACCTATCCAGGACGCATTCCTGGCTGCAAATCAGGCAGTGGAAGACAGGTCAGACCAGCCTGAATGACAAGAACCAGTGCTCATTTAGTTCTTGAAGCTGAGGTGTGCCGAAGTAGTGTATCATGCCCTCACGGCAACGCAGCACCAGCAGTGTTGTATCTATTCCGAGTTGAACTGGGCATCCATTGCAGAGCAGATACAATAGAATCCGTATTTCTGCCACAAGTAGCAGGACAAGATGGTATCATTCCGGATATCGTCTGAAAGGTGCTAACCAAACCAGAGCAGATACATTTTAAAAAGTGCACTATTCCTTTCTTATCAGACATGTTTAAGATACTATGGACCAGCTCCGCAAAATGCAGTGGGAAGTTAGTGTGGATTAGTGTCTGTATCTCTGACGAGGACCTTGCAACCTAGAGATCAAACATCTCTTTGGCTGAATTTAAGGCAACATCTTCCTGGAAAAGTCTGGCTTTCAGTTTGTCAAGGGAATAAAATGTTATGTTGGAAACATTTATCGAAGGCCATGGCGTTGCCTCCCTAACTGTGCAGGTAGGTGAAAAACTACTTGCATAGAACAAGTGACTTTGGAATTAACAGTCACCCGATAAGCGATGCCCGGTTCCATTCCACAGCAACCTTGATCATTCAGCATCAAATAGCTCCCATGCGAGAGCAGCCTGAACACAGGATGAATCGCTGCAGCAGGGGAACCCTCCAAATAACAAGACATGTTCACCATTGAAGCATTGCATGCTCCATGGTGAGAAAAGTCCTTGCAAACCAAGGAACTGCTTAAGGCGTCCGCACAGTCTGAGCCACTAAAAAACTTCTGTATCCCCATTCCTGCATCCAAATCTTAACGGTAATTCCCAATGCTTGTACACCTATCCTTCCCCTAGTGCTTCATATCTGCCCACCTGTTATAATTGGAGAGAAAATTGGAATTGAAAGGTCATGGCCAGTAGGGTGAGGTAACCAGGGATTATCCAGTCAGTGGATGGTGTTTCAGTCACAGTGTAAAGTAATTGGTCTAACTTTTCAATGTTAAACATGGTATATTTTGCATCTCCACGTGCCATTGTCATCTGTCGTTCTGTTAGATCGTATGCTGAAAACAGATTTGTACTGTTGATGTAACGCCATGGTACGTGGCCAGAATGTAACATTTGTAACGTCCAGCTCAATATTACTATTGACCGTAAGTGTGACTGGCCATGTTGTGTTGTATTATGTCAATTATGGAAGACACTATGTTGCCCAGTGAATAAATTCTGGATGATAAAGTGATCATACCGTTGTCAACAACAGCCAAAGCCTTTTCTAGATTAACCCTATCAATCTTGTGCAATCTCTCAATAGCTTCCTGTTGAGAAATCTTCCACAGCTCATTATTATTTCATACAAAAAGTGCTTTTGACATGTGTTTTGGTAACCTAGTAAAAAAATCCCTGCGATCCATGACATTAGGGAAACATCCTTTACAACGCACTACAATTACGACGCAACTTTTACAACGCAAGTCATTACAACGAATTGCACTGGAGGGCGCTCTAGGATAGGGAATAGTTTACTTACTATCCAACACCTTCCCTACTATCCACGGGGACTGGAGTTGGAATAGTAAATTAAACTATTCACTATCCAGCGCCCCCAAACGCAAGTCGTTGTAACAGTTGCGTCGTAATGGCATGCGTTGTAAAAGCATGCGTTGTAATGACATACATCCATGTCATTAGAAAGAATGGACATGTTTTGTTTTACCTGGGTGAGTGTTGAGGGTTTTTGCCAATCTAGGCATAACTTCCCAACATTATAGGACGTGACCACTCCGAGGTTTCCGTCTGTACATATCATTGATCAGGCCTATTGATCCTAAACCCTTCGGTGTGACCAAGGCATTTAGACTGGCACCAATTTGTGCCCACAGGCCAACGAATCAACCCTTCAAATTGGGGTCTGATGAATTGAAAGCACTGTTACATGTCTTGGTGTCTAGTGTATCTTCACTAAAGTGTGTTAAGTGCTGCCAATTCTCGAAATGTGAGAATGCGGAATTACGTGGTGCGGTCAAATCTTTTGTTTTTGCTATACCCAGACATGAGGTTTGTTGCACTGTCTTTTTTAGGAAAATCATTTGATGTGTTATGAGGGACGCTCTAAATAAGACCTCTGTCCCCTGAACCTGGCAATATCTCATTCCCCAGATTAACTTGGTGTCTATTGTGTCTTTCCAAAATTCAAAACCCTGCATAGACAGTTGGGAAATGAAGGAAAGAGTATATCAGCTTGGTGTTTGTTACCATATTTTTCTTTGCAGGTGTAGGGTCAAGCCTATAGTAATACAAGGCTGGGTCTGATATTTTAAAACCTGGAAAATAAGCAAACTTCTGTGTAAAAGTCTTTGAATTTCCTTTTGGCTGTGTTGGGCAGTGTTCTCATTGTGTGTAATTGTAAACAGCGCATGTGATACTAGTTGTATGTAAGAAAAATGGTGACCATAATGCTGGTAACAGAACATGTCCCCAAAATTACTTGTACCATCACACAATTTATCATTAGAAAACACAACTGATTGCTCTAAATCTGAAAGCAAATTATGCACGGATTCAATGTCCTAATCATCAGAGAAATTACTAGAGGTGATTATGTAATTTAAAGGAATTTTGAACAAATAAGGAAGTTTCAAAAGTTCAGTAGGACGAAATACATCATATGATACCCTGTCTCATGCAATTCCTTCTGGAACTGGAACCGCTGTAATGTTCTGTTGCGATGATTCTGCTCATGCACAGAACTATGCGCAGGAAATCAGAACCTCGGTGTATTGTGGTGTACCAAAAACCTACCTCAGTGCCCAAAACCCCAATCTGACTAGCATCAGTGTCTCATTCGTTCAGTGCTACAGCGAAGCTACCAATGATTAGACAACCCAGAACAAGCGACTTAGGAACCTCTCGGGAATAGTGGAAATCAAGAATACTCTTTCGTTTTATTCTCATATAAGTCCTCAACGTGAGTAATCAGAGACACAGTATAGTTTAAAATGTTTATTTTAACTACGTACGCTAAGATGCAGTATATGTGCCAACATAAGTAAAAAGATGCATAAAATCAATACAATCAGCATTGTTACAATTCCATAAAATACAAAGGAAGAAATCATATTATAATGATAGTGGAACCAGGCCTATAGCGCCTTGTGTACCACCCTACCCATGCTAGGAGATAGGTATTATAATAATAGAAGATCTCTAGATATAAACGGGGAACCCCATACCTGATCACGGAGGGCAGTACAGTCATAGACGGTGTGCCGAAGCACTTCACATATACTGCTGCAAATACTTTACCCCAAATCTCACAATCGGTTACCTCTGGCACAAAGTCTTTTTGCAAACTAATTGTGAGGATCATGTGTTTTGCCACAGGTGTTGTATTAGGGAACACTGCTTCCAGTTGGTCAAATTTTTCAGCAAGCCAATAAGGCATATCGTCCTTAGTTTGGGGGTGCTTGCCCATTATCGAATTAACCATGACAGGACTTATTGACATTTACGGCCGGTCCAACTGGTTGCGCCGCAACCCCAGGTGCCCCAACCTGGAGGTTGCGTGAAACGTATTGTACTAAAGCCCTATGTACCCCAACCAAGGAGGTATAGAGTTGACGCAATTCGTCAACAGGGACAGTTAGTTAACGTGGATGCGGTGTGAACCTGGCCAAGTGGCCCCAGGAATTGACGAAGGGCCTAACCGGATCGGAGTCACGGTGTGGGGGAGGGCCCCTTTAAACCAAATACAATGCTGCCATGCCGAAAGCGGAATCTCTTGTGTCCTAAATGGAGTATAAGTCGCAGGCATCGCGGTGGGAGTGTAGGAGTAAAACGTATTATCATCTGCATTTACTGCGGGAAACGTAACTCAAGAGTAGAAAAGCTCATAGGGGAATGCAGCATCTGCGCTCACCACAAAGATCACTGATATACCATCGTCGGGTACTCTAAACTGTTTCAGATGACGCCGGAGCGCTGCGCGACTATGCAGAGATATATCAATATCACCCATAAGGACACAGAGAAGAAAAACTATTTATATAATTTGTAGCACAAAAAGGGTGGTAATTCAAAATGTGAACCTTTTTATATCTCCAGCTTTAATGAACCTATAACACATTCATATAGGTAGGTTAATACGTCACTTCTGTTAACCAGAAACAGGAGTGAGGGTATTGTGAACAAATATAAGCATTACTAAAGCGTCTCAAATATAAGACCAAACGTTCGGTGTGCCAAGTTGCAGGGATTCTGCTCATGCACAGAACTATGCACTGGAAACCAGGACCTCAGTGTATTGTGTTGTACCAAAGACCCACCTCAGTGCCCAGAACCCCAATCCGACTAGCATCAGTGTCTCATTCGTTCTCCGTGCTACAGAGAAGCTGCCAATGATTAGACAACCCAGAACAAGCGAGTTAGGAACCTCTCAGGAATAGTGGGAATCAAGAACACTCTTGTTTTTATTCTTATATAAATCCACAACGTGAGTAATCAGAGACACAGTATAGTTTAAAATGTTTATTTTAACTATGTGCTCTAAGATGCAGTATCTTTTCCAACATAAGTAAAAATATACATACAATCAATACAATCAGCATTGTTACAATTCCATAAAATACAAAGGGAGAAATCATATTATAATGATAGTGGAACCAGGTCTATAGCGCCTTGTGTGCCACCCTCCCCTTGCTAGGAGTTGGGTATTATAATAATAGATCTCTAGGTATAAACAGGGAACCCCATACCTCCAAAATCAGGTGAAGTGAATCATATCCCAGATCAGCACCACTCTTTGTAGATGGAAAAGTTTTCTCCAAGTGTCTCTCTCATGCATGCAATGCAATATTAAAAGCACACGAGTTTCAGTGATGTGCAGCTGTGTGCGTGTTATGTCTAGAGCGTGGGCTGATCAACCTGAATCAACAGCATATATTGTTATTTAACCTTGAACACTGTGTACAGACTTGAGGTCACAGTGTAGGTCTAGAGATGTGAAAAACAGACCGTTCTCATGTGAAGGAAAGCAAGCAGTTTGTCTTCGTAAGAACAGAGGCATGTAGTGTTGTGTGCAAAAGCGGCAAAATGGCATTTGGCCAACTAGCTCACTTATGCTAACATAGCAATGTGTGCAAGCAGAACCGTTTCCTCACTACAATTCCCCAAGGACAAGTCTCTTAGTTCACAATGTGACAATGCATGTGGTTTAAGAACCTAGTTCATGAGTTGTACTGCAGAGCATTCTGGGAGAAAGTGTCCATTAAGAAATAGGAATAAGACAGTTACTATACCAATCCAAAGTACCAGGAAAAGTAATCCAAAAACAGCATAAACTTGAAGCTTGAAAAGGAGAGGCAGTGTCAGCAGCTAAGGTTCACCTAGATCTGATGAGAAATCGTCATAATACATGAAGTAGCCAGACGCCGTCTGGTCTATTCGTGGCAACTCAGCAGGTTTTGTAGAATTGGTAGATGACCATGTGTGGCATGTTGACGTAGACATCAACAATTTTTTTAATTGAAATTTCAGTACTTGGTGACTGTACAGTTGTAGTTGCTTCAACTGGGAGAAGCATTTAATTGTTCACAGCTTCTCTTTGGAAAGTGGAGTCTTCAGTTGTTATTAAAGTTTCCATGTGAACCTCCTGTACGGTAGCTAGAGGACTGCGGCGGCTACCCAGGATCCCACGTAGCCTACTGTTGTGAATCGGCTACATAGTGTGGTTTTATCAGATCACTTGAGATAAACCTTTTGTCTTGGCGACCAGCAAGGGGCAGAAGAAGGACAGTTCTGGTTCCTTCGACAGCTAGGACTGGTACAGGCGCTTTGTAAGATGGCCCAAATTCTTATCCACAGTTTTCTCTCTGACCAGGTCCCCAATCTCCAGGATCCAGGCAGGTCTTGCCATTACCGTTTTCACTTCCCCAGTGGCAGTGTGTTTTATTTGGACATTGCTTTGTAAAGCTCTGTATTCTGTTGGGTCCTGTAAAACATCCAAAGGATCATTGAGGTTTAATGGGGGTATCAGCCGACACCATGCAGACACTATCGAGGTCGGTACCCAAATTTCTATCCTAAAAAGGAGCTCATAAGGTGTACGACCCCCAGGGATTTTCTTGGCATGTTGTTAAGTGCTCTCTGGACCCCATATGGGTGACTGACCCAACTGCTGCCCGAGCCTAATACCCTTGCTGTTAAGGATTGCTTTAAGTCACGTTTTTCCACTCAACTACCAAATTTGCCTCCGGATGGTAGGGGGGGAGTACCACAAGGCCACACCCAAACTTCCCATGGCTTCTATATAAGTTTGAGAGCTAAATGATGGGCCCTGTTTGAAGTGTATTGTGGCAATTGCGTATGTGCAGATAGACTTGCAAAACAGTTCGAGCGTCAGCCAAGCGCTGGGCCAGACCCACAGGAATGTAGAGCATTAATCTACTGCCACCAAGATGTACTCGTAAGCTCCGTCAGAATTTAAGGGACCGCAGTGATCGAAATAGACACAAGTGAGAGGCTTGTCTGAGATCAATAACGGTACTTGCCATTGACGTTCTGTGGTAGAGCCCTTCTTCTGCTGGCAGATGCCGCCTTTGTGGACAAAGTCCTTGGTCTACTCAGTAAGACCTGGCTACCAATAGCGCTGCTTTAGTAGTGAAACTGTACCAGTAATCCCTGCATGTGCTGAACTTAGACCCTCATATGCAAGTATCCATCCCAATCTATGATCAGTGTTTGGTATTACGCTAACCACCACTCAAGGAATCTGAGCATACAGAATGTTTTGTGCATCTAACTTGTAGGAGTACTTGAGTGGAAAGCCTTTCAGCAGGGCTGAGCTGTTGAGCATGGCATTGACAGCTTTCATAGTTGGTCAGTCTATCCTCGTACTAAAGTGAGTTATTTCAACAATGGCAGCAGTTCGTACTGTTGCCTTGGTGGCATTATCCGACATTGAATTCCTTTCTACGTGAACACCAACACATTGATGATTCAATGTATAAATAACATGAGCCCGTGACAGGCCTTCTTTCAGCTTTGGCACTTGTTCCCAAAGCATCTTGTGCTTTACTGTGCAACCTTTGAAATCCCTAAATCCATTCTATCCCCAATAATTTAAATATTCGTTATATGACTGGACACCGTAAAATGAATCGCACACTATGAGTTTGGGGAATTTACGATCTGTATTTTGTAGTGCTAGTATCAGCGCTTTAGTTCCGCCAGCTGTGCTGTGTGTTTTTCCAGGAAGAAACTTTCCAGTCTACATGTGCCTTTTTGCAACTTCGCATGCCACGGAATATTGTTCTTTTGTACCTCGAGCCGGCTGGGCAGATCCATTGGTATAAATGATACATTCATATCGATCTAGAGGCATTATTTTATTTGACAGAGGATATTGTTGTTCGTACTGCAGGAATGCTTCTGTTTGTAATGTAGAATCAACTTTGTAATCTACATCTGTTGCAGTGAGAGAGCTAGCCCATTGAATCCATCGTGGATGCAAAGCTTTAGCATTCGCGATGCTTGCCTTTTTAATGGCCTCTAGGCTTGGTACCGGGGTCACGACAATTATCTGTTTTCCCTCTGCTAGTACTTTCTCTCTCACTACAGCGTTCTGTACTGCTTTGAGTATTTTTTCTTTTGGTGTAAAACGCATTTCAGTATTTGTGTACAAATATAATTTGTAAGCTATTGGTACTGTATCGCCTTTGGAAAGGCTGGATATAAGACTTCGTTCACCCAGGCCTGGGCAGTTGGGGAGTGGTAGAAGAGCCAAACCATCCTACAGAACCCCTCCTCCACCCCAGCCTGACAAAGAACTCCATCCATAAAGGCATATGAGACAGTGGCAAATTCCTTTGTGAAATTGACTCTCAAAAGGGCCAGGATGCCATCAAGCTCTGACGCCCAGGAAAGCGCGACGTTGAACTTATATATAAAATGACGTTCTACTGCCCGGCATGAATCCACATTGATCCAGGTGGACAAGGTGAGGTAAAGCCCGAGCCAGCCGCTCAGCCAACACTTTTGCATAATTTTAGTGTCTGTGTTGATCAGGGAGATCCGGTGGTAGGTGGAACATTGATGCCGCAGGAGGCCTTCTTTGGGCAGTACAGCGATGGGGGCACAGTCCAATTCCAGCAGAAAGGACCCTTTCCGCAAAGTGGGCGTGTAGAGGTTCAAGAGGTGGGGACAAAGGATCTCACATAAGCGCTTGTCATATTTTATAGGATACCCATCCAGGATGGTCGTTCTCCCAGCCTGCAGCCCTGATACCTCGGCACTCACCTCCTCATGCGTCAAGGATTGATTTGGCTCCTGGGCCAAGGCACTGGGTATAGTTGGTAGCTGTGTGGTGTCTAGAAGGGGGTTAGCAACATCTGCCGGCGTCAGGGTACACTGTGACTATAACCCTTTGTAAAAATCAACAAAGGTTTGGGTGATTGTGGGAAACTCCTCTCGGAGACAGTCAGGAGTCTCGAATCAACAGGACCCCAGGTCAAAAATACTGCAGATGACCAGCCAGTATAATAAGTTACCAGCTTTATCCTCAGAGCCATTTGCCCTTTGGGTAGGGGCTCTCCAACACTGCCATGCCTCTTCCAAGACAACCTGCCACAGTTTAGTGTGTCGGCAGTGCATCACTGCAAAGTATCTCCTCCATATGCAAAATCTCAGAGTCTCAAGGTTGGTGCTTCAGACTTCCGAACATAGCCCTTAATGCGGTCTCTTAAGGATGGCTTGCTAGCAATAGAAACAAAGAGGAGCCCCTTAAAACCAAAAGGATTAGGGCACCTAGCAACCCACAGAGACTGACGCTACTGACGACACAGAGCCAACATTCAGTTCAAAGAACGGATGTGATTCCTCTTCGACACAGGTCTCACACTCAGGGTTCGGCAAGTACCATGCATTGAATCTCTAGGTCTGCTGCAAAACATTGGTTTGGGATCCCTATGAGAACAACAACTGGGCGTGATCTGAAATGCCACGCATAAGTATGCGCATCGATTCGACACAGAGGAGATCTACAGCCAGTAACCATATAAGGTTTATGTGGTACTCTGCGGCATGTGCAGCAGATTGATGGATGTAAGTCCTCTTAGTGGGACGCCAATAGCGCCAAACGTCACAAAGGCCCAGAGAATCAGCCCAAGAGGACAAGTGAGTGGAGTAGGCGTTCTGGACCTGGTCCGGAAGTACGTTAAAAATCTCTCCACCCCTGCCCCTTACCGCCGATCATCATAACGCCCTGTGGACGGTCAAGATGAAAGTTCTCAGCAACTGTAGAGAAGGCCGCAGCAGAGGTGGCGGAACATAACAGGATATAAAATTATAATGCCATGCTTCCAGTCGGTCTTCCACACTCACATAGTAGTCCTGGGTATCAATATGATGTGCTGTTAACAGCCAGGGGAAATGATTAGTGTAGCAGTATGGTGACTCCCCTAGAGCCACTTGTAAAGCCTGAGTGAAACACCCTATCATGACCGAACCAACCCAAAAATGGGCAGTTTGTTCCCAAGAGATTGGTTTCCTGCAGGAGAATGACCACCGGCCTGTGGCGCTTAATGTATCTCAAAACCGCAGACCGCTAATGCGATCCAGGAGGCCATTCACATTGCAGGAAAGAACTGTTAACGTGGGGATAACCATGAGCAACCAAACCCAGCCCCCACGCGTCAGGAGTGGACGGGGATCCCTGGGACCATTTGTGCTGTGCCGATACGAATTAGCCATTATTATATGCTGTGTTGCCACTGTAAACTTAGAAGAAAAGAGTACAGGCAGTACAAAACATTCACAGAAGTAAACTAGACTCAAAAGCCCAAATTAACTACCAACCCCCAACTCCCCCCTCTCCCCACACTTAATCCCATGAAGCATCTGTCGCCCTAACAGTCCCCAACCACTAACTAATGAAGGAGTAGTAACCACTGTGGTCCATAGGCACTCATAAAGCAGAATCCAATGTTTGACAGCTCAATATACCATAGTGAAAGGTGATTTACCCCAGGCACCCACTAAGATGATGCTCAGAAGAAGTGAGGGCCATGCAGGCCCAGGGCCCCAACAGGAGAAGGGAAAGAAACACCCTCAACACACAGTCTTAACCCACCTCCCCATCATAGACCACATAAAATATGGAAAGCACTGGGCTCTGAATTCTTCCCGGTACTTAGGCTGATCTATAATCAATCTCTTAACAGAGAGACAGTGCCGAGCTGCTGGAAACAAGCAATAGTAACTCCACTTCTGAAAAAAGCCTCCCTTGACCCAGCTTGCCCAAAAAACTATAGACCTCTATCTCTTCTACCCTACCCGGTGAAGTTTGTGGAAGCTAATAACAAATTAGAGAATGTGCAATTTGGCTTCCGTCCAGGACATGGGATAGAGACTGCCTTATGACCGCCCTGGACTATCTTTGAATGCGAGCAGATAGGGGACAATCAGCTATACTGATTCTGTTGGACCTGTCCGCCGCATTCGATACGGTCAACCATGAGGTCTTACTGACTAGGCTTGCTGGAGTCGGGGTAGAAGGTACGGCACAGATTTCCATGCGTGTATGCAGGACACTGCACAATGGTTGAAAAATAATTACTTACAATTTAATGGCGACAAGATGGAGATTTTATGTTGTGCAGCTGGGAAAGCCCCTCCTTCTCTTCCAAACAGGTTCTGGCCTATTCCTACGGCTGCACCACCAACACCCACCCAGACGATGCGAAACTTGGGAGTTCGTTTTGACAATACGCTGAGTCTAGAAACAGTTGGGAGCTGCTTCTCCCTGATAAGAGTGCTTCTGAAGGTACTTCCGCTGTTACCTACACGGGCCAGAGCACTGATAGTAAGGAGTCTCATTCTGAGCCGACTGGACTACTGCAACTCCCTGCTGCTGGAGTCCCCAAGATATCTGATTGGGAGACTCCAGGGGATCTAGATAATGGCGGCCAAGCTAGCTCTAATGAAACCAAGACGTTCATCAGCCTCCCAGGCTCTCTTGGAGCTTCATTGGCTTCCAGTCCCACAGAGGATACAATTCAAGTCACTTTGTATTGTTTTTAAAGCCCTGCACAGATTTGCCCTTTACCATTACAGAACAAATCTGAATGGTATGTCCCCTCTAGTAGCCTTCGCTCCTCTTTAGCTAAACTGGTGAGTGCCCAGATTTAGAAAAATAAAATCTGGAGGAAGGGCTTTTAGTGTTGCAGCAGCACGGCTAAAGAATCAACTTCCAACCGATCTCAGACAGATGGAAAACTGGATGCAGTTCAGGAAGAAACTAAAGACTTGGCTCTTCCCTAGAGCATAACCCCAGCTCTTTCTCACCTTTAATGTAATACTACCTCTCTTACTGCACTCAGGCTCGGTAGGTTATATGTATATTAGCGCCAGGATATCCGTAGGGTCACAGTGTGCTTTATAAGTTCTGTTAACATTAACATTAAAGTCTGGGGAAGGGCGTTCAGGTCAGGGCAGACGAGAGAGCTGAGATGTAGTCCAGGTCCACCCCCAACACGGGTCAGAAAATCAAGGAAGTATTAGAGAGATTCTCATCATTCCTCAATGTAGCCAGATCCTTGGTAGGGGCCTCTTGAGTCAGGCCAGAGCCTTCCTCACCGACCCCACATTCAATCTGGGGCTGTCAGGAGCAGGAGTGCCCCCTCCTCTGCCGATAACAAGAAAGAGACCCAGTGCGCTCCTTTGTGGGCTCCAGGTGGGTGCGCTTGAGTGGGAGCCCGTCAGCAACCGTCCCTCGGTCAGCCACTCCCATGCCTGGTCCGGCATGTCAAAGAAAAAGTTATAAGACTGGAAAAAGACCTTGAGGCGGGGGGTATATCAGCATGTAGTCCAGCTATACCTGTAGTAGGGATGTATGACATTACAACGCATGCTTTTACATCGCATGCTTTTACAACGCGGTTTTTACAATGCATACAATTACAACGCATAGTGCTTTGGGACGCTGGATAGTGAATAGTTTAATTTACTATTCCAACTCCAGCCCCGTGGATAGTAGGGAAGGTGTTGGACAGTAAATTAAACCTATTCCCTATCCTAGAGCGCCCCCCCCAGCACAATGCGTTGTAATGGTTTGCGTTGTAATGACCGCGTTGTAAAGGCACTGCGTGGTAAAAGTTGCGTTGTAAGTGATGTTTCCCTTGTAGTAGTGTAGTATGTAGTGAAGGTCCAAAGCTCGGAGCTTCTGCTGGACTTCAGCGAAGGAGCGCCACTGCTGCTGCCTTTGTGTAATCCAGAAATAGAGGAATTCTTCTATTGTCAAACCGTGAGTCAGGATGGGTGCGGGCCTCTTGTAGTATCCCATCATGGTCTTTAAAATTCAGCAGTCGCAGGACCACCAACAGCAGAGAAGCCCCAGGCGGGGGCCTTGGCACCAAGGAGTGGCGGCCCGATTCGATAAGGAAAAAGGGAGACCGCTTGTTCTCAGGCATCCATGTTTTAAACCAATCTTTGAGCACCTTGTCCAGTACCCTCTATGTCCACTGATTCTGCAAGCCAATGAGTCGAAGGTTATTACACAGAGATCTCTTTTCGGCATCTTCTGCCTGCTCTGTCATGGAGGATGCCGAGGTGGACAACCTGGACATCTAGCTTTTGAGAGGCGAGATTTCATCCTCAGCCAAGGAGACCTGTCGCTCGATCTCTGTACGCAGATCTTGGTGCATCAAGGAGAGGTCAACTCGCAGCCCATCTACTTTGGATTCTATGGCTTCTCAAGAGTCCTGTATAGCTTTAAGGATCACAGCCAAATCCACAGCCCCTTGCCACACTGAGTCAGGCACCTGTCCAGACAAGCTCTTCTCATGCTCGTGGGTGGCAGTCGATAGGAAAGTATACTGGTCCATTTTCATTTGGGAGGCGGTGGGGTTTGCGGTGGTTCCTTCCTTCACCCATCCCATCCTCCACAGCCAGGGACCCCCTGTGCAGGCAGAAAGTGAGCAAGAGCAGTTCCTGTGACTAGATCAAGGCTGAAGGTGTAGCAGGTCCCTGTGACAACGAAGCCATCAGGCAGCTGGGCTCCAGAAGGCATGTTTCAAAGGAGAGATGCAGGGGAGGAGGGTGAGGCACAGGAAGGCCGGGGAATGACCGCCCACCATCCGCTAAGAGTTGCAGGGTACAGTCAAACATCCGCACACAGCAGTAGTCTGGGCCTCATCCACCAGGGGTGCCTCTACACTTCCTTAGCCGGCCCAGGTCACTGGCAATCATTCCCCTGATCCGGCATTGCCCCCAAGCCCAGGGCTAGGAGGCACCAGCCCCTGGAGGCTAAGTAGTCACTGGGGACCACCAAACTTTCCAGTCATGTGGGGCCCCAGTAGGATCTTTCAGGATTCAGAGGCGGGGCAGAGGAGGCTCCAGCCACACAGAGCTAGATAGCCAGGCTTCCCTTGCCCCGACCCCCCCTGCAGAACTGTGAAGAGCAGAATGTCCCCACAACATCGGCGTCCGGCCACTCCACCGCAGCACTTGCAGGCTTGCTGGATCCACCCTCCACTTGAGAGGGACAAGGACAGGCCCAGCGGCCAAGCATGGCAGGCCAGCAACACTGCCCCCCTCACCACGCCGTCGAGTCCTCCCCCCCCCCCCCCCCCCGGGGGCCCCAACAACCACACACCGGGCCCAACCAGAGTCGAGGGGGGAAGTGGGGGAGGAGAAGAAGAGAGAAGGAGTGCAGATAGAAGCAAGGACAGCAGCATTCACCAGCAATCTGCGGTGCCCTCCGGAGTGTAGTATCCGGCTGGATACGTTCTAGTGTTTGGCCCGTGATGTCACACACCTTACACCCACCCACCACAGGCGTCACCAGTGAGGTGACCCTGTTAATAAAAGGGGCCGGAGTGCACGGGCTCCTGGCCAGTTACTACACCACTGTACCAAGTCACTACGTGTGTTCTTTCTGACTATGCGGGCCTGAGGCCCGACCCCTACATTGGCGACGAGGTCGGTACTGACCTACACGTGCCTGCCAGCAGCTTCTCAACACGCAGAGCGTTCGGTGCCCACCCGCGGCTGCCATGCTCTGACGAGACTGCCTGCGAGGGAAGGAAGAGTTGCGGTGCCAACCCGACTTGCCCTGTCGACTGACTGACGTAGTTTTTGCCTGCCGCTGCCGGCTCGAGCTTGCCCACGCGTCTCTCACAAAGGAGCGCCTTCAGCTGGCGGAGCTCACGGAGGCGGCCTGGTGCCTGGGTGAGTGCGACGCGCCCCCTCCCCTGCGCTGCCGGGCCACGTACAACCCATCTTGGGCCTACCTCCAAACCTGACGCCTCCCACAGCGTCCAACGTCCGGCGGAGACTCTGTGTGGAAAAGGAGAACCCGGGGAGCCTTGAAACTGCTGGGAGGCACCGAGGCACGGTCGTCCTGTGCGAAGCCTGGTTCCCTCACATGAGCGCCGACAAGAGGATCCCTGAGAAGCCCCACAAGTGCAGAAGCATAGGTAAAATTACTAAAAAAAAAAAAGTGACAGAAAAGACAATGAGGAGTTCTTCAAGCCACGAGTGGCAGAGAATGGGAACGCGCTGTGAGAGGAAAGAAGGCATCACCTCAGGAGGCGGAAATCAAACATTTACCACAACAATTGCCAAACAATAAGCATTGGCAAAAGCTACCAATCAACAGCCATCGAGCAGTGGTAAAACCAATTGCCTCTGTAAAAGTAAAGTGTTTCGTGGACATTGCTCTCTGGACCTGCGCATTGGAACCTCGGGCACCCCCATTCCACCATCTTCGCGCCACCTGAGGGACGCAGTAGCGAAGCGGAGACAGCACTTCCCATCTGTAAGGAGAACTTTGCATCATCCGGCAGGCGAGAGGAGTCTGGAGCGTCCCTGCCTCACTACCCCCCCTGGCGCACGCGTGCACCCGGATCGAATGAGCTGCCTACCTGCTGCCCTGAATGTAAAAGCAAGTGGTGGAGTGCATCTGAACCCCCTCGGCGCTAGCCATAACGCTTCAAAAGCGCAGCGCTCCTGCCGTCCCAGCGGTGGGACCTGTCTACGAGCTGGTAGTGCTCACCAGGGACAAGAAACAACAAGCACAGAGACGAGTACAGGCCGCACCACCCTGAACGCCTGACTCTACAGCCGCAAGACGGGCACTCACCCGTACACACGAAAGTAGCGGACGGCCGCTCATGACAAGCCCCACGCGCCTCTGCAGCTGCTCCAGGGATTCTACTGTAGGCGTGAGGATCTGCGCCGTCAGGGTTGCTGAAGGGACAATACCTGCAACGCCTACAGCGCGAGGCACGCGCACCGGAGGAAGCAGTAGCGGTCGGTGGCATCGAAGCTGGCGCCACCTGGCGGTCGCATAACTGCACTGCACCCACAAGGGAGCTGAAGCAGCAAGTTGAGGCAAGTTGAGGCAGGAAATGGCGGAGGAGCCCAGTGCCTAGAAGTGAGCCCCAGCGCTCAGCGTAGACTGCAACAACCCTGGCAAACAAGGGCAATACCCCTTAGTGACACGGTGTGGTACTGTGGCAAGTGAACCCTACCCCTACACCCTGTTTTACAAGGAGTGCCCACAGCACGCCCTAGCTGCTGAAAGGTCAAATTGCACAGAAAGTTAGTGGGCGGCAGGGCGCCAACATGTTTCTTTTGCTAGGCTGACACAGCTGAGGTTGCAAAGGAGAGGAGAGAAGCTGGTTGAGGCATCTTACTGTGCCCAACACTCCCGGTTTACAGTGGACAACACTCCCGGAAGACAGAAAGCCTCGACACACGTCAACCACTCGCTGCACGTCATTGAAGAAGCGGCTAGACACGTGCCAAGATCTGCCAGCACATGCAGTCACCGTGTGACAGAGATACAACCAGGGGCTCTGGACTACGATGGCAAAGGGTAGCAAAAGCCCAGCGAGACAGGAGATCCCCAAGAGAAGCACAGAAGACGGGATACAATACGCAGGAAAAAAAACGCAGCACCCTAACAGATTGCACTTCACCGAAGAAGGCACTTCACCGAAGATTGCACTTCACCAGGAAGCCCAAATTCTCTGGCTCCCCTGACACAATGCCCTGATGGACAAACATACTGCCGGGCCAGAGTGGATAGGCAATTGCACCCTGTGACCATCAACCCAAACAGCACCAGAAACCGGAAGAGGAGTCAGGACACCCCACTACCCTGCCAGAAGTACGGGTCCAGCACACTAACTGCCCACCGGGACCAACGGATCCAGACCTGCGACCAACGAAGAAGCACTGTGCTCCACGGACCAGCTGCACCAGAGCACCATACAGCGTCCCGCTAACCAACCGGCAACATCAGGTCTCAGAGTGCACACCGCCATCACCTGGAAAACTGCCTGCTCGTGCTTAGTAGCGAAAACAAGCTACACCAGGACGCAAGAGCACCACCTGCCACCTCCGCAAGACACAGGGAGAGACTGGAAAACTCCCGCAAGGAGCTGCAAGGAACTCAAGCAACAACACCAAAGACAATTTCCACCTGCAAAAGTAGATGTCCAGCCAAGACAGCAACGTCTTTAGGGAACTGCCCCCAGCAAAAGCACCAGAAAGACTGGTGCGGAGCACGCACTGCACATGGCTGCCCAACGCCGCCACCGGTGAAGAGGTTGCATCACCCACTCCTACTGGTGAACAGGCACGACTGCAAGCCACACCACAAGCACCCCAAGTGCCAGAAGAGCGCATCCCGGAAGAAGATGCCCCGCAGTGGGCCGAAGACCACACAGTGTCCTCCCTCGCACTGCCTCAAGACGGAGTCGGCAGGGACCCAAGACAGACAAGAGAGGAGTTGCACACCCCACGTGGCAGGCCGCCACTCCGAGAAGCCCCACAGTGGGCTGAAAAACGTACAGTGTCCTCCCTCGCACTGCCTCAAGACGGAGTCGGCAGGGACCCAAGACAGGCAAGAGAGGAGTTGCACACCCCACGTGGCAGGCCGCCACAGCAACAGATGTTCAAAAAGCATAGCGACATGTGACCGGACGTCACAGCGCACAGCGACAAAGGAGCCTATCACGCAGAGTGAACAGTCCGGACAAGCGCACCGGAAAAGAGGAAGAAGCAGCCGCCAAGACGGCGCAAGCACGAAGCTCCTTGAGCGAAGAAAAGAGGGACCCCGTGAAATCCCTGAGGAGGGGATGGTGCCACTGGAAGTCCACAAGATGTACACGCAAGTCCTACCAACAGGACAGGCCTGCAATAGGTCCGCAACAGAAAAGGAAGACCATCACAAGAGCGACGCGACCAGTGAAATGTCCATGTGGAGCAAAAATGAGACAGGTGGCAGGACGCCACATCCAAGGAAAAACCTGGTCGGAAGAAGGAGAAGAGCGTGATACGATGCCATTCCGCAAAGGAGGAAAGAACAGTGGCACAACGCCACAGGGCAGACCACCACCACAGGCACGCAAGATGGAACAGAGAAGAGCGACAGGACCAAGGACTTGCACCAGCACTGAGGAAGGTGTTCATCCAAACAAGCCAGCCACCAGGGTGCAGAGACATCACTGAAGACAGCTCCGTGGGAGGACCTACTGTAAGCCGCTAGCAGCGCAGTCTGCGTCCCAGCTCCACTCTTCACAGTTCGACCGATCTCTCACCTGTCACCAGCTGCTTGGTATCGATAGCATCACACCTCGCAGCGCACCTGCCTTCAGACAATGGAGCAGTGCCACGAAGTCCATCAAGTCCTTCTCACTCCCTCAAGTCACCCCGACAGAGGATCGCCGCCTGTCTGCCCACTGAAGAAAACTATCATCTTGTTACCACCGTCGAGGTGCATCACCACCAAGGAGCACCACACCACCCGAGTAAATCCACACACCCAAAACAACCGAAGCTCAGAGAGGCGAATCACCCAGGAACAGTCTGTACACCCCAGTTCATCCAAAGCCTGATGAAGTCGAGAACACCCAGCCATTGGGAGATCCACCCTTGGGGACTACACAAGACTTGACCGTGGCTCTGTCGAGAGTTCTGCAGCAACTCTAAGCGTGGCCTACGCATCATCCTGCAAAGCCCACGCAGTCAGGTGGCAGTCCAGGGGACAAGTGCCTCGACGGAGTCCCCGTGTGAAATGGGGTCCGAGTGGGAGAGGTGTGTCGGCCGCCGCTCCACGTCAGGCGCAGGAAGCACGAAGAGTAAAACTGAAGACTGGTCAGCCAAAAGATCGTCAGAGGAAGACGCAGAACCAGAGTCCAGACGGCAAGGGCGTACAGACAAAGACACCACCCTCAGAGGCTACATGAGCGACTTGGCTGTGATTCCGTTGGCAGTTCCTCAGCAACGCCTTTGCGCGGCTCCCGCGAAGCCCCGCACGGTCCACACGGTCCCATCTCAGCCAGCAGGAAAAAGCCCCCAAGAGAGACTCCAGTGGCCGTGGAGTCCAGACGAGAGAGGCGAGTCCAACATCGCTCAGCAGTCAGGAGTAAGGAGAGTCACCAAGCACGCCACCTCTGAAAGAAGGCCCAACTCATCAAGATTTGTCTCCGACACTGAAGTGGATTTCACCACAGCTCCAGATGCATCGATACAAAAGTTGTACATATGAACTTCACCACTGCGAGACCAGGCCGGTCTACAGAACGTCGACTATGTGAAAGAGGCATCCTGACGGTGCTGTCCAGAACTCTAACACTGCCCAGCAGACGGCCTTAAGAGACTCATTTGGTGGTGATCTTTATTTATTTGTTTTTCTTTCAGGTTGGACCTTTTCGTTAGTTTTGCTTCATTAAATTTTGGGAGGGATGTAGTATCCGGCTGGATACGTTCTAGTGTTTGGCCCGTGATGTCACATACCTTACACCCACCCTTCACAGGCATCACCAGTGAGGTGACCCTGTTAATAAAAGGGGCCGGAGTGCACGGGCTCCTGGCCAGTTACTACACCACTGTACCAAGTCTCTACGTGTGTTCTTTCTGGCTATGCAGGCCTGAGGCCCGACCCCTACACGGAGCAGACCGCCACTCCCGGACTCCAGCACTCATGCGTCACAATAGCCCCTGTCCCTGCTCCAGAAGGCTTCCCTGCTACATTCAGGAAAGGAAGGGAGCGCCACCAGCCTCCCCACGGCCACTGGCCTCCAGGGCCTCCTCTCCAACACTGCAGTGCAGCATAGACCTTCCTGGCCGCTGCGCCTTACAGCCCACTCGCCCAGGATCAACTTCAGGGCACATCGTCTCCCACTCGCCTCAATACGGGGCTGATGTCGGGACACAGCTCTCCCCCAGGGGCGCCTCTGTATACAGAGCTGTCCTCTGGATGTAGGGAGAGAGATCCAACAGCGCCACTCCTCCCTCGTCAGTCAAGCTCCAGGCCGCACTTGCCCCACAGCCCTGCAGCGTGGCAGCCTCCTCCACACCACAACAGTCCAATGCCCTTGGATCAGGCCAAGAAAGAGAGCTAAAGTGAACCGTCGGAGCCCTGTGAAGAGCCCTGGTGCCCTGAGGTTCGGGAGCGATGTCGCTGTCAGGCAGAATGACGAAGGATCCCTCTCGGGCAACGTGAACTCCACAAGAACACAACCGCCATCTTGGCAGCCGAGGTCAAGCCCCTGTGATCTCAGATATTGAGAATTATCGGGCTTCCAGAAACCTGAAACCGAGATTAGAGATGATTATATGTCCAATATGAACTCCCTGCATCAGGTTCTCTTCCTGTACACAGGATCATCAGGGGTATGTTGTTAAAAGAATGGAAAGACAAGACAGACTTTCCCCTTTTTTAAATTAGTACTATAGACTTGCGGACTTTGAAGAAGACTTTATTTGTCAAAAGTTGATTCTATTCAAACTAGCTTAGCTTTCTTTTCTTCACTAGCTTTTCAAAGACAATGAATAAGGAACAAGAAGGGAGGCTTAAGTGCTTTTACAGTTTCCATTTTTGCATACATGCTAGTACATAAGCTGCATATGCTGCCCACATCTATTTAAATGAGTTACAAGCCCTCTTTGACTGCATACAGCAGGGTGAGGACCCAGTTTATCTACTGAGTACCATGGAACTGTTATTAGTTTATCTCAGACAACATTCGATCTTATGTGCTCCTTAGCTGTTGCATGTGGAGCTTCAATGGCAGGCTGATGTAATTTTTTCCTAAAACTGGAAATTGAAAGAGCTAGGGAACAAATGGCCTTGATTAGGCACTTGCCATTCCTGTGGCGTATGTTGCCTGGTCTGGATATTAAAAACATCCTGAAATCTCTTGAGAAACAATAATGTTCTCCACCCTTAAGCGTGACTGCTGTTTGCTCCTGTTACTTTTATGTCTTGTGGACCTCTCAAAGGAGCTCAAGGAAATTGCCATCCATTTTGCAGCCGAGCCCAGGGCTAGTGTGTTCCAATGACTTTCATATCTTGGCCCCATGCACAACAATAAAAGCAGCAGAAGTCAACTGAAGCCTAACTATGTAACCCCTGGACCAGGAGGAGGTCGGATTCAACTCTTTTTTTTTAATGATACTTGGGCTCCCCTAAAGGAGTCTATGCTATACGTTTCTGGTTTCCAAGCCAGAGGGAGATTTTTGCCTCGTTTTAGATTTGAAGGAGGAAAACAAGTTTGTTCTTCACACTGCCTTCAAAATGATGACACTATTATCAGTATTTATGTTTGCTGCTCCTGGAGATTATCTAGTGACTTTACATCTCCAGTTAGCAGTTCATCCTGCTTGTCAAGTTAAGTCAAAGATAACTTTATTCGATTTCATATAAAATCATAAAAGCACATACAAAACAGTTTAAAATTCAATTATCCGTTAGGTACAGGACAAGATATTTAAGAGGGTAAAAAATGCGTACTCGGACTTCCTCTATAATGCATTTAGTACAACGATACATCTCATGAACAGAAAAACACTACAACCTCATACTAAAATCTTATTTACAGTTCAGAATTTCGTTTAACCCATGGTAGATCTGCATCTAATTATAAATTGTAAAAACTTTTATACAGCATTTATAGTCATTGCATCCTGCAACAGAAGGATCTTAAATAGGGCCGGTCTACATTGTCTTAGGCCCCAAGTCTTTAACAGAGGTATTAAATATCTTGTCCTTCCCCACGCATAGAATTTGCAGAAAAGGATACAGTGAAATGTTGATTGCACAGAAGAGTCATCGCATGGGCAATTATTTAGGTTTTTAGACCAGTCATTTGTGACTGGAAAGGTGACCAACCTGAAGTAACTGCCCATTCTCAACCGAGCTAATAACATTCTGTCATAGCTAGACTGCTCAGGGGATAAGTAGAGCTGCAAACCAGGACCCTGCAATAATAAATGATGTTGAATAACAGAGGCCTTCTTCCCCTCCACTAACCCGCGTTGATCGTCCAGAAAAGCAGAACATAATTCCTTTAAAGTTTTTTTAGAAATAGAAGATAGTAGTAGGGGCATGTTAAATAACTCTGGATGCCCTAAATTTGATAAAAAATCCTTAATGTAGGAGAGCCACTGGATGTTTTTGGACCCCTCAAGTTTCATACAGTCCGCAATGATTGCCCTATTAAAAACGGTTTCAGTAGAAGTCCATATCTTGTGCCAAAGCAGCTCTGGACTAATCCTAATTAAATCCGATATATATACCAGGGCGAGTTCCTTGTGACAAACATGGTTTGAGGTGGACTTAGGGACGGCTAACAGATATCGGAGAAAAGCATTTTCCTTTACTTGGATATCCTGACAGTTAGCGATGCCCCAAATGCCGGCCCCATATATAACAGTTGACACGCATTTGGCTTTATAAATATCAAGCAAAATGCGTGTGGGCCTACCTCCTAGCTTATTGGCGAACGGTTTTAATGTGCCAATAGCGCGTGAAAAAGCTAGATTCCTGGTGGTAATAGCTGTAGTCCAAGTTCCTTTTTTATTAAAAACAACCCCGAAGTACGAAAAGGTATTGGTGGTTTCTAACCTTGACTGATCTAAAAAAGTGTTGCAGGAAACCTTATTTTTTGATGAGCAGCACATGGTAAAAGTTTTCCCAGTGTTAATCTTAAGGCCCCTAGATCCCATGTATACAGAGAAGCTAGCTAGCGCCTTTTGGAGGCCTATTTGCGTTCTTGCCATGATAACCGCATCATCAGCGTACAATAAAATAGGGACTGCAGCTCCATCAATTTGAGGATAGTCCACGTCTAGTTTAAGTAGGTGGTCTGCCACACTATTAATATAAAGATTAAAAAGAAAGGGTGCCAGAATACAGCCTTGTCGAACGCCATTCATAATTGGAAATGTTGCTGTGCATTCGCCTTTCTTGCAATAGCGCACCTTTGCCCCTGCACCTCTATATAATTCTTTAAGAAAATTAAGAATGTTTACATCAACCCCAAGGCGTGATAGTGTCCCACAAAACGTCATGACTCAGACAGTCAAATGCTGAGCTAAGGTCAACAAACGTCATAAATAAGCTGCCCTTTTTTGCCACCATGTATTTGCTTATTAACATTGCTAGGTTTAGTCCTTGTTCGACGGTACCCAAGCCTGGCTTGAACCCATACTGGAATTTAGATAGTATGCCTTCGTCCTTGGCCCATGCCTGTAATCTGTTCAGCAGAACTCTGCCTGCTACTTTCATTAAGGAGTCAAGCAGCGAAATGGGCCTATAACATTTCGGGTCATTACGATCGCCCTTTTTTTAAAAATGGGCACTACTATCGCATCCTGCCAAGTGGGAAGAAAACCTTTATTATTACAACTATTGAGCACATTTGTCAAAAGCGGTGCCCATGGGGTAATATTATCCTTATAAATGTCAATTGGAATGCCATTTGGTCCCGGGGCTTTGCTATTTGAACTAACTATGATGGCCAATTCCACCTCCGATATGGAAAAAACTATCTCCAGCGGAAACAAATTAGGAGGGAAAGATTCTGTGGCTACCATCTGATCTAAGCTGGGACTTTCCATTCTAACCAGGTCATCTTTCTTATAAAGCTCAGTAAAATGATTGACCCATACAGTCTCCTCTATGGCAATCTCTATCAAGTCACAGCTCTTCTCAAGAAAGAAGGGCGCATTTACAGCTCTCCAGAAAGCAGTGTTATCTTTCAAGGAACATGCCTTAAGCAGAGCTTCCCAAGCAGCCTCCTTTAATTCATTTTTCCGTTTCTGCACAGCAGATTTGTAATATGCTCGGGCAGTCCTTATCTCAGGCATATTTTTAGGCATTTTTTTTAGGGTTTGTTTTAAATTAGAGTGTGCCTTACTGCACTCAGAGTTAAACCAGCCCTCAGCCTTGTGTCTCACCCCTTCCCGTGCAGTCCCTGTTAATTTGCTGCAGATTTGCGCAGTGATTTTCTGGAAAGCTGCAATGACCTCAGTTTGATTAGGATTTTCCACAAGGCAAGTCATAAAATCAGAGAGGTGGTCCATTACTAAGGAATGCAGAAAACTTTTAGGATCAACCTTACTCCATTTTACTGAGTAACCATTTGTTCTATTCAGAGAAATCTCATGGCTATATAAGTTTTCAACTGCATTTGGTACTTGTCTGCCGCTCAACCCACTAACGAAATTTGAACTAATCGGGAAATGATCACTAAGTGCAATGTCCTCTGTTTTAAATGACAGGACATTGCAATGATAGCTTGTGGTGACCAAAATATAATCAATAACAGACTGTGATCCCCGTCCGTTAAATGTGGTTTGAAAATTAACCTGGGGATCACAGAGCTCGTTTGCAAAGCCTAAGTCCCCCTCAAATAGTAAGTTGTTAAACAGATTCCCGAGCGTGGAATGCTCAAAGTGAGTACCGGGATCTCCCTTGAGGTTAACCATACCACATATATCTGTGTTACTATGGGGACAAAGATGACAGTTAAAGTCTCCCGTCACTATGGCACACCTTCCTTCTTGCTCAGACCTAGTTTCACTGCATAAAACATGGTTCAACTCTTCCAGGACCCTTTTTTGCTCGTCCCTTCGGATATTATTATAAAGGTTTATCAGGGTAATATACTGATTGCCTCCCGCCAAAAGTGAGAGTGCCTGATAATAATGGTTTCCCCTACTGGTTAAACACTTTACTGTCAAATTGACTGTGTTAGATATAAAAGTGCATAAACCACCTGAGCACCTGCCCCTACGAGACTGCTGTGCTGGAGAAAAATAAGTGCGGTAGCCGTTTAAATGTATCTCAGACTGTTCCCAGCACTCCTGGAAGCAGATTATATCATAGTTGTCAATGAATGCTAGGAAAATAGGATCCTTAACTTTGCTTGACAAGCCAGCTATGTTCCATGATGATAAGGCCATCCATCCCCTTTGGTCAACCCGTGGAGTTCCTAAGGCAAATACTGATGGAATAACCTTAGGTTATTCCATCTATCTGGGCCACGGGTGCTGTGCAATCGCCTGTGCCCCCTATTACTTCGCCTGAGTGATTAAGCTGGATCAGCACTTTTCCTTCATCTTCTTTGATGTGATTAGTCACTATAATGTCAGAACTATCTATCTCCTTAGCTATTGGGCAAAATGTAATGGGGGCTACAGTTTTATCTTTGTCCCTTACCACGGGTATGATATTAATATTACCATTGACTGCCCATTCTGCTCTACTGGTAGGCGTGGTAGAACACACCCACCCTCTCTTCGGAAATACGTTGGTCGGTGACCGTCAGTCAACTATCTCAAGACAGCTGAAACTGTTGGCTAACAGGATTCCTCCCCAGTTATCCCTGAAAGCTAGGTCCCTGGTAGGGTTACCCCCCCCCCCACTCCCCCCCGGGCTCAACCCCAATCTCGATGCCCTACTCTACGCCAGTTCCAATCAAAATCAAAATCATGGTTAAAACGTCTCCTAGGGGGATAGAAGAAAGAGAGTCGTTTCGTTTCTATACCATCATACCTGCCTTGCATGCTCCATTAGCATATGTATGCAGCTGTGTGTGGATCATCAAAGTTAATCAGAACACAGTCACCCTGTGTGATTTTCCTCTCATGTCCCACCCAAGGCACTCTACGTACCATCAGGATCTTACTCGAGCAATGAGGCGGTAATGGCCGATTTAGGTTAAGCCAATGTTGGACCTTATTTTTTAAAGACCAGCTATGTTCCTCCATGGCGTCTGCAAGTTCCGGGACCCCCGTCATGACCCCCACATAAGCATTTGCCTCAGGGGGAAGATTGATCACATGTCTCCTGTCTGGGGCTCCCTTATTTTCATTTCCCCTTAAGGTGCAAGTTGGAGGCCCTAGATGAATTAACCCTCTGTCTGATAGGCGCAGTGAGATCTTTAGGTTTATCTGCGACCTTCTTAGCTGGGGCTGTGATAGCCTTTGATTTTGCACTAGCCATTGGGGCTGATGGGTTTGTTGTTACTTGATCTACAGGTTTGGGGTTGCTAGATTTGTTACCCCCTGCTTTTATTGGCCCGTGAATTTTTGGATTCTTAGACAAAGCACATAGATCGACTAACTGTTTTTCTATGTGTATTAATCTTGTCTCGATCTGGGAGAGGTAATTTTTGAGAAGCTCCCCCATTTTTGAGAAAAGTAGGCTAACAACCTCATCATTTACACTTTCCCCAATCAGACTAGGACTAGCGGAGGCCTCTGCGTTTCCTGTACTCGTCACCTCCTTTATCACTTGTATACGGGATTGGTCATTCCCTGTATGTGAAATTTGGTCAGATCCCTCCCCTGTCTTTTTATATGAATCAGTTGCCTTCGCCTTTTTTGTCTTGGATTTTTTTGGAATAGCCCCCTCCCTTTTTCCCCTCAACTGACTAGTGCTTATGTCATCCGAAGTAATATTAATAACTAGTTCAGGGGTCTTTTCTAATTCCAGACTTAGTTGAGAGTGGGATAATAGATGGGTCGCTGACAGATCCACCGTGTTTGGCAAACTATGCACATCAGCGTGAGCTTCTAAATGATCCACTTCCCTAACCTGCTCGGGGGTTTTAGCTAGTGCAAAGTGACCCACAGACGATCTTTTTGCCAAGGCGAGATCTTGGGACACTCTGCGCTCCATAAGGGTAATGCCTTGGTCTATAACTGAGTTTGCCCTTATGATAAAATTGTCGAGCGTGCCTGTTAGCAAAGCCCCTCTCTCAGCCGTTTTACTCCTACTCCTACGTGTAGACATAGTGAGGAGATGAAGACAATGGGCAATGGCAGGTCAACACAGTGAAAATATGACTGAAATAAGAAGAGACTTCACATACATACAAATTAATGCGATAACAGGAGTTGGAGGGGGGCCCAGTCCGGTCTCATTCGGTCTTTAACGGGCTTAAACGGGCCCGCCCTTGGCCCGGGGTTCGCCCGGCACGTGCCCGCGCGCGTCCCGCGTCCCGCGCACGTCCCGCGTATGCGGGTTAGCTAGCAATTAAATAGGAAAGGGCGGAGCGTGAAGGGGACCAGCTGCGGCAGATCAGGAGCCGCACTGCACGCTGGTCCTCGTAGTCCCGAAGCAGCCTGTGAATCATTCTCCTGAGGTTCGGCGCAGTCCCAAAGTGTCCAAGGTAAGACCAGCACTCCCTCAGAGGTTCTCGCAGCACGAGCAGCGCCCGCGAAGTGGGGGCCGCGAGACGTGGGCTGAAAGGTTCCGTCAGTGTCCAAGGAGGGAGAGATTTCCCAGCACTCCTGAGTTTCTAAGCACAAATGATCCTGCTTGTCAACATTTCCTACAGTTTGTGGTAGGAATTTCCCACTTCCATTTCTTTCATTTTCCCAACGTGCCACGTTTCGGGATTACCAAAGCAAAAAAAAGCAAAAAAAGTACCTCTAGTCAGACCTATATATTTTTTTCAGTGATAATCAATATACACGATGAAGACATTAAATTTATTCGAACATACTGTTTTTATTTTTTCATATTTTTCATTTGTTCTATTTTTCTTGTAATAAATACATAGCAATTTATTTACATACAGAAAATTAAGCACCACTTTCTATAAGTCACTCTAAGCAATACATAATTAGACAAAAGAAGAACCCCAAAAAATTCATCTTGCACTCATACCATTCATTCCATCATGCATACTACTACATTCGCTTCCCGGTCTAAAAAAGCTGTGTGGACATATCAAACAAAAGACAATAAACATACAGTAAATTTTTCTTGAGAGACCCCTATAAGTTAATATAAAAAAAGTTCTGAGATCTATTCACTTTTTGATTTGTACATTTTCTACAAGTCTTTGCTTCTTTCTCTTTACGTACAAAAGATGATTTTCTATATGGGGGTCTCAGATGCGTACGGCCTACGTACGTTTCGGTGATTGCCGATATTTGGTTCACCTTCTTCAGGGCCAAAACAAACTAAACAAACAAACAACTGCATACACCAAATGCTAAAACAGGGGGTTCTTGGATTTCTGAAAAAAGAACATGTCACAATGCAAGTTAATGTTATTTCTTTTGATGCATCCTTATAACAAATCACACTATTGACTAAACATAATTATAAGTTGCTTCGCATGCTATAGTATTTAGGGATAGGTAGAACCTATTATTGGGACCTGTTCTGTAAGAAAGCCCGAGGTGAGAAATGGAAACACCCAGTGTCTACTAGTGCATTATAAGTGTGATATAAGAACAAATAAAGTGAAGCTTTAAAATATTCAGCCAGAGAGGTGAAGTTGGAGATACAGTGACTGGAAACATCCCCTCACCATATGTTTTAAAAAAAATCATATAGCATTTGGATTTGCTAAACCAATTGCTATTGGAGATATTAACAGCTAAATTTTAGGAAATTACCTTTGACGCAAAGTAGCGGTAGAGACCAATCCCCAGCTCTTTACTGTGGTGAAAGGCTCAATTCGATTAGATTCTGCATCAAAAAATCATTGGCAGTCATGAGACATTGTGTTAGCCAACAACAATGCGCATATAGGCATAAAACCTGTAAGGGCATTACCTGTGTCCAGGGTAGATCCTGCATATGCCTGATTTTATGGATACAGTGGGAAAACCTGTTCCGTATAGGTGTTTCTTGTTTATTGAGATTCTCCGTATGGATCGACCTAGGGACATGTAGTGATGTGTATGAATATAAATTTATATCTTATGGACCTGCCATCTTAATAGGCAAAAGTACACATTCTTTGTTTTTTGTTTTTACCTGATGTTTTTTTCAGTTGGAAAGATCAAACAGGGGCAAGCTGCACTTCCTTGCCTTGTTGTATAGGTTGCCGGTATCGGTGTCTCACGTCCCGATCTGTAAAAATAAACCCAGGTTTTTTCAGCTTGTTCCTAACCGCGGCATTAGCTTTTTATTAGTACTGGATCAAGTACCCTAATGAGATAGATCATATATGGTAATATATTCGATTCTCTATTGCAGTTAAATATAAACGCAGAGAACCGATGTATTACTTGAGCTATCTAATGTCTTTTTTGACTATCCACAGGTAAAACTAAATGTCTGGTATAAGTCTGTACTGTAACTCTAAAACACAGGCAGTGTTTTATAAAAAACGGGCTTCTCTCTAGTCGGTTCGTAATATCCTCTATGTTTTCTTACATATACATGTAAGTGCCGATAGTTGTTTAAAAAAGATTAGGAAAACGAAACTGAAGGCGCGATTTGAAGCGCTTTGTGACTCGGACTCAGAGGTTGGTTATATCTTTGTTCGTCCACGTCACTCTTCGATTAGTTTGTTTGGTGCTTAATATTAAGCTACTAAGGAGGAACGCTAATACGTGGTGTAAATTTATAGCGGGCCATCTACTAAGGGGTCTTACCGTTTCCGACATGTGGCTACTCGTCCATGGGGGGTCCTCCGGTTTGCGTACCGCTACCGAGTGGTCGACATCATTTGCGGTGGTATATGAAGGGATTTCAACGTCTAGAAACCGCTATATCCCATGTGGCTGCAATTAGCGTGCATGGTTTGAACTTTTTGCCAACATAGTGGTAGGGCTTCTGCTACTATTTTGTGCAAGATTCTTGTTGAACATAAAGGTAGGACTGTCTGGAAGAAGTCAAACTCGTGGACTGATAAACTCAAGATGGCCACTATGTAGTTTATGAAAGCCCTAATACTACAGCGAGGTTGCCTCTATGTTTAATAAAAATAGAAGCAAAAAATAATTAAATGTTACATGTTCTATGCAAATATGCATAACTAATCTTGCGTAGGAGATTATCGATCTCAGGAACGATGATGTCATAGATGTCGTGATATACATCATATATATGATTAGAAGCTGAACGGATTGATTTAGAAGTAACCTGTCTGCTTGTGACCAAATCATCCTAGGAGACACATGGACATATGGCAAAAAATCTGGTGAGCTAAAAGAGATGACAAATTGCAAAACCTCAAACATAGTCTATCTTATAATGTGCCCCTGCAACATTGGCTATGTAGGAGAAACCGCAAGAGAACTGCAAACCAGATTTTCAGAACACAAATCAGCAGTGCGGACAGGAAAGGTGAATGCCCCCATGGTACCACATTATATTCAGTATGGCCACACTGAAAAAGATATGCAATGGCTTATTTTAGAACGCATTCACGCCATCCCAGGCAGAGACATAACCAGTTTAAGGAAGCAGCGTGAAACCTACTGGATTTACAATCTTGACACTGTAAGGCATGACCACAATGAAGAAATATCATGGATAGTGACTTCATAGTATCATCTGTCCATAGATGCCACATGACACTATATGACACTGTTAGGACATGAGAGGTTACTTCTAAATCAATCCGTTTAGCTTCTAATCATATATATGAAGTATATCACTACATCTATGACATCATCGTTCCTGAGATCGATAATCTCCTACGCAAGATTAGTTATGCATATTTGCATAGAACATGTAACATTTAATTATTTTTTGCTTCTATTTTTATTAAACATAGAGGCAACCTCGCTGTAGTATTAGGGCTTTCATAAACTACATAGTGCCCATCTTGAGTTTATCAGTCCACGAGTTTGACTTCTTCCAGAAAGTCCTACCTTTATGTTCAACAAGAATCTGGCACGAAATAGTAGCAGAAATCCTACCACTATGTTGTCAAAAAGTTCAAACCACGCACGCTAATTGCAGCCACATGGGATATAGCGTTTTCTAGACGTTGAAATCCCTTCATATACCACCGCAAATGATGTAGACCACTCGGTAGCGGTACGCAAACCGGAGGACCCCCCATGGACGAGTAGCCACATGTCGGAAACGGTAAGACCCCTTAGGAGAAGGCCCGCTGTAAATTTACACCACGTATTAGCGTTCCACCTTAGTAGCTTAATATTAAGCGCCAAACAAACAAATCGAAGAGCGACTTGGACGAACAAAGATATAACCAACCTCTGAGTCTGAGTCACAAAGCGCTTCAAATCACGCCTTCAGTTTCGTTATCCTAATCTTTTTTAAACAACTATCGGCACTTACATGTTTATGTAAGAAAACATAGAGGATATTACGAACCGACTACAGAGAAGCCCGTTTTTTATAAAACACTGCCTGTGTTTTAGAGTTACAGTACAGACTTATACCAGACATTTAGTTTTACCTGTGGATAGTCAAAAAAGACATTAGATAGCTCAAGTAATACATCGGTTCTCTGTGTTTATATTTAACTGCAATAGAGAATCGAATATATTAGCATATATGATCTATCTCAATAGGGTACTTGATCCAGTACTAATGAAAAAGGTAATGCCGCGGTTAGGAACAAGCTGAAAAAAACAGGGTTTATTTTTACAGATCGGGACGTGAGACACCGATACCGGCAACCTATACAACAAGGCAAGGAAGTGCAGCTTGCCCCTGTTTGATCTTTCCAACTGAAAAAAACCTCAGGTAAAATCAAAAAACAAAGAATGTGTACTTTTGCCTATTAAGATGGCAGGTCCATAAGATATAAATATATATTTATACACATCACTACATGTCCCTAGGTCGATCCATACGGAGAATCTCAATAAACAAGAAACACCTATACGGAACAGGTTTTCCCAGTGTATCCATAAAATCAGGCATATGCAGGATCTACCCTGGACACAGGTAATGCCCTTACAGGTTTTATGCCTATATGCGCATTGTTGTTGGCTAACACAATGTCTCATGACTGCCAATAATTTTTTGATGCAGAATCTAATCGAATTGAGCCTTTCACCACAGTAAAGAGCTGGGGATTGGTCTCTACCGCTACTTTGCATCAAAGGTAATTTCCTAAAATGTAGCTGTTAATATCTCCAATAGCAATTGATTTAGCAAATCCAAATGCTTTATGATTTTTTTTTAAAACACATGGTGAGGGATGTTTCCAATCACTGTATCACCAACTTCACCTCTCTGGCTGAATATTTTAATGCTTCACTTTATTTGTTCTTATATCACACTTAAAATGCACTAGTAGGGGGGCGTGGCCAAGATGGCGTCGGAGTAGGACGCACTTTCTAACCTCTCCGGCGCCGCTCCTACAAAGCAGCGTATAGCGGGGTCCCAAGAGTGCTGCCCGGCGCCCTACGAAGTGTAGCGACTGGCGGAGTGCTCCGGTGCCACCGGAGAGGAGTTCTGAGGCCAGCGACGCCTCTGGGGGCCGATCCAAGTTGCGGCCTGTGAAGCCGCGTCCTCGCGTGCTAGAGGGCCCGGCCTCGACTCGAGCGGCGTCTCGCCCCTGGCGGGCCCGGCTGCTACTGGTGACCCCCCAGCGTGGATCGGACGCAGTGCGGGGCGTGTCCCTGCGGAGTGCAGCGAGGAGGAGCGCATCGGCGGTCCCGGCGAGGCGGGCTCATAGACGGCAGCCCTACCCCCGACGGAGGTGGACCGGCCAGGGCGCCTTTACTTCCCTCACCACCAGAGCACGGCGGGGGACACACCGGAGCGGCGGAGGTGCGCAAGGTACTGGCGCAGACGCGCAGAGCATTGCAGCTGAAGGGGACCTGAGCCGGGGGCGGATCGAGAGCGGCGCCTCGGCCCTAGAGGAGCGAGGACTTGACCGACGGCACCGGGGGAGTCCTTTCGGCTTTCCGGCGCTCTGAGCTCCTCTCCGCTATTGCAACTGCCTGCTAGAGCGCCGCGTTCTTGTGGAGCCCTCGACCTGGGGAAGGTCTGTGCAAACTTTGGGGGCTGCCTTCGAAGACGCTCCTCGTCCCATAGGTGCTGCCACGTGTGAGCTTGGAGGGACATTTCATTAGCTGCCCTGAGAGCCCCTCGCATATCACAGCCTCTGCGAGGCGAAGGTACTTCCTCTGCGTTGCTTGGTCCTGCCCGAAGGAGCACTCTACCCTCATCAGCGGTTGGGACGATTAACTGCCTGAGGTGGGCGACTCACAGTGCGGACCGGCGCCGCCATCTTGGTGTGCCCCTGTTTGGTGCTCGTCCTCGCTGTGCTGCTAACTGGAGGCGCCCACCGCGTTTTCCCCACACCTGCAACCAGCTGACCGCTAGCGCTGTGAAGCTGACTCGTGCACCCTGAAGTAGAGGGGGGGACGCGGCTGGAGGACACGGAGACCTGTTGGAGGCGAGCTGCATTCACTGACCACCGGAGGGGGTCTCTCTTCCCGCGACGGTCCGCGTGGTCCTGCAGGCGCTGAAGGTGGGTGCCTAACCCGGGCATCGGCATGCAGTCAGCGCCCCGAGAGGAGGAAGCCGCCTTGCCGACTGGGCACGCCTGTTTGAACACGGGATAAGGTGTACTGCGCCGCCGACGGGAGGCCCGACGCTGTGGGTCCCCTGCTGGTGACTGGTCCTCCCAACTGCGTCTGCCTAGAGTTTGGTGGTGGGCACGAGACGGAGATCGCGGCCATGTCCAATTCACAGCGCAGAGGAGGGAATAAGGGGAAGGAGGGGGCCTCCAAACCATCGCAGCAACCTGCGTCGCCGGGAGCCAGCGGTTCCTCTAAACAGTCGGATGATGAAGCACCGGCAACCAAGGCCTTTATGAAGGAACTCTTCGCTACCATCAAGGAGGACATTACCGAACTTCGCACACAGCTGGCCTCGGACCTCAGGGAGGTGCGGAGGGATGTCGATGGGATCGGCGAGAGGGTGGCGACGCTGGAGGACCATGACCTTAGCATGGCTAATGATGTGCACCAACTCCAGCAGGACATCCTACGTCTCACAGAGCAGAATCTGAGTTTGCAGACCCACACAGAGGACTTGGAAAACCGCTCCAGAAGGAACAACATCCGTATTAAGGCGGTCCCGTGGGATGGCGAAGCGGGGGACCTGCGTGGGTACGTCCAAGCCTTGTTCCTTCAGATCCTAGAGGATGAAGATGTGCGGGAGGTCCTGATGGACAGAGTGCACAGGGTGGGGCTGCCCAGGAGAGGGGGGGGCCCACCGCCGGACATCCTTGTCTGTGTGCATGACTTTCAGTTGAAGGAGAGGATATTGAGAAAGGCTAGAACCATTTCTTCATTACAATTCAGGGGCCATCACCCCCAGCTTTATCAGGATCTGGCGGCGACGACCTTGCAGAAGCGGAGGGACTTCCGACCTGTGACCGCCTTCCTCCGGGAGCGCGGGGTGTCCTACTCCTGGGGTCACCCCTTCCGGATCGTCTTTCGGTGGGAGAATAGACTGAGACAGATCAACTCCCTGCAGGTGGCGAAGGAGCTGCTGGGCATCGAAGAGTCGACACCATCACAGGAGGCGCGTGGCTCGCCCTTCCGTAGGCGACGGCGCTCTTCCTCGTGGCACAGGGTGGGCCCATCTCCGGAGCGGCGACGACCAGATTCGGCGGCTAGCGCACAAGAGAGGGATGCAGCGGTGGCATCGGTGGCCTCCGCCACTGTGGCGGACTCCCAGCTGGGCTCTGGTGCAGCTTGACCCCACTTCAGCGAGGTGGCGTCGGGGAGGGCTCTTGGCCTGAGGTCCTCGGGGTTCTGAAGTACTTTTGGAGAAGACACCCCGGATTTCGGACCTGGGGGTCCCAAGGAAGACTCCCCTGCCCCTACTACAGTCCAGTGGGGGACTCTTGAACCGTGACCTGCTGGAACTGAAGACTGCGAGGTTCAGGTTCAGTGCCCTGGGTGGCATTTTGTTGTTCTTGGTTCTTGGAGGGGTGCTGGGGGGGTTTGTTGGCGCTCTGATTATGGGTGTCATAGCGGGGGGTTTTGGGTTGGGGTTGGGAGTTCGAGGGGTGGCGGCGACACTGTGTGGTGAATGTGTGATGACAGGTTCATTTTCGTTGTTTTCACTTGTGTTTTACGTAGGGTTCTGGAAACTGCCCTTGTTGATCCTTATGTGCCTTGGGATTGTGGTTGCCTCATGGGACTCGCGAGGTGCACGGGAGGGCCTCCTGGGTGGGTTGTGGCTGGGTTTCTTCCCTAGAGAACCCGTGGTTGTCCATTTCCTTTGGGTTTGGCTTGTGGGGCGAGTACGAGTCTGGAGCGGGCCTCGTGGCTGCTTGAAGGTGAGCTTGGAGTGGTATCTGTGTGAATCCTTATGCCTGTTAACGTAGGGACTTGGAATGTCAAGGGCCTTAACTCCCCACAGAAGAGGCAGAAACTCTGGAAGTACATCATAGATCACCATCTGGATATAGTGGCCCTCCAGGAAACCCACCTGGCTAGGAAAGACGAACTGAGGCTTCGTCACCGGCAGTTCCCCCTTATCTACAGGGCCTCTGCGGCCACGAAGCACAGAGGGGTGGCCCTACTCTTTCTGGCTTCCCTTCATTTTCAACCCGTGGGTGTGCGGGCGGATAGAGACGGCCGTTGGCTTCTGGTGAAAGGTCTGTTGCGGGACCGCCTGTGTACCCTTGCTGTTTTGTATGCCCCTAATGCGGGTCAGAATGGCTTTCTACAGGACTTGCTGGATAAAATGGGGGACTTTGTGGAGGGTCACTTGATAATGCTAGGCGATTTCAATATGGTGTGGGACAGAGGTCAGGATAGCTCTGGGGGCCGCAGAGCGGACACAGGCGTCTTCTCGGACAAAACTAAGCAGCAATTGGGAGATCTGGGGTTGTTTGACAGTTGGCGCTTTCTTCACACACAGGCCAGAGACTACACCTTCTTCTCCAGCGTGCACCACACGTACTCCCGTATTGATTATATCTTACTCAACCAGGCCCTTCGGGGAGATGTACAACTGGCGAATATTTTTCCACTCTCGCTATCGGATCACAGCCTTGTTGTTCTGGGATTGCGCTGGGCCGCTGGGGGAGATGGTTGGCGCAAGTGGTACTTTCCGGCGGCTCTAGTCCGGGATGAGACGTCGTGTAAGGCGCTGCGCAAGGCAATTAGTGATTTCTTCCTCCTTAACCCGCCCTCGGACACGTCGGTGTATACCACGTGGGACGCGTGCAAGGCCTCCCTGCGGGGCACATGCCTCGCTCTCAACGCAAACCTGAATAAGCTGCGGCGCGAGGAGAGGGAGGCTTTGGAATTGGAGTTGGCTACCTTGGAGCAGGCCCACAAGGCGAACCCATCCAGGGTGACCCTACGCCCCCTGACAGCGGTCCGAGGGAAACTGAGGGCCCATTACAATAACAGGGCGGAATTCACCCTTCTGCGACTCAGGCGTACCTCCTACTCCCAGGGCAACAAGATCGGGCGTCATCTGGCCCGACAACTGCGGGACAAACACGAGAAGGACTATATCGGGGGTATTCGCGATCAGGCGGGCTCTGTCCAGCATAGTGACGCGAACAAAGCAGCCATCTTCGGGCGCTTTTACGCGGCACTTTATTCGAGTGACACTCTCGATCCCGACGCCCAGTCCAAATTCCTGGAGGGACTATCTCTCCCGAAGGTTTCTAGAGAATGGAACGAATCGCTATCCTCCCCCGTCACCCGCGAGGAGATCCTGGAGGCCATTAAAAACCTGAAATTACACAAGGCCCCCGGACCTGATGGCTACACGGCCCTCTTTTACAAAACATTTGCTTCTGAGATATGCGACTACCTGGTTTCCCTCTTCAACGCAATGGCGACTGATGGCAGAACCACAGATTCTATGGCTGAAGCGCTAATTAGCGTTATTCCCAAGTCGGGGAAGGATCCTACCCTTTGTTCATCCTACCGCCCGATAGCGCTCCTCAATATAGACGCCAAACTGTACTCCTCTATCTTGGCGACTAGGCTGCAGGACCTGATGCCGGCCCTGATCCATCCTGACCAATCGGGATTTATCAGGGGCAGACAGACCCATGATAACCTGCGCCGCGTCATACACCTCATCGAGAAGGCGGAGCGCCTCCACATACCCGCGGTGCTCGTGGGGCTCGACGCGGAGAAGGCTTTCGATCGCGTCGACTGGGGCTTTTTGCATCGGACTCTGGTGGCATTCGGCTTCTCACCCGCGTTCGTAAGGATGGTTGAGGCTAATTACAGTGGGCCCACGTCCCGCGTATTGGTCAATGGCCATCGATCCACGATCTTTCGCCATTCCCGAGGGACGCGACAGGGTTGTCCCCTCTCACCCCTTCTCTTTGCTCTGAGTATTGAGCCCTTAGCGTTAGCAATCCGGGATAATGAGGGGATTTTGGGTCTTCCCTTTACGGGCGAACAGCACAAGATCTCGCTCTTCGCGGACGATGTTCTGCTGTCCATCAGAGATCCGGCGCGGTCACTGCCACATGTCCACTCAGTGCTCGCGGCCTACGAGGGAGTGGCGGGCTTTAGGGTGAATTTTGATAAGTCCTACATCCTCAACCTGACTCTCTCGGCGGGGGAGGTACGCGCGGCCGAGCAGCTCACTCCACTTGCCTGGGCTTCAGAGTCCTTGCTCTACTTGGGAGTACGACTGACCTCTACCGTGAATGCCCTGTTCCACGCTAATTTCCCTCCGATGCTGTCCTCCGTTAGGGCTGAGCTGGAACGCTGGAAGCCTAAATACATATCGTGGCTAGGCAGGGTGCACGCCCTTAAAATGGTGCTCCTTCCCAAACTGTTATACCTGTTTCAGGCGTTACCTATTCCGATAGGGCTGGCCTACTTCCGCCAATTGAAGACCGTGATGCTCCGGTATGTCTGGCAGGGTGGCCGAGCGAGGCTCCCATTCCACGTCCTGAGGCGCCCACGCTTGGAGGGAGGGGTGGGTTTTCCGGACATGCACTTATACTACAAAGCTGCCCAACTGAGGGTCATAGTAGAGTGGTCCCAGCAACAGTCGGAGAAGCACTGGCTCCACATGGACCGTAGCGTGGCGGGCCGCTCCGTTTGGGACTTAGCCTGGAAACCTAAGGCGGACCGCCCCAGGAATGCCTACATTAGCACCCCCACGAGCACGGTGCTGAAGGTATGGGACACGGTGAGCGGTGACGACCGCTGGACCACGTTCCCGTCCCCCTTCACCCCAATTCATTTCAATCCGGCTTTTCCACCGGCTCTGGAGGAGGGACCGTTTGACGGATGGAGGGAGGGTGGCTGCAGAGCACTCACCCACTTGTTCCATGGCGCCGAACCCCTCACTTTCCACAACTGTATGAGGGACTATGGCGTCCTCCCGACGGAGCGCTACAGGCATCTCCAACTCCTGCATTGGGCTACATCGCCTGCAGTGGTGGACGCGGCTACCAGGCCCTTGTCGAAATTTGAGTCCTTCCTCCTTCACACTACTACCATGAAGGGTGCGGTTTCCTTCCTGTACAAACTGTTATTAGACTCTGCCGTGTCACCACGCCCACGATATCAAGATCACTGGGAATCCACGCTGGGGAAGGACATATCTGCTGTCGAATGGCGGGCCCTATGGAGAGACGTGACAGCGCACAATCACTCTGCTGATCTCAGAGAAGCACATATGAAAGTCATCTTTGATTGGTACCTATATCCCTCCAAGTTGCGCCGCATCTTCCCAGCTACTTCAGATAGGTGTTGGCGGGGCTGTGGAATGCTAGGAGACTTTAAACATATTTGGTGGGACTGCCCTACCATCCAGCCGTACTGGGCTGAGATACTATCCCACATTAGAGACATCCTGGGTTACCCGATACCACACTCCATGGACTTTGTCCTACTGGGACTCAGAGACCCGCTGCTTGAACACCAGACTAGGGCGGATAAGAGGGTGATGTGGTTGTGTTTGGGAGCGGCCAAAAAGACTCTAGCGGCAGCGTGGAAATCCTCCTCTGCCCCGGCTATTTCCTTGTGGCATGCCCGATTGTGGCGTCTGTTAAGCATGGAACGCCTTTCTGACATCTTCCTGGGGCGCTTTAAGAACTTCATATATAATTGGGGCCCACTTGTGCGATTTCTGTCCCGAGGTTTGCCCTCAGCTGTGTGCCCGCCAACGCTGCGATCTCTTCATCTCTTCCAGATTTGATTTTAAGAATGCCTGTGTTGAGTGCTATGAGTGCTAGTCGCCGTCACGGGGGGGAGGGTGATGTTGGGGAGGGTTGTGGGTGGGGGATAGTTGGGGTGTTCGTCTTCTGTTCTCCCTTCCCCTTTTTCTCTCGCTGCAACTAACTATGCCTGGGGAGGGCTACAGAGCCACGGGCGGACTCTGAGCGCTGCCTCGCTCTACCACTTCCTATGTTGGACTAGAATCCCTATTATGGATGGACTATGGAGCTCTATCGCCCTTCCCCTTTAGATGAGTCCCTCCCCCTTCTTTGCGCCCCCTGTGTGGGGTTTCGTGGCGGTATGTCGCCTTTTCTTTTTATTTTTCCCTTTTTTCCTATACTGCAAAATAAAGTTTTTAAAAAAAATGCACTAGTAGACACTGGGTGTTTCCATTTCTCACCTCGGGCTTTCTTACAGAACAGGTCCCAATAATAGGTTCTACCTATCCCTAAATACTATAGCATGCGAAGCAACTTATAATTATGTTTAGTCAATACTGTGATTTGTTATAAGGATGCATCAAAAGAAATAACATTAACTTGCATTGTGACATGTTCTTTTTTCAGAAACCCAAGAACCCCCTGTTTTAGCATTTGGTGTATGCAGTTGTTTGTTTGTTTAGTTTGTTTTGGCCCTGAAGAAGGTGATCCAAATATCGGCAATCACCGAAACGTACGTAGGCCGTACGCATCTGAGACCCCCATATAGAAAATCAGCTTTTGTACGTAAAGAGAAAGAAGCAAAGACTTGTAGAAAATGTACAAATCAAAAAGTGAATAGATCTCAGAACTTTTTTTATATTAGCTTATAGGGGTCTCTCAAGAAAAATTTACTGTATGTTTATTGTCTTTTGTTTGATATGTCCACACAGCTTCTTTAGACCGGGAAGCGAATGTAGTAGTATGCATGATGGAATGAATGGTATGAGTGCAAGATGAATTTTTTGGGGTTCTTCTTCTTTTGTCTAATTATGTATTGCTTAGAGAGATTTATAGAAAGTGGTGCTTAATTTTCTGTATGTAAATAAATTGCTATGTATTTATTACAAGAAAAATAGAACAAATGAAAAAAATGAAAAAATAAAAACCGTATGTTCGGATAAATTTAATGTCTTCGTCATATATATAGCATCCTTTTTGAAATATATTGTGAAGATTATCACTGAAAAAAATATATAGGTCTGACTAGAGGTACTTTTTTTGCTTTGGTTTCTTCTTCTCCCTCCTCTGGACCTCAAATTACAATTGGGAGAACTCTTCTCTTTAATCCACGTTTCGGGATTACTCCCCCGCCTCATATTCTGAGGCTTTAAAAAAAAAGGCTTTCTTCACTTCTGGAAAAACAACAGGTCATTATTTTGATCCCTGTGAAGGAAAAATAACAAGGATTGTACTTTCTATTTCTTCTGGTATCCATGTCAAAGGGAAATATTCACCTCATCCTAGATTTGAAGTAGGGCAACACGCTCTTCACATTGCTTTCAACAAGGTGACTGTAATTAGTATTTCCATTGGTTGCTACTGGAGAATATCTAGTGACTTTAATTATCAATGTAGAAGTTCATTTTGCTCGTTAACAATTTCCACAATTTGCAATAGGAATTCACCAGTTGCATTTCAGAGTTCACCACACTGCTGTTCCTCAGCTTGTGAGATTTCACAATAATATTGCTTCTATCCAATGCCTCTCTGTAGCTGCTGGGTATTCAAGTATTCACTTATCTTAATGGATGGTTTACTCTTATTTTTCCAAGATGGAGTCAAACACACACAGAGTCAACAGTCACCTGAACAAGCTGTGTTTTCTACTGAACATGAACACATTTCAATTCATTCCTACTCAAGAATGCCAAGTCCTTATTGGCCCTATTTTGGACCCACTTGGGCACTATCTTTCTTCCTTTCGACAAATAAGTGCCACGTCAGTCTCATATGAGAAGCCTGCCGTATCTTCCATCAGCCAGGAATAGGTTGAGAGTTCACGGGCCCATGTTGACACCACTACAGTAGTTCCTTGAGCTTGATTCTACTTCAAACCTCTGACACATCTCCTTTCACTTCGGTCGCCAGACTCCAGGGTTATGAAACCATAATTCCCTTGTCCACTGCAGTATCCAGGGCTTTTGCCTGTTGGTTGTTCTCAGTCCATCACCACTGAGGAGTGGTTCTTATTCCTCACTGCTTCTGCAAATCTTCAGGGATGAGGAGCGCGGTGCTCCCGTCAGGATCAGGAGTTACAGGGAACACGACTGCCCCCGAATAACAACATCCTGTGAATTGGAGGGCATTTTCGCACATCCATCAGGCCCTTCAGGGGTTTGGCTCCTTACCTTGAAGCATTTTACACAGCCAATCATGAAGCTAAAGATTTTGTCAATCAGGAGGGGGCATGAGGTGTCAAGCTTTAGTTCAGGCAGCTAAGCACGCCTGTTTATAGGCCAAGAAACCTCGAAACTATCTTCATGTCTCATATATGCTGGCAATGCGAAAATCAGGCTGCTAAATACCTCAGCAGGAAGTTTTAGTCATCAGTGTCCTCCTGTCAGTGGCCTTGAAAGTTTTTCAGATAATAACACATCAGTTTGGACAGCTCTGACTAGAACATATTTCTTCCTGGGACACCGCCCAATTTCCCAAGTTCTGGTATTAGAATTTGCGCTCGGGATCTGAGGGTGGTTGCCCTGCCTCTATTTTGGCCAAAAGAGCTCCTGCAAGCCTTTCTTCTTCCGAGGGTGTTAAGGACGTAACAGCAGTGATCGTGATTGCAGTGTATTGGCCATGTTGCTCCTAAGTTTCCAAATATCGTCAGTTTTGTAGTGTCTGCTTCTTTTCACCTTCCATTGATTCCACCTCTGCTTCGGTCTCATTAGGTCCTCACTCACCTTCACCATAAAGCTTGGAGGTTAAATGGGTAGGTTTACAGTTATAAATAGGGCTACTGGAATTATGTTATTCTGCAGCTGCAGCATGTTCCTCAAAATTATCAAATTGCTGCACTTGCCACATAATCTATCATCTGCTACATAATTTGCAGATTTTAACAAATGAATGTTTCTAGCTGAAATGGATCAAAGGTTAGTAAAAATAATGACAACTCTGTTGTCGCACAGTGGCAGGCCATTTGCAAAAGTTAAAAGTTCACCTTTGAATTGCTGTATTTAGGTGTAAAACTGATACTATTGAGTGGAACTATTTCCCTAGGCAGTGTTAACATGGCTAGAAATGTTAACATAATGAAGCAATAAAGCCATAAAATTTGCTAGTTATGTCGCATAATTGCCCTTTTCATGTTGCATAATTTATTTAACTTTGCTGCATTATTTGGTCCTCCCCAATGCAAATATCCAAGGACCCTGGTTAGAAGGTTGTTAATAGATGCTCCTATAAAGGATTGGAAGAACTTTGAACACATTTATCTCACAGGCATTGTAATCTCTTTCTTATTCTGCACTTTCTAAGCAATGGGAGTCTTAAGTCTAGGTGCAGTAGGCAGCTATAATAAGCTTTAGAGGATCTTGGGGTCCATTGGCTAATGTTTCCTCTGGCAGGCTGAACCCTTAAGAGTTCTAGAAATAAAAGTTTGATTATTCCTTCTCTTCTTCCTCCTTGGGTTCTTCCAATGGTTTACAAGGTCAACCTTGCTTTCGTGTCATGCCTGCCAATCGGTTGCATGAACTTGGATCTGAGGGATCACTCACCAATATTTCTGTTTCTTATTGGACAGAGTGGGAGCTGGGTTTATTCCACTAGTTTCATCACAGTTTCTTGCTTCATTGGAAATTGTCTTGCCTAAACTTCAGCCTGCCAGAGTTGATAAAGGCCATTATGGCTGGTCTATTTACTTGGAAAAGATAAAGGACTTTCGTTCCTACACCTTGGGACATATTTACTGAGAGGTGACTGAGTGAGGCGTTAGTCTTTCTGGCTCAATGCTGCACTCCGCCACTTCAGAAAAGCAGGGCTGCACCATATTTACAACAATATGGTGCAGCCCTATGTTTCCCCCTGCCCTGGTGCTAAACTTAGCAGCCTAGCGCTAATGTAGGCACCCTTGCATCATAGTGCAAGGGTGCCTGCGTTGAGGGGAAGATTGCATATGTGCAAGATGGTCTCCCTTCCTGCACATAAACAATATTTAAAAGATGTTTTGTAACTTTTATGTGTGCTGCCTAATGCAGCACACATAGAAGTTGCAAAATGTAATTTCTTTTTTTGAATTGCATATGTGCAGCAAGGGACACCTTCCTGCACACAATCAATGGCAATTTGCTATTTCTATGTGTGCTGCACAACGCAGCACACATGGAAACAACAACAAAACACAAGCAGAAATAAAGCATTTCTCCTCGTTTTGCCTGTTTAAACCCTTCTCTGCTAGGCCCCCCACCCCTGTGCTGTCTTTTTTTGGCTATTTGGGGTAGTTCACGCTTAGCCCCTGAACCGTTTTGACCACATAAGGTTTCCACAACAAATTTGGGTCCTTTTCTTCCAACATCATGTGGATTTTAAAGGTACCCAGGCTTTGTTGATTCCCCTGGAGGAGACCCAGAAATTAGCCAAAATACATATATATATATATATATATATATATATATATATATATATATATATATATATATATATATATATATATATATATATATATTGATGTGATCAAGTCCGGGTTTCCCGGACGAAACGCGTCATGTTGCCGTCCCCATCGATGGAATAAAGCACTTTATTCACCTTTAAATCCTCGCTTGTGGTCTGTACCTGGTCCGTGTCTGTGCGTGGTTGCTGGCACCTCAGGATTGTGGATTCATATATATATATATATATATATATATATATTCACTGAAAAAACCATAGGTTATAGACCATATATAGTTAGGGATTAGCATTTACAAAACCTTATTTTACTCACACAAAACCATTGAAATTCGCATATATAGTTAGTTGCACTAACTATATATCGCGCGCCCGCAATCCACTGCTGATGATGTCACATATTACATCATTCATGACATGGTCAGTGACATCACTGATGACATCACTGATGACAACATCCAGTGACTGTATGTTTCTGTAGAGTTAAAATATGTCTTACATATTGAAGAATGAGTGGATGTATAAGTGTCTGGATGAAGGATTTAGTAGGTGCATGACTGATTGTATGAGAGAGTGATTAAATGTGTCTCACTGAGTGCATGGGTTAGTGACTAAACTGTCTTAATTTGTGCATCTTTATTTCTGTTCTGTAAACTGCTGCATGTGTTGATCAGTAACTATATGAGTAACTATATGGATTATTGATTGGTTGCCCAAGTATTTGTATGGGAGACTGAGTGTGTGTGTGGGTGGCTTGGAGGTGTATGACTCTGTGCATAGATGTGTGAGCAGTTGATTCACTAGATGTATGGGTTCAAAAGTGCATGCGGAAACAGCTGTATGGGCGGTTGACTGTGTGCATGAGTGTATTGGTGATTGAATGGATATCTCAGTGCTACATGTCAAAGTAAGTACATATGTAAAACACAGTACATGTGAGAGTTGACATATATTAATAACTGTGCATAAGAGCCAGTAAATGTGTGAGTGACTGTATGGATCATTGTGAACTTGTATCAGGGATTGTATAAGAGAGTAAATATGTGTTAGTATATGTTTGAATAAGTAAGGTGTGTATAACTGTATAGTTGAGGAAATGGAGGTGTGATTGATTCTTGGCATGACTGACTAGGTGTGTGAGTAACTCCATGGATGAGTGACAGTCTGTAAGTGTCTGTTTACACTGATTGTATCTAAGGTTATATTAGAGTCTGAAGAGGTTCATTGTATAATCACATAAATTATATCATCAGTGATGTGATCAGTAATGTCAAATGAAATGTCATCAGTGATGTCATTTGAGATGTCATCAGGGATGTCATCAGTGATGTCATTTGAGATGTCATCAGTGATGTCACTGACCATGTCATGAATGATGTAATATGTGACATCATCAGCAGTGGATTGCGGGTGCGCGATATATAGTTAGTGCAACTAACTATATATGCGAATTTCAATGGTTTTGTGTGAGTAAAATAAGGTTTTGTAAATGCTAATCCCTAACTATATATGGTCTATAACCTATGGTTTTTTCAGTGAATTTTCAAGGTTTTGTAAATGCTAATTCCTAACTATATATGGTCTATAACCTATGGTTTTTTCAGTGAATTTCAATGGTTTTTTAATAGCAAATATCAAAAGCTGTAAAATGTATTCTTCTTTTAAATGACACTTTTTCCCCAAACTGCCTTGGTATATTCCAATATATGTCAGACAAAAATGTAAGTGGTCAAATCAATTTTTTCCACAATTTGAGAAAGCACAGAAACATGTGAATAAATCTGTTTCTGCTTACATGAGAGACTATGGAATGGGTTTAATATACAACAATAACTTGCGTTCCAACATTCAACACATCTACAGAAGAGATGGTGTGCACTTCTCCGATGAAGGGAATAGAATATTCGTCCTTTATTTAAAAGTGTGCATTGGAACCTACTTGTAGGTACCTAAATTAGCCACAGAACACAATAGCTCTTTTCAGAGCTACCCTACCTCTGATCATTCAAAACGTTTATCTTTTTCTAATTTTTTTTTCTTCACCAAAGTACGCTCCCCGGTTAGCTTACCGGTGCGCGTACCGGGCGCTCCCCCGCGAAATTTTCAAAAATTTAATTTTTTCATTTTTGCATATATCAGCGTCCTAATCTCCCCTCAGAAAACCTAGAGGGTCACAAAGTGTCTACCGTGCCCCCTTCTACCCATTCCGTAGATTGTTTGTCCTCCATCTTATGTCTCAATTCTACCAATACACAAAATGGAGGACTCCCGTAACGCTGCCGGTTCGCGTACCGGGGAGCGCACCGGTAAGCGCTCGATAAAAAAAGGTGGGAAAGTAATTTACAGAAAAACTACTACAGACACTTTCATCAAATATAGAATAGGGCCTACTACATAGCAGTCCCTACCATTTACCCAAATTTGATGGAATTCCATTGAGAAAATTATGCTGTAAGCCTGACTAAATATCCTGAGGTAAATTACCTAACAAAAACTCTTATGAAGTGTTAGAATTGACAACCAATCAAAATGCTACTTTCAATATCTTCTATTATTTTATGACATTTGATTGGTTATGTACCTGGATATATATAAAGAAAGAGAGAGAAACACAGCCATTTTGACTACTACTTCCTGAAGTACATATCAAGTGCATTTCAACTGAGAACTTAAACTTCTTTTTGATTGGTAAGATGATATTTTAAAAACTGAAGTATGTTCTGCACTTTAAGTTAATTAGGAAAACATTTTCTGATAGTTATATAGTATCCCTCTGTAATAGTTATAGAATAAGATAGACTTCTCTGTTTTAGTTATGGATGGAGTTAGGCTTGTCTTGTATAATTAAGAATTAACTTAGGCTTTATCACATACATTTTTTTATATTTCTACTTCCAGTCTGATACCATACACTGCCCAAAGATAAAATCACTGTTTAAAAAAACAAACTACCTGTCTGTACTTAAACCCAACAGTGCCCTATCTGTACTGATATATTTTTTTAAAATTCGTTTTACAGCACAAAAATGGAAGGAGAGAACAAAACTAACTTGGAAATTGTTGCAAGAAGCAACACAGATACAGAAATTGACTCTGAATTCTATGATGAATCATGGGACTTTGAACTTCTGCAATGTGTGGAATCAGTAGATTTCCTAATTGAAAATGAAAAAAAATCTGACAATGAATTATTAGAAGTTCTTTTTAATTTTGAAAACGAATCAGAAAAATAAATTTTTATTTATTAATTCAAAAATTGTTTGAGACATTATTCATTTTTATATGTATTTTGTAAACTAGTAGCAAATTGATTATAATGTAAAATCAGACTTTAAATATACTGTGCAACTTTTTTGTGTTACATAGTAAGTTTGCTCATATTTACTTTCTTTCTTCCACTATATTATCTCCAAAGTGTATTTAACATCTCTTTATCATCTCCTGCCTCCATGGTGTTTCTGCTTTCCTGACAGACTACGCTATGAATTCCATATACCACAATAACTTCTGAAACAACATGCAAGATATTTACAAAGAAAACGGTGTATTTTTATTTTTAGACTCTGCATTGGTACCTACATCTTGGTACTTAAATAAAAAACAAAAAAAAATTTTAAAAAAAAGAACAATCAATAAACATACAATATTTGAACATTCTTTCATCCCATTTTCCCAATATTACGCTTCCCGGACCGCTTCCCGGTGCGCGTACCGAGCGCTCCCCCCGCAAAAAAACGATAATAATTTTTTTTTGGGGACCCGCGGGGCCCTTTTAAAGCCCCCTCATCAAACCTAGGGGGTCAGGGAGGATGTACTCTGCCCCCTTATGCTCATTTCCCACTTTGTTTTTTCCACCTCTTGTATCTCGATCCTACCGAGACACAAGATGGCGGCCACTCCAGACTGTTTAGAATGTTGACAGTCACCGGGGAGCCAATCCGCTTCTCCTCGCGAAGTTCCTTTACGCGTCAGGTACGCGAACCGGGGCACTAACCGGGACGCTGTCACAGATATATCTTTTTTAAAATGTTAATTTCTCAAAATCCACTGGAGCACATATATTGAGACATAGCAAAGGCACGTCGAGTAAACCAAATCTACAATTTTGCCAAGTTTCATGTAAATCCATTCAGCCGTTCGAGCTAAAAGTGATTCCAACCGCCCTATGGAAAAATGAATGGGAAAAACGCGTTTTGGGACCCCCCTTTTTTCTCGCCCCCCCCTTGACGAAACCCCCCCAAATTTTCAGGGACTGCTCGGAAACAAAATGTGCAATTTTCCTGAAAATTTCAGCCAATTCCGTTCACAAACGCCAAAGTTATTCGACATAGAATTTTCAGAAATCCCATAGGAAAAAAATCCTAACTATATATACCTACTGGCGACCGCCAGTAGGTAATATATATATATATATATATATATATATATATATGTCCAAACACACCTTCTCTCGAGGCCCCAGGAAGCGAGTTGCACACGAACATAGGCAATTCCTTTATTGCTGGATGCACGAACCAAAAAGCACTTTCCCTACGCGTTTCAGCGGGAATTGACTGCTTCAACATCGGGCACTTCCAGGTCTATCCCACCTGCTTTACATTTGAAGCCCTCTTTAGGCCCGCCCCCAATGTGGCGAAGCATCGTGGTCCCGGTAGTCCCAACAAAATTATTGTGTCCTTGAATAGGTTACATGGTCCGTGAAAGTCATCTTTACAGAGGGCCAAATGTTCCCTTCATAGACGCATATCAACATCCAGAAGGGCCCAGAAAACGCAGTGAATCTGCGATGGTACAGGCAGCTCGTACTGAAATCCTCCAGGCTGCTCTGTGCCGTTTTACTGGTGGTGCAAAACTCCTACCGGCACTGGTCTGTGCCGTGAAAATTTGTCCAAACACACCTTCCCTCGAGGCCCCAGGAAACGAGTTGCACACGAACATAGGCAATTCCTTTATTGCTGGATGCACGAACCAAAAAGCACTTTCCCTACGCGTTTCAGCGTGAGCCTTGATCACGGGAGTTAACTGCTTTGACATCGGGCACTTCCAGGTCTATCCCACCTGCTTTACATTTGAAGCCCTCTTTAGGCCCGCCCCCAATGTGGCGAAGCATCGTGGTCCCGGTAGTCCCAACAAAATTATTGTGTCCTTGAATAGGTTACATGGTCCGTGAAAGTCATCTTTACAGAGGGCCAAATGCTCCCTTCATAGACGCATATCAACATCCAGAAGGGCCCAGTACGAGCTGCCTGTACCATCGCAGATTCATTGCGTTTCCTGGGCCCTTCTGGATGTTGATATGCGTCTATGAAGGGAGCATTTGGCTCTCTGTAAAGATGACTTTCACGGACCATGTAACCTATTCAAGGACACAATATTTTTGTTGGGACTACCGGGACCACGATGCTTCGCCACATTGGGGGCCGGCCTAAAGAGGGCTTCAAATGTAAAGCAGGTGGGTTAGACCTGGAAGTGCCCGATGTCAAAGCAGTTAACTCCTGTGATCAAGGCTCACGCTGAAACGCGCAGGGAAAGTGCTTTTTGGTTCGTGCATCCAGCAATAAAAGAATTGCCTATGTTCGTGTGCAACTCGCTTCCTGGGGCCTCGAGGGAAGGTGTGTTTGGACAAATTATCACGGCACAGCCCAGTGCCGGTAGGAGTTTTGCACCACCAGTAAAACGGCACAGAGCAGCCTGGAGGATTTCAGTACGAGCTGCCTGTACCATCGCAGATTCACTGCGTTTCCTGGGCCCTTCTGGATGTTGATATGCGTCTATGAAGGGAGCATTTGGCCCTCTGTAAAGATGACTTTCACGGACCATGTAACCTATTCAAGGACACAATATTTTTGTTAGGACTACCGGGACCACGATGCTTCGCCACATTGGGGGCGGGCCTAAAGAGGGCTTCAAATGTAAAGCAGGTGGGTTAGACCTGGAAGTGCCCGATGTCAAAGCAGTTAACTCCCGTGATCAAGGCTCACCCTGAAACGCGTAGGGAAAGTGCTTTTTGGTTCGTGCATCCAGCAATAAAAGAATTGCCTATGTTCGTGTGCAACTCGCTTCCTGGGGCCTCGAGGGAAGGTGTGTTTGGACATATATGACAAACAAGTCCTTGAGAAGCAGCATACCAGGGCAAAGTCTCCACCCAACGCTTCTTATCAGGAACGGACCACAACAAAAGGTAGTTCTTTTAAAGTGCTGTTTTATTATCCCTCAACATGACGCGTTTCGACTAGGTCACCCCAGTCTTGATCACATGACATGCTTGAAAAGCCCACGCCCTTAAATACCTCATGGCTACAATGAAAACACTCCCAATATGGTATAGAAATAGAGAGCAGACTGTAATTTTAAAGTGCTAAATAAATAACACACAATGTCATAAAAAGCAATTGTAAATGGAAATAGAAAATCCAGGGCAAGTGCCCTAATCAGCTATGAATATACGCAAATAACTATTTCACAATAGAATTAATATACCAAGGAAGAAAACAAGGAGCCAACAATAAGGTACACCCAAAGTGAAAGGACTAAATCTAAAAATTATCACAATATTAGTCCAAAAAATTCATTTAAAATCAGATGAGCAGATGCGAAAAACATCAAAATACAGCAAAACATGATGTCATAGGCCAATCAATAAAAAGTACTGGAAAATTACAGTGATACAGATTTTAGAGTTATATCTAGCGTCTTTAGATATCTGTAATATAGCTATCATATATAGAGAATATAGATCACAATAAACATTTATATATGTGTCCAATTCATTATACCCCTGCCAGAGAATTATTAGTAAAACTAAGAACCCAGTTAAACCAATAAAAACTCATAAAACTTGAGTAAAATACATATAGCCAATAAATACAATAAATATTACATTATAATGTCCAAAACTCAACAATGATTTATATACACACAAGCATTCAAATATAAATAGAACTCCAAATTTGATTAATATTAAAAATCCATTAAATAAACAGCAGAATCACAAAGCTAATATTTCATCATATAGGTAAAAAATAGAAACATCTCCAAATTGATTATAAACCTAACAGACTATAATAAGTAGTTTAGAGAAAGTTGACTAAATCTTCCCCAGTATTAAGCCCATTCGGCATTTTAGTATTAAGGCGCACAATATATTTTGACTTTCTAATTGACGAAGTTTCTTTTCACGGTTTCCTCCTCTTATAGACTTAGGAACCGAGTCAATAACGTAATATTTCAAATCCTGAAGTTTATTTTGAGGCACTTGTTTAAAATGTCGGGCAACCGGATAAGAGGGGTCTGAATTGATGATTGCCCGTAAGTGCTGCAAAATACAATTAAAAACAGGAAGTTTTGTGCTGCCGACATAGCATAGTTGACAACTACATTCTAAAATATAAACCGCAAAATCAGTTTTACACGTAAAATAGCCTGAAATTTGGTTAGGCATATTAGAAAAAGGATCAGTAAAAGTCTGTTTATTTGTCCCAAACTTGCATGCACGGCATGAACTGCATTTAAAAAATCCTTTCTTATTTGTGAGCCAGTTAACAGAACCAACTGACTCTGGGCTAGTTCTAACCAATGCATCCCTCATAGAGGGTGCTCTCCTAAAAGTGATTGTAGGTTGTGTTGCAAGTTCTGGGGCTAATACTAGATCAGTTTTTAAAATAGGCCAATGTTTATTGACAATCTTTCTTACTTCTCTTTCTTGACTACTAAACGTAGTAATAAGCCTCACCACAGGTTTTGCTTGAACCAAAGAAATTGGAGAAGATTCTTCTGAATTAGAAACATCATCAGATGATGTCACTTTATTCAATTTGGCCAATGCAAGTTGCAAAATTTTAGGTTCATATCCTCTGGCGAGAAACCTATTCTTAGAATCAGTAAGACAAGTATTCAAATCATCTTTTCTGCTGCATATTCTTTGAATTCTTAAAAACTCCCCATAAGGGATACTTTTAATAAGGTGCTTAGGATGAGCACTATATATATATATGCAGAAGAAAGCGTCTGTTTTTTCCCCGCAAATGATTTGTGGTGCTCAAATCAGCATCTTGACAGCTGTCAGGGACTGACAGACTTTTGTCAGAAAACCAAAAATCTTTACACAGTTTTGGCATTTTATTGTGATATAGCCTATTGTTGCTATTTTTGTACTTTCAAACTCCTTCCAGTTAATGGTAGAATGGGGTATGAAAGCAATAATGGATCCTGGTAAGCTAAATATTTCACAAAAGGAGACAACATTCTGAATTCAGCAAGGGGTCATTTGTGTAGATACTTCAAGTTTTTTTTTTTAGGGATTCTGGGTAACAGAACCTGGTAAGAGCCACACAAGTCACCCCATCCTCGATTTCCCTGGGTGTTTAGTTTTAAAAAATGTATAGATTTGCTAGGTTTCCCTAGGTGCTGGCAGAGCTAGGGTTCAAAATTTACGGCTAGGCACTTTGCCAAGAAAGGATCCGTTTTCACTGTAAAAATGTGGTGCGTCCACCTTGTATTTTTTTGGTTGTTTCCTGTCGCGGGCACTAGGCCTACCCATACAAGTGAGGTATCATTTTTATCTAAAGACCTTGGGGAATGCAAGGTGAGTGGAAATTTGTGGATCCACGTAGATTTCAGAACTTTCCATCACAGAAATGCGAGGAAAATGTTTTTTTTTTACAAAGTTTGAGGTTTATAAGGGATTCTGGGTAACAGAACCTGGTTAGAGACACACAAGCCACCCCATCCTGGATTCCCCTTGGTGTCTAGTTTAAAAAAATGTATAGGTTTTGCTAGGTTTCCCTAGGTGCCGGCAGAGCTAGGGTTAAAAATCTACATCCAGGCACTTTGCAAAAAGGGGTCAGTTTTCACTGTAAAAATGTGGTGTGTCCACGTTGCGTTTTGGGTCGTTTCCTGTCACAGACATTAGGCCTACCTACACAAGTGAGGTACCATTTTTATCAAAAGACTTTGGAGAATGCGGAGTGGGTGGAATTTTGTGTTTCCATGCAGATTGCAGAACTTTCCATCAGAGAAATGTGAGGAAAATGTGTTTTGTTTTTACAATGTTTGAGGTTTGCAATGGATTATGGGTAACAGAACCCGGTGAGAGCCACACAAGTCACCCCATCCTGGATTCTCCCGGGTGTCTACTTTCAAAAAAATGTATAGGTTTCCCTAGGTGCCGGCACAGCTAGGGTTCAAAATCTACATCCAGGCACTTTGCAAACAGGGGTACGTTTTCACTGTACACATGTGGTGTGTCCAGGTTACGTTTTGGACCGTTTCCTCTTGCGGGCACTAGATCTGCCCAAACATGTGAGGTACCATTTTTATCGGGAGAATTTGGGGAATGCGGGGTAGGTTGAAGTTTGTGGATCTGCACAGATTCCAGAACTTTCCATCAAAGAAATGTGAGGATTTTTTTTTTTATACAAAGTTTGAGATTTGCAAGGGATTCTAGGTAACATAATCTAGTTTGAACCACACAAGTAATCACATCCTAGATTTCCCAGGGTTTCTAGTTTTCAAAAATGTATCAGTTTACTAGGTTTCCTCAGGTACCCTCTGCACTTGGACCCAAAATCCATGAGTAGGCACATCCCGACTAAAAGTCAGTGCCTAAATAGGCTTTCTGCCGCCCTGGGAAGGGATAATCGGGGTCTATTACCCTGATATGCCCTCAAAGGGGGTAGAAAGACAGTGGCTATTTTGTGGGGGGGGCATTTGGATGCCCATTCTGGGCAGCCCCAACCCCTATGTATAAAAAAGGCGGCATAATCACTGGCGCACAGTGAGCTCTCTGCCCCCCCAACCCCCCCCACCCCGCCCGGAACAGAAAGACTTTAGCATTTTCTTTTGGGGTGGGGGCATTGGCATGCCCATTCTGGGCAGCCTCCAAACCTACGTATATATAAAAAAAAAAGCCTGGTGCCTAGTGGGCTTTCTGCCTGCCCCCTGGGGCTATTGCCCCATCTGCCTCCTGGGGGGGGGGGGTAGAAAGTCTTTTGCCTTCTTTTGGGGCAGGGTGGGGGCATTGGCATACCCTTTCTGGGCAGCCCTTACCCCTGGCCTATAAAAAAATAATCCCTGGCATCTAGGGTCCTTTCTGCCACTCAGGCGGGGCAGATTGGGGGCTACTATCCCCATCTGCCCCCCGGGGAAGCAGAGAGACTGTCTGTGTGAAAATGTTGTGATTTCATGGGTGGAGCAAAGGCCCTTTGCTCAAGGGGCCGCTCTCCCCTCCCTGGTGGCTAGTGGGTGGTTCCCCGCTTGTGGATCGCACTCCTGGGGGATGATCTCCATGCAGGGATCCACTAGAGAATGGTAACATTGGAAAGGGGAGATTCTCCCCTTTCCAACAATACCTCTCCCAAGTGTTTCAGGGCTTGGTGGGCTGAGATAGCCCCACGAGCCCCGAAACATTGAACCTGAAATTAAGTTTCAGTTTCGTTTTCAATGTAATGAAGACAGCGCGCCATGCGCTGGATCGTCATTACATTGAAATTTAGAAACAGGCCTCAAGAGGCCTGGGAAGCTGTTACCCACCTCCTGAGACCCCCCCAAAAAATTAATTCCCTCTGCTGTTTGCACTGGTGCTCATGACTAACCATTCCGTCATAAGCATCGAAAGGGTTAAGACCAGGTTTTCCCTGGTACTCATTTTGGCGCTACCTCCTATTTAGCTGCCCTTGGAAATAGGGGACAGCGTCAAAATCAATGGGCATTGCGGTGGAACGTTCACCGCAACATCCATTGCTCTCCCCTTTCACGCTAAGCACAGCGTGAAAGGGTGCCTTATTTACAAGGCAGCGTTAAGCCATGTTAAGTGGCTTAACGCTGCCTTGTACATAAGGCAAAGCCCCATGGCCACGACAACATATTTAAAAGTGACATTGTGGTGGTGATAGGGGCTTGTAAATGTGTCCCTTTGTTTCATTATTTTGGACGTGTCACTAAGGTTAAAAAGATTTCTTCTGTTACTCTAAGCCGCTAGGTGCACTAAGCGATTTCACATGCATATGTTGCTTTGCGTTTTGAGGTGCTTTTTGGGTTTCACAGGCGATAAACTTGAGATAAAGTTGACTCCTGGTCCGAAGTAGATGATGTTCCTTCATATGATAATTGTAGAGCTGCTACTTAGGCTCATTCCCACACTTTTATTTCTCTCTGCCACGCGGATGTCTTGGGGTCTGGTGAGGGTGTTTGTGTTTCTGATCTACCACAAGTAGCTCCTAAGAAAATATTTTTAGTTTCCAATACATAGATTTTGGTTCTTTTGATTCCAACCCTGTTTCTGTCATACAGGGCTCTTCCTCGTGCCGAAACCTGGCTTACATTTTCATGTATGTCAGGACCGCGATAAGGAATGCAGAGGAGGATGTAATATTTGGACACTTACTGGTAGTCATGATGACAATCTTTCTTGCCCCAGTGTAATTTTTCGCCCTATAATTCCTCCCTCAGATACTGTGAGCTTGGATGTTATGTCTCCTCGGCTTTTGTATGTGGTACGTTCATGAAGAAGGAATTTTGGAATAAGAGAATCTTTTTTCCGAAGTCTTGCTTAAGCACATTGTCCATTGAAATACCCACACAATCTACATAGACACAGTTTGACTGCTCAAACTAAATAGTGCACAAATTCTAAAGTATGGAAAACAGGTTTCCACCAAGATTTATTATGTGCGCATCGCCATGTAAAGTGCCTTGGCTCATTTTGAGTCTGTTAAAATCTTTGTTTTACCACAACTAAGGATTAAAACTGTTCCTTATTTAAGCTTTCCTTGCTGCTGGTATATCTTGACATATTTGAACAGTTAATTTAAGGGTGTTTAAATAAAGTTGTGTATTAGAATAAAGTACACCCTACTGTCTTTTTTTTGCATGCCCTGTAGATTGTCACATATTTTACTTTACATAATTCTGTCACTTTGCAGTCGGAGTAAGAAATGTAAACAAAATACCTTTTAAAAGTAGGATCACCTTGTCAGGAGACATAGTTTGATAGTTGACCCTCACTTTGAATGCATTGCAAATGCGCAAAACATAAAGATGATTTATAGAAAACGGTACTGCTCCTTCACCTTCTGAACTCCAGCATATCTATTTTGAGGGTGCTACAGCATCCCTTACACCCCTACTTCCAACGTCTTTGCTTGTAGAGAAACTATTTCATAGAGGCTCACCTCATACATGTCAGGAATGCCACGAGGAACACACACACACACACACACATTATATCTGATAAAGAACTAAAAATGACCTATAAGAAGGGTGTGTGACCCACTCTGATTATATTCTGGAAGGCAGGGATCTGGTTATTGATATGATAGTCGTAGAATATGAGGAAAGTGATCATGAGCCACTAGGTCTGACTCTACCTTTTTCTAATCCCTTGTTATTTAAAAGCTAATTCTGTACTTCAGAACTGCCAAGTTCGAGCAAAAAACAGAGAAGTTTGAAGTACACTTTTGTGTAGTGCCTTTATATAGGTACCTGAATATGCTTTTGGCAGACTCAAGTGTTAACCTCGGTTTGAATTTATTAAAATCATTCATCCTGTCGTCTGTTTATGTACTAGAAGCAGTAAGTTCAATGAGCCATCCGCTCCTTCCTACACTCGTCGCATAATCATCAAAGCAAGCCAATTACTCCTAACCTTCTATTGGTCCTAAAGAGCACAGATAGTGCTTCCACCCTAGAAGTTTATAAAACACCCAATAAAGCCACAAAGGATAATAGAATATGTGTGCAACAGGTGGATATGAAGGATGTTCCTGAACCTAAAGATTCTCGTATTTTTAGTACCCAATAGCACATAGCAGTGAGACCTCTGCTCCTCACTTGGAGAACCACGGGCCATATTATCAAGAAAGGGCGATACATTATAGCCGCTTTTATCAGCAAGAAACTGCCACTAAAGTGGCGATAATGGGCTTGATAATATGCCCTTGTGACTTCCCATAGAAGCCCAGGTTAACACCTGAACCTGGGCTTCTATGGGAATTCACCAGGGCATATTATCAAGCCCATTTTCGCCGCTTTAGCGGCAGTTTCCTGCCGATAAAAGTGGCGATAATGTATCGCCCTTTCTTGATAATATGGCCCCACATTCCTGCTACAGAATGCTTACATCTTTCATAAGTTTTTTTTTTTCAAAGTAAATTTTATTGATTTCAAAATCAGAGAAAAAAACAATCAAACATAGCGACAAAGATCAATAATTCCCACAGGGGGGACTCCGGGAATGTCCACTCAACAGACCACTGGAATGCAAGAAGGATAAGCTGCACAGTTACTGCAAAGCCAGTGTCCATTCGTAACAGTGGCATACGTCAGAACTCCATCAGATGCAGTAATCGATAGGCCAAGCCACCAGCCAGGTACGCCTCAGCACCGGAGTCCTCTATAGTCCGTTACCAATTGTCGGAAGTCGCGCAAACAAGTAAAATCAACAGTCCCCAACCCAAACCCCCCCCCCCTACCACCCCCCCACCCGTGGTGGCGACCCATTGCACATTCATACCTGGAAGCATACATCTCTTTAATCAGATCTGAAATAGGTGTAGTGCTCGCAGTGCTGAAGGACATACTGCTGACGGAAGGCCCTGGGAAAGAAACCTGACTAAGGGGCCCCATGTAAACATGAAATTCTTAAAGTTGCCCAGAAATATATCGGACACACTCTCCAAACTCAGTAATCGCCACAACCGCGCATGCCACAATGAGTTTGCCGGCGCCGTCGGCTTCTTCCATGCCGCCGCCAGTGTCAATTTAGCCGCACCCAAGCACAGCCAAATAATCAGTTTGTCGGCTCTAGCTTGGTGCGCCAACATTGGATCACGAAGTCACAACAGGACATAGTCCATGGACTCCGGGATCGAATACCCAACCACCTCTTTAATGTGAGCTAGTATCTCTGACCAGAAAGGCTTAATGGTTGGACAGTCCCACCATATATGGCGGAAATCTCCCAATAAGCCGCATCCCCTCCAGCACCTGTCAGAGGTCGATGGGAAAATGCGATGCAGCTTGGACGGGTAGAGGTACCAGTCATACATAAGTTTCAAATGAGCCTCCCTAAGGTCAATCGAGTGGTTATGGGCCTTGATATCTCTCCATAACCCCTCCCACTCGGCTCTCGAGATGTCCCGTCCAAGACAAGTCTTCCAGTGCTCCATATAACGGGGCCTTGGAAATATTACAGTGTCCAGGAGCAGTCTATATATGAAGGAGATCGTTCCCTTCATACAAGAAGTACGGGTGATAAACGCCTCGAAGGACGTCAGCTGTCTCGTGGCCGCATCTCGCACTTCCGGCGAAGTAGCCCAGTGCAGGAGTTGAATATGATGGAACCGTTCAGTGGGTGGGACCCCGTAGTCCCTCATGCAATTGTGGAAGGAAAGGGGGTCCGCCCCATGGAACAGGTGGGTAAGCGCCCTGCAGCCCCCCTCACTCCAAAGCGTAAACGGTCCATCACGCTCTGCCGGTGGAAAGGACGGATTCCTATGGATAGGGGTAAACGGTGATGGAAAGGTGGTCCAACGATCATCTCCATTGACCGTGTCCCAGACTTCCAGGACAGTGCTAGTGGGAGTGCATACATAGGCATTCTTGGGCCGATCCGCCTTAGGTTTCCAGGCCAAGTCCCAAATGGATCTCCCAGCCACACTACGTTCCATATGTAGCCAATGCTTCTCCGAAAGGGGCTGTGACCATTCCACCAGCACCCTTAACTGCGCAGCCTTATAGTATAATTGCATGTCGGGGAACCCCCCCCCCCTCCCCCCGTGGCCGACGGAGTACCGCAAATGAAAGCCGCGCTCGGCCCCCCTGCCACACAAATTTCAACATCAGGGTCTTCAAGCGCCGGAAGTAATCCAATTCCACAGGTATGGGGAGAGCCTGGAAAAGGTACAGGAATTTGGGCAACAGCACCATCTTGATCGCATGAATGCGACCGAGCCAAGAGATGAACTTCGGCTTCCACTTCTCTAGCTCCCCACGGACCGCCGCTAATGCAGGAGGGAAGTTAGCTGCAAACAACCCACCCAGGGTGGGGGTTAACCTAATACCCAGATAGAGCAAGGATGAGGATGACCACGAAAGAGGCGTAAGTGTTCGCACATGGTCTACTACGTCAGGAGGCAGTGTCAAATTCAAAATGTATGATTTATCCATGTTAACTTTAAAACCCGCAACCTTCTCAAACTCAGAAAGAACCTCATGTACATGAGGCAGCGAGCGGGCCGGATCCCCTAATGACAAGAGAACATCATCCGCGAACAGAGAAATCTTATGCTGTTCGCCGGTGAAGGGAAGGCCGGTAATCTGCTCCCTTTCCCTAATCGTAAGCGCCAGAGGCTCTAGGCTGAGCGCGAAGAGGAGCGGGGAAAGTGGGCACCCCTGCCGTGTGCCGCGGGAGTGGGGGAAGCAAGCAGATCTATGTCCGTTAACCAACACCCTAGAGACAGGCCGGTCATAATTAGCCCGAATCATTCGCACAAAGTGGGGGGAGAACCCAAATGCTTCCAGTGTTAAATTAAAAAACCCCCAGTCAACACGGTCAAAAGCCTTCTCCGCGTCCAGACCCACCAATACGGCAGGTAAGCGAAACCGGTCGGCCTTTTCGATCAAATGCATCACCCGTCGCAGATTGTATTGGGTTTGCCGCCCCTTGATAAACCCAGACTGGTCTGGGTGGATAATGGCCGGCATCAGATCCTGGAGCCGCTTTGCAAGAATCGAGGAGTACAGTTTGGCGTCCAGGTTAAGGAGCGCTATCGGACGGTAGGAGGTGCACTGGGTGGGATCTTTCCCTGGTTTGGGGAGAATGGTGACCAAAGCCTCGGCCATCGATCCCGAGGTCCGCCCCTCTTTAGCCATGGAGTTGAAGAGGGTAACTAAAAATTCGCATAGTTCTCCCGCAAACGACTTGTAAAACGAGGCCGTGTACCCGTCAGGGCCGGGGGCCTTGTGGAGTTTAAGAGCTTTTATAGCGTCCATCACCTCTTCCCCCGAAATAGGGGCCGAGAGGAGCTCATTCCACTCCCTGGAGACTTGGGGTATAGGGAGGCTAGCTAGGAAAGCGGATTAAGCAGCTCGATCCAGGTCCTCCCCTCCATATAGAGCAGCATAGAAACGGCTAAAGATAGCAGCCTTGTCCCCATCCCTGTGTTGGTCCTTTCCTGCCTCATCTTTAATCCCTCCTACATATTCCCGCTCCCGTTTATCTCGAAGCTGTCTCGCCAAGTGCTTCTCCACCTTGTTCCCCATCGAGTAGGAAGTCCTCCGCAGCCGCAGGAGCGTAAATTCCGCTCTGTTATTATAGTGAGCCCGGAGCTTCCCCCGGACCGCAGTCAACGGCCGCAGGGTCACCCGAGACGGATTGGCTTTATGAGCCTGTTCCAGCACCGCTAATTCAGACTCAAGAGCCTCACGCTCCTTCCTCCTTTGCCTATTAAGATTAGCATTGAGGCTTAGGCAGGTACCCCGCAGTGAGGCCTTGCAGGCATCCCAAGTGGTATACACCGAGGTGTCCGAAGGCGGGTTAAGCTCCAAGAAATCCCGAATGGCCCCTCTCAGCTCCTTACATGCAGCGTCATCCCGAGTTAATGCCTCGGGGAAATACCATTTCTTCCATCCGTCCCCCCCCCATTGACCATTGCAACCCTAGCACAACCAAGCTGTGGTCCGACACTGAGAGTGGGAAGATGCTGGATACCTGGGCGTCCCCCCGTAATGCTTGGCTTATGAAGATATGATCAATTCGAGAGTAAGACAAATGTACATGGGAAAAATAGGTGTAGTCCCTAGACTGGGGATAAAGGAAACGCCAACTATCAACCAACCCCAGTTCCCCCACCCGCCGCTGCGTCTCCGTGGAAAAGACCCCCGCCCCGGACCTCTGTGAGCACGAGCTATCCAGGACTTTATCCCACACCATATTGAAGTCTCCCAACAGGAACAGCTGGCCTTCCACGAACTCCCCCACTTTTTCCAACAGAGTCTGCAAAAAGCCGTTCTGCGAAGCATTGGGCACATACACCACCACAAATGTGCACATACGTCCATACAGCAAACCCTTCACCATCAGCCATCTCCCCTCCTCATCCCCGCTCACCCCCCCCGGTTGGAAGTGGAGGGACGCCCGAAACAATAGAGCCACCCCCCTGTGCTTAGTGGAAGCGGATGCCCTGTATATAAGCGGAAAGTGTCGATGGCGGAGCCTAAGCTCATCCTTCCTGGCTAGGTGAGTTTCTTGAAGACCAACCACATCCAGGTGGTGGTCCGCCAGGTACTTCCACACTTTCTGCCACTTCTGCGGGGAATTGAGCCCCTTCACGTTCCAGGTGCCTATACTAATAGTCATAATAAATCAAGGAACGCCCCTGCCCCATGACACATACAGCCGAGGAAGAGTTCTTCATACCTCTCCACCCCTCTACCAACCCCATGTCCGTCCCCAACCACCCCTCGCACCCCTCTCCCCACCACCAGCCTGCCCTCCACAGCGAAATGCAAGCCAAGTATGACTCCCAAAAGCAAAAGACCAGGAATGAGTTGTAAAACACACACCCACCCCCACATGCAGCACCCCATACACACAGCCAACAGACGCCACCACTGGCCCCCCATCTCCCCCATGCCCCAACCCCCCCAACGTTCCCCCCGCCCCCACACCCCCCCCCCCAACCCCAACCCCAAGAACAAAGAACAACAAAATGCAACTCAAGGCACTGAACCTGAACCTCGTAGTCATCAGTTCCAGCAGGTCACGGTTCGGAAGTCCCCTACTGGTCTGGAATCGGGGCTGGGGTGTCAACCTGGTGACCCCCAGGTCCAAGGTCCGGGGCGTCTTCTCCAAAAGTACCATCATACCCCGGGGACCTCAGGCCAAGAGCCCCTCCGATGCCATTCAATGGTACCGGCGTCACGCTGCTCCAGAACTTGTCTGGGAGTCCGCCATGGTGGCGGAGGCCACCGAAGCCACTGCGGCTCCCCTCTCCTGCTCACTAGTCATAGGGTCTGGTCGTCGTCGCTCCGGTGATGGGCCTACTCTGTGCCAGGAAGAAGAGCGCCGCCGCCTCCGGAATGGCGAGCCGCGTGCTTCCTGAGAAGGTTCCGTTTCCTCGATGCCCAGGAGATCCTTCGCCACCTGTAGGGAATTGATCTGCCTCAGCCTATTCTCCCAACAAAATATAATCCGAAAAGGATGGCCCCATGAGTAGGAGACCCCGCGCTCCCGGAGGAAGGCGGTCACAGGCCGGAAGTCCCTCCGCTTCTGCAAGGTCGTCGCCGCCAGGTCCTGGTAGAGCTGCGGGCGGTGGTCTCTAAATTGCAACGAGGTGATGGTCCTAGCTTTCCTCAGAATCCTTTCCTTCATCTGAAAGTCATGCACACAGACGAGGATAACTGGTGGCGGGCCCCCGCCCCGTCTGGGCAGCCCCACTCTATGCACTCTGTCCATCTGAATGTCACGCACCTCTTCATCCTCCAGAATCTGGATAAACAAGGCCTGAACGTACCCACGCAGGTCCCCCGCTTCACCGTCCCACGGCACCGCCTTGATACGAATGTTATTTCTCCTGGAGCGGTTCTCCAAGTCCTCCGTGTGGGTCTGCAGATCCAAATTCTGCTCCGTGAGGCGTATGATGTCCTGTTGGAGCTGGTGCACATCATTCACCATGCTTAGGTCGTGGTCCTCTAGCGTCGCCACCCTTTCACCAATCCCATCTACGTCCCTCCGCACCTCCCGGAGCTCGGAGGCCAACTGCGTACGGAGTTCGGAAATGTCATCCTTAATAGAGGCGAAGAGCTCCGTCATGAACGCTTTAGGCGCAGGCGCTTCGTCGTCCGATTGTTTTGAGGAACCGCTGGCTCCCGGCGACGCCGGCTGCTGCGACGACTTAGAGGTCCCATCCTTCAGCATTTTCCCCCTGCGCTGCGAGGAGGACATGGCCGTGAGTGGCTGCAGCACTCCTATCACAAGGCTCCAATTCCGCCGCAACCGGGGGATAATTCTCAGGCAGGCGACTCTCCGCTCCGGCACGTCCCGTCAGCAATGCGGCCTCCCCTTCCCCAGGGCGACCACTAACCGGGCAGTGCCGCGAGCACCCGAGGTTCTTTCCAATCCAAAAGGCAGATAACGGGTGGTAAGGCCCTCACCCCGAAGTCGGCGCCCAGTCCACAGAGTGCGCGTGACCGCTCTACAGCAAGTGCCCCCGTCAGCAGCCAGTTCCAGGGGTGATTAGAACCGGGCCGCCAAGTGCCGCTATGCAAGGCCCCTCCAAAATGGCGCCACGTGCGCGGTTGCAAGAGGAGTCCACCTCTCGGGCGGGCGGTAGCGTCAGCTCCCCTCAATCTGGTCTCCGTGCTCTCCGGTTACAGTCCCACCGCCACTTCTGAAAGCCAATGCACAGGCCAAGGGTGCGACCACGCTGATGAAGTCTCCTGGGCACTGCAGGTTAGGTCCACCTCAGACCCGAGGCCAGGACCCGCCACAGGACAGACCAGCAGAGCTAATGTCCCGTTACAGCACCCAATGCACTGCCACCATTATGGCCTGTCTTCCAGCCGCTTCGTCTCACCCTGCGCTCCACGGGTGCAGGCACAGCTTCTCGCAGGGTCTTCCAGCCGGTAGGCTCCCCCCTGGCCCGGCTCACGTAGGCACCGTGTCGCCAGCTCCCACGGCCAGGTATGCCGGCTCCGTCTCCGCTCCGCCTCGTGCCCAGCTCCTCCGCAGGCCAGGCACGCCGATCTGCTCCTCTGGTGACGACGGGGGCTATCCGTACACTCCCCCGCTGGGCAGACGCTGCTTAGCTCGGGCCGGCCCCGGATCTCATAAGTCCGCCGCCACACAGGCCCCAGCTCGGCTCCTCCCCGCTGAGCTCTGGCGGCTCCCAGCCACCCGCATGCACAGCCGATTCCTCTGCTGAGCCGCCTCCGTTGCCAGCAACACCGCCGGCGAGTCTAGCTCTCCGCTCCCCCAGTACGACACGGGGACACCAGCGTCCGGTGTCTTCGCCAGGGTCAGGATCCGCTCAGTCCCCGGCCGGCCTCCTGAGCACGCAAGGCCGCCGCCTCACAGGCCGCAACTCGTCCCTCACTATCGGCCACCGGAGGCTCCGATTCTCCCAGCTGATGGCACCGGAGCACCCCTCCAGGGATCGGCAGCCCCCTCCGACCAAATGGCACCAGTTAGCACGCCTTGGGACCCCGCTATACGATGCTGTGCAGGTCCGGCGTCGGAGAGGCTCGAGGAAGCGTCCTACTCCGACGCCATCTTGGCCACGCCCCCCATCTTTCATAAGTTTATATAGTTCTCCTGTTGATGTTCCATCAGAGCCTTAGGCTTTTTACTTTTTTTTTTGCTTTCTTTGACGAACAGCTCTAGAGAAATCCTTCCTCACTTTAATAAAAATCCAAACGAACCCTGAAGTGCCAGAATCACCGAAATGCGCTAGGCTAGATGAGATTCCAATTGATCTCTTTTCATCTGGCAGTAAGATCTAGAGTCCGTTTTAATGCCATTATGCACCAGCGCCTATTCCTCCGTTGTGGTAGGTGCTTTGATGTTCCTGTCTACAACCAGTATTGGCTTTGCGAATAGGTCTCGCCTATGGAAGAGCTAGTGGCTTTGCCAATATGTTTAAGCCACGTTGCACACCAGCATGGCTGCTGTTCAGCATGGTTAAAAGTTAGTGGGGCAAAGAGAGTGGTGTGGAGTGAAGTGTCATCAAGTGGAGTAGAGTGGAGTGTTCTTGAGTGGGGTAGAGTGGCGTGAAGTGGTGTAGAGTAGAGTTGAGTGGGGTGGAGTGTCATGAAGTGGCATAAAGTGGGGTTATGTACAGTGCTTTTAAGTGTCGTGGAGGGAGAAGAGTGTCATAGAGTCGAAGGGTGTAGAGTTGAGTGGAGTGGGTGTCAGAGTGGAGTACAGTGTTGCATAGTAGCACAGAATGTTGTGGTGTTGCGTAGAGTGTTGTAGAGTAGAATGGCATAGAGTGAAGTAGTGTAGGAGAGTGGGAATGGCATAGAGGGGAATAGAATGTTTTAGAGTCGAGTGGCGTAGAGTGGACTGGCATAGAGTGGCATGGAGTAGTGTGCTGTGGAATAGAGTGGAGCCAAGTGGCATAGAGGGGGTGCATTGAGTATCGTAGAGTGGAATTGTGTCGTAGAGTGGAGTTGAGTGTTGTAGCATGGATTGGCATAGGATGTAGTAGGGTGTCAAAATGGAGCAGAGTTTAATGGAGTAGAGCATCTGAGTGGAGTATCGTGTAGTGCAGTCTCGTAGAGGAGAGTGTTGTAGAGTGGCCTAGAGTGAAGTGGAGTAAAGCACAGCGGTGCAGAGTAGATTGGTGCAGAGCAGATTGGCGAAAAGTGCAGTGGCGTATAGTGCAGGGACATAGAGTGCAGAGACTTACAGGTACATGCATCATTGTTGGCTTTTGCGATTTCTTAATTGCGATTTTTAAGGCATCGCAATTAAGAAATCACAAAAGCCTATGCATGAAGAAATCGCTGAAAAATTTGCGATTTCTTAAAATTCCTTAATTGTTCCTATGGGCCTAGAGGCCCTTAGGAATGAATGGGAAGACATTCTCAATTTGCTATTCGCAATTAGCGAATCGCAAATTGAGATTGCGATTTCAAGGGTGCAGGGGAGTCCAAAGGACACCCTGTTGCACCCCTGAAATCAATCAGTGCACATATGTTGTGCACACACATGCCCTTAGGGCATGTGTGTGCAGAACATGAAACTTTGAAAAATGCACAAAAGTGCATTTTTCAAAGTTTTCGCAAATTACCATGGGGTTCAACCTCATGGTAATTTGCTCCCCCTAATTGCGAAATCGCAATTTTTTAAAGTTTCATGCATTGCATTTAAGGAATCGCAAAATGCGATTCCTTAAATGCAATCGCAATTTGAGAATTCGCAAATTTTTGCGAATTCTCAAATTTCGAGGGCCTTCGCCTTTCATGCATTCCAAGAGCAGATTTTGCGATCGCAAACGTCCGATTTTTGCGATTCGCACCGTTTGCGATCGCAAAATCCTTTGATGCATGTGCCTGATAGAGTGCAGATACACAGAGTGCAGTGACATAGAGCTGAGTGGCGTAGAGTGCAGTGGCATAGAGTGCAGTGGCATTGAGTGGCGCAGAGTGAAGTAGAGTCGCCTAGTGCGCAGTGGTGTAGAGTGGAATGTTTCAGAGCAGAGTGGAGGGGTGCAGGATAGAGTGCAGAGGTGTAGAGTGGTGTAAAGTGTAGTGGCATGGAGTGCAGTGGTGCAGAATAGATTATATTGAATTAGAGCGGCATGGAGTACAGTGGCAGAGAGTTCAGTGGCAGAAAGTTCAGTCTTGCAGAGTAGAGTGTCGGACAGTACCCTGTCGTAGAGTACAGTGACATAGAGTGCATTGGCATAGAGTGTATTGCCTAGATTGGTGCAGAGCAGAGTGGTACAGAGAGCAGAGTGGTACAGAGAGCAGTGGTGTAGAGTGGTGGTTCTTAACATGTGGTCCGGGGACCCCTGGAAGTCCGTGGAGCCTTCTCATGGGGCCAGTGACTGCTTTGAAAATTAAATAATATTAACATATAAATAAAGTGTATGTAAATGAAAAAGCAAAATGTACACAAACATTTAGAACATTCTGTAAATCAGGTTGACTTTCGATCACAGTGGTCGGGCTGCACCGATCCTGCTTGATTTATCAGCAGCCTTTGATCCTGTAAATCATGGGCTGCTGATGGAGAGGTAGAGAGGGATCGGAGTGACTGGAACAGCTTGGGAGATATTGAACTACTTCCTCTCGGGTCGGGAGCAATCGGTCAGAATAGGTGGGTTCTCTTCACGATTATTCTCCCTTCCTTGTGGGGTGCCCCATAAGTCTTCTATCTGTCCTCTTCTATTTAACATCTATGTCACTCCTTTTGCCAAACTAATAAGATCATTTGGGTTTGCGCTGACATCATATGCCGATGTCAGACAAATTGTGGTGTCATTGATGACTACAGGACTGGGGCGAGATTTTGTTATGGTATGAAAGCAGTGGGCCATTGGATGGTGAGGAAGTTTCTTAAATTGAACTCCACAAAGACTTGGGTGATGGTGTTCGGAGCCCAGCCCTCCTTCTGGACCTCCGATTGGTGGCCATCTGAGCTTGGCTCACTTCCTTCACCTGTTACATGTGTCATGAAATTGGGAGTACTAATAAATTCTTTCTTACATTGACCAGGCCAATACTGTGACATTGGCTGCTTTCTTCCTTCTAAAAATGATTAAGAAAATCCTTGCTTTTATACCTAGCTATCTTTAGAAAAACAGTTGTCACCTCTCTTGTTCTCTCAAAGGTTGATTACTGCAACGGGCATTTTCTCAATGCTCATCGGCAGGCTGTCAGTAAGTTGCAAACATTCCAGAACGCTGCCGCCCTGGTGCTGTGCAAAATTCCCAAATACCATTCTGAATATATCACTAAACGTCATTGGCTCCCTGTCAGACAGAGGTTCACCTTCAAGGCTTTGTGCTCTTTGTTTAAAACACTGCACAGGATAGGCCCTGAATTGCTGAGGAGGAGTTTTACTTGGTACTCACCAAGTTAATCTTTGCACTCTGCCTTGGAAAAGTTGCTGGTAATACTCAGATTCAGATATGCGCATTGGGGAGGTAGAAGTTTTGTGCTCAGAGCATCTAAAGAATTGAATGCCCTTTCTTTACACATTAAAGTCATGCCTAATCTGGCTTTGAGGAAGGCATTGAAAACATGTGTTTTCTCTACATGCTAACCTCCTTTTTTGACTTATTCCTGCATTTGTTCACTCAGCTAGCACCAAGATGCTCATTTGGGCATGTGAGCGCTCCATAAGAACATTTAACATTAACATTATATTTGAAGGAATCTGACATTGGAGGGTAAAAATTAATTTAGTATCCTCAGGTTGATTTGTGGGATTGGTGCAAGTTCATCCAACAAATACAGTATGAGTGGTCTCCAACCTTCCTCTTATAATCAAAATTTGTGATTTGTTATATTTGTCTGTAATCTAATTCTGTATTGTTTGTACATTGTTTTACAGTCTAAATCATAAAAATTGCTTAGGCCTCAGTTCCCCGCTTCCAGTAATGGATGCGTGGGGAGTCCCTGAATTCCAAAAATGATGCAGTGGGGGTCCCCAGGTTCCAGTGATGATTGATTGGGAGTCCACGGAAGTCAAAAGGTTAAGAACCACTGGTGTAGAGTACAGTGGTGCAGAGTAGAATAGAGTGATGTAGAGTGCAGTGACGCAAAGTGCAATGGTATAAATTGACTTAGCTTGAAGTGGGATAGAGTGCAGTGGTGTAGCATAGAATGGTGCAGAGTAGAATATAGTGGCATACAGTGCAGTGTAGTTGGCGTAGAGAGCAGTTGCATAGAGTGCATTGGTTTTGAGTAAAGTAGTGCAGAGCGCATTGGTGAATTGAGTAGTGGTTTACAGTAGAGGCCAATGGAGTACAGTAGTGCAGAGTAGAGTAGCATGCCATAGAGTGCAGTGGCGTAGAGTGTAGTGGTGCAGACTGGAGTATAATAGTGTAGATTGCAGTGGTCTGGTGGCTCAGTGGACTAATGCATCCACTGCAGGGGCCTGTGTCAACATCTGTTATTCAGCGCCAAGAGACCTATGGGTGAACGTGTGCTTTACAAATACATATGCTATGTTATAGAGTAAGTGTGCAGGGTAGAGTAGAGTGGGGCCAGGTAGAGTGCATAGCATACAGTAGTGGCATAGAGGGTACTGGCATAGAGTGCAGTGTTGCAGAGTAGAGTGGCATAGAGTATGGTGGCGTAAGAGTGCATTGGTTTTGAGTAAAGTGATGTAGAGTGCATTGGCATGAAAAGAAGTGGTAAGAGTAGAGTGGCGTAGAGCAGAGTGGTGCAGTGTACAATGCAGTGGCTTAAAGTTGCACAGCATAGAGTGCAGTGATGTAGAGTGGTGTAGTGTATATTGTTTCAGAGTAGAGTGGAATGGTGCAGGTTGAGTGGCATGGTGTAGAGTGCAGTGGTGTAAAGTGGAGTACAGTGGCATACAGTGCAGTGACTAAGAGGATATTGTCTCAGTGTAGAGTGAAATGGTATAGAGTGGAGGAGTGCAGGGTAGAGTGCAGTGGTGTAGGTTAGAGTGCAGTGGTATAGAGTGGAGTGGTGAAGAGTGGAGTGGTAACCAGTGTAGTGGCCAAGAGTGCAGTGGTGCATAGTAGAGTGGGGTAGAGTGCAGTGGTGCACAGTAGATTAGAGTGGAATACATTGTAGTGGCGTAGAATATTGCAGAGTAGAGTGCAGTAGCATAGAGTGCAGTGGCTCAGAGTGCAGTGGCAAAGAGTGTAGTGTTGCAGAGTAGAGTGGTGTAGAGCACAGTGGGGTAGAATGGCATAGAGTAAGTTTGTGTAAAGTGCAGTGGCATTGAGTGGTGCAGAGTAAAGTGATTTAGAGTTCAATGGTGTAGAGTAGAATGGCATAGAGTGCAGTGAATAGAGTGACGGGGAGTGGCGCAGGGCAGCTTGCAGTGGCATAGAGTGGAATGACGCAGTGTGATGTAGAGTGGTACAGAGTGGAATGGAGTGGAGTGGCATTGAGTGGAGTAGGGTGTCACAGAGTGCAATGGTGCAGTGTAGATTAGAGTGGCATTCTGTGGATTGGCATGTAGTGCACTGGTGAAGAGTGGAGTGGTATTGAGTAGAGAGCATTGGCATAGACCTCAGTGGCATAGAGTGCAGTGTTGCAAAGCAGAATGGCATAGAGTGGAGTGGGGCTGAGTGGAGTAGTGTAAAGTACAGTGGCATAGAGTGCAGCGGTGCATAATAGAGTAGTGTGGGGTAGAGTGCAGTGGGATAGAGTAGAGTGGTGTAGAGAGTTGAGTCAAGTGGCATGGAGTGGTGCAGAGTAGAGTGTAGTGATAGTGTGGCGTGGTGCAGAGTAGAGTGCAGTGGGAGTGGAGCGGTGCACTTCCTGTGCAGCAGCATTTTTCCCCACCTGCCCATTGATTTATTATTCTCCACGCTGGATAGCGTTACTCCAGCACCCATGTACCCCTACCGTTCTTGCTCCCTTTGCTAATCCACTGGCCCAATGACGCTCTGATATCCCCACCCTGATTGACTTTATAGGTCCAGCCTGCCTCCTGAAATCAATTGAACACCACTACTGCAATCCACGTTACTTGGCTATTTACAACCTTCGAACATCATTCCCCCCATCGGAGTACTCACAGGTATCCATTACCCTTGCCCCTGTCGCCTTACGGTTTCAGTCGGGTTATTACAGCCAATGAGGGCCGATTCTTGACACCGTTTTCCCCCTCTTCCCCATCAGTTGCCCCACTTTGCCTGATTCTCACGGCCTTATCCCTTGTTGTCTGGATTACTGCAGCATTATCCTTCCAGGTTGCTTTTCCTCAGTTACCTGACTCCTATACCGTCTACTACTATTACTTACTTGTTTTCAGGGCCTCCGAATCTTTATTTTGACCCCTTCTCTCTCTCCTTTCTATACAGCACTATACATGATTTAGTAACCTTTCTCCTGAAGATGACCTGGAATTGAACAGGTCGAAATGCCGTCGACTACTCAGTGCAAACCGTGGCGTTTATGGGGTCCATCTGTTCATGCTGTTTCATCACCTTTGTGTCACTGCGCCGTTCAAAAACACTAGCACGTTCAGTGCACACTTGGTTGTTATGCTTACTTTAAGGAAAATTGTACTGAAGTGCTGATACAACTACTTACAAATAACACCTTATATTGTATGAAACCTGCTTGTGGTCTCCCTTTCTTTTTTTCTCCTCCCTCAAGTGATTTATACACTCTTTGTAATTGTCTTTGCAAATGAGAACTGGTTGAGACACTGTTGTTTTTGTTATATACTCCACCCAGTCTCAACTGGGTTAATGGGTTTCCTCCTGTACTTTGTATTCTAGAGAAAGAAAAGTAAGCACAAAGCTCCCTCGAAGACAGAATCTGGCATTTGACGTCTGTCTTTGAATGCAAAGCATATGTGACAAGATAAGTAAAGGATTTAAAGGCCTGTTTACAGAACTCCAGTACTTGTGGAAGAATACAGTAACTAGGATTTGGGCAACAGAAGGGACAAAGTCAAGCTGGACAGCCTAAAACAAATAAAGCCAACAAATATGAAGAAAGCTAATGTGAGTTACAAATCACAAACCCAATCGTAAGCAATGGGTGGAATGCATTCTGAAAGAGGCTTTCTGAATACCCTTAAAATATAATTTGCAAACCAGACAGCGAGCCTTCAACTTAAAAATGAAGGTAAACAGAGAAGTGTTTATGGGCTTACAGAATGAGAATGATTATGTTTTGTGATTGTGTAAAAGTAACACGGGTGCCAAAAAACTCAACTGTTGTAGAGATTAAAAGTGTATGCAAGCCTAGAAAAATCCTAAAATTGTTACCAGAAGTGCAGGTCTTGTGACTTAAATAATCTGCTCATCCTCGTTGGAATGCTCTTGACTCATAAACTGGTTTCAAATGATGTGATCCTGGGAAAATACTTTAATTCACTGAGCTGCCATTTTCTTCATTATCACAGATGAGAGCACCTTCAATTCTGCGAGTTCAGCATGGCTGCTATACAAAAACTTCTTTTGTTTAATTTAATAGAACAAACGTTTGCTTCATATATAATACAAATCTATCCACATATGGGATACACATGGCCCCTGACTAGCCTCTTAGTTCTTTAACAGCATTGTCAACCGGACAGGGGCAGGAATGTTCCTCAAATCATGTTTAAAATTATCACTTTATATAAATGCATAATTAAAGCACGAAGTGGTAGCACACTGTCATTTGCAACAGCAGATTTTACTTTGAATTGGCCACAAAATGTCCTACTGATTTTGTATTACTGATAAATTTATATAATGTACCAACAATAATGTTTGGAAAGCAAATTTCTGCAAATTTGTGTCATTTGCACATCACCAAGTAAAGTGTTCTGAATTGTTTTGCTTCTACTTAAATCTTTGTTTGCATCACACTTTTTATTCACAAAAAATGTGCTTTCATAATCTAGTTGGTTTCCAATCAATCAATCAGCAGGTCTTGGGTCTGATGTAGGCTCAGTGGGAGGGTGTTCCATGTCTTGGCGGTGAGGTGGGAGAAGGATCTCCCGCAGGTGGTTTCTCTTTGAACGCGCGGGACGGTGGCGAGTGAGAGGTCGGCGGAGCGGAGCTGGTGGTTGGGGATGCAGAAGGAAAGTCGTCTGTTGAGGTAGGCTGGGCCGGTCTTGTGGAGTGCCTTGTGTGCGTGGATGAGGAGCTTGAAGGATATCCTCTTGATGACCGGGAGCCAGGCAGGTTTCTCAGGCGGGCGGTGATGTGGCCGTGGCGTTATATGTCAAGAATCAGTCATGCTGAGGCATTTTGGAGGCAGTGAGCTCGATCGGGGCTCCCGTATAGAGGGCGTTTCCGTTGTCGAGTCTGCTGCTGACGAGGGCCTGGGTGACTGTCTTTTTTGTATCTGTCGGGATCCATTCGTAGATCTTGCGGAGCATGCTGAGGGTGTTGAAGCAGGAGGAGGAGACGGCGTTGACTTGCTTGGTAATTGAGAGCGTTGAGTCGAGGATGATTCCCAGGTTGCGTGCGTGGTTGGTGGGTGTCTGGGCTGCCCCCAGTGCCGTCTGCCACCAGGAGTCGTCCCAGGCTAAAGGGTTGGAGCCGAGGATGATGACCTCCATCTTGTCCGAGTTCAGCTTCAAATGGCTGATCTTCATCCAGTCGGAGACGGCCTTCATTCCTTCGTGGAGCTTAGCGGTGATGGGGTCCTTGGTGAGGGAGAGGATTAGTTGAGTGTCGTCGGCGTAAGAGAATATGTTGAGGCCCTGCTGTCGGGTGATGTCTGTGAGCGGGGCCATGTAAATGTTGAACAGTGTAGGGCTGAGGGAGGATCCCTGGGGTATGCCGCAGATAATCTCGGAGGCTGCGGATCGGAATGGGGGAGGCGGATGCTCTGGGTTCTGCTGGAGAGGAAGGAGGTGGTCCATTCCAGAGCCTTGTCTCAGATCCCTGTGGCGTGGAGGCGTGCGCATATTGTGCAGTGGCAGACGGTGTCGAAGGCAGTGGAGAGGTCTAGGAGGATGAGTGCTACGGTCTCACTGTTGTCAAGCAGAGTCCTGATGTCATTGGTGGCGGCGATGAGGGCAGTCTCAGTGCTGTGGTTGCTGCGGAACCCTGACTGGGAAGGGTCCAGGATTCTGTTCTCTTCGAGGTATCGGGTTAGCTGTCGGATGACGATCTTCTCGATGACCTTGGCTGGGAATGGGAGCAGAGAGATGGTCCGGAAGTTCTCGAGGTCTCTTGGGTCTGCTTTGAGTTTTTTGAGTAGGGCATTGATCTCTGCGTGTTTCCAGCTCTCTGTGAAGGTCGCGGTCTCGAGGGAGAGGTTGATGACGTTGTGCAGGTGGGGGGCGATGGAGCTGCTTGCTTTATTGAAGACGAGGTGAGGGAATGGGTCTGATGGAGAGCCAGAGTGGATTGCGCTCATGGTCTTGATGGTGTCATCCGTGCTCACGCTGACCCAGGCTAGCAGGGGGTCGTGATCGATGATGTGCAGAGAATCTGTTGTGTTGCTTTCTGTTGGGGCTGTCTGGGTGTTGAAGCTGTTGTGCTTGTCTGCTATCCTGCGGTGGAAGAAAGTGGCAAGGGAGTCGCACTGGGCTTGCAACGGCTGTATGTCGTTGGTGTTGGAGCTGGGGTTAGAGAGTTCCTTCACAATGTTAAGAACTCCTTGCTATTGTGTGCGTTGTTGTCGAGTCGGTCTTTGAAAGAGGTACTCTTGGCAGCCCTGATGAGGTGGTGGTGGTTGCGGATGGCATCCTTGTGTGCTGCGTGGCTGTCCGAAGTCTGTTCACTGTGCCATTTCTTCTCTAGTTTCCGGCAAGATTACTTGGAGGCTAGGAGTTCTGGGGTGAACCAGATGGCCCTCTTACTGGTGGCTATGTGGGGGGGTTTCTTCAGCGGGGTGAGGGTGTTGGCGCAGTCCTTGATCCAACGTCTGAGGCTGTGGGCAGCGTCGTCAGTGTTGGAGGGTACGGTGGGTGGGCTGAGAGCGAGGTTTGCATGTAGTTGGTGTGGTTGAAGGAGAAGTGGGGGCTAGAGGAGAAGACGGGGTCAAGACTGTGGCAGGCGGAGTGGGTGGGGGTTGTGACGAGTTGTCGCAGTCCGAGGTTGGCGAGGTTATCGATCAGGGTTGTGGAGTTGCTGTCGTTGTTGTTCTCAAGGTGAAAGCTCAGGTCTCCGAGGAGGATGTAGTCGGTGGAGGTCAGGGCGTGCGTGCTGATGAAGTCGGCGATGGAGTCGCTGAACTGGGGGCCAGGTCCGGGGGGTCGGTAGACGAGGGTGCCTCTGAGGGTGGAGTTGGGGTCTGTGTGGATCTGGAAATGCATGTGTTCGGCATTGCTGAGAGTTTCGTCGGTGCTAGTCGAGACCCTGATGCTGTTCTTGTGGACGATCAGAAAACAACACTGGGTGTTGGGCTTCCCACAGTAAGGCCAAGCCTCTTTAGCACTATACAACAACACAAAAGCCAGTACTGTGACTTCTATTTAGCTTCAGTTTCCTGCGCGCAAAGAATTAAACTAAGTGCGGGATGATGACAAATTTCACAGATTCAATCCCTTTTATTTTTATGAAAGTTTTTTGATAAATTTGTTGGTTAAAGTTCACCAAAGATTAAACACAATTAGAAAACACAAACAATACCGTGTACAATATTCATAAAATGTTTCATAAAACAGACATTAGTGAGAAAAACACATTAGTGAGAAAAAACAAACAATCATACATAATTGATCAACATTTACATTCAAGACTCACTCTCTCATACACACCAACATACAAAAGTCAATATTTACAATTTAGAATGTCATAAAGTGGATTTTTTTAAGGGGAGGGGAACACCATAGAGGTATACTTTGGATTGAATGACCTATTTTTGGGAATTTATAATGAACTATTTGAAAGTCAAAATCTTATGGTGTTGAAAAACGGTCTACGCGTTTCAAACCCCTGACAGTTGGGGGGGTTCTCATCAGGACCTCATAACTGAAAAAAAGAGAAATGAGATCAGAGTCACAAATGTGAAAAATTGCGTAGGGGAATTCCTAGCTACCACATCTGTTTGTCGCCTCTTACCTTGAATGAGAGCATACACTAGGAGTGAAAAACCAGGCGTTGACCCACTGGAAAACCAATCAATGGAGAGACCGAATCAGCCAACCTGTATATATTCAAACAAAGCAACGGATGCTCACCGAGCTAACAGAATGTTACTTACATAATTTCTGGAGAAGATGTACACAAGTTTTCTGTGGGGGAAGAGAGAGGGGGGGCTTATATGAGCTATTCAGGTGTTTATAAGACAGAGCAGCTGTGTATATGAGCAACGCATGGCTTACTTGTTAAATTTGTTTGGATTGGTTTCCAATGCGGAGCTGTTGTCGGTCACAACGCTGCCGAAAATGCAGCGAATAAATCAAGAGCCTGTTGGCAAAGGGAAGCGTTATTCGCATTTGGGTTTCAGAGGGGCGGAAAGCAATTGTCCTCAAACGAAGTTGGATGCTTAGGACGGGCAGTGCTCACCTTCGGTCAAGACGGCGTCTATTCCTCTGTATTGTTCTCAACGTCACAAGCGAAATGTACTGGCGTGCCGAACGTATTAATCGCTACTAGTCTTCTTCTGGGTTCCCGGGCTTCTGGGAAATGTAGTTCCGCTGTGATGCGCGTGCGCGCAAGTTCTTGTGTTCCGTATGTTTGCGATATGTTTTGAGGACCGGCCCAATGCTTTGGCGGTGGAATGATATTGTGCATATTTCAGATGAAAAAAGTTTTGCCTTTAAAGCTAAGTTCGCAAGGTGGTGTATTGCAACGGCTTCATGGTTCTACTTATAGTTTAGATTGCGGCAACTTATGCATGAGTTCCGAGGAGCGACACTACATAGTATCAGGCCATTCTGATCGATTTACTTGTGGTGTAAACACGGCGGCAGTCGGATCAAAAAAAGTTATTAAATGTCGTGGCCAGCTTACGTGAAGAAGGGCGCTGCTCCCGTGGCCTGTCATTGTTATTTGTGGTTGAGGAATGAAATGTGCCAGGCTCTGTTTCAATTGGAACCATATGGCGTATATGGTTGCTCACGAGATTCAGTTAAGTTTGTACAATTCAGACATTTCATTCAGTCCTTCAACCACTGTGTTGAATTTCAAAATAAGCATTGCTTCCCTTTGCAGCAGTTTTTTATCTAGATCTCCGCTTCTTTGGTCTTTATCAACCTTCAGGATAACTGTCCATTTCTTGGAGGGGTACTAGGTGTTGCACAACTAAGATGGCCGAACACCAGTGAGGGTCTGGCAGCTTTGCAGCATCATCCTACATTCATCCTGCTTAATATGCATTCCTCCTTCCTTTTGAAGCCTGCCTCTGCCTCTGAGCACCCATTTCCTCCACCACCTCCAGTGTGAAATTTGGGGCTCTCCACTCACCTCCAGTGTCTTCTGAGCTGGACTCTTCTCTCCCCGAAATGAGAGTGGTGTCTCGCCTGGAGCCTCGGGCGGTCACTACCACAACTCGAGATCCGAGGATCCCACTTGTCGCTGGGCCTCTGTTCCCTGCGTAGGTCTCTCGCCCTGCCAAGCTCCTTGCTGTTCTCCCACAGTGGTACAAAAGGGGGTGGTCCGTCCATCACCACCCCCTTTTGTACCGCTTTTGTCCGCCATAAGTGTGGCAGGGTATGCTCAGACGTGAGTCCCTTGCTCACTTTGCCACTGGATTCAAGCAAGCCGGACTGAAGACGGCTGGAATGCCAGAAACCGGTCTTCGGAAGCTTTTTTCCGGTCCAGGGAAGACATGGCTTGGCAGTTCGGGCTGGACTGTTCCCATGAGGCACAGGGTCAGACTGATTTGCATATAGCCATGTCTGAACTGGGGTGGCAGAGTGGGCTAAAGAACGGTGATGGATTAAACCCAGATCTTTTGACTGGGTGTGAGTGTTTGATTGATTCAGATGCTCCGTCCATCACCACCCCCTTTTGTACTGCGTTCTCCCACAGTGGCTGCATGTGTATGAGCGACCTTCAACGCAGACTGGCAGCGGGAGAACAAATCCTCTGAGGCGGCAGTACCTTTGACCTCGATTCTGTCTGCCCGCTGCTGCACTGGTGAGGTACGTGAGCATGCCGCCTCTCCTGTGCCCGCTGGCCCATCAGCTCCACTCTCTTTCGCTTTATTGCGGAACCCGCCCACGCCTATCTGCTACCTTAAATGATCCTCGCTGCTCCTTGACATAGCGGGCGGCAGCGTGTGTGCCATCCCGTAGCACAATGTGGCATAGCCGTGCTCTGCCTATGTAATAAACCTTCTGACACCTGCCTGAGTAGCCCGAGCCCTCGGGAGACTTAACGCTCCCCTAACGGGCCTGTCTGGACTCATCCTCCCACTGACTTCGGAGGCTTGCATTTCATCTATAGCGCTGGGCTGCACTGCAGCCTGCAACCTGGTCTGCCTCTTGGAATTATACAGCGGCCATGTCTCCATGAGGAGCACCCACGGGAGGTTGTCACTATATTTTTGGCGCCTACTGGTAACGGTGGCAACGTGACCTAACTGCCTCCAACTTACTACGACCTGGTCATTTATAACTGATTGGGATCACTATCCTAGCATTCATCACATCATGTTCCAATCTGCTTTGTGGGTATGCTATGTCACTCTTCTTTCAAGTGAGTACTGCTCGAATTTGGCCGTCCAGGTGTTACAGATCACGGAGGGCTGTCTGCCTTGGTCACCGCAGTGACTCACACTCTGCTCTGAATCCTACTCCTGCCCAGACTGAGCGACATCCTTTCTGGCATCTCCCAACCATTGTTCGGCACACACAATCTCACATTGACTGGCACTTTAATTGTGCCCATTTAGTGGTCCTGATTTTCTGGGCTCCCGCTGAGGGCAACTGATTGTACATCGCGCTGTCATTGTGGGGGTAACTTTCGGTCCTACTGGCCCTGCTGCACATTTGCTCTCTCCCCCCCCTTCTGCAGTGCTGGGGAAGTCAGATGGCCACCAGAGCAAGCTCGTTTTCGATGCCAAAAAGACCTGCGCACACAAGGGCACAGGTGAGACCAGCCAGCCAGACAACGAACGTCCACCAGCATCATCCTTGTGATCTGATGGTGAAGTTAAAATGCAGCTGTTAGCCATAGTTTAACAGGCCTTTCTAACAAAACGTACTTCATGAACAGCCGCCTAGGCTTCCTTGTTCAAAAAGTAGACAAGCATGATACGCATATTAAGGAGGCCGAAAAACGCATCTCAGATAATGAAGATACTACATCTCAGATGCAACAACAAGTTGCCCAGATAGACAAACTGTTGAAGGTGATTGCCATCAAAAATGAAGACTTGGAGGCCCGCCGTAGCCGCAAAAACATTTGAGTCATGGGCATTCCGAAGAGCAGCAATACAGGACGCATGGAGGACATAGTTGAGTGTCTATTGCGAAGTACATTGGGGTTGGACGCATTCTCCACGCAGCTCATTGTTGACCGAGTGCACTGCTCTTTGGGCCCCAGACCTCCTCCGGGCAGCCCTCCCTGCCCCATCGTAGCTTGTATACTTAACTATCGGGACCGGGACACTGCTCTCAAATTATCCCAGGAGAAAAAATCACTCCACTTAGAGGGGAATGAATTCACAATCCATCCAGACTTCACTGTCACTGTACAGGAGGCGAGGTGTAAGTTTTTACAAGTCAAGCAGAAACTCCGGAAGGCACAGATCGAGTATGCCCTTCTCCATCTGGCACGCCTGCTAGTCTCCCACCAGGGTAAACATCATATATTTTCAAATCCGCAGCAAGTTGAAAACTTCCTCAAAACTGTCCGACGGTGTTCACCACGGGGAGACTCAAGTGATCGCATATCCAGATCTTTATCTCCCAATACAGCTGAACTTTGAAAGAATTACTGCTACTATGGAATTATCATACCCGGCTATTTCTACTTGTTCTCATCTCTGGCCCACGATTCTTGGTGGGGTGGGGCTCTTGTCAATGACTGCAGTAATAATCACTGTGACATTTTCGCCCAGCCTCAATCACAGACAGTTCAGCGGCAGCAGCTCTGCTCTCTGCCTTGTCTGCGTGCTCTTTTTTAACTCAACTGCAGGGAAAAATCACCTCAGCTGGGGCCGACGTTCTGAACATTTCTACAGCCCATGGTGGTCAGATAAGTGACCTGCTTGATTTCAGGCTGTTGCATGTTATAGATGTGGGCTTAATACCTGCTCGGACAGGTTGAGCTGAACTGTGCCAAGCCCCCTCCCTCTCTCTCCCCTTATCTCCCCGTTCCATTGGGTAATTGCTTATAGTTCGAGTGAGTAGGGGGAAAATCGTGACCCACCAGCGATCCCCCCACTTGGGCGATCCCCACTTGTTACTTTTATTCTTCTCTGTTGGACTTCTATCATCTAGATGGCAATATCAGGTTTTCTTTGGTTGTTGATTGGTTCATGCGATGCCGGCACGATTGGGGTGCCATTGTGGGTGGGGGCTGGTTGGGATTTGATGTTTTTGAATGTTTTTTGGGAAATTCACCAGCAGATAATCACAATAACGCGCACTGGAACAGGCATGTACTACACCAGCCATCAAGGTGTATCCATTGGCTGTGTGTCACTCCTCCCGTAATACATTCACCCCTGACACACTCCGTATAAAATTGCTTTCATGGACAGTCAGAGGAATTTGCGACCCCCGCAAATGTCGGCAAATTCTTACCTATCTCGATAGGCATCAGATACATATTGCGATGCTTCAAGAGACACAGTAAAAGGGCTGCGTAGCAAGTGTTCTCTTCTTACTCTACGTATTCAAGTGGAACCTTGATTTTAGTAAAAAAAGAACACGCCTTTTATCTTAGGCTGCACATTCAGCGACATTTCTGGTAGGAGATGCATGCTCTGGGGCACACTGGGCACACAGTCAGTTACACCTATTTGTTGCTATGGACCTAACACAGACGATCCAGACTACTTTATTACATTATGGGGACATATTCTTAAGATAGGCTCCACTCATGGTATTTGGGGAGGAGACTTTAACACTGTATTATGCTCTTCAATGGACAGGTCCAACCACTTCCGCACCATTACACTAAAACTCACGACACGCTGGCGCGCTCATGGCCTTATTGACGCCTGGTGCTACGTTCATCCCTTATACAACGGCACATGCTTCCTGGTCACGGCCAGATTATTGGATCATCTCCCAATGGGTTGCTCCTTGGATTCTCTCGGTGGACCACAGGGACAGAACCCTATCGGGCCATGCTCCGGTATGCATGACAAATGCTCCCCTAACTCGATCACCTCCCCACTCACCTGGCGTCTGCTGCCGGAAGCACTATTAGACACTGCCTTTTGGGCGGAACTTGGGGAAGAGATTTCCAACTTCTTTGAAAGGAATAAGGGCACCGTCACCCATATGAGCACCCTTTGGGAAGCTTTTACTGTTACGATGCAGGGAATCTACATATCAAAGAACTTTGGGGTCCTTAGGGACATTCGTCGTAGTCTGCGTCGACTTGCGGGGGAACTGAAACAGCTGGAAAAAGATATGTGACAGGATACAACCGGGGCTCAGAAGGCTACACTTCGGGACAAGCTCACTAAATGCACCACCACTGCAGAACGCAAGATCTGCTTTTGCGGCAAATACTTCACCGCTTCGAGGTTTGGAGAAGAGGAAAGGCCTGGCAGGGTGTTAGCGACGAAAATTTGTTTACCTCGCTTGTCTAATTACATTACGGATATAAATGGACAGCTCGGGACATGACTTCGGGACCGCGTTGAAATCTTGCAGATATTTACTGACTTCTATATGAATCTCTATCATTCATGTAGGTTTGGATCCCCGGATTTTGCTCCATTCCTTCAAGACATAGCGCGTGGGTGGTTGGGTGATAATCCACGGGAATTTCTAATGGCCCCCTTCGAAGAGGATGAATTTAGAGCGTCCATTATGCAAATGAAGTTGGGCAAAGCCCCTGGGTCCGACGACTCCCCATTGATTTTTATAAGGCGTATCTTGAACAGCTGCTGCCGGTGTTGAAGGAGGTATACCTCGAAGCTCTAGAGGTGCAGATGCTTCCTGGTACAATGCGTGAGGCGTTAATCACCTCCTTCTTGAAGCCGGGAAAACCTGCAGACAGTTGTGATTCTTACCGGCCCCTCTCCCCAATTAATACGGACGCAAAAATCATAGCCAAACTCCTAGCCAACCGCCTCAGTTTACTGATGGAGAAGCTAGTGTTGCCGGACCAGGCAGGTTTCATCAAGTTAATGAGGCTCAATTACGGGCGTACACTAGTGAATCTCACCAGTAGCATTTCTCGCTGGTATGCGCTTTCCCTTACTATGGCAGGTCGTATTTCACTCATAAAAATATTCATCCTCCCCAAGCTTCTAATATTTGTTTTTAAATATTCCATATGATTTGGGCAGGCATTTTTTCTCTCAGCTTCGCTCTGAGCTAATCAGACTGGTGTGGGGAGCTAATCAGACTGGTGTGGGGTGGTAAGCTACCGCGTTTGCAGTGGGATACACTTACACGCCATATTCCCAGGGGGGATTTGATATCCCTGATTTAGAACTGTACTATATCTGTGCCCAAGCAAACTATTCTCACTATTGGTTTGACCCTCCCAGATATACACCCATGTGGCAAATGAGCACTGGCTGGCAGACCCCATCCCGTTAGATGGGGTTATATTGACTACACCCTTCCCTAGCACACCCTTCCTGACCTCAGTAGATTGCACGGTCGCAGCGTGGCACTGCATTGCACGTTACTTGCAAGCCCCCATTTCATATTCCCCGCTGCTCCCACTTACATGCCATTCAAAGATGCCGGTCCTGCAAGGAGTTTTTCAAAAAACTCAAACTAAACATAACATTCTTTATTGGGGCGACCTGTATGCTGCTGGCACGTTCCGCAGTAGAAAGCAGATCTATAAGGATAAGCAGCCCTCTCCCATGGACATTTTTCTCTACATACGCCTGCAACAGGGTGTTAGAGAATACACTCCCTCATATCGGCAAGAACCCCTAATACTAGCCCCCCTGCACCGACCTCTCCGCCGCCTTCGACACAGTCTGCCACAGCACCCTTATACAACGCCTCAGCAACATCGGAATACAAGGAAAAGCCTTGGACTGGATCACCTCATTCCTCGCTGGGAGATCTCAAAGAGTCCGACTCCCCCCGTTCAACTCAGAAGCCACTGAAGTCATCTGTGGAGTACCACAAGGATCTTCACTCAGTCCCACCCTCTTCAACGTTTACATGAGTCCACTTGCATCCATCGCGTGTCAACACAACCTTAACATCATCTCTTACGCCGACGATACCCAGTTAATCCTTTCCCTCACCAATGACCCCAACACCGCCAAAACCAATCTTCACGAAGGCATGAAAGAAGTAGCCGACTGGATGAAACATAGCCGCCTCAAACTCAACTCAGACAAAACGGAGGTGCTCATCCTAGGATCCTCACCCTCTGCTTGGGACGACTCTTGGTGGCCCTCCGCTCTGGGCACAGCACCCACACCGACAGACCATGCACGCAACCTTGGCTTCATCCTAGACTCCTCTCTCTCGATGTCCAGACAAGTCAACGCAGTCTCATCCTCTTGCTTCAACGTACTTCGCACTCTCAAAAAGATCTTCCGCTGGATTCCCCTAGAGACAAGAAAGACTGTTACCCACTCACTGATCACGAGTCAACTGGACTACGGCAACACACTATACGCCGGAATCACAGCAAAATTACAGAAAAAACTCCAACGCATCCAAAACGCATCAGCGAGACTCATTTTAGACATCCCCCGCCAAGATCACATCACCGGACACCTAAAAGACCTCCACTGGCTTCCCGTCAACAAAAGAATTACTTTCCGCCTTCTCACCCACGCACACAAGGCCCTCTACAATCTAGGACCCGAATGCCTCAACAATCGCCTGTCCTTCTACAAACCCACCCGCCAACTAAGATCGTCCAATCAAGCCCTCGCTGCGGTCCCGCGCATCCGAAAATCCACCATGGGTGGTAGATCCTTCTCCTTCCTTGCCGCCAAGACCTGGAACTCACTCCCCACTCACCTCCGCCTTACTCAAAACCACACCTCCTTCAGAAAAGATCTTAAAACCTGGATATTCGATAAATAATGAACCCCTTCCCCAAGCGCCTTGAGACCCTCTGGGTGAGCAGTGCGCTATACAAATCCACGAACTTGAACTTGAACTTATATACTACGAGCTAGCACCGCGTCCCACTTGGTCTCGACACTCTATCACAGCATATACACAGAAAAGGTATATCCCTCTTGTCACTCAAGGGAGAAATGGGCGACTGATATTGGACAAGAGGTCACTGACCAACAGTGGCTGTATTGCTGTAAGCAGACGGAGCAAGTCTCTTCTAGCAGTCGGCTGCGTATCAATCATTACAAGTGTTTACATCATATTTATTACACTCCCGTCAAGCTACACAAATACAAATTATGTGAAACTAACCAATGTGATAGGTGTGGGGCTGAAGCCGCTGAATTTCTTCACCTTGCATGGGATTGCAGATCAATCTTTACCTATTGGCAACAGGTAATCACTGTTTTAGAGTTGATGCCATCATTGCAAACCCCCATGTCTCCGATTACTGCGTTGCCGGGGTACACAGAAGACATACCGGCTGCACACCGTAGATTTGTCTTGTTTACTCTCTTATTGGCCAAGCGGCGCAAAGCCTGTAAATGGGGCCATGGGCGTGCGCCCAAAGTTCAGGATTGGATTGGTGATATCACACTCTGGCAAGAACAAACGTGCTCTTATGCTGAACTGCTCCCGCTTTCCTGGCGCCCCGCGACATTTGGGGCCCATTTACAGCATATCTCCTTGAACATCCTGTACAGTCCTCTCAGGTGACTTAGATATCCTTTCCAATATCCATTTTTATGCTCTATGTATGAATGGTCCATGTGCGATAATTTTCTTTGTTTGCATTGATAATTTAAATTACAACATGGTCACTGTGCTACATATACAGCTCTCTGTAATGTAACGTGTCCTGCTGCTGTGTGCATTCTCATTGATTATGATTGTGAATACTCTGCTTGTTACTTTGAAAAATTTGAATAAACAAATAAAAAAAAATACCCCTTGCTTGAGATACAAACTTTGATTTACTAAATTAGCCATACCTGACTTTGTGCCAAAAACGAAGGCTTCATTGAAGCAGGTGTTCACAAGGCAAATGTTTTCGCACAAGCCAGCCTAATTAGATGACAAGCACAGAAAATGACAGCAACAGCAGCAGCAGCCCTTTCGTAATACATATGACTGTATTTCTTTCTCTCTTGCGCAATGCAGTCCGACAAATTTGGTTGCTGCATTAAACATTTGTAAATGTGTTCCATTGTGTTTGTTCAGCTGAAATCCACTTTTGTCAATGTATCCAGAAATTAGCTCTTGAGGTCACAGTATGACTTGGGATTGCCTGAAGATCTCCAGGGTTTTCAGATTTGGTGCTTGAAGATCACTTTGCCAAGAATTGTTAAGGAGTTTGGGGAAAGACTACCATGCCATTTCCGGTTACCTAATGTGTCTACCAAGGTTGTGCTCTATCTCCAATACTACTTTCATTATACTTTAATGGTGTTGTTACTCATCTATCCAGCTGTGTTAATGATGCTCTAAATCTTTGTGGGCTAAAGATCACGACTTTATTCCCTGCGGATGACATTCTCTTCATCTCCTATATCTGTGAGGGTCTTTTCAAAATAGTGAACAGTTTTTCTGAATTCTATTTCGTTGGAAGACTTGTAGTAAAAACTACAAAAACTAAAGCATTGGACTATAAATCACCAAATAATTTCTATAAACAGATTTGATGTTAGATGGTACAAGACACGACTAGTTTTGCGACTTAAAATATCTCTTAGTTTTTTTAATAATTTGCCAAATCTCTTTATACTTTCCAATGTTGTACCCATATACATAATATAATATTTGAATTGTGGCCAGATGGCTTCAGGTATAGAGAAAGAAATCGTGATCTCTTTAGAGGTATCTTCTTTTCAGCAGAAGATGTTAGTATGACAATATTTTATATAAGGTAGTAGGTATACTGGGGTGCTTTGGTGTGGATCTGTTATGTGATGCCTATTTTCAACCCCTTACATTTTGATGCTCCCACCCCAAAGTGCTCAGCTCCTTTTTTATAATTTAGGCAGTGCTCACTCAAGGATTCATAACTTTTCTTTTCCTCACAATGTATTCAGGCTTTTGGGTACTGGGTTATTACTTGGGGAGGACAAGTGTCCATCCCAGACGATAAGGCCACCTCCTGCTAGAAGTCACACAAAGTACATAAAATAAGCCTGTACTCAATACCTGGTAATGCGATGCAATGTAGTTGGGCTTAAAAGAAAGGCAATGTAAAAAGTATTTAAGCAGTGCATAAACAGTAGGAAAAGTAGCACAAACCAATACAATTCCAAACCAATATTGAAATAAAGAGAAAAGAAAAACCTAATGAGAAAAAAAGGACAAAAATCTAATAACGGGAACCAGCTATGAATTATTTAAAGATTTTAGTAATAGTAGCAGCAAAAAATACAAAGCTCCAATGACATTCAATGGAAAAGGTAGACTGGGACACAGGCGTGATTTGAGGCCATCCACGAAGGAGGTGTGGCAGGATACACAAAGTGGACTGGTCCCGGAGAAAGTCTGGAAGCCAGAGTTTCAAAATCCTAGTACTTAAAGGAAAAAGTTATCTCTCTCTCTGACAAATCTGAAATTGCAGATGCCACCGTGGAGCTGCCGATCGGAAACCTGCCACAGGTTGATCCTGCTAAGGCTCTGAAGCTTTTGATGTTTTTGCCTGAAAAAGGTCAAAAGTTCCAAAACAGAAAAGGACTTCTTGTTTTTTTTCAGAGATGCTTTAGCCTTTCAGGAGGGTGAATCTGAAATTCAATCAGATGCTGTGAAATAGCCGGTCCTGAACTTTTCACAGTTGGTCTCCTTGACTCTAGAGTTCTGGAGAAACATTTTCAAAAGTTTCCAAACCTTTCATAGTTTTTTTTTTTTGTTTTTTTTTTTTGGAGTTCAAATCTGCTTTATTGTGTAAATAAAGACGTGTCACACAGCTTGTCGTGCCCACAACCCGGAGGCCGGCAGCAAATAGGCGCAGGATTGTACACAGCCTTAGTGTCGGCACCCCGGAGGCCCGACGGCATTACATGGGAGAAATGAAGTGGGGTAACGCCACCGATGTGGTACGACAGAAAAGGATGAACAGCAGCAGAACAGTGTTTTTCTTCGGAGATAAAAGTGAGTTCCTCCCTCTCCGTTTTTTTTTTTGGGGGGGGTTTACAACATCTGAACAAAACAACCCAACAATGTAGTAACGAGGAGGCAAAACATGCTACATGGTGAATTAAGCAGCAGAGAGCAGGTGTGGCATGCTATGTGTGCAGAGGTGTGTATGTGAGTGTGTGCAAGTTCCAGTAGTCCCAGCAAGAGGAACTCTATAAGCCAGAAGCCAGGTTAGGTGTGGAGTCCCAGAGGGTCAGCCTGCAGTGGGTGTCATGTCATAGGGTAGGTAGGGCACATACGGTTCGCGTGTAAGTGAGAGGGAGTAATGGCAATCTAAGGTAGTAGAGTCATGGTGTGGGCTTCACATGGGGTCTGGGGGGGGGTCAACGAGTGTACAGTGGTCGGAACTGGGGGGTACTCCCCCTGGACAGCACAAGGAGGAGGCACGCACGCTGAAAGAGGATCCCCAGCCAGGTCCAGTATTGGAGCAGTGCGCTAATCTATGATGGGTTGGTCGCCTGCCGGGCTCGTGTCTTCTGAGCGTGTAAGTAGATAACGCATCAGTGGACCCCAAATGTCACCGGGGCGACACGAAATAGGCAACAGTTCAGCAAATGTCGCGTGTTGCTCTTGGCAATAAGTTAAGTCGCCCAGCCAATCCTTAAATTTGGGCGCTCTGCCCCTTCCCCACCGGCACGCCACGCGTCTCTTGGCCAGCAGGAGCGCAGTGTCAATGAATTTTCGGCAGGATCTGGGAAATCGTACAGAGTCCCCAAGCAGGGCCACCAATGGATCAAGAGGTACGGGCTCTTCAACCATCTCAGCAAGAGCATCCAACACTTGTTGCCAGTAGGTCGCCACCTGAGGACACGCCCACGCCAAATGGAGGAAGTCAGCACCAGCAATATGGCAACGCTCACAGCGGTCGTCATCAGCCAGACCGAAACGCAGCTTCCTCGCCGGCGTGTAATATACTCGCTGCAAGTATTTATAATGGATGATCTTCAGTCTGCTGCCGGCAGAAATGTGAGATGTGAGCGCGCAGCAGCGGTGCCACTGCTCGTCTGAAATGTTGATTGCGAGTTCGGTAGCCCAGCGCATCCGCGCATTGGATTCCGGTATCTTGGCAGTTCCCCTGAGTTGTCGATAAAGGCCGGAGACCAGGTGGGCCCCGTCCTGTGAGCTCAATAAAAAGTGTAGCGGTGGCAGGGTGTCGGGCTCGTTGGGAAATTCAGGCAGTATATCTCTCATCCCCGCCCGCAGCCGCACATAGTAGAAGAGGTCGAGGGGAGTGCGGTCATGTTCAGCAAAGAACAGGTCTGCTGACTTGAAGGTGCCTTTGAAGAACAGATCTCCCCAGCTAGAGACTCGTAGCTTTGCACAGAGGTTGCGAAAGCCCAGTTCCCCCAAAAGGGTGAGATCAGGGTGATGCACGAGCGGTAATTTGGGTGAGTAAAGAAATGTACAAGCCAAGCCTTTGGCGATGCGGCGCCATGCGTCCAACGTGCAGGAGACCGACGTATGTGGTGTAGTAATGGCAGATTCAGGACAGTGAAGCAAGCCATTGAGCGGGAGAGGATGTACGATCCAGTCCTCCACCGCTACATGCGGCATAAAGGGAGTGGGGGCCATCCAGTGGTAGGCGAAATGCGCCTGCGCACAATGATAGTAGGCTTCGAAATTAGGAACATCGAAACCTCCTTTTTCATAGGGGAGGGTGATGGTGGACCACTTGAGTCGGGGGTTCCTGCCACCCCAAAAGAGCCGTCGTAGCTCCGACCGCAGGGTTTGGAAAAAATTAGCGACAGGGTAGTAAGGTATATTAAGAAAGAAGTACAGAAAGCGGGGGAGCACCACCATTTTTATGAGCGACGCTCTTCCAGCCATGGATAGAGGCAGGGTGATCCAGCGGTCCACTGAAGCAGTCAGTTTGGTTATCGCTACCCCGTAGTTGGATCGCAGTGTCTCGTCCCTGTCCCGCGAAATGCATATCCCAAGATAGCGGAGGTCAGATCGACACCACTCAAGTGGGTAATCGAGGGGGAAATCGGTCACTGCATCGGTCAGGGGGAAGAGCTGCGACTTGGACCAGTTGATATGGACACCAGACATCCCGCCAAACAGTACAAACTCCCTAAGTAACGGGTTAAGATATACTTCGGGATGTTTGACATAAAGTGTGATATCGTCCGCGTAGAGGGACACATCAATCTGGCGCTGCAAGCATTGTACTGCGCCGCCGCGGTGTAATTGGCGCAGTCAACAGGCAAGAGGCTCGACAGCTATGGCGAACACTAGGGGAGAGAGAGGGCATCTCTGTCTCGTTCCCCTGGTCAGTGCGATTGGCTGAGATAGATGACCGTTGATAAATACTCTTGCCATAGGGCGAGTGTACAGCAGGTGGACCCAGGATATAAATAATTTGGGAAATCCCATGCTAGCCAGCACTGAGAACAGGTATGGCCATTCAACGGAGTCGAAGGCCTTGGTCGCATCGAGGAAAATGGCCGCCACAGGTGTGTCAGGGTGCACCGTGCGGAGCAGGGAGAAGAGCGTGCGAAGGTTGTGGGAAGTGGACCTGCCCGCCACAAAGCCGGATATCAGGCCCCACCGTGGAAGTGTAGAGTGATTGGTAATGCGCCACGAAAGTAGCGAGGATCGCGTCTGAGTCTCGAACAGCATTGCCAGAGGTGTCGGCGAGTTCCAATATGGTGTTGTGAGCTCGTGGTGGTTGTGTAATCACAGCAAGTGCCTTCCCGGGCCCGTCCCCTTCGCAATATTTGCGGGCCCGCCAGTGTTTGCCCCTAAACTTTGCTTCTCGCGCAGCTTCCTCTTCATAACGCGACAGCTTTTCCCTAAAGGTGGCCTGCAGGCCTGGGTTGGGGTTGGACACCATCCTAAGTTCTAAATCCCGCAAGTCTTTCTCCAATGTGCGAACAGATGCAAGGATAGCGCGTAGGACACCATGGCCTTTGGATATACAATACCCCCTGATTGTGACTTTGAATGCCTCCCATATATGCTCAACAGAGTCTACCGATCCCTTGTTCCTAGTGAAGAAATCCGCTATCTCTTCCCCTAGCTCAGTGTGAAATAGGTTATCAAGGAGGATATCAGGGCGAAGTCGCCACTGCGGCCGAGGACTGTCCCAGCCTGGTGTACGACAGTGTAGCAAGACAGGGCTGTGATCAGAGTATTTCCGCGGCAGGTGACGGACCCCCACCAGTTCCACAGCAACATCCTTTGTGATGAGAAAGTAGTCTAACCGTGCCCAGGTCCCGGTGTAAGATGTAAAGTGCGTGCCCTAGCGCCCCAGGGGGTGCAAGTGTCGCCAGGCGTCCAGTAGTCCGCCCTCCTCAACGATGCCCTCCAGTGCCTCCCTTGCCTTGGCCTTGTAGGTGCAGACCCCATCCGCTCTATCTAGCTGTGGTTGCATCGCCAGATTAAAGTCCCCTCCCCAAACCACATGTTTCGATGCAATAGAGAGAATTTTGCCCCAGAGTGTAGTGAAAAAAGCTGGTGTGTCGACATTAGGCGCATACATGGACACAAATGTGAAAGTGTCGCGGCCTATCCTGCCCCACAGAAGCGCATATCTGCCCTCCCCGTCAAGTAGGTCTCCAAACTTCTGAAAAGGTACCTTGCGGGCAATGAGGATAGCGACTCCCCTCGAATAGGTAGAATAGGAGGAGAAGGCTCGTTCTCCGGCCCACCTACTCGCAAATGATGCACCGTCCTGTGGTGACAGATGCGTTTCCTGCAGCATAGCGACTTGCACGTGATGCCTATCAAGGTATGCAATGACATCTCGACACTTTCTGGCATTATTCAACCCTCTTATGTTCCAGGATAAACAAGTTAATTGCGTGTTAGCTAACTGAGTGGCCATGGATGACACAACACAAGCCAGAACAATGCCGACCTAGGCAGTATAAGTAAACCACCCCCGCACGACCAGCACCGGTGCTCACACCAAGGCAAAGTTCAAGCATACAGTCCAAGAGATGATTGCCTCGAAGAAAAAGAGAAATATCCCACCCCACCACCCACCCCAGCATCCCAATCATGCCAGAAGCCAAGCAATCCCACCCAACAACCCTCCCCCTCCCCCCTCCCCCAAGTCAAGTAACACGAACAGCTGAAACGCCAGCAAGTCTAAGGGGATCTCCCAGTTGGGGTAAGACATAGAGAACGCACAGCCACTTCCTAGACCCCAGCCTCGTATCTGTGCCGCCCTCGGTGGAGACTAGGACCAGGAAAGTGGTCCTTGGTTTACGTTACCACAGGGATGAAGAGTCCATGCAGGGACACTGTCCGTTCGGTCTCTCGTGCCTGTGCATCAATGTTCGGGAAAGCCACAAGCAGCCGCAGGTAGGGTGCGCAATGCAACGGATATCCACAGTCAGTCTTCATGAGGCTCCGGGGACAAGTCTGCTCCGTCGCTGTCCTCCTCCGCATCTCGGTCCTCCCTGCGCGCCCTCCGGAGCGATTTGAGAAAGTCTTCTACTTTCTGTGGGTTGGTGAAGAACCGTTGCTTGCCCTGATGAGTGATGCGTAGCTTTGCAGGGTACAAGAGCGCATAATCGACCTGTGCCTCACGTAGCTTTTTCTTCACCGGCAGGAACTTACGCCGCTCCTCCTGCACCATTGGCGTGAAGTCCGGGTAGATGGAGAAGGTGACTCCATTGTATTGCAACGATCTTTGAGACCGGGCCGCTCGGAGGGCAGTGTCCCGGTCGCGATAATTCAGCAGCCGAGCAATGATGGGGCGCGGCGGCAGGCCAGGTTTGGGCATAGGTGCCAAGGAGCGGTGCGCCCTCTCAACAATGAACTGAGGCGAAAAAGCGTCTTCGCCGATGGATCCCTTGAGCAGTTTCTCCACGTACAGTTCCATTCTGCCCGTATCTGTGGATTCCGGCACATTGGTGATCCGTATTTTGTTACGGCGACTACGGGCTTCCAAATCCTCATTTTTTGCCGCTATGATCCGGAGGAGGTTGTCCATCCTGGACAGTTGAGTGGTGTGAGACGTGGCCACGTCCGAAGTATCGGAGATGCGTTGCTCCGCGGCCGTGATGCGTTCCTCATGTCGGTCTACCTTGTGCACCAGTGCGTCCAGCCGTGCGGTGACACCATCAACCTTCTCCACGACAGTGGCGAAGCCCTGTCGCATCTCTTGTATCAGGCTGGACAGGTCGGCGTCCTTAGCTGAGGAGACGGTGGCTTTTGGGGAGGACGTCCTAGGGTCCGGGTCCAGCTGCGTCGACTTCGCTCCCTTCCTCGCAGCTTCGAAGCTGAGCTTGGTCTGGTGGTTCTCTGGGCGCACCATGGTGTTGCCGGGACACGACCCCCAGGAGCGTAAAGTGCAGCAGCACTTCTGGTCGTCAATCTAGGGCGCTGTCACCAGTATGCAGGGCCACAGCAATAGCAAGGCAGGGCAGTGTCGGGAGAGTTCAGCAAGGATCCAGGCGGCGAAGGCACGGGGTCCTGGTGGGTCCGTGCAGGCCCTGCGCAGTCCGGTGGCTGGAAAGGGGGCGGCGAAGTACCAGCAGCGATGGTGGTGGGGCCCAGCCCGTGAACACTGCTGTGGAGAGTGGCGGCGCAGCAGGCCTAGGCAAGTGTCAGAGGCAGAAAGGCCGAGGCGTAGCGGGGGCGTGCCCCGCAGGTGCAGCGGTCAATTTGGGGCGCCTGCAACAAGTCCACCCCGCACAGCACAGCCAGGAAACAGCAGAGCAATGCCAGGTGAGTAGATGGGGAGCGTGGAAGGGCCCCAGCCCTTTCCCCACGGAAGATGTGGCTGTTCTGTAGCCAGGGGCAGCGTCCCAAGATCCGGCGCAAAGTAAGTAGCTAGGGCCAGCAGAGGCCCGATGCAAGATCGGCAGCAGGCTCGAGGGTCCAGGCCTGACAGGCAGCCTCCCCGCCGGGCAGTATACCGGCCTGCGCCACCCCCCACCAATCGGGCCCGGCACCTCTCGGGGACCTGGCGGGCTGTGTGACGTCCGCCCCCCGGCAGCCCACAGCAACGGAGGCAGCAGCAGTTTCCCCGGCGGGGGCAGTGAGAGCAGCAGGGGGGGGGGCGGGGAGGGTCTCCGCAGCACCGGGCAGGCCGCCCCTCACCTCCGCCTCAGGTCCGCCGGCGATGAGCCGTCCAGAGGTCCGCCAGCCGCTGAGGGGAGAGGCCTAGTTCCTCGTGGTAATCCCCGGCCCAGCGTAGCACTGCAGGGCCGGCCGCATGCACTCCCCCGCACCAGAGCTGTCGTCGGGAATATTTCAATGAGGCACCGCTCCGGCTCCAGTTCTCCCAGTGGCACCAAACTTGGACCGAGGGTAGAGACAAGTGTTCTGCTGCGAATCACCAGGAATGTAAACCGATGTGGACCCCGTGGCAGAGGATAACAGTAGGATAATGTCCCAAGGAGCGGGAGCTGCGATATTAAGCGGCCATTCCGCTTGTGCGCCCTCTAGCGCCCCCTCCAAACCTTTCATAGTTATCAAACAACCACAGGAGTACACTGCAAACCGACTCAGGATTTCGAGGTGGGGGACACCTAGAGATTCTCAGAGTACCGGGCAAAGGCCATCAGCAATGTCCACTCAAGTTCCAGTTGCCACTGATGAGCTTGAAATTGAAGGAAAAAGGCCTCTTGCTGCTTTTAGTGCCCATGTAGTCACACAGGAGGTCAGGCGACTGACACTTGGAGTCCTAGGTACAAGGAAGAGCAGGTCTAGTCCTTCAAGCTCCTCAGAATTCACAGACAGCAGGTCCAGTCCTCTTCTGTTCTTATGCAGGTCCATTAAGTGTTCTGAGGAAAGGGGACTGAGGGTTTTACTTTGTTGGGTTCACCACCCTGTTGGTGGAATTGTCTCTTGGCGCTCCCTAACCAATGGGATAAAGGTTCTGGGGGCCACAGTACCGACCTATTCAGTAGTTCCTGTTTATCTTACTGCAAACAATCCCATAGGGCCCCCTTCTCATAATTCAAGATGGGCAAAGGCTTCCCCCTTGTGCAGATCCTTCATACCCATTCATGAAGTGAGGCCAGAGTAGTGAGAAAATCCCCTCCTCCATGGTTACTCTGATCTTTCCAAGTGTCACTTAACATTTACTTGTGACAAGGAAGCCCCATTTAAAGAAGTTTAGGTTCATGGGCCCAGCACAGCTGGTCTTCCTGCCAAAGGAAGAAAACACCTCTCCTCTCCCAGGCCTCTGTTTCTGCTCTGGGAACAGTTTTCACTCCTACTTCAGGCGAAGCACTGGCTGGGCAGTTACAGGACAACCAATGCAAATTATCCTCCAGTAGAGTCATGCAGGGTTAAGTAACTTTCTAAAGATACCTTTTCCCATATAGTTAATACAAATCCAACTTTCCAACCATTGGACTGGATTTTTATTACAAATTAAAATAAGTCCATCTATTGAATCTATAGCTGGCACGGATCAAAATGTATTCAATAAGGTGTTTAAATTATACTCTGACATTTCTCATGTAGCAGGTAGAGCCTGACTGATCACAATGTAATTTTAGGCCTGGTCACGAGGGCAAAATGCCATTTCTAATGTTACATATGTGCCACTCTTAAATATGCTCTTCCTTATGGGATGCAAGGTATACCTAGGTGTTAAAGATTGCAGGGATTTGTTAGCATGAGCTGAAAGCCATTTTTGTACTTGGCAGCCATTTTAGTTAGCCATGTGCTCGCCATGTGCTGTTTCCCTCTTCAGAGCCTTGCACATGCTCAGAAGGGCCTAGCTAGTAGAATGCACCTGCTCCTCTTATATAACTGTCAGGCTATTTTTACTGATGTATGGAGAAGTAACTCTCCTCCCACTCTGTTGAGCAAGCAGATCTTGCATGCCCATATTAGGCATTTTGCATGCTAACATGTGCCAGGACCTCCCCTTGGTCTTATGCTGACTATGTAACCCTAAGCCTATATAAGGCCCCTGTTTTCTGTACTCCTTAGATAGCTTCATACAGTTTCTGAGGGTACTGTGTGACAAAGTCTCCCTCATCTGAGGTTAATAAATGCATTCTTTTTATATTTCAGCTTCTGTGCCAATTTCTTCTTTGTTGGTTTAAAAGGACCAGGTATCAGTGAGACCCCTGAGAAGGTTTCTATTTTCTTCAAATGACGCTCCAACGTGGACCTCATCAGAGAAATGGCTATCCAAGGGAGTGATCTTGACAGGAGACAGGAATCTACTGAGGAGGGCAGGACAGGATTCTACTAAGGAGGTACTCTGTGCACGGATATTCTGGGGACTCTCAGTCTCTGCAACCCAGTATATTTCTGGTCTTCCTGATTTTGACCCTCCACATGTTTACCGCTCCTGACTGAGAACCTTTTTGGCGTGAGTATTTAAAAAAAAAAACCCTTAGGTCATTCAGAACTTGGCAGTTAGAATCTGGACACCAAGTGATTGGTAAGCGTTGTTTTGAAACAACGCTTGCTGTTGGTTTGATGCCTGGGATTGGTAAGGTCGTTTTGCGACGCTTGCTGTGGCTTTGGAATTTGTATTGGCCAATTTTGGAATCTGTGATTGAGAATATATGAATTACAATTTGTGTAGGCAGGTAATGAGGAGATTTTTCTCTACTTTGTATAAGATTTGAACGGCACAACGTACAAGTGTACTTTAAGTGTTACTTTGGTTATAATATTTGCATATGTTGCAATATTTTTGGGATGCCTGTTTCAAGCACACATCGAAGAATGTGTTGCTTTTTGGAGGTACCATAGTGAGATGTGAAGTAAAGCCGGCTCCCCTAGAGGGAATACCTAAATAGGTTTAGGTATAAAAACATATTTCTTCCTTGGTGACTTCTCCCCATGGATTTCAAATATGAACATAAAACAAACAAGGATCCTAATCTGCGCACTTTTAAAAATAGAGATATGTGGAGCGATATTTTGGTGTTCTGCCAGACAAAGCTAGTGAATTGAGTGTATTTTGGCTTCTTGAAAATAAAACAGTCTGTTGGGCTACTTTGTGCAGTCTTTTGGAATGCTATTGAGAAGCTCTTCTTGTAAATATGACTTACAACTAATATTTACAAATGGTTTGGTTCAAGTACAGTCTGTGGGCTGTCCTTTGTTTCTGTCCTAAGTGTTGATCTGTGGGGTAATCGTGTGTTTAAATGTCTATGTGGTTTGTAGTTTAACATTAGTACTTCTGTGAGTAAATAGCGATTGCACTCTTTGTGAAAGAATGACTAGCCTTAAGCGCGCTGTATTGTGTGTTCCGAGTCTATGACCCCTTCTGTATATGTCTGGAATGAGCTCAATGTGTGTGTTTGTGTTTTTTTTGCTGTTATCAGTCTGTTATGCAAAATGTCATATAATTAACATTAAATAAAAATTTAATAAAAATCCAGAAATGAACCATATGATATGCTAAATGTTACTATTAAATTGATAGAGTAAGGAATTATGCACATGTACAAACGGCCACAATGCTAAAAAGATGAAATTAGAATTCACATTCAATAGGAATAAAATAGGCCTCAAAAACGAAATTGTGTGTTTTGCAATAAATAAACTGAATTATAACAGCATTTTCCTTAGATACATTGTGTTAGATATTAACAGGCAAACATATCATCTGAGTAAATTGGATGTTGCTGACCTAAACACACACTAAAGACCGATACATTGAAAGGCTTCAGTTTTAAATAGACTGTCACTGTTAGACCTGACATCTTTTGGCGTGATTACCCCTATCTTTTTGCCTCTGCCTCCTGTATTTTTCGATGCTGTGCTGGATTCGTTTTTGCTGGTTTAGATGCTTTGGACACTCTGCCACTGCTGATCAGTGCCAGAGTGTAAGTGCTCCTTATGTAAATTGTTATTCTGATTGGATATACATGTTTGGCATATTTGTATTACCATGAAGTCCCTCGTAAAGTGCACTAGGTGTGCCAGGGCCGGTGATGACAAATGCTACTCGTGGGCCTGCAGCACTGATTGTGCCACCCACAGGAGTAGCCCTAAAATGGTGTCTCGGGCCTGCCACTGCAGCGCCTACGGGCAGTTTAGAACTGCCATGTCCTCCTGGTCGGCGTCCCCGCTGACCAGGCCTAAACCCTTCCCTTTTCGTGCACATCAGTCACCCCTATGGAAGGTCCAAGGTACCCCCCTGGGCAGGGTGCAGTGTATGTGAAAGGTAGAGCATGTACTAGTGCAGGTGACATGCTCTGGTAGTGAATTACAGCCATTTTCGTTTTTCACTATTGTAAGGCTATCTTGCTCCATAGGTTAACATGGGGGATGCTGGCTACAGTGGTTAACGGCATTTCTTCCCATAGGAACAAGATAGGACATAAGTATCTAGTATCCCTGAACTCAGGATTTAATAATGCATCTTTTAGGAAAGGTGGTTTTTGGATCCTGTGTTTGAGAACCGCACTTTTAGAAAGTTGCTGTTCTCTTGTCTGACCCTTCTGTGTGCCTGAGACTGTTTGTGTATTGACTGTCTGGTTTGTGAGTGACAGGGGCTGGGGAATGCCCCAGAGGCTGGATGAGTCAGCACTAGGCTGAGTGGAGCAATTGCTACCTGAGTGGTGGGCGGGTTAGCACCTGGGCTGAATAGGGCTGTGCCTGCTTGCCACAATGCTGGCTCCACCTCCTGCTGGGCGGCTGAGGACCCTGCCCCTCACTCTGAAAGGAAAGATGCAGCCAGCAAAACAAAGTGCTCAGGATCCACCCAGAACTGGTTCAGACCGGGCTCAGGGCCCACATGCACTGAGAGAACAAAGACTTTAGGGGTATAAGTACAGGACCCCTGACAACAGAAAATTAGATCATCCTGGAAATCAAGAAGGAACCTCTGCCAAGGAGAAAGCTGTCGTTGAAGAAGGAAGACTGTCCCGCTGTTGCTCTGCTGGACTGACCTGCTGTTGCTTTGCTGCCAAGGAGAGGGGAAGGACTTTGCTGTGAGCTGTGTCCCCTGTCTTGTAAGGAATCTCCAAGGGCCTGAGAAGAGCTGGCTCCCTGTTTCCGAAGTCCCAGGAACAAAAGGACTTCACCCCCAGTCTCCCTGAACTCTGCTGAGAGAGTTCTGTCCTTCGTAGAGTGCTTGATCCAGTTGTGGGGCCTCTAGAAGTTGAACCTGAGCTGGGAAGCTTAAGACTAAGCTGAGAAACTTGTGAAGCTGAAAAGTGTCTCATCGCTCGCTTGCGGAGCGCATCCCCGACAGTGCGAGAAGTTTCCCGCCGCTACGAAGGTCGAGATCGGCGCAGCGCCTGACATCGCTGCCGGAGCCGTCGCACCCTTCGTTTGCGGGACGCACCAGACCGGTGCGGGAGAATCGAACATCGCTGCGAGTGTCGTCGCAGAGCCTGTCGTCTGGGTGAGATCGCCGCGCCGCTTGCTTGCAGACCGCATCACGTCGCTGCAGACATCGCTGCAGAAGCATCTCACCGAGGAACTGCGAGAGAGAGGATCACCGCTGGACCGCGCATCGTCGCCCCGGAGATCGTCGCAGCCCCTACGAGATCATCGCATCGTGCCTTTGCGAGAACAGACTTCCCACGGAACCTACGCACCGGAATCTACGCAAGCTGCCTTCCTCCCCTTACAGACCGGATTCGTCGCCGCACGCCCGCTGCTGCAGCGGGGCTGTCGCATCGCCTCCCCGGGGTCTCAGGAGTAACGCATCACTTGTTTCCACCGCACCAGCTTCCTGCCTGTGGAACTTTGTTGTATCTAAAAGGTACTGTGAGTCAACGTGACGCAACTGTGAACTTTTCACGCATCTGTAGATTATTTGGTCGCAACTTAAAGAACTTTGATTACAACCTGAAGAACTCATTTGAAACCATAACCTTGCATCGGGTATGTTGGATTTTTGCCGTTTTGGTCTTGTGTAGTTTAGAATAAATATCTTTATTTTCCTAAACTGTTGTGGAATCAGTTTGTGGTGTTTTCACTGTGTTACTGTGGGTGTTGGTACAAATACTTAACGCATTGCCTCTGGTTAGCCTAGACTGCTCAGGCCAAGCTACCTTGAGGGCGAGCAGGGGTTATCTAAGAGGGTTATCTCCTCGTCCTGACTAGAAGCAAGGGTCCCTATTTGGACATTGGTACCTACCTCTGCCAACTAGAGACCCCCAGTTCTAACATTGGTGGCAGCGGTGGGATTTGAACTTGTATTTGTACTTGACCCACAGTAATTGGTGTACATCACTAGTGAGTGCAGACCATTACGCCACCGCATACTACTGGTTTTTGAGTTTTTGAATTCTGTTTTTGAGTAACTCTTCGAAAAGCATCATGTCTCAGAATGGGAAGGCACCCAGTGAGAGGGCAGAAGTGGAATTGGAGTTTGCCATTGGAGATTTGTATTCATACAAAGTTGAGCAACTTAGGAAATTCTGCCTTGAGTTTGAGTGCCCCATAAAAAGCGCCTACAGAAAAGAGGAGCTGCAGAGAATCTTGAAAGCCCATTGGGAGGCACTAGAGGGAGATGATGATGTGGATGTAGAAAATGCTTTTCAAGGCAATGATCTGCCAGTGGGCAGAGTAGGCTCAGGAGCTGGCAGCAACCACTCCAGTAGGGGCCTCACCCCAGAAGAGTTACAGGAAAATCAAAGAATAAGAGAATATGACTTGGAGGTCATGAAAATGAAAATGAGGCAATTGGAAGTAGAGAAGGCGGCGGAGGGGAGCAAGGATGCCCGCGCCTTAGAGGAAAAGAAATTGCTTTTGGCTCATGAATTGAGAATAAAAGAGCTGGATCTGAAAAACAAGGAGGTGGATGCCAGTTCTAATGGTGGCAGCGCGCAGCCAGTGCATGGGGGTAAAGTATATATTCCCAAAGACCTGGTACAGAATTACCATAGGAGTGAGGATATTTATGCCTGGTTCACTTCGTATGAAATTGCATTGAAGATGAATGATGTGCCTGACAAGTATTGGGGGGCGGGCCTGTGGAAACATTTTGAGGCGTCTGGGAGGAGTGCTCTAGAGCCTTTAGAGTTGACAGGTGCCATGACCTACCCCAATATGAAGGAGGCCTTATGTCTCAGGTATGGCCTTACTCCAGAGCAGTACAGACTGCAGTTTAGAAACTCCAAGAAGAAAGAGTCTGAGACTTGGATGGAGTGTGTGAATGGGTACTCGCGTGCACTGGAAGGTTGGATGAAGGGCAGTAAAGTAACTGATTTGAAGGGGTTGTTGCATTTAATCAGTTGGGAGCACTTGAGTAGTCTTTGTGTTCCAGAGCTGCGCCAGCATCTTTTAGACAGCAAGCTGACCGACCCCATTGAGCTTGCTAAGGAGGCGGACCGCTGGACCAGTACCAGGGTCCACAAAGGAATTGTGGGTACCACAGCCAAAGGTGGGCAGGGTCCCCAGCAGAAGAGTGGGGGGGACAAGGGTAACCAAAAGGAGTTCTCACAAGGGCCCCAAAGTAGTTCCCCGGAAAAGGATTCCCAAACCCCCAAGCCTAAACAGCCATGGCCCTCTAAGGGTAGGCGGGACAAGAGAAATAACCAGGGTCCCCCTACCTGCTATCACTGCAACGAGGTGGGCCATATTGCTCCAAAATGTCCCAAGAAGAAGCCCGCACCCACTGGTGCTCCCGCCCCAGCGTTAGCTAGTGTAGCTTTGGGTGGGGATTTGGTTTCTAGTGATTGGGGAGAGCTAGCGGTCATGACCCTTGTCTCGCTAGGAGACCGAGAGATGGTCCCGGAAACCTTACTGCCCACTAACACTAAGAAATATGGGCAGAAGGTGACCATTAATGGAAGGGAGGTTGAAGCACTGAGAGACACCGGAGCCAGTGTGACATCCGTGAGGTGTCAGTGGGTGTCTGAGGAGCAAATCATCCCTGGCGTACTCCGCCCTGTAGTGGCCGCTGACAGCTCAGTGCGCCTCTGCAAGTTAGCGAAGGTTTCCTTTGAATGGGGAGGAGTCTCTGGTCTTTTGGAGGTAGTTGTCAGCGATGCCTTGCCTGTGGACTGTCTGTTAGGCAACGACCTGGAGAGTTCTCCATGGAAGGACATAGAACACCGAACTCACTTGGAGATGTTGGGTCTGCCTGCGTGGATCTGCGTGACCACGCGTGCTATGGCAGCCAGTAAGGGTGATTCAGCAGAACTGGAGCCTGAAACAGTGGCCCAGAGACCTGCCAAGAGAGGAAGAGGCAGAGGGTGCAGGAAACCAGCCCCAGCCGTTCCCACGGTCCAGGAGGAAGCAGAACCTGAGGGGGATGCCCCGGAACCTACAGGGGAACAGGTGGCCGAACTGGGAGACCTACCTGAGCTGACCCATTGGCAGCAAGAAGGTGGTCCCTCCAGGGAGGAGTTCTGCCAGGCGCAGAAGGAGTGCCCTTCCCTCATTGGTCTGCGGCAACAGGCTGTAGATCAGGCAGCAGGTGGAGCAGTCAAAGATCACTATGTCTACTGGGAAGGTGACCTACTCTATAGCGAGCCTAAGTTTGCTGAGCCCGGTGCAGCCCGTGTGCTGGTGGTACCCGAGCGCTTCAGAAACTTCCTAATGGGTCTGGCTCATGACGTGCCTCTCGCAGGACATCTGGGGCAAGACAAGACCCTACACCGGCTTGTCACCCACTTCCACTGGCCCCAGATGAGGAAGCACGTCGGTTCCTTTTGCAGATCTTGCCAAACCTGTCAAGCTAGTGGCAAGACTGGAATGAAGTTGAAGGCCCCCCTTCAACCCTTCCCAGTGGTGAGCACCCCTTTCGAGCGGGTGGGCATAGATATCGTAGGGCCCCTGGACCCCAAGACAGCCTTAGGCAACAGGTTCATCCTGGTCTTGGTGGACCATGCCACCCGGTACCCGGAAGCAGTCCCTCTCAGGACAATCACAGCACCCGTGGTGGGCCGTGCATTGATGGGGATCTTTTCCCGTGTGGGGTTCCCCAGAGAGGTGGTCTCCGACCGGGGTACCAACTTCATCTCTCGGTACATGAAGTCTCTGTGGGAGGAGTGTGGGGTAACTTATAAGTTCACCACTCCGTACCACCCTCAAGGAAATGGGCTGGTTGAAAGGTTCAACCGGACCCTGAAAGGTATGATTATGGGCCTAGCGGAGCCCATGAGACGTAAGTGGGACGACTTGTTACCATGCCTTTTGTTTGCCTACAGGGAGGTGCCTCAGAAGTCCTTAGGGTTCAGTCCCTTCGAACTCCTGTATGGCCACCCTGTCAGAGGACCTCTCTCGCTGGTGAAGGAGGGTTGGGAAAAGTCCCGTGGGAAAACCCCCCAAGATGTGTTCAGCTATGTGCTGGCCATCCGCAACCAGACACAACGCTTCAGGAAGCTCGCTCAGGCGAACCTGGAAGCAAGCCAGGAAGAAATGAAAAGATGGTACGACCAGAATACCACTCTGGTCGAGTTTCAACCTGGGCAGAAAGTGTGGGTGATGGCACCAGTGGAGCCTTGCGTGCTCCAAGACAAGTGGTCTGGGCCATACGAGGTGGTGGAACGGAAGAGCGAGGTAACCTACCTGGTTGACCTGGAGACTCCCAGGCAGCCCCTGAGAGTTCTGCACGTAAACCGCCTCAAACCACACTTTGAGAGGTCTGAAGTAACCATGCTCATGGCTACAGATGCAGGGATGGAAGAGGATAGCGATCCTTTCCCTGACCTCCTGTCAGTTAAGGAGCACGATGGGTCAGTGGATGGTGTGGTCCTCTCGCCCACCCTGACCCCAGAACAGCAGAATGACTGTCGCCAAGTGTTGGGTCAGTTCTCCTCTCTGTTCTCCCTTACCCCAGGAGTCACCACCTGGTGCGTCCATGATGTGGACACTGGAGACAGTCTGCCGGTAAAACAAAAGTTTTACAGGGTAGCCGACAAGGTCAGGGCCAGCATCAAGGAAGAAGTTTCCAAGATGTTGGCGCTAGGGGTGATTGAACCCTCCAGCAGCCCCTGGGCTAGCCCAGTGGTCTTGGTCCCCAAGAAAGCTGCTACCCCCGGTGGCCCGCCAGAACTCCGGTTTTGCGTGGACTACCGTGGGCTCAATGCGGTCACGAAGACTGACGCACACCCTATCCCCAGAGCTGATGAGCTCGTGGATCGGTTGGGAGCTGCCAAGTACCTCAGTACGTTTGATTTGACTTCGGGGTACTGGCAGATTGCCCTAACTGACGGGGCCAAGGAGAGGTCAGCATTTTCGACGCCAGAGGGGCACTTCCAGTTCCGTGTCATGCCCTTTGGGTTGAAGAATGCCCCTGCCATGTTCCAGAGACTGGTTAACCAGGTACTGTCCGGGCTGGAGGAATTCAGCGCCGCATACCTGGATGACATTGCGGTGTTCAGCTCCACGTGGGAAGAACACTTGCAACACCTCTGCGAAGTGTTGAAGGCTCTGCAGAAGGCAGGCCTCACTATCAAGGCCAGTAAGTGCCAGATAGGGCAGGGATCTGTGGTGTATTTGGGACACCAGGTGGGGAGCGGCCAGGTGGCGCCCCTACAGGCAAAGATTGATACCATTCTGGCTTGGGAGCCCCCCAAGACCCAGACAGAGGTGAGAGCCTTTTTAGGACTCACCGGGTATTACAGACGGTTTGTCAAGGGATATGGCACCATTGTCGCCCCCTTGACAGAACTCACTTCCAAGAAGTTGCCCAAAAGAGTTGACTGGACTGACGCCTGCCAAACTGCTTTTGAGGCCCTGAAGACTGCGATGTGCACAGCACCGGTGCTCAAGGCACCTGACTTTTCCAGTGAGTTCATAGTTCAGACGGACGCTTCAGAGCATGGTGTGGGAGCAGTACTCTCACAAGCCACTGAGGAGAATGGAGACCAGCCAGTAGCTTTCATTAGTCGGAGGCTACTCCCCAGGGAACAGAAGTGGAGTGCGATTGAAAGGGAGGCTTTTGCTGTGGTCTGGGCTCTGAAAAAGTTGAGGCCCTACCTGTTTGGGACTCACTTTCGTGTTCAGACCGACCACAGGCCCCTCAGGTGGCTAATGCACATGAGGGGTGAAAATCCAAAACTGTTGAGGTGGTCCATCTCCCTACAGGGAATGGACTTTACGGTGGAACACCGCCCCGGTACAGAACACGCCAACGCTGATGGTCTGTCCAGGTTTTTCCGCCTTAGTGAAGAGAACTCCCAAGAGGGTGGGTAGTTCTCCCCACTTTCAGCTGGAGGGGACACGTGTTAGACCTGACATCTTTTGGCGTGATTACCCCTATCTTTTTGCCTCTGCCTCCTGTATTTTTCGATGCTGTGCTGGATTCGTTTTTGCTGGTTTAGATGCTTTGGACACTCTGCCACTGCTGATCAGTGCCAGAGTGTAAGTGCTCCTTATGTAAATTTTTATTCTGATTGGATATACATGTTTGGCATATTTGTATTACCATGAAGTCCCTCGTAAAGTGCACTAGGTGTGCCAGGGCCGGTGATGACAAATGCTACTCGTGGGCCTGCAGCACTGATTGTGCCACCCACAGGAGTAGCCCTAAAATGGTGTCTCGGGCCTGCCACTGCAGCGCCTACGGGCAGTTTAGAACTGCCATGTCCTCCTGGTCGGCGTCCCCGCTGACCAGGCCTAAACCCTTCCCTTTTCGTGCACATCAGTCACCCCTATGGAAGGTCCAAGGTACCCCCCTGGGCAGGGTGCAGTGTATGTGAAAGGTAGAGCATGTACTAGTGCAGGTGACATGCTCTGGTAGTGAATTACAGCCATTTTCGTTTTTCACTATTGTAAGGCTATCTTGCTCCATAGGTTAACATGGGGGATGCTGGCTACAGTGGTTAACGGCATTTCTTCCCATAGGAACAAGATAGGACATAAGTATCTAGTATCCCTGAACTCAGGATTTAATAACGCATCTTTTAGGAAAGGTGGTTTTTGGATCCTGTGTTTGAGAACCGCACTTTTAGAAAGTTGCTGTTCTCTTGTCTGACCCTTCTGTGTGCCTGAGACTGTTTGTGTATTGACTGTCTGGTTTGTGAGTGACAGGGGCTGGGGAATGCCCCAGAGGCTGGATGAGTCAGCACTAGGCTGAGTGGAGCAATTGCTACCTGAGTGGTGGGCGGGTTAGCACCTGGGCTAAATAGGGCTGTGCCTGCTTGCCAAAATGCTGGCTCCACCTCCTGCTGGGCGGCTGAGGACCCTGCCCCTCACTCTGAAAGGAAAGATGCAGCCAGCAAAACAAAGTGCTCAGGATCCACCCAGAACTGGTTCAGACCGGGCTCAGGGCCCACATGCACTGAGAGAACAAAGACTTTAGGGGTATAAGTACAGGACCCCTGACAACAGAAAATTAGATCATCCTGGAAATCAAGAAGGAACCTCTGCCAAGGAGAAAGCTGTCGTTGAAGAAGGAAGACTGTCCCGCTGTTGCTCTGCTGGACTGACCTGCTGTTGCTTTGCTGCCAAGGAGAGGGGAAGGACTTTGCTGTGAGCTGTGTCCCCTGTCTTGTAAGGAATCTCCAAGGGCCTGAGAAGAGCTGGCTCCCTGTTTCCGAAGTCCCAGGAACAAAAGGACTTCACCCCCAGTCTCCCTGAACTCTGCTGAGAGAGTTCTGTCCTTCGTAGAGTGCTTGATCCAGTTGTGGGGCCTCTAGAAGTTGAACCTGAGCTGGGAAGCTTGAGACTAAGCTGAGAAACTTGTGAAGCTGAAAAGTGTCTCATCGCTCGCTTGCGGAGCGCATCCCCGACAGTGCGAGAAGTTTCCCGCCGCTACGAAGGTCGAGATCGGCGCAGCGCCTGACATCGCTGCCGGAGCCGTCGCACCCTTCGTTTGCGGGACGCACCAGACCGGTGCGGGAGAATCGAACATCGCTGCGAGTGTCGTCGCAGAGCCTGTCGTCTGGGTGAGATCGCCGCGCCGCTTGCTTGCGGACTGCATCACGTCGCTGCAGACATCGCTGCAGAAGCATCTCACCGAGGAACTGCGAGAGAGAGGATCACCGCTGGACCGCGCATCCTCGCCCCGGAGATCGTCGCAGCCCCTACGAGATCATCGCATCGTGCCTTTGCGAGAACAGACTTCCCACGGAACCTACGCACCGGAATCTACGCAAGCTGCCTTCCTCCCCTTACAGACCGGATTCGTCGCCGCACGCCCGCTGCTGCAGCGGGGCTGTCGCATCGCCTCCCCAGGGTCTCAGGAGTAACGCATCGCTTGTTTCCACCGCACCAGCTTCCTGCCTGTGGAACTTTGTTGTATCTAAAAGGTACTGTGAGTCAACGTGACGCAACTGTGAACTTTTCACGCATCTGTAGATTATTTGATCGCAACTTAAAGAACTTTGATTACAACCTGAAGAACTCATTTGAAACCATAACCTTGCATTGGGTATGTTGGATTTTTGCCGTTTTGGTCTTGTGTAGTTTAGAATAAATATCTTTATTTTCCTAAACTGTTGTGGAATCAGTTTGTGGTGTTTTCACTGTGTTACTGTGGGTGTTGGTACAAATACTTAACGCATTGCCTCTGGTTAGCCTAGACTGCTCAGGCCAAGCTACCTTGAGGGCGAGCAGGGGTTATCTAAGAGGGTTATCTCCTCGTCCTGACTAGAAGCAAGGGTCCCTATTTGGACATTGGTACCTACCTCTGCCAACTAGAGACCCCCAGTTCTAACAGTCACCATGCTCACATTTCAACACTAAAAAAGCTTTCCAACAGCTGTGTTTTAACTGCCGCTGAGAAACAGCTGTCGTTTTGATTGTAGGCCACGGAGAGACAGGGATGTTGACTCAGCTAGGATTTTGTCAGTGCAAATACGGTGTAAAATCCTGCATTTCGACTGCTGTTTTAAAAAGTTACAAAAATCAGGTTCATTATTTTGGATAACAGGAAAACATTTAAAGTAGGGATTTCCTTTCCTCATGCCTTTTTACATAAGCACGTTCGTGGTTCTGGTGTTAAATAATAATTGTCCTTTTAAAAAGTGGTGCAAAATGTTTCATGTTTCACGTTAGGCTTCTGTGCTTGAATACGTTTAAATATGATAGGCAAGAAATGCAGCTTTTTTTTATATGTAGAATTATCAAAATGATTGGTTTTATTAAAAAAATATTATGAAAAAAAATATTTTAAAAAATAAGTGCTTTTAAATTCATTTTTTAATCTTTATAAAGCTTAATAATCATACTGTGACCTCCTAGCATTAAAATTTAATTTAAGTTGTGTTGTACTGCATAATGAGGAAACTTTCATGTGAAATTTCACTCTGCGCAGGCGTAAAAAACTCATTTTGTTAAGGGTATATATGATATATTTCTGATGTCCAATCTCTGGAACGTGTAGAGAACATTCTGAGGACGACTATTATGCAAAAAAATTATAGGATATTCATTTTTAAGTGCCCCAAATATCAAAGTCAAAATTTAGTAAAATTCACTATTTAAAAAACAATTCTGCCACTCTGAGCAGCTTTTAAACTGCCTTAGGCTTCAGTAAATAGTTGACTTCTATATTGTTAGAAAAGTATATTGCACACTGCTTATAATTGAAAATATGTATAAAACCAGCAAAAGTTATTCTCTTAACTCTAAACTGACAAACAGGGGGATGGGTCTGATTTCCAGCTTTCTGTATCTAGGGTGACTTTGAATTGGGAAAGCCGCATGGAAACCTTTGCACACAGAATAGGACATCTGGGAAGGGTTAAAAGTCAGTTCTATATTTAGAAGCCTAGAATGGCTCCCAGAGCAAAGTTTGCTTTGACTTTTTGACCTCTGAAACTTTTTGAAAGACGACAGGGGAGAAAAGGAGACGTTTTACTTTTTTGGAAAAAGCAAGCACTTTATGTTCTCATATGATAAAAAAAAACTATATAATGTTATATGTGAACTTTGATTAACAGATAAGCTTTGCCATATTTATATACAGCACTAATGATTTTAGTCTGAGATTACTGTACAAAAGCTGAGGCAATGAAATTTAGTTTGACTTCATGTGCCCTCATGTTACACTTGTACATTTGTTAAAGGGATTGGCGGTTAATTATTAATGTTCTTTAGCTCTCTTAAATTTGCTATGTACCTCCTATAACTTTGTTTATGCTTAGTTGCTACAAATAGGGGTTGATTGTGTTGACAGAAGTGAAACCTGTTTCAGGTTTCCTACTGTCAAAATGGGGGAAGGAGGCTGGCTCCTCAACAAATTAAGGGCAGGTAAAATGTATGTTTCTCTCTCTTTTTCTCATTTTTCTTTAGCCTGTCTAAGCTGTCTGTGAAATAGTAATGAGACATTTAATTGGCTATTCAGTAATACTGTTTTAAACATTGTTAGCATTAATAAAATGAATAAGAATATATGTTATGTTACTGGCCATCCTGTTTGATGAAATTATGACAGGATGATTAGTCTAGATTGTTGTTCCCTTATTTGGCCTTTAAGGGGAACTAGATGTGGGTAGTAGTTTTTGTTCTAAAATTCTTAGGTGATAACACCATTATTGTATGTTACTCTCATGCTACATAGTTTTGCTAGGGCATTGCTAGTTGTTATTAGCTAATCTGTGTAAATAAACTGACAGTCCTTATTAGAGCTGATGTTGCATACTTTGGATCATGAAAAGTAGAATGCAGGGAAGGTGCCCATGTGATCCTTAGCAAAAGTTTTTGAAGGAAATATTGTTTTATAAGGAAGAACCCCTGTTAAATTAGCAGTTTTTATACTTTCCTGTTGCTCCTATAACACGAGAGCATGGTCCTAAGCGTACAATGTAGGTGCTTTTATTAAGAAGAGTCATTTTAGAAGTGTCTGCAGTCCTGTGCAAGTAATGTAAAGTTTATGAGCAAAAGTGTAGCACATTTCTTTTTTTAAGGTTTTCAGATTAGTACACATGAATACACCAATGTAAGGATTTAGGGTATGTCTGTGTTGTTTTTCTCTTTTCCTCACAATTTAGTAAATGAACACAGACTTCCTTGGCTGCTTGGGATTGGGTGATGTATTACTCTTGTCAGTTCACCAAAGAGTTCCTTTTATACTTGCCAATAGGTCCAGGCTGTTGTTTTGTTTACTCTTTCATAGATGAAGTGGTTCTTGGGTGCCTTGAGGCATCCCAAGACTAGGAAGTATTCTGAGACTATCCTCTCTGTTGATTGACCGTTTTTGTGCCTTGTCTAAATACCTTTTGTTCTGTCCACCAATAGATATTTGCTGCCTTACAACCATTGCCAGAGGGGCCTGGACATCAGATTCAGCCTGGGGAGTCAGCGTCAGCACCAGTCCAGTTTGAAGCCAAAGTGAAGGTAATCAGCACAGGCATTGCTGGCAACTAGGATCTCAGTGAAGGCGGAAGCCCTGGGATGAAATGTTTACCCCTACCACTGTCTTGGGCGAAAGACGGGGTCCCAAACCAGAAAGGAGAAATTGTGGATCAAGTTTTTGATGCCCAGCTGAGAGTCACAGACCGACCAGAATGGTGAGGAGGCTTTGCTTGAGGTTACCCCTTTTGAAACAAGATACTAGCATCAGGCCTCTGAATCCTGATCCCAAAGGGAATGCAAGTTTTCTCCTTTGTTTGTTGGTCAAGAGGTGAATGAGCACACTGGATGCAAATATGTGGCCCCAACGAATGAGCAGTGTGCCAGCAGAGCAATACAGGAGTTAGGGAAAGACTTGAGTTTAGAGTACAGGTGCTGTGTCTCTGGTGCCTGTTAGATTGAAGTGAAGAAAACTGGTGCACTGCCTGAGACACTGGACAGGATCGCTGAGAGCATTTACCTTGGTGGGTGACAGCCCTATCCTGAAAGAAGAAACTTTTCCCTTGAGACTGGGCTATGATTCTTGAGTTGCGAGTTGTGCAGCTCCACAGTGGAAACAACAAGAGCCTGCCTGTGAGGCTCAAATGGACACAGGGAGAAGACTTCCCTCTGGATTGGTTGTACAGCGGTTTCAATTTCCCCAAGGACTTCTGCTTTTTCTTGTTAATAATGTACCCCTTTAGTCGTCCCATTTGTGAGGAGGAGCAGCCCTTTGCAGCTCTTCGTTCCAATTCCTATGGCCCTTTGTGGTCCTCCTGGTCCCTTGGAGCCAGGATTGTTTTTGTACTAATCTGTTTAGTTGCTTTAATATTTGCATTAGTTATATTTATTCTGCATGAAAAATATTTTTCTGAGCAATTGAAAAATGTAACTTTGCCCTTTCCTTGAATGTATTAAATTGATGTTCTAGCCCTCATAAAGGGAACACTGTAAAAGTCTAGTGAACTGTTGGCTATTCTGAAATTGAAATGAATGGCCACTGAAATACATAGGAGCCCAGAAAATGTTTACTAGATGATTCTAGGATTTGCTTAGGGTTGTGAAAAATGATAATTCTGTTTGTGATAATGGTCATTATTCTGTCCTGCTGCTGCTGTATGTCAATTATGACCTAATGCTCTGTTCCCTTTGTATTCCCGCTTGGTTAGAATGGAAAATGCCCACCTAACAATGAATTAGGATATTGATAAATTTATGAAAATTAATGTGCAAATATTTTCTATGTTCCTACTGGATCATGGGAATGTCTTTAGTTCATGCTAAAAGGACTAACTGTTAAAGATTGCAGGGATTTGTTAGCATGAGCTGAAAACCATTTTTGTACTAAGCAGCCATTTTAGTTAGCCATGTGCTCGCCATGTGCTGTTTCCCTCTTCAGAGCCTTGCACATGCTCAGAAGGGCCTAGCTAGTAGAATGCACCTGCTTCTCTTATATAACTGTCAGGCTATTTTTACTGATGTATGGAGAAGTAACTCTCCTCCCACTCTGTTGAGCAAGCAGATCTTGCATTCCCATATTAGGCATTTTGCATGCTTACATGTGCCAGGACCCTCCCTTGGTCTTATGCTGACTATGTAACCCTAACCATATATAAGGCCCCTGTTTTCTGTACTCCTTAGACGGCCTCATACAGTTTCTGAGGGTACTGTGTGACAAAGTCTCCCTCATCTGAGGTTAATAAATGCATTCTTTTTATATTTCAGCTCCTGTGCCAATTTCTTCTTTGTTGGTTTAAAAGGACCAGGTATCAGTGAGACCCCTGAGAAGGTTTCTATTTTCTTCATAGGGGTGACTTTTTTAATATTTACATTCTGATTTTTCTACCTGTCAAAGGGTACATTTGACTGGATTGTGCAGCAGGGTTCAAGCTGATGCAGTCAGGCCACACAAGGTAGGTGTGTAGCCATGTTGTCATGGCCACTGTAGTGGCACAATGGGTGCTGCGGTCAGGGCTATAAAGGTGGCACCTGCTTCCCTTGCAATGCAGGCGGGCCCTCCATCTTTCAACCTCATTCAGACGATTGAATTTTGTTGGGAAATAGGAAATTTAGGGGCCCCTAGTTACATTCGGCAGGGCTACCACATCATTTTGCATTACGCCATTGGTTGCAGTCCACAAGTGGCCTTTAACTTGCCATGCCAAGGGTGTATTTCTGCACCATATACTCTGGCCTTATAGGCACGTTAAATGTGTCAATCAGCATTTATGCAAATTTCAACATGTTTTAGGGGTCTGTGAGAAAGTGGTTCTATATATACTGGACCAGAATAATGTACAGTGTGTATAGAGTCCACAAACCCCAGAGGTATAAGAGAGGTTAAAGCCAGGTGTGACCTTACTCTCTAAAGTGGTAGCTTTGTCGAGCAGTAAGGCAGTACCAGAGGACAGTGTAAATCATTTGTTGCGCACACTCAGTCAGCAAAAGGTTTCACACACTCAAAGACTGAACTCCAGGCCAATTGTTTTTATATCAAAAGATATAGTTGTTTTATTTCTAGAACCAACGGGTATCAAAATGTACTGTTCTCAATATGAGAGGTCTCAGATGAGTACTTTGCAGAAAGGCAATTAACTTTGTAAATACAATAGATACAGGGGTTGCAGTAGGCAACACAGTTCTACACACAATTTAGCATTGAGCTCAATGGATTTCCTTATATAAACACAGTTGATTACTTTGTAGATTACCTTGGCAATCCCAGGACTGGCTCCTAGGTTCAGTCCTGTGGTCTAAGCTGAAACAGTTTAGCAAAAAACGTTTTAGGTATTGTAGTGATTTTTCAGGAATAAAAAGCTATTTTAAAAGTTCACACTTAAAAACTTTTCAACAGAAATCTGGCAATGTTATCCGATGGGAGAAAATTCAGGTTGCAGGTAAAGTACGATCTCGTTACTTTTGTAATCCAGTACTGGGCTCCTGGGGCCAGCACTGGGGTCTCAACTTAAAACAGGTAAGTAGTTACGTTTGAGTATTTCATATGATTTTTAAAGAATATTTCTAGTTTTCAAAAGTAGACACTTTCATAGAAAAGCAGATAATGGATTCCTATGGAGAAAATGCAAGTTACTGGTAAACCCACTAGGGATTACTTTTGCGGTTCAGTACTGGGCTACAGGGTACAGTACTGGCTTCTCTCCTGACCACAGGTGAGTATTTCGGAATTTGGAATTCAGATGATTTATTATGAATATTTTACGTTTTCAAAAGTAGATACTTAGAAGATTTTTCGAGTCAAACCAGTCAATGTTATTCAATGGCAGGTAAGTGAGTTACCGGTTTCCTGGTGTGTACTCGACTGGTGAAGTTGTGGTTCTGGGCATAGTCTCAGGGGTCCCCCAGTGTCAGGCGCAGAGGCGGCCGGGTGCAGAGGTAGTTAGGCCCAATGTTATCCAATGGGGGACAGGGGACCTCCGGTTGGTGTGTGCTGACTAGCAGGCCACGCGGCTGTAGGAGCTGGGCTCCTGGTCACTTGCTTAGGACAAAGGGGGAAGCAGGATAGGACAAAGGTGGCACAGCCAGCGACACTCGGGCGGCTGGGTGCAGGGTGCTTTTGAGCCGTCGGGCGCTCAATGTTATCCATTGGAAAAGGTAAAAAGGGAACAAAGGCTGCAGGCTCGGGGGCAGAGACTCTCCAGGGACGACCAGCACGTCGAGAGGTAAGTTGAGATCTTGGAGCACAGGTAGGTACCCCAAAGGGAGGCACAGGGGGCTGTAGGGTACCGGGTGCAGGGGTGTCTTTGGGTGTTGGAAAAGCTTACCCTCAGCTGGTCGCGGTTGGGGGGCCCCTGGTTCTAGGTCTGCAGGTGTTGTCTGATTCGTCGAGGAGGGTCTTTGGGCACTGGACTTTGGGTTCCAGTCACCGGGGGGACGTCCTCGTGGTCTTGGATCACTCGGGCACGGGCCGGGCTCGGCGGGTGCGGAGTAGGCTGGTCCGGAGCTTCCTGGCTGGCACCAGGGGGGTTGTTACAGCAGAGCCTCTGCTGATGGGAGTCCCAGTGTTTAGGAAGGTCAAGGCAGGCAGGTCCTCTGGGTGTCCGAAGGTTGCTGTCCGCAGGAGTCGCCAGGATTTAGGCAGGAGCAGGTTCCAGGATCGACAGGCAGGTAGGGCTGGGGCCAAGTCAGTTGTTGTCATCCTGTTGTTAGCAACTGCTCGGCGGGTCTTCTTCTTCTTGATCTTCTTTGTTCTTTTGGTATCCGGATCTGAGGAAGTAAGGTTCAGGGAGCCCCTAAATACTGAATTTAGGGGCTTCAGGGAGCCCATAAATACTGAATTTAGGGGCGTTACAGGTAGGGCAAGGGCAGGGACCAATAGGTCCCTGTCCTGGGGTGGGTACACCCGCTAGCCTGCTCCTCTCCTATAGGAGGGGGGCAGGAGCCTAGCTGGGATTGGGCAGGGTTCCCCAACTTCAAGATGGCCGGAGCCCGGGGTTGTGCTTCACCTTGTCTCCCCCACCTGAGGGGTGGGGTTGACACAGGCTGGCACCCCCCCTTCCTGACGTAGTTTTTCCCACCAGTCTTCCCGCCAGAGTAGGGGTCAGAACTGGTGGGGGCCAGTTGCTGGGTACAGCAAATGGCATGGAGAAGCTCACAGAGGCGGCATGCCTTTGAAGCTTCCCCCTGCCCATCCTGGGGGAGGAGACCTAGCACCTCGCCCAGGATGTGCATTGTTGCAGGCCCAGGAGAGCGGGGTCTCTCCACCCAGGGGTCCAGCAACATGTCTGCTGTGTGGCAGCTCTGCAGCCACTCAGCCCAGACGTGGATTGTAGGTTAGGTTCTCAGGGGGCATCTCTAAGATGCCCTCTGGTGCATTTTACATTAAACCTCACACTGGCATCAGTGCGGGTTTAATGTGCTGAGAAGTTTGGTACCAAACTTGTCGTCTTCAGTGTAGCCATTATGGTGCTGTGGAGTTCGTAATGACAACCTCCCAGCACCATGTACTCTTAATGACATCACTGCACTTACAGTGCCCAGGAATGGCACTGGGTACTGTAGAAGCACAAGGCTCATGCACCTGTGCCCACACCTCTGGCATAGGGCCCCAGCTAGAGGGGTGACTGAAGTATGCCAGGGCAGTGGGTTCTGTAGGCATGGCACACAGGGATGTGTGCCATGTCGACTCTTAGTTTAGGTCTGTACTCAGACACTCAGCCTGCAAAGGCAGTGTGTGGATGTCAGGGTACAGGGCCCCTGAGGGTGGCCCAATAAGTGCTGCAGCCCTCAGGGGTCTTCTCTGGTCACCAGGCCCTGGGTACCTAGGGTACCATTTACTAGGGGCTGACAGGTGGCCAGAGATGCCAACTGGGTTTTAGTTTCCACTCAGCTTTCAGGGAAGGAACTCAGGCTCTGGGTATCTGGTTGGCAGGAACCCAGGGCACACACAGTCAAGGTACATCAGCCGTTCAGAAAAAAGTAGAGGCATACCAGTGCAAGAAAGATGGCACCTTCTCACACAACCCCCCTCTCCCCAAACGAAAGGTGATGAGACTAACCTTGCCCTAGGGAGTCTTCATTGTCTAAGTAGAAGAACCTGGAAAGTCCGTCTGCATTGGCATGGGCAGTCCCTGGGCAGTCCCTGGTTGGTGTTCCACTTCGAAGTCCATACCCTGCCATGAGATGGACCATCTCAATAGTTTTGGATTTTCCCCTTTCATCTGCATTAGCCATCTGAGAGGTCTGTGGACAGTTTGAACCAGGAAGTGAGTTCCAAACAAGTAGGGCCTCAGCTTCTTCAGGGACCAAACCACAGCAAAGGTCTCCCTCTCAATGGCACTCCAACCCTGCTGATAAAAGCAACAGGTTGGTCTTGGCCTTCCTCATTGATCTGGGAGAGGACTGCCCCTATCCCCAGCTCTGAGGCATCAGTCTGCACTATGAACTGCTTGGGGTAGTCTGGTGCTTTGAGAATGGGTGCTGAGCACATTGCTTCTTTCAGGGTGTCAAAAACCTTTTGGCAGGTAACAGTCCAGTTTACTTTCTTGGGTATTTTATTGGATGTGAATTCTGTGAGGGGAGCCACAATGGACCCATACCCCTTCACAAACTTCCTGTAGTATCCAGTCAAGCCAAGGAATGCCCTGATTTGGGTCTGGGTGGTTGGAGCTGCACAGTCCAGGATGCTCTGGATCTTGGGCTGTAAGGGTTGGACCTGGCTCCACCAACAAGGTGGCCCAAGTACACCACAGTGCCCTGTCCTATCTTGCATTTGGGTACCTTGATAGTCAGTCCTGCAGATTGCAGGGCTTGTAGAACATTCCCAAGGTGGATCAGGTGATCCTGGCAGGTGGAGCTAAAGACAGCAATATCATCAAGATAAGCTGCACTAAAGGACTCCAATCCAGTCAGGTCTTGGAAGGTGGCAGGGGCATTCTTTAACCCAAAAGGCATTACAGTGAACTGATAGTGCCCATCAGGGGTGGAGAATGCTGTCTTTTCTTTGGCTCCTGGGGCCATGCCAATCTGCCAGTACCCTGCAGTTAAGTCAAAGGTACTGAGAAACTTGGCTGCCCCTAGCTTGTCCATCAACTCATCTGCTCTTGGAATGGGGTAAGCATCTGTCTTGGTGACAGAGTTGAGCCCTCTATAGTCCACACAGAACCTCATCTCTCTCTTTCCACCCTGTTGATGAGATTTGGGGACCAGAACCACTGGGCTAGCCCAGGGGCTCTCAGAGGGTTCAATCGCCCCTAGCTCCAGCATCTTGCTGACTTCAGCTTTGATGCTTTCCTTGATTTGGTCTGATTGTCGATAGATTTTGATTTTGACAGGGTGACTGTCACCAGTGTCCACAGCATGGGTACACCAGCTGGTCAGACCAGGGGTCATGGAAAAGATGCTAGCAAACTGTTGCAAGACTTGCTTGCAGTCAGTCTGCTTTTGGGGAGAGAAGGTGTCTGAAAAGACCACTCCATCCACTGATCCATCTTTTGGGCTGGAAGAGAGGAGGTCAGGGAGAGGTTCACTCTCTGCTTCCTGTTCCTCATCAGTCACCCGCAGCATGGTTAGGTCAGCCCTGTTATTGTAGAGTTTAAGGCGGTTCACATGGATAATCCTTTTGGGTGTCCTGCTGGTGCCTAGGTCCACTAAGTAAGTTACCTCACTCTTTCTCTCCAGGATAGGGTAAGGGCCACTCCTTCTGTCTTGGAGAGCCCTTGGTGCCACTGGCTCCAAAACCCACAACTGTTGTCCAGGTTGAAATTCAACCATGGCAGCTTTTTGGTCATTTTACAGCAGACAGAATACTGAAGCACACCCTGTTTTAATAAGTGTACCTAGCATGTGTGTAGGTCTTAGAGAGCCAAGAATCCCCCTAGGATTTAGTCTAACCCCATTACCTTAGTGGGACTTCATCCTGATTCTCGAGCTGGACCCTCCAGGGTGGGTGAGGGACTTCAGCCAGCTGGAGCTGTGGCATGACGCAGATTGCAGCGTCTCCGGTCAGAGTGTCTCCGGTCAGAGTGTCGGCATAGAAGTCTCGGTCGCCTCTGCCTTGCTTGGGCAAAGGGAGGTATATTTATACCAGCTAGGTGCCTTGGAATGTTAGCATTGACGTAAGAGTGGTTCATGCATATTTGATGAGTTCTTGGAGAAATCAATAATCCTGTGCTAGGGAAAATCCCAAGAGCTAAGGGTCTGTTTCTAAGAATTCGTTGTGACTTAGGTTAGTCACTGTTGGACATGGAGAGTACGTATTTAGGATGGACCGTCTTCTGCGCCCAGAGCACACATCAGATAAGGGACAGCCTCTGTTGCTCGTTATTGTGAGAAGTTGGCCTGGTATATAATGCTCACTAATTCTAGTGATCACCTTGTACCATGCCAAGCAACCCTTATGATGATTGGTTGAAAGTCAACCTTATAGACCAGCTATCCTAGTAGCGTGGACAAAGCAGTCTTAGGCTAAAATCTGTAAAGGCATGTGAAGCAAGCTGTTTTACCATACACAATCCCCTTGAATACCAAATGAAAGGACACCACACAGATATATATTGAAAATATAAATATATTTATTACTACAAGTATCCCCTATACTCTTTATGAGCACAGAAGCAAATGCGATAAAACAAAAGACAGTTTAAATACAAAAAAGTTGCACAATATGGATGAGCCCTAGGGGCCACTTAAACCATATACTAAAAAAGTGGTATAAGAGTCACTATCAGGAAAGGAAATAGGCCTAGGGCCTGGGGAATCGCTGGAGCTGTTCAGGACTAACAGTGAAGAAGTCGGGAAAGGCCAGCGGGACTCGGGTGCAGCGCTTAAAGCACATGCATGCACCAATGCAATGTCAATGGTGCGTTAAAGTTACAAAGTTAGTGTTTAAGGAACCTTCCGATGGACCTACAAGGACAAAACTTTAGACCTAGGCACTAGAGGTGTATACCAGTGTGGGAACACTGGTGTTGCTGAGTTACCTCACCCAGAGGAAGCGGGTGCACAGGTGTGAAGTAGTGTCGGGTTTCGTCACGCAGGTCGATGGTGCCTGGAGATGAAGATGCTGCAGGCGGGTCGTCGAGAAGAGTTCCGGTGGATCCAAGGGTGGATCTGAAGAGGTGAAGATCTGAAAGCAGAGGGGACAATGTTCAAAGTCACTAGCCAGTGACTACCGTGGAACCAGGATGGAACCAGGCGATGTCGGGTGCAAACAGGCGATGAGGTGAAGATTATCTCCTCAGCCACGTGGACACGAAGAGGTCAAAGACATCCAGGCATCAGTCACGAGCTGTCCCACAAAGGCTCTAGCTGATGGCAGTGTTGGCTTCTTGATCAGAGCAAACAGGCCTTGGCTAATGCAAGCCACGCAGGAATCGATGCAAGCTTCTCACTCGGACCAGCAAGGTCAGAGCGGGTGCTCCTTTTCAGGGGAGCGAGGGCCAGTCTGGAGCAACCAGACCAGTGGTGTAGTTTGTAGATTTCATCGCCAAGATGGCCACCAGCCGCGTGGCTAGTGATCGGCATGGCGCGTCAAGTGGCAAGATGCAAAAGGGCCCCACGCAGATCGTGGAGATGCGGGGGGGCTGATCTTCGGTGCAAATGCTGCTTGGTGGCGGGGCTTCTCAAACCCCAAAGCACAGCGGCAAGGGTGCCTCAGGTGCTACGCAGTCAGCTTCTCGGGGGTCTTTCAAGAGGTCCGGTCTCAAGTCTCTCAGTGCCTCCAAGGGTCTCTTCTTTTCAGGGACTGTGGATCAGGCTCTGAGATGTCTGGGAATCCAGGTCTTGTTGGGCTCTGGGCTCTGGCTCTGGTGGGAGGTGGTGGCAAAGCAGACGTCGAGTTGCTGGTTGGTGCCTGTATTCACAGGGTGGTCACTCCTTGGCCACAAGGGAGATTCTCTTCAGTCTTCTGTGCAGCAGAAGTCGAAGTCCAGTTTTCTTCTTAGTTTCAAGTCGAGTTCAGGATGATCTGAAGTCTTAGGACACAGCTCCTACTCTTATTCCAAATCTGGGGGCCGGATCACCTGCTAGGTCCCTCCTCTGGGTGGGACCAGGAAGGGGGGCGGTTACACCCCCTTTCCTTTGTCCAGCTCCACACCAGGACTGGGGCTGGAAAGCCCCAGCAACGGTTTGGACTGGCTTATGCACAGGGACACCTTGTGTGCCCCAGGCATGTCTCAATCTATTCAGCCCTGTCCTACCCAATACACAAAATCCTGTCTGGGGTGGTGCTCGCACCTCCCAAGGCAGGAAACCCTTCGTCCAAGCCTCCCTCGCTTGAAGGACTCCCAGCAGCAGGAGGTCAGACTTGTGTCTGTGGTGGCAGCATCCATTTTGTGATGCTGAGGCTCTGGTTAACTTTAACCGGGGTTCAGGTTATGTACATGTCGTGTCCCTCTAGAAGGGTGGAATGCTATCCCCGTCAACAGAACTGTCGAGGGTATAGTATTCCAAATCATATGACACCTTACTCGATATGTTTTGATAAAGCCAAACCAAAGTTAGCAAATAACCGCGAGGATTATAATGCACTTAAGAGTATATGGTATGGCAATATCCCGGAACACCTAAGGGAGTTGCTCCCGACAGCTGCAGACAGGCTCAGCTCGTGCCAGAGCACCATCTCACATGAAACCACGCACTCTGCCTCCAGGATTGTAGAGGCCTTCCATAGGAGTGGCTCATAGGTTAACATGTGTCCAGTTAGGTTAGATATAGGCATACTATATCTAAGCAAGAGGTGATTACACCAACTTACCCCAGCTGATTGATCAGCCAGTTGTGTGTCAAATATGGAGGCCAGGCCAGGGGTGGCACAATACGTGCTGCAGCCCCGGTAGGCCTATGCCCTGGGTACCTAGGGTACACTGTTACAGGGCCCAATAAGGTGAACCAGTTCCAATTCGTAATGCACCTAGAGTGCATTGGTATTAATTTAGAGAGAGAACAGCAGGCTGTGGGTCTGATTAGCAGGCCCACAGCCACATTAAGTCATAAACCAGTGAAGCAAAAAGCAAACATTTGGGGTACCATAGGATAGCAGACCCTACTCTCCTGCACAACCCCCCCCCCCCCCAACGCAGGGACATTAGACTAACCTTGACCAGTTGTGTCTTCATGTTCTAAGTGGAAGTACCTGGAGAGACCATCTGCGTTGCCATGGTCAGTCCCTGGGCGGTGCTCCACTGTAAAGTCCATCCCCTGTAGGGAAATGGACCACCTGAGTAGTTTGGGGTTTTCACCCTTCATCTGATTAAGCCATAAGAGGGGCTTATGGTCGGTCTGAATCTTGAAGTGAGTGCCAAACAAGTATGGTCTCAACTTCTTCAGGGCCCACACCACAGCAAAGGCCTCCCTCTCAATAGCTGACCAACGTTTCTCTCTGGGGGTTTGCCTTCTGCTAATAAAAGCAATGGGCTGATCTTGACCATCTACATTAAGTTGTGAAAGCACAGCTCCCACTCCCAACTCAGAAGCATCTGTTTGGACAATGAACACTCTTGAGTAGTCAGGACTCTTCAGGATAGGTGCAGAGCACATGGCCTTCTTCAGGTCATCAAATGCCTTTTGACAGTTTACTGTCCACTGAACCTTTTTGGGCATCTTCTTGGATGTCAGATCATTAAGAGGAGTCACAATGGACCCATAGTTCTTAACAAACTTCCTGTATTACCCAGTCAGGCCCAAGAAAGCTCTGACCTGAGTCTGGGTAGTTGGAGGGGACCAGCCCTTTATGGTCTGGATCTTACTCTCCAGTGGTTGAACTTGGCCTCCACCTACAAGGTGGCCCAAGTATACAACTTTACTCTGCCCTATCTGGCACTTGGTGGCCTTGATAGTGAGGCCTGCCTTTTGCAGAGCCTCTAGCACTTCCTTCAGGTGGACCAGGTGATCCTCCCAGGTGGAGCTGAAGACAGCAATATCATCCAGATATGCTGCGCAAAAGTCATCCAACCCAGTAAGGACTTGATTCACCAACCTTTGGAAGGTGTCAGGTGCATTTTTCAAACCAAAAAGACATCACCACAAATTGGTAATGCCCACCTGGGGTAGAAAATGCAGTTTTGGCTTTAGACTCCTCAGCTAACCTGATTTGCCAGTAGCCAGCTGTCAAGTCAAATGTGCTCAAATATTTGGCAGAAGCCAACTTGTCAATGAGCTCATCTGCCCTTGGAATAGGGTGTGCATCTGTCCCGGTGACAGCATTGAGTCCTCTGTAATCCACACAGAACCTCATCTCTCTCTTGCCATCTTTGGTGTGAGGTTTGGGGACCAGAACCACTGGGCTAGCCCAGGGGCCCTCTGAAGGCTCAATAACACCTAATTCCAGCATCTTTTGCACCTCAGTCTTTATACAGTCCCTGACGTGGTCAGGTTGCCTGTAAATCTTGTTTTTCACAGGAAGACTGTCACCAGTGTCCACCACATGGGTACACCAGTTAAACTGACTGGGTGTCAATGAGAACATATGTCTGAATAACTGCAAAACTTGTCTACAGTCATTTTGCTGACGTTCAGTGAGGCTGCCATCTAAGGCCACACCATCAACTGATCCATCCTCAGGGTTCTGAGTCAGTAGGTCTGGGAGAGGGTCACTCTCTTCCTCGTGCCCCTTATCTGTAGCCATGAACAAGCCCATGTCTGCCCTGTCAACATATGCCTTCAGTCTGTTAACATGGAGCACCCTGTGGGAGCTCCTGGGAGTTCCTAGGTCCACCAAGTAGGTAACCTCTCCCTTCTTTTCCACAATAGTATGGGGTCCAGACCATTTGTCTTTGAGTGCTGCTGGGGCCACTGGCTCCAACACCCATACTTTCTGTCCAGGCTGGTACTCAGTCAAGACAGCCTTTTGGTCATGCCAAGCTTTCTGTAATTCTTGGCTGGCCTCAAGGTTTTTGGATGCCTTCCCCATATACTCAGCCATCCTGGAGCGGAGACCAAGTACATAGTCCACTATGTCTTGCTTGGGCTTTCTGAGAGTTAACTCCCATCCTTCCCTCACCAAACCCAGGGGTCCTCTTACAGGGTGCCCAAACAACAATTCAAAGGGGCTGAAGCCAACCCCCTTTTGTGGGACCTCTCTGTAAGCAAACAGAAGGCAGGGTAGAATGATATCCCATCTTCGCCTGAGCTTTTCAGGTAATCCTTTAATCATACCCTTTAGGGTCTTGTTAAATCTCTCAACAAGCCCATTGCACTGTGGATGATAGGGAGTGGTGAACTTGTAGTTGACGCCACATTCCTTCCACATAGCTCTTAAGTATCCTGACATGAAGTTTGCAACTCTATCAGATACTACCTCCTTAGGAAACCCCACTCTGGAGAAAACTCCAAGTAGGGCCCTGGCCACAACAGGAGCTGTAGTGGTCCTAAGGGGAATTGCCTCTGGGTACCTGGTGGCATGGTCCACCACCACCAGTATGAATCTGTGCCCAGATGCTGTAGGGGGATCCATTGGTCCTACATTGTCAATCCCCACTCTTTCAAAGGGCACCCCCACCACAGGTAGTGGTATTAGGGGGGCCTTTGTGGTACCACCTGCTTTGCCACTGGCTTGGCAGGTTACACAGGAGCCACAAAACACCTTGGTATCTTCAGACATGTGAGGCCAGTGAAACTGAGGGACAAGCCTGTCCCAAGTCTTGTTCTGGCCTAGGTGTCCTGCTAAGGGAATATCATGAGCCAAGGTAAGAAGGAAGCCCTTAAATTGCAGAGGTATAACCAACCTCCTGGTTGCACCAGGCTTGGGGTCTCTAGCCTCTGAATAAAGGAGCCCATTATCCCAATATACTTTATGGGTATCTTGAGCATTCCCAGCAGCCTCAGCAGCAGCCTGCTGTCTGAGGGGTTCAAGAGAAGGACAGGTTAACTGAGCCTGACCCAAGTCTGCCCTAGAAGGTCCCCCTGTCCCCAGAAACTCAACCTGATCAGGTTCAAGTTCTTCAGGGACAGTTCCTTCAGGGTCTCAAGATCAGCTTCCTGTGAAGGCTGATCCTCACTTGTAGGCAGTTGGGAAGGCACAGCCTTTACCCTCCTGTTCTTCTTCTTGGAAGGTGCTTGGTCCATCGTTCCAGGATCCAAGACCTGAGGTTCAGAGAGGTACTTTTTGGCCTGTGACCTGGTCACAGCAAGGACATGTGATGATATCCCTAACATCTCTGCATAAGTCCTATACTCAACTTCTGACCATAGATAGTTCTCCAGGTCATTGCCCAACAAACATTCAACTGGGAGATCAGCACTAACCACAACTCTTTTTAGGCCAGTTACCCCTCCCCAGGAAAAATTAACAATTGCCACACTATGTGTAGTGGTGACATTGCTGGCATTGGTCACCAGGTAATTATCACCTGGCAGGTATTGTCCAGGGTCCACAAAGCTAGGTGTCACCATAGTGACACTGGCACATGTGTCCCTGTATGCTTGAGCCACTTTTTCATTAATCAAAGGCGTCTGCCTGTACTTGCCCAGATTACTGGGGCTGACAGTAGGGGTCCAATCTAGTTCCCCATCACAAATCAGAACAGCCTGTGTAGGGGTTCTGACTAGGCCAGAATCTCCCTCAGTTCCCAAGGTGATACCCACTACCCCCTTAGTTTGTGGACCAACACTGCTAGCTGTACTAGTGGGTGCAGGTGCCTTAGTGGCTGCAGTGTTGGGGGCTCCACCCTTTTTACACTCACTTGTCCAGTGAGAGGTGTTTTTACAAGTACTACACCAGGGTTTTCTTTGACCTTCTTTCTTCTTCTTCTTGGAAGTTTCGGACTCACCCTCAGTATTAGTTTGGGGCCCTGTTGAAGACTTCTGGTCTTTAGCTTTCTGCTCCCCATCCTTCTGGTCTGTTTTCTTTTGGTCACCACCCTGGTTCTGGTTCTGGTTCTTTTGATTAACTCTGGTTCTAACCCATTTGTCTGCCCTCTATCTCAATTCTTGGGGAGAGGTCAGATCTGAGTCAACCAAATGTTGATGCAACTGCTGGTTCTGACAATTATTTAAAATTTGTTCTCTCATAAGCAAATTGTACAATCCTTCATAGTCTGTAACCTTACTCCCCAGCAACCATCCCTCCAGAACCTTAGTGGCACATTCAACAAATTCAGACCAGTCCTGAGTCTGTGTCTTCTGGGTATCTCTGAACATTAACCTGTACTGTTCAGTGGTTAAGCCTAACCCATCAATCAGAGCACTCTTCAGGACCAGGTAGTTTCTAGAATCCCCATTACTAACTGTGAGGAGTCTGTCTCGGCCTCTACCTTCAAAGGAGAGCCACAAGATTGCTGCCCACTGCTCCTGAGGGATCTGCTGTACTTTGCAGGCTCTCTCAAGTGCAGTCATCCATTTGTGGATATCATCCCCAGCTTTGTAGGGGGGCACAATCTTATTCAGGTTTCTGGTATCAAAAGACCTGTCTTTATCCCTGGGGATAATGCTGCCACCAGTAGGTACTAACCCACTCTCTCTAGGCTGTCTTGCTCTAGCAAGTTTCTCTTGGGCCAGGGCAACTTCTAATTCTGCTTCTGGATCCTAAGCTCAGCCTCTCTCATTTTGGCCTCATGTTCCCTTCTCTGAGGGCTAGTCATCCCCCTTCTGGAGTGACCATGAGAGCCTCTAGAAGCTTGGGAAGTATTGGATCCACCTGAGTGGTTCCTCTTCCTCCTGGGCTCCTGGTTAAGTCTACTTGGGGGTCTGGGTAAGGTCATCCTTAGCTCAGTCCCAAATACACTTAAGTTAGCCTGGCTAAGCCTGCTGGCTGGCACCTGACTAAGTCTACCATCATCAGAATCACTGCTCCCCCCTTCTGTCTCCTCTTCTTCCTCCTCCTCCTCACCAGGCTGATTATCTCCAGTGACTTGGTCATCCTCATCTAGCTGGACTACAGGGACAGGGGTATCAGTATTGTCATCTTCAGTGGGAGAGCCTCTTTCAGCATTCCCTGTGGGGTCTGCTTTAGAGGTGTTTAGAGCTTCAGCCTGGTCTAAAAGCTCTCTAAGGTGGTCTGTAGTAGGGGTTGGACCCGTCTTGAGACCTCTTGAGGCACAAAGCTGCCTCAATTCCTTAAAATTAAGCATAGCAAATTTGGATGGTGCCCTTGGAGGGTCACTCTCAACAGGAGTAAGTCAACTGGACCCCTGTGCTCCAGACATTGCTCTAGTGTGGGTGGATATGTTGCAATCTACCCACACTGGTGTTTACCTACTAAACCTATAAACAAATAAATAGAGGGTGAGGGTCTAAGGGACTAGTTTAACGACCAGCCTATGCTACTATCCCTAACAACATTTACCACAACAGAATATAGCAAGGGGTCAGCTCAAATAATGCAAACTAAGTGAAGCTCCTACAATGTGAGTGAAAAGGGATGGACTGACACTACTCGGGTGTTATAAAGAATCACACAACAGGTCTCACATTACTGTGGAAAATTCCCATCAGTCACCACACGGATCCGCCCTTCATCCGCTTTATTCCAATTCTCTTCAATCCTAAGGACAAGGGAATGCGTAGTGGTCTCAACAAATAACCACTAATCTAGATGGAAGGTCGACATGTTTCTGCAAAATAGATCCACATGGTATCAAGCTGCTTCATCAGGACCATTAGCGCTACTGCTTTTAATCAAAATAGTGAATAAACAAAAAAGTGAGGGATAAAATGTCACCTGAAACTCGGTGATAGAAAATCTCTCCTACCAATTTGGCAGGAGAGAAAAGCCCACCTCACCTGGCTACAGCGCAGGTAAAACAGGGCACCGCTCTATCCGTCGGTACCCTGCGCGTCCCTCTGGGCTGACGTGGGAGGTGAGACCACTACGCACTCCCTTGTCCTTAGAATTGAAGAGAATTGGAATAAAGCGGTTCTCTCTTCTTTACCTAATTTTATATTTTTGCACATAATTCACTTTGCACTTCACTTTTTAGCACTGCTTTTCAGTCACCACAGTATACATCTCGTGTTCCGCTCACAGTGAGTACCACATATAGGATTAGGCTTTGACCATCGGCCAATCCATAGCGGGTCTCATGATCACCTCTGTGAGTGAAGACTCCCAGATGATGAAGGGCGGATCCGTGTGGTGACTGATGGGAATTTTCCACAGTAATGTGAGACCTGTTGTGTGATTCTTTATAACACCCGAGTAGTTTCAGTCCATCCCTTTTCACTCACATTGTAGGAGCTTCACTTAGTTTGCATTATTTGAGCTGAGCCCTTGCTATATTCTGTTGTGGTACCTACTAAACCTATCTAGTAGTTGTAGTCAGAGTGTGCTACTCCCTATCCTCTACAACAACTAAGTTCAGTAGAACTTAAGTATACTAGTCTTGTTTTAATATGTACCTAGCAGGTACCTGTATGATCTTTCCAATGATACTCTCAAAGATTGTAATGGTAAAACAACAGCAAGCTCAAATCCCAACCGCTGCTCACCAATGTGAGAAGTTGGCCTGGTATATGATGCTCACTAGTTCTAGTGATCACCTTGTACCATGCCAAGCAACCCTTATGATGATTGGTTGTAAGTCAACCTTATAGACCAGCTATCCTAGTAGCGTGGACAAAGCATTCTTAGGCTAAACTCTTAAAAGGCATGTGAAGCAAGCTGTTTTACCATACACAATCCCCTTGATTACCAAATGAAAGGACACCACACAGATATATATTGAAAATATATATATATTTATTACTACAAGTATCCCCTATACGCTTTATGAGCACAGAAGCAAATGCGATAAAACAAAAGACAGTTTAAATACACAAAAGTTGCACAATATGGATGAGCCCTAGGGGCCACTTAAACCATATACTAAAATAGTGGTATAAGAGTCACTATCAGGAAAGGAAATAGGCCTAGGGCCTGGGGAATCGCTGGAGCTGTTCGGGACTAACAGTGAAGAAGTCGGGAAAGGCCCGCTGGACTGGGGTGCAGCGCTTAAAGCACACGCATGCACCAATGCAATGTCAATGGTGCGTAAAAGTTACAAAGTTAGTGTTTAAGGAACCTTCCGATGGACCTACAAGGACAAAACTTTAGACCTAGTACATGGTGGCAGAAAGGGTGACATATAAGGCCAGAGGTTACCCCAAGAAGTTCCGGAAAGTATGGGCAAAATGGAGACAATACCATGGTCTTGAGGGGGGGCAGTAAGGTGGGGTAGGCCGATTATCGAGGGCAAAAGGAAGGATTGAGACGGAAAATGACATAGATAGGGGAGGTGAGCAGCATTAAGGGGATACCAAAGAGATGAGCAATTTAATGTTCTATAGGGTGATGTCGGGAGGGGGGAGGTGGAGCAGTGTGAGACTCCGACCATGGGGTTGGGGAATCAAATATTAAGGTGCTAAGAAATGTATGATGTGGCAATTTACATGTTGGGGAATGTTTTCTCAGTTTTACAGAGCACAGTTGGGGGGGAGGGGGGGGGGGATTAAATTATAAAATGCAGGGATCTGACATGACATGGAAAGCCCGAAATGATGACTATATGAACTGTTTCGGTGATTGATCAAGGTTGCGCCGCCCGACCTCCGGGATGTGGGCTGAAGGGCCGTGATAAATGATATAACCTATGTATGGGCACAGGGGGTTGAATGGAAATAATGTTCCAGGGCTGGTGATATCCGTGTACTTCCTGCTACAGAAATAAAGTTAAAAAAAAAAAAAAATTTAGACCTAGGCACTAGAGGTGTATACCAGTGTGGGAACACCGGCGTTGCTGAGTTACCTCACCCACAGGAAGCGGGTGCACAGGTGCGAAGTAGTGTCGGGTTTCGTCACGCAGGTCGATGGTGCCTGGAGATGAAGATGCTGCAGGCGGGTCGTCGAGAAGAGTTCCGGTGGATCCAAGGGGGGATCTGAAGAGGTGAAGACCTGAAAGCAGAAGGGACAATGTTCAAAGTCACTAGCCAGTGACTACCGTGGAACCAGGATGGAACCAGGCGATGTCGGGTGCAAACAGGCGATGAGGTGAAGATTGTCTCTGCAGCCACGTAGACACGAAGAGGTCGAGGACGTCCAGGCGTTGGTCATGAGCTGTCCCACAAAGGCTCTAGCTGATGGCGGTGTCGGCTTCTTGATCGGAGCAAACAGGCCTTGGCGTATGCAAGCCACGCAGGAATCGATGCAAGCTTCTCACTCGGACCAGCAAGGTCAGAGCGGGTGCTCCTTTTCAGGGGAATGAGGGCCAGTCTGGAGCAACCAGACCAGCAGTGTAGTTTGTAGATTTCGTTGCCAAGATGGCCACCAGCCGCGTGGCTAGTGATCGGGATGGCGCGTCGAGTGGCAAGATGCAAAAGGGCCCCACGCAGATCGTGGAGATGCTGGGGAGCTGATCTTCAGTGCAAATGCTGCTCGGTGGTGGGGCTTCTTAAACCCCAAAGCACAGCATCGAGGGTGCCTCGGATGCTGCGCAGTCAGCTTCTCGGTGGTCTTTCAAGAGGTCCGGTCTCAAGTCTCTCGGTGCCTCCACGGGTCTCTTCTTTTCAGGGACTGTGGATCGGGCTCTGAGATGTCTGGGAATCCAGGTTTTGTTGGGCTCTGGGCTCTGGTTCCGGCAGGAGGTGGTGGCAAAGCAGACGTTGAGTTGCTGGTTGGTGCCTATATTCACAGGGTGGTCACTCCTTGGCCACAAGGGAGATTTTCTTCAGTCTTCTGTGCAGCAGAATGTTGAAGTCCAGTTTTCTTCTTAGTTTCAAGTTGAGTTCAGGATGATCTGAAGTCTTAGGACACAGCTCCTACTCTTATTCCAAATCTGGGGGCCGGATCACCTGCTAGGTCCCTCCTCTGGGTGGGACCAGGAAGGGGGGCGGTTACACCCCCTTTCCTTTGTCCAGCTCCGCACCAGGACTGGGGCTGGAAAGCCGACTGGCTTATGCACAGGGACACCTTGTGTGCCCCAGGCATGTCTCAATCTATTCAGCCCTGTCCTACCCAATACACAAAATCCTGTCTGGGGTGGTGCTCGCACCTCCCAAGGCAGGAAACCCTTTTCCAAGCCTCCCTCGCTGGAATGGACTCCCAGCAGCAGGAGGTCAGACTTGTGTCTGTGGTGGCAGCATTGTGAATAGAGAGAGGAACCCCTTGAGGTAGACAAGGGAATTGGGGTGTTAGGCCTAAATCAAACAAAATGATTCCCTTGGGTCGTGTACAGGAGAAGCTTAGATTTAGCTATAACACAATTAAATATAAACACACTAGCTAAAAGAATAATCAAAAAATTGAATTACATAACAATTTATTGAAACAATAAAAGACAATTTACAATTACACTTGGAAAATATGCTAAAAAACTGTTAAAATTTGACCAATACTGTGTAATTTTGTGACCAGCACAAAATGGGGGACAGACAAAACTCAATTGTAAAACATACAAATTAGAAATTACAAAGCGTACATTCACAGTTAATATTTCAACATCCCCTGGTTTTATAACCTCACAATCGTATATACACCGGGGAGGAAAAGGCATGAATTGTACAAAGACTTGCGTCGACGCGTTTCGGTGGTTTGCGTATTATTGTGTGCCACCTTTATCAAGACTATTATTTCGTTGTCTGTCGTGTTACTGGATCCTTATAGGTGTCCTGTATCTTCAGGTAAGATTCCTAGTTATTTGGAAGGGATAAAATTCTTCCAGGGTGTAAGGAGATGTTCTTATTGGGCGGTAACCATCTTTAGGTTTCTTTTGAGTATCCTATCCCTTAAGGATTAGAAAACTTTTTCCAGTCTGTTAATCTTCAGACACTTCTATACCACTGCTAATCCGCTGTTTCTGATTTGTGGCGGGGATGAAGTTCAATGGCGGATTGCTTTGACGGCCAGAGCGAGTCTCTCTATAGTGGCGGAAAATGATCTCGCTGTAAGAAAAGTTCTGGAGGCGCGGTGGGCTGCCTTTACTGTTCTGAGCGCTGGGGTAATTTCTTAAAATGGTTTTCTTGTATCCCCTGCTCTAGCGGTAGCGTCTCTTCGCATCGGGTCTTCGTTTTGGAGATACTCCAGTCTCACTCCAAAACGAAGACCCGATGCGAAGAGACGCTACCGCTAGAGCAGGGGATACAAGAAAACCATTTTAAGAAATTACCCCAGCGCTCAGAACAGTAAAGGCAGCCCACCGCGCCTCCAGAACTTTTCTTACAGCGAGATCATTTTCCGCCACTATAGAGAGACTCGCTCTGGCCGTCAAAGCAATCCGCCATTGAACTTCATCCCCGCCACAAATCAGAAACAGCGGATTAGCAGTGGTATAGAAGTGTCTGAAGATTAACAGACTGGAAAAAGTTTTCTAATCCTTAAGGGATAGGATACTCAAAAGAAACCTAAAGATGGTTACCGCCCAATAAGAACATCTCCTTACACCCTGGAAGAATTTTATCCCTTCCAAATAACTAGGAATCTTACCTGAAGATAGAGGACACCTATAAGGATCCAGTAACACGACAGACAACGAAATAATAGTCTTGATAAAGGTGGCACACAATAATACGCAAAACCACCGAAACGCTTCGACGCAAGTCTTTGTACAATTCATGCCTTTTCCTCCCCGGTGTATATACGATTGTGAGGTTATAAAACCAGGGGATGTTGAAATATTAACTGTGAATGTACGCTTTGTAATTTCTAATTTGTATGTTTTACAATTGAGTTTTGTCTGTCCCCCATTTTGTGCTGGTCACAAAATTACACAGTATTGGTCAAATTTTAACTGTTTTTTAGCATATTTTCCAAGTGTAATTGTAAATTGTCTTTTATTGTTTCAATAAATTGTTATGTAATTCAATTTTTTGATTATTCTTTTAGCTAGTGTGTTTATATTTAATTGTGTTATAGCTAAATCTAAGCTTCTCCTGTACACGACCCAAGGGAATCATTTTGTGTGGTGGCAGCATCCATTTTGTGATGCTGAGGCTCTGGTTAACTTTAACCGGGGTTCAGGTTATGTACATGTCGTGTCCCTCTAGAAGGGTGGAATGCTATCCCCGTCGACAGAACTGTCGAGGGGATAGTATTCCAAATCGTATGACACCTTACTCGACATGTTTTGATAAAGCCAAACCAAAGTTAGCAAATAACCGCGAGGATTATAATGCACTTAAGAGTATATGGTATGGCAATATCCAGGAAGAGCTAAGGGAGTTGTTCCCGACAGCTGCAGACAGGCTCAGCTCGTGCCAGAGCACCATCTCACATGAAACCACGCACTCTGCCTCCAGGATTGTAGAGGCCTTCCATAGGAGTGGCTCATAGGTTAACACACGTCCAGTTAGGTTAGATATAGGCATACTATATCTAAGTAAGAGGTGATTACACCAACTTACCCCAGCTGATTGATCAGCCAGTTGTGTCAAATATGGAGGCCAGGCCAGGGGTGGCACAATACGTGCTGCAGCCCCTGGTAGGCCTTGGATACACCTATGCCCTGGGTACCTAGGGTTCACTGTTACAGGGGCCAATAAGGTGAACCAGTTCCAAATCGTAATGCACCTAGAGTGCATTGGTATTAATTTAGAGAGAGAACAGCAGGCTGTGGGTCTGATTAGCAGGCCCACAGCCACATTAAGTCATAAACCAGTGAAGCAAAAAGCAAAAATTTGGGGTTTACCATAAGATAGGAGACCCTACTCTCCTACAGGTATTGTAAAGGGAGGGATAATGTAGGTGAAAGGGCCTTAACTGGGTGAAAGGGCCTGCCTGTCTCTGTGGCACGAAGGATTTGTGCCTCTGAAACTGTGCACCTATGTTAGGGCCTCAATTTAACATATAACACCCACTCCAATCTATGGACAATCGTGAATAACCCATTAAAAGCAAAGTACAGGACTAAAATAGGCATTTGCATATAATTGGCAGGTAGTTGCATGAGAGTGGTTTATGAGCTGAAAAAATAGCAGCTGTTAAAATATGTAAAATTACTATAGACTCTGTGGAGACAGGAAAAATCTATAGTGTCATTAAAAAAAATACTCTTTAGAGTCAGTAGGTACTTATAAAAGTTTCTGTTCATAAAATTGAAAACTCTTACATGCTGTTTCAGAAGACCATGCTTTCTTTAGAAAAAAACAAAAGGTTAATTTAGAGCATGGGTACTCATAGTACGGCCCGCGGGCCAGGGGCGGCCCGGCAAGCCTTTCCTGGCGGCCCGCAGACCTTGCAGACATCCTACCAATGTATTTTTTTTTCTTTTAAAGATTGTCTGCTGCAGCGCGACTCTGAGAGTCTCTGCTGCTCTGTGGGGGCCAGGGGCGGGCGATTCGCACTTAGCCAGAGTGGAGCTGCAGGGGCCTAAGAAGAGGTGGAATACAACAAAGCCGCATTAGCATGCAAATGGCCTTTAACGACCTGTGAAGTGCTTGGGTGCGGCTGTGTGTGTCAGGGAGCTGTCTCACCCGGGGCTGACACACAGGCAGGGTGAGATGACAGATTGTGACAGAGGGAGGTCGAGGGACAGAGACAGAGGGAGGGATGGAAAGAGAGGGAGATCGAGGGAGAGAGGGAAAGGGAGGGAGAGGGACACAGAGAAAGGGAGACAGAGAAAGGGAGACAGAGGGAGGGATGGAAAGAGAGGGAGACCGAGGTAAAAGAGGGAAAGGGAGGGAGAGAGAGAGGGGAGAGGGAAAGGGAGGGAAAGGGACACAGAGAAAGGGAGACAGAGAAAGGGAGACAGAGGGAGGGCAGCGACAGAGGAGGTGGGTGACAGAGGGAGTGAGAGTGACGGAGGGAGTGAGGGTGACGGAGGGAGTGAGGGTAACAGAGGGAGTGAGGGTAACAGAGGGAGTGAGGGTAACAGAGGGAGTGAGGGCGATGGAGGGAGTGAGGGCGATGGAGGGAGTGAGGGCGACGGAGGGAGTGAGGGTGACGGAGGGAGTGAGGGCAACGGAGGGAGTGAGGGCAACGGAGGGAGTGAGGGCAACGGAGGGAGTGAGGGCAACGGAGGGAGTGAGGGCGACAGAGGGAGTAAGGGCGACGGAGGGAGTAAGGGCGACGGAGGGAGTGTGGGCGACGGAGGGAGTGTGGGCGAGGGAATGAGGGCGGGGGAGTGAGGGTGGGAGTGAGAGGGGGAGGAAGTGGGAGGGAGTGAGAGAGAGAGACAGACAGACAGAGGAAGGGAGACAGAGAGAGGGAGAGAGGGAGGGAGGGAGCGAGAGTGGGAGAGAAAGAGGGAGGGAGTGAGAGAGGGTGGGAGTGAGAGAGGGAGTGAGAGAGAGGGAGTGAGAGAGACAGACAGGGAGGGAGTGAGCGAGAGAGGGAGGGAGAGAGGGAGGGAGCGAGGGATGGAGAGAGCGAGGTAGCGAGGGATGGAGAGAAAGAGGGAGCGAGGGAGGGAGAGCGAGGGAGTGAGAGAGAGGGAGCGAGAGAGGGATGGAGGGAGACAGAGCGAGAGAGGGAGGGAGGGAGAGAGGAAGCGAGGGAGGGAGATAGATGTGTGTATGCCGGGTGTGGTGGCGCAGTCTAAGAAGGCATCCGCTGCAGGGACCTGTGATCAACCTCATGGTCATAGTTTTTTTGTTGATCTAGCCCCGCCCCCTCCCCCACTGACCGCGCCCCCACCGGTGCGGCCCTCTGAAACAAACCACACTGTAAATTTGGCCCCCGAGAGAAAGTTTGTGAGTACCCTTGATTTAGAGGGAAAGCTCCAAGCACTCAGTGAAAGTTGAAACAATAAGAGAAAAAATGTGTTTCAGGACATGTTTTGCAAAATATAGAGATAAAAGGTGTTTGCTGAGAGACACAACATTTTCGTTGCTAGTTGCTGCAGGAAACAGACCTTTTTAATACCCCGCAGAATCGTTGTGGGAGCACAGAATGAACAGTGCTGCCAGTCGCTGGTTCTGAGGTAGCCGGTGCTGTAATCGATACCTCGGTGCTGCTAAAGGAAGCAAAAGGCACCCACTGGATTTGCAAGGAATGCTTTGTTTTGATGGGAATACGCTTGGGACACAGCCAAGCATGGGACTTCAGCAGACCCAGCCTGGTGGTAAATGCCACTGGCGTCTTCCTTTGGAAGTGTCAGACAGATGATGGCCACGCATTCTTCACTGCAAAAAACAGGCATCAGAGAACAGGTATGTTGCAGTCTTTTCAGACAGGTCTTTTAAATATTAGAAACCATGAGAAGCATAGTTCCTGTAAGAGGTATTCCCAAGGTGAATCACACTGCTGTGAAAGATAAAATTTATCAAAAAGGAAAGAGGGGCAGTCTGTATTTAAGAGTGCTATTTTGCAAAAAAAGAAAAAAATATTTCTTTAGCTGATGTGAAATGAAAAATAAAAAGTGCTGCACAAGCATGGTTTTCAGACTGCCTTAAGCATTGAATTTGACAAAGGAAACTTTCCTTTCACTACTGTCAAGGTTGGGGCTACTAGCCAAAAAAATAAAAAGGCACAACTTCCCTACACTGTAGGATTTCACTACCTCTGGATGTTATCTGTACATTACATAGGTCTGGCCTAGGTATACTTAGTCCCCTAGTGGCATTCAGGAATCATTTTTGTGACAGGTATTTGTGTCAAAAGGGCAAACCACCCATACTTTCCTTATTGGGTTCTGATGTTGTTTTGTAAATAGCATCTAATGTTGCCCCTGTTGATGTATGTGAACTATTCCACCCCTGTGCAATGGTGTTTGGTGGTGTTTGGCAACGTTCCTACTGGTGTTTAAACAACCACCTTTCTAGATGCATTTCAATTCTGTAGGAGTTGATAACCTTAATGAAGGTAACAGGTATAAAGCATTGCAATATGAATAAATCTCTAACATTTCAGGATCTTAAAGTGTAGCAATTATTCCTAAAACAGACAGCATAATATTCACTGTATCAGTAACCCAATTTTCAGAAAAATGTACTGAAGGTAATGACATCACTGAATGAATGATAAAATGAATGAAAGTTGAAAATACATTAATCGGAATTAAAAACTGGATGAGTAGGTACATCATTTAGAATACAAAGGCTTGTTCAGGCCGAATACATTTATAAGTCTCTTTTACATTTGAACTGAAAATGAACGTGGCTTCAGTTTTATGTTGATCCTGTGTTGTAGAAAGTGTCCACTAAGAGTCATACCAAAAGCTAGCTCTAAGCAAAGCCAGAACAGAAAAAGATGAACCCAAAAATACTCCATAGTTTTACTCATGGTGAAGCCAGGTCTGTATCTTTTGGAAAAAGAAAAGGTTCAAAAGTTTTTACTTGCATGTTTGTTGTTTGTTTTTGGGCTGGCTGTCGCTTCCTGTTCACGTGGAGCCATGGAAAATGTGTCACAGTTAATGAAATAGCCATAGCTGTAGGATCAATTGTTGAAATTGCATCGTATTTAGTTGACGTTATTTCTGCTGTTTCTTTTGAAAAACATTGAAATGTTGACATTTATAGTTGATGTCTTTGCTGAAAAACGTTCAGATGTTGAAGTTAATATTTTATGTTTTTGTTGAAAAACATTTATGCATTCATTATTTGATGTTTTTGTTGAAAAACGTTGAAGCTTTTATTATTTGATGCTTTTGGTGTAAAACGTTGGAGCATTTATTATTTGATGTTTTTGTAGAAAAACGTTAATGTACACATTTGTTTTTTGGCCAAATTGCAACTTGAGTGTTGTCTTGACTTTTATTTTGAATTTGAACGGTTGGTTCAAGGAGAACTATTTCCATTGCATTGTTGCATAGTCCCCCACTCCATGGATTTGATTTCTCAAACCTGATGAGCTTTTCAGTTTGAATTTCTTGAATAGTAGTGAGAGGGATGCCTACTATTGTGGAGTTCACGAGGCCTACTGCTCAGTATTGGCCACATAGTTTTTGGTTGATTCTTTCATTTGAAATGAATCTGGTGCTTTTATCACGACAGGATGCGGCTAAAAGTACAGTTCTTGTTCCTTTCACTTTGAGGACTGGCACATGTATTTCTGTATGAGGGGCCAAATTCCTTTGTGTCCGCGATCTTTTTCTCTCTATGCCTAGAGCCCCTACTTTTGGGATTGAGACTGGACTTGCCGTGATTACCTCGACTTCCCAGTGGCGGCCTGTTTCTCTTTGTCAGAATCTTTGTTTGTTTCATTCTTTCCTTTAGTTCCTGTAAAACAGCCAAACGATCATAGGTACAGAATGGTTTTCATCCGCCACTGTGCTTTCACATTTATGATCAGGTTCCCACATTCGTAAATGGAGTGACACCTCCTAGAGAGCTTCTTGGCTGAGTGTGTATTGCCCCCTGAATCCATATAAGTGTTTGACCCCACCAATGCCCCGCCTAATACCCTAGCTGTTAAGGATTGCTCTATGCCCCAGTCCTTCCTCTCCTCTACCTTAATTCCCTCAGGATGGCGTTGGAGAGGAGTACCGCAATACTACATCTATCCCTTCCATGGCCTCTTAGTAGGCTCGAGAGCCAAGTGTAGAGCCACAGTCAGGGTGTAACGTTGATTGCGTATCTCCTGTTATGGACTCGCAACTCTTTCTATAACAGTTTTGAGCGTCAGCCGATTGCTGAGGTCATACCTATTGGAAACTTGAGCACGGATCCACTGCCCCTAAGATATATCTTTTAGCCACCTCAAAATTTGAGGGGCCACAGTGGTCCTGTTACATGACACGATCAAGTGGACAGTCTGATGCTGTCTAGCAATGGGACCTGCGCGGGTCTTGTGATGGTGTGGCCAGGCATTTGTTTGCAGATAATGCAGCAGCACTGTTGCAATGAAGAATTAGTAGCTATGATCCCTGAATGCACGGAGCCCAAGCACTTGTTTGTTTTGAATGATTAATTCCTGCCTACTATCCATATTTAAAAAATACTCTGTCCCACACTCCAGGAATCTGAGCGTATGGAATGTTGTTTGCACCTAACTTGTAGGAATATTTGAGTGGAAATTTCTTAGGCACAGCTGTGCTACCGTTGCGTGAAGCAATTACAGCCACCATATTCTAACCGTCTATTCTCGTTGTTGGACGAGTGTGCGCAGCTATGGAAGCTGTGTGAACAGCTCCCCTTGTGGCTTCAATAGCCACTGAATTCCCTTCAACATGCACGCCATCACGTTGATGACTCAGCATGTTAATCTCGTGAGTTTTTGATAGGTCGTCTTTCAACTCCACTACCTGTTCCCATAATTTTTGTGTTTAATTATGCCACCTTTTTTATCTTTAAACCCATTTTGTTCCCAATGGTGTAAATATTTATTATATCATTGTACAAAGTAAAAGGAATCACACACAATGAGTGTGGGGAATTCTCGATCTGTGTTTAAAAGTGCAAGTATCAGGGCTTTTAAAGCTGCCAACCAAGCCGTGCTAATACCTAGAGGTAGTTTTTTGGTGCAATGAGGACGGAACTTGCCATCCAGCATCTGATCTTTAACAAAGGCGGCCGGTGGGGCAGACCCATCAGTGTAAATTAAAATTCATACTGATCTAGAGGCAAGATTTCATTTGGTAGATGGTGTTATTTTTCATATTGCAGGAATGTCTGTGTTTTTAAACTTGGATCAAATCTGCATTCAGTCTGATGCAGCAAAAGAATTAGCCTTTTGTATCCATTCTGGATGTAAGGCTTTGGCATTAGGAATGCTAGCCCCGGTACTGGGGTGACGACACTAATGCATCTTCCCATGAGCCAGTGCTCTTTCTTTTGTTACAGAAGTCTGAATGGTTGTCAGAATTTTTTTTCTGTTGAATTCAAACTCATTTCTGTGTTTGTGTACAGATGAAATTTGTATGCGATTGGTACAGTTTCACCTTCATTAAAGGTTTAATAAGTGTATCCGCATTGACCCAAAATGATACTGAGTACCAAGTGGTGAAAGTTTACACATGTGTGTATGTGTTTGAAAGCAATAATATCTTCCTGGAGTGAACAATGAATATTGGTGTGTTATTTTGTCCAGTGTTTGGCTGAAAAATCAGGTTTGAAAAAGATTTTAGAAAGGTTTTACTCTCTCTGTGAAATCAAAAATGTAAGTTCTGCCAAAATCTAGGAATCCCAGTACTGATTGGAACTTCTTTAATGTCTTTGGAGGCTGGAGCAGCGCACACTTTTTTAAAAACTTAGATGCCAGGCTTTTCCCTTCACTTGAAAGCTCATATCCCAAAAATAGGGCACTGAGTTGGGCAATTTCTGATTTCTCAAAATTAAATTTGTAGCCCCCAGAGGCCAATCCCATAATAATGGTGCTAACCCTGGTCAAGTGTTTCCCCAAAAGGTTGTCCGTTAGATAAATATTACCCATATAGGACAACACTTCTTCATCACAGTGCTTTAGCAATCCAGTAATTCTTTCAGAAAATACCCCTGAGCTGTTCTTATACCCAGGGGGAAATGACAATAATTGTCGCTGGGACTCTAATATACTAAATGCTGTTAGGTACCTGTTTTCAGGTGCTATAGTTTTGACAGAAACATCCATTTGAGACAACTAGTGTTTTTTTGTATTTTTTCCCGCATAACGTTATTCATTAATGCGGCACTATCTGCATGTTGGACAGCATATGTCTTTGTGCAAGTGTTCGAGTGTCTGTAAATGAAAACTAGACTAAATGTATTATCAAGTTTTTATAAGTGATGCAAGAGATTGTACATTTGTGAAGTGCATTTCAAATGATCTCCTGGTATTCAAGTTGATCTAACATCTCCCTGACCTGTGTTTTTAGCTTCTTGCTTAATAGGACATTGTCTTTGAGCATGTGGTGAAACTATTAACAGGATCACATGGTGGGTTGAGCCTTCATCCATGATTTTTAGGTCTCACCCTGGTGAAAGCTTGAAGCGCGTTCTCGCCGCGAGACTTATAGCCGTCATCTCTGCTTACAAGGAGCCAAAAGGGAGTCAAGAGATGGGCACGCGCAGCATGCCGGAATCGGATCAGGTCGCGCGCGTGAACATGCGCTCCGATTCCGGCATGCTGTTCACACACACAGACGCGCGCACTCACACACACACACACACAGGCACACACACACACACACAGACAGACACACACGCACACAGACACGCGCACACATCCCCCCCCCCACTCACCGGGCTCTTTCTGAGTGCCCCCCTCTCCCTCGGCAGCGGGTCAGTCTCGTTTCTCCTTGATTTCGGCAGCTTCTGCTCCACGGCTCCAAGAAGGGATACCGAGGCCAGACCGCGGGACGCAGCTCCTTCCTCCTTGAATTCAGCGCCAGGGCTTCGGATCGCACTGCACTGCCGCGGACATGTCGCAACTGATGACCTTCACTGACAACCACCTTAAAACACGTTTGTGTAAATCTTGTTCGGAACCTACATTTCCTAGGAAAACTTCTGTTCCTTGCTCTAATCTAATCGGCGATCAGTGCCTACTAAGAGCCCATCCAGTGCTGACGCCGCTCTGAGCGCGCGCTTGTGAGTAGCGTCTCGGGCAGGCATGCTCTTGGTTATGTTTACGGACGTGTGAGTGAGAGGCGTCTCATGCTCCAAGCCTGTGCAATAGAATGACAGAGGGAACATTGCTTACACTTGTTATGGTTTCTTTTGGTGCTCAAGCTTGGAGACTGAAGTGTTAAAAAGTATTCCGAATTTTAGAAAAAAAAAAATGATTGTTAGGAATAGCACGATTTAGATGATGTTTTTGTGCACAAATGAAAGTTGGCAAGGTTTTTTTTTTTTTTTAATCTCAGTGAAATTAACACAGCAAACGTTAAGTGTCAGCATGCGCTTGAGAGCATCTTTGCAGCTAGTCTGACAGCCCAGTAGGCTACTGCGCTTAGTGTATGAATCATGAATGATTATGTTCATCATCGAAAGGTAAGAGCTTCAATCCCTCATACTGCCATGATTATAACTAATGTTGACTGCAGTTGCAAGCAAGCGCCAGGTCATATGTGCAGTGGATTGCTAGACCGAAGCTTTTGGGGCACATTGTTTTCCTGCTGGGACTTTGATGCTGCATCAGAAGGGTTACAAAGGGCAACAATTGTTTCCGATTCGTTCATGGCTTCCCTGCTTGATACGTTTTATCTTGGTTTTCTGCTCATCTATGTAACCTGGTAATATTGTCTGGATGCAATAAAAAGACTCACATATAGATTACTGGTCGGGTACATAAATATAGTACGCATGTTTTAAACCACATCTTTAACGTCACAGACAATGCATCCTGGTAATGATTCAATTTTGTTTTTTTTGGTTATGCCTCTTTTAGAGGACCCCCTCCACATTTTCATACCAGATAGAATGTAAGTGTTTTGCGATAAGACGCAGTTTGCAAATATGGGTGACTTTTTCTAGGGTGCCCGAGACTAGTTTTGATCCCAATCAAACCTCGTCACTCACCCTTTCATCCCTTTGAGGTCGATCAAATGACTACATTTATACGGGGGTCAGGCATGGGATGGGAGGTACCAACACATCGTATTGACTCTGCCACAGAACAAGAAGCTCAACAAAACAAGTGCGAAATACAATTTCAGCCGTTAATTCACGAACCAAGATATTCATAGCCATGTCATTAAACTTTAGAATCAAGCACAGTATGAGACTGCCTGCACTTTCAATAATAGTGGGCGTTTATGCAGTGCACGCCACAGCTGCATTGTTTGCATTTGGTTATTAAAAACAGCTGTTATTGCTCAACACTACTTTCTCTGTAGGCATCAGAGTGACGAATTAAAGGTGGTTTGGTTAAGATTCCCAACCAATGAGCTGCAGGGTGTGCAACACCCTCTGCAAGAATAATCCTACCCACTAAGTTATCCCAAGAGTTAACAATGAACTTGCTCTAAGTATTCAAAATCTGAAGCGTAACGCGTGCCCCTGCGGCGCGTGGGAAGGGGCATTCAGCCCAAGTTCTAGTATCTGTCTGAGCAATGTGCAAAGCTTGGCTCTTCACCAGATTCTGCGGTCCCCCCAATCAACGTGTGTTACACCACTGTTCAGAATCAGTGACACGTCACCCAGCTCCAAAATCTCGAATAGAAAGTGTGCTTTGTAAATAGCTGATGCAAATTGGATGGAAAACAGGTTTTGACCAATTCGTGTTTCTCTTGTGCCACGAGGGATAAACAGTAGCTCTGCTGTAGTTAAGATTGGCCCAAGGTATGGCATGTGAACCCTTGATATGTAGGACTCAAAAGTTACGCTTTTAGTCCGTAGACATTTAATGTTTACCATTGCTGCGTGGGTGACGGTAAAATATCCTCTCTGTTTATAATAGGCACAGCCATGGGGAGGGCCAGTTTCACAATGCTGAACTCTACCAGCCACAGCATAACTACACCACATCCCTGTTCCAGTTTCCTAGATGGCTTGGTGTCAAGAGGCGCAAAAATGTTTCCTTGATCGTGGTGGCTCGATGCCACCCCCTCACACTGTCTGCTCGGTGGCAGCTTCTGTGCTATCTGGTACCCAGGCCCCAGAACTATGCATGCAGCCCCAGGGTTGCTTTCTTGCATGAATATATGCAAGCCCCTTAGAGTCAGATATGTTTGCAAAGGACTGCTAATCTTCAGTTGTCTTGTCGCACAGACAGACGCACACCCTCCGCTTGCCACCAGTCCTCCAGTCACCGCACATCCAGGATTGTGATCGCGATAGCACCAGGGCAAAACATTAAACAAGCATTTGCAATGGTATAGGTCTTGCATTTACGCAAGTTTTAGCTATTGGCATTGTAAATGACAATGCCTTTTATTTGTTTTAAAAACCAAAACATAAATAAAAGGTATTGTCATTTACAATGCTAATAGCTCAAACTCATGTAAATGCGAGACCTATTGCACTGCAAATGCTTGTTATATAATGCTGGAGTTTGGGTTACTGCCCACTCCTCTGCATATGTATATTTAAGGTGTCCTCCTCCATGCGGAGTGTTATTTCATATAACTTGTGTGGGACTTTCACCCTTTTGTCTGGTGTTTCCACCGTGATGTAATCATTCAATTTTGCTGTCCAGAAATTCCTTCAGGTTCTGGCGAGCTATTGTTACTTCTGCCGCTCTGTCTTAGCATTGTCTGAGCCCAATCCCCGTTCAGAAGTTGAGTTCTTAGTATTCTGTGCATGTCTAACTTTGAGACCTGCAACTTTCTTCTTTTTATTTTTTAAATTGAGGTGTGGCTTGTCTTCTGTTTTAGAAGAGTCCTGAGCTTGCTTGTCCCTGGACTGCTTGCCCTCTTCTTTGTGTGCTGATCATCGGCAAGTAACCGGAACTCTGGGGTGACAAATGGTGGCCTCTGGAACTGGGGCCTACCCCGACTCCGGTAACGGAGACTAAAAATCTTGGAGTTTGGTTAGATCCCGCCCTTAGTTTTGTCTCCCATACCAAGAGAACTGCCGCCAGTTGTTTTGGCAGTTTGCGAGGACTAAGACCAGCACTGAAATTTTTTGACGCCTCTACCAGGCAGCTGGTGTTGCAGGCGACGGTGATCTCTCGGCTTGACTATGCCAGCTCTCTTTTGGTAGGGGTGTACCAAGCTGAAATTACACGTTTGCAACGTGTCCAGAACGCGGCAGCCAGAGCTGTGGTGGGCTTGCCCAGGTTCTGTTCCTCTGCTAACACTTTTCGTTCCCTCCACTGGCTTCCAGTCAAGCAGAGGATCCAATTTAAAGTGCTTTGCCTGTCCTACAAAATTCTTAAGGGCCTCTCTGCCCCGATTCTCTCGAATCTCTTGACGCCCTATGTCCCTGCCCGCTCCCTGAGATCTCTGGGTCAGGATCTGGCAGTGGTCCCTCGGTTCAAACTTAGCCGAGCTGGAGGCCGCTCTTTTCGAGTTCGGGCTGCGGCCCTGTGGAACTCTCTTCCCTTAGAGATTCGTGCGTCTGATAATCTCTTCTTATTTCGCAGGGCTATCAAGACTTTGTTATTTCCCTGAGCCTGCTCTCTCTTAGTCTATTGTCTCTTTGTTGTGTTGTGTTGGATGCCTTGTCAAGCGCCAGGACGCTCCTTCTCTGGAGCAGCTGTGCGCTGAATAAATACCCCTAACATAACATAACATAACCCCTAACTTTCCTTCTCTCCCTGTGTTGTTTGTCGAGAGGAATGTGTATCAGTATCCTGATACCTGTCAGGTTTCCAGAGCTTAATTTGTGCCGGGGCTTATGACTGTCTGCCACATGGTAGTGATGTCTGCCAATTTAGGTATGAGCACAACAACTTCTGTTCATTATTTAAATTTACATTCCCAATTAGTAGTATTTGCCTCCAAAGCCATTCTTATAGGTTTGGGGGCTGTAATAGTATAAATTGTCACACTTTTAAGAGTGTGTTGATTAGTAGTGTGTCAGTGCTGCCAGGGGCAACGGATGGTGCAAGCTCTAGTGTCCTATTTTCCAGAGCCCCGGTACTACGTTTTTTACAAATTAAGCACGGAGGTTTCCTAATATTACCCCTACTCCAAAGGTTATACCTCTTTGCAGAGGGCTCCTGTTGAGGGACTGAGAATCTTTTCTGAAAAATTTAGTTTTTTTCATTATTATCCCACTTCTTTTTAGAAGAATTAGGTGTCTGCTTAGAAGAATCCTTCTCAGGACTGCCCATTAGCTGTGGGTTTTAAAAGCTTTCCCACCCAAACTGTCCCTTCCCAGTTCTGCATATGCAGTTTTAATTATTTTGGGAAGTTCTTGTGGTTGGTCTATAAGACTGACCTCTCTTAGGTGTTGGCGGATCGCCACTGAAGCTGCTTCCCCTTTAATGTTAGCTAGTATTATTGTTGATACCTGGTCATAATTACCTAGTAATTTCATACCTAAGGTCAGAGCTGGTTCAGCTCCATACTTGTTCTGTATCTGTCGTAAGACACCTGGAAATACATCTAAGGAAGGAATACCATGAGTTCTGGTATATATGGCAGCAAAGACTGTACCCCAATTGGTGCAGTCCTCTAACTGTGGTGTTATCCCTATGGGCAAGCCAAGTGTTAGCATTATATGCTTTCAAATGGTGTGGTATTTAGAAATACTGCTTCTAACTGGGTAATTTTCTGAGTTACCCAGAAAGGAATTTGTTCATGTTTCTTGGGAAGTTTACCCATTACTGTGTGTGTGTTTTGTGGAGTGATTTTAGTAGCGGTGCTCTGTGTAGGAGCTGTATCATTTGTAGCTACTGTGGGCTAGACACTAAGTGTCCTCATGACGAGTTCCGTCATGGCTCTGTAAGAGTTTTACTAACTCTTTGTGTTGTAAGAGTAGTGCATCTTGTGGCATTATATCAATGTCAGGATATGGTGTGTAGCTGGCTAATGTCGGCCATGTAGCTCCTAGTCTACCTAGAGGACCGAGCCTGGTTTTATTTATTTATTGTAGGGCGCCATTAAACCAGAAATTGTGTTCCTGATTAGTGAGCGGAATCTTAATCTCCTCAAAAGGAGTGTAGACCGCTGGGACTTTTTCATGTATGAAAGAATAAAAAATCTGAGTTGTTGCATTTACTGCTGGAAATGTAACCCAAGAATAGAACACATCTGTTTGATAATCTTCATGTGCCTCTATAAATATTACTGTACCTCCTCGGTCTGTTAAACCATGTCTGAGGGGCTTTTGTGTGAGTGTAGGCCTGATTTTGGGTGCAAAGTGTATTGCATTTGCTTCTTCTTCGTAGTTTGAGACCTGTGTCCCAGTGACAGGCGGAGCTGCCTCGACAGACATTGTGTTGTGAAAATAAAATGTCCTTAAAAAGGGTTTTGAGATAAGGATTAAAAAAGGCACAATTGTTCGGGTACTTTTTCCTTCAAGCTTGATTAACCAACAGCCAATACATAGGAAGTTTGCCTACTCAGCAGTGGCAGAATTTTGTGCCTACCCACTCCAGACGTCTCTGGCGTTTTGTGAGTAGGGGTCTCTGAGAATAAGCATGACTGAACTACGCAGATTCTACTGTTAAATAAGTGCCACATTCACGTTGGGTGCCATGTAGTGTAGTTCCTATTTCCCTTATAGGTTCTGCGCATTGGAATAACATACACGATAGACTTGGCATAGGACTGAGGTCAGTATGCCCCTATTATGTCTATTAAACTTAATTACTGTGTACCAGCTACCTCAGAGGCCACTAGAAACTTCTTGAAGACAAGAAGGGAATAGCTTCTGGCAGCCACATAACATAAAACCCTGATCCCTCAGGATCGTGGAAACAATAAACTACTTTTCATTCAGTCACTCATCTCAGAAAGTACATAGAAGAAACAGTCGGGTGTGTTTACAATAAAATGTATTGCACAGTTGTTATTCTAGTACTGGTTATATGTGCTGCGACAACTGTTGGACAGTAGCAGAGAATGACGATTCTCCAATTAACATGAAGAGAGAATCTTGATTTCATTAAAGACATACGGAGGCTAACATTATGCAAATACTTTTATTTGCTGCCCAAACATGCAGCCCTTTAAAAAATATAATTACATCACAATAAAATAGTACTTTAACAACATAACAACTCCGTTGAGCAGGCTCCTATCTTCCTCGTGGGCTGCGATGACACAGGAGAACAATGAAGAAATTTCAGCAAAAAGTTATTCCTTAAGATTGTTATCTGAGAAGGAACAAGAAAAAGGCCATATGGTAAAAAAGGCAACAAACAATAATCACATTTTTCAGATATAAAAAGAAAAATATTTGACATTAATCAACCCAAACCTCTCAGGGAGAGGAGGGTGGGATAATGTTAGCCTCCGTATGTCTTTAATGAAATCAAGATTCTCTCTTCATGTTAATTGGAGAATCGTCATTTCATTACAAGACCGGAGGCTACCATTATGCATGTTTAAAGCCATGCAAAGCTGCACCGCTAACATGTTCTATCGGTCTCAAGTAAAACTTCGAAAAGGTACTTGCATTAGACCAATCTGCAGCTTTAAGTATTTTGGGTAGAGAACCCCCAGCCCAAAATACTTTACTAGCCATTGCACCTCTAGAAGAGTGAGCACCAAACCTAGATAGATCCACACCTGCTTCATGCATAATCAGACGGATCCATCTCGCTTAAGTAGCTGATGATACAGGCCTAAAAGGTCTAACATAAGATAAAAGAAGTTGGTCACATCCAGCAGGTCTAAAAACTGAAATCTTATTTTCGTAACACTTCATGCAATTAACAACACATAATTTTTCACATTCATGAAAAAAGGGGTAGAAAATAGATTCTGACATCGTTTTAGTTCTTTTCCAGATATCGAAATGAACACCTTCAGAAGAATAAAATCTATAGGAAAGTTCAAGAGCTTTAATATCAGACACCCTCCTGAAGGATATTAAACACAATAGGGTTGCTAATTTCATTGAAATTCTTTTAAGGGAAAGTAATTGATTAACAGGCCAGGACATGAAAAGGATAAAAATAAGATTAACATCCCAAAGGGATTCATAGCGAGCTCTGGGAGGTCTCCTAAGTCTAATACCCTTCATGACCCTTTTGATTAGTGGATTACTTCCAATAGCAAGGTTATTAATCAAACAATGACCTGAAGAAATAGCTGACCTGTAACAGTTGATGGTTCTAATAGAAAGACCTGACTCAAAAAGATGAGCGAGGTAATTAGCTACATATTGTAAAGGACATTGAACGGGATCCAAATCCCTTTCGAGGCACCAACCAGACCATTTCTTCCATACTCCTCTGTATCTCTTTCTGGTCCCAGGGGCCCATGATTCTTCCAGTAAGCTTTTAGCTTCTCCCGAAAGTTCAGAATATCTCCCTGAATCCCTGATATCTTCCAAACAAGAAGGTTAATTTTCCCCTCCAAGACTAAATGATGTTCTTCTTCGTCTGGGCCTTGTAGTAGGCCCGGACATGAAGGGATTAACCATGGGAAGTCTACCGCCAATTCCATTACACCGGGGAACCATACTTGGGATTTCGAAAAAGGAGTCACCAGAATTATGTTGCATGATTCGAGTCTCACTTTCCACAACAATCTCTGAATCATTGAGAAGGGAGGGAAGGCGTAGCAGCCCTTCGTCCCTTCCCAAGGTTGGAGAAAGGCATCTACTCCCGACGCGTTTGGATCTGGTCTCCAGCTGAAGTATTTCTGAACTTGGTTCGTCAATCGGCTGGCAAACAAATCTAACAGGATTGGACCCCAAACTTCCTGAATTAGATGAAAAATTCTGGGATTCAGCATCCAATCGCTGGAATCGTGAAGAAAACGTGAATTCCAGTCTGCTCTCAGATTTAACGAACCGGGAATGTAATCTGCCCTGAGGGTGATTTTGTGTTCCCAACAGAAATACCATATTTTCTTTGCGATATCCGAGAGACTTTTGAATTTCGCGCCGCCCAAACGATTTATGTAAGAGACGGCTGAAAAATTGTCCAGACGGATTAAAGTGTTGGAGTTCTTCAGAACTTCTTTGAAACTCATTAGGGTATTTAAGGCTGCCAACATTTCTAAAGAGTTTATGTGGAGGGATTGTTCTGAAAAGGACCATCTCCCAACCGGTTTCTAAGTCGTTCAGACGAGCACCCCAACCACGATTGCTTGCATCTGATTCTAGGATAAAATCTGGTACATTTCCAAATATAGCTTTTCCATTCCAAGCTTGGAGGTTGTTTAACAACCAATGCAGGTCTTCTCGAGCGTCTTCTGAAAGGGGAAGGGCATCTTCGTACCAGAGACCCTTCCTCAGGCCTTGAGCTTTTAATCTCTGCAAGCCCCTGTAATGAAGTGGGCCCAGAGAGATTGCCTGTATAGAAGATGAAAGGAGACCCAAAACCCTGGCTAGGTCTTTCAGACGGATAATATCTTTTGAAAGGACGTAGGAGACGTGTTTCCTGATCTTGACAACCTTTTGGTGGGGAAGGATCAGGTTGGATAGAATAGTATTGACTTTGAAACCCAAGAATTCTATTTCTTGAGTTGGGGTTAAAATAGATTTTTCCAAATTTATGATAAAACCCAAGTCTCGAAGGAGGTTCATAGTGATATCTAAGTGTTCCAAAATTTCTGTCTTGTCCTGAGACATGATGAGGATATCGTCTAAATAAATTATAAGACGAATCCCCCTTTCCCTTAGGTAACTGACCACCGGACGAAGAACCTTGGTGAAACACCAAGGGGCTGAAGATAGACCGAAGGGGAGACGTTGGAACTGATAGAGAGTTCCTTTCCAAGTAAATCGGAGATATCTGCGACAATCCTCGTGCATGGGAATGGTGAAATAGGCATCTTTCAGATCCAATTTCACTAGCCAGTGTTTGGTCTGAAGAGTGTCCCTCAAAAGATGGATACCTTCCATCTTGAAATGTCTGTAGAGTAGAAAATTGTTCACATTTTTTAAATTTATAACAGGTCGCCAACCCTTGTCTTTCTTTTTGACTAGAAAGATAGAACTCAGAAAGCTTTTCGTTAACTCTGAAAGTGGAATTTTTATAATAGCCCCTTTCTCTAACATTTTGAGATCTGTCTCTATTAATTTCGAATTTTCCTCATCTAAAATGAGTTCTCTGGGAGCTCTTTCCTGAAAGGGTTCTTCCCAAAATTCTATTTTGAATCCCACAACAGTTTCCAAAACCCATGGATCTTGAGTGACTCGAAGCCAATTCTTTTCGAAATGTCTCAATCTTCCTGCCACCTTTAAGGGGATAAAAAGGGTTGTGCTTACCGTAGTTTCCTTGATTGGATGATCGAGGTCTGCCACCACGGGATCTTGAGCCCCTTCCTCTTTGTGGATAGAAGTTTGACTTTCCACTGAAACCTCTATAGGGACGATAGCCTCTGTTGTCTTGATAAAAATGGGACCGGAATGAGGGGCGGCTGACAGATTGTCCCCTTCTGTCAGCCCTTCCAAAAAGTGATCGAGTGCCAAAGACTCTACGCATATTTGACTGTGCCCTACTAAAGGCATTAAAGGTGGAGACATACTTCCCAAGTGTTTTAACGAAGTTATCTCCGAATAAGAGCCCTTTGGTGTTGGACATATCTTCACTAGCTGAGAGATCAGCTAGTTTCGGGTTCATCCTTAGGAGAACAGCCTTTCTACGTTCAGTGATTAGATTCGCGTTAGCATTGCCAATAAGGCAAATAGCACGTTGTGACCATCCTCGAAGTACCTCTATGTCTATAGGTGAGTCATTAGCTTTAGCCTCCTCTGTGATATCCAGAATTTTAGAGAGTGGTCCCATCACATCAAGAAGCTTATCTTGAGCTTGTTTAAGGCACCTTTCGATTCCTTTTCTGGGATCCCTTCCTGATTTGAACAGAAAGGTGATTAGGTCAGGATCAAGGTTAGGAGTATTACAAATCTTGTCCTCTGAAGAGGGACGAGGGCATTCGTTCCTTAAAAGATTACGAGTATTGATATCAAGGGGTTTTCGAAACCATTGTGATAGATATTTACCAACATGGTCCATAGGCCACCATTCTGTGCTACGGGGGTGACAGATTGTAGTGGGATTAAACATTTCCCCACCAAATGGGTCTTTGACTGAGGTAGAAGTAGAAGGTTTTTCTAAATCCTCGTCAATATCTTCAAAAGAGTCTTGAGGATCAAAAATACATTTGTCGAAGTCATCATAGTTTGTTGGTTGACTTTTCAAATAGTCGTTAAAATCATTTGTCCCGTAGAGGGTACCGCCTTCTATTGTGCCGCTAAGGACACCTCTTCTCCCTGCCTCAAGTAATTGAGGTCTATCTATTGTGCTGCAAGGAGCACCAATGACTCTTGTGGCGCGAGGGTCACCAGACTCGTATGCATTTTTGGATGCTTCAATAGAATAATTCTTCTTTTGGAGTACTTTTCCCTTTTTCTGCCCTGCAGATGTTGAAGGAGATTTCCCATCCGAGAGAGAGAAATAATTCTCCTCCGTAGGCAAAACTCTCTTTCTCTTTGCGAGAGCAGCGTCAACAGCCTCTCTAATAGAAGATCTAAATTCCTCTCTAAAGAGGTTTCTAATGTTGTCAGGCAAAGGTTCCTTAGGGGAAACATTTACATTACTGGTGTTGTCTTCCATGACGATTTAATTATAATAAAAAGTACACCAGATAGGTTATAGGTCTAAATAACCTCCTCAAGGGTTAATTATAAGGTAGTATCCTTAGAATAATTTACAGGGAAAGACTCTCTTTGTAAGCGCGAGTTTTTCACTTATCTTAAAGAGAGAAACTCTTGCGTCGATTCTGTTAAAAGCCAGTAGATGGCGATCCTCTTCCAGAATTAAATCTTCTTTCAGTTTTAATTCTTTTGCAAATATTATTATTTTCGTTAGTTTTGATTTAGGCTTCGTAAGAGCTCTGTATCCTCCGTCTCCGTTACACTCTCGCTAGAAAGGTGTAACCATGGAGACCAGGAGAAGTATTTGAACGAATCTCAGCCGCGCATTGAAGCGCGAGGCTGATCTGTGTTACCGGGTCTCCGCGTCTCCCAGCTAGTTGCTAGGAGACGTGTGAGGCTTTCAGAGGAGCATAATGGGCATGCGCAGGGCCCGACGTCAAGCTGCCACGTACCCGCGTCTCTACGTTGCTAAGAGACGCGGGAGATCAAAAATATATGTCAGCGTTTCCTTTTCTCTTCGATTTAACCCCCCCTTTTTTTTTTTAAACAAAAGATACGCTTTAAATCACTTAGGGGTCCTCACTCATTCAGGCATACAGAGTTCAGAGAAAACAGATTGAACATATTAATTATGGCCAGCAGTGCAGTTAAATAAAAAGGCATTGTATAGTTCTACCATTTTGCAATAGTAATGAACACATACATGAAATACAGAATGCATTAAGATAAAGCCTATACCCCTATGATGCCTAACTAGATTTACCAAAGTGTACCTAGCATGTGTGTAGGTCTTAGAGAGCCAAGAATCCCCCTAGGATTTAGTCTAACCCCATTACCTTAGTGGGACTTCATCCTGATTCTTGAGCTGGACCCTACAGGGTGGGTGAGGGACTTCTGCCAGCTGGAGCTGTGGCATGACGCAGATTGCAGCGTCTCCGGTCAGAATGTTTCCGGTCAGAGTGTCGGCATGGAAGTCTCGGTCTCCTCTGACTTGCTTGGGCAAAGAGAGGTATATTTATACCAGATAGGTGCCTTGGAATGTTAGCATTGACGTAAGAGTGGTTCATGCATATTTAATGAGTTCTTGGAGAAGTCCATAATCCTGTGCTAGGAAAAATCCCAAGAGCTAAGGGTCTGTTTCTAAGAATTTGTTGTGACTTAGGTTAGTCACTGTTGGATATGGAGATTACGTAGTTAAGATGGACCATCTTCTGTGCCCAGAGCACACATCAGATAAGGGACAGCCTCTGTTGCTCGGTATTGTAAAGGGAGGGCTAATGTAGGTGAAAGGGCCTTAACTGGGTGAAAGGGCCTGCCTGTCTCTGTGGCACGAAGGATTTGTGCCTCTGACACGGTGCACCTATGTTAGGGCCTCAATTTACCATATAACAGTTTGATGATTCAGTATGAGAGGGTGATTTCATTAATCATTTTTTGTCATGTTATTGGGGTCATATTAGGATTAGCACGGGCGTTATGGGGCATTTACGACTAGTTGGGACAAAATGGGTTTAGTTAAAGTCACAGAGTTACATTGGGTATATTCATTAAATGTATTTGTGAATTATGACTTTTTTTTTTAAAGTGATGCATACATGTGTATTTTAACATTATAGATACCCCTGACGAAGGTTTTACCGAAATGCATTGGGTGTGACGTAATTCTTGTATAATGTGGAGGACTCGAGATTCAGAGCATTGCGCATGTTTAAGCCTGGATGGGCAATCATGAAGTAATTATACGCATAAGTTTTAATGAATCTCTTGGCCCTGGCGTGACAATGAAACTTGGATAAATATGGATAAACGTTGGAAAAACTTTTGTGAAAGTGAATCATTTGCGATACTAAGTATATACAGCTGTGCAACTCGTGATGAACTGGAAGGTGCGGGACATATATTTTCAAGCTTTTTGGTCATACCAGTGCTTCTGCAGCTCCTGGCTGGCCTCAAGATTCTTGGATGCCTTGTCCATGTACTCAGCCATTCTGGACCTTAGGCCAAGCACATAGTCCATAATGTCTTGCTTGGGTTCTTGGAGAGGCCTCTCGCAACCCTCAATCACCAGACAAAGTGGTCCCCTTACAGGATGACCGAACAGAAGTTCAAAGGGTGAAAACCCCACTCCCTTCTGTGGCACTTCCCTATAAGCGAAAAGCAGGCATGGCAACAGGACATCCCATCTCCTTTTGAGTTTTTCAGGGAGTCCCATGATCATACCTTTCAATGTCTTGTTGAACCTTTCCACAAGACCATTGGTTTGTGGGTGGTATGGGGTATTAAATTTGTACTGCACACCACACTCTGGTTCAGGTTTTAAAGTCTTTATTTCGATAATAAAATCATAAAAGACATTTTTTTTAAAACGTGATGTTTTGGACATGCAGATTATTATAAAAAGTTGGTATTACAGCAAACACGATTATAGCTTCAATTACTGTATACAGATTCGAATTTCATGAAATTCATACATATAGAGTATAACATTATTTTAAAATTACAATTAAACAGCCTGACAATACAAAGACAAACCTGACCTAGAAATTAAAAAAGATTAAAAAGGTTGGAATTAAAAACATTGGAATTAAAAAAGAGACAGGATCTAAATCATTTCTGCTTACTTCTCGTTCTGATCACCCATGCCCACCCCAAGAATTTGGCTACGCTCACAACAATTACATCAGAGGTGTTAGTTCTAAGTGCCCAAATAGCCTCAGCACACCCTTTGTATTTAAGTCGCTGGCAAAGGGGTTTTATCCATTTACTTCGAGGGGCTTGATAAATCGAACAGGCAAATAGAAGATGACCCACACTCTCCTTGTGTCCCGGGCACCAAGGGCAATATTCACTCACTCCATTAGGCCAGTTTTTAGTGAACGAATTCAAGGGCAAGGATCCCACAAGAAACTGGTGGTAAAGTTTCTTGTCAAGTGGCCTAGTGATAATGTCCCAGTAGTTCTCTAGGAAGGGATCCAACTTGTGAGTCAGGAACCTTCCTGTTAAACTAGCGGAGCCAGAAGCAGTGACCAAAACTTGACGAACAGAGGCCCAATAAAGTGCCTTGTACTCCTGTTTTGATGGAAAAATATTAGATCCCGGGGAAACCCACAACTGTTCAAGGCCCATTTCAACCAGGATCGATTTTACTGCACGCAGCCATGGAATACTATAGGACCCCCAAATTGATCTTACTTCTGCAAGCTCATTAGCAAAAAGACTAAGGTCAGGAGAGGTCCAAACATGTCTCCAAAAAGCCACCAGTCTGTACCTTGCCATTTTGTTTATTGGGTTACAGCCCATATCCAGACAAAGTGGTTTAGATGGAGAGGATTGGGGTAGACCTACAAGTTTCCGCATGAACTTGCACTGCGTTTTCACCAGGGTAGAGAGGTCCATATGTCCCCAAAGATCTGCCCCATACAAAATTGCAGCGTTAACCTTGGTGGTATAGATCCGAAGTGCAGGTTTAACTCGTTTAGTAAGGGACCTTTTTTGCTCTTGTAGGAGACAACCCGTGAGACGCGCAAATTTTAAATGTAATGTATCCACCTGCGCTTTCCAACGGAGACGATAGTCCAAGGCTACTCCCAAATAGGTCATAACCTCGACTTGTTCCAAACTCTCTCCATTCATAGTCACTGCACTCCTTAGGGGATGACTCTTAGTGAGCACCATAAATTTTGTTTTGCTCACGTTAATCTTAAGATCATTGATGCGACAGAACTCCTCAAACCGGTCCAGTGCTAACTGTAAACCGCTGCGGGTCTTGGAGAGGAGTAATGTGTCATCAGCGAAGATGAGCATAGGAAACCTGGTCCCCCCCAGAGTGGGTGCATCAGTGGGGGTACTGGCAAAAAACGTAACCACTTGATCGATAAACAATAGAAAGAGCGTGGGCGCCAGTACGCACCCCTGACGGGCGCCCCGTGTTATGGGGAAGCAGTCCGTCACCTGTCCTTGGCCTCCCCACCTAACCCTTGCAAAATTGCCCTCGTGTAATCTGACAATCAGATCTAATAATTCAATTGGCAATCCCAGGTCTCTAAGAACGGACCAAAGTTTAGCCCTTGGCACCAAGTCGAAGGCCGACTTCAGATCGATAAACGCGGCATAGATAGTTCCACCGCCCAGCAGCACCACCTTCCAGTAGATCGGACAAAATCTGAAAATCTGATCGATGGTACTTGTACCAGATCTGAAGCCGGCCTGCATTGGGGACAATATACCCTCTAGCTCCATCCAGCCCTGAACTCTTGCAAGGACCATCCTTGCTATGACCTTTTGGAATGAATCTATAAGGCTAATTGGACGGTAATTCCCTGGGTTCGAATGATCGCCTTTTTTAAAAATTGGGAGAACTCAGCCCCCTTCCATGACACGGGGATCCTGGCCCCCTTAGCAATAGTGTTTATGATCCTGGTTATGTAGGGAACCCAAAGTTGGGGATTGTTTTTATATAGATCAGCTGGGATTAGATCCATCCCCGGTGCTTTCCCCCGCTGGGTCAGGCCAAGTGCAATCTCGGTCTCCTGCTCTGTAAAAGTCAGCTCTTCTGTATGGACAAACATAGTTTGTAACCTGGGTAAACCTGTAGTGGATTCTAAATTCAAATCCTTGAATTGACCGGAGTAGAACTCCACCCAGGCTTCTGCGGATACATGGTTAGTAGGTATTTGGGAGTCGGGATTTCTGCCCCACTTTACAGTTTCCCAGAACTTAATCTGGTTATTGGAAGTGCAGGCATCCAGAAGGTCAGACCAATAATTATCTTCCCACTTTCTTTTTGCTTCCCACTGGATTTTTTTATACTGTGCCCCAGTTTCCTTTATGTCACTCAAAATCCTGGACTTAACTGCTTTCACTAATCTTCTGTGGGCCTCCCTACATTGCTTGTTCGACCATTTCTGCCGGGAGGCATGCACCTTTGGGGTGCCTTTGGTTGGTGGCAGCGTTAGAAGGACCTTGAGCTGGGCGAAGCATTGTTCATGAAGTTCACAAATATTATCAATATCACCCCTAGTGGTGACAAGGGTTGAAATGTCGTTAGCAGTCTTGGAAACCACATTCGTAATGCTATCCAGAATAGACTCATCCCCCACAATCCTTGTCCATTTAAGCCTTCTTCTATCGTTGGTCAGGATAGTGTCCCCTGTCGAGTGAACAACTGGTGGAATTCTTCCACATGCATCCGGAAGTCTCAGGCTAAGTGACAGAGGATTATGATCGCTTTCAGGGCGGGGTACTACCTCCAAATCTATCAGAAGTGGCCAATATTCCATCTTCAACAAGATATAATCTATACGGCTTTTCCTTAGCCCATTATCAAAGGTGGAATTGCCTCCCTGATCAGAGGCAGTACGGCCATTTGTAGCTCTTAGCCCCCAATTCAGGCACAAGCCCATCCAATGTAGAGCTGCCTCAGTCCCTTTTGTGATTTTATCAACGGACAGTTCTGGTATCTTCCAAACCACATCCTCTGCTAACCCCCAATTATCCCCTACAGCATAGAGGGGCTCAAAAGTACAGTTGAAATCCCCAGCTAGAACAAGTATCTTGTCTCTCCCTATCCCTTCAAGATATATGTCCACAAAGTCTACAATGCTAGGGCAACGGCCACCCGGTTGGCCTCGTGCATAGATGTTAATGACTATGAGATCCTGGTAGCCGTCCTTGCTTAATTTAATGCCCAAGAGATCTGGGTGATCCGCAAATATTTCAGTTGGATGGTATCCTATTGCCTGCTTAACCCATGTCACGAGCCCTCCTGATGCCCGGCCTTTGCTGCCCCTTATAGCTGGTTTGTAAAAAATTTAAAACCCAGCCCTATGAATTGGATCCGGTGCCCAGGTTTCTTGAAATAATAAAACATCAAATGTATCAATATATTCTAACCAATCCTCAGAATCCATCCGCCCCTTAATCCCTGCCACATTCCAAGAGGCTAATTTGAGTGTTTCCTGTATTGTTGTTACGCTACGTGGCCCACTCCGGTCCACTGCCATGGGTCCAGCTAAGCTCACTTGATGACTCTCCACCCTAGTCGCATCTCGAGCCACTACCACCTTGCTAGTGCCCCCCTGCTCGAACCCCACCCCACCTGCACCTTCTATCACACCCCCTGTGGGTATTTCAGAACTCTGCCCTGGATCCAGCACCTCCATTCTCTCTTTCCCAACAACCCCCTGAGGCATCTCAAACCAGCTCCGTCTGCCTCGCTCACCCGATTCCTCATAACCTTTTCATTCCCTGCAACCGGGTAGAGTCAATCAATGGCCTCCAGGCCAGAGAGGGGCTCAAAGCGGTTAAACAATAATGGGTACTGCGGTAGGTAGGGTGTTCTATCAGCTTGGTGCCTCCTGACTGGCAATCTTGAGGGTAGATGTCTCGGGGGAAACTCACAGAATCGTCTTGGATAAAAATAGTCAAGACCCAAGGTCTGCACATGCTATGCAATCTTGCAAACCTTGCTTCACTACGTAAGAAATCTACCACCCAGGGATCTTTAAAAGATATAATGATACAATCCCCCTCTAAGTCCTTACTGCCGTGACCCACCCATTCAACTCTCCTCACAAACAAAATTTCAGTCGAGGATGATGGGGGAAGGGGGCGATTTTTGTTTAACCAGAATACCACTTTGTTACGAAGGTCCCCATAGGATTCGTTGGCACCCTCCCTAAGTTGTGCTACACCAGTTAAAACTATCGTATGCCGGGTTGCTTCAGGGGGTAGGTCTGTGCGAGGGTGAGCCCGCTTGTTAGGTTTCCCTAAGGGGGTGGTAGATTTCATGCTCACTTTAGCTGCCTGCCCTGGGGTAGACTCAGACGATGTACTAGGAGCACCCTTTGCACGGTCTTGCGGCCGTAACGCCGGTGTTCGTTGGGGATTAGATTTGGAGGTGGCCTTCTTTGGCACCTGCAACAAAGACCCTACAACCGGAGTACAATCCTTAACCCTAGAGGATCCCCCCGCCACTGAATCTTTATTTGTTTTAGGGTCAGGATAATTTGATGCTAAGCCAGTGGTCATGGAGGTTACTGTTTTACCAGTTGATGCAATTTTCTGGCCCTTTGTGTTGATCGTAGAGGAACAATGATTCCCCGCGGCATTTTTGGGGCTAGTAAACTTATGTAGTAAACCAGTATTAGTATTTACAATGGACTCAAGTGCATCCAGTTTAGAGGTCATCAACCTTGTTCTCTCAAGTACAGGAAGTAAAAGAGTTTTAATCATAGCCTCCATTTTTACCAATAAGCTTTAATCACTATTAAAACAGGTTGGACATGGGTCAGAGGAACCAAAGGGGATATGGGAGGGGCGTAATGGATCTATTGGTACCAGGGCAGGACAAAGGGTAGGAAGGGCCTCGGGGTTTGGGGCGCTAGTGTGGGCCAGATCAATAGTCTTTGGTATCTTGTAAGCTCCCCCCCCCTGATGGCCCAAACGCCTTTTCCTTTTGCCTGGTGCAATTCTCAACGGGTCCTCATCACCTAGTGAGTCCAACTCAGAATTGCTGGCCAAGAGCACACTTTCATTTTCATTTTCATTTCGCCTGCTATCTTGGGTATCATCCAGATGCGAATCAGTTTCCCCCACGGAGGGTGGGATGCCCTCCCCTTCCCCCTCGCGGTGCACCTCTGCTGTAACCAAATGTAGACTGTTACTCGGGGCTTGTGCAACGGGGCTGGGTATTATTGCCAACCTACCCAGAGAGGAACGCTTCCCACTAACTAGGTCAATAGAAAGCCTTTTCTCGGCCATCGCTATCTCTTTTTCTAAGATCCCAGTAGCTCGAGTAATGAATGCGTCAAATGGACCGGAGACCACCCCTTTAGCAGTCTGCAAATGTACTGTATGTTCCATGCCGGAGCGTAGAGGCATTGCAGTTTTAATTAGTACTATAACAATAACAAAATTATACTAACACCAATAATAATGTATACAAAATTAACCAGGGGGAATGGCCCAACCCAACCTCGCCCGACCACGGACGGCCACAGACGGTCCCGCCCTTGTCCCGGGCTTCTCCCGGGACGCTCCCGCGCAGCGGAAGTAGACACCACTATTATAGGTTAAGTGTGACGCACAGGGGGCGGGGCTAACAGGGAGAGCGGGCCAGGTGATCTAAATTGGCCAGGCAGGGACTACTGGGAAATGTAGTCCCTGCAGAACGCTCGCAGCCCTGAGCAGATGCCCCAACACTCCTCTGTCAACACAGCAGCTCCACAGATTCCCTGGCGGCTTCCCCTGCGAAGCGGGACCCGCGAAGCGGGTCCGGCGAGCAGTGGTGTAGAAGCAGGTCAGCAGCCCAGAACCAGGAGTCCAAGAGCAAAGGTCCTAGTAGCACGAAGTCCAATCCAGCAAAGGGTCCCACAGGTGAGAGGCAGGGAGTCTCTTTTACACGATCTGTGCACAGGGGGCGGGGCTAACAGGGAGAGCGGGCCAGGTGATCTAAATTGGCCAGGCAGGGACTACTGGGAAATATAGTCCCTGCAGAACGCTCGCAGCCCTGAGCAGATGCCCCAACACTCCTCTGTCAACACAGCAGCTCCACAGATTCCCCGGCGGCTTCCCCTGCGAAGCGGGACCCGCGAAGCGGGTCCGGCGAGCAGTGGTGTAGAAGCAGGTCAGCAGCCCAGAACCAGGAGTCCAAGAGCAAAGGTCCTAGTAGCACGAAGTCCAATCCAGCAAAGGGTCCCACAGGTGAGAGGCAGGGAGTCTCTTTTACACGATCTGTGCACAGGGGGCGGGACTAACAGGGAGAGCGGGCCAGGTGATCTAAATTGGCCAGGCAGGGACTACTGGGAAATGTAGTCCCTGCAGAACGCTCGCAGCCCTGAGCAGATGCCCCAACACTCCTCTGTCAACACAGCAGCTCCACAGATTCCCCGGCGGCTACCCCTGCGAAGCGGGACCCGCGAAGCGGGTCCGCCGAGCAGTGGTGTAGAAGCAGGTCAGCAGCCCAGAACCAGGAGTCCAAGAGCAAAGGTCCTAGTAGCACGAAGTCCAATCCAGCAAAGGGTCCCACAGGTGGGAGGCAGGGAGTCTCTTTTACACGATCTGTGCACAGGGGGCGGGCCTAACAGGGAGAGCGGGCCAGGTGATCTAAATTGGCCAGGCAGGGACTACTGGGAAATGTAGTCCCTGCAGAACGCTAGCAGCCCTGAGCAGATGCCCCAACACTCCTCTGTCAACACAGCAGCTCCACAGATTCCTCGGTGGCTTCCCCTGCGAAGCGGGACCCGCGAAGCGGGACCCGCAAAGCGGGTCCGGCGAGCAGTGGTGTAGAAGCAGGTCAGCAGCCCAGAACCAGGAGTCCAAGAGCAAAGGTCCTAGTAGCACGAAGTCCAATCCAGCAAAGGGTCCCCGTCCAATCCAGCAGAGGGTCCACACTCCTTCCACATGTGTTTCAGGTAAGCAGACATGAAGTTGGTACCTCTGTCTGAAACCACCTCCTTAGGAAACCCTACCCGGGTAAAGACACCCAGGAGGGCCTTGGCTACTGCAGGAGCTGTAGTAACCCTAAGGGGTATTGCTTCAGGGTACCTAGTAGCATGATCTACTACTACTAGAATGAATTTGTTCCCTGAGGCTGTGGGAGGCTCAAGTGGACTCACAATGTCGACACCTACCCTTTCAAAGGGTGCCCCCACCACTGGCAGGGGTATCAGGGGGCCTTTGGTTTGCAACCTGTCTTGCCACTGGCCTGACAGGTAACACAGGAGCTCACAAACTCCTTCACCTTTTGGTTCATCATGGGGCCAATAGAAGTTTCTAACTAGCCTTTCCCAAGTTTTGGTCTGCCCCAGATGTCCAGCTAGGGGGATGTCATGAGCTAAAGTTAGGAGGAATTCCCTATACTTCTGTGGCACTACCACCCTCCTGGTAGCTCCAGGATTGGGGTTTCTTGCCTCAGCATACAGTAATCCCTCTTCCCAATAAGCTCTGTGGGTACCACTGACATCTCCCTGTGCTTCTGAAACAGCTTGCTGCCTCAGGCTTTCAAGAGTGGGGCAGTCTCGCTGGCCCTGGCACAGCTCTTCCCCAGTGGGTCCCCCTGGGCCCAGGAGTCCAACCTGTTAAGGTTCAAGCTCCATGGGCTCAGTTCGCTCTAGGGGTTCCACGTCATCTCCCTGAGGAGAGGGGTCCTGAGAGACTTGCTGTGTAGAAGCTGGTCCCCCAGTCTCCTTGCTTTTTCTCTTGGTTGGTTGGGCCATATTCTCAGACTCTAAACCTACTTGTTCACCCTTCTGTTTGCCCTGTGCTTAGCTTTGCACACACACCAGTCTAGGGATACCCAGCATGGCTGCATGGGTTACTTGCTCAACCTCAACCCAGGCTGAGGTTTCTAGGTCATTTCCAAGCAGACAGTCAGCTGGCAATTGTGGAGAGACCACTATTAGTTTCAGGCCAGTAACCTCTCCCCAACCTAATGTCACCATAGCCAGAGGGCGTTGGGTGATAATGCTGTCAGCATTGGTGACTGGGTACGTTTTCCCCACTAAGTATTGCTCTGGGGAAGCCAGCATTTCCTTTACCATAGTGATGTTGGCACGTGTATCCCTCAGGGGTTCTACTCTAGTTCCAATAATGGAGGGTGTGAGAAGTTGGCCTGGTATATGATGCTCACTAGTTCTAGTGATCACCTTGTACCATGCCAAGCAACCCTTATGATGATTGGTTGTAAGTCAACCTTATAGACCAGCTATCCTAGTAGCGTGGACAAAGCAGTCTTAGGCTAAACTCTGTAAAGGCATGTGAAGCAAGCTGTTTTACCATACACAATCCCCTTGAATACCAAATGAAAGGACACCACACAGATATATATTGAAAATATATATATATTTATTTACTACAAATATCCCCTATACTCTTTATGAGCACAGAAGCATAAGCGTTAAAACAAAACACAGTTTAAACATACAAAAGTTGCACAATATGGATGAGCCCTAGGGGCCACCTAAACCATATACTAAAATAGTGGTATAAGAACCACCTAGCTGAGAGGAAGTAGGCCTAGGGCCTGGGGAATCGCTGGAGCTGTTCGGGACTAACAGTGAAGAAGTCAGGAAAGGCCCGCGGGACTCGGGTGCAGTGCGGAAAGTGCCCGCATATACCAATGTTAAGTCAATGGTGCGTAAAAGTTACAAAGTTAGTTATTAAGGAACCTTCCGAGTGACCTAGAAGAATGAAACTTTAGACACAGACACTGATGGTGCTTGGAGCTGAAGATGCTGCAGGCGGCTCGATGCGAAGAGTTCCGGTGAATCCAAGGGTGGATCAGGAGTGGTGAAGACCTGAAAGCAGAGGGGACAATGTTCAAAGTCACTAGCCAGTGACTACCGTGGAACCAGGATGGAACCAGGCGATGTCGGGTGCAAACAGGCGATGAGGTGAAGATTGTCTCTGCAGCCACGTAGACACGAAGAGGTCGAGGATGTCCAGGCATCGGTCACGAGCTGACCCACAAAGGCTCTAGCTAATGGCGGTGTCGGCTTCTTGATCAGAGCAAACAGGCCTTGGCTAATGCAAGCCACGCAGGAATCGATGCAAGCTTCTCACTCGGACCAGCAAGGTCAGAGCAGGTGCTCCTTTTTACAGGAGCAAGGGCAAGTCTGGAGCAACCAGACCTGCAGTGTAAATTGTAGGTTTCGTCGCCAAGATGGCGGCTGACCACGTGGAAAGTGGCCGGGATGGCGCGTCGAGTGGCACAATGCAAAAGGGCCCCACGCAGATTGTGGAGATGCTGGGGGGCTGATCTTCGGTGCAGGGGCTGCTCGGTTGTGGGGCTTCTTAATCCCCAAAGCACAGCGTCGAGGGTGCCCCGGGTAATGCGCAGTCAGCTTCTCGGGGGCCTTTCGAGATGTCCGGTCCCACGTCTCTCGGTGCCTCCACGGGTCCCTTCTTTGCAGAAACTGTGGATCAAGCTGTGAGAAGTCTTGGAGTCTGGGTCTCGTCAGGCTCTGGGCTCCGGCTCCGGCAGGAGGCGGCGGCAAAGCAGACGTTGAGTTGCTGGATGGTACCTGTGTTCACAGGGTGGCCCCTCCTAGGCCACAAGGGAGATGCTCTTCAGTCTTCTGTGCAGCAGAATGTCGAAGTCCAGTCGTCTTCTTAGTTTCAAGTTGATTCAGGATGATCTGAAGTCTTAGGACACAACTCCAGCTCTTATTCCAAATCTGGTGGCCGGATCACCTACTAGGTCCCTCCTCTGGGTGGGACCAGGAAGGGGGGCGGTTACACCCCCTTTCCTTTGTCCAGCTCGGCGCCAGGACTGGGGCTGGAAAGCCCCAGCACCGGTTTGGACTGGCTTATGCACAGGGACACCTTGTGTGCCCCAGGCATGTCTCAATCTATTCAGCACTGTCCTACCCAATACACAAAATCCTGTCTGGGGTGGTGCTCGCACCTCCCAAGGCAGGAAACCCTTTGTCCAAGCCTCCCTCGCTGGAAGGACTCCCAGCAGCAGGAGGTCAGACTTGTGTCTGTGTGGCAGCATCCATTTTGTGATGCTGAGGCTCTGGTTAACTTTAACCGGGGTTCAGGTTATGTACATGTCGTGTCCCTCTAGAAGGGTGGAATGCTATCCCCGTCGACAGAACTGTCGAGGGGATAGTATTCCAAATCGTATGACACCTTACTCGACATGTTTTGATAAAGCCAAACCAAAGTTAGCAAATAACCGCGAGGATTATAATGCACTTAAGAGTATATGGTATGGCAATATCCCGGAACAGCTGAAGGAGTTGTTCCCGACAGCTGCAGACAGGCTCAGCTCGTGCCAGAGCACCATCTCACAAGTAACCACGCATTCTGCCTCCAGGATTGTAGAGGCCTGCCATAGGAGTGGCTCACAGGTTAACATGTGTCCAGTTAGGTTAGATATAGGTATACTATATCTAAGCAAGAGGTGATTACACCAACTTACCCCAGCTGAGTGATCAGCCAGTTGTGTCAAATATGGAGGCCAGGCCAGGGGTGGCACAATACATGCTGCAGCCCCTGGTAGGTCTTGGCTACACCTATGCCCTGGGTACACTGTTACAGGGGCCTATAAGGTGAACCAGTTCCAATTCGTAATGCACCTAGAGTGCATTGGCATTAATTTAGAGAGAGAACAGCAGGCTGTGGGTCTGATTAGCAGGCCCACAGCCACATTAAGTCATAAACCAGTGAAGCAAAAAGCAAAAATTTGGGGTGACCATAGGATAGCAGACCCTACTCTCCTGCACAACCCCCCCCCCCCCCAAACGCAGGGACATTAGACTAACCTTGACCAGTTGTGTCTTCATGTTCTAAGTGGAAGTACCTGGAGAGACCATCTGCGTTGCCATGGTCAGTCCCTGGGCGGTGCTCCACTGTAAAGTCCATCCCCTGTAGGGAAATGGACCACCTGAGTAGTTTGGGGTTTTCACCCTTCATCGGATTAAGCCATAAGAGGGGCTTATGGTCGGTCTGAATCTTGAAGTGAGTGCCAAACAAGTATGGTCTCAACTTCTTCAGGGCCCACACCACAGCAAAGGCCTCCCTCTCAATAGCTGACCAACGTTTCTCTCTGCGGGTCAGCCTTCTGCTAATAAAAGCAATGGGCTGGTCTTGACCATCTATATTAAGTTGTGAAAGCACAGCTCCCACTCCCAACTCAGAAGCATCTGTTTGGACAATGAACTCTCTTGAATAGTCAGAACTCTTCAGGATAGGTGCAGAGCACATGGCCTTCTTCCGGTCATCAAATGCCTTTTGACAGTTTACTGTCCACTGAACCTTTTTGGGCATCTTCTTGGATGTCAGATCATTAAGGGGAGTCACAATGGACCCATAGTTCTTAACAAACTTCCTGTAGTACCCAGTCAGGCCCAAGAAAGCTCTGACCTGAGTCTGGGTAGTTGGAGGGGACCAGTCCTTTATGGTCTGGATCTTACTCTCCAGTGGTTGAACTTGGCCTCCACCTACAAGGTGGCCCAAGTATACAACTTTACTCTGCCCTATCTGGCACTTAGTGGCCTTGATAGTGAGGCCTGCCTTTTGCAGAGCCTCTAGCACTTCCTTCAGGTGGACCAGGTGATCCTCCGAGGTGGAGCTGAAGACAGCAATATCATCCAGATATGCTGCGCAAAAGTCATCCAACCCAGTAAGGACTTGATTCACCAACCTTTGGAAGGTGGCAGGTGCATTTTTCAAACCAAAGGGCATCACCACAAATTGGTAATGCCCACCTGGGGTAGAAAATGCAGTTTTGGCTTTAGACTCCTCAGCTAACCTGATTTGCCAATAGCCAGCTGTCAAGTCAAATGTGCTCAAATATTTGGCAGAAGCCAACTTGTCAATTAGCTCATCTGCCCTTGGAATAGGGTGTGCATCTGTCCTGGTGACAGCATTGAGTCCTCTGTAATCCACACAGAACCTCATCTCTCTCTTGCCATCTTTGGTGTGAGGTTTGGGGACCAGAAGCACTGGGCTAGCCCAGGGGCTCTCTGAAGGCTCAATAACACCTAATTCCAGCATCTTTTGCACCTCAGTCTTTATACAGTCCCTGATGTGGTCAGGTTGCCTGTAAATCTTGTTTTTCACAGGAAGACTGTCACCAGTGTTCACCACATGGGTACACCAGTTAGTCTGACTGGGTGTCAATGAGAACATATGTCTGAATGACTGCAAAACTTGTCTACAGTCACTTTGCTGACGTTCAGTGAGGCTGCCATCTAATGCCACACCATCAACTGATCCATCCTCAGGGTTCTGAGTCAGCAGGTCGGAAGAGAGGGTCACTCTCTTCCTCCTGCCCCTCATCTGTAGCCATGAGCAAGCCCATGTCTGCCCTGTCAACATATGCCTTCAGTCTGTTAACATGGAGCACCCTGTGGGGGCTCCTGGGAGTTCCTAGGTCCACCAAGTAGGTAACCTCTCCCTTCTTTTCCGCAATAGTATGGGGTCCAGACCATTTGTCTTGGAGTGCTGCTGGGGCCACTGGCTCCAACACCCATACTTTCTGTCCAGGCTGGTACTCAGTCAAGACAGCCTTTTGGTCATGCCAAGCTTTCTGTAATTCTTGGCTAGCCTCAAGGTTTTTGGATGCCTTCTCCATATACTCAGCCATGCTGGAGCGGAGACCAAGTACATAGTCCACTATGTCTTGCTTGGGCTTTCTGAGAGGTAACTCCCATCCTTCCCTCACCAAACACAGGGGTCCTCTTACAGGGTGCCCAAACAACAATTCAAAGGGGATGAAGCCAACCCCCTTTTGTGGGACCTCTCTGTAAGCAAACAGAAGGCAGGGTAGAAGGATATCCCATCTTCGCCTGAGCTTTTCAGGTAATCCTTTAATCATACCCTTTAGGGTCTTGTTAAATCTTTCAACAAGCCCATTACACTGTGGATGATAGGGAGTGGTGAACTTGTAGTTGACACCACATTCCTTCCACATAGCTGTTAAGTATCCTGACATGAAGTTTGCATCTCTATCAGATACTACCTCCTTAGGAAACCCCACTCTGGAGAAAACTCCAAGTAGGGCCCTGGCCACAACACGAGCTGTAGTGGTCCTAAGGGGAATTGCCTCTGGGTACCTGGTGGCATGGTCCACCACCACCTGTATGAATCTGTGCCCAGATGCTGTAGGGGGATCCATTGGTCCTACAATGTCAATCCCCACTCTTTCAAAGGGCACCCCCACCACAGGTAGTGGTATTAGGGGGGCCTTTGTGGTACCACCTGCTTTGCCACTGGCTTGGCAGGTCACACAGGAGCGACAAAACTTCTTGGTATCTTCAGACATGTGAGGCCAGTGAAAGTGAGGGACAAGCCTGTCCCAAGTCTTGTACTGGCCTAGGTGTCCTGCTAAAGGAATATCATGGGCCAAGGTGAGAAGGAAGCCCCTAAATTTCAGAGGTATAACCAACCTCCTGGTTGCACCAGGCTTGGGGTCTCTATCCTCTGAATAAAGGAGCCAATCATCCCAATATACTTTATGGGTACCTTGAGCATTCCCAGCAGCCTCAGCAGGAGCCTGCTGTCGGAGGGGTTCAAGAGAAGGACAGGATAACTGAGCCTGCCCCAAGTCTGCCCTAGAAGGTCCCCCTGTCCCCAGAAACTCAACCTGATCAGGCTCAAGTTCTTCAGGGACAGTTCCTTCAGGGGTTTCAAGATCAACTTCCTGTGAAGGCTGATCCTCACTTGTAGGCAGTTGGGAAGGCACAGCCTTTACCCTCCTGTTCTTCTTCTTGGAAGGTGCTTAGTCCATTGTTCCAGGATCCAAGACCTGAGGTTCAGAGAGGCACTGTTTGGCCTGTGACCTGGTCACAGCAAGGACATGTGATGATATCCCTAATATCTCTGCATGAGTCCTGTACTCATCTTCTGACCATAGAGAGTTCTCCAGGTCATTGCCAAACAAACATTTAACTGGGAGATCAGCACTAACCACAACTCTTTTTAGGCTAGTTACCCCGCCCCAAGAAAAGTTAACAACTGCCACACTATGTGTAGTGGTGACATTGCTGGCATTGGTCACCAGGTAATTATCACCTGGTAGGTATTGTCCAGGGTCCACAAAGCTAGGTGTCACCATAGTGACACTGGCACATGTGTCCCTGTATGCTTGAGCCACTTTTTCATTAATCAAAGGTGTCTGCCTGTACTTGCCCAGATTACTGGGACTGACAGTAGGGGTCCAATCTAGTTCCCCATCACAAATCAGAACAGCCTGTGTAAAGGTTCTGACTAAGCCAGAATCTCCCTCAGTTCCCAAGGTGATACCCACTACCCCCTTAGTTTGTGGACCAACACTGCTGACTGTACTCGTGGGTGCAGGTGCCTTAGGGGCTGCAGGGTTGGGGGCTCCACCCTTTTTACACTCACTTGTCCAGTGAGAGGTGTTTTTACAAGTACTACACCAGGGTTTTCTTTGACCTTCTTTCTTCTTCTTCTTGGAAGTTTGGGACCCACCCTCAGTATTAGTTTGGGGCCCTGTTGAAGACTTCTGGTCTTTAGATTTCTGCTCCCCACCCTTCTGGTCTGTTTTCTTTTGGTCACCACCCTGGTTCTGGTTCTTTTGCTTAACTCTGGTTCTAACCCATTTGTCTGCCCTCTTTCCCAATTCTTTGGGAGAGGTCAGATCTGAGATAACCAAATGTTGATGCAACTGCTGGTTCTGACAATTATTTAAAATTTGTTCTCTCATAAGCAAATTGTACAATCCTTCATAGTCTGTAACCTTACTTCCCAGCAACCATCCCTCCAGAGCCTTAGTGGCACATTCAACAAATTCAGACCATTCCTGAGTCTGTGTCTTCTGGGTATCTCTGAACATTAACCTGTACTGTTCAGTGGTTAAGCCTAACCCATCAATCAGAGAACTCTTCAGGACCAGGTAGTTTCTAGAATCCCCATCACTAACTGTGAGGAGTCTGTCTCGGCCTCCACCTTCAAAGGAGAGCCACAAGATTGCTGCCCACTGCTCCTGAGAGATCTGCTGTACTTTGCAGGCTCTCTCAATTGCAGTCATCCATTTGTGGATATCATCCCCAGCTTTGTAGGGGGGCACAATCTTACTCAGGTTTCTGTTATCAAAAGACCTGTCTTTATCCCTGGGGATAATGCTGCCACCAGTGGGTACTAACCCACTCTCTCTAGGCTGTCTTGCTCTAGCAAGTTTCTCTTGGGCCAGGGCAACTTCTAATTCTTGCTTCTGGATCCTAAGCTCAGCCTCTCTCATTTTGGCCTCATGTTCCCTTCTCTGAGGGCTAGTCATCCCCCTTCTGGAGTGACCATGAGAGCCTCTAGAAGCTTGGGAGGTATTGGATTCACCTGAGTGATTCCTCCTCATCCTGGGCTCCTGGTTAAGTCCACTTGGGTGGCTGGGCAAGGTCATCCTTATCTCAGTCCCAAATACACTTAAGTTAGCCTGCCTGAGCCTGCTGGCTGGCACCTGACTAAGTCTACCATCATCAGAATCACTGCTCCCCCTTCTGTCTCCTCTTCTTCCTCCTCCTCCTCCTCATCAGGATGAGCATCTCCAGTGACTTAGTCATCCTCATCTAGCTGGACTACAGGGACAGGGGTATCAGTATTGTCATCTTCAGTGGGAGAGCCTCCTTCAGCATTCCCTGTGGGGTCTGCTTTGGAGGTCTTTAGAGCCTCAGACTGGTCTAAGAGCTCTCTAAGGTGGTCTGTAGTAGGGGTTGGACCCGTCTTAAGACCTCTTGAGGCACACAGCTGCCTCAATTCCTTAAAATATAACATAGCAAATTTGGATGGTGCCCTTGGAGGGTCACTCTCAACAGAGACATTCCCAGTGGATCCCTCTGCTCCAGACATTGCTCTAGTGTGGGTGGATATGTTGCAATCTACCTACACTGGTGTTTACCTACTAAACCTATCTAGTAGTTGTAGTCAGGGTGTGCTACTCCCTATCCTCTACAACAACTAAGTTCAGTAGAAATTAAGTATACTAGTCTTGTTTTAATATGTACCTAGCAGGTACCTGTATGATCTTTCAAATGATGCTCTCAAAGATTGTAATGGTAAAACAAATAGCAAGCTCAAATCCCAACCGCTGCTCACCAATGTGAGAAGTTGGCTTGGTATATGATGCTCACTAGTTCTAGTGATCACCTTGTACCATGCCAAGCAACCCTTATGATGATTGGTTGTAAGTCAATCTTATAGACCAGCTATCCTACTAGCGTGGGCAAAGCAGTCTTAGGCTAAACTCTGTGAAGGCATGTGAAGCAAGCTGTTTTACCATACACAATCCCCTTGAATACCAAATGAAAGGACACCACACAGATATATATTGAAAATATTTATATATTTATTTACAACAAGTATCCCCTATACTCTTTATGAGCACAGAAGCATAAGCGTTAAAACAAAACACAGTTTAAATATACAAAAGTTGCACAAAATGGATGAGCCCTAGGGGCCACCTAAACCATATACTAAAATAGTGGTATAAGAACCACCTAGCTGAAAGGAAGTAGGCCTAGGGCCTGGGGAATCGCTGGAGCTGTTCGGGACTAACAGTGAAGAAGTCGGGAAAGTCCCGCGGGACTCGGGTGCAGTGCGGAAAGTGCACGCATATACCAATGTTAAGTCAATGGTGCGTAAAAGTTACAAAGTTAGTTATTAAGGAACCTTCCGAGTGACCTAGAAGAATGAAACTTTAGACACAGACACTAGAGGTGTGTACCAGTGTGGGAACACCGGCGTTGCTGAGTTACCTCACCCACAGGAAGCGGGTGCACAGGTGCGAAGTAGTGTCGGGTTTCGTCACGCAGGTCGATGGTGCTTGGAGCTGAAGATGCTGCAGGCGGCTCGATGCGAAGAGTTCCGGTGGATCCAAGGGTGGATCTGAAGTGGTGAAGACCTGAAAGCAGAGGGGACATGTTCAAAGTCACTAGCCAGTGACTACTATGGAACCAGGATGGAACCAGGCGATGTCGGGTGCAAACAGGCGATGAGGTGAAGATTGTCTCTGCAGCCACGTGGACACGAAGAGGTCAAGGACGTCCAGGCGTCGGTCACGAGCTGTCCCACGAAGGCTCTAGCTGATGGCGGTGTCGGCTTCTTGATCGGAGCAAACAGGCTTTGGCTAATGCAAGCCACGCAGGAATCGATGCAAGCTTCTCACTCAGACCAGCAAGGTCAGAGCGGGTGCTCCATTTTACAGGAGCGAGGGCAAGTCTGGCGCAACCAGACCCGCAGTGTAAGTTGTAGGTTTCTTCGCCAAGATGGCCGCTGACCACGTGGCAAGTGGCCGGGATGGCGCGTCGAGTGGCACAATGCAAAAGGGCGCCACAAAGATCGTGGAGATGCTGGGGGGCTGATCTTCGGTGCAAGGGCTGCTCGGTTGTGGGGCTTCTCAATCCCCAAAGCACAGCATCGAGGGTGCCTCGGGTGCTGCTCAGTCAGCTTCACGGGGGTCTTTCGAGATGTCCGGTCCCACGTCTCTCGGTGCCTCCACGGGTCCCTTCTTTGCAGGAACTGTGGATCCGGCTGTGAGAAGTCTGGGAGTCTGGATCTCGTCAGGCTCTGGGCTCGGGCTCCGGCAGGAGGCGGCGGCAAAGCAGACGTAGAGTTGCTGGATGGTACCTGTGTTCACAGGGTGGCCACTCCTAGGCCACAAGGGAGATGCTCTTCAGTCTTCTGTGCAGCAGAATGTCGAACTCCAGTCATCTTCTTAGTTTCAAGTTGATTCAGGATGATCTGAAGTCTTAGGACACAGCTCCAACTCTTATTCCAAATCTGGGGGCCGGATCACCTACTAGGTCCCTCCTCTGGGTGGGACCAGGAAGGGGGGCGGTTACACCCCCTTTCCTTTGTCCAGCTCCGCGCCAGGACTGGGGCTGGAAAGCCCCAGCACTGGTTTGGACTGGCTTATGCACAGGGACACCTTGTGTGCCCCAGGCATGTCTGAATCTATTCAGCCCTGTCCTACCCAATACACAAAACCCTGTCTGGGGTGGTGCTCGCACCTCCCAAGGCAGGAAACCCTTTGTCCAAGCCTCCCTCACTGGAAGGACTCCCAGCAGCAGGAGGTCAGACTTGTGTCTGTGTGGCAGCATCCATTTTGTGATGCTGAGGCTCTGGTTAACTTTAACCGGGGTTCAGGTTATGTACATGTTGTGTCCCTCTAGAAGGGAGGAATGCTATCCCCGTTGACAGAACTGTCGAGGGGATAGTATTCCAAATCGTATGACACCTTACTCGACATGTTTTGATAAAGCCAAACCAAAGTTAGCAAATAACCGCGAGGATTATAATGCACTTAAGAGTATATGGTATGGCAATATCCCGGAACAGCTAAGGGAGTTGTTCCCGACAGCTGCAGACAGGCTCAGCTCGTGCCAGAGCACCATCTCACATGTAACCACGCACTCTGCCTCCAGGATTGTAGAGGCCTGCCATATGAGTGGCTCACAGGTTAACATGTGTCCAGTTAGGTTAGATATAGGTATACTATATCTAAGCAAGAGGTGATTACACCAACTTACCCCAGCTGAGTGATCAGCCAGTTGTGTCAAATATGGAGGCCAGGCCAGGGGTGGCACAATACATGCTGCAGCCCCTGGTAGGTCTTGGCTACACCTATGCCCTGGGTACCCTGCATTCACTGTTACAGGGGCCTATAAGGTGAACCAGTTCCAATTCGTAATGCACCTAGAGTGCATTGGCATTAATTTAGAGAGAGAACAGCTGGCTGTGGGTCTGATTAGCAGGCCCACAGCCACATTAAGTCATAAACCAGTGAAGCAAAAAGCAAAAATGTGGGGTGACCATAGGATAGCAGACCCTACTATCCTACAGAGGGGTATTGCAGATACTTGTTACAGTTGGGTGGCACACCAGCTACATTGGAAACCTCCATTTCCCCCAAGGAGACTAGACTAGCTTGAGTGTATTCCCAGATTTGCTCTGGGCACTCCTCTAATCCCATCTGTAGATTTACTGTCCCTGGAGTAGCTGTATTGGGTGCCTTAGGGGCCCTATTGTAGGGGCAGTTTTTGCCTACAGTTAAATGTCCCAACGTTTTACAGTTGTTACAATAGGCCTTGTTAGGATCAAAGTTCTTCCCTCTATAGGGCTGAGGCACCTAGGGAGTAGTTTGGGACCCACCCACCTGGACAGGTTTTTGGGGCCCTTTGGAAGACTCAGACGTTTTATCTTGGGTATTCTCACCACCTTTCCCTTGGAGAGGTTTTGTAACCACCTTCTTTTGGTCACCCCCAGTGGCTGTCCTTGTCACCCTAGTCTTGACCCAATGGTATGCCTTCTTTCCCAATTCTTGAGGAGAAATTAGACCTAGGTCCACCAAATGCTTATGCAACATTTCATTTGTGCACTTACTCAAAATGTGTTCCTTCATGAACAAATTATAAAGTCCAGTAAAAGCATGCACAGTGTGTCCAGTTAACCAACCATCCAGTGTCTTTACTGAGTAGTCTACAAAATCTATCCAGGATTGGGTGTGGGTTTTGTGAGCCCCCTGAACCTAATTCTGTACTCCTCAGTAGTGAGTTCAAATCCCTCAATCAGAGTTTTCTTCATGAGGTCATAAGACCCTGCATCTGGCCCAGAGAGGGTCAGAAACATGTTACCAGAGAACAGTTCCCACAGGAGTGCCCCCCATAGAGTTTTCTTCACTCTTCTCATATCACAAGCCCGCTCAAAGGCTGTGAACCACTTGGTGATATCATCACCTTCCTCAAATTTAGGGACAATATCAGTTTGCATAGGGACCTTACTTCTCGGAAATTTAAGTGTAAGTAAGGTGTGAGGTCGAGCTCCTCCACCAGGTCCTGTGCAATATTATCCTCACTAATAGTTGGGGGTTATCGAGACATTCTAACCTGATAGTTCTAACCCTCAACCCTGACTATAGTGACTTTTACATTTTTTAAATTTTAAAGGGACTTAAGCAAGGCCCTGACAAGACTTTTAGTATTTTGGAAAACCCAATTTCAGAATTCTGAAGGCAATTTATGAGTTCTATCGTGTGATCAGATGGTAACCAAGTAGTCCAACAAATGCAAGTTGGTATCCCACCGCTGATCCACCAATGTGAGAAAGTGGTTCTATAAATACTGGACCAGAATAAGGTACAGTGTGTATAGAATCCACAAACCCCAGAGGTATAACAGAGGTTAAAGCCAGGTGTGACCTTACTCTCTAAAGTGGTAGCTTGGTCGAGCAGTAAGGCAGTACCAGAAGACAGTGTAAAGCATTTGTTGCGCACACTCAATCAGCAAAAGGTTTCACACACTCAAAGACTGAACTCCTGTTTTTATATCAAAAGATATAGTTGTTTTATTTCTAGAACCAACAGGTATCAAAATGTACTGTTCTCAATATGAGAGGTCTCAGATGAGAACTTTTCATAAAGGCAATTAACTTTGTAAATACAATAGGTACAGGGGTTGCAGTAGGCAACACAATTTTTTTTTTTTTTTAATTCTCTTTATTGAGTTTTTACAGAGGTAATATTGTCCCACCCTCCCCGCCCCTGAGCGCCCCCCCTCCCCCGATACAGGCAACTTTCTACAATTGCAAAAGCAGCATTTTGGTATTGTCACAAATAAGATAATATCGAATAAGGCTACACAAAACCTGAAGGATAAGAAGAGAGAAAAATAAAAAAATAGAGAAATAAATAATTTAAAAAAATGAGAAGAAAAAAAGGAAGAAAAAAAAACAGAAAAACAAAAAAAAACCACAGAAGAAACAAAAAGATCAAAGGACTTCTCCATTTTAGTAATTACATTCATTACTAATTTGTAGTTTCATTGTTAGTCTGGTCTCCCTGCCCATAGTCGGACCGGCTCCCAGATTTCTAATCCCTTTTTTTTCTTCTTCAAGCCCTTCCGACAATAAATTGCTATTTCGAGGTTGTATGCAGCTAACAAGCGCGTCCGCCATTGTAAAAATGTAGGTGGATATTGATCCAACCAAGCTGATGTCAAACAAATTCTTAGTACCGCCATCGAGATAAATATGAGTCCCTGTATGGCGCTAGGTCTAGTAACCCTATCCACCCCTATTACTATTTCTGCTGTGGTAATCTCTATATTAGTCTCTAAAATTCCAGATAGGAAAATAGAGATTTCTCGTTTAATCGTATCTAATGTGTGACATGTGGCCAGCATATGTATCAAATCAGCCTTGGGCATAGCACATCTAGGGCAAAGTGTACCTTTACCCTCGCACCATTTGGATATCTTTTTAGGGGTGTAATAGAGTCGGAAAAAGGTTTTGTAGAATTGGGCTTGTAGCTTAGTGGACATTAATATAGAGCTGGACAATTCTAATGCTTTACGAGCTAGTTCCTCTGTAATAGCTATTTTGTTTTGCCATTTACATGTATGTTTCTCCACATCATCTGGTAAAGCTGCAGTTAAGTCTTTATAGATATCTCCAATTTTAACCATTTCTGATCTAACCACAGTATCGATTGCTAGAGTTTTCTGGACTGGCTGTTCCCTGAAACCAGTACTGCCGGTATTGTGCGAGCAAAGCACTCACTGCTGCCTGCTTCCTGCGCTGTCAGTCTTGTGCAAGTAAGGATCAACTAATCTCTCCGCGCTCCGTGGTGCCGCCTCCCCGAGGACTCGCTGGTGTGAGCGAGAGCTGCAGTCGGCACGCTCTGTCCTACGCTCCCAGCTCGAGTCCATAGGGTCAGAGGCCAAGGCGGAACTACACATCCAGCCCGGGGGACTGCGAGGACCAGCAACCCCTGCTGGGATAAGCTGGTTCCTCTTCCCCCAGGCGACACGCCCACGGACACGCCCACCGGCGAAACGTATAAAATCCACCTTTAGACCACCGCGACGCGGGACGCGCGCGGGACTAAGCGCGGAGCTAAGCCCGGGCAAAGGGCGGGCCGTCTGTGGCCGTCCGAGGACGTACAAGGACGGGACGGGCCACCCCACCAACATTTGCTTCTGATAAATAAAGCTAAATTGTAACAATTGTGACAAACACTGCTCCCTAAGTACGGGGGATTAGAAGCTTGATAGTAACAACAGTTTCTGTCGAAAAGGAAATGGGGCTCAAAAAACTTCGATCACGGACTATTTTCATGAAACGTATGGGCACAGAGGATGCGGTACGGAAAACTACAGATAAAGCAATAAAACAAGGTTGCATAACACGGACCCCGGCTATCAGTGAATATTTCTCTGCCCTAACATCCAAAGACGAAACTGATAAGAAAATACTGGAGACAGAAACGATAACCAATTCAGTAATATTCACAGGGTCTGAAGTATGCACTGAAATTAAAGCTGAACCAAATCTTAATCTAAATGTGAGCAATCTGGCTTCTGACAACATACAAAAATCCATTAATTTCTCCAAAAATCTGCAATCCCAGGATCAAGAGGAGATTCATTTGGTATCCTCTACACCCAAAAAAAGCTTTGGAAATACTTGCCAACTAGAAGAACTTTGTGCAAATAAATCAAAGATATCAGAAAATCAAACAGAGTTTAAATTAACTAATAGTCCTCCTCTGCTAAAAAACCTAGAACAACCTTTTACACTTGAATCATCTGTAGACCCTTTCAATATAAAAACCAACTATTCAGCTAACATTGTTACACCAATGTCAAAAGCCCTCTTTTCGCTACATGAAATATTAGAGTCGGTCCTTTCCTTTCTGGGAAATATATTAGAAAATTCGGACCAAACGTTGGACGTTCAAATTGGAATCCTTAAGCATCTAGTAGAGGAAAAGAAGAAAAGAAAAGAACTCCCTGAAATGGAAAAAAAACAATTGATACCCAATAATAATGAACTACAAAAGAACAATACAAGTAATCACAACACTGAAAAGGAGACATTAAAACACAACTGTGGGACTCAGACATCAGATGTACTAAAACGAAAAAAGGGAAAGCTAGAAAGTCAACATGAAACATCAATATTCTCCTTAAAAAAACTATTTACGGAAAAACCTCAAAATGAAAGGCAATATCCAATTTTCACAAAAGCAATCAAATCAAATACACAAAAAAATGATGATACTGTTGAAAATACTCAAGAAGCCAGCCTTAACAGGACATCAGAAAGTGAAAAGGGTGAAAAAACAAACAAAAAGATAGAAACTGAGCAAGTTAAAGGAAAAAGAAAGAGGAAAAAGCCACTAAGACGTATTCACAAAAAGACAAACCGCAAGTTGAAATTCCAAAAGCTTTTAACTGTCAATAAAACACTAGAAGTACAAGAACAAGAAGCTGAATCCATAAAGTCTCAACATATTGAAAAAATAGAAACCAGCTACAGAAAAAAAGAAGAGAAATTACAATTATTGGATCCGGCAGCAAAAGAATTTCATCCATACAAGCTCTTTGAAAAACCAGTACACCAAAATATATGTGAAAGGAATAACGAAGAAAAAAACCATTATGGAACGGGAATGCCGTATTCCAAAACATTACAACTTGAAGAACTTTTTCCAACGGATACGGTCCCTCTTAATAGAAGAAGGGTCATCAACCTCCTTCACTATATAAAGCCACTGGAATCCCTGAACAGCAATGAAATAGATTTAGTAATTTTCCCGCAACGAGACAATAATAAAATAGTAACAGTAACCTTTTTGTCATCTGTTATTCCCGGGATCATACTCAATGAAAAAGAGACATTACACAAACACGGATACGATGTCATCGAAAGAATGGATCCAAAAGAAAATAGAATCCCCTCATGGTATGATGACCAATTACGTCTAATCTCTAACTCTCAATACAAAAATCGTCTGAGAGATACTGACGTGATTGGAACGATGAACTCAGGAACTAATCACTCAGGGAAAGATATACTAAAAATAAAGGTGGAAAATGGAGAAAGGGCAGTATGGCGTCAAGACTCAAAGGGAAAAGACTACAGTGAATGTATAAAGTCATGGTCATGGGTATCTGAGACCTTGAACAGCAATAAATTTTCTACATGTCCAGGACAATCTGTTTAACAATGGTTTAAAAATAACATCGTGGAATATGGCGGGAAAAACTAAGATTAAATTGACGGAAGCCATAAGTAACCATCCAGATATCTTGATGCTACAAGAAACCTGGGCAACTGAATCATTTTCCCAGAAAAGCTATTATGTCTACGATATCCCAGCCAAAGCCACCAATCGGGGCCACGCAAAAGGTGGTCTGGCCATTCTACTGAGGGAGGAATACATGTGGGCCCAGGAAGTTATTCAGACTAAATCATACAACCTGCAATGTATTAAAGTCTTCTTAAAAACACATAATGCAGCAACCAAAAAGGCAATCTTGCTTTTTAACGTATATGCCCCTCCCGGTAAGAATCAAGATATCACATTTCTGGAGATTATGGAAACCATTATACAGATAGTAGAAGACCAATTACACATTCCATACATAATAACAGGTGATCTAAATGGGAAAATCTCTAATCTGGAAATTAGTAAATGGGTACAACTATACAATGAGGAATCTGTCGAATTCTCAGCCCCACAATTCCCTAAGGGTTTAAAATCCGATAAAAGAGGAAAACTAATATTATCAACATTACCTACTCTAAATGGAGTAATCCTGAATGGTAATACAGAAGGTGATATTCCGGCATCATACACTAGACGGGGCAACGGAAGCTTATCTATTATTGACTACATCATCTGCAGCATGAACCTATTGGAGACTGCCACATACTTACAAGTAAAGCTAAGTCAAGAGAGTGACCATGCGTTGATGAATCTAACTACTGAATGGAGGCCTCAAACAGCATCTGATAGGCAGTTAATTTTTCATAGAAGTTCTGTCTTGATGAATAAAGAACAGAGACGAATTTTTTGGAGCTCTAAAATTCTGGACAGAATATCCACATTGATTGAGCATACTGAACTCCTAGCAAAAACAATCTCGGAAGACCCAATAGAAAATTTTGAACATATAATCAAGGAGCTCAAAAATTTTCTACTAGATAAACTACATCGTGCTTCCTCAGGAGTTAGCAGGTGGAATAATCAAAACCTTAACAAAAACAATATCCAAAATACCCAAAATACTATTACGAAGAAAAAATTGAACAAACTTGTACGTGCACAATACATAAACTCTTCTTTGTCTACCGAGAAAGAAATCAATAAATTAAAAAATAAACTCAGGAGAGAGAAGCAAAGAAATAAAAAAGAAATACAAGATAGCAATTGGGTTGACATTCAAGTAGCTGCACAAGACTATAATCAACGCAAATATTGGTCCCTCATAGCCAAATTAACTGGGACGAAAAAGAAACTCCATTCAATACCTGTTCCACCAAAGGATTGGGAAACTTATCTGACTGACTTGTATAAAGCAAACCCGATCAGCTCTGATGGGAAAAGCCCAGAAAAAAATAAGGGAAAAGATGACTTACAAATACTCAGAATCACAGCTACCTCAGTGGAATGGAATATCAGAAAAGCAAGAAAAACAGGTGCCTCTGGCCCAGACCAGATTCCTATAAAGATCTATCAAGCAAACCCAAGGGAATGGAGCAAGTTGTTATCGAATCTATTTAATCATATCCTTAAAACTGGACAAATCCCAAAATCCTGGCAGGGGAGTACCATCATCCCAATACACAAAAAGGGGAGCAAGATAACTGCAGGAAATTATCGGCAAATTGCATTAATGGATGCTGCAGGAAAAATCTTTGCAGCAGAGGTTCTACAAAGATTAAAGGATTGGGCTTTTTCACTGGATAAAATTCCAATGTTCCAAGCTGGTTTCAGGCCAAAACATTCAGTTACAGATAATATTGCTATCATCCAAACAATATTAGACAAATATGTAACAGGAAAATCCCAGGCAGTATACGCAGTGTTTATAGATTACTCGACTGCGTTCGATCGTGTTGATCGACCAACCTTATGGCATAAACTCAGGGGACTTGGAATCTCAGAACAATTGCTCCAAACTATAGTGAATCTTCACACCAGCACCTGGTGCCAGGTACAAATGGGGGGAGAAAAAGGTTTAACAAAAAGGATAAATACAGCTAATGGTCTAAAGCAAGGGTGTCTTTTGGCCCCGTTACTATTCTCCTTATACCTTAGCGACTTGCCCAAACAGTTACAGCAGGGCTCAAGTTTACCCCCAAAAATTGCTAAGCAAAGCATACAAGTACTACTCTATGCTGACGATATGTGATGCTTGATCTCACTCCCTTCGGTCTGCAAAAATCTCTGGACATTCTTTACAATTACTCAAAAGCAAACTTTTTAATTCCGAATTTAAAGAAAACAAAAATTGTGGTCTTTTCGGGAAAGAAATCTAGTGTTAAATACTGTTGGAGCCTTGGCGGAGAAAAAATAGAAATAGTGAACGAATATCCTTATCTAGGCAGGATACTATCCAAGAACATCTCAAATGTAAAACAGATAGACAACTTAATGAGGAAATCTGAAGTGCACGCTGAGGCCCTCTTAAGACTTTATCGTTCTACTGGGAATCGGCACTTTTCTTCTCTGATAAAAATATATAAAGTAAAAATTCCTCCTGTGCTATCATATGCAACAGAGTATATTCCGATAAAACAGTGGACCTATATGGACCGTAAAGAGGGGAAAATCTTAAAAAGAATAATGAAGGTCTCTGATTCCATACCAGTTCAAGCTCTACGTTTGGAATTCTCTATCACAAGTTCCTACGCTACAGCGGTAGCCAATGTAATTAGGTGGAGCTACAATCTTCTCCATGCAAAGGAGGGCACATTAAGATACCTACTGTAAAAAGAAACCTTTGATGATGAAACAAAAAATCAGACTTTTTTAAACAATATGACAGCTATATTTCAAATGGCAGAAATTAGCCCGGAAATCTTAGTCAGTTGGTCAGCAGCCCAACTGAAACTCTTTTTAAAATGCTTCACCCCGAAGTTAAGCTATGAACTAGACTACGAACATTGTAAAAAATTGTCAACATATAAATCCTTCGTAGACTCTTTGGAATACCACCATACTCATCCCTATATCGGGTTCTCCCTGACTCACGGCGCAAGGAGGTCAATCACTATGTTAAGACTGGGTATCTTACCCGTACTATCCTACACAGTAAGATGGTTGCCAGGAGGATCGTCGTTATGCCCCTTGTGTGAAGGGGGCGACCAAAACATTGAGCACTTGCTGTTCGTGTGTCCTAGTACAAAAGTAACTTTAGCACGCACAAGATACCTTGCCCCTATTTATCGCACTTGTAGAATCATCCGAGTGAGTGAACTATTAGAGTTGTGTAAACAGCCACCAAATGAATTTGTTTGCTACAATTTCTTTAAATTTTTAAAATCTTTTTTACCATTGTATTGATTAAATGTGAAATTATTTTTTACTTTCTGTAAACTGCATATTTGTGGTCCTCTGTCGAGTACCAATACAAATAAAACTTTTGACTTGACTTGACTTAAAACAACTGCAGCCACCCCCCTTTTTTAAGATGAAATCCCTGATCTGCAGATATTTGAAAAAGTCATGGGAGTCTAACCCATATTTGGTTTTTAGGGATTCAAAGGAACAAAAACCCATAGAATCATATAACGAGCCGAACTGTGAAATTCCACATCGGACCCATCGCCTCATAACTGAATCCATAAAAATTCCAGGAAGATTAGTGTTATTCTCTAACGTTGTATAATAGGAAAACCTACCAATCCCCAAAAGTTTTCGAACCTGGTTCCAAACGGTATAAATACCCTTGAGTGTTTTAAAACGCTCTTTTTTGAGATGGCAATCGTATGATAGTTTCCATAGATGGTTATTGGCCTTATTGCCCAGGATAAGTTCCTGTGGAGTTGGTACTGAACAGATGGAATTAGAATCTTGCCTGGGGGTTAGGAGTTGACGACTGTATTTAATAGTTGTAGCCCACCAATACAGTTTGAAGTTAGGCAGGGCTAAACCACCTCTTTCCCTTGAATGTGTAATAAATCTGTGGGCTCTTCGTGTTTTCCCGTATCCCCATATAAAGCGAGAGAAAACGTTGTTTATTTCCTTGAAAAGCGAGGAATCAAAATTGAGACAAATTGCACGGAAGAAGTACAAACATTTGGGGAAGAATACCATTTTAATTAAGTTACACCTTCCAATGATTGTTAAATGTAGATTATGTAACCTAGTTAGATTTTTTTTTGTTTGTTTCAATAGTGGGTCCAAATTCAGGGTCACTAAGTTATTTAGGTCGGAAGTGATATTTACGCCAAGATATGATGCATTGTCCACAACTCTACCATCGGCAAAGTTAATCTTGTTATTGATTACAATCTGGGTTTTTGTTTGGTTTAATTTATACCCAGAGATCTCCCCGAACCTCTTCGCTTCTTCCTCCATTTCCTAGATTGTTATATCGGGATCGGCCGTAACAATTGCAATGTCATCTGCGAAAGCTAGGGTCTTAGTTTCGCCAATGGATGTCTTGATGGGTTGTATTGTTTGGTTCATTTCCAGCTTTGTGATAAATGGGTCGATAAATATGGCGAAGAGTAGGGGAGAGCAGGGGCATCCCTGCCTTGTACCTCTCGTCACTTTAATGGTATCAGAGGTGTCCCCATTTACCATAACCACTGCTTCGGGTGTGACGTACATTTTCCGAACAGCTTGAATGAATTGGTCCCCGATCCCGCTCTTCGACATGGCCGACCATAGATACTGCCAGGAGACCCTATCAAATGCTTTTTCTGCATCCAGCAATATTAGGCCCATAGGGTCTCCTGCTACCTCTGCCATGTCGAAGAGAGTGATCACCCGCTGGACATGGTCCGTGGTTGATCTCCCTGGGACAAACCCATGCTGCCTAACAGAAATAATTTTATGGATTATGGGTGCCAATCTACTTGCTAACAATTTTGAATATATTTTGGAGTCGTTATTAATTAGGGTGATTGGGCGATATGCACCTAATTCGGTTGGATCTTTGTTTTTTTTAGGGAACACAATGATTTTAGCTCGTGCCCAAGATGCCGGGGGATGTCCCCTCAGAAACACATGAGTAAACAACTTGGTTAAGATGTCTTTTAGTACACTACTGAATCTGGCATACAATTCCACAGGGATTCCATCTAAGCCAGATGCTTTACCAGAGGGGAGACTGCGTATAGATAATAGTATTTCAACCCAATCTGGAGTTTCAGCAAGAGTTTCTTGATCTATTTGGGATAGGCATGTCCTTGTAGCTAGGTCTAGATATTCGTCTATTTTATCCTGACTATTGCCAGTTTCGGTATAAAGCTCTGAATAATATCTCTTAAAGGCATCCCTAATCTCTTTTGGATCTTGAGTTAAACCGTGAACAGGATCTCTGATTGCTGTAATCATAGTTTTGGAGTTTTGTTGTCTTGTAGTAACTGCCAAATGGTGCCCCACCTGTTCGCTCCATTCGTATATTTTCTCTTTATTCGCGGTAGCCTTCTGGATTGCTTTGCTAGTGAATATTTCGGATATTAGATTTTTTGCTATAGTTACATCTCTGATAGCCCCTTCTATATTGTTTCCATCTTGTACTTGTCTAACTAAATGTTCTTCCTTCCTGGCCAGATTATCTTGTAGGTTTTTCAAATTTTGTTTAGCCTCTTTGTTATTCTGGATTGAAAATCTGAGGGTTTCCCCCCTAATCCCTGCTTTTAATGAGTCCCAGACCACCTCCAATGGAGCACTACCCATATTAAAACTTAAAAACTCGATGATCCATTTATCCATATGTTTGCAGTATTTATCATTAGTTAATAAAGCTCTTTCAAAAGTCCAGTTACTGCGATCAGATTTAATTGTCTCAGTATCGAGGCTCATAAGTAGCGGGTTATGGTCGGAGAAGACCCTGGGCAACCGATCTATAGTGCATTTGGAAAGGATAGTATTTGACATAAAGATGTAATCTAATCTAGCATGTTTTTGATGGGGGTGGGAGAAAAAAGTATACCCATGGTTGTATGGTTGTTTCATCTCCCAACAATCTACAAGCCCATGACTACCACAAAGTTCCTTCAGAGCCTTATATGTTTTGGGTTTCCTTCCTTGATAATTAAAGGTGTTACCTGAAAGCCATATTGGTGGAAGATTAATATTGAAGTCGCCACAAACAATCATGGGGACTGGCCAATGTGCAAGTTTGTTTGATAGAAACAACAGCAGTTCGGGATCATCGGTGACACACCCATAGATTGAGCAGATCGTAAATTTTTTCCCACTAGAATATTGGCACTCGGTTATAGCCCATCTGCCACCTGGGTCTGCTGCTGATCTTAAAAAACACAATCCCCCGCCCCGTGTCAGGATAGCGACCCCACAAGTTTTATTTGATTGTGTAGTGGCAACAACAACTCTATATCCCAGATCGTTAAGGACATGTCTTTGAGATCCCTCTACATGTGTCTCCTGAAGACATATTATTTCAGCTCCAATTGATTGTAGACCTATTGCTAGTCTTTGCCGCTTTTTGACATCATTAAGCCCACATATATTAATTGTTAATATTTTTAGTTTAGCCATTTGTAAATAAATATTCTTTTTTTTTGTTTTGTGACTCTGTGGGTATGTCTATTTTGGTCCTGAAAAAGTAGCCACTTTTTATCTCGGTTGTGCGCCTAGACATGTATTCTGACCTTTTCTTTTGCCTGTAACGTCGCCCCTTTCCCCCTCCCCCGCGAGCCCCCCAACAACTAGCGCCCTCCCCGCCTCCCCCCCACACTCCATCTAATGAGGCTACCTGTTGCCCGTGGGCCCAGGTTGTGGGCATCTCGTTGATCCACAGGCAGTTGGCATCTCCAAGTCCTGACCCCAATTACCTTCGGGAGAGCTAATAGTTCATATTCGGTAATATGATTCCTGATATGTCCTATACTAAGCTATTAGTTCTTTTCATGCTTGCCCCCCTATCCTCTCCCCTTCAAAAAAAAAAAATTGAAAGTAGAAAAGGGAACCCCTCTCAAGTCTCCCTCTCAGCCTCGGCCTCCTCCCTATATTAGAACGTAGTTCAACTTGAAAATACAATTATAGTCTATTTATTTTGTTTCTTCCCTTTTATGAGTTTATCTTTATCTTTACAACGTTCGGTGATCTCCTCCAAATATGTTTGTGCTTGAATTTCGCTGGAGAAGCTTCTAGTGATGCCGTCTTTAATCTAGCCGGATTTTGTAAGAAGACCGTGGCGCCTATCTGTTCAAACGGGGTAAAGAGTTGCCGAAGCCTCCATCTTCTTTCCACCGTCGCGTGGGAAAAGTCAGGTCTACTAAAAAACGCATAACCTTTGTATTCTCTTTTACGGGTCGGTCTAGCCAGATCGAAAATTGCTTCCCGTAAGAGAAAATTACCAAAGCAAACCAACATGGCTCTGGGGTATTTCTCAGATCCCTGCGTTCGTTTATTTAGGGTGAAGGGAAAGCGGTGAGCTCGCTGGACCTCTTTGTCCCAATCCCAAGAAGCTAGTTCAGGGAATGAGTCTTTGAACAGGGATATCATATAGTTCCTTGAGTCGTTTCCCTCCACTCCCTCAGGAATCCCCAGTAAGCGTAGATTTTTACGCCTGGCCCTATTTTCATGATCCTCTACTTTTATCATTAAGTCTCGAATAATCCCATCCTGTTCGTTTCCTTGTTTCTGAAGGGCCGAGACATCATTTTCCAGATTCTCTGTTCGTTGCTCGACCGAGGCCATTCTGTCGGAGATTTCCAAACAAGTTTGGCCAACTTTGTTGATTGCCCCTTGGAGTTTCTTGTTGTCTGTTTTTACATCTTCCTGGAGCTTCCTGATTGAGTTAAATATGTCTCCCAGGTACGGTTCAGCTACCCCACCTCCATTACCCTTTGGGATGTGTGCGGTCTTTGAGTCAGACATAGCGAGGGAAGACATATTCCTATGTTTATGATCGATCCGATTGGTTAAATCTGTGTTACTTCCTTGGTCGGTTGTATCTTCATCACATAGTTTATTTTGTTTCCTTTGTCTTCTTTTCTTTTTTTCTTGTTTTTTCCTAGCACTATTGTCTTTTGGAGAGTTGTTCGTTTTCGTTTTCCTAGAGTTGGAATTAGAATCTGATGGTTCAGGGGAGTCTGTATTGATCTGTTCGTATAGAAGTCTCTGAGGTTCACTCGAAGTAGACATCCCAGTTTCATAAATTTCGGATTCTGACACAGACTCGGCCTCTGACTCGGAATCTGTTCCCTGCCTGTTTGTTAGAAAGCCGGTCTTATTCTGGTTTGAATCCGGGTCTCGTGTTTATTTTATTTTATTTTGTTTTATTTTGAAAGTTTTATATAGCGCGAACAAGTTCTTCGCAGATATCAGAGCGCTTTACAGAGGAGGGGAGCATGTATACGCAGATACATCAATCATGTTAGAAGTACATTGAAGTGATATCATAACACAGTCAAGTAAATCAAATTCAGAGTCAAAATAAAAATACAAAGGGTTCGAACAATTAGTACAGATGAGTAACGAGTCTTTGTAGTTTTATCCCCAGTAGTGGTTCAAGTGTATTTAGCCATGAGGATCGCTTTTACTTCTTTCTTGAAAAGTATGGAGGATGAGATCAGCCTGGTTTCAGGGGGAAGCGAAGTCCAAATCCTGGGAGCCATTCCCGAGAAGGAACGTTTATAGGTTTTTTCCTTGCAGAATCTTTTAGGCTTTAGCAAAAGATTGTCTGTGCCTCTAGTGTTTCTGGAGCCTCCAGAAATCGTCAGCTTCTGTGCGAGGTATCTAGGTGAGCTCAGGTGGAGAGCCTTGTGCGTCAAACAAGCGATTTTCAGGTGTATTCTGGCTTCAAACGGCAGCCAGTTCAGGGATTTGAAGTCAGGGGAAATGTGTGAGTGTTTTTTTGATCCAGTGATAAGTCTCACTGCGGCGTTTAAAGAGGCTCTTATGGGTGCCGTAGAAGCTAGGGGGAGACCGCAGAGGGCGGTGCTGCCGTATTCTATTCGAGGTATGACTAGTGATTGTACCGCAGTTTGGAAGTCTTTGGCTGGAAGGAAAGGTTTAAGTTTCCTAAGGGTGTTGATTTGGTAGTTCGCTCCCTTAGTTGCTTTGTTGATGTGTTCCTGCATGCTGAGATTGGTGTCAAGTGTTATGCCCAAAGATTTTGCTGAGTCCACAATGGTGGGTTGAACATTAAGTGCCGTTAGGTCTTTAAGCCACATTTTTGCGGTAGTGATCTTCGCGGGTGGTGAGATCAGAAGGAACTCTGTTTTAAGGGCATTGAGTTTGAGATGATTAGCGGCCAGCCAAGATTGAGTGCTTCTGATCGTTGAGTTCAAGAGCGTGATGTCTTTGGGTGATTGTAGTTTGAGATAAAGTTGGGTGTCATCAGCATACATGTGGAAGTGTACATTGGATTCTTGCAGCAAGGTGGTGAGAGGTTCCATAACTAAGTTGAACAAAGTTGGGGATAGGGAGGATCCTTGTGGTACGCCTAGCGATACAGGTCTTGGCGCGGACATCAAGTTGTTGCTCTTGAATTTCTGCGACCTGTTATGCAGAAAGGACGTAAACCATTTGAGCACAGTTCCAGATAGGCCCATTCTTGTGTTTAATAGTTCGAGTAAGTTCTCATGTTTGACGGTGTCAAATGCGGAGGAGAGATCAAGGAGGATGAGGAGGCAGGTGTCGTTATGATCTAGGATTTGGAGGGCGTCGTCTATTATGTGAGTCATAGCAGTTTCAGTACTGTGATTTGCTCGGAAGCCTGATTGATGAGAGTTGAGGAGATCAAACTGAGTAATGTGTTTAGTCAATTGTATTTGTGCGCATTTTTCCAGCAGTTTGGCAAGAGTCGGAATGTTGGTAATGGGACGGTAGTTGTTTGGGTCAGAGGGGTCGGCTGTAGGTTTCTTTAGCAAAGGTGTGACTTGTCCGACTTTGAGGGAGTCCGGAATGATCCCTTGTTGAAGTGAGCTGTTAATGATTTTGGTCCAGAGTGGAATGAGCGACGGGGTAAGGACTTTGACAGCGTTAGCAGGAAGGGGGTCCGTGAGGTGATTGGATGGTTTCAGAGTGCTGAGCAGTTTGCCAATTTCTTCTTCCGTGTAGGTGACAAAGGTTGACCAGGAGGCATTGTTTTTTGGTTTGGTTTGTTCAGTATTTCCAAGCTCTAGGCTTATTGAGGTTGTCGATGGTAAGGCGGGCAGGGCACCTTGATCGGCTCTTGGTATACATTCTTCACTTTGTGTAGCTGTTTGATCTCCCGTAGTTTTTGTGTTTTCTATGGATTCTGTAGATCTAATAGTCATAGTGCTACTCAAACTACTCATAATTCCAATCTTTGTTTTCTCATCAATTGATACTTGGTGCTTGCTCAGATTGCTCGAAAGATTGGATTTATTGTTTACATCGTTTACATCGTTATCCATTTCTACAGGCATTTCTACAGGCATCCTCTGGTCGGCAGACTCTTTAGAAACTGAGCTAAAGATCGTTGTGATCCGCGGTTGAGTGTTATTCGAAGAACCACTAGACTTGGCTGCTGACTTAAGGTTTTTGATAGCCTGCAGTCGCTTTGCTTTTTTGGCCAGTAGTTCCAATTTGGCCTGCGTCTGTCGATTCTCCGGACCTGTTTCGAAGTCTAAGTCTTTGTCTTTATCTTTCTCTTTATCTTTGCCTTTATCTTTGTCTTTGTCTTTATCTTTGTCTTTTTATTTTTTTCCTTTATTTTTTCCTTTTCTTTATCTTTTTACCTCTCTTCTTCCGTTTCCTTTTCCCAGTTTTTGCCTCTGTCTTCTTTATTTTTTGCACCCCTTGTCTCAACCCGCCGTACAGGATTACCCTGGCTTTGGATATCAGAATCGGGATCATGCTGCGTGATTACTCCCCCCTTTGGACTAGTCACGTCCTTCTCATTCTGGGTGTGGTTTACCCTCTGCTCGTTCTGTGCAAATCCGCTACTGGACCCATCGACACCGACCACACCAACCACACCGGCCATGGCAACCACCTCGTTATCCCCCGGCCCCCTTCTCTGGCTACGGTTAAAACGTGCCTGGCGACAGGAAACAATTGCTACAACCACAGCCACAGTCTTCAAATAATTAAAGGGTTTTGAGGATTTAGAGTTCTTCTGGATGCGCCTCTTTGGCAGTACAGGTCTCAAAAATCTATTGCTGGTCACGACTGGACCCAGAAGGCTGGAAATGCTTTTGGTATTGGTATTGGTACTAAGAATCCAGCCCAGTACACACCCAGTTGCCACACACTGAATCCTAGCCTGATCTATAGCCTCACTCCTTTGAAAGACTTTCCAGACTGTGTCATATTGGAGTACCGCCGGCATCCGTGCCTTTTCTGACAACCGTGGCGTGAGCAGCCGAGAGCAGCAGAACTCCGATCTCAGAGGCCAATGAGAGAGAGAGCCGATTCACAGATTCACGGAGCACCGAGCACGCCTCTGACGCCCTGAAGCTGTAATGAACGCGACGTACCGGCTGGCCCCCTATTGAGTGGACACAGATCTAAAACCCGTATTATACACTGGCACCGATGTCAGCACCAGTCTCTGCATCAGTGTCAAGTCGGGTGCGAGGCTTCAGGTACGGAGCTGAATCCAAAACCTGGTGCGTGACCCGGTGCTGCTGCGGTGCTGCTGCGAGTGCAAACGGGGAGTGGGTGGGTACGGTACGGGTGCGGGAGGAAGCTGGAAAGGTAGAGCACCGCTTGCATATAGTCCTTACCCCTCAACTCTCCTAAAGCCGCTCCCGATGTTGAAATACTGAAAAAACACGATACCTGCTCAAATCCCTCATATGCCTGGTTGCTTTGCTTTGCTTTGCCTTTTCCCGCTGTTCCCGCAGCAATCCCGGTTAACGAAGCTCTCCTCCCCTCCGATGCCGGCTGATGCCAGTCTGCTTGTCTTCTTGTCTGTTTGTCTGCTCTTGGCCCTTAGCTCTTGGCTCTTGGCTCCTCGCTCTTAACTCCGACACTCCGACCCTTGGCTCTTTAACTCCTTGTGCTTTGTCTCCTGCCACTTGCCTCCGGCAGTGCCTCTGCTCAGGCTTTTGTTCACTATGTTCGTATTAACTTACTGCTGGTCTCTCGCAGGTTAAGGCTTTTTAATTGCCACACGAAACCGCTCGAAATCTTTTCCAAATGTCTCAAAGGGTCTCTAGGGGTCTCAATGGGGTCTCAATGACGACATTCAATGGAGCCTACTGTGGTAGGGCCCAATCACGCTCTGCACCACCCTAAACAACCATCGGCTCCATCTCGGCATCTCGGAGTACTAGCACAATATCCCTGATGTCGATATAACCACTGAGTCTCCAGGTAATGTTGTATTCCGTTGTATGCTGTATTTTGGTTATTAGGTCATATTAAGTCATCCGCTACTTGTCGGCTGAGGAGAGAGGCTCCCGCAAACAGGGGTCAGGAACTAAGTGGAGAGTTGCCTACTCCTCACGACCACTCCGACGCCATCTTGCCTTTTATTATGTCCACATGTGTCACATTGAGCTCAATGGATTTCCTTATATAAACACAGTGAATTACTTTGTAGATTACTTTGGTAATCCCAGGACTGGCTCCTAGGTTCAGTCCTGGGGTCTAAGCTGAAAACAGTTTAGCAAAAACATTTTAGGTATTGTAGTGATCTTTCAGGAATAAAAAGCTATTTTAAAAGTTCACACTTAGAAACTTTTCAACAGAAATCTGGCAATGTTATCCAATGGAAGAAAATTCAGGGTGCAGGTAAAGTACGATCTCGTTACTTTTGTAATCCAGTACTGGGCTCCTAGGGCCAGCACTGGGAACTCAACTTAAAACAGGTAGGTAGTTATGTTTCAGTATTTCGTATGATTTTTAAAGAATATTTTTAGATTTCAAAAGTAGACACTTGGAAGAAATTTCATAGAAAAGCAGACAATGAATTCCTATGGAGAAAACACAAGTTACTAGTAAACCCGCTAGGGATTACTTTTGCGGTTCAGTACTGGGCTGCAGGGTACAGTACTGGATCCTCTCCTGACCACAGGTGAGTATTTTGGAATATAGATGATTTTATATGAATATTTTATGTTTTCAAAAGTAAACAGAAGATTTTTCGAGTCAAACCAGTCAATGTTATTCAATGGCAGGTAAGTGAGTTACCGGTTTCCTGGTTAGTACTCGACTGGTGAAGTTGTGGTTCTGGGCATAGTCTCAGGGGTCCCCCAGTGTCAGGTAGGTACAGTTGTTTCACCCTCAGCGGCGCAGGGGCGGCTGGGTGCAGAGGTAGTTAGGCCCAATGTTATCCAATGGGGGACAGGGGACCTCCGGTTGGTGGCTGCTGGTTAGCAGGCCACGCGGCTGTAGGAGCTGGGCTCCTGGTCACTTGCTTAGGACAAAGGGGGAAGCAGGATAGGACAAAGGTGGCACAGCCAGCGGCACTCGGGCGGCTGGGTGCAGGGTGCTATTGAGCCGTCGGGCGCTCAATGTTATTCAATGGAAAAAGTAAAAAGGGAACAAAGGCTGCAGGCTCGGGGCAGAGACTCTACAGGGGCGACCAGCACGTCGAGAGGTAAGTTGTGATCTTGGAGCACAGGTAGTTACCCCAAAGGGAGGCACAGGGGGCTGTAGGGCTCAGGGGTGTCTTTGGTGTCGGAAAAGCTTACCCTCAGCTGGTCGCGGTTGGGAGGGGTCCCTGGTTCTGAGTCTGCAGGCATCGTCTGGTTCGTTGAGGAGGGTATTTGGGCACTGGACTTCGGGTCCCAGTCGCCGTGGGGATGTCCCCCGTGGTCTTGGATCACTCGGGCACGGGCACGGGCAGGGCACGGCGGGTGCAGAGTAGGCTGGTCCGGAGCTTCCTGGCTGGCACCAGGGGGGATGTTGCAGTAGAACCTCTGCTGATGGGAGTCCCAGTCTTTGAGAGGGTCAAGGCAGGCAGGTCCTCTGGGTGTCCCAAGGTTGCTGTCCGCAGGAGTCGCCAGGATTTAGGCAGGAGCAGGTTCCAGGATCGACAGGCCGGAAGGGCTGGGGCCAAGTCAGTTGTTGTCGTACTGTTGTTAGCAGCTGCTCGGCGGGTCTTCTTCTTCTTGACCTTCTTTCTTCTTTTGGTATCGGGATCTGAGGAGGGACGGTTCAGGGAGCCCCTAAATACTGAATTTAGGGGCTTCCGGGAGCCCCTAAATACTGAATTTAGGGGTGTTATAGGTAGGGCAAGGGCAGGAACCAATAGGTCCCTGTCCTGGGGTGGGTACACCCCCTAGCCTGCTCCCCTCCTGTTGGAGGGGGGCAGGAGCCTAGCTGGGATTGGGCAGGGCTCCTCATCTTCAAGATGGCCGGAGCCTGGGGTCGTGCTTCACCTCGTCTCCCCACCTGAGGGGTGGGGTTGGCACAGGCTGGCACCCCCCCCTTTCTGAGGTAGTTTTTCCCGCCAGTCTTCCTGCCAGAGTGGGGGTCAGAACTGTTGGGGGCCAGTTGCTGGGTACAGCAAATGGTCTGGAGAAGCTCACAGAGGCGGCATGCCTTTGAAGCTTCCCCCTGCCCATCCTGGGGGAGAAGACCTAGCACTTCGCCCAGGATGTGCATTGTTGCAGGCCCAGGAGAGCGGGGGCTCTCCACCCAGGGGTCCAGCAGCATGTCTTCTGTGTGGCAGCCTTTGCAGCCACTCAGCCCAGACGAGGATTGTAGGTTAGATTCTCAGCGGGCATCTCTAAGATGCCCTCTAGTGCATTTTACATTAAATCCCACACTGGCATCAGTGCGGGTTTAATGTGCTGAGAAGTTTTGTACCAAACTTGTCAATCTTCAGTGTAGCCATTATGGTGCTGTGGAGTTCGTAATGACAACCTCCCAGCACCATATACACTTAAAGGCATCTCTGCACTTACAGTGCCCAGGAATGGCCTTGGGTACTGTAGGGGCACAAGGCTCATGCACCTGTGCCCACACCTCTGGCATAGGGCACCCAGCTAGAGGGGTGACTGAAGTATGCCAGGGCAGTAGGTTCTGTGGGCATGGCACACAGGGATGTGTGCCATGTCGACTCTTAGTTTAGGTCTGTACTCAGACACTCAGCCTGCAAAGGCAGTGTGTGGGTGTCAGGGTACAGGGCCCCTGAGGGTGGCACAATAAGTGCTGCAGCCCTCAGGGGTCTTCTCTGGTCACCAGGCCCTGGGTACCTAGGGTACCATTTACTAGGGGCTGACAAGTGGACAGAGATGCCAATTGGGTTTTAGTTTCAACACAGCTTTTAGTGAAGGAACACAGGCCCTAGGTACCTGGTTGGCAGGAACCCAGGGCACACTCAGTCAAGGTACATCAGCAGTTCAGAAAAAAAGTGGGGGCATACCAGTGCAAGAAAGATGGCACTTTCTCACAGGGTCACAGCTGGAAACAGGCCTGGGTAACTCCGATTATAAAAAAACCTTCCCTAGACCCCGCTAAACCAGAGAATTACCGGCCTGTCTCACTGTTACCTTGGGTCGCTAAATTAGCGGAAGCCCACGCGAATAAAATACTCAGTGAGTATATGGCGAAAAATAATATCCTGGACCCCTCCCAACATGGCTTCAGGCCGGGCCATAGTACGGAATCCGCGCTCCTTACCTCCATTGAGAGCCTGCGGGAAATCATGGACACCGGTAAAAGTGCCGCGCTGATACTGCTCGATCTTAGCGCGGCCTTTGACACGGTGTCCCATGCCATTCTGCTAAAACGCCTGGAAAATATAGGAATCGTGGACTCGGCGCTCCAATGGTTTCGGTCATTCTTAACCAGCAGATCATTCAGGGTATCTGCCCCTCCGTTTATCTCCAAACCCCAAGACATAGGACAAGGTGTCCCACAGGGCTCGGCTCTCAGTCCCTCCCTGTTTAATCTATATATGCAACCTTTGGCGGAGGTTGCTAAGACATGGGGCCTCACAATGGTGTCGTATGCTGACGACACTCAGTTGGTCATCAGCCTTAGTGAGGCCCCCTCCCCGGAGGCCACCAACTTCAGGGATGGACTGTCTGCTGTAGCCAAGTGGATGACAGCAAATTGCCTCCAACTGAACGGTGGCAAAACCGAGGTACTGATAATGGGAAAAAACAGCAACAACTGGAACGATCTATGGTGGCCTCAGTCCCTGGGCCCAGCACCCCCTCCAAAAAACTTAGTAAGAAATCTAGGGGTATGGCTGGACTCGACCCTGAGCTTCCAAGCGCACACAAAAAAAGTCGCCGCAACCTGCATTGGACTACTGAGAAGCCTATACCCCATCCTAGGCTATTTCGACTCCAAGACACGACAACTCATAGTACAGTCTACTATCTTGTCAAGACTGGACTATGCGAGCGTCCTGTTGCTGGGAGCTAATAAAGCTGAGACAAAAAGATTCCAACGAATCCAGAACTCGGCGGCTAGAGCGATAGTAGGCCTTCCAAGAAGGTGCTCAGTAAGAGCGACTATGTACAGACTTCACTGGCTGCCCATAGAAGCCCGTATCCAGTTCAAGGCCCTCTTATTTGCCTTTAAAATCTTGAAGAATGAAGGCCCAGAGCTTCTCCGTCCTCTGCTGACCCCCTATAAACCCAAACGGAACCTCCGGTCTATGGGGCAACATCTAGCTTTGATACCCCAGACGAAATTCTGTCGCATCGGAGGTCGCTCTTTCAAACTACTGGGGGCCAAGCTGTGGAACTCCCTCCCTCTCCACATCCGCTGCATGGATGATCTGCTAGCCTTCCGAAGAGCGATTAAAACCCATCTATTTCCCGCCCCGTAGGTCCCTCTTTCGCATCCAGTAGATTGTGTTACGGTTCTAGCGCCGGGACGCCCCGTCGCTGGGGCAGCTGTTGCGCTCTACAAAACAGGTAACATAACAACAACATAACATACACTGGGCATGGGATAGCAGTGTCCCAGAACTAGTGTTCAAGATTACCAGAAGATGAGTCCCAAAAGACAAAGTAAACAACTTGGGGTGACCACCCAAAATGGGGTCACTCTGCAACACAATCCAAGTTTTCATCATTTGTTGCCAACATGTTTGGGATTCTAGAGTCACCCAGAATTGCATCAACCAAAGGGTTGCTGTGCTCAGATCACTCTTGTTCCATCTTTCAGAAATAGACAGTGTAAAAAAATAAAAATATGTTATATATATATATATTTATTCTATTTCTACCACGGGTTTTGCAATTTTGTAAGTGGTATTATACGTTTCCTATTTTTGTGTTCTCTACCTACTTGCAATTTATGGTTAAAACAGGTGGGAAACGTAGTAGTGTGTCAGAACCCTGTTCAGATGGCCACGGGCCACTCAGTGGCTACTGAGCCAAACTGTCGGGGTTGAGCCTTTTACTCTTGATGTCCCGGAGACTGATCTACAATAGACTCTGAATAACTGGGCCAAGTACCCATTCTGCACTTGACTTTCAGGGTTGCGTGGCCGAGGAGTCCAAGACTCCATCAAGGGGGGGAGGTGTGGATACAGGATAGTTAACATGGGCTCACAACTCAACATGCAGGTAGCAGCAGCAATAAATCACTGCCAGCCACATAAACACTTTCATGACAAATGAGAAGGATTTTAGGTTGGAGCTCTAGTGTTTCTTAGGCAGTGCACTATCTTACTCTTGCATTAGAAATCGTGGTTGTTCCCCATTCACTAAAAGGTAACATCCACGGTATGCCCCAATAGTAGTCTAAGTCTCAAGAGTCCACAACTCTAGTTCCCCCGGGGCCTACAGGCCCGGAACCATTCTTACCTGCACCAGCAGGTGTGAAGTGTTCGATTCTTTGAGTGTGACCCATCCATGGGCTCTCATAGCAGCTGCAGCCAATTTCAGGTAAGACGACTCAGGCGGATGCATGCACTCAGCAAGTGCAGAATTTCTCAATCGCAGTTCTGAAGCAACCAGAGACTTTCTCTGGCTCCTGTGGGGTGAGCATAAATTATGGTACCGATGGGGGTGTCTTTGGGTCCTCGCCTAGGTGATGGTGTGCATGTGCTCCCATGGTGCCTTCACTTCTACGACGGGGGGAGGAATAAATCGTTGTCCTCTGTGGTTCCAGTGACTTCTTCTGACATCTGGGGTAACCACAACTCACTGTCCACGGGCTCCGGCCGGATTAGCACAATAAAATTGTCCACGGCACCCCCTCCTGGCATAGAGGGTCCCCACCTCGCTACCACACTTGGCTTTTTTTCCCTACCACATGGTGTTTTGCCCACGGAGGCCCTGCCTGCCATATGGAGTTGTGTCAAGCTACTGCCCAAGCCTACGGCCCTTAAAGCAGAGCAGTCTTTTCAACTGTGGCCCCTTCTGGCATAAGAGGTTGCCACCTCGCTACTATGCACGGCCCTGACCAAATCGTCCCAGCATGACACACTGCTAAATTCTCAGCTGCCCTCTCCTGGCATACGGGGGTCACCAACTCTGTCCTGCACATGGGCAATGACCTGATCGATACACCCACCATTTCCTCACAACTCACACAGTGAGTCCTCTTGACAAGGCTCCCTACTGGATCTCACTCCCTCCAACACACTCCTCTTTTTCACAGGGCACACTGGTTTTGTCAAGTAGGCAGGCGCTGGTGCTCCAGGCACCAGGGCAGGTGGTCTTGGATTCCCTAGGTAATGTCACCTCATTCAGCAGGGGGACTAGTAGGCCTTTGCTTCCAGTCCTGGTCACAGGTAGAAGTCTTGCTGAGGCTGCTTTGCAGTTGACAATTGTTTGGGTCTCAAACTCCTCTTCTTTTAGTCCAATTCCAGACACCAATGTAATTTAGGGTCGGATTCTTAGTGTCCACTACTCTACTCCTTCCTTTTGAAAAGCAGTTTCCCACAGCAGGAGTGTCTTCAAAGCTGATAGTTCTACAACACAGTTCTTGAGAGTGATTAGAATTCACACATGGAATTCAGCCACAGTGAAATGTGCATCACAAGGTTTGCTCAGGGCCCCAGACCTACTCTTTATGATTCTCTTATTTAGAGGATTTACGAGAGGAATTCCAGGCCCCCATAGAATGCATTATCCAGCCCATTTCCCTACCCACAATAGATATAGTAGCTTAGAAATGGTGGATTGACACTTGGATAATGAGGGGTGTGAATTGCCCGCATCAGAACAGATGGGGAATCGTTCGCTCCCGGTACCCACATCACACACAAGGGTGCAAAATGCATTGGAACCAAATCCAGCCCCAGAGCCTATCTTAGAGGACCCTATTGTGATCCATACTAATCAAAGATTGGCCCCGGCCTATTCACCCCCAATTCAGCTAGACACCTCGGAGATTAGTGTTGTGCATACCACCACTATAGACCCACCTACTACCAAACCACTCCCATTAACTCTGATTTCTTGGAACGTCGCAGGATTAGCCAGTAAAATTGACTCCACAGAGTGGGGTTCTTTTATTGGATCCAAAAATATTTTACTTTTTCAGGAGACCTGGGCGCGCGAGGAACTCTTATTCCAGGGATATGCAGTCTTTTCTAAACCCGCTAAGTGGGGGGGAAGGGGCAGGCCATCGTGAGGACTCGCGACATGGGTAGCAACGGATCTAGGCTGCCAGGCTATCTGTCTGGAAACTGATTCCGACGATATTCTGGCGATCCTACTAGAGTGGCCAAATTCCTCGAAACTGGTGGTCATAAATACATACTCAAGGCCGGTACCCACCTCAAAAGAATCTAGCACCATAGAGCAACTCTCCGTGTTTCTTGATGGTATTCCTTGGGAACTTCCATGCCTGCTGGGAGGTGATTTAAACTGACAGTATGAACCACTATCAGGCCTACGTGATGGCCCCTTTCTCGAGGAAGACTCACGTTGGCTGGTTCCTGCGACGGTGGCGCCTCCCCCCAGAGCCTGGACCCCCCTGGCCTTGCAGATAACTGCCCTCACTTTAAACCAAGGCTTAAGGGCCTGCAATGGTCGTTGTAAATCGGACACACCAAGTATTTGTACTTACAACAAAACCGGTAGAGAATCTAGACTAGATTATATCCTTGTCAAACTAGCAATGTGGTCACACGTAGTTGACTTTAAAGTCATTGAAAGAAGGGACAGTGATCACAATGCCCTGGAACTTTCTTACATCTCACCAGGGAACGAGGATATCATGCCTGGCATGGATAAAGACAAGTCAGGACTCCTATTAGAAAATAATAGGAGAAAAGTCAGGTGGGAGAAATTGGCCACTAGCGGAGACAGAATACCAAAACTATACGCAAGGATAATCCCACTCTTGGAGAAGGCGTTTCAGATAGGGAAGGAGGTGGAAGGTGTAGCCAATAGAGAAAAGCTTGTTCAGACACATGCAGATCTAATTAGTACCCTGGAGCTAGATCTGTTTTCAAAGCCTGGGAAAAGAATAGGACCCCCAGCCAAGAAGACCTGGTATAATGCTACCTGTAGGGAATCTAAGGCTAAACTGTTACTTGCTATTAAGGGAGGTAAAAGCAGGGAGGAAATTCAAGACAGGAGAAGATCCTATAGAAAGCTCCTGGTGGATGCGAGGGCCGAATGGGATCAAGAATACTGGGAAAACCTCTCAAAATCCCTAACCATCAAAGACTCACGCAAATTTTTGCGTTTAGTCTCCAACGGCACAGAAGACTTATCCTCCGCAATTGAGCCTAATATAGCTCCTAGCTTATGGCAGAGTCATTTTCAGGCACTGTACTCAGTAGAAGAAGGGTCTCCCAACACTCCAAACAGTATGACAGTTCGAGGTCCAATTGGTGACCGTTTCACAGAAAAAGAGGTGAGGGTGGCTATAGCTGGGCTGTCCGCAGGGAAAGCACCTGGCCTTGATGGGGTACCTGGGGACCTATTTAAGCAGGAACCAGGGATATGGGCCCCATACCTCACATTGATATTTAACGCTATTCTGGGGGGTATGGAGGTCCCGGATACTTGGCTGGGTGCAGAGGTGGTCCCAATTTATAAAAAGGGGTCCCCTCTGCTCCCAGCCAACTTTCGCCCAATCAGTCTTATCGACATATCCCAAAAGCTCTTTGGGAGACTGATTTTGGACAGGTTACAGGATTGGGTAGAGGAGGCAGGTGTCCTGACCCCCTATCAGGTGGGATTCAGACAGGGGGTGTCCACAATTGATCAAATTTTTAGGCTGAACCTCCTTTATTGGAGAACAGCTGTAATCGAGGGCGGTACCTTGTATACAGTCTTTGTAGACTTGCGTGCCGCCTTTGATTTTGTACCGAGAGCAAAACTATGGAAAGTCATGGAGGAGTTGAATGTCCCTGGAGATATCTTTGCTATCCTGATGAGACTGCACCATAACAACTATGCCCGTGTTAGGTGTGGCAGAGGTGGCAAGTTAACCGAAAGGTTCCCCGTTCGCAGAGAGGTAAGACAGGGTTGTGTGCTTGCACCGACCCTGTTCTGCCTCTTTGTGAACGGGGTAGTCGACCACCTGACCAGGATCCCCAACACTGACGCCCCAAAACTGACTTGCAGCAGGGTGCCTGCAATTATGTTTGCAGATGACACCCTGCTGTTGTCTAAATCCCCCATGGGCATTCAACGTGTTTTGGACGGGTTCTTACAGTTCTGTTTAGACCGGGGACTTGAAATCAACCCACAAAAGACTAAATATATGATTCTCAATCCCAAGCCCCATAACCGTGCACCACCTAGGTTGGGATCAATCCAATTGGAACGGGTACACATAATTGAATATTTGGGGATCACTCTTAATGAAAACTTAACGTGGTCGTCCCACCAGTCGAAAGTGAACATCAAACTGGCACAGTTGGCGGGTGGCACTATGAGACTGGTGAACAAATCCTCCTATCGGCCACTCAGCCCCATTATCCATATTTACAAAGCCCAAGCCCGGGGGGGGGTGTTACATATGGGGGCGAATTGTGGGGTCACATTCCATCATCCAAATTATTAACAACTGAGAATAAATTCCTGAGACAGATAGTTGCTCTTCCGCAGAGTACTCCATTACTCCCGCTCAGGCTGGACTTGGGCATTCGACCAATAACGGAGGAGCTGGGTCTTAAGCCTTTGACATTCTGGCGGCGTCTATGGAGTAGTCCAGACCTTTCAAATTATAGAGCTGAGTTGCAGGAATTTTTAGAGTTACCCAATGCCAAAAGAATTCCATGGCTCATATACATCAAGGGAACGCTGGAGGCAATCGGACTCCCTGAACTATGGCTGGACCCACTAAACACCTGTCCAAAGATCCCGAAAAAGGTACTGGGGAGAGCTTATTATGAACACATGCTCTTCAGAGCTACAGAAGGCACCCGGGACGGTTCATTGGCCAACCACTTCACAAAAACAAAAGACTCCTATCAACTCGAAAGTGTCTTAGATGCCATTACCCCACAACTGACTAGGAAATTATTTCTCCAATGGAGATATGGAACTCTTCCCCTAGCGTCATTTACAGCATCCTGGTCTTCTCGCTTCTCCTCAGAAACTTGCCCGGTATGTGCACACCAGAAGGAGAACGACGTCCATGTTGTCTTCTTTTGCAGGGGCTATGTGAGGAGCAGGAAATACTGGCTAGTCCCCTTGCTCAGGAATCTTGGATTCAGAACTTTTTTACCCGCTTACAGAGTCCTAAAGACAGATTTGTCCCCTACTGTAGTTTTTGCTCTTTCCAAATTTTTAACCTCTATGTGGTACACTCGAATTCGTTGTGTAAAAATGCTTGTGTAAAAGACTTGAAGATTTAAGATGATTTTAAACCCGTGGTACATTTCCACTTTTAGCTTATTCTGATCACTAATGTTGTTTAATACGTTTTTAAGTTTTATATAGACTGTATTGTATATCTTTTATGATCTTGTGGTGATCGAAATAAAGATTATTCGAATCGAATCGAATAGATTCTCTTATCAGCCCCATCTTCTTACTGAGATGTTCCGAGGTCCGACCTTGTAACTCACTGAATCAAAGAGCACCCTTTGACGTGTACAAGGAAAGCCTGGTCTTCCCCTCCCCAGTGCGTGTCCCACCCAGCTTACTGGAATCCAGCTATATGCAAGTTTGTCTTGACGGGTCTCTCTACCTCTATTTCTTGTTTCACCGAGCACACCTGGGTCTCTCAAAATGGAACCCAGGGCCCTCTATGTATTGTACCATCCAAACACACACATACACCCAGTGCATGTATACAGCCTACACACACTACACAGTACTGTACACTCCATGTAATGTACTACTCATTGGCACACATACATTCAGCATATGCATTGAACATGTGTGCACTGTCCAGAATTGTATCTTTTATGTACTGTACCACTCATAGGCCCACATACATCCAACATAAGCATTTAACAAGCACACACTGTACCCTTAAAGTATTGTACCACTCACAGGCACACATACACCCAGCCCATGCTTTTAACATGCATGCAGGGCACTCTACATGTATTGTACCACTCACAGGTACACATACACCCAGCACATGCATTTATCTTGCGTGCAATGCAGAGCACTACCTCCTTCAGGCACTGAACCACTCATAGGCACATATACCAAGCACATGTGTTCACTATGAATGTACTGCTCAGTACTGCATTATCCCTGTATTGTACCCTTCCCAGGCACCCTCCCGCTCAGTTAGACCACCTCTGTGCTGAGAAGTACTTCACACAAAACTGATGTAGACCAAGGGAAAGTTAAGCACATAGCAGCAGAACTTTAAAAGTGAGTAAGCCTCACTTCAGTGACACAGGTTAAAAAGGTCCTGCTCACTCCTACTGATCACTGCAAGGTATGCTGTCACCACCCAGCTCGTGCTACTTAACTCCTGGCAAAGGCAGTAGCCTTCCACCACTCTGAGGGAAAAGCTTTGGGTCCCCAAAAAGACTGCAATCCGTGAGACTGGTCTATGTCATGGCACACCCTCATGATCTGTATTTGCCTATAACAAAAATCAGCATTGGGGATCCAGACATCAGTACAGTTGGGCACTCAGGGCAGGGGTGGTAATCTATTACCATGTAAAGGACTTTTCTCTCCCAACAGGGTGCATATAGAAAAGTACACATTCCTGAAAAGTAGGCAACATTCCTAATTCAATAAGAGGCCATTAAATGATGTAAATAAGAAAAAATATAGACAACAATGTTTTCCTCTGTAACTTTTTGCCCCAATACCCTATCTACAAAAGTAATATATTGTTATGTTCATCAGAGTCTTTTGGTCACATGGTTAAATAACAATTGTTGGTTGTTCAAATAAAATACTCTGTCCTCAACTGAGCTGCACTTTAGCATGATGCTTGTATTTTATATTCAGACAGCAGAATCTGATAAATGAAAAACGGGTACCATTGAATTGTATGTATTTTTTTTATTTGCCCACAATTATGAGTTTGGGAACAGTAGTTATTTGTATAACTCAAAATGTGGGATTTCCCATAAGTATAATTCAAAGGGCATTTGCAAAAAAGTACCCTTTCTTGATTACTAGCATACATTTCTTAATCAAAAATGGAAAGAAATTCAATGGATAATAACTAAGTATGGGCGAATTTTGCGAATCTCGGGTTCGCGAATTCTGCGGATTTGCGAACTCGCAATCCGCAAAATCCGCGAATTCTCGCGAATTTGCAGATTTTTTTTTTGTGTTCGCAAGGATTTCTGCCAGTTCGCAAGGATTTCTGACAGTTCGCGAGGGTTTTGTGACAGTTCGCAATTGCGAACTTACATGTCGGCTCTCAACGGTCACGATTATGTTGTTTCTTGGTCTGGTTCATCATCACAGGTTCCCAGCACCCTCTGTTTCAACCCTGCCACCCTCTGTTTCACCCATGCCACCCTCTGGTACATCAATGCCTTATGCCACCCTCTGGATCATCATCACTGTAGATTATGGGGGGAAAAAGCAAGCACACCTGCCTGCTTCAACTGACATGAATTAATTTGGGGTTGATTTATTAATGTGTCACTGTTTTAAAATTCCAGTCTGGCACCTGCTTCCTTATCTGTAATTTGCTTTCTGTTGCAGTGCAATTTTTTTTTCCAGGACCTTTGTGGCCTACTTGTAGCTATTCTATGAGCCTGCTGTGAGGGTCAGAGCAGGGTCATACAATTGTTGCAACTAGCAACTGAACTGGGAATTTGTGGATTTTTTTTTTTGGTGTTCGCAAGGATTTCTGCCAGTTCGCAAGGATTTCTGACAGTTCGCGAGGGCTTTGTAACAGTTCGCAATTGCGAACTTACATGTCGGCTCGCAACGGTCACGATTATGTTGTTTCTACGTCTGGTTCATCATCACAGGTTCCCAGCACCCTCTGTTTCACCCCTGCCTCCTCTGTTTCACCCATGCCACCCTCTGGTACGTCAATGCCTTATGCCACCCTCTGGTTGGTTCATCATCACTGTAGATTATGGGGGGAAAAAGCAAGCACACCTGCCTGCTTCAACTGACATGAATTAATTTGGGGTTGATTTATTAATGTGACACTGTTTTAAAATTCCAGTCTGGCACCTGCTTCCTTATCTGTAATTTGCTTTCTGTTAGCTATTCTATGAGCCTGCTGTGAGGGTCAGAGCAGGGTCATACAATTGTTGCAACTAGCAACTGAAGTCTGGAGGGGCCCTTGTCAGGAAGCACTACAGGGAACGGTTACTAATGATGAGTTTGAACTTTTGAACCTGCTTTCACTTTTGCAAAACTCGTTTTTCTGCAGAACAGCATTACAGCAACTTTAATGCCCCACCAAGCTTATATGACAAAGTTGATTTCTAATCCAAAAGTTATCCAAAGAAAATCAAAAGGCCTCAAATCCAAAAAAGTGCAGGCAAATGTCAACCTGAGGAGTTATTCTGATAAAAATCATCATTTTCAGAAGGTCTATGCTGCTTGCTAGTAGATTTCTTGTGCAGAATTGCAATTTTTGTAATTTCGCGAGTGCGAGATTGTTGCTGCCCGCCGCACCTACATGTTCGCAATTGCGAACTTACACCGCAAAGAAAAAAAATCTGCTGCGTGCGAATTTGCGGATTTTGCGGGAAATTCGCAAATCTCGCGGATTGCGAATTTACCGAAAATCCACAAAATCCGCGAGCGTAACGGATTTTCCGCCCATGCTTAATAATAACAAATGATCTCCCACCCACCCATCAACCAATAAAAACCGTACCCCATATGTGTGGGTGGACCCATCACATGGTGACAGTAAAGATCTGAAGAGGCCAAAAGGACATATCGAGATTTCTTTCCATTGAAATTCACTCATTCCTAGTAGGATGTGGGTTGTTGCTGTATTTGAGTTTAGGACTGGCTGGCACCCAGACAAACCTACTAAACCCAGACACTTCTGAAAACTAGATACTGTGGTGAGTCCTGGCTTGTGTGCCTTGCATCAGTTTGTTACTTGGAATGCCCTGCAAACAGAAAACATTGGCTAAATACACAGGCTGCGCTCAGATTTATGTGAGGAAAGGTTTCAGAATATGCACAGATCAACAAACGTCTTAGCACCCAGCGTTACCACACTTCACTTGATAAAAGCGGTCCCCAATTTGTGGGGGCAGACTTCTCGCCAGTGGCAGAAAAGGCACAAAAAAAAAAACATCACATTTTCACATTGAAATTCATTTATTATTTGGATGTGGGTTGCTGCTGTTTTTGGGCTTAGACTTCAGCTGTGATCCAAGGAATCCTATCAACCCCAGACATTTGTGAAAACTAGATATCCAGGCAAGTCTACGGTAATGTGGCTTGCATGGATCCCTCTATATTTTATTTATCCAAAATGCCCTGCAAACGCCAACATTTGGTTAAGACTAACACTTTTTTTCTCACATTTCCATGAAATAAAGTTCCATACTCTGTGAGGATCAATAAAATTTCTACCACCTAGCATTGCCCCACCTTCTCCCAATAAAAATGGTGCTCCACTTATGTGGGTGGGCCTATTGCACACAACAGGAACCGCTTAAAGTGTGAAGGCGATTTGATGTCAATGAGGTGTCCACATGATTACAGTTTGGTCCGTTCCTATGATGTGCGTTAGTTTCACACAAATTTGGGGAGCTTGGTTTCCATCAGAAGAAATGTGCGAAAACAGGATGGACATACTTTGGCAATTGGCCTGAAGCGTCAGATTTTTTGGCCACATAAACATAGGAAAAACATCTTTTTTTATCTATATTTTGACATCTGCTGGGCATTCTGAATAAGAAAATGAGCTGGAAACCAGACAAGCAAAACCATTGTGTGTTCCTTTGGTTCACTAAGTTTCAGAACTGCCCAGGGTTTGCAGCATTTCCTGGGTGCCGGCCGACCCACAGCCAGAATACTTTTGCCATTTCCATGAGACAAAAAGGGAAATGGGGATTTTTGGACATAGCCAGGCAGAGACAGGCTAACCCTCCTCAAATGTAATTCCCCCTACGGGCAGAAAAACTATGTGGTATTTGAGGGCCAGGCCTGATGTCAAGGGTGTTCATAACCCATGCCATTCATTTTCCCTGGTAATCTGGTGGGGTTTCAGCAACTGTGAGAGGGAAGATTGGGTTTTATTTTTGGAGGGTCAGATAACCCACCAGGTCATCTAGAAAAAGCAAGAATGGGGAGTGGGGTCCTGCCCATCCTGCCTTCAGCCCATACGCCAACCAAACTTTCTGCTTCCTTAGGATTCATCCTCCTATCTTCCTGCCCCAACAAGCACAGTGGACACCAGAGATAAGAGGGTCCCTGGCACCTTCTATCGTCCTGACCATAGGGAACACAAAACCCTTTAGACAAAAAGGGTCAGTGTCAAAAAAGGAATTGTGAGGGGTGCTGGCCTTTCATGGCATTGGGTCCCAGCCCAGGGCATCAGAAAACAATTCTGCTATGTCTAGGGTAGGTACAGGATGGGGGAGGGGTTTACCCCATCATTGTGGCCCTTATATCATAACTACACCATAGGAATCCAAAGTTCCTCGCACTTGCCATGGGGATGGCTGTAGTATTTGGGCAAAAGACTGCCATGTTCCCTCCCAGGGGCACCCTCTGGGGAAGCCCGGACTCTGCTCCACCTCTTTGTGGCGCTTTTTCACTGTGCAGCCTGACAGGTTTTTAGGTCTCGCCTGTCGATGCGCATGCGCATCGAGCTTGCGAGACTATGGGGGCTTACCAACTCTTTAACCAACTTGCAAGGAATCGTGGCGATTCCTTGCAGTGCACGAGAAATTTAAGCTCAATGCGCATGCGCATTGAGCTTAAAAGCGCGTGCACATGCCCCCAGCCGCCTGCCTTGCCTGCTCTCTCTCTCACTGCCTCCCCCAGCTCCGCCCCCTCACTTCTTGATTGCACGGCCTCTAGGCCGTGCCTCCCCTACTCTCCTCCCCCCTCCCCCTCCGTGTTACGGTCTTTGCAACTCCCCAGCCATATGTTAAAACCCCTCGCACTCCAGGCCCCCGCTCCGCCCCCTCCCCTGCCCGCCGTGTCGCATTTCTCCTCCCCCCTCCCCTTATCTGCCTTCCCTCCGTCTGTTCCCTCTCCCCGCTCCGCCCCCTCCCCTGCCCGCCGTGTCGCATTTCTCCTCCCCACAGAAATGCCCTCCGTCTTCCCGTACTCTCCTCCCCCCTCCTCCTCCTACTCTCCTCCCCCCTCCTCCTCCTACTCTCCTCCCCTGCCTGCCGTGTCGCACCTCTCCCCGCTCCGCCCCCTCCCCTGCCCGCCGTGTCGCATTTCTCCTCAACACTCACTACAGCTGTTTCTTTTCCAGGTTCGGGCCCCTCCTGCTATCTGCCCCAACCTCTCCCCTCAAGTGGCTACGGGCCCTGTCAGTGCTTTATTATCAAATGACCACCTCTTCTAGATGCCCCCCCTTGCAGGAGCCTGAAGGCGTACTCATGCACATGCCACTCGTGCCGACACTGCTCCCTTTCCACCGCCGTTTGCATGAGGTTCCGAGGCTTCTCCCCGCGTGTATCCCCCCTCTCCCCCGAAGGCTCAGCCCCCATAACCATGCCCCCTTCTAGAAGCCCCATGGTGTATTCCATGCAGAGCACACTCCTTCATGTACACACCCCTTCCACGAGCCCCCCCCCACACACATAAACACCCCTACAGACTCACCCTCCTTTTCATTAGGGTCAGGCATCTATCTCCCTGGCCGTACCCTGTGCAGAAACGACCCCCCCCCACCCACCCCCTCCGCGACTCCACCACCATGCCCCTTGTAGGAGACTCATGTTGTACTCCATGCACATGCCACTGCTGCAGGCATGCGGGCGCATGTCAATCAGCCCCTCTCATATGATAGCTGTTGCCAGTGACGTGCCAGCCATATGCCCTGGCACCGCGGCGGGTACTCTGCTTGAGATGCCACTCTTGGAGGGAGGAAGGAGGCAGCACCTTGAGGAGCGGGCTGGGCTCCCCGAGACGGCAGAACAATGAACTAGGCGCCTCCGCCAGCTCTGGAGGTAAGGGCTGGCACCCCACGCGCACTCCTGCCCTCATCCACGCGCTCACCTCTCCCCCGCACCCCTCTATCGGGCTATGCACCTCGCTCCCGCCGTGCCAGCGTCTCATACCTCACCTGGCTGACTCACACGTCTCACCCGCGACCCTCCTCGCATCTCAACCCTCACCGCATCCCTCACCTTACCTAGGCATCTCACCCGAAGCCCTCGGCACGGCTACTCGCCTCGTCGTGCCATGGAGACCCCGTACCTCACCTGGCTCACATCTTTCATCCGCAGCCCTAGACCCAGCTACACACCTCGCCCCTCACCGTGCCAACACCTCGTCCATCACTCAAGGGAGGGCGTCTCACGCATACACCTCACTCAAGGGAGAGCATATCATCCTCATACCTCACTCACGGGAGGGCATCTCACGCATACACCTCACTCAAGGGAGAGCATATGATCCTCACACCTCACTCACGGGAGGGCATCCCACGCATACACCTCACTCAAGGGAGAGCATATGATCCTCATACCTCACTCACGGGAGGGCATCTCACGCATACACCTCACTCAATGGAGGGCAACGAACTCACCCACAGACCTCACTCTAAGGAGGGCATCTCGTCCGACTCCACACCCTTCACTCAAAAGAGGGAATCTCACGCATGCTCTTCACTCACGGGAGAGCATCTCGCGCATACACATCCCTCACTTGAAAGGACATCACAGGCTTACAACCCCTCTGTCCTAGGCATGCACTCAGGCAGAAATACTCATTAGGCAAGCCCCACGCCGGCCAGGAGACCGAGTCGCCTCACCCATCAGACCTTGCTTAAACGGTCATGTATTTCTCGGGCGGAGATTTCAGAATAATTCAAAATAATAACAATATCTATCTTTGCCAAACAGTTAGGGGTTTCTTTTTAGGGAGGTGGGGATGCGTTGTGGTTTTAGATGCGCAAGCTGGTTTGCGGTGTGTTTTTTACATTTTGCATTTTTTAAAATTAATTTGTGTGCTCCCGTTTTTCCACCACCACCACCACATCCACCACCACCACCACATCCACCACCACTTCCACCGCATCCACCACCACCACATCCACCACCACATCCACCACCACATACACCACCAGGTGCAAATGCAATGTTCTTGGATTTTCGTCACAATAAAATACACTGTACATAATCTTCACAAAATTAAATTACAAACGTTTAAGCTATTGCCATTTATAAATTACAATAAATTTTATTTAAGTATTAATTATTTACAAAATTAAAAGCCATTGTTATTTGCAATATCAATACATCTAAGTCACGTAAACACAACACACATTGCATTACAAATGCTATAGGTGTCACATTTGCGAAAGTTAAAACTATTGACATTGTAAGTGACAAAGCTATTACTTTTGCTATTTTCAAAACCAACACATAAATAAAAAAAGTGTCATTTACAATACCAATTGCTCAAACTTTCCTAATGCGAGACCTATTGCATTTCCAATGCTTGTTTGCTTCTACACCCATGTCCGTACCTCCTCGTAGTCAGGCCCGGACTGGCAGTTGAGGGCACCGGGCAATTCCCCGGTGGGCCGCATGGTTGGGGGCCGGTTTTGGGCCCCTGGGGCCGTTTTTGTTACAGGGCCGTTATGCTGCAAAAAAGGCCCTGCAACAAAAACGGCCGAAAACCGGCCCTGTCATAGAGCGCGGTCGCACCTCTCCCCCTCCCCTCTCCTCCCGGAGGGGGGGAGGGGGGCCGGCCGAGCACTATGCCAGGGCCGGTTCTGGTTCCCAGTCCGGCCCTGCTCGTAGTTGGAACAAAGGCAGACTACCACATGGTGCAAAGAGTGGGCACAAACACATATAGCCCCCTGGTTCACTTTCCTTTCAGAACACTTCCTGCTGCTCCCCTGGAGGGCAGATTATGAATAATCCTCCAATAATCCTCCAATCTGCCCATGCCAGGTAGGCAGAGAGGCTGTTAACCTCTAAGAGTGGGACTGGGAGTGAGGCCCGACGTCAAGATGAAGTAGACCCCACTCCATTCTTTTTTTTTAATGTGTTTTCTACTCCTTTCGGAGGGCAGATAGGAGATAAAACCCCCAATCTTTCCACTCCTGGCGAAGAAAGACTGTTGGGGCTTTAGAGGTCGGGATGCGGTCTGCTGCTAGGAAGTTCAAAACCTTACTACATTCTTTTTTTTAAAACCTATCCCTAGTGTCCAATGTGCTTTCTGTTTGAAGGTACGTCCGAAGATCTGCCCTGAGAGGGCAAAAAGTCTGCTAGCTATCTATGGATAGGGGATGCAGTCTGAAGTCATGACAGGCAGGCCCCCACCCCTTTCATTGTTTAATTCTCAATTCCTGAGGTCTTGCGGGCTTCCTGCTCCCTACGGGAAGGCGGATTAGTGGTAAACCCCATTTCTATACCCCCATAGAAGCAGAAAGTATGATGTGGTTCTTGGTAGGGGAGAGCCATTAACCCTCCCCGGGAGCTGCACAGTGGCTAGTGGGTGGATCCCTATTTGGCACTGGCCAAGCACAGCTATTCTGAAGCATGAATCCACTAGAGAGAGGTACCAATGGAACTGCATGATTCCTCCCTTTCCAAGGGTACCTCGCCCAGTGTGATAAGCCTGTTAGCAGCAATCAGACTGAAGACAGCGACGTCAGCACCCATGGGGCATTATGCCTCTTCTCACAACAAAACACAAATCAGGAGATAAGGGAAGCTTTCTCCTCACAGCTCGACTAAAATTCTTAAAAATGAAACCATTCTGCTGTGAGCAACAGAGGGACGATGAGGCATTCTCGTCCTCAGCACTGCACCGGTACTGCAGAGGACAGGAGTTCTTGCAATCCACACAAAAAATATCAATATGCCTCCACTTCTATATTTAAGTCATTTTAGGTTTTTAAGCACCATGGTCACTTGTTTAGTCCACCTTGTTTTGGAGAATAGTCACCTCTTTAAATGCAGAAGTGTACTTAGTGGGGAAAGGCTTGAATAGAGTAACCTTGTAAGTAGTACAAACCCATCGCCTAATACGGAGAGGACTGGTGATTGAACTAAAATATAAAGATTGTGTTTAGTCACTAGGCATTTCAAGTTTCAAATGAACTGTATGTGCCGTAGAGTATTTTTCATAATATCATTTATGTGGCTTTGTACTTAAAGTGCATTGTCAAGCATGCATCCCAGTGATGTTGCTTTGTTTACAATGGTAAATTATATCTCTGGGGAATAAATTATAAATCCAAGGGGATGCCTTTGTGTTTTTTTTAGTTTAATATGGAGAAGGAAATTGATTTTCTATAGCCACTTATATATAGTTTTGAGGCATTTTTTTTAATAGCGACAGCATCTTATTCAAAGGAGAATTTTTACATATAGCTTGTTGTTATCATCATTGCAGTTTACGTGTTCACCAAATAAGCTAGACAGAGAAGGAGCTACATTTAATCCATGACCCCCCTCCATGAGGAATGGAAAAAGTTCTGAAGTGTTCAGTCTCATTTTTGATGTACAATATCTAAGTCAGGTAGCATTTAAATTAGTTATTTACCATGCCGCCTACCTAAATCTGAATATGAAGGAAATTGATACGACTATTTCAGATGCAGCAGTTAAATCTACTAGTATAAGTAAGCATGATTTGTCTATGTACAAGACTTTATGTATATCTCTTATCATAATTATGGTAGCATTTGTATTCTACTACATTCTCTAAATGTCTACTGCCTACAGTGTGTTTAGTAATGTGCGCTTTTTTTACAATCGAACATAAACTGAAGAATGAGCATTTGCCTAGTAAAGGAAGAACAAAAACAGTTAAAACATCAAAAAGACAGCCTAATAAAAATCCCACTCTAATTAAAAACAAAAAAAATATAGAATTTTTTTAGTGAACATAATGACACCAGAAAGACAAAAATCCAATAACAGGAACCCCTGATATGATTTTTTACAGTTTTAAATGAAAATAGCGGGGGCGTGGCCAAGATGGGGGAGTGAGAGGACGCACTCTCCGTGTGCTCCTCCGAACCTGGGCCCTCATGCCGCTTGTATAAGCAGTTCTCCCTCCTCGTTGCTGCGAATCTGCAACGGGAGGAAGGGAGACTCTGGTGACGCCGCCCGGGGCGACAACAAAACCCCGGAGGTGTAGCTGGACGACCCCAGAAGCATTGCCGGGAGCATCGACGGCCCTGGGCGTGGGCCGGTGGCAGAGCCGGGTTCGCCACGTAACTGCAGCTTTGTGCGAAAGGTGCCCCGAGGCTGCGGGTCTTATCTGGCGGTGGAGATTGCGCTTACCTGCTCCGGTGCAGGGTCCCGGTGGCTTAGATCGACAGATTCCAGGTGACGGAGGGCCTGGGGTGCGGCCTCCGGCGCCGCGCACTACGTGAGGCCGGGGCTGCGGCCTACACGGCGGGACCTGAAGGAGCCCGGGGACACCCTTGGCCGGCCGTGCCCCGCTTGATGGAGCTAAGACGGAAGTAGAGCTTTGCCTCTTGAGCGGCGGATGACCCGGGCAGCGGAGTGAGAGCCCCGGTAGGGCGACTGAGGACTGGGACCCCACCGGGCGTGTGAAACTACACAACGCCGCGGCTGCGGCCTGCACTTCCGGAATCGCCTTGTGGATGGCGGTTGGACTGGCGGGCCTCACTGGTGGAAGTGTGGGGGGCCCGCTCGGCTCTCCCGCCGCTGGAGGCGGCCCGGCCTGCCGTATCGACGCTCCGACCAGTGTAGCCTGGGAGGGGCTCGGAACCTGCATCCCCAGTCTGGCGAGTGGCCTTCCAGGTGCATTGGAGGTGAGGTGGCGCGGCGGATGAGCGGCTGGCCTGGATTGCCCCCCTTGCGCGACTGCCCCGGGGAAGAGGGCGCACTGTTCACGCTCGGCCCGAGAAGCCGGAGGTCCCCTGGTTGTGGCGCTGATTCGAGAAGCGGCCGGCAATACAGAGTGTGGTGCATGGTGGTGATTGAGTGGCACGCAGAGGACTTGGGGTACCCACGCCTTTTTTGCCTGCGGTTGAGGTGGTGAGGACCAGTGCGGGCCTGGCACGTGAACTAGAAGGCTCAGAGGTTAGCCGGATTTCGGGGTGAGCGAACCGCGGACGACGAGCCATTCAGTGCCTCTGCAGGTAGCCAAGGAGTGCACTACGCCGCGCAGAATGGCCGGCAAACAAGGGGAACAAGAAGGGGGATCGTACCTTGCCGGACATGTTGAGCAGAAGCAATGCGAGGCAAGATCGGGGACAGCACTCCCCAGGCCAACCGAGCGGCTCCCAGGTGGCGAGCGGTGGAGAACCGCCGGTCACCAGGTCTTTTCTTGAATCACTCTTCAGCTCCCTGTGAGAGGACTTTCAAACGCTGAAGCAGGAGGTGGCAGGGGAGGTTCGAGAGGTGCGGAGGGAGGTCGATGGCCTGGGCGAGAGGGTGACCTCCGTGGAGGAAGCTGGACACGCCCGAGACGAAGAGATCACGCAGCTCCAGCAAGAGGTGATACGGCTGCGGGACCAACACATCGATCTTCAATCACACGCAGAGGACCTTGAGAACCGGTCCCGGAGAAACAACATTCGGGTCCGGGGTGTTCCTCTCGGAGAAGAAGGGGAGGACGCGGCTGGCTACGTGAGAGACCTGTTCCGAGAGATATTGGGTGAGCCAACAGACTTTCTTGTCAGGATAGACAGGGCGCATAGAGTGGGCTTGCGGCGCCGGTCCTCAGCGCCTCCTCCTGATCTCTTGGCCTTCCTGCCGGATTACCCCTTGAAAGAGAGGATCCTCCGTGAAGCCCGAGCCAAGCCATCACTGGAATTTAGGGGTCACCGCGTGGCCCTCTTCCAAGATCTTTCAGCAATCACGTTGCAGAAACGCAAAGCTTTTAAGATAGCGACTGACTTCCTACGGGAGCATGACACTCAGTATTCATGGGGCCATCCCTTCCGCCTCATCTTCCGCTGGAATGGAACTTTGCATCAGCTGCGCTCCCTTCAAGACATCTGCGGGGTGCTGGGAATCACTGCAACAGACGAAGACCCACCCACCCCACGCCGTCGATGTGTCACTAGAGATGGCTGGCAGTCGGTCCCTGGTCGTCGGCCCTCCACCCCCTCTGCAATACCGGACTCGCCTACTATCCGAGCGGACATGGATAGCGCAGTGAGAGGGGTGGCCAGAGACACAGCGTCCGGTGAGGTCGCACTGACTGCCTGAGAAGAACTCCGGGGGGAGATCGACATCACTTCTATGTTGCCGCACGTTTGGGGGCCCGGGGGAGGGAGGGGGGAGCGGGCAGTTGCGTAGTGGCTGGACGTTCACTTCTGTGTTTTCCACGGACTTGTCCGTTATGGACCGGACTGGGACAATGGTACCTTTGCAACGGTTTGGGGGAAGGGGGAGGTGGGGAGGGGGGGGTTGTGGGGGGGTTTAGTTGGGGACTGGGAGTTCCGGGGGGATCCGGGAGTTGGGTGAAGGGAGGGGGGTCGTCCAGTGCACCATGCAGGTCCTAGCTGCTCTAGCGGCCTTCATTCACCTTGTCTTGGCCAGAGGGGGTCGCCGTGCGCTTGCGGGGAGAGGGGAGGAGGCCGTCCACTGCGCTGCGCAGCTACTGAATACACTGGAGTCAACAACACATCTTCGTTTACCTAGCTGGGGAAGCTGCGTGACCATGTATTGTTTCTTCTCTGCCTTTCTGCCTCTGACACTGTGGTGGGTGTTCATGCCTCTCACCGCACCTGGACAGGGATGTTACGCTTTCACACACATAGTCCTTTATGCCTCCTTACTCCTTTAAGGTTGTGACCCTGAATGTCCGGGGTTTGAATAATCCTGTCAAGCGACGGGCAGTGCTTTCCCTCCTGGAGAACACTCATGCGGACATATGCCTCCTTCAGGAGACGCACCTGCTGCCACAGGACACACATAGACTACGCTCACATAGGTTCCCCATCCAATTCTTTTCCTCTTGCACCACTAAGACAGCAGGGGTGGCGATTCTGGTAGCAAGACACTTTAAGGGGGAACATCTCCATAAGTTCTCCGAACAGAAGGGCAGATTGTTGGCACACAGGTTCAGGATTGGGGGGCTTACATTCACGATCGGGTCCCTCTATAGCCCTAATGATCGACAGGAACGTTTCCTGCAATCAGCGGTTGAGGATATTACTGCCTCGCCAGACAGACATATTATTCTCGGAGGAGATTTCAATATGGTTTTCGACTGCTGTAGACAGATCGGCACAGCGCTCCCCGCAGGTCGGGTAATTCTCCGCCTGTTGTAAGGCGCGTCTGGCGGAGATAGACCTTCTTGACCTTTGGCGACATATGCACCCCACAGACAGGGATTACTCATATTATTCCCACGCACACAAGACGTTTGCGAGGCTCGACCACCTCTTGGTTACGTCTCCGGTGCGGGCGCTGGTCTCGGGATCGGAAATGGGTGTGCTGTCTCTATCGGACCACGCTCCGGTTGATGCTACACTGTGTTTGCCCCCGGCCGCTCATCCTCCTAGGACATGGCACCTCCCAGATACTCTGCTGCACAGGAAAGTGGTGGTGGACCGTATTGAGGATGCGCTCCGGGACTATCTGGCCCACAACGATAACTCCGACACCACCCGGGCCACACAGTGGCCGGCCCTGAAGGCAGTCCTCAGGGGGGAATTTTTGGCAATCTCTGCAGCCGAAAACAAAGAACGAAGGGCCAAAAGGGAAGAACTTACTGATAGGGTTCGTGAGCTTGAACTGATACATCGCAGGACGGGGGCACCCCGAATTTGGCGGCAGCTCAAGGAAGCGAGAAAGCTTCTGGCATCCCTTGATTTGGATCGGGCGGAGTACGCGGCACTCCGGCTGCGCCACGCTTTTTATAAAGGGGGAGACCGTTGTGGCAAGTTGCTGGCCAATAGGCTCCGAGCTGCACGCCAGAGTCAGTTGGTGCGGGAGAATTTTGACCCTGCAGGTGCGGCAGAAACAGAAGATGCTCGTATCTCGGCTGTGTTCCGCGGGTTTTACGCGGATCTCTACACTAGTGAACCACCAAACGAGGCGGCCATGGTCTCCTATCTGGATTCGGTCACCTTGCCCTCCCTGGATCCTTTGTAGGCGGATCACCTGGATCGGGATATTAGAATAGAGGAGGTGGTATCTGCTATTGCCAGGCTTAAACACGGTAAGGCGCCGGGCCCGGATGGGTACACCGCGCTTTTTTATAAAACGTTTTGCACGTCGCTAGCCCCTATCCTTACCCGTCTTTTTAACTCGTTTGCGGAACCAGGGGCCATTCCACCTGACCTCCTACGGGCGTCCATTACTGTCATTCCTAAACCAGGGAAGGACCCGAAGCACTGTGGTTCTTACAGACCAATATCCCTTCTGAACGTGGACTTAAAACTCTACACGGGGATCTTGGCCAGTCGATTGGCCCCTCAACCTGCCCGGTCTTATCGATCCTGATCAAGCTGGTTTTGTCCCGAGGAGGCAAACGGTCGACAATACAAAACGGGTGGTCCACCTGGTGGAGAAAGCATCCCGGATTCCAGGGGAAAGAATGCTGCCAGCCGTGGACGCGGAGAAGGCGTTCGACCGGGTGCATTGGCCTTACCTGGAACGAGTCCTGGTGAAGGTGGGCATAGGGGAAAAGTTCCGCTACATGATCCTCAACTGCTACAGGCAGCCAACGACCGTGGTCCGCGTGAACGGGTACAACTCTAGGGCCTTTAACATCGAACGGGGCACTAGGCAAGGATGCCCGCTTTCGCCCTTGCTCTTTGCCCTTTACATGGAGCCGTTCGCTCAACGGGTCCGTGACAATCCGGTAGTGACAGGGATACGGATGGGAGGCTTCACGCACGCTATCAGCCTCTATGCTGACGATGTCATCCTCTCGCTGGCTGAGTCCCGGACAGCCTTGCCGGCCTGCATCTAGGAGCTGGATTCCTTTGGTGCGGTCGTGGGGTTTAAGATGAACATGGGGAAGTCGGTGGCTCTAGATATCTCCCTGGAGCCGGCCACTAGGACGCACCTGCAGAACAGATTTCCCATGCTCTGGTCATCAGAGGCGGTACCCTATCTGGGAATCAAGATAGCCCCCACTCTACCGGCTATGGTCTCGGCCAACTACGCGGCCCTGGGTGCGAAGGTCAGGGAGGAATTAAGTTGATGGAACCGCGACACCCTCTCTTGGTTTGGCAGGATTGCTGCCATTAAAATGACGGTCTTACCTCAGGTTCTTTACTTGTTCCGGGCTCTACCGCTCCAGCCGCCGGTCGGGTGGATCCCGCAACTACAGTTGGATGTTGCACGGTTCATATGGCAGGGGAAAAAGCCCAGAATGCGCAGGGCCCTCTCACTTCTGGCCCCTGAGGTGGAAGGCTTGGGAATACCTGACTTCCGTAAGTACTTCCAGGCAGCGCAGCTGCGGTATTTCGTGGAATGGTGTAGGTGGGAGTCTGATAGGCACTGGCTTTTCCAGGACCAGGCGGTGGCGGGTAGACCCCTGCAGGAGGTCCCATTTCTGCGCCGGTCTCACCGGCCTACGAATTTGTGCGCCTCTCTTGTTACTAGGGTGCCTCTGAGGGTCTGGGATGCTACTTGCATCAAGTATGAACTCACCTCGTTCCCGTCGCCGCTCACGCCGTTAGTTTACAACCCGGACTTTACCCCGGGAATGGAAAAGGGGGCATTCACACACTGGAGGCAGGCGGGGTGTAGAGCTCTGTGTCACATGTATGGCCCAGAGGGGGTGGTCCCCTTCCCGCAGTTTCGTCAGGAGTTTTCCCTCCCCGAGACCGAGATGCACCGTTACATGCAAGCTCGCCACTGGGCTCTTCAACCACAGGTGAGGGAGACGACCGATAGACACTTCACACCGTACGAAAAATGGCTACTATCACGTACGTCAGACTCGAAACTGATCACAGACCTCTACAGGTTTTTGCAACAGCCTTCGACGCACCTCTACAACCCGGGGAGGGAACGCTGGGAGCGAGAGTTGGGGAGGACGTTAAGCCCTAGGGAGTGGGAACACATCTCCTATAGAGCGCGGCACTCGGCATATCACATGGGCCTCACTGACACATTGACTAAGGTTTCCACCTACTGGTACTACACACCTAAGCGGATTCACGAATTTGACCGTAGTAGGGAGGACACGTGTTGGCGAGGGTGCGGGCACCGGGGTACACTCACACACATTCTATGGGATTGCCCTCTCTTGGACGCCTATTGGAAGGAAGTATTGGATGAAATAGACTCTCATTTTGGCATTGAGCTTCCGCGCTTCCCTGCATACACCCTGCTAGGGCTTCGGAATGGACTAATGTACCCCCTTAAATCCCGCAGGGGTAGGCAAATAGCCATTGCCCTAGGTTCGGCAGTCCAGAACATTTTGATACACTGGTGCACCACCACGACACCCAGCATCACGGGCTGGCTCCATAGACTGTGGCACGTGCTGGGTATGGAGAAATTGTCCCTCATGGTGGCTGAGGACATAGCGCAATTTAACGAACTCTGGCAACCTTTTCATTCCTTACTGCTCACAGAGTTTAGGGAGCTTACCTGTCCCAAATACCTCCGCCTCATGCGGCTCACGAGCCCAGCAACGCCAGATCAGTGATTAGATACGTGCCTCACTTTCCCTGTGTGAGGAGGCTTTGATGTATGCTTTTGGTAGGGCTTGTGCACTGGACGACGGGTGGGGAGGGTGGGGGGGGTTGGGTTAGGGGTGTTGGAAGTCGGGGTTTGGAGGGGTGTTTGCAATGGAAATGTCATCTCATACTATGACAATGCATTCCTTCTACTGCTGTGTTCGATTAACACATACGGACTGCGCCTAACAGCTCTTCGCCAGGGATGGGGCTTCACCCGTCCTCACAGGTTGCTTCATGATAATGTATACTTGTCTTGGTATGTCTTGATGAATAAAATACTTTAAACATAAATGAGAATAGCATCAAAAAGTGAAAATCCCGAACCGTGGTCAATTGGTTATGCTAGACTGGATCTAAGTCAAAGGTTAAGGCTGACCGCGATGGATCATCAATTGGATACAGAGACCAGGTTTTTCCCAGTAGAAAGTTTACCATCTGACTTAGAAACTTTTCTGGAGAAAAAGTGTTGTAGACTAGTCATCTGTGGGGCAAGCTGGATCTGATGTGAGGCTCAATGAGGGTGGGTTCCTGGTGTGATCATCGATGAAGACAGAAAAACTATGAGCGGGCGAAGTACGAAGTCCATGTCGTGGGAGGATTGGTCGTTAATTTTTTTTTTTTTTTATTCTTTTTATTGTTGCATCAGAAGTATCACAAATGAAAAAATTAGCATACGGTAGGGCGTCAACATTCCGCCCTATCCGTTAGTTGCGCAACTTTTCTTATTTCTGGATTCCACAAGCATCATTAGAACACTTAGCTCTTTAATTTAAAACATAAAGAGAACATAATAAAATAAAACAATCCCCCAAACAGCAGACTACCTACCCACCTCTTCCCCCTCCCCCCCGGACCACCCCACTCCCTCTATGTAGCCTTTACCCACCTCGCATACATGGTCTGGGCATTCACGTATGTACATGGCCTACAACTGTCACTGTTGTACGTCCTACCGCGTCAGGGACTCCCCCGACCTCCTACTCATCATCCTCACGGCCTCAATCCAGTCCATGGTATTGTCTCCACTTTGCCCACACTCTCCAAAACTTTTTTGGGCAACCCCTGGCTTTGTAGGTCACTCTTTCTGCCGCCATGTACAGATCTAGCCCCCTCCTCCATTCCTCTAAATCTGGCCTGTCGGGTGCCCCCCAGTATCGTGCAATATCCCTTTTCGCTACCACTAAAGCCAGTACCAGAAAGATGATCAAAGGGCGAGTCAGATCTACTTCTGTCGTCATGCCCAGTAGCGCCAATCTAGGGTCGCGCGGTAGGTTCACACCCAGTACTTCATCCAATTCCATGAATACACCCTCCCAGTATTCTTGAATGACTTCAGGTGCCGCTCGTTAGAGGTGTTTGCTGCTGACGGTTTACAGAGCCTTGCTACAGGAGTAGCGCCTTTGGATCCCTGAGTGCCTGGTGATATTTCAACGGAGAGTCCAATCCCGTGGCCGCAGAGGAGGTGAGAGGCGCGGCGCTCGGGACTGCGAGGACCAGCATTCCTTCAAACACCAACAGCTAGTTCCTCTTCCTGGCCGAGCCACGCCCACTCCCAGTGCCACGCCCCCTGCAAGCTGTACTTTACCTCTCGCGGCCCCCGCTTCGCGGGAGCCGCTCTTTAGAGGTGTTTGCTGCTGACGGTTTACAGAGCCTTGCTACAGGAGTAGCGCCTTTGAATCCCTGAGTGCCTGGTGATATTTCAACAGAGAGTCCAATCCCGTGGCCGCAGAGGAGGTGAGAGGCGCGGCGCTCGGGACTGCGAGGACCAGCATTTCTTCAAACACCAACAGCTGGTTCCTCTTCCCGGCCGAGCCGCGCCCCCTCCCAGTGCCACGCCCCCTCTACTAACTCAAGCAGGATTAACAACGCGCATGGCGGGACGCGCGCGGGTCGTGGCCCGGGGCGAAGACCGGGCAAAGAGTGGGCCCTCTGTGGCCCTCAGAGGCCTGAGGAGCCTGGACTGGGATCAAACCCCTGCTCGATCACTCTCAGCCCAATTACTGTTGGCCACAGATACTGTAAGCCAGCAATCATCTTATTTCTGTCTACAGGGTTGACATTTATTATTCATTGCTAAGCCCTAAGTACATGGCCTGCCACTACAGTGTTAACATTTCTAACTGTCATTTGTGATTAGTAGTTGGGTCTGTCATGAATTGTCGGGAGACCAGAAGCATGGCTGTTGCAGGAGCGAAAAAATTAACCGGTACTTTGGATGACTTTATTGTTCGCACCAATGCATTGATTGATGAGGGGATAGTATTAATGGACAGAAGGGTGTCCCAAGACCTAGCTATGGCCAAGAGATCTTCTTTAGGTCCCATTGCTCAGGCATGTACGCCCAACATCGAGTCCCGCAACAATACTCTCGCTATGGTACACAATACCGGGGACTTTGATGTTTTAAGCTCACAACAGGATCTGGAGGCCACCCCGAATCTTAACCTTCTGACAGAGAGTGGCTTAGATAGTAATGAGCTAGATAATCCACCCTCGGTCAGTGCTACAAATCAAAGGGGTTTGAAAGAAGGGGCAATCCCTAAACAAAAGGTCATTAAATCCACCACCTTTAAAGGGAAGAAAGCACATACCGCCCACAACCGGGACAAAACCATCTTAGACCCGGCAACTGTGAATAATAACTTGGCAGTCTGTGCAAATGATACAGGGGGGGGTGCACCCGACAAAAATTGCCTTGCCTCTAAGTCTCCCAGACGACACCATCATAGACAATAGTCTGGAGGAAATCCTGGAACTAAGTGGTGAAGTCACTAATCTAGCCAAATGTAGCCAGGATAGGAGTGGGTTAAGCACGGCAAATAATAATATCTTTAATATGTTAAAAGCCCTACTCGAACCCATAGAGGTTAGGCTACGTTGTTTAGAAACTGTTTTGAAAAACATTCATAAGGATATAAGTGCCCCAAGCTTCAACTTGAACACTAAGGCACCCCATGTAGTGAATACAGTTAATAAGCCATCCTTGGCGGGTAAAAGTGCCACTGTGGCTAAAAATAATGTTCCTAAGATTCCTAGTAATATCTCACACTTGGGAGGTGCTAAAACAAAGACCCCTGATCTTAAACTAACAGAGAACTCAACTAAACCCAAGACAACTCCCCAAGTTAAATCTAATGATCCCACACTTCCGACCCCAAACCCGGACCTGGCCCCAAGAGATAAGGTAACGGCCCGAAGAAATATTCATCTTCCCCCTGATGCCTGTCCTTATGTAGTGATTCTCACCGGAGTCACGGAAATTTCACCATCTGAAGTAGAATCCTACCAGGCCTTGAAAAATAAAGTGTGCCACTGGCTCTCCAAAAATCATCCCCTACCGCCAAACATTTCAAGCAACATTCTAATGGTGGAGAGAACCCCATGGGTGGGAGGGAACAGGAAAAACTTACAAGGGGATTGCATTGTGGTCACTTTTGAGAACACACAGGTGGTAGAACACATATGTAGAGAAACCTCTCGTTATCAAGCAAGCACCGTTACTGCTAGGCCCCTCTCTTATTTCTACCTACCTGGGAATCAAGTAGATAAAAGATGGAGTTGGCTAAGGGGCCCACATGAGCAAAAACTCAGACAGAGGTTTAACCCCCCATGGGAGGCGCAACCTTATGGCTGGGATGAGGGTGGTGATGAGGAATGGAACTTGGTCAGGAGAAGAAGAGGCAGACCGCTTCAAGGTGGGTTTGTCGCAGGGCTTCAAAATAGTCACCCATATTATTACCACCAGACTGCAAATGGGTATGATAATCACTACAACTTCCCAACTGCTAATCGCTATGAATGTCTGTCAACCTTGGATTGGGTCGACTGACAAACACAGGGCTCACCACTTAGACAGAGGCCTAACATTTCCCCCACCCCTCTGCAAAAGGACAATAGTATTTTGGACATGCAGATGCTAAATTTAATTCCATCTTTTGATAAGGGTGCTGTAGTTGCTGAGGTCAGGGGGGTGCATAAATCTCAAAAAACATTTTGTAAAATCCTTACTTGGAATGTGGCGGGAATAACCGCTAAGCTTCCAGATTCTATCTGGCAGGGGTTTGTTAAACAATACGATATATTGGCCTTCCAAGAAACATGGGATACATTGACCTGTTTCTCGCTGGACGGCTTTCACAGTTTCTCCATCCCAGCAGTATCGGGCGTAAGAGGGAGAGCTAAAGGAGGCCTGCTCATACTGTTTTCACTGAATTTGGTTGGGGTTTTTAAAAAAATAGAACCTGCTCATATGAATACGCTAATAATCGAGTGGGCTATTTCGGACTATCAAACTTTTTTATTTATTAACTTTTACAATTCCAGGGAGGGCTCTGTTCTGAATGAGCACCTGATTGCCCTGTCAGACTTTTTGTCAGTCTATAAAAACGATTGCACTTCCGTCCCAGAGATGGTTTTCCTGGGCGATTTTAATATTCACCCCTGTGAGGGGGACTGCTATAATGATACATACGGAGGATCACCGGTTGAGGGGATTCCCCACTTTGAACACACTAAGGAGGGTGAGGGGCTTGAGAGCCTTCTTGCCAACTCAAATTTATTCGAACCAGGCCTTGGCAATAATGAGACTAGAGCGCCCACATTCATTGGGAGAGACGCAAATACCATCATTGACTACATCTTTGTATCATCTGGGGTGTTAGCAAAAGCGCAGGAATACAGGGTGGTACCCACCATTTTTAGCGATCACAACCCTGTCTTACTGACCGTGGACCTTGATTGTTTCCTGTCCGGAAGAAACATAGGTGTGGTTGCCCCAAGAGATCTTTCAACTAAGGAGCAGGGTAGAAGGATAAAATGGGAGAAGATTGTCCCCGAAACCTTTTTTAACACACTAGCGCAGGAAACCGAGGCTAAAATGGCAGTCTGCCTTGATCCCACTTCACTAGGGCCTGAGGTTGTGGCTGCCTATGTTGAGATATGCTCAAGGATTTCCAAGAACTTGGAATCCAGGAATGGCTCACAAGGTACCAAGAAGATATATAAATGGTTTGATAAGGAATGCTCGCTCACCCATAGTGCCCTACTGAAAGCACTTAAACACAGACCCAGAGATAAGGCACTTGTGGCGAGCCTTCGAAAAGAATATAAATTTGCATTTGCTAAACGTAAGAAACAAATCAAGGAGGAAGCCTGGGACAAACTACTATCCACAGACGTACTGAGAGATAGCAAAACATTTTGGGCCACTATTAATCAGTCATTTTTCACCGAGGATGGGAAAACAGATATGGACTGTGTGATCGAAGATGAAAGATGGCTTAACCATTTTAAACAAATCTATGAAACTAAGTCAGGGGTTTCAACCCCCCCAGACATAGCGGCTCCTCGAAACACTATGACCATTAAGTTTATTATCTCCGAGGTGGAAAGGGCGATCAAAGATACAAGCAAACATAAGGCCCCTGGACCCGATAGGGTCCCTGCTGATCTTACATTCAGTACCCACAATTTTGGTCCAAAATATTAACTAACGTCTTTAATGCAATACCTTCCGCAGGCTTCCCATCCTCCTGGTCAACCTCCATTATTGTCCCGATTTTCAAGAAGGGGAACAGAGGGGATCCTGCTTGCTACAGGCCAATTTCCTTGTTGGACTCTGCTGTTAAAATCTTGGGCAGAGTCATCCTACAAAGACTTGGGGATTGGCTTGAGGGGAGTGGGGTTCTCTCCGACCTCCAGTATGGTTTTAGAGCACATAGGGGGACCATGGACCAATGTTTAAATCTTCACCTTATTATTAGTAAATATACAGTGGTGAAGGAGGGGCTTTTATATTTAGGTTTTATGGATTTATCCTCCGCATTTGATTTGGTTAATCGCTCTAAACTATGGCTTATTTTGCGGGACATGGGTCTGGACATTACTTTGGTCAATTTCTTACATGATCTTCATCAGAATTTGTCAGCTTCTGTTAGGGTAACAAGGGAGGGCAGGTGTACTGAGCAATTCAGATCAGGGAGAGGGGTCAGACAAGGTTGTATTCTGGCCCCTCTCCTATTTACACTTTATATCAATTCCCTGGGTAAATCTCTGAATTTAGCCACCCTGGACGTTCCGCGTATGGGAGGGTCATCCATCCCGGTCCTCCTGTACGCGGACGATGCCGTCCTACTTGCACGCACAGGCACAGGCTTACAAAGACTGCTAGACCAATTTGGCTCCTTCATGGAAGCCTTGGATTTAAAAATTAATACATCAAAATCCCACGTCATGGTAACTGGTCCACGTAGGAAAACTATGAAGATCAAAACTTTTAGATGTAATGAAACACCAATCTCCAGGGTACCTTTCTTCTGTTACTTAGGTGTTACCTTTGATGAAAGGGGAACCTGGGGTCCTCAGTTGAAACTCAAGGGCAATGTGGTTGTAAGATCTACCACAGGTCTTATGAATTTCTCTAAAAGACTTGGCTCGAGACCCATGGAGGCTGTGATCCGCATCTATAAATCAAAATGCTTAGCAATTGCATCATGTGGGGCCGATATCTGGGGCTATGTACCATCACCAGGTATTCAAACTATAGAAAACAAATTTATACGATCTCTTTTGTCACTCCCACAGTCATCCCCTACATTTTCAATTCACTGTGAAGTGGGTTTAGGATATATTACTGATCTCTTAAAAATGACCCCCCTGCTACGATGGGTTAAAACCTGGACAAATGAGGAGATCACGCTGAACCACCTCATACTTAAAGACTGTATGGCCTTGGATAAAGCGGATAGGATACCCTGGCTTGCGTATGTTAGAGCGGCATGCGTGAGGCTGGGGCGTCCAGAAATGTATTCATTACCACAGGGTCTCAGGAAAGAGGATGTAGGGTGGGTCAAGTTGCATTTCGGGAATTTGTTGGAGACAGAAAGGGAGGAGGTCGAACTTAGTAAACCAATGGTGAGATCAATATACCAACTATCAATCTCCCCAGTCATGGAACCTTACTTAAAATACGTGACTAAACCATACCATCGTTTTCTTTTACTTAGGTTCAGATTTAACCTCATTCACCTTGTGCTTGGTGCCTATACAAAGTGGGGGACCCCAGAAAATACCTCACCTTGTACTTGTGATAGTTTTTCTACACAGGACACGCTTCACCTAGTGATGTTCTGTGAACACTATCTGGTGGCCCGCAAATTTTTTTTATATCCAATTCTGAAAGATCTTAATTTTGTCCAGGTGAGGCCTGCACTTTTACATCTGCAAATGCTTAACTCTGTGCAGGTCACATACAGTGTAGCCAGTTTTTTGGTAGCGGCAGCGCGCACAAACAAAATAAGACTCACCCAGACGAACAATCAACTAGGTTGATATTCTGTCAACTATGTTTTGGGAAAAATGTAATAAGAATAGTGGGAAACAGGGGTGGCCTCTTTGAATCTGGACTGCTTAGTATCCACTCTTTGTATCAAAGATCTTATTTGTTTTAACCATGAATGAATGAACTGCAATCATGTGTATATTTGTATATTTGTAAATTTTTACTTGTATAATGTATGTATGTTTAATAATGAATTGTGTATTGCTTTTATGGTTTTAATTAACCGAAATAAAGATATTTGACTGACTGACTTCGCAGCCCCAAAGTGTGTGGAAAAAATCGCCATTCTGCTGGTGACACCTAAGGCACGCTGTGTCAGTTATCCTCCCCATTTTAAAAAGGCGCACCCTGTCGAAATAGGATCTGTGTAGCACTTTGAATTGTATGAGTCGAAGCCTCGACTTAATCGCTACCTCGCGTGGGTGCATGAGAATCATCTCCCAATCCAGGTCTTCCATACCCCCCACTTCTGCCTCCCATTTGTCCCGTAGGTCCTGTAAGTCCCCTAACATATTGTTGGTCAAAGTTTTATACGTGAGGGATATCGCCCCGCCCAGTATCTGTTCCTGTAGTAATCTACCTTCCAGTGGCGCATATTCTGGGATGTCAATTAGTGTGATGTTTTGTGCCCTCCATGCGTGTCTCAGCTGTACATATTTGTAGTACTGGGTGGAATGCAAGCCAAATTCTTCCTGAAGCGCCTGAAAGGTTTTCAGTTCCCCCCTCGCAATCACGTCTCCTATTGTAGAAATACCGATATCATCCCATCGTCTGAAGCCGCTCAGTTTATTGAGTTCTCCCAACCACGCGCAGCACCATAACGGTGTCTGTCGGGTGGACCTCTTGTCCCATCCCATTCGTTTCGTCGCCTTATACCACGCCGTCAGTGTTATCTTCGTGGACGGCAGGAACTGCTTCCCCACCGTCCCTCCATAGAGGTAGTGCAGTATGGTTTTGTTTGCCCACTTAGACCGTTCTAGTGCGTAGGTAGGGTGATCGGCCGCCGCATGCAACCACTCATTAATCGGGGCGAGGTGTTCCGCCCAATAGTACGCCTCCAAGTTGGGAAGAGAAATCCCTCCACTGTATTGGTGGCGCTGTAGTGTGGATAGGGCGACTCTCGGCTGTTTCCCCAACCACAGGAACGCCCGCAAATCCGCATGGATTTTAGTCAAAGTCTTGGCTGGCAGCGGATAGTATTCGTTTTGAAGTGCGTAAAGGAACTTCGGTAGTAGGACCATTTTATAGAGTGCTGCGTGACCTAGCAAAGTGAGCGGGAGCTGTCTCCACCTATCCATCTCAGCCGTAGCGCCTACCATGACTCGGGCCACATTGTTGGTGAAGGAGAGTTCCCTGTCCAGGGTTATATATATTCCTCGGTATTGAAAGCCCTCTTTTGTATGAATGAGTAGCCCTGGCAGGCACTCCCTCCGTTCCATACCTTGCGGGTCGTACAGGACTGATTTGTGCCAGTTAATAGTGTGGCCTGCCCTTGCACCGAAGCCCGCTAGTTCTCTAAACAGTTCCGGGATTGTCGTGTCTGGGTCAGTTACAAACAACAGGACATCATCGGCATATAGGGATATTTTCTCCTGTGTGGCATCTGAGTCTCCCCAGTGATTGGTCGTTTTATGCAGCATGGTGTTCGTCCCAGTGAAGCACTCTACGTTCGGACTCAGAAACTTTTCTTGACGTTGTTTGTCCTATAGCGGGGCAACATAGCAAGTTAAGGCAGACCGACTATTCAACATTTATGGCTGAGGCTTAGATGGTGATCGCGGCCTCTGTCCGTTCTCCAGGCAGAAATCTAGCAGAAAGTTTTTAAGTTTCACTAGTTGCAATTTGGAGACAGCGGGAGTACAACTAGAACCAGTATAGGAGCCAGGACCTGGGGGAACCACTGGGGGTTAGGACTCCCCACAAAATAAATCACCAACAGGGTACGCACAGAAAGTGGACTGCTTGTCTTTGTGGCCCTGTCGCTTATAAGAAGTTCAGCCAACTGAACCTTGGTCTCCAATTCCTTGCCCTGGGTACAATTGGAAGCAAGTCTGGCCCTTAGGGTTCTCTTCTTATGTCTCAACAGCAGGAACAGTTCTTCTTTTGTTTTCCACAAGTCCAACAGTGTTCTGAAGAAGGTATCCTGGAGTTCCACTTTTATGCCCTGTGGGTGAAGGGAACTGCTTTGCCTATCCTCACCTAATCAGTTCTGGCCAGTTCTGACACTCCCACTGCGTTCAGAGACAGTCTGACTAAAAGGAGAAAAGGTAGAAATACCCAGATGTGTGCTCCATCAGCTAGTGACATAGTAGCCACCCTCCGAAGCTCAAGAAGTGGCTGGACACAGCACCATTCTGCTGAAGGAAAAAAGACACCTCCTCACACCCAAAGCCTTTTTTCCACTGTCTGGAAGCAATCCACATCTCACTCCAGGGGAGCCATCATGGGTCAGGTGACAAATACCATGTACCCTGCCTGTGCAATGGGCATTTAAGGTCTAACTTTGGGGTGACTTTTAAATATTCAAAAAGGAAGATTTGGACCTGTCCAAATATTTATTTTGACAGGTCAAAACAGAAGTTGTAAAACTGAACTACCCGGCTGAAGTGCAAGGCCTGAAGGCATGTTTCACCTTGTCTCATAAGCAGTGGTATAATAAGTGTTGTAGTCCAATAGTGACATTTAACCTACAAGCCCTGTGAACACATGCTTCCATATACAAGGGACCAATAGATAACCTATATGTGACAATCAGGAATTTAGCGAATTCAACATGTTTTAGGGGTCAGAGCACATACACTGGAGCCTAGTTAGCACAATCCCAGTGAGCAGAGTTAAAAAAAACATAGCAGCATCAGTCCAAGAAAATGGCGGTGATCATGCAAAAAGAGACACTTTCTTACATGGCCCCCTCCATATGAAAGGTGAGGAGCTCCTCAGTCATCCCTTGGCAGTTCTCATCATCTAAGTGGAAGATACCGGCAAGGCTATCTGCATTGTCATGGTCAGTAATACACTGCAAAGTCAATATCCTGTATAGAGATGGACCACCTTAGCAGTTTGAGTGTTTTCCTCTCTTATTTGCATGAGCCATTTGAGATGCCTATGGTCAGTTTGAACATTGAAGCGAGTCCCAAACAGGTAGGTACTCGGCTTCTTCAGTGACCAAACTACAGCAAAGGCTTTCCTCTCTATGAGACTCCAAGGATGTAGAGTCACTGTAGAGTCGCTATTAGCTACAGAAAAATCAGGCTCCCCGCTGGACATTATTCCTGCTAAGACCGACTCACTGCTCTCCAAACAGCAAGCGCCCCCCATTTGTTCAATCCTCAACTGCTCTATGAAAGAGGGTCATCTCCCACATGAATGGAAGGCAGCGCAAATAAATTCCCATCTGTAAAATCCTTAAGGGCCACATGGAGGATGTATCCAATTATCGCGCCATTTCATTGCTACCTCTCCTGAGCAAGATATTAGAAAAACATATAAATAAACAGCTTTCTGACTTTGTCAAAGCTTCGAACTGCCTTGATCCATCTCAGTTGGGCTTTCGACCCAGACACATCACGGAGTCGGCTTTTGTTGTTGTCACCGACAACATCAGAATGTCCCTAGACAACGAACAAGCAGTGCTTCTTGTGCTGCTTTATTTATCAGCAGCCTTCAACACCATTTCCTATCAGACTCTGCTCAGGAGACTTAAGGAAATTGGCCTCCAAAGGAAAGCTCTACACTGGATGTTGAGTTTTCTGTCTGATAGAACTCAGACCATTAACCTAGGCCCTTTCCTCTCTAAGACTACAGGACTGACTAAGGGAGTACCTCAGGGCTCCAGTCTCAACCCCACCTTATTTAACATATATGTTACTCTATTAGCAGGATTACTAAGGAATTTGGGATTTGTCCACAATAACTTATGCTGACAATAATCAGCTCCTATTTTCCTTTGATAAAAACAATCCCAATGTCTAGTCTACTTTTTCGGAGGGCATGGCGGCCATCGCTGGCTGAAAGAGGGATAACTTCCTCCAACCTTAATGCGGGGAAAACTGAGATCATGTTGTTTGGAGATGCATTGGTGAGGTGGTCCCCGAGATGGTGGCCAGAGGAATTGGGCGCCGCTCCGACTCCCAAACTGGTGGTTAAAAATCTGGGAGTTTGCCTGGATCAGACATTGATAATGAAGGAGCACACCACATCTACTGTTGGCGCAGGCTTCCATGTGTTAAATCTTTGCTGAAGAGTATTCCCCTTCTCACCTTTAAACACTCGAAAAACTCTTATCCAGGCACTGGTGCTAAGCTGCCTTGACTACTGCAATGCTTTGCTGATTTCAACTAATGAAGCCTCCTTCAATAGATTGAATCTAGTCCAGAACATTGCGGCTCATTTGGTCTCCAATGCCCCCCCCCCCCGAATAGCCTCCCTCCCCCTTCTGCATCAATTGCATTGGCTTCCGGTATGGAAGCCAATCAGATTTAAGATTTGCTGTATGGTCCACAAATCTTTGAATTGCCAAGGTCCCAGCTACCTAGCAGAGAAATTTACCAAATATCTGCCACTTAGGTCCCTTCGATCATGGACCAAATGTTTACTTCTTACTCCGTGCTATAAAAAATCTCGCCTAGGCGGTAAAGCTTTCTCCCACCTAGCCCCTTCCTATTGGAACCAACTTCCCATCCACTAGAGACAATGTCCAGATCATTTACAGTTCAGAAGGCTTCTAAAAACCTCATTGTTCTAATTTGCTCCTTTTCTGTGGTTGGCTGTAGCAACTCTAGCGCAGAGATACCCCTGGCGGGATGATTCAGGCGCTTTATAAATCAATGAATATCAAATACCAATACTGCTCTCTGGGAAGTAGCCTCCTATTGATAAAGGCAAGTCATTGATCCGACCCTCATCCTATAGCTGTGATCACACTGTCAAAATCCCATGTTCCGAAGTATTTGCTTGGGCAACAAACTCATTGCAGGAATAAGGAGTATAAAACTGAAATAAAACAGGCCAAAACAGCGTATTTTACAAAAAAAAATCCAGGAGGCCTCTAACTCCTTGAAGGAGCTATTTAAAACCGTCAATGCCCTGTCTAGTTGCCCGAGAAACGCTGTGTTTGCTCCGGAGCAAAACTTTGTGAATGATCTGGCTGTGTTTTTTCAAAGCAAAGTTCAGAATGTATACAATGATTTTGTAAACACAGCTGTAACAGGTGGCATTATTCATCAGGGAGATAATTCAGAGAAATTATCACAAGGAAGCTTCACACAATTCTCTGAGTTGGAGAAAGAAAAGGTCCATGATCTTTTGCTTGAAACAAAATCCGGGTCTCCTCTTGACCCTTGCCCCCCATATATTTTACATCTGGCTGCAGAGGAGATTGCTCTCTCCCTGATGCCACTGTTAAATCACGTCACTAGTACTGGAATTTTCCCATGTGACTGGAAAAGAGCTAGTATATGAAGAAGCCCTCGCTTGATCCTCTAGAGGCCAAAAATTATCGCCCCATCTCGTGTCTTCTTCTGCAGTCCAAGGTTCTGGAGAAAGCCATGAATGTCAAATAAATATCATATCTAGATCACAAAAACTTACTAGATTCCACTCAAAATGGCTTTAGAGCCCGGCATTACACTGAGTCTGCCTTGATAGTGGCGACAGAGGAAGTTTGTAAAGCAATGGATGGGGATGGGTGGGCGGCCCTTATCCTGCTTGACCTCACAGCGGCCTTTGATACAGTAAATCACGAAGTGCTGATACATAGGCTCCAGAAGGTTGGCATCAGTGGAAAGGCCCTAACCCTACTATCATCTTTTCTGTCAGATAGGGAACAGCTAATACATTGGAATGGACCTAAGTCACACCGGTTCCCTCTCCCGGGTGGAATCCCTCAGGGCTCTGCTTTATCTCCCACCTTGTTTAACATTTATGTGACTCCTTTAGCCAGCTTAATAAGGAACCACGGTTTCTCGCTTGTGTCCTACGCTGACGACACACAGTTAGTGGTGTCCGTAACAAACAGCGTAGATAATACGGCGGAACGTTTTCGAAATTGCATCGCAGATTTGATGATCTGGATGAACCGCAACTTTTAAAAACTAAACACGGGTAAAACCGAAGTTGTGGAATTTGGCACAAAAGCATCTGTTTAGAATCAACCAATGTGGCCCTCTGAAGCTGGAACGGGCCCGGTGCCGGCACCCAAAGCAAGAAACTTGGGTGTCCTGATTGACAAAGATCCCACTCTTGCTCCACAGATAAACCAGGTGTCCTCAGCCTGTTTTTATACCTTGAAGGTCCTCCAGAAGATCTTACCCGTCATCCCTTTCTCATTGAGGAAAACAGTGGTTGGAGCTTTGGTGCTGTCAAGATTGGATTATTCCAATGCTCTTCCTAAGCACCACTCCACATCTGCCGAGGTAAAGCAACTACACTGGCTTCCATTCAAACGACGGGTGTATTTTAAGGCTCTGTGTATAGTCCACAAAGGCTTTTACGGAGGAGGGGCGTCTGATTTACAAGCTCTCTTCCCTCACTATAATCCAGCATGCCGTCTTAGATCCTCCAATGTGGGACTGGTGTCATTCCGAAGATAAATAGAGTGAGGTGGGGGGAAAACGATTCTCATACTAAGCTGCAAAATTGTGGAACTCACTTCCGACACCACTCCGACTTCAACCAAGTAGAATACTTTTTAGGAAGCACATTAAAACATGGCTTTACTCTCAATGCTCATCGATCTAGTCGCACTTGCAGGTACCTCCTCTTAGCACCAAGACAGCTCGGCATTGGTGTGCTTTATAATTGTCTAGTCAGTCAGTCAGTCAGTTTGTGTATAGTTCCTGCACAGAGCACCTCTGTCAGGGTGTGAAAGGCATTCCACCACTCCTCAGTCCATATGGCCTTCTGTGGCTGATTATTTGAAGTCCGCTCTTGCAGGGGGGTTACAAATATGTTATACCCATGGACAAACCATCTATAGTAACCTATTAGACAAAGGAAAGCGCTGGCATGAGCCTAGGTTTTGGGAGGTTCCCAAGCCTCAATTGTCAGAATCTTGGGGAGGAGATGCTGCAGATGTCCAGCAGGTTGAATTTCCCCACAAGACCATTGGTTTGGGAGTGTGTTGGTGAATTTATAAGTCACCCTACACTCATGCCATATATCCTGCAAGTATACAGCCATGAAGTGTTTTCTGCTGGTTAAGATAACCTCTTTGGTGAACCCCAAGCCGGTAAAAATACCAAGCAGGGCCCAGTCACAGTTACCTTCCTCATGGCTATGGCCTCATGGTACCTATTGGCATGGTCAACCACCAACAAGAGGGAACCTATTCCCTAAAGCAGTTTCAGGGTCTAGGGGCCCCACAATGTCAATCCCCATCCTCTCAAAACGAGTCCCAACTAAAGGTAGTGAAATTAAGGGAGCCTTGGGTTGCCCTCCTGTCTTGACAGGTGGTGCAGGAGCGCCTAAGCCCTCCCACCTCGCCAGACACCTGGTGCGAGTAATAATGGTTAATCATCAGGCCCAGGGTTTTGGTTGGTTGGTCCAAAAAATGCCAGGCCAAGGGGGTATCATGGGCTTAGTTTCAAAGGAAGGCCCTGTACTGTTGGCGGACCACCAATTTCCTGGTTGACCCTGCTATGAGGCTCTAGCCTCACTGTATAGGACAGCTTTTACCCGGTAATTCCTATGGGCTCTACTGATTACTTCTGCTTCTTTTCTTCAGCCTGGTGTCGGAGACCTTCAAGGGTTGGGGAAGTTCAATATGGTTGATGGGGAAGGGAGGAGGTCATATTCCTTCAGGGCTGTGTATCCCACGCCTCTTGCCCTTCCTCTTGGTTGTAAGAACCTGGGCCATGCAGACTCCAGGCTCACTTCCCTGACGGCTGTATGTGCCCTTGTGGCCACAAAAACCCATTCAGACAACCCCCAACATTTATGTGTGAGTCTTCCTTTCCACTTCAGCCCAAGCAAAGGTTTCTTTGTCTTTTCCCAAAAGACACGCCAGGAATGGCAGGGCTCACAGCTAACTTCTTTAGGCCAGTAACCTTTACCCAATCAAAGGTTACCATTGTCATGTGATTACACTTCACCTCATTGTCACCGTTGACTACCCTGTGGATAGTATCAAGAATAATCTGCTCTAGAGAAACCAGCCGGGCCACCACTTTGGTCATACTGGGTCCTGTATCCCTCTGAGCCTCTACCATGGTTCTGTTCATGATTGGCCACTGCCTGTACTTTATCAGGATGTGAGGTACGGTGGCCAGGGCTTCAACATACACCCTACCCATGGACACTAAGGTGACTTTAAAGCATCCCTTGAGCAAACGTCCGTCTCCTAAACCAGTTCTGGTCAGCTCTCCCACTGTACTTAAAGCCAGACTTACTATAAGGACAAAAGGGAAGCAGGCCCCGGTGTGAGCTACATTTGCCAGTGAAAGGATAAGCATACCTTGAAGCTCCGGGAAGGGCTGGGCATAGCACCCAGGCCATCCTGCTGAAAAACTAACTATACCTCCCAACACCCATTGCCCACTGTGTAGAACCAATCCACATCTCACTGCTGGGGTACCATCAGGGGTCAGGTGACAACTGGACACTGGCAGGAAGGTCTTTGATCTTTGACAGAAAACAGATAACTTTCTAAAAGTGTTTGTTCCTACATAGTATTATAAAATTTAAATTTACCATTAAATAGGGTTTTAAATGACTATTAAAAGGAGTTCTTGAACCATTTTTCTAGATACTCCCAAACTGAATTTAGCAAATGTAAAAGTGTAAACCAGTGTTAGACTATGGGAAATTTAGCCTTGCCACAGTAGAGATTTTTCACTGCTAGTGCATGCAAATTATTAAACATACGTCCTTCTTTTTAAATGACATGCACCCTGCGTTATGGACATTAAAGGCCTACCATAGGGGTGACTAATAAGCATTAACAAGCATTGGAAATGCAATAGGTCTCGCAGTAGTAAAGTTTGAGCTATAGGTGTTATTTATTTTTTTGTTTTTTATTTATGTGTTGTTTTTTCTAAATAGCTAAATTAATAGCTTTCTTCTTTACAAAGCCAATAGTTATAATTTTTGTAAATGTGACACCTCTAGCATTTGTAAAGCAACATGTTTTGTATTAACGGGACTTATATGTGACTTATATGTATTGATATTAAAAAAATCAATGGCTTTAAAAAACAATTAATAATTAATACGTAAATAAAATGGATTTTATTTTATATTGCCAATAGCTTAAAGTTTATTAAATATATTTAGTGAAGATGCTGTGGTTGCGCTGAGTGAGGGTGAGTGAGGGTGAGGGTGAGTGAGGGTGAGGGTGAGTGAGGGTGTGGGGTTGAGGGTGAGTGAGGGTGGGTGAGGGGTTGAGGGTGAGTGAGGGTGGGTGAGGGTGAGTGAGGGTGAGTAAGGGTGAGTGAGGGTGAGTGAGGGTGAGTGAGGGTGAGGGGTTGAGGGTGAGTGAGGGTGAGGGTGGGTGAGGGTGAGGGTGAGTGAGGGTGAGGGTGAGTGAGGGTGAGGGGTTGAGGGTGAGTGAGGGTGAGGGGTTGAGGGTGAGTGAGGGTGAGGGATTGAGGGTGAGGGGTTGAGGGTGAGTGAGGGTGAGGGTGAGTGAGGGTGAGTGAGGGTGAGGGGTTGAGGGTGAGTGAGGGTGAGGGTGAGTGAGGATGAGGTGTTGAGGGTGGGTGAGGGTGAGTGAGGGTGAGGGTGAGTGAGGGTGAGGGGTTGAGGGTGAGTGAGGGTGAGGGGTTGAGGGTGAGTGAGGGTGAGGGTGAGTGAGGGTGAGGGGTTGAGGGTGAGTGAGGGTGAGGGTGAGGGGTTGAGGGTGGGTGAGGGTGAGTGAGGGTGAGGGTGAGGGGTTGAGGGTGAGTGAGGATGAGTGAGAGTGAGGGGTTGAGGGTGAGGGGTTGAGGGTGAGTGAGGGTGAGGGTGAGGGGTTGAGGGTGAGTGAGGGTGAGGGGTTGAGGGTGAGTGAGGGTGAGGGTGAGTGAGGGTGAGGGTGAGTGAGGGTGAGTGAGGGTGAGGGGTTGAGGGTGAGTGAGGGTGAGTGAGGGTGAGGGTGAGTGAGGGTGAGGGTGAGTGAGGGTGAGTGAGCGTGAGTGAGGGTGAGGGAGGATGAGGGTGAGTGAGGGTGAGGGGTTGAGGGTGAGTGAGGGTGCGTGAGGGTGAGTGAGGGTGAGGGGTTGAGGGTGAGTGAGGGTGAGGGGTTGAGGGTGAGTGAGGATGAGTGAGAGTGAGGGTGAGTGAGGGTTTGAGGGTGAGGGGTTGAGGGTGAGTGAGGGTGAGGGTGAGGGGTTGAGGGTGAGTGAGGGTGAGGGGTTGAGGGTGAGTGAGGGTGAGGGCATTCACATGTACTGCGCGTGGGTGTCCTTCCTTTCCTGGAAATGCTAACTTTACTGTCTTAAAAGAAAGTGAAAGCAAAGCAGACTAAAGATCGAACAGAGATCGTCGGGGACTTTCCACTTCGACACAAGTGTGGCTTTGTTCAGCTGTTAGGCAGAGGGTGTTTGTGGAGTGTGGGCGGGGCTACCTGTATTTGATGGGTGACATCACCTTTCGTAGGAGTTTGGAGCTTAACATTGGCCACAGGCTAAGCCAATAGGCCCTAGAGCCCTAGTCTTCAAACTTTTTAAGCCCCGCGTCAATACATTTCATTAGGGCTCCCAGGCGAGCGTGGGAAAGGAGAGGAGGGGAGAGCAGCAGAAGAAGCCGAATGAGAGAGATCGAATGAGGAGAGGAGAGAGGCGGGGCAGGAGCCCGCTTGTTAATAAATAATCCCCGGAGGTGTTGATATTTCCCGGGCTTGTGACAGAACATTTCTCGCTGCACCAACACAAACAGAGGCAGCGAGAGACATGTCACCGGGGGCGGGTGTCTGCGCGCTGCTCCGGGGACAGCGGGGAAGGGGCGTGTGTGCGGTGCTGCTGGGGAAGGCATGCGGGGCTGCTGAGCAGGGACAAAGGAAGAACAAAAACGGAGGTTGGATGGGCAAAGGAAGAAAGAGGCGACACACGAACTGGAATAAATAAAACTAAAAAGGAGAAAATTGGGGATATAAAATAGAAAGGGGTGAAAGAGGGGGAGGCAGGAAAGTAAACGGAGAGCGGTGAGACAAAACGAAGACGACTTTCAGGAGGCGAGCGTGGGAAAGGAGAGGAGGGGAGAGCACGGCGGGCAGGGGAGGGGGCGGAGAGGGGAGAGGTGCGACACGGCAGGCAGGCAGGGGAGGAGAGTAGGAGGAGGAGGGGGGAGGAGAGTAGGGGAGGCACGGCCTAGCGGACGTGCAATCAAGAAGTGAGGGGGCGGAGCTGGGGGAGGCTGTGAGAGAGAGAGTAGGCAAAGCAGGCGGCTGGGGGCATGTGCACGCGCATTTAAGCTCAATGCGCATGCGCATTGAGCTTAAATTTCTCGTGCACTGCAAGGAATCGCCACGATTCCTTGCAAGTTGGATAAAGAGTGGATAAGCCCCCATAGACTCGCAAGCTCGATGCGCATGCGCATCGACAGGCGAGACCTAAAAAGGAAGCCTTAGGCTTGTCAAGATGTTTAATTTGACAGGTTGAAATAGCGGTTTTAAAACTGCACCATAATGCTACAGTAAGACATGTTTTACCTTTAGTTTTGGTGCAATAACAGCTGCAGTTCACTAGTGACATTTAACATACTGGCCTGGGTACACAGGGTACCATATACTAAAAGAACTATAGGTAAGTTAAATGTGTCAATCAGAATTTTAGCCAATTTTACATGTTTTAGGGGTCAGAGTGCATGCACTGGGGCCTGCTATGCAAAGTCCCAGTGCAGAGTCAAATAACCAGCAGCGTCAGTCCAAACAGCGGGGTGATCATACCAAAAGAGGCATTTTCTTACAGGAACAATGAGTTTCTATAAAATTAGTAATAGTGGCTTGAACAGGGTACTGAGAATGTGAGTAGGATGTTCGTTTGTTCTTTGTTTTCTCCACATATTTTTAAGAGTCTCCCATTTGAGTTTGAAAAATGTTGGTGTCTATCTCGGTTTCATTGTTTAAGGTTTCGAATTTTGTTATTGGGAAATACTACAACTCTTTGGCATTCTTTCTTTGAAAGTGTTTAACGACTTTTTCCATCATTTCAAATGTTTTTTTGGTCTGTTCCCTGCTGAGTCTATTTCTTAGATTTTTTTAGCTGCTGGTATGTTTTTGAATTTCTTGTCTGGATAGTTTATTTAAATTTGTGCTTGTGGGTTTTGGATCTAAACTGACATTTTTTCATTTAGGTAGTCAGTTGATTTTTTTTCTTTTTAGGTTTACAGGCACAATTTTGTTCAAGAAGGTTAGGGCTGGGATGTAATATTAGAGAGTAAGTTATTTCACATCTTAGGCTGAGAAGAATGTGTGCATCTTTTTCTGCATAATATCATGGTTAATATGGATTGGTCTTTCAGGGCTGTTTTAGGGAAAGGCAATTCAAAGGAGATATGTAGATGGCCTGAACTGCATACCATTACTGAAACCTTTATTTAAACATGGCATCCTACCTCGATCAACACTAGTTCTAATGATTAAGACTGGTCTTTGTCTTGAACAACTCTATTATTGTTGATCCTTTCACGTTTTCTGTTCATCCAGTCTGAATTTCATTTTCTAACATAATGTGATTTAATCTCAAACATTTATTTGCAGTAATATAACATATCAACTCCTCCAGAAACTTTGACTTCCTGGAAAGAGTTATGTAGTGCTCACAAGTACAAGCCTACTTTTGAAGTGGAAATCCAAGGTACTTTTGCTTTTAAGGCTGTCTTTATTAAAGAGCATCACTCCACCTTCTATCTTCTCTACCCACCTGAAAAAATGGAACACCCCAGAAGGAGTATGATGCGGACATAAGGCTGTGAGCATACTAACATTGGGCTATAATATTGGTTCAACCATGTTTCAATCAGTTTAAGGATAACAAGATCGAGAAGCAATCTGTATCATCTACATTTTTGGGCATGGACTGATCTGTAGTTGTCTAACAAGCCTTTTAGAAAGCTTGAGGCAGATTTTTTTGTTAGTTGGTGTTCTAATATTTATAGGGTCATGTGGATTGTCTAAGGGCACTTTAAGAACTTCTTCTGTCTCATATGGTAGTTGGGATTTGGTGTTCCTTAGACCAAATATGAACATTTAATACATTCCTATAGTTTGTAAGGGTAAGCTTGAATTTCAGAATGGACTTAAGGTAATTTGTCAAGATGGTCAGAATTACGTAACCTTTGTCATGGCTAAGTCTCTGTGTATGAGTAGGTATAAGCACCTCTGTTGCTCATAAGGACATTTTGTAAGAAAATACAGCAAGCATTGGAAATGCAATTGGTCTCGCATGAATTTACTTATAGCTATTGGCATTGTAAATGCCAATGTCTTTTATTATGTGTTATGGAGTGTATGTATGTGGTGTGTAGTCAAATTATGTGGGTTTTTTGGATTAGTTAGTTGTGGAATTGTTTGGTGTGGTGTGGAGTGGATTTGTGAAGTGTCATTATGTGGCATGGTGTGCTGTAGAATTATGTGGATAGATTTGGGAGTAGAGGTTGGTCAGTCCTCATCTGCTGTGGGGCAGCCATTTTCCATACCCAGAGAAACAGTCATAACTTCATCCTGATGGGGCATCTTCATGTTCACTTTGGCTTTGCCTCAAGGCCCAGTAATTGTCCTTTAGGCACTCAGGTTACTAGTGGGTTGGCTGCTGTCAGCAACTGGTTTTGGAGAGTTACGTCGATGTTCTGAGGTCACAGCCAATGGAGGTGCCACTATAGTTCATCAGATAGATGTGAATTATTAAGTATCTGAGTGATTGTGGCCCAGCTTGCCCTTTCTCCATCCCTGGGTAGCCTGCAATGAGGGGAACTGCACAAGCAGGTGGCACAAAGTCTTGGCCAGTTCCTCTGCGTCCGCCTCCGGAGTGGATGGTAGCCAAGTAGGTGATCCTGTTCCACTAGTGGGGCAAGGGGACAGTCTGATCTATTGGACACAGTCTACATCCAACAGAGGCTTTGGAGACAGAGTGCCACTGGTGGAGGAGTGAGGGACTCTTCTGTGGTGGAGGGAAGCCCTGTTTCACCTTTCCACATCCGGTTCGCTTTGCCAGACCATGAAGAGGAGCACCTTGAGGTATGTATTTACAATTTCACCTAAGATATCCGATATATATAGATATCTATTGAGAAACAATTTCTGGTCATTATTAGTGCAAAGATGTAAATATAAGCAGGGTAAAAAATGCATCCATCAAGTCAATAAGTAGGATAAGCGCCAGTAGACCCAGTTATTTTGAACAGTATTCCTGTGGAACCTTAGACATTAATATGTCCATTAAAGCAGAGCACTAGGAAGTAGGTATTTAAATGATAGTTTTTAAGCATGAACATTGAACCTTTCTGCCCCTGCCCCCACCCTGGTGATTCTGCCCCGGCCCCCACCCTGGTTAAAGCGCCATTAGTGAACTATGAGGCAAAATAGTTGTCACATGCACCCTGTATATGGTCGAGATTCTTGCGGATAATTGAACATTATAGTCTTTTAAATCAAACACAATATATATTTTTGTACAGCTTATATTTGTAACACGAGATTTTGAAGGTGCCTTCATTTGCTATAGTGTAGAAAAAGAACTATCAATAAAATCAAATCTTTGCCTACGATCACTCAGATTTTTTAAGCGGGGAATCTGTGTTTAACGCAGGTTTTCAGGTTTCACTTTGTACAAACCAGCCACTAAACAGATATCTATTTGTGTCTTCTTTGTAACTCAAATAATAGTGCTTTGTTTTACCACTTGGTGCATGAAGGTAGATGAGCGATGGTGAAGAAGAAGCCATATTAAAAGCGGACATCCAGATTCCAACAGAACCTCGAGCGGAACCAGGCTTCAGGTTCGAGCTTTCAGTGGCTCGTCCACTTCTAGGTACAAATTATGCAGGAAAAAACTAGAAGGATGTACAATAGGTGTACTTGTTTTAATCCCATGTTTGCAAACGGGAGTTTACTTCTGAATCAGATTTTGCTCGGAAAAGTAAATGAGTCTCAAAGATGTGGATTGGCCTTGCTTATTTGCGGAAGTGTGCATATCGCAAGTCACACAATATACCAACCCAAGAGTCTGTGTATTTCTGAATAAATGTACACAGCATATAAGCATCTGCCATGTCTTTTGACTTTGTCACCCTGTCCTGTTTAAAAATAGTTAGGCACGCACAAGCTAAACCCTTTAAAGCACGCTTCTCATTTAATGAACAGAATACATTGCTTTGCCTTGCTCCTTCCTACAAGTCTCTCGCGGCCTCAGCGTCACCTCGGCGGGCCCCCGCAGTGCCGCCCGCACCACTCCGCACCGGAGGCTGTGGTCCAGACCGCTTCTGTTTTGTTGTGTCTGCTTCATTCTAGTATAAGCGTAATTTATGGTCTAAGTGTGTCTATTTCTGGGTCATGTGACACACCAGAATTAAGTATTTTTTTTGGTCTGTAAAATGGGTCTTTATTCAAAGTCTGTGGAACATGGCCAAAATAACAAGTAAGGGTCGTAGGAAATAAGACAAAGCAATTTAAAAGTATGCTGGCGGCAGCGCGGAAGGAGCTAACATTTGCGGGGACTGGGAGGACATGTAGTAGTAAAAGTATGTTTATTAGACCATTGGTCTCCAAACAAAATACATATTACAATAAAATAGTTTAAAACATGTATACAAAATTCCACAAATACTTTAAAAGAGACAAATATTCATACAGCACTACACCCAATATTGTAATCAGCAATACAGTGAAGCTTTAACTTAGGGATAGCGTTCCACCCTAGACACAATTTTCTAGAGCGTGATCTACTATTACTTCATGCCAATTTCTATCCAACTATATTTGGATCCAACAGAGTCCTTTTTACCGCCTTCATATATTTTGCCATGTCGATTGCTATATCAAGATTTGGCATGCCGGTAAGTAGGTTAATTGCTAAGGGGCGCTCAGTTATACCATATTTTAAAAACAAGGGTCGCAAAAACAGTTTCCTCTGTGACACCCATTTTTGACAGTCTAGTAAGATATGTAGATTATCACACTTGGTACCTAATCCACAGCGGCATTTACCATCCGGTTGTACCAATTCTGCTTTTCTGTTTCTCAGAGAAACCCAACAGTTAATCCCTATTCTCCATCGGAGCACCTCGGCTCTTAATCCAGCATTAGGTAGTGTATCCAAATAGGGATACCATGTATCATTCTCCCAGCTATTTATCATATAATGGACTGACACTTTCTTTTTCAAATATATCATATCATTTTGCCTGGATATTTCTCTTCCTGTTGTTCTAAGCTCCGCATTTGAGGCTTCAACCGACAGTGTTGCCTGGTCAAATTTTACATTTAAGTTTTTACAAAGTGCACACAATTTCATTCTGATCCTGCTAGCCCAATTTAATTCGCTGTGCAAGATCTCCTCTTTACACCATTGTGACACTTTTGTGACTTCCTCGGACCCCAATCTTTTCCAAAATCTTAAAAGAGCCACTTGTACCTGTATGTTCCATGAGGTCACGCCTAATTCCAAGCGGATTGCCTGAATCATGGAGGAGCCGGGTAGTGACATCAACGGTTTTACAAATTTCCCCTCCTCAATGTCCCAATTATTCTTCCCGCTCAAATATAGAAATTTCTTCTCCATACTGCACTTGTGGGGGTATCATTGCCTTATAGGCTTTCAATAATGGTCTATGTGACATATCCCCGTAAACTTGGCTAAATTTCCTTAGCCCGCATCCTGATGTATGGGCTTTGGCAGTCTGGCCTACTAAATGGATATCCCATTTTAAAGACTTTTCAAACCAAATACCAAGGTATCTGTATTCGTTCACAATTTCTAGTTTAGTAGTTCCCAGATACCAATTAAAATTCAGGGTTTTCTTCCCAAAACATAGAATTTTAGTTTTATCCATATTTACCGTCAGGCGTTTAGCCAAGCAATATTCATTGAAGGCAGCTAACTTCCTTTGCAATCCGATTTCTGTTTGGTCAAAAATTACCAAATCATCAGCGTACAGCAGACAGGACAGATGTTTCCCATGCATTTTGGGGCTAGCACTTCTATTCACTTCTAGAATAGATGGGAGATCAGCCAGGTATATTGCAAATAATAAGGGGAGTCAAGGCTCCGTCTACATCTTTAATCACTTGCGCCCAGTTATGTTTATGTAACTCCTGGATAATTTTCAAGAGCCCCTCTGGGATATTAAGTTTTCTTAGGGACTCCCACAGGCAATTCCTGTCTACTAAGTCGAATGCTGCGCGGAAGTCTACGAAACAGCCTGCTTTTCCACAGACTTCCTCGCAACGACTGGGAGGACATGAAAGGAGGGTGAGAGAGAGAGAGGCCAGGAGGGGGTAGAACAAATGGGAGGGTGGGGTGCGTGAAGGATGTGACAGCAATAACAGGGAATGAGGGTGCTAAGATGCACTAAAATACGGTGCTGACGCAAGCCATGCACTCGAAGAAGCGCCTCTAAGGGATGCTGTGTAGAAAAAAACTTTCTAAGCAGAAAGCAAAAACAGTTAAGTCCTGCGGCAATTCTTTAGAGCCCACAAAGAACATACAACAGATAATCCTGCACGAGGAGCAACGTAGGCTCGACCTAAAAAGAGATGTGCTGCTAGGAAGGCGTTCACCAAAGACAGTGAAGAAGTAAATTGATCAGCTTCTTTCATTACACTGGATGGAAAAAAATCGCTTCTAATGCTGCACCATTCATCACGTATTTTGCAACTAACCTAGCAGGCACTGACAATTTATTTGCATCATTCCCATTTTATAAAAAGTGCAAACCTTGTCAATAAACATGTTACAGCAAGAGAAAAACATAACATCACATGTATGGAATGTGCAGAGAAGATGGCATATGAAGATAGTAGCTGCTCGTAATACTCGAGGGTGGTCGGGGCGGGCGGTTCGCGTGGGGGGTGTTGAAAAGGAAAAAAAAACGTACCTAACCGGGTCCCGCGCCACCTCTCCTGGGCTGGGTCCCACGTTTGGTTTCAGCCTACATAGAGAAAATGTAGAGTGCACATGACTGGTTTGGTCGGCCCCAGAGGGCCGACCAAACAGCCAGGGTACTCAGAGAGGTTCAAGCCACTCCTCCCCGATCCGCCCATCCGCCTGCCCCCAACCAGGCATACCCTCCCTTCGGCTTTCTTGCAGTGTGAGAAGCAGAAACATAAAATGATATTTAAAATATAATTTTATGTTTCTGCTTCTCGCACTGCGAGAAAGCAGTGGGGTGACACTCCTCCCCCTATGGAATAGCCGCCCCTGCATGAAGATCAGAGTCATGACAACAAGCCAAAGTCGATTTTCATGAAATATTTAATGAGTGTCTTTATTATTCTTTCACATTATTTTAAACAAAAAGCCAATGCTTTGGCACACAACTGGAGAGGCATTGACAGCAAAAACCGTAGACCAGGAATTACAGTTGATTATAGTGTTCATCCTTGTAAGTTTTTTTCTCAACATTGCATAAGTCATCAACTAGATCCTCATCACTTTCACATATAATAGGATCAGTCATTTGCCCCTTTCCATATTTCAAAACGAAATATATATTAAGCCCATGATAAAAGGTGAAGAAGAAATAGGAATAGTAACCCAGGATAAAGAAAAAATAATCAGAAAAGGGTACAAATAAATTGTCTTCTATAAACAAGAAAACACATATTTCATCATTTGTAGTGATTTGGAATGTTGATTCAATCTCAGAGTAAAGATACCTGAATGTACTTTCGCAGAGAAAGTAACAGCACATCCGAATTATCTAAGTGTTTCTCCTTTTCGAGTTCCCAGCTGACAGACCATATATTTATTCATAAAAATCAGCACCTGGATGAGCCATCTGGCAGTTAAATTCGCTAGATATTAAGTAATGTATCTCATCACTGCCACCAGAGTGTTTAACATATTTCTGTGCACTTGGAATTCACATGAAAGGGCAGAATGTGCGAGCCCTTTGATAGTGAAATAGTTACTTTGCTTATGATGCTAAAGGCAGGGAAGCATGTTGTGGAACACACTTAATAATATTTGTCAATGGACAACTATAATTTAAATGTACAATTCATGGACATTGTGTGTAGGTAACTATCACTGCACAGCCTTTGAATCGAATCGTCTTCAGGTCCCAACCTCTGCACAGTTTGCACAAAGATTCTTATTGTTTCTAAGTGCATCATCTTTGGAATGATATTTTAATTTCTATAACCTACTGCATTCATTTCACAATTATCTGCCTTTATAGGACCTATTCTCTGCCTCTAAAGGACTCATGTCGCAAGCAGTTGCCTAAATTATGACATACGAAGAATACATAAGCGATCAGTTATTCAATTCAAAAATTACAAAATGTTATTTCAATTGCAACATTTCTCACTGTGGTATTCCAGATTGTTTAACTTTCTTTTCCACTAACCAAAGCACTTGTTTTGTTCACTTCTGAGGCCTCCTGAAAAACTCTGTCTCTAGTTTAGTTTGGATATCTTGTATGTTGTATATCTTATATGACATTTGTTGTTGCTCTGGGTAAAAAATACTTTGGTAGAGCAGATTTAATTGGTATGGCAAAAGATAAAACTATTTTAAGAGCGGCTCCTAGTCAGCAGGCTATTCCAGCCAGTATCAAAAAAATCTAGTGGAGGAATCAGAAACTGTTTTATAGCTGTTTGTTAAACACCTTGTGCAGCAGGTACCACCTACCCTTTTTTATGTCGAGCCTAGAGTAAGCGCACATGCGCTGCTCTGCGAGACTTGTTGTAGTGGAGTATGGAATAGAAGCCCTGCCCACTCTCCGCCCATATTGGTCATTGGCTTGTGCCATTGTCCTTCATAAATGCTGGCTTCTGATTCATAAAAAGGCTGTTAGTCCCTCCTTAGTACCGCCTTGTGTTTATTTGTAACCTCCCATGGCGACTGGCCCTTTTACTTCAGTTGTTACATTGTATGTGTTCTTAAGACTGTAAGCACTGTATTCTTTATTGAGTTTCTCTTACTGCAGGCACAACATTCAGCCCTTTCTTTCCCACTTGTTTAACTTCCTGTTGGGTTTTACTTTGCTCCCGCCCAATCCTGTTGTCTGCTGCCTTTCAGCACAATTTAAAAATGTACGATGTTTTATGCGTTTTAAAAGGCAGAGTGTCTCCGTTCCAACCGTCCATCTGCAGTCCACCCCAGGCGACTCCGAAACCCTTACTTATCTATTCTATTTCAATTGAAAATTTTAGGAGTGCAGGCATTATGCCTCCAAAAATAAATGTATATTCGAAAATCTTTGCAACCAGTTTTTCAGAATGCCATTTCTTCATGTAAAAAGAACAATTGATGGACAGAACGCAGAACAATGTCATACATTCACCCCAGTACAGTGATCTGGGTCTAAATCCATCATTTGTTTGCTCACCATGCCATTCCAGTTTGGACCCAGCCATATCCAAATCAGTCTTGACCCTGCGTCCAATGGGAACAGTCCAGCACGAACTGCCAGGCCAGGTCCTCCCTGGACTGGAAACAAGCATCCTAGCACTGGCTTCTTTTGGTTTCTTCATGTAGGCCCGTTTGTTAATTTCTTTATGAGCGTGAAGAAAGGCAGCGTGTTTCTCTTTGCAGATGAGAAACTAATTCACAAAAAGTGCCTAGAGGTTCCCTTTCAAACAAAGAAAAATAGAAAAAAAGGCCTTGTTAACTGGGGGAGCCAAGGAAGGGTCAGCTGCCACCTCCAAGGCCATCTGACACAAAAGCTAGGGGAGCTCGTGGACTGCGGAGTACTGCTTTTCCAACGACACAAAAGACAACGCGAAACTCAGTTTGTTTTGAATTTGGCATCTGTCACGTTTACGACAAGGTCTCAGTACCGCAGAATTACCACTGGAATGTAGACGTTTTAGCAACTCTACATGTTTTTAACCTTTTGATATGTTTGAATGTCTTCATTTGCATTCTGCCCAGTTGTACTGGAATGGAGGGGCATTTTAACCGTGTTCCAGATACAATATCTGTTTGGGCCCCTTGAGCATGCCTTTTGTGTATATGTAGAACATTGGATGGCTCATTTGAATGAGCCAAAATGAAGCGATTTAAACTACATGTGTTTGTTTGTCTGTTTGTTTGTCGTCTTTCTTCCTTTACAGGAATCGAGTCATTGGAGGAAACCATCCTCTTCCACATACCAAACCTTAGAGCGTGCGCAACATAGTTGGTCTCAATATACACTTTTTAGACCACCATTTTAAAACACACACACAAGGTCCTGAAGAAAGCCAGTTTAACACTGAGACCTGGCTGAAACATGTTGACCACACTGGATATTGGAGTCATCAATCAATCAATCAATCAATCAATCAGAGTACTTGTAAAGCGCGCTACCTACCCATGAGGGTCTCAAGGCGCTGAGGGGAGGGGGTGCCGCTACTGCTCGAAGAGCCACGTCTTGAGGAGTCTTCTGAAGGTGAGTAGGTCTTGGGTCTGCCGGAGGTGGGTAGGGAGGGTGTTCCAGGTCTTGGTGGCGAGGTAGGAGAAGGATCTGCTGCCAGAGGTTGTTTGTTGGATGCAGGGAACAGCGGCGAGGGCGAGGCTGGCGGAGCGGAGCTGGCGGGTGGGGGTGTAGAAGCTGAGTCTGCTGTTCAGGTATTCTGGTCCGGCGTTGTGGAGTGCTTTGTGTGCGTGGGTGCGGAGCTTGAAGGTGATCCTCTTGTCGACGGGGAGCCAGTGTAGGTCTCTCAGGTGGGGGGTGATGTGGCTGCAGCGGGGGACGTTGACGATCAGTCAGGCGGAGGCGTTTTTGATGCGTTGTAGTCGTCGTAGGTGTTTGGTTGGGATTCCTGCGTAGAGTGCGTTGCCGTAGTCCAGTCTGCTGCTGACGAGGGCCTGTGTCACCGTTCTTCTTGTTTCGGTCGGGATCCACTTGTAGATCCTGCGGTGCATGCGGAGGGTGTTGTAGCAGGAGGAGGAGACGGCGTTGACCTGTTTAGACATGGAGAGGGAGGAGTCGAGGATGAATCCTAGGTTGCGTGCATGGTCGGTGGAGGTCGGTGCTGTTCCCAGTGTGGTCGGCCACCAGGAGTCGTCCCAGGCTGAGGGGGTGGGTCCGAGGATGAGTACCTCCGTCTTGTCCGAGTTCAGCTTCAGACGGCTGTTACTCATCCAGTCATTAATCATCCCCACCTCTCAGTATTTTATCACTGCCAAGGGCCCACTATTAAAATAGTCCTTTGGGACCTTCTGGACAGTTCTTTAACCCACACACCATTCACCTTCACTGCACACTCACGGCACAATACCTGCTCCGCTGTAATCAGGCGTTGAAGCACACTCAAGGTAGACTCAGTGCCTTGGGTGGGACCCGATGATGAAGCATGCCAACAACTAGGTTGGTGAGTGAGGGTCTTTATTAAAAACAAATGTTTTTTCAAATGTTGATGTCATCTACAAACATACACAAGGAGTTTCTACCCTGTAGCTAGTTCCCATTGATTCTAACATCATTTGAATGACGGTCATTCGTGTACTGCCAAAGCAGGTATGTTCCACATGCCCCCTCCCCCAAGAAAAAGAAGATGTGTGCATTTTAGCATATAGGGAAGTGTAATCTGATCAGCATGCTGTGTGTGTGTTTTATGTAAATGCTAATGCCCCAAGGGTATGCAAAAGATTTACCCGGGAGGTGGGAGAGGGGAAGGCAGTTGAATTCGAATTGTGTCACTTCTGTTTATGTGAGAGCTGTCTATAGAACTAAACCTTGGATACACAAAACTTTGGATATGAAGCTGCATTGAAGTAGAAAGAAAGCCTGCCTGTTTTAACCCTGAGTATGGTTAGAGGGCAGAGTGGTCAGTAATGGTAACCTGCAGGCATATGATTTAAAATGCTTTTGCCAGGTTAATTAGTCGGGCTTTACGCAACCCACACTTTGCTGTTAATGAATCACCTCCCCTGGATATCATCTAAACATTTATACAGCTCTTTTGGCTGGCAGATCTTCCATATACTTTGTACGCTGTATATGCATTAGACGAGCTGAGAGATGTATGGGGCTGCACAGCGCAGTCTGTAGGTGCCGTTAGCATGTATTTATGTATGTCCATGTGGGTGGTTGTCAGGTTTGAACCCTTTCTGGGTTGAGCAGTAACGACGGAGCAGGCAGCCGGCTCACGAATCAATGATGCGTACTTTCGTGTTTTACAGCTGTAGTTCCTGGTGGAAGATGGTCTGGTCTCGCTTCCATTTGTTGCAGGGCGCTGCAGTGAGGTTTTCTTTCAGGGGAGCTTTGGATGACTTTACAAGTGGGTTGGTTCTGTTCTCACGATATGACGTGTCAGACCTCGAACCTGCCGACAATTTTGTGACCTTTTTAGATATGTTCTTCTGTAAACCTGTTCACCTTTTTAGATTTACACAAGTTTTGAGGGGACAAAATTTACTACTAATGCCAAATGGGACTGCTCAAACCTATTCAGTCCTCTCCCGCCACCCCCCCTCCTTCTCGCACCCGTCTCGCTCTCAAAAAGTAGACATTAAGCTGTGAGGCTTTATAATCAACTTGCATGCTGTCAGCGTGTCTCTTTTCGCTAACCAAAAACCAATTAACAAAACAAAAAAATATGCTGACACGCTCCCTTTCCAAACTACATAAACCCTAAGAAACAAAAGACACACTGCCTTTCAAATATGTGTAAAGCATACAATAAATAAACACCTATAACAAAGACACACACTCTTTCATCTCATATATCCACACATTGGTTGTCCTTTAAATGTAGAATGCGCTACAACATAGCTTAAAAACATTGGCAAAGCCGATAGCTCTGGTTGAACACTTATAGGCCCCAAAGGCGCTACCTATTGGCTATGCCAATGCTTGTTTTATTACCTGTTTCACAGTGCTAGTGTCCACCATTGTGTTAAAATGTTCATATACTTCCATTTTGGGAACTGATGGGAGTTTATGTTTCCAGATGCGTGATACCTTTTATTTCATTTGTATTTAAAGATTATTATAAAGCAGAAACATGACCCATGAATATCATAGCGCTGTACATAACAACCACACCCCATTTCATAACACTCCATATTCTTTCACCATTTCAGTAATTCACCAAACTGGCTTTTCATCAAAGCTGTATTTCAGAGATTTGGGGTCACCGATCTGTTTTTCACCAAAGTTTTTTCTCCATATTCACATAGTACAACAGCTGATGTCATTGCCATTTTGAAGTTCTTTGATAATGAAGATAAAGCTCTAGTTGTAGGAAAACCTTTGAGTACTGTACTCCAGATTAGGCAAAGGTACATGAGACTGATAAATTAGTTATTTAAATAGTTTAATGATGAACCCATAATAAATGATTAATTCTAGAAGTGTGAACATTTCCTCTATTAATGCATCTAAACTGATCAATAGTAGTCATCCTATAAATGACTGTTGCAGGCCCACAACCTGATGTCAAAAGGGCTGGTAAATAAAACTGATTATAGGGGTATGGATGAGGGCCCTGCCTAACATCATACCCCAATAAGAACGCCTTGGAGTATACAAGATATACTTAAATGGGCAATGATTTCTGAAAAAGAAAATCGAAAAGGGTATTGGTACCTTTTTAAAAACACATTTAGACATAATGGGCTCCAGTTTAGATCTTTCTTCGAAGACATATCATATTTACATGATCATATTTAATAAATAGTGCAACACCCGAATTAGCCACTGTAGTGTATTATAAAAACACATATTGTAGTTTCATAATTCCTATAACTTTGCTTAAGTTTACAACTTTCTATTTCAGTAACCTCTCTGATGTTGTAATAGAAACTTTGAATTAGATTTTTAGAAATTATTGTGTTAATGATAGTGGGCAGCCTTGTCTCGTACCCCTGCCTAGGTTGAGTGTGTTAGATGTGCCTCCATTGACCACCACCCATGCTTTGGGGTTGCTGTATAGGGCCATCCCCATCTTCCTATAGTTCGGTCCTAAACCGAATTTCGCCATACATTGCTCTTGGAAGGGCCATGAGACCCTGTCAAAAGCTTTCTCCGCGTCTAGGGCTATCATGACTGCGGCATTGTTGCTCCTGGAGGAGTGGTTGATTATGTGGCATAGTAGTCTCGTGTTATCGTGGGACACGCAGTTTTTGAGGTAGCCAACTTGAGAGTTGTGTATGAGTTGGGGTAGGTATGCATTGAGTCTGTTGGCAAGTACTTTAGCGTATATCTTGCAGTCTACATTGATGAGGGAGATCGGTCCGAAGTTCTTTGCCTCAGTTGTATCCTTCCCCTCCTTTGGTATGACAATTATGTTTGCCTCAGCCATCGAGGGTGTCATGTGACCTGTCTGGACGCATTCTGTAAATACCTGTTTCATTGTGGGTTTGAGGATGTGTATGTAGTTTTTGTAGAAGCTAGCTGTGAAGCCATCTGGCCCTGGCGCTTTATTATCCTTGAGGCTTGCCGTGGCTTTGGCTATCTCATCCTCCGTTATGTCTAGCTCTAGGATGTCTTGTTCGCAGGCTGCTAGTGTAGGGGTGGTTATACTTGCTAGCAGCTCTTTGCCCCCATCCTCGAACTACTACCCCCCCCCCCTGGCACTCCTTTCCTTGCCTCTTTTGTTCCTTCTTCTTTCTCTGTCTTTCCGCTCACGTATATCCCATGCTCCATGTAAATATATATTTTTTTATACTCAATAAAAAATTACAGAAATCAAAAAAGAAATTATTGTGTTAAAAAAAATATTACGTCATACAGGTCAAAAAAAATTGTCACAGAGGTACAGTTCAAGAACGGTACAGAGCGACATCAGGCATCATGTGAGGCTTTTGTGGAAGTCTACGTAACGCAGACGTAACGTCTGAATTCCGAGTTTGTCAGCTAGGAAGCTAGTAATTCAGAAGTGGTTCGTAATGACAGTTATGGAAAGTAGTAGTTCCTGTAAGGAAGTGGTACCCTATTCTGTTAAGTTACACAGGAAGGAGAAAGATCGAAAATTATCTTTGGAGTATTCAAAAATTTCAGTGATAGTCAAAATATTGCCGCAATTATCAAAGTTAAAATGTGTTATATAAAATACAGGTCACACTAAATTCGGTCGACGTTGCCTTTCCTATGCATGATTAATTCATAATCAATTGTTTCTTCTTCATTTTCGTCCAGTCTTTGTAATATGGTCTTGAAGAGAATCCACATTTTAGTTATCAAATTTAAGGATGTGGTTGCTTAACTGACAGATTTTAGAGCGTTGACATATATAGCCTTGTTAACCATCTTTTGTAGGGAAAGGTTCCTTCTTTAATTGTGTTTTGTCCCTTGAGCCAACGCTTGTAAATTGGAAGGACCACCCCACACTGTTCCAAATATATCTTTCTCCGTTCTCAGTGCAGCTTCTAGCTGTTGTTCCCTTCCTGAAACAACCACATTTTTTATAGCTTGTATGACTTCCACTGGGCCTGTGGTGTACTGCGAGAGCCATTTATGTGTCTCATCGAAAGCTGTGTCATCCGAAGATAAAATGGCATCAATTAGTCCCATGCCCAGAGCTTGTTCAGGATTCACTTTATGCGCAGAACTTAACAACTGAAGAGAACATCGACCGCCTATGATATGAACCAGCCTGGCAGCTCCACCCCAGCCAGGAACTAACCCCATGTGCTTGTGGACAAATCGAATCTCACTCTCTGGAGTCATCAGCCTGAAATGAAAAATATATATATATTCATTAAAACGTCAGCAAAAGTGTTCAAAGAGATGCAGAGTAGTACAATGTTCGACTGGGAATCTAAATACATAGGAAAAATAAACTAGATTATTGTGTCACACCTAAACCGAGAAGCCACAGAAAAACTGAACTAATTATAGGACTTTCTCACAGTGAATCCTTCATCTTTTCATTTTAGAGTTAATTCTATTCAACAATGTATGTCATTGCAATTATCTTCTCTTTTAATGTATGGTTACATCATCTGCGTGCTTTATTTACGAGTATGTAATTAAATGGTGTGATTGTAGGCCTCTACCCAAGCAAATTTGGTATTATTCTGTATTTACTCATAACATAAGCACCATAACAGAGCTAAAAATTAATAAAAACTGTAAAAGGCACGCTCTAGTTTATTGTAAGCTCACACAGTTTACACTTTCATACAATAACAGAGTGATTACAACAATAAAACCTAGAATACAACATGTTAGTAAAGTAAACAACACATTGCATCTACAGTTGAAGTTGAGGTTATTGTACAGTTAATTAAAACCTTTACAGTCATGCATTAGATTCCTTTTTTTGACATTTTTAGCGACCTAAAATAGATTGTTGTTAAAACACAATAAAAATTCGATAAAATGTGACCCAGGGTAGTATTAAACAGCAAAAGAAGAAGTATCGGGCAGGCTAGGAAAGTAGAGTAAAGTGCAGGGTGCAAGTTGTTTCTTCTGCAGGATTCTTGTTAAAGGTCAGGGGAGGAGCAAGATGGCGGGCTGACACCGCCACGGAGCACACCGCATGTGGAAAGCCTCCCTACACCCGGTGGCGTATTAAATTGTGCTTAACCCGGAACTGGGGAAATAGCAGCGAAGCGATGGATTGAAAACCGCTCGCTTTACTTATCTGTATCATTATCATTATCATATTCCTTTATTCTGTATTTTAATAACACCATAAAAGTACAATTTTATACAGTTAAAAAGTCATAAAAAAAGACATTTCATAAATTTCATGTGACAATTACCGATTCAGATAAGCCGAAGAGGAATTAACATAAGAAGGAAAGACACAAAGCAATCCATCAACACTGCCCTCTTGTATTTCGGAGCCTTAAGGCAACCTTAATAAAATTCATCACACAGGTCAACGTGAGGGGATCATTTGCCTTTTGCAAAAATAGGAGAGCAACTTTAGCTTGTCAAAACTTGGCCTGTTTTAAAATACTTACTAAAAATCTACGTCTAGGAAGTACATAAAATCTGCATAATAGTACAAAATGAAGGGTGTCCTGCGGAGACAAATTGTCGCAGCCGCAGGCACCCTTCTGCTCAACAGTTGAAGAAAAACCTGGGGGGTCAGCCAGTATGTGGTGTAAAAGATTGAGCCTAAAACGGGTAATTAAAAATCTGTCCTGTGCATTAGGCATAAGAGTGAGATAGGGTTCCATGCCCTCTCCTGTTTGGACCAGGCTATGTGCGCGGACTGTGAATTTGACTCCTTCCTGTGCTGCCCTACGAGAGGCTACCTTCTCCAGGAATAGTCTCTTTACTCGGGATTTGTCTTGAGGGATAATCCCTGCTGGATTTGTATCTGTATCAAAGCTGACTTTTACCGATTTTGACTGCAATATCCCAAGATCGGAGAGACCTTGAGGACTCAAGGACGTATCCGGCTGATTGGCGCTGCTGAAGGCGGACGCAGGCGGCTGGCGTTCAGGCTACTACACTGGCTGTCTGGCTGCCGCTCGGCACGCAACTGGTCTGGGCTTCCTCTAGGCTTTCGGACAACGCTGCAGTGGGACATGGCGCCTCCAAAGAATCCTCAGAGGGCGACGCGGGCTGGCCGTGCCCTTGCTAATACTGACACAAGAGGGGATACGAGTGAGGCTGCTGCTGCTGGGAGCAAGGCTGGAGGCTCAGCTGTCGGTAAGCCAATACTACGTTTATTTCAAACAGGGAAAGCTGCTGAGCTGCTTGCAACCGGCTCAGTAAGTCATATGGACAACAGAAACAAATTATCTGAGACACTGCTGGAGGCTATACCGATGTGTCAGAGTGGGATTAAAAATGTATCACAACCAGGGATACAATGTAGCATGGAGACTGGTGCTGGGACTAAAAATGGGACACAAAGAGAAGCAGAAACCGATCTGTCTATAGAGGACAGAAAGGCCACTCCTACGTCAGTAAGCTCACCGAATATGGGTGACCTAATGAGTCAATCCCTAATGGAGTTAAGAGGCGGAAACTCTGAAAGCAATAATCTGGGGGCTACAACTAGCAATGTAATTAATAAAGATGTGTTGATAGGGGAAAAACACATGACAATGTCTTAGAGGAGTGGGCAGAGCTGGCATCTCACAGCGATGATATTTTAGCAGCTACAGCAGTCTCAACAGCGGGTGTCAGATCTATCAAGACTCCTCGTGAGAAGAGAACTAAGGCTAAAGTCAAAACCAAGAAGACATCTCAGAGGCAGGACAATTTACAGCAGAGCTTATCTCAAAACAATATGTATGGGAAATGTAATTCAGAAAATAGCTCTCTCCATAAATGGGTCCAAGCAAGGGGAGGAGTGAAAAGGATGGTCTCCCGGATTAATGGTATTAGTCCTAATAAAGACAATACAGTTTGTAATACGGCAAACAATAATCTTGCTGGAAAACGAGTGGAGAAAGGGGGTCGTTCCACTGAAAAACTAAAGGAGACTGGTGCTCAACTAGCATCTATCACAGCAGTAGCAGCCACAGCAGCATCGCCTTCAGTGGAAACAACTCAGCCTTCGGTTACTCTGACAGACTCTGACCCGACACTGGCCTCATTGAGAGAGTCTCCGTATTCCAAACCGAGTGCCACATCAGAATGGGTGCGATACAGATTTTATCATTAATATAAGGTACTCCCAACTTCGTATGACAGTTAAAATTAGAGCATGACTGAGGCAGGGAGGCCAAGTTTTCTAAAAAGGCATCTTCTATGCGTTGCAATTTAGAAGAATATGAGATAACCCAGACAGCTGCCCCATAGGTGGCAGCAGATCCAGTTTTCGCTTCATAAACCTTCTTTACCACTTCAATAGGTTTGGAGCCGATTTATTTAGCGAATTTAAAGAGAGCCCCAATATTTTTTCCAACTGTAAACCCCTATCGGAAACCATACTGCGCCAATTATTATGTTGGTCAAACATGACCTCTAAATAATTAAGAGTCCACAACACCTAGCTTCCCCCCTTCAATGTGAATTTGTGGCTATTTCCACTGTTTTGGCCCTGCAAGAAGAACAAAAGACTTAGGGTAATTAATTTTCATGTCCAGATTCTTCATAAAATTGTATATTCTGTTACAAGTCGACGCAGCGCAATACTAGTACGTGCCAAAATCACTGTGTCCTCCGCGTTAAGGAGTATCAGTTCTTGTGTTGAATTTATGTGGGGGACATCTTGGGTGGATCCTAACAAAGCAGATTCTACACCAATTATGTAACGTGCAAATGAAAAGGGCACAAGGATGCACAACTTCCTCACACCTCTAGTGATTTTAAAGTGTGTAGTGCATTTTCCTCCCTTGCCAAAATGAACACAAGCAGTAGCTCCAGTATACAGTTCACAGATTATGTTAATAATCTGTATATCAATCCCCATTGCCTCCATGATCTACCACCGCCTAGACTGTGCCACGCAGTCAAAGGCTGACGACAGATCCATGAAGGCAAGTATAGTTGACCATTCTTAGCTGCTGTATATTTGGCTATTATTAGATTCAGATTCAAGCACTGATCCACTGTGCCTTTACCTTTTCTAAAAACAAATTGACTTGGAATTGTGATGTTCTTTCCCAAAGCCCATTCCTCAAGTCTATTAAAAAAAAGCTGGCCCATTAATTTAGCGGTAGAATCTATCAGATATATGGGCCTATATTTTTTTAGGATTGATCTATCTCCTTTTTTATATATAGGCACAATTACAGTTGTCTTCCATGAGGGAGGAACACCTATTTGAGCAATTTTATTAAAAACGTTTGTTAAAAGCAAGGCCCAGAGATCTTGCTTATCAAGGAAAATATCAATTGGGACACCGTCGGGTCCAGGTGCTTTCGCTCTTTTACACTGGTTAAGGGCGCATTTTGGTTTTTCTAGCGTAAACAGGACATCATCGAATATTGGGTCTAGACATGTATTTTCTCTGAAGTTCGTTTGGAGACTATGTTACACCGAAACTTCACAACATCAACTGTCTCCCACTTCAAGACAATGCCATTCTCCCTTGCAATCACTGGTTTGATATGAAGTTTAACAGGTATTCCCTTTTTGGAAGAGAATGGATAAGAAACGTGATTGCAGCATGATCGCTAAAAGCATAAAAGTTCACCTTAAATTGGGAAAAGAGCTTCCTTATAGGGTCAAAGACCAAGACATAATCAAGCGTCGAGGAGTGAGAGCGACTAGAAAAAGTAAAGCTTAAAGGGCCAGTTAATATTTCAAAAGTATTAGGAATACAAGATTATTTATGATTAATAGCCTATTTAAGCCATTACCATAGTGACTATGACTAAAATGGGCAACAAAATCCCCATCATCGTCTACTAACCCACACACTGGTGTATTAATCATATTGCAAGGATGAGCGTCGAAGTTTCAAAGCCAGATTATATTGCAGGGTTTATTCCATGCTTTCTCCAGATTAACGACTAATAAAATACAAACATGATCATCAAAGGAGTCCACGGAGGCAGCACGGCGTCCGCAGCCTCCCTGAGAGCAAACCTTTGAACTTCAGTGAAAAGGGCATTCTCTGGTGCCAGCTGTACCGTGGTGAGGAGGGGTGCCCTGGTGAGCAGCACGTCCGTCCACTGGGTAGAGCTGGTTTTCCAACAAGGAGGCAAAACATATGTTTTTGGTAAAGTGATTTGTGAGTGGTGGAGTTAATTTAAATTGGCGAAGTTTTGGTTGTCGTACCAGTTGTTTTATTTAAATAATGTGTTGGATGACTGTACTGCGGCACGCGCACCTTTGCACTAAGTGAATCTCTGAAACGGGCAGATTTGCATCTGTGTCCGCTTGTGTGTTGAAAAGGCATCCACCCCTCACATCTAACATGTATGTATGTCATCATGGTTTTGTTCAGAAGTGGCCACTTCTTAAAACTTTGTATTTTGGTACCGAGGCTCTGGTGATCTCCGCAGTTTCATCTTCGGTTGTCCAAACTAATTAAGTGCCCCTATCCTTTCTCATGGTTGCCAAGTGCTCCTGCATCAGGCCAGAACATGAGCATGCACTGACATTGTAGCTCATCACACATTTCATGGCTTTTTGTTCCTAAACTTACAGTTAAAAGCAAAACTACCAGCCCCTGAATGCAACTTTTCAGGCTCGTAGTTTCGCTTTTAAGAGGGTGGGATTTCTTTAAAACATGTTAACAAGTTTGGACGGAAATCCTAGAATGCAACCGTCTGGACTGCTGTATTCTGGGACTTGAAGTTTCGTCTACATTATAATTCCCCCGCACTTTGTTTAATGGTATTGTTTTAACATTTCGTCTGAATCCATATTTATTTTTTGCCATCTTAATAATATTTATCCGTATTTGTTTTGAGAATGAATACAATGATATATTTCCACATGTATTTAACTTTTAGAGGTGCACTCATACATGGATGCGTTGCGTTTTAGCAAATTAAGAGGTCACATATTTGAGTTGAAAAAATGGAGAACTTTGTCAACATATGCTACCAATTTTTAAAAATCAAACTTTAGTGGACGTATGTTTTTTAAGATGTGTTAATATATATTGTTTATCTTCTTTTTAAATCGATTCATGTAGAATATGAGTCTTCCAGAGCCTTTATACTGTTATCGTTAGGTGTCTTGCAAAATACAAGCTCTCCTAGTAGCCAAACAGGGAATTTATAAAACCTTCACATTAAATAAAAGGAAAAAATGCAGTTTCATGTGCTTTTAAAATACAATCTCAAAAGCAGCGTGGCAATCATTTCTTGTTTTACCATGACGCAATCCACAGATCCAGAGCATGCATTTTATCGTTGGAGAATTACAAACAAGCATTTGTTATTTAGTGTAATACTTTCATTAACAGTTCATATGAGGTGTAGGAAGTACCAAACAAGACAATAACAGCAATGACTCCCACATAATAAGAATTGTCCCAATTCAGACAACAAATTTGAAATCAGGAAAGGCAATTCCCACAAGTTAACCAAAGCCGTCAGCTGATGTTATCGTCTTTAGTGTAGAGCACCTCATGCTACTGGTGTTATTTAATACAACTGAGAAGTTTTGTCAGTCTGAGCAGTTTACACAAAAATGAGTCTGAATCAGCTTTTGGTTATGTTTTATGGTATTGTCCTCCAGTTATTTTCCCGGGCTGGTGGCTCAATCTTATTCCTTGAGCTATGGGTTTTTGATTTTAGTGTGTAGTGGCTGAGGTCAGAGGGTTAATCCTTTGATTACTTATGTGATAGACTGGAGGCAGGGTCGGACTGGGACAGAAACTAGGCACCAAAATAAAAGTGGCTACATTAGTAAATCACATAGCTAACAAGCATTTGTAATGCAACAGCTCTCGCATTTGGGAGAGTTTGATCTACTGACATTGCACTTGTTGCTTTCGAGAAGCAAGGCTGGCAGTACCTGCGCCACTTTCACTGGCAGCCTTCTCGTAAGCAAGGACTACATGTACAAAGTGCGTGTTCAAGCACCACTTGCAGGTTTTCAATACACATAAATAAAAGGCATAGGGCCAGATGTAGGTAAATATCATTTACCGATTCTAAAATACCGAATTTTACCGATTCGGTATTTTAGAATCGGTAAATGATATGCAGCTAATGATTCGGTAAATTTTACCGAATCGGTAAAATTAGGTAAATAGCGATTCGGTATTTACCGAATCGGTATTCCCCATTCATTCCTATGGGCCTGGAGGCCCATAGGAATGAATGAGAATTACTGATTCGGTAAATACCGAATCGGTAATAGGGGTAGACCTACAAGGGTGGCAGGGTGTCACATTGACACCCTGTTGCACCCCTGTATAGTGCAAGGGTGACATGTGGCAGACATACGTGCCGTAAGGGCATGTATGTCTGCCACATGGCACTGAATAAAAAGCACAAAATTGCTTTTTTAAAGGTATTCGGAATTTACCACCAACTAATAGTTGGTGGTAAATAACGAATCCTTAAATGTAAAACGCACTCACTTGAGTGCTCTCTACATTAAGTATTCGGTAATTTACCGAATCAGTATGTTAAGAATACGGTAATTTACCGATTCTTTAAGTTACTGACTCGGTAAATTACCGAATCCTACAATTTGGCCACCTTCATCTGAAAAGCCTAATTCCGGTCGGTAACGGCCAAAATTCGGTAATTTCGGCCGTTACCAACCGGAATTAGGCTTCCTACATCTGGACCAAAGTCATTTACAATTCCAGTAGCTCAAATTCTCACAAATGTGAGACCTATTGCATTGCAAATGCTTGTTCTTTTTGTACACACTACCGAGTGGAAGTACAAGTGGGGTGGACTGATAAACATTAAAAATTTGGACACGCAGGATTGGCCGCTATTGGCATTTGTTTGAAGCCAGCGTTTCAGCAGAGATATTAATACCCTGCCCCGAGGATCCTGTAAAGGTTTTGTGTGTCCAAGTACAATCAGGTCTATTAAATATATTGTTCCTTGTTAACAAAACCCGCATATTTCCTCACAACCTATCATGGCTCAGATATTCCTAACATGCATTAATCAAGAGAAGTGTGCAGTTCTCTCTATGCTCATCTGTTCTCTTTGAGTTAGTCCCTAAAAGCACGTCAGCCTATGCACTCCATTCCGAACTCGGCGCCCCCTTTCTTACTAATTTAGTTAAGATAGAACCAATTCTGCTGTGGCACAAAATATGGACTTCAGATTACACAGCTCTCAACCGAAAGATAATTGCGGACTGTCTTAACTTAAGTGCATATAAGTCTATCCCATAGCCGACGTATGTCCAGCAGTTCCTTGGTGACAAGGCCCATCCAGAATATTCTGATAAACCAGAGGGATTAGTTACTTACCTGTAATCCTAGTTCTCTTCCAGGGGTATCCTCATCAAAGTCATAAGCATTAGAATATTCCCGCCCATGCGCGGGACCCCGGAAACACTATATTATATGTGCCCCACACACACATATATATATATATATATATATATATATATATATATATATATATATATATATATATATATATATATATATATATATATATATATATATATATATATATATATATATATATATATATATATATATATATATATATATATATATATATAAGCAATTGCAGCCTACTAAACACCAGAGCTGAATCATGCTGTAAAGAATTTCCACCATACATGAAAAAACATGCATTAGAAACATGAGAAACAACAACAAAGTTTGTTTTAGAACTGTTTTAATGCTCAGAAAGCAGTAGAAATTCTTATAAAACACTGAAAGCATAGGAAGCTCCCAGGCTGCATTGAAAACACCCAGTCTAAAAAGACTGAAAAGCTAACCTGTAGCTGTATGCAATAAACAGACACTGTGCCTTTAAGGCACTCATGACCCCCAGCTTCCCATCATGCCTCAGGGGTGAGTTAGGTCAGTTGTTCTTTGCGGAGACGGAAAAAAACATGAAACAATTAGGTTAACAATATCTCCAAGTTAAAGTAGTCAATTGCCCGGGGAGGCGGGAGGGTTGCTAATGACTTTGATGAGGATACCCCTGGAAGAGAACTAGGATTACAGGTAAGTAACTAATCCTTCTCTTCCAGGGGATCCTCATCAATAGTCATAAGCATAAGAATAGAATAGCGAGCCTCACCTCATCTCCCTGCGGGCAAAGGATCAATAAAAACAGTATATCATTATTAAGCCTAGGTAAAACTAAGCTCGAACAGGCCGCAGGCTACCCAAATAGATTCCTCAAAGAGGCCTGCCCTACTTGAGTATCGGTCCTGGAATCAGATTCTAGACAGTAATGCCTAGTAAAGGTATGAACTGATCTCCAGGTTGCAGCCTTGCAAATCTCTGACATAGGGACATCATGTAGGAAAGCTACTGTGGCCGCTTTCCCCCTAGTAGAGTGTGCCTTAGGTGCAGTAAGGGCTTGCCCGCTAGCTGATAAGCCAATTTGATACAGGAGACGATCCATCTGGAGATGTTTCGTTTGGCAGCTGGAAAACCCGTTCTCATGGAACCATAATTGACAAAAAGCTGATCCGTCTTCCTAATACTCTTAGTGTTTTCCAAATAAAATGTAAGCACTCTTTTGAGATCCAAAGAGTGCAGCGACCACTCAGCCGGGGTTGTAGGAGTTGGAAAAAAGGATGGAAGAGAAATAGACTGATTAATATGAAAATCAGACACAACCTTAGGTAAGAAAGATGGATGTGTTCTTAAGACTGCTCTGTTGAGGTGGAAAACAGTGTAAGGCTCTTTTGTACACAACGCTTGGATTTCGCTTACTCTGCGCGCCGATGTGATAGCAACTAAGAAAGCGGCCTTCCAAGATAAATGTTGTAACGTTGCTTTGTGGATGAGTTCAAAAGGAGCTCACATCAACGTGGATAATACCAGGTTCAACTCCCAGGGAGGAAAAGGATTTCGAACCGGGGAGTAGACTTTCTTTAACCCCTGAAGGAAGTCCTTGACCACTTGCATCTGGAAGAAAGAGTTTTGGCTCGGTGATTTCCTATACGCCACAATGGCTGACAAGTGCACTCTAATGGAAGCATACTTCAAACCAGATGTTGCTAAGGAAAGAAGGTATGGAAGAATAACATCCTCCTGCCCTTTCGTAGCGTCAAGATGATGCTCCCTACACCAAATATAAAACCTCTTCCACTTGAACGCATATGACGCTCTTGTGGAGGGCCTCTTAGCTTCTTTTAAAATGCGCATACAATCAGGTGGCAAATTCAGATGTCCATACTGCAGGACTTCAGGAGCCATGCCGTCAAGTTTATGTTTATGTTTATTATTTATATAGCGCTGAATCACCCATGAGGGTATCTCGGCGCTTAGACTAAACATAGTAACCGGCCCCTAATATACTTAAAAGAGATATGTTTTAAGCATTTTCCTAAAATGGGTCAGATTTGTGCAGGCTCTTAAATGTAGCGGTAGGGAGTTCCAAAACATCGGTGCCTGAAACGAAAAAGCCTTAGCTCCACTGCGCGCTTTTTTGATCCTAGGAGTTGTGAACAACAGATCAGAACTAGATCTGAGTAAGCGCGAGGGACAGTAGGGGGTCAATTTTTGGGTCAGGTACATAGGTCCTTGCCCTCTAAGGGCTTTGTGTATAATACACCCAATTTTAAACTTAATCCTTTTAATAATAGGAAGCCAATGTAATTGATTTAAAATAGGAGCAGAGGGTGATCTCGCCGGAACGTCGACCGTAAGACGGGCGGCGGTATTCTGGACAACCTGCAATTTCTTAATGGCTGCCGTATTGGCTGAAAACAAAAGGGCATTGCAATAGTCTATCCTGCTAAGTACTAATGCCTGCATCAGTGTTTTCTTAGTTGAAGTAGGCAGGAGGGGAAATATCCTGCGCAGGAAACCTAGGATGTAATAGCAGGACCCTGCTGTAGTGTTGGCGTGTGTCTCCAAAGTCAGTTTACGATCTATTCTGACTCCCAAATTTTTAACCACCTCCTTCGGAGTGGGAGCAACGCCCAATTCCTCCGGCCACCAAGAAGGAATCCAGCAGATGTCAGCTCCTCCGAACAACATTATCTCTGACTTACCTGCGTTAAGTTGCAGGAAGTTGGACTGCATCTAAGCGGCGATCGCTTTCATGCCTTCCGAGAATGTCTGTTGGATAGGCAGATTTTTTTTGTCAAAGGTCAGGAGGAGCTGAGTATCGTCAGCATACGAGATCGGGGTAAAACCGAGTTCTCTCATCAATCTGGCTAGGGGGGAAAGTTCAGAGAGGGGAGGTTGGGATGTAGAATCATCCCGCTCATCTTGCTCAACAGGTCTGGCCTGCAAGGTAGACGTCTGTGTGGACACACAGACAGATGCAGAAGATCCGGGTACCACTACTGCTGTGGCCAGTCCGGAGCTATTAGGATCCTCTCCATGTCCGATCTGAGGAGCTTGGAAACCACCTTCGGAATCAGAGACAGGAGAGGAAATGCGTAGGCAAATGTTCCTGACCAATCCATCAAGAACGCATTCCCCTGCATCCCTGGGCGGTGCAATCTGGACGCGAAGGCGTGGCATTTTCTGTTTTCGCCGTCTGCAAACAAGTCTATAGTTGGACGACCCCAACAATGAAAAAGTTCTACCACTACCTCTTCGTTTAGCACCCAGTCTGGTTGATCTTCGAAATGCCTGCTGAGTGCGTCTGCCTTGATGTTTAGCTCGCCTGGAAGGTGCACTGCTACCAGCGATAGGTTCCGAGCAAGAAGCCAGTGCCAGATCGCCTGGGACTCCAGAGAGAGAGGGCGTGATCGCATGCCGTCTTGTTTGTTCAGGTAGAACATGGTGGTCGTATTGTCTGTCTGCACCAAGACCGAGTTGGCTTTGATTGCAGGGAGAAAGGCTTTGAGAGGGAGATGCACCGCTTGGAGCTCCAGCATGTTGATGTGGTAGGTCTGTTCTTGAGCTGACCACCGACCTTGTATTTGAAGGCACCCCATGTGTGCCCCCCAGCCTTGAAGAGGCGCGTCCCTCACTATTGACTGTGCCGGGAGAGGTTAGTGAAAAGGAACTCCCACCAACAGATTTTGAGGTCGAGTCCACCACTTGATGGAAATCTTCGCTGCTTGGGAAAGACTGATCCGGGCTTCCCAACGTCCTGTCGATTGGTCCCTCTGGTCCTCCAGAGACTGTTGCAAAGGACGCATCCTCAGCCTGGCGTGTGGTATGAGAAGGATGCAGGACGTAATGGAAAGCAGCAGGGAGCCTACCTGACGGACCGTTGGACTTCGGGTCTCGAGCAGAATGCTGCACTTCTGCTGCATCGAAAAAAGTCTCTCCTCCGAAGGAAACGCTCTTCCCAAGCTTATGTCCAGAACGGAGCCTAGGTAGTGGATGGACTGGGTTGGCAGTTGGACTGAATTTTCCATGTTGACATGGAGGCCGAGATTGTGCAATTGGTTCAGGCAAAGGCGGAAGTCGCTCTCTACTTGTAGAGGAGATGGACCTTTTAGGAGCCAGTCGTCTAGGTACGGATAGACGAAGAGCCCCTTTTTGTGAAGAAAGGCTGCCACCACTGCCATGCATTTGGTGAAGACTCGCAGTGCTGATTTGAGCCCGAAGGGCAGCACCTTGTATTTGTAGTGTTTGTTGCCGACCACAAACCTCAGGTACTTGGGATGACGCAGTGCAATTGGAATATGGAAGTATGCATCTTGCAGATCCACAGAACAAATCCAATCCCCTTCCTGCAGATGTGGACATATTTGGTGAAGAGCCAACATGCGGAACTTCTCTTTGACTATGACCTTGTTTAGCAGGCGAAGGTCTAGGATGGGACGGAACTTGTTCTCCTGATCTTTTTTGGGGACAAGAAAATATCTGGAGTAGACTTCCTTTCCTCTTTGCGAGGGAGATACTTCTTCTATAGCTTGTTTTTGAAGAAGAACCTTCACCTCTCTCCGGAGCAGATCTAACTGGTGAGGACGAGATTTCTTTGGAGGAATGTTCTTTGCGGGCGCACGGAAACCAAGTGTGTCCATTGTGCAGTATATTCAGCACCCAACGATCTTTTGTGATGCTGCACCACTCTACCAGATGTCGTGAAGCACTTCCTCCCACTGGAGTGGGCAACAGCGCCAGAGGAAGCCACTGCTCATGACTCCCCCCCCTCGTTGATGTAGAGGATTGTTGTTGTTGACCTCCTCTACCTCGGTTGGATTTTCCTCCTCGAAACTGGGTCTTGCCCTGATTCTTGTTTTGGGACCACTGAGGGGTTTGAACCCTCTGTTGAGCCCCTTTGCCATTGTTGGTCTTAAAACGGCGCTTGAACTCTTTTTTCTTTTCCAAACCGACTGCTTTGACTGTTTCTTGTTCGGCTTTCATTCCACTCATCTCGTCGTCAGTGTGTTCACCGAAGAGAGAGGAACCAGAAAAAGGAAGGTTTAAGATGCGTTGTTGTGCATCGGGCTTGAGGCCCGTCAGGCACAACCAAGACGACCTTCTGGCGCAAATTCCATGGGCATACGAATGCGCCGCAAGGGCTGCGCCGTCCGCAGCTGTGCTAATCATCTGGTTTGCCACCAGACAGCCTTCTGTCAGTGTCTCTTCAAAGTCCTTCTGGTCTTCTTTCGGCATTTGGACTTGAAACGCTCCATGGAATCCCATAAGGCTCTATCATATCTACCCAACAGCGCGGCTGCACTGGAGACCTTCAGTGTAGAAGCGGCAGATTTGCAGACCTTACAACCCCACGAGTCCTGTGATCTGCTGTCCTTATCTGGAGGGACTGAGGAGGTAGCAGTGACAGAGTGTGTTTTTCGTGCTGCTGCTACGATCACCGAGTCTGCAGGGGGGTCAGTCTTGACAAAGACCGGGTCGGAGGTTGCTGGCTTGTACTTTTTCTGGATGCGAGCCGGCACCGCTTTAATGGTCGCTGGAGACAGAAATATGTCTTTGACAGGGTCCATAATCCCTGGAACCAATGGCAGCAAAGGACGTGAAGCAGACTTCTGGTGAAGTGTCTCAAAAATCACTGTTGTAGTGACTTGTGGAACAGACAGCTCAATGTTGAGCTTCTGAGCCCTCTTTGCAGGACATCATGGAAAGTGTTGATGTCATCAACCAGTGAGACCCTAGAGATAGGGCTATCCAAAAGCGTGGGAGAATAATCCCTCTTGGAAGATTGGGTAGAGGAGGTAGAAGAAGTAGATGGCGTCCTCCTACTCCTGCGATGAGCACTGTGCCTCATGATCTTCCTGAACGTTCCTCGCTTCTGGGGGAACGAGATCTAGTAGGCCTTCTCACAAGCGATCTTTCAGCTTGGACTCTGCGCCTGGGAGGGCTGAGTCTGTCCACTTCTTCAACTAGTCTCTGAAGAGGAGACCTGTGCATAGGACTGGCGTATTCTTGCATCCGCCTCGTAGCCCCTGAATCTCGCCAAGGATCCAATGGCAGATTCCATCTAGGGGACAACCTCACGTCGGAGAAGAAGGGTCTCGCAAAGGTGACTTGCGGGCAGGGCTTCTAGACTTTGAGGGTGATCTTGAGGAAGCTTGCCCAGACGAATGCGAGGATGAGTGGCGGGAAGCTGATTCCGTCACTAGACTCACTGATTCCCCTCTGGATCTCCCTAAAGCGGAGTTCCTCAAAGTCGACCCAGCCCGCTCTTGATGCCTCGGCGTCGGATGTTTTGACGGCGAATGACTAGACGGCGAGCGGCGCGAGGATCAGTGATGTCTCAACGTCGAGCGGCGATGTGAAGCAGACGACGGAGCCCTCGACGCCGAATGCCGCTGGGGCGACGGCGGAGCAGTCAATCTCGACATCGAGTGTCTACGCGACGACGGCGGAGGGGTATTGGTCACCCTCGACGCCGAACGCCTACGAGACGTCGACTGAGATCTTGTCCTCGACGCCGATTGACGCCTGGTTTTCGACGGTGGAGGATTCTGTGCTCTCTGCGACGACAGAGGTGAGCCTCTCCTCGACGCCGAACGTCGTGACGACGGGTCTCTGCTCCTCAACGCCGATCGTTGCCAGGTTGACGACGGCAGAGGGGTCACACTTCTCGCCGCCGATCGTCGCCTGGTTGACGACGGCGGAGGTGTGATGTTCCTCGCCGCCGATCGTCGCCGGGTTGACGACTGCGGAGGGGTCTTGGCCCTCGACGCCGATCGTCGCCGAGTTGACGATGGCGGAGGGTCTGGAATTCTAGCCGTCGACGACGTACCTGAATCTCCGAGCCCGACGCTGAAGCTGAAGGGTGTGAAGACTTGTACTTTGAAGGTGTCTAGCCCTCTTGGAGCCCTTCTTTACCGGAGACCTTCCTCTGGATGACCTTTGAGCTAGGCCATAGATGCGAACCCTGTCCTTCGGAGCTCTACCTGACAGGGTTTTGCAGTGAGGACAGGCCTTTGGGTCATGTTCTTCAGGCAAAAAAAGAATACAGACTTCATGGCTGTCTGTCTTGGCCTTCTTGTTGCCACACGAAGGGCAGTTGTCAAAAAGTGAAGGCATTTCAAAGTAGAAAATACCCACAAAACTGTCAATAAAAGACAGATTCTTACTTGACTAGATGTAAAATGTCAAAGTAAGTCAAACAACTGTGAAAAGTGAAGTACATTTCTATCAGAAAAACAGAAATGAGTGGAGCTGTGTTGGCAGGATCCTTCCTGAAGGAGCCAGAAAGAACAATTGACCTAACTGTCACCCCTGAGGCATAATGGGAAGCTGGGGGTCACGAGTGCCTTAAAGGCACAGTGTCAGTTTATTGCATACAGCTACAGGTTAGCTTTTCAGTCTTTTTAGACTGGGTGTTTGCAATGCAGCCTGGGAGCTTCCTATGCTTTTAGTGTTTTATAAGAATTTCTACTGCTTTCTGAGCATTAAAACCGTTCTAAAACAAACTTTGTTGTTGTTTCTCATGTTTCTAATGCATGCTTTTTCATGTATGGGGGAAATTCTTTACTGCAATTGCTTATATATATATATATATATATATATATATATATATATATATATATATATATATATATATATATGGATATTTATGTGTGGGGCACATATAATATAGTGTTTCCGAGGTCCCGCACCGGAATATTCTAATGCTTATGACTATTGATGAGGATCCCCTGGAAGAGAAACACTAGTTACCATTAGCAGAAATACACTGAAAACATTGGTGGTGGCTCACTTGGAAAAACTTAATCTGACAAAAAAACTCCCCAAATCTTCCATTTTACACAATCAATTCATATTAACCACTTTTAATATGCAGCCTTACCTTAACTGTTTTAAACTCACGCGATAAGTTTTATGCTTACACGTCTAAGGTTGGATATATTTCACAGATTATGTACTTTTCCCACTATGAACGAGTGTTCACCAGATCTGGTAAATTGTCAGTGTGATGGTAGGCTGCGGCAGAATACCATGCAAGTGGTTCTATTGTGTACATTTTACTCTAAATACAGGAAGCGGTATATTTTTCCAATTATAAGGCAGTTAAGTTTTAAACAATGCTGTCCTGTTTATTTGTACTTGCTGTCGTTACTAACATCAGAGATCTGCTGCAGTAGGTCATCTTTCCTCTGGGCAGTTTTTTTATACCAGAAAGAAGATGAAAACAGATACCATATAGAGTATAGTGATGGGAATATACATCAATGAGCCATGGTCACTAAGGTAACTGGGAACAATAAAATCTGGAAGGGAACACTGTACTAAAACACTTTAATCATTTTAGGATTATATTTGTATAAATGTGTAATAGAACGTTAGGTAGTAGTGACCTTTTAGTAATTTGTTATTATGTTTCCAACCCTTTAAATGTACCTGAATGAATTTAATTAGTTGGCTTTTTATCATTTTGATGCTATGATGATACTGCTTTTAATCCTTTTTTATATGTAGTGAAATTAACTCGGTTTGTTGTTTTTTTAACTATGCAATTGCTTTTATGGATGTTTGTCGTGACTCTGAATAAAGCTATATATGACTATATATGACTATGAGTTAGTCTGTATAAAAAATACTCATCCTTCAGCCATACCTCTAAGCAAAACAAAATGAGACATCTTCTATTGCTTTTAAGCCTGGCTGTAGGCTAAATAGCTTCAGGGGATTCCTCTGCCCAAGGATAATATGTCTCGCCAAAAGTTATTTTATGCCACAAGAATTTTGTTCAGTATGCAATTATACCTCGACCATCTCCCAAACATACCTAAAGTAACAGTTTGAGCCTAATAAATCTCTTTTACATCTTTGGAGGAAGTACTTTCATTTTGGTAATTAAATAGTTTTGCATTATAGGCAACTTGTGAAAAGGTGGTGTACAGGGCAATGTATTTGCAAAGCTTATACCTAGGTGAGTAAATATATTTGACCCCGCTCGCCAAAATCGTCGGATCCCACGGTCGAAACATAATTTCCTATGCAGATGACATCCAACTCATCCTCTCACTCACCGATGACCAACCACTACCAGAACAAACTTCCACAGATACATGGCAAGCGTTGCCCAGTCGAGTAACGAACCCTGAGGGGGCCCCCCTGCACTTACATGGAGGGCCCCTCCTCCCGACTCAATTCAGACTCGCAGGCCAGGGTACTGTGCTGAGGGGGCCCACTGCAGCTCAGGGGCCCCCCACACCGCGGGGGCCTATGTTACACCACTGGCATTGCCAACTGGATAAAGAACAACTGTCTGCAGCTGAACACAGACTAGACAGAAGTACTGATCTTCTGTAACAGCAGCAACCCATGGAATGACTCATGGTGGTCATCAGATCTAGGACCCACACCCACTCCTCCATCCATGGCAGAAACTTCACAATCAGCATTGACAACAAGCTCACTATTAAATCACAGATCAACGCTGTATTCTCTGCATGCTACATAAGAATTTTTAAGTGGCTACCCCTAACCATAAAGCACACCATTACACAGGGCACTTATCTCCAGCTGACTGAACTACAGCAACGCCCTCTACGTAGGAATCGCACCCCACCTCCTACAGAGACTTTGGACCATACAGAGCACCGCAGCCAGGCTCATCTTCGACGAACCAACAATGCACCCCACCTCAGGCAACTCCACTCACTTCCCGTACAGAAGAGATGCCAATTCAAGCTTCTGACCGATGCACACAAGGCTCTACACAACCATGGACCTGCCTACATTTACCATCACCTGAACTTCCATCAACTGTTGAAGAGATTACGCTCCACCTCCCTCTCACTTGCCCATACTTCCCACATCTACCAATGCAGAAGTGGAGGATGCTCCTTCTCCCAGATCGTAGCAAAGACCTGGAACAGCCTCCCCACGCAAGTCTGAACCATCACCTCATTTACTGAATTGCCAATGGCCCTCAAGATTTGGCTGTTCTAAAAAGCCTACGGGACTTGCAAGTGCCTGGATGCCCTATTGGGCAGTTAGCTGCACTTTATATATACTTATTGATTGAGTAAAGGTCTGCATTTGTTTCAATAGGTGTACTTTCACCTTAAAGATTTTCTTTGTTGTTCTTATTCTTTCAGAGGACATTGTTTTGCTTTCTGCCTCAATTACTTTTAGACGTTTGAGGAACAATACTCTAAAAAAAACCTTTATAAACTTGTGCCTTAACAACTCAATTGTCAAATAGTATCTCTCTGAGCTCCACAAAATTAATCAATAGGTTGCAATTCACCAATCAAGTACAATGTCCAATAATATTCAGTGCAGAAGTGATATCTTCATTGCCAAGTAAAGTCTTTAGTTAATGAACAGTTCCAAAGTTCCAATATTCCAATCTCCTTTATTGGTTTTTCTTTACTCCAATTCACAATTTCGTCCTTAATTGTATTTCAACCAACACGTGTTTCGTCTGATGCTAATCCTTGCATCAACAGACTTCATCAGGGCTCAATCGCAATTAAGTCTTGCCAAAAAGCAACATTTCACTATGTTTTAGGTGATATGTAGAAAGCCGGGAAATTGACGAGGAGACGCTGCAAGTAACTGGACAGGTACACGTACTCGTGTATCCTGAATCTCTTATTGCTGCATCTGATCTGATGTACCTCTCAGGGAGAACACACCTATATTATAGGCTCTTCTAACTGATTTCTACATATCACCTAAAACATAGTGAAATGTTGCTTTTTGGCAAGACTTAATTGCGATTGAGCCCTGATGAAGTCTGTTGATGCAAGGATTAGCATCAGACGAAACACGTGTTGGCTGAAATACAATTAAGGACGAAATTGTGAATTGGAGTAAAGAAAAACCAATAAAGGAGATTGGAATATTGGAACTTTGGAACTGTTCATTAACTAAAGACTTTACTTGGCAATGAAGATATCACTTCTGCACTGAATATTATTGGACATTGTACTTGATTGGTGAATTGCAACCTATTGATTAATTTTGTGGAGCTCAGAGAGATACTATTTGATTGTCTATTCCCTGGAGTTCCGGGGTATTTTGGGTCACTGTCGGTAACCAGTACCTTTCTCTCTTGGAGTTCACTCTCTTGAATTACTTGAATTTGCAATATATTCCTATACTTATAGCTGTGCGCCTGATCTTAGACTTGGTTGCCAAATCAGTTTTAACAACTCAATTGTGTTTGGTAATACAGTATTGGCAGAAAACACCAATATCGGCAGGGATATGTTTTTAATATAGGAAAGTTACATTTTAAATTAATGAAAAGAACCCTCCTGATAGACGAGGCTAGGCAAGGTATGGGCGGATAAAAACCCTTTTCTAACACTGGCTGTTATTGGAACTTGATCACTCACATTGCCCAACTTCTTGTAGTGAACCCTTGCTGTATTACCCATATGCAAGTGTTTAAGAAAATAAAGTAGATCCAATGGCATTCTTTCTTGCCTAACATATGACGTAGATTTTCTGACTTTTCATATCAAGTGCCATGTTTAGGTTCTTGCGTATAGAGGCTACATCTTTATTAATGTATATTGAGAGACTGTTACAAATAACATAAAGCACTGATCAACTGTGCCCACACCATGTCGAAAGGTGGCTCGACACTTTGGAGTGACTAGATATTTTGGTTTCAAAAAGGCATTCCAATATTTGTAATGATTCACTAGTTTTGTTCACCCTTAATCAATTTAATATTTTTGTAGTTCTTGCTCTGTTTAAGCATTTGCCTTTTATTATATTTGGTTTCTTTTGTACTAAGTCCTTCTGTTTCATTTTGATTGGGATACACTCATCACCAATCAATGCTTTTTACAGCAGTCGACACTCTCTATTTTTTTTTATTACTATGTAAATTATATATATTTTTTTAATGTCTTTATTGGAGTTTTATGCAAACAAAAAAAATAAAACAGCATCATACATGTATTGTGCAGACAGTACAGATGAATACATGTACCCTCCAGGAACATATGTATCTTTAACAGAGATGATATTCCCATAATGCATTGTAGATCAATATATTATTACATACAGTCTTGAGCCTGAAAGAGAAAAGACATAGCACAGTGGATGATACATTGTACCTACACTGCTACATAGGATCTGGTGGTAGATTCAAATAAACGTTGAGGATCGAAAGTGAGTAATATAACCGCATGGGAGAATACAATCATAACATAGTTTGTTTACCCATTTCCATGTAACCGTACAGCCATCTCAATATTATTATTACATGCAACAGTCAGTCTGCCAATAGCCAGCGATGACATTATATCAACGAGCAACCATTTGTGGCCACTGTATCTGCTGGATGGGAGAGTAGATAGGTTTGAAGAGGACCCCATATATCTTTAGGACGGGAGACCATAGGGAGCATTTTGGCATAATTGGACAGTTGATCATGACAGTAAATTAGGTCAGTGATCCAATCTTTGAACTTCGGTGCCCTCCCCTGCCACCAGCTACATGCCACGTAGCGTTTGACCATGAATAACGCCAAGGCAACATATCTGTGAGTGGGTTTGTCTATGAGTTCGGTATATCCCAGCAGTGCAAGTAGTGGAGACCTCTAGCATTGCTAAGGGCAGCAAAGTTATCTGCTCGAGAGCCACAAAGACTTGACGCCAATATTCGCGTACTCCCACACAACTCCACACTAAATGTAAAATATTGGCCCCTTCCACTCTGCATCTGTCCCATCTATCTGTATCTCTGAGTTTGTATTTATGCATTTTTGCTGGTGTACAGTATAGTGGGTGCAGGAATTTATAGTGCGTAATCTGCAGTCTGCTAGCTGTTGACACTTGCTCTGTCTGTTGGCAGCAGTACGCCCACTGCTTGTCTGATAGCTCGTAACCGAGCTCCCTGTCCCACTGTGTGTGAGCGAGTTCTGTCACCTGTTGCGAATATATTGTGTGATAAAGCTTCGAAACGGAATGAGCCGGGGTAGTGGCTTGAAGCATCACGTGCAGAGGAGTCAATACTGGGGGCTCCTGTGGATACTCGGGGGTAATATTGCATTTGCCCTGGCTGAGTCCCATGCATTGCAGGATGCCGAGCAACAGTCCCATTCAACTGAATCGAAGCCTTTGTGGTGTCTAAAAAACTGCTGCAATGGCTAGTTCAGGAGGTACTTTCTGTAATATGGAAAAGACGGTACGCAAGTAATGCGTAGTTGCTCAACCTGGAATAAACCTTGATTGGTCCAGTAGGACCAATTTGTCCATCAGCAGATTGAGCCGATTAGCCAATACCTTAGCTAGTATTTTAGAATCATATTGATGAGGGGCAGTGGCCTGTAAGGGTCGCAGTGATCTGCAGGCTTCCCTGGCTTTAATAAGGAGGTAATGAGAGCCTCTCTCATTGAGGGCGGAAGGATGCCATCTACTTGAGCTTCTTTATAAACAGTCTGCAGGATGTGGGATAGTTGATCTATATATGCTTTATAAAAATCTATGGGGAGCCCATCGAGCCCAGAGGCTTTACCGGACTTCATCTGCATTATAGCTTCTCGTATTTCGTCCAGCTCAAATGGGGCAATCAAAACATCCCTTTGCGAGTCTCCCAACCACCCCAAGCCAACCTCATCCAGATATGGGGCCAGGTCTAGAGTGCTGTGCCTACTAGAGGAGTACAGCCTAGAATAATGTGTATTGAATTTGTCTAGTATATCAGTAGTGTCTATATTGAGGGCCATCTGGCCTGAGAGCTATAGAACATAATTAGAGAAGCAGGGCCTGTGGGGTACTTCTGCTAGGGCTCTGCCCGGGTGTTCCCCCTCTCCATATCTGCAGGCCACCTAGTATTTACCTCTGAATCGAGTCTCTCATTCCGCATGTCTCTATGTATTCTGAAAGTTTCTCTCAGAATTCCCGCTGTGCCATCCCGTCTGCACTACCTGATATTGAGGCCTCTAGCATTTTGAGTTGACCTTCCAATTTCCTCAGGGTGCCCTGGATTTCGCCTAGTACTCCTGAACACTTGGACATGCAGAAACCTCGGATGGTGACCTTAAAGGCCTCCCAAACCGTTGCTATGCTGTTGACTGACCCTAGGGTGCGCTAGAAGAAATCTGTAATTTCTTGCCCTAGTACGCTGTGAAATGCAGTGTCCAGTAGAGTGAGAGGCGATAGCCTCCAACTTCTAGTAGGGGAGTCATACCCTGGAGGATTTAGGGCCATATGTATCAAGATACCAATTAGCGATTCTGTAATAGCGATTTTTAAGAAAACGCTATTTCAGAATCGTTAATTGGTTTGTATCAAGAAAATCGCAATTTATTTGCGATTTCTTGATATTCCTTAATAGCGAATTCGCAAATTGCGAATTCGCAATTAAGGAATACTTTCCCATTCATTTCTATGGGCCTCCTGGCCCATAGGAAGGAATGGGAATTTTTTCTCAATTTACGATTCGCAAATTGAGAATAATTTCAAGGGTGCAGGGGTGTCCAAAGGACACCCTGTTGCACCCCTGAAATAAGTATGGGTGCACATGTGGTGCACATACATGCCCTAAGGGCATGTATGTGCGTCACATGGCACTTTGAAAAATGCTGAAATGTGCATTTTTTAAGGAAATCGCAACTTACTACCAACTAGAAGTTGGTGGTAATTTGCGATTCCTTAAGGGCATTTTGGATTTTTTTTTTGCTTAATACATTGTATTTAAGGAATCGCAAAATTTGCGATTCCTTAAATGCAATCGCAAAATAAGGAATCGCAAATTTTGTGATTCCTTATTTTGCACCCAAATTCCTTCATACATACCATTTTGCGAAAATGAGTTCGCAAATTTTGGTGTTTGCGAACCCATTCAGCCTTGATACATATGGCCCTTAGTGTCAAGCGGACAGGAGAATGGTCAGAGTATGTTCTCGCCAAGTGAGCAACTGATATTATCGATGGGCCTAGTCTGCGCGAAATCAGGCAGAAATCTAATCTAGTCCAAGGTGCATGTAGGGCTGTGTAATGTGTGCCTTCAGTTTTGCGTGGGTGCAAATGTCACCATGCATCCAGTAACCCATTGTCAGCCACTAGGTTGCGCAGTAGCTTATGTGATCTGGTATAGTGCTGTGGTGCCGGGTTAAGGGTAGTGTTGAAATCCCCCTCCCCCATATTAGGTGAGCGAAGCCTAAGTCAAGAATCTTCCCCCAATGCGTGGCGAAGAAGTCAGGGTCGTCAACATTGGGGTGTAGTAGCAAAATTATTGTGATCATTTCTGTACCTAATCTGCCCCAGACCATAAAGTGGCGACCTTGTGGATCCTGCAAAGACCCAATGGGAATGAATGGAGTGGCTTTTTTATAATTATTGCTATACCCCTGGAGTATGAGGAGTATGAAGATAATGTCCTGAAATCTGCCTATTTACCCGCAAAAGATGAATCCTGGTTAGGGTTAAGGTGCGTTTACTGGAGTAAAGCAATCTGGATGCGATGGCAGTCTAACTAGGCCAAAACCTGCCTGCATTTACTCGGATCACCAAGCCCTCTAACATTCCACATCAGGAAGTGCAGATTCTGCTTAGTGGTTACGTTTGCCATATGAAGAGTTGGAATCTCAAAGAGATAGCGGTGTATGTACTACAACTGCAGGTTGGATACAATACATACAAGACAAACGTAGTCTGTGTCTCTTTCACTAATGTATCATGTCCCATAAACATACCCCGTTCCACCCCACCCACTGTAGCATCCCAACCATGCCAGAATAACTAGACCCGCCCACTCCCACATAACCCGAAGAACAAAAAACATCCTGCATTGTTATCTGCAGTAAGTGGGATCGCCCAGGGGGAGGGGGGGAGACTCCTAGGTGCAAGCACAGTGACATCCTCCCCTCCAAGTTGTAAGGTGACGGAGAAACGAACTCGGTAGGGATAGGGGTGCTCTGTACTAAGTGTCATTCATGCCCAGGAGGAAACGTATCTGGTCTTGAAGCTTCTGTTGCTGCTTTGTGTCCGTGTTCTGTTGTCTCAGCAGCCGAAAGAAGGTAGTTTCTGCATTCAGAGCGAGGAAAGCAGCGTATTGTTATGCTATCCTCACAAGATTAGGAACAGAAGGCATGTGGAGCATGCTATGCCCTGTCCGGAGAGGACGATCCCAGTGCGTGTTCTTGTGAAAAGTGCAGATTGTTTGACCGCTTAATGCGTTTCAGGAAGTTGTCTACTTGTTGCGGATTTGAAAAGAAATGTTGCTTGCCTTGGTGGATCACCTGCAGTCTAGCTGGATACATGAGCGCGTTGTCAAGTTGTGCCTGCCAAAGTTTCTGCTTGGCGGGAGTTAACGTCTGTCTTTCTTCTTGTACAGCGTCCGTGAAGTCAGGGTAGAGAGTGAATGCATTGCCCTGGAAAGTGAGATTTCTTTTTCACGTGCCATTTTGAGTGCCACATCACGGTTGCGGTAGTTGAGCAGCCGTGCGATTATAGGGAGTGGCGTACCCCCCATTGGCGGTCTAGAGCCCAAGGATTGGTGTGCCCTTTCTACTATGAACTGGGAAGACAAGACATCAGTGCCGATAGCAGCTGCTCTATATACTCTTCCATACGGCCAGTGTTGGTGCTCTCCGGGATGCCAATCACAAGGATGTTATTGCGGAGGCTGCGCGCTTCACGGTCTTCATTTTTGACAGCTATGACACGGAGTAGTTTATCCATCTGCGCCGCTTGTTTATGCATATTTGCTGTACTGTCCTCTGTGTCAGAGATGCAGCGTTCAGTCTCTTTTATGTGCTCTTCATGTTTGTCTAGTTTATGGACTATTGCGTCCATACGAGAGTTCATTCCATCCATTTTGCCTTCTATGGATGTGAGGCTCTGCCGCATAGCAAGGAGAAATTCCGTCATGTCTGGGTCCCGTGGTTGCCCTGTCTTCTGCATTGGTTATTCCTGGGCATGATCAGGGTCTTCCTGTTGTGCAAAGTGCCTTTTTTGCCTCAAATGTCAAACTTGTCTGTTTCGCGTCTGCCTTACCCATCTTGCAGAGCGTGATTGGCTTTACGTGAAGGCGTCTTGATGCTAGCGGTGTATGAACCCAAGCGTTGAGGTGCAAGGAGAAGAGTGGTACGATGACCAAACAAGAGGGACCTCAGGGAAGGTACAGTAAAATCAGCTAACAATGTCTCTTTGTCCCCAGCTGCAGCACACTCGGATATCGGAGAGGGCCAGCAATGCGAGTAGGCCTTGATTGCTTTTTATCAATACATGTGCAGTGCCTCATGGGGAGTCCGGCCTGTGCTAAGGTAAGGCAAGTTCACAAATGTTGTGGGCACCCACCATGCAGCACCAAGGGCTCCTGTGATAAAGGGGGTGAGATGACAGCCTCTCCACTTTAATTCTGTGCCCCGGAGCTGTCCGCTTCCAGGAAGATCGAGGGCAGGCCTGAGTGATTTTATCTGTGTGGCTGCTCTATTTCACCCCACAAAGGCTGTGACGATGTTGAGGGGGAGGGCTGCAGCAGCGTGAAACGCCCGGGTCTGTGCTCAGCAGCTATGCCGTCTGTGTTATGCCATTAGCAGCTCTTAGGAGTGAATACTGCACCTCAGAGCCCACCAGTGGATAGCCTGGCGCTGATTTGTGTGCTATAGTGGACCCCCCCCCCCAGTCTTGCCTTCAAGATGGCTGCCTCGTCTGATTTGCCACTCACTGTGCGAGTGCCATGGGGGCAGACCTAGGAATATGAGCTGAGGTGTGGGATCCGACAATGCAGCGCCTCCTTATTCACTGACGAGTTGTAACCAGCGTGCCTCATGTGTCCTGCAGGGGCCAGCGCCAGCTGAGTGTGCAGTCAGCAATGTGCAGATACTATTTGCGGCCTTCTACTGCCTCCCGATCTTCAAGCGCTGTAGGGAGTGGTATAAAACTTTATTGTGGGCCACCAGCCTCCAACTTGCAAGCGCGCAGAGGAGCAACGAGCGTTTGGGGATGTTGTTCTCACGCTCACTCACCGCCGCCGCATCAGGGTAGTGCAGCTCACAGTCCCTGCAGCCACTCGGCCCAGACGCCACGTGGGCACCGCGGCTCTGGCGTAGCTCTCTCAGCCGACTGAGGAGATCAGACACAAGCAGCCCTTCCATCGGATACACTGCGGGGGATTCACAGCAGCAAGCGTCCGCGGCCAGGAGCCTCCACACTCATTCCGCAGTGTTACTGGATCCAATTCAACATTTCGGTGTGGTAAATTGGAGATTAGAGCCTCCGGGGAAGGACAATTACTCGGATAATGAGACGGAGCCGCGGGGGCGTGGCTAGGGCGCCGATGGCGGAGGCGGCGTGAGCGACTAGCTCCTGGCCGGATCCCGCAAATAATCCTGAAAACGGACCTGTGGTGCAGCCATCTCGCAGTAACAGGTGTCGGAACACCCAATGACCAAACTGGCCGAGTAAGGTGCCATCTGAGGGCTGCGAAGTGCCTCGGTGGCGAGAGAAACGGTCCGAGCTCAGGTGAGAGACGCGACAAAATGGCGGCGGCGCTCGGAGACTGAGCTCGCGAAGGAGAGACCTGGGCGAGAAAGAAAAGGACCCGTGTTTGCTGATTGGGGCGCCCGCTGAATGCGCCGATTGAGACGGCCTGCCTCGCCGGAAATGCCCGCTACGGAGGTGATCGGGAGGTGGGCCCAGAGAGCGCTGAAGTGACGGCGGTGGGAGGCGGAAGCCGCCGGGAGACCGAGGAGTGCCCAGCAGCTGAGCGCCTGAGGGATTTGACCGGGGGGATCGGAGAGGGAGCTCCAGAACGGCGCAGAGCCCGAAGCTCGAGAAATAAGAGGTGCGCGGAGGCTGATTGTGGTGGAGCTGGGTGTGCGCCCGGGGGACTGCTGCCTACTTCGCCGAGAACATAGGTGCCTGCCCTGCGGACATTGGGAGGCCTTTACATGAAGTGGAGGACACCGGCGCGGGCCTGTACACACCTACTGAGGGGCTGCAAGTGGTCCTGGTAGTCTGGTCCTTCTTCCCCCTCTCCTCCACTCCCACAGGGAAAGTGAGAAAGATAGCGCGAGGGGCTGTGATTAATGGTACAATAAGAAGCACCCGAGACTGACCATTGAAGTTAGCCCGCTGCAGACGGACCACGATGGGCAAATGAGCCATCGCTGGAGAAAGCCCGGTGAAGGTTCAATGGGACAGAGGCTGCTAGCCGGTGCAATGAAAATGATGGGCCTGGAAAGCTGGGTGTGACGCGGCCCGCATACTAAGAAATATTGTTGCGGAGACCGGCTGTGGGACTCTCGCAGGAGGTGCTAAACAGTAGGACTGGTGAAGCGGGAGCTGGCGCGCTATGTGATTGTGAGAAGCCCTTGCCCCCTACGGTGCCCTTACAGAGTGGCCAACAACAGGAGACCTGACCAGGGACACCCCGGATGGCAGAGCAGTAATACACCTACCCAGGCGAAATGAAACCTAAGGGCAAACCAGAGGGAGCAGCAGACCAAGACGGTGCGAAATGCAGCAGCGAAGACGCGGAGGGCGGCCTTTTGGAGAAGAGGCTCACTGAACGCCTGGACAAAATCCTAGAAGCAATTGCGACGACGAAGGAATCCCTGCATCAGGATATCTCACAAGTGGCTACAGGACTGGGCCTACTACGAGCGGACCATGCGAAGTTGGCAGACAGGGTAAAGGAGGCTGAATCGACTATACAGGAGTTGAAGCCGGCGGTGGTGACGGTGGAGCATAAGCTGGAGGGTGCGTTACAGCGCCTGGCAACACTGGAGAAAAGGGCAGAGGATTCCGAAAGTCGCAATCGGCGCAACAATGTACGGGTGGTAGGCCTGCCGGAGAAAATAGAAGGGAAAGACATGGTAACTTACCTGGAGGATTGGTTCAGGTCGCGAGTGGCCCCGGAGGGTTTATCCTCTTTCTTCACCCTGGAGAGAGCACACAGGGTACCGGCCAAACCACCAATGCCCGGTCGCCCTCCGCGTCCGGTGGTAGCCAGGGTCCTTCATTATAAAGACAGAGACCTGTTGATACAGAATGCTTGCTCCAATGGGCCCTTCAAGGTAGAGAACTGTACTGTCACAATCTTCCCGGACTATACCCAAGACATACAGAGGCGAAGAGCCTCCTACTTGGCGATTAAAAAGGAGCTGAGAGATGAAGGGATTCAGTATTCGCTATTATTCCCTGCAAAGCTGAGGATTATCGTGGATGGTGTCACAGTTTTTCCTGACACCGGATGAGGCTTGGACATGGCTCAAATCCTATAGAGCAGGGACGGATTGCAGAAACAGAGGACCTAGTGAACAGTACAAGCAGCCACGCATGCGCCAGTCGCAACGGATCCGCAAGAGAGATAAGTCCAAGAAAGCGTTGCAGCTCGCACAATTGGCGGCGGACAGACAAGATGCTCTGATAGCCACGGCGGCGATCACCGGGTCGCAAACTGAAAACTCAACCAGGGGCACGGACTCTGAAGAAGATAAACGACACTCGGGCCCTGATTTCTCAGACACAGACAGTGTCAAAGGTCCGGACATTACACCCAGATTAGCTGACGATCTCTGAGTCGCACCAAGTCCGAGACCGGTAAATATATCGGACTTGGTTGAGGGTCAGATGGGACAACTGATGGGTAATGTAAACGTTTGGGCTGCACCTTTTTGTTGTGGGGATTGATGGGCCGGAGCTGGGACGTGAACCGTCACCCGTCGGGCCTACGCCTACTTCCCTATAGGCCTTAAGGCGGCCTGTGGTGGTAACTGCAGGGTAGGGGTGTGTGAATTGTTATGGAAGTTTGGATGGTGACTGATACTGTGTTATTGGGTCCTGTTCTGGGGGGGGTGGGTATTGGGAATTGTTCAACAAGTTGTGGGGTTAAGGTTCAAAGGTCCTGGTGTGGGCTGGCAATGCGGGAGGAGGGAGAGTACAGAGCGCCTTGACGATGGGGACATTACCTGAACTGAAATGTATCACATGGAACGTACGTGGATTGCATACTATGTCCAGACGCCATAAAGTGCATGCATATTTGGTGAGGCGAGGGATCCACATAGCGCTACTCCAAGAAACCCACTTGACTAGGCAAGAATGTACAGCATTACAGAGGCGATGGCGGGGTCAGGTCTTTGGTACAACATACTCGGCGTTTGCCAGAGGGGTCATGGTATGGGTGAGAGCGGGGACTCCCTTCCAGATGACAGCTGCAATGGTAGACCAGGAGGGTAGATATGTGGCGGTGGAGGGGAGGTTATATGGAAAGGAAGTGGTGCTTTGGTCTATGCCCCAAACACAGACCAACCCCAGTTCCTGAATAAATTGTCTGGATCCTTAGCACACTCTCTAGCTGGTACTGTGATAACGGGGGGAGATTTTATAACTGATACACTTCTAGACAGATCGCATCCCCCACTGAACGATTCTTTGGTCCGCAGAACGGCGAAACTGAGAGCGGATTGGCAGGACAAGTGGGGGCTTACAGATATATGGAGAGGGCACCATCCAGAAGATAGGGATTATTCCTTTTTCTCTGCGCTCCACGAGTTGCATGTTAGAATTGACACGATTCTTTGTAGTCGTGCGATAGCACCCCTGGCGACTCGCTCTGAATACTTGACCAGGACATTGTCGGATCATAATCCTCAAGTGGTGACCTTCCAGTGGCAACAGGCGAGAACTGCGATTCCCACTTGGCGGTTGCGACCGGACACCCTGGAGGATCTGATCTTTAGCACTAATATACAGACAGGAATTGATGACTATTTTGCAATGAACGAAGGGACGGCTTCTGACAGGGGAGCGGAATGGGACGCTTTCAAAGTAGTAGTCCGAGGGCTATGCATTAGCAATCACGCAGGAGAGAGGAAGGTGGTGGTGGCAGATGTGGAGAAGGCAGAAACAGCGCTGCGGGAAGTAGAGAAACAAAGACCAGAGCAGAGAGGGCTCCAGGAACAGCTAGGGGAGGCTAAAGAACGTGTGCGGTTGAGACTGAAAGATTGCGATGCTTTGACTACAGACAGTATATGGTAAAAGTGCATGCGGAGGGAGACAAAGTGGGGACACTTCTAGCGAAACTAGCAACACCAGTGCCAGGGGGATGCTCAATAATAAACATGAGAATAGAATCGGGAGATGTAGTGTACTCCCAGTCCGAAATTCTCTCGTGCTTCTTGAGATACTACACTATATTGTATCGTACTCAATTAGAGGCTGAGGGACCAGACATAGAGGACTATCTAATGGGGACCCAACTACCGCAGTTGGAGGAAGAAGATGCTGAGAAATTAGGGCAGAAATCCCAGTTAGGAGAGGTGAGAGGAGCGATCAAGCAGATGGCCAAGAATAAGACACCAGGAGTAGATGGGCTCCCCATAGAATTTTATGTGAAATACATAGACGTTCTAGCGCCTCGTTTAGTGGAGGTGTATAATGAAGCGGCGGAACGGGGCCATCTACCGCAGTCCATGAGGGAGACGCTGGTGATTCCCCTGTTAAAACCTGGAAGGGATGGTAGTGATGTAACCTCTTATAGGCCATTATCAATGCTAACGGTGGACTATAAAATCCTGAGCAAAATATTGGCAACGAGGTTGCTACCCCACATGACTGCATTGATACATACGGACCAAGCGGGGTTTATTCCGACTAGGAATACGTTGGGTAATGTTCGACGGCTAATACGAATATTGGACAGTGATCTAGATGTTGATATGCTACCGGCTGTGTTGTCGGTGGACATAGAGAAGGCATTTGACAGCCTGGAATGGAGCTACCTAGATAAAGTGCTGGAGAGACTTGGTCTTGGGGAACGATTTAGGAGATGGACGAAGATCCTGTATTCTTTAGTGACGGCCAGGGTAAGAATGGGTAATATCATATCATCGCAATACCCGGTCCAGAGAGGCACAAGACAGGGCTGTTCGCTCTCGCCCTTGCTGTTCGCATTGGCGATCGAACCCCTGGCGGCCCAAGCTAGAACGGGAAGGGCCTATAATGGCCTTATGTGCAGCGGAGGTCCGCATCATATTGCATTATATGCGGATGACCTGCTTCTGTTCCTGGAAGACGCGACAGTAGCACTACAGGGAGCGGTGGCCCTGCTCACGGAATTTGGAGCTCTCTCTGGCCTTAGGGTTGATTGGGGAAAGACTTGTGCTTTCCCTTTGAAGGAGGACATGCAACAGCCGGCGTTGCCGTCTGGACTGATATGGGAGCGATCATGCTTCACCTACCTGGGAGTCCGAATATATCATGACACGGACGCCATGCTGGACGGGAATGTGGGGCGCTGTATAAGGGCTCTGAGAGGCTGTGTGACATTTTGGGCTACGCTCCCCTTGTCAGTGGTGGGGAGAGTGGCTCTGTTGAAAATGGTGGCCCTGCCACGATTACTCTACTATTTCCGTACACTACCATTGTGGATACCCCCGAGATTATTTCGCGAACTACGTACGCTCACAATAGACTTCATTTGGGGACATGGGAAGAGACGAGTGGCGCTAGATACGCTGCTGAGGCCGAAGTTGGACGGAGGATTAGCTGTCCCTAACTTTGAACTCTACTATTTAGCAGCGCAGCTACAGGTCCTCATGCAGAATGTTGCAAATGAGTTCAGGGGCCCGGAACAGAACCGTGAGCAGGGAATCCAGAGACATGTACTCTCTTATATTGTCATGCAACAAAAACTAGAATTAAAGGAGTTGACGGTAGAAGAAAGAACCCTGAGATGGTGCTGGAATAAAAGTCAGCGTAGGGCAGGGGTCAATCACCCATATGCACCCGAAATTCCACTGGGTATGCTGACGGCACTGCCGCACGGGGGGACTGGTCTCGCTTGTTGGAATGGGAAGACCTGGGGCTCCAAATAATAGGGGACCTGTATGCGGAGGGCGAATTGTTGCCTTTTCGAGCAGTACAAGAACAGTATGGTCTTCCTGATGGGCATTTCCTACTGCACATGGCTGTTACTTCGGCGATTAAGAAGCATTGGAAATCAGGGCAATTGGAACCCAAAACAACGATGGCTTGCCAGTACGTGGTGATGGCAGCGGGCACTTTCAAGGCGATAACTTGCTTACAGTCTCGAATGTTGCAAGAAGGATTAGAACCACTTACTGCACTCAAACAGAAATGGGAGGAGAGAGTGGGGAAACCTATACCAGATGTGACGTGGGGCAGATTCTGAGGAGGACATGGAAGGGGAGCAGAAATGCTCGCTGCCAACAAGTGCACTTTTTTGTGCTTCATAGGGCCTACCTTACCCCGGGGAAAATAAAGAAGTATTTCCAGGTCCAAGATGCAGCCTTCCCCCGATGCCGGATGCTTGATGTAGAGCTCGAACGCATGTTATGGGACTGCCCTAAGTTGGGACTCTATTGGGCTGAGGTAGGGGAGCTCTTAAACGGGGCCACGGACAGGCAAATAGAATATGACATGGCGACTTGTCTGCTGCTGTGGTTTCCTCACACAAAAAATACAAAGATCACGAGCAAGTTTATTGACTTGGGCCTTATGCTAGCCCAGAGGGAGATAACCTGGCACTGGAAATCGAAGGAGGGCCCCTCGAGTACAAGATGGGCGAGTGAAATGTGCAAATGGCCCGTAGTGAAGGCACTATTAGACGCGGTTCAATCTTTATTTCGTTGCATTGCAATAATATAATAACTATAAGACGCAGGCAAGCTACCCGCACAGCTAATGAGAAGAGCTTAGAAATGGCAAGGGCAAATGGCAAGGGCATGGGAAGACCTAACGCAAATGTTCAAAAACAGTTTAGAGACTGAAGAAGGCTAAACGCGAAGGGTTGTGAAAAGAAGTTCCTATAGATACACAAGATAGCGAATAAGGTCACAATGGTCTCTTCCCATGGGTAGATTTTCATTACGAGCCAGGCCCACACCAGTTGAGGTTGATGAGGGGGTGGGAGGGGAGGATAGGGGACCCCATGTTGTTATAAGGGGTTGATATCGGTAGTAGGATGGAGTAAGCCGGTGCTCTGAGTAGTATGGTCAGGATGCGTGGGATAAAATGAGTGCCTGCGGGGCGTAACCCCATGAGTGACTGCACCAAAGGACGAGTTGGCTGGTGAAGGGTCAAAGGACCATAATAGGAGCATAGGCCAGGATTACCTATTTGGCTTCAGGCATAGACCATTCAACCGTAAGGATTGGGGAAAGGGAGTTTAGGGATAAAAAAGCAGATATAGACTCTCCTGACCGGAGGTGCGCACTGTCCTTCCTAAACCACTATCGGATCAAACACTAGCTAAATGACGCCGCCCAGCCTCCGGGATGTGGGCATACTGGCTGTGTAGGAGAACTGATGGAAGATTTGTAGGTGGAATGTGGAGGGAGCGGGCGCATCGATGTATACAACTGTATGTCTTATTTTTTAAATCTGCAATAAAAATTATTTTAAAAAAAGAAAAATGAGACGGAGCCGCAAGAGCCTCACGGTTGTGCGACCATTTCGCTTGTGTGCTACCTAGCAACCCCCTACACCCTCTATTTGTTGAATTTACTACAGACTGCAGTTTAAGAACGAAAAGAAAGTACATTCTAATTGCTGCCAGGTTGTCTAATGAGCTAGACATTAACAGGGTACTGAGATCTGCACAAAAAGAATTTATTATATCAGGAAAACCCACATCTTTGTCTACTGAGGACCATTCAAACTCGTTTTTGACTGGGGCTTAATGTCCCGATGTCGGTGGACCACTGCTTTCAGAAATATAGCTAGTTTGCCACAAGAATCAACCTTCTATCCTCTGGCCTTTATACCTGTTATATATCCATTACTAGACATCAATAAGGTTAATCCTTTTGACATTTTTCAGTGGGAATACTAAAAGCGCTTCTGCCATCACAAAACAGTGTTACCAGAGCCCAGGTATCTTGTAGGCCGCAGATGCCATGCTGACTATAGCACTTTAACCAATCTTTATCTTCCACCTTTTGGTTTAGTCTTGCTGTGTTTCAACTAACCAGTGCATGCATTTCACAATTTGACAAAACTTATTTTAGCACCTGTTCCATGGGAACATTTTTTACTAGACAAAGGGGAAGTCACCTCATCTATTTTCTCTTTTTGTTGTAAGCCTTTACATGCTCATTTACCACTTTCAACGGGACCTCAATAATATTTGGTATGTCAACCTACAATTTCTTGTGGTTTCTCTCTCTATCTTCTTTCATGTCTGTCCATTTCTTCTTCTTCTCTGGGTGTTTCGTCACTTTATTTATAGTAGGCTTTATATGGCGTAGTCTACTAATCTATCCTTGTTGAGTCTGATTGTTGCCTTAACGCTGACCAAGTCTCCACCACATCAATTGTGGATATTTTTTAAAGGATTAACTGGTTCTTATAGCTACACTAGTTTAATTGGAGAATATAGCTCAGGCTTCAGCTTTCTCTCTCATCTCATTTGATAGAGGCAGTCTTCGGCTGAGATAATATCATTCCTATTTTAGACTTGCTGACTCCAAGTTCAGGTAGCCAGTGTCCCCTTCATAGGTACCACTTTCTAGTCTTGGTACCCCTACTGATAGATTTTGTCATAATTCATTCTTACAGTATGGTCACGGGCACTTAATTGGACAAATGTTTCATGTAGGAAGGCTGTATTGCCCACACTTTTGGTTCCTATCCTCTGTTTCGTGTAGGTGTACAGGAAAGTGACTTGGTTTCATTACAGCTAATTGAAGTTGACCAGAACTTGTTTACCCTTTCCTGTTCTGGCACACATTGGCTTCATGTGCTCTTGACAGCTGAAGCCTGAAGGATATACAATGCCTTTAACCCCGGTTGCTTTGGAGATGTAACATTTTGATAACTGAGAGTATCCCTTCTAGTGCTCTTCAAGCTGGAACCAACAGTCTCATCATCTGACTGAATTTTCAAAAGCTTTCAATTTGTCTTAATTCAACCCAAATTGAATCTTGATCCTTTTGCACTATCGCTAGGTTTGCTCTTTTCAATTTTCCTTTGCGGTAGTCTGCTTTCAAGTTTTAGCACATTGTTTTACAAAAATGTAATTTCTCCAATATACAATTCAGCTCATCATCACACGCTAAGTGGCATGTATAATGTGTACTACCTGGCCTCGCCTTGATAAATAAAAATCCTGCTTCCAGGTGTTTTTTTCCCCCCATCATGTTGGTTATTTACTTTTGAAGTGCAGCATACCACTCGAGGTCCCTTAAGTATCTGACTTCTTGATGGGATCTGCCAACAATGTTTTTACACCAAAACGTGCCTTATGTCCAACAATAAAGGAATCCCAAAGTAGAAAAGTCAATACTACTTAGCACATTATAAACAATGCTCTTTTCCTATTTCATTCTATTACACTTTGTCCACTCAATAGATGGGATTACGCTCACACAATTAGCAATATTAACAATGTGTAAAATGTCTGTTTAATGAGATCCAATACTTGTTTACCACTCTCAGATCGTGCTCGGCATTTTACGGGTACAGACAGTGTATCTGTCTAAGTAGTTTATCAGTAAAACCACATTCAGCATTTGTGTTATTCATGGCGTTATGAATTTCCTTTATGTGAAAGAAACACTTCTGCTTCCTATCTGTGGCACAAGATACAACATCAATGCCAGACTCTACTTCGCTGATCGGTCTGTAGCCCTTTTGCTGTATCTGTTTTAAGAAGTGTTGTATTCAGAACCCACAGTTTTTTGAACCTACACTGTAAGGGCCATATTACAATGGTGGACTGTTAGTTTTCCGACCGCCATTGCTTCGGACAGGAACCGTCCGGCAATGAGCCAGCGGTCCTGCCTGCCCTAATAGGATACAACTGTCATGCAGGCGGTCATAAAATGCCTTTTTCTACTGCAGATTGTGCTGCAGCCCAGGAAAAAGGCCACAGCACAAGCCACAGTAGAAAAAGACACTTAGTACCATGTGGTGACTGGCACACTCCATATGAATGTTTGGGGGAGGGGGAGCACTACACGTGCCGCTCAGGCTACTTAGCAGTAGACCATGGGAGACAGGGGCTCTGCTTGGGGGCTCCCAAAGTTTGTTTCTGTCTGCCTTTTCATGGCGGTGGGACCACCATCTTAATCCCTAAGGTGGTGCCTGAGCAGGCACCACCTGCAGGCACCACCTCTATTGTCCGACTGCCGCCCAACGAGATCTTAGTTCCTGTCAGAGGCAGCGGTTTCCCCCCCAGACATTATCGAGCCGACTGCCTGCATCGTAATGCTGTGGTCTGACTGATGCCCTACATGTCAGGCAGACCGCTACCGAGAGCCTGTCAGTGGCGATCCGCTTGACATAATGAGGTCCCAACCCTTGAGCTAGCATTGTTGCTGCTTTACATTTCTCCATGTTCACAAAAATACAAATTCATACAGGAATTACAATATAATGATAAAATGTTTGTTAAAAATATAGAATAACATGCTGTTTAAGACAGCGTTTAAAAGGGGTATGAAGAATAACATTCTACATGAATCTATATACCACATACAGACAAGTGTGTGCCACTATAGTATATATGATTAGAAGCAGTTAACAAACCTGACTAGTTGTAGCTCCACATTTGAGCCACATCATTTCCTGTCGTCACACTGGTACCTGGTTCTTCTAACTTAAGCTGTTTAAAACAAGGAAATCTCTAACATCTATGTCAAATCAGAGGTATGTGCTCTCCAAATAATTTAGAATTAGAGTCCCTTACTCTCTTGGGTTATGAGAAAAACTGAGGAAGCACTGTTTCTAATGGCCACATAGTTGCAACACAAGCATGGGAATGGATGAAATAGCCAGTTGACTGAAAGCCACATATGTCCTTCTAGCCCCTTGGGGAATTATTTAATAATATTGAGAAAATAATACAATTTATAATAAATGTGCAGAATTAATGTGTAGGTTTTAATGAAAAAGAAAAAGCGTTTAATTGCAAAAATTGTAGTAGGCAATCATATTTACTCATACGAGCCCTCAAATGGCTAAAACAACATTGCCGGACAAACTGACATGACTAGACAATACTTGACGTGCATAAAATGTTTATTTCTTAACTTTTCCATGAACGTGTTTTTCATAACGAATAATAGTTGCATTCATATTTTCATCTAATTCTGCAAAATGTTTCTACTTACACAAAGATCACTGTTAACAAATTATTAGAAATGTGTCATTTAGTGAGATAATGAGGAAGTTCATACATGAAGATGCAGCATTTCCAAAGGGAATGAATGATGTGAAAGCCTAATAGAGTTAACATTGAATTGAAAAGTTCACTCAACATTGCTGTCTGTGGACTACTGTATTCCTGTTAGAAAACGAGGAGTGATCCTGTTCCCATAAGAGCCTCAAAAACTGATTGACTGCCTGGAGACGGAAGAAGCAATATGTTGCAAAAGCTTCAGACTGTGATGTCTATAATAGTGGGTGTTCCTAGAGCAGACCCAGGCTTATCCAATTCCATTAATCCACTGTACTTAGTCAATGATGCTTTGAGACTTCACAGAGTTTCTTGAACCTCTCTTTATGAGTAGTTCTGCTTAGATTCATTCTTGATTTATAGAACTGATTTTTGATGCTAAAGCTGCATGCTTTCTCTCTCACTTTCTCACTCGAACTAGAACTATTTATGAGTTTTGATTGACACCTTTCCTCTGCCCCATTCCCAGAATAGGGATTCTTTCCTTTATGGAACACGCTCAATGCACATTATTGCGATTTACTTATTGATTTCTAATGAGATTCTAACACCTGAGATTCATGAAATTAACTTGTGACCTTATAAAGATGATTTAATAAAGATTTGAATTATAAAACCCTTAACTCATACCAAACTCTCATTATTGACTGAAAATTGATTAGTGATTGTAATTATAATTTATGTGATGTACAGCTCCCGATCTTCTCTAAAACAATTGCAAAGATCCATTGCCTCAGTGACGGTAGGAATTAACAAGGATGATGGTAAACTGATACCTGCTCCACAAACTCTGCATGGAATATGAAAGATTATTTTTGTGTACCTTTCTACAGTTCACCACCGCCTAAGGGGACAACCCAGCTAGGCTCCTCTCCGTGCCCAGAGGGCTGACCCTGCGGTGTGCATGAGATGCACATAGGCTAGCAATAATTCTCAGTGCTAACTACCCCCCAGTTGGGTAAATGTGTTGTATTTACAGTCTGAAGCAGTCCAGTTAAAGATATCTTCTGGGACAGAGTACCAGTGACCTCAGTTGCTCCTCTGTCTTGAGTGGTGGCTCCTGCTGGAGAAATGGACAGAAGGGGCAGGGAAACGGGCACTTCAACACCCCGCTTGCTACTCACCACACAAACAGAAGAATTTGTAACCTTTCTATGAGCCAAAAATGCACTATTTTTCATTTCTTAACATTCTCTCACCAGCACTATACAATAAATGAGTCGGAGCTCTGAAGAATGAAATTAGAGTCATTGCGCATACAGGCAGCTTAGCACTCTGTACTACTTACAAGAGATGAGAGATTTAGTCACTTCATATAGTGAGCACCATTCATCTCTAATGTGCATGAAGTTCGTAAAACTGGAATCACATAAGCTAAAGGATCGCAGTGGAAGGAAGTCAAAATCTATAGAACTGCCAGATCTAAATGTGCATCTCTCTTCAAAGAGATGTGCATTTGATTTCAGTGTGACGAGTCTAATGCTTCTGGGTATGAATAGAGTGTAACTAAGAAGTTTAAAATAATATGCAGAATTCGAAAATTGTTGTCTGCTCCCACATAGCCAGATGCTGCTACTGACCTTGATCAGCTAGAGTTGCAACTGCATCCTGTCACTAGAAGATGAAGATCATTACCTTGTAAAGGGATACATGAGGGGGTACGGAAATTAAGGCCTAAGGGAACCAACACACCAAGGCATTCAGTTAGAAAAAACACAATTTTGCTATACCAGTAGTAAATGTAAATGCAGTTCACCAACACAGATGGCTCACCCTGGAGATCCCTGACAAAAGTCCTGTATCACAGATGATAACCCCTGCATATATTACTGAACCGGTCAGCTGTCTATGACACTGGCAACTTACCGATGTCATCCACAACTTGGAGTCTTGAATGGGATTCACAGGCAACATCCTTCAATGGTTCTCCTCCAGCCTTTTCAACTGAACACCAGTTTGTTCAGATATGCAACTCTAAGTCCCAGAAGAACCCTTTTTCATCTGCAGAGTTCCCCAGGATTCCATCCTGTCTCCTGTCAACGTCAGCCTCACCAATACCAGCATGAAACGTCACCAATGTGCTGATGATACACATCTTCCCTTGAAAGTTCCAGACATCCAATGCCTTACACACTGCCAGCACATCATCCAGACCTCTATGTCTAGCACCTACCTGAAGCTTAACCTCACCAACATAGAATATATTTTATTTACCAAGTGCAAGCAAAAAATAGTATAAACATGGCTAAATAACATTGATTGTTTTTAACCCTAACTTTCATCCAAAACCAAGTCACTTCGATTCACATTGTGCACCAAACTCAACATTAATGAACACATTACCAGGAAAACCAAAGCAGCCTTGTGTCAGCTCCCTCTGCTGAAGAGAGTTAAACATTTCATCCCAGACAGTGACTTCAGAACTTCTATGCAAGCCCTTGTGCTCTTGCACCTGAATGGTGGAAACACTCTGTTGCTACACAGCCTCCTTGACTCCACACTGCCTCCATCCCCCTTTTTAAGGCGATCCTACATTCTACAGTCTGTTTCATCCAAGGCCTGGGAAATACAATCACATCAACCCAATCCTGATGGGCCTCCACCGGTTCTCAGCGCCGCACCATTTTCTAAACTAGCTGCATCGTTTTTACAACCATCACACCCTGCACACATGCCTATCCGACCCTTGACCCTCCTGGGTAGGCCGCTTCCCCACCGCTGCAGCTCCACCTGCCTGTGTCCGCCCTGCCTGCCTGTCTCCTGCTAGGCCGCTGATTCCTGTCGCCTCGCATTGCCCCACTCGTGGTCTCACCTGGGGGACCTTCACTTGATTCCCTGTGCCCCCGTGTGCCTGCGTGCCCTCTTCCTTTTTGTACCCCTGTGTGTGTGCGCTATCCTGACCTGTGTCCCTCCCTCTCTCCTTCCTCCTAATTTTCTCGCCTTCGCCGCTGCCCTCCTGTTTTTTTCCCGCCACTGACTCCCGTGCAGCCCCCCCCACGCCCATTCGCCGTCCTGCCCTCCCGCCTCCTGCCTAAGCGGGCGGCCTAAGGAAAGCCCGTCTGCGCCCGTCTGCGCCTGGACGGTTCTGGCACCTGGACCGCGCCCAGCGCCAGAACCCCTGATCCCAGCCGATGCCAGGGCACCCGACTGAGATACGACACCGCCACCCTCATCGCACTCAACACCGGACGACTAGCCGCCTGCCACCGAGCCACCCCGAGGCGCACCCACGGACCCTTCACCTGCCAGGCCTGCAAATTCACCTGCCTCCGAACCTGCATGCCACCCACCGAACACAGCAACGACAACAACAACCACCTCAAGTGCATCCTCCTCAACACCCGCTCCATCCACAAACACGCCGTTGAACTCTGGGAACTCCTTGATACCACAGCACCAGACGTCGCCTTCCTCACAGAAACCTGGATGAACGCCTCCTCGGCCCCCGACATCACCATAGCCATCCCGGACGGCTACAAAATCACCCGGAAGGACCGCGTCAACAATCCTGGAGGAGGAATCGCCATCATCTACAGGAACACCATCAGCGCCACGACCAACACCGATGACACACTCACCGCTGCCGAACACCTACACTTCCAGATCCACACCGACCCCCAAACCACCCTCAGAGGAACACTAATCTACAGACCCTGGGCCCACGAACACAATTCAGCGAAACCATCGCAGACTTCATCAGCCCGCACGCCCTGGCCTCACCAGAGTACATCCTCCTAGGGGACCTGAACTTCCACCTGGAGAAAAACAACGACAACAACACCACCACCCTGCTCGACAACCTCGCCAACCTCGGACTCAAGCAATTAGTGGACACGCCCACCCACCTCGCCGGCCACACGCTCGACCCCATCTTCTCCGCCAGCAACCATGTCTCCTTCAGCCACTCCACCAGACCACAATGGACAGACCACAGCTGCATCCACTTCACCTTCAAGAAGACCACCTCCCACCAATAGACGCTACAGATCCCCCGCAGATGCTGGAGCAAAGTCACCACAGACTAGCTGACCACATCGCTGAGCCAGAACCCACCTGTCAACACCCCCAACGCCAACGACGCAGCACACAATCTCGCACAGTGGATCACCAACTGCGCCAACGACCTCGCTCCTCTGAAGAAACCCCCAGGCAAGACGAGCAACAGAAAAACCTCCTGGTTCACAAACACCCTCAAAATTGCAAAGAAATCATGCCGAACCCTCGAAAAAGCTTGGCGCCACAAACGGACATCAGAAAACATGACAGCCTTCAAGAACGCCACCCGCGAATACCACCAGATGATCCGCACCACCAAAAGGACATCATTCAAAGAGCGGCTGGGCAACAACGCCCACAACAGCAAGGAACTCTTCAGCACCGACCCCAACGCTAGCAACAACGACATTACACCGTCGCAAGACCTCTGCAACTCCATCGCCACTTTCTTCCACCGCAAGATCGCAGTTATACACGACAGCTTCGGACCCCAGACTCCGCCTCCAACCACCAAACCAACGACCCCCACCACCAGCCTCAATGCATGGACCCCCGCCAGCACTGAAGACACCACCCGCGTCATGAACACCATCCACTCCGGCTCCCCCTCCGTCCCATGCCCTCATCATATCTTAAACAAAGCCGACACCATCATCGCACCCCACCTCCGGAACGTCATTAACAGCTCCTTCACATCAGCCACCTTCCCGGGAAGCTGGAAACACACAGAAATCAACGCCCTTCTGAAAAAACCAACAGCGGACCCCAAAGACCTCAAGAACTTCTGCCCCTTCTCTCTTCTCCCCTTCCCGGCGAAAGCCATCGAGAAGACCGTCAACAAACAGCTGACTGCATTCCTCGAAGAAAACAGCTCGCTCGACCCATCCCAGTCCGGATTCCGAGCCAACCACAGCACCTAGACCGCCCTCATCGCAGCCACCGATGACATTAGGACCCCCATGGACAACGGAGAGACAGCCGCTCTCATCCTCCTGGACCTCTCGGCGGCCTTCGACACCGTCTGCCACCGTACCCTAATAACCCGCCTCTACAACACTGGGATCCAAGGAAAGGCCCTGGACTGGATCACATCGTTCCTCTCTTACAGAACCCAGAGAGTCCGCCTCCCTCCCTTCCGCTCCCAGGCCACCAAGATCATCTGCGGCGTACCCCAGGGCTCCTCACTCAGCTCAACTCTCTTCAATATCTACATGAGCCCCCTCGCCACCATCACCCGCAAACACAACATCAACATCATCTCCTACGCCGACAACACCCAACTCATTCTCTCCCTCACCAAAGACCCACTTACCGCCAAAGCCAACTTCCAGGACGGAATGAAAGAGGTCGCAGAATGGATGAGGCACAGCCGCCTGAAGCTCAACTCAGACAAGACGGAGGTCCTCATCCTCAGACAATCCCCTTCCGCCTGGGACGACTCCTGGTGGGCCACGTCGCTGGGCACCCCACCGACACCCACTTACCACGCACGCAACCTGGGATTCATCCTCAACTCCTCTTTCACGATGACCAAACAAGTCAACGCAGTCTCGTCCTCGTGTTTTAACACCCTGCGCATGCCCCAAAAGATCTTCCGGTGGATCCCCACCGAAACCAGAAAGACGGTCACCCAGGCCCTCGTCACCAGCCGACTGGACTACGGAAACGCCCTATATGCAGGAACCACAGCCAAACTTCAGAAACGCCTTCAGCGCATACAGAACGCCTCCGCACGACTCATCCTCGACATCCCCCGCCACAGCCACATATCCGCCCACCTGAGAAACCTGCACTGGCTCCCAGTCAGCAAGAGGATCACGTTCAGGCTGCTCACCCACGCACACAAAGCGCTCCACAACATGGGCCCCGAATACCTCAACAACCGCATCTCGTTCCACACCCCCACCCGCCAACTCCGCACCTCCAGCCCCGCCCTCGCCACCGTCCCACAGATTCGCAGAGCCACCACCGTAGGAAGATCATTCTCCTACCTTGCAGCGAAGACATGGAATTCCCTCCCCGCACACCTACGACTGACCCAGGACCATCTCACCTTCAGGAAACACCTCAAGACCTGGCTGTTCGAGCAGTAGCAGCACGCCCCCTTCTCCCCAGCGCCTTGAGACCCTAACGGGTGAGTAGCGCGCTCTACAAATGTACTGATTGATTGATTGATTGATAGATCAGTGCACAAATCTCATGTGGCTCTCAGCAGTCGAAGCCAGGATACCATCAGACTCGAAAAACAGGAGTTCCAACAAAGAAAAACAAGTGAACATGCCGTTTCAATCTATGTAATCGAGCTCTGGAACAACATCCCCTTATCCTTCAAAACTGCCCCAACTTTGTTCCAATTCCAGAACGAGTTGAAGATACACTTCTTTAAAGAACATTCAATATCCCCACACATAACAAGATGAGAAGTGATGGGCTGTATATCAGGGGCCAGGTATGTCCAGGGATGATGATCTAAGGAAGGATCTATGTGATATGTAAAAATAAACATATTCTGAAACATGTCCAGCCTAACTGACCAGGCTGTAAATCCTTTCATTGTTTCTTTTGTTGATGTGTACTCCCTGACACAAATTTGTGACAAAATACCTTTCTTGTGAAAACTATGTTATCTACATTTAAAAGAGGGACAGCCATGCCACAAATCCTTTTTTTTTTTTTTTTTTTTTGATTAAAAGATTTTATTGAAAAATAAAAAGTTTTTACCTGTTTCTGCTATACAATTTCTCATGCTCCAAAGGGTCCCAAAATATCATACTGATTTCCCCCATGCTGCTCTTCTACCTGCTACCCCCCTTCAAGCTCGGGGTTTTGCATTTTATAAAATAACTAGCAGCCCGTCCCGACGTTGTCCGGATATGAATTGCTGCCGGCCAGTAGTAAATTGTTTTGTAGGATTTCGTTTTGATAGCATTTCTTATCTATGACAGGCCTGTGAAACGCTCCTATTCACAGTGCACTGCTGATGCACTTAAGAGTGCGCGTTCAGTAGTGTGTGAACTCGAGTTTCCCTACTTTATTTTTCCTTGCAATATTATATAGCGCAAACTTGACAACATAGCATGAGCTCAATTTACATTACAGAAGAACACGTTCATTTGTGGTAGGCACAGGGAGACAAAGCGATTTGCCTGGAATCACAGGATGTTGAGCTGATGCCGAGATTCGAACGTAGCTCCCCAGCTCTAAAGTTCGCAATTCTAGAACTTGTGGCGGGAGGTGGGTCTAAAAGTGTATGTCGGTGCTGGCCATCAATGAGAGAGACCTGTGCATTTTTCAAATGGGTGGTGAAAAAATATGAGTATGTTGCTGGAGATGTGGGCCGCCGGGCCACCAATGTAATTACCGGGGGAGGGTAAACACCCATTATTCCGCAACTTTCTTTCCGCATACCATGACTCCGCATATTTTCATTACGAAAGTACCATGACTCCGCAATGCCATTATAACGCATGGCATTACATTTTATATGCTTTTACCACACATACATTTACAACGAAATTAGTTGTAAATGCATGAATGGTAAAAGCATGTTTTTTTTAATGTTTGGATAAGGTAAGTATGCGTATAGGGGTATATGTTTTGGGGTACTGAGGTAAATGTTTTGGGGTGTTTGGGTATTTTAAGGGTTCAGATATAGTTTTGGGTTATGGGGTACAGGGGTACTTTTAGGGTTCAGGGGTAGGTTTGGGTTTTGGGGTACAGGGGTATTTTAAGGGTTCAGGGCTAGGTTTGGGTTTTGGGGTACAGGGGTATTTTTAGGGTTCAGGGCTAGGTTTGGGTTTTGGGGTATTTTAGGGTTCAGGGGTAGGTTTAGGTTTTGGGGTACAGGGTTATTTTTAGGGTTCAGGGCTGGGTTTGGGGGTACAGGGGTATTTTTAGGGTTCAGGGGTAGGTTTGGGTTTTGGGGTACAGGGGTATTTCAAGGGTTCAGGGCTAGGTTTGGATTTTGGGGTACAGGGGTATTTTAGGGTTGAGGGTAGGTTTGGGTTTTGGGGTACAGGGGTATTTTTAGGGTTCAGGGCTAGGTTTGGGTTTTGGGGTACATGGGTATTTTTAGGGTTCAGGGGTAGGTTTGGGTTTCGAGGTACAGGGGTATTTATAGGGTTCAGGGCTAAGTTTGGGTTTTGGGGTACAGGGGTATTTTTAGGGTTTAGGGATAGGTTTGGGTTTTGGGGGACAGGGTATATTTATAGGGTTAAGATGGGTTAGTGTTTAAGGCTGTTGGGGTATTTTAAGGAGTAAGGGTGGGTTAGGATTATGGGGTGCAGGGGTATTTAAAGGGAGCAGGGTGGGATTCGTTTTTAGGGTGTAAAGGGTAATAAAATAAAATAATGAATACAAATAATATAAATAATGCAATTTAAAAGAATAAATGTTTTAATTAAATTTAAAAAATGTGTATATATATATGTATATATATATATATATATATATTACCTACTGGCGGTCGCCAGTAGGTAGTTATAGTTAGGACCTAGTTTCCATAGGAAATCCTCAACATTCTATTTGGAATAACTTTGGCCCTGGTTGAAGAATCTTAGCGAATTTCTCAAAGAAGATGGCTCGGTCCGCTGCGCTCCTTCCCTAAAAGTTTGGGGGGGATTGGTCAAGTGGGGGCTGAGATAAAAGGGGGGTCCCAAAACGTGTTTTCTCCATGTTATTTTCCATAGGACCTTTAGACTCGGCTACAGGTCGAACGGCTGAATGGATTTATAAGAAATTTGGCAAAACTGTACAGTCGGGCTCGCAGATTACGCTTTTTTTGGAATGGTGTAAATCCGTTCAGTAGTTGCTGAGGAAATTAAAGTTAAAGTCAATTATATATCTATACGCGCGGACGGGTGCGCGCACTCAAGCGGCTGCGCGCGCGAGCGGAATTTTGCTGCGTGACGTCTGTTAACGTTCGATTCAAAGGAAATCAGGAAGTGTTGACCGCCATTTTGTCATTGCGAGTAAATATATTGTTGATTTCAAAGCGTTGGAACATGGAAAGGGGAGAAGGTAGAGATTGTTTTGCTGCGTAGGTTTTCTCAGGGTGTGCAGTAAGGCCCTTAAAGGCGAAAATATATATATATATTTTTTTTTTAAGTTGCGTGGTGCGCGCACTCGGTCGCGCATACCTATTTACAAGAGTGTGAAAATGGAGATAAATCAGACGTTTGAGTGCTTTGATATAAGGTGGCTCTGAAAAGAGCCCTTGTGTTAATTGAGTTTTTTCTGCATTTATAAGTAAGTACCGATGCAGAGCCTGATGTTGCAGAGGAAGATTCTGTTTCCCTCATCCGTGAAATGAACACCATCTCTCCTATAGATGTCTTGCATGTGGTAACGCAAGTCGTTGTGGTAAATAGAACCCATGCTATAATCTCTGAGGAATGCAGAAACAGATTTATTTACATGTCTCCTTGCTTTCTCAATTTGTGCACAATGTTGATTGGACCAATTACATTTCTGTCTTTAGCATATATTGGAATATACCAAGGCAGTTCGAGGAAAAAGTGTCATCAATTGTTGAAAGGTGTCTTTTAGAAGCATTTCCAGACCTACCCCAGTCAATGTGCCTAGATCGTTCCCACCACAGTGCACAATTATAAGGTCTGGTTATGGGAGATGCATAAAAGTTTTCACCAATGGGATTTATTGGTGACATCTCAATCCTCTTTGGCCAATCCACGTTATTTGCACATTTGGTAAATCGAGGTTGGAAATTCGTCTGGTTGCTGCATATTTTCCAGTCCAGTGAATATAGCTGTGTCCTAAAAGCCAAATCTTCATTTTCAAGGCAGATGCACTCGTACTCCGATGGGTTCTGGAAGTGGAATGGCAGTTAGAAGCTGAAAGTCAGGATAAAAAAATGGTTGAGGCTTGGTGTGGTTGAAAAACAAAAAATGATTGGTTGATTCTAATACGTGAAGATTGAAGACTACGTTGCATGTTAATGTTATGTAAAACTAAAAGTACTATTGGGTGTGAAAAAAATGACATGTAATAGAGCTGTGGATAGGCAGGTGTTTCTGGAGGGAAAACAGTGTTGTTACTTTGCTGTAGAACGTTGAGATATGAACTTTTGACCTGTGCCTTCAGCCAGGTGCAGAATGAGGTGTTACCATGGAAACAGCCAGAGATGGCAGTGGGTGATGGGTGACTTTTATGTGACATTGAAAATATTGTGAGGGAGAACCAACTGAAATGTAAATGCTTACGTTACGCGCTCGGCGCCGCGCCCCGGATTGCTTCCGGGAAGCTGCGCTTCGCGCCTCGCGCACCGGAGCACTTCCGGGTGCGCTAACGCGGCGCGTCATATGACGCATTACGCAACAACGCAATACGTCGTTGGGGCTCCACCGGAACTGAGTTTCAGACTGAAGCTGGCGTCAGCATGAGAGCACCCCGTGGCTACGTCGTGGCCATTCCGCGAGCAATCATGGCAGTCGCTCCCCACCGGAAGTCTGCAGGAGTCGGGGGCCTCGGTGACTCTTGTAGAATCTTCAAGGCTGAGGGGACGCTTTTGGGAATGGGGCCCATGCCCTAGCAGTCAAGCGTCCGAGTTCCAGTGTTGCCCAGAGCCATCCTTGCAGGCCAGGCCCAAGTCTGTGGAGCCGACCGCCATTTCCTGAGCTCCGTGGCAGCCGCCTGTCGCTGTATCGGAAGAGTGGGTGCAATTCAGCCGGATGGCGGGTGAGACGCTGTAATAGCAAGAGCAGGCGTAATTCAGCTGGCCGAGCGAGGCAATGTGCTGCAGGAGCGGGCGCAACTGAGCTTGTCGAGTGAAGCGCTGGGGTGTAGCTGAGAAACCTCCACCTTGGGAGGTGGGGGAGGCTCGTTCGCGCCGCCTCTCCCTTCCAGTGCACCCCACGCCGTCTCCTGGCGCAGGTATATGTGATGGTTGGACCAGGGCACCGCAGGACGTGTCTTTAGGTCAAACGGATTGTGGGACAAGGTCCAGAATGGAAGAGGCGTCAAAAGGCAACAAGTTCCGCCTGACCCCGGGAGCCGGCCGCCTATGTCGTGGGCGATCTCAGGCCATACCAGGGCAACAAGACTTGGGGAGGGGGCAGGAGCCAAGCGCCCCCTCCGAGTCCGTGCCACCACACCGCCCCTCGGGGGCCTCCGTCAAGCGGCTCAGGGAGGCACCGCAGGCAGCCGTTCTTCAGATCAGTTGTTCTCACCGGCAAGCAAGAGTGGGTGCAATTCAGGTGGCCGAGCGAGGCAATGCGCTGCAGGAGCGGGCGCAACTCAGCTTGTCGAGTGAAGCGCTGGGGTGTAGCTAAGAAACCTCCACCTGGGGAGGTGGGAGAGGCTCGTTCGCGCCGCCTCTCCTTTCTAGTGCACCCCACGCCGTTTCTTGGACCCTGAAGTATGGCACTCAACATCCAGAACTTATGACATTTGTGCAAGGCAGGGACATCGAAGCCTCTCAGGGACCAAGTATATCCAGAGTCCTTCCTATAGAAGGTGGTGGGGGTGGCGGCATTAGCAAGGCATCCCCCCACACAACTTGTCGGACCCTGAAGTATGGCACTCAACATCCAGAACTTATGACATTTGTGCAAGGCAGGGACATCGAAGCCTCTCAGGGACCAAGCGTATCCAGAGTCCTTCCTACAGAAGGTGGTGGGGGTGGCGGCATTAGCAAGGCATCCCCCCACACAACTTGTCGGACCCTGAAGTATGGCACTCAACATCCAGAACTTATGACATTTGTGCAAGGCAGGGACATCGAAGCCTCTCAGGGACCAAGCATATGCAGAGTCCTTCCTACAGAAGGTGGTGGGGGTGACGGCATTAGCAAGGCATCCCCCCACACAACTTGTTGGACATCACCTCTGGATGTACTGGGTGTTCAATTTCAGAATTGAAACTACTAAGAAGCAATTAGAAGTGTTGTTTTCATGTTGCAGCAGGCTGCTATGTAAATAGTTATTTAATAAAACGTTTTACCCTGTTACTTTGCTGGTGTGTTGTATATATTTATAATATTTACCTTGAAAAATCACTGAAAAAACCATAGGTTATAGACCATATATAGTTAAATATCTGAAGTTCATCTCTGCACTCGATGGAGATACAGGTCGTCGATCAGAAGATGTGCTGGCCACCTCTAATGGTAATAGCGTGGTCTGGGCTCTTGTCGTTGCCTCTGCAAATTGCACAGGGTGCACTTGTTTGACATGCCGCACCATGGTATGTATGGAAAAGGAATATTTTTTTGCTGGATTTCTTCTTGAGAGAACCAAGTCACATATCGTGCAGGTTACTTTTGGTGCATTCACTTTCTTTTGATCTTCAGGATAAGTGAAAAATTGCCAGATGAAAGATTTATTTTTTCTTATTAAAGGTAGTCGATCATTTTGGTCAGATTCGGAAGATGAATGAGATACGGTAGCCATTTCACCAAAGTCTTCCGAAAGATGTAGGACGTTGTTCTCTCTTGAGAGTAGAAAAGATAGTGAGGGAAGTGGGTGGAGTGCTGCGTGTAAATTGCAGAATTGAAACTATTAAGAACCAATTGAAAGTGTTGTTTTCATGTTGCAGCAGGCTGCCATGTAAATAGTTATTTAATAAAACGTTTTACCCTGTTACTTTGCTGGGGTGTTGTATATATTTATAATATTTGCATAGTGTTTGTCGTTATTTTGGGTGGGGTGGGCGGCGGAGCCGAGCTGTCTTGCAGCCATCATGGCGTCGAGCTAGGTTCTTCTCACTAGTTTCATATTTCTCATGAGGGGTTGTTCCTAATTTTTCTATTTTAGCGAGGTCAAAAAGAGATTCCATCAGTGGCCTACTGATTTTGCTCGATTCCTTTTGTTTTTTCTAACGATTTATATGTTATAGTTTGCTAGCACGATACAGCGGCTAGTCCGCATTTTATATATATGTCCTTTTTATTAGGGGTGTCCTCCGGTGGAGTCGGACGATCTACCTTTAATAAACGGTCCGGGTTGAACCAACTACCATCCTGATTTTGTATATCTTCTGAGCTGGATTTAAGCACACAATTGTTAAAGTATGAAACGTTTTATATTTCTAAAAAAAATACCAAGGTGTGTACATCCGGTAACGCACGAAAGTTTAAAAAGACATTCAGCTCCATTTACTGAAAAGTTTCATAAGAATAAAAAAAGTCTAGGTACAGTCTCTTTGACGTACTATAAGTTCTTTGAGGGGTATATGAAGAAATTCAATAAGTTCAAATTGCAAAGTTTTCACGAAATATATAGGCAGGTGCGCGCACTCGGTCGCGCACGAAAGCCTGGAAATGCGAAAACCATTTTATTGACAACTGTTGCCGAGAGTGCGCACACCGGGTCGCGCACGAAAGTTTAGTAAGGCTATTTTTATTTACAGACAAATTTTAATGAGTTCAAAAAAAGGCAAGGTACAGACTTTCAAATTCTGTATCGCTTTACAAGGAGTCTCTATGCAACTTGAACAGTGAAGAAAACGGCTTGTTTTCGAAAAAAATATTGTCAGAACTTTATTGACAAAAGTATAGGTTGCATACACGACATATTTCTGAATTAGCATTTTAAAAACCAATGAAATTCACAGAAAAAACCATAGGTTTTACACACGTTATAGTTAGGAAGTAGCATTTAAAAAACCTATGAAATTCACTGAAAAAACCATAGGTTTGACACATGTTATAGTTAGCTGGAAATTTTACTGATATAACCAATGAAATTCCACGTTATAGTTAGTTGGACTCACTATAACTTGCGCGTGCAATGCACTGCTGATGACGTCACATATTACATCACTCATGACATGGTCAGTGACATCATTCATGACATCACTGATGACACCATCCTTGTGACATAGTGACAGACCTCCTTTCACTGTAATGTAACCCTTGAAACATATATTCAAAAATAGAAACTGAAATTTAAAAAAAAATGGAGATACCCATATCAGTTACAACAAGCAATTCAGTAATTCCACCATCTATATACACATCTACTCATTCAGCAACAGTTCTATATAGTCACTCATACATATACTCACTCATCATATGAAGTGATACACCTATACATCCTGTTACACACCGACAGTCATCCAAAAGTTACTCACACACATACTCACACGTGCAAATAAACTATTGAACATCCATTTATTTGAATATAGAGTTATACACACACTTCCACCTTACTTCTATTGAAAATTACACATATTTATTCTCTTAAACAATCACTTATAGAAACACATACTTATTTAAACAAGAACTCTTACAATCTCTTACTCTCACATATACTCACTTATATACATCAATATTCACATATACTAGATTAAAACATATGTAGTTACTGATAAAGACACTAGTGAGACAGTCATTCACTCACTAACAAACACATATACACACTCATCCACCCATACAGTCCTGCACATATGCTGTCTTCAAAACACATACAAACAGAGAGTCAGTTACTCATGCATCTATGTGCTAAGTAATACCCCCACCAAACCATATAGACACTCATACTGATACTAAGAGAAACATCTAATAACCCATATACATACGCATGTAGCTACTTACCAACAAATGTAGCCACTTATACACAAAGTGAAACACTAATATATATATTTAAATATTTAAACATTACTCACTAATATTTATTTTTCAGAAAGACACATATTCACTGGATGGTGTCATCAGTGATGTCACTGACCATGTCATGAGTGATGTAATATGTGACGTCATCAGCAGTGCATTGCACGCGCAAGTTATAGTGAGTCCAACTAACTATAACGTGGAATTTCATTGGTTTTATATCAGTAAAATTTCCAGCTAACTATAACATGTGTCAAACCTATGGTTTTTTCAGTGAATTTCATAGGTTTTTTAAATGCTACTTCCTAACTATAACGTGTGTAAAACCTATGGTTTTTTTCTGTGAATGTGAATATATATATATATATATATATATATATATATATATATATATATATATATATATATATATATATATATATATATATATCTTCACACGCCGGTTCCTGTTTTCCCAGCCACTGCGAGCGCTCAATGTGGGTGCGTTTCCCTACGGCGGAACCTCGCCGTTCAATATAACACACTCTTCCGATTTCACGAAAGTAATGGGCGCACACTCGCTGCCTTTCCACAATTGTTTTAATCAATTTTTACAGCTTGGAAACAAACAAACCGATCTGATCGGTTTGTTTGTTTCCAAGCTGTAAAAATTGATTAAAACAATTGTGGAAAGGCAGCGAGTGTGCGCCCATTACTTTCGTGAAATCGGAAGAGTGTGTTATATATATATATATATATATATATATATATTACCTACTGACGGTCATCAGTAGGTATATATAGTTAGGACCTAGTTTCCATAGGAAATCCCCAACATTCTATTGGGAATAACTTTGGCGCTGGTTGATGAATCTTTGCAAATTTCTCAAAGAAGATGGCTCGCTCCGCTCCTCTCCTTCCCTGAAAGTTTGGGGGGGATTAGTCAAGTGGGGGCTGAGAAAAAAGGGGGGTCCCAAAACGTGTTTTCCCCATGTTAATTTCCATAGGACCTTTAGACACGGCTACAGCTTGAACCACTGAAGGGAATTACACCAAACTTGTCAAAATGGTAGTGTCTGGTACGCAGGTCACGCTTTTTGTTAAATAGTGTAAATCCCTCCAGTAGTTCCTGAGAAAATTAGAAGAGAAATCAATTATATATCTATAAGCGCGCACAGTGCGCGCACTCCGCGATTTTTCACGATTTTTTTTGGGGGGGGGGGCTTGGGGGGCTTCTCTCTTTCATTTTAATGTTTTTAATTTCATTTCGAGGGTGCCCACCCCTCGTTTTGCCCCCCGAGATCCCCGCCGCCGCCTGAGCTGCCTTAAGATGGCCGCCGCCTGGTTGTGGGCGGGGCCGGGAGGACGTGGTTTCCGCTTCCCCCTGCCTGGGGGAAGCCTTTGCTGTGCGACCACCTTCTTCCAGGTTATTATGGGCAGTCTTTCCAGTCCTAGATTTGGGTGTTAGCCTAACATTTCGATGTTGTGCCCTTAATTAGGAAGCGTCCATCGAAATCCAGAGCAGGGGGGGAGGGGGATTCCTGCTCTTGCTTGTAGCATTTACGGGAACCAAAGGAGGGAGGAACACAGCAAGGTCGGTAACACGTCGCAATTGCACTTGAAACATATTATGATGTGTTTTGACCAAGAGCTGCTGGCGATGTAGCCGCTGACTCATTCTTTTCAGTGGTACTCGGAGCGCCCCTGAACTGCTGCAGTGGCCGCGTTACCGGGGCAGTGCTTTGTTGACAACTGGTAGACTGATGCCGCTTGGCTTGGTTCAATGAAGATTAACGTGGGGGGTTGGGCGGTAGGAGGGGGGGAGTCGTGCTCGTAGAGATACATGATGATTAACATCTGTTTCGGTTTGTAGATGATACCATTGAATGGTAAGTGGCTGAAAGTCGACTCTCCGCGCTTTCTTGCCAAAGTCTGTGTTGGTAAAAGGGCTCAGCAAGTTTTACCTATGTATTTTCATTTGGTAAAGCGCTGCTAGCTTTACCTAAATCGCGTTAGTGCGCTTTACATATAGAAATGAAAGGTTAAAAAAGTAATATGCTGTTGAGTTTAATTCCTTTGTCGATTAATTAATATTTGTGTCTTCTCTTGCTCATCCGGTGCTATTGATTGCTTTCCTTTGCTGGTAGACCTTCTATTTTTCTGTGTTATGGAGATTTGTGAACTGGCTATGAAGGGGCTCATTTCTTTGATGATGGGCTAATTTGAATTTAACACTGCCGTTGTTATATGGTTGTAAATTCTGTGTTTCAATGAATTTTGATACGATTACGCTGGAATTTAATTTGTTTAATATTTTATCCTATTTATGATGGCATTGAATTCAGCTTGTATTTTAAATTGTATTTATATAATAATTGTGTGTGTTTTTTATGTGGACCTCATTATAGATCCAAATTCTTAATAAAATTGAATTGAGTGCAAGTGAAGAGTTACAGTAGCAAATGTAACAAATGTGAAACTAGTGAGTATGGCCGGCCTTGGGCATGGGTGATGAGGGCCAGGACGCCTAGATTTAGAGTGGTGTATATTGAGCTGACCTAGGTAACTTTTTTTCTGTCCACCAGTGCCTCCATTTTCTCTAAACATTTTGTTTCTCTTCGTTAGTCTTCCTAGATCCCCTCATCCCATCTCTTCCCCCACGCCCCTTGGGTGGCCTCTCGCCTGTAATTGATTTATTTATTTATTGCGATTTTATATAGCGCGAACATTACCCGAAGGTGTCAGAGCCCTTTGCAAAAGAACCAGTTGCGTTACATAAGGACTTTGGATTACGCAAGTTACATAAGAGATACAAACAGGAAACATTTGCAAATGTACAAGTTGTAAAGTCACACAACGAAGAGATACACACAGAAAAAAAATGCAAATGTACAAGTTGCAAAGTCACTCAAGGAAGACATACAAACGGATGAACTCTAAACTCATAGGAATGGTAGTAAGTACAAAGGTCTACTACATATACTAGTGGTTAGAGTTATACATAAATAGTTAGCATCCTAATAGGTGATTCAGGTGAAGGGGGGATTTGCCTTCACTGAGGTAACCAGCCTCCTGAGCTGAAAACACAAAAGGCCCCTTTAACCCCTTGGCCGCAGCGGTAATTCTACCGCGGGCCGGGGGGGGGGGGGAACCACTCCGTCACGAGCCACGGGCGCACTGTGCTCATGACGGAGTGGTTCCGTCACGCCCTGCCCGCTCATTAATTCCATCGCGCAGGCGCGGAATTGCTGCAGCGTGGGCGGCCCCGCAATGACGGAACCACTCCGTCATTAACACAGCACGCACGTGGCTCGTGACGGAGTGGTTCCGTCACGAGCACGGAACGGGTTAAGATCCACAACAGCAGCAAGGAGGGGAGAGATTGCCAGTAGTGGTGACCTTCAGTAACTCTCATTACCAGAGAGCAGCATGGCTCCTTTCCTCCCCCAGGGTTGCTCCACAGCAGCCTCTGCTAGGGATCTTCTGTTAAGGTTGCTGGCTACAGCTAGAATAGCATCAAATAATATTTCACTCATGAATGAATAATTGACATTTGTTAATCACAGTAGAGTGTCCTGGTTCTCAGGGTTGGCCTTTAGCTTGGCGAGCTGGGTCCATTCTCAGAGCCCAGACCTTAATGGGCGCAGTAGTAGCCTGCAGTCGTCTCTCACAAACCTGCCTTTAAAGAAATATGTAGTAAACAGGGTTCTGAAGTCTGTTTTTCTCCTTTTCCTTGTCCCCTCTCACCTCCCATACCCCTCCTATTTTCCCAAGACACTGAAAAGATGCAAGTAGGAAGGGCAGGCCAAATGGAATTTCTCCTAGGGCGCAACAAATAGTGCATACTGTGAAATAAGTTTTATATATATATATATATATATATATATATATATATATATATATATATATATATATATATTCACTGAAAAAACCATAGGTTTTAGGCCTTATATAGTTAGGAATTAGCATTTAAAAAACCTTTGAAATTCACTGAAAAAACCATAGGTTTTAGGCCTTATATAGTTAGGAATTAGCATTTAAAAAACCTTTGCAATTCACTGAAAAAACCATAGGTTTTAGGCCTTATATAGTTAGGAATTAGCATTTAAAAAACCTTGAAAATTCACTGAAAAAACCATAGGTTTCAGGCCTTATATAGTTAGGAATTAACATATAAAAAACCATTGAAATTCCACCCATATAGTTAGCTGGACATTGTATTGATATAAAACCAATGAAATTCCACATATAGTTAGTTGCACTAGCTATATATTTCGCGCATCCGCAATCCAATGCTGATGATGTCACATATTACATCATTCATGACATGGTCAGTGACATCACTGATGACATCACTGATGACATCTCAAATGACATCACTGATGACAGCTCATTTAACATCAATGATCACACCACTGATGATTTACTTCATGTGATAATACAATGCACCTCCTTACAATCTAATATAACCTCTGTTACACCTAGTGTAAAATACAGAGTATCATTTTTGAAACTATTGACACACCAATACCATTTACTACATACGCACTCACTGATTCCTACGTCTACACACACATTCATTCATTCACCCATAAGGTCACTCGTACATACAGTCACTCATCATTACAACACTATCATATGCACTCATACACCTATGCAGATACTCACACACTGCCACTCATCCATGGAGTTACTCACACACCTAGTCAGTCCTATAAAGAATCAATCACACTTTGATTTCTTCATCTATACAGTTAAACACAGAACAGCTTACATTTTCACAGATATACTAAGACATACTTACTCACTTATACAATCAAATCCCTCATCCATACTCTTATACATCCACTCATTCTTCAATATGTAAAACATATTTAAACTTTACAAAAACACACAGACACTGGATGATGTCATCAGTGATGTCATTTGAGATGTCATCAGTGATGTCATCAGTGATGTCACTGACCATGTCATGAATGATGTAATATGTGACATCATCAGCATTGGATTGCGGATGCGCGAAATATATAGCTAGTGCAACTAACTATATGTGGAATTTCATTGGTTTTATATCAATAAAATGTCCAGCTAACTATATAGGAGGAATTTCAATGGTTTTTTATATGTTAATTCCTAACTATATAAGGCCTGAAACCTATAGTTTTTTCAGTGAATTTTCAAGGTTTTTTAAATGCTAATTCCTAACTATATAAGGCCTAAAACCTATGGTTTTTTCAGTGAATTTCAAAGGTTTTTTAACTGCTAATTCCTAACTATATAAGGCCTAAAACCTATGGTTTTTTCTGTGCCGCAGAGGTTAGCCCTCGGGCTGTCCAAGCCCCCCACGGAGACGTCCAACAACGCCACCGAGTTGGGAGCGAGGAGTGTTGTTTGGAGCATCACAGACAGCTGCGGTGTTGATCGAATACTGCATACCCCACTGTGGTTTTTATAATTTTGAACATTGTGCTTCGAGGAAGGCCACTCACCGGAGAAGGACAGGACTTTGGACTGCAGGTACCATGATGCCCTGCGAGCGGCCACGCCCACCTGGGCGGGTACCAGTGATGTCAATTGGCCTTAATAAGCGTCTGCCTTTGAAGCCCAGTCATTGCCTCTGATGAAGTATGAACTACGAAACGCGTCAGGCTGACTCTCATTGTTTGCTGTTTTTTGGATCCATTTCGCAAGCTGCGCTCCTTCCAAGAATAAAAGCTGAATCTTTCACCTTGCTCATGGGCTCCCTCTTTCCTTCGGGCGAACTAAGTTTGGATTTTTAGCGGAGTGCCTGTGCCGCAGAGGTTAGCCCTGGGGCTGTCCAAGCCCCCCACGGAGACGTCCAACAACGCCACCGAGTTGGGAGCGAGGAGTGTTGTTTGGAGCATCACAGACAGCTGCGGTGTTGATCGAATACTGCATACCCCACTGTGGTTTTTATAATTTTGAACATTGTGCTTCGAGGCAGGCCACTCACCGGAGAAGGACAGGACTTTGGACTGCAGGTACCATGATGCCCTGCGAGCGGCCACGCCCACCTGGGCGGGTACCAGTGATGTCAATTGGCCTAAATAAGCGTCTGCCTTTGAAGCCCAGTCATTGCCTCTGATGAAGTATGAACTACGAAACGCGTCAGGCTGACTCTCATTGTTTGCTGTTTTTTGGATCCATTTCGCAAGCTGCGCTCCTTCCAAGAATAAAAGCTGAATCTTTCACCTTGCTCATGGGCTCCCTCTTTCCTTCGGGCGAACTAAGTTTGGATTTTTAGGGGAGTGCCTGTGCCACAGAGGTTAGCCCTGGGGCTGTCCAAGCCCCCCACGGAGACGTCCAACAACGCCACCGAGTTGGGAGCGAGGAGTGTTGTTTGGGGCATCACAGACAGCTGCGGTGTTGATTGAATACTGCATACCCCACTGTGGTTTTTATAATTTTGAACATTGTGCTTCGAGGCAGGCCACTCACCGGAGAAGGACAGGACTTTGGGCTGCAGGTACCATGATGCCCTGCGAGCGGCCACGCCCACCTGGGCGGGTACCAGTGATGTCAATTGGCCTAAATAAGCGTCTGCCTTTGAAGCCCAGTCATTGCCTCTGATGAAGTATGAACTACGAAACGCGTCAGGCTGACTCTCACTGTTTGCTGTTTTTTGGATCCATTTCGCAAGCTGCGCTCCTTCCAAGAATAAAAGCTGAATCTTTCACCTTGCTCATGGGCTCCCTCTTTCCTTCGGGCAAACTAAGTTTGGATTTTTAGCGGAGTGCCTGTGCCGCAGAAGTTAGCCCTGGGGCTGTCCAAGCCCCCCACGGAGACGTCCAACAACGCCACCGAGTTGGGAGCGAGGAGTGTTGTTTGGAGCATCACAGACAGCTGCGGTGTTGATCGAATACTGCATACCCCACTGTGGTTTTTATAATTTTGAACATTGTGCTTCGAGGCAGGCCACTCACCGGAGAAGGACAGGACTTTGGACTGCAGGTACCATGATGCCCTGCGAGCGGCCACGCCCACCTGGGCGGGTACCAGTGATGTCAATTGGCCTAAATAAGCGTCTGCCTTTGAAGCCCAGTCATTGCCTCTGATGAAGTATGAACTACGAAACGCGTCAGGCTGACTCTCATTGTTTGCTGTTTTTTGGATCCATTTCGCAAGCTGCGCTCCTTCTAAGAATAAAAGCTGAATCTTTCACCTTGCTCATGGGCTCCCTCTTTCCTTCGGGCGAACTAAGTTTGGATTTTTAGCGGAGTGCCTGTGCCGCAGAGGTTAGCCCTGGGGCTGTCCAAGCCCCCCACGGAGACGTCCAACAACGCCACCGAGTTGGGAGCGAGGAGTGTTGTTTGGAGCATCACAGACAGCTGCGGTGTTGATCGAATACTGCATACCCCACTGTGGTTTTTATAATTTTGAACATTGTGCTTCGAGGCAGGCCACTCACCGGAGAAGGACAGGACTTTGGACTGCAGGTACGATGCCCTGCGAGCGCCCACGCCCACCTGGGCGGGTACCAGTGATGTCAATTGGCCTAAATAAGCGTCTGCCTTTGAAGCCCAGTCATTGCCTCTGATGAAGTATGAACTACGAAACGCGTCAGGCTGACTCTCATTGTTTGCTGTTTTTTGGATCCATTTCGCAAGCTGCGCTCCTTCCAAGAATAAAAGCTGAATCTTTCACCTTGCTCATGGGCTCCCTCTTTCCTTCGGGCGAACTAAGTTTGGATTTTTAGCGGAGTGCCTGTGCCGCAGAGGTTAGCCCTGGGGCTGTCCAAGCCCCCCACGGAGACGTCCAACAACGCCACCGAGTTGGGAGCGAGGAGTGTTGTTTGGAGCATCACAGACAGCTGCGGTGTTGATCAAATACTGAATGCCCCACTGTGGTTTTTATAATTTTGAACATTGTGCTTCGAGGCAGGCCACTCACCGGAGAAGGACAGGACTTTGGACTGCAGGTACCATGATGCCCTGCGAGCGGCCACGCCCACCTGGGCGGGTACCAGTGATGTCAATTGGCCTAAATAAGCGTCTGCCTTTGAAGCCCAGTCATTGCCTCTGATGAAGTATGAACTACGAAACGCGTCAGGCTGACTCTCATTGTTTGCTGTTTTTTGGATCCATTTCGCAAGCTGCGCTCCTTCCAAGAATAAAAGCTGAATCTTTCACCTTGCTCATGGGCTCCCTCTTTCCTTCGGGCGAACTAAGTTTGGATTTTTAGCGGAGTGCCTGTGCCGCAGAGGTTAGCCCTGGGGCTGTCCAAGCCCCCCACGGAGACGTCCAACAACGCCACCGAGTTGGGGCGAGGAGTGTTGTTTGGGGCATCACAGACAGCTGCGGTGTTGATCGAATACTGCATACCCCACTGTGGTTTTTATAATTTTGAACATTGTGCTTCGAGGCAGGCCACTCACCGGAGAAGGACAGGACTTTGGACTGCAGGTACCATGATGCCCTGCGAGCGGCCACGCCCACCTGGGCGGGTACCAGTGATGTCAATTGGCCTAAATAAGCGTCTGCCTTTGAAGCCCAGTCATTGCCTCTGATGAAGTATGAACTACGAAACGCGTCAGGCTGACTCTCATTGTTTGCTGTTTTTTGGATCCATTTCGCAAGCTGTGCTCCTTCCAAGAATAAAAGCTGAATCTTTCACCTTGCTCATGGGCTCCCTCTTTCCTTCGGGCAAACTAAGTTTGGATTTTTAGCGGAGTGCCTGTGCCGCAGAAGTTAGCCCTGGGGCTGTCCAAGCCCCCCACGGAGACGTCCAACAACGCCACCGAGTTGGGAGCGAGGAGTGTTGTTTGGAGCATCACAGACAGCTGCGGTGTTGATCAAATACTGAATACCCCACTGTGGTTTTTATAATTTTGAACATTGTGCTTCGAGGCAGGCCACTCACCGGAGAAGGACAGGACTTTGGACTGCAGGTACCATGATGCCCTGCGAGCGGCCACGCCCACCTGGGCGGGTACCAGTGATGTCAATTGGCCTAAATAAGCGTCTGCCTTTGAAGCCCAGTCATTGCCTCTGATGAAGTATGAACTACGAAACGCGTCAGGCTGACTCTCATTGTTTGCTGTTTTCTGGATCCATTTCGCAAGCTGCGCTCCTTCCAAGAATAAAAGCTGAATCTTTCACCTTGCTCATGGGCTCCATCTTTCCTTCGGGCGAACTAAGTTTGGATATATATATATATATATATATATCTATATATATATATATATATATATATATATTGTGCTCCTGGGTCTGCCCCACTATGCTTAGTGCGTGGAATGGCCCAATCAGAAAGCATGTGGGAGTGTTGCACGCAAACTTCGTTAAAATCCTCTGAGGAAGACTGTACTTGAAACGCGTCAGGCGACACAGAGTTTCTGCTGATCCTGCCTACAAGCGTGCGCAGCTCACACTGAAAAATAAAGGTTCAGGGTCAAACCTTTCTCAGCTGTCCGAGTGCTCCTTCATAGTGTGGCAGACCCAGGAGCAGAATATTATAGCGGCAGCCTAGCCGCGAGGGAGCACCACCCTGTTCAACACAGGGGCCACGAGATGGGATGTCACCTACCTCATTTGTGGAATAGCTGAGTGTAGCGAGGTCGGGGTAGAGAGACGCAATAACTGGTGGATGCCTGTTCTTAATTCCCCTCGCTTCCTACAGACTAACAAACCAAGGGCAGAATGGGACAGCGTTTCGGAGCAGGAAGAGGAAATAGATCGCGGCGCCTTTAACTGGACCTTCAGTGAACAGGACGCGACTCCGCCCCTCTCTGACGTCGGTAATCACGGACTGGACAAGAGGCAGGACATCCTGTATGGTGGGTGTGTTCACACCCCGGAGGTCGGAAGCGGAGAAGGCGAGCGAGAGAAGTGCAGCGGAGAAGGCGAGCGTGAGGAGAGAAGCGGAGCTGTCGAAGAAGACGGGAGAACCGCGAGTGACGGCGAGCCAGGAGGCCAACGGCCCCGTGTTCCGCCGTGCCACACTCCCGAGGGAGGAGTGTGGCTTTCCCAGGTACGAAGGCGTTGGGCGGCTTGGGTGGGGAAGAAGAACGCCCCTGTGTAAATTTGTAGATATCCCTGTGCGTGCCTTTCCCGTGTGTGTCCCGATACCCGTCTTCCCTCCCTACCCGTCCTGTAACCCTCACGAGCCTACCCCTCCCCTTTGCACGAGCACGGCTAGATAACAAAATACACGGGTGTCCCTTCACCATCACTCAGCCCCTGGAGAATACGCCGTATCACAACCTGAATCTAACGGCTCCCTCTGTTGGTCTCCTTTTCCCTCGGTATGCCGGAGACAGAGAACTGAAGCGGACGAAGCAGACGCTGGTCAGTATAGTCCGGATAATCAACATCCAGAGGACATCGCCACCACGAACAACCTGGAGTTCGCAAGGGAAAGACTAACCTTTAGGACAAAGCGCACCATAAAAATAAAGCCCAGTTTGAAGAGATATACTGGTGTACAGCTTCTTACTGAACCTGAGCCCACTACCACACCCCCTCCCACGCCCACAGTGAGTTGGATGAGAACTGCGGCGTAAGTGGGGACTCATCCTGAGCTTTGGGCTCATACAGAGTGGCAGTAAAGAAAGTGCGTTCATAGAGGAACTATAAGGACTTCAACTCCCACAATGCTTATAGCGTGGAATGGCCCAATCAGAAAGCATGTGGGAGTGTTGCACGCAAAGTTCGTTAAAAGCCTCTGAGGAAAACTGTACTTGAAACGCGTCAGGCGACACGGAGTTTCTGCAGATCCTGCCTACGAGCGTGCGCAGCTCACACCGAACAATAAAGGTTCAGGGTCAAACCTTTCTCAGCTGTCCGAGTGCTCCTTCATAGTGTGGCAGACCCAGGAGCAGAATATATATATATATATATATATATATATATATATATATATATATATATATATATATATATATATATATATATATATATATATATATATATATATATATATATATATATATATATATATATATATATATATAAATAAAGACACATATATACAAACATATATTTGATGTTTTAATAATGTACTTTTACAATGTATATGACTTTACCACACATGCATTTGCGTTTTAATGGTATGCGTGATAAAGTCATATGCGTTGTAAAAGTTTTAGAAATTATGTCTTTGCGGAGTAATAGTCCTGCGTTATAAAAATTGCGGAGTGATGGTATGCGGGATGTTGGTTTGCTGAATATCATCACATATTCCCGGGGGGGGATAGTCCCTTTCTTGCTATTTCCGTGGAGGCGGGCCTTGTGTCTGGATGTGCGTGGCGCGAGGCCTGTGCACAACAGAAGTGGAAAATCTCCAGTGTGCGCTTCAGGCATCACCGGAAGTTAAGGCAAGATTACATTTCCTGCACAATGGCCCCTGCTTGCGCTCCTTCCGGCCCTTGGGAATAGCGCCATACCTGACCTCTACACAGTAAAGCAGGTGCATTGCCATTATAACGCAAATGCATGTGTGGTAAAGTCATATATGTTGTAAAAGTACATTATTAAAACATCAAATATGTGTTTGTATATATATGTGTCTTTATATATATATATATATATATATATATATATAGACATTTTTTTAATTTAATTAAAACATTTATTCTTTTAAATTGCATTATTTATATTATTTGTATTTATTATTTTATTTTATTACTCTTTACACCCTAAAAACGAATCCCACCCTGCTCCCTTTAAATACCCCTGCACCCCATAATCATAACCCACCCTTACTCCTTAAAATACCCCAACACCCTTAAACACTAACCCATCTTAACCCTATAAATATACCCTGTACTCCAAAACCCAAGCCTATCCCTAAACCCTAAAAATTTCCCTGTACGCCAAAACCCAAACCTAGCCCTGAACCCTTAAAATACCCCTGTACCCCAAAACCCTAACCTACCCCTGAACCCTAAAAATACCCCTATACCCCAAACCCAAACCTAGCCCTGAACCCTAAAAATAACCCTGTACCCCAAAACCCATACCTATCCCTAAACCCTAAAACTACCCCTGTACCCCATAACCCAAAACTATATCTGAACCCTTAAAATACCCAAACACCCCAAAACATATACCTCAGTACCCCAAAACATATACCCCTATACCCATACTTACCTTATCCAAACATTTAAAAAAACATGTTTTTACCATTCATGCATTTACAACGAATTTCGTTGTAAATGTATGAGTGGTAAAAGCATATAAAATGTAATGCCATGCTTTATAATGGCACTGAGGAGTCATGGTACTTTAATAATGAAAGTATTCGGAGTGATGGTATGCCGAAAGAAAGTTGCGGAATAATGGGTGTTTACCCTCCCCCGTGAGTACATTGGTGGCACGGCGGCCCACATCTCCAGCAACATACTCATATCTTTTCACCACCCATTTGAAAAATGCACAGGTCTCTCTTATTGATGGCCAGCACCGACATACACTTTTAGACACACCTCCCGCCACAAGTTCTAAAATTGCGAACTTTAGAGCTGGGGAGCTACGTTTGAATCTCTGCATCAGCTCAACATCCTGTGATTCCAGGCAAATCGCTTTGTCTCCCCATGCCTACCACAAATGAACGTGTTCTTCTGTAATGTAAATTGTGCTCATGCCATGTTGTCGAGTTAGCGCTATATAATATTGCAAGAAAAAATAAAGTAGGGAAACTCGAGTTCGCACACTACTGAACACGCACTCTTAAGTGCATCAGCAGTGCACTGTGAATCGGAGCGTTTCACAGGCCTGTCATAGATAAGAAATGCTATCAAAACGAAATTCTACAAAACAATATAATACTGGACGGCAGCAATTCATACCCTGACAACGTCGGGACGGGCTGCTAGTTGATACATAAAGTGGGACACAAACCTGTGTCCTATTATACCAACAGGTACAAGACAGAACAACAAAACAGGGGGCTCAGGCAAAGCTCGTGGTTTGTTACATAGAAACGATCAACATTTTCAAAGAACAAATCGTGTTGAACACCTTTACAATATTCAAATGAAGAATTTAGAACGTATAAGGTGTTTTTAAAGTGTCGAACGGCGTTTCGATCCATTGGGGTAATTTGCGGATCATCATCAGGACATGGAATTTGTGCCTGTACAGTAGAGCCTTATTAACCTGGGACAACAACTGGAGGAGGATAGGGGGTGGGGTGGTGGGGAATACAAAAACGACAAATTAGGAGAAGATAGTTAAGTCCAAGCAATAAGCAGAGACGCATTAAACCTGGTGTTAGGGTGGTAACAACAAAGCCATGCTGACTAATCGGAAGGATGGTGAGGTGTTGGTGTAATCATAGAACACATTTAAACTATGAGTATGGTGCTGGCAACGCAGCCTTGCAATGTGTAGTGGGAGCTTGAAGCGTAACTTAGTGAGCCAAGGCTAAGACCATATGTATCCATATGCGATAACATTACGCTGGGTGAGTCAAGGAAACCAATGGTCGTGGATCTGAGGAGGGGTGGTACTAATTTGAAATGAATGACCAATGGGGCGTAACGTAGCGCCAATACTTCAAGAATAAGCTATATTGTGAGACGGTGCTCAGGGAAAACGGGGTAAAAACAATGCTCAATGCCGCCGTGCAGTCAATCCGGTATCGTGAGCAACCAAGTGAGCGGTCAAAATAACAAAAAATCGAGATAAGCAAGGGACACAGTGTTCAACATAGAAGATCGTTTCGAAATAATGCATACATTATAAGCACTACGATTAGTAGTTGGAACAGTTGAACCAAAGAATAGTTGAGATAGAGTTGGCTTCAAAATTCACATAATAATTAGGAGCTGGATTGTAAGGCGCACAGTGGGAAAAACTAATAAAACCAATGATGGCATAACCACCTTTGGAACGAATTTAAACAGACCATCAATAAGTTAACAGGATTCACCCACGGTGGTGATTTGCAGAGGAGTCATGGTAGTGCAAAAGTAAAACCGTGAATGATATATGAATTGCGGGATTCATAGTGGTGGAAATGGTTAAGGCGAGATAGCGTTAGGTGTCCGAATGCACCCTAAGAGAGGGGAGTGAGCATTGTGGGCGTACCGATATTACGGACTATTAACCGGAATGACCAGAGGCGGGAGGTGGGTGCAGCGACAACGGCGGCTGCAACTAGGAAGGAAATACATAGTTAGGAGCATGCTAACCGGAAGTGTGGGGGTGCAGTGCTGGGTCAAGGCGTGTCACTCAACGAAGGCAGGATACCTCGATCAGGATCGGTAGTTGGGAGCCGCGTGTGCGTGCTCTGGGGCACAATGGCCTGGAAATAAGGAAGGGCAAGGTTAGACACTGATTGACGCGGTGTCAGATTGGATCCTCAATTGGGGGTTACAACTTCCCGAAATAGGGGTGAGATGAGCTGAATAGCTGGATTCTGTGTCCGGCAGTGCGGTAATGGTGGTGTTTTGGGACAAGGTTTAAGAGGGGCCATAGGGATCCATCCAGTGATTGGGTATAGAGAGTCAGGCGGGGAGTGGGTGAAATAGACAGAGGACAAGGAAGAGCCCTGGAAGGTGGGGGCATCTTGGAAGGTGGAAAGTTGAATTGTGGAAGCAGTAGTGAACCATGTGGAAGGAGAGAGGCTAGAAATACACAATAAAATAGCTTAATGCTCATTGCAATGAATTACATTGATCAAAAAGGAAACAGCATTCTAAATGAGTGTGGTCCAATCCTCGAGACGGTTCAGTCCTTTGTTGAGACTATTGGTTTTCAGGATCATCTTTAGCTCTTCTTTGTTCAGCAATTTTGAAATGTCCCCACCTCTGGGTGGTATTTTGACCACAGTGATAATTGTCCAACGGACGTCATCTTCCGAATGTCCATTTTGTACAAAATGTTCAACCAGGGGGGCATTTGGTGTCTTGCACCTGATTCTGCTGCGGTGTTGGGAAATTTGCAAGCGGATTTTCTGAGTGGTCTGTCCAATGTAAATTTTGTTGCATGGGCAGAAAATTGCGTATACAACATTGCTTGTATTACAGTTTATAAACATTGTCAATTAATTCCTGATATTATCAAATACAAATTCTTTACATTCAATTGTCAATGCACAAACTATACAGTTTCCACATTTTAAGTGACCTTTTAACGGTGGTAGAGCCCAGATATCATTCAGGGTGTTGGTGTTTTTTTGTTGTTGTTTAGTAATGCAGCACGGACCAGATGGTCCTTGATGTTTTTGTTTTTCTTAAAAGCTTGATTGGGAGATCAAATATAATAAAGATGACCGTCTTGCCAAAGTTTACTTTTTTATTTAACACGATTCCAATGGAATTTGGAAAGACGGAATTAGCTCGAGCACAGAGAAACATAACAAGATTTATATGGGCAGCAAAAGGATCGAGGATTTCATGGAAAAAGATCAGGAGGAGCAAGAAAGATGGTGGGTTGGCCAGCCCAGACTTAGTGGAGTATTGCAGAGCTTTTCAATTTACAAAATATTAAAGTATTACTAAAAAACCACGAATACTACCCCGCTCACGTTAAAGCAATCACAAAATCAGAGGATCAGGCGTTGTTTAAGTTTGGACATCCCAAATACTTCAAAAAAATAAAGCTCAAGATTCTAAGGGATGCAGCAAAGATATGGACACAAATTAGAGGCATTCTAAAAATACCGTACTATAGCAAGTGGGCTCCTATCTGGGAATGTCCTGGAACCCCAGAATGCTTAAAAGACACTCTCGCACTGGCCTTATAGAGAGCCGACATTAAATTTTGGGGACAAATACTAAATGGCTCAAACTTAAAAACATGGTTAGAACTGCAAGAAATGACAAACAACACTCTATCCAAGTTTAAATATTATCAAATGTTAAGCTGGTCCAGAACTTTGCCCAGTATAAACGGGAATGAAAAATTGGAAGACGACATGATCAAAACAACGCAATTACCAAAAGAAGTAGCAAAGTGGTACTGGGCTCTAATAATGGCCAACGATATTAACGTCAATATGGAAACCCAAATATGGGGGAAAGACATTGTAATCAAGGATTTGGACTTAATTTGGGAAAAATCAGTGGACAAATGCTGGTCCAGCCTGAAATCTGCGGCTCTGAAGAGAAACCATTTATACACAATCCATAGGGCGTACTGGACACCAAAAAAACTCTCCAAATTTAAGAATGCTGGAATAAAGAAATGCCCCAAATGTGGAGAGGAAAAATCAGATGACATCCACATGTTTAAAAACTGCCCTCAATTGAAAGAGTTTTGGGACCAAGTCGGTAAGACCCTGAGCACTATCCTGTCCAAACAACTAACTGAGTATTACTCTTATTCTTTTTGGGATAATAAACTCAGGTAATGAATGGGGGCTTACTAAGGAGGAGGAGAATCTCCTCTTTGTGTTAATAGTTCTTGCAAGGAGTAAGATTTGCATCAAATGGATAGGATCCTCTTGCCCAACACATGCAGAATGGCTGAACTCAACAATAAGAATCAATAAACTTGATAAGTTAAGGAATGTTAGCAAAAGATTTAAGTTCTGGGATAGTTTTGAAACCTTCCTAAACCCCAAATAAATATCTTACTTAAGTCCTATGATTAAAGCGATTACATCCTCTGGTGGACAAGTATGGTACTTGTCGAGTAGCCAAGCTGGCTAGCTCCCCCCGATCCCAGCCAGAAGTAGAGTTATGTAACGAGTAAAGGAAACTCCTCAAAAACCAGAGGTCAAAACTCCCCAGCCAAGAGAGATCATGAGGCAGTGTCGGAAAGGAGAAAAGAGGCAGACACCTGATACTCCGCAAACATACAATAATCGCAAGATGAGGATAAAAAAAAAAAAAAAGCAAACATTGGGCGTTCTAGATTTAAGTTCCCTGCATTCAGAACAGTCCAATTTTTGATAATGGAAGTGCTGCTTGGGGGATTGGCCTGCCAAAGAAAGGAGAACGGACTTTGTGTGCACTTTATTCAACTTGTGAAGGATCTCCAGGGGCATGAGAGAAGAGCTTGCCTCCTGCTGAAGTCTCAGGGACAACAGACTTCAACTCCCAGCTCCCCAGAGTTCTTTGGAAGTGCCTGCTGCTGTTTTGGGCCTTCTGAGTGACTGCGTGTCGCAAGGAGCTGGAAGCACGACTCAAGAGGAAGAAACGTGTCGCCGTTGCAGCCGCTGGCGTCGCATCACTGAACAAGGGTGTCGCCGCTGTAGCTGACGCATTGCACCTTATCTCAAGAAACATCCCACAACCCTGAAGAAGCGTGCCGCCGTTGCAGCCACTGCCGTTGCATTGTGGATGTCGCCGCTGTAGATGACGCATTGCACCGCATCAAGAGAAGCGTCTTGCAACGAGGAAGAAGCGTGTCGCCGTCGCAGACGCTGCCATCGCATCACAGAGTAAGGATGTCGCCGCTGTAGCTGTCGCATTGCACCGCATCAGAAGAAGTGCCTCGCATCCACGGAGAAGCGTGCCGCCGTCGCATCACTGAACAAGGGTGTCGCCGCTGCAGCTGACGTTTCGAGCCGAGACTTCTCGCAACATCGGAGAAGCGTGCCGCATCAGGAAGAACTTGATGTCTTTATTTCTTTGCACCGAGTCTTTGCTGCATTTCCATCTTGCAACACTTTAGTTGCCCTGCGTGTCGCATCTTGAGGTACATTGACTCAAAGTGATGCATTTCAAGAACTAAAGAGAACTAAGCTAAAACGACCGTTTTAAGTACAGTAATGTGGATTTTTGTTGTTTGTGGTCTTGTGATAAGTCTATATAAAGAATAATTATTTTTGATATAAAACTTGTGTGGCGTCCATCTGTAGTGTTGTCAATTGATTACTGTATCCGTTCACAAATGCTTTACACACTGCCTCTGAGATAAGCCTGTCTGCTCGTGCCAAGCTACCAAGGGGGTGAGCAGGGGTTATTTTAGGAGTGTACCCCCTTACCCTGACTAGAGGCAAGGGTCCCTATTTGTCACAAGTACCTACCTGTGCCAACTAGAGACCCCCTATTCTAACACTAACTATGCCTACAGAGGTAGGACGTGTGCAGAAAGAGGAAGAAAGGCGCGGAAAGAAGCAAAAGAAAAGCAGAAAGAGGCAACAGAAGTCCAGAAAGAGGAAGAAAGGTGTAGAAAGAAGCAAGAGATATGTAGAAAGAACAAACAGACGTGCAGAAAGAGGCCTTGTTGCAAAGTCATCCTGTGCCCGGGGCACCCCCCAACTTTTTGCTGACTGGTACTGGGGGTAACTGACTCTGACTGACACTGGGCACTGCCTAACCACGCACGGAGCCAGTGCTATGCTGAAAGACACTTAGAATACAGTGAAAACACCATCATAGACTAGGGTACACTATGGGTTGGGTTACCCCTGTGATTGGCATGACCTCCCCTATAAGGCCCTAGTACATAATAGGGCAGGGGAAGAAATGTGTTACTTACCTGTAACTGCAGTTATCCAGTATTGGTATCTTTCATAGATTCACATGCCTGAATCATTCCCCGTTGTCGGGGTGGGAGTCCCCGGTATATAAAGAAAGTAATGTCATAAAGACATATACATAACAATAGGCCAGAGGCCTCTCATTAGTAACATATCCATGTCCTTTTGTAAAAAGGAATGAACTTTGGCTAAGAGCCAATCAGATCTCACCACCCTCTAGAACCTTCCTGGAAGGAGCCCTAGTCCCTCAGATTTTCGTAAGCACAGTGCTAAATAGTACCTACTGAGAGAGCTAAGGTGAGCCCTTCCAGGGGAGGTGGGTGGGTTGCATGTGAATCTATGAAAGATACCAATACTGGATAACTGCAGTTACAGGTAAGTAACGCATTTCTTATCCAGTATTATGGGTATCTTTCATAGATTCACATGCCTGAATCAGAGTAACAAGCAATATCCAGCACATTTCGTAAGGTACAACATGTAAAGTCACACGATATAAGAATACCATTTGTGAAATAGAACAAGTACCTCAAAACAGTGAAATAAAGAAATGTGCAAGTATGCAGTAGGAAGGTGGGATGAAAGAGAAGGCTCACCTCTAGTGAAATAGATGACGAAGTACTGCTTGACCCACAGCTGTATCTTTCATAAGTTCAGAATCCAAGCAGTAGTGCTTGGTGAACGTATGTGGTGTCTTCCACGTCGCTGCTCTGCATATGTCGAGAATGGGCACTCCTGCAAAGAGCGCCATTGAAGTAGAGACAGCTCTGGTAGAATGAGCTCTCACTCTTGAATGCAGAGGATGATTTGCCTGTTGATGGCAGAAAGTTATTGCTGCCGAGATCCAACGGGAAATGCTCTGTTTTGTCAGAGGAAGGCCCTTTCTAGGCCTACTGAAAGCAACAAACAGCTGGTTGGATTTCCGAAACTGTTCTGTCCGATGAATGTAGAATTTTAGACAACGCTTGAGGTCTAAAGAGTGGAGAGACATCTCCGCTGCAGAAAGTGGATTTGGGAAAAAAGTCCGCAAAATTACAGGTTCATTCAAGTGAAAATTAGATGGAACCTTAGGGATGAATTTAGGGTTGGTTCGTAGGATAACTCTGTCCTGTTTGAATTGCAAGAAAGGATCCTGAATGGAGAAAGCTTGCAGCTCACCAACCCGCCTTGCAGATGTGAGCGCTAGCAAGAGAGCGGTTTTCCAGGACAGGTATTTGATGTCAGCTTTGTGTATTGGCTCAAATGGATGTTTCATGAGTTGAGCAAGGACGATGTTCAATTGCCAGGTGGGTGGTAAAGCTCTCACCGGAGGCAATGTCCTGAAAAGGCCTTTTAGAAACTGTTTAACTAGTCTCTCGGACCAGAGAGTAGAGCCAGTCGATGAACGCCTGAAGCAAGAAATCGCAGCCAGGTGAACTTTAATAGAGGCATGCGCCAGTCCTGAATGCGCTAAATGGAGCAGGTAAGGAAGAATTTGTGCTGGAGTGGAAGAAAAAGGATGTATCTTATTTGCTTTACACCATACACAGAACCTTTTCCACTTAAGAGAATACGTTTTGTTTGTACTCTCTGCCCGAGCCCGGGCTAAGATTGTCCTGCATTCTTGAGAAATGTCTAGGTTCTGAAACTCTCTGAACTCAGGAGCCAAGCCGACAAACTGAGAGATGCTGGATCCGGATGCTGGACTTGACCTTGGTTCATTGTCAGGAGAGTGTGGCCAGGTTTGAATTGGATTGGCGGGTCCTGTGATAGGAGATGAAGCTCCGTGAACCAATGTTGGCGCGGCCACGCTGGAGCAATTAGGATCAGGGTGCAATGCTCTGCCTTCAGTTTCCAAAGAACCCTGGGAATCAGGGGAAATGGCGGAAATGCGTAAGCAAATACGTTGCACCAACTGATCGAAAATGCATTCCCCAGGGATCCTGGTTGGGGATGCCAGCTTGCGTAATGTTGGCATTTTGCGTGGTGGTGAGTCGCAAACAGATCCACAGGTGGCTTGCCCCATCGGGCGAATACCGAGCTGAGAAGATGACGATCTAGGTCCCATTCGTGGCACATGGAACGTTGCCTGCTGAGAGAGTCCGCCAGGACATTGTCCGTCCCTGGGACGTACTCCACCCGAAGGGAAATGTTGTGTTGTAAATGCCAATTCCAAATTTCTTGAGATTTTTGAGACAACGATAGAGAGCGTGTTCCCCCCTGTTTGTTTAGATAGTGCATTGTGGTGGTGTTGTCTGTTCTCACAAGCACTGGGGAATTCCTGATCCTGGGTAGAAACGCTTTTAGTGCCAGGTATACCGCTCTCAATTCGAGGAGATTTATGTGTAGTTGCTTCTCTGCTAGGGACCACTGCCCATTGATTTGGAGGTCCTGAAGAAACGCCCCCCATCCTTCCAAGGACGCGTCCGTAGTTATTACGTGTGGCGAGGTTGGAAGTATGAAGGATAGGCCTCGTCGTAGATTTTGAGAATGAAGCCACCAATCCAGAGCATGGACTATGGCAGGAGTTATCCGGACGACGTCGAAGGATCCCCTGCATTGAGTCCACTGAGCAGAAAGCACCTCCTGAAGTGGGCGCATGTGAAGGCGGCAGTGTGGGATCAATAGGATGTTCGAGGACATCATCCCTAAGAAGGACTTGTAGAGGCGCACGGTGATAGATTTTTTGGACTGAATCCGGGTGGCCAAGGTCCTTAGTTTCACTTGTCGTTCTATTGAAGGTAAGGCCTTCCTTGGAGCAGTATCTAGGACAGCTCCGAGGAACGTGAGACACTGGGACGGTTGAAGGACAGATTTTTCTTCGTTGAGTGTGAGTCCCAGAGCATTGAAGAGTTGCAGACAGGCATCGGAGGACTTGGTCACGCCTGTGTGAGTAGGTGCTTTGACTAGCCAGTCGTCTAAGTACGGGAATACCTGGTGATGTTGTTGGCGAAGGTATTCTGCTACTGGAGACAGACACTTGGTGAAAATGCGTGGGGCTGACTTTAGGCAGAAGGGTAAAACTCGAAACTGGTAGTGCTTGCCCGCCACCTTGAACCTGAGAAATTTCTTGTGGTTCTTGTGGATCGGAATATGAAAATAAGCATCTTGAAGGTCGAGAGACACCATAAAATCGTTTGCATTGAGGAGTTGTAGCACCTCCTGGATGGAAACCATGCGAAATGACTGTTTTTTGAGGTTTTGGTTGAGGTTTCTTAAGTCCAATATAGGTCTCCATTTTTCACCTTTTTTCTGAATTAAGAAGAATCGGGAATAGAACCCTTTGTTTTTCTGAGTTCGGGGAACTTTTTCTATCGCTCCTTTTCTGAGCATGAGGCAGATTTCCAATTGTAGTTGTGTTAGATTTTTGTGTTGCATTGGAATCGGAGGCGTTTGAGGAGGATGTTCCACAAACTCCAGAGAATGTCCGAATTGAACAAGTTGGAGGACACACTGATCTGTCGTAATTTGTTGCCAATTGTGAAGGAAGGATGTAATTCTCCCGCCAACTTTGTAAGGTGGAGAGAAACTGGAGACCTGTGGCAGAGAATGGTCATTGTCTTCTGCCTGTGTCCATCTTCCCCCCCCCCGTCCGCGAAAGGAAGATTTGTTGTAGGACGACTGGTTTTGCGGTTGCCTTTGCTGGTACTGGGTTTTATATTGTTGGCCTGAGCTGTAGGTGGATTTGTATCCTTGATTGTTGCCTCTGAAGGACTGACCTCTCCCTCTGGAGCCACGAAAGGAAGGGTTTTTGTATTGAAGAGTACCGAGAGCCCTTGCGGTATCTGTATCTTTTTTGATACCTTGAAGCATGTCATCGATGTGTTGTCCAAACAGAAGTTTACCGTCATAAGGCATGTCTAACACCTTGGCTTGAACTTCAGGCCGAAAAGACGTTGCCTTAAGCCAACCTTGGCGTCTCAGGACTGCAGCTCCTGCCAGCTGTCGGAAACCTGTGGACGCGATATCCAGTGCCACATCAATCATCTCCGAGGCAGAGCGCTCGCCTTCGAGGAGAATCTTCCTCACTTCTTCTTTTTGCTCCTCTTGAAGTGAACCCAAGTACGGAGCTACGTCTGCCCACATTTGGCGGTTATAACGCCCCAGTAGAGCCAAAGAGTTTGCTGCACGCACTTGTAAAGATGACGTGGACGAAAACTTCTTTCCTATATTGTCTAGCTTTCGGCCCTCCTTATCTGGCGGCGCAGTCAATACAGCTGAAGGATTTTTTGACTTGCGTTGTGCCGCTTGGGTTATTACCAAGTCAGGCTACGGATGGCCGATAAGGGAAGCTGGGGCAGAGTCCGGAGCTTTATATTTTTTATCCAATCTGGGCAGCACTGGCATCAGAGATGCCGGGGCCCGCATTATCTTCTCCCCTTGGTCCCAGACGTGATCAATGATGGGAATAGATCGTGCTGCCTTTTGGTATGGGTCTTTAAAATCGTAAAGAAAACAATCTTGTGGTGTTGCAGTGACTTTGAGGCTGAAGCGTAACGCCGCTCTCTCTACGATGTTGTGGAAACCCCCAATGTCTTCCGGAAGAGAATCCGATTGCGCTTGCACAGGGGATGCGGGACCTGAAATTACATATTCATCCCATTCGTCCTCCTGAAGCTCGCCTTCCTCACGTTGCTGCTCCTCTTCTTCTTCTTCCTCTTCCTCATCAGAGGAAGGCAGAGGGCGTGAGCGAGATGGCTCTGGATGGAGAACCAAAGGAGCCGGTCGAGATTTAGGAAGCGGTGTGACCACTGTAGGTGTCGCAAGTGATTGTGTCACCACTGGCTGAGGTGGAGCAGTGGACGGGAATCTTTGTTTATAATCTGCAATGAGAAACTGCAGGTCTGTCACAATAGAAGCAGGGAGACACACCATAGGCTGTTGTGGAAGCGGTGGAGGATGGATTTCTTCCTGGTACTCCAAATCCTGTTCCTGCTCCTGCTCCTCGTAGTCTGAACTTTCGTGAAGTTTGACTTGCAGTTCAGATGGGCTTGTCGCTTGCTGAAACATAGAACCCTCATCTGAGTCCTCAGTGTCCAGGATATTAGCCGGGGGAAAAGGTTGTACCCTGCTCGGCGATGTTAATTCTGGCGTAAGTGTACGCGCAGTCATCCTGAAGTGTGAATATATACACTTCAATGGAGGTGATTCAGCCGTCGATGGAATGGTCGTCGACGGGGAATCGTCGACAGTCGACTGAGTCGTCGACGGTGTCTTCTTAATCGACGACGTCGTCGACAGCAGGATCGTCGACGATGTTTGCTTTGTGGTCGACTTCGTCGTCGACGGCTTCGTCAACGCTGGTGTTGTCGTCGACGGCTTCGTCGTCGACTGCTTCATCGACGCTGGTGTCGTTGATGGCTTCATCGTTGACGGCTTCGTCGACGCTGGTGTTGTCGTCGACGGCTTCGTCGACGCTGGTGTCGACGTCGGCTTCGCTAGGTTCGCCGTCGACGGCCTTGTCGTCGCTGGCATCATCGACGATGACTTTATCGACGATGAACTTGCCGTCGAAGAGGGTTTCGTCGGCGTAGATGATTTTGTCGACGACAACAGTTTAGGCTTCGTCGACGACGAGGTACTCGTCGACTGTGGCGCTGTCGAGGTCTTTTTAATACTAATAATAGATGGAACAGACCTACCCGTCGACGACGAGGATGTTGTAGTCGTCGAAGTCGATGATAAAGATGACGCCACCGTAGTGGAGATCGTGGCTGTCGACATTGTTACAGGCAGGGCTGAAGATGTCACCAAAGGTTTCTTGAAGGTAGGATCCTGTAGAGAAACCTTTACAGCAGTGGCCTTAGAAGGATCCTCTGAAGACTTGGGCGTCTTCTTTTGAGGGGGCTGTACAGATGGTCGTGGAGATGAAGTTCTAGGCCTTTTAGGAGTAGAGTGTACACTACCCATGGAACACTCACTCTCACCTGAAGAGACTGGTTGATCTTTTTCCTTAAGTCTCTGGAGCCATATCAGCAGTCGGCCCTCTCTATCCTTGAGAGTTTTGGCCGAAAAAGTACGGCAGATTTTACAGTCTTTTGCTGAATGGTCAGGATATAAACAGTACAGGCAGTCCTCATGCCTGTCATCCACATGAAGCCTCTTTTTGCTACAAGAGGACAAGGTCTGAAAAGTCCCTTCTTTGGAGAATCAGTGATGACAAAAGCAGAAGATTCCTCACAGGAATAAAGTTCTGAGTAAAATTGTGGAGATAAATCCAGAAATATAAAGAAAACTGAGCAGAGCTCAGAGGAGACACCCTTAGCACGACGTGCGGTAGAAAATCTGAGGGACTAGGGCTCCTTCCAGGAAGGTTCTAGAGGGTGGTGAGATCTGATTGGCTCTTGGCCAAAGTTCAGTCCTTTTTACAAAAGGACATGGATATGTTACTAATGAGAGGCCTCTGGCCTATTGTTATGTATATGTCTTTATGACATTACTTTCTTTATATACCGGGGACTCCCACCCCGACGACGGGGAATGATTCAGGCATGTGAATCTATGAAAGATACCCATAATACTGGATAATTAAAACTACCTCTAAGTCCCTAGCATATGATAGGGCATGGCAATTTAGAGGCCAGCAGCCGTTTTCTGCACTTGCATGTGTTCACTGCTGAGCCTGAGGTCAGTTTAAAAGTATCCCTGTAAGTCACACAGAGCGAGATTGCTAAATTGTCATATCAGGCCACGCCCCCTTTCCCCACCACTCTGCAAACGCGCTCCCTGGCACGCTCTTGCATGGGGATTAAAGTCCACTTTGCCGCTGGGGGTCTTTGGGGACAACTAGCCTACCTGTTACCTCCAGTAAGCCCCACACAGTGGGATTGCTGAGAGGTGGACACATGCCACATCCCCTTTGTCCACAAAGGGTGTGTGACCTGTGTCGACCACTCTGCAAACGCGCCCCCTGGCTGGTAGAGTGAAGTCCCCTTGCCTCCTGGGGGTCCCTGGGGGCCAACTAGCCCTCCTGTTACCTCCTGTAAACCCCACACAGCTGGATTGCTGAGAGTGGTCCGAGGCCACGCCCCCTTTTTACACATCTATGCAAACACGCTTGGGGTGTGAAATCCACTACACTCCTGAGGTCCCCAGGACACAAGGGGACTTCATCACCCCACCAGCAGTGCGCCAAGAGGAGCATTTGGAGAGTGGTGTAAAAAGGGACGTGGCATTGTACCACCAGTGTGGGGCTTACTGTAGGTTCCTGGTGGCCTAGTTGGCCCCCAGGGACCCTCACTAGCAACGGGTACTTAATCCCCCAAAGCAGAGCGCACCAGGGGGCGTGTTTGCAGAGTCATAAAGGGAGGGGGCGGGGCCTTCAGCGAGTTGCTGTTTTTTAATTTTTTTATTTTCACATTTTTATTTAATGGGAGGGGGGCCACATGGACCCCCTTCCCTAGCCACTTCTGGCCCCGGGGACCCCATCCGAGCACAGCCAGCCTTCAAAATGCGAGAGCAGGTTTCCTGCTCTCGCATCCAAGAAGCAAAGCAGTGTTTGCTATGGGAGGGCGAGAGGCGTGCTACCCCCCTGCCATAGCAAACAGCATACCCCGGGACATTGCATGAGCTGGCCCTGGGGGGTGGCGGACCCCAGAGCCATTGAGGGCTCCAGGAGGGGGACCACACGTCCCCCTACCTACATTGCCAAAGCCCTGAGGAGGTGGTGGCCCCCAGGGCCAGGGGCCGCTACAGACCCCCACATTTAAATTAGTGTATGCCCCAGGGAGGTGGTGGGCTCCGGGGCAGTGTGGGAGGGGCAGGAGCCACCCACGCACACTTTCTTTTTTTTTTTTTAATAATGGCCCAGGGAGGTGGCGGTCCCCGGGGCTGTGGGGTGGGGGCCTAAGTCCTCCCCTTGATAATCAAAAAAGCCCCGGAGAGGTGGTGGTCCCCAGGGTTTGGGTGGGGATCTGTGAGGCCCCCTACAAATAATTAACAAAAACCCTGAAGAGATGGCGGTCCGTGGGGCTTGGGGGGCCCGTGAGACCCCCTCACCCACAAAATAAGAAAGCCTTGGGGAGGTGGCGGTCCCCGGGGCTTGGGGGGCCTGGGAGGCCCCGCATCCCTAATTGCTGAATTACTGAGAGTGGTCCGGGGCCAAGCCCCCTTTTTACACATTTCTGCAAACGCCGCCTGACGCACTGCTGTTCGGGGATGAAATCCACTTCACTCCTGAAGTCCTCAGGACACAAGGGGACCTCATCACCCCACCAGCTTCCTATTTTTTTATTTTCTCAGCCGGATTCACGCACCCAGGGCGAATTTGGCAGATTCTTTTTTAATGCTTTTTTGGGCCCTGGGGTTCCTTGTTGGACCCCTTAATCAGGCCTAGAGGGTCAGGGTGTTTCTACCCTGCCCCTTTTCTTCTTTTTTAACCTTTATTTTACTGTTTTCTTGTGACTCCGTAACTGAGTCAAAAGATGGCTGCCACAACATTCTGGTTTGGAGTGTTGGCAGCCTATCACAATGAAGCTCGTGCTCAGGAGGGTGCGCAAATCCTCCTCAGTGCTCAGATATCGATATTTTTATTTTATGAATTTCTCAGCAACTACTGAATGGATTTACACCATTTAAAAAAAACACGCTTTCTGGACCAAGACCTACCTTTTTGCCAAATTTGGAGTAATTCCGTTTAGCAGTTCTGTCTGTAGTCAGTTTCACAATTCCTATGGATATTAACATGGAGAAAACGCATTTTGGGACCCCCTTTTTTTCTCGGCCGCCGCTTGACAAATCACCCCAAAACATTTAAGATAGGACCTGACCTGAGTTCAAAATTTGCAAAGATTCGTCAAACGGTGCCAAAGATATTGGCAAAAGAAAAAACGCTTTTGAATAGAAACAAGGTCCTAACTATAACCACCTACTGGCGACCGACAGTAGGAGATATATATATATATATATATACTTGCTCAAGTGTGAATGCTGTTCAGTACCTGGACTTCTTCCCAACCCCATGTTTCACCTAAGTTGTTTTTTATGTATATTTTGTGCAATGTACATGCAATGAACACTGAAAGGCAACAGATACGGAGACTATGCAAAATATTTGAAAAAACAAAAACCGAGGATTTGAGTAGCTGGCAAACACAAATACATACCTTCAAGAACCCCAATGAAAGTAACATGCACACTGGTTCTCAGAGTAAACCATGTCAATGTACCTGAAATCACATGCTGTGCTCAGCTCTGCACCTCCTCCCAATGCCTTTCCTTGAACTAATGCCACGCTAACTAGAGGCAGCCTGTAAGAAAAAAATGATAATGCGAATCAAAGTTTTCACTCACAGGAGCAAGTAGTATTCTTGTGGATAGAGCAGCACATTCTCTCTGAAATTCCACATTATTACCACCAGTGTCTCCCACCCTTTCTCAATTAGGGCCAAAATTACAGTAAATTATAAGTGATGGCCGTGTACAGTTCATACAACGCACCAACATGACCGCGCTAATAACGGGCGAGCTCGCGCTACAAGGGCAAACAAACGCGACCAGCGTTGACCGCCATCTGTGTCCAATTAAGATAATTGGTTACAGATGGCACTGCTGCTCGCCCCCTCGGACTCTAGGCCAAGGCAGAGAGAAGGCTGGCCATGCACCCGCCTTTGGCCAATTGAGTGTTGTCTTTCTTAGAAAGACACACGCAAAGGCCAATAGGTGTGATTAAAAAAAAAGCACATGCACGAGCGTGTGTTTAAAGTTAAAAAGCCCTTACTTAAAGTCTCGCAGGGCAGCGCATACGCGGTGGCTCAGGCGAGACCTAAAAATGGCCATTACACTTTTCTCCATTACAAGAGCTCTATTAGCTACCATATCTACCCAGGATTGCTTTCTGTCGAAAAGAACCCCCATGTAGGAAAATGTATCCACCTTTCCAGCCTACGTGTGTCTATGTAAAATGCTGGGAGTTTCCTAGGGCGTGATCCTGCAACCAGAACAAAAGATTTTGATTAATTAACACAAAGGTCCAGACCTTTCATAAAATTTGAGTAAGCCTCTATAAATTTCTGCAGTGCCACCCCAGTTTTTGCTCATAACACTGCATCTGCATAAAGCAGTATAGGAAGGGAAGCTGCATTAAAAGAGGGGACATCTTTAGTAGACCCGGTCATAGAGGCCTGCACTCCATCAGTATAAATAGAAAAGAAACAAGCATTTACAATGCAATGGTTTTGCCTTTGTTAAAGTTAGAGCTATTGGCATTGCTCTTGACATTATTTTTATTTATGTTTTTTTTTAACATAAATAAATGGCATTGTCATTTACAATGCCAATAGCTTAATCTCTCGCAAATCCCACACACAAACACCCACACAGAGCCCCCCCACACACACACAGAGCCCCCCCACACACACACCCACACAGAGCCCCCCACACACACACCCACACAGAGCCCCCCACACACACAGCCACACAGAGCCCCCCACACACACAGCCACACAGAGCCCCCCACACACTGCGAGCCCCCCCCCCACACACACTGCGAGCCCCCACACACACTGCGAGCCCCCACACATTGCAGGCAACAGAGGCACGTAAACAGCTCTTAGGCGTAAGGCATTCTGAATCATAATTTGAGTAAGCTGAGGTGGGGTTGCTTTTGGAGAATTGTATGCTAGGAATGTCATTCTATTGTAGAAGACCAAGGCAAAAAAAAGTAGAAATAATATTTCAACAACAATAGAAAATGTAAGGGAAATATATTTGGAGTTTCAAGATCATAGTTCTGACCTATAGAGAGAATATTTCAACTAGGAAGTTAAGCTACTTTGTTTAAGGATATCCAATTCCCTAAATTAACACTTTAGAAAATACTGGAATAAATAAAGGAAAATCTGCAGAGCCAGTTGGTTTTCCGGAAAAGATATACTAGTTATTAGAGGAATAATGAGTTACTGTAGTTCAAGAAGTTATAAACCAAAAATGGGAACATAAGGACGGGGACAACCATAAATGGTCAGAAGCTTCCATCGGGACTTGGGGGTGGGGGGGACGGGACGGGACTTGGGGGGGGGGACGGGACTTGGGGGTGCGGGCGGGGGGGGGGACCGCGCGGGGTGTTAAAAAGTACATTGTTTAAAAATAAGAAACTCTCTTACCTCGTGAAACATCCCTGGCTTGTGTGCACAAGTAATCACACGCTGGGTAAGGACACCCAGAAGACACATGTGCAACTGCACAGCCCCCGCCAGAGTTTCCACCCGGGCCTGTAGAAGTTACACACACACACTCGACAGGAACTCGCACTTGTATGAGGAATACCCCCTCTTCCCCCCCCCCCCGAAGTTCTCTCAAGCGATAACAGGCTGTGTTAAATAAGTGTGAAAGAGGGAGGAAGGTGAACACTGACCTTTGAGCATTTCGATAACATGCATGTTTTTCTAGAGCACCCACTAACCCCTCCTCACCTTGATAATGGATCTCCTGGCTCCGGCAGCCGCAGACGGCGCACGTTTTCCTCCAAGTCTGATTCTCAATCTGCATGTTTGATCCTCTTCAGCCACCCACCCCTGCACGTGCTTCATGTTTGATCCTCTGCAGCCCCCCACCCACACCCCTGCACGTGCTTCCCGTATCCGCTGTAAGCACATATTCTTTTTCACCCTGTCCATTTAAACAGCTTGCTCCTCCCTCACAATTGAGGCACACGAGTGCATCTGTGCACGCAGCAGAGACGCCAAGGACTGGTTGTGCAGGTAGGGGGGCGGGAACGGGGCCGGGGAGACACGGAGAGCGAGGCAGCGGTAGGGGGGCAGGAACTGGGAGCCGAGGCAGCGGTAGGGGGGCGGGAACGGGGCCGGGGAGACACGGAAGCAGAAAGGCGCGGAAACCTACCCCTGGCCATGGCCATCTCAGGTAAACTGCCTCTGGAGCCGCACACGTTTCCCAAAGTCCTAAAGCCATTACCCAAATAACCGTATTTGCACAATGAGAGCCATGAACTTTCAAGGAGAGCACAGCGGCGAGATGTGTGTTTACAAAGCCTCATGTAGAGCTGCCTATTGTCTGCTCGTTTATTGCACAGTAACGGTAGCTGTTAACTGCCCTTACTCCTCACATCCTTGAAGTTCAGCGATATCCTGTACTTGCCAAGTTGTTTGGACTGTTTCTTTGCATTTTACAGGCATGTGTGGTTGTTAGTAATTTACACCTGTGTCAATTAGTCATTCGTCTTTTTTCACATTATAAGTATTTTCTATTCGTTATATCACTATAAGGGTATTCGATCTATCACTATAAGGGTGCATTAATCTTTTTTGCGTAGTCTATCGCCTGTTTATATCGCCACATTTTGGGGTATTTACACCTGACCTTGCAAGTCAATGTCCTTCTTTATTGTGGTTTGTTTTCCTGCGAAGCAAAAACATCTAAATAGACAATGTACTCTGAAATAGGTGCCTCCATGGCGCAAGTAATATCTTGAAATCTTTGTGCAGGGAGGCCCGCAGTCCTCTGGGTTTCTGTGGTGTCCGCATTCACAGACAAGCATGTTATTCGAACGGGAGCCGAGGCAGCGGTAGGGGGGCGGGAACGGGGCCGGGGAGACACAGAGAGCGAGGCAGCGGTAGGGGGGCGGGAACGGGAGCCGAGGCAGCGGTAGGGGGGCGGGAACGGGGCTGGGGAGACACAGAGAGCGAGGCAGCGGTAGGGGGGCGGGAACTGGGAGCCGAGGCAGCGGTAGGGGGGCGGGAACGGGGCCGGAAGACACAGAGAGCGAGGCAGCGGTAGGGGGGCGGGAACTGGGAGCCGAGGCAGCGGTAGGGGGGCGGGAACGGGGCACAGGAAGGCGGGTGCCGGCTCAATGCCGGACCAGATTCGGGGGCGTTCCTGAGGGCTTTTGGCTGATGTAGCGTGACGTAGCCAAAAGCCAAAAAATCTCGGGAACGCCCCCGAATCTGGTCCGGCATTGACGGACAGGCCCGTCTTCCAATGGCTAGCCTCCATTTATGGAGCTAGCCAATGAAAGACGGGGGCCGTTCCTGTCTCCCGTACTATTCTCATTAGGTTTTCGCCTGCGCGAAAAAGATGCGCAGAGCGCATCTTTTCGCCAGGCAAAACCTAAAAAGGGGTAAAGACGCAGCCCTGTTTGATGCCCTGCTTAATCAGAAAAGACCTTATGTACTCCCCATCCCTACCAAAGCAAACGTAGGCAGTAGCCTGAGCGTACATCTGTCCTATTAAATTAATTATGGCTGCCTCTATACCCATCTCTTCCATTATCTTCCGTAACTTGGAGTGGGTGATACAATCAAAGGCAGGCGCCAGATCCATAAATGCCATATAGATCTGACCATTCTTCGCCATTATGTATTTGGCATAGTCAAGCTCAAATTGAGGCATTGATCAATGGTCCCTTTGCTATTATGGAAACCGTACTGTGATGGTATCAGTATATTCCTCTTTCTAGCCCAATCCTATAGCCTATTCAACAGTAGGCGCCCCATCAGTTTTACAGTACTATCTAACAAAGAGATGGGTCTATAGTTCTGAGGTAGAGGCCAGTCCCTCTTTTTATAGATGGTCATTATTATTGAGCTTTTCCATGAGGCTGGAGGACTCACCTTACTCATAGCATTACAAATATTGGTCAAGAGTGGGGCCCAGAGGTCTTGATGATCTAAGAAAATATTTATAGGGACCCTGTCAGGGCCCGAGGCCTTTGCAGTACTGCACTAGGTTAGTCCACGCCTCACCTCACCTCTGCCATATCAAAGAACAAAGTATATATAACGGCTACCTGCCGGATATTAGCTGGGCAGGCCTGGGTCCCAGACATGAATATCTAATGTCCGGTCACTATCATCTTTAAGAAAGGGAGCATTAATCACTTTCCAAAGTCCCTACAGTTTTTAGTAGCAGCTGCTTGAAACCGATTTATCCAAGTTTCCTCCCTCAGGACCCTTATTCTGGCCTTCCGTACCTCTCTATATAGGTTACAGAAAGACCGTACCAGTCTCTGATTTCTTGGGACCATTCTAAGAGCAGCACGCAGCTCCCTTAAGGTCTTTAAATATGACACATCAAATCAGCAAACCAATGGGATCGTTTTGGGAGAATCAGAACTGACCAGATTACTTTTACCTTCATCCAGTACTCAGAGAATACCACCATCAGACCTTCCAGATTGTGATTAGGGTCTAAGCATATCAATACCTCACTCAATTGTTTTTAGATATTATCAATGGCACAACTCTCTCTTTATTGATTTTATCCCTTTTTAGAATGTAGCCATTATTCCTTGGATTGGTCTTGGGACCTTGTCTGCTACAGACTTGTTATCCACCCCCATATCATAGAACAAAAGAGGGCTGCATGATCAATATAAATATCCGTAACTCCCTGGATAAAATACATTGCCTACGCGTTTCAGACATAAATCGTCCTTTTTCACAGGCAGAGCGACCCCAAATGAAAGGCAAAGACTGCTGCTAGATAATACAAGTGCCTTTTATTGCCCACAGGTGAAGGCTCATAGATATGAAAAAATGGCATTCTGGCAACAGCAGTTCTATAATCAGCCTCGTAGTTTGTTTTAAACACTAAAGTCACTCTAAATATATACTTTTATCAATTCAGTCATTAGTGGGCTATCCAGAGAAAGCAGACAGTGTTGCAATCAAAAATCTGCCAACACGATATTCCAGAACGGCTCTAAACATGCAGAACCACAGGCCCACTTTTCCTGCGCTGGGGCAATCCCCACGGCATGGCTGGTGTGCATTGTATTAAGTTCCACACTTGCCAAAGCTTTAGGATGTACTCTAATCGATCAAAATAAGCCAGCAACACCATCTGCAACTCCCTGGATAAAATAGATTGCCTACGCATTTCAGACATAAATCGTCCTTTTTCACAGGCAGAGCGACCCCAAATGAAAGCCAAAGACTGCTGCTAGATAATACAAGTGCCTTTTATTGCCCACAGGTGGAGGCTCGTAGATATGAAAAAATAGCATTCTGGGAACAGCAGTTCTATAATCAGCCTCGTAGTTAGTTTTAAACACCAAAGTCACTCTAAATATATACTTTTATCAATTCAGCCATTAGTGGGCTATCCAGTGAAAGCAGACAGCGTTGCAATCAATAATCTGCCAACACGATATTCCAGAACGGCTCTAAACATGCAGAACCACCGGCCAGCTTTTCCTGCGGTGGTGCAATCCCCACGGCATAGCTGCTGTGCATTGTATTAAGTTCCCCACTTGCCAAAGCTTTAGGATGCACTCTCATCGATCAAAACAAGTCAGCAACACCATCCGCAACTCCCGGGATAAAATAGATTGCCTAAGCGTTTCAGACATAAATCGTCCTTTTTCACAGGCAGAGCGACCCAAAGCACAAGTTACTTACCTTCCGTAACGATATATCTGTAAGAAACAGTAGTTAGTGTTAGATTCCTTACCTTAGAATATCCCCAGGCATCAGACTGGATCTGGAAAGTTTTGCATTGCAGTACCCCTGCGCGTCGGTAGGCGTTGTCTGCGGCTCCGCATCCGTCGTCGGGATGACGTCGCCGGAGTACTTAGACGCCGCCCTCGCGCGCTGACGTCAGTTCTATACACAGCTTTTCCAAGCCAGGAACGCAGAGCCATGATGAAAACCGACACTGTTGCCATAAAACTAGGGCCCTCAAAGGGATGTACCTTAACCCTGGATATCGGTTCGCAGAACAGGGAGGATAGGTGGGGCGGTAAGGAATCTAACACTAACTACTGTTTCTTACAGATCTATCTTTAACGAAGGTAAGTAACTTGTGCATCTGAAAGAAACAGGTTAGTGTTAGATTCCTTACCTTAGAATAGATACCCCTGCAATACCAACCCCGGTGGTGGGTCTGCGAACCAATAATCACACCAGAAAGTCCTGGAGAACGGAACGTCCGAAAAAGCTGTCTCTCCGGATTTGACTGTCCCGGCAGTAGTGTCTAGCAAACGTGTGCAGCGAGGCCCACGTAGCTGCCTGACAGATGTCCTGCAAGGGGACTCCCCGACCCAGGGCAGTAGTAGCTGCCGTGGCCCGAGTGGAATGGGCCCTAAGCCCAACAGGGGGCTCCTTTTTAGCCAAAGAGTAGCATACCTTGATGCACAACACGACCCACCGAGAGATGGTCCGTTTGTGCACCGCCAGTCCCTGCTTAGTGCCCACGTAACCAACAAAGAGCTGGCCGTCCACCCGGAACTGGCGTGTGCGGTCATATAGAATGAGTGCACACATTTTGGGTCCAGACGGTGGAGCCTCTCTTCCTCTTTCGAGGTATGCAGAGGCGGAAAGAAGGTGGGCAAGGTGATGGACTGCCCGATGTGGAAGGCTGTGACTACCTTGGGCAGGAAAGAGGGACGCGTTCTAAAGACAACTTTGTCCGGATGGACAGAAAGGAAAGGAGGTTTGGAAGAAAGAGCCTGGAGCTCACTCACTCTCCTGGCAGAGGTGATGGCGACCAGAAAGGCAGTCTTAAGAGTGAGAAGACGAAGAGGGCAATTGTGAAGTGGCTCGAAAGGAGCGCACATCAAAAAAGTAAGAACAAGGTTCAAGTCCCACTGAGGCATCACGAAGGGAACAGGAGGAAACATGTGAGTGATGCCCTTCAAGAATCTATTTACAACAGGGGACTTGAAAAGAGAAGGCTGATCAGGTAGCCTTAAAAAGGCTGAAATGGCAGAGAGGTAGACCTTGATAGTGCCTAGAGCAGAGCCCTGCTGGGCAAGAGAAAGAAGAAAGAGGAGAACCTCTGAAAGGGGGGCAGAAAGAGAATTCACAGCCTTTGCTGTGCACCATGCCACAAATGTATTCCACCTGCAAGTGTATACCGATTTTGTGGAGGGACGCCTGGCTGCCAGAATCACATCACAGACTTCAGGAGGCAAGTCAAATGGCCTCTACTGTTGCTGCTCAATCTCCACGCATGGAGGTGGAGACTGGACATGTTCGGGTGGAGGACCATCCCCTGCTGCTGCGACAGAAGGTCCTCCTGAAGAGGCAGACGAATCAGGGGATCGACTGACATGCTGAGCAGCTCGGGATACCAGTATCTTCGTGCCCAGTCCGGAGACACAAGGATGACTTGGGCCCGGTCGCGCCTGATCTTCTTCAGCACTCTGGGCAGAAGCGGTATAGGCGGAAAGGGGTACAATAGACTGCAGCTCCACTCGCGACGAAAAGCGTCTCCGAGCAAGTGCCGCCTTGGAAATTCCAACGCGCAGAACTGATGACATTGCACATTCTCTTCTGTGGTGAATAGATCTAACTAAGGCTCTCCCCACTGCTGAAAGAGACCTTGCGCCAGGACAGAGTTCAGACGCCATTCGTGATCCATCATGCACCGACGGCTGAGTTCGTCCGTCCTGGTGTTCAGGGAACTTGCCAGGTGTTGAACCACCAGGGTCACGCCCTGATGTTCCAGCCATTGCCAGAGGCGCAGAGCCTCCTGACACAGGGTCCACGACCCCACCCCACCCTGTTTGTTGGAGTACCACATGGCGGTGGTGTTGTCCGTGAACACCTGCACTACACTCCCCCGGACAGAGGGGAGGAATGCTTTCAGTGCAAGTCGGATTGCCCGCAGCTCCAGAAGGTTGATGTGGAGCCGGGACTCCGCCAGAGACCAGAGGCCTCTGATCTCCGCCTCTCCCATGTGGCCCCCCGAGGCCAGGAGGGACGCATCCGTCACGACTACGTGCTCCGGTTGGGGTAGGGAGAGGGATCTGCCGCTGACCCAATCGCGGTCCGTGAGCCACCACTGCAACTGTCTTGCAGTGCCCTCCGAGATCAGGACGTGGTCGGACAGGTTGCCTTGATGCTGGGCCCACTGAAACTTCAGGTCCCACTGCAGAGCCCGCATCCGCCACCGGGCGTGATGCACCAGAAGGATGCAGGAGGCCATCAGTCCCAGAAACCGCAGCGTCAACCTGACGAGACTCGGGATAAAGGCTGAAAGATCGGAATCAGAGCCTGAATATCCCAAACCTGCTGTTCGGGAGGATAAACCCGAAACTGCGCAGAGTTCAGAACTGCTCCGATGAAGAAGAGCTTCTGAGAAGGACACAGGTGTGACTTCGGCACATTGTTGGAGAACCCCAGCAGGTGCAGGAGGTTGGCCGTAGTCTGGAGGTGGCTGACGACTGTCTGGGGCGAGCCCGCCTTCAACAACCAGTCGTCGAGATAGGGGAAGACTGGCACCCCGCAGATGAGCTGCGACCACCGCCATCACTTTCGTGAACACCCGAGGGGCGCTGGTAAGGCCGACGGGGAGCACAGTAAACTGAAAGTGCTCGTGGCCTACCGTGAACCGCAGGTAGCGCCGTTGGGCCGGCAGGACGGGGATGTGAAAATAAGCATCCTGCAAGTCCAACATCACCATCCAGTCTCCAGGGTCTAGGGCTGCTAAGATCTAAGCCAAAGTCAGCATCTTGAACTTCTCCTTCCGGAGGAAGCCGTTGACGTTCCGCAGGTCCAAGATAGGACGTAGGCCCCCTTTCGCCTTCTTGGGAACCAGAAAGTAGTGGGATTAACAACCACACCCTACTTCTGGCCCAGGAACGTGCTCCATGGCCTCCTTGGCCAAGAGGGCCGTAACTTCCTCTTGCTGAAGTTGCAAGTGATCCCCCGACACGCGGTGGCATGGCTGGAGGGGTCACCTCGAAGGTGAGGGAGTAGCCCCTTCGGACGATTTGCAGCACCCACTTGTCCGATGTGATGGTGCGCCAGTGGAGGAGGTGATGGCGAACCCTGCCCCCCACTGGCGTCGAATGGGCCTGAAAGCTCGGACTAGGAAGGCTTTGAGGCGGATGCTGCGGGGGTGGATGTGGACTGGCCTGGCCGCTGTCCCCTGGCAACGCCACAGCGGTTACCAAGTCCGCCGCCGCGCTGGATGTTAGTCTGCTGCCCGTGGCTGGCAGGATGTGAGGGGGCGCCCCTTCCTTGGCCACAAAAGGAGCAAAAGGCAGTTGTTTGCTGGTGCTGGCCCGACAGGCCCAAGGACTTGGCCGTAGCCCTGGAGTCCTTGAAACGCTCTAGCGCACTGTCTGCCTTGTCGCCAAAGAGACGACAGCCATCAAACGGCATGTCCATGAGGAAATTCTGGACATCAGCCGAAAAGTTGGTGGACCTCAGCCAGGCGTGGCGGCGAACCGCCACCGTCGTGGAAATCGCCCTACCCAGCGAATCCGTGGTGTCCAGCCCACATCACATAGAATACCGTGCTGCATCTTGCCCTTCCGCAAGGGCTTGAGCGAGTTTGACCCGGGCCTCCTCCGGGCAACCTGGCAGCACTTCCGCGACCGTGTTCCACAGAGAGTGGGTATAACGGCCCAAAAGGCAAGCGATGTTGACTGATCGCAACCCCAAACTGAGTGAGGAGAACAGCTTCTTTCCGAACTGCTCATACCTTTTGGATTCCCCATCAGGTGGAGCAGTCGGGAATGCGGTCTGGGAGTTAGAGGCCTAGATAACCAGGCTCTCGGGGTGGGGTGGGTGGACAGGAAGCTAGGGTCGCCCGGGGCCGGGCGGTGGCGCCTGGACACGTTCCAATCTACAGGGGGACCTGCAGCGGGCCTGGACCAAGTGCCCAACAGAACGTCAGTAAGGGCCTCATTAAGCGGCAGTAGAGGCTCCGAAGAGCTTGCCTGCGGTTTAACCCCTTCAATGCTCATGACTAGCTCAGCTCGTCATGAGGTACACCTCTCGTGTGCTCATGACGAGCTGAGCTCGTCATGAACCATGGTATTCTATAAATCTCAGCATAGGAGGGAAATAGTCGTAGCAGCCATGGTGTTAAGGACCTCGGTGAGGAGGTTTGTCCTCACGGCCGCGATGGGGAGCTCAAGAGCCAAGGCCTTGGCCGCCCTCGTCAGCACCACGCTGAAAGCAGCCCCCTCCTCCGTAGCCATGGTAGGAGGGGAGACAAAGACAGTGTCGGGCGAAGTGTCCAAACCACTGGCCTCCCCTAGATCCACTGCCCAGTCCTGATACGACTGGCACTCCTGTGCCAGAGGGTCCTCAGACCCCTCCCAATCTCCATCGCCTCCCATCTCCTGATACTCAGGTTCAAAGGATGGGGCCGGATCATAGAAGAATTGTTCTTCTCTTGGCATCGAAAGCGGCGTCGAGCAACGCCGGTCCGACGCCGGATCCGGACCGGGGACGACGTTGTCCGGGGACGGCGTCGGTGGCGACACCCTGGGAGTAGGCGCTGGCGGATGGGTCATAAGGCCGACCAGCGGCGACCTGGATCCAGAGCCGGATTCGGTGGGGCCCCGCGGCGTCGGGCCGAAGCACTCGACGGCATAGGGGCAGAAGCACCTGGCCCGCTTGGGCTCCCAGTCAGGGCCGCGGGGCCTGAAGGCGCCACAGCGGGACCCGACGGAGGAGAGAGCGACCTCATGGCCATGAGGAAGGCATCGATCTCCTCCGGCGTCGCGTTCAGCCCAGGGACCGCGGGTATGGGGCTGGCAGGGGTGCTTGCGGCTCCGGCGGAGCTGCGTGGGCGGTATCGCCCGAACCCCCGGCCACATCGCGCGAGCGTCTGGGGGAGTCGGAAGAGCGATGTCGTCTCTTCGACTTCTTGTGCCTCTTACCTGAGGACTTGGAGCCCGACGAATGGTGTCGACTCGCCGAGCTTCGATGACTGTGGCCCGCAACCGGTCCTTCGACCTCCTCCTCGACCAGGACCGTGAACGGCGCGGGGACGACTGCCGGAGCTCGAGGTGCTTACGGGACCGCTTCCGCCTAGCCTTCGACGTCAAGGCCCGGCAGTCGGAGCACGACTTGTCATCAAGGTCGGCCCCAAGGCAATATAGGCACCGGCGATGGGGGTCGGTAACCGACATCAGTCGGTTGCAATCGGCACAGGGCTTGAACCTGGGCATCCCTACCGGCACCGATAGTCTTACAACTCGAAAACAGGATCAAAAAGATCAAAAAAGTTAGTCAAAAAGTGACTAAGGAGTACTGCTTTTTCCAGATCTGCGCTTGCTGGCGCGGAAAAAAGAAGAACTGATGTCAGCGCGCGAGGGCGGTGTCTAAGTACTCCGGCGACGTCATCCCGGCGCCAACGACGGACGCGGAGCCGCAGACGACGCCTACCAACGCGCAGGGGTACTGCTATGCAAAACTTTCCGGATCCAGTCTGACGCCTGGGCATATTCTAAGGTAAAGAATCTAACACTAACCTGTTTCTTTCAGATATGAAAGGCAAAGACTGCTGCTAGATAATACAAGTGCTTTTTATTGCCCACAGGTCTTGGGCACTTTGTGCCTCCCCTTTTCCTTTTAACTGGTGGTTCTATCGGTGAGATTGCCCCAGCATCGCAAAAACTTGAAGGGATGCTGCATAGATTTGTAGATGGATCCACACTTACTGCCGACTCTGCTTGGGCCAAAAAATCCATCATCGGAGACATTGTAGTTGAATCCAAGCCTCTCCTACACTTCCTCGAGTGAGAGGTGGCATTCAATAAGCTTGATCTCCTTTGACAGCAAATTCAACCCCCTGATCAGGAATGAATCGAGGGTATTAACTACTTTCCCCCATCTCTTGATGTTTAGCTTGTCACTAGCCCATTTCTATCAGTCTCAATTTCCAGTGCCAGGCGGTCAACAGCGCAGAGGGGGCCCCAGCCCAGCCTCTTCCAGTCGCTGACGGCATGGATGGGCTCGTCCTTAGCCAGGACACAACCATGCGCGCAGCCCATGCCACAGGACAATATTGCGCTTATCACTGCATTGCGGAGCCACAAAGGCTGCTGGGTAGTGTAGACTTTTGCCTCCTGGGCTCTTCCTGGCACATACCCCGGCTCTTCCCACACACAGAGGACTCCAAGCGGCTACACGCGCCACGGGTGATATTACACTAATCAGCACATTGAGGGGCCGTAAACGCTGCTGGGGAGTGTAGTCCTTCCCCTCCTGGGCTCTTCCTGGCACAGTGTGGCTGTCCCCACACACGGAGGACTCCAAGCAGCTATAATAGTAATCAAAGGAATTTACACTTACAAAATAAAGATTATAAATTGCAAGGTATGGTCTGACCATTGTGAAGAAATGTTGGAACAAATTAGCTCTTTATTAACACCACAATGCCCAAGAATAAGTGGGAGAGAGAGAAAAAAGTAGAGAGATTGTACTGTAGAGAGAATTTCTTCTATTGCCCTTGTTTTTACTGAAACGAAAAAGGGTGATCACACTATATGGTGAATGAAGCAATCTATAGGCTGTCCCTCTCTGTGTCTTAAGTACAAATATGGGCACATCTTGTTCTCTCCTGCTGCTCTGGGAGTCGAGAAATCTGCTAATTAACTTTCTCAAATGATCACACATTGCATCATTCGGTAGAAACACTGCGAAATCCAATAGGTCTCACCTTTATAATGTGCATGCTAAACTATAGGTTTTGGCAATGCTTCTTTTAAAACATTGTTAAAAGAGCAAAATTAAAATGAAAATACTGGAGGAAAAGGAAACACTTATGTTAAGGTATCTCGTATTAATTTAATATTATCAGTCTATATAAAGAACATGGTATATTTTTCAACAGGTAAACAGAAAACAATGAAAACAAGCATTGGCATAGCCAATAGGTCTCGCCTTTGGGACCTTATAAGTAAGTGGGCGTGCCTGGCCGATTTTTAATCCGAATCCAACCCTGGTCTGGGACGAATAGGTTCTGGTACCAGGAAGCACCTGGACTGCATGGGGTAAAGCTGCGGCAGGACCCAATCTATGCCACTCCTACAAACTGCCGCCTCCAAGCAGGGCAGCCATATTTTACCTGTTACATTAACACAACTGCTCTGCAGGGCAGCCTTGCTGGCAAAATAGCTTAGTACTTCCCAGGAGGACATTGAAATTACATAGAACGGTGGCGTCTAAAGAAGGTTTTTTTAGACTGGGATTTGCGCAGGTTCTCCTCCATTCTTACGGCACAGTCACACAAAAACCTTAACCATCACACCAGCTTGCCAAGGCGGGACCTATTGGCTTGAGCAAGGCAAGTGTGCACCCATTCAGCCATGCAGGGCTGGGACTTTGGTGATATCACGGCAGGCTGGCACGAGGCACCATGAGAGATAATGGCTGAACGTTCTTGACAAGTCATTGCTAATCAGGATGTTTTTATTTTATATTTATGTAGTGGCAGTAACATTTCGAACAGAAGCATTGTACTGAGGACAGTCACTCAGGAAAGGTGCCACGGCGGTTAACTCAAGCCAAAGTCAGGAATGGTTGTCTGCAAGGACGACACTGCAATGATGAACAGCAAAGACAGTTAAACGACATCAGTCATCGCGAAGCACTTAACACATCAGACCAGACTACTCTGTTGGAAGCCCTGGCACCAGCCCCGATGTCACTGTGGGGAAACTAAGCTGCTGAAATAGCTCTGATGGCTGAAGGGCAGCAGAGATCTGGAATTCACTGCCCTGCAAGCTAGAGACTAAATACAGCGAAGCCCGGTCTAACTTTCCTCCTCCTGAAGTCGATAAACTTGGTTGAATATTAACAAGTCTTGGCAGTTGCACTTATGTGGACGTTGCAATGTCGATCATAACTTCCAATATCTCCTCCCAAACACATGTCCCTTGGAAACACGCCCCCGCTCAGCCCTGAAGGTCACGCTCTGAAGACTCAGACTTTCACCGGTCTGTTGATAAAAGGCGGGACCACTGCAATGGGTGATAACAGGAATTCCATTTAGTGCCTAGACACGGCACCACCATTCTGCCAGCTTTCCGTGGCAAGAGGGGTAAAGTGCCTGAATGGGGTTCATGTCAATGTGAATTATTAGAAAAACGCACACTGACATACTCTATATGCACGCTTCCGTTCTGCACAGTGCACGTACTAATAGTGCTGCAAATTGAAAGAAAAAAAAAATGAACACGAGCGCTAGATACAAAAATAAATAAACAGCCACCTCTATTTAACAACCCGAGCTGAAAACGATAAAAACACTCACCCCCACCCCGCATTTTTATCTGATTGTTTTGTGCAAAGGCTTTTGGTGTCAGAGGTGTTTAGGGGGTATTTATAAATCTCCAGTAAAGTGTTTCAAAAAGAATTCACGACTCGGGTCAAAGTAGTCCACATAAACAGACTTTAATATCCAGTGGACAGGAACACAAGTGTAACACTAACTGGTAATTAAACTTTCACTTGAAATGGAAAACGTGTTTTCTAAAACACAATCCTGTCATAATCTCCTATTTTTGTGTTGAACCTTGTTGACTGTATGCAACCGAAAGACAAGGTGTGCGCAGACCCGTTAGGGCACCGCTGTGTATGTTCAGGCAGAAAATATATACATTTTAATCACACGGAACCCATAAGGTACACACAAAATGAGCTGGTGTGTAAACAAATTCGCCAAAGCACAACGGTTTTATTTGTTTGCGCAAAGAGGAGCAGGGCCTGTGCCCCGTATGAATCCCCTTCGGTGGAAGCCGGCCGCACTGAAAATATTGTTGCGGGAAATATTTACCCCACCCCCAAAAGTCAGCCGGGGCAAGGAGTTGCACACACAGTCACTGACAACAAATAAGCTGTTTTGCTGGTGATAAAACTGTTCGAGGCATCGGCAATCAATATAATAGCCGAAGTGAGAAGGCTGTAATTGCGCATAGATTCTCAGGGGCCGTAATGAATGGCCCCGGCCCTGCCTTTGATCCCGGGGACTCGTTTGTTCATCCTGTCAGTATTGGCATCCGAGCACCGCTCCGTCTTGTCAATCTTCATCTGTTTTTAAACAATCCTCCCGCGCCAATGCTGACTGACGGCCGCGAGATGAAGGAGAAACAATGCACGCGCGCACTCAAGAGTCCAAAGAAAGTGTTTCATCAAGACCGCCAGAAATATTGTAAGCACCTAACAAATATGGACTTTTTATCCACCTAAAAAAAAGGAGTGCCCCCTCTTAATTAAAGTGGGCAACGGGAGGGAGTGCAGCGCGGGGTTGTCCGGGTCGGCGGAGCTAAATGAAGTAGGTCCGCCTTTTGTGTGCATACAAATTGAGTTTACTTTGAGAACGATTTATTTCCTTTAATTGAAAGGCTCTTTTGAAAGGAGACTTCTCGGCTCTCCCCCCTCCGCCGCACTCTCTTCCTTCGAGTCACATCAGGCTTGTAATCAGCAACAAAAGCTGACATGAATCAACGGCGAATTGACAGGGGCTGACAAATAACTGATTGATTGCAAGCGGGCAGCACTGACAAGTGATGGAGGGGTGGAGATGAAAAAGAAACAAGCAACAAACACTTGCGCGGCAGCAGGGGGGAGGGATTCAGTCGCGGGAGTGAATCTCCTGATGTGCACGCGTTGCTATTGAAGGCAATGGAAGGCGTGCACGTGCTTGGCTGAAAAGCCTAAGCGCTCGGAAAAGGTCGTTTTCCTTTGCAGCGCATGCGCACTGCCAAGGCTCGACCTAAAATGTAAGCACTTACTGGAGGTGATTCAGTTTAAAAATGTCAGAAGATTAGTTGAAGGTACCTAACGGAATATGAACGCTATCTTAGCAAGTGTGCGAATTTAAAGGAAAACGTTTGCCATTTACTTTCCAAACGACTAGGAACTTGAACAAATTCTGTAGCCATATGGTACCTGCAGCATCACAGGGAGCAGCTTTAAGGGCCTCTGGGAAAAGAGGCATTTCCCGTCAATCTTCTGCCTCATACAAAGCCTGACTCTTCCCCCAGTAACATAAATGCTATATTTGAGTGCTATAGCATGGGCTTTTATGTAACATGTGAAAAGAAGAGGGTAAAAGAAAACCAGCATTATAAAGTCTGCTTTTCGGTGAAACCTAATAAAAATATAATTGTCTCTGTACTTTTATGGATGAGCGGGTTGTGGTCGGAAGCAACACAGAGAGCACAGGGGTTCAGGAATGTGAAGGGGCAGAGCACATGTGGAGAGAGCAAGAAAACGCATGCATTCCACAGGAATGTTTTAAAAAAAATTGTTTCCTGATGTGAACTATGAAAGGATACATGTCATCCAATCAAAAGGATGGTAAAGAAGCTAGGCTTTAGGGGATGGATAAGCACAAGGAGAGGAAGGGAAGCCATCAAATAAACAATAAGCAAATGATATTGACAAGAAAGCCAACCTATGATGAGGAATGGGAGACTGAAAGGACACTTTAGGGAATGGCACTAGTGATCTGTAGGCGAAACCTGTAAAGGAGGACTCTCAAAGAGGTTCAGTAAAATTTCCTGACACAATCCTTGTCAGGGCGAATCACAAGAGTCACTAAATCAACCTGTGTTTCACCCTCTGGTAGTCGGGCTTAACTTAGAGGCAATGTGTAAAGTATTTTCACAGTACTCAAACAGTGATGAAGTGAAAGCACAAGATAAATCCCAAAATAATTCAGAAACATAGAGTAAATTTTAATTAATAAAATTACACCGGAAAGACAAAAACCGTATCTGTAGAAACAGAGTTATTCATTTTTAAAGTTTATGTTTAAAAATAGCACCAAAAAGTGTTAATATCAGGGATTTACGGGTAGCCACCATACCTGCCGCTGGGGAATTGCGCTGGTGCCCTTTGCATACAAACCTGCGGTTCTCTAAGCGCCTTCTTTGGTATTCTGCGCTCTCATCCACACCTTAAGTACTTGCACCCACTTGGCCTACTGTGCACATTTTCAGTTCATCATGGTCCTGGGTATGTAGGGTATGGAGCTCAACACCTTAGTTCACCTTTTTGGGCAGAACATTAAGTGGGTCTGTGTACTGAATACTGTTATGACTTTTCACAACAGGAGACAGGGGCAGAATACTGGTGAGCCATTCTCAGATGCCAGGTTATCCACAACAACAACATAAGGGTGAGTCATCCTCAGGTGCCAAATCATCCACAACAACAACTTGAGACGACCGGCCAAGTTCTCATGAGGCCTCAAAGTCCCTGCTGCAATTTTAAAACTCTGAACCATAAGTACCCTGGCTCCTGAACATTCCATGCTTTGCATCAAGGAATTCAGATGTGATACCTTTCCTGCCTAGTCTTCGACTTTGGATCACACTTTTCCATCTGGATATAAGTACTCTATTTAAGAGCTCTCACGCTTTGGTATTAGTCCGGCTGCTGCTGGGCTCGTTGGGAGCTACTTGTGGCCTTGCTTGAGCCTCTGGCCATGTACCTGGATAAAGGAAAGCTTGGTACCTCTCACCACTATCAAGAACTCTGGGCATTCAAGCTGATGAACATTCTAAAAACAGCAGTTATTTAGCTGCGTAGTTAAGTTTGTTGTTTATTGTGTTCTCTTTCAAACTCACTAGAAACTCTTTATTTTTGTGCAACTGGCGTGCTAGCATGAGGAGAAACACTAAATATCAGTGTGCACTTTCTAGCATACTTGTGGAGATTGCACATCTACTAGGTACACAGGTTGATACTCTAAATGAGTTATGTGTTGTGATCTATATAATGTTGAGCTGTGACAAGTAATGTAATTTACACGTGATATTCTTGTTTGTGTACAGCATTGTGCAGTCATAGTGTGCTGCCCCTCCTCCAGTGTGCTTGATTAGTAGGCGCTTTATCTTGTTTCCTCCTTTTAGCAAACATTAAGAACCTTTTAGGTAGCATCTGTCAGATCCCCTTTTGGGTGACATGACTGTCCTGCTATCTTTAACCCCTCCCATGCTCATGGCGAGCTCAGCTCGTCATGAGCTACAGTGCTCCTGTGCTCATGACGAGCTGAGCTCGTCATGGCCCTCAGAACGCTCGCACGCTGGGATAATTCCCCTGCTATGCTGAAGGTTCTGAGGAAACGGGTGTGGCCATGACGAGCTCAGCTCGTCATGAGCACAGGAGCACTGTGGCTCATGTTGAGCTGAGCTCGTCATGAGCATGGGGGCGCTGTGCGGGCCCCCCGCCCTCCAGCACAGCAGGAATATTACCCCAGCAGCCAAGGGGTTAATAATATTTTCCTTATGATTACTCGTTCTGTAGGTCTAAGTGGGAACTCTGGAGGATAGTGGATCATCATGTTTGTTATTTTGGTAAACTGTTTTAGTCTTTTATTTTAGCTTTTTAATTTAGTTTGTTGTTTGTTCTCAAACCCCTTTCCCTTGTCTTCATCCCAACACCATTGCGTTCTTCTTATACCGGTGGTGATGTGGTGGATGCAGAAACGGTGCATGCTGCTTCCACAACAGTTGGTCTTGGAGCTTGTGGATGATGACCTAAAACTCCAACAAGCTCTGATAGATAAGCGCCAACCACGGTTTATCTGGTTGTGTTTGCCCGCTGCAAAGTATAAAGTTAAGGCGAATCGCAATGGACCACAGGTCGATACAGGGACCAGGGGTGTCACAGTTTTACCTTCAAACTTACTTTCTAAAATGAAAGTCAAAAATAAATCCTCAGTGCGGCAACGCAGCAGGCTGTTGCTGAAAAGGGTTTTGTGTCATAGGTTGACCGCTGAGAGAGGTCTCGCTTAAGGCGTTGAGTTTTAGTTGGAAAGCTCACAGCATGAGAAATTAGAATTTTGTGAACATGGAAAGTTCCTCGTCGGCTGGATATTTTTTGATTTTTCACATGCTGAAGGTTTATACCGACAGACTTGGTCATGTTTAGGGAGTTCTGACTCTTCTAGATGGGCAAGGCAGCACGCTGTAACGAAAGAGGGCTCCAGAAGGCCAGACACCTTCTCCAGGAGGTCCCACTGGATCGGTTTTGAGAAGAACGTAGAGGAAGAAATCAATATCTTTGGCCCAGCTGCAATGCAACTTCATTGGATCAGTTTGGCAGGTTGGTCCCAGTCCCCTATCCATTCTTACAGCAAAAAGTCCCAGGTTTCAAGAAACTTTAGGAGAAGTACACTTTCTCATCGGCCAAGGGTCCAGGTCCTTTTGGCTCGTACTTGCTGTGTGGGGGGGTCAAGACTTACTCCAGCATAGGCCAGCAGCAGGGTATTGGGCAGGTCCAGTTGGAAAGGCCTCTTGGAGCTTGTTGTGTATCTGTATCCCAAATAGTGGGTCAGCCTTATGAACCTTGGAGTCCACTTCCTTGTCCTGGATACCCATGACGGAGAACAGGTCCAGTCTTCAAGGCTCTTCTCAGGTTACAGACAGTAGGTCTAGTCCTCTTCTGTTCTGCCACAGGCCCAGAAGTGATCTGAGAAGAGTACAGATTATGTCAAATGTATGTCCAGTGCCAGCCTGTGGGTGAGGGAAACTCTTAGCTACTCCCTATAAAATAAGATAAAGGATCAAAAGTGTGGCCCTACTCACTTTAACAGCACATCCTATATCCCACAGAAGCTCTCTCTACCTAAATCCAACATGGCAGAACCCTTCTTCCTCTGGTCAGAGCTCGCTTATCCCACCCAGAGGCATGGCTAGGATCATGGGAAAATCCTCTCTTGTGGTCACACCTAACCAGTTCTGGGTAGCCCTCCTTCCCACTTGGTTTGGTGCCAAGCTGAATGAGAAGATAAAGGGAGAGAGGCCTATGTAGGAGCTACGTCTGCCTGGGACAGGGTAGGCCCCCTTTGAGGCTCAGGAAGGGCATGGCACAACCGCCAGGCCATTCTGCTCAAAGAAAATTAAACGCCTCTCCATACTCAAATCTTCTGCCCACTGCCTGGGAGCAATACACATAACACCACAGGAGAGTCATTAATAGTCTGGTGACACTGGCAGAAATGAATATTTGGCTTAGGAAGAGAAATTAAATTACAACTTTCTCAAAGTGTCATTTCTAACATAGTAATATAAAATCCTACTTGTCACAGGTAACACCTACTATGATTGAAGCACTTATTACTGTGATCCCAAACCCGAGAAGAACAAACAGCAATGTGGATCTTATTGCCTCATAGCACTCCTCAACTTGGACACCAAACCATATTAAAAAATCCTGGCTACTAGAATAGAAAACCTGAAGCCCGGTCTGATACACCCGGACCAGTCTGGGTTCATCAAGGGCAGAATGACACATGACAATGTGCGAAGAGTGATTCACTTAATTGAAAAAGACGCTGAGAAGGCATTCGATCAGGTGGATTTGCCCTTCCTTTTTCAAGCCCTCCAGCGATTCAGATTCTGCGAGACATTCATAAACATGATAAAGGCTAATTTTGCCGCCCTTAGTGCCAGAATCTTGGTCAACGGAGTAGCTTCGGATCCCTTCTTTCTAGAGAGAGGAACACAACAGGGGTGTCTGCTTTCCCCAATCCTTTTTGCGCTTAGCATTGAACCACTAGCCGCAAAAATTAGAGAGTGTCAGGGGATCAGGGGAGTACCTTTTGGATCGGATGAACATAAAATCTCCCTGTTCGCGGACGACATCCTGCTGACACTTTCGGACCCGTAGCGATCTTTGACAACTCTCAGGGAGGAGCTGGGAGGCTTTGAGGTGATAGCAGGGCTTATGATTAACCTGCCCAAATCTATTATCCTAAATCTGACGTTAACCGAGGCAGCGATGGGAGATCTGGTGGTCTCAACCCCTCTCCAGTGGGCCAAACCAGAACTAACATGTCTGGGGATAAAGCTGACCCCCAAGATCTCAGGACTCTGTGGTGCAAATTATCCTCCACTTCTACGTCAACTCCAAGTTGATCTTAAGCAGTGGTCGCCACTGTATCTCTCTTGGTTGGGCAGAATACATGCTGTCAAGATGGTAGTCCTCCCGAAATGTCTGCATCTATTTCAGAGTCTCCCCATAGATCTTGAGAGAAACTTTTTACATGGAATCCACACACTACTAAAGAAATTTATATGGCAGAATAAAAGGCCGAGGCTCCCATTCAATCTCCTATGGAGGCCCTCGGATGAGGGTGGTTTGGCACTACCCGACCTGGATCTATACTATAAAGCGGCACAACTTAGGGTTATAGTGGAATGGTCACAACATGAGTCAGAAACACTGGCTACACATGGATCGACAATTTCAGGCATGGTAATATGGGATCTCCTTTGGAAACCAAAATCGGATCTCCCGGCTAACGCCTATATCAGCACCCCCACCAAAAACGACTCAAAACCTGGGACGACGTATTGAGACTAACTGATTGGACGACGTTCCCCCCCCACCGTTCACCCCATACACTACAAACCAATCCCCCCCCCCCCCCCCCTGCACTACAGCAGGGTCCCTTTGACACATGGAGGGAGGGAGGATGCCTCATGTTAGAGGACATTTTTCACAACTGGGATATACTAACATTTGAAAACTGTCAGAGAGACTTCCACTTGCCGAGCTCGGAGAACTTCCACTATCTCCAGTTGAGGCACTAGGTCCTGCAAAGTGAGATTAGAGAGGGGGCGACAAGGGAATTTACGGTTTAGATCGATATGTGATGGGGGCAGGCTCAGTAAAAGGGGTCATCTCTTTTCTTTATTTACTACTACTACATACACTCCCTTCAAAATGCCCACGTCACCTTGAATTTTGGGAAGGCACACTAAGGCACGAGATCACGGACACACAATGGAAAGCCCTATGGAAGGACATAAGGTGTTACAACCACTCACTGGGCCAATGAGAAGCCCACGATAAGATACTCTATGACTAGTATCTATACCCTACAAAATTAAAAAAGATATTTCCCAACACATCAGACCTTTCCTGGAGAGGGTTTGGCATTCTGGGCGATTTTCGCCACATATGGTGGGACTGCCCAACAATTAGGCTTTTTTCATCCGAAATCTCAGCTCAAATCAAAGAGATACTAGGATATCCCATTCCTGAGTCCCCAGACTGTACGTTTCTCTGTCTTCTGGACCCTTGCTTGGATTATCAAACAATAGAAGACCAGGCTATAATGTGGCTTTGTGTGGGGGCTGCAAAAACAGCAATAGCCGCCGCCTGGAAGAGGAAAGACGCTCATTCCATCACACAATGGCATGCGCGTTTATGGCAGGCACTCACTATGGAAAGTATGAGCGACATCTACAGGGACGAGTTCAAAAATGTTGAATATGCTTGGGGCCCCTTAGTCAGCTATCTCTCTAGCGGTCTCCCGCTGACTACCTGCCCCACAAGGGTTAGAGCACTGCACCTGTTCCAGTTCTAACCAGAACCATTATCAATACCAGAACCTACTCGGGAGACAGACCAGCATCAGGCTCGTCCCTCCGGAACCCGAGAACCCAGTTACCCCAAGTGCTTGAGTTCCTCTCTTCCTTATGGTCCACCTTTTCTCTTTTTCTTCTCTTCCTACTACAATCTTGATGCTCTTGTGTACCCCCTTGCCTTCTACCCACAAATGAGAGCAATATGACAATATTCTATTACGGGTAATAGAATCATGGGAGGGGGAGGGTTACTGGTAAAGGGAGGGTTTTTGTTTAATGACAGGATTTATTTCTTTTTGCTTTTTATCTGTTCCAAAAGTTATGTACGCTTCAAGGTAATACCTGCGCAATTGCTTGAAGGAGATATGACTTGGATCACCCGACAGACTCTGTACAAGGAAATAGAGTGCTAATAGCTGCATACGAGTATAGGATGTAACAATATTACCAAGTGTTTTGTTTATTGTCATCAAAAATTTAATAAAAACAAGTCTGATAAAAAACAAATCCTACTTATCCATTAAGTTGGGTTTTCAATTACTATTAAAAAGAGTCCATTAATCATGGTTCTAGCTGCTCCCAAACTGAGGTAAAGCATTATAAATTGTTTAATGTAACCAAGTGTTTTCCTATGAGAGTACTATTCTTGCCTCAGTTAAAAACAACTTTGGAGGTCTTTCATTGTGAGGACATGTAAAATATTAAATATACATCTCCTACTTTTTAAATACCACGCACGCTCTCCTATGAAAATGTAGAGCCTGCCATAGAGGTGACTTACAGGTATTTCAAAGGTAGGCTTAGGACTGGCAAAAGGTTTATTTTGCCAGGTCAAAATGGCAGGTTGAAACTGCACACACAGGCTTCAAGGGTAGGCCTGGAGAAATGTTTTACAGTGCTATTGCAGGAGGGCTGCACAATGAGCGCTGCAGCCCATTTATAGCATTTATTTTACTAGATACATGTAGTCCAATATGGTAGTGACCTAGACATAAATTAAATGTGCCAATTAGGTGTGTGCCAATTTACCTATGTTAAGAAAGAAAAGCACAAACACCTAACCTATGGTTGTCAATGTAGAGTGCACAAAGTCCTATGGCCAGCAAAAATGGGTGTAGCTTAGGAAGGCAAAAATCTGGGGGACTATCATGCAAAATATGGCCCTTTCTCACACTGAGCGTGGTCAATTATTGTACACTTTTTCTTAATTTCTATCATTATGTCAAATGTGTAAGATGCAGAACAGAATTATGGGGTTTGAGGACTTTATACATGTACAATGTAAAGAAACAGAAACATACTACATATCACTTTCCATAAATATGTAAGTCAATTATATTTTATAAATAACATGGCCAGTACCTTGAAAGTCTTGTCAATGTGCTTTGCATATACATGCACATCTTTATGCCTTCCTAAACAAAATAAGAAAAAAGTAGCTTTATACACAAGAAGACTTAACAAAGTTATCAACAATAAGGTTGAGCAATGCTGTAAATATTCTTAAATTAAGTTTTTACTTTCATAAACAATGCACGCTTTCCTAGATAGTCAAGAAAACTCACATTAATATTTGATGAGTGTAAGAAAGGATCTATAAAGAATGTCCATCATTTTTGTTTCAATTTCTGTTTACCAGCCATGACAATGAAACATACAGCAATAATGTAATCTTGAAGTTCACATCCACTTATGCTATACTCAAATTCCTACACAACACTTTACTCATTCCAACTTACAGATGCAACAGATATAGTAACCCATTGGTCCAGAAGAGGCCAAAAGGCGGAAAGAGGGATAGAAGAGAGAATACAAATACTATTGCAGATCAAGATGGAGCCACCTACCTATACCCTCTGTACTTCCCTTTTCCCGGGAGAGATTCATTCTCTATCCATCTCAGTCTGGTCTTCTCCACCCGCCTAAACCAGGTGACCCATATGGCAATATGTAAACATGATTCAAACCTCTTAATTACTCAAAGCCTCTATAGAAGCAGTGGCAAAGCCAGTTGGCTCCAGCAATAAAAGCCTTTAATAACTGCCCTTTTAATGCAAACACATGAATCTTGACGCATGTGAATGCTGGGCTGTCAGCCAAGCAATAAGGTTTCTGTGAGCCCTTTATCTACTAAGGCTCTACCCAGCACTGAGCCCTTTTTGATGGTTGGGACACTTCAGGCTTAAACCTACATAACTTTCCAACCGAAGGTATCCAGGCCAAATGTGCATTCCATTTTCCCACCCCACATTTTTGGGATTCTAAAGTTACCCAGAGATTGTGGATTCTACAGGAAAATTCTGAGAAAATAGTCAAAATGCAGAGAAACATTGTTTTGTATATTTGTGTGGAAAAAACTGCTTTGCAAAAAAGGGGTATTTTTGCCTGGTATCAACAACATGTTTGCTGTCCTAAGATCGCTATTTTACCAGCTTTCTACACAAAAAAAACCCACACTTAAAAATGTTCTAAATAATTTTCCTAATTTTGTGGTTTCTGCCTTCTTTTAAATTGTGGTGGAAATCACAGATACATTTCTGAAAAGTAGACTCAATTTAATTTTAATTTAGCAATGGTTAATCTGCAGAGATTGCTCCTGGTTTTCAAAAGGAAACAGACATAATGAATTAAGTAGGGACAAAGCAACAATGTTTTCATTTGTAATCCCCCTGATGGACGATTTAAAAAAGTAGCAGAGGTTACACCTATTAGGCCCATCTGATTGCAGGGACATTTAGTGTTTGCTTGTTCTCCAAAAATTTGATACACCACACCCCAAATATCCCCATTGCCCGGGACGGGAAGCAAAAAGACTTTTCAGTTTTTTTGTGGGGGAAACGTGGCCGTAAGGGGTGGGGTTGCTCCCCCAACAAAAGTATCCTTGTTGCCTAGTGGATGGATCCTTGCTTGGTGATCATGGCCGTGTGTGTGATTTCAAAGGAGGGATCCACTAGAAATATTTCCACTGAAAAGGGGCAATGTCTTCTTCCCAGCCTTACCTCTCACGCACACATTGATGCAGAGTTATGTTCCAAGCACCGATGAATATGAAAACAGACCATATATAATCCGGCCATCTGCTTTCACTTTTGTTTCTGGGACATCACAGTAACAAAACAAATTTAGGATGCTAAGGAAGCTCTTTCCTCGAGTTCTGTATTTTTTTTCTGGAGCGAAAATCCTTTTGGTGCTTGCTCCAGAAGGATTTTCTCATGCAAGGTGGAGGAAAACCCATTCATGCACACCATACTACAGAAGTAATGAAGTGGACGTGAATGAGTCATCCACCACATTAGAGTAGTTAAAGAAAACCCTTTACACCTCAGAACACTGTGAGGCCTAAATGCTACTTGGTGGGGCAAACACAAGAAAAAGGAGAAAATCAATCAAATCAAGAGAAAATACCTCAGATAGAAAACAAAGCAATCCAATCATTAAGAAAGGGTTGGCTCAAAGTCTTCTATAGGTAGAAGTTATATTTGGAAACAAAAGAACTGCCAACAAACAGCTAAAGCAGTCTACAGAGAAGACCTACCTAAAAAGGCTCTTACTGCTTCCTACTGTGAAAAGAAACTCCTAATTCTCACAGCACAGGCTGTTTCATTCTCCGAACAATTGGGGGCAAAATTCTAAATGTATTCAGCTCCTTTTTTGTCTCCAATAAAGCTGCCTTCCTAGATAAAGTATAAGAGTACAGTTCAAGAAAGAGTTGAGGGTGGCTCTCTTAGCATCATTATGAATTTTAATTGCCACACACAAAACCTTATAACTTACACTGTAAAACAAATATGCTAGCACTAGATGCTCTGAGCCTTTCAGTGTATCTCTCAGACATGTCTTTATGGTTTCTACACCCACATTTGTTCAGAAAAATCAATAGCTCAACCCAATTTACCCTCTTCTTCTTCAACTCAGATTTAAGGGAATCAGCCATGACTGGTGATGATACCTGTAAGAAAGTGATTTATTTTTTGATTGAGGTGGAGGCAGTCCACCACAAACAATTACATCACTAACCTGTTAGGCCCGCACAAAGGTTTCAGTAATTTAAACCCGAGTTCAACCTCTGGTAGCCATGGTATACAGATGACAGGCTTAACTTAGAGAAAATGTGTAAAGCTTTTAGAAGCACCAAAAGAGTTAAACATTTAAAAACAAAACAATAAAAATCTCACTACAATTTATATCAATAGAGAACAATGTAACTGCAGCGGCAATTCAGTTTAGCGTAGTGGGCGGGCCGCGTCGGCCAACTGACGTGCGCACTACGAAGGCCGACGCCAGCAGCGAAGGGGGTAATCAACAAAAAGACACCAAAAATACAAAAAGGGGAACTGGAGATATGAATTTTTTTAAGACTTAACCCCTTTGCTGCTAGGCCATTTCCCCCTTGTGCTAAGCCTGTTTTTGGCAATTTGGGGTAGTTTGCGCTTAGGACCCCGTAACTTTTTGTCCATATAAGGTATTCACCCCAAATTTGAATCCTTTTCTTCCAACATCATCAGGATTCTAAAAGTATCCAGTGTTTGTGAATGTTCCTGTAGGGAACTGAGAAATTACCCAAGATACAGCTAGATTTTGTGTTTTGGGGGGAAAATTGGAAATAAGTGCTGCCGAAGAAAGCGTCAGTTTTTTTCTCTGCAAATAATATCAACAAAGGGTTTGTGGTGCTAAAATTACCATCTTCCCAGCTTTCAGGAACACATAGACTTTTGTCAGAAAACCAACATTTTCTACACTGCTTTGACATTTAACTCAGACATAGCCTATTTTTCCTACTTTTTGTGATTTCAACCTCCTTCCAGTTAGGGGTAGAAATGGGTGTGAAAGAAACAATTGATCCTGGAAAGCTATTCATTTCCGAAAAGTAGGCAAAAGCCTGAATTCCGTAAGGAGTCATTTGTGTAGATCCTTTAAGGTTTTTCTATTGAAACTAACAGTTAAAACATAAAAAAATATTGAAATCGAGTTTAAAAAAACAGCCAATTGTGCCAATGTTTGCACCTGAAAAAATGTTTTCACCTGTACTCTCTTGTAAGTGCGGCATATTTTTTAAAGCAATATATCATTCCGTTTGCTGGACCCTTCTGGTTGCAGGGATATATAGGACTTTTAGGTTCAACAAGAATCCGAGTTACCGAGAGACAATAACTGAGCTGCACCATGCAAAGGTTTTTCATTGTGAACCAGATATATATCTATTAATTTGGTAAAATATAATTAGTGCAAAATAGATATCAAGGAAACCTATGTATTTCCTAAATGGGAACAAAATATATGTGTAGAAGCAGTGGTTATTTGCACATCTCCAAAGTTGTGGATACCCGTACAACCATGTGAATTAGAGGACATTTTTCAGAATGTCTTCTTTTTTACACATTGTCTTATACTTGGAAGGCAGAAATGCATAGAAAGTCAATTAGTAATAACACATATTCTACTATTCTGTGTTCCCCTAAGTCTCCCGATAAAAATGGTACCACACTTGTGTGGATAGGCCTAGTTCCCGTGACAGGAAATGGCCCAAAACGCAACTTGGGCACATCACATTTTTTCCAGTGAAAACTGACCCTTTTTTTTCGCAAAGTGCCTAGCTGTGGATTTTGGACCCTCGCTCAGGAGGCACCTAGGAAAATCTAGCAAACTTGTACATTTTTTAAAACAAGACACCCAGGGGAATATAGGATGGGGTGACTTGTATGGCTCTCACCAGGTTCTATTACCCAGAATCCCTTGCAAACTTCAAAATTTGTGAAAAAACACATTTCCCTCACTTTTCTGTGATAGAAAGTTCTGGAAGCTTCGGGAAGCCACAAACTTCCACCCACCCAGCATTCCCCCAAGTCTTCCGATAAAAATGGGACCCCACTTGTGTGGGTAGGCCTAGTGCCTGCGACAGGAAACGGACAAAAATGCAACTTGGGCACATCACATTTTTACCATAAAAACTGACCCCTTTTTTTGCAATGTGCCTTGCTGTGGATTTTGGACCCTGGCCCAGCCGGCACATAGGGAAACCTAGCAAACCTGTACATTTTGTAAAACTTGACACGCAAGAGAATATAGGATTGGGTGACTTGTGTGGCTCTCTCCAGGTTCTGTTACCCAGAATCTCCTGCTAACCTCAAACTTTGTAAAAAAAAACACATTTTCCTCACTTTTCTGTGATGGAAAGTTCTGGAATCTGCGGGGAGCCACTAACTTCAACCCACCCAGCATTTCCCCAAGTCTCCCGATAAAAATGGTACTTCACTTGTGTGGGTAGGCCTACTGCCAGTGACAGGAAACGGCCCAAAACGTACAGTGGAGACGTTACAATTATTGCGAGAGTCACCTGCATTTTTGGTCCTGGGCTCGGCTATTTAGGGAAACCTATCAAACTCAGACAAGGAGGTGTGGCTTTCATGGTTCTCCCAACATTTTCCAACTCTGAATCCCCTGCAAACCTCAAATTTAGCTAAAACTTTTTTTTTTAAATCACATTTTCCTCATATTTCTTTGTGGGAAATGTGTGGGATAACCGGGCTGACACAAATGTCGTACAACCCAGCATTCCACTAGGTCTTCAGATACAAATGGTACCTAACATGTGTAGGAGGGGTACCAAAGTGGGTACAAAAAAGAGCAGTTTCTGTATACGTTTTTAGGCTGGCTATGGTTTGGGCACTCACAGAAGTGAGGTATCATCATTTTGATCGCTAGGTCGAAGAGAAAGCTGGGTGGTAGTACATTTGTACTGGTCCGGTGATCCTACAACTTTCCCCACACAGAAATGTCAGAAAAATACGACTTTTTGGCAAAATTTGAGCTTTGCAGGGGATTCCAGGTATAAAAACATTAGGGGATCCAAAAAAGCCACACCGCCTGTCCATGCAGACAGAGGCACAGTCGGTTTTCGGGATGAGCGGCGGGGTGGGTGGGGCTGGCAGGCAGTCATAGGTGTCACGGGTGGGAAAAATAAATTAAAGAATTACCAAAAATTACCTGCAACCAGCCGTGTCACACTCTTCTCTTCTTGTCCAGGTGGCACAGGCTCCCAGAATGCTCTGCAGCCAATCCTGAAGCTGATCTCACGCATGAGAGTAGCTTCAGGATTTGCCTGAGCACCCTTGATTGACTATCCAAGACAGACTTGCCTGCTCTCTCCAATCCCGCTGCGTTTCTGGGGTTAGAGAGAGCTTTCACTGTGGATGACGGGTTGGCCAGCGTGAGACGGCTGGCCAAACCGACATGCGCAGTCACCCCCCTCGTTCACCCCCAAGACTGGGCTAGAAAGGAAAAATAAAACAAGTATTTATCATTGTTTTATTTTTTCTTTCCTGCCATTTTTTGGGGGGCAACGCTCCTCTGCCATTGCGGTGGAGCCACAGCTGTGCACACCACCTGCCAAGCACCATCCAAGCACACCACCTGCCAAGCATCATTCATGCACACTGTCATGCTGGCAGGCTGGCTCCTTCTGTTTACATTAAATCACTAGGGGTATAGGGGGAGGGTGATCGGTAAGGCTGCCCCCCACTCAATTAACAGTTAATCACACAAAGACTTACCAAATCTACTTCATCCGTGTATTAGACCAATAAAAGGGGTATAGTATCTCGTTCTCAGTATATATACCCAGGATGTGTGAAATAACACTATTCCTATGGTCAGGGTGTATACATAACTCAACACAATAAAAACACAGGCCAACACTTCCTTGAACCAGAAAAAGTGTAGAAAATAGAGTGAGTGCCTCACGGTAGTAAAACCCGAGGGGGTTCCTGGCTAACAATCACCGGTTGACCCGCTTCTCATCATTGGTCACTCACTCTATGTGAAGAAACAAAGTGTACACAGACGAAATCAAAAGTGCACACGTGAGAATAGTGACAGAGAAAGACCAGTGAGTACATATAGACATTACTGTAGAATAATGTGTACATACATAGACCCCCACACAAACAAACAAATAAAACCAGGCAAGGTTTTGCTGGCTGCTTATCTTTTATTCTGTTGCTGCAAAACCTCCCATTCAAAATTGGTTAATTATATACCATAGTTGTTCATCCTCAAGCCGACATGTTTCATTGCTCCAATTTCAGCAAATTCATCAGGACAAATGAGGGTTTACTATTTTCAATCTTCACATATAAATAGTATGCAAGGATCTGTGTAAATAAAAACCAGAGCACTCTAATAATTGTACTGCACCCCTTCAGCCGAAGGGTATGCTCAAAGACGTCACACCTGTACCAAACATAGAAATTGCCATAACATAGTATTTCCCTTATGGTTAACCAGTCAGCACATACCGGTAACCAAATGATGGACCCCGTGTCAAGTGATCACGTATCCGCCAATGGCTCTTCACTGATGTGAGCCACCTGTGACCAAAACATAAACGAGAATGGGAATCAACCTCCAAGAAGAACTAGAATGAATAAAATAACCCTGCCGAGTTACTCAGCAGTTTAGCGCGACTCACAGTGCTATTCATTTCCACGTCAACATCTCTGCCAACCGGCGTGTTAGACGTGTGGAGTGCTGCATGTAACCCGGTACTCCACCGGAAAACTAAAGACTGCAGAAATAAAAACTCACAGCCATCACCGCAAATACCGAGAGGGCCCCTCTCAGCCTGTGCTTCACTTAAGCCATATCGCAAATGCCCCCAAATAGCGAGGATTATCAAGATGAATGCTCTTAGTCGCCATTAACAGTGCCGCTGAAACCCCGGCACCCCGGCTGAACCTGTGTTTATACCAGGTTGAAAAATGTCCCAAAATACATCCAACCCCGGCCAACATCGATGAAATCAATGTTGCCATGCACGAATAATAACACAATGAAGAATGTTCCTGAAGGAATTATTCCATATTATCTCTACAATTTTTTAATATTGTCACTGTCGTGACAATATTAAAAAATTGTAGAGATAATATGGAATAATTCCTTCAGGAACATTCTTCATTGTGTTATTGATTATACCCAGTTCCTTGGGAATAGTGAGTTACCCTATTAAGTTTAAAATAAAAAAATAAAAAAAATGCACGAATAATACTCCTGCCCCACGCTCTTTCTATCGTTCACACGGACAATGCCTTACTGCTGCTGAGTCCCTCCGGCGCTTCAGACGATCCTCGCTGATCGTTACACGCAGGATCAGGAAGTAGCCGGTGTCGAAGGCCCCGCCCACCACGCTACGTGGCGCGGCCATCTTAGAGTGGGTTAGTTGGAGACAATGAACGCTCAATAAAGCATTGGGATCGACTGGGAATGTCTCCAACTTCTATAAATAAAGTATCAGACTTACAAAAGGTTGTTTTCAAATACAGGTTATAAATAGCTCTGGAAATCTAGCTCCAAGGCACCTATTGAAAACAGCAAATGACCACTGGAAATCAGATAGGGGCATGCCCATAACGAGAAACAGATGGAGTAGTTCATTGCCCTCAAGTAATCTGTACAAGAAAATGCTTATAATTGACAGCAATGTCACGTGAAAAGTTTTTTGAGAAAAGTTTTTAAGGGGGAAAAGATAGGTGGAACATCATAACGTGCCATATTTCGTATTTATAAGGATGAGGGGGACCTATTGTGTCTACATGGGTGCTTTGTCTCAGTGACCTAGGGCTGGCTACCTCTCAAATGGTACATATCACAGCAACATTCACCGCCTGCTAACTCTGTTCCACTCAATATTTTCATTCAGCCCCTCCCGGTCTGCTTTCTCGCTGAAAATCCATCTTAAAATTGATAAATTGATACTTGTATAGTGCACTACTCACCCGCAAGGGTCTCAAGGCGCTTGTACGAATACCGCTGTGGAACCCATCCTGGCTTTCCCTGTGAGGCGTCCACTCCTGGGCACCCCCAAGGTGGAGGCCAGGCATCCTTAGCGTTGTGGGGGCCGTTGTGGAGATTAAGCAAGCTATTGCCCAGAGTTGCAGAGTGGGACTCAATGATTGGAATAGGCACTGAGGCGAGAATTATCAGGTCCATGGAATTTTGAGTCCAAGACCCGCCGAGGCGGTGAATTGAACCCTGGTCCCGGGCTAGACCTCTGCATCAGGGTCTGCCACTCTAACCATTGAGCCACACTTCTCCCTTCTTGCCTCCTTTCTCACCAAGATATTCTCCAGATTTTGTGTGTCACCCACCACTTTTTCTAACACAGTCCATTTTAAATCCTTAGGATCATGTCCCGCCTCCGCGAAGTGTTGCAGAAGGCGCGTGGTAAGTTTTTTAGCTCGAATAGTACTCAAATGTTCCTGTATGCGGATTTTGACTTTGCGAGTGATAAGTCCAATATAGAATAGTCCGCAACTACACGTAAGTCTGTAAATAACGTGTGATGTATTGCAATTGCTGAAACGATTGAGGAACCAAGTTCTGCCATCATGCAGCGTCACGCTTTTTGTGGCTGATGAGAGGCTACACACGGAACAGTTACCACATGGGTAGTGTCCCGTGGGGATAGTACTCGCCTGGCTAGAACTGGGGCATCGAGTGTGGACTAGCTTGTCGCGTAGATTAGAAGCCCTCTTGAAAGCAAACCGCGGGACCGCCATTTTATCATTGGGGGTATCCAATAAAGACCAGTGTTTTCTTATGATCTGTCTTATCCTGTAAACAGGGGGTCAAAAGTCGTGACCACTGGAAGGCAAGTTTGCTTCTCTTTCGTGTTCCGCTCCAGGAGGGCCTCACGGGGTGTGTTTAGAGCCCTCTTCCGTGCGTGTTTGATCACCTTTATTGGGTAATCCCGTTGGTGAAGTTTGGTGACTAATTCAGTAGATTGATCCAAAAATGTTTCGGCGGAGGAACAGTTGCGCCGGTATCTCAAAAATTGCCCAACCGGGAGATTATCCCGGAGGGCTCTCGGATGGAACGAGTGGTAATGCAGAAGGGAATTCCTGTCCGTCTCCTTATGGTGCACACTGGTCGCCAATTTGTGATCCACAGCAACTATATCCACATCAAGATAGATCGCGGATGTATTGCTGATAGTCCAGGTGAACCGCAAGCTGGTATCTACTTGGTTAAGGCATTGTAGGAACGCCTTGAGCCGGTCCTCTGTACCTGTCCAGATACAGAGGACGTCGTCAATATATCGCTTCCACAACAAAATATTGTCATGATATGGATTGGAATGATGGAGGACCACATTTGTCTCTACCTGGCCCACATAAATGCAGGCCAGACTGGGAGAAAATGTGGCCCCCATTGAGGTCCCCGAGGTCTGTAAGTATAGCTGGCCCTTGTATTAAAAATATTTTTTGGTTAGTGCCAACTCTATACACTGCAGCACAAACGTCTGCGGAGTGTCATAGAACCATTCCATCGACCCCAGGGCCCTTGCTGCTGCCACCAGCGTGGCATCCTGGGGGATACTGGTGTATAACGACTCAATGTCGATAGTGACCAGTAGTTGGTTCTCAGGATCAAAAGCTGTCTCCTTCAGGATATTAAGAATGTCAGTAGTGTCCTGAACATATGATTCCTGTGTGACCACTGCTTCCCTCAGAAAAAAGTCGGCAAACTGTGATAGGGGTTCAAGAATGGATTGAATCCCCGAAACAATAGGGCGGCCAGGAGGCGGGCGTTGGGGCTTATGGATTTTGGGCAAGATGTAAAATGCCGGTACCCTCGGGTTGATGTTAATAATGAAGTCTGCTACCTTAGAAGTAATCCATTTTTTGGCCACTGCCTCTGCCACCATGTTCCTAATAGTATCTGCAAGTTCAGGAGTGGGGTCACGGGCAACGGCTGGTAAATGGTGCGGACCCCCAAGAGTTTAAGAATTTCTGCCTCATAGTCGGTGGTGTTCAACACGACTACGGCCCCGCCTTTATCGGCTGGCTTGATGGTGATCGCAGCATTCTTTTGTAAGGCTCCAACAGCCAACCATTCTTCCCTGGTCATAATATGGCCCTGATAAGGTTGGGGATGAAGTTCAAGGGCTTCAATTTCTTGGATGATACGCTGTTCGAATACTGCCACCTCTGGGCCCAACAGGGAGGTGGGAGGACAGAAACTGGAGGGGGGTTAGTTAGTGTCAAATAATGATAAAGGAGTTTTCTCCTTGTCAGCAAAAAAGGTGTGTAGTTTTATTTTCCTCATCATCTCAGAGATCTCAGTTCGACACAGAAAGGGATCATGTCTAGGTGTGGGTACAAACCCAAGTCCCTTATTAAGGACCCCACGCTCAATGGGTGTCAATTCATGAGAGGATAGGTTGACCACAATATCATTTCTACTGGGGGGTAATGGATGTATTTCTCCACCTAATTGCGAAAGGATCTGGCTCTGCTCTGTGTGATGCGTGGTGAGTATGTTTGCCATGTTGGTTGTCCTCTCCCCCTGCCCTGTCCCTGTAGTTGGCCTCTGCCCCCCCGACCCCCTCTCGGGGTTTGACCTAAAAAAGCCATCAACAGGGCCCCTAGGTCTTCGTCCGTTCTGGTTTCTGGGGCGAAATTGACCCTGCTGTTAGTGGGTACTGTTTGGCGGACTGGCCCTTCCTCGTCTTCACTGCTGGTATTATCAAAGCGCCAGTTGTTAGGTGTGCGTCTATTGCCTCTCTGGCCCCCTCTCTGCAGATTCTGTCCAGGTCTTTGATATGGTTGAGCCCTAGCTTGCTCTATTGGTCTGTCATAATATTCGTCCTCGATATAGGGGAAAGCCCACGTGTGTGTATGGCGGTCAAGATTTTCCTTAAGGCCTTTGATCTTCTGGATGATCATATATGATTTGTATTCTGCCAAATCACCCTGAATCCGAGCTAGCTGGTCCTTCGCATCAGTAAGAGCGGAGTTGGTATTCAAACTATCCTCCAAGTCTAGAATTTCCTTCAGTAGGGCCTCACTAAGGCGTTTCGCAGTGTTGATAATTAGTATAAGCCAATCCCTGGTGCATTTGTTGGCTATAAAGCTCCAATCCACCCGGAATTGCTTATCTTCAAGGAAAATCTTTGGCTCTAGTCGTATAATCAAGCTGGGAGGAGAGGCACCTGCCCGCAAATATTCGGTCATAAGGGCCCCATGTAGGGCAACCCGTATCTAGCGCTTCTTAAGATTACTCAATTTCTCCCACTCATCCCTAGCTGTTCCATCGGTATTTAGGGGAGCATCAGGTAATAATGAGGGGCCAGCTACAATTAGTGCAATCTGTTCATCTGTAAATGCCAGACAATTCATCCCAAAGTGCTTACAGGCGAGCAGGACAGAGGGGGCACTGCAAACTATATGGCAATGTGTGGTACAAGATGTTCAACCAGTGACAATCTATTGGCTCAAAAATAAAAACAAAGTCAGAACGGAATACCCTCACGGCTGAGCCGCCGTACTTACCACATTAAATCACTAGGGGTATAGTGGGAGGGTGATCGGTAAGGCTGCCCCCCACTCAATTAACAGTTAATCACACAAAGCCTTACCAAATCTACTTCATCCGTGTATTAGACCAATAAAAGGGGTATAGTATCTCGTTCTCAGTATATATACCCAGGATGTGTGAAATAACACTATTCCTATGGTCAGGATGTATACATAACTCAACACAATAAAAACACAGGCCAACACTTCCTTGAACCAGAAAAAGTGTAGAAAATGGAGTGAGTGCCTCACGGTAGTAACACCCGAGGGGGTTCCCGGCTAACAATCACCGGTTGACCCGCTTCTCATCATTGGTCACTCACTCTATGTGAAGAAACAGTGTACACAGACGAAATCAAAAGTGCACACGTGAGAATAGTGGCAGAGAAAGACCAGTGAGTACATATAGACACTTCTGTAGAATAATGTGTACATACATAGACCCCCACACAAACAAACAAATAAAACCAAGCAAGGTTTTGCTGGCTGCTTATCTTTTATTCTGTTGCTGGAAAACCTCCCATTTAAAATTGGTTAATTATATACCATAGTTGTTCATCCTCAAGCCGACATGTTTCATTGATCCAATTTCAGCAAATTCATCATTCCTTCTGTTTACACCCAGTCCCCTTTGTCTGACTGTCTGGCAGGAATACACAAATCGCAACAGCAGAGCCATTCACTGTCATGTGACCCAGGACCCTGGTAGCAGGCCCAACACAGTTAGGGCAAGAAAATGCCAACTTTCTCAAATTGGCATTTTCAGAATTCTGGCTTAAAATCTGACTTTTCCATTAGACTATTTTAAATTACAATTAATTTCACCCTAACCACAAAATTTCTTACCTGCTGCCAATCAAATGTTAGCACTTATTAAATGTAATAAGGTAACCCAATGTTATCCAATGGGAGAGCTAGGTCTTACAGTAGTGAAAAACACTTTTTAGAGTTTTCACTACCAGGGCATGAAAAATTTAAAAAGACATGTCCTACTTTTTAAATACAATGCACCTTGCTCTTTGGCCAGTAGGGCCTATCTTAGGGGTGACATATGTATTAAACACTTTATTTTGCCAGGTTGAAATTGGAGTTTAAAACTCCCACGGGCTAAAATGGCAGACTAGAGACATGTTTTAAAGTGGTACTTAAGTGGGTGGCACAATGACTGCTTCAGGCCCACTAGAAGTATTTAATTTACAGGCCCTGGGTACATGCAGTACCATATACAAGGGACTTATAAGTAATTAAAAATGCCAATCCGTTGTAAACCAATTTTACAATGTTTTAGGGCGCGAGCACAAGCAATTTAGCTGTGGTTATCATTGGCAAGTGCAAAGAGTCCTAATGGCAACAAAGGAGATGTGAAAGAAACAAGTTTTGAGAAAGATCACACCAAGAATGTCAGATCTAACACTGGTTTTGGTGCAGGAATGCAGGGAGTTGGTTATCAAGACGGTGCCCAGCTGGCACAGACAGCAAACGTTGGTTTGCAAGACAGAAGCAGAGTGATAACGGCCAATTCAAATGTAGGGATGGACATAAATATATTGAAGAAAACAACCCGGCAGGCAATTGGAAGAGAGAATGCAGATGGAACCCAAATCGAATGTAGAATGATATTCACCTGCTAAATTTAAATGTGTTGCCAATGAAGAATATGGAAGTAAAAAGGTCATGCAATGCTAATGTGTCCCAAACCTCAATGATGCAACAGTCCATGGTTAATAGAAGGTAAGTTTAAATCCAAAATGTAAGATTATGTTGAACCCTTTCATAATCCATGACAACCTCCAACAGTTCCATGTCTTTGACAGTTCCACTGGACTGGAACATAATCAATCACAATGATGGCACATGAGGGGAGGATTGTGTGCTTGACACAGTTCCAGAGGTAGACCATAGTGGGCCACATGTGGATGGACAGATGAATTGCTATCCCATATCATTTCTAATTGATACTAGAACTACCCGCTCTGCTGTGAAAACAGTAGATGTCCCTAATCTACCCATGTTGGGAAAGCAAATCTAAGTTGTAGGCATCTCCAGCAAACAAAGTAGAAACCCAGTTTTGACTAAGGTCCCTGTTAAAATAGGTTCCCTTGAAAATGACCATTAGTTGGTAATATGTGACTCTAGTCCAGTTAATCTGCTGGGCAGGAATTTACTCTGCAAAATGAATTGTGTTGCGCACCAGACAGAGTGGAACTTCAGACACACAAAACGGATGTTGATTTTAAGTTGAAATCACACAAAGCAGCAGTTGGGTCGTTCCCAGTCCTAACAAAGGTAGACTTGCTGCCTAACTTAGCATGTACGGTGAGCAAGAAAGTCTGGTACTAAAAAAGGCAAAGAAATTGGATTTATTAAAATCTTTGATCCAGTGAGAAACACAGTTAGATCTAATGCAGATTATATAACCTCACACCTAACGTGATGGAAGGAATGATGCCAGTCATCGAATCCAGGGCATCTTGAAGGAAGTGTTAGGGAGACCTTGCAACTCACCAGTGATGGGTTTGCAGGACCCAAACAGGAAGTGGAGGATAGTTCCAGACCTTAGGAAGGTGAATCACATTGCAGTCTGATGTTGTCCTGTGGTACAAAATCCTTCTGTGATACTCTTTCCATGTGATTCCAAGTGGTTCTCGGTTATTGATCGGTGTCCAGCATTCATTTCCATTCCCTTACATGAGGAAAGCCAATTTCTTTGCACCTTATGATTTTTACGGAAAATCATATTGTGCTTTTGAATCCTACAGGGGTATACAGAGAGTCTCTCAATCTTAATCAGATATTGAAGAAAACTCAGGAGGCCTTGCAGCTTCCTTGCAGCTTGGTTCCAGTGAAGTACATAGACAACCTGTTGTTGCACCTATAACTAAAGAGGACTGCAAAAAAGACACAATTGACATATTGAATCACCTTGCAGAGAACAGACACAACGTGTACCCTACAAAATATCAGTCTTGCCAGAGCGAGGTTTTCTGCTTGGGACAGCAGACTGAGAAAGGAGCTAGGAGAGTATACCAAGAACTTATCTTTACAGTCTTCAGAATAAATCGCCTCAGGAAAACAGAGAAGTGAGGATGTTCTTAGGAATGGCGGGCTACTGTAGTCAGTGGATTCCCTACTTTTGCCCAGTGGCTAAGTTGCGGCAGAGACTTATACACAATGATGTGATTGATCCCCTACCCTAGGACAACTAATGCACAAGGGCCTTCCTAGAGCACAGAGAGAAGCTCTGCAGCAAACCAGCCATAGGAATGCCCAATTACATTGAGAATTTTGTCCTTTATTTCCGTGAGAGAGAAGGATGCACATTGTCGGTGTTGACGCAGACCCACGGGAAAGCAAAACAGCCAGTGGTGTATTACTGTGTCATATGCGATCCAGTGGATGCCACATTTCCTGTATACATCAACACTGTAGCCCATGTGGATGTTAGCATCCAACTGTGCAATGGCATATTTAAGGGCTATTCACTTTTTTTGTGATAGTCCCACACTCAATATAATTGACTCAAACTCAAAATCAGCATTTGACAAACAGCAGACTCACTAAATATGAACAGGTGATTTTTGCCCCAGAAAATGTTTTTCTCAGGAGGTGAAATGTTTTAAATCCTAATACTCGTACCCCTCCCAGAGGGGCCACCACAAACTGGAAGGAGATGCAAGCACTTCAGATGGTAGAGTGCAGTGAGAAGAGAAGTGGCCAGAAAGTGGAGATCGAGTAAGTAATGTGGTGAAAGAAGAATTAATTCCAGAGATGATTAGGTAAGAACCAGAGCATAATGAACAGAGTGCTAGTCACTGTGAACCAAGAGAAGGCAGAATAACAGAGACACAAAGAGTGCAAAATTGGAGATATTCTGCTCTTGAGTGGTCTACTTCGTTAAAAGTGATCCTGATTGGACAGCTTATAAATCTAAAGACCTTCCAAATATGTCTAAAACCCCCCTGAACTATATTTCCACAGTTAACAACTAAACAAAATGTGTGATTATTGAACTCAAGTGACAAATGTCCATAGGTTCGAAAATTCATGTTTTCGTACCTTAAGTAAGCAATGAAGATATTAGGTCTTAATGGGTATCCAATAGAAGAGAAGAATTTCCCATTAGATATCCAGTCGAAGTTTTAGGTTCCTTAATCCATGAGTATAATATGAACTAGCCTATTAACAGTGAAAATAACTAAAAGTTTTGCTGGTTGCACAAGTAGTGTCAACAGAAAGATTTTAGATTTTTCTTTTTTGATTCTTTTAGCTCTAACTTGAGAAAAACTACAGTGTCATCCGCACTGTAAAAGTGCCTAATTTTGTTAGTTGTTGTGGCATTAGCCATAACTATATTAATGGTTGGCTTATAAGGGAGTCTTAACTCTTCTGAAGAGCAAAAGGTTTGATTAGATCTAATCAAACCTATTTTGATGACCAACATAGAATTAACATGAAAAGATCACACCAAGATGGGTGTGAATCTAATTTTTCAGACAATGTTTATTTTAAATTGTTGAATCAGTACTTCAAGGTATTGGAAGTACAGGACTATTACATTTTGTAGTAACCAGACTGACACAGTGAGTTAGAAGCTTGTTATTTATTGGCTACATGGGCAGCAGAGCCAGGAAAGACCAGCTCTGCCAACAGCTCCCAGAGGAATTAATCAGTACATTCTGTTGCCAAGAAACATACATTCTGAGGGCAAATTCATCATATAGCATGTTTAAAGATACAATACATGAGATACGTCACAACATATCTTCTCCTCCTCCAAACGAAAACAAAACAACAAAACAAGCTAAGACATAAGAAAACTTACTGCCTATATCTAGAAGGTCTAACAATGTTACTAGACCTTTTCCTGTAACATGTTTGATCGGAACCAAAAGGAACATCTTCCGCTGAACCTGATGTGGCATTTTTTACTTGAACCTTCACCACCCTATTAAGGTTCCACCAAAGACCACCATCAACTTTTACAGAATTTCCAAGAATCTTCCTAATTTTGACTGGTTCACTAAATTTGCTATTCCCTTTCTTAGAATAAACAGCAGTTTTAATCTTGACGTTAAGTGGAACTAGTTTAGCACTTTTCCGTGAATCAAAATATTGCTTCTGTTTCGCTTGAGTAATAAACACGTTTTCACACGCTAAGGACATCAGCTGGGCAACATCAGATTCAGACCTGACCCACTTGCTCATCCAGGCAGGTCTAAAACTGGTGTTAGGCTCACGTCCCTGCAAAAGCTCAAAAGGCTAAACCTTTGTGGAAGAGTGTGGCGTAGTTCTGTAAAACCACACCATTGTGTTTAGAGCCTTGTAAATATCATGACCACCAGCTCTGGCCCACTTAATACACTCCCCCACCACCGATTCATCCGCTCAACTAAACCATTAGTTTGTGGGTGGTAGAGGGAGCTCTTGTGGTGTTTGACACCTGACTCAACAAGAAAAGCTTCAAATTCCGTGCTGACAAACTGTTTTTCGTTGTCCGAGACCAGAGTCTCAGGAATGCCTTCTCTCAACCACACATCTTTGAGAAACTTCACAAAAGTTTTCGTGTTAGCCTCCTTCACCGTTTTCACCTCTGGTCATTTTGATGCAGAATCCATGAGGACCAAGATGAACCGAGAACTCCCAGGAAGAACTTCGAACGGCCCATGACATCAATACCCATTTTCATCCAGGGACCTTTGGGATACTCAATGGGGATCAACGGAGGAACAGAAACTTTCAGACTTTTGTCAGCCGCACCACAGACACAACAATTAGCAACCACCAGATCAATCTCGGTGTCCATACTTGGCCACCAATATGTGTCCCAGCTGCGCCGCTTAGTGAGAGTAGAGCCGAGATGGCCTTCATGAGCCCTATCAATGATAGTTTTTCGGAAGACATCAGAAGGTACAAACTTGTCCCCCCTCAGCAGCAAACCATCTTCTATGGATAGCTCATCCTCAATCTTACAGAAAGGCTGGAAAGAGACTGGAAGAGGTTTTTCTCTTGGCCACCCATTTATAACGTAAGTAAAGACTTCATGAATCACACAGTTGGATTCCAATGCCTGGACCCAATCAGTCTCAGAAGCCAGATCAAGGTCAGGAAGATCTAACACAGCAACTAGACAGTCATCACAGTCCTCATTGGAAAAGTCATCTAGATTGACTTCATCATGTTCATTCACCTTGATAGGGAAACGGGAAAGGAAATCTGCCCGTCTATTTTTTTCACCAGAAATGTGTTCCACTCTGAACTGGTACTGCAAAAGTTTCATCACTATACGCATAATTCTCGGAGAACAGCACTTACTCACACTCCCCCCCAAAATGTTTACGAGTGGCTTATGATCCGTTAAGAGTAAAAACCACTTGCCCCAGATGTAAGGTTGAAACTTTTATATCGCCCAGGAACAGGCCAACAACTCCTTCTCAATGACCGAGTACTGGAGCTCAGGAGTCCTTAACACTCTGGATGCGAAACATACCGTATTCTCACAATTCTTGCCCCATTGGGTTAAGGAGGCACCAATACCTGCCTGACTCGCGTCCACTGTGACACAACAAGACAAACTAGGGTCAAAAGGTTTTAAAATGGGTCCATCTTTCAAGGCTGACTTAACCAACCTAAAAGCAACAGCACACTCCTCTCCCCATTCAAACTTGACTCCCTTCTTGAGTAAATTACTTATGGGACGTGCCATGGATGCAAAGTTGGGAATGAACTGTAAGTAGTACTCCCATAATCCCAAAAGTGACTTGACCCCAGCTTTGTCCACTGGTTCAGGGGCATCCAAAATGGCTTGAAGTAAACCTGGTTGAGGACTGACTCCATCATGAGATATAACATGCCCCAAGTATTCAACTTTTGAACACAGAAATTTGCATTTCTCTTCCTTTAACACTACACCACGTTTTTTTAACAGTGTTAACACTTTCTCCAAGACATTATCATGAGATGCAATATAATTTCCAAAAATGAGTACATCATCCTGAAGCACCAGGACGCCCTTAACACCCTTGAGTATATTGCCCATTATCTTCTGGAAAACAGATGCCGCTGAAGCAAGGCCAAATGGCAACGGACAGTAGCGAAATGTTTCCAGAGGCGACACAAATGCAGTCAGATGACCTGATTCTGGGTCCAATTCCACTTGATGGTATGCACTGGCTAGGTCTAGTTTGGTGAAATAACGTGCTCCCTTGGTGAGAGAAAATAAGTTGTTAATTTTTGGTAAAGGGTGAGAATCTACCCATATGTCTTTATTTAGAGATCTCAAGTCCACACAGACCCGAAGATCACCTCCCCTTTTTCTTGCCACCTCCCCTTTTTCTTGCCACAACAAGGAGTCAGTTGGTTCGATGATCCCTCTATCACACAACACCTTTAATTCTTTTTCTAGGTCCTCCCTCACACTAAACGGTACCCTTCTAAGTTTGTGCTTAATGGGAATAGCTCCATTTTTAACAATGATTTTATGTCTAAAGCCTTTGATTTTACCCAGGTTCTTACTAAAAACTTCCGGAAACTTGTTTTTCCAAGTGATGCTAGCATCTTCACAGTAAACAACTAATACCTGCTCCTTGGTTCCAGGTTTCAATATCATCCCAAAAAGCCCCTGATGGAACCAACCCAATATGTTGAGGTCTTTCACAGCAACATATATCTTTCCTTTTATCCTCCTGCCTTTAAATACCATCTCTTCTTCAAAGAATCCCATTAAATCTATCTTCCGTCCCTCATATGAAACGGGAGAGCGGTCAGGAGGGGAGAGAGCTTGAGAACCATTCCACGTCTCATTGAACAATTCTTGAATAATCATGGTGATTTTTGCCCCTGAGTCTACTAACAACTTCACCGTATGATTCCCAATATTGATGTCCACAATAGGATCAATGCATGGTGAAGGGTCACCCACCACAACACCTTGATCATAATGACCTTTAGAAGGGTTAACATCATCTCAATTCCTGACAACAGAAATAACTCCAGAATCAGATTCATAGTCAGATTCATGTACAGAAGATTGAGGGAGCGACTGATTCACCGCAAAATCAAATGGCTCACAAAAGTGAATTCCAAAATGTTCATTTATTTGATGATTTTCAACAGAGATGGTGATGTTCAAAGCAGTAGCAATTCTTCAATATTTCAAACACGTAACACAAACAGCCGACGCGTTTCGTCCACAGATGGACATCATCAGGGCTCCTGTAAATGTATATCTTATTTGAAGACGAGATCTTGTCTTAGTACTCGATTGGTCCTACTGTAATATACCTGATATTAACTCTAAATTAGTGTCATAGTCAGATTCAACTGTGCAGACTGTTGGTTTCCTTACATTTCTATTTTTCTATAAACAGATCTTGGCAAAATGCCCCATCTTTTTGCAATAATTGCACATAACATTGCCAGAAACATTGAGAAAAAGGAAGAAGCGCCAGTTAGGAAATATGGAATACATCAGAAACTTAGCCTGGATTTACAGAAGAAGGGAAATTTATGTGTGGTAAGCAGGAAAGATCAGGTTCAAGGGCTGAAGATGGTGGGTTGGATGATTGTGTACAACAGTTCAAAGCTATGGGTGATCAAGTTCTGTCAGAGAAGAACCTGTAGTTAGAGGAATTTAGTATTTGTACGGACAGAGTGCTTATTTTTAGCTTCCATCGAACTGGGTAGGGAGTTGCAATTTATGTATTGAGCCTCCATAATATAAATGACAGATACTAGGAGTGTAAATGCTCCTAGAAAATCTAAACCTGTTGCTTCTCAAATAGTAGGGGATATATTTGGAGCTAAGACACCTTTTGCTATACCTATAGCTTTAAATGGCTTGAAGATCAGAAAGATGTCTACTTTGGTAGATCGTTTGACTAATAACAGGGCTGGCGCTTTAACTGCATTAAATCACGAGCTCATACCCATACAAGCTATAGTACTGCGAAATAGGCATATTTTAGGCATCCTATCAGTAAAAAAGGCAAAGTCTGTTGCATGCTTCATGTTCAGCAATGCTGTACTTATGTGCCGGTTGCAAGTAACCAGACTAACAAATTCATAACCAACATGATAGATAGCTCTCATAAGGTGAAGTACTTAGAAGATAGCTGAGCGGTTTAGTGGTATTGGAGAAGGAATCCCTAGAATATATTAATGTTGATACTAATTGTGACCCGATGGTGGTTTGTCCTCTGCTTCATAAGATTTCATTTAATCGATTGCATAATATTTGTAGCACCCATATTCTGATTATAATTTGCTGCTAATCTGATTTTTGCCTTCTGTAAACCATTAATTTTTAATACATCTTCATGCTTTGAACCTAAAATATTTGCTACACTTTTTGTGGAATCTAATGTGCTTCACACATTATTGAATGCATTTGATTGGTTTGGCAGGCTCAGCTGAGGAGTACCATAATCCTTAGTTGATTAACACTGCTCCACTGAGAAAAGAGCTTCATGGTCCTCAAATAATTGCCACGAAGAAGGTCTAAAAGATAGTAAATACTTAACCACAATCTGAGTGAAAAAAGAAGGTCTTAAACCATAGCGAACTTCATTTCGTCTTTTCAGACATAAGTGAGACACATTTTTAACCTGCATGTGACTAATACAATTACAATGTAAAGACTATAGGTCTCATGAATTATTTTGTTTCGCTGCTTGAGTAGGTTTTTTCTCAGCTTGTACTGAGAACATAAGATCTTCCTTGTGTTAGTCTATCATAGCGGGGTTAGTAAGGATTAGTCCTGATGTGATCTTACTTATTTCATTTCATTTTCATTTCAAATCTTTATTTCGGTTAGTTCCAACCATAAAAGATACAAATAAAATTAACATTAAAATACATTCTTAATAAATCCAATAGTTTCACAGCAACGTAGTGGGGCAAATTGATCCGTGGTAATTGCATGATCCAAATCAAAATCGCCAATAAAACCTATCTACATCAATAAATATTTAAAAAATGTGTAAAAAGCCAGGCTTTCTTTTCATATAAAATCACGACTTATTCCAACATACAATTATTATTCTTAGTATTTGATAGTTTTAATTTTACAACTAAATAACAAAACAGTAATATTGACAACAGAGGAGAACACAATTCATCAATGAGGCAACCATTTTTCAAAGAGCAAGTGCAGAATATTTCACAATTTGAGACCATTAGTCCCCTAGTGACTAAAATGTTAATCCCGCTTTATTCCTTATAAGATACACATTGAATAGGAATCTGCTTACGCTGAAGACGACTGTTTGTGACGTATCTGTCTTCAATATATGTTCTGCTTCTTTGCAATGCCTAATGTTCAGGTTTTTACAGAGGGGTCTTATCCATTTTTTCCTAGCCGCATCATATGCAGAGCAAAAGAACAATATGTGTAGGTCATTTTCTACAGCCATTTTTGCACATAAGGTGCACTGATCACAACTATTATTATCATGGCTTTTGCTCCATCTTGATTTAGTAATATTTATCTGCAAAACCTCGTATTTTAAAAACAGGGATTTTGCTAGCTGGGGGCGCACCTCGTCTAAAAACGGTTCAAACTGCGCAGTATTTTTAAAAGCAAGAACTCTTAATGTAAGAGACCCCACAGAGATACCATGTAGCACACTATCATTAATGTGTGCCCAAAATAATAGTTTTAATTGTTTTTTACAGGCCAGAGTTAATTGGAAGGGATTCTCCCAATAATGGGAAACGCCCAACTTAGTCATCCATACTGCTACATGTTTAAACCAGGGGATCTCCTTACACTGATCAAAATTCATGATCTCTTCTAGATGCTCTCTATAATGAAGGAGCTCTGGTGTTGACCAAATTCTCGCCCAAAATAAGAGGGGTCTTAATAATGCATGATGGTCAGTCCGTTTAAAATTAAGGTCCATGACCACTGGGATTAGAGGTGTTCTAGTAGGGATACTTAATAATTTCCAAATCAAGTTATTTTCTCCCTTTTCAAAAGTGTTTTTGCAATAAGGCCCCCAATTTTCCGCTCTATATAGGGAGGCTGATTGTGCTTTATGTTTAAAAACCTCCAGTGCGGGGGAAACAGCTTTTGATGTACTAGCCGAATGTTTTTTTTAATTGGCGATGAGTTTTGGAGCAAAACGATTTTATTCTTTTCCATTTGCAGCTTCCAAGATAGTTTGGTATCCAGTGTTATCTCTAGATAGTTAAAACTTTGCACGTATTCTAGTTTTTGACCTTTTAATACTAGATTATTTTTGAAAGATTTATGAGGGTTTATAGATATGTATTTTGTTTTGCCGGAATTGATTTCGAGGCCTTTCGTAGTACAGTATACATAAAAGGAATCCACAAGACATTAAAGTCCCTTTAGGGTTTGCGAGATTAAGATGGTATCGTCGGCAGACAATAATGCTGGTATTACTTCCCTCCCCAACTTGGGAGAGTCGTTTTTGCAAGTTCCCAGGTATTTTGGAATATCGTTTACATAAAGTGAGAAGAGCGTGGGTGCCAATACGCACCCCTGGCGCAGTCCTCTACTAACTGCTATTGCCTTAGTTAGTTCTCTCCTTGGACCTCATCTTACTTTGACAAAATTCCCTTCATGGAGCCTAATTAACTGTACAAGTAGTTCAACCGGCACCCCTAAGCATTTTAACGTATTCCACAATAAGTGCCTGGGTACCAGATCGAACGCTGCATTTAAATCTACGAAGGCAATATATAAACTGCCTTTCTTTATGTTAATGTATTTCCAGCAAATACATGTAAACCTAAAAACTTGATCGACTGTGCTGGTTTTAATTCTAAACCCTGCCTGATATTTTGACATAACTTTGGTCTCCTCTATCCACTCAGTTAATCTGTTTAAAATATGCCTGGCGAAAACGTTTTGTAAAATATCGATTAAACTGATGGGGTGATAATTTGCAGGATCATGCCGGTTACCCTTTTTAAAAATTGTCACAGTCTCTGCCCCTTTCCACGTTTCAGGTATTGGTGTGCCTGTAACTATTGAATTACATAGAAAATGTATGTATGGTCCTGTCAGGGGGTTCCTGTCTGCCAGGGGCAGGGAGAAGACTTTAACACCTATTCCTTTCCGCCCCGAGTGCAGGACGGCCATGGCCCCTTTAATGTTGCTTGGGCTTTCCCAGAGGTGGGAACTACGCCGGAGATGTCATCATCCGTCATTCATTCAGGAGCCAGGAAGGAGCTGATAGCGTTCTACCCGGAAGGGGATGGCGCGCATGTAGAAGCCGGAGCGGGAGCAGAGAAAGAGCTGACCATCATTGCTGCGGAGAAGGAATTGACCAGCGTTGCTACTGAGGCGCCCGGGACTAAGGAGAACGAAGAATCGGAAGTCGCGCAGTCCAAGGAAACGAGAAAGCCAGGAGGCCAACGAGAACACAAGCCGCCCCGCCACGCTTCTGGAGAAGTGTGGCTAAACAAGGTAGGGGCCCGAATAAGAGGACTCGTCTTGTCACGGGGAGGGACTGGGTAGGGGTGGTTGAGGGAGGTCACGGGACGGGGCTGTGTTTGCTATCAGAGTCGCTAAACATAACCTCCCCCTTCGAGCACACACTGAGGCGCCTATTTCACAAAGTGATGTGTTTTGGTGGAAGTCCCTGGTGATCCCCTCACTCCCCGCCCCCTTCTTCCAGACCCGGAACTCCGGTGAAATTAGTAACCCAGGGTCTTTTTCTTTTTTTTCTCTTTGTTGTTCTAACGGGAGCGCCCTTACGGACCCCAGTCGAAAAAGGACCCTAAAGACAAGGAGCGCAGAAGGAAGGACTTTCACCAAACTTACCCACGAGCTGCACTACCACCGGCTCTGTTCTCCCAGGAGTAAGACATTATGTTGACTGATTGTTGTACTGAATAAAGAAGTACCCCTTAGAAAATCATACCAGTGTAGTGGTACTTATCTTCTACGTCCCCCCCCTTCCCATCCATCACAGGTCCCCAAACCTCAGAGTCGTGTTTCAATAGATTTCCTGGTACTTTATCAAGCCCCGGGGCTTTCCCTCGTTTAATGGCCTCAATTGCCTTATTTGTTTCATCCTGGCTAAACTGCTTATTGGCAGCCTTTGCGGCCCGCTCTAAATCTTTAGTTAAGACAAATTGGTCCCAGTTTGTATCTGAGTACAGCCTGGAAAAATGTTCACCCCATGTGTTCTCATCTTGGAACAGGTCTTTATTAGACCTGCCCATTTTATTCCCTTTCGCTGTTATTCTCCAAAAGCCGGCTTGATCTTTGGACTTGGCTGCATTTATTAGATCTATTTCAAATCTATTTACAAATAGAGGAGTGCCCACATTATTAGTACTGCTCCCTATCGATGGTCTATGAAAGTAGCCTAATGGTAAGGTACAAATACAACTGTTTTTAAGTGAGCTCTCCTCCTGGACATTTAATATATTCCTAACCAGGTGAGGCGTCTAAAATTAATACCCACGCAATCCCCGCTTATGTCCTTTGATGAGTCCCCCAGCCACCCTACTCTATGAACCATAATAATATCTTCAATGTTTAGTGGACGGAAACATTTAAATTTTGATAGCCAGTCCACTACTTTATTCCGTAGGTTAACCCAAGATTCCTTCTGCTCTTTTCTTAAGGCAGGCACTCCAGCTAACACCAATACATATGGACATGATGCTGGGAGTAATTGTATAACATCCTCATTAGGTATTAAATCTGTACCTTTTGGACTGTATATTACTGTATTAACATGATGACTGCTTAATCCATCAGGGGCTATTTGAACCTACGATCTATTTATCAGGCTCGTTCCAGTTCCAGCTATAGCCCGCAGCCTGCCCTCAATATGCCCCTCTTTACGATATTCCAAATTATTAGGTTTAAATAGAGGTGCATCTCTGGGCACATTACCCCTCCTGCATGTTCCATCTTTATCATTGGTGACCCAACCCTCCAATTGTGGTTGCATTTGTAAATACGTCTGTACTTGGGGGACCCCATCCTGAGTATCCATGCAAGTAAGGCCATCACTCAACATCGAGTGCCCTAATATAGTATTCACTTGCTCCATTTTTTTCTCTAGCAATTTTAAATTCGCACTCATATGCTCCTCCAACTGACTTAACCTTGCCTCAAGCTCAGATTCTAGGGGACATTTTTATTGTGTACTCTACCCTTCCCACTATTTCCTCTATCTGTAAGGCATATGGAGCACAATCTGGTTCTGCCTGTGTGCTAACTGAATTTTTAAATAGCGTTCGTCCTTCCTCATAATCTAATTTTTTTCGCTTTAGTTGGCCCCCCACCTTTCTTCTCCTTAGGATTCCTCACAACAGGTTTTTCATTCTTGTGCACTAGCTGTTCTTGCCCCTTTTCCCCCACAATCAGACATTGCTTCCGTAGCCTTGATGTTATACCAAGACTAAATGAGCTACTCTTCGCCTCTAACTGTACTTGTGGGGAAATTATAGGAGTATTTGACAGCCGTGAATCATTTTGGACCGTTATTACAGGGCTCAAAGGAATTGTTTGCATATTGTCTGTAGGTTTAGGGGAAAGCAATAACCTATTTATAGAGGAATTAGTAGGGTCAAGAGATAAACGCCTTTCTGCTAGTTGAATTTCATGATTCAGTAGAGATTCTGCTCTTATGATAAAGGCGTCTAATGTGGCAGCAGGGCCCTTAAGATTACTCTTAATTTTGTCTGTAGCTCTCAACTTGCAAAAGCAGAGAAACACAGTAGTTAAGGGCCAGGAAGAGGTATAAGTAAGAAAACAGTCGATTTAACAGCTACTGAAGCCCACGACCTCTAAACTGCGTTTAACACAACTAATTAGGCTTACCCCACATATGTCAATGTTCAAACGTTAGAGGGGTGGCCCAGTCCAGTCTCAGCCAGTCTCTGATAAGCGCGGATGGCCCACCCTTGGCCCGGGCTTCGCCCGGGCAACGCCTGCGCGCATCCCGCGCTGCAGGAGCCCTTGTGCATTTTTAAAGCGCCTCCTGGCGCTTCGGCGTGACGCTTTGTTCGGCGCTGCAAGGGGACGCTAGGGGATGTAGTCCCCGGCACCCGCATCAGGAAGAAACTCAATGCGGGGCAAGGAGCGTCCTAGTCGACGTTGCAGTCCCCTCGGACCGTGGCTGGGCTTGGCGATAGCTGTGGCGGCAGTGGCGTGAGTTAAGGAACCCACGCTGCGGGAGCCTTTGTGGGTTTTTAAAGCGCCTCCTGGCGCTTAGGCGTGACGCTGTGTCTGGAGCCGCAAGAGGATGCTGGGGGAAGTAGTCCCCGGCACCCGCGTCAGGAAGAAACTCAATGCGGGGCAAAGAGCGTCCTAGTTGACGTCGCGGTCCCCTCGGATCGTGGCTGGGCTTGGCAATAGCTGTGGCAGCAGCGGCAGTGGCGTGAGTTAGGGGTTGGATCCCCTAATATACAATCCGCAGAACTGTGATGGGCAAAGATACTCAAGCTGGATTAGCATTAAGGTTGTACATATGAAATCGCCTGAAGTGAGGAAGTCATGTCTACCCTGTAATTTTAAAGGTGTCCCATAATGTTTCTGTAAGATTGGGAATATGACTTCAGGAAAAAATAACATGAACTAAGGTGTACTCAATAATAATACTAATAATAATAATTGAGAAGTGTCACAGTCGTTTAGGCAGCATTTTTTTGCAAAATCTTTATACAACCATTTTTAAACATCTTTTGTGACTACGTAACTGAACTATGTCACATTACCTTATACTGCAAAGCTTAACAATGTTGAAGAATTTAGGTTTTCTGGGATGCACGTTATAAGCAAAATAAACATACTGACTTTAGAAGTACAGCTTAGAATTCAGGTCATCCCTCAGTCAAACCTGCACCCCACTTTGGACCATGACCCAAAAATAATGACTGTAAGATTTGTAGTATGGGACTTTTTCCTAACATTTGGTACACTATATTAAAAAAAGGCATTTCTATATGTTTTTGGGGATACATATCGGCATCTATAATTAAATACTTACACTTAAAGTCTTGAAGGCACTCCTATATGTTATTGCAGATGCTTTCTTTGCATTTTTGTTTAATATTAACAAATATAAGCAAATGAAAACGACGAGATGCATTCTCACATTGGAATTGACATTGCATGCCTTTTTGTCGTTTCTCAGTAAATTAGATTAAATAATTAAAAAAAAACATCTCTACCCTTTGAAGTTATGATTTACGATCGGTATACTTTCCACGCTCAAAATGTCATAGATAGAATGGGATGGGGATGATAGTAGGGTTTACTGTTAGGAGAATCACTATTGATGTATCTCTAAACCAACGATTTATGACTTTTCTGGCTTCATTGCTATGTCGAACGCAGAGATGGTGGGTGTGTGAGATACCACTGAAACCTCAGGAAAAACTGCGCCCAGGAGTGACGGACGTGCCTCAGTAGATACACACCATTACCACTTCATGCAACGAGTGGGCTAGCTAACAGCATTCTCAGGCATTTCACAGGTAAGAACCTGAAACGACAGAACTGTGCGTGCTGGCATGCTGAATGAATCCGTTTCCTGACAAGAATGAACAAAACACTACTTGCATGAGAGCAGGACATAGCTTTCACAGCTTTCAGATCCGACCCGCTACAGAAGGTGTTTCCAGCACCACGGACAATAAGGCCTTTCCCATCTTTCCAGTCTTCCAGCTCCTTCACCCGCTCCAGAAGCTCAACCATCATTGTTCCTGCCAACAGAGAGGGTACATGAAGCGTCCCAAGAAACACAAGCCCACGTTCACCATACAATATGTTAGGAGATACTTGTACAGGCATGCTGTCATGAAGGTGCTTCAAAGACCTGAACACCGTCTGGTTATACTTAGAACAGGAAAGCGATTCAATGGATGCATCATGCTGGATCTGTAATGCAACAGAATGGATCTAATATACATTTAAGGCAAGAACAACAGGTGGATTGGCGCGAAGAGCTAGGAGCGAGGGTATACATGGCGGGTGCAAACACAATGGGGGTTTTTATAGCACTGTTACCAAATGGCACATTATGATCACCATAAAATGTACTAATACCAAAAGTAAAATATCCGCCTGTAGCAAACTGTGTAATTGAATTGCCACACTTTCAGCTCAATGAAAAAGCAAGTCTAAGAAAACTTGATGGCCAGTATGGCTGACAGTCTTCTGGAGTGCCCTGACTCTGTGTAGGTGACTGAAAAAGAGATGGGAGTCAGAAATTCTGGAAACAGAACCCCCTGTTAACAGTAAAAAGAGATATGATGTGCTTGGCTGTGGCTGCTCCAAGTAAGATATATATGGTGTAAACTGTACAGAAAACAATCACAAATGATTACTTGACACCAATCCTGGAACCACATTGACCATAAGTCGAAGCATGTTACACTCTGTCAACGGACATAAAGCACACCCCTTCCCTTCGTCTCTTGGTTATGTAATAACCACACACTGATGGACAACGTTTTGCAAGTTTTTATTGAGAAGTTGCAATGAGGAGTTGTGATGTTTGAATTTGTAGCGGTCTGATTTCATGTGAAGACCAGAGACTAGCATTATACATACCTTTTATTGCTACTCCAAACTGCAGTACTTTAAAGCAAACTTCAACCGTGCTTAAAGTTCTAGAATTAAACCCCCATACAGTCTATATAAACCAAAGCCCAGCAGCCATCTTCCTCTTTCATCTGCTGCTCCTTGCCAGTTAAGTATCTGTCAGACCTATTTTACAATTTGATTATTAATGATACATTTGAGATATTATGTTGGTTTTTAACTTGAATGGTGTATTCATTTGTATATGAGAAGTTTGTAGATTAAAATTGGTTGTTTCTATGGTTTCCCAAATTGCAGGATATCCATTTTTAAGGTGTTACGAAAAAAACGAAGAAAAAAAATGTATGTTGGTGAATATGGTAATTAGTTTTTTTAAATATGTTTTAGGCGCATAGTATGGCATAATAAGGTTTGTCTTGCAGGTTTCACCCTTGTTGGACTTGGCCCTTCTGGCAGGTTCACCCCTAAACTTTTTGCTTTGTGATTGTGAATTGGTGGTAGTGATTTTTGGTTTCTGCGCACTTTCACTGTGTCCCAGTGGAAAGTGTGTGCGCACTCCGAGTGTGTGGAGTAAGGTTGGCCTGCCCTCCCATAGGAATGCATGGAGAATGTCTGTGTCCCTGGTAGTTTTTGATGCGTGAGGTGTGCAGGCTCGAGTTTGGTATGTGCGGACTTGTGTGATTGAATGCTGCGCAATGATATGTGCGGCGTGTATGTGTCTAGTGTGGAAGTGCCACTTCTAGACATGGGTGTGCGTGTGCATTGAATGTGCTGGCACGTGATTGGCTGGAGCTGGCTGGAGAGCCTGGCTCCAGGAGTCTGGATGGGTCTGCCCGGTGGGGAGTGTGGAGATTAGCATGCTGATGGCTGGGGAGGAGTGCACCTGGGTCCTGAATAGGGCTGGGCTTTCCCCACACAATGCTGGCTCCGCCCCCTGTGGTGCGACTGATGACCCTAGCCCTGCCAGTAAATAGAGTGAGGGGCTGAGCACATCAAGAGTGCTCACAAACCAGCTGCGACTGGTTTTTCCCCTCACCCTGAGCAAAGACAAAGGGAAAAGGTGTATAAAAGAGTGGCTGTGACCCCATGAAAATGTTCTCTTCCAGGATCCTTTTGCTGAGGGGGGCTGTTGCTGTTGGGCGCCAGGAGGACCGCCACTTGGACTGCCTCCCTGCCTGGAGGCCCAGTGAGCTGGCTCTGGGCCCAGCCTTGCCCCCCTGCCTGCCTCAAGAACTTTGAAAAGCTCTACTTTGCTCTAAGCGCCAGGGAGCACTTTCTTTTTACCTATAGCGCAGGGAGCGCTTTATGGTTACTTGTGGACCTTTAAATTTTCATCAGGCACTTGGGAGCGCTTTGTGTGCCAAGCCGGTGCCCACCTGGAATTTGCCCAGGATTGCTGAGCATATCGAGTGCCCACCTCGATTTATTGTTTATTTCCCACAGTGCTCACCCCACGTCTTTATCCTCCATCGACCGGGAGCCTACCCCGGATTGACTACCAACAAGGAGAGCATTCCCTCGGGCCGCCGCTCTGCCCGCGGCGACCCGGAAGCAGCTGGCTGGTCGGCCAACCGCAGCGCGGCCCCGGAAGAAGGGCCGGAAGTCCCGCCCCCGCAGCCCGAGAGGAAGGAACCTGCCGCGTCGGGTCAGTGAGGCTCTCATGAGGGAGAGCCCCGGCCGCCTGCCTGGAAGGGAGAAGTCCGGCCACGAGAGCCGAGAGGCCCCGCAGCCAGTAAAGGGAACCGCCGCATAGAGGAGCCCCCGCCACAGCAGCCCGGTGAGTGTGGGTGTCTGGGGGGCTCAGCAGTGGTTCGAGAGCGGCCCAGGATGGCAGAGGGCCGCTCCATCGTTCAGTGGCAGCACTCAGGGGGCATTATTGCTTAGAGCCACGAGAGGCTCTCCAGTTGTTCACGGGTCCCCCGTGAGGGACCCCACCGCTCCCCCCACACCGGGTGCGATCCTTGAAGAGCCCCAGAGAGGCTCGGGGGCATAGTTGGTTTACGAGTCTGAGAGCCTCCAAAAGGCGGCATTTTGTGTGCGAGCCCAGAGAGGCTCGTGGGGGCATATTTGTTGAGCCCTGCGAGGCTCCCAGCCCACAGTTGTTTTAGAGCCCCAGAGAGGCTCTGGAGTGCCATTCTGTTGGTTTAGAGCCACGAGGCTCTTGGGGGACACAAGTGCTTTGGCCAGAGCCTGCGAGACTCCAGCGTTGGCCCCCTCATTGTCTACACAGCTGCCCAGCACTTAGTGGGCAGCTGCCACATTTAGGCCCCCCCTGACATTGGGACCCAGGGCGTCCTAGCCCCAACAAGGCCAGTTGGCCTAGGGACAGTCACAGGTGGTGACTTATGTGAGTTTGGCGCAATTGTGTTTTCCTGCACCTCTGAATGTGTTTCTATGCGTCATGTGCCTTGTTCTTACACCGCTGAATGTATGTTTATGCATCATGTGTTTTCCTTCCCTACACCTCTGAATGCTGTGATGCATCATGTGTAATGTACTTATACCCCTAAATGTATGGTGATACTTAGGTGGTTGTTTTTCTCCTTGTACAGATGGTGCTAGTGAGGTCTTGGTTCCCTGCGTGACCTGTTCCTAAGGTGGTTAGGGTTGCGTAGGTGGTACTTACCTGTTACCAGTAGTTACTGGTTGTGTGCTAATTTGTGCTACAGTGATTTTATATTCTATGTTCCAAGTGCTAATTCTACCAAGTACTAAGTCTGAAAGTGCATATTCCTGACAGTGGTCCAGGTGTCCCTGTCTTGTACATATCCCCTGTAAATTCTGCCCGTGCCTGTTGGCACATTGTAAAGTGTGTGTTTTTATCTAATGTGTTTTGGTATAATACAAAGGCTATTTTTATATATAACCTTGTGTGGAGTTTCCTTTGTGGTGGGCCTTGGGTGTTGTTGCTGGGTGCGCGCACAAACACTTAACCTACATAGCCTCCAAGTTTAGCCTTGCTGCTCGCGTCACGTTACCTAGAGGGAGAGCAGGGGTTATCTTGGCGTGTAACTCCCTTGCCCTGACTTGGGAATGGTGGTCTCTGACTGACTTTGGCACAAGCCCTGGCCAGCCAGGGATCCCATTTCTAACAACCCTTGTGTACCGCTCATCTAGAAGTGCATGAAGAGTGGGAGAAACTGTCTCAAAGCATGGTATTTTCCTATTTGGGCTGTGTGCCGACACAGTCTTTCATTCGGCTCAGGCGCGAGGGGGGCGAGTGTTCCCTGTGGCTGGCCGTATTTTTGTGGCTCCTGTTGCGATTATGTTGTGCGTGGTGTGCACATCACTGAGTCATCAGAACAGGCAACCATTTTGTTGGGAAAGCGGTTGCCTGGGAGATTGGAGTCTCCGGCAAGCAGTTTTGTGAGCAAAGTAATGCACTTAATTTTCAGCTTGTTACAATCGTAATTTTAACGGCGCTTTTGCTCTCAAGGGGAGTAAGTTAATATCAGCTAACTTTTTAAAAGGGAAACAAATTACAACTGTTTGGACTTGAAGTGAGGAATTATTTTTAAAACAATTGAAAAGATGGGTGAGAAAGGGGGACCATCTGGAGTTGGGAATGATGCTGAAATGTTTAAGAAAATGGTCCAGGATGAGGTAAGGGCTTCTGTGAAGTATATTTTAGGTTCTGTTATAGGGAGGAAAAGGAAGGCATCAGATATTTAGATGAGGAATATTGGTCCTTGGAGGAGGATGAGCAGAATACATTTATAAGTACAGGAAAGAAAAGGATGGCCACTGCTAATTTATTAGCATGGCAGAGATGTGGTCTAAGCATCACGTTTAAGGAGGGTGTCCAGCATGGCATAAAGGAAGGTGTCTTTGATGGCACACATGAGATCCAGGCAAGACCTGATGAGGAAAATTCCTACAATTCCGAAGGGCATAGTTACGATGAGTTTGTCCTTGACAATTATGAGTATGATGGTTGGGATCTAGATTTTGATAAGAAAGAAAAAATACGGAAGGAGAAAGGAATTATGAAAGATCCACAGGGGTTGATATGTTTAGCCCTGATATGATAAGGCACCCTAGAAGTGAAGAATGGTAGCCTTTGGCAAATGTTTCAGATTTTGTGACGTTATGGATAAAGAGGCCATTGGAGAAGGAAGCACGGGCTGTAATGAGAGCAGCATGCTCCCGTCCTGTGATTAAAGATAAGGAGTGAATGACCCTGGACGTAGACCCAGATCTGATAAGTTTTGTTTTTAAGATGGGTGGTAACCCCAGGAAGGGTCTAGTCAGGGCACTCAAACAGTGTCAGGATAGACTAACTGATGTTATTGGCAGTCTTACGAGAATATTAGACATGGCTGAGGAAGCTAAGTCAAAGTCAGTTTCTGTGGATACAGATTTGTTAAGGGGTTTGGTCACAAAGAGCATTTTGTTTTCTAGGGAGCAAGAATGCAGCGTTGATGGCGGAAAGGCAAAAAGCTATCCTAATGCGCATTAGCCCTAAGTTAGGGGATTTTGCTATAGAGGAGCCTAGTGAGGACACTAAAGCGTATTTATTTGGAGAAGGCTTAGTGAAAGGTGCGGAAAAATAGCTTTCGACTTTCACAAGCCCTGAAAGGGCTCAGAGTTCTCTCAGAAGAGTATTCGGGGACGGGTTTTCGACAGGGCCAATGCAAGAGAATTTTTCTCTAGCCAGATAATACTCAAGGTCCCATTACCAATCACAAGAACCAGCTTCCTTTAGAGGATTTTGGTCTGCCAATGGTTTCTATCCTCAAAGAGGAAGAAGAATCCAAGAACATCAGTCCATAGGAAGAGCTCTTTTTTACAGAAGGAAATCAAGGTAGGTACGAGGACGATTTCTGGTTCTTTCCAAGGTAAGGTAGAGGGTACTTTGAAACAATTTGTAGACAAATGGAGTGTTTGACTGGGGATCAACAGGTCCTACAAGCGGTAAAAGGATACACAATAGAGTTCAGGGACCTGCCTGTTCAGGAGATGGAAACAAGGGAAAGACCAACAGAAGTTGGTGGATTTGGAGATTCAAGAGATATTGAAAAAAGGAGCAATAGAGAGATTATCTGGAACGGATGCAGGTTTTGTGAGCACAATATTTTTGGTCAGAAAGAAGGACATGGGCTGGCGCCCTACAATAATTTTTTATAATTAACTTTTATTTATGATTTTTCTAACAACAATACATACAATAAGCCAAAAAGAAAAATTAAATGGCCTTTACATAAGTGGTACAATAGGTCTCCAATGTTATAGAGAATAGCGAACCGGGAAAAGGTCAGATAAAATATGAGAGAGTAGAGACAAAGAGCAAGTATAAAGAGATTTAAAGAGCAATTACATATATATGTATATAACGACTAGGTAGCATATCAAATATCATTAAAAACAATACTGAAAAAAAAGAGTGAAAAGCATTTGTCAAATGATAAAAAATGTAGTCTGTTGTTTCGTCATCTGAAGCACAATTGATAGCTAACAAATAGTTATGCAGTGGTTACCAGATGTCTTTAGGCCTGGATGTAATTGGCAGTAGAGAAGCGTATTACTCAGATGTAGTATCACGATATGACAGGGCTTTGAACCAGGCGGCCCTCGTTAGGGGGGGCGAGTTCCCCAGTGAAGTGAGATTTGTCATTTGGCAAGTAATAAAGCAATGGCAGTGTAACCACATAACCGCAATGGTTGAACGTACCCCAATAAGGATATAAGGGGGTCAGGTGAAAGAGATCGCCCAACCATTAGGGATACATTGGAGAAGATATCACTCCAAAAGGAGGCTATCACCCCACAGGTCCATGTCAGGTGAAACAAGTTTGTATGAGCCACTTAACACTTGGGACAGCAATGAGATCTAGTAGGGTCAAATTTCCCCACAGCGTCCGGGGTAGTATAGGCCCTGTGGAGGTATTTATAATGCAATATTTTATGGCGTTGATTCCCTGAAATCAGTTTGGTCTGCGTGCAGCAGTAATATCATGTCTTATCTGAAATGGAAATATCCAAGTTGTGTTCCCCTGCAGTCCAGTCTTTCTCCACACTAGTGGGCTTCAATTGTAAGGAATTGTGGTACAGTTTGGATACAAGGAGACTGTTGTCTGGGGAAACGATCACTAACGAGAGTGGTGGGAAGTCTTTTGTCTCAGTCGGATGGTTGGCACCACTTGACCCAACATGCTGTGCAACCGGTAAAATATGAAGCTCTCTATATTTGTGGACCGTCCTCCCTTTGCCATAGTGAAACTGGGGCTGAGTATGCTATCTGCAAACAGACACTCATGGTACGCAAATCATGGGCACAAAGAGAACGCTGCACCAGTTGTTCCAGAGTGAGCGCGAGCCAGGGGTTCCTTATCGGTGGGAAGTGTGGGGATTAGATGGTGCCACCACTAAGAGACCATAGTAGTTTAAACCAGGCCAAACTAGTAGTGGTAAGCATCTGCATAGTGTTATAGTCACACGGAAGGCCTTAAGGCAATATAGTGAACATCAGTAGGTGTGTTAAGGATGTATGACGTTAGAGGCGGCCGGAAGGGAAGCACTGGACAGATCATTGCGAGAAAGGTCGCGATGAGAGCTACCGAAACCGCAGCGACGGAAAACTAGGAGGATAAGGAAACAGACACCGGCAACACCTTATCAGACCCATGGCACAAGTGACAGGAGGGGAGGCAGATCAACATCTCCGGGAAATGACTCCGTGCCTGGCTCTAGGTTCAGTTGCTTGCGGAATGGCATCCGTTCGGAGGGAGATGAGGAAGACGAATCGGAGAGCCGCGCCTCCAGAGGAGAAGAGGAAGATGGCGTTGGAGATTCAGTACACCCGCTAGTCAAAGAAATCCAACATTTGGAGCAGGACTAATCGGGACAGGTGCCCACTATGGACACACAGGACTCGCACTCATGAACGATGGTGCTCAGGGACCAGGGAGATTGCAGCTCGACTAAGGGGAGCACGCAAGTTGACACGCCCTTCAATGTTTTTTGAGTTTCTTCTACTGTTCTTTGGTTTGTGATGGGAGGGAAGTGTGGGAGGGCGACAGGCCTTCTCCCGTGTATAGTTTGGTCCCACGTTGGGATGCGACTGGAAGGGGAGGGAGGTGGGGAGGGGAGTTGGGGGGGGGAAGGTTTTCGAAATCCCACGAGTTGGGGCCAGAGAGGGACAAGTGGGGGAGTGGGGGGGGACAGTTAAGGAGCAGCAGCAACGCACTTTGATACACCTTGTAACTCTTCCACCACAGGGACTCACTGGGGAAAAGAGTCGCGTTACACAATGGCAAGTACACTAGACACCCCGCAATTGGGTGACAAAGGGGTCACCGTCTTAACATGGAATGTGAATGGCTTAGGGTCCAAGATTAAGAGGGGCCTGGTGAATGCCTACCTCAAGAGAGTAGCGCCAGATATCATCCTTCTACAGGAGACGCACCTCAGAGGCAATAAGTGCGCGTTTATAGCGAGAGGCTGCCACGTAGTGCTAGCGCATGCAGGGTACACATCGGATTCCAGGGGGGTGGCGATCCTAATAAAAAAAACGGCACCATTCAGTATCACCCGCACCTGGCTGGATCCACAGGGGACTTACGCGGGCGTGCAAGGGACATGGAAAAGGCGTAGGTACACTATCATTTCGGTATATGCGCCTCCAAAGCTCCAGGCGCGCACCCTCAAAGCAATCACCTCCATTCTCATGGATACAGCAGATACCGTACAAATAGTGGGTGGCGATTTTAACGATGTTATGTGTGAAGCACAGGATCGGACAGGGACGGCACGTAAAGTGGGGACAAGTTCGGCTTTAGCACGACAGATGAATGTCATAGGACTCACTGATGTCTGGAGGTGGCTCCACCCTACACAAGTGGCCTACTCCTTCTACTCAGGGGCACAAGGGGTCTTTTCAAGACTAGACTACATATTCACATCCAGACAGAACCTTACCTTGAGTGAAATAGCGGAATACAAAGCGAGGGGACTATCGGACCACTCTCCACTCTATGCACAGTTGGGGCGGGAGAAGGGAAGGGGGGGTGAATGGCGCCTGGCGGCGTGGGACCTCCAAACACCGGAAATACTGCGGGGCATCAGAGCAGACATCAGGGTCTACGTGGCCGAAAATGAAGGGACGGTCGACTCAGGGGTCACCTTCTGGGAGGCAATGAAGCCGGTCTTGAGGGATCGAATACAGAGCAGGTTGGGAGAGGCACGGCGTACACAACATGCCGAGGTAGCTAGCATGGAAACCTCTATTTTGGCCCTAGAGACGGAATACCAGCAACGGAAGGAGGTAGTATTACTTAGACAACTGTTAGATGCACAAAGAAATTACAGGGAGGTGGTCGCTGATGAGGCACGTACTCAATCATTGGCAACCCTCCACCGATTGTATGACGTGGGGGACAAGTCCGGCAAACTCCTGGCTTGGCTTGGCAGGAAAGAAAGGGCAGCGAGGTGGGTGGATCGGATCAAGTCGGCGGAAGGTAGACAGGTGCACACAGACGAGGCCATAGCGGACGCTTTTGTGTCCTATTATGAGAGCTTCTATGGGGCCAGGGACTTGGGTACGGGTGAGGACGCGCAGCGTTACATAGGTGGCACGGAGATACCGATACTGTCCCCCGAGGCTAGCACGGCTTTAGAGGCGGAGGTGACCCTGGAGGATATATCTGATGCCATAGCCTCACTGAAGCCGGGAAAAACCCCCGGGCCGAATGGCTTTCCAGCAGAGTTTTTCAAACGGGCTACTGATCTATTGCAACGCCATTTAAAAACCCTCTATTTAGAGGCGTACCAGGCGGAGAGCCTACCACGGACCTCGCCTTGGCCACTATCATCCCGATCTATAAGGAGGGCAAGCCGAAAGACGAATGTGCCTCATACCGCCCCATTTCCCTCCTCAATATGGAGGTAAAGATCTTGGCCACTATTCTAGCTAAACGCCTGCGGTCGGTTATAACGGACCTCATACATATGGATCAGTCAGGGTTCCTGCCAGACAGGGCGACCAAGTTGAACCTCCGCCGCACACATAATTGGCTACAGGAAGTTAAGGGGAGGAGTGCGCCCCATTGGTTCCTCTCCCTGGACGCGGAGAAGGCCTTCGACGCGGTACACTGGCCTTTCCTGATGGCGTCACTACAGAGATTTGGGTTTGGCCCTAAGTTCCAGAAATGGGTCTGGCTCCTATACACAGCTCCGAGGGCGCGGGTTCGGGTTAACGGGAGGCTGTCCCGTGAATTCCAAATCGGAAGGGGCACGCGCCAGGGCTGCCCACTGTCCCCCCTTCTGTTCACACTCACCATAGAAATCCTAGCGATAAAGATCAGACAGAACCATGGGATTCGGGGCTTTTCCTGGGGAGACTCTGACTCTGCACAGGAAAAAATATCCCTATACGCCGATGACGTGCTATTGTATATCACCGAGCCGGACACAACAATCCCGGAATTGTTCAGGGAGCTGGATGGCTTTGGTGCTAGGGCAGGCCATGCCATTAATTGGCACAAATCCGTCCTCTATGACCCGCAGGGTCTGGAGCGAGGGAGATGCCTCCCGGGGCAGCTAATACATACCAAGGAGGGCTTCCAATACCTGGGTCTATACATTACTCTAGACAGGGAACTCTCGTTTAGCAAAAATATAGCACGAATCGTAGACAGCGCAACAACAGAGATGAACAGGTGGCGGCAGCTCCCGCTCACCCTACTGGGCCGAGCGGCAATATACAAAATGATTATCCTCCCGAAGTTTTTGTATGCGCTCCAGAACGAGTATTACCAGCTGCCAGCAAAAACGATGAACAAAATTCATGCGGACCTTCGGGCCTTCCTGTGGTTAGGGAAACAACCAAGGGTGGCCCTGTCAACTCTACAGCGCCACCAGTACAGCGGAGGGATCTCCCTTCCTAACCTAGAGGCATACTATTGGGCGGAGCACCTCGCTCCAATCAATGATTGGTTACACGCAGCAGCAGATCACCCTACCTATGCGTTAGAGAGGTTTAAAATGTCCACCAAAAACCTACTGTACTATCTATACGGGGGGCGGTGCGAGCATCGCTTCTACCGGCCACGATGATCACACTGACCGCATGGAACAAGGCCACTAGACGTATGGGGTGGGACAAGAGGCCTACCCGACAGACGCCGCTGTGGCACTGCAAATGGTTGAGAGAACTCAGCAAACTGCGAGGCTTCAGGAGGTGGGATGATATAGGAATCTCAACAATTGGAGATGTGATTGCAAGGGGGGAACTAAAGTCCTTCCAGGTGCTTAGAGACGAATTTGGACTGCACAACACTCAGTTCTACAAATATGCACAGTTGAGGCATGCATGGAGGGCACACAACATCACGCTTACAGATATTCCAGAGTATGCACCGTTGGAGGGTAGGTTGCTTCAGGAGCAGGTCATGGGTCGGGCGGTATCCCTCACGTATAAAACACTGACAAACAACATGCTAGGTGACCTGACAGGGCTACGGAGAATGTGGGAGGCAGACGTGGGAGGGATGGAAGATTTGGACTGGGAGATTGTACTCATGCACCCCCGTGAGGTGGCGATTAAATCAAGGCTACGCCTCATCCAACTGAATGTGCTCCACAGAACCTATTTTGACAGAGTACGCCTCCTTAAAATGGGAAGGATAACAGACTCGGCGTGCCTTAGGTGCCGCCACCGGCGAGGTGATTTTTCCACACGATCTGGGCGTGCGACGCCATACAAACATACTGGGGTCACATATTCACAGAGCTAGAAGAGGTCTTGGGAGTGGCCCTAACGCGTGACCCTAGATTAGCTTTACTAGGTATGACAACCGAGGTGGACTTGACACGCCCTCTGCTTATCTTTTTGGTACTCGCGTTGGTGGTGGCAAAAAGGGACATTGCAAAATATTGGGGGGCAGCGGAAACACCAGATATAGAGGAGTGGAGGAGGGGCCTGGACTTGTATATGGCCGCCGAAAGAGTGACTTATAAAGCCAGAGGATGCCCCAAGAAGTTCCGGAGAGTGTGGGCAAAATGGAGGCAATATCATGGTTTGGAGGGGGGCCCATAGGGGAAGGAGCTGAGGGACGGGAGGGCCTAGAAAGCAGTGGATCTGTCAGAAGTAACTACAGGGGCCTTAAGGAAATTGACTGATCAGGCTATGTGAGAGGGTTGGAAGGATGCCTTGACTAGGGGGAGGTAAGGTGGGTCTGGGGGAGTGGGGGGGGGGAAGAGGAGGTGTATGCTGCCTTTTTTTGGGGTTGTTTTTATATATTCATGTTGTAGATATACGTGATACACTGATAATTGAGGAACCAAAAAGTTGCGCAAATAACGGACAGAGGCGGAATGTTGACGCCCTGCCGACTACTGATTTTTTTCATTGATTATGCCTTCTGATGCAACAATAAAATAAAAAAAAATAAAAAATAAAAAAAGGATGTATGACGTTACAACGCAGGCTATTACAACGCCTGCCTTTACAACGCGGTTTTTACATCGCATACCATTACAACGCATAGTGCTTTTAGGCGCTGGATAGTGAATTATTTAATTTACTATTCCAACTCCAGTCCCCGTGGACACTAGGGAAGGTGTTGGATAGTAAATTAAATCTATTCCCTATCCTAGAGCGCCCCCCAGCGCAATGTGTTGTAATGGTTTGCGTTGTAATGACCGCGTTGTAAAGGCACTGCGTGGTAATAGTTGCGTTGTAAGTGATGTTTCCCGTGTGTTAACTGGGCTCCTTCGGGTTTTAGGAAAGGTAGACAGGCATCAGGTTGATACCAGTAGTAAGCATAATGGGCCTGGGCTACATACAAATAAAGCTGAAAATCAGAGACTCCACATCCGCCGCGCTCATAAGGAAGCGTAAGGACTTCCCAACGAATGCGGGGCCCGCCCAAATTAATCAAATGAGTAGACTGCGTAAGGAGATGAAAAAACTGTTAGTAAGGGGAATGAGAATATGTAAAATATATATATATACATATATATATATATATAAAAAGGGAGGCAATACGACCATTTTTATAATGGCTATTTGCCCTGTTATACCCAATGGGAGCTTTATCCATCTTTCCACTTGCATCTCAAGTTAACTTTAGGCAGCTCCATAGTTGCAACAAACCACCTTAGAGTGGTCTCTATGAACATGAATGCCTAAATATTTGATGGAGTCTGGGCACCACTGCAGGGGTGAAAATCTAGATCGCAAAACACATTGGCATTGGTAATGGCAAATAGTTTGCTCCAATTAATCCAGAGGCCGGAAAAAATGCCAAAACGCTGCACCTCACGAACAAGCGGAAGCAGATTTACAGAGGGGTCATGAACAAAAAGCATAATATCATCCGCCTAAAGGGAAGCTAGTAATGTCCCTCGTGGGAACCTAAAGAAACTTATGTAAAGGCCTCTCCTGTGGGTTGCGGACCAAAGGGTCCATGACAATTATAAACAAAAAAGGAGAGACAGGGCATCCTTGCCGAGGGCCAGATGACAGGGCAAATGGTTCTCTGAGCGTATCATTAAGTCGTAGTCGGGCCATAGGGTCACAATATAACAAGCAAATCAAATTACCAAAACCATTGGGGAGGCCCAATTTAGCAAAAGTAGCATGGAGAAAGGACCTTTTGAGTGAATTGGATGCCTTTTCAGCATCTAACAAGACGACCGCCAATGGGTTGGTGGGGGAAATTGTATTGATTCTAGAGAAAAGGGTGCGTAAATGAATGGAAGTGGAGCGATGTGGTATAAAACCAGACTGCATCGGAGATATGATGGGGTACATTATTAAAGAAAGGTGAGTGGCTAATACCTTGGTGAGTATTTTAGCATCATGGTTTTTAAGGGACAGTGGACGATATGAAGAGCAGAGAGAGGGAGATTTATTAGGTTTCAGTAATAATGTGATGACAACTTTCCGTAGCAGGGCGGGAGAGAGTTGTGGTTAAGTGATTCAGCATACACTTCCAAAAAGTGTGGCACCAAAAGGGGCTTATACACTTTATAAAAGCTGTGTAGTGGTTTATAGTAGTGCATAAAGTCTGCCAGTATGGTAGGATCATCCATGACATCAGTGCTCTCAGGCCGCTGTAAATTAGTTACATATATGGCATGATAAGTGGGGAGGAGGAAACGGGCCAACGTTTGACCAGGACGTTCACCCTCACTGTACCTCCGTGCCCTAACATACTTCGCAAGGTAAGTGGCTTCACATTTAGCGAGGAATTCCTGCAGTAGTTGTGACCCGTAACAGTGATGATGGGTGTGTAGTGCAGTTACATCATCAGAGTCCAATGCCTGAAGTTTGTCCTCCACTTTGGTGAGTTCCTGGTGAACACTGCGGGGAAGGCTTGCACGTTTTGAGATATAAACTCCCCTGATATAGGTCTTAAAGGCCTCCCAAAGGCAAGAGTGCTTCTCAACAGATTCAAATTAGTCGAAAAGAATTCTAGAATAGCCGCCCGAACTTCAGAACGGAAGACAGTATTGCATAATGCGTCAGTAGGGAAACGCAAATGATGGACCATTGAAGCATGTGTACCAATAGCCAGGGTGATTGAGACCAGAACATGGTCAAACAGTGTGCGAGGAAATTGAGTGATAGTGCATAACCATAAAAGAACCCCTTGGGATAAATACCAATGGTCAATGCAGGTCTATGCATTGTGGGGTGTGGAACAGAATGTATAATCACGATGACAGGGAAAATTATGTCGCCATGCGTCAGATAAAGGAAACAAGTGTGGTAGATCCAGAAGTGTCTGCAAGGTACAAGGCTTAGTAATAAGGGTAGAGCTAGGCTCTACCATTATTACTAAGCCTTGTTCCCTGCAGACAGAGCTCTACCCTTATTACTAAGCCTAGTTCCCTGCAGACTCTGCCGGAACTGCAGCTTCACCAGCATCCGGCCCGCCAAACCATCAACCAGAGATCCCAACCACCTCCGCTGCATCCTCCTCAACACCCGCTCCGCTCGCAAGCACGCCATCGAACTCTGGGACCTCCTAGACTCCACCGCTCCCGACGTCGCCTTCCTGACGGAGACCTGGCTGAACGCCACCTCAGCACCAGACATCGCCATAGCCATCCCACAGGGCTACAAGATCTCCAGCAGAGACCGCACCAATGGAGTTGGAGGGGGAATCGCCATCATCCACAAGGACACCCTCAGAGTCTCGACCAACACCGACGACACCCTCACCACCGTCGAGCACATGCACTTCCAGATCCACACCGACCCCAACACCACCCTCCGAGGAACACTCGTCTACAGACCACCCGGACCACGCCCACAGTTCTGCAACACCATCGCCGACCTCGTCAGCACCCATGCCCTCGCTTCCACGGACTACATCCTCCTCGGGGACCTAAACTTCCACCTCGAGAACAACAACGACCCAACTCCACCGCCCTGATCGCCAACCTCGCCAACCTCGGACTCAAACAGCTCGTGACGACACACACCCACGATGCTGGACACACGTTGGACCCCATCTTCTCCACAAGCCCCCACGTCTCCTTCAACCACACCACCGAACCCCACTGGACCGACCACAGATGCGTCCACTTCACCTTCAGGAAACCCACCACACACCACCGCACCCAACAGCTACCACGTCGCTGCTGGGGCAAGATCACCAAGGACCAACTGACTACCACCCTCGCCCTGAGACCACCCGCCAACCCCACCGACCCAGACACCGCCGCGACCAACCTCAAACAATGGATCAACGACTGCGCCAACACCCTCGCCCCTCTCAAGACCTCCACAACCAACCACACCAACAAGAAAGCTGCCTGGTTCACCGAAGACCTCCGGATCTCCAAGCGCACCTGTCGGAAGCTGGAGAAGAAATGGCTCCACGACCGAACACCCGACAGCCACACAGCCCACAAAAGCGCCACCCGCAGACACCACCAACTCATCAGGACTGCCTTCAAGGACCGCCTTCAAGGACCGCTTAGACAACAAGGCCCACAACACCAAAGAGCTCTTCAGCATCGTGAAAGAACTCTCCAACCCCAGCTCCAACAGCAACGACATCTCACCATCGCAAGACCTGTGCGACTCCCTGGCCACCTTCTTTCACCGCAAGATCGCCGACATCCACGACAGCTTCAACTCCGACACCCCGCACCTACCAACGAGACCACCACCTCTGCGATCACCACCCGCACCAGCCGCCTGACCCCCTGGTCCCACGTCAGTGACAAAGACACCATCAAAACCATGAACTACATCCACTCCGGATCCCCATCCGACCCCTGCCCTCACCACATCTTCAACAAAGCCAGCACAACCATCGCACCCCACCTCCGGAAAACAATCAACAGCTCCTTCGAGACAGCAACCTTCCCGGAAAGCTGGAAGCACGCCGAGATCAACACCCTTCTGAAGAAGCCCAAGGCGGACCCCAAAGACCTCAAGAACTTCCGGCCCATCTCCCTGCTCCCGTTCCTGGCAAACGTGAAAGAGAAGATTGTCAACATACAGCTGACCCGCTACCTCGAAGACAACAACATCCTGGACCCTTCCCAATCCGGTTTGCAGCAACCACAGCAACAAGACCGCCCTCATCGCCGCCACTGATGACATCAGGATCCTGATGGACAGCAGCCTTCGACACGGTCTGCCACCGAACCCTATCAGCACGCCTCCACGACGCCGGAATTCAAGAGAAGGCCCTGGCCTGGCCCACATCCTTCCTCTCTGGCAGAACCCAGAACGTCCGCCTCCCACCCTTCCGCTCAAAAACCACTGAGATCATCTGCGGCGTCCCACAGGGATCCTCACTCAGCCCGACGCTGTTCAATATCTACATGGCACCGCTCGCCCACGTCGCACGACAACATATCCTCAACATCATCTCCTACGCCGACGACACCCAGCTGATCATATCCCTCACTGAAGACCCCCACACCGCCAAAGCCAACCTCCACAGAGGAATGAAGGCCGTAGCCGACTGGATGAAGGACAGCAGACTGAAGCTGAACTCAGACAAGACGGAGGTCCTCATTCTCGGACCCACCCCATCAGCCTGGGACGACTCTTGGTGGCCCACATCGCTAGGCGCAGCCCCGGAACCCACAGACCACGCACGCAACCTGGGGGTCATCCTCGACTCCACCCTTTCCATGACAAGGCAAGTCAACGCCGTCTCCGCGTCCTGCTTCAACACCCTCCGAATGCTCCGCAGGATCTTCAAATGGATCGCCCCGACACGAGAAAAACCGTCACCCACGCCCTTGTCACCAGCAGACTCGACTATGGGAACGCCCTTACTCAGGAACAACAACCAAGCTCCTGAGACAACTACAACGAATCCAGAACGCCTCGGCACGACAGATCCTCGACGTTCCCCGACGCAGCCACATCACACCCCACCTGAGAGGCCTGCACTGGCTCCCCGTCAACAAGAGGATCACCTTCAAGCTCCTCATTCACGCACACAAGGCACTACAGAACACCGGACCTACATACCTCAACAACCGACTCATCTTCAACACCCCCACCCGAAGCCTCCGCTCAGCCAACCTCTGCCTCGCCACACTTCCTCGCATCCGGAAAGCCACCGCCGGCGGCAGATCCTTCTCCTACCTCGCCGCCAAGACCTGGAACACTCTCCCCACCAGCCTACGACAGACCCAGGACCTACTGGCCTTCAGAACACTTCTCAAGACCTGGCTCTGCGATCAGTAGCAGCCACCCCCCCCAGCGCCTTGAGACCCTCACGGGTATGTAGCGCGCTTTAGAAATGCAGTGATTGATTGATTAATTGATCTCCCCCACTTGTTTCCTTTATCTGACGCATGGCAACATAAATTTCCCTGTCAGCGTAATTATACATTCTGTTCCACACCACACAATGTATGGACCTGCATTGACCATTGGTGGATGAACGCTCGCGGCGCTGGGTTCTAGCTGGCTCAAAATTAAGGCATTTCTGTTTAGGATCACTACCCATTGCAACATTGTTGTGCATGATACTAATGCACACCACAATCTCCAAAAGAAGGAAGGAGGGGAGGCCAAATTGGAAATAGCGTTCTGAAAAGGGAGGGAAAGGGTACCCCGCGTAGTGACGTCCTAAACGCAAAAGAAAAAGGAGCAAGTAATTGCAAAGGGAGTCACTGGCTGATCATTAGGCGCAGGGGGGGACAAGAGCACCAACCCAAACTAGAGTCTGTAGGGACTCTGATTATATAATACAGATGAGAGTGCCCCCAATAGAACCAGGTGAGTAGCGTAGCAGGCAGATGGAGTATATGTGAGGAATATGAAATTGACACGTAAGTCAGTGCAGTAGTGCAACATCAGCCCCAGCCAGGGGCGGGTAATGATCCACCTGCCAACCATCAGTGGCAACGCGAGGAGGGCCGGAACCAGGCTGGTAATGAGAAGGCCTGGGAGCATCTCTAAAGAACACAAGGCCCCATCCTCAGTCCGCCGCCAAACCAGCCAGCTACCCCAAATGCTTCTGAGCCATACATGCAGCAGGACTACAGATAAAGGAATCCAGAGAAGGCTCCAGGTTATCGATGGGCCCGCAGCAAGGCTGAACCCAGGCATCGGGTCCAGAACTCACCGCACAATGGGTTGTGTCCAGTTGCAGCAGTGTCATGGTGACAGATATCTGTGTCGAGGCTGAGCCCAACCCAACAGCTCAGCGGAGTTAAGGAAGTAATGGGGTGTGTCTGCTGCCGACAGTGCTCACTCCGCGGCCCAGCCCGCGGACTCACCCACCGGTCCTGGCCCCGCGGGGGCTCTGAATACTAAGTCAGGCCTTGGCGGGCAGCTTTGCAGTGCGGGCCTGTTAGGGGCAGTTGGAAAGCTGGCAGCAACCAACTAGGCTCAGAACACAAACAACACAAAATTTTTGGTAAAAGATGGCCCATAGCTACGTTAGAAGCTGCATGATTAGGAGATGATTGGGTAATGCTCCGGAGCTTCAATGCTGTGCACCCATCTTGGTCGCTTGCTTAGCCATGACCACTCCCTGTAATAAATTTGAGAAATCTGAATTTGGTTTTAATTTACAGCCATTTCAAGGTGAAGGGTATCCATCTTTTAAGTGATATTCTGGAAAGGAAAGATTGGTTGGTAAAACTAGACTTGAAAGACGCTTATTTTACCAGTCCAATAGCGGAGAAGAGGTGTAGATTCCTGCAATTCAGATGGTTAGGCCCTTCACCAGTTCATTTGCCTGCCTTTTGAATTAGCATCAGTACCTTGGCGTTTTACGAAGGCATCAAGGCCAGTGGCATGTTTTCCAGGGAGTAATTCGAACAATTATGTATCTGGATTATTTCCTTTTTATGTCCCTGAATCAGGAGTGGATGACACAGCTTTCTGTAGTTCTGCATCTGTTGGAGTCCCTGCGTTTTTTGATCAAATTGGAGAAATCAGGACTGATTCCTTGTCAGGAGATGGAGTTCCTTGGGTTTCAGGCGAACACTACTCATGCGAATGAGTTTACCAAAAAGAAAGGTTGTGAAAATAAAATCAGAGGTGAAACAGATTCGGAAGAAACCATTCATTACTTTGAGATCTTTATTGTGGGTTATAGGTTTACTTTCTTCTTCTATTTAGGCGGTCTTCCTGGGCCCTCTTCATTACAGGGGTTGAGAGGGACTGAAAACTGAAAGCCTAAGGAAAGGTTTGTGATATGGGGACCAAGTACAGATAACAGTGGAATCACAGGAATAATTTAATTGGTGGCTAGACAATTTAGAAGCATGGAATGGCCGAATGATTTTTGGGATATGTTCACATTTTACAGATGCAAGCCTTTCCGGCTGGGGAGCTGGTTTAGATCAGCTGGAGACAGATTGTAGATGGTCATTGGAGGATAGTAAGAGCCATATAAATGGATTAGAGATGAAAGCAGGACATTTGCACTGAATTGCAATGTTTTATTAAAGATGGACAATGTGTCAGACGTCTGTTCAATATAAATCGATTGGGTACCAGCAAGTCAAAGAATGTAACCCAGGTAGCAAAGGAGATTTTAATTTTTTTGTCTGGAACAAAATATAGTTTTGCAAGTGGAATACTTGCTAGGTATGTTCAATACGGCAGCGGATTGGAACTCAAGATATCTCTGAGATTACAATGAGTTGAGTGTGCATCTAATCAGGAGATAACAGAATATTTGGGGCCCTCTGGAGGCGGATCTGTTTGCGTCAAGGTTGACGTATCAGTTGCCTCAGTATTTCAGTTGAAGACCAGATCCCCAGGCCGAGGCTGTGAATGCTTTTCAAAGGTTTGGAAGGGACTTAAGGGTCATGTTTTCCCCTCATTTAATGATTCAGAGGGTGTTGTTGATGGTGAAGAGACAGAAATGTTAGTTTATTCTGATTAATCATTCCTGGACAGCTCAGCCTTGTGTCCAGGGCTACTGGAGTTAGTAGTAGACAAGCATTTCTTGATTCAAATTTCAGAAGACATTTTGACAGGTCCAGGAGGAGAGGTTCATCCTTTAGATTTGGATGGGGAGTTGAGCCTTCTTGCTTGGAACATTTCAGTGGAGGAAACCATTTTGAAGGACTTTCAGAACAGGCTCAGGAGTTGCTCAAAGAATCCTGACTGACTGACTGACTGACTGAATGAAGGTATTTATAGAGCGCACTACTGCTGAGGCGTCTTGGCGCTGGGTAATGTGGTTAAAGATAACTGCTGGCATGTTTAGGGTTGGGAAAAGAGCCATGTTTTAATTTCCTTCCTGAAGACCGATCTATTTGGTAGCACTCTCAAGTGTGTAGGCAATGAGTTCCAAAGTTTGGATGCCAGGAAAGAGAAGCATTTGCCTCCACATCTTACTCTCTTTATCTTAGGGAGTTGTATCACGGCAAGGGTGGCTGACCTTAAAGACTGTGATGGTACGTAACGAGAAGACAAGGATTGCACATCCTCAGCCCCACCACCAAACAAGGCTTTATGTACAGGCCTTGTGTCTTAAAATCGACATGTCTTCGGACTGGGAGCCAGTAAAGTTGTTTCATACTGTTCGATGTAGGGTGATGTTTGGGTAATTTGAGCAAAACCCTAGCTGCCGCGTTCTGGATTGACTGATGTTTGGTAAATTGAGCAGCACATGCTCCCAAATATAGAGCATTACAATAGTCAATTCTGGACAGAATCGTGGCTACTACCACTGTTTTCCTCAAAGAAAAGGGGATGAATGGGAGAATCTTCCTCAGGCCTTTTAACATAAAAAACAAGCAGATGACACTTGATTAATATGAAAGGCCCAGGTGAGGTCTTTGTCAAACGTAAGGCCGAGGTTCCTGGCTTTGTTGACCGAAACGGGACAGGTATCGGCTGCAGTTGGCCACCAGAGATGATTCCAAATCGAGACTTTCTGACCAAACTCTAGAACTTCAGTTTTATCAGTGTTCAACTTTAGAAAGTTAGAATTCATCCAGGTCATCAAGGCAGAAGTGCACTTGCAAAATTCGGCTGCCGTGGCATCCACGGACTGAGTTACAGACACTATAAGCTGCGTGGCATCAGCATATGACACCAGCGTGAAACTGTAGCTTTTTATTAGTCTAGCGAAGGGAGCTACATGAATATTAAAAAGTGTCGGGGATAGCAGCGAGCCTTGTGGGACCCTGTCAGGGAGTATGAACTACTCAGACCGATATCCATCCCAGAAAATCACTTGTTCCCCAGACGATAGAAAGGAGGAGAGGAGGGCAAGAGCTATACCACTGATACCCACATGCTGAAGTCTTTCTATTAATACCGCATGGTTCACGGTATCAAAGGCTGCTGTTAAATCAAGCAGGACCAGTACAGCCCTTCCTCCATTATCCATCACCTTACGTATTTCCTCTGCTGCAATGATCAAGGCTGTCTCCGTAGAGTGTTTTGATCGGAAGCCATGTTGTGTATTATCAAGAATGTTATTAGTCTCTAGATAAGATGTTAGTTCTGAGTTCATAGCCTTCTCAAGAACTTTGGCAGGCAGGAGATGGGACAATAGTTTTTATCGTCTAGTGGGTCCAGCTTGGGGTTTTTTAAGAGGGGATGAATACAGGCTTTTTTCCAGGACGTTGGAAAGACTCCTGAAATCAAAGTTTGATTTAATACAGGGGATAGCGAGGGACTTATCTCCTCCTGAGCCAGATGTAGTATATATGGAGGGCAAGGGTCCAGGGGAGAGCCTGATTTGATTTTTAACAACAGGTCCGCCACTTTCTCCTCTGCCAATCATGGGAACTGCGATAGACCGCAATGCTCGACCTTGTCATCAGGCTGAGTTGAAACATTTCTCGCTGTACCCTTAGCTGATTTTAGGAGGTCATTATATACAGACTGGACCTTGCTTTGAAAAAAGCCGGCCAGTTTGTCTATGAACTTTTGGTCTGGTGTGAATGTTGTGTCCTGTGGACACTTGAATAATGCAGAGACTGTTTGGAACAATTCTTTTGGAGAGTTTGTAGCCTCTTGGATTTTGGCAGTAAAGTAGGCAGTTTTAGCCTGTATGATTGCGACCGTATATTCTTCAAGGGCAGCACAGTAGACTTTCCTTTGTACAGTGTTATATTGAGATCTCCAGATACGTTCTTTTTGCCTGCACTTAATTTTAGCTAGTTTAAGATCTGCAGAGTACCAGGGGGACGAGGCCTTTTTATGTTGAGATCGCATTATCATTTCTGGTGCAACAGTGTTAGCTGGTCTATTTAGCCAGTTATGAAAAACTGTTGCAGCCTGATTAGCGTCAGTAGCAATTGCAGGCCTATCACTTAGTGCTGACATAAAGTCATTTTTACGGACTGACTTCCAGGCACGATGTTTGACAGCCGAGGGTCTAATCCTCCGTCCACCATTTAATGTTGCTAGCGTGATGTCCTGGGTACCTGGAACAAGAAAACGTTATGTTGGAACGTGGAAAAAATGGGTTTCTTGGTGCCTAGTGAGAGACTTGAGAAGGGACTAAGGTACAGAACTATAAATTGTTATGAGCCAGCGCTGGCTGCAGGGCATGCTCCAGAAGGGGGGTTTCCATTGGAAGAGACACTTTAATTTTCAGGGTGATAAAAGAAATAAAGTTGCAGAGGCCTTCTAGGCCGAGGTGTAATGTTTGATGGGAATTTAATTTGATTGTTGTAAAATTAGAGAGTTGGCCATCGAATATGATTCTGACTCTAAGGCAATTATCTAAAAAGATCGCACTCTACTATGCTTGATGTATTTTACAAGATTTTCAGATGTTTGCGCCTTAGAGGTAAGTATCCGCTTCTACAAACCAGATGGAGTGATATTTAATATTACAACAATGTCATCTTCAGTATTTTACCCAAGATTTGATGATCATCCGAAGCTTTGTATTGTGCGTTGTTTGAAGGAATATGAGAGTAGGATTGCTGAATTCAGGAGGGATGAAGTAACACAATTGTTTATTTCTTATGTGGAACTATTTAATCCTGTGAGTTCAGCAAATATTGTGCGTTGGGCCAGATTATGTATGCTTGAAGCAGGAGTGGATAAGCAAAAATTCAGTAAGAGGTGCAATAGCAAATAAGGTTTTTACATCTGAGGGACATCTTGAGGAGATTCTGAAGGCGGCAGACTAGTCAAATGCTGGTGCATATGCAAGGTTTTATTTAAAACATATCGAGAATGCATCATCGATTGTGTTATCGCAGCTTTGAACATGCATAATGCTAGCCACTGGTCTGGACAGGAAATGTAGATTCTACTAGTTTGTTTTTTATACCAGCTGCAGCTGGTATAAGACGACCTGGTTCCCAGATACTAGCATATACATAATAACTTGGGCTCCCAGTTTTATGGTATTTATTTTTTCAACATTTCCGTCTGTATTTATCCATATTTATTTTTTTACCATTTTATATGTATTTATCCATATTTATTTTTTGTTTTGCGTATAAATGAAAACGAAAAACTGTAATTTCCATATTTATTTAACTGATACATGCATACTCATAATTTGATGTCTGTTGTGTTTTCGCTATTTAAGCTGTCAAATATTACATCCCAGTACATCCACTGGTAAATACTAGCATTATACCATAAATGTATGTTGACATATGCCATTATTTCAAGAAATTCATCCTGTTTTGTAATTTTCCATGCTGTCCACATTCTCAACTACTGGTCTATAATTCATCAAAGACAGCACGGCGAGTCACTTAAAAAGAGCACAATTTTCTGTTTTTATCCACTTTTAAAAATAAATACAGACAGAAAACACATTGTTATCTGTCTGTATTTATCTATAAAAATCTGTTAAAACAGAAAACAGGGAGCCTTAATATTAACATATGTGATCTTGATTTTTAATTCAAATACAACAATTGAAAAACAAACATAATCAAACACATTTCCCGAACGATAAACAATAGTGTCATACATTTGATAGAAATTCGGCTGTATGCTGTACATAACCCCCCTGGTCATGTAGAGGAACAATTACAATTATATTTATCCCACATCAATTGACATTTGTCAATCTCTAATCTAATGATGCATCCGGGACGGGCTCCAAATAGATGCCCCGGTAGTCTGCCCATTTCCTCCACATCTTAAAATGTTTTTGAGGGCATCCACACGCTTTAGACACCGGTATTTCCAACCCCATACACAAATCAAGACCCTTTTTTCATGTTGTCACTAATGGTGGGGAGGCATCTTTCCATGTTTTAGCTATATCGTGTTTTGCCAGTGTGAAACCAAGGAGCAATAAATGTCGTTTGTATATGTTACCCCCAATATCGTCTGTGATATGGAGAAAAGTCAATCGTGGTGAGTTCGGGATATCTCATCCTAAGACCTCTGACATACATGTATTAACACCTCACCAGAACTTAGAAAGCGCCGAGCACGGCCACACAGTATGAATAAAGGTGCCATCCATGGCGCGGCCCCATAGGCAGAGAGGAGAGTAGATTAGCCCAGCACGCCATAGCCTATTCCTAGTATAATATAACCTATGTAAATATTTAAATTGTATTAGCCGCAGTCGTGCCACAATGACCGCGCCCTGTGGACATTCGAGTGCCTCAGTACAGTCCTCATCATCCAGGGGACAAAGGTCTTCCTGCCAGATATCTCTTATTTTGCTAAGGGTGGTGAGATTGTTTGTAATCAATGTCCGATATATCTTGGTGATCTTATTTATTTATGTATTATTTTTGTGAAATTTTTTATAAAGCACTAACAGGACCCAGATGGGTATCAGAGCACTGTACAAAGAGGAAAACTGTTGTTGACGTGCAGAGACAGTATAAGCACAATACAATAAAGCAGCATTAGAGGAACCTGAAGCATAAAGTAAAAGAGGGTGCTAGGGGAAGAAGAGGTAGTAAGTGAACAAACAGGTAAAAGCCCACCTAGATGGGGCCCGAGCAGTTTCAGCATCGAATGGCTTCCAAAGAATGACAAAATACATTTTAAACCCCAAGTAAAAATGATTGTCAAGCACATATTTCAAACACAAAGTGAAAATAATTGTCAAGCATACATTTCAACACACAAAGTAAAAATGATTTTCAAGCACGAAAGGTAAGTGTCTAGCAGATGACATAGAGGCAATTAGTGATGAAGTTCTTCTAACAGTAGCCATTTGACCTGTTTTTTTAATGAAGCAGTCAAGGGGTTGGCTCTGATCTCCGTTGGAAGGGCATTCCAAATTCTTGGAATGCCCTTCTAAGCAGGTGCGATTGTAAGTTCTTTTTTTTGTTGAATTTCGATGTTTCAGTAGTAGGGTACTCGAGCTTCTTAAGTTTCGCCTGGATCCGGAGAGCTGGAGTTTTTTTGCCTAGTAAACGGGGCTATTGAAATGTATAGCTTTATGTGTCAGACAGGCTATCTTGAAGCAGATCCTTGCTTCAATGGGAAGCCAGTTAAGCTAGATTAAGTCAGGTGTAATATGTGATTAGTCTGACAGATGTGTTCAGAGTAGCTCTTAGCAGAGCCAACCTAGATTTAGGAAGCCCAGCTAGGGTCACAAATCCGTATTCTACTTGTGAGATAACTAAGGATTAGATTGCTGACTGGATGTCCTCGGGAGGTAGGAACGCTTTGATTTTCCTAAGAGTGTTGAGCTGATGAGTGACACTCTTAATGGTGGCACTGATGTGACTTTGCATGTTTAAAAATGTGTCTAGGCTGACACCTAAAGAGCAAGCAGAGTCGACCATATACGGGGTGCAGTTGAGTGCCGAGATTTTTTTTATCCAGTTTTGCGTGGGGGCCTCGTGGTTGCGGGGGTAATCAGGAGAAATTCAGTTTTGAGGGAATTAAGTAACAGATGGTTATGCGTTAGCCATTGTTGAGTTTTTTGAAGCGCTACATTAAGAGTTTTAATGTCATCTGGAGGAAAGATCTTCAAATATAGTTGAGTGTCATCCGCGTACATTTGGTACTGAATGTTTGAGTTGTTCAGAATGGCAGTTAGAGGTTCCATGCCTAGATTAAAGAGCATGGGCGAAAGTGCAGAACCTTAAGTCAACCCAATAGAGACCGAGGTGCAAGCAGCCAAAGATTGGTTGACTTTGATTCTTTGTGTTCGGTTATGCAGGAAAGAGGAGAACCAGTTTAGGACAGGGGCCGAAAACCCCATCCCATATTGAAGAAGGTTAATCAAGTTATCATGTTTGATAGTGTCAAAAGCAGAGGACAAGTACAGAAGAATTAGAAGACCGGGCGTATCTTGGGTGATGGAGAACATGGCGGCTAGCAGGCGTGGCTAGTCGGAGACTCCAGAGACTCGGGTGGCCGCATTCCGCGGGATGTGAGTGAAGCAGTGAAGCAGCGAAAACAGCTTTTTACTCTTTCCTAATTGAGGGCAGAAGAATTGTACGAAGTCGCGCTTGCCTCCACGCGACTCTTTTCAGCGTGAACCACAGCAAACAATGCAGCCGCCGCAGCAAACAAACTCGAGGAGGTGAAAGGAGGCGAAAGGAAGGCGGGGCTGTAACCCCGAAGTACAAGCCGATTACAGCGGCAGCGGGCTGTGCAACAGGGTTTCTTGCGGTGTGAGGACGGAGACTGGCCTTAGCTGTTTGCTGTCCGATATTCTTTTTCTTTCTCCTCGCTGGCATTCTGTAGTTAAGGCAGTCTGAAGAGGAATATCTACATTGATACGGCGAAAGCCGTAACTCTCCCTTTTCCACGGACTTCTCCCTGCATTTCAAAGGTAGGATCACATAATGTTTCAGGACAGGGGTTGATACGATGGACAAAGGCAGCATATGAGCTCAGGAAGGGGAGAAGAGCTGGGTACAGGTTTTTTTGTTTAGGGGGAGACATAGAAACTACGAAATCAAAACTACCCAGACCACAATGCAATGGGCTAAGTAAGACTTTTGCTGAAACAGTTCCCTCAGTCCCTAAATTGTATATGTCAGAAAGAGAGACTCAAGGGTCCCAGGCTTCCGGGTATACCCTCAGAAGCAAGGGAGGAAAGCAACCTATACTAAATGTCTCCATAGATACCCCCTCTTCAGCTAAACCCAAGGCAAAATCTCTAAAGAAAATTGGCAAAAAAAACGCTAAAGTACAGAAGCCGGTTGAAAAGGCTAAACCACCTCCGTCTTTGAAGGCATATTTTAAAACCGTGCCTTCAGTTCTGGAACTTAAATTGTCGGAGGGGACCTCAGCCGGGGTGTCTTTAAGGGGGATACAAACTGCTAACAAATATCAACCCCTGGAGGGTTTAGAGGCGGACTTGGAGGTGGAGCCAGGTTTTGAGCTGGAAGAAACTTCAAAACATATTACCATGCAAAGTTCTGAGGTTAAGGAATCTGAGTTAGAAGGGGAAGTATCAACGCCAATAATGAATACTAATAGAATGAATACTAATAGTGAGGATGATGTATCTGTAACTCCCTCAAATACACTAGCCACAGATCAGTCCGTCATAGTAATGCTACAAGCCCTGAGTCATGAGGTAAAAAGTGGTTTTGAAGCAACACTAATCAACCAACAGGAGATAAAGGAAAAATTCAACGCATTAGCTGCCAGAACTACCGAACTGGAGTCTTCAGTAACAGATTTTAAAAAGGTGGCTACTCAGCACAGTAAAAAGCTTGAGGATCTCAGACTAAGGGAGCAAGGACTCCAAGAAAAAATGGAGTCCTTAGAAAACGCACAAAGGCGACATAATTTGCGCCTCCTGAAAGTTCCGGAAGGGGCTGAGGGGGGAAATATTAAAGGGTTTGTGGCCAGACTAATTAAACAAACTATTGAGCTTGATGTGTCAGAAGAAGAAATAATAAAATATATCCAACGAGTTCACAGAGACCCATTCATGCTGAATCCAAATAAAAGCAGACCCAGGAAGATCTTAGTGCATTTTCTGACCTATACCCTAAAAGAAGAGATACTTAATAGAGCTTTAAGAAACAGCGAGCTGTCGCTAGACGGATTTTCTTCTCAGATCAGATCTGATGTGTCCTCTATTACAGAGTCTAGGCAGTGGGAGCTTGGTAAGCTGCTAGAGCCCTTTAAACAACTAGGTGCTACTGCCCAGCTTAAGTTTCCGGCATCACTAAAAGTGATGTATAAAAATAAAATGAAAGTCCTAAAAAGGTTGGATGAGGCAGAAGAATATCTTCAATTACTAACTGATGAGAACCAAAGAGAGCAAGCCAACAAACACTAAGGTTATTGAAGATTATAGCATATGTACTATCTATTATTAACATGTTCAACTATATATTCTTAGCGCTCTCAACATACACTGATTAGACACCCGGGGGGAGGAGTCTCAATGGCCCAAGTCAGGCCAAGAAAAAGGAGGGGGGTTCTCCGGGGGAGGACAGGACAGGGGGGGGGGAGGTGAGGGCACTGGGTGGGGAGCATTGGGGAAAAAAAATAAAAAAAATGTCCAAATCGCCATATTCAAATTCTAATTGTTTATATTCTTGGAAGGAGAAATTGCGCAAGGTAGGATAGCTCCTTCATCCTATATTAAGATTTTGTCGTGGAATGTGAACGGGTTACGGGTTAAGCATAGAAGAGAGAGAATTCTTCAGTATTTAAAGGACGCACCTGAAAACATGTTTATTTTACAAGAGACCCACTCCACCGAACAAGAAATAAGAGATATTTGTACGAAGAAAAAATGGATTCAGCAGGTGATAACTACCTCGCAACAAACCTCCACTAAGGGGGTGGCTATATTGATTAAATCTAATTCTGAGATTACTTTGTTACAGTCAAAGTCTGATAAAAAGGGGAGATGGGTTATAGCAAAAATAAAGCACTATTCGTATAAATTCACGATCGTAGGATACTACGGTCCAAATCTGGATGATACCCTTCCTCTCAAAGATCTTTTTGTTGAACTTTTGGATTTTGAGGACCCAGTGATTCTTGCAGAGGATTTTAATTTAGTACTTGACCCACAGTTGGATAAATCACCCACTGTAAGGTTCTCCCATAACCCTAAAACTAGGGCTGTATTATTTAACGCGATTACTCAGTTCGGCTGGAAAGATATTTGGCGACAAAAAAAGTCACAAAACGAGAATTCACATTCCACAACAAGAAATTACGACATAAATCTAGATTAGATTTTTTCTTAATTGCAGAACACTTAGGTCAGCAAGTGGAGGAGATAAAACACCTTGGTGCCCACATTTCTGATCACTCAGCGGTTACTCTAACCTTAAAATTGTCAGGTCCACACTTGGTCAAGAGATGGACTATAGACAGAAGCATTCTGTTGGAGGAAGAAGTAATAGATAAATTGCTTGAGAAATCAAACGAGTTCTTTACTCTTAATTTAGGTACAGCTACACTCCCGGTTGTCTGGGATACATATAAAGCCTTTTTGAGAGGGCGGCTATTAGCATTTCAGGTTGCAAAACACACAGCATATAAGGCGCAAATTTCACAGATTGAAGCAAGAATTAAGGCCCTCGAACAAGCTGTATCAGATCCCTGTCTTGCAGATGGAGATAACAGTAAAAAAGACTTGTTAATTTGTAAATCACAGTTGGAGCAGGTATTAGATCAAAGGCTGAGGAAACGATGGCAGGCTAGCTCATTAGCTCACCTTGAATATGGAGAGGCCAGTGGAAAGCTCTTAGCTTGGAAAACAAAAAAGGAAATTAAGAAGAGTAATATTAAGGAAGTACAGATCACAAATACGGATGTGATCTCAAACAATAGAGCAGATATTGAACAGGTTTTTTACTATCACTTTTGATGAAGTCTTTAAAGAAGGTTTACTTCCACAACAACAATCAATTCAGTCATGGCTTAATCAATACCAGGTTCAAGCTTTGGATGACCAGGCTTCGGATAATCTTAATAAAGAGATTAGCTCCGCTGAAATAGCCTCGGCAATAGATTCTGCCAAGAGAAGTAAGGCCCCGGGCCCGGTTGGTCTACCTTCTGAGATCTATAAAGTCTTAGCACCGGTAGTCATACCAGTTGTGAACTTGCTATTTACCTTTATATACGAGGAAGGAGGCAAAATTCCAGTTTCCTGGAACGATGCCATAGTGGTCCTTATTTTAAAACCAATGAAGAGAGCATCCCAGTGTGATTCATACAGGCCAATCTCTCTTCTTAACTCAGATTACAAGCTTATGGCAAAAATATTAGCGGAGAGACTAAACGGGGCAGCAGGTCACCTATTACACTTAGATCAAAAGGGTTTTGTCAGAGGTCGCTCCATACAAGATCTTACTCAAGCTTTGGTGGGTGCAATTGATGTTGCCTCTCAATATAAAGTTCCACTAGCGGTTATTACATTAGATGCCGCAAAGGCTTTTGACCGCGTTAACTGGGAATTCCTGGCCAAAGTACTAGAAAATGTTAATTTGGGTAGAAACTTTTGTAGGGTAATAGCAGCGTTTTACCAGGCTCCAATAGCTAGACTATTAATAAATGGAAGTCTATCTCCTCCTATAAAAATCCAAAGAGGGACAAGACAAGGGTGTCCGCTATCACCCTTGCTTTTTGATCTGTACATGGAATCATTTGCAGAAAAGATCAGACAAGACCAAAGCATCCTACCCTTCAAATACAATAACTGGGTGAAAAAAGTCGCTCTATATGCGGATGATCTAATGTTGTATACCTCAGACCCTATCAAATCAATTCCTCTTATATATAAAGCAGCATAGCAGTTTGGCCAGGTTTCTGGATATCTGATTAATCAATCTAAATCAGAATGTATGTGCTGGAATATAACCCAGGTAAACCCTATTCCAATTTTGAAACACCAAATTAGATATCTGGGAATTCGAATTACGCAGGATATAAATCAACTTGCTGAAAAAAATCTTGTAAAGATTGAGAAGGAAATGGCGGAATCTTTAAAAAGCTGGTCATTTCTCCCCTTGACCTTAATTGGAAGAATCAATATAGTAAAAATGGTGTTGTTAGCTAAAATAATATATATATTTCAGAATATTCCAGTTGCTTTTAAAGAAGCCAGACTAACTAAGATCCAAGCTAAATGGAATTCTTTTATTTGGGCATCAAAAGGCATAAGAATTTCATGGAAAAAGCTCCGCAGAAAGAAAGGCAAGGGTGGACTGTGTGCACCAGACTTGAGAGGATATGCCTAGACCCTATTATTGAAGGCAGGAATAAGGTTATTTGATACCCTAGGGGGGACAGAAACAGACTTTATGTTTCAAACTATGCTATCTGAGATTCAGGGAGGGTCTCATGCATTTATGTTTAAGTTTGGCGACATGCGTTTTTAAAAAAAAGTGCGATTAAAGGTCCTTAGTGACATGGCATATGTGTGGGCCAGAGTCAGGAAAACGCTGAACATTGCATATTATTCTGCTATGGCTCCAATCTGGGACTCCCCAGGCTCTCCAGAATGGACTACAGACTTATTATCTATAGCTTTGCAGAGCGCAAACATCAAATTATGGGGCCAGTTATTCCCGGAAGGGAACCTTTTGAGCTGGGAGGACATTTCTGTTCTTACAGATAAAAATGTATCTAAATTTAAGTATCTACAAATTAAAAGCTGGGCCCAGGCTGTGACAGAGGATAAAGGCGTCAAGACTGTTTTGGATGAACTCTTATTGAAGAAAACAAGCATCCTCAAAACATCAGTGCTTTATTGGACAATTCTGGAGGGAGAAGATGGAGAGTTCGGCCTTCCGGAACAACTTTGGAGGGACCAAGTTTTGGATGCCGACTTGCAGAATTTATGGCAAGTATCTTTTGACTTACTACATCTTACGGTCTCACCTGCCAATTTAAAGCGGAATCACTTGTTTTCTCTCCATAGAGTATACTGGTCTCCGGCTAGGCTGGCCAAATTTTCGAAGGGGCCTACTCCTTGTTGTCCAAAGTGTAATCTGGAAAAAGCAGATGACCTCCATATGTTTATGACCTGTCCCGCACTTAGAGAATTTTGGTTTGAAGTACAAGAAGGTATGAAAGCCCTTTTTGGGTATGAAATACAGGTTAGTACGCAACAAGTTTTTTTTGGAATCCCTTCTAATTATGAGGAAGTACCTCAAGACAGTAATAAGTTATTTCTTTATTTAATTATCCTAGCGCGTAGGGAAATTTGTAAATTGTGGGTGAGCACTACTGTACCGTCATATGTAGATTGGATGAATGAATGAATGAAAATGAAAATGGATTTTTATAGCGCGAATTGCTGCCCTGGGGCGTCCAAGCGCTAGAGGAACCAGATGGAGGGGTAATGAGGATAGCAGACTGGGAGAAGGGGGGATAGCGCTGAATTATTTAAGGGGATTTAAAGAGATGTGTTTTTAATTGTTTGCGGAAAGAAACAGGGTCAGGATTCGATCTTAAATGAAAAGGAAGAGAGTTCCAGATCTTTGAGGCGTTGAAGGTGAACATTCTTCCGCCTGATCTAGTCCTTTTAATTCTGGGGACTGTTGCCATAAAAGCCTGGCTAGAGCGCAGGTCTCTGCCTGGATGATATTGGCTGACTAGGCTACGCGTGATTTGGGGGCCCAAGTCCCAGAAGGCCTGGTGGGCAATACACATTGCTTTAAAAGAGACTCTCTTGCGTACTGGGAGCCAGTGAAGGCTGGTCAGTGCCTCCCTGACTGGGGTTCTGCGGGGGATTTGCAGTAAGGTACGGGCGGCACAATTTTGTACCAGCTGTAGCCGATTCAATGTGTACTCTGGGGCTCCCAGATAAAGGGCGTTGTTCGAGTCCAGGCGTGACTGAATTATGCCCTGTATGACTGTTTTCTTTGCCTCCATTGGGAGCAGAGGAAGAACTTTCTTCAATGACCTGAGTAGTCCAGAGCAGGTGGCGGAAAGCTTTGTGGCCTGAGTATTAAGAGAGAGATTCCTGTCCAGCTATACCCCTAGGCTTTTGATGTTTTCTTTCGGGGCCGGGGGGGAGCCTAGACAGGTGGGCCATAATGAATTGAAGAAGGTCGGGTCAGCCGGGCCCAGGAGCATGAGCTCCGTTTTATCACCGTTGAGCTTTAGTGATGACAGGGTCATCCAGGACTTCACCTCCTCCAAGCATTTTGTTAATCCACCTGAAAGTGGGTGTTGAGCTTCCTGCGCTAGAGAGACCACCAGCTGGGTGTCGTCCGCATAGGAGATGATCTTAACTCCATACGGACGAACTACCTCAGCCAGTGGCCTCATATAGATATTAAAAAGCGCAGGGCTTAGAGAGGAGCCCTGGGGGACTCCACACTTCAGGGGTATGCTGGAGGAGACTGTCTGTCCGTCGAACACCTGGAACGACCTGTTGCTGAGAAATGATTTTAACCAGAGCCAGGCCTTGTCCACGATGCCGACGCTTGATAGACGGTTCAGTAAGGTGTTATGACTGACCGTATCAAACGCCGCACTAAGATCGAGGAGGATCACTGCCACTGATCCTCCTTGATCAAGAATTTTCCTGGACTCCTCGATGACCATGAGGAGGGCGGACTCTGTTCCGTGCTTCGGCCTGAACCCTGTCTGGGTAGGGTCCAACAGCTGGTTGTTTTCCAGAAAGCTAACCAGTTGGAGATTGATATATTTCTCCGCAATTTTGCTCACCCAGGGGAGTAGTGAGATCGGACGATAGTTGGCGAAATCCGATGGGTCTAGGTTTGGTTTTTTTATCAATGCTCGGACCATTGCCTGTTTCCAGGCAGGAGGGACAATGCAAGAATCAATGGAGGCATTCAAAAGGTTCTTAATGATAGGTAGGACCGTCTGAGATGCGAGTAACATGGCCTCTGGAGGTGCCGGGTCGGTTGGAGAGCCGGATTTAACTTTCCGGGCCATAGATTCTACCATTTCCAGATCCATGCAGGGAAAGTGGTCAAGTGTAGGCGAGGAGGCCAGTCCAAGGTCTGGCCCCCTGGTGGTATCCTGAGCTATCGGAGAAGTAGTGCCAAGAGGGAAGGAAGTGTATATTTTATTTACTTTGGCCGAGAAAAATTCCGCCAAATCATTGCATTGGGAGACAGATTTCTCCTCATATACACTAGGGGGAGGTGGTTTGGTCAGTTTTTGCAAGGTTTGGAAGATTTCCCTGGATTTAGATTTTGAGGCTAGGATTTTGTCAGAGAAATATGCTGTTTGGGCAGTTTTTATATCCTCTTTATATGCTTTTATTTCTTCCCGGTATCAGGTTTTTTCCTCCGTAGAATAGTTTGAGCGCCATTTTCTTTCTGCTTTCCGGCATTGGAGCTTTTTATTCCTGAGGGCTTCCGAATACCATAGTGCTGTCTTGTGGGAGCGTTTTACCATAGATTTCTTAAGAGGGAGGATAGTTTCGAGGGAGTGCAAAATCCAATTTTCGTACTCCTGGTTTGCCAGACAAGGATCTTCGTTATTAGGGGGAAGTTCTTCCAATAATTTGTTTGTCCATTCTTCCACTTGTATCCGTGCCCAGGATCTAGCATATCTAGTCGAGGGTATTACCGGGATGGGTTTCTGGGTAAGCCAGGTGAAAGGCACCAAAAAATGGTCAGGGGAGGCGGAATGGGGACTCAATTACAGACTCCACACAGTTACTAAAGACTGGATCTAAAAGGTGTCCTTTTACATGAGTTGAAGTGTTTACTCGTTGAGTGAGTTGTAATGCGGCCAAGTCGTCGGCTAATGTAATAGCCGTCGAGTCCGACGATGAATCGAAGTGTAAATTAAGGTCGCCTAACACAGTGAAGTTGGCGGCAGTGCAGATGCGTGACGCCACTATTACTGGTAGGAAGTTGTGAAATTGTTTGAGGGGGCCAGGTGGGCGATATATCAAAGTGCCCGAGAAGCAGTGGTTGGGGGAAAACTCCAATGAAAAGGCTAGACTTTCACAGTCTGGGATGTTTTCCACGGCGAGTCTGCAACAATATTGATCTTTGAATATGATTGCTAGTCCTCCCCCTCTGCCATCTGAGCGGTCTTGACGAGTGATTTGATAACAAGAGGGGAGGGCTGCTACCACATCAGGGTCAGAGTCAGATGTTAACCATGTTTCCGTTAGAAACAGTGCGTCCGGCTTGCGTTCCTCCAGAAGGAGGGATATTTCCACCTTATGTTTGGGAAGGGATCTGCAGTTTAAAAGAAGCATGAAATATTCATGTTTTGAGGGTTTGCTCTGCCCTGTGGAGAGGGGGGCGTGACATTTTGGACAAGTGGTTGGAAGGGGCGTAGTATCAAGACAGTACCTCAAACAGTCTTGTCCCACGGGCCTCATGCCGTGGAGAGCGTCTGTGCTGTAGGCTATGGTCTGTTTGGCCTGGGTTGTAAGGGGTATGGCCCCTGGCCCGGACTCTGCGCGGACGAGCGCAGACGAGCTTGCCTTATGCGCGCCTTCGGCGCGCATTCGTCGCGCCCGCTGCGCTCGTCCGCTGCGCTTCCTGTATGAACACATATTTATGGAAGGCAGATTGAATTAGGGGGGGGTGTGGCCTATCCGGTGGGCGTGGCCTGTGTCCTCGTAATGGCGGCGAGGTAAACAAACACTCTCCGGTGGCAGCGTCTTGTTCAGCTGACCTCCGGGGGTTTGCGCAGTGCTGGGTGCTCAGAACGGTGAGTGCAGCAAGTTGTTTTAAAAAGACATACAACAGTTTACAATTTAAAAAGCTAGCGTTTCCGCTCTACTCCCGGCTCAAGCCTCAGGAGGTTCCTTAGTTACAAGTGGACAGCGCTAGTATTCAGCGCGCTTTTGTACCAAGTAGCGAGTGAGGAGGGGGTGTGGCCTATCCGGTGGGCGTGGCCTGTGTCCTCGTAATGGCGGCGAGGTAAACAAACACTCTCCGGTGGCAGCGTCTTGTTCAGCTGACCTCCGGGGGTTTGCGCAGTGCTGGGTGCTCAGAACGGGGAGTGCAGCAAGTTGTTTTAAAAAGACATACAACAGTTTACAATTTAAAAAGCTAGCGTTTCCGCTCTACTCCCGGCTCAAGCCTCAGGAGGTTCCTTAGTTACAGGGCAATTAGGCATACTCTTAGTTTGGATAAAGTGGTCTGGAAGAGAAGGAAGCATTTTTGGACTCCTTGTATTAATTGGCTCGATGGACTATGAACAACTTTGTCCAATGATTATGCCTTTTTGCGGAATGAACCACCCTAAGATCAGTTTAAGGGTCTGGAAAATTGGGAGACTGAGCTGACTGTTATCATGGCGGTACCGTGAGATACATTCTGGGTGTCTGCAAAAAGAGCATCCATAAAGATTCTCGGTATAATCAATACTGAAAATATCATTTCTGGCGAATGAGGCCAAAAATTATTTTTTTTGTTTTTTAAATACAAAAAAAAAAAAAAAAAAAGACAGGGCGTATCTTGGTTAAGAGTGTCATCAACAATGTGAGTTAGAGATGTTTCTGTGCTATGACCTGATCTAAAGCCTGACTGATGTTGGTCTAGGAGCTGAAATTTCTCGATGTGGTCGCAGAGCTGTGTGTGAATGTATTTCTTGAGCAGTTTTGCTAAAGACATGATGTTGTTGATTGTCCGGAAGTTATTGGGATCTGTAAGGTCTGCATTGGACTTCTTGGGGATAGGTGTGACTTGCCCCATTTTAAGACAGTCGGGAATCCTCCCCTGTAAGAGAGATTGTTGGATGATCCTGGACCAGAGAGGGAGAACGGCCACGTTGAGGACTTTGAGCAACTTGGCGGGGAGTAAGGCCTTGAAATGGTTGGATGGTTTCAGAGAAGTCAAGGAATGGGACAGCTCCTCCAAATCCGGTAGCCGGAAGGTATTGCAGCAGGCATTGTTTTTGGATCTGTACTCTGTGGGGTAAAGTGGAGCACACACTGCCGTGGGTACAGTCAAACCCGAGGAGCTCATAGACAACAGGTTAGCAGCCGCACGTTGCAGCTCCCGCTCAATACTTCTAGACGTTTCAGCAAAGTGCACTGAGAAGCCCTCCTCACAGGGTCTAGCGATTTTGATTGCGGTAATAGGATTAGCCTGTTGTTTGAGGATATCAAACAGTTTCTTGAGATGGTTTTTAGTGCTGTCAAGCTGATCTCTGAAATGATCTAATTTAGCAATGCGAATGAGTTTGTTATAAGAGCTTATCATCTTCCTTAACTGTTTGAGACTAGAGGTGGGAGGGGGCATTTCTCCAGCGTCTCTCAGAGAGCCTTAGTTTGCGACGTTCGTCATTAAGGGCACCACTGAACCAAGGTTTGGATTGTTTGCAAGGAATCCTTTTGAGTAGCTTCAGGGCTGCAGAGTCGAGAATATTTGACATGGCATTGAACTAATGATCTGTCAACTCTTCCAAATGATTCATTTTAGTGGGAGGTTCCAGAAGATTCTTGCTCAAGTTCGATAGGTTAGAGATGTTGATATCTCTCAGGTTACGAGTATGTTGCTTGTTTTTGAGCGGTTGACCTTGTCTAAGCAATACCTTTTCCTGAATGTGAAAGGAGATTTAGTGATGATCTGACCAATCACATGGTACTATGTAATCCAGTTGAATGATGTGATCACTAGCTATGATGAGGTCAAAGGTAGCGTCCTTGCAGTGGGTGGGTCCGTTGCAAGCCTGTATGTAGTTGAGGTCGGAGAGGAAAGTCTTAAAAGAGCAAATATTAGAGTCATTCCATTGAAGGTTGAAGTCACAGAGGAAGATATGGTTAGGATGGAGGGCTGAGCTGGTAGAGATGGATTCCATTCGTTGTTCTAAGAAAAGTAGGTTGTTGTCCCCAGGGGGATGATAGATCGAGTGAAGCACACACACAATCTTGCTCTTGTTCCGAATTTCAGTGATTAGGAGCTCATAGGAGGACCTCATGTCCATGTGAGTCTGGTTCAAAACGAGGCTGGACCAATGTATGCAGGCAATGCCCCCCCTCCCCCCCCCCTAGATTTAGCCATATCGCATCCGATAATGTCATAGCCAGGTGGAATTAGAATGTAAAATATTGGGGAGGAGGAGTCATTGAGCCACGTTTCTGTAAGAATCAGGAGGTCTAATTCTTGTGATATGATTAGTTCTGAGATATCTGCTACATGCTTCACTGCTGATCTGCAGTTGAGAAGCATCAATTTGATATGAGAGTTTGTAGTTGCTCCCACTAGGTGAGATGTGACGATCTGAAGTAAGTTATCCTTATTCAAGGATCTAAGGTGAACACTAGGTTCTCAATCCGGATCAGATGTGATAGTGGATATGATGCTAGGAGAGACCACATAGTCCTCATATGATAGTAAGAGTGCGAGCGTGTCTTCCTCCGACATCTGAGGCTGGAATCTAAAGGGTCTGGAATGGAGGTTGGGAAGACAATGAGAGGGCCAGCGTGGGTTACTCAGGCAAGTAACAGAGGACCTTTCCATTTCACCACTTAAAGTAGTTGCAGGGGGTGTGGGAAGATCCAAACCCGGGGGGAAGATGAGGTTTGTACAACTTCTTATCCTTTAATGAACATTCTAGGAGGGTAACCTTTACAGTAAGGTGGTCCAGCTTCAGTTCAGCCAGTTGTTCCTCAATCCGTCGAAGGGCGTCACCTTCAGGTAACCACACAGGATAAGTTTGCACAGGGAGATGGACCCCTGCTTGAGCTCAGTTATGGGCTCCAAAGGTAGAGTGGGATTGGCATAGATGGAGTTAGGGATCTGAGCAGGTTGAGGAGAAAACCTTTGAGTATGCAAAAGGGGGGCCCTACAGGTAGTATCCTGTGCTCTGGGTGTAGAGCAAGAGGATGTGGTAGGTCTAGGGGAGTTCAAAGGAAAGGGAGGCCCTAAGGTGGTATTCTGTGTAATGGGTGTAGAGGTAGAAGAGTAGGGCGGATGTAGTGGGTTCAGAGGAAGGGTGCTGGGGGCTAAAGTTGTGTGCAGGGACGGAGAAACAATCGGATTAGAGTTGCTGGTACTAGCAGACGTGAATGTTCTCCAAGCTCACCCATATATACTTTAGCCTCGATAGGGTTGAACTCAGGTATAGTTTCCTGGCATGTAAAATAGGGGGAAAAGGCATGGTGGAATTTGAGATATTTATAAAACTGCGATCTGGGCATTTCATATCCCTGCTGGAGTTCCTGAAAATAAACAACAGGAGAGAATTGCCAGTACAGATACTCAATTTTGACTCAAGATTGTAGTCAAAGTACAGACCACAGTTCAATACTTTGATATGCCATTCAATAGCTATTTATAAGAAAATATTTTGATTGTACACATATTAAACTTAGTGTAACAGTTCAAACAGAATATTTTCTAATAAATAGCTTAGTTTTAGTCTCAGCCTTACTGATTAGAGCCAGCCCCAATTGTTATTAGTAGGAGTTCCTGAAAAGGCATCAGGTCTCCACTGCAGAGAACATCTCCAACCGTAGCTATACCGATAGCCTCCCAACCGGAAAACCCTACTAACCCCAACAGCTGGGGAAGCATACCATTGTGCCAGAGAGGTGCTTCTCTTGTAAGTTTATCTCACCACCCCATTTTCTGTAGTGATTTTTTCCACATCCGAAATACTGTAGCAGTTGCCGGTGGAAGTACCTTCAGTATCTGGTTGGCATATAGGATTGTATGTAGTGACATATTGCCCATCAGCCAGCGTTCAACTGCGTAGGCAGGCTCGCCTCTATTTCCTTACCACCAATCATTTAGGATGAGGAGGTGTGAGGCCGCGTAGTATGACTGGACGTCAGGTGTTGTAAGGCCCCCATAGTATGTGAACTGGAAACAGGTTTTCAATGCTCTTTGAGCCGAGCCCCCGCCCCAGAGAAAATGTCTAAGGGTAGCATTCATTTGCTGAACCGAAGTGTATGGTATCAAGTATGGATGGTTTTGGAGTTGATATACCAGGCGGGGTAGAGAGACCATCTTGAAAATGGCTGATCTGCCAAACAAAGAGAGTGGCAGATGTGCCCATGACCGGGTCTGTGTTTTAATCCGTACCCACAGTGGGGCCAAGTTCCTTCCCACGACAGAGCCTGGAAGGGTGACAGAAAAACCCCAAGGTACTTAAACACATTGCGGGTCACAGTCATCTCATCCGCCTACTTGCCCACATGGCATTCGCCCCGAGAGGGCCATAGAAAGGCTTTCCGGGCATTCATATACAGACCGGATGTCTCATCAAAGATCTGCAGTATATAGAACAGTCTTGGTCCCGACCGACTAGGCTGTGTAAGAAAGAACAGGACATCATCTGCATACACCGCTATCCGGTTGGAGACCTCGCGGTACCAATCAAACCCCCAAATTTGTCCATCTATCCGTATGCAGGGCGCCAGGGGCTCCATAGCCCGCACAAATAGATACAGAGACAGGGAACACCCCTGGTGGGTGCCCCGTCCGATAGGGAAGGTGTGAGAGGTTGAGTCTGCAACTCGGACAGAGGCAATAATGTCGGTAATGTCAGGATACAGAAGTTGAATATACTTAAGAAGGCGGGGGCCAAAATTCAACCGGCTCAGGAGCGTGAAAAGGTATGTCCAGGTGAGTAAATTGAATGCCAAATCAATATATGGCAGTAAAAGAGCTGCTTGCTCACCAAGAGAATCTACTGCCGCAATGGCATTGTGTGCGCAGCGAAAATTGTGTTGTGTGGTGTGACCTGGCATGAAGCCTGCTTAATCAGGGTGTACCAAATCTGTAATGTACGGTACTATACGATTAGCTATGACCTTAGCCAGGAATTTGGCCTCCACGTTGAGGAGGGATATGGGACGGTACGAGGCGTGGCATTTCAGGGGCCGACCCTTTTTGGAAAAACTACTATCTCGGCATGGCGCCAGTTCACTGGGAGGCACCCACCATTCATAGCCGCGCCAAGTGCCGCCAGATAAGGGCCCATCTATAGGGACGGATATTTTGTATAGAATTCACACGGAAAACCATTTGGGCCTGGTGCCTTGCCCAAATGCATCGTAGAGAGTGCCTGTTGGAGTTCGTCTTGCGTTATCGGGCCATCTAGTTCCTCTCTCACCGAGTTTGCAAGGGCCCGTGGAGTCATATCGTCAATACATTTATAAATGAGGGAAGATGTAATAGTCTCTTTGGAGGCATATAGGTCTGCGTAATATCTTGCAAAGTTTCCAGCAATTTGGAGTGGATCCGTAAGCATGTCCCCAGTAGGACCACGGATAGTTGTTATAGTTAGTGGACAGTGTGCGCGTTGGCACAGACGGTATAGTAGAGAGGTGGATTTATCCCCCCACTAGTTTATCCTGCTACGTGTAGCTAGCAGAGCCATTTTAGCCTTGTCAATAAGTTTGCTGGCATATATTTGTTGTGTGTGGAGTAGTTGTCGGCGTACCGCATCACCATCTCTCGCCCTACCTCTGTGTTCCAGGTCTAGTATCTGGGCCTCCATCTGTACTAGTTTCTCACAGTGTTATCTGCGTTGTTCGGAGCAATAACCAATATCGACCCCTCGAAGTGTTGGTTTCAGAGCCTTCCATTGGATCTCTGGGGACTCAACCATTCCGGCATTAAAGGTAAAATAATATGTGATGGCAGTATGCACATGTATTCTGTAGGTGTCATCCTGTAGATGCCACGGTGACATTCTCCATCTAAAGGGGGGCCGTTTAGAGCCCAGTCGTAGGTCTAGCTGTACTGGGGAATGGTCAGACAAACCTCTGGATAGGATCTCTGTCGCTACTAGTCTGTGTATGTGGGCGGTGGATATAAAGGTGTAGTCAATACGGGAAAAAAGACTCATGTGTACTAGAGAAGTATGTATACACTTGGTCTGTTGGATGTAGTCGTCCCCATGCACCCACCCAGTCCATTCCCTGCATCAGGGATCATAGTCTTGATTCTCTTATCCCTAGCGGTTTTGCTGTAGAGCACCACCTATCTGTATAGGGACGGAGGGTATCGTTCCTGTCACCCCCAACTATTGTTAGACCCTGAGGGATCTTCATCCATAGTGTCAACAGCAGTCCCACCAAATTCCACGCCAGAGGTGGGGGAGCGTAAACGCTGCCCAGCACTAGTAGCTCGCCATATAAAGTGCCTATGACCACGATATACCTACCTTGGGGTTCTAGCCATGTTTTATATTGAACAAAGGAGATCCTACGATGGATCATAATAGCTATGCCACAAGATCCCCTAGTGAATCCAGAGTGAAAAGTCTGGAGGAATCCAAAGCGCGCCAGGGATGGCATCCTATTACCCATTAAGTGAGTTTCCAGTAAGAGTAACACGTCAGCCCCGTATTGTGTTGCTTGGCACACTCCTGCCCCCCTTTTAACCTTGTCCAACAGGCCACGGACGTTCCAGCTGACAATGCATAATCACCTATCATACGCTCCAGACATAGCTAGTGTTGTTATTGATAATGATATGCGTGGGTAGGAAATGATACATGCGCAACGTGCTACGTGAGCAGGTATATTGGAAAAGTGTGAGTATGACACTGAAATTAAATAATAACTTCCCCATCTTCCCTATCCCTTCCCCTGACCCCAATACCTCAGGAACATTGAAGTATCTGTTGCGGCGTGGTGAATATCCCAACTTTAACGGGGGTCAGGAATCGCCAATCGCCAATGGATCCCTAATGAAGTTCCCTTGCACATTCAAATGTCTGCTGAATCAAGGGAGAACAGTGACAACAGTAGCTCAGGTTATAATGCTGTCAGCAGTGAATACAGTGTTATCCTGTGGAGAATCAGTTAGGGTATGGTCTTTCAGACTTATCTTCTGCTGATCGAATGCGGGATTTACTGCAGGTTTTAGAACGTCTCTCAGAGCGGGACCTGCGGCGTTGCTTTCCGTCAGCCAGGGAGATCTTGCTGCTCAGGCCCCCAGATGATGCGTCTGAATCTATTCTAGGTGGAGTGTGCTGCTTCAATCAGACGATTTCATCTGACCAGTTGAACACCTCTTCTGGTTATTCAAAGAAGTGTGTCCACGATTTATAAGACACCCATAGCCTGGCAGGGAACAGTAGAGAGTATTGAATTTTGAATTTACGTAGCCTAGCCTTGGCCTCCGCAAATGACTGCTGACGCTGCTGAACCATCTTTGCATAATTGGGGAATATCATGATTGGATGGGAAGAGTATGTAAGGGTCCCCTCGAGCCTGGCTTGCTGCACAATTACATCTCTGTCTTTATAGTTTAAAAACCTAGCAATGATAAATTGAGGGCGGGCAGGCGTCCGGGTGCGGCTTCTGCAGCAGGGCCCTGTGCGCCCGTTCTATAAAGCAGGATGATAACAGCCCTGGGAAACCAGTCGGTGAGCCATTTAGCGAGAAAGTCCTCCATGTTGCTCCCCTCACAGCCATTGGGGAAACCCCACGAACTGGAGATTGTTTCTGCGCACGCGCCCCTCTGCATCCTCCGTGTGCGCAGCCAGTCCCCTCGTAAGCATCTCCAGAGTGGAAACCTTTTTTTGAAGGGTAGCCATCACATCTTCGGTCGACGATATTCTGGTTTCGGCATTGGTTATTCATTGTTCTGCGTTGCGAAGGTCCTGCCTCAGTAACAATGTCTGAGCCGACCGCGCCGATTTTAGCCTGGAGTGCTTCTCTGGACTGTGTTATGGCTGCCAAAATAGCCGCAGTATCGGGAGTGGGTACCGTCCGGTCCCCGGGAGGAGCTGCCTGGGCCGCAGCATTAGCATATTTGTCTATGGTGCTTTGCTTGGCCGTCGCATCTGGGAGCTTATCTTTAGTCATGTTGCACATATCAGCAGGGGGCACACACTTTAAGAAGGACCACAGAGGCTTAACAATAAATTCAGATCCGGATGAGACAGGGGCCCAATTTTATGAATTGCCCCGGATGTAGTCACTATTCCCCTCACTCTCTGCGGAGATCAGCTAGAGTCATATATATACATATTAGTGGCAAATCTTCAGTCACAGGCCCACTCTGGTATCTAACAATAAGTGGGATCTGTACGGCGCAGCACGTGTACCTGTATTGTGTTGTATAAGACCAAAGACGATCTACTGATGTGGTAGACGTCTTACTGTTGTAGTCACACCTCAGAGGAGTTTATTACCAGGATGACTGTAACGTCGTGTAAGTCGGATCCACTCCCCACTAATAGTCCCACAATGTATTGGTATCTCTCAGCTGGTCAAAGCAGGTGTGACCCCCTGCGAGTTTAATGAAATTGCTGGGTGATTCCCACTCATGGGGGTTGTTCATCTGTATCTGTAAACACTCTATTCCCTCAGTGGATCCCAATCACTTTTGTTATATCCCTCGGGCAGGGGATCACTGTAGCCAATATTGCCCCCAGTACGACGTACCAAACTGGAACTCACCCAGGCAGCTTCAGAACCACACACACACCGCCCAACGTTCTGGCCCGGCCACCCTTGTGCTGATGGGGAGCGTGTCTCAAGGAGTCTCAGCCCGTGCGTCGTGCCGGCCACCTGCTCCAATGCACAACACGCCCCGCGGCCTGAAACGACCGCCGATATGTAGATGAAGGGTGAGGTGTCTCATCAGCGGCGGTGGCCGCGCCCAAGCCACGGCCTGCGCCCAGCACTCGGCCTCATTTACCCCTCCATAGCCGGAATGCATCTGGGCTTGAGGTCCAATCTGACTGCTGATATTTGCATAGAGGGGGCCCAGGTAGTCACGCGCCAGAGGCCCCTTCAATCCAGCGGTCGCCGCCTCACAGCTGCAGCCCAGTCCCATGCATTGATGTGTGCGACACCTCGCGGTCCGACCCCGCCGCCGATGTAGAGGCTGGGAGGCTGCCTATCGGTCAAGCAGCCACTGCAGGCACACCTCAGGACAGCCACACACACAGACGGAGGCCTCACCTTCCTCAGCAACCAATAATATCTGTCCAGGGCACCCACTCCACGGTTCGATTCAACCGCTGAACCTTAGGGTTTCGCAACGGGACCAAGGCGTTCAAGGTGGCCCAGCCCACGATCTCTGTGCCGCACAGGTGGAGCACGTCGGAACCGCTGTTCCGGTATACGCTGGTCTATCGCCTCGGTCCAGACGCTGCCTTTCCGTTGAGGCCGGGGCTCTCAAGGCTGCAATGAATTCGCTGTGCCACAGCCCTCCACTCACATCAGGGGCGATTTTGGGACCATTTTGGGTACCTGTGAGGTATATGTACTCACTACACTGGGTTGTTGTGCGTTTTCGAAGGCCGATCTGGCAAGATAAATACAGGATTACTGTGTGGCTAGGGGAGCTTCTTTACGGCTTGTCCACCATGTTGGACTGCCTGGCCACGCCCCTTCTCCTAGTTTTATGATCAGAGAATCTAGATTTCATGAAAGACACGAAGGCTAGCATTATCCCACCCTCCCTGTCCAAGTAATGTTGCATTGAAGGGAGAGTGAGGATTTTGTTTAAGGTTTTGTTAAATGTATGGTGAAATGTATAAATTGAATCCAAAGTTATGTTGTTTGTAGAAATTTCAGCTTACATTTGGTGTTATGTTGTTTTTTTCTAGAAAATTGATCACAGTGGAAAAACCGGAGCATAGAAGAAAAGAGTGGCCAAAAGAACAAGTTACTTACCTTCGGTAACGCTTTTTCTGGTAGATACAATATCTGCCTGTGGATTCCTCACCTTGTGAATATCCCCCTTGCGCCAGCAACGTTCGGAAAATTCTTCGTAGCACGCCGGCGTGGACGACGTCATAGGAGCACGGCATCGTGCGCGACTCCGTCTGACGTCACCGACTCCATATAAGGCCCACGTCGGCGTGATGACGTCAGTTCCGCCCTTTTTTCCGTGCCTTCGAGGCACCCGGACGGACCAACGAGTACATATATATATATATACACAATGTACACAATACATGCAAATCAAAAGCAATTAAAGTGCAAAACTATACAAAATCAGATAAAAACAAAATTACATTTGCACATAAACCCAGGTATAGCAGAGTGGACAACGGGGAGGCGGGTGGGTCAGTGAGGAATCCACAGGCAGATATTGTATCTACCAGAAAAAGCGTTACCGAAGGTAAGTAACTTGTTCTTCTGATAGATACATCTGCCGTGTGGATTCCTCACCTTGTGAATAGAGTCCCACAGCAGTCCCCACTCCCGGAGGAGGGTGTCCACTCCGCTACACCAGGAAATCCTGGAGAACAGAGCGCGCGAAGTGGCCGTCCCTCCTCACCTCAGCACCCAAGCAGTAGTGCTTCGCAAAAGTGTGGAGGGAGGCCCAAGTCGCGGCCCTGCAAATGTCCTCAACAGGAACACCTCTAGACAATGCAGAAGTAGCAGACTTCGCTCTAGTTGAATGAGCTCTAATACCCTCAGGAGGGTCCTTACCCGCCAGAGAGTAGCAAATCTTGATGCAGAGAATAATCCATCTGGAAAGTGTGCGCTTGTGCACCGATCTGCCCTTCTTGCAGCCAGCAAAACCCACGAAGAGCTGATCGTCTATTCGATAGTCTTTAGTCCTATCAAGATAGAAACTAACCGCTCTCTTCGGGTCCAGGCGATGAAGCCTCTCCTCCTCCTTGGAAGGGTGTGGGGGAGGATAAAAGGTAGGAAGGGTAATGGATTGACCCAGGTGGAAGGGAGTAACCACCTTAGGCAGAAAAGCAGCCCTGGTCCTAAGAACCATTCTTTCAGCATGGATGGACAAAAACGGGGGCTTAGAACTAAGAGCTTGAAGCTCACTTACCCTCCTTGCCGAGGTAATTGCAACTAAGAAGACCGTCTTAAAAGAAAGAAGCCTCATTGGACACTTGTGTAAGGGTTCAAACGGCGAACCCATCAGATAGGTTAACACAAGATTCAAGTCCCAATGAGGCACAATGAAGGGAGAAGGAGGGAACCTATTAGTGAGTCCCTTCAAAAACCTCAATACCACCGGAGATTTGAAAAGAGAGGGCTGATCCGGCAAACAGAGAAATGCCGATAAGGCCGAAAGGTAACCTTTGACAGTGGCAACAGCAAACCCTTGCCGTGCCAGAGAAAGAGCAAACAACAAGATATCCGATAAATGAGCCTTTAACGGGTCAACATCCCTCTCCCTACACCAAGATACAAACTTAGACCACCTATACGAATAAATGGACTTGGTGGAGTCACGCCTGGCAGAAAGTATGACATCCACCACATCGTGAGGGAGAGAGAAAGAATTCAGATTGCCCCGTTCAATCTCCAGGCATGAAGGTGTAATGTCTGGAGGTGGGGGTGTAGAACCTGCCCCTCCATCTGAGAGAGGAGGTCTGCCCTGAGAGGGAGACGGAGCGGCGGGTGAGAGGAGAGGTGGAGAAGATCTGTGTACCACACCCTTCTTGGCCAATCCGGGGCGACCAATATGACTTGGGCCCGGTCTTGGCGAATCTTCCTCAGAACCCGAGGAATCAAGGGTATGGGAGGAAACGCGTAAAGGAGCTGACCTCTCCAGCTCAACTGAAACGCGTCCCCCAATGCTCCTTGCATCGGATACTGGAGACTGCAGAATGACGGGCAGTGAGCATTCTCGCAAGTGGCGAACAGATCCACCCGAGGAGTCCCCCACATCTGAAAGATGTTGCGAACAACCTCCGGGTGAAGCCTCCACTCGTGGTCGGCAGAGAACTGCCGACTGAGAATGTCCGCACGTACGTTCAGGACTCCGGCCAGATGATTTGCCATCAGACAAATCTGGTGGTCCTGAACCCAGGACCAGAGACGCAGAGCCTCTTTGCAAAGACACCACGACCCTACTCCTCCCTGCTTGTTGATGTACCACATCGCGGTCGTATTGTCCGTCAGGACCAGGACCGACCGACCGCGAAGGGAAGGGAGGAAGGCCTTGAGCGCCAGACGTATGGCCCGCAATTCTAGAAGGTTGATGTGAAGCAACCTTTCCTCCGGAGACCAAAGACCCTTGACCTCCAGATCCCCCAGATGAGCACCCCACCCTAGAGTGGATGCATCCGTTATCACCGTGGCCACCGAAGGTGGAAGCTGAAAAGGCTTTCCTTGAGACAGATTGCCTTCCACGCCCCACCAAGACAGATCTGCCGCAGTTTCTCTGGAGATCTTCACTGACTCCCCGAGATCTCCATTGTGTTGATACCACTGCCTGCGGAGGCACCACTGGAGTGCCCTCATGTGCCAGCGTGCATGGTTGACCAGGAGAATGCAAGAAGCCATCAGACCGAGCAGGCGAAGGACCTTCAGGACCGGAACAACCGCTCCATTGTGAAACAAAGGAATCATTTCCTGAATGTCACGAATCCTTTGCGGAGGAGGGAATGCACGACATACAGTAGTGTCCAGTACCGCACCTATGAACAGGTTGCGCTGGGAGGGCACCAGGTGAGACTTGGGCACGTTTATCGAAAAACCCAACCTGAACAACAGCTGCGATGTCTCTTGCAGGTGATGAAGCACCTTCTCGGGCGACTCCGCTTTGATCAGCCAGTCGTCCAGATACGGGAATACAGGTATCCCCGACCTCCTGAGATGTGCCGCCACCACTGCCATCACCTTGGTGAAAACTCGAGGCGCAGTAGTAAGACCAAACGGAAGGACCGCGAACTGGTAGTGTTGCGATCCCACCGTAAATCGGAGATACTTCCTGTGCGACTTCAGGATCGGGATGTGAAAATACGCATCCTGCAAGTCGATCGACACCATCCAGTCTTCTTCCAACAGCGCTTGAAGAACCTGCGCAAGAGTGAGCATTTTGAATTTCTCCTGCTTGAGATAGAGATTCAAAATCCTGAGGTCCAGGATTGGACGTAACCTGCCATCCTTCTTGGGGATCAGGAAATACCGGGAGTAGCACCCCTGACCCCTTTCCTGCTCTGGAACCACCTCTATCGCACCTTTCTTGAACAAAGCCAGGACTTCTTCCTGCAAGCGAACAAGGTGGTCCTCCGAACAAAAACCCTGGCAAGGAGGGTAATTGGGAGGGAACTCCTGGAAAGGAAGAGCATACCCATTTTCTACGAGATTGAGAACCCAAAGATCTGATGTAACCAATTCCCAATCCCGTAGAAAATGAGTAAGCCGACCCCCCACCGGAGCCACATGATCCAGAATGGCGGATCTAGGGCTGCTTTGCTGCAAGGGGAGGGGGTTGGTTATTAGAGGAAGAGGAAGAGGAGGAGGAGGCCTGGCGTCCACGACCACGGCCCCTTTGCTTTCCTCTGTAGGATTTATACAGAGGATTCTGACGTTGCTGCTGCTGCTGCTGTCCCTGGTTGTAGGGACGAAAATTGGATCTGCCAAAACCCCTGTACTTCCTAGCCGCAGAGCCCCTCATCTGAAGGCCCAAAGACTTCGCCGTAGCTCGGCTGTCCTTGAACCTCTCCAGTGCTGCGTCAGCCTTCTTGCCAAAGAGGCCTGTCCCATCAAACGGCAAGTCCAACAATGTAGACTGAACATCAGAAGAAAAATCAGAGGACTTAAGCCATGCGGCCCTTCTTGTAACAACAGTAGAGCCCATAATTCTGGCAACAGAGTCCACCGTGTCCATACCACTCTGTATAACCATACGAGCTGCAGCCTGAGTATCAGCAACCACCTCGATAAAGTTCTTCCTATCGTCCTCCGGAAGCTTAGGAGAAAGTTGTTTAACAGAGTCCATTAAGGCATGAACGTACCTCCCCAAAAGGCAAGTAGCATTGGTGGACTTCAAGGCCATGCTACCTGAGGAGAAAATCTTTTTAGCAGACTGGTCCAATTTCTTAGAGTCCTTGTCTGCCGGCACCTGAGGGAAAGAGCCGGCAGCCCTGCTGGAACAGGCGGCCTGCACTACCAGACTCTCCGGTGCAGGATGCGAGGAAAGAAAATCAGGGTCATCAGGGCCCACCCTGTAACGCCTTGCCACTGACCTGGAAACCGCAGGAGCAGACAAAGGTCTCTTCCAGACCTCCTTTATTGGTTCAGACAATGCCTCTGTAAAAGGAAGAGTAGGCTCCACAATAGAAGAAGGCGAATGCAAAACTTCCGTAAGGATGTTGGGCTTGTACTCAACTGTGGGCAAAGTCAAGCCTAGCAACTCTGCAGCCTTCTTAATAATAACATGATAGGGTGCCAAGTCCTTAGATGGAGTGTCTGAAACGATTGGCAAACCCCACTCAGGAGAAAGTTCCAGGCCACTTGCGTCTTGAAGGTCCTCAAAACAATCCCCCTGATCTTGCAACTCCCCTTCCTCAACCTCGGAGTCCATACACTCCTTCTCCTCCAAGAGGCGTTGAGCCCTGCGCCTCGACCAATCCATACGGACCGAAGTCGACGGATCCGGCAACGACTCCGACGGCGCCGGAGCCGACGTCGAGCGAGGAGCCGGAGGACGGGAAGCACCACGATCCGAATCCACACGAGGCCGATCCGGAGTCGGCGAAGCCGCATGCGAAGTCGACGACCTCGGCGGCGCCGTACCGAGCCAAGGAGTACAAGGCGTCGGCATAAACGGCATAAAGGGGGCCGGGGCATAAGCCTGGGGCACACCCAAATTGAAAGACAAAGGACCCATGGGACCAACATGCGCACCAGAGGGGTACATTGCCCTCGAGTAAACACCAAACATGGCGTTTAAAAATTGCGAGGGATCCTGACCTGGAAAGGGTGGGTACGAACCCAACGGCCGCTCCGAAGGAGGCTGATCCGGCAAAGGCGCACCCTGGCCCTCTTGTTCTTCAGGCTCCACAACCGGAGTCGGTGCTCGAGGAACCTCTTCTTCATGCACCGATGAATGGTGCGACTCCAGATCCTGTTCGGGCTCTTGAACTGGAGAACCAACGTGAGATAGAGCAGGAGAAGGAGACACGAAGTCCTTGTGGTGTTTACGTGACTTCTTCCTCGAATCCGAAGACTCCTTGCCAGAGTGGTGTCTGGAGTGATGTTTACTCCTCTTATGCTTCTTTCTCGAGGAGCCCGAAGCATGGCCCGAGGCCGACTTGGAACCGGACCTCGACCTCCCTCTGGACCTCGATCTCTCTCTCGACCTCGACTTGGCCCTCGAAGCCGACCTCGACTTCGACCGCGACAGCTGTCTCGACTTCGAGCGCCTGGACACTGACCTCGAAGACCTTCCGGCTTCCCTTCCCTTCACCTTTGCAAGCAGAAGCTTCGCCTCCCGCTCACGCAAGGCTTTGGGGTTCATCTTGTCACAGGAACGACAGTTCTTAACATTGTGACCTGAACCAAGACACCACAGACAGTCGGAATGCGGATCGGTGATCGACATCATCCGGGAACAGGAACCACATTGTTTGAAACCTGTCTTCCTCGACGACATCTCCGGCGTTGAAGTGAACTCCAACAGAGAAACAGAATCAGCTAAACAGCGAAAAGATACAAAAGTATCGCAGAAGATCCCAGAAACCGTTAGCGTCGACGACGCGGAAAAAAGGGAACTGACGTCATCACGCCGACGTGGGCCTTATATGGAGTCGGTGACGTCAGACGGAGTTGCGCGCGATGCCGTGCTCCTATGACGTCGTCCACGCCGGCGTGCTACGAAGAATTTTCCGAACGTTGCTGGCGCAAGGGGGATATTCACAAGGTGAGGAATCCACACGGCAGATGTATCTATCAGAAGGATATGTTATTTTATCATTTACAAGTCCAAGAAAGTTCAGTCTCGGAGAAGCTATAAAGAGGAAGATGGCTGCTGGGCTTTGGTTTATACAGACTGTAAAGGAGGTTCTAATTCTTGAACTTTAAGTGTAGTTGAAGTTTGCTTTACAATGCTGCAGTTTGGAGTAGCAATAAAAGGTTGTGCATAATGCTAGCCTCCGTTGCTTTACTGAAATCCAGATTCCCTGATCATAAAACTAGGAGAATCTACATTTGTCTGAGACTTTTGTCAACAAGAGAACAAACAGCATGACTTTTCGCCAGTTATTACTTGTAAGGTGAGTCCTACTTCAATGCAGGACAATAGAATGATGGAGCAAAAGGAAGCACCACTCAACCATAGCTTGGTGTCATAAAAATGAGTCCATTCACTGTATCCTTCTGCTTTTGGGATCGTTACCGGCTTGAGCCCCCATCTTCACTTCCCTGGCCCTCCTCTACTGGGCTTGATGTGACTTGGTCGTGAGAACATCGGAGAAGCTGTGGATGGTGAGGGAGGGTTCAGAAGGGACTACGGAATTGGAATTGGATCCCTGGTAGGAGGACATGACATCCTTACGGGTCGGCACCTGCAGCTCGAGCTGCACTTCCTCAGCGCAGGGCGCTTCTAAGCTGCTGTAAATCCCACCACGTTCTAGGCTGAGGACGTGTTCGGGAAGAGCGGTGACTGGACATTATACTTCCTGCTCGAGTGTCTGTATACACATCTAACTGTTGTCGCTTGCATTGTTTTGGTAAATTACACCAATTGCAGGTTGTCTAAGGACTATTAATGTTAGCCGATTAACAGTGAGAGGCAAAATTGCATCTGAAAGGGATCTCTGCCACTGGACTGTTTAACCCTTCATTGCCCAGAATAAAACAGGAAGAATGCTAGAAACTAACTGATTTTGCCTTTCACAACTCCACTTCCGAAGCAGGGCAGAGGATACCTGTAGCAATCATCCAAGCAGAGAAAAGATGATTTTAAAGTAAGGTTTAATGGCAGCACGAATGAACTTCATCTGTGTCCTGTTCCAGGCACAGAATATAACAATACCATTACATATAATTTTCTTTTTCTTTTCAAACAACAACTTGTTGCACTGCGGGGCTTGTCGTTTTTCTGTTAACAGTTTTACTATGAGTTCAAGACCACAGCATACAAAGTATACAAAGTGCTTCTCGGTAAAATGCCCCAAATTCCCCACTTGTCAGCTGTGTTTTAATAATTGCACAGTCAGCTATGTTTTACATTTTTACAAAGTTGACTACTTCATTAAAAAATAATTTTGGGAGGGTTTACTCTTTCACTCACATGATGCATTTAAACAAGCATTGGCAATATGAATCTTTTTTCTTTTGGGTATCTTCACCACACAATAATGGTACAACATTGATAGCAGCACACAACCTTCTCTAACATAAATAGTTAAGGGCATTTGGCAGTAGTAGAAGGGACATAACCAGTTTTCACTCACACAAACAGGACAGGCACAACACAGATAGCTAATACACTGAAGAGTGAGAGGCAATAAAGTACTGTTGTACAAATTCCATAAACATACAAGATGTACAAAAGATCGGGAAGAAACAACCACATCTCTTACGGAATTAACATACATTCATAAACTCATATAGGATGATGAACACTCACCTAACTAGTGTGCTACTCTTTATCAGTGGGTTCCATATTTTACAATTGGAAGCATTCATAAGTATTACTGTTCACACCGTCTCTTAGCTATGGATTCCCAAGTTTGGGTGCGGTTATGTTACCTATGTCAGCATTTATGTTCTTCTTTTGTTACACTGTTAGACTAATATTAAAATTGTATGTGGGTGAGCTAAAATGTTGTTTACCACAAGATTAAAAACAGGAATGCAGAGCAACGGACCCCACTTGTCTTTTCTATTAACATGTTTTGGTGCTCGACTATTGCCTTTATGGGGTCGGGCGTCTTCCCCAGGAATATAGGCATCTCACATAGTATTGTGAAATAGGTGCTATAGGCGGGTTAACTTCCAAACTTTTACCCTGGAACAGGTGCAGTATGTGCTCGAAAGAGGCAAATCTGGTTCTCCTCTGGACCCTTGTCCCGCCAGGACTGTAGCCCTATTAGCAAGCCAGATTGCCTCGGCTGTAAGATCTTTATTTAACCTCTCTATCAAGTCAGGGAAAATCCCCTTAGCCTTTAGAGCAGAGCACAGCATTGAGTCAGTCTTGGTTACTGTGACTGATACAATCAGGTGCTCGCTGGATACCAACACCCCAGCCATGCTCATGCTCTTAGACCTATCCCCAATATTTGATACTGTGTCCCACGTTAACCTACTCCAAAGACTACAAGAGATTGGAATCGATGGGTCTGCCCTGGCCTGGTTTCAGGATTTCCTGAAAGATAGAATGTAGGGCTTCTCACTGGGAACTTCCAAAGCCAGGCCCAGGCTAGTCGATAAAGGGATCCCTCATTGCTCTTGTCTGAGCCCTACATTATTTAATGTGTATGTGGCATCGCTGGCCAAATTAGTCAGAGCATATGGTATTGATATTTTATCATTTGCTGATGACACTCAGCTTATCATTTCCTTTGATGAGGATCTTGACAAAGTAAAGGACTGCTTTTCGGCCGGAATGAACGAGCAGGGCCGGCTTTAACACTGGTGGCGCCCTGTGCGAAAATGTCTGTTGGCGCCCCCCCCAATGACCACTTCTGCCACAGATTCCCTCACTAGCACCCTTTAACAGTGCCCCTCAAGTCTCCATAACCACTGTCTCTCAGATTCATTTAGTTTTGTAGCACCACTCATATCAGTGTAAGGTGTCAGAGCACTTTACACCACACACACATTGCAAAGACATAGTCATATGTCTGTAAATTCGTGTATAGGAAATGTTACATCAGATAGGACTACAAGGTGTAGTTTAGGAGTGACATGTCATCGATACTGGTAGGCAATATAGTTATAGTCCTTATTCTGGAAAAGCACAAATTCAGAATTTCAAACGTAACATCATTATTAGGGGTTCTCTTTAATAATAAGAAATGTTTTCTACCCAAATGAACCCTCTTCCCGAGATTAGGATGATGTAAGACTGGGCAAACAAACATATAGCTCTAACATATAACTTGCAGTTTGAATGCAGCTCTTTGAGGACAGTTAATAGCTCAATGTACTATATTAGGAATTTTACTTATAAATGACAAGTTACAAAAGGATCTCTCTTACAAAAGCAATAACCCACTGACCTATTTAAATTAAATGCACTTTGTTATCTAGATAGAACACGTTCTCAGCAGCAGGCATTTTAACCCTCTGCGCTACCTTAGGATGAGTCAAAACTTCTACTAGACAAACCTCCGGTCTCCTTTCAGGAAGACAATTAATCATGGGAGTTATCTTGACATTTTAATCGATGCTCGAAAATTGCTGGAGTCCAGGAACGAGGCAGCAAGTGCTTTTAAAATGATAATATACATTTTTTAAAATGATGCCCCAAGTCAGCGCCGCCCGGTGCCAATCGCACTGCCCTAGAGCCGGCCCTGGGAACGAGTGGAGGTCAAATACATTTCTCCAGCTGAATCCAGGGAAAACAGAGATCATTCTGTTTGGGAAAGCTCAAATCCTATGGACTGTGGACTGGTGGCCACAAAGTTAGGCAATGACCGACTCCTAGCAAGGTAGTAAGAAACCTTGGTATCATGGTAGATCGTGAATTTAACATGAAAGCGCAAGTTCTATGTACAATTGGTTCCATATGCTACAATTACTGAAGAAAGCTTTGCCATTCCCCCCTTTGTCTGTCAGAATAAACTTAGTACAGGCTCTTGTTGTGAGCTGGCTGGATTACGGCAATGCTCTATTGTCAAGTTTGTAGGTAGTACAAAACACGGCAGCACGGTTGAAATGCAACCAACTGCCCAGCATGGCCTCCACTCCTCCAGGACCGGACTGGGAACCAAAACAGGCCCTGGCAAAGAGCTCGGCCGACCCCCTTGGGGATGGCCGAGCTCCATTCCCAGCGTCTTCCTGAGCTTGTCAACCAATGGCCAACAGACACACTGGAGCGGTACTGCACCCGTGTTCCATTGTCCAAAGTTTGCACTTAAGGGGTCAAGGCCCATCTGCTTCGGGATATGTTTTTCTATACATCTTTTTTATTTGCATTTTCACCACAAATAATAATATATACATGAATTATTATGCAACAAATGTATTACATTTCCAATATAAAGACCATCACACAAGACTCCCAACCCAAACTCAAACGTGGGCTGTGTACATTTAGCCATTGATAATTGTGGAGTGCCTGTGTCCATAGGAATCGTGTGAATGCATGCTGCAATGAAGGAAAGCATTGTAGAGGGACTGGACAGAAGTAGTTTTGCGTGGAATAGAGAATGTGGGGTAGAATCATCTTTTTGAAGAGGCAGACCCACTAGAAAACTGAGTTACCGAATCTTTATACCAATTGTAGAATAAGGTTGTACATCGTTGTAATGACCACACACAATCCCCTAGGTGAGCACCTTGGGATTGCAAGAGCAAGCCCCTGCTACTCGAAAGGGAACCCCTGGACTCTGTGCACAATAGATCTCATTTTGGTATATCATATAAAGAGCCAGCTTCCTACAGTAGTCCCAGCGAATGATGCCTGGAGAGTACATGCCCTAAACATTAAAGATCAAAAAACAGGTAAGACAGGTGAAACGCTGTTTGGATTAACAATTGGACAAAGAAAGATTGCTAAATGGGTGATCAACTGAAGATTCCCTGGAATTTGTGGCGTATGAAATTTCTGGTAGTAAAAGTATTGTATGACTGCTCTATTAATGTGAAATCGTGCAGTTGCCGTCTGAATTAAAGGTCACGACGTGGGTTGCAATTGACCTGGCATTAATGCAAATTGCAAACTTGAAACAAGTCAAGGGGAAGGTCATGAACTTTTTAAGACTATGTGGGGCGGATGGAGTGCTACAATAGGAATAATGTCATATGTACCAGGTGACACCATGTTAAGTGACCTAAGATAATAAAATACACCTATGAAGTAATTCTAAGTCTTGGTTAAGGGGGAAAAACGGTAAAGCAAGAGTAAAGAAACCCCTCTTAACTTGTATTGCTTCTATAGTGTCTAGTTAGTACACTCTGTTCTGATCTGAGAATCCCTATACAATGAAAATAATTTATATAAAAAGTTTTTATTTTGCATTTTTTGGGACATCTGTGCTTTCTCTAACAAAAAAAAACCACACACAATTTAAGGACTGGTCATTCGCAACTGGTTGGTAAAAAACAAGTGTGATACGTAAGCACAGAGCAGAGAGCATCTAAGATGTGCGAGCAAGCCAATAAATTGGAATGGACTACAATAAGCCCATTTGCACGGAAGCCGTAGGGTCAGGGCATACAAAAATGCACTCATCAACATACGCACTACTTAAGTTCTAGAATTAACAAAATATGGTTTGTGTGCGAGATACCCAAAATATGGTGGGCAACAAAGCAGGTCATTCAAAGATAAGAAGGGGGCGTGCCGTGGCAAAGTAAGTAGACTCCAGGGTACCTAGAGAAAGCACCAGAGTGATAACGTAAACTTGCATTACCTGTGAATGCATTCATGCGATTGGGATTGTTCAAGGTGAGTACACCGATGCCACTATCACCAAGAGAAAGGTCAACGGACCCACCAGAAAACTGGCAAAGTTGTCTCTTCAGTACATCTTCATGAAAACCATGCGCCTCACTGTACAGAGACATGGCTCTGAGCTGCATCTGTTTGATTCTTGAGAATTCCAGAACACGTCTCCATGTACAAGCTGCCATCTCTAGAAATGTAAAGAAAGAAAGCTAAGCATACCTCTGCAACAATCAGTGTCTTTATGCACTGCACGCTTTTACAACATCCAATAAAAGAGGGCACTTTAGGCTTTAAAAGATCAAGTTATTTTTAAATTCAAAATTAAAATAATTGGTGTCGAAAGAGAAATTTCTTTTTAATGGCAGCAGCAATAATAAACTTTAGCAAGAAATATAATACATAAACGATTTAAGAAAAGACCCTTCAATTTTGTAGTCAAAAGGTTAATTACGTCGGTAATAACATTTATAATACAGTTCAAGGAGACAGGACCGCATACTGTAGTAGGACAGGAAGGCTAAACTATCGCTGTTACCTTTTTCACTTAAATAGACAGCAAAAAATAATGGTTTCAGGACATACGAAAAACACACCACAGCATGCCTTGAAAAAAGTACCAACACGAAACCTACATAATTTATCGTTGGAGCCAGGGCTCTGTGCCGAACGGCTTGCCTGCTTCCGTTGTCAGACGGTGGGATGACCAAGCTGACTGAGGTCAATGCTGTTGCAAAGCATTTTGTGTTTAAACAGGGTTGATTACAGACAAGGGCCATACGAAAGGTAGCACTCAGATTGCATTATTTGCCAGGCCCGTATTTTTCACGGCCACACGCTGGTGCTCAAAAATGTGCGTGTGCTCACTGCTCACACTGCTCACTTCTCACTAGTGGAGAAGTTACGGCATGACGTAATGGCAGGTGAGCGTTGTAGGGGAAGGGAAATCCTTTAAAGAGTCATTTTCTCTCTGGATTTCCCTTCTCTTTTTGAAACGCAGGAGCAGAAACATCGTTGTGGTGTCACCAAGGCTTTAAGTGGAAGCTTTTTCAATATTATATACAAGTCCTCTACCCAGACTTTCAAAACTGACCTCACATCTCTTCTCTTCCAAAGACACTTCCAGAATTAATATATCTCTTTTCATGTCCCTCAAGGAAGTTCTTACAATGTTGTAAATATGTCATCTATGCCTGTAGGATCCTAATGCTATTGTGTTTTTGATTTTTGTGTGACTGCCACCTATTGTTTTATTTTACTTTTTAGGTCTCCCTTGCGTTGCAGCGCATGCGCTGTTCTTTTGCGAGATCTATTGTCGTCGGTTTTGCTTCGAGGTAATCAAGGCAAAGGCGGAGGAGTTGGAGGCCCGTTCCCGCCGGAATAATGTAAGGATAGCGGGACTTCCTGAATCAACAAATACGGGCCGCGTGGAATCATATATTGAGCAGCTATGCAAAGACGTCTTTGGAGAGAGCGCTTTGTCACCAATTATTATAATTGAGAATGCACATAGATCTCTTGCACCGAAACCGCCACCGGGTGCTGCGCCGAGGCCCATTGTAGCTCGTGTATTGAACTATCGGGATCGTGACAACATACTTCGGCTCGCACGTGAAAATGGTCAGCTCCATCATCAAGGGAATAAGCTGGAATTTTATCCAGATTATACCATTGCAGTACAACAGGCAAGACGGGAGTTCACTATGGTCAAAGCTAAATTGCGGGAATTACAGATAAACTACGCCATGCTCTATCCCGCACGCTTAAAGGTGACCTGGGAGGAGAAGACGGTAATTCTCACCAATCCTAAGGCGGCTCAGGATTTCATAAAAAAAATAACAAGCAAAGGCAAGAAAGTGGACAGAAAAGAGCAGCAGCAAGACTCTGATTGATGGTAAGGTACTGGAATGATGACTGAGTGCAGCGACTGCAGCGACATCCAGCTGTGTTGTACTCTGACCGAGTATATCTATCATGGGTAAGACGGTATGGTTGCCGATTGTATTGCAATCTGAGGACCCATGGCTGAGTTTGATCGTTTGTATTACACCCGGATGAATGCAATGATAGGCAGGACTATTATGCAAAATGGGGGCAGATGAGCGAATATATCACGGTTACACCATGCACACGTGCTACAGCTACTGAACATTGGCGCTGCGATGGAACTCCTCTAGTGGTTGTTGATCGTCTGTTGTACTGGTGGCCGACAGCAGGCAACGGGGCCAACAGAGGACAGTCCAGTTAGCTGTTGCATGCTTAAGGAGGCATAATTTAACGCTGGACTGATAGTTGACGGAGTTACTGCACTATGTCCTAGGAACTCTATGATGAAAGGTTAACTTTGCACATGTTTGTGAAATTGCCAACACCTTGGATGTCAAATCAGGAGGAGGTGGATGGGATAAAACAATAGGATATTGTGGGTTATCGTTTTTATGTTGCTGATTTGATATTGGCGCCGATGTTCTAGGCCAATGCACCTCGTTGTTTTCTGAAACAGAGCGTCTGTATAACTAAGTTAGGTCTGCCCCCATCCATTAAGTTGGGTGGTGTAGTGTACCCTCGGTGGGCCTCCACATGGGTGATCCCCATAAAGGTTATGTTATCTAGAAATGTTACTTGGGGGATATGGCTTCGGCAGGATTGGGTTGCTGAAGTGGGTGGGGGTGGGAGGTGTTGGGGTTATGTTCTCATTAACAGGTCAAAGCATTTAAGATGCATTGCTGAAATTCATGATGTACTTCAGATGCCTCGTAAAGGGTCACTTAGGGAGATGGGAGAAGACATTGTTGACATGAAATTGCCATGGAATTGCTACGACGCATATGATGCCTCATAGAGAGCAGTCATTAGGTAAAACAAGTTTGAACCTCCTCATGTGGAATGTACGGGAATTCACGAATCCAAAGAAAATAAGGCAGATATTTACTTGTCTAGATAGGTGGGAAGTAGATATAGCTTTATTACAAGAGACTCAGATAGCACCAAACACGCATAAAACTATAGGTGCGAGATGGGCGGAAACGACACACGCCGCTAACTACTCGTCATACTCCAGAGGGGTCATGACACTAGTGAGGAAGAGTGTAAATTTTAAAGTGATTCGAACGATTCTAGATCCCAATGGGAGGTGCGTTATACTAACAGGGATATTGAGGGGGCAGCAGATAACGCTAGCTAATGTATATGGTCCCAACGTGGATACCCCAGATTTTTTTCAGGAACTTTGGAATCATATGCATGGGCTCAGTGATACCAACATATTGTGGGGAGGAGACCTTAATGTTGCATTAAAAGATCGCATTGACCGGTCAGTGACCTCCAGGGAACCACACAGAAAGGCACATGCGAAAATTCAGGATATAATGGAGGAACTAATATTGAGGGATCTCTGGAGAGAGAGACATCCAGACATAACGGGGGCAACACACATTAATATGGCACATGGAAGCTGGTCCCGCATAGACTATTGGTTGGGATCAGATAACATTTTACCATGGACAGAGAACCTGAAAACACTGCCTAGAACCCTCTCGGATCACAATCCGGTCTTGTTATCACACCAGATACCGCACTACTCCCCCCCCTCCATTCAGCTGGAGATTTAACGCCAAAGCACTTACAGACACCATCTATGCAGACACCATAGCCACGGCCATAAAAGATTACTTCCAGTTAAATGAGTCGACGGTTGAAGACCCGGGCATTCTGTGGGAGGCGTTTAAAGCAACTTTGAGAGGGGTCTGCATAGGCACAACGCTAGGTATATTAAGAGATATTAGGAGACAGATCACACAATGTGAAACCCGAATGAAAGAGCTAGAAACTAAATATGAGCAAACGCAAAATTCAGCATTATTGGGGGAATTGAGACAGATATACACAGAACACCAAACTTTCACTGAGGATGAGCTCAAATATATTTCCAAGAGACCCACTGCTAGACAATTTGGCGAAGGGGGCAGACCGGGCAAAGTCATTGCAGCTAAGATTTGTGAAGGGAAAGGCACTCAGGCAATCTTACAAATACGGGCTGGAGATGGCACATTGATCACACACATGGAGGGCATCCTACGAAGTTTTGTAAGTAATTATAGCGAGCTGTACAGGGCCCAGTTAACAGCGCCCCCCAGCGGAAATATTTAGTTATTTGGAAGATGTAGCCATTGCGTGGCTGTCAGACAATCAGAGGGAATACTTGTCGCTGCCAATAACTGTGGAGGAAGTTACGGAGATTATAAAATCACAACCTAATGGGAAAGCCCCCGGTCCAGATGGGTTTACTTGCGAATTCTATAAAACGTATGTGGATATATTGGCCCCCCATTTGGTAGCTATGTATGGCAGCGCATTCGATCAGGCAGTACTACCTCCGAAGTTAAGGGAGGCGGTGATAATACCCCTCCTGAAACCAACTAAAGATCCTGAAAGATCCTGGCTAAGATCCTAGCAGTCCGGTTACAGCCGCTTATGACAAATTTGGTACTACCGGATCAGGCTGGTTTTATACCGTCAAAGGCCACCTCTCACAACACCAGAACACTCTTTGCCCTCTCCCACTATTTAACGCCAACAACTAAAGCCGTAGCGGTCATGTTAGATGCCGCTAAGGCTTTTGATTCAATAGAATGGTCTTATTTACTGACGATCCTGCAAAGGATGGGGTTTCCCCCGATGTTCATACAGTGGGTGAAGCTACTATACACAAAACCGGTAGCTAGAGTACGGGTGAATGGCTATATTTCAGACACTTTCACTATTGCAAGAGGAACAAGGCAGGGGTGCCCTTTATCGCCACTGCTTTTCGCACTCGCGCTAGAGCCTTTAGCCTGCCTCGTTCGACAAAAACACAATCACTCGGCATTACAATTCAGGCGGAGGGTCCAAGTCCAGCCCTCGGTAATCAGCCCACCTCTTCCAGATTTTAAAGTGTTTGATGGGCAACCCCTGGCCAAGAACACAGGCTGCTCCAGTCCCATGCAGAAGTCCATTCCTTCAGGCAGCCAGCGACGGGGCGCAGGGCGCCTTCCAAGCCCTGGCAATGTCTTGTTTGGCTAAGGTAAGACCCAGGAGTAATAAATGACGTTTGAAGGTGTTACCCCCAATCCCCTCCATAACATGCAGCAATGCCAGTTTGGGGTCGCGGGGAAGCTCCCAAGCCAGCACTTCAGATAAACAGCTAAATACCCCAGTCCAGAATCTAGATAGCGCTGAGCACCCCCACACAATGTGTAAAAGCGTACCCACTTCCGACCCACAGCAGAGACAGTCAGGGGAACCAACCATTCCTGCCCTCTACAAGCGCTGTCGGGTGAAGTAAGTGCGATGGAGGTACTTAAACTGTATAAGTCGCAGGCGTGTAGAGATTGCTGCCCCCCTCGGGCTTGCCAGGGCCTCCGCCCAATCCTCATCCTCCAAGTCCCCCACGTCGCCCTCCCACGCGGACTTAAGTCTGTGCAAGTCGGAAGAGCAATGATGGACTAGCGTCTGATAAATACAGGAGAGCTTCTTATCTGGCAGTTCCCCCATAAACAGCTTGGCCTCCAGAGGATTAAATTCAGGAAGGCTCTCCAGGTCAGCCAAGTAGGGCGTCAAAGCATGTCGGAACTGGAGGTATTTAAACAACTGTGAGCGGGGCATCCCAAATTCGTCCTGGAAATTCTGAAATGACTTCAGGGAGAGACCTCAATGTGAGAATATATATTTCCTAGGCAATTATTAGATAATAATAATACTACATAGTAATTACTACTGTATTATGTATTTTTAACTTAGATGATTTTTTACGTGGATATTATGTATTGTTTGCAATAATGTGCTCTGATATGTTATGTTACACCTCTCCAATATACTAGAGTTGGTACATAATATATAATAAAATATGCTGTATTTTTAGACATTGGTTTTTTCTGTTTTCCGTTGAGCCCTCCATGTAGTATTATTATTATCTAATAATTGCCTAGGAAATATATATTCTCACATTGTTGTTTTCCCTGTCCTAGGAATTTCGCGACTTAGAATTCAGGGGGCCTTTGATATTCACAAGTTTTTTTTTTTCTCAGGGAGAGACCTGACATCACGTCGCCTAGAGTGGAAATACCAATCACATCCCACCCTCTAAAGCCCAGTAATGCGTCCAGGTGGGGCAGGCGACCATTGCGCCAAAGGGGGGTCTTTTGAGTGAGCACGTTCCACCATCCCATCCTGCGTAGCGCAGCCCTCCAAACGTGGAAAACCACCTGGGTGGCCACAGGAAGGCACCCTCTTAGCGGCGCCGAGTACAGCAGTGTATGCACAGACGTGGAGCCCGTGAAAAACCGTTCAACCGCGTAGGCCAGGTCGCTCCTATCACCATACCACCAATCATTTAGAACCATCAGGTGCGCCACTTGGTAGTATGAAAGCACGTCAGATGTGGCCAGCCCCCCGGTATATGAGGATAGAAAACACATTCGCAGCGCCACGCGCACAGCTCCCCCAGCCCACAGATACCCCCCCCCAGCGCCGAATTGACTTGCTGAAACCAGCGGGGCGGAATCCGATGTGGATGATTTTGTAGTTGATAGACCAGACGAGGAAGCGCCACCATCTTAAAGTTAACTCTGTTTTAATTATATACATGTAATAATTACACATGGATGATGAATGCAGAAATGTAATGGCCTGAGTTCTATTGACTGGTTAAACTATGTTCTTTATTTTTGATGAAAATCAATGAAAAGATTTTTTTTTTAAACTGGAATACATGACAATTGTTGTGTGTGCTCTGCAGAGAGGCCAGCCAATTGACAGTCACCTTGCTTTGGCTTCTTTGTCAGCATCAGAGCTCTCAATCAAAGCTCCTCATAAACACCTGGCACGGCTCAAAGTATGCACAGAAAAAAATACAGAAACACAACTCTTGAGGAAGTCAAGGTTAAGTAAAACTTGAAATAAGAGAGGAACTGAATCACTGACATGCATTGCCTTAAAGTTTTTAACCTTCATTGTTTGTAAATCAATCTTTTTTTGGCAATAATGTTTTAAGGGTATGGGGATAGGACCAGTTTCAATGTCATACAGAAGATAACTGTCTACTGTAAACACATATCTCTCGCTTTGCGATTCACTCAGATATTTGATCAACTTCACAAGGAAACAAGAACACTGGCCTGCTCGTCTTTTGGATCAATTTCGCAGGGGAACAAATACAGCAGCTCCACTTGTAACTGGGCCAACGACAGGCAGCCAGGGCCTGGGGTGTCACAGTGGGGGAGGATAGCGTGGTGAGAGGTCTCAGCGCAATAGGCATAACAGAAGATTAGCATTTTAACACTTACCATTAACAAGAACAAGGCACCAAAACACATCTGCTTGCATCCACTCCTACATGTGACGTATGGGAAAGAATGGGATCTATACCTATGAATGACGGACGCTGCTCTCACACTGGGACGGAGACTCCAGCACCCAGCACCCAAACCCATGACACTGACAGCATCACTGGCCTATAGTGGATACTGCCATTGACTACAATGGCAATGAAGGGCTTTAGAACAGTAAGCCCTGCGTCATACGTCACAGTTCAGAAAATGTATTTACTACCTGGTTTCTGTCTCCTGCTTCAGAGCGAAATGGGGCAGGTAGCTTGGGACAGACAGCCCAGAATTAAATACATCAATTTGTTTAGAGACACAATTGTATCTCTAAATAATTTGATCTACTTAATATTTATACAGGAATGTGATGGAATTTCAGGGGGAGCAGCCCTAGAGCACTAATGTAGAATCAACCCCTGGATTGTTGTAATATATGGGGTAATTAGCAGTACATGGCGAGGGCGCAAGTTATAGTTGCCTTAGGGCACAAGTTATAATTACTTGAAATAACTCTAACCATAACAGCTAAATTTCAATGGTTTTGTGCGTATAAAATCCAAACCAAACTATAATGTCCCTGTAACCTTTGGTTTTTTAGTAAATTTCTACGGTTTAAAAAAAATCTATATCCTAACTATTAAGTCCCTGTAACCTTTGCTTTTTCAGTGAATTTCTAGTTTTTTTTATTGCTAAGTAAAATGCCCATCGCAATGCACAGTTGGCTGGAGTGGGGGAATGGGGGTTGGATGCTGGGCCTGGCCTGGCATTGGTCTGACCCCAAACCAAGCTTGCTGTTCCTATGCCCCTCCTCCTTGCCATCCATTGTCCAAGTCCATGTCTCTGCTCCCTCATTATAGTCATGTGTGGCCATTGTTCTGCCACAGCCCTTCCCACCTGCCATGAACAGTCTGTTTGCCCCATCCATCTCCTCACTACCGTCTGATATCCTAGTCCATGCTCTAGCCCCCTCTCTCCTGCCCTGCATGGTTCAATGCCACTGCCTTCCATTTAGTTTGAAGTCCCTGCCCATTCCTCCTGCCCTCCATTGCCCAATTTTATGTCCCATCATTGCGCTCCTGCTCAGCCTCTGTGCTTAGCTTTCTGACACTATCCTCCTTCCCCCGCCCTCATATGTCTGTTTGCTTGCCTCTGCTCCCTCCTTTTTGCTCACCAAGTTCCATTGATCTGCCACTGCTCCTCCTATCTACTCCTAGTGTTCTGTTGAGCTGCCACTGTCCCTCCCACCTGCCTAGCATGGTCAGATTATTGCTGCCTTTCCCTGCCATCATCACCCTACCTGTCTGAGTTCCGTAACCCATATCCCCTCCCTCCTGTCCTCTATGGTTCACTTTGCTGCCACGTCCTACGGCCATCCATGCTTTGCCGTGCTGCAACTTCTTCTGCATGCTATGTGTGGTCTGTTGTGAATCCCCTTTCACTGCCTTCTCTTGCCTGTGTCCAGCCCCTACCCATCCCTTCCGTCCTCCATGGTCATTTGTGCATGCCTCTGACCCCTTGCCTCTTGCCCACTATGGTCATTGTGTTGCCACTAACCACCCTGCTTGCCACGCATGACCTTCTGTTCTGCCACAGTCCCTCCCTCCTGCCCTGTGTGGTCAGCTTGCTGCCTCTGATCCTCTACCACTTTCCCTCCCATGTCTGTGTGTATGTCATTATAGTTTCACTGTTGCCCTCCATGGTGTTTTGTGCTTCCAGTGCCCATTCCACCTGCCATCCATGGTCAGCTCGTTGCTCAAGCCCTGCCCTCCGCCCTCTGTTTTCCATGAACAGATCCCTATTCCCTCCCTCCTTCCTTGTCTGGTTCTTTGTCGTGTCTCTGCCCCCTCCCTCCTGCCCTTCATAGTTCATTATGTTGCAACTGTCCCTCCTGTCTGTGTGGTATGGTCAGCTTGCTGCCCTTGCCTCCTTCTCCTCTTCTCACGGCTGTACATGTGCATGGCCCTGTCCCCTCTATATTGCTTTCCACTGTCCACTGTGTGGCACTGCCATCCCGCTTGACCTGTGTGGTGTATTGTGCTGCTGCAACCCCTGATGCCTGCCCTGTAAGGTGAGTTTGGTGCCTCTGCCCATTTCCCTCCTGCCCTCTGTTATCCAAGTTCATGTCCCTACCCCATTCCACCTGCCCTCAGTCCTCTAATGCACCATACTTGGCAACATTTTGAACTTGGTAAGAGGGAGATTTTGAAAATAAAACCTGGGGAATTGATTTTCTCCATTGACTTACATTGAAAAAGAAGTGATTTTAGACAGAGGACAGAGAAAATAAATCAATTTTAGGCTTAAAAACATTGAGAGTCTCCTGCCTAAATCTGCTCTGTTGGCATGTATGGCTGTACTGTTACTGCTTCTTCCTTTTGCTCTCAATGGTCTGTTATATTCCCACAGCTTCTCTTGCCTAGCCTGCAAGGTGTGCCCCCCTTTCCCCTGCCCTTCATGGTCTGTTATGCTGCCACTGCCCCTTCCTCCAGTCGGCCCAGTGTGTTAAACTTGTTGACTCTGCACGCTGCTCTCAATTATCACAGTCTCCTACTAGGACAGCTGCCTCCCCGCAGTATTCTAATAATCAACTAGATTGCTAACATTCTATGTTTATTATAAAAGTGTTGCACACCTGGCGTCATTTTGATGTAATCAAAACTGTAATACTGAAATCATTTCCTTTAGAAATTATAAAAGTTTAAGGGTCTTATTCACTTAGAAATGATGGTTAGTGCTCTAAAAAACTAAAATGAGTTCTCAAATAGGGCAAATCACTTTAAAACGTATTAGCTTTCTTGAATTTGTTACCCAGTTGATCACTTGAGTATTTGTTGCACTTAAAGGAGAGAATTACCCCCCCCCCTTTTTCTCATCCCCTGATTGACAGATCACCCCAAAACTTTCCATACACAACTAGAATTTTGGTGCACTATTTTGGGAAAAATTTGTGAAGATTTGTCAAACGGCGCTAAAGATATAGGCAAGTTAAAAAATGTTTTTCCCATGGAAATATGGTCCTAACAATAACTACCCTACCGATATATATATCCCTCCTGAATGCCGATTCCCTCGTCTCTAATGACGGTGGCCCTAACGGGGTGTCAACCCCTACAATCCTCAGCACTCTACTTCTTCCCAATAATGCAAGACGGTCAGGGCTCAATTTCGTTCAGCGTGAATTTTAATTCAAGGCAACACAAAGAAAAATGTCCCAGCGCATTTCGAAGCAAATGCTTCTTGTTCATGGGATATATATATATATATATATATATATATATATATATATATATATATATATATATATATATATATATATATATATATATATATATATATATATATATATATATATATATATATATATATATATATATATATATATATATATCCAAAAAAGAAGAAAGAAACAAGAAAAGGTATAATATATATATAAATAACACTCACTCAGAGTAACATGGAGACTTTGCTTTACTTCAGACAAGACGCCTTTCAGCCCACGATTCTCTAGACTGTCTAAACTGGGTTAGAAGAGAATATATTTTTCACCAGGATGAAAATTGGTCATCCTAATTCTGGCCATAGTCTGTATTACATTTAAAACACGGTATGCAGTGACAATGCAGTGACAAGCTTTCTCATTTTTAGGTATGGGTAAGGACACGTATAGCAGACTGGAAAATCCCATCTCATTAATTCTTCAAAAAGGTACAGTAAGAAGTACATACAGAGTGGACTATGGGTCTGCCTTCTTCAGCTGTTGGCTTTCATGTGATTTTACAAGGCTTACCATTGCCTGGTTGGGCTGTCTATCAAGGCAATGGCATTTGTGAATTCTCACATTACCCCCCCTGTATTCCCATTAGGGTTTGGGAATAGACGCCAAATAGTCCTTTAGTTAGACTGCAGGTGAAATGTGGCATATAGCTTGTAGCCAGTGTGTGTTGTCTGGTGTATTTATTTTGCTGACCCAGTTTTTTTCCCATTAATTATTATAGTCGTTTGATTTGGAAATGCTGCTATTTTAATTCCTTAGCCTTAAATAAAGACTTGTGCTATTCACTAATCACCCTTCACATTCATTTGTATTCTTCAGCTGTTATGATAACATTTGTTGGATTTATGGCTTTATTTGATCACAAACTAAAGTATAGGTGCATGTATGCTTTCTCAAAGATTAAACAAAGATACTGGCCCATTGTCATAAGTATCTACAATACTTTTTTTGTGGCGTTTGTCTTATATGTTTTGGTTTTACAATGTAAAATTGATATTCTAATTCTTTGTCATGATACTCATTTTTGAGGATACAGATTAATTTTGACAATGCAGTTGGTCTAGCAAAGGGCCCTACTCTCAGGTATGTGATTTTCTTTTGAGGAGATCTGTGACAATACACATAAACTCACCCAACTATTACTAAACCCTTGCCCTAACAAAAGGCCAGGCTTATTTGCTTTGACTATGGATCTTTTCAGGTGTTTTAACGTATGAAGGAATAAAAACAAAGCAATGAGTGTCCCATAAGCCCTCTCCTCGCCCCCATTGAGATTCAGTCACTTGTTGGTTACAGATCTCCTATGGAAACGACACTGTTTTAAATATGCTGCTGGTATTATTCTAAAACATTCTGGAAATAGGTGAACATTATTTACTGAACACCTTTATGCTCTAGTCAGTGGAGGTTAGTGAAAATGCAGAAAAAAGAAAGATTCAGCTTGAAAGAATCGAACACTGTTTGCTTGAATTACATAATACACTTATTAATAGCGGGGCTGCTACCCAAATGACTAGGACGGAGGATGCGAGGTGGAGTGCTTTTTCAGCAAAGGCAATATCTTCACCAACACATACATACTCGGACACTGCTATAGGCCTTATTAAATGTGGGGCTCCATGCTCCCCATTTTCTTTAGGAAGTGACTAATCCCTGTTGCTGAACCTATGCTGGCCTGTACTACTATCATTATCATTTCATAGGTGTAGTAACATGTTGAGCAAGTCCTCACAATATCCATTATGGAAGGGGCAGTCCAATTTACCCAAACATCAGTTATTCTGTAGTTCAGCTTACTCACACTTTTATCATTGTTGCAGTTAAATACATTCTCAAAATGTAAGATCTGCGGGAGCAGCCATTTTGCACTTAACTCTTCTACTAGTGGCACCTACATGCGAGCAAGCCAGTACATTAACAGGGACAGTGAAGCTAGAGCTGAGATAGAAGTTCGGAATGGCCCTTTAAACCAAGCTGTTAAATTATGCGGCATGTACATCAGAGTTGTCATATAAAAATATAAATCGCTTTAAAATTAATTTCATTTCAGATTTACTGTTTGATTTGAGCCAAACAAGGCGCACAAACGTACAAATACATTCACATTAAAATTAAATAAAATAACGCCACCTTAGTCAATCTGAATTTCCCATCCCTCTGCTCAAAAAAAGTACCCATTGCTACTTCTAGTAATGTGACTTTATGCGTAAATTATAAATACAATAAATATATATTAGGCTAAATACAATTTAACTCCATAAAAATCATAATAACCTCGATTAATAGAATTTATTTATGTATTTATTTATGCAATTTATAAAGCGCACAAATATCCGAAGGTGTCTCGGCGCTGAATAGAACTACTCCAATACAACTTAAAAAATATAAAGGGAATCGTATAAAGCCTATACTTTATCAACACTGACAAAGGTCTCAAATTACAGTTAAAATTCACCTTATTTTCTCAAACTGTTATTTACCTTTTCTAAAAATGTATCACCATTATAGGAATAGCTTGATAATGCTACATGCCAATATCGAGAATAGTAAGTCTTAGGTATGTAGTATCTGGAGCTCTCTGAAAAGTAACATTTCTTTCATATTTAAAAACGCTACAAAATTCTAATATATGACATAGAGTTAAAGTGATCTGTGCACAGCACCGACAGAGAACCTCTATTTGGGATCCTTGTTGGAGATCAAAGTACTAGGTCGCCTCTTTATAAACGACGGTACTTGGCTGATTCTCATCTTCAGCATCTATTGTCTTATCTTTTTTGCTTTTATATCTTTTAGAATTAAATCAGTGTTTATTAGCAGAACACATAGCAAGTCATAACATTGCATCAGTGCCTACAACCCAACAGGCCGGTTACATAGGGGTAATTAGGGGGTAAAATGCAGTACACTATCATATGTTAAGAACACAGCAAGCCGCCTACAACTCAACCTGGGCTGCCCACGTCAGTAAGGAGAAGGAAAGCAGGAGACTGCCAAGGTCGTACTTATATTGGCAATATAAGAGACCTGCAAGCATTACGCATATTTATGCATGGGAGAGCGACCCAGCGACTTTACAGCAAGGCCTGGGAAGCTTAGTCTGCCTTTTCCAGAAACAAGCAACTAAAACACAACAAGCAAAAGGAAAAAAGAAAGCATGCAAAGGTCCAGAATAGAATGACCAACAACCCCGCCCTCCCCTCCCCACCCTCTCAACCCCTCTCCGGGAAAATCGCTTACTACGTACAAGGGCTGGATGTAGCCCAGCATGGGGCCATATGATAGAGAGAGAAAAGTACTGTAGGGGACTCATTAAAAACAACCCGTCCCTACACCCCCCCCCTAGTTGGCCGGAATCAAGTTCAGAATACGAAGATAAGAAGGACATGTCAATTCCTGGAACTCCATAGAAAGAATGGAGATAAAAGGGGACCATATCTTCGCATACTCAGATGTATCCCCCACGGTAGCCATGGACAGCCTTTCCATACCTAAGAGAGACCAGAGCTAGTGAAGCCATTGTGTATGGAGAAGGACCGGTAGCGCTGCCGGGAATTCCCCCTGCCGCTCCGTGCCACACCACCAGGCCTGAAAGCAATCTGCCTCATTGCAGGAAATCGAGGAGTGCTGCTTGTGGCGTCTCAGAGGGGCTCAGCGGGTGCCATTTGATGACAAGAAGCTCCTCGTAGGGGCAGCAGTAAGCCAGACGAGGGTCCGACCGACTCCCGGGGCACACCGCTCACACACCCTTGATGGAGCTGGGATTCGCGTGCAAGCGCCCTGCTCTCATACAAAACCCTTGCCTAAACCGTATAATCATATTAACACTATTGTTCGTCATTTATTAAGTGTTTTCCCAAACACGCGGGTGTCCCCAGGATGCTTGCTTGTATGTCTTTTTTCATACTAACGAAGCTTGCACTAAAAACGGCTGCTTCGCTGAAATTCAGTCTGCGCATGCGTCGGTCATACCCATGTGATGTGACGCACTCGCATTCTGGAGGGAGTTTGTGCTCATGCGCACTGTTGCAAACATGGCCGCTTGTCTCTCACCACGCTCTCCGCTTGCTACCGCTGCTTCAGCCTATCTGTTTTTTCGCATTAAACCAATAATGCTATAGTCATTATAAAATAAGGGTTGGTTAGTATTTTATCATGGTATACAGTGTAATCGTTTTATATGTGATTTTAATTCGTTCTCGCTTACTTTTCATGTACCGCGTCTCTGGGGCTGGGAAATCGGGAGCGGAGCCATACTTGAGGCTCTGCTGGGCACCGTCACATGACTGGAGAAAACCTCCACTGCGCAGAAGCTGAAACAAGCCAGCTGGCTCCTGAAGCACAATGCGCCTGGGAACATCTCTGGGAAGACGAAATCTTACCTTGGAAGAAGCAATACTGTTGCTACCTATTGTGAACTTTTTCTATATTGCTGTACTCTATGCATGGGAACGTGAACCCAAGGGGCGGGTAGGAAAATTTTAATATTTGGGATGAGAAAATTGAATTCTAGGAGGTGGTAATGACCGCACCACCTCTTCTGACCAATCATAATGTGAGAAACTGTCACTTGCAACATTAGTGGGTGGTCTAAGAGCCCCCAAAACAGTATAATTGCCCTAGTTTAGCTTAGGAAAATTGTCCGACTTGTCCGAGTAGCAGACCTGTCACTGACCCTACGAACTCTATAGGTGCTCAATCTGAAGTGCTGCGGAGCACTCTGTCCATACTTTCCACAAACTCCTAAGGGGTGGAAATAATCCTAGGTGCTGGCGAAGCACTTTGCTGGGGAATTCGAAACCCAATCGGGGTTACTGGCGGATTACTTGCAGAAAGGGGTAACGCTGGCGTTGCTTCTGAAGCTGTGGGTGTTGGTCGTACCTTGGGGAGCCCAGTCCTGATCCCAAATCCTTAGGGGTATCCTGTCCTTACTGTCCGTGAGCTGTACCTGCTCGCATTCTGGCATTCCTTCCTGAGGGTCCTTGTCCCCGTCCTTCCAACTGACCCGTGGCCAGGGTTAGTCTTCTCTCAGACCTAGGTAAATATTAACCTGTGGGTTTGCGTCTCTCTCTCTCTCTCTCGTCTTCTCTCTCTATTTTCTTAATAAAGCACTCTTGACTGTGATATTGCTCTATCACCTTGAGAACGAGTTATATGCAATTGTTTTAGAATTGTTCCCTTCTCTCCCCTCCCTTATATAATTACCAACTGTTATATTGTATTAGTATGTTCCAATTTTTCCCTTACCTTTAGCCTGATTGCGGTGAACATAGTAAGAATAGTTTAATCACTTAGGTTAAGTACGTGTTCTAGGTCCCATCCACATCCTATGTTCTAGTATAAAATTGCAGTGACTAGTTTTGTTCTAAAAGTCCTACCTTTTAGTCTTCCCATATACTCAAATGGTCTTAGCATTAATCTATAGCTATTTTATGGTGTTGATTTTGATGTTAGACGCATTATTCTGCCTATCACTTATTGCCTTGTCATATTCTCTCTGAACTTTACATAAAGTTTTAAACATCCTCAGGTGTCTGTGGTCATTTTACAGAAATTGTGGATAAGTATTGTATTGATTATAAAGAGTATCTGATTTTAGGCCTGTCTGCTATTTCCCTTATAGCTCCAGATCCGTCATAAGAATTGTGCCTGTGGTAAGTCAGGTACATGGTATGCAGAGGTGAAACCAAACCTTAATTACTCATAGCAGCGTGCAGGAGGAGAAATATAGAAATCCTCTCCCGGTTCACCCAAATTATTAGTGTGGTGTTTGGAAAATTCGCACGCCAGGGCCCAGTGCGTGTAAAGAATTGGTAACCCAGGTGGCCCGGGAGAACTGCGCGCTCTATCAGTAATTTTCTGGCAGCCAGAGGATGGTTTGGACTAATTAGATTAGGTAGACAGGATAGGTCATAAACAAACCGTGAAAATAAAATGTGCTGCTGATTTTCTATTGTATTGGTTCAAAAAATTTTGAAATGTTTTAAGGATTTATATGTAAATGTACATGATTTTTGCATTGCTGCTATAAATGTTATATTAACTATTGTTTGTGAATGTTCAGTGTAGTCCGAATCCCCGGGGAAGTATTTAGCTAACGGTGAGCAGAATCCGGTTAGCTGTTGAAGTCACTAGGTTTGAGGTATTAGTGCAGGGTTAAGGATAACTGGAAGCACTAATTAGGACCTTTGTTTCTGGAGTGAATGATAGCTACGAGCCTTTTATAAAACTTTCATTGCGATATCACCTAGTAAGGGTCGCATACGGAAGGAGTAGTAGGGTCTCCGAGGCTTGTCTGGTAAGTAAGATAGTTCGCTGGTGAAATCCTGGCTCAGTACATATCCCCGACTAAGGTGGATGAGTCAGAAGAATAACGGGTTCTATGTTACTAGTGTGAAGGGACAGGCAAAGAAGTCTATCCAGAGTGAATGAAAAGTAGACAGAAGTGGTTTACTAGTAGCGAAAGAAAAGTCTTTTCTCTCTTTAGAACACTCAGACATAGTGGCAAACGTTGTGTGTTGTTGACTAAAACGTGCACTTGCACTTTAGAGAGAGTAAAAAGTTTCCGTTACCTTGTGAAGGAGGGAGTCAGTCGGAGAGCTGCTCTGACGTCACTCCGTGCCGCGCTGGCATTGGTCAAGACAGCGGGTGTGTAGTGGAGCTGAATTTGCAAAGGAGGGGTGAGTGCCGAAGCGTGAGACTCTGTCTTGCGAAAAGGCCGCGCACCCATTGGTTAACAGTATTTGTATTCTCTGACCTGATTGGGTGGTGCGAAATATAAGTCGCGCTAGCATTGGAAGCACAAAGGTAAACAAAATTAATCAAGCCGAGTTAGAAGCGAGTCTGGAGAGTTGTATGTGGTATCCAGATTTCATACCGAATCCAAAGCACCTAGGATTTCATAAGGAGCAGCTTATACGAGGTAGACCGCACATGATGTATGGAGTAAAGAGGAAACTGTCATTTTCTGATAAAATAAAGAATTTTTTCAAAACCGACAAGCCCATTAGAACGAGGGAAGGCGTGCTCATTCCCCCGCCAAATACCCCTGCTTCTTTCATGCTGTTTGATAAAGGGTACCACACTTGTGTCTGGTTAGAAAATTGGGCAAAGTATACTGTAGATGACGGAGTCCTAGCATTTCCTGTTGAAGGCACATTTAATGGTCGGATTCTGTTTAACCTAAGGACCCGCATGAATGAATTACACCCTAGACCTAGGTTGACACAGTACGAAGCCCTGGAGGAATGGGAAATTGAGGCTGCAGAGCGAGATAAACCCCGGATGGATAAGGGAGTGAGTAAATGGTATCCGAGGGTTCAAGCGCAGACCAAAGAGCAGAAAATGAAACAGTGGAGGCAATCTATGTTGACTGAAGGATTATTTCCTATGATGGGGGTATTAGAAGAGAGAAAAGGAAAATGTAAAGAAAAGACCCATCACCTAATGCCCGTAGGGGACTCAGAAGATGAGCACCTGGAAGATTTGTTAATGAAAAATCCACCTCCATATGTTGCAGAGTCAGAGCCTATGCATTCTCCAAATCCCTTTGCCAAATATCCCAGAAGTGGGAGGGATAGTGATACAGATGGAACAGGTACAGACAGTAAAGCCAGTGAGGGGGACGGGTTTTGCAGACCTAGACCCACGGTCCCAAATTATCAGCCGTTCGGAGAAGGTCCACCCCGATTGGTCACTCCAACTGCCCCAAGTATTTATCCTTCCTTGGTACCTCAGGTATTGCATGACAATTCTGCAGAAAAGGTGTTGCGGGAAAAAGAGAAAGAAGCCCTGGCTAAACAGCGAGAGGATTTAGTTCGAACCATTGCCCAGATACATCCCCATCCTGATTCCCTGACTATTCCAGTAACTATTGGTCCAGCTATTCCACTGTATAGAAATGACCTGACTAGTCCCCATCCTCCTGTTATCACCCCAATACTGCCTACTCCTAGCATCCCGACCCCGAGGAAGGAAGTATTCATAGATGAGGATCAGGAAAGTGAGTGTGAATCTGTGGTTTTGATGGATTTGCCCATAAGAGAGTCTAGAACTAGTACATCGGGGGCAAGAAGCCAGACAAGACCAAAGGAAGTGTTGATTGAAGGTGCATCCGGGGTTAGGAGTGCCACCGTAGTTTCCCCAGAAGAATTAGACAGATGGACAAAGGAGCTAGAGAAGGAGACCACTCCCCAACCTAAAGCATTAGAAATATATAAATTAAGGATAGAAATAGAAGAAATGATGGCTGGGAATGTAGGAGTTGAGCGCCTAAGCTCGTACAGTGAAGAAGAATTACTGTTTATCAGCAAAAACCTTACCCGGAGTGCTAGGTTGCTCCATGAAAGGATAATGGATACAGCCACAGAAATGGGAATTGATGTTAGTCGCTCCAAAATTCTTCAGAAACCCTACAGAGTAGATTTTTCAGATAAGGATTTAGAAAGCCTGAATGTAATGGGAAAACAGATCCAAATAAAGGAATTATTGAAGCTTCTGCAGAAATGGGGCGAAGTGGGGAAATGGAGAACCCGGTGGGCAAAGAAAAAGGAAGACAGCAGGGCTAAGTCTCAGGCTTCAGAATTCGTGTTAAAAGAAGTAACTCCTACAGAAAAATTGTGCCCCATGAGAGAGGTCCCGGGAGGAAAATATGTCCATGTCCCTTGGTCCAGACAGGATATTGTGTCATTTACAAATGACTTCCCGAAATTACGTGAGAAGCCAGTTGACTGGTACAGGCAGGTAGAACGCTTCATAAAAGTTCAGAAGTGTCTGCTGAAAGACCTGGATGGGTTTTTCGACATTGTGGTCCCTGTAGATTTGTGGACCGACTGTAAAATTGAAATTGATTGGCCCAGTGAGGAATTCCCCAGAGATGAGAAAACAGGAGCTCCCGCACCTGAAGTAATGAGGAAGTATGAGCAAGTCATACAATACCTCAAGAAAAAGGTGCCAGCAAAGGAGACAGATTGGACCCGAATAGATAGAACCACCCAGGAACGTGATGAAACGGTGCACTCATTTTATGAAAGGTTACTGCAGGTATTTAAAACTTACAGTGGTATCGATAACGTAGACATGAAAGACATGACCCATTTCAGTTACAGGTTTGTGCTAGGATTAAGACCTGAAATCTCACAATGGATTCGAGATAATAAAATCAGTTGGCAGGGAAAGCCCATAGATGATGTCCTAAAATATGCAAAATACTGCGAAGATGAAATCGAAAATAAAAAGAAAGCCCTCAAGGAGAAAGTAATGTGGGCACAGGTGAAATTAGCCGAACAGCAGGAAAAACAGTTAAGTAAATTGACTGCTAGTAATAATGCTCAGAATGCCACTGCTGGGGGAGGAGGAAAGCCCCGAGCTAAAATGAGTCGGGAAGAAGCCATGAAAAAGTTTCCGTGCCATGGGTGCGGCCAGATAGGGCATTGGCGAGACGAGTGTCCACACCTGCAGGCCGGTAATGCCCCTGTAAATGGTTTAAATCCACAGGTGCCGAAAGAGGGGACAAGAAAGAACCAGCAACAGGTAAAATTACCCCCCGTACCTCGCGCTCCTAGACAGAATTTTAAGGGTCAGGGTCAGCAGAATGAGAGGGCGGAAGTATGGGAAGTTGAGAGTGAAAGAAACGCAATCATTCCACAGTACTTGCTAAATGATACCTTCCTCTGTGAAGATCAAGATTGACGGGGCCTGAGAGGGGAGGATGAGGAGTGCGTGCTTGGCGCCTCCTTACCGGTAGACCAGACTGGACCATACATTGAAGGAAAGGTTGAGGGAAAAGACGTCACCTTTCTGTTGGACACTGGTGCTACCAGATCTACTGTAAGAACAGTGGATGTTCCTAACCTACCCCTCTCGGGAGAAGCGATCCAAGTAGTGGGCGTCTCAAATCAAATAATAAGTACTCCAGTAACTGAACCAATGGAAGTTTCTATAGGAAATTTCAAAGAAATGCACAGATTTGTAGTCTGTGATTCCAGTCCTGTGAACCTGCTAGGACGTGATTTGTTGTGCAAAATGAATTGTACCATCTATTGCACACCAAAAGGCGTCGAACTTCAGACACCCGATGAAGATGGTGTGTACAAGCTGATGTTAGTCAGACAAGATTCTGATATCAAATCTTTAACAGTTGAAGATTTACCTGAAGAGCTCCAGTTAAGAGTAGTTCCAGAAGTGTGGGATTTCACAGGAAAGGATGTAGGTTTAATGGCAAATGTGGACCCAGTTAAGATAGCAATAAAAACAAATGCTGTATACCCCAAAACTAGACAGTACAAAATGAGTGCAGAAGTAAAAGCTGGAGTAGCGACTGAAATTACCCGGCTACTCGAAGCAGAGATAATCGAGGAAGTGATGAGCAGTCCCTGTAATTCACCAATCATTGGGATCAAAAAGCCTAGTGGAAAGTACCGGGTGGTGCAAGATTTACGCAAGGTAAACCAAATTGTTGTGCCTTGATGCCCTGTTGTGCCCAACCCTGCCGTGATACTATATCAGATTCCCTGGAATGCAGAATGGTTCACTGTCATCGACCTGTGCCATGCATTCTTCTCCATCCCATTGCATCCAGAAAGCAAGTTCCTTTTCAGTTTTGAATTTGACAGCCATATCTATGTCTGAAATCGTGTCCCCCAGGGGTACACCGAAAGTCCATCGATTTTCAACCAGATATTAAAAAAGTGCCTTGAATCCCTAGTGCTGCCAAGAGAGTCTGTTTTGGTACAGTACATAGATGACCTGTTAGTAGCATCTAAAACCCAAAATGACTGCGTCACTGACACCATTGCCTTGTTGAATCACCTAGGAAAGGGAGGACATAAAGTGTCACCTGACAAGCTACAATTTTGTAAAAATTCAGTGAAATATCTGGGGCACCAGATCGAAAAAGGAATCAGGAAAGTTACTACCGAAAGAATCAAAATAATTAAAGCAATGGAACTGCCCAGAACTCAGAAGGAGGTGAGAATGTTCTTGGGAGTTGTGGGTTACTGCAGACAATGGATTGTAGGATTCGCAGCTCTAGCCAGACCCCTGATAAATATGACAAAGAAAGGCGTAGAAGACCCCGTCAGTTGGGACAATGAGAGCATGAACGCTTGGGTGACTTTGAGAAACTGTCTATGTTCTGCTGCTGCATTGGGTATGCCTGACTACACCAAGCCCTTTGAGCTATTCTGTGACACAAGAGAGAATTGTGCTCTTTCAGTCCTGACCCAGGAGCACGGACTAATTAGAAGACCAGTGGCCTATTTTTCGGCCACCCTAGATCCGGTGGCTGCTGGATTACCTGGATGCTTGAAAGCAGTTGCTGCTACTTGCGTCAGTCTGGAACAGAGTGAGAACATTGTCATGGGACATCACGTCACTGTATATGTTCCTCATTCTGTTGTCATCCTACTGACTAGAACTAAGACCCAGTACCTCACACCTAGTCGGCTGACTAAGTATGAGAGAATTTTGATTGGTGCCGAAAATGTCACTATTTCCCGGTGCAATGTCCTAAACCCTGCGACATTGTTACCTATCCCTCTGGATGTAGAAATGGAAGAGGAAGGGGAGCATAATTGCATCGATCTAACTGAGTTCAGTACCAAGCCCCGTCCTGACATCCGTGAAATAGCGTTACTTGATGGGGATAAAACAATGTTCGTGGATGGCTCGTGTTTAAGACATGAAAGTGGGAGCCTGAGTGCTGCCTATGCTGTGGTTACATTGACAGAAACCATAGAAGCATCTTACATGAGCGAGGTGAAATCTGCACAAGTGGCAGAGCTCATCGCGTTAACCAGAGCATGTAAGAGGGGTAAGAACAAGAGAATAACTGTTTACACAGACAGCCAGTATTGTTTTGGGGTTGTTCATGACTTCGGCCAGTTGTGGCCGCAAAGAGAATTCATGACGTCCTCAGGTACCCCTATCAGAAATGGAAAGGTGGTGCATAACTTACTGGAAGCTATCCAATTGCCCAAAGAATTGGCTGTGGTCAAGTGTGCGGCTCACAAATCTGGAAATGATGATGTGACTGCCGGTAATAGGTACGCTGACCAAATTGCACAGTTTTGTGCCCGATACCATATGTCACTCCAAATTGCGCTGTGGGATGGAACCAGCTGCCAACTTATGTTGTTTGAGAATGTGTCAACGTGGGAGGAATTAAAGGATTTGCAACAGGCAACAGACAGGCAGGAAAAAGGAAGGTGGGCAGCAAATGGATGCAAACTGAGAGATGATGGTGTGGTGGTAAACTCGACTGGGGTGCCTGTACTGCCTGATAGCTTGGTCGACCCCATGATCAGAATGATACATGAACCAACACATATGGGAAGAGACGCAGTGTGTCGGGTGTTTGACAAGGTGTTCTGTAATTCAAAGTTCAGGAACCAGGCGGAAAGGCTTTGCCAGAGGTGCCTAGTGTGTCAGCAATTCAATGAAGGGAAAAAGACTGTAGTAGAACAGAGTACGGTTGGAAAGGCAATAGGTCCCTTTGTCAGGATGCAGGCAGACTTCATAACAATGCCTAAATGTAAAGGGTATAGATATATCCTAGTCATAGTTTGCCTATTCTCCAGGTGGGTGGAAGCATATCCAGCTAAGAAAAATGATGCTCTCACCACAGCCAAGTTATTGCTCAGGGAGTTGATACCTAGGTACGGAATTCCAGAGACAATCGAAACGGACCAAGGTGGGCATTTTGCCAACGATGTCCTATTGGAACTCTGTAAAGCATTCAAAATGAAGCAAAGACTGCACTGTGCCTACCATCCAGAGGCTTCTGGGGTAGTAGAGCAAATAAATGGCACCCTGAAATCCAGACTGGCCAAAATGTGTGATTCCACAAAAATGAACTGGATAGAGGCTTTACCCCTTGTGCTGATGAGTTTGAGAAGTATCCCGAACAGAAAAACTGGCCTAAGTCCCCATGAAGTGTTGATGGGAAGAGTGATGCGACAGGCTTGGGTACCCGGACACAAACTGCTAAGCATTTCTGATGATATGGTATTAGAATACTGCAAGCAGCTGGGTGACCAAGTGCGTTCTCTCTCTCAGCAGATTGGAGAGACTGAAGACGAGTGGCCAAAGACTCCGGCACATAAACTGCAACCAGGAGATTGGGTGGCGTTAAAGAAACACACCCGGAGCAGTTGCCTGAAACCAAGGTGGGGAAAGCCACGACAAGTGATCCTCGTCACTACAACTGCTGTAAAGTGCGCTGGTGTACCGAAGTGGATCCACGCCAGCCACACAAAGCGGGTATCTGGAGAAAACGCGACTGGAGCTGAAGGCAGCTCAGCTGAAGAAGCTTCCGAGGAGGAGAGTCCGGAGCTAGCTGACATTGAACTGCCGAGCACAAGTCGAGACGTTGAATGGTACCCCGCCGACGACCCGGTTCATGACCCAATACGAACCAGAAAATATTCCTATTTAGACAGTGAGTGGGATAGTCCAGGTGAGTTAGAAATAGAGGAAGAAGGTCAGGTCAACGAAAATCACAACACACCTGATCAGGACGTAGGCCAAGAAGGGTCAGATCAAGACATCAAAACTTCTCCTGAAACTCCAGAAGTTGGAAAGGGACAGTTAGAAATTAGAGCTGACGTTCATGCAGAAGAAAGCGAAGAGATCGAAGAGCATGAACAGGAACAGATAGAATTAGATCAAAGTGCTCAGACAACGGAAACAACAATAACTAGAAGTAAAAAGAAAGTACGATTTGAATCTGAGCAGGGACAGATTAGGGACCAGGCAGAAGAAATAGACGAAAGACCTGGAACAAGTCAGACAGGCAGGGAAACAGAGGTGCCACATCAAAAAGTAAAAAGAGTGCACGAAGAAGGCCAAGTTTCCTCAACGACTGGGAGGCACGGAGGCAGAAGTGCACCCCGATACGTCAAGAGACTGAGGCTCAGACTAAAGACAGTCGAAGAAAAACTGAAAGACCGAAAAAGGGCTGAAAGTGAAAGAAAGGCAGCCCAAGGCAAATCGCTAAGAAAAAGCGACAGACTAAAGAAACAAAACCGACTGTATCGGAGCCCTGAGTGGACTTACTTTGTGTTGGAGGAAATAGACGAACCACGCAACAGTGGCAACAGTGACGAAGAGTCCATCGCTGATCGGAGTTCTGACGAAGACCCTCCTTGAGAGAGCCCCGAAGTGAGCCTTTGGTGCAAAGAAACTAAGAGGGGTAGCAAAAGCCACCTGTAAGCTAAAAATGTCTGATTCGAATGTCTCTGGAAGATCCCGGTGTGGGTGTCTTAAAACCTGTTGTAAAATATGCGTGTGTAGTGTAGCAATGTTAATAGTAATGTGGATAGGACTAACAGTTTTTCTACCTTTTATGATAAGCAAAAATCCCAACTTGTCCCCTACTGAACCCGAAGCAGTAGACGTAGGGGTTGTGCAGACTGCAGAAACACCACGAAGCCTAGAAAGACGCGACAAACGAGTAGGACTGACACACACACGACCTAATTTAGAAGCATCAGATGAGGATGGACTACACTTTCACAGAATGAGAAACAAGACGCATCTAAATGTTTTTGCTAACTTGTTAGTGCATTATGTAGAAGCTATGGAAATAGAGGACTGTTATGTCTGCATGAAGCTACCAACTTCAGTGGCTGAAGGTGTGACATATCACCATCTACCTTTAACCTATGGAATTTCCTGTAGCATATTAGCTAGCTTGTTTTATAGGAGCACTTTGCAGTATTATTATTCAAATGCTGACGTAGTATTTTCTGAACTTCCTATTAGAGGACACTTGAACCGTGTACATATTAAAAGTGACGTGACCCGTTATATGGGAGAATATTTTCTGACTATAGGTAACATAGATTTAGATGAAGCAAGGCAAGCTAATCTGACCTGTTCTCTGCAAGAGCAGGAAAAGATGTTCATAAAGATGGCAGACAGAAGGAGAGAAAAGTTTCAGAAGAAGGCAAATGACGAAAAGGATAGAGTCCCTAGGTGGGCTGAGCACTTGGATAACACCTCGCAAGGCGAAGCTAGTCCTGCCTTGTTGCTGGATTTTGAACGAAAGGGGAAACTTTGTATCCACAGGGAAAAGACAGAGTACTATAACAATGTATTCATCGGTTCCAGCGAGTGTGAACATAATTACAAGGTAATTGGAGGTTGGGGTTTCAAAAATGGGTCAGAACCTGTGTTCCCCGGAATATATTATATATGTGGGAACAAGGCTTATTTCAAATTGCCAGATCACTGGTATGGAAGCTGCTACTTTGGCATTGTTTTCCCGAAAATATACCATGTGAATAATGCAGCTGGAAGCGATGAAGAGACTAATGGCTTAGTGCGTAGTAAACGTGAAAGTGTAGGTGAAATTATAGGTGATATTTTTAGTGCACTGATACCTGGAATGGGGGTAGTTCTGAACACTCATAGAATCTGCAAATTGTCTACAGTAGTGGATCGGTTATCTACTGACACTGCTGCTGGATTCCTGCTGGTCAATACTGAAATGGTTGCGATCAGATCAATGGTTTTGCAAAACCGTCTTGCCCTTGACACCCTATTAGCAAAAGAGGGCGGAGTCTGTAGAATGCTGAAAGCGCAACATTGTTGCACCTACATTCCTGATAAAAGTATCGAACTAAAGCAATATGTGAAAAACATAACTAATTTGGAAAAGGAACTCAAAGGTTGGAGGTTGACAGTGCTTGGACGAGACTGACTGGAGGTCTCTCCTCTATAGGTAGTTGGTTTACTAACTTAGGTAGAAGTCTTTTGTGGAAAATACTGATGCCAATAGTTATAATAGGTGTAGTTGTATTAATCATTTTTATCTGCTGCAAATGCCAGAAGTGCAAAAAGAAATATACTGTAAATAAGAGGGGGGTGAAAAGAAATATTGATGATTTAGAATTAGAGGAGTTAAAGAGTGAAATTTACAAAAAGGTGAAAAATCACCACTCTCATAGAGAAGCTGCAAGAAAACTCAACGAAAAATTTGTTGAAATTCAGATGAATGATATGGATGAATGAGAAAAGTTGGCATCTGTTTCCTTCTATGTGGTGATGATAGTAAATATCATCAAAGAGGGGATTGATGGAGCTGGGATTCGCGTGCAAGCGCCCTGCTCTCATACAAAACCCTTGCCTAAACCGTATAATCATATTAACACTATTGTTCGTCATTTATTAAGTGTTTTCCCAAACACGCGGGTGTCCCCAGGATGCTTGCTTGTATGTCTTTTTTCATACGAACGAAGCTTGCACTAAAAACGGCTGCTTCGCTGAAATTCAGTCTGCGCATGCGTCGGTCATACCCATGTGATGTGACGCACTCGCATTCTGGAGGGAGTTTGTGCTCATGCGCACTGTTGCAAACATGGCCGCTTGTCTCTCACCACGCTCTCCGCTTGCTACCGCTGCTTCAGCCTATCTGTTTTTTCGCATTAAACCAATAATGCTATAGTCATTATAAAATAAGGGTTGGTTAGTATTTTATCATGGTATACAGTGTAATCGTTTTATATGTGATTTTAATTCGTTCTCGCTTACTTTTCATGTACCGCGTCTCTGGGGCTGGGAAATCGGGAGCGGAGCCATACTTGAGGCTCTGCTGGGCACCGTCACATGACTGGAGAAAACCTCCACTGCGCAGAAGCTGAAACAAGCCAGCTGGCTCCTGAAGCACAATGCGCCTGGGAACATCTCTGGGAAGACGAAATCTTACCTTGGAAGAAGCAATACTGTTGCTACCTATTATGATCTTTTTCTATATTGCTGTACTCTATGCATGGGAACGTGAACCCAAGGGGCGGGTAGGAAAATTTTAATATTTGGGATGAGAAAATTGAATTCTAGGAGGTGGTAATGACCGCACCACCTCTTCTGACCAATCATAATGTGAGAAACTGTCACTTGCAACATTAGTGGGTGGTCTAAGAGCCCCCAAAACAGTATAATTGCCCTAGTTTAGCTTAGGAAAATTGTCCGACTTGTCCGAGTAGCAGACCTGTCACTGACCCTACGAACTCTATAGGTGCTCAATCTGAAGTGCTGCGGAGCACTCTGTCCATACTTTCCACAAACTCCTAAGGGGTGGAAATAATCCTAGGTGCTGGCGAAGCACTTTGCTGGGGAATTCGAAACCCAATCGGGGTTACTGGCGGATTACTTGCAGAAAGGGGTAACGCTGGCGTTGCTTCTGAAGCTGTGGGTGTTGGTCGTACCTTGGGGAGCCCAGTCCTGATCCCAAATCCTGAGGGGTATCCTGTCCTTACTGTCCGTGAGCTGTACCTGCTCGCATTCTGGCATTCCTTCCTGAGGGTCCTTGTCCCCGTCCTTCCAACTGACCCGTGGCCAGGGTTAGTCTTCTCTCAGACCTAGGTAAATATTAACCTGTGGGTTTGCGTCTCTCTCTCTCTCTCTCGTCTTCTCTCTCTATTTTCTTAATAAAGCACTCTTGACTGTGATATTGCTCTATCACCTTGAGAACGAGTTATATGCAATTGTTTTAGAATTGTTCCCTTCTCTCCCCTCCCTTATATAATTACCAACTGTTATATTGTATTAGTATGTTCCAATTTTTCCCTTACCTTTAGCCTGATTGCGGTGAACATAGTAAGAATAGTTTAATCACTTAGGTTAAGTACGTGTTCTAGGTCCCATCCACATCCTATGTTCTAGTATAAAATTGCAGTGACTAGTTTTGTTCTAAAAGTCCTACCTTTTAGTCTTCCCATATACTCAAATGGTCTTAGCATTAATCTATAGCTATTTTATGGTGTTGATTTTGATGTTAGACGCATTATTCTGCCTATCACTTATTGCCTTGTCATATTCTCTCTGAACTTTACATAAAGTTTTAAACATCCTCAGGTGTCTGTGGTCATTTTACAGAAATTGTGGATAAGTATTGTATTGATTATAAAGAGTATCTGATTTTAGGCCTGTCTGCTATTTCCCTTATAGCTCCAGATCCGTCATAAGAATTGTGCCTGTGGTAAGTCAGGTACATGGTATGCAGAGGTGAAACCAAACCTTAATTACTCATAGCAGCGTGCAGGAGGAGAAATATAGAAATCCTCTCCCGGTTCACCCAAATTATTAGTGTGGTGTTTGGAAAATTCGCACGCCAGGGCCCAGTGCGTGTAAAGAATTGGTAACCCAGGTGGCCCGGGAGAACTGCGCGCTCTATCACCCTCACCTCGCTGCACCGCAGGTCGCTCGGAATGTCTGGCAAGCGTTTCTGCCTTCTCCGATCGTCTAGCGGATCTCTTCCCTTGCCGGAATCGCTGCGATGGCCTCCCACCACCAGCGGAGTATTGTAGCGCTGGGGGGTGCGGTAGTAGTGCTGCGAGACACGTCCGCTCACACCGCCATCTTGGCCACACCTGATTTTATATCTTTTAAGTACCGTTGTAACTTCTCATTGTAATTTGTATATAGTAAATGGGCACGCTGTGGTCTCTTCCTGCAATTATTGATATCAGCTTCCAGAGCATGCTTTTTTAGCATATTTTTACTTTATTTTTACTAGCACCCAAATTAAAGTTTAATATGAGTTAAATCAGGGGACAAATACATGGTCTGCACCTCAATTAACTGGTATTTGCTTAAGTGCCTAAATGTGCTCTTGGGTGCTTACAATAATTTTACACCATAGTTTAAAATTCTCTGCCAGTATCTTTGTTTACTATTAATAAGGCTCAATTCCAGCGTAAGTACACTACTAATTGAAAATTTTGGGAGGCTCAGCCAGTTTTTCCAAATAGCTAGTTCTACTGATTGCAGGTGCAGTATATCTGCTTCTACCATGATTTCAGAGTCATAAAGTAATAAACGTATTATTTTTAGGGTATACGTTTTTCTTAAAACTTCAACAGACTTATGCCCCAGACCAGAGTCCATCTTCTTTATGGACCGAGCAACAGCCTTGGCCCTCTGCTCCTTGCAGGCCATATGAGCCTCAAAATGAAGCTTATCTTAGGAAATAAAGTAATCACTGAAGAAAAAACAAAATCTATGGAGTACCAATAACAGTGATGCTGTTGTGCCAAGATATGGATAAGCTGTGAGAACGTGTTAAGGATTTGGGTTAGAGAACATGAGGTACAGAAGAACTTTTGAGGTCACACTCTAGCCAACTAAGGGACCAGGGGCAAAAACGTGGTAATTTGGAGGACCGGTCTCGCCATAATAACATGTGCATTCCTGGGCTGATGGAGTGCACGGAGATGGCTCCAGTGGAACTGTTACTAGAGGGCTGGCTCCCCACGGTACTGCCAGGATTGAGTGTGGAAGGCCAATTGCTAGAATATTGAACTAATAGAACTCCTGGTGGCACGCCTAAGCCTGAAGCGCCACCACATATCTTGATTGCACGCTTGCTAAGATAAAGTGGGTATCTTGGCAGCAGCTCGCGCACAAGGAGAAGTAGAATATAATGGTAACAAAATTTCCTTTTACCCAGATTATGGAATGGTAACTCAGAAAAATATGCAAGATTTTTGTAGAAGTTAAAAGGAAACTCAGAGAAAAGGATGAAAATACACATTGTTACCTCCTGTACGTTTGAGAGTTGACTGGCAGGGCAAGAGGCATTTCTTTGACCACCCTAAAGAGGCTATGCAGTTTGTGGAGCGTCATTAATGTTCATATGATGGTGAATGCTATCTTGACGGCATGGCACAGCCCTCGAAAAATCATAAAAATGTTACTGGACCTGCATGTCTAGTGACTTAAATGATCTACTCAACGTATTTGTAATGCTCTTGGCTCACAAACTAGTTTCAAATGATGTGATCGTAGGCAATTAATTTAATTAATTGAGCCGCCATTTTCTTCATTATCACATATGAGAGCACCATCAAATGTGCGAGTTCAGCATGTCTGCTGTTTGATTTAATAGACTAAACTCTCTTTCCAGATATAATACAAATCTGGCCACCTATTGGATGCACATGACCCTTGACTTGCCTCTTAGTTCATTACCAGCATTTTTTCAGAGCAGGGGCAGGAATGTTTCTGAAATCATGTTTCAAACCTATCACTTTTAATAAATACATAACTAAAGCATAAAGTGGTAGCACACTGTCATTTGTGATCAGCAGATTTTACATTGAAATGGTCACAAACCTTCCCACTGACATGCAGCTTTACTGATAAAACTATATAGTGTACAAACAATTAAGTTTGTGAATAGAGTTTCAACAAATATGTGTCACTTGCACATCACCAAGTAAAGTGTTCTGGTTTGTTTTGCTCCTATTTAACTCTGTTTGCATCACACTTCTTAATTACAAAAAAATGTGCTTTTGTAATTCCAGATATATTTTGAAATATTTTTAATATTTACTGGCTATTTATTTCAAATAGTAATATGCTAGAGAAAAATAACTGACACCTTTAGACAGCTCACTTGACAAAAACCTCTAACTCTAGTAAGAGAGAGAGAAATAAAACTTAGTTTTCAAGCAGCATTTAGTTGAAAGACAAACTTAAATGTGACCTTTTTTCTTGAACAGAAAGCAAATGTGTCAAGATAAAAACAAGATTTAATGGCATCTTTTTTAGTCATTCACTTTCTGCATGAACAGAATACCAGTTTTTTCCAGTCTGAGTTTTCACACCAGATGGGACTAGTAGGTGCTAAAAATAGTTTGACCTGATAAAATTTTACTTGCCATCAACCCCAACAGGCCAGCTACCTTCCATAACAGAAGTGTGGTAAAAAGCAACCTCACACCTGTATTTCTGTCCGTCCAGACTCCTGACACTCCCCCAGACCCCCCCCCCCCCCCCTCCTATCTGGTCTTTTAATCAACTGCCGTTCAACAGTCAAGCATGCAGCTGATATTGGGGACCTCATCCTGAACAAAAATCTAGACCTAGCTATACTAACTGAATCTTGGCTCGGTGAATACTCTTCCCCTTGCCTGGACTTATTAGTCCCTCCCAATTACAACATCGCCAGGCTGGACAGACATTCCAACAAGAAAGGAGGAGGCATTGCCTGCATCTACCGATCCTCCCTGCTTGTCACAGAACTCTTGGCAGACTCCACTGACTCATGCGAATACCTCGCACTCTCCATTTGCAGCAACTCATTACACCATTGTAACTTGCACATTTTTTACCACCCTCCAGGTTCTAATGACTCTTTCACCGACCACCTCTTTGAAATCATCACAACTAAGATTTCCTCCAATGCCACAGAGATTTTCCTGGGTGATTTCAACCTGTACAGGAATGACAGTAAAGATCCCTTCGTCAACGCTATCAAAGACCTCCTAACCGACCAAGCCCTGACTCAAGCCTGCTCTCTGCCAACCCACTCAAAAGGGGCCATGCTTGGCTGGATCATTTCTAAGGAATCCTCAGTCAAACTTATCTCCATAGACCCATGTGACTGGTCTGACCATTACTCCATCTCTTTCACTTTACCCGGGACCCGCAAGACAAAGACACCGCAACCGGTGATTCCCAACGCTGGACCAGAGACACTAAGAACCTCGACCTTATGAAACTAGAGGCTCGCTGCAAATCTGACCTCCCCCCCCCCCCCGAACATAACCACGGTCAGCGACCTCAATGAACATTACTCGTCGTCCATCTCAAACATTCTGGGCGACCTTGCCCCTCTAAAACTAAAAAGAACACAAATCAAGGACAGAAACCCCTGGTTTACTGGTTCCCTCAACATGGAGAGGAGATTCCTACGGCAATCGGAAAGAATCTGGAGCCAACACCCCTCTGCAACGCATCTAAAACTTCTCCGCCAGGCGAGAAACGCCTACAACAAGCACATCCTCCAAAAAAGAATATTTCAGATTGGAATTGGGGAACGCCATGAATAAACACCGCAAGTTCTTTGAACTGGTCAAACTCCAATTTAATAAACTGGCTAAAACACCGAAAGAATCCCCAAAATCCCTAATATCGTTAGGGGAAATCTCCTCTTTCTTCGCTGATAAAACCACGGCATTACGAATTGAACTCAGTACCTCCGCTTACTCTCATCCCCTTCCTGACCTGCCCCCTTTTTCCGCACCACCCCATCTGGCCTCACCTAAAAACCAAGCCCACTGGACTGACTTAGAATACTATAACGAAGACTCCATCTCCAAAATCCTCCCTATCTTACACCCAAATAACCACTTTAATGACCCGCTACCTTCCAACTGCCTCGCTGCCGCCTCCCAATCTATTGTTCCTTGCTGGACTGTAATAATCAACGCCTCTCTCGAGCAAGGTTTGATTCCGGACCCTTTGAAAGCCGACCAAGTCCTCCCTATTTTGAAAAAAAACATTACTGGATCCAGCCTCCCCTGACAATTTCAGACCTATCTCCAATATCCCGCTATTAGCCAAAGTATTGGAGAAGTGTGTACAACAGCAACTAAGTCAGCACATCACCAACTTCCACCTACTTGGCGACTTCCGATCTGGATTCAGACCAGGGCACAGCACTGAAACTACTATGCTCCACATCGTGGACGATGTCCTCCAAGCCCTAGACCAAGGCAAAACCTGCCTTCTAATCCTCCTTGATCTATCCTCCGCCTTCGATACGGTCAACCATTAAAAACTACCTGAACGCCTCAAATTCAGGATGGGTCTGGATGGCGTGGTCCTAAAATGGTTGTCTGTCTGTCTTGCCTCTCAGCGACATTCAACACAGTCTCTCACCGCACCCTAGTACGTAGACTCTACGATGCAGGAATCCAGGACAAGGCCCTCGACTGGATCCGCTCCTTCCTCTCCGTCAGAACGCAGCGGGTCAGACTCCCCCCTTTCCTTTCTGACCCTACACCTACCACCTGCGGAGTCCCCCAGGGCTCCTCCCTCAGGCCGAAGCTCTTCAACGCCTACATGGCTCCACTCACCCCCCTCGTCAGAACCTTATGGACTCAACATTGTGTCATACGCAGACGACACCCAACTCATCCTATCCCTATCCAACGAGCCCAACACTGCCAGACACAACTTTCGAGAAGGCATGGAAGCTGTCTCCAAATGGATGAAAGACAGCTGCCTACATCTAAACACCAACAAAACAGAAGTACTCATCATGGGCCCAAACCCCGATGCCTGAAGCAACACCTGGTGGCCCCCCCCCCCCTCGGAAACCTGCCAACCCCCACAGACCATGTACGCAACATGGGAATCATCCTGGACTCAGAGCTCAAAATGGACCGCCAGATCAACTCTGTCTTGTCTTCCTGCTTCCACACCCTACGCCTCCTTCGTAAGACCTTCAAATGGCTCCCCCTCGAACACAAAAAGACTGTCGCTCACGCCCTGATCACTAGCAGATTCGACTACTGCAACGCACTCTACGCCGGAATAAACAAAAACCTCCCCTACAAGCTACAGAACATCCAGAATGCCGCCACAAGACTGGTCCTCAACCTGCCAAAACACTGCCACATCTCCCAGCACCTGCGCACCCTCCACTAGCTCCATCACCTTCAAGAAACTCACCCACGCACACAAGGCCCTCCACAGCACCAGACCAGCATACCTGAACAGCTGACTCAAATTCCACGCACCCCAAAGGACCCTACGATCAGCCCAGCTCTCCTACGCCGTGGTCCCCCGCAGCAGAAAGATCAGATCGGGAGGCCGCTCCTTCTCCTTCCTCGCGGCAAAAGCATGGAACGCCCTTCTGCTCCTTCTCAGACAGACAACATCGCTCCCCATCTTCGCAAGAAACCTCAAAACCTGGCTCTTCGACAGACCCCCTCATTGATGGAATGGAACCTGCAACCCACCCATAGCGCCTGGAGACCTTTACTTATGGGTGTGTATTTGTGCTTTAACAAACCCCTGATTGATTGATACATGATATATTTTTGGCATGCCTGTTCATACTGGCGTTGTTGAATCTGGGGAACCTACACCAGGCACCTCGGGGAACACTGGGCTGTAATTGGGAAGTTTGATTCTGTTGTTATTAAAGGGGGGAATGACACACATTGTGTTGATTGTGGTGGCCAGGTTGGGGGAGGCCACACTGGAGGGGAGACAATGTTTGTCACACGTTTCTGGAGAGGAAGCAAAAAAAAGCTAGAACGGGGGCGTGGCTAGCGACCAGCCAAGATGGCCGCAGTCTGAAGGAGCTCTGTAACTGAAGAGCCCTCCTCCACTGATCCGATCATATATCCTGTATCACCGCAGTTGCTAAACTGCAGAACCAGCAGCGGCGGACCTTCCGGTGCACGATAATCCCACCCGTGTCCCTGTACGTGGTCTAACCGAGAAGCTACGCTGTGGCAAGGACTGCAGCCTGTTTTGGCGCCAGGAGCCGGGGACTATCGTGAGTGGCAAGCCCAGCGGGACTCACACACTGCAGCAGACGCCGAATCCGGCACGCAAGACGCGTCCTGAAGGCAAACGACGGCAGCGCTCACAGAATATTTGAGAGCATAGACAGACGTCCCGCTAAACCCTGGCCGACCACCCATGCAGAGAGGAATATGCGGCGGGCAACACACCATTGACAAGGGCGGCCTCCGGGGGCTGAGGACACCGCGAAGGTGAGGAAGGGAAGCGCGCTGCCTACGTAAGTCGGTAGAGTCCGGCCCATTAACGAGCCGTGGTGACTCCCCGGCATCCCGGCATCCCGCCCACACGTTGGCCATCGCAACGCACGGACTTTGCACTGAGGGGCATGTAAAGTGAAATTGCCATTGCGGCCGCACTACAGGCCATTGACGCAGCGGCCTAGCCATCACTAATCAGGGGGCAGAAGCCACACTCGTGCACAGACCACGTTCAATCCGACCTGCTATCCCATAGATTGGAGGGGCTGACGCTCTGTTATAGTGTTTTATGTGACGATACTCTGAGCAAACCCGACCACCAGGCTACGCAATATATCCTGCGGCCTCCATAATGAGTGGCAGGGGGCCAAGAGGCCAACAGGCCTCGAAATTGGACAAATTTGTTTACCACAAAGACCCTCCGGACACTGTAAGAGGAGAGCCGTCGCGGACACCGCCCCAGCCCACGGCCGATACGAATAACGCCGATAAGATCACCCTCCATGACGTCATGGCAGCACTAAAAACGATGCAATCCTCCATGGGCGCAATATCTACGGATGTCTCCCTGATTAGAGCAGACTTTGCGAAAATGTCGGATCGTCTCGTGGAGGTGGAGAAGACAACTACTGAGCTCGTGGGAAACACGTCAGACCTACAGCGTAGAGTCCAAAGGTTGGAAGACGATAATGCAACACTGAGGGCTAAGATTGACGATCAGGAAGGTCGCTCGAGACATAATAACGTACGCCTGATCGGTGTACTAGAATCTGAAGGCGGCCCGGCCCTGGACTTATACGTTGAAGACCTCATACATAATCAGCTCCAACCCAAAGGGCTGTCGAAATATTTCTCAGTGGAACGAGCCCACTGAGTACCCGGAGGGAAGTCGAAACCAGGGGCTCCACCACGGCCCATCTTAGCCAGAATCTTGAACTTCAGAGACCGGGACGCTATTTTGCAAGCAGCGCGCACATGCCCGTCGCTAAAAATTGATGAATCTGAAATTAATTTCTATCCAGATTATACGACGGCCGTAGCTCAGCAACGAAGAGGCTTCACGGATGTAAAAAAGGAACTACGAGCTCGGGAACTCAAGTACTCTATGATTTTTACAGCGAGGCTCCGAGTCGAATCGGAAGGAAAGACATGGTTCTTTGAATCACCGCGGGAAGCCCAGGACTGGCTAGAAAGATGGAGACCGGCGAGAGGACCCAGAAATCGCGACCCGCAATGGAACAACGGAAATAGAAGCCCTCAGGAAACCAACGAGACCGAATAGGCGCGGGTCGTCGCACTATGGACGCTGAGACTTGTACCCGTCACCTTGGTACTTGTTTATTGGACTAAGACATCTACTTACTCCCTGTAAAGAAGCCGAGATATGTCAGGCACATGGGAAGCGAAGAGACTACTAACCGACAGTCGTAGATGGCTGGACATGGTAAGACTCCGGTCAAGCAAGAAGGGACTCCTGCAGGTAGGACTCTTGATCACAAACAGCACTGCATGGACATTATCGGAGGGGGGTTCAACAGAGGACACAGAAGTCTCACCCCCACGAACAATACTCATGAGTTGGGACTGTAAGCACTCTGCTCAGTTGGGGAGGTGGAAAGGTTTTATCCACCGGGCAGGGAGGCAGGGTGGGGGGGTAAGGGATTTACACATACTAAGTTGGTTTTGTTTTTGTTATTGTTACCTGTTTCTGAATTGGCTGGCTTTTCATATGTGCACACACCACGCACTCTGGTTCCTATCAACACAATCAGGCATGTTGCCTCGAATGAGGCGAGTCTTAACGAGACGCCTGTTACTCTCTGTCAGACACTGCACCCACCCTATGGGGCGATTGGTAGACGCACTGGAGTAAACTCCAGACGTTAGCATGTACCGGGCTTCGGCCCAGGTGCAGAACTCGGTAGTACTGATAAACCTACACGCCAGATACTATGGTAGACCACGATCTCGCGGCACTTGACCCCCAATCGCAACCATTGATCTCCCCTCCACTGACTATTATATCATGGAATGTAAACGGCCTAGGACATAAAATCAAACGGGGACTGGTCCTCCAATATTTAAAAAGAAAAGCACCCACATTGGTTCTATTACAAGAAAGAAGAGGAAAGAGAGAAGACCCCACGTGTTCCAGGGAACAGGGTACTGTAGACAATCAAAGTCAGAAGAGCTATCCCTGGACTGGTTAGATGATAATGATAATACTCACTAGGCTCTATTCTAATTACAATCCATTCACTCAGGTCATCACATTAGTGTATTTCTTGAATTACTAGTCAACTAAAATGTAACGTTCACAGTCTTTTATTAAAATTCAGATAAGATTCTCCTTCCAATCGGAGACACACAAAAAATTTTACATTTCAGGGAAAGTGTTTCTCTGAAAACAATTCACATTGAGACATCTCATATAATACAGTAAAATATAGTAAAACAATCAATACTGCATCAAGTTAATATAATATATATCTATATACATAGGAAAACACAAATCCTATCAAGCAATCAATAGTGCAGCAAGTTAATAAATCAAGTTAATAAAACATGTATCTATGTACGTAGAGAAACACAAGTCCTGTAGCCTAATTGTCAAGTATAGTCATACCGTACATATTCACATAAACAAGAATAAAAAAGCGAATAAGAAAAAGAAAAAGCCCTTTACTCAATAAAGCGGACGATGTTTGCTACAAGTAAATGAGATCCAATAGTCTTAACAGCAATCACATGTGACTTCCAGTATCCTAGATTGGAGTATAGCTGGAGTCCCTTTAGACTTTATTTGGATTCTATAGTATTCGGTTCGTCGACACGTTTTGGTGTTTAAGGCCGTGGATGTGGTCACACCTTCTTCAGGACAGATTAATTTCAATATGGGGTCATCATGTTCTTGTAACCGGTATCCTTCTGTGTATTAGAAAGATATCAGTCAATACATGCTAGTACCATTATAATGCAATGGACATTTTTCGAATACTGGGAACGATTCTCCCCTCCCACCCGTGGTGCTTCATATGGCCAGGGTGCATCCTCAACCTGCCAAAACACTGCGATATCTCCCAGCACCTGCGCACACGTCACTGGCTCCCCGTCGAGGCGAGAATCACCTTTAAGATGCTCACCCACGCACACAAGGCCCTCCACGGCACCGGACCAGCATACCTGAACAGCCGGCTTAAATTCCACGCACCCCAAAGGACCCTACGATCAGCCCAGCTCTCCTACGCCGTGGTCCCCCACACCAGAAAGACCAGATCGGGAGGCCGCTCCTTCTCCTTCCTCGCGGCCAAAGCATGGAACGCCCTTCCGCTCCACCTCAGACAGACAACATCGCTCCCCATCTTCGCAAGAAACCTCAAAACCTGGCTCTTCGACAGACCCCCTCCTTGATGGAATGGAACCTGCATCCCCCCCACCCCTAGCGCCTTGAGACCCTTACGGATGAGTAGTTGCGCTTTAACAAACTCCTGATTGATTGATTGATTGATTCTTGTGATGTACACATATACTCTTTATGTATATATTTACATTGTACGGTTAACATCGATCTTGTATCTCATGAACACCCTCCGTTACATTTTAGTTGGTCAAGAAACACACCTGGTAGGAGTGGCCTGTAAGGCTCTGAACCGTTGGGGTTTCAAAATGGTCACACACGCAGTTCTCCTTCGGCTCCCGCGGGGTTGGCATCCTTGTCCAAAAAAGTGCCCCACTGATGATCAAACACACAAGGACTGATGACCAAAGGCGCTTTGCGGCGGTCACTTGTCAATGGGAGGGGCGGACCTACAATATACTATCGGTATATATCCCCCCGGCACTACACCAAGGGGCCTTCCAAGACCTTGGGAAACTACTACTCGAACTCCCGGAAGGGGAACTAATCATGTGGGGCGACTTCAATGCAGTACTGAACACGGCGATAGATCGGAAGCCTCCTCGAGAGGCTACCAAGCCTAACCAAATGTTTAAAAACTTTCTGGACGCTTTAGGACTGGTAGATATGTGGAGACTTAAACATCCAAATGACCGCCACTACACATTTCACTCGGGAGCCCATAATAGTCTCTCCCGGATAGACTATATGTTGACACTAGTGATCCCTCCTGAAAGGATAACGGCCTTAGAACACCTGCCGAGGGGGATATCAGACCACTCCCCAGTTCAACTCACCTACACAGTACGACCCACTAGAAGACAAAGAATATACCCAGTCTATCCGGGTTATTTACAAAACCACACAATTGCGAAAGCATTGAAAACCTCAACCACACAATACTTTGACGAAAACGTGGTATCTGTGGGCTCGCCGTCAATCCTCTGGGAGGCGTACAAGACAGTGATTAGGGGACAAGCTATCTCCACTATCACTAGACACAAGAAAGACCAGAGGGCAACCATTGAGTCGCTGGAAACGGCAGTCTGGACTGCAGAATTGGTCCATGCCTCAGATCCCTCGGAGGACAAGGCGCAAACACTAGCCCTAGCATCCCACGAATATAGGACATATGCAGAGGAAATGGCAAAAACTAGACTCGCTGACACTCTACATAGGGTCTACGAATCAGGAGACAAGACAGGGAAAATGCTTGCATGGCTTGAAAGGAAGGACAGAGCAGATAGGTGGATAGCCAAATTAACACTCCCGGATGGCACGCATACAACTTCTCCCCCAAGGATAGTGGAGGAACTGGCCACCTATTATGAAAATTTATACACTGCACAAGGCAGGGTGACAGAAGAGGATAGCATGCACTTCCTCCAAGATGTACCCCTTACCACTCTATCACAGGAGGATGCACAAGCTCTTGAGGGCGACTTAACAGGGGACAAATTGGGGAAGGCCCTAGCAGCCTTGCACACGGGCAAGGCAATGGGACCGAATGGCTTACCTGTGGAACTATATAAAACAATGGCGCGACAGATCATCCCATATATGCTTCCCATGTATAATGAGTGTTTAGCACAGGGCACACTTACAACTGACCAACGATTGGCCACCATCGTCACGGTTCACAAACCGGGCAAACCGCTTGACTAAACGTCCTCATATCGGCCGATCTCGCTAATGAACGCGGATGCGAAAGTCTTAGCGAAACTATTGGCACTGCGATTGCAGCCACACCTCACAACATTGGTACACCTGGACCAATCGGGCTTTATGCCCGGGCGAAACACGTCCCTTAACCTGCGACGCCTTAATGGGGTACTGCACCGTATTCCAATGCTAGGTGAAGGCGCGGCCATTCTATCCCTAGACGCGACAATGGCGTTCGACCTGGTGGAGTGGCCATTCCTTTTGGCGGTACTTAGAAAGATGGGCTTTGGCCCCAAATTTTGTGGTTGGATTAAACTACTCTATACAGCACCCCTGGCACAAGTGGTTGCCAATGGCCCTACCTCGCGTACAATCACACTAGGTTGCGGAACAAGGCAGGGGTGCCCACTATCCCCACTCCTATTCGCACTCATATTGGAACCACTGGCAGTGAAAATTCGCACGGAACCTATGATCCGTGGGATCACATGTGGGATCACATGGGAGGCGGGCTGGGAAGATCGCATCTCCCTCTACGCCGATGACGTATTGATATATTTAATGTCCCCTACCTCATCCCTGGCAGCCCTGATGCCCGTACTCAAGACCTACGGGGAAGTGTCAGGATACACGATTAACTGGGCCAAATCGCTTTTATATGTATTTTATATGTATTACATGGACGAATACCTACGCTGCCTCCTGCCTACACCCTACAAACTGTGACTAGAGGGTTTAGATACCTTGGAATATATGTCACCCCACAGGAATCGATTTTTGTGGAAGAAAACTTACTGAAACCTCTACAGAGGCTAAAATCAGATGTAACACACTGGCGCTCCCTCCCACTGACACTGTTGGGAAGGGCAGCGCTATTTAAGATGCTTTCACTCCCAAGGTTTCTCTATGCGTTGCAAAACACCCCATTTCTGGTCCCTCTCACCTATTTTAAGTCAATAGCTGCAGAAATCTCCTCACTATTATGGGATGGAAAACCAGCCCGCATAGCGCACTCCAAACTAATCCGCAGTTGGTACGACGGGGGGATCACCCTGTCAAGTGGCCCATGCCCATGCCATTCTACCGAGACAGTGATACTTGCGGTCCAGAATACCCTGAGATCTAACGCAGATAGAGACGCTCATCAGGCACTGGTGCTCCTTGATTTGTCGGCTGCCTTCGACGCGGTTGACTATTCTATTCTTGTCAACCGTATCGAGCAGGCCGGCCTCAGAGGCCCTGCTTTGAGTCCTTCATTTCCGAACGTACTCAGTCTGTTAGATTGGGGACATTTACAGCCCCAAAAACTGTCTCTACCTGTGGTGTCCCTCAGGGATCATCCCTGTCTCCGTTGCTTTTTAATTTGTACTTACCCCCTTTACTGTATTCTTTGAAAAATCATAAAGTCACAATTTTTAACTATGCAGATGACTTGCAACTTGTTTTCTCACTGGACTCCCCTGACGCTGTGGCGGAATTTCAGGAAACTATGTCTCATATCCAGAGATGGATGAATCTGAATCACCTCAAACTTAACCCGGGCAAGACAGGACTCATCTTGCCCGGGAAAAGTGAAATTAGTTGGGGTCCCCATTTCTGGCCATCGGACATGGGAATTCAACCCACTAAATCCCACACAGTTAAGAGTTTAGGGGTGACTCTCAGTGAGGATCTTTCGCTAAAAAGTCATATAGGGATGGTAGTTTCATCTAGTTTCTTTCAACTGAGAAAGATAAAGAAAATTTCCCATCTCTTAACTCATTCTGCTCTGATTCAGGTAACTATCGCGTTAGTTCTATCTCGGCTTGATTTTTCAAATAGCCTGTATCTTGGTCTTCCAGCAGGTCAGTTGATGAGATTACAATATGTCCAGAATCAGGCAGCCAGGCTCATTTGTAAGCAACCTAAATGGCAATCCATCAGACCAGGACTAGAAAAACTTCACTGGCTGCCAGTAGCTCAGAGAGCTGCATTTAAAGCCGGCTGCATTATTTTTAAAGCTTTGCAGGGCAAGGGACCCAAATTCATAAGGAATTTGGTTGGCAAATATACCCCTTCACAGAATCTTCGCTCGGCCCACCAAGAATTGCTAACGGTTCCTCTATACAAGAAAAAACGTCAGGGCGGCAGCAGTTTCCATTTTCTTGCCGCCTCCTTATGGAACTCCTTACCACTGTCGCTAAGACAGAGCGAGGCTCTTCTCACCTTCAGACAGGCCTTTAAAACCTGGCTTTTTAGACAGACTTATTCTTAAATTAATGTGAAATATACCTTTGTCCAATGTACCTTAAGTGTTATGCTGTGCTCTCAAAAACCTCAATAGCGCCATGAAGCCCACGGGAGTACGTGCGCTGAACAAATAAAATGTAACATAACATAACAAGTGTTAAACTGTATTACTGGGCTGCACAACTAATGGTAGTCAACCAGTGGTTACATGCTCCACAACATGATCCAGCCTACAGCCTTGATAGGACTATACATCCCCCAGACCAGCTGTTGAGGGCTCTTTATACGAACAAACGGCGCCATACATTCACAGGCCCTATGGCCCACACAGTTAAGATTTGGCATATGGCACAGAGGGCCCTGGGATGGGAGGGAGTGCTCACGCTGGCCACACCGCTCTGGGACACACATCGCCTTGGTACCTTGGCAAATACTAAGGGATTCAGGCAATGGGACCTCATTGGTATCTCCAAAATAAGCGACTTGTGGGTACGGGGTGAGATCATCACATTCCCAGCTCTGCAAGAGAAGTACGGAATGGCGGATACCGAGCAGAATCGATACGCCCAAATCAAACATGCTCTGCAAGGGGCCATTCCACCAGGTACGACACCTGCCGAATCCTCCCCCCTGGAGGATAGACTCCTCACTGACCACCCTGAAAAGAAAGCGATCTCACTCACATACCGCAAACTGGTGAACAATCTCCCGGACCCCACGGTGGTTCTCCGTAGCAAGTGGGAGGTGGAACTAGGAGACATAGATGACGAAGACTGGTTGTACGCACTTGCATCGGCGAGAGAGGCCTCCATACCGTCTCGGCTAAAACTCATACAATTAAAGATATTGCACAGAATATACTATTCCCGCACGCTACTGCAGAAGCTAGGTCACATCCCAGAGCCTAACTGCCTGCGGGGTTGCGGGTTCCAGGGCACATACTTTCATATACTATGGGATTGTCCCAGAATACAAACGTATTGGGCTGATGTTCTGTCGGAAATCTCTGAAGCCAGTGAGATAGAACAGCAGCCAGAACCCAGGTGTTATCTATTAAATATCTGGTCACCTACGGATCTGAATCGAGGGTTACAGACCTGGGCGACGCTGGGCCTGGCCCTTGCAAAGCGGAACATTGCTAGGAGGTGGGGTTCCGGACTGATACCCTCGAGCACACAATGGGGGAATGATATGGATGCAGCGATGGTGGTAGAAAGAGTTGTATATGTACATAGGGGCTGTCCCAAAAAATGGTCCAAAATCTGGGGGAAATGGAACGACTATCGGGGAAACCTATGTGAACCTCCACAAGATCTCTCTGATCCTGAAGCAAGCCCATGATGGGAGGAACTTGAAATATTGAAGATATAATGGATGTGTGTTAAGGTGTAAAGGGAGGAGAGGAAGGACTACTATTGTCATTTGATGTCTGTGGTTGCTGGGGGAGGGAGTTCAGACCACGTGAAGTCTAGAGATCACCCATGGGGGAGGGAACTTCCAAAGATTCAATCATCCAATACTTGCAAATTTGTTGTAATACAAAATAGCAGACGTTGATATCTAGATGCTATGCTGAATTGTGTAAACAGAAGAAATTATTATATGTATTTGCATAATGAAAACCGAATATTGCCTGTATTGTGTAACTTGATGAAAAGCCAATAAAACTGTTATAAAAAAACCAAAGCTAGAACAGTATTTATTGGCAGTACATTTAATATGTGCATGTGAGAGGACCTACACGTAAACACATGGAGGCAACAATTGTATCATGGAATGTCAAGGGATCCAGAATCCTATAAAGCGTCAAAGGATATGGTCTTACGCCCATAGGCAGAAAGCTAAAATAGTTATGCTCCAAGAGACGCATCTATTACTCCAAGAACATGAGTAATTGTGGGCTAGATTGTTGTAGTTTGGCAGCGATCGGGTTAGCATTTAGCTGAAGCCATCTTGTATTCGGCAGCCATCTTGTCTGCCATGTGCTCACCATGTGCTCTGTCCTACCTTGCTGTTGTTTACTCTTGCACTCTACTTATAGACAGACTATATTTAGGCTCTGCTACTCTGCACATGTGCAGAGGAGACTGAGACTGTGACTGTCCATACACCTGTTCTAGTCTGTAAATGTCAGGTTATTCTTACCGGAGTCAGCAAACTGCTAGCTCCACCCTACTGTTGACTGTGCATTTCTGTATGACCTTTTTTGTATGTAACCCTTCTATTCTGTACTTGTCCCGCCTTCTTTTGAGCCCCTGTGTGGGTATAAAAGGACCATGCTCCTTCTGTTCAGTGTGCTACTTCATACACTACCGAAGGGTGTTGTGTGAATTGGTTCCACCTCATGAGGTTTATTAATTAAAGCTTTGTTTTATATTCCAGTTTCCATGCCAACTTCTTTCCTATTGGTCTGATGACTTGTGCAGAGAAGGGCGAACCACTAGCACTGGTAGGCCTGGCTGAGGCCCACCCCAACAAATTGACGCCAAACCAGTGGGGCTCATCGGCGACTCGGATGCCCGAAGGAGTGGTCGAAACAAAGGATTGGAATCTCGCTACGGACGATCATTGCCTGAAGAGACCCGCGTCTTGGCAAACCACAGCGTTTTTCCTCTCTTTCTGATCTGACCATCCAGGTGGTGCCAGTCCTCGACTTAGATCTCTTCTGTTGATTTGCCATGCAGTGACCGTTTGGTTGATTTAAGAACTTGGCAGTTGGAATCTGGACGCCAAGGATTGGTAAGGGTCGTTATGTGACACTTGCTGTTGGTTTGATATCAGTGATTGGTAAGATCGTTTTATACGACTTACTGTTGGTTTTGGAATTTGTATTGGCCAATTTTGGAATCTGTGATTGTTCATATGTAAATTGCAATTTATATAGGCAGGTAATGAGGAGAATTTTCTCTGTTTTGACTAAGATTTGAACGGCGCACCGTACAAGTGTACTTTGTGTATAATACTGCATTTTCTGCACTATTTTCGGCATGCCTGTTTCTAGCACACTCCTTAGGATGTGTTGCTTTTGTAGTGGTACCAGTTTGAGACTTGATGAAGCACAACCGGCCCCCCCGGGGGGCACGCCTAATAGGGACATGTATATTAAGTATGGTATTTCTTCTATAATGTACAGCACGTTATGGAATAAATAAACTAGTAAGGATCCTGAGTTGCGTTGGCCTATGCATGGGTCATTTGATTTAAGAAAGATTCAGTATGTGGAACAATGTATGTTTAAGCGAAAGACTAGGCAAGATATGTTTGACTGTGTACAAATGTGGGAGAAAGAAGTGCGTGAACGAATGAAGCGTGAACAAGGCTTGATTGAAAAAGAACAGCGCAAGAACATTCATGTGAAAGCGTTAGAAGTGAAAAATAAAGAAATGAAAGAACTAAAAGAGAGGATAGGGAGCGCCATTTGTAGGTAACTGGCCAATACGCTGTTCGGCGACCTCTCTATCCTATCATTAATAAATCGCAAGATGATTTCTTGTTATTAGATCGTTCTCTGCCTCCGTATATTTTTCCTTCTGCTCCTCATGAGTCAGATGAAGACTCTTCTGCAGATCAGGAGAAAGCACGGGAAACTTGTTCTATGTTGTCCGCTGAGCGTGCGTCTGAGCTTAGATCTGCTGCTCGTAAAGCAGTTCGAAGTGTTGCTCCTGCTTCTGAACTTTTAGATGACATGAAACGTTAGCAGGAAAGGGAGAAAATATATTTTACTGAGGTATTTGCAGCAGAGGTCCTTGAGCGGTTTAGGAAACATTCGGAGGAATTAGAGCCCGTTGATGTAGCAAATGACTGTAAGCAAATGCGTGATGGTCTTTTTGTCTTTTCCCAGGTGGCTGACTCAATCAGATGTTTGGTTAAACTGCGTCCTGAAGCAGTCCGTTTGCGAGAAGAGAAAAAGGCAGCAGAGGCAGCTGCACAAACATCTCAGATCAGCGTGACACAGGCTTCTGCTTCTGGAACAGATAAGACTATGATATTTCATGCGAAACCTATGCAGGAAGCCGTCCCTTTGTATGTTACTCCTAGAGGCGAGGGAACAAGTGATAATAAGGATTCCGCTGATGCAAAGGGTTATTTAATTTATAATTGGGTTTATACTCCTTGGAACAGAGCGGATGTCATGGCTCTTAAAACTGCATTGCCTGATCCGCGGAAAAATCCAGCCGCTTTTTATGAGGAAATTGAGGGAGCCGTTAGCTCTTGTACTATGACTCTGCCTAATATTGACATGTTTTTCGGATTTATTTACCCCCTGATATGTGGAGGACTGTTCGTAAAGTTGATGATCGTGCAACTTTTGGGGTGTTGTGGAAAGAATTGGAACAAATGGATGTAGAAAGGGAATCTGCACAGAAGCCATGTCAGTTAATTTTAGATCTTCCCGCAGCTATATTTGTTAAATTAAAGACAATTATTCAACCCAAAAAGATAGATTGGAATGTATTAGCGTCTTGCAAGCAAAAAGCAGATGAATCGGTTTCTGACTTCTTTACACGCTTTGAGGAGGCATTCCACGGTTTTAGAGGCCAGTCATTGACAGATGACATGGGCATGCATCTGTTTGTCGATAAATATGTCGCCTAACTGTTGCCAGGAATAGCTAGTCGCCTAAAGGCCAGTGAGAGTTCATGGACTACCTCTTCTCCGGTTTCTCTTTTGACTATGGCTCAGTATTACGAGCAACAGTAATTAGAAGCGAAGGGTAATGAGGATACGAAGACTAAAGAGTTAAAAACAAAGGTTATGTTGGCTCAAGCTTATGGTGCGCCTTCTAGAGGTATTGATAGAGGTGGACGTGGGCCTTATGGTCCGTCTTTTCTTCCTTATACTCATTCGACTTTGTCTGCTGACAAATGTGCGTACTGTAGGAAATTTGGGCATTGGGCTGCTGATTGTCCGGCATTGCGTGCTCAGCAGTATCCACGTGGACGGGGACAAATGAGAAATCGTTCAGGATATTTAGGGCCTAGAGGAAGCACAGATGATCGTGCTAGGTTTGATGCTAATACACGTGGACAGGATGGGTTTAACACTTTTGATAGACGGAATCAATATCAAATGTCTGATTATTTGCAGTCTAATTTGAAAGATTCTGCTTATGCATAGGACTGCCTAGGATGGGGTAAGGAATCAGTTGAAGTTTCAGTAGATCAGAATGGTCCCTATGTTACAGCGCATGTTTTGGGTTCTACTGATCAGTTTCTGGTTGATACAGGAGCTACTCGCAGCGCCTTGTCTAAACAATTGGATCCAAGGGCTCCCCTGTCTGGCTTAACCATTACATCGATAGGTTTCGATGGAACACCTTCCCTTAGCCCACTGTCACAACCACTTGCATTTCATGTTGACAAATTTACTGCTCCATGTCCATTTTTGCTTTCTCCGAACACCCCAGACAATATTGTGGGTCTTGATATGCTCAAATATTTCAGGGCTACGATACGATGTTCTCCGGAAGGAGTACGTGTTTTGAATGACAACTACTCCGTGACTGAGAGATCTCTTGTTAAAGAGGACATTGCATTAGCTTCACTCCCTAGTACTTTGTGGGCTACTTCAGACACTGATGTAGGGCAAATGGTTATTCCACCAGTACATATTTGTGTCAAGGAGGGTGCTTTATTGCCACACTTGCCTTAATACAGAATTTCTCAAGAAGGCGAAGAAGCACTTGTACGCATTGTCCATGATTTGATTGAAGTGGGGGTTGTGGAAGAAGTTCCCTATAACATTTGCAACAGTCCTATTCTTCCCATTTTGAAAAAAGACACTGACACTAGGATTTACAGATTCATCATTGATTTGTGAGAAGTTAACAAGATTGTAGTACCGCAATACCCCCTGGTTTCTGACATAACACTGCTTACCTTAGTTCCTCCAACACCAACTACATTTACTGTAACAGACCTGAAAAATGCTTTCTTTTCGATTCCTATTCATCCTGATAGCCGATATTTGTTTGGCTTCACTTTGAATAATCAATCGTACAGATTTTGTAGAATTCCTCAACGGTACACTGAGAGTCCTAGTATTTACAGCCAAGCATTGAAAAGACAACTTGATTCTTTCACTTTGCCTGAAGGAGTGGCTCTCATACAATATGTCGATGACATCTTGTTGGCAGCCGATACGCCTGAACAGTGTGAAAAATGTACTTTGTCTGTACTTTCTTTTCTTGCTTCACACCACCATAAAGTGTCGTGGAAGAAATTGCAATATTGTAGACCGAAGGTGACCTACTTAGACCACCTTCCGTCTAAGGAGGGACGTGCACTTACACTAGATCGCATTCAAGCAATTTTAGACACACCAGTACCTTCTACTCAGAAAGATGTTTGTGCATTCATTGGTCTTACTTCTTTTTGTAGGCAATGGATATTAGGTTTTTCACACATTGTTAAACCATTGTTAGCGCTTTTGACCAAAGACACTCCAATACCCCTTCCATGGACGACTGAATGCCAGAATGCTTTTCGTCAGTTGCATCAAGCTCTTTGCTCTGCACCAGTGTTAGGCACTCCAGATTACACGAAGGTTTTTACACTCAATGTACACGAGAAAGATGGGTGTGCATTGTCAGTTTTAGTGCAGCCACATGGTGACAAGCAGCGTCCCTGCACATATTTTTCAGCGGTTCTTGATCCTGTTGCTCGTGCATTACCTGGGTGCTTCCGTTCAGTTGCAGCAGCAGCTGGGTCCATACGGCAGAGTGAAGGAATAGTTTTGTCACAAAAATTGTTGGTGCTAGTACCCCATGCAGTTGATGCCCTTTTGAATCAGACTAAAACGCAACACTTAACTAGTGCTCATTTGACAGGATACAAATTGACACTGTTAGCCCCTCCCATTACCTTGAAGAGGTGTGCGACTCAGAACCCAGCTACTTTGTTACCATATCCAGCGACTCAGCCTCAGTCACAGGAGTTTCATGATTGTATATTCCTTACTGAGGAACAGACAAAGGGTCGCGTTGATTTGCAAGATACGCCCCTTTCAGATGTAGATGGGGAATTGTGGGTTGAAGGGTCTTGTTTGAAGTTACCAGATGGCATGACATCAGCTGCATATGCAATTACGACACTTTAGACAGTAGTGGAGACAGCTTGTATACCACAGAAGTCGGCTCAAGCAGCTGAGCTAATAGCGTTGACACAAGTGTGTGAACTTAGCACTGACTTGCGTGTGAACATCTATACAGACAGCCGCTATGCTTTTGGAGTGGCCCATGATTTTGGCCTACTTTGGAAGAAAAGAGGCTTTCTTACGTCCCACTGGATGCAGACAGTGCATAATCCTTTGACTGAACTGACATATCCAAAGAAAATAGCTATTGTGAAGTGTAGCGCACACAAGAAAGTGACTGATAAGACAGGACAAGGCAATGCCTTTGCAGATCACGTAGCTCGTGAGACTGCAATGCAACGAAGCACTACATCTATGTACGTAGTGAAGTCACAAGCTGAACGCTGGCATGGTGCTGGACAAGAAGTGTTAGACATACAGAGATCTGCTTCTGTGGAAGAACTTGAGCAAGGTCCAAAGAGGGAATGTTAGATGATGAGGGCCTGTTGGCGAAACAAAGAAATGGATAAGTGGAAACTGCCTATAGCCTATTTACAGCCTATAGTTCAGATGGCACATGGGCCGGCACATGTTGGAGCTTCCGCAGTGACGAAATTGCTTACGTAAGTTTGGGAGCATCCAGAAATTGCAAGCACAGCTAAGAGAATAGTACAGTCCTGTTTGATCTGTTGGCAGTACAATCCTGGAAAAGGGACATGGACTCCTAGAGGAGGGTTTGCTACACCAACTGCACCTTTTGAAGTTTTGCAAATGGATTATATCCAACTTGAACGTAGCATTAACTTGAAGTATGTTCTAGTGGTGGTATGTGCCTTCAGTAAATGGATAGAGGCATACCCTACAAAGGATAATACGGCTCTCACCACAGCAAAGGTGCTTTTAAAGGAATTCTTCCCTAGATTTGGTGTTTGTGAAACTTTTATGGAGTGACAACGGACCTCATTTTATTGGGCAAGTTGTTGAGCATGTCCTGAAAGGATTAGGGATCAAACAGAAGTTCCATGCAGTTTTCCACCCACAATCAGCAGGATTAGTGGAGAGGTATAATGCTACTTTGAAGCTGAAATTAGCAAAAATACTGGCTTCCACGTCTTTCAAATGGCCTGATGCACTACCTTTGGCATTGTTGTCCATTAGATCGGTGCCACATTCACGATCTGGGCTTACACCCTATGAAGTGGTATTTGAGAGGCTGATGAAGCCACGCTCCATACATGATGTACCCTGTGTTCTGATGAATGATTACTTAGCACAGTTGACCGATTGTTTGATCTCTATTCATCAACAGCTTCGAGAAGCTCTTCCTGACAGATCTGTTGGTGAGGCCCACGAACTCCGTCCTGGTGACCAGGTGATGGTCAAGGCCTTCGAGATGTCGAACAGCTTGGAGCCGAGGTGGCGAGGACCGGAGCAGGTGCTCCTAGCTACGAGGACAGCTGTTCGAGTGACGAACAGGACGAGCTGGGTCCATAGCACTCATTGCCATCGAGTGTCGCCTACCTTGGTGAAACCTGCTGCGCTGACTGATCATCGAGAGATTCTGGAAACGGAGAAGGGCCACGCTATTTTACCTGACAAATCTGAGGGAGTCTTCCCGGACCACACGATCCCTGGAGTATTGCGATACCAACTGACACCGAGTAAAGAATCTGCCTTGTTGAAAAAGACTGGTTGAGCTGCTGTCCTGGGTTGGTGAAACGGAGCGCCGATGTGGCAAGGAGGGGGGATCAGTCCTGAGTATTGACACCCGTCTTGACCCTCGGTGAAGAAACCAACGGATGCCCAGGGCATAGAACTCCAACAATTGTTTCAATGACGAAGTGATCATGTCTACAGGGAGATCAACTGTTCCTAAGATCTGTAATAAAAAGACCATTTGTGCTGTAGGATTTGTTGTTGCTATGGTGGCTATAGCAGTACAACCTGGTTTGTTGAGAAAGTGGCTCCTGTTCGACTGCTTTTGATGGCCACTACTCCAGAACCAGTTGAGCATCATTACTTTATGCTTCCTTACCATGAGCAAAAGCATTGACAATCCTACCTAAATAATAATTTTATTCAGATGTTGCATCACACTCACAATGCCACAAATACTACCAACTGTTGGGTGTGTGGGATGAAACCTGCTCACCAGAAGAAAGGAGGAACACCTTTTATTCATCTTCCTTTCTCTCCTAAGGGTTCTTGCCAAGCTTGGTTTGCGCTTTTAATTGCTTCTGGAAAGACGGCAGTTGGAAGGATTAATAATCATCTCAATAAAGTGTGTTCTGTCCTACCTTGCTGTTGTTTACTCTTGCATTTTGCTTATAGACAGACTATATTTAGGCTCTACTACTCTGCACATGCGCAGAGGAGACTGTGACTGTCCATACACCTGTTCTAGTCTGTAAATGTCACGTTATTCTTACCGGAGTCAGCAAACTGCTAGCTCCACCCTTCTGTTGACTGTGCATTTCTGTATGACCTTTTTTGTATGTAACCCTTCTATTCTGTACTTGTACCGCATTCTTTTGAGCACCTGTGTGGGTATAAAAGGACCATGCTCCTTCTGTTCAGTGTGCTACTTCATACACTACCAAAGGGTGTTGTGTGAATTGGTTCCACCTCATGAGGTTTATTAATTAAAGCTTTGTTTTACATTCCAGTTTCCGTGTCCACTTCTTTCCTATTGGTCTGAGGACTTGTGCAGAGAAGGGCGAACCCCTAGCACTGGTAGGCCTGGCTGAGGCCCACCCCGACAAGATGGGGGGCAGACTATCGTTTGCGAGCTTTACTTCGTCGGCGAGAGGGGTGCTGTTGTGGGTAGAGAACAGCGTTCATTATGAGTAACCACAGAGTTAAAAGCAGCAGATGGGTGATACGTGGGAGTGGTAGGAGAAAAAGAAGGTCTCCGTAGGGTGTTTCTTACTTCATATGGCCTCAATATTAAGACACCCTTGACTTCTTTATGGAGTTGACAAGAGTTTTGACACCCTATGCATACAATGATATTATTTGGATTAGGGACTACAATTGTGTGTCGGATAAGGAACTTGACTGCTCCTGACTGGTGGCGCAACCGTTGGGCAGGGCACCAATGGCGCTCTTGGAGAATATAGGCACACTAAATCTGAAAGAACTACGGAGGGCAGACTAGGGCTATTCTTTCTATTCTCCCCCTCATTGTACGTTTACTAGGATTGATTACATGTTTGTACACACTGGGCAGGCTATGGATTTTGGGGAGCTGCGATATCTTGATCGTACGTTATCAGATCATGCCCTTTTGGTGGCCATAATCCGAGTACGAGAGTACGTGGCCTCATTACTGCAGTAGTAATTTTAGCCATACGACCAACAGGATCGGGCCTATTGGAAGGTAATCGGTGAAGCGGTGAGGGCATTCTTTGTTACTAATACAGGCTCAGTGACCTCGGTTGGGACCCGCTGGGATGCTTTTACAGTCACTGAAAGAGGCAACAGCATGGCTACTACTTATGGAGTGCGTCAATCATTAATGTGAATAATTATGAACTTGGAGCGTCAAATTGAGGGTATAGATAGATAGATAGACACTACACTCAAAAGCATTTTGGGAGGAACGATACAGATTGCAGGGGGAATTAGATGAAGTATATGAAACTCTCAGATATCATAATTACAAGACATAAACAGAGATCCAATATGAACAGGGTGAAACACCAGCCGGTTATTAATGTGGTTGGTTAATAGAGATGGGGAGGGAATAAAGGCATTACAATTAAAGGCACAAAGGGAGCGACTCTTATAACGCATGAAGGTATTTTAGGCAGTTTTGCAGAGTTTTACTCTACTTTATAAGAGAAGCAAGAAGGGTGTGATGAAGCAAGTGAGGAAGCATTTGAACAGGGAGTGTTACTTGCCATGCTAAGTGAAGTGTAGTTATACTGCCTAAACCAGGGAGGGATGCAACTGACTGTGAATCGTTTTGCTCATGATCTATGATCAGGGCCGGCTTTAGTACTGGTTGTACCCTGTGCAACAATGTTTGTTGGCGCCTCCATATGAACCACCTAACCACAGGTTCCCTCACTGCCACCATTTGACAGTGCCCCTCAAGTCTCCGTAACCACTGTCTCTTAGATTAATTTGTTTTATTGCGTTACTCATACCAGTTTAAGGTGTCAGAACACTTTACATCACACATACATTGAATGGAGACAATCATACTTGTTCAGTGTATAGGAAATGTTACATAAGATAGAGGCCTAAAAGGTGTAGGAGTCACATGTCATCCATACTCGTAGGCAGTACAGTTGAACCCCTTCGCTGCGGGGCAAATTCCCCCGCGGTGCCAGAGGGGGCGGGCTGGGCGTGGCGCTGCCATACTGAGGACGGCTCACGGCCATCATGAGTCACAGTAGGCGTGTGCTCATGACGGCCCCGAGCCGTCCGAACTCCGCCCACTGATTAATTCTCCTGCACAGGCGGGGAATTAACATCGCGTGGGCGGAGTGACAACGCTCCGACAGCTCCCGGGCGTCATGAGCATATGACTACCTTGATTCATGATGGCCCCAGCACACAAGTTGTTAAGAGTCCTTGTTCTGAAAAAGCACAAATTCGAAAGTAAAATGTAACACCATTGTTAGGAGTTTTATTTAATAATAAGAATTGATTTCTACCCAAATGAATCCTTTTTTCAATATTTGGATAAGGAAAGACTGGGCAAAAAAATATATGTAGCTGGAGTATATTCCTTGCAGTTTGCATGCAGCTCTTTGAAGACAGTTAATAGCTGACTGCTCTATAATAGGATTTTAACTTTTAAACAGCCAGTAACAAAAGAATCTCTCTTACTAAACGATAACCCATTGACCTATTTATAGTGTCTGAATGGGACACATTCTTTGCAACAGGCATATTAACCTTCTGCGCTATCATGAGTCAAAACTTCCTCTAGCAGACAAAGCTCCGATCTCTCTAGAGCAGAGGTCTTCAATCTGTGGGGCGTGACCCCCAGGGGGGTCATGGAGTCCTGGGAAGGGGGTGGAAGATTTTGTCAGAGCGTGCAGTTCCTGTGTGGTTTGCCTTAGTGGCGTCGGGCTGATTGAGGGTGCTCACGGTGGAGGCCTAATTCACACCGAGGGGTGAAAAACATCAAACCCTCGTTAGCAAGTAAAAGGTCTTTTAAAGACCTGGGAAGTACTCTGGTGTGGCTTTGTGTGTGTCCCTGAAGCTGTTTCAGCCGGGCTCAAGGGGGAGGGGGGAATGGCTGGGGGAGGAGGCTGTAGCCCTTTGAGTTCAATGGACGCTGAGTGCCTGGAGATGTGGGTCCCGCCAGTAAAGCACACGAAAGGTCCTCTTCCCACCCCCCCTCTCCGACACGTCCCATAAATCATTGGTTCAAGTCCCACGAGCCCATATACCTGGCGCCTGTGCCGAGAAGTGTGCCAGAGTCTGTTCTTCGCGGTGAGATGTTGTTACAGCCTGTCTGCCCCCCACCCCGCCCCCAGCAGGGAGGCACAGAGGTGCCCTCCCATGAGAGAAGGAAGAAGACGCAGAGAGATACTGACCCCACCCCATGAGAGAGGCACAGAAAAGGTGGGTGGATGAATGATGGGTGGATGGATGGGTGGATGGATGAAAGGGTGGATTGATGAAGGATGAATGTATGGGTGACAGGATGAAAGGGTGGATGGATGTATGGATGGAAGGATGAAAGGGTGGACGGATGAAGGATGGATGGATGTAAGGATGAAAGAGTGGATGAAAGGGTGGATGAAAGGGTGGATGGATGATGGATGGGTGTGTGAAAAGGTGGGTGGATGAATGCTGAGTGGATGGATGACAGGGTGGATGGATGAAGGATGGATGGATGAAAGGGTGGAGGGGTGCAGGATGTATGTATGGAAGGATGAAAGGGTAAATGGATGAAGGATGGATGTATGGATGGATAAAAGGTTGCATGGATGAATGATGGATGGATGGATGTGTGAAATTGTGGGTGGATGAATGATGGGTGAATGGATGGATGAAAGGGTGGATGGATGAAGGATGTATGGATGGAAGGATGAAAGGGTAGATGGATGAAGGATGGATATATGGATAGATACAAGGTTGCATGGATAATGATGGATGGATGGAAGTGGGAAAAGGTGGGTGGATGAATGATTGGAGGATGGATGGATGAAAGGGTAGGTGGATGAATGATGGATGTATGGATGAAAGGGTGGATGGATGTATGGATGGAAGGATGAAAGGGTGGATGGATGAAGGATGGATGGATGTATGGATGGATAAAAGGTTGCATGGATGAATGATGGATTGCTGTGTGAAAAGGTGGGTGGATGAATGATGGGTGGATGGAAGGATGAAAGGGTGGATGGATGAAGGATGGATGTATGGATGGAAGGATGAAAGGGTGGATGAATGATGGATGGATGTGATGAGGTCTAACAGACACATTTATGGTTTTCGATAGTTGTTGATGATGAGGAGTACCAGTTTCTAGAAACTTTTGTTGGAAGGGGGTCCTTAAGCCTAAAAAGGTTTTACAAGGGGGTCTCGGCATCAAAAAGTTTGAAGACCTCTGCTCTAGAGGAAGAACATTAATCACCGGCGTTATCAAGACATTTGTATTAATGCTTGAAAATTGCTGGGACAAAGAACGTGGCTTCTGGTACTTTCAAAACAATAAACATGGCGCCTCCACCCCAAGTCAGCGCCCGGTGCGGTGGCACCGATCGCTCCGCCCTAGAGCCGGCCCTGTCTATGATTAATCTAGATACAAAGATCCTGGGGAAGATACTAAATCACTGTTTGGCTAAGGTAGCGAAGGAACAGATACATCCTGATCAGGCAGGGCTCGTGGGGGGCCGAACCACTACCACTAATATTAGGAAGGTATTTCCAATCATAGATCAGATTCTGAAAGGAGAGGAGCCTTGAGCGGTAGCAAGCCTAGATGCACACAAGGCATTTGATACTGTAAACTGGCAGTCCATGACCTGTGTATTGAAAAGGTATAGACTGGGTGACACCTACTTAAAGTGGATACAATTACTTTACAAAGATAGTAAAGCCAGGTTTAAGGTAGGCATTAGGCTCTCGGATAGCTGGTTGGTGGAAAGAGGGGCCTCCTTCACTATTGATTCTTGCATTATTGTCTCCCTATATGCAGATTATATCTTGCTGACCCTACGACATACTGAACGTTCATGACGTGCAATAGATGGTACAATTAAGGAGGTGGGGATTTACACTTAATGCAGATAAGTCTGTACTGTATCCAGTAAAGACACCTGACCTGAGGAAGGATCTTTCTCTGGCATACATCTACGGATGACTCCAATTACCTCGGGTGTATTTAAGTTCAGACATGACAGAGCCATACAATGCCAATGTGGGGGCATTACTGGGCAGTGTAGAGCTTAGTATCCATCACTGGCTGAACCCGCTATTGATCATGGGACGGATAGCGATTAGCAAAATGATTATTCTACCAGAGTGATGTATGTTTTGCAACATATGCCTATGAAGGTGCCAGATGCTTGCTTCAGACTACTAGAAGAAATACTCTGCTTATTATATTGGGGAAATAGGAGAGTACGGATTAGCCTGAGAGTGCTGCAATTACCCTCGGATGTTGGGAGGTTACGAGCCCCACAATTCCGCAGTTATTATCAAGCCTTCCAATTGCAATACATAGTTGACTGGTTTTCGGAACAGTATACTGACCCAAAGACAAATATACTTGCCAGACCAGTGAAAGCATGTGAGCCCTTGGCCTTGCCATTGGTACATAGGAAGAAAAGAGGGCTACTGCAGATGCAGATCTGGACATTACTAGACGTATGGCAACAGATTACGAAAGACAACATGTATATGTATTCCCAACACTTTATACCTTTGTTATCGGGACTTATTACTGGCGTTTTTGAGACGGGAAGAGGCAATTCTCCACACACATTAAGAGATGTATATGAGGATGGACGGCTAAATGGAAATTGACAGAGAACAGCTTATTGGATTATGCTGGGTTGGCTGCAGCACTTCGCAAGGCCTGGGCGGGATTTCCACAGGAACCAGAAACACACATCATGAATCAAACCCTACCGGACATGGGAGGAGAGGGTACATTAATTACTAGGCCTATATACCTTGATTTCACCGAAAGATGCACCACGCATGAGTGCATTGAGGTTACAACGGGAAACAGATCTCAGTGACGAACTGCAGGATCGAGACTTGGCGTGTGTGACAACTGTAGGAAAGTAGCGCGCAGTGCAAGATTCAGACTAATCCATAATAAATGTATCCACAGGGATTAGGTCACAACGAGCTGGTTACAAAAGATAGATTCCTCTAAATCAGACAATTGCCCTAAATGCAGGTACATTACAGGGACATTTATACACGTGTGGTGGGAATGTCCAGGGATACAAGACTTGGGGGGGGGGGGGGGGGAGTGGTTAAGACAGTGAAGGACGTGACTGACCTACCCTTGCAATGCTCTGTCCCGATGTGCCTGCTGGGTTTGGTGCCTCGAACTAAGTCTACTAAACATGCAGGAAAAATTGTTGAGCTGCGGCTAGTGGTTGCAAAGAGATGTATAGCAAGAAGTTGGATTACACCCAGGCTACCTACCTAATAGGCATTGGCTGCAAGAATATGTGCACTGGGTACAGGTTGATTGTGGGGTGAGGCTCAAATTGGATTGCATTGGACAGTGTAAAGATGGTAAAATGATGTTGGAGTTTGCAGGGATACAGTTGCAACAGACCATGGATTATATGGCAACAAAACCAAATGACAATGATATGAGACCTTAGGTGTGTACTGTTATTCAACTGGTAGTAATGTCCATAATGCGTATGATGTCTTTAATTTTTGTTGAAAATCATAAGTCTTGAGATACTGCTGAAATTGTATTACTGTTAACAGATTGTACTGTAAATTGCTCTTTTCTGGTTGGGGGAATTGGGGAACAGTTGAGATATAACTTTGTTTCTCGAAAAAGAATCATATAAACATATATTTTTTTAAAGATAAAGGGCCCGATGTAGGTAATCCTCATTTACCGACTCTAAAATACCGAATTTTACCGATTCGGTATTCTAGATTCGGTAAATGAGATGTAGCTAAAAATTCGGTAATTACCGAATCGGTTTTTACCGATTTAGTAATTGCCATTGATTCCTATGGGCCTTGAGGCCCACAGGAATCAATTTCAATTACCGAATCGGTAAATAACGATTCAGTAAAAATACAGAATTGTCAAGGGGAACAGGGTGTCACTTTGACACCCTGTTGCACCCCTGATTTTGGCTTGTGTGCCATGTGGCACACATACATGCCCTAAGGGCATGTATGTGTGTCACATGGCACAGGTGTAGATGCACGTACACAGGTATCCGTTATTTACCACCAAATAGTATTTGGTGGTAAATAACGAATCGGTAATGGCCTGTGGCACTGTTTAAAGTGCCACCTACATCCGGTAAAATTAAGGCCACCTACATGTCAAAACCCAAATACCGATCGGTAACGGCCGAAATCGGCCGTTACCGACCGGCATTTGGTGACCTACATCTGGCCCTATATTTTAAAAGTATACCCATTTTCACATTATTTTACGACCTAAAAATTTCTTAATTCTAATCAATCATTTAAATAGATTTTTCTTTTTCCTTGCTTTTGAGAATATCATTAGTTTCGTTTTTGCAATGTTTGTCATCAGTTGGACAATAAGTAGGGAAAGACTTCAACTGCTTTTGAAGGCCTAACGGTGTATGATCCAATAGGATAGTGTCATCATCATGTAGAATTGCTGAAATCCCCCCCCCCCCCCGAATTTTGGAGGGAAATTACGACTGGAGCTTAAATTAACCATGATATCTAATTTGATATATAAATATATAAATATATATATTATAACTTGAATTTCACGGCCCATATTGACAAATACAAAATACAGTTCTTAGATGTATCTGTATACTGCACTTTCCTGTACATGGATCAGCTGTTTCATTGATGTTCTATTCCTAAAACGTTGTTTTGCATATAGGTCCTTATTTATTTCCTGAGATTTACGTGCATATATTTTATATATGTGTATATAGGATGACATTTCTGACCATTTGTTTTATTAGGTTATTTAAGAAACCCTGAATGAATTCATTATTAGGTGTTTTTGTATTTTTGTACTTTTGTAATCTTTTTGATACTACTTTTGTATTAGGTGAAGGGTTTGTATTTATATCCCAAAAAATGTTATTATGAAATTTTTGCTACCATCTTTTATCGATTGTTTTTAAGAGATATATTATGTCATTAAGTAAATATATCCACTTTATCTCAGGGATCTGAGTAGTATTGTATATAATAATGATTTTATCTCTTAGATGTCGATTAGGTTGCACACTGTTCTTGTTGTTCACTTCGTGTACACACATTTGCACCATCATTAGCTCTTTATTATCCATGGCTGCTTAATTCTAGTTTTGCACATGAATCTTATGAGGTTTAATAAGTTACTTTCCTTTATTACTCTTTGAACAAGATTATTAATATGTATTTATACAATGATTTCTAGCTTAGCTGCTATGTGTATCTATTGTTTTAACTATCAATGGATTTTATCACTCGCAGTAGATTTTCCCTTTTTTATATGGGAAATTGTTTCAACATGTATGGATTTATCCGGTAACTTTAATGTGCAATCTTAGCCGCAACATGCCTAGTGATAGTATTTCTTCACTTTTTGTTTTAACACATGATATATGATGTCACCACTAGGGGGTGTTTACTTAGCACTGCATATGTATAAAAAAGCATTTAGTTTATTGCACTGTTGCAGCGTGATCAAGGGCAACCCGCCTGAAACGCGTAGCTGCTGGTCTCTGTAGAGGTTGCAAATAAAATTCCATCTTTGCTGACTTTTGTGGTCTGTCTCCCTCATCTGCAAGCGTGTGCTGCTGCGGCTTGAAACGCTGTGAGAGCCGAGGAGGAGCTGAGTTTATATATATATATATATATATATATATATATATAATGAAAAGAGCACCTGTGCCAATATACAACCTCGGCGTTGGCCATTTGGAGTATAGTTTTTCCTTGTTAGGGTTCCATTGCTCCCCAGTTCCACTTGAGTCCAAGAACCACCATGCATTTGGGCAATCAACTTCAATAGACCAGGGGGTATATTCCAATTCTTGTTTTTTTCCATATTAATCATATAAAAAGCAGTAGATATGTCTATATATGTTACTTACATGGATAATTTCTATTTAGGACATAGTCTTCCATTATCAGTTTAAATGCAAAGCACCCATCAACAGTGAGTGGTTTTGTCTGAAACTCAACTGGACTTTTGGGCGAATGTCTTCTTGTTCAACCCATGCTTCTAGGACCTGTAGCAAATGTTTTGCATACATTTTACTGGGAATGTCCAATAGCGTTGTCATTCTATATTTATTAGGTATTTCTCGTGATCCTTTTTTAAAGATTGGAACGCAAATACTACCCTGCCAGGAATCCAGTATTCTACTCCCACAAGCTACATTAGCAATCAGGGGGTTTAGAGCTTGTGCACAAAGGGCAGGGTCCAATTTTAGTATATCTGCTTGCTGACAGCTCATCCAGGTCTTGGGCATGAGAACTCTTTAAGTTCTTTATTATAGTTGTCACTTCCTTTATTGAGGGTATTAAATGCTTCTCACCCCTACTTAAATTTATATTCCCTGGATTCCTGGCAGGGTAGTATTTGGGTTCCAATCTTTAGAAAAGGATCACAAGAAATACCTAATAAATATAGAATGACTACGCTACTGGACATTCCTGCAATTCATTTTCATTGTTACGTTTGTTTTGAACACACAAAGGTCTGTCATATACTTAACCTACTGTTCTTCATCTACTAGACAGGCCTCAAGTTTCTTTATGGCCCCTAGTTTTACTCTTCAGAGGGCTGTAATAACTTACGTCCATAGACTGTCCTTCTGTTTCCAATCAATTATTCTTATTTCCATTCTGAAATTTCTCCTATACACCTTAAATCATCCTATTTCTAGCCTCATGATAAGATTTATATGCATTCCATATTTATATATTCAAAGCTGACTTAGCTTTTAATTTTTCTTGCTCAGACCATGATTTGGCCTTGGTCTTTCCGCTGTGCGCTAACGCTAAACAGAAGCCTATGCGTTCATGACGAGCTGAGCTCGTCATGAGCGTACGAGAGGTGTACCTCATGACGAGCTGAGCTCGTCATGAGCGTCGAAGGGGTTAAATGACAGTTGGGGATATCATTTATCAATTTTTCATATTCCATCATTATTTCATTGCCTGGGCTTCGGAAATATAAAATCAGGAGATTCTGAACCATTCGTTTTACTTCACTCCTTATTTACAGTGACCATATTGTTCTTCAGCCCTTCTTACACTGAATAGGAGCTGAGTTCCACCAAATAACTCTTTCTCTGGTCACCCAGTGAAGTGTTAATAGAAGTGATTGATAATCACTACCAGCTAATTCCCATATTACCAAATCATCAACTAAACAGAACTTCTGTATAAATATTATTGCATAATCAATCAAGGAGAACGTTTTGCCATTGTCAAAAGTAGGCTTACTTGGTTGATCAATTTTTACATCTTCCATTAATATCTATGAAACTAAATTCTATGGAAGGACCGGAGGCGAGGATTATGCTGTACTTTCCTTTATTCCTACAGCCAGCAGTATTCAACATAAACATCTCTTTTTTTATTTATGTATTTTTTACAAAAAACTAACAGTCTCAAGATGCCTTAGGCAATTCACAATGTCCACCAATCAGCTCCCTCCATTGCCTCTGAAGGTGTGTGCTTCCCAGGTTAACCTCCTCTTTCTTTCCTGCTGCCAGCAAGATAAGTACCTTTTCTCTTGCAATTTGGTACAAGAAAACGTTTTTGAATATTATGGTGTTGCATTTTACCGGTATTGTGCTATTGTTTATTTCGCCGCATTGTGACAGAGCTGCTTGTGTGTGGCATTTAATTGGGCTGTTTACCGCGACCTCGGTTTCGCTTTGAGGTACGGTTTGCCCTCTTGGTGTGGCGCGGTCCGCCGCGTTTGGTTTTTGTTGCTCACATTTGGTTCTCAGCCCTGCCAAATGTCACACATCCGGTGTGACACTAACGCATTTTTAGTTACATTTCCGCATTACCGCATGTTAAAGGATTGTCACGCAAATAAGCGTATTTAAAAGCTAAGTGTATTATCAGTACTTTAGGTTCTCACTGTCAAGCCTGACTGTCAAGCCTGATTAAAACAGAGTCTGTGGCAGCTCCAGCAGGCTTGGGATTCAGTTGAGCTAACGCAGCTTTAGTACAATGTATCCTGGTTGAATGTAACTGCCCCGGCTCGGCTCTTACTGGCAGGCTGATGTCATCACGGTGAGACGTCACTGCAGAAGCGCGCGCAGTTTATTTTGGGCGCTCGATGCGGCTGGATAGTTTGCAGGCGGCGCAGCATGTCATCATCTTTAGAGGTAGTGCTGTCTATAACTACGGCACCGTCCGCCGGTTTTAATCTGCTCGGGCACCACGTGCTAGCTATTGTTATTACCGCCCCCTTTGAATCATGAAATATCTTACTGTAGCCGATCGTCGCGGAGTGAAGTCAGTGACACCGGGGCTGCCTGGACAGACTGGAGGTGGAGGGCCCTTCTTCTGTGAGGTTAGTGAAATTTTTGCTATTGCCATATGTACGACTGGTCGTGGTCAGTGGGAGAGAGAGCCTGTGTGCGCAAAATTGAGATGCTGGCTGAGCCCCCACGTGCAGCTCCCTTCCACCGTACCTCGGTTATCTCTCCTCGGTGAAGCCTTGGGAGAGGTCGCGGGGCTCTGAAGCGACTGGAAAGGTTTTTTTATTGCTTGGTAAAGGAGCCCCCCCACCCACTCCCTCATTGGGCCTCCTTGTTTGTTCAGAGCGTCACTCTTCCTCACAAGTAGAGGAAAAGAGATAAGACGCAGCACATGAAGGCCACGGCGGATCTTTCACTTATTCAGAAAAACTCAGTCTGCCCGGGTCAGGGCAGCTAGCACAGCACATCAAACCCCACTAGCTTCTTATTAAATAGAACAAACTGTGCCGTGTTTATTCACGCCGTTCAAATAAATGCCATTGATTACTTTCGATTTATTAGGGCATTTTAAACTACAGAGAACTTTAACCATTTAAACTAATAAAAACAGACAGTACAAACATACCTGAGAGCGTACCCAGTTCTATGTGTGAAGTGTGGCTCATCTCAATCACGTGCCTACCCAGACACCTACTAGCAAATGCACTCCATTCTAGACTTATTCTGAGTTTGCCTATGCCCCTGTCATTCACACAGTACGTCTCTGCTTTGTTTTTCAGTTTCGTTTTAGCTCAGGTCACTGGTGGCTGTTGAGTGAGACTGAGTCACTCAGCTGATTATAATGACATTTTCAACCACTTCCAAGCTGCTTTATCCAATTTCTATAATTTTAGCTAGAGTCTGATCAATGGAAGTTGTTTATATTTCTTACGTTTTGCAGCAGTTAACTTAGTTTCTCGTTCCTCAAATGTGTGCAACTTCTGATATTATTGTTTCCCTCCTCTTCATTGCTTAATTTTGCTCACGAGACAGTGTCACTCATAGTCATTGAAATGTCACTCATAATTACTCTAAAATTATTAAAATGGCACACATAGCAATCTGAAACCTTGGCAGCTATGGGTTCTCTTTATCTCAGGCAGGGCCACGGGAGCTCCGTTGCCAAGCTCTGCTCGCTGCCCCGATCTTGCTGCGGTGCGTGTCGGCTCGCAGGGGGGCGCAGTGCGAACTCGATGATCCAGGCCGCTTCTGAGGTGGGGATCATCGAGTTTCGTTACTGCCCGAGAGTCCATTGCAGTTTCGTGCTTCCCCCAGCAATGCCGGTCTGTGGAACCCGTACACCTGCTTGCAGGTCAGACCTTTTCTCTGTGCCACAGCCTGACACCCATTTGGGTCAGCCTGATTGCCGTGAGGCCGTTTTGCAAGCGCCTCAGCTTATTACTGCTTGCTTGCAGGGTGAGGTCGGGCCCAGACCTTTTTCTTGACACCCAGTGAATTGAGGGTGAGTCGCCCCCATTACTCTGACCTACTGTTGGGCGGGACAAAACTTAGCGCTGAGCGCCTAATAACATCAGCCATCGTTGCCCTTGCGCCTGTGTATTTACATATATATTTTGGCATGCTTTGCGTTTAAAATGGGCCCTTAATTTCAATGGAGGCGGAGTATCAGGAAGAGGAAACCCTCCAGGTCATTTCCCTGGACGACGAATTCTGCGACGCGGTGGATACGTCGATCCACCAGGCAGTTCAGACGGCGATAGGGCCATTTGAATGGCGCATCATGAAGTATGCTTACGCTATTCAGGCTGAGCAGGCCGACAAGACCATTCGCGTGGGAAAGCGCAAGTCATCCACGGCGCCTGCACCGGATGCGTTTGAATGCTTAAAGTCTGCGTTCCTGGCAAAGTCTCAGCGTCTGGAACAGGATTACGACCCTGACGCGACAGAAGAACCGCAGTTTTCCAACGAGGACAACGAAGATGACTCAGCAGGGGATTCTCTGGACGAGGCAGGCCCGTCTGCTCCTTGGTGTCCTCCTGCCCCCCCTCAGAGCTCTCGTCTCAACCTGAAGTGCCTTCAGACATGTTGGTACCGGAGGACTTGGTCCACCCCAGGTCTTCGGCCTGGACCCCCTCTCCGAAGGTGTCGGCGTTTGTGGCCAGTAGGCTGCCTAAGCCTCTAGAGAAGGAAGTCAGGGCCTGCCTTAGGGCAGAGTGCCCTAGAACAGCCCTCCTGGGCAAGGTGGCCACGACTCCTGAGGTAAATTCCAAAATGGTGACCTTCTTGCAAAAGTACGTCCGGGACCCAAAAAAAGGCATAGATCGTTCCTGGAAGAACTACCAGGATAAACTCCTGGATATGACCAAGATATTGGAGTTGATTGAAGAGGCGAAAGCGTCAGGTTCAACCTTGTCCCCGGATCGGATTTCCAACTGGCCCCAACGGGCTATAGTCTTTTTGGGCAATGCAAATTGCGCCCTCTCTATGAAGAGGTGCCGCTCTTTCCTGCTGAAGGTGGACCCTAAGCTCGGCGATTTGGCCTCTTCGGAGGCGGGCTCGGTAGCCCAGGGCTGCTTATTCGGTGATCCGTTCATTAAGGAGTTGACTAAATTTGTCTCAACGTTCACCTCTCTCGACAAGGCTCAATCCTCTATCAAGAGGGTTTTCAACCCACATGTTTTTGTCAGTGCCGGTCGAGGCAGAGGGCGCTCGGCCAGCAAGTTCTTCACCCAAGGCACTCAAAGAGGGGGTAAGAAGTCCACGGACTCGGGGCATCAGGAATTCCTCCAATCCCATCAGGGAGGCAGAGGTCGTGGTGGCAGAGGTCGAGGCCAACAGATGGCCACAGCATGTGGGTGTCTCTCCTTCACCACTACCCAGGGTGGGGGGCAGGCTAGCTCTTTTCGAAAGCAATTGGAGGACCATTACTTCAGACGCCTGGGTGTTAAAAACTGTTTGAGGTTTTCAGATCGAATTTTACGGAACGCCGTCGCAGACGGTTCGGCCCAGGCCGCTGGTTTTCGCTCGGGACACGGCCGCCCTTATCTACAAGGAAGTGGCCGATCTCTTGCGAAAAGGAGCTATAGTTCCCACCTCTTTACATCAAAGGGGATTTGTCAGCAATAATTTCGTGGTGGCAAGGCGGACGGGGGCAACACCCTGTCATAAATCTGAGGGAGTTCAACCAATGGCTGGTTTACCGACACTTCAAGATGGAAGGAATCCATCTTCTTCCCGACCTGTTACAACCCGGCGACTGGATGGTGCCCCCCACACAGACGCTTTCTGCAGTTTCTGTGGAGTGGTCGGGTTTACGAGTTCGCGACTCTACCTTTCGGGCTCTCCTCTGCCCCGTGGTGTTTCACAAAGGTTCTGAAACCGGTAGTGGAAACGCTTCGGGCGAGGGGCCTTCGGCTCATTGTGTACTTAGACGATATTCTGCTTCTGGAGCAGTGCCTGATTCGGTGACCCGTACCTTGAGCCTTCCCCCCAGGAAGATTGTCAATATTCGCAGGGAGCTCAGACGAACCCTAGCTCGTACCTCCACCTCGCTTCGACAGATAGCAAGAGTAGTGGGCCTCTTGTCCTCGTCGATACAAGCCATTTTCCCAGGGCCGCTCCACTAAAGGGCTTTACAGCGCCTCAAGGCCGCCCATCTTCACAAAGGTCTCCAATATGTGGATCAGGTCCCCCTCACGGAAGAGGTGCATAGGGAAATGCGCTGGTGGCTTGACCATATGGAGGCCTGGAACGGCAGAGCCACCTTTGGTTCCGAACCAGATTTGATCATAGAGACAGACACCAGGAAGCATAGCTGGGGGCCTCAATGCGGGGACTCCTTTTCCGGAGAAAAGGGGTCTGCCACGGAAAGTCAATTGCACATCAATTGCCTGGAATTGATGGCAGGCTCCTTTGCCATCCGGTGTTGGACCAAGAAGAAAGTCTCATGCAATGTCCTTCTCAAGATGGACAATGTCTCCGCGGTGCATTATATCAACCACCTAGGGGGCACGAAATCCAAAGCTCTGGCGGATTTAGCCAAGGATTTATGGACCTTTTGTCTTGCCCACAATATCTCGGCAACGGCATGGGGGCCGTTCACAGTGGACCTTTTTGCGTCCAGGCTGGATCACCAGCTCCTAAAGTTTTAAAGCTGGAAGCCGGATCACCTAGCAGCAGCGACGGATGCATCCCTGCAGGACTGGTCAAGGGAAGTAGGTTATGCCTTTCCCCCCTTCGCGATGATCAGGAGGCTCACGACTCAGGTCCGCAGACAGAAAGCGCGGGTGGTTCTGATAACTCCGTATTGGAGGTCTCAAGTGTGGTTTCCAGTTCTTCTGGAACTTACTTGGGATTCTCCAATCCTTCTACCCAGCGATCCCTTTCTCCTGAGGGCTCCTCAAGGTCTCCCTCACCCCCTCCTCCAACAAGGTCGGATGCCCCTGGTGGCCTGGCAGATTTCAGGCATCGTTGGAGAGTTGGTGGCCTATCGAAAGACACTAAACGACTGCTGGGAGCAGCGTGGGCCGATGGCACTCACAAACGGTACAGGTCAGCCTGGGCTAGATGGGTCGGTTGGTGTGTACGGAACGATCTCGATCCCATGGAATGAAAAGTGGTAGCCATCCTCAATTTCCTGGCTTCTCTGACAGCCCAGGGTTTGGCTTATAGGACGATTAATTCGTACCGTTCTGCGATTTCGGCTGGTCATATGCAGGTCCAGGGCCACCCTGCCGGGGAACGTCCTCTGGTGTGCAAGTTATTGCCAGGTATTCGGCTGACGCTCCTTCCGGAGCGGAGGTATTCATCTCTTTGGGACGTTAATAAAGTTCTTCGCTTGTTTAAGTCCTGTCAATCTAATTGGTTCTTGTCAAGGAAGGAACTCTCTGCGAAACTGGCAATGCTGCTATGCCTGGTTTCCTGTTGTCGAGTCTCCGACGTGCGGGCGCTGGATATCTCAAGCAGGGTGTACACCCCTCTTGGGGAAACCTATCATGTATCTCGTAGGAGGAAAACAGATTCTAGAATCATTTCCTATCCAGCGTTTGATCAATCTCCTAAGTTATGTGTGGTCAGATGCCTCAAGGAGTATGAGTCTATGACTGAAGAGACACGGCCGCCAGGTAAGCGGCAGTTATTGATTTCCTTACGTAAGCCCTTCAAAGCGGTTTCACCACTAACTATTGCTCGCTGGGTGAGATGGGTATGCAAGAAGCGGGTATATATGTCTCGCAGTTTTGTGCCCATTCAGCGCGAGGAGCCATGGCGTCCAAAGCCTTCTCCCTGGGGGCCAGGTTGGAGGATATTTTGAAAGCGGCTGACTGGTAATCGGACTCCATGTTCAAGAGATTTTATTTCAAGCCAGTCGTTGATATGGCCTCGCTGGTGGTGGATAAGCTTTGAAACAGCATAATCCTCGCCTCCGGTCCTGCCATAGAATGAAACATTTCCTAGTAACCATGACAGAAAGTTTCAATTCTATTAAGGAAGCAGAGGCGAGGATTTTTCCCGCCCAGGGCTCTTCCGAACTCCTGTTCCCGCCCGGGTGAGATTCACTTCCTAAGATCGAGGCCTTGTATGGTATAAGTATCTCTTACTTTATTGTTATTACTGTTTCATGATAATATATGTTTCTTGGTAATCCTTCTTGTTGGTTGAGTTTTCTTGCTTGCTTGTTTAGTTTAAAGAAGCAGAGTCATGGCTTCTGCTTTTCTTTCAGGGTCTGATGGAGCCAACAATGAGTGATGGTTTGAGTTCTGGTTCTGGCCGCAGTCTCGAAAGAGGAGGTTAACCTGGGAAGCACATGCCTTCAGAAGCAATGGAGGGAGCTCATTGGTGGACATTGTGAACTGCCTAAGGCATCTTGGGACTGTTAGTTTTTTGTAAAAAAATAAATAAATAAAAGATGTTTATGTAGAATACTGCTGGCTGTCGGAATAAAGGAAAGTACAGCATAATCCTCACCTCCACGTCCTTAATAGAATTGAAAATTTCCGTCATGGTTACTAGGAAATTTTTCATTCATTTAAGATATTCACCATTTTCCTCCCTTTGGGGTTGCTAGTTTTATTTATTACTAATTGAGTTGGAATATTTAAACTTGCCTCCCTTTCTACTTTCTACTTTAAGGCATCACGCAGATCAGGATTATACATTTTTGCACTGAAATCACCAAATAGCAACATTTTACATTGTGGATATGATATATTTATCTTATTCAAGAGAAGTGGCATTTGATGGACTTGCTTATCATGATGATTGTTCGGCGGAAAATATATATTTATAATAATAAAATCATTAGCTCCACAGAGCTTATGAGGGATCTTCTGATTCATAATTGTTATTAGGACTGTAAAAAAATACTTTAAATTCATTACAACTCCTCCTAGACTTTATTGCTCTCTTTGTTAGGAGACCACAAAATACCCTGCTATATTGCCCTTACACAGTATTAACATTATACGTAAGAAAATCAGTCATCATCAGGGAGAGGTGTGGCGCCACGGCCAGGGCGACTGACAATGGAATCTGGGGATCAGGGTTCGATCCTCGGCACCAGCAGCAGATTAGCCCAGCACCATGTGACTCTGGGCAATAGCTTGCTTAATCTTCCCGACGGCCCCCAGCGCCTAGAGACCCTTACGGGTGATTGTTCGCGCTTTACAAATGTGTATTATTATTATTATTATTTGACTCGCAAATGCCCCGTAATGTAACAACAGTAATGTCCATTTCCCTCAATTTCTTAACAAACAACTGCCAATTCCTTCTTAAGCCAGCAATATTCCAAGACGTACAAGGTATGAAGTCATCATTGCTTTTTACAGGGTAGTGAATTAGGGATCTGGCATTCTGAGTTTATAGCTGTCACTATCCAATTCCAATTATCAATTTTCGTAATGGTACTGTCATTGCTATTCGTATACATTAGTCTTCCTTGATCAGGGGGGGGGCGTGGCTTGGCACGCAATGGCGACGGAAGCAGCAGGGTAGAGCTCCGATCTGAGCTCCCCTTTCCCGGGCCGATTCTCCATCTCAATCATCCTGATCCGGCCACAACTACAGGCGGAGCAAGAGATAACACACCTTCACCCCTCTGCCGACTTTGACGTCGATCGCTTCCTCAGAACCGCTCCGGCATTACCCGGCGGACTCCTGCCGCGTCGGGTGCCACTAGACCGGAGGGGGCGATCACGGGAGGACGAGGTCTCCGCCTGGGCGCTAGGCCTGATAACGCGGCCTACGCGGTGAACTGCCGAGACACCCGGCGACCGGCGCTCGAACCCGGACGGCTGTACTTGCACCTCCAGAGACCTAGGCCAAGGCTGACACACAGCATACGGAGACACTTTGTACCTACCTCTGCACGGGACTCACGTGGAGACGGAGAGGCGGGACCGCTCCGAGCGCCTGGCAAAGGGAGCGGACAGAAGTGACATGACACGCCTGGGGGAGCGGTGCTGTCCTCCTGGCCGCATTGGGACCTGGCGCCGCTGGGCGGACGCGAATAACCTCGAGGACTCTGAGGAGAGGCACACCCTACACCACGCCTCCTACGGGAGCCCACGGCGGGAGGAACACACCCGATCGCCCCCATACCACGGCTGAGACCTAATAATCTAGATGGAAAGGCAAAGCCACGAGTGACTGAAGATCCCGCTGGGGGACTGGGCCTGGCGGTGGACCCTCACACCACGTGGAACCGGAGTCCCCTGAGGGCCAGGTGCTGGGGGGAACGCGCACCCCCGGCTTGTTGAGGCCTGATCACTACCGGGACGCACCGCTGCCCTAACACGTTGGAACTATACCACCGGATACTTGAAGTGACCCCCCTAGATTAGCGGTCTCCCGGAACGAATTGCTGCGGACGACGGCTGGAGAGTGCGGGCGGAGACGGGGAGAGTGGGCGCCCCCCCTGCGAAGCGGGGACTGAGTGCCCTGCACTAGGTACCTGATCCGATGCGAAAACAACACTAGGGAGAGACTGACGGATCGCGCCATGCGCTGCACCACCGCGAAACGGCACTGAAGCTCCAGCCCCATGTTCTACTTGATCGCCATAACTAACAGCCCCTGACCGATCAGCTGACCTCACTGATCATTGTACCCGCTGAGGATTGATGAGGGGGAGAGTTGGCGGCACACACACCGGACATACTGCGCGCCCTGGTTGCCTCCCGGGGTGGTCGGACCCTGGTGCCCCAACTGCCTGAGCAACGTGACAGAGTGACCCCCGCCGAGGCGGACCCTCTCGGACACAGCGGGCGCTAACGCTCACCGTTTTGCCCATGTCTGGGGGTGTGAAGACACGCACTGGCACCGGAGGTGCATCAACGAAGGGAAAGTTGGATAAATCACTACCACAAATGGACGCCGACCACGTGACGACGAAGCTGGACAATGTGCTGGCTGTCATGGAAAGCATGGGAGAGTCACTCCAACAGACTCGTACCTCCCTGGAGACTAAAATTGACATTGTGGCGATTGATCTCAATCACCTCAGGGTAGACCACAAAAAATTGGCAGACCGCACTAAGTCCCTGGAGGGCACGGTAGCAGGCCTGGAGCCCCGGGTGAGTCAGACGGATAAACACATACAAGACCTCCTGAACAGAGTCGAGTTTTTAGAGGACCGTGTTGAGGACGCAGAAGGGCGGGCACGAAGAAATAACATTAGACTCGTGGGTGTGCCGGAGAAGTGGGATGGGACGGACCCCACACAACGTGTGGAAGACTGGATGAGGGCCATACTGCCAGAGGGCACGCTGTCGCCACATTTCGTGATGGAGCGAGCACATTGTGGGCCCATGAGACCACTTCCCACGGGCTCCAACCCCAGACCGCTGCTCCTTCGCGTCCTTAATTATAGAGACCGTGATGCAATCCTACGCAAAACCAGGAAACTCGGAGAGGTCCAGATCGATAACGCCAAAATAATGCTTTTCCCCAACTATACAGTTCAGGTGCAACGCCAGAGACACTCCTTCCTTGTAGTGAAGCGGAGGCTGCGACAGGCGGGTCTCAAGTACTCCCTCCTCTTCCCCGCCAAATTGAGAGCGGTGGCACAGGACAAGACACACTTTTTTACTAGCCCTGAGGAGGTTGAGGCCTGGCTGGATAGCGGCGTGGACGAGGCGCCCCGACGAGCACAGGGGACCGCCACAATGTCGCGCTCACGCGGATTGCGATGACGCCGCAGACGCAAATCACCCGCACCCCACCAAACACAAGAGGCAACAACACATTCCCCGCCTGCAGACCTGGTTCTCTTGGAGCAACAGGATGCACTCCGCAAGGTCACGAAAAATCAGTGGCTCCCCGACACCGTCCTCTGCCCTGAATGCTAGTCCGCGCGCATTTCCGAGTGATGATGAGGATATCTATAGAATACCAGACTCCCAGCTATCTGCGGACCCACCCGATGTTACGCCACAGACAGCGGATCTACTCAATTGAAGAAAGTAACAAGATCTTTCTGAGTGACACGTGGTCTGCAATGTCTTGTCCGTGACTTCCATGCTCACCCCGTTGTGAGTGGGGCCATGCAACGATGGGTGCGAGACTTCCTAGTCCCTGGGAAGCAACAGTGAAGATACACAGTGAGTAATACTCCCGGACATTGAACACTGTCTGTGTATCACGCTAGTGCCATTCTCCCCCTATCCCTACCAGCTGAACTCTGGCTACTTATGGCCGGAACTGACCGGGGTCTTGTGCCCCTGCGGGGTCTCTCCCTTGGAGACTTGCGTTGGACAGACACATACCTATAGAACTAAGCTGTGATACCCTCAGTGACACCTGATGGCTGTGGCCTGTAGTCTACGGCCCGGGATGAGAAAACACCCCTTTTGCTGATAATACTACTGAATCGCTATACTTGTGCCTAGCGCTTAACACCCCCTATAACTGTAAGGTTTATTGCCTCTTTTGAGAGTTTGGACGGCAGCATGTTCAGCAACCGACCTTTTGGTATTTTTTACTGTTTTGGCCTTTCCTGGTCTGTTATGTTTTTATATTCCCACCACTTTTGCTATTATGAGGATTACATGCTAATGCAACTACAACTATGTTCAGACGGGAGGCGGGAGGAGGTGCGGGAGGTTCAGGGGAGAATGCGTGTGGTCAGGAGTGGATGGAGGTAATAGGAGTCACCTAGACGGACGAAATGGCTGAGATAAAAATATGTACCTGGAACGTCAGGGGCATGCACACACCGTCTCGCAGATATCAGATATACTCCTACCTAAAACGACATCGGATACATATTGCACTCTTGCAAGAGACACATTTGAACAAAACGGAAGTGCGTACATTACACCACAGGTGGCGCGGGCAGTTATACGCCACAGAATACTCCTCATACGCCCGCGGAGCGCTACTGTGGGTTCGGCCTGGGACTCCTTTGGCAGTGTCACACACACATGACCCTGATGTCAGATTTGTGATAGTCCATGGCCAACTGGATGGGCAACCAGTAGTTCTGGCCTCCTTGTACTCTCCAAACACTGACCAGGGAGATTTCTTCGCACGAATCTCGCCAACACTGGCGCCATGGCCTGACGTCCCATGGATCTTGGGGGGAGATTATAACTGCATCTTAGACGCAACACTGGACCGCTCCTCCCGACCTCAAGCCGGCACACCAGCACACAGGCCATGAGGGTGCTGACCAGCTGGGCCACGCAATGGGACTTACATGATGCTTGGCGCTCACACAATTCCACTACTAAGATATATTCATACTACTCGGGAACGCATGACCAACATGTGCGACTGGATAGATAAATGGTATCTGCTGAACTGCTACCCCTTATCATTGACACACGATACATGGGCCGCACCCATTCGGACTACAACCCGCACATACTAGACATATCATGGGAGCGACCACATCCACCCATCCCCACCTGGAGGCTACAACCGTCCTTATTGCTAGATGCACTTTTCCGAGACTCCCTCCTCACACAAGCAGCGCAATATTTTGAGGACAACTCAGGCACTGCGTCCTCCCCCCAGGTCGAATGGGACGCTTTCAAAGTTGTGATCAGGGGACACTGCCTGGGCACACAGGGGTGTATGCAGAAGCAACTAGAGGGAGACTTGACACAGGTGGAGACTGATCTGCTCCAACGAGAACAGGACGCAATAGGTGGTGCTGACTGCCCTCTACTAGCGGCACGCGTGGAACACGCGCGGCTGTTAGAACGACTTTGTAACCTTAATTACGCAGCTCATTCAACATGCACACATCACCTCAGCGACAAACCTGGCAAGCTACTAGCCTGGCTAATTAAACAGGAAGACCGCGCGGCACCGGTGTCAGCGATAAACACTGATGGGGGTGGGATGGTCTACACGCAGAATAAAATACACGATGCTTTCACGGGACACTACAAACAATTATATAACGCCCGCCTAAGAGTCCCCCAAACGGATATCGTGGAATACCTCTCAGCTTTACAAATGCCGCGATTGACTGCCGCGCAGCAGGGAGATCTCGGAGCACCGCTCACATCTGAGGAGCTCCGCACTGCCATCTTCAATTTGTCCAATGGCAAATCCCCCGGCCCAGATGGCCTACCCGCCGAATTTTACAAGGCCTGCTCAGATATCCTCATTCCCGAATTGCTGAAAGTGTATGCGGCGGCCGCGGAAGACTCCTCCCACGCTTAATGAAGCCAACCTCATCTCCATCCTAAAACCCGGCAGAGATGGTACACACATGGGCTCCTATCGCCCGTTAGCCCTCTTGAACGCGGATTACAAAATACTCGCCTCTACCCTAGCACAGCGGCTGGCCCCTTTGGTCCCAACACTGGTGCACCGCGACCAGAATGGCTTTGTTCCCACACGCAGCACCTCTTACAATATTTGCAGGCTGTTTCGAGTACAAGAATACGCTACTCGTCAATGGCCAAGATCGGGGTGCCTCGTACTGGACCTCGAAAAGGCATTTGACTCAGTGGAGTGGCCATACTTGACAGCAGTGATGGAAAAGTACGACCTGGGGGACGGTTATACCGACATGGTTAGCTTGTTATATCAGCGCCCCACCGTCCATGTGCGCACGGGCAGACTCCTCTCAGATGCCGTCTGAGTGCAGAGGGGCACCAGGCAGGATTGCCCCCTGTCCCCTCTGCTGTTTTCTATGGCTATAGAACCCCTGGCCACGATACTATGGGCACGGGGGGAGGAATGGGGAATCCCGATGGCGGATGGAATACATGCGGTCTCGCTTTACGCGGATGATCTGCTTCTGTACGTCAGGGATTTTACCTGCGCCCCGAGGTCTCTAACTGATATATTTCAGACCTTTGTGGGCATGTCAGGCTTAAGAATCAACTGGGCCAAATCGGGCGCTTATCCATTTAGCCCAGATACGCCTGAGTGTGATGTCCGAATAGGTGGCGAAAGACTTAATTGGTATCCCACTACGTTCAGGTATCTGGGAATACACATATACAGGAACCCACCGGACATACTGGAAGGGAACCTGATGAGAGCTATCTCCTCTTTGCGCGCGCAGATGACCTTCTGGAAACCCTACCCCTGAATGTGCCAAGCCGTATGGCGCTGACGAAAATGATAGTCCTACCACGACTATTGTATTACTACGCCAATATCCCGAACTACGTCCCTACCAGAATGTTTCGTGAATTGGAAACCTTACTCCGCGGCCTTATTTGGAACACAGGACGACCCTGTGTGGCACTAACAAGGCTATATACGCCCACTAAAGCTGGGGGCCTTGCAGTCCCAAACCTGGAATTGTACTACTTGGCGGCACAGCTGCAATTGGTATCGGGATGGCTGGACAGCAGGAATTTGGAGGATACTGCCACAGACACCACTGCCTGGACCCACACACAAATTTGCACGTTGTTCCATCCCCTAACTAAGACCCCCTGCCCTACACAACTACACCTAGCGGTGGCACGCAAGTGCTTCCTACGCAGCTTAAAACTGACCCGAGTGGTGAGGCCGTACGCCCCGGTGCTCCCCCTGCTGGGCACTCCCAGGGAGGACGGAGTAGTAACGGAAGCCACACTGGAAAGATGGACACAGGCGGGAGTAGAGACACTAGGAGACCTTTATGCGAATGGAACCCTGCTTCCTTTTGCAGAACTCACTGCGAGCACGGGCCTGCCGGCCGGGCAGTTTCTTTTGCATGCATCTCTAGTACGTAAGCTAGCGGATACCTGGGGTGACATGTCTGAGGAACCGCCAATGCACCACTTCATGCAATATCTACATGTCATGGGTAACGGCACCCACGTGGTGCACTGGTTAGCACAGGCCCTACTGGTACATACGCAGCACTCTACCCTACAGCTAAGAGACAAATGGGCGGCGGATAGAGGGAGGGACTGGACGGACAAAGAATGGACAATGGTGTTGAATAGCCCAGTCAATGTTCCACGTAACTCCCGCTTCAAGACCATACAATTCTACATCTTGCACCGTGCATATCTATCGCCTGATAAGATCAACAGATATTTTTCGGTCACCAACACTGCATGTCAGAGATGCTCCCTGGTAAGAGCGGACCTCTTACACGTGCTCTGGTTGTGCCCCAGTGTCCAGTCATACTGGGACGCGATCACAACACTGCTGACAGTGCACTTAAGAGAATATACCACGCACATGGGAAGCCTGCATCCTAGGGCTCTATAAAAGAACCAAACTGAATAAAGTACCGGCTAGGTTCTGGGATCTGGGCCTTGTCACGGCTAAACGTCTGCTCACCAAGCGCTGGAAGAACAGCGAACCCCCACAAATTCGACATTGGTATGCCTCTTTTACCATTTGGGCGAGGGCGGAAGGCACAATACTACGCCGAGAGGAGACGAAAGGGCTGAGGAAATTCCCCATTGCGCAGCTCTGGGATGATACCCTGAACTCCTTCGAGCAAGCAAGCCTGGAACAAGGAATCACTTGAGAAGTGACCCTCTTTCGGAACTGACGATAGACATGGGATAGGGCGGTAACCCCACACGCCCATCATCTTCCCCGTCAGCAACAGGACACATGACACATCACGTGGTTCTACAACGCAGCAATAACACGAGGACATAATGCAAAATGTATCAGACACCCCCACGCCCCTTGATATTGACGCCCTCTTGAACACTAGGCACAACCACACTACCTCCCATCCTCCCCCCCCCCCCCCCCCCCCCCCCCCCTGGGAGGGAACTCCCCCCACACGCTGGACATTGCCGGCGTCTTCCCCAAGGCCTAATGGAACTGCCCCCGCGATTGCATATCCTCACACCTCATTAGCACTCTCACCTCAATCTAATTATATCAGAACACTTTTCTTCTCACAATCTCCCCCTTCCTATTTGTGTACCTGAGGAAGTTTTTTCTTCACTTTTTTTTCCTTCTTCTCTCCCCTGTTTTATCCCACCTCCCTGTTCCTACAACGGTTACGTTATAAAACCAGGGTATTTTCCCCACTGGTAAGACTCATTTAAATTTTGCATATATGTTATTAGTTATTACACTTCATTTGACGCTCAGAACTTTTCATACGCTCCTATGGTACACGATTCATCGCACATTGACTGCAGGGAATGGCCAGGGAACACGATATCCCAGGGAGAACATGCAGCCCCACACTACGACGCATCATCATGTCTTCCCCTGAGCCGTCACCAGTACTGGACGACACCGCACATACCGGAATATACAATACATCATATTCGAACTCAACAGTTTACCTGTAAGAACGCCGCTGTGCATGAACAGTCTTCTTTCACACCGCTATTGAATAATGTAGCCGCTATGATGTTGTGAAAACTGTAGATGATGTACGTATTTTTTTTTTTTCATATTCCACTGATTGCTGTCGTTGTCTGTACTGACTATAACTGGCATGATTAAGAAATGCTAATAAAACATATTCAAACAAAAAAATTAGTCTTCCTTTATCAGTTTTTGTTATAACGATTCACTTACTTTACCCAACATTATGTTTCTAACCAGTCTGGTTAATGCTTCTAATCGGAGAATTACCTAGCTGATTGAATTGATCTAGATCCTCCTTATACCACAGCACCAATACAGCCCTGATTGCAGCCACAGATGACATTAAAGCCCTCCTGGACCCTTGTGAAACAGCAGGCCTCATCGTCTTAGACCTGTCCGCCGCATTTGTCACTGTCTCCCACAGACTCCATCCCATCAAGGAAACGCCCTAAAATATATCACCTCGTACCTCACCAACAGGACCCAAAGGATCACCCTCACATCAAAGCCCAATAAGATCATCTTCGGAGTCCCCCAAGAATTGTCTCTCAGCTGACCTTCTTCAACACCTACACGACGCACCTGCCCATCACCGTCAGATCACACGGACTAAATATCATCTCCTACACCAGTGACACACAGCAAATCCATTCACTGTCCAAAGATCCCTTCACAACAAAAGCTAACTTCCAGAGATGTATGATGAACATTGCGAACTGGATGAAGGACAACTGCCTCAAACTCAACACCAAAAAAAACAGAAGTCCTCATTATTTGGGGACAACACCCTGACATGGACCGACACGGGGTGACCCGCGGAGCTCGGTAGTCTCCCCCCCCCCACCCCCGCCCAACAGGCCACACTCGCAACCTTGCCATCACCCTGGATAGGAAGCGATCCATGAAGAAACAAGTCAACACAGTCTCATTTGCCTGCTTCCACACCCTTCGCATGCTCCGCAAGATCTTAAAGTGGCTCCCGGCAAACACCAGAAGGACCGTCACACAGGTCCTCATCATCAGCAGGCTGGACTACGGAAACATGCTCTACATAGGAATTATGCAAAAACAACAATTGATGGACAGAATGCAGAACAATGTCATACATTTACCCCAGTACAGAGATCTGGGCCTAAATCCATCGTTTTTTTGCACCACACCACCCCAGTTCAGACATGGCCATATGCAAATCAGCCTTAACCCTGTGCCTCATGGGAACAGTCCAGCCCGAACTGCCAAGCCATGTTTTTCCTGGCCGGGATCAAGCATCCTAGGACCGGTTTCGGGCTATCAGCCGTCTTCAGCCAGAATAGCTTGACTCCAGTGGTGTGGAGAGCATGGGACTCACGTCTGAGCATACCCATCCCACTCGGGGTGACAAATGCAAAAACAACAATTGATGGACACAATGCATAACAATGTCATACATTCACCCCAGTACAGAGATCTGGGCCTAGATCCATCGTTTTTTGCACTCCACACCACCTCAGTTCAGACATGGCCATATGCAAATCAGCCTTGACCCTGTGCCTCATGGGAACAATCCAGCCCGAACTGCCAAGCCATGTCTTTCCTGGACCGGAATCAAGCATCCCATGACCGGTTTCTGGCTATCAGCCGTCTTCAGCCAGGATAGCTTGACTCCAGTGGTGTGGAGAGCATGAATGCAGAACATTGTCATACATTCACCCCAGTACAGAGATCTAGGCCTAAATCCATTGTTTTTTTGCACTCCACACCACCCCAGTTCAGACATGGCCATATGCAAATTAGCCTTGACCATGTGCCTCATGGGAACAGTCCAGCCCGAACTGCCAAGCCAGGTCTTTCCTGGACCGGAATCAAGCATCCTAGGACCGGTTTCTGGCTATCAGCCGCTTCAGCCAGGATAGCTTGACTCCAGTGGTGTGGAGACGGCTGGAGACGGCTGATAGCCAGAAACCGGTCCTAGGATGCTTGATTCCGGTCCAGGAAAGACATGGCTTGGTAGTTCGGGCTGGACTGTTCCCATGAGGCATAGGGTCAAGGTTGATTTGCATAAGGCCATGTCTGAACTGGGGTGGTGTGGAGTGCAAAAAAACGATGGATTTAGGCCCAGATCTCTGTACTGGGGTGAATGTATGACATTCTTCAGCATTCTGTCCATCAACTGTTGTTTTTGCTAAATAGGAATTATGGCACACTTCCTTGAAAAGACCCCAGACAAAACAGAACTCAGTGTCAAGTATCATACTCGACCTCCCCTTAAGGACCCACATCACACCCCATCTCAAGGAATCAAAAGGGCCTCCCAATTAAGAAGAGATGTCAGTTCAAAATGGTGACCCATGTTCACAAGGCCCTGCACAACAAGGAACCAGCATACATCTACAAACGCCTGACCATCCAGCAACAGACCAGACCCCTTTGATCAGCTTCCCTCTCCTTTGCGGACACCCCACGGATCCATTGAGCAAGAGTGGATGAAGCTCCTTTTCACACTGGCAGCCAAAGCTTGGAACAACCTCCCCCTCAGGATCACACTGTTGCTCCAGCAATTCAGAGGAGAACTAAAGACCTGGATGTTTGAATGATCAAATCTCAACGCAACGGCAAACAGCTCCAGCAGCTTGAGCCCCTAGGGTGATTTGCTGCACTCTATAAATGCTTGATTGATTGATTAGTTTATACCTCTGATTTCCTTTGAAATGTAAATCAATATTTTCGTTATTTTCATAAACATCATAGTCAGAACGTTGCAAATCATCTGTGCAGCTGACGACCATTTCTGCAGGTAGTGCTGAATAAAAGTGTACCAATGCAGTTTGGTTTTTATACCTTTGAGTATTATGTTTAAGCAACATCACCAAGATTATATCTTGGGATGTTACTTTTGATAGCTTTGGAAGAGAGCTAAAAAAAATAATCCTTGATCGATTTAAGAAAGATTCATGACCTCCATACGAAAATATATCCACCCGCAATATTATTATGTCATCAGTGTCATGTCTACTGTGGTTCCTCATTTTTCCTAAGTATTTTACTACACCATTGACCTGGCATCTGGGTTTGTCTCCTGGGAACTCATCCTCCACAATGTTCTGGGTTACAGACGTCAATGGAGATTTAGTGATGATCTAAGGACTTGGAGTTCTTTTTATTAATAACTTGGCTGGTTCTTTCAATGATATATTATCTAGCTTTTCCTCAAATGTTTCTACACTTACCCAAATTTTTGTGGTTTAGGCTAAGATTTTTTTTCCTCATGCTTTTCGATTAACATTGGTTTACTGAATAGTCCTCTCATCAATATTGGTTCTTACTACCATCGACTTTGCTTTTTCCAGGGGGCAGTTAGCCTCCTTTTGTAACGATAAGGTGGCAAGCCTAAAAATTCTCACCACCTTTTTAGTTATTCTTCAGTTTTTCCTTTTCTTAGACATTTTTAGGCATTCTATTCTTGTCATCTCTTACGACCACTACTCTTCTAAAAAACTGAGAAAGCGTTCTTCTGTACCTTATATTATTATCCCTCCTCTTTCTCAGACTTAAGGCCTACTAAAGCTCACTCATTGTCTTCATAGGCAATGTCCTTTTCAGTTGATTCTGCTTAGGGCTCATGTTTGAGCTTAGCTTTATCCATTGCTTGGGTATAGTCGACGAGTGTCTTTCCCCTAACCCTCTCTCTTGGTCATTAAGTTTATCAGGGTTTTGATGGGTGATTAGGAGCACATCCTCCTACTTCCAATTCAATCATTTGTAGATCTGTCTAGCAGGGAGTCTAACCTTCACCCTCTTGTTGCTGTACCTAAATATCGGAGAAATTATTATACGGCTTCTGATGCAAGCTTTTAGATTCACGAGATGTAGTATTAACATATTTGTATCTCGGCTATGGTCAATATACTTAACAAGTCTCGCAGGCTAGAGAATCCAATATATTGCTCACTGAGTGCAGCCATTTGATGTTAATTAGTACTTAACCCCCTTGCAGTTCTTTATCATGTGGCAAGGCAGTTTCTCCCTCTTGAGTCTCAAGATGTCTCTCCTTTCCTGTTTCGGTTACTAGCCAAACATCCTCTCCCTCTTGCATAGAGGACAAGTCGATAAGAGAAGGAAGACAGAATGTTCTTTTATTACCATGCTTTTTACTTTTCCTCAAGATAGGGTTTACTTCCTTCACTTTTATAGGGCTAGAGAATCTCTCCCACTGTTAGATATTCTCTGATAACATAAAGCACAATGGCATCTCATACTGTCCGATTATTTCTTCATTCATGCCTGTGAACATAGACTTATCACTCCCCATATTATACTCATTATGGACATCCCCAGCATCCTGATACTTTTTTCCCAGTCCCTGCTGTCAGTTCTTAGCCAAGTACACAAGCGAGTTACTTATACTCCAAGCGCCAGATGTACGACCAACCAATTTGCAACTCGCAAATTGCATCGCATTTGCAACCAGCAATTTGCGACTCGCAAATTAGGATGTATAAGAGTGTCTCAGACACTGTTAGCGATTCCTAATGGGGTTGCAAATTGCATGCCTCATGAATATTAATGAGGCTGGCGCAATTTGCGACCTCATTAGGAATGGCTAGCACTCCCAGCGATGGTGGCCTGCTGGGGTCAGCATTGATTTGAAATAAAGCAGTTTTTTTTCATGTAACCCGTTTTCCTTAAAGGAAAACAGGATGCATTTAAAAAGAAAAAGGAAACTTTTCAGTTTCATTTTTTAAGGGCAGACAGTGGTCGCTGAGACCACTGCCTGCTCTTAAAAATATTTTCTCACATACTCAGAGAGGGGAAGGGGTCCCCAAGGGACCCTTTCCCGTTTGTGAGAGGTTTACCATCTACTTGAAGTAGATGGTAAACTGCAAGTGGTTTTTTTGCAGCCGCAAATCTGGTTGCGAAACAATTGTCAATGGCATGGTGACTCGTTATTAGGAAAGGACGCAGCTTCCTATAAGCGGGAGTCGCAAATGCTATTTTGCGAGTCAGTGACTCGCAAAATAGCATTTGTACATGCCAATTCCCTTTTTTGCTGTCGCAAATGGGAGGATCTCCCATTTGCGGCCGCAAAAAGAGTTGTACATCTTCCCCCATACCAATCACTATTCCTGGCATGATGTACTTGTGCCTGCACTTGTACATCAACTTTAGGTGCCTTTTGATGTATGAAACTCTTACACTTGGACAGATTGTACCCTTTATTCAAAACACACTCTCTTAAAATCAGATCTAGGGCTCGAAAAATCCACTCGCCTGCTCGCACTTGCGAGCCAGATTCAATCAGGTCGAGCTATTTTTAGTTCCTACTCACTCTTTCTGGTGAGTAGGAAGACAAACTGACTTTTGACCTCTGCCTCTGAAAGGTAGCAAATGTGACAAGATAGCAAGAGTTACAGGCATCTTTATTGCTCACAATGTGAATGAGCAATAAAAATGCCATTAAATCTTGTTAGCTTGTCACATTTGCAATGCTTTCAGAGACAGAGGTCAAGTGCATTACAGATAGGTCAAGTAGATTTTTTAAGTTACTAAACCTGCAGGTCTAGTAACAATTGTGTGATTTTTCACAATCCATTGGACAACGCATTAGGTGATGCTTTATTATTGTAAGTTTATTTATATGACGCTTACTACACCTGACAAGGCATCTATGTGCTTTTCGGAGAGTAGCACACTACTGCGAAATTCAAAAAGGATTAGTGGTAAATTAGTATAGGGAAAAATTTGTTAATTTGAGCGGTGGACATGTGAGTTTGTTAGTTGTATTGAAAAGGGTAATGGAGGGATAGAAGAGGGAAGAGTCTAGAAAGTGTTTATTGGGAGGAGATCATAGTAGTAAGAAAAGATTTTGGATGAGAAAAGCAGAGATGGAGGAGGGAAACTTCTCTAGAAATGGATTAGGGAGATCATAGTAGTAAAATTAATTTTCAGATGAGTCTAAGGAGGGATAGATGAGGGGAGAATTTAGAAAGGGTTGTTTGGGAGATCACAGTAGTAGAATGAGGTTTGGCATATGTCAGAGTGGAGGTAGAGGATATTTTGAGAGAGGTACAGGGTGACATACAGGGTAGTGCATTGGTGACAATCAAAATGATACAGGCATATAAGTACATGTAGGGTATACATGTATAAGGAAGATAATATCTCAAGATTTAAGTTGTATTTGTGTTGCTGTACTTTAAGCAAATGTACTTCTGTGTGTTTGTTTATTAAATATGTTTTCAATATTTCAATAGTGAAGCAATTGTAGATAAATAGTGATAATATTTACATATTGAGATAGATAAATAAATGGAGAACAATAAGCATCTAACCAAATAACTTACATGAAAACTATGTAGTGACCTATATACATGTTGATTGCAAAAACCAGAATGGACAGAATGCAGAACAATGTCATACATTCACCCCAGTACAGAGATCTGGGCCTAAATCCATCGTTTTTTTGCACTCCACATCACCCCAGTTCAGACATGGACATATGCAAATCAGTCTGACCCTGTGCCTCATGGGAACAGTCCAGCCCGAACTGCCAAGCCATGCCTTCCCTGGACCGGAAACAAGCTTCCGAGGACCGGTTTCTGGCACTCCAGCCATCTTCAGCCCGGCTTGCTTGAATCCAGTGGTGTGGAGAGCATGGGACTCACGTCTGAGCATACCCATCCCACTCGGGGTGACAAAAGCAAAAACAACAATTGATGGACATACATGTTAAGCATAGAATAATATATGTATATATTTTAGCCATAACAAATATGTACATTTGTTAAGCAGACCTGAAGAATAAAAAATATATATTTTTAAAACATAATGGTTATGCATAGTCATACAAAGAAATACACACATCTATATACATACATGTATTCAAATTAAAGGTTGTATATGCGCTTGTGTTTGAGTACGGTCGTTATTTAGGGAACAGCCAACTCTTGAGTAGTCTTCTGCAGATAAGATAATTATGCCTGGATCTAATGTTTGGGGGTAATAAACTCTAAAGGTTGGCTGCTTGAACAGAGAAGGATGTGCCACCAATGTTTTTTTTCTTGTATGGTGGGATGTTGAGGCAAGATACCAATCTGGAATGGAGGTTCCTTTGTTGAATGTGTTTGGTGATTTTAAATCTGATGAAAAGCGGTCATGTTTCATGTATTGTTTTGAAGGCGATACAAAGCAGCTTGAACTCGTAGAGAAAGATGAGACCTCAAACTATGTACTGTGGAAGCATGTACTGCATGAAACGTTGACAATATAAACTGTGAGGTGTCTCATCTGCTGCTGTTGTATGTTCTATGTCAACAATAAAAAAAGTGTTAAAAAAAGCAAGTGAAACAAATGAGTATTCTAGGAAAGGGATTCTTCTCTTGCATAAAAAGGAAATAAAAAAGGTAACATAGTGCATTTACTGCCCTCAAGGTCAGTAATGAAGACCTAATAAAAACGTGGGTGTGATCTGAACTCACTGCAAGCCGCCTTTTTATTTATTATCAAATAAGAGAGCTCCTTCAAATATGCAAGTTCACTATTTCTGCTGTGCAAAAAACTCTTGTTATTTTCTAGACTAAATGTTTGCTCCATGTATGAAACGAATCAAGCCCATATACAGGGTACACATTATCCTTGGCTTGCCTCTTAGTTCACTAGTAGTATTGTCATCTGGATGGGCAAAAGCAGTAATAATTCCCAGTGCATGTTTAAAAACTCACTTTCCATAAATATATTACCAAAGATTGATGTGGAAGTTCACTGTCATTTACACATAGCATATTTCCATTGAAATAGCCACAAAACGTTTCCACTAACATGCAGTTTTACTGATAATAGAGCACAAACAATGTTTGGAAATTGGGTTACAATAAAAAATATTTAAAACATGCACATTACCAAATACAGTGTTCTAATTGGTTTTGATCCTGTACAAATATTTTTTTACCATAGAATTACAACAATAAGTCTTTATAACTAGTGAAATATATCTGAACTGTTTGAACAGTTCACTTAGCTATTTGAGTGTTGAGTTAGAAAAAAAGCCTGACATCTTACAGCCTTTCATTTAACAGGCCTTCCACAGTTCAATTGTCACAAAGTTTATTTTACAAAATTTTCTAACTTTAGTCACAGAAAGAGAACTATATGTAGGAAGACAAACTGACTTTTGACCTCCATCTCCAAAAGCCAGAGAATGTGGAAAGATAAGATTCAAAGGCATTTTTATAGCTCTTTCACTTTGTGAGCAATAAAGATGCCTTTAAATCCTGTCGTGTATCATTTTCTCTGCTTTCAGAGGCAGAGGTCAAAAGTCAGTTTATCTTCCTACATTTACGTGTGTTCTATGACGGAAGATGGAGGATGCAAACAATAATGTGTAATATGCACTCCTTACTCAAACAAATTTATGTCCCTTCTTTACAATATTTACAACTGGTGCTTACCCATATCTTGACTAGCCCCAGTCAAGTTCGTACTACATAGACACAATTCACAGACAACCTGTGTTATGGGAAGCACTATTCACTGTCTCACTACACGTGATAATTTATTCTTTCTTCTTCATATATCAATAATCATATCTCAGCATATAAAATATGTCACAAAACAAGTTCATGCGAAGCTTTTATCAGCAATCTTACAAATCAGATTGCTGATGTATCCATCATGCAAAATACACAAAGCAAAATGTAAAATAAAATGAAATGAAATATGAATAACTCTCATCAAACCGATGGGTGTATTTCTGTCCTTCAAGATTGTTTTTATTCTTCTTAAATATCAGAAGAAATGTAAATCAGAATTCTTCAATCAACTTTCCATCTTTACACAAGTGAAGTCATATCCCAATGCATTTCGGTATGCACCTTCGTCAGGGGAATGCACTACAAATAACAAAGAATTCATCAAATCATACCCCCAGAGTACATTACTATTTACAATCACAATTGTATTTGCTTAAAGTGTTAAGCAGAAACCAAAGAATCTCTCGTTATATAAAACCACAATCTGTGCGTGATTGCACCTCATGCTCGCAAAAGTTCATCAAATATTCTCCATTAACCTTATAATCCGAAATGAAATTAAAAATAATATTAAAATTAACCTCCATGTGACCTCCACCTCTTGCCAGGTACCTACATGCAAACCCAAATCATTAAAATGTGCCTAATCTACTTCATATCAAGAGTTATCAAGCTCATGTCCGCTTACCTTCATAAACCACAATAGAAGCAGCTTTAATCAAGATTCGTGATCTCCTATTCTGTAACCACAAATGAAACAAACACTAAACTTACTGTTGTATTGAAAACCTTGTAGAGACAGTATTTATCTCAACGTGACTCCACTTACTTATTTTTGTCTCCTGGTTCCCCTTTACGTGAAACCTCTATCACGTTGTAACTGATCTGTGAAACGAGGGAGGAAACTCTCTTCCCCACGAAGTCCCTTTATACCCTGTGGATCTATCTGTAAGACGAAAGAGGAAACCCCCTCAGTCTTCTTATATTTGAAAATGCCATCAATTATACTATGCAGCAGCAAAACTTGCCTACCTTACTCGCGCTTGCATGATGTTTCTCCTCTCGCGTCTCGCTCTCTTGCTCTATCGCTCTATCGCTACACCGGCTCGTGTGCACGATGCCGGTATAAGGCGTCTGACGTCAGTAATTATTCACCGACAACAAAAACGGACCTCTATCCCGTGCGTCCCTATCCAAAATGGCGGGCGCAAATGTACCGATAACTCACCAAAATGTGCCATACAGCTCACATTAGTCAAGCTTGCCCACTTAAAAAAGGGGAAATAACTCATTTATCCTAATGAGTGTGATATACACAAAAAATATTAGAAATAAATAATGTTAGAAGAAAAATGAATTTTAACTAATATGAAATACAAGATTATTTCATAAGATTTTGGGAGCATGGATATCACAGCACTTACATGCTAAAAACATTACAATACAATACCAATAGTATCAATTTAACCAGTCTCTTATAGGAAGCATATCATTTCAATCTTATCATTAAGACCATAGGGGGTCAGTGTCCTGAGGGACTTTATCCAATAAGTTTCCCTTTGCGCTAGTAATCTAGTTGTATCAACATGTGATCTTTCCACCAATCTTTCTAGCACAGTGAATTTTAGTTGAGGTATTGTATGCCCTCTTTCATGCCAGTGTACAGCCAAACAAGATTTCATGTTCTTAGTTCGAATCATACTTTTGTGTTCGGTCATACGAGATCAAGAAACAAGATCAAGAAACATTAAGGAGATATTGAAAGGTCGCAGACACGACAACATAGACTTGGGCAAGAAAGGTATGATGAAGTGCCAAAATTGTGGCCACTGTGGCAACGTATTAGTGGGTAATTCATTTGCCCACCCCCAAACAGGTAAACACATAACCTTAAGACACACATCAGACTGTAATTCAAGTCTTCTAATTTATGCAATAAAATGTCCTTGCGGACTTGTATATGTTGGACGCACTACAAGAAAGGTGAAGGTTCGTATGACCGAACACAAAAGTATGATTCGAACTAAGAACATGAAATCTTGTTTGGCTGTACACTGGCATGAAAGAGGGCATACAATACCTCAACTAAAATTCACTGTGCTAGAAAGATTGGTGGAAAGATCACATGTTGATACAACTAGATTACTAGCGCAAAGGGAAACTTATTGGATAAAGTCCCTCAGGACACTGACCCCCTATGGTCTTAATGATAAGATTGAAATGATATGCTTCCTATAAGAGACTGGTTAAATTGATACTATTGGTATTGTATTGTAATGTTTTTAGCATGTAAGTGCTGTGATATCCATGCTCCCAAAATCTTATGAAATAATCTTGTATTTCATATTAGTTAAAATTCATTTTTCTTCTAACATTATTTATTTCTAATATTTTTTGTGTATATCACACTCATTAGGATAAATGAGTTATTTCCCCTTTTTTAAGTGGGCAAGCTTGACTAATGTGAGCTGTATGGCACATTTTGGTGAGTTATCGGTACATTTGCGCCCGCCATTTTGGATAGGGACGCACGGGATAGAGGTCCGTTTTTGTTGTCGGTGAATAATTACTGACGTCAGACGCCTTATACCGGCATCGTGCACACGAGCCGGTGTAGCGATAGAGCGATAGAGCAAGAGAGCGAGACGCGAGAGGAGAAACATCATGCAAGCGCGAGTAAGGTAGGCAAGTTTTGCTGCTGCATAGTATAATTGATGGCATTTTCAAATATAAGAAGACTGAGGGGGTTTCCTCTTTCGTCTTACAGATAGATCCACAGGGTATAAAGGGACTTCGTGGGGAAGAGAGTTTCCTCCCTCGTTTCACAGATCAGTTACAACGTGATAGAGGTTTCACGTAAAGGGGAACCAGGAGACAAAAATAAGTAAGTGGAGTCACGTTGAGATAAATACTGTCTCTACAAGGTTTTCAATACAACAGTAAGTTTAGTGTTTGTTTCATTTGTGGTTACAGAATAGGAGATCACGAATCTTGATTAAAGCTGCTTCTATTGTGGTTTATGAAGGTAAGCGGACATGAGCTTGATAACTCTTGATATGAAGTAGATTAGGCACATTTTAATGATTTGGGTTTGCATGTAGGTACCTGGCAAGAGGTGGAGGTCACATGGAGGTTAATTTTAATATTATTTTTAATTTCATTTCGGATTATAAGGTTAATGGAGAATATTTGATGAACTTTTGCGAGCATGAGGTGCAATCACGCACAGATTGTGGTTTTATATAACGAGAGATTCTTTGGTTTCTGCTTAACACTTTAAGCAAATACAATTGTGATTGTAAATAGTAATGTACTCTGGGGGTATGATTTGATGAATTCTTTGTTATTTGTAGTGCATTCCCCTGACGAAGGTGCATACCGAAATGCATTGGGATATGACTTCACTTGTGTAAAGATGGAAAGTTGATTGAAGAATTCTGATTTACATTTCTTCTGATATTTAAGAAGAATAAAAACAATCTTGAAGGACAGAAATACACCCATCGGTTTGATGAGAGTTATTCATATTTCATTTCATTTTATTTTACATTTTGCTTTGTGTATTTTGCATGATGGATACATCAGCAATCTGATTTGTAAGATTGCTGATAAAAGCTTCGCATGAACTTGTTTTGTGACATATTTTATATGCTGAGATATGATTATTGATATATGAAGAAGAAAGAATAAATTATCACGTGTAGTGAGACAGTGAATAGTGCTTCCCATAACACAGGTTGTCTGGGAAGATGGAGGATCCCAGCTCACCAGAAAGGGCAAGTGGTCCCTAAAAATAGCTTTTCGAGCCCTGAGTTACAGCCAACTAATGGTAGAGGTTGGAAAACCACTTAAGACTTGAGCCAGAAGCCTGGCTCTGTTTGAGGTCCTTTTGGACCCTTAAGGCTAAAACTAGCCAAGTTTTAATGTGGCTTTTGCATGCCAACCACACACTACGATTATACACCAAGAAATACAAACAAAGCATGAACCTTTGGTATTAAAAAGGACATAGGAGGTAGGCATCTACTGGGTGCATTTCATAATGTGAAACCAGAAATCCTGGGATCAGTCCTGGCTTTCCCTGCTTGACCAAATTTTGTGATCCTAGGCATATATTTCAATTTACAGCCTCATTTTTTTCTTTATTATCAGATATAAGATCAACTTTCAATAGATGGCTTCCTGGTGTGGGCTGTACAACGGTAATCCGATGTGTTGAGGTGAAAAGCTTATGCATGTTGTTAAAGAAATGCCTTTTTTAATTTTAAAGATACAATCATGTTTTTAAATTATATTCGTTGCATGATTTAGATGGTCATTATTTTCAGGGCTGGGCTCTTGCAATGGCTTGTAGAGCCCAGCCAGAGATCTGACTTGGCTCTGGCTCATCTTTCCCTATTAATTTGTTGGCTCCTCACTTCTAACCAATGGCAAGCGATGTACGGGCTGTAAGCCCACTGCAAGAAAGCAATATGTCTCCCAACAGACATAGGTGAGAAAAAAGAACACTAGGAATAACTCTATACTTAGCATCACTGTTGTGAGAAGGTGGTCTGGTATATGCTGTCCACTAATTAAAGTGGGCCCCTTGTACCAGTCCACACGACCCTTATGATGTATGAAGTCAAAGATAACCTTTAGAAACTTATCATAGTGGTAGATGTGAAGAGCAGCCGTCAGGCTTAATCTTGAAGGAATGTAAAGCAGCTTGTTTTACCAGAATACCACCTCCTGAATGAGTAAATGAAGGAGAACCACACAGTAGTTATATAGAAATATGTATTTATTAATATAACACTCTCTGCTATCCTCTACACGAGGAAAGAACACAAAGCACACAATATGAATTCAATAAAACAGTTGTAAGTAGCACAATACATAGTGGGCTCCAGGGGGAGACAAAACTATTTACTAAAATAGTGGTATAACAGGCACGACTGAGATCAAGAAAAGGTCTGGAACATGTAGAATCGCTGAGACCCCAAAGAACCACCCAAGGTGAGTAGACAGGGAACCTACGGAGTCCGGGTGCAGTGTGGGAACACAACCGCGGGCTCCATACAATTCTATGGGGAAGTCGCGGTTACACTTCTAAAGTTTAAGAACCCTTCCAGGAGGACTTCGAGGGAAACTCTTTGGAACTTAAGAGTTTGAAGAGCCACCCCACTGTGGATACCGTAGTACCAGAGTTACCTATCCCAGAGGAGCCGGGTGCATAGGTCTGAAGTGGCGTCGGAAACTCTTGTCATTCTCAATGGAAGGCTGTGAAGAAGTGAAAAGGGCCAGGTGGAATCCAAGCCTAGATTCTGGAAGGAAGGAACCTGAAAGCAGAGGGGACAGAGTCTGGGTCACTTCAGAGTGACCAGGGGCTCGGGAGACGAATGCCCACTGATGTTGGTTGCCTCAGGTGGAAAGAAGGGATGCTTGACTCTGCAGCCACGAGGACCAGGAGACGTGGAGGACGACCAGGAGCCGGAGGTGAGCTGTCCCACAAAGGATGTCGAGTGCTGAGGGGTCGGAGTCCAGCAGGAGCACCAACAAGCCTTGTCAAACGCAACCCACGCAGGAAGGTCAAGCAAGTTACGGTCTGGACCAGCAAGGTCCAGGAGACTCACCAAGCAATGGGTCGTCAGGGCATATCTGGAGCAACCAGGAAAGCCCACGAGAAATCAAGATGACCCTCAGGAGAACCCACAGACTGTATGACCAGGAGTCGCTAGGGGACTTAGAGCAAGATTGCAAAGTACCAACCCACGGAGCACACAGAGCGAGGAGGCCGGAGTTCTTGGTTGCAAAAACTGCTCAGGGTCAGGACTACACGGAGTCCAATTCACAAGCTTGGGAATCGCCAAAAAGCATATGCAAGTGCAAATGGGCATGGTGCACAGGGGTTCGGGTTATGCAGCCCCCACGAGGGATACCAGCCTCAAACTTGGTGAGAGGGCAGATCGACCTCAGGGACCTTGGGAAACCTACCTCGTGTGTTGCTGAAATCTTTGTAATCTGCAGGAGCTCAGGAGCAGCAGACCTGTCAGTTGCGGTTAGGTGCCTGCGAAGCAAGGGAGTGACTCCTTCACTCCAAGGGAGATTCTTCGGTTGTCTTACATGCACCACAGGTCCTGCATGGAGTCTGTATGGAGCAACCGCACAAACTAAGCTTTGGACAGACAGGGGGACGAAGTCGAGCCCAGCCGAGGTCCAGAGAAGCCCAATGTGTCCAGAGGGTCGAAGGTCAGTGGTTTCTTCTTGTAGAATCTTGTCTGCATAAAATATAAAGTCTTACAGCCAGGTAAGCCCTTTTGTGCCCACGGGAGAGGGTTGGGCAGATTCAGGGGACCCTCCTAGGGAAGGGGCAGGACAGAGAGGTAGCTACACACATGCCCTTTGTCGAGTTTTGCGCCAGAGCAGGAGCCAATGGCTCCCAGAACTGGTTTGAGCTGGACTATGCAGAGGGACACCAAATGTGGCCCAAGTGCAGACTTTCAGTCACTCTCAGAGTGCACCCATCCATCCCCAATACACTAAATTCTGTCTGGGAGGTGGTCACACCTCCCTGTGACAGGATGCCTATTGTGCTGCCTTCCTCTGATCGAACTTGGCTCAGCATTAGGAGGGCAGAAATGTGTCTCTGGTCGGCAGCATCCATTTTGTGCTGTCCGGGTCGAGAAGGCTGGTACAGGTAAGACATGTGACCCCACGAAGCTCTCTTCAGAAGGGTGGAATCATACATCCCACACCAGTTACCGGTGTAAGGGTATGATTCCAAGGTGTTTGATACCAAACTCGATTTGGTTCTATGCAGCCTTTTTCGAGATAGCATTTACCGCGAGGTTATAATGCACCTCTACTCATATGTCGTCAGAGTCTCAGACACCTGGGAGAATGGTCTCCGAAGGCTGCAGAGAGGCTCTGCTCATGCAGGGGCACCCTCTAACATAAAACCAAGCACCCTGCCTTCAGGTTTGTTAAGGCCTGCTATTGGGGTGACTTATAAGTTTTAAGTGACGTGACAATTAGATATAGTGAACTTATATCTAAAGTAAGTGGTACAAGCACCATCTTACACAGGATGCAGTAGCAGACCTTGAGTTCCATTTTGTATGGCGTCTCATGGGTGGCATAATACATGATTCTGCACATGGGAGGCCTCTGGGATACCTATGCCATGGGTACATGGGTACCATATACTAGAGACTGATAGGAGTACCCCAGTATCCAATCTGGAGTGTACCAAAGTACATGTATGATATTTTAAGGGAGAAAGCAGATAGACTGGGGTCCTGAGTAGCATGATCCTAGCCAGACTAGTCAAAAGCAGAGAGACATCAAGCAAAAAGTAGGCGTAACCACAAGAAGGAAATACTACTTTCCTACACAACCCCCCTCCCCCAAACGAAAGGACATGAGACTAACCTAGACCAGTTGAGTCTTAATTGTCTAAGTGAAATATCTGTAAAGTCCATCTGCATTGGCATGGTTACTCCCAGGTCTATGTTCCACGGTATACTTCATACCCTGTAGGGAAATGGACCACCTCAAAGGTTTGGGGTTTTCGCCCTTAATCTGTTTATGTCATAAGAGGGGCTTATGGTCTGTCTGAACAATGAAGTAAGTGCCAAACAAGTATGGCCTCAACTTTTTCAGAGCCCAAACCACAGCAAAGGTTTCCCTCTCAATAGCTGACCAACGTTTGTCCCTGGGGGTCAGCCTTCTGCTTATAAAAGCTAATGGCTGATCCTGACCCTCTTTATTCAGTTGTGATAACACAGCCCCTACCCACAACTCAGATGCATTAGTTTAAACAATTAATTGTTTGGAAAAGTCAGGACTTTGCAGAATAGGAGCAGTGCACATGGCCTGCTTTAGGTCATCAAATGCCTTTTGACAGCTGACTGTCCACTGAACTTTCTTAGGCATTTTCTTAGAGGTCAGATCATTCAAGGGGGTCACCATGAATCCATATCCCTGGACAAACCTCCTGTAGTGCCCGGTTAAGCCCAAGAAAGCTCTACCCTGAGTCTGGGTAGTTGGAGCAACCCAGTCCATGATGGTCTGGATTTTGCTCTGCAATGGTTGAACCTGGCTTCCACCCACAAGGTGGCCCATGTGCACAACCTGACTCTGCCCTTTCTGGCACTTAGTTGCCTTGACAGTGAGGCCTGCCTTTCGCAGGGCCTCCAGAACATTTCTCAGGTGGACCAGGCGATCCTCCCAGGTGGAACTAAAGAAAAGCAATATCATCAAGATAAGCTACATTATAGTCTTCCAGGCCTGTGAGAACTTTATTCACCAACCTTTGAAATGTGGCAGGTGCATTCTTCAAACCAAAAGGCATCACCACAAATTGATAATGCCCACTAGGGGTTGAGAATGCTGTTTTGGACTTGGCACCCTCAGCTAGTCTGATTTGCCAATAAATAGCAGTGAGGTCAAATGTAATCAGAAACGTGTTCATCTGCCCAGGGAATAGGATAAACATCAGTCCTAGTGACTGCATTGAGCCGCTGTAGTCTACACAAAACATCATCTCTCTTTTATAACCCTGGGTGTAAGGTTTGGGTTCCAGGACTCCTGGGCCAGCCCAAGGGCTGTCTGATAGTTCAATTACTACCAATTCCAGCATCTTTGGTAACCTCAGTCCTGATGCAGTGCCTGACATGCTCATGTTGCCTGAGCATATTTTTACCAGGCAGGCTTTCACCTGTGTCCACTTCATGGGTACACCAAGTGGTCTGACTAGGAGTCAGGGAAAAGATACGTCTATACTGATTGAGGACTTTCCTGCAATCAGTTTGTTGCTGTTCAGTGAGGCTGCCTGCCAAGGCTACGCCATTAACTGAACCATCATCAGGGTTCTGTGAGAGGAGACCAGGGAGTGGGTCACTCTCTTACTCCTGTCCCTCATCAGTAGCCATGAGCAATCCCATGTCTGCCCTCTCAACATACGGCTTGAGCCTGTTCACATGGAGCACCTTGTGGGGGCTCCTGGGAGTTCCAAGGTCCACCAAGTAGGTAACCTCTCCCTTCTGTTCAATGATGGTATGGGGTCCACTCCCCTTGTCATGGAGAGCTGCTGGGGCCACAGGCTACAACACCCATACATTCTGCCCTGGCTGGTACACAGTTAGAACAGCCTTTTGGCTATGCCAAGCTTTCTGTAATTCTTGGCTAGCCTCAAGGTTTTTGGAAGCCTTCTTCGTGTACTCAGTCATCCGGAAGCGGAGACCAAGTACATAGTCCACTATGTCTTGTTTAGGTGGTTTGATCCCTCCTTCACTAGACACAAGGGACCTCTAACTGGATGTCCTAACAGACGTTCAAAAGGACTGTAACCAACCCCCTTCTGAGGAACCTCTCTGTAGGCAAAGAGAAGGCAGGGCAACAGTACACCCCATTTTCGCCTAAGCTTTTCTGGGAGGCCCATGATCATGGCCTTCGGGGTTTTGTGGAATCTCTCAACTAACCCATTGCATTGTGGGTGATAGGGTGGGGTCAATTTGTAATTCACTCCACACTCCTTCCACATAGCAGCTATGTAACTTGACATGAAGTTTGTACCTCTGTCAGTTGAGACCTCCTTAGGGAAACCAACTCTGGACTAAATTCCCAGGAGGGCCCTGGCCACCAAAGGAGCTGTGGTGGTTCTGACCTTTTGCTTGTGACCTGGTCACAGCAAACACATCTGCAGAGATGCCCAACACTGCTGCATGTGTCCTGAGTTTCATTTCAGTCCAGTCTGAAGTTTCCAAATCATTGCCCAACAAGCATTCCACAGGGAGGTCTGAGATAACCACAACCGTCTTAGGGTCAGTTACCCCCCCCCCCCAGCTGAAATTAACAACTGCCAAGGAAGGGTCTGCCCTGGCATTGCTAGCATTGGTCACTTGGTACAGCTCACCAAGTATGATCTGGTCAGGGCTCACAAGATCCTTAGTCACCATAGTGACACTGGCTCCTGTGTCCCTACATGTCATGGCCTCCTTACCATTGATCAAAGGCTGTTGACTGCATTTGCCCAGATTACTGGGACTGACAAATAGGGAGGCAATATCCATGCCCCCATCACAGACTAGCACAGCCTGAGCTGGAGTGCTGACTAGGCCAGAACCCATCTCAGATCCCATGGTTAACCCTACTATATCCTTGTTTCCAGTACCACCACTTGGAGCTGAACTAGGGGGAACAGTTGCCTTAGGGGCAGTGGTGTTGGTAGGAGGATCCTTGGCTTTGGCACAATTGGCATCTCTATGCCAATGTTTCTTTTCCTTACACGGGAAATACCAAGGCTTCTTTCTGCCTTTTTTCCCTTGTTAGATTGTGACCCACCCTCAGATACAAGTTTTGGGGCCCTGGAAAAGACTTCTGGTCTTTACCCTTCTCCCTACCCTTTTCTGCAGGTTTAGCATCAGGCTTCTTTTAGTCACCACCCTGGTTCAGATTTTTCTGCTTCACCCTGGTTCTGACCCACCTATCTGCCTTATTTCCCAATTATTGGGGAGAAGTCAGATCAGAGTCAACCAAGTACTGACACAACCACTGGTTTTGGCAAGTATTAAGGATCTACTGCTGTACAATCCCTTGAAATCATTCGCTTTGCTGCCAAGCAACCAGCCTTCCAGAGCCTTATTAGCACAATCTACAAAGTCTACCCAGTCCTGAAACTGTCACTTCTGGGTGTCTCTGGACTTAATCCTGCATTGTTCAGTGGTTAAGCCAAACCCATCAATGGGAGCACTCTTCAAAACTGAATAATTGTCAGCATTCCCTTCTCTAACAGTAAGGTGCTTATCTCTACCTTTGTCAGCAAAGGAGAGCCACAAGATAGCTGCTTACTGCTCTTGATGGACCTTCTGTACTTTACACGCCCTTTGTAAAGCAGTTATCCATTTGTGGATGTCATCCCCACCATGGAAGGGAGGGGTTGTCTTGCTCAAGTTCCTATGGTCGTGTATTCCTTTACCAGAGGGACACTGTTGCTGCCACCATGGAACTCTAGTCCCAATCTCTTTCTACCCTTCTGGAGCTCTAAGGATTCATTCTCTAGTGCCAATTGCTCTTGCCTGAGCCTAAGCTTGACTTTCTCAGGCTCTAGAAATTGGCACTGTCTGTCATAAGAGCTATCTCTGTTATTGGATATGTAAATCATTCTAGAAATTCCTGAATAGTGAGATTCTGCAGAGGGAGATCTAGATCTCCTGGGTAAACTCTGTACTCTTCCTGGTGGAGTGAAGAGATGGCCACTGGGGTTTTCTCCCCCACCTCCTGGAAGATCTAGGTTGTCCAGGGGAATCATTTTGGTACTCCTGGTCAGGGTTTGATCCTAGGTCAAAGACGGTTTCACTTCCTGGCCTGTCCTCATTCCCTGTTCCACCCACTCTATCTACCTCATCAGGCCCTGGGGCCTTCCTAAGGTGATCTAAGAGTAATACCTCAATGAGACGTTGGGTGTTTTCATTTCTCCCTGTCTTCAGCTTCCCAGGAGCACACATGGCTTTCAAATCCAAAAATGAGAGGCCATTTTATCTAGAGGGCAGGGAGCCACTGGCTTCTCCTTTAGAGGACATACTAGGTGTGGTGTATGCACCTACCTAAACTGGTGGGAACTAAACTCTCTTATGTAGGAGAAAGGGTGTGCTAGACCCTTAACTTACCCAGCCCCAAGTTCAGTAGAACTTACTCATTCTAATTTTGATGTAGTATATGTGCCTAATACTTTAGTGGTTTTCAGTTAATCATTCAATGAGATTTATCTGGTAAAAAAATAGCAAGCTTGAGTCCCAACCACAGCACACCAATGTGAGTAGGTGGCTTGGTATATGCTGTCCACTAATCAAGTCAAGTCATAAGCTTTTATTCGATTTGAAAAATACAAATCATACAAGCATAAAACATATAAAAACAATTCATTGCAAACGTAATTGTTCTAAAACAAAGTGACTCAAGTGAACTCGAGAATAATTCATAAAGAAGAAGGGAACATACACTGGCGTACGCTGGTCAACAATACATAGTTAAAGGTATAATATGGAGCTAAAAAGCTAAAAAAGGTCGTGCATGTACAGACAGGAATAAATATAATTATCACACAAAGTGCTTTTCCTGGCAGCTGTACATTTTGAAGCAAAGGTTCCAATCTGACTCGGGCAAACACGGGGAGGTTAATTTCATGTGTAAACAAAAAGATAAAGGACCATGCATTTACATGCGGTGGGCAAGATACAAGATTAAAATGCAATATACTGTTAAAAAAGACATTTATGGGGGGCGTGGCTAGCAGCCGATCATGGCGGCAGCGTAAGGGACGAGCTCCGCGGCTGAAGCGGCCTCTTCGTCGATCCAACACAAAATCCGTCACTTCTACAAGCCCTACAGGCAGGTACCAGAACCCAGGACCGGGTGGAGTAAGCAGCGACAAGCGGCGACAAGATCCGACGTCCGCTGCCCGAGATACATCGAAGCCTCGGATCGGCCTGCCCCAACCTCCTGAGCCGGGACCTTCCCTGGCTGTCAACCCAGCAGGAAGTGCATGCTAACCGGGGGTTCTAGACCGGAAGTGCCCATGAGGCGGAGGAGCCGATAGACCAAGTACGTCCTGGAGAGTCGGATGCAGAGATCCGCGCGGACCAAGGGAGTGGCGTTTCACGGAGTAATCTCTGGAGCCCAGACCGAATCTGCGGTCGTCGCCGGCAGCACCGAGAGTCCAGGTGACGGACACGAAGCGGGCGTCCGCCATCTTCTTGATCGGAGTCGTCGCTACGCATCTGGCGACAATCAACGCTTCTCGCCACCCGGAGGACGCCGCTGAGACTTGATTATTGCCAAACCGGACTGGACAGGGGGTCCGCACCGCTCCTCACATCCTGGAGCGTAGGGGCACGAGGAGCACGACACTTAACGGCATGGCGGGGAAAGGCCCTAAGGGCGGTGTCACACAGACCCGCATTGACCGATTTACCTCCGACAAGCCTACCGTTTCCCCAGCGGGGAAGGAACAAGGTGGCAAGACGGCCGACACTCCAGGAGGAAAGAAGGCGACACTAGACGACGTCATGCTCGCACTGGCCCAGCTGCAAACGACCGTTGGCGGAATCTCCACGGATGTCACCCTACTTAGAGCAGACCTCCACAAAATGTCTGAGAAAGTCAAGAGCATGGAGGTGGTAACGAAATCCCTTGTGGAGGACGTTTCAGAACTTCAACGAGAAATGGGAAAGATGGCGCAGGACAATAGAATGCTCCGGGAGAAGCTGGACGAGCAAGAGGGGCGTTCTAGGCGAAACAACATCCGCATTATAGGGGTGCCGGAATCAGAAGGCGTAAAAGCTATGGATCTCTTCGTAGAGAGCCTGATAACGAATGAACTAAAGCCGAAGGGACTGTCCAACTTTTTTTCGGTGGAAAGGGCCCATCGAGTCCCGGGAGGCCAACCGAAACCGGGGGCTACCCCACGACCCATACTGGCACGCCTGTTTAATTTCCGGGACCGGGACGCAGTCTTGCAGGCAGCCAGAACCTCCCCTCCTCTCAAGATCCAGAACGCCACCGTTGCCATTTTCCCCGACTACACAGCGGAAGTCGCCCGTCGGCGGCGAACGTTCTTTGAGGTGAAAAAAGAACTGAGGTCCAGAGAACTGCCATATTCAAAGCTCTTCCCTGCGAGACTACGGGTGGTGGCGGAGAACAAGACGTGGTTCTTCGACAACCCTGAAAACGTACAGGAGTGGCTCGAGGGATGGAGACCGGGTCAGAACCACAGACGGACAAATCGTCCCAAGAAAGATCGGACTGGAGGCCAACGCCAGGAATCCCAGGCTTCGGGAGGGGGACCGGACAACAGTGACTCTTTGGGAGCAGAAGGAGGCAGGGAAGAGTTCGGGGAACAATGACCATCTGGTCATCTTTTATGTTTGTTTTGGTAATGAGACTTTAATGCTGCACACGCGCTTCCCGCCATTGGACACTGGGTGAAGGGCCTCCGAGGGTGTGAATGAGAGACTGCCGGCTGCGGAGAGTCCCTCACCCCAACGCGCAAGTACACTGTTTGGGGGATGGGGTATGCACTCTGCTCAGTTGGTGGGGCGGGCAGTTTTGAGTCCGTGCAGCAGGGGGGCAGGGAGGGGGGGGGAACGGGAGTTGGGTAAGTTTGCACTACGGGACTTTTTGGTCCTGCAGGTTCATGTTCTAAGCACACGTATGTTTCTAGGTATGTTTTACGTAACTGAGAGCATCTGGTCTACTCGGGGCACTGGGGGAATGGACTGTGAGATACAGTCACGCCTGCCCTACACCTGCCTCTACTTGCCACCTCGCCAACGGCGAGGGGGCTTCATGGTGGATCACTGTTTTTCGTATGGCTGCGACGAATAGTCACACCACAACGAACCCATTGCTTGTCATGTCCTGGAACGTCAGAGGTCTAGGGGATAAGATTAAGCGGGGGCTGGTGCTGCAGGGGATAAGGAGACGGGGGCCGGCTCTCATTCTCCTGCAGGAGACACATTTGACGGGGCGGCCACGAAGGCCCTAGATAGGAGAGGTTATCACATGATAGTGCACGCTGAGTTCACTTCGGGGTCCCGTGGCACGGGTATCCTGCAGAAGAAATCGTCCAAATTCATTGTAAAATCTACAGCAACCGATGCCCATGGCCGATTTGCGGCAGTTCATGGCCAGTGGGAGGGGAAACTTTTAAACGTAGTTTCTGTTTACATACCACTAGCACTACACTCTGAGGCTTTGCCGGATCTTGGCAAATTCCTGCTGACCCTCCCTGATGGAGACCTGCTCATAGGTGGGGATTTTAACATGGCACTCACGACCACTTTAGACCGTTTCCCCCCACGCACACACATAGAAGGGCCCAACAGGCTCCAGACATTCCTGAATGCACAGGGGTTGGTGGACATATGGCGTACACTACACCCTAACCAGCAGCAATACACGTACTACTCGGCCACACACAACAGCCTCTCTAGAATAGATTATTTTTTTGCTTTGATTAACGGACATCTTACTGTAGCCGAGACAAGTATACAGCCACGGGGTGTCTCAGATCACTCACCACTCACTTTGACGATCACCACCACGGCCACGAAACGACACAGGTTATTTCCGGTCTTCCCTGGCTATCTTAAAGTTCCCCAGATCAATAAAGACCTGAAGAAGGCAACGCGGCTCTACTTCGAGGAAAACCGGTCCTCGGTGGACTCCCCCTCTACGTTATGGGAAGCGTACAAGACAGTGTTCAGGGGTCAGGCCATAGCCGTAATTGCGAATCATAAAAAGGCACACAGACAAGAGGCCTTGGACATAGAATTGGGCCTCGAGAGGGCCAACACAGCCCATATGGCAAATCCCTCAGATGACACTCTCCATGATCTCCAAGTCCATCAGCGTCGCCTCACTGACCACATGCGAAGAATCACGGTGTCGGACATTGCGGCAACGCAACATAGGGTCTATGACATCGGGAACAAGGCCAGTAAACTGCTGGCATGGTTGGACAAGAGGCAGGGGGGAGGGAAGAACATCCTACAACTCACTGACCCACATGGCAACAACCACACCCGCCCCGACGAGATAGTGGAAGTCCTCGCGGATTACTTTACCGAAGTGTATACCCCAGAGACGGTGGTGGGAGAAGATGAGGTCCGGATTGCCCTTGAGCACGTTCCCCTGCCGGAATTGACGGCAGAGGCGTCAAAAGTCATAGATGCACCCCTGACGGTGGAGGAGATTCAGTTGGCTATCGGCGCCCTTCATCCGGGTAAGGCTATGGGCCCCAACGGGATCCCTATTGAATGGCTTAAAATTATGACGGAGTCCCTGAGCACACCCCTACTTAACATGTACGAAGAATCTAGAGTGAAGGGTACGCTGCCGCCGGATCAACGGATGGCAACTATCGTAGCAATACCGAAACCTGGTAAGCCCCCCAGTGAATGCTCGTCATATAGACCCATTTCCCTGCTGAACCCGGAGGCCAAAATTATCGCTAAGGTGTTGGCGAGCAGGCTCCTGCCATGTTTACCCCAATTGATACACCCGGACCAATCCGGCTTCATGCCACATCGTAGCACCGCTTTAAATCTCCGCAGGGTGCATGGAGTGGTGGCGCGAGTCCCACTGCTACGGGAACCGGCCGCGATCCTTTCATTGGACGCCAAGATGGCGTTCGACATGGTGGAGTGGAACTATCTTTTTGCGGTGCTCGCGCGTATGGGTTTTGGCCCGGTGTTCGTATCATGGATACGCATGCTATACAGAGACCCCGTAGCCAAAGTGGTGGCCAATGGCCACATTTCAAGAACCATATCCTTAGGCCGAGGCACGCGACAGGGGTGCCCGCTTTCACCCCTTCTCTTCGCTTTGGTTTTAGAACCGCTGGCGGTTACGATTCGCACCACGCAACTCCTGAAAGGAATTCAATGGACCCCGCAATGGGAGGACAGAGTGTCCCTCTACGCGGACGACATGCTGATTTATCTTACAGACCTGGGAGAGAGCCTCCCTAACCTCCTGGCTCTCTGTACGGCACATGGGCGAATCTCGGGCTACACCATTAACTGGGCTAAATCCATAATTTTTGAACTACGGGGACCACTTCCGCCACTCCCGGACTCCTGTCCATTAGAATTGGCACGCACGTCCTTCAAATATCTGGGGATCCATGTCACCCGGGACGAGGCAGAGTTCGCACCACTGAACTTACAGCCCCCCTTAGTCCGACTCCGTGGTGATGTACGCCATTGGAAAGAACTCCCCCTAACTCTACTAGGACGGGCAGCGCTCTTTAAAATGATGGCTCTGCCACGCTTCCTGTACGTCCTGGAAAACGCTCCGTGTTTGGTGCCGGATAGCTCCCTCCAGAAAATAACGGCACAGATCTCAGGCCTGTTATGGGGCAATCAACGCATCTCCCACGCAAAATTGAACAGGGGGTGGTATGACGGGGGCATTGCGCTACCCAACATACAGCTGTACTACTGGGCGGCTCAGCTCAAAATCCTTAATCAGTGGATACACGCCCCGCAGGAGGACCCAGCGTTCAAGGCAGACAGGGCACAACTGGGTACGAACAGTTTACTGGCCCCACTGTACCACCGCGGTGTGGCGGCAAAACTCACTGGGCCTACGAAACACACGGTTCGAATATGGTACAAGGCACAGGCAAAGCTGAAATGGGATGGGATCGTCACAAAACTGACGCCTCTGTGGGACGCGAAGGCGTTGGGCCACCTGCGGCGCTCTAAGGGCTTCACGCAGTGGGACAACATCGGCATCTCCACAGTGGGGGACATGTGGACGAGGGAAGGAGTAATCTCCTTTGCAACTCTTCAGGAGCAATATGAGCTGAGGGACACAGAGCTGTACAGGTACATTCAGGTCAGACATGCACTACAAGCGGCGATCCCGCCCGATACATCCCCACCCGAATACTCCCCCCCTGGAGGACCGTCTACTCACTGACTACTTGCAGGAAGGGGCGACATCGATGACGTACCGCAAATTGGTTAACAATATGCCTGATCCACTGGGGAAACTGAAAGACAAATGGATGCTGGAGGTGGGTGATCTGGACGAAACCGAGTGGAACGTAGCCATGGCATCCCCACGTGAAGCAGGCATATCTTCCAAATTCCGCCTGGTGCAGTTAAAAATTCTACACAGGATTTACTACACTCGCACGATGCTACACAAACTGCACAGGGCTGATCAACCGTACTGTCTTAGAGGCTGCAGAGCGGAAGGCTCTTTCATACACACGGTCTGGGAATGTCCACTGATTGTGAGTTACTGGCAACGGGTATTCCGCACCATGGCCCAAACACTACACACCTCCTTCACTCTAGACTCACGACTGTGCCTGCTGAATATCTGGGGGCCGACGACCTCACCTTTTATGCAAGAACTTGGGTTACGGTGGGGATGGTGACGGCGAAACGAGACATAGCTCAGAAGTGGGGGTCGGCTGATCTCCCCACGTTAGCCCAGTGGATCCGCAACATGGACATGCTTATGCTGACTGAGAGGGCGGTATACAAACTGAGGGATAATCCACGTAAATGGAACGGGGTGTGGCGGCCCTGGAACTCATATAGGGGGGATATATGTGAACCACTGGAAGAGGACGATCTCGAGGGATCTGAGAGTGATGAGGACCTCTGATTGGGCGTGTAAATGAATGCTGGGTGATATACACGGACGCGGGCGGGACCTACATTAAGAGGGTGGTATGGGGGGGTGAAAAGGGCAGGGGGTTTAGGAACAACTGATTGGTCCCCTTGTGGATGGACTGTGATGCGAGATGCTGATGAAACTACCTCACCTACGTGCCGAACTATGTGTGCTCTTTTTACTGTTTATGTTTTTTAAAGGCAAAACACAGACAAAAGTAGACAACAAAAAAACAAAAAATGCAAACTGTATTTTTACGATACATGTATATTCCATTTCATCAAGTCACCAAGATGGCTGGATTCACGCCAGGACCTAAGAGGGCTGATACACCGTTTATCCTCGTACATCTACTATGTAGTTTCAAAAGTCCCTACGAATGTATATGAATATGTGGCTGATGATGATGTCGATGTTATCTCTGTTTTGCACCAAAAAAAAAAATTTAAAAAAGACATTTATGTACAGACAGGAATATATAAAGTTATAGCAGCACTATGCTCTTCCTGGCAGCTGTACATTTCAAAATAAAAGTGGCAACAAAGAAACAGATATCCACGTTCTCTAGGGAGGATAGTAGCTCTAGAGCGTTTTTTGAAGATCGAATATTGTATTTTAAAAGGATAGGTTTTAGATACCTTACCCTTAAAAAGTGATAAAATTTACAGAAAAGTAAAAAATGACAGCAGCTCTGGCGTGAAGTATTGTTACACGGGCAGGGAGTTTCAGATCTTGTTTTCTGGTTTGGGAATGCGACAAGGTGATGTACAATACCCAACCTGACTCGGGTTAGTACAAATTGGTGTGAGGGACGAGAGACATTCGAAAGGTAGGCTTGAAACCCCGGGGTTAAGTTTAGTTCCTTATAGAACTTCACGGTGGCTAGCTTGCCATACACCTTATCTCGCCCTTTCTTTTTAAAATTAAAAAATGTTTGTTTAATTTCTTTTTTGGGGATTGCAACCGCCAGTTCGGGGTCAAGGAGAACATCAATTTCAAATAAAGTTTTATACCAGGAATGAATGTATTTCAACCACTGGATGCGTGATGAGTAGTCCAATCCTATACAATCAAGAATAATTTCTTGAGTGAATCGAGTCTCTGGCTTAGCCCAAATAGAACGCCACAATAAGAGTGGCCGAACGGCTGCTAAGTCAGAAATAAACTCGATCCCTACCTCACCTGTCCACTAATCAAAGTGGGCACCTTGTACCAGTCCACACGACCCTTATGATATATGAGGTGAAATATAACCTTTAGAAATCTATCCTAGTGGTAGCTATGGAGAGCAGCCTTCAGGCTTAATCTTGAAGGTATGTACAGCTACTTGTTTTACCAGAATATCACCTCCTGAATGCCTAAATGAAGGAGAACCACACAGTAGTTATATAAAAATATGTATTTATTAATAGAATACCCACTACTATCCTCTACACGAGGATAGAACACAAAGCACACACTACAAATTCAATAGAACAGTTGTAAGTAGCCCAATACACAGTGGGATCTAGGGGAGACCAAACCATGTACTAAAACAGTGGTATAACAGTCACGACTGAGATCAAGCCAATGTCTGGAGCACGTAGATTCGCTGGGACCCCAAGGCACCAGCCAAGGTGAGTAGACAGGGACCCCATGGAAGCCGGGTGCAGTGTGGGAACATAACCGCGGGCTCCGTACAATTCTATGGGGAAGTTATGGTTACACTTTTAAAGTTTAAGGACCCTTCTAGGAGGACTTCGAGCGAACCCTTTGGAACTTAAGAGTTTGAAGAGCTACCCCACCCATGGATACCGTAGTACCAGAGTTAACTATCCCAGAGAGCCGGTGCATAGGTCTGAAGTGGCATTGGAAACTCTTGTCGTTCTCAACGGAAGGCTGTGAAGAAGTACTGCTGCCGTGAAGGTGAATAGGGTGCGGTGGAATCCTCCCTGGATTCTGGAAGGAAGGATCCTGAAAGTAGAGGGGATAGAGTCTGGGTCACTTCCGAGTGACCAGGGGCTCGGGAGACGAATGCCCACCAATGTCGGGTGCTTCAGGTGCGAAGAAGGGATGCTAGACTCTGCAGCCACAAGGACCAGGAGATGTCGAGGATGACCAGGAGCTGGAGGTGAGCTGTCCCACGAAGGATGTCGGGTGCTGAGGGGCCGGTGTCCGGCGGGAGCACCAGCAAGCGTTGGCAAAAGCAACCCACGCAAGAAGGTCAAGCAGGTTACGGTGTGGACCGGCAAGGTCCAGGAGACTCACCAAGCAATGGGGAGTCAGGTCACGTCTGGCGCAACCAGGGAAGCCCGCGAGAAGTCAAGATGACTATCAGGAGGACCCACAGGCCGAATAACCAGAAGTACATCTGGCACAACCAGGGAAGCCCACGAGAAATCAAGATGACCCACAGGAGGACCCAGAGGGCGAATCACCGTGAGTCGCGAGGAATCCTCAAGCAATATTGCAATGCACCAGCCCACGGAGCATACGGTGCGAGGAGGTCAGAGTTCTTTGGTGCAAAAAGTGCTCAGGGTCAGGACTACACGGAGTACAATGCACAAGCTCAGGAATCACCAGCAAGCATATGCAACTGCTAATGGACACGGTGCACAGGGATTCAGGTTATGGAGTCCCACCGAAGGATACTAGCCTCAAACTCGGTGAGAGGGCAGATCGACCTCAGGGACCTTCGGAATCCCACCTCCTGTCTTGCTGCAATCTTCGGAGTCCGCAGGAGCTCAGAAGCAGCAGATCGGTCAGTTGCGGTAAGGTGACTGTGAAGCAGGTGAGTGACTCCTTCACTCCAACGGAGATTCTTCTGTTCTCTTAAGGGCACCACAGGTCCTGCACGGAGCCTGTGTAGAGCAACGGCACAAACTGAGCTTCGGACGGACAGCGGGGGCGAAGTCAAACCCAGTCGAGGTGGTCAGTGGTTCCTCGAGTAGAATCTTGTCCACGTAAAATCTAAAGTCTTACAGCCAGGTCAGCCCTTTTGTACCCATGGGAGAGAGTTGCACAGGTTCAGGGGACCCTCCTAGGGGAGGGGCAGGACTGAGAGGTGGCTAAACCTATGTCCTTTGTCCAGCTTCCAGTGAGAGCAGGACCCAATGGCTCCCAGAACTGGTTTGAGCTGGACTATGCCCAGGGACACAAAATGTGGCCCAAGTGCAGACTTTCAGTCACTTTCAGAGTGCACCCACACAGCCCAAATACACTAAATCCTGTCTGGGAGGTGGTCACACCTCCCTGTGACAGGATGCCTATTGTGCTGCCTTTCTCTGCTCGAGCTTGACTCAGCAGCAGGAGGACAGAAATGGGTCTCTGGTTGGCAGCATCCATTTTGTGCTGTCCGGTTTGAAAAGGCTGGCACCGGTAAGACAAGTGACCCCATGAAGCTCGTTTCAGAAGGGTGGAATCATACATCCCATACCAGTAACTGGTGTGAGGGTATGATTCCAAGGTGTTTGATACCAAACTAGATATGTTTCTATGCAGCCGCTTTCAAGACAGCATTTACCGCAAGGTTATAATGCACCTCTACCTAAATGTCTGGCTGAGTCACAGACAACCCGGGAGAATGGTCTCCAAAGGCTGCAGAGAGGCTCTGCTCATGCAAAGGGACCCTTTCACATAAAACCCAGTACCCTGCCTTCAGGATTGTTAAGGCCTGCTATAGGGTGACTCATAAGTTTTAAGTGTAGTGACAATTAGATATGGTGAACCTATATCTGAAGTAATTGGTGCAAGCATCATCTTACACATGCTGCAGTAGCAGACCTCGAGTTCCATTTTACATGGCCTCTCATGGGTGGCATAATACATGCTTCAGCCCATGAGAGGCCTCTGGGGTATCTGTGCCCTGGGTACATGTGTACCATATAAAAGGGACTGATAATGGTACCCCAGTATCCAATCTAGAGTGTACCAAAGTACACGCATGACAATTTAAGGGAGAAAGCAGATAGACTGGCGTCCTGATTAGCAGGATCCAAGTCAGACTAGTCAAAAGCAGTGCGATATTAAGCAAAAAGTGGGGGTAACCATAAGAAGCAGATACTACTTTCCTACAACTGTCATTCCATGCCCTGCCAAGTAAAACGGATCAGGTATTAGCTAACGTATTTCAGTGTGGTGGTCTGCATCACCGCCATCTCAGCTGTCAAAGCGGGAGGACTGCTAATGCACTATTACTGACAGTGACTTAAATGAAGAGTTGGGGTAGCAGCGCTGGTCATAGTACGTGCGGCTCCCGGCAGACTTGGGTGCTGGCTGAGCTTCTTGCAGCTCTATGGGCTGCAGTGCTACAATGTAACAACACATTGATAATCATTGCTGATTCACCTGACACTGTGCACATTACTTTTACAACTGACGTCACAGGAGGCAGTGCCCAGGTCAGGACATGGTTGTGGTCAGTGTGGTCAGGACATAGTTGTCAGACACACACTTTTAACAGGCGGGTGCACACTCCTGCCGCCACGGCGCAAACGTGCAGCAGATGATAATTATTTGGCTGCTGACGGCAATGGCAGAGCACCTCTCGTGGTGCAGCCGGAGCCCTGCCCAGAGCACACCAGCCCTCAATGATCATGCAGTGCTGGGAGAGCCGGTCCGACTTATTGCAGCTATCAGGCGTGTCCGTTTACCAAATTGCTGCTCGTGACGTCGACTCGCTCGCAGGTGGATGCTGCAAGTAAGTGGCTTGAGTGAGGGTTACTTTAGTCCAAGAAATAGCTTGTATGCTACTGTAATGTCCTGCGGGACACGTTCTAGTGTTCTGCAGGAAGCTAGACTCCCAGCCACTCCCTTGAGGGCTGGACACACTGCACCCCCACACCCATCCATCACGGGTGCCACAGGTGACGTGGCCTGTCAATAAAAGGGCCCGGGTGTACGTGCTCGAGGCCAGTTAACCACCATCACCACTGTGTCTGTGTCAGTCCTTCTGCAGTATGTGGGCCTAGCGCCCACGACACCACATTGGCGACGAGGCGGGCAGCCAGCCCCATGTGCCTACAGCATGATGCACTGGGCCAGGGACAGACTGATTTGCATATAGCCAGGTTCTGAGCTGGGATGGGGCAGTGAGATAAATAACGGTGATGGATCAAGCCCTGATCTTTGGACTGGGTAAGAGTGGTCTGCTTAACTCAGACACTCTGTTCATCACCACCCCCTTTTCTAAATCGTTTTTGGCCACTATAGGTGTGGCAGGGTATACTCAGACATGAGTCCCTTTCTCACTGCTCCATCAGGATTCAAGCAAGCCGGGCCGAAGAAGGCTGAAATGCCAGAAACCGGTCCCCGGTAGCTTGTCTCCTTTCTGGTGAAGAATTGGCTTGGTAGTTTGGTCTGCCCTGTTCCCATGATGCACTGGGCCAGGGACAGACTGATTTGCATATAGCCAGGTTCTGAGCTGGGATGGGGCAGTGAGATAAATAACGGTGATGGATCAAGCCCTGATCTTTGGACTGGGTAAGAGTGGTCTGCTTAACTCAGACACTCTGTTCATCACCACCCCCTTTTCTAAATCGTACAGCATGATGGTTCCTTGTACCTCGTGAGGAGAATAGGGTCCGCCGCCTGCGCCTGTGGTGAGGAGCGAGCTCAGCACGCGGCCATCTGTCTCTCAGAAGGAAGGCACGGAGAGTGGCCGTCTCCAACTTACAGTGGCCCCGGCAACGAACAGAAGAGGAGTGGACGAGCGCCCCTGCAGGCACCATCAGAATGCCACAAGAAGCATGAGTCTCCCCACCATGCCCGCGGTGCGGTAGCCACCACGCTCCAGCATTCACCGCCGCAATCAAAGAGCCCTACGCCCCGCACGGCGCAGCGCCCGAGGGTGGTCATTCCACCCCTAAGTTAGGCATCAATCCACCATTGTCCGTCTCTGTGTCTGCAGCACAAACACGGACGGTAGTTACCCCACAGCATGCGCCAGCACAGCCCGTGACAAAGGAGGGCGGCTGGCACAGAAAGGAGGGCGATGAGTATCCCCGTGCTCCCGCTCTGTCTGCAAGACACCGGCGACCACCCAGGAACCGCCCGACTGCTTTGGCCCGAAGCGGCGCCAGAAGCAAGCAGTCCGCGCAGGAGCGAGAAGACCATCCCCCGCCAGCTAAGTGCACACCCAACCAGTGAAGGAGAAAGCAGAGGCGGCAATTAACTGGCAGGAAGCTTGCGCCGGTGTGATCTGTGTGTAGCATCCAGCTACAATGAACATATACACATATCTTAGTTATTAACTGGAGCTTTATTCAGTATGTCTTATCAGTTCCCTGTCCCTACTCTAACTAACCCCTTCCTGTCCTGTCCCCACCTCTTCCCCTCTGCCCACCTAGCTCCGCCCACCCCAGCTACTGGACTGCTAACTCCTTTACATCTCCCCCTTTCTTAATAACGTAACAAATGAAATAGAGATTAGTCCATCTCTACAATCAGTCTCTTAGGGGGCTGCACATGACGTCGGGGTCTCGCTGGTGTGGACACAATGTTCTCAGCAGACGATTCCTTTGCCGATGAATGTCCGGTGTCGGATGCGACAGACTCAGGATTGTCTCGACTCTCAGGTGTGGGGATTGTGATTATGTTTTCGTGGTCCTCAGGAGGACATTTCTTGAAGTGAGAAGCGTTGCGGGTGACTCGCCGATTTTCCGATTCTGCGGTCACCATGGTGCCCTTTTGTTGTATAATTGTGAGGGGCTCATCCTTGAAGCGACAGTCAGTCTTTTGGCGCTGTTCTTGCTTGACAAGGACTTTGTCGCCTTCCTTGAGGGAGGGTGACCGGGCCCTTCGCTTGCGGTCAGCATATTCTTTCATTTTTTCTTTGCGGCACTGATCCGTTGCGACCATGTCTCTGTGTTGCTGATCCGAGAGGGGCTTCCTCAGTGCTCCATCCCAGGTTGGGATCCTATTTCTCATTGTCCTCCCAAGCATGAGAGTGGCCGGGCACTGGCCCGTCGTAGAGTGCGGAGTGGTTCTATAGGCACAAAGGACTTCATTCAGGGCTGACCTCAAATCTTTCTTCTCGGCGGTGGCTTACTGGAAAGTTCTATTGATGGTGGACATGAATCTCTCTACAGTGCCGTTGGCTTGGGGCCAGAGTGGCGTGACCTTGCGGTGTTGAAAGTCCATGTGCTTCGCAAAGTCACCGAATTCGTGACCGTTGAACCGGGGCCCGTTGTCCGTCTTGATGACCTTGAGGACACCCCATGTCGCGAAGGTTTCTTCAAGCACCTTGAGAGTGCAGGCGGCACTAGTGGATGATATGAACTGGGCCACTGGGAATCTGGAGTACTCATCCATGATGACAACTACGTATTTCCCTGATTGCAGGGGTCCATAAAAGTCCATGGCAACTTCCTGCCATACTCCGTCGGGCAATGGGGTCATCTGCAGAGGTGCGGGTGGGTTGCTGTGGTTGGTCAGTTGACATGGATGACAGTCTTTCAAGGTGTCCTCAACCATCTGGTCGAGGGCTGGAAACCAGACACGCTCTCTCAGTGCCCTTTTGGTGGATACGACCCCTCGATGGCCTTCGTGAGCGAGGTCAATTACTCCTTGTCTCAGTGTCGCCGGGATGACTAGTCTGTGATCTCTCAGGAGGAGGCCATCACTGGTTACGGAGAGTTCGTCTGAGACATGTCGGAAGGCCTGAAGTTCTTTCTTGACGGCGGGGTCCTCCTCTTCCTCCTGCGGGTGGTACCTCCACTTGTTGGATTGTATGCGCTTCAGTACAGTCTGTAAGATGTTGTCTTAGTTGGTCGCTTCCCGAATGGCGAGCATGGGGATAGCTGGTGGACGAGCATGACCGGTCACAAAGTGGATGTATTCTTCCGCGATGGAGGGCGCAGTCTCTGAGGATTCACGGGGGTGGCGGGACATGTAATCCGCCGGATTCTCTGCCTTCCCCAGTTTGTGGACGATCGTGAAGGTGTACTCTTGTAGCCGTAAGCCCCACCTTTCGATCCTGGGGGGCATCTTGCATTTGGGATTCCCGTAGATTGTGACAAGTGCCTGGTGGTCGGTTATGAGCGTGAAATGTTTCCCGTATACGAAGATGTGGAAGTGCTCACATGCCCACACAACGGCCAGGCTCTCCTTCTCAGGTTGAGAATACTTCCTTTCGGGGTCAGTCAGGCTCCGACTGGCGTAGGCGATGATCCGCCTCTGGTCCGATTCATTGTCGTACTGAGCCAGGATGGCTCCCAGGCCTACGGGGCTTGCGTCTACAGTGATTTCTGTTTTCCTCCTGGGGTTGAAATAGGAGAGGCAGTCGGCCGATTCCACGGCGCGTTTGATGGCAATGAAGGCACGCTCACACTACGGGGTCCAATCAAAAGACTGACCAGCTTTTGTGAGAAGTCTCAGTGGGTGACTTACGGTGGCGTAGTCACGAATGTAGCGGGCACAGTAGCTCGCCATTCCTAGGAAGGAGCGTAGGTCGTTGACGTCGGCTGGACTCTTGGTGTTGTTGAGCATGGCGATCTTGTCAGGGTCCGGTTTCATGCCACTGGACGAGAAGATGTGACCGAAGAATTTCAGGGTCGATTGATGAAATTCGCATTTTCCTTTGTTGAGGGTCAAGTTGGCGTCCATCAAGGCGTGGCAGACACGGTCAAGGGCGATGTCGTGCTCTCGCATGTCAGATCCGTAAACTAAAATATCATCGCTATAATTGAGTGCGTTAGGTATGTGTTGGATAACAAGACGTATCGCCTCTTGGAAAATTTCGGCAGCCGATGAGACGCCAAAACGGAGCCGTTTATAGCGGAATAGACCAAGGTGCGTTGCAAAAGTAGTGATGGAGCGAGAGCTGTCATCGAGTTCGAGCTGATGATAGCCCTTGTTCAGGTCCAGTTTAGAAAATACTTTCGCCCCATTGAGCGCTGTGATCATGTCGCTCAAATGTGGGCCGTGGTGTCTCTCCCTTTCGATGGCCGTGTTCGGCAGGCGCATGTCCACACAGAGACGGACCTTGTTGGGGGTCCCCTTCTTGGGAACAATGACCACCGGGGACACCCAGGGGGTGGGACCCTCCGTGCACTCGATGATGTCAGCGTCCAAGAGTTCTTGCAGTTCATCTTCAACCGCAGATTGCAAGTGGAAGGGCACCCGCCGTGGATGTTGGGCCACTGGCTTGATTTGTTCATTTATGTGCAGATGAATCTGTCGGCCCTTCAATTTACCCAGGCCCTGGAATAGCGATGGAAATTTCACAACATAGTCTGAGCTGTCATTCACATTGAAGAGGACATGCACCAAATGAAGGCGTTCAGCTGTGGGGAGGCTCAGCAAACAGTCGGCATCGGGTCCTTTAATGACATGGATGACTGCCGGGATGGAGATGCTGCCATGCGTGAGGGTGGTGTCGAACTTGCCGAGACACAGGAGTGGTTTCCTCGACATCCAGGTGTACACACGGACAGGCGCGAAACGCAAGTGAGGTTTTGGGTTCATGCGTTCATGTTCAGCAACTGAGATGTAGTTGAGCGACGCGCCACTGTCCATCACGAATTTGGCTGCGTGGTTGCCCACCTTGATGTTGAGACGTGGGTAACGTTTGAACTGATCGTTGTCAGCGATGTTGATGTACTCAGTGGTGTATGAAGACCGCCTGGACGAAGACGATCTAGATTCTCTTGACGGAGAGCGACGGTCCCATCTGGAGCGTCGAGACTCGTGGCTGGAGTGGGAGGACGCGGGAGATCGAGTGGGTTCACCCTGAACCGCTCTGATGTGGTGACATTTGGTCTCAGATCTCGAAGGCCTCTGCTGGCTATCACGTCTGTCATTGTCACTGCGTCTTTCTCTGTGGTATTCACCACACATGGCCTCAAAGTGGTTGGACCGTCCACATTTTCTGCAACGTTGGCCCATGGCAGGGCAGGAGTCGATGTGAGGGTAGTCGTAACCGCACCTGAAACACCGCCTCGTGCGATCGGGTCGCCGATCCCTCCTCTCTGGTTCTTTCCTTCTGTAATCCGGGCGACGCCGGGGCGAAAATCTGGAGCGACGTGACCTGTCACGTGGGTTACGTCTGCTGTTGTCACGATGATCTTGTCTACCAGGTCGCCGGTCAGAGACGCGGTTGGCTTGTTCATTACTAGTACTGGGACCGGTTTCGATGTCCGCTGCATTTTCTTCAGCCTGGTCGTACAACCGGGAATTCTCCTCGATTTCTGCGAGTTCTTGCGGTTTTCTCAGTAGCCGTCGCCTCAGCGACTCCGAATGACATCCAGTGATTATTTGAGATTTAATGGCTGCATCAGGCGAGAAATTTGTAAAGTCACAGTATTGGGACTGTCGTCGCAGTCGATGTATGAAAGAGCTCAGGGGTTCTTCTTTTCCCTGACGCTGCTGGTGGAACTTGTGTCGCTCGTAGTCGACGTTTCTCTTGTGCAGAAAACGGTTGTTTAGCACATCTCTCACTTTGGCATAGGTGTCACCGTCTGTGGTTGGGATCTCTCGCACAATCTTGCCTATTTCACGCCCCCCTAAATTGCGAAGGGCTATTATCTTGTCTTTATCCGGCTCTATTTTGGACCCTTCAATATAGTCCTCGAAGTCCTCTAGCCATTCCTGCCATTTTAGGCCCATGCTGCTTCCAGTTGTGACTGTTAGTGGCTCCGGTGCTCGTAGATGCGTTCCTCCTTTGACTTCTTTGGTGCGGGAGGGTTGGACATCTTGACGGTGGGTCTTCAGTGCTTGTTTCCGACCTTTATTTTCTTTTATTTTGGTTGCCGGTGTATGTCTCCAAGAGTTGTAATTGTTTTAGCTACCAATGCTTGTTCGGTTCTTGTTGCCAGTATTCACTTGTCGAGATTCGTTGGGTTCCCTTGTCACTGCTTGTTAATGTTACTTTTACCAATGTTTATTTCTTTGTTTTTGCTAATGTTTGATCGCTTTTACCAATGCTTGTTCACTTTTTTCCTTTTTTTTTGCCAATGCTTGTTTACTTTTGCCAATGCTTGATGACTTCTTGCTGTTGCCTGACTCCAAGATGGCCGCCCTATGACAGTCAAGGGGTCTGTCCTGACGAGCGCCTGACTTAAAGATGGCCGCCGTCAGTACCGGTACACGAGGCTTTCTCTCTCAGTTCATGCACTGCTAGCTCACTCTGGACTCACCGGTCGGCGTCTTCGGGGGCAGCACACATCACTTTTCTCTGGCCACCGCAGCTACCAGGTGAGGTTGGGGTGGGCTCCCGCCTTGCTCAGCACGTTCCCGCTTTTTCTTTCGCGGCGGCCTGCCGACGTACACGCATCCCGCGTGAGGATTTCACCGACGGCGGGGTCTCAGGCTCGGGTTTACCGGCGCTTGATCGCTCTCGCTGGGCGGTCGGGGTGGACGTTGTCCTCGACACTGGGGCACTTTTCTTTCACTGTGGGGCACGCAGCAGAGTCGGAGTAGGCTCCCGATCTCTGCACTATCAATGCTCACGCTTCTGGCGGGGTCGCGTGTCGGCGCGCTCCACTTCTCTCTTCTTCGAGCCTGTCAGCGCTCGGATGTACAGCTCCTCACGGCTCCCTCACGAAGGGGAACAAGCTGCCTGCGGCTGGCCTCTTCTCCTGGGGCATCAGCGGCTTGCACTTCTCGGCTGCGTTTTTTTTTCTTGAGGCTGCCTGGGACAGGGACAGGGCGTCTCTTTAAACTTTCTGCAGGCAGTGGGCTTGACTGGATCCCACCCTCGTCGCCAGTTGTAGCATCCAGCTACAATGAACACATACACATATCTTAGGTATTAACTGGAGCTTTATTCAGTATGTCTTATCAGTTCCCTGTCCCTACTCTAACTAACCCCTTCCTGTCCTGTCCCCACCTCTTCCCCTCTGCCCACCTAGCTCCGCCCACCCCAGCTACTGGACTGCTAACTCCTTTACACTGTGTTGCGGACGAATCCTGGCACTAAGCTGCATCTACTCCACTGCAGCATGCTGCACTAAAAATACCCAGGCCACGATGAACAAAAAGGAGTGAGAAAGCGAGCTTCCCAGCCCATGTGCGCTGCTCTACAGCCCCCTTACCTTCATCGTACAACCAGGGCAGTACGAAGGTGGGCGCGTGAGCTGTTCACCGGCAGAAGGATGGGCCCAACGCCAGGGGTCGCCGCAGCAGGGCTCCAATGTCAGCAATTGAAGGGGAGAAGCGTGGCAGCCTAGTAGGCAGTGAAGTGAGCTACAGCGGAGAGAGCTCCTGCCTCTATCATTAACCCTGCACGACTCGGGTCCAAAGGAGAGCAACGGCTGCCTTTGAACTGCGATGAACACCAGGGCTCGAGTCGGGGTACCACGCGGGTGGACGGCGTCCCCCCACTTATTTTACCAGGTGGATGCCGTCCCCCCCTGCCAAACAGCTGGGCTTAACTCTTTGGCCTCTCTGGGACGAGGAGCTCGGAGCTCACAGCGCGCTGCTCACGCACTGATTTCTCAGATGCAATCGCATATAAGGGGTGAGCGGGGAAGCAATGAGCCCGATGGTGCATGCCACCTGTCATGATGTCACTTCCGATGACAGCGTCCTCCCACTTCTTTTTTTAGGACTTGTGCCCTGATGAACACTCCGGGTACCGGCAGCAGCAAGGCCAGCATCCCCACGGTGCAGGAAAGAGCAGTACGGCCGCAGATAAAACGAGAACTACCTGCAAAGCAGAGGCGCAGCACTGCCACCTAGTGACCATCACTAGTACTCCACAAAATAAAGCAAGTACACGAGAGCCCGGCCGGTTGTTACTGTGGGAAGAAACAGCCAGCTCTCAAAAGGTCAGATGGGCCAAATCAAGGAGATTGTTGCAGCCACAATCCAGTCAAAGCAAGCCAGACCCCAGTAAAACAAAATAAAAAGCTACCAAGTGCCTGAGCAGTAAGGCAGTGCATGAAGTGCGCACACAATAAAAGAAACCAAACAGGAACAGTTACACACACTGAGAAGTCCCCACACTATAACCCCACACTGCCGCATACAGAGTCCTGCAGTGTCAGCAACCACCGCAACCACAGCTCCACCTGGTCGCCCCTACCACAGTGCCTCGCACGAGCTACAACAGAAACTGTGTAATGAGGTCAGGGGCTACAAGGAGCACAAGGGAGAGACTGTTAACCCCACAGAGAGTTTTCAAGAAGCCCAAACGTGCGCCACCTACCAAAACCCAGTCAGAACAGTGCGACCAAAAGCCCACAGCAGTGCAGCCTGATCATGCAACGCCCAGGAGGAGTAAAGGAAGCATACCAACAGAAGAAAGCATCCAACCCCACCTCAACTAACGGGCGAAAACAGGGACGTCTACAGCTCTGCACCGCCCTTACTCAATGGAAACTGAGGCTGCAAAGCAAAGCCAGTACCAGAACTGACTGCACCCAGCTGCCCTGCAAGAGAAGGGAGCATGAGAGGTCTACAGTGTCTCTGTCCCTATGCAGCAAGCCCAATGTGCCAGATGGATGCACGCACGAGAAACCCACACCTAGCAAGGAGATGCCAAGGGCCCAGGACTACCCCAGCACAAGAACGTGCCAAGAAGCAAAAGACGGCAAAGCCCAGTAAGACGCCAAGCCCAAATGATGCACACAAAGACGGACAGGGTGCATGGCACACCACCCTAATGGGCTGCCAGGACTGTCAAAGGAGAAAAGACTATGTATGGCACATCACCAAAGGCCACCAGAAAAGCTTCTCCAGACCAGGCAAGCGCTGTCCAAGCTCAAGCTACGACACCAAAGACAACCCTGCTAGAAAGAAGTGGACGACCAGCCAAGACAGCAAAGTCTCCAGGAAACTGCCCCCAGAAACAGCGCAAGAAAGACTGGTGCGGAGCCCGCAACACACATGGCTGCCCAACGTCACCACCAGTGAAGAGGTTGCATCACCCGCTCCTACTGGTGAACAGGCACAACCGCAAGCCACACCACAGGCACACCAAGTGCCAGAAGAGAGAGTCCAGGAAGAAGAAAGCGCACGCAAAGTCAGAGGCACGCAGAGGACAGCGCCAGTGAACCAGACAGCACCCAGGAGACCTCTCCACAAAGAAGCACTGCTGAATGCAGGTAGGAGAGCACCCAAGTCTCCATCACCCCAGCGAAGCCCCACAGTAGGCCTAAGACCACCCATGGTGTCCTCCCTCACACTGCCTTAAGACTGAGTCGGCCGCGACCCCAGACAGGCAAGAGAGGAGCCGCACGTCCCACGTGGCTGGCCGCCACATCTACATGCGCTCCAACAACCAGCGACACGCGACCGGACCTCACATCGCCCAGCAAACAAGGAGCGCGCCAGAACCAAGGCAAAATCAGGCACCATGACAGCGCCGCCTTGAGGTCCAAACACAACACCCTCGAAGAAAGAAGAGAGTGACAGCCCTGTCATCCCGAAAATCGGAGAAACACAGGTGGGCTGCACAAACCAACAAAGGGAGAAGACCAAGGACTCACAGCAAGCCAAGAGCACACCCTGACACACCAGACAGCCACCAAGGCAGACTAACGTCCCTGGATACAGCCTCATGGGTGAACTGAACGTGCCGCAGCAAGCGCCAACCGCGTCTCATCCTAACGCTTCCCCAGGCGACCGTCCGTCCCGAGCGTCGGCAGTCTAAGTCAAGTGGCATCCCTCCTCCTGTCCACAGATGCCACGGGTGAAAATCAGCACAGAGTGTCCGTCCTCACACTGCCTCAAAATGGAATCATCAGTGGCCCCAAGCCAGGCAAGAGAGGAGCTCCACACTCAAACTGCCACAGGCACTCCAGCTCAGCAAGGCGGAGGCACATGGCTGCCAAGTCCCTCCGGACATACAACACTCCCAGCAAGTCACCACCACCTGTCATCCAGAGTCACCATATGCCTGCCAACCACCATCACGCCAGCCATCAGCACCTGCGTCAAACAACACCACTCCCAGAAGATTGGCGGACTGGAGTCCTGCACCGTCGCCACACCAGCCTACAAAAGAAACCAGAGGCCACATGTGAACCTGGCCTACACCGGAACCGCGGCAGCGAGTGCAAGTCTTGGCCAAGACTCATCCGCCCGTGAGGGTTGTGCATGCGACTAAGTAACGGCTCCTCGGCGGTCCTGCAGATGCTCCCAGACGGCAAACAAGCGAGCCCCAGCGCAGCCCTCCTACAGTCTTGCAGCAACCCCGACAACGGGCCTCCCCAGGCGGGAGAGCGAGAAGAGACTTTGCCCCATCGATAGGTTACCGGTTACAGCCAAGCAGTTCAACAGGGACAGTCAGTCCAGCAACACCTCTGTGAATTCTCACTTGGGACTCCATCCATGTTCACGACGCAACCCACTAAAAGGAACTGTTTAGAACTCACCACAGACCATCACAGACGTCAGCAAAGTGGAAGCCATGCAAGACATTTCATCGTCAGCGAGCTGACTGTATGCAGCGGACGTCTCCGAGCCAGCAGTCGTGTCCTGAACCCCTCAGGTTAAACTACGGGTGCCCACCGAGAAGGTTCTGCTGCAAGCAAAGTCACGAGTCCAGGTCTGCTGTTGTCCTGCCATCTGACTCTAGAGACTGATGGACCCTGTGGTATTTAGTTAACTGTTTGTTTTATCCCTACAGGTTGGACTAACACTTTGTTCCTCAAAGTTGGGGAGGAGTGTAATGTCCTGCGGGACACATTCTAGTGTTCCGCAGGAAGCTAGACTCCCAGCCACTACCTTGAGGGCTGGACACACTGCACCCCCACACCCATCCATCACGGGTGCCACGGTTGACGTGGCCCTGTCAATAAAAGGGCCCGGGTGCACGTGCTAGAGGCCAGTTAACCACCATCACCACTGTGTCTGAGTCAGTCTTTCCTGCAGTATGTGGGCCTAGCGCCCACGACACCACATCTACTGCTTAATAAAATGTGCTTTTAGCCTGGCACGGTCTGCTGGCCACGATCCTTCTTCATGTACTGCCATGTCTATAGTCCTGTTTGGTCTGGTGCTCCTGGTGTTTCCAGATATTACAACAAACATTGCCTGCAGCATCATTAAATAGAGTACTGAGCACTGTTATGATTTCACTGGTGGTCACTGGCCATGCACCTCTGTGGAATCTCTGTGCTAACATTCTACTGTGATGCGGTTTTCTACTCGACCATGTCAGTTTGGCAGTTGCTGCTGGCCGAGGTGCAAGGGACGCTGCGACAATATGTGCTTGGAAGAATAAACCTACTTACAATGTTACTGTCACAAAGTAGATACGGACCACGGAGGAAGGTTGTTAATATTTACTAATAAGATACGCTGGAAAGGCCCACAGGGTACAGCTGGGACAGGGGCAGGTGCAGGGACAGGAGAAAGAGGGGAAATGGCCGGGACAGGTGGTGACGTCACATAAGTAACAATCCTAGCATTCCAAAATGGAATGCGTGACGTAGGGTCAACAGTGACAACAGCGGAGGATAACTAAGGTCGCCGATAAGGACCAACATTGCAAGGTACAACATCTCCCTCCTTTACCCCTTAACAACACATTTAATCTTGGACAAAGTCTTCATAACGTTTGGGCATTCTGATTTGCCTTCCGCTTCTAGTCATGACTCCTACTCCACCCAGTGCTGGGGAGATGACTGGGGCAATGTCTGTGTCTTCCCTGCGGTGACTCCTGTCGAAGATGCCGCTTTCAGCCATACTCCCAACATTGGACAGGTTGCCCAACTCTTCTTCCACCCTAGAGTACTGGCTATCGTAAATCTCTGGATATTTTTTGTCTATATGGGTGCAACCAATATGAGAATTATTTAATGACCCTATTGACAGAATTTGACGAATTAATGCCTATCTCATCAGGCATAGTTTCAACCATGTGATCATATAATGGTTCTTTTGCATATCAGGCGACATTTGACAACACTTATTTTCACCACGCTATAATTTGAATGGTCCTGCGTTTGTTTCTACACTTTGGAGTGAATCAGATTAGTCAGTTTTCAGTATCCACATCGTGGTCCGTTTTAAATCACTACGTGTCACTTTAAATGGTCCTCCTTTGTATTTACCCACTGAATTGAATTCGATTAGTCCATTTTTAGTGTCCACATCATAGTTTCACAGTCCGTTTTAGGCTTCACCGCTTTTTAGCGTGAGGGTGAATATTTCATTCATTTCAGCTGTAACCTGTTGACCCGCCCAAAACAGATTAAATAGCGAAGTAGAACTCCTCCCTCGGTTAGTATCGGTTTGAAAAGAAGCTAAACAGAACCCCGATCCTCGCTCCTGGACTCTTACGAACTGCTGTCTTAATTCTACTCAGTAAGTTTCTTTACAGTAACGCGGATCTCTGGGCGTTTCCTTGATATACGACGTTCCCTTTGACATACCGCCCTATTATTGAAGTTAGGATAGGGTTGGTTTTGCTCTTCTTTGAATTCCAACAAGAAAATTTGAATTTATTCTCTTTTCCTTTTAAAAAGAATATTGGACCGTGAAAGAAATCTCCACATTGAGTAGATTTACTCTCATCTGCAGCCGCCAAGGTATGCATTTATTGCGGTCTGCTCAATGACCTTGTACGATATATTGCAAACGCTTAGGCATTTATCAATACTAGTCGTGATTTATCTCCTCTCCCTTTAACTTTCCAGCTGGTAACTTATCACATGTTTACCGGTCCGCGGAGCGAGTGCATGAATTGCTCGAAATTGAAACAGGTATCCGCCGCTTTTGCGCTACGACTTATCTATTAGAATATGTGCGCTTTGAATGATTTTTTACCTTTATATATTTCAACTTTCTTTATCCATAGAGCCTATTATCATTGGTTTTATACAAAATTACCGTAGTCGTGATTCTTCGAAATAGGAGCAGGTAATTGATATTTATTTTGAACATGTCAATAGCTTGTCAGTCGACAAATTTAGAAATTAGTGACAGTCTATGCCATCTTAACTCTCTAGATTTCCATCACACTAAAACCGGAGGTTACTTGTGACGCTGACCTGAACCCAACATATAAATCAGACGAGTTTCTAGTTTGAAGGCTACTCAAAATGACAACTATGTGTTAATACCATTTCACATGCCTCTAGGAACACTGACATTAAAGGGTGTTTTTGTTTTATTTTGGGTTTAGGCGACCAGGCACCGACAGAAGTACCGACAGAAGTAGCGAGAATTGCGTATGTCGCAGAATTAGCTGAATTACCAAATACTAGCCGAAACAAACTGAATCTTTTATTTTCAGCATCAATTTAGGTATTAAATACAGCCCATAAAGCTATTACCACTACTCTCCACTTCCTCCAATATATATTAGCAGAAGAATAACTGTAACAATTTTTTGCAGTCTATCTGAATTCCGTGCGGTCTGGAAGCAAAGAAACGCTCTTCATCTATTCACAAGATCTTTTTTAAAAATACCATCTTGCTAAATTTATATGTAAGTATCATAACCTTAAGAAAAGCAACCGTTACGAATGCAAATCCCTTAAACCCATGAAATGTCACTACTTATAAGTCTCCGTCATATCCGTCTCTATGAGACATGCTGAGAGTACGCTCTTATATCACTTATTAATGGAGTTCATCATCATTGGTTCTTAGATAGACATACCTGCCTTTTTTGAACCCTCTGTTAATAGTTCTAGGAGTTCTTCCATAATAAAATAAAGCATAGGTCTGTTCACTGAAACTAATATTATGTTATTTAAATAATCCAGGTTGAGCAAATATTACCTCCTTATAAATGTAGTGTTTATTTTGGTAACTACCTGGGCTGAGGTTCTTCGGAGTGAACAAGGAAATGAAAAGCCCGCATCATGGGTTGATATTAATTGGAGCGTTGGGACCGAAAAGCAGCTCTGCCATTTCCCACCCACCTGGTAGTTATTGACCTATACAGAATGCTCCAGCGCAGTTTCTTTTTTCCCCCATGATATTGCCGCTCAACCTCCGGGGTGTGAGCTGAATGGCTGTGTGATACAGGGGTGAGGGAGCGGCGCTTCAACAGAGCACCAAGGGGAATGGATCGAATATACTGTATGCCTTTCTGATGTTACTGCAATAAAAAGATATTTACAAAAAAAAAAAAAAATCATGGGTTGATATTAATTATGTAAACTTGTTCAAAAATGAGAGGTGATAAAGTTGTCCTAGAAACTCTTAATTGTTTAGATTTTATATTACCAATTGGGTTTATTCTTATTTTGGATTTCTTGTGATATTTTCTTTATTTTCTTTAGAATACACGTAGCTATTCTCCCGAAGACGGCGCTGGCCGCCGAAACGCGCGTCGAGATTTTTTTCCCTTTGACACTTCTTACTGTTTTTTTCAACTACTAATTATGCTTAAGAACTATTTTCTTTTCTTTTATTGTATTTCCAATTATTGTGTCTTTGGTATTTGGAATATGAATTATAATTTTTTTTTTAACTGAAATTTGATATGTGATTTTAATAACAGTGTTAATAAATATTGAATGTGGACCTTTTGTAACCTCTCTTTGTGGATAATATTGTTTTTGACAAGTGTTACATTTAAGTGCCTAGTTTGTTTTATTTCAATTGTTACTGGCTATCGGAAACGTCATCCCATTCTAGGATGCTATCATCAGCGCCTTCCTCTTCCACTCTTTTCCCATTCATTATGATCTTTTCTTGTCCATGTTTCAACTTGACTACATCGTCTTTGCTTCGCCAACCCTTTTCTCCTAGATACACTGCTCCTTTTGCAGATTCTTGTACTTGCACAGGGCCACTGTAGGTTGATTCTCCTTTGTCCACCAAGCCTGGTTTCTTCGCCATAACCCAGTCCCCGCGTTCTATTTCCTTCACCTTGGCTTTGTTGGCTTGGTCAGCGTACTTCTTGGTCTTTTCCTGTTTGCATATGATTCTCTCTCTGACATGTAGCTCATTGTCTTTTATCAGTTCAGTTTCTCCTCCACTCCTACACCAATTGTTATATTTAGACGTCAGCATGTCCCTACACTCTCTCCCTCTCATAAGGTAAAACGGAGTGAATTTGGTTGTTTCATTCGGGGTGTTATTATATGTGTTTATTTTTTCTCGCATGCTGTCCTTAACATTTAATTGAGAAGCGATGGCCAATTGGATCCCTTCTTTTATGAACGTATTCACTCTTTCAACTTGGCCGTTACTCTTTGGGCTATATAGCGGCGTCTTTTCTTGTTTGATGCCCGCCTTCTTCAAAAACTCCACCATTTGTGCAGATATAAGCTATGCTCCGTTGTCGGAGACTATGATTTTAGGCTGTCCCTCTACAGCGAACGTCTTTTTGAAGAACTTGATTACTTTTTCGGTCGTGATAGATTGTACAAACTTGAAATGCACCCATTTGGAGTAGTAATCCGTTATGACTATAATGTACTTGTTGTCTTCTGGCAATCTTTGGAACGGGACGGCGAAATCCACAGCAATTTTTTGCCACGGTCCACTCGGTATCTCCACCATCTGCAGCTCCCCTTTTCTTACCTTCCAATGTTTGTTTGCTTTGAGACATGACTCGCATTTGTCAATGAAGTTGTTCACCTCCTGATGTATTCCTGGCCACCAGTAGTGCTTTTTGATAATGTTCTTTGTTGAGCTACTTCCTGGGTGTCCTTTGTGAGCCAATTTTATTATTCTCCCCCTCAATGCTGCCGGGGGAATTAACTGTTCGCATCTTCTTAGTAGGCCGTTCTCTATGGTTAGTTCCTCACTTATCTGCTGATAGCTTTTGAATTCGTTTTTCAAGTTCCTTATTGGAGGCCATTTCGTCTGCACGTAATTTATTACCTTGCTTATTATCCAGTCTTTCTCCATTCCTTCCTTCCATTCTTCTTCAGTTATGGACCCACATTCGTCATCCAATGCATCGATCCAGGCCACTACACACTCTACGTCATCCAATGACTAATTTTCCTGGTTTTCCATAGGCATCCATGATAGGCAGTCAGCTCTACTGTTCAGGCTTATGTGCCTTATGCCAAATGTGTACTCCTGGAGCTTAGACAAAAACCTTATGAGTCTGGAGCTTGCTTTTCCGCTTCCATTACCTTCTTCGTCCATCATATGTACCAACGGCTTGTGGTCAGTAACAATTTTGAATTTCTTTCCCCACAGGTAGTTCTTTAGCTTTTGCACTGCCCAGACACACGCTAGTGCTTCACGCTCTATCGTGCTATAGTGTCTCTCAGTGTCGTTTAGTCTCCTTGAGATGAATGTGATGGTGTTTTCTTTGCCTTCTTCTGCCTGGCAGAATACTGCCCCAATGCCTTTTGCGCTGGCATCTACTGTGATTATGTTCTCCAGCTTGGGGTCGTAAGCTTTCAGTGCTGGTGCCTTTGCTATGTCTTACTTTATTTTTTGAAATGCCAGCTCCTGTTCAGTCGTCCAAACGTAGCTCGTGTTTTTTCTTAACACTTTCCTCAGGGGTTCCACCTTGTCTGCGTATCCTTTCACGAATTTTGCGTAATATTCGCTGAGTCCCAGGAAGGACTTCAGGGTTTCCTTGTCCTTCGGTTCTGGTGCCTCCCAGATAGCTTTGACTAGGTCGTCTTTCGGAGTTATCCCCTCTGACGATAGCACATGTCCTAGATATTCTATCTTCCTTCTCATGAATTTACATTTTTCTTTCGACACCGTCATTCCTCTTTTCCTTAGGATGTCTAGTACCCTCCCAAGCGTTTGCAGATGTTCTTGCTCTGTTCTAGTGTGTATCAGGATGTTGTCCTGGAACGCTTTTACTCCTTCGATTTCGCCAAACAGCATATCCATCAATTTCTGGAACACCCCTGAGGAGGAGGCCAGGCCGAAGGGTAATCTTATGTATCTATAAGCACCGAAGGGCGTTATGAATGTAGTGAGGTTTTTGGATTCTTCAGTCAATGTGACCTGATGATATGCGGCTTTTAGGTCGATCAGGGTGAAGAACTTTGATCCGGCCACTGATTGTAGGATGTCTTGTAACAATGGGAGCGGGTGGCAGTTTATTAGAATGTTTTTATTTAACGACCTTAGGTCCACACATAGTCTTATTTCACCCGTTTTCCTTTTCTTCGAGACCACTATTGCAGACACCCATTCGGATGCATTCGTTTCCTCTATTACACCTTCTTTGCATAGCTTGGTTAACACTTCTTTCAGTTCTCCTCTTGCGGACAATGGTATTGCCCTCACCTTGTGTTTGATGGGCTCTGCACCATCCTTCAGCTTGATCTCATGTATAAATCCACGTACACAGTCAATAATATCTTTAAAAACCTCTCCGTACTTTTCCACTACTTCTTCAACTGTCCCTTGGCTTTCCACCATGCATATGTTGTTCACTAGCTCTTCCCTTAAGATGATTGGTTCCTTTGCTCCTGGTTGGAGTATCATGCCTAGCTTCACCAAGTCTTTCCACCCTATCAAGATCCTGCCTTTCACCGCCACGTATATCTTCGTGTTTATTTTTCTTCCTCTGAACGTGACTGAGTCATTGAAATATCCTTTCATTTCGATATCCATTTCTCCGAAAGCCTTGGGGTTTAAGTCTGTTTCATTCAGTGATACATCTGGCCATTTTTCCTCGAACATCAGGTCTGATATGATTGTTATGGGCGACCCAGAATCTGCAGTAAATTGTAACTCTATGTCTCCAATTTTTGTTTCTCCAATAGGTCCTTTTATCCTTCCTCCTTCCATGTCTACATACAATACTATTTTCTCGCACATTTCCTCGTCAAAATCTCCCACATTATTCACCATCACATTTTCCATTGTTCTTAGTCTAGTTTTACACAAGGTTGTATAGTGGCCAAACCTTTTACATTTTGCGCATATTTTGCCGATCGCTGGGCATGACTTATGATCTGCGAGATGTTCATGCGAACCGCATCTGAAGCAACTCAAATTTTTACCTCCTGTTCTCCTGTCTCCCCAATTTTTCTCGGGTCCCTTGTGCTCACTTTTCTTTTTGTCTTGTATGTAACATACGCTGGCATGACTACTACTGGTTGACAATACTTTCGTAGTGACCAACGACCTTTCAATTGCTTTTGCTATATCTGTTACATCCTGTAGAGTGGGGTTCCTGCACGTGCAACAATCTCTCTTGTACCTTCTTAGTGACAATAGAACACTACTTGGTCTCTTATGTAGACATCAGTCCTCTCATTAAACTCACAATCCTTTGCTAGCACTGTTAGGCACGCTATATACTCTTCTATAGTCTCGCCTTCCTCTTGCTTCCTGAGCGCAAACTTATGCCTCCCCACCATTATGTTGCTTTCCTCATTGTACAGCTTCTCAAGCCTCTTTACTGCTTCTTCATATTCGTTGAGTGGTATGAATACCCCTGGTGGATTTTCGTATTCTGGCAAACTATCAAACACCTCCTGTCCTGCTTTCCCTAACAATCCGAACAAGAGATCTAACTTCCTTTCTGCGTCATATTTCTTGCCATCTATTGACACTATATAGTTTTCGAATGCCCTTAACCATTTTTTCCACTTCATTACTGGTTTTCCGGGTTCCTCTAGAAATAGTGGCGGAACAAAGATGTTGTTACTCTGGGCCATTTTCTTTTCTCTTCACCTCGCTGTCAGTGTGTCTTATTCTTTATTTGTGCTGTGTTTTATCTTTATTTACTTATTCATGTACACCTTTTCGGTTTTTTTCCACATGCATTAATGTTTCTTTGGCTTCCTTCAAAACATTCCAACAGGCTATTTACTTCTGTTCGTTTTCCTCCCCTCCTCTTTTCCTGTACCCCTTTTGCCGTTTTATTTACTTCACACGGCCGTTATTTCTGCTTGCATATGTGTGCTCTGGGTTAGCTTTATTTTGCTTATATTTAGATACGCGCTATCCTTTTACTTTTCTTTCAGTCAGTGAAACTGACAGGATTCCTTTGGGGTTTCGCTAAGATGGCCGCCCCGATGACGTCAGTCCCAATTCACCAATGGGCTTGCAATACCAGTGTGACGCTTGAGCAATCCCTTGATGCTTTACGTGCGCGTCAATTTCGCCGTGCCCCAGTCAAATTCCTCTCAGCTGTCAACATTCGCCGATTCACTTACTTCAGTCTTCTTTATTTTTATTTTCGGATTCCCGCTACCTTTGTTTTCCGCCTGCACTTCTAGCTGCTTTCCTCACATCGGCTTACTCGCGTTGGTTTGATGATCCTGTGAGCCTCTCCTCCTTTAGACCCTCGTCGCCATTGCCACAAAGTAGATACGGACCACGGAGGAAGGTTGTTAATATCTACTAATAAGATACGCTGGAAAGGCCGACAGGGGACAGCTGGGACAGGGGCAGGGACAGGAGAAAGAGGGGAAATGGCCGGGACAGGTGGTGACGTCACATAAGTGTTATGTTGTATGTTTCTTTAAGTCCACGAGTCAGAATGTGGAATGGTATGATGTGTTGATTCTATGTGGGACATTCATTCTGTGATTAGCTGTTGAGATTGAAGACATCGCTTCCCTGGCTCCCACCTGTTTTATTACTTATCTTATTGGCATCAAATCTCCTTATCTACACCAACTTGTCTGGATTTCATTCACTACAAATTGGCGACGAGGGAAACTGGACATTGTCACCTTTTAATATTGGATTCGTTGTGAAGAGCGAGTTTCTAAGGAAATATTTTTTTTTATGGAAAAAACAGACCGGAAAAGAACTATCCTGTGAGTTATTTAACATCGTAATTTGGATTGTGTATCTACCGCTGTTCGTTATAACTTTCACGTTACTGTTGCGCTGTACCTTGTATCTTTGGAAACCGTTGTGATACCGGCTTGCCTGCATCTTTCGATCCATGTTTGCCGTTCCACTCTGCATGCGCCCATGCGCACAGCGCTCAGCGTGAGGAGGACTACGCAAGCAAAGGCGCGTCACAACACATGCGCAAAGCGGATTGAAGGCACGTCATTACACGGAAGACGACGCTGAACGTAAGGTCACCTAACGCGACCCAGCGTGGCGGCCATTTTGTTAATTATTTGTTTACATTTATGAAGAGTGTCACGAAGGAAATTAATACTGTGACATAAGAGGTTACAGTTTAAATTTAACAGCGCGAATCATACTAATTATTACATCGTGTATGAAAAGAACATTCCGGTCAAGAGAAGTGAAAGAAAAGTAAATGGTGAATATTTCTCTTTATTTATTACAACAGGTGAGGAAGTCGGGAGAAGGTTGTATTTATTGAATTCATTTTTTTAAGTGTGGTATAGTGCATGGAAGAAGGTGATTGCACTTTAAGCACTGCTAATAAAGACAGAGACATGGCACAACAGAATTTTTCAATAAGCCCTCCTGAACCATTTTGGGTTAAAGGCACTCAACCCAATATTAAGTGGATAGAATGGAAAGAATATTTTGTTAATTATTTAGAGGCTGTTGATGAAACAAAAAAAATGAAATCTGAGCAGAAAACAAGAATTTTACTACATTCATTAGGACCTATTGGGTTAAAAACCTTTTCCAGGATGAGTAAATCTGATGACCCCAATTTGGATGAATTTGAGAATGCTATCAGAAATACGGATAAATATTTTGCACCAAAAGTGTGTATTGGGGTCATAAGACACAAATTCTTTCAAAGGAAACAAACTAAAGAAGAAACTGTGGATGAGTGGATGGATGACCTCAAAAAACTTGCCATTGACCTTTTCTCCAAGTGGCCGGTTGTTAAGTTTGTTGAGAGAGTTGACACTCAGACTGTGCTTAAATTCTTAGATAAAATGTTTATCGTGGAGGGTTTACCTGTTTGTGTGCTGTCTGACAATGGTGTCCAATTTACGTCCAAGCAGGCTAAGGAGTATTTTGACAGGTGTGGTATTAAACATAAAACCACAGCATTGTATAACCCTAGTGGGAACGGTACTGTTGAAAGGTTCAACAGAGTGATCAAAGGGGTTATTCAGGCCTCTGTGCATAGTAAGCTAGATTGGAAGGTGCAAGTACAGAAGGCAGTTTGGTCATATAGAGTTACTGTGCAAAACAGCACTGGCATGTCCCCGTTCACCATGATGAGAGGCAGAACAGCGAGGTGTAAGTTTAACCCTGGGTGGCTTTTTGATGGGAAAATAGCAAGTTGGTCTCCTGTTGATGTTAAGGATAAGTTGGTGTCTACTCATGATAGAAGCAAGGAGTTTTATGATTGTCATCATAACACTAAAGATGTTCTTGTCAAGGTTGGAGATTGGGTAAGAGTTAAGAAACCTTTTGAGGTACCTAAGGGCGTGAGTTGCTTTGAACCACCATGTAGAGTTGCTGAAGTTTTAAAGAATTCGGTAAGATTAGACGATGGAAGAGTGTGGAATCTTAAAAACATTGCCATGAATCCTGATCAAGAGTGTGAAGAGGTGTTTTCTAATCCTGTTGTCAATAATTTTGATTGGGTAGAAGATCATTTTGAGAATAGTCATGTACAGTCTCAACTTGGTAATGATTCTGTATCTGTTTCTGAACAGAGTATCTTCAGGCAACCCTGTTCTTCCCTGTGTAATGAGGGGGGAGTGGGCGAAGGTTGCAGTTCTGATGTTCAGACAACTACTCGTTTGGATGTATGTGATACTCTTCAGAGCAAGGTTGTCGATATTTTACCCGATAAGAGAACTAGAGCCTTGCCTGGTTGGCTTAAAGATTTTGCTATGTAATTTATTGACTTGTTTCTTTTTGTATTTCTTTTTCTTCTGTATTTATTTTCTTTCATTGTATAAGGGGGGGGATGTGTTATGTTGTATGTTTCTTTAAGTCCACGAGTCAGAATGTGGAATGGTATGATGTGTTGATTCTATGTGGGACATTCATTCTGTGATTAGCTGTTGAGATTGAAGACATCGCTTCCCTGGCTCCCACTTGTTTTATTACTTATCTTATTGGCATTAAATCTCCTTATCTACACTAACTTGTCTGGATTTCATTCACTACAATAAGTAACAATCCTAGCATTCCAAAATGGATTGTGTGACGTAGGGTCAACAGTGACAACAGCGGAGGATAACTAAGGTCGCCGATAAGGAGGACCAACATTGTAAGGTACAACAGTTACCTGCCTTCCTGTCATGTTTGGTCACAACAAGCACAAAGGGATGATACCACCTGTGTTTTACTACGGTTTCTGCTTCGTGAGCAGCGTTAGTGATGGAGCAGGCTTTTGAAAGGCTGAAACCTCTCATAACAGTTGCAGAGAAAATACAAGCAAGCTTTATAAACGTTAGTATTTTTTGAATCTCTAACTCCAGCTCTGACAATATTCAAAGAAAACACGCTTTTAGCAGTGCAATCCATATAAATTGCTCTGCCTGATTAAGCGTTGATGATATACCAAATGTAATGAGTAATGACAGAAACCTGTGTTTTAAAACAGTCCCTCGTGAATTCCAAAGGAGGAGAGAAGGGTCATATTTCGAATATATATATGTTCTTCTAATTTTCATTGTGTGATTTTGCTCGCGAGAAAGTCTCACTCATAGTCAAAGTTCAAAGTTCAAAAGTTTATTATGATTTGGCTCTCATTGAGGGCCACATAAATAACGTACATATTAACATAACAAAAATAAACACAAGCTACATACATCAACAGAAATAACCACTTGTTATCTACAAATAATGCACTCATCAACATCTCCCGGAATCACATTAATATATATCTAAAAATTCTTTAAAATATTTAAAAATTCTGAAACAGAACATTTCGTTAGGGGGGCAAAAAAGAGCATGGAAGAACATTTTTACATTCATAATTCCCAGTTGTAAACAAATTGGTTTTATCCATTTTTTTCGCAATAGGCGCAATACCGGACAAATAAACAGTACATGGTTGAGATCTTGAACAGCATTATTACATAAATTGCATAAGGGGGACACTCCATACCATTTTGCAAGTAGTGTATTAAGTGGAAGCAAATTATGACGTAAAAGGTACCATATCCTACGGACACCATGCGGAATGTTCCAAGTTAAGTATTGTTGGGCTAGTTTAGGTGTATAGGTTAAAACCAGGGCTTCCCTTTCTTTATACTTCTGTTGGGCGAGTATATCCAGTTTATAACATAGTTCCCAGGACATACTTTTTAACTTTAACTTTAATTCTGATGGAGAAAGTGAAAATAACGTACTTTCATCCAGTTCCAGTATCGAAACAGCTTTTCTAAAAATTTTTACCAGCTGCGAGAACTCATTAAAGTTGCCCAAAAGTTCCTTTTTTAAAATTTCTCGTAAGGTTCCTGGTTTACCTCGGGCCAAGCATGCTACCCATCTTACGAGAGCAGCCAACCCTTGAGCCCAGCAACTTCGCAGTCCGAATTCCAGCCTGCAAGAAGATGTGGAGCAGGCTGAATTAAATGAGGAAATTTTCCTTAATACCTTCCCCTCCATTTTTTGCATAAAATCCCATTGATTTAGATCCACCAATTCCATTCCATAAAGGAGGGTAGCAGGAATCTTTGCTCGGAATACCTCCAAGCATAAGGAGAAGTGCCTCTTCCCCGTCGCTTTATACAAGGAACATAATCCCCTACCATGGGCCATTGCTTTTCTAGAATTATTTTCGATGTGGGGCTTCTCACTAAGGTTAGAAGATATTATTTTGCCTAGAAACGTGTAGGAGTTAACTACCTCAAGTTTTTCTCCGCTTAATGTCCAGTTGAAACTCCTGGATCTGCACTTCTTCTTACCAAAGATGCACATGATTTTGCTTTTTGAGCTATTGATTTTCATATAGTGTGCATCAGCGAATTCATTCAATGTATGGAGACGATTAGCGAGACCTTTCGGGGTCAGATCTAAAACAAGTATGTCGTCTGCATACATTAGAATAGATATAGCAGTTCCTCCAATTTTTGGGGCTAGTCCCTCACAATCTGCAACAGCGGTTGGCAAATCGGCCATATACAGGGAAAACAGTGTGGGTGCCAATATACATCCTTGTTTTAGTCCATTCCGGGAGGGGATAGCTTGAGAGAGACCCCTTTCGCCGCCTTGTAACACCCTACACCATGTGTTCCAGTGTAGGGACTTAACTAAATCCAATAAGTATCCCGGCATACCCAATGCCGACAGCTTTCTCCACAGCGTCGGTCGGTCCACCCTGTCGAACGCTGCGGAGAAATCTATAAATGCTGCATATATGCCCCCACCACGTACACGAACATATTTGTCTACAATTACCTGTAGCAGAGTTAGGTTATCTAGAGTTCCGTGCTCTTTTCGAAATCCTGTCTGTTCCCTAGGTATAATATTATTTAAATTTGCCCATTCTGTTATTAATACTAATAAAAGTTTTGCAACAATTTTCCCTATCGCGTCCAATAAAGCAATTAGGCGATAATTAGAGGGATTATCCCGGTCTCCTTTTTTAAAAATTGGGATCAGGATACTTCCCCGCCAAGAGTCGGGAACTGTTCGAGTTTTAAAACACGCCCGAAACACTGGAAGAAGAATCCTGCTCCAAGTGATTACGTCTTGCTTAATTATAGACATGGGCAATTCGTCGGGTCCCATAGCCCCAGAAGAGCGCATGCTCCTGATTGCGATAGCTATGGAATGCTCAGTGGGGAGTTCCATTTTAGAATCGGTATTAAAATCTGGAACCCATGCATCGCCCCCTGCATCATTGGGCGCATATAAGGTGGTCACAAATTGGGTCCAGACATCTTCAGTAATAACAATCGGAGTGGACGTTTTTACAGATCCACATCCTTGCCTTATTATGGACCAAAAATCTCTAGAGTTTTTACAATTTGATGCCTCTCTTAGCTTGATCCATAAAGTGTCTTCTTTGTCTCTTTTTAACTTGGCTCTCAATCTCACCCTCCTTCTTTTTAACAGAGCTAGCTGTAACCCATTCTCCCCAGATCTATTAAGGTATTGCATCCTAACAAGTTTATTGATTTCTTTATTTAACCTTAATAGAGGACTAGGAGAAAAATATTTATTTTTATAATTTCCTGTACTCCTAGCCATTTCGGTGATTTTTTGGATGAGGGTTTCAAGGAACATGAATTCCCTACCTTGCCAATAGTCGAGCTCAGTTAGAAATTGGGTAAGGATGTTTTGTACATCTTTATTATGACTAGATCCCCAATAACATCTATCTGAGTGGCGATTAATAGTAAAGCCTCTGTTCTTTAAGGACCAGAGGTCAGATTCAGGGGGTATTAATGAGACAGTTAATTTAATAATTTTATGGTCACTCAAGGGGGTATGAGTGATTACCAAATCTTTAAGAAAAGAGAACGTGTCAAAGTCTGTTATTACATAGTCCAAAATAGATTCTCCCCTGGTTGAACCATGAGTATAATTAGCCGGGGTATCTGAAGGCATTCTGCCATTTATAATAATTCCCTCCACGGCACTGAGTTCCCCAAGAAGAATCTTGCCCCTTTTGTTAGTTTTTATTTTATTGGGCAGAAGAGCTTGGGGAATATTATATACTTCTTCCTTTGCTTTATTTCTAAATATGTCTAAGGAAGTATTAGACACTTTACAATTTAGGTCCCCCACCAGTAGTAAGTATGGGGGGTCATCCACCTCTAATAATTGCTTTATATAGGAAAACATACGTTTTAAAACTGTCGTAAAATTATCTTCAGGAGGAATGTAGGCATTTAATATTATAAACGAAGACCGTTGAACAACAGGATCCAGGTTAGAAATAGTTATGGATTGGAATAGATTACTCTCGTTCTTATAATGTGAGAAATGCCATTGTAATGCATTGGCTAATAAACAGGCAATTCCGCCTTTAGCATGGCCTTTTTTAGATGGAGTTGCAGCGGCCTCTAGGACGAAGTAGTCATTCCCTCCATAAGGAAGAGTATCACACCATGTTTCTTGGATACATAACACATCCGCATTCAAGGAGAGGAGATAATCAAATTTTTCAGGGCAATTAGACAAGCCAGCGGCATTCCAAGAGACAATTTTTAAACACTGGTTAAAGATGTGAAGATGGTCGTGGGTTTCTCGAGGTGGTATTTGAGAGAACTCCAGGTAACCAGTTCCACATCGAAGAGTCTTCAGTTAGAGGGTTATCTGTGCTACCAGGTAAGGGAAGGACCTGGGAAACCATACGTTTGCCTCTGGAGAGCCAAATTTTTAGGTCATTATTACATATAGGAAAAACATCCTGTCCAGAGGTCAACTTTGTATTTCTTTCATTAAGAGAAAGACACAAATTTTTATTAACAAAAGGTAGCACGTCAATTCCTCTACATTGGAATGCTTCGGCTTGTTGAAGAACTAGATTAGCAATTATTTTAGAGTAAAACGTTACCCTTATTCGTTGGCCATTTATAGATCTTATTGGGAGAACTAAATCTATATCATTTGTTAGAACCAACTTTAAACTTTCAATCTCATTGAAGCAGCTGAGTAGCCAAGATCTGTTCATTTTTAGATCAGAATCAAATAATGGAAGAAAATCCAATGAACAAGTATCCACAAATGAAATAGGGCTTTTTGCTGATTGAGGTATTACGTTCCTAGCTACCTCCGTCTGAGGCAGAAAGATAGGAGCTGTTGGATTAAATACTCTTGTTACTATCGGGAAATATTTATCATCGATACTTATAGGTTGGGGAACAGGGGCATCAACTACTGGACCAGAAACCACCCTGTCCATAGTTACTTCAACCGGGGAAATTCCATTGGAATCATTTAAGATACTTTCCACTTCCACCTTATCCGGAATATCAGAAGGTGGGCTATACCCTCTTTCTATAGGAGCGGGTGTTTCAGTTATTATATGTTTTGGAAAAATAATTTGTCTAGGTCTTTTCTTTTTATATTTACGTGTAGGTTTCCCCTTTTTCCCTCTTGATTTCATTTTGGCAGCTCTAGGAGACCCCGAGGAAACTTCTGGCTCCTTTTTATCATGTACAAAAATGGGAAAGAGATCATGGCCCCCCGTTTGAGGTACTTCACTCACATTTTCTTCCTGCTCAACTAGCAATGGTTCGGTTCTCAGAAGCAGGGCAGATGAAGTGGATTGATTAGATGACTTATGAATCTCCGCCTCTGTAGATAATCCCAAAGGGGCCTTTCCCATCACTTCAGTAGTGTTATCAACCTCTTTATGAACAGCAAGAACAGTGTTAGCAGGAGTAACGAGAGGCTTAATTACATTTTCAACAATTTTCACATTTTGTGCCAACAATGCCTGCAGTATCTCAGTAACCGAAGACAAAATACAATCAGAGTTTACAGCAAATTTTCCCATTAAAAGTAATATGGAAGACAGAATTTGCTCAAGGGCTATGAGTGACTCTGAGATGGGTTTATCATTTTTTGGGTAATTTGAAGATGTAAGGGGACAAATCCCCGATAAATTAAAATGCGGGGATTGTACATCAATCTGCGGGGAAAAATTATCTGTGGATTTAATGGAGGGCGTACTGCTATATAATAGCAGACCAGATGGTGTTTCTCCACTAGGAGTTTTATTAGCTACTAGGTGGGGTAAAGATGTCTTATCCACATATCGACCGCAGAGTTCTCACTCATAGTCGTTGAAATGTCGCTCATTATCACACTGAAATTATGGAAATGTCACACACTTGCAATCTGAAACCTTGACAGATATGTATGCTCTCCTTGACACCGACCTGATCAGACACTGCACCCTGCTCAGCTGCTCTACCGACGTTAAGTGGACGCTCTTGTGATCTGTCTGACGACGACGTCGGTCGGATGCCAACAGCAGGTACTCCCTGTCAAAGCAATCGTGACTAAACACCCGGCATCGAAGACTTCAGCAGGGGGGTGGGGCGTTCATCAAGACGGCTGTTAGGCAGCTGGGGCGATAATTTCCGGGGTTAGAGTTCAACTGCACGGCAGCTGATTCATCCTTTGGTAGGAAGGTTTTCTCTTTTCTTATTAATTGTATGTTATGTGAATGACGCATTCAATGTAGCACAGCGTCATGGGATACAAAGTGCGCTTGAGTGTCACATTTTAGACAGGATCATGAGGTGCAAAGTTTTCGCTGGCTCGTTGGCTGTTAGTAGTGCGCACGCGCGAGTCCTGACATTCGCGCGTGCGCGGTGCTTTGAACGACGGCAATGGCTGGAGGGCAGCAGCGGCAGGCATCGGTGTGTGACTTTGTAGTATGCAAGAGGTTGAAGGTAAGTCTCGCCCTCGGAAATCTCACCCAGTTCAACAGGATTTTCTTCTGTGCTAAACATTCCCCCTGTCGGTGTTGAACTTGATTCTTTTGTCTTACGGTACTGGGCTGCGCCAATGCCCACGCACAAATGGGCGAGCTGGACGCAGGCCGAGCGCTCCAGTCTTATGACAGGCGCACTGAGCTGTGTGCCTTTTGGTTATGCAAACAGCAGCGCCCCTCTCTCTTATCGTGCTCCAGGCTCGTCCGTATTCCTGCGTGCTTATTTCTTTGTCAAATTTGCCAGTTTAAAGTGGTCCCTCATTATCATACCTCGGGAGTTGTTTTTCACACCCCATTGGCTCCCTTCCTTGCCCTAGTTGGGGGAGGGGTTCGCAGCTCTGCTGACACACACCAAAACGCCCTCATCAACGTGAGGTAGCTAAGCTATGGGCGATTCGGGTGAGATAGAGCGGTCTTTGATGGTTCTATTTTCTGGAGTAAGAAGAGAGTATGCAGTATGTGCGTGAGGGTTCAGTGTTCATTTCCATCCACTTGTTTACAGTACTTTTACTTTCTATCTGTTAAGTTATAGTATTGTATTGTGTCCTGCCAAGGAATTAAGGAGTGCAAAATGTTTCCCATGTCTTCATTGCTTGATTTTGCTTGTAAGAACGTGTCACTCGTAGTCTTTGAGGTGTAACTCGTAATTACACTGAAATTATGAAAATGTCACACATGGAAACATTAAATAAACCTTGGCTGCTATGCTGATCTGTGTACACAAATGGGCCCCCAACTACCTTATTGTATTCACTTTCATCAGCAAGGTTGCCAAATTACTGTCCACTCAGTGCAGGCTATATCTCAGCAAGCGTTGGGCCCACTCCTAGCAGTTGAAAAATTGATTACTTTACTCTTTATTTCGGCGGCTGCATTTGGTGTCATACATGCCAATGAACCCGATTCAGGCAGGAAAGTCCAGATTTTTGAAGAGCAAAAATGGCTTCTTTGGCTGTTTCCCACCTGAAATTGGCTCTGCTTCAATAGGAGTCAATGTGGAAAATTCATTCCCCACTTGCATATTTAAAATATCCCACTATTCTAGTCTAAAATGGTAGGATAGATGTGGTATAGGGGAGTGGGGCAGCATCATAGGTGTTTTTATTTTATTTATTTGTTATTTTGAAAGTTTTATAGAGCGCAAACAAGACCCAAGGGGGTATCAGAGCGCTGTGCAGCGTTGTCGTCAGCAATTATACAGAACATAAAGAAGGTAATATATTAGTATAAGTGGTGCACTATAGCGCTCCGAGTAAAACATCATACAAATGGAAAGAACCAAGATATGCGATGTGCATCAAGGAATATTAACAACAAGCATTTATTAGAGCTATTGACATTGTAAATGACAACATTTTCATTTATGTGTTGGTTTTGAAAACCGAAAAATAAATGGCATTGTCATTTATAATGGCAATAGCTTAATCTCTTGCAAATGCCACACATAAACACATAGACCCACACACACACAGTCCCCCCCCCCGAACAGAGTCCCCCCCCCGAACAGAGTCCCCCCCCCCGAACAGAGTCCCCCCCCCGAACAGAGTCCCCCCCCCCGAACAGAGTCCCCCCCCCGAACAGAGTCCCCCCCCCGAACAGAGTCCCCCCCCCCGAACAGAGTCCCCCCCCCCGAACAGAGTCCCCCCCCCCGAACAGAGTCCCCCCCCCCGAACAGAGTCCCCCCCCCCGAACAGAGTCCCCCCCCCCCGAACAGAGTCCCCCCCCCCCGAACAGAGTCCCCCCCCCCGAACAGAGTCCCCCCCCCCGAACAGAGTTCCCCCCCCCCGAACAGAGTCCCCCCCCCCGAACAGAGTCCCCCCCCCCCGAACAGAGTCCCCCCCCCCGAACAGAGTCCCCCCCCCCGAACAGAGTCCCCCCCCCCCGAACAGAGTCCCCCCCCCCGAACAGAGTCCCCCCCCCCCGAACAGAGTCCCCCCCCCCCCCGAACAGAGTCCCCCCCCCCCGAACAGAGTCCCCCCCCCCCGAACAGAGTCCCCCCCCCCCGAACAGAGTCCCCCCCCCCCCGAACAGAGTCCCCCCCCCCCCGAACAGAGTCCCCCCCCCCCCGAACAGAGTCCCCCCCCCCCGAACAGAGTCCCCCCCCCCCGAACAGAGTCCCCCCCCCCCGAACAGAGTCCCCCCCCCCCGAACAGAGTCCCCCCCCCCCGAACAGAGTCCCCCCCCCCCGAACAGAGTCCCCCCCCCCGAACAGAGTCCCCCCCCCCCCCCCGAACAGAGTCCCCCCCCCCCCGAACAGAGTCCCCCCCCCCCGAACAGAGTCCCCCCCCCCGACAGAGTCCCCCCCCCCCCGAACAGAGTCCCCCCCCCCCGAACAGAGTCCCCCCCCCCCGAACAGAGTCCCCCCCCCCCGAACAGAGTCCCCCCCCCCCGAACAGAGTCCCCCCCCCCCCGAACAGAGTCCCCCCCGAAGGTCCCCCCCCCGAACAGAGTCCCCCCCCCCCCCGAACAGAGTCCCCCCCCCCCCGAACAGAGTCCCCCCCCCCCGAACAGAGTCCCCCCCCCCCGAACAGAGTCCCCCCCCCCCGAACAGAGTCCCCCCCCCCCGAACAGAGTGTCCCCCCCCCGAACAGAGTGTCCCCCCGTGTCCCCCCCCCGAACAGAGTGTCCCCCCCCCCGAACAGAGGTCCCCCCCCCCGAACAGTGTCCCCCCCCCCGAACAGAGTGTCCCCCCCCCGAACAGAGTGTCCCCCCGCCCCCGAACAGAGTGTCCCCCCCCCCCGAACAGAGTGTCCCCCCCCCCCCGAACAGAGTGTCCCCCCCCCCCGAACAGAGTGTCCCCCCCCCCGAACAGAGTGTCCCCCCCCCCGAACAGAGTGTCCCCCCCCCCCGAACAGAGTGTCCCCCCCCCGAACAGAGTGTCCCCCCCCCCCGAACAGAGTGTCCCCCCCCCCGAACAGAGTGTCCCCCCCCCCCGAACAGAGTGTCCCCCCCCCGAACAGAGTGTCCCCCCCCCGAACAGAGTGTCCCCCCCCCGAACAGAGTGTCCCCCCCCCGAACAGAGTGTCCCCCCCCCCGAACAGAGTGTCCCCCCCCCCGAACAGAGTGTCCCCCCCCCGAACAGAGTGTCCCCCCCCCGAACAGAGTGTCCCCCCCCCGAACAGAGTGTCCCCCCCCGAACAGAGTGTCCCCCCCCCGAACAGAGTGTCCCCCCGGGTCCCCCCCCGAACAGAGTGTCCCCCCCCCCGAACAGAGTGTCCCCCCCCCCGAACAGAGTGTCCCCCCCCCGAACAGAGTGTCCCCCCCCGAACAGAGTGTCCCCCCCCCGAACAGAGTGTCCCCCCCCCGAACAGAGTGTCCCCCCCCCGAACAGAGTGTCCCCCCCCCGAACAGAGTGTCCCCCCCCCGAACAGAGTGTCCCCCCCCCCCGAACAGAGTGTCCCCCCCCCCCGAACAGAGTGTCCCCCGCCCCCCGAACAGAGTGTCCCCCCCCCCGAACAGAGGTCCCCCCCCCGAACAGAGTCCCCCCCCCGAACAGAGTCCCCCCCCCCCGAACAGAGTCCCCCCCCCCCCGAACAGAGTCCCCCCCCCCCCGAACAGAGTCCCCCCCCCCGAACAGAGTCCCCCCCCCCGAACAGAGTCCCCCCCCCCCGAACAGAGTCCCCCCCCCCGAACAGAGTCCCCCCCCCCGAACAGAGTCCCCCCCCCCGAACAGAGTCCCCCCCCCGAACAGAGTCCCCCCCCCCGAACAGAGTCCCCCCCCCCCGAACAGAGTCCCCCCCCCCCGAACAGAGTCCCCCCCCCCGAACAGAGTCCCCCCCCCCGAACAGAGTCCCCCCCCCCCGAACAGAGTCCCCCCCCCGAACAGAGTCCCCCCCCCCGAACAGAGTCCCCCCCCCCGAACAGAGTCCCCCCCCCCGAACAGAGTCCCCCCCCCCGAACAGAGTCCCCCCCCCCGAACAGAGTCCCCCCCCCCGAACAGAGTCCCCCCCCCCCGAACAGAGTCCCCCCCCCCCGAACAGAGTCCCCCCCCCCCGAACAGAGTCCCCCCCCCGAACAGAGTCCCCCCCCCCGAACAGAGTCCCCCCCCCCGAACAGAGTCCCCCCCCCCCGAACAGAGTCCCCCCCCCCCCGAACAGAGTCCCCCCCCCCCGAACAGAGTCCCCCCCCCCCGAACAGAGTCCCCCCCCCCCGAACAGAGTCCCCCCCCCCCGAACAGAGTCCCCCCCCCCGAACAGAGTCCCCCCCCCCCGAACAGAGTCCCCCCCCCCGAACAGAGTCCCCCCCCCGAACAGAGTCCCCCCCCCGAACAGAGTCCCCCCCCCGAACAGAGTCCCCCCCCCGAACAGAGTCCCCCCCCCCGAACAGAGTCCCCCCCCCGAACAGAGTCCCCCCCCCGAACAGAGTCCCCCCCCCGAACAGAGTCCCCCCCCCCCGAACAGAGTCCCCCCCCCCGAACAGAGTCCCCCCCCCCCGAACAGAGTCCCCCCCCCGAACAGAGTCCCCCCCCCCGAACAGAGTCCCCCCCCCGAACAGAGTCCCCCCCCCGAACAGAGTCCCCCCCCCGAACAGAGTCCCCCCCCCCGAACAGAGTCCCCCCCCCCCGAACAGAGTCCCCCCCCCCGAACAGAGTCCCCCCCCCCGAACAGAGTCCCCCCCGCCCCCCCCGAACAGAGTCCCCCCCCCCCCCCGAACAGAGTCCCCCCCCCCCCCGAACAGAGTCCCCCCCCCCCCGAACAGAGTCCCCCCCCCCCCCCGAACAGAGTCCCCCCCCCCCCGAACAGAGTCCCCCCCCCCCCGAACAGAGTCCCCCCCCCCCCGAACAGAGTCCTCCCCCCCCCCCCCGAACAGAGTCCTCCCCCCCCCCCCGAACAGAGTCCTCCCCCCCCCCCCGAACAGAGTCCTCCCCCCCCCCCCCCGAACAGAGTCCCCCCCCCCCCGAACAGAGTCCCCCCCCCCGAACAGAGTCCCCCCCCCCCGAACAGAGTCCTCCCCCCCCCCCCGAACAGAGTCCTCCCCCCCCCCCCCCGAACAGAGTCCTCCCCCCCCCCCCGAACAGAGTCCCCCCCCCCCCCCCCGAACAGAGTCCCCCCCCCCCCCCCGAACAGAGTCCTCCCCCCCCCGAACAGAGTCCCCCCCCCCCCCGAACAGAGTCCCCCCCCCCCCCGAACAGAGTCCTCCCCCCCCCCCCAACAGAGTCCTCCCCCCCCCCCCGAACAGAGTCCTCCCCCCCCCCCCGAACAGAGTCCCCCCCCCGAACAGAGTCCCCCCCCCCCCCGAACAGAGTCCCCCCCCCCCCCCCGAACAGAGTCCCCCCCCCCCCCCCCCGAACAGAGTCCCCCCCCCCCCCCCCCGAACAGAGTCCCCCCCCCCCCCCCCCGAACAGAGTCCCCCCCCCCGAACAGAGTCCCCCCCCCGAACAGAGTCCCCCCCCCCCGAACAGAGTCCCCCCCCCCCGAACAGAGTCCCCCCCCCCGAACAGAGTCCCCCCCCCCCGAACAGAGTCCCCCCCCCCCGAACAGAGTCCCCCCCCCCCCGAACAGAGTCCCCCCCCCCCCGAACAGAGTCCCCCCCCCCCCCGAACAGAGTCCCCCCCCCCCCGAACAGAGTCCCCCCCCCCCCCGAACAGAGTCGCCCCCCCCCGAACAGAGTCGCCCCCCCCCCGAACAGAGTCGCCCCCCCCCCGAACAGAGTCGCCCCCCCCCCGAACAGAGTCGCCCCCCCCCCGAACAGAGTCGCCCCCCCCCCGAACAGAGTCGCCCCCCCCTGAACACAGAGTCCCCCCCCCCCCTCCTGAACACAGAGTCCCCCCCCCCCCCCGAACACAGAGTCCCCCCCCCCCCTCCTGAACACAGAGTCCCCCCCCCCCTCCTGAACACAGAGTCCCCCCCCCCCCTCCTGAACACAGAGTCCCCCCCCCCCCTCCTGAACACAGAGTCCCCCCCCCCCCCTCCTGAACACAGAGTCCCCCCCCCCCCTCCTGAACACAGAGTCCCCCCCCCCCCTCCTGAACACAGAGTCCCCCCCCCCCCCCCTCCTGAACACAGAGTCCCCCCCCCCCCCCTCCTGAACACAGAGTCCCCCCCCCCCCCTCCTGAACACAGAGTCCCCCCCCCTCCCTCCTGAACACAGAGTCCCCCCCCCCTCCCTCCTGAACACAGAGTCCCCCCCCCCCCCTCCCTCCTGAACACAGAGTCCCCCCCCCCCTCCCTCCTGAACACAGAGTCCCCCCCCCCTCCCTCCTGAACACAGAGTCCCCCCCCCCTCCCTCCTGAACACAGAGTCCCCCCCCCCTCCCTCCTGAACACAGAGTCCCCCCCCCCTGAACACAGAGTCCCCGCCCCGCACACAGAGCTACACACACACACACACCTGCCCCCAACGTTGGAGTTGCCTGCGCACTTGCAGGGCAACTCGAAAGCACAGAGCTGTAGTATACTTTGACTCATACTAATAAGAGAGTGAAAGGAATGATTGAAATATTAAAGTAGACTTACCGCAATTTAAACCAAGAGGCACAAGATGGCAGAGTAATAGAAATGATGACGAGGGGAAAACAGTAAGGCTTGGAATTATAGTGTTATGGTAGGCTTTATGGGGTAGAGCAGTCGCGAAAAAATTTGTACTGTAATGAAAGCTTTGGCAAAGGTAGAGCAGACTGGCCCGAAGCTGTAGTTAAATGAGAGACTCCACAAGGGTAAAAGATAGGCACAGAGGTATAGTTGAATGAAGGCCATAAGAAGTAGACAACAGGGGCACGGACTAAGTGCATAAAATAAAAAAAACTAACCATGACATACCAAATCGAACAGCATACACAATACGCAAAAGCAGTGATTGTCATAGGGGCACGCCAATAGGAAAAGCATACACCGCGCTAGTAAGACGGCCGCCATTTGCTACTATACTAAACAATGCGGCGAGAGTCACCTACTAACCTGCACTTTAAGAGATTAATCTATTAGTATTTGCAATAGTGAATTTTTTTTAGATACTCAACTTGGAGTGGTCCACCGCAAAGGCCACTACAACAATACTGTATATACACAAAACCAAGGAGTATCACATATTTAAAAAAAAAACATATTTTCAAAAAAGTCCTTTGGTGACAAAGTTCATATAAAGAAAACTCTGTAAAGCAGGCTTTACTTCTTCTCAATTTTTATTTGTTCTTTTTCACTTCACTTGTGATTGTTTAAAGATGCTTCAAAATCATAGATGTTTCAAATACAGCCACTTCAATTGATGATCACATGTATTATCTTACAGCCTACGCGTTTCGTCCTCACAGGGACATCATCAGGGCTGTAAAAAGTAAAAAAGAAAAACAATATTTTGTAATATAAATCTATAACTGACTATAAATCAGAGAATACAAATCAAATTTCCTCATAGTATCATTTCTCTGTACAACCTCAAAAGAAAAGAGGGAATTTTGGTCTGTTATGGCCAGTTGCTGAACCATCTAAACACTGTAACATGACTGGAATAATTATTTGGTTTAACAGTTTATTAACACTAGGTCTGCATATTGCTACCTATTTAACAATCTAAGCTGATGCTCTAAGAAAGCCTGCCTATATAACATTCTAATTAACACCGCCATTAATTTGAGAAATTTTGACAGAACTGCTACTCACATAAGTTATAAAAAGTATCTAAAAGACATTAATACCTGAGACCTTTTATCATGACGAAAAGTTGAATAATTACATTCCTATATATTGAATGGGTACCCCCTGTTTGGATGCTATAAGCACGTTAGAAACTCATATAAAAAGATAGTGATATGAGCTCACCTAGAGTATATGAGGATTATTGATGAGGAATATTTTCCTTTAGAATCAAATTGTTGGAACGAATGCGGTAAAAAGAAGTCTTCAGCACTAGTAGCATGAGATTAATAGCGTCCAGTAATCTAAACAAAGGAAAATATCTGTTTTGTAAATTCGTTGGTTAATATTAAATAAGTACAATGACTAAGTTAATTTGGGTGATAGCATTACTAGGCTATCTAGTACAAACTAGACTGTGGTAAGTCATGGGACCCAAGATAAACTGCAAATCATACCATTCAAACTTCACCCAAAGCTGTGAATTCAGTCCCTTTGTCTTGAAACTAATCTTAGTAAGGATAGGGTTTCAAAAATTGTAATTCTGTGAAAGAGAAAATGTAAAACAAAACTTAATTAAAGATCCCCTTGTTGTAACCCCAAAGGACGTCTGTTTTGACAAGCAAGGAGACTCATCAAGAGAGTATCTAGTATACGCCTACCTCCGTCTGTGAAGATCAGCTTCATCCGCATCGACTCTCCTGGTAAAGAGTCGACAATTCCGTGTTGAAGATCAACGTTATTTAAATATATCTTGAACCAATCAAAAACTAACTTATTTTGCGCCAAAAAGTCTGCTCAATTAGGCGTCCTAAGTTCCCTACAACGTCCGAATATTAATTTGCGTTGTAGCTATAACCACAGTCCCGCTTTGCTTAAAGAGGAAATTCACATAGCATTTCCGGTATATTTTTCGACCAATAAGAATCTTGCCTAATGCTTGCCCAAGCGCCGGCTTAATGGTATAACATGAGTTCCCTACAAGGTCCGCATGTTCAATTGCGTATTTGTAGCTTTAATGTCGGTCCCGTTAGGCATTAGGCGGAAATCCTAGTAATGTTTCCGGTTTGTGAGGCAGTCACAGTGATAGGTGCCGCCAATCTAATGTGTATTTGTCCGTAAAATGAAAATAACGTAACACATGGATTGCGTCTTATACTGCTATATATACAAGGGGGAATATGTATCTTGATTACAGTATTATGAAATATACAGGCAAATTCGGTGTGGCAATAACTAGTCAGTGTTGTATATCCTTATCGCCTCGGCCGACTTAATTTGGGCGTTTACATTCCCTACTTCGTCTGCATATCCATATTTGAGTCCTAGTGACATAATTTTGTGCTGCTCTCATTGTGCTCAAAGTGGAAACCAGTGTAATGTTTCCGATAAATATTACTATATGAACATATAACATCGCATCCAAACTGGGGGTGGCCAAACTAACAGTTCTCCTCAAACATAGTAGTTTGTATGCATGTACCCAATCGCGCATATCCTATCATTATTCTCAGTCCTAATATAATCATTCTAAACATATAAAGTGTTCTAGTTTGACATATTATGAGTCACTATTAATCTATATCAACTGAATTACTATATTTGATAATGAGGTGCCGGGTTTTTAGCGACCCGGTGGTGCCAGGAGATCACACCCGAAGACCTCTAGGTTCTCCCTGTTCTGGACTACAGAAACACAGAGTCTTCTAGTTGAAGTCAGAGATCGAGTTTTATTGGCTGCAACCAAGTAACATGTGTCCTAGAAGTACGACAGCACAGGCCGTAAGTTCTCAGGAGACTGTTCGTTTTTACAGAACCAGCCTTCTCCTTATATACATGAATAACAGCTGCGGGCAAGAATTCTCGAGTTTATGATATGGCTATACACATATTTCTACAATAATACAAAGAGCGAAGTCATGCTGGTCAGCACATATTTTAGATGTCCAGTTTGTGATGGATTACCCCGCCAGATCCAGAATTCCCATCAGATATCGATGAAACACCAATAAGGTCGGGCACCCTCCCATCGTAAAACTGGTCATAAACAAGAATCATGGACAGGTGTAGGTGTATGGAAAACAGGGTCTGTATGTAGTGAATGGTTTATGACATGTTGTGCCTCGATGATATCTTGCTCGGCCACTGGGCGAGGAGCTGCCCGAACAGGCTTGGCTGGAGGCAGTGGAGTCAGCTTCGGCCAGGTCATGGGGAAGTCAGCTACGGTGGACGTGTCCTTTCAGATCAAACTCGGTCTTAATCAATTGACTATATGAGGGCAAGTCATAAGATGGATGCCGTTTACAAAATGGAGTCTGAGGGTTCGGGACGGAAACCACGATTTAAGGGTGTTAGCATCACTCAATCATGACGCAAATGCATAGGGATAATGTCCTAATCATTACCGGTCCGTAGATACCAAATTTGTCATGGTACGACGATATTTTGTGATACGGGTGTTGGACCTCGATATCGGTGGAACAGCAGGGTCCGGATTTACAGTACCACAGACCCTCCTTTTGCCCTCACATTAGGCAATAACTCATGCTAATCTGAGTCCAAATCTGTATTGATGAATTCATGGAGATGCTGCTGTAGCATCATTCTGTTGCTCAAATCGTCCCTTGATACAGGCTTCCTTACACATGAAGTAGCGCAGAGGCCATATATTGCAGGAGCGCACTGCACAAACAGGCAGAACATAAACAGAACGGCTAAGATCATCCCGATGAAGATCAGAGTTTTCCATCCCCAGGCAGAGATCAGTTCCCGGAACCACCCTAGCAGAGACCAATCCCCTTTCTCCATGTGAAGGGAATCAGAGATTTTGTGTAATTTGGAGATGGCCTGGTACACTGTCGGAGCATTATCGGGGATGAAAATGCAGCAACTAGATTGGATCACTCTACATACACCACCACGGTCTGCAAGTATGACATCTAGGGCTACCCTGTTCTGAAGGGTCATAAGTCGATCCGACTGAAGCTCAGCTGTCAAGTTGCTAAGGGCACCGGCCGTTTCAGTCACAGCGGACTCAACTATCCTCGTCAATTGTCGAATGTTCCTGCTGTTCACCATGGGCCCCCAAAATGGCAGAAAACCCTTTGCGAAGTCTCCAAACTCCTGACCCGCAGTGTCGTCTTGACTCACGACACCCCTAACTGTCCTTGTCCGATGGTAATCTGCCCCGGCCGTGTAGGTGGGTGGCAGCAAAAACGAGATAAAGCACGTGCCCGAGAAGTCAGGGGGCAACCATGTATAGGCTTTGTCATGGCAGACGAAATAGGTGCCTTTAGCCGCCAAGAATGGAGGGGAAGTTCGGGAGGCAAACACATATGTTTCCGTGCATATGCTCTTCCCCAACTGTGCTTTGGGATCCCTGCCAATACCTTGCAGACATAAGTGACCTCGGTGGGGCACTATCCAGACTGGGGAGGATTTCTTTGTTTTCTGGCTTTTATTCAAAGAGATCCCGTATTTAGTCACATTCCAACGGCTGTAGGGAGTGAGTTCATCTTTAGGAATCGTTTGATACGTGTCAACATCCCTACTCATATTTCGTATTCCTACCACTAGTGCCTTGTTGCTGGAATCGCTCTCCATGGAACGGGGCGGGTATGGTTCTAGGGCGAACAGGAACATGTTCTGGAAAGCCCACAGAGAACCGTAATAACTGAATGGTAGGATGAAGTATGGAATGCCCTTATCTGTCGTGTGCGGCATGAGTCCGCAGATCCAACAATTCGATGTGTTCATTATAGACTGGTGCTGGTGTAGGAGCTGGATAAAGGAGTTATTTACGAACTCTTGTCTTCTGGCAGACTCGTGTTCAGGAAGAGGGTGAAAGGAGTGTAAAGAAGCAGTCGGAGAAGGTGTGGGCTCAGTGTTGTTTACAAGGGTGATTTGAAACGTGGATAAGGTGTAACCAATCAAGAACATCATTATGCTACATATCATCAAAATACATATTATCAGGAATTTCTTCCTGGCCATCACAGTGCATATTTTCGTTTTAAAGTTCATGTGTCTAGCAGGTCTCTCTACCCTCGGAAACTCCATCCTCTGGTTGCTGCCCGCGGTGGAAGGTTGCTTCTGCCAAGATGTGCGCTCTGTCCAGTCCGGGGTAATTCCCTCAGACTGACCAGAACCGTTGACCTAGGCGTCCCCGGCTGCACTCCTCAGACTTCAACCGCGGCCCTAGCAGCAGAACCGGATGGCGGTTCGAAAATCAAAAATGAGCTAGTTCCCTGGGCGAGAGAGCTGTAAAATCAAAAATAGTTCATGGAGAAAAGGGAAAATCGCACTAATTCGATTATGTCAGTTCCTTGGTCTTGACCTCAGATTATATCGTTCCTTTCCAGGCACGGTGTGATCTTCAAACAATGTTTCAGGTTCTGTAGTGTCCAACTGCATCGACGGTGGCACAGATCCTTGCAAAATACAATCGCTCTCTTTGTCGGTACCAGTTCCTTTTAATCGTGCATCGCTGAAGGGGACAAAACGAGGTATAAACTCTGTTTCGGAGTCAGCAACTCCTTGCTGGACCCATCGGTCATATGGAAGGGGCAGCGGGACCCTTTTGCAATGGGCGCCGTGCACCCAGTGTTTTTTCCCGTGGACACGTACTGCAGAGCGGGTGGACAGCAAGACCTGGAAAGGTCCGGTCCAGCGAGGCTCCTCGTTCTTTGTTCGCCTGAAGTTCCGAACTAGGATCCAGGAGCCAGGTTCGATGGCGTGGCCTGGATCGTCAGACGCCGGTGGAGAGGAGCTGTGGACCTGTTGATGTAAAGCATGCAGTTTAGTTGTCAGTTCGTGCAAATAGTCAAACAGTGCAGGGTACTCTCTCACTGAGCTTTCTGGGCCTCGGTACTCCCCATATATTTGCTGGGCGCCCGAACACGATCTCGTGTGGGCTAAGTCCTAACCTGGAATGGACAATCATCCTGGTAGACAGGAGTGCTAAAGGCAGGGCGTCTGGCCACTTGAGACCTGTGCTGGCTTAGATTTTGGCCAGTTTCAATTTTAACGTGCCATTATAGCACTCTACCAATCCTGCCGATTGGGGATGATTTGCAGCATGGAATTTCTGGTGGATGCCTAGACACTCACACACTCTCTTCATCACTCGTCCCACGAATTCACTTCCATTATCACTCCAGACAATTCTAGGCATGCCAAATCTAGGGAAGAATTCCTTGACAAGGGCTTTGGCAGTTGACAATGCAGTGTTGTTCTTAAGGGGGTACGCTTCTACCCACCTGGAGAAGGCGCAAACGACAACAAGGACATATTTCAGGTTATTGCATCTCTCCATGTGAATGAAATCGAGTTGCAAGACCTTGAACGGATACGTTGGAGGTGCAAAATGACCAGCTGGGGTTGGGGTTCCCCTACCGGGATTTTGCTTCAAACACACCATACAATTTCTGACCAGATTCTCTGCACATTTTGGGATACCACTATTCTGCCATACTGGGGCCAACAGCTTACATATCCCTTTCACACTGATGTGTGCCATTCCATGGGCCATCGTTACCACTGCGAGCACATAGGCGTTAGGTAACAACTATCGCTGATGTTCTGACAGTTCGACCCAACAACCATTCGCGTCTAATCTACCCTTGCTTTCTCTCCATTCATTCACCTCTTTCTCAGTAGCATCAGCTTGTATAGATTTCACGCTTTTGATGGTGTCCTCACACATACCCACATCAGGGGTCCATCTAGCAGGACCTACGACATACATCCGACTCATTGTGTTCCTTGCAGTCTCTTTCGCGACCTCATCGGCAAATGCATTCCCTCGACCAACATCATCTCGAATCTTTCTATGCGCGCTGCACTTCACAATCGCAACCTGTAGGGGCAAGGTCAGTGACTCGAGAAGGTCGTGTACTAGCTGGCCGTGTTGAATTTTCGCACCATGTGACGTCAGGAACCCACGTTCACGCCACAATCGTCCAAAACTGTGGGCTACGCCAAAGGCGTACTGACTATCAGTATACACGTTCACTCGTTTTCCTTTCGCCAACACACACGCTCTTGTGAGTGCGACTAACTCTGCTGCTTGCGCAGAATTGTGGGGGATGCGAGCTGTCTCTACAATCGTGTGTAATGTTGTCACGGCATATGCTGCAGTCGTATCACCATTTGGCAACTTGAAACATGAACCATCAACCCATAAATTATCATTACATTCAGGGAGGGGAGTGTCCTGCAAGTCTACTCTCCCTTTTGTCTCTTCCTCTGTCCTAAAGCAGCAATCATGTTTGCCGACCTCATCTGGCTCTGCTGGAATGGGTAGTAACGTAGCAGGGTTGAGTGTATCACACCTCTTTATGTGAATGTGACTTGCTAACAGGGTCAATTCATAGCTGGATAGTCGAGCACTAGTTAGATGTTGTGTTTTCGTCCTGTTTAGTAGGATATCTACTGCATGTGGGACCATGACGGTCAGAGTATTATTCATGACTAACCCAGCAGACTGTCGAATACAGACAGCCGCTGCAGCAGTGGCCCTCAAGCAACTTGGTAATGCCTTAGCTACAGGATCTAGAGTCGCGGAGAAATATGCACATGGGCGTTGTTTGTCCCCAAAGTGCTGCGTCAAGACTGATAATGCGCAACCTTCCTTCTCATGGACATATAATGTAAAAGGTTTGCTGTAGTCAGGGTTGCCCAACACAGGAGCCGAACATAATGCCTCACGCAACTCATGGAAACTCGCCTGACAATCTTCAGACCAAGGCAAAGGATTGGGTGTGTCTTTACGCATTAATGCCAGCAAGGGTTTGGCCAACAGTGAGAAGTTCGGTATCCATTGTCTACAGTACGATGTAATGCCCAAGAAGGCACGCACTTCTCTTTGTGTCCTTGGGACACTCAATTCTGCAATTGCCTGTATTCTTTCTGGGGTCAGTCTCCTTCCCTCCTTCGATAAGATGTGACCTAAGTAGGTTACTTCTTGTCTGCAAAATTGTAATTTGGAAAGCGAGACCTTGTGCTTCATGTCACATAAATGACGCAACAATGACAATGTAGCTCGCTTGCAAATCTCTTCAGTATCTGCAGCGATCAGTAAATCGTCTACATAATGAATCAGAGTCACGCCACCAGGTAGAACAATCGTATCGAGTTGTGTTTTCAGAGCCTGACTGAATATTGATGGACTTTCACAGTAGCCCTGAGGAGCGCGTTTAAAGCGGAAGCTTCGTCCTCCTAAATTGAAGCCAAAGATATCTCTGCTCGGCAATCGGGATGCTGAAGAAAGCATTCTTCAGGTCAATCACTGAAAACCAATTGGCTGAGGCTGGAACCATTGTCAATAAGGCAGTAATGTCGGGGACGACTGGAAACTGTGGTACAACAATCTTATTCACTTCCCTTAGATCGATCACAAATCGGTACACAGGGGGCTGTGAAGGATCGGTACGCTTTAAAACAGGCAAAACAGGACTGTTACAAATGTTGCCTGTAGTCTCTTCGATGACATCTTTCGCAATCAGATCGTAGACGATCGCTAACAGAGCCTTTTCACATTCGTTTGATATTCTATATTGGGGAATACGTGGCAACCTAACATTAGCTTTTAATGTTATGACATACGGTGCTATCTCCAAATGACCTACATCATTAGAACCATTCGCCCAAAGTACATCTGGAAGAGATGACAACTCAGTAGGAATTCTTTCCTTTGACAAATACATCGGGGAAATCACTTTCTTACCAAGGGTAAGTTGTACTCCCGAAGGAGAACAGTACAAAGTCGCATATAATCTTTTCAACAAATCCAAACCTAACAAATTTTCGCCACAACCTGTTGTAAGAATGAGGGGTGCTTCTAATTCGCATGGGCCAACAGAAAGGGGCATGGGACTGGAGATCGGGTTTCTAACAGGGGCGCCAGAAAAACCTACTGAAACATTCATTTCGCCGGACAAAGGTGCGCCAGGAAGTTTTGAGTGCATAATAGAACTTTTTGTAGCACCAGTATCCCGCAGAAATGGCTCCGACACTCCGGATGTAATCACCTCGACATAAGGTCCATTCTGATCTACTGGAACTGAAACAACTCCCTCTCTTTGTCCATGGCTGTCCTAGCAATTATTACCCTCATTCTCGTTTTCTGCGTAATAGTCATCTGCATAGTACTGAGCTGACCTGGAAGACGCATTATTCTGTTGGTCAAAGCTATTCATAGAATTCTGAGGCGGAAAAGAAGTGGTATTCTGGGGGAAATTTCCACGGCCCCTACCTCTAGGAGCCTGTTGAACACCTCTACCTCTTGTACCGGAAACACTGTTTAAGCGTCGCGCAAGAGCTGGACAATTACTTTTGAAATGACCCTCTTCTTTGCAATATGCACATTGATTCGGGCCATACGGAGAACGCTGGTGGGAAAACTCGTTTCCTTGCGCGTTTCTCGAATACTGCTGTGGTTGCTGATAATAGGGCTGACTAGGAGTGCGAGGCGGATAGGCTTGCTGGAGAAGAACTTTAGTTTTTAGTTCTTTAGTCTTCTTGTCTGTCTTATCTAGCTCGTCTTTGCGTCTATTTTCATAGTACTGGGCTGTGGCTAAAATCTGCGCTAACGTGGAAACAGCCCAAGCACTCTCTGAATCTTTCAATTTATTGCACAGTTCAGGAAGCAGATTATGTACAAATTTGTCTACAAACAATCTTTGGCCACCCTCGGTAGCCATGTCCTGACCACTATGATCGGTGAAGGTCTCCTCAAATCTCGTGAAAAAGTCAGACACATTCTCATCTTTCTTCTGCTTGCATGCAGATAGCTTGTCCCAATTTACACGTAATTCAGGCATTAACGTTTTCATGTACGCGATAATCCTACCGGGAAGTTCTGCTATTAAAGGCTCGGGTTTAGAACCACCAACTTGTCTAGCATCAGTAGCAGTAATATTAGCCCATGAGTCACCTAGTTCTTGATCATGATCTGCATGACGAATTTTACTCCATAAAGGATGCGGAACAACATTCCCAAACAACATGTCTATATCTGCTAAATTCATTACACATGAGCTGGCGGTCTGTGATAATTCCTTGTAATATCCAGCTGGGTTTTTACGTGGATCAGGTAGTGTCTGTTTGAGTGCTAAAACTTCGGATCTTTTCCAGGGGACATGTACCCATACACGCTGAAAATGCGGCAGAATTGGCGGATTTACATTCGCATCACCTTCCCTCCATACTGGAGGAACCTCTCTCATGGGGTACTGTCGCGTCTTTTTCCTACCAGACATATCATCCTCATTAAACGATCTAGAGCTGTTTCCCTTACTCCTATAAGATAACAACAGATCCATTGCTCGTTCAACATCTGCACCTATAATCATGCCTTCGTAAAATTTGAATCGCATGCGGGCTAGTTCCTGCATTCTGCGTTTTGGGTCATTGTCTTGTAAATCTTCCCAGAGGTACACACACATCTCTTCAAATACATATCTTTGAGTGGATGAATCCCACTGACGGAAAACTTCCATAACAGACTGAACATCATATCTTACAGTATCAGTAACCCATTTGCGCGCTAACTTATTCAGCACTTCTCTTTCCTCGTAGTCGGGTAGTTGACTCCGCAACTGTCTACGTTCTGTTTTAGGGGTCGTTTTAGGCGACCCAAAGAAGGGCGAGAATAGACCAGTGACAGTACTTGCCACTCTCTGTCTGACAGAAGGAGAAGCTTGCGGCGAGGCAGATGCGCCAGAAAAGACAGGCTGATGTAAAGAGGAAGTTGAAGCAACAGCAGAGGAAGTTGAGGCAGTAGCGGACGTAGTATCATAGTGAATAGTTGGAGCAGTAGGCAAAGTTGTAGAAGTAGATGGAGTATGTAGCAAAGGCGGCGGCCCTTGAGAAGCTGGTGTTTGTGCAAGAGCTGCATTTCGTGCGCCAGGGCGCGGTATAACAATACGCTTCGGGGGTCCAACAATACTCGATGTATATGGGGGTGGTGAGTTCAATAAATGGGACATTAATGGATCTTTCTCGGATGTTCCCTTTGAGTCTTGTCCCTCATGTGGTAACATCGGGTAGCATTTATCTACTGCTAGTTTCTTGCTTCTGAGCATTTGTTCACTTTCCTGCTCTTCCTCATTATCCCTGTATGCGATGGCAGCTTGTACCATCGACATGTCTCTTTTTATTTTTCTTTGCTAATTTTATTTCTTTCTGTTTGGCTTCTTTGCGCCATAAGCGAAAAGAGTCAAACATCGCCGGCCGGGCTTTCTTCTTGAACAATTTGACCTCGAGGTTGTCTAATATTTCGGAGTTAAAACTACCATATTGGGGCCATTTTAAAACACCATCCTTGCGGGTGTATTTTATCCATACCTCATTATACGTGATAGGACCTACTCCGTGCTTTATATATAACTCATATGTTGGAGTTCCAATCGGAGGAACCGGACACAAATCCTCTAATCGGGAGTCCCTACTACAACCAAGACAAAACAAGTTTCCAAGTCTGCTGAGACCAGGCATCTTCGCTCACTAGTCTAGCTTCAAACTTCAAGGGATTATCTAATTATGATATTGTCGTGAATACACGAATCCCTCAGTTTTGGTGCTTGCAAGAACCAATACAAACCGTATCTCTGGGATACCAAAACTAAGAACCAAACTAAGAACTGGGAGACGCTCCACTTATACTTAACTGAATATTGAAGATCGGTGACGTCACTAGAAGACTCGTCTATCGTTTCGCTCTACCAAGGATCACTGGGTCCAAAACAGGGCGATAGTCAGGGCAGCAGTCCTTCGTAGCCGTCGGGACACGGGGAACCTCGCAGCAAAGACCTTCGGAACCACGTCGACATGCAGGGGTCGCTGAAGTGGCTGGCCGTCCTCTGGAATTTTCAGACGAAGCTCCTCACGAACATCTGGCTTGGACCGTCACCGCTTGATATCGCCCGAGTTGAGCGCCAACAGAGGTGCCGGGTTTTTAGCGACCCGGTGGTGCCAGGGGATCACACCCGAAGACCTCTAGGTTCTCCCTGTTCTGGACTACAGAAACACAGAGTCTTCTAGTTGAAGTCAGAGATCGAGTTTTATTGGCTGCAACCAAGTAACATGTGTCCTAGAAGTACGACAGCACGGGACGTAAGTTCTCAGGAGACTGTTCGTTTTTACAGAACCAGCCTTCTCCTTATATACATGAATAACAGCTGCGGGCAAGAATTCTCGAGTTTATGATATGGCTATACACATATTTCTACAATAATACAAAGAGCGAAGTCATGCTGGTCAGCACATATTTTAGATGTCCAGTTTGTGATGGATTACCCCGCCAGATCCAGAATTCCCATCAGATATCGATGAAACACCAATAAGGTCGGGCACCCTCCCATCGTAAAACTGGTCATAAACAAGAATCATGGACAGGTGTAGGTGTATGGAAAACAGGGTCTGTATGTAGTGAATGGTTTATGACATGTTGTGCCTTGATGATATCTTGCTCGGCCACTGGGCGAGGAGCTGCCTGAACAGGCTTGGCTGGAGGCAGTGGAGTCAGCTTCGGCCAGGTCATGGGGAAGTCAGCTACGGTGGACGTGTCCTTTCAGATCAAACTCGGTCTTAATCAATTGACTATATGAGGGCAAGTCATAAGATGGATGCCGTTTACAAAATGGAGTCTGAGGGTTCGGGACGGAAACCACGATTTAAGGGTGTTAGCATCACTCAATCATGACGCAAATGCATAGGGATAATGTCCTAATCATTACCGGTCCGTAGATACCAAATTCGTCATGGTACGACGATATTTTGTGATACGGGTGTTGGACCTCGATATCGGTGGAACAGCAGGGTCCGGATTTACAGTACCACAATAAGTATAATTAGAGAATACAATTAGACCATCTCTACACATGATGTGAGAGCAATTGTCTACAAATACTATCTCTATTTAACATCTTAACAGAGTATATGAGCCAGATGCTATTTATAAATGTGTACTTCTATAGTAAACTAACGTATTCTTCTTATGAATTACGTTTATTTCTTCTATCTACTATTGTTACAGTAAAACACATTTTAATTCTCAGCCAAATAAAGTTGGATACATGACATAAATAAAGTCACATTGGTGAACATTCCACTAAACAGAAAACGCTGTTATACTAATTTTTGCAGAATTGACTGTGGGGGTAATCTTACAAAAAGTAATGCATTTCCGAATCACTGTTTAACCCCTCTTTCACTGTTCTACATCGACTGATCCATCTCGCTTCCTCTTTCCTAATATATAGTTCCCAGTCTCCCCCTCTCACACCAGGTTCGATTTTTTTGGAGACCATGAGAATTTAAATCTTTTTGTCCTTCATGACATCTTTTAATGTGAACAAAGATGGGTGATTTGACATCTTCGTTAAGAATAGCCCTTCTATGTTCTTGCATGCGAATCTTGAGAGCTCTTTTAGTGCTCCCAATGTAAGTTTTATTGCATGCACAAATCAATGCATATACCACTCCTGTACTGTTACAGTTATTGAACTGTTTGATCTGGTACGTTCATGTCCTGTTGTATTGAAATTCCTTGGTCTTGTTCATACCCCAAGGACACATATTACACCCCCCACATGTGTAAAAACCATTAGGGGTGACAGGCATCCAGTTTGGTTTAAATGTTATCGTTGGTTGAACATAATTTCTGGTAATAAGATTACTAATAGTCGGGCCACACCTATACACTACTTTTGGTATAGCTCCAATTTGTCCCAAGAGACCTGGTACCCCCAATAGCAAATGCCAATGTTTTTTTACCCCTTGCGTGCGGCGGGAATTCCCCGCCCATGCTGACTCCGCCTTGCGCGGGCGGAGTCATGACGGAACGGTTCCGTCATCAGCACAGCTCACCCGTAGCTGATGACGGAACCGCTCCGTCATCAGCATGCAAGGGGTTAAGAATCCTGAAAATGTTGTCTTTGTCTGTGTTATATGTTGTTACAAATGCCACAGGCCTCTTTATCTCCTTATCTTTAGGTTTGGGTATTAAAGTTGCATGCCTATCTATTTGACTTACTTTCTTGCACGCAGAATCTAGAAGTTTTTTGGAGTAGCCCCGATTTTTTTTTTTTAACCTATTCCTGAGCTTGTTGATTTCAATTTTAAAATCTCCATCATTACTACAATTTCTCCTGATTCTGACCATTTCGCCATATGGTATGCCCTTAATAACTGATACTGGATGTGAGCTGTCTGCCCTCAAAACGGAATTGGTTGCGGTCTCTTTTCTGAAAAGTTTACTTTTAACAGTATCTCCCACTACAAAGAGTTCCACGTCCAGATATTCAATCCTTTCATGTTGAAAGTTCATGGTTAGTGTCACATTGAACAAATTATTGTTCAAAAAAGCCAAATACTCTTCCATCTGTTTCTCAGTACCTCTCCAAAGAATTAGAATGTAGTCTATGAAACGACCCCAGAAAAGTATATGGTCGGTCCAATTGGCGGCTCTTCGGCTCCAGGCATGCTCCCTCTCATACCAACCCATGAATAGGTTGGCATAAGAAGGAGCAAACCTGGATCCCATCGCCGTCCCCCTGATTTGATGGTACCATTCGTTTTGGAAAAGAAAATAATTATTGTTGAGTATGAGAGAGCTCATGGCCACGAGCATTTCAGAATGTTCTACCAAACTAGCACTTCTCTTTCCTAGAAAATGTTTTAATGCTGCTTCCCCTGTGTCATGGTTAATGCATGTATATAAACCCACCACATCCAGGGTTACAAAGCTCATTCCGTCTTCCCAAACCACATTTTCCAGCTTATTTAGTATATCCATTGTGTCCCTCACATAGGAGGGTAAGTTAAGTACTAAAGGTTTCAGAAATCCGTCAACAAATTCAGACAGATGTTCTGTTAGACTTCCTATGCTTGAGACAATAGGTCTTCCTGGTGGATCAATTATTGATTTATACAGCCATTTGCTGTTTGTTTCTAACAGTGGACATGGGTGTGGTCCTATAGTCGCATTGACCTAGACTCTACATGGATGCAATGCATTAAAATTGAGATTTCCCCTAACATGGGCCTTCTGATTGTGAATCTCTACATGCACCTCGGCGGGAAACAAAAAGGGGAAAGAATAAAACAACTAGTAACCGTAATTAACTGTAACTGGGTGGGAAGGATGCGTAGGGGTGACGAGTGGTGGGCACCCAGGAATGACCTAGTCCACCCTGATTCGTTGCAGACTGAGACATGGGGGTCGGACCAGGACGAACCTGAAGAAGAGGAACATGGCTCCTTTAAGTGGGCGTACTCAGAGGAGGAGGACAGGCCTTCGACGCACGTCACTAGCCCAGGATTGGATAAGGAGGAGGAAGTGTATTACTTGGCGTGTGACATCACCCCAAGCGAGACGGCGAGGAGCGGAGACGGAGACGGGGAACCGAGGAGCGCGGAGAGAAGGAGAAATACGGAGGAATTCCTAGGAGCAAGCGGAGGAGAGACCGAGGGAGTGCCAGGAGGCCAACGACCCTGCGAGCCGCCGTGCCACTCTCCCGGGGGAGGAGCGTGGCTTTCCCAGGTACGGCAGCGTATGGCGGCTTGGGCGGAAAGCAAGTTTATGTGATAGTGTAAATAGCCCCTGTTTGTGTCCTGCGTGATCCCTCCCTTTTGTTTCACTTTACCCCGCGTATATCCCTCACCGTCTTGTCCCTTCCCCCGCACCCACTGCACCGACTTAGGATTGAGTGACAAGCCCACTGGTGACAAATATTCCCTCACATATCACCCGGTCCCTTCGGTGCAATATTACCCCAGCGGACGGCTGAACTAACGGCTCCCTCTCTGTTGGTCTTTTCTTACATGGGGGACCGGAGCCAAGACCAGCCCTAACCTCAGGACCCTGACCAGACCTAGAAGACAGCGCTGTGTCCAGGAAAAGCCACGGAAGAACTCCAACCGCCAAGACGGATCCCAGCCAGTTCGCCAAGGAGAGACTCACCTTTAGAACCAGGAGAACATTGATGAAAAATCATCGTGGTATCCCAATAAAACCTTCTTTAACACCACGTACCGTTGTCCCAGTCGTTTCTGCACCACCTCCAGCTATCGCTAGTGCCTCAGGGCAATCAGCCCAGTCCACATTAACATGTTAAAGTCCACCTACCCAAGCGAAAACATGCTTATAACCAGGGATTTCAATATGAATCTAATTCAACGCCAGGAGGAAACCCTCCCCACCCATATTGATCCACGGCAGGGCAATCAAGGTAGACAAAGCGCAATGGGAAGAAAATGTGACACAGAATTGGAAGCGCTCCACTTGTACACCTTAAATGGAAGGGGCCACCTAGATACACCGTCCGCCCTAACAAGGGTCTCTAAGAACTCTGGATCAACCATAGATTATACCCTGGCTGACCCCGACCTATTTCCTTATATCAGAGACTTCCATATTCAGGAACGTGGAGAAAGTGATCATTCCCCCACAGACCTTCACCTTGACTATCCATCTAAGCAAGTCAGACCAAGTGCTGCCCCTATCCTTGAACACCCAAATCTTTAACCTACAACGGCTAAATTGGAACAAAGAAAACCTCCCAAACCTAATGGCGTCATGCAAGGCCTTGCTTTCCCTATCTGATACATCAAACGATATAATAAAGAGCTGGGAGTCCTTTGTAGTAGATATAAACAAGAAATTTCAATCTAACCACAGAGGACATAAAACCATAAGAAACAGTGGAGGGAAATGGTTTACCCCAAAATTACGACAATTAAAAAGGAAAATGAATGCATTTCTTAGGGCTGAACGTAAAAAGGAACTTAATTTTTCACAACAACCTTTGAAAACAATTGAAGCCTTAAAAAAAGAGCAAAAAAGAGAGACCAATCAAACCAAGCGAGTATATAGGGAAAAACTAGCGTGTACCATACTTCATGCAAGCAAGTTGCAGAACTCAAAAGTCTTTTGGGCAAAAATAAACTTCTTGCTTAATGGCAAACACAGCAGTTTAACTCAGACATGACTGATCAGCTTTGGCATAGCCACATTGATTTATTATATAACTCCACAGACAATATAGCCATAGACAACAAAGTCGAGTCTCCCCCAGAGACTCCTCCATCAAGTCTCAGAACAATAGTAGATTTAAACTCCATTGATCCTAAAGCTACCAGCGAACCATTAACAATAAAGTACACAGAAGAAACCGATTTGATTACACCTACGCAGGTTTCTAACGTCATAAAAGCAACAAGAGCAGATGGAGCGCCTGGACCAAATGGTCTTCCCAATGCGTTATTCAGGAAAAACCCTACTTTTTGGGCCAGCCAATTATTCCCCTTATTCAGCCACAGTCTAAGTACCGGGAACATCCCCGAATCGTGGAGGGGCAGCATTTTACACCCAATACACAAATCCGGGTCTCGCTCGGATCCTAACAACTATAGGCTAATAGCCTTAATAGATGTGGAGACTAAGATCTACGCGTCAATTTTACTGGTAGAATTGGAAGCTTGGGTTAGCAGTATAGGGCTAATCCCCCTGACACAAACAGGCTTCCGCCCAGGAATGGGTACTCTCACAAATCTATCCGCGATAACCCTCCTTGCTAAAAAGGCAATTGACAATTCAAACTCACTGTACACTTGTTTTTTGGACCTAAAAGCGGCCTTTGACAAAGTCCCCAGATCCAAACTTTGGATCAAAATGAAAGCCTGGGGCGCGCCGGCAAAGCTACTGGGAGCAATCATAGAGCTTTATTCAGACACATGGGTCCAAGTGAAAAAAGGAGACGGCCGATGCTTGACAAAGAAATTTTGTACATTCAACGGCTTAAAACAAGGCTGTGTATTGGCCCCCTGCCTCTTCAACATCTACACCGCGGACCTAGGAAGTGACTTGCGCTCCATCCAGGGAGACCCACCAAAATTGGGTAGTTCACCCATAATGAGTCTACAATATGCAGATGACATTGTGCTCTTGTCACAAACTCCTCTTGGTCTACAACGCATGATCTCCAAACTCGCGACATATCTCTCGAATGCACAATTATCAATAAATCTTAAGAAAACAAACATCTTATGTCTCTCTGGTTCACGCAAGAAGAGAAATAAATTTGCCTGGAAGATAAATTCCACCATACTAACTCAGGTAGACCAATACAAATACTTGGGCATTTTACTGGATCATAAGTTAAGGTACAAACAGCATTTGGAACAGGGGAAATCGAAAGCTAAGCATTTCCAATTTGCCTTTATAACCGTCCAAAAACATCTATGCGGAAATTCCACCGGCCACATTTTAAAGATTGTAGCTGCTAAATTCCTGCCATCGCTTGCATACGGCTCTGAGATGATGGCAACCCGGGACTCCATAGTCCTAAATCTTGCCCAATCCAGACTGTTCAAAAACCTTTTTTCAATTCCGTGTCACATTTCCCAAGCCCAGATATGTTTGGAATATGGTCTCACAAATCAGTTTCCGGCAAGACAAGGAGCCCTTGCCAAATACTATTGGCGAATGAGGGACGCAGAAGATCATTCCCTGGCTCACCTGTGCTGGCTAGAAGTTGAAAAACAGGCAGGCCGCCCTAATTCCACATATAAGTCCCTTAGGCAAGCACTTCATGCGTTAGGACTGGAAGAATCCTGGATTTTACCCATTACTTATACTTCTTTTAAACAGATCACTAACAAATCAATCAAACAAGTGTCATTACTGCTGGACAAAGCAGCCGTGGTTGGTAAAAGCCACGCCTGGATGGTCCTGCTATCATACATCTATCTGAAACCCCACCCATATTTGCAAGACTGCTTCAGGGACCATTACAAAAGGAAATTAAGTTTGCTAAGGCTGGGCTGCTTTTCGAGCAAAGACCTGACCCCTAAATAGCTACGGACGTGGCCAACATCTGACTGTCGCCTTTGCGGCAATGGCGTAGAGTCACTTCTGCACTTAATATGTATATGCCCGGCACTCCAGGAACTAAGGAAAACACTTCTGTTACCAGTCTTAAGAGACGCTCAGGTGAGAACGTGTAGGGCGGCTGTTATTAAATGCCTCAGCGGGTCTTGGATCCAATTATCCTGCAATACTATAAAATTTCTGAAGTACGCCGCTCAAGAGCTGGAAAACAAGGCACCAACTAAAGAGGACTCTGGGTAATAGCCCTGGCTATAGTCGGTCATGGACCCTCTCTTAATTTCTATTTATTCATTTTTATTTTACTCAATGGATACCTTCTTCTTCATTCTCTAGTATAGTGTAAATATTTTTAAATTTGAGTTAAAAAAGCGCAACGTGACTTAACTTACACCACTTTCCTAAGTCTTAGTCTCCTTCTAGAACATTCTTTGTAAAGCTTGTGTAATTTCATGTTGCTATTTTATTTTATTTTTCTTAATCGATTTGTTGTTTATTTGTACAGTTTTAAAGATGTAAATGTTGATCGCATGGTGGTAAGTTCCACCCTTTTATGATTTTTTTGTACAAATCAAATAAAAGTAGACTGACTGACTGACGGGTACGGACCTGTAGTTTGATAACGCTTTACAAGGTTAGAATATACAGTCAGAAAATTGGTATTTAATGTAAGAGATAACTGGAGGGTAGAGCACCCCGTGATCGACATGCAATTTGATGGGGAATGTGTTATGGGAGGTTTAATGGGGGTATAACAGCCGCAAACAAATATATAGTGTAATGGGAGTTTTGGCAAAGGCAGAGCAGACTGGCACAAAATTATAGTGAAATGAGACGCTCCACAAGGGTAGAAGAGAGGCACGGAGTAATAGTTGAATGAGAGGCATAGCAAAAATATACGACAGAGGCCAAGGCATACACAACACGCCAAAGCAGTTATTTCCACGGAGGCACGTTAATCGAAATAGCATACATGGCGGTAGTAAGAAAGGAGCCGCACGCTGTTTGAGTTAACAGTGGGAACAGGTACGAAACTGTAGTTACGTTTCAGGAGGCATTACATGGTCATGAACCTCGAACCACGCCATGAACACCACCATGTTTCTCCGAGGTCCAGCAGAAATGGATCGGAGAAACGTCTGTCATTTTCAGACTGGGGTGGCGTGTTTTTCTTTCTCTCCTCTTCCCATTGGCCGGAATGTAAAATTCCAGCCAATGGGAAGAGGAGAGAAAGAAACTAAAAAACACACCCCTCAATCGGAAAAAGACGGGGCTTAAATGTAAAGACAAACCTTTTCTCCAATGGCTGGCCTCCCTTTAGGAAGCCAGCCAATGGAGAAGAGGGGCGGGTTTAAGCTCCTTACTCTAGAAACATAAATACTCGCCAGCGAGACTGCGTAAGCGCAGCCTACGCAGGCCGAGACCTAAAAAGGGAGCAAGCAAAAATCAACTTGATGCAGTTAAAGGAGCTATCTAGGACTAGAATCAAAAGAAGGGAAAAATATGTCATAGAACATCAGTGAAAAATATTTCAAGATTTTGGTTATTAACAGAACACACTAACATGATCAGCGTGATTAACGTTCAATCATTAGTAGTCTTTTGACCAACTTTTTAAAGGAAGTAGTGGAAGGATTTGATCTGATGGTAAGGAGTTCCAAATTCTTGGAGCAAGACCGGAGAATGCACAGTTTTACAATCTTTTTGTTTTTGAATCTTGGAGGTTTCAAGAGAAGGGTGGATGTACTTCCGAGGTTCCTTTGCACAAGTTTATTAGCTAGATACTATGGGGTATTGTGGTGTATGGCTTTATGAGTTAGACTGGCTATCTTGAGTCAGATCCTTGCTTCAATAGATAACCAGTTTAGCTGCAAAAGGTCGGGTGAAATGTGATAAAATTTCCTAGAGCCTGTTAAAAGCCTGGCAGATGCATTCAAGGTAGCTCTAAGAGGGGCCAGACTAGCTTTGGGAAGTCCTTTGAGGGTCACCAGCCCATATTCCAATCTAGGGATAATCACAGATTGAATCGCTGGCCTGAGATCTTCGGGGTGGAGGAATGGTTTGATTTTCTTCAGTGTGCTGAGTTGGAAATTGTCTCCCCTAGTAGTAACACTGATGTGTGCTTGCATGTTTAGGTGTTTATCCAAGGTGATACCTAAAGATTTGGCAGAGTCTACAACGTGAGGAGTGCAGTTCAGAGCAGTTAGGTGTTTAATCCATTCAAGGGTAGGAGCTGAGTGATTAGGTGTGGTGATCCAAAAACAAATTTCGTTTTGAGAGTTTTTAGTAGGAGATGGTTCTGAGCTAGCCATTGTTGAGTTTGGGCAAGTGCAGCATTAACATTTTTTATGTCCTCTTGCAAGGAGATCTTCAGGTACTATTGCGTGTCGTCCGCATACATGTGGTATTGGATGTTGGCTCTCTTCAGAATGACCGCAGGAGGTTCCATAAATAGGTTGAAGAGAGTGGGCGAGAGCATAGAACCTTGTGGGACTCCAATCAGGACAGGGGTACTGGAAGCGAGGGCATGATTCATTTTGATCCTTGGTGTGCGGTTGTGAAGGAAGGAGACTAGCCAGTTTAGGACCGGGCCCGACAATCCCATCCTATGTTGTAAGACAGTGGTTCCCAAACTTTTGACTCCTTAGGAGCCCCATTGAGTCACCTCTGGAAGCCGGGGACCCCCAAGCAATCTGTATGAGTTAAATTTCAAATATTAAAACAGTATTTAATTAAAAAAAACAAAAACACGTGTGCACACAAATCAAATACTCAAAGTACTAAGGATTTTGGGGCACCAGATGTACGACCATTTTATTTAGAGCCTCACAATCGGCGACCCATTGCGAGTGGCAAATTGCGAGTCGCTAAATGAAATGTACTACAGTGTGTTTAACACTGTTTGGGATTCCCAATGGGGTCGCAAATTGCGAGGCTCATTAATATTAATGAGCCTCTTGCAATTTGCCAGCCCTCCCATGGATGGTGGCCTGCTGGGCTCAGCAGACCACCATGTCTGGGACTGCTTTTAAATAAAGCAGTTTTTAAAAAAAATGCAGCCCGTTTTCCATGCATTTAAAAAAAAGAAAATTAAACTTTTTCGTTTCATTTTTTTTTTAATATATTTCTATTTTCAAATATAAAACAAAGACGTATCTGGGACACCACATTCAGTTTCAATAATAAGCAAACATTTTCAGATATCAGGATTTCTGTAAAAAAACAGTGAGCGGGGTCATTGAAACATCGAAGCGTATATCGTTCAATAATGGTTGACTGCACACAATTAAGCTACATTTGATGCGCTACGGTACTCTGTCGCCGCCACCCAACAGAACAAGATTAAGAAAGGCGTAGTGCCCCCAGATACGAAAAAACTAAATCAGGATAAATGACAAAAATATTCACGCCACAGCCTAAACTAACTACACTAACACCCATACCCCTCACCCTGCACCCCTGCATATGGCTTTCGCCGAACCCCAACTAGCAGTGTGCCTGTCGCCCCATCTAACTAAATACTAAAAATAGAAAATGGAGGAGGGTACCTTCGTGCGTGCCCCCGGTCCCCCTCCCTCCCAGCAGAACCAAGAATCCCCCAGAGTAAATCCACAAGAAGCTAATTCAGTACGCAACAGGGGAAACTGTAAACACCGCCCAACCTCCCGCAAGCATCACGGTAGCAAATCCCACATCCATCAAGACCACGATGTCAAACCCAGTCAATCAGTCTCATCCTTGACCCTTCCGATCGGACGTGCGAACCGCTTCCGGACGAACTGTCGCCTCCACAGGATAGTCAAAATACGAGAAAAGTGCAGCAAAGTTCAAACTGAGATCAAGCAAAGATGTTAAGTCACTGAGAACTCCATCAGGTCCAAAGACTCTCCTCACCGGCATGAACTCCCAACGTTGTTTCCTCCGCCATCGTAATGGAACTGGCGGATAGGGGAGAGACGCAGTTTCAAGCCCAAAACAGTTCTCATCAAAAGTCTCTGGAAAGGGAGCACCAATTAGTCCTTCCACAGTCAGCGTTGATAGTAGGCTTGGCGATCCATTCAAAGCACCGATCTCGCTCCTATCGGCCATCACACCAGCCGGAGGCTCCGACACCTCTCGTTGCACGGGGCCCGCTTCCTCTATCAAAATGGTCATCGTGGGTATCTCGAACTGCTTCATTCCTTTTAATGGAGCAGGGTCCGGTCCAATCCGCCCAATTTCAAACTAACTCGCTATCAGGGCTTCCACGTTAGTATGAAGAGCCCCAATGGCCGCCAGCACAGTTCGCAACAACGGTTCATTCTCAGTCCGCTCCACTGCTCCTTGCTCGATATCGACCATTTTCACGTCTACCATAGAGCCCGGTCTCCCCGGGGGAACAGTCAAAAGTGGAACGGACCACAGCAGAGGGGGACTCAATGTTAACAGCGGCATCGATCTGCGCTTCGCCACTGCAAGCGAAGATCCCAACCCAGCGAACGCCGGCGGGTGGCTAACCGGGCCACCGGGTCAGGGACCTCCACCCACAGCCTCAGTCGTGCATCGTCACCCCTCCTTCGATGCTTACCAACTCAGCAGACCGCCATCAAAATCGGGCCAAGAAAACCTCCACAGCAATAGACCGGACCCTGCCACACGCTCACGGCCGATGTTGTTCAACTGGAACCCGGCTGGGCCAGTACTCGAGACCCCGGCTTCCAAGCTGGGCTAGGCCGCAAACTTTAACACTATATAACTCTGTCTACCAAACTGGTAGAAATCTCGGGATCGAGCTGTAGTCCGGTTCATACACAAGGAGGCAGGGCGTAAAGACAGGATAAATGACAGGATCATCTGGCAGGAGACGGAGGTCGGCGGAGCCGGGAGCCTAAGCAGCCATCTTGTTAGCTAGTGTAGCTCCTCACTCACTCGTTTCATTTTTAAAGAGCAGGCAGTGGTCCCTGGGAACACTACCTGCCCGTAAAAAATAATTTTGCATGCATTTGCAAAGGGGAAGGGGTCCCCCCTTCCCATTTGCGAATGCATTACTATCTACTTGAAGTAGGTGATAATTGCAAGTGTTTTGCGACCGCAATTGCAGTCGCAAAACATTTGTACATGGTTTTGAGACTCACTATTTGGAAGGGAATGCCCCTTCCAAATAGCATGTTGCAAAACCTATGTAGCAAGTAGCAAAAAAATTGGGACTCACGAAATAGGCTGTGTACATGTCCCAATAGGTTTTTGCATGCGCAAACGGGTTCGCGGAAGGAATACCCCCTCTGTCACATGTATTTGCTTTGTTTTATAGCATCTCTCATACCATTGTAGGATGTCAGAGCACTTTACATCACACACATATAGAGACAAGGAATCATACATGTAAATCAGTGTATAGAAAATGTTACATAAGGTAAAGGAGACAACAAGGTGTAGTATTCACATGTCATTCATACTGGTAGGCATTTTTAAAGAGTGATTGGTCTGGAAAAGCACAAACTCAGGATTCAGAACATAACACAGTGGCTAGCACTGTAACATTAAAAATGTATTTCTTCCCAAATAAATCTTTTTAGCAGCATCAGGGTAATGAATGACTGGGGAAAAACATAAGCTACTAACTGGTACCATGCAGTTTGCAAGCAGCTCCTTGATGACAGCTTATAGGTCCCTCTGCTAGATTACGATTGTCACTTATGAAGTGCACAGTAGCAAAATAATCTCTGTGACAAAAGCAGTTACCATGGACCTATGCACATAAAATCTGCTTTTTAAAATTGAGGTTATCATACTAATGTCGAGGTCTCTCATATTGCGAGTCCTTTGTTTCGCTTTAATGGGTTAGCCCTGTCGACCCAGTCCCTTGTCTAAAAGGAGGAAGGGAATTTGAATAAGATCAGACCAGTCACAGGGTAGGATTTCTCCTATTTGTATGAAGTTGTCTTTGGCAATGATGAGGTCTAGAGTGGCGCCTTTATTGTGAGTAGGGCCTTTACAGAGCTGTGAGAAATTGAGGTCAGAGAGGAAAGTCTTAAAGGAATAGACAATTGGATAATTTGTGTCCAATGACGGGTGAAGACTCTGAGGAATATATGGCAGGGTTGATTCGAGCTCGAGCTAATGACCTCCATGATTTGTTCTGTGAAGACTAGATTGTCACCAGGAGGGTGATAGATTGAGTGCTGCACACAAATCTTCTTGCCTTTGTTCCAGATTTCAAAGACTAGCTAGACTAGCTGTTCACAGGAGAATTAGACCGTACAAGAGGATTTTTTAACTGTGAGGTTGGAGCGATGAATGCGGGCAATGCCCCCTCCTGTTTTATCCAGTTGATCACTTCTGAGTATAAAGTAGTCGGGAGGTATTAAGACGTCACGAATTGGGGAGGAATTATCATTGAGCCAGGTTTCAGTAATGATCAGAAGGTCAGAGTTACGTGCAACTTTGAGATCAGACATATCAGCTGTATGTTTCACAGCTGATCTACAATTGAGAAGCATTGCTTTGATGTGCAGGTTCGAAGTGACCACTTCTTGAGTCGAGGTGTTTATATGACGTAGGTTTTCTATGGTCAACTTTCTGAGGTTAAGGCTCAGTTCCCTGGCAGGGTCAGCAATGATTGAAGGGATGGTGAGAGTAGAGTTGGATTGGGTGACCGTTTTAGGGTCAGAGTAGGACTCAAGCAGAGCGAGAATGTCTTCTTCAGATAGCTGAGGTAGGGGTCTGGAGGACGCAAGCAGAGTGAGAATGTCTTCATCAGATAACTGAGGCGGGGGTCTGTGGGGCCGAGAGTGGTGGTTAGGTAGAGGCCTCTAGCTCACGCTAGAGCTAAGATGGGAGCAGAAGGAGGTAATACCTTTGGTAGAGTAAATAATCTGTGGATTGTGGTTATCATTCCTCATCGCGGGGGTGAAACTCAACGCTTCTCCATTTTCAAGGAGAACTGCAGAATGCTTTGCACCAACTCTTTGACTACCGAAATTTCATGCTTGCGGTCATCAATCTTCTTCTCAAGGCCATGATTGTTCAAGCAGTTATTCGGAGGAGCAGCCCACTCAGGTGAGATAGGATCCACTTTTATAGGGTTACTAGTGGTTTGGGTAGGACCATTGGCACAGTTACATAGGGAGATGGGGAGATGGGGATCAGAGCTTGGAGTGGGAATAGGGAGAGGCGGAGTGGAATTAGTAGGTGTAGAGGGTGGTGAGGCGTGTAGCGATAGTGTGGGTGAGTGCCTGGTATTGGTCTATGTACTGGTGACACCAACAAGGTTCCTGGCCCTGAGATTGTAGGATACAGGGCCTAAGGGGCGAGTATCCAACCCTACCTGACTGTTAGTGTTGGTAGGGTGGTCACCACTCTCGTTATTGGAATGAATAGTGTGATTTCTTTCTTTATCTTACCCCTTTAAAATGACAAGTAACCTCCTTGTCAGCTGACAGGGTTGGTGTAGGAGAGGGCTAAATGCAGCCATTATTTAACTTTCAGCCAGCCTAAGATGAAGTCCTAAATAAACTTTATTTATATATTTTGCAGTTTTTAGGTCGAGTTTACTCGAACCTATTACTGCTAACCCAGAAAATTCCTTTCCTAACAGGCGGATTTTGGGCAGTGCACGAGAGTCACGTGACTCCTCGTGGACGAGCATGCTCGAGCCTTCCCACTGCCAGCAGCATTTCTCCACGACCGCCAGGCCAAATCAAAGGCTTCCCCAGCACTGCCCCGCCCATCAATCACCCTCCCACGCCAGCAGCTCTTCCCGCTCCGCCCCCTGCCGCATCAAAGGCTTTTTTTTAACTTAAATTACCATCTGTTCCAAAGCCGCCTTCGAGAGCAGCTCTTCCCGCTCCGCCCCCCCCCCCCCAGCCATCGGCAGGTTTTGCCCAGTGATGTCGACAGCTTTCAGCTATAAATTCCTCCCGGCGGGCAGCCGACACATGGAAGCATGCAGTGTCCGCTGAGTCACATAAAATACGCAGTGAACGGGCGCCTTGCATGCTTTCTGGTTCTCACTTCTCACCAAGTTAACAAACTGTTTTAAGACGCAGGGGGCGTTGAGTTTAGGAAAAGCACAGTTTAAGTTGTATTTCGAACAGCCTGTCTCTGAGCGTCCTAATAAAATAAACACATTCAGTAATAAAAGCAGCGTCACAATTTCATGTCAGATCAGCATTGTTTTACAATAGAAAAAACATTTGGATTTTAGTTAGTTAGCCCTCATTACCCATTGCAGAAAGTCGGGCAGAGCTATATCTCCGGGCAGAATTCTGCCCGCAATTCCGAGTGCCTTCATGTGCGGAATGATCCGGTCTGCAATCTCTGGATTTGCTAATTTTGCAAATTCTGGGCTCGAAGACACCAGACACTGTTACGAGCTGGGCTTTTAACAGGAGCACAGCCCATTTCCTTCTCGACTTTAATAGACCATCAACAAAGAGGCACGTTCCCATGAAGTTAATAGATCCGTCCGACAAAGATTTGTAATTAGGCCAGCAGAGGGCACTTTGTCCATTGTCTGGCAACCAACCTAGCCCTTTCCAGCTATAATTCGCCAAATAGACTCCTAATTTAAGCGAGCTACATTCCTAAATGACCCCTATGTTTAAAATCACTTGTATGTCTCCTGTGCTGCTCCCAGGGGAGGCTGTCTGGACCTTGGCATTGCACAGACTCCATACCCCACTGGATACAAAAACGTTTTTGACTTGGATGCCGTGCTCAAGAAGACACTTGTTAATATACAGAGGAGTGGCACACTTTCCTAATCCTGCTGTACTTCGTTTAAGGTGATTGTAGTAAGTGAGACAAAGCAGAAATATAAGCGATCAGCTATCTGATTCGGAATTCATTCAGTTTTAAGAATATTTAATTGCATAGGTTGTTACATGTTACGCCCCCTCAAATAAGTGCTATTAGGTTTTATTTACAATGTATTGGAGCGCTTTAAATGAGCATGGATTACGTTACACAAGGACATATTCAGGCACAGGGAGATTAAGTCGTTACTATGGTGGCCAAATGCTTACTTCATTTTGCCGTCGGCACAAGTACTTAACTTTATTCTGCAGTTGGCACAGAACAAAACAGCGTGACGGTAAAGCCCAGTGCTTGCTTCCTTTTATTTTCTGTTATTTCACGGACTCTCTTTCACGGACTCTCTTGGGTCCGTACTTTATGTAGGATTTGGTAAACAGCTGATGTCAGCGGCGAGCGTCACAGACTCTCCTGAGTCCCTACTTTTCATTGGATTTGGGAAACTATTCCATCACAGCTGATGTCAGTAGCGAGCGTCACAGACTCTCCTGGGTCCGTACTTTTCCTTGGATTTGGGAAACTATACCATCACAGCTGATGTCGGCAGCGAGCGTCACGGACTCTCCTGGGTCCGTACTTTTCCATGGATTTGGGAAACTATTCCATCACAGCTGATGTCAGCAGCGAGCGTCACTGACTCTCCTGAGTCCGTACTTTTCGTTGGATTTGGGAAACTATACCATCACAGCTGATGTCAGCAGCGAGCGTCACGGACTCCCTTGGGTCCGTACTTTTTGTTGGATTTGGGAAAACATTAAGTATTCTTTTTTCTCAAGTTTAAAAAGGTAATTACATTTAGCGTGCATTTAAAAATATGCAAATGCACTGGAGATGTTGTCTTTATACCCCTTACTTTAGCAGTAACCCATATTTTTTTTAGGAGCTTATCATCCTGCTGGTTGTTCATTTGCATCTCACAGATGCTGCGAGCCAAGAGATTACAATCTTTACTGCAGGGCTCTAAGCACGCAATTTGCTTGTCCTGGTTTCCTTTCCCAACTTGCAAACACATGCTAACACTTCACACTATACCAGACTTTCGGTCTGTCTTTTTTCCCTAAACAAATGACAATAGATTACAATCTATGATCATAGTTACAAAATAACAAGATGAACTCGAAGTTATGTAAACCAAAATTGAAAACGTATTGCCCAAAACCACATTATTTAAAAAAAAAACGATAGTAATTTTATTTGTCTGCCTACGTTTGGGAATTTTATAACTTGGATATAATATGCTTCAGGGTCTATTTACACTTCATGCACTTTGGCTACCGGGATGCGCCACCTTCTACGGACGCAAGTACAGCACAATGGAGTTCAGGGACAATGGCGAAGTGGTTTTTGAAGTGAACGTTGTTTCTAATTTAATTAGTGCTACAGGCATTGAATAAAATGAAGGAATACATTTTGGAGTTGGTCCCTGAGGAGTAGGTTGTGTGTAATCGGGACGGTAAAACACAGTGCTTGCTTCCTTTTATTTTCCATAATTTCACTGACTCTCCTGGGTCCCTACTTTTCGTTGGATTTGGGAAACTTCCATCACAGCTGATGTCAGCAGCGAGCGTCATAGACTCTCCTGGGTCCGTACTTTTCCTTGTTTGTATATATATTTTTTTTTTTTTTTTTATTGCAAGATTTTATTGATATCTCAATAGAGTACCGTATCAAGCCTACAACCCTGGGGCCTGCTACAATCAACCTTAATTAGTCTAGGCAGGAATTACACAGCTATTTAGCCGACAACCATCGGTCCGGCAGCATATCTTTTAAAATACATCGCAATTGTGTCGTAGCTATTGTATGCATAAATAAGTATCATCTTGCATTTTGTATTTTTAATAACATAACCAAACTTTTGACTCAATAGTTATATAAGTGACATTGTGTGCTATACATCATCTGCTCTACCATATGGCAATTACTACACCCCTCTCAACCACCCCGCATTCCCCCCCCCCCCCTACACCCCCCCCCCCCCCCCCCCCCCCCCCAGCCCCGGCTCTAAACTACTAGAGTGGTCTACGACCCAACCTTCCCCCTCCGTCTAATGAGTCCAGCAATCTGTCACTCCATGTGCTAAATATCTTCCATCTCATCCCCCGAGCTGTCAATATCTTCCTCCTCCAATGGTTCACATAGATCGCCCCTGTATGTGTTCCACTGCAGCCATACTTTGTTCCATTTGCGGGGGTTCACTCTCAGTTGATACACCGCCCGCTCTGTTACCATAATTGCATCCATATTTCTACACCATTGTGACAGGGTTGGTAACTCCGCCGCCCCCCATTTCTGTGCTATGTCCCTCTTGGCTGTCATTATTCCTATCGTGACCCATAATCGGGCCCCATATATTCAGTAGGCATATCCGCGGGTCGGGCACCAGGGACAGTCCCAGTGTCTGCGAAATGATACGCATCACCTGCTGCCAGTATCTTATCAAAGCTGGGCAATCCCAAAGTGTGTGTAGGAAGGTACCCTCCATTGCACAGTCCCTGAGGCAGAGTGGGTGTACTGCTCTGCAAAGTTTGAATAGTGTCGTTCTGGTGTAGTATATTCTATGCAGTATTTTCAATTGTACCAGGCGGAATCTAGCTGAGATACCCGCCTCGCGCGGAGACGCTAATGCCGCTAATCAGTCTGATTCATCCATGTCACCTATCTCGTCCACCCATTTTTCTCGCAGCTTTATTAATGGGTCAGGTAGGTTATTCATGATTTTACGATACGTAAGGGATGTCGCACCCTCCTGCATGAAGTCAGTGAGTAGGCGATCCTCGAGTGGTGAGGCCTCCGGCACCGCAGTACCTGCTGGGATGACTGCCATTAGGGCGTGCCTAATTTGCACATACCTATATGTTTCCGTTGGACCTAGGTTGTTATGTAGTTGAAGGTGTGAGAATGGGACTACTCCCTCCCCCGACCACAAATCTCCTACTGTAGAGATCCCTATATTGTCCCATTGGGTGAATCCTTTGAAGCGGCGTAGGAATCCCAGAGCCCTTGTGTCCCATAACGGTGTTAGCTTTGTTATGACTCCCTCCCACTTCAACCTCGCCTGTGCCTTGTGCCATAATGTTGCCGTGTGTCTGGTGGGTCCTATTAATTTAGCCACTGTTCCCTTGTGGTATAGTGGTGCCAGTAAGCTATGTGTGCCCAGCTGGGTCCTGTCTGCAAGATAGGCCGGATCGTCCTGCGGAGCATGTAACCATTGGTTAATAATCTTGAGTTGTGCTCCCCAATAATACAACTGCACATTGGGCAGAGCGATGCGACCATCATACCAGCTTCTATTCAGTTTTACGTGCGCTATACGGGCTGGGCCCCCCCCCCCCCCCACAACAAATCTGTCACTATCCCGGTGAGCTTTTGGAAGTAACTTGGAGGTATCAATGTTGGTGTGTTCTCAAGCACATAGAGGAAGCGCAGCAGCGCCATCATTTTAAATAGTGCCGCTCTACCCAGCAACGTCAGCGGAAGGGCCTTCCAGTGTTGTGCATCATTCCGCAGCCTGACAAGCGGGGGTTGCAAATTATTCAGAAAGAATTCGTTGGGGTCCTGAGTAACGTAGATCCCTAGGTATTTAAAGGAGGTGGTCGCCACCGTCAATGGGCATATCTCCGGAAGATTAGGAGTGGAGCCATTTAAGCCGTAGATGACCGACTTTGCCCAATTTATGGTGTATCCCGACGCACGCCCGTGCGTGTCGCACACTTCCAACAAGTTCGGGACTCCACTCACCGGGTCTGTCAGATAAATCAGCATGTCATCGGCATACAGAGAGACTGTCTTTCCAGGCCTCAGTCTAACAAATCCCCCTTAGCAGTGGGGTCTTCCTAATCGTCACGGCCAATGGCTCCAGAACGAGTGCGAATAGCAGTGGGGAGAGCGGGCATCCCTGTCTGGTTCCCCTCGCCAGCGGTATTCACGTGAGATATGTCCGTTTGCCACCACTCGTGCAGCCGGGCTCGTGTAGAGCAGCCTCACCCAGGAGATGAATGTGGTGCCGACCCCCATGTGGGCCAGAACCGCGAAGAGGTACTGCCACTCCACCATATCAAACGCCATTTTGGCATCTAGGGACAGTATAACGGCCGGCTCCTTTAATAACGGGGCACGCGCCAGTGCTCCATGTACTCTACGTAAGTTGAGCGCCGTGCTTCTGTGCGGCATGAAGCCCGACTGGTCGGGGTGGATCAGGTGTGCCAAATGGGGCATTAACCTATTCGCTAACACTTTCGCTAGGATTTTGGCCTCAGCGTTAAGAAGCGATATCGGTCTGTAGGACGCGCAGTCTCAAGGTGGTTTGCCCGGTTTCGGGATCACCACAATCGTCGCCATTCGTTGATCGGAGGGCAAGATACCTGTCTCCCGGCTTTCCTCCTACATTGCCAACAAGGGTTCACACAAGGATTCTGACATTTTTTTGTACCACTCGATTGGTATCCCGTTGGGCCCTAGGGCTTTGCCTGACCGTATTGCATTTATAGCCAACTGAATCTCTTCAGTCCTCAAGTCGGCGCCTGCACATCGCAGAGCGCTGCTACCGCCATGTCTGCCGATAACTCCACCGTTGGGGAATATACCCCTTGGAAGTGATCCGCTAATATATCTACAATTTTCTCAGGATCAGTGTGCATTACCCCGTTCACATCTGCTATCTGTAGGATAGTCTTGGTACCCCCTTTTTTTTATCTAGCCAAGCCAGAAGCTTACTGGCCTTGTCCCCTATGTCGTATACCCTGTGGGCGGTAGCCGCTACGTCTGCCATCGTCTGGCGTTTTAGATGGTCATCATGGAGACGCTGACGCAGCTGAAGAGCGTGCAGTGTGTCGTCTGACGTGTCAGCCATATGGGCCTCATTCGCTCTGCCGAGTTTCATCTCAAGCTCCACCAACTCCCTCCTCTGAGTACGTTTGTGGCTTGCAATGCTAGATATAGCCTGTCCTCTCAGGACCGCCTTGTAGGCCTCGCCCAATATCGAGGGGGACTCAACCGAGGCCTGGTTTTCCGCGAAGTAGTTTCGCGTGGCCCTTGTCAGATCTTTGCCAACGGACGGTATCCTGAGGTATCCCGGGTGTTTTGGGTATATTCTTTTGCACGCCTTTTCCTTACTGGACAAGGTTAGCGTCAACGGTGAGTGGTCTGAGATGCCTCTCGGTCTAATTTGTACCTCATGTATCGTTAGACGGTCGGTGCCTAAGGTCGATTCTGGATAGGCTATTATGTGTAGCTGAGTAGTAGGTGTATTGTCGTTCATTTGGGTGCATGTGGCGCCAGATATCGATTAGCCCCTGTGCTTTCAGGAAAGCACCAAAGCGTGAAGCGCCAGGTGGGTGTCTGTCTTGCGTGTTGTCAATGACTGCATTAAAGTCCCCTCCAATAATCAGATCGCCTTCCGGAAGCTCTAGAAGGAACTTTCCCAGGTCAGGTAAGGCTACCGCATGTAACGCCGGAGGAACATACACCGATACAATGTTTAACCGAGTACCCTCCCATTGCCCATGTACGGCCGCAAAGCGGCCCTGCTCATCCACTTTGGTCATCTGGACTATGAACTGTGAATATTTACGCAACAGAACACCCACCCCCGCGATCCAGAGGCGAATTCCGAGTGCGCTACCATGTAATATCCCCGCCTGTCAAGGGCCTGCCTGGCCGCACCCGTAAGGTGTGACTCCTGAAGAAGGACTAAAGTGGGCCCCACTCTTCCTATACCCTGCAGCACCAGTCCCCGCTTGATCTTATCGCCCAATCCCCTGACATTCCAGGACATGATATGCAGTGGTGACACCGGAGTTCCTGGAGAATTGCCATTGTGTGTGTTAGTCTGCATTTGACTAGCCATTTGGGATTTGGGGTAACTATTCCTTACTTTGTGTTGATGGGGTCGTCTGGTGCCAGTGTAGCTGGCCTCTGTGCGGTGTGCTGTTTCTAGCTTGAACTGAGTGAGGGGCGCGCGGCAGCAACATCCGACGACTGCATGCTCTATTCTTGTGAGCAATGTGCCTCATCATATCACTTTGTCAGAAAACCAAAACAATACAATAAAACAAACGCAACCCCCTTCCTTCCACCCCCCCTTCCTGCCTCCCTGCTATACGGACCTTGAACTGCCCGCCCCCCCAACTTAGCAGAGTGCTTAACCCCAACCCCACTTCCAACAATACTTGCTCGCTGGGGTGAAGGACTTTCCGGAGACGACAGCCTCTCTCCCTCTCCTTGGATGCCCTCAGCCCAGTGTCCAGAGGCAGTCCATCGGGCAGCTATGTAAAACAATAGAACGTTCTGTGTGCGCCGGGCAGCTACTGCTCTTCTTCATCATCTTCCGCCTCAGTTCTTTCCAGCGGCGAGTGTTCCCCCATTTCACGCCCAGACGATTGGGAGTTTAGAGAGCGTCCTGTCTCTCGGTTCTTTTGCGACCTTTGTGACCTACGTGGATTACTTGCTGGTCTCCAGCCGTCCAACCAGTCTCGGGCAATCTCAGGATTGTCGAAAAACCAGGTTTTATTGTCTGCCACCACCCGCAACCTGGCTGGAAACAGCATTGAGTATGGAATTTCTCGTGTCCTGAGTTCCTTTTTAACATCAAAGAACGTTCTCCTGCGACTGGCAACCTCTGCTGTGTAGTCCGGAAAGAAGGCCAGCGTGGAGTTCTGGATTTTAATTGGTGGTGCCACTCGTGCCGTTTGTAAAATAGCATCGCGATCCCTAAAATTGAATAGTCTGGCCAGGATTGGTCGCGGAGCTGCGCCGGGTTTCGGCTGACCCCCTGGGACTCGATGCGCTCTTTCTACTGAGAAGAAAGTGGACAGGCCCTTGGGTTTGAGTTTGTTCTTGATCAAGTCCTCCACGTATAGGTCCATCGCTCTCGTGCCTTCAGACTCCGGAACCCCAAGGATTCTCACGTTGTTCCTTCGAGAGCGTCCTTCCTGGTCGTCAAGTCTTTCTCGCAACACCTTATTTTCCGCCGACATCTTTTCCATCGCAGTTTGGAGCTCTGAGACGTCCTCCACCAGCGACTTTGTTACCACCTCCATGGAGCTCACCTTCTCGGACATTTTGTGGAAGTCCGCCCTAATGAGTGTGATTTCGGTGGAGATCGTGCCTACTGTTGCCTGGACCTGCGCCAAAGCCTTCATCACATCGTCCAGTGTTGCTTTCTTTCCATTTGCGCCCTCCGTCGCTTTGCCAGCCGGTGATTTTCCGTCAGTTGAGGGCGGTGCGCCCTTGTCGCAGGCGAATCTGTCCATCCGGGTTTGCGTGGCGCTACCTTTCCCGGCCTTGCCCGCCATGATGACTTGTTCCCGAGTTCAATGATGGGACCTAGTTCGTGAGGGCACTTGTTGGAGGAGCGCCGGTATGTTTCAGTGTTGTGTTGGGGTGCTACTCGGGGCACTATTTCGCCCAGGCAGCTCACCTACTCCGACGGTGCTTCTGGTACCCCCGGGGCTCCTGACTCGATCCGGTTTCTCTCTCTCACCGGGAATTTCTCAGCGTGTCACTTATTCTGTGTCTTCTTATTATTGTCTCCTTAAAATATGCAGGGTAGTAAGCAGCCGCGTGCTTCGTGCCTGAGGGTATTTCCCGGTATCCTGAGTACCCCCCGTGGTCCCGGTGTCATGTGAGGTTATGGGGCACTCAATCCCTTTGCGCGTTAGTCTTGGATGTCTTGCTCGGGCCACAAACCGCTGTTATACCCCACTTTGCGAGCTCCGGAATCTGTACGTGTCTAGGGCTCGTTAGCTCCGATCAATATGGCTGCTCGACATCCCGATCATTCCCTGCCAGCCGTAGTCACAGCCTGAAGTCTGACTCTCCACCGGTGTTTCGGTGCCACCCCGTGCCTCACATCAGAGTCTCCGCAGCCTCTGTATATTCCGGTCCTTCAGTCCGGCTGGTTACCCATGCATTGTAGTTTCTTGCCTATCTACCGGTTCATTTCCTGTTCAGGGTATCCGACTTCCGGTTGGCTACGTCCACGGGACAGCTCCACCCCCACCGGTACTTTCTCAAATTGCCACCTCGCCCGCGTCTTCCAGCACTTAGTCTTGGGTCGCACTAAGGTAATATCAGGGTAACAAGCGGCCGGTCGCTCCGAGTCTGAGGATATTCTCCGGTGCCCCGAGCTCCCTCTGTGCTCCCCGCGTAGTCTAGGGTTAAGGCGCCTTTGAGCCCTGTGCGCGTTAGTCCTGGGCGCCTGGTTCTGGCCACTCACCACTGTTCCACCCAATTATGCGTGCGCCGGGATTTTCCCATGCCAGGGGCTCGGTGGCTCCGGTAAATATGGCGGCTCGACACCTTGTATGTTCCTTGCCTGCTGCAGCCACAGGCCGGGTCCTGACTCTCCACCGGTGTTACGGTGTCACACTCCTCCTTTCTTCAGTGCCCCCGCATCCTCCGGTCCTCCAATCCGGCCGATTGCTGTTGTACTGCTGTTCCGTGCCTCCCGACCGGGCACTTCCTGTTCAGGGCCTCCGGCTTCGCTGCACTTCCGGCCGGCTACATCCACAGGATAGCTCCCGGATCTGTGGTGCTGCCCAGGCCATCAGTACCGCCGACCACAGCTTCACCCTCCGGTGTCGGATCGTGACCGGAGTCGCTGCCGTCTGTTCCGCCCGGTCCCGGGCCTCGGGTCCCTCCTCTGGAGTTCGTAATTTATACGGATTGACGGTCGGATAGTTGGAGAGGCCGCTCTATTCACGGAGCTTGCCTTTTAGGCTGCCGCCATGCTCGGCTGCAAGCCACGCCCCTGTATATATTTTTGGGGTGGAAAATTATAAAGCGTAAACTGGACCCGAAGTGATCCGAGCGCTTTACATAAACCGCATTACAGATAGACACATTACATTTTCAGGCATGTGGAGATTAAATGATTTGCACCAATCACAGGATGCCTGAGCCGATACTCAAACCTGGTTCTCCATCTTGAAGGTAGGCTGCTCTGGCCATTATCCCACGCCTGACCGCTGCTCAGTGGACTGTTTACTTCCTGCACTGGCTTCATGAAAGGCTTACAGCTGCAGTTTCAATTACCATGCTCTTTGCTTCTGTGTTTATTAAGCTTCTGCCACCACAATCTCCTCGTGCTGACCCCTCAGCCAACACAGATGTTTTTTGCGCCTTTGACGCCACTTATTATCCCTGTGCCACCCCCACCAAGCCACCCCCTCATACCGCTCACCACACTGCTTATTTAAAATTATATTTCTTTGCAGTGTTATATAGCACCAACTTGACCCGAAGGGATCAGAGCGCTTTATATGATCACCAGTTACATTACAGATGGACACATTCCTTTTTCAGGTACAGGGAGATTAGGTGATTTGCACACAATCACAGGATACTTGAGCCAGCGCCGAGATTCGAACATGGTTCCCCAGCTTCACGGTCAGCTGCTTTGGCTGTTATGCCACATCCGGCCGCTGCTCCCTCCTCTCCTGTTCCTCCCTCTTTCCTCCTCCTCATGTGGTCACTCAATCTAGGCACACCTCCTTCATCATTTGCCAATGCTTGTTGTTATTTGGCAAACAGTGGACACACTCAATATTTCTAAAAAGTGATAATATAGTATTCAATGCAGCTATGAGCCTTAAAGCAACAGCCTAAGAAAGTATAAGCACAACAATGTTTTTACAGTCTGAAATAACGAATGCTTTTTTATTTCACTAGCACATTTCAGGAAATGCAGGTTTTTGATCATCCCAAGAGTAAGAGGATGTACTGCGGCAGGCGCGAGCGGCTGTCTAAGCATGCACTCGTGCACTAGTGCCAGTGTATGCCCATTTGTTGGCACTTTGTCCGGAGCACATTGTTGCTAACGCCCCCCCTACCACAACACTGCTTTTTTATATATTTTTTTGTGCAAAATTAGAACCCTCGCACACACTGCACCCTCACACACACTGCACCCTCATACACTGCACCCACACACCCCACCCACACACACCGCACCCACACACCACACCCCCACACACTCTGCACCCTCACACACTCTGCACCCTCACACTCTGCACCCTCACACACTCTACAATGTAACATACACTCCAAATACCACTCAGTGCCACATAATTACACAGCACTCAATGCAACAAACACTCCAAATACCACTCAGTGCCACATAATTACACGCCACATAATTACACAGCACTCAATGCAACATACACTCCAAATATCACTCAGTGCCACATAATTACACTCTACTGAATGCAACACACTCCACACAATACCACTCAGTGCCACATAATTACACGCAACATAATTACTCTACTCAATGCAACATAAATACACTCCACATAATACCACAGTGCCACATAATTATATGCTACATAATTACACTGCACTCAATGCAACATACACTCCAAATACCACTCAGTGCCAGATAATTACACACCACATAATTACTCTACTGAATGCAACACACACTCCACACAATACCACTCAGTGCCACATAATTATATGCTACATAATTACACTGCACTCAATGCAACATACACTCCAAACAACACCACTCAGTGCCATATAATTATATGCTACATAATTACACTGCACTCAATGCAACATACACTCCAAATACCACTCAGTGCCACATAATTACACACCACAAAATTACACTCTACTGAATACAACATACACTCCCCATATTCCCACTCAGTGCTACATAATTACATGCCACATACTTACTCTATACTCAATGCAACATAAAGACACTTTATCTGTCTATCTATCGCACTCACTGTATCACCATCACTCTATCTATCGATCGCCCTCACTCTATCTATCACCCTCCCTCTATCTATTGCACCCACTCTATCTATCTATTGCACTCACTCTATCTATCGCACTCACTATATCTATCTATTGCATCACCACAGCATCACTCGGCACCACCACAGCATCACTCAGGGGCACCACAACATCACTATGCGCTACCACAGCATCACTGAACGCCACAGCATTACTCGTAGCCACCATATCACTCAGCGCTACCACAGCATCAATCTGTGCAACCATTCAACAACAACTGGTTCAAATATGTTCTCTCAATGTTTCAAGCTTTATTACAAATGTCACAAAAAGAGGTTAATATTTCACTTCTGTTCTTGGATCTTCTTCACAATAAAATACAATGCGCATAATCTTCACAAAAGTTATTTACAAAAGCTATTGCCATTATAAATTACAATAACTTTTAGTTAAGTATTAATGATTAAAAAAATTAAAAGCCATTGTTATTTGTAATATCAATACATCTAAGTCGCGTAAATACAACACATATTGCATTACAAATGCAATAGGTGTCACAATTCTGAAAGTTAAGACTATGGGCATTGTAAATGCCAAAGCTATTAATTTCGCTATTTTCAAAACAAACACATAAATAAATAAAATTCGTCATTTACAATACCAATAGCTCAAACTTTCCTAATGCGAGACATATTGCATTGCAAATGCTTGTTTACAATGGGAACTGGGCCCAAAGCTATTGAAGCACTTTACATGAGCACCTGTTACATTACAGAAGGTTGATTTTGTCTTTTTTAAAGGCAATGAGACATTAAGTGATTTGCCCTCAGTCACATGATGTTAAGCCGGCGCAGAGATTCGAACCAGGTTCTCGGAGTCCAAAGTCAGCAGCTCTAACCCTAACGCCACATCCTCTTTCTTAATTAGATCGTACTTTATGATTTTGGTTACTCTTACCATGTTTACAGTGCATCATGGTAGCCCCCCTCCCCCTTTCTTTTCCTGGTTATTTCTCTCTCCCTGCACTCCAAAATTCCTCTGTACTGTCGCTTTCAGGAGATATTGCTTACAAGGGTCTTTGAGCCCACCCATTGCTTACCATTGTTTGGCCTCATTCTCACTCTTATGTGCTGCTTCCTAATTGGCCAGCACATGTCAGTATCACTTCTTCCTCTTTTTCTTTAGTCTCTCGGCTTGTTGTTTCTTACTAGTCAGTGTTGCTTTTAAACTTCCCACCCACCCGTAGTCGGTGTTGCTTCTTGACTCCCACCCACCCGTAGTCGGTGTTGCTTTGTGCCACCCTCCCACCTGTAGTTATTGCTTCTTCCCACCTACCAACCCATAGTCTGTAATTCTTCAAATATAGTCTGTGATGCTTCTAACCGATAGTCATCGTTGATTCTTCCCTAATTAGTCAGTGTTGCTTCTTCCCGATAATCCGAACCACTCACCTTCGCAGGAGCACATTTTAATGCTGCTCCCTCCGGCTGCAAGCAATATCTTGACCTGTTTCCCTGCCCGAATCAGTGCAGGCAGGAAAACTGATCAAAAGTCTGCTCTCAGCGGGTGGTAGCATTTTTAAAGCCTTTAAAGTCTTTGTGTTTGCTCACCTTTGACAGAAGTTTTAAAAATGCTCCCGCCAGGCAGGAGAAAGCACAAGTTGCCCTGCCCACACCTGTTTAGGCAGGAAAACTGCTGTGTCCTGGAAGTGGGCTCCTTAGGACACAGCAAGTAAGCCAGCCCTGGGGGAAGGTGTACCTGGATCGTTTGATGGCTCAGGGAGGGGGGCTGCGCGGCCCCCTCCCTATTCTTAACAAGTAGCAGCTCTGGGGGATGGGGTCCTTGGGGCCTTTTGAAGACTTCGGTCAACGTGGGCCCCCCTATATATATTAAATCAGGCCCAATGAGATGGGGTCCCTGGGGCCTAAAGCGTCTCAGGGAGGGGACCCACGCCACCCTCCCTTTAAAAATAACTTTGGGGAATGGGGTCCCAGGCCCAAAACATCCTCGAGAAACGGCATGCAGGTCCCTTCCCCTAAAAAATAAACTAACGACCCGGGGTGGGGGTGGGGTTGTAAAAAAAAAAAGACGCAAGGGAGGTTGTCTTCTTGTTTGTTCTCCTTCTCCTTCTTCTTTTACTTTTTTGTATTTTGCCGCAGTTTTGTGCATCCTCTGCAAATTCTTGCCAAAATTATATTAACAAAAATATATTTTTGGCACCAGGCGTAAGAGGTCCGGATTTCCTTACCCTGCCCCCTTATGTCTTTTTTAAAAAAAAATGTGAAGGACTCAGACTGATTTCTGAGTCCTAAGATGGCTGCCACCGCTTCCTGTTGCAGTTTGAGATCTGTTAGCTGCGCAGTGTGATGTATACATTTCTCCAAAACTACTGAACAGATTCACACCAAAACACAAAAGGCACTCTTTCTGGACCAAGATGTAGCTTTCTGTCAAATTTACCGGCCCCTTTCCAGACGTCGCGATAAGTAAAGCAATAAAACACCATTTTCTCATAGCAAAATTGCAAAAATCATTTTCGTTTTACAAAAAGACTAAAACAAATAATGAAAAGATTCAGAATATTGAATAGAAAGAGGCCTTCTCTTAAATGCAATTTAGGTGAAAGTCTTATGCACCAGTGATTCGGTGAATAGAGAGGGGGTGGATAAAGAGGGGGTAGATTCACATTCCATAAACTACTATGAAATGAACGCATGCCAATTTAATTATGTAGACATGTTTGATAAGAATAGCGTTATAAAACAACGTGTGCACAGTTAAACTGACTTCAGAATGTCTCACAGGCACGAGCCTCGCACTATGCTGTTCAAAACACCTTCCCAGTGATTGTTGTTGCCATTAGGGTACCACTGAACATTTTTTCTGAAAATGGAAGTGCGAAGCTGCAGGCTTCCCATGCTGTCGAGCTGAGCTGCTAATGAGAAGTGCAGCTACTCTCCCATTAAATGCATTACATCCTTCAAAATATATGGCACTCCCCTTTTCACATTCAAGAAGCGAGGGTCTGTCCATTTAGAGCACTGCCGTTAAGTAATCTTCGGGCAGTCACTTGTTCCCTTTACAGATCTTCCCCTTATACTGTGTGGTTGTTACTACATTTCCACAGCGGCTTCCCAAGCATTCAGTGCTCTTGTCGCTTAACCAGGTAGATAGACTCGCTGTATCTGTATCCCTTAGACTCACTGTAGCCAGCTGTAGAAGTTTGGACTCAGTCCAGTCGAGTGTGTGTGTGTGGCTCTGTGTCCGTGAATACTCTCTACTACACTCAAATGCTCACCTATTGCCATTGTAAATGACAGTACCATATATTTATGTTTTAAAAAGAAAAAAATGAAAAAAAATGTCATGAGCAATGCCAATAGCTCTACCTTTAATAATGCCGAGACCATTGTATTGTAAATGCTTGTTGTATTTAAAATTTAGCTGCAGATTTGCGTATCCTCCAAATTCGCGCCAAAATAATAAAGAACGTTTTTGGTCCTAGGGGCCCTTTTCCTCTTATGTCTTATTTTTTTAAAAAATTGGGACTCCGATTGATTCCTGAGTCTGAAGATGGCTGCCACCATTTCCTGGTTCAGGTGGTGGCAGCCAATCAGATCTCAGTTTGAGATTTGCCGGCTGTGCAGTGTGATATATATACAATTTCTTTTAACCTTCATTTCTCAAAAACGACTGAATGGATATTATATCAAAAAGCACTCTTCCTGGACCAAAATGTAGCTTTCTGGCAAATTTGGTGTAAATCCATTCATCAATTTGAGCTGTAGTAGTGTCTAAAGTTCCTGTGTAAAAATGAATGCCGAAAAAGTGATCTTGTCCCTCATGGATCACCTCGAAACTTTCCATGGGCAAACTAGTCAAAGTAGCAGTCGTTTACAATGTTTCGTTGAGATTTGTCAAATGAGGCCAAAGTTATTAGCAAGACAAAATATGCACTTACTATGGAACCACAAACCTAACTAGAACTACCCAGTGTTGACTGCCACTGGGTAATATATTTATATATAGCTCTGCAAAAACGTGTCTTGCGCAAGTCCGGTTGCTTCCCCCTATTGGAGTCGGTGCGTATAACTTGTGCAAGTCCCGTTGTGAATATCCAAATAAAGATGTGCCCATGAATTGGGACATGAACACTCAAAATCCAGGATTAGTTTTTCAAATCAATTTTAATCACTGGCAACACATTTCAATCTTGCGGTCTTTGTTATGGCCTGAGAATCAGAGTTTGCGTCACAATTGATGGGCACATCTATATATATATATATCTATATATATATATCTATATATATATATATATATATATATATATATATAATAATTCACCGAAAAAAGTAAAGGTTAAGTTGATGCTATAGTTAGGTATGGTAATAATATTACTTTGCGTTAAAAAAAATTGAAAATCACTGAAAAAAATAAAGGTTACAGGGATGTTATATTTAGGTGAAAATGTCAATTAAAGCATATCATTTTAAACTAACAAAACCCCTGAAATTTACCAGTTATATTTATCTCAAGAAACTGTAACTTGTGCCCGAAAGTAACTGTAACTTGCTCCCACACCATTCACAGTGTTGTCATCAATTATGTAATTTCAGTTGGTGCAGGGATGTTATTAATGATGTCAGACAACATGCCATGAGTGATGTACTACATGAGGTAATTAGCAGTACCAATGACCAGGCCCTGCATCCAAACTCTTGCAAGCATCCAACGCCACACAGACCTTTGACCATGTGGTTGGCTGTGGGCCAGGCCCTAGGCCCAAACCCCCGCTGAGCACAAGCCATGTGCAGTAGGGGTTTGGGCACAGGGCTTGCTAGGCAAACTCCGGCAGACATGCATAGCTGAATATAAAGGTTTCATTTTAAGTAAGTTAGAACTACTGACTTTGTCTTATGGTTACTAGATATAACTATAACTGGTTAGTTCAAAACGTTACCTTGTTAATGACATTTTTTCCTAACTGTAACGTCATTTTAACCTTTGTTTTTTTCTATGGATTGTTATGGTTTGACATAAAGTAATATTTTATTACCATTCATAAAGCCAACCTCTTGCAGGCATGGAACTCCATGCCATGCACAGCCTTTGGCCATGTGTGGTGTGGGGTTGTGTTCAATGTATATGATTCTTTAATAAACACTTTACAAATACTATACTTAAGAGTGATGATAGGCTAAGCATGTAAGTAAGCTTCCCAGTATATGCTTTCTGAATTAAAAAAAACCAATGCTACTTGTTTGGACTTATTGCCATGCTATAGTATTCATTTATAATGTTTTGTGTATTAGGGCAGTGTTTTGAACCTGTGGTGTGAACTACTGCGGGTCCACTAGGCCTACTCAGCGTGTCCACAAGGCCTACTCAGGTGGTCCGCAATGGTGTTACAAAAATAAATAACATTAAGATTAATACATTAAAATAATGAAGTAAATACACCTAAAGAAGCAAAATTGGAAATGTGGGGAAACAATCTAGATTTTATTGGGAATTAAACAAAAATATTACAATATTTGAGCATTTGTTTGGTATATACTTGGTTTTGTATTGTGTGTTGTTTAAAGTTCAAATCATAGAAACTGCTTAGGCTGTGGCCCTCCCGCTTCCAATAATGCCTCAGTGGGGTCCCTGGATTCCAGTAATGATTCAGTGGGAGTAAACAGAAGTCAAAAGATTGAGAACCACTGTATTAGGGTGTTGAGACAATGAACAAATGAGCAAGCTTTTGCCAAGGGGAATCGGCATACTATTCCTATGTGGAAGTATGCGTCCAGTGTGGGTGCTTTGATATTTTCCATGCAAATATTGCTTTCTAAAGGGTTGCACCCCTATACACCGAGCAATTTGGTAGATGTGCATGTCCTTGGGCTCAGTTAAACTTTCAATATACTGCCAGTCATCTCCCATCCTCCCAGGCTGACATTCTCTCGCCTCCCCTCCCAATCATTTAGAGGGCATTTTTACAGCACAGGCACATCAAGGCCAGCTGTGACATTGGCGGGAGCAGCTGTCATGAACTAATGCAGCGACGTTCAGGCACTCATCCACCACAATACAATCCATACACTGGAACCTGTGCAGAGGCTATGTTGTTCTCCCTAGCTACTGGAAACGCCAGGCGGGTTGGTGGCCTCGTGACACCCTCAACCTGTACTGGCATTTTAATTCAACAACGCTTTGGCTGATGCCATTTTTTTGTCCAAACATGCAGTGTAAAAAGCAAAGCAACACCATCTATAATGCAGTGTACTATTTATTATACCGCCTGACCTGTTGTGAGGAAAGTGTGATACACAATAGGGAATCCTTTGTCAGATATGTAAACTGAAGAAGTGTATCATTGTTCTGAATTTCTTATTATACCATTTTTAGGGTAAAGTTTGAGACCTTAGTTTCTGAAAATAAAAGATCCAGTTTTTGCACAACAGTAAGTATGCTGTTGGATTCTTTGTGCACTTCTCATCGTGTGCATGATCAATACAGGGCTTGGTCGAGTCGTTTGTTGTTCCTGCCACTGCTTGAACCACCTACATTGTGGATATTACTTTACATATGTGTGTTCAAGAGAGAGAGAAGTAGAAAGGATACATTGCAGCATGAAATTAAGTGCACCAACCATCTGGCTCGGTACAGAAACAGCCCCATGGAGGAGTCTTGGGCCCATCAAGTGAGCCCAGTTTGGACCGGTCCATTTTGTCTTCTCATTTCAGTTCAAATGTAAACTGTTTTGCCAATCAAAGTTGTCACTTTCTAAAGGTAAACCAGTTTGTATTTCCATTTTTTTGCCTGCTAAAGATCTTTCGTAATCTTTTGTTGGTAGCTATTTTTAACTGCCCCATATATGTTAGTATATCATATTGCAGCCCTCCCTTTTTTTAATAGTGGTTCTGTTCTGATGCTTCTTCTAAAAACTATTACTGGATTGCTGCCCCTAGGTTAAGTTCTTTCAGCTCAAATATACTTCCATTTTCTCTATCAGTTATTAGTGCCCCCATTATATACTCTTCTTGTGAGTGCCTCTACTGCCATTTCTATTTTGCTTCTAAGTTTACTATCTCTCAGCTTCCTGTACCTTGCCTCTTACTCACTCTTATTAAATACCGGCTCTCTTGCTACTTCTTGGCCTTCAGTATCATTCAGCTCTTCTCGACTAGCATCCTTACTGCCTCACCACCCTGAATTTCATTCCTTCTTACCTTAATTCATGGGGACCTGTGTTAGTTGCTCAACACTGTTAGAGACTCCACATTCTTGCAAATCATGTTTGGACTTATCTTCTATAGATGCTCTAAGACTGGGACTATAGAGACAGGCATTGGGTTGTGAGATAATGCAGGTCTTCAGCAAACATAGGCATGAGAGGGGTTCATGCGTTGGCGGGGCTTTGGGGTTGCACGTGTCGTTGAAGTGAGTGGCACAGGATAATAGAGATACTGGTACAACCTTTCTTGCTGAAATTGACCATTTCTTCTACCTCTGTTGTGTGTGCTAACCACTCATTGTGTGTGCTAACAACTCAATATACTCTGCTTTTTAAGACTTATCTACGTTTTATTGTTCAATTCAAAGGTTGGGTCACTGTTCCTGGGAATGGAAGGAAGAAAGGGTGTCAAGGTTTTTGGCAAAACGTAGATGAGTCAACAAGCCTATCTCTTGTTGCCCTCACACATCCTAAGGAATGTCATGCTTCATCATCGGGCGGTTGCTCCTCATCGGGCTGGCGCTGCTGTGCCCTACAGTGCGAGGGATTTCTTGGTGGGGTGGTGTAAAGTGTTAGTGATGAAGTGAGCTAAACATGATTCAAGGAACTCACTTAAATCTTTAATATATGGATTCCCCTATCAGGTTAAAGGGAACATTTTGGGCTTGGTGCTACTGGAGGGTTTTCAATAAGCCTTCGTACTTAGTACAGTCTATTGTTGTAAGACTTCCTGGTGACCATAACAAAAAACAAACCTTGGACTCAGAGCTGAGCTGTTATCATTGGTTGGCTTTCTTATTCTCATTTGCTTGTTTGCTTACTTATTCAATGCCTTTCTCTTGTTTGTCCTTCCCCTGGAGCATAGCTTCTTTACCATACTTTTGATTGGGTGACTTGTATCCTTCAGAAACCTTTTTTTTTTTTTTTCGTTTTCTTTATGCACTTCATGAGAGAAATATTTCCTGCTTTCTATTTCATGTTCTCCTTTCCCCTCACATGCCCTACCCCATGCGCCTCATGTTGCTCTCTTCATCCCACGCCCAGCTTGTCCATCATTTCCCCCACCACCAGGGCTTAAAAAAAAAGTTTATATTCCCCCTTTCCACCTCAAGCTCCTTAATTTTCATGTTTTCCATACAGCTTGCAATTTGTATGACAGTCTGAACTAAACTATGATCTGTTCTGGAACTCCACCATATAATAAAAACAAGAATCACATTTGGCTTCACTGGTCCAGATCTGACGTCAATTACAAATGAAGGCCAATACAACAATTTTAGTGAACCAAGGGCTCCCAACAAGTTTCTTGCCAGCAGAGACGATCATGATGTAGTTACATTATTCCCTGAATCGTTGTCCTAGTAAAATTCCTATTCACTACATTGAAAATACGGGTAGATATTTTTAAATTCAAATAGGTTTTTATTGGGTGTTTCAGTATTAAATAAATACAAAAAATACAGACTTAAAGACATACATTAATACAGATGAACAGTACATTACAATAGAGCGAAAGGGGTAAAAAGCAATACACAATAGGTTACACGATAATACATACTTCCGTAGGCGGTGTGTCCGGGCAGTTTCATGTAAATTAGAGCACCAAAGGTATGTAGGTGGGGCTCAGGAATTCAGGGTGAACTGAAGTAACAGATTAGCTCCACACTGTTGGATTGTGATGGTGTCAAGTGGAACGGAGGGCGGGGGGGGGGCGGAGATAATGTCTAAGGTGGTTTATGGGTGGTAAAATAACTGTCAAGGGTAGACAACATCTTTCTCACAGGGGGGCGCCATGGTGATTGTTGGAGAGCTATGTTATCCGCTCCCCTGAGGTTAATTATCCAGTTAAGCCAGCAAGCAAAGGTAGCCTTGCTAGAATCCTTCCAATTACAGAGGACAATTTTAACAGCTGCAGTGAGCATGAGATCAAGTAACGCCCTGTCGTCGGCGTGGAGGGAGGGCTCTAGGGTGAAACCAAAAGCTAGTTAAGGAAGTTCTCTGGACGGGAGATGGGGAAAATTTTTCTGATGAAGTCGAATATCTTGTCCCAGAATTGGGTAACACAGTCGCAATGTAGAATAATGTGTGCGAGATCGCCCTCCGCCCGTTTACAGTTCCAGCAGAAGGCGTCTTGGCTGATGTTATGGGCATAAAGACGCGCAGGAGTCCAGAAGGTTTTGTGGAGGAACCAATATTTGGTCTGGGATAAAGTCGGGCTAATTTTATGTCGCATGCAAGATTCCCAGGTATTGGCCCAGTCCTCCTCTGAAATTGGTCTAGATGACATTTCGGACCAAAACTGAGTGAGTGCAGAGGTGAGATTGGTATGTTGGGGGCGAATAAGTTTGTAAAGATGTGATACTTGATGCCCAAGTCTGTTTAATCTACTGAGGTAAGATGGGAGGGAGGGTGGTGGTAGGGAGAGTTTCGCCCTAGAGAGTGCTGTTTTTATGTTTAGGAAGGTATAAAAGTCCAGCGGCGCCAGGCCATAGGTAGTTTGCAAGACTCTGAACGGGATAGAGTATGACCCCTCGAATAATTGGTGCGGGAAGAAGATGCCTTTCTTAACCCACTGAGAATTATGCAGATGTTTGCCTTTTGTGTAGTATGTATCGATTGTTCCATAAAGATTCCCAACCTGAGTGGCATATGCTATGATCTAGGAATTTATCGATTTTAAGAAGAGCCGTTTTCGTGTTGCGAAAGATCGATTTCGAGTGGGATAGTTCATTTAAATTGAGTGAGAGGGCCGCAGCCGGAGTGATTCAGTTTAGGATTGCTTGTTCGACTTCCAGCCAGACCGGGGTGTAGTTTATCGCGGGGGCTATCCAGTGGGAACCTTGTTTCGCTAGGAAAGCGGTCTCATAGTCTCATAGAGTCTAAAGTTCGGTAGGTTGACCCCTCCTAAAGATTTGTCCAATCGTAATTTTTTTATGCTGATTCTCGCTTTTTTCCCTTTCCACAGGAAGTTGGCTATAGATTGGTCCAGTTTATGGAAGAAGTCTTGGGTGAGTGTTAGAGGAAGCATTGAAATAAGGTAGTTTACCAGGGGGGATATCATCATTTTGATGGTTTCTATTCTACCCCACCACGTGATGAAGCGAGGGGACCATCCATCCAGTTGGTTTTTTATTTTATTTAGGGTGGTCTTCTCATTTTGTAGAAGGGTTTCCATAAGGGAGTCCCGAAACTCTATCCCCAGGTACTTTATAAACCCCGATTGCCAACAGAGTCCTGAGTTCCCCAACATGTCCTTAGTGGCTAGGATGTTTGGAGGTTTGACCTCCGATTTCTCCCGATTAAGTTTATACCCTGAATGGGTGGAGTATAATTCAATGGTTGACATCAAGGTGGTGATGGAAGGCTCCGGAGATTCAGTCACTATCAGGATATCATCCGCATATGCGGCTAGCTTAACACAAGTATCCCCAAAGTTTACGCCCTTGATGTTCTCGTTCTTTTTAATGCTGGCGATGAGAGGCTCCATTGCCAGTAGAAAGAGTGATGGGGAGAGGGGACAACCCTGTCTGGTCCCCTGTTCCAGGCTAAAGGGATCTGACAATGAGCCATTTATGGCAATGCGAGCGGATGGGGAGAGATACATAGCCATGACCATATCTATAAAGGTATTACCCAAGTTGAAGGTGGACATACAATGTTTAAGGAAGAGCCAGGACACTCTGTCGAACGCCTTCTCCGCGTCTAAGGTAATCGCCACGGAGGGGGCATCAAATGCCTTGGCCTTTTCTATAACATGGCAGAGAAGTCTCGTATTGTCATTAGACATACGGTGCTTTAGGAACCCAATCTGTGATGTACTAATTAATTTAGGTAAGATCAAGTCCAGTCTGGACGCTAGGACTTTTGCGTAGATCTTGCAGTCCAGGTTTATCAAGGATATCGGTCTATAGTTTTTTGTTAGTAATGGATCCTTCCCTTCTTTTGGTATGATAATAATGGTGGCCTCACTCATTGATTTTGTTACTCCTTTTTTTGAGGGAAAGAACTGGAACAATTTTAGAAGGGTTGGGCTTAAAGGTAGATATTTTTGAGAGACATATGTGAAAATGTAGATCGGATTGCCCACTACCTCGCTCTGCAGGTTGTGTCTTAATGGTTTAACAAAAATAGTCATTGTATTTTTTATGTATGTGTTCTACTAGCACTGGATTGCTCTGTAAGTTAAGGGCCTAACAGTGGTCTAAGTGGGAAAGGTTCGATTTATTTAAGCTTTCGCTCATCGTGCAGTTTTTTTCCACACTAGAAGTTAATGAGAATTTGCCTAGCCTTGGTGCTGGTAAGTTCCAATTCTATTAGGACTCAGAGGCGAGGATTATGCCTTTCTTCCTTCGCTTTATTGCCAAACACAGCAGCAAGAAAAACTACAAACAACTACATTTCCCATGAACATTAGGGAAAGAAAAAAGAGTCACAATGGTAGTCCTTTGTCGCTCTCCGCACTCCGGCAGCTCCCATCATCCCTTGCAGCTGCTTCCTCTTCCTTCGCGCGAAGCCCATGCTCCATTCATCTTACGCCTCCTGTTTATTACCGTCATTCCCTGCAAAATACGCAGTGTCAGACACCGAGCAGCTACAAGTGTAAAAAACGCATGTCAAAGAACATTGCAGGTACTATCAGCATAGCCAGTAATAAAAACCTCATAAATGCATTACTTGCATTCCGTACGGGGAGGGTCCACTTCCCTGAAGTCATTGGGGGGATAATCCTCGTCTCCGAGTCCTTAATAGAATTGGAACTTGCCAGCACCAAGGCTAGGCAAATTCTCATTCTATGGCAGGACCGGAGGCTTCGGATTATGCCAGTTCGATGCTTGTCGACCACTAGCCGGGCAACCTCCTACACTGGCTTAAAATAGAACCTCTTGAAAGCGGAGTCTGAGGACCAATCGCCCGCCCTCATCAGATCCTCCAACCGAGCCCCACGGGCAAAAGCTTTAGAGGCCATCGCCCCTCTCGCTGAATGAGCACCAAACTGCTTGGTATCAATCCCTGCCTCCAGCATTACCCAACGCACCCACCTGGCTATAGTTGGGGAAGAGACTGCCTTGTACGGTTTACGTAGGGCAATAAGTAATTGTCTCTCGCCCGGAGGACAAGTGTCTTCAGTCAAACTTTCATAGGCACGGAGGCACTACACCACACACAGCTTAGGGGAGTCCTGAAAGGCCGGGTACGAGATCACTCTCGAAAGGGACTTAGTCCGCCTACTAACCGTAAAAGACACCCCGTCAGGGGAGAATACTCTAGCAGTGATGTCTAATGCTCGCACATCCGAAACCCTCCTGCAAGATATCAAACACAGCAGCATAGCCAATTTAGCTGTGAGCTCTTTGCGAGACAAAAAACGATTTGGCTGCCAGGACAGAAACAAGTTCAGAACCCTGTTCACATCCCAAAGGACGGTGTAACGTGGCTCTGGGGGCAACGAGGGGCGAATCCCCTTCAAAAGACGACACACCAAAGGATGTTCCCCAACCGGGGAACCCTGAACCAGGTCATGACCGGCTGAGATAGCTGAACCGAAGGTATTCACTGACCGGTAAGCCAGGCCATCCTCTGCCAATCCCGCCAAGAAGTTCAGTACCTGCACTACTTCTGCCCCCACGGGATCAAGACCCCGTCGCAGACACCAGCGACGCCATCTATGCCAAGCAGACCGGTATCTCCTGGTCGTGCTATCGGCCCATGCCTTGGAGAGTAAGTCTTCTGCCTTTCCCGAAAGGCCTGCGAGCGTCCAGCGACGCCGGAGATCTGCCAAACCATCAAACGCAGAGACCCCTCCTGCACTAACCTGTGGGGAAGCCCCTCCGGACTGAGCAGAATATGAGGAGAGTGGGGGAGTAGGATTGGAGAATCCCAAGAAAGTTCCAGAAGAACCGGAAACCACTCTTGAGACCTCCACCAAGGGGTGATCAGAACCACCTCCGCCAACTGACGGCGGAGTGACGCCGACACTCGCGTTATCATGGAAAACGGGGGAAACGCGTACCCCTGCTCGCCCGACCAGTCCTGAAGGAAAGCAGCCGTCGCCTCTGCCAGAGGGTCCGGTCGCCAACTGAAGTACCTCGGAAGCTGATAATCCAGACGCGATGCAAACAGGTCCACCGAAAAGGGGCCCCATCTGTCCGCTAACCAGGAGAACACCAGAGGGTCCAACTTCCATACACTGGCGTCCAGCAGGTGCCGGGAGTGCCAATCGGCCACTTCGTTCTGACGACCCGGCAGGTACTCCGCCGTGACCGACACCTGCCGGTCCAGGCAAAAGTGCCAAAAATCCTTGGCAAGGTCCGCTAGCAGCTTGGACCTGGTTCCTCCCAGGTGGTTGATATAACAGACCGCTGATACATTGTCTATCCAGAGAAGGACACAAGACTGAACCCTGTCCTTCGTCCAACACTGGACCGCAAAGGAGCCTGCTAGCAATTCCAAACAGTTGATATGCAATGACTGTTCGTGGGCTGACCAGGCTCCCCCTCTGGAAAACTCTCTGCACCTGGCTCCCCTACCAGAGCGACTGGCGTCGGACTCGATAATGACATCCGGCTCGGAGCCGAAGATCGCACGGCCATTCCAAGCCTCCATGTGCGTTAGCCACCATCGCATCTCGTCCCTCACCTCCTCCGACAATGGGATCATCTGGGAGTAAGTCAAACCCTTCCGGAGGTGATACGCCTTCAGGCGCTGCATGGCCCGATAGTGAAGGGGGCCTGGGAAGATGGCCTGAATTTAAGAGGACAGGAGACCCACCACCCGCGCCAAATGGCACAAGGATGTGTGAGACTTCGCCAGCGTCTGACGCAACTCGTGCCTGATCTTCCGCCATCTTCCAAGCAGGAAGGCTCAAGGTGGCTGCCACCGAGTCGACGGTGAACCCCAAAAAGGTGGCGCACTGGGTGGGAACCAGAAGAGACGACTTCTCGTTGATAACAAAACCCAGATCCTGGAGGAGGTTGACAGCCACCTGAAGCTGGGACGAAAGGCGCTTTGGACACTGGTCCATGAAGAGCATGTCGTCCAGGTAAACGATCATCCGGATACCTTGAGCCCGCAAAGCCTCGACTACCGGATCCAACACCTTTGTGAAACACCACGGCGCCGAGGAGAGCCCGAAAGGTAGCGTGGTGAACTCGTAGACCTGACCGTCCCATGCAAACTGAAGGAAACAACGGTGAGGGGGTAAAACGGGCACGGTCAAGTAAGCGTCTTTCAAGTCGAGCCTGACCATCCAATCTGATGGACGCAAAACGTCCCTCAGAAGATGGATTCCCAATGGCGGTAAACCAACCATTCGTTGAACTCCTTCAAGTTGATGACTGGACGACGGCCCCCATCGACCTTGTCGACCAAAAATAGATTGCTGAGGAAACCCCCGGGGTGCTCCTGCGCGCAACAAATCGCCCCTTCGTGGAAGAGGGCGGACACCTCGTTGCGCACTAAATCTGCGTCGCGCTGCGAAAAGGCAATGGGAGGGGGACGCTGAGGCTGGTACGGACGGCCATGAAACTCCAACTGGAAGCCCTGGACCGTCTGCAGCACCCAAGCATCGCTGGTCAGGGAAGCCCACGCGGGGAGAAACTGCGCCAAGCGCCCCCCAACCCGCAAACTCGCTGAGGGCAGTACACTCACCTCTTCCACCTCCTCTGGCCGCCGCCACGGCCCCGAAATTGCTGGCCCCGGGTGGGGTAGAAGTTGTTGAAGCGGGCACTGTCCTGGGCGCGGCCGGAGCCTTGTCCCCGATCAGAGGGGTTGCCACGGCCGAACGAGGGGCCCCTGCCACGTCCGGCCCCCTCAAAAACCTGAGGGGCAAAAACCTTCTTGATATTGGACTGCGCCCTGTCCAAGGAAGTAAAGGTTGCCACGAACTTTCCAAGCTCCTTAATAAAAGGGTCCCCGAACAGACCCCCCTGAGCCACAGCGCCGGCCTCCGAAGAAGCGAGGTCACTCAATTTAGGGTCAATTTTAATCAATAGAGACCTCCTCCTCTCCGTAGAGAGGGCACAATTCGCATTTCCAAGAAAGACAATGGCCCGCTGGGCCCAGTTGGACAGGACCTCCGGGGAGATTTGATCTCCTGTGACCTTGGCCTCTTCTGCCATGTCCAGGATTTTGGTCAGAGGACCAACCGCATCTAACAACTTCTCCTGGCAAGTGCGCCAGGACCTGTCAATCCCCTTACGGGGATCCCTAACAAACTTTGCCAGGAACGTCGCCATTTTAGGGTCGATGTCTGGCGTCATAGCCACTTTGCCCTCCAGGGTAGGCCGAGGGCACTCCGCCCGAAGGCGGTTGCGTGCGTCCTTCTCTACTGGTTTGCGCAAGCGACCGGCCACATACTTGGCCACCTTGTCACCCGGGACCCAGTCAGAGGACCGGGGTGGACGATGTCGTCCGGGTCCAACATGTCTGAAGGGCCCTCTGAAGAAGCCGCCTGAGACGGGAGCCAGGACCTCGAGGAACAAGCCTCCTCATCCGAATCCGGGGAATCCTCATCGTCCTGAGGAACTGGGGACAGAGTACGCGGGGTCGGGGGGGGGGGGGACCTCCGCGGGTTTGGGTTTGGCTTGGGACCCCTCAAGCGCCTTGAAGGCGCTCTTAACACGAGCGAAAGCTTCTGCGTCAACCCCTTCTGTACAGGGCATTTTGGGTGGAGGAGGGGTGGACGAGGACGCAGAGTCCAGGACCGTGGCCGGCGCGGGAATCAGAGCCGCCAACTTGGAGTAAGCCTCATCCAAACACGCCGTGAGTCGCTGCTCCAGGGGCACCATGGCCTGGTCCACCGCCCTATAAATGGAATCATCCACGGCTTGATAGAAATAGTCATCCCACAATGCGTAGCTGAGGGGGTCTCCCTCTGCATACTGCTTGTGATCCCCTTGCATTATTGAAGTGAGTTCTGGCAAGTAAGGATCTGCAGCACAGCCAGTAAATACAGGCCCTAACAGGCACCAAATGTAAGCTGGGAGGGGGCCCAGACAGTGAGGGGGGCACTAAGGCACACAATTCACGGGACAGAGCCCAGGGAACGCTGCAGCCCTCTAGTTCACAGGGCGCCAACCCAGCAAAAGCGTTCCCAGCACCAGCACGCCGGCGCTAATTACGACCCCGCAGGGTGTCCACCAAAAACAGAAAGATACAACCCTTCTCGGGCGTTCAACCTGGGGCAACCCTAAATTTACAACCCCGCAGGGTGTCAGGCCGGGAGGCAGGGGGCACTGTAAGTAAGTCACACAAACGCGCCAACACCGCTTCAAAAGCGTCCCTCAGGCGCACTATACACAAAGGAAAAACTCGTCCCCTAGCGGTGGAAAGCGCACACCGCACAGCACACTAGGACCAGATCGCGTGAGGAGCGCTAAAAAGCGTCCCGCGATCGCTAAGGGACTCTGAAAGAATGAGAAGGTCAACGCTTGCCTTACAACCCAAAACGCTACCCACACAGTCCCAAAAAGCCACAGAGAAGCAAAGAAAACCACTTAACTTGCTGCTGATCAGCGAAGGAAGAGGAAGCAGCTGCAAGGCATGATGGGAGCTGCCGGAGTGCGGAGAGCAACAAAGGACTACCATTGTGACTCTTTTTTTCTTTCACTAATGTTCATGGGAAATTTAGTTGTTTGTAGTTTTTCTTGCTGCTGTGTTTGGCAATAAAGCAAATGAAGAAAGGCATAATCCGAAGCCTCCGGTCCTGCCATAGAATTGTATGCTTAGTCCCTGCTGCATGTCTCCATCTGCACCTCTAGAAGCATAGGGTTCAAGTAATGCTTAGTGGGATACACTATACTTATAGCTTGATGTGTTAATTGAATTTTAGGGAGGGAGAATTGGAATTTGCTTGGTTGCTGAAAAATATCTTCATGTTTACTTCAGCTTTACTCTCCTTCTATACCATCTACCCTTTAGGTCCGGCAATATTGGGTTATGTTTTTGGTCAATTGTTTTACTTCCTTTGTTCACCCTTGCCAGCTAACCTCATACTATTATTCAAAATATATCACCCATGACATTAACAGGAATACACCAATACGGCATGAATAAATTCTAGATTTTACTTTTATTTGTTTAACAACTCTGTTAAAGATCAAGGCAATCTTGCATTACTTTAAAAACCTGAATGGTGACATCAATCATTTGCAGGTGACAAGAATGCAAGAAAGAGACTGGAAAACTATAATGGCTGTGTGAAGGATGTACTCGTCTCTGAAGTACCTACAAAGAAGAATGGGGCCATATCATAACCTCTGGACGTAATAACATCAAATTACATCATGGGAACATGCAGGTGGGTTTTAACACATTTTCTCCAGGAAGATAAGCTTATCATATTCTGGAACTGTGTTGGCCTTTTGTAAAGTTACTGGTTGACTGTCCTTGTCATGCTTATGCACAAGCAAACCCCAACTGAACCTGTGCCCCACCCCTCTGGTAGTTTGGCACAGAGCAGTCAGACTTCACTTAGAGGCAATGTGTAAATTATTTGTGCAACACTTAAAACAGTAACACAGTGATTGTTGCGTTGACGATGAGGATCCTGACAAAGAGGGCTTGCGATCCGAAGTCTGGGAAGTGTCGCGCAGTCGGTTGATGCGAAGTTCGTCGACGAGAAATGCGAGGGCCTGTGCCAAAGAGGCGTTCCGTAGCAGCGGTTCTAAAATCGATGCGGGCTGTGGCGACAGTGTGAGTCTTTGCAATGCATCCAATCCACAAAGTAGTGGAAATGCATCGGTTTTGCTTGGGGTTGCACTGTGCAGCAGCAGAGATGCGTCATTTCCACTGGCTCCAAAGAGCTGGCAAAGCACCTTAAGCCTGGTTCCAAGGGTCCAGGACTGGTGTGGCACCTCTTGGCAGGGCAAAGTCGCAGATGGCAGAGTTCAGGTGTAGAAGCAAGGTTGTTGGAAGCCTGTTTGTCTCTCAGGCTTCAGATCAGGATAGGTTAACCAGTTTTTGAAAACCAAAAAGCAGGACATAAAAAAAACATGGAAGAAGGACTACAATTTTATATTGGCACAGAATACTTTAATTACAGTGTTCATCAACACAAACACAGACAAGGGACTAAATAAAATGCAGACTTAAAACCCAGCCTCCTGTGTGTTAATTAAATTGCTTTCTTTTAAGAACTGCTACCTCGTCCTAGCTCAGAAAGCATATTAATGCATATTCCGCTATTTACAGTCATCCCTTTCTGAAAACCGTAATGTGTGAAATTTGCCGAAATCTGCCGGGGCTGCTGGTGAAAAACTGGGACTTTCCCGGCAAACCCGGAATGCACTGTCACCCTAGATCAGGAGGTCAACCAACTAACCCTTAGTCTTTCTGGGTTCTGTGTTCAAGATATTCAGGCATGGTTCTCCTCACCCAGGCCGCTGGCAGCAGCCATCAGGTCTGCACATCAAAGCAGGAGACCAGCAGAATGCATACCAGCAGAGTGGAAGTCCTTCAGCAGCACAGCAGTTCTTCTTCCTGATAAAGTATCCACAGGTCCAGAAGTGTACTGAAGAGTTAGGGTCTGAGGTCCAGCATTTATACCTTGGTTTCGTGGTTCTGGAAGGTCAGAGAAGCTTCTAGACAGTTGCTTTAAAGGGTATGGAATTTCCTGTCTCCCCTACCCTTGTTCTAAGCTGATTGAAGTGACAATGCTGGGTCATTAGGCCTTTTGTGTAAAGGCAGACCATAGGTGTAGGAAAGTAGGATCTGCTTCCTGTGGTTACCCTCACTTTTTGCTAAATGTGATACTGACCTTTAGAAATTGGTCAGCTCACTCTTTTCAAGCACTCATGCTTGTGCTGGCATCCACCTTGCGGGAGCGAGCATCGACGCTCGTGCTCATTGAAAACAGATGGCTCTTGTGCCGCAAGATGGATGCCAGCACAAGCACGAGTGCTTGATAAGAGCTGTTTGCTCGCGGTCGCTTTAACTTTCAGTGGGAGATGCACACGCTTGCTTTGCTTCGGTTTGTCTCAGTGTCAGCAGCTGGAGTTTGCATGCCGGCTACGGTTATAACGAATACTTCCAACATACGTTACTGGCACTGTGGCTTCTTAAAATTCATAGGGCTGCTTGCGGCCGCTCTAACCTTCAGCGTGAGACGCGTGTGCTTGCTTTGCTTCAGTTTGTCTCACAGTGTCAGCAGCTGGAGCTTGCATGCATGCTACGGTTAGAACGAATGCTTCCAACATACGTTCCTGGCACTGTGGCTCCTTAAATTCATAGGGCTGCTCGCGGCCGCTCTAACCTTCAGCGTGAGATGCGTGCGCTTGCTTTGCTTCGGTTTGGCTCAGTGTCAGCAGCTGGAGCTTGCATGCCTGCTACGATTAGAACAAATGCTTCCAACATACGTTACTGGCACTGTGGCTTCTTAAAATTCATAGTGTTGGAATGATCTCCTCAGCAGGAGCTTACCCCTTCTTTAGAGTTTGCTGCCAGCGTCCAGCCCACGATGGGGGGCTCAAACGCCTCTCGGTTTATTGGCAATTTTGTAATCTTTTACTCTTTCATCTTCCGGGAGAGCTGCACTTTGTATCCTTTGGAGCCCTGTCAACCAGGCGAGGCACCCGATACGCCACTACAAACATAAACAGCCCCACTCTGGGCGACTGCTTTATACGGAGTTACAGTATCTTTACTGAGCCTACATCCCTCCAGCCTCACAGTTTAAAGTGGAAGCCGATGTTTAACATGCTCCTGTGTGTATGGGTGAATACCCATAATTCCTGTTTGTTTTCGTATTGTTTTTTTAATTTTTTTTGTAAGATCAAGCCGTCTTTGTTGATTGCAGTAAAGGGTTTATTATTATCAGAGAGATATATTGGTTAATGTAATGCACTTTTTAACATTAGTTCCTTAACCACAGCAGAGAAACAGCAAGCGTTTGATGCATTATTATATTTTGTTTACATTGTGCCATTAACTTTTATTAAATGGTTTACTCTGCTTGCAACGACCGCACAATCTACAAATTGAAAAATACTTTACTACTATCCTTTGGGCCTGCAGTCATGCACCTAGCATGCCACTGACTCTGCCCTAAAGGCCTTTCATAGTGGAGCCTGCTTTGCGACTGTCACAGAAACAGCATATACGGCAGACACTGGAAATGCTGAAATGTCACTGATTCTGACCCAGGCCTCTTGCAACGTCTATGGCAAGTCCACCTCTAGCTGTTAATAGAAACATTAACAACTACAAACCCAAACAGCCCTACTGTGGGGCAACAGCTTCACATGGAGTCGCTGTATCTTTATCTTGTCTCCGTTCCTCAAGCCTCACACTTCAAAGTGGATGAGGTGGGTTAAATATATTATGTCTTCTGCTTTCTCTCGCATCCAGAAAACTTTCCCTTTTTAATTTTTTTTTTATAAAGCGCAAACTCAACCCGAAGATATGGAAGCGCTTTTACATGAGCATAAGTTACATCACATAAGGGCACAGTTATTTTTTGGTAGGTACAGGGAGATTAAGTGCTTACTACTATCCTTTGCGCATGCAGGTACGCACAAGCTCAGCACCATCTGAGTATCACTCAGCATCACCTATGCATCACCACCGCACCAGCACATCACCACCTTAGCACCGCCTCAATACGCCCTCGAAATATGGCATCTATTCATTCTTCCCTACTGTCCGTCTGCTGCTCGCCTTATAATTTAGGAACTATTTCCCAAACTCCATCCTCCCATAAGGTTGTTCAGTTGTACACTATCTTCTTGATGATATATAAAGTTACAAAAATGCTTAACACTTTTTTATTATAAAATATCAATATGCTGCACTGCAGCCACAATACTCCACAAAATAGCTTACAAACATTAGTAAAACCGCTAACTGTAGCTAAACACTTATAAGATCCCAAAGGTGAGACCTATTGGCTATGCCAATGCTTGTTGAATAGTCTGACTAGGATCCTGCTAATTAGGACCCCAATCTAGCTGGTTTCTCCCTAAACTAGTATGTTATATACTCTGGTAGACTCCAGATTGGATACTGGGGTACCCTTGTCAGTCCCCTGTATATGGTACCCATGTACCCAGGGCAGAGGTACCCCAGAGGCCTCCCATGGGTTGAAGCCGGTATTATGCCACCCATTAGAGGCCATGCAAAATGGAACATACAGGCCTCCGTGGCAGCCGTGTAAGTTGGTGCATGCACCACTTAAGATATGGGTGTACTATATCTAAGGGTCACTGCACTTAAAACCTATAAGTCACCCCTCTAGCAGGCCTTTACAATCCTGAGGGCAGGGTGCTTGGTTGTAAGTCAGAGGGTGCCACTGCATGAGCATTCTCTCGGGTTGTCAGTGCATCAGCCACTTATGTCATATAGAGTGGCATTATGTGACCACATGATGACCAACTCTAAAACGGCTGAAAGTAACCCTATCGTGTTTGGTGTCAAACATTGTGGAATCATACTCGAACGGTGTGGGAGATATGATTTCACCTCTCGGAAGCGAGCTTCCTTGGTCCCTGGTCTTCCCCGGTAACAGCCTTCTGGTCCCGGGCAGCACAGAATGGTAGCTGCTGACCAGAGACACATTTCTGCCCTCCTGCTTCTGAGCCAAGGTTGAGGCAGAACAATAGGCATCCTGTCACAGAGAGGTGTGACCACCTCCCAGATAGGATTAAGTATATTAGGGCTGGGTGAAGTGCTTGCCTGCATTCGAATGTCTGAATGAGGGGCACATTTGGTGTCCCTGTGCATAGTCCAGCTCAAACCAGTCCTGGGAGCCTTTGGCTCCTGCTCTGGAGCGAAACTTGACAAAGGACAAGGGAGTAACCTCCTCACTGTCCAGACCCTCCCCTGCGAGGGTCTCCTGAGTCTGTCCAACCCTCTCCCATGGGTACGAAAGGAACCTGGCTGTAGGACCCTAGATTCGAGGTGGGCAAGATTCTGAACCAGAAACAACTGCACTTCGACCGTCTGGACATGCTGGACTTCGTTTAAGCCCGACTTTGTCTCCCTCTCATTCAGAAGCATCGTCTGTGCCTGTGCACCATACAGGCTCCATGCAGGACCTGTGGCACTTTCAGGACAACTGAAGATATCTCCCTTGGAGTGAAGGAGTCACTCCCTTCATTTGCAGGCACCGCAACACTGCTGTCGCGTCTGCTGACCCTGAGCTCCTACGGACTCTGAAGGTTTCAACAACACAGGAGGTGGGTTCCTACTTCCCTCAAGGTCCGAGCTGCCCTCTCAATTTTGAGATCTGAACCCCTCCTGGGGGCTGCAATACCCGAACCCCTGTGCACTGCGTACATTTTCAATTGAATATGCTTGTTGGCATTTCCCTAACAAGTGTATTGGGCTCCGGATAGCCCCAACCTCTGGCACCATTTCCTACCAAGATCTCCGGCCTCCTCACTCGGAGTGCTCCGTGGGCTGCTGTTTGGTGAAAGTGCTTGAGGTCTCTGGCAATTCCTGTGCCTCCGGCCTGTTGTTCCATTTGAGGGTCAACTTTCTTTTCTTGGGCTCTCCTGGTTGCTCCAGGCCTGTCCTGACTCCCCTGTGTTTGGTGAGACCCCAGGACCTTGCTGGTCCAAACCTTAATCAACGTGGGTTGTCGTTGCCAAGGCTTGTTGGTGCTCACGCCGGACACCGACCCCCTCAGTGCTCGACATCCTTTGTAGGACAGCTCGTATCCGGCTCCTGGTCATCCTCAGCGTCTCCTGGTCCCTATAGCTGAAGAGTAAAGCACTCCATCAACGCACCTGAAACACTCTACAACGGTGGGCATTAGTCTACCGAGCCCCTGGTCACTCCTGAGTGACCCAGACTATGTTCTCTCTGCTTTCAGGTACTCTTCAACAAGAATCCACCTGGATTCTGACGGACACTTTTCTTCCTTCCAACAGCGGCTCTTCGTAGTCCTCCATTGGGTTCGATGGCGGTTTCCGACACCACTTCAGACCCATACACCCGGCTTTCCTGGTTTAGGTAACTCTAGTAATTCGGGATCCACAGGTGGGGTGGCTCTCCAACCTCCTAACTTATACAGGGTTTCTTCGAATTCCACTGGGAAGGATCCTTAAACTCTAAAACGTCAACCGCGACATTACCATAGAATTGTATGGAGCACGCAGTTGTGTTCCCACACTGGACCCGTCCTCCGTGGGGTCCTTACCTACTTCACCTTGGGTGGTTCCTTGGGGTCCAAGCGATTCTACAACCTCTAGACATTGTCTTGACTCGAGTCGTGGTTCTTATACCTATTTTAGTATATGGTTTGGTCCCTCCTGGGGCCCACTGTGTATTATTGCTATTTACTATCATTTCTGTGCTAAAGTATTGTGTGCTTTGTGATTATCTCTGTGTATGAGATACGGTGTCACATTAGAAAGTGTTGTATTAATAAATACATATTTATATAACTACTGTGTGTTTCTCCTTTCATTTAAACAATACTATATGGTTGCATTCTGGTAAAACAAGCTGCCTAACATTCCTTCAAGAATAAGCCTGAAGGCTGCTCTCCACACCTACCACTTGGATACCTTTCTAAGGCTATCTTTGACCTCTTAAATCACCATAAGGGTCGTTTGAACTGGTGCAAGGTGCCCACTTTAATTAGTGGACAGCATATACCAGGCCAACTTCTCACATTGGTGGCAGCACTGGGATTCAAGCCTGCATTGTTTTAACAGATGAATCTTTGTATTGATTAACTGAGAAACCACTAGTACTTTGTACATATACTACTAGCTTAGAATAAGTAAGTTCTACTGAACTTAGGGTTGGGTAAGTCAAGGGTCTCGCACACCCTTTCTCCAACCTCCAACCTGAGAGAGTTTAGTTCCCAAAAGGTTAGGGAGGTGCAACACCTCACCACACTTAGTATGTCTACTAAAGGAGATGCCAGTGGCTCTCTGCCTTGTACAGTGAGCTTTCATTCCAGGAATTGAAAGCCCTGTGTTCTTCTAGAAAGCTGAACACAGGGAGCAGTGCCAATGCTCAATGTCTGGTAGAGATGTTACTGCTCGCAGCGGTTGACATTGGAACCAACGGGACTCTTGCCAGAACTTGTAGCCAGCTGAGGGAGAGTGGGAGCATAATCGGGACTCCAACACCCAGGAGCCCTGTACCTAACACTGCGCTCCGCCGCCCACAGCCTATATTTTTAGGTACGAACCCCCGCTGCGCGTACTGTGGCGCGGGACGTGCGCCGGGCCAAGCCCGGGCCAAATGAGGGCCCGTCTGGGCCAGGAAGGGGCAGGGCAGGGCCACCCCCCCCCCTCCCCCCCCCCCCCCTTGGTACTTTGTCTTTAGCTCAATTTTCTAGTTTTTGGGACCCAATTGACCCCTGTGTAGACCAGAACCCCAAGTCTTCTGTTTATAAGCTTTCTCTGCGTCTACATTGAGTATCCTTCCTAAAACTAGCAAAACTAAGATGGATAAACGAAAGAGCACAGTGGGAACCCTGGATGCCTTCTTGGTTAGAGCCGAATCCCTGCTCAGCGATGAGATTCAGCTGACGGAACGGAGGCTTTCGCTTGACCCAACACTGTTCCCTTTAACTAGGGGGGAAGAAAATTTTACCTCATTAGCACAGAGGGTCATAATCCAGCAAAGAACTACCATTTCAAACCCCCAACCCTTATCTCTCCCCCCCCCCCCCCAAACTCGAAATCAACAAAAAACAAAGAAGGGGCCAATACCATGCTCAAAGAAATAGGGTATCAAAGGGCGGAACAATGGGAGAAAAAAGGCTCCCCAAAAATCAATCTGTAGGGAAATGCACTCCTCAGACTCACAAATAGAGGTGGTTGATTCTTATCTAACCAGAACAATCCTCCCCCCCCCCCCCCCTCCCCATTAAGGCCCCTGCTAAGAGCATAACCAGTCCCAACTCAATTTTTGAAACGCTTATCAAGGGTCTCTTAGAAGAACACACCAAGGCTATGATGACATTGGTGAGCACCCTTATTAACGAGAGATTTAGCATAATAGAGAGCAAGTTGGATGAATTAATAGAGGATATTGAGTCATATAAACTATCCACTACGAATCAAATTTCAGTCCAAGATGCAAGGGCAGATGCACCCATACAAAATGTAGGTCTTAGCCAGAGTACTCAGGAGGCCACGACGGGTAGAACAAGAGTTTCAAACACAGAAACCCTGAAAAACCATGACACTGGGCTCAAACTCCCAACGACCACCACCAGAGCATATTAATAAACATGACTTATCAAATAATGATAATCCATCTACTATCCTGTCTCGACAAAACCGAGTAATTTTAGATCTTCCCCCAGCATCATGTCCATATGTTTTAATCCTCACGGTGGTTCTGCCTCTGAAACAAGCCCAAATTGAAACCTGGTCATCGCTCCGAAACAAAGTAGCAGACTGGCTAATAAAATATAAGCGCTTTAATCCCTGCAACGTTAAGGAAATTCTTATGGTCCGCAGGGTGGGATGGTTGGGTTCCTCGCCGAAAACAACATATGGCGATTGTATCGTCGTAACTTTTAGGTCCCCACGAATGGTCCGATCTCTTTCAAATAACAAAGAGCTAATTTCCGCATTTGATCCAACCATCATGGTTGTTCCTTTGGGATATTTTTATAAGGCAACAGTAAATCATAGGGGAAAAGGAAATGGCTCAGTATTAACAGGTTTAATCAGTTATCTGCCCTTGAAGAAATCGATTGACCATCAACTCTCGATCAAGGGTCTGCACTTGGACGAAATGAAACTTAACAGTTGGGTTTATTTCCCTACCCCATTACAGACCTTTCCTTCAAGCGTACCCTCAAGTGTATCCAGAGAAACAATCCATCCATCAATGATTTTAGATTTAATTAAGACTTCCCAAAAACGGATTAACACAGATTCCCTGTCCAAACCACCAATTGAGCCCGTTTCAGATATCCCCTCACAATATTCATTCCAGGCTTACTTTGGCTTACCAGTTTAACTCAATTCAAGGCAATGATCTTCATAGTTGTTTAGCAACTTCCCCACTTGCTGCACCCTTAGGGAGCGGGCAACTTTTAAAATTATCTATTGGAATATTGCTGGCCTTATTACAAAGGTCAATATGGGCGAGTGGCTTACATTTGTACGGGATTATGACCTCATTTACTTACAAAAAACTTGGGCAGTTTCTCCTGCCCATTTAAATGGCTATAAAACGTATTTCTCTCCCGCAATTTCATCTTCTGCGTGTCGTGCAAAAGGAGAAAAGGAGGCTTAGTGGTGTATGTTACCAACGTAATTAAATTCCGGAAAATCACGGCCCTAAAAAAACGAGCCCAACTACCAGATAATCCAAATTGATGTAAATAATACGGACCCCATCCTGATAGGAAAATTCTATAATCTATCTCTCTATCTCCAACACAGTTGATTGTTATTTTTAAGGAAATTCGTACGTACCTTGTAGATTTTAATATTAGATATCAAGGAAAAAACCTTTAAATTATCTGGGGAGGTGACTTTTAATTTGACGCTCTGCACCCACAATGGAAAAAATACATGTGGACTCACAGATGAAAATGATGTAAATATCACTCCTTTTACCCACTCCCAAAGTGGGGACTGTTTAAATGAGTCAATCTTGAGTCTACAATTAACTTTGGCAGTAGAAATGGTCTCTCCTATGGTACGCCTTAAACCAACTTTTCATGAAAATGGTGCTTTTACCTGTATTGATTTTATTTTTCTAACAAGCACTGCTTCCTCCTTTATTGTAAATTATTTTCATGATTCTGTATTTAGTGACCATTTTCCTATATCGATCTCCCTGTCTCTTCCCATGTTAGGAGAAAGGAACAAACAGCGGAACCTCTACCGGGAGGAGGCTATAAGATTGGTTAGGCTAAATGGTTACGCTTTGAAGTGGGCAAAAGTCGACCCAGTAAAAATCACGGAAAAAGTTGAAAAGAACTCCATGTAGGAAATAAATATCTGGTTAGCAGATAATTCTTCCCCAGAGGAGATCATAGATAACTTTATGCTAGTAGCCAACTCCATCCAAAAAGCTCTAACCTCTAAGACCAAAGGAGTAAAACGCAATCAGGCAGGATGGTTTAATTCCTCTTGTATTAAAGCCCATTCAAACCTGAAAATTGCACTAAACGCTCCAGTCAGGGATAGTAAAGAGCTTGTTCATCTCAGGAAAATTTATAACAAAGGCTTAAGGGCAAGAAAACTAGAAATAAAAGAGGAATTATGGGCAGAACTGCACAAAAGCTGTCGCTTAAATGATAGTGCTGCCTTTTGGCAAGTGATAAATTCACCTTTCCTGACAGGTTCTAAAGACATAAACAAGATAGAGGTAACTATAGATGAACAGTCTTGTATTGCCCATTTCTCAAATATATTTGGAATAGTGGATAACCAAAATACAGATCAGCCACCCCTAAAGTTGAGTCTGGACACAAACACTGCCCCATTCATTCCACTTGCACTGGACTTCACCTTAAATGAAGTTGAGGCCGCATTAAAAGCCAGTAAAGGAGGTAAAGCCTTGGGGCCCGGTGGGGTCCAGTGGATCTTTACAAATTCAATCTAGATCTATGGGCCCCCATTTTACTGAGGGTATTAAATGCTACCTGCAAACTTGGCCTTTGAGACTCCTGGTCAAAGTCCATTCTTATCCCAGTATTTAAAAAGGGTGATCGTTTAAACCCAACTTGCTACCGCCCTATCTCCCTACTGGATTCATTCGGAAAAACGGTGGGCCGCAAAATCTTAGATCGACTTCAGTCCTGGTCCAAAAATAACCAGATTATATTGGATATCCAGTACGGTTTTAGGGAAGGTTTGGGTACGGTTGAGCAAGTTCTGAATCTGTCCTTAATAAAGGGGAAGTACGTGGACGCAAAAGGTGGAAGATTTCGACTTGCCTACGTAGATCTTACGGCTGCATTTGACTGCGTAGGCCACTCGAAGTTATGGACCATCCTAACTGCTTTGGGAGTAGATGCACTGTTAGTAACATTTCTTCGGGAAATGTATTCAAATGCCACAGCCAGAGTGAAATTCGGCATTGGGGGAGAATTGACTGAACCGTTTAGAGTACAGCGGGGGTCAGACAGGGCTGTGTTCTGGCCCCCTTCCTTTTCATTTTGTACACCAATTCCTTAGAATTAGCCATGTTGGACGGGGCAAAGGACATACCCCTAATCCAGCGTCGTCCAATCCCCGCCCTCCTTTATCCGGACGACGCTGTGATCATAGCCCGCACGTCCATAGAACTACAGCGTTATCTGTCCCGTTATATCAAATTCATGTCAAATCTTGATTTAAAAATTAAAAAAACATATATCATGAACTGTGGCCATAAACGAGGTAAAGGGATGACGATTTAGATCAACAATTCCAGTGTAGAGAACACCCCCACATACCCATACCTGGGAATATTGATAGACGAAAAAGGTACCTGGAAAAAAGCTATAGAGGCTAGAAAACTTCAGTTCTTAAAATCTACTATGGCCCTGGTAAAGTTTACCCAGAGATTAGGAAAAAGAGCGCCCAAGGAATTGATTAGAGTATACCAGGCCAAATGTTTCAGCACAGCTACTTACAGGGCTGGGGTATGGGGATACGTTCAAGCTGACTCCCTCCAAAAAGTGAAGAAAAACTTTCTGAGGTTCCTTCTTGCAGTTCCCCAGGGAACATCCACGATCAGTTGCCATCTTGAGCTGAGCCTGCCCTATATCACTGATCTCATTAAAGCAGAGCCCATACTCCTATTGCACCATATATAGACCTCGGAAAAGCTACTTTTCTCCTAAAATATTGTGAAGGATTGTCTTTTGCTAGAAAGCTCTTCAAAGATTGGAAGGCTCAATTATGTTAAAGGGTTCTTGTATGATATGGGCCTAGAGCCATTTTATTTAAACCCTTTAGAACTAAGTCATATCAGCAGGAAAACTTTGAAAATTAAATGTTTATCCCATCTAGCGGAGCTTCGCCTGTCTGTTGAAGTCCACAAATCCTCAACTCAACACGCTTTATCGATTCAAACCTCAACGTTGATTCAGCCCTATTTAACCTGGCCTCTAGGCAGCTATGACAGACTTTTGCTGACTCGTTTTAGGCTGGATATAATTTTCAGGTTAACTGCATTCCCTGAAGCTAATGATTGGTTGCGGTTGCTCTCCCAATGTCTCTGTGATGGTATTTCCTCCCAATCCACATTACATATGACCCTCTTTTGTAAATTCTATGCAGAACCAAGAAAGCGCTATCTCGTACCAATTTTAAAAAGTCTTGGCTTACGTCAATGTCGTCCTGCCCTTTTGGTTCTTCAACATTTAGAGTTTGAACATTTTGCTATACCTATTAAGTTTTTTAAATTCTGTATCAGACACAGAAAGAACCTTTAATCATAACCTTTTAAAAAAAAATCTTGTACATTTTATTTTATTTAACTGGTATTTTTCAATAGTGTATATGTACGTTTCCTTTTCTGATAAATGTACTTTTAAATATGTACTTTTATGGTTTTCTGGATATTGAAACCGAATAAAGTTTTACTTACTGTTAGATGACCTAAGGAAGTTGGGTCAGATGAGCAGGACCGAGTTGGTGGGTCAGGTAATGAAGAGAGGTCAGGAGGTGACGCCTGCTATGACGTAGAATCTAACACTGACCAGGTGGAACCTGATGGTTCCCACCTGGACAACTCAGATCTTCCAGAAGAGAGTGGAGGACCCTCTCTTTACTCCTCCTGGAAGAGTGTACAGTTTACCAAAGAGATCACAATCTCCCTCTGCAGAAAGTAATACCTCAGGACAGTCTGTAGGGACCTCTGTATCTAGCAAGAAGGACCACTGTTATGATAATGCATACCAGTTTCTCAAACTTGAGAAAGCTAGGCTTAGGCAAGAGTAATTGACCCTTGGTAACGAGTTCCTAAAGGTCCAGAGAGCCAGAACAAAATTGGGACTAGATACCCATGGTGGCAGCAACAGTGTCCGTAGAGTTAAGGAACATTCCTTTGATAATAGGAACCTGCGCAAGATTGTCCCTCCCTACCATGTTGCGGTCAACATCCATAAATAGATAACTGCTTTAGAGAGGGCCTGTAAAGTACTAAGGGTCCCTCAAGAGCAGTGGGCAGGTATTTTGTGGCTCTCCTTTGCTGACAAAAGTAGAGATACGCTCCTCACTGTTAAAGAAGAGGATGCTGACAACTACTTAATCTTGAAGAGTGCTGTCATTGATGGGTTTGGCTTAACCACTGAACAGTATAGGATTAAGTTCAGAGACACTCAGAAGGCACAGAATCAGGATTGAGTAGACTTTGTGGATAGTGCCATTAAGGCTCTGAAAGGCTGGTTGTTTGGCAGCAAAGTGAATGATTTTAAGGGAGTGTACAATGTGATTATGAGAGAGTATATCCTTATTTGCCAAAATCAGTTATTGCATCAATACCTGATTGAGTCTGATCTGACTTCTCCCCAAGAATTGGGAAAGAAGGCAGATAAGTGGGTCAAAACCAGGGTGAAGCAATAAAACCAGAACAATGGTGGTAACCAAAAGAAGCAAGAATCTAGATAAAGGTTGGGACAAGGGTAAAGATCAAAAACAGTCATCAGGGCCCCAGAAACATGCTCCTGGGGGATGATTCACAATCCAGCAAATGTAAAGGCAAAAATAAACCTTTGTGTTATCTCTGTAAACAGAAGACACATTGGACAAGAGATGCTGATGGTCCAAAAGCCAAGTAAAATCCTCCTACCACCACTGCCCCTAAGGCAACTGCGCCCCTTAGCACAAGTACAAGTGGTGGTACAGGGAACAAGGAATTAGTAGGTTTAACCTTGGTCTCTGAGATGGGTTATTGACTAGTCAGAACGCCAGCTCAGGCTGTGCTAGTCTATGGTGGTGGCATGGATATTGTCACCCTATTTGTCCGTCCCAGTAATCTGGGCAAATACAGCCTTTTAACAATGGTAAGGAGGTCATAGCGTGCAGGGACACAGGTGCAAGTGTCACTATGGTGACACAGGATCTTGTGGCTCCTGATCAAATCATACTTGGAGAATGTACCAAGTGACCAATGCTAACAATGTCAGGACTGACCATTGCTTGGCAGTTGTTAATTTCAGCTGGGGAGGGGTAACTGGCCCTAAGAAAGTTGTTGTTAGCTCAGACCTACCAGTAGAATGTTTTTTGGGCGATGATTTGGAGACTTCAGCCTGGGCGGAAGTGGAACTTAGGATTTTTGCCGCAATGCTGGACATCTCTGCAGATGTGTTTGCTGTGACCAGGTCAGGCCAAACTGACAAACACCGAACAGATCCTGGAACAATGGACCAAGGACCTTCCAAGAGAAGGAGCAGGAGGGGTAAGGCCCTGTCTTCCCCCCCACCCTCCGAGTGAGGATCAGTCTCTTGTAAGGATATGATCTTATTCCCTGTGAAGGAACTGTCTCAGATGAACTAGCACCTGATCAAGTTGAGTTCTTGGGGACAGGTACACTTCCAGGGCTGACTTGAGTATGGAGCAGCAAACCTGCCCCACTCTTGAACCCCCTCAGACAGCAAGCTGCTGTTGAGGCTGCTGGGAGTGTCGGTGGATCCCACAGGATCTATTGTGATGATGGACTCCTTTACTGAGAAGGTAGAAACCCCAAGCCTGGTGCCACCAAGAGGTTGGGCATTCTTCTGAAGTTTAGGGGCTCCTACTCACCTTGGCACATGAAATTCCCTTAGCAGTTTTGTTACTCCTGTACTACCTGTCAAGCCAGGGGTGACCTAGGGGGTACCACAAAGGCCCCCCTCATACCACTACTTGTGGTGCAGGTTCCTTTTGAGAGGGTTGGGATTGATATCATTGGTCCCATGAACCCTCCAACAACATTTGGGCACAGTTATATTCTAGTGGTGGTGGACCATTCCACTAGGTATCCAGAAGCAATAACCCTCAGAACCTCCACAGCACCTGTGTTGGCCAGGCCCTCCTGGGAATTCTTGCCAGAGTGTGTTTCCCCTAGGCGGTATTAACTGACAGAGGTACAAATTTCATGTCACCTGAATGTGGAAGGAGTGTGGAGTGAACTAAAAGTTCACCACACCCGATCAGCCACAATGCAATGGGTTAGTTGAGAGACACAACAAAACCCTCCAGAGCATAATCATGGGCCTCCCAGAAAAGCTGATGCGAAAAAGGGGATGTTCTGCTTTGTCCTGTTAGCGCGTTTGACTGTAGCGCTACGCTGTGCCCCCCCCCCCCTCCGCCTCCATTTTGTTTGTTGTTGTCCTCGTGTGCCCGCCCCGCCTCCCAGCTGTGACGCCCTCCCACAGAATTGAAAGAGTGCTCCACTCCCTACATGCGCCGTGACTCGCTCCTCGCCTACAAGCTGAGTGGTCGCTCCCAGTGTCTCTTGCAGGCATCTGGTTTTATCGCGCTGCATTGCCAGAACCTTGATTTAAAAAGCGTCTCTCATTTGGTTTCGCCTGCTGCATTAATTATTTGTTAGCGCTGCCTCGTTTGAACTGATTTGTTACATTCCGCCTGCTGTAATAATAGCGCTGCCTTGCCTGAACTGCTTTAATTGTAGACTCTTCATCTGCTGTGTTGCTTATTGGTGCTTTGCTTCGCTAGCGCTTTATTATTTGTTTCCACACTGCTTTGTCCTGTTAGCGCGTTTGACTGTAGCGCTACGCTGTGCCCCCCCCTCCGCCTCCATTTTGTTTGTTGTTGTCCTCGTGTGCCCGCCCCGCCTCCCAGCTGTGACGCCCTCCCACAGAATTGAAAGAGTGCTCCACTCCCTACATGCGCCGTGACTCGCTCCTCGCCTACAAGCTGAGTGGTCGCTCCCAGTGTCTCTTGCAGGCATCTGGTTTTATCGCGCTGCATTGCCAGAACCTTGATTTAAAAAGCGTCTCTCATTTGGTTTCGCCTGCTGCATTAATTATTTGTTAGCGCTGCCTCGTTTGAACTGATTTGTTACATTCCGCCTGCTGTATTAATAGCGCTGCCTTGCCTGAACTGCTTTAATTGTAGACTCTTCATCTGCTGTGTTGCTTATTGGCGCTTTGCTTCGCTAGCGCTTTATTATTTGTTTCCACACTGCTTTGTCCTGTTAGTGCGTTTGACTGTAGCGCTACGCTGTGCCCCCCCCTCCGCCTCCATTTTGTTTGTTGTTGTCCTCGTGTGCCCGCCCCGCCTCCCAGCTGTGACGCCCTCGCCCCTCCCCCTCCACTATCTACATATGACAGTAGTTCCCGCGCGCAGCGTTCACGCGCAGCGACTGCGCCCAATCCGCGCCGAAGGTGCGCCAAAGGTAAGCCCGTCTACGCCCGTCCGCGCCTGGACCGCGCCCAGCGCCAGACCCCCTGCCCCTCGCGCCTCCCAGCCCCCCCGCATTACCTATGATGCCGCCACCCTCCTAGCCCTCAACCCCGGCCGCTCCCCCACCTGCGTCCAAGCCGCTCCTGGACACACCCATGGACCTTTCTCCTGCTACTCCTGCAAATTCATCGGCACCGACAACATCTCCGCTACGATCACACCACAGATTCCCGACCCCAACCACATACAATGCATCCTTCTCAACACCCGATCGGTGCACAGGCACGCCATTGACCTATGGAACCTACTAGACACCTTCTCTCCAGACGTCGCCTTCCTAACAGAAACATGGATGAACGCTTCCTCCGCTCCAGACATCACCATTGCCATCCCTGAAGACTATAAGATCACCCGCAAAGACCGTACCAGCCACACAGGAGGAGGAATCGCTATCGTCCATAAGAAATCTATCCACATCTCTACTAGCTCTGACGCCAACCTCGCCAACTCGGAACACCTTCACTTCCAGATCCACATCGACCCCAAAACAACACTCAGAGGCACTCTCCTCTACAGACCACCAGGACCTTGCGCAAAATTCAGTGAAGACATCACGGACTTCATCTCTCCACACGCGCTCCCCTCCAAAAAATACATTCTTATAGGAGACCTCAACTTTCACCTTGAAAAGATACACGACCACAACACCGCCACCCTCGTGGACAACCTCGCCAACCTCGGACTTAAACAACTAGTCACTTCCCCCACCCACATCGCAGGTCACACACTCGACCCCATCTTCACCTCCAGCAATCATGTCTCCTTCAGTCACACTACGGATCTCCTATGGACCGACCACAGCTGCGTTCACTTCACCTACAACAAGCCGAAACCCATCAACCACTCCCAACCTACCCTGCAAAGAAACTGGAACAAAATCACCACGGACCAAATCTCCGCATCGCTCCTTCGAAACTCCCCAGCCCTCTCTTCTGACGCCAACGAAGCCGCCGTCAACCTCACCCTATGGTTATCCAACACCGCTGACTCATTAGCCCCACTGAAAAAACGTCAAAACAAACCTGGCAGCAAGAAAGCCTCATGGTTCAACGTTGATCTCAAGAAGTCCAAGAAACTCTGCCGCTCCCTTGAAAAGGCCTGGAAAAAAGACCCAACCACCAGCACCAAGGACGCCTTCAAAAGCGCCACCCGCACTCACCACCAACTGATCCGAAAAGCCAAGAAAACAGCATTCAAGGATCGACTTGACAACAACGCCCACAACAGCAAGGAACTTTTCAACATCGTCAAGGAATTTTCCAATCACTCAGCCAACTCCAACGACATCACCCCCTCTCAAACCCTCTGCGACTCCCTAGCCTCATTCTTCCACAACAAGATTGCAGACATCCACAACAGCTTTAACAACCAGCCCGGATACCAACCCACCCTACCATCTGCTGACCATCTTCCCCCCGTGAACACCCTTAACGACTGGAACCCAATCTCCACTGAGGACACCATCCGCCTGATGAACTCCATCCACTCAGGATCCCCCACAGACCCATGCCCTCACCACATCTTCAACAAAGCAGACTCCGTCATAGCACCGCACCTCAGAGACGTCATCAACTGTTCCTTCAACTCCGCTACCTTCCCAGAAGACTGGAAACACGCTGAACTCACCGCCCTTCTGAAAAAACCAACAGCCGACCCCACCGAACTCAAAAATTACCGCCCCATCTCGCTTCTCCCATTCCCGGCCAAAGTCATCGAGAAAGCCGTCAACAACCAGCTCGCCACCTTCCTCGAAGCCAACAAATCCCTCGACCCCTCACAATCTGGCTTCCGAGCAAAACACAGCACCGAGACCGCCCTCATCGCAGCAACAGACGACATTCGAACTCTACTGGACAATGGAGACACAGTCGCCCTCATCCTCCTCGACCTCTCTGCAGCATTCGATACAGTCTGCCACAGCACCCTTCTACAACGCCTCAATAACATCGGAATCCAAGGAAAAGCACTAGAATGGATCACCTCGTTCCTCACCGGAAGAACCCAGAGAGTCCGCCTTCCTCCATTCAAGTCCGAAGCCTCTGAACTCATCTGCGGAGTACCTCAAGGATCCTCACTCAGCCCCACCCTCTTCAACGTATACATGAGCCCCCTCGCGGCCATCGCACGCCAACACAACCTCAACATCATCTCTTACGCGGACGACACTCAACTGATCCTTTCTCTCACCAATGACCCCAGCACCGCCAAAACTAACCTACACGAAGGAATGAAAGAAGTAGCCGAATGGATGAAAGACAGCCGTCTGAAATTGAACTCAGATAAAACAGAAGTCCTCATCTTAGGAACATCCCCCTCTGCTTGGGACGACTCCTGGTGGCCGGAAGCCCTCGGAAAAGCACCCATCCCGACAGACCACGCACGGAACCTTGGCGTCATCCTGGATTCTTCACTCTCAATGAACAGACAAGTCAGCGCCGTATCCTCTTCCTGCTTCAACATTCTTCGCATGCTCAGAAAAACATTTCGCTGGATCCCCTCCGAAACAAGGAAAACAGTCACCCACGCTCTGGTCACGAGCCGACTGGATTACGGAAACACCCTCTACGCAGGTACCACCGCTAAACTCCAGAAGAAACTCCAACGAATCCAAAACGCCTCAGCCAGGCTCATATTAGATATCCCACGCAACGAACACATTTCTGGTCACCTTAAAGACCTCCACTGGCTACCCGTCAATAAAAGGATCACTTTCCGACTGCTTACCCACGCACACAAATCACTCTACGACATCGGACCAGATTGCCTCAACTCTCGACTATCCTTCTACACCCCCTCCCGCCAACTACGTTCTTCCAGCCAAGCCCTCGCCACTGTTCCTCGCATCAACAAGACCACCATGGGAGGCAGATCCTTTTCTTACCTGGCTGCTAAGACATGGAACTCACTCCCCGCTTACCTTCGCCTCACCCAGAACCACCTAGCGTTCAGAAAGCAGCTCAAAACATGGATATTTGACAAATAATCTTCCTCCCCTTCCTAAGCGCCTTGAAACCCTCTGGGTATGTAGTGCGCTATACAAATTTTTTGACTTGACTTGACTTGACTTCTGCCCTGCCTTCTCTTTGCCTACAGAGAGGTCCTCGGAAGGGGGTTGGCTACAGCCCTTTTGAACTTCTGTTTGGGGATCCAGATAGGGTCGGGGAGCAGTGACTTTTCCCGCCCAACGACCAGTGCTGCAATGAGAGCCGGAACCAGCGTGAAGAGCCCCACTGCCAGCAGCACGGTGATTGTGACCATCCCGCCGGAGCGGCCTGAGAGGCCGAGGTCCAGGTCAACCACGTCAGTCACTGCAATAGAAAAGATGTGCGCGTTAGGAGTGACGTCACTGCCGGGGACTATGTCTCATCAGGGTTCAGCTTGTACCAGGTGCCCTTGCTCGAGACATCTCGCTGGATCCTTGGCGCAGGTACACACGTGCATTGGTCACACCCGGGGCTTCACTGACGCCCCGCACATGACAGCCAGTGCCCCACAGGAGGCCATTTACACTCAGCTCTCGCATCTCCGACTCTTCCAGACTACAGGCCGTCCTTTCCCCACAGCACCCCAAACACACCGTGCTCTCATTCTAGCAGTCTGGCCCCACTGACAGCTCACGCACACACCCATGCTTCAGCAGTCACTCACAGCAGCCCTCAGCACCACGCGCACCCTTCACAGACCAGCACTCTGGAGGCACACGCACGCCTCTTACACACTCACAACCACACGCACGCCTCTTACACACTCGCAACCACACGCGCACCCCTCACACACTGACAACCACACGCACGCCTCTTACACACTCACAACCACACGCACGCCTCTTACACACTCACAGACACACCTCTTACACACTAACAACCACACGCACACCTTATACACACTCACAACCACACGCACGCCTCTTACACACTCTCAGACACACCTCTTACACACTAACAACCACACGCACGCCCTCAGCCCCACGCGCACCTTTCCCAGACCAGCACTCTGGAGGCACACGCACGCCTTACACACTCGCGCCTCTTACACACTCACAACCACACGTGCACCCCTCACACACTGACAACCACACGCACGCCTCTTACACACTCGCAACCACACGCACGCTGTAGATCATTGCTAAAAACCAGTGGCAAAATCAATGAGTCCCAAAGGCCATTTCTGTTGGTTTTGTCAATACTTGTTCTTCAAGCATCTTTATACCTCAGCGGCAAGAAATACATGTGAAATTTCTTTTTTTTTAAAATAGTTTTGTTACAGATTGTCTGCTACGTTCGCCTCCAAAATAGGCACCCTGCCTTACATAATTATACAATGACCAGTGTGAACTGGAAGCGATGCTTTGTCCATTATAATACTGTTTTTTTTTCACCCAAAGTCCAGAAAATGTTTAACAAAGAGTAAAAAGAACAAGCATTTGCAATGCAATAGGTCTCGCATTATTTAAGTTTGAGCTATTAGCATTGTAAATGGCAATTGTTTTTTGCTTTATGCTATAGTTTTTTTTTTTACATAAAAAGCTTCATATAAAATATGTTTTATTAAAGTTATTTATGCAGTATCTAAATTTTGTTTGCATAAAACAGTATAATACTATCTTAGTAAAAAAGTCAAATATTTTAATGGAAATTCACCAAATGTTCATTTATGTGTTGGTTTTGAAAATAGCTAAATTAATAGCTTTGTCATTTACAATGCCAATAGTTATAACTTTCGCAAATGTGACACCTATAGCATTTGTCATGCAACATTTGTATTTACGTGACTTAGATGTATTGATATTACAAATAACAATGGCTTTTAATTTTTTTTAATACTTAATAAAAGTGATTGTAATTTATAATGGCAATAGCTTAAACTTTTGTAAATAACTTTTGTGAAGATTATGTTCAGTGTATTTTATTGTAACAAAATCCAAGAACAGAAGTGAAATATTAACATCTTTTTGTGACATTTGTAATAAAGCTTGAAACATTGAGAGAACATATTTGTGCTGTGGTGGTGCTGAGTGATGCTGTGGTGGTGCTGAATGGGGCTGTGGTGATGCTGAGTGATGCAGTGGTGGTGCTATGGTGGTGCTGTGGTGGTGCTGAGTGATGCTGTGGTGGTGCTGAGTGGTGCTGTGGTGGTTCTGAGTGGTGCTGTGGTGGTTCTGAGTGATGCTGTGGTGGTTCTGAGTGATAATGTGGTGGTGCTGAGTGACTGTACTCACTGTCACTCTGCACTCACTGTCACTCTGCACTCACTGTCACTCTGCACTCACTGTCACTCTGCACTCACTGTCACTCTGCACTCACTGTCACTCTGCACTCACTGTCACTCTGCACTCACTGTCACTCTGCACTCACTGTCACTCTGCACTCACTGTCACTCTGCACTCACTGTCACTCTGCACTCACTGTCACTCTGCACTCACTCTGCACTCACTCTCACTCTGCACTCACTCTCACTCTGCACTCACTCTCACTCTGCACTCACTCTCACTCTGCACTCACTCTCACTCTGCACTCACTCTCACTCTGCACTCACTCTCACTCTGCACTCACTCTCACTCTGCACTCACTCTCACTCTGCACTCACTCTCACTCTGCACTCACTCTCACTCTCACTCTGCACTCACTCTCACTCTGCACTCACTCTCACTCTGCACTCACTCTCACTCTGCACTCACTCTCACTCTGCACTCACTCTGCACTCACTCTCACTCTGCACGCACTCTGCACTCACTGTCACTCTGCACTCACTGTCACTCTGCACGCACTGTCACTCTGCACGCACTGTCACTCTGCACGCACTCTGCACTCACTGTCACTCTGCACTCACTGTCACTCTGCACTCACTGTCACTCTGCACTCACTGTCACTCTGCACGCACTGTCACTCTGCACGCACTGTCACTCTGCACGCACTCTGCACTCACTGTCACTCTGTACTCACTGTCCCTCTGCACTCACTGTCCCTCTGCACTCACTGTCCCTCTGCACTCACTGTCCCTCTGCACTCACTGTCCCTCTGCACTCACTGTCCCTCTGCACTCACTGTCCCTCTGCACTCACTGTCACTCTGCACTCACTGTCACTCTGCACTCACTGTCACTCTGCACTCACTGTCACTCTGCACTCACTGTCACTCTGCACTCACTGTCACTCTGCACTCACTGTCACTCTGCACTCACTGTCACTCTGCACTCACTGTCACTCTGCACTCACTGTCACTCTGCACTCACTGTCACTCTGCACTCACTGTCACTCTGCACTCACTCTGCACTCACTGTCACTCTGCACTCACTGTCACTCTGCACTCACTGTCACTCTGCACTCACTGTCACTCTGCACTCACTGTCACTCTGCACTCACTGTCACTCTGCACTCACTGTCACTGCACTCACTGTCACTCTGCACTCACTGTCACTCTGCACTCACTGTCACTCTGCACTCACTGTCACTCTGCACTCACTGTCACTCTGCACTCACTGTCACTCTGCACTCACTGTCACTCTGCACTCACTGTCACTCTGCACTCACTGTCACTCTGCACTCACTGTCACTCTGCACTCACTGTCACTCTGCACTCACTGTCACTCTGCACTCACTGTCACCCTGCACTCACTGTCACCCTGCACTCACTGTCACTCTGCACGCACTGTCACTCTGCACGCACTGTCACTCTGCACGCACTGTCACTCTGCACTCACTGTCACTCTGCACTCACTGTCACTCTGCACTCACTGTCACTCTGCACTCACTGTCACTCTGCACTCACTGTCACTCTGCACTCACTGTCACTCTGCACTCACTGTCACTCTGCACTCACTGTCACTCTGCACTCACTGTCACTCTGCACTCACTGTCACTCTGCACTCACTGTCACTCTGCACTCACTGTCACTCTGCACGCACTCTGCACTCACTGTCACTCTGCACTCACTGTCACTCTGCACGCACTCTGCACTCACTGTCACTCTGCACTCACTGTCACTCTGCACGCACTCTGCACTCACTGTCACTCTGCACGCACTCTGCACTCACTGTCACTCTGCACTCACTGTCACTCTGCACTCACTGTCACTCTGCACTCACTGTCACTCTGCACTCACTGTCACTCTGCACTCACTGTCACTCTGCACTCACTGTCCCTCTGCACTCACTGTCCCTCTGCACTCACTGTCACTCTGCACTCACTGTCACTCTGCACTCACTGTCACTCTGCACTCACTGTCACTCTGCACTCACTGTCACTCTGCACTCACTGTCACTCTGCACTCACTGTCACTCTGCACTCACTGTCACTCTGCACTCACTGTCACTCTGCACTCACTGTCACTCTGCACTCACTGTCACTCTGCACTCACTGTCACTCTGCACTCACTGTCACTCTGCACTCACTGTCACTCTGCACGCACTGTCACTCTGCACGCACTCTGCACTCACTGTCACTCTGCACTCACTGTCACTCTGCACTCACTGTCACTCTGCACGCACTCTGCACTCACTGTCACTCTGCACTCACTGTCACTCTGCACTCACTGTCACTCTGCACGCACTCTGCACTCACTGTCACTCTGCACTCACTGTCACTCTGCACTCACTGTCACTCTGCACTCACTGTCACTCTGCACTCACTGTCACTCTGCACTCACTGTCACTCTGCACTCACTGTCACTCTGCACTCACTGTCACTCTGCACTCACTGTCACTCTGCACTCACTGTCACTCTGCACTCACTGTCACTCTGCACTCACTGTCACTCTGCACTCACTGTCACTCTGCACGCACTCTGCACTCACTGTCACTCTGCACTCACTGTCACTCTGCACTCACTGTCACTCTGCACGCACTCTGCACTCACTGTCACTCTGCACTCACTGTCACTCTGCACTCACTGTCACTCTGCACTCACTGTCCCTCTGCACTCACTGTCCCTCTGCACTCACTGTCCCTCTGCACTCACTGTCACTCTGCACGCACTTGCACTCTGCACTCACTGTCACTCTGCACTCACTGTCACTCTGCACTCACTGTCACTCTGCACTCACTGTCACTCTGCACTCACTGTCACTCTGCACTCACTGTCACTCTGCACTCACTGTCACTCTGCACTCACTGTCACTCTGCACTCACTGTCACTCTGCACTCACTGTCACTCTGCACTCACTGTCACTCTGCACGCACTGTCACTCTGCACGCACTCTGCACTCACTGTCACTCTGCACTCACTGTCACTCTGCACTCACTGTCACTCTGCACGCACTCTGCACTCACTGTCACTCTGCACTCACTGTCACTCTGCACGCACTCTGCACTCACTGTCACTCTGCACTCACTGTCACTCTGCACTCACTGTCACTCTGCACTCACTGTCACTCTGCACTCACTGTCACTCTGCACTCACTGTCACTCTGCACTCACTGTCACTCTGCACTCACTGTCACTCTGCACTCACTGTCACTCTGCACTCACTGTCACTCTGCACTCACTGTCACTCCGCACGCACTGTCACTCCGCACGCACTGTCACTCTGCACGCACTCTGCACTCACTGTTTCTGCACGCACTCTGCACTCACTGTCACTCCGCACTCACTGTCACTCTGCACTCACTGTCACTCTGCACTCACTCTGCACTCACTGTCACTCTGCACTCACTGTCACTCTGCACGCACTGTCACTCTGCACTCACTGTCACTCTGCACGCACTCTGCACTCACTGTCACTCTGCACTCCCTGTCACTCTGCACTCACTGTCACTCTGCACTCACTGTCACTCTGCACTCACTGTCACTCTGCACTCACTGTCACTGTGCACTCACTGTCACTCTGCACTCACTGTCACTCTGCACTCACTGTCACTCTTCACTCACTGTCACTGCACTCACTGTCACTCTGCACTCACTGTCACTCTGCACTCACTGTCACTCTGCACTCACTGTCACTCTGCACGCACTCTGCACTCACTGTCACTCTGCACTCACTGTCACTCTGCACTCACTCTGCACTCACTGTCACTCTGCACTCACTCTGCACTCACTGTCACTCTGCACGCACTCTGCACTCACTGTCACTCTGCACGCACTCTGCACTCACTGTCACTCTGCACTCACTGTCACTCTGCACTCACTGTCACTCTGCACTCACTGTCACTCCGCACTCACTGTCACTCCGCACTCACTGTCACTCTGCACGCACAGTATCGGGCTTGTCTGGTTCTGCACCCACCTCAGGGTTCCGGGTGGGGCGATCCTGCCACCCCCCTCGTCGTATCCAGGTGTCTTTCTTCCCTGTGCTCAGTCTTCAGTCGCTCCGAAGCCCGTCCCTTGGAGCTATCCCAGGCGGGTCTCTGCCAGCAGGGGCGTGTTGTGCGTTTGCAAGTGGTCTATCTCCGTGTGGCCCTTGAGGTCAGGGTTGGCTGAGGTGGCTATCTCATCCCTTCTCCTTCCGCCCGGTTCGTGAATATGGTCCGGCCCTCTCCCGTGTAGCGCTTGTCCTCTCACAATGACCCCTGGTGCAGGGGGGGGGGGTGGGGGGGGCACTATCTCTTCTTCCAGTTCCTAGTATCCCCACTGCTGCTTCAGGGCCTTCTTCCCCGTTCGGCTGTGTGCCTTGTCACGTAGAGGGAGGGGGGGCAATGTCCGGAGTCTCACCCCCTGCCGCTCTCGTGATCGTTCTGCTCTCCCTTCCCTGCGTGGCCCCGATTCCTTGCTAGTGTCGTCCCTGGCGGGGTCAGCCTCCGCTGCTGGTGCCTCCCGTAGTCTGTCGCCTGCCCCCGTGTCTCGTGTGTCCTCCCCACCGGCCGTTCCACAGGCGGGAATGTGTGTATGGGGGGTGGGGAGAGGGCACCTCCGTCGATGCGGGTGGCACTAATGGGAATTCGGGGGTATGCACCGGACCGGTAGGCCGCTGGCGCAAGGCCTCCCCCCAAGCGGTCCCTTCCTCCGCTTTTGACTCCTGGGCTCACCTCCGTTGTAGGCGTCCAATCTCGCCTGCGGGAACGGACCAGCTCCGCCGATCCAAGCGCCCGCGGTTTTCGTCGTTGGAGGGGGAGGGGTGCGGGGGGGGGAGGTGAAGGGATCCCCCCGCTCCCTGCTCCCGGGTAGCACCTCCACCAAGCGCCGTGCCTCGCGGGTGGGACCCGTTCCGCTTCTCCCTCGGTCTCCGCGTCTGTGGTCCGGAACCTCACTCAAACGGCCGCCATCTTGGTAAAGGCGGCCGGAATTCAGTCCGGAGCTGCTGCTACTTCGCGGACGCCTCTCTCCGCACCTGAATGAGGCCCGGGCTCGGTCTGTCGCGCCGCGATTCCGGCTCCGCCACAGCAATCAGGCCGCCTCACAGGGCAGGTTCGCTTCGCCACTACGGTTGCTCAGCCCCTCGTCGCGGGACCTTAACTCAGTTATATAATAGTATGCACTTAATTGAGACTGAAAAATGTTGAAAATATAAGGCTCGCAATTAAAAAAGAAAAAACACAAGACGCCGGTAACCTGAGCGCGGTCGCGGAAACTGAGAAGCAGCCTTTGTTGTAAGCATTTTTTAGGCAGCGTTTTGCGCCGGCCTGCGACCAGGAAGTCAGGCAGGCCGGGCGGGACAACCGGAAGTAGGAGGGCGGGAGCCTACCCCGCCTCCCACGGAAGAGCCGCGATTGTTTGGAGCACCGGAGCAGGCAGGAGCCTACCCTGCGCCCCGGTGCCGAAGAAGGGAAGAAGAGTCTTGCTGCCGGTGGGAGCCGCTGCACTGAGGATGCCGGTGAGTGGGGCTTCGCCTTGTTGGGGTGGGGGGGCATCTGTGTGCGCGCGCGCGGCGGCGGACTGTGTATGTGTGTGAGCGTGCATGTGTGTGTGTATGTGTATGTGTCCTGGAGTCTGTGTGTATGCGTGTGTGTGACGGGGGGGGGTTGCCTGTCTGGGTGCCTGCGTGTCTGTGTAAGTGTAAATGCGTGTGCGTGTGTGTGGAGCCGAGAGGAGAGGGGCTGGTGTGTGTGGAGGGGTCTCTGTGTATGCGTGTAGGTGACGGGGGTGTGCCTGTGTATGCGTGTGTATGTGCGCATGCGTGAGTGCTGTGTATGCGTGTGGCTGTGATGTGCGCATGCGTGAATGTTGACGCGCGTGCACGCAGCTCAATCCAGCCGCTCGTCACAGTTTTGTGTCCCTCATTCCCCCGTGTCAGACGACTATAAGTCTCCAGCCTGGACGCATCCTTCGGATGCGATGTCCAGGCGAGACCTAAAAAGGGCTCAGTTATAGTTTTTGTGGCATGAAAACTGCACATTAAGCCACAGAAATTGACGTTAGTGGTACGTATGCATTTAGTTATACCCCTTACTTTCTGGCACGGACAAGGCTTTGTGTTGTGCTCTTAATGTACTGTGACTGTGGTACTTTCTAAATCCCCCTCTACTGCTGCACCCCTTGGGTGCCTTCACTTGGCCTCATGTTGATCTCCTTTGGTGCTGACCATTTTCTGCAGATAGCACAAGCCTGTTGGAAATAAAGTGCATTGTGACTTGCTTTCCCCCATCTCTCACAGCCTGCTCTGTGCAAAAGTATATTACACCCTTTGACACCTGTCTCTTGCCTGTGAAGAACCCTTTCCCACCTTTGAGTTAGTTTCACAGCCCAGCTATCTCACACCTACCTACTGTCTGCTGTTCCTCTGTGACACCTCGCTATTGTCTGCAGCACTCCCTTTCACCAGTGTACATCATTGCAGCCCCTTTCACACTTGTTTGTTGCCTGTACAATCCCTTGTACACCTGATGTTACACAAAGAGCTTCTCCCACCCAAACCTACCCATTATCTACACACTCCCTCTCCGACTTCTTGCTGTGTACAACCCTTTTCACACTCCTCTTTTATCTGCACAATCCCTCTCTCTCTCACCCCTACATCATCATCTCTCTCCCCAGTCTGTCACCTTTGAAGTCCTTTTTACACCTGTTGGTTACCTATGCGGTCGGTTCATCTCTAACAGTGTATAACTTGCACAGGGTGGCTCACAGTGTGTGGAGGGCTCTGTGTGGGTGGCTCTGTGGGTGTGGAGGGTTCTGTGTGGGTGTGTGGAGGGCTCTGTGTGGGTGTGTGGGGGGGCTCTTTGTGGGTGTGTGGGGGGCTCTTTGTGGGTGTGTGGGGTGCTCTTTGTGGGTGTGTGGGGGGCTCTTTGTGGGTGTGTGGGGGGGCTCTGTGTGGGTGTGTGGGGGGGCTCTGTGTGGGTGTGTGGGGGGTGTGTGGGGTGGGTGTGTGGAGGGCTCTGTGGGTGTGTGGGGGGGCTCTTTGTGGGTGTGTGGGGGGCTCTTTGTGGGTGTGTGGGGGGGCTCTGTGTGGGTGTGTGAGGGGCTCTGTGTGGGTGTGTGAGGGGCTCTGTGTGGGTGTGTGGGGGGCTCTGTGTGGGTGTGTGGGGGGGCTCTGTGTGGGTGTGTGGGGGGCTCTGTGTGGGTGTGTGGGGGACTCTGTGTGGGTGTGGGGGGGCTCTGTGTGGGTGTGGGGGGCTCTGTGTGGGTGTGTGGGGGGGCTCTGTGGGTGTGTGGGGGGGCTCTGTGGGTGTGTGTGGGGGCTCTCTGTGGGTGTGTGGGGGGGGGGCTCTGTGGGTGTGTGGGGGGGCTCTGTGGGTGTGTGGGGGGGCTCTGTGTGTGTCGGGGGGCTGTGTGTGTGTCGGGGTGCTCTGTGTGTGTGTCGGGGTGCTCTGTGTGTGTGTCGGGGGGCTCTGTGTGTGTGTCGGGGGGCTCTGTGTGTGTCGGGCGGCTGTGTGTGTGTCGGGGGGCTCTGTGTGTGTGTCGGGGGGCTCTGTGTGTGTGTCGGGGGGCTCTGTGTGTGTGTCGGGGGGCTCTGTGTGTGTGTCGGGGGGCTCTGTGTGTGTGTCGGGGGGCTCTGTGTGTGTGTCGGGGGCTCTGTGTGTGTGTCGGGGGGCTCTGTGTGTGTGTCGGGGGGCTCTGTGTGTGTGTGGGGGGCTCTGTGTGTGTGTGGGGGGCTCTGTGTGTGTGTGGGGGGGGCTCTGTGTGTGTGGAGGGCTCAGTCTGGGTGTGTGGGAGGGCTCGCAGTGTGTGTGAGGGCTCTGTGTGGGTGTGTGTGGGGCCCTGTGTGGGTGTGTGTGGGGCCCTGTGTGGGTGTGTGTGGGGCCCTGTGTGGGTGTGTGTGGGGCCCTGTGTGTGTGGGGGGGGGCTCTGTGTGGGGGGGGCTCTCTGTGGGTGTGGGTGTGTGTGGCATTTGCGAGAGATTAAGCTATTGGCATTGTAAATGACAATGACATTTATTTATCGGTTTTCAAAACGAACACATAAATAAAAAAATTGTCATTTACAATGCCAATAGCTCTAACTTTTCCAAAGGCAAAACCGTTGCATTGTAAATGCTTGTTGCTAAATGCGATACTCTTTTTGACTAGTCTGATGGGAATCCCGCTAATCAGGGCCCCAGCCTAGCTGCTTTCTCCCTAAACTGTTATGTACTTTGGTACACTCCACATTGGAAACTGGGGTAACCTTGTCAGTCTCTGGTATGTGGTACCCATGTACCCAGGGTATAGGTACCCCAGAGACCTCCCATGGGTTGAAGCAGGTATTAAGCCACCCATGAGAGGCCATGCAAAATGGAACCTACAGGCCTGCCATGGCAGCCTGTGTAAGTTGCCACATGCACGACTTAAGATATGGGTTTACTATATCTAAGGGTCACTGCACTTAAAACCTATAAGTCACCCCTCTAGCAGGCCTTTGCAATCCTGAGGGCAGGGTGATTGGTTCTAAGTGAGAGGGTGCCACTTCATGAGCAGGACACCCCTGCAGCCTAGAGTCCATTCTCCTGGGTTGTCAGTGCATCACCCATTAACAACATATAGAGTGGAATTATGCGACCCCATGATGCCCAACTCTAAAACAGCTGAAAGTTACCCTATCGTGTTTGGTGTAAAATATTGTGGAATCATACCCCCACACCCATAACAGGTGTGGGAGGTATGATTCCACCCCTCAGAATCGAGCTTCGTTGGGTCTCTGGTGTTCCCGGTACCGACCTTCTAGTCCCAGGCAGCACAAAATGGTTGCTGCCGACCAGAGACACATTTCTGCCCTCCTGATGCTGAGCCAAGCTCTAGCAGGGGAATACAGAACAATAGGCATACGGTCACAGGGAGGTGTGACCACCTCACAGACAGGATTTAGTGCATTAGGGCTGGGTGGGTGCGTTTGCCTGCGACCAAAAGACTGCATGAACGGCAGATTTGGTGTCCCTGTGCATAGTCCAGTTCAAACCAGTCCTGGGAGCTGTTGGCTCCTGTTCTGGCGCGAAACTGGACAAATGACATGAGAGTAACCTCCCCACTATCCAGACCCTCCGCTAGGAGGGTCCCCTGAATCTGTCCAACCCTTTTTACATGAAAACATTGAGTAAGAACTATGGGTAATATACCGATGGAGAAAATAATTTGAAAAGTCATACAAGGGAAAACAACAAGAAATAACTATCCATGCAACTGTCAGTATGAAAGGCAAATATTTTGAAAATAAAGGATAAAACAGACCGGGGAAAACGAACATGGAATCCTGACTAAAACATGAAACAAAAATGATGTGATTAGCAAAACAAAAATGGTTTCTGTGTACAGTGCATATATGAGAACTTAATGTGTGATCCAGTGTACCCTTGAGATGTAAAATGCTCCCCCAAGCATTGCCATGCATCCACAGAAGGAATTATGGATCAAGCAACCAATAGCATGAGGTGAGATAGTGCTGCTGTTTGTTCCAGGTGGAGCCGAAGCCCTTTATATGCATTTTTAAACAATCTTCCAGGCAGGTGTGCTGTCCAGCCTAACCTAGAGTTAGCCGAATTTCAGTTGTTCCTGGTTCTAGAACCCTAAGTTCATTGAAAGTAAATTGGCCTTGTGGGTAAGTGTATTCCATCAATACATGATTGCCAACAACCTCGAATAAATAACACAGAATGTTGATTCGGCTATGTAACCACTATGTTCATAAAATAGCTCTAAAGATTTTAAATATAGAACTTCATCAGTGTTGAGAAGAGGCCACTACATGATGCTCAAAACATATGAATACACAACATCATGAGGCCTTACATTTTTCTTTCCACAAAGACATTTGGATTTTGCACAAATATATCTTTTAATTGATAAGTGAATCATAAAAACTGTTTTGCGTGAGGTTGTTTCCTGTACTCCTGAAGAAACTTCACAAACAAGCAGATTTTCAACATTCGTACGCGGCGCATGTGAAACTAGTTAGTGGTGTTCAGAACAAGCATCTACATGCACATGTGGCTGAACAGGTGGGTACATTTGAAAATAACTACAAGCAGTTATAGTTTTATTCGATGGAGCTAACAGAAGAGTAGCCTCTTCTACGTCCTGATGCAGCACTATATAGTGACTATGAACTCAACAAGCATGCTACGCCCTCAACAATAAAATGCGATTTCAGGGAATAGTTTAGAAAGACAAGATAAGGCACGCTAGCAGCGTGCATCACAGCTCATTCCCGCGGCAATACTCCTTGGGAGTTAGCTTGTAAGAGTTGGTGGGGCATGCAGCAACCTTTAGCCATTTGCAGGCTACTATTTTTTAATGATACAGACAAAAGCCAATTAAAAGCGGTGGGAGGAGTCAGACCGCACAAAGTACATACCGCAGATCACCTGACGGGTTAAGCACTGTCTAGGCTCGACCTGAAAAGGTAAGGTTTGAGCATATCAAAAGGTTGAAATGGCAGTTTGAACTGGACACACAGGCTCTTGCAAAGGCAGGGCTGGGATATGTTTAAAGGGCTACTTAAGTGGGTGGCACAGTCAGTACTTCAAGCCCAGCACAGGCATTTAATTTACAGGACCTGGTCACAGGTAGTGTCACCTTACTAGGTACTTGCAAGTAAATTAAATATGCCAATTGAATGCAAGCCACTGTTTCTATTTTTTCAGGAGGGATCACAAACACTTAAGCACTTGTTAACAGTGGTAAAGTGCACCAAGCCTAAGACCAAGAAAAACAAATTCAACAAAAAATAGGAGGAAGGCAAAGGTTTGGGGGCGGCCCTCCCAAGTCCAGCACCTTTCACATCACTCACCTGTTTCTGGAATGAAAAAGGGAAAACAATTAGAATGCCAAGCTTATATTCAGCAGGCGTTTGTCCTTGAATGAGTGTGTATTCATGTTAAACCTAAACACATTCTAAGATCTCTGTGCCATCAAGTACCTATTTTGTCCCTTTGTAACCACATAAGTGTAGGAGGACGTCTTGAAAACAAATTATTTTCTGGGACAACGTCATATATTTTCTTAAAGACGTAGGGGTCTATTCACATTGGTAAATTCACACTTGATTAAATCTACATGTGCAAATTTGCTCTTACACTTTGTAGTACATTTGCTACTGGCAGTTTCAGAGTCTATATTTACACCAAAGTGTAGACTTGCGCATACCCCACCCAATGAAATAGTGGGTAAATCTAAATTTACAAGTGTAAAGTTAGTACAGCTAAAAAAGACCCAAAACTGTAGTAGCCAAGACCTGGAGTAAGTCCAGCACCACACATGGTCAGCCATTGGTAATGCAGCGCCCTCTCATAGAAAGTGATGGTGGTAGGGACTTAAAATTGAACCCCATTTCAAATGAGGTTAAATTAATGTGTATATATACTTAAAATAAGTGTGTGTGTGTATATATATATATATATATATATATATATTACCTACTGGCGGTCGCCTGTAGGTAGTTATAGTTAGGACCTATTTTCCATAGGAAATCCGCAACATTCTATTCCCAATAATTATGGCGCCGGTTAACAAATCTTCACGAACTTTTCACAACTCGTGGGGCGCTCCAATCTGCTCCTATCCTGAAAGTCTCGGGGTGATTCGTCAAACTGGGGCCGAGAAAAAAAGGGGGTTCCAAAACGTGTTTTCCCCATGCAATTTTCCATAGGAACCTTTATTCGCAGCTAAAGCCCGAACTGCTGAACGGAATTACACCAAATTTGGCAAAAAGGTAGCCCTTCAGGGCTCGACAAATCTTAAAAATCTTACTTGACCTGCAGGTCTAGTGACAAGAATTTTCTTCTCGACCTATCACCAATGCACTCGACCCACAAATTGGTTGCATACACATTTTCTTCAAAACATAGGCAGCGCAGTTGATCTATGACCAGTAAGACATAATCAAATTTTTTTTTTTGCCTCATTACTATTCTCACTGCAATGTTTTGAAAGTTACGAGTACGGCCTCACATAAACACTCTTAGCAGTACTCGGGTACACTACTGTACATTAAACATACTAGAGCGTGGCTCCGGATGAATACTCTTAGCAGTACTCAGGTTCACCGCTGTACTTTAAACATACTAGAGTTCGGCCCCGGCGGCTCAGCATCCTGTAATTCTGGGCAAATAACTTTATCTCCCCATGCCTAACAAAAGCGAATGTGTCCTTGTGTAACGTAACTGGCGCTCATGTAAAGCGCTCCAATACCTTCGGGTCGAGTAAGCGCTATATAAATCTTTTAAAAAAACACTCTTACCAGTACTTGGGTACACCGCTGTACCTTAAACATACTAGAGCACGGCCTAGGAAAGGGCAGATCGCACCATGGCTTGGAAAAGAAATAACAGTATGACTGGAACGTTTTTTACGGGGTCTTGCAATTGTATTTTATGCAGTGCTTTAAATGGGCCGGTACTCACCGGTACTGAGTACCGGCACTTCCGAATTTTCTTGCCGTCAGTACCGGCACTTCTCTGCAGCCAGGGAAGAGTACCGGTACCCTGATCATCGGCACGGCAGACGCAGGTTAGGCATCTCCTCAAGCTCAGGGCAGTCGCTGCTGGAAGATTCCAGCAGCGCCTCCTTGAATGTCCCAAGACTGCAGGGTGTTGAGAGGTCTTACATCACGCTGTGATTAACAGTGCAGGGTCTAGACCGACCCTGCACTGTTCATCAGATGCGCAATGACCATTCCGCTGAAAGCGATTTCTCCCGCCCCCTCCCCATTAGGTGAATGAAATGGGCTGGGACTGCCAGACAGTCATCCAGTCCCATTTAGTGTATTGCACTGGCCCTACTAAAACATGTGGCTGCGCAATCCAATCCTTGACCAAAACGTTTTTCTTTTAATCTTTATGTTTAGCACAGGAGCTGCTCCCTTTGTGTGCCCTCCACACCACCCACCCCAAACACAAATTGCTGCATTTAGCATTTACAAGATAACACGGACTGGGCAGCAGGGTACTGGGACAATGGGTGTGAATTCAGCTCTGCCCCTAGGGCAATGCACAGCAGGGAATGTTGGAACACTCCGGGGAATTAGCTCCCATGACAACTGTTGATGCATTTGGTTGGGGAAAACACGAGAGGAACATAGGACGAGGGAGGGAGGAATATAAAGTGAGTTGATAGGTGAAGTTAGGATTTGCCGCTTTTTCAGATAAAAATGACAGTTATTTTTTGGGGAGAGTGTTTTATAGCTCGAACTTATTTGCTGAGTTCTGAAATCATCAATGGACTTAAATGTGAGTTTGCTCATGTCTGTGTGCTTGCCCGCTTCTGTGTGCCTGCTTTTGAGTAAGAAAGAGGGAGAGTATCAGGACACTCTCAGGAGATATATTAAAGGGAATGTGTGGAATGCTTTTGTGTACGTCTGCTTGTTTCGATCTGTGTGCGAGCTTGAGAATTATTATTATGCCAAACAACAAAAAATAACAGTAGGGCATTAAGGAACAGCAAATGTTACAAAACAAGGACATTTTAACATCTCCTGTTTGGCTTTCGTTTTGTGTAATGAGTTAACCTGTTTAGTTTACATAGACGCATTTTATGTGTTATGATATGTGCTGCAACTGGTACAGAATCCTTATGTACCATCAAATCTTGCCCTTAGCCCCGCCCCTAGCTCCGCCCACTTGCCACACCTCTAGCTTATTTTATTGAGTACCTGCACTTATTTTTTCCCATTTAAAGCACTGATTTTATGTTCCTGCTATCAGACCAGTCATGCTGTGTTAGCACAACTAGAGCCATATAAACAATATTACCCTGCTTGCTCTTGACATGATATCGTCATTTTCCATCACTCTCTTTTCCATGTCGCTGACGTGGGACCTATCTTGTCAAGTGACAGGGAAGCCTCCCAGTGCGATTTCACACCATAGATTGTGATTACAACCTGCCCCTACATCTGTTTCACTTCCTGGTGGGCTCCCCTAGCTGGCATTTCAACTTAATGAGGTCGGCGCCAGCCTGGTCCTCCTAGTGAACGGCCGTTCTTCATATGCAGATAAATGCAAATCACACAGGAAAATAAAAAGATATGCGTTTAACGTGGTTGTTTGTACAATTTGGAGTAGACATATATTTTCGTTCTTGTCCACTATTCTCCAGCCTCCTTATATTTATACCACTTTTATCTTTGCCAACCCACCCATTCACTCCTTCCTTACTGTAGATCGTATTATGCAGCTAGATATTTTTGTAATTATTAAAATAACAAATGGAATTGTATGGCGCTGTTTACCCTCTGCATCCCGTCGGTGCACCCCCGACTGCACCCGCCTTGCAGAGCTGGGTAATCTAACTTCTTAGCTGTGAGAAAATACAACATTTCCTGCGCTGACATCTGGCTCCTTGACGGGCACCACAGGCAGCTTGTTGGCACCTCGCTAGCTACCACTGGACGAGGCACGCGCAGGGAGTTCCCTCTGGTCGCCTGTGCCTCCCTCTTAGATTTCACGAATGCTTTTCGAAATCTCAACCTTCACCTTTCTCATGTGCCTCATCTAGCTGTGGTTCTCTGAGCACTATCAACCTTCTGACCAAATGCAGTTCGCAGTGCTAATGTGATCGCAGTTCGCAGTGCTAATGTGATCGCACATGTTAATTATAATTATGCCTAATTTCTAATCAACTAGGTTTATTTACATTGCAGGTAAGTTTGTGCTTTTCCAGGACTTGAAGTCTGAAACAATAGCAAGCGTAACAATAGCCCCGCTGTGTGTTAATCCCCTTCAAAGCCACCCTCCCCAACAATCGGAGCAAGAGCCCCTGACCCGCGGCGGTGTCCCCATCCAAGCACACCTACCGTAGGGCCCCCTATAGAGAGATCGAGCCATCCTCGGCAGGCGCAGGCTTACACCACGGGCAGAGCTTCACGCGCAGGGCTCTCAGGATCATGGTTAAACACCCCAGGTGCAGGAGAACTTCTGCTTTGCTGGGGCACCAGTGTCGTTCATGGCCTGCCTCCGGTCAAGTGAATTGGGTACAGGGGTTGGCAAAGACAATTTACACGCTTCTCAGGCAGTATATCCTGCGCGCCTCATTGCAATCAGCCAATGAGAAGTGTGCAAACATGCTCTATACACTTTACTGTGCGGAGATTAGCTACCATCTGATTGGCTGATTGCAACGCGGGGTCGGTCTGCTGAGGCCTAGTTGCAATCAGCCAATCAACACCTTTGCTTTGCTCGCATTTTGTCACAGCAGTTCCTGAACATTTTGCACAGCTGCCCTCTAGAGCCTTCTACCGGCACTGCACTTTAGCACAGCGACAAAGTTCACTCGCCAGGCCGGTCAAGTAGGCCTAAAAACTGTCTCGCCCTGAAAGAAATTGACTCGCATTTGCGAGCGGGCGAGTACATTTTTCGAGCCCTGCCCTTGGTTCAGAGTCATGCCATTTAGTTAAATGGTGTAAATCCGTTCAGTAGTTGCTGAGAACTAAAATCACATATATATCTATCACCATGGTGGATCCGTGCACCCTGCCGAGCACGAGCTGTATGCTAATTGGCTGTCAACACTCATAACCAGGAAGTTTTGGCAGCCATCTTGTGCCTCGGTAGAACCGAGGCACAAAAAAGCAGAAAGAAATACTTGCAAAACACAAAAAGGGGGCAGGGAAGAAACACCCTGACCCCCTAGGCCTGGTCAGGGGTCCCACAAGGACCCCCAAGGCCAAAATGTTTTATTTTTTTTAAAAACTGCAAGATCCCCGCAGGGTGCGTGGTCCTGCTGATAAAAAAAAAAGCGCGGGCACCTGCGCTTCGTTGGTAATTAGAATCCCGGGGGCATGATCAAAAACAAAGTGTGGGGGGGCCCAATCCCCCCCCCAAAAAACTGCATCGGGACCGCCAGTCCCAGGGCAACGCCAGGACAGCGCTTCTATCGCCCGTCCCGACTCTGAGGAAAGATTGACTCTTCTCACGCCGCGATCACGCTGGGATCAGAGTTTACTGACCACCGGACCAGCCTAACTCCGTTTTGCTTCCGAATCATTCCGCTCCTGCCACTGACCGCGCTGGGCTCAGCGTATACATACCTTTTGGACCACGGCGGTTTTGGAAATTTGTTTACCCTTGACTCACTGTCCCTCCCCACCCTCGCTGATCACGCTGGAATCGGCGCCAACCTATGCATGGACATCGCAATCCAGGTTGACCATCCAATCCTACTCGTGTTGTACTGAATCAGAAGTACCTTTCAACTGAGCCCGCATTTTACCGCTCCACGGGACGTCAATTCTGGCACCCGCCCAAATCTTCAATTCATGGACTTTTCCCGCTACACTCCACCACCTAACTGTGGCCAAAAGCACTGCCTCTAGCCCCGCTCTTGTCCTGATGATGATCCTAAATCTTACGGATCGAAATGCCGTCGACTCTCCAGCGAGACTCTATGCGCTTTTCGCACAGTGGTTTCTGCAAAAAATTGAAAATTAATAACAATCCTCTGGAACTAATGTGTAACCACTTTGTTGTTGTGTACATAATTGTTCACTATACACCTTGCGCCGTCCACGCTGCTCTCACTGTCACTTGTGTCGCCGTAGTGTCACTCACCTTGCACTCGTGCACCTTGTACAACCTTGGGCTGTCACATACTATTTATTAATTGCAGTGTTGAAATTAACTGTCAATTATGTTTATCCTCTAAACTTTTGAAATGTTTAATAAAAGATGCCTTGAGCACATAGACAATCCAAATGAGTCTCCTTTTCCGTCCGGATAATACTGTACAGATATCCTTAATAACTGTCTACAAATAAATACAGTTTGGGATATTGTTCCTTATATATAAAGCCCCAGGGCAAAGCATTAATAGTTGCGGGGGCGGCTTGTAAATATAATGATGGGGGCCTCTAAGGCCCCCCCAAGCCCCGTGGACCACCACCGCCGGGCTCAAAATATTTAAATTGGGGGGCCGTGACTGACCCCCCCAGCCCCGAGGACCACCACCCCCCGGGGCTTTGGAAATTGTCGAGGAGGGCCGCGCAGACCCCCTCATGGAGCCTTGTTGTGGCCCTGGGGACCGCCACCCCCCCAGGGCCGGTTCCTGCAGTGTCTCGTGGTGCCCACCACCAGGACACTGTAGTTTGCTATGGCAGGGCTCCCGCCATAACAAACTTGGTTTGAATTTTGAAAGAGAGAGCAGAAAACCTGCTCTCTTTCAAAATTCAAACCGAATTGCTTTTCCACACTGGGAGCTGCATCTTAGCAGCGCCCATGTGGAAAAGCAATGCCGGCTCCCGAGGGACGCGGGGAGCCGGCGGGCCCGTGGTGGGAGTGGGGACCCCCCCCCCCCCCCCAGTCCCCAACGGAGAGGGCCAGCCCCGGGGGATGGGGTCCCAATGGCTACAAGAATTAATTCCCAAACTTAAGCCGCGCCACTGGGTGTGTTTGCACACGTGTCACCTCAGCCCACGCCCCCGTCCTTCACCACTGTGCAATCGCGCCGCGTGTAGCGTTTTAATTTGGGGAATTACCTCTCTTTCAATACTGAGGGCCCCTGAGGGCCAACTAGCCCAACCGGTATCTCCAGTATGCACCAGAGAGCTTCGTTGCAGACAGGTGTTCAGAGCACATGCCTCTTTTTACACCTCTCTGCAATGCAGCTCTGTGGCGCTTACTGGAGGTATGTAGTGGGCTAGTTTGACCCTAGGGACCCTTAGGATTCAAGGGGACTTAATCTCTCAACTTAGAACTGCCACAGGGCGCGTTGACACAGTGGTGAAGGAAGGGGACGGAGCCTGAGGTGACGTGTGCAAACACGCCCTGTGGCACGTTTAAGTTGGGGAAATAATTCCCCTTCAATCCTGAGGGACCCTGGGGGCCAACTAGCCCACCAGGTGCTTCCAGTAAGCGCCAGTGCGCTGCGTTGCAGAGAGGTGATGCAGGCCGTGCCCCTTTATACACCTCCAATGGCGCTTACTGGACGTACCTAGTGGGCTAATTTGCCCATAGGGACCCTCAGGATTCAAGAGGACTTAATCTCCCAACTTAAAACGGCCACAGGGTGTGTTTGCACAGTAGTGAAGGGAGGGGACGGGGCCTGAGGTGTCGTGTGCAAACACGCCCTGTGGCACGTTTTAAATTGTGGAAATAATTCCCCTTCAATCCCGAGGGCCCCTGGGGGCTAACTAGCCCACCCAGTGCTTCCAGTAAGCGCGCTGCGTTGCAGAGAATTGGTTCAGGCCGTTACACTTTTTACACCTCTCTGCAACGCAGCTCTGTAGAGCTTACTGGAGGTACCTAGTGGGCTAGTTGGACCTAAGGGACCCTCAGGATTCAAGGGGACTTATTCTCCCAACTTAAAACGGCCACAGAGCGTGTTTGCACAGTGGTGAAGGGAGAGGACTGGGCCTGAGGTGACGTGGGCAAACCCCCTGCCCTATTATATACTAGGAGCTTACAGAGGAGGTCATGCTAATCACAGGGGAACCCCAACACATAGTGTTCCCTAGTGTATGTAGGAGTTTTCACTGTATTATAAGTGTCTTTTTATATAGCACTGGCTCTAGGACTGGTTAGGGAAAACCAAAGGGGATGATGAACGGAGCGTTGACAATACAAACACTCACCCCCAGTCAACTGATCTGGGTTTAATCCATCACCGTTCTTTAGCTCACTCCGCCACCCCAGTTCAGACATGGCCATATGCAAATCAGTCTGACCCTGTGCCTCATGGGAACAGTCCAGCCCGAACTGCCAAGCCATGTCTTCCCTGGACCGGAATCAAGCTTGTTGACTTGGGGTGAGTGTTTGTATTGTCAACGCTCCGTCCATCATCCCCTTTGGTTTTTCTTTGTTCGCCCTAAGTTGGCAGGGTATGCTCAGACATGAGTCCCTTGCTCACTTTGCCACTGGATTCAAGCAAGCCCGGCTGAAAACTGCTGTAATGCCAGAAACCGGTCCTGGGATGCTTGATTCCGGTCCAGGGAAGACATGGCTTGGCAGTTCGGGCTGGACTGTTCCCATGAGGCACAGGGTCAGACTGATTTGCATATGGCCATGTCTGAACTGGGGTGACATAGTGAGCTAAAGAACGGTGATGGATTAAACCCAGATCAGTTGAGTGGGGGTGAGTGTTTGTATTGTCAACGCTCTGTCCATCATCCCCTTTGGTTTTTCTAGGACTGGTTAGTCAGACTCCGTTACCACCAGTATCCGTCTGAAAAAGTTGAGGGTACAGGATGATTTTGCAACAAGGCTTTTTTCTGCTCTTCTGTTTGTTCTTTCTGCACGTTTTCCTTCTTCCTGCTCTTTTCTGCGTCTTTGAGGACTCATGTTGCTTCTTTCTGCATTTCTTTTTTTCTTTCTCTTTGTTTTTTCTTCTTTCTTCACATGTCCTATCTCTGTAGGCATAGTTACAAACTAGCATTTAAAAAACCTTTGAAATTCACTGAAAAAACCATAGGTTTCAGGGGCGTTATAGCTGGACATTTCACTCGTACAAAACCATTGAAATTCCCCCGTTATAGTTAGTTTAGCTAACTATAACTCGCCCGCAATGCACTGCTGATGACGTCACATATTACATCACTCATGACCTGGTCAGTGACATCACTCATGACATCACTGATGACATCCCAGATCACTTGTGATAGAGTGGCAGACCTCCTCTCACCCTAATATAACCTTTGATATACACACTAAAAAATAGAACGCCAGGACAGACAAACTCGGCCGCAGGTGCATGAAGGATCACGAACGGCGTCTTCACTCGTACGTGGCACAAGGTCTCTTTCAACAGTGGGGAGAGCCTTGGTTAGATCTATTCGCCACCGAAGAGAAAGTGCAATGTCAGCAGTTCTGCGCGTTGGAATCTCCAAGGCGGCACTCGCTCGGCGACGCTTTTCATCGTGAGTGTAGTTGTGGTCTGTTGTACGCCTTTCCGCCTATATCACGTCTGCCCAGAGTGCTGAAGAACATCCGGCACGACCGGGCCCAAGTCATTCTTGTGGCACCGGACTGGGCTCGACGAGTTTGGTATCCCGAGCTACTCAGTATGACCATCGATCCCCGATCCGACTGCCTCTTAGGGAGGATCTTCTGTCGCAGCAGCAGGGGACCTGAACCTGTCCATTCTCCACCTCTTTGCGTGGAGATTGAGCGGTGGCAGTTGATTCCTTTTGACTTGCCTCCTGAAGTCTGTGATGTCATTCCGGCAGCCAGGGGTCCCTCCACCAAGTTGGTATACGCCTGTAGGTGGAACAAGTTTGTGGCCTGGTGCACAGCAAAGGCTTTGGATCCCCTTTCTGCCCCTCTTTCTGAAGTCCTACTGTTCCTTCTTTCTTTGGCCCAGCAGGGCTCTGCTCTGGGCACTATCAAGGGCTACCTTTCTGCTATTTTGCTCTTTTTCAGGCTCCCTGATCAACCCTCTGTTTTCAGGTCCCCTGTTGTTAACAGATTCCTCAAAGTCATTACTCACCTTTTTCCTCCCATTTCCTTCTTGATGCCACAGAGGGACTTGAACCTGGTTCTCACATATTTAATGTGCGCTCCATTTGAGCCTCTTCACATCTGTCCTCTTCATCTGTTAACTCTGAAAACTGCTTTCCTCGTTGCCATCACCTCGGCTAGGAGAGTGAGTGAGCTCCAGGCTCTTTCTTCTGTCTGTCTATCCGAACAAGGTTGTGCTCAGGACACGTCCATCCTTTCTGCCAAAAGTTGTCACTGCCTTTCACATCGGGCAGATCACCTTGCGCACCTTCTTTCCGCATCCTTCCAGAAAGGATGAGAGGCTCCGCCATCTGGACCCAAAACGTGCGCTCTCATTTTACCTGAATCGCACACAGCAGTTCCGGGTGGATGACCAGCTCTTTGTTGGCTACGTCGGCGCCAAGAAAGGTCTGGCCGTACACAAGCAGACCATCTCCAGATGGGTCATCTTGTGTATTAAAGCCTGTTATTCGCAAGCAATAAAGGAGCCTCCGTTGGGGCTCCGCGCCCATTCTACCAGGGCGACGGCTGCCACTACGGCATTGGGACGTGGTGTTCCCTTACAAGACATCTGTCAGGCAGCTACGTGGGCCTCGATGCACACTTTTACTAAGCTCTATTGCCTGGACAGACAAGTCCGGAGAGACGGCTTCTTTGACCGTTCTGTTCTCCGGGACATCCTGGTGTGATCTTGGTTCGCAGATCCACCACCGGGGTTTGTGTTGCTGGGGTATCTATTCTAAGGTAAGGAATCTATCACTAATGTGTTTCTTTCAGATGCACAAGTTACTTACCTTTGGTAACGATATATCAGTAAGAAACATTAGTTAGTGATAGATTCCTTACGGCCTCACCCATCCTCCCCATTCTGCGAACTGATTTCTAGGGTGAAGATTATCCTTTCAGGGTCCTAGTTTCAATGCACCAGTGGTCAGTATGTTGCATGGCTCTGCAATCTGACATGGAAAGTCGTGTACAGAACTGACGTCAGCGAGCGAGGGCAGCGTCTAAGTAGCTGCCGTGACATCATCTCAGCGACCACGACACCAACGACGGACGCAGAGCTGAACGACACCACCTGACACGCAGGGGTACTGCTGACGAAAACTTTCTGGATCCAGTCTGACGCCTGGGGGTAATTCACTAACTGATGTTTCTTACAGATATATCGTTACAGAAGGTAAGTAACTTGTACTTTAAAATTTTTATTATATTCCCGAAAAAATTATAAAAATATTAATTAAATATTAACGTCAATTATTTTACTACATTTAATTTATTTTAAATTTAAAACAAAAATGTAAGCTACTGCTCTTATAACCTAATTTTGAATCAAATATTAAATTTAAATTATTTTTAAAGACTTATTTTATAAAAATCGCACAAACTAAAAGGTTTATATTTATTTATGTATTAAAATTACGTTACTGTTTAGAATGTATACATTTTTTTATAACGATTACATTCATTTAAAAAGATCATCAAAATATTTGACCATAAAAAAATTATTTTCATATATATTAACATTCAAATAAATGTATATATTGCTAAAAAAAAATCTAAATTACTAAATGTTAACATTATTTGCCATGGGGTTCTATTTTAAGTCACTGCCTTCAAATACTTTCTATGGGAGGGCGTTGCAGTACTAGCAGTTGGCTACGTGGGATGCTGGACTTTCTCCAGCTCTAGCAGGAGTACATTTACTACTGTTTATGGCCCTTTTTGGCTATATTAACTTTAGAAGCCCAGTTTGTGAATGGGAATAGGCTTACCCTTTTGTAAGTGGGCGTCTGTTCCTCCCTAAGTCCATCTTTATCCACCATCCCCTCCTTACTGTTCCCTAAACTGCCCCCATTTAGTAGTAAATCTTCTTTTTTTTTTTCCAGCTACTCTCCGTTGGTCCTCTTGACACTTACTACTAAGTAAGAACTCACTAGGAAAGCCGTGTACACGACTCTGATCCGGAGGGCTTTCCTAGTGAATTGCACTCCGCGAGTCTGAGGGTTTAGGGCTGGGGGCAGGAAAGGCGGGCAGTTTTTAGGGCTGGGGACTAGGGTTTAGGGCTGGGGACTAGGGTTTAGGGCTGGGGATATGGGGAGGTGGGCAGTTTTAATGGCTTGGGACCATGGTTTAGGGCTGGAGACTAGGAACTCCCATTGAACTCTATGGGAGCCTGTATACTGAACGTGTATAGGGGATCCTATAGCAAAAAGGAGTGGGTGGGTAAAGGCATACATCCTTTGGCGGGCAATCCATGATGCCCGCCACACTGCATGCATGTAAAGAGGGAACCCATGGGTACCCACACTGGACCGATTCAGAGGGCCCCGGGTGAAGGGGGGCCTGCTACAGCCCCCCGAAGTCCAATTCCTGCAGCCGTTTCGTCTCGCTGAGATCGAGACGATACGGCTATCTGCATCATACTTGCTCATTCGGAAGCCGGCGCCATTGCGTGGTACATTCGGCTGCGAACGAGTCGGACTGGCAGGATTGGGTTCGGAAGCGATTCGGTCAACGCGGACAATATCTTTTCATCGTACTTGGACTTTCGGAATGGGGAACATTCAATCGGAAACATAAGCATCGAAACGGATTTGCTCATTCCGCAAACTGTCTGGAGGCCTTCCTAACGAGATCGTTATCTGCCCCTAAGTAGTAAAGTTACACATGTGGGGCTCTCTTATTGAAAAAAAAATAGAAGGGGAGGTGTATACTAGTAGGTTTTTTAATTGCATTTTCTAGTAAAAAGTACTACAGCTTTACTACTTTACATGCTACAAAATGCAGTTTGTGATTTGGGCCCACTACGTATTATGGTTGTCTCTTTACTTGTCTTTTTGCGGCTGTGAGCTGTTTAACAAAATAATGTTCCCATAAAACCTGAGTGAATTATTGTTATCTACCTTTCTAGGGCTGTAAAGCTGCCTTGTGCAAACAACCTCAACACTAGTATTGCATGCCTATCTTGCTGTGTTTTTCAGTATCCGCATCAGCCAAAACCATTTCTCTGCATACCTCGGGAAAATAAGCATCCAGAGGTCTAGAAGGGCGCAAAACATCATATCTATTACACTACGGTGAACCCTAAATTCTGTAATGGAAACAAAAAAAACATAATGGCGGCAGAACAACACACAATGAAAAAGTAACAGCAGTTTTCAGTGTTGCATTTTCTGCTTCAAGGATGGGAAAAGTACTTGCCTCTCTCATTGCCAGAATCTAAACAACAGGGGAGTACGTAGTAATCCTCTGCAAAGCTTATCCAGACTGCTGAGACCACTGGGTTAAAATAAAATTCTTTGAAATTCAACTTGTCTGACCAGTATCCGTCCTTCATAATATACTCCAACCTGGTTCCTAGTACAAATGCATTAGAAGTCAATGTCCCTTCTGTTATCTGAGCATCGAAAATAAGAGTTTTATGACTGCTTGCTGCATCACTGTTCTGATGTGCGACAAACCATAACCAAAATACAAGACCTTGTGCTCCAAACTGTAACTGAAGGATTTGCTCTATCCCTCGAGAATTTAACCCTTTTAACTGTTATAGCCTGTCTCTTTTTTTCCCCTCATTATTAACCTCTTTTTCTGTAGCTACTTTAAAGCTGAGCTGTGTGTGCCAGTACTGTGCATGAACACGTGCATCATGCATGGCATGCACCCATTTCTGCATACCTTGGCACCCTTCCTCTTTTCTGTCTAAATGTAGATCGGAACTGGTTTCTCTCATGTTCATTGATATAGTCCCTCTCCCCACCCCCCACCTTTCTTGGGCTTACCGAGCCGTGCAGCATTTGGTGTTTTCGGATCTGTTCCCTCTTCGAAATCATCTTCATCATGTAACTTCCAGCTATGTTATGCCCACAGCTATTTGCAGCATATGAACTACGTAGCCTCTATATCGCATACTTTGGAACAGTTATGCCTAGTGTGCCTGCACTCTGTCTGCTGCCAAGGATAAACGTTTCCCTCCAGATTTACATTGTTATTAATACTGGGTCTCAGCCACTGAACGTGGTTCCAAGGAATAGCCCTGCTAGTGAGGTATCAAGCCACTCCCCAGGGTTCCCCTTTCTTTTTTAAGTCACGCTCACTGATCCTATACAAGTGGTGCGAGTAACCAAGTGAAGGTGAAAATCTGGTCACCCACCAGTACCTCTTGACTTTTTCCTGCCTGACCTGTTGTCATAGCCATTTTTGTGTATTCCTCAACATGTTTCTGTCTCTGGCCAGCTGGCCTCTATTTAATGGCTGCCTGTTGTGCGCCTGGGCCTTTTGAAGGCACTCTGTGTGGGTTATAAAGCTGTTCATCATTTGGGATCCCTCTATCTTTTGCGCCTTTTACGCCTTTTACATCTAAACATTCAGTCCCATTTACTTAGTTCAGCAACTGTCATGTGCTAAGTAAGGGTGAAAACATGTGAAGACACCCTATAATAAGGTATAAAAAGTCCATGATGGCCGTAGAGTAGATTGTAGAAGACGGTTTATTATGATTTAGTTACAAGTCATGATGGTGAGTTTAAAGTACGTAAATAAGCATGTGGAAGATAGGACATTTAGTAGATTAGCTCCACCAGGAGCAGCCTCCCTGCTGCTCAGCCTGCACACTCCAACTGACACTTCATCAGGTACCCATGCATTCTATGATATCACCAATTCAGCATTCCACTTATCACCAAGTACTCAACACTCACCCTGGCTGAGCAGTAGGGAAGGTGAGCTAAAGAAAATGTATGACAACACTTGAGTCACAACACACCCTCACCAGCATTCAGCTGAGAAGTGACTGCAGCTTAGTAGGGGCAGATCCATATTCTGTTCTGGCATTCTTCCATGGAGTTTTTTATGCACTCTATCACTCCGATGTGAGTTTCTATCACTCATACTCCCACCCTGCTCTGCTTACAGAGATCAAAATGGAGCAGCTGGGAAGTGAGCAATACACTGTTGGGAAGTGAGTGGCACTGGTGAGATCCTTCATTGCTGACTTTGGGGAAGGTTTTGGTGATTGGCGCCCCGCCCCCCAGCAATGGCGGCCCGTACCTGCTGAAACTGCGGACACGCTGGCGTTCTTCTCTCTCTCTGTCCGTCTGAGGCCGTAGCTTCTGCACGTGTGACTGGGAGCCAGACCTGAATCGGGATGAGAGGCGCTGCTCCCTTGCTCCAGACCTGAATTGCTTCCTTTCGTGGCAGAGCAGGGCTGCTTCCTTCGATCAAACCTGCAGTGTGGAGGAGCTCATTTGTTTTTCTCCGTGCATCTGGGCTACTGCTGCTTCTTGGACGCCAGTGCAGGGAGGTGAGGAGAGGGAGGCTGGAGTTTTTGAAGGGACGGCAAGCTGTCTCTCTGATGCTGGTGCGCTGGGTTTCTCTTTCCTGACTGTGCTGCTGCTAGCGCTGTGGCCTCGAGGCTGGTCCTGGGCTAGATAGGAAAGAAAGTTAAGAGTGAAAACTCCTTTAGCGTGTCCTCGTCCAAGGAGACACAATGGCGAAAGGGGCTTAATGCCCTGTCCTTTTCTACGCTGATATAACAATTCTGCATCTTAAATTATAGCTCCTGGCGGTGCGTGGCAGCCGACGGGGGACCGGTTTCAGCTCTCCTATATTATTTTGGGGCTAACATCACTCTAGAGAGGCAAAGTGCAGCAGCTGTGTGACCGACCTGAGGGAGCTCTTTGGACCTCGCAGCTCTCCCCCGCCACCGCAACAGCCAACGCGGTCGCAGAGTGGGGCGGGCAGCGGACTACAATTCCCAGCAACCCCTGCTGGACTTGGGACGCTGACAGCTTCCTGGAACTTCCGCGCACGGAGGCGCATAAAACTAAGCAGACCCTCCTGCGTCGCGGGACGCGTGCGTGGGCGACGCCGGGCAAAGGGCGAGCCCTCCTAGGCCAGAGGAGGCCGGACTGGGCCACGGACTTTGGGCCTGCATTCAAGGACTTGTTTACCCAAGTGAGACTTGCATTGTATTTCACTTGTTAACGGTTAAAGTGCATTTGAAGCTTGTTGTCTTGTTTTATATTGGGACAATGTCCAAAGTAAATAAAGATAGGCCTGCACCTGGATTAGGCACTATGGATACTTATCTTGTTAAAAAGGTAACTCAAATTAACAGTGAACGTAGGGCCTCATTAGGTCGTGGGAGTAACCGGATGCCAGATGATGATGTTATGCCGCCCCTAGCTGTAGACTTAGCCATAGATGATATACCTGAAGTAAGCTATAGGTCTGTCAGCGCAGGTTCATGTTGATTTCGAGGAAAATGTATCCAACATATCTACTGAGGCAACTGAGCAGCCATTGCCCTCACCTTCTCCTAGACCAGTGAGATCATGTAGAAAGCAATGACTAAACGCGGGGGAAAGCATGGAAAGAAAAGAGCAGATATAGTGCAACCAGCGCCAAATAGCCATGCCAGAGAATCTGATTTGCTTGTGGGGAATAATGTAGCAGCCATAAATATTATTCTCCAGTATTGGGGGTGTCTTTCATAGATTCACATGCTTGAATATTCCCCGTCGTCGAAGTGGGAATCCCACGGTACATAAAATAGCAGTAATATATGCATATATAAGTATAATTATCATAATTATATAAATATATAAACATATATATATATATATAAAATACAACAAATATCCAGAAAAACTCAAAAGTACCATAGAACAGAATAGGCCCATGGAAAGCCTAAGGGAGAAACTCAACTTGGTAACATATCAGTGTCATTATGTTTTGGTTCAAATTCCAGCCAATCAGGCTGTAGCTCCCTCTAGAACCTTCTCCTCAGAAGCCCAAGACCTCAGATTTTCTACCGCACGTCGTGTGAAGGTAGTCTCCCTGAGCTCTACTCAGTTTTTCAACTTATTTAGCTGTATTTTCAACTCTTCATGTCTTCTTCAAGGAAATCTTTGTTCAGATCTTGTCCATCCTGTGGAAAACTGCGTCTTTCATGAAGATCCACACAGTAAATGTATTTACTGTCTCTACCCTGACCATGAAGTGAAGACCTGTAAGTACTGTCGTACTTTTCCACCTAAAACTTTAAGAGACCGAGAGGCCTGTCTCCTTCTGTGGCTTCAGAAGTTGAAGACTACGGACGCTATGGTCTCGGAGGATGAGAGTGTCTCTTCTTTTCACTCAAAGACCTCTCAGAAACGTGGGTCGGAGACTGAGATACCTTCTCCTTTTCTAAAGAAAAAGACTTGTTGATGTTTCTAAGGTTGTCTCCCCACAGGATTTACCTCCACATGCGCCTACGGGACCTAGTTCTCTGGCGTCATTGTCCAAAGCCATGCCTTCATCCTCTAAAATGGGCCCTGGCTCGTCGACGGGCGCGTCGACGCGTCAGTCGACGACATCGACGACGAAATCCGTGGATGCTGTCTCCACGTCGACGACGACATGCTCTATGTCCTCGAACTACGTTGACGACGTCCACCTCGTCGACGACATCACATGAGGTGAGGCCTATTACCTCTGTTTTGAAGATCTCGTCGACGGCTGCTAAATCCACCTCGTCGACGAAGATTCAACAGTCGACGCGCCTTTCGTCGACGCACTCCTCGTCTTCGACCAAGACTACTACATCGTCGACAGGTCGTCGCCCGTCGACGGGACCTGCTTCGTCGACAGCTACCTCGTTGACGACTGCCTTACCGTCGACGACGGCTTCATCGACGGCTGTCCCTTCGTCGACGAGACCATCTTCGTCGACGAGCAAGTCCATTGCCTTGTCGACGGCACTGTCGACGGCGAAGAAATCTTCGTCGACGAAGCCTAAGACACATCCGTCGACGGAGTCCTTACCTGTGGACACAGTGCAGACGCCTCAACCAGCTGTTGACTCTTCCATCGCCACGTCGACTGGCTCGTTGACACTGCACCATTCTTTTGCCACAGCTACCACCTTCACAGTGGTTACTGCTTCTACGCTGCGGCGCGTACCTCTAATTCAACTGAGTCCAATTAAGAGTGGTTCTGCACTTCCTGACAAGTTATTTCAGTCTGCGGAGGAGGACTCCAATGATGATTCGGAGCACGATAATGTCTTTGGTCAAGCGAATAGTCCATCCGAGCTGCACATTAAGTGCCAGGATTATGATGATGAGGAGGAGGAAGAGTACGTCGAAGATGGGACAGAACTTTTTCCAGTAGATAGGTCGGAAGCACTTATGTCAGACCAAACGACAGATACCACTGTCTTTGGTAAGGAATCTGCAACACATGTTGGATGATTATAACCGCAGATTTCCTACATCTCGGCCTGTTTCTCCAGTCCCGCAACCTCCTCCGCAAACACAAGCCTTTGCACCAGTTCCGTCACGATCACCGGTGCATGTCCTGCCTGATACGGACAATGACTATCCTGATCCTCAAAATATGGATCCAAATGATGATGATGACAATGCCCTTCAAGAATGGGATGATTACAGGGCTCACACGCCTTCCACTCCACCAACGTCGCCATTGGCTTCGCCTCCTGTGGACATTGGCAGCTTCCACAATTTGATGGTCCGCACTGCTAAGAGGTTTCATCTAACTTTGGACGTCCAACAAACTGACTGTTTTCTCTACGATTTTAAAGACCTACCTCAAAGGCAAGCTCACACTACCCTATAATTGACCACATTTGGGAAGAAGGTCTCAAATTAATGGAGCGACCGAATTCGATCCCAGCTGTCCTGCCAAGACTTGATAAGATATAAAGCACCAGCAAATTCTCCAGCATGTTTGGTGTCTCAACCTAAGGCGGACTCCGTCATTACTCAGGCGGCTCAAGAGGTCTCGCAATCCTTCCACGCCCCTTACTTCTCCAGATCGGGAAGGCCGAAAGCTGGATTCCATAGGGGAAAAATGTACTACCATGGCTGCCACCACTGTAAGGGCAGCTAATTCCTTGGCCATTCTTGGACTGTATGACCGCCAAATGTGGTCCGAGATTGCAGCATTGCTTCCACAACTTCCAGATGCTATTCGCGCAGAGGCACAAACCATCATTCAGGAGGGTGAAAAAATCTCCTCGGAGATCATTGACTGCGCCATTGATATCTCCTCTACGGGGTTTAGACAGTTGGCGGGAGCTGCTGTTTTACGGCGTCAAGGCTGGTTAAAATCAACAGCATTTCGCCCTGAAATCCAAGCTAAAGTCCTCGAGCTTCCTTATGATGGGGAATCGCTTTTCGGAAAACATGTCGACGAGGTCCTCAAATCAATCAAAAGAGACACGGATACTGCCAAGGCGTTGGGGTCTCTCCAATATAAGAAACGCCCTTTTCGAGGAGCACGTGGTAGAGGAGGCAACTATTCCACTTTTTGTGGATCAAACCAATATCGCTCCTACAATGACAACCGGCAAAGACAAACTTACCAGTCCCAGAGTCGTCAGACCTCCTCCAGACCATACCAAAGAAAAACTACCTATAGAGGTGGTTCAAATGCAAAGAAACAGTGACAGTCCCAGCACTATTTCTCCACCGACTGTAAAAATTGGAGGTCGAATCTCAAATTACATCTTGAACTGGTCCAACATTACTTCCGATCAGTGGGTCCTAGATCTGATTTCAAAGGGACACACCTTGGAATTCACAAAATTTCCTCCACCTCGCCCTCCTACTGGTCCACCTCCTCCCCATTTCAAAGACCTTTTGACTCAAGTCAAATTAATGATCAGGAAGGGTGCTATCGAGGTAGTACCACAAGGCCAGCAGGGCAAAGGATTTTACTCCCGCTTTTTTCTTGTCAAGAAAAAATCGGAGGAATGGCGCCCAATTTTGGATCTACGAGCTTTAAACAAATGAATCACGTCCAAAACTTTTTAAATGTTGACCCTGCTCCAGATTCTACATTACCTCAATCCCGGAGAGTTCTCCAAGATCGACCTCCAAGACGCATATTTTCATGTTCCGATCCACCCCAGGCACAGAAAATATCTTCGTTTTACAGTTGGACACCTACACTTCCAATTCAGAGTCCTGCCGTTCGGCCTCCGTTCAGCACTGAGGGTCTTTACCAAGATCATGGCCCCGGTGGCTGCTTTTCTGCGCCTACAAGGCATACAGTTTTATCCATACCTGGACGATTGTCTCATAAAGGCTCCAAACCTCCAACTGGCAATCCAGCATACTCAGTCTTGCATCTCCCTGTTACAGGACTTGGGCCTTTCCATCAATTGCCAGAAGTCACACTTTCGCCCGTCTCAGCGGCGAGATTTTCTAGGAGCCTCACTAGATTTTCAGCTGGCAATGTTTTTTGTCTCCCAGGAAAGACAAGACCATATGCTCCAGATGGTACGATCCCTGCAGTCAAAACTGTACGTTTCAGTCCGGATGTTGAAATCATTCCTCGGCATGGCTTCCTCTGCCATACAGTTGATTCCCCACTGCAGACTACATATGAGGGTCGTCCAAGAGGAGTTAGACAAGCAGTGGAAACAGATTTCAGGATCATACAACAACCGGATCCTTCTCACGCCTCACATTCAGGAGGCTCTGGAGTGGTGGGCTCACCCTCCGAACATTTCAAAAGGTCGGTCTTTTCAAGACACTGCTCCAACTCTGACGCTTACAACCGATGCGCTCCCCAGCCCTCCAGGGACGCATCTCGAAGGTCTGTCAGTACAAGGGAAATGGACTGCGGTCCAACGCACTTGGCATATCAACCGCCTAGAGCTTCTGGCGATCTTCCTTGCCCTGAAGTCTTTTCAACGGATCGTTCAAGGCCAATCTCTGCTGGTGAGGACAGACAACACCACCAGCATGCATTACCTAAACAAACAGGGCGGCACAAGGTCCCTTTTGCTTTCCCAACAAGCACAGGAGATATGGAAATGGGCGATTCGCCATCAAATTCATCTCACAGCCATCCATGTGCCGGGTGTTTCCAATGTTCTGGCGGATTCACTCAGCAGGTCTTTCTCGGACAACCACGAGTGGGAACTCAATCAACCAACTCTCGAGTTCATTTTCCGCCAGTGGGGCCAGCAGCAGATGGATCTTTTTGCGACTATCACCAACAGGAAATGCCAACGCTTTGCAATTCTTCATCCCCACAGAGAGTCGAGCGGAAATGCATTTTCGATCAGCTGGTTGAACGCATTCAGCTACGCTTTCCATCCGCTTCCGCTGATTCCGCGCTTGTTGCACAGGATGAGGCTTCAACCCTGCCATATCATCCTGATCGCACCCAAGTGGCCGCGGCGCCCACGGTTCTCGGACCTGCTCTTGTTCTCCCAGAACGAGCCAATTCCGCTTCATCCACTGCCTCACCTCCTCACGATGCAGCAGGGGCAGATTTGCCATCCGGATCCAACATACCTCCACCTCCATGCCTGGAACCTGAACACCATGAATTTGCGCGTCTGACCATCGACGCTGACTGTAGAGAGGTCTTAGCGCACGCCCGTCCTCCTTCCACCATTAAAACCTATCAGTTGAAGTGGAAGCGTTTCTGTGTCTGGTGCCACACCAGAGCCTTGGATCCGATGACCGCCAAACCAGAACAGATCCTGCCTTTCTTCCTATCCCTTGCAAAGTCAGGACTTTCCCACTCCACTCTGAAGGTATTTCTGGCGGCTCTCTCGCGCTTCCGTCATGATGGTACTACCTCACTGTATTCATCTAGAATCATTCAACAGTTTTTCAAAGGCCTCTTCCGTATGTTTCCACCCATTCGGCGTCCTCCGCCTGCTTGGCGCTTAAACCTGGTTTTGTCTCAACTCCTCCTACCTCCTTTTAAACCCATCCATTCAGCAAGCTTAAAATTCCTCACGTGGAAAGTTGCCCTATTGCTCGCCTTGACGTCATCTAGGCGTGTCAGTGACCTTCAGGCATTCACAATTCAGCCTCCTTTTCTCCAGTTCTCAAAAGAGGCTGTTACACTATGTACTAATCCTAAATTTATTCCGAAAGTACCCAGTGATTTTCATCTCAATGAACCAGTCATTTTAAAAACTTTCTTTCCTGATCCACAAACTCCTGCGGAACGTTCATTACATTCCCTGGATATGAAACGTTGTCTCAAGTTTTACATTCAGCGCACTGCATCCTTCAGGAAATCTGATCAACTGTTTGTGGCCTTTAGCCCGATCTGCAAAGGACAACCTGTTACCAAACAAACTATTACTAGGTGGATTTCTTCCACCATTACCTTTTGTCATCAACGGGCTGGCAAGCCTCTTCCAGCTCCAGTACGTGCTCATTCAACTAGAGCTGTGTCAGCTTCTAATGCCCTCTTTGCGGGGGTACCTCTGCGACACATTTGCAGAGCTGCTACGTGGTCGAGCAGCCATACTTTTACGAAGCACTACTGTCTGCAGTCAACAGACGCCGCAGATGCAGCAGTAGGACAAGCGGTGCTGCGGAATCTTTTCCATTAAAGGTGAGCCTCTGTTGCTACCCGCCTCCAGTCATAAAGGTTTTTTCATTTTAATATATGTTTATTATATGCTTGAACTTACTGTTACCTTTATGACTTATATGATGATTACTGCTTTCTACGCTTATTCAAGCATGTGAATCTATGAAAGACACCCCTAATACTGGAGAAGAACATAAGTTACTTACCTGTAAACTGTGGTTCTCCAGTATTGGTGTCTTTCATAGATTCACATGCGACCCTCCCGTCCTCCCCTCAGAGGCTCTCTTCTCCTCAGGCACTTTTGGTTACTCTGTGCTACGAAAATCTGAGGTCTTGGGCTTCTGAGGAGAAGGTTCTAGATGGAGCTACAGCCTGATTGGCTGGAATTTGGACCAAAACATAATGACACTATGTTACCAAGTTGAGTTTCTCCCTTAGGCTTTCTATGGGCCTATTCTGTTCTATGGTACTTTTGAGTTTTCTGGATATTTGTTGTATTGTGTATATATATGTTTATATATTTATATAATCATGATAATTTGACTTGTATATGCATATATTACTGCTATTTTATGTACCGTGGGACTCCCACCTCGACGACTGGGAATATTCAAGCATGTGAATCTATGAAAGACACCAATACTGGAGAACCACAGTTTACAGGTAAGTAACTTATGTTCATCTGAAGCAATTTGCTTTATTGATTAGTACCCTTGAAGAAAAACTAGAGGCAAAGATTGAAGAGTTAATGAAACCCCTGACAGCTAAATTGGATAGTGTGGCCCTAGAAGTTAATAGATTAGGTGCATTGATAACAACACACCTATCTTCTACCTCAGCCGTAAAACCGAAGACTGTGGATAAGGGTCATAATAGAGATGGGCAGGGCACTTGTAGAATGCCTTCACAGCAGAATAGTCAGAAAATGGCTGTATCTGAATCCGCACCATCTAGTTCTACACTCTCAATCGGTCAGAATACCCAGCCTATAGTAGTTCCTGAGGGTAACCCAGATATTAGACAAGTAAAGAAAAGTCGCTACATTAACCTTCCTCCTGATTGTACACGGTATGTGGTTGTTTTAACAAATGTTCCGTCCATTGATCCTCATTTAGCTCAGCCACATGAGGAATCCCATGATTCATTAAAAAATAAAACGGTATCATGGTTGAACAATAAATGTGGCTTTCCAATTGCTTACTCTGACCAAATTTTGTCAACTCGAAGGGTTAACTGGATTGGTCCATCTACAAAAACATCTAGTGGGGACTGTATTGTAGTTAATTTCAAACACCCCCAACACATGGCTACAGTTCTATTAAGAGCAGCCTCTTTAGTTTACAATGTGAACAGTGGGTGTGTGCGTCCCCTTGGGTACTTTTATACCCATCTAATTAAAGCCCCTCCTAAACGCGGGGAAACTGGTCCATTTAGCTTTCCAGCCTCCGGTTCCTGAAGCAGTATATCGGTACAATGTTGATAGTCATGGTATGAATGGGTTTAATGTTGTAACTCAGAACAGATTTGATTCACTCTCAGGCCTGGAGGCGTGCGATTGACGTGAGGAATCTGATGGCCAAGTAACAGACACTGGATGAAATGGGACATGAGGAAAGCACACAGGCAAGATTAAGTGGAAATAATGTAATTTCTTGGAACATTGCAGGATTGGGTGCCAAGATGGAGGACTGTAATTGGATTACGTACATCAAGCAGTTTTAGGTTATCTGTTTGCAGGAGACTTGGTCAGTTGAATGTAACCATTTTTTGGAAGGTTACAAAGCATTTTATGTTCCTGCAACAGCAACAACCAGGGGAAGAGCAAAGGGGGGATTGGTCACGTTCATCTCTGTTGCGTTATCGTGTAAAATTCGCAGAGCTATTACAAACAATTCTGGCATTATCGGTCTAATTCTAATGGGAGAAAATTGTATGTCTGGTTTGGTCAATTTTTATAATGCTGTCAATCTATGCTCAGTTAATAGTGAGATATCCGCGCTGAATGTTTTTATTAGAAATTCCATGAGGGATTGTATTCACAACCTTATGATATTGGGTGATTTTAATGTTCATCCTTGTGGGGATCTTCTTTCGAAAAGTATCTCAGATTTGCGTTGTCCGCGCTTAGAGGGTATGCATCTGGAACATACGACAGAGGGGGAACTTCTCAACGATCTTCTTAATGACCTAGATCTAACACCGACCATGGCATTGACTGACCCTACAAAGTGCTTTGAGATTCCATCTTTTAAGGGGCATGGTAGGGGAACTTTTATTGATTATGTACTAATAACCTCCCCAATGCAGTCCTTTGTGAATTCCTTTGCCATTGAAGAAAGTGAATTCAGTGATCATAATCCACTCACTGTTCACTTGAGGGGTCCCTGGATAGCTAATGCTGGCCCAAATCCATCTCAGGTAGGGTAAGCACAACTGATGGGAGACGTCGTCTTAAATGGTCTAAAGTTACCCCAGATTTGTTGTATACAGATATTAAAACCATCTGCGCTGATGAAATCCTGGCATGTACACAAGAAGGCCCACAACCGAGGAAGGTCATTGAAGCCTTCCAAAGTTTGTCGGCCAAGGTAACACAGCTATTGTCGGTCCCAGCAAAGAAATTTTAATCTGTGGGACCAAAGTGGTTTAATCGGGATCGTTCTAAAGCAGCCAGAAATTTAAGGTTGGCACTAGCAGCTAAACCGAGAATAAAGGAGACCGTTCAACTGTGTCGTAAATACTATAAATCCACTATTACCAAACACAAGGAATTCCTAAGAGAGGAGGCATGGAGAGAGATTCTTGACCCTTCCATTTTACGGTGTAGCTCTAGATTCTGGGCGATAATGAAGAAACCTTTCCTGGTACAGGTACCGGGTGATGGCCTGGAATCCTACATATCGAAGGAAGAGTGGGAACAACATTTTAAGCAATTATATTGTAGCCCGGTGGATGAAATGTTAATGGTCAGCTGATTAGTTTTTCTAGGGATGAGGTTATCGAGGGTATTGAGAGACTAACAGCTGGGAAAGCTCCTGGTCCCGATGGGATTCCTCCTGATCTATTTAAATCTGAGCCAAGTTTTTGGGCACCTATTTTAGAGTTCCTTTTTAATGCTGCAGCAAAATATGGTTGTCCACAATCATGGGGGGTCTCTACGATTGTCCCGGTCTTTAAGAAAGGGGACAAAAGTAGCCCAAATTGTTATAGGCCTTTCTTTAATAGACTCTATGGTTAAAATCATAGGAAGAATCGTACTGCAGAGACTATCTGATTGGACGTCGGAAAATAATATCATGTCTATCAGTCAGTATGGGTTCTGTAGTGGTCGATCCACAGTGACGCAGTGTCTTAACCTTTTTCTAATACTTAGCAAGTATACTGTAGTTCAAAGGGGCACCATCCACCTCTCCTTCATGGACTTGTCCTCAGCCTTCGACTGTGTAAACAGGGGAAGGCTCTGGCAGTCCATGAGGGTGAAGGGTGTAGATAGTGGAATTGTCAACTTCCTGGCCGATTTGCATAGCAATACTAGAGCAAATGTGAGATACTCCCAAGATCTGAGCACAACAAATAATTTTGACATCAGGAAGGGAGTTCGCCAAGGGTGTATCCTGGCCCCCTTCCTTTTTAATTTTTATATTAATGACCTTGACAGTGCGTTGCAGGATGTACAGGCTGACTGCCCCAGAGTTGGCAGGCGGGGGATTCCTGTACTTTTATATGCAGATGATGCGGTTTTAATTTTCAGAACTGAGAGGGGCCTTCAGGCTTTATTAAATGCTTTTAAACTGTTCATGACGGATAGAGACCTTATGGTCAACAACTCGAAATCATTCGTCATGCAAGTTGGCCAACAACCTAGCAGGAACTTTTCCTTTAAACTTGATGATGAAGTGATTCCTATAACAGACATTTTCGTATCTTGGGGTCCTTTTTGACTCCAAGCTTAATTGGGGTCCTCATCTTACAAAAAAGAAAGGGGAAATGGTCAGGGTTAATGCCTCCATTTTCAGTTTTGCATCAAAACTGGGTAAAATGTAAATGTAAATGTTTTTGTACTTGTATAGCGCACAGCTACCCACAGTGGGTTTCCCGGCGCTTGATCGAATACCGCAAGGGAACCCTTCCTGGCTTTCCCTGTGAAGTGTCCACTCCTGGGCACCCCCGTGGTGCAGACCAGGCATCCCTCGCGTTGTGGGGGCCGTTGTGGTGACTAAGCAAGCTATTGCCCAGAGTTGCAGCGTGGGACCCATGATCAGAATAGGCACTGAGGCGAGAATATCCGGTCAGGGGAATTAATGAGCCCGAGACCCGCCGAGGCAGGAATCGAACCCGAGGTCTGCCTGCTCTAACCATTGAGCCACACTTCTCCACTAAGTGCCAGTGCCATGCTGAAACTTTATAATGCAAAAGCGGTAGCAACTGCAACTTATAGTAGTGAAATTTGGGGGTACATTGCCGGTGAGCAGCTCCAGATTATTGAAAACTTCTTCCTGAAGCGTATCTTGTGCGTTCCTGCAGGCACACCTAATCTCCCGGTACATGAAGAGCTAGGGATGCAATATCTAAGTGACATTTTGTCTTTACGCCCTTTGACCTGTTGGCTAAAACTGTGGTTAAACCAGGATATACCACTGACACATCTGATTTTGAATGATTACATGACCCAGGAGAAGGCAATGGTTTCCCCTTGGTTAAAATATGTGAAATCCAGCTTTGCTAGGCTTGGACGCTCGGAATTGTTCGCACACCCGAGTAAGATTGTTACGGGCGATCTGAAGGTAATTAAACGGGACTTCCTCGTGGTTAGGAAGACCCAAAGGGAAGAAGCGGAACTCCAGAAACAAAGCGTGAGAAAATTTGTCATGTTGAAAACCTGTGAAACTGCAGAGCCGTACTTGTTGGGCTCACTGACCTCGCATGAAAAGTTCCTGATAACAAGGTTCAGGTTAAATCTTTTCCATCATCTGCTTATTAGACCAAAAACTGATGTTTTTAACAAATTGGCAGCACCCTGTGGCTGCGACGGAAAGTCTCCACTGGATATGTTGCATTTTATATTTTTATGTAGATTTTATGAATATCCACGCAAGCGCTACCTGATAACTCTTTTAAAAAAAAAAAAAAATTTTACCCAGATAAAACCGGCATTAATGTATTTACAACTTTAGCATAATGACAGTATTCTCTATATTACTGAATTTTTAAAACTGATTTAGGTTAAGAAATTGTTTGGATATGTAATGGTTTTCTGAGATGAATGCACTTGTCGCTTTGTTCCCGATGTAAAGATGATACTGTACTTTTTAACTTATGGCACTTTATGAAATGTGTTTACAATGTATGTGTTTTAACTGTTTTAATGCATATGTACTTTTATGGTTTTTGTAAAACCGAAATAAAGTCTTTTTAAATTGACTTAGGGAAGGAGGATCAGAGGCCACTTGTGTATGTTAATTGTCTTGATTTGGTTTTGTGTGTTAATGTGATTTGAGAATAGTGTAGGGTTGCTGATACAGGTAGGTGGTGGCTTACCTAGAGGTTGAGCATCACTGACGTAGCCTGTAGACGATTCCTGGTCTAAGTCGGATCTCTAGACCGCACCCCTACCCCAACCCCAAATGACTTGCACTCTTGAGCTAGACTCCCTGTGACAAGCCTAGAAGGATAATAAGCAGTCCTATTTCGCTTGTTCAGTAAGTCTGCTCTTAGCTCTCTCACCCTTTTCCCCCTTTCCTTTTGATAGACATTATGGTTTAGCGCGTCAGAGGGCTCTTCATTAAATATTAGTGTAATTTTCGGGAATTCCTACAAAATGTACCTACATTCTCAAAGGATTTTAGAATTCCTTTTATACCACAATACAGACTCATTGTCTTTTTACTCCTCTAACAGTCGGATTAAACAAGAAGAGCACATTTGTAATTTTCTGCCAACAATTGCATCTGATCAGCTGATTACACAGAAAGAAGGCATTGATTACACAGAAAGAAGGCATATCAGATCCTTTCTAGCTCACAATATGCCCTAAGGACACAAGTATGTTTCTTGCTTACTGAATAATTCACAAGAGCAATGAAGGCTTGTAAAGTGCATTTCACTTCAAATTAAACATTTTTGACCATGGTTTGTACTTACTTTGTCACAGCCTGTTTAAAACTAACATTCTGTTCCTCTTGTACGCCTGCCACCACCTTCCCACCTTCTCCGCTTTTACTATTCAGAGCCTCATAATGTCATTTTTTTCATCCTTAATCGGAGGGAGCCCCCTCATGAGTCCACAATATGATAAAGCAATAGAGTAACCCTTTTGAGAATTCAACATGAAAGATACTGGCGATCTTGAAGAATCGTAGTATTCCTTTGCGCCACAAAGCTTTCATCCACTCACCACATCAGTGAGATTCACCATTTCTAACTTTCCAGCATATATTTGCCTCAGGCAACTTTTCTGTTCCAAAACCGAACTTACATACCCTCATCTCTTGGCTATCAGGTGCAACACTGGTGTACCAATAGCTTTCCCCCTGTACATTTAACTGCACCATGAAACTAGCCTCTTGCCCATGGCATGGGCTCCCCTTGGCACAGCCTCCTTTTAACCAGTGCTCAGCCCCTTTTTTGCCCTCCACACCACCTAACACATTTTTCTCTTAAAAGGAGAAACAAAGAACTTTTATAGAACTTAAAACAAAACTCCTCTCCATTTGGAGGGCTGAAGGATGCCATTTGACCACAACTGAGCATTTTATCCCTTCATCACCTCTCAGTACGATTCACCAATAATAAAATGATAAAAGAACACAACCAAAAAAATGCACCGCAGCTGCTTTTGCACAGCAAAACCTTTTATAGTGATTTTGTTTCTAGATGGTTTAATTTCTCTCATAATGCTAAGTCCAAGTTCATTTTCGCTTTTACACTACATTTTTATATATATAGATTTTGTAATTTAGAGGGCCAAACAGCTCGCTCAACAGTGACATTTTACAAAAAAACAAGCATTAGTAAGCCAAAAGACTAGCATTCAGTGTCGACCTATTGGCTTTTCTAGTGCTTATTTCTTCTTTGGTAGGAGTCCCTCTGAAAAAGAAAGTGAATTTAGAGGGGACTACAGATTTCTATAATGAGTTGCTGTTTGTGTCTTTGCTAAGCATGTGTGTAGTACTGTATTTTCAGTTACTGGTTACTTCATGTATGGATGTGAATGCTCTGAATGTTATTTTGGGCAGTTATGATTGTTTTCAGGGGTGTGGAATTTAATAGAATATCTACTCGTCCATGAGGCAGGTTGCTTCATAAATCTACTCGTCATGTAACAAAACCCACTTTTCCCTTTGCGTCAAACTGTGGCCGCAATCTCATTATATAAGAGCTCTGATTATGCCTCTCTGATAGATTATGCCTCTCTGATTATGCCAGGGCTCATTCCTTAGTAGGGTTTGAATACTAGCTATCCTCTTATGTTGCCTCGTTTCCACAGATCTACATAATGAGGCTGAAGTAGATTATGCCTCTCTGATTATGCCAGGGCTCATACCATAGTAGGGTTTGAATACTAGCTATTCTCTTATGTTGCCTCGTTTCCACAGATCTACATACTGAGGCTGAAGGTAGCGTTAAACAATAGTTCCAGGGTTTGAATGCCCTATTGAGTATGTGCAAACCTACTAACTTTAATGTTTTACGGGTTTTCCCCAACTCGTCTCTAATCTTTTACCATATTGAGAAAGGTTGTAACTTTACTCCTGACAATGGCAGATGTAAAACTTCTTCCAGGGTTGGGAAAAAAGATTTGGAGGGAAAGTGAACTTGCAAACACCTCAGATTTTTGCATGAGCAAATCTACACATACATATTTGTCCATGCTAAAATGCAGTTCACATATATTTTCTAGGAGTTCTAATAGATGGACTACGTCTGTAAGTTCTTGTGAATTCACGGACGTTGTGTATCTGCACTTAATGCAATGACGGATATCATGGGTACACGTTTGAGACTTTCTTAAATAATCGGGCCCCTAATTAGGCCTGGCATTAACCTTGACTGTTTGCGTTTTATTAAAATTCTCTCACTCTTTATCTTTCTCTGTGTCTATTGGCTGGCTTCACTGTGAGTGACAGCATTCTGCTCTTTCACTAGGAGCATATTGGCACTCAAAGTAGTTTTGTTCAGTGCCAGGAACTACTGTGGCAATGTGTGCTTTTAGAGACCAAAAATAAATTTTGCTTGTTTGTTATAATGGTGAAGGCCCGGCATCTCCCACAATAATAAGGTTTACAAAAACTATGCCAAAACAAGTCACACATTGACAAAACCAAAAGGCTGACCACCAATTTCAGACCTGCCCGCTTTGACAATGTGTGTTTATTTTTGTTTCCCATAATCTTATTGAAACTAGTCACACTGATTTTCCAATATGAATATCTTTGGGAAATACTAGCATGCATCAACACATTTTACCAAATGATGCTGCTTAGAAATGGCACCTACATTTTTGCAGTAGTTTAGCTAGCTTTTTCCCGTAGTTCCTTTTTTTTATATGAACATTTTATTTTGAAAGCAATGACTCAATCTTGCTTTGAAGCTTCTGCAAATATTTGCATCTAATCAGAGAGCATTCTGGGAGCATAGCCTATACTCATATTGCTAAACTTTGAAAACGTGTGTACCCATTTTTATACAGGAACTACTGTCAGTAGTGCAGTCCGAGCTTACGCCATTTACTTAGAGCGCTAACCCCAATAATACAGGCTTTGCATTAATGAACCATAAATACAAGTTTGACAGCATTAAAGCATGGACACAAATATTACCTTAACTCCAGACAATGCCCTTCCTCGATATATAATGTTACTGTAAACTGGCAGTCAAAGGGTTTGTGCTGCAGGGGGTCCGGCCTACTTGTCCCAAGGACAAAATACACATTAAAACCTGTTGCCCTTGACCCCGAACAATATGTCCTGGACGTTGGACTATAGGAATTCCACATCCCTGTGTTTTGATTGTGTGTTGTGATTCATCAGCAAAACGTGTATGAAATAATTCTGCCAAAAAACCTTGTGGAGATGAAGGCTAGCTAGATTTGCCTTCTTATTGCAAGTGATAATGCATCAGAATATTTGCTTAGTCCCTTCTATTATTTATATGCTGGAATTGGTTCAGAGATGCATTTTCATTGCAATTGAAGGTTTTTGCTTTAAATATGCCTGTCCCTGGGCCTTCCTCGAACAGTGCTTGTGAGTTCAAAGTTGAGTGTGTTGTCCTAATTGGAAAAAGGACCAGTGTAAATAAAAATATTTGATCGAAGGTTGTGAGCTACTTTTCTTTTTGCGGTAATAAAATTCCTTTGAAGTGCGAGCAGGGCGTTGTTTATTCTCAAATATCTTAGTTTAAAATCAAAGAATTGTTTGAAAAGAACCCTTGTATGTTTGATACCCTTTGTACATATTTAAACGTAATGGGATTTGAGTCAGCTACCGATCCTGGGCAATGCAACAAGATAATCACCCCTCATAAAAATTGTAATCCTTGAGAATAACTCCTGTAGCAGCTGAACTTGTTTTGCTGAATTTACCACTTTTCTCATGGAATTGGTACTAAATATGTTTTTACCTTTTTTCCCCAGGATGGCTGGCTGTGGAGACATTGATCATTCAGATAATATGCTTCCTACCAGCAAGAAAATTGTTGAGCCATGTACTAATGCAACTGCTTCTCTGCCTGTTCCCGAATGTGCCATTTGCCTCCAGACGTGTGTGCACCCAGTCAGTTTGCCATGTAAACATGTATTTTGCTACCTGTGTGTGAAGGGAGCTTCCTGGCTTGGAAAGCGATGTGCCCTGTGCCGCCAAGAGATTCCTGAGGACTTCCTTGACAAACCAAACTTATTGTCTCAAGAGGAATTGAAAGCAGCAAGTAGAGGGAATGGAGAGCAAGCATGGTATTATGAGGGCAGGAATGGATGGTGGCAGTATGACGAGCGCACCAGCCGAGAGCTAGAAGATGCCTTTACTAAAGGCAAAAAGAACACAGAAATGTTGATTGCTGGGTTTTTGTACGTAGCAGATCTAGAAAACATGGTACAGTTCCGGCGCAATGAGCAGGGCAGGCGGCGCAAAATCAAGAGGGACATCACAGACATTCCAAAAAAGGGTATTGCTGGTCTCCGGTTAGATTGTGCGCCTACATCTCTCAGCTTATCTAGAGAAAGTTCGGCTGATGGAGCAGACATTAATGTTGCACAGGGAGCTGGATCAGTTCAACCACCAAATCCTGCATTCACCACTGGGCCCCTTACCTCAATCAGTGATCAACCTACAAGCCCGTTAATGCAATCTGTAGATACTAGCACTTCCATAGAGACCTCTTTTGCCCTCTTGCAAATAAATGCAGAGGGGCCTATCGACTGGAATCATAGGCTAGAAGGAGAAGAGGACAGAATTGAGTCTTCTGGCAGGCTAGCGTCCCCAGATGTTTCTGTGGAAGAAATTGAATCTGATACTAGCAGTGATGGTGAGGATAGATCTGCTGACACCCAGATTCACTTGTCATCAGTGCAACAGAGACTGTTAAATTTAAATGCAGGCCACAATGTGCAAGATAGAAGTGGCGCTGACAGTGGGCATTCAAGGGCTAACATGGCCCCTAGAAGGCCAGATGGAGAGTGAACAGTGACTGATGTCTAATTGCCCAGCGTACAGAAGACTCTTGTGAAATGCTTACAGTCATTAGCGTTGCACATGTACCTAACTGTGTTTGAATGGAAACTTGCTCTGTGCCTTAAGTTGTCTTCCCCCCCCCCTTTTTTCAGCTACGAAGCTGTCTTAATGTAGGAATCTGTAGGTAGCTTATTCAAGAGGTCTTCATTTTATTAATATTTTCACCCATCTAGCATCTTATCTTATTACATTTTGTCAGTGTATCCCAGCATGCATCCCTCATTATCTGACACTGTGTTTATTAAGTAAGTCTACAAACACTAAATACAAAATGAAACCATGCTGAAAGTAGGGCATGGATAAGTGATAAAATTCATGTGCAGCATAGTTTTGTGTTTGAGTAACGGAGTGTTTAATGGGTAAACTGTAACCATTCTTCAGTTTTCGTTTGCAGCAGAGAAAGCTAAACATTGAAATGGAGAAGACTTCCTGTTTTGATGCTGCTGATCTTTATAAACCCTGTTCATGATCTGGAATTTCCCAAAGGCTTTGAATTCTTGATCCTTGCCATTTTATTTGTGGTGTCTCCTTTATGAGTTGTGTTTTGTTACAAAATTTATAATTTAATAAAGACGTAATTTCGTCAGGAAAATGTAGTACGATTTCACCTTCGGCATCTGAATGATGGACGTACTTTGCTTGAGGAACTAATACATATAAAATCCTTGTGTTTACATCGGAGGTAAGGAGCCTAGAACAGTGATTGACTGCTTCTCCATCATGAGATCTTATTTGAAATTACTAACGTGTCTTTCGCTGTACATGAACCTAGATATCGGACACTTTTTTTCTTAAATGCCTAGCTAAAGATATATTCCTCCCTTTACCCATTAGGTCTATTTTTTGTTAAGAAGATAGTTTGATAATAGTTGGGCGACTTTGTGTATTGTCCCAACAGTCATAGAATGAATATCCCATAATGTAATAACATCGTGAGCTACAGTGATACGGAAGAAGGAAGTAGGGCCCCTTTCCTGAACAGACTTTATCCGCAGAGTTAAGCTGTTCGCTCAAAGAAGAGTTGTTAGAAATTGGGTTACTAGTTAACTTGGATATGAACACTGGTCAAGCAGCATCAACAATTCTAGTCCAGGTAAGAGGCAGGCAACCCCTAAATAACCTATGCTCACCCTCTGGTAGCTTGGCATGTGGCAGTCAAGCTTCACTTAAAGGATATGTGTAAAGTACTTATGCAACCCTTCAAACAGTAAATCAGTGAACACACCACACAAACATATCTCACACCAAGTAAGAAAAATAGACCTGACTTTAATAAATAAAACAAGACTAAAATGACAAAAACACAATTAGGAGACTGGAGATATTGAGTTTGAAAGCTTATAGTTTAAAATAGCTCCACAAAGCACTAGTGGGGATACCTTGTTGCACCAGACTTGGAGCACGGGCCGGCTTCAGATACCCAGTTAGGCCCACTGGATAGTGTACCATAAATCCTGGTTGCAAAGCGTTGTGTAGTGCGCAGCAGCGGTTCCGAAAGCGATGCAGGAGGAAGCGGTGATGCGAGTCTTTTGCGACAGGTCCAATCCATGCAAAAGCAGCAATGTGTTGGTTCCTCGACAGAGGAGTTGCATGGGTTCTTCTGGCAAGCACCTTAGGTCCTCTTCCTAGGGTCCAGGATGGGGTGGCACCAATTGGCAGGTTAGCCTTGCAGATGGCAGAGTCCAGGTGCAGAGGTTGGAAGCCTGTTATAACTAGCCCTTTGAGTCACTGACTTTTGGGTCAAGAGATGCAGGTCCAGTAATTTTCATCCAGGCAAGAGGGCAGCAGATGAACACAGCAAAGGAGGAGTGCAGCAGAGTGGCAGTCCTTCTGGTAGAGTATCCACAGGTCCAGAAGTGTACTGAAGTGGTGGTGTCTGAGATCCAGTACTTCTACCCAACGCTTTCTTTTGAAGCAGAGAAGACTTTAGAGACATGCCTTTGAAGTGCACAGAGGTCCTCCCTTCCTGCCCTAGCTCTAGACTTACTACAGGGGGTATGCTGGCCTTTGTGTGTTGACAGGACACAGCCTATTCAGGTGGAAGTGAGGCTGTGCCCAGCTCCCCGTCCCATCCTGCCTGAGATGGACTATTTAGACACACCTAATCTCCCATTGTTTGTGGCTGTCTAGGAGTAATACACAAAGCCCAGCTGCCAACTACACCCAGGCATGTGATCAGAGACAGGCTACAGAAACCAAATGGCTAAAGCGAGAAAATGCCAATATTCTAAAAGTGGTACAAAAGGAGGTGGTGATGCCACTGGATTCAAGCAAGCCGGGCTGAAGACGGCTGGAATGCCATAAACCGGTCCTCGGAAGCTTGTTTCTGGTCCAGGGAAGACATGGCTTGGCAGTTCGGGCTGTTCCCATGAGGCACAGGGTCAGACTGATTTGCATATAGCCATGTCTGAACTGGGGTGGCAGAGTGGGCTAAAGAACGGTGATGGATTAAACCCAGATATTTTGACTGGGTGTGAGTGTTTGATTGATTCAAATGCTCCGTCCATCACCACCCCCTTTTGTACCGCTTTTGGCCACCATAAGTGTGGCAGGGTAGGCTCAGACGTGAGTCCCTTGCTCACTTTGCCACTGGATTCAAGCAAGCCGGGCTGAAGCTCGGAAGCTTGTTTCCGGTCCAGGGAAGACATGGCTTGGCAGTTCGGGCTGGACTGTTCCCATGAGGCACAGGGTCAGACTGATTTGCATATAGCCATTTCTGAACTGGGGTGACAGAGTGGGCTAAAGAACTGTGATGGATTAAACCCAGATCGTTTGACTGGGTGTGAGTGTTTGATTGATTCAGATGCTCTGTCCATCACCACCCCCTTTTGTACCGAATATTCTAAAAGTGGCATTTTCAGAATTGTAATTTAAAATCTGACTTCACCTTAAGTTAGGATTTTAAATTATGATTCCAGAGATCCCAAACTTGAATCAGTAATATCTTCTTATTTAGAAATTAAGCATATAAACCGTAATAAGGTACTCCCAATGTTATCCTACAGGAGATATAAGCCTTTCTGTTCTGTAGTGAAAAACTAATTTAAGGGTTTTTCACCACTAGGACATGTAAACTTAAAAGTACATGTCCTGCCGTTTAACCACATTGCACACTGCCCTCTGGGTTGTCTAGGGCCTACCTTAGGAGTGACATATATGGAGTGAAAAGGAAAGGTTTTTGCAGGTCAACCGGGCAGTGCTAGCTGCATACACAGGCTCCGCTATGGCAGGCCTGAGACATGGTTATAGTCCTACTTAAGTGGATTGCACAAACAGTGTTGAAGACCCACTAGTAGCATTTAATTTACATGCCCTGGGTACAGGTATTACCACTGTGCTAGGGACTTATAAATAAATTAAATATGCCAATTGGGGATGAACCAATATGCTTAGCCGAGAGAGCTCTAGCACTTTACAACTGGTTAGCAGCAGTAAAGTGTGCAGTCCTAATGCCAGCAAAAACAAGATCAGAAGAGTGAAGTAGGAAGGCTAAAAGTGTGTGTGTGGGGGGGGGGGTGGACCACACTAAGGCTGTCCATTCTAACACAATTGTTATGAAAAGAAGTTCTAAAAATGAAAGTTTGTGTTACCCCAGTATTGGAACTTTCATAGATTCCATTGCTTTGTATCATTCCCAGTCGTAGGAATGGGAGCCTCGGTAAATAAAGAAATAACTATCCTAGAAACAAAAGCGAAAATAGGCCTAGACCTCGTCTCATTTTGTAGAATATCACCCTCTTTGTGTAAAAGAGCCCAAACTTTCCGCAAGGACCAATCAGAACAGCCTCACCCCTTGGAACCTTCCTGAGAGAGCTCAGAGCCTCAGATTTTTCTACTGCACGTTGTGCTAGGGAGTCTCCACTGAGCTCTGCTCAGTTTTCAATTCAAATAAACTTATTTCTTCAATTTTTTCATCTACAAAGGAACTATGTCTGACAAGGAGAAGAAGGCTTTATTCAGGTCTTGTGCATCTTTTGGAAAAAAGAGACTTTTTGTGGAAGATGGGCATGAAAGCTGTATTTATTGCTTATATCCGGACCACAAAGCCACAGACTGCAAAATTTGTAGAACCTTTTCTACAAAAACATTGCGAGACAGGGAGGGCCGGTTATTGACCTGGCTGCAAAAGATGAAGACTCTGAAGGAGGTGCTCTCGTCGGATGAGGAAGATTCTACATCTATGTCTTCTTCCAGGAGATCCAAGAAGAGGGGTAGGTCTTCTCCCTCTACTTCAGCCGAGCCCCCTGTCAAGGCCCCTCATAAGATCTGACAGGTTTGAGAAGGCTAGTCCCATTAAATCTCCTCAGGGCAGTGAAAAGGAGGGGCTGGGACAGGCTGCTGGATTGGAGACAGCAACAAAGGACAAAAAGGAGGTTTCTATCCCTTCTCCTCCGTCCAAGAAGGAAAAGACTGTCGAAAAGCACTCTGCAGTCCATCCAGGGACCATACCTGAGAGAAAACTGCATCCGTCGACGACGATTCCTTCTCTTAAAACTTCTATTGTTTCATTGACTCAGTCAACGGGACCGTCGACGATGGTGGGGTTGACGTCGACGACTCCATCGGTGTTTAAGGTGCCTGTTTGTTTGTCGACGATAACTACTTCCTCGTCGTCGATGATGGTGTCGGGGAAGGTTCTGTCGACGGCCTCGTCGACGACAGTGATGGTGATGACGACGAGCTCGACTACGAAACCGTCGACGATACTGCCGCCGCCGACAATAAAGACTCCATCGACGAGGTCCAGTGTGCCGTCGATGGCGAAAGCATTTTCGGCGACGACACCGTCGACGGGTCAAAAATTGCAGTTTCCGATACAGAAGCTGAAAATTACACCGGAAATGACGTCTCCAAGACGTGTTACGCCTCTTCCACCATCAATGCTTCTGGATGATGAGTCGGATGAGGAGGATGGAGGCCATTATGGGGATGCCTACAGTCCCTCAGATTTGAATGTGAAACTTCAAGAGACTGACACTGAAGATTACTATGAGCATGCATATGAACATCAGGTGCATCACTATGTTCCTCAGGAACAGCGTCCTCCAGGTTTGGGACAGGACATGGTGGCCATGCCGGCCTCTCTAGTCTCGGATCTACAAATGATGCTGCAAGATTACAAATCCAGGTTTCCATCGCAACATACAGTGCAGCCTGAACGACCTTCAACTCCGGTGATGATTCAGGTGCAACCAGTTGTCATACCACCTCCTACACAGGTGGTACCTCAGACACCACCAGTGGTCATACCAGCGGTGCTATCACGGACAATGGACCCTGAACCAACCAATGCCGTTCTGCAGGATACATCTTCCGATGAGGAGGTACAGGCGGATCCTTGGTCTGATCCATTACAGGACCCTGACTTGGATACAGGTGACCGTGGATTACAAGATCTGGATGCCACTGTGCGGGACACATCCATGTCGCCGCCAGCAGATATTGGGGGGGTTCCATAACCTCATGGAGAGAGCATCGAGGAGGTTCGGACTGCCAATGACAAGGGAGCAGTCTGACTGTTTCCTGTATGATTTCAAGGAGCAGTACAAAAAATCAGTCAGATCCATTCCCATAATTGAACATGTGTGGGATGAGGGGATCAAGATCATGCAGAATCCGGCCGCTGTCATCCCTCTACTTCCCCGGCTGGAGAAGAAATATAGAGCTCCGGATGGCAGTCCGGCGTGTCTTCTGGGGCAGCCTAAGCCTCATTCTGTGATCTCGCAGGTCGCGCAAAGCAAATCCAAAAACCCATTGACGCCTCTGACTACGCCTCCGGACAAGGATGGTAGGCGCTTGGATAGCGTGGGGAAGAGGTTTTCTTCCATGGCCAGCCTGCTTGTTCGAGCAGCAAATGCTCTAGCCATTCTAGGCAGATAAGATCGCCAGATGTGGTGTGACTTAGAGCCGTTTGTGGAACAACTGCGGGACTCAACACAGGAAGAAGCCAGGAGAGTTCTGCTGGAGGGAGAAAAATCATCCTCCAAAGTAATTGATTGTGCTATGGACATAGCTTCTATGGCTTTCCGTGCCTTGGCAGGGTTGGCGGTGTTGCGCCGTCAGGGCTGGTTGCGAGCCACCTGGTTCCGTCAGGAGGTCCAAAATAAGATCCTGGACCTCCCATTTGATGGTGAGATGCTTTTCGGTAAGCATGTTGATGACGCCCTGCAAAGTATAAAAAAGGACACTGACACAGCTAAGTCCTTGGGATCGTTGAACTATCGAAAGGTCCCATTTAGAGGAGCACAGGGGAGAGGTTTCTCTTCTTATAGAGGCAACAACCAGAAGAGGTATTCATCGCAGTCTTCGCTGTGTTATAAGACTCAATATTCGAACCAACGCCGGGGCCAATCGTCGTCTTTCTCTCGCCAATCTCAGAGGTGGCGTCAGAACCGCCTGGGACGCGACAATGCCAAGAGGCAATAGCGGCCTCCTGGCTCTTACTACTGTTCCTCCCCTTCCAGTCACATCAGTGGGGGGCAGGATCTCTTTTTGTCTGGACAGCTGGAAGAGTATTACATCGGACCAGTGGGTCCTGAATATTGTTCAGAGTGGCCATACGTTGGAATTCCAAGATCTTCCTCCAACAAGAGCTCCAGGCGCCAACCGCACAATACATCTGGGACTGTTACATCTCGAAGCCCACCAGCTATTCATCAAGGGGGCAATAGAGCCGGTACCTCTCTCTCAGAGGGGCAAAGGCTTTTATTCCAGGTTCTTCCTGGTTCGGAAGACAGCAGACACTTGGCGCCCCATCTTAGACCTACGAGAGCTCAACGCCTATCTCATCAAACTGTCTTTCAGGATGGTCACTCTCCAAGATATTCTTCGTCTACTAAACCCAGGCGACTATTTGGAGTCTCTGGATTTGGAAGATGCGTACTTCCACGTACCGATATACCCAGCTCTTAGACAATATTTACGCTTCACAGTAGGCAAGAGCCATTTCCAATTCAAGGTGCTTCCGTTTGGCCTTCGGTCTGCACCACGGCTATTCACAAAGGTGTTAGCGCCAGTGGCGGCCTTTCTCAGAAAGCAATCCCTAGAAGTTTTCCCCTACTTGGACGACTGGCTAGTCAAAGCTCCATCTTTCAAGGAAGCTTCCCGAGCCGTTTCAACTTGCATCCACTTGTTCAGTCACCTGGGCCTTCAGCTCAACAAGAACTAGTCAGTCCTGCAACCCTCCAGGTCCACAAAATTCCTTGGGGCCATTTTATACACAAAACAATGCACAGCTTGTCCGTCAGACGAGCGTCAACAGAAATTGATCGTCTCGGCGCGCCAGGTGCAGAACAAGAAATGCCTTTCAGTCTGACTCTACAAGTCCCTGCTCGGGTCGATGTCGTCCTGCATACCATTAATACTGCATTGCAGGCTGCGAATGCGTCCTCTGCAGGAGGAGCTAGAAAAACAATGGTGCCAAGCAGAGGGCTCTTTCAACGACAAGGTGTTGGTAACGCCAGAAATGAGAAAGGCATGCGAGTGGTGGTTGGTGAAAGACAACATCGCAGAAAGGCTAACATTCAGGATTCCTCTATCTCCTATGGTCATGACCACGGATGCCTCCTTGGAAGGCTGGGGAGCAGTGCTCCGAGAGCTTCAAGTCAGCGGACACTGGAGTCCAGAGCAACGCCAGTGCCATATAAACTTTTTGGAGCTGACGGCCATTCGGTTAGCTTTGCAGGCTTTCTTTCCCAGAGCTCAGAATCAAACAGTGCTGGTCCGGACGGACAATACGACGGCCATGCACTACATCAGCAAACCAGGGGGAAAGAGATCACAAACTCTGTCCAAGGAAGCTCAAAGAATCTGGGATTATGCGATTCTTCACAAGATCAATCTGCGGGCCGAACACCTGGCAGGTTCTCTCAATATCACAGCGGATGCTCTGAGTCGCCAGACAGAGGTGACTCACGAATGGGAATTGAACCAGTCCATTCTGGAGGGAGTGTTCTCAGTCTGGGGAACACCGACCATAGACCTCTTTGCGTCCCCGGAGAACGCCAAATGCCGGTTCTACGCAAGCAATGTTCACCATCAGGGATCTTTGGGGAACGCACTTTCGATTGCCTGGTACGGCGCATTCTTTTACGCCAATTCCCCTCATACCACGGGTACTCCGGAAAATCAAGGCGGAGCCATGCAAGATGATTCTCATTGCACCACCGTGGTCCCGGCAGTTCTGGTACACACAACTCCTACTCTCCCAGGATCATCCAATTCGCTTGCAACAGATTCCATCTCTGTTATCGAGGGATCAGGGCCAGGTGTTCCATCCGGATCCGAAGTCACTACACTTAACAGCGTGGCTCCTGAACACAGAGAGTTCCGTCATCTAAATCTCCCCAAGGAGTGTAGAGAGGTGTTGTCCCAGGCTCGAGCACCAAGCACTAATAAAACATACAAGGCAAAATGGAAGAGGTTCTGCCTGTGGTGTCAAAGACAAGGTCTCCATCCTTACAAATCTCTGCCTCATCAAATTTTGCCATATATTCTATCCTTGGCTAAATCTGGGCTGGCACATTCTTCTGTAAAGGGGCATCTGGCAGCCTTATCGAGATTTCGACGCACTTCTTCAGGCCCGTCCCTATGGTCCTCTAGAATTGTTAAACAGTTTTTTAAAAGGCTTATAACGCTGTATTCTCCAGTTCGCCCACCTCCTCCAATTTGGCAGCTCAACCTGGTGTTGTCTCAACTCATGAAAGCTCCGTTTGAGCCGGTTCACAAGGCGGACTTGAAATTCCTACCTAGGAAACTAGCCCTCCTTTTAGCGCTATCATCAGCTAGAAGGGTTAGTGAGCTCCGGGCACTTTTAATAGTGGATCCTTTCCTTCAATTTAAAAAGGATGTGCTTATCCTTCGCACCAACCCGAAATGTATCCCAAAGGTGCCGTCTGAATTCCATTTGAATGAACCCTTGATCTTAAAGTCATTTTTTCTGCGGCCTTCTACTCCGGCGGAAAGGACATTACATTCTTTGGATGTTCAAAGATGCTTGAAATTTTACCTAGAACGCGCACAGTCATTTAGAAAGTCATCGCAGTTATTTGTGTTCTACAGCGCACCTCGGAAGGGGTTTCCTTTGGCAAAGAGTGGCATTTCACGCTGGATCTCCAGTGCCATTCAATTCTGCCATCAGGAGCCGGGCAAGCCCCTGGGCAGAAAGGTCCGTGCACATTCCACAAGATCTGTTGCATAGTCGGTGGCTCTTTTCTCTGGAGTCGCTATCAAGGACATATGCAGGGCAGCAACGTGGAGCAGTACACATACCTTCACGAAGCACTACTGCCTAGAGTCTGCAGGATGGGACGACGCTGCTGTTTGTCAAGCAGTCCTTAGGAATCTTTTTCAATAAGAGGTGAGCTTTCCCTACAATCCCTCCATCCTGGTAAGCACATTTTTTGGCATCAGCAATGTTTTTATTTCTTGGTTACAATTTAGCAAAGTATGCTATAAGAATGGTCATATGGTTTTGTGATGCCATGTATCTAACAAAATGTGCTTTGGTGATTTACTGCTAGCTATTCTGATACAAAGCATGGGAATCTATGAAAGTTCCAATACTGGGGTAAGAAAACAAGTTACTTACCTGTAACTTTGGTTCCCCAGTATTGGTAACTTTCATAGATTCTCATGCGCCCAACCGCCTCCCCGGGGAAAGCTCTGCCTTTTTACTGAGATGGTGGCTGTTTGCACAACGGCTACGAAAATCTGAGGCTCTGAGCTCTCTCAAGAAGGTTCCAAGGGGTGAGGCTGTTCTGATTGGTCCTTGCGGAAAGTTTGGGCTCTTTTACACAAAGAGGGTGATATGCTACAAAATGAGATGAGGCCTAGGCCTATTTTATCTTTTGTTTCTATGATTGTTATTTCTTTATTTACCGAGGCTCCCATTCCGACGACGGGGAATGATACAAAGCATGGGAATCTATGAAAGTTACCAATACTGGGGAACCAAAATTACAGGTAAGTAACTTGTTTTCTTTAAGCGTGACCCTAAAAAGTATACAACAATGCTTGGTAGATACTTTTGACAGGAGGGTTAGTATTGTAGATATGTGCATACCATTATCACTAATATGGGCGATAAATTCAGTAACGTGATCAAGACAGCAAGGTGAAACCAGTGAAAATGCAAGGGTGATTTGTGAATACCAGTGACTTGTAATGCAAACAGCATTTTTCTTATCAAGAAACATCAAATTAAATAAAGTCTCAATTACATATTGAATTCGCAGTCTAAAAAAAAGACTTCTTGGTACTCCATTACCAACGCCTAACAGGAGAGCAAATGGGGAAATGTAGCCATCAACAAAATGCCAAGGCCTTGATGAATACCCTATCATGTAAAGAATACAAGCCCATGAATGTTAATTGCCGTATGGCCCGATACTTTGGCCTCTCTTTCTCCAGATTTTTCTGACATATATTTTATTTAAAAAATAGGTAACAGCCATACACCTGTGCATTTACACAAAACACTTTCGTACTCCCCTAAAATGTTAGTGCACTGCATAAAAGGGATTATTGGTAAAGTATAATGCACACTACAGTTTGTCGAAGGCACTCTTCTCTTCACTAACCTATTCTGCAATTTGGTGACAAAAGTAAACTTTGACATTTCAGTTTCGATTACATTATTTTGCACATGAAAATATATTAATAAAAACCAAACATAAGAAATTTGGGCAAAAGGAAGATGGTTTGAGGTACAGGGCATACAAGTGCTTCCGTGTCCTCACCAGAATTTTATGTGTGACACTGCGGACAATATCAGCGTCAAAGCGCAGCACTAAATGACATATGAGGAAGGTCAGGAGAAGCAGGAAAGAGTTTGCACCCAGGAGAAGTATGAAAGAGTTTGCGCCTAGTCATCTGATTTTAATACTTGACCCACAGATGAGTTTCTGCGTTTAAATTAAGGAAAAGTAGAAGTATGTGGATTCGGCGAAAGGGTACGGCTGTAACTGGTCCAGGATCCACACATTTTAACTCCGCTTTCTATCACCAGTATGATTCCAACTCTGACCCCCACCCACCAATCCAAGTACTGTAATCTAGTGTTGCAGGAACAGCTGTTCTTTTAGTTCAAGACTGTGCAAGTCTTCCCATTTCTCACACCTTTCTTCTTTTGCTCTGCTGTTTCATGAAGGGGATTATTTTCGATTTCCAGCATTTCTACTTTCCACAACTGTCAATATACAAAGAATGTAATTATTAGGTCGAACCTGGGCAGCAAAGGCATGCTCTATTCCAGTATAGACTTGAATTCCGGCTATATTTGTCATTTGCTTGTGTCAATGACCTTCGTAAATGTTGGCTTCTAATTCGTTAATAGGCGTATTAGGCACTCTGTAGTACTTACTGCCTTGTCTTCATTTGTATTCTCCCATGAGGACTGGCCCTTTTTCTACTGTTGATACACAGTACGTCTTTTTAGGTCTCGCCTGACCCAGCGCAGGCGCTAGACTGGCTAGACTTTTAGTGAGGGCTTCAAAAAATGCTACCATGGCCGGCCTACAGCTTGCGTGCATGTGCCGAGGTCGCGCTTATGAGCAGAGGCGCCATATGGCTTTCCTCGTCATGCTCATTAAATGCATCGCTCGCCACGCTTGATCACGATCACTTTCACTTTCGCAGCCACTTTGATGTTCTGTGAGCCAGTATTGCGCTTGCACCATTTTCAAAGCCGGGCTTGTCTTGCTTAACTTGCAGTGCAAGCACGCACTTGTTTGTTCTGCATGTCTGGTTGTCCCAGCCCTCGTCTCTCAGACCCAGTGGCTGTGAAATCCTGCCCTGGTGCCTGTGTGATGTCTCACAGTTGCCTATTTAGATGCCCGTGCGGCCTTCTCAGTAAAGTGAAAGGACAGTAGTGCACACGCACTCTTTGAAGTTGGCAGGAGCTATGCATCTTACAGGAAATAATTAAATAACATGATATACTGTTCCACTTGTTCAATGACACGGTCTCAATTACTCCACACTATCGTAAAACCAGCAGCAGCTGATATGAAAGACTTGCTGTTGGCTAAGGTCTGTGTAGAGATACTTGGTTCACAGCGCCACTACAAATGGCCACACGAGGGCACCAGATTCCAATAAATCACCTAAACAACGAAACGACTGTGTTGCTTAGCGAAAAGGAGCCCTCAAACAGCAAATTATCATTGCGCCTGGTGCCCCAAAACTTCTTGCACAGGAACGGGTTGACTTGTTGGAGATGCCTTTTCTGCGGTAATGCTCTGTAGATCACAGATTTAAATCAAAGAATGCAAGTGAAGGGTGTGCAGAAACACTCCTCACTGCATCATGGCAGCGGTTCAGGAGGGAGAATGCCGCCTCGCCGCAGGATCCACACCAGAGTACCTTTAAACCTCACCAGGACCCACGTAGTCGAGAACAGATCACTAGTGAGTGATTAAAAAGATAACATTTGGATCTAAATTCACTTGAACTATTCTTGTTGCTCTTGTTCGGGATCCACCTATGTTTGCTTGTGCTTGCTCCCATAACAAAGTACAATACTTTACAAAGCCTGAGCTGGTTTGCCGCAAAATGATATTTTACATGTTGGGATTTTCCACTGAGTTGCTTACTATTCCCGTTGTCACTCTTCGTCATCCTGAGCGACTCGAGGAGTTTCTCTGATTTGCTAACAACTTCCCCAGCACAAACCCAAAAATATACAAAGAAACCACACTCACAAACCGTCCTGAAAATTATCAAAACGACAAACATTTTGTAACTTTCTCCCTCTCTTGGGCCTCCTTTCTATTCTGTCTCTCCCTTTAAACCTCTCTCCCTGTTTTTACCTGTGACTCTGTCTCTCTACCCAGCAACATCTTAGGGAATTTTGGGGCCCGAGCATGACATATTTTAGCTGTTGTTACTCTGTTAAAGTTTAGCATATAATTCAGTATTGTTTGGCGTCTTGATGATGAAATAGTAATAAAACTGTGTTCAATTCAGGGCCCCCAAAATATGTCTTGCCCCGGGGGGCCCAAAATCCTTAACATGAAATTGGGCCTGGCCCAGAGTGAGGATTGGGGATTGGACTACCGTGCCAAGAACAATAAAAACTGTGCCAGCTCAACCAAAGCAACCAAACACTGCATGGTTTGATGTCTTTTATTGGAATAACCGCTGATATATGCAATCAGTGCTACGTTTTTATGATCTTTCAGAGTCCCACAGAGGTATCCCTCATAAGGCACTGGCAGCACTGCCCCGGACGGGATACAAGGAGACCCTGAACATATTTTCTTACACACGTTAATACATGTACAAATGTACACATTGTGCGCACTGCTCGAAAGTGAAGTATTTGAAGAATATACCACAATAAATCACTATTGACCGCTTTATAAAGCAGCACATGTCCCGTTACAGGCTGCTGTGGATGTTGACAGTGTCCTTGGCAGGCGGGTTGGGGTAGGTAGCGTCCCATCCCTGGGGCAAAGCATTGGACAGTCTGCAGCCCTGCACACATTGGAAACTTGCGGATGATCAAGATGTCACTTTACAGACTATTAAGAAATACATTTTGGAGGGTTGGCCTGACACAAAGAATATATCGGAAAGTGCCATGCCTATGTTTACTGTTCTTGATGAGATGGAATTCGAAAATGGTTTGATTTTCAAATCTGGAAAATGTGTACCTCCTTTTGAAATGCAAAATGTACTTTTAGATATTGCACTTAAAATGCATCCTGGAATGTCTGCCATGAAGCGTCTGATAAGGAATTGTTTTTGGTGGCCCGGTATAGATAGAATGGCGGATCGCAAGGTAAGAGAATGTGAGGTTTGTATGGGGAGTGAGAAAATGTTGAGGGGCAATGTTCCTCCCTCAAAAACTTCAATTTGGCCCAATGAACCTTGGAAGAAAATTGCTTTTGATATTTCGGGTCCATTTATGTGTCTTCCCCTTGATTCGCGTTATGCTTTAGTTCTGGTTGATTACCACTCTAAGTGGGCGAAGGTCAAGTTTGTTTCTTCAGTGTCCACTAACATGGTGATAGAGTTTTTCAAAGAAGTTTTCTCTAGAGAAGGGTGTCCTTCCGTTCTTGTAACAGATAATGGGGTGCAACTTACCTCTTTGGAAATGGAAAATGTTCTCAAACTACAAAACATCAAACTTTGTACTATTTCTGTTTATGAACCTCATGAGAATGGTTTAGTTGAACGATTCAACAGGGTGTTGAAAGGTTTTGTTTCTGATGTCATCAAGATTGGGTCTGGTTGGAGAAATTTATTAAGAGAAAAACTTTGGTTATACAGGATAACCCCACACTCAACAACGGAAGTTAGTCCTTTCCGTTTATTAAAAGGGCGTGACCCAGCCTCTTCTATTTGCCCATGGTGATTTCAAGACAAATGTTCTAATAAATCATTTTCTGATGATCTGATAAGAAATGTTGCACAAAGAGTGAAGTGCAAACAACCTAAGGTTAAAGAATGATATGAGAACAGGTGGAAGGTGAAGAAGTCAAATTTTTGTATTGGTGATTGGGTCAGGATTAAGAAACCTGGTTTTCTCACCAAGTGTTTAAATACATTTGGTAAACCTATGAAGGTTGTAAAGGTCTTTAGTAACAGTATCATTACTCAAGATGGTAAGTTATGGAACATCAAACGTGTTGCTAAATGTCCTTCTTTGCAAGGTTTTACTAACTATCCTTCTTTGCAAAAGTCCTAATGATGATGTTGCCTCGAGAGTTAAGACGTCTGTTCGCTCCAGATGTCCACCACGTAGGTTTGCTGATTATGTAACCTGAATGTTCTTTTTGTTTTGGCAGTTTGCCATTTTCTGTTCTATATTGTGATCGCTATTCTTTGTTAAAAAACGGATATATGTTACATTTTATGTTTGTACTTATTTGCAATGGCTATGTCACTTTAAGTACTGTGCATCTTTCAGTAGTATTGATGTTCTATTTAGAATCTCTACTGCTGCTAGGCACCAGGTCAGTTGCCACTGTTCCTGTTTGCCAGCCAGATGCTGCTGTTGCTGTGCCACAAATGCTGGAATAAACTACTTTAAATATACATGTTTTAGTGTAAGCTGTAACAATGGTATTCTACCGTTCTCAGCAAGAAAATTATACCTCCAGTTCAGATTTAGCACCCTTCCCCTCCGGGCCTTCACTTCCAAATGGTCTGGATTGGCCCAACGTGGGTGCCCAGCGTGTAACTATCAGGAGGAGTCAGAGTTGCATGTTTTTTTTTCCCCCTGGGTACAAAGTGGCAAGGCGGTGCTGGCTTATACAGTTGTATAGGAACTTGGGGTTCGTGCATTGTCAGCTGGTATTCAGAGTTTTGAAGCACAATACCTCTAAGCCCATTGTCTTTTCTGTCTCTCGGTTCTTAAATGCAATGTGGTGCAGGAGTTGGGTTTTTATAGAAAAGGAAAAAAAATATATAACAACAACCCAAGCTACTAGTGCATAGATTGTTCTATTGTTGCAATAATAGAGAGGAAAAAACTTAATTTATTCTTTTTAACTGTTTTTTTTTTTTTACTATAAAATGATGGTTTTTAATCGAGATATTTTATGTACAATCCTCTCCAGGTTTATTTATTTATTGATTTTATCAAATTTGCTGTGCACTGGTTGATCCTTCTAATTGATTTGCTTGCTTGCATCTTTGCCTGTGCGTTGTTTTTGTCATTATTGCACTTGCACTTTTTCCGAATCAAATGGCTTACTGGCCTGTGCAGTCAAATTTCCCCTGCTCCCACAGATGTTGCATTTTAATTTCCTCATCCTTGTTTGGCGTGTTTTAACCTTACACTGTTATGTTTGTGGTTGTAATGCATACATACTTTTATAATCTTATTGACCGAAATAAAGGTCTTTGAACTGAACTGATAAAAATGTGTAGGTAGCAAATTGCATTGTCCAAGGAGGCCATCACATGTTCTTAATTAAGTTTGCCCCTTTCACAAATTTGGGAAGAATGTCTTATGCCCTTGGATGCCCATATAGTTGCGAATCTGCCACTAACAGCTTGGGCAAGGTGTAGAGTAGGTGTTGCTTCAATTTGCAGCATTTACTTTTATTTCAGCATTCAGCATGTTGCGCTATAAGAGATCGCATGAAGGTTAGAATGGTTTTCATCAAAAGATGAGACAAGGATTTTCCTGCAATGGTAGGTTAGACCCTGCTGCAAGGTTCAATGAGAGAGGTGTCATCCAATCCCTCTCCATTAACGCATCATGTCAGTGTCATGTCTTGGTGAAGCCATTTGCCTGGAGCAAATAAGCACTGGCAAAGCCAATTGGTTTGTGGTCATGTGCTAACTTATGCATTGTAAGCACATTGAAACCAGTAGGAGTAGGCAAAGAAGGCTCTAGATGCAGAATAGTTTTTGTGCAGTCCAATGCAAGCACTTGCATTGAGGTGGAAGAATGCCTCCTAAGCGCAGTAGTTGAGAGATTACTATTGAGTGTTTTGCCAGTCATTCCCTGTCTACGGCCAATGAAGCATTAATCTTTCAAGTAAATGGCTTACAAAAGCTTGTTCAGGAAAGCCAGTGGTTGAAGGAGGCAGACCCAAAGACCACTCAATGTACATTGTGCCGAGATGCCCCTTTGGGGGTGATTGTTGCGCTTTATTAGTGTCATATTTCATTCCTTTCATTTCATATTGGATGCAAAAGCTCTGTTTGACAGTTGAAATATCAAAAGTCAGACCTAATGTCTGCACTGCATAATAACATTATGGTGTGGTAAAGCCTCCTTCCTGTTTATTCTTCTTACGTAATTGCTGTAATATTCTGAGCAGAGACATAGCCTATAGAAAAGATCTAGTTCGTGTTTCTAAAGTGTCTGTCACATCTATCAAACTGAAATGGAGGTTGGAATAGGTGGAGGATTCTCTGGAGCAGATGGATTTTAATTGTATAAACACTTCCCTTTATGACCAATGACATGGTCTCCAATCTCCTTAAAAGAAGGCAACTGTGGAGCATAGTTGGCCTCAGAATTGACTTTGAGGTCCCTCCTATCCCAAGGTATTTAGGTTATTTTTTGATAGTTTGAAACTTGAACGGTTGGTCTAGGAGTCGATTAGTACATTCCTGCAGATATTGACATGAGCTTCCATGTCTACCCATTCAGTATTTTGGACATTAATTATATACTGAAACACATCTGGTTATTTTCAGAGATGAAAGTATTTTGGCTGTCTGTTAAAGGACCCATTAAATATATTACGACATCGTCAGCAAAAAGGGAAATATGGTTGGGAATGCCCCTACATCAAAATGAGAGAGCAACCGCAGATCTCTCTGTCAGACTTCATATTCCAAGATAAAGCTAAGAACAAACCATTAACTCTAATTCTAGAAGAGTGAATGGATTGAAAGTCGCATACATTTTGGGGGTAGCCTGTTCTGGTCAATCCTGTTCTAATAGGCCACATTTGATGCAGTCAAATGCCTCCGTACGCAGTACTATTGCTGCTCATACCTCTTTAAATGCCATTGGGACCTGTACCGATAAGTGATGTCTTACATGAACCAATCCAATTTCTCATTCTTCCTGGGATAAAGCCCTTAGGTTTGTTTGAATTAAATGGGAAAGTACATTGTAGTATCCTTGCACCTTGTTTATATTATATACATGCTTTCTCCACCACTAGCCCAGTCTGTAGAATGCTGCAGTTATGATGCGCATGAGAATGCTGGGAATCTGTGGGCTAAGGCCTGGAGTTGTCATTGGGCTGAGCATCATGCTGGATGCTCCTGGTGGGGCTGTTCCACTTGATTCATATATCTTCAAATAACATCTTTAACCTCATCTACTTAAAAAAAAATATATCTTTATTGGGTTTTTAATTTACAAAGTACCCCCCCCCCCCCCAGTCAGACAGGCTCAACAAAGAATACTTCACATATAAACACAGAGAAATTAGGACATTTGGATTCATAACTCATACATTAATGGCTAAATAAGTTAATCAAACAACAAAAACATTTCCCTTCTCTTTGGAAAGATACAGGGAACATCTGAGTGATTATAGATTTATAACAATTTACAACCATAACAAATAAAAATTTTATTTTAGCAGTTTTTAAATCACGCTGGTTATGGCCTTATTTTACAGGGATTTAACTTGGGATTGAGACCACTCCATTAAGGGGTTCCAAATTTTCAATCCCCTGGCCCTCCGTCTTCTACCTTTTCTTTTATATATAGCCATTTCCAAGTTAAATATAGCTAACAGTCTAGAGACCCACTGTTGGAAAGATGGTGGGTTAGGGTCGAGCCAGGCGGAGGAGATACAGATTCTTAAGACCGACATGGCAATAAATACTAGTTCATGTCCGGGGGATGGTTCTGCGAGATTAATTGCCCCAAGCAAAATCATTTCATTAGAGAGCACTATTTCGGTCTTTAGGACATTAGTTAAAAACCGTTTAATGCTCAGTTTTAAGGAGGATAGATTTGCACAGGAGGAAAATATGTGTACGCTATCCGCATTAGATAATGTACATCTAAAACAGCATGTACCCCTCCCACTCCCCCATTTAGCAATTCTATCAGGGGTATAGTACATAAAAAAAGCAGGTTTTATAGAACTGTGTTTGCAGTTTGGTTGACATAAGGATAGTTTGGGATAGATCATAGGCATAATTAAATTCTTCAGTGGTGATTGCTAATTTTCCCTGCCATTTCTGTGCTGTTTTCTCAAGATTGTCCGGAAGGAGGGATAACAAGAGAGCGTATATCTCACCAATTGTGAATTTCTTGTTTTTTTTTAAGGTTTCCGCTGTCAGTATTTTATCAAATGAGGTATTTTCCCTAATCCTTCGTGTTAAAAAGTCTCAGATTTGCAGATATTTAAAAAAATCCCTCCACTCCATTTGATACATTTCCCTCAAGGTTTCAAAAGAGTGTAACCCTTCATTTGAGAAAAGACATCCAAGATGTGTAATTCCTGCCGTAGTCCATCTATCAATACAGGCTCCTCCAAAGATTTCAGGGAGAACCAGATTGTTGCCTAGAGGAGAGTAGAACGAGAGTCGTCCTATGCCCAGTAATTTCCTCACAGCTTTCCACGCTTTAAACCCCCCCAGTAAGGTCTTTAGGCGGACCTTTTTGTGGTAGCTATCATGGAGAAATCGCCATAGATAGCCTTTGCTCTTATTGCCTAGTACTAGCTGATGAATTGATGGTTGGTCTTACCCTGTGACATTCTCATTGTTATCTAATAGAAAAAAAAGTTCATGATTATATGAAAGCATACATGCCCAATAATATAACTTAAGGTTAGGGAGGGCTAGGCCTCCTTTTTCTTTGGGAAGAGTCAAGAGCTTGTAAGCTCTTCGGGGTTGTGAATAGGACCAAATAAAACTAGAAAAAGTGCGCTCCATCAGTTTGAACCAATATTCGGAGATTTCCAGATTAATTGCTCTGAACATATAGAGCAGTTTAGGGAAATAAACCATTTTTAATGCATTTACATGACCAATCAAGGATAAGTGTAGGTTATTTATACAGCGAAGGTCTTTCTGCATTTTATCTAGCAGGGGGTTCAGATTTAGTTCGACCACTTTATCAAGTTTGGACTGATACAAACCCCTAGGTAGGTCGCTTTTGTTGTCACACGAGGATCTACCATAGTGCATTTATTGTTTAAGACCACTTGGGTTTTACTCTGGTTGAGAGCATAGCAATAGCCACATTACCAAAGTTTTTTGCCTCCATTTCAATTATAGGTAAGGCTCATGCCGGATCTGGTGTTACTATGGCGATATCGTCGGCATATGCAAGAGTTTTAGTCATATAGCCTTGGGTCACTATAGTAATAATACCTGCATTAGATTCCAGACTGCGAATAAAGGGATCAATGTAGATAGCAAACAGCAATGGGGAGCATTGGCATCCCTGTCGAGTTCCCCTTGATATTGCTAGTTCTTTGGAAAGATTGCCATTTGCCATCACTACAGCTTTAGGGTCGGTGTATAGCTTTTGTACCGCCTGAATGAATCCTTGTTTAAAGCCCAGATAACCCATTGCCAGCCACAGAAATGACCAGGAGACCCGGTCAAAGGCCTTTTCGGCGTCTAGGAGAATAAGCGCCATTGGGTCTCCCGTCACCTCTGTACTGTCAAATAGGATGATCACTCTATGAATGTGATCTGTGGTTCCTCTTCCAGGTACAAACCCGTGCTGGGAATTTGGAACAAGTTTGTGGATTAATGGTGCCATACGATTCGCTATTAGTTTGGAATATATTTTTGAATCCACTTTGATTAAGGTGATGGGGCGATAGGAGCCCATCTGATCCGGAGGTTTATCTTTCTTCAGGAACACTACTATTTTGGCTTTTGACCATGACCTTAGTGGTTGTCCCCCGTTAAATATGTGCACACATAAATCTAAGAAAATCTCTTTAATTTGATCTAAAAATTTGATATAAAACTCGAGGGATAGAGTCCAGGCCAGTTGCCTTTCCACTAGGCAAAGCCTTCACTGTCTCTAGATTTTCTTCCAGGACTGGTGTCTCCTCTAGATCATCTCGATCTTCTTCAGCAAGTCTACTGGGTGTTCCTTGATTTAGGTATTCTCTCTTACTGTCTGTATCGGCCCCTCCTTCCTCTGAATATAAAGTGCTTTAGAAGTGCCAGAATGCCTCTCTAATTTTATTGCTTTCTGAGTTAACCTCATCTACTGTGTGTGGACGTGAATACTACTGTAAAGAGCGGAGGAACTGGTTAAGTTAAAACTTAATATAATTTAATAAATATAAAGACCCACAGGTGAAAAAGCTCAGGCGTCTTGTCAGATCAGCTCCAACCGCTTCTCTGACAATCAAACCTGAGCTCCCCACAGATACGTTCCACATTACATGTCTAACATTCTGTATGATGTAAAACAATGCTTTTCCCATAGTACTGTACATAATGAGCTTAGATGATCCTGAACTACAAAAGAAATAAAAGAAACACATATTTAAATGAGAATAATTCCCAGAATCATTACTTGAATGAGCAAACTCTGTTGTTCCTAGCTTTAATAATAGAAATCTCCAAATTATCTCTGGAACTTTTCTCTTTACCTTAGAAAGGCATCAACAAAGATCTTGCTTGCCTGCCTCTCATTAACAAATAAGGAGAAACTCCAGTACAAGTATTAGGAGTTAAATGGTAACTCCATACTTTTTCTTTAAGAAACTCGAACACATCAAGATTACTTTCCAAAGCGGCTTGAATCCCTTCTTTAAAAAAAATCTATTCGCTCTCTCAATCTGACCATCAGAGCAAGGACTATAAAGAGGAGCCCTTTTTGCAGACCCACCAAATGTTTCCTGTTGGACTTGGCCCTTCTGGCAGGTTCACCCCTAAACTTTTTGCTTTTTAAATGTGAATTGGTGGTAGTGATTTTTGGTTTCTGCGCACTTTCACTGTGTCCCAGTGGAAAGTGCGTGCGCACTCTGAGTGCGTGGAGTAAGGTTGGCCTGCCCTCCCATAGGAATGCATGGGGAATGTCTGTGTCCCTGGTAGCTCCTGATGCGTGAGGTGTGCAGGCTCGAGTTTGGTATGTGCGGACTCGTGTGATTGAATGCTGCGCAATGATGTATGCGGCATGTATGTGTCTAGTGTGGAAGTGCCACTTCTAGACATGGGTGTGCGTGTGCAGTGAGTGTGCTGGCACGTGATTGGCTGGAGCTGGCTGGTGAGCCTGGCTCCAGGAGTCTGGATGGGTCTGCCCGGTGGTGAGTGTGGAGATTAGCATGCTGATGGCTGGGGAGGAGTGCACCTGGGTCCTGAATAGGGCTGGGCTTTCCCCACACAATGCTGGCTCCGCCCCCTGTGGTGCGACTGATGACCCTAGCCCTTCCAGTGAATAGAGTGAGGGGCTGAGCACATCAAGAGTGCTCACAAACCAGCTGCGACTGGTTTTTCCCCTCACCCTGAAGCCAGACAAAGGAGGGGCTGTGTCCACTTACAATTTGTTCTCTTCTTGATCCTATCTAGAGGGGGGTGGCTGCTGTGGCTGGGCGCCAGGAGGACCGCCACTTGGACTGCCTCCCTGCCTGGAGGCCCAGTGAGCTGGCTCTGGGCCCAGCCTTGTCCCCCCTGCCTGCCTAGAAGAACTTTGCTGAAGCTCTGCTTGCTTATAGCGCCTGGGGGCGCTTCATTTTGTCCTTCAGCGCTGGGGAGCGCTGTAATCACCTGCCTAGCGCTGAGAGCGCTTTATTTCCCTCTAGCGCTGGGAGCGCTTTTATTCCACCTCGATTTGGTATTTATTGCAGAGGAGCCGGTGCCCACCCGGTATTTGCCCCAGATTGCCGCTGTTGTCCTTTAATATCGAGTGCCCACCTCGATTTATTAATTATTGCCAAAGAGCCGGTGCCCACCCGGCATTTGCCCCAGATTCCTGCCGTAAAGCTGCCCCACGGGCCGCTCGCTGCCTGCGGCGACCCGTAAGCAGGTAGCTGGCGGGCCAATAGCTGCGCAGCCCTGGGAGAAGGGACCGGAAGTCCCCCCCCCCCACAGCCTGAGAAAGAAGCAGGGAAGACGGAAGGAGGACGGGAGCCCACCCCGCCTCCACAGGATCAATTGCGTCTCCAGGCTCCGCACCGGAGCGGGAAGAGTCCAGCTGCAGCATTGGAGAGTCCCGAGGAGTGGGAGCTCTCCTTCTACAGCCGCTGCCAGACCCGGTGAGTGTTGTGGAGGAGAGGAGGGGGCGTCGGGACACATTGCCGGTGTCCGCCCCCCCCCCCAATAGCGCGATCTCGGGCGTATTGTTGTTGTGAAGCCCACGAGGGCTTCAGGGGCATTTCCGGTGGTTGGAGCCCACAAGGCTCTGGGGGCATATTGTGTGAGAGTCCCCCGAGTGGGACTCTGACGTCTGAGCCCACGAGGCTCTTGAGGGCCGCATTTCTGTCTCGAGTCCACGAGGGCCTCCAACAAGCCTCACCTTCGTTATTTAGATCCCCGAGAGGCTCGTGGGGGCAGATTTGTTTCATTTGAGCCCAGAGAGGCTCAGAGGCATTTATGAGATTTCGAGTCCCCAGGAGGGGGACTCCAACGGTGGGGGCCATTTTGTGTGTAGAGCCCCGAGGGCTCAGGGGGCGCATTTGTCGGTAGAGCCCAGAGAGGCTCCCTGCCCACATTGTTGTTTTAGATCCCAGAGAGGCTCACAGCCCACATTGTGTTTAGAGCCCAGAGAGGCTCCTGAGGGCCAGTCAGTGGCACAGAGCCGGCGAGGCTCCAACGTTGGCCCTGATGATCTACACCGCTTCCCAGCACTTAGTGGGCATCTGCCACGGTTAGGCCCCCCTGACTTTGGGACACAGGGCGTCCTAGCCCCAGAGAGGCCAGTTGGCCTAAGGACAGTCACAGGTGGTGACTTATGTAAGTTTGGCACAATTGTTCTTTTGCTGCACCTCTGAATGTGTTTTTATGCGTCATGTGCTTTGTTTTTACACAGCTGAATGTATGTTATGCATCATGTGTTTTCCTTCACTACACCTCTGAATGTGTTGTGTTGCATCATGTGTAATGTGCTTATACCCCTACAGGTATTGTGATACTTAGGTGGTTGTCCTTGCTAGTACAGGTGTTGCTAGTGAGGTCCTGGTTCCCTGCGTAATATTCTCCTAAGGTGGTTAGGGTTGCGTAGGTGGTACTTACCGGTTACCAGTGGTTACTGGTTGTGTGCTTTATGTTCTTTTTTGTGCTACAGTGATTTATATTCTATGTTCTAAGTGCTAATTCTACCCAGTGCTATTTTCTAAAAAGTTCCTATTCCTGACAGTGGTCCATGTGGCCCTGTCTTGTACATATCCCCTGTAAATTCTGCCCGTGCCTGTGGGCACATTGTAAAGTGTGTGTTCTTGTCTAATGTGTTTTGGTATAATACAAAGGCTATTTTTATATATAAAGATTCAAAACACAACAGAGCAGACCAGGTCTAAAAGGTGGTGTGTAGCTATACCAGTAACTGTGGAACAGTTGGATGCACGCGTGAACACATGTGCTACTGAAAACAATGGCTAGAACAAATCCCATCAGCCCACCCTTATGGTGGAGTTCACGTCATGTGGGAATTGCTGGTCAAACCATACCACGTCCGACCAATTAGTGCCGGTGCGGGAATGGATGTCTGTGATCTAGCCATGTAATCCATCATGGAGTGGTGTATATGGAGTGGTGTATATAAAGTGCAGTGCTCAAGTGGTAGTGGTAAATAAAATTGACTACATTGACTCTGAGAAACGTTCGATCAGAAGTCCGTGTGTCAAAGGTTAAAAACACGCCAAGTAGTAAGACTACCCTCTGGCGCTATGCAGGACGGTCGACATGTTTCAGCCATCGGGGCGTTGCCCCGGCTTTCTTTCAGGACCATAGATATAAGATAGCTACTGCAACTACAAATAATGTGTCAAGTGACAACAAACAATAAGTGTACAAAAAAAGAAGTTACATATCTACCAGGAATTTTCATGCTTGGATACCCAGTAGAGGGAAAGAAGAATATCTTCTTCCCAGCTTTGTGTGGGTGAAGACCTCACCTCACCCGGCAACTGCTCGGGAGTATGAGGCCCCGCTCTTCCCGTCGGTACCCCCGATTAGGACCAAGCGGAAGTGACCTCCACTTCCGCTTGGTCCTAATCGGCACCGGCACTAATTGGTTGGACGTAGTATGGTTTGACCAGCAATTCCCACATGACGTGAACTCCACCATAAGGGTGGGCTGATGGGATTTGTTCTAGCCATTGTTTTCAGTAGCACATGTGTTCACGCGCGCATCCAACTGTTCCACAGTTACTGGTATAGCTACACACCACCTTTTAGACCTGGTCTGCTCTGTTGTGTTTTGAATCTTGACAGTAGGGGAGCGATTGGACAGGTCGTTAAAGATTCCCCTTGACCCTCCACACACATTTTCGTTTTTTTAGTATTTTTATATATAACCTTGTGTGGAGTTTCCTTTGTGGTGGGCCTTGGGTGTTGTTGCTGGGTGTTGTTGCTGGGTGCACTCGCAAACACTTAACCTACATAGCCTCCAAGTTTAGCCTTGCTGCTCGCGCCACGTTACCTAGAGGGTGAGCAGGGGTTATCTTGGTGTGTAACTCCCTTGCCCTGACTTGGGAGTGGTGGTCTCCGACTGACTTTAGCGCAAGCCCTGGCCAGCCAGGGATTCCATTTCTAACATTTCCAATTACTTGAAATAAATTGAACACCATTATCAGACATAATGGAAATTGATGCCCCATAAATCCTGAAAATATTATCTAGAAAAAGTATAACTTCATCATTGGTAGGATGTTCAACAAAAGAGTGATATAACCATTTAGAAAAATCATCAATTCTTTCTTTGCCTAGACATTCATAAGGTCCTGAAAAATCAATAGAAAGCTTTTCCCAAGGACCTGCAGGGCCATCTCCAATAGATAAAGGTTCATTAGAAACTTTCCAGTGTTTTTCTGACTTAACACACAACCATCTATAAACTTTTCCACAGATGCTTCCATGCCTGGCCACCAATAATGACACTTGAGTAATTTTTTTGTTCCAAACACACCTGGGTGTCCTGAATGAGCCAAACGGATGAGTCTATCTCTAAGACCAGCTGGTGGTACAAATAAATCTTGCCTTAACAAAATATCATTTTCAATAGATAGCTCCTCAGCAACTTGTGCAAAACTTCTGAGAGGTAATTCTAGATTTTTAACTGAAGGCCATCCATTAGTCACATACTGTTTAACTTTGGCCAAACCATTGTCTTTGGTAGCATGATCATTCCATTCTTTCTCATCAATAGCAAAATTACAAGAATCAACAGCATCAATTGAAGCTACAACACATTCAAGTTGATCTAACACATCATCATAAGAATCATTGACTGGTGGTAATCTGGACAGACAGACTGCAGTAAAATAAATTCCACCTGGAATGTGCTGAATCTAAAAGTTAAACTCCTGCAGTCTCGCAATTAACCTAACTAATCTAGATGAGGCTTTCCTGCTCCGAACCCCATCCATCATATAGACAAGAAGTTTATGGTCCGTCACCAAAACAAAAGGTCTTCCCTATAAAAAATTCTTCATTTTTTCTACAGCCCACACACAAGCCAGAGCTTCCTTTTCAATGGTGCTATATTGAACTTCTGAACCTCTTATTCCTCTAGAAATGAAGGAAATTACCCATTCCTTCCCTTTCCTTCAACAATTTGTGTGAAAACTGCTCCGAAAACCAATGGTACTAGCATCCACAGTAACAAATGATTTTACCTGAGGATCAAACGTGTTAAGGCCAGGTGCTTTAGCAATAAGTTTAACCACATTGCTTAAGGCTTCATTATGAATATCTGTCCACACAAACTTTGAACCTTTCTTGAGTAGTCGTCTAAGTGGCTCAACAACAAGAGCATAGCCCTTGGCAAACTCGGCATAATACTCACTTAAACTAAGAAATGAGCGTAATGCATCCTTATCTTGTGGTTTACTAGCACTTTCCAATGTATTGATAATATCCTCTTTTGGAAAAATACCCTCAGGGGTGATTTTATGACCTAAATAATTAATTTCATTGACCAAAAATTTACACTTTTCTTTGCTGACAGTCATGCCTTTGTTGTTTAGGGTATTCAAAACTCTCTCCAAAATGGAATTATGCTCATCACTAGTTTTTGGCAAAGATCATAATATCATCTTGGAAAGACTGTACTCCTTTTAGACCATGAAATAATTTCTCAATCAATCTCTGGAAAACACTGGCAGCAGATGTCAAACCGAATGGCATCCTCAAAAACCTGTACAAACCAAACAGAGTGATAAATGCCGTAAGATCTTTTGAACTTTCATCAAGGATTACCTGATGATAGGCAGATTTTAAGTCCATAATCGAGAAAAAATTTGCACCATTGACAGCTGGCAGCATTTCTTGGAATCTGGGTAAGGGGTATGTTTCAACTACAATATTCTTATTAAGTGATCTAAGATCCACACAATACCTGATATCCTGATTTTTTTTAAGAGCGATAACAATCGCGGAAACCCACTCAGAACTGTCAGAAGTCTCTATAATACCTTGAGAACACAGATCATCCAGATGTAACTTAAGTTTATCTCTCCCTCCCAAAGGTACCATCCGCACTTTATGCTGTACAGGTAAAGCTCCCTTTTTAAATTTTATTCTATGTGAAAATCCTTTAACTTTCCCCACCACATTTCAAAGGATTCTCTAGAGAGACATTATTAAAAGAACTGTCTCTCAACTGAATAGGACGGTCAGATCCTGGACATAAATTCACTCCAAGTTTCCCTAAATCATACCATCCAACAATATTTTTTCCATCAATAGCCACATACATTTTGGTAAATATTATGCAAGTTTCAAACTTCAAAGAATCTTCAAAGAAACCTAACATCTTGATATCAAAATTGCCAAAAGCTTTAGGATTAATATCTGAAACAGTCAGATTGACACCCTTCCAATTTTCATAAAAGAAGACATCCGATAAAATGGTCACTGGCGAACCAGAATCTGCCATAGCCTCAAAGGCAACATCCCCAATATGAATAGTCCCTAAGGGAGCTTTAAAAGGAAGAGTGACACTATTGATGTTATCATTGAATGATTCATCATAAATTGTGATGATTCATTTTGCATTTCATTATCAACACTTGAAACACCACTAACAGTAGAATTAGTATTAGAACCTTTCCTTGGAGTTTTCGAAGAAGAAAAAAAATGACCAGTTGTTCCACATTTAGTACACGTTTTTTAAGAGCAGGACATTCAAGAGAGTTTGCCAAATGTGTTTTAGATCCACACCTGAAGCAACTTAAATTAAACTCTCTACCTGTTTTAAAACTACTCCTATTGCGAGTTTGGACAGCACAAATAGAAGAATTGCTAGAACTTTTTATATCTTCAGCAGCAATAATTTTGGATGACTCAATCGACCTATCAATGCCTTTAGCTAGATCAATTACTTCAGCTAAAGTAGGATTATGACAAGCTAAAAGTATCTTTTTTGATGCACAATTAAGTACAAATTGATCTCTGATGGACAGATCAACATATGCTCCAAATTCACAGTTGGCAGCTAAAACTCTTAAAGCTGCCACATAATCTTCAACAGATTCATCAGTCAACTGTTTTCTTTTATGAAAGGCATGCCTTTCAATCATTACATTCGGCTCATCTTCAAATTGTTTTTACAGTCTTGCTACAGCTTCTTTAAACACATTCCATCCATCACCTCCTTCACTTGGTGGCGCTATAGGCACGAGATTCTTAAAAAATTCTATTGCAGCTGTTCCTAGATAACTAAATAGAATTGCTTTTTTCCTTTCCACTGAAAATTTAGTTCCATCAATGGCTACAATATAGTTCTGAAAAGTCTCTAACCACTTTTTCCATCTCAATTTTGGTTTCTCAGGAATTTCCCAAAAAATGGTGGGTTGATTACAAATCTGAGAAGAAGCCATAGTAAAAGAATATAAATAAACAAAAATCAATTAGTTGTAGAAGCTTGTAACATGCAGGAAATAATTAAGTGTGCATATCACTGTAGCAGGTAACATTAAAAAATTCTGTAGAAATAATAAATTTGTTTGTGTGCAAATCAAGCTGTAATTTAGATGTGACATGGACTTTAAAATAAGCAAGTGTTCAAATCACTGTAACAAATAATCTTGAATATTAATTACTTTATTTTTTTTTATATGAATTGTTTGGAAATCACAGTTGTAGAGAAGATGTAATATGCACTTTAAAATAAGCAAGTGTGCAGAGCAAGTGGAGAAGTATGGCTCACTGGTTAGAGCAGGCAGACCCTGAAGCAGAGGTCAGACCCGGGACTAGGGTTCAATTCCCGACGCGGCAGGGTCTTGAGCTCAAATGTCCACGGACTCGATAATTCTCGCTTCGGTGCCTGACCTAATCATGGGTTCACACTCTGCAACTCTGGGCATTAAGCTTGCTTAATCTCCACAACGGCCCCCCGCGGCGGGATGCCTGGCTTTCACCTTGGGGATGCCCGTTAGGGGCTATCTCACAGGGAAAAGCCAGGACGGGTTCCCAAGGCAAGCGCCGAGTTGCCTCCGGGTTGTCGAGCGCTATATAAGAACATACAAAAAAAAAACAAAAAAAAAAAAATATCACTGTAGCAGGTAGTATAGAATAATATGTACCTTTTTGACACACCAACTGAGTGGTTTCTCGCTGAAAATTGCACTAAAATGGAAAACTTTCTTGCAGCAGAGCGTTCATTTAAATAGTGGGGCCACTGATAATGCTTCATGTATTGCCCTTTTAATCACAACTCTCATGTGTATCACCCTTTAAATTTAACCACAGAGAGCTGGTTCGCTGTATAAATCGTGTTGCAAAGCCAAACTCCAAAGTAGTGTGTATAACACTATCCGTGAGTGCCTTGGGGATGTTTTTAACTGGTTCCAACTGAACAGCCTCAAGTGCAACTCAGATAAATCCGAGATACTTTTCTTTGGATGTCCATCTGAACCGGACTGGCAAGGGTGGTGGCCCGCCGACATGTTCCCTCCAGCTCATTCTTCTGAGTCAGCCAAGAACCTGGGAATTAAAATAGACAACGGGCTCACGCTCAAATCCCAGGTGCTGACCCTCACAGGAACATGCTTCGGTATCCTCAGGATGCTCCGGAAGTTCTTTCCGCTGCTTTCTGAGGAACATAGGAGAATAATTGTTCAGGCCCTCATCGGATCCAGACTGGATTACGCCAATATCCTGTATCTTGGTCTTCCGGAATACCTCCTACAGCGCATGCAGGTGGCTCAGAATGCAGCCGCACGAGCCATCTTCGGCCTGCATTGACGAGCGAGTGCTTCGAATTTACTGCAAACTCTACATTGGCTCCCCATCCGGAAGCGGATAATATTCAAGGCCATGACACTGGCCCACAAAGCCTTGCATGCCACGGGAGCCCAATACTTACAAAAGCGGCTGGCTTTCTACCTTCCGGCATGATCTTTAAGATCGGAGTCGCTTGCACTAGCAGTAGTCCCCCGTATAAAGAAAGCCCGCATCAGAGGACGGTCTTTTAGGCTGCTGGCCCCTCAGCTGTGGAACTCTTTACCTGTGTCTTTGCGTTCCACGTCCAACTTACTCGCTTTCAGGAAGAGTTTAAAGACCTGGCTCTTTACTCGTTAGAGTTTCTTAGTCTCTTTTTTGGTTCTGCCTTTTTATCCTTTTATTGTTATGTTTTATCTGTTCCCTTTTCCTAGGTCTGGAGCACAAAGCGCCGGGACACTCCTTTGGAGTAGCCGCGCGCTGTAGAAGACCTATAATAACATAACATAACATAACACGTAAACGAGAATTGATACTAAAATTTAAAGTGTGCGAATCACTGAATCCGCAATTTACAGAAAATACGTGACGCCCTATAATCTTTAAATCAACTTCAGGCAGCGCGTAAATCAGCAGAAGCGCTTCGGAACATCACAAATATGGCCGCCGACGTTACGTCCTTCCGTAAATGTCTCAGACCTCAGAATGCATTCCAAGCTTTTAATATGAAGCAGTCCAGGAACTCCTTAGCAACCGTAGTGGAATCGAGTCCCTGTAGCTGCACGTAACCAGCTGAGCGCGTGAAGAGCAAAGCGCTCGAGCCCATGGTTAGCAACGTTCTTTTCAGAAAATGAGAGAAATCAACCGTACCTCAAATCCAGGAATAAACACAGCCGGGTGAAATCTTCAAGTAAATAAACATCAAACCAGCCGACTGGAGTAAGTTCAATTAATCTTCAGGAAGTTTTCTTCGTAAAATTCTCAAAAGATTCCTTGTATCACACCGTGGGTCCGTAAATAATTAATGAAAAGACCTTGTCGCCATTGTAAAGTGCGGAGGAGGCTGGTTAAGTTAAAACTTAGTATAAATTATTAAATATAAAGACCCACAGGTGAACCGCTTCTCTGACAATCAAACCTGAGCTCCCCACAGATACGTTCCACATTACATGTCTAACATTCTGTATGATGTGAAACAATGATTTTCCCATAGTACTGTACATAGTGAGCTTAGATGATCCTGTACTACAAAAGAAATAAAAGAAACACATTTACCACAACTACATTATTTATGGCGACTAGCTGGAGAGGACCACATGCTATACTAAGAAACTAAAGGAAAAGAAGAGAGATGAAGAGAACTGTAGAATGCTGCAGTTATGAAGCGCATGAGAATGTTGGGAATCTGTGGGCTAAGGCCTGGAGTTGTCATTGGGCTGAGCATCATGCTCGATGCTCCTGGTGGGGCTGTTCCACTTGATTCATATATCTTCAAATAACATCTTTAACCTCATCTACTGTGTGTGGATGTGAAATACTACATACATGCTTATTCTTGTCCTGATCAGTTTCATTAGGATTTTAGAGACCAGCTTTTAAAAATATATATGTTGATACAATGCCCTTCCAATTGATTCTTACGAAGTTTCGGTATTACTGTCACTTTGAATTCTGATCTCGGTGTTACTACTAATTGTACCTTTTTGAATGATGATAACATGAAGCTGTGTGTAGCCAACATAGTAATGGGGCTAAGAATGAGGTTAAAAGGTTTAGACTTGTAATGAATTTTGTTGAGGCTCGTTCCTAAAAAGAGAATTGGGACGATGGGCTGCGCACTCTTCGAGAGAGGAATGTTAAGGTTCTGTTCTGAGAGTGAAATTCTGTTGAAATGAGGACATGCCCATATCTATTTCCTCTCCTTTAAATTCTTCAGAAGAACATTTTTGTGGGCTTGGTTAAACACATTTTGTGATCCTCTTTGTTCTTCAATATTTATGAATCGTGCCTCCTTGGAAGCCAGGTATTAGCTGACTGGCCATTTTTTTGGGGAAATGGCATGCAGGTCCCTTAGGTAGAAAAGTTCCACTGTGTTCTGGAATACATGCCATCTCTTATTCTGGTTTACACTCACTTATAGTCATGACGCACAGTTGTTCTTGCTCCTCTAAGAAAAATGCCAACCTCATTACAATTCCTTTCATCCCTGCAAAGCAATGAATTCTCAGCTGAAGTGAACCTCAAAGATTTCAAAGTAATTTCCTGCCACTTGTTTTCCATCTAGTCATCGTTTAACATCAAGGTATATACTGTCAAAGTGTATGCCATAGAGACGAGTTGTAGGCATTTGTCTAGATTTTTCTGTTGATACTGTATTGGAAGTGGATGCTCCTGTATGCTTTCTACAACCACCTATTCTTCTTCATCTCCTTCTCCCATCCTCTCAAGAGGCTTTATTACCTCTGCATCTTGAGGACAATACCCAGGCGAGAGTTTTAAGCACCAAGGAATTGACGTATTACTTCTCGGGCATACTCCATGAAAGAATTAGAAGTTATGCCAAAAAATACATTGTACCACAGATAGTCTACCCCACTTTTGAATTTCCATGAGGCACCTATGATGATATGTCTCCGACAGCCTCACAGTCTCCATAGTCTGAGAAGCAGCTTTCACAAGCTGTTGATGAGAGGAGCATCAAAATTAAATAGTCTTTTGTCTTCTTTGAGACCCTCCAATATCTGGGTTGGCCAGAACACCTCATACTGTTGGTGCGGGGTTTGTTGGAACTTCTCATAAAAAAGGTTTTGTTTCATACAACTACAGAGGCAATAATCTTACTTATTACTAAGGCATTATACGTTTCCAGAGCAGGAGACCCGATGCTTAACGTCTGATTCCCAAGCAGACGACTCTGCTTTAGTTCAGCTTAATTGAAGTGATACCCAACCTCGTTATGATGTGGGCAAGAAGAGCTTGAGAAGAGGCGCAGAAGGGCTGCTTATCAAAAGTCTGTCACCATGGGGGAAATGACAAGCAGCCATCTACAGTCATTTAGGGTGTAGTGACTTCAACTAGGTAGGTGTGGGTGTTTCTGCTCTACTAAGCCCACACTCGTAGACTCGAAAATAGTAGGTGTGACAAAGAGGTGCTTTCCCTCCATATGTGCTAATGGGGCACTACATTGGTGGGACGGGTGGGACTGAGTGGGTCCCTACAGACGCCGCACGTGGATAGAAGAGAATGGGATCTACCACCAGCAACACACAAAGTTACCACCGTGGTGGGGGTAAAGGAACTGCTGTTCTGGTCGTGCTCTGGAGGCACAGAGAAGCAGCCAGTCAGGTGTGGGGCTGCAGCCAATTTGGTCTGCCAATGTCCACTCCTGGCACTGGAAGCAAAAGGGTGCTGCCATGAAGATAAGCGACATGAGGACGGGGGGACACTTCCAACAATATCAAAGTATTTGGACTTGCTAGTTTAAGAAGTTTGCATTCTGCTGTAAAAGTAAGTACAAAACGTTGTAACTAAATCCGGTTAAAAAAAGGCCCCCAACCAACACTAGAGGTCCTTATTGAATCCAAAAGCTGCAAACAAGTGTTTATGTAAGAGAAATTAAGAATGCTAACATATTTGAAATTTCTGCAATTTTGTCAAGAAGCTATGTTCAGGAGATATGCAAGCTATATATCCGTTGCAGAAAAACAATACTTTCTGTCTTAAAGAATCTACCAGTTCAAAGTCATATTACTCAGCTTGAGTTTAGCCCTGTGCATGTTTGGATATGGTTGCATCGGTATGTTAACCTTTAGAAGGCAGTTAGTTTTTACTTGTGGTACTTTAACCATGCAGATTTTACAACGCAAATTAAGTTGTAACAAAAGTCGTTCACAGCCCAAGTTGTTCCAATGTAAAAAAGGTAAGTATTGGTAAGGGTTTTTGCAGTTTCAGGGTAGTGTAGAGGTAATGTATAATAATGTCTTTTTAGGGTCTAAAGAAGGGTAGGATAAATGTGTCGTAAGGAATTTTTTTAAGGTTTGGGGATAGGTGGAGTTACGGGTGATAAAGGATTCTTTAGAATCGTATGTGTGATAGAGTAGTCAAAGGGGGTATAAAAAGTTAGGTTAGAGAGGTTAAAAGGGGGATTCGTTTTTGTAAGGGTTCGGAAATTGTTAGTGGTAAGAGGAGGTAGTATTTGATTAATTTTTCATGTTTCAGGAAGCGGTATTGTTAAGGGGTTGAAATGATTGTTGTGAGCATAACACATCGGATAGAAGAGTTAAAAGGAGGTATGAGCTGTTTAAACTCCAAATAAAAGTTAGGTTAGAAAGATGAAAAGTGGGCTTTTGGAGGTTATGCGAACCACAAAAATATTTCAGGGGTTGAACGGGTTGTTTGCAGTGGTTTACCAAACCCCCTCCCCCCCTCGCTAGAATGTAAGGTATTGGGTTTAAAATGGGATTTATATTTTGGGGTGTTGATATTTTTTTTCTTTAGTGGTGTTGGTATTGTTTTTACAATTTGTTTTAATTTTAACTTCATGGACAGCTTTAGGAGCGGGATATTAGCATAATTGGGGATTAGGATGGGCAGGCTATTTTTAGGGGGTTTATGTTTGTGGGGGTCCATATATTTATTAAAAGTGTGGGTGGTTCTTTTCAGGGTTTTCAGTATTTTGAAAAGAAAATGTTATCTGTGCATGCATAATGTTAGAAGTGGAATGCTATGGTTATAAGAGATTAGGATGGGGTGTATTATATTTCTAGGGTGTTTTTTATGGTTGTGGTTAATTATTTTATTAGATATTTGAATTAAAAAAACAATATTAGTATTGTAACTGCATGCACAGCGTTAGGAGCAGCATGCTACAGTTGGAGGGCATTAGAGTGGGAAGTGTATTGTTTTTAGTTTTTTTTGGGGTGTGAATAATTATATTTTTAGGGATGTGCTAAACTATATTTACGCATAAAATAACATTTTAAACATTGTATTCTAGTAATATTAGTACAAATGAGACTTCATTTTTATAACAAGTTATTTAATGAATTAATATAAAAATAATGTAGCTTTTTAAATAACCTTTGTCATTCAAAAATATGGCTTTAATACATTTTAGTAACATTTTAAAAACAGTATTTACATTTTTAAAGTATTTTTCCCCACAGATTACAATTCTTTCATACGATAGAAATAGTATTTTTTATGTCAAAGACTACTAGACTGTGAACTTGTATGACTGCAAAGCCATACTGGGGACATATAGAGCTTTCCTAGGAATGTATTCCACTCATTACTTAGCATTGGCTTTGTGTTTTGTCACTCATATTTGTTTGCTTTCTATTCAGTGGTTTTATTTGTTTTAGCTTGTTTAGCTTGTGTTTGACCCTCCCATGAAGCATAGCCTGTTTACCATCCTTCTGATTAGCTTATCGTTTGTGTGCATCTATGTATGTGGTATTTCTACAGCGCAAACCCAGCCAAAAGACTGCAGACCCCTGTAGGTCAAAGGCAAACTTAAAGTCAATGAGTTGGCTTACCGCTAGGGCGGTCTACCTCACAGCTGGGGAACCGGGTTCGAGTCTCAACAAGGACGCACTACATCCTTTGATTCTGGGCAAATCACTTAACCTCCCAGTGCCTAACAAATAAATGAATGTAACACAACTGGTGCTTGTGTAAAGCGCTCTGATACCTGATATCTTCGGGTCAAGTTCACGCTCTATAAAACGCTGTAAAATAAAAAATTAAAAAATAGGAAAGGAGGCTTGATTGTGGTCGGCTAATGCATTGTGATGTAGTGTTCTTTAAAGAGGTGATTCTTCAACTCTTTCCTAAATTGGAGCAGTGTTTGCGTGGCCGTGATGGGTATTGGGATGTTGTTCCATGTCATTGGCGTATTGATGGAAAAGGCCTGTTGTCTTGTTTTTAAGTCTCGCCTAGGCAGCAATTGTGCTGTCTCTTCGAAACATGCTGTATTTATGTATGGACTTGAAGCTCCGCCCATTTTCCTCCCATCTTTTCAATGGGCTCATGTTACTGTCCTTTCTAAATGGTTGATTTTTCATGAATAGGCTTTGTAGTCCCTCCTTAGTACCGCCTTTTCCACTTTTGTAACCTCCCATGAGGACTGGCCCTCTTATGTGCGTTGTTACTTGATATATTTTATTTACAACCTGTCAGTACTATTTTCTTTAATGACTTTCTCCTGCCTGCAACACAGGACGTGCTTCCGCACAACGTTTTTATTTTTTAACCAGTGTGCGCCTTTCTTTATGCGTCGCTCACCCTATTGAGGTTAACATACAAAAGCTTTTTTTTAAAAATAGATGTGACGTTGTGCTTTACCTTTAAACGTTTTTTTTTTCTCAATGAGACACACTGCACTACAGATTTAACATGGCTGCCAGGCGCCTTTCTTTTGTGCTGTGCTGCTCTCCTAAATCAATTTTTTAAAATCTTTTTTATTTCAACAGCTTCAAAATGCAGAGCTTTAACTTTAACAATGTCAACAGTTAGGCGTTGCCCACTTCCCCTACATTACTGTGTTGGCACTGTTGTGTTGCCTGGACGTAGGTAGCTCCGAGTTCCCTAGAGCCCCTGCAGACATTACAAACAGCAGCAGAAGGTTTGTTTACTTTAGCTGATCCTTCTCCCTTCATCTGAACCTCTCTCCAAAAGCTTGTTGCTCTTGGAGTGGCTTTTTTTTTTAGGGTCTTATGACTGCATTTGGGAAACAATGACGGAGTCAGTTTGCATTGGGCCCTGCAAATTGTGGCCGGATTTCCAGCTTAATGGGCATTCACTTACCAAGGTGATAATTGTTTTCCATAGAACGGTCCATTTTCTACTACTAAATAGAGTGCAATGTTGAAAATATATCAATTATGTGTCTTGTGAAGACCTGATAACTCCTTGCCTATCATTGGTCCTCTTTCGGTAATTGAAGGTTTCTTGCTTTGCTTGTGATCAATAGACGCGTCCTTTATAGCACACAAACACCACTTCATCTCGGCAGCTTTGGTACATAACACCATGTGATTACCCTTTTGTTGTGGCAATAAAACAAAGATAATGTGGTATTACTGCTTGAATGTAGGCCAGAACATGCACTTGCGTTTTCCAAATGCTCTGTCTGCTCTGTTTAAACAGGTCAAAAAATAAGCAGACGTCTACTGACTGAAAACAGTTTTGACTGAATATATAGGTTGCTAGAAACAAATTTGATGGGGATGGTAGTTTTGCGTTAAGAACATTTTTTTTTTATTTGAATGTTTTATTGAGATTGTGTATTACATTACATCAAGTATCCTAGTGAGCGCAAACCATTTTAACATAAAGGTATAGCAATCCATGGCGAGTGTCCATTCAACAAACATTGGTAGGATACATTTTTGACAGAAGGAATTGTCCTCCTACACATGGTCCCTTGGAACATTTGCAATAATTACCCGTTGTGGAAAGATCCCAAGCCCACCCTCTGATGTAGCCTTATAGAGTGTACCGGCCATTGAGTCAGCATTGTCCGGTGTTCCAGGGACTCAGTGTGGCACCTCCATATATCCTTGTGGTGTCCCTCACCAGGCCTTTGGTGTATGTATTCCAATAAACTATGCATCGAAATCGGAACCTCCGATATAGAGAGGAACTGTTAACTTCGGGGGGAATGAACTGGGGGATGGTGCTGCGGATTTTCTAGTGTGAAAGAGTCTAATCTGGGTAAGTGTTGTGGACTGCGGTAGGATCTTTATGGGTGGCAGTCGCGGAAGGTAACCTCTATGTGTCCCTTGGGGGAGGATGGGTTGGTGTCATGCTATCGAACTTTCTAGGAACCGGTAGTTACTCGTGGATTATCTCCTATCTGTCTCTGCTGGGAGCCCACTGGGGACTGTGCCTGGGAGGTGGCTGGTGAGGGTGGCTTTGCTGTTACGTGGGTAAATTGGTGCATCAGTTGCGCCCATTCAAGGGAGATTGGGTGCTTTTGCATGCCTTTCACCTCCTCATCCCGTAGCACCTCCTCTTCCACCGTCCCCCATTTCTTCATTGCCCCTATCCATGCTGCCTCGGGGGGGTCCACCCGGGGCATGCCAATGCATGGCTATCCCTCTCTTAGCTAGGAGAATAGCTAATGAAGCGAATCGGCATGGTACCTTCTCAGTTTTCCTTTGCGGAACAACCCTAGGGCACTGACTTCCCATGAGGACAGGGTCGAATTACTAGTAACCTCCTAGAGTGTGTGGTGCACCTGGTTCCAATATTGTTTAACGATTGGGCAATCCCAAAATATGTGTTTGAAGTCAGCTTCAGGGGCCTGACATCGGGGGCAGGCGAAGTGTGTGTTAGGATAGAACCGGCGGAGACGTTGTGGCGTGAGGTATGCCCTATGGAGTATATTGAATTTAATGTTTCGGAAACGTGTGTTTCTGGAAACTTTCTTTGGATACTGTAGGGCTCTTTCCCACTCTTTGTCGTTAAATACCCGACCTACTTCCTCCTCTCATGTCTGTCGTAATGTGTCCAGGGGACGGGGAAGAAGTTCTCGGACTGCCTTGTATAACCATTTGACCAGGTGCCTACCCACTCCCATATGTATAATGGTGTGTATTACCGGGTGTGTTGGGGGTTCGCCCGCCTGCGCGTTCCAGAACGGGCGGCTACTGTCTATTAGCTGTCGATGTAGTAAAAATTGCCCCGGTGGAAGGTCGTAAAGATCTGTCAATTGGGCGTATGTCATTAGTTGTTCGTCGTCAAAAAGGGACGCCATGTCCGTGATAGAGTGGTCTGTCCAAACTTGGAGGGTGTGGGTGGTATAATAAATGTCATTACAGGGGAATCCTACCAGTGGAAGTAGCACTGAGTACGGGGGGTTCCCTTTGGACATTCGGTGAATCCTCAGCATACATGTGCGTGCAACTGTCACCTGCAAGGGGTGTGTACGTAGGGGCTTTGTACCTGGTAGTAATAGCCGGCGTATATGCGTTAAGAACATTTTTATGTTAAGAACAACAAGGGACCCCAAGTGAGTCAGCATAGGACCTCAGGGAGCATACTTTGTAAAACAACAACGGTCCCATGCATAAGTAGAATATGCGAAGCAAATGAATATAGACAAAATCAATTCTATATTTGGAGCGACATATCCAGCCGGACAGAGGTCTTCAATTTTTTACTCAATTGAGAATTTACTCAAAAGAATTACCTTCAACAAATCACCAGTGTGGGGCACAAGCCTGTACCCGAACACAATCCGATCAGAACAGAAGGTTGACAGAAGACAAAACAGGGCTTTTAAGGCAAAAGCAGCGATTTCAGTAAAAGTACAGGTGTACAGAAATATCAGGCAAGCACCATTACATATACATAACATATAAATCAAGTTTTTGTATAAGGTGCACAACAGGTCGACGGCGTTTCGGTCCCACTACCTAATCATGGGGACCATCATCAGGACATTTAATAAATGCCCTTAAGGTTGTAAGCCTCTAATGCCTAAGGAAGGAGGAAAAGAGAAGGCATGCATACATTTAGTTGTGGACATATAATAAACATTATTTCATTATTTTATCTACAGGTGACTAAGTGAGTGGTGACTTTAACTAGGTTGAACCGAGGTGTGTGAGGCGACGAGTGGGTTTCCTGTGGGCGTAAGGTTAGCTATTCGAATCACCCCTGTCCAGAGAGATAACAAAAAAGGGGGGTGAGCTCGGGTACGCTGGGGGGCCAACAACCATACTGTAGGAGTAGAGTTAACTACTCAATTTTGCCTCTGTATAGAGAGGCAACCACACTGAACAGGAAAAACCCTTGGGGGTGGGGATTGAAACTCGATTCCACGTGGGTACATCGCTGAAATCCCCTGTATTTTCCGGTACTTAGGCTAATGATGTGGATGGTACTTTTAGTGGGATACGTAGTGGCAGTTCTTGTATTTTTACTGAAGAAGCGTGCTGTGAATAAATTGAGCCATTTGATATAACAGCGAAAGTGAAAAAACGGCGCAGTGATACAGTGTAGAATTCCCAGTGTTCCGGTTCTTGGGCTAATAGTGTGGGCGGCATGTTAAGTGGAATACGAAGTGGCAGTTCTTTAAAAATATTTAATACTGAATAAAATGTTCCATAGGTATATCGGCGAAGGTGAAAAATCACGGCGCAGTGGTACAGTGTTACGGTTCTTATGCTGATAGTGTGGGCGACGCATTCAGTGGGATACGAAGTGACAGTTCTAATAATTATACTCAATCAACATGCTGTGAAAGAATTGGTCTATCGGCGAGAGTGAGATTGCACGGCGCAGTGGGGAGGCTAAGGGAGGGCTCACCGGGGTAGAGTAATCCCGATAAAACAGTGCAGCGAGCTGGACGGTGGGATGTCAAGTAAGGCGAAGCTGCCCTGTGGATGAAGGAGGGAGGATAACATTAAGACCAGGTGGCCAGTTTACAAGGGCTGTGAAAGGGTGGGCGCGGCAACACTCTTACCAGAATCGGGTGCTAGTCAAGGTACCCGCGTTACGATAAAGTGATTCCGCTGTGCCAGGAATTAACCTGCAAGGGAAAGCGGGTGGTTAGGGTAAGGGAAGAATTGAGGAATGGAAGGTATTGGTAACCCACGCGTTGTATGACTTACCGGGTTAGTCGGTAATGGAGTCTGCTTCGATATAGCTAACCTTACGCCCACAGGAAACCCACTTGACGCCTCACACACCTCGGTTCAACCTAGTTAAAGTCACCACTCACTTAGTCACCTGTAGATAAAATAATGAAATAATGTTTATTATATATCCACAACTAAATGTATGTATGCCTTCTCTTTTCCTCCCTTCCTTAGGCATTAGAGGCTTACAACTTTAAGGCATTTATTAAATGTCCTGATGATGGTCCCCATGATTAGGTAGTGGGACCGAAACGCCGTCGACCTGTTGTGCACCTTATACAAAAACTTGATTTATATGTTATGTATATGTAATGGTGCTTGCCTGATATTTCTGTACACCTGTAATTTTACAGAAATTGCTGCTTTTGCTTTAAAAAGCCCTGTTTTGTCTTCTGTCAACCTTCTGTTCTGATCTGATTGTGTTCGGGTACAGGCTTGTGCCCCACACTGGTGATTTGTTGAAGGTAATTCTTTTGTGTAAATTTTCAATTGAGTAAAAAATTGAAGACCTCTGTCCGGCTGGACATGTCGCTTCAAATATAGAATTGATTTTGTCTATATTCATTTGCTTCGCATATTCTACTTATGCATGGGACCGTTGTTGTTTTACAAAGAACATTTTTATGGGCATTTAAAAACAAAAGTTATTTTTTAATGAAAGATTCTCAGTTGCAATATATTCTGCTATACCCTCTATGTTAGTGGTTTATACTGTAACATGGTGGTTCAGTTTACATGGGCACAATGGCTTTGCCCCCAATCATTACACTTCATTCTTCACCCTCGGTCCTCTGTGCTCTCAGTTGAGTCTCCATTTTCTTTGCAGCTCCCTAAATACTGGGCAAGTCTGTCCTGTCACTAACCAGGGCCCCTGGAATTATGTGATTTTGTGACTGCAGTATGTTCTGCTTTACTTGTGTATTTGACATGTATGCCACATAATCCATCATTTGTTGCATAATCTGTGGATTTTAACTTAAAAAGTTTGTTTCTAGCGCAGGTGGATCAAAAGTTACTAACAACGCATCCACACATGTTGCCGTGCGCAGTGGAAGGCATGATTTCACAGGGAAGAAGTTGTATGTGTGTTGCTTGAACATGAAATACCTTGAAAAAACTAGAGACTAGAGATGTTTGGCAGAAAATGAACAGTTTGTTTGATTAAACTGTGATGCTGGGAGAGCAGCCACAGGCATATGGTCTTGAGGACTGTCTCAATTTATATTCGGTCTAACTTAGGTTTTTATGCAGTTCATTGAATGCAATAAAATAGTTCTGGCGATCATTTTTAGGTTGAGCCTAGGCAGCGTGCACGCGCTGCCTGGAAGACGTGCTGTAATCACTGTATGGAGTGGAAGCCCGCCTGCTGCTTGCCATTGGTTCACTCCTGAGTTGCTCTTTTTTCTGACTCCTTATTGGTTGGTGCTCCCTATTCATCATTTCCGTTTTATGGTGAGGAGCACCAGGCAACTACAGTTTACTTATGCTGAAGGGGTTTATGTTCCTTTGGGGACTTATTGTTTTATTTCCTGCTAATCATTCACCACGGAGTCCACTTCACGGGCCGAGACGTGCTTAACTTTTTGTATACAGACGCTGCGCTGTGTATCAGCACGGCGTCCGCTTTCATGTTTGCAACGTGTACGCTGCGCTTTATGTTTCTGCATGGCCTGCTTTAACGTTTACTATTCCAATAGCTCTAAGTCTCGCAAATGCAAGACCTATTGCATTGCAAAGGCTTGTTTTTTTCAGTTCCTCCTCTGCAGACAGATTGTGTCCTTGCTGCAGATGTGCCAAAACCACCAAACATGGCATGCTTGTCTGCAAGGGATGACGGTTATGATGATTTGTAAGTGATGCAGTTGTGATAATATTCCTTCAGGCCCTAGATGAAACATGCAGCAGGGTGTAGGATGCCCCTGGGGGGAACAGTGTGGCATCTGGTAAACCATCCATCCGGATGCAAGAGTATGAAGGCTTGAACAGCAGTCCTGAAGTTGTTTTCACAGGTGAAATATGTTTGCTTTACTTAGAAAAGAGAGCTGTTACCAGAGTGTCGTTATTATTTTGACAATGTATTCTTTGAGTATGAGGTTGATGTCCAAGGCCAATCAAGTGACTTGGAATTTAGTGAGAGATAGGGTTCGAAACTTTCAAGGTTCATGCCATTGAGCCAGGTTTTTATTGTATTGGAATGGTAAGAAGAGAACCAGTGAAGGACATTGCTGGTGAATCCGATTCAAAATGCAAGAGTGAACATGAGAGTGGAATGGTCTACTGTGTTAAAGGCTACTGAGATATCCAGCAACATCTATGGTCAAAAAGGTATTGTCTACTATATGTAAGTAGGGGACACTGCTGCAGCATGACCTGTAGCCACACTGGTAGTTGTGAAGGAGTTTGTTAGAATTGATGGAATTGATGGAATCTCATTCAATTGAAGATGGGCAGTTATACACTGAGGATAAGGTTATTGTTGCTTGTTTAATGTATATGTTGTCAGTTGTCATTGTATGGTTTATTCTTAATGTTGTTTCTGTACCCCTATATTTTTGCAGATTCTAATATAAACTTGATTACTTTTTGATACACACATTTTTCTAATATTTCTAAAATAGTTTTGAGTTATTTCCTTTAGTGTCATTAGATGCCACTATTTATGCAAGATAACATGATTTAAAAGTGTTTCTTTCAAATGAATCCCTTGTAGGAACCTTTACCTTTTTACTTTTGGGAAGTTAGCATTTTCTTGCCCAAACGAACAGTGCCTTTCTGCCAGTGTCCTGGGTCCTATAACTGTGAACAGCTCTGCTTTTTTCTGGTTTGTGTATTGCATTCAGACATCGGAACAAGGAAGACCTAGGGGGCTATTACAATATAGTTTGGAAATTCTCGAATCTGTTTCGGAAATCGTTTCGGACTGAATCTGGTTCTGCAAGACCATCTGACTGATTACGATGCTTCTGAACATCGTTCGATCGGACTCTCATTGGCTTCAATGGGAACCTGTTTTCTGAACAAGAACACAGACTTCCATTGTAAAAAGGGGTGGTTGGGAAAAGACTTTGCGTCCTGTTGCGGGCACCCCATGGTGCCTGCCACACTGTGCATGGTTGTAAAGATGAGTACCTTCATGGGACACATCCGGAGGCCTATTGGTGAAGGGGGCCTGCTACGGGTCCCCAAAGTCAGATTCTGATATCCGTTTTGTTTCCGACAAACCGATTCAGAACGGCTGTCTGAATCAGTCATCGTAATCGCTTGTTCGGAACTGTGTCCATAGAGCTGTACGATTTGGCTCAGAGCTGATTCGGACAGCCCGAAAGGTTTCCTTGCATCCTAATCAGTCATCCCAAAATGTGTCAGATTTGGTTGGAAATATAAGTTCCAGATCGGACTCGCCAAATCCGAATCCTGATCAGATCCTTTCCGGACGGCATCGTAATCGCCCCCTAGTTGTGAGGATAGTGGGTCTTCTTGAATGGATGGCTGGGGAGGAACTGTCTCCTGCCCTGCTTACTCTTCAAAGGATTGTTGCTACAACACACACAAAGAAACCTGGCACCAGGCCTGCCTGCCTGCCCTTTGTCACCGTAGACAGGTCGGAGGAAACCCCATGGGAAGGGGAAGAACTGACCAGAACCAGTTTTGGGGTAGGTCAGGGAGTTCCCCACACAAAGACTGGCACCAGGTATAAAAATAGAACCTTCCGAACCACTCATCAGAACTCTCCTCTTGTAACTGTGGATTATTAAGGAGAAGGAATTCCCTGCTGGCAGAGGGACTGCTCTCCTGCTTGAATGACTGCCTTGCTGTCTGGAGAAGGAAGATTGGACCTGTTTGCCAGGCTACTCAGAGTGACTACCAGGGTCATATGGCTGACCACCTATATGAACTACTTGGACACAACAAGCATCCAGAAACCTCCCTGTAACTGCCTAGCTGACCAGCACCAACTGAACCTGATTGAGCACTGCTGCTGGCCTCTGCCGAAGTGAGTCTTGATATCCAAGAGTTGACCCCTACATCTTCTCCCACGAAACATTTCAATTTTTTGTACTTTAAAAAGAAGCAGTATTTAATGTATTTCCCTTGGTTCTGGGCATCAGAGTACCTGTAAAGGATTGGGCCCATCTAATTGTTTGGAAACACTGCTTCTTTTTCAAATTTCGAAATGATCGAAAGTAGGATGTGATTTCCTTATATAGCTGGAGAAAGAGTTATGCCGTCCCTCTATGGCATTGTTAGTTCTTGCTCCCTTCTCTAAACAGGTCCAGTAGCAGTTTTGTCCTGGCAGGTCGGACTCAACTGTTACTATTGAACCAGGGTCAAGACTGATTTTCCTGCAGCTAGGTCCAAACTGGGCTGTCATGGTGGGCAAAAGTGGATGGATTGCAATTGTTACACCTACCAATAACCAGATTTATTGCAAGCATGTCTCCTATCACCTTTTATATGTTTGATGTACAGCCCTAAGAGCAAGGGTATGTCCAGACATGGGTCTGGTACTCACTGTGCCCCTGGAAGCAAGATGCACCTGCCTGGTGAGCCCAATCAGGTAGCAACCTGTTTTAGATTGCTTGTGTTCCAGTTCAGGTAGGACCTGGCCTGGCAGTTGTGTCCTATTGGAGCAGGATCAAGACTGATTTACATATGGCTGGGCCCAAACTGAGTTGGCGTAGTGTGCAAAAGAACAATGGGTTGGAATTGTACCCGAGAGATTGCCAATGGTTAGACTCACCGTTTGTGTGTTTAGAGTATCAGTTCCACCAGTTAATTTGATAGCACAGTATCCTCCTGTGACCTTATGGTTTAGATGGCCAACCCAAGTTTGTTCAAAATAATTTATCAGGGGTGCCAGTTTTTATTTGGTTTAGGTGAAATAGTCTGATTGAATGAATGCTGTGTAGAAGCCAACTACATGTTCAAAAGGAACAAAAGGTAAGGCACTTAGTTTTTGTAATTTCAAATTGCAGCTTGCTGTCATTTATGTAGCACAAACATATCCTTGATTTGATGTGTCAGGGTAAATTGTTTTAATATATTGTTTTAATACCTTAAATCATAGCTAATTTAAAGACAGTTGTTCTATTTATAGGTAATTTGGTTTGTCTTTTACCACAATTAAAGTTGTTTGGTAGTAAGGTGTATGGTAGAGTCATTGTAATGTTGTTAAGGATACAATGTATTATGTACATTTGGACGAATGTATGGGATGTTGTTTTAAATGTCTCATCAATCAACCACATTTCAATATTGTCTAATGTTACTGTGTTATCTAGAGTTCCAATGACTAGTATTCTTTTTTCTGTGCTTTGTAGTCCTGAAGAAGGGAAGTTCCATGATTAAAAGTTCATGGTAATGTATCAGTTATGTTGCTTTCAGGAGGGACTACATTAGTCACATGTCTTTTTCTGCTAATAATTATTTTTCAATTTGTGATAGCAGAGATTTGTTCAACAAGCTGCTGCAGGAAATTCTTTGTAACCGCTCTTTTTACTGCACCAAGGGATCCTTACAGGTGTAATATAGTGCATTGATTTGTTGAATATTCCAGCTACCTTCTGCATCTTTTGCAGAGGCAGAGTGGTTATGCTCTGGGGTTCTTTCAATAAAGTAATTCATGGTAACTGCTTCAGTGGGTCAAGAAATAATTTGTACACCTTCAATGAGTCCTGGCTAAAGTGTATTTTGCCTGAAAATGAGGATCTGTTCCTTTTTTAATAGTCTGCTCCCTCGTTTTGATTGACCATATTCTAAAAAATGAAGCATACTGTAATTTTGAGTTTTTTACTGCATTATAATTTGGTTTCTCAGGCTATTGACAGATCGGGGGACTAGGTAAAAGCAATATGGCGACTACGTGCAGTGGTCGTGCAGAGCTCTCTCTGTTGCTAGAGTCCGTTACGGCCGAAGACACTCAGAATGCTCCCTAGTGCAGTGGCTGGTGTTTGGTGTGCATGGGACTGGCTGGACCTGGGGACTGAACAGAAGGCTGAGCATGCTGCAGCCTTGATACAGCTCCCGCTGGCGAGGGTTCGCATAATCAACTTGATTGCAGTATATTTTGGGTGTCCAAACCAGTGAGCCAAAAACAGTTGGCATTAGCACCGGTAACACGAAGACTCATGGGGGATCAAACATGCCAAGTGCTACATCTCTGGTCAGCACGGTGTGGGGCAGGAGGCACAGTGAAAACACTGTAGGCCTTACAAACTCCGCAAGGCAGAGCTGCCATCAGGGGCAGAAGGGTTTGAAAACGGAGGTATCCGATAAGAAAGGAAAGCATGATCCGGCTCCCCTCCCTCGTTCATCTGACCCCTCAATTGCGGATCTTTTCTGGAAGCCTCCAGTAGAAGCCAGGCTTTCCACAGAGCCCAAGAAAGTAGCACCTTCTCTTTCATCTGGACAAGAGGGCCCTGAGATAATATCTACATACGGCAAGGCTGCAAGAAATGGTACAACGACAACGCTACCAGTTGGGTGGGCAGTCAGAGTGTCATGGGGATGAGCCTTGCATTTACACTGTGTTTAGTTAGCATGAGCTTATTAGAAGATTAAATGCCATTTTACCTTTCTGCTGCCTTTGCACACGGCACACATTATTAAAAATGTTTAGAGTCTAGAAGACTGTTTTGCTTCACACGAGAATAATATGTTTTTCTATATTAGCAGCCTAGCTTGGTAAGCTTTGTCTGAACAGTGAGTGCCGAGGCCTTCAAGGTTATTTCAACACAGTGATTGTTGTTCGGTCTGATCAGCGCACGTTCTAGACATAACATATATGCAGCTGTGGTCACCTCTGATTATGGCTCGTTTAATAATGCACTGCGCAGGCATGCTCACACACTTGTTGAACATTCGCATGCAGAGAGCTGGTGTAGAAAATGATGTGATCCTTTTCTACTAGGACCAGAGTTATGGGTTGCCCTTGTAAACCCAAGAGACCTTCTGTAGATATAAAAATAACCTACTAGCAAGGGAGGGTGATTTCCAGGTGCAATCTAGCCTTTTTCATTTAGCATTTTAACATGCTTTTTCCCTTTGTATTTTATGGAATAGTAACTATGCTGATAATCTTGTTGCTTATAATATGTCTGCTTGTATTAGCTAAAATACTGCGCCTGAGAACACAGCATTTGAAATAAATACTTCAAACTTGCACGTGTCTTCATTTACTCCCTGTTTTGGACTGAGATGAGAGTATAACAAAAGAGTTTTCATGTGTTCCACATTGCCTGAGGTATTCTAAGTTCCATGTTCTGGGTTGTCTAATCATTGGGGTTATGGAAGAACCAATGAGACACTGATTGCTAGTCTGGTAGGGGATTTTGGCTACTAAGGTGAGTTGTGGCACACCCTAATTCACTGAGATTCCAAGTCTCTATGCACAGTTCTGTGTATGAGCAGAATCACTGCGACATGGCGCCCATAAGATGGTGATCTTATTACATGACGCTTGAGTAGTGCTTCTATCAGTCCTTAACCCCTTCACTATTGTTTCCGGATAATAGTAGTGTCTGACAAACCTACCTATAGTTACATAGGTCTTTTCAAGCTTGAATCTTTTCAAACGGTTTCCTTTTGATTACTACCCAGTTGTGCTACTAGGTTACACATTGTGCCATTTTCTTCTCTGTGTCACTATGGCTGACATTGTTATACTGCAACATAGTCGCATTGCGATTCGCAATCATTTGCAAGCATATAATGTCGGTTTGGAGGGCATGGCAGTGATTTTGGTAGTGAGTGCTGAGGTTGCTTTCTACTCTTGGGTGACGTTTCCTGCAGTTGAGGCGGCTATGCAGGTTTTTCACACTTACACTCACACAGCCGTGCCCAAGGAATATGTCTCTTATAGGACACAGGAAATTCCGATTTCTGCATGGCAGCACCATGTTTGGTTTGATGGCGCCCTTCCCCACAGTGTAACGGCGATTAGATTGGGTCCTCTGTCCATTCCAGGCGCTTCCTGGCCGGTTTTGGCTGGATTCACCCCGCATCCTCGTGCGGGCAAGTCCCTGTTGCTGAGTTACGGACCCTATATGACTCTTCTATTAATGTAATTCAGGCCCTAGTTCAATATATTGCCCGCAATTTCCAGGGCGGGTCCCTGGTAGTGCGGCCCTTCCAGCTAGAACAAGCGGAATGAAGCTTAGTCCCGTAATAGTCAATGCGGTAATGGGCAAGCGTCCCCAAGATAAGGATGATATGCCTTTTTGGCTTGCCGAGAAGTTTGACCAGCTGGAAGCAGTGTTTCCTAATTCGACTCCTGTAGAAAAACACAGGATTCTTACAATTAGTTTACCCAAGGAGTTGGTACCAGAAACTAGTGACTGTGAGTCATGGGGTAGGATTTTTGCGCAGTATACACGAGATGCTTCGGCACTCCGTCAATGGCTGTCCTTCCAACGGCCATTAAACGTGTTCAGGACAAGCATGGATCGGAGGCTGCGGTTGAATTGGGAGTGAGACTCGTGGGTTCATTTGATGTAGCTTCCGATCTGGTCCTTTCTAATATAAAGGGGGATGCAGTAAACTTTCAAGTGGCAAATGCCTAACGCAATGTCCCCGATGCCGACAAACCCCAACAGTTACCGAGAACTATTACGGCGGTGTATAAAACCGTCGGCCGCAATAGTTTAAGTGTCAAGTCCTTTTCAACTAAAGATAAAAAACAAACCCAGGGTCCGAAGTCTGACCCAGATGTTCAACCCACAGCTCCAAAGAAAAATTGGAACAGAAATAAAAAACAGGGGAAACAGCAACAGAAACAGGAGTCCCGTCCCCTATCACCAGTGCCTGCGTCTACGGAGCGCGTTTATGATTTGCGCGACCGCACTACGATTAAGTCGCCTGATCGATTTCAGGTTCCTGGTCAACGCTCTCCTCATTCTTTACAGGACACATCAGCCTCATGTGGTGGAAGCGGTGGCAGAGGTCGGGGTGGCCAGCAGAGTCACGACCAGCCCCGCCCGAAAGACGGAAAAGTCAAGCAGGATGACTCTTCACAGAAAAGACCCCAGTTTCAGAAAAAGAAAGTTGCCGCTTTAACAGCGAGATATGTCACAGATAGTGAACGCAGCTTTGGAATCAGACATGGGCACTGATGTTGTTGGACAGAGTGGCGGAGATTACCATAGTGCGAGAGGCCCTGCGTCCACTACTGAAGGTGACAGCGACTGACCAATATGTTGTTGTAGAGACAGCTGATACTAGTGTAGCTCCCCCTGATAGGCTTTTTGAAATTGTCCTTTTAATTGAAGGTGACCTACAACGTACCATAAAAGGAGTATTTTGGGAAAATCTTACCACTACCTATGACATTTTGTTAGTGGAGGCTGACTGGCCCCCACCTTTTGTTGTCGCGGCTCCGAGAAGGGAGGAGGTAATCCTCCCTTGTTTCGCGCACACTGTGTTCAAGGAGCATGAGCTGAATTTTGCAGAAGAGTGGGCTAAGGCCCTCGCGCTGGCTCTGTACCGTACTCATTGTGGTTGGGATAAATTTTCCCCACACCACGAGATTCCCTTACGGTCTATGCCACAGCCTCAACCTCAATATCCCATCCGGCGTGCAGCTAAGGCTTCCGTTGCGGAAATCCTTGAACAATTAGAATATCAAGGAGTGATTGAGACTTGTGTGTCACCGATGAATAACCTACTTTTTACTGTGACCAAGCCTGACGGTTCGTACCGTTTGGTATTGGATTATCGGCATTTGAACTTGCATTGCCGTACCTGTGCAGTACAGAATACCCACAGCTCTGCTCTAGTGGATAGTCTTCTGCGAAAACGGTTTAAAACCACACTTGACATATCCAATGTTTTTTTTACCCACAATTTGGATGGTCTAAGTTCCCAATGGACAGGTTTTACCTGTGGCGGCAAAGAACGCCAATTTAGACGCCTGGCTATGGGCTATAAGAATAGTCCAGGTGTGTTTGCTGCCCGTATTGTCTCTCTCTTAGAGAGAGTTGACCCAGATGCGTGTTCATATGTGGATGACATCTATCTCACAGACGATGAAATTTGGGCGCATCTGTGTCGCGTTGACCGCATAATTTGTAACTTTGTGGACTTCGGTTACAAATTCAACTTTACGAAGTCTCACATTGCAGAGTACACAAATACGGCAGTCACCAGTAACTTATCAGGCAAGCCCACTATCATTGTTTACTATTTACGCTTTGGGTTACGGTACTTTCGTCACTCATTATATCTCATGTTACCCATTCTTTCGGAGGTGATTTTTAACAACAAGCTACACTTTATACGTTTCGTTCTCTGGCTATTACACACCTGTGTACATTTCCTTTCCTCTTATTATTATGCACATCTCAGTCACCAACTAGGGTGCAAATCCTACATTTAGAGCAGTATACTTACTGCACATTGTTGTGTTTTAGATGACTGTGGATTCCATTCAACTTGTGAAAACTACTTTACCCATGGAATTGATTTCGCCCGATGAAGGGTTTCTCTCGTAAACCCGAAATGCATTGGGATTTTTGAAAAGAATATTATTGTTACGCATTTATATGTTTATGTACAATGCTATGTTTTTTTGAACTATCACACAAAACAATATTGTTTTGAATAATCCAATGATAATTGGCATGCATATAATGCTTGGAATTATTTATATATATAATTTGTTGTTGAAATGCATACTAAACCAGATAACTTGAAATGAACCTTGTTGCCCTTGAGCATTTGTAAATACAGTTTAAATCTAGACACACAAAGCTTGTTTTGAGACTGTTAGTCCTATAGCTGTGCACTCCTTCAACTGTGGGTGATCCCACAGTTCACTTTTGTACTCAATAGAATGGGAAATTAGGGTCTTTTCCCACAGGCTGGGAGCAGCACGCAATTCCTTTACATACCTTTGAAATTGCTTTAAATACTTTGCTTAACTTATAACAAGAACGCCTTACACAGGTGTGCAACTGCACCACTCTTTATTGCCTGAACATTCAGCCATTTTGCAATCTTTGCAGGCTGATCTTCTAGAATCTAAATTCTTACTGACTCGTGATAACCACACCAACCTGGTGATAAGAATCATCCCTGGGGCGGTGGGTTTCACTTACCTTACTTTTAACAAAGGTGACACAGTACCTATTGTTTACAAGTCACACTTGTACACTTCGGCTGAAATGCGGTTTTCCACTGTGGGAAAAGTTTTGACAGCAGTGCAAATGGCGATTCTTAAAGAACGTGCACTGTCGCAGGGAAAACGCATGTTGGTTATTACCCCGTATCCTGCACTAAAGGCAGTGAAGAAGGCCAGTGTACCAAATTCTAAAACTTTGCACCCACGGTGGATACAATGGGCAGCATCTTTGACGTCTCTTAATGTCACGTTTATTTTTGATGCCTCCTTACAGTCACAGGAGTTTTTGCAGTATGAGTTTGTTCATCCTTCGCCATTGACTATGCGACCTTTGAAGGATTTCCATTGTATCATTTACACTGATGGTTCAGAGCAAGTTGCACATGGGTCTAAGCATGCATACGTTTCGGCTTGAGCCATTGTGGTAGGTACCATGGTGAATGATGAATTCTAGTCCAAAGTCGTGCACACGCAGACTTTAGGGGACTGTACCGCACAATTGGCAGAGCTCCGTGCTCTGATGCTTGCATTGGAGTACGCTGATCCTAGTGTGACGACTCTTATTGTGAGTGATTCTCACTACTGTGTCCAGTCTTACAATGAGAACCTGTTCTTTTGGATTCAGAATGATTTTCGTGACTCCAAAGGTAGCAGAATAAAACTTAAAATGATCTGGGTCCGAGTGGCTGAGTTTAAGGAGCAGTTGCCACTCGTGTTTGTAATTCACACTCTTGGTCATAAGCGCATGGGAGTTCACGCTGTTGGCAATTCTTTGACCGATGAGGCCGCAAAATCAGCAGTATCAACATATTTGGTTGCAGCAGTTACACGTTCCAAAAGTAAAATTGATGATGATATCTTGGCGGCTGTAGCCGTGACTGAGAAGGGAAGTAAATATCCTAAGGGGATCCCTTCAAAGTATTCATACCACTTAAGTCCTGAAAAAGTTCCTTATGTGAAAATACCGGACGTTGGTGAAAGGGTAATTTCCAACGCTGACCGCAGGTCCACACTGATTACGGCTGCCCATGAAGGTGTTACCTCTGCGCATGCGGGCGTTTTGGCTACTGTATGTCAGTTACAACAACGTTTCTGGTGGCGGGGACTGTACAAACAGACGTGTGATTATGTCCTTTAATGTGACATTTGCCAGCAGATTAAACATTCAACTGCTGCCCGTCCGCCCCAGACACAGTTGTACATTTCTAATAAACCACTTGGTTGTATTTATTTAGATCACTGCAGTCCTTTTTCTTCTGATACTGCGTATAAGTACATCTTAGTAGCAGTTGATTCATCCACACGCTTTGTGTGGGTGTGGCCACATTGCCACGCTGATTCGCGATCTGTCATAAGAGACTTGCCCGTCTTTGTAGGGATTTTAGCTTTTGGTACCTTCCATTCGGATCAGGGTCCTGCTTTCACCTCTAAGGCGTATAAGGATGCCATGACTTCGTTGGAGGTCCAAGTCAAGTTTTTGTCTCCATACAGACCTGAGGGTAATAGTGTTGTGGAACGAATGAACCGAGATTTAAAGCAGTCTTTGACAGCTAGGGTTATAGGCACTGGCAGGAACTGACTGACCCACCTCAATAGCGTGCAGCGTGCCCGTAATAATCTCCCTAGAAGGTCTCTGGGTGGGCGGACCCCATACGAACTGCTCTTTGGTATCAAGATGTATGTCCCGGACTTTGCGGTCTAGACCAGGCAGCAGTTGCTGCCTCCTTTGACGTAGATGAACATTGTAATATTTTACAGGATCTACAAAAGACAAGAGACAGTCCTGCAAAGGAACACTTGCCCTCCACATCTGAGACTGCGTTGCAGATTCTGGTAGTTGGCTGGCTACCCCAAGTTAGAGAACTGGTTCGAGAGAAGATCGAAAACAAGAAAAAATTTGGTCCCTCATATCGAGCTCCGGTTCCAGTGCTTGGCGTGAAGGGCACAAGAACAGGCCTTTTACCACCACTTCCAGGTCGTATAACAGTTACTTCTCCATTGACAATGTCAAACTACACAGACTGGCCGATTCTTCTTAGTATGACTCCGGCAGTCTCATGTCCATCGACTTTGAGAAATTCTGTTTTGGCTCCGGCTCCTAACCCCAGGCCTGATGTTGCCCTCGAGATGCCTGCAATTTCAAGTCCTTTATTGAGTTCACTACCTGGTGCTCACCTTGATGAGGCTGAATATACTTACCCCACTGACTTATCAATGCCTGATTTGCAAACTTGTTTGGCTACAGAATCCAGATTTTCATTTAACACTGACTCTCACACATCGAAGACCCCTTCCAAGATTTCTGTTCTTGCAACACTGTTTAAAAAAAAAATTATTCCTCCTTGGACCTACATTTTGTTGGTGCTTTTTTCGATTTACCTGTTCATGTCTATTGGATTTGTGGTGTATTTTTTCCGCCTTGTCAACGGACACTATGTTGACGAAAGAACATGCATTCGACATATTAATGGAATATTGGCTCCCCATTCCTCATAACACAGATTGAAGAGGGACCTGACTTTTGTTAATATCACTGCTTGGACCGTCTTAGATGGGATTGTGTGGAATGCTATTAGATTTCAAATCCATGGGCCCACTGAGGTTATAAATGCCCCTAATGTCCTAAGAGTTTCTATGGGGGATGTAATTAAACAAAATATACGTTCTGATGATTGGGATGTTCAGGCCATAGAAACTTTGTTTTCTGATTTGAAATATTATGCTGCCATTGATGCTGAAGATTTATATCTAGATTCTGCAAATTATGGTGATTTGTTTTGTTATCAACATTTTGGCAATCACTACCTGCATAAAGCGAATACCGTGAGGAATACTGTTAATTATACACAGTGGGAGCATTATCCAGCTCCTGTACAAGGCAGTTCCACTTCTTTTTTAAAGAGGTTCACTTATTTCACTGATTTTAATCAGTCAAATCCCAATGCATTTTATTTTAAAATGACTGAGAAGTCCACTTCCAAGGTTAGACTCACTCACACAAAATTATTGTATTTGAAGTCCTTTTTAGACCAATTGGTTGTTGGGGGCTACGAGCTGAGGAAAGATACTATTGATCTTAAATCTGTTTGGGGTTCTAAAAGTTGGCAAGTGCAAGGCACTAAGGCTTTGCAACGTGCATGCTTCATCCCGAACCATATGTTGTTTTTGAATTCTACCATTTCACAAACAACTTGCTTTGGATTGGCTACTACTAAAAAAATGTAATGCTCCTTCTTTTCCTGAATTAGAAGAATATTCTGGTTGGAATAATAATACCAAGTTTTACATCAGAGAATTACAGACTCAATTGTTTAATTCTTCCTTTAGCAAATCTCTTTTGATCCTAAGGGTTGGTTGCTGTGGCACAGAAGTGCTGATTCTTGACAGCATCGTTTTCTGGGTTTCACTCCAGGCTACACACAGGTCATGGTGGTTCCCCGTTTCGAAAGTGGCCATTCCGTGACTACCTGTTCTGTAGGCAAATTATGTCAGAGTTGGCTCAAACATTCCACTTTGGCGTCAGTTAAGATGCATTCATCTAAATTGATTGACAATGTTGATCTAAATGATTATGTGAAAGGCACACCAACACCTGCTATCATACCAATATTCACATTACTGGCAAACGGGAGTTATTTACTTTTAAATAATGAAGATTGTTGTGGGATGGTTGCCGTAATTCCTTACGTGGTTACGGTCAGTGAGCACGTGGTTTGTTGTGAATATGTGATGTTCCCTCCTCCGCATGGGAAGCTTGATGTTTCCATCTGGCTGACGATTCCGACCTTGAAAGCAGAGTTCAACAAAATGATCCGTATAAGAGTTCTATTGTCCCAAAGAGAAGTCACCCTCACATCTTCTCATGAAACATTTGTCCTTCAGATGGCAAACACCCACACAGAGGTGCATGCTTTATTAAATACCGATTTGCCCTTGCATTTCGGTGAGTTAATTCACACTCTCTTTAATGCATCCTCCACCACAGGGCTGGCGCACTTTTTTAAAGTTGTTAGCAGTGGCCTTGTGACTTCTTTTCAAACTATATTTGGTATATTCCCGAAATTTTTTCATTCGATTTTTTTCCAGCCTATTTAGTGGATTTCCCTTAATGCTAGCTCTGGCCGCAGGCGTACTTCTGTTGTTTTGTTTATTTCAAAATGGATGCAAGTCCTCTGTTGCGAGAAGATCTGTTACAACTGTTGCTGCTCCGCAACTGAATGCTTGAGTATTATGGAGCACTGCCTCTTGCTACCTTGAGTGCGGCTTATGGATTATCGTTTTGATTTTCTTTTTTTACATGCGTCCAGCCTGTCTTTCATTGCCTGAGTTGCGATTTCGACTGGGCCCTGGAATTGTGTCTCTGCAATACGGTGTCTCCCAATGCGGATTCTGATCAGCTTATGAGCCCCTTAGTTGCTCATGAATTGCTTTGTTCTGTCGGAGTGATTATGGCCTTTGCAGCGATGCATGGAGTCCTGGGACGTTGGAATGTTTTCGCAGCGGCGTAAGAATTTTTGGCACGCAGCTTCATTGAAGGTGCTAGAGGCTCCGGTAATTGAGGAACATGTATGTTCTTTTCCTTTGCTGAATTGTATGGCTGACATGTTTTCGGATGAGAACAGTGACTTCCTATTGGAGGCTGATGCTACATTTTTTGCATATACATTGTTGGATTAAATGGCTTCTCTCTCTCTTCCATGACCGAGGTCAAGAGTTGGACATTGGATATTTTTTATATTTTTTTTCTCCTCTCAGATTAATTTTTTTCAGCCCAGACCTATTGACTTTGCTATGTCCATGGCTAGAATTATTTGATTTGAAGTGCATTCAAATGATGGAGTTTTTTGTTCCTGTTTTTTCCCTGTGGCAATTTGAACTTGGTTCTGACAGTCGTTCTTGAACTCTGCTTTCCAAACTTGCCCTTTGTCTTATCCGTGCTCGGATCAAGGGAGGGTGTCATGGGGATGAGCCTTGCATTTACACTGTGTTAAGTTAGCATGAGCTTATTAGAAGTTTAAACGCCATTTTACCTTTCTTCTGCCATTGCACATGGCACACATTATTATAAGCGTTTAGAGTCTAGAAGACTGTTTTGCTTCACACGAGAATAATATGTTTTTCTATATTAGCAGCCTAGCTTGGTAAGCTTTGTCTGAACAGTGAGTGCAGAGGCCTTCAAGGTTATTTCAACACAGTGGTTGTTGTTCGGTCTGATCAGCGCATGTTCTAGACATACCATATATACAGCTGTGGCCACCTCTGATTTTGGAGCGTTTAATAATGCACTGCACAGGCATGCTCACACCCTTGGAGAACATTCACATGCAGAGAGCTGGTGTAGAAAATGATGTGATCCATTTCTACTAGGACCAGAGGTATGGGGTCGCCCTTGTAAACCCAAGTGACCTTCTGTAGATATAAAAATAACCTACTAGCAAGGGAGGGTGATTTCTAGGTGCAATCTAGCTTTTTCATTTAGCATTTTAACATGCTTTCTCCCTTTGTATTTTATGGGATAGTAATGTTTCTGTTTTTTCATTGTTTTCTCTTTTAATTTGCTTCTATATTTCCTTAGCTGTTGGTCTCACCCCTTTTTTGTTCTCTTTTTTGATCCTACTGTTCAGATGTGCTTACTAAGGGGACTAGCTTTAGTTCATGTCCTATTATGTTGTAAGGCAGTTTTTTGTGGCTAAGGGGGCTGGAGAGAGAGAGAGCTCGACCTTCTCCAGTGGCCCCATGTGTGGTCTGGTGACTTTATTTGGGTGGAAAGGGCAGGGGGAGTGAGAGGGTGAGAATGGGTGGCTCTAGGGTGGAGGAGGAGATGAAAGTCGGAAAGGGGATGTTGGACTTGGCCCTTTTTGAAGGGTCATCCCTGAACTTTTTGCCTCCCTCCTATATTTTTTCTGACCTGTTGTTGGCTATTTTATGACTCTGGGCACTTTACCACTGCTGATCAGTGCTAAAGTGCATATGCTCTCCCTACTGTAAATTAATGTATGTATTGATTAGTGGTTCCATGATTGGATGTTTGGTTTACTTGTTAGACCCTAGTGCAGTGCAGTGAGTGTGCCCAGGTCATGTAAATCCAAATGCTGCTAGTGGGCTTGCAGCACTGGTTGTGCCACCCACAGAAGCGGCCTTGTAAAATGTGTCTAAGGTCTGCCATTGCAGAGCCTGCGTGCAGTCTGGTACTGTCATGCTGACTGGGCAAGTGCACCCACTTGCCAGTCCCTAAACATTCCCTTTTCTTCATATTAGTCACACCTATGGTAGGCCCAAGGGCAGGGTGCATTGAAAGTATAAGGTAGGACAAGCCCTGATGTGTGTGGCATGTCCCAGTAGTGAACTACAGCAATTTTCGTTTTTCACTATTGCAAGGCTACCTGTTCTCCAATGGCCAGAATGGGCTGCAGGATTGGTACTTGTTTATAATCCTAGCAGACTCAGAGAACATGGTAGAAATTCAAGTTTAGTATGCCTGGACTCAGAATAATAAAATACATCTTTTAGTAAAGTTTATTTTAATATTCTGTGTTTGCAAATACCACTTTTAGAAAGTAAGTATTTGCTTGCCTAACCATTTGAGCCTGCCTCTGCGAGGTTGTGTATTCCTTGTCTCGGTTTGTGTGTGACAGGACTGGGGAATTCCCGGAGACAGGCTGGGGCAGCCCGGTGGTGAATAAGGAGATCTGCATCTAGATGAGAGGGAGGAGTTGCACCTGGGACCTGAATAGGGCTGGGCCTTCCCTCTACAATGCCGGCTTCACCCCCCTGTGGTGCGTCTGATGCCTCTGCCTTGCACACTAAAAGAAGAGGAGGAAGTCTGTCAACAGAGTGCTCCAGGACTGTACTTACCTTCCACAATGCTTGCTCCACCTCCTGTGGGGCGTCTGATGTGCCTGCGCTGTGAAAGGAAAGGAGAAGTCTGGTAAACAGAGTGCTTCAGAACTGGCTTGAACTGGGCACAGGCTCCTTTCCCTCAGAGAACAAAGGATTTTGGGGTATATTTATTTGGCCCCTGATCCCATGAAATTAGATCACTTCTGGACTTACAAGACGAAACCTCTGCTAAGGAGAGGAACCTGCAGAAACTGAGGAGAGACGATTCCCAAGCTGAAGTGCTGCTTGGGGGATTGGCCTGCAGTGGTTGCCTGACAGCCAAAGAGAGGAGAAAGAACTTTGTGGACTTTACTTTCAACTTGTGAAAAGATCTCCAAGGGCTTGGAAGAGAGCTTGTCCCCTGACTGAAGTCTCAGGACCAGAATACTTCACCAGCCTTTGTGAATTGCTGCTGGAAACACTGTTTCAGTGGCTACAGAGGCAGAGAGCTGTGACCGACTCTCACGACCGGCCCAGTGTCCTGTAGGCACCGCATCAAGCAATGTCCGCCTCAAACAACGCAAGCTCTGAGCTCACAGACTCCGTCCAGACGGCGTCACCGAGCCGTTGCCTGTACCGCGACTGGTGGACACCGCGACATGCAACGCCTCGTTACACTGAATCGTACTGGTCTGACCGACGCGGTCACTGCTGCTGACTTTGAGTCCTGTGAACGCACTGGAGTTGGGCACAGCCTCGCACGCTCCGCAACGCACCGCCTGACTCACACCGATGTCCGGACTCATCGACGCCAGCTCCCAAACTCCAGCTCTGTCGCCGCACCGCAAGCTGGGAGCACCGCAACGAAGCACCGTCTCGCCCTGCAATGCACGCCTTGGATCCACCGACTCTATCAACGGGTCGCTGCCTCCACCACATAGAGGGACAACGCATCCTGCAACGCTTTCTTTTCTACACCGCGACGAACACTGGAACCAGCTCGCACGTCCGTGCTGGCCGCATCAAGTAAAAGGTACTGTGACTGAGTCTGTCGACATTTGAGTGGGCCCGTATCGACGCGGTCCGCTGGATTTGCTAGACTCTGTGGTATTTCAACAACGCTGTAGCTGGACCAGGCTACCGACTCGCACAGAACCTTGATTTAAGCCTTTTAACCCGGACTCTTGAAATCTAATAGTACTGTGGATTCTTTTTGTCGTTTATTGGTCTTGTGGTAACTCTGTATAAAATACTTATTTTTTATATAAAACCTTGTGTGGCGTCCTTGTAGTGTTGTCACTGGGTTACTGTATGTGGTCACAAATGCTTAACTTACAACGCCTCTGAGATTAAGCCTTGCTGCTCGTGCCAAGCTACCAAGGGGGTGAGCAGGGGTTATTTTAGGAGTGTACCCCCCTTACTCTGAGTAGAGGAGACGGTCCCTATTTGTTACAAGTACCTACCTGTGCCATCTAGAGACCCCCAATTCTAACAGGGGCGTTTACAAAAAAAAGTGAGCATGGACAGGAAGAATTATGAAGAGTGGGCTCTAGTTTTTGTCCGGGGCCGTGGATTTAGGGAACACAAAGGATCACCTAGGGATGTCTACAGAGAATACGTACAGTCAGTTAATGACTAGGTTACATCTAGATCATACTTGATGCAAGGTGGTAAAATGAGTATTTGTTCCATCAATGCCTGTGGGCTTAACGATAAGTGTTAGCAGGAAAGAGTTGCTGAAATACTTAGAACAGAGGTCTTCAAACTTTTGGATGCCGAGACCCCCCTGTCAACATTTTCAGGCGTAAGAACCCCCTCCTGACTAAAATTTGTAAACCTCTAGGCAGGGCTACTGGAAATATGAGGCAGGTGAAGACCAAATTATGCAACAGGCTTGACTAAATTGTGTGAATAGAAAATGTAAATAATGTTCTGTGATGCTGCGTATTTTGGGGTAGCATTGCTTTAATATTTTGAAATTTTTTAAACACAGTACCACTGAGGAAAGATTTCACCCCATCAGTACCAGTGTATAACCAAAATACAGCAATTAACATCAGAAAGATGTCTGGTCACCCTTTGTAAAGGGCCTCCCACTCCGCAGGAATATGCGCTGCCACATTAGAAGCTCACCTGGCCATGGCCGGGAGCTGTAAGGGTCCCTTCAAACCCGGGCGGTCTTGTGCAGAGTTAAGCAGTTTACCCATGCCCCTTTCCTCACACCCCCTTCCTTCCATCCCTCTCTTTTCTCCTCTGCCTATCCCGGATCCCTCTCGCACATTGCAGGCAGATGGTTAATAGCCCCAGGACACCTTTTGGTATCAGTAGCACACTACAAATGTAAATATTAATAGGCAGAAGCAGGGGATCCACTAGACCCGATCTTCGGGGGGTTAACACTCCCAGCTAGGGCTGGCCCTAGCACTAGTCACACACGGTGCAACAGTATTCCCATCTTCTCCATGAATTCCCTCACTACCACTCACCAACAATACACCTCATCTCTCTATAGCACCTGTCTGACAAGCATTTCATTTTTTTATAGCGCTACTCATAGTTTACTCACACTCAGTTCTGTGATGTGCATGGTAAATCTTCTTTGTACCAGGCACTTTAACCTTCTGCACTGTGTGGGTGACAAGAGTGCCCATGTGACTGCACGGTGAGCAATGCAACAGTGTGAGAGTAGGGTAAAAGGAGTGACTACAGGGTGAGTGAGGTGACCATATGAATTTGGGTTCGGCAGTAAGTGCAGAGTGAGAAGAATTAGTGCATGGTTAGTGATGGCCTTGTTTGAGTGAGCTACAGATTGAGCAGTGAGGGGGGACAGGTGTGTGAAGTGTCACATGAGTGCAGGGTGAGAAGTGTGCTCGTGTGACTGCAGGGTGAGGTACAGAGTAAACAATGCAAGCGCATTTTTAGTGCAGAGTGATCAATGGGAGAGCAGGGTGAGCTGGTGAATATTGTGAGTGCATGGTGATCAGTGTGAGTGCATTGTGATCACTGTAAGTGCATTATGATTACTGTGAATGCAGGGTGAGCGGGTGAATGTTGTGAGTGCATGGTGATCCGTGTCAGTGCACTGTGATCAGTGTGAGTGCATTATGATCACTGTGAGTGCAGGGTGAGCGGGTGAATGGTGTGAGTGCATGGTGATCAGTGTGAGTGCATTGTGATCACTGTGAGTGCAGGGTGAGCTGGTGAATAGTGTGAGTGCACGGTGATCAGTGTGAGTGCATGGTGATCAGTGTGAGTGCAGGGTGAGCGGGTGAATGATGTGAGTGCATTGTGATCAGTTGGAGTGCATTGTGATCACTGTGAGTGCAGGGTGAGTGAGTGAATGTTTTGAGTGCATGGTGATCAGTGTGAGTGCATGGTGATCAGTGTGAGTGCATTGTGATCAGTGTGATTGCAGGGTGAGCGGGTGAATGATGTGAGTGCATGGTGATTGGTGTGAGTGCATGGTGATCAGTGTGAGTGCATGGTGATCAGTGTGAGTGCATTGTGATTGCTGTGAGTGCATGGTGATCAGTGTGAGTGCATTGTGATCAGTTTGAGTGCATTGGGATCGCTGTGAGTGCATGGCGATCGCTGTGAGTGCATGGCGATCGCTGTGAGTGCCTGGTTATCAGCGTGAGTGCATTGTGATCGCTATGAGTGCATGGCAATCAGTGTGAGTACATTGTGATCGCTGGGAGAGCAGGGTGAGCGTGAAAGTGGAGGAAATAAATAATGTGCTGGTCCTGCAACAAACTTCCAGTCTTATGATTAGGGTTACCAGCTCATTATTTTGATGGCTCAGAAATAAGCAGTCACCTAAAGCTGTCTTTTTAGCACTTGTCTGTGAATACTTAGAACAGCAAATATAAATAGAGATAACTTTTAATTGTGTTCTAGGGATGCCTCAATGATCCATGACTGATAATTAAAGAGAACCAAGACAGAAAAGTCACACAACTAATTAATACACACTTTTTTATTCATAACTCTATTTAGTATCAAGAGCAGGTCTCGGCAGGCTCTTTAAACAACACACAGCAGGCATGTTTCTTTTGGCAACACAACTTTATATTCCTTTTCATTAAATGCATTCTCTCACTACAGCAGTAAGTGTAAAAATAGAACTGTAAGGAATAGGCAGAGTGGGGGCCCAGGGGGTACTGGAACCATCAAAAAACTAAGCTTTGGTAACAAGTTAACTAAGTCATGTAAATATACTAATGGTCTTTAAAGACCTGTGAAAAACTCGGGCGTGCCAGAGATAAGACTCCAGACACTGCCCAGCTGAGCCCCCAGCAGTGCGAGCTGCACTGCAGCAGCCCGGGCTGAGACACAGAATGGGGTATGAGGAAAGCTGAAGCCCTGGAGGCCACAGGAGAAGTGTGACTGTGAATGCGCGACCCCCTTCACATCACTCCACGACCCCCTGGGGGTCGCACTCCACAGTTTGAAGACCCCTGACTTAGAACAAGGGGACCGGATTTCATTTGTGGGCAGGAGACTCATATCTATAGTGGAGAAGCGTGGCTCAATGGTTAGAGAGGCAGACCCTGATGCAGAGGTCTGGCCCGGGACCAGGGTTCAATTCCCGGCTCGGCGGCTCTTGGACTCAATTTCTCAGGACCTGATAATTCTCGCCTCAGTTCCTAGTCTAATCACAGGTCCAACTCTGTGACTCTGGGCAATAGCTTGCTTAATCTCCACAACGGCCCCAGCAGCGCTGTGGATGCCTGGCTTCACCTTGGGGGTGCCCAGGAGTGGACATTTCACAGGAAAGCCAGGATGGGTTCCACAGCGGTATGAATACAGCGCTACGAGGCCTCCGGGTAGAAGTGCGCTATATAAATACTCTACATTTACATCTCTAGGTATAAGAAGAATTTACTGCAGGTCAGGGGCTACTCCCTGTTAGCATGCATGTCACAAATGGCTTCAACTAGGAGGAGTCGCAATACTCGCCAAAAGGGGTCTCAAATTGCACAAGCTGGTGAATAAATTTGGTCACTCTGTGATTTTAGAGTGCCTGGCCACTGGCAGCAGGTTTACCACCTGTTAAATACATGGGTCAAACTTGGACAAGGCAGCAGTTTGGGAGGAGTTGGCTGTGGAGTTAGCTTTGCGGTCTACATCCTTGATTGTGTGTGTAGATTTTAATATACATCTCGAAGTTGGGGGTAGCAGTAAGCAGACAAATAAATGTACAAGGAGGAAGCCCCACATTTACAGGAGACTGTCCCTTTTTTAAGAGAAGTCACAGGTTGATTGATACCTGGGACCAAATGAACCCTCTTGTTCCCGGGTATACATATTTTTTGTACCCACATCAAAAATATGGCTGCTTGGCCTACTTCTTGGTATCCTCAGGGCTGATGGTGAAATCTTCCGTAAAAAAACTCCCAAAGATCTTCTCAGACTGTAAACCCTTAATCCTTGTGCTATGGGGGCAGGGAAACACCCGGCAACTGGACATTTGAATGAAAGTTGCTTGTAAATACAAATGATTTAGACCACATGAAAAAATGGATTGTAGATTTCATGGGAATAAATATACAGTGCATTCATAGGTGCAGCATGGGATTGATTCAATGCAGGAGTAAGGGGAAAAACGAATAGTTTTGTATTGTTCTACTTGAAACAGACGCAAAGGAGATTAGGGGATTATACAAGGATATAGGTAGTCTGGAGCTACAGTATATGAGGATAATACATACAGGTCAGAACGGCCTAGAGAGACATTAAAAAATTATGATAGTGAAAGCTATGATCAATCGCTATTATTCAAGTAACTTGGCTCACACATTTTAGACCCATAGGACAGGGACATATGAATACAGTGAGTTGGCTGGTAGAATTCTGAGCTTCCATAGTTGTCATCAAGAGGCAGATAGGGGAATTGACACAGTTGTTGGAAGTGATTGGAGCGTAGCCACTACCATGAAATCTATAATCAAAGTATTTGAGGATTACTATAGGAGGTTATATTTGGAGGATAAGCATCCCTCCTCAGGTCAGTTTTTTTTTTTTTAATCAGTAAAAAATGACGTCTTAGACCCAGGGGAGGTGGAAGCATTAAATGCAGATATATGCCTGGAGGAAGTAGCCAATGCCATAAAATCATTTGCCTCTGGTAAAGCGTCGGCCTAGAGAAGCTACCCGTAGATTTTTATGAAAACGTTTTTCTTAGAACTAGATAAAGATCTAATAGATTTGGTTTTGGGAGTCCAGCGGGAGGGGATTCCACCAACCTCCTTGAAAGGGTGGGGCGGGTACCAATAGTAGTTTTCAGGGAAATCCTCCAAATAACCCTGGGTCATATTGTCCGATATCCCTGATCAATTCAGATGCAAAACTCTACCCCTAGATCTAAGCCACTCATATGGGGAGGATCATGACCAAAGTAGTATCACCATGACAACATGGAGGTGTCCACGGGTGCCGGACTACACACCATCTAAAACGGGCCATCTCACTATTCGACATAATAGCGACTGCAGGTGATCCTTTGGCCATGATTCTTCTCAATGACGACAAGGCATTCGTTGGAGTTTCTTGTGGGTATCTCTGGAGTATACTGAGATGCAAGGGTATTGGGCCAGGCCTAGTGAAGGTTATCCAAGCATTATGTCATCACCCATTCACTCAACTTCAAATTATGGGCCAGGAATCTGACAGGATTCAGATTTTGTGGGGTACACTGCAGGACGTCTCCAGCTCTCCCATTCGTTTTACTCTGTGCATTGATCCTTTTATAAATCAGCTGGTTCAGACTCATCTGATTAAGCCTATGAGTGTGAATGGCTTTGATACTAAGGTATTAGCATATACCGACAACGTAGCAGTGCTGACACCTGACCCTCGGACTGCATTGGTGGAAATAGAAACAATGGCGTAAGAGTTTGGCTCACTTAAAGGGTATCACTTAAATAAGGGGAAACCCCAGTTAAGTTGTACCAATAGCATTGACCTCTGAGACAATCAGATGATGGATAATTCCACTTATCTGTGGATGCAAATCCTGGCAGATGTTGGCACCATCTATAAATTGAATCTTGATTCAATCTTGGAGAAGGCTAGTCAAGACTTAAAGAGGATCAGCAGACGATATTTTACTCTAGTTGTTCGTTGTAATGTACTGAAAATGATCTTTCGCCCGAATGTGCTCTATCTTTTTAGAGCCATACCTTTAGAGTTTGAATCATTGTGGATTAAAAAAATAGATGCCATTTGCTCTAAATTCATCTGGCAATGTACTAAGGTATGACAGGCTTTAAAATATTTTTTTGTTGAGTGCCCGAAGGGGTGGACATTACCCAATTTTAAAGTTGTAATATTGGACAGCGTGGTTGCAACATATGAGAGCTCTATTTTCAGCTAAGAGATACACTCAGACACCAGTTTTTTTGTCTGTGAATCCTCCAAGTATTTACGAACTTGCTTTGGGTAGTAGAGCTAAGGGCTGATTTCTAAGATATATCGAACCTAGCTAATAAAAATAAAGTTTTGCATTCCCCCATTTTTACATCAATATTCCACAATGGACCTTGTAAGAAGTGGGAAAAAGCGGGATCACTCGTTTGGGGGACTTATTCAGTCAGGACCAATTATGCAAGTTTGCTGAGCTGCAGCAATATTTTGGATTAACCAGTAAATCCTTTTTAGGTCTCGGCTAGCGTGGCTGCGCATATGCGCAGTTCGCTCGGCGAGAGTTATGCTAAACGGTGGTCAGCCATTGGAAAAGAACTGTGTGTGTTACCTCCCTTTGGCTTTTTCTGCCGTCCCACTTGGACGGGCTCACCTGCTTTCCATTTGTCGCAAATGATTTCTTATCTTTATGGGGCCATGTGTTTAAACACATGGCCCCATAAAGACAAGCTCTGCCGCGTGTTTATTTTGGCATCTCGCTTTCACTTTAAAGTGAAAGCGCGATGCAAAAATAAACCACGGCTGCCTGGGGATCGCTTGTTCATGTTACATCTGCATGTGCTTGCAAACAAATATGTACATATTGCATGCTTGCTTTTTTATTTTTTTTGTTCATTCGGTGTGATGTTCTGTGCGTTTGTAGCATTGTAAACCTGTGGAGTGAAATGACCTATGCCTTACGTGACAAAGAACACTCGTACTTGTTCCACTTTTTCTTTAAACAAGTGAAAATGTCTGTTGACATTTCTCCAACATTCTTATTTTTAGTCCGTCTATTGCCTGCGCAAACGCCTCTGCTTGCAACCCTTAAGGAACTTCAACTACTCTGTTGTGTCTACTTCCTGGTGGTCTCTGCATACCTCATGCCACCACGTATTCCAGTCCTGATGTTGTTTAACATTTTAGGACCCTAGTGTAATTTTCCCGATTCATGCCCTTACATAGGTATAAATCACCATGTCCTTATATAGGCATAGAAATCATAACCATATTTAGGCATAGCTCATGCACTCCAAATACGGCATAGCTACTTCCACTAGTTCCGAAAATCCACAACAACTTCTTTGAAAACGCGGCTGCAGCAGTTAGGGACTTCCCCTTGCTTGAATATTGATTTGTCCAAGAACTCATGGAGTTTTCAAAGAACTGAGACTCTTTGATGACGTTATTATGTCCACCTTTACGTCAAACTCTGCACCTTCAAGGTATAAATATGCCGACACTTGCCCAAGCAAACACGCAGTGTTTTGGAGGAGTTCGACTATCTACTTGACCAACGCATCTCACTATAGCAAGTGCCAAAGGAAGCCTACCCTCCAGCAGACGCACTGAGAGAGACACTGTCTTTTCTCTTGCCGAGAAATCCAGCTCCAGTGTTTCCAAGCTCCCCTTGTGGGGTGTTGGGAAATCGAGTGCTGAGACAGACCTCCTTCATTCTAAACCAAGGTACGGAGCTGATTAGACCCTAAAATAAATCTTGGATAGATTATTGGCAAAAGAATACTAAACTTATGCTACACCACACTTACTTCTTCCCTCGTACTAGAGTTAGGTTAGGTACATCGGGGTAGGAGTATTTTAGAAGCACCAGTTGAGTACTTTTAGTCTTTATTTATTTATGTATGTATTTTATGGCTTAGAAACCATACCATGGTTTTACAGTATTATTTTATAATACTCTTCTTAGTGTGCAGCCGAATGACCTACCCACGCCGCCTGGACCTGGCGGCGTGGGTAGGTCATTCGGCTGCACACTAGGCTTCTAAAACCCCAAGATACATGGGAGTGAGAGCCTGAAGTGTTGACCGCCGGGTACTGTTGATGCCTAGATTTATGACACTATTATGCGGATCCAGCTTATCACAGGTACATTGACACACTAGACATTGCACTGTGTTTTCATGAACCTATGTACAATTCACACAACGGTTCAGTGTAGATAGTTTACGGTCCTGAAGAATCGCGAGTCATTAGACACATACGCGAGAAACATGTTGACCGTTACAAATATTTTTTACTAACCGACATCTAGAGAGGAGACATAATACTCCACTGAGTGCCGGTTATATTCCTTTTAGCTAGGGCAGGAGACCCCCAGAATAAAAGTCAAATTCAGGCACTCCCAGCCCTATTTTAAACTAACGATCACGTCTACACTTTTCTGGCCCCATACCCGCACTTCACAACACAGCTGTTGGATAAAAGATCTCTGGTAAAGTGCCCCTCTTTGAGGTGAGCCCATTGGGTATTGCACCGCTGACCCAACGAGGAGCAGCCCATATGATGAAGCATGACACCTGAAAGGGTGTGTGAGGGCATTAAAATCCAAAAAATGGATTTCCAACTGTAGATCTCTTTGAGAAACAGTAGTGTCCAGCTCCCTAGTGACTTCTCCTATACCCACATGAGGAACAGCACAAACAATCTTTCCTTGACGTTCTGACTGGGGTATAAGTTTGTGCTGGACCTCCCACTCATCAAGTGGACAATCGTCCCCCCTCCCCCCTCCTTTTTGAATACAACAGTGGCGGTTTCTCTTTGCAGGCGTCGGGGCTCCGCCCCAGGTACATTTTCACATTTGCAAGAGAAGAATAGAGATCACATTTGAATAGAGATCACATTTATTTAATTACAAAAACTGCCAAAGAACCCCGGCCCTTGGCACTGTCTCTGACTCTGCCGTACTCTGACACTCTGCCCCACTCACCAATACCGCCGCACAAGCTCCGCTGTTCACAACTTCACATTACGTCACATCATGTGACTGATTGCTTTGCTGCTCCCGGGCCCAAAGAAGCCTGCTATGTCTTTGCGGGCTGAGAACCTCACAGCCCTGAAGGCTGTGATGTCATCAGCTAGGCAAAGAACTAGCTGAAAAGTCCAGTCTCCACCCCCTGATGGCGTGGAGATTAAGTTAGCCCCGGGCATTTTTAGCACAAGCCCAGGATCGCTAACTCTCCACGTCAATCAGAGAGTGGAGGCGAGTTGCCATGGTGTCACCCCACCCCTTTCCAACTCGTCACAGGGCATGGTGAGACCCACCCTGTGACGAGTTGGGAAAGGGTGTGAGTGACCGTCTGCGCAGGCTCAGACTGCTTCCCGCGCGCATGAGTCGGCAGTTGGAGGAGTGGTAGCCATGTTATCCAGACAGACGATCACAGACTGTATTAAAGCTGAGCGTAGACTAGCCGGTCGAGGAGCCTCAGTCTGTCCTGATGGAAGCGGATCGGTCGTGCCCTGCAGCAGCAGCTAGTCCATGTGGTTGCAGGCTGCCAGGTGGTTGCTGTCCGGAGTAGACCTGTGAACTCGGGCTAGTTCACCAGGTAGGGCCCCCGGGCGGGCAGTTTTTAACTTATAGGCCTGCATGCGTGTTATTCTCTCTGATGGTGGAGCCGAGGAATAAGGGGAGATAGTTTGGCTGAGTGATCCGTAAACGGAAAGTTAGGTTTGGCCCAGCCGTTTTTTTTGTAATGAATCACATTTCATAATACGTTCCCTTTATTCATTCAACACATACGGACGCACTGCTGCTGTGACGGTACACCGTACATTAGAAGGTACAAGATATTGGATAACACATCTATTGCACGTCAGGATCCGGACTAGATTGCACAATTTCTTCATTCATGCAAAATGGAGTGAATGCGTTTGCCAATTCTGTAGTGGGAAATGGAACACGCAAAGTTTGCAGAAGTTTTTCTGCAGCGTGGCAGAACTGAAGCAAACTAAAGGTGGCCTGTTTCTAGCACATTTACTGACACTGACAGCATTTCTACTCCCTGAAATTGAAAATATGTAATTGATCTTCAGACAAACTCAATTTGTTCCATTGTTTCTGAAGGCAATGTAAATGATACAAAATCTGTTTGCTTTATTAATTAACAACGTTTCTTCAGGATTCAATTGTTTCTTTGCTAGAAACTATCTCATGTAGTTAAACTAATTTATAATCAAGGCAGTTATTGTTTACGCTATAATGCCTTTTCTCAAACTTTTCCCGAGTTCAGTAATATGTTCATGTAAAACGGGTAAGAGCAGCAAAGCCTGTTTGTTCAATTTTCAATTTTTTTGCAGTTTTTTATATAGCGCATATTAGACTGTAGGGTCCGGGAACCTTTACACGAGCACCAGTTACATTACAGATGCACACATTCATTTTTGGCAGGAATGGGGAGATTAAGTGATTTGGCCAGATTTACAGGATGTTGAGCCAATGCAGCGACTAGAATTTATAATGAAATCTTTCTTATCTGACACAATAGCGTTAGTCTCTGTGATATTATACACAGGCCAGCGGCCAATACCGGGCCTGCTGCGCCAAACAGATATAAATGCTGCACACGCAATATTGAATGGGGTGGCTGTGCACGTCCTGGCACCAGCAGGGAAAGGGCATATTGGCACAGGGGCGGTGGGTGACATTTCAAAGTGGTGGGGCGCAAAGCGATTTGCATACTGCACCGTAGCGAGTGAGCGCAGCGAGCGAGCCCGACACCCAAAAGGGGGGTTTGGGGGGATAACCCCCCCCCAAGAAAATTTTGAAAAAAAAGAAGAAAAATCGTGCATTTTCAAGCAAATTTGAGAAAGCAGGAAGGTTAATAAAGCAATTGTGAAAGTGCAGTTATTACATTAGTAGATGGCATAACATAGGTAGCTGCTTATTCAGTATAACCACAGAGCTTCATACATTCCGTCCTATTACGCTCAGGTGCTGAATTCAGGCTATAAGACTTTCATGAAAATCTCAGCTCTAAGAGTAGAAGAAGTTGCACAGCAGTTGGGAAACAGCCTTCACAAAGCATTAGGAAAATGAGAGGCAATTACTTGAAAGCAAACTGAAAGCAATGCATCAAGTAGTAACTTAAAGCAATGCATCCAGCAAAACAGTGCATGCAGTCAACCATACAAAAGTAAACTAAAGCAAGAGTGAACCTGTGAACCTTCACTTTGAAAGCAGGGTGTTAGTCAACAGGCCAGTCACATACATTTAAACTGAAGAAGAGTACACTTCAGCATGCAGGCACCAACATAAAAGCACCAAGCAAGTCAAAAAATGAAAGCAATACATCCAGCAAACTAGACAGTGACTCAAAAAGTAAACTGAAGCAAGTGCAGACTGAAAGGAATGCGCAGTCATAAGTCAGAAAACCAGTCACCCAGAAAACCAGACCAGCACACCAAAGCATCCCACCCCTGATTGGATGGCAGCTGTGCTCTTAGGGTCACCCCTCAGTTTTTTGGCAGGGTTGAGCACCCCCAGTTTTACGCCCTCTGCGACTGAAGGGGAGATAGGCAAAAGGGGTCATAATGGGACATCTGGCACAGCCACTTTGTAATCGAGGTCACCCACCCACCTCAAGACTGAGTTACAGGCTGATCTTAAATCTTTAAACAACCACAAGGGTCTCCAGCTAGTTGGTTCTTGAGCCAAAGGAGTCCTCAGCTCACTGGTAATCTTTACATCGCGCCTGAGATGACATGACAATGTCCCTTAATCCGGAGCAACTGTGGGGACTGGTCTGGGTCCGGATCTGACTTGGTACGAGCAGGATACAAAAAGTAACGGGTAGGTGGTAACCCACTTCAAGTGAAGGAGCTGTAAGGAACCTAAGTGTACTGGTGTTCATACCACTTACAGGGCAGCTCTGGCTTTTCTCAGGGTGGGTGTCAGCTGTGTGATGAAACCAGCATGTGAAGCAGTTACCTCAAACAAACTAAAACCAATGCACTCATCAAGACAAGGAGTTACATGAAATCAAATAGAAAACCACCATCAAGCCAGGTAGTCACCTAAAGGCAAATTGAAGTGACTGCACACTATGGGAAGTGCACTTCACCAGCCAGCCTATTACACTAAAGGAAAATAAAAGCAATGCTTCCAGTAAACAAGACAACATAAATTGAAAATGTTTCCCCGCAGGACCAACAGTCACAAAAAGTAAAGAAACAGAATGAAGTCAGAGGCACTCCAGAAATCCAGGTAGTCACACAAAATCATAACTGATTGAGCAAACTGTGTACTGAAAACGATTGCAAATAAGACAATTATATCAGAACAAACTAGTCACAGGGAAATAAACGCATGCACCCATCAAGCCGTGCATCACAAGTCAGCAAACGGAATCGAATTAAACCAGCAATACTTGGTGTCACTCAAAAGCAAGTATAAAGTGCACTTCAGCAAGCAGGTCAGCCACATTAACATGATCTAATCCCTGGAGGTTAATTACACACAATTTACATATATCGGAAGGGTCTGAGTCACGTTATGGATTAAACCACTGCTTCAAAAGTTCTGTTGGCAGACTAAAAAGGCACACAGAGACGTAAGGTATTTATTTCTCTTTCCCGCCTGCTCACTTTTTAAAAATACCTCCTTTGTTCAAAATGGCTGGAGCCATAAACCTGTAACAATAAATCCCCTCCGGTACCTCTGTCCACGAGGCTCCTCAGTTAACTCCCCCACACAGGGATAAGCATTCCACCCAGCGAGCTGGAGCATTGCTGGCTTAGACGGAGAGTGAAATTCCTTCCCCTATGTTAAAAGTAACAGCAGCAGCCAGAGGACTAATATCTCCACCTCCACTGCTTGCATGTAGAGGAAGGGAAACTGCTCTTCCAAGCAACAGCAACAAACAGAGGACTACTGTCTAACCCGGTTATTTGGCGGCCATTTTTGACTAGTTTCTCTCGGGCGGGGATCATTATCTGAACAGACACTAAGAACCTAGCATATTAGACTAATCTCAACTACCAACTACTGTGCTCAGTTGTGTATTCACACCATCTTGTGAAAGGATGTTTGTTGGTTGTTGGTTTGTTGGTTACTCGGTAATGCACTGCCTCTGATTGCTACCTCATACATGAAAGATTGGCTGCCTATTATTGCAGTATTATAATTCTACCTATATTTTGAACAGGCTGCCTATTATCGTCTGCCTATTATTGCAGTATTATAATTCTACCTATATTTTAACAGTGTTAATGCAGATTGCTACTTCATATATGAAACTATTATTCCCCTACCTGTATTTTAAAGTTTTGTAATGCACGGCTTGTGATTGCTACCTCATACATGCCTATTATTGCAGCAGTATAATCCTACCTATATGCTGAACGTTTGCAATGCAGATTGCGACCTCATATATGAATGAATCTCTGCCTATTATTGCAGTATTATAATTCCACCTATATTCTGAACATAATAACGCTCAGAGTACACCCCATTTATGGTTGTTTACTAACTAATGTCACCTTCGATTCTTTGATTCAGATTTTTGACGCATATACTGTATTGTGTACATTTTCGTTTATTGTAAACTTGCACATTTCTCACTTTTCTTCACTGTCAATGTACTAGCACTACCTCAAATTGTTCTGGTGAATAACTAGTATTATTATTGCTCATTATGCACCGTTTGACACCACTCATACTGTTATATTCTTGTATATTTCGCTACATTATTTAAGCTGGACCGTCCGCTACCTCATATTTCGCTACATTATTTAAGCTGTACCATCCGCTACCTCATATTTCTTCACTCATTAGTGTACACTGTGTGTCGCACTATCATCTACCCTCCCACACCCACCTCACCGCCACACTCACCTACACATATAACGCCATCCTAGCATGGAGCCCATCGGCAGGCACACATTTAAAATCAACTACCCATCCGCACTCACCAAAAAAGCCGCTAAACGCTTTAAACACAACTTCCTGAGGTCTCACCCTGAAATCCCCTTTGTCGACACCTACTTCTCACCAGTCAATGGATCCCTTAACATCGATATCATCTTCCACACCTCTCGCAGAGCTCAATGGAGAAAAATGTTCCTCACACTACTCACTGTCTCCACCACCAGGAAATCTGCTCACTGCTTCACTCTCTCCATCACACCCTCCCAACTCTTCCTAGGCAGAACCACTATTACTATCTACAATAACGGGATTGTCCTAATTCAATCCACAGACAGGAACCTGGAACTACTAGACAACCTGTTCCCCACTTTCAAAGAGAACCTCTCCAACCATCGGACCCCCACTCACATCCCCGCCAGTATTATCACACTAGACCTCACAGCCCCCACCGACAACTCTTCTTACCTAGCTCAGCACCAGAACGACATACACCTCACCTCCTCCCCCAACACAACAGCCACTCACCCACCTGCTGCAACCACCCCACACTCCGCAATCACAGACATAAATAACCTCCCATCACACATCAGCCGACCCAACACTCCCACCCCGGTGACACCCACTCATTATACTCCCACCCATCCTCTCCCCCCTGACATCATAGACCCCGCCCACAACCCCTCTAACCTAGTTCAGCACCAGATCGACACACATAGCGACAAATCCCACACCCTGTCCCCCCCCTCTCTCAGCCCCCACTTCCACACGCTAACTAACCATACAGAGCACACCACATCTACTACCCTATCCCCCCCGCCCCACGACAGGACCATCTCCAACCTCAACTCCCCCCCCACTCTCAGCCCTCACTTCCCTTCAGGCTCCCCTTTCACCACCATCATACACTCCACTTCCACCCCGCTCTCTCCGCCTGCCATGAATCCCCGCCTCCACGCCCCCAATCTCCTTCATACTTCATCCACTCCCATCGCCCCCCTACCCTCTCTCCCTAACACCAACCCGCACGACGACAACACGGAGCCCTGCATGAACACTAACCCTCCCCCCCACCCGCACGCTAAGTCCCAGGTCAGCCACCCAACCATGACTTCCACCCCCAGCACTAATACTCACCCCACGCTAGACAAGATTATGTCCTTCCTCCTACAACTCAAAGAAGAAATTCACACCATCAAGGAAGACATGCACATCATCAAAGAGCTGATCACCACACCCCCTAGACTCGCCTCACCCACCACCATCTCCCCTCTCAACATGCTCCCCTCCCGTCCGGACGACGCTCCTAAGCCATGTCCCACGCACCGGACCGCGATCCATGCCCACAATCGCAACAAGCACAACCGCCACACTCACTGGACCGCGATCCCCGCCCACAATCGCAACAACCGCCCCCTTCGTACATGCAACCCCCACTCGGACCTCGACACTCTCTCCCTCCTCCGCTTCTACGACCAAGCTCCCCTAAACCTCACAACGGCTCCGCAACTCCCCATCCCCACAATACACTCAAACCCCCGTAGATCCTCCACTCTCAACAACAGAATATCCGTCCCTAATAACCTTAGAAAAGTCCCCCTCTCTCTAGCACCCTCTTCCTCTCCAGACACACCCCGTCTCAAATGCACTCTCATAAACTGCAGATCGGCTTCTAAACACTCCGCCGCCATCGCTGATCTCATCCTCAGATTGGACCTTGACCTAATCATCCTGACTGAAACCTGGTTAACCGAATCCTCTACACCTATAATGGACATTCTGGTCCCCCCTAACTACCACATCATTAGGCTTGACAGGTCTGGCAAGATAGGTGGCGGAATCGCTTGCATATACAGGAACAGCCTTTCTGTTCTGAAAGTCCCCATGCCGTCCCTACCCTCTCCAACTTCCTACGAATACATCTGCCTCGATATCATCAGTGATGGCAAACCGATTTGCTCTCTCCATAGCATTTACCACCCTCCCAGAGACCACCTCACCTTCGCCCAGCAAATGATGGACCTGATTTCAACCAACGCAGGACGACAGCTCACCCAAATATACCTGGGCGACTTCAACCTCCATTGGAACGATCTTAACGATGCGGTGGTAAATAGTCTTAAAAGCTTCCTCAGCGCCCTGGACCTCACACAATTATGCAACAGCCCGACCCACGTAAAAGGCTCCATCCTCGACCTCATCATCGCCAAAGAGGGCGCTATTCAACTTGAGGCTATTCAACCCTGTGACTGGTCAGACCATCATATTGTTACATTTCACATCAATGAAAAAGTCAAACTCAACTCTGTTCAACCCACCAGACCTAAAGTCTGGAAAAGAGACCTGAAAAGACTCAACCCATTATCCTTACCTCAGAACAGTCGCGACCTCCTACTCCCCCCTACTGGCGTTACAGATGTCCAATCTCTGACTGACCACTATCTTAGTGCAGTGACCTCAATAATTAATGAGGCTGCTCCCATGCAGCTAAAAAGAGTCCCCGCTAAAATCTCCAAACCATGGTACGACGGGAGTCTCAATGAAGATAGACGAGCCATGAGACTGGCAGAGCGCACCTGGAGGACAGCTCCCTCTGCACTACACCTAAAAACCCTGAAGACAAAGAGAAACGCCTACTTCAGGAAAATAAAGCGCTCAAAAGCAAACTTTTTCAGCCTCCAGCTTGACCAAGCAAAAAACCGCCCTAGAAAACTGTTTGAGTTAATCAGAACACAAGCCAAGGAACAACCCCAACCTCTCAGTACCTTGCACGAAGCACCCTCATGTGATGACTTCGCCACTTTCTTTACCCAAAAAACTGACAACATAAAGAATGACCTCCGCGCGGACGCAAGACTCCACAGCACTCTCAATTGCATAACACCCACCGAACCTAAAAACAATGCAACTTGGTCAACCTTTGAAACCTACTCCGAAGAAGAAATAGGCAAACTGCTCAGCACCTTGAAACCTTCCAATCACCTCTCGGATCCCCTCCCTGCCAACGCTGTCAAAGATTTCATCCCACTGCTCCTTCCCCTCTGGACTAAAATCATCAACAGCTCGCTCCAAGAAGGAACTTTCCCTGACTCCCTCAAAATTGGACAAGTCACACCTTTGCTAAAGAAACCTACTGCCGACCCATCCAACTTAAACATGGCCAAATACACTTGACCGATTAGCGTGGTTTTCGGAAGACCCTACTCCGACCTGTATTACTTTGCTCGAACTCTATGCATGTATGAACATGTATGATTATGTATTTCACCTGAATTATTGTTGCTACTACCATCTACGCACACATTTAAATCGCTGTTCGAACTTTATGACTATGTATCTCACCTGTATTATCGATGCTACTGACTATCTATGCACACATTTAACTGTTATATTTGTATTATTGATGTGTTGTTCTACCTATGTGTAACCCCAATCTCTTGCTGGCATTCCCAGCCGTGTAAAGCGCTCTGATATCTGCAAAGATCCTGTTCGCGCTATATAAAACTTTCAAATAAAATAAATAAATAAACAGGAGACTTTCGAGGATACACCCCTAAAAGTCATAGAATCAGTTGCAAAAAAAACAAATGCACTCCAGCAACATAGGAAGTTGAATGAACACCACTGTACATAACAGCACTGTACATAACGCACACATTACACAGAGACTAGCAATCATAGGTGTGTAAAACAATGTATGGGACATGTTATATAAGACAAACGTGGCTGACTGCTTCGTCTGCGTTCTCCCACATTGCCCTGTCCCTTTTCTCCACACACCCCAAAAAGCCCAGCTCCTTTTTCTTTTCTCGTTTTCCTCTTCGTACATTTATTTAGGTTTTATTATGGCGAGGTCTCGATTTTCCTTCCTATTGCTCTACTGGCTGCCTTCCTCAACTCTTTGTGAAGCCAAGCCCTCCATGTCACCCCTTACTTTCAGGGTTACCTCTGCCTTTTTCCCCTAAAGCATAATAAACGCATGCTCTCCCTATAACCATAACTGATGCCCGTCTCCCTTTGCCATTGACACAAGGTCTCCTTTCCATGGACCACTCTATCCATCTCATCACTAAAACCACTGCCCTCTCCGTTAAGGCCCATGTCTTCATCTCACCACGAATGCTCCTCAGAGGCGTGATAAAAACTGTGCCCACTCCCCTCCCGGAACACGATGAGGAGCCCCCGATTCTCCCATGTCTCCAAATATATTCAGTGGCCTTGGGCAGGAAGCCCCGCACTCCATGAAGCGTAGCAGGGGCCTGCCTGACGCCCCGGTCTTCCTTTCTCTATTAATGCCCGTCTCCCTCTTACAGTGCCCCCCTCGCCTTCTCTCTCCGCTGACGTCCTGTCTTCCTTCTACCATTAACTCTCCCGTCTCCCTCCTACTGTTAACACCTTTTCCACTCACTAGTCACGCCCTGCCTGCTTCTCGCTCCCCATAACTGCCCTGATGCCTCTCTCTCACCACCACTAATGACCCTGCTGCTTCTCTCTCACCATTAATCGCCCTGCTACTTCTCTCTCACCATTAATCACCCTGCTGCTTCTCTCTCACCATTAATCGCCCTGATGCTTCTCTCTCACCAATAACGCCCCTATTGCCTGAAAGCGTCATTATTACCTGGAAGAACCTGCGGCGTGAGTGGACTTCAGAGATTCTGAGTTCAGCAAGAGGCTTCGGCTCTTAAGAGTCATAGCCCTTTCCCACCCTCTGAATAGTAGTAAATGCCATACGACACTCTGCACATTTGTATATACTGTAGCAATATGCACATATAGTCTTTTCAATCCATTCCAAATTAATATCATAAAGTTATAGGCTGGCCTGACAATTCGCATCCCAGTAGCTCCATCCTTAAAGTGCAATGTCTTCTGCACACCTGTGGAAACAGCCGTACGTACTGCGCTTCTACTGGAGGTGTGAACGAATTTACGTAGGGAGTGTTGTTGTCCACATTTCCACGGAACACCTATAATGAGAGCACAGACAATCACTTTATGTTGCCCTAAATTTTCATTTAAAGAGTTGCAGCATGTCTCAATCTTCACTGATGGCTAAATATCCTGCCTCTGTGTATTGTCCTCCCTGCCCTGGCTGCACCCCTCTGACCCACACCTGCCTCCTGCTTACACCCCCTGCCCTGGCTGTACACCTCTGACTGCAGCACAGCTCTCCCCTCTACCCCGCCCCATGCTTGCACCCCTGTCCTGCTGCACCCCTCGGACTGAAGTACAGCTCTCCCCTCCATCCTGTACCCCTAATTGCCCTCCCTGCCCTGGCTGCACCCCTGTGACCCACACCTGCCCCCTGCATACACCCCATGCCCTGGCTGTACACCTCTGACTGCAGCACAGCTCTCCCCTCTACCCCGCCCCCTGCTTGCACCCCTGTCCTGCTGCACCCCTCGGACTGAAGCACAGCTCTCCCCTCCACCCCGTCCCCCTAATTGCCCTCCCTGCCCTGGCTGCACCCCTGTGACCCACACCTGCCCCCTGCATACACCCCCTGCCCTGGCTGTACACCTCTGACTGCAGCACAGCTCTCCCCTCTACCCTGTCCCCATGCTTGCACCCCTGTCCTGCTGCACCCCTCGGACTGAAGCACAGCTCTCCCCTCCACCCCGTCCCCCTAATTGCCTTCCCTGCCCTGGCTGCACCCCTGTGACCCACACCTGCCCCCTGCATACACCCCCTGCCCTGGCTGTACACCACAGCTCTCCCCTCCACCCCCGCCCTCCCCTGCTTGCCCCCTGTGCTGGTGTACTCTTCGGACTGTAGCACACCTCTCCCCTCTACCCTCCGACCCCCCTGCTTACACCCCCTGTCCTGGCTGTACCCCTCGGTCTGCAGTACAGCCCTCCTCACACCCCACCCCCACTGCTTGCCCTCCCTGCCCTGGCTGCACCCTTCAGACTGCAGTATAGTCCACCCCCCTGCTTGGCTCGCCTGCTTGCCCCCTTTTCCTGGCTGCACCCCTCGAACTGAAGCACAGCTCTCCCCTCCACCCCGTCCCCCTAATTGCCATCCCTGCCCTGGCTGCCCCCCTGTGACCCACACCTGCCCCCTGCATACACCCCCTGCCCTGGCTGTACACCTCTGACTGCAGCACAGCTCTCCACCGCTGCTGTTAACAAGCATTGGCATAGCCAATAGGTTTTGCTTTTGAGACCTTATAAGTATTTAGTTATGCAGCAGAATATCCTTGGTGCAACAACACCAACTGTTGCATGGCTAAACACTTATAAGGTCCCAAATGCGAGACCTATTGGCTACCCTAGTGCTTGTTTTGCAATGCATTGAGGCCATGGGAAAGAGATTATTACCATAATGCTTGCATTTAACAGCAAAAGGGTTGAAGTTGCTGTATCACTCCTATCATGTATATGTGTTCTCGTATTACAGGTAATCGGGCTTCGCTCCGGTGAGGGTTCTCCATATTATGGTCAGGACCATGCACTTCATCTTGGAAGACTGGCGTTTTACTTTCTGCATTGCTGACTTTAAAAGTGTAATGCACATAAATATATATTATACATATATACATGCAAACACACAATGAGAAAGCATGCTTGTCACGAAAGAGTGAATGTGCATCACATGCTGAGAACTTTTCTCCTGGAGATGCCCGCTGCTTCTACAAATACATTGATTGTGCAGGGAAATTTACAGCAAAGGAACCTGTTCAAATCACCGGGGTCGCCCAAGTTCCCTCCTTGAAAAACGGACCCATGAGCCCCACTACTCTAGTGCGAAGGCAACTAACACACAGTGCGGACAAACACATACGGTTTGCTATTTGTTGTAAGCTACTAATACATAGCTCTGAGGGGGGATAGGAACCACTGTTCGATGCAGACTTGCCCAGAATATTACCAAATTAACATTTCAAGCTCAGTACCTTCTGCACAAAACTAGCCATGAAATAACACATAAGCTGAGCATGCTATAAAACTAGACAACACATAGCAGACTGCTGGAAAACATAACGTGCAATATTAGTTTACACTGCAGACAGAATAGCCTTAAGATGTGCACAAAATCCTCATGAGTTAAGAACCACACCGGTCTATGTGCCTCCCGTTCCAAACAGAGTTTAATTCACACCAGCGATTGCACAAGAGGGGGATATGTAGGTAAAAGAAATATTCCGATTTAGGTGCTGCCAGAAAAGGCACTGAATATTGAAAATGAGCACTAAGTTGTAGTAAATGGACTCGGCAAACACGGCAGGTCCTTGTTTAGAATCTAGATGGCACGCCTAACTACGATTGTGACGAACTTGCCCTTTCTACAGAACACAGTACTTTGTATTACTTTTTCGCTTGGGGGCCACTGTGATTAAAGCAAGCTGGTTTCAAGCAAATGAAGGCGCTGTCAAAGGCAGCTTACAGGTGACAGCCCATGGCGCTATTAGCACGTAGCGCAGGGTCTCATTTCACCATGTTGGGCATTGTACACGACAGGGAACTGTCCCGGACCCTGGTGGCTAATTCCGTTCTGCAAAGGGGAATGCAACATACATAGATAAACATTACAACACTTGCCGAAGTTTTCTTACCGCCGTCCGCCAACATCCTGTTACTCCTCGCAGCGTGTGCGTCAACAGTGTGTGCGCCACCCCCCCCCGGGCGGCATCCAATGATGGCTGCTGCGTGCTGGTGGCCAGCCAATCCTGGCGCTGGGGGGGGCACATTTGCTGCTCGCCCTGTTTGCTTTGAAAACCCGGGCTGTGGCACTGGCAGCAGGCGATCAAGTACCCCCCTGGGTCCCGCTGGGGAACTTAGTGCGCATGCTTGAGATAGTAACCAACAATCCCAAGCATGCGCACAGTGCACTACGGTCTGCCTGAGTGTCACTCAAGCTGCAGGCCACCCCCCCCCTGCACAATTCCCGGCGGACCGCGGTGGGCTGAGGGCGGAGGCTGATTGGATGTATTTAAAAAATGTTAAATGTATAGATAGGATTGCGGCCGGCGGCCGCGATGCGGGTCCATTGTGGCTGGTGGGGCTACGCCCCTACGCCCCAATGGACGCACCGCTGCTGTATTGGCATGTTTGGTTGTTGCTGGTAAATTGCTCGTGGGAGAGGGGAGGGGGGCCTGTTCGAAGGGAAGGTTTCAGGGGAATGGTTTAGGCATCGTTTGTGTTACAGGTCGGGCACCGGAGAGGAACTACACTGGGAGCGGGCGGTTGCGGTGGGGTAGATTATGTTGGAAATCATGGGACATAAGTTTCTGAGCTGGAACGTGAGGGGGTTAGGCACATGCGCTAAGAGATACAGAGTCCTTTCCTTCCTCCGGAGACATAGAGTGTCCATCGCTTGCCTCCAGGAGACCCACCTAGTAGACGAGGGGGCACAGTAGTTAGCCAAAAAATGGCGCGGACAGATGTTTCATGCGTCCTTCTCTACATATGCCAGGGAGGTTCTGATCTGGGTGGACCCTGGGGTACCGTTCGCGATGCAGTATATGGAGGCGGACATTAATGGTCGGTATCTGCTCCTAAGGGCTAAGCTGGATGGCAGGAACATTGTCAATTTTAAATTCCTATGCACCCAATATGGATGACCCGGCCTTCTTTAGGGCCTTACAAGATGTATTGATTCACGACCTGGGGGCCCGACACTTTGGTTTGGGGACTTTAACTGTATTCTTGACCCAGCACTAGATAGGTCTCCGCCCCGGGAGGACACAAAACCCTGTATGACTGTACAGCTCAGGGAGGTCATGGGAAACATAGGGGCAGTAGATGTTTGGCGACAACGGAACACAACGCAGAAGGTATACACTTGCTTCTCCCCCACACACAACACCCACCGCTGTTTAGATAGAGTCTTCGTGGCTAATGCTGAGCTTACTATGTCTGTGGAGGTTACTCACCAGGCTCGTTTTTTATCGGATCATTCTCCAGTAGCTTGCATGGTTCAGTGGGGGCTTTCGATTGCTCGTCCTCGTACATGGAGGCTCCCGGTGGGGGCGTGACTAGCAGCCGATGAGGACGGACACAGCCTAGAGAGGCTCCCGACCCTCAGCCCGGTTATCCTGAAATCATCCGTGACCAGGCGTGGGATCCCCGTGAAACTCGGGTCGATCCCACGGCTACCATCTGTGCCTGCTCTGGTTGAGTAGCGAGCCGGCTGGACGACTACAACGGGCTGAACGGACTGCGGAGTGCCCGACTTGGAGAGGTGCAAAATGGCGGCGTGAGAAATCGCCGGCGGCTGCTGGCAAACAACAGGTCTCCCCTAGTGCCCTGCGGAACGGAGACTGCGGACCTTTGACCGAGCGAGTGGCGATTTCACCCTGACTTGGCGCCCCAGTGGATCCGGCCCTCGTGAGCAGCGGTGCCGAGCTCGGGAGGCCTGGTGGAGTCCCGGACCGGGGGCGGCAAACTCTACACCCCGACTCACGGGCCTGCAGCCCGGGAAGTGGAAATCCGCTCAAGCGGCGAGAACGGAGCCGCGACCGCGGGGGTCTCAGGCGGCGGATCCCGCGGCACCGGCAAAAATTGGAAGCTGGGCTGGGGCACTGCGGCGGCCAGCAACTGCCGATGGCTCTGACCCGGAGGCCCTGTGCATAGGAGGTGAGGCGGTAGCGGGGACAACGCGTTAGGAGTGGAGGGCAGACCGCCCGGCCCGCTTGAGAGCAAACGGTGGGGTGCCTGGACATCATCGGCGGGGCCCTGCTTCACTGGGACCGGCGCTGTGGGCCCCGGCATTGGCCCCCATAGCCGCACTAGTGCAAAATCCGGACGGCGGCGCACTGGGCGCAGAGAGCACTGCTGCGAGGGCACCCCCGCCTCCCCATGAAGATCGTGCCCGATCCCTGGCTTCGAAGACCAGCGGAACAGCGGAATTAAATTGTAGGGGGCTACACAAGGGTTCTGGACTGCCTATGACAACACCGGTGTGGAGCCCCCGCACTCCCCAGTGTGAGCCCCGCAGAACCAGCGACAGCAGAGAAGGACTCGACACCCCGGCATTGGGCCCTATTCTCCCCCCTCCCCCCAAGTGGACGGGAGTGCGACCGGGGGGACCAGAGCGGCGGCCATTACAACACACGACCGCGACGAAGAGCAGCCTAGAGGTGAGGAGCCCACAGGAAGTAGCCGAGATCCCCGAGCAGGGAGAGGGATTCGAATGCAGCTGGGCGCCAGTGCGGGGAGGGACGACCGCTGATGCCTATAATGCTCCCCTGAGTAGCAAACGCACCTCCATAGCGATAAGTTCCCTGGAACCCGACAGACGCGACCGAGGGGAAGGCGCTAGCACCTGCGGCTCAAGAACCGCCACCACCCTGCACGTCGTCCGACTGCTGGGAGAGACAACTGCCAACGGCTGCCTCGGCGGAGCCGGCTGATCCTATAGGGATTAAATGGGTAAACCACGGGGACCAAAGGGGGACGGGGGCCCGTCCACGGACACCCCGGAGAACACTCAACAGCCCCCATCGGAGCTGCAACTGATGCAGGACAAGATCCTCGACGCTATCGCTGCCACAAAGGACGCCCTACACCGGGATATTGCCCAAGTGTCGACAGGGCTGGGGCTCCTGAGAGCTGACCATGGAAAATTGGCCGACAGGGTCAAAGAGGCTGAAATCACCCTGAAGGACATCGTGCCGGAACACAAAGCCACGAAAGGGATGCTTGCCGAAGCACTAGATCGCATACAAGCACTGGAAAGACGGGCGGAGGACGCCGAAAATCGCAGTCGGCGGAACAATGTGCGCTTAGTAGGCCTTCCAGAGAAAAAAGAAGGGGCGGACATGGTGGGATACTTAGACAACTGGCTGAGAACGGTGGTGGCCCCGGAGGGCCTGTCCCCCTTCTTCACCATAGAACGAGCACACCGAGTCCCGGCTAGGTCCCCAAAACCGGGACTACCCCCTCGACCGGTGGTGATCAAACTACTCCACTACAGGGACAGGGACTGGTTACTGCAGCGTGCGAGGGAAATGGGTCCCTTCCAAGTCGATAATAAGAACGTCACATTATTCCCGGACTACACCTTTGAAACCCAAAAACTGCGTGCTTCGTTCCTGTCCCTTAAGAAGGAATTGCGCACGGAGGGACTACAATACTCGCTCTTATTCCCGGCCAAGCTCCGAATAATAGTGGATGAGAAGGCTTTGTTCTTCACGACATCAGCGGAGGCGTGGGCCTGGTGGGACACTTACAAGGCTGGAACGGACGGGGCCCGCTACAGAGCCGAAAGCGAGCTCCAACTGCTCCAGCAGCGCCCGGCAAGGCAATCCAAGCGGCTCCGGAAGCATAGACAAGAATCGAAAAAGCCGACGGAATCCCAGACGGGAGAGGAGCGAAAAGCAGCACTACAAGCAGTGAAAGAGGTTTCTGGCACAGCGTCAGCACCACTGGAGAGAGAATCGAACTCGGAGGAGCTGCGAACGGGATCGGAGACTGAATTATCGGAGGGGGAAAGCACAAAGGACCCGAAGGTCACGCCGCAAACGTCGGAAGAAATCTTCGGCAGCTGACTATGGAACATAAAGATCTGGCAAGGACGGAAATGGCTAGTACGGCGAGCATGAACACTTGAGCAGGCAGTTGTGAGACTGGATTACGTGAGTCTTGATGCACATTACAGGGCAGGGGGAACGGAGTGGGAAACTGAACGTAACAGAAACTAGTACACGCACCCAGAGGCCCATAAGGCCGCCGTAGTACAGACTACGGAGTAGGAAAATTTGAGAGCGCGTTGCTCTCTAGTTTGGATGGGGATGGCTCTTTTGCAGTTAGGTCCTGTTCTGGGGGGGGGGGGGGGAGCCCGGAGAGGTTGGGGTGACTCAGGGCATAGTTGGGGGGGAGGGGGGGGGGCTGAGCTGAGGGGGGACAGAGCTCAGAGAAGGTGTTCTGAAGTTTTGTTGGGGGCAGGCGGGATTGGTGTCGAACCCGTAATCTGGTCGCGAAAGGGAATGGACCTGGGCCGAATGCAACCGGACAATGGATAATGTGGGGTCATTGAAATGTATATCCTGGAATGTGCGGGGTCTGAACTCAATGGCAAGGAGGTGCAAAATACATTCCTACTTAGTCCGCAGAGGGGTCCACATAGCCTTTCTACAAGAAACCCATCTAACTAAAAAGGAGGGTGTTGCACTGCAAAGGAGATGGAGGGGTCACCTGTTCTACACATCATACTCAGCATTTGCCAGGGGAGCCCTAATTTGGATTCGAGCGGAGGTTCCCTTCCAGATCACTAGGCACACGGTAGATCCCGATGGGAGATTTGTAGCGGTCGAGGGCTTACTTAGAGGCCGCCATATAGCACTCTGCAGCATTTACGCGCCAAACGTAGAGCAGGCATCATATTTCACTAGACTATCTGGGGTATTGGCTACCTATTTCACCGGGCCGGTGCTGATGGGAGGGGACTTCAACTCTATAGAGGACACCTCATTAGATAGATCGCACCCGCCACTGCAGACATCCCCGATACACCGACTGGCGAAGCACAGAACGAACTGGCAAGCGCAGTGGGGCCTGACAGATGTATGGCGCTTACAACATCCAACGGAGAGGGATTATTCCTTCTATTCCAGCTTACACGACCTCCATGTCCGCCTAGATGCCTTCCTAGGCTCCCCACCGGTACTACCAGTGGTAGTCCGGACTGAATATTTAACACGCACGATATCGGATCACAATCCTTTGCTCTTAACGCTTGATTGGATGACCGAGATTGCGCGGATCCCGACGTGGCGGCTCCGGCCTGATACGTTGGATGACCCGCCATTCCGAGCCGCGTTAGAGGACAGGATCTCCCAATACTTTGCAGAGAACGAAGGCACCGCTTCCTCCAGAGCCATAGAATGGGACGCGCTCAAGGTAGTGGTAAGAGGACATTGTATAGGGAAGTTTGCGGGCGCGAGGAGGACTTTAATGGATGATTTGGATAAGGCCGAGAGGAAACTGAGAACAGCGGAAAAGGAACGGCCTAACCGCCCCGAACTCCAAGAAAGGGTATGCACAGCACGAGAGGCAGTGGCGGTGGAGGTGGAGCGCCTCCGCAGCTTCGATTACAAGACATACCTGACTAAGACTCTGGCCGAGGGGGATAAAGCGGGAACGCTCCTAGCCTGGCTAGCCAACCCTGGCAGAGGCAATTCCCCGATTCTGTCCCTGAAAGGGTCGGATGGCGTGGTCTACAACACTCAACCGAGCATATTGAATTGTTTTAGGGTATTTTATGAACGGCTCTACAGACGGGAGCTGGAGAACCAGTCCGAGGCAATAGACGCTTTGTTGACTGAGGTACAACTACCCCACCTAGACCAAGACCAAGCTGATGCCATCGGAGGCCCGATCACCCTGACAGACATCAGGGGTGCAATTAAAAGAATGGCACGCAATAAGACACCGGGAATGGACGGTTTACCCATTGAGTTCTATGGGAAATATATAGATCTACTAGCCCCAAGACTCCAAATAATCTATACCGAAGCCAAGGCGAGGGGCACGTTACCGCAATCGATGCGCGAGGCGATAATGATTCCCCTTTTAAAACCGCGTAGAGAAAGCACTGACCCGGCCTCGTACCGACCGTTGTCAATGTTGACGGCGGATTATAAAATCTTAAGCACAATACTGGCCGCCAGGCTGGTATCCCACATGCAGGGCCTAATCCACGGGGACCAGTCGGGATTCATTCCAACCAGGAACACATCGCACAATATCCGTAGACTACTTCGGTTGTTAGCGGATCCTCCACCAAACGCGAGAGCCCCCATGGTATTGGCGATCGATATAGAGAAAGCCTTCGACAGCCTGGAGTGGAGTTACTTATACAAGGTGATGCAAAGATTTGGCCTGGGCGAAGGTTACATACGGTGGACGAGGGTACTTTATGCGTCGGCGGGAGCCAGAGTGAAGGTGGGAGCTTTGATATCGGAGCGCTATGAAGTTCATAGGGGAACTAGGCAGGGGTGTGCACTTTCTCCCCTACTGTTCGCTCTAGCAGTAGAGCCTTTAGCGGCACTGGCTAGAAGCGGCGAATACTATCGCGGTTTGGAGGTTGGAGGGACCCGACACTATATATCATTATACGCAGATGACCTCCTGTTGTTTTTGGACAACGCTGAAGAGGCAGTGGAGGGTGCTGAAGAGCTCCTAGCGCGATTCAGAGAGGTCTCTGGTTTAAGAGTGAACTGGGCAAAATCTTGCCTCTTCCCCATCCGAAAATCGGAAGAATGCTCCCTGGCCCATCCCAGACTACGCTGGGAGCCCGACTGCCTACACTACCTCGGGGTGTACATCTACCACGAGCCCGCAGACCTATTGGATGGTAATATAGGCCGCTGCATCCGAGCGCTGCAGGGCAACATGTCTTTCTGGTCCACCCTCCCCCTGTCCATGACAGGCCGGGTGTCACTGCTCAAAATGATAGCCCTACCACGATTGTTGTACTTCTTTAGGACCCTTCCCATATGGATACCGGGAACGATCTTTAAACGCCTGAAATCCCAACTGGGGTCATTCCTATGGGGAACGGGCAGGCGAAGAATAACGTTGGCGACTTTGACCCGCCCAAAGTCCGAGGGGGGACTAGCAGTTCCAGACTTCGAGCTATATTACCTGGCCGCACAACTGCAGTTCTTCACGCAGGAAGTAGCGAGAGTGTACCGGGGCCCGGAACAGGAGAGAGACATTGGCACCCCCCGCCATGTACTGGCATATATAACCCTACAACAAAAGTTGGTGCTGGGAGGCCTATCCCAGGAGGAACGGACGTTGAGGTTATGCTGGAACCGCATGCAAAAGCGAACCGGCCCGGAGCATCCCTATGCGCCCGAGATCCCGATAGGCATGATAACGGCACTACCGCATGGTGGAGACTGGTCGAGAATCCAACTTTGGGAGGAGGCTGGCCTACAAATGGTGGGAGACCTCTTCGATGACGGGGTACTAATACCCTACCAGGCTTTGCAGGAGCGGTACGACCTCCACAGAGGGGACTATTTATTGCACGCAGCCGTAGTGAGAGCTATCCAGGCACACTGGGGGGAGGGACTGATGGAACCCAAGACCACCTTAGCATGGCAATATACGATGATGGCGGCGGGGACATTCAAGGCGGTTACGTGCCTTTACTCCAGAATGCATACCGAAAATATACAACCCCTCACGCGCCTTAAAACTCATTGGGAGGCAGAACTGCAGAAAGAAATCCCTGACACAACATGGTCCCAACTGGTTCGGAGGGCCAAGAACAGCACCAGAAATGCCCGCTTCCAATTAATACATCTCTACATTATCCACAGGGCCTACCTCACCCCGCTCAAAATAGCAACGTATTTTGGCGCAGAAGACGCAGCGTGCCCTAGATGCGCGCAACTACGCGTGGGTCTCCTACATATGCTGAGGGACTGCCCTCACTTGCAATCCTACTGGAGGGAGGTGGGTGACACCCTGAACGAGGTAGCGGACAGAGAACTACAATATGACGGTGCAGTGGCGATTCTACACTGGTTTCCGCACACACGCAAGAATAAACTGTCAAGCAAATTCATAGACATGGGATTAATTATTGCAAAGAGAGAGCTGACCAGGGGGTGGAAATCAAGGGCAGCGCCAACACACACACGGTGGCTGAACGAATTCCTGAAATGGGCGGCGGCGGAGAGCACGATTAGGTACCAACTGGCCCGTCGTAGTTCAGATGAGAAAGCTCAGGACGCGGCCATGGCGTGGGAAATCCTGGTTCAGGCTCTCAGGGATAGCGCAGTGGAGAGCGAAGAGGAGGGGGAGGCATAGAATCAGGGACCCTAGGGGAGGCGATCCTGGGCCCAACACCTGCACCAGACACATGCCCACTTCTTTCTTTTCGATTTAAGACTCCTAGCACTTCCATCACTACGAGATCTTCCGACACCAGACACGGGTACAGACACCAGGGGGGGGAGGGGGAGGGGAGGGGGGGGGAGAGGACTCTCGGTAGCCACGAAGGACATGTTAAGGAACTCATGGCTCTCGGGGGGGAGAGGGGTGAAAAACTAAAAGCAGAGAGCGGGAGGCCAACTAAGTTGACTGTGCTACCCAATGGGGTTAGCAAAGTACTGCTAATACGTGAAACGCCGCCCGACCTCCGGGATGTGGGTTGTACGGCTGTGTACAAGATGATCGGATGGTGTCTAAGGATCTAAGGCCCCGCAACGCAATACTACAATTATGTTGTAATATTTACATCAAACTCTGCAATAAAAATTGTTTTACAAAAAAAAAAAAAAAAATGGAGGCTCCCGGTGGATGTGGTCAGCGACCAAGTAGGAAAAGCGCACGTGGAAACAGCCATAGGGGACTATGTGGACCTCAATTGGGGAGAGAGGCGCTTATCCGCGGCCACTAAATGGGCGGCCCTGAAGGCAGTAGTGAGGGGCGCTTGTATGGGGCTTACCTATGGAGTTCGGAAACAGCTTCTCCGAGACCTCCAGAAAGAGGAGGATACCCTTCTGCAGGCTCAGCACATAGCGGACCCCAGTGCCCCACAGAAACTAGAGGAACAGGCAGCCCGAGCTAGGCTACAAGACATACTGGATAGACTCGACAAATACACCCTGGGCCAATATAGGCAGCGCCTTCATCGGGAGGGGGATAAGTCAGGGCGGCTCCTGGCTTGGATTCTAAGGAGGGAACAGGCTCCCGAGCGTATTGTAGGGACCGGAACGGGCACGTGGTTTACTCGGAGCGGGCCGTCCTTGGGGTTTTCCAACCCCATCTACAACAAGTATGCGCGGCAGACCCTGACATATCGGAGGTCTCATATCTCCCCTATTTACAGGAACTGCATATGTCGATCCTTTCGGACTCGGATAGGGAGGAATTAGATGCGGGCTTGACGTTGACCGAGATCCGCGTGGCACAAGCCCGCTTACCGCGTGCAAAATCGCCGGGAAGTGACGGGTTCCCGCCGGAGTTTTATCAAGAATACCAGGATGTATTGGCACCACTCCTCCTACAGGTCTTCCATGAGGCATTCGAGAGTGGAGTGCTCCCTCAGAGCATGGCTCATGGGGAAATATGCATGATCCTGAAACCAGGGGGGGACAAACATGACCCTTCGTCATATCGGCCGATTAGCATGATAAATTCCGATATCAAAATTCTGACTAAATTATTGGCCGCACGGCTAGCACCCCACATGGAGCTATTAGTGCATCAAGATCAATGCAGTTTTATTCCTGGACGGAACACGGCTATGAATCTACGACGTCTGAACCATATACAGCACGAAGTATGAGGTAGGGAAGAACAGACGGTCTTGGTCTCCATTGATCTGGCCAAGGCGTTTGATACTGTTGACTGGGGCTACTTGCAGGAGGTCCTCCGGAAGGTAGGCCTGGGGCCCAATTTTAGTTGTTGGATTCGTATACTATATAGCTCCCCTCGAGCCAGGGTGTGTCTAGGAGCAGCGAGATCGGAGGAGTGGCAGCTGGGACGGGGCACGAGACAGGGTTGCCCCCGCTCTCCGCTACTTTTTGCCCTAGCCATCGAGCCGTTTGCTGTTACGATACGGACTGAGATGACACAATGGGGTATTCAGGTGGGTGACACGTGCAACATATTGTCGCTGTATGTGGATGACGCCTTGTTTTACCTGAAAGCTCCGAGGGAGGCCTTCCCGAAATTACTGTATCCCCTGGACCGGTTTGGCGAGATGTCGGGTTTGCGGCTCAACCGTAGTAAGTCCCTTATTTTCCTGCTATCGGGTTTTCCAACGGTTCCCCTGGAAGACTTGCCAGAGCTTGGGCTGCGTTGGGAACAGACCAGTTTCCGATACCTAGGTATTCATGTGGCCTCGACAGAGGAGCAGTCCCTCGCTTGCAACATAGACCGGGTCATTAAGTCTCTCCAGCATTCCGTGTCCTTCTGGAACACTCTACCACTGTCCCTAATGGGGCGGCTGGCTGTCTCTAAGATGGTGATTCTGCCAAGGACACTATATGTCCTTCAGAACACATTGTGCCCTCTACCGCCTAGGATTTTACGGACCCTTAACACGCTGCTCACATCCCTGCTCTGGGCGGGTCGGCGCAGCAGAGTTGCCCTCCGTACTGTTGTGCGCTCCTTTGAGGAAGGGGGGTTGGAAGCCCCACGCTTTGATCTTTATTAGTATGCCGCACAGATACTTCCGGCTGCCAGATGGTTCGCATACACGGATGTAGGGGAGACGGGACTACTAGCAGGAAGGGCGACAGTGCAGGAGCTTCAGCTGGCACTGATGCGTGGGGCCGGGGCCGACGCCGAGCTACCCTATGTGGTACGACATACAGCGGGCATATGGCAACACTTTACAGAAAGGGTCCTACGCTCTGCTCTTTTTCACAGGGATCTACCGATCTGCATACTGGCCCCCATGGTAGAAATAGAACGCCACATGTCCTTCCGAGAATGGAGAGACAGGGCTGTGAGGTCCTAGCAGATCTATACAAATTAAATACATTCTTCATAGAAAAGATCATTACAATCAAAGCCAGTATTGTATGCTCCTCACCAGCCGCGATTCCATCTGATTCCTTCATGAACAATCGTACCCTGGATAGTTTTCCAACGATCGATTACGAATCCCTTGTTTCCTTGATGTCTAAGGTCAAATCGGGTTCTCCCAGAGACTGCTGTCCCCCTCATATATTGAGGGAAGTCTTCTCCACCATCACCCAACCCGCCCTTTCTTTATTAAATTCATCACTCGCCCAAGGCCGCGTCCCCAAATCATTCAAGGACGCTACAGTGGTCCCTCTGATCAAAAAGGTCGGTACCGATTCAGCTGATCCATCTAATTATCGCCCCATCTCCCTGCTCCCATTCCTAGCCAAGGTCTTGGAGGCACATGTTGCTAAATCCATGTCCACCTTCATAGAAGAGTCTGGACATTTGGATCCCCACCAAGCAGGCTTCCGTCCAGGTCATTCAACTGAGATGGTTATCTTGGCAGTGCTGGATGAGCTCCGCAGGGAGGCTGACATTGGAACCCCTCAGGCCTTAGTCCTTTTAGATCTGTCAGCCGCGTTCGACACGGTGGACCATAAGATCTTGGTGGACCGTGTCGGACGGGCAGGCCTACAGGGCAGGGCCTTGAGCTGGGTTACCTCATTTCTGGAAGATCGCTCACAGGCGGTTCGCCTGGCTAACTTCACAGCTCCTGAGTTAAGTTCCACATGTGGGGTCCCCCAGGGTTCTTCCCTGTCCCCACATCTGTTTACCATCTACCTACTCCCCCTGATCAAAGCCTTAAAACAGAGGAAAGTAAAAACATTCAATTATGCAGATGATCTGCAGCTCTCCTTTACAATAGATAATTCTATCGAATCTATTACCAACTTTCAGGACACTATGGTGTTCATCCGTCATTGGATGGATTATAACCATTTGAAGCTAAACCCTGGAAAGACGGAGGTACTGCTGATAGGAGACAGTCGCATCTCTTGGGGCCCTCACTATTGGCCGGTCGAACTGGGGCCTTTTCCTAAACCCTCCTCCTCCGTAAAAAGCTTAGGGGTGATTATTGATGGAGACCTGTCCCTTAACACCCAGGTGGGAGCAGTTGTTTCTAAATGTTTCTTCCAACTACGTCAAATCCAGAAGATACATCACCTGCTCACCCAGGCAGCACTGATACAAGCTGTGATTGGCCTAGTCCTGTCGCATTTAGATTATGCAAATTCAATCTATTTAGGCCTTCCCTCCTTCCAGATCAAGAGACTCCAGCTTGTGCAGAACCAGGCGGCACGATTGATATATCAACAACCTAAGTGGCAATCGGCCAGACCCCTGATAAAAAAGCTCCACTGGCTCCCACTTCTCCAACGCGCCACCTTCAAAACCGCTTGTCTCACATTTAAGTCCCTAAACTGTTACAGTCCTATGTTTATTAATAGCTTAATCGTGAGATACATTCCTCCCCGTGACCTCCGCTCTAAACATCAAAACTTGCTGGTCAGCACAAAGTTTAAACGCAAACGGCACGGTGGAAGCCGTTTTGGCTACCTGGCGCCACAACTTTGGAACTCACTCCCATGGGAGATCCGTTCCTGTCCCTATCTGCTCCAATTCAGAAAGCAGCTTAAGACATGGCTGTTTACACAGGCACATGAGTAATTCACTCCCATTGCTATCATTTCAGAACAGGCTACTCAGTACAGTCTCTACAGCGCCATGAAACCTTGGTCAAAGTGCGCTTTATAAATTGGTTAAACATAAACATACCCCTCGGAGAGCTTCATCACGCATGAGCAGGTAGAGGAGTAATTTGGCCTAAGTGGCGGGCAATACTTACATTACCAAGGGTTGCGTCCTATTGTGCGCTCGGTCTGGCCACAGTGTCCGGAGATACCCCGGGTGACCCATACTTTACATATCATATTGTCCTGCGGCAGAGGACGTAGGTTAATAGCTTTGCTGTATGCAACCATGAGGCGTGATTCGGCCCCTCCGGAGCCACCGCTTGGGCAGCCTGGGAGGCGGACCTGGGAATGCCTCTGGATCAGGGACAACGGAAGCGTATAGGGGAATTGACACGGCGGGTGTCCTGTAATGCGCGCTTTAAACTTATACATTTTAACTTTCTGCACCGCACCTACCTTACTCCGAAGTCGGTGAGTCGCTTCTCGGAGGATAGAAGGGATAACTGCCCCAGGTGTAGCGCAGCGGAAGCAGGGTTTTTGCATCTTGCCTAGGAATGTCCGTTGGTGGGGAACTTTTGGACAGGGGTTGTAGCTCGCATAACGGCCACCACTGGCCTCGGAATCGAACTAACGCCCTTACACTGTCTGTTGGCATTAGTCCCCAAGCCGAGGAAGCGGAAGCTTTCATAAAAATTGTTGCAATTGATGCTAGTGCTGGCCAGGCGCAGGGTCGCTATCACATGGATGGGACAGAGGGCCCCGGACGTAGACACATGGCTCCGGGATGTGAGGGAGTGGACACTCACAGAGGAGACACACATGCAGCACGCTAGGAAGGATGAGAAACTCCAGGAGGATCTGCTGGTGTGGCGAACCATGTGTATAACAGTGTTAGCTGCAGATGGGTGCTCGTTATACAGTGACTCTGAAGGGACTAGTGGCGATTTATTTTCTGAGCAAGAATCTGAGGGGGAAGGGGGAGGGGCCACCTGAGGGGCTACTCGAACGGTGCATGAAGCTGGGAATGGCCTGATTTCCTCACGATGTCATATGTTATCTGCTTGTTATACTGTTATTCTGCATGAACTTTTCTGCTTTCAGATGTTGTCCTAATCCGAGATGTGCCATAATGAGTCCGTCGATCTGTGTACAAATGTTTTTAACGATGCCTTGGAGGGGGGTTTTCTTGCTTTGTAATTTGCAAAACATTGAAAAATAAAGTTTTAAAAAAAATTAAAAAAAGACAATCTGCAGATAGTTCAAGTTCATTAGTTCTTTTGGGAATGCAGCCCATTTTCAATAGAGAGCTCTCTTTTTCTGTGAGCCTTTAATTTTATTTCCAAGGGCGGGAGTGACTTTCAGAGTTTCTAAAGGAAAGTCAGCATTTGTGCAATACGTTATTAACTGTTTATTTATTATTATTTTACTACACTATTTATGACTAAGGTGTGTTGCGATACCCAGAAAACATCCAACACAGCCCACTGCACATTACAGTCAAGTGGTGAGTGCAAGCATCCATGCAGAGAGTGTCTGTGTGGTGTAGAAGTCCTGAATGAATCCTAAGTGTTGTAGTAACCAGTGGGTTACATGGCGTGTTGCTCACTAGCAGGGTCAGAAAGAATGTTGGGTGTTTTTGGGGTCCACACAAAGCTGTATTCTTTTGTGCATGCATGGGTAGCTAGCAGTAATCATCATCCCCGTGACCGAGACTCAGTGTCATGGGGCCTGGCCTGGGCTGCAGATGCAAGCTTCATGATCATCTAACCCAGGAGCAGAATGTATAATTTCTCCGCATGTTAAATCTGCAGTGTTACCTTTTTCCCTTGATTTTGCATGGCGTGTGTGTGCTGAACTGGAGACACAGGGGAAAAATAGCTCAGTGAGTTGTACGGGCTCCTGGTATCTGCTGCAATCTACAGTTCAAGTCAGTGAAGCAAGGCGTGTCCATGTTACTAAGACAATAGTATTGTCTTAGTAACATGAACAGGTCTCGCACAATAGTCTTTCAGCAGACAGTTAAGAAGAAAACCGTGAGTTTATGTGGCCTGGTTGTACAGGGTGCCGACGCCAGCTGGCTCTGCACTAGATGTGTTTTTAAATGCCCGGACCCTTTATTTTCTGGTACTGTCGCAGAATTGCATTTAGTATAGGAACACAAGTTTTTTTTATTCTGCTTCTCCTAAATTGCAACATGAGTGACTTTCCCTAGGCTGTCTAAATTAAAACTCCACTTTGCACATTCCTTGTGTAATCTGCACCCTTTCTAGAAAGGTTTGGGGGATTTTTTTTTTTAACAGAGTACCCTTCATTCCTTGTTCCTTTCTTCCCATCTCTTTTCTATCTCTTTTTTGTTACGTGTTTTTCCATCCTTGTTTCGCCCTTATCCAATTTGCCTCTCGTATATGTTTTACTTTCTTTGGAAATGTTAGCATTAGACTGACTCTATTTTGTGCTACTATTTATTTTAAATGTAATATGCATGGCACTCGAGAGCATTTTAGTAGAGATTTCCACCATGTAGCCTTCAATATTTATACTGACATCTCTGAAAACAGGGATAATGTATATTTCCATAACAGTGCTTACCTGAAAAGAAGAAATAATCGTGCCTGCTAATTCTCACCTAATATGTGTTTGCCCTGAATTTAGCGCTACTTTTTTCTTACTTATTATTTTTCTTATTTAGTAGAAATGTAGTGAAACATGAGGAATACAATAAATACGTGATTTTATACACCGATAAAATGAAAGCATTTTTAATGAGGTGCCTGAAAAACCACCACCTCGGCTGCTGCTAAATAATTCTCTGACATGTTTTAAAAGCTTTCTAATGACCTGCTTTGATCTGGTTCATGAGGTACTGGGCATGTGTAAGCTTTAATGCATCTGACAGCCCAGGCCTCTCTTGGGGCCATGCTGGCGCAGTCTGGGTTGTAATTAATGTGGCAGAGTATATTACTGTAAGTTTAACTGTATCCCAGATGCTGTGATTGTCTGTCAATGACAGTAGCATCCCTTCTTCCAACTAAACTGCGCTCAGAAAGGCCCACTAATCTCCAAAATACAAGTGGCAGGGCCTGTGCTGGGTGTATTAAAAGATAAGATAGATGAGTTTGAGGATGTTATTTAAGGTGTTGTGCTTGTGCCTCATTGCGGTTCCTGTTGAAAGAGTTGGACGGTCTCTGGCTACGTACATAAGATGGGTTTCTAGAACATACTGAGGTTACGGGCAAAAAATGGAAAGTACACAGGAACAAAAGAGAAGACTGTTTGACCAGTGACTGGGGGGTGTGGAGGAAGGCAAAAGTAAATATGTGCAAGTTTATTGCCAGGTACTATGACACTGGTTCTGTCTGCTTGCAAAAAAATTGGGCCCCTGCACTGTTGACCCCTGAAAGGTGGGCACTGGTGCAATTTGAATTGGAAATATGTTATCCCCGACCTCTCTCCCATTTGCTCCTAAAAATGTGTACTTTGGCCATGGTGCAAGAAACCCCTCAAAAGTTAGTTACCTCAGTGTTCTCCCAGTAGGGTCCCTGCAATGTTTGCTCTTGCAGGTTGGCCCTCTGTGTACTCAGCTAATTCATGCTGAGGCACTTACAAGGTTTGCTAGTAAATCGTTGGGCCATAATCCACTTTTAAATATTTGGTCCTTGGTTTTGATTACTCATAATGTTTGGCTTCAAAGATATTCACTCTGTATAGATAGATTTTATTCAGTGGAGTTCTCTGGTTGGGCAGATCCAGTAGTATTTTAATGCATTTCTACCACTGGATATAAGTAATTATAGCCTGCCTGCAGTCTAGGAGAGAGCATTGCCAGTTCTAGCGATTTAAGATCAGTTTGGTCGGGTGTGTATCTGCAGCTTGTTAAAATGATAACATCCCTGACTGACATGAATGTGTGGAGACTGGCCACAGCCAAAGTTAGGGCCTTGTAATGGCATGGATGGATGTCAGGGTGGGAGTGTTAACCTGTGAGAAATCACCTTTCTTGGCTTGTCTTTAAGTTGTTTATTAAAAAAATTATCAATGAGGTATTGAGCAGATATTTATCCAGAGTTAAAGATGTAACTGATGGTAGTTTGAGGGGAGACAGTGGCCTGTTTCTGTTTAGCACAGTGGCTTCCGAAAGTCTTGAAAATGCACCATTTGCCTTCTAATTTTTCAAAATTTTCTCTGGGGGAAATCCCCCCGAACCCTCCTTAGGTGGTTCGGGCTCACTAGCTGCGCACGCTCACGTGGTGTGCTCCACCATTAATTTTACGCCTCACCACTTTCAAATGTCACCAGCCGCCACTGCAAATATAGGAACTACACTACACTGCTGCCACCTTGCAGTGCCAGGGATCCATACAATCTGCTTGAAGAGCGACCATTATCTGAAGCCAGTCTGGTAGCCAGGAGTCTAAAAAAGTGTACGTTTTATAAGGCTCTATTTGTTTTTTAAATGGAAATGAAAGGCTTTTAAGGTGTAACAAAAAAATGTGCCATTGTTTTGATAAATGTAATTCCTGTTTTAAGTGTATGTTCTTCGTTAGTTTGCAAAAGTATTGCACGTAAGCAGAATTTGTTGCTTTTGTACCTGGGTAGGCTGTTAACACTGCAGGGACATTATTTTTTTCTGCTGCTCGCAAGGAAAGACAGCATAGACCCCCCTGAACAGTGACCTGCTCCACCTTCAGGATTCTTTTTTTCCAATCCTCCCCAAACGTAATAAGATGGTTACAGTGACATCTATTTTAAAAAAGATGCAATATGCTGAACTGTCAGTTGAAACTGAATGCTTCAATGTGTAACATGTCACGATGTTCTTGATAAACTTGCATCTCATTTGCAAGATCCAGTATTGAAGCCCCCCTTAAAGGGCTTAATTTGAGCCTATGGATTCCGGTGCGGGGCAGGTGCACTTAATTGTCAACACATGCTTGCAAAAAAATATGTACATATTGCATGCTTGCTTTTTTTTTTGTCCATTCGGTGTGATGTTCTGTGCGTTTGTAGCATCGTAAACCTGTGGAATGAAATTACCTATGCCTTTAGTGACAAAGAACACTCGTACTTGTTCCACTTTTGCTTTAAACAAGTGAAAATGTCTGTCGACGTTTCTCCGACATTCATATTTTTAGTCTGTCCATTGCCCACGCAAACGCCACTGGAGTCAGCAGAGTAGCGCTTGTAGAGCTGGGGCGCAGTCAGTCGAACTATTTTCTCAGCATCCCCACACCACTCCCATCCCCCCAGCCCTGCTCCCTGCTTTGTCGAGATCCCTCCTGCCCCCGAGTTCCGTAAACTGAGGCCCTGTGGCTCAGGCGCGCGTTGCTATAATCCTGTTCGGATGAAATCAGGCCTTCGCCAGCCGCCGTTACAGTGAGCTGCGGTGCTCAGACGGGAACGCTTTTTACAGCTTTGCTGTGTTCTGTTTTTTTAAGCTTTTACAGCCTTTGATTGCCCCTTTCCACCTCTTTGGGGCGGAGGCAAGGCATTTAGAGAGGCTACGGGGCAGTGGCTTAAACCACAATTGTCGTGCTACATGACCTCATAAAAGTGCAATGTGAACTAAAGAGCCTCAAGGCGCTTAGCTAGCAGCGCTATGTTGTATGAAGCAGCTCACAGCACATGGTACATTCTGCTTTACTGCCACATTTGTTGCAATTCTGAAGGCACCTTTATAGCTTATTTGTGTTTTTATCCAGTGCTTTTGTGCAGTAAGAAGCATTTTACCTGCTGGACATGCTCACCTTTTATTTATTTACATGTAGGAGTGTTATATAGCGCAGACAAGAGGGCAACACGGCGCTTTACATGTCGCATATTAGTCTGCGTTTTCCATCACATGAACCTACGCTGCCTGCATCGCTGTCTTAAGTGCAGGAGCAGTGAATGCAGCGTGTTTTTTAACACACCCCTTGCGCTGCTGTTGCCTCACTCCACAGTAGTCATGGTGTCATCGTGTGAAAGATGAAAGGCTGAGCGGTCCATTCTTGGATCCCAGTGTCTGCCAACACCGTTCTGCCCAAAGTTCGCTTGAGTGGCTTGCGTAATGTAGTCATGCAGTGGGTCTCTGTGACGCAACACTCTGTTCGTGCTCATGCACGATTGTAATGCAGTGTTTTAACTCTGGCCGAAGCACTCTAGCATCTAAAATTTAAAGTGCAATAGGTCTCACCTTTGATTAAGTTAAAGCCATTTGCTTTGCTAATGGTATTCTATAGCAAAGCAAATGGGTTTAACTTAAAGGCGAAACCTATTGCATTTTTAATTCTTGTTTTACATTTCTACAGTTCAGAGACAGTCTATCCAAATATGTAGAATGTTCACCTCTCTATTAAGAGTCCCCCTCTTGAATTTAGTATTGCACCGAGGCATAAGAATTGGGCAGATCTACAGGGGTGGGTGGTGACATTTGAAAGTGGTGGGGCGCAAACTGATTTTCATAGTGCACTGTAGCGAGCGAGCCCGAACCCCATAAGGGTGTTTTGGGGGGGTTACCCCCCCCAAGAAAATTTTGAAAAAAGAGAAGAAAAATCGTACATTTTCAAGCAAATTTGAGAAAGCAGGAAGGTTAATAAAGCAACGGGCTCCTCTGGAGGTTGGTACCCGAGGGAGGGCTGTACCAAACCAGAGGCATTGCAATGCAGCCACCCAGAGAGAGGGTAGTAGTAAAGGCAGAAACATGCAGGCTGAGAGGAAGGAGGGTAGAAGAGAGGGTAGGCAAGAAGAAGGAGTGGACCCAAGAAGACCAGAGGAAGGACCGGGCTACTCTGGAGGTTGGTACTCGAGGTAGGGCTGGACCAGACCAGAGGCCTTGCAATGCAGCCACCTAGAGAGAGGGTAGTCCCAGGGTTTGTACAATGCGCACTATAAAAATATTAACAGCGACATGTTGTTTTAACTTGAATACATTTCGACATGAGTTATTGAAGCCAATGTGATGCGGAGTATTGAGGTGCAAAATGTTTCTAATATTAAGAGGTTTCACGTCCACCTTTGAAGCAGACACATGGGGGCACAGTGAGGGGCTCCAGCCCCATCTCATCGATACATGTGCAGTTTATTCACTACAAACTTCCCATATTTCTAATAGGTCACCTTGTAAATCTCAAAATAGTGGAGAAATTTATATCAGAAGCATCTCTACAAGAGATGCACGATCGCCATGACACAGGAGCAGCCCTGCTCCTGCTGGATTATTGAAAACAGGGTTAAACCCACTAAAGTCAAAGGGACCTGGGTAGTTATCAGTACAAAGGGAAGGGGTCCCAGACGGAAAGAGAAATTTTTCCAAAAACTTTTATCTTATTATGCAGTTAAAGAAACAAAAACTAATGAATACAAAAAAGTTTTATTCAGATTTGCATTATTCCTTCGACTGGTTAGAATTCATATTACATTCAATTATATACATACCAAATTGTAATCAATATACGTGCCCACATTCACAACGGGGGGGGTGAAGGAAGTGTCATGGACAGGGTAGGGTAAAGGGATAGTCAGATTCACTCTGTGACAAGTGTAATTCTCAATTTAAAGGCAAATTATATGTGGTCCCTTTAAACAAAAGGCCACAACAAAAGGCTCTGAGAGAGTCCTAAAATATAAAAGATGAACAGAGCCAAACTCCACTTCAGCCGTTAAGGTCTTGCTTGGGGTAGGAGGTTGGTCGTGGTTATGTAGTCGGTTATGTAGTCAACGTTTCGACCCGAAATACATGTAGGAGAGTAGTCCTTACAGGGAGGGTCTTCTTCAGGACAAAAAGAGTTGTGGGTGGGCGACCTCCTAGGGAGTAGTTAAAAAAGAGGTTAATTGACGCACACCCATCCTGTTAATTACTACAAGGAGGGCGGATTTATGAGAGAAAGTGTTCAGTTAAAAAAGTGTTGTCAAGGTTGTATCACAAACGACGTACATACAGTTTGAGATAAAGAAATACGGATTTGCACGGGGTTCCTTAATGACTCACCTAGTTTAGGAGGTGAGAGAGACTGAGTCTATAAACAAGTGAAGTCAACTCATAATCAAGCATAAATCAATGTCTATTGATGTCATGTGGTAGAGGATTAAGTCTACCCTCCACAGCACCAATAGAAATCGTAGTATCTTTAGTAATTGCAAAGGCGTTTAGAGTATTCGTATACTGTCCACGGTTCGGTGCATATTATATAGCACCACCCAAAATGCTTAGATCACAACAATCCTACATAGAAATTATTATTATAAGGTTAAGAGTGCTCACAGGCAGCATGAGAACCCATATTGAGTGAACACCTCTATGTGGAGAAAAATATACCGACATAAACACTGCTAGCCCTACACGTGCGTAATTTAAGTGGGGCCCACCTGTATACACTGTTAAGAACCTACCTATACGAATTGAGGTTCCTCAATGGGTCTTGACAGTGGAATAAGGAATCCTGGCGCTTGGTGATCACGTTGCCTTAGAATGGGGAGAAGGCCTTTGTCATTAAAGTATTATTTACATGTTGTCTTAAGGGTAAATTGTAGTTAACCTGTCAGGCTTACCACTATTATTAAATTCTTTTACAGTCCGATGGAATCACTTGCATCTAGTGCTGCTTCGAGTGCTCAACAAGCCCGTACTATCCAGTTCAAAACGTTAATGCCCGATCAAGATTGCCTGTGCAAGGGAAACACCGGTTTAGAACAGGATCTGGGTATAAGTGCCCAGGTTCCGAAATGACTCGTTTTTTAAAAAGTACATTTAGAAAAAATGGGCTTACCACTATTAATCTAATCCAACAGCAGAAATAATGTATTCCTTTACATACATCACTCGATTATGTGCTTCGGTAATTTAGAGATACATCATTCAATTTATTTGCTGCAGAAAATTAGGCCTGTGCATGGAAAATACAAATTGGAGAAAAGAACTGGGTATTAGTCCCCACGTTCCGTTTACCATTTCAAGGTAAATCCTTGGTGCTAGTGTGCCATTAAATGCGGCCTGGATTAGTTCAGCAGCTTGAACTTAGCGGCTATTTTACTTTCTTTTAGGGCCATTGTGTCGAGCACACACATTTGACTTTCCCTCGGTAAAGAATTTTTGGACCACTGGAGGTAAGCCCCCGTCTAACAGACGGCGATTCCCCTTTTTTAAAAAGGTGACAATTATTAATTTTAATAAATGCCCTTCTTCTCATTTTCAAAGCCAGAATTTAAGGAATCATATAAAGAATCCGATCGAAGCCCCGAGCTCCTCTTTTGTTATTAAATACAATTGAGTCTGACGTGGTACCGGAGTGCTCCTGTGAGTATTACAGGCGAGTGTCTCCATATTTTGGTCTAATAATTGAAGAATAGTGGCAGGCCTTTTTCTTAATGATATTATCCTAAACGGAACGTGGGGACTAATACCCAGTTCTTTTCTCCAATTTGTATTTTCCATGCACAGGCCTAATTTTCTGCAGCAAATAAATTGAATGATGTATCTCTAAATTACCGAAGCACATAATCGAGTGATGTATGTAAAGGAATACATTCTTTCTGCTGTTGGATTAGATTAATAGTGGTAAGCCCATTTTTTCTAAATGTACTTTTTAAAAAACGAGTCATTTCGGAACCTGGGCACTTATACCCAGATCCTGTTCTAAACCGGTGTTTCCCTTGCACAGGCAATCTTGATCGGGCATTAACGTTTTGAACTGGATAGTACGGGCTTGTTGAGCACTCGAAGCAGCACTAGATGCAAGTGATTCCATCGGACTGTAAAAGAATTTAATAATAGTGGTAAGCCTGACAGGTTAACTACAATTTACCCTTAAGACAACATGTAAATAATACTTTAATGACAAAGGCCTTCTCCCCATTCTAAGGCAACGTGATCACCAAACGCCAGGATTCCTTATTCCACTGGCAAGACCCATTGAGGAACCTCAATTCGTATAGGTAGGTTCTTAACAGTGTATACAGGTGGGCCCCACTTAAATTACGCACGTGTAGGGCTAGCAGTGTTTATGTCGGTATATTTTTCTCCACATAGAGGTGTTCACTCAATATAGGTTCTCATGCTGCCTCTGAGCACTCTTAACCTTATAATAATAATTTCTATGTAGGATTGTTGTGATCTAAGCATTTTGGGTGGTGCTATATAATATGGACCGAACCGTGGACAGTATACGAATACTCTAAACGCCTTTGCAATTACTAAAGATACTACGATTTCTATTGGTGCTGTGGAGGGTAGACTTAATCCTCTACCACATGACATCAATAGACATCGATTTATGCTTGATTATGAGTTGACTTCACTTGTTTATAGACTCAGTCTCTCTCACCTCCTAAACTAGGTGAGTCATTAAGGAACCCCGTGCAAATCGTATTTCTTTATCTCAAACTGTATGTACGTCGTTTGTGATACAACCTTGACAACACTTTTTTAACTGAACACTTTCTCTCATAAATCCACCCTCCTTGTAGTAATTAACAGGATGGGTGTGCGTCAATTAACCTCTTTTTTAACTACTCCCTAGGAGGTCGCCCACCCACAACTCTTTTTGTCCTGAAGAAGACCCTCCCTGTAAGGACTACTCTCCTACATGTATTTCGGGTCGAAACGTTGACTACATAACCGACTACATAACCACGACCAACCTCCTACCCCAAGCAAGACCTTAACGGCTGAAGTGGAGTTTGGCTCTGTTCATCATTTATATTTTAGGACTCTCTCAGAGCCTTTTGTTGTGGCCTTTTGTTTAAAGGGACCACATGTAATTTGCCTTTAAATTGAGAATTACACTTGTCACAGAGTGAATCTGACTATCCCTTTACCCTACCCTGTCCATGACACTTCCTTCACCCCCCCGTTGTGAATGTGGGCACGTATATTGATTACAATTTGGTATGTATATAATTGAATGTAATATGAATTCTAACCAGTCGAAGGAATAATGCAAATCTGAATAAAACTTTTTTGTATTCATTAGTTTTTGTTTCTTTAACTGCATAATAAGATAAAAGTTTTTGGAAAAATTTCTCTTTCCGTCTGGGACCCCTTCCCTTTGTACTGCTCCTGCTGGGACTGTACATCTACAGAGTCCGTGCAAACTGGCATTCTCAAGGCCGCAGCCAGAGCTGTCTCTTGGGAGTCCTGCACTCTTACATCCACTACTAGACCCACGTTGTCTCTGAGACAGCCACACACTGACTCTCATAAGGTCAAGTTCAGCTAAGGAATCCCTGTGTAAGGACGTCATTAGTCCCATGCAACAGCCCCTGCGGTGAAAGGTGTGTTTGTGTGTGGGGGGTGGTCGAGGTAGGAATCTTTTCAGCTGCCCCATTCATCCCAAGGCTAATAAAGATATGTGAGACACGGGACACTAAATCTTGCTGCACAACTTGTGGACGCAAACACAAATAGCAGTGAAGGGCACCGTACTTGACGTACCAACAGTCATGTATCTTTGTGTTTTCGGGATGTAACCGACATTGGATGTGAACATTACGTACCATTTGCCTGTTGATAATTTGCTTAAACACTTTGTAAAAAACTGCCAATAAAGGTTAATTTACTTAGAAGCATCAAACAAGCTTTCTACGTTTTACTTTATTTCTATATCACATATGTCTTATCTTGAAAAGTAATTATTGGTAATGTGGTCCCGCTACTATCTCCCCTTCACAGCTCTACTCTCATCCATTAGCTGATGGGTGGCTCAGGAGCTTCTTCTTCCGAATCATATTGCGACACAGTGATTTGTAGCCGACACAGTGATATGTATCCCTCTCCTGCTAGAGATTTTAATGTAGGCAAGAGAAACGAGTTTTCAGCTATCCAAATGTCTCTCAATCACACTGCTGGTGCGACGATGTGCTGTGTAGTATTGCCTTTCATTTTGGGTTGTAGGGGGTAGGTATTGAGTCAAAATCCATGAGCGTAGTGCCTGCACACCTGTCACTCTTCCTCCTGTATTGCACCGTTTGCTACCTCCTGTATTCCGCTCACTCACAACTTGTCACCCTTGCCTCATGTATGTAACTTAATGCCTCCTTTTGCAATTTATACACTTGTAATTCTCTCCTCATGTATCATTACTGTTCCTATTGCGAAGCACTTTGACACCTTCGGCTAAAGTCCCCGCTATATAAAAACGCCCAGGCTTGTCCCCCCCCTGGGTTTGCAGCCCCCCCCCCAACTACGAACACAGTCCACTCACTTCTGATAACTGTGACGCGGTGTGGACCGTTGTCGGACATCTGCTGCTGGGCTCAGGCTGCTGCTGGCTCTAGTCTCGCTCTACTCTGGTGCACATGGAGACGACGAGTTCTGTTCTGTCAGAATAGAAACAGAAACAGAACAGTAACTTTCAGAACGTCACGGCGAGCGCGTCCCGATGAATGGCCAATCACTGCATGGCTTCATGCTGAAGTCACACAGTGATTGGCCATATATATGTAGTGCTGATCACTCTGCCCCCACCCACGCGCGGCATCCAATAATGGATGTTGCGCGGTGGACAAGCCAATCCTGCCGCTGCATGCAGCACCAGGATTGGCTAGGGGGGCACACTGTGTCCTCGCCCAGGCGGCCTTTTTAAAACCCCGGGCCCGGCTAAAGCAGCACCCCCAGCCCTTCGGACCCTCTCTCAATGCCTGAACTGTGTGTGGCGCATCGGCGCATGCTCGGGCAAGTCACAGCCCGGTAATCATCATGCGCACAGTGCTGCTGGCCTGCTGCAGACTGTCACTCAAGCTGCAGCAGACCAGCAGCCCCGCCCCACCCCCTGCGCACTCCGGGACCGCACCGCCACCTGACCGCATATTTATTAGCATGATGATAGCATCTCCCGCCTGTCCCCGTGTCCCGCGCTGCACTGTAGAATGTTAGTTCATGTTCATTAGCTTCACTTGCAAGTTGCCACGGTGTGTCCCAGGCTAAGTGGGGCTACGCCCCAATGGACGCACCGCGGCTGCAGATCTATACAGTGCTGAATGCTCTTGCACCGGATGACCTTGAATCCCACGGTGCTAGATGGGGAGGATGTCGGAGGGAGGGGGGGAATTAGGGGTTTAGAATGTAGACATCGGTGCGACCATCGAGATGGCGATGTGCTATCAACTACAAATCTGAAGACTCAGCCTTTTATAACCATGTTCAACTTATACACCGGCTAAACTGTTTGGCTGGGGCAAACAGGATGATAATAAGTGTCCCCGGTGTGAGGAAGCACCTGCTGATTTGATACATATGTTTTATGATAGTTGGAAACTGCAGCCATTTACAAAAAGGCATTGAAGATTTGTGGACTGATATTTTTTTTAAACCGAGCTACTCATCAGTTCATCATTGGTGCTATTTGGGATCGACCCTTCTTTTTCGGGGAATTTGGGGCAGTTGTATTTTATGAATGTTTCTATGGCGGTGGCACCTCACCTGATACTTATAGCTTGGACAGATAGTAAACCGCCTTCGGCACAGCAGTTGTTTTCTCAGCTGCTGAGTATGCATGATCTAGAGAGAACCTTGTACAACTGCAATTGAAGGGGCGCTAGATAGCGCGGGATGCTGATGTGATCCCCAATGACAGCATGGATCGAAAACAGGTTTGGCTGGAGGGATTTGCTCGCCCCACCAAATAGAAGTCTCCCCGTTGTTCTGGTCATCCGTGAGTCATAAGGGCAGTCAAGGGGAATTGGTTGGCTTTTGTTTGCATATCTTTCTGCACATTCTATGGTGAATCACACTTCTTTAGGATGTCTCTTGGGGATCGCCATATAGGAATGCTGGGCTCAACCCTTATCTTTTTTAAGGGGGCAGGTGCACTCTATAGTAACGGTGTGATAACTTTCAGGCCAATATATTGTTCATAGCTCTTCCTGTGTACAGATTTTGCATGATGGAAAGATGGGGGCACTACATGTAGTTATGTATGGATTTCAGGGAGCTGGTTTTTATGCAGACTATGATCCAAGTGGTTATTTGATGTATTTAAACCAATTGCAACAGTGATTCATTTGTGATTTTTCTACATGATATGTGAATTAAGTGGGTACTTGAAGGGCGATGGTTAAAAGGCTGGTGATTTATCTGAGATGTAGTCCATTTGTTATAACAAATGCATTCTGGCTATATCTCTGCAGCCCATCGAGGGCTAATTTGATAAGTGTATAACTGATTTCGATGTGATCCTAATGAATTCTTTTTTAATCTGCGTAATCATGGTATGCGCCTTTTTGACAATAGAAAATGGAGAAAATTGACTTTTCATGCTTTGGTTGTTTTTTACCTTATCCTTCTGCTCTTGAACTATGCGGAATAACAATATAATTTTTTAAAATATATATTTTATGTTTTCTTCCTTTATTTTGTAAGGTGAAATCATTACCAATTGTTTATTTTCCTACTTATTGTCCTTTATTTTTGTTATGCTCGATTCGTCTGTAAAAAGAAATTGTGTTAGTTTCACCGTGATTAAAATGTAATTTTGGGTACTTGTGGAGAGAAAAAATTATTTCATTAATGAAAAAGCTAGTTAAAGATATTATCAGAGATTTTTTACATTGACTTTAGAGAGAGAGTAATTATTTTCTTATTTCTAGTCTATTTTATTGGTGGTGTTCTTCGTATTTTATAGAAGAACGCTTTAAGTAGAGTTTAGAAATTTTGATTTAAAAGCTGTAGTAATCCTCCAAGATTTCATTTTTAAAATAAAACAAATGGTTTTACAAATAACTTCTACCTTTCTGTCCATCCATCCATCCTCACAGTGGAAATCGCCACTTTGGAGTTGCAGTTAAGACCAAGTTTCCATGGGAAATAGTTTTTTCTTTTTCTAATAATTTTGAAACCGTTTGATGAATCTTTATGAAACTTTCCCATAAAAAAGGTTCATCCACCTCTGCTCCTTCCTCAAACGATTCTGGGTGATCCATAAAGCTGGGGCCGATAGAAAGCAGGGCGTCCTAAAACATGTTTCCCCTAGCAATATACCATAGGAAATTTAGACCACCCTGCAGGCAAAATAGCTGAACAGAATTGCACCACATTTGGCAGAAAGCTAGATCTTTATGCAGAAAGTGTGCTTTTTGTAATTTGATGAAAATGTATTCAGTTTATTGAGAGAAATTAAACTTAAAAATGTATAGCTGGGGGGCGTGGCCAAGATGGCGTCGGAGTAGGACGCTTCTTCGAGCCTCTCTGACGCCAATCCGACATAGCACCGAATAGCGGGGTCCCGGGAGTGCTTCCAGGCATCATTCGGACGGCGGAGGCTGCCGACCCCTGGGGAAGAGATCCGGTGCCGTCAGCAGGGCGAATCGGAGTCTGTAGCGCCCACCAGAGCGGAGCCGCGTTGCGGCCTGTGCAGCAGCGTTGCGGCCTGTGCAGCAGCAGCCTTGCGTGACCAGGGGGCCGGCCCCGGACTGAGCGGCGCCTGGTCTTGCGAGGGAGCGTCGGGTGCTGGTGTCCCCGCATCGACCCTAGCGGGAGCAGAGGTCAAGCCTTGCCTGCAGTGGTGCTGACCGCAGGGGCGGTCCAGAGGACGGAATCGGCGATACCGGCCGGGTGTTGCTGGGAGCCCACCGGAGCGGAGCCGAGTTGCAGCCTGTGAAGCAGCGGCCTTGCGTGACCAGGGGGCCGGCCCCGGACTGAGCAGCGCCTGGCCTTGCGAGGGAGCATCGGGTGCTGGCGACCCCGCATCGACCCTAGCGGGAGCAAAGGACAAGCCTTGCCTGCAGAGTTGCTGACCACAGGGGCGGCCCAGAGGAGGAATCGGCGATACCGGCCGGGTGTTGCTGGGAGAGGCCGTGGAGCAGCGGGCCGAGACCCGGAGGAGGCATACCGGCTGGGAACCACCGAGTGAGGTTGCTTCCGCACCCGTGGCACACGGGGGTGAGTCGGAACAGCTGAGGGGTGAGCGGCGCCTGCAGAGGAGGTAAGGCAGGACGCTAACTCTACAGGACTGGCCTGGTGGCGGGTCAAGGGCGGCCCTTGGCCTTGGATAAGCTACGGACCTAGCCTGCGGCGCCCAGGGAGCTTTGTCGGCCTATCTGCGCTTTTGGAGCCGGGCATTGGTTCACCCTGTGTGGCGATGAGACTCGATCAGGGGGGCCCCAGAGACCGGACCGAGTGAGCCGGACGCTTGCCGCCTGACCGCGCGGTGGGCGCAATTAGCGGACACGCCCGCGGCGCCATTTTGGAGGGGCCTTGTCTAGCAGAGCTCGGCGGCCCGGCCCTGCTTGCGCTCTGGAACTGATTGCTGGCTTGGGGGCATCCTGCGCAGCCGTCGCAAGTATCCTACTAGCTGGGCACCGAGATCGAGGTGGTGGCTCTACCACCCCTTATCTATTTCTTGGCTTGGAGTGGGCGCCGGGCACTTGCTGCACTGTGCTGGATCGTAACCACCTTGGGGAAGGTGAGGCCGTGCCGCTGAAAGGGCTAGCTGGGACAGCGAATCGCTTTGCCTGCGAGTACAATACCCCGGTTAAGGCCTACGCCGGTGTCTTTGCGACAGGAGTGCTGCCCGCCATATACGGCTGTGAAGGGTCGCCATGACCTCCTCGCTGCGTAGGGGAAAGATGGTGAAAGATGGTGCCCCTAAATCGTCGCAGCAACCGGGACTGGGGGGCGAAAGGGGGATGTTGGGGCTCAGGGGAGGGAGGGGGGAGGATGGTGGCGACCGTTGGATGTGTGTGTGAGACGCTGCCTGTTGAGGAGGACCTCTATTCTAAGTCTTGCTCCTGAAAGTCTGCTTTCGAATGGTGTTCTTGAGTTGCGCTTTGCTGAGGTGTGTATGCTGGTAGTACGGAGAGGGGAGCAGTGGGTAGATGGGGGTAGGAGTGGGGGTGGCAATGGGGGTTTAGGCAGGATCCCGGGAGGGGTGGTGAGAAGGTCCCAGTCTCGATTGCATTTACCATGGCACAAGGGCTGTTTCTTGATCTGTCATGACTATTAGTATAGGCACCTGGAACGTGAAGGGGCTCAACTCCCCGCAGAAGCAGCAGAAATTGTGGAAGTACTTGTCGGACCACCACCTAGATGTGGTTGGTCTTCAGGAGACTCATCTGGCCAGGAAAGATGAGCTTAGGCTCCAACACCGACACTTTCCTCTTATCTATAGGGCGTCTGCCTCTACTAAGCACCGGGGGGTGGCTCTTCTATTTCGAGCGTCCCTCCACTTCCAACCGGTGGGGGTGAGTGGAGATAAGGAGGGGCGATGGCTGATGGTGAAGGGATCGCTGTATGGACGTATGTGCACTTTTGTGGTGGTGTATGTGCCCAATAATACACAGAATGGCTTCCTGCAGACACTGTTGGGGAAGGTAGGGGAGTTCGTAGAGGGCCAATAGTTCCTGTTGGGGGACTTCAATATGGTATGGGATAAAGACCTGGATAGCTCATGCACATGAAGATCGGGGACTGGGGTCTTTTCCAGTGAGACGCAGCGGCAGGTGGGGGACCTGGGGCTGATTGATAGTTGGCGTTTCCTTTACCCCCAGTCTAGAGACTACACCTTTTTCTCACATGTTCATTTATCTTACTCTCGCATTGATCACATATTTGTAAGTCAAGCTCTTCGGGGGGACATCCGAGTTTCCAGCATCTTTACACTCTCTGTGTCGGACCATAGCCTGGTCGTTCTAGGGTTGCAGTGGTCGATGGGGGGTGACGGGTGGAGAAAATGGTATTTCCCCGCGGCATTAGTTTGTGATGATGTCGCGTGCAAGGAGCTGAGGAAGGCCATTCGGGACTTTATGGAGCTTAACCCGCCTTCGGACACTTCGGTGTATACCACTTGGGATGCCTTTAAGGCTTCGCTGCGGGGTACCTGCTTGAACCTTAATGCTAACCTTAATAAACAAAGGAGGAAAGAACGGGAGGATCTAGAGGCTGAATTAGCAGTGTTAGAACAGGCACATAAAGCAAACCCTTCCCGGGTGACCCTGAGACCTTTAACTGCGGTACGAGGGAAGCTTCGGGCCCACTATAATAACAGGGCGGAATTCACTCTCTTGCGCCTGCGGAGGACTTCCTACTCGCAGGGGAACAAGGTGGGGAAACACCTAGCGAGACAACTACGAGATAAGCGGGAACGTGAGTACGTTGGGGGAATTAAAGATATGACGGGGAAGGAGCAACACAGGGATGCGGACAAGGCTGCTACCTTTGGCCGCTTCTATGCTGACCTGTATAGAGGAGAGGACCTGGATCGGGCCGCTCAATCCGCATTCCTAGCTAGCCTTCCTATACCTCAAGTCTCCAGGGAGTGGAATGAGCTTCTCTCGGGCCCTATCTCTAGGGACGAGGTGATGGACGCTATAAAAGCTCTTAAACTCCACAAGGCCCCGGGGCCTGACGGATATACGGCCTCGTTTTACAAGTCCTTTGCGGGAGAACTTTGCGACTACTTAGTCTCTCTCTTCAATGCAATGGCTACTGAGGGGCGGACGTCGGGAACAATGGCCGAGGCTATGATTACCATTCTCCCCAAACCGGGGAAGGACCCTACCCAATGCTCCTCCTATCGCCCGATAGCGCTCCTCAACCTGGATGCCAAACTGTACTCCTCGATTATTGCAAGGCGGCTCCAAGACCGGATGCCGGCCATTATCCACCCCGACCAGTCCGGGTTTATTAAAGGGCGACAAACCCATGACAATCTGCGACGGGTGTTGCATTTGATCGAGAAGGCCAACAGATTCCGCATACCGGCGGTGTTGGTGGGTCTGGACGCGGAAAAGGCGTTCGACCGTGTCGACTGGGGCTTTTTAAACTTAACGCTGGAGGCTTTTGGGTTCTCTCCTCAATTCATGAAGATGATCGGTGCTAATTATGACCGACCTACATCTAGGGTGTTGGTTAATGGGCATAGATCTGCCTGCTTTCCCCACTCTCGTGGTACACGACAGGGGTGCCCCCTTTCCCCGCTCCTCTTTGCTCTCAGTATAGAACCTCTAGCGCTTGCTATTAGGGAGAGGGAACAGATCGCCGGCCTTCCCTTTACCGGCGAACAGCATAAGATTTCTTTGTTCGCAGATGATGTACCCCTGTCGATCGGGGACCCGGCCCACTCGCTGCCTCATGTCCACACGGTTCTCTCGGACTTCGAAAAGGTGGCGGGATTTAAAGTTAACCTGGATAAGTCGTACATTCTGAATCTGACTCTTCCTCCCACGGACGTGGAGCGGGTGCGCATGCTCACGCCCCTCTCGTGGTCTTCTTCCTCATTGCTGTATCTCGGTATCAGATTAACCGCCACTCTGGGCGACCTGTTTGCGGCTAACTTCCCCCCTGCACTGGCGGCGATCCGCGGGGAGTTGGACAGGTGGAAGCCGAAATACATCTCCTGGCTCGGCCGGATCCACGCGATCAAGATGGTATTGCTGCCCAAATTCTTATACCTCTTCCAGGCTCTGCCCATACCTGTAGAGTTGGATTTTTTCCGTCGCCTGAAAACCCTGATGCTGAAATTTGTGTGGCAGGGTGGCCGAGCGCGGCTGTCGTTTGCTGTACTTAGACGGCCGCGGGGGGGGGGGGGTGGGGTTCCCGGACATGCATTTATACTATAAAGCTGCGCAATTGAGGGTGCTGGTAGAATGGTCACAGCAGCTTTCGGAGAAACACTGGTTGCACATGGAACGAAGTGTGGCTGGGAGGTCCATTTGGGATTTGGCCTGGAAGCCTAAGGCTGATCGACCTAAGAACGCTTATATATGCACCCCCACTAGCACGGTCCTGAAAGTCTGGGACACGGTCAGTTGTGATGAACGCTGGACCACCTTCCCATCGCCATTCACCCCTATTCACCTGAATCCGTCCTTTCCGCCGGCAATGCGTGATGGGTCATTCGAACTCTGGAGAGAAGGTGGCTGCAGAGCGCTTACTCACTTGTTTCATGGGGCATCTCCCCTTACCTTCCAAAACTGCATGAGGGACTATGGTGTCCCGCCCACTGAACGATTCCATCATACTCAACTTCTGCACTGGGCCACATCGCCGGGAATACGAGATGCGGCCACAAGGCCGTTGACGTCCTTCGAGGCATTTATCCTCCGCACTTCTTGTATGAAGGGGACGATCTCCTTTCTATATAGATTACTGTTGGACACCGTTATATTCCCACGCCCCCGGTATATGGAGCATTGGGAGGCCTGCCTTGGGAGGGACATCTCGAACAACCAATGGGCAGGGTTGTGGCGGGATATCAAAGCGCATAACTATTCGATGGCCCTCAGGGAAGCACATCTGAAGCTTATGTATGACTGGTACCTCTACCCATCCAAGCTGCATCGCATATTTCCATTGTCTTCGGACAGGTGCTGGCGGGGATGCGGCTTGCTAGGAGACTTCCGCCATATATGGTGGGACTGTCCCACCATTAAGCCTTTTTGGTCGGAGATACTGTCCCACATTAAGGAGGTGATGGGTTACCCGATCCCGGAGTCCGCGGATTATGTCCTGCTGGGACTCCGTGATCCACTGCTGGAACACCAAACTAGAGCCGACAAACGTATTATTTGGCTATGCCTGGGAGCTGCTAAATTGACACTGGCGGCTGCTTGGAAGAAACCGAACGCACCGGCGATCTCGTTATGGCATGCGCGGCTATGGCGACTACTGAGTCTGGAAAGAATGTCTGATATATTCTTGGGTAACTTTAAAAATTTCTTGTTTCAATGGGGGCCTTTGGTTCGATTGCTTTCTCGAGGACTCCTGTCAGCAGTCTGTCCCTCGGCACTACGCGTACTCCACTTATTTCAATTTTAATTAGCGGGGTGATTGAAACCTGATAAGAATGTGAGGATGGTCGCCACCACGGGGGGGAGGGGGAGAGGGTAGGGGGGGGCTAAGTTGGGGGTTGTTGGTCTCTAGTTGCGACACTGCCTGGCAGCTGGAAGCGGACTATGGAGGACTCCAGTGCAGCTACTTCCCTAGCTAGATGCTCGGCCTATGGGACTACCGCTCCTCGTAGCGAGTTAGCAGCTGGGTGTTCGGGAATCAGATCCGATTGTTTCACTGTTACTAATGGACATTGACTTTGCACCGGCTTACAGATCTTATATGTTACATTCCCGTAACCCATTGAGATGGAGCCCTCTGAGTCCCCTGTGTGGGAATGATGGCTATCTGTCGCCAGTGTCTTCTTCTTTGTCTCTTCTTCTGTATTTCTAAAATCAATAAATAAAAATTTGAAAAAAAAATGTATAGCTATCTAGCGATGTGTTACTACTGAGGGAGTACCAAGGCACTGTAAAGGGAAAAAACGTCAAATTAAGCATTCTGATTGCTAGCTCAAGAGGATTGGGGTCAGGCCAGGCCCACGGGACCAAGTGCTGTGAGAGGCTGGTCCAACATGAAGAGAAATGTTGCGACCGTCATTTAAGGACTCCCTGTGTTCTGTATATTAAAATAAACCAACATAAGGGATAAGGGTATCCTGGCCCCCTAGCTCTTGTGGTGGAGGTCTGAGAGATACCCCCCCCCCCCGGTGGTTAAAGTGCAAAAAAAATGTTTTTGCATCACCAGGGATTTGCAGCACTCTCAAGGGAGTACCTAGATACTGCCAAAGAAGTACCAGGGTGGAAAAATGACAGATAAATCCTTCTAATTGACTGATCCATCTGGACTGAGACCAGTCCCCCCCCCTTCCCCCCCAGGACAGAGCGATGTGATTGGCTGGCTGCAACATGAAGAGAAATATTGCCGCCACCAGTTTAAGACTCTGGGACCCCCCACCCACGGGATCAAAGTTCAGAATGTTTTTTTCGCTTTACAGCTTTACTCTTACAGTGTGTGCCTGCTTTGTGAACAATTTGTTAGAGTCCCGCAACACTACTGGGGGATCGAAAAAAAAGTTGGGTGGGTGTCCTCTGGTTTTGGAGGCTCGCCGCCTGCGGTTGTAGGCACAGGGCTTCTCCGCAGGCAATGCAGCAAGAGTTGGGCCCTCAACCCCATGCCTTGCACAGCCAAAGTCCATGAGCGGGGGGGGGGGAGGGGTTGGGCACAGGGTCTGGCCACAGGCTTGGCCATGCACCCAACCTCTTACTGTGCACAGCAGAAAATCATGAGTGGCAAGGGGATAGGGTAGTTGGGTCTGATGATAAAATCTTACTTCAGATTTACAAAAACCTTGAAATCCACTGCCAAACTAAAGGTTAAAGCGGCTTTATAGTTAGAAGAAAATGCCTGTGAAAAAAATCCAGTCAAAACAAAAGTGCACTGAAATTCACCGGTTATAGTTAACTAAAGTAATGATAACTTGAGCACGTGCATTGCAGTGCTTATGACCTCACCTATTACATCACTCATGATTTGCTCTGTCATATATTTGGTAACATCACTGATGATACCTGAAGTCTCTCTCTCTCTCTCACACACACACATATATATATTCACTGAAAAAAACAAAAGTTACAGGGATGTTATAGTAGGGCTGATAGAATTTGAGATGTCAACCTAACTATAATGTTCCGGTAACCTTTAGTTTTTTCAGTGAATGAATGTGACTTTTTAACTAGTAGTTGCAATTGTAGAGTGGTGGAGCAAGGCAGTGGGGCTTCCGACCAGCTCTCACGAATCCCACTGTGTCACACTTACTAGAGGTAGCAGGAAGGCCTCTTGGGCCCTAAGGACCCTCAGCTTCCAAGAGGACTTCATCCCCCAACCAGTATTGCGCCAGGAGCATTTGCAGAGTGGTGGAGAAAGGGTGTGTGGCCTCTGATGACTTCTCAGCACTTCCGCTATTTATGACTTACTGGAGGTAAAAGGAGGGCTTGTTGGCCCCAAAGACCCTCAGCCTTGTGGCTCCCCTTCTCTGGGACGATTTGGGCCCTAGGGACTCCATCCTTCGGGGCCAGGCCTTTTTTAATTGGGTAAGGGGCCACATGCCCCCTCCCAGGCTGATTTTGGCCCTGGGGACCCCATCCCCCAGGGCTCCGCCTTGTTTTTCTTTAACTTATTTTTTTAGTTAAATGGGCGGGGACCAGGGCAGGCCCCCTCTTGGACCAATTTTGGCCCCGGTTACCCCATCCCCCAGGGCCCAGCCCTTTTTTTTCAAACGAGGGAAGGAGGGGGCCACGCTGCCCCCTTCGAGGCCGATTTTGGCCCAGGGCCCGGCCTCTAATGTGTGTGTCCTGGTCCCAAACAGGCCCCCGCGGTCCCTGCCGGATCCCCACCTCCTGCAGGAGCCGGCATTGCTCTTACATATATTGAGCTGCTAACATGCAGCTCCCAGTGTGTAAAAGCATTTATGCTCCACTTTGAGCAATCAAGAGCAAAATGCTCTCGCTTGCACAAACCGGAGCACAGTATGCTATGGATTGGCAGGAGCAACAAATCTCCCACTAAGCCATAACAAACAGCTATGTCCCGTGGGTGGGCACCCTGGGTACTAGCAGGAGCCTGGGGACTGGCGGTTCGCAGGGCCATGTATGGCTCAAAGAGGGGGGGCACACTGCCCCCCTCCTTTCTTGTTTTAGGGAGGTGGCGGTTGCGTGGGCCGAGAAAGGCCCAGGAGTGGGGGCCATGTGGCCCCCCTCCAATTTCCCAAAAATCAGTTTGGCCTCAGGAGGTGGTTTCCCCGGGGCCAGGTGGGGTCTGTGATGACCCCCATATCAGAAATAAAAAGCCTGGGGAAGGTAGTCAGACCACTCCTCAAAAAATCCTCTGCCGACCCCAGCAAACTCAAAAACTACTGGCCAATCTCCCTGCTTCCATTCCAAACAAAGGCACTGGAAAAAATCATCAACAATTAACTAATGATACACCCAGAGCAGAACCAGCTACTCAACGCCTCCCAATCTGCCTTCCGCAGCAATCACAACACAGAAAACGCCTGATCGCAGCCACCAACAACATCCGGACCCTCCTTGACCAAGGAGAAACTGCAGCTTTGATCTTCCTCAACCTCTCGGAAGCCTTCGACATGGGTGATCGATGAGAGCAACATGGAAGGTGAGGGATGGAAGGAACACGGAGAGCAGGGGGAAAGAAGTACATAAGGGAGACAGCTGCAAAACACAGGCACTCTTGTGTAGCGCTTAACAAGCAAAATAAAAAAGTAATGCTTGAAAAGCAGAAAATGGAAACAAAGAAGCCAGCCAATCCAAAAAGGTGAAGAAGTGGCTATGCTCCTCCATGGGAGAGACAAGCACAAGATTGACAAGCTCGGACTCGAATAAGATGCAAGGATGACAGGAAAGCCAACCAATGTAACCAATGGGCAGGCTCCAAGCCCTTGTATGTTCTTGATAAGCCAACAATATGTTTTTCATAGCCAGACAGCTGTATCTCTGTTAGGCTGAAACTAAAAAGGGAATGGCATGGTAGTTAACTACATTGGTTGGCCCGGGGGACTTCTGATTTAAATGAAAGCTCACCTACTAATTCTGTCATGGGACGAGGGCTCAAAACCTGTCAGCACTTCCCCATTTCCAACTGCACCTAGATAAAAAGTGTAATCTATCCATTCGTAACTTTGCCAGTCTGTGTTTGACACATACCTGCATGCCCCTTGTTGGAAAATCCTTGGATAAAATAATAAAAATATTTATAGCATACCAGTGATGGTAGACCCGATTTACATGAAAATGAAGGTTGTGTATGACTTTTCATAACATTTCTTAAATTAATTAAACAAGATCTTTTTTATGATATCCCCCCATACGAGGATAAAGTATACCTTATGTCAGCTATACTAAACTAATTTGTGTCTCAGAGGTATACCTCCTTAAATACCTCTGACTGTGAATGCTGCAGTGCAAATTCTCACCTAGCACTGTGAAGGACGGGTCATCACTGTGCTAATTCATAGGCGGGCAGAGACTCAGGCATGTGGCCGATTATGGCGGTCACGCCAGTCCCCCACAGACGGCTGGGAGGCGGGGCTGCGCCACGCGCAGCAGTGATGGTGTCAAGAATTCCTGTCATGCGAGGGGAGGAAAACGGTAACCAGCGAAAACGGACTACATCTCCCAGGATGCTTAGCGGTTGAGAGGTTATGTAAACAGGAGAGCTGTTACATAACTCAAGGAAAACACACCCTTATGTAAACGGGAGAGCCGTTACATAACTCAAGGAAAACACACCCTTATGTAAACGGGAGAGCCGTTACATAACTCAAGGAAAACACGCCCTATAAAGGGAGGAACCTGGAGGTACAACGCTGTCGGATATTGTGTTTACACCGACGTACCTGCTTCTTGAAGAGCAGCGTTCCGGACTAGTGCTCCAGACAGACAAGAACGGAGGTAGGTTGAGTCGTTACTCCCTGGGCCGTGTCTTGTCCAATGGCAACCTGTTACTGACCCGGAAGCTCTACCGGTCCACCATTGAGCTTCGCTCTGACTCGGCTGAGTCAAGGCGCATTGGCTTTTGAGCTGGTAGGAGTCATAGCTCCCAGCCCGACCCGAGATACAAGGACTACCAGCTGTAACGCACACCAGGAGGTGTTTGCCGCGTTACAGGCTAGGACGTCCATAGGATCGATCGAGCGGCTGCTCTCGGTTCTGTCTCCTTGTTGTGATTTGGGTATCGGTGACGCATCACCCGGAGGTGACTCCGCGTCCCGGTGCAGTACGAGGAAGAGGTTGAGCGGCTGCTCCCTTCAGGTAGAGACCCCGGCTGGGTGTTTCCCTGTCTCCTCGTTTCCCCCATCACTCTTCAAGCCCCTCACAGCATACCGAGTGGCATTGCCGGCCATTACGTTTCCTGCCCTCTGTTGGCATACGCCGGGATCGGCGTATTTGCAGAGGACGGTGAGGACCCTCCGTGCTGTGGGCTGGTAACGTAGATAGACTGGAGACCTCCAGTGACTATAACTTTTGTTTACTCTTTGTATTATTTGTGCCTTCATTAAAGTATCTAAGCATACACAAGTGGTTGCGTCCTCATTATCGTGTTTGTTAAACGATCCTGAGAGGTCCAGGACGTTACAGATGTGATGCCCCCTACCTCCCCTTATCCTGTGATTGGCTGGCAGGTGCGTAATCCGGAAGCACTTGTTAGCGCTTCCGGTACACGCCTCTAAAAAACGTAGGGACCGGCTTGCCCCACGGAGTGGTTTAAAAGGCTGTGGAGCGGCAGGAGCAGTCTCTCGTTCCGCCGCTCCTCAGCCAGCAGTACTTGCAGGACGTCAGGGCCTCAATCAGAGGCCCCAACGAGATCTTTTTTATTTTCTTGTTTTTCTGTTTCCCATTGCAGGATCTCATTGAGCACGAGAACAGTGGCCTGAGCACACAGAGACGTTCTGGTTCCTTCCTGTTCTCTTTTGCTGCAGGTTGCTAGCACATCGATTGGCTGGTTCAGTTTTCGAGAGGACCACTGGAGCAGCTGCTAGACGATGCAGAGACTCTCCATTTCTTTCTATTTTGTATTTTGCTGTAGGTTACTGGGGCGACGCATCGATCGGTTGCCGGAGGACGGCAGGAAGTCCCGCTTAGTCCGTGGGTCCAGAGGACGATTTGAGGGCGCAGTTTAAGCGTGGCTGTTGGTAAAAGGACGCAAGGATTTTGCTGTGGATGGCCCTGGTAGGCCTGTATTCCACCGCTGCTGGGAGCCACGCAAGTTTGATAACACTCACCAGATCTACCGGAGTCGCTGGTGGGTGTGGTTCTGGCGCCGGGGGGTGTCGGTGGTCGGCCAGGAGCTTGCTTCTTCTGTGGTGGGGTAAGGGTCTGGACCGGGTCCCAGACGGAACCATTACGGAGGGTATTGCTGGTTTAACATTCGCTAGGATATTTGTTGGCAGACAATATTGTAGCCAATGAGGTCTCTCCGAGGCAGGCTAGCGGGTTGTTTGTTATGGTGTTAGCGCTGCCTGCAGGGGATTGCATGTTACCAAGCCTTTGTATGTTCTGTGGTTCTGATAGAGTGTGCTCTTTCAAGGCCTAGGAAAGAAATCTCATAGTCCCCTCCATTCCTACAAGGTATAGTAAGAAAGTATATAAATAATGTGCTGTGCTTTTGTTGGGTGTATATTGCCCTTGTTTGGTGGTTCGTTTGGGTACATTTAGATCATACTGTCTAGTCTGAGAACCTTTGACCCCATAATTGTTGGTGAGCTAGAATATGTATGGAACAGTTGGTCCTAGGACACTTTCTTCTCAGCCCACAGGAAATGGGTCTATTGTATTTACCAGAACACCATGGGACAGCTACTGCGGTCCATCACCTGTCGATTCATTAGTGTATGAAGCACATGAACATCATTTAACTGCCCCTCACCAGTGGTCGAAGTGGGGAAAAAAAAGTAGGGGAACTGTGGGTGGAGAATCAGGGGGCGGGAATAACTGAAGATTGAATCAGTGGCCGGAGTCAGGGGTGTGGCTAGAAATAGCAAAACATACCAATTTTTAGTACGTTTAGCATTTCACTGACCAGTTACAGCATATAATGTTATTTGATTCAAACAATGGATAAACATGTTTATTTGAGGTTTAATTCAGGAAAAAGCAAACACTAATAGGGAATACAGGTTTGCGTAAAGCGTGTGAAATATAAGCAGGAACAACATGTTACCTTAATGCATTGTTCAGAAATCCATGATTGTTTTTTGTCTCAAACATTGTGGTCATGAATACAGGGCTACTCCTGTACACGTGTGCAGCAGGGCTCAGAAGAGAAAGGGACTCTTCAGGAGAATCTAGACTCACGGAAACCCACAAAGGCTCCTTCATATTCATGTCAGCCAGCTAGCTACTCAATCATAATATAGCAAAAAGAACAGCAGGTGGACAGAATGCAGAACAATGTCATACATTCACCCCAGTACAGCGACCTGGGCCTAAATCCATCCTTTTTTTGCTCACCATGTCATTCCAGTTTGGACCCAGCCATATGCAAATCAGTCTTGACCCTGAGCCTCATGGGAACAGTCCATCCTGAACTGCCAATCCAGGGCCTCCCTGGACTGGAAACAAGCATCCTTTGACCGGTTTCGGGCTTTCAACCCTCATCAGTCAGGATAGCTTGATTCCAGTGGCATGGAGAGAATGGATCCCACGTCTGGGCATACCCGTCACAATTGGGGTGACAAATGCAAAAAGAACAGTTAATGGACAGAATGAAGAACAATGTCATACATTCACCCCAGTTCAGAGATCTGGGCTTAAATCCATCGTTTTTTGCTCACCACCTCTCCTGCCCTGTCACCTCTCCTGCCCCGTCACCTCTCCTGCCCCGTCACTTCTCCTGTCCGGTCACTTCTCCTGCCCGGTCACTATGTGAAAGTTGAAGAAATTGATGTACATAGACAGCATTCATTCCCCTTCTTCTCCCACTCCTCTCCCTGTGAGCACCATGAATACCGTAAACTATTGACCGTATCACTCTGCCAGTAAGAGCCCCTACCCCTGTGCATATGTACAGCCAGTTTAGGCACCATGGCCTTTTACCCATTAGGATCTCTGGTTTCCCTCCTGCGCGTATCTTAACCCCCCCCCCCCTCTCTCATGCATAGACCATGAAACCCTCTCCCTCTGCGCGACCCTGCTGTGAAAGGCAACTCTCCCACTTGACTCGCACAAAACCCCCCCATTCCTTCTTGAAGAGGCATCCTTCGCCTTAGCTGACGTAGCCCTCCCCAGCTGCACCTGACTGCCCCCGCTCTCTCATATACGGGTCATAAGATCTCTCTCTCTCTCTGTGTGACTCTGTCCCTGTGTCCACCCTGGCTACCCCCTCCCTTCTCCTCACGTGGGCAAGTCATAAACCTTCTTCTTCTGCAAGACCCTGTCCTTGAGAGTCACGGCCGCGCCTGACCAACACCTCCTTCCCTTCCATGAATGCCCCTCTGTTGACAAGCCTTCCCTCCGCGCTCGATTGTCCACGCGGCATGAATACCACTCCTTTGATGACCCTTTCCCCCGAGTCCGGCTGATCACACATGTCCGAGGCCATCGCCTGAGCCAGGAGATACCATTTACTGCCCTTGTTGTATAAAGTCACTCCTCTTCAAAGGATCCTCTATTGGTCTTAGCCACCCCACCCCCTGGGCTATGATCAGGCGTACACATCCTACGAAACACTCAGCTGCGTGATTGCCCTCCCCTCTTATCAGCAGGTCAAGGGTCCCCATTGTGAATGTATGTGGGGTAGGATCACCACGAGGATTATAGGGATGTCTTTCTCTTGCGTCATACAGTCCTGATTGTGTTATCGAGTGTTCTGTACGGTATAAAAACAAGAGTCTCAGCTCACTTGTTAGAGCACCTCCCGAAAGACACTGTGTTTCGTGTCCGAAATGACTGGCTCTCCTCATGAGAAATAAACTCTGTTCTTGATTCCTGCTTCCGGCGCCCGTCTCTTTATTTTGGTAACTATTCAACATGGGAACTAAGAGGCGGTTTGCGCCAGCGGCCTGGGCATCGATAGGATTATGGGCTCGTTTTCCACAATGTGCGGCCCAACGCGGGGTCCATCAGTGACATAGGGTCCGATAAGAGAGATCCAGACGAAGAAGTGAACATCTAAATGATCGGGGCATGCCTGCCTTGAGAGGGCCCTCGCCCGGCTGCCGATCGACAGAACTTCACCGATTCTGAACTGACCTCTCTTGAGTGACCTATTGTCCTGACTGGAATCCCACAGGAATGCTACATGGAGTAAGAGAACGATCGGGCGCTGGAGGAGGAAGTCAAAGAACTGTCCGTATGGTCCGGTCCGGGTAAGATTAAGTAGGGTGTTTTTACGCCTGATTGGTAGGGTGGCTCTATCCACCTGATTGATTGATTGTTTGTATTGAAAATCGGTATTTGTATATCGAAATTGTTGGTATTGGTTCATTTAGCTTTGAAGGCTACTTGACATATTGGTTCTCTTCTGAGAACGAGACATTCTCTGTTTTCAAACAGCGGCGAATAGGAACGTCGTCCCTCTTTGCAGATAGAGAAGGGTAGGTAATGCAGACTTTTGTCCCCGGTATTAATCCGTCATGCCTACTTTTCTCCCCACTGAATTGTTTGAAGTCGATTAATAATCGATTGTTGTTCTTTGAGAATTGTTTGAAGTCGACTAATAATCGATTGTTGTTCTTTGAGATCTTCCCTGTCTACAAACTGAGGCGAGTAGAAATATTCTGTCTTCCTTTTTGGATAGCGAAGGGCAGGTAATGCAGACATTTGTCCCCGTTGTAATCCGTCATGCCTGTTTTTCTCCCCACTGATTGGTTGGTTGCCTGGACATTGTTGTTCCAGGAATTGTTTCGTTTGAGGTATTTTCTACTTGCAAACAACGTGGAATAGGAATATTCTATCTAGTCTTTGCAAGTAGTAAAGGGTAGGTTATGCCCCTTTGTGAATTCGTCAGTCCTACCCACTCCCCACTGTTTGGGGGGTAGCTCGCATGGTCCGCCCAGGAGACTACCCTTATGGAGGACATATGCTCCCCGCTCATGGGCCATTTAGTGGAAGTAGACCATCTGGTCCGTCCAGGAGGCTACCCTAGTAAATGGAAGTACATCGCTCGGTCTATCCAGGATGATACCCTAATGAAGGAATATATGTTCCCCTTTTGATCGATAATCTCGTTCCACCCCGGACCATTTATTGGAGGGAACTCGTCTGGTCCGTCCAGAAGTACCCCCTAGTGAAAAGGACACATAAAAAATATGAAGTGATCACCGTTCCCTACTAACAGAAAGCTTTAGCTCGAAACACGCTAAGGAAGAGAAGGAAAAATAAAAAGAAATCAGGCTAAGTCAGTAACCCCCCTGATGAGCCTTTGACTTCACTAAAAATAAGAAACATTAGAAATAGTTCGTAACAAGAAATATAAGATGGTGAAGAGTTTGAAGGAATAGCCACGAGGTAGCTAGGCTTCACTGCCTGTTCCTGCTCCCAACATGCCTGCCTCATTGCCCGCCACGCCCAAATAACGGTCACATGAAATAGAAACAATCCAATAGGTACCTACCCCCATTCCGGAAGCTCCCAAAGTGCAACAGGTCCGCGGTTACGCCCATCCGGAAGGCGAGGCCTCGAGGCACGAGGGGCTCGCCTGACCACGGTCGGGAGGAGATGATGTTGGGCAGGCGGTCCAAAGAATGGCAGAGTCCTCTCCTTCTCTCCTCTTCTGCTGCCCTGCAGGCCACGGGGGGGGGGGGCTGTCTTGCCTCAGCCACCGACCACCCCCCCCTTCTGTCTCTCGCCTGGTCCGATCCACGAAGAAGGCCGAAGCCGGGGGCGAGAATGGCGGCAAATCAAGTAGTCCCGCCACATGTCAAATTCCTGGATAGTTACAGGTAGTGCCGCCACATGTCGACGCCTGGACAGTTCCAGATAGTCCCGCCACATGTCAAGAGAAGAGGGGGGGGGCTGCCTTGCCTCAGCCGCCGACCACCCCCCCCATCTTCAATAGCCAGCACGGCCAATATCGAAGCGACGGAGCCGAGTAACGGCGCGGGGTCGCTGGAAGGGGGAGGTGACGCGAACGAGCCTCCCCCACCTCCCTCCAGGTGGAGGCTTCCAGCGACACCCCAATGCTCTTACTTAAAGAGGGTCAACATCATAAAGCGGTCTTCTGCCCAGGACGGGCACACGCTCCATGCCTTCTCCCCTCAACCTTGAAGATTCTATAAGAGCCGGGGGGCACCCCGATCCCTCCGCATGGGTGCCCCCGCCCCCTTCACTGGGAACCACGACACCGGTGCAACTCCTGCCGGCACCAGCCTCGGATTGGAAATGGCTAAAATGAAGCCACGGCACGGACTTGTTCAGTTCCGGAGGAACGCCAGGATGACCCGGTAGGAAAATTGTTGCCGCCCTTCCCACTCTTTGACTCATGGTCCATATTTGCTAAACTGTTAACCACATAGCACAAAACTTTTTGAACTACCAACGGAAAGTTCTGGGCCAACCACGCGAGACTAGAGACTTTCTGACTGTGCTGGAACTTGCCTGACCCCACCTAAAATGGCGCCGCCACAAAATGAAACGTATTTGAATAAACTTTGTTGCACCCTGATTGCGCAGCTTGTTGCCCCGAGATCTATGTGCAGTTTTTGGATAATGAAAGTAGATATGAAGGGCGTTGAGTATGTGCTTGGATAATGAATTGACTTAGGGTGGGTACTGATTATGATTTGGAAAATGAATTGGTGTAACTTAGATAACGAATGAGTATTGGATAATGAATTTTTGAATTAATTAAAAATGAATTCTTGACATGCATCATGCTTGCTCTGTAAGGAACTTTTAATACGATTTTATTTGCACTGCTGCACTTTATGCAATGAACTGCCACCAATTTCGTTTATTAAAAGTATTTTGAAGAAGAAAGCATGGTCGTAGCAGTTGCATTAATGAGTTTTGGATGCCTTACTACTGTGAGCGAAGAGTAAGTATGATGAAGGATGTAGATCAAAAGGGATCAGATATTTAGCAGCTACCTTATGTGCCACAAGCAGCCGGAAAAGTGTTTCAGATACCCTTAAAATGACACCACAGAAAATGCCACCTGACCGTCACCCTTGCACCCGATAAAGAGGGTTACGACCAAGTAGCTCATGTAGATACTCAGATCGTCAATGATTATCTATCTGACACCACTGGTCCCTCTGGGCTTAAACGCCGAGATGGCAAGGGAATGCAGTACGAGGAGATAGGGCGAGTATATGGTAGGTAAAAACATTTTCGAACTACTGCATGATGATGTGCTTTGAATGCTGCCCCCCCACCCCTTCTTTTCCTCCCTTCTGCAGGTCACGTCAGAACGTCGGCTGAAGTGTGGAAGAGCGACGGTTGGACCACCGACGAAAAAGGGAAAGGGGGAATATGTGTTTAGTCGTTATAACGATAAGTTTTTAAAAGACGTAGGCTTAACATGACTGTTCCTCCTTAGGACATAGCGACTGAGAGGATGGACTGACATAGAAACTGGACAGGTACTGAATGACGAAAAATTGACTAGAAATGACGTGTTAAATAATGTAACTGGACGTTTGACTAGGTAGGGAAAGGACAAAGAAAAATTATACGGGTGAGGGTTGCCACGGCACCACCCGTCTAGGAAGTTAGAAATGTTGCTGATGTTCAAAATACGCTACCCCGTTTCTCACACTCTTATAGATATAGCCAAGCTGTCCGACTGTTCTCCCGATCAATACTTGCCGTTGCCTCAGCCTGGAGAACTTCCCACCAAAGGAGGGAACAGAAAAATGGCTTAAGATCCAACCATGGGTAACTAGCACGACCAGGTTAATTACTGATCGACCAGCCGAGGTGTGAGTATTGGTAATTGGGAACGCTCGCAGGCGTGACAAGCGAGAAGGGAAAGGGGGGAAGGGTAGAAAGAGCTAAGCACGTAGATAAAATAGGATAGTAAAGATACGTAGGATATACATATAAAAACAGATCTTGTAGGCTAACAATTGTTTCCTGTCTTGTCATGAATGTCTTGTATATGTGTAATACATGTGCCGTCTTCCCTGTCTGAGTTTGTGTGTGTGTAATGTACGAATTTATGTCTTCCCTCTGTCTGTATCTGCGTGTTACCTGACCTTTGCTGTTCCGTGTTGTGAGCGCACTAAATGACCTATTTTTGTACACGTCTCTCTCTCTCTCTCTCTCTCTCTCTCTCTCTCTCTCTCTCTCTCTCTCCTACATGTCATACGTGTACCGAATGGCTCGTTTAGATTGCGGACGACTCTCACTCTCTATGAGAGTCTCCCTATTTTCTCTCCCTCTTTGGTAAAATTGTGCCCCACCGGCACCAGTCTGATTTGATACATATTGAACGCGAAGGTGTTCAGCGAAATTGACCGAAACTAAAATGATTGTATCTCGCCATATTACTGCCTCTCCTTTCTGCAAAATGAATGAACTTGAATTGGCTGAGAAGGAAAGGACAGGTAAGACGACTAAAGTCCCCCAAATCTGGCCATTTATGGGGGAACTGTATGTCAATGGCACCTTATGTCTGTTCTTCAGAGACGAACGCCAACGTCCAGATTGAACCCCCAACGCCCGGATTGCCCCACCCCCTTTTGCACCCAAGCGCAAGCGCCCGAAGCATCCCCGCCCCATTTTTGATAAACCCCAATTGCTGTCCCGAATATAAACATGATGCCCATGAGAAGCTGTTGACCCCCGAGACGACCCTGTTTTGCCTGACTCTCGATAATGGCACCCCCGCCCTGTTCGAAAAGGTTAGCCAGTCCTGATGGGAAATGCTCTGTAATGCTGAATATGATGTAATGCACAGTTGATGGGAACCTCATTTACCTCACTTGATTTATAAATAAGACGATGAATAGACCTGCCATGAACCCAGTAGGAATACTGACACATGCACTGCTTGGTAATGGACCTCTGACTGTGACCAATGAGCGTATCTCCCAAATGCGTAGAATTGAGGGAGGAATTCACATGCGTAGATATCTTCTTTTGCCATTTCACTGAAACCTTGTCTTGTACCTATTCAAAGATTCACGATCACCGAAGGAGATGGGTCAGAAGTGACGTACAGCCTGGCTGCGGATCTTGGGACTCGTGTGACCTCGACCAAAGGTGGAGCCGCAGAGCAACAGGATACGGGACGAGACCGCAATTTCAACGTGGAAAATGAAAAACGGTGGGCCGCCTCGAAGCCCCCCGCCTGCTAACCCACGTGTGCCTGGAGTCTCCGTCCCCCTTCCTTGAGCCCGATGGATGGGCCTGCCTGCTTGTTATCCTTTGCTCCCTTGGTCCCTTTTGTGTGTCCCAGGAACTCTGACCCAACTCCGCCCTCTCCCCTGTCGACTATTTGGACCACACTCACCCTCTTTTCCACGCGACTTTTTGCCAAGGGAAAGAACCGCATTCCACTGGGAATAGGGTGCTGCCATAGAACTGTGGGTGCCGAGCATAAGGCGCCACCAACCGGATTGTTTAGGGAACAGGACTGTGGTCTAACAGCAGAGGACTGACCGCACCCTGCAACGCGTAAGGATAAGAACCGAGCTGGACCTATAGCTCCACCGCCGGTGCTCAACAGCGCCAACGAAAGTACTCGGACTAGAGCCTACCAGTGATGGCTCACTGACAAAAAGACACTGGGACGAAGAAATATTGTGTATTGAACTGAATTCCGCTCTCAACTACCTGGTCAAAACTGTTCATTGGTCACATTTTTTAAGTCGGAAAGATTTTTGCTATGTAGTGCGTTTAAATTGTTAGGAACACAATGAAAAGCAATTTTCTATGTACTGCATTCTGCCCATCACCTTAACTGTCTATGATTGTACGCCAAATGTTAGTATCGACAAAATGCTAATTCATCAGCGATGCCTGTCTACCTGTAAACCCATCAATTGCAAATATGACTGCTGCTATGTAAAAAGGGGCGACTGTGAAAGTTGAAGAAATTGATGTACATAGACAGCATTCATTCCCCTTCTTCTCCCACTCCTCTCCCTGTGAGCACCATGAATACCGTAAACTATTGACCGTATCACTCTGCCAGTAAGAGCCCCTACCCCTGTGCATATGTACAGCCAGTTTAGGCACCATGGCCTTTTACCCATTAGGATCTCTGGTTTCCCTCCTGCGCGTATCTTAACCCCCCCCCCCTCTCTCATGCATAGACCATGAAACCCTCTCCCTCTGCGCGACCCTGCTGTGAAAGGCAACTCTCCCACTTGACTCGCACAAAACCCCCCCATTCCTTCTTGAAGAGGCATCCTTCGCCTTAGCTGACGTAGCCCTCCCCAGCTGCACCTGACTGCCCCCGCTCTCTCATATACGGGTCATAAGATCTCTCTCTCTCTCTGTGTGACTCTGTCCCTGTGTCCACCCTGGCTACCCCCTCCCTTCTCCTCACGTGGGCAAGTCATAAACCTTCTTCTTCTGCAAGACCCTGTCCTTGAGAGTCACGGCCGCGCCTGACCAACACCTCCTTCCCTTCCATGAATGCCCCTCTGTTGACAAGCCTTCCCTCCGCGCTCGATTGTCCACGCGGCATGAATACCACTCCTTTGATGACCCTTTCCCCCGAGTCCGGCTGATCACACATGTCCGAGGCCATCGCCTGAGCCAGGAGATACCATTTACTGCCCTTGTTGTATAAAGTCACTCCTCTTCAAAGGATCCTCTATTGGTCTTAGCCACCCCACCCCCTGGGCTATGATCAGGCGTACACATCCTACGAAACACTCAGCTGCGTGATTGCCCTCCCCTCTTATCAGCAGGTCAAGGGTCCCCATTGTGAATGTATGTGGAGTAGGATCACCACGAGGATTATAGGGATGTCTTTCTCTTGCGTCATACAGTCCTGATTGTGTTATCGAGTGTTCTGTAAGGTATAAAAACAAGAGTCTCAGCTCACTTGTTAGAGCACCTCCCGAAAGACACTGTGTTTCGTGTCCGAAATGACTGGCTCTCCTCATGAGAAATAAACTCTGTTCTTGATTCCTGCTTCCGGCGCCCGTCTCTTTATTTTGGTAACTATTCAACATGGGAACTAAGAGGCGGTTTGCGCCAGCGGCCTGGGCATCGATAGGATTATGGGCTCGTTTTCCACAACTACTCCTCTTCTGCCCTGTCATGTCACCTGCCCGTCACTTCTTCTGGCCGGTCACTTCTCCTGCCCATCACTTCTCCTGCCCGGTCACTTCTCCTGCCCTGTTGCCTCTCCTTACCCATCACTTCTCCTGTCCCGTCACTTCTCCTGTCCCGTCACTTCTCCTGTCCCATCACTTCTCCTGTCCTGTCACTTGTCCTGTCCTGTCACTTCTCCTGTCCTGTCACTTCTCCTGTCCTGTCACTTCTCCTGTCCTGTCACTTCTCCTGTCCTGTCACTTTTCCTGCACCGTCACTTCTGCCCTGTTCATTGCTCCTGTCCCATTCACTACTCCTGCCCCATTCACTGCTCCTGCCCCGTTCACTGCTCCTGCCCCGTTCACTGCTCCTGCCCCATTCACTGCTCCTGCCCCATCACTTCTCCTTCCCCGTCACTACTCCTCTCCTGCCCTGTCACGTCACCTGCCCGTCATGTCACCTGCCCGTCAATTCTTCTGCCCGGTCACTTCTCCTGTCCGGTCACTTCTCCTGTCCAGTCACTTCTCCTGTCCAGTCACTCCTCCTGTCCTGTCACTTCTCCTGTCCCATCACTTTTCCTGTCCCGTCACTTTTCCTGTCCCGTCACTTTTCCTGTCCCGTCACTTTTCCTGTCCTGTCACTTCTCCTGTCCCGTCACTTTCCTGTCCCGTCATTTCTCCTGTCCCGTCACTTCTCCTGTCCTGTCACTTTTCCTGCACCGTCACTTCTGCCCCGTTCATTGCTCCTGCCCCGTTCACTGCTCCTGCCCCGTTCACTGCTCCTGCCCCGTTCACTGCTCCTGCCCCGTTCACTGCTCCTGCCTCATTCACTGCTCCTGCTCATGCCTAATCACCGCTCCTGCCCCATTACTTCTACTTCTTCATCACTTCTCCTGCCCCGTCACCTCTCCTGCCCATCACATCACCTGCTTGTCATGTCACCTGCCCGTCACTTCTTGTGCCCGGTCACTTCTCCTACCCTGTTGCCTCTCCTTCCACGTCTCCTCTCCTGCCCTGTCGCCTCTCCTGCCCCATCACTGCTCCTGCCCCATCACTGCTCCTGCCCCGTTCACTGCTCCTGCCCCGTTCACTGCTCCTGCCCCGTTCACTGCTCCTGCCCCGTTCACTGCTCCTGCCCCGTTCACTGCTCCTGTCCTGTTTACTGCTCCTGTCCTGTTTACTGCTCCTGTCCTGTTTACTGCTCCTGTCCTGTTTACTGCTCCTGTCCTGTTCACTGCTCGTGCCCCGTTCACTGCGCCTGTCCTTTCACCGCTCCTGCCCGGTTACCGCTCTAGCTCATGCCCCGTCACCTCTCCTGCCCGCCACCTTCCCTGCCCCGTCATCTCTCCTGCCCCGTCATCTCTCCTGCCCCGTCATCTCTCCTGCCCCGTCATCTCTCCTGCCCCGTCATCTCTCCTGCCCCGTCACTTCTCCTGCCCCGTCACTTCTCCTGCCCCGTCACTTCTGCCCAGTTATCTCTCCTGCCCAGTCACCTCTCCTTTCCTGTTGCCTCTCCTGCCCCACCACTGCTCCTGGCCTGTCACTTTTCCTGCCTCGTCACATTTCCCACCCCGTCCCTTTTCCTGCCCCGTCACTTTTTCTGCCCCGTCACCGCTCCTGCCCGTTCACTGCTCCTGTCCGGTCAGCACTCCTGCCCGATCACCGCTCCAGCCCGATCACTTCTACTGTCCCATCACTTCTCCTGCCCCGTTCACTGCTCTTATCCGTTCACTGCCCCTATCCGTACACTGCTCCTGCCGGTTACCGCTCCTGCCCATGCCTAATCACCGCTCCTGCCCCATCACTTATCCTGCCCTGTCACTTCTCCTGCCCCGTCACCTCTCCTTTCCTGTCACCTCTCCTGTCCCGTCACTACTCCTGACACGTCAACTTTCCTGCCCCGTCGCTTCTCCTATCCGTTACTTTTCCTGCCCGTCCCTTCTCCAACCTGTCACTTCTCCTGCCTGGTCACCTCTCCTGCCCTAGTACCTCTCCTTTCCTGTCGCCTCTTCTGTCCGGTCACTGCTCCCACTGCTCCTGCCCAGTTCAATCCGTGTACAACATTGACAAATTACACAAGGTGTCAAGTTCCCCACAGTACTCTGTCTGGGGAAAACTCCTCTGCAATCACCAGGCCCGGAATGGCCATAGTGGGCATCAGGCGTTTCCCCGGTAGGCTGCTAGGGTGGGGGCCGGTTTTGGGCCCCTGGAAAGCTGATTTTGTTACTGGGGGTCAGCAATACCGGCCCCCTGTAACAAAATCGGCCAAAACTGAAATGGAACTGGAAATATTATCTGTGACCTAATACTGGTACTTTGTGAATTTCGCCGAAATGAAATTAAAAAGGTATGTATGAAGCTGTTTGAATGTAAAGTGCTCTTATACCTATTATGTTAAGTTTGCACTATATAAAACTATAAAAATAAATGCATAGTAAATAAATAAACAAATATGACACAGGGATGGGGTTGACGGTGATAAGGACTAATATCAAAAGAGAGGTAATCCTATTGATTTGCAAATGACTGATGATGAGAAAATCAAGAAATGTCTCTCAACTCCCGACAATAAGGACCGCTGAACACAAGTGGCAGTGGGTGGTAGCAAGAAGTCTGTAGTAAAGTACAGGAAGGTACAAAGCATTACGACATTAGTGCAATGAAGCTTTTTGTTATAGGTCTGGGTGAAACTAGTCTCTGAAATACAACAAATAATAATGATGAGTTGGACAGAGTGGGTGGGGCAGGGAAGGAGGAAAGGGCAGGAAGTGAAACCTTCGTTAACATGGAATCAAACAATGACCAGGAGAATCAAGATGATTCTAACCTGGACAGCCAGAAAACCTACTGGTATGGTTTGAAGGGGCAAGGAATAAGGCATGACCCTTCTTAAAGGCAGAGGGGGAGGCCAGATAATCGGGTAACTATACTGGCCTGTGGCGGTAAGGTCATGATTGGTGATTATAGTTTACGTTCCTTAGCAGGCATTACCATTGTCAAATGGGGATGCCTGAGGGGGGAACAGATGGTATCTCATGGAACTCCAGGGGCAGTTGCAGCCAGTAGGCTGGAAGGGTGCGGGGGGAAGGTAAGTTCCGCTTTCGGTAGGCTGGTTGGCCACCCCTGCACGCACATGCACACAAGAGCGCAAGTAAGCATAACTGCACGGGCCCTTATGGAGGTAATGTTCAGGGCGTAGGGGGTTCCCGGGGAAGGTATCCTTCCGGTGCTGGCCCCCCTGCGCAAGGTTACTCCAGTAGGAGGTTGATACCTAGCTTGATCTGGAGCTGGGGCCAGTCATTGACCTTGCCGTAGGCTCAAACAGGGATACGCAGAAAAATTAATATTGTTGACCTTGCTTAGCTTACGATAGGAATGGCTATGTATTAGAAACATGTTAAGGTTAGCCAATGGACATATTGTACCTATCAATGTAATGGACCGGACGTTCTGCGTATTGTGTACATAATGTAAATAATATTCATTATTAGTGTTTAATTATGTTGTAATAAATATGGCCGGGGTTTACAACCCCTAATCCAAACAATTGTGTTGTTGAAATTGCTTGCCTTGGGGTAAGATGAGCGGCGAGCTTCAACGGAGCCAGGAATGGCCCCACCCCATGGGTTTGGAGTTAAAGGAGGAGGGGGACTCAGCCGCACCTGACAATATTAGGTAAGTGGTGTATTTAGCATGTAACAAGAACTTGTGCCAACCCGCTGCCCCCCCTCCCCACCCGTCATAAATGCTCCTCCTGTGTGGACTTGCCAATAGGCTGGCATTTGAAGAAGAGAAAAAGACGCGCTCTTGTGCTTCTAATGAAGATCCTTTACACCTTTACAAGCTTTGAAACTGGAGGAAATAAGTTCATAGATCGGATGTATGGCTAAAAACTAATTACAATCAAAGGGGAGAGAGAGGAGGTTCTCAAAAAAGCTAAAAGGTGAGCCTTCCCGACCCATACACTGCTTACACCGAGAGCACCTTATTAGATAGAAAGTGCTTTTTAGGATTCTGGACTCTCACTTACATTTTGTGCTCCATCAGAGTCATTTCTTGAGTGTGAATGTGAGGCCATAGTGAGCCTCTAACACGTAAACCTGGTGACTTTTTCAGGACACTTGTTGTTGGGCAGCCCCTATCAGGGGTGAAGACAGTGCTTTATCAGAGGGTCAACTAGAATGAACTTGTTTAGTGGAAGATATATGTAGTATGCTTTGTTCAATCTTTCTATCAGAATATTAAAACCGCTAATGAGACATATGGGGAAGAATAAGACCCTTCAATTTCCTTCAAACTCGTCATGCTTTGGCCCAAAAGAGTAGTCAATCACGGGCAAGGTGATTGGTCAGGATAATCGAGACCGCCGTGTCCTAACAACTGCCGTCCACAAAGGTCACTGTGATCCTTGGCATAGTAGCCAAGGGTTAAGGGCCGCAGCACCCCTTGAGTACAGCGGAAGTGTTCTTCAGACAGACTTTGTCTCTTTAGACATCTGCCGCTCGCCAATGAACCTATGAACTTCCTGCTGCCACTCTTCTTAACCAGTGCAGTGAGACTGCAACCGAGAATTACTGATGTTTACCAGGACACATATCGGGGGTACACACTTGTGGACGGGGGTACACACCTGTGGACGGCGTCCACCTACTATTTTTACAGGTAGACACCATCTTCATGCTAAGAGGTGGGCGCTAGTGAAATACGCTGAAATTGTCCCGCTGTAATTTTCTGACACCAGGACACATTCTCCTGTGCCTGCACGTTGTCTGCTTTCCTACAGAACAGCAGCGTGCAGGGTTATTCTTATTTTCAACTCCAGCTTGGTCCAGCATAAAGCGCTAATTTAAAGAGTCATTAGCCCTCTTTTTGTTTCAGTAACATCTTGGCTGGGAGCTATCTGAAGCCCCACACCTAGATGCTAGAGCAATGGAGGGAAAACAGCTTGTTATCACTTCACAAGTACTTAAGAGACACTGCAATTTGGGAGCAAGTGTTTTACTTTGTTCAGTCCATGTAAAAGGGAGATATGCATGCACTGTAAAAATGTCTGATGTATTGGCTTGTACTTAACACGAATAACAATTTTAATGCTAAAACTTTTTTTTATGTAATTCTTCTATATCGCTATTCATCCCAATGTAGGATGTCAGAGTGCTTTACATCAGTGGTTCCCAAGCTTTTGACTTTAGAGGACCCCCATTAAATTACTACTGGAAGCCAGGACCCCCAAGAAATCTGTACCATTTGAACTTCAAAACAATAATGTTACTGAGGTGGATGATTAGTGTTCTTCAGATGTGATAATCATACCAGTATCCCATTCACACTACTTTCATCTGCAGCCTGTCTGTGAGGCACTTACAGCCTTTTTTATTCCCCCATCATTCTGAAATCCTCCATTTGCATGTTTCAAACCTCATCAATGTCTTCTTTTGCACCCTCTTTTCACCATCTGCTTCTGCATATACTTCCTTGCATCTCATTCACTTTATCAACTCCTAACACTCACAACAGAACACACCCACTCAACTGTAAACATATTTGTCCTGTCAATATTTTAGTATCTTTGTACCTCCTTCACACACTTTCACATATAATCACAAATAAAAGTGACACATGCCACCACTGCTCTGTGCAGTCGCAGAGAGGCCAATAATTAGATGTTCAAGTAGTATGATCTCCTTCATGGCTCTCGGATGGGTACTGAGATAAACTTACACTGCCTTCAGCCTCAACTCTACACATCTCAATTGTGGCCCATTGGAAACCCCCACCCATAATCTGAAATCAAAGACACCTACCAATAAGCCAAGTCACAGCTCACACAATTCAATATTAATATGCATCAAGAGAAAACCTACAGAAAAACAACATGCTAGAAAAAGCAGGAATATTAAGTAGACCGTGAGAAATGTAAACGTGCTTTCTCGTTGTCATTGATTTTCATTACCCAGGGTCGAACTGGCTGTTGCAGGCATGGAGTGTTTTCCCAGTGGGCCAGGAGGATGTTTTTTCTTTTGTTTACTGGTGGCCGGATTTGCAGCACTGCTTCTCACTAGGACCACCCACCCTCCCCCTGGGGCCGGTCCAATTGAATTGCCAGGACTGGTTTGTGTTCCCAGTCCTGCCCTGTCATTGCCTCATTTTGATTCATTACTACTGACCTTTGACCCCAGTTTGTCCAGCTATACCAAACACTTTTCTGATGAGAGGATGAGACCAACCCCACTAAGGAGGTCGGGAGTCACAGCAGTCCGCAGTCCATGCATGTGAAAATGTGTAATATTTTACTTGGCATAAGGGACAGCCATTTTGGCTGTGGTGTCCATTTCGTTTCCTTCGTAATTCTCCCATCCTCTGCTGCTCGTCTTTTCATTCTGCTTGTGTTATCTATTTTAGTTGACTTCCTGACTCTGCTAAAAGCAATGTACGTGCTGAGGGTTTGTAGCTGCCAGTGCACCTGGTCTCAGATGTTAACGGTCGATCATTTACTGCTTCCATAAGCATTCCTGGTCCTCCTCCCACTTTGCTGACCGCGTAGTTAATCATCTGCCCTTGCTTGCTGATAACTACTTCTAAAACTTGTTCTTCCTATTTCTGTTCACATGCTTACATTGCAGAAAACCAGTATAAAAGGGACAACTGTTTGTGAATTTAGTGTACTTCCTCATGCAGCACTTGAGAGTGCTGTGTCGGTGGGGTCCCACTCATAAGTGATTAATAAACTTGTTATGTATTCCAACTCCAGTGCCGATCTCTAATTTATTGGTCTTTGAACCCATGGACAAAAGGGTGACCCTGCACCAGTGTTCCCCTAAAAAGGTATGTTTCCACAGTTGGCGCCCGACTCGTGGGGCTCCATCGGGACGCATCCGTCCGAAGGAGTGGTCTAGACAGAGGATCGAAATATTGCTGAGGAATCGAACTGCACAAGGAGAACTTTGTCTTTGCAGGCCGATGTGATTTTTCCGGTTTTCCCGATTTGACCCTCCTGGTGGTGGCCGGTCTCGACTGGGGTGTTCTTTGGCACAATTTTGCAGTGACCATTAGGTCGACCAGGGATCGGCAGGTGGGAGTTGGAGACTTCTGTTTGGTAAGGTTGCCAAAGTGGCACTCTTTATTTTTTGTTGACAATTTTTATTGAACATTTTGCATAGCGTTCCAATGACAGTACAGTTCACATGGTGTACAGACATAAATCCAGCATTTTGCAGATGTTCATTCTTATGTTTCCCAAAGTACAGACCTACCTGTTCAATACCATGCACCCATGTGGTTCCCAAAAGTATGTGTACCAGAGAACATTCAAGAGTGTATTCATACACTAGTATCAGACTCTGACTTATCCAGTGGGGGTTCACATATTTTGCCCCAATAGGCATTCCAACCTCCCCAGGCCTTCCCTCATTTTTTAGGACACCCTCGGTGGATATACACTGACTTTTCCGCCATCATCGCCATGTCCATATCTTTGCACCATTGATTGAGAGTAGGGATAAACTTGGATCCCCAGCATTGTGCAATGTTTCGTTATGCTACCGTCATGCCTAAAGTTGCCCAGTCCTGAGCAACCGTGTTCAATTCTGTAGGTTCCCAGATGTTGAGTAGACAGCACCTCGGGTCTGGCAGTATTGTAACGTGTGTGACTCGGGGGAGTGTCCGCATCACCGCCATCCAGTAGTGTGCAATGTACGGGCCTTTTTGTTTAGATTTGGTATTCATTCTTTGCAAAGTTTGAAGGCAGGTAATGTGGAGATTTTTCTCCTTTTGGAATATTTGTTTGGAGTAGTAAAATTTTACATATATTTATAAAACATGCCTTTTCTCAGCACACTTCGTAGGTGGTGTTCCTGCTCTGGTGGTACCAAAGTAAGCTTGGAACAAAGTCAGCCAGCTCCCCCAGAAGGGACACCTAATAGAGACATGTATGTAAAATATGGTATTTCTTCCATAATGTACGGTCCACTATGGAACAAATACACAAAGAAAGATTCCAATCTACGATGGCCAGTGAATGTGTCATTTGATTCTAAAAAGGTTTAATATGTAGAGCAGTGTTTATTTAAAAGAAAGAGTAGACAGGATATGTTTGATTGTGTGTGTATGTGGGAGAAAGAAGTAGGAGAGAGAGCGAAGAGAGCAGAAACTATAGAAGAAAAAGAACAATGAAAAACAATACATCAAAAAGCGCTAGAATTAAAAAGTAAAGAAAAGAAGCAAAAATAGAAGAAGAAGATAGAGAACGTTGATTACAGGTCAATGGCCAGTACCCTATTAGAAGCCCTATCTATCCACTACTTAAAACGCCTCAGAATGATTCTTATTAGAACGACACCAACCGCTGTATAAATTTCCTGCTTTAAATGCACCAGAGGATGAGGTTTCTGATGAGGAGCATTAGTCTTCAGAAGAAAAAGATAAAGATGAACAAGATGGGCGACAGACTCACTCTACTTTGACTAGAGCAGAAAAAGAGAAATTAAAAACCGCTGCCAGGGAGGAGGCTCGCAGGCCTCACGCTGCATCTCTCATTGTAAATATAGTTCAACAGTGGAAAAATACAGAGCAATTTTATTTTGTAGAAAAATTTGCTTGGGAGGTAATATTTGATTATAGACAAATTTCTCAGGTACTAGAGCCAGCTGATATAAATACTGATTATAAACGATTAACAGAGGGGACTTTTCCTTTTTCAGACCTATCTGATGTGATTAGAAGAGTGGTTAAAATACAAGAAGTAACATTACATTTACGAAAGGAGCAAGAATTAGCTAGAAAACAGAGCGGTTAAGAAGCAAATCAAACTCAAGCACAGGATTTAGATGCTCCAGTGGAAGAGGTTGCACCCAGTAGTACTACAGTTACTGTGAAACGTATGCATGAAGCTGCACTCCTGTATGTTCCTTTGAAGGGTGCGGGAACCAATGATGATAACATTTCAGATGATGCAAAGGGATATTTTATATATAATTGGGTTTACACTCCTTGGAGTAGAGCTGAGATGATGGCTCTTAAAGCTGCTTTGCCCAACCTCCAGAAAAACCCTGCCGCTTTATATGAGGAGGTGGAAGGAGACATTAGTACATGCACAATGACCTTGCTAGATATTGACATGTTCTTCAGGCTTATTTTGCCTCCTGATATGTGGAGAACAATACATAAAATAGATGATAATGTAGCATATTGTGCTACCTGGGAACATTTGGAACAAATAGATGCGGAAAGGGAGCCTGCACAGAAACCTCAGAAGGAGATATTAGATCTTCCTAAAGCTATTGTGACTAAGGTAAAGACTTTCCTACGCCCTAAGAAAATAGATTGGACCACGTTTCTGTCCTGGAAACAGAAAACGGATGAGTTTGTTTCTGATTTCTTTTCAAGATTTGAAGAGACATTCCATGATTTTAATGGTCAGTCATTGGCTGATGATACGGGTAAGCATTTGTTTGTTGACAAATTTGACGCTAATAAGTTACCGGAAATAGCTAGTCGCATAAAGGCTAGCGAGAGTTCTTGGACCACTTCTTCCCCAGTTTCCCTTTTGACTTTGGCCCAATAATATGAGCGACAGGAACAGGAAGCAAAAGGCAGGGAGCATAAGAAGGTTAAAGAATTAAAGACAAAAGTTATGTTGGCTCAAGTATATGGTCCACAATTTAGGGTAGGTGGAAGAGGCGGACGTGCAATGTATACACCTGGAGTGCCCCCTCTTCTTCGAGCAAATGTGTCCCCTGATCAGTGTGCTTATTATAAAGAGACTGGGCATTGGCGTTCTGAGTACCCTCTTTTGCGAGGTCAGCAGTATCAGCGGGGAAGGGGCAGTATAAGTGGATGCTCAGGGAATTCAGGAAGCAGGGGAGGTACAGGAGCTCGCCCCAGATTTGAAGGAGTTGAACAAAGACCTAATCTAATACTTTTGATAGATGAAATCAATATTAAATGTCTGATTATTCTGCTGATGCCCTTGCGGATTCCCATTATGCATAGGGATGCCTAGGATGGGGTAAGAAACCGGTCGAGGTGCCAGTAGATCAAATGGGTCCCTATGTTGACACAAACATCTTGGGATCTACTGATCGGTTTCTGGTTGATACAGGGGCTACCCGTAGTGCTCTGTCTAAAAAATTGGTTCTTAGGGTTCCCCTGTCCTGCACAATGATAACATCGATAGGATTCGATGGGACACCTACACCTAGCCCACTTTCACAGCCACTTGAATTCAGACTTGATAAATTCACTGCAGAATGTCCATTTTTGCTTTTCCCTACCACACAGGACAACATTGTGGGTATCGATATGCTTAAATATTTTCATGCCACAATACGTTGTTCTCCGGAAGGTGTGCTTGTTATTTCGAATGACAATTATCCAATGGTTGAGAGATCTTGTCTTTTCAGTGAGGATGTCGCTCTGGCATCCTTACCCAGTACTTTGTGGGCTAGATAAGATACTGATGTGGGTCAAATGGTAATTCCACCTGTGCATATCCAAGTAAAGTAAAGTGTTTCATTGCCTTGTCTGCCCAATACAAAATATCCAGAGAAGGTTAAGAAGCATTAGCAGGTATTGTTCAGGATTTGATTCAAGTAGGGGTAGTGGAAGAAGTCCCTATAACACTTGCCATATCCTTCCTATTTTGAAAAAAGACACTGACACTAAAATATACATATTCATTATTGATTTGCGAGAAGTTAATAAAATTGTAGTGCCCCAATATCGGGTAGTTTATGATACCACTACACTTCTCACTATGGTCCCTCCTACTGCCACTACATTTTCGGTGATTGATTTGAAGAATGCTTTCTTCTTGATACCCATTCGCCCTGACAGCCGTTATTTGTTCGGGTTCACCCTGAAAAATAGATCATTTCGGTTCTGTGGTGCTCCACAGGGCTATACAGAGAGTCCTAGCATTTACAGTCAGGCATTAAAAAGGCAGCTTGATTCTTTTGCTGTACCTACAGGGGTGGCCCTTATCCAATATGTTGATGACATCTTGTTGGCTGCAGATACCCCTTAGCAGTGTGAAGAGGGATCACTGTTACTGTTATAATTTCTTGCCTCTCTAAATCACAAAGTCTTGCGAAAGAAATTGCAATTTTGTGGACAGCAGATTACCTATTTAGGTCACCTCCTGTCTAAGGAGTGACGTTCACTTACACCAGATCGCATTTAGACTAATTTAGATACTCCCGTTCCCCGTACTCAGAAGGATGTCCGTGCACTGATTGGCCTTACTTCTTTTTGTAGGCAGTGAATCCCTGGTTTTTCGCACATTAATAAACCTTTGTTGCCTTTTTGACTAAAGACACTCCGATGCCCCTCCCATGGACTACTGAATGTTAGAATGCCTTCCAACGGTTACGCCAAGCCCTTTGCTCTGCTCCAGTATTAAGACCTCCAGACTACACTAAGACTTTCACACTCTATGTACACAAGAGGGAAGGTTGTCCCCTCTCAGTTTTAACACAGACACAGTGATAAGCAACGCCCTTGTACATATTTCTCATCTGTCTTTGACCCAGTCGCCTGTGCACTGCCTAAATGTTTCCGAGCAGTGGCAGCAACGGCTGTATCAAGACCTTAGAGTGAAGGAATAGTTTAGTTGCATAAACTGCTTGTGTTAGTACCCCATTCTGTTGATGCTTTGCTAAATCAAACGAAAACACAGCATTTGACTAGTGCTCGCTTGACAGGATATGAATTGACACTTTTGGCCCCTCATATTATGCTGAAAAGATGTTTGACCCTAAACCCTGCCTCACTATTGCCATTTCCAGCTACTCAGTCTCAGCCACAAGAGTTACATGATTGCATATTCCTTACTGAAGAGCAAACAAAGGGCTGCGTTGCCCTACAAGATACACCTCTCCCTAGTGTGGATGGGGAGCTATGGGTTGACTGGTCGTGTCTAAAATTGCCTGATGGAATTACATCTGCTGCCTATGCAATTACAACACTTCAGACAGTAGTTGAAACAGCTTGCATCCCACAAAAGTCAGCCAAAGAGGCCGAACTGATTGCCCCTACGAAAGGATGTGAGGTTAGTACAGACTTACCTGTTAAATTTTGGGGTGGCACACAATTTTGGTCATTTGTGGAAAGAAAGGGGCTTTCTCACCTCACATGGGACACAGATAGTGCATGGAGAATTAGTACATAATCTCCTTACTGCTCTAACCTATCCTAAGAAAGTGGCAATTGTTAAGTGTAGTGCACACAAGAAAGTGACTGATAAAATAGGAGCAGGTAGTGCCTTTGTAGATCACACAGCCCACGAAACCGCAATGCAGCAAAGTACCACATCTATGTATGTAGTGAAGTCACAAGCTGAATGTTGGTAGGATGACAGGCAAGAGGTGCTGGACATGCAACAATCTGCCTCCACTGATGAACTAGACCAATGGTCTAAGGAGGGAGCACTTTATGATGAGGGCTTCAGGAGGAATAAAGATATGACCAAGTAGAAGTTACTCACAGCCTACTTATACTCCATGATTCACATGGCACATGGGCCGGCACATGTTGGTACATCCTCAATGGCAAAGCAACTTATGCAAGTTTGGGATCATCCTGATATTGCCAGCACTGCTAAAAAGATCGTCCAGTCTTGTTTGATCTGTCTCCACTATAATCCTGAAAAGGGAACGGGAACTCCAACAGGAGGGTTTGTGACACCAACTGCTTCTTTTGAGGTCCGGCAAATGGACTACATTCAGTTTGAGTGCTGTAATAACTTAAAATATGTCTTGGCAGTGGTTTGTGCCTTCAGTAAATAGATGAAGGCATTTGCTATGAAGGATAATACAGCTCTCACGACATCGAAAGTTCTCCTAAAGGAGTTCTTCCCTTGATTCAGCATTGTCGTGTCTTATGGAGTGACAACGTGCCTCATTTCATTGGGCAAGTTGTCGAATATGTCATGAAAGGGTTAGGGATTAGGCAGAAATTTCTTGCCGCTTTTCACCCACAATCAGCAGGCTTGGTGGAGTGTTACAACTCTACCATGAAATTGAAATTGGCTAAAATACAGGCTTCCACGTCTTTCAAATGGCCTGATGCCCTGCTCGGTGTAGAGCAGGAATATCGACGGAAAAATATCGTGTGACATAAATATCCCCGCAGAAATATCGATTTGAAGAAATATCGACAAAAAAATTGTAGTTTGACCAGAATATCGACTGACAGGTAAGTAATATCGATAACAATAATATAGTTGTAATAAATATCATTTACAAAAATATAGTTTACAAAAATATCGATTTTTTAATAATGTTATTAGTTCCGTAGCGGGTTGTGGGTTTATAGGGGAATAGGGTGGGAAGTAATTTAAATATATAAAATTAATTGATTAATTAATGTGTTAATTTAATAATAATTGTTTAATAAATAGTTGTTAATTAATTTCAATTAGTCAATTATTAATTAATTATGTTAATTAATTATGTTAATTGTTTAATTAATTTTAGGTGTGTGTAGTGGAGTTTATATGTGTAAATGGTGTGAAGTAATTAAAATGTTATTGATTAATTATTAAATACTTTATAAATTATTTACCATTAATTAATTATTAATTGTAAATGTGTAATTAATTTTAGGTTTGTGTTGTGGTGTTTATAAGTGTATATGGTGTGAAAGCTGTCAATTAAATAATTAATTATTTAATTTAAAAAATACTTTAATTTTCATTAATTAAATAGTAAATATTAAATGTAATTGTGTAATTAATTTTAGGTGTGTGTGGTGGATAATATAGTGTTAAATAATGTGTAAATAATTATTTTTTTATTATCTTTGTTAATAATAATATATTTAAATGTATATATTAATTATGTTTATATTGTAAATTAAATTTAATTAAAAAAATGATCGTTTTTTTTTATGGTTTTGGGTTCCAGCGCTTTCCCTACTGTTGTACCCTGTGGAGTGGGAATAGTTATTTTCACCCCTACGCTATCCAACGCTTTCCCTCCTGTTGCACTCTCTGGAGTGGGAATAGTAATTTTTACCCCTACGCGATCCAGCGCTTTCCCTACTGTTGCACTCACTGGAGTGGGAATAGTAATTTTTACCCCTACGCTATCCAACGCTTTCCCTACTGTTGCACCCTTTGGAGTGGGAATAGTAATTTTTACCCCTACGCTATCCAACACTTTCCCTACTGTTGCAACCTCTGGAGTGGGAATAGTAATATTTACCCCTACGCTAGCCAACGCTTTCCCTACTGTTGCACCCTCTGGGGTGGGAATAGTAATTTTTACCCCTACGCTATCCAGCGCTTTCCCTACTGTTGCACCCTTTGGAGTGGGAATAGTAATTTATACCCCTACGCTATCCAACGCTTTCCCTACTGTTGCACTCACTGGAGTTGGAATAGTAATTTTTACCCCGACGCTATCCTACGCTTTCCCTACTGTTGCACCCTCTGGAGTGGGAATAGTAATTTTTACCCCTACGCTATCCAGCGCTTTCCCTACTGTTGCACCCTTTGGAGTGGGAATAGTAATTTTTACCCCTACGCTATCTAATGCTTTCCCTACTGTTGCACACTCTGGAGTGGGAATAGTAATTTTTACCCCTACGCTATCCAGCGCTTTCCCTTCTGTTGCACCCTTTGGAGTGGGAATAGTAATTTTTACCCCTACGCTATCCAACGTTTTCCCTACTGTTGCACCCTCTGGGGTGGGAATAGTAATTTTTACCCCTACGCTATCCAGCGCTTTCCCTACTGTTGCACCCTTTGGAGTGGGAATAGTAATTTATACCCCTACGCTATCCAACGCTTTCCCTACTGTTGCACTCACTGGAGTTGGAATAGTAATTTTTACCCCGACGCTATCCTACGCTTTCCCTACTGTTGCACCCTCTGGAGTGGGAATAGTAATTTTTACCCCTACGCTATCCAGCGCTTTCCCTACTGTTGCACCCTTTGGAGTGGGAATAGAATTTTTTACCCCTACGCTATCTAATGCTTTCCCTACTGTTGCACCCTCTGGAGTGGGAATAGTAATTTTTACCCCTACGCTATCCAGCGCTTTCCCTTCTGTTGCACCCTTTGGAGTGGGAATAGTAATTTTTACCCCTACGCTATCCAACGCTTTCCCTACTGTTGCACTCACTGGAGTTGGAATAGTAATTTTTACCCCTATGCTATCCAACGTGTTCCCTACTGTTGCACCCTCTGGAGTGGGAATAGTAATTTTCACCCCTACGCTATCCAACGCTTTCCCTACTGTTGCACCCTCTGGTGTGGGAATAGTAATTTTTACCCCTACGTTATCCAGCGCTTTCCCTACTGTTGCACCCTTTGGAGTGGGAATAGTAATTTTTACCCCTACGCTATCCAATGCTTTCCCTACTGTTGCACCCTCTGGAGCGGGAATAGTAATTTGTACCCCTACGCTATCCAGCGCTTTCCATACTGTTGCACTCACTGGAGTGGGAATAGTAATTTTTACCCCTTCGCTATCAAATGTTTTAACTACTAATGTTTTTATTTTGTGATTAAATGTATGTATTATTATTTTTAAATACTTTTATGTGTTAATTAAATATAGAAAATTTTATTTTATTCAAAATGTTTTATATATGCGTTTATTTTATTTTTATATAATTATTAAAGTTTATAAATTTAATAAAGATAATAATAAAATGTATTTAAGAAAAAATATGTATATGTACACATTTATTATGTTTATATTGATTAAATTAAGTTTATTTGTTGTAAACTGTTAAAATATAAATGTAATGTAATTTACTTTGTTAATAATATTAATATTATTTAATTATTTAATTTAAGTTATAATATTTTTTAAAGTCAATATTTTTTACATCTATATTTTTTACATCTATATTTTTGAGTCGATATTATTGTACTTACCTGTTTAAGTATAGGGAGTCGATATTTTTGTAATCAATATTTTTACATCTATATTTTTGTAAACTATATTTTTGTTATCGATATTTAAACATGGAACCCCCCTGCTCCTAGCACTACTTTCTATCAGATCAATACCTCATACACAATCTGGCCTTACGCCATATGAGGTTGTGTTTGGCAGGCCCATGAATATCTGGGGAATCCCTAAGCCTTGCCCTATACACAATTTACCTCATGTGTTGATGAGTGACTATTTGTCCCAATTAACTGACAGCTTTTCTTCTATTTATCAGCAGGTACGGGAAGCCCTTCCAGACAGGTCGCAGGGTGAGGGCCATGACCTGCGGCCTGGCAATTTTGTCATGACAAAGTTGTTTCAATGGACCAGTTCCTTGGCACCTCGTTGGTGCGGACCAGAACAAGTCCTCCTTGCTACCAGAACTGCAGTGCGATTGACCAACCGGAAGAATTGAATGAATGAATGAATGTGGGATTTGTATTGCGTGACTTAGCCCGGAGGCATTAAGGCGCAAAAGATGGAAAACAGCTGAGTGAGAAGTGAACGCAGATGAGGGGTTACAGGTAGGCTTCTGCAAAGAGCCAGGTTTTTAAGCCTTTGCGGAACAAGTCTAGGGACGCCAGGCCCTTGAGTTCTGCGGGAAACAAGTTCCAGAGTTTCGGGCCAGGGAAGAAAAAGCCTTCCCTCCCCATCTGGCCCTGGCAAATCGAGGGACAGACAGAAGGTTTTTATTTGCGGAACGCAGGGCCTTGCCCGGGGTGTAGAAGGACACAAGAGACCTAATGTCTTCTGCCCCAGATCAGTGAAGAGCACGGAAGGTAAGAACTAGAGCCTTGAAGTTTATCCTGGCCTGCACAGGAATTCAGTGAGGATTCTTTCTAATCGAGGATCCTGAGGACCGCCCGCCTGGGAGCACCAACAACAAACCTTGCTGCTGCATTATGGACAACTTGTAAGCGATGGACTAGTCTTTTGCTAATGCCCAAATATAGGGCGTTACAAAAGTCCAGACAAGGGGAGATGAGAGCCACCGAGACTTGTTTACGTGCTTCCGGGGAGAGATAGTGTGTAAGCTTTCTCAAAATCCTTAGGACACCACAGCAAGTAGAAACAGTCCTGTTAACTTGCTTATCAAAGGAGAGTGTGGTGTCGAGGATAACACCCAGATTGCGAGCAACAGGGGAGGGCTTGGGGCATGTTCCAAGGGCAGTGGGCCACCAGTCAGCCGACCAGACATCTTGTTTACCTCCAAAGATGAGGACCTCGGTCTTTTCCCCATTTAATTTGAGGAAATTAGAGGTCGTCCACCCGGCCACTGCTTCCATACAATTCCTAAAGTTCGCCGCCGTGTTCTCCACAGATTACGAGAGGGAGACCATAATCTGGGTGTCGTCGGCGTACAACAAAACTTCCAATCCAAAAGATCTTACAAGCCTAGCAAGTGGGGCCACATATATGTTAAAAAGGGTAGGGCTCAAAGATGAGCCCTGAGGGACCCCACATTGCAAAGGCTTGGCAGAGGAGAGGAAGTCGCCCAGTTTAACCCTTTGTTCCCACTGACTAAGAAAGGAAGTTAGAAGGCTCAGAGCGGGTCCATCCACTCCCATCTCACTAAGACGGGTGGCCAGAATGGTAGGAGACAGGGTGTCAAAGGCGGCTGTAAGGTCGAGCAGGTTCAGAAGAGTCGTCTGACCACTGTCGACCCTAGCGCGGATGTTATTGACTACCACTGTAAGCGCTGATTCTGTGCTGTGTGCCTTTGGAAAGCCATGTTGAGAGGGGTCTAGCAGGTTGGAATTATCAAGGAAGGCACTGAGATGGTGATTGAGATGGGCCTCGAGAATCTTAGCAGGAGCAGGAAGGAGGGAAATAGAGCGGAAGTTCTTTAGTATCCCAGGGTCCATAGTGGCCTTCTTCAAGAGGGGCTTGACAATGGCCATTTTCCAGGCGGGGGAAGCAAGACCTCTCTGCAATTCTTTAGAGTTTTTAAAGGGCAGGGGTCCAGGGGGGATCCTGATTTAAGTTTGTCAAGGAGCTTCTTAAGAGCTTCGAAGGTAAGGAGAGGAAAATTGGATAGGTTTCCGTGGGGAACAGGAGTCGGCTCCTGCCAGGGGGATAGAGCAGGGGTACGATTGAGGACTTCTAAGGTATTATAGTATAGATGTCCACAATTTTGGTGTGAAAAAATGTGGAGATCTGTTCGCAGAGCTCTTGAGATGCAACAATGGGATCAGGGTACTGAGCAGAGGATATAGAGTCTACAATTTTGAATAATTCTCTGGGAGAGCTGAGGGAGGTAGTAAGCTTAGTAAAATATGACTGTTTTTCAGCCAGAACTGCGGTCTTATATTCTTTAACAAGGTCTTTGTGTTTAGTCCTTTCGTCGGGGTCTAGACCCTTTCTTGCCTTCTGCACCCCTGCCTGAGCAGTCTGAGGGGGTCTGAGTACCAGGGAGCCGAAGGTCGTTTTCTGGCGCAATAGTAGGGCTTAGCCGGGGCTAAGATGTTAACAGCCTTCGAGATGGTAGTGGCAAGCTCAGAGGGAGCAACATGAACATCAGAATTGGAAGAGAACTTGAGGTTAGAGATAAGGGGGCCAAGGGATTCGTTGTTCAAACCTCTGTAGTTCCTTTTTGAAGCCCAGTTATTCTTGACCTTTAAAGGTACAAGGGGTAGACAAAATGTAAACTCAATAGGAACTGCCATATGGCCTGACCAAGAGAGGGGAAGGTCTGCTTTCAGCCTAGAATCATTGGTAAATACTCCATCCAGAGTATGGCCGGCAGAGTGGGTAGGACTTCCCATAATTTGTAAGAGCCCGCAGGAGGCCAGCGAGTCCACCAGGAATATAGTGTCGGCCGAGATGGAGTTTTCCAGATGGAAATTGAAGTTACCAAGGATGGTTAAATTGGGCTTATCGATGAAGGGTTCCGGTATTTCAAGGAGCTCAGCGGTGAAAGCAGACCTGGGACCGGGGGGCCTATAGATAAGGATTCCTGCAAAGGATACCATAGGAGATGGGCTAAGAGAAAAATGTAAAGCCTGGAAGGAATGCTGAGGAGATGGAAGACACTTGATGCAGCAGTTTACTGAGGTTTTATGTAGAATGCCAATTCCCCCCGCTTACGTCCCTCTCTGTCCAGTCTCACTAAGGCATAACCATCGGGGATGGCATTAACCAAATCGGGTCAATGCTACTCATTGTTGAAAAGTCCTGCATGCCCTCGTGAGCCCAGCTGCGTTGACAGATCACCGCAACATCCTGGTTACCGAGAAAGGACGAGCTGTGTCACCTGAAAGACCCGAGGAAGTCTTCCTGGACCACACGTTCCCTGGTATATCTAGATATCTGCTTCAATCCAGGAAGAAAGACATTTCATCGCAGAAAGAGACTGTTTGAGCCACTGTCCTGGGTGGTTAAAGACTGACTACAAAAGGGGATAGCCTATTAGTGACTACTCATCTCAACGTTAGTGAAGAAACTAACGCCTGCCCAGGACCTTAGGGCACTATCTGTTTTGTAGTTTACCGACAAAATGAACATGCCGGTGGAGAAGAAATAGAAAGCTGCAAAAGTCTGTAGTAAAAATATGATGTTCGCTATTGGACTAACTTTGACTGTTGTCATCATTGCTGTAATAATGTGGATTGTGGAGGAAGTAGCTCTGGCTCGAAACTTATTGTCTGCTACTACTCCTGTCCCCACCGAACATTATTATTTTACTCTTCCCTATCATGAAAAAAAGCACAGAATGTCGTATCTCAATAACAGTTTCAAACAAATGTTGCATCATACTCATAATGCTACGAACACTACCAACTGCTGGGTATGCGGAATGATGCCAGCTCATCAGAAGAAGGGAGAAATGCCTTTCATTCCCTTGCCATTCTCTCATAATGGCTCCTGTAGAGCCTGGTTTGAACTGTTGTGGGCCTATGAAATTGCAAATATTACTCTAGCTGATGTAGGAGGACTTAATGCAAAACTTAATAAAGTTTGTTACCCCAATGAGGAAGGGGATCCACAAGCTAAAGGAACTGTATTGTAAATGGAGGAGTAACGCAGAGGAAATTCCTCGACATGTTATGTTTTCCCCAACACTCCAACGGCCAAGAGTAACAGGCCTTTTGTTATCGCTGTTACTAGATCCCGAGCAAATCTTTGTGTAAGCAGTTTTGGTAGTATCCCAGTGGGAAAAAGTGACTGTACCACAATATTGAACATTACTGGAACAAACAATAGCAGTTTTTTTATCCTCACACAACACTTATTTCATTTGTGGGAGTAAAGGCTACTATCATCTACCAATAGAATGGTCTGCAACATGTTATGTACCCTTCTTGCTTCCTCCTGTGTTCCTAGCACCTGCATATTATCATAAAGATCAAAAACTGTTTAATGACATTTCCTTGAACTGATTCAAAAGAACTATAAACAATGATGAAGTGGATCAAACTGGCACTGCATTACAGCAATATGTTGACCTTATTTTGGGACTCTTTTTCTTTGTTGGTTCGGCTTTAAATAGTAGGAAGATCAGACTCTTAACCCATGTAGTAGAGGCTGTGACTAATCAGACAGCAATGACGCTTGAAAATATTACAGAATGACTCCAAATTATGAGTATTGTGACTTTATAAAACAGAATGGTGATAGACGTTATTCTAGCTGATCATGGTGGAGCATTTGCATTATCAGTTGTAGTTGTTGTGTATTTATCCCTGACCACGCCCTTTCTGTTTATGATGCCATTCCCAAAATGCATAAAATAGCCACTGAGGTACATCAAGATTCAGGAACATGGACTTGGGCTGGATGGTTCTGGAGCATATTTTCTGTATGGGTTTGAAAATGTTATTGGCCTTGTTCTTAATTATTGCAATTCTCTTCTCTTGTTGTTTATGTATCCAATGCGGGCCAATGCTTTGTTTCCTCTATATTTCTACTTGTACTACTTGTTTACTACCTAAAACGAATGTCCAAAATGTAAATGCCCGTTTAGCAAAAGACTGAGAAGTCAGCGATATGATGCTAATTGATATACATGATGTTTATCGCATCCCTTTTAAAGCATAAAAAAAGTCTTAGCTTATGCAAAAAGGGTCATCTGTGGAAATGTGTAATATTTTACTTAGCATAGGCGACAGCCATTTTGGCTGTGGTGTCCATTTTGTTTCCTTCGTAATTCTCCCATCCTCTGCTGCTCCTCTTTTCACTCTGCGTGTGTTATCTATTTTAGTTGACTTCCTGACTCAGCTAAAAGCAATGTACATGCTGAGGGTTTGTAGCTGCCAGTTTACCTGGTCTCAGATGTTAACTTTTGATCATTTACTGCTGCAATAAGCATTCCTGCTCCCTCTCCCACTTTGCTGACCACGTAGTTATACATCTGCCCTTGTTTGCTGATAACTATTTCTAAAACCTGTTCTTCCTATTTCTGTTCACATGCTTACATTACAGAAAACTAGTATAAAAGGGACAACGGTTTGTGAATATAGTGTACTACCTCATGCAGCACTTGAGAGTGCTGTGTGGATGTGGTCCCACTGAGTGATTAATAAACGTGTTATTTATTCCAACTCCACTGCCAATCTCTATTTTGTTGGTCTTTGAAATCGTGGACAAAAGGGTGACCCTGCACCAGTGTACCCGTAAAAAGGTACATCTCCACATGTGGATTAAGAAAAGTGACTAGTGACCAAAGCCCTGAGCAGGTGGTGCTGACGCTTCTCTGGCTCAAAACAACATGAAGGAGGCACAGCAGTAAAGCATGTGGGCAAAGCGTGGTTAGTCCTGGAAGAGAGAACAAGATTATCTCTGCCTTCCTGAGTAACAGACAGCAGCACAGTCTCTGACTAGTGAAACAGGGCCTTACTGCTCGCCTGGACTTTAGTTTCGGCACAGCAAAACGAGGCCGATCACCCCGAATCTTACATAAAGATGCATGATGACTTGCCTGATTTTTTTCTCAGTCCCACCTCCCCTGGTGTGATGTGAATATGCGCAGGGGCGCTATTGACAACCAATGCCTCTGACTGTTGGAGCCTATCCTGCGGAACCCACTGCGATAGCTTTGTGGACCCCTGGAGGTCCCATCTTACAGGCTAAGAGCCACTGCTGTACATCCTAGGCACATATTATAGACACATTATAGATTGACAAATCATACAAGTTTGTAAATCAATGAACAGGGTGTATTACATAAGACAATGAGGGTTACAAGTTGTAGGAGTCACTTATCATTCTTCATAGTTCAATGTGCAAATTGTAAAGAATGTAATTCATGAATTGCAAGTAACAAAACGACCTATGTATTAAAATCTCTAACCCACTTATCTGCATGAAATAAAAATCTGTCCTCTGTATGTTTCATTGTGCACTTTGAAGGAGACACATTAACCCTCGATGCTACTTTGGAGTCAAACCTGTGACTAGAATAAACACTGATCTCTTCAGTAAATGCATTAACTATTACAATTATATTGCCATCGTTATTATTATTCCCTGGGATTGACTAGGCACACTAAGATCTCTGCAACTGGTGCCTTCGTGCCAGGCGATGTTTTAAAATACAGCCTTTGCAACCAATCAAGCCACAAAAGATTTACTGCCATGTTTCTCCTTGTTGTCAATGTCTTTGTGGCAGAGTTTTATTTTTAACAATAAATGTATAAGTTGATTGTCATACTGTTTTCATCAACTCCCTTTTCTTTGTCCCCCCCTCACCCCCACCCCAATATATAGGTTGCCAGAGTAAAGCTTTTCCAAGTTCAGTACTGTAGTAAGGATCTCTGACATGGCAGTAGTAAGGCTGGAAAACTCTTTCCAAACTGCCTCACATCCGTCCTGTTATTTTTCCCGTGTTATTTTTCTCGCAAGCCCAGCGCCCGAAGCCTGAAAGAATTCAGAGAAAAGAAGGTAGAAAAATGTCCACCCTGCGATTCTCCCAGATTTCAGTGCTCCAGAAAGATGGAAGATCAACATTTGTTGCACACCACTAAAAAGGGTGTTCAACCAGAATGTTGGTCTTCTTGTTCCTGGGCCCCTTTTGTGCCTTATCCCCACTGCCTTCCATTTGAGCTGGCCTATTTAAAACAGGGGGTGACACAATTAACCCTAAGGCACCTGGGTAAGGACATACAACTCACAAAATAAACAATGCCTCGGGATAGATAGGTATATTTAACAGTAAGATGAAGAAAACCTTAATTTCACTCTTCCTATAGATATAAATCCATTTTAAAGTAACTTATATTTATTTCAAATACCCATAGTCAATGGTCAAACAATCTATGCTCTAAATTCTAGGTTCTTTCAATTATATTTATTTCATACATTTCTATGCAAAAAAATCACCTTTTCTATATTTTGAACAATACATATACACAAAAACATTTTAACACCATATATATATATACATACACCATATATATACACGTATTTACATTTTATACATGAATCACAAAAACAGACAAAATTACTGTTTTCTTGCTCTCTTCGCCCTTGTTTCAAATAGGGTTGCACCTCATTTGTATTCAACAATGTGCAATCCCTTTCAAATTAAATCACCATCCTGGAGTTATCTAGCGGTTTTATCAATTCAAACCCCTATTTTTCAGGTACTCCCAAATTGTTCTAAACTATTTAAATTTTTTGTGATGTCTCAAAGTTTCTGTCGATGCGTTTCAGCCACTTTCCTAGTTGGCCTCATCAGGACTAGGGCAGTCGAGTGCATAATCATTCGATTTCACCTAAGAAGTCAATAAATACTTTTAACTTGCATAAAAGAACACATCTTATCCACACCTATAACATAGATATATATATATATATATATATATATATATATATATATATATATATATCTACACCGCAAACACAATCAATTGGAAAACCACTTCGATCTTTTTATGTCAATAAGTACCTGGAGTGGCGGGGGAGAGTCACTATAACACCCAAGTCGTGATGCACGCGCAACCTTATGTCCCACAGCGTGATCTATAAAACCCAAAATATTCCCTAAGGTGCCTAGATACCAAACTACCTTATACTCAATCTGAATATCTATACTTATTTAGGTGAGCCTACAATACACATGATACTAAGATACCAATTTAAAATGGTAAACTTAAAACACTCACCAATCTTGTCAAAACTCATAGTTACTGATGGTGCTCAGTTCAGTTTTGACAACCCTGTTTAACGAAAGTGCTAGACACTCTTTTATCTCCCTTGCAGCAGAGGTAGCCAAACCCCTAACTACTTCTAACACATTGCTTTTCTGAGCCAAGCGCACAGTATCCCCTTTTTTAGCAGATAGTCACGGATCAGCAGGTATTTGAAAAAGTCGGTTTTAGGAAGGTCATAATCAGACATCAGTGAAGAGTATGCCCTAACACTGCTACAATCCACAAAGTCTCAAGGTCTGAATACCCTTACTTCTCCATCTGTCCATAGTAGCATCAGAGAAAATAGAAGGAAGCAATGCTGAAGAAGAGGTGGGGGTATACAAATTAACCCTGCCAATCTGCAGGTATCTCCGAATCTGAAGCAATGCCTTATGAGCAGCTTGAACCACCTTAAAGTGAGTTTTTTTTTTTATAATAGCTGGACTCAAGAATTTAAAAGAAGCTCCTCTATGCTTTGGGGCCCATTAATATTTGAAAAATATGCGGGGATTCGTCTACCTTAACCTCACCTTACCCAACCAGTAAAATTCCCACTTGTTGAAGTAAACATGCCCAATAATAGAACCCGAAGTTGGGGACTGCCCACCCCCCTCGAGATCGTGGAAGGGTCATATAATTCATAGCTCGACTGGGTTTACCCTGGGCCAACAAAGCTACTATAAATAGACTGTAGTTTCTGAATTTGTTTCCCTGTAAGTTCTAGAGGAACCGCCCTAAAATAATACAGGTCCCTTGGTAAAATATTAATCTTTAAGACGTTGCACCTTCCCACCATTGACAAGTGTAGGCCTTCTATTCTGTTTAACTCCTTTTTAATTTTCCACACCTTAGGATCCAAATTGGACAATACCATTGTGTTTAGACATGCATTAAGACGCACCCCTAAATATATTGCCTCCTTCTTGACTCTAGAATCTTGAAATAGTGCTTGATCTATGCGTATTACCTGTGTCTTGGCCAAGCTTAACTTATAGCCTGATCTTTTCCCAAATATAGTTGGAAGTTGTTCAATCTCTGCCAAAGTCCTGGCTGGATCCGGCGAGACTATCGCTATATCATATGCATATGCTAATATATTAACCCGTTCCTGCCCAAGCCTCACCGACTGTATCTTTAAACTGTTCTCCAACAGGTTCAGGAACGGATTAATATAAAAGGGCAATAGCAGAGGGGAACAGGGACAGCCCTATTGGGTATCCCTCGATCCCTATTGGGTACCCCTCGATATAGGTACATTGTAGATTCAAGCTCCAACGCACAAACCTGCGCCGCTGGAGCTCTATACATAGTTCTAACCGCCTGCATAAAACCAGATCCAAAGCCTTGCCACTGCATAGTTGCCCATAAAAATTTCCAAGGGACACGGTCAAACGATTTCTCTACGTCAAGTAGAACAACTCCACATGGCACTTTTCGCACATTGGCAGAGTCTAACAAGCCAACTACTCTACCTATGTGGTTGACCGTGCCTCTTCCTGGAATGAATCCATGCTGGTGGCCAAGACTAAGGGTGTTATCAGTCTGGAGAGTCGTGTGGCCAGTATTTTTGCATAGATTTTCCCATCACAATTTAAAGGGAAATGGGTCTATACGACACTGGTAAAGTGGGTGGTTTGTCTTTTTTTTGTTGAAAAATTATAATACTAGCTACATCCCACGACGCCGGGGCCTCCCCCTTCTGTGCTCCCTGAAATACGGTAAGCATATCTGATTGTATCTCAGATAGAAAAGCTTTGTAGAATTTCAGCAGGAGCTTGTCGGGGCCAGCAGCCTTCCCTGTTGCTAACAAGCCCACAGCTTCCAAAAGCTCTTCCATTGTAACAGGTCCCTCTAAATATCTCTGATTGTCTTCGCTTAGCATCCTCCTATATGGATCGTTAAAGAGGCATTACGTTCTCTCCTGGCTGTTAGTATTCTCTGAATATAACTCCTCATAAAAGGCCCTAAAAACCTCCTTGGCCTCCTCCGGTGTTTCTACTATTTTACCTGTTGAATCTTCAATTGCAGTGACAGTATCTTTAACCTCCTTGCACCTAATTTTCTTAGCCAAGCATCTACCTGTTGCCTCCACATACTCATAGCACTCTCTTCTAAAAAGATGGTATTTTTTTGCTATATCTTTAGCTCACTTCTCTTTTATTCTAGCTTTACAGCGAGTAACCTCCGTCTGCGCCTGATAGGTATCTTATTTCCCCTGAACCGCCTGTATCAGGGCATGCTCAGCTTGTTGCAGGTAATCATATAAGCCCTGTAGGAGCTGTGTCTGTTGCTTTGGAACATATAGTCCAAAGCTCAAGAACTCTCCCCTAAGCCCTGCTTTTAGTGCATCCTACACTATCCCACATTTAGTGGAGTAGCGATTTATAGCCAAAAATTGATTTAACCACTGGTTTATATGACAAATAAAGTAGCTTCCTATCAAAAGAGAACAACCCTCTGGGGCGTACCAAACATGCATTATGAGTTTTAATAACACCGGATTATGATCTAAGGTGATTTGGGGGAAGATCTGTATATGTGCCTCAGCTAGGTATGTTTTAGTGACAAAAAGATAATCTGGCCTAGCTAATTTTTGATGCGGGCATGAATAGTGCATATACCCTGGATCTTGTCTTAGCCTTGGCCATGCATCAGCTAAACCATGTTCAGAAATAAGCTGCTGCAGAGCTTTATGGACCTTGAGTTTTTGACCATGGCAATTATCTCCACCCAGCCCCAGGGTAACTTCTTCCATTTGGATAATAAAGTCCCCACACAATATCAAAGGAGAAGCCCAGGAAGACAATTCTGTGTTCAAGTATTCAATAGTTTGTGCTTCATCAAAGTTAGATCCATACACGGAACATATTGTGCATTTCTTGTTAGCAACTACACACTCAATCATCGCCCAATGGCCATACTTATCTGCCAGGCTTTTAATTACCACTAATATATTATCTTTTGCCAGAATGCGTAGTTCCTTGAGATATACAGGCCCAAAGCTTATACCCCAGCTCCTTTAGTACGCTATGCTTATTCCATTGAATATGTGTCTCTTGAAGACATACCACGTCCGGGGACATATTTCTTTTTTCATGTGCCACTCTTTGATGCTTAGCCCTATCATTAAGGCCCACACATTAAACGTGCACAAAGATAAAGCTGTCAACCGTAGCCTGGTTCAAAACTGTGTCAAAAGCGCCCTCTCTCCCACAACATCACATTCATTCTTCTTGTTAGCTTTAGAAAATTTATTGGCTTATTTCCAATTTTTACCCTCCACCTGTGGCAGTTCCCCCCCTCCCAGACATGCCCCCTACACCCACCCGAACACCTCCTCTGCCAGCAGAGGCCCCCCTGCCCTCCCCCGCATGGAGGGTGATAGACCCAGCGGTCTAAGGTGATGGAGAGCTTCGTAGAAACACCAATCCCACCCCTACTCCCAATTCACCCAAGCAGTGCAATATGTAAAGAAGGAAAGGAAACTTAATTTAGAGCACGGCATAGCTTAAAGCTGACAAGCTAGTACCCTATCTATGTGCACAGCGACTTTATATAATCATTTACAAAAACTGATACTGTTCCCTTTCCAATGGTTTGATGTCTTGTAAAAATGTTCTAGCTTTTATTTCGGATGTAAAAAATGTTGTCTTGTCCTTGTATATTATTTTTAGTTTAGCTGGGTTTAAAAGAAATGATTAAGCACCTTTGCACTGAAAAGGATTAATTAGCTGCCTTAACTGCCACCTTTTCCCCCCGTAGTGTGACAGTAATCAGGATGGGCAAAAAACTTGAACCCTGAACCTTTCTCTATCTGTCTGGCCTCGCCGAATCATACAAAGCCTGTCTGGATAGAAAATTTGAAAGACTAATCAATATAGCTCTAGGTCTTGAGGTAGAGTGATTCGGTCCCGAGTAGTTACTTTGCCGAAAGGGGAACCGGTGGACTTGTTGTATCTCTATATCCCATGTCCACTGTGTCAATTCCGGAAAGGCTTCTGTGAAAAGTTTCACCACAAACTTCCGGGATCCGAGGCTTCAACACCTTCAGGCACACCAAGGATTATTAAATTATTGCGGTGGAGGCGATTTTCCATATCCTCGAGCTTCCAAGAAATATCACTCTTCTGCGTTGCCAGTGCGTCTGTGGCTGCTTTCTGTGCAGTCATCCCGTCTTCGAGTGTGGAGATCCTGTTCTCTGTTTCAGAGATCCTTTCTGTGAACTCTGAACAAGACTTGGCCACTCACTGGAGTGAATTTTGTAGTTTTTGACAGGCGCCTTGAGTTTTTGGGCTCTCTGCCCGGCTCTCATCTCTATGCAACGTAATTGTCTCATATATAACAGCCAGCGAGATACCACCTGAATGTTCTGGTGGACTGTGCTGTTCTTGTCGTAGTGTCCCCTCGGCTGCTGTGCCTGTCCCCTGATTAGTGGTATGCAGCTGCTCTTGTCCTGGAGACATACAAGGATCCACAGGTGCTCCCAGTACAGATGGTATAGATGGTAATATTTTTTTTCAGACTGACTTGGGACCAGATACCCTGGTACAATTTCCTGGGGTCTCTTTATCCTGGTGTGTACTGCTAGTTTCGCTCCACCATCTGTTTGGGGAAGCGGAGGGGCCATCAGATATCTGCAATGACTCACCCAATGAGTTTGAATGATCAGACAGAGAAAACAAAATGGTCCCCTATAGCAGTCTCTGTGGCTCTATAACTTTGTTTCCATCTAATATTTGCTTCTTGCCACCAGCTTGTAGCCTCTAGATCTTGCCTAGTGAAATCAAGGTCTAATGCCGCAGCCCCTGATATAGTCATTATGGCCTGTGTCAGAGTCTGTGATTCTTGTCCCTTCAGCCCATCAATCCCTGAAATATACAGCTAGGGGTTGCCCAGGAGATTATCCTGCCCCACCTGGGTCATTGCAGTCTCCACACTCTGTCCTGAGACCCCTGCATTCCCAAGGCTCACCTCATCGGGACGCATGGAGTGTGCAGCCATCTCCACCAAATCTCCATCTTGTCCAGTGTTCTTTCCCTTTCTGGCCACCAGAAAGATTGCCGGGGTAGTTCTTTTCCCTGGGCTCAAGGACCTTGAGGGGCTGCCATTGTCTATAGCCGCTCCACGTCGTTGTTTTGCCTGGGCTATTTCCGGGGGTTTGATCAAAGCGGTAGTTTCTCCTGTACCTCGCGTCTTTCCCCCTCTAGCATTCCTTGACGGCATCCTCATCCAAGCCACTCAGCGCCAGTCCCCAGCCAAACACCGATGAGCTCCTCGAGGGAGATGCCAAAGCAGTCGTATGCATGGATCCGAAGATTGAGAGCCACACGCCGCTGAGCAATGTACCGTGAGTAAATCCCAAAACAATGGTCCTTGACACAGGGATAAAAGGGTACAATAATTATAGGCCACAATGTGCGCTATAATAGCAAAAAAAGTCCAGCCGGACTTGCAAAATTTATTCAATAATTCATATAACCAGTTGAAAAGAAGCAATAAAACAGTGGGACACAGTCCTGTATCCACAAAGCTTACACAGACTTAAAGACAGTACAAACATATACAAATACATCAGGCATGTAAACGAAAAATGGAGCAAGAAGGGGACTCTGTGATATACTTGCTTCACATATGTGGGGAACAAAACATATTATGCACATAATAGTGAACTAGTATTGAGCCCACATATCATGTCGACGGCGTTTCGATCCTTTCATGGGTAACGGATCATCATCAGGACTATCATTGTATGCCTGAAAAAAGCATTAGCTTGGTGAGTGAGACTTGCGAATCCAGTGGTGTATGGACGTAGTTGCGGTGAATTAACCAAGGTACAACTGGGCGCTGGTAACTGTATCAACAGTGATCAATTGAGCGGTAAAGAGCTCGCGTTGAGGCGGAGGGCGGAGATCCACGGCGCGATTCTGCACCGGGACGCCTCCTTGCCGTTCAACCTCGAACGCAGGTATCGATCCAGCCTATCCCTCGCTGGAACTGCGGGCTTATTCCCTATTGGATCTCCGCCCTCCGCCTCAACGCGAGCTCTTTACCGACCTAGAAGCGCCTAATCACTGCCCCTTCTAGCAGTGCCACGTTGGTCCACGCTGCAGACCACAGGACGTTCAGCAATCATTGACAGGCACACAGTTGCATGATTCCCACGGAGCCCTCTCCTAGATAATCACACGCTCAATTGATCACTGTTGATACAGTTACCAGCGCCCAGTTGTACCTTGGTTAATTCACCGCAACTACGTCCATACACCACTGGATTCGCAAGTCTCACTCACCAAGCTAATGCTTTTTTCAGGCATACAATGATAGTCCTGATGATGATCCGTTACCCATGAAAGGATCGAAACGCCGTCGACATGATATGTGGGCTCAATACTAGTTCACTATTATGTGCATAATATGTTTTGTTCCCCACATATGTGAAGCAAGTATATCACAGAGTCCCCTTCTTGCTCCATTTTTCGTTTACATGCCTGATGTATTTGTATATGTTTGTACTGTCTTTAAGTCTGTGTAAGCTTTGTGGATACAGGACTGTGTCCCACTGTTTTATTGCTTCTTTTCAACTGGTTATATGAATTATTGAATAAATTTTGCAAGTCCGGCTGGACTTTTTTTGCTATTATAGCGCACATTGTGGCCTATAATTATTGTTCCCTTTTATCCCTGTGTCAAGGACCATTGTTTTTCGTAAAACTGATACCCCAGGTCCTTGCCTACCTAGCGGGTTCCCTTGTTCTTTATAGTAGTGCGTAAATCCCAAAGCATTTCACGCTGTATACTTTTTAAGCTTTTAAGTCATCATTTTAAGATTTTTCCATAAACCATGGTGCCGTGTTCTCTTACGGAAGGTGAGGAGGAGATAGGATGCGAGAGCTCACTCGGCCAGCAGAGCAGCCACCATCTTGCCTCCAAGGTAGCCTTGCCTCCCAGGTCATGATTTTGGACTTCTAATGACTTTATGGTCTAAACTTATTCAGGCGAAACAGATACTTTGCAAGTTCTGCTGCCATACGCACCAATATGTAATGACCAGATGTTTTTTTTTAAAGAAAAGGTATGCACATTTGGTTGTATGACAGGGTCAAAATTAAGTATTATCTGTGTGTTACTTAGGGTAATTAGTTGTATTTCCTTACGTTGTATTCACAGGGCTATGGAGCTGCGGGCTGCTGAAGACGCGTTTGGACGTGCCCCAGTTGTATGATTGATTGGGTCTTTTGGCTTTGTTGAAAAGATTTTTTACTTTAAGAATGCTATAACTAATTAGGAAGTGCTGAGGGAATCGACAGGAAATAGACTAAATAAAAGATGTTTGAAAGGTATATTGAAGGACTTCATTGCTTAAGAGGATGAAAATAAACAATTAATATTTATTGAACAAGAACTGCACAAACCAGGTGGGTGGAGATCAGTGTGTGCATGGTGGCATTAGGGCTGGACTGGCCATAGTGGGCACCGGGCAATCCCCCGGTGTGCCGCATGGGTGGGGGCCGGGTTTGGGACCCTGGGGGCCGTTTTTGTTACAGGGATGTTTTTGCAGCAAAGCTGCAAAATCGTTCCTGTACCAAAATCGGCAGAAAACCGGCCCGGCAAAGAGCTTGGCGGCGCCTCCAACCCCCCGAGTGGGGGGGGGGGTGAGCACTTTGCTAGGGCCAGTTGTGGTTCCCAGTCCGGCCCTGGGTGCCATTGAACTGAGAGTACTTGAATTGTTTCCAGCACATTATTTCTTATCAACGTTGGTGGTCTATGGACAGTGGCGGCTCGTTCATTGGGGCGTCGCCCTACTGCTTTCTCGCAGTGCGAGAAGGCAGAAACATAAAATGGTAAAACTACCATTTTATGTTTCTGCCTCTCGCACTGCGAGAAAACAGAAGTGCTTGGTTGGGGGCGGGCGGCTGGGCGGCTGGGCGGTCCTGCTTGAGGACAGGGGGGAGTGGCTTGCCCACTGTTGTGGGTGCTAACAGTTTGGTCAGCCCCGGAGCCGACCAACCCAGTCCTGCACACTCTTTTTCTCTATGTAGGCTGTTGCATGCAGCCTACATAGAGAAAATGGCCCGGCTAGGGCACTCTCTGCTGCGCCTCACTGATCACCACACTGCCATTGCAGCGTTGTGATTGGCTTAGGGGAACAGGAGGACGGAGGCTGCCTAAAACGCAACAGGAGCAACAGGAGCTGAGGCATCGGCGCATGATGCGGTTGCGGAACTGGAGGAAGGTACGTTTTTTTATTATATATATAGATTACCGTCCCACTGGCCACTTCCTTCCCCCCGCACGAACCCACCCCCCCGTTTTGCCAGCCGCAAGTGGATCCTCCTGTAAAATTGTGACAACCATTCAAATCTGTGAAGCTTTAGAATCACGTCAACCCACAAGCATGCCAATAAATCATTGTTGTGTTGTAATGTATTTCCCTTACCTTCTGAACTGTCTGTGGCAATGGTGCCATGCACCAACAGTTTGTTTTCGTGGCAGCTGTGCCAGTTGAACATTTGCACGTGTGCAGAAACTTGGAACCCTATTTACTTTGGACACGTTTTGCTTCATGTTTAGTAAGTAGCACAGGCAGATCGTTTTTGTTGATCGTCGAACTTACTTGTATAAGCAAAAAGGTGCATTGTAATTACTGTCACATTTTTTTGTTGTGAAATAATTCTCGATCAAGTTGGTTTTCCCTCATGGTGGCAGAATAGCTCTGCGGGTTAAACTCTGGCTGCAGTCACGTCTTTCAAACTCAGCCACTCTAACCCAGCATTTCACCCTTACAAAGTCGACAAATTAAGTGTCATTAACTCTAATAATAATAGCGATATCTTTAATTTGAAGCGCATGTAAAAGTTAAAAAGGTGGTATTGCGCTCTGTAGAAAAGGTACTATCGTTCACGTTTGAAAAATTGGGCAGTAATAAAAACAGCCAGTATGGAGTAAACATGCTGGCTCCATACTTTGCTTGCCACAGCGGTGTGCACATGTTTGGAGCAACTCTGGTTTCTGTATTCTTAATTTGAGAACAAACAGGGCAAACAATCCATTTGCTTCAGTGTTTGCCCAGTTGCAAAATGCCCTGTAAAGTGGTTCGTCTTTTTTAAGCTTTCCGATGTAGGAGAGTGCGGTTTATCAAGTTTGGTGGTTGTTTCTCAAGGTTGATCGCAGAATGCATCTCATTTTGGTCATTAAAGTGTAATCCACATATGAAAAGAATGATGTAGAGAATAGAAAATAAGTTTTGAGATATTTTTCATTATTGAGTGAGTGATGCTGTTGTCCGGTGTAGTGATATCACGATAAGCCATTAGCCGGCCAGTATGTGCTCAGATAAAGTACAGCTGAATCAGGTAAGTAGAAGAGACAGTGCGAGTAGTACATCTCTCTGCCTACTAATGTTAGTCACCAGACTCCCAACCCTCTGTGTTCATCAGGGCCGTTTCTAGGTGTTTTGCCGCCCTAGGCGAGAATTGAAAAATGCCGCCCCCTCCCTTTTACTACCATCACTCTCTCCCTCGGTCATCCAGGCTAGAGAGGCACACCCTAAACTGCCGAACCCTTCTATGTTACTCTCATTTACTATCAGGAAACACAACAGTAACTTGCATTGCTCACTCACCCAGTACCTGTCCTCAGTACCCATCAGTGAACACAGACATTGGGGCTCACTTGGCCAGTACCTGTCCTCAATACCCATCAGTGAACACAGTTTTCAATGCTCACTGGGCCAACCCCTGACCTCAATATTCCTCAGTGAACATACTTGTCAAGGCTCAGTTGGTCAGTACCTGCTCTCAGTACCCCACAGTGAATACAGCTGTCAATGCTCCCTTGGTAGGTACCTGTCTTCAGTACCCATCAGTGAACACAGCCTTTAAGGCTCACTCAGTCAGTACCTGCTCTCTGTACCCCTCACTCAACACAGTCTTCAAAGTTCAATTGGTCCGTATCAGTCCTGAGAGACCCTCGGTGAGTACCAATTTTCTGTGCCGGTCCTTAATACCCATTCCTATTGTGCCAGTCCTCAGTGCTCCTCGCTCAATGTCAGTCTCAGTTCCCCTCAGTGCCAGTCCTCAATGACCTTCACAAATACTAGTCCTCGGACCCATTACCAGCTCCCCTTGTTAATAGTTGTCTTTGGTACTTCTTGTTCAGGGTCAGTCCTCAATAATCACCAGTCCTCAATATTGCTCGCTCAGTAACAGCCCTCAGTGACCCTGTGTGAGCACCAATCCTTAATGCCCTTCGTTCAGTGCCAGTCCTCATAATTCCTCTCCAGTGACAGTCCTCGGTGCCCCTCTGTTAGTAGCAGTCCTCAGGGCAGTCTTCGGTACACCTCGCTCAGTACCAGTCCTCAGTGCCCCTCTGTTAGCAGCAGTCCTCAAGACAGTCTCTGAGTACCAATCCTCGGTGCCAGTCCTCAGTGCCCTTCACTATCATTCAACCAGTGCCAGTCCTCAGTGCCTCTCTGTGGGAAGTACCCCTCAGCACCTCTCGCTCAGTGACCGTCCTCAGTAGTGTCCTTGCTCTCACGTCACCGGTGCCCCTTCCCTCTTTCATGGATCACTGAACTCTGTCCTCGGGCCCTTTTCATCGCACATGCCAATACCGGTACTCCCACCTTCACCCGTCTGCTCTTGCTTCTCCCACGGTGCCTCCCGCTAACCCTGGAGTGCTCCCTGCTTTCTCCTTCTAGCTTTCACTTCTTCTCCTGTGCTCCCTTCTTATCCCTGCAACCTCGGTGTTCGACGCCTCTCTTCCAGGAGGCCTCCCTCTGCACCTGTCACTGCCCCTTGTACATGGCTCCCTCCCTCTGACCCTCACATGTCACCCCATGCGCCTCTCCTACCGTGGGTCTTTCTCTTCATCCCTCGCATCTCCTTCTGCACGTTTCCCTCAGCTCTTCTCACATTTCAGTTTGCAGTTGTTCCTTTGCACCTCTCCCCCTCTCTCCCTTTGGTCCTCCTCTGCACCTCTCCTCTCTGAATGCCCCAGTCTTATCACCTCCTCTCCGGGTCCTCTCTCCTCATTATACTCCGCAGTGAATTGTTGCAGGACAGGGACGAGCAGTCTGGTGGAGATCAAAAACGTGCAGCACTGATCTGCGGGACAGAAAAATCATGTAGAGCACACAGGGCAAGACATAGGAAGCTGTCGTGCAGAAAAATCTACAGGCCACGCAAAAACGCATAACGGTGATTGACAGCACCATAGCCTGTCCCTGGGGATACGAACGGTGAAAATAAGAGCTGTTCACTGCAGCTCACCCACTTTTTGCATGGGAAAATTACAGACAAGACATTTCCAGTAAAACTATCCACATGTTGACCGCACCTGGTGGCTGGTCTCTCAACCCCTTATTTGTGTTCCTTCTTACAGAGCGTCCTGGTGATGCAACAGGTTCCTCTTCTTTTTAATCTAGAAAGAGGAGGTGTTATTTTTGTTCAAAAGTTGGCGTATTTGAGTATGTATCCACTTTGCGGTTGGTTTATCGAAATACATTTTGTTTAGATGCAAAATGTGCGTGTTTGAGAGATGTCTTGTATCACCAGTACTTTTTTCGAGTTTATCAATTGAGCGTGTTAAAGCACACTTCCTCTTCTGACGCATTAGGTAGTGGTAATTAGCAGCGTGCATGCAGGGCTGTTTCTACGATTAGGCAAGACTAAGCGGCCACCTAGCTTTACTTTCGTAGGTTCAAATTAAAAAAGAATTCCCCCTTTTGTCGCCCTAGCCATTTTGCCGCCGTAGGCGGCCGCCTAGTCTTGCCTACTGTTAGAAACGGCCCTGGTGTTCATGCCAACTCAATATCCATGCCACCAGGCGCGGTTCGTCCATTGGGGCGTGGGGGCGTAGCCCCCCCTGCCCGACGCCGCCCGCAGCTCCCTCATGACAATCATGTCAATGAATCAACATGACGTCAGACCGCCGGGCGGGCGTCATGTTGATTCATTGACATGATTGTACAGACGGCAACACAAGTACGCATGCGTGGGGACGGAGGGTGAATTTTTACCCGTGCCCACGCATGCGCACTTGTGTTTTGGCGGCGTTGCGCATGCCCATCAGGAGCCCTAATGGGCGTGCTGCGGGCGAGAGGGTACCTGTGCCCCTGGCGCCAGGATTGGCCAGGGGCGCTGTGAGCCTGTGACGTGTGCGGGACCGGCAGCAAGGTAAGAGTGTGTGTTTTTCGGTGTTCCAGTAAACTAGCTTGCACAAATGACTTGAGATAGTTCAGTGTGTTAAAGCATCTGCTGCAGAAATGTGTGCGTCTATTCCAGGTCACCCGTTTATTTCACGGCATGGTGTTTTGGAAATGTAAAAATTCTCAGAATTTCTTTTTTGATAGTTGCAACAACAGCCTTCAACAGATTTCATTTTATAAACATTTTCCAGAAAATGAGTTAACAACTGTCACCACAAATATAATGTACTCTTTGAACTAAGGTTATAAAATTTCAAAATGTTAACAAACGGTAGAGGCGGAATAGCATGATATATGCATTTATTATTGCATGCATGTTGGTGTATGTTTGTATGTGAATTTGTATAGTACATACCTAGGGCTTACAGGATGGCAAATACATGGGCAGTAGAAGGTTTCCAGCATAAAAAGGTAGGGGTGATGTAATATGTAAACTGGCACATCCTTCAACATTGATCCTAAAGGCTTGTTAGAGTCCATAATTTATTTTTATATGGTCATAAAAATACATGAATGATGGATGAATGCAGGGTGGGTGCATTAATGATTGTTCGGTGGATGGGTGGGTGGATGGGTGCATGGATGGATGCATGCATGATGGGTGGATTGATGCATGAATGATGGATGCAGGATGGATGGGTGGGTGGATGGGTGGATGCATGAATGAATGATGTATGGATGCAGGATGGGTGGATGGATGGGTGGATGCATGCATGATGGGTGGATGCATGATGGATGGATGGGTGGATGGATGGATGGATGGATGCATGAATGATGTATGGATGGATGCATGGATGCATGCATGATGGGTGGATGCATGATGGATGGATGGATGGATGGGTGGATGGGTGGATGCATGGATGCATGCATGATGGGTGGATGCATGATGGATGGATGGATGGGTGGATGGGTGGGTGCATGAATGAATGATTTATGAATGCAGGATGGGTGGGTGGATGTATGGGTGGATGTATGAATGATGTATGGATGCATGCATGCATGATGGGTGGATGCATGATGGATGGATGGGTGGATGCATGAATGAATGATGTATGGATGCAGGGTGGGTGGGTGGGCGGGTGGGTGGATAGATGGGTGGATGCATGAATGATGTATGGATGGATGCAAGGTGGTTCGGGCTCGCTCGCTGCGCTCGATCGCTGCGGTGCAATATGCAAATTAGTTTACGCCCCACCACTTTCAAATGTCACCAGCCGCCCCTGCATGCCACGCATTAATTGAAAAGGAAATTCTTCAGTGATTATACTGCAAAAGATACGTCACAGAAAGTTATGCAAAGCAGTTGAATGTTAAAACCAGGTTGCTGCTGATAAAGTTTAGAAATACAAGGAAGCAATTGTCATTGTATGTTAAAATGATGAGCTACATTCCCTAAGCACTAGTGTCCAAGTAAATTCACCACCCTGTCAATCATGGTATTATATATTTTAGCTTGTGGTTCTATCCAGTATGATTAAGAATAGTTGTGCTACTGCGGTACCAGTAAATTCAGTTTATTTTTTTTTCATTTTAGTTCCATATTCCCAGAGGTTTCTCATTATGTGTCAAACTTTTATAAGGTTTCTTAACTCCCACAACTCTAAACAGTAGTATTGACTGAGCTGTTCTTCACACCTTCTGGTTTGCTTGAAAATGCACCATTTGCCCACTTTTTTTCCTAAATTCGTAGGTGGTTCAGTTCGCTCCCTGCGCTCGGTAGCAGTGAAGTACGACAATTGTTTCATGCCTCAACAGTTTCAAATGTCACCAGCCGCTACTGTCTGTGGATATTATGAGCTAGTGTTCCCATGACAATTGTAAACTGGTATTATAGAGGACTTAAATCATATTTAAATTTTGATTGTACTTTATTGTGATTGTATGTAGTTTTGAAAAAGCTACCACCACTTTTTTAACCACATTTCAATAAAGCTATGCCAAATGAAACCGAGATGTATCCTGTTATTATCAAAGAATGCTGTTGCTAGATGAGCCAAGCGAGGCATAAACAAAAGTTTCTAAATTGTGTTACATGCTTTTATGTATTCCGTACTAAATGTGTTCAATGATGCATGTTCAACTTACTTTTAAGGGCATCAGTGTGTATTGCGTGCACTGCAGTATGCTAAATAATAAAAATAATAAAATAACTTTTAACACGGTTTACCCTGATAACATGTAAGCATATTTTGCCTAAGTCTTTAATATCCTGGTCGAAAGTAAATACTATATAGACCAGCGTTTTCCCGAACTCTTATCTTGCTTGCACCGATTCGGATAAAGATGGACTAAGCGATTTGTATTAGCCATTTATTCCATTTTGTGTCGTAATTCATCATTTTAACCTGTAGATGGCGGCCTTGGACATGTGACTTCTGAATCTCTACTTGAGCCTTTTTGAGTTTGCACAGATGCACAATGCAGATTTTTACAGAATATCTCCTTCAAAATTGATCTTCCTGCAATAAACATTTACAAGGCAGTGTTTTTAAGCATCATATCGTTGCATCTCAGACTTCTTGCATTCTCCTTTAAAGTCCACAATGTTGAATTTTATAATGGTGCACACATTGGAGGAAATCCATATTTCCAGGGCTTTAAGTGGGATGAAAAAACCGGGACCTCTCAAAGGGGCGTGGCCAATCTAATTAAGGGCGTGGCTTAAAACACGTAGGCTACATCTGTGCTTAGCATAGTGGGTCACCCGACTTGTATTTTGCTGTTTCTGTCATTGCATCCAGATACATGATGCAACAAGAAGCATCATACCTACAAGTGAGGACTTTTGGCTTTGTCAATGGTTGTTAGTTGCATAAGATAAATAAGCAGCAACTATGGCTTGTATATAACATTGAAAAAGCTTTCACTTAAAGCCCTGATGACACCACGACAATGTTGTTACTCCTGAGTTTCAAAACGAGAAGGGACATCCAGAGAGAAAATAACTCTCTTTAAAGGAAAAAGGCTCACCGGGCATGATCTCATGCAGTAACATCTCCACTAGTGAGCACACGGACGTCGATGTGCCTGCGGTGCTGACACTACAGTCCGGAAAAAAAACAGACTGCCTCTGCCAAATACTGAGGTGGCATGGTGAGCAAAAAAATGATGAATTTAACCCAGCTCTCTTGACTGGGGTGAATATTTTGATTTGTTCTGGATTCTGTCCATCAAACGTGTGTCTTTTGCTTCCTCGCCCTAAGTGCACCGGTTATGCCCAGCTCACTGTGCCACTGAATTCAAGCTATCCTGGCTGATGAGGGGTGAAACCCCGAAACCGGTCCTAAGATGCTAGTTTCCAGTCCAAGGAGGACCTGGCTTGGCAGTTCGGGCTGGACTGTTCCCATGAGGGACAGGGTCAAGACTGATTTGCATATTGCCTGGTCCAAACTGGGGTGGCATGGTGAGCAAAAGAATTATGGATTTAACCCAGATCTCTTGACAGGGGGGTGAATGTTTTGATTTGTTCTGCATTCCGTTCATCAATAGTGTGTCTTTTGCAGAGCCCAATAGAGACCTGTTTCGAGATTCCCTTTTAAAAACTGAGCACCGGTGAGACCCTACCCACTTAAAGCCCTGCATTACAAGAAACATTTATTGCACTGCACTGTACTGTATTTCTATATTGCTTTCGTAGACCTCGCTAATGTCCCGAAGATCTTTCTGGTTCATCGAGTAACCGAACTCTCTCTTGTGCCCGAGGTATCACCTATGCATTTTGTTTACTGGATTGCTGACTGGATGAAATGACAGACTTTTTTTAAAATCCCTAATTGGTTGTTGTGTGCCTTTTTAATTAGTAAAAAGAAATTTCAACTGGATTACGCCACGGAGCGTTTCAGGCACATTTAGCCAAGAATGGTGCTGAATGGGAACCCAGTGATTGTGAACTGAGAGGACTTCCCCAGAGAAGCTTTAGACACCGGTAAGAGTTCACGTTGGATGTTTTTACCGCCTAACTAAGCAAGTTGACTATTGAAATAGGCTGACCGAATTTTTTGTGTCTTGTTTTGCTTTGTCCTGTCTCCTCTAGATGTGTGCTCACCTTTAAAAATTGCTTTCGACAGTTGCTGCATAGGAAATCAGGTAGGCAGATCACACCGGTGGCTGGTGTTGTTAAAGAGAAGTCTTAAGGTTGTATATTGACTAAGGTTTGTTTCTTACGTTTCATTTTCAGAACATCTTGGTCCTGATGAGAACCCGACAAAGAGTTGGGTTTGAAATGCGTCGACCCCGTTGTTGTGTCCCTGTCAAACAAATTGTGTAGATTGATTACATTTTCAATGGGACGAGTTAGTTGTTTTGATGTATGGAAGGGTGGTAATTTACAATTATCCCTGCATCTCTAATATTATTATTTGTTTTTTTCTTTTGGCGCTGGGATTTAAGAATCTGTTCACCAGCTTTTCATTAGCACTGGTGTGTTGTGTTGATGATATGTGAGATAGTGAGTCGTGGTTGTAAATGATTGTAGGAACGGTGTGTTCGAGTGAGAATCTGGAGTGTTTGTGGGTGTCACACTTGAATGTAGTTAGTTGTATATAGTTTTTCTTTTTGTAGTAGATATAAGGTTTGTTACACGTTTTTGAAGTATTTTTGATAAAATGTGTTCTAAATGAATTTCAAAATCAAATAAATAAATGATGGATTCATTTCTAGATGGACGTATATATTTGATTCATATAGCCTAAAGAAAATTTATCTTTGTGATTGTGGCTCAGTACTGGCAACTGTTCTGTTTTGATGTTATATGGACTCAGCCTTACTGAAGTGAGTCAAGGCCCTTTGGTGTTTTTTACTTTTGTGTTTCAGAGTCATGAATGAGACCTGGAGAGTTTGCTTCTGACTTGGCCTGTATGGATTTAGCAATGTCATACTCATGTAATGGAAGGCAAGGAGGGGGGGGATTGGTTTAAGGGTAGAGTCGGCCTTGGCTAGGATAGAGCCCTGGGCGTAAAGAAGCACCAGGGAGGCACTTTTGTGTTCAGAAGTCGGTCCTGGCTGTCTACAGCAGAACTGTGACTGGCTCTGAACACGAACATTTCTGCACCTGCCCCCCCCCCCCCCCCCCCGTCCACCTGATTCACTCAGAGAATAGCTCTGGTGCCAAGTTGTTCGTTGGAGGTGGGTAGTGATAATGGGTTAATCTGTGTGGCAGAAGCTAGTGAAAGGGAGGACAAGAAAGCAGGATGATAGGGTTTTCAAATAGCTCTTGCAGCACTGGGGCAGGTGACAGTGATTCTGCTGTCTGCAAGACCTTAATGCATACAGCTCCATACACCCCTTCTGAAGACTGGCGCCCTGGACCCGGGCCCATCTCGCCCATGCCAAAAACCAGCCCAGTTTACAGGCACTTACACCAAAATCTGACTTGTTGTCCTACAAACTGATAAGGCTCCATTTTGGAGCTTGCAAGTGTATAGTGCTTCCTGAATTGTAGGTGGTTGTTGTAAAGCCACAGTTTCTCTGGATGCATGGTTCTGGCATTGCATTTCTGGACAGGGAAGATGTTTCACCCATGGGAGTTTTGGATGGGGTCCACCCAGGAGCAATGGATGCCCAGCCCATGGAGACAGTGTGAAGCCACCAGTAAACAGTGTGTGGAGTTTACCAAGAAGCGAAAGAATCCCAACCCCTGGAGGCACCATTAGGACCGATAAATACTATGTGGAACCCATGTAGGCGAAACAAAAGCCTGACCTCTGAGGATACCGTGAAACTAGCAGTAAACAAATTGTGAAGTCCACCCTGGAGCCAGGGGCGCAACTAGGTCTTAATTTCGGGGGGGGCTAACATGGCAGATGAAGGGGCGTGGCTAATGTAAATCAATGGGGCGGAGCTAAAATGGCAGATAATCAGGATCGGTTAATGCTCAGCTCAAGCTGAGAAAAAAATATGGTGAATTCTGCATTTGAAACTGGACAACAATTAAAGCACACTTTTTTGTTAGTTTGATGCATTGCCCCCCAAAACCCATACTCACCCTGAATCTTAAAATTACCCCTGGCACACCAAAACACATACCCACGCTGAACCCTAAAATTAACCCCCTCACACCCTAAAACTCATACCCGCCCTGAAATCTATATTTACCCTGGCACCCCAAAACCCATACCCATCCTATCCCTAAAATGATCCCTCCCCGGCACCCCAAAACCCATACCCACCCCACACCCTAAAATTACCCCCTGGCACCCCAAAACCCAATACCACCCTGAACCCTAAAATCACCCCCCTGGAGCCCCAAAACCCATACCCGCCCTGAACCTTAAATTACCCCTGGCACCCCAGAAACCATACCCAGGCTGAACCATAAATTCCGCCTTGCCCCCCCAAATCCAAACCCACCCTGAACCTTAAATTTACCCCAGGCACCCCAAAACCCATACCCGTGCTGAACCATAAATTCCCATCTGGCACCCCATAACCCATACCCACCATGAACCCTAAAATAGCCCCCTGACATCCCAAACCCACACCTGCCCTAAACCCTAAAATTACCCCTGGCACTATAAAACACATACCCACGCTGAACCCTAAAATTAATCCCATGGCACCTCAAAACCCACACCCACCCTGAACCTTAAAATTACCCCTGGCAACCCCATACCCATGCTGAACCTTAAATGCCCCCCGGCAACCCATAACCCACACCCTCCCTGAACCATAAATTCCCCACTGGCACCCCATAACCCATACCCATCCTGAACCCTAAAATTGCCCCCTGACACCCCAAAACCCACACCTGCCCTGAACCCTAAAATTACCCCTGGCACACCAAAACACATACCCACGCTGAACCCTAAAATGTCCCCTGGCACCCCATAACCCATACCCACCCTGAACCCTAAAGTAGCCCCCTGACATCCCAAAACCCACACCTGCCCTAAACCCTAAAATTACCCCTGGCACCCCAAAACCCATACCCACCCTGAACCCTAAAGTAGCCCCCTGACATCCCAAAACCCACACCTGCCCTGAACCCTAAAATTACCCCTGGCACACCAAAACACATACCCACGCTGAACCCTAAAGTAGCCCCCTGACATCCCAAACCCACACCTGCCCTAAACCCTAAAAATACCCCTGGCACTATAAAACACATACCCACGCTGAACCCTAAAATTAATCCCATGGCACCTCAAAACCCACACCCACCCTGAACCTTAAAATTACCCCTGGCACCCCCAAACCCCATACCCATGCTGAACCTTAAATGCCCCCCGGCAACCCATAACCCACACCCTCCCCGAACCATAAATTCCCCACTGGCACCCCATAAACCATACCCATCCTGAACCCTAAAGTAGCCCCCTGACATCCCAAAACCCACACCTGCCCTAAACCCTAAAATTACCCCTGGCACCCCAAAACCCATACCCATGCTGAACCATAAACTCCCCCCGGCACCCCATAACCCATACCCACCCTGAACCATAAATTCTCCCCTGGCACCCCATAACCCATAACCACCTGAACCCTAAAATTGCCCCCTGACACCCCAAAACCCACACCTGCCCTGAACCCTAAAATTACCCCTGGCACACCAAAACACATACCCACGCTGAACCCTAAAATGTCCCCTGGCACCCCAAAACCCATACCTACCCTGAACCCTAAAATTGCCCCCTGGAACCCCAAAACCCATACCCGCTCAGAACCCTAAAATTACCCCCTGGAACCCCAATCCGTAACCCACCCTGAACCCACCCTGAACCATAAAATTACTCACTGGCACCCTAAAACCCACACCCACCCAGCAGAAATTCCTTTACAAAGGAAAAGCATCACCTTAACTGGCCATGCCTTCCCCCTGCTGTGCACATCTTCACACCCCATGCTCACAACCCATCAAGTGCTTAGGTGAAATCCCTGCCTTCAGGCAAGGATTTCACCTCTGCGCCACTCTAAAGTAAACACAAGAGGTCAGGGCAGGGGGGTTCACACGCTGAAACTGTTCAGAGGCTCGGGCTGCTGGGCCTCTCAGTAGGGTGACCAACTGGCATAGTTGCAAATTCAGGACAGTGAGTTTAAAAATTCAGGGCAAAGGGTGAAAATTCAGGACAAAAGGTCAAAATTCAGGACGGAAATTTCAGACAAAAAGTGCGTTTTCAGACACTTCAGAGGAGGTCGTACAATAGTGTAAAAGTAAGTAAAGAATCCAACATAAGTACATGTCAAAATACACACACATCACAGTGATCATTCCTGCTTTTATTTATGTGTTTGTTATTCTGCCCTGTGCTGATCTGCGAGTCACAGATCAAAGTTAAGAAGGGCCATGGACCACTAACCTGCAACTCCACCTCCCGCCCCCCACACTTCCTCCGGTGCTTCTCCACACATTTGGCCCATTGTCATTCTTTAGGTGAGAATCATCCACATCAGAATGACAATGGGCCCGTACTTAGACTGAGCGAGGTCGGGGAGGGGCTGTTGCAGCCTCAGAGAAGTGCGAGCTGACTCTGATTGTTCCAGGGGAACAGCACAGCTGGCTGCCTTGCCATCCCCAAAATTACGGACAAATGGCGTCCGTGAAAGAAATGCTCACGGACAAGGGGCCCAAATAACGGGCAGTCCGTGAATTTTACGGACGGTTGGTCACCCTACCTCTCAGAAAGCATTTAAAAAATCACATCCTCGGATCGGAAGCGCAGCCTTCTTGCACCATTTCAGTGCGTGTAATCTTAGCCCGGGCAGAGGAGGCGACGGGGGGGGCTGAAGCCCGGTGAGCCCAATGGGTGTTGCGCGCCTGCCTGGAGCGATGGAAGCCTGATCTTTGCTGGCACGGGTAAACAGCAAGTGAATACTAGGGTGAGTTTAACCAGCGGCAACAGAAGCGCAGCACCTAGAGGCGGTAATAAACCCTGGTCTTTAAGTGAACCGGGTCTCACGGGTGCTGAGCACCGGCAGTTTTTTAAAGGGGGCCTCGAAATGGGTCTCTATCGGGCTCTGTTGTGTGCCCTGGCACAGGCGGTCTGTTTTTTTTCCAGACTGCAGTAACAGCAGGCACATCGATGTGCGCATGCTCACATTGCTCTCTTAATTCTCACTAGTGGAGAAGTTACGGCATGACGTCATGCCAGGGGAGCTATGTTGGGGAAGGGAAATCCTTTAAAGAGAGTCATTTTCTCTCAGGATTTCCCTTCTTCTTTTGAAACTCAGGAGCAGAAACATTGTCGTGGTGTCACCAGTGCTTTAAGTGGAAGCTTGTTTGATATTATATACAAGCCATAGTTGCAGCTTATTTACCTTATGCAACTAACAACCATTGACAAAGCAAATAGTCTTGCCTTGTTGTAGGTGTGATATTGATTGTTGTATCATATATCTGGATGCAATGACAGAAACAGCAAAATACAAGTCGGTTGGCAAACTATGCTAAGCACAGATTTTTAGCTTAGTGTTTTTAAGCCATGCCCTTAATTACATTGGCCACGCCCCCTTGAGAGACCCCCCCCCCCCAATTTTTTCATCCCACGTAAAGCCCTGAATAAGCCCACAGTAAACACTACATGGGGTCTAACCAGGGTGAGGTAGACACCGTGGTAGTGAGTCTATGGATTAATCCAAGGAATAGGATTATGACATCATTATGTTAGACACTATCTATAGTCGGTTGCTAAGGTAGTACTCTCAAAGAAAGACGACGGGCGGTGTTATGTTGAGTGAAGGAGTAAGAGATGAAAGGACATGGCTCTGACCCTATACTTGCATGCTCCAATAAACCCAAAAGGAAAGTTACCTGTAACCTCTCTGCCATTCACGGAGTCGCCCAGGCTGGATTGGGTCGGGGTGGGACTGGCAGAGAAGGGGAATCCAGTGAGAAGGGAGCGGGAACCAAGGGCACGAATAATGTGACTTCATGGAAGGGAGCGGACAAGCCAGGCCCTATAGTCAGGTGTTTAAATTAGCTCCCCATTAGGTGTGCCTGTGGTGTCTGGGATTGAATCACGACTCAAAGGCCTGCAGTGTCCGGTAGTTGCTGAACCCGAATGCCATCTGGCAATTTAACATCGACAAGCAAAAGAAGACTCTTTGCGGAGACCGTAGTCCAAGTTCAAGGTTCGGTACCAGTTTTTTTGCCACTCCAGAAGTCAACGAAGCCACTTCACAGGTTGGTCTTCATCACGTTCCAAATCATCTCATAAGTCCAAAAAGAAACACAGGAAGTCAATGCAGGACTAAGTACCCTCTTGCCACTTGCATTTGCCTGAGCAGACATGGGGGTGATGCCGTGGCTTTCAATCTCGCTCCTGGAGTCACCCAACTTCAGAGCTGATCCCGCAACTTGTTCTAACATAACCTGAATTTCTAGGGCCGTTAACCACTCCACAACAGATTGAAGAGTTCCATGCAGCCATGATCCAGCTCTTCTGATCCTTGCAGACTCCTTCTGGTGCACCTTCAGGCATCAAGGCATCAAAGAGCAGAGAGAGGCCTTCTATCAGGAGTACTGCCGGCAGGTTCTCCATCAGCGTCAGTAGAACCTTCCAAACCCTTCACAATGCCTCCATCTCCGATTCCGACCCTCCTCCGGCACTTGGGTCCATGAGACATCGGATCAGGCAGTACTCCTAGTCCTGTCCAATTCTGAGTCGGTGCAGTTTGATTTTGAGCACAGTTGCGCCCACGGATAATTGATCTGTCTGACACAAACTCGGACAATGATAACAACATGGGTGATCGGTTCGCCTGGCCCTACCAAGACAACAATTAGTATGATGACTTGCAGGAGGTTAACAGTCTCTATACCTCCTCTGAAAAAGGCTTTCTCTCTCTCCGTGGACCTGCCACAGAGGAATCCATTTCCTACACCAAGGTAACACGTAGGGTGGTTGACGTACTTGACCTCCATTTCTCTAACTTGGCGGTCAAAAGTAACGTATTGACAGAAGTTCCCCTGCCGGGGCAGACATTTTCAGAGCTCCATTTACCTTTAATGAAGCACTAATGGAAACTTATTGGGGGCTTGGGACAAAGCTCTAGCCCTCCAGTCAACAGATACATTTTGAGACACCATTGTCCTGCTCCAAACGACCCTGCATTCCTCTCTCAGCATCCTTCCTCCGAATATTTAGTGGTGCAGTCATCCACAATCAGTTTTAACCTGAACGCTTTTCCTACTACTCCCCACGATAGGAAGCCTAAACAGTTGGAAACATGTTGGAAAATAGTTTTTTCTTCCATCAGCCTGACTTTCTGATCAGTAAACACCAGACGCCTCCTGGAATGCTATTCTCACATCCTTTTGCACTTGGTGGCACAAGTCATTCATTGTATCTTCGAAGATCTCCAATCTGTCCTTGCTCAGGCTATCCTAGATGGACGGTGTTAGAAGCTGGCCTGGTGTATGATGTCCACTAATGTAAGTCTTTACAACAAGGGGTGGTGAGGGACAGAGTCTCTGAATTAAACAGAATACTCTCACCCAGTCAAGAGATCAGGGCTAGATCCAACACCGTTTTTTAGCTCACTGCACCATCCCAGTTTCAGAACCTGGCTGTATGCAAATTAGTCTGTTCCTGTCCCAGTGCATGATGGGAACAGGGCAAACCAAACTACATAAGCCAATTCTTACACTGGGAAGGAAACAAGCTACCGGGGACCGGTTTCTGGCATTTCAGCCTCTTCGGCCCGGCTTGCTTGAATCCTGATGGTGCAATGAGCAAGGGACTCACATCTGAGTATACCCTTCCACGCTTAGGGTGGACAAAAATATTTACAACAAGGGGTGGTGAGGGACAGAGTCTCTGAATTAAACAGAATACTCTCACCCAGTCAAGAGATCAGGGCTAGATCCAACACCGTTTTTTAGCTCACTGCACCATCCCAGTTTCAGAACCTGGCTGTATGCAAATTAGTCTGTTCCTGTCCCAGTGCATGATGGGAACAGGGCAAACCAAACTACATAAGCCAATTCTTACACTGGGAAGGAAACAAGCTACCGGGGACCGGTATCTGGCATTTCAGCCTCTTCGGCCCGGCTTGCTTGAATCCTGATGGTGCAATGAGCAAGGGACTCACATCTGAGTATACCCTTCCACGCTTAGGGTGGACAAAAATATTTACAACAAGGGGTGGTGAGGGACAGAGTCTCTGAATTAAACAGAATACTCTCACCCAGTCAAGAGATCAGGGCTAGATCCAACACCGTTTTTTAGCTCACTGCACCATCCCAGTTTCAGAACCTGGCTGTATGCAAATTAGTCTGTTCCTGTCCCAGTGCATGATGGGAACAGGGCAAACCAAACTACATAAGCCAATTCTTACACTGGGAAGGAAACAAGCTACCGGGGACCGGTTTCTGGCATTTCAGCCTCTTCGGCCCGGCTTGCTTGAATCCTGATGGTGCAATGAGCAAGGGACTCACATCTGAGTATACCCTTCCACGCTTAGGGTGGACAAAAATATTTACAACAAGGGGTGGTGAGGGACAGAGTCTCTGAATTAAACAGAATACTCTCACCCAGTCAAGAGATCAGGGCTATGTTATGTTATGTTATGTTATTTATTTGTTAAGCGCAAACAGCTGCCCCAGCAACGGAGCGTCCCGGCGCTGAACCTAACCAGTACCTGAGGGGGGGGGGGGAACCAGCAGAGGGATTAGATGACAGTGAAAAGATGGGTTTTGAGTGCTTTTCGGAAAGCAATCAGATTGGAAAGGGCGCGGATGTGCGGAGGTAGGGAGTTCCAAAGCTTAGCTCCCAGGACCTTAAAGGAGCGTCCACCCTGTCTGCAGAGCTTAGTGCGGGGGACCATCACGAGGTGTTGTCCCAGAGAGCGCAGGTTGCGCTGGGGCGTGTATGGTACCAGGAGTGGGCGCAGGAGTTCAGGGCAGTCCGACTTGAGGATTTTAAATGCCATAGTCAGTGCTTTGAATTGGATCCGTGATTCGATTGGCAGCCAGTGCAAATTTCGAATGGTGACTCTGGCAGAGCACCTGCGTGGGAGCCCTACCACTGCTCTGGCGGCCGAGTTCTGGATTCGCTGCAGTCTTGCTAGTTCAGCTTTGTTTGCCCCCAAGAGCAGGACATTAGCGTAGTCCAGCCGGGCAAGAATCATGGCTTGCATAATGAGTTGGCGGGTCTTCGCGTCAAAAAATCCGAGTATGGGGTAAAGGCTCCTCATGAGACCCACACACGTGGATGCCACTTTCTTGGTGTGGGACTGAAAGCTAAGTGAGGGGTCGAGCCAGACACCAAGGTTTTTGACGACTTCTTTTGGCACGGGGGTGGGGCCAAGCACAGAGGGCCACCAGTGATGGTTCCAGAGGGAGGGGTTTTTTCCCAGGAGGAGGACCTCCGTTTTTCCGGCGTTAAGCTGAAGGCAGTTGAGTGTTGAGTTGAGTTGAGTTGAGTTGAGTGTTGGAGTTGAGTGTTGAGTTGAGTTGAGTTGGCTAGATCCAACACCGTTTTTTAGCTCACTGCACCATCCCAGTTTCAGAACCTGGCTGTATGCAAATTAGTCTGTTCCTGTCCCAGTGCATGATGGGAACAGGGCAAACCAAACTACATAAGCCAATTCTTACACTGGGAAGGAAACAAGCTACCGGGGACCGGTTTCTGGCATTTCAGCCTCTTCGGCCCGGCTTGCTTGAATCCTGATGGTGCAATGAGCAAGGGACTCACATCTGAGTATACCCTTCCACGCTTAGGGTGGACAAAAATATTTACAACAAGGGGTGGTGAGGGACAGAGTCTCTGAATTAAACAGAATACTCTCACCCAGTCAAGAGATCAGGGCTAGATCCAACACCGTTTTTTAGCTCACTGCACCATCCCAGTTTCAGAACCTGGCTGTATGCAAATTAGTCTGTTCCTGTCCCAGTGCATGATGGGAACAGGGCAAACCAAACTACATAAGCCAATTCTTACACTGGGAAGGAAACAAGCTACCGGGGACCGGTTTCTGGCATTTCAGCCTCTTCGGCCCGGCTTGCTTGAATCCTGATGGTGCAATGAGCAAGGGACTCACATCTGAGTATACCCTTCCACGCTTAGGGTGGACAAAAATATTTACAACAAGGGGTGGTGAGGGACAGAGTCTCTGAATTAAACAGAATACTCTCACCCAGTCAAGAGATCAGGGCTAGATCCAACACCGTTTTTTAGCTCACTGCACCATCCCAGTTTCAGAACCTGGCTGTATGCAAATTAGTCTGTTCCTGTCCCAGTGCATGATGGGAACAGGGCAAACCAAACTACATAAGCCAATTCTTACACTGGGAAGGAAACAAGCTACCGGGGACCGGTTGCTGGCATTTCAGCCTCTTCGGCCCGGCTTGCTTGAATCCTGATGGTGCAATGAGCAAGGGACTCACATCTGAGTATACCCTTCCACGCTTAGGGTGGACAAAAATATTTACAACAAGGGGTGGTGAGGGACAGAGTCTCTGAATTAAACAGAATACTCTCACCCAGTCAAGAGATCAGGGCTAGATCCAACACCGTTTTTTAGCTCACTGCACCATCCCAGTTTCAGAACCTGGCTGTATGCAAATTAGTCTGTTCCTGTCCCAGTGCATGATGGGAACAGGGCAAACCAAACTACATAAGCCAATTCTTACACTGGGAAGGAAACAAGCTACCGGGGACCGGTTTCTGGCATTTCAGCCTCTTCGGCCCGGCTTGCTTGAATCCTGATGGTGCAATGAGCAAGGGACTCACATCTGAGTATACCCTTCCACGCTTAGGGTGGACAAAAATATTTACAACAAGGGGTGGTGAGGGACAGAGTCTCTGAATTAAACAGAATACTCTCACCCAGTCAAGAGATCAGGGCTAGATCCAACACCGTTTTTTAGCTCACTGCACCATCCCAGTTTCAGAACCTGGCTGTATGCAAATTAGTCTGTTCCTGTCCCAGTGCATGATGGGAACAGGGCAAACCAAACTACATAAGCCAATTCTTACACTGGGAAGGAAACAAGCTACCGGGGACCGGTATCTGGCATTTCAGCCTCTTCGGCCCGGCTTGCTTGAATCCTGATGGTGCAATGAGCAAGGGACTCACATCTGAGTATACCCTTCCACGCTTAGGGTGGACAAAAATATTTACAACAAGGGGTGGTGAGGGACAGAGTCTCTGAATTAAACAGAATACTCTCACCCAGTCAAGAGATCAGGGCTAGATCCAACACCGTTTTTTAGCTCACTGCACCATCCCAGTTTCAGAACCTGGCTGTATGCAAATTAGTCTGTTCCTGTCCCAGTGCATGATGGGAACAGGGCAAACCAAACTACATAAGCCAATTCTTACACTGGGAAGGAAACAAGCTACCGGGGACCAAGCAAGCCGGGCCGAAGAGGCTGAAATGCCAGAAACCGGTCCCCGGTAGCTTGTCTCCTTTCTGGTAAAGAATTGGCTTGGTAGTTTAGTCTGCCCTGTTCCCATGATGCACTGGGCCAGGGACAGACTGATTTGCATATAGCCAGGTTCTGAGCTGGGATGGGGCAGTGAGATAAATAACGGTGATGGATCAAGCCCTGATCTTTGGACTGGGTAAGAGTGGTCTGCTCAATTCAGACACTCTGTTCATCACCACCCCCTTTTGTAAATCGATTTTGGCCACTATAGGTGTGGCAGGGTATACTCAGACATGAGTCCCTTTCTCACTGCTCCATCAGGATTCAAGCAAGCCGGGCCGAAGAGGCTGAAATGCCAGAAACCGGTCCCCGGTAGCTTGTCTCCTTTCTGGTAAAGAATTGGCTTGGTAGTTTAGTCTGCCCTGTTCCCATGATGCACTGGGCCAGGGACAGACTGATTTGCATATAGCCAGGTTCTGAGCTGGGATGGGGCAGTGAGATAAATAACGGTGATGGATCAAGCCCTGATCTTTGGACTGGGTAAGAGTGGTCTGCTCAATTCAGACACTCTGTTCATCACCACCCCCTTTTGTAAATCGATTTTGGCCACTATAGGTGTGGCAGGGTATACTCAGACATGAGTCCCTTTCTCACTGCTCCATCAGGATTCAAGCAAGCCGGGCCGAAGAGGCTGAAATGCCAGAAACCGGTCCCCGGTAGCTTGTCTCCTTTCTGGTAAAGAATTGGCTTGGTAGTTTAGTCTGCCCTGTTCCCATGATGCACTGGGCCAGGGACAGACTGATTTGCATATAGCCAGGTTCTGAGCTGGGATGGGGCAGTGAGATAAATAACGGTGATGGATCAAGCCCTGATCTTTGGACTGGGTAAGAGTGGTCTGCTCAATTCAGACACTCTGTTCATCACCACCCCCTTTTGTAAATCGATTTTGGCCACTATAGGTGTGGCAGGGTATACTCAGACATGAGTCCCTTTCTCACTGCTCCATCAGGATTCAAGCAAGCCGGGCCGAAGAGGCTGAAATGCCAGAAACCGGTCCCCGGTAGCTTGTCTCCTTTCTGGTAAAGAATTGGCTTGGTAGTTTAGTCTGCCCTGTTCCCATGATGCACTGGGCCAGGGACAGACTGATTTGCATATAGCCAGGTTCTGAGCTGGGATGGGGCAGTGAGATAAATAACGGTGATGGATCAAGCCCTGATCTTTGGACTGGGTAAGAGTGGTCTGCTCAATTCAGACACTCTGTTCATCACCACCCCCTTTTGTAAATCGATTTTGGCCACTATAGGTGTGGCAGGGTATACTCAGACATGAGTCCCTTTCTCACTGCTCCATCAGGATTCAAGCAAGCCGGGCCGAAGAGGCTGAAATGCCAGAAACCGGTCCCCGGTAGCTTGTCTCCTTTCTGGTAAAGAATTGGCTTGGTAGTTTAGTCTGCCCTGTTCCCATGATGCACTGGGCCAGGGACAGACTGATTTGCATATAGCCAGGTTCTGAGCTGGGATGGGGCAGTGAGATAAATAACGGTGATGGATCAAGCCCTGATCTTTGGACTGGGTAAGAGTGGTCTGCTCAATTCAGACACTCTGTTCATCACCACCCCCTTTTGTAAATCGATTTTGGCCACTATAGGTGTGGCAGGGTATACTCAGACATGAGTCCCTTTCTCACTGCTCCATCAGGATTCAAGCAAGCCGGGCCGAAGAGGCTGAAATGCCAGAAACCGGTCCCCGGTAGCTTGTCTCCTTTCTGGTAAAGAATTGGCTTGGTAGTTTAGTCTGCCCTGTTCCCATGATGCACTGGGCCAGGGACAGACTGATTTGCATATAGCCAGGTTCTGAGCTGGGATGGGGCAGTGAGATAAATAACGGTGATGGATCAAGCCCTGATCTTTGGACTGGGTAAGAGTGGTCTGCTCAATTCAGACACTCTGTTCATCACCACCCCCTTTTGTAAATCGATTTTGGCCACTATAGGTGTGGCAGGGTATACTCAGACATGAGTCCCTTTCTCACTGCTCCATCAGGATTCAAGCAAGCCGGGCCGAAGAGGCTGAAATGCCAGAAACCGGTCCCCGGTAGCTTGTCTCCTTTCTGGTAAAGAATTGGCTTGGTAGTTTAGTCTGCCCTGTTCCCATGATGCACTGGGCCAGGGACAGACTGATTTGCATATAGCCAGGTTCTGAGCTGGGATGGGGCAGTGAGATAAATAACGGTGATGGATCAAGCCCTGATCTTTGGACTGGGTAAGAGTGGTCTGCTCAATTCAGACACTCTGTTCATCACCACCCCCTTTTGTAAATCGATTTTGGCCACTATAGGTGTGGCAGGGTATACTCAGACATGAGTCCCTTTCTCACTGCTCCATCAGGATTCAAGCAAGCCGGGCCGAAGAGGCTGAAATGCCAGAAACCGGTCCCCGGTAGCTTGTCTCCTTTCTGGTAAAGAATTGGCTTGGTAGTTTAGTCTGCCCTGTTCCCATGATGCACTGGGCCAGGGACAGACTGATTTGCATATAGCCAGGTTCTGAGCTGGGATGGGGCAGTGAGATAAATAACGGTGATGGATCAAGCCCTGATCTTTGGACTGGGTAAGAGTGGTCTGCTCAATTCAGACACTCTGTTCATCACCACCCCCCTTTTGTAAATCACTAATGTAAGTCGGCATCTTGCTCCAGTCCAGACAACCCTTATGGTGATTTAAGAGGTCTTAGACAACCACTGAAAGCTCTCTAAGTGGTAGCTGCGGAGAGCAGCCGTCAGACGTAGTCTTGAAGGAGTGTAAAGCAGCTTGTTTTACCAGAATGCAATCTTATAGTATAGATTAAATGAAAGAGAACCACACAAGGTATTTATAAAAAAACGTATTTATTATATAATACTCTCTAGTACGCTAAAGTATCTCCCACATGGCGATATCCATAAATCACACAATATTATAGCAAATAAATCACAGTAAATAGCACTAATACACAGTGGGTCCCAGGGGGGATCAAACCATATACTAAGAAAGTGGTATAAGAACCACAACTCGAGTCAGTACAATGTAGAGAGGCGGTAGAATCCCTGGGGACCAAAGGAACCACCCAGGGTGAGTAGACAGGGACCCCAAGGGGACGCATGCAGTGTAAGAACACGACCGTGGGCTCTGTACAACTCTACGTGTAAGTTGCGGTTGGATTTTTAGGGATTATGGACCCTTCCCAGCAGACCCTGAAGAAACCCTGTGGAAGACAGAAGGTTGGAGAGCCACCCCACCCTTGGATTCTCTAGTACCCACGTTACTTACACCAGGGAATCCTGGCTGCATTGGGATGAAGTTGTGCCGGAAACGCTGTTGATTCCAATGGAGGACTTCAAGAAAGGGCCACTGATAGAAGGGGAGAAAGTGTATAAGGGAATACAAACATGGATTCTTGAAGAGGATTATCTGAAAGCAGAGGGGACAGAGTCTATATCACTTGAGAGTGACCAGGAGCCCGGAAAGACAAATGCCCTCCAACGTTGCGTGCTTCAGGTGAGATGACGATGACCCTGACTCTGCAGCTGCGAGGACCAGGCGATGATGAGGATGACTAGGACCCAGATACGAGCTTTCCCACGAAGGATGTTGAGTGCTGAGGGGTTGGTGTGGGGCAGGAGCACCAACAAGCCTGGACAAAGGCAACCCACACAGGAAATAAAGAAGGTGCCAGTTTGGGACCAGCTAGGTCCAGGAGACTCACCACTTGCAGGGGAGTCAGGGCAGGCCCCAAACAATCAGGGGAACCCAAAGAAAACAAAAGTGACCCTCAAATGGACCCACAGGCCGGAGGCACTGGAGTCGCGATAGAACCTCTAGCAGCTCATCAAAAGGAGCAGGCCATGACGCCCAAGAGGCAGTGTGACTGAAGATCTTGGTGGAAGAAGTTGCCGGAGGTTTGTGGCTATTTGGAGCCCAATGGACTTGTTGCAAAATTGCCAACAAGCATTTGCACTTGCAAAAGTATGCAGTGCACAGGGGTTCAGGTAATACAGCCCCCATGAGGGATTCTGGCCTCGAACTCGGTGAGAGGACAGCTCAGGTCTCAAGGGACGTAGGAACCCACCACCTGTGTTGTTGAACACTTCAAAATCTGCAGGAGTTCAGGATCAGCAGACCGGTCAGCAGTGTTGAGGTGCCTGGGAATGCAGGGAATTGACTCCTTCACTTCAAGGGAGAATTTTTTCAAGTGTCTTTGATGCTCTACAGGTCGTGCATGGATCCTGTATGGTACACAGGCACAGACAATGCAGCAGACTGAAAGGGAGACAAAGTCAGGCCCAAACGAAGTGCCTAGATGGTAGAAGTGCAGTGGATTCATTTCTGAATCTTATCCCACGATGAATTTAAGAACCTAAACTCAGGTAAGCCCTTAAGTACCCTAAGAAAAGGGTTGGGGTGATTCAGGGGACTCTCCCAGTGGAGGGTCTGGACAGGGGGGAGTTTACTTTGTTCAGTTACATGCCAGAGTGAGAGCCAATGACTCCCAGGACTGGTTTGAACTGGACTATGCACAGGGACACTAAATGTGCCCCTCATGTAGACTTTCAGTCGCTAGCAAGCAAACCCACCTTTCCCCAATACACTAACTCCTTTCTGAGAAGTGGTTACACCTCCCAGTGACAGGATGCCTATTGTTCCACCTTCCTCTGCTCGAGCTTGGCTCAGCAGCAGGAGGGCAGAAATGTGTCTTTGGTAGGCAGCAACCATTTTGTGCTGTTCGGGTAAAGGCCGCTGGTACCGGGAACACTGAGAGACTAACTGAGGCTCTTCCAGTGCTTGTAATCCTACCTCCCACATCATTTAAGGTATGAGGGTATGATTCCAACATGTTTGATACCAAACATGATAGGATACGTTACAGCCAGTTTTGTGATAGTCACCACGTAATTCCGCGGTGTCCCTCTATATAGTATAGGGCTTCTTAACTGACAACCTCGGAGAATGAACTCCGTAGGCTGTAGGGGTGTCCTGCTCATGCATGGGCACTCTCTCACTTAGAACTAAGCACCCTGACCTAAGGATTGTAAAGGTTTGCTATAGGGGTGACTTATAGGTATCAAGTGCAGTGACCCTTAGATATAGTAAACCTAGAACTTTATTAAGTGGTGCAAGCACCGACTTACACAGGCTGCAATGGCAGGCCTGTAGTTTCATTGTGAATGGTCTCCCCTGGGTGGCATGATACATGCTTCAACCCATGGGGGACCTCTGGGGTACCTATGCCCTGGGTACAGGTGTACCACTTACTAGGGACTGACAAGGGTACACAGCAAAAAAAAAAATATGATGGATGGAATGTTGCACAATGGCAAAACATTCACCCCCAGTCACAGATCTGGGTTTAATCCATCGTTATTTTGCTCACCAAGCCACCCCAGTTCTGACATGGACATATGCAAATCAGTCTTGACCCTGTGCCTCATGGGAACAGTCCAGCCCGAACTGCCAAGCCATGTCTTTCCTGGACCAGAATCAAGCATCCTAGGACCGGTTTCTGGCTATCCGGCGTCTTCAGCCAGGATAGCTTGACTCCAGTGGCTTAGTGAGCAAGGGACCCACGTCTGGGCATACCCTTCCCACATAGGGTGAACAGCAAAACACACAAGATGATGGACGGAATGTTGCACAATGGCAAAACATTCACCCCCAGTCACAGCTCTGGGTTTAATCCATCGTTATTTTGCTCACCAAGCCACCCCAGTGCTGACATGGCCATATGCAAATCAGTCTTGACCCTGTGCCTCGTGGGAACAGTCCAGCCCGAACTGCCAAGCCATGTCTTTCCTGGACCGGAATCAAGCATCCTAGGACCGGTTTCTGGCTATCAGCCGTCTTCAGCCAGGATAGCTTGACTCCAGTGGCTTAGTGAGCAAGGGACCCATGTCTGGGCATATCCTTCCCACATAGGGTGAACAGCAAAACACACAAGATGATGGACGGAATGTTGCACAATGGCAAAACATTCACCCCCAGTCACAGATCTGGGTTTAATCCATCGTTATTTTGCTCACCAAGCCACCCCAGTTCTGACATGGCCATATGCAAATCAGTCTTGACCCTGTGCCTCATGGGAACAGTCCAGCCCGAACTGCCAAGCCATGTCTTTCCTGGACCGGAATCAAGCATCCTAGGACTGGTTTCTGGCTATCAGCCGTCTTCAGCCAGGATAGCTTGACTCCAGTGGCTTAGTGAGCAAGGGACCCACGTCTGGGCATACCCTTCCCACATAAGGTGAACAGCAAAATACACAAGGTGAGGGACGGAATGTAGACATCCGGGACAAGAAGCACAGTATGGTCCACGCTGCTTAACAGTTAGTGAGATCTCCACGAGGCCGCGGACGCACCCGTCCTTGCCTGCACGTTGTCTCTACATCCAGAGACAAGGAGAATATTTTGATTTCCCAACCCTCGCTTCCAGAAATCCTTGGAAGATATTTTTTTATTACACGATTTGGACGCTTCTTGGTCGGAATTATCACCGGTACGCCGCTTCACAGACTTTACACACAAACTGACAGCCCTGAAGAGTCATAACTCACCACGTTGTGACAAAACGCATGTCGGCTGGTTTGTTTCTCTTTCTGTACAGATTGAGATTAATCTATAAACTATTTTCTTGAAAACTGAAGATATCTTTCGTCATTATTTCTTCGATAAATGTTTATATGAAACATTTTAGTTTTGACACTAAAACCTAATTTACACAAACGTGTGCACAGGACTTTTGTTCGTACCCCAGTATATAATCTGGGATGCACCTAGATACTGAACACAACAGTTTAGGGAGAAACCAGATAGACTGGGGGTCCTGATTAGTAGGATCCCAGTCAGACTAGTTAAAAACAGAATCACACCAAGCATTAAGTGGGGGTAACCATTAGAAGCAGATTCACTTTCCTACAGTCGGGATGCAGCAAAGTTCATGATTCAATGTGGTTTGGACACCACCAATTCCATTGGACAAGCTATTGACACCAGTGTTACCATTGACTGCCATGCTAGGCTGCAATCAGCTGAGTTCTCAGGCGAAGTCTATTCCTCCCCTGTGGACTTTCCCCTTGGTGGGACTTGCCTGATTAGGGAAAAGGCTGATTCCAATTTACAGCAATTTAAGGAGAGCAGAGCTCTCTGGGCTATCCACATCAATTTTACCAGTTATTTCATGGATTTGGTAGAGCTGCCCCATACTGCCAGCCTCAGCTAGAACCCAACAGTTTTGCAGTTGTGGCCGTGGTGCCCACCGCCACTGAAGGAAAGGTCAATGGATTGCAGAGTCCACTGCCACCCATTGCAGCTCCACCTGCAAAACCCTATAGCTTGCCCTTAGCGGATAACAGCCACCCTGTGGTGGGTTGGATCCAATGATTCTTCACAGGTTGGCAGGCAATCACATCAGACTGCTGGGTTTTGCAGATTGCTTGCGAGGGTTATGCCATACCCTTCCTCTCTTCTCTACTGCACCTTCTGCCAGAGGCTGATGGAAGACCATCTCTCCATTTTGCAACAGGAAGTGCAAGCTCTCATCTAGCGGGTACAGTCCGTTGAAGGGATGTAGTCAAGCAGCAGGCTGTATCGGTGTCGAAGGGAAATTTGTCGATTCTGATCAGCGCAAAGTCGTTGATGTATCAGTTTCCACGGCTCTGCACAGCAGACATCACCTTTCAAGGGCCCAGGACTGGATTGGCACCACTTGGTAGGGCAGGACTCACAGATGGCAGAGTCCAGGTGTGGTTGCAGGGTTGATGGAAATCAAGTGAGATGGGTTCAGTCATTGTCCGAAGCAAGGCAGAGATCAACAGGCAGCACGGCAGCACAGCAAAGCAGAAAAACAGGTCTTCCAGAGCAGCAGTCAAGTAGAGTGGCAATCCTTGTAGCACAGCAATCTTTACTCCTGGCAGAGTTCTTCACAGGACCAGTAGTGTACTTTCTTGGTAGGGTCAAATGCCCAGTACTTACACCCAGTTGTGGCTTTGAAGTGGGGTTGACCTCAGAGAAGGGTCTTTGAAGTGCACACAGGCCCTTTTTCCCCATCCCTGGCTCCAGACGAGAGTTCACCAAATTCAGTCCTGGATGGCTGGATCCATGCCACATTATGCTGATTTGATAAAAATCTGTCAGGGACCTGGCCCTCCAGGGATGACTTTGGAGAACCATGCTCCAGATTATCAGTAGGGCATAATGAGCCCTTTGTGTGGGAAACAGGACACTGCCTATTCAGGTATAAGTATCAACTCAGCCCCTCTCTTCCTGCCCAGGAAGAGCTATCCCTATGAATATGAGGTCTATGTCACACCTACCCTTCCTGTGTTTGTAGCTGTCTAAAGGGGATGCACAAAGTTTATCTGTCACCCACCCGAGATGTGTATTGGAGACAGGATGCAGGCAGACAGAGCAGTAAGAACACCAAAATACTCCCCTTCTAAAAGTGATATTTCTAAAATATAATGTTAAATCCAATTTTACCATTAAAGAGGATTTATCATTAACATTCCACAGATATAAAACATGATGCAGCTACTCCTTTCTGAACAGTAATTACAGCGTAAAGGTGTATTATGGAATTCCACACTCCTAGCCTATGAGAGGAGTAGGCGTCAAGGTAGTGAAAAACAAATGTAGCTGTTTGTCTCACCAGGACATGCAAACTTAAAGAGTACACGTATGTAGAAAGCTGGCTCTGTATATAGCATACCAAAGTAAGGTTTAAGTGTGCAGAGAGTACAGTGGATCCCTAGAGGTATAACAGAGGCTAAAGTAGATAATACCTTGCTTTCTTCTGTGGTATTGTGGTTGAGCAGTCGGGCTTATCAGATGGTAGTTGTTAGAAATGGGGGATCTCTAGTTGGCAGCAGCTGGCACCGAGGTCCAAATAGGGATCCTTCTTCCTAAGTCAGCGAAAGGGGGCTATACCCTTTGATAACCATTGCTCAACCCTGTGGTAACGTGGAACGTGCAGACAGGCCTATCTCAGAGGCAGTGTGTGAAGCATTTATGACCATACACAATAACTCAGGAAAGACGCTACAAATGGACACCACAAGTAGTTATAGAAAAATAGTTCTCTTTATATAGACTGAACACGAGGCTAAAAGCGCTCATGGAGCCACAATGCATATAATTACAAATTCACTTCGAAAGCCATAGAAGCACTAAAAAAGGGTGTGGAATGAACCTAGTTCGATGCCGGAGTCCACGCGACCCGATGATGCACAATGTACCTGAGATTTCAAGGGCCAGGGCTCGCAGCCTCACAAGGAAGCCGAAGTGATGACAGGCGGACTCGCAGTGGCCACAGCTCCCAGCTGTAGCGGTCCACGGCATGCACTCATGATAATCCTGTGAAGGGGCGTAAAGGCGGGCACCCAGCGGCACATGCAGGTGATAACAAGATCCTCGAAGTGGTGACTGGTGCGGGCACTCAGTGGCACAGCTCCTCAGCTGCAGCGGTCCCCAATAGCAATAGCAATGATTCTCGTAGGACGGCAAATGCGGGCACTCAGCGGCACAGCTTTTCAGCTGTGGTGGCCCACAATAGCGATAGCGATGATTCTCGTAGGACGGCAAATGCGGGCACTCAGCAGCGCAGCTGCTCAGCTGCAGTGGCCCACAATAGCGATATTGATGATTTCGCAGTACGGCAAATGCGGGCTCTCAGCTGTAACAGCTCCTCAGCTGCGGCGGCCCACAATAGCGATAACAATGACTTTGGTGACACAGGTAAATGTGGGCTCTCAGCGGCAACAGCTCCTCAGCTGCGGGGACCCACAATAGCGATAGCGATGACTTTGGTGTTGGACTTTGCCCTTTTGGCAGGTTCACCCCTAAAAGTTTTGCTTTTAAATGTGACCTGGTGTTAGTTGTTTTTGGCTTCTGTGCACTTTAACACTGTGTCCCAGTGTAAAGTGTGTGCGCTCTCTGAGTGCTTGTGGTGAGATTAGCCTGCCCTCCCATAGGAATGCATGGGGGATATGTGTGTCTATGGTAGTTCCAGATGTGAGAGGAGTGCTGGGGCAAGTCTGGTATGTGCGAACTCGTGAGATGAAATCCTGCGCAACGGTGGGCACAGATTTAATGTGACTAGTGGAGAAGTGTCACTTTTAGAAGTTGGCATTTCTGTGTGCAGTGAATGTGAATTGACTGGCTGGTGTGCTTGGCTCCAGGAGTCAGGATGGGTCTGCCCGGTGGTGAATAGGGAGATCTGCATGTAGATGGGAGGGAAGAGTTGCACCTGGGTCCTGAATAGGGCTGGGCCTTCCCTACACAATGCTGGCTCCACCTCCTGTGGTGCGTCTGATGTCCCTGGCCTGTCCTGTGAATAGGGAGAGTTGCTGATCAAAACAAAGTGCTCCAGAATCAGTTGTGACTGGTTCTCCCCTGCCCTACAGCTTTAGACAAAAGAAAATGGTGTATAAGAAGGGGCTGTGACCCCATGAAAAATGTTCGCTCTCTGTGTTCCTAACTTGAGGGGGGGCTGCTACTGCTGGGTGCCGGGAGGTACCGCCACTGGGGACTGCCTCCCTGCTGGAGGGCCCTGTGAGCTGGCCCCTGGGACCAGCCTTTGCCCCCTTTGTTCTGCAGGACTTTCCCTGAGCCCTGCCCTGCTTTGGTGTGGAGGAGCGCTTGGTTGTGCCCCTGGACTTGGTACTTCCAGGACCTGAGAGTGCTCTCCTTTGCTGTTGTTCTAGGGGGCACTTTTCCCATCCCAGGAGCTCGTGGGCTCAGCAGCACAGAGCTGCCTCGTCTACAGAGGGAACCCCGGCCTAGGGATTCCCCTGCCATTGCTATCTCCCAGGCAAGTGGCCACCCTGCATTATGGCCGCGTTTTTATGTTTTAATTGAGCGGGTGCCCACTCTGCGTCATGGCCACATTCGACTTAATTTATTATCTCTGACGGGTGCCACCCCACTTATTTAATTGTTTTTAGTGTGCGACTTTGCCTGGATTTTGGTATTTGACTTGCACGGGTGCCCACCCCGTGTCTCACCGCAGCTGCCCGAGCCGCGAGAGGAATCCCCTCTGGGCCGCTGCCTAGCGCAACCCGGAAGGCAAGCCCAGTGACTTCTCCCATGGGCGGGGTTTCCAGGAAGGAAGAGAAGCCCTCGGGAGAGGAAACGCCGGCTGGAGCCTTGCAGGCTCGACTTCCGCTTCTCCCGGCCAGGGAGAAGCCACGCAGAGCCTCGTGGGCTCTATTTCTCAAAGTCCCGGACCCGAGACAGGGGACCGGGTGAAGCGGCATCTAGTGTTGTGCGGCGGGGCTCCCCCAAGCGAGGGGAGCCCAGTAGACCGAGTCCAGCTACAGCGAAACAAAAGGGGATGATGGACGGAGCGCTTGAGCAATCAAACACTCACCCCCAGTCAACTGATCTGGGTTTAATCCATCACCATTCTTTAGCTCACTCAGCCACCCCAGTTCAGACATGGCCATAAGCAAATCAGTCTGACCCTGTGCCTCATGGGAACAGTCCAGCCCGAACTGCCAAGCCACGTCTTCCCTGGACCGGAAACAAGTATCCTGGGACTAGTTTCGGATTCATAATCCTCATCAGCCAGGCTATCTTGAATCCAGTGGCCAAGTGAGCAAGGAACTCACGTCTGAGCATACCCTGCCAACTTAGGGCGAACAAAGCGAAAGAAAAGGGGATGATGGACGCAGCGCTTGAGCAAATCAAACACTCACCCCCAGTCAACTGATCTGGGTTTAATCCATCACCATTCTTTAGTTCACTCAGCCACCCCAGTTCAGACATGGCCATATGCAAATCAGTCTGACCCTGTGCCTCATGGGAACAGTCCAGCCCGAACTGCCAAGCCATGTCTTCCCTGGACCGGAAACAAGTATCCTGGGACCGGTTTCGGATTCATAATCCTCATCAGCCAGGCTATCTTGAATCCAGTGACCAAGTGAGCAAGGGACTCACGTCTGAGCATACCCTGCCAACTTAGGGCGAACAAAGCAAAACAAAAGGGGATGATGGACGGAGAGCTTGAGCAAATCAAACACTCACCCCCAGTTAACTGATCTGGGTTTAATCCATCACCATTCTTTAGCTCACTCAGCCACCCCAGTTCAGACATGGCCATATGCAAATCAGTCTGATCCTGTGCCTCATGGGAACAGTCCAGCCCGAACTGCCAAGCCATGTCTTCCCTGGACCGGAAACAAGTATCCTGGGACCGGTTTCGGATTCATAATCCTCATCAGCCAGGCTATCTTGAATCCAGTGACCAAGTAAGCAAGGGACTCACGTCTGAGCATACCCTGCCAACTTAGGGCGAACAAAGCAAAACAAAAGGGGATGATGGACGGAGCGCTTGAGCAAATCAAACACTCACCCCCAGTCAACTGATCTGGGTTTAATCCATCACCATTCTTTAGCTCACTCAGCCACCCCAGTTCAGACCTGGCCATATGCAAATCAGTCTGACCCTGCGCCTCATGGGAACAGTCCAGCCCGAACTGCCAAGCCATGTCTTCCCTGGACCGGAAACAAGTATCCTGGGACCGATTTCGGATTCATAATCCTCATCAGCCAGGCTATCTTGAATCCAGTGGCCAAGTGAGCAAGGGACTCACGTCTGAGCGTACCCTGCCAACTTAGGGCGAACAAAGCGAAACAAAAGGGGATGATGGACGGAGCGCTTGAGCAAATCAAACACTCACCCCAGTCAACTGATCTGGGTTTAATCCATCACCATTCTTAAGCTCACTCAGCCACCCCAGTTCAGACATGGCCATATGCAAATCAGTTTGACCCTGTGCCTCATGGGAACAGTCCAGCCCGAACTGCCAAGCCATGTCTTCCCTGGACCGGAAACAAGTATCCTGGGACTGGTTTCAGATTCATAATCCTCATCAGCCAGGCTATCTTGAATCCAGTGGCCAAGTGAACAAGGGACTCACGTCTGAGCATACCCTGCCAACTTAGGGCGAACAAAGCGAAACAAAAGGGGATGATGCACTGTTCCCATGAGGCACAGGGGCAGACTGATTTGCATATGGCCATGTCTGAACTGGGGTGGCAGTGTGGGCTAAAGAACGGTGATGGATTAAACCCTGATCTGTTGACTGAGTGTGAGTGTTTGATTGGTTCAGATGCTCCCTCCATCACCGCTTTGTTCGCCATAAGTTGGCAGGGTATGCTCAGACGTGTGTCCCTTGCTCACTTTGCCACTGGATTCAAGCAAGCCGGGCTGTAGTCGGCTGAAGTGCCAGAAACCGGTCTTCGGAAACTTGTTTCCGGTCCAGGGGCCATGAGGCACAGGGTCAGACTGATTTGCATATGGCCATGTCTGAACTGGGGTGGCAGAGTGGGCTAAAGAACGGTGATGGATTAAATCCAGATCTGTTGACTGGGTGTGAGTGTTTGATTGGTTCAGATGCTCCGTCCATCACCACCCCCTTTTGAGTCCAGCTACAGAGCAGCCCAGGTGAAGGAGTGCAGTCTGTTTCTGGCGGAGGGGGCGCTGATCGTGTGAAGTCCTGCTCGCAGCCGGGTGAGTTAAAGTGGCTGGGGAGGGCTCCATGTGGGTTGATGTGGTGCCTGGTCAAGGCACCGTGGTATGCTCGCACTCAGAGCGGCCCCGTCTGGCAGCGGGCCGCTCCAACGTGGATTACATTGTTTAAAGGGTCCAGAGGGGCCCATGTCCTTTTCCACAGTTTTGGCCCATTATTTTTAGAGCCTAGATGGCTCCCGTGTGTACAATATTTAGTTAGAGAGCCTGAGTGGCTCCCACGTTTCGCCATGAGGGGCTTGGGACCTATATAATTTAGAGCCCGTGCTGGCTCCACCCTGTTGGTTTCTAGAGCCTAGATGGCTCCAACGTGTGGCGAAGCTGTTCTTAGGGCACATTGAGAGCCCGTGCCTCCTTTTTCCAGCTGCCCAGCAAGTAGTGGGCAGCTGCACCATTTAGGCGCACAGTTCTTTGGGGGCATAGTTGAAGTTAGGAGTGAGACGCACTCCTTCCCCCCCTTCATTTCCCAGCTGCCCAGCAAGTAGTGGGCAGATGCCACGTTTAGGCCAAACTCTTGCGCATCTTTGCTTTGGCTGCTTAGGCAACGCGCCCTGACTGTTTTGGACAAAGGGCCTTTGGGCCCATGGAAGTCCAGTTGGCCTGGGGTGAGTAATTTCTGTGGTTCTTGCACAAGGTGGTTGGTGATTTGTTTTTATGTTGGTAATTACCTGATGCCTAATGTGATTTTATGCGTAATGTATTTATGCATCCTACGTTATACCTCTAACTATGTTTTCATGACTTGGAGGTTGTTTTGCCTAGTATAGTTTATGCTAGTCAGTTTATGTTTCACTGCGTGATCTATGTCTAGGGTGATTAGTATTGCGTAGTGTGTTCCTACCTTTTACCAGTGGTTACTGGTTGTGTTCTACAATTTTTATTTTGTGCTACAATTATTCTATGTTCTACATCTACTATTCCTACTAAGTGCTGATTCTGACAGCGGCCAACTTGGCCCTGTCATGATTAAATAATCCCCTGTAAATACTGGCCAGTGCTAGTTGGCACAGTGTATCTGTGTGATTAGGATCTAATGTGTTTATGGTAATACAAAGGCTATTTTGATATATAACCTTGTGTGGAGATCCTTTTTGTGGTGTGCCTAGTGTGTTGCTGCTGTGTGTTTGTGTTGCACAAACGCTTTACACATTGCCTCCGGGATAAGCCTTGCTGCTCGTGCCAAGCTACCAAGGGGGTGAGCAGGGGTTATCTTGGCGTGTAACTCCCTTGCCCTTTCTAGAGTGGTGGTCTCTGCCTGGCTTTGGTGCAAGCCTTAGCCAACCAGAGATCCCATTTCTAACATTTGGTAACACAGGCAAATGGGGGGCTCTCAACGGCAACAGCTCCTTAGCTGCGGCGACCCACAATAGCGATAGCGATGACTTTGGTAACACAGGCAAATGCGGGCTCTCAGCGGCACCAGCATCTTAGCTGCGGCGGCCCACAATAGCGATAACGATGACTTTAGTAACACAGGCAAATGCGGGCTCTCAGCTGCAACAGCTCCTCAGCTGCGGAGGCCCACAATAGCGATAGCGATGACTCGGGTAACACAAGCAAATGCGGGCTCTCAGCGGCAACAGTTCGTCAGCTGCGGTGGCCCACAATAGCGACAACGATGACTTTCAGCCCGAGTTCCCCGCAGTAGTACCAGAGGCTCTGGAATTCTCAACAGAGGCCTCACCTGCAAGTAGAATCCCCCTCAAATAGGAATCCAGGTGGCTGATGGGCGAAGTCTAATGTCCCTGAGACTTCAGAAGGAGGCAAGCTCAAATCAGGCCTTTGGGTAGTTGCTTCAGCAAGATGGATGAAAGTTTCAAAGTCCTTTCCCTCTAGTTACACGGACAGAGGTTTGTTTTGACATCCAGAAGTAACACATCATGTAGGGGTTTTAGCACAGATCTTTATACCTCAAAACGTCTTTGTTCTCAAAAGTCACAACTCCCGAACCCAGCCAGAACCAGCTTGGTGTCGTCCTGGAACACTTTCTTTACAAGGCGGCATCCTGCCTTTCAGGAAGAGGGGGTCTGCCATCAGATGCACAGTGGGAGGTGGAGCCATCATTCACCTTGCCAGGCACAGGCCTGCTCAGATCAAAGGGTCACCCCTCCCCATACTTCAACTGCGGATCTCTCTGTTCAATCTAGGTCGGGCTCAGCCTGCACTGTCCCTTCAAAACCAGATAGCCAATACACATAACAGCAGAGACCACTGGAAGGCTTAGGCAAGAAAATACCTACTTCCTAAAAGTGGTATTTTCGACCACAGAATATAAAAATAAGCTTGACTATCAGATGCACTTTAATATTGTGAGCTCAGGCTAAATTAGGCTTTCCTATCATGTTCCTTGTGTCAATTCGGATTATAGAATGTAATACAGTCAAATTCAAATTGAAATTTAGCTTTATTCGATTTTAGACATTTAAAATCACAAAAGCATAAACAAGCATAAAAACATTTAAAAACATTTGTTATGTTCTTTATACAGTATATAGTGCAAAGTACGTATTGTGCATTCAATTAGTTTGCATGTTAACAGTGGCAAACAATAGTCACAACCATTTAATTCATTTGAACTTTTCCTAACTCTAAAAATATTTTTCAGAAAACCAGACATAGCAAAAATTGCTAAAAAGCCATCTAAAAATTGTAAATATAAAAAAGCTGGTCTGCATTGTCCCAAACCTGCTTGTTAGTAATGGAATAATGCATCTAATTATTTCCCCTATGTAAAATTTACAGAACAGTATCACGTGAATGGTAGATTGAGGTGACACATTATCACAAGGGCAAGAGCTCAGTTCTCTGGACCAATCATTGTCTTTTGAATAACTAACAAGTCGGTGAAAGCTATTAAACATGAATTGATTCATGAGATATCTATTGTATCCCTTAATAGAGCATACAAGATAGGGTTGAATGTTAAACGTAATCAGGGTCATTTGATGTTGAACTGCCATCCCTTTATTCATTTCCAAGGCAGCTCTAAGAGACTCTAAGTGGGATAAGCAGATTCTTTTGAGCTCCTTTCTGGGGATTGTACACATTTTCTCTGGTGAAGAATAATAGTCAGGATGCCCTATGTCGCAAAGAAATTTTTTAACATAGTTCAGCCACGTAATTTTACACGCGTGGTCCAGATTCGTTGCGTCCCTGATTATTTCTCTATTTAAGCTTGCACTACTAGTGGTCCATACACGCTGCCATAATAATACAGGTTGCATTTTTATGATGTCAGAGACATACGAGATACCCAGCTCACTATGACAGTTAAAAACCGGAAAACTAACAGGAACAGCTAAAATAAATCTTAAAAAAGAGTTTTCCACTCGTCGGATCAGAGAGACATCATGATAACCCCACACTCCCGACCCCAAAATCGCAATGCTAATACATTTAGCCAAGTAAATCTTAAGAAGCATTGTGGGGGGCCTATTTCCTAATTTCTTAGAAAAATTAACAACAGCAGAGTTTGACTTCATGAATAGCAAACTCCTACTCCTCACCGCCGGTCCCCATGAGCCTGAATTTGCAAATAAAACACCCAAATATGTAAAACTGTTTGTGGAGTCTACCCTATTGTCCCCCAAAGGAATGCTATTACATTTGTTTCTCTCCTTTCCACAAGTATAACAAATGTTTTTTTAGCATTTAGTTTCAGTCCTAAGTTATCCATGTAGCAAGAATACGTTTTTAGGGCTTTCTGCAAACCCAGCTTTGTGCGCGCCATCAGGACTGCGTCGTCCGCATAAACGAGCGCAACTATCGGGCGTTTACCGACATAGGGTGGATCCTGCGCCGCTCCTTCAAGCTCCAGCTCTAAGGCGTTGGTATATAGGGTAAAAAAGAACGGCGCAAGGACACACCCCTGTCTCAACCCCTGTCTATGGCAAACGGCACGGTGCATTCGCCGTTTGTACCGTAACACACCTTAGCTGAGGCCCCATAACATAATTGCTTTAGGAACTGAATTATGACTGGGTCAATCTTCATGTTTTGTAGTATACTACATAATTTATTCTGTATTACGCAGTCGAAAGCAGCAGTTAAATCTGAAAACGCTGCGTAAAGTTTCCCGCCCTTAGCCTGAGTGTATTTTCCTATCAGGATGTTTAGGTTCAGGACTTGCTCATTTGTCCCCATCCCCTGTCTGAAGCCGTATTCTACATCACTGATTATGTTATTTTCTTCGGCCCAAGATTGTAGTTTATTCAGAGCCACTCTACCCATGACCTTCATTAGGGAGTCTAGTAGTGATATCGGGCGATAGCATGCCGGATTTTCACGTTCTCCTTTTTTCAATATAGGGATTATTACTGACTCAGACCAAATTTTTGGGACGCCCTTTGCACAGCTGACATGTAGGACCCTAGTTATCAGGGGTGACCATAGGGATTGAGTGCATTTAAATACATCAATAGGTAACCCATCAGGGCCTGGCGCTTTGCCTCCCTTGCTTGCATTTAAGGCCTCTAACACATCATCATGGGAAAACTTGAATTAGATAGGCTTAAAGCTACTTTGAAGTTTCCTCCTGGTTAGGTAAAAGACCCTGGGGGGATTCCTCTTGTATCCTGCTACTATACAGATTAGAGAAGTAATCCACCCATGTCTTTTCATCTATTATGACCGCAATTGACGCAGCATCATTTGTTTTAAAAAATGGTGCATACAATAGGGAACAGTAATTGCTTAATGATGCTTCGTGTAGTGACACCCATGCTTGAATTTTTAGCTCCTTCTTTCTATTGTTACGACACTCTCTAATTTTGCCTTGGTCCCTTGGTAACCTATGAATAGCCTCTTTTAATCGGGAATGTGCCTTAGGGCATTTTGAGTTAAACCAACCATTATTCTGGTTTCGGATATTTTTAATTTTGTTTTTATTTACATCACTAAGGAGATTTTGGGTGACTGAGGTAATCTCCACAAAAGAATTTAAAATCGATTCATGGGTAGAGTCTTCCTGCAGACAGATTAAGATAGGGTCATAGGCCGTTGTTATGATTTGTTTATTCAACTGCTCGAGATCAACATTCGCCCAATGAAAAGTGTAACCATTTTGACTGGAAAGGTGAAGGTCTTTAGTCCAAATCAATCTATTTATTACTTTCGCAGCGGTGGTATCTGGGCATACTATGGCAATACTTTTCGGAAGATGATCACTCATAACATCTGAGTGGGTTTTAAAATTTGCTACCCAGTTTGCGTTACAGTTAGGAACTGTAATAAAATCTATTATAGATTGGCAACCTCTACCTATAAAAGTATAATTAAAATCCACTCTAAGTGAGCATAATTGGTTTGCAAAACCAAGATCGTGGGAGAACATAAATTCATTAAACTTTTCTCCCCTTTCTGAATGATCAAAATGAATCAGTGGATCGTCTCTTACTGACATCAAGCCACATACCCCTAAGTCTGATTTAGGACATAAGTTAACATTAAGGTCCCCTCCCCAGATAATGATCATATCGAACTCAATTGGGGAGCTCAGTTTATTAATATCTTCGCTAAGTTGTTTTAAGATATCCCCCACATTTTCTTTCTCTATATTATTATAGAAATTAATTATATTTAACATGCATTTTGGTTCCATATTCATAAACACTATCTGGTAGTAATTGGTATCTTTTGTGAAAACAATCTTTTGCACCACCAGTAGATTTGAAATGTTTTGAGTAGACTGCTGGAGTATGGCAGGTTTTAAAGCCTTTAACAAGGAATTCCTCTAACAGCCAGGTCTCCTGAAAACACAGGATTTCAAAACCATTGACAAAGTCAAACCAGGCTAGATTATTTTCTTTTGTGCGAAGGCCAGCCACATTCCAGAAGAGAACTCTTATGACCTTCTGAGATGTTAACTCATTGGGAGACTGAGTTTCTAAGGTGGATGCTCGGTTGCTGGCCTGTTCAGGCCTCATATGTTCATCACATCTCGTGGGACTAGTGTTACATGATTCTAGGGGATCAGTCAAACTAGTCACTTGCTCATTCTTACAATGCTGTTGTTCCAGATGCACATTTCTATATAGACTCTGGCCCTTTTTGCTGTTAGTTGTACACGCCATGTCGTACTCCATGTTGTCAGAAGAATTTGCTCCCTGATCTAACAGTAAATCCTTCTCATCTAGAGATTGGAGTGGTGCAAATCTATTAGAAACCCGCAACTTATAGTCTGTTTGTGAAAACAGATGCAATCTAGATTGCGGTTCGTTTTGCTGAATCACCCAATTATGTTGGTAGAAGTATCCCAAAGGAAGGATATTTATTCCTCCTTCAGTGATGTTTTTTGCCCTTGTTCTAGTCAACACCTCCCTAACCAGTTGAGGTGATCCCAGGGAAATGACAATACAGTCCCCCCGGAGTTTTTTTTTGTTTTGTTCCTACCCTTGGTACACATTTTATCATCTAAAAAGCCCTGAGCATATATGAGGTCAATCCCACCCTATTACCCAGGCAATGAATGGCCTTGTTTCTCAGAGCAGTCCACGTTTCGTGTTCACCTGGTTTAAGTATTGGAGCATTGGCCAAAATCACAGTATAGGGCAATGCTGCTGGAGGGAGGTCAAGATTATGGACATAATGGGAACTTCCATAGGAGCTAAATGAGTTGAAAGACTGTGCAGGTGTTGTATCGCATGGAGGACTACCCCCATGTTGCCCTTCCATAATTCTATTTCCTGGCATACGTATCTCTGACGGTTCTCTCCTGGTACTTTTATTACTGTGTGTGCTCTTAGCAATATTCTTCTGTACCCCATCATTATTGAAAATATTACTATCCCTTACTGCAGAGTTGTTGATGAGAGCCGAAGTATGGTGACTAGTCGTAGTTTCTAAATTACTCGAGGTGCCCGGTCTACACGGGCGTCTACCTCGAATGGCAAGGAATACGTTTTCAGTAATCTTCTCTAGGCCCGTTTCAATTCCATCTAGCCTGGACTCCAATCTACCTATGAGTAGTTTAACATAACTAGTTAATTCTATAAGAGATTTTTCTAGGTTGTCCATACCTGTTAGTGGGTATGCGCTGCTATCATTTTTTGGGCAGGAGGTGCTTACGTTTCCCTTTTGCTTCTGGGCGCTATCCTTTTTCCCCTGTTGTTTGGTCAATGTATTTTTAGACTGGCCAGTTATAAGGTGAACCTGATGAGTTTCTACCGGCGTAAGAGTGGACTTTTTTGATAATTCTAAGTTACGCTGCCTCTTACGCTGCTTCTTTGGGGGAGGGGGGTGAAGTTTCAACATCTTGGGCATTCATTGACGCATTTTAAATTTTGTCAGTAATCCATTGGATGCAGCCATTTCTACTCTCCTCCAAATTTATTGATTCAGATGGATTAATCTCAGTGGGCTCTTTGCAACTATTAATATTTCAGGTTATTTTTTCCTGGCTGATTACTATAAGCTCCTGTGATTCCACGCTTAATGTCTCCTCCACTGAGGAGATCGGTTTTGCTATAACACCCACAGCCCCGTTAGGTAATTTAATAGGGACATTTTGGGTTTACCTGGCTGCTTGTCTGACTTAAAGCAGGGTAGTTTTCTTTTCCCCATTTTTAACGGTCGAACTGATCACAAATGTCCCAAAGTCCCAAATTCACAGGAATAATCAGGACTAATCACCACAAGCAATGTTCTGGGCAGCCAAAGGTCAAAATAATCATAAAATTGCACTTCCGATTGCAATGAGCAAAAGGCTTCTAATGTCCAGGATGATGTTATACTCCTTTAATGATGATTCAGAAGTATCACAGTACCAAGATGGGTGGTGGCTAAAATCAGGATTGAGGACTGTATACTCACGATTGCGGGATATTACGGTCCGAATATGGACGACCCAGCACCTCTTCAAAAATTATATTCAGAACTTTTGACATCTTCAGCTCCGATTATTGTAGGAGGAGATTATAATATATATATATTTTTTTTAATTTTTGAAAACCTTTATTGTGCATCGAATCAGAACAAATACGGCCCTACAACCTGCCGGCCGGCCACGAAAACAGACAAGCACCAATTCAGCGTTACGGCGACACAGTAATATCTCTCATTGTAAGCAAGCAATAAAAGGGTTACACTGTAATTACCATATTGCCATGTCCCAGAATCAGTGAAGGTTAATTTTTAAAAGTTTTCATCGCAACCATTAAGATCAGGCCATATTACTCCGTACTTATACAAATTAGAAAAAGAAAAAACAAGGTCCATGTAGGTGGGACTCGACAATAGACACCCTTACCAATCAGTACAGTTCGCAACATGCAGGTTCCAGCCAGAGGATGGCCACAAATGATGCACACCCCTAGAGAGGACGCAACATCCCAACTAATACCACACTACCACCCATCCCCCAGTATGCCTAACATGGGCCAAGAGAAAAAGAAGAAATTATATAATAGCAAAAAGGCACCATAGAAAGAAACACGAACTAAAACTTACCCCCCCACCCTACACACACGCAGAGGCTACAGCCTACCCCCCCCCCCCAGCAGAGTGTTTGTCTCCCCATAACCCGAAATATAGCGAGAGAAGAGAAAATTGAGAAGGAGAAAAAGAAAAGGAAAAAAGGAGAAAGAAAAAAGAATACAATTCACATAAGACCGGAGGAGGGCCAATGAAATATATCCAACACAATTAACATACAGTTCCCTGGCCGCCTTTACCCCGACCCCAAGACCAGTACAATACCAATATTCAATATCCCCGGCAGTCCGTCAGCAACCCAGCAGTACGAGAGAGACAGTCCTGATTCAGGAGGGGGCATCCTCAACCCTGTCCCCTACGGTGCGGTGTAACGATACAATCCAGCTGCACGATAGACCTCTTGGAGGGTGGGAGCAAACAAAGGGACCACAGCTGAATGAGGGGACGATCACCAAAGTCCATCCAAGACGTAGCCATGTGGTCCACAATCATAACAGAAGATCCATAGCGCGACAATGGTCCACCAAAGGCAGCTAGTCCACACGGTAATGGCCGCTTCAGGATGAGAAACGGAGGTCCGCCAGTAGTCCTCGAGGAAGCCCCCAGGCGTGGTGTCTCGCGGCGTCTCCCAAGCCAGTTCGTCACCCCAGAGAGCTTGCGTTCCTTTGGGGGTGCTTCCGCCAGCACCTCAGCAATGACTGGGTCTCGCGACCGCAGCGGTTCAATGGCGACGTTGGCGAGGGAACCATGGAAATCAGCTATAGGGTGTGACGCAGTGTCCCGCATGCGGACAGACTGGGGGGCAGCAAGCAGAGTAGCATCCATCCGAGCCCCCAATTCACAAGCAACAGTACGCATGGCGGACCTGAGGTCGTCTAGGGCGCTCAGTATGTCACCAAGTTGTAAAGGCGCCTCAAAGGGCAGGGACGCTGCCCCTTCCAGCACTCGAGTATGGCTGACGAGAGGCAGTCTCACTGGTCGTTCGTCATCACCCTCAGCAATCCTCCGAGCGCCCTGCCGGGTCGAGGCACGATGGAAGCAGTCTGAAAGCACAGGGGCAGTATTTTCCATCCCGGCACAGTCGTGAATTGGCTCGGGCCGACGCCCGCGTCATCATCGGCAGCTCCGGGTTTACAACTGTAGGAGCCGAGGGCAGGCAAGAAGATGGCGCTCGCAGCGGCGTCGGGGGAAACAATGTTGCGGAGGAGCCGTCCCGGGGCTGGATAGCAGATACTTTGTAGCTCTGGTAGCTGCGGCGCCCAGGATCAAAATCAGCGGAGCCAGGTGCAGAAATTCAGGCGCTGCCGACGGGGTACAGCAGCCGGCTCTGTCCGACCTGTCATGGCCGCCGTCTTCGTGTACAGGGCCGGCCGTCTCCGCAGGACAAAGACTCGGGCTGCGCTGATCGGCGTCCGGAAGGGTGAGGGTGACCCAGGGCTTCTACTGCCGGGATCGGGGAAAGAAACACATCGGCGTGACCAGGTTCGCCTCCCGGTTCCGCTGTTGTAGCGCAGTGCTCGGATAGGAGGAAGGATGGTGCGGAAACCGGGAGGATGGCAGAAAGGGTCAGCGGAGCCGAGGAGTCAGGCGGCCATCGCGGTTGCGAGATAGGCTCCTCCCTCCGGAGATTATAATATTATAGCGGATCCTAAAATAGATAGATTGCCCCCAACAAAACAAATGAATTTACCAAAAATGAGGGAATGGCTAGGGATCTATAAAAAAGATTTAAACCTGGAAGACATGTGGAAGTTAAAAGGAGAAAAGAACTACCCGTATACCTTTCACAATAAGAAATTAGGCCATAAATCCAGAATAGATTTCTTCCTATTGAACAATTCTCTTCGGGACAATGTTAAAAGTATCGAACATCTACCAGCACATTTATCAGACCACTCGGCAGTACAGTTAACTCTCTTACTACCACAAACATTTTTGCCTCCCAGGTGGACTGTTGATCGATCGATTCTTAGGGATGAACAAAGTGTGGACCAGCTCAAAACAACCTCCCTTCACTATTTTGCAGATAACGCTGTTGGAACGCCCAAAAGAATAACGTGGGATGCTTACAAAGCGGTAATAAGAGGTAAATTACTTAGCTTGGGAGCATACAAGAATAAGCTAAAAAAATTGGACATTAAAAAGATGGAAACAGAAATTAAAGAAGTAGAAGTACAACTAGGGAGTGGCACATCTCTAGAATCAAGAGAAAGATTAGAAGAGAAGAGTCGCAATCTAAAAGAGAATTTGGTGGACTATCTGGAGAATATAGTTCAAGATAAATGGGAGAATAGCAAATTAGCAAACCATGAATATGGAGAAGGTTGCGGAAAAATGTTAGCCTGGAAAATGAAAACGGACCAAACTAGAAATACTATATTAAGTATCCATACTCAGGATCAATTATCAACCTGTTCAGACGACGTCTCAATAAGGCAAGAATTCTCAAACTTTTTTTCATAATATATAGAGAAGATATAAATTCATCGGGTGAGGATATCAAGAAATACCTTGAGAGTGTCCCCCTTCCAAGTTTGACGGAAGAAGAAGTGGATTCCCTGAATAGTGAAATCACACCAGAAGAAGTAAGAACTGCTATAAGTAATCTAAAGAGAGGAAAAGCCGCGGGACCTGATGCGCTTCCTAATGAATTTGACATAGCATTAAAAGAACCACTAATCGAGCATCTAACAGAAGTAATGAATAAGACCTATTTGGATCACGATAAGATACCTGATTCATGGAATGACGCAACGATTAGCATTATATTAAAACCAGGGAAAAACCCAAAGATATGCGAGTCTTATAGGCCGATATCACTACTCAATTGTGATTACAAGTTGTTTATGAATGTAATAGCTAAAAGATTATCAAAAGTAATGTCGAAATTGATTAACCTGGATCAGAAGGGGTTCATAAAGGGCAGACAAATTCAGGAAATTACACATGAGCTAATGGCAGCAATCGATGTTGCTGTCTGCGAAAAACTACCCCTAACGGTCATTACGTACGATGCAGCTAAAGCTTTTGATCGTGTCAATTGGGCTTTTCTAAATAACATCATAGGAAAAAACAACTTAGGGAGGAATTTTGGCCATATGGTGAAGGAAATTTACACGAACCCAAGAGCGAGAATAGCAGTAAATGGGAATCTCACCAGTAACATCGAGATTCAGAGGGGCACTAGGCAAGGTTGCCCCTTGTCTCCATTGCTTTTTAACCTATATATCGAACCCCTGGCCTGCTCTATCAGAAATCACCCACTTATAACACCCTATAAATATCAAAACTGGTCAAAGAAAGTTGTACTATACGCAGATGACCTGATGGTGTTCACTGAAAATTACAACCTCTCAAAATCAGCTATTGATGATACAATGAACAACTTTGGCAAGGTTTCAGGATATTTGATCAACAACAGTAAGACAGAGGCAATGAGCTGGAACACTAACCCAAACTCACCTTTCACAAAGGACAAAATAAAATATCTAGGCATCACTATAACAAAAGAGTTGGAAAAAATTCCACAACTAAACCTAAATATAGTGGCTAAAGAAATGAGAAGACTCCTCAAAACCTGCTCAGGTCTACCGTTAAGTTTTCTGGGCAAATCTAATGCAATAAAAATGACAATCATTCCCAAATTCACTTATCTCTTCAACACCATTCCGTTAGAATTTAAAAAAGAAGCCCTAAAAAAAATACAAGGAGAAATATCTAGTTTTATCTGGTCAGCAAAAATTACAAGAATATCATGGAACAAACTCAGGAGAAGAAAGGAACAAGGTGGAATAGCAAGCCCTGATAGATATGAGTATTACAGATCTTTTCAATTTAAAAATGTTAGAGTCATGCTAAAGGAACATTACGCTTACCCAAATTTTTTACAACATTTAACGAAAGGAGAAGACCATTTCCTCTTCAAATTTGGTCATCCAAAATTCTTCAAAAAAGTAAAACTGAAGATCTTAAACAACGCTGTTAAACTTTGGAGCCAGATAACAAATGTAGTAAAGATACCATATTATAGCAATATGGCCCCAATATGGGACTCCCCTGGCACCCCAGAATGTTTAAAAGACTCGTTATCTAGGCCACTTAGACAATCAGGAATTGAAAAATGGGGACAACTTCTGGTTGAAAATGCCTTAATATCTTGGGAACATCTGCATACAATCACAGAAGGAAAAGTATCAAAGTTCAAATTTTACCAATTGAGTAGCTGGGCCAACACCATCCCAAAAGGGGCAATAGACACGGGCAACTTAGAAGAAGAAATTATAACAGAAACCCCAATAAAAAAGGAAGTCTCGAAATGGTACTGGGCTCTAATTGAATCTGGTGAAGAGGATTTAATAATACCGGAAAAGATATGGAGAAAAGACCTACCAAACGAAGTCATGGATCTAAAGATAATTTGGAAAAAATCAGTAGAAAAATGCTGGTCATGTGTAAAGCGGGCAGCTCTAAAAAGAAATCATCTTTTTTCTATTCATAGAGCATACTGGACACCAAAAAGACTATCAAAATTTAAAGGCGCGCCAGTAAAATCATGCTGCAAGTGCGGAGAAGAGAAAGTGAATCATATTCACATGTTCTACTGCTGTCCAGCACTCGTGCATTATTGGCAAGAAATTGGTAAGACACTAACTGCGGTAATGGCAACGCCTATAACTGTAAGTACGCTTTTAATTATTTTTGGGATCCACTCTACTACTCAACCAGGCATGATAAAGCTAAGTAAACACCAAGAAAGTTTAATATTTGTTTTGATTTTGTTAGCACGAAGAGAAATTTGTATTAATTGGCTAAAACCGGCACCACCAATTCATGAAAACTGGCTAAATTCTGTAATAAAAACCTGCAGACTAGAAAGAATAGGGAAACGCTCTAAAAGATCGCTATACTGGGAGATTTGGGAAAGCTATATCACCTCTAGATGATAACCTAGAACTTTTCCTTTTTTTTCTTTTTTTCTTTTTTTGATATATTCCAATGATTAAAGCAGGACAATAATTCCAGGCAGGATTTGAAATCTGCCGAGTAGCCTTACAGGCTAGCTATTTTCAGGAACAATGGAATTATTGTGTACGATAAAGGTAAACAGGAGCAAATTGACTGGTCATAATCAACATTTCGGAAAACTCCCCTTGAACCATCGATAGACACTTTGGGGCAGTGAAGGTACAGCTCTCGCAAAAAGACCGTCAAACTCCCAAGCACCTTCCTATCTATAAATTCGCAATATGAGGAAAAAAAAAGAAGAAGAAAAAAAAAAAGAAGTATCACAGTACCTTATTATGACCCGGTTATCAGATCAGACGCTCACTGCAGAGAGGTAGAAAAATAAATATAAGGGAAATGGCCCAGCCCGGTCTCCTCTGGGCTCAGACAGGCCCACCCTGGGACCGGGCTTCGTTCGGCGCTGTCCGGAGCTTCCACTTATGTGCCTCCAGGCGCTGAAAGACGTTTGTGGCGTCGGCCGCGAGTGCAGAGGCTCCTGGGGGTTGTAGTTGGCTGCCCCCAGTCAGTGAATCAAGAAAAACGGGCTCCTCAGCCTAATGTCCAGCTTCAGGATCAGGCTCGAACAATCAAACTCCAGCAGGGAGGGTCCAAACTTAAATACCAGTAGCTCCCTGTCTGCAATGCTTCAAAAGTGGCTTTTCCCTTAATCTAAATGCTGCGCCAAAATCGCTCCTTGGCAATCCCAATGCAATAGGAATTTACAATAGGGAGTATTCGCGCTGTGGCACTGAATGGCAGTGGCACAGCACCCAGAGCATCTGTTACCAGCAAACACAGAGGAGACAAAAGCGAAAACCCACGCCAATGGTGCCAGGTCTAACAGTAGTGTTAACTATTTGTTGTACAAACTCAGTGCGAACCTGAACCGGATGGCTGATCGGCCCGGGTGGTGTCTGAAGGTAGATGGGGGTGAATCGTTCCCTAGGGGGTATAACCTTGATAAGGAGAACCAGACGCTGAATGAAGCAGCGACGGACGGCAATGACTCACGTCCGGGTGTAGCAGGACGTGAGTCAATGCTGTCCGTTTCTGCACTGGATGCGACCTGCTTGGCTCCCCAGCCCTCAGGCTCGCAATTGATGCAACCCCAGCTACCCGATCTACCTTCCCCCTCTACTCACTGACGAGACCATTTCAGCACTGCTTCCTTCTCACAACCCGGTCCTGAAGATGATCACAAATATAGAGGATCGAAACGTCGTAGGCAGTTCAGCGCAATAAATGGCGCAGCCCCTAATGTGGCTCATCCAAACCAATCCTGCTAAAGTCAGAAAATTCTGCTTTATGAATTACCTGGAGCCACATTGTTTTTTGCTATTCACTGTAAATGTTCATGCACCAGTCACTTTGCACCTTATATGCTGAACACAATTGTCACTTGCCTCGCCACTCCTGTGTCACCTGCACTTGCTGAGCACCAAGTCCAATTCAGGTTGTTTTGTTATTTATTGACTTACAGGGCTGCTACAACTGTACTACTCTATTTTTTTCCTTTGACTTTAATAATATGATGCCATGAGCACGCCTGAAAAAATCATTGAGTCTCCTTGTCTCTGTTTCTGTAATGCTTTATGAATACATGCTTAATTGTCTTCCAATAAGTTCAGTTGGGATACTGTTTGTTTATTCTGCAGGCTCACTAATAGCGCTTAGGTTACAGGCCCTGGGTATATGGTATAACACTTTACAAGGGACTTACAAGTAAATTACATTTTCAGTGGCGCCTCCTCCGCTAAGGCAGAGGAGCACCACCCCACTGCTTTTCAGCAGTGTAAATAAATGAAAACTAAAATGATAATAACTTGTTGTTATTATCATTTTATTTTTTTCCTGCTGCAACAGCTTTCTAGGGTGGGCAGGGAGGGGCTGTTCTGCTACCAGAGCAGGAGGAGCAGAGGTGGGTACTCTTTAAGTGTGCATGAATGTTTGGCAGGCTGTCTGGGGCAGCCAAACAGTTATGTGCACTTTGCATGTGTGAGAAAGTACCCTCTTTCTTGCATGGTATGCCCCCACTTTTTGCTGAATTGCTTATGTTCTTTGACTGAATGTGCCCTAGGCTCCTGCTAATCAGGTACCCAAGGCCTATGTTCCTTCCCTAAAACTGCATTGAAGCCTAAACCAAATTGGCATCTCTGGCCACATGCCAGCCCCTGGTAAATGGTACCAGTGATACCCTGGGCACTGTGACCAGAGAAGGCCTCTAAAGGCTGCAGCACTTATTGTGCCACCCTTAGAGGCCCTGTACTCTGACACTCACACACTGCCTTAGCAGGCTGCGTGTCTTGGTGCAGAAAAAAGTGAAGAGTCGACATGGCACACATCACTGTGTGCCATGCCCACAAACCACTGCTCTGGCATACACCAGTCACCCCCTCTAGCTTGGTGCCCTATGCCAGTGGTGAGGGTACAGGTGCATGAGCCCTGTACCTCTACAGTGCCCAAGTCATTTCTGGGCACTGTAAGTGCAGTACTGCCATTAAGAGTATATAGAGCTGGGAGTTTGTCCTTCCTTACGAACTTCACAACACCATAATGGCTACACTGAAGACTGGGAAGTTTGTTATCAAACTTCTCAGCATATTAAACCCACACTGATGCCAGTGTGGGAATTAATGTAAAATGCACAACAGAGGCCATATTAGAGATGCCCCCAGAAACTCGACAAACTTCTAGTGACCTGACTGAGTGGCTGCCACCACCAGACATGTTTCTGGACCCCTGGGTCGAGAGCTGCTGCTCTCTGGGGCCTGAAACAATGCACATCCTGGGACGAGGTGCCAAGCCTCCTCCCCCAGGAAGGGCAGGGTTCACGAAGGAGAAGCTTCAAAGGCAAGCCGCCTTTGTGAGTCTCTCCAGACCATTTGCTGCTTTCAGCAATTGGTCCCCACTGGTTTTACCCCCCACTTTGGGTGGGAGAACCAACAGGAAAAACAAGTGAGGAAGAGAGGTGTGTCCACCTCTGCCAACTCCACCCCTCAGGTGGGGGAGGCGAGGTGAAGCACAACCTTGAGTCCCTGCCATCATGAGGATGGGGGGACTCAGCCAACAAAGGACTGGCTCCTGCCCCCCTCCCACTGGAGATTGGCAGAATAGGGGGTGTACCCACCCCAAGGAAGAGACCCATTGGTCCCTACCCTTTACCTACCCGTAACACCCCTAAATTTAGTATTTAGGGGGCACCCTGAACCTTGCTTCCTCAGATCCAGAAACAACAAGAAAAGAAGATAAGAAGAAGGACCGAAGAGCAATGCAGAGCTAACAAGAGGACGAAGCCCACTGACTTGGCCCCAGCCCTATAGGCCTGTCTCCCCTCAAGCCTGCTCCTACGAAATCCCGGTGTGTCCTGCAGCCAGCACCCTCAAGAAACCCGGAGGACCTGCCTACCTTCACTTCTAAAGACTGCATCTCCTGTGATCACCGGATTTGTTCAAACTGCAGCTTCCTGGTGCCAGTCAGAGACCTCGAATCCAGCCCACTCTGAAACCGCCAAACCCGGCCCGAGCTCGGGTGGAGAAACACCACGAGGAGGTCCCCCTGAGACCTGGCAACCATTGACCTGCCTCAAGCCTCCAGCCGACGCATGCAGCCAAAATGCAGAAGGCCCCCCTAACAGCGACCAGGAGCTGGTAAGAAGATCAGACCCAAAAAGGCACCCCTGCACCTGACGCCCCACTGCCTTGCCTGTCCAAACCAACGGTGCCTAGCCACCCCTTAACTTCCCAACTTACCTCTCCAATTGGTGGTCGCACCCAAAAGTCCTTCGTCTTCCTGCCTGCAGTGCCTTTGCAAACCGGAGGTTCTCCATAGAAAACAACATGGCGCCCGACGTCGAAACAGCACTCTGCAGTCGGCTGCCCCAGTGCCATTGAGGGTGCACCTTTTGTGCTACTTTGTTTCCCAATTTGCCCTGACCTTAACCCTAGGAGCTTTGCTCCCACAACCTAGAGGCCTGCTTGCCAGCAGCCACCAACCGGAGGCCCCCTATCCCCCATTGGATAACATTGGGCCTCAACACTCTGCAACCGGCCGCCCTAGGGTGCAACAAAGTGCTTCACTGACCCTGGGGGACCCCTGAGTCTAACCCCAGAACCTTAACTCCCACGGTTATTTACTTACATGTAAACCATTAAACTGTTTTCCTCCTATAGGATAACACTGACACTTTTTGTCCAAGAAGTTTTTGTAAGTGTGGAGTTTTGAAATCTAAAAATATTCCGTAAAAATTGCACAAATAACCAAAACTTGTTTACTCACCTGTTTGCAGGAAATGTCCCAGTGCTGAATCTAGGTATCCAGCACTGAGTTAGAAAAGTAAAGTGAAAAGTAACTTACCTGCAATTTACTGTAAAAGCCTATTTATTTCAATATACTGCTCCAAAAAGTTTCTAAGGGCCCGATTCACAGAATGAATTTAAGACTAAATCCTAAACTTACTACTATTTGGTATTCACAGAGTGAACTTACTACTTTCGGGATTCACAGAATGAACTTACTACTTACGGTATTCACAGAATAGATTTAAGACTACTAACTTTACGTCCGCACTCGGGCTTGAAATTCTGGCCCGGAGGCGGAGCTTCCGGCTTGGGGGCGGAGCTTGTGGCTTGGAGGCGGAGCTTCCGGACGGGAGGCAGAGCTTGCGGCCCAGAGCTGGAGATTTTAGCCATGGCTAAATCCTCACCTCTAAGCCGGAAGCTCCGCCTCCAAGCCACAAGCCCCGCCTCTGGGCCGCAAGCTTCGCCCCAAGCCATAAGCTCCGCCTCCGGGCCGGAAACTCCACCTCCGGGCCGGAATTTCCGGCCCGAGTGCGGACGTAAAGTTAGTAGTCTTAAATCTATTCTGTGAATACCGAAAGTAGTAAGTTCATTCTGTGAATCCCGAAAGTAGTAAGTTCACTCTGTGAATCCCGAAAGTTGTAAGTGCATTCTGTGAATACCAAATAGTAGTAAGTTTAGGATTTAGTCTTAAGTTCATTCTGTGAATCGGGCCCAGAGTGTGGAGTTTTGAAATCTGAAAATATTCTTTACAAATCATGCTAATAACCAAAACGTAATTACTTACCTTTTTCCAGGAAATGTCCCAGTGCGGAATCTAGGTATCCAGCACTGAATAAGAAAAGTAACGTAAAACGTAACTTACCTGTAATTTACTGAAAAAGCCAATTCATTTCAATGTACTGTATTTGCTAAATGCTGCATACTACTGCTCCCCTGTAAATCAAACAAAGTACAATTTCTATTGCATTTTCAAACTGTTCTAAATCCAGTAACTTATTACTGAAAAGTATTTAATGCTTACCTGTGCCACCCTTGTTTGGTTCTAAAAATAAACAATAGTATATTTGTATACAAAAACAATTGGCCTAGAGTACAGTTCTTGAGTGTGTGAATTCATTTGCTGACTGGGTGTGTACATCAAATGCTTAACACTGTCCTCTGATACTGCCTTACTGCTCGACCAAGCTACCACAATCAGAGAGTAAGGTTCTATCTAACTTTAATCTCTGCCTTCCTCTGGGGACACTTTGACTCTATACAAACTCTACCTCACTTTGGTGTAGTATATATAGAGCCAGTTTCTTATAGCATGTTCCCCACCCAGGCTAAATCACAGCCTGGGTGAACATGCCCAGGCTCCCAGTCCCTGTCTATGCGCAGAACCCTGGTGCTCAGACGAATCACTCGGTTTTGGGGTTTTTTCACTGCTTCTCCCACCCCAGCCCTGCCACAACCAATGTTACCATGTTTAGGGTAGTAGCAAATGCATTTTAGCACTGATCAGCAATGGTAAAGTGCTTAGAGTCCTTAGGCCAACAAAAAGAACCAACTAAAAGAGGAAGTAAGCAGGCAAAACGTTTGCACTAGGAACACCCTAAGGATAACAGGTCTAACAGCTGGTTATTTCAATGTCCAAAGATGTAGCCATCCAGCAAGATGGGTGTGTTGCTTTACCAGCTAAGCAGGTAAGGTGTCCCACATTTCCTACATAGTGCATATGGAAAGGTATTAAACACTTTGTTTGATGCACAAATACGATCTTCTGCTGCTGGATGATCATAATATTTTATGCTACTTACAGATCCATACCTTTGTTGAGAAAGGTACATATTCCACAATAGATCATTTAGTTAGCTCCACTGCAAACCATTTAGTTTCAAATATTAGGGTAAAAAAAACTGCAGTAAGAGACGATAATACAATTGTGTTGTCTATGATTTTTTATGATTTCCCCATAGCTCCTAATACTGTCTCTGGTAGGTTGAATGGTGTTTGTATTAGATGGCCAGGAATTACCCCTATGTGTGTACTGCGGAGGTTGCTGATTATGAACGCAAATGAGTTTGATCTTGGCTTGGCCCCTGATGTGGATAGTGATGGTTTGGTCTTTGCCTTCGAGCTAATTACTGGGGCTCTCTTGACACCCTTTTGATGCGCCCTCTAATAGACATGGCTGGTTCAATCACCCTCTAATAAATTGAGGGCCGCTCTCCACCGTGTCCCAAGGGATTATTCTGTCGTCAAGCCCCTAAGGAAGCAATACAACAAGGTGCTAGCTTTTAGAAAAAAGGAGCTACGGGAAAAGGCTTGGTAGAACCTGGTCCAGGCAGCTGAGACTAATGAGGATACTTTGTTTTGGAATAAGGTGAATGCCCCATTTTTGAAAATTGATTTTGTTCCTGAATTAACATCACACAACTCCCTTCAAGCCTGGGTTGATCCTTTTGTAAAAACAAGTTGACATACAGACAGCGGGCCCCAGAGGAGGCAGAAATGAGTTCTATCTCTAAGAGTTGCATGCATTTTACGCTGGACAATGTCCTTGGAGTCTTGAAAGGTTGCGCCAGAGGTAAAGCTCCCAGACCTGATGGGGTTCCCGTTGATACTTTTATAGATATGGGTGAGCTATGGGGAACCATTCTGACTCAAGTCTTTAATGTGGTGGTAATGGGTTCAGTATTCTCTACCTGGGCTAACTCCTTTACTGTCTCCAATTTCAAGAATGGGGACAGGCCTGACAGAAAGTGTTACCGCCCTATTTCCCGCCTGGATTCATCTGCCAAACTCCTGGGTAGGTTTGTCCTGCAGAGATTGGAGGAATGGGCATATGATAATTCTATCTGGTGGGATGCCCAGTATGGATTCAGGAAGGGATCGGGGACTGTGGAACAATGTGTTAATCTCAAACTTCTGATTGGGAAATACACAAAGGCGAAGTCAGAATCCCTCCACCTGTGTTTTACCAACCTTAGTAGTGGTTTTGATCTGGTGGACCATCTTGTGACAAATTTTGCTTTCATATGATGCTCCTGGCAATATTATTTGTCTTCTCTCCCGGTTGTATAAGACCATTTAAGCCAAAGCACGATATGGCCCTAACAGGAAATGTTCCCCTTCTTTTTGAAATAGGCGGGGCGAGAGAAAGGGGGTGTGAGCTGACCCCAACTTTACTTTCACTTTTTGTAAATGGTGTTGATGATGCCCTCGGTCCTAGCAGGACGATGAATCAACTGTTGCTAGTCGTCTCGTTTCTGTCCTCTTGTAGGCATGATACAGTCCTATTGTCTAGTACCACAGTCAGGCTACAGCAACTAATAAACACTTTTGATGGATTCATGGATTCTAAGGAACTCAAGAATAATTAGTCCAAGACATTTATAATATCTTGTGGGAAAACTACTCAGATGGTTAGTTTCTTTTTTATTGTCGGTACACTTATTACAAAAGTCAAATATTTTTGGTATTTGGTTTTTTTTCCCCAGCAATGATTCATGGGTACAACATATACAGAATGCCCGACTTAAAATGAATAGAGTGTGTGACGGTGTGTTCAGGTTTTCTCGCAAACATCGATGCTGCACCATTAGGGATACTAATACCATCTATAAAGCAAGAGCATTGTCAGCTGAAATATATGGCGGTTGGGGTTATATGCCTAGCAGACCTTTACAGGTTGAGGAAGTAGCCTTTTTACGGTGCCTTTTGTGTACTCCCTCTTCATAATCATCTAATATTCACAAGGGAGAAGGGTTAGCTCACCTGGAAGACATGCTGTCACTCAAACCTACTCTACTGTGGCTTTCAATATGGGCTAAACCCGAGACCGAATTCACGTAGACAATGATACAGGACTGTTTAATGTTAATTATGCTTTTCATATATCCTGTGGCTGTCCAACATCAATGACACCCTAAAGTTGGTGTTTGGCTTCCTTTGGCTCCAGGAGCCCTCTAGAATGTGTGTGCACCAGAAGTCTCAGGGTAAGGCTCTTCTACTTGATGTTAGGGCATAAAAAAGAGCCCTTTTGATGTTAGGAAATGCACGGTTGTTACATCAATGCGGTATGCCCTTCCCGAGGGATTTCAATTGTATCTGTCTCTGATGACAAACACTCAACACCGCTTTGTTGTGACCAGATTGCGGCTGGGCACAGTACAGCATCTTGTCACTTTCTCTATTATTAATCAATGGTATAGTGCGTTGGCCCCAATGCCCCTGTGACAGAACCTCAAAACAGAGCACCCAGCACTTTATGCTCTTTTGTCAATGTCGTCTTGAATGAAGGAAACATTTTTTTAAACCCATTTTTTATTGAACACAGTATCAGGGATGGCATAGAGATTCATCGAGTGGTGCAGGGTTGCGTTGCATTGAGTGGCATGGAATGTTGTGGAGGATCCTGGAGGGATTTGTGTGTCATGGAGTTTAGTGACATAGAGTTGAGTGGCGTAGAGTTGAGTGTCGTAGAGTTGAGTGGCGTAGAGTGATGTGGTGCAGAGTGTTCTAGAGTGGCGTACAATGGAGTAGAGTGTAAGAGAGTCAAGGAATTGATTGTCATAGAGTTGGGTGTAGTAGAGTTGCATAGAGTGTCATAGAGCATAGAAGTGGCATAGTGCGTGTTGCATAGAGTGGAGTACAGTGTTTTAGAGTGGCGTACAGTGGAGCGGCATAGAGTGGAGTAGCGCAGTAGAGTTGAGCAGTGGAGTGGAGTGTCGTAGAGTAGTGTGGTGTGTAGTAGAGTGGCGTGTCCTGGAGTGGCATAGAGTGGAGTAGTGTGTCATAGAATAGAGTGGTGTAAAGTGGCATGGAGTGGCATAGAGGGAGTTGTATATAGCGTAACAGAGTGGAGTAATGTTGAAGCGTGGCACAAAGGGGAGTAGAGTGTTGTAGAGTGGAATGGAGTAGTGTGTCAGAGTTTAATGGAGTAGAGCATCATAAAGTGGAGTACTGTGGAGTGTAGAGTCATAGAGTAGATTGCTTAGAGTGCCCTAGAATGAAGTGGCGCACAGTAGATTGGCGTTGAATTAATTTGTGTTGAGGAAAGTAGTGCAGAGTGCATTTGCGTACAGTGTAGTGACACAGAGTAGAGTGGTGTAGATGGAAGAGGTACAGAGTAGAGTGGTGCAGAGTGAAGTGGCATAACGTGGAGTAGTGTAGTAGAGTGAAGTGGAGTAGAGTGGAGTAGAGTGGCATAGAGTGGAGTAGTGTGTCGAAGAATATAGTGGAGCAAAGTGGCAGGGAGTGGCATAGAGGGAGTTGCATAGAGTGGAGTAATGTAGAGTGGCACAGAGTGGAGTAGAGTGTTGTAGAGTGGAATGGAGTAGTGTGTCAGAGTGGAATAGAGTAGAGCGTCATACAGTGGAGTATTGTGTAGTGTAGAGTCATAGATCAGATTGCAGTAGGGTGGCCTAGATTGGAGTGGCGCAAAGTAGATTGGTGTTGAATTAATTAGTTTCGAGTAAAGTGGCGCAGAGTGCCTTGGCATACAGTGCAGTTGACATGGCAGAGGCGTAGAGTGGAGTGGCGCAGAGTGGAGTGTCGCATAATAGAGTTGGCGTATAGTTCAGTGTAGAGTGTGGTGGCATAGAGTAGATTATTTCAGAGTAGAGTGAAGTGGTATAGAGTGGAGTGGTACAGCATAAAGTGGAGTGGAGTGGTGCAGGGGTAGAGTGCAGAGGTGCACAGTAAATGTACATAGAGTGTAGTGGCGTAGAGTGGAGTGATTCAGAGTAGAGTGGCGTAGAGTGCATTGGCATAGAGTGCAGTTGAGTGGTACAGAGTAGAGTGCTGTGGCATAGAGTGCAAGGGTTCAAAGTAGTGGCAACGAGTTGAGTGGTGGAGAGTGCAGTCTTGCAGAGGAGAGTGTGGTAGAGTGCAGTGGTGTAGAATAGAGCGCACTGGCATGGAGTTGAGTGGTGTAGAGAGCAGTGAAGTATAGTAAAATAGTGTAGAGTAGCATAGAAAGTGGTAGCGTAGAGTGTTGTAGAATATAGTGGCATAGAGTGCAGTGGTGTAGAGTTCATTGTTTTTGAGTAAAGTGGTGTAGTGAGCTCTGACAGAGTGCAGTGGCTTAGAGCAGAGTGGTGCAGAGTAGAGTGGCATAGAGTAGTGAAGCGTATATTGCAGTGGAGTGGTGTAGAGTGGAGTAGAGTGGTGTAGCATGCAGTGGCATGGAGTGCAATGGAGTAGAGCAGATTGTTTCAGAGTAAAATGAGGTGGCATAGAGTGGAGTGGTGTAGGGTAGAATGAAGAGTGTAGTGGCATAGAGTGCACTTGTGTAGAGTGCAGTGGTACAAAGTAGAGTACATTGGTGTAGAGCGCAGTGGTATAGAGTGCAGTGCTGCAGAGTAGAGTGGCATAGAGTGGAGTGGAGTAGAATGGAGTGGTGCAGAGTAGAGTTCAGTGGCTTAGACTGGAGTGGCGTACAGTACAGTGGAGAAGAGTGCACCGGTGCATAGTAGAGTGGGGTAGAGTGCATTGGCATACATAGAGTGGTACTGAGTAGAGAGGCATAGAGTGCAGTGGTGCAGAGTCGTTGGCATAGAGTGCAGTGGCGTAGAGTGCATTGGTTTTGAGTAAAATGGTGGTGTGCACTGCCATAAAGTGCATTGCTTTATGATGGAGTGGCGTAGAGTAGAGTGGTGGAGAGCAGAGTAGAGTGGCACAGAGTGGCACAGCATAGATTTCAGTGACATAGAGTGCAGTGACATAGAGTGCAGTGGCACAGAGTGCAGTACAGTTACATAGAATAGAGTGGTGCAGAGTAGAGTGCAGTGGCATAGAATGTAGTGGGGCAGAGTACCATGATGTATAGTTAAGTGGCAGAGAGTGCAGTCTTGTAAAGTGTCATAGAGTGCAGTGGTGTGGAGTAGAGTGGCTCAGAGTGCATTGGAATAGAGTGTAGTGGAGTAGAGTAGAGTGGTGCAAAGTAAAGTGCCATAGATGGCAGAGTCATAGAGTCCAGTGGTGCAGAGTAGAATAGGGAGGCATAGAATACAGTGACATAAAATGCAATGGCATAGAGTGCAGTGACATAAATTGCAGTGGAATAGAGTACAGTGTTGTAGAGTATAGTGGCATACACTGCAGAGTAGATTTGCATAGAGGACAATGGCATAGAGTGTATTGGTTTTGAGTAAGGTGGTGTAGAGTGCATTGGCGTAGAGTACAGTGGCATAGAACAGAGTGGTGTAGAATACAGTAGCGTAGAGTATAGTGGTGCGGAGTGGAGTGGCGCAGGGTACAATGCAGTGGCATAGAGTGGAGTGGCATAAAGCGCAGTGGCATAGAGTCCAGTGTTGTAGAGTATAGTGGCATACAGTGCAGTGGTGCAGAGTAGATTGGCTTAGAGTGCAGGGGCGTAGAAAGTATTGGTTTTGAGTAAAGTGGTGTACAGTTCATTGGCGTAAAGTGCAGTGGGTTAAAGTACAGCGGCGTAGAACAGAGTGGTGTTGAGCACAGTAGGGTAGAGTATAGTGGTGCGGAGTGGAGTAGCGCAGGGTACAATGCAGTGGCATAGAGTGGAGTGGCATAGAGTGGAATGTCCCAGAGTAAAATTGAGTGGCATAGAGTGCAGTGGTATAGAATAAATTGCTTCAAAGTACAGTGAAGTAGTTTAGAGTGCAGAGGCATAGAGTAGAGTGTCATATAGTGCAGTGTTGTAGAATTCAGTGGTTTGGAGTAGATTAGACTGACTTAGAATGGATTGACGTAGAGTAGAGTGGCATAGAGTGTAGTGGCATACAGTGCATTAGCATAGAGTACAGTAGAGTGGCGTAGAGGAGAGCGCAATGGCATATATTGCAGTTGTGTGAGTAGAGTGGCGGAGAGTGCATGGTTGCAGAGTAGAAGTGGCATAGAATGGAGTGGTGCAGAATGGAGTGTAACAGGGTAGAATGAGGTAGCGTAGAGTGGAGTGATGTAGATTAGTGTTGCGTACAGTGGTGCAGTGGCATAGAGTGGAGTGGCGTAGAGTTCTGAGGTAGAGAGTGCAGTATTGCACAGTAGACTGTCATACTGTGCAGTTGTGTATAGTAGAGTGATGTAGAGTGCATTGACGTAGAGTACAGTGGTGCAGAGTAGAGTGGTGTCGAGAGCAATGGTTCAGAGAAGAATACAGTGGCGCGGAGTGCAGTGATGTAGAGTATAATGGTGTTGAGGGCAGGGGAGTAGAGTTTTGCAGAGAAGAGGATAGTGGTATAGAGTGCAGAGTATATTGGTGTAAAGTTTAGTGGCATAGAGTGCATTGGTTTTGAGTAAAGTGGTGTAGAGTCCATTGGCACAGAGTGCAGTGGTTAGAGTGGAGTGGTGCAGCGTAGATTGCAGTGGAATAGAGTCGAGTGGAGACACACTGAGTGGAGTGGCGCAGAGTGCGGTGGAGTAGAGTAGATTGTTTCAGAGTAGAGTGAAGTGGCTCAGAGTGGAGTAGTGCATGCTAATGTGAAGTGTTGCAGGGTAGAGTGTATTGGAACACACTGCACTGGCATAGAGTGGACTGGTACAGAGTAGAGTCTGCACCCAATGCCAATGCATTGGGTGCAGAGGCATTGAGTGGAGTACTGAGGCATAGAACGGAGTGGTTAAGAGCAGAGTGCAGTAGTGCGGAGTGGTGCAGAGTGGGGTAAAGTGGAAGAAGCATGGTGTGGTAGCGCACTGCCATTACAGAAAACATCCTCAATTGGAATGATCATTACATTTCCACAGAAATGCAGTTTTACTCATAAAAATGGGGATGAGAATGCAAGATGGCCGACGGGCAGGGGCTCTGGTAGGATGCTCCAGGGATTGGGATCACATATCCCTGATTATCCTTGCTTTCATCCTGCCATCCACCCTTTTGTTTTAAAGCTTTGCAACGAGGATAACATTGCTAAAGGATTGTAGAAAACGGGTTTCTACTCATGTGTAAGTTTTGTTGCTGTTGAAGTTTTTGCCTTTCCTCTGGTGGCGTTCTGACCAGCTCTCACCTCTCTATCCGAGAGGATTCAGGGCTATAGCCACTGCTGGCTAGTGTTCCATGTTTGCTATTGCCCCTAATGCTGAGGTTGGGTAGCCAATCGCCCTCCATGCTTGGATCAGATGAGATTCGAATTGTTGCACCGTCAATCACTCTGGGAGATGCCCTGTGCCCTCAAACTAACATCAGATAGGTTTAGGTGTCGGTCGGGTCTGCAGCGGGCTGGGAGAATATGCCACCCCCTCTCCCCCTGCTGTGTCTACCGTGACAGGCTATGAGTTCTCGCTCCACTGCTTCAGTGTGGACTAGGCCCATCCAGGGCAGCATCCTACTCACCCTCACCAGCTTTGCATCAAACTAAGTGCTGCCATCTCTCCTGGGCACGCATTCCGATCGAGAGGGTTTGCAATTAGCTCTGCCTGGTAGGGGTCTCAACCTGGAGGTGCAGAGACATGCGGCTTTCTTCAATATTGACCCAGGGCTCTTCATTTTTTGGATGGCTTGGAGCACACTTTGCTCACATGCAGAAAGTAGCTTGATCATATGCTCTCTTTCCCAATGCCAGAATTGATCTGGTAATGCCATGCTCAAATTGTTCTTGGTGTGATTACTTTTTGGGATTGCTATTCCTTCTTTGCCACTGTAGGGTCCTATATGTTTGTGACTAGTTCTCCATTTTGGGGTCCTTCTCTCCCACACCACATCATGTTTGGCATCTCTCTAAGATGGCGCCCACTCTCTGGAATCTAAATTAACATAGGATTTTCCTCATGCTGCCTCATTGAAATCAAAGCAGGACATGAGGCTCAACTACCAAATAGGAACTCCTAAATTTCAAATGGAGTGGCCATCTTTGAATGATCCTGGCTGTATACTTTTTATATTGTGAATATCTTACAATACTCCTAATAAGGCAGACTTGGTCACTACTGGCTACCTTGGCCGTTCCTCACCAGAAAATTGCCGACTTCGAGCCCCATATTTTATTTAACCCTCCTTTCCTACAAGTATGCTCTTTCTCATCAGTGTACACCCCAGGTACTCTGGTCCCAGGTTGCTTCACAAGTAGGATTTAGCGCCAAAAGTAGGACTTTTAGCATTTATGCTGGTATACCAGCCTTCTCCATGGAGTCAAATAACTCTAGTTCGAATGACAGCTTGCTGTCACTGATGGGTCACAATGCATTTAAGATTAATTACCCACTTAACCTATCTAAAATTGCAGCCAAGAACTACAAACATAGACTACTCAAACTGAACACTAAAACGCTCATATCCAACGTCTACTTCTGTGTCAATAAAGAAATCATGAATAATGATATAATCTTTTTCACCAACAAAAGAGCTCAATGGCGAGAGCTATAGCCTCAACGCTCCAGATTAACACCTCTAGCAAAATATCACATGGCTTATGATTCTCCATTACTCCCTCACCAGTCTTCAGGGCTGAAGCAACCATCTCAATTTACAATGGGAACATTCTCAGCCAGTCATCTGACCGTAACCTTGACAGATTTGGCAAAATATTCATTATGATCAAAAAAAGGATGTTGAAGGATGTCCCCCTTTCCTCCAATAGTCAGCATCTCTCCTCTTGCTCTGTGAAGGAAGCACAGGCATCTTCAAGTTCAACCTCTACCTTATCTCCTTTGCTGGCATATAACCGCTCCTCGAACCCAAGCATAAGAACTGTCACTGTGGGTCCTAAGCCTCTTACGCCAAGGGATGACACCTGCCCTTCTCCTCTATTCCTCTTCTCAGACGTGCCCAGACATTCGGCTCTTTATTAGTGTGGGAACCGATTCCCACAACTCAAGTACCGGCAACACCCTTAGCGTTGAGATCTTCATGGGCATTAGTTGTCCCCCACCCCTGAGCCAGAGCATCCCCTCTCATACCATTTCTGCCTCTCAACGGGTGACCCATTTGACTGCTCCAGCCTTCAACTTATCATGAGAGACCTTCCATCATGACATGTTACTTGGTGTGTGCACACCTTGGAGCCCTCTTCCTATGTCCCTTTCAGTCACCACCCCTAGTAGTCCCTCTCCGTGCACCCTTCCCACTAGCATCGTGGTACTCATAGTAAGGTCCGCGGGCCGCCAGCGGCCCGGCAGGCCTTCTTTGGCGGCCCGCAGACATTGCCTTGCTGTGTCTACGTTTCTAGTGAGGCCAGCAGTAAACGCAGAAGATGACCGCAGGAGCATGCGTAGTGATTACGTATTAAATAGGTATTAACTACTGTGCTCCTGCAGCCATCTTCTGTGTTTGCTGCTGGCCTCTGTGACCTCACAGCACTATCGGAAAATTCCCCAAAAGGTGTTGTATCTGTTTGCTTAGTTATCCTCATGCACCTTTGCACACGCTTGCTACCTTTGCCAGGTGCAATCCTTTACTATGTTTCCTTATCTTGTTTACCTTTGAATGTAATGGTTCACGGTACGATCTTGATGTTCTAGAATAGAGCATCTGATCGGGCCGGTGAACCAATGTTGGCAGTTGTTAGGAATCTGCCGGAGCTGCATGACCTGTTTCTTGTTGTGCTTCTGTTTATACAAATAAAACTGTTTCTGCTTCAATTTGCCTGCACCCAAACTTGACAATTTGGCAAAGAGCTAGACTCAAGAAGCACAACAAATACAGATTACACGCATGTATAATTAAACCTCCATGGATTTATGGATATTCGTATTAGATTAATTCCTGTGGGCTTTGATGGAGCAAGGAAAAGAAGTAGTGGAAGTTAATAGCAGCCAAGAAGATTTTGATGATGCAAGTGACAATGATTGAACTTATTGATTAATTGACACAAGGTTGAAGAAATTGTGTTAGGAGACACAAGGTCGAAGAAATTGTGTTAGCTGAAAAACACATTTTGATGTATGGCATAAGGTCGAAGAAAACCTGTTAGAAGAATTTTTTTAAAAAAATAAGATTTTCTGTTAAAAAAAAAAAGAAAAGAGGGGAGTATATTTAGTAATTTTTCTATTTTTTATTTTATTTTAGTTGTTATCTTTAAAAAGTAAAAATGCCTTATTCTTATACTAATGAAAATTCGAGATGCTCAATTCTCAAAAGATGTTGCAAACTGTCTTCAATATGTATAATTTAGATTTTTTTAGTCTGGTTAATTTTAGCTGTTATCTTTACTTTTGGTGTAGATAAAGAGATGAATAAAGCTAACATGACAAGTCAAGTTGTGGTTAAATCTGAGAAAACTGATACTAATAGAATTATTGTACATAAACCAGAGATTCACAAAGATAGATCTATTGGAGATTTTTCTAGCAATACCTTCTCAAGACTTTTATCTGAATATGTTAAGGTAATGAATGCAAAAGATTATGTGTGCGTGAAATTACCTACTTCTGTGTCTGAAGGAGTCAAATATAACATGCTTCCTCTTACTTATGGTATAACATGTAGTGTAATAACAAGTTTGTTTTATAAAACTGGTCGTCTGGAATATTATTATCCCGATTTTGATGAAATTTTTGCAAATTAAAAGGTTGTAGATAACCTGAATAAAGTGAGACCTGCTAAACAGATGAGGGAATTTTTCCTAAAAACTAATGAACTTACATATGAGTATGCTTACAGAAATAATCTAACATGTAAATTGAGAACAGAAGAGAAAACATTCCTAAATATTGTGGAGTAGAGAAGGGCAATTTATAAGCGTAATGAAATGACGAAACAGACTAAATCAAAGTTTTGGCAGTTTGAAGATGAAAAACTCAATGGTAGAAATGTAAATGTTGCGTTTCATATAGATAACCCTGTTAGTGGAAAATTTTGTATAAGAAGAGACAATACTTTGTACGATAATTATTTTGTAGGTGCAAGTCAATGTGAAGATACTTATCAGATTATAGGGGGATGGGGATTTAAAGGAGGCAAAGATCCAATTTTTCCTGGAATTTATTTTGTTTGTGGGAATAAAGCCTATTACAGCCTCCCCGATCATTGGTACGGGACTTGTTATTTAGGTTTAGTTTTTCCAAAAAATGTTCATGTAGATAGAAATGCAGATGGTTCATTTGAAATTAGCAGCCATGTGAACAGATTCAGGAGAGAAAGTTTTTCAGAAATTTTGGGAGACATATTTGGTGCGTTAATACCTATGGTAGGAATTACCCTGAATGCAAACAAGATTAGAAAAATGTCCACAATTGTTGACAGATTGTCAACAGACACTGCAAGTGGTTTTCAATGAGTGAATACCGAACTTGTTGCCATGAGAACCATGGTATTGCAGGATCGTCTTGCGTTATATATCCTGCTGGCAAAAGAGGGAGGAGTTTGCAGAATATTACATGTTCAACACTGTTGCACATACATACCTGACAAAAGCCAGAATATAGAGACGTATATTAAAAACATTACAGAATTACATTCAGAGTTAGAACCCTTAGAAGATGAGAGTTTCTCGGAACGTTTAAGCAAAAGATTTGCAGCAATCAAACACTGGTGTCACAAAGTTCCAAACGCTTTGCAGAGGCAACTGTAGCTAGTCCCAATCTCCTGCCGACCGGTGTCGCAGCGGTTAAGCTCCTAAACCAGCCGAGGGGGGAAAGGGGAAGTGGATAGAGAGAAGAGACACTCCCGTTGCTGAACGCCCAGGTCTAAGTCTGAAGTCTTCTAGCTGTTTCTTCCGACCGTCTTGGCATGGGTGTCTAATGCACAGAGAAGGGGAATTGAGAAAACACACCTGCCAAGATACTCTAATTGCAATTCTATAATTAGCACTTATCCTACCAGCTGGCGAGGGAGTCGGCGCCTCTCTGCTGTGTTTTAATGCTTGACTGGAAGCCCTGGCTACAAGAGAAAGACCTTATTACTAATGAGCTAACTGGCAGTTCACTCTTGGGGAATTATCTAAGATTCACTTTAAATTACCTGTGAGCTTCTCTTTTGCAGCGGTGTATTAATCACTGTCTTCAAGTAGGACTTCTTCAGGAACTATTTACAAGAGAGTCTGAGAGTAACAGCATCCTCCACAAGCGCGCAAAAAGGATAGGGGTAGGAACAGAGGGAAGGATTGAATAGGAAAAGCGCAAGCTGGGAGGGAACGATAATTAAGCAAGCTGACTGCTCCTCAGCGCAACAACTGTAGTCTTACTGTAGGTCTGTAGCTGAAGTGGCTCAGAGTCTGTAGCAGCTTACTCCTGGGCTCTCTCCTGACTCAGTTCTGACAATCTCAACACCAATTCCGGCATTGGCGCTCGAGACTGAAGTAGCTGTCTGATAACTCCGGTGTTGACTTAATTCTCGGCAGCTCCAGAGGTGCGCAACAACCAAAACTGTGAACAAGGCTGCGCAAAGTCTCTGAAAGATTTACGACTTCCCAGCAAGTAGAAGTGGAAAATAACTCTTAACCCAAATTACTCTGAGAGGATAGACGCTCGCTTCCTTATCTTAGTGGCTGTAAGGAACGAACTCGAAATTATTCCTCCCACTAATACTATTTAGCAGAGGAACGAACTCAGGCTGGCTTCTCAGGAAAAACGTTTGTTGAAGTGCGCAGCAAGCAGCGCTCGCGCTCCCCTCGAACACTCAGTGGCATAGAATGGCAACCGGTTCCTTTACCGTCCATAATGGCGGCCATCTTAGGAGAAGTTGCATTACTAGTTACAGTAATGCCACACATTTACTGTACTGGGTTTAATGCTCAATCGTGGCCGCTTGCACCCTACCTGACTCACTATTGATGCCACGACATGACTCCTGACAGTACCCCCTCTCAATGACCGATTGATCGGTCCTGGCTTGAATGGTTTCAGTGCATGGAATCTTTTTAGTAAAAGTGAGGCATGAATGTTTCCTACAGGTTCCCAGGATCTATCTTCAGGACCATAACCTTTCCAATCCACTAAGTAATGTAACCTTCCTTTCTTAATCTTAGAATCAAGGATCTCTTTCACTACATACTCAGGATGACCAGAAATATCCAGTGGATCAGGTGGTCTCGTCAATCTCAACTGTGGACTGGTCTTTTTCAACAATGAGACATGAAACACTGGATGGATGCCCAACTTGTCTGGTAATTTTAATCGAACTGTGACTGGTCCTACAATCTTGTCAATTACATAAGGTCCTACAAACCTAGGTTGAAATTTTCAATTACCTTTCAAATGTAAATTCTTTGATGACAACCAAACCTTATCGCCAATCTGATATTGTGGGGCAGGTTTCCTATGTTTATCTGCCTAGTGTTTGTAAGACTCTTTAGCTTTAATTAAATTAGTCTCTGCAGATTGATGGAGTAAGGTCATGTCTCTCATTAAGGTTCCCACTGCCGGGACATCCAAATCTTCCGTTAGCAGAAAAGGATTAGGATGGCGACCAAAATTCAAATAGAAGGGAGAGTAACCCGTGGAAGCACTCTTTGCATTATTACATGCAAATTCTGCCATCTATAACATGTCGGACCAATCTCCTACTCTCTCAACCACGAACAGACGCAGACACTGCTCCAACTACTGATTGATGCGCTCAGTTTGACCATCGGCTTCAGGATGATAACTGATAGTCAACCTCCTTCCCACCCCCAATCCTTTCAGAAATGCCTTCCAAAAATGCGAAACAAATTGTGAACCCCTATCAGAGACCACTGCCTTCGGGACTCCATGGAACTTTACTACATGTTCACCAAAAACCTTTGCTAACTGTGGGGCAGAAGGAGTACCCTTTAACGGAATGAAATGACTCATCTTTGAGGAAGTGTCCACAATGACCAAGATTGTGTCATAACCCTTACTCACAGGAAGATCCACTATCAAATCCATGAAAATGGTATGCCAAGGATGTGACGGGGTTGGGAGTGGTTGCAACAACCCTGGGGAAGCCTGTCGACTAGGTTTTCCTCTAGCACATAACTCACAAGATTGGACATATTTTTTGACGTGAGAAGACAACCCAGGCCACCAGAAATATCTCAACACTAAGTCCATAGTCTTTGTGATTCCTTTGTGACCAGCAAGCGGATGATTGTGGCAACTTTGAAGAGCTTTCTGCTGGAGAGCAATTGTCGGCAAGTACAAGGCTCCCTTGTAATAAGGCAATTGCTGATGTAAACTTCGCTCCTCATCTTGAGCCACCCAGTCCCGAACTTCCTCAGAGGACAAACTCTTTCTGACTTCCTCTTGAAAGGTATCCAAAATCACGGCACCAATGATCTTTGATTCTGGGATGATTGGTTGAGGCTCCACCAAATGTTCACTTTCTTGAGTATTGAGACGAGAACGCATCCGCCTTACCATTCCTGGGGCAAGGACGATAGGTGATGACAAAATCGAAGTCAGCAAAATATAAAGACCAGCGAAGTTGACGGGAAGTCCGAGTTTTGGTAGTCTTTAAAAATTGCAAGTTCTTATGATCCGAATACACCGTGACCGTATGTTTAGCACTCAGCAAATAATGACTCCAGTCTTCGAAAGAGTCTTTTACTGCCAAGAGTTCTTTTTCGGCAATGGTATAGTTCACCTCAGCAGGACTTAGTTTTCGAGATCGATATGCAACCGGATGAAGTTGCCCAGTACTCCGGTGTCTCTGAGAAAGAACTCCACCAATGGCCTGGTCGGAAGCATCAGCCTCAACGAAAAAAGGTTCAGAAGGATCAGCGTGTAACAGAAATGGTGCTGAAATAAACTTTGCTTTCAAATCACAAAAGGCTTGTTCCACTTCTGGGGTCCATTCAAACTTCACTCCCTTCTTGAGCAAGCGAGTAATGGGGACAATGAGTTGAGAGAATCCCTGAATGAAGCAACGATAAAAATTGGCAAAGCCTAAAAATCTCTGGATTTCTTTAACATCTTTGGGAGAAGGCCAATTCTCCACTGCTCCAACTTTTCCCTGATCCATTATCACTCCTTGTGCCGAAAGGACAAACCCCAAAAACTCCACCTTTGCAGCACTGAAGACACATTTCTCCAGCTTGACAAACTAATTTATGGGTTTGCAGACGTTCCAGTACCTTTCGAACATGTTCCGGATGATCTTGGGGGTCCTTGGAATAAATCAAAATATCATCTAAATAGATGATACCAATCTTGTCAATTAAATCCCCCATCACGTCATTGATGAAATGTTGAAAAACCGCAGGTGCATTGCAGAGGCCAAAGGGCATCACTCTATATTCAAAGAGGCCAAACTTAGTCCGGAAGGCGGTCTTCCACTCATGACCCTCCTTCATACGGATGAGATGGTACGCTCCACGAATATCTAATTTTGTAAAAACCCGGGCTTCTTTCACTTGATCTAGGAGGATGGAAATCAAAGGTAACGGGTATCTATTCTTGATGGTCACCTGGTTTAAGGCGCGGATGTCAATGCAAGTCCTTAGAGTTCCCTCCTTCTTAGGTATAAAAAATAAAGGAGAGGACACAGGGGACTGTGACGGTTGAATAAACCCATTTGCCAGGTAACTGTCTAAGTACTCCTTCAGATGTGTATTCTCGGCTTCAGTTAAAGCATATATCCGACTGCACGGAAGAACTGCCCCGGGTTCTAACTCAATAGTGCAGTCATAGGAGCGATGTGGTGGCAGCAACTCTACCTCTTGCTCACTAAAGACAGCTTCAAATTCCTGATATTCCTCTGAAATCTTCACTGAATCACTGGCTCCAATTGACTGTCCTCCAAATGTGAGCAGACTCGCTTGCGATGGATCCAGAGGGCTTTCTTGCTTCCGATAACAATGTTCTTGACAATAAGAAGACTTCATCATCACCGTCCGATTCTCCCAATCGATGGTGGGATTATGCATTGTCAACCAAGGCAATCCCAAAATAAACTGGAATTGAGGAGCGTCAATGAGGTTAAATTGCAGAGTTTCTCGATGACCGTCGGCTTGTGTTAACTCCAAACATTCGGTGTGGCTAGTAATTGGTCCCGACGACAAGTTTGTCCCATCCACTGCTCGTACTGGTTCATTTTTCTCCTTCGGAATTGCTTTAATTCCCAATTGTTGAGCAAACTTGATGTCACAGAAGTTGCCTGTGGCCCCAGAATCCAGCATAATGGCCACACTTGGAAACTCAAATTCTCGAAATCTCAAAGTCATGTGCAGGACAACATGAGGTGCCATAGACTGTAAGGTGTTCATGATTAAATGTGTTTCAGGAGTCGTCTTCAATTCATTTACCACCAGAGCGACTCCGTTTACTGATGGCTGGAGTCGTTTCCCTTTACTGGAGTCTTTGGACGTCTTATGCATTCCTTGACAAAATGCCCCGAACCACCACAATACAAGCATAACTTCTTTAGACGTCGTTGCACTTTCTCTTCATTGCTCAAGGGTCCCCTAGTGGCTCCAATCTGCATGGGCTCTGAATCATTCTGTCCTTTACCACTGTCCGATCTCATTCGGTCAAAACGGGGAAAGCTTATTTTCCAATCCCTTTTCTTTTCTACTTTGCGTTCAGAGTTTTGGAAATCCAACTCTAGCACTAAATCTACTGAGGCAGATAGTTCCTTTGGACGATTGGGTATCTGTGCCAGAGTGTCCTTTAATTCATCACGAAGTCCTTTGTAGAATAAAGCCGCCCTTTCCCTTCTGGCCAGTCGGTTTCAATGATCAATTTATTGAACTGCGTTAAGTATGTCAGTAAGTCTTTGGAACCTTGGCGCAACTCCAACAGCTCATTGTCGGTGGCCTGAGATACTCTTCTCCGGTCAAAAATCCTAAGAAACTCCCTTTTAAATAAAGCAAAATCATAAAGGAAAGGGTCATCCCTGGTCACTAATGGCATTGCCCAATTAGCTGCATCTCCTCCCAGGTAGGACAAAACAAAGGCTACCTTAGACTGAGCGTCAGGGAAAAGGGTCGGGCAAAACATAAAATCAAGGGAACATTGGGTCAAAAAAACCTGGGCCTTTTGAGGATCTCCCTGGAACCTTTCTGGGGCGGCTAAAGGAATAAGGGGTGAAACAGAATGAATCACCTGCACCACAGTCTTGGGATCTGGACTGGGAACTGAGGAAGTAACTGTTGACGCACCTACTGCAGGATTGCCCATCACTAACCCATCTACCTTGTGAGCCAAAGCACGCGCCTCCTGCCGAGACGCCACTAATTCCTTTTTTAACACCTTATTTTCCTCATGTACACCCCCTATCTCCCGTTGGATTCCTACCAACATTTCTCCTAAGGCTTTTAAATTGAACCCCTCCGCCATTCTGCCCGGGCAAAGCAAATTTCTTGGGCACTTCAATCTGTCCCGAAGTTCCAAACGCTTTGCAGAGGCAGACTGTAGCTAGTCCCAATCTCCTGCCGACCGGTGTCGCAGCGGTTAAGCTCTTAAACCAGCCGAGAGGGGAAAGGGAAAGTGGATAGAGAGAAGAGACACTCCCGTTGCTGAACGCCCAGGTCTAAGTCTGAAGTCTTCTAGCTGTTTCTTCCGACCGTCTTGGCATGGGTGTCTAATGCACAGAGAAGGGGAATTGAGACAACACACCTACCAAGATACTCTAATTGCAATTCTATAATTAGCACTTATCCTACCAGCTGGCGAGGGAGTCTGCGCCTCTCTTCTGTATTTTAATGCTTGACTGGAAGCCCTGGCTACAAGAGAAAGACCTTATTACTAATGAGCTAACTGGCAGTTCACTCTTGGGGAATTATCTAAGATTCACTTTAAATTACCTGTGAGCTTCTCTTTTGCAGCGGTGTATTAATCACTGTCTTCAAGTAGGACTTCTTCAGGAACTATTTACAAGAGAGTCTGAGAGTAACAGCATCCTCCACAAGCGCGCAAAAAGGATAGGGGTAGGAACAGAGGGAAGGATTGAATAGGAAAAGCGCAAGCTGGGAGGGAACGATAATTAAGCAAGCTGACTGCTCCTCAGCGCAACAACTGTAGTCTTGCTGTAGGTCTGTAGCTGAAGTGGCTCAGAGTCTGTAGCAGCTTACTCCTGGGCCCTCTCCTGACTCAGTTCTGACAGTCTCAACACCAATTCCGGCATTGGCGCTCGAGACTGAAGTAGCTGTCTGATAACTCTGGTGTTGACTTAATTCTCGGCAGCACCAGAGGTGCGCAACAACCAAAACTGTGAACAAGGCTGCGCGAAGTCTCTGAAAGATTTACGACTTCCCAGCAAGTAGAAATGGAAAATAACTCTTAACCCAAATTACTCTGAGAGGATAGACGCTTGCTTCCTTATCTTAGTGGCTGTAAGAAACGAACTCGAAATTATTCCTCCCGCTAATACTATTTAGCGGAGGAACGAACTCAGGCTGGCTTCTCAGGAAAAACGTTTGTTGAAGTGCGCAGCAAACAGTGCTCGCGCTCCCCTCGAACACTATGTGGCATAGAATGGCAACCGGTTCCTTTACCGTCCATAATGGTGGCCATCTTAGGAGAAGTTGCATTACTAGTTACAGTAATGCCACACATTTACTGTACTGGGTTTAATACTCAATCGTGGTCGCTTGCACCCTACCTGACTCACTATTGACGCCACGACATGACACCTGACAACTGGTTTCAGGAAATTGGTAGTTCAATTATAGGTAAAATAGTTTTCCCTTTAGTAATAATAGCTATGGTGATACTTTTGTTACAAATTAGTTGTATGTTACACAAGAGAAGAAAATATGTGACAGAAAAAAAGAGAATTTATAAGCTAAGAGATGAAAAGGAAAAGGAAATAGAATTAGAAAAGTTTCGAAAAGCTCATTATGAGAGTTGCAGAAAATCAGATGATGAATCTAAAGTTTAGAAGTACTAATATTAAGAAAGTCCAAAACATGTTCAAGGGTTGAAAATGTATAAAATTTTGGGTATAGTTTGGTGATTTTGAAATCACCAGATGAGAGAGTTGATGGAGCAAGGAAAAGAACAAAATTTTGTTCAAACCTGCGAAGTTAATCTCTCCTAATAAAAAGTAAACAGACTAATAAGCTTGTGGTGAAATTATTAATCAACTTAGTTTTAAAAATGCACACATGAAATACACGTGGGATTAACATGCTTTTTGTTGCTAACGCAAAGAAAAATTAATAAACTGACCTTGTCTATTGTCTTTGTCAGTATTAAAATGCGGCAGTTTTATTTAATGGCATGTGCTTATTTTATGTGCTTATGTTATGTCTTTTGTGATAAAAGCTCTAAGAGTTCCTGACATTCGAAAAGGACTGGTAAATATGATGCTGCTTTGTGTGCTTAAGCTAGATAACATAATTAACCGTGTTAATTAGCAAAGGGGGAGGGTAACAGCATGGGTCTCAATTCTTTAATTAATTGATGTTTTGTGTTTGTTTAAATGATAGTTTCCGAAGTAAGGCCTGGAAAAGTGGCTCAGAAAAATATGGCTGACAGAGATGCAGATGTGAAACCTTGTTCAGAGTGGAGCCTTGCATTTACGCAGTAGTGGAGATTTTTGCTGCACAAACATTATTCATTGAAAAGAACAATTCTTTGCTTGAATAGACTATGTTCACTGAGAGAAGGCTCAAGGACAGGAAGAAAGTGTCTGCCAAGATTAGGAAGTTATGTCCTGATCTCGAAGAAAAAAGTTACTGTTTTAAGGAAGCAGAATGTCGTGGAAGAAAAAGACAATAGGGCTTATGTGAAGCACGGACTTGGTCAAAATTCAAAGATGACCTAACAGTGGACTGACATGGCTCAGCCAATGAGAAATCTGAATTCCATTGAAAGAATGTAAAATGTAGAAAGTTTAGCTAGAGAGAAAGGTATAAATTATGTCACCATGAGTGGAGAAAAAACTCGTACTTTCGGATTCCTGAATGGTGCACGTTATGCTGATGGACCTTTGGTGCATGTAAGGACAGCTGATTTATAATGATTTATTCCTTTTTAGGTGAAGACAGATTGAGACAGGGAAATAGGTTCAGGGAAAGGAAACCGTTATTTTGCTAATTTTTCATGTTTCTGAGTTAACTTTGAAATGTCAGTTCTAATTTTCACTTCCTTATTAAAAATGCTGCTTTCTTATTTGCTTATAAAATAAAGATCTTAAACCTAAAATGCTCTTTCTTTGAATAATAAAGCTAATAAAATTAGATTTTAAATGACATGCTGGTCTTGTTTATTCATGGTCTAGTTTCCATTAGTTGATCCATCAACCATAGTGGTTTGATTTAATTAAATGTTGTTTTATATATCATGGTAATGAAGAATAAACGGCAGTTGTACATATTGGTGTAAATATTTTGTGATTAGTATATAAATCAAATCACTTGATTCAGCTGCTCAATAATTGTCTCAGTGGTGTTATGGGCCTGTATAAGTGTTTTATAAATAATGGTGAGTATTGAGGTGTTAGGTAGAGTTTGTGAGACAGTTTTTCTATAGGAGCACTGGATCAATATTTCTTGGTAGCAGAGTTCGGTTACTATGGTAACTGACATGTTACATGGTAATTACATAGGATTACATGTCTAAAACTTGTTAAGGTTGTTTAAAGTTGTTATGGTTTTTTCCAGTAGTGTGAAAACTCCTAGTTTGTAGTTTGAGTAGTGTGACAAGTGAGGTTACACAGTGCATTTGTTCTGTTTCAAAATAGTGGTATTGTCGTATATCACTTTTGTTGTGGTCGTACAGCACAAGTTTAGGGAAATTCTAGGTGTGTAAGGTAGAATGCAATAGTGAGGATTGTCTATGAAATCGTAGCTTTCGAGTATAGGGTATTTTGTCCTGTTTTAAAACTTACTGTGAAAAGAGTAGTAGAATTTATCCAAGCTTGAGTGAAGGGTAAGAAAAGTGTTACCTATCTTACTGGCGAGTGAGAATTTCTATTGGTGGGTTAAAGTCCTACTAAAGAGTCATGTATGAATGGTTAGGGATCTTTTCCGTATGATTGTGCGTAAATGAATGGGTAAAGTAGTCCTATTTTATAGATGAATCTGAATATTCTGTGAAAATAGCGTCGTCTATTTCACGTGAAAAGAATACTTGAATGTATGAGAAAACTATCACTTTATTTTAGCGAAACAGACAAATGGTTCGTTTTATGTGAAGTTATTAACTGAAATTGATCGAAAGTTTTGTAAATATGGCGCCGTGAACATTTTTTGTAAAGGAGGGGTCAGTTTTAGGAGCGAGAGACGGAGCAGTTTCTCTTCAGCGGTAGTATAAGTCACTAGTGCCGCGCTGTGATTGGCTAACATACGTCACAGTATTCGCGCACAGATTGGTTCACGTGACAAGGCAAGCTCACAGCTAATTGGCTCGTCGTGAAAAACAGTAATTCTATTGGTTGAGCAGAATAGTGATGTAGCTTAACCTGATTGTTAGTGAGTTTCGCGCACGGATTGGTTGGTGTTGCGGAATGACATCTTCCTGGTTACGATTTTTTCGAAGTTGAGGAAATAGTTTAAAAACATGGATTATTATTTCAGGAAAGAGAAAAAGAAACTTACATGGTTTCAGAAGTTGAAAAATAAATGTAAAACTGACAAGAAAATTGCAACGCCAGGCGGAAAATTAATTCATAAGTTCAAAATGCCTGCAGCTTATAAACTAGGTGAATATGGTTATCATACTTGTCTCTGGATTGAGAATTGGATGAACTATACTGAAAAGGATGGTGTTTTAGCATGGCCAGAAGACGGATCATTTAACGTAGCGGTTTTGAGGAACTTAAGAGAAAGAATGGTAAATCTTGAACCGAGACCCAGACCAACACAATTTGAAGCTTTAGTTGAATGGGAAGATGAGATGCATGAATTAGAACGAGAGAGTAAAGGAATTACAAAAAGAATAGCTAGAGAAACACATCAGGATAGAATGCGTCGATGGAGAAGCGCAGACATGTGTGATGGCTTGTACCCAGTGAGACTAATTAATGAGACATCTGGAAAAAAGCGTTCCCAAAAGAAAAATAATACTAGAGAAGAGAGTGATTCAGAAGATGCGGTTTTAGAAGAAATGTATACTAAAAAACCTTTACCTTTTCAACCAGTTTGTACATGGACTACGCCTCCAAGTGCCCCACCTAGAGAAATTATTGATGAAACTACCCCAGAAACGATTTTGATTAATAATAAAACTCCAGAAAGAGCAGAAACAGGACTTAATTCAAATATATCACCAGTAAATAGTAATTTCACTGAAACTCCAGATCAAAGAAATGATACCCCAAGAAATGAAATCAGAGCAGATAGGTATACAGAATTACCAATACCAGATACTTCAGAATATATTTGTTCTGCAAATGAATTAATGCAGCAGTTCACTAAAAGCATGGAAGCAGTAACAGTGCCTGTAACAATTGGACCTGTTCTTCCAGTATTTGATCAAAAAGAAATCAGACATTCAGCTTTAACTGTTCCATTGAATATGGAAATATAAAAAGTAACTGAACATTTTTATTCGGATTTAACTGAAATACATCGAGAGAGAATGAGGATGCCTGACTTAACTCTTAATCAAAGCTTAACATGTAAAACCCCAATTGGTGCAGATTCTGATTCTGAATCGCCAGTAAAGAGTATTAATAAAATAAATTTAACCCCAGAAGGTAAATTAATTGATGTTTGAAAACTGAAGGCAGATTTAGAAGAATTAATTATTGGGACAATTGGAATTGACAGTTTAAAGACATATCAGGATGATTAATTATTGTTTATTTGCAAAAGTATAACATGGAAAACAAAAAACAGATATGATCAATTGGAATAAATAGCTGCTGAGTTTGAGGGTGATTTGAGTAAGTAGGAAAATTTGCAGAAAAATTACAGGGTGGATTTTTCTGAAAAAGACATTGAAAACATGAATACTTCTGGAAGAATTACACATATAAAAGATTTAATTGTGATTTTGAGAAAATGGGGTGAATTAAGTAAATAGAGAGCAAAATGGACAAAGAAAAGAGATGAAGACAGAACAAGTTTAAATTTTCTTGTAAAAGAAAAAGATAAAGTGATAACTGAATTTCCAATGAGAGAAATAGCAGGAGGTGGATTTGTACATGTCCCTTGGACAAGACAGGACATTTTACTATTTACAAATGATTTTCCCCACTTGAGAGAAAAACCTGCGGAATGGTATCAGCAGGTAGAAAGGTTTGTGAAAGTTTCAAAAGTTTTGTGGGTTGATCTTGATGGTTAGTTTGACATAATTGTCCCATCAGATATTTGGACAGAATGTAAAATTTCTATAAATTGGCCTAGAGAAGAACCCATTCGAGACAAGGTAACAGGTGCTCCTTCACCAGATGTAATGAAATTATATGATAAAGTAATTGTGTTTTTAAAAAACAAGATTCCACCAAAAGAAGTAGATTGGGTTAAAATAGACAGGACATCCCAAGAGCCGAAATAATCAGTACATTCATTTTATGAAAGATTACCGCTGGTATTTAAACAATACAGTGGTTATGAGCATCTGAGTGAGAAGGATATGAGCCATTTTATATACAGATTTGTATATGGCTTGAGACCAGAAATTAGTGAAATGATAAGAACTGGAATAGTTGGGTGGGGCAATCACATACAGTTGATGATATTTTGAGAAAGGCAAAATACTGTAGTGATGAAATAGATGCTAAACAAAAGAAGCTGAAAGAAAAAGCAAGGTGAAAGTGGCTGAACAACAGATAGCAACTTTAGGAAATAAAAATGCTGATCAGAATCAAGGAAATTTAAAGGTAATTATAATAAGCCAAAGTTAATGGGAAATATTGAAGAGTTGAAACAGAAACTCCCATGTTTTAATTGCGGCAAAATTGGACACTGGAAGCGCGAATGTAAGAATCCGCCCAGAAATTTTGTTAAAAATCAATCATTAAATCCACAGATGCAGAATGAGATAAATCAGCAGCAACAGCTGCAGCGACAGGTAGAGTATCAGCAAAGTCAGTTGCCACATCAGTTACCACAACCGCCGCTTCCAAACTGTGTAAATTTGCGGAGATACAGTACAGAATCAGTATTCAGCGGAGGTTAACAGGTAAACAGATCACCGAGAGTGAATGTGTCAAATCTGTCACAACAATTCCTGTTGAAGGAAGATCGAGGGTGTGATTTTGATGATTACTTTCGACGGTGCCTGAGAGAGGAGGAAGAGTGTGTGCTTTGAGCCACTCTTGAGGTAGATCAATCTGGTCCATTTGTGAATGGTAAAGGGATTGATGTGGAAATTACTTTCCTAGTGGATACAGGTGCTACCCGTTCTACTGTTAGATCAGTGGAAATAGAAAACCTACCTCTCTCTGGTGAGAAGATCCAAGTAGTTGGTGTAGCTAATCAACAGATTAAAACAGATGTAACTAAACCAGTAGAAGTTGAAATAGGTAAATTTAAAGACATGCATAGATTTATAGTCTGTGATAGCAGTCCGGTAAATCTGGTAGGTAGGGATATACTTTGTAAGATGAATTGCGCAATATATTGCTCACCGGATGGTATTGAGCTGCAAACACCAGAAGAAGATGGTCTTTACAAATTAACAATGTCAATGGTTGAGGCAGAAGAAAACAGATAATTTCCTGTATTTGATAAAAACAATTTACCTGAAGAATTAAAAGAGACAGTGAATGTAAAAATTTGGGATTTCACAGGAGATGAAATGGGTTTGATGAAAAATGTAGACCCAGTGCAAATAACAGTAAAACAAGGAGTAGATTATCCAAATATTCCACAGTATAAAATGAAAGCAGAAGAGATTGAGGGAGTCATTCCTGTAATAGATAAATTCATTAAACAAGGTGTTCTAAAAGAAATTGAAAGCAGTCCATGTAACTCACCGATTATGGGAATTAAAAAGCCAAATGGAACTTTCAGAATTGTTCAGGACCTGAGAAAAGTTAACAAAATTGTTGTTCCATGTTGTCCAGTTGTACCAAACCCAGCGGTAATTTTATATCAGATTCCGCATGATGCAGAATGGTATACAGTTATTGATCTATGCAACGCATTCTTTACTGTTCCATTGCTTCCAGAAAGCCAACCAATTTTTGCGTTCAGATTCAAAGAGCGTATTCTAGCATGGTGTTGAATCCCTCAAGGGTACACAGAAAGTCCATCTATTTTTAATGTAAATGTATGTAAATGTATAGGCATTTATATAGCGCACTACTTACCCGGAGGGTCCCAAGGCGCTTCGACCGCTGCGAAACCCTTCCTGGCTTCCCTGAGAGATGGTCCCTTAATGGGTATCAATTTTGGAAAAGGTGATGGACAGAGTTTCTGAATGATGCAGAATACTCCTACCCAGTCAAGAGATCAGGGCTTGATCCATCACCGTTTTTTAGCTCACTGCACCATCCCAGCTTCAGAACCTGGCTATATGCAAATCAGTCTGTTCCTGTCCCAGTGCATGATGGGAACAGGGCAAACCAAACTACAAAGCCAATTCTTATACTGGGAAGGAGACAAGCTACCGGGGACCGGTTTCTGGCATTTCAGCCGTCTTCGGCCCGGCTTGCTTGAATCCTGATGGTGCAATGAGCTAGGGACTCACGTCTGAGTATACCCTCCCACACTTAGTGTGGATAATATCAATTTTGGAAAAGGTGATGGACAGAGTTACTGAATGATGCAGAATACTCCTACCCAGTCAAGAGATCAGGGCTTGATCCATCACCGTTTTTTAGCTCACTGCACCATCCCAGCTTCAGAACCTGGCTATATGCAAATCAGTCTGTTCCTGTCCCAGTGCATGATGGGAACAGGGCAAACCAAACTACAAAGCCAATTCTTATACTGGGAAGGAGACAAGCTACCGGGGACCGGTTTCTGGCATTTCAGCCGTCTTCGGCCCGGCTTGCTTGAATCCTGATGGTGCAATGAGCTAGGGACTCACGTCTGAGTATACCCTCCCACACTTAGTGTGGATAATATCAATTTTGGAAAAGGTGATGGACAGAGTTTCTGAATGATGCAGAATACTCCTACCCAGTCAAGAGATCAGGGCTTGATCCATCACCGTTTTTTAGCTCACTGCACCATCCCAGCTTCAGAACCTGGCTATATGCAAATTAGTCTGTTCCTGTCCCAGTGCATGATGGGAACAGGGCAAACCAAACTACAAAGCCAATTCTTATACTGGGAAGGAGACAAGCTACCGGGGACCGGTTTCTGGCATTTCAGCCGTCTTCGGCCCGGCTTGCTTGAATCCTGATGGTGCAATGAGCTAGGGACTCACGTCTGAGTATACCCTCCCACACTTAGTGTGGATAATATCAATTTTGGAAAAGGTGATGGACAGAGTTTCTGAATGATGCAGAATACTCCTACCCAGTCAAGAGATCAGGGCTTGATCCATCATCGTTTTTTAGCTCACTGCACCATCCCAGCTTCAGAACCTGGCTATATGCAAATTAGTCTGTTCCTGTCCCAGTGCATGATGGGAACAGGGCAAACCAAACTACAAAGCCAATTCTTATACTGGGAAGGAGACAAGCTACCGGGGACCGGTTTCTGGCATTTCAGCCGTCTTCGGCCCGGCTTGCTTGAATCCTGATGGTGCAATGAGCTAGGGACTCACGTCTGAGTATACCCTCCCACACTTTGTGTGGATAATATCAATTTTGGAAAAGGTGATGGACAGAGTTTCTGAATGATGCAGAATACTCCTACCCAGTCAAGAGATCAGGGCTTGATCCATCACCGTTTTTTAGCTCACTGCACCATCCCAGCTTCAGAACCTGGCTATATGCAAATTAGTCTGTTCCTGTCCCAGTGCATGATGGGAACAGGGCAAACCAAACTACAAAGCCAATTCTTATACTGGGAAGGAGACAAGCTACCGGGGACCGGTTTCTGGCATTTCAGCCGTCTTCGGCCCGGCTTGCTTGAATCCTGATGGTGCAATGAGCTAGGGACTCACGTCTGAGTATACCCTCCCACACTTTGTGTGGATAATATCAATTTTGGAAAAGGTGATGGACAGAGTTTCTGAATGATGCAGAATACTCCTACCCAGTCAAGAGATCAGGGCTTGATCCATCACCGTTTTTTAGCTCACTGCACCATCCCAGCTTCAGAACCTGGCTATATGCAAATTAGTCTGTTCCTGTCCCAGTGCATGATGGGAACAGGGCAAACCAAACTACAAAGCCAATTCTTATACTGGGAAGGAGACAAGCTACCGGGGACCGGTTTCTGGCATTTCAGCCGTCTTCGGCCCGGCTTGCTTGAATCCTGATGGTGCAATGAGCTAGGGACTCACGTCTGAGTATACCCTCCCACACTTAGTGTGGATAATATCAATTTTGGAAAAGGTGATGGACAGAGTTTCTGAATGATGCAGAATACTCCTACCCAGTCAAGAGATCAGGGCTTGATCCATCACCGTTTTTTAGCTCACTGCACCATCCCAGCTTCAGAACCTGGCTATATGCAAATTAGTCTGTTCCTGTCCCAGTGCATGATGGGAACAGGGCAAACCAAACTACAAAGCCAATTCTTATACTGGGAAGGAGACAAGCTACCGCGGACCGGTTTCTGGCATTTCAGCCGTCTTCGGCCCGGCTTGCTTGAATCCTGATGGTGCAATGAGCTAGGGACTCACGTCTGAGTATACCCTCCCACACTTAGTGGGTATCTCCAGGGTGAGACCGGCATCCCCGACGGTCTGGTGGGGCCGTTAGTGAAGATGAGGCAAGCTAATGCCCAGAGTTGCCGAGTGTGATCGCTGATCAGAGTGGGCACCGAGGCGAGAGAATTATCGAGTCCGCTGACCCTGGTCCAGAAACCTGCCGCGCCGGGAATCAAACCCTGGTCCCGGGCCGTCCTCTGCTCTCGGGTCTGCCGCCTCTAACCAGTGAGCCACACTAATCAGTTGCTAAAGAAATCCTTGGAAAATCTAGATATACCTGGAAAATCTACGTTAGTGCAGTATATTGATGATCTCCTTGTTGCTGCAAAAACAAGAGATAATTGTGTAACAGATACCATTACTCTCTTAAATCATCTGGCAGATGAGGGACACAAAGTATCTCCTGCGAAATTACAGTTTTGCAAACAAGAAGTAAAATATCTTGGTCACAGAATTGCAAAAGGTACCAGACAAGTAACAACAGAAAGAATAAAAATGTTTCAAGCAATGCAACCTCCAAAAACAAAGAGACAGGTTAGAATGCTTCTAGGCATGGTAGGTTATTGTCGCCAATGGATTAGTGGAATTTCTGTAATTGCAAAGCCTTTGCAGAGACTGACAAAAGCAGACATAAAAGACCCGATTAGTTTAACAAAAACTGAATTGGAAGCCTTTGAGCAGCTAAAAAGAAGTTTGTGTGAAGCTCCAGCATTGGGAATGCCTGATTATGAATAAGAGTTTGAGCTGTATTGCAGTGAAAGAGAAGGTTGTGCATTATCAGTTCTGATTCAAAGACATGGAAGACTGAGAAAGCCAATAGCATATTTCTCAGCTGTCCTTGATCCTGTTGCAAAAGCATTACCAGGTTGCTTAAAATCAGTAGCTGCAACAAGTGTGAGTTTGGAACAAAGTGAAGGAATAATTATGGGATTTCCAGTGAAGGTATATGTTATTCCCCCGACCTTAAGTAAACATAACTCATGTAGACCTCCTGCGCCCTGGTTTTCGGACAAGCTAAAAGAAGAAAAAAGCTTATGTAAGAAACTAGAAAGACTATGGAGAAGAGACTACAACCCCGACAACAAAGAATAGTATAAGTTAGCACTTAAAGCATATCATCTATCATGTAAAATTTCCAGAGGAAATTTCACCAAAAACAAGATCTTAGAAGCCCAGAATCATTCAGGGGTGCTTTTCAAGGTCCTAAAGAATCTAGCAGGAGCAGTAGCTCAACCGGAACCTCCTACTCTGTCACCTACCCAATGCAAAGGTATCGCAACTTTCTTTCATGAAAAAATAGCTACAATATATGCCAACTTCTTACCAAACAAGGAGGGTATTGATAGTAGTCCTTCTACCATTCCTACAGGGGACCAACAAGAGACTCCTTTGAAACAAGAAATTAGAACATGGCAATCAATAGACACGCTTGCATTTCAGACTGCGTTGAGCAGTATAAAATCAGGCTCACCCCTAGATCCTCTGCCTGCGCACGTCCTTAAACAATTGGACACTTCCATTCTCGAGGTTCTTAGAGCACTACTAAACGCCTCTTTACAGGAAGCTAAATTACCTAAATAATGGAAACACGCTATGGTGGTCCCCCTGCTGAAAAAGGCCAATAGTGACCCTGAGGTGTTCTCTAACTTTCGCCCAGTGTCTCTACTGCCGATCTTGTCTAAAATCCTAGAGAAACATATTAATAGGCAGCTCTCAGACTTTATCAACGATAACAATCTTTTGCACTTTTCACAATCTGGTTTTAGGAAAGGTCATTCCACGGAGTCCACCCTACTTGGGGTCACAGAGGTCATCCGCCAAGAACTCGATGGGGGAGGCACGGCGGCACTCATCCTTTTGGATTTGAGTGCCGCATTTGACACCATCTGCCATACAACCCTCATCGAGCGCATGGAAGACATTGGAATCAAGGGGAAGGCACTGAAGTGGCTGGAACAATTTCTCCGGAACCGAACATACCAGATCTTCTCCAAAAGCAATCGGTCAGAAGTACATACATCTCCTTATGGAATGCCTTAGGGCTCCATACTGAGTCCCCTTCTGTTTAACGTATATGTCACCCCCCTAGCCGAAATTGCAGAAGAAATGGGTCTCACCATTTACTCTTATGGGAACGACACGCCACTTGTGTTCTCCCTTTCATCTACAGATAAATCGGATGCCTCTCCGGGCTGGACTACTCAAAATGGCCACCTGGCTCCATGCAAATAAACTAAAGATGAACGGAGACAAAACAGAGATACTAATCTTTGGCAATCAAAAGAGTCTCTGGGGCCCAGTCCACTGGCCCGAGGAGATGGGCGCTGTGCTGACGAGGGTGCAATCCGCACGCAACCTAGGGATAATTATCGACGATAAAATGTCCATGCATAGCTAAAACTGCCTCCACATGCTTCCTCATCCTTAAATGGCTGAGGAAAATATTGTGGCAATTACCAGACAGGGCTCAAAGGACTGTCATACAGGCCTTAATTATGTCACGATTAGACTAAGGTAACATCCTGTTTTTAGGAGTTACGAATAGCACACTGAACCAACTGCAAGTAGTGCAGAACTCCGCGGCGAGAATGCTTCTCAATCTTCAAGGACGTACAAGGATGACAGAACATCTTAAAAACTTACACTGGATGAGGGTGACCAGCAGAGTAAAGTTCAAAGCACTGTGATATATGTATAGGATCAGTACAGGAATAGCCCGAAGTATCTACATAAATGGTCCAAAAATACTTGCCCACGCGTAACCTACGCTCAGCAAATCAAGCAAAATTCATTGTGCCCAGGGTAAAAAGGGCTTGACTAGGAGTACGCTCCTTTTCCTTTATAGCGCCGGCACTGTGGAATTCACTCCCCTTACAACTAAGATTAGAACCCTGCTATCTAAGCTTCCGCAAGGGAGTGAAAGCATGGCTGTTTGACCAATAATCGCTTCCTGCTCTTTTACAAGTAATACTGATTCAGGGCGCCGGGAAACTCTCAGGGTAGCTGTAGCGCCATACAAATGCAATAAATAAATAAATAAATAAATAAATAAATAAATAAATAAATAAAATATTCTCCTTACCAGAAGTGAAACACAGCATTTGACAAGTAATAGGTTGACAAAATATGAAAAAGTAATTCTTGGATCGGACAATGTCTCGATTGCAAGATGTGTAAATCTAAATCCTTCTACATTATTACCTGTTGCTTCTGAAACAGAAATCAGAGACGAAAATTGTTTATCATGAATGCCTGGATGTATTAGAATACTGCACAAAACCAAGGCAGGATATTAAAGATATCTCGTTGCCTGAATCGGACTATGTTTTGTTTGTTGATGGTTCGTGCTTGAGAACAGATGAAGGTGTTCTGTGTGCAGCATATTCAGTATGCACGGTTGCAGATGTGATTGAAGCCTCAAGTCTCAAAGGAATTCGTTTGGCTCAAGTAGCAGAATTAGTTGCTTCGATTCGGGCATGTAAATTGGGAAAAGGACAAAAGATTACCATAGTGACTGATAGTCAGTATGGATATGGCGTAGTCCATGACTATGGCCAACTCTGGTCTAAAAGAGGTTATTTAACTTCTGCGGGATCACCAATAAGGAATGCTAAATTGATTAAAAGATTAATTGATGGAATTCAATTACCGGAAAAAATTGCAGTAGTTAAATGTACAGCCCATCAGAGAGGAATGGATTACATAACAAAAGGAAACTCATATGCTGATGAAATTGCGAAATTTTGTGCAAGACATAATGCAGCAGTCAATCGGGAAAAAGAAAATGAACATGTTTTTAACTCACTTATACTAATATCTGTAGTTGATACTTGGCAGGGAGTAAAACAATTGCAAGATGAGGAAAGTGATGAGGAAAAAGATACATGGTTAAAAGCAGGATGTAGGCAAAGAGAAGAGGATGAGATTTGGGTTTACAAAGATGACAGACCAGTAATGCCAGACAGCATGATTTCAGACATGGCACACATGTATCATGGTCCAGGACATATTGGCAGAGATTCAATGATTAGGCTATTTAGGCAAACATGGTACAATCCAAAATTCAGAATAATTGCAGAATCCTTGTCAGAGATGTCTGATCTGCCAGCAGATCAACCCGAACAGAAAAACAGTTGTAAGCACGGGAACCATAGGACGGGAGGGAGATCCTTTTACCAGAACACAGCTTGACTTCATTGACATGCCACCTCACAACAAACTGAGATATGTCTTGGTGATTGTTTGTTTGTTCTCAAGATGGGTGGAAGCTTTTCCTACACGTCATAATGATTCAATCACTGTTGCAAAATTGCTGTTGAGAGAATTCATACCTAGGTATGGATTCCCAGTGTCAGTCGAGACAGATCGCGGCACACATTTTGAAAACAGATTCTTAAAACTGATTTGTGATGCCTTGGGCATAAAGCAAAAATTACATTGTGCATACAGACCAGAGGCTTCAGGTGTTGTTGAACAAGTGAATGGAACAATAAAAAAATAGAATAGGAAAATTGTGTTTAGTTACAGGAATGAAGTGGACAGATGCACTACCACTTGTTTTGATGACTTTGAGAAGCATTCCAGATAAGAAAACAGGTTTGAGCCCTCATGAAATATTAATGGGCAGGGTCATGAGGCACGCATATGTTCCAGTTGACAAGTTACTAAGTATAAATGATAGCGTCATTTTGGATTATTGCAAAAATCTATCTGACGTGGTGACTTCTGTGTTACATCATGTAGGAACTGAAGTGCTCACAAAAGAGAAAGAACAAGCTCATGATCTGTTACCAGGAGACTGGGTGAGGACAAAAGTGCATCGAAGAAGAAATTGCCTAGTAAAAAAGGTGGATTCATGCGAGTCATACCATACGAGTCCCTGAACCTGAGAATCCTGACGAAGAAGGTGATACAACAGCTGATTCAGATTCAGAAGAAGAGCCTGATTAAAATCCAGATCCTGAAGATCGACAAGATAGTCGACATCTGGAAGATTCAAATGCGAATGAAGCTTTGAATGAAGAAATTGTAATACAAGATTCTGAAGAAGAAAATGACAAACTGCTAAATCAAGAAGCAGAAAAAGAAACTGATCAAGAAGAGATTCAAGATCTAGATCAGGAGAGTATTGAAAAGCAGAATAGAAACTTTGGAAGAAGGAACAAAGATTCTGAAACTGGTGAACTGGAAATAATTGAAGAAGAAGAAGAAGAAATTCCAAGTACCAGCTATAAGAATGATTTTTCTAACAAAGTGAAACTGCAGAGTAAAGAAGTACCTGAATCTGATGAAGAATCTGACTCAGAAAAATTGATCATTAATGAATCAGCTGAAAACACAGAAAGTGAAACAGATGACAGTGAAGATGAATCCAAATTGAAGAAAACAAGAAAAAGAGCTTGGAGAGTCGAGTATGCTTTGAAAGATCCAAAAAAGAAGCTAACAAGAAAAGGAGATAATTGGCCATAAGAAATTGGAGGCATAAAATTTAAATTAGTGAATAAAGCAAAAGAGCAGGTTAATGAGATTCCAAGTCAAAAAGAGGAAGACTTGAATAAGAAAAAACAGGCAGGTAAGAACATAGAAGTGATAAGCAGTAGAGCAAAGAGAACATTAAAACCAAACCAGAAATATAAATCGCCAGAGTGGGCCTACATCATTATCCCACCAGTAGTGGAAGTTAATAGCAGCCAAGAAGATTTTGATGATGCAAGTGACAATGATAGAATTTATTGATTAATTGACACAAGGTTGAAGAAATGTTGTTAGGAGACACAAGGTCGAAGAAATTGTGTTAGCTGAAAAACACATTTTGATGTATGGCATAAGGTCGAAGAAAAGCTGTTATAAGAACATTTTAAAAAAAATAAGATTTTCTGTTAAAAAAAAAGAGGGGAGTATATTTAGTAATTTTTCAATTTTTTATTTTATTTTAGTTGTTATCTTTAAAAAGTAAAAATGCCTTATTCTTATACTAATGAAAATTCGAGATGCTCAATTCTCAAAAGATGTTGCAAACTGTCTTCAATATGTATAATTTTTATTATGTTAGTCTGGTTAATTTTAGCTGTTATCTTTCCTTTTGGTGTAGATAAAGAGATGTATAAAGCTAACATGACAAGTAAAGTTGTGGTTAAGTCTGAGAAAACTGATACTAATAGAATTATTGTACATAAACCAGAGATTCACCAAGATAGATCTATTGGAGATTTTTCTAGCAATACCTTCTCAAGACTTTTATCTGAATATATTTAAGGTAATGAATGCAAAAGATTGTTATGTGTGCGTGAAATTACCTACTTCTGTGTCTGAAGGAGTCAAATATAACATGCTTCCTCTTACTTATGGTATAACATGTAGTGTAATAACGAGTTTGTTTTATAAAACTGGATGTCTGGAATATTATTATTCCGATTTTGATGACATTTTTGCAAATTTAAAGGTTGTAGATAACCTGAATAAAGTGAGACCTGCTAAACAGATGAGGGAATTTTTCCTAACAACTAATGAACTTACATATGAGTATGCTTACAGAAATAATCTAACATGTAAATTGAGAACAGAAGAGAAAACATTCCTAAATATGGTGGAAGAGAGAAGGGAAATTTATAAGCGTAATGAAATGACGAAACAGACTAAATCAAAGTTTTGGCAGTTTGAAGATGAAAAACTCAATGGTAGAAATGTAAATGTTGCGATTCATATAGATAAACCTGTTAGTGGAAAATTTTGTACAAGAAGAGGCAATACTTTGTATGATAATAATTTTGTAGGTGCAAGTCAATGTGAAGATACTTATCAGATTATAGGGGGATGGGGATTTAAAGGAGGCAAAGATCCAATTTTTCCTGGAATTTATTTTGTTTGTGGGAATAAAGCCTATTACAGCCTCCCCGATCATTGGTAGAGGACTTGTTATTTAGGTTTAGTTTTTCCAAAATTTTTTCATGTAGATAGAAATGCAGATGGTTCATTTGAAATTAGCAGCCATGTGAACAGATTCAGGAGAGAAAGTTTTTCAGAAATTTTGGGAGACATATTTGGTGCGTTAATACCTATAGTAGGAATTACCCTGAATGCAAACAAGATTAGAAAAATGTCCACAATTGTTGACAGATTGTCAACAGACACTGCAAGTGGTTTTCAATGAGTGAATACAGAACTTGTTGCCATGAGAACCATGGTATTGCAGGATCGTCTTGCGTTATAAATCCTGCTGGCAAAAGAGGGAGGAGTTTGCGGAATCTTACATGTTCAACACTGTTGCACATACATACCTGACAAAAGCCAGAATATAGAGACTTATATTAAAAACATTACAGAATTATATTCAGAGTTAGAACCCTTAGAAGATGAGAGTTTCTCGGAACGTTTAAGCAAAAGATTTGCAGCAATCAAACACTGGTTTCAAGACATTGGTAGTTCAATTATAGGTAAAATAGTTTTCCCTTTAGTAATAATAGCTATGGTGATACTTTTGTTAAAAATTAGTTGTATGTTACACAAGAGAAGAAAATATGTGACAGAAAGAAAGAGAATTTATAAGCTAAGAGATGAAACGGAAAAGGAAATAGAATTAGAAGAGTTTCGAAAAGCTCATTATGAGAGTTGCAGAAAATCAGATGATGAATCTAAAGTTTAGAAGTACTAATATTAAGAAAGTCCAAAACATGTTCAAGGGTTGAAAATGTATAAAATTTTGGGTATAGTTTGGTGATTTTGAAATCACCAGATGAGGGAGTTGATGGAGCAAGGAAAAGAACAAAAGTTTGTTCAAACTTGCGAAGTTAATCTCTCCTAATAAAAACGAAACAGACTAATAAGCTTGTAGTGAAATTATTAATCAACTTAGATTTAAAAATGCACACATGAAATACACGTGGGATTAACATGCTTTTTGTTGCTAACGCAAAGAAAAATGAATAAACTGACCTTGTCTATTGTCTTTGTCAGTATTAAAATGCAGCAGTTTTATTTAATGGCATGTGCTTATTTTATGTGCTTATATTATGTCTTTTGTGATAACAGCTCTAAGAGTTCCTGACATTCGAAAAGGACTGGTAAATATGATGCTGCTTTGTGTGCTTAAGCTAGGTAACATAATTAACCGTGTTAATTAGCAAAGGGGGAGGGTAACAGAATGGGTCTCAATTCTTTAATTAATTGATGTTTTGTGTTTGTTTAAATAATAGTTTCCGAAGTAAGGCCTGGAAAAGTGGCTCAGAAAAATATGGCTGACAGAGATGCAGACGTGAAATCTTGTTCAGAGTGGAGCCTTGCATTTACGCAGTAGTGGAGATTTTTGCTGCACAAACATTATTAATTGAAAAGAACAATTCTTTGCTTGAATAGACTATGTTCACAGAGAGAAGGCTCAAGGACAGGAAGAAAGTGTCTGCCAAGATTAGAAAGTAATGTCCTGATCTCGAAGAAATATTTTACTGTTTTAAGGAAGCAGAATGTCGTGGAAGAAAAAGACAATAGGGCTTATGTGAAGCCCGGACTTGGTCAAAATTCAAAGATGACCTAACAGTGGACTGACATGGCTCAGCCAATGAGAAATCTGAATTCCATTGAAAGAATGTAAAATGTAGAAAGTTTAGCTAGAGAGAAAGGTATAAATTATGACACCATGAGTAGAGAAAAAATCTTACTTTCCGATTCCTGAATGGTCCACGTTATGCTGATGGACCTTTGGCGCATGTAAGGACAGCTGATTTATAATGATTTATTCCTTTTTAGGTGAAGACAGATTGAGACAGGGAAATAGGTTCAGGGAAAGGAAACCGTTATTTTGCTAATTTTTCATGTTTCTGAGTTAACTTTGAAATGTCAGTTCGAATTTTCACTTCCTTATTAAAATTGCTGCTTTCTTATTTGCTTATAAAATAAAGATCTTAAACCTAAAATGCTATTTCTTTGAATAATAAAGCTAATAAAATTATATTTTAAATGACAAGCTGATTTTGTTTATTCATGGTCCAGTTTCCATTAGTTGATCCATCAACCATAGTGGTTTGATTTAATTAAATGTTGTTTTATATATCATGGTAATGAAGAATAAACTGCAGTTGCACATATTGCTTTAAATAATATGTGATTAGTATATAAATCAAATCACTTGATTCAGCTGCTCAATAATTGTCTCAGTGGTGTTATGGGCCTGTATAAGTGTTTTATAAATAATGGTGAGTATTGATGTGTTAGGTAGAGTTTGTGAGACAGTTTTTCTATAGGAGCGCTGGAGCAGCTTCCTTCTGGATTTGTTTCAGCGCAATCATCGTTGTTCTTAGACACATGTATTCTGCCGGCGCATCCAAGCTGGGACTGTTTAATTTGAAGGAGCCTTTTCTACGAACGGCGCTCCTGTAGGGGGTGTTTCAAAGGTCTGTACCCTTTTTTTTTATGGGTCACAGACTTTGAGTCAAGGCGTGTTACACGGCAACTGTTTGTTGTTCTTAAAAACTCAACTTACCTGTTTTTTGTTTTTCAAAGCTCAACTTACTGGTTTCTCTGGCTGTTCTTAGTTCTATTCTGGAGCATTCCTATCTGGACAGTCATTGCCTGTGCTGCGGAACTCCTGTTGCCTTCGAGATTATCTACGCATCTCGCTTCAGGATTCTACACGTTACGCGCTACATTGCCTGAACGCTCAAGAAACGTCTTCCACTCACGTCACGTATGTGCTGGAACTCCAAGCTTCAGGTTTCCATACCAAAACGTCCCAATACTCGCACTGCTGTTCGTATTTTGTCACAGAGCTTTGCCGCTTTTCTTTCTTCCGCGGCTACTTCGCATATGGTGAGATTTTTCCTTGTTTTTGGCCTGATTCATTTTCCTCCATTTGTACCATCATTTCAAGGAGTTTTACCGGAGAACTTTACAGGGGGAAGAATGGACATTGTTTTTTTTTGTTTTTTTCTTTTATTTGCATAATTTAACAGTGGACAATTCCCTGTCTTCCTTCTTCATTTCAAGCAGTTTTTACCAAGTTATCGCTTCAACTATTACACCAGAGGGAGGATTAGACTTTATTTTCATTTATTGTTTATTATTTTTTTTCTTCTTTTCTTTTTCTTGGTATCTATTCCTGGTTTATCATATTGCTTGTTTTAAGTAACCTTTTTCTTTCATTCTAATTGCTTTGTCTATAATGTGTGCACAAGGTTATACACTCTCTCCTCCGCAGTGTTTTTGGGCGGCAGGTAGTTCACCTTGCATGCCTTGGACAGAATGGAAAGCATATTTTTTTAACTATATAGAAACTTTAGATGCCAATGGTAAGAAGGAAGCTAATGAAAAAAGGCATTTTTTGCACTCTTTGGGGCCTGAAGGGCTTAAAGCATTTAATCAATTGCCTAGAGTGGAGTCCACCCTACTTGGGGTCACAGAGGTCATCCGCCAAGAACTCGATGGGGGAGGCACGGCGGCACTCATCCTTTTGGATTTGAGTGCCGCATTTGACACCATCTGCCATACAACCCTCATCGAGCGCATGGAAGACATTGGAATCAAGGGGAAGGCACTGAAGTGGCTGGAACAATTTCTCCGGAACCGAACATACCAGATCTTCTCCAAAAGCAATCGGTCAGAAGTACATACATCTCCTTATGGAATGCCTTAGGGCTCCATACTGAGTCCCCTTCTGTTTAACGTATATGTCACCCCCCTAGCCGAAATTGCAGAAGAAATGGGTCTCACCATTTACTCTTATGGGAACGACACGCCACTTGTGTTCTCCCTTTCATCTACAGATAAATCGGATGCCTCTCCGGGCTGGACTACTCAAAATGGCCACCTGGCTCCATGCAAATAAACTAAAGATGAACGGAGACAAAACAGAGATACTAATCTTTGGCAATCAAAAGAGTCTCTGGGGCCCAGTCCACTGGCCCGAGGAGATGGGCGCTGTGCTGACGAGGGTGCAATCCGCACGCAACCTAGGGATAATTATCGACGATAAAATGTCCATGCATAGCTAAAACTGCCTCCACATGCTTCCTCATCCTTAAATGGCTGAGGAAAATATTGTGGCAATTACCAGACAGGGCTCAAAGGACTGTCATACAGGCCTTAATTATGTCACGATTAGACTAAGGTAACATCCTGTTTTTAGGAGTTACGAATAGCACACTGAACCAACTGCAAGTAGTGCAGAACTCCGCGGCGAGAATGCTTCTCAATCTTCAAGGACGTACAAGGATGACAGAACATCTTAAAAACTTACACTGGATGAGGGTGACCAGCAGAGTAAAGTTCAAAGCACTGTGATATATGTATAGGATCAGTACAGGAATAGCCCGAAGTATCTACATAAATGGTCCAAAAATACTTGCCCACGCGTAACCTACGCTCAGCAAATCAAGCAAAATTCATTGTGCCCAGGGTAAAAAGGGCTTGACTAGGAGTACGCTCCTTTTCCTTTATAGCGCCGGCACTGTGGAATTCACTCCCCTTACAACTAAGATTAGAACCCTGCTATCTAAGCTTCCGCAAGGGAGTGAAAGCATGGCTGTTTGACCAATAATCGCTTCCTGCTCTTTTACAAGTAATACTGATTCAGGGCGCCGGGAAACTCTCAGGGTAGCTGTAGCGCCATACAAATGCAATAAATAAATAAATAAATAAATAAATAAATAAATAAAATATTCTCCTTACCAGAAGTGAAACACAGCATTTGACAAGTAATAGGTTGACAAAATATGAAAAAGTAATTCTTGGATCGGACAATGTCTCGATTGCAAGATGTGTAAATCTAAATCCTTCTACATTATTACCTGTTGCTTCTGAAACAGAAATCAGAGACGAAAATTGTTTATCATGAATGCCTGGATGTATTAGAATACTGCACAAAACCAAGGCAGGATATTAAAGATATCTCGTTGCCTGAATCGGACTATGTTTTGTTTGTTGATGGTTCGTGCTTGAGAACAGATGAAGGTGTTCTGTGTGCAGCATATTCAGTATGCACGGTTGCAGATGTGATTGAAGCCTCAAGTCTCAAAGGAATTCGTTTGGCTCAAGTAGCAGAATTAGTTGCTTCGATTCGGGCATGTAAATTGGGAAAAGGACAAAAGATTACCATAGTGACTGATAGTCAGTATGGATATGGCGTAGTCCATGACTATGGCCAACTCTGGTCTAAAAGAGGTTATTTAACTTCTGCGGGATCACCAATAAGGAATGCTAAATTGATTAAAAGATTAATTGATGGAATTCAATTACCGGAAAAAATTGCAGTAGTTAAATGTACAGCCCATCAGAGAGGAATGGATTACATAACAAAAGGAAACTCATATGCTGATGAAATTGCGAAATTTTGTGCAAGACATAATGCAGCAGTCAATCGGGAAAAAGAAAATGAACATGTTTTTAACTCACTTATACTAATATCTGTAGTTGATACTTGGCAGGGAGTAAAACAATTGCAAGATGAGGAAAGTGATGAGGAAAAAGATACATGGTTAAAAGCAGGATGTAGGCAAAGAGAAGAGGATGAGATTTGGGTTTACAAAGATGACAGACCAGTAATGCCAGACAGCATGATTTCAGACATGGCACACATGTATCATGGTCCAGGACATATTGGCAGAGATTCAATGATTAGGCTATTTAGGCAAACATGGTACAATCCAAAATTCAGAATAATTGCAGAATCCTTGTCAGAGATGTCTGATCTGCCAGCAGATCAACCCGAACAGAAAAACAGTTGTAAGCACGGGAACCATAGGACGGGAGGGAGATCCTTTTACCAGAACACAGCTTGACTTCATTGACATGCCACCTCACAACAAACTGAGATATGTCTTGGTGATTGTTTGTTTGTTCTCAAGATGGGTGGAAGCTTTTCCTACACGTCATAATGATTCAATCACTGTTGCAAAATTGCTGTTGAGAGAATTCATACCTAGGTATGGATTCCCAGTGTCAGTCGAGACAGATCGCGGCACACATTTTGAAAACAGATTCTTAAAACTGATTTGTGATGCCTTGGGCATAAAGCAAAAATTACATTGTGCATACAGACCAGAGGCTTCAGGTGTTGTTGAACAAGTGAATGGAACAATAAAAAAATAGAATAGGAAAAATGTGTTTAGTTACAGGAATGAAGTGGACAGATGCACTACCACTTGTTTTGATGACTTTGAGAAGCATTCCAGATAAGAAAACAGGTTTGAGCCCTCATGAAATATTAATGGGCAGGGTCATGAGGCACGCATATGTTCCAGTTGACAAGTTACTAAGTATAAATGATAGCGTCATTTTGGATTATTGCAAAAATCTATCTGACGTGGTGACTTCTGTGTTACATCATGTAGGAACTGAAGTGCTCACAAAAGAGAAAGAACAAGCTCATGATCTGTTACCAGGAGACTGGGTGAGGACAAAAGTGCATCGAAGAAGAAATTGCCTAGTAAAAAAGGTGGATTCATGCGAGTCATACCATACGAGTCCCTGAACCTGAGAATCCTGACGAAGAAGGTGATACAACAGCTGATTCAGATTCAGAAGAAGAGCCTGATTAAAATCCAGATCCTGAAGATCGACAAGATAGTCGACATCTGGAAGATTCAAATGCGAATGAAGCTTTGAATGAAGAAATTGTAATACAAGATTCTGAAGAAGAAAATGACAAACTGCTAAATCAAGAAGCAGAAAAAGAAACTGATCAAGAAGAGATTCAAGATCTAGATCAGGAGAGTATTGAAAAGCAGAATAGAAACTTTGGAAGAAGGAACAAAGATTCTGAAACTGGTGAACTGGAAATAATTGAAGAAGAAGAAGAAGAAATTCCAAGTACCAGCTATAAGAATGATTTTTCTAACAAAGTGAAACTGCAGAGTAAAGAAGTACCTGAATCTGATGAAGAATCTGACTCAGAAAAATTGATCATTAATGAATCAGCTGAAAACACAGAAAGTGAAACAGATGACAGTGAAGATGAATCCAAATTGAAGAAAACAAGAAAAAGAGCTTGGAGAGTCGAGTATGCTTTGAAAGATCCAAAAAAGAAGCTAACAAGAAAAGGAGATAATTGGCCATAAGAAATTGGAGGCATAAAATTTAAATTAGTGAATAAAGCAAAAGAGCAGGTTAATGAGATTTCAAGTCAAAAAGAGGAAGACTTGAATAAGAAAAAACAGGCAGGTAAGAACATAGAAGTGATAAGCAGTAGAGCAAAGAGAACATTAAAACCAAACCAGAAATATAAATCGCCAGAGTGGGCCTACATCATTATCCCACCAGTAGTGGAAGTTAATAGCAGCCAAGAAGATTTTGATGATGCAAGTGACAATGATAGAATTTATTGATTAATTGACACAAGGTTGAAGAAATGTTGTTAGGAGACACAAGTTCGAAGAAATTGTGTTAGCTGAAAAACACATTTTGATGTATGGCATAAGGTCGAAGAAAAGCTGTTATAAGAACATTTTAAAAAAAATAAGATTTTCTGTTAAAAAAAAAGAGGGGAGTATATTTAGTAATTTTTCAATTTTTTATTTTATTTTAGTTGTTATCTTTAAAAAGTAAAAATGCCTTATTCTTATACTAATGAAAATTCGAGATGCTCAATTCTCAAAAGATGTTGCAAACTGTCTTCAATATGTATAATTTTTATTATGTTAGTCTGGTTAATTTTAGCTGTTATCTTTCCTTTTGGTGTAGATAAAGAGATGTATAAAGCTAACATGACAAGTAAAGTTGTGGTTAAGTCTGAGAAAACTGATACTAATAGAATTATTGTACATAAACCAGAGATTCACCAAGATAGATCTATTGGAGATTTTTCTAGCAATACCTTCTCAAGACTTTTATCTGAATATATTTAAGGTAATGAATGCAAAAGATTGTTATGTGTGCGTGAAATTACCTACTTCTGTGTCTGAAGGAGTCAAATATAACATGCTTCCTCTTACTTATGGTATAACATGTAGTGTAATAACGAGTTTGTTTTATAAAACTGGATGTCTGGAATATTATTATTCCGATTTTGATGACATTTTTGCAAATTTAAAGGTTGTAGATAACCTGAATAAAGTGAGACCTGCTAAACAGATGAGGGAATTTTTCCTAACAACTAATGAACTTACATATGAGTATGCTTACAGAAATAATCTAACATGTAAATTGAGAACAGAAGAGAAAACATTCCTAAATATGGTGGAAGAGAGAAGGGAAATTTATAAGCGTAATGAAATGACGAAACAGACTAAATCAAAGTTTTGGCAGTTTGAAGATGAAAAACTCAATGGTAGAAATGTAAATGTTGCGATTCATATAGATAAACCTGTTAGTGGAAAATTTTGTACAAGAAGAGGCAATACTTTGTATGATAATAATTTTGTAGGTGCAAGTCAATGTGAAGATACTTATCAGATTATAGGGGGATGGGGATTTAAAGGAGGCAAAGATCCAATTTTTCCTGGAATTTATTTTGTTTGTGGGAATAAAGCCTATTACAGCCTCCCCGATCATTGGTAGAGGACTTGTTATTTAGGTTTAGTTTTTCCAAAATTTTTTCATGTAGATAGAAATGCAGATGGTTCATTTGAAATTAGCAGCCATGTGAACAGATTCAGGAGAGAAAGTTTTTCAGAAATTTTGGGAGACATATTTGGTGCGTTAATACCTATAGTAGGAATTACCCTGAATGCAAACAAGATTAGAAAAATGTCCACAATTGTTGACAGATTGTCAACAGACACTGCAAGTGGTTTTCAATGAGTGAATACAGAACTTGTTGCCATGAGAACCATGGTATTGCAGGATCGTCTTGCGTTATAAATCCTGCTGGCAAAAGAGGGAGGAGTTTGCGGAATCTTACATGTTCAACACTGTTGCACATACATACCTGACAAAAGCCAGAATATAGAGACTTATATTAAAAACATTACAGAATTATATTCAGAGTTAGAACCCTTAGAAGATGAGAGTTTCTCGGAACGTTTAAGCAAAAGATTTGCAGCAATCAAACACTGGTTTCAAGACATTGGTAGTTCAATTATAGGTAAAATAGTTTTCCCTTTAGTAATAATAGCTATGGTGATACTTTTGTTAAAAATTAGTTGTATGTTACACAAGAGAAGAAAATATGTGACAGAAAGAAAGAGAATTTATAAGCTAAGAGATGAAACGGAAAAGGAAATAGAATTAGAAGAGTTTCGAAAAGCTCATTATGAGAGTTGCAGAAAATCAGATGATGAATCTAAAGTTTAGAAGTACTAATATTAAGAAAGTCCAAAACATGTTCAAGGGTTGAAAATGTATAAAATTTTGGGTATAGTTTGGTGATTTTGAAATCACCAGATGAGGGAGTTGATGGAGCAAGGAAAAGAACAAAAGTTTGTTCAAACTTGCGAAGTTAATCTCTCCTAATAAAAACGAAACAGACTAATAAGCTTGTAGTGAAATTATTAATCAACTTAGATTTAAAAATGCACACATGAAATACACATGGGATTAACATGCTTTTTGTTGCTAACACAAAGAAAAATGAATAAACTGACCTTGTCTATTGTCTTTGTCAGTATTAAAATGCAGCAGTTTTATTTAATGGCATGTGCTTATTTTATGTGCTTATATTATGTCTTTTGTGATAACAGCTCTAAGAGTTCCTGACATTCGAAAAGGACTGGTAAATATGATGCTGCTTTGTGTGCTTAAGCTAGGTAACATAATTAACCGTGTTAATTAGCAAAGGGGGAGGGTAACAGAATGGGTCTCAATTCTTTAATTAATTGATGTTTTGTGTTTGTTTAAATAATAGTTTCCGAAGTAAGGCCTGGAAAAGTGGCTCAGAAAAATATGGCTGACAGAGATGCAGACGTGAAATCTTGTTCAGAGTGGAGCCTTGCATTTACGCAGTAGTGGAGATTTTTGCTGCACAAACATTATTAATTGAAAAGAACAATTCTTTGCTTGAATAGACTATGTTCACAGAGAGAAGGCTCAAGGACAGGAAGAAAGTGTCTGCCAAGATTAGAAAGTAATGTCCTGATCTCGAAGAAATATTTTACTGTTTTAAGGAAGCAGAATGTCGTGGAAGAAAAAGACAATAGGGCTTATGTGAAGCCCGGACTTGGTCAAAATTCAAAGATGACCTAACAGTGGACTGACATGGCTCAGCCAATGAGAAATCTGAATTCCATTGAAAGAATGTAAAATGTAGAAAGTTTAGCTAGAGAGAAAGGTATAAATTATGACACCATGAGTAGAGAAAAAATCTTACTTTCCGATTCCTGAATGGTCCACGTTATGCTGATGGACCTTTGGCGCATGTAAGGACAGCTGATTTATAATGATTTATTCCTTTTTAGGTGAAGACAGATTGAGACAGGGAAATAGGTTCAGGGAAAGGAAACCGTTATTTTGCTAATTTTTCATGTTTCTGAGTTAACTTTGAAATGTCAGTTCGAATTTTCACTTCCTTATTAAAATTGCTGCTTTCTTATTTGCTTATAAAATAAAGATCTTAAACCTAAAATGCTATTTCTTTGAATAATAAAGCTAATAAAATTATATTTTAAATGACAAGCTGATTTTGTTTATTCATGGTCCAGTTTCCATTAGTTGATCCATCAACCATAGTGGTTTGATTTAATTAAATGTTGTTTTATATATCATGGTAATGAAGAATAAACTGCAGTTGCACATATTGCTTTAAATAATATGTGATTAGTATATAAATCAAATCACTTGATTCAGCTGCTCAATAATTGTCTCAGTGGTGTTATGGGCCTGTATAAGTGTTTTATAAATAATGGTGAGTATTGATGTGTTAGGTAGAGTTTGTGAGACAGTTTTTCTATAGGAGCGCTGGAGCAGCTTCCTTCTGGATTTGTTTCAGCGCATTCATCGTTGTTCTTAGACACATGTATTCTGCCGGCGCATCCAAGCTGGGACTGTTTAATTTGAAGGAGCCTTTTCTACGAACGGCGCTCCTGTAGGGGGTGTTTCAAAGGTCTGTACCCTTTTTTTTTATGGGTCACAGACTTTGAGTCAAGGCGTGTTACACGGCAACTGTTTGTTGTTCTTAAAAACTCAACTTACCTGTTTTTTGTTTTTCAAAGCTCAACTTACTGGTTTCTCTGGCTGTTCTTAGTTCTATTCTGGAGCATTCCTATCTGGACAGTCATTGCCTGTGCTGCGGAACTCCTGTTGCCTTCGAGATTATCTACGCATCTCGCTTCAGGATTCTACACGTTACGCGCTACATTGCCTGAACGCTCAAGAAACGTCTTCCACTCACGTCACGTATGTGCTGGAACTCCAAGCTTCAGGTTTCCATACCAAAACGTCCCAATACTCGCACTGCTGTTCGTATTTTGTCACAGAGCTTTGCCGCTTTTCTTTCTTCCGCGGCTACTTCGCATATGGTGAGATTTTTCCTTGTTTTTGGCCTGATTCATTTTCCTCCATTTGTACCATCATTTCAAGGAGTTTTACCGGAGAACTTTACAGGGGGAAGAATGGACATTGTTTTTTTTTGTTTTTTTCTTTTATTTGCATAATTTAACAGTGGACAATTCCCTGTCTTCCTTCTTCATTTCAAGCAGTTTTTACCAAGTTATCGCTTCAACTATTACACCAGAGGGAGGATTAGACTTTATTTTCATTTATTGTTTATTATTTTTTTTCTTCTTTTCTTTTTCTTGGTATCTATTCCTGGTTTATCATATTGCTTGTTTTAAGTAACCTTTTTCTTTCATTCTAATTGCTTTGTCTATAATGTGTGCACAAGGTTATACACTCTCTCCTCCGCAGTGTTTTTGGGCGGCAGGTAGTTCACCTTGCATGCCTTGGACAGAATGGAAAGCATATTTTTTTAACTATATAGAAACTTTAGATGCCAATGGTAAGAAGGAAGCTAATGAAAAAAGGCATTTTTTGCACTCTTTGGGGCCTGAAGGGCTTAAAGCATTTAATCAATTGCCTAGAGTGGAGTCTGATGGTGATAGAAATGTTTTTGACAAAGCTATCTCTGATTTTGATCGTTACTTTTATCCAAAAGGTATTGGTATCTCAAGATATGCGTTTTTTCAAAGGAAACAACAAAATTATGAATCTGTTGACAATTATGTATCTGCTCTTAAAACCTTGTCACTTGATTGCGAGTTTGGTACTCTACAAGAAGATTTTATTAGAGATCAAGTCGTCATGCGAGTGAAGTAGTGTGGCTCACTGGTTAGAGGCGGCAGACCCGAGAGCAGAGGACAGCCCGGGACCAGGGTTCGATTCCCGGCGCGGCAGGTTTCTGGACCAGGGTCAGCGGACTCGATAATTCTCTCGCCTCGGTGCCCACTCTGATCAGCGATCACACTCGGCAACTCTGGGCATTAGCTTGCCTCATCTTCACTAACGGCCCCACCAGACCGCCGGGGATGCCTGGTCTCACCCTGGAGATACCCATTAAGGGACCATCTCTCAGGGAAGCCAGGAAGGGTTTCACAGCGGTCGAAGCGCCTTGGGACCCTACGGGTAAGTAGTGCGCTATATAAATGCCTATACATTTACATTTACATTTACATGCATGTCAAAAACTCTACTATCCAGGAGAGACTCTGGATCAATGGTGACTCTAACTTAGAAAGTATTTTAGCTAATATGAGAAATTCTGAATAGTCTTGTAGAAGTGCTAAATAGTTTAAGGGTGATGTCAACAATAGTAGTAAATAAATTGTTGCTAAGGTCAAAAGTAAATATACCAATAAGAAGAGTTTAAAAAATGAAAACAACAACCTAATTCCTCAAAAGAGAAACTATCTTCTGATTACAGAGAAAATTGTAGATGCTATAGGTGCAATAGTAAGTCGCATCTTGCTAATTACAAATTATGTCCTGCCATTAAACAAAAGTGTACCAATTGTGGTGTCATTGGACACTTTGCCAAAGCTTGCAAATGAGGTAAAAATAACAAAGTAAAATGCATTGATGATAGTGAAGGTAGCGAAGATGATCAATCTTCAACAGAACATATTGACAGTAACTCTCTTGTACTTACTATAAAGGATACCAATTTCGCCATTCTCAATATTGACAATATCTTAATAAGGAAAAAACCTGTTTGTAACATGATTATTGGAGGAGTATTTTTCAAATGTATGCTGATTCTGGTTCCACGTACTCTATAGTGAACGAGAATGTGTGGAAATCTCAATTTGCAATGAGATTAGGAAACGATTTAGAAATCTCTGACATAAATCCTGTGGATTATTCTGGAGAGAGGATTAAAATTTTAGGCCACAGGATTTTAATTTTCCGATTAAAAGATTGCCAGTGTACAGCAAAACTATGTGTATCCAAAAAAGGACCTTCGGTTCTTAGTTGGTTTGAACAAGGCAAACTTGTCATCATCCTCAATCCCAATAGTCCTGAACCAGTTATGGTTGTTGATGATAAAATGGGCACAAGTGATCTCATGCTAAAGAAATTTCATAACATATTCAGATCGGAAATTGGCAAATTGACTAATTGCAAACATGAAATACGTTCAAAGGAATCTGTGTGTCCTAAGGTTCATAGAGCGCACAATATTCCCATTGCTGTACGTGATGAAGTTAAAAAAGAACTGGATTGCCAAGTTAGTGAAGGTATTATTGAAATAATTGAATCTCTGAATGGGTTTCCCCCATTGTAGTAGCCAGGCGGGCCAACCGAAAAATGAGGCTCTGCATAGACCTGCGCCATCTCAATAGCAATATTGTTGTAGATCAATTTCCCTTACCCCGCATTTCTGAAATGTTGGCTGCTGGGGAGAGGGGGGGGGGCAAATAATTTTCCAGAATTGATTTGTCTGCAGCATATCATCAGATAGAATTGCATGAGAAAAGCAAGGATCTCACTGCTTTTATTACGCCTTTTGGAGGTTTTAGATTTAATAGAATGCATTTTGGCTTAGCTTCCGCTGCATCCATCTTCCAGCATGTCATGCAAGATCTTTTGTGTAATTGTAAAAACTCTGTATGCTTTCAAGACGATATCCTGGTATTTTGGTTGCAGTGAGCACGAGCATTTCTTGGCTTTGGAAAACGTTTTGAGTGTGCTCAGTGTTCTTGGTTTAACCATCAAGCATTCTAAGTGCAAATTTAGTGTAAGATCTGTCACTTATCTAGGGCATGAACTTTGTGAAGAGGGCATAAGTCCTAAAACTGACTTAGTAGAAGCCATATAAGCTGCACCACACCCCAAAACCAAAGATGATGGGAGGTCTTTTCTAGGCTTAACAGAGTTTTATTCGAAATATATCCAAACATTTTCTTGTCATACTTTTAGCATTAGATAGTTGGTTAAGAACAAGAACCAGTTTGTTTGGTCAGATGAATGTGAAAGAGAGTTCCTTGGTGTTAAAAAAGCTATTTGTGATGCTACTGCTTTGTGTGGTTTTGATCCCTCACTTGTGTCATTACCACTGATGCCAGCTCTAAGGGTTTAGGAGCTGTGCTTGCGCTAAAATCTAAACCAGGTAAAGAACACATCATTGCACATGCCTCCACAGCACTAATGCCTGCAGAAGAAAAATACTCCACTATTGAGAGAGAAACGCCAGCATGTGTTTGGGCCCTAGAACATTTTAGAGTATTTGACTGGGTTAAGGAATGTTTAATAAGGAGTGATCAGAAACCTCTAGTGCGTTTACTTACTACAGAAGGCATGCTAAAAGCATCTGCACGTATAGCCCGTAGGTCTATGAGACTTCAGGAATTTGTCTACTCTAATACATATGTTCCAGACAAGGAGAACACCACTGCCGACTTTCTGTCTAGAATGCCTTTGCCCATCAAAGAGGATACCCACAATGAATGGGATGAATTTCATATTGCGTTGGTAAATGATGAAGGTTCTTTGCCCATTCATAAGTCTGTATGTTGTGATGAATTTTCTAAAGATACTGTTCTCAAAGAGGTTGAGAAAGGCATTTTACATGGTTGGCCTAACAAAAGCCTATTAATCCTGATCTCAGGTGTTACTGGGAAGTAAAAGATGAGTTGTCTTTCATAGAAGGTGTGCTCAGAAGGGGTGACCGAGTCATTCCCCCGTGCAAATTAAGACATAGTATTGTACTGCATGGTCATGAAGGCCATTGTGGTATTATTAGAACTAAGCAGACTGTGAAGAATAATTTTTGGTGGCCTGGTGTCGACATGTTTATTGAACGTATGGTTAGAAATTGTTTCATTTGCACCAACTCTGACAAATCTCTCAAAACTCTTAAACCTAATATGAGAGATCATGTAATTCCTAATAATCCATGGGATACCATTGCCATGGATATTATGGGGCCCATTGGACCCAATTCTTAGTTCATTTTGGCTTCTATTGATGTATTTTCAAAATGGCCTGTGGTTAAGATTGTGGAGAAAGTTGACACTGATGCTGTTCTAATTTTTCTGGATGAGACTTTTACAGAAGAAGGTTTGCCAGTGCATCTCATCACTGACAATGGTGTACAACTTTTATCTAAGAAAGCTAAAGAATATTTCAAAAGAGTTGGCATCACTCACTGCTTCATGTCCTTATATAATCCCAGTAGTAATGGTGTCATTGAGAGGTACAATAGGGTTTTAAAAAGTGCTATACAAATTGCAGGTGCAGACTGTAACAAATGGGAATTGCAAATTTTATAAACCATCTGGATGTACCGAACCACTGTCAATGATATAACTGGCTGTTCTCCTTTTTAGGCTATGATAGGTATTTTACCTAGAACCGAGTGTAACCCTTCATTGTTGGCTCGATCCACTTCATCTAATTTAGACCTTGAAAACGTCAAGGAAAGAATCTCTAGAACTCTTACCATTAACAAAGGTTATTATGATAAGAAAAAAGGATCAAAAGTTAATCCTATTATCAAGGTTTGTATGTAGATTAAAAGTGAAGAAACCTTGGAGGGTTAAAAAATGCGAGGGCCAGTTCATGGGTCTTGTTGAAATAACATAGGGTCCGATGTAGGTCGCCAATTACCGGTCGGTAACGGCCGATTTCGGCCGTTACCGACCGGTATTTGGGATCTGACATGTAGGTAGGCTTAATTAACAGAAATCGGTATATTTACCGATTCGGTAAATTTACCAATTCTGTAAAATACCGAATCGGTAAATTTACCGAATCGGTAAATACAGATGTAGGTGGCACTGAAAACAGTGCCACAGGCCATTACCGATTCGTTATTTACCATGTAATACTATTACATGGTAAATAACGAATTCCAGTGTACATGCACATCTGTGCATGTACACCTGTGCCATGTGGTACACAGACATGCCCTAAGGGCATGTATGTGTATCACATGGCACACAAGGCAAAATCAGGGGTGCAACAGGGTGTCAAAGTGACACCCTGTCACCCTTGCAAAATCGGTAATTTTACCGAATCGGTATTTACTGATTCGGTAATTGCCATTCATTCCTATGGGCCGGTAGGCCCATAGGAATCAATGGCAATTACCAAATCGGTAAATACCGATTCGGTAATTACCGAATCATACAGATTCGGTAAAAATTACCACATTTTTACCTACATCTGATTTACCGAATCTAGAATACCGAATCAGTAAAATTCGGTATTCTAGAGTCGGTAAATCAGATTTACCTACATCTGGGCCATAGATCCTTAAAACCTCTGTGAGACTCACTGATGGCAGATTGTGGAATTTGAGGAGAATTGCTGTTCACAGGGCCAACAGCGAGGTATACCATAACAATGATGGTTATTTGTCTGAAGAAAACAGGCAGAACGTTAGTTGTTCTGGTTTGCAAGACCACCTTGATTATGAGGACATCGTTGAAAGTTCCACTACTGTGTCTAATGGTATCTCTTTACCCAGTAATGTTGAATGTACTGAGCATGTTTAATTATCTATTGCAGCAATGTTTTCTGTTAATCTTCTTGCTTCCTGAAGCGTTCAATGCAAGGTTCTGTATTCCTTGCAGGGAACAGTGGTCAGTTACTGAGGAAGAAGACCTGTGCATGCGGCACCCTGCCTTGCTTCTGTGTTCCTTTGCATAATAAACAATTATACTTCAATTTCAACGTTTATTATACTTTACAATTTGGCGACGATCATACGAGAGCACTAGGAAATACTCAAACTAATTTTATTGGAATTTTTACATTTTTCATGGATTTCTTCCACATGACCTCTTTGGAATTTGCATATTTCGGAACTTTATTCATTGCTATTCTTTAAGGTATCATTGACTACAAGGAGAGGAACACTTCTACCAATAATTTTGAGGCAACATAGGAGTGAGTGTTCCTGAACCCATCGAAGAGGAAAAAAGGAGATTTTTATAAGCCTTTGTACAGCATCTAATTTGGATAATTGGATGTTTAATACTATAAATTGCCACCCGTCGAAGATCCAAAATCTGGAGACCTTTTCTTCACAGATTTGGTGAATTTCAACTACTTTCCTGGTTTTTTTGGAAGAAGAATCGAGGAGCGCCAAATCAACCGTCGCGAATACATTTTCAGAAGAAAATACCTGCAAGATTCTGAGGAGCGTGACGAGCGGAGCCGGAGAGATCTGATGCAGGATTCCAGATCGCCAGCCGGTGAAGTCTTCACTCTTACGATGCTCATTACTGTGAGGTACAGGCACGTCAAGCACGCTACATGATGAGGTAACGCGTTGAGTGGTGGCCATTTTAGAAACATTTAGTTTACTTGGTGACAGCATTATGGAGGAATTTCTCTGTGCCAGTGAAAGTTATTATCTTTGGTCCACAAGTTAAAGTCTACAAAAGTGTGTAGTTATGTGTAAATTACAATTACAGAGTGTAATTTACTAGTGAGAAGAGGATTTTCTCACGGACATTAGTTCTACGTAGAATATGTTTTGAAAGTACTATTTCACCACGTTACCAGCAAGCCTGCTTTTATATTGAAGAACGTGTTGTTTTAAACTACGCGCAAAGTTTGAATGAACTTCACCTCTTGTCTACAAACACTTTCGTCTGTGTACTGCATTTTCTCCTCATTCGTTTTGAGATTTATGAGTACTGTTTAACTTTATTTTCTGTTCTTCTACAGTTCTTCATCATTAACTGGTCTATCACTTTATTTCAATGGCTACACAGAATTTTTCCATCCAATCTCCAAAAGCCTTTTGGCCAACAGGAACTGAACCTTGTATGAAATGGTTACAATGGAAAGCTTATTTTTTTTACTTTATTGAAACAATAGACGAGGAAGGCAAAAAGAAACCACAAAGGCAGAAAAAACTATTTTTACATTCAATTGGTGCTGGTGGTTTACAAATGTATGATGAAATGACGGAAATAACTGATGGGGTGAATCTATTGAATTTTCAGATGTTTTAAAGGAGTTTGAGAATCAGTCAGTCAAATAACGTTATTTGGTTTGTTTGTACAAAACCATCAAAGTATACAAAGGATAAAACATTGAAAAATCACAAGTTAAAAAATATTTTAAAAGTACATTTTTGTACTGCTTCTTTGAAAGGGGCGATAGAGATGGACAGTCAAACATACATCAAAATACATTAAGAGATAGATGTTGGTACATAAGGTGCATATTCTACAAGACAATTCATAATACAGTACAAACTATGATAGAAGTCAAGTCAAGTCAAGTCAAGAGATTTATATAGCGCGCTACGTACCCAGAGGGTCTCAAGGCGCTTGAAGAAAGGTGGGGAATTACTTGTCGAATATCCACGTTTTAAGTTGCTTTCTGAATGCTATGTGGTTCTGAGTAAGGCGAAGGTGAGTGGGGAGTGAGTTCCAGGTTTTAGCTGCCAGGTAGGAGAAGGATCTACCTCCCATGGTGGTTTTGTTGATGCGAGGTACAGTGGCGAGGGCTTGGTTGGAGGATCGTAGCTGGCGGGAGGGGGTGTAGAAGGACAGTCGTGTGTTGAGGCATTCGGGTCCGATTTCGTAGAGTGCTTTGCGTGCGTGGGTTAGGAGGCGGAAAGTAATCCTCTTATTGACGAGGAGCCAGTGGAGGTTTTTCAGGTGACCAGAGATGTGTTCTTTACGCGGGATGTCTAATATGAGCCTGGCTGAAGCATTCTGGATGCGTTGGAGTTTTTTCTGGAGTTTTGCGGTAGTACTGGCGTAGAGGGTGTTTCCGTAGTCCAGGCGGCTCGTGACCAGTGCGTGGGTGACCGTTTTTCTAGTTTCGGTGGGGATCCAGCGAAATGTTTTTTTGAGCATGCGAAGGATGTTGAAGCAAGATGAAGAAACGGCGTTGACTTGTCTGTTCATCGAGAGTGAGGAATCCAGGATGACGCCCAGGTTACGTGCGTGGTCCGTCGGGATGGGTGCTTTTCCAAGGGTCTCTGGCCACCAAGAGTCATCCCAGGCGGAGGGGAAGGTGCCTAGGATGAGGACTTCTGTTTTATCTGAGTTCAGTTTCAGACGGCTGTGCTTCATCCATTCGGCTACTTCTTTCATTCCTTCATGTAGGTTGGTTTTGGCAGTGTTAGGGTCTCTGGTGAGTGATAGGATCAGTTGAGTGTCATCGGCGTAGGAGATGATGTTGAGGTTGTGTTGGCGTGCGATGACCGCGAGGGGGCTCATGTATACGTTGAAGAGGGTGGGGCTGAGTGAAGATCCTTGTGGTACGCCGCAGATGACTTCAGTGGCTTCTGACTTGAATGGTGGAAGGCGGACTCTCTGGGTTCTTCCGGTGAGGAACGAGGTGATCCATTCCAGTGCTTTTCCTTGGATTCCGACGTTTCTGAGGCGCTGTAAAAGGGTGCTGTGACAGACTGTGTCAAAGGCTGCGGAGAGGTCGAGGAGGATGAGGGCGACTGTGTCTCCATTGTCCAGTAGAGTTCGAATGTCGTCTGTTGCTGCGATGAGGGCGGTTTCAGTGCTGTGCTTGGCTCGGAAGCCGGACTGTGAGGAGTCGAGGGATTTGTTGGTTTCGAGGAAGGCGGCGAGCTGGTTGTTGACCGCTTTCTCGATGACTTTGGCCGGGAATGGAAGGAGTGAGATAGGGCGGTAGTTTTTGAGTTCGGTGGGGTCAGCTATGGGTTTCTTCAGGAGGGCGCTGAGTTCGGCATGTTTCCAGCTTTCCGGGAAGGTTGCGGAGTTGAGGGAGCAGTTGATGACGTCTCGGAGGTGCGGTGCTATAATGGAGTCTGCTTTGTTAAAGATGTGGTGAGGGCATGGGTCTGTGGGGGATCCTGAGTGGATAGAGTTCATCAGACGGATGGTGTCCTCAGTGGAGATTGGGTTCCAGTCATTGAGGATGTTCAAGGGGGGTGGGGGTCCTGCAGAGGGTTGGGTGGGTTGGTCTTCGGGTCGGTTGTCGAAGCTGTTGTGGATGTCTGCAATTTTGTTGTGGAAGAATGAGGCTAGGGAGTCGCAGAGGGCTTGAGAGGGGGTGATGTCGTTGGAGTTGGCTGAGGGGTTGGTAAATAACTTGACGATGTTGAATAATTCCTTGCTGTTGTGGGCGTTGCTATCTAGACGGTCCTTGAAAGCGGCTTTCTTGGCGTTCCGGATCAGTTGGTGGTGTATGCGGGTGGCGTTTTTGAAGGCGTCCTTGGTGCTGGTGTTTGGGTCTTTTTTCCAGTTCTTCTCAAGGGAGCGACAGAGTTTCTTGGATTTCTTAAGATCATCGTTGAACCAGGAGGCCTTCTTGCTGCCTAGTTTGATTTGTCGTTTTTTCAGTGGTGCTAGGATGTCGGCGCTGTTGGATAACCGTTGGGTGAGGTTGGTGGCTGCTTGGTCGGGGTTTGAGGAGTGGGCGGGGGGGTTTTGAAGAAGCGATGAGGAGATCTGGTCGATGGTGATTTTGTTCCAGTTTCTTCGCAGAGTGGGTTGGGGGTGGTTGTTGGATGTGGACTTGTTGTAGGTGAAGTGAACGCAGCGGTGTGGCTGAAGGAGACATGTTTGCTGGAGGTGAAGATAGGGTTGAGTGTGTGACCTGCGATGTGGGTGGGGGTAGTGACAAGTTCTTTAAGTCCGAGGTTGGCGAGGTTGTCCAAAAGGGTGGTGGTGTTGTGGTCGTTGTTCTTCTCAAGGTGAAAGTTGAGGTCTCCCAAAAGGATGTAATCCTCGAGGGGAGCGCGTGTGGAGTGATGAAGTCCGTGATGTCTTCACTAAATTGTGCGCGGGGTCCTGGTGGCCTGTAAAGGAGGGTGCCTCTAAATGTGGTCTTGGGGTCGATATGGATCTGGAAGTGAAGGTGTCCGGTGTTGGCGAGATTGACGTCTGAGCTGGTTGAGATGCGGATGGATTTCTTATGGACGATAGCGATGCCTCCTCCTGTTTGGCCGGTACGGTCCTTGCGAATGATCTTGTAGCCTTCCGGGATGGCAATGGTGATGTCTGGGGCTGATGTGGCGTTCATCCATGTTTCTGTTAGGAAAGCGACGTCCGGAGAGATGGTGTCTAGTAGATTCCAGAGGTCGATGGCGTGCCTGTGGACCGAGCGGGTGTTGAGCAGGATGCATTGTAGGTGGTTGGGGTCGGATATCTGTTGTGTGTTCGTAGATGAGGAGTTGTTCTTGGTGCCGTCGAACTTGCAGGAGTTGCAAGAGAAAGGTCCATGGGTGTGTCCAGGAGCGGCTTGGACGCAGTTGGGGGAACGGCCGGGGTTAAGGGCTAGGAGGGTGGTGGCAGCGTAAGTAATGCGGGAGGGGTGGGCATTGCGAGGACCAGGGGGTATGGCGCTGGGCGCGGTCGGGCGTAGACCGGCTTACCTTTGGTGCACCTTCGGCGCAACTGGGGCGCGATCGCTGCGCGTGTAAGCTGCGCGTTGGAACATTGGTCATAAATGGATAGTGGAGGGGGCGGAGCGTGGGAGGGGCAGCTAGGAGGCGGTAGCGGGGAGGGTAGGCGGGCCAAGGGAAACGTAATGGCAAGATGGAGGTCGGGATACAAAACCGAAACTGACGCGATGTAAATAAAGTCGAGTAAGCAATAGCAAGCAAAGCAGCAGGCTGATCTAATGCCTTAAAGCAGTCGCCAATCAATCCTGAGGAGCGGCGCTACGGTCAAACACGCAAATATCAGCTTACAGATTAACAGAAATATGCAAATGCAGCCAGTTACGATACCAAGCGCTGGTCACAGGGCAAAGCGCTTCTGGAGTTGCAGGAGTGGAGGGCGGGAAGCGCTTCGAGGAGAATGCACTCTGAGCGGAGTCAGGAGGCGAGGGGAGCGACCGTGTTGGATTATACAGAAAGTAAATAAAAAACATTTTACAGAAAAAACTACCTGTTCAGAGTTTGATAATCATTTTTCTCCTTAGGTGTGTATAGGCATAACAAGATACAATTTCTTCCATAGAAAACAGAAACCAGGTGAGACTATTGATTTTTATGTTGCTGCTCTTAAAAAACATTGCAGAAGATTGTAAGTTTGATCATCTTCAAGAGCAATTTATTAGGGACCAAGTTGTAATGCACACTTGTGATCCAGCAATCCAAGATAGACTTTGGATTAATGGAGATGCTGATCTTAAAGATGTTTTAGCTATAGTTCGAAAGGCTGAACTTTCTAGCAGAAGTGCTAAAGCCATTAAGAATGAGAGTAAAGAACCGCATGAACAGGTTGTTTCCAAGGTTCAAAATAAGTCTAATTTTAAACAAAGACCACAACTCAAAACCAAAACACTAGATTTTAAAAAGAGTGAAGATCTTAAATGCTACAGTTGTAGCAGTGATTCTCATTTAGCTAATAACAAACTATGTCCTGCCATTAAGGGAAAATGTTCTTATTGTGGTTTAATTGGACATTACTTTAGTTTGAGCATGCAGAAGGAAGAAAAGTAAGAAAGTTAAAGTTGTTTATGAATCTACTTCAAGTGATGATAAAACCATTGTTAAGAAAAGGATGCATTGCTCTGTTACAGATAATTGTTGTGATACCCAGAAGGAAGAACAATTTATTTTTACATTAAGCAAACTACTGACAAGGAAGTTAAAAGAAGCCAATTTGTAACATGTCAAATGGTGGAGTTTCAAGTGATATATACGCGGATTCAGGTTCCCCCCTATACAATAGTTAGTGAAGAAGTGTGGAACTCTAAGTTTTTGCATTATCTAGGCGATTAGATTTACACCCCTGATATTTCCCCTGAAGGCTATTCAGGAGAAAAGATAGACATGATTGGTTTTAGACCCCTCAACTTCAGGTTTAAAGGAAGAGAATCTTTAGGAAAATTAAATGTTGCTAAACATGGACCTTCTGTACTTGGATGGAAGGGTCAAAGAAACCTCAACATCCTTTTAGATCCCAATAGTCCAGATCATGTTCTTGTTGTAGATTATAGCAGTGAAATTGGGAATACCATGTTATCCAAGTTTTTTAAAGTTTTCAATGGAAAAATTGGCAGTTTTAAAGGGTTTGTACACCGTATAGTTTTAAAGAATAATGCAAATCCTAAAATTCACAAAGCTAGAGAGATTCCTATTTTGATACGTAGAGAGGTGGAAGAAGAATTAGACAAACTTGTTAAAGAATACATTATAATGCCAATTGAGTCCTCTGAATGGATTTCTCCTATAGTCGTTGCCAGGCGGTCCAATGGCAAAATTTGTCTCTGTATTGATCTTCGCCATCTCAATGAGAATATAGTGATAGATAATTTTCCTTTACTCAAAATTTCAGAAATGTTGTCTTTAGTGAATCGTGCCATGTTTTTCTCTACAATAGATTTATCTGCGGCGTATCACCAAATTTTGCTTGATGAGGAGAGTAAACATCTTACTGCATTATTCATACCTATGGGATGCTTCCAATATAAGAGAATGTCGTTTGATTTAGCATCAGCGCTGCCATTTTTCAGTGGCTTAAGCATCATCTTTTGGCAAGCATCCCAAGGTGAGATTTTTTCAAGATGATATCCTTATTTTTGGGAAAGATAAAATTGAACATGCTGCTGTTCTGGAAGAAGTGTTGAGTACTTTGGAGGAAAAGGGACTAACAATAGAGCGCTCGAAATTTATATTTTCTGTGAAATCCGTGACTTACCTTGGTCATGTTTTATGTGCTGATGGTGTTGGTACAAAACCTAAATTGGTGCATGCAATAAGAGATGCTCCTCCACCGTCCAACAAGGGTGAGGTAAGGTCCTGGGGATGGTGGAATTCTACACCAGGTTTGTGGAAGGTTTTTCCAGCAAAGTTTATAACATCAGACAACTACTTAAAAGCAACACTAGATTTGTTTGGTCTGATGTATGCAAGAATTAATTTAACACCATCAAGGAAGCCATCATTCATGCCCCTGTGTTGTGCCCTTTTAATGTGGACAATAGTTCCATAGTCACTCATGACGCTAGCAATAAAGGTTTAGGAGGTGTCCTTTCTCAAATTGATGAAAGTAGAAAATAATGTATAGTTGCATATGCGTCTAGGGCACTTTCTTCTCCAGAATGCAAGTTTTCTGTCATTGAAAAAGAAACTTTAGTTATTATTTGGGCGTTAGAAGACTTCCGGAGTTTTGTGTGGGGCAAAGAATGCATAGTTAGATCTGATCATAAGCCTCTAATCAAACACCTTACTACTGAAGGACTATTTAAAGCTTCAGCCAGGATAGGCAGGATGACAATGCATCTACAATATTTTATTTACAAGATGGAATATGTTCCTGGCAAGAGCAATGTTTTAGTTGATATTTTTCTCGTATGCCTTTAGACCTACAAGAATGTAATGTGAATGAGTGGGATTCTTTACAAGTTGCTCTTATCCATGATGAGAGTCCTTTTTGTGTTGAAAAGAAAAATGGAAAGAAGAATACTTGAATGAAAGTGATTTAGTGTCTCTTACTTCTCTCATTCGCCAGGGATGGCCAGAAAAATCCAAAGTAACTTCGAGTCTTAAACCATTCTGGGAGGTAAGAAACGAGCTGTTTGTTACTGATGGTACTGTTTTTCGTGGGGATAAAGCTATTCCTCCCACGTCATTAAGAAATTCTATTTTAAAATTATGTCACGAAGATCATTGTGGCATAGTGAAAACCAAACAAAATGTTAAAAAATGGTACTGGTGGCCAGGAGTTGATCTCAATGCTGAAAGAATTGTGCGAGATTGTGTTATTTGTACTAACTCAGACAAAGCGCTTAAAACTTTGAGACCTGACATGTGTGAACCCATCATTCCTGATGGTCCATGGCATACAGTTGCTATAGATATCATGGGTCCAATTGGTACCCCTCCGCAATATATTATATACATCATTGATATTTTTTCAAGATGGCCAACCATTGTTATTGTGGATAAAATTGACTCAGCAACTGTTTATTGACAAGGTTTTCATTGAAAAAGGTCTACCTGTTCAAATTATTAGTGATATTGGAGTACAATTCATGTCCAAATTAGCAAAGACATACTTTTAGAGAGTAGGTGTGAAACACAGGACCACTTCATTGTACAATTGAAGTGGGAATGGCATGTGTGAGAGATTCAATAAAGTTTTGAAAATGCCATTCAAATCGTGGTTATGAATGGGGCTGATTGGGAACTTCAAGTGTATAAAGCTGTTTGGACTTACAGAACCAATATTCATGAAGCTTTAAAAATGTCTGCTTTTGAAATTATGAGAGGCCGCACAGCCGGAACTAAATGTAATCCTGATTGGTTACACAAAAGTTCTGGTCTTGATATTGTCATGAATTCTGTTAAAAATAACATACACGAAAAACATTTACAATATAAACGCTTTTTTGATAATAAGTTTAGCAGACATTAAAGCTGGAATATGGGTCAAGGTTAAAAAACCTTGGAAAGTTCGCAAAGGTGAATCTCAGTTTTCTGATCCTATGTAGGTTAAAAAAGTTTTACGAAATGCCGTCCTCTTAAGTGATGGTAAGGTTTGGAATATTAGCAGGATTGCTATTTACAGAGGAAAAAATTATTTTGTTGTTCCTACTTCTTCATTTCCTTGTGGGACTTTTGATGATATTGAGAGTCAAGCCATTTCTTCATATATTGTTGAGTCTAATATTCAGAAAGATTGTGTTCAAATTTCCAGTTTTGAACAAATTGTTGAGAAGGAACAAGGTGGTGTTGTAACGTCTGGAAAAGTTGTAACTGCTGAAACTGAAAATGAAAACTCAGCATTTGGAACATCTGGAAATGGTCATATTGAACTTGTTAAGAATTTTGATTCTGTTGAACCTGTTACTAATGATAATTTTGTCAGGAAAAGAGTACACTCTAAATCCACGTGGTTAGAGGATTTTGTATGTTAATCTTTTAATGCACTAGTTTTTTTTCTTTTTGTTTCTTTTGTTTTTTGTTTTTTCCTTAAGGAGGAAGATGTGTAATGTTTAATTATCTATTGCAGCGATGTTTTATTTTAATCTTCTTGCTTCCTCGAGCTTTCCATGCAAGGTTCTGTATTCCTCGCAGGGAACAGTGGTCAGTTACTGTGGAAGAAGACCTGCGCAGGCTGCGCCCTGCCTTGCTCCTGTGTTCCTATTCATAATAAATGATTATACTTCAATTTCAACATCTATTATACTATACATGTCCTCGAAAAAACCTGGTTGGATGTCTGATTTTGCTGCTCTTATTTATAACAAATTTGTAAATAGTTTTTTTACATTTTTTTTATCTTCCCCTTTCTTTGTTTTTATAAAGGGAGACGGTGTGTTGTATCTGTTTGCTTAGTTATCCTCGTGCACCTTTGCATGCGCTTGCTACCTTTGCCAGGACACGCCTTTCCTATGTTTCTCTATCTTGTTTACCTTTGAATGTAATGGTTCACGGTACGATCTTGATGTTCTAGAATAGAGCATCTGATCGGGCCAGTGAACCAATGTTGGCAGTTGTTGGGAAGCTGCCGGAGCTGCATGACCTGTATCTTGTGGTGCTTTTGTTTATATGAATAAACCTGTTTCTGCTTCAATTTGCCTGCGTCCATACTTGACAAAAGGCCCTTTAAAAGTCAGCTGTAAGCGCTTTCACAGCTGACTTTTGAAGGGCCTTTTAGGAAGCTTCCTGTTTGGACTGAGAAAGGTAGAGGCAGGGACAGGTAGAGGCAGGGACAGATAGAGGCAGATACAGAGATGCAGATAGAGACAGAGATGCAGATAGAGATAGAGATGCAGATAGAGACAGAGACAGACAGACAGAGACAGACAGACAGAGACAGATATAGATAGAGACAGACAGATAGACAGGGACAGACCGAGACAGACAGGGACAGACCGAGACAGACAGGGACAGATAGAGACAGACAGATAAAGAGATAGAGACAGAGAGAGAGACAGAGACAGACAGAGACAGAGCGACAGATAGAGACAGAGTCAGATAGAGACAGACAGAGACAGATAGAGACAGACAGCTTGTCCAATAAGATTGGGGGATTTAGCTTCAGATTTTCCAACAATCACGCTGGCATTTAATGTTAAAATACATTATAGACAAGCAGGGTGCCCCAGAGGGGCTTAAGGGGCAGTGGAAAGGGAGAGGAATGTGAACTGGTAGGGGTACTCAGTGAGAGAAAATATATTATTTTGTTTAAAAAAAACATTTTTAAACTCTTTCCATAGAGAGGGAGAGCGTGTGCATGCGTTTTTGTCTGTGTCTGTAAACATCACCTCCTGAAATCCGACAGTCCTCTCGCTATACCAAACTGAAAGCACCTGTACCAAGCTATTTATCAGAAAATAAATGTATTAGGGGGTGAACCACCCCAACCCCCCCATTGCCAGGTGGCCGATTCTAACTCCCGTATGCAGAACGAGAACCCATACAATGATTGCGATAAATACTTAATGGAGAAACAGGTCGCATCAGGATTAAGACATTGAGGCACCTCCCAAGACTTACGGAGGCAATCTGATGATCGTCAGATATAGTCGACAGATTGACATAAAATAAAGGAACGCCCATGTCAACAGGATTGAATCAGTATGAGAGACAGATGTCTGATCTCATTTGATTAAACAGCACAGAAGAGGAGATCCTAACTAGCACCACTCCATGGTGTCTAACCCAAGAGGGGACCCAGGCTGGTGCCAAAGTAACCAGCGCGATATCACTTTCCCTGCCCCCGTCCTGAAGAAGATCGCCAAAGACCCACAACTTAGGCGTCAACAGGGTCGAAATGTCGACAAACTATCATAAGGACCAATCATCCAAGTCCGGCGTAACATAGCTAACTAATATAGCGTGTTGGATTTGAGAATTATTGAATGAGAGATTGGCTTTCTAGTTGCTTTTCCCCCCAATACTCCCCATTCACATGTATATAAGTCACTAATTGTTTTGTCACTCAGTCACAATATTTCACTCTATGTCACAATTTTCACTGATTTGAATTGATGCGCCATACTTGTAAATAATTTCTATGCATAATCTAAGGAGTCAGTTAAAAACAAAAAGATAAATCATGAATGAGAAATAATTCACTGATTAAAAACATGTTCTGACCCTTCCTTTGTTTCGTTTGCACTTAATGATTTAATCTAGAGTCATAATAAGTAACACTATTATGCTGTAAATATGTTTTGAGATACGCACAGTATTTGAAGCAATTTTGTACATACCCGACAGGATCAATTTCCCACCAGCACAGCTACATGTCAGCTCCCCCACTATTGGCTATACTACAAACAAGCATTGGTAAATGCATTATGTTTTGCCTATATGATTAATAATAAGCTGTTTTTTTGTAAGTTGTAGCTTGCTGAGTAGTTGTACATTATAAATTACAGAAAGTCTGTTAAAGTGTTATGACTTGTTTATGTACAAAAAGGCAATATATTGTGCTGTTACTAGTGGTATAGTGCGGGTAAGTATTAGCAACATTTTGAAGAATTAAATGAAAGAGGGAAATAAAGGAATAGATTGATGAAATAGCAATATTATGTGTTTAAAGAAGTTCTGGCAACTTTTGGGCCCAGTGCCACTTCACCTGCTGCACCATTGAGATCATGCCCCTACTGCCTGCAAGATAACTGCATTTGTGACTGCCTGTTTCATAAAGTAAAATATTGCAATATTTGTTGTTTAAAGGAATTATGAAAACTTTTGGCCCTGATGCCGCTGCACCTACTGGACCATTCAAATCATGACCCTATTGCCTGTAAGGTAACTGCACTTGTGACTGACTGTTTGTTAGTAAACTATTGCAATATTTGGATTTAAGAGGGGTTCCAAGAGCTTGGAGCCCCAGTGTCACTGCACCTGCTGCGCCATTGAAATCATGACCCTGGAGCCTGAAAGGTAACTGCACTTGTGACTGCTTATTAAGTAGTTAATTAGAGTAATATTTGGTGTTTTGAGAAGTTCTAATAACATCATACCTCGGTGCCACTGCAACTGCAGCACCATTCAAATCATGGCCCAAGTGCCAGCTGGATAAATGCACTTGTGACTGTCAGTTTCAAATTATAATTGAGCAATATTCTGCGTTTAGTGGAGTCCCTAGAGTTTTTGACCCTGGTTCCACTGCTCCTGCTGCACCATTCAAATCCAGCCCATTTTAACTGCAAGATAACTGCAATTTTGTCTGCCTGTATAGTAGTAAAATATAGCAATATTAGGTGATTAGAGGAGTTCTGACAACTTTTGGGCCTGGCGCCACTGCACCTGCTGCACCATTCAAATCACAACCTTGTTGTCTGCAAAGTAACTGCACTTGTGATTGCCTGTTGAGTAGTAAAATATAACAATATTAGGTGTTTAGTGGCTCTCCTGGAGCTTTTGGTCCTGGTGCTCGTGCACCTGCTGCACCATTTGAATCATGACCCTATTGCCTCCAGGATAAATGCACTTGTTACTGCCTGGTTAGGTAGTAAAACTTAGCAATAATCTGAGTTTAATGGGGTCCCTAGAGCTTTTTGCCCAAGCGCCACTGCACCTGCTGCACCATTCATATCATGACCCTGTTGTCTGCAAGGTAATTGCACATGTGGTTGCCTGATTAGGAATTAAATATAGCGATATTAGGTGTTTAGTGGGGCTCCTGGAGCTGTTGGTACTCATGCCACTGCACCAGCTGCACCATTTAAATCAAGTCCCTTTTAACTGCAAGGTAACTGCATTTTGACTGCATGTATAGTAGTAAAATATAGCAATATGAGATGTTTAGAGGAGTTCTGACAACTTTCGGGCCCAGTGCCACTGTACCTTTTGGACCATTCAAATCATGATGACCCAGTTGTCTGCGAGGTAACTGCACTTGTAACTGCCTATTTAGTAGTAAAATATAGCAATAATCATTGTTTAGTGGGGTACCTGGACCTTTTAATCTCAGTGCCAATGCACCTGTTGCACTATTGAAATCATGACCCTAGTGTTTGCTAGATAACTGTACGTGTGACTGCCTGTTTAGTTGTAAAATAAAGCAATTTTGTTTAGAGGAGTTCTGATAACTTTTGGGCCTGGTGCCACTCCACCTGCGGCACCATTAAAACACAGACCCTTTTGCCTGCAAGATAACTGCACTTGTGACTGTCTGTTTAGGAGTACAATATAGCAATATTTAATGTTTAGTAGAGTTATGACAACTTTGGGCCCCGGTGCCACTGCACCTGCTGCATCATTTAAATCAAGCCCCTTTTAACTGCAAGGTAACTGCAATTGTGACTGCATGTATCGTAGTAAAACATAGCAATATTTGATGTTTAGTGGGGTGCCTAGAGCTTTTGGTCATGGTGTCACTGTACCCGCTGCACCATGGAAATCATGACTCTGTTGTCTGCAAGCTAACTGCACTTGTGACTGCCTGTTTATTTTTAAATTTTAGCAATAAACTGAGTTTAGTGGGATCCCTAGAGCTTTTGGCCCTGGTGCCACTGCACCTGCTGCACCATTCAAATCAAGTCCCCTTTAACTACAAGGTACCTGCAATTTTGACTGTCTGTTTAGTAGTAAAATATAGAATAGCGCTTGCATATTAATTTATTTTTAACTTGCAATGGTTATTACAACATTTGTTATTTGATCATAATGACCTTACGTTGAACAAATTGATCTGATAATGCCTACAAAGTGCAAAGAAAGGTACTGAAGCATGAATAAGAAATGCCACAAACATTTTAAGGCTAAAGCATCTGCTTTACACAACTAAGTGAAAAAAAGCAAGCATTCCAGCATGCTGTTTAGAAGCTGGCTTTCTTTTCTGTGGGAAGAGATCTTATCTTGACAGTGAAAGGGGTTTAAACAATGTGAACAGCTCTAGTAGAAATATGGTAAATGCAGGCAGCCAGGGGAAGTTAACAAAAAAAAAGTTCCAAGCAAAAGTGAATGAACACAGTAATTCCGGATGGGGAGGGGAACTGATAAGAACCCCTGTTTAAGATGTATTAAATACAAGAGATTTCACAAGCACAGCTCAGGCGCTGTGCAGGCTAAACCTAAAAACAATGCCTCCTGGAATTTCTTTAACATACCGGATGAAGCCAATCTACTCAAAATATTAACTTTAATAAAACCTGATAACCACCTCAATGATCCTCTCCCCGCCAATCTCATCAAACAGCTTATACCCTCCATTATCCCTCTCTGGACTAGTATTGTCAATGCTTCTCTCTCTCAGGGCATGTTCCCTGACTGCTTAAAGATAGGACAGGTCTCCCCATTTATAAAAAGCCAAATGTAGGCTGAACCGACCTCAACAACTATTGCCCCAACACCAATATCTCAACACTTGCCAAACTATAAGACAAGGTCGTACACCTGCAACTCTGCAACTACATTGAGACTTTCAAATCCTAGATCTTAGTTAATCTGGCTTCCTGTTTCATAAAGTAAAATATTGCAATATTTGTTGTTTAAAGGAATTATGAAAACTTTTGGCCCTGATGCCGCTGCACCTACTGGACCATTCAAATCATGACCCTATTGCCTGTAAGGTAACTGCACTTGTGACTGACTGTTTGTTAGTAAACTATTGCAATATTTGGATTTAAGAGGGGTTCCAAGAGCTTGGAGCCCCAGTGTCACTGCACCTGCTGCGCCATTGAAATCATGACCCTGGAGCCTGAAAGGTAACTGCACTTGTGACTGCTTATTAAGTAGTTAATTAGAGTAATATTTGGTGTTTTGAGAAGTTCTAATAACGTCATACCTCGGTGCCACTGCAACTGCAGCACCATTCAAATCATGGCCCAAGTGCCAGCTGGATAAATGCACTTGTGACTGTCAGTTTCAAATTATAATTGAGCAATATTCTGCGTTTAGTGGAGTCCCTAGAGTTTTTGACCCTGGTTCCACTGCTCCTGCTGCACCATTCAAATCCAGCCCATTTTAACTGCAAGATAACTGCAATTTTGTCTGCCTGTATAGTAGTAAAATATAGCAATATTAGGTGATTAGAGGAGTTCTGACAACTTTTGGGCCTGGCGCCACTGCACCTGCTGCACCATTCAAATCACAACCTTGTTGTCTGCAAAGTAACTGCACTTGTGATTGCCTGTTGAGTAGTAAAATATAACAATATTAGGTGTTTAGTGGCTCTCCTGGAGCTTTTGGTCCTGGTGCTCGTGCACCTGCTGCACCATTTGAATCATGACCCTATTGCCTCCAGGATAAATGCACTTGTTACTGCCTGGTTAGGTAGTAAAACTTAGCAATAATCTGAGTTTAATGGGGTCCCTAGAGCTTTTTGCCCAAGCGCCACTGCACCTGCTGCACCATTCATATCATGACCCTGTTGTCTGCAAGGTAATTGCACATGTGGTTGCCTGATTAGGAATTAAATATAGCGATATTAGGTGTTTAGTGGGGCTCCTGGAGCTGTTGGTACTCATGCCACTGCACCAGCTGCACCATTTAAATCAAGTCCCTTTTAACTGCAAGGTAACTGCATTTTGACTGCATGTATAGTAGTAAAATATAGCAATATGAGATGTTTAGAGGAGTTCTGACAACTTTCGGGCCCAGTGCCACTGTACCTTTTGGACCATTCAAATCATGATGACCCAGTTGTCTGCGAGGTAACTGCACTTGTAACTGCCTATTTAGTAGTAAAATATAGCAATAATCATTGTTTAGTGGGGTACCTGGACCTTTTAATCTCAGTGCCAATGCACCTGCTGCACTATTGAAATCATGACCCTAGTGTTTGCTAGATAACTGTACGTGTGACTGCCTGTTTAGTTGTAAAATAAAGCAATTTTGTTTAGAGGAGTTCTGATAACTTTTGGGCCTGGTGCCACTCCACCTGCGGCACCATTAAAACACAGACCCTTTTGCCTGCAAGATAACTGCACTTGTGACTGTCTGTTTAGGAGTACAATATAGCAATATTTAATGTTTAGTAGAGTTATGACAACTTTGGGCCCCGGTGCCACTGCACCTGCTGCATCATTTAAATCAAGCCCCTTTTAACTGCAAGGTAACTGCAATTGTGACTGCATGTATCGTAGTAAAACATAGCAATATTTGATGTTTAGTGGGGTGCCTAGAGCTTTTGGTCATGGTGTCACTGTACCCGCTGCACCATGGAAATCATGACTCTGTTGTCTGCAAGCTAACTGCACTTGTGACTGCCTGTTTATTTTTAAATTTTAGCAATAAACTGAGTTTAGTGGGATCCCTAGAGCTTTTGGCCCTGGTGCCACTGCACCTGCTGCACCATTCAAATCAAGTCCCCTTTAACTACAAGGTACCTGCAATTTTGACTGTCTGTTTAGTAGTAAAATATAGAATAGCGCTTGCATATTAATTTATTTTTAACTTGCAATGGTTATTACAACATTTGTTATTTGATCATAATGACCTTACGTTGAACAAATTGATCTGATAATGCCTACAAAGTGCAAAGAAAGGTACTGAAGCATGAATAAGAAATGCCACAAACATTTTAAGGCTAAAGCATCTGCTTTACACAACTAAGTGAAAAAAAGCAAGCATTCCAGCATGCTGTTTAGAAGCTGGCTTTCTTTTCTGTGGGAAGAGATCTTATCTTGACAGTGAAAGGGGTTTAAACAATGTGAACAGCTCTAGTAGAAATATGGTAAATGCAGGCAGCCAGGGGAAGTTAACAAAAAAAAAGTTCCAAGCAAAAGTGAATGAACACAGTAATTCCGGATGGGGAGGGGAACTGATAAGAACCCCTGTTTAAGATGTATTAAATACAAGAGATTTCACAAGCACAGCTCAGGCGCTGTGCAGGCTAAACCTAAAAACAATGCCTCCTGGAATTTCTTTAACATACCGGATGAAGCCAATCTACTCAAAATATTAACTTTAATAAAACCTGATAACCACCTCAATGATCCTCTCCCCGCCAATCTCATCAAACAGCTTATACCCTCCATTATCCCTCTCTGGACTAGTATTGTCAATGCTTCTCTCTCTCAGGGCATGTTCCCTGACTGCTTAAAGATAGGACAGGTCTCCCCATTTATAAAAAGCCAAATGTAGGCTGAACCGACCTCAACAACTATTGCCCCAACACCAATATCTCAACACTTGCCAAACTATAAGACAAGGTCGTACACCTGCAACTCTGCAACTACATTGAGACTTTCAAATCCTAGATCTTAGTTAATCTGGCTTCCGATCGGGTCATAGCACTGATACGTCTCTGGCACACATTATCAGTGATGCCCTGAGAATGTTAGACCAGAACATACCCTGCTTACTTTTACTACTTGATCTCTCCTCTGCTTTCGATGCGGTTAACCATGACATTATAATTGATCTTCTTGAGAAAAAGATGGGGTTATCAGGTCATGTTTAAACTGGTTTGCTTCCTTTCTACATAAGGGAGCACAAAGAATCAAAGTTAATCAAAGCCTATCTGACACTACTCCGGTCACTACTCAGTGCTCATGGAATCTCTCACTGAACTCTTGAAGCTTCCAAACATTCATCATCACATGTATGCTGATAACACAATTGTATCCGAAAATCTCTTCACCCGAATACCACAAAGTGCTAAACTGCGCCTTACGGAAAACTCAAAAATAGTTGACCTGCAATCATCTTATGCTTAACACACTCAAAACGGAATTCCTCCTGGTAGTCCCCCCACAAACACCCAGCTCCTATAGAAGAGTGGCTTAAACAACTCATCACTCTCAACTGTGCCCTACATATTATTGAATCCACTAGAACATTAGGGATTAAATAAGACAAATACCTGAATAATCAAAATGATATCAGTGCAGCCACTAGGGTAGCCAACTACCACCTGATTACATTAAGAAAAATAAAGCCCTTCCTACCGCTGGAACATTTTCTTTTTTTTTTTTAATTATTTTATTTATTGGCATATCAGAGAGTTACAATCAAATGGCAAGAAACGCGTTGACAGCAGTGTCTGTATAATAGCAATACAACATCTCAATTTGTGCGCGCTACTCTTGACAACAACAATATCAGTTTTCAGGTAGCCGCTGCAAGTTCCCACACATCACCTCACCATATCAAGAACAACAGAAGCGTGAGCCATCATAATCTTCATTAATGACATTTCAAGTCGCGCTTATATTATGTTCCTACCCCGGCTCGTTCTGATGTACATGTCGTCTCCAAGTCCAACCCAGCGTCCCCGGCGTCCGCTACAGACCTCCTCTCCATGTACAGTGACCAATAGTTCTTTGGGCGATTATGGGGGGGTAAAAGCTTGCTCTATAAGCCCGTCTGCGTGCAGCAGTATAACATATCCCGAGTCCATTTGGATAGTGTCAGGGTCGGCCCTCTCATCCAGGTGAGCGCTACGCAACGCTTAACCACAAGTAAAGCCATATCCACCAGCCGACAATATTAGAGTACTATATCTTTGGAATATCCCAGCAGCGCAAGCAGCGGGTAAGGGGACAATGATAAGCCACAGACCTTGTTCACCTCGGTGAACACCGCGCTCCAGAAATCTGCGACCCTAGGGCAGAACCAGGCAAGGTGCAAAAAATCCACGGATTGTGCCGAGCAACGTTCACAATTAGGTGACTCACGCAGACCATATCTGTATAAACGCTCAGGCGAATAATACACCCAATTGAGAAATTTAAAATGTAATAACCGATGCCGGCCATTAAGGGACACCCTCTTAATATTGGCGCAACAATACCTCCATTTGTTCTCTGGGAGGTCATGTTCTAAGTCAGTCTGCCACGCTAATCTGGGCTTGGGATAATGCATTGTTTTTTCAGCCTGTGTGTCATGATAAATTCGCGAGATAAGTCGAGCCGGTGTTTTAGCAGTAACCACATAGTCATACGCTGTTACCGTTAGGGGCTCCGCCATGTCCTCACCCAGTAAGTCCCTGAGAGCTAGTCTCACCCTATAAAATTTAAAGCAGGCAAGGGGGGGGCGCCGGCCCATCGCCGCTATCCACCTCATCCCACCGGCGAGCCGTGCCACCGATGAATAGGTCTCCCATTGTGTGTATATCAAACTTTGCAAGCGCCGTCAGCACTCCCCGGTCTCTGCATGGCCCGAGCCATGAACACCACTCTAGTTTTTCCTCCGGGGCGTACAATAGGGAGCAGGCCTGCGCGCCCATAAGATTGTGCCAGGCATGCATAACAACATTAAGCAAATCTAAGAGGCCCGTCCGCCGATCACGGGGCGGGCCAATAGTGCCGGCAACGGTGTCAGGTCAGCCACTATCTGTTCGATGCGTATGTGGGGGGCGGTGACCGGGCCGTGCATCCAACCATAAGCGTGAGCTCCCTGGGCAGCCCGATAATATAACTCCAGATCGGGCGCTTGCAGTCCCCCGTCCTCATAAGGACGTATGAGGATATCCCACGCTACTCTCGGCTGTTTACCAGCCCAAACAAGCCGCAGCACCAGGGAATGTAATTGCTTAAAAAATCACTAGATAATACCATCGGAATATTGCTAAAAAGAAACAAGAATCGAGGGAGTACCGTTATTTTTAACAATGAAATGCGGCCCATGAAAGAGAGGGGAAGGCCAATCCATTTTTCCACATCATCCTCCAGTTTGGAAACAGCCACTCCATAATTTTCCCTAAGGACCACCTCAGTATCTGTGTGAAGCTGTATACCCAGGTATCTGACCAAGTCAGTGGTTCATTGAATAGGGTAATCCGAGTCGACCCTGTCCGCGGCCGGAGTGAGCGGGAACATTACGGTTTTGCCCCAGTTCACATGGATCCCAGAGAGTGAGCTGAACAACACCACCTCTCTCAGCACTCGTGAGAGATTGGCCTCCGGATCTCTAACATAAAGCAAGATGTCATCCGCATATGTGGAGACTATTAAATTGTACCCGGGGAAGCGAATACCGCGGTGACCATGATTTTCCCATAAGGCGCAGGCAAGAGGCTCTGCGACAAGGGCATAGAGGAGAGGGGAGAGAGGGCAACCTTGTCTGGTACCGCGAACTATAGGAAAAGGTTCTGTCATAACCGCCCCTATACGGACTCTCGCCGCTGGGGATGCGTAGAGCGTGTTCAGCAGCTGGATAAAAAGATCCCTAACTCCCATGCGTTTCAACACCGTGCGGAGGAAAGGCCATTTGACGGAATCAAACGCCTTATCCATGTCAAGGAAGACCGCCATAGCCGGTACTTCCTGTCGGGTGTGCTGGAAAGTCGCGAAAACTGTATGCAAATTATAGGTCAAGGTGCGTTTGGGGACAAAGCCTGCCTGTTTGGGTGCAATAAGCATCGGGATCAAGGGGCTGAGATGATTAGCGATGATTTTCGTGAAGATCTTCACATCAACATTGATAAGGGACAACGGACGGTAGGAGGCACAGTCCTCCGGAGGTTTACCCGGCTTCAATAAAGTAATGATAATTGCCTCACTCATCCTTGGGGGCATCGCACCACTCTCCGCAACCTGTTCAACGAGCATTAACAACTTAGGGATCAGCAAATCAGAAAACGTTTTATAAAAGGAGGCAGGGAACCCGTCACTACCCGGGGCACTGCCAGCCCTCATATAGGACAACGCCCAGAGTATCTCCTCTTTCGAACGGCCGAACAAGGAACTCTCGGTGTGTGTTAGTGAGCCAAGGTAATTGGATATACCTGAGATAATCCATGATACTTTCGACACCGGTCCTCTAGAGGAATAGAGTGGCGTAGTAGTCTCAAACGGTCCGCAACCTGAGCGTCGGTCAATTCTCTTCCATCTAGTGGGGAACGCAAAGCGGGTATGGCCGTGTTTTGTCTGCGTTGTTTAGCCATTCTGGCTAACACTGCGCCTGGGCACTCACCCTCCCCGTAGGAACGGGCGATGGCGTACTTCCCGAGATGTTTAACCTCAGCGTCCGCCTCTTCGTGATACTCCCTGAAGGATGTATGACGTAACAACGCAAACTTTTTCAACGCACACCATTACAACGCAATTTTTACAACGCAGGATCCTTTACAACGAAAGCCTTTACAACGCATAACATTACATAGCAGATGTTATTACAACGCATGCCATTACAACGTAAGTCTAGGTAAGTATATTATTTTTTTTAAATGTAAATAATAAATATTTACTTAATTTTATTTATTAAATTAATTTTTTATTAATTTATTTGTAAATATATTTATATTTTTTTAAAAAATAGTGTAGGTGTTTAAAAATAATATACAAAATCCAGTTAGTGTAAAACCCAAACCCAGATCTGAACCCTAAAAATACCCCTGAAACCCATCACCCAAACCCAGCCCTGAACCCTAAAAATACCCCTGTACCCCATAACCCAAACCCAGCCCTGAACCCTAAAAATACCCCTGTACCCCAAAACCAGCCCTGAACCCTAAAAATACCCCTGTACCCCATAACCCAAACCTAGCCCTGAACCCTAAAAATACCCCTGTACCCCATAACCCAAACCCAGCCCTGAACCCTCAAAATACCCCTGTACCCCATAACCCAAACCGTCACCCCTCGCAGGACTGCTGGCGCCTTAATCATGCATGCAGGTGGGCCTCACAGGACCAGGGCCAAGGGGCTGCAGCAGGGAATAGACCAGGACTTGAGCTCTCCTCTGTGTGCCCCGCACTACGGTATTGTGTCGATACGGCCGCTTTCACCGACATCAACATGGCCACACGGGTCATCTAGGGCCTCTACTCTGGCCCACAAAGACGTAACCACTGTGTTTTGTCCACTGTGGCGCTGTATCTTCGTGCATGTACCACCGCAGGGGGTACGCGCCTGAGGCTATGCTCCTCAGCACTGTTGTTTCCAATCAGAGGACAGGCCCGGCGGAAGCCGCGAAGCCGGGGGCTCGATTTTTCATAGCCGCGGCATCAAGGGGCTGCAATGCGGGGCAAGGCAATGCCTCCCGCCCGGCCGCCCGCTCACCTCGGCTCACACAACCGCAGCGCCACCACTGTCATCAATGCTGCAACTCCCCGCAGGGCTCCGGGGGAGGTCAGCGTCCAGCCCGCACTCCGCTGCTCTCGTCACCGGGGCCAGGCAGTGTCTCAGTCTGGTACCAGGTAGGCCGCCGATCTCTTGTGGACACCGCGGAGTACAGCGTCACCAAACAGCAAGGTCGTAGCTTCGGGCCGGCCCTTGTCTGGATCAGAATGCGCCCCGCTGCATCAGAGACAATCTGGGGGCTTTTGCAGCGAAACAGGACACCGATGTCGGCAGGATAATTGAATGGATCAAGGTCTAGGCGGAGGAGCTCACGGATCAGACGGCCATCGCTGTTGCCAGCTAGCTCCGCCCTCCACCGCTGGTAGATTTTCAATCAGCAGTCCAAGCCCTTATCATCTACCGACTAGATTATGGGAGTACTACTCTTGCAGGCTTCCCCAAAGCAAAACTGGTTCCTCTAACAGTTACCTTGAACTCAGCCGTTCCGCTTCTCACTGGATCCAGAAGATCCAATCACATTACACCAACTCTAAACTATGTCTAAAATAGCTCCTGTTTGAAGCAAGAGTCAAGTTGAGGATAGCGTGCATGACTCACAAAGCCCCCCATCATAACACCCCAGTTTACTTGGCCCAAAAACTTGATCTAGCTGGTGGGACGCGGTTCTTAGAAGCACCAACTCCCTGTTAGCAGTTAACCTAGTTCTCCGCAGGGCTCCATACGCTAGCACACTCCGACTTCAATGGCTACAAGGTTTCACTGAAACCAGTCAGTAATTGATATTACGAAGTGATATGAGGGAGGATGCATGTCAGCTGGGGACATGTATACGAATGGGACCTTCTTAACAATCGGCGAGGCAAGAGAATGGTCTAAGTGCCGGACGGTCACTTCTTACACTCTCCGGAAATTTCATGCACCATCGTGAAATATGGACCTCGTTTACAGATGAGCCAAAGGAGTCCCACACATTAGCATTATTGCTTTCCCTGGGGTCCACCAGAGGGCTAATTTCACGCATATATAAAGCCCTGAAAGAAGATAGCACGGTTGAGACATCCATAGTAAGAGACAGATGGGTAGCGGAATTACCATACTCACTCACTGAGGGGCGAATAGACTAGACGTTTGCACAGGCACGCAAGATAGCCAGGAATGCAAGGTTCAAACTCACTCAGTTCTACTACCTACACCACACATACCTGACACCTCAGAGACTGGCACGTTTCACCCCTAGGCAATCCTCAGCATTCCCCAGAAGCGGTAGGGAAACTTCCACATTTATTCATATGACCTGGAGTTGTGTCCACCTTCAACCTTATTGGCACCAAGTGATCCAGGCGCTCCTTACGACTATGGCAGTGCGAGTAGAGGCTTCCATTAAACAATGCCTACTAGGAGTACCTCTGTCACCAAAAAAGGGGACTTGCATGCGTTATAAATGTGCACTTCTAGGTCAAGTTCTGGCTAAGAGCCGTATTGAAATACATTGGACCCACACTACCCCCCAGCATAGACAAATGGAGGTCAGACATGCGAGAGTGGCGGTGTAGCTGAGGAGTGCCTCCTGAGAGCAGTGGGTGGGAACAAGAATACAGAGAGGGATCTGGAGGAGTGGGTCACATGCAGGAGGGATTGCAGCCAGTGATTGACTAGTTTGAAAGGAAGAGGGCTCAACACAGATGTCGAACCACATTACCCCCACGCCAAACCCAAAGAGTGGATACAACCCCCACCCCACGTGTAAAAAAATTTGCCTTATCGGAGAGTAGCGGTGGGTATTCCCTTGACCATCTGGTACCACAAATATTGGATTCCCGATGGCCCTGCCCTAGATGGTTTATATATTTTACCTCTGAGATGGGTTCCGTCACTGGTCGCTGCCAAGTTTCCTTTCTTTTTATTATTTGTCCTATTTCTGGTTAATATTTCTGATGAGTATTGTTGCACTCATTTATCCTGTGTGGGGAAAGTTTTTAAAAACTGTGATAGCTATAATATGCCTAGCGAGAAAACTACTGAGTGGGACATATGGACACGCTAACAAATTGCCAAGATATAACATGTTAACAATAGCCTGCCAATGATGCACTGTACCATATATGTGGCAAACATGTAATGATGCCTCTGTGCAATGTTGCAAAAAAAAAAAACAAGTAAAAAAAAAACCTTACAACCGTTCCTTCTCCGGTCTAGCCCTGAGAATTTGGAATGCTTTGCCACCTGAAACCATGCAAACCCCTCTACTTCTGCCTTCAAAAGTGAAGTAAAAATGCTTCTGACTACAGATTTCTTCAAGCGCAGTCTTAAAGTCACTCATCTTGTCCACTTGCTTGTTGATCTGTTCCAGATCATCGAATCTACCAGGATAAATGGTATATTTTATCTTTATCTGTATTTGTATTGCTTCCTGTTTGAATGATCTGATCTCTATATACAGCGCTCTGATACGCTGATGGATCAAATTTGCGCTATATAAAACTCAGTAAATAAAAAAAGTATACCGAGCACAAACGATAAAGTGTGGAAAAGTCATCACCTAGTGTGTTGATTTGTTTTGATCGTATGAAAATATTTGTTTCCACCACACTTCACAGCTTTACTTTAGCACATCCATAGTAGCTAGCATGATTGTCACATAAATAATCTCACTTTTAAGTCAGAGAAAGAAAAGTAAACACCATGCTCCCTTGAAGACAGTGCCTGGCTTTTGACCTATGTCTTTGAATGCACTGTGACAAGATAAGAACAAGATGTAAAGGCCTGTTTACAGATATCGAACACTGGTGGAAGTATACAGTAAAGAAGATATTGGCCACGCAAGGGACAAACTCAAGCTGGACAGCATAAAACAAATAAATCCAGCAAATAGAAAGCAAGCAAATGTGAGTTACCAATATGAAAGCCAATAGTAAGCAGAAGTGTCGGAATACATTCCAGTGAAGCTTTCGGAATGTCCCCAAGATGTCATTAGCAAACTCGACAGCTGTGCTATTTGTTAGGCTTCGACACAAAAATTGTTTATCTTTCAGCTCAATCAGTTAAATGTGGAAAACATATATCATATTTATAAAATGTAAAACATACCAAAACATGTTCTTTTCACATTTTTGCATGATTTTATTAACTTGATGTTTCTGTAAATAGATCTGTTCACGTTATAAGTGAGAAATATTATAAGGGCATGAAAGTGCTTATTGCAATGTCACTTTCAGTGCCATCATTTCGATTTATATACCCTAATCAGTCTCCCCACTGTTTTTCTTGTGCTCTGCAGGTTAGGAGAGCCCTTTAGTACTGGATGCAGTTAATTCAGGCATCCCATCTGATTTGCCCTTTCTATGGCTAATAAAAGCCACATCATTAAGTTGCATAACATCAATGCCAGGAATTTCAGAGCATATAGACAACTAAGATTATGACAAGCATCTTTAAAGTCTTCATCCTTAGAATCAAGTTTATTTACTAAGTGTTGGCTTATTTATTTATTCCACCATTGGACCAAGCATCCAGGAATGTTCTTAATGAACCAGCCATCCACATAAGGACGCGGCAGCACCAGAAGTTCTTATCCGAGCCATCCTTCTGTAAACACTAATCAGAGCTGTGTGCAGGTTTCTGAACTGTGCATGTGTGTGGGGTGCACTGTGCATGTCTGTGGGGACATTGTAAAGCAGTAGTCTTCAAACTTTTGACTGCCCGAATGGTTTTTTTTCACAACGATTCTGTAAACTTGCCAGCACTAAGCATATTTACCAATTCAAACATTACAGTTAGGTTTAGTTATCCCTTTTTAGGATGAGCCTAGGCAGAGCAAATGCACTGAATGCAAGACCTGTTGTATTCAGTAAATGACTTAGCTCCCGCCTGCTGCTTACCACTGGTGCAGTCCAGTTTCCTTCGTGTTTGCTGGCTCCTAACTGGTTCATGCAGTGATACTTCACTTTCGCATTTCTGCAAAGCAGCACCTGCCAAGTACAGTGTCGTTACACTTGCAGTGCTTTTCTGATGTTTTGAGAGAATTTTTTTTATTCTAATTTAGATTTCTCCCTGCCGCTTTTCCGGCCGTTGCTGCTTTTTAGGTCTCGTAGAGAGACCTAATGCCATCCATCCACAAAGCTGACTTTTTACGATCTGGATTTTGACGAGTGCATGTGCTCTCGTCCACAAGCTTGCCCGAGCCATCTGCCTGCCTCCTGCCTTGAAGGCAATCTGCTTCTCCGCCCCCCTGGCAGCCAAACGCTCTTCAAAGGGTTTGCTCCACGCCCCCCGCCTGCACCACTCTCCATACTTCTCCTCCCACCTCCCACGGCCGTCCTTTCTGCCCGCCTCGCACACCACATCAAAGCGTCCAGATCACAGCCTGTCCAGCCTGTGCCTTCTCTCCCTACCCTTAACCCTGCCCCACCACCTCTCGATATTGCTGCTTGTTTTTCGTGCGTTCTTTCAATGTTCTGTTTTATCTCTGTCTTTGCCGACCTTTTTTCCTCTCCTCCATCTTTTATTCTTTCTTCTCATCCACCCTCCTCTCTTTTCACTGTTTCCTGCATTGTCCGCCCATATTTGCTCCTATTACCCGTTCTCTACTTCTGTTCTTTTTCTTGTTTACCATTCACTGTCTGTTCACTTCTATGTCTCAGCAGTAAATTTGATCATAATATCAATAATATAATAAAAACGAATAATAGCATTACATTTTTGCTCTAGAATATTCCACGGTTTCTGCATCTTTGCACCTGTGTACATGTGTAACGGTTGTTACTGTTGCCTAATTCAAGGGCCCTCTTGTTATACGTATTATTATCGTTATTAATGGTATCTAAGACGCTTCAACACTATGCCACCACAAAGCTCCAATAAACTATCAGCTGGGAAGGATATAGCCTGACGGCTAGGGCGGCCGAGCTCTAACCTGGGGAACCAGGTTCGCGTCTCGGCAATGACGCTCAACATCGTGTGATTCTGGTCAAATCCCCTGTGCCTAACAAAAACGAATGTGTCCTTGTGTAACGCAACTGGTGCTCATGTAAAGCGCTCTGATGCCGTCGGGTCACGTTTGTGCTATGTATAACTCCGGCAGAATATTTTTTAAAGCAACGTGGTTCTTTAGTTTGTTCTTTTATTTGTTTAGCAGCCTCCTAAGAATGAAAGTCAGAGGACAGAGCTATAGAGACCCCAAAGCTCTCCGAGCTCCCTGCATCCGCCGGCCGCTCAAGGCAGCCTCCACAATTGCCCCAAAGCGAAAGGCACATTTGCACGGTGGCAGGCGTCACAAAGAAAACCCATCAGTGACCCAGGACATGAAAGGCAGAGAAAGGCAGCAATAATTCACTGGATGCCAGTCCTGCTGTGAGCATTCCAGGGCATTTCTTGGTAGACTGGGCAGTCATTCACCAGTGTATTGGCTGATGGAATATATCCATTTGCCTGTTTGCAAGTGCGATCAGGTGACAGTGGCCGGGATGGCGAGCATTAGTTACCCTTTGGAAACAATCTGACGTGCAGATAGCTGCAGGACCAATCCAACAGGCTATTTACGGGCTGCCCTTAACATACACACAGTTGCATGACCTGCAGCTGTACACATTTCTTATAAGTTCATTACGTATACGGTTATGAAAATATATGGTTAGTCATAAAATTGCCAACACCTACCCAGCAGTGGTACAGCAAGGATGCTGTGAAACCAAAAGCAAGAAAGGAAACTGGGTACACTGGTTGGGAAGTAAAAGCCATTATTGGGGTGCAGTGGGGCCCTGTACCCACTAGCTTCCTGTCACACTGGACTTTCTGCACTTATTATACTAGCCACCATGACCTGAAGTCTCAAATATAGACCACTAGTTTGGACAATACAGCACCACCACAGCATCACTCAGTGGCACCACAACATCACTGAGCTCCACCACAACATCAATCTGTGCAACCATTTAACAACAACTGGTTCAAATATGTTATCTCAATGTTTCAAGCTTTATTACAAATGTAACAAAAAGATGTTAATATTTGACATATGTTCTTGGATTTTCGTCACAATAAAATACACTGAACATAATCTTCACAAATGTTATTTACAAAAGTTTAAGCTATTGCCATTATAAATTGCAATAACTTTTATTTAAGTATTAATTATTAAAAAAAATTAAAAACATTGTTATTTGTAATATCAATACATGTAAGTCACGTAAATACAAAACATATTGCATTACAAATGCTATAGGTGTCACATTTGCGAGAGTTATAACTATTGGCATTGTAAATGACAAAGCTATTAATTTCGCAATTTTCAAAAACAAAACCTAAATAAAAAATGTGTCATTTACAATACCAATAGCTCTAACTTTCCTAGTACGAGACCTATTGCATTGCAAATGCTTGTTTGTATTTGGTATTATTTATTAGGTGTTATTATTTCTTTAGGAGCAGTTTTTTTTATGAGCACTGCTCATTCCGCATTACGGTATGCCTCCTCACAGACTGCAATGCTACCCCCCACCCTCCGCCCCCCTTTTTCTAAGTGTTGCAGCGGCTGCACACTACGCTTTTTTTCTTCAAGTATGGCAGCCACGCCTTTGTTTTGTTGTGCGTGGCTGCCAACCACCATATTTTAATTATTAAGCCCCCCCTCCTCTTGTCTCTTACTCTGCCGCCTCCACCGTTGTCAGAGCTGATCTAAATCTCCCATTACCATGAATCCCTTTCAAGCACACTGGACGCAAATGTGGTGAAAGGGATCCGTTGTAGGAGTAAAACGCCTTCAAGTCAGATGGAATTTACGGCAGTCAGAAGGGCAGTGAGGCCGGGCAGGGTCTCCCACGGAAATAAAAATAGGCCGGGTGTGTATGGGCTCCTCGGCCCAGCACATGGTGATGGCTTCTATTGTTGCTTTTGGAAGCCCTTGGGCACCCCAGGTACGTGGCAACCACAGGACTGAGAGGCCCCCCCGCGCCTAGGGGAGGGGGGCCTTTAGTGGCATTACGGGCAAGAGGCGGCAAGAAAGAGGCTGGGCCATTAGGCATGTGGTCAAGGGTAGTGGGGGGGGTTAAAAGGAAAAGTGAGAAGGTAGGGCGAGCCATCAGTGCGTCACCTAGGGGGTGCAGGCGATCCCCTCCCCCAAGGAAAAGGATAAGAGCACGGACCACGAGGCAGAAGCCCTCTTTGTCTTCTTGCCTCGGGTGCCGCGGGTCATAGATAGAAGAAAGTTGCGAGCTGCGGCGGTCACAGGGGTGAGGGGGCCTCACAGCGTCGTTTTTGTGTGGCGCGGATTTTACCTGCAGGGGTCAGAGCGCTTCACGGTGGAAGGGGATCGGTTACATGAGAACACTACAAGTGGGCAAATTACAAAAGCAAACGTTACATTGCATGAGGCAAAAGTGAAAATCGTGAGCCAACCAATACAAGAGGTAGCTAACAGTGCATTACAGGGGGAAAAAGTGACATGTGCGCAGGTTAAAAAAGCGTACAAAGTAAACATAGAGGTATAATACTGCAATATAGGGGGGACACTCAAACACAAGAACAAACGTTACGTAGGCACTGGTGGCATTTGTGCAGGTATTGAAAACAAACAAAAGGTAAGAGGTAGAAAAACAGTGTTACAAGAGAAAAGTGACAGGTGCATGTCACAAACGAGTACCAAACACAAGTAGAAGGATAATACTGCAATAAATGGCAGCCTCTTGAACCACATGCGTGGTCTGCCTTCGTGAATGCGTTAGTGGTTGACGCAGCTATTAGGTCATCTGGGTTCATAGGTATTTTCACTTACCAGTGTGCGTGCTTCAATATTGGGATGCATTTACTTAACTCTCGGTAATGTGAGTCTGCAGTTTTAATGGGCTGGTGCAAAGGAAGGAAGAGCCAGCACAGCGGGAATAGGGAGCAGGGCAACAGGGACTTGAAAGCAAGACCGGTAGGGGGACTTTGACAGAAGGAGGAAGGTCCCACCCTCGGTCCAGGGTTTTACTCCTGCTTAAATACAGCCATGGCTTGTCATGCAGGCCCGATTCAGTTGGTACACATCGAGGGCTGATCTTCAGTTGATTCAGGAATGATTAGAATTGTAAGTCGCTGACATTAGGCGGGAGGATTTCTTTTTGCTTTGCCCTTAGGTCAAGGATGGGCTACAGGTAAGAGCCCCTGGTTGGCAGAGCTAAAAGGATAATGCAAGTTATGGTTGTCAAGGGTGAAAGAAAAGTTTAATGTAAGGGGCCTTTTCTATACATTATTCGGTCACAAGTATGTGGCTAAGTATGTGGCTAGAGAGCACGACGGTGGGCATTTCAATTTGAGTAGCCACTTTGTTAAAGGAATGGAGGGTCAGTGCGGGCGAGTCTGTTCCCGGGGGGCACAACGTCAAGACTCGCACATTTAAAGAACAGGGGGGGAATGAGTCACCTCAGCCGCGTGGTTAAGGTCATTGACACTCAAACTAAAGATTATGCGGTCAAATCATGTCTTTTGAGTTCACAATTTTGGTATTTCTTTGAAAGTGACTACTGATTGAAAAGGGACTACTGGTGGCATTTTATGGACAAGTAAGATTATGAATGAATGGGGTAGCGGGCTAAGGTTTTGGGGATGCATAGTCGTATACACTGCGGCATGTTTTGGCTTCGGATTGCAGATGCCCGATGAGATCTGCGGCACTTCTCAGTTGTCTCAATGAAACAAGTTGACAGGTTCACTGTTTGGTGGCAGGCGCATTGGGGTGGCAGACGATGGCACAATTAATCAACAGTGTTCAAAGGAGTCATGGGGGCTCATGGTCAAGAGCCCAGATTCTTACATCAAGTTATGAGTTCAGATCCTGTCATTTTGGGTTCACATTTTTCAATGTTACGGCAAATGGGGTTGCTGGTTACAATTGTATGAACAAAGGAAAATTCCGTACGGGTGGTGTAGGAGACTAAGGGGCGGGGATGCAAAGTTACGTACACATCTGCATAGTTGGTAGGGCAATAATTTTAAGCGGCGTCAGATTACGGGGGCCATTTAGAACCTGTTGCACTCCTAAGTTGTTTGCAATTAATTGGTGTTGTCGTCTTTTTGGGATAGCATGACAGTTTTATCACTGCCTTTGGAAACGGAGTTGGGGGGTTCCGTTAATAATCAACAAGATTATGTTCTGCATTATAAGCGGTCATCTGTAGTGTTCACTCGTGAGTGTTTTGGTGCTGAGTAGCAGCGGTTGTCATTACCCAACTTAAGGGTTCTCAGGTTGGCAGTTTAAGTGGATGAAACGGACCCGACAGACCAGGTTTAATGATTGCTGGTGTATCTTGCGACAAAATTGACACCCAGACTGGAGAGGTTAGATTCTATTATTCGAGGCGAAGGACGGGGCTGGGCACAGACAGTAGACGTGTCAGTCTTTGCTAGTGGAGTAACTTAGTAATCCGTGTTACTCTGGAGTTAATTGGTAACATGTCACGGGCTTGCCAGGTGGGAGCTGAAAGGTTCAGTTGGATTCTATTTGGCTTAGCAATAACTGTTGGGTTATGTATTCATACGCGCATAAGGGTTTTTCAATCTGTTTCTTTCTCAATGCCAAAGGGGGCAATTACTTTAAATGGTGGGCTAGTCAACAGGCTACTCTCAAAAGACAAGTTGTGCACTTCCATTAAATAGCTGGCAGGTCTGCACATTACTATAATATTAGTGAGGGCAGTGACATTAAATGGCGGACAGCCCGGCAGGTTAGACATGGGGCCAAAAAGCATTTTGGAACGAGTAACTTATTCGCTGCTATGCAGGAAGCCATTATCATCTTGCTTGCCAGGGAATGACTCATGGGTTTATATTAATGTACTGTTGGCTATATATTTATAAGTGCTCCTTCAAGAAGGTGGATCTTCAAACGCTGACTGTTTTCTTTTCCTTTTTTCCACATGCTGGTGGGAGGCGCATGGCGCTGACAGGGCGGTAACATGATCTCCGGATGGCAACTGGCAGAAACTTCAGGATAACCAGCATTCAGTCCCGGCACACAATGGTGGATGTCTTCAGGTTTGGTGCGGTGTGCTGTAACAGTTATGTGTCTTGTCATGGGTTAGGCCATAGTTCAGTCACCATCCTAAGGGAGCAAAAGAACAAAGGGTAGCGCTTATCATCAGGGGCGTAAGGAATGCTGCAAGGTAACCACTTGGGGCATAGCCACATGTAGGCAAATTTGATGGATATGAGGCACATGCAGGAGCTTCCCCCTGGGCGTTGACACAGTAACGGTTCTGTGCGGGCAATACTGGAGGGGGCATTCGCTTTGGGGCACAGAGAGGGAACCAGGCTCAGTTATTCTGGTATTGGGGATTGGGAATTACCATGGATGGAGCAGATGCCTGTAAGTAAATCTTGCACTTAATAGCAATTTCTACTGACTTTAGGCAGTGCTGAAGGTGGAAAGCCCGTACAGGGGGTTGATATGATCTGGATCAATTTCACACATGTTACCTGGTTGCATAATTTTCTAGTTGGGTGATGTCACTGCTGAGTTTAATGGGCGAAAAAGAAATAAATAAATAAAGCGTCTCCTATAAGCAGCAGGGGGCAGTGTTTGGGAGCGGGTGCCCCCATCAAGGGATATAAAACATATGCATTGCGTTGCAGCAATATGGCATGCCCCCTAAATTAACCAACAATAACAGATTGGGGCGAGTACAAAAATGGTTTTTGCAGTAGTCTCCGGTGATGAGGAATGCTGGGTTGGTTAATTCAACCACACTAAATTGGGGGCCGTAGAGACGGAAATGGGAAGGGAGCAGCTACTGGGGGGAGGGCGAGAGCGCCAGTTGGCTCCTCGCCCTGTGGCGGGGTCCCGGCCAAGAAAAATGTCGGGGACTCCTTTTTGGCGGGCACTGGCTCATCCTGGAACAAGGAGGGCAGTCAATGGGGCTCCGGGTTGGCGGGAGAGGGGGCCATCCTGCTGGTGGTCCTGGACTCTCCATCCCTACCCGAGATGCCAGTACTTGGAAGAAGCAATTTGGGGAAAGCTGGGGCGCAAGGAAAGGCGCAAAGCAGTACCAGGTGGCCGCGTCTAGGGGTAGACGACTGGTGGTGACCTGGAATGGAATGGAATGGAAGCAAAGGAGATGGCTTGTGTCCTGCTGGTACAACCCACATCCAAGGTGGATCTGGAGATACTGAATTGTAAATACAATTGTAAACGGTGGTCAAACGAATACTGCACAAATCTATGTTTATCAATGTGTGTTGGATTGTTTAATAAAGTTGGTCTAATGTTGACAATGCATCAACAAATAAAGAAGGCGTTATCTAAGAGAATTAATAAAGGCTACGCAGTGAAGACCAGCCACTTTGTATGGTGCCTTTTGTGGGGGGCAAAATATGGTGGGACGAATTGCACGTTATATGCCTACTATGAGAGGCCCCCCCGCACCTAGGGGAGGGGGGCCTTTAGTGGCATTACGGGCAAGAGGCGGCAAGAAAGAGGCTGGGCCATTAGGCATGTGGTCAAGGGTAGTGGGAGGGGTTAAAAGGAAAAGCGAGAAGGTAGGGCGAGCCATCAGTGCGTCACCTAGGGGGCGCAGGCGATCCCCTCCCCCAGGAAAAGGATAAGAGCACGGACCACGAGGCAGAAGCCCTCTTTGTCTTCTTGCCTCGGGTGCCGCGGGTCATAGATAGAAGAAAGTTGCCCGCCCACCCACCTATCCCTGTGGTTAAAGGTAGATCTGGCGGGGCGGGGTCCCGGCCAAGAAAAATGTCGGGGACTCCTTTTTGGCGGGCACTGGCTCATCCTGGAACAAGGAGGGCAGTCAATGGGGCTCCGGGCTGGCGGGAGAGGGGGCCGTCCTGCTGGTGGTCCTGGACTCTCCATCCCTACCCGAGATGCCAGTACTTGGAAGAAGCAATTTGGGGAAAGCTGGGGCGCAAGGAAAGGCGCAAAGCGGTACCAGTTTATAATTAATAATCCAGACATAGTTGCGTTTTCTAAGTGTTTCCGTGGGCATGCTGTTTCTACCTTCATTCCACCTGCTCCTTCTCACCAAACCTTATCAAGGATTATATGGTGCCTGTCCTTAACAATTAAGGCTTCAAAGTCATGGCACGAGTCGGGGTTACATGCGGTTGGACGGCGTCCACCCACTGCTTTTACAGAGTGAACACCGTACACCCTTCCAAGAATTTGGGCCCCACTAAATAATGTGCTAAACTCGTTCCGGTATAATTTGCAGAGGCCGGAACACATTCGGCAGCACTTGCACCTTGTTCTCTGCTTTCGATCCACAACAAGGTGCAGGCGGGGACGGGGCTTTCTTATTTGACTCCTGCTGGACCCAAAACACAGGCTGGATCTGAGGGGTCATGAGGCTTCCTTTTGGTCAAGTCTCTTGGTTGGGAGCAGTCAGGAGCCTCACACTTGATGCAAATGAAACAGAGGAGAAACAAAGGCTCACACCTTGTTGGCACTTTACACATACTTTAAAGAGGCAGCTTTTCACTTTGTTCAGGCTCTGTTTAGGAGATATGCATGCTGCACTGTAAGAATGTCTAATGGGTTGGTCTTTTCCAGTAATTACACAAACCAAATTGCATTTATATAGAGCTTACTACACCTGAGGAGGCATTGAAATAATTTAAGTACCACTCTTTTTCTTGTATAGCCCTAGTCATTACAATTCAGGGTGTCAGAGCGCTTTACATCAACACATGCACAATACATGTACAATAAATGATATGTTTGTAAATTAATGTACATGATGTGTTACATACAACTGGGGGATTGCAAGGTGTAGAAATCTCAGATCATCTTCCATAGCTCACTGTGCTATTATCCTCGTGATGTGCTCAAACGTACACGATAGACCTGCTAAACATTATGGTCTGGGACTACCGACCACCCCCTCCCTGTCCTGTGCACCACCACATCAAACCTTACAGTAATTAGCCACGCGAGGAGTTTCTTTGGAAGACAGGGGGTCTCACGACCCCCCCGGCCGTATTTCTAAAAAATATGAAAACAAATTAAAAATTGTTGAAATAAAACATTATTTACACAGTCATTGATATGCAAAATTCTGACATTAGATATACAGCAATGTAGACAGGTATGAAAGGGCTAACCTTAACAAATGTCTAATACAGCGTGTTTACTGACCGAATCTAACATCCTACATATGAATTTGGCATCCTAGCATTTTTGGACCTACGGCAAGGTCGCAAGCCGGTGTCAGATCCTTATTATCCAGCTACGCCCTCACATATGAGTGCACATGCGTGACAGGGCCCGGTTACCGGGAGAGTACGTCCTTCTCCTGGTTACCCGGTACGCTCTGTGAACTCCATTAAACCAAAAGGAGGGCCCTTTCAGTCTGTGTCGTTTTATGACGTCACAGTGTACGTGCATGGTGGCTAACAGCCAAGAAAAGCGTGACTCCCTCCGCCGCACCCTTCCAACCAAGCGGATATCCTGCCCCTGAAGTTCTAGGAGAGACCATTGGCCCCTCCCCCTGGGCGACCCCATTCAAGAATGGTGCCGCCCCATAAGGACCTTAAATTGCTGCTTACCGATCATGACCGTACCCCCACAGGCCAGCATAGTTGACCGACTATCTGGCCCCCCCCAAAACTCCTACTCTGAATGGTCATACCTACCTCGCAAAACCCTCCAACCATTCCATAATATTCTTGGTTAGTAACTCATTGCCTGTCTCAGTCAGGTGGACCCCATCCTGCAAGTAGAAATTATCCCCCCAGATGCACCCATATGGAATACTCTGCAATTGAGGTGTTCGGAACGATATCTCTGTGTTGTTGTTGATCCTCTTTACCGAGTGATTCAACACCCTAACAGAGTCCCCCCCCCCCTCCACTGCAGCCTAGGTATCAACTGAGACCACACTGTGGTGCAGCCCGGGAGCTACACGTGTCAGACAAGGCATCCAATACTGCTGCCAACCGCTCCAAACCTATTGGTTGTCTGGAATCGGTGGTGCTCGCTTGCAGGCGCCGCCACCCCCTCAATGCCTTCCGCACTATGAAACTGTTTGTGGGATCCCTGGCACCTTTTAGCTGTGCAAAGAAAGAGACGGCCGCCTTGTGTCTGCTAGCTGTCGCCGCTGAGCGCCCCTCTCTGTTCAATGTGTCCAATTATGAGGTAAAATTCCCCTCCTGCTCCCACTTAACCTCCCAGTTCTGCCTCAAAAAACAGCAATAAGACATAAATGCCCCTTCGTAAGCTGTCCTGGTCCTTGGGGCTAGGCTGGCTGCCACGAGGTTCTGTAGTTGGGGGCACCAATTTGCCAAAGTGTTGTTGGGAAGTGTGCCGGTGTAGCCTCTGCAGATGGTAGATGTTCCCTGAATACATGCATCTTAAAGCAAGAGAGTGCATCAGCTGCGTTATTCAAGACTACTGGGACATGTTTGGCCCTAAACTGTACATTCAACTTCAAGCATCTCCGCACAATCTCCTTCATGAGGCGGAGTATAAACTTACACCGTGCCACCTGTTGATTGATACATTCAACTACGGTCATGTTGTCTGACAAGAAGATCACAGATTGATTGCACAAATGTTCAGGCCAGACCGTTAATGCAACCCATATTGGAAAGAGCTCCAAAAAAACGATGTTCGCTGTCCTCCCACCACTCCGGCCACCGTTGTGCCACCCATTTGTTGCCAAGTATGGCACCAAACCGCACACTGCCAGCAGCGTCAGTCCATAGACCTAACTCCGCCGACATAGTGGGGGGGGCCGCACCACACCACTTTGCTGTTGAAATCCTCCAGGAATGCCATCCATATCTGCATGTCCTGGCGAACCTCAACTGACCGTCTAGTGTGATGGTGTTTGACCCGCAGGCCCTTCATGGCCTGTGTGATTGAGCGGGAAAAGGGGCGTGCCATAGGTATAACTCTTAGTGCGAAATTAAGCTGTCCCACAGTCTGCTGCAGCTGCTGTAACGTCACTTTCTCTTTAACCAAACATTGCTGTAGGGCTGCTCTGAATTTCGTGATCTTTTCTTTGGGTAACCTGAAACAACCCTCCACTGAGTCCAATTCAATGCCTAAGAATTCCAAGCATGTTGCTGGCCCAACCGTTTTTCCCAGTGCCAGCGGGACCCCAAAAGCCGGCATGAGCACGCAAAATTCTTGCAATGCCCACGCACACTCCTGTGATCCCGCCGCGCCCAGAAAAAGAAAGTCATACAGGTAGTGCATGACACGATGATGCCCTGTTGTCTGCCTCATAACCCATTCCAGGAAAGAACTAAATGTCTCAAAGTAGGCTCATGAAACAGAGCAACCCATGGGCATACACATATCCATATAGTATTTGCCTTCAAAGGAAAAACCTAGCAGGTATTGATCTAAAGGATGCACTGGCAACAGTCGGAAAGCTGATTCAATGTCGGATTTTGCCATCAATGTCCCGGGCCCAAGAAATCTCAACATCTTAACTGCTTGGTCAAAAGACGCATACTTAACGCTGCAAATGCCCTCGTCGATCGCGTCATTCAATGATGCGCCCCTAGGTGCTGAGAGGATGTGAATGAGTCTGAACTCGCCCTTTCCTTTCTTCGGGACAACCGCGAGGGGTGAGCAAACAAAATTGGGTACAGGGATGTCATTGAAGGGACCCGCTATTCTACCTAGGCGCAGCTCCTTCTCAATTTTTTACGCCACCACAACTGGGTTGTGCCTAAATGACAGTTGGTTCCTACATTCTGGCGTCCCGTTATACCCCCCGCTGGAATCCGGAAGCCATGTGAGAAACCTTCCTGCAGCATCCTTGCAGATGCATGGTCTGTGTACCTGTTCAGCCAAGGAATCCTAGCCAGCACGTCCATGGGTGAGTGAGCGACCCGCAATGATCCCCCTATTCCTGTTTCCTTCTCCCCCTTTTTCCTGAGGTGTTACCTTTTGAATGGCATGCTGTTTCTGGGTGGGAAGAGTGGCCGCATATGTAACATGCGGCTTGAATTTGCAAGTGCCCGCTGCCCTGGTGCATGTACGTCTGTTAAAATCCCAGCACACGCCCTTACGATCGCCACTCTTACCGGCGGCATCGCCCCCCTGCGCTGGCCGAAAGGGCTGCTGGGGTTTGGAGGGATAGCCCTTGTTCCAGCTTGTGCCCCGCTGACTGTACGCCAGAACACTGGCCATACCATGAAATAGAGTCCACCTTATCCCAGGATAATGATTGGTCAAATTCTCTTGCTTTCCTGAAGTCTATGTCATTCTCCTTCCACCGATCCCCCCTATGTTTGTCACTGAACATTGTAATTCTACTCTGGTAACAAGCCATTTCTGCCTGCAAGTTGGGTGAACGTTCCGCGGTGATTGCCATAAATACAGAAAAGGCTCTAATCCAATTAATTAGCGTCTCCTCCACCCTGAATTTAGCCAATTGAGTCCGCCGTTCGCTAGGAAACATCCATTCTTTCTGTGACTTGGCATACTCAATTTCCCTGTTATCAATTAACAATGAAAATATATTCACATACTTGCCCGCCCAAATCAGCTCTTTCACCCCTTGTGAAACATGTTGGGCCAGGTTCTCCCTCCTGGAGGGTATTGTACCTTCGCCTAATACAGGCAAAGCAACCTCCTTACCACTTTCAGCGACTCGCGTTGGTTCTAAACTCTTGTCCTTCTCCGCATCGCTGGCCGAACCTGTTGTCTGGGGAAAAAACGGTGTGCCTGGCACCCGACCACCACCCCTGGCCACCATGATTTTTGCTACCATTCTTTGCACCTCAGCGGAGGGTTCCCCCGAGGAGGGTAACATTCCCCCGATCCCCAGCCAGGGGAGTACTGCCGCTATCTGTGCCGCCAGTTCAGGGGGTACCTGACCAACCCCAGAAGGTGCACTAACCGGGGAGGGTGATGCTGTATCGTGTACCATGGTAGGCATCGGATTTACCCCTGGTACCCCTGTAATTACCTCTGGGAACACCGGTGGTGCTAAGTTTGGGGGTGCCTGCAGCGTGGCCGGAGCAGTTGCCACCGGATCACTTATTGGGGTTGACGGAGTAGGTAAGGGCGCTTCTGGTGATTTGGGCACTCCGTCTGGGACCATCCCAAGTGACCCCCCCTACTACTCGGGGCTTGGGTGCCCGACCATAACTCTTCTTGGCTCTGCCCCGCTTAGGCAACGCATATAGTTCCCCCCTGGGTTGAGGAGGCACTATCACCCGCTTGGGTCTCCCCGATGGCCCTGCTTGACCCTCTAACCTCTGACTAATCTCCGTAACACTCCTCCCCAACTGATCCACTTTCCCCAATTTCTTGTACATAGCAGACATTCTACTCATCATGCTCTGAAACATGAGCTCCATGTGGAAACTTTTGGCGCCCCGCCTACTAGACATCCCCCTTCCTTTGTGATTGGAAAACCTACACTGCACACAATGACACACCTATGGGCACGATGTGCCTTGTACCTGCACCAAAGTTGGAGGTTCACAGGCTGGCCGTATGCACCACTCGACTATGACCGCAACACACCAGCTAGCCTGGGTGCTTGGGCGAGCGCACTCTAGCCCGGCGGACTGAGAGAAGCAGTGAAATGCAGGCCTGCCTGTGTCTTCGGATCGCGACGTCCACGTGCACTCTCCGGCAGCTCCGTCCGCAGCGCCCCCCGAATGCAAGCCTACGATGAAAGAAAAATCAGAACACAGTACTGGCTCCAGAAGACAATGGACCTCGTAGTTGCCAAACCCCCAGACTTTGTTCCACACCCTATTCCAAGTCAGTGTACTATTAAAAAATTCAATATCTTGCCCTGTCCTACAAGGGCCCTGGGAGTTAAAGTTTAGCAACACAGTCTTTTAACTACTGATTGGAATCCAAATAAAGCCCCCCGTTGCTGTATAACCCCTGCTGAATGTGGAAATAACCCCCCTAATTCAATCACTGGAACCACTGAGAGTTGTTCAGATTTGGTCTCCCATCCAATTACTAACCAGGGCCGACCTTGCTTCGCTTGTCGATCCCAACTTGTCGTGCAGTGGCTCAGCAATGTCAACCACTTATTACAGTGATGTTCCTGCCCCAATAGCCCCCCTTTTTCAAGAAAGTATGGGGGGTGTAACCTTATTTCAATGCCCCAAATGCCAAGACCAGAAACGGGGCCCACGCCACACACTTAATCTAAATGCCCAATGTTACAGCGATGTTTAGTTAATCATAGAAAATAGGGCCTGCGCCACTGCACTGTGCTCGGCCCCTTACCGTTCGTAGGTGGACCTTGGCCCGATACGTCACCGCCTGCACGAACCTGGAGTATCTCACCGCTCTCGCGGATTACCGCCTCTGTCTGTTGTGCTCGCCGACCTCGACCGCTCCGACCCAATGCGCCCGATACTGCCAAGCTTATGTCACCGCAACCACTTGTCCCTTTACCGTGATAAACTCCAAACCTGTAACAAAGAAAGACACAAATTATTTTGCCCCTCGCTGAGGGGTGCGGAGCGGGCGTAGAGAGCGTGGGGGCAAGAGGGCGCCTCCCCCGCTCTCCAGGCTTTTTATCCCCTATTACAACTGGGGGGCTGACCAGCTCACGCTGGCCCGCCTCCCCTGGCTCCTCCCCTTGACCCGGAAGCACTTCTACTGCTTCCGGGTCAACAGCGAGCCTGAACCAATCGGAGGTGGGGCACCTTCGGCCGCGTCATCGGGACGCGGCTAAAGGGGGGGCACGCCCCACCATCGAGGGTACGGGGGAGGGGGGAAGCCAGGCCCAGCCATTCGTGCGAGGGGGCCGAGCGGCCCCCCCCTTTCCTATATGTGAGGGCTGTAGATCTGATGTCACTTCTTGTGATGCCACTTCCTGTAAAGTCGTGGCTTGTGATGCCACTTTCTATGATGTCAATTCCTGTGATACCATGTGTGATGTCATGCGGTGTGATGTCGCACGGTGTTATGTCATGCGCCGTGATTTCGCGCACCATGATGTCACTTGAATACTGCCTAACTAGGCTAGTCCCCCCTCTTTTTTTCAGGACTTGTGCCCTGTTCAAAGTGTTGCCTTTCCGAGACTTGTCAGGAAGAAACGTGTTACCCGTTCAAAGTTTACAAAGTTTTATTCAGGCTTTTCACACTAATTTACATTTCCTTTCTCTGTGGCTCACTTTTCATCCGATTTTCTGTTTCATTACTTTGTTCTCGGTTTTGTCTTGTGTTGTTTTAATTCATTTCCGTCCCTGTTTTTATCTTTCATTCATGTTGTTTCCTCTTTGTCATTTTCGCTTCCGTTCCTGTATTCCCAATTTTACTTTGCCTCTCCCTATTTCACAAAGCTGCCAATTGCTTTTCCTATTCCTGGCAGTGTGTCTACTTAATAACGTTAAGGATAGGCTGGCAGGGGATCAATCTCCCTTTTAACTTTGGATGATAGAAGACAACACGTGTAGTACATTTTTCCTTCCGAGATCCTGCTTATGGTGGCTGTCTCATGCTGAGTCCCAGCTCATCACAGCCCAACACATTTCTAGCTGGTATATTGTCAAATATTAATTGAAATACCAGGTGCACAAAAACTTCCTTCTGAAATCCATAATTTCAAAACATATTCGTGCAGTGAGGAATGTTCACAGGTCTAGAAATACCATCTAAGCACATGTTGGGAGCGCAAAACATACAATGGCGGTCTCCCTTTATTTCTGATGCTCTATCTTCTTTGGATTTCCATTTCTAGGTGTTACGCACGACCCTTTAATTTTTCTAAAATTATATATATAATTTTCTTTTAGTCCCTGTAATTATGAGATTGTGTAGCTGCAGCAATTTTAACATGAATATAGATTTGCCGCATTTGCCACATAAACCATCATCTGCATAATCTGCATATTTTAACAAAAAAAAGATATTGTTCCTTGCTTAAACGGTTCAAAGGTTTTTGTTTATGGTGATAGGTTTCAGGAGCCATAATTCAGCACCTATAGAAGGCTACAGTGGCTCTGTCGGGGAGAGCCTATTACATCGCTGTAAAGGTAAATTCTTATTGAACATCTTTTTTGTGATCAATATGTAAGAGAGTATCACACATGGGATAAATCGCAGCGCGCAACAAAGCCAATCTAGGAACATAACAATATAGGGCAATCACTCAAAGTTGCTTACAAAGATTGTTATTATTGGTTCGTTTTTGAATTTGAATAAAACATTTCAGAGAGATTTTTTCAAAGGGCTGTCAAGATGAGGCGCAATTTTCAAGTGACAAGTGTGTCAAAGTGACAATGGGTGCTCAGTGCTCGTGGTGCAGTGCATATATACAGGAGTGAAGCTATGTGAAGGTATTTACAAATTGAAGAATGGTTAGAACAAACATGAGAACAATATATCTTGTGGTGGCAAGACCGCTTAGTAGTATAAACCAAGAGATTTGTTAAGGCTGAGCCATAGATTAGCGTCAACGTTTCGACCCTGACAATGCGTTAGTGATGTGTCATGGTGGGTCTTCTTCAGGAACAAAGGACATTCCAGCGAGTGGTAGGTATCCCTTGGCGTCCCTCTCTGTGTGGGGGTTGCCAGACAGATCTGTACTTGTCAGGAAGACTCAGAGGGGTAGAATCTTTAGTGAGAACGCTAAAGGAGTATTCGTATTGGGACAACACCGTAGTGTTGAACAAACCAGGTGTGTGTCCTAGAGCTAGTAGAATTATTTGTTAGTTATTCAATTGTACACATCCAGGCAAAAGTTCTTGGATACGAGCGCATCTTCGGATTGCAGTCTCAAGACTGTTGCCTCCTATATACTTATTCAGGTTCTGAGGGACACGGGGTTAGCCCATTGTGTTTATACCGTAAGTCAGCACCTGGCAGCTCTTTGGTCCTCTTTCATAGACCCTCATCACAACAGGTCATATTCCCCCCTATTCCCAATAGACTCTTTGTCCTTGTGAAGAGTATACAAGACTTAAACACTGCTGTCAACAGTGGCCGTTCTTCAACATTCAAGTGCTCACAACAAAAACTGTAACTCCTTTGCACACCATTAAGTAAATTGCACAGGAGAGGACTAAGGCAGACTTGTGCCAATTGTGCAAGTCCACTCCAAAATAGTACTGCATAAAAATTGTGTTACTATTAACGAGCTCAGTGATTCTAATGGAAGCAACCTGTTTTAATTTAATGAACTTGTGCACAATAAAAGGCTGCCTTTCTTTGTAATTATTTTTCATCATTTTTAAACTTAGTAACACAATCCACACAAATACAATTCATGCCATGCCACGTAATTCCAATTAGCATAATTTCACTCAGTGCCACACACTTCCATGACGCACAATTCAACTCTTCAGATTTCTGTTCTACATCACATCATTCTACATTAAACCACATAAATCAACACACCACATAATTCCACACCATGCCACAAAATTCAACAGCACACCATAAAATTAAACTCCACTATATACCACTCCACAACACAAAATACCATTCCACATAGTTAAACTCTACAACGCACAATCCCACGATACACAATTACACAACTAGTTCCATCCAACACATATAATGCCACTACACTCCATAACACATAGGTAAAAGACATTCACAATGCAAATAGCTCTAATTCAAACAAATGCGAGACCTACTGCATTTCCAATGCTTGTTGAAAATGCAATCAAATACATGATTGCCAACATGCTATGGGCGTCCTGTTCTCCCAAAAGTGTATAAGTATCCATAGTGTGATCTTTGATCTTTTATCGGAAATCGTGTGTGTGTGGAGGGTACTTTGATGGTTATTTGAAGCCTCGCTCTCCTCTGACACCTACTCCCAGTCATGAGAAGTGACAAAAGTTGTTATTTAATTGCCCATTACATAATCAGAGCTGGCCTTAGCTACAATAGTGCTCCGTGCGAAATTAAATTATTGCCCTCCCTCGTGCACTCTCCTCTGGTTTTCTCTATTCCCCAACTGTTTTACATTTTAAGCTTTTCTAAGTAATGTATATAAATGGAGTTGCTATTACGCGTATTAATAAGAGTGCTTCTGCTTCACCTTTTCCATGTGAATGACACAAGTTTGCTCTGCTGCCTAACACTGTTGTACCCACTATGCATGAGGAAAATGACCCCATATGGAAGACACACCTTTCACCTTGAAGATAAGCAGGGAGCTGTTAAAGGTGCAATGTAGTTGTTCGGTGGGAGTTGTGGGAAGTCTGCCACTGACCTAATCCACCTCCTTCCTGCTGCTTGTGAAGTTACCAGTGCTTTAAATAAAAATGTAGAAGTGCAACAATTCCCTGAGGCGGAAGCCGGGGAAGCTCTTTGAGAATTTTAAAGCTGTCTTTTAAAAATTGTATTTCTTGTTTTTAATCTGCACTCACACTCGCACTTTACCTGCTGCCGTGATTTAGGCTGCACAGGTTCTTACGTGCCCTGCGCTCCTCCCTCACTGCCGCAACCGAGTTTGGGCTCCTGTCAGGTGAGGGGCCGCCATCTTTGACGAGGAGTGGGTCGGCAGACTAGTGCTCGCCCCTCCCGCCAATCCCCAGTATAAAAGCCGCGTTAGCCCTCACGCGCGCCATTCGCCTGCAACAATTCCCTGAGGCGGAAGCCGGGGAAGCTCTTTGAGAATTTTAAAGCTGTCTTTTAAAAAATGTATTTCTTGTTTTTAATCTGCACTCGCACTCGCACTTTACCTGAGGCCGCGATTTAGGCTGCACGGGTTCTTACGTGCCCTGCGCTCCTCCCTCACTGCCGCAGCCGAGTTTGGGCTCCTGTCAGGTGAGGGGCCGCCATCTTTGACGAGGAGTGGGTCGGCAGACTAGTGCTCGCCCCTCCCACCAATCCCCAGTATAAAAGCCGCGTTAGTCCTCACGCGCGCCATTCGTCTGCAACAATTCCCTGAGGCGGAAGCCGGGGAAGCTCTTTGAGAATTTTAAAGCTGTCTTTTAAAAATTGTATTTCTTGTTTTTAATCTGCACTCGCACTCGCCCTTTACCTGCTGCCGCGATTTAGGCTGCACATGTTCTTACGTGCCCTGCGCTCCTCCCTCACTGCCGCAGCCGAGTTTGGGCTCCTGTCAGGTGAGGGTCCGCCATCTTTGACGAGGAGTGGGTCCGCAGACTAGTGCTCGCCCCTCCCGCCAATCCCCAGTATAAAAGCCGCGTTAGCCCTCACGGGCGCCATTCGCCTGCAGCAATTCCCTGAGGCGGAAGCCGGGGAAGCTCTTTGAGAATTTTAAAGCTGTCTTTTAAAAATTGTATTTCTTGTTTTTAATCTGCACTCGCACTCGCACTTTACCTGCTGCCGCGATTTAGGCTGCACAGGTTCTTACGTGCCCTGCGCTCCTCCCTTACTGCTGCAGCCGAGTTTGGGCTCCTATCAGGTGAGGGGCCGCCATCTTTGACGAGGAGTGGGTCGGCAGACTAGTGCTCACCCCTCCCGCCAATCCCCAGTATAAAAGCCGCGTTAGCCCTCACGGGCGCCATTCGCCTGCAACAATTCCCTGAGTCGGAAGCCGGGGAAGCTCTTTGAGAATTTTAAAGCTGTCTTTTAAAAATTGTATTTCTTGTTTTTAATCTGCACTCGCACTCCCCCTTTACCTGCTGCCGCGATTTAGGCTGCACAGGTTCTTACGTGCCCTGCGCTCCTCCCTCACTGCCGCAGCCGAGTTTGGGCTCCTGTCAGGTGAGGGGCCGCCATCTTTGACAAGGAGTGGGTCCGCAGACTAGTGCTCGCCCCTCCCGCCAATCCCCAGTATAAAAGCCGCGTTAGCCCTCACGGGCGCCATTCGCCTGCAACAATTCCCTGAGGCGGAAGCCGGGGAAGCTCTTTGAGAATTTTAAAGCTGTCTTTTAAAAATTGTATTTCTTGTTTTTAATCTGCACTCGCACTCGCACTTTACCTGCTGCCGCGATTTAGGCTGCACAGGTTCTTACATGCCCTGCGCTCCTCCCTTACTGCCGCAGCCGAGTTTGGGCTCCTATCAGGTGAGGGGCCGCCATCTTTGACGAGGAGTGGGTCGGCAGACTAGTGCTCGCCCCTCCCGCCAATCCCCAGTATAAAAGCCGCGTTAGCCCTCACGCGCGCCATTCGCCTGCAACAATTCCCTGAGTCGGAAGCCGGGGAAGCTCTTTGAGAATTTTAAAGCTGTCTTTTAAAAATTGTATTTCTTGTTTTTAATCTGCACTCGCACTCGCACTTTACCTGCTGCCGCGATTTAGGCTGCACAGGTTCTTAGGTGCCCTGCGCTCCTCCCTCACTGCCGCAGCCGAGTTTGGGCTCCTGTCAGGTGAGGGGCCGCCATCTTTGACGAGGAGTGGGTCGGCAGACTAGTGCTCGCCCCTCCCACCAATCCCCAGTATAAAAGCCGCGTTAGCCCTCACGCGCGCCATTCGTCTGCAACAATTCCCTGAGGCGGAAGCCGGGGAAGCTCTTTGAGAATTTTAAAGCTGTCTTTTAAAAATGTTATTTCTTGTTTTTAATCTGCACTCGCACTCGCCCTTTACCTGCTGCCGCGATTTAGGCTGCACAGGTTCTTACGTGCCCTGCGCTCCTCCCTCACTGCCGCAGCCGAGTTTGGGCTCCTGTCAGGTGAGGGGCCGCCATCTTTGACAAGGAGTGGGTCCGCAGACTAGTACTCGCCCCTCCCGCCAATCCCCAGTATAAAAGCTGCGTTAGCCCTCAAGGGCGCCATTCGCCTGCAACAATTCCCTGAGGCGGAAGCCGGGGAAGCTCTTTGAGAATTTTAAAGCTGTCTTTTAAAAATTGTATTTCTTGTTTTTAATCTGCACTAGCACTCGCACTTTACCTGCTGCCGCGATTTAGGCTGCACAGGTTCTTACGTGCCCTGCGCTCCTCCCTTACTGCCGCAGCCGAGTTTGGGCTCCTATCAGGTGAGGGGCCGCCATCTTTGACGAGGAGTGGGTCGGCAGACTAGTGCTCGCCCCTCCCGCCAATCCCCAGTATAAAAGCTGCGTTAGCCCTCACGCGCGCCATTCGCCTGCAACAATTCCCTGAGTCGGAAGCCGGGGAAGCTCTTTGAGAATTTTAAAGCTGTCTTTTAAAAATTGTATTTCTTGTTTTTAATCTGCACTCGCACTCGCACTTTACCTGCTGCCGCGATTTAGGCTGCACAGGTTCTTACGTGCCCTGCGCTCCTCCCTCACTGCCGCAGCCGAGTTTGGGCTCCTGTCAGGTGAGGGGCCGCCATCTTTGACGAGGAGTGGGTCGGCAGACTAGTGCTCGCCCCTCCCGCCAATCCCCAGTATAAAAGCCGCGTTAGCCCTCACGCGCGCCATTCGCCTGCAACAATTCCCTGAGGCGGAAGCCGGGGAAGCTCTTTGAGAATTTTAAAGCTGTCTTTTAAAAAATGTATTTCTTGTTTTTAATCTGCACTCGCACTTTACCTGAGGCCGCGATTTAGGCTGCACAGGTTCTTACGTGCCCTGCGCTCCTCCCTCACTGCCGCAGCCGAGTTTGGGCTCCTGTCAGGTGAGGGGCCGCCATCTTTGACGAGGAGTGGGTCGGCAGACTAGTGCTCGCCCCTCCCACCAATCCCCAGTATAAAAGCCGCGTTAGCCCTCACGCGCGCCATTCGTCTGCAACAATTCCCTGAGGCGGAAGCCGGGGAAGCTCTTTGAGAATTTTAAAGCTGTCTTTTAAAAATTGTATTTCTTGTTTTTAATCTGCACTCGCACTCGCCCTTTACCTGCTGCCGCGATTTAGGCTGCACAGGTTCTTACGTGCCCTGCGCTCCTCCCTCACTGCCGCAGCCGAGTTTGGGCTCCTGTCAGGTGAGGGGCCGCCATCTTTGACAAGGAGTGGGTCCGCAGACTAGTGCTCGCCCCTCCCGCCAATCCCCAGTATAAAAGCCGCGTTAGCCCTCACGGGCGCCATTCGCCTGCAACAATTCCCTGAGGCGGAAGCCGGGGAAGCTCTTTGAGAATTTTAAAGCTGTCTTTTAAAAATTGTATTTCTTGTTTTTAATCTGCACTCGCACTCGCACTTTACCTGCTGCCGCGATTTAGGCTGCACAGGTTCTTACGTGCCCTGCGCTCCTCCCTTACTGCCGCAGCCGAGTTTGGGCTCCTATCAGGTGAGGGGCCGCCATCTTTGACGAGGAGTGGGTCGGCAGACTAGTGCTCGCCCCTCCCGCCAATCCCCAGTATAAAAGCCGCGTTAGCCCTCACGCGCGCCATTCGCCTGCAACAATTCCCTGAGTCGGAAGCCGGGGAAGCTCTTTGAGAATTTTAAAGCTGTCTTTTAAAAATTGTATTTCTTGTTTTTAATCTGCACTCGCACTCGCACTTTAGCTGCTGCCGCGATTTAGGCTGCACAGGTTCTTACGTGCCCTTCGCTCCTCCCTCACTGCCGCAGCCGAGTTTGGGCTCCTGTCAGGTGAGGGGCCGCCATCTTTGACGAGGAGTGGGTCGGCAGACTAGTGCTCGCCCATCCCGCCAATCCCCAGTATAAAAGCCGCGTTAGCCCTTACGCGCGCCATTCGCCTGCAACAATTCCCTGAGTCGGAAGCCGGGGAAGCTCTTTGAGAATTTTAAAGCTGTCTTTTAAAAATAGTTTTTCTTGTTTTTAATCTGCACTCGCACTCGCACTTTACCTGCTGCCGCGATTTAGGCTGCACAGGTTCTTACGTGCCCTGCGCTCCTCCCTCACTGCCGCAGCCGAGTTTGGGCTCCTGTCAGGTGAGGGGCCGCCATCTTTGACGAGGAGTGGGTTGGCAGACTAGTGCTCGCCCCTCCCGCCAATCCCCAGTATAAAAGCCGCGTTAGCCCTCACGCGCGCCATTCGCCTGCAACAATTCCCTGAGTCGGAAGCCGGGGAAGCTCTTTGAGAATTTTAAAGCTGTCTTTTAAAAATTGTATTTCTTTTTTTTTAATCTGCACTCGCACTCGCACTTTACCTGCTGCCGCGATTTAGGCTGCACAGGTTCTTACGTGCCCTGTGCTCCTCCCTCACTGCCGCAGCCGAGTTTGGGCTCCTGTCAGGTGAGGGGCCGCCATCTTTGACGAGGAGTGGGTCGGCAGACTAGTGCTCGCCCCTCCCGCCAATCCCCAGTAAAAATGGCCACATCCACCAGGAAGCACAGCGGACGAGCGCAGCGGGCACGCCAACAGCGCCTAAGGCAAGCCCGTCTGCGCCCATCCGCGCCAGACCGAGCCCTGAGCCCGGGACCTCTGCAACTCCAATACCATCCCCAGTCAGGTACACCCAAGAAACCCTCCTCCAACTTAGGAATAGCATTTTCACTCCTTGCCGCCATAATATCTCTTTAGAGGAATGACAATCTTGTTGCTCTAATTGCCCATACAGACTGACGCCACGAATCCCCCCAAAAACACGATGGATTAAGATGGCCTTACTCAACTGTAGGTCCCTCCCGAAACACAGTGCAGAAATCAATCTGCTTCTGCTGGAATCTGAACTTGAGGTACTCTTTCTTACTGAAACATGGATCAATTCCACATCAGACCCTGACATAGTTCAAACACTCCCCCCCGGGTACCTAATTAAACATCAGGACAGACCTCCAGGGATAGGGGGCGGAATCGCGATTATTTTCAGAAATAACCTGTCCTGCCATTTTAAGGACAGTCCAATTCAGGATTGTGAAAATATCCGCTTCTCCATCCACCTATCCCCCTTAAAAACCCTCTCGGGTATCCTCGTCTATCGCCCTCCAGGGCAGCAAGGTCTTTTTTGCAAATCCCTAGTGGAAACGATCTCCTCTCTTGCCTGCCTATCCCCTAACTTCATGGTCTTAGGAGACCTAAATCTCCACTTTGATGACTTGTCAAACAAAACAGCGGAGGACCTTAAGGAAGACCTAGCCTCCCTTAACATCCACTTAAAATGCAATCAGCCCACCCTCTCTAAGGGCCACCTGTTGGACCCCATATTCACTAACATCCTGTGCCTAGTAGTAGGCGAGCCCCTTCCCATCCCTTGGTCAGACCACTACTTAATCCCCTTTAAGCTTCAATTCTCCACCAAAGCTCCGGATAGACCACCTCCCCAAGCACCTTCTCGCCCCTGGCAAAAACTGGACACGGCAGTTTGGGCCCACAAACTAGCCTCCACTACACCTGATATCGACCCAGATCCCTCCCTGGCGGAAGCCCAACTCCGTTCCTGGATTGAACAATCCCTTGACTCAATCCTCCCCACCAAACTACTTCCCAGTAAGAAGGGAACTTTTAAATCCCCCTGGTTCACTCCAGAACTGCGTGAACTTAGAAAAAAGTGCAAAAAGCTCGAGCGTCTTTGGAGAAAGGACTGGGCTAACGAGAGTAAAAGTGAATACAGGTCAGCCATGAAGGATTACAAAACCTGCATAAAAAACACCCAGGCAACATTTTTCGAAGGAAAAATATTAGCTGCAGCAAACTCCGCCAAAGAAACTTACCGTATCGTCCGCCTGCTGACGAAAACCCCGGAACCACAGCCCATATTGGATCCATCTGGCATCAGATGCAATCAGCTAGCTGAGTTTTTTTTAGCTAAAATTAATAATATTCAAAAAACCCTCCCCACTCATAGCACCCTCCCATACCCCCTGACCCCTCCCACTTGCCCGGAGGCTCCTCGTCTCGAGGTGTTCTCCCCGGTGTCCACAGAGCTGTTTTTGGCTACCCTACATACAGTGAAGAGTGGGGCTTCCACAGACCCAGCACCCATGAGCAAACTAAAACTGGTCGCTTCCACGGTCTCTTCCCACCTCACCAAACTTATCAATGCGTCTTTTACTCAAGGCATCATTCCCACCAACTGTAAGAAAGCAACAGTTCGTGCGCTTCTTAAAAAACCTCACCTCGATCCCGCCGACCTGTCTAATTTTAGACCAATTTCCCTCCTCCCGGGCATCAGCAAAGTAGCTGAGAAGATCGTCAATCATCAACTCTCCCTCTTCCTAGAATCTAACAACCTTCTCCGTCATTCCCAGACAGGGTTCAGACCAGGACAGGGAACGGACACCGCACTCCTAGCCGTGATCGAAGAGGCAAGAACCATCCTAGATGCCGGAGGATCAGTGGCAGTGATCCTCCTGGACTTGAGCGCCACCTTCGATACGGTGGACCACGCCATCCTTATCCACCGTCTTAGCATGGCAGGAATTTCTGATACCGCCCTGTCCTGGATCAAGTCCTTCTTAGAAGGCAGAACCTTTCAGGTGGCCGACGGCTCGGTTAATTCCAGAGCTCTCCCCCTTCAGTGTGGGGTCCCCCAGGGCTCCTCCTTGAGCCCCACACTTTTTAACGTATACGTGTCTCCCCTAGAAGACATCGTAACTCCTTTCGGCATACAGGCTGTCATGTACGCCGACGATACCCAGCTGGTCGTCTCTATAAACCAGTCGACCAAATGTCTGGACAACTTGTCTTCTTGCCTCCAGAATATATCACAATGGATGTGCGACTCTCGCCTGAAGCTTAACGGAGAGAAGTCTGACTCCCCCCCTCCCTCACTTGGCCACCTTGTATGGGATCGCCCCCCACCCCCAAGACTGAAATTAAGAGCCTTGGTATCTGGATGGACCAGGTCCTCAACTTTAAAGTCCAGGCAAGAAAAACCGCTGGCACATGCTTTGGCCTCATACAGGTAGCTCGAAAAATCCTCCCATTAATCCCCTTTCAGTACAGGAAACTGCTAATGCAGGAGCCAGTTATCTCTAGACTGGACTACGGAAATGCCCTGTATTTAGGTGCCCCCTCATCGGTCATCAACAGACTACAATGTGCCCAGAATGCCGCTGCCAGACTCCTCACCGGGACCAAATCCAGATGCTCTGCCAAACCTGTCCTCAGATCACTACACTGGCTCCCAATTCAGGAAAGGATCACCTTTAAAACCCTCTGCATCTCACATAAAATACTTCATGGCAGAGGCCCCCCTATTCTGAGACCCCTCATCAAACCACATCACTCCAACAGACAGCTGAGATCAGACTCCCTCTCCTTGGCCAGTGTCCCCAGAATAAGAAAGGCTTGCTCAGGGGGACGTCTCTTCTCATATAATGCTCCAAAGTTATGGAATTCCCTTCCGCTCCCCATTCGAAGGGAAACTAACCTATTGGCCTTTCGTAGGCTACTGAAAACCTGGCTTTTCCCATAATACTCCCCTCTGAATTTTGCAGGTTGAATGTCAGCGCTGGGACGCCCCTGGGTAGCTACGCGCTTTACAAATCTGAAATCAAATCAAATCAAATCAATCACATACTCACTAACAAGAGTACCTGTTTGCTGCTGAGAAGTACTGGTTCTCTCTCATTAAATGAATCACAGCAGTCCTGAGAAGTGCAGGTACTATCCCTTCCAAATGAAAGAAGTGCAAGAACTCAGTAACGGACAATACCTGTGTAGTATTTAAGTCCATACATACTCGTAAGGATGTAGCCGAGGCAGCAGTGGTTGAGATTAGAAGTAGGTTTATTAAGCCATAAATAAGTTTACAGGAGGTATTATGCTGGAACAAGCAGCCCCACCAGGAGCAGCCTCTTAGCTACTCAGCCCATACTCCAACTGTCAAACCTCATACCAGTCACCCAAGCATTCCATCCATGTCAATCACACTCACATTCTAACCTGGAACACTCACACTGGCTGAGTAGCTAGATGCAGAGAAGTGCAGTAATATAAACACTAAACTCAGAACACTACAACCTGCTCATTTAAAGCATTGGATGTTACTGGGAGGGAGGGCGAGGTGTCTTCGTTGTTCATTGGTCAAGTTCCCTCTCCCTTACCAGAAACACCTATTCAGAGGCTAAACTAGAGGTGAGAGGCTAGGGGTGGAGGTCAGAAGGGGCAAAGATTAAATGGGGGGGTGAGGAAAGGCAGCGATATAAAGAGGTGGGAACATGTGTGCAGCGTGGAGAGAAAGAACAGGCCCCTGCAGCTTGAAATAAAAATAAATGAATGAAAGCAGTTTTCGACGCAAGCCCAGTGCTCCCCACAGAAACTGGTGCCCTGATTCTGGGCCTAAGTCCAGCAAGCTCATGCCTAAAAGTGGTCCTACACATTGTGCCTCACTGCCACTTTTTTCTCCAAAAACGTTGCACTTTTTTCAGCAGGGAAACTGCGTTCACAACGCAGTCATAACATCGCAGTTCCTTTACAACGAGGTTGTTACAACGACCGCATTGTTAGAACGTGATACTTTTACAACGCAAGTCATTAGATCGACTTGCTGTAAGGGGTGCTCTAACATAAGGAATAGTATAATTTACTATTCCAACACCTTCCCTACTGTTGTTCAGGCTGGAGTTTGAACAGTAAATTATACTATTCCAAAGTCCAGGACACCCCCTCTACCAAGTCGATCTAGTGGCTTGCGTTGTAAAGGTATTGCGTTCTAACAACACTTTCGTTAAAACAACTGCGCTGTAAAGGAACGCGATGTGAAAGCATGCAAAGTAACATGCCATATTCTTTTCAGCATGATGGTCCTCTTGGCTAGTGCATAGACCATCTTCCCCAACAACTTCACCCATCATGGACATCAAGTCAGGCCCACCGGGGGACCGGATCACTGGTTTCAAAACCTCTCTTATAAAGTGCTGGAAAACAATCCAGAAGTAAACCGTCACTATTCCATTCCTAAGCATCCTGCTCTCTTGCTCTTCCACCCTCTCTGTCTTTAGACTCTCCCCTATATGTCCCACATCCACCCACCCTCCTTCAAGCTTTCTCCTGTGCACCTGTACCACAATGTCACTACCTTTTACACTTAAACTCCTGAAAACAGCAAAGGAACTGGTAAGCAGTTGAGGGAGTTGGAATGGACATGGCTGAGGATCATCACCCCCCCAGCCCCCACCCCCCCCCTGCTCAAACCCAGCAGAGGCAAAGAACAAAAATTAAATAATAAAACATGCGCAAGTAGACTTTCTCCACCCGAGCTGTGTTGTATAGCTGGGTAGAGAAAATAACAGAGGCTCCCAAACCATATCTGAGAGCTGAACCAAGGCCATGTGAGCATGTGAGCAGCGCTGGGATTGGGAGCTGGGAGCCTGCGCATTGTGCAGCAGTTCCTGGTTGTACACGAGGATCAGGAGCAAGGCGATGGCCGTTGCAGCAGGTAAGTTTCCTTTTCTTTATATATACTTTAGTTTTTTTTTGTATGTTCCCCCATCCTACCACTTTGCAATACGAGTGGCTGCTCGTGGAATGGACAGAAACCAGGGAGAGCAGCACTGGGGTGAGGAGGCAGATTAACCAACTACGTGTCACACAAAGCCTTCCTTATTTGTAATAAAGTGTGAAAAATGCCTGGTGTCTAAATTTAAAGATATAGAAAATGGACAGAGTTGAAATGAGGTTGACGTAATCCTGTCTGACTACGTACTGTAACTTTCAGCTTAATGCGGTACACATAATTTACAAGCCTTGTAGCAGAGAGCCTATCTCGGATTATACATTAATTCCAGGATATATCATCTTTCGTTTGAAGTCGCAAATTAAATCCAGTCTGTGGTTAAAAGCAATTGACTCTTGGCTGTAACATTAGAAGCAAACACATTGGATGGTAGTGTATTCTGTAATATATTTTGTCCCCTGTGTGCTCTTTTCGTTTCTGTTTATTTGTTTAAACCTTTACAAGATACCACACAGCTGGAGCTACAAAACTAATACTGTTGAAACTGAAAGTCCCTTGCATGGTGATGGACGTGCACCCCTGCCCTGAGTGCCCCAACTGTCTGGATCTTTGAAGCTGATGTTTGTTGTCATCAGCAAACAAGAATCATGCGTGTGCTCCATGACATATGCCTGTCTCACATGTTGCATTTTTTTGTACCAGGAGGGGCGAACAAGTGCTACCCTCAAAGTATTAAAATGCTACTGCCTTTGCCTCTTAAGTAGCATGAGTGTAGTGGTGACAGCATACAGTGTAGTGATCAGTAGGAGTGAACAGGTCTTTTTACCTGGGTCACTGGAGTGAGGCCTACAGGCTCACTTATTTAGAGTTTCACTGCTGTGTGCTTAAGTCACCCTAGGCCTACATCGGTTTGGTGTGTATCGCTGCACAGTGCTTGTGTGTTGTACATGTGCTAGGTTTAAGTGTACCTGTGGATGGTACAACACAGGGATGAAGCAAAGCTGTGCAGTTTGTGTCTGTTATATGCATGTGTTGGGTATATGTGTGCATGTTAATGATACAATACATGGAGGGTTCTTCGTCCCATTTTGGGAGACCCAGGCTAACTGGAGGATCAACAAGAGATAAAGGAATACCCCCTAAACAGGTTTGTGGATTGCTTCATTCCTGCGAGCTCAGTGGGATACACTGGAGGTAATGAGAGCTAGACTCTTCTGTATACTTCAAGTGGTGCTCTTTCATTCAGAGAGAGGTCATTGGGAAGGTGCCTGGGCACATCTCAGCAGAGATGGGGCTGATATGAGAATTATGAAGAGTAGGGCTGAGGCCCTAGGGTAACATTTTGAAACACATATTACTGTGGCTGACATCCATGTGTGAACCTCCTCTAGTCACTTCCATGGCCTGTGTTGTGGGGATATCAGAGAATTGGAGTTGCTCCTGTTGAGACGCAGCCTGCGTTCTAGTGGGGTATCCTGGCAATTAGATCCCTGTAGCGCGGTGTAAGGAGATGGCTGCTACACTGATAGGTTCAGTCAGTCAGTCAAATTCTGTTTTCGTTTTATGCAACTATAAAAGTAAGATACAGATCACATTTAAATTATTGAAAGTTAACACTAGATTCCAATATGTGTCTACAAAATACAATCTTAATAGCATCCTCACATTTCCATTAGTCACAATTGATATGTACAAACACTAAATTCGTTTAGTTTACAGGTAAAAAGATTACTTAAAAAGTAAATACAAAAAAATCTGTATGTGCAAAGAGAATCACATTAGAAGTGTTACACATTTAAAGTTAGGATGCCAAGCACTGCCTTAAGGACAATCTTAGTGACCTCCTCACAAAATGTAATCTTACCAAAATATGTCTTAGATCTAATTAATTTTAAAAATGCTCATTTATAAAGATCACTTCCATAAAATGCAATACAGTGAAATAATTTACTTACAATGTTCCTTATTTGTACTACAGTGGAAGTACATTTATATATCAATTCACATATATATTCAATTTTAAGGCGCTGGATATAGTAAAGTGCCAGCCCACATTTTCTAATATTCGGTCAGTACCCTTATTAGTAGAATAAGAAATTCTTTCCGTGGTTTAATATATAACCGGCAAAAAAAGAGAAAATTTAGCATATTTTGGGCTGATTTATGATTACATGGACAAGGATCCAAAAGGGATACAAAATATACTTTTCCGGGATAGGAGACCAAAATATGTGCAATGCCGAACCTCAATCTAATGAGAAAGAACTTTTTAGAATGGTAACAAGGAAGCAAAAGGTAAAGTTCTATGCTTTCAGTCATGATCAGAGGTAAGTATTCAGCCACCCTCTTCTTAGTCAACTCTGTACGTTCCAAATGTTCCAGTGAAAAATTTAGAAGATCCTGTTTTAACTGAGTTTTTGAGATAGTTGCAATGAGTTATGGTTTAGAAAAACAGTCTGCTCTCCCAGTAAGCTCAAGCTGCTTTCGAACATGGCTGAGCCATGGTATTTTATGCCTGTGGTCAAGGCCTATGCAATCCTGAATTATTGCGCTATTAAGTGCAGGTTCCTCTTTTCACCAGATAGATCTCCATAACATGAAAAGGGCAATTTGAATACAGTGTTTTAGAGGCAACAAACTTAATTCCTTGTGAGATAATATTAACAGCAAGCTACTAGGGACTGCCTGAAGCCATCTGAGAAAAATATTTCCTATTATCCGCAAAGGTGAAACGTTACAAAAGCCCCAACCTCCTGCCCCATACATAATGACAGAGAAGGGACCGCGCAACATAGATGTTAATAAGTGCGTCAATTGGTTTGGAGCCCAATTTCTTTGGAAACCTAAATAAGGCCTGCATAGTTTGGTGAAAACACCTTTTCCTAACCTTCATGAGATGGCTCCAAGACCCTCTTTGGTCCAATTGAACTCCTAAATAGGAGAAAGTAGATACATAGAGCAACTTATCATTATCAATAAAACAGCGTTGAAAAGACAGATGAGTTTTCCGAACCGCCATGACATGTGACTTGGCTGTCTTTAAATTTAGACCGACGTCACTCATGAAATCACTAAATCTATTTAAAAGTATTTGCAGGCCAATGCCAGTCTTGGAAATCAGTACACAATCATCCGCCTAGAGCAGAGCTGGAAGGCTTCTAGAACTGACCCTCGGCACGTCTTTCCCCCCCTGATTAAGATGACTCTCAAGATCATTTATGTACAAGCAAAACAAAAAACGGGCTAAAACGCACCCTTGTCTTACTCCACTCCTCATTTTAAAATGTGCAGTGAGTTCAGCGTCTGCCCCATATCTCACTCTCACTGTCACATTCTGATGCATCTCTGCTATGAAGTGGACTAAGGAAGAATCAATGCCCACATCCAGCATTTTTTGCCATAATTTCCCTCTCTCCCACAGATGTTAAGTCCAATAATCCTAAGTAGAGGATTCGGTTCTTTGCCAACAAATACTTGCTTATGACCAGGTGGAGACTGAGACATTGCTCAACAGTGCCCAAGCTTCTCCTAAAACTATACTGGATGTCTGAAAATGTCCCCCTATCTGTTACCCAGGCTTCGAGAAGGTCTATCAAAACCATGACCATTAAGTTACATGTAAAATCAATCAAAGAGTTTGGGTGTTAGCATTTTGGATTTGACCTGTCTCCCTTTATAAAAATAGCAACTATGGGCACACTGGAAAATGATTTTAACGAACCCAGGTTCTCCACACAACTAAAAATATTAGTTAGAACACAGAGCCATAGATCTGGGTTTGACAGAAAGAGATCAGTGGGAACACCACCCAGACCAGAAGATTTATTCTTAATAGTCTGTTGTAAGGCTTTTCAACCTTCTGGTAGGTGGGGGAGGCAACGTTTGGTCATTCTTGCCTGTAAAATTCTCACCAAGCTCTGGCGGCAATCTGTAGAAAACGTGATCCCTATGGCTCTCATATGAGACAGAAAAGTGGTCAACCCATCCACTGGGAGGGACTATGACATCAATGCTTGTGTTAAGACTATCCTGAAAATAAGAAGCATTGATATCTTCCAAAATAGGCTGGGGTGTTTACTAACAGCAGCATCATGTACTTTATCCCAAGCCTCCTGTCTGATAGTCACCCTGTGGGCCATAAAGGCCTGCTTGTATTGGTACCTGCAAATATTCACCAACGCTTTAGCCCTAGGTTTCTGTTTCAAGATTACTGTAAGTCCACAAACAATGACTGTTAAACCATATGTGGAACTTTTTGGCTTTTGGCTTTCTAGCATCCTACAGGGTATACAGACATAATATCGACAACAAAAATATCGAGGTAGTTAAATATCGAGTTTAAAATATTGAGTAGACAGAATATAGATAAGACAGAATATAGACTACAAAAATATCGAATAGAAGGACAATAATATCGAATCAAAAATATAGAATGGACAGAATATCGAATGGACACAATATAGACAATAGAAATATCGAGGGACAGAATATAGACAACAAAAATATAGATGGATAGAATATAGACAACAAAAATATCGGATTTTAGGTAAATAACTAAGTCAATTTATGGGTAGTATAATTCTGGAGCGGGTTGTGGGTTTATGGGGGAATAGGGTGGGAAGTAATTTAATTATAATTAATTAAATATTTTAATTTATTGGTATTTATATACAATTAATTGTTAATTAATTATTAATTGACAAATAATGAAAATATAATTGGTAATTAATTTTTATTAATTGATTAATTGATAATTATGTAAATTTTATTTATTTATTTTCTGGATCGGGTTGTGGGTTTATAGGGGAATAGGGTGGGAAGTAATTTAATTATAATTAATTAAATATTTTAAATTATTGGTATTTATGTACAATTAATTGTTAATTAATTATTGATTTGAAATTAATTAAAATATAATTGGTAAATAATTTTATTAATTGATTAATTGATAATTATGTAAATTTTATTTATTTATTTTCTGGATCGGGTTGTGGGTTTATAGGGGAATAGGGTGGGAAGTAATTTAATTATAATTAAATAAATATAATAATTTATTTGTATTTATTTACAATTAATTGTTTATTATTTTTTATTTGGCAATGAATTAAAATATAATTGGTAATTAATTTTTATTAATTGATAATTATGGTAATTGTATTCATTTATTTTCTGGAGTGGGTTATAGGTTTATAGGGGAATAGGGTGGGAAGTAATTTAATTATAAATAATTAAATATATATATATTTTTTGGTATTTATTTAGATTTAATTGTAATTTAATTTGTAATTGGTAATTATTTATTTTTATTGGTAATTCATTTTTATTAATTGATTAATTGATAATTATGTTATTATTATTATTGTGTCTTTTATAAAGCGCGCAGCTACCCCAACGGGATGTCCCGGCGCTGATTGAATTAGAAGACGGTCTCTCAAGGTGGGAATTACTGGCGAAACAGGAATGTTTTCAAGGATCGGCAGAATTCGAGTTCTGAATTACTCCTGCGTAGATCCAAAGGTAGTTTGTTCCATCTTTGGGCAGCGCATAGCTCAAAGGTTTTGCCTCCAGCCCGGGCTTTTTTAAATCTTGGAGTAATCAATAGAAGTTTAGCATTTGAACGAAGGGCTCTCGGATTACTGTACGGTCGGAGGGTAGTCCGTAAATGGGCGGACCCATTGCCTTTGGTAGTTCGGTAAGCCAATGTCATTGCTTTAAACTCTATGCGTTTACTCATGGGGAGCCAATGCAGTTCCCTTAGGTAAGGTGAGATATGCTACCTGCGGGAGAGGCCACCAATCAACTGCGCAGCAGCGTTTTGTACAATCTGGAGTTTATGACAAAGGCCTTTGGTTAGTCCTAGATACAGCCCGTTGGCGTAATCCAAGTGAGAGATTATCAACGCATGGACTATTGTTTTCCTATTGGCACAAGGCAGATAATTGATTAGTTTTTTTCAGGGTTTTTATCTTCGAAAAACAAGCAGCTGAGACTGTATGAACCTGACTCCCAAAGGATAGTTTGTTGTCCCATCGAACTCCTAAGTTTCCAACTGAATCCTTAGGAGTAGGGGCTTGGCCCAGATCTTCCGGCCACCACAGATTCGAATTTAAAGGAGATGGCTGATTGAAGAAGAGTACTTCCGTTTTATCTGCATTCAATCTCAGATAGTTGACATCCATCCATTTGGCGATGTCTCTTAAGCAGGTTTTAAGGGGGTCAAAAGCACTACAAGAAGATTCCTCAAACGTGAAAAGCAGCTGAATATCATCAGCATAGGACGTTGTTTTAATTCCTGAGCGAGAAATCAGTTCCGCTAATGGCTTGAAGTATATATTAAAAAGAAGAGGGCTGAGAGGCGAGCCCTGAGCGACACCCCATTTCAGTGGCCTGGCTGTTGAAGTGACGGGAGGGGTGTGGACTTGCTGTTTACGATTGGATAAGAACGAACCGATCCATTCGAGGACCTTACCCTGAATTCCCATAGCTTTCAGAATTTCCAGCAGTATGGAATGAGAGACGGTGTCGAATGCTGCTGATAAATCCAGCAGCACCAACACCGCTCTCGAGCCTCGATCCAGAGTCCAGCATACAGAATCAGCCATCTCAATAAGGGCTGACTCCATGCTGTAGCCCTTACGAAAGCCATGTTGGGTGTCATGAAAAAGGCCATTGAGCTCAACAAAGCTGGCAATTTGCTGGTGGACTAGTCTTTCCAGAATCTTGGCAGGAGCTGGATGTAGTGGGTTGTGGGTTTATAGGGGAATTGGGTGGGAAGTCATTTAATTGTAATTCATTACATTTATTAATATATAAATTCGTATTTATTTTGAATTAATTGTTAATTATTTTTAAATGTTCTAATAATTTTTTGTTATTTGTAAATATTTTGTCTTAATAGGGAATTATTTTTTAGTAATTAAATTAATTTTATTATTTAAAATTGAATAATTATTATAATATCTTAAATTGAGAATTAATTTTAATTAATTTGTAATTGGTATTAATATTTAATTTATTTTCAAATATATATGAAGTTTTACTTTCCCTACTTTTGCACTCTCTGGAGTGGGAATAGTAATTTTTACTCTTACGCTATCCAACTCTTTCTGTATGGTGCACTCTCTGGAGTGGGAATAGTAATTTTTACCCCTACGCTATCCAACGCTTTCAATACTGTTGCACTCACTGGAGTGGGAATAGTAATTTTAATTTCTATGCTATCCAACGCTTTCCCTACTGTTGCACTCTCTGGAGTGGGAATAGTAATTTTTACCCTCCCACTATCCAACGCTTTCCCTACTGTTGCACTCTCTGGAGTTGGAATAGTAATTTTTAGCCCTACGCTATCCAACGTTTTCCCTACTGTTGCACCCACAGTAATTTTTACCCCTACGCTATCCAACGGTTTCCCTACTGTTGCACTCTCTGGAGTGGGAATAGTAATTTTTACCCTCCCACTATCCAACGCTTTCCCTACTGTTGCACTCTCTGGAGTGGGAATAGTAAATTTTACCCCTACACTATCCAACGCTTTCCATACTGTTGCACTCTCTGGAGTGGGAATAGTAATTTTTATCCCAACGCTATCCAACGATTTCCTTACTGTTGCGCTCTTTGGAGTGGGAATAGTTATTTTTACCCTCCCACTATCCAACGCTTTCCCTACTGTTGCACTCTCTGGAGTGGAAATAGTAATTTTTCCCCCTGGCGCTATCCAACGCATTCAATACTGTTGCACTCACTGGAGTGGGAATAGTAATTTTAATTTCTATGCTATCCAACGCTTTCCCTACTGTTGCACTCCCTGGAGTGGGAATAGTAATTTTTACCCTCCCACTATCCAACACTTTCCCTACTGTTGCACTCTCTGGAGTGGCAATAGTAATTTTTACCCTCCCACTATCCAACGCTTTCCCTACTGTTGCACTCTCTGGAGTGGGAATAGTAATTTTTACCCCAACGCTATACTACGTTTTCCCTACTGTTGCACTCACTGGAGTGGGAATAGTAATTTTTACCCCTACGCTATCCAACGCTTTCCCTACTGTTGCACTCACTGGAGTGGGAATAGTAATTTTTACCCCTACGCTATCCAACCGTTTCCCTACTGTTGCACTCTCTGGAGTGGGAATAGTAATTTTTACCCTCCCACTATCCAACGCATTCCCTACTGTTGCACTCTCTGGAGTGGGAATAGTACATTTTACCCCTACACTATCCAACGCTTTCCATACTGTTGCGCTCTCTTGAGTGGGAATAGTAATTTTTACCCCTACGCTATCCAACGATTTCCTTACTGTTGCCCTCTTTGGAGTGGGAATAGTTATTTTTACCCTCCCACTATCCAACGCTGTCCCTACTGTTGCATTCTCTGGAGTTTGAATAGTAATTTTTACCCCTATGCCATCCAATGCTTCCCCTACTGTTGTACTCACTGGAGTGGGAATAGTAATTTTTACCCCTACGCTATCCAACGTTTTCCCTACTGTTGCACTCTCTGGAGTGGGAATAGTAATTTTTACCCCTACGCTATCCAACGCTTTCCCTACTGTTGCACTCTCTGGAGTGGGAATAGTACATTTTACCCTTACACTATCCAAGGCTTTCCATACTGTTGCGCTCTCTGGAGTGGGAATAGTAATTTTTCCCCTACGCTATCCAACGATTTCCTTACTGTTGCGTTCTTTGGAGTGGGAATAGTTATTTTTACCCTCCCACTATCCAACGCTTTCCCTACTGTTGCACTCTCTGGAGTGGGAATAGTAATTTTTACCCCTACGCTATCCAACGCTTTCAATACTGTTGCACTCTTTGGAGTGGGAATAGTAATTTTAATTTCTATGCTATCCAACACTTTCCCTACTGTTGCACTCTCTGGAGTTTGAATAGTAATTTTTACCCCTATGCCATCCAATGCTTCCCCTACTGTTGTACTCACTGGAGTGGGAATAGTAATTTTTACCCCTACGCTATCCAACGTTTTCCCTACTGTTGCACTCTCTGGAGTGGGAATAGTAATTTTTACCCCTACGCTATCCAACGCTTTCCCTACTGTTGCACTCTCTGGAGTGGGAATAGTAATTTTTAACCTCCCACTATCCTACGCTTTCTCTACTGTTGCACTCTCTGGAGTGGGAATAGTAATTTTTACCCCTACGCTACCCAACGCTTTCCCTACTGTTGCACTCACTGGAGTGGGAATAGTAATTTTTACGCCTACGGTATCTAACGCTTTCCCTACTGTTGCACTCACTGGAGTGGGAATAGTAATTTTTACCCCTACGCTATCCAACGCTTTCCCTACTGTTGCACTCTTTGGAGTGGGAATAGTAATTTTTACCCCTACGCTATCCAACGTTTTCCCTACTGTTGCGTTCTTTGGAGTTGGAATAGTAATTTTTACCTCTACGCTATCCAATGTTTTCCCTACTGTTGCACTCACTAAAGTGGTTATATTAAATTTAACACTCGTGCTATCCTATGGTACAAATATTGTATATGATTTGTTAATAATATGTATATATATATCATGGATTTTAATTTAAGCAAAATGTGGTCCTTAACCCAATTGTTGAAAATATTTTGATGAGGCAAATTTGTTTACAAGTTGGTTTTTCATGCACATTGTCACTTTTTCTTCCTCTGGACAAAATATTGGTCACAATTAATCTTTTGCACTTTCAGGACATGCACTGTTTGTACTTTAAAAACTAGAACTTTAAGATCTTACCCAACTATTATTCTGATCTTGTTGATCATTTTATAAATATTCGAACTATTTAAAGATGGAATTTTTATAACTCACTCCCCCCTTTTTTTCTTGCCCCCCTCTAGATACAAGTATGTGATGGATTTACCTGGAGACTTCTGATTTAAACTTGTATATACATGTGACTCTATTTTCTATGTACCAATGTATTTATACGGTCATATAGGCACCTCTACTATATTTTGAATGTGTCTTTTATTTCCATGATCACGTGATACATGGAGGGGGCGGTGGAGATTGGGTGAAATGTGCACTATAAAAATAGAAAATGTACAAACATGTGAACAAGGGCTCTGGTAGCCCGAAACGCGTAATGCACTCTCGCACAAACTTGAGCAAATAAAAAGAAGAAACCTGACATTTGGTCCTGTGGTCTGTCTCCTGGGTTTTCGTTTCTGGATACAAGGAGTTTCTCGTGGATATATATATATATATATATATATATATATATATATATATATATATATATATATATATATATATATATATATATATATATATATATATATATATATATATATATATATATATATATATATATATATATATATATATATTACCTACTGGCGGTCGCCAGTAGGTAGTTATAGTTAGGATTTTTTTCAATGTTAAATCTCACAATTCTATTTGGAATAACTTTGGCACCAGTTGACGAATCTGCCTGAAAATTTCCTCAAAATGGCCTCGTCGAGTTCCGGTGTTTCCCTGAAAGTTTGGGGGGGATTTGTCAAGCGGGGGCCGAGATAAAAGGGGGGGTCCCAAAACGCGTTTTCCCCATGTTAATTTCCATAGGGCGGTCGATTTCACTTTTAGCTCGAACGGCTTAATGGATTTACACCAAACTTGGCAAAATTGTAGGGACTAGTAGCCCGATGTGCCTTTGCTATGTCTCAAGATATGTGCTCCAGTGGATTTTGAGTAATTTAGGTTCAAAAAAATATATATATCTATAGGCGCCCCCCGGTACGCGCTCCGAGAAGCGCACTGGGCGCGCCACGCGACTTGCGCGCAGAAAGCTGATTGGCTCTTGGGTGTCTGTAAACATTCTAAACAGTCTGGAGCGGCCGCCATCTTGTGTCTCGGTAAAATCGAGACACAAGAGGTGGCAAAAACAAAGGGGGGAATTGACCATAAGGGGGCAGGGTAGACCCCCTCCTGACCCCCTAGGTTTAATGTGGGGGCTAAAATAGGGTCCTGCGGGGCATTTAAAAAAAAAAAATTCGATTTGCACGCGGGGAGCGCCCGGTACGCGCACCGGGGAGCGAAGCACGGGGAAAATCCAGGACCATATTTATGAAGGCCTTGCGCTGCCAGTTTTGCGCTTCCTGTGCGTCACTTTTTGTGACGCACCAGCGGTGTAAATAAATGCGCCTTGTTACGCTATATTTAAAAAGTGACGCATCTACCTAGATGCGTCACTTTTTAAATATAGTGCAACGAGGCGCATTTTTTTACACCGCTGGTGCGATGCGTCACTTTTCTGTGCGCACTCCTTACGACATTCCAGATGTGTCATATTTAATGTATGACGAATCATGTTGCAAGGAGTTACAGATACGTCAGTATTTCTGACATATCTGTAAACATAAAAGTGACGCATTGCTGGAGTGCGTCACAAAAGTCACTTAAAACCCTGCGCCACATTATATCTGCGTCAGGTATAATGTATGCAGAGGGGGTGTTCCCCCGCAAAAAGCTTTGTAATAGTGACGCAGTGAAATCTATGAGATTTCACTGCGTCACTTTTAGGATGCTGTTGCGTCAAAATCTTGCACCTGCCTCACAGCAGGTGTAAGACTGACGCAGACCTTTCACATGGTGCTTTTCCCATGTGAAAGGACGCATTACTGGAGTTGCGTCACTTTTGTGACGCACTCCAGTAATGTGTCAATTTTGTGTTTACAGATACGTCAGAAATACTGACGTATCTGTAACTCCTTGCGAATTGATTAGTCATAAATTAAATATGACATATCTGGAATGTCATAAGGAGTGCGCCCAGAAAAGTGACGCATCGCTGGTTTCACGTAGCGATGCGTCACTTTTCAGAAATGAGGCCTCCAGTTTATTCACTGTGTCACCTCTACGACCCTTTCTTGCGTCAATACGTCCCTTTTGCATACATTACACCTGACGTAGGAATAATGTGGCACAGGGGTTTACAAAGTGATGTATTTACCTAGAAACGCCACTTTGTAAATATGAATAAATAAGGTGCATTTTTTATTGGAATGTTGTGTCACAAAAAGTGATGCTTTGGTGGCGTTAAAGTGACGCATGGCTTCATAAATGAGGCCTTCTACCTTCAACTCCAGCAATGCATCTTTTCTTATTCTTCAACACTCCTGTTCTTTTTCAACATTTTCATTGAATATCAACATTCCCCATATTCACTCTTCTTCTCATAACTTTCTTTCCTAACACTCACCTTCTTTCAGTCCTCCTACTTCACTTCTTTTTTCCTCTCATACCTTTCTGTTCTTTCTTACTCATTCTCCTTTCAATTATCAATGCACTCTATTTCACTTACTCTTTTTCATTTTTTTAAGAATATAGCTCTTTGATGAGAATTGGAGAAAGTTCTGAAAAGAACTTTTGGTTTTCTCCTTTTTTCAAAACAGGAACAAAAACAGGGAATGGAAACTGCTCAACAGGAGCAAAAAAACCAAAAAAAATAGGGGTGGGAAGGGCAGTGATGGTTCTCCAATGCTCGAACCATGAGCTGGACACTTTGCTCCCCATAGGTGAGGAGTTGATTGCAGTATCTGCATCTGACGATTCCATGGTTAAATGCAGGTTGAATGTTTGGCACCTGCTCCTGTGATTGCCCCCTCCCAGAAGAAGTTGTTCCTCCGGTGGATGTAGAGGCCCCATCACTGGGAACCTCTTGTGCCAGAGCCCTGACACTTTCCCGGGCAAAATTCTGGGCGTGTTTCCTCTGGACATGGCGGATCATTGTGAAGTTCCCAAAAGAGTACTTTTTCAAAGGGTTACCTCGTAACAGCTCTTCTTTGCAGATCCTGTACTGCACTTTTGGAGCATTTACCTTTTTTTGTCCAGGTGGGATTTAAAAAAATTTCCAAATGAAATGTTCCTTAACTTTTCGTTGAGGATGCTCTTCATTAATGAATTCTGGGTCATCCTCACTGCTGGATTGTCTGGCAGCCATTGTAAAACCAAGAAATATCCTAAAGCAAAAAGGCAGGTCTTTCAGTCACAAAAGTGAAAGAAGAAGTGAAGGAAATGGGTGGGGATTTCATTCTTTGTAAAAAAAACTGTTAGCAACCAATGAAAAGTGTTATTTTAAGGTCACATGACTCGACGCGCTTACGCTGCGTGCTCCGGAGCGCTTCCGGGTGCGTTTACGCGGCGCAAACGTAGGCGCTTCCGGGGCGCATACGTGGCGCGAACGTAGGCGCTTCCGGGTACGTTTACGCGGCGCAAACGTAGGCGCTTCCGAGGGCGCTTACGTTGCGCGCCGAAGTGACGTCATCAAACTTTTACGGAAATGCATAATCATTTTCCTTATAAAAAAAAACTGATTTTATTTGTATGGTACGAAATGTTTTGCATTATTATTAACTTTTCATTCATATTTTTTTTCACGAACGAAAGTAGCGCTCTGGGTGCGCTTTCCGGTGAGCTTACCGGTTAGCTTACAGGAAAGCTTACCGGAGAGCATACCGGAGAGCTTACCGGAGCGCGCACCCAGAGCGCAAAAGAAAAAAATTATATATAAAAAAAAAAAAAGAATACTTACACAAAACAGCAAATTGTAAAAAAAATAAAAAGGTTAGAAACTCGATATAGAAAGGAATTAGCATTTAAAAAAACCTTTGAAATTCACTGAAAAAACCATAGGTTTCACACCAGTTATAGATAGGAATTAGCATTTAAAAAACCTATCAAATTCACTGAAAAAAACATAGGTTTCACACCAGTTATAGTTACCTGGAAATTTTACTGACATAAAACCATTGAAATTCCCACGTTATAGTTAGTTGGACTCACTATAACTTGCGTGTGTGATGCACTGCTGATGACATCACATATTACATCACTCATGACATGGTCAGTGACATCACTCATGACATCACTGATGACACCATCCAGTGAATGTGTGTCTTTCTGAAAAATAAATATGTTTTATATATGTATATGTAAAGCTCGATGGAAGAATAAATGTTTCAATAAGTGTCTTAATGGATGTTTTTTAAAAAAAAAAATTGATTGGTTAACTGGCTTATTAAGTGTATCATAGTGAATACATATATTAGCGAGTATTGTTTAAATATTTAAATGTTTGTATCAGTGTTTCACTTTGTGTATAAGTGGCTGCATGGGTTGGTGAGTAGCTACATGTGTGTGTATATGGGTTATTAGATTTTTTTTTAGTATCAGTATAAGTGTCTGTATGATTTGGTGGGGGTGTTACTTAGCACATAGATGCATCAATGAATGACTCACTGTTTGTATGTGTTTTGAAGACAGCATATGTGCCGGACTGTATGTGTGAATGAGTGTGTATATGTATGTGTTAGTAATTGAATGACTGTCTTACTAGTGTCTTTATCAATAACTACATATGTTTTAATCTAGTATATGTGAGTATTGATGTATATAAGTGAGTATATGTGAGAGTGAGAGATTGAAAGAGTTCTTGTTTTAATAAGTATGTGTTTCTATAAGTGATTGTTTAAGAGAGTAAGTATGTGTAAGTTTCCTTAGAAGTAAGGTGGTAGTGTGTGTATAGCTGTATATGCAAAAAAATGGATGTTCAATAGTTTATTTGCATGTGTGAGTATGTGTGTGAGCAACTTTTGGAAGACTGTCGGAGTGTTAACGGCTGTATAGGTGTCTCACTACATATGATGAGTGAGTATATGTATGCATGACTATATAGAACTGTTGGTGAATGAGTGGATGTGTATATAAATGGTGGAATTACTGAATTGGTTGTTGTAACTGGTATAGGTATCTCCACTTTTTTGAAAATGTTAGTTTCTATCTTTGAATATGTGTTTGAAGGGTTACTTTACAGTGAAAGGAGGTCAGTCACAATGTCACAAGGATGGTGTCATCAGTGATGTCATGAGTGATGTCACTGACCATGTCATGAGTGATGTAATATGTGATGTCATCAGCAGTGCATTACACGCGCAAGTTATAGTGAGTCCAACTAACTATAACGTGGGAATTTCAATGATTTTATGTCAGTAAAATTTCCAGGTAACTATAACTGGTGTGAAACCTATGGTTTTTTCAGTAAATATATATATATATATATGTGTGTGTGTGTATTAAAAAAAAATTATTTTAAAGTTACATTAATTATTTAGCAATTTTACATTTATTTAATTATTTTAAGTATGTTTAAATTAATTATATTTATTATCATATTACTTTTAAATTAATTTTAAGACATTTAAAAAATTCGATATTTTGACAGTCTGTATTTTTTACAATTGATATTTTGGAGTAGATATTTTTGTACTTACCTGTTTGTAGATAGGCAGTCGATATTCTGGCATTCTATATTTTTACCTCGATATTTTGGTAGGTCGAAATTTTGTCTGTCCATATTATGTCAGTGATCCATCCTATAGTAGTTCATTGATTGTGTAGGTTATATCAGCAAAGGCTTCAAGCATGCTTTTAGGATTTATTTCACTCCCTAAACAGACTAGAATGTGTGCTTTATTTTCTTTCATTAACTTCTGTAGGATAAAATCAGGATTTCAGAGGCCCATTTACGCAAGAGTCCCTTGTTTTTATTATGAGTTATCTGATGTATATTCAATTCTGTGGAGCGTTTTTCGTTCTGTACATCAAACTGAATAGACCATGGAAAATGGTCACTGAAACATTTTTTCAAAATAGAAAAACCCACTGCCTTTGGTTTGTAGTACTCCCAAAGAGCAATAAAATCTATAAGACTACCTCTGCCTCAACCAATATATGTGACCTGATCCTGAGCCTGTTGCAAGATAAGATCCATTGACAAGATTAGAGAAATTTAAGATAGATTAGAATAAAAAATGTCTCCACAGGGATTGTGTTCAAAGTGGCATCTGTCCTCAATATCCTCTCCCATCAAGCCACAAGCTGATGTTTTAGATAGCGGACATAATCTACAGTTAAAATCCCTAGCCCAAAGAATATTATTGTCTGTGTTGAGTTCCATTATGTGTTTGCTACGGAGTGTTAAAGCCTTGCAGCTATATCATAGTTATCAGAAACAAAGTTGTTGTGATACAAATTAACAATAACCAGTGTCACATTAGGCTCATATGCAAAATGAATGAATTGAAAATGAGGTGAGTCAAGATAAGTGCTGTAGACCTTATCACCCAGAGTAGTTGCTATTAAGGTGAGCAAGCGGCCTTAGTGATGTCCCGTCAAGGAGTTCTCAGCTGGGGTGTGGAATGATAAGAACCCATCAATATGCACTTTGTCCCGGACCCAGGTTTCTTGTTGACAAACAATATTATAGCTCTTAACTAGCAGCCCGTCCCGACATTGTCCGGGTATGAATTGCTGCCGGCCAGTAGTATATGTTTTGCAGGATTTCGTTTTGATAGCATTTCTTATCTGTGACAGGCCTGTGAAACGCTCCGATTCAGAGTGCACTGCTGGGCACTTAAGAGTGCGCGTTCAGTAGTTTGTGAACTCGAGTTTCCCTACTTTATTTTTCCTTGCAATATTATATAGCGCGAACTCGACAACATGGCTTGAGCACAATTTACATTACAGAAGAACACATTCATTTGTGGTAGGCAAGGGGAGACAAAGCGATTTGCCTGGAATCACAGGATGTTGAGCTGATGCTGAGATTCGAACGTAGCTCCCCAGCTCTAAAGTTCGCAATTCTAGAACTTGTGGCGGGAGGTGTGTCTAAAAGTGCATGTCGGTGCTGGCCATTAATGAGAGAGACCTGTGCATTTTTCAAATCGGTGGTGAAAAAATATGAGTATGTTGCTGGAGATGTGGGCCGCCGTGCCACCAATGTACTTACCGGGGGAGGGTAAACACCCATTATTCCGCAACTTTCTTTCCGCATACCATCACTCCGCATACTTTCATTACGAATGTACCATGACTCCGCAATGCCATTATAACGCATGGAATTACATTTTATATGCTTTTACTACGCATACATTTACAAATAAATTTGTTGTAAATGCCTGAATGGTAAAAGCAAGTTTTTTTTAATGTTTGAATAAGATAAGTATGGGTATAAGGATATATGTTTTGGGGTAGGGAGGTATATGTTTTGGGGTGTTTGGATATTTTAAGGGTTCAGATATAGGGGCTCATTAGGATGGTGGACAGAAGTGCCTCCGCAGCCCTGGAGTATGCAGAACATGCCTTTTCTGCGTCCGCCTGTCGCGGTCACTCCGTCCGCCATATCAGGATAGGAAAGACTGTCCAAATTGCGTCTGCGACGGAAGAGCACGCTCCGCGGGCCAAGTACACCCGACCACCCGGCGGACGTAACCAATCCATAGACTCCGCCGTACGGACTGACGTCTAGGACCGTCCCCCAAATCAAGATGGCGGAAAATACATATAAAAGCGCTGCGGAAAAACAACCTGCATGAACACTGCGGATGCCCCACAGCGAACATACCCACCACGAGCTGCTCGCCGACATGGACCCAACACTACACGCTTACCCGATACTCTTCGCGATCCACCACGTTCTAGTCTTGGCCCACTACCGAGGACGACGCAGGTACGCTACAAACCATTCGCTGTCTGGAGGGAAGTACCTGCAAGGGTCGTGACGTTGGGAGGGGGAGTGTCATGTATCTGAACCCACTGATTTGAAGCAAATACAAAACACACCTGTATCACACACGCAGGAATGACTCCGACAAAGCACGACACATGATTGACTTGCTTTATTACACATAATCGGGGTACAATCACAGTGTATGTTTGAGCATGGGCATGGTGGCCACCACAGCTGGTACATCAGAGGCAGTACATGAGGGCACACAGCAGTATCAGCACAGCAACAGGGCAGTGTACGTAACAGAGCAGGCACATCAGTGGCAGCACATGAGGGCACACAGCAGTATCAGCACAGCAACAGGGCAGTGTACGTAACAGAGCAGGCACATCAGAGGCAGCACATGAGAGGGCAGACTGCAGTATCAGCACAGCAACAGGGCATAGTGGACACCAGAGCAGGTACATCAGAGGCAGTACATGAGAGGGCAGACTGCAGTATCAGAACACCAACAGGGCATAGTGGACACCAGAGCAGGTACATCAGAGGCAGTACATGAGAGGGGCTAAGTGCATCAACAGTCCATTGCACTGAACAGGTCCATCAGAGGCAGTACATGAGAGGGGCTAAGTGCATCAACAGTCCATTGCACTGAACAGGTCCATCAGAGGCAGTACATGAGAGGGGCTAAGTGCATCAACAGTCCATTGCACTGAACAGGTCCATCAGAGGCAGTACATGAGAGGGCAGACTGCAGTATCAGAACAGCAACAGGGCATAGTGGACACCAGAGGCAGTACATGAGAGGGCAGACTGCAGTATCAGAACACCAACAGGGCATAGTGGACATCAGAGCAGGTACATCAGAGGCAGTACATGAGAGGGCAGACTGCAGTATCAGAACAGCAACAGGGCATAGTGGACACCAGAGCAGGTACATCAGAGGCAGTACATGAGGGCACACAGCAGTATCAGCACAGCAACAGGGCAGTGTACGTAACAGAGCAGGCACATCAGAGGCAGCACATGAGAGGGCAGACTGCAGTATCAGCACAGCAACGGGGCATAGTGGACACCAGAGCAGGTACATCAGAGGCAGCACATGAGAGGGCAGACTGCAGTATCAGAACACCAACAGGGCATAGTGGACACCAGAGCAGGTACATCAGAGGCAGTACATGAGAGGGCAGACTGCAGTATCAGAACACCAACAGGGCACAGTGGACACCAGAGCAGGTACATCAGAGGCAGTACATGAGAGGGCATACAGCAGTATCAGAACACCAACAGGGCATAGTGGACACCAGAGCAGGTACATCAGAGGCAGTACATGAGAGGAGCTAAGTGCATCAACAGTCCATTGCACTGAACAGGTGCATCAGAGGCAGTACATGAGAGGGGCTAAGTGCATCAACAGTCCATTGCACTGAACAGGGCCATCAGAGGCAGTACATGAGAGGGGCTAAGTGCATCAACAGTCCATTGCACTGAACAGGTACATCAGAGGCAGTACATGCGAGGGCAGACTGCAGTATCAGAACAGCAACAGGGCATAGTGGACACCAGAGCAGGTACATCAGAGGCAGTACATGAGGGCACACAGCATTATCAGCACAGCAACAGGACATAGTGTACACCAGAGCAGGTACATCAGAGGCAGTACATGAGAGGGGCTAAGTGCATCAACAGTCCATTGCACTGAACAGGTCCATCAGAGGCAGTACATTAGAGGGGCTAAGTGCATCAACAGTCCATTGCACTGAACAGGTCCATCAGAGGCAGTACATGAGAGGGGATAAGTGCATCAACAGTCCATTGCACTGAACAGGTCCATCAGAGGCAGTACATGAGAGGGGCTAAGTGCATCGACAGTCCATTGCACTGAACAGGTCCATCAGAGGCAGTACATGAGAGGGGCTAAGTGCATCAACAGTCCATTGCACTGAACAGGTACATCAGAGGCAGTACATGAGAGGGGCTAAGTGCATCAACAGTCCATTGCACTGAACAGGTCCATCAGAGGCAGCACATGAGAGGGCAGACTGCAGTATCAGAACAGCAACAGGGCATAGTGGACACCAGAGCAGGTACATCAGAGGCAGTACATGAGGGCACACAGCAGTATCAGCACAGCAACAGGGCAGTGTATGTAACAGAGCAGGCACATCAGAGGCAGCACATGAGAGGGCAGACTGCAGTATCAGCACAGCAACAGGGCATAGTGGACACCAGAGCAGGTACATCAGAGGCAGTACATGAGGGCCCACAGCAGTATCAGCACCGCAACAGGGCATAGTGGACACCAGAGCAGGTACATCAGAGGCAGTACATGAGAGGGGCTAAGTGCATCAACAGTCCATTGCACTGAACAGGTCCATCAGAGGCAGTACATGAGAGGGGCTAAGTGCATCAACAGTCCATTGCACTGAACAGGTCCATCAGAGGCAGTACCTGAGAGGGCAGGCTGCAGTATCAGAACAGCAACAGGGCATAGTGGACACCAGAGCAGGTACATCAGAGGCAGTACATGAGAGGGGCTAAGTGCATCAACAGTCCATTGCACTGAACAGGTCCATCAGAGGCAGTACATTAGAGGGGCTAAGTGCATCAACAGTCCATTGCACTGAACAGGTCCATCAGAGGCAGTACATGAGAGGGGATAAGTGAATCAACAGTCCATTGCACTGAACAGGTCCATCAGAGGCAGTACATGAGAGGGGCTAAGTGCATCGACAGTCCATTGCACTGAACAGGTCCATCAGAGGCAGTACATGAGAGGGGCTAAGTGCATCAACAGTCCATTGCACTGAACAGGTACATCAGAGGCAGTACATGAGAGGGGCTAAGTGCATCAACAGTCCATTGCACTGAACAGGTCCATCAGAGGCAGCACATGAGAGGGCAGACTGCAGTATCAGAACAGCAACAGGGCATAGTGGACACCAGAGCAGGTACATCAGAGGCAGTACATGAGGGCACACAGCAGTATCAGCACAGCAACAGGGCAGTGTATGTAACAGAGCAGGCACATCAGAGGCAGCACATGAGAGGGCAGACTGCAGTATCAGCACAGCAACAGGGCATAGTGGACACCAGAGCAGGTACATCAGAGGCAGTACATGAGAGGGCAGACTGCAGTATCAGAACAGCAACAGGGCATAGTGGACACCAGAGCAGGTACATCAGAGGCAGGACATGAGGGCACACAGGAGTATCAGCACCGCAACAGGGCATAGTGGACACCAGAGCAGGTACATCAGAGGCAGTACATGAGAGGGGCTAAGTGCATCAACAGTCCATTGCACTGAACAGGTCCATCAGAGGCAGTACATGAGAGGGGCTAAGTGCATCAACAGTCCATTGCACTGAACAGGTCCATCAGAGGCAGTACATGAGAGGGGCTAAGTGCATCAACAGTCCATTGCACTGAACAGGTCCATCAGAGGCAGTACCTGAGAGGGCAGACTGCAGTATCAGAACAGCAACAGGGCATAGTGGACACCAGAGCAGGTACATCAGAGGCAGTACATGAGGGCACACAGCAGTATCAGCACAGCGACAGGGCAGTGTACGTGACAGAGCAGGCACATCAGAGGCAGCACATGAGAGGGCAGACTGCAGTATCAGCACAGCAACAGGGCATAGTGGACACCAGAGCAGGTACATCAGAGGCAGTACATGAGAGGGCAGACTGCAGTATCAGCACAGCAACAGGGCATAGTGGACACCAGAGCAGGTACATCAGAGGCAGTACATGAGAGGGGCTAAGTGCATCAACAGTCCATTGCACTGAACAGGTCCATCAGAGGCAGTACATGAGAGGGGCTAAGTGCATCAACAGTCCATTGCACTGAACAGGTCCATCAGAGGCAGTACATGAGAGGGGCTAAGTGCATCAACAGTCCATTGCACTGAACAGGTCCATCAGAGGCAGTACCTGAGAGGGCAGACTGCAGTATCAGAACAGCAACAGGGCATAGTGGACACCAGAGCAGGTACATCAGAGGCAGTACATGAGGGCACACAGCAGTATCAGCACAGCGACAGGGCAGTGTACGTGACAGAGCAGGCACATCAGAGGCAGCACATGAGAGGGCAGACTGCAGTATCAGCACAGCAACAGGGCATAGTGGACACCAGAGCAGGTACATCAGAGGCAGTACATGAGAGGGCAGACTGCAGTATCAGCACAGCAACAGGGCATAGTGGACACCAGAGCAGGTACATCAGAGGCAGTACATGAGGGCACACAGCAGTATCAGCACAGCAACAGGGCATAGTGGACACCAGAGCAGGTACATCAGAGGCAGTACATGAGAGGGGCTAAGTGCATCAACAGTCCATTGCACTGAACAGGTCCATCAGAGGCAGTACATGAGAGGGGCTAAGTGCATCAACAGTCCATTGCACTGAACAGGTCCATCGGAGGCAGTACATGAGAGGGGCTAAGTGCATCAACAGTCCATTGCACTGAACAGGTCCATCAGAGGCAGTACATGAGAGGGGCTAAGTGCATCAACATTCCATTGCACTGAACAGGTCCATCAGAGGCAGCACATGAGAGGGCAGACTGCAGTATCAGAACAGCAACAGGGCATAGTGGACACCAGAGCAGGTACATCAGAGGCAGTACATGAGGGCACACAGCAGTATCAGCACAGCAACAGGGCAGTGTACGTAACAGAGCAGGCACATCCGAGGCAGCACATGAGAGGGCAGACTGCAGTATCAGCACAGCAACAGGGCATAGTGGACACCAGAGCAGGTACATCAGAGGCAGTACATGAGGGCACACAGCAGTATCAGCACAGCAACAGGGCAGTGTACGTAACAGAGCAGGTACATCAGAGGCAGCACAAGTACGTATTCCAAGCAACCCGTCCCAAGGACCACAACAGTGGAAGTCTGTACACAATGGACAATGTACACACCATGTGCAATGACATGTGAGTGAAGTGAACAGCACCTCACATCACACTATCAGGTGGATTGTGTGAACTACCTGCATCGGACAGACTGCCAGCACCAGGAACTGGAGTGTGAGACACAGCCACAGCTCGAGTGACTGACACATGGGCCACAGACCCAGACACACTGCCAGCACCAGAAACAGGAGTCTGACACACAGCCACAGATGCAGTGACTGACACGTGAGCCACAGACCCAGACACACTGCCAGCACCTGATACAGGAGTGTGACACACAGCCACAGCTTGAGTGACTGACACATGCGCCACAGACCCAGATACACTGCCAGCACCTGATACAGGAGTGTGAGACACAGCCACAGCTCGAGTGACTGACACATGCGCCACAGACCCAGATACACTGCCAGCACCTGATATAGGAGTGTGAGACACAGCCACAGCTCGAGTGACTGACACATGCGCCACAGACCCAGATACACAGCCAACACCTGATACAGGAGTGTGAGACACAGCCACAGCTCGAGTGACTGACACATGGGCCATAGACCCAGACACACTGCCAGCACCAGAAACAGGAGATGGCACAACTGATACAGTGCTACTACATGATGCATGACAGCAAACAACAGACACAGTGCCACTATCTGACACATGCGAGTCAACTGCAGCTGCGCCACTGGGACCACTGAAATGATGAGCCACAGGGCTGTATGGGCCAGGAGGCAGGGTGGCTCTGGGAGCTGGGGATAGTTGCACTTGACCGACATTGGGTTGAGCATGTGTCAATGGTGTGTTTCTACGTCTCTTGGGGATATGTGAGTGCACCCTGGACAGGACAGGACTGGCAAGTGGTTCGGACGGAAATGAAATATCACCCACCATGGCTGGTGCATCTGCTGCCGGGGGTATGCTCTCTGGGGACGTGCTAGAGCCTGCTTGTCGTTTGCTGTGTGGCTGCCTTCTGGCCTCTGCAACATGTGTCGTGGGGGATGCTACAACAGGGCCCACCTTTCTCTGCTCCTGACGGGCCCTGATGGGAGTGGAGGTAAGGGGTGACTCCACCCCGGAGACATCTGTATTCCGTTCCCTCAACAACATCAGCCGCAGTGCAGCAAGGGGTGATGTATGCCTGTCCTTGATAGCGCTAGTGTCCATGGGAGAAGCCATGTCCCTTGGATGTTCCTTTTCCGTAGGAGGGATGTTGTCTCTGGACTTTCCCTGTTCCCTGAATGGTGCCCTGTTCCTGGCAGCAGACTTTTCGTCTCTGGTGTACCTGTCTCCAGAACACACCTTCTCCCTGTGTGTGTCCATGCCCTTGGGAGTGTCCCTGCTCTTCTTAGGTGCCTTTGTCTTGTGACTGACCTTGTCCCTGCCCTTGGGAGTGGCTCCTTCCTTACTGGTGTCCCTGCCCTTGGGAGTGGCTCCTTCCTTCCTAGTGTCCCTGCCCTTGGGAGTGGCACCTTCCTTCCTCGTGTCCCTGCCCTTGGGAGTGGCACCTTCCTTCCTCGTGTCCCTGTCCTTGGGAGTGGCTCCTTCCTTCCTAGTGTCCCTGTCCTTGGGAGTGGCTCCTTCCTTACTGGTGTCCCTGCCCTTGGGAGTGGCTCCTTCCTTCCTAGTGTCCCTGCCCTTGGGAGTGGCTCCTTCCTTCCTCGTGTCCCTGTCCTTGGGAGTGGCTCCTTCCTTCCTCGTGTCCCTGTCCTTAGGAGTGGCTCCTTCCTTCCTCGTGTGTCTGCCCATGGGAGTGACTCCTTCCTTCCTAGTGTCCCTGTCCGTGGGAGTGGCTCCTTCCTTCCTAGTGTCCCTGTCCCTGGGAGTGTCCCTGCTCTTCTGAGGTGCCTTTGTCTTCAGACTGTCCTTGTCCCTGCCCTTGGGAGTGTCCCTGCTCTCCAGAGGTGCCTTTGTGTTCTGACTGTCCTTGTCCAAGGTAGTGTCCATGGAACTGGGAGTAACCCTTGCCTTGGGAGTACCTTTTGTGTGGGATGCCTGTGTAGCATGTGAAGGCATTTCCCCCAACACCACTTGTGGATCCCGTGTGTGTACTCCAGTGTATCTGACGTTGTCTTTGTGAGCAGATTTTGCAGACCTAGGGGATGGTGTCTGAGCCCTCCGTGCCCTGACGTGCTGGCTGACGCTGCTTCTAGTGCAATAACCTGTATTTGAGTCCTGGTCAGAATATTCACTCCCCCCTGAGACATCCAGTGTTGTAGATGGAGAAACAGAAGTAGCACCCAGTCCATGCGACTGTACAATGGCAGACGACACACTGCTAGCCAATGACTGAACTGTCCTGTGTAGACCAGCAAGATCGCCATGCATCCCTTCCATGAATGCCACCACCTGCCCCAACTTCCGATCGTGGTCTTGGAATGCATTTATCATATTGTAGTGTAGTTCCTATTTTCCCAATAGGCCCTGCGTATTGGAATAACATAAACAGTAGTATGGACGTAGAAGTGCGGATCTTCATTTTTATTTATTTTTTTATTTATTATTTTTTTGTCCTCATATATGCCACCAGATTTTATATGCTCTAGATGGGTCTCTCTGTCGCCTCTTATACTGACATTTCCGAGTCCGCCCTGGGGACAGTATCATAGCAGACAGGGATGTCCCAGAGGTAGGTTGTTTTCCTTATCCAACTCCCCTTGGCCTATGATGGAATACTTCGAGCCGGGGGAGGACAGGACCGACACAACCTCTGGCATAATCATCGGACCATTTACTTATTAGACCAGACCTCCAGTTTAGACCATACATTCTCAGTATTCCCGTTACGACCAACCATGTCCATCTTGCATACTTCCATAATCTGTTTTAAGCATTCTGCAAATCTGGGGGGGGCAGCTGACTTCCATTCTTTGCAGATTTCTCTCCTGGCAATAACTACTACATAAAAGATAAACTGTGTGTCTAAATTATTGATGTTATAATCATTAGGTAAACCAAAAAATACAAATCTAGGTGAACATAGAGTTATTGTTGTTAGTACCTCACCCAGGAAGCCAACTATCGCTCTCCAGTAATCCTGAATCACCGGACACTCCAAAAACATGTGAACATCATCTGCTGCGATATAATTACAGCGGGGAAAATAATAGTTATTTTGCGTTATCTTATGTATTTTGGCCGGGGTCCAATAAACTCTGTAAGCTGTAAATAAATGGTTACGCCTTAAATTAGCTGGTTTAATTAGACTCTGAGATAAAGTGAAAGAGTCTGACCATATTTTACTGCGTTCTTCAGGGAGTACCGCTATTCTGTTTTCCCATAGGTTTGTCAGTTCAGAGTGTAGTTTGTTCTCTTCATCCTTAATTAACAGCCTATACCAGAGTGATACTTCTCTAATCCATCTCCCCCCCTACGAATTGCGTCCAGAGGTCCAGTATCTTTTTCCCGCTGTAGATTCTGACTTGACCACCAAGCAGATAATTGATAAAATTTTAATCTGGTCAGATGTCCGTTTGTAAGTAGTGTTAGGGAGTTCCAGTCCATAAGGCCCAAATCTACCCATAAGTCTCCCCACTTCAGTATTCCAGCTGTTCTCAGAGGTTGTGAGAGCTGATCTTGAAGACATAGAGGTGTTCCCAGAGAATCCCATATTGGAGTGTGCGTGTGATAATAAGGAATGCTGAAAACCTTCAGAATAAACCCCCAGTTTTTAAGTGCGGTCTGAAGTATCTTGAGGCGGATTTAAAAAAAAAAATTCTGGTCGCCGAACTTGAATAGAAAGAAGTCATGGCCATAGGGTAGATCGTAAAGTAGAGCCTGGAACAAACGGCCCTGTGAAGATGCATCTAACGTGTTTGCAAGTAGCCTAAAGTTTTTAAAGTGGAAGGCATGACAATATGATAGTAGATCCGGGAGGGCTAAACCCCCGATTTTTAGACCCCTCCTCAATTTTTTCCAGGCTATCCTAGAAGATTTACAGGCCCAAATAAATGATCCAATCTTACCCTGGAGATTGGTGATGTCTTTCAAAGAAAATGATAAAGGGATGGAATTGTATAAGAAAGTCAGTTTGGGAAGAATAGTCATTTTAATAAGATTAACTCGGCCGTAAATATTTAGTGGCAGATTACTCCATCTTATTAATGTCTTATTAATGTCCTTAACTACTGTCTGCCAACTAATTATTGGAATGTTCTTTAAATCTTGGGTTAAATAAATTCCCAAGTATCGCATTTTTTGTTTCGCACCCTGTATGGGAATGTTATTATTCCACCCCATTATCTCTGTTTTCTCCTTATTAATTTGGTAGCCTGACAATTTTCCAAATTCTTCTGATAGATAAAATAGCCTGGGTATAGCTACAGAATGGTTAGAAGTGTATAGGAGGAGGTCGTCCGCATACAGAGCGGTTTTTAACGTCATATTACCCAACTTAAAAGGTTGAATTATATTGTCAGCTCTAATACCACAAACAAAAGGCTCCATATAAACATCAAACAAAAGAGGGGATAGGGGACAACCCTGTCTGGTGCCTCGAGATATGTCGAACCAATCGGATAATACCCCATTTACTAAGACTTTTGCCATTGGGTTATGATACAATGATTTAATACCCTTGATGAATGTTAGGGGGAACCCAAATGCAGTCATTGTAGCCCATAAATACTTCCAATTAACCTGATCGAAGGCCTTGGCCGCGTCTATCGCAACCAAGGCAAGCGGGAGACCTTTATCATTAGCGTAATCTATGGCCCCTATCGCTTGAAAAGTTAATTTGTTTAGTTGTCTCCCTGGGATAAAACCTCTTTGATCAGTGTGAATTATAGATTTTATTATCTTCGCAAGTCTAGTTGCTAAGATCCCGGAATATAGTTTCATATCCGTGTTTAGAAGGGAGATTGGTCTGTACGACTCTATTTTCTTGGGGTCTTTGTTGGGTTTTACTATAAGCGTTATTGTGGCTTCAGCCCATGAAGGGGGAATACAGTAGCCGTGAATTAATAAAAGATTAAAGAGTGTGCAAAGTGTGGGTAGTAGTTGATCTATATAATCCAGATAAATCTCAACCGGCAGCCCATCTGAGCCTGCAGCTTTCCCCCGCTTCATTTTCTTTAGTTGGTTTAATATTTCTCCTTCTGTTATCTCACTTTCTAGATATATTTTATCCAATTCTCAAATTTGAGGTAGATTTTTCAGGAGCAACCAGGTTTCTATCTCATCCAGCTTAGGGTCTTTATCTTCCGTATAGAGGTTTCTCATGAAGCTCCTTGCTTCGTCTCTGATATCGGCGTCTATCTCGATCAGGTCTCCAGTCTCTCTCTGTATTAAGGCTTTGATACTGTTCCTGGTTCTTTCCTCTCTAGATTTCCAAGCTAGGAGGTCTCCGCATTTTTCGCCATATTCAAAATTCTTTAATCTACTGGTCTCCCATTTTTCTTTAAGGATTTTCTCGTCACAGACTTTAAGCTGAAGTTGTAGCTCTATAAGCTCCTTCTCTAACAGGTGAACCCTCTCAGAGTTAGCTAAGATTGCGTTTTGTAACTCAAGATCTTTTCTAGTTATCACCGCCAGGTCTTCCCTTCTCTTGACTTTTATAACCTTTCTTTTATGAGCCATTAAGGAACTCAAGACCCCTCTCAAAAAAGCCTTATAAGCTTCCCAAACTACCTGGGGGGGTAGAAGTGTCTAAATTTGTTATAAAAAATTCTGTAGTTTTTTCTTTAACTTCTCTTTTTACCTGGTCGTCTAATAGAAGTGACCTTTCCAAGGTCCATCTTGTTTTTAAAGGATTCAAGTTCAATACAATTACCATTTCCAATACTGCATGGTCTGACATCCCTACGGGTGTGAAGGAAAGATGTTTAATATCTGAGAGGAGATGTTGATCAACTAAAAAATGGTCGATCCTTGAGTAGTTCTTATATTTCTTACTATAAAAAGTGAACCCCCGTAAAGATCTATATTTCTTCCTCCATACGTCTGAAAGACTGAAATCTTTCATTATACCGCCTAAGGTAGCGAGTGATTTAGTGGGAGAGTGATACTTAGCTTTAGAGGTTCTATCTAACTTCTGATCGAAAACTAGGTTGAAATCTCCTCCCAAGATTACCGGGCCAGTAGACCCTATTAATGCTGTTGCTAAGAAGCGATCCAGGGTTATCATCATTTGGACCATAGTATACAGCAAGTGTATAAGGAATATTTTGAATATGTATTGCTGCCACCAGCCATCTTCCTGTTTGGTCTGTCTCATATTTTTTCAGACTAATCCCGCAGTTTGCGCGAATTATAATGGAGACCCCCCTTGTTGTACCAGACTGCCTAGAGCAGATTATTTCCTGCACCCACCTTAATTTCCTAAAAAGTGAACTACAGATATCTGCCTCCAGATGAGTCTCTTGGAGCATTATAAGATGCGCATCTGAGTTTTTTAAAAATTCACAAATCCTGGTCTGTTTCCTTTTTTCCCCCAAGCCATTGATATTCCATGAAAGGGCTTTAAGCTTATATGTATTACTCATACCCCTACTATAATCTCGTACCCATCCATGGCTATATGTGAGTGATTTTTTCATATATATAAGGATTTTTTATTTTTTGTCTTTTCTCCCTCTGCTCCCTCCACCCAGTGAACACCCTCCCTCCAGAGGAACCCCCCCAACATACCAGACGATGACATTGCCTTTGGAGCACCTAGGAGAACCCCCCTGACTGAATCAAATATGCTATAGCGAGTGAATGGTATTATACTAATGAATCATGTTCCCTCTTCCGTGATTAGTGTTTCAGTGCGTTATTATTATTTTTAATTTTTTTATTTATTCCCTCGTTCCCTTTCCCCCTCAGCCCTAACCCCCTTTCCTTTGCTTCTTAACCCCCTTTTTAAAAAAAAAAAGATTTATGTAGAGACCCATCACTGACAATTATCTGAATCAGTTGTCTAAACATCACTGATTTTCCTGATTATCTCTCATACGGCCTAAGAGATTGTCTACCTCCTCAGGCTGTGAAAAGCTGTAGGTCTTATTTTTCCACATAATTCTGAGCAGAGCAGGAAACCTCATCTGCACATGGGCTCCCAATGATCTCAGTTCTGGCATTCTGGTGCCAAGCTCCCATTGTCTCTGCGCAGTTCTGGCTCCTAAGTCAGACCTGATAAGGTATGGGCTAGGTCGGTAACGGAGATCAGTTTTCGACAGACATCTCCCTAAGATAAGCTCCTTAACACTGAAAGTTTGAAAATTAACCAGTATCTTCCTTGGGGCTTTCCTGTCTGTACGTCTCTTAAAAGGGTCTCTATGTACTCTTTGGATTTCTGCTTCCAAGTCTATATCTGGACGGTCTTTTAAAACTCCTTCTCTAAGAAGCCTACAAACAAATCCCTTTATGTCTTCCAGCTCTTCACCCTCCGGTATCTTCAGTATTCTCAGGTTATTTCTGCGTGCCTGGGTTTCCAATCTCTCGACATCAGCGGCCAGTGACCTGTTTTGCGCTTTCAGAGTATCTATATCTTTTGAATTTCCATATACAGTTTTACTCAAAGTTGTTACTTCCGTTTCCAATTTCCCTGTACGGAGAATGACATCATCTAACTTGGATTCTAAAAGGTCAAATCTGTCGTGTATTGTCCTTTGATTACTCTCAGATATCTCAAATTTTGACATCATATCGCCCCTTAAGGATCGGAAGAGATCACCCAAGCGATCGCTATCTTGCTCACGTGATTCTTCTGATTCCCTTCTTGATCCGGAAGGGACTGATTCTGGGGTTTTATCTTTATTGAAATCCTGATTCATATTTCCTTCTTGGGTCCCGTTTGAGCCATTTTGTGTGGTTTTAGCCATTACCGGGAGTCTCTTAGGTCTAGTATCCTGCATACCTGGCGTTTTATCGCTGGTCAGAGTCTTATTTAAGTCTATATTTAAGTCTATAGAGGGAGGGGGGGGAGGTAGGAAAGAGGGAATTGAAGGTGTGGGGGATATGTCCGAAATTTTAGACTCAGGAGGATTCATCTGGACCTGTTGATGCTCTGAACCAGATATTAACAAAGTCTCTGTGTCCCCGACCTCTTCTCTTATTGCCCCCCCGTTCAAGGGATCCAAAAGCCCAGCGTCTTCAATGTTGCCCAAGTTTTCCAGAGGCCCATAACGATTTTTTAAAGGTACTGTGTTAACATTTCCCTCTATTTTCGTAGTGGAACTCATAGTCTGATCTCGGACTTTAAAGTAGGATTTAAGTGAGGGAGTATTCTTCACCACCTGTTTATCAGAAATAACTCCTTTAGATTTTTTTTTACTGAAGTTGCTTTTTTGTTTTTCCTTTTGCAGGGGGTTAATGGCATAGGTCTCTCCCTCTCTTCAAATTCCAGAGCTCCTCCCTCCTTCAGTTCTTGCCTTGATCTCAACTGGTACCTATTCCTTCTTAGGGGAGGGGTAGTTCTTTTTCTGACTGTATTGAGGCTTGTGTCTACTGTGCCAGGGGTGGCTACTACAGTTATTGCTGTTATTGCTGTTACCGCTGCCCCTTTGACTGAGGCTACAGGTCTTGCTGCTGCCTGTGCTTGCTCTAGTGCCACGTTTAAATCTAGGGATTTTTCCACGTTTTCCACCTTTTTGGGAGTTACTTTCAGGGGTTTGTTAATTGCTGGAACCTTTATTTGTGCCTGCTCCATAAAACCCTGCCTCCTTGACATATACGGGGGATTTATTACTAAACCCCCCTTTTCTCCCCACCTTACCGCAAAATAATTGAACTGCTCTCCTGCATTACGGGGTTCTTTATATGCTTTACTCGCTGGCCCTCTAAGCTGGAGCTGGAGTATGGCAGAGCGCGATCTGCTCCATAGGCATCGCCGGCGTTCTCCCGGAGTGAGCGACGCCTCCCTTGTCATGCAGGTCCGAGCAGGCGCAGGTCCTAGCGCCGACTGCTGTGTTCCTCGCCTAGCCGTTATCCTCGTAAAAGAAAGAGGAGCCGGCTTAGGCTAAACGGTAGTCCTTTTCCCGTGCAAAAAATATCTACTCCTTACCTTGGCATAGGGAACTTTAAACCTCTCGCTGAAGACCGGCCTTACGCCTAATCATCGGGGAGCTCCTTGGTGCTGCCGCGACCGGCTCTCAGCCCGCCGCCATGTTCCTCGTGGGCATGTCCTTCGCCTCCTCTGTATCCTTCAATGTTGAATAAACCAGAGCTTTACATAGGAATCTCTTCCTACTGAGTTCGGGCGGATTTTAACCTTTCACCCACTCCAGACATCAATTGGAGTATTTACGGGAGAAAGGGGTCTGTGTGAAAAATGCACGACTGAGTTACTCTAACGTCTTGCGTTAGTTTATCGCCTTACCAAACGTTGGGCGCCATGTAGTGTAGTTCCTATTTTCCCAATAGGCCCTGCGCATTGGAATAACATAAACAGTAGTATGGACGTAGAAGTGCGGATCTTCCAGGTCTCCACTGACTATGCTAAACTTAATTGGGTTTGTTACCAACTAGCTCAGAGGTCACTGGAAACTTTCTTGACTGAATAGGAAGTGATCAGCTTCCCTGGTACAGACAAGAAGGGATTCAGTTTTCCAACAACCGCATAAACATGACAACTTTGCTCCTTAGAATAAGAGCCAATCTCTAGAGTCGTGTGAAACAATAGACAGTTATTTTACTCAGTCAGTTTTGTGCAGATTACTTTCACCAATATGCAGAGAATAGAGAGACGGGCGTTTTCAATAAAAAGGTATTATTTATTGAACAGTCTTTCTTCTCGTACAAGAGAAATGAATTGCCACAATTGCAAGACTAGTTATTATAAAAAGTGCGTACAGTAAAATGAGGATTGCGGAATAATACTGTAAAAGCATTGATATGGTTTCTTAGCCATACAATGGTTTAAAATGAATCAAACATATATACAGTCATATATACATTTAGCTAACATACTCAACTGGTGCTTCTAAATACGCCTACCCCAGTGTACCTGACCTAAGCCTAATACTTGGGAGGGAGTAAGTAAGTAGCAGTTTTAGTTAAGTTGGTTTTGCCAAGGTTTGCTTCAAGAATTCTCTCTAAGGGTTTAGTCAACACCATACCTCTGGAATAGAATGTTGGAGGTCTGGTATCTCCTTCCAGGGACTCAATATCCCAGTCACTCGCAAGAGTAGGCTGGAAACGCCGGAGCTGGATTTCTCGGCAGGAGAAAAGACAGCGTCTCTCTCAGCGCGTCGAGGAAGAGGAGGGGCAGCGTCCGCGGGCAGCTTGCATCTGCTGGGCTCTGAAGGGGACAGCTGTTCTGCTCCTATGTGCACCACACCTCGTTCGCTGATGTCGTTGAAGCAGCGATAGCATCAGTATCAGCGAAGCAGCCGTGTTAGGGTCAGCTGCATCGGCGATGGTATCATCAGCATTTGCTTAAGGCAACGTTGGTAATATTTATACCTGAAAGGTGCCTGGTTTGACGTAAGTTTTTGGACATAAGACGTCAATAAAGATGTCACTAGGAAGTGATCGTCTCTCAGTGCTCATTAGAGTTCTATTACTAATCAAAACATAGCAAGCAGGGATTTCCCAGGTTGCTGAGTTTTTATCTTGTTGAAGAACTCGGAGTGTAATCTAGGAATCTTAGATAGTGGCTTCTGCTGTGTCATTTGCACTAATGAGCTGCAAAGGACGTTGCAGAGGAAGCGATTCTGAAATGTGGCTCTGTTCGTGTGAGGCCAGAGACGAGTTTCTGAATATTGCATTTGATCGGCTATGCCAATATAGGGGTACAAAGGGATTATAGCCGTATAGGGGCATAAGGTCACAGTATCGATCAGGGTCCTAGATTAGAACGCGACACCCACTCCACGAATTTATGTCCATCAATTTACTAAAACTATAGCTAAAGATGCATGTGTAACATTACCCACCCCAAAATACATATATGCATTTGAAATGGCGTATTCGTAATACATGGTAATTTTGGTACTGTACGTCTTTAAGCATAGAAATCATTCAAAACTATAGCATATGCAATCAATGAACGATTTTGCGAAAAAATTACACATGAAATATCTCTTAATACAGAAAAGAAGGGCGAGATAATTTCATCACATATAAATGCATTGCAGTAAAATGTGCTAGAGGCTGGTGTAAAGTTATTATGTCTCTAGATGTATATACAAAATAGAAGTAGAAGCTTCTGTTCTTTATGAATAGGTCTACTTTAAGCAAAGAAATTTCGTGCCAGAAAAAGGAAAATATTTTTAAAAAGTGTTCAATTAAAAAAAAACTTTTTGTCGAACGGGGGAATAGAGTGCCAACGCTTTTCAGCAGTTTTTGTTGATCAAAACTGAAGACCGAATTCAGAGTTCATGTGAACACTGTGTGTCGGAATGCTTTTCTAAAATTATTGTTTCTGTTCGGGGGAGAACATCATATCAGACAGGCTCTCAAAAAATTGGTCTACAAAATCAGGTGACAGTTCGACCAAGTTTGATAGTGCTGTAACTTGGCAGGTGTGAGAATGATTGCTATCATCAACGTCTGGATCAGCAATGCTCACAGAAGGTCGTACCTGGGTGATGTTGCTTTTATTTCTCGCTCCACTGTCACCACCTAGTCGTAGCACAGGAGTCTCAACGAATGCCGTCATCAGGATTGGTAGCCCTGGGGACAACACAATGCGTGGGCCGTTATCGGACTTAGCAAAGTATCGATATCCATTGGTACTGCTGATGGAAGTGAAAGACAGATGTCCAACACGCACTCATCTCCGCATAGCATACATCGAAGCACAGGTAAGATGCAGGATTGCCATATCGGTCTGAATGAAAGAAACCAGGTCATGTTTAGATCTCTCAGCCTGGCCAATTCAAGGACTCTAGTTATTCTGTCCCGGTAGCGGATTGCTAGGATCGTTTCTTCCATCCTTGTAGGAGTCATGTCTGAGCTTTGGCTTGCCATAACGGAGCAGGAGGGTCAAAAATAAAATGCCTGCTACAAGTCCCAAAAATAGGGGTATGCCGCCAAAGACTGAATGTACAAAATTAGGAATGATTCCTAGAATTGCTTTGAATGGTGTTAGCAGTCCCGTAAAAATCGTCTTAAATATGCCTGGGATGCCTGTGGCACTAGACATGTTAAGGAGTTGGCTAAGCATTTATGTGAAATGCACGGGGCAATTTGTTGATAAAAGGTCATGAATCTCTGTAGCTGTCCTTGCAACTAGGAGATCATACGTCTCTTTTGATGACGTGATGGGCACTGTTGTCTGCAAAAGCACAGACTTCATTCTGCTTAAAGTATCAATTCGTATAGAAGAGAAATTCAGACGAGGCCAGATGGGAGTCTCGGTGGCTCCAGGGCCGTTTGGAAACAATGCTTGCATACAGCATTTGACCATGGATGTTACGCTTACGAGATAGGCTTTTCCTGGCAAAAGGCCACAACATCTGTGATCCGTTATTAGAATGTAACTCCCATTTGCGAGTTGCATAAAGAAAGGCTCTATCTGCGTTGCAGGTGTGACATGCTGGTGGCATGAAAGGTTGTTAGAATTACCTTCACAGGCTCCGTGTAAATTAATACCCTGGTGTAATAATCCAGGAAAAATTGTAGTTTAAGATGGTTTATTGAACAGCACAGCATCCAGTCCTGACACAGCAGAATACAGGTTACAACTGATTAGCAGTACAGAATGCTGTATGAGCAAAGCTCTGTTAAGAATGTAGAATCCAAAAGGAAACACAACATGGCACATGCAATTAAAGGAGAAGTATTACAAATTACATAAGCACTAAACTGTACAGGATGTAACACACCTCCCTCTTTAAATAAAAGAACAGAACATCAAACTATACAAAACATACTATACAAAATCTTGTAAGGAAGTAGGTCTTCTTCTGACACGCTTATCATCTTTGATTCTTGAAGCCACTGAGTCAGAAAAACAATCAGACCCACCATTAGGACTGTATCCTTTGTTAACATTATCATGAGACTGGAACTGAACAACATCTTGTGTAGGACATTTAGCAACCCTGCTCAAATTCCAGACCTTGCCATCTTGAGTAATGACATAATTACTAAACACTCTTTTAATTTGAATTGGTCTACCAAACTTGCTCATACCTTTGCTAACCATAAAAGGTTTTAGAATTCTGACCCAATCACCAGCACACAAGTCATGCTCTTTTGTTTTCCACTTCTTGTTGTACCATACTGCAGACTTATTTTGTTTGCAACTGACTCTCTTTGCAACTTCTTTAATATCAGGGAGAATGGGAGGCTGGCTCCGTGCCAGGCTGGGTTTCGGCCCAAGCACTCGACAGAGTCAGTGGTGGTGTCAGTATCAGACACCCTCAGAGAGGGCTTGGACATGGGCAGTTCTCAGGCGCTGGTCCTCCTTGACTTGTCCGCCGCTTTTGACACGGTGGATCACTCCATCTTGCTTTCCCGTGTCAAGGCGGCGGGCATAGGAGGCTCAGCCCTCATCTGGCTCTCATCCTTTTTGAGGGACCGGACCCAGGCGGTTCACCTTGGGGAGTTCTCTGCTACCCCCTGTCAGGTCCAGTGCGGTGTCCCTCAGGGCTCTTCTCTCTCTCCTTTACTATTTAATCTTTACATCGCTCCTCTTATCTTTGCCTTACAGCAGCTGGAGGTCACGGTATATAATTATGCCGACGACCTCCAGCTCATCTTCAATCTGTCTTCTACCCCTGACTCTATCTCTAGCTTCCAATCTATCCTATCTTTCATCAGGGACTGGATGAATTTCAACCACCTTAAACTCAATCCCGATAAAACGGAACTTGTGGTGACGGGTGGTTGCTCCAGTCCCTGGAATTCTCTCTTTTGGCCCCCCTCCTTTGGTTCTCCTCCTACCCCTGTTCTCTCTGTTAAGACCCTTGGCATCAAGCTAAACGATAAACTCACTATGCACTCCCAGATTGGTTCGGTGGTTTCTTCTTGCTTTCTTACTCTCCGCGCTATCCGCTCTATTTCACGTTTTTTTTCTTTCTCTGCACTTAAACTAATTATGTCCGCACTGGTCCTGTCTCGCCTGGACTACGGGAACATCTTGTTCAATGGCATCCCTCAGTACAGCCTGCGTAAACTGCAACTAGTGCAGAACCAGGCTGCTCGCCTTGCCTTCGGTCTTCCCAAATTCCACCATACCTCCCCCCTCTTGAAAACCCTCCACTGGCTCCCTGTGCGGGAACGCGCCCTGTTCAAATTAGGCTGCATGGCGTTTCAGGCCAGGACTGGCCTGGCCCCCCTCTTTATATCCTCTGCCATTAAGGCCTATGTCCCTGGCAGAGACCTCCGCTCCTCGGCACTCCTTCTTTTATCAGTCCCTCGCTACCGGAAAAAAAAACAGGGCGGCTCGAAATTTTTCACTCTTGCCCCCATGTTTTGGAACTCTCTCCCTTTTCATCTTAGGTCCCTTACCCAGTATTCTAGTTTCCGCAAAGCCCTGAAGACCTTTTTATTTTCTCAGGCCTTTCTACCGTAAGCCCTGCTTGCCTTTCCAGTCGACGCCTTAGCAACTGCTCTTGCCCAGTTGGCTGCCTGCTACTTTAGCGCCAAGAAACCGCCCAGGTGTACGTTGCGCTTAACAAATATTTTAAACTTAAACTTAAACCACATTCTCTCCCAGACTTTCACACTTTTCCTTGAACCACCAAGGACATGTGTCTGACGCAGGATCCCTTCCTTTAAGTAATTTGAACGGGCTAACTTCTGTGGTAGTATGAGGAGTTATGCGGTAAGTCCAAAGTTTCTGTCTAATACAATTCAACCAGTTGCCTTTCTCCTTGATAGCATCAGAGACAAAACCCTTCAAAACTCAGTTAAAACGCTCAACCTGTCCGTTTTCGTGTGGTTCATAAAGTGATGTACAGATATGTTTAATGTTACAAGATTGTAAAAACAATTTCATTTCAGAGGAAACTAACTGCACACCATTATCTGAAACCAAAACCGAAGGACAGCCTTCCCTTGCAAAAACTTCCTTGAAAAAGGAAATGACAACCTCAGAAATGATTTTAGCTACAAATTTCACTTCTGGCCATTTTGAATGGTAATCTATAATGACCAAAGCAAAACGCGAACCTTCCGGTAAAACTTGGAAAGGTCCCGATATGTCAAAAGCTATCTTATTCCAAGGGAACTCTGGCCATTTCACTGTCTTAAGAGGTGGAACATGTAATTTTAACATCTTATCACTGGTACAGCACTCACTACATTCTCTAACAGTACGGTCAATGAACCTGTCCATGCCAGGCCACCAAAAATTTAACCTTATAATGCGCTTCATAGCCGAAATTCCCGGATGAGTCTTGTGCGCTAATTTGAGAATAAGCTCTTGCACTCCACTAGGTGGAATACATTTCTCAGATTTGAAAAACAAACCACCTTCACACCATAACTCTTCAGCTACGTTGTAATATGGTAGCAAATCATCTCCAACATTGGTTTTGCTAGGCCAACCCTCTAGGAGATATTTCTTTAACTTAACCAATTTCTCATCCTTATTCTGGCATTCCATCCAAAACTGTTCAGATATATCTTGATACTGAGAGGAGACTAGATCTGACAACCCTAACACAAAATCAACTTCACGAAGTCCATTCACGCTGACAACTTTACTTTCACAAGGAAGACGTGACAAACAGTCAGCAGTAACATTTTTCTTCCCTGGAATGTATTCTACTGTAAAATTGTATTCCTGCAGCTTTGATGAGAGACGTGCAATCCTAGCCGTTGAGTTCCAACCACCACCAGCAGATAAAATATGCACCAAAGGTTTATGGTCAGTCCTTAAAATAAAGTCACTGCCCCAAATATAAATTCTATAGTGTTCGATGGCCCACACACAGGACAGCAACTCACGTTCAATAACCGCATACCTGCGCTCAGTCTCATTCAAAGTTCTGGAGGGGAAAGCTACATTCCATTCTAAAACACCATCCGTCTGAGATAGCACACACCCAAGACCATACAAACTTGCATCAGTAGTGATGATCCTAAACGGTTTCAAAGTCGGGGAATTCACAATGTCACGTTTAATATCAGTGAAAGCCTTTTCCTGTTCATCCTCCCATACAAAAGTATTACACTGTCTTAACAGTTTTCTTAGTGATTCCATTTTGGTAGCAAAATTTACAACAAATTTACTATAATACTCACACATTCCAGAAAAGGAAAGAAGTTGTTCCTTGTTCTTTGGGGCTGGAGCACTGAGAATAGCATCAACATTAGATTTTTTAGGAATAAGACCGTCCCCCGATAAAGTATGGCCTAAATTTTCAACTGACTTCCTAAAGAGTTTGCATTTGTGTGCCTTGAGGGTAAGTCCAAATTTCTCTAGTCTATTGCACACAACACTTAAGTGTGAACTATGTTCTGCCTCGTTTTTTGAGAAAATCAATATGTCGTCCTGAAAGCACTTAACAAATTTATCAAGATCTCTAAAAATTTGGAACATGACACGTTGGAAAACAGAGGCAGCGGATGCTAACCCAAACGGCATTCTTCTGTATTGAAACAATCCCATGGGAGTAATGAAAGCTGTATATTTCTTTGAATCTTCAGTGAGCTCAATTTGATGGTACGCCGATCTAAGGTCTAACGTGGAAAAAATCTGCGCACCATCAAACAGGGAAACAAGCTCATTAATATTAGGAAGAGGATGACAATCTATAACGATATTGGAATTGAGGGCTCTCAAATCAATGCAGACTCTTAATTTTTGGTCGGGTTTACGCACCAAAACAATGGGCGAAACCCATTCAGACGATTCAATGGGCTCTATGATGTTGTCTTTAAGTAGATCATCCAACATTTCTTTCAACTCATCTCTAACGTTTAGAGGAACCCCTCTTAGCTTTTGTTTAACTGGGACTGCACCCTCCTTCAGAACGATTTTGTGTGCAAAGTTTTCCAATTTCCCCAGACGGTCACAGAAAACTTTGTTAACTTTTTTGCTCCAGGATAAAATAACATTATCTTTTTCATGAATGTCACAAATAGAATTAATCATCTCTTGTTCACTACATAAGGAGATAGGATCCTTGGCACGTGGATTTAGCGTGATACCAAGCTCCCATTGGTCATGCCAACCAAGTACGTTGACTCCTTTGATAGCAATGTATAGTTTAATCTGAGCTGACCTACCTCTAAAACACAAAAGTACATTAAAGAAACCTTCAATATGGATCTTATTTCCGTTGAATCCTTCTGCTAATATATCTGAAGGTTGTAAATCTGATTTATCACATACACTTAGTAATTTTTCATTAAAATACTCTTTGGTAATTATTGTCCATGGAGATCCAGAATCTACCATAAGTTCAATAGCGATAGATGAAACATGAAAGACACATTTGGGAGATTTCCTACTGGGTAACCCCACACACTCACTTTGGAGAATAGAAACAACATATCCACGATCAACTTCATGTTTGACTTCGTCAACAATACCAATAGAAGATATTTTTGTGGGAGTAGGAATGAGTGATCGTCCAGTACGAGATTGAGAATTGTATCGCCTTTCTCTACATACATTGCTGAAATGCCCCAACTTGTTGCAAATATTACATGTTTTGTTTATGGCAGGACAGCCCTGAAAGGAAGCAATATGCGATCTACTACCACATCTGTAGCATGAAAACGATGAATTAGCAAAATCTGATCTTCTGTTATTGACACCAACAGCATTTTTAGATCTAGGCTGAAAAGGAGTAACATTTTTCTCATCAACTTTGGGTTTAACAATGCATACTTCTTCTTCCGTATTAGTTTTAATAGAATTAGAACTTTGTTTAACTACTATATCCATCCATTTTTCTGACATTTCTGTGGACTTAGCAATGGCTATAGTTTCTTCCAAGTTAGGGTCACCTATACACCATAGCTTATCTTGAACCTTTTTGTTTTTAACATGAACAATAATTTGATCACGAATCATTTCATCTGCCATGGCACCAAAATTGCAATGTAAGGTTAAAGCTCTTAAAGCAGTGAGAAAATCATCAAAAGATTCCTCCTGTTTTTGTGCTCTGGTATAAAATTTAAAACGATTTAAAGCAATATTAGCAGTAGGCTTGAATCGTTTCTCTAACCTACCGAGAGCCTCAGTGTAAACATTCACAGAATCACCACTGCTACCAGGTACAGAAAACTGAGGCAAAGTTCTAAAGATCTCTTGACCCTCAGAGCCTAAACAATGTAACAGAATACTTTTTTTCCTCTCTGCCCCCATACGCTCTCCATCAATAGCTTTCATATAGTTGAAAAACTCCTCCTTCCACCTTGACCAAGGCATAGGAGGATCACCCTTGACCTGTAAAAACTTTGCAGGAGGATCAAACTGCATGTTAATAATGAAATAGAATAAAATAAATAAATAAATAAATGCAAATACACACAGTGAAAACAAAGTAAAATGGTGAATTGTCAAAGTACTTATACCAATGTGGAATCAACGTAGTCTGTAGCGTATCAGCAGAATTGAAGAATTGTTGTAGTTTAAAATTAGGCTGTAGCTAGCTTGCCAAAACATAAGGGTAGAAGGGCACACAAAAATAAATGAAAATAAAAGTAAGCGCTAACGTTGTAGCACATTAAATAGTGCAAGCGCTAATGTTATGAGGCAAGACGATAAGAAAATGCGTTTGTGTATGCCGATGAAATAGCCTTGTAAATGTTGCTAAGCAACGAAGATAAACAAAATGGAGGCACGTAGCGTGCGTGATGACGTTGTGATGACGTGATGACGCTGAGACGCAGCGTGATGACGCGGAGACGCAGCGTGATGGTTCAGCAAAGCAGGAAGAAGAATGTCATCGGGTGCCAGGCAATAGAGTTGCTCCGAAACCGCTTCGAAGCCGATGACGAATCCGTATCCAAGGCGATGATGTAGAAGGCTAGGGAACTCGTGGCACACAATGCGCGGCGTTACTAAGAAACGAGGAGGTAGAAGCTCGTGAAAACGTCGCGCTGAAGGCAACCACAAAATCAAAAGATGCCAAAGGAGTTTAAAGGTCAGAAAAAGGATAAAATTGTCTTTTTTTAAATCAAATAAACAGGAAATCCTTGGTAAAAGGAAATACTGTAGATGGCTGGAGTAAGGTTGTCCTCGTCGCCAATTTTGTAATAATCCAGGAAAAATTGTAGTTTAAGATGGTTTATTGAACAGCACAGCATCCAGTCCTGACACAGCAGAATACAGGTTACAACTGATTAGCAGTACAGAATGCTGTATGAGCAAAGCTCTGTTAAGAATGTAGAATCCAAAAGGAAACACAACATGGCACATTCAATTAAAGGAGAAGTATTACAAATTACATAAGCACTAAACTGTACAGGATGTAACACCTGGCACAAAAGTATACCGCTTAGTGAACGTTTACAGTTTTCACCACTAAGAAATACATTTTTGTTGCTGTCACTATAGGATGTGTGTGTGTATGGTAATTTCCATGTTGACTTAATGTATCCTTTACCCAATCGTTCATACTGGCCAGTAGGTATGTATTCAAGGCATTTTTTAAATTGGAAAGTTGTTATCGGAATTGTGATAATCCCGTGTATTATCCATTCAATGACAGGACTTTCTGACATTGTCAAAGGTAATCTCTGAAGTTTTTCGATGCTCAGGATTGTATTGTCTGCTCCTTTCTGTGCCAAGCTGATTTGTTTATCAGTAAGGTTAAAGATGGAAAACAATGACTTTGTGTTGATTAAACGCCAAGGCACATAGCCTGAACGAAGATTTTGCAGCGTCCAGCCTAACTGTACAATAGAACGCAATTGTGACTGGCCATGCTGTAACATTAGCAAGTCTCTGTCTTTTATATCTATGGCAGATGATACAATATTGTCCAACGAATATATTCTGGAGGACAGAGTCATTAACCCATTGTCCACAACAGAAAGTGATTTTTCCAAATTAATACGATCAATTTCTCGTATTTTTTCAGCTGTTTCAATTTGCGTGACTTTCCAAGCCTCGTTGTATGCAGCATAGATGCTGACCGCTATGAAGCGTTTCTGACGCTGTTTGCGTGGTCCCATTATAAAATCGCGCAAATCAGCACCATCTTTAAGTAAAGATAAGTGTTGTTTAATTTCAGCCAGTGTGGATGATTCTAGCCATTCAAGGCACAGCTTCCCTACACTGTATGTTGTTACTATCCCTGGATGTTATCTCTGGGAGTATCTAGGGTCTTGTCTGGACATTGTTAACCCCTGTGTTTTTTTCAGGAATCTATCTTGACAGTTGTTTGTGTCAATAGGCCAGATTAACCATTTTTCCAATCAGGATGTGCTCTGTTTAGAAGTAAAATTTTAGATACGTCTATCTCAATATCTGTTGTTGCATTATCAGGTATTGGCTTTGGAATAGACGGTTTGTTAAGGTCTTTGATATTAGCTAGGCCAAGACAGGTTGTTTGTTGAATTGTTTCATTTAAAAACATTATTTGCTCTGGGATCATGCAGGCTCAAAATAGTGCTTCTAGGCCTTGTACCTGCCAATCTTTTGTACCCCAGATTGTTTTTGTTTCAATGTTATTTTTCCAATAATCAAAACCAAATGTCATAATTTTTTCATAAAATGCTTCTGAATATATCAATTTAGTATTTGTCAGCATTGTTTTCAATCCTGTTTTATCTAACAGTTTATAATAAAACGTTTCTGCATCACTGGTGTTAAACCCTGAGAAGTACTGGAATTTCTCATAGAATGTTTTAGAACGGTTATACTTAAAAACATTTCTAGGCTGTGCAGATTTATGCAAGTAATGATCACCATAGTGTGTGTAGCAGAACATCTGTTCATAACTAGACGAACCTTGTAAATAATCATGATCTGTGAATCTAGCTGACATTACTAAATCAGACATCATATTATTAATACTTTCAAAGTCCCAATCATCAGAGAATGTACTAGGTTTTACAAAGTCACTTAAGGAAACCTTGAATTGATGAGGATACTTCAGGATTTCGACCGGACCATATATTTCATAGTCAGTTTTTTCCCATACTACCCCGCCGGGTATTGGAATGGCTGTGACATTTACTGTTGACAGTTCTCTTTTCTTCAGGTGGGATGATCTGTGTGGTTTGAGGACTACGTTGATGTTCTGACTTGCTGTGTCCATTGTATTGTAATAAACTTTCCTAAAATTAAATTTAAAATTAGGCATAGTAGGAGTATGAATACCCCCGAAATAATCCAATGCTCAATCAACGGTGCATCCAGATATACTTCTTTGATTTGTTGAAAGAGTTCTGTTGCTTTTTCTTTAAAAGTCTTTTTTGTTTCTGGCATCACTTCAGGGTCGCTTTGATCCTCAGAAAAGTTATCGAAGTTGATGAAGTAGCCAGAGGCAGTTCTGTCAATTGTTGGAATTGCTCTTTCAATTTGTCTTTCGGTAGCACATTCTGATGCCACATCATTGTAGACTGGTGTTTCTTGACGAACTGTTTCAATCTGTGTCTCAAGAGGCACGAGTTCCATGGCATTATTGCATAGTCCCTCTCTGTGCACTGCAGGCTGATCGAATGTGATTAGTCTTTCAGTTTGGACCTCTTGGATTGTTGCAAGTTTGGGTATTCTGTTGTTTCTCGGGAGTCCACTGGGCCTACTGTTGATTATAGGCCACATGCTTGTGGTTTTACCTGGTCGATTGATACAACTCTGTTCTCCTTTTTACCAGCAAGGGGCGGTAGTACTACTGATCTTGTTCCGTTGATTGCCAAGACAGGTACTGCTTTTCTGTAAGAAGGCACAAATTCCTTCTTCACCGCTATTTTTTCTCTGACTAGACCCCCAATCTTTGGAATCCAGACAGGCCTTGCTGGGGCTGGTGGTGCCTTGTCAGTGGTAGCTGGCTGTTGCCTTAACTTTATGTTGCTTAAGGATTTTCTTGTTTCATTCAAGTCCTGTAAAACAGCCAAACGATCTTTGATGTCAAAGTCTGTTTTATTATCTTGTACCACTGATACCTGACTATCTAAGTCCTGAATTCGCATTCTAGTTCCGAACAATAGTTCGTATGGGCTGAAACCTTTTAGAGAATTTCTTGGCAAGTTGTTTAGGCTTAATTGGACACTTATTAAATGTTTGACCCACCCAGCACCCGAACCTAATACCTTCGCTGTTATAGATTGCTTTATGTCCCGGTTTTTTCTTTCTACCACACTGTTCCCTTCGGGGTGTGACGGACAAGAATACCCCAACCCAACGCCCATGCTGCCCATGGCCTCCTTATAAGCTCGAGAGCTGAAAGCAGGACCCTGGTCAGAATGGAACATGGCAATTGCGTATGTGCCGATAAAGACTCGCAGATCTTTTATAACCGTTCTGGCGTCAGCCGAGCGCTGGGGCCACATCCATATGAATCTCGTACAGGAATCCACTGCGACCATGATATATTTATAGTTGCCGTCCTTTTGTAGGGGACCACAGTGGTCCAGGTAAACACATGCAAATGGTTTATCCGAGATGAGAAGGGGTGTCTGCGCTAGTCGTTTTACTGTTGATACTTTCATTCTTTGGCATATTTTGCATTCTAATACATACTTCTTAGTTTGTATTTTCATGCGAGGCCACCAATATCTCTGTTTTAGTGGTGATATTGTTGCGGAAACGCCAGCGTGTGCAGAGGCAAGCCCTTCGTGTGCCGCTTTGATTAGTCCTAACCTGTGTTCCATGTTTGGAATTGCTCTATCCCCCACGCCAGGGATTCGAGCAAAAGGAACATTATTCGTATCTGTTAAATATAAGTACTTTTCTGGAAAGCCTTTTGGGAGTGTTTTCTTATCATCTTTTACTGACGCACTGACAGCTTGTAGAATGTCGCTGTCTATTTTTGTTTGTGACCGAGTAATCGCAGCTACGGAAGCCGTTTGCACAGCTGCCTTCGCGGCTTCATCTGCCAATGAATTCCCTGCAACGTGAACGCCATCACGTTGATGACTCAGAGTGTGTATCACGTGAGTCTTTTGTAGTCCTTTCTGTAAAAGAACTACTTGTTCTCAAAGCATTTTATGCTTTATTGTGCCACCTTTTTCATCTTTGAAACCATTTTCCACCCAATTCTGCAAGTATTCATTATAAGATTGTACGCAATAATAAGAATCGCACACTATTAGTGTGGGGAATTCGCGATCGGTATTTTCTAGCGCCATCTTAAATGCTACCAATTCAGCTCGTTGAGCTGAGCAATCTCCTAGAGATTGTGTTTTAGTGACCATTGGTCTAAATTTTCCTTTGTGCCAACGACCTTTAACAATCGCGCACGCAGCTCTGTAAGCTTGTTTGCCCCCAACTGCGGGTTGTGCTGATCCGTCAGTATATATAATACTTCCATATTCTTCTAGAGGCAGGATTTCAATTGGCAGAGGACATTCATATTCATATTGTAAAAATTCCTGTGTCGTTAAGTTACGATCAAATTCGTAAACTACGTCTGTTGCAGCAAGAGAATTAACCCACTGAATCCATCTTGGATGCAAAGCTTTAGCATTAGGAATGCTTGCTTTAGTTACCGCTACTAAAGCCAGTATGGGTGTAACGATTATTATTCGTTTACCTTGTGCTAGGGCCCTTTCTTTCGCTACAGCAGTCTGAACCGCAGTTAGAATTTTCTCAGTTGAACTGAATTTTATTTCAGCCTTTGTGTACAAATGTGATTTGTAAGCTATTGGTACCTTTTCTCCCTCATTAGAGGTCAGGTACGTGAATCCGCATCTTCCCGGGATGACTCGGATTACAAGATTGCGTGTGTTGTCATGTGTATCTAATTTTGTTTTTGCTAACATGTCTGTTTGCAATGAACTCAAAATTTCTGTGTGTTTTTGAGTCCAAGTGATTGGTTTAAAATCAGGTTTAATTAGTTCGTAGAGAGGTTTAACCCTCTCCGCATAATTTAGAATGTAAGTTCTACCGAAATTCAGGAAGCCTAGAATCGATTGTAAGTTCTTCAGCGTTTTTGGAGCTTGGAGTACAGCCCACTTCTCTAAGAAGTTGTCCGCTAGGCTTTTTCCTTCACTTGATAACTCGTATCCTAAAAATAATACTGTCAGATGGGTAATTCGTGACTTTTTAAAGTTGAATTTGTAACCCTCTGCTGCGAACCCAAGTATAATGGTGTTTACTCTTTTCAAGTGAGTCTCCAAGTCGTCGTCTGTGAGATAGATATCATCTACGTAAGATAATGCCTCATCATCATATGTTTGTAGTAACTCTGTTACTCTGGCTGAGAATAGTCCTGGGCTGTTCTTGAATCCCTGTGGGAGCCTACAGAAATTTTTCTGAGACCGCATTACTGAGAAAGCGGTCAAGTATCTGCTTTCTGGTGCAATGTTTTGACAAAAGAAACCATTAGATATGTCTAATGTTGTTTTATATTTTTTCCTAACTATGTTATTCATTAGTGCAGTACTATGCGAATTTTGTACTGCAAATGTTTTGCAACATGCATTAAGGTGTCTGTAGTCCAAAACTAGACGATATGAATTGTCTGGCTTGGAGACAGGAAAAAAAGGATTGTTCATTTGAGAGGTGCATGTTTCAATCACCCCCTGGTACTCAAGTTGATCTAAAATCTCCCTGACTTGTTTTTTAGCTTCTTGCTTAATGGGATACTGCCTTTGTGCAGTCGGTTGACTTTTTAACTGGATTTTGTGAGGAGGAGAGTCCTCATCCCATCCTACATGATTTTTATATAATGCTGGTGCCTGGGCTACTGCCCATTTCCTTGCATATGTATATTTTTGTGAATCGGAATGTGATTCGAGAAGGCAGGCATAATCATTTCTTCGCCACGAGGGCACTCCCTGACAAACTCTGGGGGCCAATCTTTTTCAGCTAACAGAATATCATAAAAAACCAAACACTGTTGCAGGGCTAGAGGGATATTTTGAGACCAAGCCTAAGTATTATCCCCCGCTGAAAATAGACTAATAAACAACAAACTTAGGGGTCTAATTTAGAAAACCAAATTGTAATTCTATGGTCTTGCCACCATGTCAAATGTACATGTGAACAAGCAAAATAAATCTAACAGACCATATCACCAAAATGTGAGGCACCAGTAAACGTAAGTCACCCCTAGTTGAGGATTCCCATCAAAAGTCTTGTATGAATCAATATTCTCATTTGGTAATCCTTATCGGGTATTGTGTCTCTTGATCATTGAGACCGCTAGCATACCCTGATAATCAGTTCGGGGTAGCGACCCACAATCACTAGGTACTACCACATGGTGTTGATACGATGGGAATGTGCAGTGCGAAAATTATATATGTGGTGGTTAAAAAAGGATAGGGAACTTAACAAAAACCAGTTTTAATAGACGTTAGCCCCTTCCTTATTAAAAACAAGAACAGTGTAACATAATCATCGCAGTCCACACAAATAGCTGCGAAGAGACCAACATGTTTCAGCCAAACCGGGAGATTCCCCAGGCTTTCGTCAGGGTCTCTGTTCTTAATAAATGCTACTGCTTCTGAGTGAATAAAGTGTGAAAATATTATGCAAAAACACACAAGTGAAAAACCAGTAAAGGATATATTGTTCCTTCATCTGTGTCAACTCCTCTCACCTCACCTCTTCTTGGACCTGGCTCAGGATATGTCAAACCCCGCTCTGTCCGTTGTTGTCTCAGACTGTGACTGAGTCAGGGGGAGGCCTCCCCCTGACTCAGTCACAGTCTGAGACAACGACGGACAGAGCGGGGTCTCACATATCCTGAGCCAGGTCCAGGAAGAGGTGAGGTCCACTCCCCGGACACTCTGGACATTATTAAGTCACCAGGTGCCGATGAGAGGAGTTGACACAGATGAAGGAACAATATATCCTTTACTGGTTTTTCACTTGTGTGTTTTTGCATAATATTTTCACACTTTATTCACTCAGAAGCAGTAGCATTTATTAAGAACAGAGACCCTGACGAAAGCCTGGGGAATCTCCCGGTTTGGCTGAAACATGTTGGTCTCTTCGCAGCTATTTGCGTGGACTGCGATGATTATGTTACACTGTTCTTGTTTTTAATAAGGAAGGGGCTAACGTCTATTAAAACTGGTTTTTGTTAAGTTCCCTATCCTTTTTTAACCACCACATATATAATTTTCGCACTGCACATTCCCATCGTATCAACACCATGTGGTAGTACCTAGTGATTGTGGGTCGCTACCCCAAACTGATTATCAGGGTATGGTAGCGGTCTCAATGATCAAGAGACACAATACCCGATAAGGATTACCAAATGAGAATATTGATTCATACAAGACTTTTGATGGGAATCCTCAACTAGGGGTGACTTACGTTTACTGGTGCCTCACATTTTGGTGATATGGTCTGTTAGATTTATTTTGCTTGTTCACATGTACATTTGACATGGTGACAAGACCATAGAATTACAATTTGGTTTTCTAAATTAGACCCCTAAGTTTGTTGTTTATTAACAGAATATCATAGCCTTTTGAGAGTTTATCCCAAAGTAGACCCCTTATTTTCCTAGTCTTATCACCCTCTATACGCAGTGTTATTTCGTATATCTTATGGGGCTCGCTAACTCTGGTGTCGGCAGTTTCAACCTGAATGTATTCATTCGTGTCCACTGTCTCCAGATGACTCATCAGGATCTTGCGGGCTATACTGATTTCTGCTGCACTGTCTAGCATTGTCTGTGCCCACTCCCCGTTTTTCAACTGTGTCCTCAGTATTCTCGGCATTTTCGATTACTCTAATACTGGCTACCTTCTTTCTTGGAAATTGAGATTTTTTACTTTGAGCAGGTTCCTTGTCTTTGGACTTGGTGTGCTCTCCTGGGTCTGACCGTCCTCTTCTTTCCGATTTCTGCGAAAAAGATCAAGAGGGACGTGTATCAATACTTTGATATCTATCAGGCTTCTTCAAATTATCCCTATTTCTAAGGTTGTATCTTTTTTCAGAGGGCTCCCTCTAGGGAGACTGGTGTTCTCGAGTCAGAGTTCTTTCCCTCCGTCGAGGAGACCTTCCTCTGGACTGGAAAACTTTTTCTTTGGGAGTGGACTGTTTATTTCCATCCCAGCTCTTTTTAGGAGTGTTTGAATTATTTTTTATAAATAATTTTACTAACTCTCTATATGCTTTTGTTAATTCTCTTATGTTAACTAAGAGTTCTTCACTTGACATTTTATCAATGTCCGGATGTGGTGTGTAGCTGGCTAGAACCGGCCACGTTGCTCCTGGTCTACCTAGTGGACCAAGCCTGGTAATATGATCATTGTGTTTTAGGGTGCCTTTAAACCAGAGCAAATGCTCTTGGAATTTTAATGGGATTTCAGTCTCCTCGAAAGGAGTGTACTCTTCCGGTGGATCCCCTACTATGTAGTAGTGGAACTCGTGTGTTGCAGCTTTTGCTTCTGGAAATTTTATCCATGAATAGAATACCTCTGTCTGCCGATATTCGTGTGCCTCTATCACGAAGATGACTGTGCCACCTTGTGTGGTCAGTCCATTTTGTATAAGTTTTGACGTTATAGATTTTCTTAAATGTGCCGGGATGATTATCGCACCCGGTTCATTAACACCATCGGGACCCTGCTGAGTCGCATTTACTGCACCCCCAGTGGTTCCGTTCTCAGTGTCTGACATTTTATTGTCAGAAAGGTTTTGCAGAGCAGGTCTCCAAGGAGACAAAGATTAGGTGCACAATATTTTGGAACGTTGAATAAACCAGAGCTTTACATAGGAATCTCTTCCTACTGAGTTCGGGCGGATTTTAACCTTTCACCCACTCCAGACGTCTATTGGAGTATTTACGGGAGAAAGGGGTCTGTGTGAAAAATGCACGACTGAGTTACTCTAACGTCTTGCGTTAGTTTATCGCCTTACCAAACGTTGGGCGCCATGTAGTGTAGTTCCTATTTTCCCAATAGGCCCTGCGCATTGGAATAACATAAACAGTAGTATGGACGTAGAAGTGCGGATCTTCCAGGTCTTCACTGACTATGCTAAACTTAATTGGGTTTGTTACCAACTAGCTCAGAGGTCACTGGAAACTTTCTTGACTGAATAGGAAGTGATCAGCTTCCCTGGTACAGACAAGAAGGGATTCAGTTTTCCAACAACCGCATAAACATGACAACATTGCTCCTTAGAATAAGAGCCAATCTCTAGAGTCGTGTGAAACAATAGACAGTTATTTTACTCAGTCAGTTTTGTGCAGATTACTTTCACCAATATGCAGAGAATAGAGAGACGGACATTTTCAATAAAAAGGTATTATTTATTGAACAGTCTTTCCTCTCGTACAAGAGAAATGAATTGCCACAATTGCAAGACTAGTTATTATAAAAAGTGCGTACAGTAAAATGAGGATTGCGAAATAATACTGTAAAAGCATTGATATGGTTTCTTAGCCATACAATGGTTTAAAATGAATAAAACATATATACAGTCATATATACATTTAGCTAACGTACTCAACTGGTGCTTCTAAATACGCCGACCCCAGTGTACCTGACCTAAGCCTAATACTTGGGAGGGAGTAAGTAAGTAGCAGTTTTAGTTAAGTTGGTTTTGCCAAGGTTTGCTTCAAGAATTCTCTCTAAGGGTTTAGTCAACACCATACCTCTGGAATAGAATCTTGGAGGTCTGGTATCTCCTTCCAGGGACTCGATATCCCAGTCACTCGCAAGAGTAGGCTGGAAACGCCGGAGCTGGATCTCTCGGCAGGAGAAAAGACAGCGTCTCTCTCAGCGCGTCGAGGAAGAGGAGGGGCAGCGTCCGCGGGCAGCTTGCATCTGCTGGGCTCTGAAGGGGACAGCTGTTCTGCTCCTATGTGCACCACACCATCGTTCGCTGATGTCATTGAAGCAGCGATAGCATCAGTATCAGCGAAGCAGCCGTGTTTGGGTCAGCTGCATCAGCGATGGTATCATCAGCATTTGCTTAAGGCAACGTTGGTAATATTTATACCTGAAAGGTGCCTGGTTTGACGTAAGTTTTTGGACATAAGACGTCAATAAACATGTCACTCGGAAGTGATCATCTCTCAGTGCTCATTAGAGTTCTATTACTAATCAAAACATAGCAAGCGGGGATTTCCCAGGTTGCTGAGTTTTTATCTTGTTGAAGAACTCGAAGTGTAATCTAGGAATCTTAGATAGTGGCTTCTGCTGTGTCATTTGCACTAATGAGCTGCAAAGGAAGTTGCAGAGGAAGCGATTCTGAAATGTGGCTCTGTTCGTGTGAGGCCAGAGACGAGTTTCTGAATATTGCATTTGATCGGTTATGCCAATATAGGGGTACAAAGGGATTATAGCCGTATAGGGGCATAAGGTCACAGTATCGATCAGGGTCCTAGATTAGATCGCGACAATATTGGTCTGCCCCACACACAGCTGTCGCAGCCGATCAACAGCCTCAGCACAAAGTGCATTTTGGCTCACCGAAGCTGGGGCCACGGTGCCTGCACCGAACGCCACTCTGCTCCCCCTACCCCTGCATGCACGAACAGTACATGGTGCAGTTGGCGGCAGTGTGGGCTGTGTGTGCTGTGTCCCGACCGAAGGTGTTGATTGGCCACTCCCAGTCTGTGACAACAGTGCAGACTCACCAACACTGTCGGAAGATGAGGACGATGTTGTCTCCACATGCGAGTCCTCAGGGACGGTCCTGTCCCCCTCTCCGGCACTGCCCTCTTCTGTGTCAGTCTGCATGTGCGCGAAGTCTGATCCGGATGCATTGCCTCCAATCATCTCCGCCGTCTGTGGCTGAGTGCCCTCTGCCAAAGCTGAAATGCACAGAAAAGAGGGGTAAGTCATGGGCACACTCACGTACAGTAGGACAAGGAATCCCTAATGCCATTGCTGACAAAGTACATCTAGCCCCCAACCTGCACACGGCCCACCCCTACCAGTCATCCTCACATGAAATAAGCGGTGTTGGCCGTGAAACATGTACAGCATGCGGACAGGGCAGGAGCACGTACATCTGCACACATGTCTTGCCATGGGGCGACGGACCACTACAGCATGTGCAGCAACACACAACTGCTTAGCGAGTGGCGTGTCAACATGCCGGAACTGGAAGTGACATTTTACTTCGCCAATGGCACCCACATGCCATTGCAACGATACATACGCTACACTGAAGTCACTAATGTGTCTGGGCAACAATACATGCATTGCACTTCCATGCAACATACACAGAGAGTATGCTTACCGCTACTTTGCTGTTGATCCACACGCAGCCGGTCGGACAGGTCAGGATGCATCACAGCAATGATACGGTGCATGAGAGGGGTCATTGAGCGTCGGGCCAGACAAGGCGTTCTTGGAATCATCCCTAGTGTCACTTCCGCTACATTCTTGCTCAGCCTGGAAATGTCGTCCCAGCGTTTGTGGCAGTGTGTATGTCGTCTATTGGACACCCCCACTGCCCGTACATCACGTGCAATGCTCCTCCACACGTCCTTGCGAAGGTGCAGCTTGACCTACCATGATGGGAGACAAAAGGGTGCAAGTCAGTGGACAGTTGGCCAGTCACACAGATAGGGGCAACACGTATCTCTCAGCAGCCATGCACATTCCGACAATTGAGTTGGGCACACAGCACACCGCCAAGATTGCATAGGCCAGGAGTAATTGACCACCTCATGCACACCAACATGTCCCCCACTGCACTTACCACCTGTCCGGGGGCGCCGTACAGCCGTCCGAAGTTGCGGAGCACACCATCCACGAGGACATCCAGCTCCGCGGCGGTGAAGGGACGAGACCGGATCTCTTTGACTCTCGACATGGCAAGTTCACGGAGTATGGCACTAGAGCAGCAGTCGGTGGTCAGCTCAGCAGCAGCAGGTCGAGGTGATGGTCACAGGCAGCAGTCGGTGGTCAGCTCAGCAGCAGCAGGTCGAGGTGATGGTCACAGGCAGCAGTCGGTGGTCATCGTTGAATGTGTGCTTTTGCTAATCACACATATATAGGGCCCTGAGGCCATGTCAGTGACATACGTCGCCAGACATTGGTCAGCCCTGGATGCGTGTTTGGAAAAGGGCCAATGACTGACCCTGGTGTAGCAGTGCACTGCATCCGCTACTTTCGATTGGGCATACGCGGGCCTTGTTCACACTTCCCATTGGCTGCACGTGCACAGACCGTCACGGTCACACACCGGCACCCGCATGTGCAAGCTTCCGGGACAGATGCTTCACTTGCAACAATGTTCAATCACTGGCGCCAACATGGCGGGGCACGTATTCGACGGGGGAGGTGGAGGCCAACACATCCTTTAGCTGATGTCAATGGACATGGCAGTTCATGACCCCCCTTACAGTCACATTGCATCATCCACCGTACACCGGCCGGCCCAGCCCGGCCCAGGGCCGGCGTGCCGGCCATGTCAACCACCGCCGTGCCAGGCCCCGTCCACTACCGCTGTGCCAGGCCCTGTCCACTACCGCTGTGCCAGGCCCGGCCCAGGGCCGGCGTGCCGGCCATGTCAACCACCAACGTTGACATGGCCTGCACGGCGGTAGTGGACGGGGCCTGGCACGGCGGTAGTGGACTGGGCCTGGCACGGCGGTGGTTGACATGGCCGGCACGCCGGCCCTGGGCCGGGCCTGGCACGGCGGTAGTGGACGGGGCCTGGCACGGCGGTAGTGGACGAGGCCTGGCACAGCGGTGGTTGACATGGCCGGCACGCCGGCCCTGGGCCGGGCCTGGCACGGCGGTAGTGGACGGGGCCTGGCACGGCGGTAGTGGACGGGGCCTGGCACGGTGGTAGTGGACGGGGCCTGGCACGGCGGTAGTGGACGGGGCCTGGCATAGCGGTAGTGGACGGGGCCTAGCATGGCGGTGGTTGACATGGCCGGCACGCCGGCTTGGGCCGGGCCTGGCACGGCGGTAGTGGACGGGACCTGGCACAGTGGTAGTGGATGGGGCCTGGGATGGCGGTAGTGGACGGGGCCTGGCACGGCGGTGGTTGACATGGCCGGCACGCCGGCCCTGGGCCGGGCTGGGCCGGCCGGTGTACGGTGGATGATGCAATGTGACTGTAAGGGGGGTCATGAACTGCCATGTCCATTGACATCAGCTAAAGGATGTGTTGGCCTGCAGTCCCCCGCCGAATACATGCCCCGCCATGTTGGCACCAGTGATTGAACATTGTTGCAAGTGAAGCATCCGTCCCGGAGGCTTGCACATGTGGGTGCCGGTGTGTGACCGTGACGGTCTGTGCACGTGCAGCCAATGGGAAGAGGTGCACCGCCATGGCGGAGCCAATAATTGTATATTTTCAGACGATGCACCGTGTTGTATTGTCTGCAGTTGCGTTATGACGGTTGTGTGCGTGATTGCGTGACTTCATATGTCATGCTCTATTCCATGTGTGTCCATACTATGCCCATCGGTGTGCAAACAATGTGCAACACATGCTCATGTCGACGTGTTGACGTCGGGTATTTCCCTACACACGTTTCTAGTTCTTCACATCTACACAGTACATCCCGGATTTTTTCGCCACATTCTGATTCTGTTGTCAGTGTGTGGTTTATGTGATGTAATGACTATGGTGGGGGCACACATGTATTCATTGTAGGTGTGTTGCCTGTTGTGTCACCATGCATGTAATGTACGTATGCCCACCATTATTGGTGTTGCCATTGGTGCATGATGAGATGGTGTGTGTGTATCTTTATCGTTTCTGTGCATGCACTTGCATGTGTGTCTGTGATGTGGCTTCTACACATTTGGGTCATGACACATGTCTTGTTGGCAGTAATGTTGACCTGGGACTAAGTTGCATTGCACATGTTGAGACACATCATGTTGCTAGTGGCTGCACATTGTTGCTACGGCAATCCATGTTGTAGTGACATTCAGAGATGTCACACATATGACAATTATACACTACATTTTACTTGTTGGTAGAGTTCGTTGACATGTGAGTGAGTTGCACAGCCATGCGTTGTTTGTGAATTGACTTCCATTCCATCTACTCCCACACAGGAGGGCTCCAAATGTCCATCGCCCATACACTGTGCTGGAGGATATGGTTGACGAGGAAGTGATCAGGAAATTCCGGCTGGATCGACGTCGATTGATGGAGCTTGTAGACCAATTGTTTCCTCACCTGCAGCCACGAAGAACCTATCCAGGTTCCATTACACCCACAGCAAAGGTGATGGCGGCACTACTCTTTTTTGCAACAGGTACCTTTCAGTACACAGTTGGACATGCTGGGGGGATGTCACAGTTCATGTTCAGCATGGTATTTTGGGATGTTCTGAAAGCCATGATGCTGTACAAGGATGACTACATACATTTCCCACAGCCGTCAGAGTTGGCAGTGGTCAAAGCAGACTTCTATGCACTGGGTCAGATACCACACGTAGTGGGTTCCATTGATAGCACACATATCGCTCTCATTCCACCACGGGCACGTGAGCAGGTGTATAGGAATCGGAAGCACTTCCATTCCCTCAACGTGCAGGTGGTGTGCCAGGCCGACAACATCATATCCCATCTGTGTGCAAAATTTCCAGGCTCTGCACATGACGCCCACATCATGCGGAGCAGCATTGTCCCCCAACGGATGGCAAATCTGCGTCCAGCACAAGCATGGCTTGTTGGTGAGTATGCTGTGGTGACAGGAGTGATATCTGTGTGGCATGGTGTGACCAACAATTCTGTTAGTGATATTTCTGTCTCTCTCTTCCCCCAACATAGGTGACTCGGCTTACCCGAACAGGCCTTGGCTGCTGAGTCCCATACGTAATCCAACTACAGCGGGTGAGATGCGATACAATGATGCCCATGGAAGGACACGTAGAGTGGTTGAACGTACTTTTGGACTGCTGAAGTCTAGGTTTCGGTGCCTGGATAAGACCGGAGGGGCCCTGCCTTACTCACCAGGCAAAGTATGCAGGATCGTGATTGCCTGCTGCATGCTCCACAACCTGGCTGTGCGCAATAACATTGAACTGCTCTTGGACCCTGATGAACAACAAGTTCCTCACCCTCCCAACCCACCCATGTCGACTGATGAGGATAGTGGTGAGGAGGAAGGTGTGGACCAGAGGCGCCAGCTCATTGATCGCTACTTCCCTTGAATGTGAGTGAGCACCTCTTGTGCTGGTTGTGTATGCCCTGTGTATGTTTGCTGGTGTTGTGTGGTTGTGGTGTGCATCATCTGTGTGTTCTGCTATGTGATGTTTGCATGTGTGTGTGTTTATTTCTTTGGACATGCAAGTCTCCATGATGTGTGTCCTCTCATCCAATCATTTTGTGATGAGTGTAGTTTGTGGAAGTTGCATTGCAGTGTGTTGTCATGAGTGTGATTCTGTTTCCTGACGTGTCTTTGCTGTCTCTGTTTTTCCCTAGGTCACTCCCGCTGCGGCATGATTATGTACGACTTGGATCCCTGAACCTGGTAACGTCTGGTTTCTGATACAATCATGTGAATAAACATGGAGGCAACACATCATTGAGTGAGTAAGTGGTATTTATTTACAGATTGTGCATTGGTGCTGGTGCATATTTACAAATAAGTGTGGGGTGGGGGAGTGTGAGTTGAAGGTAATGGCAGATGAAATGTCCGTGCTGACACCACATTGGGTGGTGTCTGCCTAGTCCAGCAGACCTGTGCCAATGATTGGCTAGGTGGGACAGGATAGTTTGGTGGGTGAATGGCTGGCTCTGGCAGTGTCTCAGTCATTGACGGCCCCTCTTGGGGCGTGTGGAAGGACCATCCCCACTGCTCTCCCCCACTTCCAGCCTCGGACAGCCCCTCCATCTTGGAGGCGGGACGGAGTCAGCTGGGGGGGCAGGTTGCTCAGGTGCGACATCCGTCGCCAGGGGCGCAGGCGGTGGTGTTGTTGCCCGTGGCGTTGGTTGAGGGGGGGTGGGGGTGGGGGTGTTGCGGGCTATCCATCCCCTCTACATGGTTGTGTGCTGGGCCATGATGTCGACAATTTGGCCAAGCCGGCTGCCAATGACCCGCAACATTTTGGTGTTCTCCACTGAGACCTGGTGGGCATGATCTGCCTGTGCCTGCCCACGCTCGTAGTTTGCCTGGACCCTGGCTAGGGCTTCCAATGACTGTGCCACGGGATGGGGTGGGTGTCCTTCCTCTGCACGTCGTCGCGTAGAACTCCTGCCTGGCTGATGTGGCCTCGGCTCTCTAGTTTGCCGCCCACTCTCCCTGCGTGGCTGGGATGGCGCAGGCCCGGCGTCGTGCGGTTGGTTCGGCAGGGTGGCAGAGGCAGGAGTGGTGGTACTGGTGGTGGTGGAGGTGGTGGTGGTGGTGGCTTTGCAGGTCACAGTGGCCGGTGTAGCATGAATTGCACAGGCCGTAGTAGTCGGGGCTGGAATCTCCTGGGAGCCAGATGGCCCTGGCAGCCTGCTTGGGCCCGCACCATCCTCCGCACCGGAGCTGGCTGTGGCATCGTCCCCAGAGAGTCCTGAAAGAGGCGAGTCTTGAGGCCGGATGGTGGTTCCACCAGTGAGATTACGATCACCTTGGGGGACAAATTGTGCAGATCAGTACTGTGGACATTACGTGTTATTTTCAAATTGATGACATTTCAGTGTCCAGTCGCACACACCCCACCCACCACCACCCACCTCCCTATGGACATGGGGGCCTGTTGGGAGTTGTACTAGTGACCTCTCACACACCCCACCCACCACCACCGCCATCCCTGTGGACATGGGGGCCTGTTGGGAGTTGTACTAGTGACCTCTCACACACCCCACCCACCACCACCGCCATCCCTGTGGACATGGGGGCCTGTTGGGAGTTGTACTAGTGACCTCTCACACACCCCACCCACCACCACCGCCATCCCTGTGGACATGGGGGCCTGTTGGGAGTTGTAGTGCCATCCTCTCACACACCCCACCCACCACCACCCACCTCCCTATGGACATGGGGGCCTGTTGGGAGTTGTACTAGTGACCTCTCACAATGAATGAATGAATGAATGGCGTTTTTATACCGCGCAAAACTTAGCCCCAAGGGGCATCAAGGCGCAATACGAACAGACATAGAAAGTCCAAACTCCAGATAGGAAGACTAAAGGCCATTTAGGAGAGCAAGAATCTAATATGCTTGAGAGAAAAGCCAGGTTTTGAGAAGTTTTTGAAAATTGTCAAGGAGGATTGACTGGTGAGCTCAAGGGGAAGGGAGTTCCACAGTTTGGGAGCCAAGGTGGAAAAGGCTCTACCTCCCCATCTAACCTTAGCAAACCTAGGGACTACCAGCCTATTCTTTGAAGATGAACGGAGCGTTCTAGTAGGGGTGTAGGCACACAGAAGAGATCTAATGCTTTCAGATCCTGAGCCATGGATAGCACCATGGGCCAGACAGAGAATTTTGAAATAGATCCTAGATGGAATCGGAAGCCAGTGAAGGTCCCTTCTGGCCATTGTTGCAGATGTCCTCCTAGGGAGGCTTAGAACCAATCTGGCTGCAGCATTTTGCACCATTTGGAGGCGATGGATAGAGCCTTTATTGATGCCACCATAAAGGGCATTACAATAATCTAGCCTCGATAGTACTAGGCCAGCTGTTGCTTGTTTCCGGGCTGCCAAGGACAGGTAAGGGACAATTTTCTTTAAGATTCTGATGGTGCCACAGCAAGTAGACACTGTCCTATTTACCTGATGGTCGAAGGAAAGGGCGGGATCAATTTGTACTCCAAGGTTCTTAGCAATAGGGGTGGGAGTCGGGCAATCTCCCAGGGATGGAGGCCACCAGTCCTTTGACCAGAGATCTTGGCTCCCTCCGAAGACCATAACTTCGTTTTTTTCACCGTTCAATTTTAAGAAATTACCTGTCATCCAATTGGAGACTGCCTCCATACAAGCTCTAAACTTGGAGGCGATCTCACAGACTGGCTGGGTGATGGATACCAAGATCTGTGTGTCATCAGCGTATGACAGCACGTCCAGGCCAAAGGATCTTACCACCTGTGCAAGTGGGGTAACATAGATGTTAAACAGTAGAGGGCTCAATGAAGAGCCCTGGGGAACCCCACATTGCACCTTTTGGGGATCGGAGAGAAAGTTACCCATTTTTACTCTCTTCTCCCTGTGATGGAGAAAGGAGGAGAGCAAGCTGAGGGCAGAGCCTCCTAGTCCGATATCCTTGAGCCTGGAGATAAGTATTGACGGGGACAGGGTGTCAAAAGCCGCTGTGAGATCTAACAACACAAGCAGCGAAGGATGTCCCTTGTCAACCTCAGATCGAATTTTGTTTGTCACAACAGTGAGGGCAGACTCAGTGCTGTGAACTGATCGAAAACCGTGCTGGGAGCTACCAAGCATGTTGGAATTTTCAATATAAGTGGACAGATGTTGATTTATGTGAGATTCCAGAATCTTGGCTGGGGCCGGGAGTAAGGAAATAGGGTGGTAATTCTTCAAGATCCCTGGGTCTAAGGAGGGTTTTTTAAGCAGAGGCTTAACAATAGCGGTTTTCCAGGAAGAGGGAAAGATACCCTCTTGGATCGCCAAATTCATAACTTCCAGTAGCGGGGGAAGCACCGACCCTCTGCAAGTTTTTAAAACTTTTAGCGGGCAGGGGTCAAGAGGCGAGCAGGACTTTGTGGTATCAAGTAGAAGATTGAGATCTTCTATAGATAAAGAGGGAAAACATGTAAGTGAAGGTTTCAGCAAAACATCAGTCTTTTCGTTTATATTAGGAATAGAGAGGGAGGATTCTGGTGCCTTAGCATTAAGCTCTTGGTTTCTAATTTCGAGCACACTATAGATATCCGCAATCTTATCGTGGAAAAAACTCGCTAAGCTGTTACAGAGTTCCTGAGTTTCGATGGTAGGGTCAGCCGGTTTGGGTGCAGAGAGAGAGTCGATAATATTAAAAAGGTCTCTAGGGGATTTTAGGGATGTAGTCAGGTTAGTAAAATAGTGCCTTTTTTCTTCCATTATCGCTTTCTTATAATCTCTAAGAAGGAATTTATGCAGGGCTTTCCCCTGTAGATCAGGATGAGCAATCCAGGACCTTTCTTGTTGCCGGCATTTCTGACGCATGGTTTTTAAGCGGTCAGAAAACCAAGGTTGAGAGGGGCTCTTTCGGGCTGAGTAATGTTTTTTGGCCGGGGCAAGGGAGTCCATAGCAATAGTTAGGGCATTAGAAAGATCAGAGGCAGCCCTATTTGGGTCCTCCAGAGAAGGACACCTAAGATTGTTCATAAAAGGTGCGAGAGTATTATCATTTATAGTTTTATAGTTCCTTCTGGTGGACCAAACATCAGTCTTTGGTTTATTGCCTGGGTTGGAGTTAGCTTTAAGAAAAAAGGGAACTGCCAGATGGTCGGACCAAGAGAGGGGAATAGGGGTGTCAGTCCTAAGTCTGGCATCATTAGAAAAAATGCCGTCAAGCGTATGAGAGGCCAGATGTGTAGGGCCATTGACCAATTGGTGCAGTCCACATGCAGCTAGACCATCTATAAGACCTAACGTGTCCTTCGAATCTGTGGCCTCAAGATGGAAGTTGAAATCACCCAGAATGGTAAAATGGGGCCTGTCAACATAGGGCTCAATGAATTTAAGAATTTCATAGGAAAAAGTCGTTTCCTATGAAAACCCCACCCACCACCACCGCCATCCCTGTGGACATGGGGGCCTGTTGGGAGTTGTACTAGTGACCTCTCACACACCACACCCACCACCACCGCCATCCCTGTGGACATGGGGGCCTGTTGGGAGTTGTACTAGTGACCTCTCACACACCCCACCCACCACCACCGCCATCCCTGTGGACATGGGGGCCTGTTGGGAGTTGTAGTGCCATCCTCTCACACACCCCACCCACCACCACCCACCTCCCTATGGACATGGGGGCCTGTTGGGAGTTGTACTAGTGACCTCTCACACACCACACCCACCACCACCGCCATCCCTGTGGACATGAGGGCCAGTTGGGAGTTGTACTAGTGACCTCTCACACACCCCACCCACCACCACCGCCATCCCTGTGGACATGGGGGCCTGTTGGGAGTTGTACTAGTGACCTCTCACACACCCCACCCACCACCACCGCCATCCCTGTGGACATGGGGGCCTGTTGGGAGTTGTACTAGTGACCTCTCACACACCCCACCCACCACCACCGCCATCCCTGTGGACATGGGGGCCTGTTGGGAGTTGTACTAGTGACCTCTCACACACCCCACCCACCACCACCGCCATCCCTGTGGACATGGGGGCCTGTTGGGAGTTGTAGTGCCATCCTCTCACACACCCCACCCACCACCACCCACCTCCCTATGGACATGGGGGCCTGTTGTGAGTTGTACTAGTGACCTCTCACACACCCCACCCACCACCACCGCCATCCCTGTGGACATGGTGGCCTGTTGGGAGTTGTACTAGGGACCTCTCACACACCCCACCCACCACCACCGCCATCCCTGTGGACATGGGGGCCTGTTGGGAGTTGTAGTGTCATCCTCTCACACACCCCACCCACCACCACCCACCTCCCTATGGACATGGGGGCCTGTTGGAGTGGTTTACACGTTGGTGAGTATGTGGACTGCATGCATGGGTTGGGGCCTGGGAGATGTGTCTTGTGAGTTGTGTGAGGCACGCCATGTCGTTGTGCTCGTGGTGCTTGGTTTGTACTTACCAGCCTCTTCTCCTTCCTCAATTCCTTCAAGGGTCTCTGGGTGCAGTATGCTCAGCACCTTGTCCTCCCAGTGGGTGTAGGGTAAGGGCTCCGGGGGGGTTCCGCCGCCAGTGTGTTGTGCCCGGAGATGGTTTTTGGCACGAATTGATTTAAGACGGGTTTTAAGGTCATGCCACCACCTCTGTATCTCCTGCTTGGTCCTCGGCACGGCCCCGTACGCATTCACCCTAGTAACTATCCTGTCCCACATGTGATTTTTCCTGGCTACGGTGGTCTGCTGGACTAGGGCCCCGAATAAGTGGGGTTCTACACGGATGATTTCATCCACCATTACCTTTAACTCAGTGTCCGTGAATTTGGGGTTCTTTTTGGTGCCATGGTGTGTGGTGCTCAGGGTGTGGGTTTGAGTGAGTTGGGAGGTGCAGGTGTGTGGTGTGTAGGAATGGTGTGGTGGGTGTTGGTGTTGTGGGTGTGTTTGGGTGGTGGTTGTGTGTCTTCTATAGGTGTGTGCTGTAGGTACTCTTGTGTCTCTAGCTAGCAGCTATGCTGTGCTGCAGAGGATTTCGGTAGTGGGTGGGAGTTGTTTTATAGTCTGTGTCTTGGTCCTGTCTCAATGGTTATTGGCAGTCAGGTGCTAGGTGGGTGTGTTGACTGGTGTGCATTATTTGGTACTTGGGGGTGGGTCATTGTGTCTTGTGATTGGTATTGATGTTTCAGGTGGGTGGTAGTTCTGTTTCCTGTGTTTGCTATTTACTTCCGTCGCACTGTTTGTCATTGGTTTGATGGTAGGGATGTTGTTCGTGTTGGCCTTCCGCTGTGATGCACGGCTTCTCGTTGCATTGTTACCGCAGCGGACGTGGATTGCGGTGCCTACCGGGGTACTTGCGGAGTTATCCTAATCGCGGACACGGAGCCTACGCTGGTATAGCGGGAGATGTGGAAGTTCACGCGGTCATGTCCGTACGCGGAGACCGGTGTTTCTTCGGTTCCGTCCGCTTGCGGCGGTCTCAGGTGTACTCCGACCGCCGCGGACGGAGTTTGGTGTGCTCCGTCCGCCGCGATCGGAGTTTCATTCATATATGATCCTAATTGCTATGGCGGTTTATCCGCGGACCGGTCCGGAGTATCTTGCCACCTTCCTTGGCGGACGGAACACGTTTCCGTCCGCGATCCTAATCGACCCCATAGTTTTGGGTTATGGGGTACAGGGGTAGTTTTAGGGTTTAGGGATAGGTATGGGTTTTGGGGTACAGGGGTATTTTTAGGGTTCAGGACTAGGTTTGGGTTTTGGGGTATAGGGGTATTTTTAGGGTTCAGGGGTAGGTTTGGGTTTTGGGGTACAGGGGTATTTTAAGGGTTCATGGCTAGGTTTGGGTTTTGGGGTACAGGGGTATTTTAGGGTTCAAGGGTAGGTTTGGGTTTTGGGGTACAGGGGTATTTTTTAGGGTCCAGGGGTAGGTTTGGATTTTGGGGTACATGGGGTATTTTAAGGGTTCAGGGCTAGGTTTGGGTTTTGGGATACAGGGGTATTTCAGGGTTCAGGGGTAGGTTTGGGGTACAGGGGTATTTTTAGGGTTCAGGGGTAGGTTTGGGTTTTGGGGTACAGGGGTATTTTTAGGGTTCAGGGCTAGGTTTGGGTTTTGGGGTACAGGGGTATTTTTAGGGTTTAGGGATAGGTTTGGGTTTTGGGGTATAGGGTATATTTATAGGGTTAAGATGGGTTAGTGTTTAAGGGTGTGGGGGTATTTTAGGGAGTAAGGGTGGGTTATGATTATGGGGTGCAGGGGAATTTAAAGGGAGCAGGGTGGCCAACCTGAGCTGGAATGTACAGAACCTGGGAAGAAAAAACAATGAAATATTGGGCACAACGCTCGCTTTTTTTCCGTAATCCCGCGCCCCGCACACGCTCACGCCCACAGCACACGCTCACAGCACACGATATGAGACATGGCATGAAGGGCGGAATGTACCACACGCCTCCAACGTTTGTCACGCCCCCAGAACATGCCCACAGCACAACGCAGACACGCCCACAAGGGACTACTTTGCTGGCATGTTTCATTTACCTTTTAAATGTATATGGTGGGCGTCTGCATAGCCTTTGTCCTTCTGGTGCAACTGCCCTTTCCAACGCTGTATTGGGTGTTGTGATTGGTGCTGTGGTTCCTGAGATTACCCGCCTCAAAGGTTTGGGCTCTCTCTTTATTATATTAGTATAGATAAGGTCGAGCCAATCATCATTTTTCACCTTATTTAAAAGACCCAACACATTCCAAAATAGACAACTAAATACCTTATGTTTATTTTTAAGAATCCGGGCAAATAAATTCACAGCACCAGTATTAGCACAGACAGTGTCAGGATTACACATTAGGATTGCAGAAGCAATTTTTTCCTCCATTTCTTCCCCAGGTTCCAATGCAAGATCAGTTCTGCATCATTTTATGCAGGATCTGTAGTCGCATTTCCCCCAATGTCTGTTACCATATCCTTACCTAGTATTTCCGAAGCCACAAATGGACTCTGCAGTTGGAGTAAGTCACTTTGATCAAGGGGGGAGATTGTGGATCGGTAAGGCATATGAGTGGTGAAGATAGCGATCAACGGAGGGAAACCGAGGATGTTTGGAGACCAGGTTTATAAAAATAAGCCAAAGGTACCGCCATAATGCTGTCTCTTGATGGCCTATATCCAGAAAGCCTTTCCAGGAGAAAACCCACCATATGCGTGTTTCTGAAATTAACCTCAACACAGTCTCCAGCATCATCCTTTAGTTGCAAGCTGACCCATGATACTCTTTGTGCATTATTTATACTCCTGACTAGACCCTCACAATTGTTCCAATTTGTGGCTCTTACTAGCCAGTGTATCACTTTGTTTTTAATTGCTGAGTATCTTCTTCTCCCTTGTGGTGTATGCGGGAACACTCTTTAAAACTATTACCAGCGGGGTTGCTTCTGGCGGGAGCTGGAGAACTCTTTTCGAGCTGAGTCTTTATGGATGGTACTCAAGCTAGTGGACTTATTGTTACCTGGCATGATAGACTCCTGTGTGTTCCAAGTGTGCCCTCTACTTTGAGCCAAGCTCAGGTCCCTGGCTTCTCTAGTTGGAAAATACAGAACAGGGGGATTGACGACCAGGCTGTTGTTCCAATGGCTATTCTCTTGTGAGAGGAGTAATTTTTCAAGATTTTCAACCATAGGTTCTTTTTGCGAGCCTGAATTCCACTTTATGGCCACTGTAGAGCCACTACTTGAATTTGACCCAATTAGAGCCTTCAATGAAATATTGATGCTATTAAGAGTGGCCAAAATTGATCAAAATATAGTTTTAAGGTTTTACCAAGTATGTCTGCAAACAGAGTACCTGTTAGTACCTCTCTCGTGGCCTCTTTTACTGGTTCAATAACAGAGGACATCAAGACATTTCCCTAGTAGAAGTAGTTTTTTTTACTAACAGGTGGCAAATTCTGTCTTGCACGGGGCCTATTAGAGCATTTGGCCTTCTTAAGGGGCGGTGGGAAGGAGGTATCAGTCTGGTAGCCTTGGCAATCATTAGAAATAATTTTTAACAAAGAAGGGAGGTAGAGTATAACGTAGGATTCCTACTCCACGGGCACTGATAAATAAACAAGAAGAATCCTACTACCAGTGTGAAACAGAAAGGGGAGCACTCAGTGTTGTGTAAAATACCCCTCACACACCAACAGGCCCCTTGGTGTCATGCTTCATCATCGGGGTCTTCGCACCCCGGTAGAGGGATGCGGCACGCTGCGACCTACGACTACGCGGGAGCGTTGACAAATTTAGACTATGTGTGGTGTGTGTTGAGTGTGAGTGAAAAGAGGATTAAATGTGAGTGGGAGATGTGGTGAGAAAATTAAAAAGTACCTGGCTAGTGGGTAAATTGAAAAAACTTTATTTCGTACCCCTGGCTGGTGCTATTAAAAAGGTGTGCAAAGAAAACGAGGTTTTTTGTCTTAATTAGGGACAGAACCTCTGGTGTGCGTCGACATGTTTCGGTACGTGTGTACCTTCTTCAGGACGGGGCACAACTTCCCAACCCTACTCACGTTTTTCTAAAAAAAGCGATTATTTTGCTAAAAAGTGAAAGTCGCTCATTTAAAGTTGGCTACAATGTGCCTACAGCGGTTCTCTGGATCATGTAATTACATGTCTCGTGGTCTTTGATGTCTACTGCACCATGAGCAAGTCCTGAGCATCACCCTGTGCAGCTCCGCCGTGAGCTGCACAGGGTGGTAGAAGGAGGCCAATATAGGCGGATTTCATTGTGGATCCACCTACCTACCTTGATGCTCAGGACTTGCTCGTGGTGCAGTAGACATCAAAGAACACAGAGAGCCCTGGGACAGGTAGTCCCACAACTGCGAAGCAACCAAGGGTTTTGCCTGTGAGCAGATAAAAGTTGGCAACCACTGTGTGCCAGAGGAGGGTCACAGTGAAATGAGCCAATAACTTTGCTGCACTGATCAGGTCATTGATAGAGTGCAGTTTTAAAGTTGGCTAGCCTGTTTGCCAGGTGCGGCCGCCATGAACAATGCTGTTGCCAATCGAGCGGTAGCCCATGTGTGAAGTGAAGTCAGCCTCCCTGTACACGAGGTGAGGCCACCATGTGATAGGGCCGTAGTCTGTATACAGAATGAGGACAGTCACCCCGTATTCCGAACGGAACACCGGGACAAGGAAAGGAGCATGGTCTGGTCGAGACCATTGTCATGAACAGGAGAATGTGGTGATAACCCGGGTGAACTCATGCCCCGATTTAGGACCAGCACCCGGAGCGTTGTACCGCCCCGCCTGTGGAGAGGGTCCTAGAAAACTTACCAGCATCGGAGGAGCAATAAGGAGCAACTGGCTGCTACCTTATCTAGGAACTATGTATTATAAAACTATAGAAGGTCTCTTGAGCTTTCTTTGGGGGACCCCATTTACCTGTCCACTCAGTAAGTGTAAATTACATGAGGATCGGTTAGTCTCTCTGCATGCCTGGAATCTTCCAAGTATGTGCAATTCTGGCAAGTGTGCTATGATAAAGGTGCCTGAAGCCTACTCGGCTTGAAGCTGCCAAATTGTTGTGTCTAGAATGTGTTACACGGACACGCCGATTATCAGGTTTGCGTTATGATAACCTTGGCGGCTTAGCACTCACTGTACAGACTGGGGATAAGATGTATGTCTAGAGATGTCGAAAACAACTCTTTTCCCATGTATAGACCTTCATCCAAGCTAAGTCAGCAAAAACAGCTGAGCAGTGGCGTGTGCAAAAGCAGTAAGAGGGAAAAATGGCATTTAAACTTCAAATAAGCCATGCTAACTTAACATGCACACAAAAAGAAGCCCATAAACCATACTACACCCCCCCCCCCCACGTTCGGGGAACACACAGAACTGAGGGAAAACATGCTAGAATTCAGAGTTCAAGTTCAAGGAGGACAGAACCAAGTTCAGAAAGTTCGCCGATTTTTAAATTTAGGAGTGAAAATCCAAAATATATTCAAATCAGTTGGCAAACACCTCAGCCATGTAAGGAAAAAGCAAGATAAATATTTAAAAATATTTACGAGTCTAGCACGTGTGTATGAAGTAACAAAAAATTATCAATACTTCAGTCCAACAATGTGTAAGCACCAAATGTTGCAACTGCTTCCAACAAGAAGTTGTTGTTCTCATCCATGAACATTTCAGCCATCCAATCAAGCAAAGGGAAAGAACATACATGTTCCTCGATTGCCGGAGCCTCTAGCATCATCAGAGGACAACTCGGGCTTTTTCAAGATAACTGCGATCCAGAAAGTCATGGACCACAGTCCAAACGTTCCAATTGCCTAGAACCCCATGTGCCGCTGCGCATGTCATAATCCTGGTACCAGAACAGTCTATTTCATGAGCAACAAAGGGACTCATTAGTAGATCAAAATCCAGATCAGAAGACACCATGTTGCAGAGACAGAAATCCAGGGCCCATTCAAATTCACAATCCAGGCAATGAAAAACACGCTGCACGCAAGTGAAGAAAGAGAACCGGAAGGTTAAACCATACGCTACACTTAGAGTCGCAAAAGGCAGCGCTCCATAGTATTCTAGCATCCGGTCACGCAGGTGGAGTAGCCAGTACTGAACGTCTAGGGGCACACACAGTGCATCTGTTTTGCAATAAACAAAACAAAAGCAGAATGCCGGCACCCAAAGCCAGAAGATGAAAATTTGACTTGGACCCCCAATGAACCCATGGCATCCTTGTGCGCCTTAGAGGTGAACACTGGACTCTGGTCCCAATGGAAGGTGCCACATGCAAACATTCCCACAAAGACACGCAAATCTCCTCTTATGACAGTTCTGGCATCAGCCCTCCTTTGAGGCCACACCCACACAAAGCGCGTGCAAGATGTACTTATATGCAGTATCAGAGGAGAAAGGACCGCAGTGATCCAAATAAACACACGCAAGTGGCTTATTAGAAATGTATAACTGAGTTTGGGGTGGGCGTACAACAGAAGAAGGCTTTATTTGCTGACAAATGCCACATTGAAGGACAAAATCACATGTCTGTTCATACAAACGCCGCCACCAGTATCGTTGTTGAAGGAGAGATACAGAGCTGATACGCTGGCATGCACCAAAGCCATCCCCGCATGGGCTGCTGTATTCAAAGCCTGTCTGCGGCCCGCGTTGGGAATCAGTCTGTCACCAACGTTGTTAATTCTCACATAAGGAACTTTATCGGGATTTAAGTGATAAGTGTACTTCGAAGGTAAACCCTTAGGATAATTACCTCCCTTCTCAGTTGCGGCAATAGCTGCCAAGATGTCATCGTCAATCTTACTTCTGGAACGTGTAACCGCTGCCACTGCAAATGTTGCTACTGCTGTCTTTGCAGCTTCTTTTACGAGACAGTTGCCAACAGCGTGAACTCCTATGCGCTGATGACCCAGAGTATGAATTACAAAAACCAGTGGGAGACGTTCTTTAAGTTCCGAAACTCGAACCCAGATCATTTTATGTTTTATTGTGCGACCTGTGGAGTCACGATAATCAATTTGAATCTAAAAGGGTAGATTGTCATTGAAAGACTGTACACAGTAGTAGGAATCACTTACAATAAGAGTAGTCACACTGGGGTCTGCGTACTCCAATGCAAGCATCAGAGCACGTAGTTTTGCTTATTGGGCGGTACAGTCCCCTAATGTCTGTGTATGCACAACATCTATCTTGAATTTACCATCTACCATTGTACCAACCACAATTGCCCACGCCGCAGAATAAGCGTGTCTAGAACCCGTAGCTGCTTGAGCATCAGTGTAAATGATACAATGAAAATCCTCCAGTGGGCGCATAGTCAGAGGAGCAGGATGAACAAACTCATACTGCAAAAACTCCTGAGTCTGCAAAGAGGAAGCGAAAACGAACATTACATCAGGGGATGTAAAGGATGTAGCCCATTGTATCCACCAAGGGTGCAAAGCCTTGGAATTTGGTACACTGGCCTTTGTCACTGCCTCCAAGGCAGGATATCGAATAACAATCACAATGCGTTTTCCCTGCGACAGTGCAGGTTCCTTAAGAATCGCCATTTGCACTGCTGTCAAAACGTTTTCCACAGTGGAAAACCGCAACTCGGCCGAAGTGTACAGGTGTGACTTGTAAGCAGTAGGAACTGTGTCTCCCTCATTAAAAGTGAGGTACATGAAACCCACCACCCCTGGCACAAGTCTTATCACCAGGTTTGTGTGGTTATCACGAGTCGACAAGAACTTAGATTCAAGTAGGTCAGCCTGCAAAGATTGCAAGACGGCTGAATGTTCTAGCAGCCAGCACGAATTGGAGAAAGTAGGTTGAATCAACGCATAAAGCGGCTTGATATGCTGGGCATATTCCGGAATGATTGTATGGCCGAAATCCAAAAAGCCCAGTAAGGATTTTAGTTTCTTCAGCGTTGTGGGAGCTCGCAAAAGTACGCATTTCTCCAAGAAGTGAGAAGCCAAGCCCTTACCTTCATTGTTTTTTTTTTTTTTTAATTATTTTTATTGCAGGTTCACAGAGGGTCGGTGACAAACACTCAAATACTTCAGACAAGAGCCGCCAATGGCGCATCTCACTATCAGTAGACGGATACATGGCCATTTAGCCCACATCCCGGAGGTTGGGCGGCAAGTGTTGGTAGAGCGCATAAGGCGTATCCAATATACAGTCCTGAGCGTCCAGGCGGTATTCCAAGTCCCTGCATTTTCTCTTTTGTTGAACCCCCCCCCCCCCCTCCATAACCGTAAAACATATGGTATTTTCATCAATTAAAATACTTACAAAACCACTGCAGCGATCACACTTTAAATTTCCCATTCTACATAGTCTCTGTCTATCATAGTAGGTTCTATGAAGTACATTGAACTGTATTAGTCGCAGTCGGGACTTGATTGCTACATCCCGGGGATGCATCAGTACTATATCCCAGTCCAGGTCCTTCATCTCGCTTACATCCGCCTCCCAGGTAGCCCTGAGCTTCGCCCGGTCTCCCAGCATGTGGTTAGTTAGCGTTTTATACGTCAGGGAGACCGCCTTTCCCGACATCTGCTCCTGAAAGAGCCTCCCCTCAAGAGGTGCGTATTCAGGGATTTCTAAAAGTGTGATGTTTTGGGCCGTCCAGGCGTGTCGTAGTTGTATATATTTAAACTTCTGGAACGATTTGAGCACCCCCTTGGCAATTACATCCCCTATGGTAGAGATGCCAATATCGTCCCACCTTTGGAAACCTCGCAGTTTGTGGAGTTCCGCCAGCCACTGGCAATGCCACAGTGGCGTCTGTCGTGTGGGTTTCTTATCCCATCCCATGCGACGGTTGGCCTTCGTCCACGCGGATAGTGTTGTGATTGTTGCCGGTAGGAGGGAAGACCTTCGAAAGGTTCCATAAAGAAAGCATAGTAAGTTTCTGGGCGACATTTTCGCTCGTTCAAGAGCGTATGTCGGGTGATCCGCTGGGGCGTGGAGCCAGTCATTTATTGGCATTAAATGCTCTGCCCAGTAATAGGCCTCTAGGTTAGGAAGGGAGATCCCACCACTATATTGATGCCTCTGAAGCGTGGACAGAGCCACCCTGGCATGTTTGCCCAACCAAAGGAAGGATCGTAGGTCCGCATGGATCCTACGAAAGACCGACGCCGGAACCGGATAATACTCATTTTGCCGCGCGTATAGAAATTTCGGTAACATGACCATTTTAAACATGGCCTCCCTTCCTAGGAGTGTCAGCGGGAGCTGTCTCCATCGGTTCATATCCGCCACTGCGTTAAGTATGATCCGTTCTAGGTTTCTACCGAAGGAGATAGTCTCACTCGCAGTAATATAGATCCCGAGGTACTGAAAGCCCTCGGAGGTTGTCAATAGATCGTCTGGTAAAATCCCCCATCGGTCGCCACCCCCAGGGTCGTAGAGTACCGATTTGTGCCAGTTTATTTTATGTCCCGCCAATTCGCCATAACGTTCTATTTCTCGGAAGAGCTCTGGAATCGAGGTGTCTGGCTCAGTGACATAGAGCAGAACATCGTCTGCATATAACGAGATTTTTTCAGGTATCGAATCGGTGTTGCTGCTCGTAAATCCACGAATGTCATCGTTTTGCCGGATCCTGACGGCGAGCACCTCTATCGTAAGCGTGAACAGGAGGGGGGACAGCGGGCATCCCTGCCGAGTGCCTCTCTGAATCTGGAACTCACGCGACAGTCCCGTTCACTTGTACCCGTTCACTTGTACCCTGGCTCTCGGGTCAGTATAGAGGAGCCGCACCCACTGGATGAACTTTGGTCTGAAACCGAATTTACATAAAACTGCAAAGAGGAAGGGCCAGTCCCACATGTGATTTTTCCTGGCTACGGTGGTCTGCTGGACTAGGGCCCCGAATAAGTGGGGTTCTACACGGATGATTTCATCCACCATTACCTTTAACTCAGTGTCCGTGAATTTGGGGTTCTTTTTGGGGCCATGGTGTGTGGTGCTCAGGGTGTGGGTTTGAGTGAGTTGGGAGGTGCAGGTGTGTGGTGTGTAGGAATGGTGTGGTGGGTGTTGGTGTTGTAGGTGTGTTTGGGTGGTGGTTGTGTGTCTTCTATAGGTGTGTGCTGTAGGTACTCTTGTGTCTCTAGCTAGCAGCTATGCTGTGATGCAGAGGATTTCGGTAGTGGGTGGGAGTTGTTTTATAGTCTGTGTCTTGGTCCTGTCTCAATGGTTATTGGCAGTCAGGTGCTAGGTGGGTGTGTTGATTGGTGTGCATTATTTGGTACTTGGGGGTGGGTCATTGTGTCTTGTGATTGGTATTGATGTTTCAGGTGGGTGGTAGTTCTGTTTCCTGTGTTTGCTATTTACTTCCGTCGCACTGTTTGTCATTGGTTTGATGGTAGGGATGTTGTTCGTGTTGGCCTTCCGCTGTGATGCACGGCTTCTCGTTGCATTGTTACCGCAGCGGACGTGGATTGCGGTGCCTACCGGGGTACTTGCGGAGTTATCCTAATCGCGGACACGGAGCCTACGCTGGTATAGCGGGAGATGTGGATGTTCACGCGGTCATGTCCGTACGCGGAGACCGGTGTTTCTTCGGTTCCGTCCGCTTGCGGCGGTCTCAGGTGTACTCCGACCGCCGTGGACGGAGTTTGGTGTGCTCCGTCCGCCGCGATCGGAGTTTCATTCATATATGATCCTAATCGCTATGGCGGTTTATCCGCGGACCGGTCCGGAGTATCTTGCCACCTTCCTTGGCGGACGGAACACGTTTCCGTCCGCGATCCTAATCGACCCCATAGTTTTGGGTTATGGGGTACAGGGGTAGTTTTAGGGTTTAGGGATAGGTATGGGTTTTGGGGTACAGGGGTATTTTTAGGGTTCAGGACTAGGTTTGGGTTTTGGGGTATAGGGGTATTTTTAGGGTTCAGGGGTAGGTTTGGGTTTTGGGGTACAGGGGTATTTTAAGGGCTCATGGCTAGGTTTGGGTTTTGGGGTACAGGGGTATTTTAGGGTTCAAGGGTAGGTTTGGGTTTTGGGGTACAGGGGTATTTTTAGGGTTCAGGGGTAGGTTTGGATTTTGGGGTACATGGGGTATTTTAAGTGTTCAGGGCTAGGTTTGGGTTTTGGGATACAGGGGTATTTCAGGGTTCAGGGGTAGGTTTGGGTTTTGGGGTACAGGGGTATTTTTAGGGTTCAGGGGTAGGTTTGGGTTTTGGGGTACAGGGGTATTTTTAGGGTTCAGGGCTAGGTTTGGGTTTTGGGGTACAGGGGTATTTTTAGGGTTTAGGGATAGGTTTGGGTTTTGGGGTATAGGGTATATTTATAGGGTTAAGATGGGTTAGTGTTTAAGGGTGTGGGGGTATTTTAGGGAGTAAGGGTGGGTTATGATTATGGGGTGCAGGGGAATTTAAAGGGAGCAGGGTGGACAACCTGAGCTGGAATGTACAGAACCTGGGAAGAAAAAACAATGAAATATTGGGCACAACGCTCGCTTTTTTTCCGTAATCCCGTGCCCCGCACACGCTCACGCCCACAGCACACGCCCACAGCACACGATATGAGACATGGCATGAAGGGCGGAACGTACCACACGCCTCCAACGTTTGTCACGCCCCCAGAACATGCCCACAGCACAACGCAGACACGCCCACAAGGGACTACTTTGCTGGCACGTTTCATTTACCTTTTAAATGTATATGGTGGGCGTCTGCATAGCCTTTGTCCTTCTGGTGCAACTGCCCTTTCCAACGCTGTATTGGGTGTTGTGATTGGTGCTGTGGTTCCTGAGATTACCCGCCTCAAAGGTTTGGGCTCTCTCTTTATTATATTAGTATAGATAAGGTCGAGCCAATCATCATTTTTCACCTTATTTAAAAGACCCAACACATTCCAAAATAGACAACTAAATACCTTATGTTTATTTTTAAGAATCCGGGCAAATAAATTCACAGCACCAGTATTAGCACAGACAGTGTCAGGATTACACATTAGGATTGCAGAAGCAATTTTTTCCTCCATTTCTTCACCAGGTTCCAATGCAAGATCAGTTCTGCATCATTTTATGCAGGATCTGTAGTCGCATTTCCCCCAATGTCTGTTACCATATCCTTACCTAGTATTTCCGAAGCCACAAATGGACTCTGCAGTTGGAGTAAGTCACTTTGATCAAGGGGGGAGATTGTGGATCGGTAAGGCATATGAGTGGTGAAGATAGCGATCAACGGAGGGAAACCGAGGATGTTTGGAGACCAGGTTTATAAAAATAAGCCAAAGGTACCGCCATAATGCTGTCTCTTGATGGCCTATATCCAGAAAGCCTTTCCAGGAGAAAACCCACCATATGCGTGTTTCTGAAATTAACCTCAACACAGTCTCCAGCATCATCCTTTAGTTGCAAGCTGACCCATGATACTCTTTGTGCATTATTTATACTCCTGACTAGACCCTCACAATTGTTCCAATTTGTGGCTCTTACTAGCCAGTGTATCACTTTGTTTTTAATTGCTGAGTATCTTCTTCTCCCTTGTGGTGTATGCAGGAACACTCTTTAAAACTATTACCAGCGGGGTTGCTTCTGGCGGGAGCTGGAGAACTCTTTTCGAGCTGAGTCTTTATGGATGGTACTCAAGCTAGTGGACTTATAGTTACCTGGCATGATAGACTCCTGTGTGTTCCAAGTGTGCCCTCTACTTTGAGCCAAGCTCAGGTCCCTGGCTTCTCTAGTTGGAAAATACAGAACAGGGGGATTGACGACCAGGCTGTTGTTCCAATGGCTATTCGTTTGTGAGAGGAGTAATTTCTCAAGATTTTAAACCATAGGTTCTTTTTGCGAGCCTGAATTCCACTTTATGGCCACTGTAGAGCCACTACTTGAATTTGAACCAATTAGAGCCTTCAATGAAATATTGATGCTATTAAGAGTGGCCAAAATTATCAAAATATAGTTTTAAGGTTTTACCAAGTATGTCTGCAAACAGAGTACCTGTTAGTACCTCTCTCGTGGCCTCTTTTACTGGTTCAATAACAGAGGACATCGAGACATTTTCCTAGTAGAAGTAGTTTTTTTACTAACAGGTGGCAAATTCTGTCTTGCACGGGGCCTATTAGAGCATTTGGCCTTCTTAAGGGGTGGTGGGAAGGAGGTATCAGTCTGGTAGCCTTGGCAATCATTAGAAATAACCTCCCGATCTCCCATAAATACACAAGGGTTTAGGCCTTTCAAGGAGTACTTATCAATTTGAGCCAGACGAGGTGATTGTGGATCTTTAGCTCCCCCGCAGAGGGGATTGCTTGCAGAGCCTTTTTCGTTGCCCCTAGCCTTTCTTCCATACATTCAATTTCACTGTTAATTGTCCCTATTGCTGTGGTAAGAAAATTGGTGATTGTCGCACTTATGGGACGCTCTTTGGAAGCAGGCATTACTGACTTCCTCTTCCCCATTTTCTTACCTTGCTTAAGGTTGTGGATGGGTTACAAGGGAATATTGACCCAAATTGTAATCGACCATTCGAGAGGGGCGACCCAGCCCAACCTCGTTCGGCCACAGACCAACACAGACGGGCCCGATCTTCACTAGGGTTCGCCCCGCTGGGGGGAAAAAGAGTGCTTTCTAGCACAATATTCTTGGCGCCTCTCCCAGCCAGAAGGTAAGCAGGAATACAGAGCCCTGGGACAGGCAGTTCCTGTGGGGTAAAGCAAGCAAGGCATGCTGAGCCGCGGGGAGCGAAGGAGAGCTTTCTAGCTTGATGTTCTCAGCGCCTTCCCCAGCCGGCAGTTGAGCAGGAACACAGAGAGCCCTGGGACAGGTAGTCCCACAACTGCGAAGCAACCAAGGGTTTTGCCTGTGAGCAGATAAAAGTCGGCAACCACTGTGTGCCAGAGGAGGGTCACAGTGAAATGAGCCAATAACTTTGCTGCACTGATCAGGTCATTGATAGAGTGCAGTTTTAAAGTTGGCTAGCCTGTTTGCCAGGTGCGGCCGCCATGAACAATGCTGTTGCCAATCGAGCGGTAGCCCATGTGTGAAGTGAAGTCAGCCTCCCTGTACACGAGGTGAGGCCACCATGTGATAGGGCCGTAGTCTGTATACAGAATGAGGACAGTCACCCCGTATTCCGAACGGAACACCGGGACAAGGAAAGGAGCATGGTCTGGTCGAGACCATTGTCATGAACAGGAGAATGTGGTGATGACCCGAGTGAACTCATGCCCCGATTTAGGACCAGCACCCGGAGCGTTGTACCGCCCCGCCTGTGGAGAGGGTCCTAGAAAACTTACCAGCATCGGAGGAGCAATAAGGGGCAACTGGCTGCTACCTTATCTAGGAACTATGTATTATAAAACTATAGAAGGTCTCTTGAGCTTTCTTTGGGGGACCCCATTTACCTGTCCACTCAGTAAGTGTAAATTACATGAGATTCGGTTAGTCTCTCTGCATGCCTGGAATCTTCCAAGTATGTGCAATTCTGGCAAGTGTGCTATGATAAAGGTGCCTGAAGCCTACTCGGCTTGAAGCTGCCAAATTGTTGTGTCTAGAATGTGTTACACGGACACGCCGATTATCAGGTTTGCGTTATGATAACCTTGGCGGCTTAGCACTCACTGTACAGACTGGGGATAAGATGTATGTCTAGAGATGTCGAAAACAACTCTTTTCCCATGTATAGACCTTCATCCAAGCTAAGTCAGCAAAAACAGCTGAGCAGTGGCGTGTGCAAAAGCAGTAAGAGGGAAAAATGGCATTTAAACTTCAAATAAGCCATGCTAACTTAACATGCACACAAAAAGAAGCCCATAAACCATACTACACCCCCCCCCACGTTCAGGGAACACACAGAACTGAGGGAAAACATGCTAGAATTCAGAGTTCAAGTTCAAGGAGGACAGAACCAAGTTCAGAAAGTTCGCCGATTTTTAAATTTAGGAGTGAAAATCCAAAATATATTCAAATCAGTTGGCAAACACCTCAGCCATGTAAGGAAAAAGCAAGATAAATAATTAAAAATATTTACGAGTCTAGCACGTGTGTATGAAGTAACAAAAAATTATCAATACTTCAGTCCAACAATGTGTAAGCACCAAATGTTGCAACTGCTTCCAACAAGAAGTTGTTGTTCTCATCCATGAACATTTCAGCCATCCAATCAAGCAAAGGGAAAGAACATACATGTTCCTCGATTGCCTCTAGCATCATCAGAGAACAACTCGGGCTTACTTCAAGATAACTCCGATCCAGAAAGTCATGGACCACAGTCCAATTGTTCCAATTGCCTAGAACCCCATGTGCCGCTGCGCATGTCATAATCCTGGTACCAGAACAGTCTGTTTCATGAGCAACAAAGGGACTCATTAGTAGATCAAAATCCAGATCAGAAGACACCATGTTGCAGAGACAGAAATCCAGGGCCCATTCAAATTCCCAATCCAGGCAATGAAAAACACGCTGCACGCAAGTGAAGAAAGAGAACCGGAAGGTTAAACCATATGCTACACTTAGAGTCGCAAAAGGCAGCGCTCCATAGTATTCTAGCATCCGGTCACGCAGGTGGAGTAGCCAGTACTGAACGTCTAGGGGCACACACAGTGCATCTGTTTTGCAATAAACAAAACAAAAGCAGAATGCCGGCGCCCAAAGCCAGAAGATGAAAATTTGACTTGGACCCCCAATGAACCCATGGCATCCTTGTGCGCCTTAGAGGTGAACACTGGACTCTGGTCCCAATGGAAGGTGCCACATGCAAAAATTCCCACAAAGACACGCAAATCTCCTCTTATGACAGTTCTGGCATCAGCCCTCCTTTGAGGCCACACCCACACAAAGCGCGTGCAAGATGTACTTATATGCAGTATCAGAGGAGAAAGGACCGCAGTGATCCAAATAAACACACGCAAGTGGCTTATTAGAAATGTATAACTGAGTTTGGGGTGGGCGTACAACAGAAGAAGGCTTTATTTGCTGACAAATGCCACATTGAAGGACAAAATCACATGTCTGTTCATACAAACGCCGCCACCAGTATCGTTGTTGAAGGAGAGATACAGAGCTGATACGCTGGCATGCACCAAAGCCATCCCCGCATGGGCTGCTGTAATCAAAGCCTGTCTGCGGCCCGCGTTGGGAATCAGTCTGTCACCAACGTTGTTAATTCTCACATAAGGAACTTTATCGGGATTTAAGTGATAAGTGTACTTCGAAGGTAAACCCTTAGGATAATTACCTCCCTTCTCAGTTGCGGCAATAGCTGCCAAGATGTCATCGTCAATCTTACTTCTGGAACGTGTAACCGCTGCCACTGCAAATGTTGCTACTGCTGTCTTTGCAGCTTCTTTTACGAGACAGTTGCCAACAGCGTGAACTCCTACGCGCTGATGACCCAGAGTATGAATTACAAAAACCAGTGGGAGACGTTCTTTAAGTTCCGAAACTCGAACCCAGATCATTTTATGTTTTATTGTGCGACCTGTGGACTCACGATAATCAATTTGAATCTAAAAGGGTAGATTGTCATTGAAAGACTGTACACAGTAGTAGGAATCACTTACAATAAGAGTAGTCACACTGCGGTCTGCGTACTCCAATGCAAGCATCAGAGCACGTAGTTTTGCTTATTGGGGGGTACAGTCCCCTAATGTCTGTGTATGCACAACATCTATCTTGAATTTACCATCCACCATTGTACCAACCACAATTGCACACGCCGCAGAATAAGCGTGTCTAGAACCCGTAGCTGCTTGAGCATCAGTGTAAATGATACAATGAAAATCCTCCAGTGGGCGCATAGTCAGAGGAGCAGGATGAACAAACTCATACTGCAAAAACTCCTGAGTCTGCAAAGAGGAAGCGAAAACGAATATTACATCAGGGGATGTAAAGGATGCAGCCCATTGTATCCACCAAGGGTGCAAAGCCTTGGAATTTGGTACACTGGCCTTTGTCACTGCCTCCAAGGCAGGATATCGAATAACAATCACAATGCGTTTTCCCTGCGACAGTGCAGGTTCCTTAAGAATCGCCATTTGCACTGCTGCCAAAACGTTTTCCACAGTGGAAAACCGCAACTCGGCCGAAGTGTACAGGTGTGACTTGTAAGCAGTAGGAACTGTGTCTCCCTCATTAAAAGTGAGGTACATGAAACCCACCACCCCTGGCACAAGTCTTATCACCAGGTTCGTGTGGTTATCACGAGTCGACAAGAACTTAGATTCAAGTAGGTCAGCCTGCAAAGATTGCAAGACGGCTGAATGTTCTAGCAGCCAGCACGAATTGGAGAAAGTAGGTTGAATCAACGCATAAAGCGGCTTGATATGCTGGGCATATTCTGGAATGATTGTACGGCCGAAATCCAAAAAGCCCAGTAAGGATTTTAGTTTCTTCAGCGTTGTGGGAGCTCGCAAAAGTACGCATTTCTCCAAGAAGTGAGAAGCCAAGCCCTTACTTTCATTGTTTTTTTTATTTATTTTTTTAAATTATTTTTATTGCAGGCTCACAGAGGGTCGGTGACAAACACTCAAATACTTCAGACAAGAGCCGCCAATGGCGCATCTCACTATCAGTAGACGGATACATGGCCATTTAGCCCACATCCCGGAGGTTGGGCCGCAAGTGTTGGTAGAGCGCATAAGGCATATCCAATATACAGTCCTGAGCGTCCAGGCGGTATTCCAAGTCCCTGCATTTTCTCTTTTGTTGAACCCCCTCCTCCATAACCGTAAAACATATGGTATTTTCATCAATTAAAATACTTACAAAACCACTGCAGCGATCACACTTTCCCACCCACTCCCCCCCGCCCATGCCAGGGACACACACCATAGTTCTGAGTCACGATCGCGGGTATCCCATGATAGTCCATTGATACAGTAATGAGCGACATCCTCTCAGCGTCAGTGTCCCAATCAACCTGGCAGCCCAAACCATGCCCATCAAGGGGAGACCACCCTCACAGCCCCCCATCCAACCCATGGTAGCGTCTCCATTTAGACCAAACTCTGCGGAATTTCTTGGGACATCCCCTGGCCTTATAAGTTACCCTTTCGGCTGCCATGTAGAGGTCAAGCCCTGTCCTCCATTCCTCCAGGACTGGGGGTTCCGGTGCCCCCCAATGCTTTGCGATGTCCCTTTTTGCCACTACCAATGCTAGGACCAAAAATATCAGCAGGGATCGTGTTAGATCAACCTCGTTGGTCATGCCCAATAGTGCTAGCTTGGGATCTTGTGGTAGCGGGGCTCCTAGGACCTCCTCCAATTCTTTGAACACCTGGGTCCAATATGCTTGTATGATACTGCAGGACCAGATCGTGTGGTAGAAATCCCTAACCCCTTGATGGCATCTAAGGCAGCTTGGGTCCTCAACCTTTCCCATTCTACATAGTCTCTGTCTATCATAGTAGGTTCTATGAAGTACATTGAACTGTATTAGTCGCAGTCGGGACTTGATTGCTACATCCCGGGGATGCATCAGTACTATATCCCAGTCCAGGTCCTTCATCTCGCTTACATCCGCCTCCCAGGTAGCCCTGAGCTTCGCCAGGTCTCCCAGCATGTGGTTAGTTAGCGTTTTATACGTCAGGGAGACCGCCTTTCCCGACATCTGCTCCTGAAGGAGCCTCCCCTCAAGAGGTGCGTATTCAGGGATTTCTAAAAGTGTGATGTTTTGGGCCGTCCAGGCGTGTCGTAGTTGTATATATTTAAACTTCTGGAACGATTTGAGCACCCCCTTGGCAATTACATCCCCTATGGTAGAGATGCCAATATCGTCCCACCTTTGGAAACCTCGCAGTTTGTGGAGTTCCGCCAGCCACTGGCAATGCCACAGTGGCGTCTGTCGTGTGGGTTTCTTATCCCATCCCATGCGACGGTTGGCCTTCGTCCACGCGGATAGTGTTGCGATTGTTGCCGGTAGGAGGGAAGACCTTCGAAAGGTTCCATAAAGAAAGCATAGTAAGTTTCTGGGCGACATTTTCGCTCGTTCAAGAGCGTATGTCGGGTGATCCGCTGGGGCGTGGAGCCAGTCATTTATTGGCGTTAAATGCTCTGCCCAGTAATAGGCCTCTAGGTTAGGAAGGGAGATCCCACCACTATATTGATGCCTCTGAAGCGTGGACAGAGCCACCCTGGCATGTTTGCCCAACCAAAGGAAGGATCGTAGGTCCTCATGGATCCTACGAAAGACCGACGCCGGCACCGGATAATACTCATTTTGCCGCGCGTATAGAAATTTCGGTAACGTGACCATTTTAAACATGGCCTCCCTTCCTAGGAGTGTCAGCGGGAGCTGTCTCCATCGGTTCATATCCGCCACTGCGTTAAGTATGATCCGTTCTAGGTTTCTACCGAAGGAGATAGTCTCACTCGCAGTAATATAGATCCCGAGGTACTGAAAGCCCTCGGAGGTTGTCAATAGATCGTCTGGTAAAATCCCCCATCGGTCGCCACCCCCAGGGTCGTAGAGTACCGATTTGTGCCAGTTTATTTTATGTCCCGCCAATTCGCCATAACGTTCTATTTCTCGGAAGAGCTCTGGAATCGAGGTGTCTGGCTCAGTGACATAGAGCAGAACATCGTCTGCATATAACGAGATTTTTTCAGGTATCGAATCGGTGTTGCTGCTCGTAAATCCACGAATGTCATCGTTTTGCCGGATCCTGGCGGCGAGCACCTCTATCGTAAGCGTGAACAGGAGGGGGGACAGCGGGCATCCCTGCCGAGTGCCTCTCTGAATCTGGAACTCACGCGACAGAGTCTCGTTCACTTGTACCCTGGCTCTCGGGTCAGTATAGAGGAGCCGCACCCACTGGATGAACTTTGGTCTGAAACCGAATTTACATAAAACTGCAAAGAGGAAGGGCCAGTGCACTGCGTCGAACGCCTTTTCGGCGTCAAGGGAAAGGAACCAATGGGGGTCGCTGCGGTCCCGTACTTCTTGCAGCCAGTTATGGGTTCTTCTGAGGTTCAATTTAGTGGCTCTGTCTGGTAGAAAGCCTGACTGATCCAGATGAACCAGACCAGTAACAACTGTTCTCAGGCGGGCTGCCAAGATGGTGGCTAACAGTTTCACCTCCGTATTCAGTAGGGAGATGGGTCTGTATGAAGCGCAGTCCTCCCGGGGTCTGCCCTCTTTATATATTGGGACGATCGTGGCCCTGGTCAGGTCTGGGGGTAGCTTTCCCTCCCCAAAGGCATCCGCAAAGAGGCCCTTAAGGTGACGCGACAGTAGGTCCGCTGTACGTTTAAAAAACTCCGCCGGGAAGCCGTTAGGACCTGGGGTTTTGCCTGGTCTTAACCTTGTAATGGCCTCGGTGACTTCATCGGTCGTAATGTCCACCTCCAGGGTGGCCATGGACTCGGGTGCCAGGGTCGGAAGGGCTGTTGTACCTAGGTACTGTAGTGCCTCCTCTTGAGTGGCGAGATCACGAGCTGCATAGAACGCCTCAAAATGCGCATCGAAAGTCTCGGCAATTTCCGTGTCAGTGTTGACACTATCGCCTTTGCTGGTTTTAACACTGTCGATCCACCTCGCTGCCTGTTCTTTCTTACTGAGCCACGCCAGGAGCTTCCCTGACTTGTCTCCCACATCGTAGAGCCTGTGAAGGGTAGCAAGGGACTGGGTCTTCGCTTCGTCAGTCACTAGTTCCCTGTATTGCTTCTGAGCGTCTAGAAGCCTTCTAAGGGTCTCAGCGTTTGCTCGGGCTAAATGGTCTCTTTCCCTCAGCAGGATATCTTGCTCTTGGGCAACCACTTCAGCCTGGAGTCTCCGTCTTTCTTCACCCAGCCTAGAATTTATCCTATCCCTAAGTAACGGCTTCAGGGCTTCCCACAGAGTAACACTGGATTCAACCGTACCCACATTTTCAGCCAGATACACCTTAATGTCGGCCCGTATGCCTCGAAGTATAGTCGTGTTTTGTAAATCCCAGGCCGCCAGGCGCCAAGCTCCCGGGTGTCTACGCGGCCTTGTCCTACCCTAACATGCAATGGCGAGTGGTCCGATATGCCCCTGGCCCTGTACTCTGCAATATCATCCGTCCTCAGGTACTGGCGGGACATAAAAATGTAATTGAGTCGCGAGAACACCTTGTGCGCCCCGGAGTGGTACGAGTATGCCTGTTGTGTCGGGTGAAGCCACCTCCAGATGTCCGTAAGGCCTATGGCCGACATCTGACTGCAGAGTGCGGTCTGGTGGTCGCTCCTGGCCAGATCTCCAGACCGGTCACGGCCGGTGTGCATGACATCATTAAAGTCCCCTCCTACCACTTGTATCGTATCAGAGGTTTCCAATAGTATATGGTTAAGTGCTGTGAGTGTACGGGGCTGTAATTTGGGCGGTGCATAGACCGAGACAAGCGTGTAGGTGCGTCGTTTCCAGGTGCCCTGTACCCCTGCGTAGGTTCCTTGTGGGTCAAGCCAGGTGCGGGTGATGCTGAATGTGGAGGTTTTCCTAACAATGACTGCCACCCCTCTAGAGTCAGAGGTGTATCCCGCATGTGCCAAGACCCTGTATCTCCCCCGAGCAATAAAAGCGCATAGTGTACCCTTGAGGTGTGTTTCTTGCAAGAAGATAAAGTCTGGGTCCACCCTCTTAATGTAGGCATTCAACAGGCCTCTCTTGATTTTAGAACCCAGACCATTAACGTTCCATGTCAGGATGCTCAATCTCCTATCTCCCTCTCGTGGAGTGGCTACGGTACTGGCCATTGGGGAACATGGCCTCTGCCTATGGCCTGGCCCCGGCACGTGTAGGTGAAGCGTGTGTTCAGTGTGTGTTGCTGCATGAGTTCAGTGAAATTGTAACCCCCCAACCCCCCCCCCCCCCGGACCGTCGTCTGAACAAACGTTAGAACTCCCTCTCCCCCGCCACTCCCCACCTCCCTCCCCTTCCAGTATTATCCTTGGATAGGACATAACTTTCCGCAGGAGTAGGCCTGTCGCCCACCCACAAACACCCTCCCTATCAAGCACCCAGACAACAAGAAATTACAGAACAATAGTAAAACTTGTGAAACAAGGAAGCGTGTCAACTTGCGTGCTCTCCTCTCCTCTGCCTGGCTGCCATTCCCATAGCCCATGCGCACCATCGTCCAAAGAGCGTGTCATCGTGGGGGCCTCCGTGCTCCCCTAAGTGATTTCAGCGGACCATAACCCAGTGGTTCATGATTTGGAGCCTTGTGTCTCTGATTCAGGCGCACTCAATTGTCCAGAGAAGTCCTGTTCCAGCACTCGGATCTCTTCCACTAGCGGGTGTGCAGATAGACTTCCTTCCACTTCTTCCTCCTCTCCAGACGTGTGGTCTTCCAGCTCATCTACATCCCCGTCCTCCGACCAGGCCTTCGAACGTAGCCCAGCAAATCGTGAACCCTTCCCGGCAGACCCAGTCGGCGAGGCCGAACGCCCTTTTCGTGAGGGTCCCGGATCCCGGCCGTGGTAGGGTGTCATCTGGATTTGCCTCCTCGACCTCCTCGATAGTCTCAGCCTTTGTGCTTTCGGTATTTCCCAGTGGGTTGCCTTTTGCAGGGCTCTGTCCGACGACTCTCTGCTGACTCTTTCCCTGCTGTTTAGGATCGGGCGTTCCTCCAGCCATTGCCAAGCATCTTCCGGGTGGGTGAAGAAAAGTGACTGGTCCTTATATATCACCTTGAGTTTTGCTGGGAAGAGGAGCATATATGTGATCTTTAAGTCTCTGAGTTTCGCCTTCACGGAGTCGAAGGCCCGGCGTTGTTTTTGTACCTCCTGACTGTAGTCTGGAAATACCATGATATGAGCATTTTCCAGACGTATCTCGCCCATTTTTCTTGCTTCTTTCAGGATGAGGTCCTTGTCGGCGAAATTGAGAAAGCGTGCTATGACTGGTCGTGGTCTTGCTCCCTCCGGTGGTTTAGCCAGGAGGGCCCTATGCGCCCTCTCTATGATGAAGCAGGGGGAAATTTGCACCGTAGGGAAGGTTGCCATAAGCCACGTGTGCAGGAAGGACACCATGTCGGATTTCTCAATCCCTTCTCTAAAGCCAACGAAGCAGAGGTGGTTCCGTCTCGCTCTATTTTCCGCGTCATCGACCTTCCACAGAAGTTGGCGGTGCGAAGCCTGCAGTTCCGCCATGTCCTTGCGCAGGGTAGTGATCGCGTCTTCCGCCTCACCCATCCGGGTCTCTGCAGTGTTAACCCTGTCAGACAGGTTCCGAAAATCCTGCCGCAGAAGTGTTACCTCCGAGCATACTTCTCCTATTTTTACTTCCAGAGCAGCCCTGGACTCCTGGATATCCGCCCGTGATGCCTGAATGGCCTCCATCAGCAGCGCGGTGTCCGAGCGCGTACCTGACGTATCGCTGAGGCCCACCGTGGCTGTGCGCGGGGCAGTAAAATTGTCTATGGTTCCCTACTTGGGCCCTTTCGGCGGGATATCTCTTTTCTCCATGGTTCGCTAGCCAAATATCCTAGGTGTGGCGCAATGTACTCCACTTCCCGGGTGCCACTCGTGACCTGGAGGGTGCCTCGCCGGTCCTGTGGCTACCCCAGAGTGTCAGGTGTAGGAGTCTCAGCCCAGAGTGTCCACGGAACACGGGGTCGCCCCCTTGGCTGTCCAGCTAGTCGAATCTCCGGCTGACGGCGGGAGGAGGGACCAACCGCCTCCGTCTCCGTCCGTAGCCCACCCCCAGTGGTCCTTTAGATTATATTGATAAGGCCCTGCCTCTGGGCCTGGCAGGAGCAAGATGGAAAACCACAACACCACCAGGGGGGGGGCCCACTCAGAAGCCACCTCGGCGTGTCACACAGGTCGTCATGGGTCCGTTGGATGGTACTGAGCAGATCTCTCCGGAGAGACCCCCACCGGCCTCCTCAACCTCTCCTGTGGGGCTTCACGTTATTATAGGGCTCTCTCCCCAGGCACATCGAGCTCACATCGCACCCGGCCGGGCGCTCAGCAGTCTGCCACCGCCGACCAGGGTACACCACTGGCCGGAGCCTCACCGCCGTCTCTCTCCTCACAGTTTGCACCCTCCGCGGCACAGTCAATCGCAGCTCGCCGTCTCTCCGCTGCAGCCTCTCAGCCTTCCCCGCAGACTCATATGATGACAGTGGTCCCTCTATTCAAGGGGCGACAGGAGCCGGCCGGCAGTGCCCGGAGCGCCACACTCTATTCTGTAGTTGCCGCCGCCATGTTGGGTAGGGCGGCGGTGGGCAAAGGTGGTCAAGGGGTTCACTTCCACAGTTCTGCCACCCCTAAGGTCTGCCTGGTTACGTCCCACCTCCGCCACCGGCTCACCGTCAGGGTCCGCAGTCTCGGTGAAGGGCAGGGCAGCCTCAGCTCCTCGGCGCCGGAATAGCCGCCATGTTGGTAAAGGGTCACCGGACCCGGCGGGGCTCCGCAACACCCCACCACGTCTCTCAGCAGGGTCAGATCACTGTGTGGGCACCTGCAGACAAGCCAGGGAGCGGCGCCGGACGCCTGTACACTTCCCTCGGGTCGGGGGATCCTGGGATGCCCCGGTCGCAGACCTTCAATTATGCCACCATCTTGTGGATCGCGGGGTTCCAGGGGGAGGGGGATCGCCTTTCAGCCGGTATCACGTCATCTTCCGTGGGCAATTCCCCGAGGCAGCGTGTTCCCCAAGGTCGGGCCAGCCAGGGGCACCTCCGGTAACAGTTTGGTGCGATTTGGGGTAGTTTGAAAGTCGGATATTAAGGCAGCCGGCCGGAGCACCGGAGAGTCACGTCTTAGCCAGTCATGGTGCTGGCCACGCCCCCCTTACCTTCATTGTTGAGCTCGTAACCCAGGAACAAGACTGTGTATTCTGCAATGTGAGATTTTGCAAAGATAAATTTATAGCCAAAGTCCGCAAAACTGCAAATTATGCGGTCAACACGGCACAGATGTGGCCATAACTCGTCATCTGTGAGATAAATGTCATCCACATACGGACATGCATCTGCGTCAAGCCTCTCAAGCAGAGTGACAACACAGTAAGCAAAAATGCCTGGACTGTTCTTGTAGCCCAGGGACAAACGAAGAAACTGGTGGTGTTTGCCGCCACAGGTAAAACTCGTCCACTCACTACTAAATGGGTACAAGTTATGGGCAAAGAAGCTACTGGAAATGTCAAGTTTGGTTTTGAACCTTTTACGCACAAGACTATCCACTAGAGCAGAGCTGTGAGTATTCTGCACTGCACACGTACGGCAATGTGAGTTTAAGTGGCGGTAATCCAATACCAAACGGTACGAGCAATTGAGCTTGGTCACAGTAAAAAGTGGGTTATTTATCAGAGACATAGACGTTTCAATTACACCTTGATATTCCAATTGTTCAAGAATCTCGGCTACAGAGGCTTTCGCCTCACACCATATGGGGTATTGGGGTTGTGGCTGTAGTATGGACCGCAAAGGGATCTCATGTCGAGTGGATAATTTGTCCCATCCACAGTGAGTATGCTACAACGCCGGTGCAATCGCCTTAGCCCAATCTTCTGCAAACTGCAAGCGCTGCTCCTTCGGCACAGTGTGCACGAAAGCGGGGAGGATCACCTCCTCCCCTTGCGGAGCGGCCAAGACAAACAGTGGGGGCCAGTCTACCCCCACCAACAAAATGTCATAAGTAGTCGTTAGATTTTCCCAAAATACCAATTTTAAGGTACGTTCTATGTCACCTTCAATCACAAGGACTATTTCATAAAGCCTATCAGAGAGATCCACTCTGGTGTCTGCTGTCTCAACAACAACGAAGGTGTCAGTCGCTGTCACCTTCAGTAGTGGACACAGCGCCTCTCGAATTATGGTAATCTCCGCTGTCCAGCAGGGTCAGAGCCCATGTCAGATTCCGAAGCTGAGTTCTCACTATCTGTGGCATATCTTGCTGTTACAGCAGCAACTTTCTTCTTCTGAAATAGGGGTCTCTGACAAGGTGACTCGTCCTGCTTGCCTTTTCCGTCAGCCTTACAAGGTTGATCACGGCTCTGTTGGGCACCTTGGCCTCGGCCGCCGCCTCCTCCACCGGTGGCTGTTACTGATGTTTCCTGCAAAGAGCAAGGAGAACTTTTTTCAGGAACCTGAAACCTATCAGGCAATTTAATAGTACTGCGGTCGCGCAAATCATATTTACGCTCAACATGGGCAGGTGTAGGCGAAGCGGGACCAGAGCCTTTTTTCTGCTGCTGCTGCTTTTCCTGCTTTTTGTTCTTACTCCAATTTTGTTTCTGAACTTTCGGGCGGTCATCCTTAACAGTTGACCCTTGCTGAGCTAGCTGTTGCTTTTCTTTCTTCGCAAAAGTATTATGGCCTACATTTTTATAAGCCTCCGTGATAATTTTCAGCAACTGACGGGGTTTGTTAGCGTCTTGTACCTCGCCCAGAGCATTAGAGATTTGGAAACTTACAGCATCTCCCTTGACATTAGCAAGGACGAGATCACGTACCATATCAAACGCTCCCACGAGGCGCATTCCCAACTCCACTGCTGCCTCTGGTCCGTGCTCATCCTGAACACGCTTGATCACAGTGGGCAAAACAGTCAGTGACGGGGTGCCAAAGCACTGAGTGTAGACTGCTGTAAAAATCAGCCCCAAAGTTGTACACTCAGTTACGTCGGGCACTAAGACTTTCTGCAAATTCACGGTGAGAATCCTGTGTTTCTCAACAAGACCAGTAAACTGCTTCCAGTTGGTCAAATTTCTCGGCCAGCCAAAAAGGCATTTCTTCCTTATTTTGGGGACGCTTGCCCATGACCCCATTAACCATGACAGGACTAAGTTTAAGTCCACCACCGCCGACTGGATGCGCTGCACCAGCCAGGGCCCCACCCGGGAGGTTGCGAGTAATGTAGTGAACCAGACCCCTGATAACTGCTACTTAAGAGGCATACAGGGGTCGCAGTTGTACGGCTGTCAAAGCACCCGCCTGGGGATGCGGAGTGTAAGCTGTCAACATAGGCCAAGCAGCGCCTGGAATAGACAACAGTCCTTGTCTCACCGCTGTAACAACATGTGGGAGGGCGCCATTAAACCAAACGGCATGCTGCCAAACAGAAACCAGAATTTCTACTGTCCGATATGGAGCGTACACTGCAGGAGCATCAGTGCGGGTATACGAGTGATAAACACCAGAAACAGCATCCACTGCTGGAAATGTGACCCATGAGTAATACAACTCAAACGGGTATGCCACGTCAACAGAGACTACAAAAACCACCGCCTATCCCTCAAGAGCAACGAGGTATTCCTGCAAATGATTACGCACAGCTACACGACTATGAGCCGGGATATCAACCGCAGTCATACCGAAACAGTAATAGAGAAGTACAAGACAATACTAGAACGCACAACTGGGTTGTAATTCAAAGAAGAAACCTTTGATAATTAACAAGCTTGTAACAACCTATGTAAATATAGGTAGGTCTTTTTATCCGTCACTACCGTCAACCGGAAACGTTAGTGAGGGGGTTGTAGACTGATATAAGCACTACTCAATTGTCTCACAAAAAGACCATACTCGTTGGCGGCGCCATGTAACAGGGATTCTGCGCAAACACAGATCTGTGCACAAAGACGTAGGACCTCAGTGAATTAGGGTGTGCCAAAACTCACCTTAGTACCCAAAATCCCCTACAAGACTAGCAATCAGTGTCACATTAGCTCTTCTTCCTATAGCAAAGAAACCAATGATTAGACAACCTAGAACATGCGACTTAGGACCATCTCAGGAATGGTGGAAAGTTAGAACACTCTTTTGTTATATGTTCATACCAGTCCACAACAGGAGTAAAATAGAGACATGATAAGGTTAAAATGTTTATTTTAACGACGTGATATCAAGCACAGTATTTTAATCAACATCAGCATACATATGGATAATAATAATACGGATAGCATGGTTACAATTCCATAAAATACAAAGGGAGGAATCATGTTACAATGATAGTGCAAACAAGTGGAAATGCCTATTTAAAACACTCTCCCTTATCTAGGAACTATGTATTATAAAACTATAGAATGTCTCTTGAGCTTTCTTTGGGGGATCCCATTAACCTGTCCACTCAGTAAGTGTAAATTACATGAGGATCGGTTAGTCTCTCTGCATGCCTGGAATCTTCCAAGTGTGTGCAATTCTGGCAAGTGTGCTATGATAAAGGCGCCTGAAGCCTACTCGGCTTGCAGCTGCCAAATTGTTGTGTCTAGAATGTGTTACACGGACATGCCGATTATCAGGCTTGTGTTATGATAATCTTGGCGGCTTAGCACTCACTGTACAGACTGCGGATACGATGTATGTCTAGAGATGTCAAAAAACAACCCTTTTCCCATGTATAGACCTTCATCCAAGCTAAGTCAGCAAAAACAGCTAAGCAATGGCGTGTGCAAAAGCAGTAAGAGGGAAAAATGGCGTTTAAACTTCTAATAAGCCATGCTAACTTAACATGCACGCAAAAAGAAGCCCATAAATCATACTACAAGCCCCCACCCCCCAATGTTCGGAGAACACACAGCACTGAGGGCAAACATGCTAGAATGCAGAGTTCAAGTTCAAGGAGGACAGAACCAAGATCAGAGAGTTCGCCGATTTTGAAATTTAGGAGTGAAAATCCAAAATATATTCAAATCAGTGGGCAAACACCTCAGCCATGTAAGGAAAAAGCAAGATAAAAATAAAAAATATTCACGAGTCTAGCACGTGTCTATGAAGTAAAAAAAAATAATCAATACTTCAGTCCAACAATGTGTAAGCACCATATGTTGTAACTGCTTCCAACAAGAAGTCGTTGTTCTCATCCATGAACATTTCAGCCATCCAATCAAGCAAAGGGAAAGAACATACATGTTCCTCAATTGCTGGAGCCTCTAGCATCATCAGAGGAGAAGTCGGGCTTACTTCAAGATAACTGCGATCCAGAAAGTCATGGGCCACAGTCCAAACGTTCCAATTGCCTAGAACCCCATGTGCCGCTGCACATGTCATAATCCTGGTATCAGAACAGTCTATTTCATGAGCAACTAAGGGACTCATTAGTAGATCAAAATCCAGATCAGAAGACACCGTGTTGCAGAGACAGAAATCCAGGGCCCATTCAAATTCACAATCCAGGCAATGAAAAACACGCTGCACGCAAGTGAAGAAAGAGAACCGGAAGGTTAAACCATACACTACACTTAGAGTAGCCAAAGGCAGCGCTCCATAGTATTCTAGCATCCGGTCACGCAGGTGAGTAGCCAGTACTGAACGTCTAGGGGCACACACAGTGCATCCATTTTGCAATAAACAAAACAAAAGCAGAATGCGGCGCCCAAAGCCAGAAGATGAAAATTTGACTTGGACCCCCAGTGAACCCATTGCAAAAAACACAGTGTATGGACAGAATGTAGAACAATGTCATACATTCACCCCAGTACAATGATCTGGGCCTAAATCCATCGTTTTTTTGCACTCCACACCACCCTGGGTTAGACACTGGCTATATGCAAATCAGCTCTGACCCTGTGCCTCATGGGAACAGTCCAGTCCGAACTACCAAGTCATGTCTTTCCCAGACCGGAATCAAGCATCCAAGGACCGGTTTCTGGCTATCAGCCTTCATCAGCCTGGATAGCTTGACTCCAGTGGTGTGGAGAGCCTGGGACTCACGTCTGAGTATACCCAGCACACTCGGGGTGAAAATTGCAAAAAACACAGTTGATGGACAGAATGTAGAACAATGTCATACATTCACCCCAGTACAATGATCTGGGCCTAAATCTATCGTTTTTTTGCACTCCACACCACCCTGGGTTAGACACTGGCTATATGCAAATCAGCTCTGACCCTGTGCCTCATGGGAACAGTCCAGTCCGAACTACCAAGCCATGTCTTTCCCAGACCGGAATCAAGCATCCAAGGACCGGTTTCTGGCTATCAGCCTTCATCAGCCTGGATAGCTTGACTCCAGTGGTGTGGAGAGCCTGGGACTCACGTCTGAGTATACCCAGCACACTTGGGGTGAAAATTGCAAAAAACACAGTTGATGGACAGAATGTAGAACAATGTCATACATTCACCCCAGTACAATGATCTGGGCCTAAATCCATCGTTTTTTTGCACTCCACACCACCCTGGGTAGACACTGGCTATATGCAAATCAGCTCTGACCCTGTGCCTCATGGGAACAGTCCAGTCCGAACTACCAAGCCATGTCTTTCCCAGACCGGAATCAAGCATTCAAGGACCGGTTTCTGGCTATCAGCCTTCATCAGCCTGGATAGCTTGACTCCAGTGGTGTGGAGAGCCTGGGACTCACGTCTGAGTATACCCAGCACACTCGGGGTGAAAATTGCAAAAAACACAGTTGATGGACAAAATGTAGAACAATGTCATACATTCACCCCAGTACAATGATCTGGGCCTAAATCCATCGTTTTTTTGCACTCCACACCACCCTGGGTAGACACTGGCTATATGCAAATCAGCTCTGACCCTGTGCCTCATGGGAACAGTCCAGTCCGAACTACCAAGCCATGTCTTTCCCAGACCGGAATCAAGCATCCAAGGACCGGTTTCTGGCTATCAGCCTTCATCAGCCTGGATAGCTTGACTCCAGTGGTGTGGAGAGCCTGGGACTCACGTCTGAGTATACCCAGCACACTCGGGGTGAAAATTGCAAAAAACACAGTTGATGGACAGAATGTAGAACAATGTCATACATTCACCCCAGTACAATGATCTGGGCCTAAATCCATCGTTTTTTTGCACCTTGGATGCCATAAAGGCATTTCTTCCTTATCTTGGGGATGCTTGTCCATAACCCCATTAACCATGACGGAACTAAGTTTGAGTCCACCACCGCCAACTGGATGCGCTGCACCAGCCGGGGCCCCACCGGGAGGTTGCGAGTAATGTAGTGAACCAGACCCCTGATAACTGCTACCGAAGATGCATGCAGGGGTCGCAGTTGTACGGCTGTCAAAGCACCCGCCTGGGGATGCGGAGTGTAAGCAGCCAACACAGGCCAAGTAGCGCCTAGATGGACAACGGTCCTTGTCTGACCGCTGCAACAACATGTGGGAGGGAGCCATTAAACCAAACGGCATGCTGCCAAACAGATATTGGAATTTCTACTGTCCGATATGGAGTGTACACTGCAGAAGCATCAGCGCGGGTATACAAGTGATAAACACCAGAAACAACATCCACTGCGGGAAATGTGACCCATGAGTAACACAACTCAAACGGGTACGCCACGTCAGCAGAGACTACAAAAACCACCGCCTGTCCCTCAAGAGAAACGAGGTATTCCTGCAAATGATTTCGCACAGCTACACGACTATGAGCCGGGGTATCATCCGCAGTCATACAGAAACAGCAGTAGAGATGTACAAGACAATACTAGAAAGCACAACTGGTTTGTAATTCAAAGAAGAAACCTTTGATAATTAACAAGCTTGTAACAACCTATGTAAATATAGTTAGGTCTTTTTATCAGTCACTACCGTCAACCAGAAACGTTAGTGAGGGGGTCGTAGACTGATATAAGCACTACTCAAGTGTCTCACAATAAGACCACACTCGTTGGTGGCGCCATGTAACAGGGATTCTGCGCAAACACAGAACTGTGTACAGAGACTTAGAACCTCAGTAAATTAGGGTGTGCCAAAACTCACCTTAGTACCCAAAATCCCCTACCAGACTAGCAATCAGTGTCACATTAGCTCTTCGTCCTATAGCAAAGAAACCAATGATTAGACAACCTAGAACATGCGACTTAGGACCATCTCAGGAATGGTAGGAAGTGAGAACACTCTTTTGTTATACGTTCATACCAGTCCACAACAGGAGTAAAATAGAGACACAGTAAGGTTAAAATGTTTATATTAACAACGTGATCTCAAGCGCAGTATTTTGATCAATATCAGCATACATATGGGTAATAATAATACAGACAGCATGGTTACAATTCCATAAAATACAAAAGGAGGAATCATGTTACAATGATAGTGCAAACAGGTGATAAAAACGCCTATTTAAAACACCCTCTCTATCTAGGAACTATGTATTATAAAAGTATAGAAGTTCTCTTGAGCGTTCTTAGGGGGACCCCATTTACCAGTACGCTCAGTAAGTGTAAATGACATCAGGATCGGTTAGTCTCTCTGCATGCCTGGAATCTTCCAAGTGTGTGCAATTCTGGCAAGTGTTCTATGTTAAAGGCGCCAGAATCCTACTCGGCTTGCAGCTGCCAAATTGTTGTGTCTAGAATGTGTTACACGGACACGCCGATAAACAGGCTCGCGTTATGATAACCTTGGCGGCTTAGCACTCACTGTACAAACTGGGGATACGATGTATGTCTAGAGCTGTTGAAAAACAACCCTTTTCCTATGTATAGACCTTCAACCAAGCTAAGTCAGCAAAAACAGCTAAGCAGTGGCGTGTGCAAAAGCAGTAAGAGGGAAAAATGGCGTTTAAACTTCTAATAAGCCATGATAACTTAACATGCACGCAAAAAGAGGCCCATAAACCATACTACAGGATGATTGTGCTGCTTAGACCTGTGGGACCCTTCCGGGAGATCAGAGTGCACCTCCACAGCGTCTGGCTGAAATCTCTCCTCTGCATGCAGCGACTTGAATATTGTCCTTCTTGTCAGACACCGCCACCAAAGGTTGCCGAGGACAGCTCCCTGTGAATTTGAGCACCTGTGGAATATTTGCGCCATCTGCTTCACTGTCTCGATCTGCCTGCTGGTGGCAAACTTCTCTGGGCAGGGAGACGGAGAGGTCTCCCTCACTTTCGGCCATGAGAATACTCTCAGCCAAGGAGACCATGGTCACTGGACGGGTAAAAAGGGTCGAACATTGAAGGACATGTTCACCAAAACCCTTGGCCCCCTCTTCATCTTTGGTACAGTACATCGCATTGTATCTGGACGGGCAGACACCCTAGTGCCCATTCCTTTTCAGGGCCCTGTTTTCTTCCCTGTAAGATTACCTCCAGACCATTAAAAAAGATCTCTCTAATGATCTTAGAGAGGTGCACTGAGATATAGACATCCTTGGGACAGGGTCTCGCCACTTGAGGACCATGAATCAAACTGTGATGAAGAAATTGAACAACTTCAACAAGAGGTCCTCCGTAACTAACACTTAGACCTTCAGGCACACACAGAGGATTCAGAGAACAGGTCACTGTGCAATAACATCCGTATTAAGAGAGTCCCCTTGGGTGTTGAAGGTTCTGACATTACGTTGTTTGTTTCTGATCTTTTTTGCTCAATCTTAGAGACTTCTCTAGAGACTGTGATCAAACTGGACTGGACCCATAGAGTGGGGCCCAGGAGACCTGCCTCAGCTTCTCCAGCTGTCATTTTGACATGGGTCTACAAATTCCCTTTGAAGGAACGCATCCTCCGGGCGGCTGAGATAAACAGCCAATGCAATTTTAAGGAAACAATCCAATGCTTTACCAGGACATGCTGCCTCTACCCTATAGAAATGTAAAGCCTTTTTGCCCTGTCACTAACCATTTCAGATCCACTGGCTTATCGTCCTTTCAGAATCATCTTTTGATTAGACAGGAAACTCCATCAGCTTGTGCCTTCTAATTTTCCTTCATATTAGATGGGGGCTCAGGTGTGAGGCTGGTGGGGGAGTCCTAGGCCACTACTCAACCTCTCTTCCACTCTATTAATAGGACTCTCCACCATGAACATTGACTCTATTTGAAATGTTATAGTGGTTGTTTGTTTTGTTTTCTTTTGTTTGTTCATTTCATTTTCAAGGAACCCACTCACAGCAGTCTAAGTCTAAATTCTATTGCTTCTATCATTGGCCCCTTTTCACTATACTTTGCGGGCTCTGCACCCAGCTTCATGTTAACTCCCAAGACCACTTCATAGTATCCTACTGCACTGTGATTTCTTGACCCTCGCCCTTAATGTTAACGGTCTGAATAACCCTATTGAGCGAAGTGCTATACTGTCTTATCTGGAGGACTCTGGCACTCACATTTGTCTTCTCCAAGAAACACACCTTCTCACTAGTGGTACGAATAGGCTGCGCTCCAGACCTTTCCCCTCAAACAATATTTCTCATCGAATTCCACGAAAACTGCAGGGGTAGTGATCTTAGTTTCTAACTCCTTCCGAGGGTAAATAGGCTCCAAACAAGCTGAAATTAGGAGTAGACTACTGGCTTACTCTGTGGCAGTGGGTTCTCATAACTTTACCTTGGGAACTATTTACACCCCTAATGAAGGACAGGAACCTTTCCTCCATCGCCCCGTGACTGAGGTGCTGAACACTCTGGAATGGCAGATCATCTTGGGAGGGGACTTAAATGTTATTTTCTATAATGATTAGGACAGATCAGCCCAACCATATGGTTAGGCTGGGGCCCACTCTCAAGAGGGTGCACTTTGGTTTAGGGGACGTAAGTTTATCCGATATCTGGTGCTTTTTACACCAACAAACATGAGACTACACATTTTGCTCTCGCGCACACAAAATATATGCTCTGTTGAAGTATTTTTTAGGATTGCCTGTATCCGTTCTATGGTCTTGACTTCTGGGATAAAACCCCACTCCCTATCAGATAGCACCTAGTATTGCTCACACTGTCCTTACCCCTGTTGCAGCCTCTACAAAGAACTTGGTGTCTGAGGGAAACTGCTGCAATGCCCTGAGGTTGTTAAACAACTAACCAAATTGTTGGAGAACTCTCTGGCTATCAATGACATGCCAAATGTTTCCGTCTTCATATTTTTGAAAATGCTGAAGGTTGGAATTGGAGATGTACTAATTGCAATTTCCGTGGCTGAAAATAAGCTATGTTAGGACAAGAGGGAGCAATTGACCCATCAGGTTTAGCAGCTTGAGTGCATTCACAAGTGCACAGGCGCCCCTCAGATATGGCAGCAACTTGAAACGGCCTGCTCCCAACTGACGGTTATCTACCTAGACAGAGCAGAATAGACATTGCTTCGGCTTCGCCATACATACTATGTAGGCAGAGATAAATGCGGACCCCTTTTGGCTAACAGACTTAGAGTGCAACGCCAGGCGACAGGAGTTCAGGTGGTGTTTGATACTAACGGTCTGGAAAAGAAGAAAGACCCACAAATACCAGCAACTTTGAGACTTTCTTAAAGAACTTTACACAGAGCAGATATTGCCCACAGGTGGACTGGATACATACCGCTGGGATGCTTGTACCCTGAAACTAACATCAGACCTGGCGGTAGACTTAGACCTCTCAATTCTTGTGGAGGAAGTTGTCTCTATTATAGCTCGAAAGAAGCTCCTTAAATCACCAGGCCCAGACAGCTTTCCAGTGATCTTTTCTAAGACATTTTGCTCAACCATGGCCCCCCTGCTTGCTAGGAAGTTTAATGCGATCAAAGACCCTATTCAATCCCACCTTCCATGTTAGTTGCTTTGATAGTTGTGATTCCAATACCCGGCAAAGATAAGTGTTACTGTGCATCATACCGGCCAAAATCACTTCTAAATGTCAACTTTAAACTTTTCACTGGCATCCTAGCTGCCTGTCTGGGCCCCTTACCACCGGGCCTCATCGCTCTGGACCAAGCAGGCTCTGTACCCCACCACCAGTGTAGCAACAACACAAAGAAGTTACTGTACCTCATAGATAAGGCCCAGTGCTTGAATCGGGAGCAAATGCTTTCAGCGATAGAAGCCGAAAAGGTGTTTGATAGGGTTCATTGGCCATACTTGATTGCCACTCAAGCATTTTGGACTTGATGAAAGCTTTTGCTCATGAGTAATTAATTATGGCTATCCAGTTGTAACAGTGAGAGTGAATGGATGTCCATCGACTCTGTTTCCAATCTGTAGAGGCACGGATCAGGGGTGTCCACTCACGCCTCTGTTATTCGTGTTATATATGAAAACCCTGGCTCAAAGAATTCGGGATAATCCCATTATTGAGGACATTCCATTTAGTGGAGAGGAACACACCATCAGTCTCTATGCCAACGACGTCTTGGTGGCACTAGATAATTCATACACCTCACTTCCTGCCCTCCTTAATGAATTAGAAATGTTTGGCCAAGCTGCAGGCTTTCGAGTAAATGTCCACAAATTCCAAGACCTTAATCTATCGCTCATGACAGCTGCAAATGAAGACCTTACGCACTGATACCCCACACAATGGGCAGCAACATCTATTCCTTACTTAGGGATCCAAATAACTGCTATGACCCGTAATACTGCTGCTTTTAACTATAATATTCTTATCCACCAGATTGGACCTGAACAGGTGGAAGCCCAAGCGCCTCTCCTTGCTTGACCGCGTGGCAGCCTTAACCCATTCCGTGCTCCCGTCGGCCAACGGCGACGGGAGCACTAGCTGGCTGGTGCTGCGAGTGGCCAACAGCCAACGTAGCCCCACCCGTTCTTCGAACGTTCCGCACTGGCGCGGAACGTTCGAACGTTTGAAGCAGCCAAGGTGTTAAAGATGTTCGTTCTACCCAAGATTTTGTGTTTTTTCACTGTAACCTCTTTAGATGTTTGGGATAGAGTGTCTAAGTCAGACAGCCTCACCTTGTTCCCTTTCCCCCTGACGCCAATCATTGGTATCCCAGATTTCACCCCAGGACTAAACGCCATGGCTTTCCAATGCTGGCACCATATTGGATGCCATTCTATCGGCCATTTATTTGATGAAGAAGGCCCATTACCCTATGAACACCTACGCTCTGATCATGCCATACCTGAAACGGAGCGGTTACTCTACCTTCAAATAAGACATTGGTTGATGCACCCCTCCAGGAGCCCAAACATGCAACGATTTCTTACCTCTTTCAAGGTGTGGCTACTCACAAAAACATCTCAGGTCACAGCCGAACTATACAGCCTCCTCCCCTCCGCTGCTACACAGCCTAAACCCACCAGTCAGAAATGCTGGGAAGTGGAGCTTGGCCATTCGTTGACAGAGAGAGAATGGGGGGATATTTATTACCATGCCAGACACACAGTACGTAGTACGGCTAGCATTAAAACAGCTATAAAGATGACCACATATTGGTATCTTACACCCACCTGTCTAGAGGCAACCCGGCTTACAAGTCAGATTGCTGGTTCAATTGTGGCTCCTCAGGTACATTACTACTCCTACTGATGAACGCAATTGCTTGATGATATTGATACTCATCTCCACACACAACTCTCCCGCTTCCGGGCTTACATTATTTTGGGACTACCCAAACCATTCACATTCCCCTCAAATCCCGTGGAGGAAGGCAAATTGGTTTGGTCTTGGGGGCAGCCCTGCAAAATATCCTGTCACACTGGGGAACGGTACAGCTACCTATCTACCAGGGGTGGTTGCATCGACTTTGATATATTTTGGGAATGGGGTGCTGGACCCCCTCTCTCTCTCTGCCTAGGTTGTCTCCTTCCCTGCAATATGATGCCCTTTTCTAGGTTTATTATCATCAGAATTTCGGGAACTCAGTTGCCCTCGATACCTACACCTGCTCCGACTAACAGAAGCCTTCTATAAATTCACATAAGGGAGTTCTGATTGAATTGATACCCCTACCTCCCCCTAGAGACTGCACTCTCATCAAGCGGTATGGTTCCCGGGGGTGAGGTAGTGGGGGGATTTGGGGACTGTTAAGTACATTCATATATGATTCACAGCTTGAGGGCTTATTGCCCATGTACTGCAACTTTTGTGTTTTGAAAACAATAAAAAGATTGAAACAATGAAACCCTAGAGCCCTGACACCAGGGGAGTTTGCGTATTTTTTGTGGATGCCGTATTTTACTTTCTCAAGTCAAGTGCTTGTTTTTATTTTTTTTTAAAAAAGGACTATTTAGTTATGCACACTATAATTTACTGCTACTGCGGAACGTATTTTGAGTGGTGAGCCTATGTTCCACCTGTATCTACCTCGACCCTCCCCCAACGAGCCCCCCCCCAGAAGCCTTGGAATGCTCAACCCACGCTATTACTGAGAGTGAAGTGCTGCATGGGTACTTGGGCCAGTTGCTTAAGATTTATAGTTGTCGAACCCCAGGACATTAGGAGTAAAAGGCCTCAATCCCCATGGTTGGGCCCAGTAGCTCCTGCTTGTCCATGGCCCTCTGAACGGGATTTTGAAAATTACAATCGAAAACCCAACTGCTACTTCCAAAATCTATAAATAATATAATATATCAAAGGACTAACCATATTGATGTAATGCCGTCAATAGTCCATCATGGCAATCGACTAAAAATGAGTAAGCAATGTTTCTTTTTTTTATATAGGACTAGCCACACAACCTATCAAGTATTGCGCAATTTTATTTACGCTACCTATCAGTAACCACCAAAAGCCAAATGTTGGTATAGCCAATGTATATCTATACTCATTCAGAAGTATTAATGCATGAATTAAAAGTTGGAAGATCGTCATTAAAAAAAAATCAGAATCTTTCCGCTGGGCCCTTTTCCTGACACTGATGTGGGTAAACGTGCATTGAGGGAAAATGCCATAGGACGATTCGAAGAATTCACTTTCTTGCTTCGCGTGATTACTTGGGAAGCAAATAGGCTGGCGGTTTGCCAGGAGCGTTTACTTTGGCAATCTAAGGATACTTTAATTAGTGACCAGTACTTGCCGTAGATTATGTGCGCTCTGCTCTCTTTATAATGTCCAATGCCTATTTAGATGTACAGATTGCTAAAATACAAAAGAAAGGCATGTGCTAAACTAACTCACAACGAATTAAGTGCACCCAAAGCTGCGCTTCTGGAGTGGGCCCTGGTCGCCATATTCACGTTTGGTGAGTACAAACGAGGATTTCTGCGCCCAGCCCCGTGATGTTCACCCACTGCACCCTTTCCGTTTGGAAACCCGCGAGGAGGTTGACCTCTTCGTTTCAAGGTGCTCACCTTACTACACGACTTTTATAAACAGAGACTGTCGCCTGTGAGCCCATAAATACATGTCAGTGGCATGTGCGCGAGGATCGAGTGTCGGCCTCGGGGATAGTTAGCATTGCGGGGCAGTGAAACGGGAGAGGCCGGGGGCACTCCAGGGCAAGCGTGAAGTATAACGGGACGAGTGATGAAATGTAATGGAGATAGAGCGAGGCAAAACTGCCTTCTTGGCTGCCCACGGTGATGTAAATGGAAAACGGATATGTACTTAGTTAACTAAATTGAAATGTCTGTGTGCAATGTACACATACATACCAATAGACCCGCTTCAGGCGGGAGACACCCGATTTCCGATGCAAAAAAATGGCTTTAATTCTGCTGTCTCCTGCCTGAACTTGCCTCGGCTTCAATTTAAGTCAATGGGGGAAATACATTCACCCTGTTCTTTTTCTACAATCTCCCTCTTCTGAAATGTTGGCATGTATGAATGTACAGTCTAACAGGCATATGATTAAAAGCAGCTGTCAATGAATCAGATGGAGTTGGCCTACTTCCGGTTTGCAGATTTGTAGGGCTTTTTTGCAAGAAACTGACGCATCTGTTTAGATGCGTCAGTTTCCCAGCGCCAGCCTGCAAAACCCTTGTGCCACTGTGGATCTACGGTGCACCATAGTGCATTCATTGACAGATACGTCAGAATTTTTAATCATATCTGTCAGTGCAAAAGTCACGCATTGCTGGAGTCATGTCGCAAGCACGATGCGACTCCAGCAATGCATGGGGAGGCCTAGTCCTAATACACTGTGTCACTCCTTAGGATTTTGACGCAGTGTCGTCCTAGAAGTGGCACAGTGAAATGAAATCTTGTAGATTTCACTGCGTCACTTCCACAAGGCTTTACTGCGTGCGAACGCCCACCCTGCATACATTATACCTGACCCATGTAAAATGTGACGCAGGTCTTTACAACGTGACGCATCTCCCTAGTTGCATCACGTTGTAAATGGGCCACAATGTGGTGCATTGTTTACGGCGCCACTGGTTCACAAAAAGGGACGCAACGGCGGCGCAAAAGTGTCACAAGGGGCTTGTAAATCTGCCCCTCTGTCTTTACTTTATGAAGTGGGGGTATCTGAGTTCTGTGCAGTTTGTTTGAAAATATATTTTCTTCGTCAATTAGCATATACAGCGCAGGGCTCTGCGCACCAGAGACATCTGCCGAATCAGACATATGTAATCATGAAAGCAATCGAAATTTTTATATGGAAGATCAAAGTGCATAACAAAAGCATACTGAATGATATAGAAATCCCCCCCAACTCCCAACCTCCCTCACCCCACCCCCCTGAAATCGCACCGCGTCCGCATAGTCCTGTCCACAGCCTAAAGAAACAATCAAATAATCCTAACCTGGTAGCATGCACCCCCACAGCCCCCCCCTCTCCGCACCTGAATATTTCTAGCAACTACCCCAGTGGATGGGTCTCCGCTAGCGCTGGCGGCTCCAATCACAGGCCCGATAGTCCTCCCACCATTTCCAAGTCTTATAGTGCTTGTGTGGGCATCCCCTGGCTATAAAAATAGGCTGCTCCAACCCATTGCAAAAATCTAATCCATTCTTCCATGCATCCACCAAGGGGGCCCGCATTGCCTTAGATTCTTTAGCAACGTCTTGTTTAGCCAGTGTAAACCCTAACAGCATGAGGTGTCATTTGTAGACATTGCCCCCTATCCCCTCCATGACATGAAGCAGGGCCAGCTGTGGTGTTTGAGGGAGCCCCCACCCCAGTACCTCCGAAAGGCATGCAAAGACCCCCCTCCAAAAACGATTTAAGTATGTACACTACCAAACAGTATGTATAAAAATGCCCTCCTCCCGACCACAGCGAAGAAACTCCGGGGAAACGATCAGCCCCACCCGCCACAGTCGTGCTCTAGTAAAATAGACCCTGTGGAGATACTTGTACTGAACCAGGCGGAGTCACATTGCTATTGCCGCACCCCGCGGAGCTGCCAAGGCCTCCGTCCAGTCCTCCTCCACTAGAGTGCCCACATCAGCCTCCCAGTCTCCCCGAAGCTTCTGTAGTGTGGGGGAGCAATGAGTAACCAGGGATTGTTATATCTGGGAGATCTTCTTTTCATACAGGTCCTCCATAAAGACTTTTGCCTCCAGCGGGCTAAATTCAGGGGGAGACTCCAAACCCTCCAGGCTAGGAGACAGGGCGTGGCGAAACTGAAGGTACAGATAAAATTGTGACTGTGGCATATGGAATTCCCTCTGGAGGTCCTGGAAGGGCTTGAGTGTCGGGCTCCTCATGACATCTCCCAGGGTTGAAATACCAATGTCGTCCCATCCCCGGAAGCCTGTCTGCAGATCTGGAACACCACCCGCGTGATGAATGGCATCACACCCCGCAACAGCGCAGAGTAAAAGAGTGTGTGTAATGAGTGGCGCCCCATGAGTTGTGGTTCCAGCGCATACGCCGGGTCTCCCCTATCCCCATACCACCACTCATTAAGAACCAGTAGGTGTGATGCCTGGTAGTGCGAGAGAATGTCCGAGGACGCAAGACCTCCACAAGAAGTGGACAGGAAGCATGTACCCAGTGCTACGCGCACCTTACCCCCTTCCCACAAAAATTGCCCGAGCACAGATTTCACCAGCCAGAACCATCTGGAAGGGATCAGGTACGGGTGATTCTGTAGCTGGTAGAGAAGCCGGGGAAGCGCTACCATCTTGAATATTGCCAATCTGCCAAACAGAGTCAGAGTAATACAGGACCAAGACTTAAGGTCTGTACAAACTCGCTCCCACACTGAAGCCACATTACGTTCTCACGAGATTGCCAGTACATCTGAAAGGAACACTCGCAGGTATTTCAAGCCCCACCGCTAACTGGACCGAGGACACCCACGCACCTGCGAACGTTCGATCACCCAGGGCCCATAGTGTGGATTTGCGGGGATTCATATACAAGCCCGACGACTCCCTAAAGATCTGCATGATGCGCAGAAGCCGCGGCCCCATTCTGTCAACTGCTGTAAGAAAAAAAAGGACATCATCCGCATATAGTGCGATCCTGTTAGACAGACCCGGGGCCCATTCAAATCCTTGAACCTGCGCATCAATGCATACCCACGCCGCCAATGGCTCCATGGCTAGGGCGAAGAGATATGGAGACAGAGGGCACCCGTCCTATAGAAAAAATGGAGGTCGCGCCTGCCACCCATACCTAGGCTGTTAGCCCCCTGTATAGGAGAATTATGTAAGAAAGGAAGCGTGGGCCAAGATTGAATCTCTGCAGCAATGCAAATAGGTAAACCCAGCTCAGGGAATCAAACGCCCTGTCCATATCTGCCAAAAGAAGCGCCGCCGGCTCTCCCGTCTGCCGTATGGCCAACACCGCCACATGTGCCCTCCTTATGTTGTGCCTGGTCGCCCTCTGGGGCATAAACCCCACCTGATCAGGATGTACAAGAGCAGAGATGTGGGGCAGAAGACGATTGGCCAATGCCTTCACCAGGATTTTGGCCTCCACATTTAAGAGGGAGGTGGGACGATACGAGGCATGTTGTTCTGGGGGTCGGTCAGGCTTATGGAACACCACTACCTCCGCATGCCTCCAATCTGGAGGGAGTAAGCCCTTTTCCTGGGCCTCCTCCACCATTGCCTGGTAAAAAGGGGCTAGCTGCACATTGTAGCGACGGAAGAATTCATTTGGAAACCCATTGGGTCCATGAGCTCTCCCAGGGCCGCACCTAGCTCCTCATCCGTCAGGGGGACCTCCAACTGATCTCGCACCTCATCCAGCACCGTTTTAGGGGTAGGTCTGTTATGAACTTTTCGACGGTGAACTCTGACAAACATTCCTGGGGGGCATAAAGATCTGCATAGTATGCAGCGAAACTCTCCGCTATGGCGGAAGGGTCTGTAATCGGCATCCCGCTGAGTCCAGAATTCCAGGGAGGGCCTGGACATGGAAGGTGCCCTGACAGAGTTGATGCAGCATTTTGGTAGACTTGTCCCCCCATTGGTATATCCTGCTGCGCGTCGCCAGCCAAACCTGGCGTGCTTCGTCCATCAATAGGGCAGCACAGGTCTGTTGTGCAAGAAACAATTGCCGCACATACTCTCCCCCCTGCTTCCCGACTCCGGCGCTCGAGTGCCTCCACGTCTGCTTCTGCATGAGTCAGTTCCTCCCTACGCTTCCTGAGGGCCGCCGCGCACCAGGAAATATCTACCCCACGTAAGGTAGGCGTTAGCGCCTCTCACAAAGTTGTGGCACCAGGAACGGACACCTCATTAGCTGTCAGGTATTGGGCAATTGCCTCACTCATATGCATCCCGTACTCTTCATTCTGCAAGTGCCACACTGAGAGATGCCACCGAAACAGTTGTTTCCCCCTGCCTAGATACAGCTCAAGGGACACCGGAGAGTGATCAGAGAGGCCGCAAGGCAAAATCCCCACCAATGCCACCCTATCGACCACCATCTGAGGTACAAAGAAATAGTAAATTCTGGATAGGGATTTATGGACCACCAAGAGGTATGTGATCCCCCGCTGATTACCATGAATACGTCACCATACATCAATCCAGTCCAACCCGTCACCAACGAATGCAGTTTCGGGAGAAGACCACACCCGGGGCTACCCTCAACTCTGGTCCTATCCTTGGTCAAATACATAACATCATTCCAGTCCCCACCCACCACGGATAACACATCTGGCATGTCGGCCCACAAGGAAGGCAGTTTCTCTACCAGATTCCATTGTAGGAGGGGGAGCATATACACTGCCTAGTACCAATGGGTCCTCCCTGATCCTGCCCCGGATAAATAGATAGCACCCTTGTATGTCATTCCACTGTTGTAGGTGTACATAGGGAACCTTACGGTGTACTAGGATCGCTACTCCCCGTGAACCCCTTGTAAACCCAGCGAAAAAGACCTGTTGGAACCCATAGCATTGCAAGCAAAGGGCCTTGGTACCCATAAGATGCGTATCCTGCAACATAAGAGCATCGGCCTTAGCCCTCTTCGCCTGGTGGAGTATTGCCCCGTGTTTGATTTTATGCAGGGCCCCACGCACATTCCAACTGATAATGCAGAGACTGCCCGGGGTTACCCGGCCATCGTCTAGCACTCTAGCCATAAGGGGGCGCATCCTCCTGCAAAATGGATAGTGAGCTGTGGTGATGCATGTGTAGAGTGCAACAAGCATCTAACGGAAGTGCGATTTGGAAATTAAAACAACCCCCACCCAACAAACCCCCACCTCATACCTCAAAAACACGGAAGTATCTGTCGCGGTAGGGATAGTCCCCAAGCCCCAACGGGGAGATGGAGACCGCTCCACCCAATGGATCCCCAACTCATAGCCCATGTCCTCTTAGCATGTCTCCGACCAACGCCGCCCTGATGGAGAGACCAGCCCATATCATGACTCCACTAGTAGAATATACCACGGCTCCACAGCACCCCACTGACTTCATACATTAGGGTTCAAGTGTTTGTTGCCCTGAGGTAGAGCCCCCCCGGGGAGGTGCTGCAGGACTAGGAGCGCCGCCAGGATCGGGATCGTCTGTTACTCGTCTGCTGTGGACCCCGAGGGCCCCTCCCGGCCACCTTGCTCGATGATGAATCTGACTCCCTTCCAGGTGGCGGATATGGCCTTACCCGCATCGCCTCATTTGTCCATTTGAACACCTCCTCCGGGGTGGTGAAGAAGTGGGTGCAGGAACGAAATACCTCCCTCAGGCGCGCCAGAAACAATACGGTGTATGGAAGCTTAAGGTCTCTCAGGCGGGCCTTCGCCGCTGTGAGTGACGGGCGCTGTTGCTGGACTAGTCTTGTATATTCAGGAAAAATAAGAATGCGTGCATTGTTGTATTGCAGAGGTTCCTTGGCCCGAGCTTGCTTCAGGATAGCATCCCGATTGAGGTAATTTAACAGTTTTGCTATAACCGGCCGTGCGCGAGCCCCCACCGGGGGTTTCTGCATGAGCGCTCCATGGGCCCGCTCCACGACAAAACACCGGGACATGGCCTTAGGGGGGAAGCCAGCTCTCCTGCCATTGTGTAAGAAATCGTTCCATGTTGCCCTCTTTGCAGCCCTCCGGAAACCCAACAAATCGGAGGTTGTTGCGTCGGACCCTCCTCTCCGCATCCTCAACTCGGAGTGCAAGGCCCTTTTGGACAGTCTCCATCTTAGCAACCTTCTGCTTCAGCACAGTGACATTGTCTTCTACCCCAGAGATCGGGGACTCAGCCTCGGTGATACGGGGCACCGCATTGCGCAGATCCTGCTGCAACAGCATGGCGTCCGCACCAACTGCCCCGATTTTTTCATCCAACATGTCCCTGGATTGGGTGATAGCAGCCATGAGGGCCGCATTGTCTGGTATGGCTCCCGACTGGCCCCGGAGGCGCCAGCCGCTGCCCCCGGGCCAGTGAGCTTATCAATGGGGCCTTGCTTGGTTGAGCCACTGCCTCCTTTGTCTCTGTTCATGTCTGCCCCTGAAGACCCCACGCAATCCCAGGAAGAGCTGGGCGGGCGCAGGTGTAGAAACCACCAGCTCCCACGGTCCGACCAGACCGCCGAGAGTGCACCGTCCAGAAGGCGTCACAAAACCCCAAGGACAACAAGACCTCTCAGGGGCCCCACCTCACCAGGGGCTCAGGGTCACGTGTGTGTGACCCCACGCAATCCCAGGAAGAGCTGGGCGGGGCGCAGGTGTAGAAACCACCAGCTCCCACGGTCCGACCAGACCGCCGAGAGTGCACCGTCCAGAAGGCGTCACAAAACCCCAAGGACAACAAGACCTCTCAGGGGCCCCACCTCACCAGGGGCTCAGGGTCACGTGTGTGTGGTCCGACTGACCACTGGGGCGATATCACTGTAGGTTGACAGGAGAGGCCCGCACTCACCCCGCCGTGCGGCCCCGTCATGAGTAGCAACAGCCACTAACCCCAGAAGCCCGATGCTGGCCTTCGCGGCCCGGCCCGACTGACCGCCGGTGTGGGCGTCCCTGTGATCCTGGGTTAACTCCGCAGGGGCAGGGAACCGGACAGCGGACCTCTCAGCCCCCTCCCTCGAGGCTTGACTGCGCCGCCGGTCCCCCACTACAACACCACAGAAGGGGGTAAGCACCAGGAGAAGCAAGTCAGCCGTCCACAATCCAGGCGACCGCCAATGCGGGCACTCCCAACGACCTGAGATGGGGGAGGGATGGAGACAGATTATGATTCACTGAAGCTCTACCCCCACGGCCCGATTATGCCGCCGATCCCCCACTGAGTTATTGGGAAAAGGAGGGAGCACCGTAGATAGTAAGTAAGGTCCATGCGGTCCGACCGACCGCCGGTGTGGGAGCCCCAAGGGCTTAGGATAACTCAGAGAGGGGGGAGAAAAACAGATGGCGGGTCTCCCAGCCACCTTCCTCGCGGTCCGGTTGCACCGCCGATCCGCAATGCCAGGAAGGGGGGGGGCACCGTGGATACCAAATCCATCCTCCCCCTCCACTGGGTGGCCCAGTCACAGGCCGCGGCCCTCGCCTCACCTGCGCGGCGGTTATCCAGTCACCGGGCCTCCTCCTCAGATTACTTCCGGGCCTCGCTGTGGAGTACCGAAGCAGTGCTCAACGCCCCCGCCAGCTATCCGAGCCCTCCGCTGATACCAGGGCTCTCCGATCTTGTCAATATGCCGGTGGGCGGACCCACTGCACCGCACGCCCTCCAGCCGCCTCCAGTGGCTTCAAGCGTGACTCCCCGGCTCCACCACCCGCAGCCAGGCCTCACCCCAGGCGGAGGTCGATCGCACTGCCAAAGACCGCCATGGGCTCCCCAAAACCACTCAGGGCAAAGATAGGAGCAATGCAGCGCTGCAGAGCCGTCTCAATAGATTCCCAGAAGTCGGGGAGTCAGGATAATCAACGGATATTCGGTGGGCTGGTCGGAGCTCACTTAGCACACATCTGCCATGTTGGCTTGCCAAGCCACGCCCCCGAGTTCTGTGCAGTTTTGAGAACTTACTTTGTCACATACTGCTTGGTCGTCATCTGAATCCTAGTGCCAAAATCCAGAAAATGTTGGTGAAATGAACTGTTTAAATTATACAGGTGTGTGTGTGCGGGGTTCGGGCACCCCGCACACACACACCTGTGCACCGCACGCCCTCCAGCCACCTCCAGTGGCTTCAAGCGTGACTCCCCGGCTTCACCACCCGCAGCCAGGCCTCACCCCAGGCAGAGGTCGATTGCACTGCCAAAGACCGCCGTGGGTTCCCCAAAACCACTCAGGGCGAAGATAGGAGCAATGCAGCGCTGGAGAGCCATCTCAATGGATTCCCAGAAGTCGGGGGAGTCAGGATAATCAACGGATATTCGGTGGGCTGGTCGGAGCTCACTTAGCACACATCCGCCATGTTGGCTTGCCAAGCAACGCCCCCGAGTTCTGTGCAGTTTTGAGAACTTACTTTGTCACATACTGCTTGGTCGTCATCTGAATCCTAGTGCCAAAATCCAGAAAATGTTGGTGAAATGAGCTGTTATACAGGTGTGTGTGTGTGGGGTTCAGGCACTTGTTCTGCATGGGTTACAGAATGGTATTAAAACATTGTGATGCTGAATGTTGGCCCACTCTTGCAGCGGGTGCATGGTCAGTAGAGGGTGTTCTCTTATTTGCATGATGGGTGTGAACAAATGCAAAGAAGATTACTTATTTTCCCATGTGTTTGCTCCAAAATAGCAAAATTTGCACATCGGCAGAGACGTCCTGGGAGGGATAATGCAGACTGTCTATCATCTAGGAATAGGTGCACATTTAGCATAATGCCTTTTGAGTGCCCTTTTTAAGGGTGCATTTGGGGTCACACACTGTGCCTCCACTTGGGATGGTCCATCGACCCGTGCACATTAGGGTCCAGATTTACTAATTTTGCATGCAACGCAGTGTAGCAGGGCAACTTGCTGTGCAGTATTGGGTGATAGGGAGACATCAAAATGCGCATATCTACCAAGATCTGTCGTACTTCTTCTTCTCATTGCGCTGGCACACTTGAGGCGGCCTACGGGCAACACAGGCCCCCTTGTACCACAATTCAAAGGTGCCTGCAATTCAAGAAGAATAGTTTTTCTGCAGGAAGGAATACCCTCCCACACAAAAACAATCTCTCAAGGCATTTTCCTCTTATTTTGGGTGCTGCAGATTAATGTATGATGGTATACCGCAAGCCGGAATCATACTGTGCCTTCACAGTGCCGTCATTAGAACTAATGTGTCTTTAGTACGCAGTTGTTCAGCACACATAACGACTTGCCTTAGGGGGGCACTGGATTTTTTAATAGGTTAATGTGAGAAGTTGGCCTGATATGTGATGTTTCCAATTCTGGAACCACCTTGTATCAGTCCAAACAATCCCTTATGGTGTCTGGTTGTAAGTCAACCTTATTAGACAAGCTATCCTAGTGATAGCATGGACTAAGCAGCCTTAAAGGCTAAACTCAAGAGGTCGTGTTAAGCGAGCTGTTTTACCAATCACAATCCTGTAATATCAAATGAAAGGACACCACACAAGTATATATTATAAAAATATATGTATTTATTACTAGAATAATCCCCAGTACTCTTTATGAGCAAAGGGGCACAAGGGTTAAAACAAAAGCACAGTTAAACACATAAAAGTTGCACAATTATGGATGAGGGCGGGTGGCCCCTCAAACCATATATTAAGAAAGTGGTATAAGATATACCAATCGAACAGTGGTTAGGCCTAGGGCCTAGGGAATCGCTGGGAGCAGTCAGGACTAGCAATGCTGAAGTCGGGAAAAGCCCGCGGGATTCGGGTGCAGCGCTTAAAGCACACGCATGCACCAATGCAAAGTCAATGGTGCGTAAAAGTTATAAAGTTACTGTTTAAGGAGACTTCCCCTTAACCTAGAAGGATGAAATTTAAGACACATACACTAGAGGTGTGTACCAGTGTGGGAACACCGGCGTTGTTGAGTTACCTTACCCACAGGAAGCGGGTGCATAGGGTCGAAGTTGTGTCGGGTTTCGTCACGTAGGTTGTTGGTGCTTGAAGCTGAAGATGCTGCAGGCGATGTGAAGGAGAAGTGTCCGGTGTGATCCAAGGGGGGATCAGAGTCATAAAGTACCTGAAAGCAGAGGGGACAGAGTCTGGGTCACTCAGCAGTGACCAGGGTGGAACCAGGACGGAACCAGGCAATGTCGGGCGCAATCAGGTGGTTGTTGAGGAGCTTCTCTCCACTGCTACGTGGGCTCTAGGGCATCTGTGACGTCCAGGAGCCGGTCACGAGCTGTCCCACAAAGGCTCTCGCTGTCGGCGTAGTTGGCTTCAAGATTGGAGCAAACAACACTTGGCAAGAGCAATCCACGCAGGACTGGAAGATTGCTTCTCACTCGGACCAGGAGGGTCAGAGCGGGTGCTCCTTTTCAGAGGAGCGGGTGCAAGTCTGGAGCAACCAGAATCACAAGTCGGATTTCAAGTTTCGTCGGCACAGGGGCCACAAGACAGCAGGCAAGTGACCGGGTCAACGCGTTGAGCCAAAAGAAGCAGAAGGGCCCCACGCAGCACTCGGTGAGTGTAGAGGGGTAAGCTTCAGTGCAAAAGTGGCTCAGGGCTGGGGCTTCTCAAACCCCGGTGTACAGTTTCAAGGGTCACTCGTGGGCTGCATGGTCAGCGTCTCGTGGTCTTTTCAAGAAGGCGGGCCCCACGCTTCCGGTCACCTCCACGGGTCTCAGCTCTGCAGGGACTGTGGATCGGGCTGGTAGAAGGCAAGCAAGCTTGATCTTGTCGATCTCTGTTGCTCAAGTTCCGGCGGGAACTGCAACAAAGCAGACGTCGAGGTGCTGGATGGTGCCTGCCTGTTTGCACAGGGTGGTCACTCCTTGACCACAAGGGAGATTCTTCAGTCTACTACGTCGAGTAGGATGTCGAAGGGTCCAGAGTTTCATTTCAAATGTTTCATCAGGATAATGTGAGTGCATTGGCACTGCTCCCATTCTTATACCAATCTAGGGGGCTGGATTACCTGCTAGGTCCCCTCCTATGGGTGGGACCCAGGAAGGGGGTGGATACACCCCTTTCCCTTTGTCCAGGCCGCGCTGGGACTGGGGCTGGTGTGCCCCAGAACCGGTTTGGCCGGATTATGCAAGGGGAAGCCTTGTGCTCCCCAGGCAGTGTCTGGTTTCTTTCAAACCTCCCTGCTACAATCCACTATCTCCTGTCTGGGGTGGTGTAACACCTCCCTGCGACAGGAAAGCCTTTGTCCAGGCCTCCTCTGCTCAGTTTCGGTCAGCAGCAGGAGGTCAGACTCGTGTCTGTGGCAGCAGCATCCATTTTGTGGATCTGAGGCTCTTTTAAAAATCAACCACGTTTCAGTAAAGTAACATGTCTTCTCCCTCTAGAAGGGTGGAATGCTATCCCCGTCAACAGGACTGTCGAGGGGATAGTATTCCAAATCGTATGACACCTTACACGACATGTTTTGATAAAGCCAAACCAAAGTTGCTATAGAACCGCGAGGATTATAATGCACTTAATAGTATATGGTATGGCATTATCCCGGAACAGCTTAGGGAGTTGTTCCCGACAGCTGCAGACAGGCTCAGCGCATGCTCGAGCTCCATCTCACATTAAACCACACACTCTGCCTCCAGGATTGATAAGGCCTTCCATAGGAGTGGCTCACAGGTTTATATGTGTCCAGTTAGGTTTAGATATAGGCATACTATATCTGAGCAAGGGGTGATTACACCACCTTGCCCCAGCTGAGTGATCAGCCAGTTGTGTCAATTTTAGGTAGCCAGCCAGGGGTGGTATAAAATAAGCTGCAGCCCCTGGTAGGCCTTGGATTCACCTATGCCCTGGGCACCTATAGTGTTATGTACAGGGGCTGATAAGGTGACCCAAGCCAATCTAGTTATGCACCTAGGGTACATGGAATCCATTTTACAGAGAGAGCAGATAGCCTGGGGCCCTGATCAGCAGGGAACCAGGCCAACTAAGTTGAAAACCAGCTAAACACAAGGCAAAAAAATCTGGGGTAACCCATAGTCAGGTAGCCACCTTCCTACATAACCCCCCCAAACGAAAGGAGATAAGGCTATCCTTGGCCAGGTAAGCCTATATTGCCTGAGTGGCCATATAAGGAAGTACCTGCACTAGCATGGGTACCCCCTGTCTCATGGTCCACTAAGCAGTCCCTCATCCTTGGGGTATTAGAGGGTCTCCACCATAGGGAATCACTACCTTGGGTGTGTTTATGCAAGGAAAAAGGCTGGTTTTGATATGGAGTATTGAAGTGAGGCTCCACTAATTTAGGGCTCAGCTTCCTCCAATTATCTTCCACCATGTGTGCCTTTCTTTCTTCAACTGAGTTGCACTGTGCTCTCAGGGTCAACCTCTGGCTACCTAAAGCTGGACTCTGGGTCCCTTGTTTTGGCTTACTGGAGGGACAGTTCAGGTTTGGGCCCTTTGGGTCCTAGGTTTGGCTGTGCCCAACAGAATCCATCTGTGGGAGGTCCCTAACTACTTTTAAGGGGGCTCCCTCAGGAGTTTTTAAAGTTTTCACCTTACTAGGGCTACTAGTTTCGGTGCCCCTAATCTGTTGACGGGGGTGCTTTATTTGACAGGGGGCCCTCTGGGTCTCACTGTCCTTCTTGTCCTCTGCAGCCCTGGGCTGACTACGGCAAGGTAGAGAGGGGCAGGTTACCTGCTCCAGACTGGGTCCCACCTGAGAAGGGTCCACTGCCATCAGAGGCTCTGCCAGGCCAGGCCTAACAACCTCTGGGGCAGTTCCTTCATCAGGGGTAATATCAGTTCCCTGAGGAGTCTGATCCTGTCCTAATATCTGGTGAGGGGGAGATTTCTCTTCCTCCTCCATGCTCTCAGTTTGGGTGGAGTGATCCATCATTTCAGGCTTCACAACACACATATCTGTTTGAGTTTGGGCTGTGGCCACCACAGCCCCACCAACCTTTTCAGGAGGAGACTCAGTTTGGGTATCTGCTGTTATCATGACAGCTTTGCTATTCTGTTCAGGAAGAGTTTCTGCTAAAGATAGGGCTGAGCCTTGCACAGCCCTACCAACCTTTTCAGGAAGGACATCTTGAATTGGGGCTGTAGCCATGACAGCCCCACTAACCTTTCCAGTGACATTTACCATTTTAGAATGGATTTCCTGTTCAACCTCAGCCCAGGCTGAGATTTCCAAATAATTTCCTAGTAGGCAGTCTACAGGCAAGTTTGGTGACACTGCCACTCTCTTTGGGCCAGTGACACCTCCCCAGCTGAGACTTACTACTGCCATGGGATGATTGGTTTGTATTCCATCAATGTTTGTCACCTGGTATGTGGCACCAGGTAAAAGTTGCTTAGAGGGGACTATACAGTCAGCCACCATGGTGATGCTAGCCCCTGTGTCTCTAAAGGCTTCAACTTTCAAACCATTGATGATAGGTTCTTGTCTATATTTGCTCAAGGTATTTGGGCAATCAGAGAAGTTGGCAAACCCCATGCCAGTCTCATAAACAAGATCATTTGGGGATGGGGACCTGGATAGGCCAGGGTCCACCTGTGCTCCAAAAGTAAACCCACCCAGATTCCTGGGTGTGCTCCCACTTCCTGGGGGATTACTGCTGACAGTAACAGGAGGTGTTGGAGCTGGCTTTGGAGGTATATTTTCTTTATTGCCATTCTTTGGACAACAGCTGTCTGATTTCCAATGGCTAGTCTGTTTACAGACATGACAGTATGGCTTTTTCTGGGTAGATGAAGTGTCTTGGGACCCACCCCCATCCTTGGAGTTTTGTGGCCCTGGGGAAGTCTTTTCTTTACTTTTATCCCCACCCTTATCTTGAGGCTTGGTAGACTCCTTCTTCTGGTTATTGTCCTGATTCTTAGGCCTAATCCTGGTTCTGACCCATTTATCTGCCCTCTTTGGGGCGAGGTCAAATCTGAGTCCACCAGGTGCTGGTGTAAGAGCTGGTTCTGACAATTACTTAGGATCTGCTCCCTCACAATCAAATTATACAATCCTGTGCAGTCATGTACTTTGCTGCCATGTAGCCAACCCTCCAGAGCCTTAGTAGCACAATCTACAAAATCAGTCCAGTCCTGTGTCTGTGTCTTCTGGGTGTCTCTGAACTTCAACCTGTACTGTTCAGTGGTTAAGCCAAACCCATCTATTAGAGCACTCTTCAGGACTTTGTAGTTTTTAGCATCCTCATGTCTGACAGTGAGGAGCTTATCTGTCCCTTTCTCTGAAAAGGAGTACCATAAGATTGCTGCCCACTGTTCCTCAGGAACCTGCTGTACCATGCAGGCTCTCTCAAGAGCAGTTATCCACTTGTGGATGTCATCCCCTTCTGTGTAGGGGGCACAATCTTTGTCAGGTTTCTAGTATTATAGGACCTGTCTTTCTCTCTAGGAATATTGTTGCTGCCACCAGTGACATCTAAGCCACACATTTTCTGTTCCCTTGCTAAAGCAAGTTTAGCTTGGGCCAGGGCTAACTCTTCCCTCTCTATCTGGAGTTCTACAGCTCTCATCCTGGCATTATGCTCTCTTCTCTGGGGCGGAAGTCATTCCCCTTTGAGAGTTTCTGGAGACACTAGAAATGTGAGAATCCACTGAGGGAGATCTCACCCTTCTATTGCCTGTGGGAACTGGGCTAAGAGAAAAGTGTTGGATAGACAGCTTTTTATCATAACTTTCGCCAATGGAGCCACATATAGGGCCATAACCATTCTGATGAAACACCGCCAATATGTAATTTGCGGAGGGCCTCGTGTAAGAAAGTCCAAGAGACCTTCCTTTCAGAAATATGGTTTGGATTGGGGCAATGAGTTTCAGTAACACCCTTTCTAACCTTTGTGCTAGGATGTTGGCATATAATTTACAGTCAATATTGAGTAGATAAATTGGCCTGTAGTTTTTGACATCCAGTGTATCCTTCCCTTCTTTTTGGATGACAACTATTGTGGCCTTGGAGGCCGTGCCGGAGACCTGGCCTGAGGAATCATATGACTGGAATAAGGCAACAACATTAAATATCTTAAGAAGCACTCCTGTACTGACCATCTTCACTACTCAATGAGCTAAGGTGTGTTGAGGTGATAAGGGGCCTGCAGCTGGCTCGATCTCCCCCTGCACATTTGCGAACTGAATTCCATTGGTCTGATTTGACTACCCTACTTGTCCTAACTATTGTAACTCCAAGAATTCCATCAATTTGGTCATTGCACAAGCGGAGAACGATATCTTGGGTTAGGCAGTCTTCCCCGTTGGATCCAACCACAAAGACCGCACTACACTAATTGCATTATCGATTTCCAACCAATAAATTACACCATCCATTTCAGTGGCTATTGGCATCAAACAGCCTATTCATGACCTGTGTTCAGCTCTCTTTTTTCTTTTATATAAAATGTGCAACATAAAGACTGGGCTTATAAAGAAAAAAAAGCAAAGGCAAAACGCCGGACCTTTAAAGCAAGCTTCATACTAGGGCATGGACAGCTAAGCATATGCTCGATATAACGAAATGCTCTCAGATACGACCGTCCATGGCATCTTGCACAGCAGCAAGCCCTAGCCTTAACCCAATAAACATGAACTCACCACCAATCGCACACACTTTTCCTTCACCTATCTGTGCACTTGATAAGGGAGTATTGCAGAACTGGCCCAAAGAGGATAGAGGGCCAGCTTCCAGAACATGCTTAACAAATCAGGATCAAAATGACAGCAAAATGGAGTGCTGACAACTAGTAACCATCAGAAACCTAGCTAAGCGCCTTCACCACAGGTTAAGAGTGAAGATTATTTCAAGCAAGACACCTGGAACCTGTTGTTCCAAACTCCGGAGGCAAACTCAGAGGCGTTGGAGTTTCAATTTAATAAATTAGATATTCAAATATCCCTGTTTGCAACTTTTGCACAATATACATCAGATATTGACTTATGTTTTGAGTGCTTACATCACACTCTCAAACAACATCTTGCAGATGGCGACAAAAGCCCCCTTCGCAAGACTGCGTATGCGCCCCTATCTGGAGAAGCTAAACACCTTTCCTTCTATCCTGTCCTCCTTGATTGAAGAAGCCAAAACCATCAAAATCCAACCTGCTCTGTCAAAGAACATTGACCTGATATCAAACGCATTACTACAAGAAGTCTTAGGGTGTGCTCTGCCCAAAGCTCTTTCTTCACAATCCACCCTCAGTACAAGTCAACTGTGATGGGTTCCTCTCCAGGCCGATCTCAGTTGAGAGGAGGCATCATCTGTCTCTGTAGAGCAAAATGAAAGTAGTCAAGATGATCACTGCCCTAAGATACAATTATATTTTGGAATGTTTCCCCCTCTTATCCCTCAACCTCAGCCATCATTGATCCACTCTCACATTCAACAATGCATCTGTCAAAATGCCAGGCCAAGACTGAAAGCACACAGATTGCAGGCTGATGCTAAGGGTGGAGGCTTACACATACAACACTTGTGAACAAACTACTTCAACTCTCCCAGTTGGTACTCCATGCATTTAAGGACCCTTACTAGTTGACATGGGTAACAAAAGGGAGGTATGATTTGTTTTTAGACTATGGTGCACTGGCATGGTATCAACACAAATCTATCTCCCGAATATTAACAGCCTGGTGATCAAAGTCATGCTCCACTACTAGAAGGGAGCCCACAAAATACTACAAATTGATTCACTACTGAACAAGACAGCCATACTGATTGTCAATAAGAAGATTGTCTGGATGCAACGGTAATCGAAAAGCATTTAATGCCAGATTATGTTTTGTCCAAGATTCCTTAAAACTCTTCCCCATCCTCTCCCCTGAGTTTGGATTGAATATGCACCACCATTGGAAGGTTAGGCAGTTATTGCACTGCCACCAATGCAGACTAGCTGCACCCTCAGGAGTGCTACAGGACTCCATGATCTGGAAATACCTGAAGACCTGATGTCTTATAAAAGAGTGGTGGCTGGTCTACATGTATTATTCACAGAGGTACTCTTGTCCAAAAGGGCCATGAAACCCTGCCAAGAACAATCACAGGCTACCTTAAACGAAATGAAGAGATTGGAGAATCTGAAGCCTGTTAAATAATTCTCCTAGTTTGAGATACTAAATAACTGGTACGGGTTCCGGGTTATGTTGTGGAGAATCGGCATGCTACCCCACCCAACTTCTAGAGACCACGGAGCAGGCTTCACCCCATCATCGTCACTGGCATTACAGCACAATATGTCTGAAGTAATTGGCCTCACTAATTATAATAGACAATGGGTAGCCTCTGCCTTGGTGATGGCCAAAACATGAATTCTACGTTACTGTCAGAAGCCGACTGTTCTCAATTACATGGAATGCGTTGCAGAGCTAATGAAAGTTGCTAGTCTTCTCCAAGATTTGACACCCATTCTTGTTATCCATATGTATGCAAAAGGAGCCTTTGCAGCAGATTAAACATTACAGCTCCCTGGATCACGATCACCAAAGTCCAAAGTGTCACTCAAATACCACATTATGGTAAAGATTATCACTGCAGAGTCCAGGTTCTCCTCTCGCTTCCTTCATAAGCAATATCAGTTACTTCTTTTAACACCTGAAATACCGTTTACTGACTTAAATGTAGATAAGTTCCAGCTTACCCCTAGAGCCTTATATCGCTGCCAGTGACAAAGGGATGGATTGGTTAGTCAGTTATTTGGATTCAGAAGGATAGTGGAAGGATAGAAGAGGAAAACGGTTTGCATTTTAAAAGCACTTGCTACCCCTGAATCGGGTGTTGAAGTGCTTTTTCAGAGAGTAGCACGCTTCTCTGGAACCCATACAGTGTAAGTGGTGAATTAGCATAGTGAAATGTGAAAGTGGCTATGCAACATTAACAACTTGCCTCCAATTTCCCTTTTCAAGCCATCCATTGCCCTATTTCCTCCTACCCCTCGGACACATCAATCCTTTGTTTCTTATCCTCGCTGCCGCTTCCTCAGTTCTTCGCCCAGTTTTCGTTCTTCCTGATTTAATATCGAACAAGAGCCTGCTGGTGGAACTGTGTGGTGGAGTGAAATTGGTCTTCAACAACTTTCGTACCGCACCTTCACACCGCGGCAGCAGCAGCGCTTCCTGACATCATCTTGTAATGGCTGTGTGGTCGCAGATTTCACAGTTCAAAATTCTGCATAATAATGAACATTAAGGACTCTCAAATGCAATGTTTCCAAAGTACTGTATAGAAAAAGAACGTGTAAATTAGCACGAGTGAGGCTTTACGCCTATTCATGTTTTCAGTTTGCGCATTTTTGATACGTGTGAATTTCCTCACATTGACAATGCTAACACCAACTCACTTCCCTTAGTAAGCTAGCAAGTATGCCATGGGCCCTGGCACAAATAAAAATGCCCCTTAGACAGTATGCTGGGGGAGTAAAACACAGAATTGTCAAGGTTTAATGTGCTCCTCAGGCCTCTGGGCTATGGTGCCACTGCACCTTAATGCACCAATGGTATCTACCACCCCCCTATATCCATGTTCCAGGGCGCTTCAACTCTGCCCTTCATTGTTTGTTGAATATACTAAGTTCAGTTTGTTCAAAGGTCTTGCTCGCACTGTACATTTATACAATGTATTGTTTTTGTTCCTAATTTTCCTGGACAGGATGGTTTCAAAACTGCATACAAACTGAAAGTAATTTCACAAATTCCTTAGCCAGACAAAAGTATTGTATAGTATTCCGAATGTGTTATTGTTTTCTGTCTAATATCTAGTACTGCATAATAATTAGATGTAGGTTAAATGCGAATTTTATCATGTGATTTCTATTTACTACTTGTTGTGCCATATATCTTTCTTTTTCAGACCACCGTCACTGTATAAGCTTCTCTGTCTAAAAACCGTATAAAGATCCTCAGGGCTCCAGTCCTAAAAAAAGATTTGGGGGGGACTCATCAAGTTAGGCAGAATGAGTGTGCCACACCACATGTGACATCACTGCGTGTGACATCACAGGAAGTGGCATTGCATGTGGCATCACAGGAAGTAGCATCACAACCCATGATCTCACAAGAAGGGGCATCAGATCTTAAGACTTCAGATATGTTTAGTAGTTCTATCACGAGTGCATTTGAGCACATTACAATATTTAACAAATTAGATTTTGCATTGGGTTTATACATCTTTTTGTAACACTACCACAAAGAAATTAACAACAAGGAGAAATGTGGCAGTAAATCTGTTCTGCTTAATTTGCTGCAATGTTTGTATTTTAAAATATCTTATGGGTTAAGGCACCTGTTGCAGAGATCTTTGTGTGCCTAAATCTCAGGGAATAATAATAATGGTAAAATAACTCTGAAGGATAATCTATTTGCTGGAGAGATCTGTCTTTTACCCTGTCTTAGTTTGGAATCAGAGTATTATAGAGGGTTAGTTTGTCCCCTACAAAGCACAATATGTAACTGGGTTTGTGGGTTACTGCTTTTAAGACTGATATCCTTTTATGACTTGCAGTTCATAAATTGCAAATTCTTCTAATATAGCACAGTGAGGTATGACGGAATTGGGTCTTCTACACATTGTAACCCGGCCTGTCTTATTTAGCCTATCCTTTATATTAATGTACACACATATAGGCACTCTGACACCCGGGTGACCAAAGCATCTGGCGTTCTTATAGTGTATGCATATCTCATATAGAGGATCTGAACAAAGCCAAAAGCATTTCTCTGTTAAGTGCCTTTAAAATGATAAGACATGAGCCTTTGTTTCCCCTCTATTGCACCTAGGTATGAGGCTCCTGATAGCTCTCAGCCAGGATACTTCAACAAAGAGAGGTCTAACAGCCCCTGACCTCCAACTTGTGTTATGGGTGAACTGAAGCTGGAATCTGATAAGCAGCTTTCTCGCCTGCATGCTGCTGCTCGAAACGAAAGCAGCCAAGGTGCAGGTGCCTCTGAAAGTGTTTGATGTCAGACAATTGCACCAGGACGAGTTCAGCAGATCTCTATGAATTCCAGGAGAAGTAGGAAAAGAAAGTGGCACTCCGCTGAAAGAGGCCAGCTTTGCAGCAGGGTAGACAGGATCTACCCTCTGAAATAGTGGGTAGGCAGCGTCTCCCCATGTCTACTCTTGACTCGAGCCCTGAAGATCATGGATCTTGGGAACAAGCCAGGTCTTTCTCTGGCCATCTTATCATGCAGACTCCATGCTGGTTTGTTTATCACTCTCTACTTACAATCATTTCCAGGTTCTCACTGCCCTTACTGAGCAGTTCTTATGGCATATTCTCTTTGATTTCTTCTTTATTATTGTGCTAGAATGTATTTGGTGCTGTCTTTGATTTAACTTGGGCTCTAATTCCGCTTCCAATTATATTTTGTATTTTGATATGAGTTGACTAACCAATGCAGTTGCCTTCTGTATTGAATGTAAAATTTAAACCTTCATGGTTTTTACATATAATCCTGTCTCATGAATTTACCAGAGTGGATTTTTTTGTCCTCTGGGTAAATTTTGTAATATTTATAGGGCTCTTATTTGACATAAACTCACACATAGCCTGATGCATCAATCGGCCCTTTAAATGTAAGAAAGCACTGGCTGGTTTGTTTTATTGACTTTTCAAAAGATTTAGTCATTCCAAGAAAATAACAAAATTATTTGTTACCAGTCGAACAGGAATTTGACCAAATACCCTCCACCAAATAATTCTTTTGAGGTAATCCCCAGTCCGACAGTGTGGTGTCCCTAATAATTCACTCCACCCAGACCTATAATGCCTGAAGGCATAAATGCGGCTTCTTGTGAAATGATTGTCAGGACTTTGCCTGGCACGCTAGGATCTAACAAAAAACAACAAGACCCCCGCCAATCCAAGACACCTAGGGCCAGATGTAGGTAAGTATATTTTACCGATTCATAAATACCGAATTTTACCGATTCGGTATTTATGAATCGGTAAAATAGAAGGGGGGAGATGTAGATAGAATCGGTAATTGAATTACCGATTCTGTAAGAATCGGTATTTACCGAATCGGTAAATACCGATTCGGTAATGCCCATTGATTCCTATGGGCATTGAAGCCCATAGGAATCAATGGGCATTACCGAATCGGTATTTACCGATTCGGTAAATACCGAATGTTGCAAGGGTGCTGGGGGTGTCACTTTGACACCCTCTAGCACCCCGAATTCAGGCATGTGTGACATGTGGCACACAGACATGACCTAAGGGCATGTCTGTCTGTCACATGCCATAGGTGTGCATGCACACATGTGCATGCACACCTGGAATCGGTATTTTACCACCCAATTGGATTGGATGGTAAAATACCGATTCGGTAAGGCCTGTGGGACTCAGAAGATTCCCACCTACATCCCAAAATTACTGAATCGGTAGAAATACCGATTCGGTATTTTACCGATTCGGTAAATCTACCGATTCGGTAAAATAGGGCCCCTACATGCCAAATACTTAATACCGGTCGGTAACGGCTGAAATCGGCCGTTACCGACCGGTATTTTGGCTCCTACATCTGGCCCTTTGTATCCTATATGAGAAGAAGTGGTGGAACATCTACCTGTAGGGACGTAGGGGTGCAGGTAGCACAGAAACAACACCAAGATCTGTAAGGTATTAGGGGTACATAAGTAGGAGTGCACAGAATTACAGAGTAATTTCAGATGAAGCAGAACCTCCAAGCACCAAGTTCAGTGGTTTCGACTGTATTACCCATAAGAGTTTAGGAAGAAAGAGCAAGTGCTCCTGGATAAAGCAACATCTGTAAGAAAACAAACACAGGTTGAACACAGAAGGAATTGAAAAGAACACATTTTAACAGACAGCAATCACAATTCCCTCAAGGAAAGAGCAAGAAAATAAGGTTGCAGTACGGGAAGAGCTGGTGTAAACCAGATAGAGATGGGAGAAACTCACCAATTTGTGATGTTGACAGGCAATGATAACAATAGCACATCCCAGAACTCTCTTTACACAGCTCTACTATATATGACAAGAAACATGTAAAAATGTAACTAAGTATAACAGTTTTGTCTTCGATTGGATTTTGTTCTACTTGCTAAGTTTCTAAACAGTGCTTCTTTTGCACAAGGATTCAGGGATGCAACAGAAATGTTGATACATCTTTGGCGCTAATGTGACGCATTGCTGGAGTTGGTCGTAAGACTGGCACAAATTGAGCAATGCGTCAGAACACAGAGGCAAGTCCCATGTTAAAGGCCCTGTGTCATTACTTACGGCTAGCTTGAGAAGGCGTAGTGATTTTGTTCGCAGTCAAATCATAAGAGAGGCGCAGTGAAAGGTTGTTAATCTAATTGTATAAGTTCTACATGGCTTTTAATGGGGGAATGCCTACCCAACATACATTATATCTGGCACAGGTATAATGTGACGCAGGCCTCTACAAAAACTGACTCATTGGAGCAAACGCAGTTTGTAAATACGGGGCAATGAGGAGCACTGAGTATGCCCCCGCTGCGTCAATAAAAATGACGCAGTGGCGAAGCAAGCTCCTTGTAAATTTGCGTAAAGGCTCTGGATATATGGGATACCACTTTACAAGGGACTTATAGTAAACTAAACATGCCACTCAGGTATATGAATGTCACCATATTTTAGGGGAAAAGCACATGCACTTTAGCACTGATTAGCACCTTTAAGATGCTCACCCACGCACACAAGGCCCTCCACGGCACCGGACCAGCATACCTGAACAGCCGGCTAAAATTCCACGCACCCCAAAGGACCCTACGATCAGCCCAGCTCTCCTACGCCGAGGTCCTCCGCACCAGAAAGACCATATCGGGAGGCCGCTCCTTCTCCTTCCTCGCGGCCAAAGCATGGAACGCCCTTCCGCTCCACCTCAGACAGACAACATCGCTCCCCATCTTCGCAAGAAACCTCAAAACCTGGCTCTTCGACAGACCCCCTCCTTGATGGAATGGAACCTGCACCCCCCCACCCCTAGCGCCTTGAGACCCTTACGGGTGAGTAGTTGCGCTTTAACAAACTCCTGATTGATTTATTGAGCAGTGGTAAAGTGCCCAAAGTCCTAAGAGCAACAAAAAGATACAGCAAAGAGTGGTAGGAAAAATGCAAAAAATTGGGGGAATACCACCCTAAGGATGACAGGTTCAACACGGAAAGGCCAGGGATCATGGACTACAGCAGTATTGGGTGCAGAAGGGGTGGCCTGGGGGTCAAGGACAGTGGCGCCGGGCTGACTCAAGTGGTGGAGCATCAAGAACAGTGGCGAGGGTGTAGACTCAAGTAGTGGGGTATTAAGGGGCCAATGACCAGCGAGCCATGTGCTTTAAAGAGTACTAGGGGGCCAGGAGGAAGAGCGGGCCTAACAATTTCTAGTTAATGTGCGATGGGCTCCTGAACCTACCAACATTCTAATTTCCTCTCCATAAACCCACACAGTGTAATGTGTTGTATTTTCCTTGCACACATTCACATCACCTACCTGCAACACAAACTCCAAATCTTCCATTTACGTAACCCCCACTGTTGCACATTCTGGCATACTGTTGCATTTTATAGCATTTTTAGGGCTCGCCCCTTTCCTATTCCGCAGGAATAGGAAAAGAACCCTAATGCAGCTAAACCAAACTTCAGGCCAAGAGGATTTTGGACAGTTCACGTCAATCACAATCACGTGACCTGCTCTCATGCACGAGCCTTCCCCCTTGCAGCAGCATTTCTCCTTTCACGGACGCCAGGCCACTTCAAAGGGTTCCGCTGCCCGGCCCCCTGCTTCACGGCCATCTGTTCCCCAGCACCTCCCCTCTCTCTCCCCTAATTATTCACTGCATGGCCGGCCGGCACATCAAAGGCTGCTGCTCCCCATGCGTCTCGTTTATTAGGGCTCGCAGAGAGACCTATTGCAACCAAACCACAAAACTGACTTTTTACAATGAGGATTTCCAACAGTTCACGTGAATCACGTGACCACAAGCTCAACGTGCACAAGCTTGCATTCGATCATCAAAGGCAGCCCAGCCTCCCTCACACAAGCTTCTCCCAGCAGGCCGTCCACCCCCCTTCCTCTCCATATGGTCGCTCGAGTTGCAGGCAGCCCACCCCCTCCCTCTCCAGCGCCTGCCTTCCGTGACTGGCATTCCATCATCAAAGGCAGCAAGAGCTTCAAAGGCATCAGATTCCCCGCCCACTGCTTCACACTTCACGGCCGCCAGGCCGTGGCTTGTTTTTTTAAATTTATTGCGGTGCCCATTTCATTTACACTATTTAGCGCAGTGCCCATTTCATGAGTGCTGTGCTTTTGTCTTCAAAACTCGATCCCCTGTAGGAGGCCCACCCCCCCACCACAAAAAATAGGCTGCCTGTTTAATTCTCCACCCATTCCAGCTGCCGGGTGACGAGTTGACCTCAGGTGGGAACTGTGAGCATTCAGTGTATTTTCAGATTCCCCTCCTCCATGCCCGCTGTTTGAGCATTATGGTTTACATTCCATAATATTTATTATAATACACAATATACCTATTACTGATGTGCTGGCTGCGGCTGATTGCGGAGCAATCAGCTCTGCTGGGAGTGTGGTGCCCGAAGTGTTAGGAGCTTCCGCGGACTCCAGTCTCCCAGCCCAGCAGTTTATGAGGAGCTGCGGCACGGTGATGTGCTTTGTATTTTCTCACCCCACTCTCCCACGCCCTAGGAAGTGAGGCATTCAGGAATGTTGCCTTGGCCTGTAACTGCTTTGAGGGGTGCTCCTTCCCTCCATTGCATTGCGAAAGGTAGCTACTTGCCGGCATGCCCGGGATGTGGTGTGTGTGTCTGGTTTGGCTGTGTGCGCAAGCTCTCTGCAGGTACAGTAACATCGCCATCTGTCACAACAATTAATCATGTGCTGCCTCCTGCTCAGAGCTTCGGCTGCTTTTCTCCATTCTGAATGTAGCGCCTGACCACAGACATGTCTGTCATGCCTACGTACATGCACACAAAAAAATAACACCGACCTGTTTACCTGCATGCAATTAGTCTATACCGGATATTACTACAGCGCACAAGATAATTATTCAGAGCTTTCTAATTTAAAGGCTTTTGTTGCAGGATATATGTGTTTTAAGATTAAAATTAATTTTCTCGAGTTTTGCATTATTTAAACTCCCCTTTGTTCTTACTCAAGTACCACAAGCGGGTTTCAATAGACCAGTGGATTATATCCATTTAACTGCCCTTAGGAATGTATACAGCTTCTGCTGAATGCATGAGTTTTGTGCGACATGCACGGTTGTGACTCACCACAACATACATGGATTCAGAGGCATCCAAAACTCGTGAAATGTGCCCAGTCGATGTATTGTTGAACATGCTGTTTTGCCAGTGACTCCTTTGCTTGCAAATGCACGGTATGCAAAGGCACCCAAATGGCCAGATGTCTTATCAACAACCATCCCAAGGGACAGCGATCCAGTAGCATTCCTCAGTTGTATGCCAACTGTATGCACAGGGCTGCCCAGGGTCCAGATATTGAGATTTAAAAGGTAGCCTTACGAATTGTGGGTATAGTGACAAATTAATTTGGATGCTTGTAAGCGGTGGATCATGGCACCGTAGATTATCATCAGTAGCTATGACAGACATCCTGGGGAGTCACTCAAAGGACTAATAATCTTATATACCTGTCCTGTAAAAAACACAAAATGAAAAACACATTGTTTTCGTCTAAAATTATTTATAATATTAAGAAAAAACTGAGTACTGTAAAACTTAATGTTAACAGATTTCTTTCACAAAGCCCTCTTTATATATTCTGATTGGCTTCACTTTCATGTCACAGTTGTTAACTTAGGATTCGAGTGCACTTATATCAGTTCTTCCCTTCCACCATTTGTCTACTCGTAATAAGTGCATCGTTTTACCGGTTTGTGGTTGCTCTCCAGATAAACATTCTGTTTCATACAGCGCTTCAACACCGTTCTGTTTCAGACAGCGCTTTAATACCGTTGTTTAGCCTGTTCCCCAATCCTGTCACTTTTGGCAGAGGGAGTCTCCGAGGCACACACAAATAAAGTGGAATGCCGAGTAACACACATTTTAATCGAGTGGCAAACCTGGGCTTATTACAGATGTGTCCGCAGCGGACAACATACTCACTGCAGTGCCTCGCTTCTCAAGTGAAGCACTATTTTTTTAGGTCTCGCTGAGCCACACACACCACCCCACCCCACACACAATGCCACACACACACACACACACCCCACACACACATCCAAACCCCCACCCCCACACACACAAAGTCCCCCAGACACAACCCCACACACACCACTCCACACCCCCACACACAACCCCCATACACACAACCCCACACCCCAATCCCCCACACACACACAACCCCACACACACACACAACCCCCCCACCCCCCCCACCCCCACACACACACACAACCTCCCCCACACACACACAACCCCCCACACACACAACCCCACACACACACACAACCCCACACACACACACAACCCCCCCACACACACAACCCCCCACACACACACAACCCCACACACACACACAACCCCACACACCCCCCCACACCCCCCACAGACATACCCACACACCCACCCCCACACACACCCCCACCCACACCCACACCCACACCCACACACGCACCCACACGCACACACAACCCCACACACACAGACAATCCCTCACAAACACACACAACCCCAAACACACACAACCCCCCACACACAACCCCCACACACAACCCCCCACACATACAGCCCCACACACATACAGCCCCACACACATACAACCCCACACACACACAACCCCCCCACCCACACACACCCCCACCCACACACAACCCCACCAACACCCACACACGCACACACACAACCCCACACACACAGACAATCCCTCACAAACACAAACAACCCCAAACACACACAACCCCCACACACAACCCCCCCACACACATACAGCCCCACACACATACAGCCCCATACACACACAACCCCCCCCCACACACACAACACCCACATACACACACAACCACACTCAGCCACACTCAGCCACACTCAACCCCACACACAACCCCACACACAACGCCACACAACAATCTATCTATTGCAGTCACTCTATCTCTCTATATATCTATCACCCTCACTCTATCTATCTATCTATCTATCTATATATCTATCTATCTATCTATCTATCTATCTATCTATCTATCTATCTATCTATCTATCGCCCTCAGTCTATCTATCTATCGCCCTCAGTCTATCTATCTATCGCCCTCACTCTATCTATCGCCCTCACTCTATCTATCACCCTCTCTCTATCTGTCTATCTATCGCCCTCACTCTCTCTGTCTATCTATCGCACTCACTCTATCGCCATCACTCTATCTATCTATCGCCCTCACTATATCTATCTGTCTATCTATCGCTCTCACTCTATCTATCTATCGCTCTCACTCTATCCATCTATCGCCCTCACTCTATCCATCTATTGCCCTCCCTCTATCCATCTATCGCCCTCACTCTATCCATCTATCGCCCTCACTCTATCCATCTATCGCACTCACTCTATCTATCTATCGCACTCACTCTATATCTATCTATCGCACTCACTCTATCGCATCACCACAACATCACCCAGCACCACCACAGCATCACTCAGCACCTCCACAGCATCACTCAGGGGCACCACAGCAACAATCTGTGCAACCATTCAACAACAATGGCTTCAAATATGTTCTCTCAATGTCTCAAACTTTATTACAAATGTCACAAAAAGATGTTAATATTTCACTTCTGTTCTTGGATTTTCGTCACAAAATACACTTAACACAATCTTCACAAAAGTTATTTACAAAAGTTTAAGCTATTGCTATTATAAATTACAATAAGTATTAATTATTAAAAAAATTAGAAGCCATTGGTATTTGTAATAGCAATACATCTAAGTCACGTAAATACAACACATATTGCATTACAAATGCTATAGGTGTCACATTTGCGAAAGTTATAACTATTGGCATTGTAAATGACAAAGCTATTAATTTAGCTATTTTCAAAACCAACACAGAAATAAAATATGTATCATTTACAATACCAATAGCTCAAAATTTCCTAATGCGAGACCTATTACATTGCAAATGCTTGTTTCCATTTGTGCATATGACGGCTGCTCTGTGCCACTTGAATTCTTACGCCCACTATCTCTAGCTAACCTTTTGCTCCCATTGTTTTGCCACTTTCATAACCCTTTACTTTCCTCCTTAAAGTCAATTCATTGAAACCATTCAATGTTACCACTTTCTTTTTTAATTTTCCAATGTTTCTCAATCATCAACTTCTTAGCCAGCAGTTTTTTCTCGTCTGAATACTTAGCAGTTAATATGTATATATAGAGACTGGTCTCCAGTCATATTGTCTTTGAACTCTCTGTAAGTAAGATAGGCATGTTATGCTCTGAGAACCACAGCAAAACGTCCAGTGCATTCCAAGTCATTTGCTCTTTTTCCAAAAAACTGTGCCTCCTCAATACATTTTTTCAGTATAATTTTCACGCAGAAACACTCCTTGTTTCATAGTGAGCCAACTTTATTTCTTGAGTGAAAGTTTGATTATGTAAATTGTTTCCAAATAATATATTTTTTAAACTGTATCACTCTTCAATGTCTCACACAATGGCCTCCAGGTAAACCTTGAAACTTTCGTTATGTTCCCCTGTCATCAGCATTCCCTCCTCAAAACCTTGAAGGATAGTAGAAGGAGCTATTACACTTTGAGTTCACCCAAACATTTGCTTCTAAACTGGTAACATGATTGTCCACATTAGGCCGCTTGCTTCAGGGTAGACGTCCTAAGGTAGGTTCGTAGTAGGCATTCGAAGGCAATTCTGAGTACAATCAGTTTCTGCACCTCTCTTTGATGTTGGAAGTCTTTAAAACCTAAGATCCTTCCTCCAGGTACCAGAGGGTTGTCTTTGTTTGCTTTGCGCTCCTTCAGATCGTATCATTCAATTCTTCAAGCTAATAGAAATTACTATTTATTTCCCCTTTACACAGACTCTGAGCATGCGCTGTTGCTCTGCTTTAGATTCAATGCCTGCTCTGCTTCAGATTCAGCGCCTGCTCTGCCTCAGGCAGATGTAACATGTTTTGGCTCTCATGCAATCTGAAGGGTCACTGCACCTATTGATGTAATGCAAAGTGGGGCTCCCGTGCAGTATGTGATGAGGGGTCCCTGAGTCTCCCATATCTCACAGATATTCATGGGCCTCAGCCTTAATGGGGACCCTGAATGATTAAGGGCACCCCTGTACCACAGGGGTTGTCATTACCAGATGCAGATGTGAACGCTGGGCCCAATTCACAAGGGTAAAGTGAGAAAAAAGTCCAACTTTACGACTTTCTGTATTCACAAAGGGCATTTACTGCTCGTAAATGCCCGTTGTGAATACCGAAAGTCGAACTGTACGACTTTCGGTATTCCCAAAGGGCATTTACGTCTAGTAAATGCCTTTTGTGAATACCAAAGTCGTAAAGTTAGACTTTTACCTTTGTGAATCGGGCCCTGTGTCTTTAGTTACTCCCAGTGTAGGACTGCATGCTTGTCACTGGTGGCTCTTGCATGCCGCCCCTGCAGTGAGAGCTGCACTTGTTCACTACAATCGTGTAAGCTCGACACCTATATTGCACCACGTTCTATGAGGAAGATGTGCTCGGGGGAAGATGGGGTTGCAGGCCATTCTTTTCCTTTCTCTGTGTCTGTAGACAGAGACAGAGACACACAGAGAAACGAAACATAACTGCTTGCATTGTTCTGGTGCGAAGGTTTCTGCTGGTATTCCAAGGAGTGCTAATATTAGCCCATCAGCAGGAGATGCTTTCATCTGCATCTGAAAGGCTCTCTTTGCTCTCTCACCCACTGGGCTGTTTATCCATGATCACCCTACACGGAAAAACGGCAAAAATCCAGGAACACAATTTTACTATGTATTTCACAGTTGCGCTTTGGCTCTGTGGCATAGGATATCATTATGTATTTTGGTTTTAATTTCAGCCAAAAGTATATTGCATTGTATATTTATAGTTTTACATTTAACAGTTTCATAATGGGCTCTAAAGCCAGCTTACAAAGTTCTGTGGCCTAATGGCAGAATTGGCAGATGGTGCCACGCATAACTTTGAGGCACTTGTCAGCTATGTTTTGCTTTTTGTAATCTGTTTTTATTGTTTTTGTGTTAGCATGTTAACTGATATTTACATTACATGGTCTACATTGATCATTCTGTTACATTGTATTGGAATGGCGTGGCTGGTACACTGTGCTAAGCCAACCGCTTCCTCCGACCAATATCTTGTCAATCACGGGCATCCCCAAAACATGTGGAGTACGTCCGAGTCTACATGTGTACATCTGGGGCATGCCGAGTCGTTTCGCATAAAGTATTGCTTGATTTTTGCAGGCGTGAGTTAGTCCTTGCACAGTATGTAAAATTGAGTTTGACGTAAGCGTGCTTTCCAAGGGGGGTTTGGGAGGCAGCCGAGCACCGCGAGGTCTGCCCTACGGGCAGATTGGGAGGGGGTGGGGCCAGACGGACGCGGCCATTTTGTGGCCTTGGGCTACTTTGGGACTAGCCCAAAGGTAGCCCAAATTGGTAAAAATAGCCCAAGCTATTTAGGGGCTGTGAGCGCTTGCCCAGCCACCATTGTAGGTTCTGGTGACCTGGTGGCTGGGAGCGCTGTAGTCAGGTTTTTTGTCAGGTGTTAGGTGTGTTTTTGGGCAGGTGATTAGCAGAGGTAGTTGCGGTTAATCCCGGAGATATATCGAGCTGTAAGGCATGCGTCCGCGGGTGTGGTGGCCACCGTGGTGGCTTGCTCGCCACCCCGCAAAGCAGCAAAAGCTAAGGTGAGCTCACAAGGCCGCGCAAGAGCTGGGGAGGCGGCCCTGGGGGTGCGGCAGGTGGGGGGGGAATCCGTGAGGAGTGAGTAGAGTTTGGAGGTAGGCGCTAAGAAGGCCCGGTTTGGGGGCAGGTCACATGTCTCCCCGCCGAGGCCGCTACTTAAATCCGGCCGCTCTGGAGGGCGGGGAGCGGCCGGGGTAGTGCAGGGCATAGGGGCGCACAGTCAGGCAGCGGTAGAGGAGGCCCAGGCGTTCGCGTCTGGGCCTTCTAAGAATGTTCAGCCAGCACGGGGGAGCGCGTCTCGCTCACCCACTCATCCTGCAAGTGAGGACAGGGGCCGCTCACCAGTTAAGAGAGTGGCCCCCAATGGGGGAATCGGTAGCAGAGCCCTGATTGGAGGGGGTGGTGGGAGCGGGCAGGAGGATGTTCTTTCTGGACAGGGGCCTGAGGCTTTCGGGCACAGGCAGGCTGGGGAAAAGGGGCCTTGGGAGGGATGAGGCAGGCGGGGTGTGGGGATTAGGGTATGGGGAGTGGGGGCGCAAGGGTGGTGGCAGGTCGAAGGCGGGCAGCAGATTGAGATGCAGGAAGGGGAGACTGGGGCCTGGAGTGAGGGTGCAGAGGGCATGTCCCTCTTGTTGATAGAGTCCGAAGGGAGTGAGAGGGATTGGGAGGGGCTGGATGTATTTGATTCATGGGCGGAGGGGGTCAGCGACGCCCACAAGGAGGTTAGGGTAGTGTGGGGGTGGGGAGGGGGTGTTTCTCCCCGCCCCAGTTTGGGGGGTTGGAGGGTGCGACGGAGGGCGAGGTGCAGGGGGAGGGAGTAAAGGGGGGCTGGGGGGAGTGGAGGTTCCCCTCAAGGGAAGGGGTGGGGGCGGGGAGTTAGCTTGGAGCGATGAGGAGAGGGACAGGCCGGACGAGGAGGAATGGGTTGACCTCAGCGCGGTGGGCAGGGCGTGGGCAGCCAGCACATTGGGGGTAGGTGTGCGGCGGAGTGTTTTAGGTAGGGGGTTGAGTTTGGCTCCCAGCACACCAGTCCTTCCATTTCTTTTGCAGGTGGTGGAGCGTCGCGGGGCTCCAGACTTGGCAGGGCTGGGAACGGCCCATTTGCGCCAAGGAGAAGGGAGGGTTGAGCCTCGGGCGGCGTGCCTGGTACCGGCAGGGGATCCCGTCGAGGTCCGCAGAAATAGGCCCAGAGCGGGCTCGCTTGCCTCTACACCCATTGGGCCGGTACGGCCTGGAGACCCACATCGGAGGAGGAGCGACGTGAAAGTTGTTTTTAATGTTGCTAAGAGGGTGCAGTCGGCGTCGCTGGCCGGAAGAGCTGGTGGTTCTAAAGATGTTGATTTAGTTTATGATGAAGATAGTATAGAGGAAGGGGAGTTAAGAGACGGAGAGGGTGAGGGGGGCTGAATAATGTTCTCACTAGTGCATTGCAGGTGTCACAGCGCCAGGAGGAGTTCACGGGTCGGACATCGCGCTTGCAGGACAGGGCGGGCCCCCTAGAGGAGAGGAGCAAAGATTGGCGTGCGGCGACCTAGGCTCCAGGTAAACGGTCGGCCGGTGAGGCCCCTTTTATGGTGTCGGTGGGGGTGGGGGACTTGGGCGTAGGTTACGGAAGGGGACGTACGTGGCTGATGTGGGGGTAGGAACTGACGAAGCGCTGGATGGTGCGGGCCTGGGTAAGGGGCCAGGGGACGCGGAGAAGCTTGTTGGAGGCAAGGACGACACAGGTGTGGGCTCGGGTAAGGGGCCAGGGGACACAGCGAGAAAGGGGTCAGGGGAAGACGCACCAGGACGCGACACGATGAAGGAATCAGGTGTGAAGGTGGAGAGTAAGGTATTGAAGATAAAACGCTTGCCATATATGGGTGTCACAAAGCCGTTGGGGGCGCATCTGATGTTGGTTACTAAGGAATGTATATGGAAGGGGGAGTATGTGGAGCTACTGGAACTCCTGCATCGGGAAGTTGGGTCAAAGGAAGGTTCAAAGGAGGAGGAGTATGAGTTACAAAAGAGGCTGAAGGTGCCGCTGACTATAGAGAATATGACGGCGGCTTTCCTCATTTATGCTAGCGTATATTTTGAGAAATTCCCTGAGCGGTCAGTAGCCATGTTTAAATACTTGGATGTCATTCGGAATGTCTAGATTACGGGTGGGGGCTATGCCTGGGCCCAATATGATGACGAGTTCAGGGCTTGTATGGCATGGGACCCTGTGGCCAAATGGGGTGAGCTGGACATGGACTTGTGGCAGCACACCATGGGGTTAGCAGGCTCGGGGAAAACCATATTTACAGCCAGCAGGCTTCCCATAGTGTATCAGCCCTTTCAAAGCCGCCCCACCCGTCGAGGGGTGGGGGGCGTGGATAGGGGGTAGACAGGATCCAACCGGACATGTTGGGATTACAATAAAGGGTTGTGCACCAGAGAATTCTGCAGGTTCCGGCATGAGTGTTCGGGCTGTGGGAAGAGTAGGCATGCCCTGGTTAAGTGCTGGGAAGCTCAGGGTCAGCAGCAGGTGAACCAGCAGGGACAGCTGGGAAGGTTTCCGACTGCGATCTAGCAGCTGCCTGCGTATGGGGGAGGGGCTAAGGTGCCCGGGCCCAGGGGCTCGTACACCGGTTAGGGTCAACAGATTGGCCGCAGAACTGCAGGAATAGCGAGACAGGTGGCTGCAGAGCAGTTGCGGTGGGGTTTCTGGAAGGGTTTAGACTAGGTTACGATGGACAGAGGATGAGGTGATGGGCTGACAATTTGAAGTCGGCAAAGGAGCACCCAAAGGTGGTGCAGGAAAAGCTGGACAAGGAGGTTGGTGAGGGCCGCATGGTCGGACCCTTTGAGGATTGGCCCATGGTTGATTTGATAGTGTCCCCCATTGGGGTAGTGCCAAAAAAGGGGAGGGGGCAGTTTCACCTCATACAACATTTGTCATGGCCCGAAGGTGGCTCTGTAAATGATTTTATTGATGAGCGAGAGACCACGGTATCATATTCATCAGTGGACGCAGCCATGTCCCTGGTGGTGACCGCGGGTGCAACAGTGTTGATGGCAAAGTGCGACATCAAGTTGGCTTTCCGGCTACTTCCAGTCCACCCGGACGATTGGGGCTTACTGGGGATCCAGTTTAACGGCCGCTGGTACGTGGACAAAGCACTGCTGATGGGCTGCTCAATGTCTTGCTCACTGTTTGAATGTTTTAGTACGTTCCTACAATGGTTGTTCACGGAACGGACGGGTCACCAAGGTGTAACACACTACCTGGATGACTTTTTTCTTTGCGGGCACCCCAGGCTCCATGGACTGCCAGGATGCGCTGGACAGGTTCCAAGAGATCATGGGCGATATGGGTGTGCCCTTGGCACTGGAGAAGACAGTGAGGCCATGTGCGGCACTGTCATTCTTAGGAATTGAACTGGACTCGGGGAAGATGTAAGCAGCAGCAGATGTTGGAGCTGCTAGAAAATATGTTGGCACGACACAAAGTCACGGTGTTGGACATACAGGTGCTGTGGGGTCACCTGAATTTTGCATGCATAGTGGTGCGAGTGGGACGGACTTGTTGTAGGCGACTGGGCAGTGCATTGGTGGGGCGAAAGCCACCGCATCATCACGTGCTGCCCTCAGCAGGACTGCGGGAAGCCTTTAGGATGTGGCAGTTCTTTCTGAAAAACTTTAATGAGGTCCCAATGATGCGGGGCAACGACATGGTCTCGGTTGTGCAGATCTTTTGGGACGCAGCTGGGAGTGAGGGCTTTGGGCTGTACTGACAGGGCAAATGGTGCGTGGAAAGGTGGCCCCCCGAATGGGCGGGGAATAGTCGGAGCATTGCGTTCCTGGAATTTTTCCCGCTGGTGGTGGCGATCTCACTTTGGAGGTCCTTGCTGGCACACAGGGGGGTGACTTTCAGGATTGATAACATGACAGTGGTGGAAGTGGTCAATCGGCAGTCTGCCAGGGATGTGCAAGTGCTTAAGTTGCTGAGAGTGTTTGTGCTGGGTTGCTTGCGCCACAATATTGCTTTTCACGCTGTGCATGTGACAGGGGTGGACAATGCCATAGCTGATGCTTTGTCTCGTTCGCAGTGGGGGGGATTCCACGGGTTAGCCAAGGACGTGGACCAGAACCCGACCAGAATGCCACTGCATTTGTGGTACGTAGGCAACACAGGATTTTGCAGCTGGTTTTAGGGTCCCTGGGGCACTCTACTAAGGTGACTTACACGGCGGCATGGGAGGAGTTTGTGGCATTAGGGGCGAGGCGGCGGGTTTCGGAGGCAGGGCCGCAGGAAGATGTAATTCAGTTTATCCTGTCTTTAATCGAGAAAGGGCTCACGGTGTCACAATAGCGGGTAAATTGGCAGGGATCACCTTCATGGGTGAGCTCTAGTGGGGTTATGCGCCGTCGGCTGGGGAACTCGGTTCACACATGTTGGAAGGGTGGGCCTGGGAGTGTGCACGGGTGATTCGGGTAAGGAACCCCTTGATTTGGGATCTTCTAGAGCGAGTGCTGCGGAGTTTGCCTCAGGTATGCAGGGACGACTGGGAGCTTTGCCTGTTTTCCACCCTGATGTCGTGGATGTTTGTAGGGGCTTTCTGGGTGTCGGAATTGTTGGGATTCAAAAGAGGTGATGGCAAACCGGGGGTTAAGTAATGGAATATTAAAGGTTTGACTATAGATTGTGTAAAAACATATAAATATTTGAGAATCACTTTCGATGATGGTTTGACATTTAGGCAGCATTTTAATAATTTAGAGGCTAAAGGTATGTCACTTGCCTTTGCCTTTAGAAAACTGAGAGATAATTTATTATGCCCTAATAACGACCACTTGCTGAAGGTCATGAGAGCAAAACTCATCCCATCCTTGAACTACGGTTCAATAATCTTTCGAGGTAAGGATGCGAAACTTCTTGATGACATATAAGCAAGGACGTATAAATCAGTTTTCAGGATTCCTAGACAGATTCCTCGTGCCAACTTAAGACTGGAATTCGGTTTAAAGAAACAGTTATTGGTCCGACAAGCAACATTCTTAAAAACCTTATTGGCACTTTCTCGATCTGATGAGGGCTCTTTAGCAAATATGTGGTGGTGTAAGATTTTGGAGGGCGATTATTCAAGTAGTTGGCGGGATTATTTATCTAAGTGTCTATTTAATTTTGAATGCCCAAAATTTGAAGATGAAGTGAGGAGTAAAACGGTTTATAAAAAATCAATTAATTTACCGTTGCTCTACTCTCAGAAATAATGGATAAAGATGAACTGAGGAAAAAAAAACAGTTCTGGTCTATAGCTAACTCCCTTGATAAAATGTTAGTTCAACCTTATCTGCTTTTTCATTTAAAACCTCTGATTAAAAGGAAATTTATGCTATTAAGGTTTGGCAATTACCCAACTAAAGATGGAATCCCAAAATGGGAGTATAAATGGTCATCGAACATTTGTAGGCTTTGTGGGTTATGTGAGGAAACTTTGCAGCATGTAGTAACTCTTTGTCCAAATATGCTGCAGGAGCAGAAATCAGTTTTAAAGCCCATCTTCAAAGAAATGGGAGTCAGAACGTGTAGAACCGCAATTATATTCTATATATCAATTTGTGCAGTTCATCTTCAAAGTGGAAAAGAAATTACATAATGTTGAGATCTTAAGTAAATGATATATCAGTAAGGGTAATGATATAGTGATTTTTAATGTTTTTAGGTGGGCTGTTTTATTGTATTTTTTAATTCATTTTGGAAAAGTAAAATTTTTAGGACTATGGTTGGCACTTCATTTTCTTTGATTTTAAAGATTAGAGCAGAGGCACTTCTTCCATGATAGGAGTTTTTTATTATCCATTATTTGTAATGTAATAACATCACATTAAATCTCTTTGCTGCTAGCATGAGGCACTTTTAGTTTTGCAGTTGGAAAAATGTAATGCACTTTATATATTGCTGCTAATAGTTGAAGTCGCTTTAGCTTCATTGCTGAAAATCTAATGCACTTTATATCTCGCTGCTTACTGCATAAGACACTTTAGCCTTGTTGTTGAAAATTTAAAGCACTTTATGTCTTGCTGCTAATAGTTACATACAATTTGTTAAACTGTTAATAATTGTTTGTTTCTCTTTTTTCCTGCTAATTGGCACTGAAAAATTACTAATATTTGCCGCTAGCACAATGCTCATTAGTTTATGTGTCATGAGCACATCGCACTTTATTCAGTTGTGGTTGACTGGTACTGACAAATGGACAAATTTGTTTTTAGCACAATGCATTTCAGTCTGTAATTGGAAAATTGCTAAATATGTTGTTTAACTAATGTTAAGGCATTGTACCTGTATATGTTCAATCAGACCTGATGCTTGATATGTATTTTCTTTTTTTTGTAATGATTTTAATTAATCAACAAATAAATTACTACTACTACTAAAAAAAAAAAAAGGTGATGGTTTGTTGTGGTCCGAGGTTTCTCTCAGGGGGAACAGGGTTTGTCTGTGGTTGCGTACATCGAAGACGGACCAGAGGAGTGGGGTTACGATGGGTCTCTTTATAGGCAGCCGATTCAGCATTGATCTGTCCTTTTTGGTGGGGGTTGAGGTTGAGAGCTTTAGCCCCAGGCACGGTGGGGGTTGTGTTTCAGCATGCGGATGGGCAGGCGGAAAAAGGCTTGCAGCTCTTGGCCATATTATGGAAGGCCATGTCCTTTCTGGGATTGGATGGCAAACGTTATGGCACCCATCAGGGTTGGGGGCGAGGGGACATCATGAGATTGGGCAGGTGGTCGTCTGACTGTTATCAGCGTTATGGGCACAGCGCCCTCAGCCATTTGTAGCGCGGTTGTGTATTTTTGCCCTGTCCTCATTCATGTTTCTCGGTTCAGGTTCGGTGATGGGTCCCCTCACCAGGGATATGTCCATAAAGATTGTGGGCCATTCGTTTGTTAAATGAGCCTAGGTTCAGGCCCGTTCCAGCTATTTTGGGGAGAACCTTGGTTTTAACAAAGAACTGTTTAATGTTTGTTGGAAAGGAAAGGGGGGGTATGCTTGGGAGAGAGCTGTTGGAAGTACTCAACAGGATGTTGGTGGCTGGTAAGTGCCCGGATGTCCACTTGGGGGAAAACAACATGGTCAAGGAGACGGGTCTAGCACTGATGAGTTGCATGAAGCAGGACTTGATGGGAATTAAGCGGCAATGGTCAGGGTGCGCGGTGGTATGGAGAGAGTTTCTTCCGCGTAGGGTCTGGAGGGGTGTGGTGAACCCCGGTACGGTGGACAAGGCCAGGAGAAAGGTGAAAGTGGAGATGGTTCAGTTTTGCCGCCATTTGGGTTTTTCCAGGATCAGGCATAAGCATATATGTTATGACACACCAGGATTTTTCAGGGGCGATGGGGTTCATCTTTCACGCTCGGTATGGAGGGAAGTGCTGGCCAGGATGCTGGGCGTGCACAGAGGCTGAGCAGGGCATTTTCAGGGGGTCTGTGAGTGGGGTAGGTTAGGCAGGGGTGCATGGAAGGCAGGGAGTTAGGGCTAGGGGGGGGCTGAAAAAGGTAGAGGCGGCGTATACGCCTACCCTCCCGCCTTTTCCTGGGTGGCGGGGTTGTTTCAAAGTTTGCCAAGTTTGGCTGGAGTTTTGTAGTTTATGGTTAAGTTTGGGGAATTTGTGAACAGGAGCAGGGAAAGGTTAAGCAGGCTGGAGGTTTACATTAGAGGTTCATTAGTTACAGTTGCAGGAAGGCAGGTAGGATTGTAGGTCATGGGAAAGTAGGAGTTGTAAATGCTATATTATAATATTGTGTAATATTATTGTTATTGAAAGTCATTTATTGTATGTTGCAGGGTGGGGGTTTATGATGCGGGGATCATAGGGGTGGGGGAGGAAAGACAAGGGGTCAGGTAATTTGATGTATAGAGAGGTTCTAGTTTTGTAAGGCAAAGTGACAGTGTTAATAAAATTGTGATATGCACCTGTTTCAATAAAGCGCCTTTTACACACACAAATGGTTGTCGGTGTGGCTTGCCCCCCTCCCTCCGAAGGGATTTTTGTCAGGCGTTCTAGCGCCATGGTCCATTCCCGATCTGTGAGTGGGCGACCTGTGGCTGTTTCCCAGCGTTGGCGGAGGGGTGTTTGGTTGGCAGTCGTGTGGTGTTGGAGTGATGCAGCAACCCACCTGGTGAAGTGCCCCCCTGGCCCATAACCTGCAGATATTGTATTGTGAGATGTGTGGTGGGCTTGGTTGCTAAGTTGCCCCAGTTTTGCTGTGAGTGCTGCAAGCAAGGAGCCGTGAAGCAGAAACCGACCAGGGGGCAGGCTTGCCTCAGCCACCAGCGTGGTGTACGGGGCCAGTGTGCCTTCATTGTGTAGATCTCTTATGTCCTGCACGCCAGCTTCGCGCCAGTCTCTTAACTCTGCTGCTGTGGCGATACTTGCGACCCTGGGTGTGCCCTCTAGTGGTAATGCAGGCACATATGGGAGAGTTTTTCGGGTGATGTAGGGCGCTCTACGGTAGCTCTTATCTGCTACTGATAGCGAGTTCGGTGGCCTAATTTTGGAGCAGGGATGGAATAGTGCTGTTAACTCTGTGGTGGGTAGGGGTGGTTGTGTTGTTGCTGTGTCCCCATGTGGTGACCTACCAGCCACTGGATAGCCATTGGAGCTGGGCTGTCAAGTAGTGTTGCTCTAGCTGTGGGACTTCCAAGCCTTCCTGACCGGTAGGTAAGTAAAGCTTACGAATAGCTATCCGATGCCTGGAGTTGCCCCATATGAAATCCTTGATTTTTCCAGGGGACAGATGAATGATGGTGCAACCTAATGCAGAAGGTTTGTACAATAGTATAATAATCGGGGTAGTATCCCCATCTTAGTTAAGGCTACTCTCCCCGTTTTGTCAATAGGACCATGTTCCAGAATGCTGATTGTGTTTTAATTGCAGTCAGGGCCCTACCCAGGTTTCCATCTTGCAGGTCCATTGGGTTTCTATAGAACCATAGTCCCAGATAATGGAACGTATCCAGGCACCAACGGACCCCCGTGCCGTTGAGTACATATTCGGGATTTTTGCACTGCTCACGGAAGGGATAGAGGCTAGACTTGGCTGCATTAACACGCAGTCCTGATATAGCCACTTGCCAGCTATGTTGTTACTTTTTACAAAGTTGCCTACTTCATTAAAAAAATTGCTTATTTTATATATTTTTGAGTGTTCACACTTATCGTGCATTAAAACAAGCACCCAATCTTCACAACATATTAAAGGTACAAAATGGACAACATCACCATACGCTTTCATAACACAAATAAGTTAAGGACATGTGGCAGTAGCAGAAGGCACAGCACATCCTTCTCTCAGATATACAGGACAGGTACATCATAGGTAGAAAACACACTAAAGAGTGAGTGAGAGGCTGTTGTATGATTTCCATAAATTGACTTAAAAACATACAAAAAGTACAATACTCTGGGAAGAAACAGCCAACCCTTTTATGGAATTACCATACATTAATTTCCTCAAATAGGATGATGAATGCTCACCTACCTAGAGTGGTATGCTTCATCAATGGGTTCTGTATCTTGCACTGGGAAGCATTCAAGAGTATTACTGTCTACAGGTCGTCCAGTCTCCTAGTAATTAGCTGCCTAGTTTTGGTGAGGTTATGTCACAATTTGTCAACATATATGCCCTTCCTGTGTTAAACTGTCCGAGGTGCATTAAACTTGTTTGTGGCGAGCGAAAAGTGTTTTTCCAGGCGTATCCATTCCACAAGATTAAAAACAGGAGTGCGAAACAATGGACCATTCTTCTCTTTTTCATCAACTTGTTTGCATGCTTGAACATTGCTCCAGTGGAGTTAGGTGTCTTCCCCAGGAATACAGGTCTCTCACATCAAATGGTTTTAAATAGTCACTGCCTCACAGAGCTTGTCACCGGTCTCCAAAGGAGGGGTGGGGCAAATTTCCTTAGGCCTCATTCCCTAAAGAGACCATGCGATGTACTATTGACAAGGCTGTCAGCACATTAATCATGTTTCACAGGGCGAGTCACTGTAATCATATCCTGTGCTACGAAACAAGCCATGCCTGTGCTACCAAGCCTTGCTCACAACTGACTGGGTGTGGGAAATGGGAGTGCATAGGCCTTGAGACTGCGAACCTCATGCCCAGCACCTCCTCTCTCACTAGGAGCGCCAATAGGGCAGTGGTAGTGACAAAGTCGAAGGCTGGATGCCATAATTCTTCATGGCTCCATTTTTGTTGCATTCTGTTTGGACAAGCAGCACCGTGGAGGCTGAGGTGAATAGCTCTTGGCTCTGCCTGAACTGCTTTCCCTGCTGCAAGTGCCACTGACTGCCATTTATTTATTTGCAGCTGAGATATGACATTCACATAAAAGCTGTATTTAGGATTATTTCACTCTGATTATATTAATGCCATAAGTGGCCTTTATTTCAATTAGTCAACCACACCCTTTCTCCTATGATAATGTTATTAATAATCCAAGGAGCAAATCAGTTGTCTTGTTTCTTCTATGTAAGCCTTTATTTTTATAGATAAAGCACCATGAGCGAGACCTCTCTCAAGAGGAGCTCATGTCAGCGCTTGATGTTATCCCACCTGGGAAGGCCCTTCAACTGGAGGAGTTTTATCAGCTGCTTCAAGGGGAACAGAGAGAGAGAGACTTCTAGAAGTTTTTGAGCAGGCCAGGAGCTGTGGGAGACTCCAGGATTCTATGAGAAAGACCACAGTTATTATAATGCCAAAAACAATCAGAGATCCTCAGGCCCCGGAGTCCTACAAGCCCTTATCCATGATTAGCACTGACATAAAAAATATTATCTACAGCTATAGTGAATAGAATATTGCCGGCAGTTGCTAAGGTGGTACATACAGAGATCAATGTGGGTTTATACCCGGCTGCAGCACGCAGATAAATAGCCATCACTTACATCATGTAACGAATATCATAGCCGATAAGGATGTGGAGGCGGCTCTAGTGGCTTTAGATATAGAAAAAGCCTTTGACATGCTGGAACGGGACTATGTGTATGTAGTGCCGAAGCGAATGTTATGTTGTGTCTATTTGTATAGAGCACTAATCATCCGTGAGGGTATCCAAGTGCTTAAACAGGTGTGCAGGTGAATGTCGTATCAGAGTATTTCGAATAGCCAGGTCTTCAGCTTCTTGTGAATCTCAAGAAGTGAGGAGGAAGCTCTGATATGTTGTGGCAGCTCGTTACATGTTTTTGGTGCAATCTATGAGAACTAAGGGGCATATTATCAAGCCTGTGCGCTAAAATTATCGCCGCTTTATCGGCCGAAAACGGCCGATAAAGCGGCGATAATGGGCTTGATAATATGCTCTGTGGAATTCCAATCGAAGCCCATGTTAGATGTCTTCACATCTAACATGTGCTTCGATTGGAATTCCATAGAGCATATTATCAAGCCCATTATCGCCGCTTTATCGGCCGTTTTCGGCCGATAAAGCGGCGATAATTTTAGCGCACAGGCTTGATAATATGCCCCTAAAGGCCTTGTGTTCTTCCATTGTAAATGCGGGGGCCATGTGCAAGTGAGAGTGAGGCTGAGCATAGCGGTTTGTCAGGCTGGTGAAAGTGTATGCGGTTGTTGAGGTATGGTGGCCCAGTGTTGTCCTTATCTCTAACGAAACAGAAAGCTAGAGTGTGTGTATAACAGGTAAGCAATTTCTCGAATCTGATAGCTTGGTTGCATGAGCTAAGGAATGCAGTTTGCTTTGAAAAGCACAGCAAAAGTGTGTGCTTGAAGCCCTTTTTTTGGCACAGTAAAGTTGAAAATAAAGCCCATGTTGTGATTGAGATCCAATTGCGTCAACTCTAGTGTTTTAATTTGCCACACATATTCTCAAGAACGTGTGATAACCATCGCAAAAGTTACTTAACGCAACCCTCAACATCGCAGTCCATCGCGGGAAATTTACACAGTGTTAACCAGGTATTCACAACATGGTGGTACCATGCGATAGTCACCAGATAATGCGTCAATTGGCCACGTTAAAATCAACGCCACACAACAAAAATGCAAAACGCGAGCGCAAAAATAGCTGTGATGCAAAAACCAGCGAAAACCAGCCACAGGCATACAATTCACACGCGTCAGGCGGTAACAATCACCATAAAAGTAGAAAAAAAGCAGACTAACAAATGCCAAACAGCGAAGAACCATGGGTGTTACCGGAGAAAGTACGGAGGACAACCAGAACCCCACAAGCCCCCCGGAGGACCTGCCTGGGATCTCGGGGTCAGGGAAGGCCAAGGAGAAGAAACGTAGGAAGAAGCGCTTCAGTCCACAGGAAAACAGGATCCTGATAACGGAGGTGGTCGCACACCATCAACAACTGTTCGTCACCTCCACTGTGCCATTGGTGAGCTGCTTGATGTCCTCTTGCCACTCCATTTCCTCCGGCCTGTGGGTCCACTTGAGGGTCACACTGGTTTCTTTTGAGATCCCCTGATTGCTTGGGGCCTGCCCTGACTCCCCTGCTGTTGGCGAGTCACACTGTGAAAACAGGATCCTGATAACGGAGGTGGTCGCACACCATCAACAACTGTTCGTCACCTCCACTGTGCCATTGGTGAGCTGCTTGATGTCCTCTTGCCACTCCATTTCCTCCGGCCTGTGGGTCCACTTGAGGGTCACACTGGTTTCTTTTGAGATCCCCTGATTGCTTGGGGCCTGCCCTGACTCCCCTGCTGTTGGCGAGTCCCCTAGACCTTGCTGGTACCAACGTTGCTCCTTCATTGATTCCTGCATTGATTGCATTTGCCACGGTTAGTTGGTGCTCCGCTGAACACCGACCCATCAGCACCCGACATCCTTCATGGGACATCTTGTACATGGCCCGTGGTCTTCCTCAGCATCGTCTGGTCCTCACAGCTGCAGAGTTAAGGTCCTCCTCATCCATCCTGCAACACCCGAAATAGGAGGGCATTCGTCTTTCAAGTCTCCTGGTCACTCCTGAGTGACAAAGACTCTGTCCCCTCTGTTTCCAGGTACCTCTCATCAAGAATCCATACTCGGATTTCACTGGACACTTCTTCCTTCTTCCAGAACGGCACCTTCCTGAAGTCCTCCATTGGGTTTGACGGCGGTTTCTGACACCACTTCACACATATGCACCCGCCTTCCCTGGTGTAAGTAACGTGGGTACAAGGGTATCCACAGGTGAAGTGGTTCTCCAGCCTTCTCTCTTTTATAGGGTTTCTTCAGGGTCCACTAGGAAGGGTCCTTAATCTTTAAAAATTCAACCGCGACTTGCATGTAGAGTTGTACGGAGCACACAGTCGTGTTTCTACACTGCACACACTCTACGCGTGTTCCCTACCTACTCACCTTAGGTGGGTCCTTGGGTCCCCAGCACTTTTATGTCCTCGCGACCCTGTCTTGATCCAAGTTGTGGTTCTTATACCACTTTCTTAGTATATCGTTTGGTTCCCCCCCTGCGTCCACTATGTATTTCATGCTATTTACTGTGTTTTCTTTGCTAAAGTATTGTGTGCATTGTGTTGGAAATATTGGAACATATTGGAGAGCATTATATAATAAAAACATATTTTTATAAATACTTGGTGTGGTTCTTTTCACTTAGTCTATACTATAAGATTGTATTCTGGTAAAACAAGCTGCTTTACACTCCTTCTGGACTAAGCCTGAAGGCTGCTCTCCACAGCTACCACTTAGAGAGCTTTCTAAGGTTGTCTAAAACCTCCTAAATCACCATAAGGGTTGTCTGGACTGGTGCAAGGTGCCCACTTACATTAATGGACATCATCTCCAGGCAAGCTTCTCACAGTTGTTACCAGTAGGAAAAAGTTTGATGTAAGCTATGACTTAGGCTAGCATAATTGTGTCAACATCAGCAAAGACAATGTCGATGTACACTAGAACAACGGTACGCACAATGTTGAGAATGTCGATAACAATTATACTAGTGACTGCCATATTATTGTCAGAAGTTCCAATGAACTTGTATCATTGCTATCAAACTGACCAGCGGTGACCTCCCCATCAAACCTGAATCAGATACCTAGTCAGGCAGGTCCTATGACCCCAACCCACGCCTATTGAATGACAAGTCACAGATGGGGTCTCATAAAGCTCAAAGACAAAAGGGCACCCAGGGAAAACCCTGATCAATCCCACAAATAGATAGTTGCACAACTAACAGGTCCTAAGAAATTGGCCCCAATGAAACACATTTGGTCAAAGGCTCATGCTCTCTAAGAATACCACAAATTTGGATACCACATGTAGATAGGAACACTCAGCCAATCAGAACACGACATTCACACCACACGTAGAGATCACGCGCTTCTTATGCCGGACATCTGGGCACATGCACACTGGCCCACACTAGCTGTCCCCGAGGTCTAGCGCCATCTGTGTTCTTATCAGATGCCCAAACGTGTTAATTTTTGACAGAGATCCTTTTCAGAAATGCACAAATTAATTTATTGTACCTCATGAGATGTATATAATGTCACCCAAAACTTTGCACACCATGAGACTTTCCTCAGACGCATTCTGTCAAGACTCTTCCGATTGCTGCGTTTACTTAAATCAACTTGTTGCTGTTTTGCGGTACACCTCTTGTATTTTCAGTTCTTTCAGAGAAATTCATATTGGAGCAACAAGTTGACCTTGTACTAGTCAAAATGTATCTTTGTGGCCTGTTATGTGGCGGGTGTATGGGGACACATTAACCCTGCTCCTTTGCAGACCGAGGAAAATGAATTATGTCAGCCACTTCTAGTTGGCCTACAGTCTTGTGCACACTTTTCCTGCCAAGAGAAGCTTGGGGTTTCTTACCTAACTGATACAAAACCACTTTCACCACTTATGTTATGGATACTCCAAGTACTACTTTTAACATATTGATTATTAAAGATCTTTATCTAAGGATGGACATAGTAAGTCAACATATATGTTGTCGGCTATATTAAATCTCTCTGCATACTACTATGACTCCCTTGAGAACATTGCCAAGAAGGATGAGTTATGGCGTAAGACAACCTTTTATCAACACAGAACGCATGAGAACTTTTGCTAGCCACCCCAGTGGATACCTCAAATATTTATTAACCTATCCTCATTTAGAGAAAAGTATCGACTCTTGGCTCCAACTGAGATAGAAAGCATCTTGGCGAATATCATCAGCAGAGGGTTGACCAACATTTTTTAAAACAAAGGCACTTGGAGAAGTAGGCTATGGTCATTAGAGGTGGTTGCTTGTACTTCTGCTGGGCTGAAAACAAATGTGGACAGTCTGGGTCACTTTTATAAAAGAGTTCAAGTTTCTTTCAATTCAATTAAATTCACTTTTATTGAGTTGCAAGAACCATAAAAGCAAACAAATAAAACAATATATAAAATGTACAATCTATCATAAATTACGTGTCAAGACATTTCCGTATTCTAGTACCAGCAGAGAAGTAACTACTAACAGCATGGCACAATAACAGCAAAAGAAGAATATGTAAATACAGAAGTGGGTACAATAAAGTTCTTATGCAGATATATAAAGAATTTACAGAAAGACATAAAATCTTCTGCCCAAAGGAAAGGATGAATAATACTGCACAAGTCCCATCCTAAATCGTATTAACAAAATGACAATTCAATGTATGTGGAGCACAGGAAAATAAGGCTCCATTTTGTAGAGTGTCTTAACTACAAAATGCAACTTGACAGATGATTTAGAAAGCTCCAAAAGTTCTCATGCGTTCTGTGTTGATAAAAGGTTGTCTTACGCCATAACTCATCCTTCTTGGCAATGTTCTCAAGGGAGTCATAGTAGTATGCAGAGAGATTTAATATAGCCGACAACATATATGTTGACTTACTATGTCCATCCTTAGATAAAGATCTTTAATAATCAATATGTTAAAAGTAGTACTTGGAGTATCCATAACATAAGTGGTGAAAGTGGTTTTGTATCAGTTAGGTAAGGGAGTCATCCTGTCAAGTCTTCTGTGACGGACTAACCCAATGTACACCATGGGTGTTGAGTGCATCATCATATTGCATCTCTCTTACCAATGAAATGTTTTCCAGCCACTGCAACACCTAATTAATAGCAGAGGATTTGCTCACCCAGGAGCCACTGTCAGAAGGGGCAACATTGCTCACATCAGCTATATAGAGAGTTTACTGATGCAGCAAATGTAATGCTTATATGCCATCATTCACAGTTGTCACTGCCTGGACCTTTACCTCCATTATTCCTATTGTAATAACACTGTGCTTTTGGCGTCTGAGTGCAATCATGTGTGAACTTCCCATATTGAACAGAACTGTGTGTTCTCCCCATTATAGTCACTGTTATGACCAGATAATAAAGTGGAGATTGTTCATCCCTCAGAGTGGAGCATTTGGGCCCTTCTACTTCATAGAATTATGCAGGTCTATTTTCTCAGTTGGTTGAATTCACCTCTTTCACCTTCCTAGTCCTGATGAAAACGCGCCTTTGAGGCATTCAGTGGCTCCTTTCCCTCCCCAGGTGTCGGGTCGAAACGTCGAAGCTCTTTCATTAAGCCTTTATCATTTGGATATCTGTGCAGAGTGTATATGTATGTATGTATGTATAAATGATTTTGTAACGCGCACTGTTACTGGGGAGTATCCTGGCGCGGTGGGAAAAGCAAAGAAGGATGAGCAGGGATCAGCTTAAGAACTGCTACTGAATAGGTAGGTTTTTAAATTCTTTTTAAATTGGGCTACAGATTGACAGGAGTGCAGATGAAAGGGGAGAGCATTCCAGGCGCGGGCAGTGACCACAGCAATGGACTGTCCTCCTAGTCTGGTTCGCTTGAATCGGGGAAGGGTCATTTTAAATAGAGAAGATGATCGGAGAACTCTTGTAGGGGCATACAGTGTGAATCTTTTCTTTAAATAGACTGGTCCTTGGTCATGAGTCGCTCTGAACGCAAGTACCAAGGTTTTAAAGAGGATACGTTGAGGAACTGGGAGCCAGTGGAGGCCGGACATATGAGACCGGACACTCTTCCATCTGGGAACATTGCAAAGAAGACGAACAGCGGCATTCTGAATGACCAACAGGCGTTTGGTCAGATAAGCTGGAATGCCGCTGAACAGGGAGTTCGTGTAGTCCAGCCTTGCTAGAATGAGTGCTCGGGCGACCGTCTCCCTCGCCTCTCTAGGGAGTAGTGGAAAGAATTTCCTGAGCATTCTCAAGGTGGCAAAACACGTTCCGGTCAATTTTTTTATATGGTCCTCAAATTTTAGATCCTCTCCGAACCAAATCCCAAGATTTTTCGCAGGGCCTCCCATTTCCTCAGGACATGGAATATTCGGGGGCCACAGCGAATTTTTGAAACTTGGGGGGAAAGATCCGTAAAAGAGGACCTCTGATTTGTCCTCGTTACATTTTAATTGGGCCAGCGTTAACCAGCGGAAAACTGAGGATAGGCAGAGGTGGACCTTTGCTGTGTCCAGATGATCGTCAGGCCAGGTGAAAAGAAGCTGCGTATCATCCGCATATCCTATAATCTTAGCCCCGTACTGTTCCGCAAGATACACCAAGGGGGTAATATAAATGTTGAACAGTAGGGGGCTAAGGGTGGAACTCTGTGGGACCCCCGTAAGGAGTGGTTTTGGTTCCGAGGCATGAGGTGGCATCCAGACCTGTTGAGTCCTACCCGAAAGAAATGAAGACACCCAGGCCAGGGCATTGCCGCCAATGCCGATGGTCGATAACCTGGCGGTGAGGAGTGCATGGGGGACGGTATCAAAGGCGGCAGAGAGATCCAATAGGATCAGGACTGCTCTGCCGCCCCCGTCCAGACACTCCTGAATCGACTCCGTCATCTCTACCAGGGCCGTTTCAGTGCTGTAAGCAGCCCTGAAGCCCGATTGGGCTGGGTGCAGGGCATTGGATGACTCTACAACATTTTCTAGTTGTCGGAAGACTATTTTCTCACAGATTTTGGTTAAGGCAGGGAGAAGCGAAATAGGCTGGTAGTTACCGGGAACCGTGGCATCAATTATTATTATTATTATTAACGAGTTTTATATAGCGCCTGGTTACCCTTGGGCATCCCCGCGCTCAACCAGAAAGATACGCTACCACAACAGGCACATGAACTAGACAGGAAATAGATAAGTTTTTAAAAGTTTGCCTGGCCTGGTCAAGGCCTGGTTTCTTCAGAAGCGGCAGAAGCTTAGCCTGTTTCCACTCAGCAGGGACCACTGCCGAAGAAAGAGAGAGGTTTACGATCTGGGTAACATCCCCACAGACAGTGCTGGCCACTTCTGACAGAACCCGAGCCGGACACGGATCGGCGGGAGAGCCTGATTTAAGGCATTCGAGAAGAGGCAAAACATCACACTCTGCCACCAACGCAAAGTTAGTGAGCTGTTGGGTATCAGAGGGATCAGACCTGCAGGAGGTGTTAAACCCTGGATTCCCAGTCGATGATGTGGAAGTAAAGACCTGCTGAATCTTGGCTATCTTGTCTGTAAAGAAATTAGACAGAACTTCACACCATTCCCCAGAGGATGGAAGAGTTGTGGTTTCTGCAACAGGGGACACAAAACTTTTAACAATAGAGAAAATTTCTCTACTGTTGTTTTCCGCTTTAGCTATTCTTCCTGTATAATATAGTCCTTTAGCAGTTTTAATAGCGGCATAATATTTCTTTTGGGCAGTGCGCAGGGCGGCCTTTGCGTCAGAGCTGTAGTTACGCCTCCAGACTCGCTCCAATTTTTTGTAACCCAGTTTTTGCTCCCTCAACTCAGGGGAAAACCAGGGTTGAGAGGGGCTGTGTCGAAATCTGGGTGCGGTAGCGTGTTTGGTGGACGCATTCGTCGCCTGTCGCACCCACCCATTGAAATCATCAACCGCCTTGTCCAACTCAGGTGATAGTGACTGGCGAGTTTTTAACAGCTCCTGGCCAAACACAGCCAGGTTAATTTTCTGAGGGTGACTGACGGGGGGTGTCAAAGCTGCTCTTCCCACGTTATCCACATCCCATGAAAACCTGACCAGGTCGTGATCCGACCAGGTGACCTTTTCCGGGCCTAACATTTTAATGGGAAAGTTAGAACACACCAGGTCTAAATGATGACCGCCGGTATGAGTTGGAGACAACACCCATTGCTTGAGCTGTGACAAATCCAAGACCTCTTCAAGTCTGCGCGATTCCAGAGCGTCAATGTTGTCACCGTGAATATTGAAGTCGCCGACCAGAAGAAATCTGGGAAAGTTCAGGGCCCGGGGCACAATACAGTCCTCCAATGTCTCAATGAAATGAATGGCAGGGCCTGGGGGCCTGTAGACCAGGGACCCCCCAAGCGTAAAATGTGAGCTAATAATAAGGGAAAAACGAAGAACTTCACCCTCCACCCCCACCGCTAACTGCTCGGAGGTAAAGTGCCACTCTTCTTTAAATATTACTGCTAAGCCCCCTCCCCTGCCCAAAGGTCTATCCACTCTGGCAATCTTAAAGCCTCTAGGAACTGCCAGTTCAATGGTCGGAGCACAAGAATCATTAAGCCATGTCTCTGTGATGAATAGTAGATCAAGTTGGCCTTCCGTCAAAACCTCGAAGATGTCAGCTGCGTGTTTCACCACAGATCTAGCGTTAATTAGCCCAGCTCTGACAATTTTAGTATGATCCGCCTCTGCGCCTAAGCGCGAGGGAAGTGCGAGCTGGGACGAAAAGCCACAGCTCGGACAGACCGTCCCGACATGCTCAGGTCCTCTCCGTTGACAGCAGCTTTGCTCCGCGGGAGGAGCTAGTTTCAGGAGATCAGTGCGTGAGTAGGCAATTCTATGTGGCCCAGCTCGGTCATATGGCTGGCCGTGGGTCCGTCCGAGGCACGGACGGGCACAGACGGGCCCTCCTTTGGCGAGCAGACGGCGCGCCCGCTGCGCGAGATCGCTGCGCGCTCTGGGGCACATCGCTATTTGAAGCCCAGGCCCCTCCCCGAGCTGGACCGCTAACTCGAGTCCAGCCGGGGTCCGGGACCGCCCAAGATGGCGCCCGACCTAGCCCTCCACGTCAATCAGCACAGCCAAGCCGCGGTGGAACGGGGCCCAGGGGGACCGGTAAGCAGCGCACACAGCGGTACACAAAGGTGGATTTAAAAATACACACTACACAATTATTAAATCAATTGGAGGTTAAAAATAGAATTTTTAAAAATGGGTCGACTGAAAGTTGCGGCGTGAGGCGAGTAGCAGAAGAGATCACTCGCAGTCTGCTTCACCAATCCCAAGCGTGATCACAAGGTGCTGCCACTACCCTGGTCAAACGCACAGACACGCCAAACTCAATTCTATTTGAAGCCCAGGCCCCTCCCCGAGCTGGACCGCTAACTCGAGTCCAGCCAGGGTCCGGGACCGCCCAAGATGGCGCCCGACCTAGCCCTCCAAGTCAATCGGCACAGGCAAGCCGCGGTGGAACGGGGCCCAGGGGGACCGGTAAGCAGCGCACACAGCGGTACACAAAGGTGGATTTAAAAATACACACTACACAATTATTAAATCAATTGGAGGTTAAAAATAGAATTTTTTAAAATGGGTCGACTGAAAGTTGCAGCGTGAGGCGAGTAGCAGAAGAGATCACTCGCAGTCTGCTTCACCAATCCCAAGCGTGATCACAAGGTGCTGCCACCACCCTGGTCAAACGCAATAGTGGCAATAGTAACTTAGCAACTGGACCACTTCTAGATGCAATATATGTTATTAGAAATTGTATACCGGACAGGCTACCTTGTACAATAATATGATTTGTGATGAGGTCTAAAGAATACTCCCCTTTTTTTCTTTCTCTTTTTCTACTCCTTATCCATAGGAGCACCTTCCCTGAGCACTCATCTTTACCACTTTCTCCATTTGTGGAGCTAAGAGTTTTTGATATAATGTGTAAATAGGAATGTTGTTTGAGACTGATTTATAATTGATGTAACTAAACTTTCAGAAATGCAATTATGTGTACGTGTCTTAATCTTCTTTTTTTTAAATCTTGGCTGCTGCCCTAACCTCGTAACTGGGGATTGAATCTATGAGATAGTTTTTCTTCTTTTCCATATGGTGGTAGGAGATATTTTGATAAATTCAGTTCTCCTATGCCTCTTGTTGCTTTTTCCGATCAGACCATTGTTTGTCTGTATCATAAGCTCCCCAGGTCCTTCGGGTTAATTTTGGGTTACCACATTATTCTGTGACTATAAATTAGGAGCAACATAAACCTATGTGATAATGTTTGATGTTTTACCTCATGCTCTCTAACGTTGTACAATTAAGACGTCAATGTGACTATGCCTCATATGTAGCCCCAATATGATGATCCAAGGAGGACCATAAACACACTGATCCTCTACTATACACTCCCTGCTAGCTGACATGGAATCTAGGAGCTGGTGGGAGCCAGACTGCATCTTGTCACCAGGGCATATTTGCACAGTATTCACACCTTAAGTGAGCAGTGACTTGGAAGTGAAGCAAAGGCCCTGACGGGAAGGGAAACGCTCGCAAAGACTAGAACGCAAAGCGTCCTTTCTGTCCACATGGGGCGTTGTATGTGGGCGGAGCTCTGCCCCTGCTGCCGACTGCAGAAGGAAAGGAGCATTCATGGCAGTAACACACACCAAGTTGCATGATTTAAAAAATTAAAACAAGGACTCGCAATCATCTGATAACCATCCAGCCCAGGAGGCATGTCTCCCCTCCAAAATGTTAGGCGGTCTTCATTGAAAAATAAAATTGGGCCATGTCATTGTGCAAAACCGCTTCTCACAGAAAAAGACATAACTCAGATCAAGGTCTAGAACATAACCCAGGGCCCCCCAACACACCTACGTCCCCAGCTTGGCCTTGCCCAGCTTTAGCAAGGGACGAGAACCAAACAGGATTAGTGTCAAGGGCCACAAGGGCCCTGTAGACAGATAAGGATACAACCAATGGGCCCGTACAAAAACGTGCAGCCAATAAAGATGGGTCAAGCAAGAGGGTGAGGCACTCTGCTCAAAACCCCAGTCCCACCCAATATTACAGGGCTTAGCCAATGCACAACTGAGGACTCTCCACTTGCGCAAGCAGACACTACTAGGGGCTACTACAAATAAGACAAAGACCAAGAACGTTAGACACAGATAGCCAAGAGAGGGGAAGCAATTCCAACTCAAGGAGGATATCCATCTCAATTGCCAACGTGTAACTGCGCAGCCCGACAGAGCCACCTCAGTCCATACAATCCCTCAGCATCATGCAGCCTGCCATAAACTCCACACTGTTCAAGCCAGAGTACATATCAAAAGGGAACCATGACATTTTGAACAGGAGAAACATCCTGAGGTTGCTATGGGCTACCCCAAACCTTGTGGATCTAAACTCCACTGACTTACTCTCAATGAAGTTCATCCATCCCACAAACCCCTCGAAGCCTGAGGCCAACAGGGCTATGGTGAAAACAAGTTAGCCCTTGGACAGCGTCACCCAATAACAATACATGGGAAAAAGCGTTTACAACGCTGACAATACCTCGCAGGTATATAACAACGCGGTTGTTACAACAACCACGTTGTTACCAAACATGTCTTTGCATCGCAAGACATTTCAACGAATTGCGCTAGGTGGCGTACAACACCAGGGAATGTGTTGGATTTTAAATCCAACACCTTCCCTGCTTTTGTGCTAACTGGAGTAGGAATTGTAATTTATATTATTCCTAAATCCAGCATGTCACATAGCACAAGTTGTTGAAATGTCTTGCGATGTAAAGGCACGCGTCTTAACAATGCGGTCGTTGTAACAACCACGTTGTTATGTACCACATGGTAAAAGCATGTGTTGTTACGTGCTACATTCAAAATACACACAGAAGGAAGGAGGCACTAGGGCTAAAAAAGTCCGTACTCCGCCTCTGCTCATGGAATGTTAATGGCTTGCCAACAAAAATCTCATATCCGGAATTCCTGCGGTACCTCAATTCGTTTGACATAATTCTGCTGCAGGAAGCATGGCTCTCAGACCTGCTGCATTTACAAGGTTTCCTGTGCTTCACAACACCAGCCGTAAAGGGCAGGAAATTTGGTCATTCCTCAGGAGGGCTGGCAACCTATGTATCCATGTCTAGCATACTATCAGCAGTGACAGTCGGCCCTGCCTCACAGACCATTACAGCAGTCAAGATCACCCTTTGTCTTCTAGGAGCACAAAATGAGTTAGTGATAGTCAAAGCATACATCCACCCAAAACATAAAGCAAAAGACTTGGATAACTTAATTGGCCAACTAACAAGCTACATATGTAAGACAGGAACCCCAAATGTTGTCCTCTCTGGGAACTTGAACCAATACCTCCTAGTCATGCCGGGGGGAACGAAGTGCGCATTCAATCCCTACTTTGTGACATACCAACTCACTGTGGATCCTCACATGGGAAAAAGATTCGAAAAAACAGACACCTCCTAGAGGATCTAGAACATCTCAATTTCAGGGCTCTAAATGGAAGATTCCCTGCGGAGCCTCCCCCGGTGGCAACCCACTAATCTCATGTTAAGAGAATCAAATTTGTGGCGGCAAACATTGAGTCCCTGTAAGCAACAGCAATCGATCTACTACATTCACAATCAACAGCAACAAAGAGCTACATAACCAACTGGAAACGCTTTACTGCTACACTGTCAGAACTTCAAGCCTTGTCTCCCAAAAAGGAACTCTGCCAGGACCCGGGGGGGGACAGGGGGGGATGGATTACGATATCCCAAAGGGTGCAAATAAAAGATTTTTACAAATCAATAAACTGCATCTTAAGATCTCTGCGACACCATCCAGGGAATCCACGTCTACGTTTTCTCCTGCGACAACAAAGAACCTTGTTCAAAAAGTTGATATGTGGTTTCAATAAAAATCATGAAGATGAGACTTGGGCACAGCTCCTCCACAACATAAATCACAATGATAATGCTCGCTTTTGAAAAACGGTGAACACGATAATGCGCCAGTAGCATGGGGGTATTTCTTCCCATATCTCAGAGGACACCTGGGCAAGCTTTTTAAGTGAGCACTTTAACCATCAATCTGCGGGTGATCAGACAACTCTGCCAAACAGGGCATCACCAGGGGATCACTCCGCAGGAACCCTGTTAAAGGAGGCAACTACACCAAATACTCCTGAGACCAGATTACACCCCTGAGCATGAGACCAGCGCCTCAGGGATACTCTTAATAAGGCATTAGAGTGCAAAAGGGAGAAGGAACGGGCACCACGCCTGAACGGCATACCACGAGCACTGTTACAATTACAAAATAAATGCTTATACCTCAAAAATACTTCAACCAGGGCTACCCCAAATCATTAAAAATACAATTCTTTGAGGCATCACCTGGGTCTCTGTGTGCCCAGAACCTTCCACCCTGGCTGCGGGCACCGACCCTAACTTCTAGTCGCTTGTGTAACAACGGAATAGGAGACATTTTGTACCTACTCTGCACCTGCAATGAGCTGCTGCAGGAAAGGAGATAGTTGCTAAAGACCCCCTTCAATCAGAGGGGATTTTGCTCACGGAGGCAAGCGGTGCTTTCATGCTTTGATCCAGGGGTCCCTCAACTGAACTGAAGGCTGGTAAGATTTCTTAAGCTAGCTGAACAAAAAATGTCACTAGCCCATGACTAAAGAAGCAGCCAGGCCATTAGTTGAAGACACACCAGGAACCCACTGCTGGGTCTTTTGAAAGCAAACCTACTCAAGCCCCGAATCCAGGGACCATCACCAGCTACACACACTTGAGACCTTAGCATCTACTACCCAAAGAGCAGGGCCGGACTGGGAACCACAACCGGCCCTGGCAAAGTGCTCGGCAGACCCCCCCCCCCACTCCACACTCAGGGGGGGGTCTATGGAGGTGCCGCCGAGCTCTTTGCCGGGGCCGGTTTTCAGCTGATTTTGGTACAGGGCCGATTTTGCTGCAAAAACAGCCCTGCCACAAAAATGCCCCCCTTGGGCCCCAAAACCAGCCCCACCCGTGCGGCGCACCAGGGGATTGCCCGGTGCCCGCTATGGCCAGTCCGGCCCTCCCAAAGAGTAAGAAGAGTCTGTAACCGTTAAGGCAAAGTTGGGAAGGCAACCTGAGACTAGCACCTTACAACACCCCTGAAGCACTTTTGCAGAGTGTGCACCGGCAATGACCAAGGCACTAGCCCCTTATGCAAAGACACTGACTTTTAAACGACAATGCTGCTCTTTTTAATGTCACTTAAGCAACCGATAAATGTTTTTACAATGTTTTCTGCAAGGTGCTACAACTAGATATGCACGCGTAGTACTATATTTATATTTTAGGATACTTTTTGTATTGCAATGGTTTTTAGTAACTATGCAAATGAAAATAAATAAAAACGTATACCTATTTGGGGTTGTAAGCGCGGTATAAAAACAATTACAATAATCAGCACACTGTTAAAACTACAAAGAAACAATAAAAGTCAAGCCTACCATTGTTAGTGCGTATCTATGTGTCAATTTAGGACAAGAACGTATTCTTGTGTCTAGCCTGTGTATTTACGATTTAGGCGCACTGAGGAATTTCCCAGGGGATGTGTTGATGTCACGCCAGAAGCAGTACATTGATGTTCAGTGATGAGAGGTCACGAAATAGCAGCGCATCTTTCTATTTGCATTTTATAGGTCTCGCTATAACGGTGCTGCTGCTCAGCAGCTGTTTGAAGGCCTTGGGAGCAGCAGGATGGTTTAAGTAATGGAAAATCTGACTAGACGTATGTGAGTGGCACGGTGAAACGGATAGCTGTGCAGACACTCAGTCTGAAGATCTGCTGTAAGATACCTTGTGGATGGGCATGGGACTCGGCAATTAGGAACGTAAATGAGTCGTGTTGCATAAAGAACCACTCTATCCAACGCACCTTTTATTTATTTAAAATGTAAACTCCTTACCTGCACCTCATCCTCCCTTCTTTATTTCTCCCTATGTATCCCTTCACCCACTCTCTTCCTCTACCCTCATATTACTCCTCCCTCCCTCCTTCTCTGTCTCCACTTACATTACTCCCTACCAGGGCTGTAAGTGGGATGAAAAAACAGTGGGGTCTCTCAAAGGGGTGTGGCTACTGTAATTAAGGGCATGGTTTAAGAACAAATAAGCTAAAAATCTGTGTTTAGCATAGTGTGCCGTCCGACGTGTATTTTGCTGTTTCTGCCATTGCATCCAGATATATGATACAGCACGTAACATCATACCTGCAACAAGTCAGCACTATTGTCTTTGTCAATGGCTGTTAGTTGCATAACATAAATAAGCGGCAACTATGGTGTGTATATCATATTGAAAAAGCTTCCACTTAACCCCTTCACTGCGGCGGCTATTCCGCCGCAGTGCTAAGGGGGAGGGGGGGGGGGGGCGGCGCGGCGCTCCAGCACTCATGACGGAATGGCTCCGTCACGAGCCTCGGGTGGGCCGTGCTTGTGACGGAACGGTTCCGTCACGGCCCCGCCCGCCTAATAGAACTCGCCGCGCAGGTGCGGAATTCGCGCCGCGCAGGCGCGTCGAGCGGGACGTGACGGAACCGTTCCGTCACCAGCACAGCCCACTCGAGGCTCGTAACGGAACGGTTCCGTCACCAGCACACAAGGGGTTAAAGCACTGGTGACACCACGACAGTGTTGCTGCTCCCGAGTTTAAAAAAAGAAGGGAAATCCAGAGAGAAAATTACTCTCTTTCAAGGATTTCCCTTCACCTACAACGCTCACTTGGCATGATGTCATGCAATAACTTCTCCACTAGTGAGAAGTGAGCAGTGTGAGCACGCGCACTTCGATGTGCTGTCACTGCAGTCCGGAAAAAATGGACCGCCTGTGCCAGGGCACAAAACAGAGCCTGATAGAGACCCGTTTCTTTTAAAAAACCGCCAGTTCTCACACCCAGTGAGATCTGACCCACTTAAAGCACTGCTCCTTACCATTAGTCCTCAGCTCATCATCCTCTTTCCTGACTGATGTCCTCCTCCTGTCTCAATTTTGCTCTCCACCAGTACACTCACACTGACCTCTCCCTTCTTCTGCCCTCCACTTCCCCTCCCCTACTGTACTCTACTCTACTCTACTGTACTGTACTCCGCTGACGCGCTGTAAAGGAGGTGTCAGCTTTCACACCCCTGGTGCTCAGCTCTCTGACGGGGATGCGTGCCGCTGTGTGTGGGCACCAATCGCCCACTCCTCATCGCCAGTGTGGTGGGGAAGGCCTAAAAGTGATCAGATCAGTGCGTTGCCTCCATTTAGCAAACTCATCGACCCAGCTACAGCATCGCCTAGGTGGACACTCTGGGTCAGCAGGTTAGAAAACTACTTCACAGTGATGCGGGAAATGGATGGCACAGTGAAGAGGTCCCTACTGTTACACTTCACCGGTGATAAGATCCATAAGCTATTCAATCATCTACAAAACACAGGTCTGCCTAACGATTACAATGCGGCTGTGACAGCTCCAAATGCACACTTTGACCCCCAGCTGAGCCCCAACTACGAGAGGTTCAAACCGCGACAGGCACGTCATAGAGAAGGGGAGTCAATGGATGCCTTCCATGCACAGCTACGTGAGCTAGCGAGTATGTGCACGGACAACGACCAGATCAAAGAAGAGCGGGCCCAGATGATCCAAGGGTGCCGAAACAAGACCCTCCGGACCCTCACTGTGCGCCAACAAGGAATCACGTTAGGGGACATTCTCATTTTAGCCAGGTCACATAAACTGTCCGATGCCAGGTCTACAGCAATGGAGATTGTGCTAACCTAACAGGTGGAGAAGCAAGTCACAGTGAAGACAGAAAGAGCAGATGCGATTCCCAACCAAAGCTGAGGTAATAGCGGCCGGACACCAGGGAGAAGCACGCAAGGGTCATGTTGAGGATACTGTGGTAAAGAAGAGCATCCCCAGACAGAATGTCCGGCAGAAGGGCGAACATGCTCCAGGTACGGAATCCCAAACCATTTCGCAGTAGTATGTTATGTTATGTTATACTGGATTTCTAAAGCGCTGCAACCATGAGGCCCCCACCAGCCAGCTGAGAAGAAAACCAACGAGAGAAAAGAGATCAGAACAGTTATATTTTTAATTTCTTCTTAAAGACTGCAGGGTTGGCAATCCTCCTAAGAGAAAAAGGAAGCTCATTCCAGGCTAAACCTGCTTTGCGAGTAAAAGAACACCCACCCAACCTGTGACGCAGAAACCGCGGATTCTGTATCAGGAGTTGGTCCGATGACCGCAGATGCCTAGAAGGGGTATAAAAAGCAAAGCGCTTCTGAAGATAAAGTGGGCCCTGTCCATACAAGGCCCGTTGGACAATGGCCAGCATTTTAAATTTCAGGCGAGCCTCGACTGGGAGCCAGTGCAGGTGCTGAAGATGAACCCGCACACTCTGTCTGGCAGAAAGACCCAGCAGGAGTCTTGCAGCTGCGTTTTGGACTACCTGCAACATTTTTATCAAATAACTCGGACATCCCACTAGGAGCGCGTTAGAGTAGTCCAACCGGGAAAGAATCAACGCCCAGACCACCGTTTCTTTAGCCTCCGCAGGCAGAAGGGGAGGAATTTACGCAGCGTTCTCAGTATGCCAAAACAAGTCCCTGTAAGTTTTTTGACATGCGTCGCGAAATTCAGATTTTCCTCGAACCAAACCCCCAAATTTTTTGCCAGTCCTTTGTCTGACTGAGGGGCGGAGAGTCAGGAGGCCACAGTCTGGATCTGAAATCAGCAGGAAACGCTCCAAATAGAAGTACCTCCGATTTCTCCTCGTTGCACTTAAGCTGTGCATTGGCCAGCCAACGGAACACAGCAGAGAGACAATGCGGAGCCATGCTGACCAAATCCTCACCTCTTCTCCAGGTGAACAGTAACTGCATGTCATCCGCATAGGCCATCACCTTAGCCCCCAATGACTCCGCCAGATAAACCAGGGGAGTCATATAGATGTTAAACAAAAGGGGGCTAAGCGAGGAGCCCTGCGGGACACCAGTGGAGAGAGGGGAGGGAGACGAGGCAAACGGTGATAGCCAAACTTGCTGTGACCTATCTTCCAGGAAAGATCGAAACTAGCTCCAGGCTGTGCCAGCAATACCTATGCCAGCAAGCCGCTCGAGGAGGAGAGAGTGAGGAACCGTATTGAATGCCTCCGAGAGATCCAGCAACACCAGAGCTGCTCTCCCGCCGGCATCCAAACAGTCCCGGATAGCCTCCGCCACCTCCAGCAATGCTGCCTCCGTGCTATGAGAGGCCCGGAACCCCGATTGAGCAGGATGCAGCACACCCGCCTTCGTCACATAGTTGGTAAGCTGTGAGGTGACCGCCTTTTCTCAGACGTTAGCCAAGCTAGGCAAGAGAGAAATAGGTCTATAATTGGCGGGGAGTGATGGATCAAGGGTAGGCTTCTTAAGTAAAGGAAGAAGGAGGGCCTGTTTCCACGCTTGCGGGAGGTGCGCCTCATGAAGCGATTGGTTAATCAGCAGGTTAACTTCCGGATTGACCGTGTCGGATAGTTCAGCCAACAGCTGCAGAGGAGGATCGCGAAACCGAGGGGCCAGAGGGCGACGCCCACCGTCAGAGACAGTGAGACACCTCTCACTTGAAGAGTCTGCAAACCCAAAGACCACCTGCACAGCCATGCGACCTAAGCAATATCTGGAAGATTCATTAACAGATGAGAAAGGTGAGTGCTACCTCATTTCCTTTACCAATGATTTGAAATGGAGGAGACGCCTGCAGCCCACTAGCACCATCAACATCGCCGCCTCTGAGGTCACAGCACTGATCGACACGGGTGCATCAGTTAATGTGATGGGGTCCCAACTGTACAAACAACTCAATACAAATCCAGCATTGTCCCAGTCACATGTAAGGATTCTCACATATGGCAGTCAGGCGCCACTGCTGCTTAAGGGAAAGATGAGAGTCCAGGTGAAGGCAGAAGAACACGAAGTCACTACCAGGTTTCACGTGATTGACAGAGACGGACATGCTTGTAGGGAGCCACACGGCAGAAGACCTTGGACTAGTCACGTTTGCTGACATAGTTAAAAACCTACAGATAGAGAAACTCCTGGGACTATTCCCACAACTCTTCGGGGGACTCGGATGCATCAAAAAGGCCCAGATCAAATTACACATTGACAAAGCTGTGAAACCAGTGGCCTTGAGGCATAGACGAGTACCGTTCCATCTCAGGCCCTCGTTGAGAAAGAACTGCAATACCTTGAACAACTAGGAGTCATTAAAAAAGTCACCGGGCCAACGCCTGGGGTGTCACCCATGGTCTTTGCAGAGAAGCCAAAACAACCCGGCAAAATTTGACTCTGCATCGACATGCGTATGCCTAACCTGGCAATAAAATGCGAAAGGCACCTCACCCCGACCATTGATGATATCCTTGCCGACCTGAATGGATCCCATTGGTTTTCCAAACTCAATACCATCAGTTAAGATTAGCCAAGGAGAGTAGATATATAACAACTTTTTCGACCCACATCGGGCTCCGCCTCTACTGAAGGCTGAACTTTGGAATCTCGACAGCTGCCAAAATATTCCAGAATACTATCCAGGAGCTACCGTCAGGACTCCCTGAAGTGCTGAATGTCAGTGACTATTTATTATTATTTTTTTTTATTATCAAAAAAGAGTTGGCTCTAATCAGTAAGGCTGAGCACTTATATCAATATAACAAGGGGAAAGATGCCTAAACTGATACACTTGTTCAAACACTAATTTGGCTCAAACGGAAGAAATCTCATTTCCACCAGAGATTTTGCTATTTAATAGCTATTTAATCATTTAAATTTTAGAAAAAATATACTATATGAATTCTTGACATATTATGTACATTAAAACACAATAAATCGAACACAACACTTTTAGAAAGAGTCTACATACACATTTATACTAATCAGACATATCACAGTCATTCAATTCACATGCATACATTCATACAAAGCCTGACCAATCCTGAAATTGTGGATGTGTCAGTGAATGAATGAAAGACAAAAAAAGGGTTGCTCAATAAATCAAACTAAGTATTATACACAAATACTTTTCAAGAAAAGAAAAACAGTACACTTTGAACAGTTAATTAAATACCAGTCAAATTATTTAACAAAAATTTTCATCAAAACTGTGTACAGATAAACTCAGGTGCAGTGTCTATCAACACTTGGGTTTATAATTGGAGCAACTCTTTAGACAGAGGCCTACGCGTTTCGAATCCCAGTGGGTCTCAAATGGGATTCTCCTCAGGGCCAATGAATTTCCTTCTGGAATGTAAGGCCACTTGAAGGTGTTGTGAAACAGAATTCTGTTAATGGAGGCTGGGAGTCCACGGCGAGGGTCATCTATATTCCATAAGGCGCAGGGGGCTGTCTTTTAATGGCAACAATGGAAGCAAATGTCGCGGCGATACGTTGGGGTCACCTCCAATGGCGCATGTGCGGGAGAACAGTGCTCTACTGACGCTACTACGGAACGCCGGTCGGCTGATGCGGCGCAATACTTTCTTCCTCCCGAAACCACAAATCCCTCCGTTGCCTGCTACCTATAGGCTCTCCTCTGCGCATGTCTACTAAGTAAGCGTCCGTCACCTCGCCGATAAGACACTTGGCTAATGAGATAGCCCGGGAGCTGTTAGTTCCAAAATACTTCGTGACCTCTGCGCGGGACTAGCAAAAAATGTTTCCACGCCAACTAGGAACCTCCGATTGGATACGCTGTTAAACCGTTTTCCACTGGTGTTTTGGATCCGTTGACTAGACCACGGATACCCAGTTTGACACTCTGCTCCGCGAGAAAATAATCGTATCGCCGCGACATTTGCTTCCATTGTTGCCATTAAAAGACAGCCCCCTGCGCCTTATGGAATATAGATGACCCTCGGCGTGGACTCCCAGCCTCCATTAACAGAATTCTGTTTCACAACACCTTCAAGTCGCCTTACATTCCAGAAGGAAATTCATTGGCCCTGAGGAGAATCCCATTTGAGACCCACTGGGATTCGAAACGCGTAGGCCTCTGTCTAAAGAGTTGCTCCAATTATAAACCCAAGTGTTGATAGACACTGCACCTGAGTTTATCTGTACACAGTTTTGATGAAAATTTTTGTTAAATAATTTGACTGGTATTTAATTAACTGTTCAAAGTGTACTGTTTTTCTTTTCTTGAAAAGTATTTGTGTAAAATACTTAGTTTGATTTATTGAGCAACTCTTTTTTTAGGTCTCGCCTGTCGATGCGCATGCGCATCGAGCAAGCGAGACTATAGGGGCTCATCCACTCTTTATCTAACTGCAAGGAATCGTGGCGATTCCTTGCAGTGCCCGTGACTTTTAAGGTCAATGCGCATGCGCATTAAGCTTATGCGCATGCGCATTGACCTTAAAAGTCACGGGCGCGTGCACGTCCGTGTTTGTTTACCCTTGCCTACTCTCTCTCTCCCCTCTCCGCCCCCGTTCCGCCCCCTCCCCTTCCCGCCGTGTCGCATTTCTCCTCCCCCCTCCCCTCTCTTCCCTCCGGCTTTTTTTTTGTTTATTTTACCCGCCGTGTCTCCGATCCTTTCGCTCTCCTCCCCCCTCCCCTCTCTTCCCTCCGGCTTCTTTTTTGTTTCCCCCAGCACACTTCATTTTTACCATCAAATAGCACATTTAGTGACAACAGATTGCACTCTCCATATACACGAGGTGCAGGAGGTAATGTGCTCTGCAGACATGCCAAATAAATTCGTCCACACCCACTCTCCCCTGCACTTACATTTCTCCACCCCCTCCCCTCTCTTCCTTCCTTCTTCCTGCCGTGTCGCACCTCTCCCCTCTCCGCCCCCTCCCCTGCCCGCCGTGTTACAATGCTGCATTCGGGCGCCCCCTCTGCTTCCTCCCCCCACCTTGCTTTGATCTCCATGTCGGAGCCGGCTCCAATGGCGAGCAGAAATATCTGTGCTTCTGATGGCCGCGATGGAGACAACAATGACGCGATTAAACCCCAAACCGCACAGGAATGTCACCCCCGGGCCTCATCTAATCCTGCCTGGCTGACGGCCATTACTTGACTGAAACAGAGTGCTGCAAACACTGAAACGTAAGAAAACAGAACACAAAGGGACCAGCACTTCTGAAGAAATCGCAGTCAAAGGTTTGGGAACCTGTTGGTTTAACAGTTGCCGTTCTGCAAAAGCACCGCACAAAAGCAAATATATCCATCTGAAGCTCTTTAGGAGCCTTTGGCACACAGCTGCCCCAGCACACTTCATTTTTACCATCAAATAGCACATTTAGTGACAACAGATTGCACTCTCCATATACACGAGGTGCAGGAGGTAATGTGCTCTGCAGACTCTCCGCCCCCGTTCCGCCCCCTCCCCTTCCCGCCGTGTCGCATTTCTCCTCCCCCCTCCCCTCTCTTCCCTCCGGCATTTTTTTTTGTTTATTTTACCCGCCGTGTCTCCGATCCTTTCGCTCTCCTCCCCCCTCCCCTCTCTTCCCTCCGGCTTCTTTTTTGTTTCCCCCAGCACACTTCATTTTTACCATCAAATAGCACATTTAGTGACAACAGATTGCACTCTCCATATACACGAGGTGCAGGAGGTAATGTGCTCTGCAGACATGCCAAATAAATTCGTCCACACCCACTCTCCCCTGCACTTACATTTCTCCACCCCCTCCCCTCTCTTCCTTCCGTCTTCCTGCCGTGTCGCACCTCTCCCCTCTCCGCCCCCTCCCCTGCCCGCCCCCTCCCCTGCCCGCCGTGTTACAATGCTGCATTCGGGCGCCCCCTCTGCTTCCTCCCCCCACCTTGCTTTGATCTCCATGTCGGAGCCGGCTCCAATGGCGAGCAGAAATATCTGTGCTTCTGATGGCCGCGATGGAGACAACAATGACGCGATTAAACCCCAAACCGCACAGGAATGTCACCCCCGGGCCTCATCTAATCCTGCCTGGCTGACGGCCATTACTTGACTGAAACAGAGTGCTGCAAACACTGAAACGTAAGAAAACAGAACACAAAGGGACCAGCACTTCTGAAGAAATCGCAGTCAAAGGTTTGGGAACCTGTTGCACCCACCCTCACCCTCCCTCACTCACCCTCACTCACTCACCCTCACTCACTCTCACTCACTCTCACTCACTCTCACTCACCCTCACTCACCCTCACTCTCACTCACCCTCACTCTCACTCACCCTCACTCTCACTCACCCTCACTCTCACTCACCCTCACTCACCCTCACTCACCCTCACCCTCACTCACCCTCACTCACCCACCCTCACCCACCCTCACCCACCCTCACTCACCCTCACTCACCCTCAACCCCTCACCCCCTCACCCTCCCTCACCCTCAACCCCTCACCCTCACTCACCCTCAACCCCTCACCCTCCCTCACCCTCAACCCCTCACCCTCAATCCCTCACCCACACTCACCCTCACTCACCCTCACTCACCCTCACTCACCCTCACTCACCCTCACCCTCACTCCCTCACCCTCACTCACCCTCAACCCCTCACCCACCCTCAACCCCTCACCCTCACTCACCCTCAACACCTCACTCACCCTCACTCACCCTCACCCTCAACCCCTCAGCCTCACCCTCACTCACCCTCAACCCCTCACCCTCACTCACCCTCAACCTCATGCTAAAGATTTACAAAAAAACCCATAAACAATTCTAAAAGCACTAACTCTAATGCTGCGAGACCTATTGCATTTCTAATGCTTGTTGTCTTTCATGTTCCCACACTGACACATCCACAATTTCAGGATTGGTCAGGCTTTGTATGAATGTATGCATGTGAATTGAATGACTGTGATATGTCTGATTAGTATAAATGTGTATGTAGACTAAGCATGGGCGAATTTTGCGAATCTTGCGTTCGCGAATTTTGCGGATTTGCGAACTCGCAATCCGCAAAATCCGCGAATTCTCGCGAATTTGCGGATTTTTTTTTTGTGTGTTCGCGCGGGTTTCTGCCAGTTCGCGAGGGTTTTGTACAATTTCGCAAAACGCGAACTTACCTGTCGGGTCGCAAGTTTCGCGAACTTGTTGTTTCTACGTGTCCAGCCTGTTTGGGACACTCTTCTTCATCACTGCCACTCTCTGTCACCACTGCCACTCTCTGACTACTCATGCCACCCTCTGGCCCACCCATGCCACCCTCTGTTTCATCACAGCACCCTCTGGTTGTCCAGTCAGTGTACATTATTGTGGCAAAGCAAGCACACCTTCCCTGCCTCAAGTGACCTGAATTAATTTGGGGCTGATTATTGTGTCACAGAATATTTTTTTAGCTGGCACCTGCTTCCTTAGTGCTTCCTGATTAGTGATCTTTTGCACTTGCTAAGTGCTTTCATTGTTGCAAAATTAGTTACAACACCTGCCCTGCCCCAACTGACAATAATGAATTAGGGGCTGATTAATGGATTTGAACTTCCAGCCTGGCTCCTGCTTGTCTCCCTTAGCTGTAATTCAGGACCTTTGTGGCATATGTGTAACTATTCTGAGGTTCAGAGCAGGGTCACATAATAGTTGCAACTGGCAACTGAACTCTGGAGGGGCCCCTCAGGAAGCACTACAGGAAATGGCTACTAATGATGAGCCTGAACTTTTGAACCTGGTAAGTAGTTTCAGTTTTGCTAAGATCGTATTTCTGCAATTTTGCGATTATTCGCGGGGCGCGAAGTTGTACTGGGAAGCCGCGAACTCACGCGAACAGTGCGAGCAAGCCATAAAATCCGCTGCTCGCGGATTTGCGGATTTTGCGGGAGATTCGCGAATCTCGCGGATTGCGAATTTACCGAAAATCTGCAAAATCCGCGAGCGAAACGGATTTTCCGCCCATGCTTAATGTAGACTCTTTCTAAAAGTGTTGTGTTCGATTTATTGTGTTTTAATGTACATAATATATCAAGAATTCATGTAGTATATTTTTTCTAAAATTTAAATGATTAAATAGCTATTAAATAGCAAAATCTCTGGTGGAAATGAGATTTCTTCCGTTTGAGCCAAATTAGTGTTTGAACAAGAATGTCAGTGACGACATTCTGATACACTCGGCAACCATGGAAGAACACCAGCGCCATCTGCGCGCCACGCTGCAATGCCTGGCAGACATGGGGTCACCCTCCACCGGAAGAAGTCCAGCAATCTATTGAATTTTTCAGATACGTGTTCAGCCAGGACGTAGTCATGGTGGCCCTGAAGAAGTCACAAGCCATCTTGCAAGCTCCTCCCTAAAGACTGCGCCAGAAGTTCGAAGTTTCCTTGGCATGGCCACGGATGGTTTATACCGAACCTGGCTAGCTTAGCGGAGCCGCTGCGGACCCTGACAAAAAAGGATGCAACCTGGAAGTGGGACCAAGGAGAAGAGGATGCCTTCAAGCAAATCCAGACGGCGCTTCTAGGAAAAACAACCATGGCATACTTTGACACCACTCATTTGACGGAACTCATCGTAGATGCCAGTCCGGTATGGCTCAGAGCACTCCTGACCCAGGAGACAGAACCTGGAAAATGGACCCCACCGGCGTTTGGAAGCAAAGCGCTCACACCGACCGAAGCCAGATACTCCCAGATCAAAAGGGAAGCGCTGACCACCAGCTACTGGTTCCACTGTTCATGGGCACCGCACCTCATCCCCCACTGTGGATCCGGCACTGGGCGATATAGTTGCAACACTACCAAATGGAGGTGGCTATCGTCCGGGGGCAATAAACCCAGCAGATTTTCAGTCACAACATCCACCAGAAGCAGTAGCAGAGAGTGGCGACTAGGAGCTGAAGACTGAAGAGTATGTTGTTATGGTGTCCCAGTGGGCCTGCCCGTGGGCGGTCATTCTCTATGAAAATCAAGCAAGAGACCAGCACTGATGCAGTGCTCATGCAAGTACCTTCAAGCACTCCAGAGAGGATCATGGGAAGACTTTCTACACTGGGTGAACGGATGGAACTCAATGGACAGAGACCGACTAGGAAAACTCTGGAGAGTGAGGGGCGAATTGAGCACTGCAGCCGATGGAGTAATACTAAGAGGGTCTCGACAAGTTATTCTGGCAAGCCTTCAGGAGCGCACCACCTCCCTAGCTCATGAAGGGCACCAAGGGACCATCTGAATGAAATCTTGCATGAGAGAGAAAGTATGATTCCCAGGTCTTAAACCCCCTGTCAATACCTGGGTAAGAAACTGCAGACCCTGTCAGCTCACCAGCAGTCAAGAATGACCAGCGCCCGTCGTAACAGAAGACCCTGCCATGTCCCTGTGGTCACGCATAAGTCTGGATTTTGGACGTTTTCCAGATGGCCAGACAAGGGCAGTGGTGATCGACGCTTTCGCCAAATATCCCATCGTGGAGGTGATTGCATCAACATCCATTTCTATTTACAGCCTGTGCTAGAAAAGACATCTGCACTATTCGGACTACCTCACGAGACTAAGACCGACAATAGGCCCCCACTTCAAGGAACAAAATTCCGGAGCATGCTGGAGCGCCTAGGGGTGCACTACTGCTGCATCACGCCTCAGTGGCTACAGGCTAAAGGTGAAGCAGAGTGCTTCATGCGAACTCCCAATAAAGTTCTACGAATTGCAGTTTTGGAGCAGGATGATCCGGAAGTAGCACTGTATAAATTCCTACGCGAATATCGGAGCACCCTGCAGTGCACAACTCAGAGGTCCCCCTGGTCTTTGATGCTGGCAGGGCCCCGGGGAGATACCCTACCTGCTGCTGATGGTTGGGCTAAGGAACCATATGAGCCAGCTAACGCTCAAGGCTGGAGAACAGCAACAAACGAGCGGGATAACAAGATGCACAGTGCTAGTGAAGAAGCCCTGCAGCAGAGGGAAGTTCCGCACCATGTACGAACCTGGAACGTGGACAGTAGTGAAGACTAATGGAACAGCTATCACGGCACAAAAGGGCAACAAGGTTATCACCATCAACATATCCTGGTTCAAAGCGTTTTAGAAAAATAGAGGTGCACTGAACATCATACAAAAAAGTCCAAATTGTTTTCTTCATTTTCGTCTTTTTTTTTCGAAAAGGTGCACAAAGACAGCCAATGCGTTTCGTTCCTCAACAAGAAAACAGTTTTTGGAACTTCACCAGGGCTAATAAATCCTATTGGTAACCAATTTCATAGAAGCAAATTATTGATGCTAATGTCGTTCGTATTCTATAATAACACAAGGTTTATGGCAATTTCCACACTTGTACTAGTGTAACCCAAATGCAAGTATAGTAAATCCTTGTTTGGCTTCGGATTTGTGAGTTAAAATGATGTTTCTAGCATCAGGTGTAGTCGTGTTACTACACCTGATGCTGTAAACATAATTTTAACTCACAAATACGACGCCAAACAAGGATTTACTATACTGACATTTGGATTTACACTAGTGAAACACATATTAAGTTTTGTCTAGCTGTTATATGTTTGTTGTTGGGTTTTTCTAGTAGTGTGAAAAACCTAAGAGCCGGCCGGCAGAGTAGTGTGACAGGTGAAGTTACACAGTTCATTTGTTCAGTTTCAGAATAGTGGTACAGAATTATCACTAAGTGTTGTGGTTGTACAACACAAGTTTAGGGATTTAGGTATGACAGTTTACATGAATAGTGAGGATTAACTATGAAATCGTAGCATTGAAGTATAGGGACTTGGAGCCCGTTTTAAAACTCGATGTAAAAAGAATAGTAGGATTATCCGAACTTGTGTGAAGGGTAAGATAGCTTTTTCTTACTGGCGTAAGTAGGAATTCATTGTTGGTTAAAGTCCGACTTAAGAATTCATGTATAAATGGTTAGGTTTCTTTCTGTATGAATGCTGAAAACTTGTTTTAAATGAAAATAGCGCCGTCTATTTTATGCGAGTGAAATTTCTGAATGTTTGGTAAAACTATCACTTTGTTAGCGAATCGGACAAATGGTTTGTTTTACGTAGTTATTAACTGAATCTTTTGAAAAGGAATTGTTTAAAATGGAGCTGTGAAAATATTTTGTAAAAGAGGGGTAAGTTTACGGAGTGACACTGACAAGCGCAGCTTCTCTGCAGCAGCAGTGTACGTCACAGGGTTCGCGCTGTGATTGGCTGACATATGTCATAGCGAGCGCACTGATTGGTTCACGTGATCAAGTTGAGCTGTTAGCTGATTGGTTGTTCTTGAAAACAGGTTTCTCATTGGTTGAGCAAGGTGGTGACGTAGCTTAACCTCATTGGCTTGTTGGTGTGTTTCGCGCACGGATTGGTCGGAGTAGCGGAGCAACAAGGAAATTATTTACGATCTTTTTCGAAGCTTACAAACTCATTTTAAATCATGAGTTATTGGTATAAAGAAGAGAAAAAGCCTTTGTTTGTTCAGAAAATTAAAAATGTATTTACTTCCGACAAGAAAATTAAAATGCTTCATAAGTATAAAACACCCGCGGCATATATGGAAGGAGAATATGGTTATCATACTGTTCTCTGGTTTGAAAATTGGATGCAATATACAAGGGATGATGGAGTTCTAGCCTGGCCGGAGGATGGGCCATTTAATGTTAAAGTTTTAAAAAATTTGAGAGATAAAATGATGGCTCTTTCACCAAGACCCAGACCAACTCAATTTGAAGCATTAGTTGAATGGGAAATTGAAGCATTAGTTGAATGGGAAATTGAAATGATGGAGCTTGAGCGAGAAAATTGGGGAACACCAAGGAGTTTATATAAAGAAACTCATCAGGAAAAAGTACGTCGTTGTAGGAAAGGAGATATGCAGGAAGGATTATATCCTGTATTAGAAATGGTTTTCGAATCCAATCAAAAGGGTTCTCAAGAGAAAGGTGAATTAGATCAAGAATTTGATGCAGTTTTAGAGGACATGTTAAACAGTCCTCCGCCGTATCAGCAACCAGGTTGTTCACATTCAACTCCAAGAAGTTTTTCAGGTGTTTCTCCTTCTGCACCCGGGGAGGAAGTTGAGGAGTCACCCAGATTCATGAGATTACCTGATAGAGAAAGGTCAAGAAGCAAGACAAGGTCCCCAAGAGAAAATTCGAATTCTAGAAATAATGTTCAGAAAAGTGATAAAAAGACTCTGTCTGAGATTCCAAATATAACAGATTATTTAAAAGCAAAAGGAGAATTATTTCAACAATTGACAAAAAGCATGGAAGTAGTGACAGTACCAGTTACGATTGGTCCTGTTGTGCCAGTTTTTGATGAAAATAAAGCAAGGCAGTCGCTAATAGCAAATCCTTTGAATGTGGAAATTCAGAAAATGGCTGAAAATTTTTATTCTGAATTAACAGAAATTCATAAAGATAAAACAATGCCAAATTTAACTTTAAATCAGAATTTGTCAAATGTCACACCATCAGTTGCAGAATCAGATTCTTGCTCTGTAAATAGAACAGAGTTAACACAAATTCCTGAATCAAGACAGCGTGATATTGCTAAATTAAAAGCAGATTTAGAGGAATTGATTATTGGCACAATTGGTACTGATTGTTTGAAACAATATCAGGATGATGAATTGCTTTGTATGTGTAAAAGCATTCAGTGGAAAACAAAGAATACATATGATCAGTTTGAAGAGGTGGCTGCTGAATTGGAAATAGATTTAACTCGTCAAAAACAACTACAAAAGCATTACAGAGTGGATTTTTCTGAAAGGGACATAGAAAACCTTAATACTACAGGAAGAATAACTCATATAAAAGAATTAATTGTATTCCTGAAAAGATTAGGTGACTTAAGTAAATGGAGAGTTAAATGGACAAAGAAAAGAGAAGAAGAAAAGAAGGACAGGGGAGAAGTTTTTGGTGAATTTCCTATGAGAGAAATAGCTGGTGGAGGATATGTTCATGTTCCTTGGACAAGACAGGATATATTATTATTTACGAATGATTTTCCCAGACTCAGAGAAAAGCCAGTGGAATGGTTTCGTCAGGTAGACAGGTTTATTAAGGTTTCCAAAGTTCTGTGGGTTGATCTCAATGGTTTCTTTGACATTGTTGTCCCGTCAGATCTCTGGACAGAATGCAACATTTCTGTGGGCTGGCCGAAAGAAGAACCACAAAGGCATAGAGTAACAGGTGCTCCTTCAGACACTGTCATGGATTATAATGACAAAGTAATTGTTTGGTTAAAAGACAAAATTCCTGCGAAAGAAGTGGATTGGGTTAAAATTGACAGAACTAATCAGGAGCCAAAAGAATCAGTTCACTCTTATTATGAAAGACTGCTTCTGGTATTTATACAATACAGTGGCTATGAAAAATTAAGTGAAAGTGACATGAGCCACTTCATTTATAGATTTGTTTATGGCCTGAGACCTGAAATAGGGGACATGATTAGGACAGGAATTGTAGGCTGGCAAGCTCTTTCAGTTGATGACATCCTGAGAAAGGCAAAATATTGCAGTGATGAGATAGATGCGAAACAGAAGAAACTCAAGGAAAAGGCAATGTGGGCACAAGTGAAGGTAGCTGAGCAACAGATAGCAGCTTTAGATAATAAAGGTTTTCAGCAGAATCAGAATCAGAATTCTGGCAAGTTTAAGGGAAATTTTACAAACAAGCCAAAATTTAATATAAACATTGAAGAGTTAAAACAAAAGTTACCCTGTTTTAATTGCGGGGAAATTGGACACTGGAAGCGAGAGTGTAAAAATCCGCCCAGAAATTTAAAGAATTCATCATTAAATCCACAGATGCAGAATGATATAAATCAGCAGCAACAGCAACAGCAACAGCTTCAGCGACAGTTAAATGAAATAAGTCAGCAGCAACAGCTACAGCGACAGTTAGTGAATCAGCAACAGAATCAATTCATTAAGCAAGGCCAAGTTCCACAGCCACCTTTACCTAATTGCGGCAATTCACAGAGATACAATCCGGAAACAGGTTTCTGCGGAAATGGACAGGTAAAAAGATCACAACATGTGTTGAATGTTTCTCAGCAATTCTGGTTTAAAGAAAATGAGAGCAGTGATTTGGAAGATTTTTCATGACGGTGCCTGAGAGGGGAAGAAGAGTGTGTAATTGGAGCCACTCTTGAGGTAGATCAGTCGGGTTCATCTGTAAATGGTAAACTGAATGATAAAGATATCACTTTTCTTGTGGACACTGGTGCTACCCGTTCTACTGTTAGATCAGTGGAAATTGAAAATCTTCCTCTCTCGGGTGACACGATCCAGGTTGTTGGTGTAGCTAATCAGCATATCAAAACTACTTTGACAAATCCTGTAAATGTAGAAATAGGAAACTACAAAGACAAACACAGATTTATTGTCTGTGACAGCAGTCCTGTTAATCTATTAGGTAGGGATCTGCTTTGTAAGATGAATTGCAAAATATACTGTTCACCTGAAGGTATTGAGCTACAGACTTTAGAAGAAGATGGTCTGTATAAATTGACACTATTAATGGTTGATGAGGAAAATAAAATGTTTCCTGCTTTTGATAAAAATAATTTGCCAGAAGAGCTGAAAGAAACAGTGAATCCCAAAATTTGGGACTTGACAGGTGATTAAATGGGTTTAATGAAACATGTTGACCCAGTTAAAATTACCGTGAGGCAGGGAATAGATTTTCCAAATGTTCCCCAGTATAAAATGAAACCTGAAACAATTGAAGGTGTAATTCCTGTTATTGAAAAATTCATTAAGCAAGGAGTTTTAAAAGAAATTGAGAGCAGTCCATGTAATTCACCGATTATGGGTATCAAAAAGCCAAATGGAACGTATAGAATAGTTCAGGATCTGAGAAGAATTAATAAAATAGTTGTTCCTTGTTGTCCAATTGTACCAAATCCAGCAGTAATTCTATATCAGATTCCGCATGATGCAGAATGGTACACGGTCATTGACCTGTGCAATGCATTTTACAGTTCCATTGCATCCAGATATACAGCAAATGTTTGCATTTCGGTTCCAGGATTGAATATTAGCATGGTGTCGTATTCCTCAGGGGTATACAGAGAGTCCATCCATTTTTAATCAGTTGTTAAAAAAGTCCCTGGAAGATTTAAAATTGCCTTGAGAGTCAACATTGGTTCAATATATTGATGACCTTCTTGTTGCAGGTAAAACAAGAGAAAACTGTGTGACTCACACCATTACACTTTTGAATCGTTTGGCAGATGAAGGGCATAAAGTGTCGCCTGCAAAACTTCAGTTTTGCAAGCAAGAGGTTAAATACCTAGGTCACAGAATTGCAAAAGGCATCAGACAAGTGACAATTGAGAGAATAAAAATGATTCGAGCAATCTTTGCCACCAACAACTCAGAGACAGATCAGAATGTTTCTAGGAATGGTTGGTTATTGTCGCCAATGGATTTGTGGGTTTTCAGTTAATGCAAAACCATTACAAAGATTAACAAATGCGTACATTAAGGATCCAATTGTTTTGTCAAAAACAGAACTAGAGGCTTTTGAAAAATTAAAGAATAGCCTTTGTGAAGCACCTGCACTGGGCATGCCAGATTATGACAAAGAATTTGAACTGTGTTGCAGTGAAAGAGAAGGTTGTGCTTTATCAGTTCTCATACAGAAGCATGGGAATATGAGAAAACCCATAGCTTACTTTTCAGCTGTCCTAGATCTTGTTGCAAAGGCTTAAAAGCAGTGGCTGCAACAAGCGTAAGTCTTGAGCAAAGTGAAGGAATCATAATGGGATTTCCTGTAAAGGTATATGTACCTCATTCTGTTGAAACACTTCTTACTAGGAGTAAAACACAGCACCTGTCTAGCATTAGATTAACGAAATATGAAAAAGTTATTCTGGGATCAGATAATGTATCTATTGCGAGATGTTTGAATCTCAATCCAGCCACACTCTTGCCAGATGTAACTACTGATGATGATGATGATATAGAACATCAATGTCTGGATGTTCTAGAATATTGCACTAAACCCAGGAAGGACATTAAAGATGTACCTTTACCAGAATCAGACATTGTTTATTTTGTGGATGGTCCATGTTTAAGAACAGATGAAGGCATCCTAAGAGCAGCATATGCAATTTGTATAGTTTCTGAAATAATTGAAGGTTCAACACTTGAAGGAATTCGTTCTGCAGAAATAGCAGAATTGGTTGCTTTAATTCGTGCCTGTGAAAGAGCTGAAGGGAAAAAAGTTACCATAGTGACTGATAGTCAGTATGGATATGGAGTGGTCCATGATTACGGACAGCTCTGGTCTCAAAGAGGTTATTTAACATCTGCAGGGACTCCAATCAGAAATGCAAAATTGATTAAAAGATTAATTGATGGAATTCAATTGCCCGAAAAAATAGCAGTAGTTAAATGTGGTGCGCATTACAAGGGTCAAGATTACATCACTAAAGGAAATGCATTTGCTGATGAAACTGCACGTTACTGTGCAAAGAACAATCTTTCACTTAATCGGGAAAAGAACAATGAGCATGTAATGAATTCTCTCATGCTAATATCTGTGGTAGAAACATGGCAGGGAGTGAAAGATTTACAAGATGAAGCTGAGGATGAAGAGAGAAATACTTGGCTTAAGGAAGATTGCAGACAGCGAGAGGAAGATGGAATTTGGGTTTACAAAGATTGAAGACCTGTTATGCCTAATTGTATGATTGCTGACATGGCACGGATGTATCATGGACCAGGTCACTTAGGTAGAGACACAATGATTAGACAATTCAGAGAGACATGGTATAATCCAAAATTCAGGGTCATTGCAGAGTCACTTTGCCAACGTTGTTTGATCTGTCAGCAATTCAATCCAAACAGAAAGACTGTGGTGAGCATGGGAACCATAGGTCGGGAGGGTGGTCCTTTCACCAGATTGCAGATGGATTTCATTGACATGCCTCAACATAATAAGCTCAGATATGTGTTGGTAATTGTCTGTTTGTTTTCAAGATGGGTTGAAGCTTTCCCAACTCGTCACAATGATTCAATCACTGTGGCAAAATTGCTTTTGAGGGATATCATACCTAGATATGGTTTTCCGGTGACTATTGAAAGTGATCGCGGAAGACATTTTGAAAACAGACTAATTGAATTAATTTGTGAAGCATTTGGCATCAAACAAAAACTGCATTGTGCATATAGACCAGAAGCATCAGGTGTTGTTGAGCAAATTAATGGAACAATCAAAAACAGAATTTCAAAATTGTGTTTAGCTACAGGAATTAAGTGGACAGACGCTCTTCCACTTGTTTTGATGTCATTGAGAAGCACTCCAGATAAGAAAACAGGTCTTAGCCCTCATGATATACTTATGGGAAGAGTAATAAGACAGGCTCATGTTCCAGTTGGAAAGTTGCTAGCAATAAATGACAGTGCAATTTTAGACTACTGTAGGCAGCTTTCTGACGTGGTAACCTCTGTATCCCATCAGGTATGAACAGATGTGATTTCAAAAGAAAAGGAGCAAGCTCATGATCCTTTGCCGGGAGACTGGGTGAGAACAAAAGTTAATCGAAGAAGGAACTGTTTGGTACCCAGGTGGCAGAAAGCAAGGCAAGTAATTCTGGTAACAACTAATGCTGTCAAATGTAAGGGCTTGAAAAGATGGCTGCATCCTAGTCATACCATTTGTGTACTTGCACCAGATCATCCTGAAGACAGTGACAAGACTACATCAGATTCAGATTCTGAAGAAGAAGAAAATTCTGAAAATCCAGATTCTGAAGATCGACACATAAGTCGACATCTGGAAGAATCAGAAGCAAGACAAGCATCTAATGAAAAAGATCTAGACATCGTTGTTGTTGATTCGGATAATGATGAAGATGTTCTAGAGAAAAGAACTGAAGAAGAAACTGTGTCAGAAGAGATTCAAAATCAGGAGAGTATTGAAAAGCAGATTGAAAACTCTGAAGGCAGGAACGGAAATTCTGATACTGGGAAGCTAGAAGTAATTCCGGAAGAAGGAGAAGACGAATTACCAAGTACCAGCTACAGAGATATTGTTCCTAACAGAGTGAAACTGCAGAGTAAAGAAGTTCCTAGATACAGTATTGAAATCTCTGAAACCGATTCAGAAGACAGTGATGAAGAATCAGAAATAAGAAAATTCAGAAAAAGGGCTTGGAAAGCTGAGAGTAATGAAGTAGAGCCGAAAAAGAAAGTCTTGAGAAAAGGTGATGTTTGGCCTAAAGAAAATTTAAAATTCCAATTAATCAACAAGTCGAAGGATCAAGTAAACAAGATTTCAAGTCAAAAAGGTGAAACAGACAAACAAGATCAAGTTGGAAAGAAAATCGAAGTAATAAACAGAAAAAGTAAAAGGTCAATGAAACCTAATCAGAAGTATAAATCTCCAGAGTGGGCCTATATAATTATCCCACCAATAGTTGAAGTGAGCAGCAGCAGTCAGGAAGATTTGGAAGAAAACAGTGACAATGATTGAAGTTTAAATTCCAGTTAAGATAGGATTGATTTTATTTCAGGCATAAGGCTGAAGAAATTGTGTTAGGTGACACAAGGTCGAAGAAATTGTGTTAGCTGATTACCTTTAATGGATGCAAGGTCGAAAAAAAGCTGTTAGAAGGTTCTCTTTAAAAAAAAAATGTAAGAGGAGGGTAGTATATTTTACATATACATTTTTCATTTTTACATATTTTTAAATTTTTTTGTTTAATTAAGTAAAATGCCTAATGCTGATAATTCTAGGCGTGCAATTTTTAGAAGATGCTGTAAAATGTCTTCTATTTGTGTTATTTTGATTATTTTAGTTTGGCTAATTTTAGCAGTCATTTTCCCTTTTGGAATTGATAAAGAGCATTTTAGAGTAAATATAACAAGTAAAGCTGAATCAAAACAAGTTAATCATGATGTAGTAAGCAAAACTAATAGAATCATTGAGCATAAACCGGATGTCCATCAGGACAGATCAGTTGGGGATTTTTCTACTAGCTCATTTTCCAGACTTCTTTCAGAATATGTTAGAGTCATGGATGTTAAGGATTGTTACGTGTGTGTTAAGCTTCCTACTTCTGTTTCTGAAGGGATTAAGTACAATATGCTTCCCCTAACATATGGGATTACCTGTAGTGTTATATCAAGCTTGTTCTATCAAACTGGTCGTCTGGAATATTATTATTCAGACTATGAAGAGACTTTTGCAAATCTGAAAGTTGTGAGCAGTCTCAACAAAGTTAAGCCTGCCAAACAAATGAGAGAATTCTTTCTGGTTACTAATGAACTAACCTATGAATACGCATTTAAGAATAATTTAACTTGCAAAATGAGGGATGAAGAGAAATCATTTCTTGATCAGGTTGAGGAGAGGAGGGCAATTTATAAAAGGAATGAAATGTTGAAACAGACTAAGTCGAAGTTTTGGCAGATAGAGGACGAAAAACTTAATGGAGAAAACAGATTTGCTGCCATCCGTATTGATGAACCAGTTAGTGGAAAACTTTGTATCAGAAGAGATAATACACTATATGATAATTATTTTGTTGGTGCAAGTCAATGTGAAGATACCTATCGAATTATTGGGGGTTGGGGATTTAAAGGTGGCAAAGACCCAATTTTTCCAGGAATTTATTTTGTCTGTGGAAATAAGGCATATTTCAGTCTTCCTGATCATTGGTATGGCACATGTTACCTTGGACTTGTTTTTCAAAATGTTTCCATGTTGACAGAAATAATGAAGGATCATTTGAAATTGGCAAACACCTGAATAGAATGAAAAGGGAAAGTTTTTCAGAAATCATGGGAGATATATTTGGTGCAATAATTCCTATGGTGGGAATTACCCTGAACGCAATAAAAATCAGAAAAGTTTCCACAATTGTTGATAGATTGTCCACTGACACAGCAAGTGGTTTCCAGTTGGTCAACACAGAGCTTATTGCTACCAGAAGCATGGTTATGCAAAACCGGCTTGCCCTTGATATCCTTTTAGCAAAAGAGGGAGGAGTCTGTGGGATTTTGCATGTTCAGCACTGCTGCACATATATCCCAGATAAAAGCCAGAATATTACCTACTGGCGGTCGCCAGTAGGTAGTTGTAGTAAGGATTTTTTTCAATGCAAAATCTCAAAATTCTATTGTGAATAACTGTGGCGCCGGTTGACGAATCTGCCTGACAATTTCCTCAAATTTGCCTCGCGGAGCTCCGGTCCTTCCCTGAAAGTTTCGGGGGGATTCGTCAAGCGGGGGCCGAGATAAAAGGGGGGTCCCAAAACGTGTTTTCCCCATGTTAATTTCCATAAGGCGGTCGACCTTACTTTTAGCCCGAACGGCTGAATGGATTTCCACCAAACTTGGCAAAATTGTAGGGACTGGTAGCTCGATGTGCCTTTGCTATGTCTCAAGATATGTGCTCCAGTGGTTTTTACGAAAATTTACTTTGAAAAAATATATATTGGGCTACATTGGGCTATATATATGTTAGAGCCCAAATGTAGCCCGATGTAGCCCAATGTAGCCCAATGTAGCCCAAAGATGGCCACCAGAGACAAAAAAAAACAAATGTAAAAAATTCTGATATGCAGTCTCCCAAGATGGCCACCAGAGACAAAAGAGCCCAAATGTAGCCCAAATATCAGCCAGATGTAGCCCAACTATAGCCCAATGACAAAATGTCCCAGAGTGGTCTAAAGAACAACTATTTGTATTTTGTATTTGTATTTAATTTATTTATAAAGCGCTAACAATCATCCTAGGTAGGATATCACGGCGCTGAGGTTTGGTGCTGAGGGGTAAGGTGACCGCATTGATTACTGATTATTCTGGTTTAGGGAAGAGTAGTGTCTTTAATTGTTTCCTAAATGATAAGAGACATTCTGTCAGTCTGAGAGCGCTAACAGTCTTACTTATGACAAAAGTTTGGCACACCTGAAGTCATCTTGATTGGAATAAAGTGTTAACACTTAAAACATTTAATTTGCAAAGGAACAAAATGAGGGGGTTCATTTTGCCATAGAAATTATGATTAGTGCTGAAGAAAGAAAAATCAGGGCACATTTTGAGTGACTTCTCAAATCCTTTTATATTTCATTAAAAAAATTCTGATATGCAGTCTCCCAAGATGGCCACCAGAGACAAAAGAGCCCAAATGTAGCCCAAATATCAGCCAGATGTAGCCCAACTATAGCCCAATGACAGAATGTCCGAGAGTGTTCTAAAGAACAACTAAAACGCTAACAGTCTTACTTATTACAAAAGTATGGCACACCTGAAGTCATCTTGATTGGAATAAAGTGGTAACACTTAATACATTTAATTTGAAAAGGAACAAAATGAGGGGTTTCCTTTTGCCATAGAAATGTTATATATATATATATATATATATATATATATATATATATATATATATTACCTACTGGCGGTCGCCAGTAGGTATATATAGTTAGGATTTTTTCCCTATGGGATTTCTGAAAATTCTATGCCTAATAACTTTTGCGTTCGTGGACGGAATTGGCTGAAATTTTCAGGAAAATGGCACATTTTGTTTCTGAGCAGACCTTGAAAATTTGGGGGGGTTTTGTGGAGGGGGGGCCGAGAAAAAAGGGGGGTCCCAAAACGCCTTTTTCCCATGTTAATTTCCATAGGGCGGTTGGACTCACTTTTAGCCCGAACGGCTGAATGGATTTTCACGAAACTTGGCAAAATTGTAGGGACTGTTAGCCCGATGTGCCTTTGCTAGGTCTCAATATATGTGCTTCAGTGGATTTTGAGAAATTAACGTTTAAATCAAGATATATATCTGTAACAGCGCTCCGGGCAGCTATCCGGTTAGCGAACCTTTCGCGTAACGGAACTTTGCGATGAGAAGCTGATTGGCCCTCCGGTGTCTGTCAACATTCTAAACAGTCCGGAGCGGCCGCCATCTTGTCTCTCGGTAGGATCGAGAGACAAGAGGAGGCCAAAACAAAGGGGGAAATTACCATAAGGGGGCATAGTAGATCCTCGTTGACCCCCTAGGTTTTATGTGGAGGTTTTAAAAGGGCCTAGGAGGGTCCAAAAAAAAAAATTTTTTTTTGCGTGGTAAGCGCCAAGTTCGCGAACCGGATAGCTTTCTGGGCAGCGAACTTTATGGATAAAAGAATGAAAGACTTTTCTAATACTGTATGTTAATTGTTTGTTGTTTTTCTTGTTTTTTTTTGTTTTCTTTATTTATTTATTTTTTTTATTATGATTGTGTTTCATACTTTATTAAATTTTCTAACATTTCATTGTCAGAAATGTCATAATTTATTATAGGGTGTAATTGTTTTTCATTTTGAAGCAAGTTGTCTACTGCTTCAACACATTGTAGAAGTTCGTGGTCTCTACTGTCATCCATAAAGTCATCAAGTTTGTCTTGGCTGCTCTCCTTCAGTTCAATCGAAAATGAAACTTGCTGCTCGCCTTCCATTTTGCCTGAAATTTGGATTAAAAAAATATATATTAGTAGAGATAGGGCACTGTTGGGATTAATTTTAGATAGGCAGTTTTTATCAGTGAATTTATCTTTTGGCAGTGTATAGTATGAGAGTGGAAATAGGACTAAAAAAAAGTGTATGTGATTTAACCAAGACACTACTACTACAGAGGGATAGTGTATATGTAGCAGAAAAAGTCTACTATATTAAGTCATAGTGCACAATATATTAAATTATAACTTACCTTCACAAAGAAGTTGAAGTTTTTTGAAGCTTTTGAAATAGGAGGTACAACAAGAAGTAGTAGTCAAAATGGCTGTGTTTCCTTCTCTCCCTTTATATATATACAGGTATATAACCAATCAAATGTCAGGTAATAAAAGTAGAAAATGAAAGTAACATTTTCATTGGTTGTCAATTCCAACAATTCAGATGTGTTTTGTGAAGTAATTTACCTCACGGTACTTGGAGAGGTCTACAGGCTAAATGGCTAAATGGAATTTCAATGAAATTTGTGAGAATGGAAGGGATTGTTATGTAGTATGAGCTAATCTATATTTGGTGAGAGTGTTTCTAGTCGTTATTCTGTAAATTACTTTCCCGCCTTTTTTTAGGACCGCTTTCCGGGAAGCTGCCCGGTTAGCGAACCTTAAGCGTCACGGGAGTCCACCATTTTGTGTTTCGTTCGCATTAAGATACAAGATGGAGGGCAAATAATGTTTAGAATGGGTAGAAGGGGTCATGGTAGACTTATCTTGACCCCCTAGGTTTTCTGAGCGTGGCTGAGGAGGCTTATATGTGCGGAAAAAAATTTTTTTTTAAAAAAATTCCGCGAGGTTAGCTTTCGGTTAGCGAACCGGGTAGCGCTCCGGGGAGCGAATTTTGTGGAAAATTAGTGAAAAAAGTTAGAGAAAAATAATAATTGTGAGTGATCAGATGTAGGGTAGCTCTGAGAAGAGCTTTTGGGTTTATGGTACATTTAGGTACTTATAAGTAGGTACCAATGCAGAGTCTTAAATTCAGAATGAAAATTCTGTTGCCCTCATCTGAGAAGTGAACTCCATCTCCTCTGTAGATATCTTGCATGTAGTAACGCAAGTTATTGTTGTACAGAGAGCCCATTCCATGGTCTCTCATGTAAGCTGAAACAGATTTGTTTACATGCTTCCTCGCTTTCTCAATTTGTGGACAAAATTGGTTGGACCACCTCCATTTCTGTCTTTGGCATATATTGGAATATACCAAGGCAGTTTGAGGAAAAAGTGCCATTAATTGCTCCAAGGTGTCCTTTAAAAGCATTTCCAGACCTACCCCTGTCAAAGTGCCCAAATCATTACCTCCACAGTGCACTATTAACAGGTCAGGTTTTGGCAAATGCATAAAGGTTTTCACCAATGGTATCAATTGGTGACATTTTAATCCTCTTTGGCCCAACCACTTAATTTCCACATCTTGTAAATTGAGGTTGTGTAAATTTCTGCTCTCAGCATACCTTTGAGCCCAGTGGATGTAACTATGTCCAACAATCCAGACGTTAAACATGGTGGAAGAAGGTTGTTCTGCAGTCAGATGAAGTGTGGTAATGAAAGGGCAGTTGAAACAGTAGGAGTTTCTAAAGAAAAAAAACTGTGGATTTACAATGCTAATGATTCATTAGCAGTGATTGGTGCATTTCCATTTCTGAAAACAGAAAGTTAGGGTGCATGGATGTGTTCTTTGAAAGATGTAATTTGAATGGTCAAGGAAGAAACATTTAATGAAAGATTGCACTGGATACGCAGGTGCACTGAGAGTTCAGAGTTCAATTGAAACATTGTTGTGTGAATTTGCAAACATGAGAGGTCTTCCAGGAGGTGGTTGCTATGGAAACAAGGCAGACAGGGCAGAGGGGGGAAGGGTTTTGATTTGAAAAAAGTGAGGGAAGAGGTATGATTGGCTAATATGAGAGATATGTGAAAAGAATATCTGTATTTCTGTGCTTTCAATAGCTGCAGCCTTTGGAGTGCATCCTTTTTCTTCTGCTGAAGACAATTTGGTGTATTTCTGAGACTGTTTTCAAAACTCAAAAAATATTTGCTAAGGTGAGAAAAGATTTATTTAATTTAGATAGAGAATAGTATGATTTAAGGAGAAAATGATGAAGAAAGCTGTGTTTTTAAAATGTGGTTTTGTCTCTAGTGATATACTAATAGAATTAGTTTCAAAGAGAAATTATAATTGCATATTTGGTGTAACATTCTGGCATGCAGTTACACAAGATATTGTAATACATGGAGGCCATTTCATGGTCTGTTATGTAAGCTGAAACAGATATGTTGCTTTTAAAAACGATTTAAGAAATCAATTACATTTCTAGATATGTACTGCTAGAGCTTCATAGGTTGTTTTGGGCCATATTTATAAGGTATTTGAGTGTCTAAGATGTTGTGTTCGCCTTTTAAAATGTAAAGTGTTCCTCATGGGACAAGTGTCTTGTAAATACGCTCCCACTTGTGCTTGGCAAATTTAGATTTTGATTATGGGAGTTACCTAGCCATGTTAATAGTGTCCCAAAAATGGTGCTAGGGCATTCCAGAAAACACTTTCATGTGTCTCAAGGACATTTTTAGTCATTTCTTCATGAATGCAGGTATACAATTGATTTATATGCTGTGTTTAAAAACGAATTTTGAAATGAATTAAATTTCAGGATATGTACTGTTAGAGCTTCATAGGTTGTTTGGGGTCATATTTAGAAGGCATTTTAGTGTCTTTGAAGTTATTTTTCCCTTTTTAAATGGAAAGCGTTCCTCATGGGGCCCTGAGCAGTTCTTAGCCATGTTATTTAATAGGAAGTGGATAACATGGCTAAGAGCATTTGCTGGGAAATGCATGAATATCGCTGATTTTTCTGCTATATTCATGCATTGTGGCCGTTTTTTTTCACATTGCTTCATAGGTTGTTTGGGTTCATATTTAGAAGGCATTTTAGTGTCTTTGATGTTATTTTTCCCTTTTTAAATGGAAAGCGTTCCTCATGGGGCCCTGAGCAGTTCTTAGCCATGTTATTTAATAGGAAGTGGATCACATGGCTAAGAGCATTTGCTGGAAAATGCATGAATATCGCTGATTTTTCTGCTATATTCATGCATTGTGGCCGTTTTTTTCACATTGCTTCATAGGTTGTTTGGGTTCATATTTAGAAGGTATTTTAGTGTCTTTGATGTTATTTTTCCCTTTTTAAATGGAAAGCGTTCCTCATGGGGCCCTGAGCAGTTCTTAGCCATGTTATTTAATTGGAAGTGGATAACATGGCTAAGAGCATTTGCTGGAAAATGCATGAATATCGCTAATTTTTCTGCTATATTCATGCATTGCGGCAGTTTTTTTTCACATTGCTTCATAGGTTGTTTGGGTTCATATTTAGAAGGCATTTTAGTGTCTTTGATGTTATTTTTCCCTTTTTAAATGGAAAGCGTTCCTCATGGTGCCCTGAGCAGTTCTTAGCCATGTTATTTAATAGGAAGTGGATAACATGGCTAAGAGCATTTGTTGGAAAATGCATGAATATCGCTGATTTTTCTGCGTTATTCATGCATTGCAGGCCTTTTTTTATCACATTTGCAAGCATTTCTTAGCCATGTTATCCAATGGGAGGTGGATAACATGGCTAAGAGCATTTGCTTCAAAGGTTGTTTGGGGTTATATACCATTTTTGGGAAATTATTAACATGCCTATCTAACTCCCATAATCAAAATCTAAATTTGCCAACCGCAGGTGGGAGCGTATTTACAATAAATTTGCACCATGAAGAATGTAAAATAGCATACTAGATACTCAAATAACTTATAAATATGATCCAAAACATCTTATGAAGCACTAGTAGTGCATATTTCCAGAAATGTATTGGTTTTCATTTAATGATTTACTTCATTGGTAGGCCTTCACATGTTTTTTTACCTTGGTTTTTTTTCAGTGAAAATCTTATCTGCAACCATGTGTTGGCCTCACCTCAAATAAACAAAACAGGTGATGGACTGAATGTGGATCAATGACACACATTCACCCCAGTCCAAAGATCTGGGCCTAAACAAACCTTTAGATAGGCTACATCTTATCGTCATCCTGAATTAATGATTTAAAATATTAGGGAGTGATTTATGAGTGTTGTATGCCTGTTTTGTACCATTGAGTGTCATTTTTGTGATGCAGTGCTGGTGGAAAATATTTGCTATGTTAAATAATTAGTACAGCATTAAGTTTTAGATGACTGTTATTTATTTACTGTTTGGTAATAGTGGTTAATAACATTTTATATTATATTTTTTCACAGATTCAACTGCAGATTCTTTCATAGTTTGGAAAATGCCTTCCAGAAGTCGAATACGAAAGGCTAGAAAACGTCAAAGACAGCAGGATGATGTTTTATTGCAGCAGTCCTCTTCCCCAAATACTTGTCAAAACACCAAGAAAGGTCCGGGTAAGAGCACGAAATCATTCTTAAGAAATATTTGTAGTAAAAAAAATTTTGCTCAAAAAAATGTGTCTCTTAACAAAAAGAGAAGTAATTTAAATGGAAAGGAGAGACCCATCACAAATGTTACTGGTAGAGGAAGAGATAACTCTGTGCATGATAGTAGAAGGAAACAACAGTTTAGGGACATTCGACAACGAATGTTCCGTAATAGGATATTAGTTAATTTATTGAAAAATATTAAAAAGAAAGGCCAACAGAAAGCGGCATTTTATAGGAAGAAGAAAAATGTAGAGAAAATTATTGATCATGCTTTTGAAATCAAGCGAAAGTTGTTTATTTTGGTAATCAATAGAATTAGGAAACTAAGCAAGGTAATTTCTGATTTCAAAACAAAAAGTAGATGGAAGAGAGTAGTAAATCGTACTAACTTTTGTGAAGTTTTTTCTGGAGAATGGATGCATAGTTCAAGTTCTGAGGCATTTTTTAATGAGGAGACTTATTTTCAGGATAATGATTTGGTGCATGCAGTTGACATCAGTGGTCGAGCTTATGAAGTGAAGGATGGTTGTCCAGTTGAAAAAGAACTACTTGTGACAACAGAGACAGAAGAGGCGCTAAGTGATGAGGTTTTAGGAAGACGTCCTAAGGGTCCTGTGTACATTTGGAAGTGTAGTTCTATTTGCAGTGTGCGACAGGTTTCCATCAATTTGCTATGTGATTTTATACGGACATTTAATAAGAAAAGTTTGAAGCAGAAAATGAAGTTGTTGCAAGATTTAGATCCTTGCAGAGTGAGACAAATGACAGGTTTGCGTGGTCATTCACTGGCTTGTCTTTCCAGGAGAGTATGCCAGAGTGTTTTTCATCATTTCAGGATGCTAGCAGTGCATCATAATAAAGTGAGAAAATTAGTGAGAATGTTGTATTATGCTAAGAGTCCAGCAATTATGCTTAAACAGTTATGTGCTGCTCTTTTGCATGGTTCTGAAATAGATGTGAAGAATCTTTGTGAAGAAATTGAGTTTTGTTACTTTGGTAGTAAAGATGAGAATGTTCAAATTGACCCTGAAGTAGAGGGTAATGTGGAAGATAATGTACAGGTTTCCAGTACAGATAATTTTCAGAAGGAAATTGCCACGTTTCAGATGAAATCAAGTGAGAGGCCTAATTTCACTTGTGTATGTTGTCGACGCACTTATTATAAGAATCAGACTAAGGTAGTGGATTTATATGCAAAAAGTGAAAGGGAAAATAATAGTGAATGGAAGGATTTAGCCACATACTTGATGGTAGAAAATTATTTTGATTTGGGATCGGATCAACGTGTGTGTACTTATTGTTGTAATAAATTAAACCAAAACCAGATGCCTGCTAGGGCAGTTCATAATAATCTGGAATTGGTTGAGATTCCTTCTGAATTGAAGGATTTAAATACTTATGAATCTATTTTGATTCAAAGTATCCATCCCTTTCAGGCTATTGTAAGAATGGAGCCAAAGACAGGGAAATTGCCTCCAGCAGATTTACAGAGAGGATTAAAGGGAAGAGTTGTTTATTTGCCTCTAGATTTGAACAAAAACATTAACACAATTGGAATAGAAAAAGTGGAAGAGGAACCTCTGGTTATCTTGGTTAATGGGGTTCCGACAAAGAATAAGAAAATATGGCAAGATTTAGTGGATGTTAGGAAAGTCAAAAAGGCAACAGTGTATTTGAAGAAAAATAATAAGTACTATAAGAATGTATATGTTGCAGAAGAGGAAGTAAGTGATGAAGAGGATAGCGATTTGTGTGCTGGCCAAATTGAGAAAGTAGAGGCCTCTAAAAGTGAAGAAATATATGAACATTATAGTGTTCATCCTTTGCATTCCAAGGAAGTGATGGGGAATGCTATTGAGTTGTTTCAAATGAAACAAGCCAAAGGGAGTCCCATTAGTGTTTGGGAGGAAAGTTTGGAAGCTCGGTGTTTCCCACAGCTATTTCCCACAGGTCAAGGAGGAAGATATGATGAGCGACCTCGTGAAATTCCTGCGTCTGAATACCGGACTTTACGATTGTATGCAGAAGATCCTAAGTTTCGGCAATGCATTCCCTATTTGTTTCATCTCCTGTTTGAAAGCGATCTGTCTGGACTGTCATATGCAGTGAACCACATCTTAAAAAGTGGTATACAGATGCGAAACATCTCGGCAAGTGACTTTATGCATAAAGTCAATGTCCAAGACAGTATTTTGGATTCTCACTTAATTAATCTCATGGCGTGTCAGCGTGGTACTAATGAGTACTGGTACCGTCGTCATGGTGACTTAAAATGTATGCTGAGGAACTTAGGAACTCCGACATGGTTCCTCACTCTGAGCTGTGCCGAGTATGGCTGGGATGACTTACTTGAATTTCTACGAGAGGCAAATGGAAATATTGAAAACATTGAATTCAAGACACCTGGAGAACTGTGTTCTTTGGATCCTGTGAATGTATGCAGGTACTTCAATCATAGATTTGAAGCTATGATGTCTTTCATCACAAATAAAAAGAATCCACCTCTTGGAGAGGTGTTGGATTTCTTCTGGAGAAAGGAGTACCAAGCAAGAGGTGCCCCTCATATACATATGTTGCTGTGGATCAAGGATGCACCTAAATTTGGAACAGATCCGGATGACTTAGTGATGAATTTCATCGAACAGTATTCTACGTGTGCTGTTCCAAACGCAACGGAGAAGAAAAGTCTAAGAGAACAAGTTCTACGTTTCCAAAGCCATCGTTGTGGAAAGTACTGTCGTCGTAAATTCAGAAACAAGGACAAGTTCTACACCAAATGTCGTTTCAACTTTCCACGACCGGTGATTTCTAAAGGAAGAGTGAACAGTTTGATGTCTTCGCTGCGACATAATGTGACGAGGAAATCACCCAAGAATACATACAATTTGAAAAGGAACGAAGAGTCCAAGTACATCAATGACTACAACCCAGTGATTTTGTCCATGTGGAATGCCAACATGGATATACAGTTTGTGGCTGACAACTGTATGGCTGTGGCTCGGTATGTGACATCTTACATCACCAAAAAAGAAAAGACCGAACTGAAGGATATGTGGGAGGACATTTCCCATGAAAAGAGCCTCAGCAAGAAGTTGTACAGTTTCAGTCTGAAGATGTTGTCGCATCGAGAAATCGGAGCTTACGAATGTTCTGATCGATTGTCTTCAGCAAGTCTCTATGCCAAATCCAGGAGTCTCGTTTGGGCGAGTCTTGGTCTTGCTGCAACGCGAAATCGAGTTCTAAAACCTGTTCGGGAAATTGAGTATTTGGCAGAAAAGGAACCAAACAGTACCGACATTTTGAAGACCAACATGTTGGATACATATTATCCAAATCGAAGCAGTCACCTTGAGAATATTTGTCTATATGAGGTTCTCCAAAATTATATATTCAAGAGGAACATCAAAGAAGATATTGAGAAAGGAGTGTATGCTGTAATTGGAAGTGAGGGATGCCTGGTCAAGCAAAGAAAATGCCAATTAGTAAACCATCGAAAATTAAGTGGCGAATCTCCAGAAAAAAAGGAGTTTTTCTATTTAGCACTTTTGCAACTTTTCAAGCCTTGGCGTGCAGAAGAGGAACTGCTTGGAGATTTCCTCTGTTACGAAGACTCTTTCAATGCAGCCAAGGAGTCCATAGAATGTCCTGCTTTTTCTAAATATCAAGAAATGCTAACTTTGGAAATTGAGCAGGAAGCAACGATTGCAGCCGAGATTGCCAGAGACAGTTCTCAGGACAGTCAGAGTTCTGTTTCATTGAGTCAAGATCCACTTGGAGGACCTATTATCGAAAATGAAGCTGCCACTGCTATGAATGAAGTAGAAAGAGCCATGGCACATGCTCAGGAGGATTCAGTTAACTTACAAGACTTGGAAAAACAACTCAACGTTGAGCAGAGGAAAATATATGATGAAGTTACCAAGGAAATTGAGCACGGATTAAGTCATGAGAAGAAAGAGTGCTCGTGTACGTCGTTGAAGCCTGTCCGACTGTACGTGAGTGGAGAAGCGGGAACTGGAAAAAGTTTCCTCATTAAAGCAATCTCTTGTTATTTGCAGGAAAGGACTGAGTCATCGCTGTCTTGTGTTGTCACCGCTCCTACTGGACTGGCAGCACATAATATTAAAGGTATTACTTTGCATCGTCTATTGATGCTGCCGGTGGAGCATGACAACAAATTACAATACAACAAGTTATCTGGAGATGCTTGCTGTGAAGTTTCAAGAGTTTTGAGGAAAATGAAACTACTTATCATTGACGAAGTAAGCATGGTTTCCAATGTCATGCTTGCCTTTGTGCATTTGAGAATGCAAGAAGTACTTAAAACTGAATATGATGTCTTATTTGGTGGGAAACACATTATTGTTTTCGGAGATCTTCTACAGCTGACACCAGTAAAAGGTCAACCTGTGTTCAAAATACTCACGCATGAAGATACCAGGAAGTGCCTAGGGAGCATTGGCAACGTCAATATATGGTTAAACTTCAATTATGCAGAACTGCATCAAAATATGCGTCAGGCAAAGGATGAAGATTACAAGAATATTCTACAAGATATTAGAATTGGAAAAGTGACCGAGCATGGGAAAGAAGCTTTAAATGCACGGTTACTGTCAAATTTGTATCCCAAACAAGATATTGTGCCTGAGAATATTTTTCAGAAAATTACTGAGAAGAAATCCGGGATATGTCTCATGCCAACTCTTGCAGAATGTGCCATCTTCAACAACAAAATGTTGAATTTAGAAAAGCAAGAGATTGTGAAACTTGAAGCTATCGACAAATTAGAGCATATGGGATCAACAATTATTTTGTCAGACAATTTGAAATCAAAATTGGATTCATTAGAGAAGACTATATCTAAAACAGCGGGTTTTGAAAAGACTTTGAATGTGTGTTTAAATTGCCGAATTATTTTGAGAAGGAATTTACATGTAGAAAGAGGTCTGGTAAATGGATCAATGGGTAATGTTGTTGATTTTGAGAAATACAGAAATAGAGATGGAATAGAATTTTTAAAAATTAAATTTGATGGCATTGAGGAAGTACAGCAAATTGGTCGTTGTTCTGCTAGGTTTTTGCTTGTTAAAGATTTATATGTTCGCCGTAAACAGTTTCCTGTTTGCTTGGCATATGCGGTGACAATCCATAAATCGCAAGGTTTAAGTGTAGACTGTGCATTGGTGAATATTGGCAGTTCTGTGTTCAAGGAGGGTATGGCATATGTGGCATTGTCACGAGTTAGAACTTTATCGGGATTGTACTTGATTGACTGTGATGTCACAAACATTTGTGCGGATCTAGATTGTGTTAAGGAATACAATAGGTTAAGAAGAGAGTATGCGCCACATTTGCCTCAATATCCTTTGTTTGAGAAACGTGTGGTAGGCCGCAAACGTAGAAATAGCAGTAATAGTAGGGAGGTTGTTGCAAAAAGACTAAAAGTCAATGAACCGAAAATTGTTAGCAGAAAGAAAGTGGATTCTGTTGAAGATGTTGTCGGTTTTCAATTTGAAAACAGTTCTGGTGTCAACTGCTATGCAAATGTAGTGGTTAATGTTCTCTTTTCACTAGAGAGTTTAAAAGAACAGATTCTGTTGAATTCTGAACAAATTTTATGCTGTTTGTTGAATTCTGTTTTCGAGAAATGTAGCAGTGATCGAACAAAAGTAGAAAGTGTGTCTGAAGTTCGTTATCTGTTAGATGAATGTTCAGGTCAAACAGACTTCTCTGAAAATAATCAGCAAGATTGTCAGGAGTTTTTAATGTATATGCTTGATATATTGCAAGTTGAGGGTGTAGATGTAGATCACCTGTTTGGGCTTTCTTATCAATGGCAGCATGACTGCGAGAACTGTATGGTATCAAGTACTACTAGTGTAGACTCAGAAAGATTTATATATTTAACTTTGCCAGACAGTAAATCAGTCTCCTTTAATAAGCTAGTAAATGCAGCGGATCACAACATGGAGTGTAGCCAATGTAAATGTGATATGATGTCAACATTATTTATACGTAGATATGGCCAGTATGTCATTTTAATGATGCAACGATGTAGGCCTGATGGAACAAAATTGTCAACTTTAATAAAAAATTTTGTGGCTTCTCAGCTGTCAATATCAGGGAGGACTTTTGTTACTGTAGCAATTATCTATCACGATGGTCCATCAACAACATCAGGACATTATACAGCTTACTTAAAGTCTGGAAACGGCTGGTCATTCTGTAATGATTCTGTTGTAACGTTCAAAAAAAAATTGCCGTTTGACCTTAAAAATTCTTACCTGGTGTTTTTAAAACCAAAATTTTAAGTAGAGGGAATGTAAGTCTGCAATGCTGTCTCGATTAAAAATTCAACTATATAAACCTAATGCAAGTAAGTCTGCTTCATAGTAAGCAGTATCAGTGTCATAGGAAAAGGAGAACATGACTGACAAAGAAGAGTAAGATATTAGTAGTCCAGGATTGTGAAAATAATCTCAAATATTTTATTTTTGAAAGTTGCGAAAATAGAAAATGTCGGGATTTGATTGGAAGAATTACAAGATTTGCGAATCGCGGCAACATGATTTGGCCTAGTGGAAACATGTGATATAATGAGAGAAGTTTTTTTTCTATGTAACATATTTCACGTATCGATGGAGGTTTTCTTTCAGAAAGTGGCGGGCTGAAAATATTTAAAGCACAACAGAGTGGATGCTGTTTATAGGAGATCCTTCGACGTCATTGAAAGTAAGTTAATTTTAAGAAGTTTTGAAATCAGATTTCTTAGGTTGTATGGGTTTTTTAAACACAGTCATTTTGATTGTGTTTTTTTTTCCCCGCTGTTACATGATGAATACCTTCAAGTCACTGATTTAAGTGAAATTTGATACATTCTGAGAACAGCAAAAATAAACCATTTAACATGTATAATTAATGTTATGCTTTTTGTCCTTATGATATACATTTAGAAATGTGTGGTACATATGGGTAAGGTGAGTTCTGTAAATATCAATTTTAATGCTTAGAGTGCTGTACTTCTGGGTAGTGTTTTTTTTTTATAAAAAAAAGAGGCCTCACCTCAAAGAAAGCTCTTGAAAGCACACATCTTATTTGCATCCTAAAACAATCATTTACAATGTTAGACACAATTTTATTATGACTTTACATCTTTTTTGCGCTGCTATTGCATCACTATTGTGAGACATTAGCAGTGCAAGAAAAACATCATGTTTCAAAATAGGCCTCAGTTCAGCAATATCAAGATACAGTTTCTTTCGAATATATATCTTTAGGATTGTGTAGGGAACGTAGAGAAGCAGAGACTTCTGTAAATGTCAAAGTTGTTGAAAAACTGTTTGTTTTTGAACCTTTTCCCTTGTCTTTTCTAATTTTTAAATACATGTTTTAATATTTTTTGAAATGTTTGTTCTTTGTTTTACAGATTGAAAGTATGAAAAAATATTTAAAAAAGGTAACAAGAATTATAAGGTAAATGTTTTCCACTCTTTTTACCCGCAATGCACTGCTGATGATGTCATTGACAGTATCTCTCATTTACTCTCTCTAGCTGTCTTTCTTTTTACATTATTCTCTGTTTACTTCCCTTATACTAACTCTTCTTTTTTTTTAAAAAAATATTTTTTTTAGTTCGCTTAAAGTTCGCGAACCGGTCAGCGAACTTGAAGCGAACCAAAAGAAATAGAGCTTGCCAGAGTGATAAACATTCTAGCAATTTTGTTTGAAAGGGGAGGTAGTTCTGAAAAGAACTGTTTTTTTTTGTTTTTGTTGTTTTATGTTTTTTTTGTAATTTTTTGAACATTTTTTGATTTTTTTGTATTTTTAGAACTGTTTTATGTTTTTTTTGTGTTTTTTAAGGAGGGGAGACAACAAAAAACAGGCTTTCAAAACGGCTCAACTGGAGCAAAAAAAAAGAAAATTACTTTTTGGGTGCATTAGGGCACTTATGATTTTCATATGCAATGTTCATGAGGTTGACACTCATGTTGCCATATGACAGCATAGCACCACAGTAAATACAAGACACCTTCATGTGCTGGAAGTTACGTTGGATGTTTGGCACAGTCTCTTGTGCCTCTCTTCCCGTCAAAGACAATGTGGATGTAGATCTTGCCACAGGAGTTGCCGTCGGATTGTCTTCAAGATCCCTCAACTCAGCCCGGCTGTAGTTCAAGGGATGCCACCTGCTCATGTGACGGTGCATTGTATAGTTCCCCATACTGTACTTCTTTTCTGTGCCTCTCGACAATCTGTGGTCACAGATGAGGCAGGTGGCATATTTTGCATTCACTTTCTTGGTTCCAGGAGGGATGGTGAAAAACTGCCAGATGAAACTGGTTTTTCGTTTAGAAACCCGGGGCAACTCATCAACAAATTGTTGTCCCTCTCTCTCCTCTTCTTCTTCTTCCTCATCTTCCTCCTCTCTGTTAGTCATAATTTGACTGGGTGGTCCTCTCTTCTTATGGGGAGGTGGAGGTGGTGGTGGGGGTGCACCAGCTGCAGCAACAATGGAAGCCATTGTGGATCTTCAGATAAATGGTCTTTCTCTCACCAAGATGAAAGTCAGAGTGAGGAAATAAGGAGGGGTTTACTTGATTTGGGGAAAACAAAAGTTCTGAGCCAATGAAAAGTGTTATTTTTAGGTCACATGACCTAGTCATACATCATTTGGAAACCAAAAGTGAAATGAACCAATGAGAAGTTTGATAAACAAGTCACATGACCTGTTCCGCTTACGTTACGCGGCGCGCGCCGCGTCCCAGATCGCTTCCGGTTCGCGGTCCGGAGCACTTCCGGGAGCGCTAACGCGGCGCGTCATTAGACGCATTACGCGATAACGTGATACGTCGCGCTTCCGCGGCGCGTCACTGTTCCGCTAACGTAACGTTGACCGGTTCGCGGACTAGATCGCGGCATCAAGATGAGCTAACGGAAAGCTTCCCGGTTCGCGAACTAGAAGCGAAGAAAAAAAATATTAAAAAAAAAATTATCAATAAACATCTAAATATATTTTGGGATTTAAAGAATAATACATTTTACAGCTACAGATGTTAGCTTTTAAAAAACCAATGAAATTCACTGAAAAAACCATAGGTTATAGACCATATATAGTTAGAAATTTGCATTTAAAAAACCATTGAAATTCAATGAAAAAACCATAGGTTATAGACCATATATAGTTAGGAATTCGCATTTACAAAACCTTATTTTACTCGCATAAAACCATTGAAATTCCATATATAGTTAGTTGCGCTAACTATATATCGCGCACCCGCAATCCACTGCTGATGATGTCACATATTACATCATTCATGACATGGTCAGTGACATCACTGATGACATCACTGATGACATCTCAAATGACATCACTGATGACAACATCCAGTGACTGTATGTTTCTGTGAAGTTAAAATATGTCTTACATATTGAAGAATGAGTGGATGTATAAGTGTCTGGATGAAGGATTTAGTAGGTGCATGACTGACTGTATGAGTGAGTGATTAAATGTGTCTCACTGAGTGCATGGGTTAGTGACTAAACTGTCTTAATTTGTGCATCATTATGTCTGTTGTTCTGTAAACTGTTGCATGTGTTGATAAGTAGCTATATGAGTAACTATATGGGTTATTGATTGGTTACCTTAGTATTTGTATGGGAGACTGAGTGTGTGTGTGGGTGGCTGGGAGGTGTATGACTCTGTGCATAGATGTGTGAGCAGTTGATTCACTAGAGGTATGGTTTCAAAAGTGCATGTGGTAACAGCTGTATGGGCGGTTGACTGTGTGCATGAGTGTATTGGTGAGTGAATGGATATCTCAGTGCTACATGTCAAAGTAAGTACATATGTAAAACACAGTACATGTGAGAGTTGACATATATAAATAACTGTGCATAAGAGCCAGTGAATGTGTGAGTGGCTGTATGGATCATTGTGAACTTGTATCAGGGATTGTATAAGAGAGTAAATATGTGTTAGTATATGTTTGAATAAGTAAAGTTTGTATAACTGTATAGTTGAGGAAATGGAGGTGTGATTGATTCTTTGCATGACTGACTAGGTGTGTGAGTAACTCCATGGATGAGTGACAGTCTGTGAGTGTCTGTTTACACTGATTGTATCTAAGGTTATATTAGAGTCTGAAGAGGTTCATCGTATTATCACATGAATGATATCATCAGTGATGTGATCAGTAATGTCAAATGAGATGTCATCAGTGATGTCATCAGTGATGTCATTTGAGATGTCATCAGTGATGTCATCAGTGATGTCACTGACCATGTCATGAATGATGTAATATGTGACATCATCAGCAGTGGATTGCGGGTGCGCGATATATAGTTAGCGCAACTAACTATATATGGAATTTCAATGGTTTTATGCGAGTAAAATAAGGTTTTGTAAATGCGAATTCCTAACTATATATGGTCTATAACCTATGGTTTTTTCATTGAATATATATATATATATATATATATATATATATATATATATATATTCACTGAAAAAAACATAGGTTTCACACCAGTTATAGTTAGGAATTAGCATTTAAAAAACCTATTAAATTCACTGAAAAAACCATAGGTTTCACACCAGTTATAGTTAGGTGGAAATTTTACTCGCATAAAACCATTGAAATTCCCACGTTATAGTTAGTTGGACTCACTATAACTTGCGCGTGCAATGCACTGCTGATGACGTCACATATTACATCACTCATGACATGGTCATTGACATTACTCATGACATCACTGATGACATCTCAAATGACATCACTGATGACATCATCCAGTGAATGTGTATCTTTCTGAAAAATAAATATTTTTTTATATGTATATCTAAAGGTTGATGGAAGAATAAATGGGGGAATAAATGTCTAAATGGATGTTTTTTTGTGTAAAATTGATTGATTAACTGACTTATTAAATGTATCTTAGTGAATACATATATTAGCGAGTAATGTTTAAATATTTAAATATCTGTATCTGTGTCTCACTTTGTGTATAAGTGGCTGCATGGGTTGGTGAGTAGCTACATGAGTGTGTATATGGGTTATTAGTTGTTTTTTTGAGTATCAGTATCAGTGTCTGTATGGTTCGGTGGGGTATATTACTTAGAGCACAGATGCATGAATGAGTGACTCACTATTTGTATGTATTTTGAAGACAGCATGTGTGCAAGACTGTATGGGTGGATGATTGTGTGTATGGGTGGGTTAGTGAGTATGTGTTTTTATAATTGATTGTTTAAGAGAGTAAATATGTTTCCGTTTCTGTAGAAGTATGTGTAGTGGTGTGTATATAGCAGTATAATCAAGTAAATGGTTTTTTGATAGTTTATTTGCATGTGTGAATTTGTGTGTGAGTAACTATATGGATGAGTATTAGTGTGCAACAGGATGTATAGGTGTATGAGTACATATGATGAGTAAGTACATGCATGAGTGACTATATAGAACTGTTGGTGAATGAGTGGATGTGTATGTAGATGTTGGAATTACCTAATAAGTTGTTGTAATTGGTATTGGTTTCTCCTTTTTTAAGAAACTGTTAGTTTCTATTTTTGAATGTGTGTGTCAAAGGTTATTTTATGCTGATAGGAGGTCTGCCACTTTGTCACAAGGATGTTGTCATCAGTGATGTCATTTGAGATGTCATCAGTGATGTCATGAGTGATGTCACTGACCATGTCATGAGTGATGTAATATGTGACGTCATCAGCAGTGCATTGCACGCGCAAGTTATAGTGAGTCCAACTAACTATAACGTGGGAATTTCAATGGTTTTATGCGAGTAAAATTTCCACCTAACTATAACTGGTGTGAAACCTATGGTTTTTTCAGTGAATTGAATCTTTAAATAAGAATATTACAGAATTCCACTCTGAAATAGAACCTATGGAAGATGACAGTTTTTCTGAACGTTTGGCAAAAAGATTTGGGGCAATTAAGGAATGGTTCACTGACATTGGCAGTTCAATTATTGGCAAAGTACTCTATCCTGTTATAGTTATTGTTATAGTGACACTTCTGTTAAAAATCAATTGCATGATTCACAAAAGAAAGAAGCACATGAGGGAAAAGAGGAGGATTTATAAGCTCAAAAAGGCTCAAGTGAAGGAGATTGAAATGGATGAGTTCCACAGGACTCAAAATGATAGACCAAGACAGAGACAGACTGATGAGACAGGAGTTTAGACTTACTAATACTGAGAGAACTCATTATTTGACATTTATAAAAGTAAAATTTAGTATACATTTTTGTGGGTTTTGTTTGGTGATTTTAAAATCACCAGAGGAGGGAGTTGATGGAGCGGATTTTCAGATTTATTTCTAAAAAGTTCGTGACAAATGAAACTCTCGTGATTTTTATTTTTACTAATGTGTGTTGCATGATTTGTGTGTTTACTGACTCAACCTAGATTAATATGCACCATCATGAACATGTGGGTTTAATCATTTGTGCTCTTGTTATGTTTGTCGTTTTGCTTTCAGAATAATACATTCACTTTGTCTCTTGTTTGTTATTTACTAACTGCAGCCGTTTTGGAAATAATAGCATGTGCATTCTTTAAATGTGCTTTTGTTTATGTATTGTTTGTCCCATGTGTATGTGTTTGTTTATTTGTTTGTAAAGCAAAACTAGGTAACATAGCTAATGGGTTAAACTTAGTGGGAAAGGGTGGGTAACAGAATAATTATTATTTCTCGAATTAATTATTGTCTTGTGTTTCTTTGCATACTAGACACCCTCATTGCATTGCATGCAAAAGGCTTGAGGCCTACTTCTAACATGGATGACAGAAAAGCTTGACCAGAGTGAGCCTTGCACAGCTATGCAGGAATGAAAAATTATATCTTTCTACATTAATTCTTGGAGAGGCTTGCAAACAAAGGCTGTGTGGAAGTTTAGACATTTGGTTCAATTTGTTCCTTGGTCAAGGCCGTACTTGTCGTTCGGCAGCGGAAAGGCGGAAAAGCATGAGCGGACGAAGGAAACCTTTGCTCTTGTTAAATGTTACTTTCTTCGGAAGCTGCCGGTGTCATATTCATGAACAATAGTACTTTTGAAAGTGACTCTGGCTATGTGAGAGACGGATGATGACCACATCGAAAGACATCCAACTACCAAAGAGATTCAGTTCTGCTTGAATATTTGTATTCTTTTAGTTAGTTTTAGATAGGAAAATACTATAAGAATTGCCCCCTTGGTGAGAGCACTGTTCGATCGATCCTGTCCTCCAGAGACGCTGCCAGTTTTCCCTTTCACGTAAGACTTTATTATTTTGCTTACTTACAGGTCTCTACTTTAGCTAAGTTAGGGAAATAGGCTATGGAGAAATAGTTAAATAACTGTTTGAGTTTTCCTCATGCTGATGTTGGTTCATTGAATTACCATGACCTTTTTGTGCCACTAATATTTTGTGATTGAAAATAGAATTATTAAATAAAAGTTTAAGCTTTCTTTATGAAATAAAATTAATCAAATGGATTTTTGAAATGACAAGCTGGTCTTGATCGTTTCTTTGCGTTACCATTAGTTATCCATTGCCTTTATGAATGACTTAATTAATGTATTGTGTTAGATTTGAATAATTAGGTCATATGATTCAGTAGGTCAAAAATACAAATCTTGCAAAGAATGGGCCTAGTGATAGATTTATAAATAATGGTGAGTATCCTGGTGTAGAGATTATATATGACATTGAATTTCTTTAGACCCGCTGGATCACCCCTTTGTTAAAACAAAGTAGGTCTCTAAAGTGCCCCCGTACCTGGCTGAGCCATGCGCCTTCCTGCGTGTGGCTGGGCGATGTGTGGGGACGGTGGCCTCTTGGCTTCTCCCTCGGCGAGTCTTCCGGGTCTCCCTCTCGCTCCGACGTTCCGTTGTCAGCTTGCTTGGTCCTGGGTTCGCTGGATTTTCCCACCGACTCTGCGTCCTCAGTCCCTTGCTCCTCGCGTCGGTTTCTTCTCCTCGGCTCGATGTCTCCTCGGCACACCAGCAACTCCGCGTCTTCCGGGTCCACCTTTTCTTCTGTTGCCGCCAATGAGGACAGGCCGTCGTCCTCTGACGTCAGGGGGTTGGGTTCAAAGTCTGGGAAGTCCAGGCTTCCCTTAAAGGGCCCGGACAAGTCCTGTAGGGGAGACGGAGAGTCAGTCACGGGGAACAATATAGGTGACTCCGCGACCCTGTGACAAATTTCCCCCCCCTAGCTTTTCCCGTTCGGGAGAAAGTGGATAATGGGAGAGGAAGTCAGCATTAGTTTGGTTCGTGCCCTTTCTATGGCGTGCTTCAAAGTCAGTAAATAAAGTGAAATGATGACCTTCTAGGTAATCACGGAGCTTGTCGATGCTCCATTTGACTGCTAGGCACTCTTTTTCAATCGTCGAGTATGCGATTTCCCTAGGAAATAACTTCCGACTCAGATACAAGAGGGGTTTTTCTCTCCCTTTGTTGTCCAGTTGTGACAATACCGCCCCTAGACCTACACCTGATGCATCAGGTTGTAGGAAGAATGGTTTCTCGAAATTGGGGGTCATTGGGACTGGAGCGGAGGATAAGATGTCCTTAAGTTGTTGGAAGGCGGTGCAAGCCTGAGGAGAGGGGCTTTTATAGGGCAAAGAAGTAGCAGTCTTTTTTAGCATATCAGTTAGGGGAGCAGAGACTGAAGCAAAGTGCGGAATGAAGCGGCGATAGTAGCCGACCAGACCCAGGGAAGCCCTAAGATCTCTTCTGGTGGTAGGAAAGGCCTGTGATTTTATGGCTTTTATCTTTTCTTGTTGGGGGAACAGATGACCTTCTCCCAGTACGTAACCAAGATACTTAACTTGAGTAAATGCCATTCATGATTTTTTTGCATTTATATGTAGCCCTGCTTCTTGTAAGGCCCCTAGTATTTTTTCCAGGTGGTAAAGGTGGGCTTCCCAGGTGGGACTGTGGGCGACTATGTCGTCCAAGTAGGCAGCTGCGAACTGGGTGTAATGGGCCAAGAGGGTGTCCATGAGACGTTGAAACATCGCGGGAGCCCCATGCAGGCCAAAAGGAAGAACAGTAAAATGAAATAACCCTTCAGGGGTCGAAAAGGCAGTCTTCTCCTGATCTTGGGGAAGAAGGGTTACTTGCCAATAGCCCTTGGTGAGGTCAATTGTTGTTATATATTGGGCCTCACCAAGGCGCTCGATTAGTTCGTCCACCCTCGGTAGGGGATACCCATCCTGTTTGGAGACTTTGTTAACAGCCCGAAAGTCGATACAAAACCTAGTGCTCCCGTCCGGTTTCGGCACTAAACCACCGGAGACGACCAATTGCTTTTGGAGGGAACTATTATGCCTGCTTCTAACATTTTATTTACTTCTGCTTTTAGCAACTTCCTTCGTGCCTCGGGGACGCAATAGGGCTTTTGTTTTACTGTTACTCCAGCAGGGGATGGGATGGAATGTACCGCTAGCGTCCTTCGACCAGGCTGATCTGAAAAAATTTGATGATGTTTCAAGAGTAAGTTCTGTACTTCTTTTTTCTTATCTTCAGTAAGATCAGGGTTTAGGACCGTTTGATCCACTGTGTGTGGGACGGACATGGCAACAGATACTGATTGACATGTACGTGGCAGGGAACCCAACCACTTTTTCAAGATGTTAATGTGGTATATCTGGGTTCTAGAGGGTGAAAGTTTTAGTACATAGGTGGTTTTTCCTATTTTCCGGACCACAGGGAAGGTTCCTTGCCTCTCCTTATGGAGTTTGTGAGTGGAGGTTGGTAAGAGGACAAGGGCCCAATCACCTGTGGCCAGTTCTCTCCATTGTTTTCCTTTGTCTTAAAAGGTTTTCTGCTTAACTTGGGCCTTCTTAAGGGTCTCATATGACAGGGTCCTTAGCTTATGTAACCGTTTTTTTAGCTGTTCTGAGTATTCCAGAAGTTCTTGGGTGTCCTGTGTCCCTGCTCTTTCCCAGCTGTCTCTGGTGATCTCTAACAGGGTGCTGGGTTTTCTCCCAAAAAGGAGCTTAAAAGGAGAGGCGCCCAGGCTGCTCTGAGTTTGGCTTCTTAAAACGAACAGTGCTAATGGAAGCAATTGGTCCCAACGTTCCCGTCAACGGTTAGGAGCTTCTTTAGGGTGGTTTTCAGGAGGCCACTATACCGTTTGACTAAACTGTCGGTTTGTGGGTGGTAAACCGAGGTGCGAAGGTGTTCGATATTTAAAAGGGCACATACCTGTTTCATGAGGCGAGAAACAAAAGGTGTTCCTTGGTCCGTGACCAATTCCTTGGGAAAACCCATTCTTGGGAATAATTCCACAAGTTTTTGGGAGATAGCTGTCGTTGTGGCTGCCCTTAAAGGAAATGCCTCTGGATAACAGGTAGCGTAATCTAGACAATCATGACGTACTGGTAGCCCACTGTTAATTTAGGAAGAGGTCCCACTATATCAACTCCAATCCTGTCAAAGGGCTTCCCTATGATCGGGAGGGGTAATAAGGGCACTTTAGGAGGTACATAGGTGTTGCGCTTCTGGCAAATGGGACACTCTTGACAATACTGTTTCACCTGTGCATACACCCCTGGCCAGAAGAAGTTTTGGACGATCGAGTCAGTGGTTCTTTCAGCTCCTGAGTGCCCTGCGAGAAGATGGGCATGAGCATAAAACATGACTTGATCACGAAAATCGGTGGGCACAATCAGTTGGGGGGGTTGCTTGGTCATGGCCCAGTCTATATAAGAGCCCATTCCTTTCCACAAAAGCTGGGTAGATGAGCTTCCCCTTGGTTTTGTTGTCCTGAGCATTTTGCCAGGCTTGGGTCAAAGAGACATCGTTTAGTTGGGCGGTTCGAAAGTTGGTATCTGTTGCCCAAGGTTCTGACACCAACAACCCTGCCCTACTTGTCTCTAGTTGCTTGCTCCTTTGTAATGCTTCAGTCATTAGGGTAGAGAAACACACATTGTCAGTACCTATGATAAGGGGTTCAGGCAATTCAGGGAGTACATCTAATTCGCACTGTACTTGGGTACCTTCTTCCGTTGTGATGGTAACCCTGGCTAAAGGATAGGTTCGAATGTCCCCATGTACGCATTTTATTCTGACTGTACGACCTAACAAGAGAGAAGGGTTTGGAATTAAGCTTTTCCTGATACTAAATGGCGACATCCTGAATCTAATAAGGCCTGGGTCTTCTGATTATTGAGAAAGACACTTACGTAAAAAGTGGGGCCGGTTTCTTGAGCATACATGATGGTGCGTGGTAGGTATCCTACTTCCATTGGCTCTTCTTCTTTCTCTTTCTTTTTACAACAATACCTCGCAATATGGCCCCATTCCCCTAACTCATAACATTGGGGACTTGTCATAACCGGAGGTTCGAGCTTAGGGGGACGGGGTCTGAAAGGAGGCTTTGTCGGGGTTTTGGTTATCTTCTTTTCTATTTTCACAGGGGGTTTATTGGCGTTGTTTCTTTCAGCCTCTGGGAAGTTAGGACGGTTTTGGGCTCGGCATAAGAAGTGGCCATTTCTATCGCATGTTCCAATGTTAGCCCTGCATGCTGGCTAAGCCATCTTTGAGTCCCATATGGTAGAGCTTCAAGAAATTGCTCAGGATATATCTTGCTCATAACGTCTTCCATAGTCGAGTCCTGCGGTTTCAACCATCTGTCAGCTGCATCTTTTAATTTGTAAAAAGAAATTTTGGGTGTGTCATTTGGAAGTCCCTTTTCTTGTCGGAATCGCAACCTATGACTCTCATCATCGACCCCAAGCCTATCTAAAACAAATTGTTTTACATGTCCATAGGCCCCTGTACCGTCTTTGTTGGCTAGCTGATACGCTGCTTGTGCCTCTCCTGATAGAAGAGGAGGGAGATAGAAGGGCCATCTTTCTCCCGGCCATGCACTGGCTCTAGCGGCCCTTTCAAAGTTCAAAAAGAACAAAATGGGATCGTCACCCGCTACATACTTTTGGAGAGGTACCACGACTCCTGGAGGGGCAGCGGCGCGGGTTTACCCGAGGGCTACTAAAAGCTGGTTTTGTCCTTCGGCTAGTTTAGTCAGGTTATCAGCTTGCTGTTGGATGGCGGCCGTGAACGCGGCTCTATCATTGTCAGCTTGTTCCGTGGCCTGCCCTATAGCCCATTCCAATTTGGCCTGTCCTTCTCTCATTTGAGTAAGCAAGGTCTCCATCTTGACAGACGGAAAGCTCCTATCTGGCTCGCCACTTGTAACCTTATGGGTATACAAGGAGAGAAGGAGCCACTAATAAGGTATCGAACAGCAAGTTTTATTAAGGTTTTTCTTCACAATGCAGTTCAACATGCAGTTCCGACTATCCCAGGGGATTCGGTTGTCTTCCTGCTTTGTCTTCGGTTGTCTTCACAGCCCGGTCTCACCGTCTCACCCGGTTGGAAGAGGAGAAAGGAAACGTGGCAGTTAGTTCACTGCTTGAGTCTAGCAAACTAAAAATGGGGCAGAGAGTGAGGGTAACATTCGCGAGGAGGAGATAGACCGAACAACTGTCACCAGCAGCGACCCCGTAAGAATGGTAGCCCGAAGTGCTGTGTTAAAAGTGCTCAAAGTAACTGGTGGCCTGGAACGATGGTCCCTCCCGCTCCCTCCGTTACCCGGTCCCCCCTTTGTTAAAACGAAGTAGGTCTCTAAAGCGCCCCCATATCTGGCTGAGCAGGCGTCTTCCTGCGCGTGGCTGGGCGATGCGTGGGGAGGGTGGCCTCCTGGCTTCTCCCTCGGGGAGTCTTCTGGGTCTCCCTCTCGCTCCGACGTTCCGTTGTCGGCTTGCTTGGTCCTGGGTTCGCTGGATCTTCCCACCGACTCTGCGTCCTCAGTCACTTGCTCCTCACGGCGGTTTCTTCTCCTTGGCTCGATGTCTCCTCAGCACACCAGCAACTCCGCGTCTTCCGGGTCCGCCTTTTCTTCTGTTGCAGCCAATGAGGACAGGCCGTCGTCCTCTGACGTCAGGGGGTTGGGTTTAACGTCTGGGAAGTCCAGGCTTCCCTTAAAGGACCCGGACCAGTCCTGTAGGGGAGACGGAGAGTCAGTCACGGGGAACAATATAGGTGACTCCGCGACCCCATGACAATAACTTAATTCTAAAGGAGCGCAACCTGACTCATTGTGTACAAGAGACGTTACACCAGTACCTAGTAGACTCAAAATTGTCTTGCTCCAGATAGCTGGGGGAGATAGCTGATGAGTGGTTGAGAACCAGGGTTTTCAATCAGCACCAAGGGATAGAATCCAGGAAGGGGTGGTGGGGTGTTAGGCCCACAAAAGTCAAAGGAGGGAGGTGGTAATCCCACCACAGAGACACCCTCAGTACCCCAGAACCCCAAACAGGAGGAGCAGAAATCTCACCCCAACTCTGACAAGCAGAGGCAGGGGAACCCAGGGTCGAAAAGGTACTTTGACTGTCAGCAGTCAGGTCAGGTGGTTAGTACTGGGCTGTCCAGGGTAGCCATAAATGGGGACACCTTAGATGAGGAGGTCCTCCTAGTGTTTTGTTGGTAGACAAGGCCAGATGGTAAGCAGATGATTTCTGAGGTTGGGAGTAGGCACTTCCACTCCATTCAGGTGGATGGGATCCCTGCCATTGACCTGCGAGACATTTGCCTGTCACACTACAATGAGTGGCAGGGTTGTGTCCCCAAACATGTATGTGCCAAGAGAGACAAGGAGAGTGAGGGTAGCCACAGGTCAGGTCATAGCCAAACCTGTAGTCATAGTGCCTCTAGAGTGGGAGGGTACCCTTAGGTGGTAGTCGTTGCAGACCTCCCCTTAGATTGTCTCCTGGGCAATTATCTCCCAGAAGTTGCCCCGCAACCTGAAGTTCCTGGGGAGTTAGCTCCTACAGTTAAGAAACTAGGGTCCCAAAATAAAGAGAAAAAAGAGGAAAGGTAAGCTTGTCTTAAATAGGGTTCCAAATAAGCCACAGGTCTTAAGTCCCAGTAAGGGAGAACCCCAGAGTTGGCACTGGTGAGGCTTCACCTGACCAGAAGGAAGTCCTGAGAAGTCAGGTAGCTGTTAAACAGCAGGGTGCCAACCATGCACTGACAGGAGGGAGAGTGGGAGGAGGGTGTCTGCTACAGGATGTGGTAGTTCCCCACTCTAAAAAGCAAGAGAGGCTTCAGGGACACACAGTTGCCCCTAAAGCAGCTCTGCCACCTTTCAGTGGAGAGCTGAGGGTGTGGTTCTGGATTCTGATAGTGGTCAGTAACCTCTGCTGGGTGCTGGCATTCATGGTAGCACTGTACTTGGCATGGGAGGCAGACCCCGTGGCCAAAAGTTAGTTAGGCACTCTGACCCTGCTAGTCACGGTGGGGTTGCTCAAGTGTTGGATAATCTCAGTGGGTAAACCAGGTGTTGTCCTAGCAAACTTAGGGATAGAGGAGGTGGGTACCTCACTACCTAAACTAAAGAGGGAGAAAAAAAAATAATCAGCAGTGGGGAAGTTTCATTTTAGAATGGGTCCTGTAACTGTAGAGATGGGTCAGTTTCCAAGTGGAAGTGACCTTAGCAGGAGGATGTAAGCAGGGGAAGGCTCAGTAATTGTACAGCCTGATTTCTGCTCTTTCTTTTTCACCTGACAGACCAGGGAAACTATCCCAGGGGTGGGGTGAGTCATCCGGGCTGTTGGTTGGGGTTAGGGGGGGAGTTGTCAGAGAAATCAGGGCCTGTTTGCAGTGTCCCCCCACTTTCTCCCCCCTCCCATTTTGACCACTAGATGCTGGTTTTCTGACTCTGACTGTGCCCTGGGCTCTGCTAAACAGACCCAGGGCCTGTGCTCCATGTTATGTTATGTTATGTTATTTTAATTTATTCAGCGCACAGATACTCTGAAGTGTCCCGGCGCTAGCAGCAAAAAGAAGCAGGAGAAGCTCAGATACCAGATTTAAAACAGAAGAGTTGTAAGGGCTTTCCTGAACAGAAAAGAATCAGAAGTGGCTCTTAAGGCCAAGGGAAACTCGTTCCAGGCCAAACAGGCCTTGCGGGCAAAGAAATTCCCACCCAGTCGCTGGCGCTTAAATTTCGGCGTCTGCATTAGCAGCAACAAAGAAGAAGGCAGCTGTCTCGCTGGGGTGTAAAAGGCGAATCTCTTCTGTAAATAACTAGGACCAAGACCGTAAAGGGCCCGTTGCACAATGGAGAGCATTTTGAATTTCAGACGAATTTCCACCGGGAGCCAATGCAATGACCGTCGAAGAGCCCGGGCACTGTGCCTGGAAGACTGCCCGCCTAGTAGTCCGGCGGCTGAATTTTGGACCACCTGCAATTTCTTCACAAGATAGCCTGGGAGAGAATCAGTGTACGAACAACCGTCTCTCTAGCTGAATTCGGAAGGAAGGGCAGAAACTTTCTCAGACTTTTCAGCACCCCAAAGCAGGAGCCGGGCAGTTTTTTTTACATGTGTCCCAAAAACCAGGGTCTCATCGAACCAAACATCAAGGTTCTTGACCGCACCCTTATTCACAGGTGGACAAGGAAAACCGGGCGGGCCAAAATCTCTCTCTGAAGTCTGGAGCAAAAGAGCCAAACAGCAGTACTTCAGACTTTCCCTCATTACACTTGAGCTTGGCATTGGCCAGCCAGTGGAAGACCGATGACAGACACTGATGGGGTCTCTCGACCAAATCCTCCTCCTTGCTCCAGGTGAACAGCAGCTGGGTGTCATCAGCGTAGGCCATCACCTTAGCCCCCTGAGACTCCGCCAAAAAAATCAGTGGAGTCACGTAGATGTTAAATAACAGCGGGCTATGTGATGACCCCTGTGGCACCCCAGTGGAGACCCTCATAGGGACAGAGGCACAAGGGGGAAGCCAAACCTGTTGCAGTCTTCCCTCCAAAAAGGAGTTGATCCATTGTAGGGCCGACCCCGAAATTCCTATCTCAAAAAGGCGGGTAAGGAGCATGGCATGAGGCACCGTGTCCATATAAAAAGTACATGGTAATTAAGTATAATTACAATTGGCAATGACAGACCACTGTAAGTCCCTAGTATATAATAAGACAAGGGGGAATTCAAACTACCTATAAATCCCTAGTATACAATAGGCCAGGGATGTTTAGAGGCCCTGTTGATTTCCTACACTGGAGTGTGCCCTATGCTGGTGCCCTCTGTAATTTTAAAAGCCAGCCCTGCCTTGCAATTTGGATTTAAAGAATTATTCTACCCTATTTTGAAATATGAGTCATCATTAAGGTCTCCTCTAGTGCCTCGGGGGTAGAGTGCCATGTACATATAAGCAGGGACATTATAAAATAAGTAATTTAAGCCCCAGTGAGGAGAAAAACTGCCAATTTCATTTTCCCCCATTGTACTGAATGGCTCTATAGGCTCACATGGTAAGATTTTATTTAAACATAATTATGGGTAGGAGGTACGCCAAAATACACTTCAAGGCCTCAAACTAATAATTAAGATAAATCCAACAGCTTGCCACTGTCAGACTTATAATAACTATGACAGAAAATAAGTTATTAAACTTTCTTTTCTGTGAGCCAAAATCCAGCCTTTCAGCTGTTCTTTCCTGATTGGTCAGTATGTGTCCAGGCTGCTCTAACAGGTGTGAAAAGCCCTGCTAGAGAGACAAGGGGTTTCCTGTGGGCGGAGACATACAAGCTGCAGAGCAGATGGCAGGAAAGGGATGAGGGATAGCTAAACTGCTCATTAAAGATAGAATGAAGCTTTAGGACATCACAGGATGATCCCCATATCCTGCTACCCCAGCCACACAGGTGCCCCGGTATTTATAGTAGGGAGAGGGTTGGAAGGGGAGTGTTTAGGAAAATTATCCACACCAGTAGGTTGGGTTAGCCTGATCCAGCTCCCCTGGAGAGACTATCTCCATGTTGGACTTTGAGAGAATGGTGCTTTCCATGACAAGAATATGTCATACTTTGGAGGAATAGGTCATTTACCTGGTTGGCACCTTGCTTCCCATTGGTCAGGGGTTCCCAAGTGCTTGACTCCAAGAAACTGTGAATAAATATGGGAGAGCTGCATAGCTCTCCAGATCCGCTGCCTGAAGAGACAAGAAGAAGGACTGCCTGCTGACGCCCTGGCCTGCACCAAGATGACTGCACTCACCAGGACTGCATCTGCTGCACACTGTGGTACTCCGCACCAGAAGAACTTTGCCTGACTCTGAAAGTCTAAGGAGTGGACTGCCTGCAAGCTACAGGTTGACAGAGCCCACCTCAACCATGTCCACCAAGAGTCCCCATCCTGGAGTGTATCCAGTGGACCTTTAAGGATTTGGCCAGGCGCATTGTGGAAATTGTAGTCCAGACATCCTAAGGACCATCTAGGAGATTGCATACCCTTGAATTTGCATTTTGGACACTTTGAACCCTCAAGAGTAACTTCAGGAAAAATTCCATAAGTTTGGAGCAACTTTTGTCAAAAAAACTCCATAAGGTGACCGACTTGCATCGAGAGTTAAGCCAGCTACCTTCAACCATGACACTGCCTGGATTTCAGGTTCGTCCCACTGAAAGCTTCAAAGCTCCAGACTTCCAGGATTTGACTAAGGCCTTGCAGAGAGTCAAGCCAGCAAACCTGCACCGAATCCGGCCTGAAAAAGTGCCTTGCTCGTCATTGAGGGAAAAAGTTCCAGAAAAACAACTAAGTGTGAAGGTAAAATTTTGACAGAGGCCTCCCGCTTAGTGTATCTGGAACAAAGTCAAAGTTTGAGGCCGATCCATTGTGATCGGCCTCAAACTTTGACTTTGTCCCAGTCAACGTGACCAGATATCCCAAAGTGGCGCTATATGTTTTTAAGCACTAGAAATAATTTTATTCTTTATAAATTCATATCTCCCTTTTTCCTACATTGGATTTTTGTCATTTGGTTATCTATTTGTTCATAAAAATAGAATCTATTTTTATAAATTGGAGTTGGATTTTTATTGTGTGTTGTGTCTTACTTATTTAATGTATTGGTGTTTTTAAACACTTTACACACATGTAAATTACGCCTGCCTGCTCCTTCCAGCTACCAAGGGTTGACCAAGGGAATAATTTATTGAGATCTTGACAGACCCTTTTATTGTGTTTGTGGCCTTATTACTAGTGGTAAGTCACTACTTATCCCTACTAATAATACACTTTCCAACACTGATGCGCCGTTGAAATGCTTTATGTTGGGCAGCTGGTTGCTCCAGAACCCAAGGCTGGGTACATAAGTAAGTACATAAGGTTGAGTACATAATAAAGCACAAATACAAGTTCCAGGTTGTTGGATGTGATGTTTATAAATGATTAAAACTAAGATTGCTACTACTACGTGGTACAGTTTAACCATCAACATCTGCACATATTAGATAAGACATTAGATAGATATGAAATGTCATTGATTTTTCAAATAAGGAAGTCTGTAAGATAAATATAATTTTGTAAATGCTCAGTAACACTCACCTCCTGGCCCCAAAGAACATTCACTGACCCATTTTGCACCACTGAAAGGAATCTATGGCCAGGTGTGCAAACATTTCATTTTGTGAGTCTCTAATTGCTAGTTTTTGTGACTCGCAATTAGAGACTCACAAAATGAGATGTACTATTAGCAATTCCCAAATAGGTCACAAGGGACCTGCCTCATCAATATTGAAGAGGCAGTTCGTAATTTACGATCCATTGGGACTGGGCAATAACACAGGGATGGTGGCCTGCTGGGGATAGCAGACCAGTATGTCTATGTTTGCTTTTAAATAAAGCACCTTTTCATTTTTTAATGCAGCCTGTTTTCCTTTTGTTTCAAAAAGAAAAAAGGAAACTTTCTGATTCATTTTTTAAGGGAAGGCAGTGGTCCATGAGACCACTAAATGGTCATAAAAAACTTTTTTGCTACCATTCACAAATGAGGAAGAGGTCCCCTGGTGACCCCTTCCTGTTTGCGAATGGGTTACCAATTACTTGAAGTAAGCGGTAAAATGCGAATGTTTTGCGGCCGCATTTCAGTCGCTAAACAATTGTACATCTCCCTGCAACTTGCTATTAGGAAAGGTTGCCCTTGGCTCGCCACTTCCTAATACCATCTTGCAAGCCCTATTTTGCTAGTCGGTTATAGGTTACTGACTCGCAAAATAGGGTTGCTGCATGCTAGAAGGCATTTTAGCGGTCGCAAACGGCCCGATTCTCCATTTGTGGCAGCTAAAAGCGTTTGTACATCTGCCCCTAGTGTTTGCACCTCCAGCCCCACATTTTACAGAAAATCACAGCCTGTTAGTGATTTTTCTTGGAGGCTCCAGCTGTGATTATTTCTTTTTTTTTTATAAATTATTCTTATTGCAGATACACACGGGGCCAAGATAGAAACTGTATATGGATCTCTGTGTACAACAGCAGGTGATATCTCGTACTCTGAGGGATACACGGGCATTTAGCCCACACCCCGGAGGTCGGGCGGCGTGCATTGCCAATATAGTAGTTACATCAGTGAATGTCAATCCTGATCCGCTGCAAAACGTCCCGTGTTTCTGATTTTCTTTTTTATTTGTAGATAATGGACCCATCCGCCCCCCACCGCCCCCCGCTCTTATCCCCAGGTGGTCAAACAGTAGAAAACTCAAGTTAGGTTTCAGCAATACATTAGTTGATATTAAGAACGTGTCCTGATCGCATACATTCCCGCCCCCCCCCCCTCCCTCCACTCTCAGCCAGGTAAGTACATTTAAACGAAGCCTGTCGCTACCAGTGGCCTCCCCTTCCTACATGATCGTAGGCATGGCTGTTCGGACCCTCCCGTTCCCCATTCTGGCAGGGTCTGTGACGCAATCCCTTCCTCGTTCACCTCCCACTACAGCCCCCCATCTAATCCATGGTACTGTCTCCATTTTGACCAAGCCTTCCTAAATTTCCGGGGGCAGCCCCTCGCCTTGTATGTGACCCTTTCCGCCGCCATGTACAGGTCCAGCCCTCTCCTCCACTCCTCCAGGGCCGGGGGTTCTGGCGCCCCCCAATGTTTCGCAATATCCCGTTTGGCGACCACCAGAGCCAGTACAAGGAAAATGAGTAATGGGCGAGTCAGATCCACCTCTGTCGTCATACCCAGCAGCGCCAGCTTGGGGTCCAGAGGGATGGGGGCCCCTAGGATCCCTTCGAGTTCCCGAAAGATCTGCGCCCAATACTTCTGTATTACCGTGCAGGTCCATACCGTGTGAAAGAAGTCTCCCTCACCCTGTCTACACCTAAGGCAAGTTGGTTCCTCTATCTTCCCCATTTTGCAGAGGCGTACCCTGTCAAAGTATGTTCTGTGGAGAAAGTTAAATTGGATTAGGCGCAGTCTGGACTTGATGGCCACCTCCCGGGGGTGTGTCAAGACTATTTCCCAGTCCAGGTCCTCCATTTCCCCTACCTCCATCTCCCAGGCCTGTCTAAGTTTTGTTAGGTCTCCCAACGTATGATTGGTCAATGTCTTATATGTAAGGGACACCGCCTGTCCCACCATGTGCTCCTGGAGCAGCCTCCCCTCCAGTGGTGCATATTCTGGGATGCCAAGCAATGAGATATTTTGGGCCCTCCAGGCATGGTGCAGCTGGGAGTATTTGAAGTGTTGCGTGTTGTGTAACCCGAACTCCGTTTGAAGAGCCCTGAAGGACTTAAGCTCCCCCTTAGCTACTACGTCTCCAATGGTGGAGATGCCAATGTCGTCCCATCGCTGGAATCTGCGCAGTTTGTGTAGTTCACGTAACCAGCTACAGTGCCATAGTGGTGTCTGCCGTGTAGGTTTCTGTTCCTAGCCCATGCGTTTCGTGGCCTTCGTCCAAGCCCCAAGTGTTATGAGTGTAGCAGGGAGAAGATGGGCCCTTCTCACGTCCCCGTAGAGATACCGCAGTATGTTTCTAGGCGCCAGCTTGGCTCTTTCTAGGGAATACGTCGGGTGATCTACCGCCGCATGTAGCCAGTCATTAATTGGAGTCAGGTGTTCCGCCCAATAGTAGGCCTCCAAATTGGGAAGCGAGATTCCCCCACTATATTGGTGTTGTTGCAGTGTGGCCAACGCCACCCTTGCCTGTTTGCCGAGCCAGAGGAAAGATCGTAAATCTGCATGGATCTTAGTGAAGACCGCAGTAGGTATCGGATAGTACTCGTTTTGGAGGGCGTACAGGAATTTTGACAGTATAACCATTTTATACATGGCCGCCCTGCCCAGGATCGTTAATGGGAGTCGCCTCCAGCGATCCATATCCGCCACTGCGCTTGCCGCAACTCGCTCCACGTTTTTTTGGAACGAAAGAGGGACATTCGTCGTGATGTAAACCCCCAGGTATTGGAACCCTTCGGTCGTTGTCAGCAGTTCCTCCGGTAGATGCCCCCATTGGCCCCTTCCCTTCGGGTCATATAATACCGATTTGTGCCAATTGATTTTGTGGCCCGCCATCTCCCCGTAGTGTTCCAATTCTCTGAAGAGCTCCGGGACTGTTGTCTCAGGCTCTGTTATATAGAGCAGGACATCATCCGCATATAGCGAAATCTTTTCGGGAGATAACGACCCTGCCCCGTCCGTGAAGCCGTGGATACTTTCATTATGGCGGATTCTGGCCGCCAGTACTTCTATAACAAGTGTAAAGAGAAGCGGGGACAGGGGGCAACCCTGCCTAGTACCCCTCTGGATGGGGAATTCACAGGAGAGCGTTCCATTAACCCTCACCCTTGCCCTTGGGCCGGTGTACAGTAGTTTGATCCACGCCGAGAACTTTGATCCAAACCCAAGCCTCCGGAGCACTGCCATCAGGAAGGGACAATGCACCGCATCGAACGCTTTTTCAGCGTCCAGTGAGAGGAACCAGTGCGGGTCGTTCCTCCCCTTTACCTCCTGGAGCCAGTTGTGCGTTCTTCTGAGGTTGAGCTTCGTTGCCCTATCGGGTAGGAAGCCAGACTGGTCCATATGGACCAAACCGGTTATGACCGCCCTTAGGCGGACCGCCAGTATGGTCGCCAGCACTTTCACTTCCGTATTGAGTAAAGATATCGGTCGGTAGGAGGCACATTCTTTCCGTGGCTTGCCCTCCTTATAGATTGGTATTATCGTGGCCATAGTAAGATCCGGTGGGAGTTCTCCCGCTTCAAGGCCCCGAAGGTGGGGGTTCAGCAGGTCCGATGTGCGTTTAAATAGCTCAGCGGGGAACCCATTTGGGCCTGGAGTTTTACCCGGGCGGAGCCTGGCTATAGCATTAGCGATGTCCTCTAACGTGATGTCTGCGTCAAGCGTAGCCGCTTCTTCCGGGGGGAGAATCGTCAGGGTGGTATCGTTTAAATATAGAAGGGCCTCCTCGTGAGTCGCCAGGTCACGTGCTGCGTAAAAGGCTTCATAATGGGCCGCAAAGGCGTCTGCTATCTCTGCGTCCGTTTTGACCGTTGTACCACCTGGTGTATCTATGTTATCTATCCACCTATCAGCTTTTTCTTTCCTGTTGAGCCATGCCAGTAGTTTCCCTGACTTATCCCCTACGTCATACAATCTGTGCAGGGTGGCCAGTGACTGTGTCTTGGCCTCATTAGTCACCAATTCCCGATATAGTTTTTTAGCGTCTAGTAGTTGCCTCAGGGAACTTTCGGACCTGTGGGCTAAATATTCTTCTTCACACTTTAGGATCGACTGTTCCAGGGCTGTCACCTCCGCCTGAAGTCTCCGTCTGTCTTCCCCCCGCCTAAGTCAAATTCTATCGCGCATGACTGGTTTCAGGGCCTCCCACAAAGTGACTTTCGAGGTAACTGAGCCTAATTTGTCTTCCAAAAAAATCTTAATGTCTGTCCTCACGTCTTTCAGTAGCTTTTTATTCTGAAGGTCCCATGCAGCGAGCCTCCAGCACCCCGTGTCCCTAGCTCTGCCTCGCCCCGTTCGTACATGCAAAGGTGAGTGATCAGAGATACCCCTGGCTCTGTATTCAGCTAGATCTTCTACTGTCAGCCATTGTCTAGACATGAAAATATAGTCGAGTCGTGAGAATGTCCGATGCGCCCCGGAATAATAGGAGTAGGCGCGAAATGATGGGTGAAGCCACAGTCACGTGTCTGTCAGCCCCAATGAGGACATCATGTCAAATAAAGCAGTCCTGTGTTGGTCGTCGACTGCGGTGCTGGATCTATCAAGGGTAGCGTCCATTACATCATTGAAGTCCCCCCCTACCACCTGTGTTGTATCTGCCGTGTCTAGGAGGATGTTTGCTACTGCGGCATTCGTGCGTGTCTGTAGTTTCGGTGGTGCATACACAGAGATCAAGGTATATGTGCGTCTATTCCAATTTCCCTGGACTCCCGCATATGTGCCCTGTGGGTCGAGCCACGTGCGTGTAATGGCAAAGGGTTGGGATTTTTTAATTATGATTGCTACTCCCCTAGAATCAGAGGTATAGCCTGCATGGGCTAACACCCTGTAATTGCCCCTAGCAATGAAGGCGCACTGAGTACCCCTGAGGTGTGTCTCTTGCAGAAAGATGGTGTCGGGGTCCGTCTTTTTAAAGTATGCGGTTACCAGCCCTCTCTTAATTTTGGATCCCAGCCCATTAACATTCCAGGTCAGTATGTCCAGCCCCTTGCCTGCCACCTGTGGTGCTACTACGGTACCTGCCATGGGAAAGTGAAGTGACCATGAATAGCACCAACTCTCACTATCAGCGGCGTTGCGAAGACACAACTCATTACAGTGTACCCTTAACCGAGTCTTCATTTGTCCCACCCAATACCATTCCCCTAACCTACCCCAACAGATTCGAAATCCCCCCACCCCCGCCCCGCCTCCCTCCCCTTCCAGTTGTGCCCGATTGTCAGACATAGCTTTCCGAAGGAGTAGGCCTGTCGCCCTCCCGCCACACCCACCCTAGTAAACGCCCAACAAATCTATAAACAAGGCAAACAGAAACTGCCAAAAAGGGAGGGGAGGTGTCAACTTGCGTGCTTCCCCGCCGTAGACTGCCGTTCCATTCCTGCAATCCATCGATTCCTCGATCATCCAACCACGTCGCCTTGTCGTTGCACGCCTGGTGTGCTGTGTATGGTGGACCCGACACTGCTAAGATTTAGAGTCCTGAGTGTCTGACTCCGGAGCACTGTGTTGTCCCAACATGTCCCGCTCCAGCACTCTAATCTCCTTCACCAACGGGTGATCCGATTGCCCCTCTTCCTCCTCTCCGTCTCCGCCCGATGTGGGGCTGTCGGGCATTTCTTCCTCTTCTCCTTCCAACCTTGCCGTGGTGCGCAGAACTGTAAATCTCGATCCCTGCGTTGTTGCCCCTCCTGGGGAGGCCGAACGTCCTTTCCGAGTCCTTCCGGCATCACGACCTCTGTATGGTGTTGCTGGGGCTGGCCTTCTTGAGCGTCTGGGTTTTAGTCTCTGTGGTTTCGGGAGTTCCCAGCGTGTCGCGTTTCTCAGTGACTTATCCAATGCATCACGCCTCGCTGTCTCCCTACTGTTAAGGATGGGGCGCTCCTCCAGCCATTGCCAAGCGTCTTCCGGATGGGTGAAAAAAAGAGTCTGTTCATTGAAGATCACTTTAAGTTTTGCCGGGAACAACAGCATGTATGATATTTTTAGGTCTCTAAGTTTCGCTTTTACCGAATCAAAGGATCGTCGCTGTTTTTGCACCTCTTGACTGTAATCTGGAAAGATCATGATCTGGGAGTTTTCCAGACGAATCTCGCCCATCTTCCTTGCTTCTCTCAGTATGAGGTCTCTGTCGGCAAAGTTCAGGAAACGAGCGATGACCGGCCGGGGCATCGCCCCCTCTGGTGGCTTCACAAGGAGAGCCCTGTGCGCCCTTTCGATTATGAAACATTGCGAAAATTGTGCCTGTGGGAACGTTTCTCTAAGCCACACGTGGAGGAAGGATGTCATGTCATTCTTTTCAATTCCCTCTCTAAATCCAACAAAGCGCAGGTTATTACGCCTGGCCCTATTTTCGGCATCATCCACTTTCCAGGCTAGCTGGCGGTTAGAGGCTTGCAGCTCCTCCACGTCTCTCCGGAGGGTCATGATCGAGTCTTCTACCTCACCCATGCGCGTTTCCGCCGAGGCGACCCTGTCGGACAGATTTCGGAAATCCTGCCTCAAGAGTGTCACTTCTGACCCTACCTCGCCGATTTTGACCTCCAATGCTGCCCTGGACTCCTGGATATCGGTGCGGGAGGCCTGGATCGCCGCCATCAGCAGGTCTGTGTGGGAGCGACCGGCTGGGGCCGCCGGGGGGCTCTCCGCCGCAGGACGCGGCGCAGCAAAGTTATCCATTGGACCCTGTTTTGGACCTTTTGCCGGATTGTCCTTTTTCACCATTGTTGTCTTCCCTTGAGCAGCCGCCTCCGGGTATTGATTAGCAGATGCCGGTCCCGACGGGGGTCTCCGGGCGCTCCCTCCAAGACCAGGGCCGCCGCGGTCTCTCGTGTTCGCCCGCTCAGGCTCCACCCGTAGTATCTCCCCCTCTGGTTTCGTGCGTCTTTCAGTAGCTTTTTATTCTGAAGGTCCCATGCCGCGAGCCTCCAGCACCCCGTGTCCCTAGCTCTGCCTCGCCCCGTTCGTACATGCAAAGGTGAGTGATCAGAGATACCCCTGGCTCTGTATTCAGCTAGATCTTCTACTGTCAGCCATTGTCTAGACATGAAAATATAGTCGAGTCGTGAAAATGTCCGATGCGCCCCGGAATAATAGGAGTAGGCGCGAAATGATGGGTGAAGCCACCGCCACATGTCTGTCAGCCCCAATGAGGACATCATGTCAAATAAAGCAGTCCTGTGTTGGTCGTCGACTGCGGTGCTGGATCTATCAAGGGTAGCGTCCATTACATCATTGAAGTCCCCCCTACCACCTGTGTTGTATCTGCCGTGTCTAGGAGGATGTTTGCTACCGCGGCATTCGTGCGTGTCTGTAGTTTCGGTGATGCATACACAGAGATCAAGGTATATGTGCGTCTATTCCAATTTCCCTGGACTCCCGCATATGTGCCCTGTGGGTCGAGCCACGTGCGTGTAATGGCAAAGGGTTGGGATTTTTTAATTATGATTGCTACTCCCCTAGAATCAGAGGTATAGCCTGCATGGGCTAACACCCTGTTTTTGCCCCTAGCAATGAAGGCGCACTGAGTACCCCTGAGGTGTGTCTCTTGCAGAAAGATGATGTCGGGGTCCGTCTTTTTAAAGTATGCGGTTACCAGCCCTCTCTTAATTTTGGATCCCAGCCCATTAACATTCCAGGTCAGTATGTCCAGCCCCTTGCCTGCCACCTGTGGTGCTACTACGGTACCTGCCATGGGAAGTGCAGTGACCATGAATGGCCCAACTCTCACTATCAGCGGCGTTGTGAAGACACAACTCATTACAGTGTACCCTTAACCGAGTCTTCATTTGTCCCACCCAATACCATTCCCCTAACCTACCCCAACAGATTCGAAATCCCCCCACCCCCGCCCCGCCTCCCTCCCCTTCCAGTTGTGCCCGATTGTCAGACATAGCTTTCCGAAGGAGTAGGCCTGTCGCCCTCCCGCTACACCCACCCTAGTAAACACCCAACAAATCTATAAACAAGGCAAACAGAAACTGCCAAAAAGGGAGGGGTGTTGTCAACTTGCGTGCTTCCCCGCCGTAGACTGCCGTTCCATTCCTGCAATCCATCGATTCCTCGATCATCCAACCACGTCGCCTTGTCGTTGCACGCCTGGTGTGCTGTGTATGGTGGACCCGACACTGCTAAGATTTAGAGTCCTGAGTGTCTGACTTCGGAGCACTGTGTTGTCCCAACATGTCCCGCTCCAGCACTCTAATCTCCTTCACCAACGGGTGATCCGATTGCCCCTCTTCCTCCTCTCCATCTCCGCCCGATGTGGGGCTGTCGGGCATTTCTTCCTCTTCTCCTTCCAACCTTGCCGTGGTGCGCAGAACTGTAAATCTCGATCCCTGCGTTGTTGCCCCTCCTGGGGAGGCCGAACGTTATTTCCGAGTCCTTCCGGCATCACGACCTCTGTATGGTGTTGCTGGGGCTGGCCTTCTTGAGCGTCTGGGTTTTAGTCTCTGTGGTTTCGGGAGTTCCCAGCGTGTCGCGTTTCTCAGTGACTTATCCAATGCATCACGCCTCGCTGTCTCCCTACTGTTAAGGATGGGGCGCTCCTCCAGCCATTGCCAAGCGTCTTCCGGATGGGTGAAAAAAAGAGTCTGTTCATTGAAGATCACTTTAAGTTTTGCCGGGAACAACAGCATGTATGATATTTTTAGGTCTCTAAGTTTCGCTTTTACCGAATCAAAGGATCGTCGCTGTTTTTGCACCTCTTGACTGTAATCTGGAAAGATCATGATCTGGGAGTTTTCCAGACGAATCTCGCCCATCTTCCTTGCTTCTCTCAGTATGAGGTCTCTGTCGGCAAAGTTCAGGAAACGAGCGATGACCGGCCGGGGCATCGCCCCCTCTGGTGGCTTCACAAGGAGAGCCCTGTGCGCCCTTTCGATTATGAAACATTGCGAAAATTGTGCCTGTGGGAACGTTTCTCTAAGCCACACGTGGAGGAAGGATGTTATGTCATTCTTTTCAATTCCCTCTCTAAATCCAACAAAGCGCAGGTTATTACGCCTGGCCCTATTTTCGGCATCATCCACTTTCTAGGCTAGTTGGTGGTTAGAGGCTTGCAGCTCCGCCACGTCTCTCCGGAGGGTCATGATCGAGTCTTCTACCTCACCCATGCGCGTTTCCGCCGAGGCGACCCTGTCGGACAGATTTCGGAAATCCTGCCTCAAGAGTGTCACTTCTGACCCTACCTCGCCGATTTTGACCTCCAATGCTGCCCTGGACTCCTGGATATCGGTGCGGGAGGCCTGGATCGCCGCCATCAGCAGGTCTGTGTGGGAGCGACCGGCTGGGGCCGCCGGGGGGCCCTCCGCCGCAGGACGCGGCGCAGCAAACTTATCCATTGGACCCTGTTTTGGACCTTTTGCCGGATTGTCCTTTTTCACCATTGTTGTCTTCCCTTGAGCAGCCGCCTCCGGGTATTGATTAGCGGATGCCGGTCCCGACGGGGGTCTCCGGGCGCTCCCTCCAAGACCAGGGCCGCCGCGGTCTCTCGTGTTCGCCCGCTCAGGCTCCACCCATAGTATCTCCCCCTCTGGTTTCGTGCGTCTGTCCCGGTGTCGGAGAGTGGGCTCTCTCAGCGTTACTCTGGCCAGGCGCTTCTCTGACCGGGTCTTTCACCACTTCCGGCCCTTGTGGCCCACCCCAGACGCCGTGGCTGTCTCTCCGGCCCGCTATGGATCAATCTCCACCCCGTTCCCCGACAGTTAAGGCCTTCCGATATCTCACACCGCTGTCTGTGTTCGTGCCCCTATCCGCCGTGAGCGAGCCCCCAGGTAAGTGTCCTCCTGCTGCATTCACACCGAGGCGGTGTGGCCTCTGGGGTTTTCCACAGTACCGAGATGCGACGTCCGTGGGGGTATGGAGCCGCGGACTCTCGCGGCTCTGGGAGCCTTTGGGGTGACTGCAGTTATCTCCCACCACCGTCAATTGTTTGGCCCATCTTCACTCCCTTTCCTTTCCTGTTGGCTTTTTGGTTGGTCCGGGCCACGTGTGGATGGCACCCGGGAGTAGACAGCGTGGCTCAGGATCCCCCAGGCCTCCCCTCTCACTGGCGAAGGGTCCGTCGACTGCGATCCCCCGCCTCCCAGTGGACCACTGCGAGGCAGGTCTACAGCAGGGCTCAGTGGAGGCTCCCTCTCTCAATGGCACAGTCTGCGCAGGCAGTAGCCTCACTGGCAGTGTGGTTCACCTGGGGCAGCAGGAGGACTTACACAGCTGGGATTCCTGCCCCCGGGGCCTCGGTCCGGTCTCCGCCACTCTCTGGCACCCCCCACCAGACCTCCGGGGATTTAGGTCCAAACTAGGGCCTGGGGGTGGGTCCGGGTCCTCACCTCCTCGGGGCTGCTCCTGTCGGGCGGGTAGACCTCTTCTCCCCCGCACCGGAGGTCAGTCTCGTCCTCCACGGACCTCAGCTTCCTCCTCTAGGCCGCCCGCCGACCCTGTAACGCCCTCCAAGGCCGTCGGCTCACTCATGCCGCTCCGGGCGCCATGTTGGTGCAGTTCCCCCTCCGGCCCGATCCTCCAGATGGACAGGGGAGGGCGGCGGGGAAGGGAGGGGGAAAGCTCGGTGCCGGGGGGTTGCTTCGGGTGTTTTCCGCCATCAGTCTCGTCCGCTCTCTTAACGCACCTGATGAGGGCCGGTGTGGGAGCCGAGCTCAGAGCGCTCCGTGCACTCGGGGTGGGACAGCCGCCATGTTGGTGTAGTCGGGCGCACAGAGGAGAAGCTCCGGGATGTTTTCCTCGAGCTATGGCACAGGACTCGCTGTCTTCTCTCGTGTACTGGCTCAGTGCCCCTTTGGCCTCACTTCAGTAGGTTTCTCGTGGCTGCAGGACGGGTTTAAACGACGGATCAGGATGCAGTCTGCGAGGAGCTCCGCTGCTGCACGTCTTAGCCGGCCATGATGCTGGCCACGCCGCCCAGCTGTGATTATTTCTTGATTACGTCATGTCAGTAGTGGGGGGAAACACTGCTGGAAAAGTTTTGTTTGATTAACCTCACCACAGTGCTTTAAATGGGCTGGTACTCACCGGTACTGAGTACCGGCACTTCTCTGTTTTCTCCCCCTAAGTACCAGAACTTATTTTCGGGCAATGAGAGTACTGGTACAGAAGCAGCAGGGCTCAGTCCCTGAAAGACGGGTACGTGCAACGCAAAAACTGAAAATGACCCTTTCAGATGGAGCGTGTTTGTTTATGTGCCGCTCTGGCTGGCAACAGCCTGTGTATTCCTGCGCAGGGTTGCTCCTGCAGTGTTAGGTTCTCATTGGCATAGCAAAAAAGAATGAGGATATGATCAGAGATGGCGACAGTGGAACTGGAGAACCAGGTTCGTATCCCGACATCGGCTCGTGATTCTGGACAACTGCCTTAACCAGTGGTGCTTAATAAAAGTAAGCTTTAATGCAAATGTTCTGATTGTCATGTAAAGTGCTTAAATGCCCATGGCCCAAATTCGCGCAAAATCAAACTGCCAAAAATTAGGCTCTGCCTGTATGACATAGAAGCTGATGCTTGCCATGTCTCTTATGTAGGGAGGCAATTTGATATTGTGCGAATTTGGCCTATGGGCATTTAAGCACTTTACATGACAACCAGAGCAATTGCATTAAAGCTTACTTATGTGGCTATTGTTAAATTCCTGGCTTACAGACACACCCCTAACTACCCACTCAGTCTAATTAGTGAGTAGCGGCACTTCTAATTTCCCATTTAAAGCACTGATATTGATTGTCCCAGCACAGCAAACACAAACCTGAAACAACAAAGCAAGCACACTCGTAAACACTACGCACGGGCCTGCACAGCAGAAAACAAAAACAAACAAGCTCATGACTAAACCACTAAAAGGTCTGACTTTGACTTTTGCAAAATAGGTTTACAACAGAGGAGCACACAATTTAGAGCTTCAAATTTTCCTGCGTGAATAGGTCAGCAAGTCAAGTCATTCCCACTTTGCATCCTGGGCCCTCAGTCTACGCCATCCCATTATAAAATCAGTATTACATGTTACAGAATGCAAACAAGAATACCCCGAAATGGATGAGTTCCCACGTACAAACCTGGAAAGTTTGGCAGCGCTGCATGTAACAAACTCGTGTATTCTGGGATTTGTATTCTATGCATTCTTCTTCTTACACTCGTTATAACAGTGATTTTTTAAAGGAAACCCCAGAACCTGAAACGGCGTCCTGATGACATGTAGGAATTTGACAATTCCATAAAATACATTTAGAACTGAACAGTCCTGTACACAAACAGCGCCCAACTTTAAGTGCAATCCCCATTGGCTTTCCAAACACCCACTTGAAGTCGTAGGAAAAAGCAGTTTGTTGTGTCGAACAGAAGTCGCCGAACAAAAAGCAATGTTTGTAGCTATGAGGTGGCCCAGGCCAGCATTGGCTGAGGGGGAAGAAAAACGTGGGAGGCAGGGAGGGGTGAGAGGGGTGGGTCAAGCAAGTCGAAGTCAGAGCCGTGGGAGGGACGGGAAAAGCAACAAGAGCAGCAGGTGGGCAGGAGGCATGGAGAGGGCCTGAAAACACATTGAATTCTTATGGAGTGCTGATTTGAAGCTAACGAAAAGCACCTCCGCAAGTTGGCGGCCAGTGGAAGGACACTGACAGTAAACTGTACTAAGTCCAAACCTCATGGAAGACTGGAAGAACTAAAAAGAAAGTGGAAGGAGGAGGCACTTCCCAATCAGAACTGTCAAGGCAAAACCTAAAATATAGGGAAAGGGATGGGTGGCTGTGAGGAGTCAGGAGCGATGAAATGGGATATTTCAGAAGCCTCATCATCCTTTCAATAATCCAGCAACATGTAGGCATTTGCAAGATGGGGATTTTATCCCACCCTGTGGGGCTGTTCTACATATGGTGCCTCTGGTTAAATGGGTGGGGTACTATTGAGATGGATACCGAATGCATCCCTTGGAGTTATCTAGTGGAAAAATCCTCACTATTATTAAGGATTGATTTCCACCCTCTCCTCTGTTACACTAAGCTGATGGGCAGGTACAAGTCTCTTTGCATGTACATGGAATCCTCCAAGCACCGCCGTACTTAACCTGCTGTCTGTGGGCCCCTGAGGGTCCACAATGTCTACTCACAGGGTCTTGAAAATGAAATAATATTAGAAGATTACTAAAATATGTATGAGTAAAAAGCAAAATTGAAAATTTTAAAACGCTCTTTAAATGTGAAGGCATTTGAAATTAGAGGCTAAAAGTTATCCTTATCTTCATTAGTTTGAGTGATACTAGTACAGGTAACGGAATCTAGTATGGACGATTTGTGATCTCCGTTGATGCACCAGCAATGGCCGATAAAAAGAGAGCATGGATTAGGAACAAAAATTCCAAGAGAGATGCTGCATGCTGCCATAACGCTTCATCGTTTAGTAATACAACCACATTTCAAAAGGCTACAATCTTCCCTGGAAAATTAACATTTCGACTTGTGCATATTTTCTGGTTGTAAAAGTTCATAATTTGTGAATTTGTTTGATGTATACCTGGGTCTGTGGCTGTGCCTGTGGGTATGCATATTGATTTGAGGTTCAAATCATTGAAATTGCTTAGGTGGGGGTCCCCTGCTTAAGCAAGTGATTCATTGGGGATTCACAGAAGTCAAAACTATAATAACGGCTCTTCTGGAGTTTGTAAAGTGCTGCAAAATGTTTCCTCATGTTGTACTGCACCATCTTGTCCAACCACTTCATTCAATAAAGAGATATTGTAAACATATTATTTGCACAAACTGAGGCAAACTTAATAAAGTACAGTAGGGCGATGCACACTTCTTCAAGCATTGTGCACGAGTGATGTAAACAGGACAGAAAAATAATAAAGTTATCATGGCATACTCAGGCGCCTCTCTTATTTAAACACTGTAATATAAATTGATGGCAGGAAAAACAATACCTTAATGTCTGCCTTATCTACTCAGTTTCCACCAAAGGGTGGATTGCATGGATTGATTTGGTCAATTTATCACCTCTATGTTCGTAGTAGACGGATAGCACTATGGTGGATAATTCCTCTATTTATTTGCAGTAATATACCATTTGCAATAACCAAATGATCGCAAAAAATACATTTTGTACAAATCTGAGGGTAAAAATGTTGGCGTGCCATTGCACTGTCGCTGCATAAACCTAATTAATTCAGTGGTTCACAGTTGAATTGCAATAGAGCTGGTCTCATCAGTGGGGCACTCTGATCGCAAGTTGGAGCTGCTGGTCTCCAGTTTGATTCTACTGCTGTCCACTTGGTTTGCAGCCGATGCAATGCATGAGGGCCTTGCCACGTCCTCTTGGTATGGGGGGCTTTTAGAACAACTCGCCAGTGTCTCCATCGGGTCTTTTAAATCAGAGGTGAAATCTCGAATTGTGCATATAAGTGAGTGCTTTTTTAATCTTATATTGGGTGTTTCTGAGCATTTCTGCCCCCCGTTTAAACTGTAAGACTTAGGGCCTGAATTAGATCTTGGTGGATTGGATTCTCCGCCACAACGGTGTGGGATATCCCATCTGCCGAAATAAAACCCCATAGGATTACCCCATCCGCCAAGATCTAAATCAGCCCCTTAGTCTCAAATTGCAAAGTGCACACCAATTTATATCGAAAGAATTGATGGCAACACCTTTAAAGGAGGTGCCGCCTAGTCAGATAGTGGAAGCTCATCGATCTTTCTTTAGAAATTTTATGAAACACACTTTGAGAAAACTAATGGGGGTAAAAAGGGTCCCAAGGCTGAATGGCCAAAGGAATGGTTCAACCACACTTGCAGATGTGCTAAGGGGGCCCTTACTACCGCCCTGAGAAGCAAAAAAGTCAATTCATTGCCGAACAAGGAAAGATTATGTTAACACCATCAAGAAAAGAAAATCTGCATGGGAAGAGGAAGTATGGGAAAATCTGCTGGCTGTGACTAGTACAAAAGATAGCAAACGGTTCTGGGAACTGTTTTCTAAAAAGAGTTGTTCAGGTGGCAGGGGGCCAGAGTGCCATATCCTGCCAGATGACTGGGTTAACTATTTTGGGGACCTCTATCAGATAAGCATCCCAGAAGTCGATATAAGGGAGGGCTTAATACCTGCCCAACTAGAAGAAAGGGGCTTGTAACGTAAGGACTTCAGGTTTGAGGAATCCATTTTAACCATACTGGCACAGAAGCCAGGCAAGGCACCAGGAGAGGATAAAATTCCAGTTGATGTATATAGAAGTGACTTGCAGACCTGGGAACCCTACAAAAATACAGTCTCTATTGCCATGTTGTCGGGCCTCTGTTCCCGATACTTGGAAAGGAGCCATTTTAGTTCCAATACACCAGAAGGGTGACAAGGGTTTTCCATGCAATTACAGACCCATAAGCCTAATTGATAATTATCAAAAACATGATAGCGCTCAGATACTAAATAGGCTATGGGACTGGATCGACCAAGTGTCTGCACTTTCCCATCTCCAGGCAGGCTTTAGGCGGAGGTCAGCACAATTGACTAAATCATATGCTTCCTAACCATTAAATGGAGGAACGTAGATTTGGACAATGGGAGGTTATTCGTGGGCTTCGTGGATCTTCGATCCTCATTCAATTTGGTTCCAAGGGTAAACTTATGGGTAACTTTGGGCAGGCTAGAGGCACTATACAGATAACTATGCCAGGGTGAGGTGGGGAATGGCGGGTGAATTGACAGACAATATACCGATTCGGAGAGGAGTGAACCAGGGGTGCGTCCTCGCTCTCACACTCTTTCTCCTTTACATTAATGAGTGTCTACCATACCTCTCTAACTCCAAGAATGACACCCCCCAAGAACAAAGATTAAAAAAAATCAATGACTGCTATTTGCTGACGATACCCTGTTACAGTCAATACGTCCACAGGGCGTAACTACTCTGCTTGATAGTTTCTCTATATATTGCAGGGACTATGGCCAAACAATTTATAACAGCAAAACTAATGGTCCATGGTATTTTGTGACTGAAAGGGCAAAATTAAAAGGCCCATAGTATTGGACGGGGTAGTTCTAGAGCGAGTGACCAAGTTCGATTATTTGGGCATCCGATTAGAAGACTGACATAGGTGGCCAACCCAGATAAAGAGGAGCTTTGTGGAAGTGAGGTTTGCCCATAATGCTCCATCATTCCCCATTCCGCCCTTGGAAATCTATAGGAGTCAATCCTGCGGGGCAGCCATGAGGGAAACTAAAATCCCCACAAGCCTGCCAAGAGCGCTGGAGGATGGGCTAACAGATACTTAAGCCTGCAGTGGAACCGCGGGCATGGGATGCTGCTGCTGTTTGTTTCGAGACCGTGAGGAGGACTTCAATCCCTACAAGCCTGCTGAGAGACCTGGTGTGGGGGCAAATAGATGCTTTAGCGTACAGCAGAACCACAGGCGTGGGCCACTGCCGCTGTTTGTTTGGAGACCATGAGCGGGACCACAATTACCACCAGCCTTCAGTCCCAAGATTCTGAAGAGCCAGATGGGGTGGAAGGTCTCTCATCAATGCTGCAGCCAAACTTGGAATTCTCTTCCACAACATATCTCTGAATTTGATAACCATCTCCTATTCAGGAAAAATTTGAAAACATGGCTTTTCTTCTGTTAATTTTTTTCTAATGCCTCAGTTCTCTGTCTCTTAGTTTTAAAGTTAAGTAGCTTGTGGGCTTCTAGCACCTTTAAGAAATGTTGTTATATGTGCACTATATAAATCTCTTTCCATTTCAGCCCTGTTACACCATTGAGAGGACATACCTGTCCCCCTACAGCACTTCTATAGTTCTTTGGAAATCCTTACTGTATGATAAAAAAATATTTTAAGAAGTATCCAATTACGTTATGAAAACTTTTTTTGATGACAGAGACTGCAAAAATCTTGTCCAGTGACTCCAGAGTGATGGCTCGAGATCACCAGTTTAGGATATTTCTATTACAACCATACTCACCTGAGCCCATAAACATACACACTATAAACCGATAATCTGTTTCTCTGCCGATCAGAAATTAGTTTACCTTATTATGATTTTATACCTGTACACCATGACTTACCAATTCCTTGTCATTTTCATACTCTAATTCTTTAGGTCTAATGGATCAAAGGAGTTAGAATAATAGGTATAGAATAACAATTTATCCATATCTCATCGAATAACCACAAACTCTGGAAGTTTTAAATACTTTATCTATGCAATATTTTGTGAGCCACGTACCAATACAGAGCAGTTAATGACTTTTCAAGTAGAAAAATAACGATCAAAGAATAAATCTATAGAGACTTAGTAAAATGTCTAGACATTGGTACCTGGTAAGGGTGAGAAGGTGAATGCGTACAAAGACATACCACACAGATTATATTTACCTAGAATGGTGCGAGGACCAACCCCTGGCCAAGGGCTGGGAAAAGGGGCTCCCGACTAATCAGGAGCCAACAGGACAGGACAGGTGCGAGACAGAACAGGTAACCTCCCCTAAGTGCAACACCAGCAACACACCCCTCTCTGCAGCTACTCTTGTTCCCCTTCTAAAGGACAGATTCTTCTCCTTCAGCAAGTTCCTGATTCTTCTTGGGATTGCTCGACCAGCCCCTTGAGGTCTGTGGCATCCACAATTTTTCTTCAGCAATACGTTGGGTCAGTGACAGGTCTGTGACAAGTCGTACAATCTAACTAACTGAACCTACCTTAGTTATACCAATTTCCAGTGTATGTACCACCCCCCAATATTGCAAATTCGTGTATTCCCTACATTTGATTGGTCAGTAAGGCGGGGAGAGGTCATCACCCCATACCAGTATGAAGTAATTTTCCTTTAGTTTAATTGATCTAGGTTCCAGCCCATAATTTACTTGCACATGCTTTTATTCCACCCAACATTATTTAATTACATTTCATATACAATGTATACATTTTCATTCAGTTTTCTTCCTTTCTCCGGGTCGAGAGGTGAGGTTCTCAGGCACAACACGGGTAAGATGGGACTTGGCAGTCAATCAATGCCATGAATTCAAGGATTTCAAAGTTCAAGTGCGCATGCGCCGCAAATCCAAGATGGAGAATACAGACACCCTTCAGGACCAAATATGAGCTATTAATGAAGTCAAAGAAAGACATGTTAGAATACTAAAATAAATGAATGCACTGTATACCACTTATTCCTACTCTAGAACCCATTACTTCATTTTAACTTTTGCATTAGCAAATTAGCAAGACACCAAGATTTAGTTCAAGCAAGAGCATATGCATTAGCATGTGAGGTTCGAAGCAGCCATTTTAAGAATTACTGCGCAGCTGCAAAGAATTCCCACCAAAATCAAAGAACGTCATACTATGTAGATTCAGTAGACGCATGCGCAATAGAGTTCCTGCATTTTCGGCAGCCATGTTAAGACACTCGGGTTACTTGTTAGTAAAGCATATTGGAAAGCTTCCCCTGGATACTGAACTGTTGTGTGGTGCAATTATTAGTACTTAGAAAACATGTTGGTTAATTCATTACATGTTATTCCGAGAGGGCTGAATACAAGAAAGTTTCTTTACGAACGAAACCTTGCTCCATCAAGAGTCCACGGAGTGCTTACAGAAACAGAAATAATAAATTCCCTGAATGCAAGAAGGTTAGCAACCAATCAGAACACTGTAAGAATTAAATGCTCTTGGATGGGACATACATGAATAGGGAGCAAACTCTTCAAATCAGGAGCAGGGAAGTTAGGCAGATAACAAACCCATCCAAATCATGATCATAGGGCTGACCCAAAGCTAACTCTATCTATATTGGAAAACAATAGGCTTGGCCATCAGACAGCTAAAGCCGTTTGTAGCTGAGACTTAAAAAGGAGAACTGTAAATTGAGTTGTTGGTTGAGGGAGGTGGGAACCCTTCTAAAGCAACAGCCACAACCCTTGGCAGGGTGAACCACAAAAAGTTTCTAAATTAACCTGTGCTTAACCCTCTGGTAGCTAGGCACAAACGCAGTCATGTTTAACTTAGAGTCAATGTGTAAAGTATTTATGCAACAAACAAACAGTAGTACAGTAAAAACACAACACAAAAATCCCTCACCTATTTAGAAAAATAGAGTAGACTTTAATACAGTATTTGACACAAAAACAACAAAAATCCAATTAGTAGAACAGGAGATATGCAATTTAAAGTATTCAGTAAAAATAGTGCTTAAAACTCTGGGTGACAATTGTGATTATCTGGTCTAACTGGACCAGGACAAAGTCACAAGTTCAGGTCGACCAGCATGAATAGTGGGCTGGATACAGGGCCCAGGGTAGGCCTGCTGAGAATTGTACCATTTGTCCTTGATCTGGGGCATTGCACATTGAAGTGGCAGTTCTGAGGAGCGATGCAGGTGCCTGCGTCGAGTTGTGCAGTGCTGTGTCATTCCAATGTGGAGCTGTGATGGCTGTGATGTCAGGTCTGTGTCGAGTTGCGTCAGACTACTTTAGTTCCGATAAGGAGCTGCCCAGGCTGTGATGTGAAGTCTGTGTTGAGTTGCATTGCACTCTGTCTATTCCAATGAGGAAAAGCAAGAGCTGCTTCAGGGTGCGTCGGGCTGCGTTGGTTCTGATAGAGACCACAGTTGGGCTGCAGAGCACCTTTATTCCCACATCTAAGTGTTCAGGACTGGAGAGGCCCTCTTGGGGGGTTAGAACTAACAGCAGGCAGAGTCCAGGTTAAGTCTTCAAGGGTGTTGAAGCTTGTTGTTTCCCCATAGCTCAGAACAGGAGGCCAGCTAATTTGTCCTTGTGGTCCTAGGTTCAAGGTGCAGGTCCAGTCCTTCTTCCTCAGGTAGCAGGGCACTGCAGCAGGGCAGCAGAACAGCTGGGCGGTCCTTTTTGCAGCAGAGAAGTACATCTTTTGAGTCTTCGGAAGGTCCAGAAGTGATCTGAAGAGTGGGTCTGAGTTTTCCCTCCTTTATACCAGGTGCCCACTTTGAAGGGGAATAAGCGGCAGGAGTTTTCCCCCTACTAGGGGTATGGAAATTTCTGCCTTCCTGTCCTGGTATCAGCCACAATATGCTAGTTTGAAGTCCTTTGTGTGTGAGCTGTGCCAGTGCCTTCTGAAGTGCAAGTGTGGTAGGCGAAAGCTCCACACCCATCCTACCACACCCTCCAATGTGATGCTGTATGGGAGGAATACACAAACCCAACAGCCAACTACACCTATTCATGTGACCCAGGAACAGGCTGTAGGCACCAAATGGTAAGGAAACAAAAATGCCAACTTTATAAATGTATTGAACTGTAATATAAAATGCTACTTTACCATTTAAGAGGGCATTATATTACAATAATTCAGACACCGAACATGACTTTCTTGAATGCTCCCAATTCACATTTATCACTTATTAAATGTATTTGGGTAAACCGGTGTTATTCTATGGGTGAGGTAGGCCTCACAGAAGTGAAAAACGAGTTTAGGAGTTTTTCACTACCAGGACATGTAAAACGTAAAATTACACATCCAAATATTCAAATACACTGCACCCTGCTCTATTGGCTATTTAGGGCATTACCCTAAGAGGACTTATATGTATTAAAAAGGGAGTATTAGCTCTGACAAAGCGGTTATTATACCGAGTTAAATTGGCAGTTTAAACAACTGAATACAGGCTGCATGTTTTAGGGAGGTAGAACAGCACTTTAGCACTGGTTAGCATTGGTAAAGTACATCGAGTCCTAAGGTCCCAAAACATACATTAAGAAAAATAGGAGGGGTGAAGGCAAAAGATTTGGAGCAAGATCCCCCTGAGGCTGACAGCTCTACCAGAAACATTGTGTTAAACTGGAGGAGAGGCAGACTGCAAGTGACTTGAGGTGTTCGAGTTGGGTATGTTGGTTATGACAGTCAAACACCAGAAGACAGCTTGTACAACTCAACCACACCAATACTAACTGAGACAAAACAAGTGCTCTATCTGAAAGCTAGTCGACAGGTCTGCTGGTCAGAGGAGTGATGGTCTACTGGCATTAACCTGTTTCAAGGCAGGGGGAAATACACTGTCAAAATAGATACATTGATAATTCTGTTAATTAACAGAGCCACCAAGACAGCATTTTGTTTGACAATAAAAGTGGAAATGAGTTTGTTAAGAAATGGATAACACACTGGGCATTCTCGGCACTAAGATCAAAAATTCGGAAGGGCAGAGAAAACTAATATGAAAGGGTAGTAGTACTAATCAACGGTTATTGGGAGCTCTTGATGCTTTATGGTCACAGGCAAGGTTTCACTAATTTTTCTCAAACCCCTCCAAAAACATTTGGACAAATTATCGCAAAGCGATTGAGAGGGTGGATATTTTCAGGGAGCAGATTTGAGGAGGAACAGAACAACAAGCAGTGATTTTCATGCTGTCTGCTATGTTATTCATTTTATCCAATGGCTTCTTTGGTTCCTTCATTTTGCTTTTGTGCCTTTGGCCCTGCTTTTTAATACTTTCACACGAGGTTTCCAAATCAAATCCTATAGCCTCTCTTCCCGCTCTATACCTCTTTCTCTGGGAAATATCTATTCCAAAATAGCAACTTAGATACAGCCACTGTATCTATATCAGGCACACAATTACATACCTCTGTCTGTAAGCAGCATGCTTTGCAAAGACTTGGCTAACCCTCCTCTGCTCACGCATACATTAATGCCATTGGCATGCTCAATGATACCTGCAGTTTGCAAAGGGAAACATTTAAAGGGTGGAATGCCTGTAATAACCTCAGCAGTAATTACTCGTGTCCATTGTGAAACATCAGACTGGGACAAGAGCAATTACCAGTGGCCGAGATGAATTGGAGCATTACAATCATCACCTTTTTGTTTTTTCTAAGTGCGATGCCCCATGTGTAACTGTCTTATGATAACTGCGTAGTAGGAATGCCCAATTAATACTTAGATTTGAACAAGATATCCAGAGTAATTCATTTTTCTACAACACCCTATATCATGAATCTATTTAACTCTGTTTGCAAAGAAACACTATTCAAAGAACATAAACTGTCTTTTGACCAACTATCCTTCATAAACCAGTGCAACAACTCCCTCACATAGAAATGCAATCAAATTGAAACATCTGCCCGCTGATGCACATCAGCACTCAGTGATAAATAGTGAAATATGCAGGTACAGCGGAATAAATCTCTGAAGATCTGTAGCACACCATAGAACTCTCTGATCTTAAAGCTCTTAAGTATTTAAAAAACGCCTGCAAGCACACAACATTCACACTGTATCTGCTTTTATCAAATCACTGCCACTAAGTCCACAAGCAATCAATTAAGTTATTTATTCAGTCAAGCAAATCCATTAATACCTCCAGCCCCCTGTATATAGAGTTCATTTGAAACAATAATCAATTTCACTATACCTCTCCCCAGCAATGTCCTGGATTTCAAAGCATATGGTTAGTTTCCCATAGACAAAATCCAACTGCGCATAACCAAGTCTTCAGCTATCCCCAGCTGTAAAAATATTCACCCCCTGCCACTGCGCATAACCAAGTCTTCAGCTATCCCCAGCTGTAAAAATATTCACCCCCTGCCACTGCGCATAACCAAGTCTTCAGTTATCCCCAGCTGTAAAAATATTCACCCCCTGCCACTGCGCATAACCAAGTCTTCAGTTATCCCCAGCTGTAAAAATATTCACCCCCTGCCACAGCGCCTAACCAAGTCTTCAGCTATCCCCAGCTGTAAAAATATTCACCCCCTGCCACGGCGCATAACCAAGTCTTCAGTTATCCCCAGCTGTAAAAATATTCACCCCCTGCCACTGCGCATAACCAAGTCTTCAGTTATCCCCAGCTGTAAAAATATTCACCCCCTGCCACTGCGCATAACCAAGTCTTCAGTTATCCCCAGCTGTAAAAATATTCACCCCCTGCCACGGCGCCTAACCAAGTCTTCAGCTATCCCCAGCTGTAAAAATATTCACCCCCTGCCACTGCGCATAACCAAGTCTTCAGCTATCCCCAGCTGTAAAAATATTCACCCCCTGCCACTGCGCATAACCAAGTCTTCAGTTATCCCCAGCTGTAAAAATATTCACTCCCTGCCACTGCGCATAACCAAGTCTTCAGTTATCCCCAGCTGTAAAAATATTCACCCCCTGCCACTGCGCATAACCAAGTCTTCAGCTATCCCCAGCTGTAAAAATATTCACCCCCTGCCACTGCGCATAACCAAGTCTTCAGTTATCCCCAGCTGTAAAAATATTCACCCCCTGCCACTGCGCATAACCAAGTCTTCAGTTATCCCCAGCTGTAAAAATATTCACCCCCTGCCACTGCGCATAACCAAGTCTTCAGCTATCCCCAGCTGTAAAAATATTCACCCCCTGCCACGGCGCATAACCAAGTCTTCAGTTATCCCCAGCTGTAAAAATATTCACCCCCTGCCACTGCGCATAACCAAGTCTTCAGTTATTCCCAGCTGTAAAAATATTCACCCCCTGCCACTGCGCCTAACCAAGTCTTCAGCTATCCCCAGCTGTAAAAATATTCACCCCCTGCCACGGCGCATAACCAAGTCTTCAGTTATCCCCAGCTGTAAAAATATTCACCCCCTGCCACGGCGCATAACCAAGTCTTCAGTTATCCCCAGCTGTAAAAATATTCACCCCCTGCCACTGCGCATAACCAAGTCTTCAGTTATCCCCAGCTGTAAAAATATTCACCCTCTGCCACGGCGCCTAACCAAGTCTTCAGCTATCCCCAGCTGTAAAAATATTCACCCCCTGCCACTGCGCATAAACAAGTCTTCAGCTATCCCCAGCTGTAAAAATATTCACCCCCTGCCACTGCGCATAACCAAGTCTTCAGTTATCCCCAGCTGTAAAAATATTCACTCCCTGCCACTGCGCATAACCAAGTCTTCAGTTATCCCCAGCTGTAAAAATATTCACCCCCTGCCACTGCGCATAACCAAGTCTTCAGCTATCCCCAGCTGTAAAAATATTCACCCCCTGCCACTGCGCATAACCAAGTCTTCAGTTATCCCCAGCTGTAAAAATATTCACCCCCTGCCACTGCGCATAACCAAGTCTTCAGTTATCCCCAGCTGTAAAAATATTCACCCCCTGCCACTGCGCATAACCAAGTCTTCAGCTATCCCCAGCTGTAAAAATATTCACCCCCTGCCACGGCGCATAACCAAGTCTTCAGTTATCCCCAGCTGTAAAAATATTCACCCCCTGCCACTGCATGACTTCAGTATCTTCATGAATGGCCTGTGTTGCGTCAGTTCTTTATTTCCAGGCACTCATTAGACCACATACCTAACCAAGAATTTGCAAAACCAATAGGTCTTTGGTAATCGTACAGTGTTATTTATTTATTCTCAAACATAGTATACAAAAACAACTTAATACATAAAAAAAAGTAAAAGTAAATCAGTCCAGGAACACCTGTCCTGACACTGAACAGCACTTCTTTTCATGTGGCTGTACGCATGTGATCAGTCATAATGCTGTTACACATTGTGCCAGACAACCAATGGATGAAGTCGACTGACCCACTGCCCAATTGGCAGAAATGAAACGTGGATAACAATTGACTGAATATATTTTTGTTGTGATTTTTTTAGGCTTTATGAGGCCTGCAAGACCGCCACTGATGTCTATAGGCCAGACTTAAAAATAGGCCGAATGGTTGCATTACTAAACCCAAAGAAACATAGGAAATAACAGCAACTTCCCAATGCCAAATCTACCGCTACTTGAAAAAGTCAGAGAAAGACAATTGCAGTCCATATCTAAAACTGATCTTTTACCTATAATAGGCAGGCTTTCGCTCAAGTGTAGAAGAGAAATGAAGATGAATATGATGGCAAAAAAGTGGCAAGACCTACTTGCTGGTTTATGAATCATGGCTACCTAAATGGCTATCATTCAACATTTCATGCAATTTAATTTGCTATACTTTAATGTAATTGTATTAATTTATATAGCTAGGGAAAATCAATCTGTCTAATTTAAAATATTGTAAATACTTTTTACTGTTAAAATTTGGGTTCCTATTGGGTTCCTATTAGGGTTGTTAAAATCAAAAATTCAAATTACAAAAAACATTATGGTTAGTATTAGGTCTAGGTGTAGGACTAGGTTGAAGCAGGTGTCTCCAATCAGTGAATTGCTTGCAGATACCTTCAGAGTAGCCCCTAGCCTTCATGGGCGCATGTGGGAGCAGTCAATGGTCGCAGCTGTGACCTCTGACTTGCTCCTGGCTGCTACTGGCACTTCCTTTGTGACTCCTTGCCTCAGAGGTGGCAAAACAATTGCCTAAAGTTAACTCTTCATTTTAATTTTCTCCCTTTTCAAAGTGTTGCATCTACAAACAGCAAGCCTCTTGCTCCCAGTGGCCAATAGACACTGTGCTATATTTATAACTGAAAAATACAGTCATTCTTTTCAGCTGGGAGAAATTTAAAGTGAAGAAAAGTATGAAACAGAAAGTCTTAATGATTTTCTCCACCTTCAATTACGCCAATTACGTCTTAATCTTTCATGAAGTATGTTTCTTCACTTTAAATTCTTCCTGTTTAAACAAATGGCTGTACTTTTCTGTTATAAATATGGTACTGTGTCTTCAGGCCACTGGAAGCAAGATGCAGCTGTTTGTAACTATGGATTTAGGCCCAGATCTCTGTACTGGAGTAAATGTATTCTGCATTCTGCATTCTGTCCATCAATTGTTCTATTTGCAGTTTGTAAATGTGAGAACATTTAAATGATGAGTTTTATGTAATCTTCATAAACATAACGTTTACTCTTCAGTTCAAATTTCCCCTATTTCAAAGTGTTGCCATTACACACATAAGGCATCTTGCTCCCAGTGGCTGGTAGATACTGTGACATATTTATAACTGAAAAATACAGCCATTATTTTAAGTGGGAGAAATTTAAAGTGCAGAAAAAATGTTCCATATTATGCACATTACAACAGAACATTGTTCTGCACTTTAAATTCCCCCATAAAAAAATGTTTGTAAATTTGTGTTATACATGTAACAGTAACCCATATGTGCAAAATGTACATATGAAACAGGCTCTTAGTCATACATACACATATACCAAAATTCATATATACCCACGTTAATACATCGCCAAAGACAACACACTCACTGACACACATGGCAGTCCGTCATAGTTCTAAGTCCTAAGAAGCCCCGTCATAGTGCCCCTAGTCAAAGTATTTTGTTCAAACGATAGTATTTGTCATTACAGACATTAAGCTTAAGGTCAATGAAACTGGATTTGGGGATGTCTAGTAACAATGCGCAAGTTGCTTAACCTTCAGTAGCTCACAATGACATTCACTGACCAGAAGTAGCTTCCATTACAGAAAAGGTCGGAGACGTCTAGGTTAAAGATAATATTTTAATTAAAGTATATTCCAATTATGTAAGGCATATGGATAAAATGAGTGTTAGTTGAAGAGTAATTATCTAATTTAAATTAATTAAGGAGTACAATTTGTATTATGGCTAAGCTAAGGATGATTATTTCACTTACAATTTAATTAACATTAATTAGCAAGTACGGTTAAAATTAGGGTCAATTTAGGAAAGCATGCAATTTGACTTAAAATTAAATTTAAATTTACGGTATGGGTTACATAAGGGTTAGGTTGAAGACGATTAGTTCATCTACTTTTCTTTAAATTCATTAGGGGATAGGGTTAGTTTAAGATCCCAAATCGCAGCTGAAAGGATCACACAGAGGCAGGTTCAGTGAAACAACTTCAGGTTTATTTCCAAGTAAGAAGAACCCATCCAGGTCTCAGCCAGCTCATCCAACTGCTCCAGCTCATTTGAAGAAACACAATACTATCACCTGGGAGACCAGGATCCAGCTTGGAATCTCTGGTAACCAAGGCAGCATGACATCAGAAGTACACAGGCTTCTGAACGCATGATTGTGTTAAGGTTGGAGTACATATTTAATTTAATTTAATTTGTTTAACAGTTCGGGATGCAATTATGGTCAACAGAATAATTACATCAATTATTTAATGATACATTGGTACAAACAAAGGGCAGTAATGGTCTCTAACACTGTAGAAGCCTGAATTATATAGGTAATTCACTTTCGGTGCTCACTTCCACGAGGTTCTACTGCCTAAAATATCATGCCTAACACAAGTTTAAACAAACATGAATAAGAGAGGAAGACTCAAAATTTATTTTTGACTGCTTCTCTCTTATTTATGTTTATTTAATCGTAAATGAGAGGTAGTGCGATCGAAGTAGTGGTAAAATATATTTCCAATTAACATTAGGGCTGTAGTGACTAACACTCTAGTTACATTGATATAGTTGTATCTCAAGGCAGTTGACATCATGTTAGCAATACATAACCAGATGTGACCTCCAACAATAGTGTAGTAAGCTCTTACTTGTATGGAAATGAATCGGTATAAAAATCCACTGCAACCGATCGTTTTCGTTTCCGTTTAATAATTTTATTCAAACATTATTGCGTTGTAAAGTTTTCCTTATAACTGAAATGAAAACAAAACAAAGCGCGATTTCTTGGTTGCACAAAATGGCCGCTGACGTGATTAGCGTAATGACGCTACACGCACAATGACGTTCCGGTGTTATTCAATTAATTATGACGTCCGATGACAATAAACGCTCCTGCGTGTTATCGTCAGAACAAATGACGTACGAAATCTTCAGTGTGCTTCACGAGAAGAACACGAGCTGGAGAACGTCGCGAGCCAAGAACACAGCCAGTGTTCAAATGAAGACAAGTAAGTAAATGTCAGTTGACACTCCGGTCTTCAAGAGTGAAAATTAAATTAATATGAAACTCACAGTTCTGGATCCCAAAAGCGCTGAGAAACGGTAGAAAGTCGATTTCTTGATTTCTCCGTTTTCTTATGCTTAAAAATCTTTGAAAATATCGATAAAAATTCTTACTGTCGGTGGGTCTGAAGGATTTGAAGAAGAACTCTTGAAAAAAAAACGTCGCCAATAAATGTAGTAAGCTCTTCTGATGAATAAATCCAAGAGGACCAAAAAGGTTATAATATAATCTGAAGTTTTAATCATGGAGTAAGTAACCCACGACCAGCAACATGAGAGTACAGGCTCATAATGACACAAACATCACATCACACCATTCTAAGAACATAAGATAGAACATTAGAGATACATTCCTTAAAGCAACCAAGTATTAATAATTACAGTACATACTACAAATAGGTATGTAATTTGGGGACTGCAGTCAACTGAGAGCTGCCCTTTTCCCACTGGCAATGCAGTCATGAAGTGAGTCTTTGTTGTAAGGCTCTCCGGAGTATTTTCCCACTCTTCAGCTTCATTTGTAGACAGCACTTATCCATGCAGTATTACTTATTAGCTATCAATTCTGCGTGGTCGAAAACAGCATTAAAGAAACTACAAGAGGCACAACTAAAACACAAAGTGTGTCTCATTATTCATCTGCTGTTATTGGGCCAAATCTCTCTGCATCTGTCTATCCAAGGGATTTTCTCGATATCAGCAATTAAAACCTGGTCAATACCCCATGAAGTACTTTGCTCCCGGCTTTGACTCGGATGTATAGAGGCCACTGAAATGTCATGACCGCTACTAGCTGGTTCCAAGATACAGGATGCTGGACCGGTCGCCCCACTGGTATGGGTATAACCGATTCAGCTATTCACACTAAGGAACTCTCTCTGTGGTGAGTGGATTGGTAGGACTCCAACAGGAGTGTAGCCTGGCACTTGGCACCATTTCTGCACCCCCTTGAAGGAGTCATTGTTACTTGCAGGAACAGGTGGGCACTTCTGGGGGATTCTCAGGAAATATAGGATTCAGACAAATTTCACAGCTGATGCTGATCAGAGCAAACTGAACTCTCATCACAACTTCATTAAACCCTTAAATTATTCTTCACTTTCATAAGCATCCTGCTAATCCATTTGCAGTTGTTCGTGGCCTCCCCCCAGGGCCAGACTGGGGTATTGTGATCTGAGTTACAGGCCTGTGGAGCTTTGTAGTGCTTGAAGACCATTGGCATAAACATAAGGGCGACCCAATACCCTTTGTGAGCTTGGGAATGGGAAAATAACAACAAACAGTATAGCTAACAAGGGGATCATCTCGAAACAAATGCATAAACAAATTATTTACTATTGAGCTACTATTGTGAGGATTGAACAAGAGATTATACCTAGAGTTATAATGTAAGGAGAGACACAAGAAAACAAAACCAGACTGAAACAAATCCAATAAAATAAGAAAATAGTTTGAGGGGCATACACATGACAATAAGAAGGGTTACTCATGTTACAAAAATTCCAAATAATGAATCGCATTGAAAGTATCAGGATGCACGATTGGGGTTAAATGTTCTAGCACCCAACAGTAATATAATCGAAAAATGTTCCAGAAAGGGATTTCTTAGTGGAGGGTTTTATATAGGTGCAGATGGAATTTTGCTGGACAAAGTCTGTCTTAAGTGACTTTCCATTTGTGATGTTTTATGCAATCCTTGGAAGGCGCAGACGTTTTTTACATAATGGAAAAGAGAAGAAACACTTGAAATAACTGTGGGCATTGGTATGCAACAAAAATCCATTTAATAAGTCTAGAGCTTTAAAGGCTACAATAGTATTAGGGTTGTATCTCTGGCCAGAGAAGTGACATGCAGTTCTGAGTTTCTTTGTTGATCATTATTTTATGTGTAGCATATTCTATTTATGTTTATCAACAATCAGTTATTAATACGTATTGCAGTGTTCTACTTTCCTTTAAGATTCTACTGTCACAACACTTCCTTGAATATATGCTGGAAGTATTTACCAAGCTACTTTGAGGATAAGAGAGATAGATGCTAAAACCCTGCACTTGATTCCAGGTTGGTCAAAGTTGCCTTTAAACCTAACTGCATTATCTTTAATCACTTTTTTCAGATTAAGTTCAGATTAAGTTCAGAGTAGCATGCACCACTCATCGATCCTCTTCTTCTGGCTTCCTCAAGGTACCTTGGTCCAAATAAAGAGACTTGGCGGTAGGAGCTTTTTAAGGTACTCACACACACACACTCTGGAGTTCCCTGTTTGTCTTGCTGCAACTTGCCATTGGCCTCAGTAAAATCCAGAAAATCATCACTTTTGAGTATGTTATTTCCTGTTGTGTGTGAAGAAATCCTTATGGGTGAAAGTGTGCTTAAGATATAAATAGGCACTGTAGGAAGGTAGGATCTGACTGCATGGTTACCCCCACTTTTGCCTGGTATTTTGCTGGTTTTTGACTAGTCTGACCCGGGATCCTGCTAATCAGGACCACAGTCTATGTGCTTTCTCCCTTAAATTGACATACATATACTTTGGTAAACCCCAGATTGGATACTGGGGTGCCCTTATCAGTCCCTAGTATATGATACACCATGTACCCAGGGCATAGGTACCCCAGAGGCCTCCCATGGGCTGAAGCATGTATTATGCCACCAATGAGAGGCCATGCAAAATGGAACTCTAGGTCTTCTACTGCAGCCTATGTAAGCTGGTGCTTGCACCACTTACGTTAGATATAGGTTCACTATATCTAATGGTCACTACACTTAAAACCTATCAGTCACCCCTATAGCAGGCCTTATCAATCCTGACGGAAGGTTGCTGAGTTTTATGTGAGAGGGTGCCCCTCCATGAGCAGAGCCCCTCTGCAGCCTGCGGAGAACATTCTCCCGGGTTGTCTGTGACTCAGCCGGACATATAGGTAGAGGTGCATTTTAACCTTGCAGTAAATGCAACTCGAAAATGGCTGCATAGAAACATATCGAATTTGGTATCAAACACCTTGGAATCATACCTCCAGTAACTGGTGTGGGAGGTATGATTCCACCCTTCTGAAGCAAGCTTTGTGGGGTCACCCGGTACCAGCTTTCTCAACCCAGACAGCACAAAATGGATACTGCCAGCCAGAGACACTTTTTTGCCCTCCTGCTGCTGAGCTAAGCTCGAGCAAAGGAAGGCAACACAATAGGCATCCTGGCATAGGGAGGTGTGGCCACCTCCCAGACAGGATTTAGTGTATTGGGGCAGGGTGAGTGCACTCTGAGAGTGTCTGAAAGTATGCACTTGGGCCACATTTGTTTCCCTGTGCATAGTTCAGCTCAAACCAGTTCTGGGAGCCATTGGCTCCTGCTCTGGCGCAAAACTGGACAAAGGACATGGGTGTAGCCACTCCTCTGTCCTGCCCCTTCCCTAGGAGGGTTCCCTTAATATGTCCAACCCTCTCCCGTGGGTATAAAATGGGCTACCTGGCTACAGGATATTGGGTTTTACGTGGACAAGATTCTATCAAGAAGAAACCACTGACCTTCAACGGTCTGGACACCTAGACTTCACTGGCCTTCGACTGGGCTTGACTTCATCCCCCTTTCTGTCCGTAGCTTAGTTTGTGCCTGGACTCCATACAGGTTCTGTGCAGGACCTGTGGGGCACTTAAGACAACAGAAGAATCTCCCTTGGCGTGAAGAAGTCACTCCCCTACTTTGCAGGCACCTAAAGCGCAACTGACCGGTAGCTGCTCCTGAGCTCCTGCAGACTCTGAAGATTTCAGCAACATAGGAGGTGGTTCTTTAAGGTCCCTGAGGTTGATCTGCCCACTCCCTGAGTTTGATGCCAGTATCCCTTGAGGGGCTGCGTAACCTGACCCCCTGTGCATCTCGTTCATTTGCAAGTGCATATGCTTGTTGGTGATTCCTGAGCTTGTACATTGGACCCTGTGTGGTCCTAACCTTGAGAAGTATTTGCACCAAAGAGCTCCGGCCTCCTTGCACCGTGTGCTCAGTGGGCTTGTACTTTGCAAACTAACTTGAGGTCCCCTCGCAACTCCTGGTCCTTCAGCCTGTGGGCCCCCCTGCGGGTCATCATAATTGTTTTTGGGCTTTCCTTGTTGCTCCAGATGTTCCCTGACTCTCCATTACTTGGAGAGTCCCCTGGACCTCGCTGGTCCACACCGCAACCTGTTTGTCCTTCCTGCGTCGGTTGCTGTTGCCAAGGTTTGTTGGTGCTCCCGCCAGACCTCGACCCCTCAGCACTCGACATCCTTTGTGGGCAGCTCACCTCCGGCTCCTGGTTGTCCTCTACGCCTCCGGGACCTCGTGGCTGCAGAGTCAAGCATCCCTTCTTTGCACCAGAAGTACCCGACATCAGTGGGAATTCGTCTCCCTAGCCCCTTGGTAACTCTGAAGTGACCCAGACTCTCCCCCTCTGTTTTCAGGTTCCTTCCACCCAGAATCCGGGCTTGGATTCCACCGGACCCTTTTCACCTTCATGGCAGCAGCACTTTTTCACTTCCTTCCATAGAGAATGACAAGAGTTTCCGACCTCACTTCCGACCTATGCACCTGGCTTACCTGGGTTAGGTAACTCCGATAATAGAGTATCCATGGGTGGAGTGGCTCTTTAAACTCTTAAGCTCTGAAAAGTTTGTTCAAAGTCCTCCTAGAAGGGTCCTTAAATTTTAACTTTGCAAACGCGACTTTCCCATAGAGTTTATGGAGCACACAGTCGTGTTTCCTCACTGCACCCGCCCTTCCTGGGTCTCCTATGTCATCACCTTGGGTGGTTCCTTGGGGTCCCAGCGATTCCACGTGCTCTAGGCACTGTGTCTAATCAAGTCGTGATTGTTATACCACTATTTTAGTATATGGTTCGGTCTCCCCTGGAGCCCGTTGTGTATTGTGTATTGTGCTACTTACAACTGTTCTATTGATCTAGTATTGTGTACTTTGTGTTCTAACCTCGTGTAGAGGATAGTAGAGTGTTATATAAATAAATACATATTTTGTTGTAACTACTGTGTGGTTCTCCTTCATTTAGTCATTCAGGAGGTGATATTCTGGTAAAACAAACAGCTTTACATTCCTTCAAGATTATGCCTGAAGGTTTCTCTCCATAGCTACCACTAGGATAGCTTTCATAAAGGTTATCTTTGACCTCATACATCATAAGGGTTGTGTGGACTGGTACAAGGTGCCCACTTTAACTAGTGGACAGCATATACCAGGCCACCTTCTTACAGGCACCACATAATCGCAGCATATCCTACCTTCAAGCCAATATCCCCTATGTCCATCATCCACCTGCACAGGGAGTGACATCGCTGGATTTTCTATAATTCATATGCTTAGGAAGTGACATCACTGGATTCCCCATCATTCATCTGCACATGAAGTGACATTGCAGGATTTCCCATCATCCCTTTGCACAGAAAGTACCATCACTGGATTTCCTATCAATCATCTGCACAGGAAGTGGCATTACGGAATTGCCCATCATCCATCTGAGCAGGAAGGGACATCACTGGTTTATGCCAAAACTGTCTTTAAAAGAAGAAGCAAACCAAGAGGAATTATTTCCATGATCCATCTGCACAGGAAGTGACATCACTTGATTTCCCATCATCCACCTGCAGAGGAAGAGACATCACTGGATTTCCCATCATTCATCAGCAGAGGAAGTGACATCACTCCTCTCGGGACCTACTTAATGGTTACCACAAAGGCACCCCGTTTGTTCCGGACTGCGCCTAAAGCCAGAAACTCTGGTCCTCCTCCCGCCACTACCATGCTGCAATCCTCTGCGCACCCAACCCCAGCTGCTGCTCCACACGCTGCTGCCTTGCAGCACCACATAACAACAAGGTAGCATTCTCCTGCACTTCCTTTAATGTTTCATGCACTTACCCACACCCAACATTCACTGCATCAGCAGCACCCAACACCTACTCTCTGACACTCACACAGTCCTGCAACCACCCACACAATACTCCACACTTGCAGAAAGAGGTGTGGCGCAGCGGCCAGGGTCCCTGACTCCGGACCACAGGGTTCCCGGTTCAATCCCCGGCGCCGGCTGCAGGTTAGCCCAGCACCATGTTACTCTGGGCAATAGCTCGCTTAATCTTCCCGAGGGCCCACAGTGCCGGGACATCTCTCCGGATGTAGCTGTGCGCTTTACAAATGCTGGGATTACTTTTAATTTCAGGCATGCTTCTTAGCATCCGCTCACTCACCAAACACGCTAACGAGTTTTAGGACCTGCTGGATGACAATGCTCCAGATTTACTTTTTCTCAGGAAAACTTGGCTGAACCATGGCACCTGACATCGCCACAGCCATCCCCCTGGCTACAAGATTGATTGGCAAGACAAACTTCACAAGCCTGGAGGAGGAATCACCAAGAACGCCATTCACTGCACAACATCCATGGACACACCATCTTCCAACAAAACTGTGGCAGCCTGGTGTGGTGATGAAAGACGAGGATTTCCAATGTCTTTCTTAAGTCCTTTTATTAACACACATGCACTGGACAGACATTGCAGAAAATGCCGGTACCAACCATACAAAACTTCGAATTGACTTTGAACCATAACACTCCATAGGCACAATAGCATCGTAAACACCCTAAGCTCATGCAGTGAAACAGTGTAAAGACACGGCAATGGAACTCACATATGATGAAGGAAAACTGTAGGAGAGTAGGGTCTGCTATCCTATGGTCACCCCAAATTTTTGCTTTTTGCTTCACTGGTTTATCACTTAATGTGGCTGTGGCCTGCTAATCAGACCCACAGCCTGCTGTTCTCTCTCTAAATTACTGCCAATGCACTTTAGGTGCATTACGAATTGGAAATGGTTCACCTTATTAGCCCCTGTAGTAGTGTACCCTAGGTACCCAGGGCATAGGTGTCTCCAAGGCCTACCAGGGGCTGCAGCATGTATTGTGCCACCCCTGGCCTGGCCTCCATATTTGACACAACTGGCTGATCACTCAGCTGGGGTAAGTTGGTGTAATCACCTCTTGCTTAGGTACAGTATGCCTGTGCCTAACCCTAAATTGGACACCTATGTTCCTATCAGCCACTCCTATGGAAGGCCTCATCAATCCTGGAGGCAGAGTGCTTGGAAATGTGTGAGATGGTGCTCTAGCATGAGCTGAGCCTGTCTGCAGCTGTTGGGAACCACTCCCTAAGCTGTTCCGGGATATTGCCATACCATATACTCTTAAGTGCATTATAATCCTCGCGGTTAAATGCTATCTTTGGTTTGGCTTTATCAAAACATGTCGAGTAAGGTGTCATACGAATTGGAATACTATCCCCTCGACAGTTCTGTTGACGGGGATAGCATTCCACCCTTCTAGAGGGACACGACATGTGTGTAGCCTTAACCCCGGTTAAAGTTAACCAGAGCCTCAGCATCACAAAATGGATGCTGCCACCACAGACACGAGTCTGGCCTCCTGCTGCTGACCGAAACTCGGCAGATGGTGGCCTGGACAAAGGGTTTCCTGCCTTGGGAGGTGCGGCACCACCCCAGACAGGGTTTTGTGTATTGGGTAGGACAGGGCTGAATAGAATCAGACATGCCGGGGGCACACAAGGTGTCCCCGTGCATAGGCCAGTCCAAACCGGTCCTGGGACTTTCGAGACCCAGGGCTGGCGAGGAGCTGGACAAAGGAAAGGGGGTGTAACCGCCCCCCTTCCTGGTTCCTCCCAGAGGAGGGACCTAGTAGGTGATCCACCCCTCAGATTGGGAATAAGAGTGGGAGCAGTGCCATTGCACAGCAGATCATCCTGAATCAACTTTAAACAAAGAAGAAGACTGGACTTCGACATTCTGCTGCTCAGAAGACTGAAGAGAATCTCCCTTGTGGCCTAGGAGTGGCCACCCTGTGAACACAGGCAACAACCAGCAACTCGACGTCTGCTTTGCCGCCGCCTCCCGCCGGAGCCGGAGCTCAGAGCCCGACAAGAACCAGACTCCCAGACCTCTCAGAGCCTGATCCACAGTCCCTGCAGAGAAGGGACCCATGGAGGCACCGAGTGACGTGGGACCAGACCTCTTGGAAGACACTCGAAAAGCTGACTGCGCAGCTTCTGAGGTATCCTCGACGTTGTGCTTTGGGGACTGAGAACCCCCACCATCGAGCAGCCCTTGCACGGAAGATCAGCCCCCCAGCATCTCCACGATCTGCGTGGGGCCCTTTTGCATTGTGCCACTTGACGCGCCATCCCGGCCACTAGCCACGTGGTCAGCGGCCATCTTGGCGACGAAACCGACTAACTACACAGCAGGTCTGGTTGTTCCAGACCTACCCAAGCTCCTGTGAAAAGGAGCACTCGCTCTGACCTTGCTGGTCCGAGTGTTAAGCATCTTTTGATTCCTGCGTGGCTTGCATTAGCCAAGGCCTGTTTGCTCCGATCAGGTCGCCGATACCGCCAACAGCGAGAAGCCTGCGTGGGACAGCTCGTGACCGACTCCTGGACGTCCTCGACCCCCGTTGTCCACGTGGCTGCAGAGAGAAGCTACCTGACAACGCCTGTTTGCACCCGACATCGCCTGGTTCCAATCTGGTTCCACAGTAGTCACTGGCTAGTGACTTTGAACATTGTCCCCTCTGCTTTCAGGTCTTCACCACTTCAGATCCACCCTTGGATCCACCGGAACTCTTCACATCGAGCCGCCTGCAGCATCTTCAGCTCCAAGCACCATCGACCAGCGTGACGAAACCCGACACTACTTCGACCCTGTGCACCCGCTTCCTGTGGGTGAGGTAACTCAGCTCCGCCAGTGTTCCTACACTGGTACACATCTCAAGGGCCTGTGTCTTAAGTTTCAGCGTTCTAGGTCACTCGGAAGGTTCCTAACTCTTTAACTTTGTACTTTTTACGCACCATAGACTTTACATTGGAAAGTGCGTGCACTTTGAACATTGCACCCGAGTCCCCCGGGCCTTTCCCGACTTAGTCACTGCTAGTCTCGAATAGCTCCAGCGATTCCCAAGGCCCTAGGCCTGTTCCCATTCCGATTGGTATCTCTTATACCACTTTCTTAGTATATGGTTTAGGTGGCCCCTAGGGCTCATCCATATTGTGCAACTTTTGTGTATTTTAAACTGTCTTGTGATTTAACGCTTGTGCTTCTGTGCTCATAAAGAGTCCAGGGGATTTTATAGTTAATAAATCAATATATATTTTCAATATATATCTGTGTGGTGTCCCTTTCATTTGGTATTCAAGGGGGTTGTGTATGGTATTACAGCTGGCTTCACATGCCTTTCAGAGTTTAGCCTAAGACTGCTTTGTCCACGTTACCACTAGGATAACTGGTCTACAAGGTTGAATTACAACCAATCATCATAAGGGTTGCTTGGCATGGTACAAAGTGATCACTAGAATTAGTGAGCATTATATACCAGGCCAACTTCTCACATTGGTGAGCAGCGGATTGGGATCTGAGCTTGCTGTTGTTTTACCATTACAATCTTTGAGATTATCATTTGAAAGATCATACAGGTACCTGCTAGGTACATATAAAACAAGACTAGTATACTTAAGTTCTACTGAACTTAGTTGTTGTAGAGCAAAGGGAGTAGCACACCCTAGCTACAACTACTAGATAGGTTTAGTAGGTAAACACCAGTGTAGGTAGATTGCAACACATCCACCCACACTAGAGCAATGTCTGGAGCAGAGGGTTCCACTGGGAACATCCCTGTTGAGAGTGACCCTCCAAGGGCACCATCCAAATTTGCTATTTTTTCCTTTAAGGAATTAAGACAGCTTTGTGTCTTAAGGGGTCTGAGGACAGGGCCTTCCCCTACCACAGACCACCTTAGAGAGATCTTGGATCAGTCTGAGACTCTAAAGACCTCTAAGGCAGACCCCACAGGGGATGCTGAAGGAGGCCATCCTTCAGATGATGACACTGTAGACACCCCTGCCCCTATCATCCTGGTAGATGAGGAAGCCCCCATCACTGGAGCTCCTCAGGTAGATGAGGAGGAAGAGGAAGAGGAAGAAGAGGAGGAGGAGGGAAGCAGTGAGTCAGATGATGACAGAAATAGTCAGGTGCTGGTCAGTAGACTGAACCAGGCTAACTTAAGCCTACTTGGGAATGAATCTGGTAACAACCCATTCAGACCCCCAGGTGGACTTAACCAGAAGCCTAGGAGGAGAAGGACTCACTCAGGTGACTCTGACAACTCCCATGCTTCTAGAGGCTCTCATGGTCACTCCAGAAAGGAGATGACTAGCCCTCAGAGAAGGGAACATGAGGCCAAAATGAGAGAGGCTGAGCTTAGGATCCAGAAGCGAGAATTAGAGGTTGCCTTGGTCCAAGAGAGACTTGCTAGAGCAAGACAGCCTAGAGAGAGTGGGGTAATAGAACCCACTGGTGGCAGCAATATCCACAAGGATAAAGACAGGTCTTTTGATAATAGAAACCTGAGTAAGATTGTGCCCCCCTACAAAGCTGGGGATGATATCCATAAATGGATAACTGCAATGGAGAGAGCCTGCAGAGTACAGCAGATCCCTCAAGAGCAGTGGGCAGCAATCTTGTGGCTCTCCTTTGAAGGTAGAGGCCGAGACAGACTCCTCACAGTTAGTGATGGGGATTCTAGAAACTACCTGGTCCTGAAGAGTGCTCTGATTGATGGGTTAGGCTTAACCACTGAACAGTACAGGTTAATGTTCAGAGATACCCAGAAGACACAGACTCAGGACTGGTCTGAATTTGTTGAGTGTGCCACTAAGGCTCTGGAGGGATGGTTGCTGGGAAGCAAGGTTACAGACTATGAAGGATTGTATAATTTGCTGATGAGAGAACAAATTTTAAATAATTGTCAGAACCAGCAGTTGCATCAACATTTGGTTGACTCAGATTTGACCTCTCCCCAAGAATTGGGAAAGAGGGCAGATAAATGGGTAAGAACCAGAGTTAAGCAAAAGAACCAGAACCAGAACCAGGGTGGTGACCAGAAGAAAACAGACCAGAAGGGTGGGGAGCAGAAAGCTAAAGACCAGAAGTCTTCAACAGGGCCCCAAACTGATACAGAGGGTGGGTCCCAAACTTCCAAGAAGAAGAAGAAAGAAGGTCAGAAGAAACCCTGGTGTAAAACTTGTAAAAACACCTCTCACTGGACAAGTGAGTGTAAAAAGGGTGGAGCCCCCAGCACTGCAGCCCCTAAGGCAACTGCACCCACTAGTACAGCTAGCAGTGCTGGTCCACAAACCAAGGGGGTAGTGGGTATCACCTTGGGAACTGAAGGAGATTCTGACCTAGTCAGAACCCTTACACAGGCTGTTCTGATTTGTGAAGGGGACATAGATTTGACCCCTGACATAAGTCCCAGTAACCTGGGCAAATACAGACAGACACCTTTGATTAATAACAAAGTGGCTCAAGCTTACAGGGACACATGTGCCAGTGTCACCATGGTGACACCTAACTTTGTGGACCCTGGACAATACATGCCAGGTGATAATTACCTGGTGACCAATGCCAGCAATGTCACTACTACACATAGTGTGGCACTTGTTAACTTTTCCTGGGGAGGGGTAACTGGCCTAAAAAGAGTTGTGGTTAGTGCTGATCTCCCAGTTGAATGTTTGTTGGGCAATGACCTGGAGAACTCTCTATGGTCAGAAGTTGAGTACAGGACTCATGCAGAGATGTTAGGGATATCATCACATGTCCTTGCTGTGACCAGGTCACAGGCCAAAAAGTGCCTCTCTGAACCTCAGGTCTTGGATCCTGGAACAATGGACCAAGCACCTTCCAAGAAGAAGAACAGGAGGGTTAAGGCTGTGCCTTCCCAACTGCCTGCAAGTGAGGATCAAGCTTCACAGGAAGCTGGTCTTGAGACCCCTGAAGGAACTGTCTCTGAAGAACTTGAACCTGATCAGGTTGAGTTTCTGGGGACAGGGGGACCTTCTAGGGCAGACTTGGGGCAGGCTCAGTTAACCTGTCCTTCTCTTGAACCCCTCAGACAGCAGGCTGCTGCTGAGGCTGCTGGGAATGCTCAAGGTGCCCATAAAGTTTATTGGGATGAAGGACTCCTTTACACAGAGGGTAGAGACCCCAAGCCTGGTGCAACCAGGAGGTTGGTTATACCTCTGCAATTTAGGGGTTTCCTTCTCACCTTGGCCCATGATATTCCTTTAGCAGGACACTTAGGCCAGAATAAGACCTGGGACAGGCTTGTCCCTCATTTTCACTGGCCTCACATGTCTGAAGACACCAAGGAGTTTTGTCGCTCCTGTGAAACCTGCCAAGCCAGTGGTAAAGCAGGTGGAACAACAAAGGCCCCCCTAATACCACTACCTGTGGTGGGGGTTCCCTTTGAAAGAGTGGGGATTGATATTGTAGGTCCAATGGACCCCCCTACAGCATCTGGGCACAGATTCATACTGGTGGTAGTGGATCATGCCACCAGGTACCCAGAGGCAATTCCACTTAGGACCACAACAGCTCCTGTTGTGGCCAGGGCCTTACTTGGAGTTTTCTCCAGAGTGGGGTTTCCTAAGGAGGTAATATCTGATAGAGGTGCCAACTTCATGTCAGGATATTTGACAGCTATGTGGAAGGAATGTGGTGTCAACTACAAGTTCACCACTCCTTATCACCCACAATGCAATGGGCTTGTTGAGAGATTTAACAAGACCCTAAAGGGCATGATTAAAGGATTACCTGAAAAGCTCAGGCGAAGATGGGATATCCTACTGCCCTGCCTTTTGTTTGCTTACAGAGAGGTCCCTCAAAAGGGGGTTGGCTTCAGCCCCTTTGAATTGTTGTTTGGGCACCCTGTAAGAGGACCCCTGTGTCTGGTGAAGGAAGGATGGGAGTTACCTCTCAAAAAGCCTAAGCAAGACATAGTGGACTATGTACTTGGTCTCCGCTCCAGGATGGCCGAGTACATGGAAAAGGCATCCAAAAACCTTGAGGCTAGCCAAGAATTACAGAAAGCTTGGCATGACCAAAAGGCTGTCCTTGTTGAGTTTCAGCCTGGACAGAAGGTATGGGTGTTGGAGCCAGTGGCCCCAGCAGCACTCCAAGACAAATGGTCTGGACCCCATACAATTCTGGAGAAGAAGGGAGAGGTTACCTACTTGGTGGACCTAGGAACTCCCAGGAGCCCCCACAGGGTGCTCCATGTCAACACATTGAAGGCATATGTCAGCAGGGAAGACATGGGCTTGCTCATGGCTACAAATGAGGGACAGGAGGAAGAGAGTGACCCTCTCCCAGACCTGCTCACTCAGAACCCTGAGGATGGCTCAGTTGATGGTGTGGCCTTAGGTGGCAGCCTCACTGACATCAGCAACATGACTGCAGACAAGTTCTACAGGCATACAGGCATATGTTCTCATTGACACCCAGTCAGACTAACTGGTGTACACATGTGGTGGACACTGGTGACAATCTTCCTGTAAAGAGCAAGATTTACAGGCAACCTGACCACGTCAGGGACTGTATAAAGACTGAGGTGCAAAAGATGCTGGAATTAGGTGTTATTGAGCCTTCAGAGAGCCCCTGGGCTAGCCCAGTGGTTCTGGTCCCCACACCTCACACCAAAGATGGCAAGAGAGAGATGAGGTTCTGTGTGGATTACAGAGGACTCAATGCTGTCACCAGGACAGATGCACACCCTATTCCAAGGGCAGATGAGCTCATTGACAAGTTGGCTTCTGCCAAATATTTGAGCACATTTGACTTGACAGCTGGCTACTGGCAAATCAGGTTAGCTGAGGAGTCTAAAGCCAAGACAGCATTTTCTACCCCTAGTGGGCATTATCAATTTGTGGTAATGCCCTTTAGATTGAAAAATGCACCTGCCACCTTCCAAAGGTTGGTGAATCAAGTCCTCACTGGGTTGGATGACTTTTGTGCAGCTTATCTGGATGATATTGCTGTCTTTAGCTCCACCTGGGAGGATCACCTGGTCCACCTGAAGGAAGTGCTTGAGGCTCTGCAAAAGGCAGGCCTCACTATCAAGGCAACCAAGTGCCAGATAGGGCAGAGCAAGGTTGTATACCTGGGCCACCTTGTAGGTGGAGGCCAAGTTCAACCACTGGAGAGTAAGATCCAGACCATAAAGGACTGGTCCCCTCCAACTACCCAGACACAGGTCAGAGCTTTCTTGGGCCTGACTGGGTACTACAGGAAGTTTGTTAAGAACTATGGGTCCATTGTGACTCCTCTTAATGATCTGACATCTAAGAAGATGCCCAAAAAGGTTCAGTGGACAGAAGTCTGTCAAAAGGCATTTGATGACCTGAAGAATGCCATGTGCTCTGCACCTATCCTGAAGAGTCCTGAATACTCAAGAGAGTTCATTGTCCAAACAGATGCTTCTGAGTTGGGAGTGGGAGCAGTGCTTTCACAGCTTAATGTAGATGGCCAGGACCAGCCCATTGCTTTTATTAGCAGAAGGCTGACCCCCAGAGAGAAACGTTGGTCAGCTATAGAGAGGGAGGCCTTTGCTGTGGTGTGGGCCCTGAAGAAGTTGAGACCATACTTATTTGGCACTCACTTCAAGATTCAGACCGACCATAAGCCCCTCTTATGGCTTAATCAGATGAAGGGTGAAAACCCCAAACTACTCAGGTGGTCCATTTCCCTACAGGGGGTGGACTTTACAGTGGAGCACCGCCCAGGGACTGACCATGGCAACGCAGATGGTCTCTCCAGGTACTTCCACTTAGAACATGAAGACACAACTGGTCAAGGTTAGTCTAATGTCCCTGCGTTTGGGGGGGGGGTTGTGTAGGAGAGTAGGGTCTGCTATCCTATGGTCACCCCAAATTTTTGCTTTTTGCTTCACTGGTTTATGACTTAATGTGGCTGTGGGCCTGCTAATCAGACCCACAGCCTGCTGTTCTCTCTCTAAATTACTGCCAATGCACTTTAGGTGCATTACGAATTGGAACTGGTTCACCTTATTAGCCCCTGTAGTAGTGTACCCTAGGTACCCAGGGCATAGGTGTCTCCAAGGCCTACCAGGGGCTGCAGCATGTATTGTGCCACCCCTGGCCTGGCCTCCATATTTGACACAACTGGCTGATCACTCAGCTGGGGTAAGTTGGTGTAATCACCTCTTGCTTAGGTACAGTATGCCTGTGCCTAACCCTAAACTGGACACATATGTTCCTATCAGCCACTCCTATGGAAGGCCTCATCAATCCTGGAGGCAGAGTGCTTGGAAATATGTGAGATGGTGCTCTAGCATGAGCTGAGCCTGTCTGCAGCTGTCGGGAACCACTCCCTAAGCTGTTCCGGGATATTGCCATACCATATACTCTTAAGTGCATTATAATCCTCGCGGTTAAATGCTATCTTTGGTTTGGCTTTATCAAAACATGTCGAGTAAGGTGTCATACGAATTGGAATACTATCCCCTCGACAGTTCTGTTGACGGGGATAGCATTCCACCCTTCTAGAGGGACACGACATGTGTGTAGCCTTAACCCCGGTTAAAGTTAACCAGAGCCTCAGCATCACAAAATGGATGCTGCCACCACAGACACGAGTCTGGCCTCCTGCTGCTGACCGAAACTCGGCAGATGGTGGCCTGGACAAAGGGTTTCCTGCCTTGGGAGGTGCGAGCACCACCCCAGACAGGGTTTTGTGTATTGGGTAGGACAGGGCTGAATAGAATCAGACATGCCCGGGGCACACAAGGTGTCCCCGTGCATAGGCCAGTCCAAACCGGTCCTGGGACTTTCCAGACCCAGGGCTGGCGAGGAGCTGGACAAAGGAAAGGGGGTGTAACCGCCCCCTTCCTGGTTCCTCCCAGAGGAGGGACCTAGTAGGTGATCCACCCCTCAGATTGGGAATAAGAGTGGGAGCAGTGCCATTGCACAGCAGATCATCCTGAATCAACTTTAAACAAAGAAGAAGACTGGACTTCGACATTCTGCTGCTCAGAAGACTGAAGAGAATCTCCCTTGTGGCCTAGGAGTGGCCACCCTGTGAACACAGGCACCAACCAGCAACTCGACGTCTGCTTTGCCGCCGCCTCCCGCCGGAGCCCGAGCCCAGAGCCCGACAAGAACCAGACTCCCAGACCTCTCAGAGCCCGATCCACAGTCCCTGCAAAGAAGGGACCCGTGGAGGCACCGAGTGACGTGGGACCGGACCTCTTGGAAGACACTCGAAAAGCTGACTGCGCAGCTTCTGAGGTATCCTCGATGTTGTGCTTTGGGGACTGAGAACCCCCACCATCGAGCAGCCATTGCACCGAAGATCAGCCCCCCAGCATCTCCACGATCTGCGTGAGGCCCTTTTGCATTGTGCCACTCGACGCGCCATCCCGGCCACTAGCCACGTGGTCAGCGGCCATCTTGGCAACGAAACCGACTAACTACACAGCAGGTCTGGTTGCTCCAGACCTACCCAAGCTCCTGTGAAAAGGAGCACTCGCTCTGACCTTGCTGGTCCGAGTGTTAAGCATCTTTCGATTCCTGCGTGGCTTGCATTAGCCAAGGCCTGTGTGCTCCGATCAGGTTGCCGACACCGCCAACAGCGAGAAGCCTGCGTGGGACAGCTCGTGACCGACTCCTGGACGTCCTCAACCCCCGTTGTCCACGTGGCTGCAGAGAGAAGCTACCCGACAATGCCTGTTTGCATCCGACATCGCCTGGTTCCAATCTGGTTCAACGGTAGTCACTGGCTAGTGACTTTGAACATTGTCCCCTCTGCTTTCAGGTCTTCACCACTTCAGATCCACCCTTGGATCCACCGGAACTCTTCACATCGAGCCGCCTGCAGCATCTTCAGCTCCAAGCACCATCGACCAGCGTGACGAAACCCGACACTACTTCGACCCTGTGCACCCGCTTCCTGTGGGTGAGGTAACTCAGCTCCGCCAGTGTTCCTACACTGGTACACATCTCAAGGGCCTGTGTCTTAAGTTTCAGCGTTCTAGGTCACTCGGAAGGTTCCTAACTCTTTAACTTTGTACTTTTTACGCACCATAGACTTTACATTGGAAAGTGCGTGCACTTTGAACATTGCACCCGAGTCCCGCGGGCCTTTCCCGACTTAGTCACTGCTAGTCTCGAATAGCTCCAGCGATTCCCAAGGCCCTAGGCCTGTTCCCATTCCGATTGGTATCTCTTATACCACTTTCTTAGTATATGGTTTAGGTGGCCGCTAGGGCTCATCCATATTGTGCAACTTTTGTGTATTTTAAACTGTCTTGTGATTTAACGCTTGTGCTTCTGTGCTCATAAAGAGTCCAGGGGATTTTATAGTTAATAAATCAATATATATTTTCAATATATATCTGTGTGGTGTCCCTTTCATTTGGTATTCAAGGGGGTTGTGTATGGTATTACAGCTGGCTTCACATGCCTTTCAGAGTTTAGCCTAAGACTGCTTTGTCCACGTTACCACTAGGATAACTGGTCTACAAGGTTGAATTACAACCAATCATCATAAGGGTTGCTTGGCATGGTAATAAGTGATCACTAGAATTAGTGTTCATCAAAACAACAAGTGGTCCTGAGCATACGAGAAATAGGGAAAACAATTGATATATATAGATCACAATGGAGCTCTATATAGTTCCAGATTCCTTGACCAGCCGGCCAAAGAATATTTATTGGTTCAATAGATTTGTAATCTCAAAAATACAACAAATAACCCAAGAAATAAGGGTTAAATTGGGGCACAGTCCTGTGCCTTGCAAGGAGGAAAAGGTGGGAAAGTAAAGGTAAGTAAAGAAAATTTATCAGGCAAACAGTGTGAGCTTGCAGGTCACTGGTATAAGTTATACATTTAGCAGTGTATCCTGGAGTCATTCATACAACCAATAGTATCCGGGGAGTACATGTATGAACTACTCTAAGGTCGACGTTTCGATCCCCAGCTCGGGTATCACGGGATCATCATCAGGACAAGTGAAATAATTTTGCCTGAACACAGTTATATAACACACCGAGTTGATGGCTTGAGATGGAATTGGCTTCAGATGAGAGAGTTCTAATGGGGTCAACCACGTTATTCTTAATGGGTAAAAAGTTCCATAGGATGTGGTTATGAATTCTGTTTGGGAGCTTGAATTGATGAAGCCCAATCTTTAAGGTTTGCACGGTGATGTAACACCGGAATAACTGGTCTTGTAATTGATCACTCTGGGACATCTGGTCCTATGGCATTATTTTACATAGTCTTTTGATGGCTACAGGGGATTTGCAGAAGTCCGTTTCTGAAAAATGAGACTGCAATGTGGTATGTTTAATTCTTTGGGGGACCGATTGCCTCCTGGGCAGGATCGCCGTCCTCCAGTGTCTTGAATTAGCGCTGAGTCAGGAAGTACGGCCAGACGAATAACTGGTCCGCGGTGGTGGAGAGCAATTCTCCGAGGCGTCGGTCAATCGAGCTGCTCGAGTGACCGACGCCTCGGAGAATTGCTCTACACCACCGCGGACCAGTTATTCGTCTGGCCGTACTTCCTGACTCAGCGCTAATTCAAGACGCTGGAGGACGGCGATCCTGCCCAGGAGGCAATCGGTCCCCCAAAGAATTAAACATACCACATTGCAGTCTCATTTTTCAGAAACGGACTTCTGCAAATCCCCTGTAGCCATCAAAAGACTATGTAAAATAATGCCATAGGACCAGATGTCCCAGAGTGATCAATTACAAGACCAGTTATTCCGGTGTTACATCACCGTGCAAACCTTAAAGATTGGGCTTCATCAATTCAAGCTCCGAAACAGAATTCATAACCACATCCTATGGAACGTTTTACCCATTAAGAATAACGTGGTTGACCCCATTAGAACTCTCTCATCTGAAGCCAATTCCATCTCAAGCCATCAACTCGGTGTGTTATATAACTGTGTTCAGGCAAAATTATTTCACTTGTCCTGATGATGATCCCGTGATACCCGAGCTGGGGATCGAAACGTCGACCTTAGAGTAGTTCATACATGTACTCCCCGGATACTATTGGTTGTATGAATGACTCCAGGATACACTGCTAAATGTATAACTTATACCAGTGACCTGCAAGCTCACACTGTTTGCCTGATAAATTTTCTTTACTTACCTTTACTTTCCCACCTTTTCCTCCTTGCAAGGCACAGGACTGTGCCCCAATTTAACCCTTATTTCTTGGGTTATTTGTTGTATTTTTGAGATTACAAATCTATTGAACCAATAAATATTCTTTGGCCGGCTGGTCAAGGAATCTGGAACTATATAGAGCTCCATTGTGATCTATATATGTCAATTGTTTTCCCTATTTCTCGTATGCTCAGGACCACTTGTTGTTTTGATGAATACTTGCTACCCATGGTCCCGAGCGATTTAATGGGTTCCCATTGTCCCTTCCTGATGCACTAGAATTAGTGAGCATTATATACCAGGCCAACTTCTCACAAAAACCACTTAAGATAAACTCACATTACTACACATCTTCCTTCTTTTATAAAAACAACCAAAACAAGAGACAAAAATACAATATCTTAATACTTTTTGAAAATGTCAAAAAAACATCAAAAAAGAGTAAAGTCTTCAAATTCTTTAGGCAATCTAGTATTGCGTTCTGCTCTTTTTATAGTTGAAGACTTCTTTTCACCAAGAGTGTTGCCCTGAAGCATAAATGAATCAGTACACTCCACTCCTTCCCTGTTAACTTCACGGAATGATTTGCAAACATTATAAGCGCTGAAATCAGGTAACAAAATATGTAAATGTGTAAATGTAAATGTACAGGAATTTATATAGCGCAAATCACCGAGCGGTTTCTAAGTGCTTGCTTAGGGAACCTGTCCTGGTATTCCCCTGTGAATAACCCCGGCAGGGTATCCGCAAGGTGAAAGCCAGGCATCCCGCCACGAGGGGTCATTGTGTAGATTAAGCAAGCTATTGCCCAGAGTCGCAGAGTGTGAACCCGTGAATCGAGTAGGCCCCGGAGCGAGAATTGTCAAGTCCATGGACATTTTAGGACTCAAGACCCCGCCGAGCTGGGAATTGAACCCTGGTCCCGGGCTGACCTCTGCTTCCAGGTCTGCCTCCTCTAACCAGTGAGCCACACTTCTCCACTTCTTGTAAAGCATCATCCATACCACTCTTAGTGACTTTTGCTAACCGTGTAAAACTCCACCATGAACAATTGTTCAACAAAGCCAAAGTTTTTCCAACTCTAACCACTTTCCATGGTTTTGAAAACTTGGATAAACCCTTACTAACACTTCCAGGCAACTTAACCTTAACAGCATTTCCAACACACAACACACTGGATCTCACATCCACCTAGTGGGCACACTCTCCAAAACCAACTTTTGTTAAGCAAGAACATTTTCTCTTGCTTTATCATAAATAGCTCTCATGCTCAAATTACCCGATCACCCAACCAACCAGCTGGGAATTAAACGTTGCCTTGGCTTCCTTTGTTTTAACAATATAAATGGGGAAAACTCAGAAGTCACATGAGAAGTGCAATGATACGACCAAATCAATTCAGACACACTGTACACCACTACCACCAAACATAACTGTCAAGAATACATCCACTTTTAGTAAAATATTGATTTTATATAGCTCCACCTCCAAAATTGGGTTTTAGAGTATGAAAGATACTTTTTTATACACATTTTATTTAAACTTAAAAACCAAACACTTTTAATACTGTAACATTGTCCCTTTGGGAACTTAAGCTTTGCCTGTACTTATTTTTTATTAACACAATGTGATTCTTATTGTATGCTGCTTTTATGGTCATAGACCGAAATAAAGTATTCAAAAGAAAGAAGTCAGACACACGTTTATTAACATAAATTCTGGATTTAATAGTCAACTGTACCCCTTCCACAATCACCATATTTAATCTCTCTATCAAACCATTCATGCTTGGCAGCAAATACATGTTTAATGCCCAATCGAGAGAAAATAAATTCCAATATAGTGGACGTAAATTGAACTCAATTGTCAGACAGGACAGAATCTGGAATACCTTCTCTAAGAAAACACTCCTGAAAAAGTCAACAACCGTATCTGTATCAGATGTAGATATGCATTTAAGCTTTGACCATTTTGGAAAAAAATCAATCAACACCAAAGCATTTATTTTGCCATTTCCAAAACTCTCAAATGGTTTTAACAAATCCATTGCCACTTCTTTCTAAGGTTCCTCCGGAAAAGCATGGAAAACCATATCAGTACTCAACATCTTCAAAACTTTGTCAGAGTTCTGACAAAATTGACACTGCTAAACAAAATGAATAATTTAAGCATCCAAACATGGCCACCAGAACAACTGGATTTCTTAATGGTTTCAGAATGACCTACATGGGAAATAGATACAATGCGAGATCTGATACCCTTTGGTGGCACAAAAAAATGATTCCTCACCACTATATCATTTTCCACAAACAATTTATCTTTAACTTTCTAAAACGATCGCAGATCCTTCGTTAAATTCCTTTCCGTAGGCCAACCTTCAACAATATATTTTTTTACCTCATTAAGAGTCACATCTTACAGGGTAGCATAAACCCACTCATTCTCTGACAGCACGCAATTTACCGACAATATGACATCATCAAGGGATGCAACTGCGCACTCCTCATATTTGAGACTCACAGTAGCTGTGCACTCAACTGAGAAACTTGAAAGGCAACCAGCCATAACTTTCTGCGAACCAGGTAGGTAGATCACATCAAAATCGTTTTAATATTAATGTGGCAAGGATCCTAACCAATCTTGATAATGCTTTTCCTACACCATTATTTGTCAACAGAGAGATCAAAGGCTTATGACTAGTTCTCAAACTGAACGATTTTCCCCATATGTATGTCTTAAAATGTTCAACTGCCCAAACACAACTTAATGTCTCTTTGTTTCACAGTTGAGTATCTACACTCAGCTGTATTTAACAGTCTAAATGCCAAGGCTATGGTATGTTCAACCTCACCCTTGCACTGACTCAGCACAGCTCGTAAACCAATTGAGTTGGTGTCATCTGTCACAATACTTTGTTTTGAATGTGAAAGTACAGACAAAGGTAATAAATGAATAATACTCGACTTCAATAAAAAGAAAACAAATCATCTTCTTGGCTCCTTTCTTAAGCAAAATCTGTAGAGGGTAAGTAATATCACAAAATTTCTTGACAAACCTAGAATAATATTCACAGTTCCCCAAGAATGATCTCAATTGATCCTTATCCTTGGGAACATAAATACACTCAATAACTTTTAATAAATCCTTTTTGGGTGACACTCCAGCTTGAGAAATAACATGGGCAAAATATTCCACTCAAAAGTTAAAAATCTGCATTTCCCAAGCTGAGTCGTAAACCCTCTATTCTCCAAAATATTTAGCACTTTGTCTAACAATCGATAATGGGTCTCCAATGTATCAGTATACACCAGGATATCATCCTGAAACACAATGATCCCCTCAATTTCCACAAACAAACATGACAAAGGTTTTTGGAACACCAAGGCTATAAACACAAGCCCAAATGACATCCTGGTGTATCTGAACGTTCCGTCAGAAGTAATGATTGTGATTAGATCACCAGAATCCTCCGTCAACATAATCTGATGATATGAAGCATTTAAATTGTATGACCATACGTGGAGACACACACTGCTACACAAACACTATGGGCACGTGATAAAGATACTCACACATTTCAGTTCAAAAGAATACTAGCCAAATTAAAGTCTCCCTGAATAAGTTGACCCTTTACTCAATGGTGCACTCCTCGTATGGCCTCTCGGAGGTTTCCTTTCAAGGCGGGTATTAGCGTGACGTTTCTCCAGTTTACACCTCAACCACAGTATTTGGTTAAATCCCTTCACAAATTACTCAATAGATGAGCCATAATCAGCACGGTGGGACCCTGTCAGTCCATTCATCGCCAATATAAAGATACGCCTGTAGATAAGTAACTAATTTAATCTTAAATATCTTCAGCATGGACTGACAGGAATGCAGGCTTACAGTAACTGCCCAGTCGTTATTCAAAACTACACATTAAAGGGACCTACCCATGCCATAGAACACTGTGTGGGCCCTATCTTCACCACATTCTGCAACATCAGAGTCTACAAGCCCAGGTCGGTTCCCCGAACAGACAATGCCCGCATCAAGTTCAGCATCCCTGTGCGGTCCAACTGACATGCACCACTGCCAGACCAACCTGCCAAAACTGGAACAGCATCACTGACAAGGACTAGAACACCTCTCCTAACACCCACAGATGCGAACATAGCAACAGGTTACCAAAGTCATCAAGAATTTTAACAATAGGATCAAATCCTGTGCCGACTTCCTGGCCCCCTCAAACACATCAATACAACAAGATCAAGACCCTAGGCCAGGTACACGGAGGAACTCAGACTGATAAAACATCACTGCAAACATCTGGAACGCAAATGGAGAATGTGCCAGGACAATGCAGACAGGAGCATTTTCAAATCCACACTTAGATGATACCAACAAAAGATTCAGACCACCACATGTATTACTTTGGTGGATGGCCTTGATGTCAGCAGCAACAGAAGCAAAGAAATCTTCACCATTGTGAAAGATTTCACCTCAGCATCTGCAGCCTCCAACTACATTACTCCCTTGTAGGACCTCTACAGCAATCTCTCTCAATTATTTAGCAACAAAATCACTGCCATGTACAGCAACATCATCCCACATCCGGACCCGAAAGACCTTGCCAATTGCATCTCAATCTTCTTTAAAGAGGCGATGCCAACCACATGGCCTGTCATCACTTTAGAAGAAACTGAAGCCACCATGGAGTTGATCCACTCAGGCGCCCCATCAGACCCCTGTCCCACCCACGCCTTCTCCAGAGGACTCATGCTCACACCCATTCCGAATGCCCCCACTTCTTCCCTGACCTTCCCAGGTGGTTGAAAACACGCAACTTTCCCCCCATTGCTGAAGGAAACCCTCTGCGGACCCTTTAATGTTCATCATCTACAGAACGATCTCCCTGCTGCTATTCCCGGCAAAGGTTTGAGAACATCATGAACAGACACCTCACTGAATACCTCAAAGACCGCCAACTCCTCGATACCAGTCAGTCTGGTTTCAGACCCAACCATAGCATGGAAACTGCCATCATCTCTGGCATGGATGACATCCACATGCCTCTGGACAGAGGAGACACAGCGGCCCTCATACTACTGGACTGCTCTGCAGCATTTAGAACAGTCTCCAACCCATCTACATCCAACGCCTATACAACATTGGAATCCAAGGACATGCACTCTGATGGATCTGCTCCTTCCTGACTAGAATGACCCAGTCAGTAATCCTGGTATCCATACACCTCAGACACCTGCAACCTACTCTGCAGAGTTCACCAAGGATCTTCCCTGAGCCCAATCTCTTCAACACATACATGATCCCTTTAGCCTGCATCATTCACTCTCACAATCTCAACAATCTCTCCTATGCCTATGACATACAACTCATTCCCTCCCTCATGGACAAGACACACAGTACTGGGATCAAGTTCAAGGGAACATAATCATTGAGGCATTTTCCTCTTTCCATGTGTGCTGCAGAATACAGCACACTTAGAAACAGGAAGTAATATGGAGAAATACAGTTCTCATTATGCCTCGGTCAGGGAGGCACAGCATTTTAAAGCAATCTCAAGTTTACTGACTTTAGTAAATCTGGGATTGTGTCAAAAGCCAAGGGTGGATGCCTGGGAATGCCCACACTCCATCCATGGAACGCCTTCCTGCCACAAGATACGCAGAGCCATGAAAGGTGGCTTTGTGTAGTTTAGTAAATACCATTTAAGGACTCACGTTGCCTTGTGATTACTTGTGTCATGTAAGGGCAATACAAGCTCTTTGGAAATATGCCCCCAACTGTCTAAAGGTGAACACCAACAATACCGAAACCATGATCTTTGTTAAGGACACATTAATGTGGATCTCCATCTGGTGGTCAACAGGGCTAGGATCAACTCCCACACCAAAGAACCTCAGGATCATCATCAACAGCAAACTTGTCATGAACATCCAAGGCAATGACATCACCCTCTCATGCTTCAATACATGTCATCACACCTGAAGGAGCCACACTGGCTCCGCATTCACAAATGAGCACAATTCAAACTCTTTACCCACTCCTTGAAGGCACTACAAAAACTATGCAAGCATAACTCAACAATTGCATCTGCTTTCAAAAACCTTTCAGACACCTCCACTTGTCCAGACCTCTACTTGCACAAATCTCATGCATACAGAAAACCAGATCAGGCGGTCAAGACTTCCCCTGCATAATTCCTAAAGCTTGGAACAACCTAACTGCTACACATAAGAGCCTCCTCCTCATTTCTTGAATTTCACAAGAAGCTCTGAAGGCCTGTTTTTTTGAGTAGTCCCACTAGGCCCTGTGTGTGCCTAGAATCACACCTGCTCAGCACCCGGGCACCCTCCTGGGTGAAAGTGTGCTCTACAAATCTGCATAACATAACATGTGCCTTACCAACACGGTGCACAACCTACTCTATTCACCATGCATTTATATTTACTATTTCTGATTCTTAGATGCAGATTTTACCACCGACATTCCTTCAGAGCTATCTACTTGCTAAAATATCTTTGTGACATTACTCATTGTTCCACCTGGCTCCTTATGCATCTGTATGTTCACTCTGCTATACTCTTTAACTTGCCTTGTTCATCCCCAACAGAGTTGGCCACCACGCTCAAATCAGAAAACCCTTCTTGTGCTTCATCTAACACATTCAGCCTTTAAAGAGTGAAGTCCCTGAGCCATCTTTCTATCCTGTCTGACTTTACCTTTAAACCACCCACTCAAATCATGCACTCACTCTTGTGGATTAAATCTACTGTAATGCTCCTCACTGCTAACCTCTACTTTCCCTCCATTTATTGCCCAATCTCGATACTCCACATCCTCTAAAATCCTTAAGCATCTTATCTTCAGCTGCCTTACTCTTTTTCGTCTTTTACAAACTGCCACTTTACTCCACGGACATTGCCCTATGTCATATGGCCAAATTTATTATCTCTGCTCCTCACAATCATCCAAATCGATCCTCATATTTCTTTATCTCTCTGCAGCATTCAACACTCTACTTCAGTACAGGGATGTGAAAAATAAAGTTCACCCTCTTAAGATGCTATAGTCTTCCATACCAACTGCGAAAAATATTAGTCTGGGGGTTCCAGCACAATCAGTGTTACTCGGCCCCAATTCTAGCAATTAGAGCCTTTCACTTCTAGTGACCTGTGACCCCTGTACTGTATACCCTCTAATTGGAATATGAATATCCCTTCATACAATGAACTCTCAGGGCAATGACGCAGGATACACCAGGGCTGAATCAGGGAGGTGTTGTGGGCTTGAAGCTTGGAACTGAGTCATGCAACAAAAAACACTCACAACTCAAAGTCTAATCACTACCTTTACTTTGAAAAGAAAAGTATTTTAATACCTGCCCAACTAAATACTATACACAAAATTACTAATATATACAAAATGGCAGGTGTAAAAAGCAATAGGAGCAACCTCCGAAGAGCATCATAAACTATAGAGGGTGTACACTAAAGAAAGTTACAACGGTCAGTTACCCCCAACAGCAAACTAGACCCTTTAGGTCTAAGCCACCTTTACAAGTTTGTGCTTACGCAGACCATTACTCGAATATTCATAATACCCCCATATACACCTATAGCAGATGCTGTGGTACGCAATTATAAAAAGTCAGACCTGCTAACGCTCTTCCAGGGTTTTCACAATGCAGTCCACAATGGAAAATTTACATTTCAACATCAGTGAATGTGTCAGTGCTGTTATTGGGTTGCTTAGTAACCTCTCAGAACCCAAAACACAACATAACCCACAGACTCCCAAAGCAAAAGCTCCGACTTAGAAGTTCTTGACAAAGGTGTAAACTAATTCTTGTTCTCCGGTGACTTAGAATCTTGAAAAAGTCACTAACAGCACACAGAATAACTCACTGCAGGCTCTACTCATCAGGGGAGAATCCTGGAAATATCATTAAAATCCATGTTCAAAGACTTCATGATTTGATTTGATTTGATTTATAGACTTGTAGAGCACGCGTAAGCCCGAGGGTGTCTTGGCGCTGGGAATGGCAGGAATGCTGAAATTTGGAAGTCCTAGTGCTTCTGACCTTTCAGTTAGCGAATAACCATGTTTTCAGCAGTCTTCTAAATGATATAAGCGACCTGTTGTTTTTTATCGAAATAGGTAGACAGTTCCAGGTCTTTGCTGTCCCTAATAAGAAGCTTTTACGCCCCCAGCGAGCCTGCTTGTACCTAGGAATTGACAGTAGTTGTGCCTGAACTGGCCTTACATTTCTAGCTGGCATATATTTCCTAAGGTGTGTCCTTAAATAGAGTGGCCCTTTCCTCTGTAGGACCTTTTATGCTAGGCATTGCAACTTAAATTTGATTCTTTTTTCCACTGAGAGCCAGTGGAGGTCTCTCAGTCGATGGGAGACTGGTTCATATTTAGGGATATCCAAAATTAGTCTTGCTGCTGCATTCTGCATTCGCTGAACCTTCAGTAGGAACTGGGACTGTAATCACACATGTAGGGCATTGCCGTAGTCCAGTCTATTAAAGGGCCAGGGCTGTGACTACTGTTTTTAATGCATCAAAGGGTATGAAAGGACGGATCTTCCCGATCATTTTTAAAATGCCCCAAAAGGGGCGGCAAACTTATTAATTTGACATTCAAATGTCGGTCTTTCATCAAATACAACGCCTAGGTTCTTGTCCTTTGTGACAGGAGATGGGTACTAGCCTAGATCAGCTGGCCACCATCTTGGAGACCAAAATGAGGTGTTTGACCCTAGAAGCAGAACCTCTGTTTTTTCGCCGTTTAATTTGAGGTAGTTGTTCTGCATCCATGTATTTATCTGCGACATGCAGATGTTGAAAAGATCGGCGGTCTCCTCAATATTATTTGACACCTGTACCACCTGCGTATCATCGGCATAGGAAACCACAGAGAAGCCGCACTGCCTGATAATCGCTGCCAGAGGGGCCACATAAATATTAAAAAGTGTGGGGCTCAAGGAAGAACCCTGAGGCACCCCACATGGCAATTTGAAGGATTAGGATACCGATCCATCCATTACTACCACAAAAGATCTGTCTATTAGGTAGGATGACAGTAGAGTGAGAGCGGTATCTTGGAATCCCAACATCTCTAGTCGACCAATTAAAATGTCATGGATGACAGCATCGAAGGCCGCCGATAGGTCTAACAAGATCAAGGCGGCCTTCCTTCCTGCATCCAATGTTCTACTGAATTCCTCTACTGCCATAACCAGAGAAATCTCTGTTCCGTGGCCCTCTCTAAACCCATATTGTGAGTGGTCCAGGAGATCTCCGTCGGAAATAAAGGTTATAATCTGTATCTTCAGTAGTTTCTCCAACACCTTAGATGAGAAGAGAATCCTGGAAATCGGCTGATAGCTACTGGGTTCACTAGGGTCGAGGTTAGGTTATTTTAATAGAGACTGTACTGAGGCTGTCTTCCATGTCTCTGGGAACAGACCTGACTGTATTATTTCAGAGAATACTCCTCTAAGTTGCTCACTAAGTATTTCTGTGAACAGATGGAAAACTTTAGGGGGGCAAGGGTCAGACGGGGCTCCTGACTTAGTAGTCTTTACCACTTGGGTAATCTATTCTTCTGTGGGCGGGAGAAAGGAGAAACCAGTGCCAGATGCTTGTATTTGTGGCCCTGGCTTGGTTCTATCAGAAGAAGAGTTATTGCTATCTCTAAAGGTTTTGTACTCTGTCTCCACGTTGTTAATAAAAAATTGTCCGAGAGTATTACAGAACTCCGGACTATTCATCTTCAGAGAATTCACTGGAAGGTTGGCTAGTTTTTTTACTGTGTCAAACAACTCTCTGCTGGAGTTATTAGCCTCCAAAATTTTATTTGTAAAGTATGATGAGTATTACAGAACTCCGGACTATTCATCGTCTGAGAATTCACTGGAAGGTTGGCTAGTTTTTCACTGTGTCAAACAACTCTTTGCTGGAGTTCTTAGCCTCCAAAATTTTCTTTGTAAAGTATGATGATAAACCATGGGTACAGGTTACTTAATGCCTTCTATTTGATGTGTCCACACTACACACATAAACATAGAGACCCACGTCTGGGCATACCTTTCCCACTTAGGGTGACATATGCAAAAGAAACAATTGATTGAATGCTGGACATTGCAGTTATTCTACCCCAGTCAAAAGATCTGGGTTAAATCCATCAATCTTTTGCCCACTACGCCACCCCAGTGTGGACCCAGCCATATGCAAACCAGTCTTGACCCTGTGCCCCATGGGAACAGTCCAGACCAGGTCCACCCTGGACAGGAAACAAGCATCCTGGGACCGGTTTCAGAGTGTCACTGTCACACCCCCAGACCAGACGAGGCACTGGACTGTTATGCAAGAGTTTTATTAGGGTTCACAGATAAGGGATGTTGGATACACCGGGTACATGAGGGTCTTTGCCTTGTTCCATATTCCCGGGGAATGTCTGCTCCCTCCAATGGTAGCTGTCTCTGCCGCTTTTCTTCTCCCACGGGCTGTCCTGCCGGTCGTCCCCTCAGTAAAAGAAAATAGGAGACGTCAGTGACTCTTTCCCTTCTTCCTCTTTTGCTCCCTGCGCGCACATGCTTTTGATTTTTATACTCCCAGCCACCCGGGAGGGGGGTGTTCGTGATGGTGGTCTTTATTTTTAGTGTGCCTCTACCATCCCCAGGCCCTTTTAGTCAGGTAGTTTCCAGTTGGAGGTAGTTAGTGTTTCCCGGGTTCCCTTCTCTAGCCCGCCCGTCCCAAGAGTGCGTCCTGCTCCTTACGCTCCAGCGAGGCCGTCTGGGTGGTCTCTTAGAGAGACCCGAGAAAATCTACTGAGTGTGCCACCACCCCACCACGGTGCGCCCGGTCTTCCCTATAACTTACCTGAAGCCGGGACCCGATGACAGGGTCACTGCCGTCTCGTCTGTAGGGCCTTCCTCGGGGCACGTCTCGGTTCTTCTTTGGGTCTTCTCGTCATCATCATGATTTTCCTTCGGCTCCGTCTCCGCGGTCTCTTCCATCGGTGTTCCCTTGTCTTCCTCACGTTGTGGTTCTCCGCTCTGCTTCTCAATTCCCCAGCGTCCCACACTCCCTGTGAGTGCTTCCGGCTTTTTAAATCCTGTCAAGGTCCGCCCCTCTGCTGTCAGCAGAGTCAGCAAAAGTCGAGTTGGCTCAGTGCCCCCGGGGCACTCCTGTTGGCCTTCCTGGTTCTCCCCGCCACAGTCACCCTTCTTCAGCCAGGCTTGATTGAATTTAGTTGCACAGTGAGCAAGGGACCCATGTCTGGGCATGCCCATCCCACTTACGGCGAAAAGTATTACAGCAAACAAATGATGAACGGAATGCTGACAATGCAAATATTCTCCCCCAGTCAAAAGATCTGGGTTAAATCCATCATTCTTTTGCCCACTATGCCACCCCAGTTTGGACCCAGCCATATGCAAATCAGTCTTGACCATGTGCCCCATGGGAACAGTCCAGACCGAACTGCCAGGCCAGATCCTCCCTGGACCGGAAACAAGCATCATGGGACCAGTTTCAGGGTTGGTCACCATTCTTCAGCCAAGCTAGCTGGAATCCAGTGGCACAGTGAGCAAGGGACCCACCTCTGGGCATACCCATCCCACTTAGAGCGAAAAGTGTTACAGCAAACAAATGATGGACGGAATGCTGACAATGCAAACATTCTCCCCCAGTCAAAAGATAAGGGTTAAATCCATCGGAGGACCTGGCTTGGTAGTTCGGGCTGGACTGTTCCCACAAGGAACAGGGTCAAGACTGATTTGCATATGGCTGGGTCCAAACTGGGGTGGTGTAGTGAGCAAAAGAATTATGGATTAAACCCAGATCCTTGTGACTGGGGGTGAATGTTTGCATTGTCCAGCATTCCGTCCATCAATTGTTTCTTTTGGATATGTCGCCCTAAGTGGAAAGGGTATGCTCAGATGTGGGTCCCATGCTCACTACACCACTGGATTCAAGATAGTCTGGCTGAAGAAGGGTGATGCCCAGAAACTGGTCCCAGGATGCTTGTTTCCGGTCCAGGGAGGACATGGCTTGGCAGTTCGGGCTGGACTGGTTCCACAAGGAACAGGTCAAGACTGATTTGCATATGGCTGGGTCCAAACTGCAGTGGTGTGGTGAGCAAATGAATAAAGGATTAAACCCAGATCCTTGTGACTGGGGGTGAATGTTTGCATTGTCCAGCATTTCGTCCATCAATTATTTCTTTTTTATTATTAAAGATAGCACATTAATAGGGTGAAAAGATCACCCTCTAACAGCAGTGAACGTCCAACACTACATATAGTACACAGTGTGCTCATTACCAGACTATGAGCATTCTACAAATTCCAAGAATTAATTTAAATAGACGTATCACTCATGGGCATAGGAGACACTACATTTCTGGTGTTAACAGGGACCACATTGTGGACTTTCCAGTGACCCTATACAACCACCCGCTGCGTGCGACCGTGCAACCGTACGCCCGTCGAGGAGTCAATTGCATAGTTTTGAAGTGAAATATTGAGAGGCAGTCATGTAGTCACAGTTTGCAAGTATGCTTTATTGTTATTTACATTCACAAAGTAATTAGACCACTTTTTTTATAGTGCTACTCATAGTTCACTCACACTTAGTTTTGTGATCTACATGGTACACGTTTTTTTGCAGCAGGCACAGTAACCATCTGCACTACTTTAGGATGAGCCAAAACTTCCACTAGACACAATTCCAAACTCTCACTAGTAGGAACATTAATCACCAGAGTTATCTTGATATGTTTATTATTGCCTGAAAACTGCCTGATGCACAAGAAAGTTCAGGTGCTTTTAAACCAAAAATATTTTTTACGCAAAGTGCCCTCCACTGAAGTCAACACACCGGTCGCACCTCCATAAAGCCAGTCCTGCTCCCAGCAATGGGTAAAGACGAGCATTTCCAGAAACGGGGGTCAGAGCTAACCTCATAGCCATTATATGAGGAAAAAGATATATCTGTGTAAATGGTGGGGTGTAATATGTTCAGCCAGCAAAACAAGATTTCTTGTAGATGATTTAAAGAAGAGTAGACTTCTCCCCTGAAAAAGTTTGGTATGGAGGTATATGCCCACAGTGGGGAGGAACACACTCCTTGTACTACAGTTAGAAGACCTGACATGTTACACTGCCACAAGATCTTATCACAAACATGGGTGAATTTCTTTGATTACACCAGTAAGGCACTGAAGGGCTGGGTGAGGGGCAGTAAGGTTGATGATTATTCAGGGCTGTACAGCATAATTTTAAAGAAGCACATGCTTGATATTTGTTTCCAGAGCTGCACCAACATCTAGTTAATAACAAGTTAACTGACCCCCCCAAACTTGCTGAGGAGATGGACATCTAGGTCAGCACCAGAGTGGCCAAGAAGGGATCTGGGGGGAGGGGCTCCCGAAAGAGTGTCCAGGGGTCCTAACAGAAGAAAGAGGGGAGAGATAAAGAGACAGAGTGCTCTAAATCCCCAACAATTTGCTCACAAGAGAAAGGGGCTGGTTCTCATTCCCAATCTGGCCACCAGAAGAAAAACTACCCTGACAAAGGTCAGCAGCCCAAGCTCATCAAGTGCTATCAGTGCTACAAGTATGGACTCTACAGGGGGGATCGCAAGTGTACAAAAAGAGCAACACCTCCCACTGGGGGAAATAATCCAGGGGTAAATAGTGAAGTGCTACGGAAGGAGTTTGTCCCAGTTAATGGGGGGAGTTAGTGGAGCTATTCAAGTGTCCCTGGATGATCGTGAAATGGCCCCTAAGATCAATGTGCCCTCAAATACTCAATCATCAATGAACAGGGTGTTGAGGCTCTGAGGGATACAGGTGCCAACATGACTATGGTAAGTTGTCAGCTGGTGTCTCAAGAGCAGGGGATTCACAATGCATTCCACTAGGTTGTGATGGCTGACAACAGAGAGGGTCACTACCCAGTGGCCCTTGCTCCATTTGACTGGTGGGGGGTTCAGGTCTTCTTGAGGTTGCTATTAGCACTGCCATGCCTGCAGACTGTTTACTTGGTAATGACCTTGACCACACTATCTGGAAAGATGTGGAGCTCAAGGCTTATGTGGAGATGTTGGGGTTACCTGATTAGATCTGTGGAACAACAAGGTCCATGTCTGACCAGGATGAGAGTCTAAAAGGGCTGTCGCCTGGAATAATGGCAAGCTGCTAAAACGGGGAAGGCAGAGGGTATGGGAAACCAGTCCAAGTGTCTTTTTGGTGAGGTGGATGGGGCACCTGCAGGGGCCGCCCTGAAGCCCACTGAGGAGGGCATTGATTCCCTTGACGACCTTCCTTTACTTGCTGGATGGCATGAAGAAAGAAGACCCACCAAGGAGGAGTTCTGTAGGGCACAAAGGGAGTGCCCAATCCTTGAAAGCCTGAAGAACCAGGCTGAAGCCCAAGCAACAGGTGATGTCTCTGGGAGTTATCACATTTACTGGGAGAACAACCTCCTTCACAGTGAGCCTATGGCTCCTTTGCATGGTTCAACAAGGGCCCTGGTAGTCCCCCAATGCTACAGGGCATACATACTGCAGCTGGCTCACACAATTCCCTGGCAGGACACATGAGTGAAGGCAAGACCTTTGTAAGGCTTGTCCCACATTTTTAATAGCCCTGGATCAAGAATTCCTCAGATGCTTTCTGCAGGACTTGTGTAACCTGCCAGGTGAGTGGGAAGATAAGGCAGAGTCTGAAAGCCCCCTTTAATCCCTTGCCTATCGTTGGCACACCCTTTGAGTGGGTGGGCATCAACATTGTTGGGACTATGGATCCCTAGACTGTATCGGGTAACCTGTTTATCCTGGTTCTAGTGGATCATGCCTCTAGGTATACAGAGGCAATCCCTCTGAGGACCATGACTGCACCTGTAGTGGCAAGAGCCCTGATAGACATTTTTACCTGTGCGGCTTTTTCCAAGTAAGTCGTGTCTGACAAGCACAATCTTCATATCTGCATACATGCAATCAATGTGGAAGGATAGTGGGGTAACCTACATGTTCTCCACTCCTCACCACCTACAAATAAATGGTCTTGTTGAGAGATTCAACAAGACCCTGAAGGGCATGATTAGAGGCCTATCAGAGGCCCTGAGGAATAAGTGTGACACCATCTTACCATGCCTACTGTTTGCCTACAGGGTAGTGAGCTTCAGCCCCTTTGAGCTTCTGTACCGTCATCCTTTTGGAGGACCTCTGAGTTTGGTGAAGGAATGGTGGGTGCAAGCTGCCAGGGAGATTCCCCAGGATGTAGTGAGCTACATGCTGTACTTCAGAAGCCATATGGCTCAGTTGGTGAAGCAAGCTTCTGACAACTTATAAGCCAGTCAGGCTGTAATGAAAGAGTGGTATGACAACATTTCTACCACCTGGGAATTGCAGTCTGGGCAGAAAGGGTTTGTGATGGAACCTGTGGAACTCAGGGCCCCCAGGACCATTGGGCTGGGCTCTATGAGGAGATTGAGAAGAAGGATAAGGCCACCTACCTGGTAGACGTTAAGACCCCCAGGCAACCCCACAGAGTGCTTCATATCAAACGCCTCAACCCCCACTTTTTAGAGGTCGGAGATGACCATGTTGATGGTGACAGATGGAGAAGAGGAGGAGTGTGGACCTCTTCCTGAAGTCTTAGACTCCATAGAGAAAGATGGGTCTGTGGAAGGATTAATCGTTCCCCCAGTCTGACTCCTAAACAGCAGAGAGCGGCTACCAAGTGTCTAGCAGTACTCCTATCTGTTCTCCCTTATTCCTGGTACTACCCACCTTTGTATCCATGATGGTCACACAGCAGAAAACCTTCCAGTCAGTCAAATTTGCTTTATTCAAGATAAAAACTCATAAAAGCATGATTAATAAAACATTCCTTTGTTAATACAAGATCTTTACAATTAACAATGTTTAACACATTTAATAATACAATTAAAAGAGATAATTTACCAAAGGTAATAAAAAATCATTTTGACTGCACTAATTTAAATAACCAATAAAAAACAATCACAAAATTCATATATTCACGGAATGATGCTAGTGGAAGCCCTATAATCTCTATCATTTGCTTCAGACACAAATTTAGAACACTTAAAATTTCTAAAATCATATACACACTGAGGGAGCTCAAATTAATCACACCCAAAAAAAATTCTGATGGCTCACACCCACCCCAGGTATTTAGCAACTGCAACTGTGATAACCGGTAAAGTGCTAGTGCAAATTAATGCCACTGCGCTATCCCTTGTGCCTAACAATTTGCACATAGCTTTTAACCAAACTCGTCTGGGGGTGTTGTAGGCCATACAGACAAAAAGAAGATGGGCAATAGTCTCTTTGTCAGTTTGGCAAGCCGGACACATATTGGAACTACCTTCAGCCCATCTACCAATTAATGATCTTATAGGGAGTGAGCTGAAAATAGAGCTTCCTATCTCCGGGTTTTGTAATGCCATCCCAATAGGGCTCTAGACTGGGAGAAGATTTGAATTCCAGGAAACGACCCTCCATAGTAGAGGGATCAGCACCATTCCAATTCCGGTACGCAACCATTTCCCAATACTATTCTTTTAGGATGTCTGTAGATGGAAATGGAGCTACCTCGGGGTTCTCCCACAACCCGTGCATACCCATTCCCACCAGAGTTTTGCAAAGTTCCTTTAGCCAGGTTATTTTATGAAAATCGTCATTTCTGATTACGTCCAAAAATCCCTGGGCATAATGGGCAAGTTCAGGAGTTACCCAGATCTGTCGCCAATATAATATAGGGCGCAATCTAGCCATATCTACTAGGGCCTTCCTGCCTAAGTCATATCGCAGGGGTTTCATCGGTGTACTCTTGGGAAGACCGACAAGATTACGCCAGAATAGGTTCTCTGCAAGTGTTAGTGATGTTAGTTTTTCATAGCCCCATATCTCAGCACCATAGAGTGCCGAGCTTAGGGCTTTCACCTCATACACTTGGAGAGCTGGCTGTATAGGCTTAGTCTGAGATTTCTTGTGCTCTGAAATTATCGCTCCCGCATTTTGGCAGAGTTTTAAAGCCGCTATTTCTACGTGTTTCCCCCACTTAATACCTTTTGCCACATGGATACCGAGATAGATAAAATCCGACACCATTTCCACCTTTTGCCCATTCATAAAGAAATTCCCTTTAAAGCTACGGTGCAGATTAAATGCCATGAGTTTTGTTTTTGCTACATTGACTTCCAGCCCTTGGTCAACACAGAAATCCTCAAAAATCTTCAAGGCTCGCTGAAGGCCACTAGGAGTTTTAGATATAATAAGGGTATCATCCGCAAAATAATAAAATAGGAGTTTTCACTCCAGCCAAAGTAGGGGCATCTACACATCCCGAGAGCATGCGTTCAACTACCCCGTTGATGTATAATGAAAAGAGCGTGGGGGCCATAACACAGCCTTGGCGCACCCCACACTCTACCGGGAATTCAGGTGTGACTTGCCCATGCCCCCCCCCCATTGGATTTTTGCATAATTTGACTCGTGCAGCTTCATCACTATCGTTAGAATTTCTGGTGGCATACCCAACTTATTTAACACGTTCTATAGCTGGAATCGTGGCACCAAGTCGAAAGCTGCACGTAAGTCAATAAAAGCGGCATAAATGCTGCCTTTTCCTAATAATACAGTCTTCCAGTGAAGTAAGGTAAAACGAAAGATCTGATCAGTAGTACTAGTTAATTTGCGGGAGCCAGCCTGAAAGGGGGACAAAATGTTTTCTCCTTCTACCCAATCTAATATTTTGTCTAGGGTCATTTTTCCAATCAGGCAAATAGGCCTATAGTTCCCAGGCTGTGTTTTATCGCCTTTCTTATATACAGGGATTATTACAGCCCCTTGCCATGACTTTGGTACTGGTGCCCCTAAAGCCATTGCATTGGCCAGCTTCATAATATACAGGCCCCAGTGGATTTTATCATGGAGAAAGACGTCCGCTGGAACCCCGTCTGGCCCTGGTGCTTTTCCCCTCGAGACAGATTTAAGCGCCACTGCTACATCATTGATATTAAAGGGTGGGTCTAAACATAGGGTATTATTTACGGATTCTCTAGACCTATCCTCAGGGCAGCATGCGTATTGGGGACCGAAATGATCTACCCAACTTCTCTGGGTTACATAATTTATAGGTGGTTCTGGGTGGCCTCCTTTTCCCCATTTAACAATACTCCAGAAGAGTTTTGAGTCATTTGCGGTACTGGCTATTTTGAGGTCCTGCCAATTGTGTTCGTCCCATAGTTTCTTTGCCATATATAAACTTTTCTTGTAATCCTGCCTGGCTTTTCTGACAGCATTAGGGTCTCTTCTTTTGATGGCAGTTGTTAGGGATGTTCTTGCGGATCTACAAGCATCCTTATACCACCCCACTCTTTTTTTGGCATATTTTTCTGCCCATTGGCTTTGTTACTACCTTAATGAAGTGGCCCCTTATGTTTTCAAAGAAACTGTCATGGAGATTGGTGATTTCCCGCAAATCATTCTCTGCCCCAGCTATGGTGTCCATGGCAGAAATAGTTTTATCCAGCTCCTCATTAATATTACCCAACACCCTTTTATTCATCATGACTTGTGCCCACCTCACCCGCCTCATGTCATTAGTTGGAACAATCTCGGATAAAGCCTGCTCGACCCTATTCGACCCAACTTGCCCCCCCCCCACAAATGATGGATTATACATAGGGGGTTATGATCGCTCTCTTGCCTGGCAACTACCTTCATATCCTTCATAAAGTGCCAAATTGCCATATTACAGATAACATAATCAATCCTACTTTTTGAGCGACCATTGTCAAAAGTGTTTTCACCTTGTCCGTCACTCATAGTTCTGCCGTTCAATGCTCTGAGCCCTCTTTCACAGCATATCGCATTAATCTGGATTATACTATCTGTCCATCTATCTATCGGTTTTAGATCCAGTTTAGGAATCCCCCACTCGGAATCCTCTTCTTCTCCTGAGTACCAGTCACCTATTGTAAGCAGCTCAAAGGTCATGTTTAGGTCGCCGGCGATTATCATGTTATTCTCGCTCGGCTGTAGTCCAATCAGGGAATCCAGGGCTACCAAAACCTGAGATTTCCCTCCCCCTGACCCTCTAACGTAAAGGTTATAGATGTCCAAAGTACCCAAAGAACCCATTGTTAGCCTAATCAACTGGATATCTCTATTCTTAGTAGGGAGCTCTATGACTCTATCGAAGAGTTCTTGTCGTAACCAAATAGTTAGCCCCCCTTTCGGCCGACCTTTGGGACCCTTAAGGGCAGGCACAAAAAAATTCAGGAACCCCTGGAGAAACCGGGGCTCACACGCCCAGGTCTCTTGAAAGAGGCAGATATCAAAACCATTTATGAAAGTAAGCCATTCAGGGGATTGCAATCTAGAACCCAGCCCCGCAATATTCCAGGAGACTATCTTCCCCCCATCCCCACTAAATTCTTGCAGTAGCCCTGTAGTAGCTAGATTAGGTGTACTTGAACCATTCACACTTAAAAATTCCGTTCCTGTATTTAGAGCTAACTTTGGGAGAGAGGACACCACTCCAACAGTAGTGCTGGGCTCGTCACCATTTACAGGGTAGTCCCTTGCCTGGCCCTCATTATCAGTCCCCTCACCCACTATGTGAGCGACATCAGAATCCCTCTCTCTCGTCCCCGATATTTCATTGAACATTTTTCCCATCCCAATATTTGGCAGTCAATCTATGGCTTCCAGCCCAGAGCTACTTTTCCTAAGCCTATTTCTATTTGAAGACATAGGGGAAACACGTGAAAATGGAAGGGGGGCACCTTCCTCAGCTGTATGCCTGAATAGGTTGGCGGGCTAGATCTAAACTCTAGTTGGAATAGATTCTCAGCTAGTTCCTCAGAGCACAGGGTTAATTCAATAACATAATGGCTTTCCCCAGAGTGACTCAATCTCATCGCTTTTAATATGTCCTCTCTTATGACCGATCGACAGCCTCTGACATGACGCAGCCAATGAATGGCTTTGTTAGTCAGAGAGTCCACCCCTTCTCTAGGGCAGTCACCCCTCCTGTCTTGTTTTGGGACGTTAGTCATGTATATTTTGTTTGTAACTAAATTACCCTTCATATGTACCTCCCCCCTAGTAGGCTCTACACTACAATTTGATGTCCCCTTGTTTTGATAATTAGATGTGCTACTTTGCGGTACCCCTGCAGTCGATCTTGTTGCCTTTCGTTGAGCCATCCCCACTAGACCACTGCCCCCACTAGGGCTCCTCGGGATCCTCTGTTCACTAGTTCTAATCTGGTTTTCTAATCTATTTTCCTTCGGGGAACATTGTACCCTACTTGTGGTAGCCTTAGTGATACTTGGCAAACTTTTCGCACCTCCTTCTACAGGACGAGTCGAAGATAGTTTGTTACCTATAGAGTCACATTTCCCTAGGGATGGAGGGTTTCTTTGGATAGGTTTGGTTGGATAAGCAATAGGTTTCTTTTGTGTGACCCCAGATTGACACCATGGATCGCCAGGAGTAGGTTTTATAGTTGAATTTAAGTTAATGATTAATGCTTTCATGACCTCAATCTCATCTCTCAATAATGAGACTAGTTTAACTAAGTCATTGACAGTTCCTATCTTTGGAGCTTGTAAGGTCACAATCCTTTCCTACTTCTATACTTTGGGGCGGGATGGCTACACAACTAGGGATGGCATTAGACTCCTCATGCTGTATATCCTCCAAAACCGTAAATCTGTTGGAACATGGTATTAGGTCATTATCAATTACAATTTGGGCAGGGGCTTCTCTATCTTGACCAGGGCTTTCATCACCAGGATGACCCTCCTTCCTGCCCACCTGGGGAAGCCCTTTCTCTCTTTGACGCAATAGATTTACTATAACGGATTTATTCTTTGCTCAAAACATGTCGGGGATCATAATAGATGGACCTACTAGCTCTTGCACGACAGCCTCCAACCCCCCCACTACAGGGGCAGAGCCCATCATCCCAGAGGTCCCCATTTCATTAGTCAAAATTACGTGGCATTCGTCAACAACAGAATCGATCCTGTCAAGAACACAATTCATGGCTGCATGTTTTGGTGCCCCCTTCAATTTCTTTCTTTTACTCAGTTTTGATGGCTCCGCCGACTCATTCACCCCCCCTCCTTCTATTGATTTCCGCTTACCCATGCCTTAACCAACTTTCAAAAAGACTTAAATTTCGCTAAAACTGTGTTGAAAGATTGATGTTAACAGAGTTTTGTTGGGTATGAAGAGAAATTACGTCCGTAATATTTGTTTCACCTGGGTTTGAGTGTGATCTAAATAGACAAGACCACTTCCCTCCCCAGTCAATTCCGAGAAATGGTAGTAAACTCCTTCAAAACCCCTGGGTTTCCCTGCAGTCTCACCCAAAAGCTTGCAAACAACAAATGTTGTAGTAGATGGATGGAAATGCTGGTGGTATGTCCCGACCCGTCCTCTTACGTCCTCGGACGGCCATAGATGGCCTGCCCTTTGCCCGGGCTTGGCCCGCGTGCGGTCCCGCGACGTGGGGACTGCTGTGGGCTTTATTCTCCTCCGTCAGAAGTTGAAGGTGGCGGCTTCCGGCCGCGGAGGAACTTGGAGGTGTAGTCCCCCCCCTCTCGGGAGCCGCACTAGAATGGAAGGAGGCAGCGGCAGCGGGAGGGAGAAACACGCGGGCCAACAACAAAGGCAGCAGGTAGGAAGCTGCGTGGTGACAAGATTTAGCCCCCAAGTCGATTTGGCACCCCCGCTCCACCGGGACTGCTGTGGGCTTTAATCTCCTCCGTCAGAGGTTGAAGGTGGCGGCTTCCGGCCACGGAGGAACTCGGGAGGTGTAGTCCCCCCCCTCTCGGTGGCCGCACTAGAATGGAAGGAGGCAGCGGCAGCGGGAGGGAGAACCACGCGGGCCAACAACAAAGGCAGCAGGTAGGACGCTGCGTGGTGACAAGATTTAGCCCCCAAGTCGATTTGGCACCCCCGCTCCACCGGGACTGCTGTGGGCTTTAATCTCCTCCGTCAGAGGTTGAAGGTGGCGGCTTCCGACCGCGGAGGAACTTGGAGGTGCAGTCCCCCCCCTCTCGGCAGCCGCACTAGAATGGAAGGAGGCAGCGGCAGAGGGAGGGAGAACCACGCGGGCCAACAACAAAGGCAGCAGGTAGGAAGCTGCGTGGTGACAAGATTTAGCCCCCAAGTCGATTTGGCACCCCCGCTCCACCGGGACTGCTGTGGGCTTTAATCTCCTCCGTCAGAGGTTGAAGGTGGCGGCTTCCGGCCACGGAGGAACTCGGGAGGTGTATTCCCCCCCCTCTCGGCTGCCGCACTAGATAGGAAGGAGCCAGCGGCAGCGGGAGGGAGAACCATGCGGGCCAACAACAAAGGCAGCAGGTATGAAGCTGCGTGGTGACAAGATTTAGCCCCATAGTCGATTTGGCACCCCCTTCCTGTTAAGAATAAATCTTACAGGTTGTCAGATAAGGTGAGGCGTCAGCATTAGGAGTGAAGTCTCTAAAATGCTGGAATTGGGGATTATAGAACCCTCCATTAGCCCCTGGTCCATTCCTCTGGTTCTGGTACCTAAAGCTGCCCCACCAGGCACCACACCTGAACTGAGGTTCTGTGTGGATTACAGAGGGCAAACTCAGTCACAAAGTCAGATGTTTATCCCATTCACCAGGCTGATGAGCTTATTGACACTTTAGGAGCTACTCAGAACTTAAGTACCTTTGATCTTACATCAGGGTACTGGCATATCACCTTAACAGAAGGAGCCAAGGAGGGATCAACCTTCTCCTCTCCAGAGGGCCACTATCAATTAGGCCTGGGCATAAAACACTGCTCTATTTGCAGGAATTGGGCACTCCATGGGAGTGCAGAGTTCCTGAATTATGCCTTCCTGGTCACGAAGCAGATTTTGTTTTTCTGGTAAGATGCTCGAGATGTGTGTTGGCACTCACACGCGAGCGCCACAATCATTTTGGGCCGCTAGCGAGCTCACACGATACTTCGCACTTGTTTGCATGACTTCCGGGGGCGATGGTGCCAATGTGGTGGCAATCGGAAACACACCGTTTGAGCAGCTTCTGTGCTCGAGAAGCAGCTAAGAGGCTTTTAGAGAGGATTTTCTTCTCCAACTGATCCTTGGAGTTGTTTTTTTTGTGCGAGATGCCTTTTTTTAAACGTTCTTTTCCAACAGGAAGGAAGTGCCCCAGAGACTCCAACCTACTGTTTCTGTCCATCTCCTGGTCACTTTTCTTTAGGATTTGGAGCTGGAAGGATCACTCTCCTTGTCTGCTGCATACATATCATTGAATTTAAGGACTTTGTATTTGGGACTTCACAAGTAAGTTCAAAAACTGGTGTATAAGGGTGTTGTTTGTTTTATTTGAGGATTTATTTGTACTTGTATTCAGCGTTAAAAATGTATTGCGGTGGGTGGCCTGCAGTTTCAGTTGGGGCATTGTTCTTTTATTGCATGTAATGTTTCTTTTGTATTGAACATTTTGTGCCCAGTTTAGTACATTTTCTCCATGTTTTTGAATTAATTTTCAATATTCATTTACCTCATTTTGTGACCTAGTCTGCCTATGGACCTATCAGCCAGTAGGCCCAGAACTAGTCATGGGTGCATGAAACAACAGTTTCCGTGGTGTCTGTTGAATTGAAACATCATTAAGGCCATGGATGGGATTTGATTAAATTACAAAATGCGTTTGTGGGGGTATTTCACATTTTTGGGGGGCAAACAGTGCATAGGTGGGGTAATTATATTTTATGCGTTTGAAGTATGTGTGTTGTTGTAAAATTTTACAGCTCAGTTAATTTTAGTTTTGGCATTGCTGAATTAATGTTGTTTGTGTTACCATGCCTCCTTATTCTAGCCAGTTTGTGAGTGTGTTAGCCATAGGCCACCATTTGTCTTTGCTCCCCATGCTCTGTGGCCGGGGCCATTTTTCATATGATCAGTGTACATAGGCTTGTCTGTGATCTTTGTTTTCCAAGCCTCCTGGTCATTGTTGTTTGACCATGTGGCTGGTGGCCTTTTTGTGTAGACATCCAGTGTGCCTTTGCCATAGGCTGCATGTGTTCTTTGTTGTGGCTATGCCTCCCTACTGGTTGTTGTTGTGAACATGTGGCTCGCAGCCATTTTGTGTAGGCAGCCAGTGTGCTTTGTTTTGCCATAGGCCTGCATGTGTTATTTGTTTTCCAGTTCTCCTGCTTGTTGTTGTGACCACATGGCTGGCTGCCATTTTTTGTAGGTACTAGGCAGCCAGTATTCCTTTTCCATAGCCCGGCATGTGTTCTTTGTTTTCCATGCCTCCTGCTTGTTGTTATGACAATGTGGCTGGCGACCATGTTGTGTAGGCAGCCAGTGTGCTTTTGCCCTAGGCCTGCATGTGTTCCTTGTTGTAGGCACACCTCCTTGCTGGTTGTTGTTGGTGTTGAGACCATGTAGCGGGTGGCAATTTTGTGTAGGCAGCCAGTGCGCTTTTACCATAGGCCTACATGTGTTCTTTGTTGCGGCCATGCCTCCTTGCTGGTTATTTTTGGTGTTGTGACCATGTGACCATGTAGCTGGTGGCAATTGTGTGTAGGCAGCCAGTGCGCTTTGCCATAGGCCTACATGTGTTCTTTGTTGTAGCTATGCCTCCTTGCAGGTTGTTGTTATGACCATGTGTCTGACGGCCATTTTGAGCAGGTAGCCAATGTGCTTTTGTCATAGGCCTGCATGTGTTCTTTGTTGTTGCCATGCTTCCTTGCCACTTGTTGTGACCATGTGGCTGGTGGCCATTTTGTGTAGGCAGCCATTGTGTTTTGCTATAGGCCTGCATGTGTTCTTTATTTGGGCCATGCCTCCTTGCTGGTTGTAGTTGTTGTTTTGACCATGTGGCTGGCAGCCATTTTGTGTAGGCAGCCCGTGTGCTTTTGCAAACACAACGAGATGATGGACGGAGTGCTGAAACTTGTCAGACACTCACCCCCAGTCACAGATCTTGGTTGAATCCATCATCGTTCTTTAGCTCACTTCGCCATCTCAGTTCAGACCCAGCTATATGCAAATCAGTCTTGATCCTGTGCCTCATGGGAACTGTCCAGCCAGAACTGCCAAGCCAGGTCTTCAATGAACCGGAAACAAGCATCCTGGGACCGGTTTCTGGGTAACACCCTTCATCAGCCAGGCTAGCTTGAATCCAATGGCAAAGTGAGCAAGGGACCCACATCTGGGTATACCCGGACAACTTTGGGCGTACAAAGCAAACACAAGGAGATGATGAAAGGAGTGCTGAAACTTTCAGCCTGTGTGCTTTTGTCAAAGGCTCGCATGGATTCTTTGTTTTCCACGCCTCCTGCTTGTTGTTGTGACCATGTGGCTGGTGGCAATTTTGTGCAGGCATCCAGTGGGCTTTTGCCATAGGCATGCATGTCCTCTTTGTTCCCCATGCCTTCTTGCTCAATGTTGTTATTGACCATGTGGTACTGGCTGGCAGCCTTTTTGTGCGCTCAGCCAGTGTGCCTTTGCCAAATGCTTGCATGGAAGGATGAGATATCAGTTTAATAATATTCTTGAGTATAAATTCACTTATTGTTAATGATTTTTATTTCAATTATTTCAATGTTTTTATTTATTTGAATGTTACTGTTTTTTTATTTTTATTTTTTTTACATTTTGTTAAATTAAACTTTTTTAATGTAAAGTTTTCAATTGTTTGTATTTTAAGTTTGTAAAAAAAAGTTAATTGTAATAAAAAAAAAAGAATTGTAAATAATTTTTTCCCGTTTTGCCTTTGTCGATCCATGATCCATCCATCCACCCTAGGCACACAGCAATACAGCGTACAGCAATAATTTCTTTAGGTATGTTATTCAATTTCCTCCTGGACAGCCTGGCTGCGGTGCACTTTAGAGTATACATTAGCATGATTCATTTGGGAAATGACGATTATCATTCCATTCCCCTCTGGACCACATTGCCTGCCATAGGTGCACACTAACCTCCATTTTTTTTAAAGATTACTATTCCATTTATCCATTTAGTTCCCTGAGTGCCACAGGTGTCTCCTTTAGAATATATATGCATAAAAGAAAGCGCTCTATAATTTATTCATTCTATATATTGTGTGTTATTCTGATGGGGAGTCATGGTATGGTGATGTGGTTTGACTGTAAAGTGGTTACCTAAGTTAATAAAACAAGCACACAAATATTACCTTTGTACTAATTCAAACTGTAAACAATGGCACCTTTCACATGAAATGTTTTTTGTTGCTTGTTTGCTTTTAGGTGCACAAGAGAAGAGACATCACCCGCAGTACTGCCAAGCAAAAGGCCTGTGCAGTCACAGCTTTAAGATGGCCCCAAAGAAGGATGCTTCCAAGAAAGTGGTCAGTGAAAAGAAGCAGCTTCCCACCAGTGACATGTCGCCCCAAACCTTTTTTGGACCACCACAACATGTGCCTGCCGCACTGGCCTCCGGGAAGCAAAGATGAGAGCAGCACTCCTGCATCAACAGTATCACCCCAACCTAAGCCCTAGGCTATGTCTGTTAGGGAGGAACCCACAACAATCATGTTGACTCTGATGAGTAGTGACGTTGAATTGGATTTGTCCCTTTTGCAAATTAGTATACATTGGTTTTAGGAAACAGAACAAAGTGGACAGCAGCCACAGCCAGCAAAAGTACATTTTCCTGATGCTGGAGCAGAGCAGGAGGTTGAGCTTCCTTCTGAGAAAGAACCTCTTCTTCTTTTAGAATCATTGGCTCCCAGATCTTCAGCAAGAAAAAAGGAAGGGTACTGCTCCTCCATCTTTTCCTAGCACCACTTCTGATGATGATGATGATTCCAGAAGACAGTAGAAGGGGATGATGAGGAGGATGAAGACGACAAGGCAGTCATTACCAAGAGTCTGTCTTTGCTATTCAACCTGCGTCGAGGGTTGTGGCACAGATAGCACCACCAGCTCCCATATTTTCGAAGCCCCAGCTGGGACTTGCACAAACTTCTACTGTTGTGTGGCGTTTTAGGCTCAGAGTGAATTTTCCCGATTCATGCCCTTATATAGGTACAATTCACATTGCCCTAATATAGGCATAGAAATCAATCCCTTATTTAGACATAGCCAATGCAGACCAAATACAGGCATGGCTACTTAAACCCGTATCAAACGTCACAACGATTTCTTGGAAAATCGGCTTAAGCAGTCAGGGACCTTCCCTTGCTTGAATATTGATTTGTCCAAGAAATCATGTACTTTACAAAGAACTACTATTCCCTAGGGGTTCTTTCCTGATGTTATTATGCCCGACTTTAACTCAAACTAGACACCTTCAAGGTATAAATATGCCTTCACTTGCTCTAGCAAGACACGGTGGTTCGGAGCAGTTTGACTACCTACTTGCCCGACGCAGCTAGCTACAGCAAGAGTCAAAGAAAGCTGACCCTCCAGCCGACGCACTGATCGAGAGGCTGCATTTCTCTCAGCGAGAATCCAGCTCCAGTTTTTCCAAACTCCCCTTGCGGAGTGTTATGAAATCGAGTCCCTAGACTGAGATACCAGACCTCCTTCATTCCAAACTAAGGTATGGAGCTGATTAGAACCTAGAGAATTCTTGGATAGATTCTTGGCAAAGAAAACTAGACCTATACTACACAATACTTACTTCTTCCCGTATACTAGACTTAGGTTAGGTACATTGGGGTAGGCGTATTTTAGAAGCAACAGTTGAGCATTTTTAGTCATTGTTATTTATGTATGTATTTATATATGGTTTAGAAACCATACAATGATCTTACAGTATTATTTTATAATATTGTTCTCACTGTACGCATTATACTTTGCAGTCTGCATTACGATTGTAGCAGTTCACTTTTCTTGCATGAGAAAGAAGACTGTCCAATAAAACCTTTTATTGAAAACACCTGTCTCTCTATTTCTCTGCACCTCTGTTGAAACGAAGCATGCACAATTGACTGAGTGAAATACTTATCTATTGTTTCCGCAACTCTAGAGATATATTTCTTAATCTAGGGAAACAAAGTTTTCATGTTTATGCGGTTGACAGAAACTAATCCCTTCTTGAGGATTCGAGAACGTTTCTAGTGACCTCTGAGCTAGCTGGCACTCACTATTAAGTTTAGAATATTCGATAGAGACCTAGTCGACCTCAGTCCTACGTCTAATCTATAGGATATATTATTCCAATGCGCAGAGCCTATTGGAAATATAGGAACTACACTACATGGCACCCAACGTTTGGTAAGGCACAAATTTAACGCTAGATAATAAAGTAACTCAGTCGTGCTTTTATCAGAGACCCCTTTTCGTCACGTAAAATACTCCAATAGACGTCTGCAGTGGGTAAAGGGATAAAATATCCACCATAACTGAGGAGGACGAAAATCCTATGTATTAGTTTTTGGTTTGTTCAACGTTGAAGGTTACAGTGTTGCAAAATATTGTGCCCTTATCTTTGTTTCCTTGAAACTTGCTCTGCAACTTTCATTAAACAATGTCGAATAACGGCAACAGCACCGAGAACGGTGGAGCTACAGGCAATAATACCATACCAGGCATTGACGTTACAGGTTTCCAAGAAGATTATACGGATGCTATAATCATCCCAGAGAATTTAAGGAAAGCCATCACTATAAAACTTATAACAAATGGCCTACCATCGAGAGGTGGTCGAGTAATTTTTGTAATAGAGGCACATGAATATCGTCAGACAGAGGTATTCTATTCATGGATTATCTTCCTTGAAGCAAATTCAGTATCACATGTGTTTCACTTCTACAAAGAAGAGGAATATCCAACGGAATACATTTTTGCGAGGATATTGAAATTCCACTAACTTACCAAGAGCATGCGCTCTAGTTTAAAGGCGCCCTACAACATCAAAATCACATTACCAGGCTCGGTCCACTAGGTAGACCAGGAGCAACATTGCTGGTATTAGCCAGCTGTACACCACATCCTGCCATTGAAGAAATGTCAGATGCGGAACTATTAGTTCAACTAAAACAACTAATAAAAATCCATAGAAAATTGGTCATGCGGACTCTAACAGTCCAGCTTCCTATAAGGATTCCAATACACACCCCTTACCAGGGGAACACAAATACAATTACACCACAGAATATACAATCAGTCATTGGTAAATTACCTGCAAAAAGGGAAGAAATTCCATTTTGGATAGCTCAAAAAATTACTCAAATGAGGCAGTATTTCCTGATACTACCCCTCATGAGAAACATCTGTTTACCAATGGGGATCGCACCACCTTTCCAGAAAGCTGGAAACACGCCGAACTCAGCGCCCTTCTGAAGAAACCCACAGCAGACCCCTCTGAACTTAAAAACTACTGACCCATATCCCTCCTCCCATTCCCGGCCAAAGTCATCGAGAAAGCCGCCAACAACCAGCTTGCCGCCTTCCTTGAATCCAACAACTCCCTTGATCCATCTCAATCCAGGTTTCGAGCCAAACACAGCACCGAAACCGCCCTCATTGCAGCGACTGACGACATCCGAGCACTCCTGGACAACGGAGATACAGTGGCCCTCATCCTACTCGACCTATCCGCCGCTTTCGACACAGTCTGCCATAGCACCCTCATACATCGCCTTAGCAACATCGGCATACAAGGAAAAGCCCTGGACTGGATCATCTCATTCCTCGCCGGGAGAACTCAAAGAGTCAGACTTCCCCCATTCTACTCAGAAGACACCGAAGTCATCTGCGGCGTACCCCAAGGATCCTCTCTCAGTCCCACCCTCTTCAACGTCTACATGAGTCCTCTCGCCTCCATCGGGCGTCAACACAACCTCAACATCATCTCTTACGCCGATGACACCCAGTTAATCCTTTCCCTCACCAAAGACCCCAACACCGCCAAAACCAATCTTCACGAAGGCATGAAAGAAGTAGCCGAATGGATGAAACATAGCCGCCTTAAACTCAACTCAGACAAAACGGAGGTGCTCATCCTAGGATCTTCCCCCTCAGCTTGGGACGACTCTTGGTGGCCTTCCGCTCTGGGCACAGCACCCACACCCACAGACCATGCTCGTAACCTTGACTTCATCCTAGACTCCTCTCTCTCGATGTCCAGACAAGTCAACGCCGTCTCGTCCTCCTGCTTCAACGTACTTTGCATTCTCAAAAAGATCTTCCGTTGGATCCCCCTCGAGACAAGAAAGACTGTCACCCACGCACTGGTCACGAGTCGACTGGACTATGGTAACACACTTTACGCCGGAATCACAGAAAAATTACAGAAAAAACTCCAGCGCATCCAAAACGCGTCAGCGAGACTCATACTAGACATCCCGCGCCAAGATCACATCACCGAACATCTAAAAGACCTCCACTGGCTTCCCGTCAACAAAAGAATTACTTTCCGCCTTCTCACCCACGCTCACAAGGCCCTCTATAATCTAGGACCCGAATGCCTCAACACTCGACTGTCCTTCTACAAACCCACCCGCCAACTAAGATCGGCCAATCAAGCCCTCGCCGTAGTCCCGTGCATCCGGAAATCCACCATGGGTGGCAGATCCTTCTCCTTCCTGGCTGCCAAGACCTGGAACTCACTCCCCACCCACCTCCGCCTTACTCAGAACCACATCTCCTTCAGAAAAGAACTTAAAACCTGGCTATTCGACAAATAATTGTACCCCTTACCCCTTCCCCTAGCGCCTTGAGACCCTCTGGGTGAGTAGTGCGCTATACAAATGCCCGAACTTGAACTTGAACTTGGGTACAGTCTTTGCTGTAATCTACACCAAAACACATGGTGTTCCGTCTATGGCGGTAATACCAGACGTCCTGAAACAGATTCAAAATGAATACGGGGCAGAACCTGCTTTAAATCTAGGTATGAAATTACTGAAAGATTTCAAACAGGTCTCAACAATAATATTAGCTAATATTAAAGGTGAAGCAGCATCTGTGCGAATCCACCAAAAGCTAAGAGAATTTGATGTAACTGAGCAACCACAAGAACTAGCCAGAATAATCGAGAAATCCTATGAAGAACTAGGTAGAGACAGTTTGGGTGGTAAACCAGTGAAACCCCAACTGACTGAAAGTCCTGAAAAGGTTTTTATTAAAAACACTCTCACTCTTCCAAAAAAGAAGTGAGAAAACACTAAACAAACTTCCAAAGAGAAGCGTTTTCAATCCCTAGGTAGGTCTCCTCAAAAGGAGCCCTCTGAAAGGAGGTGTAACCTCAGGAACAGGGATAATTTGAGAAAACATGATAGATATCAAGACACCGATACACGTTCCTCTTGTACCTTTCAGACTTCATCACAGAAATCCGAAAGAAGAGGACGATCAGAACACAAGGAAGAACACGTGAAGTCCAAAGACGACCATCACGTTCCAAAAAATAAGAAAACCCAATTCACCAAAAAGAAGGTAGCAGGTCTAAAAATCAGACATGCCGAGGATCTTGAGGACACAACTCAAGAACGGGGAGTGGGCTCTGACAATGTTGGACAGCGCAGCAGAAGTAACCGTATCTCGCAAGATCTTAAAGGATCATCTGGAGACAGTGGACTTCAATGAGTACATCCAAGTTGAAACTGCTGATACCAGGGTTAGTGTCCCACATAAGTTATATGAAATAACACTCCGGATGGAGGGGACTATAACTAGAACAATAAGAGCACTCTTTTGGGAGAAGCTCTCTAAGGGTTATGACATTCTTCTAGCTGAACAAGACTGGCCACCTGAATTTGTCAGGGAGTGCTCACATGGCGAAGACATCATTATGCCAGCCTTCTCCAATCATATTCCAATTCATAAAAAATACACATATGCCAGGAAATGGGCAGTAGCCCAGGCTCCTGCATAATATAAAAATCATGTAGGATGGGATGAGGATTCTCCTCAACATAAAATCCAGTTAAAAACTCAACCAACTGCACAAAGGCAGTACCCAGTTAAGCAAGAAGCTACAAAACAGGTCCTTGAGATCTTAGATCAACTTGAATACCAAGGAGTGATTGAAACATGCACCTTGTCCAAGAACAATCCTTTGTTTCCTGTCTCAAAACCAGACAGTACATATTGTCTTGTTTTGGATTACAGACATTTAAACTCCTGTTGCAAAACTTTTGCAGTAAAAAATGCACACAGTGCAGCACTAATAAATAACATTGTGCGCAAAAAATATAAAACGACATTAGATATTTCTAACGGTTTCTTCTGTCCAAATATTGCACCGGAAAGCAGGTATTTGACCCCTTTCTCAATAATGGGGACACAAATCAATTCTGTCGTCTCCCACAGGGATCCAAGAATAGTCCAGGGTTATTTTCAGCCAGAGTAACAGAGTTACTACAAACATATGATGATGAAGCATTATCATATGTCGATGACATCTATCTAATGGCGATGACTTGGATAGGCACTTGAACAGGGTGAACACCATAATACTTGGCTTCGCCTCTGAAGGGTATAAATTCAATTTTAAAAAATCACGAATTACACAGAAACAGTTAAACCTAAAAACGATGGATTTAGACCTAGATCTCTGTACTGGGGTGAATGTATGACATTGTTCTGCATGCTGTCCATCAACTGTTGTTTTTGCATTTGTCACCCCAAGTGGTACGGGTATGCTCAGACGTGAGTCCCGTGCTCTCCATGCCACTGAAATCAAGCTAACCAGGCTGAGGAGGGCTGAAAGCCCGAAACCGGTCCTTGGATGCTTGTTTCCAGTCCGGGGAGGACCTGGCTTGGCAGTTCGGGCTGGACTGTTCCCACGGGGCACAGGGGCAAGACTGATTTTCATATGGCTGGGTTCAAACTGGAATGGCATGGTGAGCAAAGAAACGATGGATTTAGGCCCAGATCTCTGTACTGCGGTGATTGTATGACATTGTTCTGCATTCTGTCCATCAACTGTTGTTTTTGTATCTATAAGGGTTATGACATTCTTCTAGCTGAACAAGACTGGCCACCTGAATTTGTCAGGGAGTGCTCACATGGCGAGGACATCATTATGCCAGCTATCGCCTTCTCCAATCATATTCCAATTCATAAAAAATACACATATGCCAGGAAATGGGCAGTAGCCCAGGCTCCAGCAATATATAAAAATCATGTAGGATGGGATGAGGATTCTCCTCAACATAAAATCCAGTTAAAATCTCAACAACAGCACAAAGCCGGTACCCAGTTAAGCAAGAAGCTAAAAAACAGGTCAGGGAGATCTTAGATCAACTTGAATACCAAAGGGTGATTGAAACATGCACCTTGTCCATGAACAATCCTTTGTTTCCTGTCTCCAAACTAGACAGTACATATTGTCTTGTTTTGGTTTACAGACATTTAAACTCCTGTTGCAAAACTTTTGAAGTAAAAAATGCACACAGTGCAGCACTAATAAATAACATTGTGCGCAAAAAATATAAAACGACATTAGATATTTCTAACGGTTTCTTCTGTCAAAACATTGCAACGGAAAGCAGGTATTTGACCGCTTTCTCAATAATGGGGACACAGCGTCAATTCTGTCATCTCCCACAGGGATCCAAGAATAGTCCAGGGTTATTTTCAGCAAGAGTAACAGAGTTACTCCAAACTTATGATGATGAAGCATTATCATATGTCGATGACATCTATCTAATGAACGATGACTTGGATAGGCACTTGGACAGGGTGAACACCATAATACTTGGCTTCGCCTCTGAAGGGTATAAATTAAATTTTAAAAAATCACGAACTGCCCACATCAACGTCCTGTTTCTAGGGAATATGTGACGTTTTTCCGCAAACAATTACCCCGCATACCATCACTCCGCAATTATTACACCGCAAATACAATCACCCCGCAAATTATAACAACGCAAACTTTTACAACGACTATGCCTTTACAACACATGCCACTACAACGCAAAGGCATGCATGTTAAAGGTATACTCATTGTAAAAAATTTTAAGGTAAGTGAGAGTACCCTACCCTACACTACCCTACACCCTAATGTAGTACCCCTGCACAATCCACCCTCGACACATAGTCCTTTACCTACATTTACACTACCCAGCACGACCCCCCAAAACTACCATAAAACACTTTTCTAACCCTACAAAAACACTACAACACTACCTTAATACACTACCCCTGCACGACCCTACACTACACAAACACAACATCACTACCCTACACAACACAAACACTACAACACTACCCTAAACCCCAAAACACTACCCCCAGCATGACCCTACACTACACAAACACTACAACACTACCCTAAACCCTAAAACACTACCCCCAGCATGGCCCTACACTACACAAACACTACAACACTGCCCTAAACCCTAAAACACCACCCCCAGCATGACCCTACACTATACAAACACTACAACACTACCCTAAACCCTAAAACACTACCCCTGCATGACCCTATACTACACAAACACCACAACACTACCCTAAACTCTAAAACACTATCCCCAGCATGAACCTGCACTACACAAACACCACAACACTACCTTAAACCCTAAAACACTACCCCCAGCATGACCCTACACTACACAAACACTACAACACTACCCTAATCCTTAAAACACTACCCCCAGCATGACCCTACACTACACAAACACTACAACACTACCCTAAACCCTAAAACACTACTCTCGCATGACCCTACACTACACAAACACCACAACACTACCATAAACCCTAAAACACTACGCCCAGCATGACCCTACACTACACAAACACCACAACACTACCCTAAACCCTAAAACACTACCCCTGCATGACCCTACACTACACAAACACTACAAAACTACCCTAACCCCTATAACACTACCCCTAGCAAGACCCTATACTACACAACCACCACAACACTACACTACAAAAGCAATACCCCAGCACGACCCCCCAATTCTGTTTTTTTTTCACAACACGAGTGCATTTACCATACATGCCTTTACAACGTAATTCGTTGTAAAGGCATGCATGGTAAATGCACACGCGTTGTGAAAAAATGTGAAGTGATGGTATGCGGGGTCAAAGACCTCGCGGAGTAATGGTTTGCGGACTCAAAGTCCGCGGAAAAAAAAGTTTCGGAATAAATGTAGATTACCGTTCCTAGGATATGAATTATCAAGTGAAGGCAAAAGCCTGGCAGCAAACTTTCTAGAGAAATGTGCGCTGCTCCAACCACCAAAAACGCTGAAAAGCTTACAGTCAATTTTAGGTTTCCTAAATTTCGGAAGAACTTACATTCTAAATTACGCAGAAACAGTTAAACCTCTCTATGAGTTCATAAAAACTGATTTCAAAACAGTTCATTGGACTCAAAAACACACAGAAACTTTACGTTCAGTGCAAACAGACATGTTGGCAACAGCACACTTACAAACACGCTTAAATGTACGCAATCTAGTAATCCAAATCATTCCAGGAAGATGCGGATTCACGTACTTAACCTTTAAAGAGGGAGAAAAAGTACCTATTGCTTATAAATCACATTTGTACACACAAGCAGAAATGAAATTCACTTCTACAGAAAAAATTCTGACAGCGGTTCAAACTGCAGTAGCAAAAGAGAGAGCCCTCACACAGGGTAAAAGCATAATGGTCATTACTCCGGTACCTGCCTTAGAGAAAGTGACAAAAGCGAGCATTCCAAATGCAAAGGCTTTACATCCAAGATGGATACAATGGGTTAATTCTCTTGCTGCAACAGACGTTGAATATGTTTTCGACCCTTATTTGAAAACACAAGAATTTCTACAATACTAACTTGAATGTCCTCTGCCCACTGAGATTCTGCCTCTAGAGCAGTATGAATGTATCATTTATACTGACGAATCTGCACAGCCGGCAATGGGGGGAAAACAAGCTTATAGTACTGTGAGAGCGATGGTTAAAGGTCATTAGCGCAATGGTAAATTCGAACTATGGGCAGTAAAACACAATCTCTCGGAGATTGTACAGCTCAGTGAGCTGAACTACAAGCATTCAAGATGGCGCTTGAAAATACTGATCGTGAATTCCCCACACTGATAGTGTGCGATTCATATTATTGCGTTCAATCTCATAATGAATACTTGCAGAACTGGATTGAAAACAGTTTCAAAGATGCAAAAGGTGGCACAATCAAGCATAAGTTGCTTTGGGAACAAGTAGTTCAGTTGCGAAAAGAACGACAAAAAGCTCACGTGATCCATACACTGAGTCATCAACATGATGGCGTTCACATTGCAGAGAATTCATTGGCTGATGAAGCCGCAAAGGCAGCTGTGCAAACGTCTTCGGTAGCTGCAATCACTCGCTTCAAAATGAAAATAGACGGCGAAATAATGCTAGCTGTCAATGCTTCAGGCAAAGACAGTGGTAAAACATTACCAAAAGACTTTCCACTCAAATACTTATATATAACTGATGCAAATAATGTTCAGTTTGCTCGAATCCCTGGAGTGGGGGATAGAGTAATTCCAAACATGGAACATAGATTAGGACTAATTTTAGCAGCACATGATGGGCTCGCTTCTGCACACGCAGGTGTTTCAGCCACAGTGTCAGTATTAAAACAGCGATACTGGTGGCCGCGCATGAGGAAACACACCAGAAATTATGTTTTGGAATGTGAAATCTGCCAAAAGATGAAAGTCTCTACAGTGAAACGTCCTGCGCAGACGCCCTTGTTAATTTCAGATAAGCCATTGGCTTGTGTTTACCTGGACCACTGCGGTCTCTTACAAAGGGATGGTAACTATAAGTATATCAGGGTCGCAGTGGATTCATGCTCAAGATTCATTTGGATGTGGCCCCAGCGCTCGGCTGACGCCCGAACTGTTATAAAAGATTTGCGAGTCTTTATCGGCACATACGCAGTCGGCATGCTACATTCTGACCAGGGTCCTGCGTTTAGCTCAAAAGCTTACAAAGAGGCCATGGCATTGCATTGTGGTATTCTAGTCCATTCCATCCTGAGGGAAATTCGGTTGTAGAGAGAAAAAACCAGGACATAAAGCAATCTATAACAGCTAGGCTCAGGTGACGGGTGGGTCAAACATCTAATAAGTGTCCAACGTACTCTTAACAATCTACCAAGAAGTTCTCTAGGGGGAATCACTCCATATGAAATCTTTTTTGGAACTAGAATGATTGTCCAGTACCTTGATCGTCACACTTCAGTGGTAGAACAAAAACCTTTTGATATCAAAGTCCGTTTGGCTGTTTTGCAGGACTTAAATGAAACAAGAAAAAGTCAAAGCAATGCATTGCAGAAGCCAACAACCACTGAAGAGAAACCACCCGTCTCAGCAAGGCCTGCCTGGATTCCAAAGATTGGGGATCTAGTCAGAGAAAAGATCACGGACAAGAAGGAATTTGGGCCTTCTTACAGACAACCAGTACCTGTGCTAGCATTCCACGGATCAAGTACAGTGTTACTGCCGCCCCTTGCTGGAAGAAAGGAGAACAGGTTCGTATCCATCGACCTGGTAAAACCAGATCATGTGGCCGATCATAAGTAGTAGGCCGAGTAGACTCCACAGATGTAGCAGACGCCCGAATCGGGCTACAAGCCAAGAGGTTGAAACTGAGAGACTGATAACATTTGAAGACTCTGCGGTACAGAATAAAGGACTATGCAATAAAGCCATGGACCTTGTACCTCTTGAGACCCAAATAACAGTTTGTAAAGAAACACCTGTCTACAATGAAATAGCATCCGAGTATACTAATATGACAAGTGATCAAGTAGTTCCAGCGATTTCAACGAATCCTGAAGCAATCCCTACGATTGACAGAACTGCCTCTGGCTTTTTCATTAACTTTGATACATTTTCAGAGGATCCAAGTGAACCTGAAACAACGCCAGTTAAAAAATCTTTTAAAGAACATGCAACGGAACTCTTTCACCAACTGGAAAAAATATATCTGGTTTCACCATGGGTTCAATTATGGATTGTCTTGGGTGTACTTTTTATTCTACTTTGGTTGACTCTGCTATTTACCTTGGGAATGCTGATCAATGGAAAATATAGTACAAAGGACACAGTAAGAAAGAACATCAACTAACTCCTCAAGCCACACAAATCATCCCATCGTGAACAAAGAGACTTGTCAGCAGTGAACATCACAGCCGTTCCTATACCAGGTGGTATAGCTTGGGACAGAACTGAATATGACATTCAAGGTCCGGCGGAGCTGTTGAAGATTCCACACCAATTCAAGGTTTCCTTGAGTGACTTTGTTTCATCCAGCACCTTTTCTCATGATTGGGACTTTGAGACTGTTAATAATATGATGTCAGACTTAGAAATATCTGCAAAATTTACAAATCATGAATACTTAGAAGGTTCATAAACAAGGGGAATCCTACTTACAGTGACTGGGAGGAGTGTTACCCACAAGGGTGTGGGAGCACTTAGTGTTTTGTAAAATACCCATCACCCACCAAAAGGCCCCTTGGTGTCATGCTTCATCATAGGGGTCTTCGCACCCCTCTAACGGGATGCGGCGTGCTGCGACCTACGACTACGCGGGAGCACTGATAGTAATGACTATGTGTGGTGCGTGTGGTGTAAGTGATAGGGATATTTATGTGAGTGGTGGGATTTAGTGAAGGGTTAAAAAGTACCTGGCTCGTGGGTGTATAGGAAAAAACTTTATTCACAACCCCGGGCTGGTACTACTAAAAGTAATGAAGTGCAAGGTTATTATCTGTCGTGTTTATGGACAGTACCTCATGTGTGCGTCGACATGTTTCAGAGCATGTGCTCTTTCTTCAGGACGGGGGCACAACTTCCCCACCTTACTCACCTTTCACTACTTTGTTTTGTGTAAATAACAAAAAGTGGAAAATATATTTTTTGAGCGTTTTAAAAAGATATATAGGCTATAGTGTGCCTACAGCGGTTTTTTGGCTCAGGATACATGCATTGCATGACCTGAAAAAATGAAAAGAAAAATAGATATGGTTACCCTAGTTGTGGGTGGCTCAAACAGGTGCAGTCACCTGGAACAAACCATTTGCGCAATTGGCCCTGTGAAAGAAAACAACAGACAAGACATACAACATAGAGAACACACATATTGTTTGTAAAAGAAGAAGTATTGGTCATACTCATTGGATATAGCTTGCTTGCTTCATGAGCACTCTAGAACGTCTGGGGGTTGATTGCTATTTGTGCAATCTAGATGGATAAACAGATTGGGTTTTAAAAGCCTGTTTTACTTACTTTGTCAGAAGGAATGCTTCTTTTTGTCAACCCTATATTCACAAACTCGGGATGAGTTGTCCTCCGTACTGCCCCACACGCTGCTCCACTGGAATGATTGTGGGAGTATGCTGTGTGGTATTTATACCAGGTCATCCTAATTAGTGTGGTCGTTAAGGGATCTCTAGCGGATATGATGTAATGCCCAAATAAGGGTAATCCGCTGTAGTTGCAATAATTGTAAGGCTGATTGTAACACCTTTTAAGGCAGATACGGTAGAACCGGCATTTAACTTGGTCCCGTGTCATTGTCTGCGCTGCCGAAGTTTGTCTCAGCTTCGCTCATGCTCCGATGCGTTTATTGTATCGCGCATGCGTTGTGTCTATCGTATTGCGCATGCGCTGTTTAAAGACACCGGACACAGCGCGAGTGTTCTTTTAACTGGTTAAGTTGAAGGTAATTCTGTAGCGGTCTATAATCTTATCAACATCAGGCATTTTCACGACAATTAAGAACCATAAGTCGCCATTATTTGTTGATCTTTGGTGGAAAGAGACACATAGGTCCATGTTTCAGTTACTGGAGGTCTATAGGTTTGGGAACATTTTATTTGTGGGTGTGATTGTTAGTGAGACAGCTGGCCCCAGGGGACGTCATCGTTGAGTCCCTGGATGTGTGTGCCCAGACGGAACACCCATCTTTGTTCCTTTTGGAATAAACCTGATTCTGATGGCAAGTGTTCAATTATTGTCCATCTTAGATCATTTACACAATGTTGTTTCTCAAGGTAGTGTGTTGCCATTTTGGTCGTGGTCTTTTTGCAACGAACATTACTTTTATGCTCATTTAATCTCGTTTTTTACAGCTCTGGTGGTCATGCCCACGTATTCCAATCCACAAGGGCAAGTAATCATTTAGACTACATTCTTTGTGTTGCAATTCATGAAGTGTCATTGTTCCCAAGTGGTACCATTTCTGAATGTTAGGATACTGCTTTTCTGTGTAAGGTGGCAGCTACTGCAGTTGCCACATGGGAAGTGCTTTGCTTGTACCGGTAACGGCTTATGCACTGTGGCTACCAATCCTGATGACGGCATTCGTTGAGATCTCACAGACGCAAACTGCAGACGGTGAGATACGTGGAGTAACAGGCACACAGGTACCATCTACTATGAACATTGCTAATGCGGCAGGCGATGCTTCGCATCTATGTGCAATTGATCTGCTTAACGAAGTAGTCCAACTTTCACCTACAATAGTAGACAAATTCTTTACCAGCTTAGAGGATTTGATGTTTTCTCCAAACAATGACACTGACTTCTGAAGTTAGCACACAATCGGGCACATGCATCATTGTCCATTGCATTCGCAAACGGTGCGAATCGCAATTTTCTGCGGTTTGCGAATACAATTGACAAAATTAGAATGCATCATGTTTTTCGCAATTTTAGAAATAGCAATCACTTTGCGATTTCTAAAATTGCGATTGCATTTAAGAAATCGCAATTTGAGATTTCTTAAATGCAATGCATGAACATTTTAAATTTGCGAATTCGCAAACAGGGAGAGGTAAATTACCATGAAGTTGACCTTATTGGTAATTTGCGAAAACTTTCAAAAATGCACAAAAGTGCATTTTTGAAAGTTTCATTTTACACACACACATGCCCTTGGGGCATGTTTGTGTGAAAAATGCACTTAAAGTTATATTTCAGGGGTGCAGGGGGGGGTCCTTTGGACCCCCCCCTGCACCCTTGAAATTGCATTTTCAATTTGCGCTTCGCAAATTGCCAATCGCAAATTGAAAATGACTTCCCATTCATTCCTATGGGCCTCTAGGCCCATAGGAATCAATGGGAAGGGATTCCTTAATTGCGATTCGCAAATTGTGAATCGCAATTAAGGAAATTTAAGAAATCTCAAAAAAAATTGCGATTTCTTGGTGCAGAGCCGTTTGCGATTTCTTAATTGCGATTCCTTAATTTTCGCAATTAAGAAATCGCAAACGGCAACAATGATGCATGTGGCTGAATGTTCTCTGAATTCGACCTCCTCACCTCCTAACTTTGGAACTCTGTTTTTCTTTGATTTGACCTTTTTCCAAAAGTGAATTTTTTTTGGGCACAAAGTAATCTGCTTGAAGTAGAACTATTCCTAGAGAACAAGAGTTCTTTGAATACTTCCGAGAGACAATATTTGACCTTGTCCACAACCAGACAATTTACATATTCTGTCATGGAATGGTCTCGACTTTTTCTTCTGTATTTAAGAGTCAGTTCATAAATGTATTTTCATGATTCATTCGGATAGCGTTTTTAAATGTCATATATATGCTTTGAATGAAACATTGCTTTTAAATGCGTACAGCACAAATGCTCTTTTCGTGTACAACCATTTTGAATGCATTTTTATGTATTTTGGGTGGGGTTTTTAACACATCATGTTTAGATATGTTTTATGCGTTTTAGAACTTAGTAATGTCATACATAATAAAGTGGAGTGGGTGTTGTGTGGCGTTTTAGGCTCAGAGTGAATTTTCCCAATTCATGCCCTTATATAGGTACAATTCACATTGCCCTAATATAGGAATATAAATCAATCACTTATTTAGACATAGCCCATGCAGACCAAATACAGGCATGGTTACTTCCACCATACCAAATGTCACAACGATTTCTTGGAAAATTGGCTTAAGCAGTCAGGGACCTTCCCTTGCTTGAATATTGATTTGTCCAAGAACTCATGTACTTTACAAAGAACTACTATTCCCTAGGGGTTCTTTCCTGACCTTATTATGCCCGACTTTACGTCAAACTAGGCACCTTCAAGGTATATCTACTTGCCCGACGCAGCTCGCTACAGCAAGTGCCGAAGGAAGCAGACCCTCCAGCTGACGCACTGATCGAGCGGCTGCATTTCTCTCGCCGAGAATCCAGCTCCAGTGTTTCCATGCTCCCCTTGCGGGGTTGTTGGGATATCGAGTCCCTAGACTGAGATACCAGACCTCCTTCATTCTAAACTAAGGTATGGAGCTGAAAAAGAACCTAGAGAAATCTTGGATAGATTCTTGGCAAAGAAAACTAGACCTATGCTACACAATACTTCTTCCCGCGTACTAGACTTAGGTAAGGTACATTGGGGTAGGCGTATTTTAGAAGCACCAGTGAAGCATTTTTAGCCATTGTTATTTATGTATATATTTATATATGGTTTAGAAACCATACAATGATCTTACAGTATTATTTTATAATATTGTTCTCACTGTATGCATTATACTTTGCAGTCTGCATTACGAATTCGAGAAAGTTTCTAGTGACCTCTGAACTAGACATGTGGCTCAATTATCAGGCATCTGATTGCATGTGAATCACTGCACACTGGATCTCTTTTGTGGGGGTACAGCAAAAGATATCTGCAGGTCTCTGACATGAAGAAAGTTTTAAGAGCTTTTGGCATCATGCACCAGTGGCCATGTTCACTTTGGAGAAAAACATAGTCAAGGCCATGTAAGACAGAGGCTCTTTCAGGGTCCTGTGTTTGGCCCATTGCATCAACCTGGTAGTGCAAGACGTTCTCAAAAAAGAATACATAGTCAGCAACGTATTGACCACCTGCAGAAGAATCTGCACTTATTTCAGCAATTCTTTTAAAGCCCAAAAGCAGTTGCGGATTATTCAGCGTAATAATAGAGCACCAGTTAAAGCCCTGATACAGAAAGGAACAACACATTGGAACTCAACCTATTACATGTTGCAATGTCTCTTTGAGATGTACAACCAGATCAATGACTATGTCATTCTAAAATGAGGGGATGCAGTTGGGAATGCTATGACCATGGATGTGGATAAATGGAGCCTAGTCAAATGCTTGACACAGATGCTACTCCCTTTTGAGGTTATCACACGAGAAGTTAGCAAGGAAAACAGTACAAAAGGCCAAGCTATCACATTCTTGCATCTTCTACATGACCAGGTAAAGGTGTCTGAAAGGTTTGCCCCAGCAGGTGTGAATGAAAACACAAAGGTGCATGCCTGTCGTGCCTACCACATTTCGGGGAGTGAGGTATAAAAGACCTCCCTCCATACAGAGAACGCTTCGCATTCTAGTGTTCCTGGTAGATTGGCTGCATCTGCTTTCCACTGGCATGCTGACGTTCTTCCTGTTTTTTGAGACATTAGAATGCTGCAACTCATCGGTGTCTTCGGTCCGGTTTCCTTCACCTCTGCTAAAACATACTTGATTGTTCTGACGGTTGCAGAGGTGATCTTGGAGGACCCCGGTTGCGGTATTGAGTTTCATCGATCACTAGTGGCGGCAGTGTCTCTCTTCCTGATCCAGTGAAGTAGTGTGGCTCACTGGTTAGAGGCGGCAGACCCGAGAGCAGAGGACGGCCCGGGACCAGGGTTCGATTCCCGGCGCGGCAGGTTTCTGGACCAGGGTCAGCGGACTCGATAATTCTCTCGCCTCGGTGCCCACTCTGATCAGCAATCACACTCGGCAACTCTTGGCATTAGCTTGCCTCATCTTCACTAACGGCCCCACCAGACCGCCAGGGATGCTTGATCTCACCCTGGAGATACCCATTAAGGGACCATCTCTCAGGGAAGCCAGGAAGGGTTTCGCAGCGGTCGAAGCGCCTTGGGACCCTCCGGGTAAGTAGTGCGCTATATAAATGCCTATACATTTACATTTACATCCTGGCAGCGAGAGTGCCTCTCTTCCTGATCCCGGCAGCGGCGGTGTTCATCTTCCGTTACCGGCTGTGGCGGTGTTCCTCTTACCATGCTTAGCAATAACAACACCTTCAGATACACCCGGCTGCGGCGGTGAGTTTCTGTGTTCCTATAGCGATCCTGGGTTGCGGCAGAGCTCAGGGCAACCTTTACTAATTTCCCTAAGAACAAGAAAGAAAAAAAAGAGAAAAGAAATTAATTATTTCCTTATTTTTACAATGGGCAAAGTATTATAAGTATATAAAGAAGTTATAATTATCTTAAGAATCTGCCCTTCTCTGTGAAGATCAGTTTGTCGTTGGCTTTTCCATTTTATACCCCTGAAAGTTAAGGAGACACCTTTACATTTCCTTTGTAGAGAAACTTCTGAATAGTTTTGGTATAGTTGTGAACAGTTTAAGCTAATATTAAAAAGACTTATACTATGTGCTGACGACTCTTCTGGGGCATATCCTCAAGACTGATGTAAGTGGGTTTTATTTAATTACATTACTAACGTCTTTCCCTAGTATTCTTGTTATATTCACGTCTCTAAATACCTCCAAACTATTACTCCTTCTCTACAGACATTCTTGACACATCAGCCACCTAGTTGAGCAATAACTAATCAGGAGAAGGAAAACTACAAGGTAGTTATTGAGATCTATGATACTTGTCAGTCTATACACACTCCTTCCTTACACTGTCTGTCAGATATTTATACTATTTATTTCTTTTCCATTTTAAAGTATCCTCAAACCACTGAACTCTGTGCTTGGACTTAACATTTGTCAGCTCTTCTCCTTTGTTTTCTTCCCTTCCTACCCTAGTCTACCGCTGGCACTTTGACATTGTTGGGGCAGTGAGCGACTAGTGGGGTCTAGGGACCTAGCATCATCTTGTTGCTCCTGCGGAACTGTAAGTATTATGACAATGCCTTGGTTAAGAGCTTAATTCTTCCCTTGTTTCGTCATACAAGGCTGCAACATGACATCATCACGTCCAAAGAGTACATCTATGCCACACTGCTTGATCCACAGTACAAACAAATTCTGCCCAATTTCATTCCATTTTCTGAAGGGGATGTTTCCAAATACAAGCCAGAGGCCAGGAAGAAATACAGCTGGAACTTAGAGTCCCCCGGCAGTTCTGGGGTGCTGCCTTCAACTCCCAGAGAGGGCAGTCTTGTCTTACAGCACCCAACAATACCATCAACCAGAACACCAGTATCAACAGCAACAGAAGGACCAGACAAAACCTCTGCCCTGCATTGGTTTCAATCAGCAGGGCTTAAGTCCAATGGCAAAAGAGGTTGAACAAGTCTCAGCACCAATGACCATCCACAGGATGTTCCAGGAGTATCTTGATGATCCAAAAGTACTCTATGTGGATCAAAACCCATTACATGTATTGGTATGGGAAGCTGTGCCAATGGCCACAGCTCATCAGGATGTGCCTGTCCTGTAAGTAGCATGTATGCTAAGCGTGTGTTCAGCGCAGCTGGTGAGGTTGTTACAGTGAGAAGAACCAGTCTATCGCCTTAAAATGTGCAGAGATTGACTATGATCAAAATAAACCAACTTTTCATACCAAACAATTACACCGTTCCTTAAACAGAACAGGAGGAAGATGATTGGTAGATTCAAGTGTGTTAGCTGTCCAACTTCTGGGTGAACCACCTGAGTTGGAGGATGAACTCTACTTCCCAGACTAAGTATGCCAGTGCCCCCATAGAACGTTTTAATGTTTTCTCGTTGAACTTCTTTGCATTAAAAAAAAAGTAGCTAGTGGAATGTTAAATATTTTTGGTGTCAGATTTACGCTGCCCCACCATTTTATGGCACATATATTGCCGCATTGCAGTTGTTCCAGTGTGCATTGAAGAAGCCCTTACAATTCTATCATGGCATTGGAGACAATTCCAGGCCCCCCTTGCATGCCGATTGTCTATCCCCTTTTGTATCACCTAGTACTAGCAGGTTTGCCCCAGAAGAGTGCCATACCAATTTCCAATGTGTTGCTGGCGTCAAAGATGACTATATAATACATAAACTACCCATGCTTGGATTGGAAGAGGTAAGTACAACTATTGCAACGGTGAATCAGTGAAAGTGTGAGTGATGATGATTGATGATTCATGTGGTGGCAGACAGTGAAGGAGGGGCTTGAACTGTAATGTGGGAACTTTCTTGAGATGGATGATTTGCAATGTTTGGGCCGGAGTGATGGGTGATCATTTTTTCACTGGAGGTGATTGGCCTTTACAAATCTGTATGATCCACTCCTATGATCCTTCTGTTTTTTTCATCGTCTGGGATGGCTGCCCCAATCATTTGATTAACAAGACTACCAAATTCCAATCTGTTGCTTGTATCAAAGAGGAGCTAGTGTACCTGATTGGAACAGTCATCCACTGAACCAACGAGTGATCTGATTATTATGTGATTGTGAGGGATGATTGATGATTCATGTGATAGTAGACAGTGAGGGAGGGTGTTGAACTGCAATGTGGGAACTTGCTTGAGATGATTGATTTGCAATGTTTGAGGCCTGAGTGATTGGCGAACATTTTCCCCCTGACGTTGATTGGCCCTTTCACACCTAACCACATTTACTTGGAGGGTTGTTTCCAGAACAGTCAATTTAGTTAACAAACCAAAACCAATGCAAAATACCACAATTCTGTTTCTCTACTTGTTCTTCAACAGAAGTGCACTACATGCCTATCTTGCTCTGGTCATGACTGGTCTGGGACGGAGTTACTCGGAGTCAGGAGGAGGATGGAAGAACTCAGGGGGCAGCAGCAGGCCTAACTCATCAACAGCTTGAAGCAAGAAGTTATCGACTTCAAAGGTAAACCAAGCGTCTGAGGCCTGGTACTCAGCTATGTGGAATGGAGAAAGGTACATTTATTTGTGAAAGCTGTGTGTATGTGTGTGTGTGTCTCACTTGTAGCAAAAGTGAAACTCTGAGTCCCCATCTTGTTTTTTTTGTTGCTCTGCCTCTGAGTCTTCTTAATACACTCCTCGTGAAGCTTACCTTCTTTCTGTCCTTCTCCTTCACTCTAAACTACAGTTTCTGTTTTACATTCTGCAGGCCTTTTAGACTCCTGTACTAAAGAAAGGCCACAAGTGATGATAATTCCTGAGGAGAATGCAGGTGCACCAACTAATAATGCGGTCATATAATTTTTCTTTTAACAATTATATTTGAAGAACTGGGTGGGTGGGTTGTCTCCCAACCTACTAGACAGAACATTTAGATATTTGATAACTTGGGTCTCAGGGACAAAAGGACTGTTTGCAATGCATTTGACTGTACTCTGTCATACTCATTCCTTCGTTTCCTTCCACAACAGATTACGAATGATGTGCTGCTCATTTCTCAGATGAATGCTGCCCTAGTGTAGTGCTTGTCTTTGTCAAACCTTTCCCCAAATCACCTTTCCCATCCATTCCTCTAACCCCTTGCCCTCTTCCTTTAGACTGTGTTATTTATTGAGGTGCGGCTTAATCGACACCAGCAATGGACCACACACTTGGTTGGGTGGATGTGCTGTAAGCAATACCAACTCACTGTAGGATCTTCTAAGCAATAGCCCACACTGGCCCCATTTACTCACCCGTGCATAAAAAGTGTTTCATATCTTAGATACAGAACGAAGAATTTCATCATCTGCATCATCATTTTGGCCTTGTGTTGCGTAACTGTAAACACCTAACCTAACCTTGTCCACTTCAGACTTTGAGTCCATTTTTTATGGCTCAATGATTTTGTACGTTACTAGTAGCTCCCAATTAGCCAAATTACTATTATTGCTATTTTTGGTTATTGTATCACTATCAGGAATTGTTGTTGTGTCATCATGTAGTAGTCTGGTGTAAATTATTTGTAAAGCTTTGATATAACCCACTAACTCAGGGTTTTTATTTCCATTTAGTTGCCTACAATGGATAATCCTTCCCTATTAATGCTACAGTTGCAGCTTACCTGGGTGGAAGTGGGACCTCACTTGTAAAGTTGTGATGTCTTCCCTGTTATTCCTTCATCTATATTTAGGTAAGACAACTTTGGAGGGAAGGGAACTAGTTAAGTTTGCAAGTAAGTAACTAACTGCTACTACAAGTAATCTTTTATCTAGGTTGTTGTAGACAATATGGGTCATAGCAGCCTCTCCCCTAATCGTAAAAATAGTTAGAGAGGTATAACTCTATAACTTTGCAGTACACTCTCTTTTACAAGCATATAACCATGCTGCGAAAAATCCTGAAGGCTGCAGTGCAAAGTAAAAGTAAAACAAACAACTTCATGCATACATTTAAAAAAATAGTTTCCCCTTTATTTGTTTATAAAGGTACCTACCCTCTCCACTCACACAACAGGCCCATCTCTCTCCCCAAGCAAACTGGGCCAAGCCCCAATGTCCCAAAATCTGAAATGTCCAAAGAAACCCAGTCCCAACTACCTTCCCATCCTCTCCACCCAACCACAAGTCCCTCCCACCAAAAGAAAAAATAAAAAAGGGCTAAAACAGAGCATTTTGGATTTGGGTATGGAGCTGGTCCAGGTTCTGCTCCATCATGGTGAGACGGCTCAATATGGTGTCCAGCTGCTGCAGGATGCACTACAGCAATAGCCTGCTTTTGTCAGTGTGAGCAGCAATTGATGTCAGCTGGCTGCAACACCTGTGATGGGATGGCTGGGAGGCTGAAGGCTGAGGGGAACTGGCTGCACTGGGGCCTGGCTGCAAGGAATCCATTTCATCTTCCTCCTCCTCCAGGACCACCAGCCGCAGGTATTCCTGTTATACGCAGTCCAGTCTCTGCCACCGCAGATAGGCCGCTATTTCCTGTCTGTTGGTTCCTAGGGGTGGACCATCAGGAGTAGCTATATTGAGAGAAACAAGAAGAAAAATTGTAAATAATGCTCTGTGCAAACAATTGTTTTAAATCAGTGGGTGGCACAGTAGCAGTACATTACTGGTCCCCTAGGGTCATTGGAATTTGATGTGACTATGATTAGGTGAGTCACAAGATCAATGTTGTTTTACCCACACATGTCTTGCATAAAAGGCACTGACTGTGTGTCAGAAAAGTATTAAGGCAGAATAACACTGGATATAAAAAACTGTGATTTTATGTTTTTTTTCTTCTAAAGGATTTTCGAATAACTATAAACAGACACTGAGTGGCAAAATAAATTACCTATCATGAATGAGTATGACATTATGAACTATGGAGTACAAGTTGCGTGTTGTGCTAAAATAATGGAGCGACGCGTATTGCTAGACAGCGTGTTGGGTATTTTGCTACAGTCTGCAGCTGGGGCAGCTGTAGTTGACAATTATATATTTTTAATTCCAATGGCCCTGCTCTTCTCCAAACGCATTTCTCTTTCAACCTGACTCCAAAGAGGCAGATGAATAATAAATAAGATACTACGTCCCACACCTCACCTATGGATTGAAGATATTATCCTGTCTGCCATAAGTAGACTTTAGGGAAAATTATGGACTGCACTATAGGGAAAGGAATGGGCTATATAGATTATATTTGGCACGTTTGTCACAGTGTAGCCCATACGCCAAACTTTACATCAAATCATGCACTACTCCCACTTTACTCACTGGCCTCTCCCACCACCACATATTATTTCTAAAAAATGCATTCGCTGGGTAGTAAGGAAAGGAAACTTGACTTACTGTACTGCAGGGTAGGGTAGAGGGTTCAGGGCTGGACTGGCTACTGGGCGTTTCACTGTGGTGGCAGGTTGGGGTCCAGGTTCATTGCTGGGGGTAAATTTTGTTTTGCTCGGGAGCTGCCTGCCCTTCTAAATGATTAATACAAAACAAAAAGCTTTGAAGCTTTTATAAACATTTGTTTTGCATTGTTTAGTAAGAAAAGCCTGGTAGCCAGTCCGGCCCTGAGAGGAATTAGGCAAGTAGTGTAGAGCTTTTGAGAGTAGACACTACATGGATCACTGATTAGTCATCTTTGGCTTATTCAGTGACTGGACTTGTCGACGGAAGTCGAAATGGAAAAACCATAACAAATGTAAAATAAATCTGCTTTGGGAAACCATGAAATATATTCTGGAATCACTTTACTTCACATGGTTATAAAATCAAATGTGGCAACTGGTAAAAATGGATTTTCCAATTTTTTGGTAGGCATTGACGGTAGGACTTAGGGAAAAAAATAAAGGAGTGCAATACTAAGAGGTGACTAAATGGGAAAAGGGAAACACACTTCTGTGTTCGGTTTGCAATGCAAGGGAAACATTGTCAATGCCATAATACCTGAAGCAGACGCACATTGCACAGCCAACTCTACAGTTTTGAATTGAACCATACTGCACTTCGGCCATAAGTGGCAAAATGCCATGGGTGAGGGGAGGGTGATGAATGATGGGTGAGATACATCTGGCTCACTTAACAAATACAGTGAGTCAAGGGAGTAGAACAGAAAATAAAAAATACCCCACACTTTGAGCCATAGCTTTGATACCTCTACATAAACAAAGAAAGCGAATAAGGTGAGCAGCGTGCCTCTCTCAATGGGCACTGCCTTGCTTAGTCATTCAAATATTCCAAATATTAATTCATAATTTTACCCATAGCCATTATGATTAAGCTTTACTTTCTCTCATCCAGTCTTTCAACAAAATGTTCAATAAATTATCCATCCATTCAATATCCATCCTTTCTTCCAAGCATCCTTTCACCCATCCATCTGTTTAGCCACCCACGCACCATTTTACCTACACACCCTTTTACTCATGTACAATCTTCCTTTCTTTAAAGCTTCTGTTCTTTTATTTTTCCCTCAAGCCATCAATGCTCATTATGTGAGTTTCTGGTGAGTTGCAAAAAGAAGAGGCCATAATAACTCAACCACCACTGCAGCTGGAAAAGCTGGGAGGTTCACGGTCATGAGTTGAAGATGCCCTGGTACTAGCTAGTGAGTATAATAGGAATTGTCAAAAAGCAAGCAATTATGTGACTTGCCAGTGCCTGCCCTTGCCGCCACTTCTTCCCCTCCAACTGACTCTACTCCTGCAGCAGCACTAAAGCCAGCGTCACTAGTGGTCTGTAAGGCTAGAATAAAACATTATATATTTTTTAGATGCCAGATATGCCACCCCGTAATTTTTCAATACAAAATACAACCAAATACATCACTACAGTTCAGTTAGCACTGCAGTATCTTCTAACAAAAATATTCTGGGCATTTGGTTGGTTCACAATGTTAGACAAGACAGGGGTGGAATAATGGTCAGTGAAAGACCTATGGTGTTGGTTGGTAAATGCAATGGAAGTGGGACCTCATACTTTTTTCTAACCATGCTGCACTATCATGGAAAACTGCTGGTATACTGTATAAATGAATGACACAGCACACAGCATATGGAGGGGGGTTGGTCCATGACCATGGCCTCTCTCTCGTGAACTCAACTGTTCGAGCATGAGCAGGCAAAAGTATGCCTTCTCAACAAACATACATGTTGAATAATATTTATAATATTAGCTTACTTGGCCTACAATCTTCACAGTAGACAGTAGGTACCATAAATGTGTTATTCTTCATCTTACTCTTACAGTACCACAAGATATATAGGAGAGGGGGAAATATTACCAACAAAGCAGAAGATATGTGAACTAGAGACTACAGGCCGGAAAACATCAGCTACCAAAAAAGAAAAACATGTAATATAAGAAAAATAAAATAATGCAGGGATAACAGGAATGAAACAAAACTGTAATACATTGTGCTTTGCACCAGTGGGTTCATATTCTGTCCTAGTCGCCATGTGGAAGGAATACAGCAGGTAAGGGTGTCGGAGAAACTTTATTTCTCACAAGTAACACTAACCTTCAGGCAGCAACTTTCATCTCGGAAGCCAGCGCCATCATTTCAACACCCCAAGATTCTCCCCTAAGCCCACATTAATCATAACACCCAACATTAGGGAAATAGTAATAATAAATAATAGGATTTGTTAGGGTTAGCAGAACCCTTGGCAGTGGCACTGGTGGTGGGCACCTCCTGTTGACCAGCTACTCCCAGACCCTCTACAACGTCCCTCTTCTTGCCCTTGGGTGCTGATGAAAGAAATGAAGAAGATAAAAAAAGCATATCAGTTATTAGGTTAATCTGCACAAAATGATTATGACAGGTAAACGCAGTGACATAAATGTACTTCTCTAAAACAGATTACCTATATCACTAGTTTTGAGTCTATCGACTATCTTTGAGTTGCCCGTACTAATCTTAAAATCCCTATTTCAAATGTCCTTAAAAAAACATTTGAAATGAATGCATTGCATGGAATGATCATTGATTCTATTCTCATCTCTCAACCCCCTTGATGAACCAATTCAGTCTCCCTTTTTTTAAATGCATAGATGAATACTGCACATCACTGTGAAATAGCTTGGAACTGTACAAGCTACATAAACCAATTTACAGAGAGAACGCACTACTTACTGATATGACTGATTCACTATAGTGACAGGATGACAGTCTGCAATGGCTTGTTATTTAGCCAATGTTGAGTAGGATTAGGTAGCTTTGAGCATCTGCCTAGCATAATCTACAAACTGGATCACATAATAATATTCCAATGTAAACTAAACATACCTTATCTCTGATTGTGAGCAGCATGCTATTGGCTCGATGCCTAGCAGGTCCTGTTTCGGGTCTCAGATTTGCACCCTGAAGTGTGTCCCCTTCTGGACAGTGGGACAAACCTGGCTAGTGTGCCGCACACACCAGCACCCTGTCCCCCAGCAGAGCTGCCCCCCGCAGGGGGTATCCGCTGCTGGGCCTGCCGCCTGCAGCCAGCATGGACGGGACCTGGCACTGCACACAAAAAACCTGGTGCTACTACCTCCATCTTGCTAAAGATCACCTGGGCTGCACACCGAGGCGACAGCGCGGCCAGCAAGGAAGACAATCCTCTGCCATGGCACTGGGTGGGGTAAAGAAAGATGAGAAAAGAAGGAAAAGAAGGGAAGGAAAGAAGAAATAAGAAAGGGGAAAAATAAACCTACAAATGTCATGAAAAAAGTAAAAAAAACATTAAAAAAACATAAAATACCCACACACAAAGACACACACTAATATAATAGATAAAAATGAGGGGTAGGTAAGTTTGATGAGGAGGATTAAAGAGGGGTTGAAAGTTAGGCCCAGCACCATTACAGTGAGTAAAGAAACAAGATGGTGGCGCTCATGCTAATCGCGTGGTGCTGTTCAGGCATGATTTCCAATACGCATACGTACATAAGAACCGAGTACTGCCATTCATGTGTGATTTTCAACACAAGGAAGTACTCCGCGTTGCACACAGCAATGTAAATGGGCACCCGGCAAACGCTGCCCACACACGGAACTCGGCATAGCATGGCAGAGTTTTTTTAGCCACTTCATGGAGTTCCGCATAACAGAACTCTGCAAACTTCGCCCATGCCTACTATCAATTTTGTGTGCTGCACTTTGGATTAAAAAATGCCCCTGCCACATTCCAGAGTTTGGTGAACAGGGTCCTTGCTGATATGAAGTCCTTCTCAGCTGCCTACCTGGATGACATAGCTGTCTTCAGCAGCAGTTGGAAGGACCACCTTTTTCACCTCCAGGAAGTGCTTCAGGCTCTCCAACAGGCAGGCCACACTATCAAGGCCACAAAGTGCCAGGTAGGGCAAGGGCCTGTGCGTACTTGGGGCACCTGGTGGAAATGGGTAAGTGCAGCCCCTCCAGGCCAAGATAGAGACTATCATGGCCCTGAAAACCCAGACTGAGGTCAAAGCATTCTTGAGCCTCACTGGGTACCGCAGGAGATTTGTCAAGGGATATGGCACAATTGCTGCACCCTTGATAGAGGTGACTTCTGAGAAGCAGCCCAGAAATGTAAATTGGACAAAGGCATGCCAAACTGCATTTGACTCCGTACAGAAGGCCATGTGCACAGCCCCTGTCTTCCCTGACTTCTCCAAGTAGTTTATTGTCCAAACAGAAGCCTCAGAACACAGCATAGGGGCAGCTTTATCACAGCTCAATGAAGAATGCCCGGACCAACCTATAGCCCTCATCTCTAGAAGGCGACTCCCCAGGGAAAATAGGTGAAGGGCTATAGATAAATAAGCTTTTGCTGTGGTCTGGGCACTGAAGAAGTTGAGGCCGTACCTCTTTGGAACTCACTTCCTGATTCATACTGACCACTGGGGGTGGCTCATGCAAATGAGGGCTGAGAACCCAAAATTATTGAGGTGGTCCAGTTCCCTACAAGGTATGGACTTCAGGATGGAACACAGACTGTCTATTCAGGATTTTTCGACTTAGTGATGAGAACTCCCTAGAGGTTGGGTAGTTCTCCCCACTTTCAGCTGGGGGTGACACAAGTTAGACCTGTCATCCTTAGTGGGGCTTCCACCAAACTTTTTGCCTGCTCATCTCCACTTTTTGCTGTATCTTTTTGTTGGCCATAGGACTCTACTAACCAGTGCTAAAGTGCATGTGCTTCTCCCCTAAACATACCATTAGTGTATAACTGATTGGCATATTTAGCTTAACTATATGTCCCAAATAAAGTGGTATACCATATACCCAGGGGCTGTAATCTAATGCTACTAGTGTGACTGCCACAGTTGTTGTGCCACCCACACAAGTAGTTTTACAAACCTGTCTAGGGCCAGCCATTGCAAGTCCTGTGTGCTGAGTTTACCCTCACTTCAACTTGGCATTTAAAATCACTAGCTAAGCCTTAAACTCCACTTTTATTACACATTTGTCATCCCTAAAGTGGGCCATATCTAGCCTAAGGGCATGGTGCCATTTAGCTAAAAGGTAGGACATGTACTCTTATGTTTTACGTGTCCTGGTAGTAACAAACATCTAAATTGATTTTTCACTACTGTGAGGCCTACTCCTCTCACAGGCTAGTATTGGGAATTGCTTACCTTAGTTCCTGGTAAGAAAGGAGTTGATGTGTCATGTTTCATATTTTTGGAATAGTAATGATAAACCCTCTTTACTGGTAAAGTGGAATTTAACATTATTACTGTTTAAGAAATGCCACTTTTCGAAAGTGGGCATTTCTCTGCTTTTACTGCTCTGTGTGCCCTGCAGCTTGTTTCCAATACACACTTGGGATGGGTGACAGCTACACTATGTGCATTCCCTCTTGACAGCTACAAACACAGGGAGAGTGGGTATGACAGAGAACTCATCTGCATTCATCTACATTCTGATAGGTCTTCCTGGGCAGAAAGAGGGAGCCAACACTTACATCTGAATAGTCAGTGTCCTGTGTCCCAAACAAAGGACTCATTACCCCACTCAGGTAGCCCGGTAGGCATGGCTGGGGGAAAGGGGACCTGTGCTCTTCGAAAGCTTACTTTGAAGTCACCCCCACTTCAAAGGATTATTTGGGTACAAGCACTGGGGCTCTGACTCTACAAAGACAGTAGACCGCTGGATCTGTGAAGAACTCTGTCAGAAGTAGACTGCTGTGCTACAGGGTTTGTCACTTTGCCCGACTGCTGCTCTGAAGGAACTGCATTCTGCTTTGCTGAGCTACCCTGCTACCTGCTGATCTCTGCCCTGCTGAGGACAAGAACTGGACACATCTCACTTGAACCAAGAGTGACTCCAATGGCTTGCTGGCTTGCCCCCCTGTTTCTGAAGTGTCAGGGGCATCAAAGACTTGCTGCTGCTGGACTGTGTGTGTGGATCTTTTGAGTCCTACCCTGCCTGATGTGCCAGTCCACTCCTGGGTCTTAGAAGTGGGTTCTGCTTTGCTTTAAAATCGGTGCAGTGACACCTTTGCACTGATCGGAACCGACGCAATTCCCTTCGAAGCAGTGCCGAACTGAGAACATCCCTGCGAGGCTCGACAACGCGGGACCAGACAGCGAGGTTCAATGATGATGCAGAGTCTGCATCGTGAACCCCAACTGTATGGATCGGAACTGACACATCGCCTACATCCACGAGATTGACGACGACGCATTGCCTCCTCTGCTCCTTGCATCAAGTCTTCGACGTTGACGCTTGCTCGTGCCAAGGTACATTGTTAGTGGGACCTGTGTGATTCCTGTAGCCAGACTGCCCTCCATTGCAGTTAGCCTGAACTTTGAATTTACCCTGGTCAAGTGCATCCTCAAGTAACACCTCCATGATATTGACTTCTAAGCACTATTTTTGGTTTATTCTTTAAAAAAAATCATAAGTCTGAATCTACTTATTGGATGTGTGTTGACTTGGTCTTGATTTTCTCTTAAAAATATTATATATTTTATAAACCTGTGTGGAGTATATATATATATTTTTCATTGTGTTACTGTGTGTTGCACAAATACTTTACACCTTGCCTCTTTATATAAGCCTGACTGCTCTGTGCCAAGTTACGGGGGGTGAGCACAGGTTATCTTTTAGTGTGTATCTAAGCTGACCCTGACCAGAGTGGTGGTTCCTGCTTAGACATGGTGCATAACTCTGCCATCAAAAAACCCGAGTTCTAACAATGGGTTTCTGGAGGAAAAATCACAATTGCTCCTGTGCGACTCCTGGTGCTTCATGAAGCTTTCTTTATTGCTGCTTGTGAGTCATCCCGAACAGCAATATGCACATTTTAAATGACTCCCATAAGTTTATAGGATGCTCCTTTGCCATTGGGCTATTTTATGTTTAATCCAGCAATCTTTGTTGTAGCTGTTAGTTTGCCTCATTAATATCTACTCAACCATCCATTCAGTGTCCCCATCAAGTTTGCTCTTTATTGGCCCCACGACAGCGTTTGTGCCACTGGCTGTGGAGTTAGAGTCCGACGAAAGTCCCAGGAATGCACGTCCAGAGTAGGTCTTCAACACTCTAGACAGAGCTTCACCTGTTTACCAGTTCTTCGCCTGTTTACCAGTTCTTTTCTACTTTTTCACAACTGCTCTTTCTCTGAAAGAATTTAATTTAAAAATGGAGGTGGGTGGTTGTCCAAAACGTAGAAGACCCTACCCGATCCAGAGATGTCTCCACTCCTAACTGGCACTTCCACAGATCAGCCCCGTGGCTATGCAACACCCCTGCAAGATATTCTTGGAATACTGAAATGGCAGCTTGAAGGAAAAGTGGACAGACCCCTCTCTCCATCTAGGCTCTGCCCACTCAGGCCTGGTTTCTTCTCTCCAAGCTTCAAAGAAAACCCCCTGTGGAAATTAGAGCCAGAGGGGAGGGCCTGCCCTCCCATTGTCCCATGTGCGAACAACCTAAGAGTACAGACAGTACTTGTCAGGGAGATGAAGCTTATGAGCTTGTGAACATGTCACCATACTCCCTTCATTGGCTATGAGAAGCCTAGCACCCCCCTCCCCCGGGATGGGCCTAATGTTCCAAGGGGGACTTTGAACTGCTAACTGGACAGCAAATGAATTAACTGGTCAAAAAGGGTAGCTCATAGCATGAAATACATGAAGGCTTGCCCATGGAAATATGGCCCATTTTATAAGTACATAAACTCAAATAGAGTAAATCTAACTCTTGATATGAGGTCATAACCATGAAATGTTTACATAAAGATTCTCTGTGGCTTTTCTGCCTCATGCTAGTCAAAATTTATAGTATAGGAAGACGTTACCCAAACTGTGAAGTCAGTTAAAAAAGATTTTACCCTTCGACCAAGAAGAAAGGAAAGGTTTCTTTTTGTATTCCCAATTGATGTATAAAGCCACATAGGACTATATGCAATTTCATTCATTTTTAGGAGAAGCTCACAGAGAGTGATTTTCAATCACTCAACATAAAATTACCCATTACGTAGACTCACTCACAACAAAGGTGTCAAAACCGGAGGCCCAAATGTGAAACAAATGGCATGGAAGACTGTTTTCCTACAGTTATATCTATCTAACCTTCATATGCTCCTCATAAAATTCTAACAGAATATAGTCTAGCCTCCTGAGACAAATAGCACACACAGAATTCATAATTTGCTAAACGAAAATATCAACTCACTCCAGGTGCGACAAATTGAACCTAGCTTGGGCCGTAGGATGATCTAGTATGGATGGATAGTATCCTCTCACTACCCAAACAGATCAATGCTTCTCCAGTTCAGAGTGAGTAATGTCCCAGCTAAATAGGCAATGCTAAACTCTTTCACTCTTACCAGCAATCTTCAGGAGAAAATGAATCTTCAAACTAGCCTTGAGGATCTTTTCTCTCATTTAAATGCTCAATGCAGTGTTTGTGATAATAATGTATAGTTGGCTATCCTTTTAATTCCCTTAAATAGGGTCCATAACACCTAAGGCTTACAATTAGTCATTTACAGACACTGCCAAACTGCAGATCAGACAGGCAAAGAGTGCCTGTAGATGATCCTATGCTAAATCAGACAAAAAATATAGAAGCTCTAACTTAAAATGTACAAAAGGGTATTGGTGCATGTCACATGACATTTTCGGAGTGCTAAGGTCCAGAATGCACTGCAGTAACTGTCCTCAATCTTGAAATCCTTTAACAATCAAAAGTGCTAGACCAGGAGGGTGCCATTGGCTGAAGCCTTTTCTCACATACTTGACACACATCTTCAATCGAGTCGAATTTACAAGAGCATGACATTCATTCAGGGACTGTTATATTCACCATGGTCCCAATGGGAATATTTCATTTCCCCCACAGAGGAGGAAGTGAAAGCTGCCATCTTGAACTCTAAATCAGTCTCTATTAATAGTACTGCCCTGTAGCTGTGCTAAGGACTCTCACCTCCTGGAGTCATTAGGGCTTCACTCTTGAATAACTCCACCCAACTATTGTGTGAACAGTGGAACTGAGAGTGGTTACCCTGCTCCTGAAAAGGATAATAACTTCAACCTAAGTGATATCAATATTGGCCATCACACTTCTCGGAATGCTGGACTAAACACTGGAAACGATGGTAACAAGCTAACTGCCTGTCTTCCGTCAGAAGTCCTTCAGGAGTCTGGTAATCTACATTCTTGGCAGCCCCGTTTTTTCCTGGGCCACAGTGCCAATCCAACGCTAGTATTTTCTCTTGATAAAATTAGGTCTGTTCTTCCTAGAGATTCAGCAGGAGTGATCCTTCTGAATCTCTACTGATTGTTATACTATGAGCCATGGGGCAGATTCATCACTTAGAAGAAATTTGGATAGGTGGCACAGGAATAAAAAAATCATTTACTCTCTAGAGTGGCTCCAGACCTTCAGCTTTCCCTTTTCAGGTCAGTTATGTTGGCTGTGTTATGTGGCATGCCGTAGGGTACTGTTACCTGAGATGTGGAAGATGTTGCTCATTACATTGTCTTCAATCGATGTTTTAGCCTGATTTAAGAGGCAAATTTAAAAAGACATTATACCTTGTATAGGTGAAACCCCTGTGTGAGTTCAAGTTATAATTATAAGGATTATTCACCAAGCTTTTCTAATTAAACAGGTAGACCCATTGGAATAGTCAAATCTAGTTTTATGGTTTTAAGATATACAGCAGTTCTTCCAGTTTTTCTTAACTCTACATGTAAGTTATTATGCATCACATAAAAAGCACCTTTTTAGCATTGGGAATCCTAACACTACCAATGCAACAGGTATAACGTTCATGTAATAAACAGTGTTGGAAATGCATTGGCACTTGCTTGTAAGTACCCAAGCTCACTACAAGGCCTTCATTATGAGTTAGCAGAGCAGTATCCCTGAGGACTGGGGCAGGAGGTTTCTGGCTTTTTTTTAGATCCATGCCCTGGTTTTCTTTGTACAAAAACCCCATGATCGAGTCCAATATTTAATTAGAGTAATGCTATGAAATGTGGTTCCTCTTTCCATACACACTTTCCAAGTATCATTTCTTTAAAGGAACAGTCTATAAATCTGGTGGCTCTCAATTGTAGGCCCCAACATTGAAACATCAGTTGTGTCAGCGTTAAAAGGTCACTATCAGGACAAAATAAATATTAATGTAACATGATGTTACAGACCAATGCGAAACTGACCACACTTGAATTACACTCTACTAGAGTGGTTATGGAGTCTTATGCCCTGCCCATCAATATGACTTCTGAGTTCAATACCAATGCATTTCCAGAAGGTCTCTTCATCACTGTGAAAATCGTTCAGATGACCCCAGCCGGAGCCCAAGGAACTATCTCCTAAAGTGGTGGACACAGTTATTTGGTAGGCTTAAGGGGCCAGTCCAACTGTGATATGCCCCTTGTAGACAGCAGTAGGGAACCACTCCTCGCTAGATAAACCATGGCAGTACGGGACGGTCAAAACTTTAAAATAACCCCCACACCACAGGAGAAATCTCCCATGGCAAGGAGGTCATTGATTTTTTTTTTCTTTCGAAAACAAAAGCCCCCTTCGGGATTTTCTTTTTGAAAGTGCAAAAAATCATAGGGATTCGGCCGTATTGCTCCGCCATGGTGACAAAACCATCCGTCAAGCATTCAATGCATTGGCAAGAACAGTCATAAATCCTGTTAATGCATGAGATTTCCACCAGGCCGCTGGGTACTCCCTCAATAAAGAACTTTTCTCGGACGCCCGAAAGAATAAATACCTTAATGCCAAAACTCAAAATCAGGCCCGGAGTCTCTTCCAAAATCATGTAAGAATATTTATTTGCCAGAAATTGGTTAAAAATGTACATACACACACACACCTTACAATAAGTGTTTTTTGTTCAGCAAAGGACCGTTTGAGTGTGAAACTGTAAAGAAATAACCTCATAATGATTGATCAGGAAAGATTACATAGACCAAGAATTTACAAGCAACTCCTCATGAATACTACAAGTTGTACTCTTCTATCAATGTAAAATTGGCAAAATCTGACAAGCAGTATAAGTACAGAGGACACATATCAATTCATATAGAATAAATCCACTATCAGTGACAAAGCTGCCACATATCTTCGTAAATTGTATGTGTATCAAACAGGAGTATGCAATTTATTGTGTGAACTTTAATAATCACAGTTGCAAAGTGAGGTAGAGCTATACAAAATGGATTTTAGCAAGCCTTTGAAATCTACCATAGACTTGATGCAGTGCCATGGATGCAGAGCGTTAAGGTGTTACTGAGGAATGCTAAGGGCAGAAAGACATTATTTTTGATCTGACAGAACTTAACAGTTTAAAGATTTCTGTATTTTGAGTTTGAAGAAGAACCCATAACTAATTCTGTTTATAAGATAAACTAATAAATGGTACTATTTCTCCTTATTATTATTATTAATAATTACATAATAGCATGATTCCTAATAATGTAAATATAAATTTAATATAATATTTATACCACTACTTCTGCCAGTACCAGTACTACAACTAATTACATTAATTGTAATATTACTCGTAATAATACTAAAAATAATAATGATGACCTAAGCAGCGTGTCTGGGACAAATCCTCTAAGAAATGCAGAGGTAGAAGTAAGTGTTCATGGTCTGTGTTTCTGGTGAAGAAACACAATAAAAATGTATTAAAGCATACTCTTATGTTTCGCAAAATCAACTAAACTAGTAACATTTTAAAGAAGAAATTGCAGGAATCAGTAATTGAAAGTGTGATTGATATGGTACACAAGTGGCACCTAGAAATCTAAACTATACATTTTCCTATAGGGCCTCAGATAGATACAAGTCTTTTTCAATAATCTGATCTTTGATGAGCAGAGAGGCGCCACAACAGTTGCTCTAAGATGACAATTGTATATTGTATTTCCTTAGAATGCGATATTCTTCTACTCCATTGCCAGCTATAAATTAAATGAATGACGAGTATGTCACTACTTGTGGTTTTTCAGCTCAAATCGTCCTTTCATGACACCTATCTGTCGGCACTAGGCTGAGGTGATAAGCATAACTGCAAAGTGTTTCCTGCAAGTGAAGAAAATACAGTGTGTGGATTTGGTGCTTATGATGTATACTACATTTGGCCTTGAAAATTGAAGTTCTTCATAGAAATTGTGGTGTAGAATAAACACAAGACAGAAATTGAAAAACAGAAAAAGGGACTAATATGTAAGAATTGGTAGAGCGGGAAAGGACACAAGGGAGATCAATATAACATTTTGAATTACAAAAATACTACAATACCTAAATGAAACTAGGCAGCATACACAAATACATCCTTGAAAGATTTAGAGAGAGAAAAACATAACAAAAAGCAGAAAACATCAGGAGAAATGGGTTTCCAAAGCTCACAACCAATAACGTCAGTCAACACTAATGGCATTGCAATTTCCAATATTCGTATATATTTCTGTAATTTTCAGATAAGTGTACCCATTTTGCTGATAGTTCTAGTAATTGCATATACTTGCGTTATCGGCAACATATACAACTCAAAGAATGAGTTACTATCTAGACAAATTCAACATTTACTGGCTTCAGTTATTTTATCTTTAGTTATATTCTAGTGCAAATATAACGATTAAAATAAAGAGTAAGCAGAACGTTTTCACTCTTATCTTTCCTAGTGTTAACTCAGATGATAAACATGCACTGGTATTATATCATCATTTAACTTATTTTTTTTCAATGGTAGCAGCTTATTAAAACCACTGTACCTGTGAGCACCTAATTCAAATATACATATCAGCAAATGATGTTAGAAATTAGTATTTCCACAAATAAACTCATTTTTTTTATTTTATTGAAATTCATTTTGATTCATTTTCAATATCACGCAATAATAAATGTTCAGGAAACTTGTACATATGAATTGATTTGATTTGTGCTCTGTAAAAATATTGATTTTAATGTAACCTATGCAATAAAATGAGTTTAAATGGAAGGATGATTAATGTAAACTATCCACAGCAAACTTACACTTAGGAACGTTTTTGAATGGTTCCACGTTTTGTGAAGAAAACAAATGCCCACTCAATTCCTACTTAATTATTATGTCCTCTTTTCCCTTGCCTCAATGATTTTTAATCCATCCCTTCTAATCCCTATCCCTTCACTCTTTCATCTCTGACTTTCTCACTCCCCTTCCGTCTTTCCTTACTTCTCTCACTCCGTCTATCGGTCTTCTATCTAACCTCTTCTTTACTTCTTGATTTTACTTCCTCTTCCTTTTCTACTTACCTTTCCTTCACTAACCCAGGGGCAACATATTGTATCTAGTTGTGGGCTTCACACCAATAAACACTGCCACCAGAATCAACTTTCACAACGAATGAAGGCAGTTGCTACCTGGATGCAAGACAGCTGCCTCAAGCTCAACTCGGACAAAACCGAAGTACCCATCCTTAGACCCACCCCCTCAGTCTAGGATGACTCCTGGTGGCCCGCTGCACTAGGAACCCCTCCCACCCCTATGAACCATGCACGCAACCTTGGCATCATACTGGACTCCTCGCTCTCCATGAATCGCCAAATCAATGCAGTATCCTCATCCTGTTTCCACATGCTCTGCCTGCTTCGAAGGATATTCAGATGGCTCCCCACAGAATCCAGAAAGGCAGCAACCCATGCACTCATCACCAGTAGCCTGGACTATGGCAATGCACTCTACGCGGACTTCACCCAGAAACAGTTCAGGAAACTACAGAACGTCCAAAACACTGCAGCTAGACTGGTCCTCGACATCCTCTACCGCAGCCCCATGACACAACACCTCTGACAACTCCACTTGCTCCCTCAGCCACATGACACAACACCTCTGACAACTCCACTGGCTCACTATCAACAGGAGAATCACTTTCAAGCTCCTGACACATGCCTATAAGGCCCTACACGACACAGGACCACAATATCTGAATCACTGCCCCACTTTCCACACACCCGCCAGATACCTCCTCTCCACCCAACTCGCTCTGGCCTCCGTCCCACTGATCCACAAGACCAGAACCGGAGGAAGATCCTTCTCCTATCTCGCCGCCAAGACCTCTACCTCAGGCAATTCCCATCGATGACCCAGTTCAGGAAGGACCTCAAGACCTGGCTCTTCGACAGAACCTTCTGTATTTCGTTTGTGACTTGGCCTTACAGCTCTAAGATTCTATCAGACAATGTATGTATCAATATTGCGCAACTTATCTGTTCATATTCATTCTTAATTTGAAATCATCAGTAATCTATACAAGTCACTTGAAATACAGAATATTACATGAGGTGTGGTTTAGGCAGTCACACAACTCTGTCCAGCACGCTAAACATCCCCAGAGTACCATTAGTATATCAGTGTTCAATAAACACAGAACTGGTGTGTGCAATACATACGCATTGTTCTTCGAAAGAACCTCCACAACCAAATGGATCAGCAGCCCCCCTCCCCTCAGTGCCTTTAGACCCTCACGGGTGAGTAGCCCCGCTTTACAACCCCCCCGGTTGATTGAATAAACCATTGCTCTCCTTTGTGTAAGTCCAGTTGCTTTAATTGAAGCATGTGTTACAAGTCCCAGAATGCACTGTTTTGTTCAATGAAAGCTCTTATTGGGACGCAATGTGGTGCTCCCTTGTCATACAGCAAACTAGGAACCTTAGTGTAGTCCCTTCTCCCTGGCTACACTAATTGTTGATGCAACACATTTTAAAACAGAACATGCTTTCTTGCACATTTTATATGCACTTTGTGTGGATGGAGATATCTACTAACAGCCACCATGTGCTCCCTTATTCAAGGTTGTAAGCAATGCCAATAGCTTGAAATGGCACACAGCATGAAAACCCATTTGGATTTAACATTGGCACTGGGCAGTCACTGGCCCATATAATATGCAAAGGAAAGAGCCAGTGGTATGATCTCAAAGTGATCTAGCAATTGTAAATCACTATTGAACGATATGCTGGTTCACAAAAAGAGAACAAATAGGAAGTAGGGCGACAGTCTAACAAACAATCCAACTTCTACCACTACATTAGAGGCCAATCACAAAATGAAGGATGCTCAGGATCCTTACATGAATGTTCATAACACAAAAAATAAATCTCCAGGATTTATACATACAGAATCTCTGACTATGGACCCATGGACAGCCACGCATATTGTTGTAGTACCACCCAAACAAGTCAGCTCCTTATGTAAAGGAAAGTCAGTGCTGCAACTGGCAGTGGACCTTTCAATCAGGTGGGGGTAGAGTAACCAACGGTCAGCTGCTCCAAAGACTGGCATATTGCAGTTATTTGTACGTTTACTCCATTTTAGCCAATAATTGTTAAGCTCCATGGAAGACACTGGCCAAAGACTACATTTCTGCAGAGTCTTCAAGGGCTATACAATTTTGAGTAGGAAAACCTACATGCTGAAAATGCAAAAACCCCCACAAAACCACTATTTGGTTAGAGGTTTCAGATGGTGCTGATTTACAAAATCAGGGCACCAGCACTGCTGCACTCCACTGTTATGAGATAATGTACAACATAAACGACTGTGGGCGCAGCATCCTGTCAGTATGCAAACCCTTCAGATATCACGGGGACAGTTAATAGTTAGGGCCATAATGAGCTTGTTCTAAAAAGGGCTCGTATTACCCTTGCATCACACAAAGTGGAGCAAGTCAACTCAAAACCTTTAGTGGGATTTACTAAGCCACCTAAAGCCACCTTGCGTGACTCTGCATGGCTTAGTAAATCCAGAACAATGCAAGGTAACGCAAACTGCTGCTTTGCATTATACTCTGTGTTGGGAAGGCATTGTATGCGTGGAGCACAGGCGTTCCCATGCATCCACTCATGGATTTTTCCGCAATCCCAGATTTGTTAACCCCTTCCATGCTGATGACAGAACGGTTCCGTCATCAGCATCGGCTGAGCTGTGCTGATGACGGAACCGTTCCGTCATGACTCCGCCCGCGCAAGGCGGAGTCAGCACAGGCAGAAAATACTCCCCGCACGGAAGGGGTTAAGGTAAGTAAACCTGGGATTGTACCCTTCTCACTCCTTTTTCCTTTTCTTGTATGCTCCTTAAATGTTTTTATTGGTATCATTGGTAATATGTAACTGATGTAAGTTTGCAACTATGTGGAACCTTATGTAAAGCGCACTGATACCTTCGGGTCTAGCCAGCGCTATATAAAACTCTTTAAATAAATTTAAATAACTAAATTGTGTCAAAATGGTACGCCTTCCCAACAAAGACCTAACAAGGAAAAATATATTTATTTCTCCTCCTTATTTCCTCTTTCTACATTTGCTGTATTATGCAGCACACATAATAAGAGGAAAAGGCCTCCAAGAATAGTTTCTGCGCAGGAAGTTGTCCCCTCCTGCACAAAAACAATCATACCTATAAAGTAGGCACCCTTTCACTCTGGTGCAAGGGTGCCTGTGTTGGCACTAGTCAGCACTCTGTTCGCCAACGAAGGGAGAGAGCACAAATGTGTCATATCTTAGTTCGTAAAGCGCATTCCTGTTCTCACCCGTCACACAACATAGATCAGCAAGTTGTCTTGCTGCGTTGCGTGACTTTTTGATAAATCTGCCCACTAGTGGTTAGTTAAACATCATCCTTTCCTCTAACATGTTTACACTCATCCTCAAAATGTACTAAATAGCAATCTTGCGATGTATACCTTTTTTCTTGATTGTTTTCGGCCTGCTAAATCCCGACTCCTAGTCTTCCAAACCATATTCTTGCTTGGCATGTAAAACATCTACAAGCCATGACACATGTATCCTCAATTCGATTTGTAAACTATCTTGAAATGGTGCAAGGTCGGAAACAGTTTGACAAATTAGGTACATATTTACCACAGAAGTGTTTAGGGCTTGTTAAGTTGCCAATAGCCAAATATCCCCAAAGAAAAAACTTTCTTCTGCTATGTAAAATGTTCATATTTTAGTTTTTAGTGATTTGTTAACTACATAAGAGTGTCTTCTTTATTTCTATTTTATTCAGTGATTTGCGTTTTGTATCAGGGGTGTGACGATTCTTTATGCCCAGTTTACTAGTATACCATATCACAGTGAATTGGTGAGATTTGAGGCTATGGTTAGGTGCCACGAACTATCGCATGCAAGGGCGTTACTGATAAAGGAGTAAGAAGACTGTTTACTGCACTGTTCACGGTAACAATAATAACGTTCTGAGTTTCCTTATGCTGGTAGCACCCAAGATCTTGGAAATAAATATCAGCCTCTAATTGATACCAAACACAGTCCATGTGTCAGCTATATATGTATTATCACAATACTATCAGTGTTTTTAAGAGGTACCTAACTGTATCAAGATTAGAAATTACTGACACCGGGTACAGCTTACAAGTGAAATGATTTCATGAAAATAAACTGCATTTTAACATATCCCAATATATCTCTGGTAATATACATCTTCTATGTATTTGTAGATCTTTCACATAGGAGAGGTACAAAAATAAGTTTTTCATGTGTCAAGGCAACAACTGTCATTTTATAATCATGGACTTGTAAGGTAAAATGAAATAGTGCAAACTTTGTGTGAACTGTCGTAGTTATGTTACAAATGAGCTTGGCAATGCCTGTGAGCTCTTCAGGCACCATGTATTGGGTGTGAGTAAATACAGTGGAGAATGTATTCCACATGTGCTATTTTATAGCTTCTGTCAGCAAGTGATGAACATGGAAAAATTATAAGTGCATGGCCCAACGTGTTTCCTAAATGCATGCAAGTGCTGCCAAATGCTGGAGCTTCCATGGACCAAGGTGGCTGTCTACTTTTGATTTCACCTCGAGGCTCTTTCCTTAAGCATCCTACATTTTTCTCTTTATCTCACTCTTGCAGGTTTTTTCATCACTGATTTCCTACTGTCTGTGTTTTCTCATATTTCTGTAACTCCTTCGTTCTCCTTTTTGCCTTTCTCTGTTTTGCCTGGGTAAAAGCCTGAAGATGGATCACACGTTTCGGTCCACCAGAATGAGTTCTGGTGCCCATCTCCTGCAACCACTGGCACAAATATGCACAAATAACTACAAAATCATGATAGACGAAGTAAAGCACACAAGAGCAGGAAGAGTAGTTATACATATGAACTTAAATAAAGCAATAATACAAGCTACACACCAAGATTTTAAAACTGTTTTGAAAGAGAAGGGGTCTTCATAAGAACTTCTTAAACATTTTTGACCACTGACAGTGATTTTGCATTAATTTATGGACAGTGAACACGCCCCTGATGTTTTGATGCTTGCAACAGCTGGGTATGCACAACCTTTCCACAAGCGAATGCTTTGTGGGAATAACCCCCAGCAGCACAACTTGCAGTGTCCAAGCTCCTACGAAACACCAAAAACAACAGAACTGCTGTAGCTTATTTACTGCAAGTTATCAGCGCAGGTTACATTGTGTCTTACTATATGTATGGTAATGTATAGTAAATGGTGTTGTTACCTAAGAATGTAAGCGTGATACAATGATTGCCCACAAAAATTCTGAAAACAGACTCTTTATTTAGCAGTTCAATATATCCTGCTCACCCGAGAAGAGACAATTGAAGTTCAGAATAAGACCAGTTCTTCAATTTCACAGAAGTCATTTGGATCTCTTTTTCTTTCCAGTGAATAAGTAACTGATGTCTATGTCTAAAAGAGTGTTTAATGTTCAGGGGGATAAGTTAAGGCTTCCTGACTCTGTGAAATTGACCAATAAACTCAAGGTGACATTTGGTCTAGTCAAACGAGCATCTCTTTTTAATTCTGGCCAAACAAGGCAAGATTGATCTATTTTTGCACAGACGGATATAAATGGCACTCACACTCATGTCCACCTATGTTGTGAAGATTACATCTAAACTACTACCATTTTTAAATATGTAATTTTATTTACATGGTACTGCTGAGACAGCGCAATGAATGTCATTATCGTAAATGACTACAAATATGCATCTACCTTAATCAATGCTGACCATGGGTTTTGTCTTACTTTGAGAAAGGGAGAAAGGAAGAGAAATGTGATGACTACAATAAATGGTTGGACAAAACATGATTATCAAGTCCCAACAAACTATAGAAAAAGTAGCAAAACATTAAACTTGTTTCCTATACAATCAGGATTTCCTTGTACAAGTGCACCTTCAATAATACAATTGTTCCACTTGAGTAAATTAAACTGTAGAGTATCACACTAGCACAGAAAGATATCCACTGAATGGTTACAAGGCAGAGTTTCACCATGGCGGACGTAGTGTTCCCACCATTTCGAGTATCAGAAGCAATGTATAATTTTAATGCCATACAACACTGAATCCCATTGACTTTGTGTGTGTTGCTTGCAGTTGTAATAAGGCATCTCCTAGAGTGAGTTATCACAGGTTAGGATCCCAAAAGCAGGAATCGAAAGGCACCAATTTACAAGGCTTTTTCCCAACCCACCTTCTGTTATGCTTTGCAGCTTACACTAATGCATGCATACACTGCAATAAAAGGAAAACTACACAGATATTTGCATACACAGGCAAGGTAGGTTAGTTAGTAAAAAAGTGCTGTCAATATGTTTTATTTTAAAACAATGTCCTTTGTGTTGTAATATTGCAGTTAGAAAGGATTCAATATGGTGTGAAACTGAGTTTATTTTTAAGGTCAGCCATAGTCTGCCATTAAAGAATATGATGACCCGTGCTACTGATAATTCTGTAAGCAATTTCTGGTTAAAAGGGGCGCATAAAAAACGTAAACTAATTAGAACCTCCTATGTTCCCAGTGGACAAAAGAATCAGGGCGCTTGGCACATGTGAGATAGGTCTCAAAGACAAGCATAAAAAAAACAGTGTGCTATGAGATGAGCGCCAATATATTCCAACCGTTTGATGCCGATCGTATGCAGAATTATGTACAAAGAGTCACAGGGTACATGTTTGTGTATGTAGTATATGCATAGCATGAAACTGCTGAAAGGTAGCAGAGCGCTACACTGGGTCAAAGGCAAAGATATAGTCAATGAGTGATTGGACGGGTAGCTGGGTGCTAGAGGCAGAAGAGGAAAGTTGATAGGTCTTGTAGTTTTCTTTATAATCGTTGAAAGTCAAATTCTTGCTAGAATTAAAATCCACATTTTTACTAGAACACATAAGAAGGATGTGTTTAGACGGAATTTTTAGTTCCTGCACTATTTGCTACTACTGGTAAAATGCTTAAAGAAATAACCTATAGACATTTCGTTTCAGCTCGCCCCATCATACCAGCTGACAGTAGAGCAATACAGACAGGGTCACCTTGGAATCATCAATAATCATCTCACGCCCCCTCGGGTTGTACTGGATTGTAAATAAGGCAAGCGCGCCGCTTTACATACTGGGACAGTGATAAAGAGGGCCAACATCGCTGTAATGCCTGCGGTCTAGGATTTCTGGCACCACAGCTATCTAATGTCCTCCAGCCGGTGATGCAATATTTGTATGTGCTTGCCAGTGCCTCAATGCAAGCTTACCTCGTTACAGGACTGCTAATTTTACATCATGAGGCAGGGGCATCTCTTGGCTTCTGTGGGCTGAATATCAAGGCAGAAGACACATAGGCATTCCTGCATTTCGTGTTGATGGCATTCCTAACACTGCAGCTTTCTTTCGAGGCAATGTCCATCTGTATCGCCCATCAAGATATTGAACAACTGTATTTTTGTGTAGGATTACGTACGGCATCAAGGATACTTTGCTTGCTGCTCTCTGTTTCACAAAACAGATTAAAGAGAACTTGAAAATATATAAACCTGAACACACAAAGAGGCCCAAGCTAAGTCTTAACTCGTTAAAAGGAATGTCTTGCTTCTGAAAAAGGTTAGCATATCTTAAATGAGACCACTGCCTTCTGGGGATACATATATATATATATATATATATATATATATTTTTGAAACATAGCAGTGTCTCCCTGTGGGTTGAATGCTCACCGCAAAGATGTTATGGTCTCAGGTTATTTTTCTGAAACCTGCAAAGATCTACTTAAGCCTTTCACCAAAAGTAAATGACATTAGGCAACAGTAACATCCGTTATTTACAGCACTAAAAAATGGCAGCAGTGCGGTATGAAGCGTTATATAAACAAGCGGTAAGCATTATTCTAATGTATGCAGGTTTACATCACTCCTAGCCAAGTGCAAATTGACTTTCTTTGGCAGCATAATATTTGCCAAGTCCAAAAAGTTAAAACAAAATTCAACATGTCTCACAATATTATGACTATATTTTACTTTGAGAGATTCGAGTGCAACCAGTATAGTGGCATCAGCCAAGCGCCGAGTCTGTATAAGCCACCATCAATAATTGTCCACTGAGCATACACTGCGATAAAGATTTTCAATCAAATGTCTGATTTACCAACAGGAACTAGGAAAACAACATAATAGTTAATCATTTTAAAATTAGGTTACCTCTCGAAATAGCCGCATTTTAAGAGAATAAGATTAAGAGACAATGGTAGGCAGATTTTGGTGATTAAGTTCCCTGTCCAAGAGTCTGTATAAAAGACAAAACAATAGTGTGCACACTGTTGAGAGTAAGCTTAGCACATTAAATCTTGTATTCTATTAGAAGTCTTTTTTTCAAGAATATGACCTCAAGGTGAAAGGTTATCTATCAAACTGCCATCCCCAAAGTGATGGCAACAGAAAGGTGATCAGACCGCTCATATTTGAGTATAGTTAAAATCACTGCATTGATTATACAAAATTACTGTGTTGTGGAAAAGGAGCAAGGATAAACGTACTGCCAGGTGTAAACCCACTGAGCAATAGTTGCAGTAAGACAGAGAAGTGATGTTGTTGTGTTATGTAACAGATGAGTCTCTTCGTAAAAACGTACAGAAATTCTTTTATGTTGGTAGTGTTGTAAATTTGCACCCTGTCATAATATAATACAAAGAGGAAGAATTATTTTTCTAATACGTGCACCTACGATAAACACAAACACATTCACATGCATACAAATGGCTAAGCTTCCTGCGCCTTGCAGGAAAGTCCCAAGATCCTGAACTGGGCAAGAGTCTATTATAATACGATTTTACTCATGTTTACATCTACTCTGAAAAGTTCAATTATTAAACATCAATGAAGTTTACATAATATGGGTAACTCTACATAAAATGTACAGAAGTATAAGGATTCTACTGATCTTAAAACACTGAAGACTTCTGAATGAAGATTGTGGAGGCCAGGTGTGCGGCCTCACGACGGATGAATCGAACTCCGCGGGAGAGAACGGAGCACGCGCAGCTCAAGGACACAGCGTACATACTGAGGAAAGATTGGCGAAGTCTGCACAGCAGCCAAAGCGTCAGCGTGCTGGAATCACACCACAGAAGTTTGTGACAGGAAGGCAAAAGAGCTGCTGTGTTCACATCCACCGAATGAAAGGGGCGCAGACGAAGACCTCGGTGCCCATCTCGAAGGCAGGCGTCGGTTGGCAGGACAAGCTGGACGGGAGAACCCTTTACGGTTGAGCGATTTACTCGGCGAGGGCATCTAAAACATAAATAAATGTAAATTATGTCAACCAATTTCAATATTATGTATTCTGTTGAGATAAAATTCAACAACTGTTTTTTTAACCTTGTGAAGCCAATAAAACGTTCAAGTCTTCAAATAACTGCCATTTTTACATTACATGATAAGCACATTATTTTGAAGTAAATATATTGTTACAATTTCTGGTGTTACCAGTGGTTGAAGTTGGAGAAAAAAAGTAGGGGAACTGTGGGCGGAGAATCAGAGGGCGGGAATAACCCGTGGATTGAGTCAGTGGGTGGAGTCAGAGGTGTGGCAGAAAGAGCAAAATATCCCAATTTTTAGTATTTGTTTCCTATTTCGCTAACCGCTTACAGCTTATTATGTTATTTAATTTAACCATTGGATACACATGTTTATTTAAGGTTTAATACGAGATATTGACATTAAAATACATTCAAAAAGTGTTTCCAATCACAGAATGTCCCAAATATCCTTTAAAGTGGAATTGCAAGGCATTTGTCTTCCCGCCATGGAGTTTCTGTCATCAGCACTTCTCCTCCCTTTTTCCACAAGAGCAAAATATCCTAGTTTGTAAATGTTTTCAACATAATTATAGTTCTGCCGTATTTGCCACATAATACATCATCTGGTGCATAATCTGACAATTTTAAGTAATACATTGTTTATAGCTCAAATGGATCAAAAGATACTAAAAAATGTGACTTGTGCTGGTGTGTAGTGGAGGGCCCTTTGCAAAGGTTGAATGGTCACCTTTCTCACTGCTGCGGTTGTATGTTCCACTGGTATTAATAAGGAAAAAATGTTGCCGAGACTGTTAGCATATGTAAAAATGTCAGCATAATAAAGTATCAGAAAATGTACAGCATCACTAATACCAGTGCAGGGTATCAGAGCACTCCACATCACACATACACAATCAATCATATGTGTGTAAATCGCTGTATAGGAAATGTTAAATAAGGCAAAGGACTACAAGGTGTAGGAGTCACATGACAACCATATTAGAGGGCAGCATAGTTTAATAGAAAATTGGTCTGGAGAAACACCAACTCAGAATTTAAAACGTAATACCATGGTTGGGGGTTCTCTTTAATAATCAGAATTGATTTCTACCAAAATGAACCCTTTTTTGCAACATTAGGATAATCAAAGACTGGGGGAAAAACCATAACCCTCTAATTTATACCTTGCAGTTTGCATGCAGCTCTTACATGACAGTTAATAGCTCACTGTTCTATGTGAGGAATTTAACTTATTAACTGTGAGTAACAATAGAGTCTCTCTGACAAAAGTAGTAACCCACTGACCTATTTAATTTGTGCACTTTGTGATCTGCATGGTACATTATCTTAGCAGAATGCACATTGACCCTCTGTGCTTCCTTTCCATGAGTCAAAACTTCCACTCGACAAAACTCAATCTCTCTGTACTAAGAAAATTAATCACTGGAGTTATCATGACATTTTTATTGTTGCCAACAAATTTTGGAGGCCAGGGAGGAGGCAGCAAGTGCTTTTAAACCCTTATTATACTTGCAAACACGACTCCCCCACCTGCAGTCATCGCTCGGTGCGGTCGCACTGCCCTAGAGCCACCCTGCTCAAGGGTCCTGTGACCTTAGTGACAGTGACTGTTGGTGTGCTGCTTCATAGGACTGCCTGCAAAAATGGAGCTGAACTTCAGAATGAATTGTGGCGTACAGGGTTTAAAGTTAACCCATACTTGCCGCTGCTACGGTCCACCTGCTGGTGCTAAGAAACCAGGGCTTTTAAGATCTTGTGGGGCCTTCTAACGTTTAGCATGGGAATGTTCTCCCTTAGGGGGAGTGGTCTGGTGTGTTGTGTTCCGATTTAGATTCCGTATGAATTTCCCGATTCATGCCCTTATATAGGTACAATTCACATTGCCCTTATATAGGCATAGAAACCCAGTCCTTATTTAGGCATAGTCCATGCTACCCAAATACATGCATGGCTACTGACATCCGTTCATCTTCGTCACAACAAATTCTTGGAAGACCAGACTCTTAAGCTTTAGGGACTTTCCCTTGCCTGGATGTTGATTTCTTCAAGAACTCATTTATTATGCATGAACATCTATTGCTTAGGAGTTCATTCATGACGTTCATTTGCAAGACTTTTATGTCAAAACTGGCATTCCTAAACACCTTCAAGGTATAATTATACCTTCACTTGCTATGGCAAGGCACGGTGCGATTCGACTACCTACTTGCATAACGCGGCTCGCCACAGCAAGTCCAGAAGGAAGTCATCTCCCCCAACTGACGCACTGACCAGAGGCTGTCATCCTCCTCGCCGAGTATCCAGCTCCAGTGTTTCTGATTCCCCTTGCGGTGTGTTAGAAAATCCAGTCCTGGGAAAGAGATACCAACCTCTCTCATCTAAGGTATGGAGTTGATTAGAGCCTAGAGAAACCTTTGGCAATCCTTGCCAAAACTACATTTATGCTAAGACAGCACCTACTTCTTCCCTCGTACTAGACTTAGGTTAGGTATACTGGGGTAGGATTATTTTAGAAGCACCAGTTGAGTATTTTAGCCTGTGTTAGTTATGTATGTATTTTTATATATGTCATAGCTACAGACCATGCTATTACAGTATTATTTTATATTACTACTAATGCTGTACGCATTATACTTCGCATTCTGTCTTACGATTGTAGCAGTTCATATCTCTTGCATGAGAAAGAAGACTGTTCAATAAACCCATTTTATTGAAACGCCCGTCTCTCTATTTCTGTGCAAACTCTGTAGAAACGAAGCATGCACAATTGACTGAGTGAAACGGTTATCTATTGTTTCCACGACTCTGAAGATATTGTTCCGACTCTAAGGGAAAAAAGTTGTCATGTGTATGCGGTTGTCAGAGACTAATCCCTTCTTGTTGATTCGAGAAAGTTTCTAGTGACCTTTGAATTAGTTGGCACACACAAGTAATTAAGTTTAATGTAATCGATAGAGACATACTGACCTCAGTCCTATGTCAAATCTATAGTGTATATTATTCCAATGCGCAGAGCCTATTAGGGATATAGGAACTACACTACAGGTGGACTGGTCATGAAATCTGAACCTGGTTCCCCAGTTCCAAATTCAGCAGCTCTGACCATAGTGCGACATCCTCTCCCCCACTGAACACCATACTGCCCCACTGAGAGGAACTTGCACTGCACTGACCCGCTATAAACACCTGGTTGTGACTCATTTCAAATTAAGCTCTAGACAAGAGCAATATGCTGCCTAAAAAAATTAAAAACATCCTAGAAAACAGCAAACACTCATAGGGAATGCAAGATTAAGTAAAGCATGTGAGATGTAAGCAGGAACAACATGGCTACCTTTTTCCTTTTACACTCATTATTCAGAAATTAGTGAGTGCTTTTGTCTGAAAAGTTAAGGCCGTGACTACAGGGCCCAGAAGGGACCCATTTCAATGCCCATTGCTTATATCCTTACAAAATGTAAGCAGTATGGTTTAAAAAGACCACATTCGTGAACGCACAGCTGCTGTACACATTTTGTTTTCAAATTCACCCATCAAGCAGGTATTTCAGTGCCTCCAAGAATGGTGCACTTTCCCACCCAGGGAAAACAACCTTGTTCAAAGAGAGACGAGAAAAAAAAGTAGTGCTTCACTGGCAAAAACTGTAAAGTGGCGCTAATGTGTTTAGGTGTGAATAAATCAATATGGCCACCTTGCAATCAATCTGTTTTGCTTTAGTTAGTTAGTTATTTATTTTTCATATTTTTAATGTTTTATTTCTCTCCACCCTGAGGCTGCACTTAGAAATTGAAAAATGGCAGAAAAGAGTCGTTTCCAGAAAAAGTGTTTTTCTTTTTTGGATACATTTCACAGGGGAGCAAATAAACAAAAGGAGGAAAGAGAAAGTAATACCTGTTTCTTGAAGTCTCGGTTTTCACTAAATGAGGAGGAACGAGACAGAAAGAGAGGGAAGAGGGGGAACAAAGATAGGGGGGCAGCTGCCAGCGGCAGGAGAACTGGACACTGTCCTTGTCTTCTCTGGGCACGTTGCCTTCTCTGCCTGTTCTGCCCGTCCCCAAAAGCCGAGCCTTAACAATCGGCAGTGGCGGCTGGTGACATTTTAAAGTGGTGGGCATAAATGCCTTTCTTGGATGTCCTGAGGCGAGTGAGCCCAATTCTTACAGTTCTGACGGCCAAACAATCACCATAGGAACAGGAACAGTAACTCACTGAACTACCTTAACAAAAACAATAAGGGTCAAATATAAACATTTCTGAAAGTAATAAGCTGTCAATATTTGTACTTCGGGGACGAAAAGTAAAAGACAAGACTTGCTGTCATAGATCAACTAATAAGGGGAGCAAAAGAAAACAGATTCAAACCTTCAAGATGTTTTATGTAACAAAAAAGAGATACTCAGATAAAGACTTTAACTCCAGACGTCTGAAAGAGAGTTGATTATCATTGGGCAGCAGCCGCAGCACTAGCTCTCGGAAAAGCACTGAAACCTTCACTTTGACTTTTTTTTTTAAAGAGTCTCATGAATTTATTGCGGAAATAAAAATAACTCGAAATTTCTGCAGTGTTTTGCCACGAGTGTTGTACATTAATTATTTAACTAAATGCAAGCAGCTCCCGCCTCATTCTTTTCTCTCACACATCACGTCTTACTTCTCTATTTTGAAGGTAAAAAAATAAATCAAACTCTTGGTTTTAAGAAGCTTAGCTAACAAATTGAGATGGTACCATCGTTCCATAGTGATGCAGTTCATTTTACACAAGCTCACCCTGGCCTTTTTGCTACATAAAGCGCGACCTCATACCAGAGATATCATCTTAATGATTCCATTTATAGAGTTATTCAGTTTACAAATCCCACTTGTGAGGCTGTGCGCTCTTTTCATTATTGCTATGGTAATGCTATATTTCAAAACACAAAAACCCTCCTGGCTGCCTATATGGTCAACACATCAGGCCTACTTCCCAGCCCGTTTTCAAACCCGCTCTCCTCGGCCACCGCTCTCAGCTCTTCAACTGTTCACTGCAAGCCCACAATAAGTACTCCGTTTCCGTTTTTCCCATCTCCTGCTCCCGGGAGGGTCTGTTGAGTCAAAACCACCCCACTCAACGTCCTGCCTGTTCCAACACCCCCAACCCTTCCAGAGCTAGCAGTGTCTGCCGCCCGTTTCGTCCATTCGAACTATGCTGATGGTCAAGAGAGAAGCCAAATTGATGTCCATGCTATTATGCTACCCATATGCAGTACATTCTTGGAGTGTATGTTATATGCATAAATAGGTCAGTGAGCTGCTGAGGTTAGTTTAGCCAATAAGGGGACTTTGAATGCGTGCATTCATTGCTTTTTTTTGCCTGCACTACAAGTCCGCGAAAGTATGGAGTAGACAAAGGAAGCAGACAGACATCTTACTGTGTAAAGCACACAGCCTTGCCCTGATTTGGACTCCTGGCCGGACTGGAAACCAAACCTGGCCCTGGCAAAGAGCTCTGCCGGCCCCCCTGGGAGTGGCCAAGCTGTTTGCCAGGGCCTGTTTCGGCCGATTTTGTTACAGGTGCCGATGTTGCAGCTATGATGCAAAAACGGCCCTGTAACAAAAACGGCCGCGGGGGCCCAAAATCGGCCCCCACCCAAGCGGCCCACCGGGGAAACGCCTGATGCCCGCTACAGCCAGTCCGGCATTGTTTGGACTTGTGCAGATTTTCCTCCACCCTGCTTTCGGTATTGGGGGAAGAAATTCTGCGTGTGAATTCTCCTCCTATTTAAACATGACTTCCAAAACTGGTTGGGATTTAGGTTACTAACCGATCTAAAGCACACCCCCTGCACGTTTCACAGGCGAGGCCAGAATAAGAGGTGCTGTCAGAAAAATATAGTAGATTATCTTGGTGCAGCATTTTACAGCATCTTTTGCTCCTCGCATGTTACCATGTGCTGGTGGTTTCTGTCTGTTCATAAGGGTTCAAATTTAGGCATTCTGTTGTGTTGAGGTTCTCGTGAAAGAGCAACAAAATCAACTTTTCTTCGATTCGGATAAATACAAAGAACACTCAGCTTGGAAATAGTGACCATATTATAGCTGTATATGTCCTGCAGGCTTTAATAGTGAACGTTGTTTATAGTAATACTTAGTGATTTATGTTTCCAATTAAACCTGATGTGTGCATGTTCTTAAAACGATGCTTGCAAGCTTCCACAAACCACACTTACATTCGATTTCACAATTATGTGCATCATTAAAAGAAGAGAGCAATTATTAGTCTTCTCATACTGTTCTGGCCCTTTCGAAGTCCCGTTATGTTGATGTTTTATTCCAGTCGGGCACTGCCCCCATTAATAGTGGTTGTCGCAGTTAACAGTCGAGGCCCGCATTACGGGCGGGGAGGGGGAGGGGGGGGGGGGGGAAATGGGGTTGTCGTGCCGGTGAGGGGATTGGGGGGGGAGGCAGGAGGGGTTTAATGGAAAAAATATATAAAAGTAAAATTTACCATCCCGAGACTCCCGACTCCCGCCGTCCTGCGCTTTGAATTCCTGCAGCGATCATCATCATCAGGAAGGCTGCCTCCCCTCCACCAATCACAACGCTGCAATGGCAGCGTTGTGATTGGTGAGGCCGCTGCCCCACCCGGGTCATTTTCTCTATGTATGCTGCAGCATACATAGAGAACAGGGAGAGTGGGCGGTCCTGCTGGAGGGCAGGGGGAGTGGCTTGTCCACTGTTGTTCATACTGACTGTTTGGGCAGCCTCAGTCAGTATGAACAACAGTGGGCAAGCCACTCCCCCCTGCCCTCGGGCAGGACCACCCACCCCCAACCAGGAACTTCTGCTTTCTCGCCGTGCAAGAAGGCAGAAACAAATGGTAGTTATTGCCATTTATGTTTCTGCCTTCTCGCACTGCGAGAAAGCAGGGGTGCGGCGCCCAAACGCCCCTATAGAGGAGCCACCACTGACTATCGGCCTTGGCGGCTTCTGGCGACGGGGATGCATGTTTAAAATAATAAAGTAGGGGAACGAAATCTATGAAATTAAAGAAGTAGGGGCAAGCCGTGCCCTGCCATTCTTGCCCACTTCGACCACTGGGTGTTACCATTTAGTAGTGAAATATCACAATTTATTTACAAGAGTCGACATACTGATACTACAGATGTGATCCCAAAAAAGAAACATTTTGTAAAGCAGCACCTGTCCTTTTAATTGAGACGACCTGCTTTAAAAAAAAAATCCCGCTTCAGAAAGCAAATGCTAGGATAATGGTGCACTGTTCCTTGCAGGCCACCATTCCTTCATTCACAGCTATTTGCTGGGGTGTCGGAAATGTTGCCCTGCCTGTTAAAATTAATTAGGCAGGTTGTTTTGAAACCCTCTGCAAATGGGCATATTGCATTGAGACCGTAAAGTACATAGGTCACATCAATATCTACATACCCGTTGGCTATGGGTTTTCAAATGGGCCATTGTACATAGGTCCCTATCTTCCCTAGAGTTGTGTATCACAACATGGATGACAACACAGGCTTTTCCATCTCCAGTCTCCCGCTTTAGGAGTACTAACAATCACTGTGTGACATATTGCATATCTTTAAACGTAAAGGAATATATCTTTTATTAACTTAGCTGTATATACACACAGTGCTGATGCTTTTTCATATACCCTGAAAATGCAAGGGTGTGTTGGTAATGGATTGTCAATTCACACATCATGTAGCATTTCCACAATATTTGGCAAAATCACCATTACGTTGTTGGTGATAATAAAAACACAGCTGCATGGGTTTGTGCAGCATGTTGAATCACCAATCTGTTGAAAGTGGGTGTGACCCAGGAAAGCCAATAGGTCTGTTTTTAATCTGATATGACACACACACATCATTTGTGTGGGACTGTGTTTCAAAGGAATACCATATTAACGTCAGTGCGAATGCTGTAGCAAATGCTCATTATGCTTGCTTCTGCTACGTGACAGAAAGGCCTGATTGCTCGTTGGTGACTAGGCAAGTTATCTTCTGTTAGCTTCATAGTGGTTTGAGCATCTAAAAACAGAATCACCCTACTTTAAAATGTACAGGGGTGGACGGACAGCATACTAGTTGAAACAGTGCTTACATGACAGATGGGGAAAGCTTCATTAAGTGAGTCAAGTGACCCATATTTTTTGGCAGCAGTACAGTCTTAGACAGGTTATATGGTGGCTTACATGAATAGAACATGCAGAGATGCTCATTGGAACCTTCAACATCAAACCATGGAATATAGTTTAAACAACTAGTAAGCAAGGAAATGTACTGAAATAGACCCTTTACCAACAGTTTATTCATCATTAACTAGAGGTTTTCTCAAACTTGCAGGGGAATCTACATTCCCCATTGACTCTTCGATAGAGTCCTGGCCATTAGGAGATCCCCATTTGATTAATTTTGAGCACCTTTAAAAAATAATCAAAATCAGACTTTTTAGAAGAGAAATGTTTGATCTGTGGTCTTCAGCCCACTTACAGGCCTCATATTTGCTTGCTCCATCATCTGTCTCATATTCTTTGTCATCATTTGTTCCTGGCATGCATGGTCATGCCTCTTCTTGTGTTTAGCCCTCCCCACAGAGCATGGACCAAGTACTTGTAAACATCCACTGCTCCAGTCTATACGACTATTTAAGGCTAACTTTTTTCTTTCTTTTTCAGCAATCTACACAGTGCTCATGCTTTTACCAGCTCTAGCTCCTCCCACCCGCCCTCATGCTATGTCCTCTAGATCCCTCCCTCCCTATCAATCTTTCCCGATCATTGCTGATTTTCATTGCCCCACATCCTCCCTTGCATCGCTGCGTGCTCCCTCGCACCACCGGTGCTTGCCCCATCCACAAATTACCCCCTCTCATTTCACCGCTTTTACCTTGGTTGCTGCTTTCCATTTACCCCACCTCCTCCCTCCCATCTCTGCTTGCCCCTTCACTACTTTAAACCCCCATTGTAGTCTGTTTTGTTCTAGTGATTGGTGGTGTTCTGCCTTTTGATGTCCTGTTAGTGTATAGCTGATGTGTTGATTGGAGCATGTGTGCATGGCTGCTATTACTAGGCACATGTGTAGTCTCTGTTTATTTTCTGAGCGTGTGAGTACTAAGTGTGTTAGTGCTTGCACCAAATGTGGTCGTTCGTCAATGGTGTTTATAGCTGGAAAATCAGACCTCAAGTGAATAAAGTATGTCAGAACTTCTAAAGTACCTGTGCCTTCTGTTGTAATGGCATAGCCATGTTTCTCCTGTGCAAAATGATTGAACTGTTCGTGTCTCACCTTGCTGCTTCTCATTTCATAGGGTGGTATTCTATTTCCTCAAATTTCTCCTATCAGGACACTTTTTATTTTTCGCATTCACCGGTGAAGTGTTTCTGTGCACCATTGTTGCTTAACTTGAATTCTCACATAAAAGCCAGACTGAGTCTTGATGTCATCAAGGTCTGCCTGCCCCTCAGTGTCCTTGGCAAAAGTAGTCCTTTTAAAGTGGGTGCAGGTGGGATGTATTTCCTCATGTTCACTACTGTAAACCAGCTTAACACTGTGATTCTTTCTGTTTTTTTGTGTGCAGTTTTATATAGTGCCCAAACGACCCGAAGGTAGTGGAGAGCTTTACATTAGCACCAGATACATTTTTGGCAGTTTTATATACTGCCATCACCACACGAAAGGCGTTGGAGTGCTTTGCAATAGCACCAGTTCCTTTACACAAGGGCACATTCATTTTTGTAGGCACAGGGAGATTAAGTGATTTGCCCAGAATCAAGGATGTTAAGCTGATAACGAAACTAAAACCCGGTTCCCCAGCTCAATTGTTGGCAGCTCTGGCTCTTCAACCACATCCTCTCCCAAGAGGATACCAGATGGTCTCCCAAGCCTCGGCCTCAAATCCAGATTTTTGAGATTCCGGGCAAATCTCCCAGTGGCTGACTGCATTTGCTGTTGGTTGCCTTCCATTTCCCATCCGTCACTGCTTGACCTCGCTGAACTCTGTTGCACTGATCCCCTCTTCCGCCGACTTTTTCACATTTTTATGTGTAGTTTGATGTAGTGCCAACACCACTCCAAGGGTATTAGAGTGCTTTACATAAGCACCAGTTACTGTTTTCGTGAAGTCTTGTATAGCTTCAACATCACACAAAGGTATTGGAATGCTTTACATTTGCACCAGTTACTTTTTTGTGTGCAGCTTTGTATAGCACCAACACCACCCAAAGGTATTTGAGCGCTTTACATTAGTGCCAGTACTTTACACAATGGCACATTCATTTTTGTAGGCATGGCAAGATTAACTGATTTGCCCCAAATCAAGGATGTTAAGCCTACGCTGAAACTCAAACCGAGTTTATCAGCTCCATAGTAATGATCTCTGGCCCATACGACACATCCTCTTCCAAAAGGACGCCATATAATGTTCCTAGCCTCGGCCGGAGTTCCACATTTTGTAATTGCGGATAAACCACATAATCTCCCCGTTTTCACAGCAAGCATTGGCCAAGCAAGTAGGTTTCACCTGTGAAAAATCTTTTGTTTTTAGGTCTCGGCTAGACAGCGCATTCGTTGCTCGGCTGTCTCGAAGAGACGATTTGTGTTCCATCTGTGGGCTAAAAGGCCCTCATATTCAAATTTAGCGTCGCTCTAATATTCTTTGATGCCATTTGTCATGACATACGGGTGTCATGACCTCATCTTGTGTTTGGCCCTCCCATAGTGCAAGACAAATACTTGTCTCCTTACACTGCTCCAGGCTTGAGGAGCTATTTTTGCTTTGTTTTCAAGCACTCCATAGGAGTACTCATGTTTTCAGGCTGTCTCCCTGGTACATATACACACATACCACAAAAATGTATCCGTGTGTACATAAACTAATGCATTTCTTAAAAAGTTGCTGAAACATGAACAGAACATGTTTATTTTTTTATTGCATGATTCGATGGAACTGGAGCACTTGCTTCGTCTTGCCAGAGCGCGTAAAAGGCCAATGGTTTTGGAGCACTTTAAGTGCTCACCAGTTACATGCTACAATGCTAACCTACTAACCCAGAGTCTCAATCCTCTACAATGCTATCTTGCTAACCCAGAAGCTCAATCCTCTACGGAGGGATTACTAGCTACCCTAATCACAGAAATCAGAGAAAAATTTGCAGTTTCAGAAAGTAACCAGACGAAAATTCAAGCAGTTTGTGAAACGTTAGAAATTAAACTGAATGACATTACGGAAAGAGTAAGAGCTACGGAGACGGCCATGGAGGATTTCACGAAACAAGTAGAAAAAAACATCAGAAATTTCAAGATTAAAGAATAACGATAAAGATCTAAGGGAGAAACTGGAAAGTTTAGAAAATAATGCAAGAAGAAACAACATCAGGCTCTTGAATATACTAGAAGAAGCGGAGGGAGGAGATATAAGATCTTTCATAATTAACCTTCTTAGAGAGTTGCACCCCGACATAGATAAACAGTCCCTAGACGACGACATACAAAGAGCTCGCCGGGGCCCCTTTACCAAAACACCTGGAGAAAAAAAATCTGAGAAGGATCCTAGTTAACTTTAAGTCTTATGCACTAAAGGAAAAGATCCTGGCGGGGGTCTAAAAGTAGCAGTGTTTAACAAAGGGGGCTGGTCATTCCGCATCAGATCAGATATTTCGCACATCACACAGAACAAACAATGGGAGTTAGGGAAATCTATGCAAGAATTAAGGCGCTTGGGTGCCACAGCAAATCTACGCTTCCCTGCCTCTCTAAAAGTGTTGTGGAATAACAAAATGTTTAACTTCAAAGATCCCGCAGAGGCAAATGCCCTGATTGCCCAAATAAAAAACACATTCAAATGAGAAACGCTAAAATCCTGCCTGGTTAGAGACAGAGTCCGAAACCTAGAGGTATTTTCGTTATACCTCTAGCATCAAGGGAGGGTTCCTCAGGGCGGGGAGGGTAGGATCACAAACCAAATCCAAGATTTAGTTATTATACACAGGGTGAGGGAGCATGTGGGTAAAAAGAAAAAAATATATTTGTGAATAACAGTCAAATATTTCAAATTGGTCTAGATAGACTTGCGATTTCCTCTTTAAATGTAAGCAGCATTCTTAAAACGCATTCCTGTAATACTTCGGTCTTCTGGGATGGACGCAATTAGGACAGGATTAGCTAAAAGCATGAAAATTATGTCACAGAATGTTAATGGTCTTAGGGACCCTTCCAGAAGAAAGAGAATCCTAGAATATTCAAGACTCTCTGATAGCAATGTATTCTTTATTCAAGAATCACATTTGCTTAAAGTAGAATGGACATCAATTAAAAAAATCAAAAATGGTTAGAACATTGTATTTTCCCAACTCAAATGTGTACAATAAAAGGGGTTGCTCTTTTGTTTAGAAAAGCTGCCCAAGTTATGCTCGGGGAGTGCACGGTTGATCCCCTAGGTAGGTGGGCAATCGCTAGGGCTAAAATAAATGGTTCCTGGCTGACTTTTGTACGGTATTATACACCTAATTTAGACGACTCAGCTTCATTATACACTCTATTCCTTAACTTAACTAGTACAAATGACCCTATCATATTTGGGGTGATTTTAACTTGGTTTTAGACCCGAGCCAAGACTCAACCTCAAGCAGAGCAGTGGTAATTACACAAAATATGAGAGTTGCCCTTGCGTGGAAAACCAAAGCTGACCAGTCTATAAATTGGATAAAGGACCTCTGACGTTCAAGCACCGGTAACATCATTAAGGATGACTCTTGGATTGAGGAGGCCTTTGTTCAATTTTTCCAAAATCTGTACACAGAAGAGACGGTATTAGATGAAGATTATATGGATGATTTTCTTTCAGAGTTAGATCTTCCTTCTCTTCAAAGTAACAAAGAAAGTCAACTAAACCGCCCCATAACTCTGGAGGAAGTAGCTCAAACCATTAGCACTTTAAAAAAGGGGAAAGCTGACGGCCCTGACTCTATTCCAAATGAGATTTATGTTATTTTAAAGGAAGAACTTGCGCCTTTTCTTTTTCAATTGTTTAATTTGGCCTTTACAGAGGGTCATAACATCCCCGTGTCATGGGAAAAAGCTACCATAACTATTCCATTAAAACCAAACAAGAACCCGAGATCCTGTGAATCTTACAGGCCTATTTCGCTTTTAAATAGCGTCCATAAATTATACACCCAGATTATAACTAAACGCCTGGATAAGGTAACAGGACCACTTATACACCTAGACTAGAAAGGGTTTATGAAAGGGAGGCAGCTTTGCGAATTAACGCATGACTTAATCGGGGCAATAGACATGGCGCAGATTTATAGGATCCCATTAGCAGTAATGACCTTCGATGCTGCTAAAGCATTTGACCGGGTTAGCTGGTCTTTTCTATTTAAAATGATTCAGTGCCGTAATCTAGGGGAAACGTTCTTAACAGCAATTAAAGGCATATATAATGATCCCCTCTGCTAAAATCCTCATTAACGGTAATTAGGCTTTCCTGTTTTCAGTTTCTATTTTTGGTAGATTCTGGTGGGGTTTTTTCAGTGTTTTCAAGTGATTTCAATACGTTAATGGTTATCAGTGGTTACACATTTTCGCGCCATTAAAAACAACAGAAACAGTGTTTTTCCGGTGTTTATGCAACTTTTTGCTTTTATTATTGTTTGCTTTCTGCACTGATAGCGCATGATATATAGCCACTGTTTGTATAGTGTATATGAGATCCAAATAGATTTTTGCAGATTAAATTTATTGAAGTACACCATACAATACTTATTCAGTGAGCCTTGGTCTTGTGTGCTCGCTTTTTCCTTCCTATGTAAACTTCTGTGAAAAGGCCCTCTCAACATTGGCGCTTCAGAAGGGCAACGCCAAAACAGCCAGTACACAATTTGTTAACCCTGGCCACTAACATAGCTTTCCATGCAAATACAGGGGCAGTTGAAGATTGCGATTATCAAGGTAGGGTCTGCAACAGTTGCATTGAGCTGGGTGCTTATGCCCTTCAGAGTTATTGAAGCGGTCAAAAATTAAGCAGCACTTTTGAAACTACAGAGGAAATTCCTCTTTACGGAAGGGATCTATAACTTTTTTTTAATATGTCCACTACAGCAGTTATGCTTTTCTGTAAAAATCAAAGAATGCAGTAGAGTGTACTTTTTCACATCACTATTAATATGAGACCAAGGATCCTCACATTTCTTGCCTTGGAATCATCACTCAGCAAAAGTTCTGTAAATGGTTGCCACATGGATAATATAGCATTCACAACCCCTTGGACCATCAGCTAAAGTACACAGTTGTGATGACTCTTTCTTTGATGCCAATATTTGCATTTTAGTTCCTGTGCATAGGAAAACAGTGCACCAGAATGGACTAAAAAGTCAATAGCATTCCTCATTAACTCTGAAGATTGTAAAGATGCTTTCAGCATACCATCTAACAAGCGGCAAGGATCTCCTACAGGGAAGCCCTTCAGCTCAGGTATCAATTTTGACAGGTCATCACACAAAATGTTCATATACATAGCAGGAATCACTGCAAATACAAACAATATCACTCCAATCTTTGTTGAACTTAGAAAGAACCTTTTTTTGCAGAGAATTCCAAGTGACACTGCGTTCCATGTTTTCCAAAAGTCTGGTGTCATATTTTCACCACTATTCGAGATTCTTGGTGATGCTCTTTTCACATATACATGTCACTTTACCCTGCATTGAATGTTTAAAGCCTGAGGTGTGGGCAATTCACCTACTATCAATACCGACTCACTAGAAACTGAGGGCTGATGTATTAAGGGTTTTTACCCACTCTCTGTGGGGAAATGTGATAACACATATTAGGAAAGATTCTTATGAAACCAGACATTTTAACTATCAGTAAAATAATCAAACACAGCTAAAATATCAAATATGATTTTGATATTTCCTGATTCTCTACAGTTTATCAAATAATTAAACAAAACCTAAAACATGCTTCTAAATCCTGCATCTTTAGACGAAAGACAACAAAACTGAAAAAAAGCAAAAGGAAGAAAACAATATTTTAGGGATATCCCTAAACAACAAAACTCAAGCAGATTAAGGTTAGCCCAGTCTTTCTAACTGCTATCTTATATAACAAAGTTACATTGTATTAGCCCCTTCAGGAAAAAAAATGACTCACTCTCTTTTTCCTTTCTTTGAATGGCATTTAGTTTGTGGTTGTGCAGGTGTTTTTTCAGTGTTTATATGTTTTCACTGGTGAGGGCTATTTCTCTTTCAGTGGGGGTTTATCAGTTATTTTAGGTTTAAACCTAAAACCGGACAGCCTAACGGTAATCTTACAAGATCAATAAAAATAGGTAGTGGGACTAGACAGGGCTGCCCCCTTTCTCCTTTACTTTTTAATATATATATTGAACCCCTTGCATGCAAATTGAGAACCTGTTGGAATATCATTCCCTTTAAATGTAATAGTTAAGAGAAGAAAAAAATCGGTCTATATGCCAATGATCTTATAATTTTCACTGGTGACCTAGAGAAATCACTCCCTGTGATATGGGATGAGTTAGAGAGCTTTGGGAGGGCATCTGGATATCTGATCAATCAACAAAAAACAGAATTGATGAAATGGAATACCCTCTTTAGGAGTGATTTCACAAAGAAGGAAATCAGATATCTTGGTGTTCAAATAGTCTATAATATTGACAAGGTAGCCCAGGTTAATTTAGAAAAAGTTACAAAGAAGGTCACATCACAATTGCAATCATGGGGTGCTCTCTCTCTTTCTTTTTTTGGGTAAGTCGAACCTCCTAAAGATGTCAAACCTCCCTAAATACACTTTCCTATTCAATTCTATCCTGTTAGATTTTCCAAAATCTGGTTTAAGAAGGTGCAAGGGATCTTCTCCAGTTTTATCTGGGGAAATAAATGTCCAAGAATACCCCTAAAGAGGAGGCGTGCCCAGCAGCATGGCCGGGTAGGACGTGCCTCTGCGTGGCTCCCGGAGAACTGCTCTAGATCCGACATATAACACGGCTAAAACTTACAAAACCGGAAAATTAACGATCGGACTGGTGGCTGCATCTGTGGAGCTAAGAGTTCCGAACAATACTCTCGACCGCGAGCTGAAATTCAACTCGGAAAGTTCGCTGGCGCGAAACCCCTTCCCTTAAAATGGCGGTTGGCGGCGCTCCGTTGGCCTGAATACAGCTACACCCCGACCTGGGAGCCTGCTGCATTTGGAGTTTTCACTCATCCGGGACCGGAGGGAGAGCCCGGCTGGCAGCAGAGCGACCCCCGCGCCACCCCCCTCTGTGAGTTACTATCAAGGGCGCCGGGAACACCGGTGATTGCGGGGGCTGAGAGAGCGTCCGGTGGAGACCTGACTCCCGGCCGGGCCCGGCTACGGGCTGTGTGAAGACCGCGAGGGAGCCGTCACGGAGGAGGGCTACAGGAATTGTGGCCCGGGAGAGGCCGAGAGGCGGGGACGCCCGGAAGATCTATTAGGGGGCCTCCCTTGATCGGCGACCAGACACCACCTGCGCTGCCAAAACCAGCTCCGACGAGGCATGCCGCCGACCAGCGGGGACACAGCCTGCGGCAGCGATCCCCCCTCGTAGGGGACTGCGACATCGAGAGCCAGTTGGATATGGGAGACGCCTGCAGTGGCCGGTGAGTGAACGACTGCCCTCCCCCCTCCTGCACAGACAAGGATCTGATCCTGACCCCTCTGTGCGGCGGCCGGGACCCACGGCCTGGGACATTACTGTCTGAGCACGGGCGCCCGCAGGGGAGACACGCTGAAGAGGAGGTCCCCGCCGCGCGACGACCCCGGCCTGCACCATATCGGGATCTAACCCGCGGCGGTGCCTGAGACCCCGGAGCCCCGACCCCGATGCACTGCGCCCCTCCCGGGGAGGCCTGAGGTACGGGACTCACCTGAGAGTGCCTGGGGGACCCTGCTGAGCCTGCGATCCGTCATTGCTGACAAGAGGTCTACCACAATAGCCACATTGGGGCCGGACTTTCTGAGGGCCTTCCATTGCCGCTGACAGCTGGGGAGAGAGCCCGCTACTGGCTGCGTAAATTGGCTGGTGGCGCGGCCCCTCCGGTGTGTACACGAGAGCCGCACGGATATCGACTCAGCCCCTCACCCTCTCCGCCCACTCTGCCTCTCCGCTCAAGGCGGCTCGCTAGCCTAGACGTGAATCGGGCAAGCCACCCACCCCCACCGTCACCCAAGTCAACTCCGGAACAGGACGGTAAGGCGAGATGGGGAAGAGAGATCCGGTGGCGAGACCGGCGAGGCAGGAAACCATCAACAACTATGCCACGACACGGGCACAGAAGGAGACGACCCCGGTGGGGCCGGGCACCCGCACAGATACCGCCATGCTTCTCGAGGCGATCCAAGCCTCAAGGACAGATATACAGGACTCAAGAGCGGCATTGGAGACTAAAATAGGCGAGGTGGGCTCTGAAGTCCTTTTGTTGCGCCAAGACTTCGGGAATTTGAATGAGAGGGTGACCACAGCGGGGACCAGAATCGGCGAAGCAGAAGATTCCCTCACCACCCTCCAAAAAGATATGGCGGAGCTACAAGCATCACACAGACAGATGCTGTGGAGAGTGGATGATGCCGAAAATAGGGCGAGACGGAACAACCTACGCTTTGTGGGCTTTAGAGAGGGCATCGAGAAGACAGATGTAGTGGCCTTCTTACATTCCTGGCTAACGTCAACGTTTCCACAGGCCCCTTTTTCAAACTGTTTTGTCATCGAAAGGGCACACAGGGCCTTGTTAGTGAAACCGCCGGAGGGGGCGCGACCGAAACCGATCATTGCACAGTTTCTTAATTTTGCGGACAGGGATCTCATTCTGAGAGAAGCAAGAAAAAAGGGAGAACTTCGATTTGAAAACACGAATATCATGATCTTCCCAGACTACAGTCAGGATGTACAGAAATAACGACGCTCCTATGACTCAGTGAAAGCAAAGCTGCAAGATTTGCACATATCGTACATGCTGCTCTTCCCAGCGAAATTGAAAGTTCTTTTCAAGGGCAGGTCTCACTTTTTCAACCGACCGGAGGAGGCCTGGCAGTGGTTGGAGGAGCGCCCCCTGCTACGAGAAGCCGAGGAGGAAGGTCGCAGAATCCGAACCAAAATGGCGGCCGCCAATTTTCGGAAGAGTCCGCCCAAGTCTCAAAGGTAGCAAAATCCACGGACGAGAAGACACTCGCAATTACCTCCATATCCGGATCACCCCGCGGCGGGCCGAGGGGGCCGGAACAAGGCTACGCCTGCAGAGGAGGATCAGGTGCCGGGATCCAGGTTCAGCTGCCTGGCACACCACACAGATGCGGAGGCGGGAGACGAGGGAAGTAGTCATATGTCGGACGTGGAAGAACCGACGGAACAATCTCTTCATCCTCTAGTCACAGCAATCCGAGAGCTGGAACAAGGAGCGATTGGCAATTCAGACGAGCAAGACATTGAAACGCAAGATTCCCACTCCTGAGGAAAGATGGAGCTGAGATCTGAAACAGCAGTTCTTCGTTCTGGGGACACGCAAGTTACAAGCACTTTTCTTTTGGTGTGGACTCATACCATTGTTTGTTGGTCTGCTGGCTCTTCTATCGCCCCACAAGGCACGGGTAGACCCGTCCTACTGTTAGCTGGGCAGTCGAGACACGAGGGATCCGGTGGGAGCTCCAGATAGAGCCTTAGAGATAACCTAGTTGGGGTTGCTAGTGGGAGGGCGACAGACCTTTACCACCTGAAAGTCCTGTAAGTCAATTTTTGCACGGATGGGATGGACGGGAGGAAAAGGTGGGGAGGGGGAGGGTGGGGTTGGGGATCTTCGAACAGTTTTGTTGGAGGGAAGTGGGTTGGGGGGAGGGGGAAACAGTTGGTTGAACGCAGTCATGTGCATTGGTGCTCCACGCTACACTCCTACACCAGAGATCGTCCACACCATCTTGGTTGCACTTTAGAATGGCGAGTGCAGTAGCAACACAACCCACAGAACACGGGAAACTTAGTGTCCTGACATGGAATGTGAACGGACTTGGTAATAAGATTAAAAGAGGACTGGTGAACTCCTACCTTAAAAGACTACGCCCAGATATAACTTTCCTACAGGAACCTCATCTTAAGGGAACTAACTGCCCCTTCATAGCCAGGGGGCGCCATAAAGTTCTGGCACACGCAGGCTACACAACTGATTCAAGAGGGGTAGCAGTCATTATAAAGAACACCACCCCATTCTGTACTACGCGCACCTGGGTAGACCCTCTGGGGACCTGTGTGGGGGTTCAGGGGACATGGCGTAGACGCACATACACGCTTATATCAGTATACGCACTGCCCAAACTGCAGGCGAACACACTTAGGACACTGGCCAACATACTCCTCGACACGTCTGACACCATTCAAATAGTAGGTGGAGACTTTAACGATGTAATGGAAATAGGGATGGACCGATCAGGGGCGCCAGCTAAGGGGGGGAGCCGGACCCCCCTAGCCCAGCTGATTGCCACTATAGGCCTCACGGATGTCTGGAGATGGTTGCACCCGGGCCAATCAGTCTATTCATTTTACTCGTCCGCGCATAAGGTATTCTCGAGACTGGATTACATATTCATGTCCAGACAGGACTTGACTGTAGATGCTGCTGCGGAATATAAGGCGAGGGGAATCTCCGACCACTCACCACTGTTAGTGAGAATGGGTCAGAATCGGGGAGCCGAAGGGGCCTCCTGGCGCCTTGCTGCCTGGGACCTCCAAAATGCAACAGTACTGAGAGGTGTGAGAGCGGATGCGCGGGTCTACATCGCCGAGAATGAGGGATCAGTTGACTCAGGGGTGACTCTTTGGGAAGCCTTGAAGCCTGTGATGCGGGACAGAATACAAAATAGACTGGGAGAGGAAAGGAGAAAACTCCAGGGGGAAGTGGCTGCAGTTGAGCGGGCCATCGTAGACTTAGAGAGAGAACACCTGAGTACGAGAAATGTCGAGACTCTTCGGAGACTGGTTGATAAACAGCACCAATTTAGAGAACTAGTGACGGACGAGGCAAAGACTCAAAACCTGGCCACCCTTCACCGCCTCTACGACGTTGGGGATAAATCAGGCAAACTCCTGCCGTGGCTTAGTAGAAAGGAACGGGCAACTGGATGGGTGGACCACATTAGAGATGCAGAAGGGGTGCTTGTTAGCACTGAGGCACACATTGCTGAGACTTTTGCTACTCATTACGAACGCTTCTACACCGCCAGAGACTTAGGGACTTGCGAAGATGCTCTTAAATATATGGAGCAGACCGACCTTCCCTCATTGCATCCTGAGGCCCTTAAGACACTTGAGGCTGACATCACAGTGGAAGACATCTCTGTGGCCATTGCTCGACTAAGATCTGGTAAAATACCGGGACCAAATGGTTTCCCGGCGGAATTTTTCAAGTGTACGGCGGACATTTTGGCTCCCCACTTGAGGAACCTCTTTATGGGAGCATATCAGGAGGGGAGGCTCCCCCCAGACCTCTCTAGGACGACAATCATCCTGATTCATAAAGAGGGCAAACCACGAGAGGACTGCGCGTCCTACCTACCCATTTCCCTCCTGAATACTGAGGTGAAGCTCCTCGCGACTGTCTTGGCGCTACGATTGAGGTCGGTGATCCCGGACCTCATACACTTAGATCAAACCGGCTTTCTGCCAGACAGGGCCACCAAGCTAAACCTTAGACGCACCCACAACTGGCTACAGGAGGTGAGAGATAGAGAGTCACTGTGCTGGTTTCTCTCCCTTGACGCTGGGAAAGCCTTCGATGCGGTCCATTGGCCATTCCTGGAGGGTGTCCTACATAAATTTGGCTTTGGCCCTAAGTTTCAGACTTGGGTCCGGCTCCTCTATACCACACCGCGAGCTAGGGTGAAGGTGAATGGGAAACTTTCACGTGAATTCCAGATCCAGAGAGGGACTCGACAAGGATGCCCTCTGTCCCCCCGCCTATTCACACTTACCATCAAGATACTAGCAGCTAGGGTCTGGCAAAACCTAGGAATCACTGGATTCAGAAGAATGGATACAGAACTGGCACAAGAGAAGCTATCCCTCTACGCGGATGATGTACTCCTATACATTACCAACCCAGAAACCAGTGTCCCGGAGCTATTCCTGGAACTGGAATGCTATGGTAGATACACCGGCTACAAAATAAACTGGCATAAATCGATCCTGTACGACCCAAGGGGCAGTGCATGCTGGACGACATTGCCAGGGCAACTAATCACGACGACGGAGGGCTTTCAATATCTCGGGATTTACATCACCCTTGATAGGAAACTATCGCTTCAGAAAAACATAGAGAGGATCATGCTGAACTCCACAGCTGATATGGAGCACTGGAGACAGCTACCACTTACACTCTTAGGTCGAGCGGCCATGTATAAGATGATTATTCTCCCCAAATATTTATACGCTCTACAGAATAAATATTATTTACTCCCGGAAGCGATACTGCATAAAATCCACTCGGATCTTAGGGCTTTTCTCTGGCTAGGTAAACAACCTAGAATAGCACTGACCACTCTCCAAAGGCACCAATATAGTGGAGGAATCTCGCTGCCAAACCTAGAAGCCTACTACTGGGCGGAACACATGACCCCGATTAATGAATGGCTACATACCCAGGCAGACCACCCCACATATGCCCTAGAACGACACAAGCTGTCCCCACACAATCTACTGTACTACCTGTACGGGGGTTCTGTGCGGAAGCCGCTGCTTCCAGTGACTGTTATTACATTACTTGCATGGAACAAGGCCACGAAACGTACGGGCTGGGAGAAAAAACCCACCCGGCAGACGCCATTATGGCACTGCAAATGGCTAACTGAACTTCATAAACTTAAGGGATTTCAACGTTGGGATGACATTGGAATCTCCACCATAGGAGACGTGATCGCCAAGGGGGAAATGAAATCTTTTCAGACCCTAAAGTCCGAGTTTGGGCTTCAACACTCACAGCTCTTCAAATACACGCAGCTGTGTCATGCTTGGCGGGCACAAAACATACACTTACATGGGCTCCCAGAATATGCACCACTGGAGGGTAGGCTCCTGCAAGAACAGATTCAGGGAAAGGCGGTCTCACTCACTTACAAAACCTTAACCAACAATATGCTAGGGGATCTGGGGACACTTAGAAATACATGGGGAGATGAGATGGGAGAACTTGAGGACTTAGATTGGGACATAGTATTGATGCATCCCCGGGTGGTGGCGATTAAGTCTAGGCTCCGACTCATCCAATACAATGTGCTTCACAGAACCTATTATGATAGGGTGAGACTTCATAAAATGGGGAAAATAGAGGACACTAGATGCCTCCGATGCCACAGAGAAGACAGAGATTTTTATCACATACTATGGACATGTGATGTGATTCAAATCTATTGGAACCACATCTTTATGGAACTGAGGGAGGTATTGGAGGTTCCACTTATACAGGAGCCCAAGCTGGCTCTCTTGGGAATGACTAACGACGTGGACCTACCGGGCCCTCTCCTAACCTTTCTGGTTTTGGCCTTTGTGGTAGCCAAAAGAGACATAGCGAAATACTGGGGGTCACCGACTTCCCCGGAGTTAGAGGAATGGAGAAGAGGGCTGGATCTCTACATGGCTGCCGAGAGAGTGACCTATAAAGCTAGAGGGTGTCCAAGGAAGTTCTGTAAGGTTTGGACCAGGTGGCAACACTATCATGGTTTGGATGGGGGGCTGGGAGGGAGGTGAGCTCAATACCAGTTTACAAGTCTACATGGGCACCTGAGGGAGGGTCTTGGAGGGGACGCTGAGAGATACCTGCACATCGGATCTATGGACACTGAACATGTATTATATGAAACGTAACAGCAAAGTACGATTCTGGAAGGGTGGGCGAGGGGGTAGGGGGTTGAGTGCTGCTAATTACATGACTGTACTGTTAAGTTATGAACAAATTGCAAATAAAAATAATAATAAAAAAAAAGGAATACCCCTAAAGAAATTTAGAAGGAAAAAAGCCCATGGAGGTATTGCTACTCCTGATCTATACTTGTATTTCTGTGCCTTTCATCGAAAGAACTTTCAACAATTGTTGACGGAAAGTTCAACTTTCTCCCCACTATGTAAGGCCCTTACAACTAACCTCTCTCACAAGGCATGCTTATTTTTCTTAAAATTTAGCCACCTAAAATGTTTTAAGAAGGTGAAATTGAAGATTTTGGTGGCAGCAACTAAGCTTTGGTCTCAGGTGAGACGATTCCTGAACATTCCCTATTACAATGATGCCGCACCGATTTGGGACTCTACAGGCATGCTGGTCTGTTTGGAGGATGCCCTCGTCGTTCCCCTTCACTCTTGTGGCATTAATACATGGGGGCAACTCATTGTTGACACCAAATTAATTTCTTGGCCACACTTCTCTGTGATTTGCGAGAATTCGGTTTCGAAATTTAAATATTACCAATTGTCAAGCTGGGTAAAATCCATTAAAAAAGAGTTAGAAGGGAAAATGGACTTGGCGTCAAAGATCTTCACACAACAAACAACACTGAAAGAAGTGGCAGAGTGGTTTTGGCTGTTTGTCCAAAATGGAGAAGAGATGTAGGCCTGATTTACAGAGATATGGAAGAAGGACCTGCTGAACGAAGATCTTGAAAAAATAGGGCAAGTATCTTTGTCCCTTCTATGGTTTTACATGAATTCTGCACCTTTAAAAAAGAACCATCTCTTCACAGTACACAAAGCTTATTGGACACCACAGAAACTGTCACGAATGGGGAGTCGGGAGACAAAGAAATACCCGAAATGTGGAGAAGATAGTGCAAATGAGGTGCATATGTTTTGGAGCTGCCCTGCAATACTTTCTTTTTGCCAGAAAGTTGGTAAGATCATGTCAGGTGTTATGTTTGTTTAAAATAATAAAGTAGGGGAACGAAATCTATGAAATTAAAGAAGTAGGGGCAAGCCGTGCCCTGCCATTCTTGCCCACTTCGACCACTGGGTGTTACCATTTAGTAGTGAAATATCACAATTTATTTACAAGAGTCGACATACTGATACTACAGATGTGATCCCAAAAAAGAAACATTTTGTAAAGCAGCACCTGTCCTTTTAATTGAGACGACCTGCTTTAAAAAAAAAATCCTGCTTCAGAAAGCAAATGCTAGGATAATGGTGCACTGTTCCTTGCAGGCCACCATTCCTTCATTCACAGCTATTTGCTGGGGTGTCGGAAATGTTGCCCTGCCTGTTAAAATTAATTAGGCAGGTTGTTTTGAAACCCTCTGCAAATGGGCATATTGCATTGAGACCGTAAAGTACATAGGTCACATCAATATCTACATACCCGTTGGCTATGGGTTTTCAAATGGGCCATTGTACATATGTCCCTATCTTCCCTTGAGTTGTGTATCACAACATGGATGACAACACAGGCTTTTCCATCTCCAGTCTCCCGCTTTAGGAGTACTAACAATCACTGTGTGACATATTGCATATCTTTAAACGTAAAGGAATATATCTTTTATTAACTTAGCTGTATATACACACAGTGCTGATGCTTTTTCATATACCCTGAAAATGCAAGGGTGTGTTGGTAATGGATTGTCAATTCACACATCATGTAGCATTTCCACAATATTTGGCAAAATCACCATTACGTTGTTGGTGATAATAAAAACGCAGCTGCATGGGTTTGTGCAGCATGTTGAATCACCAATCTGTTGAAAGTGGGTGTGACCCAGGAAAGCCAATAGGTCTGTTTTTAATCTGATATGACACACACACATCATTTGTGTGGGACTGTGTTTCAAAGGAATACCATATTAACGTCAGTGCGAATGCTGTAGCAAATGCTCATTATGCTTGCTTCTGCTACGTGACAGAAAGGCCTGATTGCTCGTTGGTGACTAGGCAAGTTATCTTCTGTTAGCTTCATAGTGGTGTGAGCATCTAAAAACAGAATCACCCTACTTTAAAATGTACAGGGGTGGACGGACAGCATACTAGTTGAAACAGTGCTTACATGACAGATGGGGAAAGCCTCATTAAGTTAGTCAAGTGACCCATATTTTTTGGCAGCAGTACAGTCTTAGACAGGTTATATGGGGGCTTACATGAATAGAACATGCAGAGATGCTCATTGGAACCTTCAACATCAAACCATGGAATATAGTTTAAACAACTAGTAAGCAAGGAAATGTACTGAAATAGACCCTTTACCAACAGTTTATTCATCATTAACTAGAGGTTTTCTCAAACTTGCAGGGGAATCTACATTCCCCATTGACTCTTCGATAGAGTCCAGGCCATTAGGAGATCCCCATTTGATTAATTTTGAGCACCTTTAAAAAATAATCAAAATCAGACTTTTTAGAAGAGAAATGTTTGATCTGTGGTCTTCAGCCCACTTACAGGCCTCATATTTGCTTGCTCCATCATCTGTCTCATATTCTTTGTCATCATTTGTTCCTGGCATGCATGGTCATGCCTCTTCTTGTGTTTAGCCCTCCCCACAGAGCATGGACCAAGTACTTGTAAACATCCACTGCTCCAGTCTATACGACTATTTAAGGCTAACTTTTTTCTTTCTTTTTCAGCAATCTACACAGTGCTCATGCTTTTACCAGCTCTAGCTCCTCCCACCCGCCCTCATGCTATGTCCTCTAGATCCCTCCCTCCCTATCAATCTTTCCCGATCATTGCTGATTTTCATTGCCCCACATCCTCCCTTGCATCGCTGCGTGCTCCCTCGCACCACCGGTGCTTGCCCCATCCACAAATTACCCCCTCTCATTTCACCGCTTTTACCTTGGTTGCTGCTTTCCATTTACCCCACCTCCTCCCTCCCATCTCTGCTTGCCCCTTCACTACTTTAAACCCCCATTGTAGTCTGTTTTGTTCTAGTGATTGGTGGTGTTCTGCCTTTTGATGTCCTGTTAGTGTATAGCTGATGTGTTGATTGGAGCATGTGTGCATGGCTGCTATTACTTGGCACATGTGTAGTCTCTGTTTATTTTCTGAGCGTGTGAGTACTAAGTGTGTTAGTGCTTGCACCAAATGTGGTCGTTCGTCAATGGTGTTTATAGCTGGAAAATCAGACCTCAAGTGAATAAAGTATGTCAGAACTTCTAAAGTACCTGTGCCTTCTGTTGTAATGGCATAGCCATGTTTCTCCTGTGCAAAATGATTGAACTGTTCCGTGTCTCACCTTGCTGCTTCTCATTTCATAGGGTGGTATTCTATTTCCTCAAATTTCTCCCATCAGGACACTTTTTATTTTTCGCATTCACCGGTGAAGTGTTTCTGTGCACCATTGTTGCTTAACTTGAGTTCTCACATAAAAGCCAGACTGAGTCTTGATGTCATCAAGGTCTGCCTGCCCCTCAGTGTCCTTGGCAAAAGTAGTCCTTTTAAAGTGGGTGCAGGTGGGATGTATTTCCTCATGTTCACTACTGTAAACCAGCTTAACACTGTGATTCTTTCTGTTTTTTTGTGTGCAGTTTTATATAGTGCCCAAACGACCCGAAGGTAGTGGAGAGCTTTACATTAGCACCAGATACATTTTTGGCAGTTTTATATACTGCCATCACCACACGAAAGGTGTTGGAGTGCTTTGCAATAGCACCAGTTCCTTTACACAAGGGCACATTCATTTTTGTAGGCACAGGGAGATTAAGTGATTTGCCCAGAATCAAGGATGTTAAGCTGATAACGAAACTAAAACCCGGTTTCCCAGCTCCATTGTTGGCAGCTCTGGCTCTTCCACCACATCCTCTCCCAAGAGGATACCAGATGGTCTCCCAAGCCTCGGCCTCAAATCCAGATTTTTGAGATTCCGGGCAAATCTCCCAGTGGCTGACTGCATTTGCTGTTGGTTGCCTTCCATTTCCCATCCGTCACTGCTTGCCCTCGCTGAACTCTGTTGCACTGATCCCCTCTTCCGCCGACTTTTTCACATTTTTATGTGTAGTTTGATGTAGTGCCAACACCACTCCAAGGGTATTAGAGTGCTTTACATAAGCACCAGTTACTGTTTTCGTGAAGTCTTGTATAGCTTCAACATCACACAAAGGTATTGGAATGCTTTACATTTGCACCAGTTACTTTTTTGTGTGCAGCTTTGTATAGCACCAACACCACCCAAAGGTATTGGAGCGCTTTACATTAGCGCCAGTACTTTACACAATGGCACATTCATTTTTGTAGGCATGGCAAGATTAACTGATTTGCCCCAAATCAAGGATGTTAAGCCTACGCTGAAACTCAAACCCAGTTTATCAGCTCCATAGTAATCATCTCTGGCCCATACGACACATCCTCTTCCAAAAGGACGCCATATAATGTTCCTAGCCTCGGCCGGAGTTCCACATTTTGTAATTGCGGATAAACCACATAATCTCCCCGTTTTCACAGCAAGCATTGGCCAAGCAAGTAGGTTTCACCTGTGAAAAATCTATTGTTTTTAGGTCTCGGCTAGACAGCGCATGCGTTGCTCGGCTGTCTCGAAGAGACGATTTGTGTTCCATCTGTGGGCTAAAAGGCCACTCATATTCAAATTTAGCGTCGCTCTAATATTCTTTGATGCCATTTGTCATGATATACGGGTGTCATGACCTCATCTTGTGTTTGGCCCTCCCATAGTGCAAGACAAATACTTGTCTCCTTACACTGCTCCAGGCTTGAGGAGCTATTTTTGCTTTGTTTTCAAGCACTCCATAGGAGTACTCATGTTTTCAGGCTGTCTCCCTGGTACATATACACACATACCACAAAAATGTATCCGTGTGTACATAAACTAATGCATTTCTTAAAAGTTTGCTGAAACATGAACAGAACATGTTTATTTTTTCATTGCATGATTCGATGGAACTGGAGCGCTTGCTTCGTCTTGCCAGAGCGCGTAAAAGGCCAATGGTTTTGGAGCACTTTAAGTGCTCACCAGTTACATGCTACAATGCTAACCTACTAACCCAGAGTCTCAATCCTCTACAATGCTATCTTGCTAACCCATTTATTTTATTTTTTTATTTTACTGGCTTGTATAGCGCTGGTCTCGACTCCCTAGGGAGCATCTCCGCGCTTTTGACATCCGCCACATTTGGAAAGGGAGCACGTATGCTGTCTATTGGCTGAAAAGGAAGGTCTTTAGCATTTTCCTGAATGGAAGATATTCTGTGCACAGCCTTAGGGTGATGGGAAGGCTATTCCAAAGAGACGGTCCAGCTATAGAGAGAGCTTTACTGCCCTGCCTTGCCTTTCTTGCTCTGGGCACTACTAGAAGGCCTTGTTCGCTAGAACGAAGTGGGCGTGGGGGTTTGTAAGGGACAAATTTGGTGGCCAGGTATGCCGGACCCATACCGTTGAGACTCTTGTGTATGGTACAGCCTACCTTGAATTTAGCCCTTTGTCTGATAGGCAGCCAATGAAGCTTTTCTAGAAGGGGTTTGGAAGGTGAACGGGGGGGTGCGTTTAAGACCAGACGGGCAGCCGTGTTCTGGACCACCTGTAGTCTTGCCATGACTCCCTCATTGGCAGCCAGAAACAGGGCGTTGCAGTAGTCTAAACGACTCATGACTAATGCCTGTACCAAAGTTCTTCTGCTGTCGTCTGGCAGGAGGGGGAAGATCTTACGTAGCATACTGATTATGTGGAAGCAGGATCCCACCACCTGGTTGGCAGAAGCTCAATCCTCTACGGAGGGATTACTAGCTACCCTAATCACAGAAATCAGAGAAAAATTTGCAGTTTCAGAAAGTAACCAGACGAAAATTCAAGCAGTTTGTGAAACGTTAGAAATTAAACTGAATGACATTACGGAAAGAGTAAGAGCTACGGAGACGGCCATGGAGGATTTCACGAAACAAGTAGAAAAAAACATATCAGAAATTTCAAGATTAAAGAATAACGATAAAGATCTAAGGGAGAAACTGGAAAGTTTAGAAAATAATGCAAGAAGAAACAACATCAGGCTCTTGAATATACTAGAAGATGCGGAGGGAGGAGATATAAGATCTTTCATAATTAACCTTCTTAGAGAGTTGCACCCCGACATAGATAAACAGTCCCTAGAGGACGACATATAAAGAGCTCGCCGGGGCCCCTTAACCAAAACACCTGGAGAAAAAAAATCTGAGAAGGATCCTAGTTAACTTTAAGTCTTATGCACTAAAGGAAAAGATCCTGGCGGGGGTCTAAAAGTAGCAGTGTTTAACAAAGGGGGCTGGTCATTCCGCATCAGATCAGATATTTCGCACATCACACAGCAAACAATGGGAGTTAGGGAAATCTATGCAAGAATTAAGGCGCTTGGGTGCCACAGCAAATCTACGCTTCCCTGTCTCTCTAAAATTGTGTTGGAATAACAAAATGTTTAACTTCAAAGATCCCGCAGAGGCAAATGCCCTGATTGCCCAAATAAAAAGCACATTCAAATGAGAAACGCTAAAATCCTGCCTGGTTAGAGACAGAGTCCGAAACCTAGAGGTATTTTCGTTATACCTCTAGCATCAAGGGAGGGTTCCTCAGGGCGGGGAGGGTAGGATCACAAACCAAATCCAAGATTTAGTTATTATACACAGGGTGAGGGAGCATGTGGGTAAAAAGAAAAAAATATATTTGTGAATAACAGTCAAATATTTCAAATTGGTCTAGATAGACTTGCGATTTCCTCTTTAAATGTAAGCAGCATTCTTAAAACGCATTCCTGTAATACTTCGGTCTTCTGGGATGGACGCAATTAGGACAGGATTAGCTAAAAGCTAGAAAATTATGTCACAGAATGTTAATGGTCTTAGGGACCCTTCCAGAAGAAAGAGAATCCTAGAATATTCAAGACTCTCTGATAGCAATGTATTCTTTATTCAAGAATCACATTTGCTTAAAGTAGAATGGACATCAATTAAAAAAATCAAAAATGGTTAGAACATTGTATTTTCCCAACTCAAATGTGTACAATAAAAGGGGTTGCTCTTTTGTTTAGAAAAGCTGCCCAAGTTATGCTCGGGGAGTGCACGGTTGATCCCCTAGGTAGGTGGGCAATCGCTAGGGCTAAAATAAATGGTTCCTGGCTGACTTTTGTACAGTATTATACACCTAATTTAGACGACTCAGCTTCATTATACACTCTATTCCTTAACTTAACTAGTACAAATGACCCTATCATATTTGGGGTGATTTTAACTTGGTTTTAGACCCGAGCCAAGACTCAACCTCAAGCAGAGCAGTGGTAATTACACAAAATATGAGAGTTGCCCTTGCGTGGAAAACCAAAGCTGACCAGTCTATAAATTGGATAAAGGACCTCTGACGTTCAAGCACCGGTAACATCATTAAGGATGACTCTTGGATTGAGGAGGCCTTTGTTCAATTTTTCCAAAATCTGTACACAGAAGAGACGGTATTAGATGAAGATTATATGGATGATTTTCTTTCAGAGTTAGATCTTCCTTCTCTTCAAAGTAACAAAGAAAGTCAACTAAACCGCCCCATAACTCTGGAGGAAGTAGCTCAAACCATTAGCACTTTAAAAAAGGGGAAAGCTGACGGCCCTGACTCTATTCCAAATGAGATTTATGTTATTTTAAAGGAAGAACTTGCGCCTTTTCTTTTTCAATTGTTAATTTGGCCTTTACAGAGGGTCATAACATCCCCGTGTCATGGGAAAAAGCTACCATAACTATTCCATTAAAACCAAACAAGAACCCAAGATCCTGTGAATCTTACAGGCCTATTTCGCTTTTAAATAGCGTCCATAAATTATACACCCAGATTATAACTAAACGCCTGGATAAGGTAATAGGACCACTTATACACCTAGACTAGAAAGGGTTTATGAAAGGGAGGCAGCTTTGCGAATTAACGCATGACTTAATCGGGGCAATAGACATGGCGCAGATTTATAGGATCGCAATAGCAGTAATGACCTTCGATGCTGCTAAAGCATTTGACCGGGTTAGCTGGTCTTTTCTATTTAAAATGATTCAGTGCCGTAATCTAGGGGAAACCTTCTTAACAGCAATTAAAGGCATATATAATGATCCCCTCTGCTAAAATCCTCATTAACGGTAATTAGGCTTTCCTGTTTTCAGTTTCTATTTTTGGTAGATTCTGGTGGGGTTTTTTCAGTGTTTTCAAGTGATTTCAATACGTTAAAAATACATACAGTGGTTATCAGTGGTTACACATTTTCGCGCCATTAAAAACAACAGAAACAGTGTTTTTCCGGTGTTTATGCAACTTTTTGCTTTTATTATTGTTTGCTTTCTGCACTGATAGTGCATGATATATAGCCACTGTTTGTATAGTGTATATGAGATCCAAATAGATTTTTGCAGATTAAATTTATTGAAGTACACCATACAATACTTATTCAGTGAGCCTTGGTCTTGTGTGCTCGCTTTTTCCTTCCTATGTAAACTTCTGTGAAAAGGCCCTCTCAACATTGGCGCTTCAGAAGGGCAACGCCAAAACAGCCAGTACACAATTTGTTAACCCTGGCCACTAACATAGCTTTCCATGCAAATACAGGGGCACTTGAAGATTGCGATTATCAAGGCAGGGTCTGCAACAGTTGCATTGAGCTGGGTGCTTATGCCCTCAGAGTTATTGAAGCGGTCAAAAATTAAGCAGCACTTCTGAAACTACAGAGGAAATTCCTCTTTACGGAAGGGATCTATAACTTTTTTTTAATATGTCCACTACAGCAGTTATGCTTTTCTGTAAAAATCAAAGAATGCAGTAGAGTGTACTTTTTCACATCACTATTAATATGAGACCAAGGATCCTCACATTTCTTGCCTTGGAATCATCACTCAGCAAAAGTTCTGTAAATGGTTGCCACATGGATAATATAGCATTCACAACCCCTTGGACCATCAGCTAAAGTACACAGTTGTGATGACTCTCTCTTTGATGCCAATATTTGCATTTTAGTTCCTGTGCATAGGAAAACAGTGCACCAGAATGGACTAAAAAGTCAATAGCATTCCTCATTAACTCTGAAGATTGTAAAGATGCTTTCAGCATACCATCTAACAAGCAGCAAGGATCTCCTACAGGGAAGCCCTTCAGCTCAGGTATCAATTTTGACAGGTCATCACACAAAATGTTCATATACATAGCAGGAATCACTGCAAATACAAACAATATCACTCCAATCTTTGTTGAACTTAGAAAGAACCTTTTTTTGCAGAGAATTACAAGTGACACTGCGTTCCATGTTTTCCAAAAGTCTGGTGTCATATTTTCACCACTATTCGAGATTCTTGGTGATGCTCTTTTCACATATACATGTCACTTTACCCTGCATTGAATGTTTAAAGCCTGAGGTGTGGGCAATTCACCTACTATCAATACTGACTCACTAGAAACTGAGGGCTGATGTATTAAGGGTTTTTACCCACTCTCTGTGGGGAAATGTGATAATACATATTAGGAAAGATTCTTATGAAACCAGACATTTTAACTATCAGTAAAATAATCAAACACAGCTAAAATATCAAATATGATTTTGATATTTCCTGATTCTCTACAGTTTATAAAATAATTAAACAAAACCTAAAACATGCTTCTAAATCCTGCATCTTTAGACCAAAGACAACAAAACTGAAAAAAAGCAAAAGGAAGAAAACAATATTTTAGGGATATCCCTAAACAACAAAACTCAAGCAGATTAAGGTTAGCCCAGTCTTTCTTACTGCTATCTTATATAACAAAGTTACATTGTATTAGCCCCTTCAGGAAAAAAAATGACTCACTCTCTTTTTCCTTTCTTTGAATGGCATTTAGTTTGTGGTTGTGCAGATGTTTTTTCAGTGTTTATATGTTTTCACTGGTGAGGGCTATTTCTCTTTCAGTGGGGGTTTATCAGTTATTTTAGGTTTAAACCTAAAACCGGACAGCCTAACGGTAATCTTACAAGATCAATAAAAATAGGTAGTGGGACTAGACAGGGCTGCCCCCTTTCTCCTTTACTTTTTAATATATATATTGAACCCCTTGCATGCAAATTGAGAACCTGTTGGAATATCATTCCCTTTAAATGTAATAGTTAAGAGAAGAAAAAAATCGGTCTATATGCCAGTGATCTTATAATTTTCACTGGTGACCTAGAGAAATCACTCCCTGTGATATGGGATGAGTTAGAGAGCTTTGGGAGGGCATCTGGATATCTGATCAATCAACAAAAAACAGAATTGATGAAATGGAATACCCTCTTTAGGAGTGATTTCACAAAGAAGGAAAACAGATATCTTGGTGTTCAAATAGTCTATAATATTGACAAGGTAGCCCAGGTTAATTTAGAAAAAGTCACAAAGAAGGTCACATCACAATTGCAATCATGGGGTGCTCTCTCTCTTTCTTTTTTTGGGTAAGTCGAACCTCCTAAAGATGTCAAACCTCCCTAAATACACTTTCCTATTCAATTCTATCCTGTTAGATTTTCCAAAATCTGGTTTAAGAAGGTGCAAGGGATCTTCTCCAGTTTTATCTGGGGAAATAAATGTCCAAGAATACCCCTAAAGAGGAGGCGTGGCCAGCAGCATGGCCGGGTAGGACGTGCCTCTGCGTGGCTCCCGGAGAACTGCTCTAGATAAGACATATAACATGGCTAAAACTTACAAAAACCGGAAAATTAACGATCGGACTGGTGGCTGCATCTGTGGAGCTAAGAGTTCCGAACAATACTCTCGACCGCGAGCTGAAATTCAACTCGTAAAGTTCGCTGGCGCGAAACCCCTTCCCTTAAGATGGCGGTTGGCGGCGCTCCGTTGGCCTGAATACAGCTACACCCCGACCTGGGAGCCTGCCGCATTTGGAGTTTTCACTCATCCGGGACCGGAGGGAGAGCCCGGCTGGCAGCAGAGCGACCCCCGCGCCACCCCCCTCTGTGAGTTACTATCAAGGGCGCCGGGAACACCGGTGATTGCGGGGGCTGAGAGAGCGTCCGGTGGAGACCTGACTCCCGGCCGGGCCCGGCTACGGGCTGTGTGAAGACCGCGAGGGAGCCGTCACGGAGGAGGGCTACAGGAATTGTGGCCCAGGAGAGGCCGAGAGGCGGGGACGCCCGGAGGATCTATCAGGGGGCCTCCCTTGATCGGCGACCAGACACCACCTGAGCTGCCGAAACCAGCTCCGACGAGGCATGCCGCCGACCAGCGGGGACACAGCCTGCGGCAGCGATACCCCCTCGTAGGGGACTGCGACATCGAGAGCCAGTTGGATATGGCAGACGCCTGCAGTGGCCGGTGAGTGAACGACTGCCCTCCCCCCTCCTGCACGGACAAGGATCTGATCCTGACCCCTCTGTGCGGTGGCCGGGACCCACGGCCTGGGACATTACTGTCTGAGCACGGGCGCCCGCAGGGGAGACACGCTGAAGAGGAGGTCCCCGCCGCGCGACGACCCCGGCCTGCACCATATCGGGATCTAACCCGCGGCGGTGCCTGAGACCCCGGAGCCCCGACCCCGATGCACTGCGCCCCTCCCGGGGAGGCCTGAGGTACGGGACTCACCTGAGAGTGCCTGGGGGACCCCGCTGAGCCTGCGATCCGTCATTGCTGACAAGAGGTCTACCACAATAGCCACATTGGGGCCGGACTTTCTGAGGGCCTTCCATTGCCGCTGACAGCTGGGGAGAGAGCCCGCTACTGGCTGCGTAAATTGGCTGGTGGCGCGGCCCCTCCGGTGTGTACACGAGAGCCGCACGGATATCGACTCAGCCCCTCACCCTCTCCGCCCACTCTGCCTCTCCGCTCAAGGCGGCTCGCTAGCCTAGACGTGAATCGGGCGAGCCACCGCCCCCCACCGTCACCCAAGTCAACTCCGGAACAGGACGGTAAGGCGAGATGGGGAAGAGAGATCCGGTGGCGAGACCGGCAAGGCAGGAAACCATCAACAACTATGCCACGACACGGGCACAGAAGGAGACGACCCCGGTGGGGCCGGGCACCCGCACGGATACCGCCATGCTTCTCGAGGCGATCCAAGCCTCAAGGACAGATATACAGGACTCAAGAGCGGCATTGGAGACTAAAATAGGCGAGGTGGGCTCTGAAGTCCTTTTGTTGCGCCAAGACTTCGGGAATTTGAATGAGAGGGTGACCACAGCGGGGACCAGAATCGGCGAAGCAGAAGATTCCCTCACCACCCTCCAAAAAGATATGGCGGAGCTACAAGCATCACACAGACAGATGCTGTGGAGAGTGGATGATGCCGAAAATAGGGTGAGACGGAACAACCTACGCTTTGTGGGCTTTAGAGAGGGCATCGAGAAGACAGATGTAGCGGCCTTCTTACATTCCAGGCTAACGTCAACGTTTCCACAGGCCCCTTTTTCAAACTGTTTTGTCATCGAAAGGGCACACAGGGCCTTGTTAGTGAAACCGCCGGAGGGGGCGCGACCGAAACCGATCATTGCACAGTTTCTTAATTTTGCGGACAGGGATCTCATTCTGAGAGAAGCAAGAAAAAAGGGAGAACTTCGATTTGAAAACACGAATATCATGATCTTCCCAGACTACAGTCAGGATGTACAGAAACAACGATGCTCCTATGACTCAGTGAAAGCAAAGCTGCGAGATTTGCACATATCGTACATGCTGCTCTTCCCAGCGAAATTGAAAGTTCTTTTCAAGGGCAGGTCTCACTTTTTCAACCGACCGGAGGAGGCCTGGCAGTGGTTGGAGGAGCGCCCCCTGCTACGAGAAGCCGAGGAGGAAGGTCGCAGAATCCGAACCAAAATGGCGGCCGCCAATTTTCGGAAGAGTCCGCCCAAGTCTCAAAGGTAGCAAAATCCACAGACGAGAAGACACTCGCAATTACCTCCATATCCGGATCACCCCGCGGCGGGCCGAGGGGGCCGGAACAAGGCTACGCCTGCAGAGGAGGATCGGGTGCCGGGATCCAGGTTCAGCTGCCTGGCACACCACACAGATGCGGAGGCGGGAGACGAGGGAAGTAGTCATATGTCGGACTTGGAAGAACCGACGGAACAATCTCTTAATCCTCTAGTCACAGCAATCCGAGAGCTGGAACAAGGAGCGATTGGCAATTCAGACGAGCAAGACATTGAAACGCAAGATTCCCACTCCTGAGGAAAGATGGAGCTGAGATCTGAAACAGCAGTTCTTTGTTCTGGGGACACGCAAGTTACAAGCACTTTTCTTTTGGTGTGGACTCATACCATTGTTTGTTGGTCTGCTGGCTCTTCTATCGCCCCACAAGGCACGGGTAGACCCGTCCTACTGTTAGCTGGGCAGTCGAGACACGAGGGATCCGGTGGGAGCTCCAGATAGAGCCTTAGAGATAACCTAGTTGGGGTTGCTAGTGGGAGGGCGACAGACCTTTACCACCTGAAAGTCCTGTAAGTCAATTTTTGCACGGATGGGATGGACGGGAGGAAAAGGTGGGGAGGGGGAGGGTGGGGTTGGGGATCTTCGAACAGTTTTGTTGGAGGGAAGTGGGTTGGGGGGAGGGGGAAACAGTTGGTTGAACGCAGTCATGTGCATTGGTGCTCCACGCTACACTCCTACACCAGAGATCGTCCACACCGTCTTGGTTGCACTTTAGAATGGCGAGTGCAGTAGCAACACAACCCACAGAACACGGGAAACTTAGTGTCCTGACATGGAATGTGAACGGACTTGGTAATAAGATTAAAAGAGGACTGGTGAACTCCTACCTTAAAAGACTACGCCCAGATATAACTTTCCTACAGGAACCTCATCTTAAGGGAACTAACTGCCCCTTCATAGCCAGGGGGCGCCATAAAGTTCTGGCACACGCAGGCTACACAACTGATTCAAGAGGGGTAGCAGTCATTATAAAGAACACCACCCTATTCTGTACTACGCGCACCTGGGTAGACCCTCTGGGGACCTGTGTGGGGGTTCAGGGGACATGGCGTAGACGCACATACACGCTTATATCAGTATACGCACCGCCCAAACTGCAGGCGAACACACTTAGGACACTGGCCAACATACTCCTGGACACGTCTGACACCATTCAAATAGTAGGTGGAGACTTTAACGATGTAATGGAAATAGGGATGGACCGATCAGGGGCGCCAGCTAAGGGGGGAGCTGGACCCCCCTAGCCCAGCTGATTGCCACTATAGGCCTCACGGATGTCTGGAGATGGTTGCACCCGGGCCAATCAGTCTATTCATTTTACTCGGCCGCGCATGAGGTATTCTCGAGACTGGATTACATATTCATGTCCAGACAGGACTTGACTGTAGATGCTGCTGCGGAATATAAGGCGAGGGGAATCTCCGACCACTCACCACTGTTAGTGAGAATGGGTCAGAATCGGGGAGCCAAAGGGGCCTCCTGGCGCCTTGCTGCCTGGGACCTCCAAAATGCAACAGTACTGAGAGGTGTGAGAGCGGATGCGCGGGTCTACATCGCCGAGAATGAGGGATCAGTTGACTCAGGGGTGACTCTTTGGGAAGCCTTGAAGCCTGTGATGCGGGACAGAATACAAAATAGACTGGGAGAGGAAAGGAGAAAACTCCAGGGGGAAGTGGCTGCAGTTGAGCGGGCCATCGTAGACTTAGAGAGAGAACACCTGAGTACGAGAAATGTCGAGACTCTTCGGAGACTGGTTGATAAACAGCACCAATTTAGAGAACTAGTGACGGACGAGGCAAAGACTCAAAACCTGGCCACCCTTCACCGCCTCTACGACGTTGGGGATAAATCAGGCAAACTCCTGCCGTGGCTTAGTAGAAAGGAACGGGCAACGAGATGGGTGGACCACATTAGAGATGCAGAAGGGGTGCTTGTTAGCACTGATGCACACATTGCTGAGACTTTTGCTACTCATTACGAACGCTTCTACACCGCCAGAGACTTAGGGACTTGCAGAGATGCTCTTAAATATATGGAGCAGACCGACCTTCACTCATTGCATCCTGAGGCCCTTAAGACACTTGAGGCTGACATCACAGTGGAAGACATCTCTGTGGCCATTGCTCGACTAAGATCTGGTAAAATACCGGGACCAAATGGTTTCCCGGCGGAATTTTTCAAGTGTACGGCGGACATTTTGGCTCCCCACTTGAGGAACCTCTTTATGGGAGCATATCAGGAGGGGAGGCTCCCCCCAGACCTCTCTAGGACGACAATCATCCCGATTCATAAAGAGGGCAAACCACGAGAGGACTGCGCGTCCTACCTACCCATTTCCCTCCTGAATACTGAGGTGAAACTCCTCGCGACTGTCTTGGCGCTACGATTGAGGTCGGTGATCCCGGACCTCATACACTTAGATCAAACCGGCTTTCTGCCAGACAGGGCCACCAAGCTAAACCTTAGACGCACCCACAACTGGCTACAGGAGGTGAGAGATAGAGAGTCACCGCGCTGGTTTCTCTCCCTTGACGCTGGGAAAGCCTTCGATGCGGTCCATTGGCCGTTCCTGGAGGGTGTCCTACATAAATTTGGCTTTGGCCCTAAGTTTCAGACTTGGGTCCGGCTCCTCTATACCACACCGCGAGCTAGGGTGAAGGTGAATGGGAAACTTTCACGTGAATTCCAGATCCAGAGAGGGACTCGACAAGGATGCCCTCTGTCCCCCCCGCCTATTCACACTTACCATCGAGATACTAGCAGCTAGGGTCTGGCAAAACCTAGGAATCACTGGATTCAGAAGAATGGATACAGAACTGGCACAAGAGAAGCTATCCCTCTACGCGGATGATGTACTCCTATACATTACCAACCCAGAAACCAGTGTCCCGGAGCTATTCCTGGAACTGGAATGCTATGGTAGATACACCGGCTACAAAATAAACTGGCATAAATCGATCCTGTACGACCCAAGGGGCAGTGCACGCTGGACGACATTGCCAGGGCAACTAATCACGACGACGGAGGGCTTTCAATATCTCGGGATTTACATCACCCTTGATAGGAAACTATCGCTTCAGAAAAACATAGAGAGGATCATGCTGAACTCCACAGCTGATATGGAGCACTGGAGACAGCTACCACTTACACTCTTAGGTCGAGCGGCCATGTATAAGATGATTATTCTCCCCAAATATTTATACGCTCTACAGAATAAATATTATTTACTCCCGGAAGCGATACTGCATAAAATCCACTCGGATCTTAGGGCTTTTCTCTGGCTAGGTAAACAACCTAGAATAGCACTGACCACTCTCCAAAGGCACCAATATAGTGGAGGAATCTCGCTGCCAAACCTAGAAGCCTACTACTGGGCGGAACACATGACCCCGATTAATGAATGGCTACATACCCAGGCAGACCACCCCACATATGCCCTAGAACGACACAAACTGTCCCCACACAATCTACTGTACTACCTGTACGGGGGTTCTGTGCGGAAGCCGCTGCTTCCAGTGACTGTTATTACATTACTTGCATGGAACAAGGCCACGAAACGTACGGGCTGGGAGAAGAAACCCACCCGGCAGACGCCATTATGGCACTGCAAATGGCTAACTGAACTTCATAAACTTAAGGGATTTCAACGTTGGGATGACATTGGAATCTCCACCATAGGAGACGTGATCGCCAAGGGGGAATTGAAATCTTTTCAGACCCTAAAGTCCGAGTTTGGGCTTCAACACTCACAGCTCTTCAAATACACGCAGCTGTGTCATGCTTGGCGGGCACAAAACATACACTTACATGGGCTCCCAGAATATGCACCACTGGAGGGTAGGCTCCTGCAAGAACAGATTCAGGGAAAGGCGGTCTCACTCACTTACAAAACCTTAACCAACAATATGCTAGGGGATCTGGGGACACATAGAAATACATGGGGAGATGAGATGGGAGAACTTGAGGACTTAGATTGGGACATAGTATTGATGCATCCCCGGGTGGTGGCGATTAAGTCTAGGCTCCGACTCATCCAATACAATGTGCTTCACAGAACCTATTATGATAGGGTGAGACTTCATAAAATGGGGAAAATAGAGGACACTAGATGCCTCCGATGCCACAGAGAAGACAGAGATTTTTATCACATACTATGGACATGTGATGTGATTCAAATCTATTGGAACCACATCTTTATGGAACTGAGGGAGGTATTGGAGGTTCCACTTATACAGGAGCCCAAGCTGGCTCTCTTGGGAATGACTAACGACGTGGACCTACCGCGCCCTCTCCTAACCTTTCTGGTTTTGGCCTTGGTGGTAGCCAAAAGAGACATAGCGAAATACTGGGGGTCACCGACTTCCCCGGAGTTAGAGGAATGGAGAAGAGGGCTGGATCTCTACATGGCTGCCGAGAGAGTGACCTATAAAGCTAGAGGGTGTCCAAGGAAGTTCTGTAAGGTTTGGACCAGGTGGCAACACTATCATGGTTTGGATGGGGGGCTGGGAGGGAGGTGAGCTCAATACCAGTTTACAAGTCTACATGGGCACCTGAGGGAGGGTCTTGGAGGGGACGCTGAGAGATACCTGCACATCGGATTTATGGACACTGAACATGTATTATATGAAACGTAACAGCAAAGTACGATTGTGGAAGGGTGGGCGAGGGGGTAGGGGGTTGAGTGCTTCTAATTACATGACTGTACTGTTAAGTTATGAACAAATTGCAAATAAAAATAATTAAAAAAAAAAAAGAATACCCCTAAAGAAATTTAGAAGGAAAAAAGCCCATGGAGGTATTGCTACTCCTGATCTATACTTGTATTTCTGTGCCTTTCATCGAAAGAACTTTCGACAATTGTTGATGGAAAGTTCAACTTTCTCCCCACTATGTAAGGCCCTTACAACTAACCTCTCTCACAAGGCAGGCTTATTTTTCTTAAAATTTAGCCACCTAAAATGTTTTAAGAAGGTGAAATTGAAGATTTTGGTGGCAGCAACTAAGCTTTGGTCTCAGGTGAGACGATTCCTGAACATTCCCTATTACAATGATGCCGCACCGATTTGGGACTCTACAGGCATGCTGGTCTGTTTGGAGGATGCCCTCGTCGTTCCCCTTCACTCTTGTGGCATTAATACATGGGGGAAACTCATTGTTGACACCAAATTAATTTCTTGGCCACACTTCTCTGTGATTTGCGAGAATTCGGTTTCGAAATTTAAATATTACCAATTGTCAAGCTGGGTAAAATCCATTAAAAAAGAGTTAGAAGGGAAAATGGACTTGGCGTCAAAGATCTTCACACAACAAACAACACTGAAAGAAGTGGCAGAGTGGTTTTGGCTGTTTGTCCAAAATGGAGAAGAGATGTAGGCCTGATTTACAGAGATATGGAAGAAGGACCTGCTGAACGAAGATCTTGAAAAAATAGGGCAAGTATCTTTGTCCCTTCTATGGTTTTACATGAATTCTGCACCTTTAAAAAAGAACCATCTCTTCACAGTACACAAAGCTTATTGGACACCACAGAAACTGTCACAAATGGGGAGTCGGGAGACAAAGAAATACCCGAAATGTGGAGAAGATAGTGCAAATGAGGTGCATATGTTTTGGAGCTGCCCTGCAATACTTTCTTTTTGCCAGAAAGTTGGTAAGATCATGTCAGGTGTTATGGGTCATAAAATAAAATTAACTATACCTTCTATAATTTTTGGGGTACTACTGTGGGATTTATATAATTGACCACTAACAAAAAATCACAAAGCACTTTTCTTCACATTGATCTTGCTTACTCGTAGAGCACTTTTCTTCACATTGATCTTGCTTGCTCGTAGAGAGCTCTGTATTAAATGGATTTTACCCTGCTCCCCTACGGAAAAAGAATGGATCTATTCCATTCAGAGGGTACCCTCATTAGATCAATCTAGTAAACAGAGTAGGAAAACCAAATACTGGGAAATGTGGGATAAATGGGTGGAGATTAATACTCCAAATGTATCACACTAGAACTGTGCACAATATGCAAATTTTTTGCTCTTCTCCTCCTTTTATCTCTTGTTGTTGTTCTCTTTCTTCTTCTTTTTTAAATCTTCTTTTCCCCTTATATGTGTTCTTGGTCCAAAGATTAAGAATATGCTTCAGAGGTTGCTTAGGCAGCAGCGCTGCATTCATCTAAAAAAAGAGGAAAGCACCTGTCTAAAGGTAGAATCAGGATTAGGTGTCATTCTCCAACCAAGACGTTAAAGTTTTGATCCGGAGATTTATGTTATCTTTCTCTCCCTTGTGGAGTGACCAGGGATATACAATACCTTGCTACTTGGGTTGGTTGATGCACTCTTTTGAACTCAAAGCATATGTGGATAAATGAGGACTAAAAAATAAAAAATAAAAGGTTAAGATGCAGTCCCATGAACAGAACGCTTTCACAGCATACCTCCGGTTCTTCGGTCGAAATTGCCTGAGGCGTTTTGAAGAAACATTCTTCTTTCTCAAAGGCTTGACTCGTTATGCTATTGGAGACACACCCTTCTTTTAAACAGATACCATGTCTCAAGATGAATGTTGAATTATGGTCCATGTAGGGTGCCTCCATTCCTACCCTGTATGGGTGCACTCTGTTATATGCTGCTGCCTCAATTAAAGTCCTCAGCTGGAACGCTATCCATGGGTGCATCATTAATCCAGTTTGTCAATGCCCCTTAAGCAGGTAAGGTCAATCCATCACCATGTGGTGCCCTCGTCCGGGCTGGTGCGTCCACTCGTGGCAAGGGCGGCCAAGTTAAATATAAAGCTCACAGTGCCTCCAGGGCCAGAACGTACTACAGTCATTGACTTTTGACAATTTAATGGTAAAGATGCAGTCCCAAGAACAGAACGCTTTCACAGCATACCTCTGGTTCTTCGGTCGAAATTGCCTGACACGTTTCGGAGAAACATTCTTCTTTCTCAAAGGCTTGACTCATTGTGCTATTGGAGACACACCCTTCTATTAAACAGATACCACGCCTCTAGATGGGTGTTGAATTATGGTCCATGTAGTGTGCCTTAGTAGGAGCTTGCACACCCTGGTAATCCTTAAACTTGTTCAACTGTAAAATGTGTAGTGCGACACCTGGTTCGCGCTCTGCCAATGAGTGCTAGATAATGCAAGGACGAACCGATGAACACTTTGTTCAACCGATGCAGGGTGCACAGCCTCGAACTCAAGCCACTACCTTTGTGGCTCCATTATAAAACTTTTAAACAAATTTCACCTGTGTTTATCTGAACATTTTTATCACATCTTCTCGTATTTTTCCTTTCAATTCAAACAAATTACGCAGTAGGTATTGGAAACTTCAAATTTTATTCACGTCATGATGTTAAAAATGGTGACAATCCATGATGGTAAATTCCTCAATTTATTATCAACCATATTCACAGAGGGAAGTTGATGGAGAGGCAAATTTGGCAGATTTGGTGGCTTTAAGAGTTTTTGTTGTGCACATACATCAGTGACCCCTGAAAAAGAGATTATTCTCGAAATGTATTGGGTAGGATATGTATGATGCATAAAAACATAAACAGGCAAGATAAGTGCAGAAAGAGGCAAGAGAAGTGCTAGAAGAAGCAAAAGAGGGGTAGAAAGAAGAAAGAGAAGTGATGAAAGACAACAGAGTTGCAGTAAAACAAGAGACATGCAGAAAAAATCAAGAGGTGCAGAAAGAGGCACCTGGGGTGCAGAAAGAGGCAAGAGAGATGCAAAAAGAGGCAAGAGAACTGCAGAAAGAGGCAAGAGAGGTGTAGAAACAGCCATACCGAATGAGGCAAGAGGTCTGGAAAGAGGGAAGGCGAGTGCAGAAAGAGGCAACAGGGGTACAGAAAGAAGCAGAGAGGTGGTCCAGGCCATGCACATATTTACACCTTTCTGCAACGCAGCTCTGTGGCGCTTACTGGAGGCACCTGGTGGGCTAGTTGGGCCCCAGGGACCTTCAGGATTCAAGGGGACTTAATCCCCCAACTTACAATGCGCCAGGGGGCACATTTTGCAGAGTGGTGGAGAAAGGGGGCATGGCCTTTGTCTACCTCTCACCCATCCCACTGCGTGGGACTTACTGGAGGTAAAATGTAGGCTAGTTGGCCCCTAAAGGACCCCCAGCAGTGAAAGGGACATCAATCCACATCCAAGAGTATGCCAGGGAGCGCGTTTGTAGAGTGGTGGGCAAAATGGGCGTGACCTGGTACAAGTACTTACCAATGCTGCTGTGTGGGACTGACTGGAGGTAATAGTTTGGGAAGTTGGCCCCCAAGGATGTTCTCAGGGCCAACTACCCCTCTTGTTACCTCCAGTAAGTCCCACACAGTGGGATTGCTAAGACGTCTTCGGAGGTCATGGCCCCCTTTCTCTAGCACTCTGCAAACGTGCCTCGTGGCAGACTACGGGATGGGGATGAAGTCCAATTTAGTCCTGAGGGAAATTGGGGGCCAAGAATCTCTCCTGGTACCTCCTGTAAGTCCTAGGCAGAGGAATTCCTGACCCTTGGTTGGACGCCCAGCACTCTTTCTTCACCACTCTGCAAACGTGACTGCTAGTTAAAGTAGCATATTTCTGCACCTCTGACTTAGAGGTAGTTTTAATCCCCCTGCCCTATTATGTACTAGGGCCTTACAGAGGAGGTCATGCTAATCACAGGGGTACCTCAACGCATAGTGTTCCCTAGTGTATGTAGGTGTTTTCACTGTGTTCTAAGTGTCTTTTAGCATAGCACTGGCTCTAGGCCTGGTTAGTCAGAGTCAGTTACTACCAGTACCCGTCTGAAAAAGTTGTAGGCACAGGATGATTTTGCAACAAGTGTTCTTTCTGCTCCTCTGTTGCTTCTTTCTGCACGTCTTGCTTTTTCCTGCACTTTTTTCGTCTTTGTGGACTTCTGTTGCTTCTTTCTGCATTTCTTTTGCTTCTTTCTGTGCGTTTTTTCTTCTTTCTTCACATGGCCTACCTCTGTAGGCATAGTTAGAAATTAGCATTTAAAAATCTTTCAAATTCACTGAAAAAAACAGTCTTGAGTGATGTAATATGTGACGTCATCAGCAGTGCACTGCGGGGGCGCGAGTTACAGTTAGCTGAACTAACTATAACAGGGGAATTTCCAGGGTATTGTACGATTGAAATGTCCAACTTACTATAACGCCCCTGAAACCTATGGTTTTTTCAGTGAATTTCTAAGGTTTTTTAAATGCTAATTTCTAGCTGTAATGTGCCTGAAACCTATTGTTTTTTAAGTGAATTTCAAAGGTTTCTAACTATAACATGCCTGAAAACGATTGTTTTTTCTGTGAATATATATATATATATATATATATATATATATATATATATATATATATATATATATATATTGCAAGAGCTCGCCTCCGTCTCTACATGAGAACAGCAGCCACACACCAGCAAAGACGAGGTAGACCCAGTTTTCGTGCTTTCTTCTTTTATTTAGCTTAAAAGTGCAACCATGTCAGCCACGACGCGTTTCGGCAGATCCCTGCCTTGATCACATGATATATATATATATATATTGTGTCAAAAGTTCCTGCTGCCAGAGTCCGCCCTGCAGGGTCGGGGGCCCCCAGTAAAATGGAGACTCTTGTTTGAACATATATATATATATATATATATTCACTGAAAAAAAACATAGGTTTCAGCCACGTTATAGTTAGGAAATAGCATTTAAAAAACCTTAGAAATTCACTGAAAAAACCATAGGTTTTAGCCACATTATAGTTAGGAATTAGCATTTAAAAAACCTTAGAAATTCACTGAAAAAACCATAGGTTTTAGCCACGTTATAGTTAGGAATTAGCATTTAAAAAAACCTTAGCAATTCACCAAAAAAAACCATTGAAATTCCCCCGTTCTAGTTAGTTCAGCTAACTATAACTCGCGCGCCCGCAATGCACTGCTGATGACGTCACATTTTACATCACTCATGACATGGTCAGTGACATCACTCATGACATCACTGATGACATCTCAAATTACATCACTGATGACATCATCCAGTGAATGTGTGTCTTTCTGAAAAATAAATATTTTTTATATATGAATATCTAAAGGTCGATGGAAGAATAAATGGGTAAATAAGTGTCCAAATGGATTTCTTTTGTAAAATTGATTGTATAACTGACTTATTAAGTGTATCTTAGTGAATACATGTATTAGCAAGTAATGTTTAAATATGTAAATATCTGTATCAGTGTCTCACTTTGTGTATAAGTGGCTGCATGGGTTGGTGAGTAGCTACATGAGTGTCATTATGGGTTATTAGTTGTTTTTTTGAGTATCAGAATGAGTGTATGGTTTGGTGGGGGGTATTACTTAGCGCACAGAAGCATGAATGACTGACTCACTGTTTGTATGTGTTTTGAAGACAGCTTGTGTGCAGGACTGTATGGGTGGATGAGTGTGTGTATGGGTGTGTTAGTGAATGAATGACTGTCTCAATAGTATCTTTATGAGTAACTACATATGTTTTAAACTAGTATATGTGAGTATTGATGTAATAAGTGAGTATATGTGAGAGTGAGAGATTGGAAGAGTTCCTGTATAAATAAGTATGTGTTTCTATAAGTGATTGTTTAAGAGAGTAAGTATGTGTACGTTTCTGTAGAAGTAAGTGTAGTGGTGTGTGTATAGCTGTATATGCAAGTAAATGGATGTTTGATAGTTTATTTGCATGTGTGAGTATGTGTGTGAGTAACTCTATGGATGAGTATCGGTGTGTTACAGGATGTATAGGTGTCTGAGTACATATGATGAGTGAGTACATGTATGAGTGACTATATAGAACTGTTGGCGAATGAGTGGATGTGTATGTAGATGTTGGAATTACTGAATAGGTTGTTGTAACTAGTATTGGTATCTCCATTTTTTTGAAAATGTTAGTTTCTATTTTTGAATGTGTGTATTAAAGGTTATATTAGGGTGAGAGGAGGTCTGCCACTCTTTCACAAGGTTGATGTCATCAGTGATGTCATGAGTGATGTAATTTGAGATGTCATCAGTGATGTCACTGACCATGTCATGAGTGATGTAATATGTGACGTCATCAGCAGTGCATTGCGGGCGCGCTAGTTATAGTTAGCTTAACTAACTATAACGGGGAATTTCAATGGTTTTGTATGAGTGAAATGTCCAGCTAACTATAACATGTGTGAAACCTATGATTTTTTCAGTGAATTTCTAGGGTTTTTTAAAAAGCTAATTCCTATCTATAACGTGGCTGAAACCTATGGTTTTTTCAGTGAATTTCAAAGGTTTTGTAAAAGATAATTTTTAAATGTATTAATTGTTATATTTTTTTTATACTGATTTACTACATTGTTTTAAAGTATTTATTTTTAGATATTTTTTTAATTACATTACATATTTTTAATATGAATTGAAAAAAAAATGTTTTTAAAAATATTGAAATTGTAATATTTATTTATTTTATTTTATATTTTTTTGAATTTATATATATTTTATATAGCAGGCAATGATATCCTATGGAAGAAAATTCAAGTTACTGGTAAGTACGGTTAAAATCACTTTTCAGGATCAGTACTGGGCTGAAAGAAGCAGCACTGAGGTCTCTCCTGATAACAGGTGAGTAAATCGGAATTCGCAGTTCAGCTGATTTCAGAGGAATATTAGTATGTTTCAAAAATAGACACTTTGAACCTTTTCTGGCGAGACCCACACTAAAGATTCCTATGGAAGGAAATACAAGTTACTGGTAAGTACGCTTAGATTTACTTTTCAGGGTCCGTACTGGGCTCAAGGATGCAGCACTGACGTCTCTCGTGATAACAGGTGAGTAAATGGGAATTCGTAGTTCGGCTGTTTTTAGAGGAATATTTTATAATAGTGAAGGAAGGGGGCGGGGCCTGATGTGAGATGTGTGCAAAGACGCCCTGTGGCGAGTTTTAAGTTGGGGAATTCATTCCTCTTCAATCCTGAGGTCCCCTGTGGGCCAACTAGCCCACCAGGTACCTCCAGTATGTGCCAGGGAGCTGCGTTGAAGAGAGGTGTTCAGAGGGCACGCCCCCTTTTTACAACACTCTGCAACGCAGCTCCGTGGCGCTTACTGGAGGTACATGTTGGGCTAGTTGGCCCACAAGGGACCTCTGGATTGAAGAGGAATTAAGTCCCCAACTTAAAACGCGCCACAGGGCATGTTTGCACACATATCACCTTAAGCCCCGTCCCCTACCTTCACCACTGTGCAAACGCGTCCGTAGCGTGTTCTAAGTTGGGGGATTAAGTCCCCTTGCATACTGGGGGTCCCTGGGGGCCAACTAGCCCACCAGTAACCTCTAGTATGCACCAGGGGGCTGCTTTGCAGAGTGGTGTATAAATGGGCGTGGCCTCATTACACCTCTCTGCAACGCAGCCCCCTGGTGCGTTTCCAGAGTGGGAACTAAATCCACTTGAATACTGGGGGCCAACTAGCCCACCAGGAACCTCCAGTATGCGCCAGGGGGCTGCGTTGCAGAGCGGGATTAAAAAGGGATGTGGCCTCATTTCACCCCTCTGCAACGCAGCCCCCTGGTGCGTTTCCAGAGGGGGAACTAAATCCTCTTGAATACTGGGGGTCCCTGGGGGCCAACTAGCCCACCAGGAACCTCCAGTATGCTCCAAGGGGCTGCGTTGCAGAGAGGTGTAAAAAGGGACGTGGCCTCATTACACCTCTCTGCAGAGCAGCCCCCTGGCGCGTTTCCAAAGGGGGAACTAAATCCCCTTGAATACTGGGGGTCCCTGGGGCCAACTAGCCCACCAGGAACCTCCAGTATGCACCAGGGGGCTGCGTTGCAGAGAGGTGTAAAAGGGGCGTGGCCTCATTACACCTCTCATCAACGCAGCCCCCTGGCGCGTTTCCAGAGTGGGAACTAAATCCCCTTGAATACTGGGGGTCCCTGAGGGCTAACTAGCCCACCAGGAACCTCCAGTATGCGCCAGGGGGCTGCGTTGCAGAGAGGTGTGAAAAGAGGCGTGGCCTCATTACACGTCTCTGCAACGCAGCCCCTTGGCGCGTTTCCAGAGTGGGAACTAGATCCCCTCGAATACTGGGGGTCCCTGGGGGCCAACTAGCCCACCAGGAACCTCCAGTATGCGCCAGGGGGCTGCGTTGCAGAGAGGTGTAATGAGGCCACGGCCCTTTTTACACCTCTCTGCAACTCAGCCCCCTGGCGCATACTGTAGGTTCCTGGTGGGCTACTTGGCCCCCAAGGACCTCCAGTATTCAAGGGGAATTACTTCCCCCTCTGCAAACACGCCAGGGGGCGCGTTTGCAGTGTGGTGTTTTTTAGGGGATCGGCAGGGTACGTGTAACCCTACGCGCATCCCGCGATTTAGGGGGTCCTTGTGGGACCCCCTAAGCAGGCCTAGGGGGTCAGGGTGTTTCTACCCTGCCCCCTTTGCGTCTTTTGTGCACTTGTTTTTTTGTTTTCTTGTGCCTCGGTTCTACCGAGGCACAAGATGGCTGCCAACACTTCCTGGTTTGGAGTGTTGACAACCAATTAGCATAAAGCTCATGCTCGGGAGGATACGCGTACGGTACTTCGCCTATAGATATATCTATGATTTTACTTTTGATTTTCTCATGAACTACTGAACGGAAGTACACCATTTAACAAAAAGCGTAATCTGCGAACCAAACTCTACCTTTTTGCCAAATTTGGTGTAATTCCGTTCAGCAGTTCAGGCTGTAGCCGTGTCTGAAGGTCCCTAGGGAAAATTGCATGGGGAAAACACGTTTTGGGACCCCCCTTTTTTCTCAGCCCCCACTTGGCAAATCACCCCGAAACTTTCAGGATAGGAGAGGAGCGCCCCATCTTCTTGGAGAATTTCGCGAAGATTCCTCGACCGGCGCCAAAGTTATTCCAAATAGAATGCTGCGGATTTCCTATGGAAACTAGGTCCTAACTATAACTACCTACTGTCGACCGCCAGTAGGTTATATATATATATATATATATATATATATATATATATATATATATATATATATATATATATATATATATATATATATATATATATATATGCATGGGCATGGTAAACACTTGCATTGTAAAAGCATCCATGGTAAAGATATGATTGTTGTAATGGGCGTATTGTTGAGGTATGCATTGTAATGACATGCATTGTTCGGTCATGCACCATGAACAGCAGATGTGCTGCTAAACAACATGGCTAAAAGACATTCAAATTGACAAGGATAATAGCTCGGGCCTTGCCGAAACCTATTGACTTCGCCAATGCTTGTTTACACTCTGTATCCGTTAATATTGAATTTGATTCAGCACATGATCTCCTCCTAATTCTGTTGGATGTGGAGAGGCACTGCAGGATGTCTGTTCATAATGTTTTGCCTTCCTCCCACATACATTGTAGCATGCTTCCCTAAGAATTTTAATCACTACTGGTTCGAGAAATAAGGTAAATAAAACTGAAAGAGGCAACTCTGTTGAGTTCTTCAAGCAACAGAGACTTTGCTCACTTGTGAAGAATTGATTAAAATACTTGCCATGGTTTAGAATACTATTTCATTAAGATTGCTACAGATACTTTAAGCATACCAAATCTCACTATGATAGAAAAAAAGAGTATTAGCACAAAAGGAAAGGGAGGTAGAGGGAGGAAAGGGCATAGGCCCACCCTCCAATTACTTTAGTCAACAGAAGATCTCTGAAAAACAGAAATCAAGAAGCCTAGCCACTAACTATAGTTCCATTCACAACACTCATTGGGGTTGGACTGGTAGGTATAGTAAATGGAAAAAGAGAATTGCTCTTTTTCTTGGTGTCCCCTCACTCACCAGGGTTGCCCCATGGTGACATGCTTCATCATAGGGGCCATCCCAGTCCTCTACGGACTGGGGCGTGCTGCGACTGACGAATTACGTAGGAGCACTTATAATTTGACTATGTGTGGTGCGGGTGTGATAGTGGAGTGGTATAAGTGAATGGTTAAAAATACCTGCCTGGTAAGCTTTCAATAAATTTTATTCTTGCTTCCAGGTGGTAACATCAACATTCAGACCGAAGCGGCGCGAGTAGGTGCTAATAAGAGGGAGGTATCCTGTTAGCAAATTGCTGGGATACTGAACCCCTTCGAGTCCATGGGGCGCAGTTAGGTCCCACTACATGAACCTCGTGATTCATTCGAATACGTAGGTACTATATGCATGCACTAATTTAGATTGCAGCATTTCACAAAAAAGCTCATTGTAGCGTTTAAGGAGTGGCGAACACAGGGCTGGTCCCTGTGTAGTCCCGAAGAAGTGCTTGGGGTATGCACGAAACATGTTGACAGGAGTTGATAGGTACACCTTAACACATTGCGTTTGGGTATCCTAGTATTTCCACCCAATATTTTAATGTTACCACCTGGAAGCAAGAATAAAATTTATTGAAAGCTTACTAGGCAGGTATTTTTAACCATTCACTTATACCACTTATACTCACTTATAGTGTTGTGAATGGAACTATAGTTAGTGGCTAGGCTTCTTGATTTCTGTTTTTCAGAGATCTTCTGTTGAGAAAAAAGAGTATCCCAGCTTAGTAAATGAAATGCCTTTTCAGCATCCATAATAATCAAAGCTATTTTATCAGAGTCTGATCAAAAATAGTCTTCTGCTTCAATCAAGTGTCTTGTATTACCCGTTATCTCTCTACCTGGTAAATACCACCTTTGATCTGCATGCATCACATCTTGGCCAACCTGAATAAGATGACTGGTTACAATTTTGGCCAAAAGTCTCTAATCAGTATTTCGTAGACTTTTACGTCTACAGGCGGTTTCTGCTAGGTTTTTATCTTGTTTGAATTTTTTTTTTACGACGATTTTGCTTCAAAAATTAGTTCAGTATAAGAAATTGAGAATTGGTTTGAAGAACCACTGTGTCTTTATAAAGCTGAAAGAAGGGCTCTTGTATAGTTAATGCCTGGAGTTACCAAACCTCCTCAGTGAAGTTATTGCTATGAGGAAAGCAACTATCCATGAGAGGAATTGTGATTGACACCTGTGCTTTGGTTCAAATGGTGGACTCATAAGTCTTGTAAGGACTATGTTTAAGTTCCACGCTGGTGCAGGTGGGACTCTTGGTGGTATCACTCTTTTTATTCCTTCCATAAAAGCTTTAATCACAGCCACTGTGACTAGAGATAAGTGTTGTCTGCTTTGTAAGTATGCAGCTACAGCTGCTAGATGCAAGTGAATGGATGTATAGGCTAGTCCAGATTGCTGTAAATGTAACAACAGATGATATTCTGTACAGAAGCATCAAGAGGATTGATACTGTTACAATAGACAACAAACTGTTTCCGTTTTGCTGTATAACATGCCCTAGTAGTAGGCTTTCTAGCCTCTTTTAGCATATTCATACAGTCTGGTGATAATTGTAAATGATAGAACTCTATGACTTCAGGAGCCAGATCGCTAGGTTGAGCTCTTTGGGATTTGGATGCCTGATTTCTCCATGTCTCTGAGTGAGGAGATTGGAGGTAAGATGCAGCTTTTGGTGTGGAACTTCTGACCACTCCAGCAGGATGGTGAACCATAGTTGACATACCCAAGTGGGAGCTATGAGAATCAGTGTGGGTGATGTTTGCCTGAGTTTCTGAACTACCAAGGAACGAATGGGAAATGCAGAAAAGCATAAACTTTTAATCCCTGACCAGTTCATCCATACGGCATTGCCTTTGGAGAGAGGGTGTGGCAACCTGGAGGCAAAGCTTGGGCATTTTGCCTTTTGCTCTGTGGCGAACAGGTCTATGTGAGGAAACCCCAATTCCTGAAAGTATGGGAGGAGAACCTGAGGATGAAGTTCCCACTCATGTATATGCTGCTTCTGTCTGCTGAGAAGGTCTGCAATCTGATTGTTTATTCCTAGAAGGCGATCTGCCAGGAGATAAATCTTGTGCTAGGCATTACAATTGGAGTGAGTGTGTCCCCCCCTGATTTTGTATGTAGTACATAGCTGTCATGTTGTCTGGGCGGACTAGGACAGCTTTGCCTATAAGGTGAGTTTGAAAGGCTCTGCTCACGATTGGAGGAGCCAAGATGGCGACCGGAGCAGACGTGTAGGCTCCCGGCTCCACCGGCCCGTGAGCCCCGCATTGCTATCCTGTCTGAATCCTGCTCTATTTTCTCGGCTATCCGACCGGGGAATGTTTGCTGACTTCGCCGATGTCCCTCCGGAGTCTCTGCTCGTCCGGAGTGCGGAGATAGCCTACTAATCGTTCCGACGCCTTTGACCCCGGTATACACCGCCGCTTGCTGCCGGACCTCGCTGGAGCGGTGACGGCCGGCCTGCCTGCATGATGCCCGGAGCCTGGGAGGAGCTGCTCATTACTGTCTCGCAGACCGCTGCGCACGGATTGCCTTGGATTATCGTATGCTACAACTATCTCACGCCTGGAAGGTAGACCGCACGGCACGAACGGTCCCTTTGTTCAGCGCTGGGTGAGTGCTGCTCCGACTTCACTACGGGGCTTGCCCGGAATCGGTGGTTTGCCCTTTCGCCCTGACTATTTGTCTTAGCCGACGGGGGCTCCTCGCTGGTGGCGCTTGGCTGCAGCTGACGGTAACGGGGGACGGGGCAGTTGCTGTTTTCATGACGCATCCCCCAGGTTTCTGCAACCGGATTATCGGCATGATGGATATATCCGCTGCGGCGCCATGTTTGAGCTGGGAATCGCATCGAATATCCCCTCATGTGCTCCAGATGCGGGAGGACCGCAGCTTGCCCCGTCCTATGGCATTATCCTGACTGCCCTTGATGATCTGCGATCGGCGCTGTTTAATGGCTCCCACAGGCTCAGCCAAAAACTAGAGGATATAATTTCCGATTCAGGACAGACGCGGAGGGAATGTTCCCAGCAACAACTGCACACTCCCTTGTTGGTGCCTGAGTTCGCTACTGTGTTACCAACTTCTATCGGCGGTGATGAGACCTGGGACGATTGGTTTGACGCATGTGGATGGCCGTCTACCTACTCTGCCTGTGATACTTTGTTTCCCCATCCGGGGACTGCTACTTTGTCTTCGCTGCCGTTATCAGCGACGAGACTGCCGGCTAAGCGACTCCTGACCCTCTCGACGGCTCTTCCATTGAAGCCTCCGCTTTCCCAGCTGTTGGACTTGTGTCGCCAGGATGACTCGGAGGCCCTTTTGGCTGACACCGACGAACTTTTGGATATTTGGTACCGTTTACTTTGTTTCTGTGGGTCTCCCCCTCCCTCTTGGCGCCCATTTTGTCTCTTTGTTTCAGAGGGGGCTGGCAGTCATCGAGGGATGTGTTCGGAGATGCATCCGAGATCGGGCCAGGGTTAGGCAGTCTCTCTATGGTACTGCCTTCTTGACTTGCGGGGATTGGGTGGTGATCTGCAATGCAAAGACTTATTATGTTGAAAATGCGGCTCCTACTATGTGTTGACCCTGATCTGGATTAGCAACGGCCATTTTGTCCCTGGGCATTTCTTCATCATCGAGTGCGGCCATTTTGCCTCTTTGTTCTCACTGGGGCTGGCTATCTTCCTTTCTCCGACGCTTTTGGCTCCTCATGGGGGGTGGGTACGTGGGGCCACCTAGGATCGGGTCAGGGCTGGGCGATTTCTTTACTGAGATGTACGCATTGACGGGCGGGGACCGGGGTGGGACTGCTTTTAGTCCGAATTACTTGCGCATTTTGAACTGACTCTCCCTACCTGCTGATTTGCTTGCTACCTACGTAGTGCTGATGATACCTGGGGTGGGGGATGTTTACGGGGCCGGTGGAGACCGGGAGTATGTTGAACTTACCTCCTCCCGCCTTTTCTGAGGGTTGGAGACTGGGATGGTCTTTTCTCACTCTCTCTACTCTCTTTCCCACTTGGGGGTTCTCTAGGGGCGACAGGCATGCCTATTGGGGGGGGGGGTGGGCCGTGGCCTTCCGCTGGTATGCAGGGTGGGGGGATGGGACGTGTTTTATGTTTTTCTTTGTTTCTATGGCCCTCTTTCTTTTTCTTCTCTTCTTCTGTTTCCTTCTCTTACTCTTCTTTGCTCTTTTGGGGTCGGGGTTCTGTGTTATTAGGGAGTTTATTGTATTATACCCTTATGCGACATAGCGGATGGTCCTAGTTCATTGATGGTGAGCGCTTGTTTTCTGCCTAGTGCCTTCCTCTATCAAGCTTCCTTCCGGGTGCTCCTTGACAGATAATAGCTATCCTGGTCAGAGATCAGCTTCGACTCTTTTCGTAGTTTTTCAAATTGTACTCGACAAAATCATAAAATTAAACCTTTTTCCTATCCTCGTGCCATGGTTCCAGGTTCTACACGATACTTTTTGCTCAGAGACTGCTTTAACGACGTTCTGCCTTATTGGATCCTTTTTTATCCTTTTACCATGTGTCATAGCGGCCGGCCCGAGGGGTTGTAGGCAGGCGCTGTGTATTGTGTTCTTTACAAATAAAGGTTTTCAAAAAAAAAAAAAAAAAAAAAAAAGAAAGGCTCTGCTCACTAGAAACAATGCTAGTAGTTTGAGGTAATTTATATGAAGCATTTTGTGCTTTAGACTCCACAATCCTTGGATTATGTGATTGAGCAAGTGAGCACTATTTGTAGACCAGGGTCGATTAAGGGCTGCTCTTTGGATACATTTTGTGGGTTCCACCAATTGTAGAGAGCGATGAATGCGGCCATCTACCAACACTAGATCGGTCAATTGACCCTGCGACTGGTTCCACTGACTTGCAAAGCATTCTTGGAGGGGACGCATGTGAAGTCTTGCATGAGGAACAATTACTATGCAACATGCCATCATTCCTAGCAGTTGCGTAAAGACTCTTGCTGGTAATGGTTGGTTGTGCTGAAACACAGTGAAAAGAGACTGAATACTGAGAATTCTAGTTGCATTGGGAGAGGCTAAAGCTTTTTGAGTGTCTATGGTGGCTCCCAGGATGCAAATGGAACTTAAGGGCATTCACTGCAAACCTTAGTTGGTGTAGCAACTGGATTGTGGCTTGAGTGTGTTGGAGGCACCTCTGATAAGTGCTGGCTTTGATGCCCCAGTCATCAAGGTATGGAAAGACATGGGTGTACTGTCTTCTCAGATGAGCTACGACTACTGCCAGCCATTTTGTAAATACTCTGGGAGCAGTGGTGACTCCAAAAGTTAGTACTTTGAATTGGTAATGTTGGCCCTCTATCACAAATCTGAGATATTTGCATTGAGTAGGGTGAATTTGAATGTGGAAATATGCGTCTTTTAAGTCTAAAGTAGACCTGAAGTCGCACTGTTGTGCCACCATGTGGAAATGTTCCGGCAAGATGTATAGGTATAGTTCTCTGAGATCCAGAATAGGTCTCAAAGAGCCGTCCTTTTTGGGAATTAGAAAATACAGGGAGTATACTCCTAAACCTTGATATTGTAATGGTACAGGCTCTATAACTCCTCTTAATAAAAGAGACTGTGCTTCTTGTTTGAGTAGGTGTAAATGTTCTGGTGACATCTTGTGAAAGTGAGGTGGAATATTTGGAGGATTGGTGGTAAGCTCCAGGCAATAAACATGTTGGAAAATTCCTAACACGTATTTTTTGTCTGTAGTTATAGACCGCCTTATAGGGAGGAATTGTTGCAGTCTTCCCCCAGCAGCTGTGGTATAGTCAGGACGAAAAGTGGGGAAGTCACTGTTTATTTGGGGAAGGGGAATTCCGGGGCATGCTGCCTTTTCCTCTACAATTAGAATTGTTCCCTCTGTAACCTCCCCAAAAGAATCCTCTTGTAATTGTAATTTATATAGCGCATTATCACCAACGGTCTCTAAGCGCTTGCTTTGGGAATCCGTCCTGGTTTTTCCCTGTGAGATAACCCAAACTGGGCACCCCCAAGGTGAAAGCCAGGCATCCCGCCGCGGGGGGCCATAGTGGAGATTAAGCAAGCTATTGCCCGGAGTTGCAGAGTGTGAACCCATGATTCGAGCAGGCACCGAAGCGAGAATTATCGAGTCCGTGGACATTTTGGGCTCAAGACCCTGCCGCGTCGGGAATTGAACCCTGGTCCCGGGTCTGACCTCTGCTTCATGGTCAGCCTTTTCTAACCATTGAGCCACACTTCTCCACTTGAAGGGGGCGACTGGGTTTCACCCTTATAGGTGGATGTATTTTGGTCTGAGGGTGTGGTCTTAGATCCTGCTCGGTAAAAGGACCACATAAAGGAACCTCTATTGGAGGGGAACTGGAGAGCTCCCATGGATTTGGCAACCTCAGTGCCCTTTTAAATTTTTTCTAAAGCCTGGTCAACATCACGTCCAAATAGATGTTTTTTGTCAAAGGGTGTGTTCAGAATATATTGTTGGACCGTGGGCTTAAATCCTGAGATGTTGGTGTTGACCTCTCTAGCTGGGGTATCAGCAGCATCCAACGCACACCTTATTGACTAACTGGAAATTCGTTTCCCTTTGTTTACTAAGTCCTAGGCTCTGGTTCTATGCTCATCTGGAAGATACTGAAGCAGCTGCTCCATTTCATCACAGTTGGGACCTGTCGCATCTGGCTAAAAGGCATTCCGTATTTGCAATGAGCCAGTGATTGGCCGCCTGTGCTGCTACACGTTTGCCAGAGGCATCTATTAATTTGGAATCTTTATTCAGACATGGCGCCTCCCTAGTAGATGTTTGGGAATCAGATCTTTTACGAGCATTAGATACAACTAGTAAATCTATCTGTAATTGTCCCTTCATAAAAACTGGATCAGTGGGGGAAGCCTTATATTTTTTATCAACTCTGGGAGTTAATATGCGAGCACATACAGGATCCTTAAAAATGTCATCGGCGTGCCTCATTATGCCCTTAAGGATGGTACGTGTCTGCAAGGACCTATGTGTGGACCCTTAGGTTTCAAACAAAAAATCTTCATCTAATGTCTCTTTATGTAGTGCCACTCCATTATATTGTGCTGCGCAATGAGTTCTTGGTAGGCTACATTGTCATCTGGGGGTGATGGCTTGGCAGGGTAAAGGTCCGGGTTGTTATCTGTTTGGGGGATCAATAGTTTAGTCAGGCCATAATTATCATAGTGAGATTGTGGAGAATCCTGAGGTGTAATATGTAGAGGATCAGAAGGAAGAGTGGGTGATGGTGGAGTGTATGACAGTGGTATATGAAAAGGACTGGTGGCCACAGATTTCCTCTTTAAAGTAATTTTCTAAGGAGTGTCCTCATCTGGAAGTTTGTGTTTTTGAGGTAGTTTGGTGTGTATACAACCTGTATCCGGGTTAATATAGAGTTCTTTTTGTTTCCAATCCTTTTTTGGTGAGACAACGTCTAAATTCAGATTGGACGAGGTATGTTTTATTTTCGTCACTGCTGTTTTTGGTGCCGATATGTGATGCTCTTTAGATGCTGAAGATTTCGGTTCCTAACTGTTTCACTTTTTGCTTGGAAAGTTTCGGTTCCGAGACAGATTTTTGCTTCGATACGGATGGTTTCAGATTCAAAGAGGGCTTTTGGCGAGTAGGTACGGAACCGCAAGGCTTGACAGTGTGTTTCAGAGCCGAAGGGAGGAGTCGGAAAAGTAGTCTTGGTGCTGACCTTGGCCAGATGGCAGAGGTGGTGCCGAAGCCTTGCCTTTTTTCTGGGGACGTTGGTGGGTCTGGGGGGTCTTTGGTACTCAGGTGACCCCGTCCTTGCGGCAAATCGTGGACGTCGAGGTCTATCTCGAGGTCCGAGCCGGAGTCCTGACCAGAGAAGATTTATTCTTCCTCCGCTGCTGATGTCCCCACATCTTCTTGATCAGAATATTCACCGAAGAGGTTTGGTGTATATTCGATGATTTGAAGCAGCATTTCTTGATGTCATGCCTGACGATCTCTAAGAGTTTTCTTCGATCTCAGTGATTTGCAGGTGTCACAGTCTTTCTCCTTGTGCTCTGGAGACAAGCACAAGTTACACACTTTATGTGAATCAGTGCATGGATACTTCACGTGGCACTGAGGGCAAAATTTGAACGGTGTCCGTTCCATCGACAGACAGCTGACCCGATGCGGTTAGGCTCAAAAGCTGTCCACAAAGCTTTCCGATCAAAAGTAGTTTTCAGTGACCGAAACGATACATGGAGAAGTGGGAACATGTACGAGAACAACACCGTCGAGGTAGAGATGGTTGCGTGTCGAGGGGAACCACAGAACAGTTTCAAACTGGAGCGCAGCAACACACTTCCGAACCCGATGGTGGAAAAAACAATCTAACAATGTAGTCAATGCCCATGCGCACTATCACCGAAAGAAGGAGCCCCCTCACCTCGTAATTGGAAAGATGTCTTAGAAGAAAAACAACTTGTAAACATGCGGACCCAACTATAGGTGGCAGGAGTATGCAAAGCATTTGATCTACAGCTCACATGCCTTGAACATCAATTTATCACCTTACAACAGTGCCAAAATGTTGTCTTAAAGATTGAAACAAGAGTGCTTAAAAGATGAGAAGATGCAGTTTTTTTTATGGATTTCAGATGTTTTGAATTCCTGAGCATGTAAATGCTGGAAGGTAACTCAGAATTCATTTAATAAGAATTGTATATTGATTTTTATCACCTTCCACAAGGCTGTTTACAGTTTTACCTTATCAAAGTTAGGCCATATCCTTATGAAAGAGCTAAAGCAATTTTTTAGACGCCTACTTTTGCAATTGGCAAATGGTATAGTATTAATTACTGAGCTCTTTGCTGAACAGCATAGAGAATATGGGATTAAACTGACTGATAAAATGTGAAAGGAAATATCCCAATTCAGTAATTATGCTTTTCATGGTGCCTAATATCGTCAAATTAATTTCTACATGAGTTGGACATATTTTTATACGCCAAAGTTGCAGCCCAAGCTCTTTCTCAACAATTCACCTTATTATTTTTGATGACAAAACAGTTCAATAGGTGATTGGTGGCAGAAACTAAGAGTCCTAAACTGCAACCGTTTTGGATCCAGATTTTTCATGACGTCGGCAAAAAAAATAGGTTAAGCTATTAGACCTGATCCTTACATAATCTTATTGAGTACCTCTCTTCAAGGTAAGGTCTTTCGAGTAACAATACAATATGTATATTTATAGATATCTATGTTGCTCTTTCATCAATTATGCAAAGATGGAGGTCTATACTTGTACCATTTATTTGTTGACTGGGAGGGGGAAAACGCATTCAATAATCGTTTATGAATCATTTTATGCATTAAGACTTAACTCTATCCATCAATTTTAAAAGGTTTCGAGATATTTCTGTGAATGAAATAACTATTTTTTGCTGCTGCTATTCTACATAATATGATGGTTTGCATTATTTATATATGTTTAAGATTTTGAATAATGCATATTTTCTCCACCGAGATAATAAAAAAAACATTGAAGCATGGTTTTCATAAAGGGCCACTGTTGCTGTTGAAACTCTGCTCCTAAATTTGAGGTGAACAAGCGGTTAGAACAGGCACCAGACATGAGTTGTGTGGTAGATCAGTAATGAGGTGTGGAGTGCACTTAAGAAATCAGAGAGTAGAAGAGTAAAAAAATTGCATAATTATAATGCAAATGGTTATAATGCTAAGTGGGGGAGAAGTTAGCAAACTAAAGTTCTGATGAGACTATTTTTCAGAGTAATAAAGTTCAAATCAAACATAGCTTAGCATTCCACTTGCAGTAGAAAATGAAGGCTTATAAGAGGTGCCTAAGAAAAAGCAACATGAAACTCCAGGCTGAGACTCTATGCATCTAAACTTCAGGGCACTAGGGCTCTGGAATAGAAGAACACATCAATTATGCCAGCCTTACTATAGCCAGCAATTTAGAACAATCACATGAAGCCATTGCATTAGAATAAGGTTTGTTGTAAAACATTTGAAAGACTTTAAGGCCAACAGGTTATAGTAGTATCTCCATTACTCCAAGTCCTGGGCATAATAATCCCTATTGGAAATGATGAAGAAATGTTTCCAAAAAAGAAGAATTCACAGGTGGCTCAGTTAGGATTACATAAGTCTCTGGACAAACAACTGATCTCGTTTTGATCCACACTACTGGCTAGCTCAACAGATGAACGGACTATGGGGATGAAAGGTAGCCAGGAGACATACTGCAACTGCCATCCAAAACATCTTCGCACTGATGCTTCGGAAAGGAGAATAGATGGATCAAGGCCTCTTTGATAAAAATGAAAAAGGGACAGAAGGCCCTCAGCCAGATGAGGACAGATGTATTCAATGTTCCTGATTCCATTTATATGGACAAAGAAACAGGAGCCAGCGGTTCTATCTTGGTCTAATACAAAAGTCCAAAAGACTCCCATCTTCGCCTTCTCTAACTGAGGCATTGATCACAAATGGCAATTTGGTTTATCAAGCTGCAGACAATGTAATTAGGCTGCCATACAAGGATTTGAGCAGTGGCAGTAAAACGTGAAATTGAGAGACTGAAGGAGGTGAAATGAAGAGGGTCTCCAGATGCCCACCCTCAACTCTGAATGTGATCCACAAAACACAGACTGCTTTGGATCAGTGCAGAACACGTAGAAATGCTAGGATTGTTGATGCCATAGACACCTCCATACATTCATCATCAACAGAAAGTGGCAAATCAACTTTACTCCTGTGCCCAATAACAGTGTAGCTACTGAAACACAAAATGTTTACCCTGAGCTGCTCACAGACTTTAACTGACCGTTGTAGGTAAAACCTCTGTGATATTTTCGTGAATAGGAGGAAAATGAGCAGATGCCACCTTGGTATTTTCACCAATACTCTAGATATCGGTTCCAAACCACTGAAAATGTTTGACTTCTCAAAATCAAATGCTAAAGGTCAAACACATAAAACTCTCAAAATTCATAAAGGTAGCACTTAACATTATCATTTTAAATGTACCAGAAGTTGACATAAATAAACCTCTTAAAGCATTGGGCAATACAATGTTAGCATGACTACATGACAACGGTAGGAAGGAGGATCTAAGAAAACTGAAGATATTTTTTTATTGAGGAGGGTGAGCCACCCAGAGATAGAAAATATGGATGGAATAATTAAGAAGAAGTCAAGCAGCGGCAAAGAACATTTTTCCTAATTATTAGTAATATATCCACCTTACTCAACAAATCTGTCTCTAGGCCTAGCTTTAAATCTCCAAGCGATGTCCACCCATTTTTCACCATTTACTTTGCTTTTCTTGTCACGTCTGCTAGCATCCAACCCGATTAACACGGTAGGACCAGCTCCTTAGCCTTCAAAATTATTTTTGCCCACTCACGTATGTACTTGGTACACTTGGACTCACAGCCTACCCAAAACTTGGAGCATGTGCCCCTCCTCTTACCAGGACTCCACCATCCTTTTAGTTATTTCTTCATATTAATTTAAAATGTTGAGGTTTTCTGATGGATGTTATTAAATGTATGAAGTGATGCTGGAGGCTCATAGTAAACATTATGTTTTAATGAAAGTGGAAATCTACTTTGAGATTTAAACAGCATTCCCTTTGGAGGTGGTTTGTTTTTGTCTGAGGAGCCATTTAGCAATGAGGCAAGCCGATGCAAACAAACATGCCGGATTTCAGTATCAAAATTAAAAATACTGGTTTACCATCAGTTTCAATACACAAATCTCAAATGCTCTGCACATTAACCTAAAATATTGTACTTCTTAGATAGAAATGTAAGGAAATATTCCAGACTTGCTATATCAACTTTTAAAATAGCGAACTCTAATGGATCAAACGAGTTATCTAAAATAAATCAATATTTCCCAATCGTAAATCAGTTAGCAAATGAATAAACCACAGGCAAGGTAGTTTGACTTATGAATCCCATTACATGGGACCTACATTTTTAATTAACAGTCAAAATAGAGTTATTTGAATCATACCTCTGGGAAGTTGATATTTTCAGTTTCTTGCTCACATGGATTCCTGGCAGGTTTGGGTGTGTTTTGAGGAACCTCTTTTGTTGGGTGCTCTGTGTGAAGCATTTCCAGATACTGGTTCAATGTCTCTGTACCTCTGACTCTGAACTCAAAATCCGATTGTGTCCACTTATCGTCAACGCCTTTAAAGTGACAGAAAGTAGGACCTGCTGATTTCTCAAAGGTTTTTAAAAGTTTCTCCACTACACCATAATTGGACCTGGAATCAGCAGATCGTGGACGACCAGATAAATTGGTTGGTCTCCAATCATGCTCATGAAGCATCTGTCGATAGCTGCTGCTGCCTTGGAAGCCATTAATTTGCTTTTGATGCCTTGATGCTGTTATAATGCTTTTAGAACAAGCTGTCTCCTTCTCCTTACATGATAGCAAGCTAGGATCAGACAATCTAACTGTACCATCAATGCTAAAAGAGTTATCTCTGCAGCTACACAATGGATTGCTGGTCATTTCCTTATTAGCCGTTAAACACTGTGGACTGTCTGGCAAAGCAATGGTACATTTTTTTGTTTTAAATACCATCCTGTTAAACTCGTCAGTCTTTGCTAATAGTTTCCCATTACTTAAGAACTCCTCAACATTATTCAGGCACTTCCTGTCTGTGCTACAAGGTGAGCCCCTATTAGCACTCCAGCCATTGATGTGATGCGGACTCACATCACAGATCTTAGTGTCTTTTTCAAACTTGCCTCCACTATGTACCAACTTTCTTTGAGAGACATTTGCATGGCATACGGAAGTAGTACTTTTTTTCTCAGAAAACGGTGAAACAGAACCCTTTGCAAACATTTTTGAAGGCATTCCTTGATTTGCCTGTGAACTGGCTTTACATTTGATGATAAGGTCACTGCTGCCGATGCTATTCCCTGATGTACCCTGTTGAGCTACCAAGTTGGCGTCTAACACTTGTGTGGATACATTATAAGCTTGAGGGGACACTGTGAGCGAGTTTGATAAATGCCAGGACGTACTCCTCGGTGGAACAGGTGGGGCTTCTTTGTCTCTAAAAGTAGGCTTATCCATGTGGACTGCATCCCCATTGACAGAACTGCATGGAATGGTTTTCAATTCCGATATGGTAGCTTTCTGGTTCTTCCTGTTGTTGAGTTCTTCTCTTTGAGACATTACTGAAGACAGGCTTTGCACATTGGCAGGCACACAGCTCATCTCACTTTTAATAGGCATATTTTCAGGTTCTTCATATTCACCCAAAAGTGGATAGGATTTCATTCTGTGTACAAACAAAATGTATATTTTAGGTGTCAACCGCGCAATCATAATTGAATCAATAACACTGCTACAATTAAGGCCATTGCTCCTATCAAAAGAACAAATAAACAAGGAGGAGATGAGCACATATCACATCACAAAATGACAAGTAAGCTTATTTAGTATTTATTACTTTGTGTCACACTATTTTTAAGCATGTCATTTTAATGTGTCTTTCTATAAAGATGGGTTTGATTGTGTAGCCAAGGTACACATCATTTTCACAATAACCAATTCCACCAAGAAACCACACAATCCTGAAACTGGATTAAAATACTTTGTGTATTAAAAGTAAATATGCACTTGTTCATTATAATTTTCAAGAAACACCTTTAACAGTAATTATTATTCCTTGGAAGATAGGTAATATTCCATAACTCACCACAAGCATGACCTGTTATTTCAGCACACAAGAGATCCACGCATATAATAGTGTCATTAGTACAGATGCACATATATACACACACACACACATACCTATGTGTAAATGCGAACACATGCAAAGATTTCCACACCCACCACTGCTGCAACATTCTAGGATTTCTCGAATAGTGAATTCATTAGTTCTTAATAATATGGGAAGGAAACGGAGTATGGCACTACAGATGAGATGTACGTATCCTCTGCAGAATGATTTGGTAAAACCTCAAAAGTAAACCAGACACAACAGGTCTTCGAACATTAGGGACTCTCTTTTACGAGCATGGTAAATCCTACATAAACTACTATCTAAGATAAAACGTGATTTGAATTCTCATCTGAAAAGTAATTCTATGTGTTTACACTGAGATGTTATAATTTGGCCTCTTTGGAGTTCTTGACATGCGTCTTTAAGAAGCAGTAGCTATGAACTATCAAGAAGGCTTATGTGTATGTATGACTATATAAAGTGAGTTTCCTTGTGCAAGTAAATAACAATCAGTGTCGACAACCTATTCATGGATAGTTTTTTCCTTCACATTTACCTGAAAAGACAGGCTTTTACTGTAGAGTATATTTAAATCTTACAGAAAAATATTTCTGTTTGTAATGTAGGGGCAATATTAATCTTGATATGTAAATATTTATAAATGAGGATGAGTCACCCAATCACAATAGCTTTGAACCTCAACTTATGCAATTTAAAAATCATTCAAGGGCCATGATTATCAGCCAATACGGACAGGGTCGTCATTTGACCTATGCAGCTCTCCACTAAAATCACTAGAGCCAAGGTTACCATAAAGTTTGTAAACTGGGCCTGAAATCCTGGAAAACTGCTGACAATGATGAGCACAGGAAGGATAAGAATGACAAAGGCATGTTTTTCGATAAGTAAAAGAGCACTACAACTACCTAATTGCAATCCCCTATCTCTTTATGAAATGAATACACAAGTTAGCCAATCTTATCCTCGTTTACAAAAATCCTTACAGGAAATAATTGTGTTAGTATACACCTCTAAAACACAGCATGACATACATCACATGACCCTCTTCCACTTAGGCAGGTCACAATACATGATTACCTTCATACCAATCACATTACTTGCATCTTCCTCGGAAAACAAAACTTTGAGCCTTTCTAACCTCACATTAGCATGTTTTCTGCAAATATGTAGCCAATCAATATATTGTCTTAGATGTCACGTTATTCAGATGTTTTCTTTGTGATTTGCTTCAACTGAAATCCGAAGTGTCTGGTTAGAGGACTTAGTCATAGGGTAAGGATAGGGCATCCGATCAATGCGACCAGAATTTGCCTTCAGGAAAGAAAAATGTATTTCTTGAGTCCCCTCACTCACCAGGGTTTCCCCACGGTGACATGCTTCATCATTGGGGCCATCCCAGTTCTCTACGAACTGGGGCGTGCTGCGACTTGCGGAAATACGTGGGAGCACTTTAAGTGGAAGACTATGTGTGCTGCAGAAAGTGTGGTGGAGTGGGCTACAGTGATTAAAAATACCTTGCTAGTGGGCTAAAATACTTTATTATCGCTCCTAGGTTGGTATGTCTAAAAAGGGGTGATAAACGGAAAAACGTAACTATAATGGGTTAGAAGTTCAGAGTAAGATCAACATGTTTCGAGCCTACCCCAAGATCTTCGTCAGGATCACACAGGGACCAGCCCTGTGTATGCTACTTCTAATAAACCTAAACATGGAAATAAAGAATTAAATCAAGAAATAAACGCTGCAACTAATAAAGCATGCTTGGTTATACATACGATCACGGTCCGACGGGGAGATGAGTAGGTGTCCAGACGCGAGGCTTCCCAAACAGAAATAATACTTTCAGGGAAACCCCGCCCCCCGTGTCCATGAAGCACAGTTTTGCTCTTTAAAAAAACATACTGCGCGATACATTGTGATTGTATGTATCACCACGCATGCTTTATTAGTTGCAGCGTTTATTTCTTGATTTAATTATTGGGGTAATCCTCCCAAGGAGAATGTGGCAGCACTCCACCAACCCCTGTTCATTTGGTATTACAGGATAGACAGCAAGGCATCTACTGCAACATAACACCATGGAAATGGACCCAGAGGAGCAGATATATCTGGGATTACCTTCAGCACCTAGGACAGAGTGGATGACATCTGTGTGTAACCTGCATTTTGGAATGGTGATCCCTGGCGCAATTATCTCAGCCGTTTACCCTATCTCCTTTGATAATATGAAGACCATGATGTTTTGTAAGAACATCACTCAATATCTTCTTCTGCCCTACAAAAATCATACACATCAATCACTAGATCTGTTCAGAGAAACTGTACAATCATGAGGGATGTTTTTTTACCAGCTGCTTACACTGAAATCGTATCTCATTTGGTTCTGTTTGGGGGAGGCACAACAATAGTTGTTGCCAACATGACATTCCAAGCTTGACTACAAAATAACAGGCCTATTTCTGCTCTTACAGGATGAACTATTGGTGAGTGCGGAGAGGGATCCAAAACTTAACATTTCACAAAAGTGGCCTCAGGAAACCTATTGATGCTAAAACAGGCCAGTCTGCTTCTGAGCTTGACATTGGTTTGGGGCATTCCTGGATGAAGAGATACAAAGTCTATGAGCATTCAACTCCTCTGTCATGATATGACTGGACATATCCGCCATAGACTGTGATCTGTCTGAAAATAATTTCAGGGGGATCTTCCACCTGTAACACCTGATTGTAGCATATGTGACTGGGCCAGTGGGGAGAATTAGAAGACACGAGTAAAAGACATGCAGGTTTAATGGAAAAGCATTACACAGGTGAGCCACCAGCTTCTTTCTGAAGGTGGGTTGATTTTTGGTGGGTGAGAATTCCAACACTTTGGGCAGGGTTCAAGAATTGCACTCAAACAAAATTACAAGAGAGAGAGAGGTAATCAGGCCAGTCTACGTCCTCCCTATTTAGTCAAACATACACCAAGAGTGCAAAAGGCTCCCGATTTTCTGTGTGTCTAAGTGCCATATTTCTCAAGAATATTAAAATATTAAGAAAAAACGCCTCACCCACCAAATGGTGGCATGCTTTATCATTGGCCTTTTTCTCACCCTAGTTGGTAAATACCGCTAGGGTAGGCTCAACCACTTCCTTGGAGCTTTTCACTCTTGGTGTATTATAGTTACAACAATTACACTTCCCTCAGTCAAGACATTCTTAATGATGAATCCCTCAAGACATTAGGTCCCACTGGAATTTACAAATCTAGTGTTTGGTATCTTTGAAGCCTTAACAAATAGCCCACAGTATTTCATCCAGTCATGAATGATTTGGAGGCAGAAAAGGAGTCAATCTCCAACTTCACAAACAGCAGAGTGTTGTTGCCTACATTTAGAAGTGGCGACAAAAATCCCAGATGATTGACAAAAGCCTTGGGGGACATCTTAATGCAGGGCCAAAAATGTGGACCAGAAAGAATGAACTTTTAGCTCTATATTTCTGTTAAGCATACTTTGATATATTTATAGCCTGTGTTGACCATTTTATGGGGCTCTATAAGTACGACCAGGTGGAGAACGCAAGGGTTGAGGGGCTCCCAGTATGCCTTCCTACAGGGGCACCTACTGCAGTACTCCTGCAGGGTTAGACAGGTGGCATGGCTGGATCAGCTGATTGGGAAGAGGGTGGGCTCTTCTTGGAATGGTGTCTGCTAGTCTGGTTGACGTACTTTCCCCCATCACCGCAAGTGAAGTGGCCCTCGCTACCGATAGGAAAGCCCCAGGGCTGGACAAGGCTTCGGGTGACCTGTTTAAAGCTGAGAAGAGATCTTGAGCCCCTATTTTGCCCTGTACTTTAGCAGCATCTTGAATGGGCTATCCACACACAGCAGACATGGGCAGGGACTGAGATCATCACAATTTAAGAAAGGGCTCAAGATCCCTCCCATCAAATTATCGGCCAATCAGCCGTATTAATAGCTCCCAGAAGTTCTTCAGCAGAATTCTGTTGAGCCAACTACAAGACTGGATGGAGGACACTGCGGTGCTGACAACCTTGCAATCTGAGTTTAGAGCCGGGTGGGGTCCTCTCTACATCATTTTCATAAACCACTTTGGAGGAAGCTGTATGCGCTTTTATTTGCGGGTGACTCGCTGCTGGTATCAAAGTCCTCTATGGGCATTGAAAATTGTTGGACCAGATTACTGTCTTCTGCAGACAGCGAGGGCTGGTGAAGCGCGCTGATACCTCCGGGTCTAGCCAGCGCTACATATAATCTTTCTAGATTTACCTTGTAATGCAACGATCCTCTGGTTAAGCGCTCTGATACCTCTGGGTCTAGCCAGAGCTATATAAACTTATCAAATCAATTAAACTCAAAACTGGTTCCCTTGATCACTGCGACCTGAGCAACATGGCTGATGTCCAGTGGAGCTGCTAGACAGCTATTAAGGAGATGGGCCCTGATTTCCCCCAGACCGTCACCTACCCAGACGGACATTGGGCACAGTTCCTCTTCATCTGCCATCTAATGACTCCTTCCTTCTCTTCCGCCTACGAAATCTTGCAACATTATTTTTGTGTACTGTACCTTTCTATGCTCTTGTAACTGATGTAACTTTTATTGTAACGATCCTAAATGTAAAGCGCTCTGATACCCTCTTGGATCAAGTTTGCGCTATATAAAACTTAATAAATAAAAATAAATAAATAAACAAGGTACATGGTCTTGAATCCCTGCCATTCCACTCGACCACCCTATTTAGGTGGTATCCTGAGGGCCCTCCAGGGCTCCAGCTTGCATTCCATATCCACTGCCCTGCAAATATATAGCTTACAAACACTGGGGCCGACGGAGAGGAACTCTGGGGGCATGAGAACTTAAGCGATCTGGAGCTGGTGGAGAATCATTTTTTGAAAGTCATTACCATTCTCCGTTTAGATCTTGGTCTCAGATCGCTCACTCTCAGTTAGACTCAGCCCCTGTTGTACTGGAGGAGAATTGGGTCCTTTGAGGCACTGGTGCCCTTTCATTCGGGCTTTAAATAAATCCTTAATGGCCCAAGGGATGGTGGGATTTCATGGTTGGGCTATATCAAACGCTGTCCAACAGAAATTGGGTGTGTAAACCTTTGGGAGCATCCTTAGTCTGCATGCAGTGTCTCCAAGCTCCCACTTAAGAGGAAGTACTGGAACTCTGTGGATCAACGGCTCCACAGATCTGCGAGGGTGGGTACCCTGACTGCAGCTTCTTTAGAATTCAAGAAGGCTTACTGCTTGGAAGCCTACATGGAACTCATTGAGCCCCCGTTCGCTAGGTCTCTGTTCATTAAATTTCAGATCGGGACGTTGCCGCTCTGCACCATTACTGCGAAGTGGCATCGCCCTTTTTAAGAAGTTACCAAGAATTGCCGATTTTGCAGAGACCACTGAATGTATTGATCATGTATTATTCTTCTGCTCACAATATCATGCCTCTAGGAGGGCAATTATCTTGCCATTGTGCCACAACCTGAGCGTTAGGGACATCAGAATTGCTGCAAGAATACTTAAGTCCAATCCCTCCCAATTGATTGCTTTCGCTGTCTACCACTTTTTACACTCAATGTAGAGATGTCGACTGAAAAGCACTTTTCATGGTACTCCTACCCTCCCAACCTAAAGGTATTGTTTTTACTTCTTGTATGCCTCCTCCAAGACCGCTATAGAGGAGATTGGCACTGGTTTATCCCCTTGACCATCACCAACCCAGCCGGACATTGAGCACAGTTTCTCTCCGTTCTCCCTGTTTTGTCTCCTTCCTCCCCCTCTCTTTGACCGGTGGAGTCCAAGCATTATGGCCAACACCCGGTGGAGCTGCCAGACAGCTGTAGAGGAGATTGGTCCTGGTTCTTCCCCTTGGCCGTCACCTACCCAGCCGGACATTGGAAACAGTTTCTCCCCGTCTCCCTGTTTTGTCTCCTTCCTCCCCCTCCTCTGACGAATTTACCTTAACACTGCTTTTTAATCCCATGTTTGATTATGCTTTGTAACAAAATGTAACTTGTAACCTGTAATCCACTAATCCTCATGTAAAGCGCTCTGGTACCTATGGGCCTAGCCAGCGCTATATAAAACTCAATAAATAAATAAAATAAATAAATAAATATGCACCTTGCCTAGTTTAAATATGGACCAATCATTAGCACAACAAATGAAGTTTAACTGTTTTCAACTTTGTATGGCACTTGTATGTTTGTTTTATCTTTGCCTTTTTTGGCCTTCTATTATTCAGTGTAGATCTTGTACTGTATTGCATGCGCTTTTTTGGCAATCGAAGAAATAACGTTTTTTGCTTGCAATGTGCTAGCTTCATATGCTGATGTGACATAAGGGGAATCCATGTTATCATGCTTACATGATATTGTGTCCTGTGCCTCGCCATTTTTCATAAGTGCAACTATACTCAATACCACTAGTTGGGTTCCGCCATTGGCAAAATGTGTATCTGTATATAAAAATCCAAAATAAGTAAATAATAAATCTAGGAATGGTGTGTCCTCAACAGAAGACAATTCCACACACAGCACAGATATTGCCCTTCTGCTCAATTATATCATTAAGAATGCAAAGAACAAATACACAGATGACTAAATATGTACCTTCTGCGATTAGATTTCTTTCGAATTTCCTCTTGATAGCTGCATAATTCCTTGCTTACTTTGGCAATTTCACTGAGTGCCTATACAAGTAAGGAGAGGTTATCACTTACGAATAGTAACATTTTGAAAAGTACATAAGCACTTCAATCCAACAAACTACTTACTTGATTCAGTGTGCCATTTTCCTTTTTGGATGCCTTTGAATCACTGCAGCTTTCAGATACTTCATGGCTTTCACAGACCAGGTAGTCCACAGAGAGCTCATGCGTTTCCTTTTTTGATATAGTTGGGAGATTTTTGTAGTCCTTGTTGGATAAATGACTGCCTTCCTCGGCGGTGCCACCTTGCAATGAGAATTCTGAACACGGGGAACGTAAAGAAAACTCCAATATTTTAGCCTGAATTGAATCATCTCGAGTCTTTCCATTACTCTCCCGCCTTAACTTTACTTCCTGATAAAGCTGCAAAAGTACAAAGTAATTATGACATTAGGAAGAAGAACGAATAATAGCAAAATTACAAACTACCATAATCAATCAACTCAATGTGGTTCTTGCAGGAAATGGAGCATTTTCGCTGCTTGTAACTGTGGGGTTCAGGAGAACAATCACTTAAAATGTGCAACTCTAAACATCCAGTTTAGAGTAAAAAACAATAATGAATGAACATTAAATGAATAAAGGAAAAAAGAAAAGGAAAAAAGTGAGGAAGCCTTTCAATCCAAAAGCACAATATTTTCAATATCAAAGGTTATTATTTATTACACATAGTAAAAACCTTCTAAAACAGTTACGCTCAAGGTGCTGGTATACAAAAAACATATCACAAACCAGACAAGTGGCAAACAAAAACATTACATGTTACACTAAAGGAACAACATACACAAAAATAATGTGTCCTTAGATAATTTTGGCCACAAAAAGCGGCGACGGCGTTTCCACCGCTGTGTTACTACACGGTCATCTTCAGGACTCACAATTCACTTGAGCGTTAGTAGTCTGTATAAAAACATTCGGGCCAATTATTGATTGATGGTCGTCCACAGGAATTCTAAAGGTATATGCCACAAGCGTAGTTCAACTGTATCATAGACATTTAATCAGCGGCTGTATCCAAGTGCTCGCGAAAGTCGAGAGAGCTCTCTCGACTTTCGCTTGCACTTGGATACAGCCGCCGATTAAATGGACGAGAACTATGGTGGACTTTTGACACTATGGACAGACTTAATTAAGTGTCTATGATACAGTGTGCCCCATTTGAACTTCGCTTGTGGCATAGAAAGGCTGAGAGAAAGCAATTAGACATTTTTTCTGGAATTACTGGTTGTCAGCAAGTTGTGAAAGAGGAGGTTGTCTCAATTGAAATTGTATTATCATCTCGAGTGTGACTGGGAAATAAAACAAGTTAATAATGGGGGATGGTGTGCATATTATGGCATGTGTGCTTTGAAAATTACCCACAAGCATGAAACGTACTCCCAGATTGTGTGTTTAAGTTATTTTGCATGTAACATTCCCTGCAAAAAGGCCACATTTTTTAGCATCAATTGATTTGAGGACTTCTTAAATTGGACCTCTCCTAACTGAAATCGAAACTCTACTTTTTGGAAGTTCCATGAACTAGAGAATTGAGCACCAGAAACAACTACCCTAGGCTAACCCTTTTGAAGCACGAAACCAGAATATGTTTTTTAAACAAGTCCTAATAAGAGAGAAGGTGAATAGTGAGTGACTAGGATCATCAGGAACAATAGACCCATACCACCCCAATGTTTGATAATGGAAGCATAGGGTCTACGTAGAGGACCAGTTTCCGACAGGAAACTAACTTGAGTTCTTCATATAGGATGTTCTATTCTCTCTTCTCCTGACACTAGGTGGGTACATGCTGTAAGTTCTAAAGCAATCTCTTTAATTGACCCTGGAGATGCACACATACAACCCCATAAGGAGACAATAACTTACTGCAGAAAAGGGTGATGAGAGGGAAGCAGATATACACAAACAAAAGATCAACACATTGCTTGTCTCATCCAAATGCATGATAAAACACATTTTCACTGGAAGAAAATGAATGGGTGTGATTTTAGGGTAAGGAGCACAAAACACTGGTCCCCAAAGGGTGAATGTTCTCACGTATTAGGCTCCCTCTTTTCAATCTATTCAACTTTGCCTGATGGGCATGTAGTAGTGTTTTGAATGAAGGCAGAAGATCAGCAGTGCAGCTGAGGAAGTTAACCTTCAATTCAATCTGGCCACACAAGATAAAATTGGAAAATTATCTGGCTGCTGCCTTCAAGAAACAAGCATTTGCAATGCAATAGGTCTCGCATTTACATTATTTTGAGCTATTGACATTGTAAATGACAATGTTTTTTTTTTTTTTTCTTTTTTAACCCCTCCCTTGCTGGTGACGGAACCACTCCGTCATCAGCCGCGGTCGCGCTGTGCTGATGACGGAGCGGTTCCGTCATGGCCCGCTCTGCACGCCTGCGCGGCGCGGATTTCGCGCCTGCGCTGAGCGTTCCATTGAGCGGGCGGGGCCATGACGGAACCGCTCCGTCATGAGCACAGCGCAACCACAGCTGGTGACGGAGCGGTTCCGTCACCAGCATGGGCGCACCGCGCGGCCCCCCCACCCATTTAGCACTGCGGCAGTGAAGGGGTTAAAACATAAATAAAAGGCATTGTCCTTTACAATGCCAATAGCTTAAACGCTTGTAAATACACAACTGTGACGTCACTACTTTCGGGTTGTCAGCTGACCAACAAATAAGACAAAACAGCACTCTTTCTGGTAATATACATCTGTACATTCCACTTCTATACAGACAAGAGCTCCCACTCGCCAGATGAATGCGTGTAGCAGATAGCAAGCGCTACCATGCCAGCGTGAATAACTCTTCCAAGCCAATGTTATACTCTGCGTATAGCTGCATAAGAAAACAAGTCCCAGAACGCAAAGAACAAATCAACATGGGACTGAATGAACTCCCTGTATATGATATGGGATGAGTATGTTTCATAATAAAATCAATGAGCAATATTCACCAAAGCCTCTTTGCTAACAGGTGTGCCTGCCAACACAAACGCTACATTTGAATGTGAAACTCTGATCCACTAGTTAATGGCAAATACATAAGGCTAACAGAAAGAAACAAACACTGTGCACACAACACAAGGGCATATTGGCAAAACTTTTAACTGATCTTCGCGACCCAAAATAGTTTTACTGACATGGATTATCAGTATATACAATTTGCATATTATCTGTTGACGGATTACCATATACATTTTTATAAACACGTTACTCATCCTTAAACGTGGGTTAAAAGTTAAAACTAAGCAAGAGTCAATCGTTTACCAATTCAGCTACAGATGAAAGAAGTTTTGTGAACAATTTGGAGACCCGTTGCGCTTCGCCCTCTTTACTTTTATTATGCTCATTAGCAGAACGCTTCTAAATACACCAAGTCCCACTTGACTGAGCCCATCCAATCCCAGAATGGCTTGCAGGTACCGGTACTCACGTTTAACTTTTCACGCAGTTGTAGATCATGTTTGTAGCCCCGCAGCGGCTGGCATGCCCCCGCCGCTGTGCTGCCCTTATGACCGCACTGTATGTGCTGGCAGGCTGCAGACACCGCATCTCGAGCGCCCGCATGCGCCCTGCAGAGCCCGCGCTCCCATGCAATTACAGGCCAGATAGCAATCCTGCTGTCAGGCCTGGGCCTCAGCTGCAGTGCTGGTGGCAGCCCTTCCTGGGCACGCCCCTCCTTTCCCTCTCAGCCCTCCTGGGTCGCACTCGTCGCAAGGGCTCGCTACTTGTGTTTGCTGGACGCAACATCTCCCTAACAGGACAATGCAGCGCCTTTGCAATTATTATCCTCCTTAGCCCCTAGTTGTTGCAGTTGTAATGTCCCACATGAGTGCCAGCTGAGGGAGGCAGGCACGCCAATGACTCTTCCTGCAAATGGAATATAAATCGAGCTGCAACGTGAAACTCCTTTCCATAGCTTTCAGTTTTGCAAAGAGGTTAATTAATACATCTTGCGTTTTGCGTACAAATACATTTATATATGAAATAAACACAGCGGGAACCGGGGCAGCGCCCCAGGTTAGCTGAGGCCGGGCTATGACAACCGTAACTTGTAATCATATATGCAGCCTATAGGTAAGAAATTCAGTCACGACAGCCGGAAAGCAGACAATCCAGTCCGGATGTGCTGGACGAAAAGGAGACAGGGTATAAACATAAAAGCCTCAGTTTCAATCGGAGTCCACCGTTTTACATAAATGATGATGCCAGCTAAAGAAAATGAGGGGCGGGGCTTCAAGTCACCTTCTCAAATCTCCTCAATCACAATAGCCCTCACAGAGCGAGCAGCGCATCCGTGCTGCAACGCTAGGCGAGACCTAAAAATGAAAGACATCTATAGAACCATACTTAAAGGAGATCCTGAAGCACCTCATGTTCAGCTTTACTTCTCATCATGCCCCAATATTTACACTAACCATGGACAGACAAAAGTTTTCTTTGTAAGATGTCTGTGAGATTATAGTCTTATTTAAAGGCACAAGTCTGCTATGTCCCTCCTTTGTACCATCTAGCAAGGAATGCCACAAACTGATTAAAAAGAAGCATAAACTTGGCTTCACAATCAGCACACATTTACCATCTGATTACACGTTATATTCATATTTACAATAAAATTGCTTTATAATGTTTACAATAGTGCAACTTTACAAATAGGAAAGCAAATGCACGGAGGCATGCAATAATCAATGAACATGAAAATGGAACCTGTCTTCCCTCTCTGGGTCGAATTGTGAGTGCCCCGCAGGGGAGGTTCATCCTAATGGGCGGAGGTGCGTCTCCCCGCCTGCTGCGAGCACAGCAGGTAAACACAGATTAATAAAATGCCCATTACCATTTTATTATTCTGTGTGCCATTGGCCTGTGTTGTAGCGCAATTGTGAGGGAGGGGGCAGGGCTGATTCCTCCGGATTGCAGGATGACATGGCAGGTGTTGTGCAATGTCAAATTGGCCGGCTGTCTACAGCCAGACAATCTGACATGCGCCTTTCCAGCAATACAAGCACTGTAAAACAGCTGAGGGATTGCAGGCACAGGCACTAGCCTCAAAATGAGGAATGAGTTAGCCTGCTCTAACCATCCCAGGAGCTGCTCCAATGCTGATATTAGCTCCAAAATTGGTTGGATTTGCTGCAGGAAATTAAACATCTTCCTTCCCTTTCTGGCTCGAGAGACTCCAGCCAGCAGCATCTCAGTGAGCTTTTTTCCATGCCTCACCAATTTAAAACATTTGCCCCAGAAGAAATGTTTCTGCATTTTACACGTTTCTAATTTAAATTTGATTCGATTTCAGACCCTCTGTGATCCACAACGCCTCACATTTAGGACACACATTCATGATTCAGACAAGCCCGGTTTTGTGACCTCAGTCGTCCCTCATTGCGGTGACAGTGCCTGCTTTGTAAACCAAACATCTTTGTTTGTGGTCCACTGGTCCACTACAAAATGCAACTCCCTGTAGACTTAAAACGTGACATAAAACATTCTGCCAAAGGATCTAATCCCTCATTTGCTATCGAATATACCTGCACGTTTTACCCCAAACATGCTGTAGCAGCCGGACCACTTTATGCCCAAGATTTGTGACAGTTTGCCCCCCAGCCATCCCCTCAGTCTCCCGTTGAGAATATCTAGTGTCCATAGTTATCCGGGTCCCCAATGAAGTCCATAGAGATGCTTCACATTGCTCCTCAAAACCATGGGAAGGACTCGGCGTACAAGACGGGTCCACTGGCAGGGGGCCCTTACTGCACCCTAAAAATAGCACCTGATCTTCAAATTTCCTACTAAAACAGATATCCCACTGAGTGGACATGGTTAGACTGGTCACCTTTATTAGTTGACCTCTGAGGGCTGCGACTTCCCTGGGGTTGGTGATGAATGAGGGTTGCACGCTTCTGAGAATGAAGATCCTCGCAATAGACTGACCCCCTGAGTAATCACAGCTATATCTCTCTCTGTACTATATCTCTGTACATATATTTAAAAAATCTGCGCCGAGTATATAATAAGCTAGTAGCCGTTAATAATGAAAATCAGATTACTCATTGGCGCCGCGTTTAGTGGAATGTGAGACATGTAGGGGAGCGGTGAACAACTGCGGGACCCGAATAATATGCAGCCCAGGAGTTCAGAGATTGGAGAGTCCTTCCCGCTAACGGTACCATTCTGTGACATGGATACCCGAAAGCGAGAACAGGACGGGATGCTTGACAGAGCGGGATGCATGCCTCTTGTAGGGAGTGGGAGGTTGTGCAGCAGGTATCAAACACAGGTGCTCCTGACCAAGGACCCCCTCTAGTCGCAGGCACTCCAAAGTGAAGGTGTAGTCAAGGAGGACAGAAGCGTGCAAAAGTGTCAACCGAGGAGATTTGCTCATCATTTAACCTCTGCACAAAATGCATTGGTAGAGACATATTTTATTGTTTTAAATGCCGGGATATGGAGGACGTTGGGGTGGGGGGCGGTAGGGGGTTGTGAGTGAGGGCAGGTGTTGTCTCAAAAGTGACAGACGGTGTCACCTCTCACTCAAGAGCCAGAAGGAACCACAGGTCCGGGGCAGTCAATGACAGCGGTGTCCCTCTGAAGAGGGAGAGGGCGAGAAGCAGGTGTGCGCTAGATGAATGTCTTCAGTGTGAACCTCTGGGTCCGCTCCACCAGCACGCATGAGATCATCCTCAGAAGCACCTGTGGAGTATTCTACACTCAAAAGCTGGTCTTATGCCCTGGGCACAGGTGCCGCTCGAGTCCCAGACACCTGACACGAGGTAGCACAACTTTATATAGAACCAAACCCGCAGCCAGGGCCGGCTTACTGGATGCTGACTTCGGATGCAGTTTTTGGTTTTAAAAGCAGCTGCTTTCGCGTTCCTGTCCTCCAGCAATTTTCAGGCAACCATAAAAATGTCAAGATAACTCTAGTGATTAATACTCTTCCTGGAAAGAGATCGGAGTTTTATCTAGTGGAGGTTTTGAATCATGGTAAAGTAGTGCAGAAGGTTAATATGCCTGCTGAAAAGAATGTTTACCATGCAAATCACAAAGTGCATATAATGTAAATAGGCCAGTGGGTTACTGCTTTTGTCAGAGAGATCAGAGAGATCCTTTTGTTACTTGTAGTTTATAAGTAAAAATTCTAATACAGAACTGTGAGGTATTAACTGCCATTGAAGAGCTGCATGCAAACAGCAAGGTATATAGATTAGGGTGCTATGATTGTTCCCCAGTATTTCATGATCCTAATATTGCAAAAAGCGTTCATTTGGGTAGAAATCAATTTTTATCATTAAAGAGAACACCCAACCATGTTGTTATGTTTTAAATTCTGAGTTTGTGCTTAACATAACATAACACAACTGAAGGCCCTATACCAAAACTTCAAAAAGCCGTTGCAAATATGCAAATATGCTAGAAGAAACTGGGGCCAACAATTGGATATCAACAAAAGAAGCAGAATTTTTACAGGCAAGAAACCCTAAATCACCATATTTCTATTCCCTCCCAAAAATGCATTAAAACAAGACTCCACCAACAGAACTCCCTATCGTTTCAGGTACTGAGTCAATCCTAGAACCAATAACACCATTTGTGGATTTCTTTCTATGCACAATAGTTCAAGGCACATCAACCTGCCTGAAACACATGAAAGATTTCCTAACACACCTCAAAAACCAAACCCTCAAAAGGATGTAACAATACAGAGCTTTGAAGAAATTCTATTCAAAGAAGATTGGCATTTCAGTACACCTCTGCATTTTGTGTTAGAATGTTGCAGAATTGCCTTGACTGAGAATTATTTCGAGTTTGAGGGCCAATACCTGCAAACCCACTGGACTTCAATGGGCAGCACTTTTGATCCCAGCCTGGCCAGTCTCCAAGTTAGCTCTTTTGAAGATAAACACATTTGGAGTAACTCTAATACGCACAAAGAAAGAATCTTAATGTGGAAATGAAACATAGACAATATCCTGGTTATCTGGAAAGGTGACCTGAACTCCATAGACCTTAGTCATACAAAAATCCCCTTTGGGTAAACACACATACAATAATCCACACTTACAATAGGAACCCTGTGTCACCAATGTGAAAACAATGAATATAGAAACCATGAGATCAAGTCATCAAATGGACAATACACATTTATTCAATATATTGTGATGTACAAAAATTAAAAACATATGTTAAAATTCACAATACCTTTCTAAAAACATTTAATCATACAATATTGCAGAAACTTAAAAAAGTTTTTTTGGTCAACTGGCTTAAAAAACACAAGTATCTTGTGGCAGCAACTATACAGAGTTGGGAGAACAAGCAGGAAAATAGTTCCTAGTCGTGAAATAGACCACTAAATCTTGTATGGATCAAAAAAACAATGATTCTGTATATTAAGAGATATAATCATCAATAATCATTGCCCACATAGATTTGTAGTGGGCCTTCCTTGTTAGAGCATCAACGTGTTTCAGTGGGTGCTATATTATGACCATCACCTTCTTCAGGAAAAACACAATAGCTCCCAGTAAAACACAAATTCTGTAATAAAATAAAATAAAAAGCACCAAAACACAATTTGACATGTCCACTGATCCTCCATCTCCACACACATCATCAACACATTGGTGACATTAGGGGTTTCCACAGTTACTAGAAAGTGACATCCATCCATACATCAATAGTGTCCAAAAGACACTGTCATACCAGAACTGCAATTACCATGGGTAGAATCCACCAAATAGGGCTAAATGAGCCTCAAATTTGAACCAACATGGGCAAATCTCTATTTCTTGCTCCGATGAGTATCTCTTAAAATATACCACAATGTTTTTATTAGACTTATGTTTCCGTGATATTCCTAATATCTCACTATTATAAGATATTGTGGATAGATTACCTCCTTACTTTGATCAACTTTTATTTCAGACCATGACTTGCCATCTGATTATAAATAAACGGCACAATCTGGTTGACTATAGTTATCCAGCACCTATTTAGGAAAGAGAAAATAGTCCTCAAAATAGAAATCGGTTAAAAAACTCTAAGTTTAAATTACGACAATCCAATAATAGATATTGCCTCCAGATCATCGGTCGGAATGAGGGGTAGTCATGGATAGTTTTTTTTATAAAAATCCAGTTTGTCTGAATATCTATTGTAAAGAGGAGAACAAAACTGATGCTTTAGTGTTTCATGTGCAGCATGTTGTAATTGCTCATTAACCTGCATCCATTCATTACCTTAAAGTGTTTTGGTTATTTCATCTACCGCCCACTTTCAGTCAGTATAATCACGTGGGTAGTGTGAAAGTCTCACTCCCATTCTGATATCTAGAAAGAAGTAGTAGATATTGAACATCACCATCTTCAGTAAAATGATACATTATGTCCAGATCAGACATCACATCATACTAAATTGTCCCTCAATATAAACCTATAACTTCACAGTCTTCATCTATAAGACATACAGAAGAATTTTATGAATATACATAGTCAAAAAATCGTCTAGATATAATACCGATCATTAGATCCATATTTAAAGTAAATTCCCTACAGCCCGATATACGTTCCATACAAAGGGTATAACCTCCCCCTATTCAGCAGTATTGGTCCATCCTAGAAGTCTTACCGCTATTCAGCCGTGAGCAAGACGGGGTATACACCTCCGTCAGTAGACACAATTACACTGGAAAGGCCCACCGTTTTTAAACCCTCCAGCTAGTGACGTAATTGGTCCCGCTCTGAGAATCAATCTCAGCTGCGTGAGTCACGTGACACGCTCTTCGAAAAAACGGCCGCCATCTTATAGTGGAGGAATATGGTTGAGCCATGGTACGGCGCAGCCAACTCCTAAGTTTTCGGTATTACATATACATGAAATTCCACTCAAAAAGCCACATGTATATAAATATTCCGACTCTACAAGCAGAGAACAACGCACAAACAGCCAGATTCATCATTGTCCCGTTTTGCGAGTCCTTAATAGCGATTATTAAGGAATCGCTATTAAGGACTTGCAAAACGGGATTCATGTAGGAATTGCAAAATAAATTGCGATTCCTACAGCTTCCTTATTTGCAATTAGCAAATTTCTAATCGCAAATAAGGAATAACTCCCCATTCATTCCTATGGGCCTAAAGGCCCATAGGAATGAATGGGGAGTTATTCCTTATTTGCGATTAGCAATTTGCTAATCGCAAATAAGGATGCGATTGTAAGGGTGCAGGGGTGTCTAAAGGACTCCCTGTAGTACCCCTGAAATGTGAATTTACACTGATGTTGTGCACACACATGTCCAAAGGACATGTGTGTGTGTAACATGCAACTTAGAAAAATGCATTTAAATGCATTTTTCTAAGTTTTCGCTATTTACCACGAGGTTTGACTTCGTGGTAAATAGCGGTCCTAAATTGCGAATTCGCAATTTTTAAATGTTTCATGAATAGCATTTAAGGAATCTCTATTAGAGATTCCTTAAATGTTAATCCTCGCAAATTTGCGAATTCTTTATTAGCGATTTTTGCATTTGGGATGATGAATCCCAAATGCAAAAAATCCACTCGCAAAGGGCCAGATTCTCAGATTCCGGCCCTTTTGTGAGCGCATTTCGCTTGATGAATCTGGCTGTAAATGTCTCGACTATTCGAGTCACATACCATGCATATAGAAAAAACAGGCCGCCATCTTATGATGGATATATCTAGCCAGGCATTATTTGAATGTTACCGACTCTACGTTCAAGTGACCACGTGTTGTAGATACCAGCTGCATAAGTCCTGTGGCAATCGCTTAAAAAACATGGCCACCATCTTAAAATGTAATGCATCGGCCATGACATTACTAAAAACTATCCAATGTAGACGAATTTGAATAGTTTTTTACGTTTTAGGTCCATACTACATGGACCTAATATGTTCTCAAATAACAGATTATAGGTTAGGTCATGGCTATTAATGGAGGAAAACTACTATCTGTACCCATCCAGTGTTCATGACTAATACTACATGATAGATATCTATTAACAGAAGTTATTTTGTAGAGCCCAGATTCCTATATTTAAATGACCACATTTCTACCTTTTATGAGGAAGGTGTCAGACTATACTTAACCCTTGATAGAAGTAGAGACATTCTTTCATAAGGCCTCTATATTTACTATAAGTATGGAATAATTTTCAAAATGCCCCTATTACTCAGTCCTATTCCTTACTCAAGTTAAAACAGTTTTTTTGTGTTTTCAGGTTTCCCCTATTAACCGGTCCCACTCTTCCCTCGAGTTAAGACCATTTCATACAGTATTGAGGTAGGATATATACCACTGTTCTCCAGACCAGGATTTATTGAATGGCTGAACACCCATGACAATTAGCTGAAATTCACATCTACAATATATAAAACCACACTTGACTTTCTCAATGTGATGATTTTTTAGGAAGACATGACCCTAAAAACAAAGACCTATTACAAACCTACAGCAAAGAACAGACTCCTTCCATTGAATAGCTTTCATTCATGAACATTACGAGAAATTCAACCGTAGAGTCAATTCCTTAGGATACGTCAGAACTGTAGTAATCTAAAGGATTACAAGAAACAAGCACAAGAGCCAACACAGAAATTGTCAGAAAAAGAATATCCCTAGTGGATGATTGGAAAATTTTGTATACGAGCGAGGAACCAGGGTCAAGATAGTCTTCTCGAACCCTCACACAGAACCCAGGATGAAAAGGTCCTTTCCTGTGTTACCATACCACTTATTGTTCAGCCTCGAACTACAGCAAGAAAGCTGTGAACAGACACTGGAACATTTTACATCTAACAATCTTAATTGGCCAGAGTTCCAGTTCAGTTCATTTTGTCTTTATTTCGAATAAAATTCATAAAAGACAGCATACATAATATAACATTAAAACATCTTCAAATAAGCCCCCAAAATGTAAAAAGAATGTGTCTCAATCGACATACAATCATTTCATAATAATTAATTTAAAAGGGTTTTCGATTTCTTTGCACGAATCAGCCACACCCACCCCAAAAATTTGGCTACACAGATCACAGATATTTCAATACGTATATCACGTAATTTCAACAGGGCTTCACGATTCCCCCCACAATTCAAGGTTTTGCAAATAGGTTTCAACCATTTCAGTCGGGGCGATCGATATGCTGGGCATGCGAAAAACAGATGACCAATACTTTCTACCTGGTCAGGACAAAAAAAGCATTTATTACTTGCTTTCTTCGCCCACTTTGCAGTGAAGGAGTTGGTCGGCAAAGTACCCACCCGAAACTGATGATACAGCTTACGGTCTAGGGTTTTGCAGATCAAGTCCCAATAGGGCTCAAGGGACGGTGTTACCTTATGTGTTAAAAAAAGTCCCGTTAAGCTGTTGTCTGACGAAAGAGAGACCAGTGCAGATTTCTTTACAGCCCAGAACTGATCTTTAAATTCTTGTTTAGATGGGAACCTAGAGCATTCCGGATGTAACCATAATTCGGGGAGGCCCATTGAATACAAAATTTGTTTTACTTCCCGGAGCCATGGGATTTTGTGAGCACCCCACAATGATTTGACCTCGCCCAATTCATGAGCGAAAAGACTAAGCTCTGGGGTCGTCCAAAGGCGACGTCAGAGTGCTGCGAGACGATACTGCGCCATCTCATTCAGAGGTCTACAGCCTAGATCTAAAAGCAATGGTTTTATTGGTGATGATTGTGGAAGCCCCACCAGGTTCCGCAAAAACCTATTCTGTGCTGTGGTTAGTGACGACAAGTCTTTGTAACCCCATATGTCCGCTCCATACAGGGTAGCAGCATTGGCCTTGGCCTCATAAATTTTTACCGCTGGTATAATGCGTTTGGTCAAGGTTTTTTTTTGTTCCTGCAATAAGCACCCTGTAAGGCGAACAAATTTAAGTATTAAAACCTCCAACTGGGGGTTCCAGGTAAGTTGGTGATCAAGAGTCACGCCCAAATATGTCATGACCTTGACCTGTTCAATTGGGGCACCATTTAATGTAACCGAACTTTTAATTGGTTTGTTTTTGTTAAAAACCATGAATTTGGTTTTGTTGACATTGATCTGTAGGTCATTGTTTATACAAAACTCAGCAAATCTATTCAGGGCTACCTGTAACCCGCTCCGGGTTTTAGAAAGGAGCAGGGTGTCGTCGGCGAATATTAACATGGGATATTTTGAGCCCCCCAGGGTAGGTGCGTCTGTTTGCATATCACTAAAGAATGCAGCCACCTGGTTTATAAACAGGAGAAACAGGGTAGGGGCCAACACGCAGCCTTGGCGCACCCCTCGTTGAACTGGGAAGCTGCTGGTCACCTGACCCTGTTTCCCCCATCTTACCTGGGCAAAATTATCCTCATGTAAACGCCTGACTAGCTCTAAAAGTTCAGGTGGGAGACCCATGAGTCTGAGGGCTTCCCATAGTTTTGCCCTAGGGACCAAGTCGAAAGCCGACCTAAGATCAACAAAGGCGGCATAGATGACCCCACCGCCCAAGAAAACCACCTTCCAATACAGCATGGTGAGTCGGAACACCTGATCTAGGGTGCTGGTGCCTGATCTAAACCCTGCCTGCATGGGGGAGAGTATGTTATTCTGCTCGATCCACCCCTGTATTCTTGCCAGGGCCATTCTTGATACAACTTTTTGGATAGTGTCGATCAGGCTAATGGGGCGATAGTTTTTCGGTGATGATCGATCCCCTTTCTTATAAACTGGAAGTATCTCAGCACCTTTCCAGGATTGTGGTACCCTTGCCCCTGCTGCGATAGAGTTTGCTAGAGTTGTAATATATGGAACCCACAGATCAAGGTTCAATTTAAAAAGGTCCACTGGTATGGCGTCTAAACCTGGGGCTTTACCAGACTGAATAGAACCTAGGGCGTGTACAGTGTCTGAGGTGCAGAAAGTAAGCCTATCCCCGTACGGTATTGGTATTATCCCCACTATGGGCTCGATTGCCAATTCCTGTACAATATTTGTATCTTTAAATTGGGCGGAAAAAAATTCCACCCAATCCGTAGCGGAAACATGATTTACAGGGGTTTGGGAATCCGAATCCCTGCCCCATCTAACTATCTCCCAGAATTTTACTTGGTTAGACGACTCACAGGCTTTGAGAAGATCTAGCCAGTACGAATCGTCCCAGTCCCTCTTAGCTTCCCAAAGGGTGTGTTTATAAAACTGTCTAGCTTTCCTGATATCAGGGGTTATTCTGGTTTTAACAGCTGCTATTAGTTTGCTGTGGGCTTCTCTGCAGTTTTTATTATACCATCTTTTGTGTGGGTTGACTTTCTGATTTTTAGATGGCCTAGTGAGAAGTTTTTTGAGAGCCGCAAAACATTTCTCGTGGAGGTCAACAGTAATGGACTCTACCCCGCCATTGGGAGATAATGCAGTCATCCTATTTCTTGTGTCTAGGACCAACTCCTCTATTTGACAGATAAGCTCTGAGTCAGCTATGACCCTTGACCATTTGACTCGTCTTCTGTTGTCACACAGGACTAGGTCTGATGTTATACAAGCTGTTTCTGTTTGGGGGACACCGAATCCAGGAACCCTGAGCCCCAGGGAGAGAGGATTATGATCACTCTCTGGCCTGGTCTCTATTAGCATATCAATTACGTGTGACCAGGATTCTATATTGACCAATATATAGTCAATGCGACTTGCACTAATCCCATTGTCGAAGGTTGGTTTCCCCGCCTTGTCAGACGGACTACGGCCATTCACTGCACGAAGCCCCCATTCCAAGCAGAGCCCCAGCCAGTGGAGGGCAGCCTCCGTTCCCCTAACACCCTTAGTTATAGCTAACGGGGGGATATTCCAGGCGGTGTCTTCATCAATCCCCACATCCTCAGCTAGACTCAGGATGGGTTCGAATGAGCAGTTCAGATCACCAGCCACTAAGACAAGATGATCACTTTTATACTCATTCAGGAGATGTTCCAGGTCATTAAGAATGGGTTGCTTCCTCCCACCCTGACAACCTCGGGCATAGATGTTAATTCTATCAACCGGGGGTCTACAACCGATTGTGAGCCATTAAGCATGTGGGTCTTGCACTGCAGGCCACCTAACAAAACCAGACAAAGAACTACAACCGAATTATCACCCTTGAATGGTCTTTAAGGAGACATACAAATTGCAACTCCATGCACGTGATCTACATGATCACGTGCCCTTATCGACTCAGGCATATAGGCATGACATGCAGAAAGATGAAAATTTGCATAGGTGAGCATCGTAGTAACATCAGATGCTGCAAAAGTACAACAAAAATGGGTAACCACTACCTGACAACTAATCCTACCAAGCATGATCTTGAGTGGGATGTACTGGTGACCCTGGATGATAAAATAGATGCAGAACAAGTTCTATTACAGAATTATCAACGATGGGTGTACCGCCTATGTACCTTTAATAAAGGCCGTAATAACAACATCCCTTGGCTTTCTGTCACTAATCACATGGAACATGTATTTGAGCTACACCTCCTTCTAAGTACTATGCAGTGTGGACATCTTGAAATACTATCCATCGATTTTTCCACACTTTTCCCTTCAAGCGGCTATAAAATGAAAGCTTAACAAGCAATAGCTGCTTGCTGACTTATATCGCTCCTTGTACTGTTTACAGCCATGTTCTCTCCACTACCCCCCTCTTCCAACCCCCTCCCCTGAATACAGTATACACACACTTGGTACCTGGAACAATACCTTGTTGCCACCCTGTCAATCAACGCCCCGTGAAAGCAGTCTGGACGATCATCACCACCTGAAAACTACCACTGAAGACATCATGAAGACCATGAAGAACACCCACTCAGGAGCTCCCACGGACCCCTGCCCACCGCACATCTACCACAGAGTCGCCGAGCCATTGCTCCCGAACTAAGCCGGACCATCAACACTTCCCACAAATCCGGCATCTTCCCCGACTGAAGCGGGCAGAAGTCAAGCCACTCCTCAAGAAATCCTCAGCTGATCCAACAGACCTGAAAAACTACCATCTCATCTCTCTCCTTCCTTTCGCAGCCAAAGTCACCAAGAGATTTATCAACGCCTAGCTGACCACCTTCACCGAAGAGAATGCCATCCTCGACTCCTCCCAGTCTGAGTTTTGTAGCAACCACAGCACTGAGACTGCCCTCCTAGCCACCACCGATGACATACCCATGCTACTCAAACAGAGCCACACCGCGGCCCTTATCCTACTAGACCTCTCAGCAGCCTTCGACACCGTCTCACACCGCACTCTCACTGCCAGACTCCACGAAGCCAAAATATGAGGTACAGCCCTCGACTGGATCTGCTTCTTTCTCTCCAGCAGAACCCAAAGGATCAAACTCCCTCCCTTCCTCTGAACCTACAGTGATCAACTGTGGAGTACCCCAAGGATCCTCACTCAGCCCTACGCTTTTCAACATCTACATTGCCCTCCTCGCCACCATCATCAGGCAGCATGGGCTCAGCATAGTATCTTACGCCAACGACTCCCAGCTCATCCTCTCTCTCACGAAGAACCCCGAAGACACCAGACTCTGCTTCCAAGAAGGAATGAAAGACATCACAGCCTGGATGAGCTACAACTGCCTAAAACTGAACTCGGAGAAGACCGAGGTCCTCGTCCTTTGACCCTCCCCCACGGCGTGGGACAGCACCTTGTGGCCCCCTGCTCTCGGAAATCCACCCACGCCAACAGACCATGCCTGGAACTTCAGCATCATTCTAGACTCCTCCCTCACCATGACCCACCAGATCAACGCCGTCGCCTTGACCTGCTTCAACTCCCTCCGCATCCTCTGAAAGACCTCCAAGTGGATCCCCATGAATACAGAAAGACCATCACCCACGCACTAGTAACAAGCAGACTGGACTACGGCAACGCACTCTATGCCAGAATCAACAAAACCCTGATACACAAGCTCCAAACCATCCAGAACACCATGGCCGGACTAATCCTCAGGACCCCACGACACGAGCACATGACCTCGCACCTACGAGACCTCCACTGGCTTCCCATCGAGAAGAGGGTAACCTTCAAGCTCCTCACCCACACCTACAAATCCCTCCACAACATCGAACCCAAATACCTCAATGAAAGAGTCTCCTTCCACTTACCCAAGAGGAACCCTTGCCCAACCGACCTCGCCCTGGCAAAGACCCCACGCATCCACAGAACCAGAGCAGGAGGTAGAGCCTTCTCCTATGTCACAGCAAAGACCTGGAATGAGCTCCCAGTCAACATCTGATGCTACCCCACTCTGAACACCTTCAGGAAGAGACTCAAGACCTGGCTCTCTGACTGACCCGGAGTTGCGCCCCCCCCCCCCCCAGCGCCTTGAGACCCTCGCGCTTTATAACCCCCTGATAGATTGTTGTCTTTTTCAGTCATAATCTAACCAGACAAAAACATATGTGCCCCACTTTAGCTTTCCCCTTCAATTCTGTTTTTCAATTTTATTATAAACACTTTTTTTCTGATGTAATAATTTTGGATCAAGATTTTCTTCATATTCATCAATATTACTACCAAGTAATTACTTCTGCTGTCTTCACTCAAGGGAATTCCTTTCTCTTTCTGGGGGCCATTTCGTAGGGAGAGATCGCCCTGATGGGAAATTTCAACCTTACATGGGACCCAGGACTGACAGCACCTATTCCCATAGATCTACAACTGGGAGCTTCCCTAAGGTCCAGAAACAAGTAAATAATTCCATTGGCTTAGTAGATGAGTAGAGAACCACCCACCCTAAGACTAGGGACTATACTTTTTCTCACACTCTCACAACACATATTTGCACCTTAATTATTTTTTCATAAGTCAATTCATAGCTCACACAATAGTGGAGGCAGACTTTCACCCCATCACACTTCCTGATCACACACCAGTAGTGTTGATACTGGAATGAGATACCCCAAACACAAATCTTGCAGCTGGTTTTTCCTGGGTCCCTTGTTAGGGATCAACTCTTCCGGGATGAGATCCGTAAAACTATTTGAGAATTCTTCCACATAAACGACCCACAAGATACTAATTTGTCAAATACATGGGACGCCTTCAAGCAGTGGTAAGGGGGAAATGTATCTCCCTGTTGTCCACCCTTAAGAAGCAGAAATCTCTAGAAAGACTAGCACTTCAGACTGAACTCCAAGGGGCGGAACAAGCCTATAAAGAGATCCTGACTTTTAGCCCTGCAATGGAAAGTTACGGCTCTGAGGGGAAAACTCAATGCAATTTGCACCAATGGAGTAGAGTTCACTTTGCTATACCTTAAAAGAAATTACATATGACCAGGTTAATAATGTGGGTTCTCACCTGATGCTGCATCTCAGGGCCAAACAAGAGAAAGAATACATTGGACACATTTCCTGGGAGTCTAGGCCTCTGGCTGCAGCTGGGGAAGATAAGTCTAGGGCTTTTAGTGCATTCTATAAAAATCTTTACCCTTCTGACCCCACAGTTGAAGAAGCGCAGCTGGACTACTCGGCCGGAGTAGACATCCCTGAGGTAAAAGCGGACCACAGCGAGGTTCTAGAAGACTCAATAAGGGATGACGAGGTTCAGGCCGCTGTCAACACCATGAAACTCCACAAATCGCCAGGGCCTGATCGGTTTACAGCCTTGTTCTATAAAACCTTTAACTCCAACTTGGTTACCCATCTCACAGCCCTTTTAACTACATGGGTATAGCTCATGCCGTGACCCCCTCGATGAGCAAAGCATTAATATCAGTCACCCCACAACCAGGAAAGGACAATCAGTCTTGTAGCTCATTTAGGCCCATCATGCTGGTAAACCTAGACACCAAGCTGTACTCTAAGATACTAGCCACTAGATCCGGATCAGTCCGTTTTTTTTTTTAAAGGCAGGCAAACACGCAACAATCTACGAAGGCTGGTCCACCTAGTTAAAAAAAGCTACTAAAAATGCATTTTGGCTGTGCTATTGTTTCTGTTCGCTGGGAAGGTATCCAACCTCTTCCATATGAAAGCTTGCGAAAAAAACAGATTTGTTCAATAAGGCCTAGGGAGGGATTTCTAAACATATCAAACACTCAATAAACTTGACATTCCTTGACATGCAAAGTACTTCAGGGATACTCCATGTTGGCATTTTATAAGGATTTAAAGGCCCAGCCACCCAGTTATCTATATTAATTATTAATGTCTGTTTTAACTCCCATGGCTCAGGGTTTCTAGAAAACCTGGACCAGTTGATTCACCTCTTGGAAAAACAAATAACCCAGTACCAAGCTTTGGAAATCATCTTGCTGAGGGATTTTAACATGCATCAACTCGGTGAGGACGGTGTAAGGCTTAGGGGTTTCAATGACTCAGTGAGATTCAACACCTTTCTGAATTTCTTCACCCTTGAGTCTGCATACTGCATACCAGAAAGGAAAAAAGAACAACCTGTGGATCATTTACCCACCCTCCTGCAACAAACAAAACTATCATTGACTACATCTTTTTGAGCCAGGGTCTAAGCAAATGCATCACAGGATATGAGGTGATCCAACGAAATGCGAGCGATCACGCCACCCTCCTGGTCCAGCTAAATGTTTCAGCTAGAACTCACAATCCTCTATGCCTACTGGGGTGCGCTAATGATGAAGAGACCTATAAGTGGTGCAAAGGATCAAATGGACAACCAGGTCCACTGGGAGGTTCGTTCGAAAGCTGGAAAATAAGCTGGTCTCCTGATGAGCAAACACCAGCCACGGTTAAGTGCTGGGCCAAGCTGTCACCGGATTTGTGTGCACTTCTACAAGGAAAACCCTTGACTGTAGTAGAAAAAAAAACACAACCCACATGTCTAGTCTAGCCCCAGAAATGACAAAAAAGCACACAGTACCTAAGGGCAAAACAAAGAGTGCACAGTAAAATGAAATGTAACTTTTCAAAGGAGCAGCTAAGGATCGCTGCCAAGAACCACACACATCTTGTATGGGAGCACGGAAAAGATCAGGAGGCAAAGTGGATTAAAATTTATGACCTGCTATCTGCCAATAAAACCCAACAATTATGGCAGTACTTTAACACCCTCAGCCATGGGACCAGCAACAGATGAAACGTGGTCTCTGCAGGGGGAATGGATTGCACATGTCAAGTACTTCTACACTGAGTGCTCAGACAACTTACTGTACAATAACACAGACCTGAGGATGGGTGATCAAGAAGCAGACATGAGACGCCCACGGCCTCAAAAGAGTACTCAGCGCCAAGCGATCTGTTGACTTGTGTCATACTGAAGAGGATCAAAAAGGACGATGCATCTGCTCCCACCAAGACCCGGGTCATTATTTAGAGAGGCCATGCAGTTTTGGGCCTCAATACTTGCTCCTTGGTATGCCAATTGTAGGCTCTTCACAAACATTCCAAAGGCATGGAAGGGCTCCTTGTTGCAACCCATTTTTAGGAAAGGAGACAACACTGATCCACATAATTATCACTTAATATAACTCCTGGACATCGAGGGCAAAGCCTATGCCAGCACTTTATAGCAGGAGTTAGTAACTTGAGCATACACTGACCCGCTTCTATCTTTCTACCAAACTGGGTTTCGAGTGGGAGAGTCAACAGTGGACAACATTGCCACCCTATTGTACGTAATCCATCAAGCAACATTCTACACAACCCTCCCTATCTTCTCCTGTTTTATGGACTAATCTGCAGCCTTCGACTGAGTCATCCAGACCATCCTCTGGCAGAAACTAGAAAAGTTGAACATCTGTCACAAACTATTGCATGCCATCATGTCCCTCCATACAAGTACATGGGTACGGGGAGACAGCAGCAGCTAAAATTGCCACTGATTGAGGGCTAAAACAGAGATGCGTTTTAGCCCCACTCCTATTTAATCTGTACACATCTGACCTGAATCTGGCTCTTGCAGGTGTGACCTTAGCCACCCCAAAAATTGGGAACAGGAAAATCCATCTCATGCAATATGTGGATGATTTAGTGCTCCTATATCACACAAAGTTTGGCCTACAAAAGCCCTCAATGCACTGGACATGTATAACACAAAAATGGACCTTGTAGTCAATGTTAGTAAAACAAAGATCATTATCTTCGGGCGATATCCAACAAAAAAGGTCCATAAGGTGGTGTATGGGGACACAAAAGCTACAGTGTGTCCAAAACTATAAATATTTGGGTACATGGTTGTGCAAATCGGGGAGACCAATACTCCACTTACAAAAAAGGAAGAGGAAAGGAAGGATGCTCAACTATGGGACCTGCAAACTAAACACTACCCGTGACATTCTAATGACCGAGGCTATTCGGAGGGTGCTCTGGGCAAAACTGCTTCTCTCAGTTTACTATGCCCAGCAGGTATTCCCCAGTATGTTATCATTGGAACTTAAAACCTGTTTCATCTGCTTTCCCATACAAGGAGCACACTGATCGGGCTTGAGTTTGGCCTGGTCCAACAAAAACTTGAGTGCATGGCTGCCCTGGCAACGTTTTTTTTCCTGAAAACAATAGCTGCTGACAACACAATGAGACACTTAGAAATGTTATTTTCTTAAAATCCAATAACTCTAGGTCAATAAATCTGACAGCTGCAAGAGAGTGCTTGCAACTTGGAGTGGAAAACTAGAATACAAATGTTATCCGCTACCAAAGCATTAGATCAGCAATAAAAAAGCAATTGTATGAACGCTCAAATGAGGTGGACATGGAAGCTCTTCACATAATGTCCCTACACGCCACTCTAAAAATGCCTCACAGAAACCACACAGCCAAGATCCATCTACAACAGGAGGTGGGGAAATGGGCTCTAATTCAAATCTTATCAGCAACATTAGTGCCACTCCCAATTAAAGAACTGAACCTGACTTGAAGATCCCTAGATAACATCATACAATGCAGATTATGCAAGTAAAGAAGGGAATTCTTGGCACATATATAACTGTTGTCCCTCACTTTAATTCGATCGCCGAACCCTTTTGAGACCAATTTTTTACAACAGGGCACCTGTTCGACTGAAGACGCAGTTCACCTCTTATATTCCCTGGAATCTGTGTCAGAAGTAGGCAAATTTGGGAAATTCATATCTTATGCCCACTTTGTGTTAAAGGAAAAAAACATGAAACTGTCCCTCTTCATCCTTGGCCACAGCGCAATAAACTGTATGAAGCAATTGTCTGCCACAATGCATGCTGCATTTAACCTTTGTATTCGCAAACACAGATATCATAGCTGCCAAGGTTTCAAATTGCTATGTGTGACAGTTTCAAAATTTCAGTGCAATTATGAGTGACATTTGAATAACTGTGAGTGACACTTTCTCGCGATCAAAATAAAGCAACGAAGACAAGGAAAGACATAAATCAAAAGCACCTCAGGCTGACCACCAGGCCCTTCAGCCCTCCCTGAGTTATGGGGCGTTCTTTGCACCCTACCATGCCTCTCACACGTGTAAGGGGACTCCCAGACTGCAGGCACAGAGAGCATGTGACAGATGAGGTACCTACATTTAAAGTTAAGAATGACAGCGCTGACTTGTGGACGACGACGCAGAGAGGCACGGGCATTGATTGAGCAACAAGTAGCACTGAGGAAGAGTGAAGACAGGTCACTCACAGCCAGCAGCAATATTTTTTAAAAATTCCCCTCGACTGATAAGACAAAAAAATAACCCGGTCCATCGCCCCACCCCCCTTGCACAGATCACACCACAGCCTCAGCAAGGCTCTCACAGAGACCTACACAATGTTCTATTGATGATGCTGGTGCGTCAATTGGCCGGTTCCGTCAGCACTGACCCGAGTCACAGGCGCCACCCAATTAAAATACAGATCTGTGTGACTTCAACCTACGTCACCTGGCTCAGGGCTCGCTAAACTCCGGGACTCCAGGAAACGATATTGTGTAACTAACACTGCAGCAGCCAGAGAGATTAGTGTTGAAGATACAAAAGAAGCGAGGGGCCTCGGTTGAGACTAGTAGTGTAAATGCAAAATTGAAATGAACTGTGCTGAGTTCTTTGTGTTGGCTTGAGCGTGGTGGGGTCACGTGAAGACGCAGTTGTCCGAAGATCCTGGGGCGTGGCAGGAGAAGGGCCCGAGTGGGGGCCTTACCTTGTCTCCTGGGGGAGCTGCATATTCTGTGCACACAGTGTTCCAGGGTGGGGCCAGAGAGGAGTGAGAACTCGGACTCTGAGGCCCTGTGTCTTGGCATAAGAGATGGGAGAGGCAAGCGGTGTGTACGTGGGAGAGTGGGAAGTAAGGGCAGGGAGACTGCAGTGTGTGTTGGCCACTCTGCAGTACTGGTGCTGGACTCAGGCCGCGATCCACCCCTGGGGCAAATTATTTTGATTTGCTATGTCGCCCGCATAAGTCCTGTCTGATATTCCTGGCGGCGCCGAATGAACCTTACCGCTCGGTAAGTGTGAGGACTTAGACTGATGGCCTCCACTGCTGAACTCTCCCTCAGGCGGTCTCGGCAATATAGAATTAGTCGCAGGTGGCAGCCCATCATAAGCCCTATTGCATGCGTGGGCGGACGGGCAGCTGCGAGCAGACAGCAGCGCTGAGAAAGAGAGACAGCCCAGCCCAACGCTTAGTGAGCTCCAACATCCTGCTTTTCTCTCAAACTTCCCGCAGTGCTGTAGCAGGAGGATGTGACGTCCCGCGGTGCGGCCGACCAATTGTATTCAAATAACATGTCTGGGCCCAGCCCTGAAGTCACGTTGTCTGACTGAGAGTCGCACCGCGCCAGGAATCACCACATTAAGATACATTGTGGCACTTGAGCCTGCCAGCGGCGACTTCCCTCACCTAAGAGCAGGCGCACGCAGCAGCCACGGGCAGCGCTATGCCACACCATTACACCTTCAGCCTTCACAGTGACTGCTCACAGACATATGCAAATATGCGTGACAATGCATTTCAGTGCGGTGATGCGGTGCACCGGACTGAAATGCGTTAGTCTAATGCGTGATGCGTGATACTTGACAGGACTGAGATATAAGTCCCTCTTCAGCCCTGGCCTCTGCCCAATAAGCTGTACAAAGTAACAGCCTGCCACAAAGTGCCTCGCACCTTAACCCTGGTACTTGCACTAAAGATCCAAACTGCTAAGGATATTAGCCACTAATTTAGGTGCCTTCATTCACTATACAATCGGAACTTATTCCTCTATGCACCATTATGTGTCCTGTATTTTATATTATCTTCTTTTATGCAGTGAACACACTAACAGTTCTTGGCATTTTACTATATCCTTTTATTATGAATTGCACATATATTGTACTGTTTTTTTAATCACAAGGTATTTTAATTGTATTGTTTTTATTATTTGTACTTCACAAACTTGTAATGGTTTTAAGTAATAACCAAATAAACTATTCATTCATTCCTCTTCTATACCCTGTGCCATTTTGGCTTCTGTGAACAATTTATAGCAATGGTACAAGCCAATTATGGCACTCATAGAAAGCAGGATGAGACAGGGGTGTCCTCTCTCCCCACTTCTATTTGTGCTACGTACTGAACCCCTGGCAGCCAAGGTGCGTGCAACTCATTCCATCCAAGGACAACCATTTGGATCAGTAGAACACATAATCTCGCAATTTGCAGATGATGTGTTATTGTCACTTACCTTCCTGCAGTCCTACCTAGCCGCACTAAAGGCTGAACTTGCAAATTATGAGGAAGTGGCCGGTTTCCGCATCATTCTACATACGTTCTCCCTTTTAAATTCGACAGTGCCCAGGCAGGTTCCGTTAGTTTCCACTGGGCCAAAAATGAAATCATATAACTGGGTTTCAAAACCACCCCTAGAGTGGCTGGCTTGTACCATGCAAACTATCCCCAACTTTTACAACAACTAAAAGCAGACTTTAAGAAATGGGCACCCATGTACATTTCATGGCTTGGATGAATCCATGGGATCAAAATACGCGTCTTACCAAAGCTATTATACCTCTTCCAAGGGCTCCTCTTTGAAGTTGACCTTAGCTTTCTCCCTGCTCTTCGCTCTCTAGTAGCCTGCTTTATCTGGCAAGACCACAGGGCCCAGCTACCCTACAAGTTGCTACGGCTCGTGAAAGATTCCAGTGCTTTGGACCTTCTCGATTTTCATCTGTACTATGGAGCAACACAGTTAAGGTTGAATTCTGAATGGTCTTTAAGAGGATCCGACAAACATTGGCTACACATGGATAGAGCAATGGTGGGTAGATACATATGGGATGTCCTGTAGAAACCGAGGGTGGATTGACCCACTAATGCATATCTTAGTACACCAACGAGAATGGCTCTTAAGATGTGGGATAAAGTGAACCGAGCATCTGGTTGGGCAACATTCTCCTCCCCCTTTACCCCTATACACTTTAATCCAGCCTTTCCACCTGCGCTTACACCAGGGCCCTTTGACCTCTGGAATGTGTGACAGGGATATCTTATCTCACTGGCCTGTTTAAGCCAAGGATACAGCTACATGGCAGAAACGTTATATACTAATAGCATTTTTTATGTATATCACTGGTATCCTTTGTTGACTTACTGTCATTGTTTTAGAAAATGCTCTTTAAGCTCAATAAAGAAAGTTTGACAAAAAACTGAAGGAATAGGGGCAAAAAAGAAAGGTAGGCAAAACGGTAAGGAATTAAGGCAAAAAGGAAGAAAGTAGGAAAGAAGGAAAGAAGACAAAAAGAATGAATAAGGAAAGCAAAGAATGAAAATGGGCAAAAAAGAAAGAAGAAACAAAAGTAATAAAGAGACACGACTAAAAAAGAAAGAAGAAAAGAAAGAGGGAAAGAAGGCAAAAAAGAAGTAAAGAAAAATGAAAGAAGGCAAAAAAATAAGAAATAAGAAAGGAAAAAAACATGGAATTCAAAAAAGTAGGGAAAAAACTAAAGGAAAGAATGAAAGAAAGAAGGCAAAACAAAAAGAGAGGAAGAAAAAGGGAAGAATAACAGAAAGAAGACAAGAAAGAATAAAGGAAAGAAGGCAAAAAGAAAGATAGGCCAGAAACAAAAACAAAAGAAGGCAAAATAAATAAAGGAGGAAAGAAAGACACAAAGTAGGAAGAAAGAATAAATGAAAGAAAGCAATAGTGAAAGAAAGGACGAATGAAAGAACAAAAAGATAGAAGAAATGAAGGAAAGAAAAAGAAAAAGAGGGAAAAAGACAAAAATGAAAGAAAAAGAAAGAGAAAGAAAGAAAGAAAGAAAGAAAGAATGAAAGAAAGGAAGAAAAGAAAGAAACGAATTAAGGAAGGAAAGAAAAGAAAAAAGAAAGCAAAAAATAGGAAAGTCAAAATACAGAGAAGTATAGGAAGAAAAAAAAGGCAAGAAGGAGAGAAGGAAGGAAAAAAGGAAAAAAGATGACAAAAAGGAAAGGAAATGGTAAGGCAAAAAAGAAAAAAGAAGGAACAAAAAAAAAGGAAAGCCAAAAAAGAGATAAGGGAAGAAAGAAAAAGGAAAGACAAGAAAGAACGAAAGATGGAAAGAAGGAATAAAAAAAGGAAAGGCTGCAAAAAAGGAAAAAAAAGGCAAAAAAGAAAGAAAGAAGAAAGAAAGAAGATAAAAAGAAGTAGCAAAAAAGGGTTCACAGTATAAAATATTGGATACTAAAACCCAATCTATATTTAAATAAAACTATTGCAAGTGTGCTGCAAACTAAACACCATTAAGTTTGGTTTTCTTCCTAGGAAAAGTTTATCAAAGAACCATTGGTGAAACCGAGCGCAGTGGCTCCTCCTCTATAGCGGAGGAGCGTCGCACCCCCTGCCAGCAACCTCAAAATTTGAAAATTAATAATAAACCCGGTTTATTATAATTTTATTTTTCAAGTTTTAAGGGCCGTGTCTTGTGGGCGGGGCAATTGAGGGGTTTGGCCGGCCGTCTTAGGACGGCCACACCGACATGTGCACTGAGAGGTCTCCAACCCAAGCTGCGTTGCCGAAACAGAGAGAGAAGGCAAATGCTCCCAGTCTCTTTGGGAGTGCAAATCCAGGGAGCTCAGGCCAGTCCTGATGCTGCTCTCATGTTGCCAGCAGCATGAGAGCAGCATCTGGGTTCGCCGCAGAGAAGTCTGAGAGCCTGTGCTGCAGTGGAGCCAGAGAAGAGCGGCGATGCAGCAGGCAGCAGGTAAGTTCTTTTTGTGTGCTCGTTTTTTTTTGCATTTTCTGGTTTCCACTCCCTCTCCCCCACCCGCCCTGACCCTCTGCCCTGACACCAGCTGCTATTGAAACTGAGTCCATGTACACACACAATACAATATGCGGTAAACAGCAGGAGTCCACTTTAAAAGGAATTTACAACAGCATTGGAAAGAATCAGGAACTGATAAAGCCGGAATGTGCCTTGTGCTCACTTCAAATGCGTCCTCATATAACATCTGGCAACAATAGCACTAATGGAAACTTGTGTATGGAAGTGCATTTTATGAAGGAGCAAAATGCAGTCACTCAAAGTGATTTATAATCATGAACATATGTATCAACATCCCATTAATACCACAGTATCCACTTGCACACCAAAGATATTTCTCTTTTATTCACATTCAAATCACTCACTTGCATTCACATCGTCAGTGACCATTTTTTGTTAATATAGCTGCGCTTGAAAATTGTTCTGTACATTTCTCAACTAGGACATTTACGTACTAAGTGTTTCCCAGTTTAAAACTTCACAGGATGTTAGTTCTTTCTCAACTAACATATTTTATGTTCCAAAACAATATAGGAACTCAATCACTCCTTATTTTTTTATATGTTGACTTTTCAGAAATAGAGATAGCCACTAATACTGTTTGTTTATAAAGCAAATGTTATATTTTATTATATGACTATTTATAGTTCTGTCTCATGGAATGCTAAATCTCTACACTATCTTCCATCTCCACTGATCTGAAAGAGAGGCTGCCTTATGCTCTGGTTTATTTATTGGGTGTTAATAGCTTTCAGCAGTGATGGATTGTCGGGATTCACCTCTGAGCTGGTTATACATATGGAGGGGGACAGTGTACCTGATTCGATTAGTTTTAATTAGGGTCTAGTAAATTGGAATAAACCACATCCATTTACAGATAATAGAATGCCCCCTTTACATTTAGAGAGAGTAAAATGTGTGCCAGCGCAATGGACACTGCATAAGGGCTATAGAAGTTTTTGATAATATTACTATTATTAATTAGGAATCTGTGCAATCCAAACAACTATTAACACATCTTTTAATAAATAAATTAAATTATATTAATTATGTTAAATATAATACTGTTCCTAACCAAGCAAAATCAATTTTGATATCCATGTCTACAGTATATTTGTGGTATGGCATGAATACATGCGCTCCTCTCTATTGGAACAAGCTCCCCCTGCAAATGAGGATGTGTCAAGATTTCTGTACCTTTAAAAAACTCCTAAAAACATGGTTGCTTTAACCTGTTTTTGAACTTGTCTTTTCGGTTGCCAAGCACAAGATACACCTTGGGGTGTGAGTCGTGCGCTATAATTAATGACTCTAGCATAACATAACATAACATAACATAACATAACATAACATAACATAACATAACATAACATAACATAACATAACGTAACGTAACATAACATAACATAACATAACATGGGGAGAGGAGTTGGCCTAACGGCTAGGGTGGTTGACCTTGAATCTGGGGAACTGGGTTCGACTCTCCGCAATGACGCTGAACATCCTGTGATTCTGGGCAATCACTTAATCTCCCAGTGCCTAACAAAAATGAATGTGTCTTCATGTAAAGCAACTAGTGCTATGTAAAGTGTCTTAAATACCCGATACCTTCGGGTCAAGTTCGCACTATATAAAACTCCGTAAAATAAAAAATAAAAAAAATAACTGATGTATTTGCCACTAGTTCAACTTTAGCAGGAGCATTGATTTACTCAAGGTTAGACTGTGTTAAACTCTATGCTGAGCGGCTCTAATCAACCGTGTTGCACTCAATGCAAAGGTATAAACAGACAGAATAGTATTTATCTAAATCTTCCCCCGCTAGCCCATTAGTGCGGAAATATTTCACTTATAATTCCAGAAACTTCTAAAAGACTTCATAATCCATTTCTAAACTTTCTGGTCCTCAGATGATAAGGTGCTTAGTGCTAAGAGGAAGTTATTTTTGTGGTAAGTGTATCATATGAAATTGTCAAACTAACTTGCTTATTCAGCTTAGACTTATTTTTTTTACTAATATTGGTCAAAGCAAGGTGTTTGTTGGTTGCCCTGTTTCCGAGTTATTGATCAATGCTGAATTCCCATCTGTTAATTGCCATTACCTATCAAATGCAGATCAAATTATGTTTTTGGAATGTGTATTATAGGAAAACAATGTTAGTTTGTTGTTTGTTTATGTGTGTTTTCAAGAGGTTTACCATAAGTATATATAGTTGTTTTCAGGAAACATATCACAATATAACTGCCAACCGAGCTTCAGACCATCAAAGGGTTCAAATGTGTTTCAGTCAACACAAGGGAAGGTCTTTTTAATCCAACACACACAGGCAAACTGGAAATCCTCCTTGTTTTCGGCATTCGTCACAGAAGGGTTATATGACTTACCCTGTAAGCATCTGTTCTTGGCATGTAGAGCAGTAGATTCACATGCTTTGCATACTCCTCCCATCTAGTGTCTGGATGTTTGCAAGTTGTTTTTCTTCCAAGAAGTCTTTTCCAGTCATGAGGTAAGGTGATTCTTCCCTTCTGTAATAGTGCTCATGGGCTTCGAATCCACTGTTAGATGAGGGTGTGAATGGACAAAATAAGTACAGTATACTGATGTCCATGCATGCAGAATATGAATAATAGTAAGAACTGCAACAACCATAGGTGTCGCAGGATGAGTGAGGGCGCATGTGAATCTATAGACCAGTTGCTAGGAGTGCTGCAGAGGGACTGAAATCAACAAGCATAAAGATACATTATGTACATTTCGTAACTGGGCTAGAACACGCCCATAGTGGAATTTTCCAGGCAGGTGCTGCTAAGCAATGGAATACAAGAAAAAATAGTAATCTCAGTGCTCATATCTTACACAAAGTTGCAAAGTCCAAGTTTGTTCCAGCTGTGCCTGTCACCAGAAAAGTCGGAGGAGGCCTTTATCTGGTCAGAAAGGTGTGCGCTAATAAGAACAGGCTATTTATTAATGAAGAAAAATCCAACCTAGCAGAGGCATTTTCTCAGAAATAGCGAAGGATTAGTTTCGATCATGATTCAAAATGGCGTCTGAATAAAAAAAATAACCTCACCTCAAACCTTCTCACTCAGAACCATGGAGAAATCAGACATCCAAACCCCAAAGAGCTCAACCTAGCGATCCAGCTCATGAAGTCATAGAATTTGGATACCTAAATCTACCACCAGATTGCATGATAATCCTTAAAGAAGCAAGAAAACCTACGTCTAGAGCATGCTATGCAGAAACGTAACAAGGTTTGCTATATTTTGCAATAACCAAACAATTGAACAACTCAATGTTTCTATACAAAAAATAATTTGGTATCTATTGCATCTGCAATGTGCTTGCCTTGCATACATATCCATATGCGTACACCTCGCAGCAGTGGCTGTATATCTTCAGAACAGACAACACTTATCTCTGTTCAGAGTGCCAGTAATTAAAGCTTTTTTGGAAGGCCTTAAAAGAGAGAAACCACCAAAGGTTCCCCTTGCACCTGCATGGAACCTTAATATTGTTCTAACAAGAGTGATGGGTCTACCTTTTGAACCATTGCACAATTAGCCAATGCAGTTCCTATCTTGGAAGATTGCTTTCCTAATTGCTATCAGTTCACTAAGACGTGTCAGTGAGCTTCAGGCATTAACATTAGAAGAACCATTCTTCCAACTCCATTGAGAAAAAAGTGGTTCTTCGCACAACCCAAAGCTCCTTCCAAAAGTAGTCTCTGCTTTTCTTATCAACTTGTGTCAGACCATCATAAGAGCCGGTGTTGACAATTAACTGCCGGTGCTGTGCTACATCAGATCATCACACAGCAATCGATTAGAGTCAATCTGATGTATACTAAGTTATGTTACAGAGGATTTGTAGTGCATGGATATGGCTTCAAGAACACATCCAGGATGAGCGTGAAAATTAAAACTGTGTTATGCTAGACTAGCAACCTGCAGCCTCATAGGTTTGCTTTCTATAAAACTTCAGTTTATTTTTTGTACATACCTCTTCTATTTTCTTCTGCATGACCTTCCACTGGCATTCCCATTCCTTCCTCTCACTGTCAAATCGGTCTAGCAATTCCATCTTTTCCATTTTCCAGTTCCTTTCAGTACTCTCCAGTTGCTTGTGCAGGTCCATGGCTGCTGAGTGGGTGTCTGGTAGTAAAAGCTTCTGCTCTTTTACCTCTGTCTTGAATGTTTCCTGAAGGTTTGGCGTAGTCTTATCTTCACATGTCCTGCTGGCCTTTGATTCCAGCTTCAGAAAACAAAAGAAAGGAAAATTTTGCATTGACAAGAAGGTAACATTTAGAAATATACAATAGAAAAGACAAAAGTAAACCTAAACCATGAACAGTCTGAAAGGGAAATAAGTTTATATTTGGTGATTGGGGAACAAAATGATTTCACAAAAAGTGAATACAGGTGGTTTTGTTTGTATTTACATGGTTGTGACTTTGTGTTGATCAGTAGTATGAGTTGTGCATATTTTGCATAATTGTGTTTTTTTGTTACTCTTTTTGCACACATTTTGCCTGCGGGTGACTGGTTTAAATAGAAAATATGAAGCAGACGACCTCTCAATATAGTGAGTAGATGTCTTGTTCAAATTCAGTTTCCAAGGACATACCTCGAGTATAATTTTCATGCAGACAATTTCCCAATAACTTTGAGTAGGTACCTCATGTGACTTCTGTATCCGAGGGTGGTTGTACACCAGAATATCATGTACAGAAATAAAGGCTGACAAAAAAAGCTTGCTTTGAATATTGTTTACAGAAATACTGTGCAATTAGAAAGTAATATGTATGCCATAATATTTCAGTCAGACCATATTCTGACCAGAATATTCCAGTATGATTCCTCTGAGGACAAACCAGAAACACACTTTTCACACACCCGACCTGCCAACACATTGGACAGCTATCTAGCGTGACTATTATGGTGGCATGTCCTACACCTTCCATCTCTTATACCCTCCAAACGTTGTGTTCGGAGGACACCCCAACAGTGCTAATTCTAGCTTGAGTTCGTCCAAGGCAGGTTGAGCATCGCTGTTTCAGGCATACATGAATCCTACTGTAAGGTTTATAACAGTTTGCCATCTCACAGCCTCCCTCTTCCTGCATTGTTTCGCTGTTCTTTTAGTTACCTGAACATTAAAACTCAAGAGGGCAACATAGTCCCATGGTCAATGCTCCCTTTGTAGATTTGATGAACATTTACTTATGGTATCCATTATTTCAATTGCACTTTGGAATAAGACTGCCCATTTTAGCAATGAAGGAATGAATGGATGGGTAGACTGAATATTAAACCAACCATTGAAAAACACATATATATCACAGATATGTGAACTGAATTGTATTTAAGGTGTTTACTGGTTAGGATTGGGACCAAGAAGGATTCAGAAAATTATGGGAAAAGCCTATTTGTTCACATTGTTGTCATTCACTCTACAAATACAGTTAACGACGCATAGTCTCAAATGAAGTAATATTTCAGTGATTTGCTATAAAGTTAAAATGTCAAGGGAAAGGGCAATATTAGATAACGTGCCCTCTTCTTAAGTATCAAATATTTTCTGGTTCGTAAAAGTTTCTAGATTTCTATTCAACATGAATCTGCAAAATTCTGTCTATGTGATCAGTAAGGCACTTCATGAACTGATACACAGTTCCAAACTTGGGCGAGGATTACTCATGCAATGGAGACTGTCAGAGACATTAATGCCTTACATATTCCTTGTGGTAAGTCAGACAGTCCCAAAGCAAAGAATTTTCAAATACTGAGCAGGTGAACATGTATCTATCATAAAGAAGACACTCCTGGCAAAAAAGGGTTGTTCTAAGATAAGCACACATGAAATCAACATTGAAGGTAACTCCTTTCTGAAAGCAACTAAAAGTAAATGTGTGTCCAACATGTTAAATGTTTTGCTACTTAATGTGTTGTGGCAATAGTTTGTGATTTCTAGTATGTATTCACATGGGTTGCGTTGTCCTCCCATCTAGATATTAAAGATGCATAGGACATCAAGTGTTTCAGGGGAAATAACTAGACTAATGTGTGTCAACCAAAGGGTATGTTTGTAAACAAACTCCTTGTTTAGGTAGACTGAAGCCCCACAAGGCCCATTGTCAGGTTACTTTTCTGTGCCATTTTAGAAGAAAGATGCTCCTTCCATGGCCGCTATGACATCATTTCAAGGCAGGATGAGCCTATAGTACAGCCTTATAGCCCACTGCAGAGGGCTATACCACTTGTTAAAGACCCTGAACCCGAGTTAGAAGCCTGAGCCGCAGGAAATGGCTTATAATGAGGGACAGGGCCTTTATCAACCGGAATAGCCTGAGGCAAAAGGGCTATAAGGCTATTAGAAAATTCCACCTACTAAGGGAAGAATATTCTGAATGAAAAAGGGAGAAACAGAAAGACAAACATAGGGAAATGTTGGAGCAGAAGGCTTATAGCTGCCATTATAACCCCGGAGCTACTCCATTGTCTTCAACGGAGCTCTCAACATTCCAATGTTCTAATAGCTATTATGGTGCAACACTATTGTCACAAATAGGGTTGAATAAAGTATCTCATCTTTGCACACAGTCTAACATAGAACCCCTTCACATAATATTTCAATACTGATACACAACATTCTTAAAGACCCAGAATATCCCCTTGCTCGAACTGCTGACAGCTGAGGCCTTAGATGCTCAAACAGACTTTGAAGAGCTTAGATCCGCATTGAGTATACTCCTGTGAGCTAAGGCACCGGGGGAGATCGCTACCCACCCAAATTCTATCAGGCGCTCACAGCCACAACTATGCAGGGACTCTTGGAAGTTTTCCTTGAGGCATGCGATAGAGGGATACTGCCACCAACCACGAGGGAGGGAGTTGTGTGTATGTTCCTTAAACCGGGAGGCAACAAGGCTGACCCCGCTGCTTATGGCCTCTCACGATGATTAACTCGGATATAAAGGTAATTTGTAAATTATTCGCAAACGGACTGGCTACCTGTGAGAAGTTGGCCTGATATATGATGTCTCCAATTCTGGGGGCATCTTGTATCAGTCCAAACAATCCCTTATGGTGGTGGTTGTAAGTCAACCTTATAGACAAGCTATCCTAAGGGTAGCATGGACTAAGCAGCCTTCAGGCTAAACTCCAGAGGGCATGTGAAGCCAGCTGTCTTACCAAATACAATCCTGTAATATCAAATGAAAGGACACCACACAAGTTACATATAATAAAAAAATATATGTATTTATTCTCAGAATAATCCTCTATACTCTGTATGAGTCTAGAAGCACAAGCGTTTAAACAAAAGCACAGTAAAACATATGAAAGTTGCACAATTATGGATGAGGCCAGGGGCCACTCAAACCACATACTAAAATAGTGGTATAAGTATCACTAATCGAACAGTGGTAAGGCCTGAGGCCTTGGGAATCGCTGGGGCTATTCGGGACTAGCAGTGATGAAGTCGGGAAAAGCCCGCGGGACTCGGGTGCAGCGCTAAAAGCACACGCATGCACCAATGCAAAGTCAATGGTGCGTAAAAGTTATCGAGTTACAGTTTTAGGAGTCTTCCGACTGGACTAGAATTACCAAACTTTAGACTTAGACACTAGAGGTGTATACCAATGCAGGAGCACCGGCGTTCATGTGTTAGCTCACCCACAGGAAGCGGGTGCATAGGTGCCAAAGTGTGTCGGGTTTCGCCACGCAGTTCGATGGTGCCTGGAGATGAAGATGCTGCAGGCGCCCAGAAGAGAAGTGTCCGGTTGGATCCAAGGGTGGATCGAAGATGTAGAGTACCTGAAAGCAGAGGGGACAGAGTCTGGGTCACTCAGCAGTGACAAGGGTGGAACCAGGAATGAACCAGGCAATGTCGGGCGCAATCAGGTGGTTGTCGAGAAGCTTGTCTCCGCTGCCACGTGGACTCTGGGGCACCGAGGATGTCCAGGAGTGGATCACGAGCTGTCCCACGAAGGCTCTCGCTGTCGGCGGTGTCGGCTTCTGGATCGGAGCAAACAGACCTTGGCAAATGCAACCCACGCAGGATTGGGAGATCGCTTCTTACTCGGACCAGCAAGGTCAGAGCGGGTGCTCCTTTTCAGGGGAGCGAGGGCCAGTCTGGAGCAACCAGACTAGCAGTGTAAATTCTTGGGTTCGTCGGTACTGGGGCCACTAGCCAACGGGCAAGCGACCGGACCAACGCGTCCAGCAGAAAAGTGCAGAAGGGCCCCACGCAGGACTCGGTGAGTGTGGAGGGGTGAGCTTCGGTGCAAAAGCTGCTCGGGGCTGGGGCTTCTCAAACCCCAATGCACAGCTTCAAGAGAGCCTCGGAAGCTGCACGGTCAGCACTTCGTAGTTTTTCCAAGATGGCTGGCCCCACGCTTCAGGTCGCCTCAACGGGTCTCAGACTTGCTGGGACTGTGGATCTGGCTATTGGAAGGCAGGAAAGCTGGGTCTTGTCGATCTCTGTCGCTCGAGTTCCGGCGGGAACTGCAACAAAGCAAACGGTGAGGCGCTGGATGGTGCCTGTTTGCACAGGGTGGTCACTCCTTGACCACAAGGGAGATTCTTCAGTCTTCCACGTCGAGTGGGATGTCGAAGGGTCCAGAGTTCTGTATCAAAGTTTGTCAGGATAATCTGTTGTGCGCTGGCACTGCTCCCACCTTTATTACAAATCTGTGGGCTGGATTACCTGCTAGGTCCCTCCTGTGGGTGGGACCAGGGAAGGGGGTGGTTACACCCCTTTCCCTTTGTCCAGTTTCGCGCCAGGACTGGGGCTGGTGTGCCCCAGAACCGGTTTGACTGGATTATGCAAGGGGAAGCCTTGTGCTCCCCAACCAGTGTCTGGTTTCTTCAAACCTCCCTGCTAAATTCCACTATCTCCTGTCTGGGGAGGTGTAGCACCTCCCTGCGACAGGAAACCCTTTGTCCAGGCCTCCCCTGCCAAGTTTCGGTCAGCAGTAGGAGGTCAGACTTGTGTCTGTGGCAGCAGCATCCATTTTGTGATGCTGAGGCTCTGGTTAGAATTAACCGCGTTTTAGCAAAGTAACATGTCTTCTCCCTCTAGAAGGGTGGAATGCTACCCCCGTCGCCAGGACTGGCGAGGGGGTAGTATTCCAAAGCATATGACACCTTACACGACATGTTTTGATAAAGCCAAACCAAAGTTAGCAAGTAACTGCGATGGATTATAATGCACTAGAGTATATGGTTATGGCAATATCCCGGAACAGCTAAGGGAGTTGGTCCCGACAGCTGGAGACAGGCTCAGCTCATGCTAGAGAACCATCTCACATAAAACCAAGCACTCTGCCTCCAGGATTGTTAAGGCCTGCCATAGGAGTGACTTATAGGTATATATGTGTCCAGATATAGGTTTAGATATAGGTATACTATTATCTAAGCAAGGGGTGATTACACCACCTTGCCCCAGCTGAGTGATCAGCCAGTTGTGTCAATTTAAGAACCAGTCAGGGGTGGCAAAAGATATGCTGCAGCCCCTGGTAGGCCTTGGATGCACCTATGCCCTGGGCACCTATAGTGCACTGTACAGGGGCTGATAAGGTGTCCAGTACAAGATTGGTTATGCACCTAGGGTGCATGTAGTCCATTTTACGGAGAGAGCAGATAGCCTGGGACCCTGATTAGCAGGATCCCAGGCCAACTAAGTCGAAAACCAGCTAAACAGAAGGCAAAAAATCTGGGGTAACCATAGTCAGGTATCCACCCTCCTACACTACCCACATGTTTCAACTGGTACATAAGGACCAGTGCAAGTTTATACCTGGCCAAAATACCAGAATGAACCTGAGACGCTTAGCCCACGTCCTCCACGAAGTCGAACATCATGATGAAGAGCTAGCATTGGTTTCTATTGACCTAAAAAAAGCCTTTGACACAGTAGAATAGGGTTACTTACTTGAGGTGCTGAGAGTCATGGGCTTTGGCCCTCACATTTGCAGTTGTGTCCCGCTGTTATACATTGAACCCAGTGCTGGAGTGTGCCCGGGATGCCGCTGATTGGACACATGGATCTTGGAACGAGAGACGCGACAAGGCTGCCCTCTTTCACTGCTCCTATCCCCGCTTGCAATGGAACTCCTCGTGGAATGGGCATGCCAGGAGCTGTGGGATTGGAGAATATGCCTAGGGGATGTCTGCAACATTATATTGCTGTATGCGAATGATGCACTATTCTATCTCACCTCCCCTCACGTTGCTTTGCCTATATTGCTGCGGCTATGGATGAGTTCGGAGACATCTCCGTCCTCTGGCTCAACAAAAACAAGTTGCTGCTGTTCCCCCTTGCATCCCTGGTTAGCACGCCCATGGCCCATCCCAGGAGAATTGGCCTGTGATGGGAGCAGTGGCGGCTGTCACAAAATGAAAGTGAGGAGGCGAGGGATGGGTGGGAATTTAGTGGGAAATAATAATTTTTAAAACTTACCTTTCGCTGCCTCCGACGGCTGCCTCAGTGCTTCTCTCCAAGTAGTCTTTGAGAAAAGCACAGGCTCCCCAGCCAGTCCATGCGCAGCTCTTATGCTATTCGCAGTGCCAGGATTGGTCTGAGCAGGCCGCTCAGACAGTGCCTGGGAGCCTGCGGCTTTTCTCCAACCCAGCTGTGCAACACAGCTAGGTTGGAGAAATAGAAGTGCGCATTTCTGTTTAGCCGGCCTAAGACAGCCGGCCAAACAGACACATGCACTTCTAAGTGCCCGCCACTCCTCCCTGTCATGGCATTTACTCTGGACAGTCACAAAGGGAGAGCTGAGGAGTGCCCAGCATATCCTGATGGGTCTCTCTGAGCTAGCGTGGTGGGAGGAGTTGTCACTGACACCTGAATATAGCTGTGCCTGCCTTTCACAATGCTGTCCCCGCCCCCCTTTAGTGTGTCCGGAGCCAGGGCTGGGGATTATATGGGGGTGCTGTGCACTTCTAAAGTTTGTTGGATCTTACCTCCAGATCAAAGACATTTTGAATATAAGTACATGGGCTCTGACCCCATGATTTTAGGCACTGCTTGGGTAACCACACACTACTGGCTCTTCATACAGCACCAGAGGATTGCTGTGCTACCAGGAAGACCACCACATGGAATTTGCTTTGTTGTGCTGACCTGCTTGGCTGCTGGGGAGACTGCCATTTTGCTGAGGAAACAAGTGTGCTGCCTGCTCCCTGCTCGTGCTCCTTGCGAGTTATTTGCAACTTTTACCCTATAGAATACGCTTCATAGGCAGACAAATTCATGTTTTCTTTGAACCACAGATAAAATGGTAACCTATAGTGCACATGGTGTTCAAACTGTATACAACTATTCAGGGAAAACCAAGTTCCTTCAGATACTCAAGCCCTGTTACTTAACTAATGCCCTACTTTGGACGATCTTTATCGGTATCAAACCCCTGACAGGCACTGAACCTTTATTGATAAATTAAGTGTATATGAGTGGAAAAATGATAACTGTTTACACTGTTTACTCTATGGAGAGATTGTACTCTGTACCACACTGTTTGCAGACAGTAAAACTCTCACGAGAAATACACCACAGAGTATTAAAACTATCTACTAAGAACAGAGTACACTCAATGCAGAACATGTCCAAAGAGTGACTATTCACTTAAAATAACCAAGGCCATAAGGTTCTAAAGAGCATACTACCCACAGCCTTCATACTGTGGTGAAAACATTACAGATAGCCCTTCTTCTGAAGCAAAAGAAAGCACATGTACACAGGTTAGCCCCTATTGCATAGTCTTCTATGTCAATTCGAAATTGTCATTCTGAGACAATTCTGTCCAATAACTTAAGGCTACTTACAATACTTAGTATGTAGTATATAGATTATTTGTGCTGCTGGAAACTTTTTCTGCAGTACAAAACAAGTTGTGTGGGACATAATGAAAACAAGTCAGCTGTCACCTGCAGACAGAGTTAGTCTTCAATACAAAAATTTATAATAGGTTGAATATCTCTACACACCTGTGCTGTATTAGGAGCACATGCGTTTTGTAAACACTTACACCCATTAGCTGGACACAGGTTGCACAAAATTATGTAGAAATGCAATATGGTACTTATCTGCCACTATGTAACCTATAAAACAAACTAGTGCACCCATTGGATGACGTCATCAGTGAAGTCATCAATGATGTCATAGAACATGTCATCAGTGATGTCATATGAGGTCATAAGCAGTGCACGGCGGGGGCGCAAGTTATATTTAGAGCTGCTAACTATAACTGCTGAATGTCTGTGTTTTTTTTTCTTCTAAACGTTTAGGTTGTCAGTGAGAACTTCACCTAACTATAATGTTGCTTGTTTTTGTCAGGGAAAAAATAAGTAAGTAAGTATATATATATATATATATATATATATATATATATATATATATATATATATATATATATATACTTTTTTTTTTGAGCAAAGCCGTCAGGCTGAAACGCGTTGGTGTTAGACTGGGCACTGAAATAAACCTGTAAAAAGAAGTTGCTGTGTGCGGCGTCCTTTGTACAAAAAATTTTCTTTTTGGCCATTGGTCTGGCCCAAGGCCAGCACCCGCTGTGGAGCGATCCTGTGAGCAGACCACATTGAATGAAAAAAAAAATTTCAAAAAAAAAAAAAATATATATATATATATATATATATATATATATATATATATATATATATATATATATATATATATATATATATATATATATATATATATATTACCTTAAAAAACCATAGGTTTCAGGCCTTATATAGTTAGGAATTAGCATTTAAAAAACCATTGAAATTGCTCCTATATAGTTAGTTGGTCAGTGACATCACTGATGACATCACTGATGACATATCAAATGACATCACTGATGACATCACTGATGACATCTCATTTGACATCACTGATGACATCATCCAGTGACTGTGTGTTTCTGTAAAGTTTAAATATGTTTTACATATTGAAGAATGAGTGGATGTATAAGTGTCTGGATGAAGGATTTAGTAGGTGCGTGACTGACTGTATGAGTGAGTGATTAAATGTGTCTTACTAAATGCATGGGTTAGTGACTAAACTGTCTGAATGTGTGCATCAGTATGTCTGTTGTTATGTAAGCTGCTGCATGTGTTGATCAGTAGCTATATGAGTGGCTATATGGGTTATTGATTGGTTGCCCAAGTATTTGAATGGGAGACTGAGTGTGTGTGTGGGTGGCTGGGAGGTGTGTGACTCTGTGCATAGATGTGTGAGCAGTTGATTCACTAGGTGTATGAGTTCAAGAGTGCATGTGGAAACAGCTATATGGGTGGTTGACTGTGTGCATGGGTGTGTTGGTGAGTGAATGGATATCTCAGTGCTGCATGTGCAAGTAAGTACATATGTAAAACACAGTGAAAGTGAGAGTTGGCATATATAAATTACTATACATGAGAGCCAGTGAATGTGTGAGTGGCTATATGGATCATTGGGTACTTGTATCAGTGATTGTATAAGAGAGTAAATATGTGTTAGTATATGTTTGAATAAGTAAGGTGTTGTGTGTATAACTGTATAGTTGAGGAAATGGAAGTGTGATTGATTCTTTGCATGACTGACTAGGTCTGTGAGTAACTCCATGGATGAGTGGCAGTGTGTGAGTGTCTGTATAGGTGTGTGAGTGCATATGATAGTGTTGTATTGATGAGTGACTGTATGTATGAGTGATTCTAGGGGTGAATGAGTGAATGTGTGTGTAGACCTAGGAATCAGTGAGTGCGTATGTAGTAACTGGTATTGGTCTGTCAATGGTTTCAAGAATGGTAGTCTGTATTTAACACTGGGTGTATCAAAGGTTATTTAGAGTGTGAGGAGGTGCATCGTATTATCACATGAATGATATCATCAGTGATGTCATCAGTGATGTCTTTTGAGATGTCATCAGTGATGTCACTGACCATGTCATGAATGAGGTAATATGTGACATCATCAGCAGTGCATTGCGGGTGCGCGAAATATAGTTAGTACAACTAACTATATAGGAGCAATTTCAATGGATTTTTAAATGCTAATTCCTAACTATATAAGGCCTGAAACCTATGGTTTTTTAAGTGAATTTGCAAGGTTTTTAAAATGCTAATTCCTAACTATATAATTCCTGAAACCTATGGTTTTTTAAGTGAATTTGCAAGGTTTTTTAAATGCTAATTCCTAACTATATAAGTCCTGAAACCTATGTTTTTTTAAGTGAATTTGCAAGGTTTTTTAAATGCCAATTCCTAACTATATAAGGCTTGAAGCCTATGTTTTTTTCAGTGAATTTGCAAGGTTTTTTAAATGCTAATTCCTAACTATATCAGGCGTGAAACCTATAATTTTTTTCAATAAATTTCAAAGGTTTTGTAAATGCTAATTCTATTAGCGGATAACGTTTATATATGTTATTATCCTTCTGGGACCACCTGAGCAGCCATCTTGTTTCTCAGGAGAAGTGAGGCACAAGAGAGCCCAAAACAAGAGTGGAAAACGCGAAAAGGGGGCAGGGTTGAGACCCACTGACCCCCTAGCCCTTATCAGGGGGTCCCAGAAGGACCACCAAGTGCAAAATGTTTTTTTTTTTTTAATCGTGGGGTACGCGCACGGTACGCGTACCCTACGCGTACGGTGCGCGTACCCCGCAATTATTTTTTTTGCCCTTGGGGGTCCTTTTGGGACCCCCTGAGAAGGGCTAGAGGGTTGGGGGGTCTCTACCCTGCCCCCTTTTCGTGTTTTCCACTCTTGTTTTGGGCTCTCTTGTGCCTCAGTTGTCCTGAAAAACAAGATGGTGGCCAACACTTCCTGGTTTGGACAGTTTGGAATGTTGACAGTTGACTGCCAGCCAATCAGAAACTCGCTCGAGCATGTAAGGGTACGCTCACATACGCGTACTGTACGCGTACGGTGCGCGTACGGTGAGCGCATATAGATATATAATTTGATCAAATTCAATTTTCTCAACAACTACTGGAGGGATTTTCACCAAATATAGAAAAGGCACTACTGCATACCTGTCCCTACCATTTTGCCAAGTTTGGTGTAATTCCGTTCAGTCGTTCGGGCTGTAGCCGTGTCTAAAGGGTCCCATAGAAAATGCCATTTGAAAAATTTCAAATTCAATTTTCTCAAGAACTACTGGAGGGATTTTCACCAAACATAGCAAAGGCACATCTGCATACCAGGCCCTACCATTTTGCCAACTTTGGTGTAATTCCATTCAGCCGTTCGGGCTGTAGCCATGTCTAAAGGTCCCTATGGAAATTAACATGGGGAAAACACGTTTTGGGACCCCCCTTTCGGCCCCCGCTAGAGGAATCCCCCCGAAACTTTCAGGGAAGGAGCGGAGCTGGCCAAAATTCTGGAAAATTACACACAGATTCCTCAATCGGCGCCAAAGTTATTCCCAATAGAATGTTGAGCGCATATAGATATATAATTTGCTCAAATTCATTTTCTCAACAACTACTGGAGGGATTTTCACCAAATATAGAAAAGGCACTACTGCATACCTGTCCCTACCATTTTGCCAAGTTTGGTGTAATTCCGTTCAGCCGTTCGGGCTGTAGCCGTGTCTAAAGGTCCCATAGAAATTGCCATTTGAAAAATGTCAAATTCAATTTTCTCAAGAACTACTGGAGGGATTTACACCAAACATACAAAAGGCACTGCTGCATACCAGTCCCTACCATTTTGCCAAATCTGGTATAATTCCGTTCAGCCGTTCGAGCTGTAGCCTTGTCAGAATGTCCCTATGGAAATTAACATGGGGAAAACACGTTTTGGGACCCCCCTTTTTTCTCTGCCCCGCTTGACGAATCCCCCCGAAACTTTCAGGGAAGGAGCGGAGCGAGGCAAATTTAAGGAAAATTACAGGCAGATCCCTCAATCGGCGCCAACGTTATTCCCAATAGAATGTTCGGAATTTCCTATGGTAACTAGGTCCTAACTATATATACCTACTGGCGACCGCCAGTAGGTAATGTACATATATATATATATATATATATATATATATATATATATATATATATGTGTGTGTGTGTGTGTGTGTGTATTACCTACTGGCGGTCGCCAGTAGGTATATATAGTTAGGATTTTTTTGAATAGGGATTTCTGAAAATTCTATGTTGAATAACTTTGGCGTTGATGGACGGAATTGGCTGAAATTTTCAGGAAAATGGAACATTTTGTTTCTGAGCGTCCCCTGAAAGTTTGGGGGGGGGGGGGGTTTCGTCAAGCGGGGGCCGAGAAAAAAGGGGGGTCCCAAAACGTGTTTTTAACATTGAGTTTTCCATAGGGCGGTTGGACTCACTTTTAGCCCGAACGGCTGAATGGATTTCCACCAAACTTGGCAAAATTGTAGGGACTGGTACCCCGATGTGCCTTTGCTATGTCTCAAGATATATGCTCCAGTGGTTTTTCCGAAAATTAACTTTGAAAAATATATATTGGGCTACATTGGGCTATATATATGTTAGAGCCCAAATGTAGCCCAATGTAGCCCAAAGATGGCCACCAGAGACAAAAAAAAACAAATGTAGCCCAAATATCAGCCAGATGTAGCCCAACTATAGCCCAATGACAGAATGTCCCAGAGTGTCCTAAAGAACAACTAGAGCGCTAACAGTCTTACTTATGACAAAAGTATGGCACACCTGAAGTCATCTTGATTGGAATAAAGTGTTAACACTTAAACATTTAATTTGCAAAGGAACAAAATGAGGGGGTTCATTTTGCCATAGAAATTAGGATTATTGCTGAAGAAAGAAAAATTAGGGCACATTTTGAGTGACTTCTCAAATCCTCTTATATTTCATTAAAAAAATTCTGATATGCAGTCTCCCAAGATGGCCACCAGAGACAAAAGAGCCCAAATGTAGCCCAAATATCAGCCAGATGTAGCCCAACTATAGCCCAATGACAGAATGTCCCAGAGTGTTCTAAAGAACAACTAGAACGCTAACAGTCTTACTTATGACAAAAGTATGGCACACCTGAAGTCATCTTGATTGGAATAAAGTGGTAACACTTAATACATTTAATTTGAAAAGGAACAAAATGAGGGGTTTCATTTTGCCATAGAAATTATATATATATATATATATATATATATATATATATATATATATATATATATATATATATATATATATATATATATATATATATATATATATATATATATTACCTACTGGCAGTCGCCAGTAGGTATATATAGTTAGGATTTTTTTAATAGGGATTTCTGAAAATTCTATGTTGAATAACTTTGGCGTTGATGGACGGAATTGGCTGAAATTTTCAGAAAAATGGCACATTTTGTTTCTGAGCGTCCCCTGAAAGTTTGGGGGGGGGTTTGTCAAGCGGGGGCCGAGAAAAAAGGGGGGTCCCAAAACGTGTTTTTAACATTGAGTTTTCCATAGGGCGGTTGGACTCACTTTTAGCTCGAACGGCTGAATGGATTTCTATGAAACTTGGCAAAATTGTAGAGACTGTTTGCCCGATGTGCCTTTGATAGGTCTCAAGATATGTGCTCCAGTGGATTTTGAGAAATTAACGTTCAAAAAAATATATATATCTGTGACAGCGTCCCGGTTAGCGCCCCGGTTCGCGTACCAGACGCGTAACGGAACTTCGCGAGGAGAAGCGGATTGGCTCTCCGGTGACTGTCAACATTCTAAACAGTCCGGAGCGGCCGCCATCTTGTCTCTCTGTAGGATCGAGAGACAAGAGGTGGAAATAAACGAAGGGGGAAATGAATGAAAGGGGGCAAGGTAGACCCCTCCTGACCCCCTAGGATTGATGTGGGGGCTATTAAAGGGCCCCGCGAACCGGGTAACTCACCGGTAGCGTAACGGGAGTCCGCCATCTTGTGTTTCGGACGAATTTAGTCACAAGACGGAGGATAAACAATGTTGGGAATGGGTATAAGGGGGCATGGGAGACATATCCTTACCCCCTAGGTTTTCTGAGGGTGGCTGAGGAGGCCCATATATGTAAAAAAAACAGCCATTTTTTTCAAATTTTTGCACGGTTAGTGCCCGGTCCGCGCACCGGGTAGCGTTCCGGAAAGCGTAACAAGGGGAAAACCAAGGGAAACAGTAAAATAATATTGGTGGGTTATCCTGGAGGTGATGCACCTCAGCAATGCTATAATTGATTGGATGCCACCTCTGCATGTGGCGGTGCATAGTATAGTTTCCAAAACTATACTTTTTTTCTGTGCCTCGGGACAGAACTGCATCGCAATGAGGCATGTCACCAGCCGGGCATTGACCTTTTTTTGCCCTAGAGGGTAAGAAAAAAATTGCCATATAAAATGGTCTAAGCGGTGGGATTGCCGGGGCTCTTCACGCAAGAACTGCCTCGGCTCTACCTCCTCTTCCTCCTCTTCCTCTGGGTTTGGAAGGAACTTTGCAGGTGGTCCTTCCTTCCTAGGTGGTTGTGGTGGTGGTGGGGGTCCACCAGCTGCAGCTACTACAGATGCCATGACTGAACAAGCAGAAACAGGTCTTCCTCTCACAAAGATGGAAGTCAGAGTGAGGAAAAAAGGTGGGGGCTTTCATCATTTGGGAAAAAAAATGTTCTAAACCAATGAAAAGTGTTATTTTCAGGTCACATGACCTGTTACGCTTACGTTACGCGTCCCACTCCGCGCCCGGAGCGCTTCTGGGGTGCTGCGCTTCGCGCCTCGGGTCGCGCTCCGGAGCACTTCCGAGTGCGCTAACGCGGCGCGTCATAAGACGCATTACGCGGCAACGCGATACGTCGCGCTTACGTGATGCGTCACGATGTTGTTTTCGAATGCGGCAGTTGCGCTAACGGAACGTTTCCCGGTGCGCGGATCGGGTCGCGGCACCAAATTGAGCTAACGGTAAGCTACCCGGTGCGCGGACCGGTAGCGAAAAAAAATAAAATAATTTATATACATAAAAAAATTATATTAAATACATAAAAAATATATTTTTCCTTTAAAAGAAGAATACATTTTACAGCTTTTGATATTTGCAATTAAAAAACCATTGAAATTCACTGAAAAAACCATAGGTTATAGACCATATATAGTTAGGAATTAGCATTTACAAAACCTTGAAAATTCACTGAAAAAACCATAGGTTATAGACCATATATAGTTAGGAATTAGCATTTACAAAACCTTATTTTACTCACACAAAACCATTGAAATTCGCATATATAGTTAGTTGCACTAACTATATATCGCGCACCCGCAATCCACTGCTGATGATGTCACATATTACATCATTCATGACATGGTCAGTGACATCACTGATGACATCACTGATGACATCTCAAATGACATCACTGATGACATCTCAAATGACATCACTGATGACATCACTGATGACATCTCATTTGACATTACTGATCACATCACTGATGATATCATTCATGTGATAATACGATGAACCTCTTCAGACTCTAATATAACCTTAGATACAATCAGTGTAAACAGACACTCACAGACTGTCACTCATCCATGGAGTTACTCACACACCTAGTCAGTCATGCAAAGAATCAATCACACCTCCATTTCCTCAACTATACAGTTATACACACCTTACTTATTCAAACATATACTAACACATATTTACTCTCTTATACAATCCCTGATACAAGTTCACAATGATCCATACAGCCACTCACACATTCACTGGCTCTTATGCACAGTTATTTATATATGTCAACTCTCACATGTACTGTGTTTTACATATGTACTTACTTTGACATGTAGCACTGAGATATCCATTCACTCACCAATACACTCATGCACACAGTCAACCGCCCATACAGCTGTTTCCACATGCACTTTTGAACCCATACATCTAGTGAATCAACTGCTCACACATCTATGCACAGAGTCATACACCTCCCAGCCACCCACACACACACTGAGTCTCCCATACAAATACTTGGGCAACCAATCAATAACCCATATAGTTACTCATATAGCTACTGATCAACACATGCAGCAGTTTACAGAACAACAGACATAATGATGCACAAATTAAGACAGTTTAGTCACTAACCCATGCACTCAGTGAGACACATTTAATCACTCACTCATACAGTCAGTCATGCACCTACTAAATCCTTCATCCAGACACTTATACATCCACTCATTCTTCAATATGTAAGACATATTTTAACTTTACAGAAACATACCGTCACTGGATGTTGTCATCAGTGATGTCATCAGTGATGTCATTTGAGATGTCATCAATGATGTCATCCGTGATGTCACTGACCATGTCATGAATGATGTAATATGTGACATCATCAGCAGTGGATTGCGGGTGCGCGATATATAGTTAGTGCAACTAACTATATATGCGAATTTCAATGGTTTTGTGTGAGTAAAATAAGGTTTTGTAAATGCTAATTCCTAACTATATATGGTCTATAACCTATGGTTTTTTCAGTGAATATATATATATCTATATATCATGCATATATATAGTGATCGTGAGAACAATCCTATAATTTCCAATACGCACTGATGTCTACTGGTAGGCCTGTGTAACAGGTTATTTTTTTTATTGCATAACTATGGGGGTCCAAATGTGTGCGACACAGCTGCTGCCTTTCATCAAGACAGCCTTTCAGTGCCTGCCCTGATCGAGCGTCACAAGCTGAGCTTACACTCAATTCGGAAACTGTTTCATGTACAAAGGAGCAACATGGTCAATTTGAGGTCCAATGGTGGCGGTACACACCTTTCTCCCCTCAATCCCAACCCTCCCACCAACCCCACTAGCAATAATGTAACCAGTGAGGATAGCAGCATAATAAACCTACAAAGACCGGCTTCCCTGGAGAAGAAAGCCCTGGATGGGGGGCAAGGGGCGTTATTTGGCCCGGGCCCCAGGACATAGTGGAACTCAGATTTAGATACATTAACATGTTTTTCAAGCTACAATTGTGGATGGGGCGTGGAAAGCTAGACAAGGCCATGCCCTCCTGTGACCCCCGAAAGTGCAGGCAGTTCCTCGTGCTGCAGACCTCCTCCACAGGAACTGAACCCGTCTCTGTTTCTCTCAAAGCAGAATAATAACACAAGGCACGTCTTTACCTGAGCGATGAAGTACTTTAGCTCTGCTCTTTCGAGCTCCCAGGCACAGCGGTCCTTGGCGTACTGCAGCTGCGCGCTGCTGTGCTTCCTCTCCTCCTTCCTCAGCTGGATCTGGACGACTTGCAGAAGAGATTTCAAATCTAACAAGATTCTCCGGTTTTCACCTGCCTGAAACGGGAAAGGAAGTCTCGCATCAGAGGGGGCAAGTTACGGGAACTCGACTGCGCGCAGATCAGATTCGGTGCCAATTCAAGTGAGCGGCCAGATATCGGACTTACTATGGAAGGCAGCCAACGCTTTATACCGCCCCCACCTCACTGCAACAACCCCCCCCCCCCCAGCCGCCTTTTCCACTGCTCCACACTCGACTTTCTCTTGCCCCGCACTGTGCTGCTAAATCTTAAAATGTTCACTTAGAGAGCTGTTGTATACTGAATGTCACTGAAGAGAACAAGCATGCCTCGCCTGCCATTTACGTATGCTGAATGCCGCTGAGGTCAGGCTGTGCTTGCTACTTCATTTCACCTGTTATGATTAGATCCAGTAGCTCATTTGTTCCATAAGAAGAATATGTTGGTTCTCTTATAAGCCCACCTAAAAGAATGCTTCAACATACACGGCACAGCGACCCCCCCCCCCCGTCCCCCCAAAAAAAACAAGTTGGAACTACAATTTCATTGCCTATTTTTACTATTATTTAAGCCCCCTTTGGAGCCCAGGTATCTCACATTGATATGTCTGTAACTTATCGAACACTTTTATAAACTTCATACAGTTACCATCCCAGGATCAGTGTGAGTGATAATGCCCCTGAAAACCATGACTCCATAAATCACCTCTGCAAAGAGACTGAGGTGCTGCTCAGTGCTTGAAATAGAAACATAGAAGTTCAGGTACTCTGTAGCAGATTACCTGTTTGTTTCTGAGAAGTGCCGGTATTCTCCCTCTCAAAACAAAAAAGTGCTGGTACTCCGTACCGGGTAGTACCGGCCAATTTAAAGCACTGGTGTTCCTAATATGTAACTAATCTGTTAATGTTGCTATTTGTGACCTCATTCACCAATGTGCCCAGGGTCCCTTTAGTGGAAGCTAAGAGCCTGGCGACGGAGAGGTAGGCAATGGTAAAATGCGGCATTTACTTGCATTTCCAGGACTTCTCTCAGGAGCGCTTCTTTCTCTTTCACCCACGCTTCTTTTTCCTGCTCATATATTTTTTTGCGCTCCTCAAATTTCCTCCTCAGGCGCAGGTGTTGGTGTTGAAGTTCGTATTTATTACTGTTGAATCCAATGACTTGGTCCCCGTGGGGGGTTGCTTCAGTTGCCCCACAGGGTGCATTCCTCACAGGACTCCGGCTCCTGGCCCTGGCTCGTTCACCGACTCTCTCTCTTGGGGCGCCCGGGGAATGGTCCCGGCTGCGGATGGTGGCTGTGCACCCACTGCCCTGGGAGCTCCCCGAACCGCTCCCGACAGCATTCCACATGGCGGGAAAAAACGAGGCAGGTGGGAACGGCCGACAAATACACTCCTCTGGTTCGCTGACGCTTGAAGTCACAACATTTCTCACACAAAGCCAGCCATGACTTTCCTCTGCTCTGATCAGTCCCTTCCCTGCTGCCGCTGCCCTGACGCTCTCGAAGTGCCCCCGGCAAGGTCAGGCAATCCGAGTAGGTTCCACGTTTGAGTAAAACACAACAATTACTGCTGCTCTCCCATCTTCTGCTCCTTCCCAACTAACTCCCGTACCCACTGCACAGGCCCCTTGGGGTGTCGTCCTAAATACAAAACAAACCGGCCAACCTCTAATTTTTATCGTTTCTTCCCCTTTCGGAAAAATGTAAACGATGCCGAACGAAGCGAGCCTCTGACAGGGTTAGGGCAGATTCTAAATATAATCTGCCTGTGACGTAAGGAAAGGAGCTGGTAAATTTAGTTTGAGGCATTACATTTTATGTGCGTTTCATTGTGTCTCCATGTTCCTTTAACAAAACAGGCCAAGGGGCGATTGTAAAATAGTACATTTTTAGCAGGACACTGAATGTGCACCCTTCGTCACAAGGTAGCGCTTATTTTAAATCCGTGCTCGGGAATATCCCAGTCAGCTTCTCGCCCCCTGCCTGCCCCAACCTGGCGCCTGGAAAGGATCAACTGGCATGAGGGCGGCAGGAGAGCGCTGTCAGCTCAGGCCTCGTTAATAAATCACGGCGGTGTTTGAAAACACTGCCCGAACAGCTGAGGCGTTATTACGAGCTGTGAGCCCAGCCACTCTCACATCTATTTACTTCGAGGCACGCAATGTACGACGAAACACAGCCCTCCTTCCTCCCCAACCCATCACACCTATAGCATTGTTTACAGTGGTCAAAACAGATACGTACGTCCGTCAGGTAATGCAACAAGGATAAATACTTTTTCTGTAAAGGAATAAAAACATACCTTTTGGGCATGTAGGGACCTCTTCCACCACTGCAGCACGATGTAAAATGACGTAATTAGAAAACGCGCCCAGCCCCTTCAGCCGTCAGATGGTTCCTGAGAAAAGGACGCGACAACAAAATACTTGTTTAGCCAGGCGGCACTTCGGGAGGCTCTGTGAACATCACAACATCCCCAAATCTATGAACGCTCCAGTTTTAACATCATGCGCGCCAGCTGGGTCACATGTTATGTAAGCTGCACACATAGGATGGCTTGGAATCCTCCTCTATCCAGCCCCCGTGCTCTGTAACTTTAGATCTGCCAGTGTTCCCTGTAAACAGATTCAAGCCCGGGACATTTTTAGACTTCACAGCGGAGAATCTTGGCATTTGCGGCTCAAAGAGTCGAAGGAAGCGGGATTGTGAAATTAAGGAAAAGCCCTCCATCCTCTGGTGCCCCGCACCACTATATGATATGTGCCACACTCCCTATTTTAGGAGGACAAGGGACCAATTATTGCGCGGTTCAAATCATTCACTGGCATATTGTGTAGTTTATCATTGGGTTAAAGAGCTTTAGTTTCCACAGCAATGACCCAGTGGCGTAGCACGGTGGGGAGGAGGACGGGGAGGGGGTGGGGGATGCGAGGAGGAGGGGGCTGTTCGCCCCAGGCGGCACGAGTTTTGGGGTATTAGTAATACCCCAAAACTCGTGCGTTTGACGCCCCGCGCGGCTAGAGGTAATACCGTATTACCTCTAGCCGCGCGGGGCGTCAAACGCAGAATTCGATCGCCAGCAACAACCCCCCCCCCCAGCTACGCCACTGTGTGGACCTGTGCCCCATCGTAGCAGTAAGAGGCTGAAAGTTGTTGCCATTCCTAGCACTTCCAGACATGCCTCCCAAGAACTGGGGCAGTTTCTCCCCCTTTGTAAATCGCTTGTTCATAACTTTCCCTGGAATGGACATATCACTGCATAAACACTGATCCACAGTTACCCGCAGGGTCATCATATACACATATTGAGAATGGCAAATGCAATTCATTCAAAAGAGGTAGCACTTATTTATATCATGCTTCTATTATGTTGTGCATGGAAAAATGTTCGGAGGTCTGACTGGTAAGTGAAGTGACAGCATAATCTTCAAAAACATTTTGAAATCACAAGTAAAAATATCACCAGTGGTAACATCTAGAATTATAGATGGGTACCAGTAAATTAAAGTGATGTTTCTTACTGAGGGGTTCAAGGTGACACCAAATAGACAACAAGAGCGAAGTTCGAGTTGTGTATGAGTCATTCAGAGCCCTGAGGGGCCATGGTACGAATGGAGGAGCCAGGGCTTTAAGTGGGCCGGGTCCGAGCACAAGCAGTTTTTTTTCTCAGGGGGCCTCGAAACGGGTCTCTATCGGGCTCTGTTTTGTGCCCTGGCACAGGCGATCCTGCAGTGACAGCAGGCATATCCATGTATGCGTGGTGAGCGTTGTAGAAGGGGGGAAATCCTTTAAAGAGAGTCATTTTGACTCTGGATTTTCCTTCTCTTTTTGAAACTCAGGATCAGCAACATTGTCGTTGTGTCACCAGGGCTTTAAGTGGAAGTTTTTTTTAATAATATATACAAGCCATAGTTGCTGCTTATTTATCTTATGCAGCTTGCAACCATTGACAAAGCCAATAGTCGTGACTTGTAGGTATGATGTGACTTGTATCATATATCTAGACGCAATGACAGGAACTGTAAAATACAAGTCGGGTTGCACACTGTGTTAAACACAGATTTTTAGCTTACATGTTTTTAAGCCACACCCTCAATTACATTGACCACGCACCTTTGAGAGACCCCTCAGTTTTTTCATCTCACTTAAAGCCCTGGGGGGAGCCACCAATAACATGAACTTTCCTCCTAATCCAAATGTAAAAAAATATATATATATCCTTAACCAACCCAGATCACCTTCCCTGTCTTCCTTCCCCCTCCTGAAGCTATGCTTTCTGATTTGAGATAAAGCAGGCAAGCAGTCCAGCACTGGCAGGCTCTCAGCGAACACGGTCAGCACACGTAAGGCCTTTATGAAGAAGCAACAGTGGGTAACGAGTTTTGTTAACAACTGCTTCAAGGTTATAGCAGTGCATTACCAAATTTAGGATCTGGTGTAAACAATAGAGGCTTTCTATGGAAGCTGTGCATGACATATATAACTGTAGATGGGAAACTGAATTACTGGGATGTTTTTCACCAAAGGGTTTTGAGGGACGTCGTATAGTCAATGAGAGTGAAGCCTGTGTTGTCAAAAACATCCCTGTAATTCACTTTTTACCCCTCTATACTGTTATGTTATGCATGGCCCCTAAAAATTATCTGCCCATCCTTCAACTACTGAGCAGCGCAGAGGATAATGGGATAGCTATACGTAACATGACTTCTCCTCTCTGACACAAATGTGAAAAGTAAATCTTACCTGCTATACTTAACCAAAACCCACTACCATCCCGGCTTTCCTTCCTCCTTCTGCAGCTGTGCTTTTTGTTGCTTCCAGTCAAAGCGGACAAGCAGAGCTGCGTTGACAGGCTCTCAGGCTCGCATGGCCTGGAAGGCGTTTATGACACAACAACAGTTGATAACCAGTTTTGGTACCAACTGCTGTATATTATAGCAAGGAGTTATAACTTTCAGAAACTGAAATAAAGGCTGGAGGTGCTCTATGAGAGCCATTCATAACAAGGGAAAGAATAAGAAGACAAAGGGCATGCAAAGTTTACATGGAGGCAATGGTCGAATTCATAGACCGAGTAATATAGCCAAAAGTATGTACCCAAGACTATATTGCCAAACAATATAGCTATTCATATATACTGGTGCTCTAACATGATAACATCCAATCCGAACAGGGCTAAACAAACTCCCATGGATGAAATCTAGCTTGAAGCCCAGCACCGCCTGTAGGAGAGTAGGGTCTGCTTTCCTATGGTCACCCCACTTTTTGCTTTTTGCTTTACTGGTTTTCGACTTAATGTGGCCGTGGGCCTGCTAATCAGACCCACAGCCCAGCTGTGCTCTCTCTAAAATTCATACCATGTACTTTAGGTACATTACCAATTGGATATTGGGTCAACTTATGAGCCCCTGTACAGTGTACTATAGGTACCCAGGGCATAGGTGCATCCAAGGCCTACCAGGGGCTGCAGCATGTATTATGCCACCCCTGGCTGACCATTCACATTGACACAACTGGCTGATCACTCAGCTGGGGCAAGGTCGTGTAATCACCCCTTGCTTAGGTGTAGTATCCCTATACCTACCTTTACATATAGACAAATATATACCTATAAATCACTCCTATTTATTTATTTATTTTATTTATGTGTTTATACCGCGCTTGAATCAACTCCCAAAGGAGTATCTCTGCGCACCAACGCCAGTAGCAGATGAAGGGGAGCAATCAATTATGGCAGGCCTTAACAATCCTGGAGGCAGAGTGCTTGGTTTTATGTGAGATGAGACTCTAGCATGAGCTGAGCCTGTCTGCAGCTTTCGGAACCATGTCCTTATAGCTGTTCTATGATATAGCCATACCATATACTCTTAAGTGCATTATCATCCTCGCGTTTAAATAGCTTTCCTGTCTTGGGAGGTGCTAGCACCACCCCAGACAGGCCATAGTGTATTGGGGCAGGGAGGGCTGAATGAAATGAGACACTGCCTAGGGCACACAAGGTGTCCCATGCATAGCCCGGTTCAAACCAGTTGCTGGGGCACTCCAGTCCCAGCTCTGGCGCGAAACTGGACAAAGTAATTTATGTGTCTGAAGTCGTAACGTGCTGCATGGTATCAAAGATCCCCCCCTGAAGAAGAGACAGGAGTCCCAAAATGCATTGGTCTTTTTTCGTTTTTTTTTCACCTTTGTTTTGAATGTATATTGATGATTAGCATTTGGTTATAAATTTGCATAATATCTGCTTCTTTTGAAAACATTCTGTAAAAAAAAGGAAAATATTATATATCATGCAATGATTAAAATTGTATGCAGCTAATGTTATTTTTCTTGACTGAATAATCTGAGAAATACTGAAAATTACTGTGATAACGTTAGTATTAACCCTTGTACGCTGTGCTCGTATTAGCCCAGGTCGCTGGTCGGGGCCTGGCCACTTTTTCTAGCATGAGCTGAGCCTGTCTGCAGCTTTCGGAACCATGTCCTTATAGCTGTTCTATGATATAGCCATACCATATACTCTTAAGTGCATTATTATCCTCGCGGTTGAATGCTAACTTTGGTTTGGCTTTATCAAAACATGTCTTGTAAGGTGTCAAACGCTTTGGAATACTACCCCCTCGCCAGTTCTGGCAACGGGGGTAGCATTCCACCCTTCTAGAGGGAGAAGACATGTTGTTCCCACTAAACCCGGTTAAAGTTAACCAGAGCCTCAGCATCACAAAATGGATGCTGCTGCCACAAACACAAGTCTGACCTCCTGCTGCTGGGAGTCCTTTTCCTGTCTTGGGAGGTGCTAGCACCACCCCAGACAGGCCATAGTGTATTGGGGCTGGGAGGGCTGAATGAAATGAGACACTGCCTGGGGCACACAAGGTGTCCCATGCATAGCCCCGTTCAAACCAGTTGCTGGGGTACTCCAGCCCCAGCTCTGGCGCGAAAATGGATAAAGGGAAAGGGGTGTAACCACCTCCTTCCCTGGTCCCACCCATAGGAGGGACCTAGCAGGTAATCCAGCCCCTCAGATTAGTATTTAGGTAGGAGCTGAGTCAAGAGACTTTAGATTTATCCTGAACTGAAACTTTAAATGAAACTCTGGACCTTCGACATTCTACTCGACATAGAAGACTGAAGAATCTCCCTTGTGGTCAAAGAGTGACCACCCTGTGCAAGCAGGCCCCATCAAGCGATCAATGGTTTGCTTTCTCGACGCTCCCGCCGGAGCCCGAGCACAGAGCCTGACAAGACCCGGACCCAGACTTCCTTCAGCCCGATCCACAGCCACAGCAAAGCTGAGACCCGTGGAGGCAACGAGAGACGTGGGACCGGCCATCTTGGAAAGCCTGCGAATTGCTTCCCGTGCAACTTCGGAGGCACCCTCGAAGTTGTGCATTGGGGATTGAGAAGCCCCAGCCCGAGCATCATCTGCACCGAAGATCAGCCCTCCACACTCCACGAGTGCTGCATGGGGCCCTTCTGCATTTTCCTGCTCGACGCGTCTGTCTTGCTCCAGGCTGGCCCTCGCTTTCCTGAAAAGGAGAAGCCCATCAGACTTGGCTGGTCGGATCCAGAAGCCATCTTCAAATCCTGTGTGGGTTGCCTTAGCCAAGGCTTGTTGACTCCAATCCGGAAGCCGACACTGCCGACAGCGAGATCCTACATGGGACAGTCCGTGCCCAGCTCCTGGTCGTCGTCGACACCTCCTGGTCCACGTGGCTGCAGAGACAAGCTTCACGACATCACCTGATTGCTTCACGACATCGCCTGGTTCCTTCCTGGTTCCTTCCTGGTCACTGGCTAGTGACCCAGGCTCTGTCCCCTCTGCTTTCAGGTACTCTTCAACCTCGATCCGCCCTTGGATCCAACCGTACACTTCTCTCCTGGTCGCCTGCAGCATCTTTCTTCAAGGCTCCATAGGATTCAGCGACAAAACCCGACACACTTTGACACCTATGCACCCGCTTCCTGTGGGTGAGGTAACGCGAGTACTCCTGCTTCCTATCCTTTGGTAGTACAGCGTAGCCCCAGCGATTCCCTAGGCCTATCCTTTTTTCGTGACGTGGTTCTTATACCACTATTTTAGTATATGGTTTGAAGTGCCCCTAGGGCCCTACTGTATATTGTGCAACTTATTGTATAATAATTAAGTATCTTGTTATGTGCTTGTGCCTCTGACCTCATAAAGAGTTCAGAGGGGTTGTGTTAGAAATAAATACATATATATTTTATATATAACCTGTGTGGTGTCCTTTCATTTGGTATTAAAAGGGTTACATATGGTAAAACAGCTGGCTTTACATGCCCTCTGAAGATTTAGCCTAAGACTGCTTTGTCCATGCTACCTCTAGGATAGCTGGTCTACAAGGTTGACTTTACAACCATCACCATAAGGGTTGTTTGGACTGATACAGGGTGCCCACTAGAATAGTGGACATCAAATATCAGGCCAACTTCTCACACCGGCTTATGCATAACTAAATCAAAACAGACTAGTGCAATGGAAAGGTCGTATTGGTGTAGCTAAGAAAAACACAAAACAACAGGAATTGGATATGGATAGCACCAACACTATTAGGCAAACAAAACAGCAACCAATCAATGACCTAACCAGCAGCATGCTTGTTGAGACACATACAAGAAACCAACGGGGAGCTACATTAGAATTCACAACTATGTCCCCGTCAGTTGTCACCAGCAACCAGAACTCTGAAAAAGAAAGCACCTGTGACACTAGCTGCACAAGAAGTAATTACCACATGTAAGAGGCCAAAAATAAAAATCCCCAAATTCAGGCATTGGCTGGTGCAAGATTAAAGATACTTACATTCATCAGCCTGTGACTGTAAGAAAATGCCCTTTTTAGGTTTCTCCCACACATCACTTGCACTGTGCTTGTGAAATCTATAGTATTTAATATAAATCTTAAAAGGGGCTTACATCCTGGCCTCACTTTTTGTCGGGGCTCGAGTCTCCGCACAGAAACTCCAATATCCACAGGAGCAAAGCAAGAGTCTTTTCTCTCCCCTGAGATCCTGTTACTCTCTGACACTATACTCAGACGGGAAGAGCAGTATCCCTAGGGAGTGAAGAAACGTAGTCAGACCACCTAGGAACTACCTGACCAATCCAAAGGGACGATGGGGCAAAGCAAGAGGTAAAAGGAACCTGCAGCAAAAGACAAGATTAAAAAGAGCAGGTTAAAGAAAATACTCTATTAAACTACAAGTATTATTGACCCTATCATAAGTTCAGACTGTGTACTTTCACTTACTCACAATGGTCAGTATACAAGTGGTGCTTGTTAGGAAAAGTTCCTATTCAATTCATTAAAAAAGGAAATAGAAACCAGAGAATTCCCTAGACAGGATGAGTTGGACTTGCCACTAGTATATTTCAAAGGCATACGTCTGCCAATGTTCCCAGCTGAAGCAGTCCCGGTATATACCGTCTCACAGATCCTACCAGGGCAGGCAGTGTAACTTCCCTCACTTTATTACAGCATAGAGTGATATAATCAATCCATAAAAAGTGACACAGCAGGGTAAATTCCTTGGTGCTCACATGACTCGTCCTTTGCGGAGTCTCAAAATAACACAGACAATGAGCTCAGCGTAGGTTCACACTGTACTTCAAATCCTTGGGTAATGAAAGGCAGCAGCGTGTTAGAGAGTGAGAGGGCAACCTTGATCTTAGCAGGAATGAAAGGAAAAATTGCAGCCAGCGCTAGCTCGTGCTCTAGAGAAAAAGGCCAACAAAATTAGGATTGAGAGCGTCCTCGCGCTTGCCGGTGAAAGCAACCAAAGAACTGAAAGCAGCGTGACCTCTCGCATGCTGTCAGAAAGAGACCAGTGAAATTGATTAACAGTTAGCACAGCGCGTCCTCGCGCTTGCCGTCGGAAAGGATTAAAAAAAGAACACAGCGCGTCCTCACGCTGGCCGTCAGAAGGATTACCAAATAAAAAAACTCAGCGCGTCCTCGCGCTTGTCTTCGGAAAGGATTCACAAACAGGTGCAAACAACAGCACTTCCTAGCGCTATAGAAAGATGTTCCATGAGCAGGTCCAGGGTACTGCACACGTGGAGAGGAGAGACAGAGATTCGAACAGGAAACAGAGGCGTGGTCCAACCAGGAAGTAAAGTCAAGCACTAGGGACCGGGCACTCACAGCTAATAAGCTGTGTTGGTCAGCTGAAAAGACCCCGGTGCAGTATGGGAAAGCACACCAGCCACCTACCTCTCTGATGCATTATGGGAGGGGTAGTTTGACTTAGGACGTAGACAAGGTACCAGAATCCTGATTGTTAACACTTTTGATTGGTTAGTGTGCTTGCCACTAACTTTTACTCTGTTTCTATTGGCTGAAGCGTACTATTTCCTGTTGTTTCTCGTGTGCTTGCTTCTCATATCAGTGTCCCAGGGCCCAAGTACTGTTTTCATCCGCTTGGTCAAACTTTTTTTTTGGAGCTTTTGCGATCACAGCGCTTGTTTTGTTTGTCATCTGTCCTTTACCTAATCTCCCGTTGCTGCACGCATTTCATGAGAAAGCATGTTTCCCAACCCCCTCCCGTTGTTCGTTCTTTTATTTTATCAATTTAAGATAGCGCGAAGGTGATTTGCCCAGAATTACAGGGTGTTGAGCCTCCGGCACATACTCGAACCTTGTTCTCCAGCTTCAAGGTCCCCGCTCTAGCCCTTACACTATATTCTCTTCTCGAATAGGGATGATCAGCATATAAGATGGCTGCAACTTCTGTGGAACGCACAATTAAAAGGCATTTCCATTATGCGTTCTAAAACAGCACCGCCCATCTTTTTTGTGTACCACGCTGTTTTTACTTGCTTCCAAACACATACGAGTGCATGTGTTTGCACTGCAATTACTTAACATTTTTTCTTATTTGGTCAGGTAGCAAATGACGCGCACTTTACACTTGCTCTGCTTTGACGCTTGTAATCCCTTCTGCTTCCTGCCATGCGCTTGCTCTTAGGTCGCTGCATGCCTGCAAGGAGCGACCACGCAGATGAGCTCTGCTGCAACTCCCATGACACTGAATGAGGCATTTTATTTAGTTTGTCTTTTCCCTCTTCACTCCAAACGTGAAAAAGAAATTGGGTAATCATTAGTGGCACCTTATGTTAGTCTGCAATGGCAACAAGGTCACTGATTAAGTAAGGGAACATGGAGCAAAGCTGGCCAGGCCTTAATGGTCCTGCTTGCCAGTACAGATACCATTGCTGACAGAGCCAACCATGTTGCTGTAATTGCTTACAGGACCACGTCCATGGATATGTGCTGTGTTGCTCTGGTGTCCAGTCCATCAGCTTCTGTCATATAAGCAGCAGGGGGCTTCATTTGATGAGATCCTCAGATGAATCGCGCAATAAGGCCACATAAACAAGCTTATCTTCAAAAACTATCCTTGCAAAGGTACACAAAACATGATATATGCCAAAATTTGTATTAAATACGGTTTGTTTTAAAAATCTTAGCCATGAATAAAATGTGCTTATTTTGCAAGTTTGCATGCACTACTACAAACAAGGCAATATCTGCCAGAGAACATTTCATCTTATGAGCCAAGACAACAAAACAGGCGAGCAACTATAAATCACCTGTAGCATGGAGATGTGGTGTGGTGCAGTACATGCACACAGAGACATAGAACTCAAGGCACTGTTACACACACACACACACACACACACACACACACACACACACACACACACACACACACATGCATAAGCACACAAAAACAAAGGTATATGCTCAGGCACTCATGCATGCGTGCACACACTACAAGACACCAAGCACCATACAGGCATAAATGCACATACACGAAAATGCATGCACCCATGACACTTAATTTTGCCGCATCAGTAGCCAGATATGCAGAGAGAAGTAGAAGGTCTGGCCAGGGTCCCCAACAATGGGGGCTTGGGGTTTTGGGATTCCTAGTTGTGGGGGGAGGTGTCATTCAGCATAGAGGTACAGGCTTTAGTAGACCCAGACTATGAAGATATCTCGTCAAAGACAGGTGAGAGGGTCTGCCTTCTGGAAATGCAGCTCCCCCCTACCCAGCAGACGTCCGCACTGGTATCAGACCACTGACTCATGCCCTTAGACCTCAGTCTGCATCATCAGACCCATCAGACCCACAATCTGCCCAATGAACCCCCACTACATCGCCAGTTAGACCCTCTGGGCCTCATCAGACTGATTGCCATGTCCTATTGAACCCTGCCCCACCAGCCTGACCTCTCCAAGCTCATTCTACACTGCTTAATTTGTTAAAAAAAAAAAAAGTGCCAGAGCTCTCATCAGGAGGCGACTGCAGCTTGCACCACACATTTCCCCTGCCATGCTGTCAATGATAGTAACAACACAACTACTAACCATCACACTCTTACAGGTCTGACAATTCGGACTATTTCAGACCCCCAAAGCTATACGAATGGCTTGGGAAACAGGTAATAGTTAATATATATTGAATCAATAATTAACAATTGTTATGGTCATCTCTAAATTGGGCAGACAGGAACGTGATACTCACCAAAAAGTGCTTTGATGCCTTGTCAGGGGTAGTAAGTGCTATATAAATATAATTACAATTACACTGAATTCACAAGAGTGCTGAGGTGGCAGTCGTGCACGGTGCGCCTTGCCTGCCAGCGCACTCATTTTGGACCCTTCATTTATCATTGTTAGACGTTCCCACACCCCCAGATAGGAAGTCATCTGATTCATTGTCATGTCTTTGAATGTCACTTTTTTGTTACTCAGTCCTACTTGAACGTTTCACAGAAAAAATCCTGACATGCTTGGGAGTCATTACCGTGGGCTGAGCATGAATACACTTACCGCATTCACAACCATGGGAGGATTTATACGATACAATGCTGTGCGCATCTTAAATTAGCGGTGTGTGTTGCATGTGCTACTATTGTTTTATCGCATCCATGTCTCTCTCGTTTTATTCACTGCAAGGGAGTAAGCGCAGGCCCCAGCAATGCAGAGTGCCAACTACCTTTCAGCCAAAAGCATATGATCCTCCATGAGACTATGGGAGTGTCAGGGGCCCTTGACCACATTCTGCAGGGAGGCCGTAACATTTTGTGTTACACCACTGCCCCATCGATACTGTGGATTTGTTATTCAGGGAGCACACCAGCTGTCATAGTGCACCACCTGAACTAATGTTTAAATCATCTGTAACAGCTTGTAAAAATAGTTTCTACGGGAGATACTAAGTTCTCAGAACCATGCAGCAACCTCAACCACTGCAGTAACATATTCAGACTACATGCCCTGGTAGAAGTTTGCTGGCTCTGGTGTTGGAAAGAAGCCTGTTTAAGGTACACTGTACGGTTCACAACTACCACAGGAAGATGTTTATATACTTTCACCAAAGCACCTGTGGCCACTGCATTCTTCTTACCATTTACAGAACCCAAAATATACAAATGTTTTTCACCATGTAGGTGTGCTGGGAGAAATGGGTGTAAAGTGTCCTTGCAGCTTTGAAGATGCTGTGCATTACAGTATTACATTTTACAGGCTTTGGGGCACAGCAAAGGTTATTCAGAGAAAACGTTATGATATGGTTGGTGAATGTTGATGGCTGTATTTCATTTTAGCTCACTCAGCCAAAACTTCCAACAAAAAAAACGTATTAATCACATAGGCGAAAATATTGCATTTGCCAATGCTTGTTTACTTGGTTACCCCCATTTTTTTGCTAGATTTTTCTGATTGTTTTTGGACTATGCACACTGGGACACTGCAGTTGAGTGTCTAGTGTAGGTGTTTTGACCCCCAAAAGCAGTTCAACTTGATATACACCTAGTTGGCATACTTAACTACTGTAAGTCTATAGAATATTGTACAACATTGTACAAGCCTGTATTTTGAAATTATTAGAGATTTTCTGCACATGTTGTGCCGCCACTAAAGTGACAATACAATGTTTGTCTCCAGGCCTTGCCCTGCAGCCTCGGTATGTAGTTTGAAAACTGCCAATCCAATCTGGCAAAATAAAGCTCTTGCAAGGCCTAAATCTTCCTTTTTAATACTCCTGACTCACCATTGAGGTAGGCCTTTAATGCACATAAGGCAGGGTGCATGGTATTTGAAAAGTATGGCATGTATATTTTATTGTTTACATGTTCTGGCAGGGAAAACTCTCCAGAGTCGGTTTTCACTGTAGCAAGGCTGGCTCTTCCATAGGAAAACACTGCTTTACTTTATCACACCTTGTCAAAGGGAGCCCTGCACAGAACAAGAATGGTTCTGCTATGTTGGTGCTCAGTAAAACACACAGGAAGTGCAACAAAAATGGGTAGGCCCACCCCTGGAAACTTTACTCCAATGGTTAGGAAGTGTCCAGGAGTTTCCCCCACCTACAGGCACGCACTGGGCATAAAGGTGGCTTCTTGGTACCCTCTTTAGAACACTGTTAGACTTTTGGGAGACATAAGAAGGACTGCATCTGCTGTTGGAAAAAGCTACCAAAAGCCCTCTTTCCTGGGAGAGCCCAGCTGACCAGGTGGAACTGGACCAGCCCTAAACACTGCAGGTGAATTCTTCTGGATTTAGTCATGACCGCTAAGAGGTGTACCTAGATAGGTGTACAGTACATTTTATGATCTTTTGTTCATTATTGCAAGTCCTTTTTAGTTCCAATTTTATGTCTCCTTAATTTTAGATCATACAAGAAGGACTTCTTGTACTTACAGCAGTTAGGTTCGGTTAAAGTTTGCTGTGCTGTTATTAGCTTTATCAGATGTTCATTAATTCTTAGAAAAATATATTCTTAACCAGATTTTGTTATAATTCTCATTTCTCTGTATTTTACAGAATAAGCTGAACATTTTTAGGACGGTTTGATCTGTTTTTGACTGTTTTACCTAACCATGAATAATGGATCATGCGTTTTTTAGACAATTTAATCATTATTTTCATTCTTAATTTGCACTGTTCGTTGGAAATTCTTGTGTGATGTGCTTTTATGGCACTACTGCCAAATAATATTTGATTGACGGACTAGGTGTATTTGCAGTAGGCCTTTGTGTATGCCTCGTAAACAGCATCACAATGGAGGGTCTGGATGTTGGCAGTATGAGCCATCCTGGCTTAATGAGGTGGCAGAGCTTTCACCTACTACACTTGTACTTCTAAGGCACTGGCCCAACACACTCACAAAGGAGTTCACACTAGTTTATTGTGTAACTAGACAGACTGGGACTAGGGCAAGGAGGCAGGACATTCCAGACACCTCTGTGGGGGGAAGCTCCAGATGCTTCTTCCAGTTCAAAGTGGCCAACAAGTATTAATATTGGCCACTCAGACCCAACTCTTCAGGTCACATCTGGACCTGTGGAAGACTCAGAAGAGGGGCTTTCCTGATGCAAGAAGGGCTGCCCAGCTGCTCTGCTGGATGAGGAAGGAGGACTGGACCTTCCCCTTGAACTCAGGACCATCAAAGTGACTCATTGGGCCCCAACACCTAGACTCTGCCTACTGTGAGGCTTAACCCCCCCAAGCGCTGCCTCCCCCGTCCTTGACCCTCGGAAGTGGGGGATAAAGGTATTTGGCCAGCCCAGCTGTGGCCTCTTTCAGAACCGACGCAGTGCAACCTAACCTGGAGCAGCCATTGCAGCTTCCCATCTGAACCAACACAGCTTGAAAAAACTTGATGCAGGAATCTACATTGCTCCTCGCTGCACGGTCCAAAGCCCCACATCCAGGACAAAAGGTACAATTCTCAGTGGGTCTAACCAGGTTCCTGTATTCGGCCCATGCTCAAACTTGTGACTTTGTCCTAGATCGGCTCGACCAGATAACTCCAGTTGGCACTTTGTGCTTCTAGGCACTTCTTTTGACCTAAATCTTAAAAATTGCATATCATCGTTTTGGTGGCAAATAATTGATTACATGTTACTCTATGTTATTCTAAATTGGTGTGGGGTCTTTCTTGCGTTGTGTTTTCACTTTATTACTGTTGAAGTGCTGCATAAATACTTTACACATTGCCCCCAAGTTAATCCTGACCTAAGTTGTGCACTGGTTAAGCACAGGTTAACCCTTTCGATGCTGATGACGAGCTCAGCTCGTCATCACCCACGGGTGTCGTGTGCTGATGACGAGCTGAGCTCGTCATAGTGCCACTAAAATGGCATTTTCCAGCACAGGACGGGAAAACTGCCAGCAGCCATGTGGTTAATTTAGTGACTTTTTGTGTTTCATCCTGAAAGATTGTGGTTGTTGCTTGAGTAGGACTCACACCCCCTCAAACAATAGCCAACCCAGAGGTAGGAAACCTCTAAATTAACATGGACTCAAAGCAGTCAATGAATGAACAAGTGGATAAGGTATGTACATCAAGCTTTCTCACAATGAAAACACTGTGGCACATATAGCTGCACCTATAATGTCCCCACAAAGTTCAAGCTACCATCTCACTAGCCAATCAAAAATGAATTATGCTAATGGTCTATAGCACAGCTCACCTTTGTCAACTAAGAGAAGATTACAGAAAATTCAGAATGCTGCTTCTAGACTTCGCCTACATGTAAAGCCGCAAGCACACATATCCCCGCCTTGAGGACCCTGCACTGGTTACCAGTTCCTAGAAGACCTACCTTGAAGCTGCTTTGTATCACACACAAAGCAAAACATGGCAAGGATCACTTCGTTAGGAAGATAATCAACAAATACACACAACAAAGGAACCTTAGCAGGAAAATAGCTCTCGCCTCAAAATTCCCACAAACAAGAAAAACATGGGTGGAACATCTTTCTCTGTTTAAGCACCCAAATGATTGAATTCACTACCCATAAACATATGTTCTACTGAAAACCATCGCAATTTTAGAAGATTAATCAAGAGCTGGCTGTTTCCCACATCACTATATACAATACAACAGTGTACCACAAAAGTATACACAGACAAGACAAACTAAGCATATCACAGGATGGAGATGAGTTTGACATTATACACGTCTCGGTAAAGTGAACTATGCTCCTGTTATAAGCAAATACATTTATATAAGGGGATAAAATGTATATTACATCACACGATAAATGTGTAGATCAGACAATGTCAAAATTGCTCTGTCTATGTACATATAGATGCACAGATAGAGGTGTTTATGCCTTCAACCTTTGCCCATTCCTCCTCTCTCTGACTCATACCTAAACTTTCTGATTACTTTAAACTCCAAAACATCCGTCTGAAACATTCCCCTCCCTTTTAGCCATTTTACCCAACTAACAGGCGCATACAACCAATACTTCCAAATAAACGTTCTTCTTTCTTTTTTAATTTAATTACCATCATTCTATCCCTATTCTAAACTCTACTAAGCTCACAAGAAATAAAAAGTGCAAACCTAACACAACTATTGCACAAAAAACACTTATTACTAATCTACTGTTAAACTTTGGTTCTGGAGTAGCGTGCTACTTGACACAAAGCTCTTGAAGGCCTCTTCAGGGGTAGTAAGCACTATATATATATATACATATATATATATATATATATACACATATATGAACAAGACAGCTTTGCTGTCGAAACGCGTTACTTTGCTGGAATAAAACTGCGGTGAACTTTATCCTGAGTGCGAGCTTTCCTGTGAAGGATTATTGTGTGGTATTGATTACCGAGTGATCCGCTCGGTGTTGCGCTCGCCATCTGTCAATGGGCCCCGGACTTCAGTAGACGGGTCGTTTTTCTTGATATATATATATATATATATATATATATATATATATATATATATATATATATATATATATACTCTCTCGAAGGAAGAGGCCTGTGACACACAATCCTCCTAAAAGCATTCCCCTATGCAATCGTATGCTAAGCCTTAGACTAGCTTTTCTATCTGGTGTGGAGAGGCAGTTTGCTATCCAGTGTCTCATGACCCATTTAATGATTCTCGATTTTTTTGAAGGAAGGTTTTTCTAAAGGCTTAGCACCCTCTACTTAAACTGCAATTAGGTGTTATTGAGTATCTAGAGTGCTACTTCAGGAAATATGCATTGTGAGTACTATGAGCTCAGGTATGAAAATAAGGAAAATGCTACTTACCAGTATGCATCGGTTCTTGGCATGTAGAGTTGTAGATTCATATACCTTTGCACAGATCGCCATCTGGTGTTGGGCTCGGATGTTTGCACTTTGTTTTTGTCTGGGAAGAAGTCTTTGTAGGCACGAGGTAGGTGCCTCCGCCCTAGGATGATAGTGCGCATGGGCATCGACTCCATCCTTAGATTAGTAGAAAGAGATGTCCATGTGTAATGTATCTAAGTAGATAGCACTGGAACAGTTAGTGGTATCCGGGGAGGCGGGTGGGCGTATACGAATCTGCAGCTTTACATGCCAACAGATGCATACTGGTAAGTACCATTTTCCGTTCAAGGCATATGAGCTGCAGAGTGTATACTTTTGCATAGACTATGTAGCAGTCACTACCTTTATCTGTTGCAGTGGTTTTAAAAAGTGTTCTTAAAACAGCCTGGCCCACACTAGCTTGTTGTTTTGCTTGCACATCTACAGAATAGTGTTTTGTGAAAGTGTGTGGTGTAGCCCAAGTTGCTGCTTTGCAGCTGTCATCTAGGGGAATGTTCCCTAAGAATGCCATGGAAGCCCCTAGTTTGCGTGTGGAATGAGCTCTAGGGGGAATGGTTAGTGTGCGTTTTGCTTTGATATAGCATAATTGAATGCATTTAACAATCGACTTTCCAATTCCTGTCTTTGAGATGGGATTGCCTTTATGAGATGGGGAGAAAGCCACAAATAGTTGTTTGATCTTTCTTAAGAATTTTGTCCTTTCAATGTAGTAGAGTATTGCTCTTTTAACGTCTAACGTGTGAAGAGCTTGTTCTGCCACTGAGTCTGGTTGAGGGAAAATACTGGGAACCCAACACACTGGTTGAGATGGAAGGCAGATAAGACTTTGGGTAAAAATTTAGGGTTAGTCCTAAGAACCACTTTGTTATGATGGATTTGTAAAAATGGTTCTTGTATGGTTAATGCTCGGAGTTCACTAACTCTCCTGAGAGATGTGATAGCTACCAAAAAGGCTACCTTCCAAGTTAGGAACTGTAGTTCGTATTTGTGGAGAGGTTCAAAAGGGGGACCCATGAGTCTGGTAAGGACCACATTTAGGTTCCACACTGGAGAGGGTGGGCCTCTGGGTGGAATTATTCTCTTACGTCCTTACATAAAAGCTTTGATAGCAGTCACTCGAAACAAAGACAAATGTTGTCTGGAGATGGCTGCTATGGCAACTATGTGTAGCCTAATAGATGTATATGCTAGGTTACATTGTTGTAGACGCAATAGGTAGCAGATAATATTCTGAATAGAATCATTTAATGGATTAATTTTGTTGTTTGTGCAATAAATGACAAATTGTTTCCATTTTGCTGCATAGCATGCTCTGGTGGTAGGGCGTCTAGCTTTTTTAATGATATTCATCCAGTCTGGCGGAAGATTTAGGTAGCCAAACTCTAAGACCTCAGATGCCAGATCGCAAGGTGAGTTGATTGGGATCTGGATGTCTTATCTCTCCATGGTTCTGAGTGAGAAGCTTGGGTTGGGATGTAGTTTTTGATGAGGAACTACTGATAGTTCCAATAGGATTGGTTGTCGGGTCCATGTTGGAGCAACTAGGATCATTGTGAGGGAATGTTGTTTGAGTTTCTGAACCACTTATGGAATGAGTGGGAGAGACTGAAAAGTTTAAGCAAATTTGCCTGACCAGTTCATCCATAGCGCATTGCCTTTGGACAATGGGTGTGGATACCTGGACGCGAAAGTTGGGCTTTTTGTGTTTTGGTGTGTGTCGAACACATCCATTTCTGGGTGGCCCCATATGTGAAAGAATGGATGAAGAACTTAAGTATGAAGTTCCCATTTGTGGATCTGCTGTGTTTGATGACTGAGCAGATCTGCTATCTGATTGTGCACACCTGGGAGTTGTTCCGCAAGGAGATATATGTTTTGCGAATGGCCCATCTCCATATGCTCTGAGCTAGGTGTGAAAGCTGCAGAGAGTGTGTTCCCTCCTGTTTCTATATGTAGTACACTGCTGTCATGTTGTCTGTATGGACCAGGACAGCTTTGCCTTGGAGGTTGAGTTGAAAGGATTTTAACGCTAGGAAGATTGCTAACAATTCTAGATAGTTTATGTGGAATTGTCTTTGTTGGGGGGTCCACATTCCCCGGATAGTATGGGTTTGAAGATGAGCTACTCAGCTGGTGAGAGATGCGTCTGCTGTTAGCACTGTCTGTGGAACCGGGTCGAGGAACGGCAGCCCTTTGGAAAGGTTTTGTGTGTGCCACCACTGCAGAGAGTGATGGTTGCGGGCGTCCACCAACACCAGATCTGTCAACTGACTGTGAGCCTGGTTCCACTGACGTGCCAAACATTCCCGTAAGGGATGCATTTGGAGTCTTGCATAAGGGACGAGGAGAATGAAGGAGGACATCATCCTGATTAACTGCATGAACACTCGTGCTGGTAGGGAGTGTAGAGGCTGACATTTTTGGATTAGAGCCTGTATGGCGCTTATCCTGACTGGATTGGGATAGGCTAGAGCTTTTGAAGTGTCTATTGTAGCCCCTAGGTATTGTTGTATGCTGGACGGTTGGAGATGGGATTTGGCAAGGTTTACTGTGATTCCCAAGCTGTGAAGAAGCTGAATTGTGTTGTGTGTGTGTTGCATACAGCTGCTGTGTGATTTGGCTTTTATGAGTCAGTCGTTCAGATAAGGGAAGACATCAATATGCTGTCTCCTTAGTGGGCTGCAACTACTGTGAAGCATTTGGTGAAGACTCTGGGTGCTGAAGTGATCCCGAATGGGAGGACTTTGAATTGGTAGAGCTGACCATCTACCAGAAATATGAGATATTTCCTGTGAGCGGGGTGAATGGGAATATGGAAGCAGGCGTCCTTTAGATCCAGAGTGGAGAGAAAGTCATCCTGTTCCGCTCCTTTCTAGATGACCGCTCCTTCTGTGTTGCCATCCCTCCCTTCAAGTCCAATTTCCAACCGCTGGCCATGGGGGTTCCGCAAGGGTCCTCGCTGAGTCCCACGTTGTTCAATCTTTACGTGAGACCGCTGGCTGATGTCGCTAGGCAGTGGGGCCTAACTTTGGTCTCATATGCCGACGACACACAGCTGGCGGTTACTCTCAGCAGGGACGCGGAGATTGAGGCCCCTAGGTTTCAGTCTGGACTGAAGGCGGTGGCCAGCTGGTTGACAGGCAACTGTCTCCAGCTAAATGCCACAAAAACGGAGGTGATGGTTGTCGGTAAGGGAGTGGAGATGTGGGGTGACCAATGGTGGCCTTCAGAGCTGGGACCCACTCCGACCCCGGTACCGGAGGTGAAAAACCTGGGAGTCTGGCTGGATGCGGGCCTTTCCTTTGTAGGGCACACTAAAAAAACTGCGGCCTGTTGTTTTGGACTGCTAAGGGGCTTGAGACCTGTTCTCAAGTTCTTTGACGCCCCGACCAGGCAGCTAGTGATCCAGGCAACTATCATCTCTCGCCTGGATTATGCTAGCTCTCTTCTGGCTGGGGCCAACCAGGCCGAGTTAACCCGTTTACAGCGGGTTCAGAATGCTGCGGCTAGGGCGATTGTTGGCTTGCCCAGATTCAGCTCGGTGGCAAATGTCCTTCGTTCCCTACACTGGCTCCCTGTAAGGAAGCGCATCCTCTTTAAGGTTTTGTGCCTTGCCTTTAAGATTCTGAGAGGTATAGGCCCGGAAATCTTATCTAGCTGTCTCTCCTTTTGCGTCCCCACCCGTACCCTCCGTTCCCAGGGCTTGGCCCTTGCTGTAGTCCCCAGATTCAGGCTCAGTCGCATGGGAGGCCGCTCGTTTAGTGTAAAAGCTGCGTCAGTATGGAACTCCCTTCCTGTTGAAATCCGCTTGCTGGAGGACCTCTTGACTTTCCGGAGGGCTATAAAAACATTCCTGTTTTAGCTGCTTTTATGTTTCTCCATTTTTTCTGTTGTGTTATGTTCTACCTTGTCTCTGCGCTGGGACGCTCCTTGGCTGGAGTATCTGTGCGCATAATAAATTAATATAACATAACATAACATATAACATAACATAACGTAGTGGGAGCACCTGTTGGAGAGTGACCATGTGAAAGTGGTCTGACTGAATGTAGAGGTTTAGTGGTCTGAAGTCCAGTATGGGCCTGAGGGAGCGGTCCTTTTTTGGGATTAGGAAATACAGCGAGTAAACCCCTTAGCCTTGATGAGGCAAGGGGACTGTTTCTATTTCATGTTTCTGTGAAGAGTTAGATGTTCCGAGGACATGGGACGCTGTCTGGGAGGAATGTTTGGGGGGTAGAAGTGAGTTCCAGGCAATAATCATACTGGATAATTTGTTTTACCCACTTGTCTGTTGTGATGGAATTCCAGACAGGTAGGAATTGTAAGAGACGTTCCTCGACATGAGTGGAATGATCTGGGGGAAGTGCAGGGAAGTCGCTGTTTAGTGGTAGGGAAGTCCGGCTATTGTTGCCACAACCTCTCCCTTTATTAGTGTTGCCTCTGTAGCCTCCGCAAAAGTAGGCTTTCGAGGATGTTTGAGTGGGGCTCTTGTAGGAGGAGGAGGGATGTTCTGAACCCATGGTTTTGGAGTCAGCTCTGTAGAAGGAGCGGCAAAAAGAGCATCTAGGGGAAGGAAACAGTAAGGCCCCCATAGACTTAGCAGAATGGGGTTGGCTCGAGCCCAAGCCGGAAGGCTTATGTTTAGATTTCATAGCTGGGCCAACGCGTTTCAGTGCTTCCTGCACCTTCTTCCTGGGCTTATAACAATTCGGTATTGTAAGGCTCTGCAGTTCTTTACTGACGCTGTCTATCGTAGTGCAGCCTCAGGTACATGCGCTTTGTAACGTGTAGTAACTCGCAGTGAGTTATGGGAGCTGTAATCTGCCTTTAATTACCCACAGTGGGTTCCGTAATGCAATGAAAATTATGCACGTTCTCAGTGATTTTAAAGTCCACTGTGATGTCAGGCACTTCAGTGTGCCCCGGAGGTCATCCCAGCTTTGCTAGTAGCAGAAACTTTTGTGCCGTTTTCAGTCAGAGCATTCCCTGGCCCCACGGCCCCTTTCACCAGCGGCTCCGTCCTCAATCTTAAGGTGGTGCTCCTCCCACGGCGAAGCTGTTGTGTGTAAATTTTTTGTGTTCAATGGCTCTGCAGCAGAGAAGCACACGACAACAATGAGGCAATGTTCCTCTTTTATTCATAATACGAAGGTGGTTTAAAATCCGTCATTTTCCTTGCTAGCCGCCAACGCGTTTCAGTGCTTCCTGCACCTTCTTACTGGGCTCATGGTAATTCGGTATTGTAAGGCTCTGCAGTTCTTTACTGACGCTGTCTATCGTAGTGCAGCCTCAGGTACATGCGCTTTGTAGCGCGTAGTATCTCGCAGTGGTTTATGGGAGCTGTAGTCTGCCTTTAATTACCCACAGTGGGTTCCGTACTGCAATGAAAATTATGCACGTTCTCAGTGATTTTAAAGTCCACTGTGATGTCAGGCACTTCAGTGTGCCCCGGAGGTCATCCCATCTTCGCTAGTAGCAGAAACTGTTGTACCGTTTTCAGTCAGAGCATTCCCTGGCCCCATGGCCCCTTTCACCAGCGGCTCCGTCCTCAATCTTAAGGTGGTGCTCCTCCCACGACGAAGCTGTTGTGTGTACATTTTTTGTGTTCAATGACTCTGCAGCAGAGAAGCACACGACAACAGTGAGGTAATGTTCCTCTTTTATTCATAATACGAAGGTGGTTTAAAATCCGTCATTTTCCTTGCTAGCCGTCAACACGTTTCAGTGCTTCCTGCACCTTCTTCCTGGGCTCATGGCAATTCGGTATTGTAAGGCTCTGCAGTTCTTTACTGACGCTGTCTATCGTAGTGCAGCCTCAGGTACATGCGCTTTGTAGCGCGTAGTATCTCGCAGTGGTTTATGGGAGCTGTAGTCTGCCTTTAATTACCCACAGTGGGTTCCGTACTGCAATGAAAGTTATGCACGTTCTCAGTGATTTTAAAGTCCACTGTGATGTCAGGCACTTCAGTGTGCCCCGGAGGTCATCCCATCTTCGCTAGTAGCAGAAACTGTTGTGCCGTTTTCAGTCAGAGCATTCCCTGGCCCCACGGCCCCTTTCACCAGCGGCTCCGTCCTCAATCTTAAGGTGGTGCTCCTCCCACGACGAAGCTGTTGTGTGTACATTTTTTGTGTTCAATGACTCTGCAGCAGAGAAGCACACGACAACAGTGAGGCAATGTTCCTCTTTTATTCATAATACAAAGGTGGTTTAAAATCTGTCATTTTCCTTGCTAGCCGCCAACGCGTTTCAGTGCTTCCTGCACCTTCTTCCTGGGCTCATGGCAATTCGGTATTGTAAGGCTCTGCAATTCTTTACTGACGCTGTCTATCGTAGTGCAGCCTCAGGTACATGTGCTTTGTAGCGTGCTGTCAATGGATTCTCGGTCACCCACGTCGAGGATCGGCTCAGCGATGTCGCTGTCAGCTTTGGAGTCAAAACGGCCCAGCAGCAGGCTTCGGACCCTGGCATAAGTCAGAGCAGCGCTCACGGCTGCGGGCAGATTACGGCGTCGCTCGCTGGCGTCGATGTGGCACGGCGTCCGGCACCGGGTGTACGGTGCAAGTCGGAGCAGCGCTCACGGCTTCGGTGCAGAAGCCGGCGTCGCTCGCCGGCATCAGTGTTGCAATTTCCTTCTGCAGCAGATAAAACCGCAGCTCTAGAAACAGGCAAGCAGAAGGGGTGAAGTCTTGTATCCCTGAGACTTCAGGCAGAAGGCAAGCTCAAGTTCAAGCTCTTGGAGATCTTCCTCAAGATGATGAAAGAACACTCAGTCCTTTTTCTCCTTTCTTTGGCAATGAAGCAACCACTGCAGACCAACAACACACAGAATAGGGGTAGTCTCCTACTTCAGTTTCCCGGTTCTTCTACTCAGCAAAGGTTCGTCTTGAATCCCAGAAGTGATATAAAGTTCTGGGGTCTGGGTCCCCCCATTTATACACCAAAATCATTTGTTTCTGAAGGCAGAGAGTCTCTGTACCTAGTCCAAACCAGTTCTGGTCGGTCCTGGAGCACTTTGTTTACAGGACTCCTTCTTTCCTTTGACAGTGTGGGCCAGGGTCATCAGACACACCACAGGAGGTGGAGCCAGCCTTGTGGAAGGCAGGCACAGCCTATTCAGGTCCCAGGTGCTCCCCTCCCACGACTTCACATGCAGATGGGTCTATTCAGCCCTGTGCTGACTCACCCTGTCTCCTGGAATCCCTCAGCCCCTGTCACTCAAACTCCAGACAAGGAATGCACAACCTAGCAGAGGCAGGTTTGGATAGTTAGGCAAAAAAATACCTACTTTCTAAAAGTGGTATTTTCAAACACAGAATGTTAAAACCAACTTTACTAAAAGATGTATTTTCAAGCATACTAAACTCGAATTTCCACCTAGTTCCCCGAGTCAGTTAGGATTAAAAGATGTTATAATCAAACTGCCCATTCTGGCCTTTGGGGAACAGTTAGCCTTGCAATAGTGAAAAACGAAAATGTCTGTAATTCACTATCAGGACACGCCACACACATCAGGGCTTTTACCTTTTACCTACAATGCACCCTGCCCTTGGGCCTACCTTAGGGGTGACCATTATGTATAAAAGGGAAGGTTTAGGGACTGGCAAGTGGGTGCACTTGCCCAGTCAACATGGCAGTATTAGACTGAACACAGGCTCTGCGATGGCAGACCTGAGACACATTTTACAAGCTGCTCCGGTGGGTGGCACAATCAGTGCTGCACGCCCACCAGCAGCATTTGATTTACAAGCCCTGGGCACACTCAGTGCACTGTACTAGGGTCCGACAAGTAAAGCAAACAAGCCAATCATAGAGTCACTAATCCATACATCAATTTCCAATAGGGAGAGCATATGCACTTTAGCACTGATCAGCAGTGGTAAGTGCCCAGAGTCATAAAACCAATAATGAATGGTTGGTGGTATTGCACTCCGTTAATCAAAGTAGTTCACTTGTGCGGTATGTGTGCTGCACTAGATTGGTGCCTGCCAACACCCTTAATCAATGTATGTAGCCAGGGATCGCGAGATCACAAGGACTCGAGTGCGCACTAACTAAAAGATAAATCTTTCAAAATTTTACAATTGACATAATTTTAATTCAAAATGTTTTGTAACTTATTTCATTTCAGGTTCAAACGAATAAAGCGTGGTTCATTGCAATATATACATAAACAATACACAATTAGTGCCTTTTATCATACATTTTTTCACTGATCAATTGATACACAACACAGTTATATACACAACCCAATGCATTTCGGGGTTTGCACCCCTTCGTCAGGGGCCTATAGAAGAAGAAAGAAAAAGGAAACCTAATTAGTTTCGATGCTTTAGAAAAAATTCATCTATATTAAACCAATTGGTGTTGAATTCTCTTACCTAACTAACTGGTTGGAGTATAAATTACGTGTGCTAAATAGTTCCTGTAGAGTCTGAAAAAATTATAATTACATAAGTACATATACTGAAAGCTTACAGAAAGCACAGTATTTGGTAATATATTTATACAACGTTACCTTAGCTTCCAGTAGTTGAAAAAACTATCTGTGGATAATTAAAAAAATACAAATCTAATCAAAAAAACTGTCACTATTATATCTGTCTTTAACAAACCACAAAGGTTTGTATGCCATTTAAGTTAACGAACGCTCACCTGGGGATCAGTGACGCTTAACTGTGACGTAGAAGGGATCTAATAAAATAAAAAAGTGAAGACCATGAAAGGCCAATCTTTTATAATATAACCTTCAAAAATTACCGTCCATTCGAAATATAGGGGAAAGCTTGTGTTTACCTGCGAGCCTTTTACCAGGTTCCCAGGGTCTCGCTAAATTTCAGCATTCTCCCGCACTAAATGAAATAAATAAATAAGACGAAGTCCACGTTTAGTATTCGGTTATCAAGAACCGACTCTCCTCACGGTAAAAGTATCTCCCTAACAATCACGCTTACCGGAGACTCAAAAGTGGTGGCGTTGTAACGGCGTCTTCCCACGTTGTATACTCAGAAACCTCTGGTCCTTTGCTTATGTTGATGCAACGGACCCGATCTCGATATCAATGACGGACTTAAACTCAAGCGTGTGGGCGCCATGTTTAAAGGGGGTTGTTTACAACTAATTTTCTATGAATGCAAAATATCCAAATTTTTATGGGATATTTAGAGCCAATCTATGAGACATGAGATAGTACGACTCATAGTCAACTAATCTAAAGATTATAATCAAATTCTTTATTTTAAATTACTAGTGACAGAAAAAAAGAGACAGAGAAGAAAAAAAAAAAAGGAAAGGGCAAAAAGAGGACATTATAAATATCAAACAATTTCATACATTGCGCATTTTTGTACCTACAACAAAATTCTAACTGTAAATCAATAGTTAGTATCTGATTTCTAATGAATGTACCATGTATAATCTCACCAATTCTAAGTGCCACTATGCTGATGACAACCCTCGAAAAATTAGCTACTAATTCTGGCCTAAAGTTAAAGAAAGCATATCATGTCCAATTTATCATTGAGCCCATCAGGGACTACAGTCTGTAATTTCCGAATCCAGTATATTTCTCTCCTGAGTAAAATTTTGGCATTGTCCAAACCTAAACCCTGTGGAATTTGTTCAATGATCTGAAAACGAACTTGCGCTATAGTATGGTTTTTCTCAATCCAGTGCCTGGCCAGTGGTGAGGTTATGTTTTTATTGTGGATTCTACTCTTATGCTCTGCTAAGCGTATTTTCATCTTCCTGTCGGTTTTGCCGACATACAATAGTCCACATGGGCATTTTATGGAGTATACTACGTGTTCCGCATTGCAATTTGCCGAGTGCCTAAGACCTATTTGTTCTCCTGTTTTGGGATGAGATAGTTTGCTACCAGTGATTACATTATTGCAGTTCTTGCAGTTATAGCATTTAGTTGTGCCTCTAGGATTAGATGCTTCTAATACCATATCATCTGGTCTACTCAATAATTCTTTTATGTTTCTTGACCTTGAATATGCAAAAAGCGGTTTCTGTTCATAAAGGTGATCAAAATCACTTTCCATTTGCAAGATGTCCCATCTCTTAAGTATCGCCTTTTTAATTTCTCTTGTTGCCGTCGAATACTTTGAAACGAATACCATTCTCTTTTTTAACTCTTTGGTCTTTTTTTGTAATAATTCCGTCCTAGGAATTGTTTTCACCCTTTCCATTTGCAGGTCAATTAGCTTTTCAGGATATCCTCTTTTGAGGTAACATTGTTTCTGTCTTTCAAAACTCTTGGCACATTGAGCATCATCCGATGCTATCCTTTTTATTCTCATGAACTGAGACACTGGGAGGTTGTTCTTTAGAGTAGTTGGATGGAAGCTTCCATACTGAAGTGCTGTGTTTTTGTCAGTTGGTTTCTTATAGAGCTCTGTACTTATATTATTCCCTTCAATTTTTACTTGCACATCCAAGAAAGGAAGTGTAGTAGTACTCATTTGACTTGTAAATTTGATCCTCGGGTTGATTAGATTCAAACTTTGTATGTTGCGCTTAAGGTCTTCTATCGGTTTCTTCCAGACAAGGAAAATGTCGTCAATGTACCTTTTATAGTACAGAATGCCAGTTTGCCACGTTATATCTTCTAAGATGTATTCCAGTTCAAATTTCGCCATGAAGATATTTGCGTAAATAAAACCAACAAAAACAGGTCAGACAAAATACAGGAGGAAGGCAAAAAGTTCAGGGATGACCATGCAAAAAGGACCAAGTCCAACACAACTCCCTTCCAGCCAAAACACAGAGGATACCAATCACTACCCTGATGGGCTTCTCTGCTTTGGCCGATAGAACATGGACCCTGGCCCGCAACAGCAGGGGCATATTCCAGTTCTACGCCAATCTGAACCCATTTCAATCCCTCTGTCCATACTCTCAGGACCAAGTAGGCGACTCCACTGGTACTCCCTAGTTGCCCACGGCCAGGACCAGGCCCTAGGCCATCCAGAGACCTCCAGTGTTCGCCAATCCACAGAGTGGGGGAGAACCCCTGGGCCAGTTCCCCAATCTATCTCAGGGACACTGTGCACCACCGGAGCTACCTCACCTCCTTGAACCTCCTGTCCTATATCAACCCCCTCCAAGTAAACCCTGGCACAAAAATAGCCATTCACCACCCTTCCTTTCAGTGTAGTTCCCAACTGCCACTGATCCTCTCACCTGGGGTTCCGCACTCTCCTCCTATGGGAGACAACATAAGAACACAACTCTCCCACCAGTTCAGGACCTCTCTCCAGCAACTGGCCTACCAACCTGGGATCTAAACCCTCAGGCTGCACATGGCCCAGAGGCGAGGACTCCCTCCCGCTAAAACCCTTTCCAGAGCAGTGCACCCTCCCAACTACAGTGGTACCCCTAGAAGCTACATCGGTCAGGACACTGATTACAGTTGCCCCTTCATCCAGGTCAGACAACACCTGAACCTGGCTTCCTAACCCAGGAACCAGCCCCTGTAGTTGAACACTTGCCTGGCGCACCAGGACTCAATTGGGAGCACATATGCCCCCCCCGAAGGTGACACACAACTCATGTTTCGGGTGACAGTCTGACTGGCACAGATCTCCCGACTCCTGTCCATCTGACAGCACGTGAAGATCCCCCAGGACAGAAGTGTTGTCACCATGGTCCTTCAGTGGTGACTCAGCCCTTCTGGCTGGCCCCCTGACCTACTGGTTCTTCCACTGGGGACTCTTTCCCCCTCTCACCTCTCAACCTGGACGTCTGCACCCTCCACTTAGGAGTGGCTCTGCCAGACACCAGAACTGATGGAGGTCTGTTTACAGACACTCCCAGTTCACAAGACACTAGGGGATCCCCCCACAACAGGCAGCCCATCAGGACAGACTAGGCTCCCCACCTGGTGTTCCCTTAACGTACCATCCAGGCCCTGAGACTGGTTTTTGGGCACCTTAGGACAAACAGCCCCACACTCACTCCGTCTCCACTGAGACAGGATGTGAGCCCTTACACCCCTCTCACTACACCAGGACTTAGCTGGGCTACTCTGAATCTCTTCCACCACACAGGTCCGGAAGATACCTGAGCCACTCCTGTTAGGATCACTCCCAAACACAAGGGTTAACCAAACTATCCTTCACCTCCCCATCCAGTGCCTTGCACACGTACTCCACACCACTCTTCTGAGATTGGCAAGACAGTATCTGACTGTCTCGGTCACTCAACCCACACTCTTCTGGGTGGTCTCCACACTCACACACCAGGACTTCAACCATGGGGGGAACCCCCCCCCCCCTGCCTGCTCTTCTCATCTAGAGTCAGTTGAGTGTCCCTCCCACCACTAGGACCATGAACCCCTGGGCCGGTTCCCCAATCTATCTCAGGGACACTGTGCACCACCGGAGCTACCTCACCTCCTTGAACCTCCTGTCCTATATCAACCCCCTCCAAGTCAGGCACCACATCTCTGGGTGTGTGCACTGCTCCCTCTGCACTCATTAATACAAGTTTGCTGCCACCAGAGAGAGGAATCCCTAAGCTCATGGTTTTCAACTCCAGCTCCCTCAACATTCTCTGGTGCTCAAAATACATTCTCTTTTCCTCTAAGGCTAACGTCTTCATGTCTAATTCTATCCCAAGCTCAATTTTCTTACTATCTATGTCTTTCTGACCATCTATTTTGAGTCTGGCTAGCTCCACCTCGTGCACTCCTTCCCTCTCTCTGTCCTCCAGCTTTCCTGGGGACAGACCTTTGGAAGAAATACTGCTGCCCGCCCTGGAAGGTACTTTCACCCCAGTTGGGCCCTCATCAAAATTCTCTGCCTCCACCACTGGCTCCTCATGATGCTCACTGGCATTCCTAGATTCCAACAAGGCCCTCAGCGCATTTTGGTATTTGTTAGAATTGTAGGTCTCTAGTTGGCACAGGTAGGTACTTGTGACAAATAGGGACCCTCTCCTCTAGTCAGGATAAAAGGATTACACTCCTAAATAACCCCTGCTCACCCCCTTGGTAGCTTGGCACGAGCAGCAAGGCTTTATCTCAGAGGCATTGTAAGTTAGGCATGTGTGACCACATACAGTAACCCAGTGACAACACTACAAATGGACACCACACAAGGTTTATATCAAAAATAAGTATATTTTATATAGAGTTACTACAAGACCAATAAACAACAAAAAGAATCCACAGTACTATTAGATTTCAAGAGTTCTGGTTAAAAGGCTTAACTCAAGGTTCTGTGCGAGTAGGTAGCCCGGTCTGGCAACAGCATTGTTGAAATAACACAGAGGCTAGCAAATCCAGCGGACCGCGTCGGTACAGGCCCACTCAAATGTCGACAGACTCACTCACAGTACCTTTTACTTGAGGTAGCCGGCACGAATGTGCGAGCCGGTTCCAGTGTTCATCGTGGTGCAGAAAGGAAGCATTGTCCCTCAATGCGGTGCAGGCAGCGGCCCTTTGACAGAGTCGGTGGATCCAAGGCGTGCGTTGCAGGGCGAGACGGTGCTTCGATGAGGTGCTTGCAGCTTGCGGGGCGGCGACAGAGCCGGAGTTCGGGAGCTGGCGTCGATCAGTCCCGACAGAGGTGTGAGTCGGGCAGTGCGTCGCAAAGCGTACGAGGGGGTGCCTAACTCTGGTGCATTCACAGGACTCGAAGTCAGCAGCAGTGACCGCGTCGGTCAGACCAGTATGAGTCGGTATAGCGAGGCGTTGCACATTGCGGTGTCCACCAGTCGCGGTGCAGGCAACGACTCGGTGACGGCGTCAGGACGGAGTTGGTGAGCTCAGAGCTTGCGTTGTTCGAGGAGGACTTTGCTTGATGCAGTGCCTACAGGACACCGGGCCGGTCGTGAGAGTCGGTCACAGCTCCCTCCCTCTGTAGCCACTAAAACAGCGTTTCCAGCAGCAATTCACAAAGACTGGTGAAGTCTACTGGTCCTGAGACTTCAGTCAGGGGGCAGGCCCTTGGATATCTTTGCACAGGTTGAAAGTAAAGTCCACAAAGTTCTTTCTCCTCTATTTGGCAGTCAAGCAACCACTGCAGGCCAATCCCCAAAGCTGCACTTCAGCTTGGGAATAGTCTTTACTCAGTTTCTTTAGTTTCCTGTCCTCAGCAGAGGTTTTGTCTTGTAAGTCCAGAAGTGATCTAAATTCATGGGATCAGGGTCTCAATATTTACACCTCAAAATCCTTTGTTCTCTGAGGGCAGAGGGGCCTTTCCCCAGTCCAAACCAGTTCTGGATCACTCCTTTCCTTTCACAGTGCAGGGCAGGAACATGAGCGGCCCCACAGGAGGTGGAGCCAGCATTGTGGAAGGCAAGTACAACCCTGGAGCACTTCGTTGACAGTATTCCTTGTCTTCTTTTAGTGTGCAGGGCAGAGGCATCAGACGCATCACAGGGGGTGGAGCCGGCATTGTAGAGGGAAGGCCCAGCCCTAATCAGGTCCCAGGTGCAACTCCTCCCTCCCATCTAGATGCAGATCTCTCTATTCACCACTGGGCTGACTCATCCTGTCTCTTGGAATCCCCCAGCCCTGTCACTCACAAATCCCAGACAGGGGAATACGCAACCACACAGAGGCAGGCTTGAAAGGTTAGGCAAACAAATACCTACTTTTTAAAAGTGGTATTTGCAAACACAGAATGTTAAAACCCACTTTACTAAAAGCTGTATTTTATCATTCTGAGTCCAGGCATACTAAACTCGAATTTCTACCATGTTCTCTGAGTCTGTTAGGATTAGAAACATCTAATAATCTAACAGCCCATTCTGGCCTATGGAGAACAGGTAGCCTTGCAATAGTGACAAACGAAAATGGCTGTAATTCACTATCAGAACATGCCACAGACATCAGGGCTTGTCCTACCTTATACTAACAATGCACCCTGCTCTTGGGCCTACCATAGCGGTGTCTGATATGAAGACAAGGGAAGGTTCAGGGACTGGCAAGTGGGTGCACTTGCCCAGTCAGCATGACAGTACCAGACTGCACGCAGGCCCTGCAATGGCAGACCGTAGACACATTTTACCAGGCCGCTTCTGTGGGTGGCACAACCAGTGCTGCAATCCCACCAGCCACGCTTTGCAGGGAGACGCGGAAATCCAGGAATGACACGCACCCCGGCCCGTCCACCCCGCGGATAGACAGCCCCGCGATGAGGACGCCGTGACGAATAAAAAGAAAAGAAAACGAGCATTGATCAGAAAGATCACCCCCAGTAATTCCCGACTGCGGGCCCCCAGTTCCACCAGGCCACCGTGGGACCCATCACCACACCGCCTCCTGTATTTTACATGTAAAACAAGACATGCAGAATCGCCTCTACTTTAATTGGGTGTAAAACGATGTCCCACAGCACCTACAGCGAGCCCTGATGAAGACCTGTCTAAATAATTCATCCTGTCAAGAATTTAATAGGTCGAAACGCGTAGGCTCAACCTCAGAGCCAGGAGAAATGTATGCCCTATGATCCAGTCAAAATAATTTGGACATACCGTGAGAGACGTATCTCACAGTAAGGCATAAAATCCTTCGCAAAATAAGTGACTTTCCCTGGCTATACGCAGGACAACTAATCACTCCTCTGAGGGACAAACTGATAACATACCCCTAGGATACCCATAAAATCTTTGCTAGACCGACAGTAGGACCCTGTTATTAATTTCATAACTGTGTATTGTTGATATATGAATCTATTAATTTCATCACTATGTATTGGTTATTTGTTTCACGTTGATTTACTTTTAAGTTAGCAAGTTATTAGTTGTTGTAAATATATGTCGAATGTGCTACATTCTAAATTTTCCTTCATTTCATTTCTCAGCTCCTGGGACAGATAATCTATCAATATTGAGCTAGGCGCCTTGATGCCCTTTGGGGCTTAGTCTGCGCGATATAAATTTTCCTTCATTTCATTCATTTCATGATATAAGGAGATAATCAAAAATGAAATGTTTACACCCAATGTGTACCTTTTTGAAAAAAGCGTAAAATAATGTGCTTAAAGTATTCAAGCGTTCATTGTCAATAAATAGGACATTGACTATAAATAATTTGTGAGATCTATGGTGTCAGAGGCAATGCACACTTAATAATATTTACCTTGATTCCAGCCTCTGATCACCTTAACAGAATCCATCCCCTGTGATTTTTGTGCAATCCCACCAGCAGCATTTGGATTTACACGCCCTAGGCACACTCAGTGCACTGTACTAGGGTCTGACAAGTAAACTAAATAGACAATCATGGAATCACCAATTAATACATACATTAATTTACAATAGGGAGAGCATATGCACTTTAGCACTGATCATCAGTGGCAAAATGTCCAGAGTCATAAAATAGCCAACAACAGGTCAGAAAAAATATAGGAGGAAGGAAAAAAGCTCAAGGATGACCCTGCAAAAAAATCCAAGTCTAACACAACCCCCTTCGAGCCAAAACACAGGGTAGACCAATCACTACCTTGATGGGCTTCCCTGCTTAGGGTGATAGAAGATGGACCTGGCCCGCAACAGTAGGGGCATATTCCAGTTCTACGCCACTCTGAACCCATTTCAATTCCTCTGTCCATACTCTCAGGGTCCACCAAGCAAATCCATGGGGAACCCATTTCTTCACCTGTGGACACCACCTGTGCAACATCTAACCTTAACTTGCTCACAGGTGTGTCCCAACAGACAGACAGCAAGTCATAGTGGCAACTGACAGTAGTCAGGGATGAGACCCAGGCCTTATGCCGTTCAGGGCTCTCAAACCTCTGTGGCATCCGAGAGCAGGGGGCAGTAGCCCCAGGTGCTTTGCACCCTTTGTCCACTATTCCTCCTGTCAGGTCAGGTATGACATCCTGGCACTGGCCCACCAGCCCCAGGCCTGTACCCGGCGGCTGGACCAGAGACTGGGGTGGGCTCTCTCCTACACCCGGTCCTCCCCTTGGGGCTCTGGACCCTCCCACCTGGAGCGGTACCCCCTTCTAGAATTGTCAGGGTGCCTGTAGCAGGTGTCCTGCACAATTCACCCACCAGTTCAGGGGTTCTATCCTGCAACTGGGTTACCAGGTCAGGGGGAACACCCTGAACATGGCCTTCCAACCCAGGGTCTAGACCCTCGGGCTGCACCGGGGTCAGAGGCGAGGACTCTCTACCTCTGCACCCCCTTCCAGAGCACTACACCCTCCCAACTGGAGTGGTACCCCTAGAAGCTACCTCGGTCAGGACACTGATTACAGTTGCCCCTTCCTCCAGGTCAGATAACACCCAACCCAGGGACCAAACCTTGCGTTTGAACACTTGCCTGACAAACCAGGACTTCCTGGGGAGTGCATATACCCTCCCCGAGGAGGACACATAACTCATGTGTCGTGTGACAGTCTGCCCGGTACAGATTTCCCGACCCCTGTCCATCTGACTGTGGGCGAAGATCCCCCAGGACAGAAGTGGTGTCACCATGGTCATTCACTGGTGACGCAGCCCTTCCAGCTGGCCCCTGACCCACTGGTTCCTCCACTGGGGACTCTTGCCCCCTCTCACCCCTCAGTCTAGACCTCTGTACCCTCCCAACTGGAGCGGCACTGCCAGACACCCAAATTGATGGAGGCCTGATTACAGACACTCCCAGCTCACCAGATACTAGGGATCCCCATCAACGGGTGGCCCATCAGGACAGCTTAGGCTCCCCAACTGGTGTTCTCTTAAAGAACCATCCAGGCTCTGAGACTCGGTTTTGGGCACCTGGAGACAGACAGCCCCACACTCACACCTTCTCCACTGAGACAGGACGTGAGCCCCTACACCCCTCCAACTACACTGGGACCTAGTTGGGCTACACTGAACCACTTACACCACTCTGGGTTGGAAGATAACTGAGCCAGTCCCCACAGAGTCACTTCCCCATGCCTCTCCAGACCCTCTGGAATCCACCAAAAGGTCTGCTTCCAATGTGAGTTCCCTGGGGTCAGAGAACTCACTCTCCAACGGGTGTTGGCATAGCTCTGGAAAACAGGGACTAAAATATGCTCTCCCACAATTGGATCACACAGCCCCCCACAGGGGTTAAACAAACTACCCTTCACCTCACCATCCAGTGCCTCGCACACGTACTCCACACCACTCTCCTGAGACTGGCAAGACAGTATCTGACTGTCTGTCACACAACCCACACTCTTCTGGGCGGTCTTCACACTCACATACCAGGACTTCAACTTTGGGGGAACCCCTCTCCCTGCAGCTCTCATCTAGAGTAAGTAGAGTGCCCCTCCCACCACTAGGACCATGAACCCCTGCGCCAGTTACCCTAGTCCCCTCAGGGACACTGCGCACTACTGGAGCTACCTCATGTCCTTGAACTGGTGTATGTTAACCCCCTCCAAGTCAGCGCCACATCTCTGGGTGTGTGTACTACTCCCTCAGCACAAGAAAATTCAATTTTGCTGCCACCATCTGAGCTGGACTCTACCTCCAACTCAGCAAAGCTCACTTCCTGAGCTACACACATTTCTTGTTGCTGGGCTGAGACACTCATGGCCTGAAGCCTCTCGAGCTCCAAATCAAGCTTCCTCATTATCAAGTCATGCTCAAAGTGCATTTTCTTTTCTTCTAGAGCCATTTTCTTGCTTTCTAGCTCCAGTTGCCCATTCAATTTGAGCTTGGCCATCTCCATTTCATGCATCCGGTTTTCTTTTCTGTCTGCCAATTCTTCTGGGGACAAACCTCAGGCAGAAACACTGCTACCCACTGGGGAGGGCGCACTCCTCTTTTCAGGACCCAGTGGTCCACCAAGCTGCTGCTCTGCATCCTCATAATCCACTACATCTCCAGGGGCATTTCTTGCCTCGACCCAGGCCCTTAGTCTTTGAGCTGGGCGTTGGTGTAGCTTTCTAGTTTCTCTTCCTCAAAATCACAGTCAACAGATGCAATGGATGCTGCCTTTTCCATTCTGACTGAACCAGGCATTATTTTGCACAAATGGAGATCCCTGGCAAAAACAAGTATCAGAAGTACGTGGTTGCGTTATGGTCTGCAGTCACTAAGTAGTGTTCACCAATCACTGTACATGAGTCACAATTGCAAATCCAGAATCCCTTCCGCTGACCACCAATGTTAGAATTGGGGGTCTCTAGTTGGCACAGGTAGGTACTTGTGACAAATAGGGACCCCCTCCTCTAGTCAGGATAAGGGATTACACTCCTAAAATAACCCCTGCTCACCCCCTTGGTAGCTTGGCACAAGCAGCAAGGCTTTATCTCAGAGGCGTTGTAAGTTAAGCATTTGTGACCACATACAATAACACAGTGACACTACAAATTGACACCACACAAGGTTTTATATAAAAAATAAGTATATTTTATATAGTTACCACAAGACCAATTAACGACAAAAAAAATCCACAGTACTATTAGATTTCAAGAGTTCTGGTTAAAAGGCTTAACTCAAGGTTCTGTGCGAGTCGGTAGCCCGGTCTGGCTACAGCGTTGTTGAAATAATACAGAGTCTAGCAAATCCCGCAGACCGCGTCGGTACGGGCCCACTCAAATGTCGACACACTCAGTCGCAGTACCTTTTACTTGAGGTGGCCGGCACGAATGTGCGAACCGGTTCCGGTGTTCGTCGCGGTGCAGAAAGGAAGCGTTGCAGGACGCGTTGTCCCTCGATGTGGTGCAGGCAGCGGACCGTTGACAGAGTCGGTGGATCCAGGGCGTGCGTTCACAGGACGAGACGGTGCTTCGATGCGGTGCTTGCAGCTTGTGGGGCGGCAACAGAGCCGGAGTTCGGGAGCTGGCGTCGATCAGTCCTGACAGCGGTGCGAGTAGGGCATTGCGTCGCAAAGCGTGCTAGGCGGTGCCCAACTCCGGTGCGCTCACAGGACTCAAAGTCAGAAGAAGTGACCGCGTCGGTCAGACCAGTACGAGTCGGTGTAGCGAGGCGTTGTATGTTGCGGTGCAGGCAACGGCTCGGTGACGGTGTCAGGACGGAGTCTGTGAGCTCAGAGCTTGCGTTGTTCGAGGTGGACGTTGCTTAATGCAGTGCCTACAGGACACCATGCAGGTCATGCGAGTCGGTCACAGTTCCCTACCTCTATAGCCACTGAAACAGTGTTTCCAGCAGCAATTCACAAAGGCTAGTGAAGTCTACTGGTCCTGAGACTTCGGGCAGGAGGCAAGCTCTCTTCCAAGCCCTTGGAGATCTTTGCACAAGTTGAAAGTAAAGTCCACAAAGTTCTTTTTCCTCTCTTTGGCAGTCAGGCAACCACTGCAGGCCAATCCCCAAAGCTGCACTTCAGCTTGGGAATAGTCTTTACTCAGTTTCTTTAGTTTCCTCTCCTCAGGAGAGGTTTTGACTTGTAAGTCTAGAAGTGATCTAAATTCATGGGATCAGGGTCCCAATATTTATACCTCAAAATCCTGTGTTCTCTGAGGGCAGACAGCCTTTGCCCAGTTCAAACCAGTTCTGGAGCACTCTGTTTACCAGACTTCTCCTTTCCTTTCACAGTGCAGGGCAGGAACATCAGCCGCCCAACAGGAGGTGAAGCCAGCATTGTGGATGGCAAGTACAGCCCTATTCAGGTCCCAGGTGCAACTCCGCCCTCCCATCTAGATGCAGATCTCTCTATTCACCACTGGGCTGGCTCATCCTGTCTATTGGAATCCCTCAGCCCTGTCACTCACAAATCCTAGACAGGGGAATACACAACCTCGCACAGGCAGGCTTGAAAGGTTAGGCAAGCAAATACCTACTTTCTAAAACTGGTATTTGCAAACACAGAATGTTAAAACCCACTTTACTAAAAGATGTATTTTATCATTCTGAGTCCAGGCATGCTAAACTCGAATTTCTACCATGTTCTCTGAGTCTGTTAGGATTATAAACATGTAATAATCCAACAGCCTATTCTGGCCTATGGAGAACAGGTAACCTTGCAATAGTGAAAAACGAAAATGGCTGTAATTCACGAAAGACATGCCACACACATCAGGGCTTGTCCTACCTGTTACCCACAATGTGCCCTGCCCTTGGGCCTACCTTAGGGGTGCCTAATATGTATAAAAGGGAAGGTTTAGGGACTGACAAGTGGGTGCACTTGCCCAGTCAACATAGCAGTACCAGACTGCACACAGGCTCTGCAATGGCAGACCAGAGACACACTTTACAAGCTGCTCCGGTGGGTAGTACAATCAGTGGTGCAAGCCCACCAGCAACATTCGATTTACAAGCCCTGGGCACACGCAGTGCACTGTACTAGGGTCAGACAAATAAACCAAACAAGCCAATCATGGAGTAACTAATCCATACATCAATTTACAATAGGGAGAGCACATCAATCAATCAATATCAGCTTTATTTCGACAAAGATGTTATAAAAGCTGGGGTCACAATAAAAATATTCTTTGGGAGAGCAGAATACAGATTTACAACATCATTAATTTTGCATGTGTGATACTTTAAAAGATGATCAAATAAGCTCATGAAGCAATGATACCATACTCAAAAGTTAAAAGATTAAAACTTTAAAACAGGGAAGCAGTTAATATATACACGATTTAGTACGGATTATTTGGTGCATATCGACATTAAAACTAGAATAAAATCATGTGGTAAAGAGACATTTAGTTTTCCTTTTTTAACAAATAAAGTGCTTGAGCAAAGTGGGTCCAGCGGCTTATATAATAGGGCATTGATGCCCCCGCTATGTCTTTCTTGCAAGCAACTTACACCTTGTGAGCCATGCTTGTCCTAGGAACTTTGCTGCACAGCATGCGTAAAACAGTCTAGGATCAGATCTAAGAATACGCATTGCTGTATGGTAGTCTTGTGTGCACACTTGGCGACAGAGCGGTTTCAGCCATTTTGCCTGCGATGATTTGAACGCCGGGCAAGCAAACATTAAATGGGCAGTGCTTTCAATCGGGGCCTTGCAACATGGGCAGTTTTTCTCCTTGCTTGGGCTCCACTTAACTGTTGCCTAATGGACAGGGAGAGTACTGAGACTAAAGTGGATGTAAAGTGTTCTATTTCTTGGTATTTTAAATGTGTTGAGAAAGGGCTCAAGATATCTAATCTGCTTGTGGGAATAGAACTCTAGTGTTAGTTTACCCACGTTGGGATTACAGTTCTCTCGTAGGTCCACCCATTCTCAGTATCAGCGCTTGAGATCCTCTCTCCTTGGGGGTACCTGGCCCGCCCAGCAGCCCTGGAGACCCATAGCTGTGAACTTTCTTTTAATGTTAGTAATCCGGTCTATTTTCCCGCCAGTGTCTAGGCTAATATTCTGTCATGGCTTCTGCATAGGAAGAGAGTTCAGGGGACGGCCTAACGAGTGCCCAAAAGAGTAGGGGCGCAACCTAGCTATGTCACCCAATGACCGCCTACCCATATCTAACAATAGAGGAGCTAGGGGGACGTATTTGGGTACAATGACCAGGTCTCTCAAAAAATGTTATTTTGACCTGCAAAGCTCATCAAGTTTGTTGAACCCCCAGACTTCAGCTTGGTAAAGGGCAGAACTGACTGCTTTTAGATCGTAGATTTGGAGTGCTGGGGCTATGGACCTAGTATGCGAAAGGCAATGTTCTTTCCTGATTACTCCAGTTATTCTTTTATGTCCCAGCAACATCTTTGATATGTTGGGTTTCCAGGACATCTTGTCAGAGAATCTTACGCCCAGATAATCAAAGGTGTCCACCTTTTCGAGGGGGACACCACCTAGCAAAGGGCCACTTTTGTAGGACCTGTGACAATTAAAAGCCATAAATTTAGTTTTGGAGCTGTTTATAACCAATTACATGTTATCACAGAAGAGTTGAAATCTATTGAAAAGACCCTGTAACCCTGCTGGAGTCTTAGATATCAGCAGTGTATTGTCTGCGAATAACAGGGTTGGTATCCTATTACCTCCCAGTGGGCGAGTCAGCGGCTCCTCCAGGAGAAAGTCAACGACCCCGTTCACATATAGGGAGAACAGGGTTGGATCTAAAATGCATCTCTGTCGAACCCCTCTATTAACAGGTATACGCTCTGTTATGTGACCCTGCTCCCCCCACATTACCTGGGCAACATTCCCGTCATGAACTCGTATTAGTAGTTTAAGAATAAATGGGGGGATGCCCATCTCAACAAGCATTGCCCACAGTTTAGATCTAGGGACTAAGACAAAGGCAGTCTTCAGGTCGATAAATGCGAGGTAAAGACTGCCCTTGCCGAGCCCAACTACCTTCCAATAGATAAGGTGTAGTGTAGTTCCTATAATCTCAATAGTCTGCGCATTGGAATAATATATCCTATAGATTTGACGTAGGACTGAGGTCGACTAGGTCTCTATCGAATATACTAAACTTAATTGTGTGTGCCAGCTAACTCAGAGGCCACTAGAAACTTTCTCGAATACACAAGAAGGTATTAGTATCTGACAACCGCGTAAACATGACAACTTTGTTTCCCAAGAATAATAATATATCTCTCAGAGTCGCGGAAACAATAGATAAGTATTTCACTCAGTCAATCGTTTATGCTTCGTTTCTACAGAGGTGCAGAGAAATAGTGAGACAGGCGTTTTCAATAAAAAAGGTTTATTGAACAGTCTTCTTTCCTATGCAAGAGAAGTGAACTGCTACAATCGTTATGCAGACTGCAAAGTATAATGCGTACAGCGTAAACAGTAATATGATATAATACTGTAAGAGCATTGTATGGTTTCTAATCCATATAAAAATACATACATAAATAACTTTGACTAAAATACTAAACTGGTGCTTCTAAAATACGCCTACCCCAATGTACCTAACCAGTCTAGTACGAGGGAAGAAGTAAGTATTGTGTCGCATAGATTTCGTTTTTGCCAAGAATCTACCAAAGGTTTCTCTAGGTTCTAATCAGCTCCATACCTTGGTTAGAATGAAGGAGGTCTGGTATCTCTGTCTTGGGACTCGATTTCCCAACACCCCGCAACACTGGAGCTGGATTCTCGGCAGGAGAAAGGCAGCTTCCTGATCAGTGCGTCAGCTGGTGAGTCGGCTTCCTTCTGTACTTGCTGAAGCGAGCTGCGTCGGGCAAGTAAGTAGGTCTTCTAACTGCTCCGAACCACTGTATCTTGCTAGAGCAAGTGTAGGTATATTTATACCTTGAAGGTGTTTAGGAATGCCATAGTTTGACGTAAAGTCGGCCATATGAACGTCAGAAAAGAACCCCTAGAGAATAGTTGTTCTTTGTAAAGTAACCGAGTTCTTCGACAAATCAATATTCAAGCAAGGGGAAGTTCCCTATCTGCTTAAGATGGTTTTCCAAGAAATCGTTGTGATGTTTGGTACTGGTGGAAGTAGCCATGCCTGTATTTGGGTAGCAAAGGATATGCTTAAATAGGGGCTTGATTTCTATGCCTATATAAGGGCATGAATCGTGAAAATTCACTTGGAGCTTAAAGCACAAGTTACTTACCTTCGGTAACAATATATCTCTAAGAAACAGTAGTTAGTATTAGATTCCTTACCTTAGAATATCCCCAGGCGTCAGACTGGATCCGGAAAATTTTGCGTAGCAGTACCCCTGCGCATCGGTAGGCGTCGTCTGCGGCTCCGCGTCCGTCGTCGGCGTAGCTGGCGCCGGGATGACGTCGTCGGAGTACCTAGACGCCGCCCTCGCGCGCTGACATCAGTTCTTATACACAGCTTTTCCATGCCAGAAACGCAAAGCCATGATAAAAACCAACACTGGTGCCATGAAACTAGGGCCCTGAAAGGGGATGACTTAACCCTAGATATCAGTTCGCAGAACGGGGAGGATGGGTGGGGCGGTAAGGAATCTAATACTAACTACTGTTTCTTACAGATATATTGTTACCGAAGGTAAGTAACTTGTGCATCTGAAAGAAACAGGTTAGTATTAGATTCCTTACCATAGAATAGATACCCCAGCAATACCAACCCCGGTGGTGGGTCTGCGAACCAATGATCACACCAGAAAGTCCTGGAGAACGGAACGGCCGAAAAAGCCATCTCTCCAGACTTGGCTGTCCAGGCAGTAGTGTCTTGCGAATGTGTGCAGCGAGGCCCACGTAGCTGCCCGACAGATGTCCTGCAAGGGAACTCCCCGACCCAGGGCAGTAGAAGCCACTGTGGCCCGAGTGGAATGGGCACGTAACTCCACAGGAGGCTCCTTTTTAGCCAGGGAATAACAAGCCTTGAGGCACAAGACGACCCATCGGGAAATGGTCCGTTTGTGCACCGCCCGTCCCTTCTTAGCGTCCACGTAACCAACAAAGAGTTGGTCATCCACCAGGAACTGGCGTGTGCGATCCAAATAGTATGAGAGCGCACGTTTTGGGTCCAGACGGTGGAGCCTCTCTTCCTCTTTCGAGGGATGTGGAGGCGGAAAGAAGGTGGGCAAGGTGATGGGACTGCCCGATGTGGAAGGCTGTGACTACCTTGGGCAGGAAAGAGGGGCGCGTCCGCAACACAACTTTGTCCGGATGGACAGAAAGGAAAGGAGGTTGTGAAGAAAGGGCCTGGTGCTCAATCACTCTCCTGGCAGAGGTGATGGCAACCAGGAATGCAGTCTTAAGGGTAAGAAGATGAAGAGGACAGTTATGAAGTGGCTCAAAGGGAGCACACATCAGATAAGTCAAAACAAGGTTCAAGTCCAACTGAGGCATCACAAAAGGAACAGGGGGGAACATATGAGTGATGCCCTTCAAGAACCTATTTACAACTTGGGACTTGAATAAAGAGGGCTGATCAGGGAGCCTTAAGAAGGCAGAAATGGCAGAGAGGTAGCCCTTGATAGTGCCCAGAGCAGAGCCCTGCTGGGCAAGAGAAAGAAGAAAGAGGAGAACTTCAGAAAGAGGGGCAGAGAGTGGATCCACAGCCTTTGCTGTGCACCATGCCACAAATTTGTTCACCTGCAGGCGTATACCAATTTTGTGGAGGGACACCTGGCTGCCAGAATAACATCACAGACTTCAGGAGGCAAATCAAATGGCCTCAACTGTCAAAGCTCAATCTCCACGCATGGAGGTGGAGGCTGGACAGGTTCGGGTGGAGGACCGTTCCCTGCTGCTGTGACAGAAGGTCCTCCTGAAGAGGCAGACGAATTGGCGGATCGACTGACATGCTGAGTAGCTCGGGATACCAGTATCTTCGTGCCCAGTCTGGAGCCACAAGGATGATTTGGGCCCGGTCGCGCCTGATCTTCTTCAGCACTCTGGGCAGAAGTGGTATAGGCGGAAAGGCGTACAACAGACCGCAACTCCACTTGCGAAGAAAAGCGTCTCCGAGCGAGTGCCGCCTTGGAAATTCTGTGGCGAATAGATCTAACCAAGGCTCTTCCCACTGCTGAAAGAGACCTTGCGCCACGTCTGAGTTCAGACCCCATTCGTGATCCATCATGCACCGACGGCTGAGTTTGTCCGCCCTGGCGTTCAGGGAACCTACCAGGTGTTGAACCACCAGGGTCACGCCCTGATTTTCCAGCCGCTGCCAGAGGCGCAGAGCCTCCTGGCATAGGGTCCACGAACCCACCCCGCCCTGTTTGTTGGAGTACCACATGGCGGTGGTGTTGTCCGTGAACACCTGCACTACACTCCCCCGGACAGAGGGGAGGAATTTCTTCAGTGCAAGCCGGATCGCCCGCATCTCCAGAAGGTTGATGTGGAGATGGGACTCCTCCGGGGACCAGAGGCCTCTGATCTCCGCCTCTCCCATGTGGCCGCCCCAGCCCAGGAGGGACGCGTCCGTCACAACTACGTGCTCCGGCTGGGGTAGGGAGAGGGATCTGCCGCTGACCCAATCGCGGTCCGCGAGCCACCACTGCAACTGTCTTGCAGTGCCCTCCGAGATAAAGACATGGTCGGACAAGTTGCCCTGATGCTGGGCCCAATGAAACTTCAGGTCCCACTGCAGAGCCCGCATCCACCACCTGACGTGATGCACCAGAAGGATGCAAGAGACCATCAGCCCCAGAAGTCGCAGCGTCAACCTGATCGAGACTCGGGATAACAGTTGAAAGATCGGAATCAGAGCATGAATATCCTGAACCCGCTGTTCGGGAGGATAAACCCGAAACTGCGCCGAGTCTAGAACCGCTGCGATGAAGAGGAGCTTCTAAGAGGGACACAGGTGGGATTTCGGCACATTGATGGAGAACCCCAGCAGGTGCAGGAGGTCGGCCGTAGTCTGGAGGTGGCTGACGACTGTCTGGGGCGAGCCCGCCTTCAACAACCAGTTGTCGAGGTAGGAGAAGACTGAAACCCATAACCAGCGCAGATGAGCTGCGACCACCGCCATCACTTTCGTGAACACCCGTGGGGCGCTGGTAAACTGAAAGTGCTTGTGGCCTACAGTGAACTGCAGGTAGGGCCGGTGGGCCGGCAGGACGGGAATGTGGAAATAGGCGTCCTGCAAGTCCAATGCTACCATCCAGTCTCCCGGGTCTAGGGCAGCTAAGACCTGAGCCAAAGTCAGCATCTTGAACTTCTCCTTCCGGAGGAAGCCCTTGACGTTCCGCAGGTCCAAGATAGGGCGTAGGCCCCCTTTGCCATTCTTGGGAACCAGAAAGCAGTGGGAGTAACAACCACACCCTACTTCTGGCCCAGGAACGCGCTCTATGGCCCCCTTGGCCAAGAGGGCCGTAACTTCCTCTTGCAGAAGTTGCAAGTGATCCCCCGACACGTGGTGGTACTGCGGTGGCATGGCTGGAGGGGTTGCCTCGAAGGGGAGGGAGTAGCCCCTTCGGACGATTTGCAGCACCCACCTGTCCGATGTGATGGAGCACCAGTGGAGGAGGTGATGGCGAACCCTGCCCCCCACTGGCGTCAAATGGGCCTGAAAGCTCGGACTAGGAAGGTTTTGAGGCGGATGCTGCGGGGGTGGATGTGTACTGGCTTTGAAGGTAACCACGCCCGCCGCCGCGTTGAATGGTAGTCTGCCGCCGTGGCTGGCAGGACGTGTGGGCAGAAGATTGCTGGCGCGGGGGCCGACAGGCCCAAGGACTTGGCCATAGCCCTGGAGTCCTTAAAGCTTTCCAGCGCACTATCTGCATTGCCACCGAAGAGGTGGCTGCCATCGAATGGCATGTCCATAAGAGTGTTCTGGACATCGGCCGAGAAGTTGGCGGACCTCAGCCAGAAGTGGCGGCGAACCGCCACAGACGTGGAAATTGCTCTTCCCAGCGAGTCCGTGGTATCCAGTCCATATCGCATAGAATACCGCGCTGCGTCTCTTCCCTCCGCGAGGGCTTGAGCGAGCTTCACCCGGGCCCCCTCCGGGCACTCAGGCAGCACAGCGACCATATCCCACAGAGAGTGGGTGTAACGGCCCACGAGGCACGCGGTGTTGACCGACCGCAATCCCAAACTAAGGGAGGAGAACATCTTCTTGCCGAATTGTTCATACTTCTTGGATTCCCGATCTGGTGGTGCAGTCGGGAATGTGGATTGGGAAGTAGAGGCCTGAATAACCAGGCTCTCGGGGGTGGGGTGGGTGGACATGAAACTAGGGTCACGCGGAGCAGGGCGGTGGCACCTAGCGACGTTCCTATCTACAGGAGGACCTGTAGCGGGCCTGGACCGGGTGCCCAACAGGACGTCCGTGAGAGCCTCATTAAACGGCAGTAGAGGCTCTGGGGAGCTTACCTGCGGTTTAAGGACCTCTGTGAGGATGTTAGACCTCCCCTTTGCGACGGGGAGCTCCAGAGCCAAGGCCTTGGCCACCCTCGTCAGCACCACACTATAAGCAGCCCCCTCCTCCGTAGCCATGGTAGGAGGGGAGACAAAACCAGTGTCTGGGTAGGTATCCAGGCCACTGGCTTCCCCTAGTTCCTGTGTCCATCCTGAAAAGACTGGCACTCACCTGCCAGAGGGTCCTCAGACCCCCCCAGTCTCCCTCGTCATCCAAGTCCTGAAATTCAGGGGTAAAGGATGGACCCAGATCCTCGAAGAATTCCTCTTCGGCCGGCGCCGAATGCGGCGTCGAGCGACGCCGCTCCGATGCCGGATCCGGACCGAGGGGTGGACCAGGGACGGCATCCTTCTGGGACGACGCCGGGGATGACACCCTAGGGGCCGACGCCGGCGGGGTCGTAAGGTCGACCAGCGGCGACCCGGATCCGGAACCGGATCCAGCGGGGCCTTGCGGCGCCAGGACCGAAGTTGCCGACGGTGCCGGGGCCGAAGCACCCGGCCCGCTTGGGCTCCCAGTCGGGGACGCTTGGCCCCGAAGGCGCCGCGGAACCCGACGGAGGAGAGAGCGACCTCATGGCCACGAGGAAGGTTTCGATCTCCTGCGGCGTCCCGTTCTGCCCAGGGACCGTCGGGTATGGAGCAGGCCGCGACGTCTGCGGCTCCAGCGGAGCCGCGTGGGCGGTGTCACCCGAACCCCCGGCCGCATCGCACAAGCGTCGGGGGAGTCAGAAGAGCGATGTCGCCTCTTCGACTTTTTGCGCCTCTTACCTGAGGACTTGGAGCCCGAAGAGTGGTTTCGAATCGGCGAGCTGTGATGACTCCGGCCCCGCGACCGGTCCCTCGACCTCTTTCCGGACCGGGACCTCGAACGGCGCGGGCCGACTGCCAGAGCTCGAGGCGCTTACGGGACCGCTCCCGCCTAGCCTTCGACGTCAAGGCCCGACTGTCGGGGCACGACTTGTCATCATGGTCGGGACCCAGGCAATGTAGGCAGCGGCGATGGGGGTCGGTAACCGACATCAGTCGGTTGCAGTCGGCACAGGGCTTGAACCCGGGCATCCCTACCGGCAACGATGGAGTCGTATGACTCAAAGCGGATCCAAAAGGGATCGAAAAAGCTTAGTCAAAAAGTGACTAAAGGGTACCACTTTCTCCGGACCTGCGCTTGCTGGCGCGGAAAAAAGAAGAACTGACTTCAGCTCGCGAGGGAGGCGTCTAAGTACTCCGACGACGTCATCCCGGCGCCAACGACGGACGCGGAGCCGCAGGCGATGCCTACCGACGCGCAGGGGTACTGCTATGCAAAATTTTCCGGATCCAGTCTGATGCCTGGGGATATTCTAAGGTAAGGAATCTAATACTAACCTGTTTCTTTCAGATACGCCACACAACAAAGGAGAAGTCAAAAAACTTGGTCCATTGTCCCAGTCTTTGATCTAAATCCGACCTGATATCGAGAAAGGATATTCTCATCCTTTATCCATGTCTGTTTCCTGTTCAGAAGCATCCGGCCAAAGACCTTCTGCATGGCATCAATCAGACTGATCGGTCTGTAGTTGGCGGGGTTATCCCTAGCACCCTTTTTATATATGGGGACTACTTCGGCGCTCTTCCAAGACACTGAGACTGGCATACCATCAGCTATGGCATTTGCTAGTAGTAGGATATATTGTGCCCAGTTGTCAGAGTCAGCCATGAACAAATCGCCTGGCAAACCATCAGGACCTACCGCTTTTGAGGGGACGATTCTGCTTATTGCGGCTTCTGCCTCCTTCTGGCGTGCATCCATTTGCACAGTCTAGATCCCCTTCCATGTTCACCGCCTCTGTTGAATAAAGGCCTTTGAAATGGTCATACCAAACCTGGCTGATATAGTTTGGGGGTGGGCGAGCACCTGTCTTGTTGTCCCAGGTTGCTAGTTTCCAGAACAAATTGTTATCTTTAATTAGGCAGGCATCTTTCAGTTGTACCCAGCGTGATTCGTCCTAACTTGATTGGCCTCGCGCTGAGGTGCTTTGTAGGATTTTCTGGCAGATTTTATGTGCAACTGGTTTTTCTCTTTAATGGCTTTGGCCAGAGTTGATCTTTAGCCCTACAGTCTTTGTTGTACCAGGAGTAGGGGCCCTTGTTGGATCTGCAAGGTTTTTTGCACGTGTCTGGGACTTGAAAATGTAAGCTTATTTGGGCAACAGTGAGCGTGTGGACCCTTAAAGTGTCTGTTGATCTTGTTGCACTATTAGCTGCAAATTGGAGCTTGGCTGTTCCTGAATTAAGCTTATGTTTAATACAAGCGGTCTTGGCATTGCTTAAAATTACCTTCTTCCATTTCAGGAATTTTTTACAGTTGGATGGAACTATGTCTCTGGTACTTGTCAGAGGTGTATTATTCGCCTGTTGATGTGTTACCTCCAACAGGGACTTCAGAGTCAGGCACAGGGGGTTGTGGTCGCTCTCTGTTGTCGAGCCCACTAGCATATTGCCCAGATTCCCCCACAATTTAACATCTAGGAGAATATAGTCGATCCGAAATGGGCAGCTGGCTCTGTTATAGGTGTTAGCACCTTGCTTACAAGATAGCGACCTTCCATTTGTTGCCCTTAATTCATACTCCATAGCAATAGCATTAAGTTGGAGCACTGGTTGTGTCCATCTTTTTACTATGAGGAGGTCTAGTTGGGGTACTGCCCATTTGCTATCTTGTTCTTCTACTCCCGATAGGTCCTCTATAGCCAGTGGCTCATAGGTGCAATTGAAATCTCCCACAACTACTACTCGTGCTTGTGGCGGGCAGTTAGCTAGGCATTCATCTAATACTGAAATGGTGGCTGAGGGCCTGCCGCCCTTTGTCCCTTTTGCGTAAACGTTAAAAAGTTCTATTTGGAGTTCACCCCTAGGTCCCCTGATGCACAGCCACAAAATATCTGGACTTTGTAGAGTGGTTCAACAATCTAAAGCTATACTTATCCAAGCAATCAAACCTCCAGAAGGGCGCTCTCTCCCAATGGAAGTTGCTGGTGTGTGAAAGCAGTTATAACCTGCCTTATATAGTGGGACCAAACTCCACGTCTCCTGGAAGAGGTAGACGTCAAAGTCTCCCACAAATTTGTTCCAATGAGGGAGCTGCATTTTACTATTTAGGCCCGCCACGTTCCATGACACTATCTTCAGTTGGTGTCTGGCTACAGGGTTGATAGTGGCGTTTGGTGCAAAAGCGTGAGTGTCAGGTTGGGTGTTGACTGGTGCTTGCAATCCTAAGTGTGTAGGACTGCTAGCGACTAATTGTATGTCAGTGCCATCCATGGTGTAGGTTTGAGGCTTAGGGAAGACCGAGGTAGCAAGGGGGTTAGCTGTGTGGCTGAAACTAGGCTCTATAGTCGGTAAGGCAGAACAGGAGTATACCCAGTCCCTTAGTCAATAGCATCAAGATCAAGAGAAGAAGAAGGGCCTATCGGGTGTGTCGATGGCTGTGGTGTTAGTGACCTGCCCTGCTTATATATAGGGAGGTGCCTGAGTTGGATAGAGGACCCATCAGGGGGGCAAATGGAAAACTTCAGAGCAAGGAGGTTTTCCGCCAGATCGGTTCCCTTAAGGTGATATTATCCAGGTGGGAATTTGGGTAGGAACACCTCCGTGCTCGTAGAATGTTGTCTCTGATCACTGAACGACAACCCCTGACGTGGGTAATCCAATGAGTCACCTTATTTATCAGGGACTCCTCACTCTCATAGGCATTCTTACGTTCAATTCTTGGAACATTGGTCATGTAAGGAAAATGCTACTTACCAGTATGCATCTGTTCTGGCCATGTAGAGCTGCAGAGTCTCACACTGTGCATTAGATCGCCACCTGGTGTTGGGCTCGGATGATTGCATGTTGCTGTCGTCTTGGAAGAAGTCTTTGTAGTCACAAGATAGTTGACTCCTCCCTTGGACGATAGTGCATATGGGCATCGACTCCATCCTTCGATTGTTTTTCGCCATGATGGGAAATGATCAAGTTAGTAGAAATAGAAAAAGGTATGTCCGTGTGTGTATCTAATTGAGATAGAACTAGAACAGATACAGGCCCCGGGGAGGTGGTGGGCATGTGAGACTCTGCAGCTCTACATGCCAAGAACAGATGCATACTGGTAAGTAGCATTTTCCATTTGAGGCATATGAGCTGCAGATCTCACACTGAGCATCGATTGTGCAGCAGTGTCTCCCCTAGCGGTGGTCACCTGTATCTGTTGCAGTAGCTTGAAAGAGAGTTTTGAGGACAGCTTGGCCTACTGCAGCTTGCTGCTTGGCTTGCACATCAACACAGCAGTGTTTAGTGAAGGTGTGTGTTGTAGACCATGTTGCTGCCTTGCAGATGTCTTCTAGGGGAATGTTCCATAAGAAAGCCATGGAGGCTCCTAGTTTGCGTGTGGAGTGCGCTCTAGGAGGAACTGTTAATGTATGTTTTGCTTTGTGATAGCATATTTGTATACATTTTACAATCCACCTTTCAATTCCAGCTTTAGAGATGGGGTTGCCTTTATGTGGTGGAGAGAAAGCTACAAACAATTGCTTTGTTTTACGAAAGGATGTGGTCCTATCAATGTAATAGAGAAGAGCTCTTTTTACATCTAGTGGGTGTAGAGTTCTTTCCGCTACAGTGTCTGGGTTTTGAAAAAACACTGGCAACTCTACTGATTGATTTAGATGAAAAGTAGTAATTACTTTAGGAAGGAATGTGGGATTAGTCCGTAGAACCACCTTGTTACGGTGTAATTGTAAAAATGACTCTTGTATAGTGAAAGCTTGAATTTCACTAACTCTCCTAAGAGAGGTAATAGCAATAAGGAAAGCTGTTTTCCATGTAAGGAATTGCAGTTCACACTTATGTAAAGGTTCAAAGGGGGGCCCCATGAGCCTGGTAAGAACAATGTTTAGGTTCCACACTGGAGAGGTTGGTAACCTAGGAGGAATGATTTGTTTTAATCCTTCCATAAAAGCTTTGATTGCAGGTACTCTAAATAACGATATATGTTGTCTATTTTGTAGATATGCTGCAATTGCAGCAAGATGTAAACATATAGATGAATATGCCAGATTACATCTTTGTAAATGGAGAAGGTAACAGATAATAATCTGGATGGAAGCATCTAGAGGATCAATTTGATAATTAGTGCAGTAAATGGCAAATCTCTTCCATTTTGCAGCATAGAAAGCTCTAGTAGTAGGTATTCTGGCTTCTTTATTGATATTCATACAGTCTGGTGGCAGGTTAAGGTATCCAAACTCTAAGACTTCAGGAGCCAGAACGGCAGATCCAGTTGACTTGGATCTGGATGTCTGATGTCTCCATGGTTCTGCGTTAGCATGGATGGTGTCAGACACAGTCTTTGGTGTGGAACTAGAGAGAGTTCTAGCAGTGTGGTGATCCATGGTTGGCGTGCCCATGTGGGAGCTACCAGGATCAATTTGAGAGATGGTTGTTTCAGCTTGCATACTACTAGTGGGATTGGCGGAAAAGCGTACGCAAATCTGCCTGACTAGTTCATCCATATTGAATTGCCCTTGGACAGCGGGTGTGGAAACATGGCAGCGAAGGTTGGGCATTTTGCGTTTTTGTGTGTGGCAAACAGATCTATGTCTGGATGACCCCACTTGTGAAAGAATGATAGAAGAACTTGCAGATGTAGTTCCCATTCGTGAATCTGTTTTGTCTGTCGACTTAACAGATCTGCCATCTGATTGTGAACTTCTGTAAGGTGTTCTGCAAGCAGATATATCTTTTGTGGAATGGCCCATCTCCAAATGTTCTGTGCGAGCAGTTTGCATGGAATGTGTGCCTCCTTGTTTTTGAATATAGTACATGGCTGTCATGTTGTCCGTCGTGATCAAGACAGCTTTGTTCTGTACATGTTCTTGGAAGGATTTTAGTGCTAGGAATATTGCTAGCAGCTCTAGGTGATTGATGTGAAGCACCTTTTTTGAGCGGTCCATTTTCCCTGAGTTGTATGTTGGAGTAGATGGGCTTCCCATCCTGTGAGGGATGCGTCTGTTGTCAGTACTATCTGTGGAACAGGTTCGAGGAATGCCCGCCCTCTGGACAAGTTTTTGGTGTTCCACTACTGCAGAGAGCGATGTGTGCGGCTGTCCACCAACACCAGGTCTGTAAGTTGTCCTTGAGCCTGATTCCACTGATGTGCTAGACATTCCTGCAATGGGCGCATTTGCAGTCTTGCATATGGTACAATAAAAATGCAAGATGTCATCATGCCTATTAGTTGCATGAACTGGGAGAGAGTGTTGGTTTTGAAACTTTGTGACTAAGGTTTGAATGCTCTATATCCTGGCTGGACTGGGATAAGCTAGAGCTGTATCGGTGTTTATGGTAGCCCCTAGGTATTTATGTACATGAGAGGGCTGGAGATGTGACTTGGTGTAGTTGATTGTAAACCCTAAGTCGTGCAGTGTTCGAATTGTTTGAGATGTGTGTTGGACACACTGATTGAATGACTTGGCTTTTATGAGCCAATCGTCTAAGTATGGGAAGACGTGGATATGTTGTCTTCTGAGATGTGCTGCTACTACTGCTAGGCACTTTGTAAACACTCGTGGTGCAGTTGTGACCCCGAATGGAAGGACTTTGAACTGATAGTGTTGTCCTTCTAGTACAAATCTGAGATACTTCCTGTGAGAAGGATGTATGGGAATGTGGAAGTAGGCGTCCTTGAGGTCTAGTGAGGTTAGGAAATCGCCTTGTTGAAACAATGGGAGCACTTGTTGTAAAGTGATCATGTGAAAATGATCCGAGTGTATATACAGATTGAGAGTCCTTAGGTCTAGAATTGGTCTTAGTGCTCCGTCCTTTTTGGGTACCTTGATGTTGCAATGGAACTAGCTCTATTGCAACTTTTTGCAGCAATGAGAGAACCTCTTGTTGGAGCAGCGTTAGATGTTCTGTGGACATTGGACGCTGTCTGGGTGGTATATGTGGAGGCAGTAACCATACTGGATAATTTGTCTTACCCACTTGTCTGTTGTGATGGAATTACAGACAGGTAGGAACTGTGTTAGTCTGCCCCCTACAGGAGTGGAATGCTGTTGGAGAAGCAGAAGGAAGTCACTGTTTTGTGTTGGGAGAGGTTCGATTATTGTTATTTCCTCAAACTCTTCCCTTGTTGTTGTTGCCTCTGTAGCCTCCTCTAAAGTATCCTCTATTGGAGGATGTTTGTGTATTTGTTTTAAAGGAAGCTGAATTGTCTGCTCCAGCTTGTTTGGAGCCTCTTCTGTAGAAGGAACGACAAAAGGAGCCTCGTGCTTGGGTGGACTGCAGAGCTCCCATAGACTTCGCTGTGTCAGTGTATTTCTTCATTTTTTCAAGTGCTGTGTCTACCTCTGGACCAAAAAATTGTTGGATGAATGGTTGATTTAAGATAGTAGTTTGCACTTCTTGCTTAAATCCTGAAATGCGTAGCCACGCGTGACGTCTAAGGAGGACACTGGTGTTTACTGCTCTAGATGCAGTGTCTGCTACATCAAGTGTGCATTTAATGGAGGCATTTGATATACGTTTACCCTCTTGTATGAGGTAATTTGCTTGTGCCTTATATTGATCAGGTAGATGTTGTAAGAGCTTCTCTAACTGATCGTAGTAGGCCCTGTCGTATTTTGCGAGGAGGGCCTGTGTGTTAGCGATGCACTATGTATTGCTAGCTTGGGCAGCTATTCTTTTCCCTGAAGCGTCTATGATCTTTGATTCTTTATCAGGAGGTGGTGCTTCACCTGATGTTTGGGAATTTGCTCTTTTCCTAGCGTTTGAAACTACTAGGGAGTCTAAGGGTAGCTGTCCTTTAATGTAGGCAGGGTCCCCAGGAGCCTGTCTGTACTTTTTCTCTATCCTTGGGTTTATGATTCTAGCTTGTACAGGATCTTTAAACACTTATGGTGCATGCTTAATGACTCCTTTAATCATTGGCAGTATTTGCACAGATTTTTGGGAGTGTTCAAAAGTGTCTAATAAAAAATCTTCCGCTACCTCATCTGAATGCATGGTGACATTGTGATAGATGGAAGCCCTAATAATTAAGTGTTCAAACCCAATATTGTCTTCTGGGGGAGAAGGTTTAGATGGATATGTATGTGGGTCAGGAATGTCTTGTACATTCTGTGGGTTTGGATACTCCCAGTCTGGTGGACCTGTTGAATAGGGAAAAGGGTTGTCTGGGTCTCTCCCTCCCCCCATGCTATACTCATCATCATCAATGGTCCCATGCTTATGTGATGCAACAAACAAAATAAGCGCACGTAGAGTCACTTCACTTATTCTTGTATGTATTCTGTTTTCTAAAGTATATTTTATCTTCTTCTTCATAGGCAAAATTGAGGTTTAATGTAAAGGCAAAGTATTTAATTGTCCTGATGATGGTTTCTATGACTTTCTGATGAAACCGAAACGCCGTCGACTTGCTTATGCACCCGATACAAATCTGATTGTTTGATTTTATGTAATGGTGCAGTGTGATATTTTCTGTACAAATTTATATGTAAACAGAAAAAACGTTTGTTTTGCCTTGAACCTTTCCTACTATCTCCACTTGTGTTCACCCCGTTAGTGTTGGGCACAGGCTTGTGTACCACACAGGGGCATTGTGGAAGGTACTCCTGACATCTTATTTGCTGAAATACTGTGTTTATTAAGTAAACCTGGAAGACCTCTGTCCGGCTGGACATGTCCTTCTGAAAATATAGAAGCGATTTCGTCTATATTTATTTTGTTTGTTGCATCACATAAGCATGGGACCATTGTTGATTCCATAAAATTGTTCCCCGAGGTCCCTGTTTGACTTGATTGGGGTCCCTTGTTGTTTAAGAATTATACTCATCATCATCAACATCCTGAGGAGGTGTATGTGGTGGAGAATGAGGAGGAGAATTTTGAGGTGAAATGTTTAAAGGAAGAGGAGGAGAAGGAGATACAGGAGAGGAAGGGTGCATAGGAGATGTGGCAGAGTCCTTCTTCTTGACAGACACTTGAGGTGTAGGTGCTGTATCTGACTTCCTCTTCCTGTGTGGTGTAGTGGAAATATGTTCTGTTTCTGCATCAATGTAGATCCTTTTTTGTAAAGGATCTGGTTGGAAAAGCTCATCTTCTTGAGGCACAGCCTTCAGCGCCGATTTGTTCGGTTCTGAACCTGTTTGTGCTTGTCTTTAGCCTTAGGAGCTGATGATGAGTCCTTTGGCGTAGATTTCGGCACTGAAGATATTGTCTTTGGAGCCGAAGCCTGTTTCGTGGACTTGGAAGCATCGGAAGCAGGCTTTGTCTGTTTCGGCATCGAGGGTATCAGCTTCGGAGTGGAAGCTGTTTTCGGGGCATCGGAAACAGGCTTTGTTGTTTTCGGAGCCGCTTTGTCTCTCCGAGTCGACGGTTTCAGAGTGTGTTTCCGAACCGGGACTTCTTTTTGTTTCGCTGCCGAGGGAGCAGGTGGTATCGGCACATGCAGTTTGCTCGGTATGGAGCTACCGGAATGCTTCATTATTTTCTTCGGAGCCGGGCTATATAGCAGTGCTTTCGAAGTGTTTTTTCGATCTCGACTGGGCCTCGCAGGCGGTGTGTTGACCTTTGCCTTCGATTTTGGTGTTTGGGCTGGGGTAGGGGCAGTGGTACTCACGCGTTGACCCAAAGGTATGGAGTCATCGGAGTCATCTGCCTCGGATACGATCTAGAGATCATCGGAATCTGCTTCTGGGACGCATGGACCTTCGTTGAAGATATCCACCAGTTCCGGAGCTGATCTCTGCATATTGCGTCGACGGGCCCTCGGATCTCGAATGGTATTTTTCGATCGAAAGGATGCACAGGCTGTGCAGCTGGATTTGTCTTGTTCTGGCGATAATCACAGGTTACAGACCTCGTGATGGTCACTGTGTGGAAATTTTGCTCCACACTCGGGGCATTTTTTGAATGGCGTTTTTTCCCATGACGTGTAGGCCTCACGGCGTGGGTAGGCCCAACTGATAAAGTCGAGTCTATGTTTATCGGTATTGAATGTTGTTTGGTGAAGTTTGAAGAAAATTTTTACGCGTCAAAATACTTGAAAAGTAGATTTCGAACCGGAGCGGAAAAGTTTTATCCGAACCCAGTGGCGGAAAAAAACAATCTAAGGATGGAGTCGATGCCCATGCGCACTATCGTCCAAGGGAGGAGTCACCTATCTCGTGACTACAAATACTTCTTCCAAGACGACAACAATATGCAATCATCCAATCCCAACACCAGTTGGCTATCTAATGCACAGTGTGAGATCTGCAGCTCATATGCCTCGAACATATTTTTGTTTTGCGGCCAATTGGTGTTAGCTGTGACTGCTAAGGAGAAGGGCTGGTCTCGGCTTCCATATTTGGAAGATTGGACTTGCTGTGGCCGTGCGTCCCCAAGTCTATTTGTAGGATTCTGTGGAGCTGCTAGCCTTTTGAGCTTCTCTTGAATATTAATATTTGGTCTGTTAGGTTCCCAAGTCAATGGAGTATTTGAGGCTTGCTTGCTATTAGAAGAAGGAAGGGGGATAGCTAGTTGACGTGAATCGTAATTCTTGGAATGTTAGCTTTACTGGGAAGTGCTGGTTCTCGTGGCGTCAAATCGTTGTTTTTGGCAAGTGGATGGTGAGTGTGTGTAAAAATGTCTTGCTGTTTGGGAGGCGGATCTGCCTTTACTAATTTTTCACTATGGTGGTGAGACTTTCTATCATGTTTTTTAGTACGCCAATCTCAACTCTAAGTGTGTTCACAGTAGAGTGAATGTCCAAGCGCATTACCTTGTTTTTTTTCGAGGGCACTATGATGTTGCGTGCTACTCTGGGAGGTGATGATACAGGCGTGCTATCGCTATGTTCATCCCTATCGCCCGAACTGGTGAAAATCTATTTGAACAGTGGATGGCAATTTCTTGTCCTTGTACTTGCTGAGAATCACTGTTGCTAGTGCAAGGGGGATAGAAAACGCGAGGGGATGAGATGTATCCTGGGCTGTAATTGGGGACTTTTTTGAGTTTGTAGTTGTTTTTTTAGAGGGACGTTTTTTAAACATTGTTGGAATAATTGGGGGGCAATTTGATTTTGGGCTTGAGGGAGATTTTTTGACTAGGGAATCTACCTGGCTGCACTCCAGGATTTCCTCACACTCATTAATCAGGGTGTCTATCCTATCAGGGACACAATTACTGCAAGGATGTTTTAAAGTCTTCCTAGCTCTTTTCCCTTTTGTCGCCTAGCTTACCCCAACTCCCCCAACACTTTCCATGGTTTTCCTTTTTTCCCATATTACGTCTCGACAGAACCACTAATGTCTATAGGTGCCAACAATAGGTAAATAAGGAATAGACCTACGCCCCCCCCAAAAAAGATTGAAAATCACTATCGAGCTAAACAGGTTGAAATAATGACCCCCAGCAGCTCAAAGAGGACAAAGTCACCACAGTCAACAAAGATGGAGCATGTGTTGGCCAAATGTTATCAGTGTGTGTAGAGAGGATAGAACACGAAGCTCAGTACCTTTTCTGGGTGATAATGGAGGATGACCACAGTTCCAATTGAAAATGCAGGGGGGGGGTGGCCCTGCCCTGTCTCTTCCTGGCGATGACTTCGACCAGGCGCGTGTCGCACTGTGAAAGTCAGAGGCACTTTTTGGCGCGGGGCAATAGTGTGGCTCCTCCCTCCTGGGAGAGCTCTGGATTCTGGGGGATTGAGTCTCTGATAGCAGCAGCAGTGGCAGCAAGTCTTGTCGTGTCTAGCGCTGCGGGAGTCAGAGGAGCTTTTTGGCGCGGGGCAACAGCGTGGCTCCTCCCTCCTGAGAGAGCTCTGGATTCTGGGGAATTGAGTCTCAGATGGCAGCAGCAGTGGCAGCAAGTCTTGTCGCGTCCCTCGCTGCGGGAGTCAGAGGCGCTTTTTGGCACAGGGCAACAGCATGGCTCCTCCCTCCTGGGAGAGCTCTGGATTCTGGGGGATTGAGTCCCCGATGGCAGCAGCATTGGCAGCAAGTCTGGTCCCGTCCTGAGCTGCGGGAGTCAGAGGCGCTTTTTGGCGTGGGCAACAGCGTGGCTCCTCCCTCCTGGGAGAGCTCTGGATTCTGGGGGATTGAGTCCCCGATGGCAGCAGCAGTGGCAGCAAGTCTTGTAGGGAGAGCATATGCACTTTAGCAGTGATCAGCAGTGGTAAAGTGCCCAGAGTCATAAATCCAACAAAAACAGGTCAGACAAAATACAGGAGGAAGGCAAAAAGTTCAGGGATGACCCTGCAAACAGGGCCAAGTCCAACAATATGTATGTGGGTGTGGTGGCTAAGTGGAATCCAGCATCCACTGTAGCGGCCTGTGTTTGACCTCATGGTCAGAAGTTCAAATCCTGGCAAGTCCACTCAGCCTTTCATTCTTCTGAGGTTGATAAAAAATAGTACCATTGAGTTGGGTAACATATGTTATTTAGTGCCAAGATATCCTTCGGGGAAAATGTGTACTTTACAAACACACATTATGTTATTTGACTCATTAACACTGACCTTTAAACCCCATCACGCTTGTACCTTCGGAAGTATCCTCTAAGATTTTGCTACTTTCACATTTTTTTTCCCACTGTATAAACCATGTCTTTGCTGCCTTCATCTTTTTTATTTCTTTCAAACACAACATCATATGTAACTCTACTGTTACACTCTCATTGTTACATGCAAGTAAAATGTGATCGCTTGTGCATCAATCCCTTGTAGTGCCAAACTTGCATGTTGCAGCTAACTTTCACAAAGAAGAAACAAACTATTCAACTGACTCCCCTTCCTTTTGGGACCTTTTTCCAAAGTGATAACATTCTAAAATGGTACTGATACTTGTAAGTATCTTTGAGTTGTTTTACAGCAAGTTCAAAAACATTCAAATCTCTGGAACCTTGCAAACTTAGCTCTGGTAAGTGTTTTAAAACTTGTCGCCACTATGCACCCAAGCAATGGTGTACTGTAGAGGAACTAACTTCCTCCTTTCTAAGCCTAAAAATTGTTCCACGTACAGTTGCCTAGGTGAGAAAAACATTTTCCCCCTTGCTTCATCTTAAGGAGGCACACCTGGGACAACCAGGAATAACGGCGGGGAAGGTACATTTTACTTATTAAAAGCAGAATGAAGAAATAATAAAGAATTCAGTTAAGGTTTGTTGATCACTGTTCACAGATAGTGCATGGATCACTGCTGAAGAATCAAGTGGTTATTGTGACTGATGTGATCCACTGTAAAGGCGTGGATATCCGTAGATGGCAACTGTTCTCAAATAGGGTATGCAAGAGGTAGTGTGAGGATCGCTGCTGGTAAGGCGATTCACAGCTTTGACTCGTGATTTATTGAAAATAACTCTGAAAGCTATTGTATGTAAGATAAAAAAAACGCAGGAAGTGTGAAAGAAGAACATAAAACTCTTAAGCCTTTTTCTATGTCTGTTCGATCTCTTAGACTCTCAAAGCTTTGAGCCTCTTTTGAATTCAATTAAATCTGGATCACCGTCTGAGGCTGCGCCTCAGTGAACACTAAAGTACGGCAGTGAAAGTTTCCCTTCTATTTGGATTCATCTTCTTAACTTGTCTATGTGTCGAGCTACTGTTCGTGCTTCCTGGAAGCATACCACGACTATGCTGCTGCTTATAAAGCCGCCTTTACATATGTCAAAGTCTGGAACTTTTCGTCTTATTTCACTTATGCCAACCTAGACAAGAATGCTTCAAAAACATAAAAACTCTTGTATCTTCCCACCAAGAATCAAAAACTCGGGGGCGTGGCTTGGCGCCCGGCGAGGACGGCAGCGCAGATGTGAGCGCTCCGGGTCGCTAGGGGTTTTCGCCGCTTTTACCATCTCACCTGCGCCTGCAAGGCAGGTTTTTCCCGACCGGAGACTGCAGTTAACAAGGTGCTTCCAGGTGCGGTCCCATTCGAGCAGCGGAATGGCCGTTTTTGCCGACTTTGCAGCGGACGCGGCTGAGTGATAGTTGCGTCCGCCATTTTGTATCCTGTCAGCGCGAACTGCGGCGCTCCCGCTTCACAACCATGAGAGTCTGCCACAGAGCCCTACGCATTACCAACTCTTCCTGGTGAGGTGCCTTCTACATCTATGCTTCACCGCTGCATGCGTATGACAAAAGCTGCTTCTCAACGAATTTTAGCGAGTTTAACTCGCGTTTTCATGTCCTTGGCGGCCATTTTGAGCAAGTGGACTTCTCTTTCTTCAGGTATCCTGCCTGTACATTCAGACTAAGTCAATTCTTGCTAAAAGCGCTGCTTTCTCTCATGCTCATACATTTAAGACTATCTACAACTTGGGGCAGTTTTGTGCACTGTTTTTGCACGCTCTCCTTTACCTACTCTTCCTGTATTCATGATGTCCTCTCCCTGACGGACCTCCTCTGCTCCACAACGTGCCACTTATCTACATTTCATCGCCATGGTGGTTCTTTGTTCTCCTCATCAATGAGTTAACTCCTCCAAACAGCGAATTGGTCGCTGCTCCACCCATTTTCCTGACTCCCTGGCATTCTTGCATCCTGCGCAGTTTTCCAGTCAAGAGCTTTAACGCATACTCCTCGCTGCCTCTGGACAAGCAGTGAATATTATTTAACTTTTTTTTTCTTTTTTTCTCCTTACCAATAACTCTTTTCCGCTTCATTTTTATGGAAAGGAAGGCATTCCCTTGCACCCCCAAAACTCCACGTCGTGTCTTCATTAAAAACTCCAAAGTCTTCTCTGCATTGGCACACCTCGAGGCCTCTCAGGCTCTCGCTACTCAAATGTCGCAGTCTAACGCGGAGCGGCCCATCCAGCCTCCAGGGAAAGTCACGCCTTAAAAAAGATCCTCCATCGCCAACGGGGTCCACATCGGCTGTCTCTATGGAGCTGTTATTGGAAGAGATCCGTGCCCTCAGACCCTTCATGGAAGAAACTAATTCTAAGTTGCAGGTTCTTACTGACAACTGGTCTCAGATGGATGCCAGAGTGACTACAGTGGAACATTCTCTAACTTCTCTCCAAGAGTCGTCCTCCAAAGTATCACACATGCAGTCTCAAATTTCCTCTCTTCAAAAGCAAGTTGAAGAATTGGAGAATCGAAACAGGCGCAACAATCTTCGTCTCTACGGCCTGGCGGAGAATTGTGAGGGGACTGACCCCATTGCCTTCTTCAAATCCTTTTTGCCCAAGCTTCTTCATCTACCTGAGGGTACTACGCTTAACATCCAGCGTGCACATAGGCTGGGTCGTCTCCCTTCTACTTCTTCTCCTTCTTCACGACCAAGAGGTGTCATCATGTACTTCTTAGAATATACTGACCTCCTCAAAGTTATCTCAGCGGCTCGTGCCTCACCTCGATTGCAATGGTCGGGCTCCAATCTTTTCTTTGCGCAGGATTACGCAAGAGCCACAGCTAGTCGCCGCAAGGCCTTCTTGGATATGCGACCAGAACTTCGTGCCATTGGAGCCAGATACGGCCTTTTCCATCCTTGCCTATTCAGAGTGACCTACAACAACAAAACTACGACATATGAGGATCCTGTTCGTCTTCGAAGCTTTTTGAACGCAACCCAAGCCTCTGATATGGACTTTTCCAGCTCCTCGTCAGCTTTCCCACCATGATTCCTGCGTGACGCAGCATTGAAGTTTCAATTAATCTGCATGCTTATCGTGCACTGTTGAATGTATTACTGTTTGTTTATGCCACGTTGTCCAGCGACTCTAGTTTTCCTGCTCTTCCCCTCACTCTCCGTCATTTTTCTTGTATCCCTGTTCGTTATTTAGTATTGCTCACTACTATTTCTTCACACACCCTCTTGTCATTCATTATTGTTTTGTTCTCATCTTCTTTCATTCGTCTCATTCATTATTGTTTTTCCTCCCTTTTCCTTGCAGGTTTTACAATACATATGGCGTCTTTCCCCCGACCTGTTGGTTCGTTTGCATTGGACGTTTGCTTCCTTTGCCTGGCGCTCCCCCCTCATCCATTTCCTCGCGTATCCTCCCCCTGGTGATCAACCCTCCCCATCTCTACCCTTCGTAAGTATGTTTTCCCTTTCCTCCCGGTTGTTCACTTTCCTTCTTGTATCTTTTTCACTTTTCCGTTCCCCAATTTCCTTTGTTTCACAGGTGTCTCTCTCTCTTGTCTTTCGAATACTCTTCTATTACCATCTTCTTCCTATCATTCTAACTATTTCTTGGACTACCTTCTCATCTTTTCTACATCAATCGCTTCTCTTTTCCTTTTCTTCACCCTATTTCCTCTTTCCTCATCCTTTTACTCATTATTATACTGCACTGACTTTCATCGACTTTATTATTCTCCTTGGTTTTTTTACTCTTCTGGGTCCCCTTCGCACCTCCTTTTCTTCCTCTGTTTTCTTCCTCTTCTCTGATTTGATATGTCTCTAAAGGTAATCACATGGAATGTTAAGGGCGTCAACTCCCCTATCAAACGACAAAGAATCTTATCTCATCTTTCACGTTTGAATGTGGACATTGCTTTTTTACAAGAAACCCATTTATCTGCTGAAGAATCTGTCAAATTGAAGAGAAGTTGGGTGGGTGATGTTTATTATTCTCCTGGGGATGGTAAACGTAATGGCGTTGCTATTTTATGTCACAAAGCTCTTTCTCATTCCCTGCTTGCTCAGGAATCAGATGCTGAAGGCCGATGGATATATGCCAAACTTTCTATCAAGAATGTTCCAATTTCTCTCCTAAATGTTTATGCCCCTACCACTGGTGATCCCACTTTCTGGCACTCATTTTCCCAGCACATCACCAGATTCATTGATGATAATTTTATACTGGCAGGAGATTGCAATCAGCCCCTAGATCCCTTTCTAGATAGGAACTCCAAAGCACACTTCATCCCCAACAAATCTCATAAATCCTTCTCTCAAGCTATTTCCCAACACAAACTCACTGACGCTTGGCGTCTATGTAACCCAGAACTTCAGGAATTTACTTTCTATTCTCCATGTCACCATTCCCAATCCCGAACTGATTACATTTTTGTTACCCACAACATTGCCCAAACTCTCACTCATGCGGAAATTGGTCCAATTTTACTTTCTGACCATGCCCCCACATTGGTTCAATTGGACATCTTACCCAAATCAATAGGCCCTAAACGCTGGCGTTTCAACAATTCTCTCCTCCTAGACCATAAATTTACTACCTCCTTCACTTCCTTCTCCCATGAATTTTTCTCCCTCAATGATAACTCCCCTGTCCCCAAACACACCATTTGGGATGCCTTTAAAGCGGCGGCAAGAGATTTCATCATTGGCTTTGTTGCTAAAAAACGTAGAGCTGCTCGCGATTTTACTAAGGCTATCCTTCTGGATATTAAGAAATTGGAGCATTCTTATTTTACTTCCCGCTCACAGCAAACTCTAACCGCCCTGGTTAGTGCTAAGATGAAATTTAACAAAAAATCTACGGACGATGCATCCTTGTACTTATTAAAATCTAGTGCCAAGTTCTATGGAGGCAAAAATAAGGCTGGCAAGATCTTAGCTAATTTTCTCAAGGTGAAACACAATAAATTAAACATTGAATCAGTCTACGACGCCGATTCAAATCTCAAACACACAGACGCAGACATCCTCACTGAATTCTCTACCTTCTACAAGACCTTATACTCTTCTGAAACTCAGCCTTCTTCCCACTCTCTAGACACATTTTTCTCCTCCATTCAAAAACCATCTCACTTTCCACTTGACCTCCCTCACTTAGAACTTGATATATCCCAACAAGAACTACTCAAAGCGCTTCAAACCCTCCAAAAAGACAAGGCCCCTGGGCCGGATGGCTTCACAGTAGAATTTTTTCTCCACTTTTCAAAGCTCCTTATCCCCAGACTCCATTCCCTTATTGGCACCTTCCTTTCCTTGGGTTCTTCCTCAGGCTCTTTTTCAGACGCTCATATTTGCCTCATACCCAAGGAGGGGAAGGATCCTCAACACTGCAAAAACTACAGGCCAATTTCTTTGGTCAATATTGACTATAAAATGTTTGCAAAGTCTCTTGCGGCTCGTCTCGACCTTCTTCTTCCAGACCTCTTGGGTGAGGAACAGTCGGGCTTTGTCAAAGGTCGTTTTATCACTGATAACACCAGACTCCTCTTCAACATTCTTTCTAAATCTCGCCTTTTACCCCATCCCCATGCGGCCATTGCCCTGGATGCCGAAAAGGCGTTTGATAGGGTCGAATGGACTTATCTATTTCACACCCTCCGTTGGTTTGGTTTCGGTCCTGTTTTTATATCCTTAATTTCACTACTTTATTCTAACCCACGCGCAGTAGTTTGTGCCAACGGTCAAATATCTTCCTTTTTTGATTAAAAAGAGGTGTTCGCCAAGGCTGTCCCTTGTCTCCCTTTCTCTTTAATCTGGCCTTAGAACCCTTCCTCTCCAAGCTCCGTCAAAACCCCTCCATCCATGGTTTCCAATTGTCAGATTCCCACATCAAACTCGCCGCTTATGCAGATGACATTTTGCTATTTGTCTCCAACCCCTCCGTTTCCATTCCTACCTTTCTCACTGAAGTCCATGCTTACTCCCAAATATCTGGCTATAAACTCAATAACGATAAATGTGAGATCCTCCCCTTGACTAAATTCACATTCAAACCCGATTTTGCCGCCTCTAATTTCACGTGGAAACCATCCAATATCAAGTACCTTGGAATGCATATTACCCCTACCATCCCAGACACTGTTTCCCTGTGCATGTCCAAATGCATTCAAAAATTAACGGATCTCACATCCAAGTGGCATCCCCTTTACCTATCCTGGTGGGGTCGCCTTGACACTATTAAAATGATGTTGTCTCCCATTGTTCTCTACACCCTCTCCAATATTCCGGTCCCTATCCCCTCCAAATTTTTCAAAACGATCAACTCTATTCTAATGTCTTTTCTTTGGAATAAAAAGAAGCCACAAATGTCTCTAGCACGTCTGATTCGTCCTAAATCAGAAGGTGGGGCTAACTTTCCTGACTTCCCAACCTACCACAAGGCGTTCCAATTGAGGCAAGCCTCTTTTTGGCTACAAGACCCTGACACCCCATGTCCTCTATGGGTCAAATTTGAACGCCTCCTTATCTCTCCCTTCTCCTTTGCTGAATACCTCTCCTTCTCTCGCAAACCCACCTCTCACTCTACTCCGATTCATAAGTTCACCACTAAATTACTCCTCTCTTCCGCTCACTCACCTCCTACTACCATTGCTGATTTCCTCTCCTCCCCCATATGGCATAACACGTCCTTACTCATCCGTGACAGACCCTTTTTTTGGAAAACCTGGCATACTCGAGGCCTGCAGTGGATCTCCCAACTTTTTTCTCACTCCTCTTTCTTATCTTTTGACACCCTTCGCTCCCTCTATGACTTACCCACTTCCTTTGCACGCAAATACCAATTGCTTAAAAACACAGTCCTAACGAAATACAATGACCTCTCTCAGCCCTGCCCTCCTCCTGCTTCATCCACTTCCACTTCCACACTTCATCCCTTCTTACGCACTACACCAAAAGCTGGTGCTATTTACAAATACCTTCACGCTGGTGAGACTCCAAGGCCTAAATCTAAAGTGGAAGAGTCTTGGGAGCACGATTTGTCTGTCTCTTGGTCGGTTTCCTTCTGGGACAAAATCTGGACCAAACTTCGCAAATCTTCCAGAGCAGCAACCCTCACTCAGACTTTGTTTTTTATTTACAATAGACTCCTCTTTACACCCTCTGACCTTCACAAACGCTTTCCTAATACTCCCCACACATGCTGGTCTTGTTCGTCACCACAAGCTAATTTATTTCATATGTTATTTTTATGCACTCATGTTCGTAGTTTTTGGTTACAGGTTTGGGCTCAAATTAATTTAATTTTCCACACTTCTATCCCCTTTTCCCACACACATATTTTTATGGGTAGCCTCTCCCCTTGCTGGGATGACGTTGATCTAAAACCTCAGATTGCTGACCTATTACTTGCCGCTGCCTTCCAACAAATAACGGTCAACTGGAAAGACTTCTCCAAAATTTCCTTCAAGGCGTGGTGGTTTAATGTGTGCCATAACCATAGACTCGATACTGCTCATGTTTTCCCGACATGTATGGCTACTAAACGCATGGACTTATGGACTCCCGTCACACTTTATCTGGACTCATGTAGTAAACGCTTGTTTCACCCTCCGCCTCCACATCAGGAAGTTCCTAAACCTCCTTAATTGCTCGATACATTCCACTTATCCTCCATTGTACCATTTTTTTTAATTCTTTCCAATGTTCTCATGCTTTTCATATTTTATGCTTAACGTGTTTTCTCTTTGCCTTTTCCTTTTCTCTCATCTTGTACCCAGATTTCTTTTATTATAATGCTTGCATTTGTATGATTGTATTATTCTGCTCAGAGTCTTTAACTTGATATCACATTGTACTTTGTTTTGACACCTGGTTTTTCTCTTTTATTATTATCAAATAAAATTTTCTTGAACTTAAAAAAGAATCAAAAACTCTTCATGGTTCTACGTCTGGTTTCTGTCCAATCATAGCACCGAGTTAACTCTTTTAGGGATCACTCACTGGGCACCTTAGAGCAACTCTTGATGGACTCAAGTGCAGCATCTGATAGACTTTCTCATTCCATACTTTGCATACTTCTCTCGGTTAGTGGCATGCAATGGTTTTGTTCTTTTTTGCAGGGTTGTACCTTTCAGGTCGTTTCTCATTTCACTTCATCCTTTGTTCGCCAAATGACGTTTACAGAAATGTGCTTTACGTAGAGGTTTCAAAGGCACTGCTGAAAAGACGACAGCCAGGGCCGACTGCAGCTGCCAGACTCCTGTGTAATGGTCCTCGGCATGTCTAGGTCCCAACATACATGTGCAAGTTTCACTGTCTACTGAAAAGCGTACTGAGTTTTAAGAGCTGTGTTTTATGTACACAGCTATGACCCAAACTGCCCCAAATTATCTTAACACCTTGTTTCTCGTATGCCCAAACGTGACTTGGGCCTTGCTGTTATCCCTCGATTGAATTTGGTCGATGAGGGGCGGGAGGGTGCATTTGATCTAGTCTGAGTGTGTTAGCGCTGGGAAGCCCTGTCTGGGGACTAATGGGCCCTATAAATTCAATAATAATAATAATGTCACCAAAACAAAACTGCTATTTATTTATATACATATGTATTTCCGCTAGATGGCAGTATTTGGCTGTGGAAGTACACTCACTAACTTGACAGAAACAATCACAGAGCGAACATCCATGAAGCATACATAAGGTTTATCACACAGGTTCTAAACGTGAGGACTGTTCTAATTCCAAATGTAAGAAACAACTTGCGTTTGAGCTTCCTTCACACACGAAACACACTTCCATTGATATCAGCACTCAGGGGCAGCTGGTAGTCTTAGAAAATCATGGGACGAGCGAAGTGCCTCACCACTTCCCAAAAACCTAAGTGAAACAACTTCTCCCTCCAAAAGTCAAAAACAACCAACCCCTCCCCCAACAATACCGAATAAAAACAAACCCATCCACCCAAAACCCTTAAAAAATATAAGCACTAACGTAATTACTACTCTTTTATGTGTTACACATTCCTAATAAATAAAGGAAAATGCTACTTACCAGTATGCATCTGTTCTTGGCATGTAGAGCTGCAGAGTTGTACACTGTGCATAGATCGCCACCTAGTATTGTTTGCAGTTTGTGGTTGTCCTGAAAAGTTCTTTGGAAGTCACGAGTTAGGTGATTCCTCCTTTGGACTACATTGCGCAAGGGGATCGGCTCCATCCCCAGATTGTTTTTTGCCATTAGGGGAATGATGGAGCTTTGCAAGTACAGGAAGGATGCCCGTGTAATATGTATCTAATTAAGATAATACTGGAACAGACAAGGGTAGCCGGGGAGGCGGGTGGGCGTGTACAACTCTGCAGCTCTACATGCCAAGAACAGATGCATACTGGTAAGTAGCATTTTCCGTTCGAAGCATATGAGCTGCAGATTGTACACTGTGCATAGATTATATAGCAGTATCCACTCTTAGCGGCGACCACCCCTATCTGTTACAGTAGTTTGGAATAATGTTTTGAGAACAGCCTGGCCCACATTAGCTTGTTGTTTTGTTTGCACATCTACACAATAGTGTTTTGTGAATATGTGCGGTGTAGACCATGTAGCTGCTCTGCAGATGTCATCTAGGGGAATGTTCCCTAAAAATGCCATTGAAGCCCCTATCTGGTAGAGTGGGCTTTAGGAGGAACAGATAGCGTACGCTTAGCTTTGTGGTAGCAAATCTGTATGCATTTGACAATCCATCTAGCTATACCAGATTTTGAAATGGTGGCGAGAAAGACACAAAAAGTTGCTTTGTCTTACGAAAGGGTTGTGTTCTTTCTATGTAGTATAGCAACGCTCTTCTGACATCTAATGTGTGAAGAGCTCTTTCTGCTACTGACTGTGGTTGCGAGAAGAAAACGGGCAGTTCCACAGATTGATTGAGATGGAATGGAGAAATGACTTTAAATTGGAATTTTGGATTAGTATGCATAACAACCTTATTTTGATGCATCTGCAAAAAGGGTTCTTGAATGGATAGTGCTTGTAGTTCACTAACTCTGCGCAGAGAAGTAATAGCTACTAGGAACGCAACTTTCCATGTTAAAAATTGTAATTAACATTTGTGAAGGGGTTCGAAGGGAGGCCCCATTAGCCGTGTGAGAACAACGTTTAAATTACATACAGGTGAAGGTGGTACTCTGGGAGGAATTATTCTTTTAAGGCCTTCCATAAAGGCTTTAATGGCAGGCACTCTGAACAGAGATAGATTGTGTGTTTTGCAGATATGCTGCTATTGCAGCAAGTTGTAGTCTAATAGACGAATAGGCTAAGTTACATCTTTGAAGATGCAGTAAGTAACCTATGATGTGCTGAATAGCCACATCTAAGGGATGGATATCGTTGTTATGACAATCTATACTAATATAATAAAGAGAGAGCCCAAACCTTTGAGGCGGGTAATCTCAGGAACCACAGCACCAATCACAACACCCAATACAGCGTTGGAAAGGGCAGTTGCAGCAAAAGGACACAGGCTATGCAGATGCCCACCATGTACATTTAAAAGGTAAAAGAACCGTGCCAGCAAAGTAGTCCCTTGTGGGCGTGTCTGCATTGTGCTGTGGGCGTGTGCTGGGGGCGCGACAAACTCTGGAGGCGTGTGGTACATTCCGCCCTTCATGCCATGTCTCATTTTGTGTGCTGTGGGCGTGTGCTGGGGGCGTGGGCGTGTGCGGGGCGCGGGATTACGGAAAAAAAAGCGAGCATTGTGCCCAATATTTCATTGTTTTTTCTTCCCAGGTTCTGTACATTCCAGCTCCCGGTGTGCTTGCCCCGTGCTCCCAGTGATGTGCACCTGCTTTACTGTATGGAGGTCAGGCATGGCGCTATTCCCAAGGGCCGGAAGGAGCGCAAACAGGGGCCATTGTGCAGGAAATGTAATCTCGCCTTAACTTCCGGTGACGCCTGAAGCGCACACTGGAGATTTTCCACTTCTGTTGTGCACAGGCCTCGCGCCACGCACATCCGGACACAAAGGCCCGCCTCCACGGAAATAGCAAGAAAGGGACTATCCTTCCCCCGGGAATATGTGATGATATTCCGCAAACCAACATCCCGCATACCATCACTCTGCAATTTTTATAACGCGGGACTATTACTCCACAAAGACATCGTTTCTAAAACTTTTACAATGCATATGACTTTATCACGCATGCCATTATAACGCAAATGCATGTGTGGTAAAGTCATATACATTGTAAAAGTACATTATTAAAACATCAAATATATGTTTGTATATATGTGTATTTGAAATCCCAAGGGTGCTCAGATATGAAGCCGCACTCCGCTGTCAGGTTGATGCACAACACCTTTATTTTCCAAAAACATGCAGCTTTTCATCTCGTGAATAAATCTCCCGGCCTGACGCGTTTCAAAGCCTTTCTGCTTCTCATCAGAGGCCAGCATTTCGGAAAGAGTTTATTTCCACCACATACTCCCTGCATGACGTCAATTATTTAAATAGGCCTCCGGTGTGCCCCTTCAATTCAAGTTCGTTTTCCTTAGTGCATGCTGGGGTATGTAGTCAATTCGGAAAATGTTTTACCCTCCAGTGGGTTTCTTTCTCCCATGCACAATTCGAGATAAGTTTTACAGCCCTCCAGTGGGCCCCAGATGAAACTTTGCATGTTTTATTAATTTAAGTACCTGCAGCGCTGATACCGAGGGGATGGTACCTCTCTGCCAGACCTTCGTTTGCTCTCCAGGCGGTGCAATGCTTCCACGGCCGGAGCCGCCGTGATATTATTGAAATCCCAAGGGTGCTCAGATATGAAGCCGCACTCCGCTGTCAGGTTGATGCACAACACCTTTATTTTCCAAAAACATGCAGCTTTTCATCTTGTGAATAAATCTCCCGGCCTGACGCGTTTCAAAGCCTTTCTGCTTCTCATCAGAGGCCAGCATTTCGGAAAGAGTTTATTTCCACCACATACTCCCTGCATGACGTCAATTATTTAAATAGGCCTCCGGTGTGCCCCTTCAATTCAAGTTCGTTTTCCTTAGTGCATGCTGGGGTATGTAGTCAATTCGGAAAATGTTTTACCCTCCAGTGGGTTTCTTTCTCCCATGCACAATTCGAGATAAGTTTTACAGCCCTCCAGTGGGCCCCAGATGAAACTTTGCATGTTTTATTAATTTAAGTACCTGCAGCGCTGATACCGAGGGGATGGTACCTCTCTGCCAGACCTTCGTTTGCTCTCCAGGCGGTGCAATGCTTCCACGGCCGGAGCCGCCGTGATATTATTGAAATCCCAAGGGTGCTCAGATATGAAGCCGCACTCCGCTGTCAGGTTGATGCACAACACCTTTATTTTCCAAAAACATGCAGCTTTTCATCTCGTGAATAAATCTCCCGGCCTGACGCGTTTCAGAGCCTTTCTGCTTCTCATCAGAGGCCAGCATTTCGGAAAGAGTTTATTTCCACCACATACTCCCTGCATGACGTCAATTATTTAAATAGGCCTCCGGTGTGCCCCTTCAATTCAAGTTCGTTTTCCTTAGTGCATGCTGGGGTATGTAGTCAATTCGGAAAATGTTTTACCCTCCAGTGGGTTTCTTTCTCCCATGCACAATTCGAGATAAGTTTTACAGCCCTCCAGTGGGCCCCAGATGAAACTTTGCATGTTTTATTAATTTAAGTACCTGCAGCGCTGATACCGAGGGGATGGTACCTCTCTGCCAGACCTTCGTTTGCTCTCCAGGCGGTGCAATGCTTCCACGGCCGGAGCCGCCGTGATATTATTGAAATCCCAAGGGTGCTCAGATATGAAGCCGCACTCCGCTGTCAGGTTGATGCACAACACCTTTATTTTCCAAAAACATGCAGCTTTTCATCTCGTGAATAAATCTCCCGGCCTGACGCGTTTCAAAGCCTTTCTGCTTCTCATCAGAGGCCAGCATTTCGGAAAGAGTTTATTTCCACCACATACTCCCTGCATGACGTCAATTATTTAAATAGGCCTCCGGTGTGCCCCTTCAATTCAAGTTCGTTTTCCTTAGTGCATGCTGGGGTATGTAGTCAATTCGGAAAATGTTTTACCCTCCAGTGGGTTTCTTTCTCCCATGCACAATTCGAGATAAGTTTTACAGCCCTCCAGTGGGCCCCAGATGAAACTTTGCATGTTTTATTAATTTAAGTACCTGCAGCGCTGATACCGAGGGGATGGTACCTCTCTGCCAGACCTTCGTTTGCTCTCCAGGCGGTGCAATGCTTCCACGGCCGGAGCCGCCGTGATATTATTGAAATCCCAAGGGTGCTCAGATATGAAGCCGCACTCCGCTGTCAGGTTGATGCACAACACCTTTATTTTCCAAAAACATGCAGCTTTTCATCTCGTGAATAAATCTCCCGGCCTGACGCGTTTCAAAGCCTTTCTGCTTCTCATCAGAGGCCAGCATTTCGGAAAGAGTTTATTTCCACCACATACTCCCTGCATGACGTCAATTATTTAAATAGGCCTCCGGTGTGCCCCTTCAATTCAAGTTCGCTTTCCTTAGTGCATGCTGGGGTATGTAGTCAATTCGGAAAATGTTTTACCCTCCAGTGGGTTTCTTTCTCCCATGCACAATTCGAGATAAGTTTTACAGCCCTCCAGTGGGCCCCAGATGAAACTTTGCATGTTTTATTAATTTAAGTACCTGCAGCGCTGATACCGAGGGGATGGTACCTCTCTGCCAGACCTTCGTTTGCTCTCCAGGCGGTGCAATGCTTCCACGGCCGGAGCCGCCGTGATATTATTGAAATCCCAAGGGTGCTCAGATATGAAGCCGCACTCCGCTGTCAGGTTGATGCACAACACCTTTATTTTCCAAAAACATGCAGCTTTTCATCTCGTGAATAAATCTCCCGGCCTGACGCGTTTCAAAGCCTTTCTGCTTCTCATCAGAGGCCAGCATTTCGGAAAGAGTTTATTTCCACCACATACTCCCTGCATGACGTCAATTATTTAAATAGGCCTCCGGTGTGCCCCTTCAATTCAAGTTCGTTTTCCTTAGTGCATGCTGGGGTATGTAGTCAATTCGGAAAATGTTTTACCCTCCAGTGGGTTTCTTTCTCCCATGCACAATTCGAGATAAGTTTTACAGCCCTCCAGTGGGTATTTATATATATACTAGCAGCCCGTCCCGACGTTGTCAGGGTATGAATTGCTGGCGGCCAGTAGTATATTGTTTTGTAGGATTTCGTTTTGATAGCATTTCTTATCTGTGACAGGCCTGTGAAACGCTCCGATTCACAGTGCACTGCTGATGCACTTAAGAGTGCGCGTTCAGTAGTGTGTGAACTCGAGTTTCCCTACTTTATTTTTCCGTGCAATATTATATAGCGCGAACTCGACAACATGGCATGAGCACAATTTACATTACAGAAGAACACATTCATTTGTGGTAGGCACAGGGGAGACAAAGCGATTTGGCTGGAATCACAGGATGTTGAGCTGATGCCGAGATTCGAACGTAGCTCCCCAGCTCTAAAGTTCGCAATTCTAGAACTTGTGGCGGGAGGTGTGTCTAAAAGTGTATGTTGGTGCTGGCCATCAATGAGAGAGACCTGTGCATTTTTGAAATGGGTGGTGAAAAAATATGAGTATGTTGCTGGAGATGTGGGCCGCCGTGCCACCAATGTACTTTCCGGGGGAGGATAAACACTCATTATTCCGCAACTTTCTTTCGGCATACCATCACTCCGCATACTTTCATTACGAAAGTACCATGACTCCGCAATGCCATTATAACGCATGGCATTACATTTTATATGCTTTTACCACGCATACATTTACAACGAAATTCGTTGTAAATGCATGAATGGTAAAAGCATGTTTTTTTTAAATATTTGGATAAGGTAAGTATGGGTATAGGGGTATATGTTTTGGGTTACTGAGGTATATGTTTTGGGGTGTTTGGGTATTTTAAGGGTTCAGATATAATAGGGCCTCATTAGGATCGCGGACGGACTTGCGTCCGTCCGAGACCCCAGAGCAGGAGGGAACCTCCGCATGGCATGAGGAGTTCCCTCCTGTGCAATTAGGATGTGACCGCCACCCTGGCGGTCACATCCTCTATTTTTAACATTGCGGCGGGTGCGGCTTCAAGCTGCACCCGCGGCAATGTTAAAAATGCAGGTGTTGCATTTGTATGCAGAAAGAGGCAGGCACCGCGCGGTGCCTGCCGCTTTCCGCATACAAATGCAGGGGGGTACCATAGGTACCCCCCATGTGCACCCCCCACCCCCCATTCACCTAGGGGGCCCACAACGGGCCCCCGCAGTGAAGTTACACATGCTTTTCCACGGCGGAAAACCTGCAGCGGAAAAGCATCTGAAACAGGCCATCCTAATATGGCAGTGGGTCTTTGGTGGGTCCGCTGCGGATTTTCCGCATCCTCCGGGCCGGCGGTGGCTTCCGCCGGCCCAGAGGATGCGGAAAATCCGCAATCCTAATAACCCCCTTAAGTATGGAGTTTTGTACCTCAGGTTTAAAACCTGAAATACGTAGCCAGGCATGTCTACGTAGTAGGTTGCTAGTATTGATTGCCCTTGAAGCAGTATCTGCGGCATCCAGGGCGCAACGAATGGCGGTATTGGTGATATTTCTACCTTCTTGTACGAGTTCGCTAGCTCTGTTTTTATATTTATCAGGTAGGTGCTGCATGATGGACTCTAGTTCGTCATAATGTGCCCTGTCATATCTTGCCAGCAACGCTTGGGTGTTGGCAATGCGCCAGATGTTAGCTGCTTGTACCGCAGTTCTTTTGCCAGAGGCGTCAAGGAGCTTAGATTCTTTGTCTGGTGGTGAGGCTTCACCTGTTTTTTGGGAATTAGCACGTTTACGTGCATTGGACACCACTAAAGAATCCAATTGTGCTGAGCCTTTAATATAAACTGGGTCTGCAGGGGGTGCTTTATATTTCTTTTCAATGCCAGGATTGAGGACCCTAGCTCTGACGGGGTCTTTAAAAACCTCTGTTGCGTGCTTGATGACGCCCTTGAGCTTTGGTAAAATGGCAGTAGACCTTTGTGTGTTGTCAAAAGTGTCTAACAGGAAGTCTTCCTCTACTGCATCGGTGTGTAAGTCCACCACATGATATTGTGCAGCCCTTTGGACTAATAGGTTAAAACCTCTGGTTTCTTCTGGTGGGGAAGGTCTGGAAGGGTATACATAATCTTGTTGGACGTTAGGCACATCAGGAGTGTTATAATCATCCCATGGATTAGGTGACTGATGGGGACTATTAGTCTGTGCTGGGTAATATGCACCCCCACCTTCATAAGCAGAATCTGTGTGTACATCACCGTCTGGATTATGAGATGGTGTAGGAGAATGATGAGGTGGAGTTGGTGTAGGAGGAGGAACAGTATGGGGAGGTGGTGGAGAAGGGACCCTTAAGGGGGGGAGGTGCTGGTGCCTCAAGTGGTCTCTTGTTGGAGCTGAGAGTCAATTGTCCAGTTTTAGGATCCTTTACAAGAGTTTTTTGCTGTGGATCCGGTGTAAAAAGTTCTTGTGAGCAGGGCAAATCCTTTGGCGTCGAAATTTTCAGCTCCGTAGGTTTTTTAGGTACCAAGTCGGTAGCTGGCTTAGGAGTGTGCCCCTTCGAAGTGTCTTTCACGGGAACCAGTTTTTTCGATTCCGAAAGTTTTTTCGGCTCCGATGCATGTGAATCTGGAGCTTTGGTTGATTTTTTACTCTGCTCCGAGTGCGGTTTCGGCATCAATGAACCGCTGCCAGTCTTCGACTCCGTGTGCTTGGGTGTCGAAGCAACGGTCGACGTGTAAGAGAAAGATGGCTTTTTCTTTGGTGTCGGTACTGGATCGGCACCGGAAGTAGGCTGGCTCGAGCCCGAGCTGCCTGAAGACTTAATGGACTTCTTTGCCGGGCCCGAAGGGGGGCGTTGGAAGCAGTCCCTCAGTGTGCACCCAAGTCCAAAGGTGAGGGTGTGACCGAAGCTGTGGATCCGGTATAAAAAGTTCTTGTGAGCAGGGCAAATCCTTTGGCGTCTAAATTTTCAGCTCCGTAGGTTTTTTAGGCACTGAGTCGGTAGCTGGCTTAGGAGTGTGCCCCTTCGAAGTGTCTTTCACGGGAACCTGTTTTTTTGGTTCTGAAAGTTTTTTTGGCTCCGATGAATGTGAATCTGGAGCTTTGGTTGATTTTTTACTCGGCTCCGAGTGCGGTTTCGGCATCGATGAACCGCTGCCAGTCTTCGGCGCCGTGTGCTTGGGTGTCGAAGCAACGGTCGACGTGTAAGAGGAAGATGGCTTTTTCTTTGGTGTTGGTACTGGGTCGGCACCGGAAGTAGGCTGGCTCGAGCCCGAGCCGCCTGAAGGCTTAATGGGCTTCTTTGCCGGGCCCATAGGCGGGGCGTTGGAAGCAGTCCCTCAGTGTGCACCCAAGTCCAAAAGTGAGGGTGTGACCAAAGCCTTTATTGAGGGTGTCAAGGAAGGGGTGGGGTCGACGGTCTTACTTACGACTCGTTGAGCTGGAGTGACTTCCTCGACGTCGGAGTCTTCGGCATCCGAGGATCCGATGCTCTCCTCGGCGTGCTGGTGTTCTGGCACGTCGACGCCCTCGTCGAAGATGTCATCGGGGATCGAAGCGGACGAGCAAGCCATAGTTCTTCGAGCTCGTCGGTCCCAAATGGTCTTCTTGGAGCGGAATGAGGCACACGACGAACAGTCTTTGGCCTCGTGGTCCGGTGAGAGGCAAAGGTTGCACACCTCATGTAGGTCGGTGTGGGGAAACTTCGACCCACATTGAGGACACTTTTTGAATGGCGTCTTTTCCATGAGTCAGAAAGTGAGGCCTAGGTAGGCCCGAAGGCCTTCGTCGACGACCGGAATAGAAGACTTCGAAGTGGTAGAGAATTGCGTCGATGTAGCGCGATCAAAACAATACCGTCGAACTGAGTGCATATTGTGTGCCGAAGGAAATTCGGTTCCAAACCGGAGCGCAGGAAACACATCCGAGCCCGATGGCGGTTAAAAAACAATCTGGGGATGGAGCCGATGCCCATGCGCAATGTGGTCCAAAGAAGGAGTCACCTAACTCGTGACTTCCAAAGAACTTTTCACGACAACAACAAACTGCAAACATCCGGGCCCAACACTAGGTGGCGATCTATGCAGAGTGTACAATCTACAGCTCATATGCCTCGAACATAAAATGTTTTTACTTACCTACGAGCTCCACGTCCTCCTGTTCCTCTGCAGTCTGATGCACTAAGGATGATCCCCTACAGAGTGAGTGTTACCCCACTGGCTCAGAGCCAGCAGCAAAAAAATTAAATGATATTTCAGTATTGTTTTACTTTTCAGCCGCTGGCTCAGCCAGCATGTGCAGGGAGGGGCGGGTGAGGAATGGGAAGGAGAAGGAGGAGTGCTTCTGCACTCCCTAAGTGCTCATGGGTGTTTGCCCGGCAGTCTCAGGCCTACCAAAACTCACATGTGCACTTCGGTTTCTCTAACCCGGCTGTATAGAACAGCTGAGTTAGAGAAACTACCCAGACTCCATTGTCTGAGTAGGGCATCTTTCTAGCCTGCTCGGGTCAATCCCCGCGCTGCTCTGCAGGGTGGGGATTGGACAGGGAGTCTATGACGAGTCCACAGTGTCTGCTGGGACAAGGAAGTCCCAGCACCAAGGTGCATCGCGGGAGGTGTCCGTCAGCAGGTAAGTTTATCTTTTTTCAAAATGTTTTATTCTTAGTATGTTCTCTCCCCTGGACCCCCCAGTTGCTCTGTCCCACGCTTCTTCCCCCTCCCCTCCACTCTGTGTATGTGACGGCCGCCACTGATCCCCTAACCAATCCAGCCCCTGCGCCTATGCTGCTAACCAGCACAAGAGCAACACCAGGTTTGGAGTGAGTGGGTTGTCTAAGACAGCTGGGTGGATACCTTCAAAGTGTGTATGTTAGAAGTTTGGCCGGCGCAAGACAGCCGGCCAAACTGACATGCGCACTTTGGAGCGTACAGTCAGGCACTTTTCCGGTCCTCTGCTGTCAATCGGCAGCAGAAGACATGCACCCATTTCTCCTGGCTCGGGGCAGGCTGGTGGCTGCAGCTCTCCATAGTAAAAAATACAATGGCAATGAAATAATTTCATTCCCATTGTATTTTTCACATTTATCGCAGAACGCAGTGGGCGGGGGGTGAGGCTCCCCGTCTTAATATTGTAACTGCTGCTGGCAGCACCGCATAAAAGCAACACACACAGCTCAGAACTGCCACATTACTGGACTTCTCATTTGTTTTACTTTCAGACTGATCGCAAGTCTGGTAATGCAGCACCACAAGCTGTCCAATGCACTGGAACAGTTGGCCGGAAGAAGGATTTCTGAATGCACACAGACTTTCTACTCAATCAGCACTGCACCCTCCTGTCAAACATGCAGTGTTTCCACATGTATATATCTCCGGCAACTGTGAATTCACACCAAAACCACTGCTAATAGGTTCACCAAAAGGCTGTTATTTTGTATATCTTGTGTCTCTTAAACTTTCAGCGCTGTGCACAATAAAATCAAGGAGTCAGTATACTACTTTACGGTGGCCTCGGGAAAATGGTTCCCATGTTCAAATGCTCCTTAACAGCAATTCTGTAGGTTTGATTACCTACTGAGAAAACACATATTGATATAAAGACATCTTTCCTTCTGACTGACTTCTTAGAAGCACTGATATATGGCGTTTTAGGGCACCTTCCAGGAATTATCCTTGTTGCCATTGTCATATATGGTGCTCCAAAAACACTTGCAACGACCAGTTTGAAGATGAAGTTTTACCACGGCTCGCATCACAGCTTCTCATATCAAAGACCTATCTCAACTGTCACTCACATACTTTAGGTTTTGACCACTAGGGTTGGGTGGTGCCAGCATGTTTAGACAAAGAGAAAGGGTGTAGATATGGAAGGTACCACAGTATGTTTGATGAGGTTGTTGTGAGTATGAGACAGTAACCATGGTCAATGATGGAGAGCACCCATTGGCCCGAAGTGATGTCCTGCCTATCGGCTTAGAACTGTTGGAGTCTGTCCTCGGCAGGTGCTGAATGATCGGGAGGAATATGCAGAGAGTCATTGTTTACTGGATGAGGTAACCTTTGCAGGCATACCTCTAATCCTTCTCTTGGCTCCATTGCCTTTACACATGCCAAAAACAGATGCTTTCACGGTAAGTAAAATATTCTGTTCGAGGCATGTGTGACTGTAGATACACATGCTTTGGTTAGAGTTTAAATGTGTGCCCTCTAATTGCAGTGGCTAACCTGTGGATGTTGCAATTGTTTGAAAGAGTGTTTTAAGCACTGCCTGTCCTACTTTAGCTTATTGGCATGCTAAAATACCCACACAATATTGACGAATGAAGGTGTGTGGTGTAGATCATATAGCTGTTTACAAATATCAGCTAGTGGGATGTTACCTTGAAAAGCCATTTAAGCCCCTATCTTACGTGTAGAATGTGCTCTAGGGGGCATGAGTAAAGTCCTTTTGGCTTTAGCATAGCATGTCTGAATGCATTTTACTATCCAGCAGGCAATGCCAGACTTGATTATGGGTTTTCCTTTGTGTCGGATTGAAAAAGTAATTAAAAAAGTGGCTTGTTTTACGAAAGTCTTTTGTTCTGTCAATATAATACACAAGCACTCTTTTTACATCTATTATATGAAGCACTCTTTCTGCTACTGTGTCTGGGTGAGGGAAAAATACTTGTAGCTCAACTCACTGATAAAGGTGGAAGTGGGAAACCACCTTAAGGAGGGTTTGAGCAAAGCATAACCCTATCTCTGAGTAACTGGAAGAACAGTTCTTCTAAGGTTAAGGCCTGAAGATCAGCAACACACTTAAGTGAACTGACGACTATAAGGAAAGCTACTTTCCTAGACAGAATTTGTAGAGAACAATTATGCAATGGTTTAAATGGAGGGCCCATAAGTCTTGTTAAAATAATATTTAAAGTCCACATTGGTGCCGGTGGAATCCGAGGTAAAATTACTCTTTTGAGGCCCTCCATAAAGGTTTTGATGCTAACTGAACAGTAGGTAACCAGGTAAACAGAAAGGGTGCTCAACTACACATCTGGGTCAGAGTATCAAATTGCAATTAGTATATAACGGTGCTCGCAGGGGAAGAAGCCATGGTTATCTATACAACCCTGCCCCTATCCGCATGTGCGGATAACAAAACTGAAAAAAATCCTCCCCGAGCACACAGAATGTATGTCATCCACAAATATAGATTTCAATGTCCATAAATGTATTCTTCTTGTCTTTAAATCAAGTATTCTTCAGTTGGTACAGCAGACTTCTTTTGTCCGTACATCCAAAACACAAAACATTCATTTAGATATTTCTTCAATATCAACCAAATCCTAAGCAGCCAACACGTGTTTCGTCATGCTAGGTCAAGCATCCTTGACTTCTTCAGGGCTGAAATTCAGATTCCAAGTTACATCAACATATAAAATGGTCTGTATCGGTATCAAACGCACAACTCTCTATTAATATAGTCCGAATCCTCCTTCGTCAAAGCTCCGGTCATTACCAGTATTATTTTCACAAGAGATAATCCCACTAACAAGAATATCTGTATGGTAGAGAGCTTCGGTCACTGAAAGTAACAAAAGCATCAAAAGTACCTTCTTTCTTTGTATTCACAACTCCAATATTCTAAATCTCCAGACAGTCTCCAAACCCCACGTGTACGTGGTCCAATCTCCATTGTAAACTTCTCGATCATAACAGGAAAAAGGGGTTCTAGGATTTTTTTCATAAAGGCTTTGATGACTGGTACCTTGAATAAGGACAAATGTCATCTATTTTGAAGGCAAGTTGCAACTGCGGCTAAGTGTAGTCTTACGGGTGTAAAAGCCAAACTACAGTTTTGCAAATGCAACAAGTAACAAACAATGTTTTGTATAGTAGCATCAAATGGATTAATACTGTTATTACGACAGTAAAAGACAAATCTTTTCTTTTGGCTTCATAGCACGCCTCTGTAGTAGATCTACGGGCTTCTTTAAGGATGGCCATGAATTCTGGTGGGAGGTTTAGGTAACTGAACTCTATAACCTCAGGAGCTAAATCACTAGGTTCAGTTCCTTGGGGTTTAGGTGCCAGATTTCTCCATGGTTCTGAGTGAGAAGATCCGGCTTGAGGGGAAGCTTCTCATGTGAAGCTACTGATAGGTAGAGTAGTGTTGTGAACCATAGATGCCTTTCCCATGTGGATGCTACTAGTATTAGTGCTAGGAATGTTTACTTGCACCAAAAACAGAAGACGAGGAAGAGGTGGAAAAGCTTAGGCAAATATCCCTGACAATTCATCTATAGAGTATGGCCCTTGGATAGCAGGTGTGGGTATCTGGATGCAAAGCTTGGTCATTTTGTGTGGTTTGAAGTGGCGAACAGATCTATGTGTGGAATCATCCACCTGTGAACTGGGAAAGGAGGACTTTGGGGTTGAGTTCCCACTCATGAACCTGTTGCAGCATTCTGCTGATTAGGTCGGCAAAGTCAATGTCCGTTCCTGGAAGGTGTTCCGCTAAGAGATGAATGTTGTGATGTAGAGCCCAGCTAAATGGTATGAGATAGGCATTAAAACTGGGGAGAGTGTGTGTCCCCCTGTTTTTGTATATAGTACATGGTTGCCAAATTATCCGTCTGGACTAGGACAACTTTTCCTATCGGGTGGGGTAGGTATGCTCTCAGTGCTAGATGAACAGGCAGAATCTCTAAGTAGTTGATGTGGAGACCCAGGTGTTTGGTGTTCCAGAGACCCTGAACTGTGAGATTTTGTAAGTGAGCACCCTAGCCTGTGAGTCATGCATCTGTGGTCAGGATGATTTGGGGAACAGGGTTGATGAAAAGCAACCCTTTTGTCAGGTTGTATGTGTTACTCCACAGCAGAGAGCGATGAGTGCGGCTGTCTACCAACACTAGCTCATCCAAGTGACCCTGTGACTGAGACCATTATTGTGCTAAACATCCCTGAAGTGGACACATGTGCAGGAATGCTTGTGGTACTATGGCGATGCATGATGCCATCATCCTAAGGAGATGCATGACAGTTCTGACAGTCAATTGTTGATTGGATTGGAAATGTGGTTGCAGTGTCGGGAAGGTCTGAATCCTGGCTGCATTGGGATAAGCTAGTCCCTGCTGTGTGTTCAGGATGGATCCTAGATATGGCTGAATTTGTAAAGACTGAAGATGCGATTTTTAAAAATTGATGGTGAAGCCTAGTTGATGAAGCATGTCAATAGTGTTTTGAGTGTATAGTATGTATTGTAACAATGGGGTGACCCTGTGGCCCTCAGGTATCTTTACATAAAGCAACAATTGGATCTGTAGGGTAAGGACAATTGCTTCAAAGTTAATGAGCTTAATCAAAAAACATAAAATTCGTCTTGTAGCAATAATGCTTAAGTGGTTAAGCTGACATACACAGACAGACAATTTTATGCCGCGTCAAGAGTATTAACTTCTTGTTCTGAGATACAGTCTTTTTATGCATTTTTCAATGAGGCTGTCAACTATTCAATTAAAGATTTAAGTGACATTAAATGTAGTGAAAAAAATGCTCACTGATATGGGTGAAATAAGTGTAATTTACACATGGGTGAGATAAACATATAATATATACAAATTATACAAGAAGGACATATATTAAAATGGTCAGTATAACGAGGAATCAAGTGTCTCTGGTAGGTTGCGCAAATGCTTACTAATTTAAAACCAGAAGACCTGATGGAACTGAACCCCAAGCGAACGTCGGCGTTTTGACCCTGATGTAAGCATTATTTAAGAAAGGGTCATGGCGGGTCTTCTTCAGGACAAGGTGAAAAGGGAAGACAGCCTAAAATGAAATTAATTCATATGTTCCTATGTATAAGGCATGGTTCCGCTAAGAAAATAACTGAAGATTTGAGGAGGTGGTACCTATGTCATGGTACTCACCAATTCATGGGGAAAATGTCCTTTATCTGCCTTAACCCCTTCCATGCTCATGACGAGCTCAGCTCGTCATGCAGTACACTGGTCGTGTGCTTATGAAGAGCTGAGCTCGTCATGAACCATGTAAATCTGAAAAGTTCAGCACCGAGCGGGAATTGCTGCAGCAGTCAAGGTGTTAAAGGATGCCAGAGACTGACCGGTAATCTGAAAAGGTTAAAAGGGGGGGGGGAATTTACATTACTCACAGCATAGTTACGTTAGGGGGAGGAAATGTATTGGAGGGAAAAGAATGATAGTTTTACCTGAAGAATTCAGGAAGACTCCAACATGTATACCATCTCAAATTAATTGTAGAGGTTAGAGCTGTTTTAGATCTAGAAGTAAAGTTCATGAAAATTACTAGATGAAATAAGTGTAGGATGTCATGAATTTACATGGTTTTTCGGGGGCGAAGGAGGGCAAAATCTTACCTGATCTAACAATAGTTCTGAGGGGGGGGGGGGGGGGGGGGGGGCGCTGCTGCCGTAATCAGTCTGCCCCGTGGAGGAACTTTGATCTTTATTTTTATTTAATAGTCCTCCGTGCTCGGTCCATAATTTCGAATGGATTCCTGACAGACAAGATTAATAAAGACAATGGACTTAGGCGGCTTGATGAGAAAAATGGTGAAAGAATCAACAGCGGGAAGATGTACACCGCACCCGCTTACCTGCATTAGGATTGCTTTCGAGTCGCGTCTAGCAGTCTCAAGTGAGGCTGCTTGAGTGCCGGTGATATATAGGGAACTCGGTAAGCATGACGTCAACTTGACGTATAGGTAAACATGCACAAGGCTCTGCAGCAGCTATACATTATCTATTATTATATACTATACATTATCTTGTGCAGGTATATACCTGCAAGGGTTTTGTTTTTATTTATTAATTTGAATTGGTCATGTGTGAAACCTCTGAAAGTATATCAGAAAAAGAAACCTTGTCCTACAGTGAAGATTATATTAACAAACTGATACAGGAACAAGGTGAATTCAATTTCTTGGAAGCAACCATGATATCGGTTGACACTACCCTCAAGGAGAAACTATCCGAGCTAGAGACACTTGAAAAGAAACTGATTTGCTCACACCTACATGGCCATGTACTAACGGAATACTTGCAAGCAAATATAATACCAAAAGGCTTGCAGGTAAGAAATGAGCCGTCAATATTTATAGAAACTCTAAAGTTTAGAGAGGGTTTCAGTTTCGTTGCAAACAACTGCTCCACGCATTGGACGGTGCTTGGGGTAGAGACTGCAATTGAATACATCAAGAAACTGACACAGGAAATAGCTGAGCTTAAAAAGGAAATTCTTGATGATAGGGCCTTTACCAGTGCAAAAGAAGTCCTAGAACGAGCTGAGAAAGCACTGGCTAAGTTCAACACAATAACACTAAACAGAAAACTTGATAAGTTGTCAAAAGACATATGAAACTACAACAAAAATGTGACACCCTTACTTGGCTGACGAGTACTATCAGCAGATAGCAAAGGTTTTTTCACAAATAGGAGTAGGCAGGGCACTAGGAGGTTTGCAACCTTTTCTGACTCATACATAGGCAGTGGCTCGGAAAGTGAATCTGACAGACCCTCCACAAGTCGTCAAACTAATCAGGGCCACAGATACCGAGAAACCTAGATTTTTTTAGGGGAAGGCAATCGGATGCCCAACAGGGGAGGGGGGCAAGAGAATATTTGGGAAAGACCGAGGGGCTGGAACCGAGGCAGGACCAACAAGAGAGGCAAATCTATACAACCACTGAAAGATAGATCACTTGATCAGGTGACTGATGTTGCACTAACTAGTAACATCTCTGACGACATGCCTCAATTACCTTCTGTCCTGGCCGACACACCCTTAGTACCCATTGTCGAGGTGCTAGAGAAGACAATGAATTGTCCCACTGAATATACAGGTGCAACCGCAGATATTACTATGGACCGAATCATAAACCTCTCAAAACACACACTGTCTGATGCTGAAAAACTGATCCTTTCCAAGGGTCTTACATTAATACCCACAACCCCCCTGACTCTTCCAACATTAAACTTGAATTGCAAAGATTTTTCAGGGAGATAAGACTGAAGTACCACTTTACCCACAGGGAAAATACTCCTCCTTCCGCAGCCACCTCCTTCCGACCACCTTGGCATATGAACAAATAGTCCTAAAAGAAACTATGGACCTCTTAACCAACAGGAGATACATTAAATATAATGTCACAAAAGATGAGAGACTGGCCCTTGACACCCTTGGAGCCAACAAAACTATTGTCATCAAGGCAGCCGATAAGAGGGAGCTTGTAGTCATACAAAACACGGCGGACTACGTAGAAGAGATACAACAGCAACTCAACATCTGGGAGAGTTACCTCCCAATACCGAGGGACCCCACACCGGAAGTTAGAAAAATGATCTATGACCTTACCAAGAAAGGCCTTACTAAGGGTTTCCTGAGTGAACCAGAACGTGATTTTTTTCTGAAAAAGAAGGAGTCCAGGATCTCTACGATCTACACACTACCAAAAGTAAACAAGCGCCTGGATAAACCACCAGGTAGACCCATCATTCCGGGCTGTGGATCAATCCTGGTACCACTGAATCAATATATAGATAACTGTTTGCAACCATGGGTGGCTGAAACAAGTCATTTGTAAGGGATACAATGCATATCATCCAGCTGGTGGAAGGGCAATCCTTTGATAGAACCACCCAACTCATGGTTACTCTTGATGTCTCATCCCTCTATACCAGCATTCCACAAAAAAAGGCTTTGGAGGTGACCAGAGAAACATTAGAGAGACGCCAAAAGCCGCACTGGGTAACTACTGAGTTCTTAGTGGCCTTGTTGGAGATTGCCATGTACAGGAACTACTTCGTTTTGCAAAACCAGTATTTCTACCAATGTAAGGGTGATGGGTGCGGGATTCGCGCCCAGCTTGGCGAACCTTTTCATGGATTCTTATGAAGAGGAACATCTCTACAACCTCAAAAATCCATTTATAGAAAACATCGCTGAGTGGAAGAGGTAGATTGATGTTGTGATAATGATTTGGTCGGGTACCGAAACCAACCTGAATGACTTCAAAGACTGGTTGAACAATAGATCTGCTGATATCGAGTTTATGATGCCCTCCAGTAATGAATCCATCAATTTCCTGGACCTTACATTCAAAGTAGAAGGGGGAGTGATATACACCGATTTATACAGGAAACCTACTGAGCGCAATACGTTACTTAAATAGGATTCACATCATCCAGGAGTCTCAGGGACAATTTGCCCTATGGGCAATTTTTAAGACTAAGAAGATTCTGCACCCGCAGGGTTGACTTTTTCAAAGAAACCAAGACTCTTACTCAACGACTGAAAGAGAGAGGATATCCGATTGGGTTACTCAAACAGACCAGGAAACTAGCCTGATACTGTCCCCAGAACTCCCTGTTGGAGGTGAAACCCAAAAAAACAGGAAAAGATAACATTGTCTTCGTCATCACTTTTAACCCCAGAAGCAACAAAATCAAACAGATTGCAAAGAAATATTGGAATCTAGTGGCCAATGAACTTGGCCACTAGATTCCAATTTTTGCGTTCAAGAGAGGCAAAAATGTAAAAGGACTTTGTTGTGATGGCCTATCTTGAGACACCAAGACCACCAGATATTATTAGCCAGTTGAACTTACCAGCCCTCATTGGACATTATAATTGTGGCCATTGCAAAGCCTGTACCCTAACTACTGAGGGTACCTCATTCTCACATCAGAACAAGACATACAACCTATCACAACACATGAACTGCAACAGTGCAATTTTTTTTTTTTAATTATTTTTTTTAATTAAATTTTTAAAACCTTTATTTGAAACAGTGCACACAGCTATTTAGCCTGACATCCCGGAGGCAAGGCAGCATAATGAAGCAGGAGAACAATAGTGCAAGAATCAGTGTCACAGTACAATGAAGGTTGATTTTATTGTTTTGTAGTTTCATAAAGGAACATAAAGGAAGAAAAAGAAAAAGCGCCAGAAAGACGCAAAGAAAGTGGCAACGGAGTAGAAGAAACCAGCGAAGCTTTGTTGGAGGGGCAGGGGGGAGCATCGAGAACACAAGCATGGAAACAGGAGAATAGACGGGGGAGAGGAGAAAACAGGATAAAAGTTACAACGTGGTACAGTTGGTGTCACAGGCTATGGCGACAAATGTTCATCCAACGGGACAGGTTCCGGGGGCACACAAATGTCTCCCCTGTATGCGTTCCAGGCCCCCCACACCTTCAGCCACTTTTTAGGCTTACCCCTGGCAACATAGACCGTCTTTTCCCTGAACATACACCAATCCATGTTGGCTTTCCATTGCACCACCATGGGAGCTACCGAAGCCCCCCACTTCTGAGCGATATCGCGTTTAGCCACCATGTTGCCACGGGTTACCCACTGCGTCTGAGCCACATTGTGGTTCGTCGGTCCCCAAATGTTGGGGAGGCATCTCCTAGCTTCCGCATTCACCACCACCCCAGTCACCTCACCCATAATCAGGTGCACTCGTCTCCAGTAGGAGGCTATGGCGGGGCATTCCCAAAGAATGTGCATAAAAGTGGCAAGGGCACCGCAGCCGCGGCGACAAAGCCCATCGGCCGAATAGCCCATATGCACAAGCCGGGGGCCAGTTACGTACACCCTATGCAGGATCTTGAGCTGCACCAGCCTGAGACGGGAAGAGATGGCGACCTCCTTAGGGGAAGAAACCGCACTCTGCCAGTCCTCATCGTCGATTTCCAACCCGTCACGCACCCACTGATCCCGCACACCCAGGAGGAGGTCAGTGCGAACATTAATAAGCTTCTTATAAGACAGTGAAATGGGGCTGTCAGGCATATGGCCGTCCAGCACCCTGTCTTCCAACGGGGAGCCTTCCGGGATCGCCCCCTCCTCTGGTTTAGCAGAAAGCAATGCGTGCCGCAGCTGGGCAAATCGGAAAAATTCCGAGGCACCCAGCTGATATTCAGTCTGCAACTGGGAGAAGGTCTTAATCTCACCTCTCGACAACATATCATCTACCCTGGAGATACCTATAAGGTCCCACTTATCAAAACCTTTGGTGTGCCACAACCTGCCCAGGATGTCGGAATCGTATAATGGGGTGAATCTAGTCAGCCTACCCTGCCAGCCCTGTGCCTTGGTGAGAGCCCTCTAAATGTGGACCACCGTTTTCGTTGGGCCCGACAACCGCCTGTCCAGAGACCTCGAGTAAATCGCCCTGTAGTAATTACCGCCCCTCAAGAGCCACCTATCCATTGCGTATCCAGGGTTATTTTCCGGACCGTAGAAACCGTGATTAATGGCCGCTAATTGAGAGGCCCAGTAGTATCTACGCACGTCCGGTAGCGCTATACCCCCATCGTACCACGGAAGCGTAAGTTTCGTGATAGCGATGCGGGGTCGGCCATCCCAAAGCAGGGCACGTTGAAGGCCCTCGATCTCCTGGAAGTATCGGGCGGGAACCGGATCTTGGGTATTCTGCAGGGCGTACAAGAACCTGGGCAAGGACATCATCTTAAATAATGCCGCGCGCCCGAGTAAGGAAAGCGGAGGTTTGCGCCAGCCCTCCACATCACGCCGGAGGCGGAGAAGAGGGGGAAGCAAGTTGTGTTCATAGCGCGCCTTCGCATTACAAGAGATATAGATCCCCAAGTATTTAAAACCCTGGCTGGCCACCTGGATGCCGCAGCCTCTGGGGAGGCGCGGTGTGTCCCCTTTCAGTACGTACAGGGAAGACTTAGCCCAGTTAATAACAAGGCCAGAGTATTGGCCAAAAAGTCTCAGCACATCACATGCCACAATAAGTGACGTGCAAGGGGAAGTGAGGTAAAGCAGACTATCATCCGCATAAAGGGAGACTCTGTCCTCGAAGCCAGGGGCCCAGTTGATACCATGTAGATCCGGGTGAGTCCGTAACGAGGCCGCGAGTGGCTCGAGTGCGAGCGCAAACAAGAGAGGCGACAAGGGCAACCCTGCCTGGTGCCCCTGTGAAGAGCAAAAGTCGCCGAGACACGGCCATTGACGGCAACGTTAGCCAGCGGGTCCGCGTACAAAAGCTTCACCCACCCCAGAAATACCGGGCCAAAACCGAGCTTCGCCAACACCGCCCAAAGGTAACTCCATTCGAGAGAGTCAAAAGCCATCTTGGCGTCTAAAGACCCAAGGACAGCCGGCTCCTCAAGGGTATGGGCCCTGGCCAGGGCGCCATGAAGTCTACGCAAATTAAGGGCAGTGTTGCGGTGTGGAATAAAGCCCGACTGGTCCGGATGCACTAAGTCGCCGATAACACCAACCAGGCGATTGGCGAGTATCTTGGCGAGAATCTTAGGCTCAGCATTCAGGAGGGAGATGGGACGGTATGACCGGCACAAATCTCTCGGCTTCCCTTCCTTATGGATGACCACAATAGTGGCCAACCTCTGGTCAAGGGGAAGTAGGCCATTCTCCCGCGCCTCCAGGAACATGTTACGCAGGTGTGGGGAAACCACATCCGGCCTGATCTTATACAGCTCCAATGGGATACCATTGGGACCAGGTGCCTTGCCCGATCGCAGTGACCGGATCGCAAGTGCGACCTCATCCACAGAGACGTCCCTGTCCAGGTCATTGCGTTCTTCGTCCGACAGGCACGGGAGATCAACAGCTGAAAGAAACACTGTCGAATCGGTCTCAGACCGGTCCGAGACAGAAGTGTAGACGCCTCGAAAGTAGTCAGCGAAGGACTCAGCAATGGCCCTTGGATCAGTGACAACAACTCCGTCCTCCCCCAATATCTTGGGTACAACACGGCTAGCCATCTCCCTCCTGTCCAGCCTCCCATAAAGTTGCGGCCGACGCAACCGATCCCTCGTTTTCAGTAAAATAGAGATCGATGGCCTTGGCTAGGAGATTACGAGTCTTGGGATTACGGAAATACCACGGGTTAACAACCGCCGGCCGGTCCGACAGGATAATATCAAAGTCAAAGGAGACCCACAGCGGGGAATGATCAGAAACACCCCGTGCCAGAAAACGAGCCTCAGAAACAGCAGGCGCGTGAGCCGCCAGTGTAAGGACGTAGTCGATCCGAGAAAGACTACCATGGGCGCCAGAGTGGAAGGAATAATGACATTGTGTGGGATGCAAAAGCCGCCAGCTGTCTACCAGTCCCAGCGTCTCGAGAAAAGTCGGCAGCCACAATTGGGAGCTACGGAGGTCTCTAGGCGGATGGCGGTCCAGGGAGCCGGAGCAAACCGAATTGAAATCACCCCCCACTATCAACAACCCAGCAGGCAAATTCAAAATGGCGCCACCAAGGTCCTGGAAAGTGCCAGGCTGTAGGCCCGGGGGAACGTAAACTGAAAGTAATGTCAGGGCCCGCCCTTCCCAACGTCCTGCCACGGCGGCGTACCGCCCCCTCTCATCGATCACAGTTATGTCAATCTCAAGCGGAAGGGACACACGAACAAGAACACCCGCCCCCCGAGATCCTGAAGAGAACCCTGAATGTGCCACCATTTTGCACCCTTTGCAATTAAGCGCTTTACATGTATTACCAACCAGATGCGTCTCCTGCAGGAGAACAACATCTGGCATATGACGTTTAATCAATTGAAGCACAACCCCTCTCTTAATACGGTCACCCAACCCGTTAACATTCCAACTGAGAACTCGTAGTTTCCTACCCCCCATCATCGTGACCCAGGCCCCACCCAACCCCAGCAAGCCTCAACAAGTGAAACAGAGCAGTATACACAACCCATTGCCTAAGAGATAGAAAGAAAGAGTAAAGAAAGAACAAACAAACTTCCCCACCACCACCCCCCACCCTGCACCCCTGCAGCAGACTAAAAATCCCCCCCAACCAGCAGTGTGCCTGTCGCCCCATAAACTAATCTACAAAAAGACCCTAGAGGAGTAAGGAATCTCTGCAACCCCCTCCCGCCACCCTCCATGGAAAAACAGAAGAAACATCGAGAACGGAAAAGCATTGGTATTTAGCAGTCACAGACAATAGGGACGCCCACCGTCATAATCGGCACAGCCAAACCTAGTCCTAGAGATCATGGCCACCAGTTGCACCACCGGAGTGTTCGTCGTGTTCTTCTCGACGTTGCGGCAAAGTGTCCAGCCAATCGCTCACATTCTCTGGCACATCGAAGAACAGAGCCCGGCCCTCATATTCAATCCGTAGTTTAGCAGGGAATAGCATAGCGTACTTAAAACCCATGTCTCTCAGGCGCCGTTTCACCCCTGCAAAGCTCTGACGTTGTCTCTGGACGGCCCTAGTGAAGTCCGGGTAGAAGTGCACCTCTGAATTCTGAAATTTAAGCGGCCCATGTCTCCTGGAAGCTTGAAGAATCACATCACGGTCTCTAAAGTTGAAGAGCCGAGCGATGATGGGTCTAGGTGCAACACCCGACTTCGGAGGGCCGCCAGGTATCCGATGGGCCCGTTCCACAGAAAAGAAGTTACTCAGTCCAGATGGTGCGAGATGTGTCTGTATTAAGTCTTCCACAAAAAGGTCCACTGCCGCCTCCTCCGCACCCTCCGGTATACCAATGATGCGAACGTTCTGCCGCCTCGCACGCCCTTCGAAATCCTCCAGCCGTTTGGAAAATTGGTCGTTGACCGACCGCAGGTTCAGGACCTCCGCTTGCAGGTCCGAGACATCGGTAGTCAAACTGGAGGTCTTAATATCAAGGGACTTCACCCGGTCATTAGTCTTACCCAGGTCGGCCCTGATCAAGTTGAGATCCACGGCCAGGGTGTCCACCTTATGAGTCAGGACCTCATGTTGCTTCTGCATTTCAGTCCGAATGCCCGCGATGGCCCTCATAATATCACTTAAAGTGGGCTCAAAGCCATCAGGCGAGCCCGCGCGTTGTGAGTCTTTAGAAGAGGCCACCGCAGAGGGCGAGGTCCGCTGCTGGGCATAGCGGTCGATCTTGTTCAACTGCGTCTGAGTTGTCCTCCGAAAACCTCTGTTAGTCGTCTTGTCGGGGTCCCCTCTGCCGGCCATGATGGATCCAAGGAGGACAAAGGGCTACACCGCCCAGACAAGGAAAGCAGATGTGCAGAACAGAGGCGAAGCCAGCAAATAGCCCAGGCCGACAATAGGCAACTTCGCAGCTACACGCACTCCGCCAGCAGGGATCGGATTTTCACTTCGGATTCCAATCATGCGGAGCGTGGAGACGATCATCGGCCACCCATGAGACAATGGCGCATCCCTGGCACGAAGTTCAGCTCGACGTAACTTCGTCTAGGAGCAACGGATTTGAAAGCGGAAAGCAGTTCCCGCGTCCGCGACCTCTCACCAATCGATATCCACTTGCGTGGAGCAGGATGGTCAGCAGGATATTTGCGGAGGGTCCGCGGAGTTCCGAGCTTACGCGGCCATCTTGTTCGCCCGCGAAGCTCCTCCTGAACAGTGCAAATTTAATATATGCCATCAAGTGCCCAAACAGCAAGTTATATGTGGGGTAGACAACTCAGAAGGTGAAGGCTAGAATCTTGCAACACCTCAGCAGACTTTAATGAAAGTACAGGATGCTCCTTTAGTCAAACACTTCAACAACCAATGTCACTCGCCTGACAGCTTCAGATGGTGGGTGCTGGGAAAAATCCACCAGAAACCGGTCCCCGGTAGCTTGTCTCCTTTCTGGTGAAGAATTGGCTTGGTAGTTTAGTCTGCCCTGTTCCCATGATGCACTGGGCCAGGGACAGACTGATTTGCATATAGCCAGGTTCTGAGCTGGGATGTTGCAGTGAGATAATTAACGGTGATGGATCAAGCCCTGATCTTTGGACTGGGTAAGAGTGGTCTGCTTAATTCACACACTCTGTTCATCACCACCCCCTTTTCTGAATCGTTTTTGGCCACTATAGGTGTGGCAGGGTATACTCAGACATGAGTCCCTTTCTCACTGCACCATCAGGATTCAAGCAAGCCGGGCCGAAGACGGCTGAAATGCCAGAAACCGGTCCCCGGTAGCTTGTCTCCTTTCTGGTGAAGAATTGGCTTGGTAGTTTAGTCTGCCCTGTTCCCATGATGCACTGGGCCAGGGACAGACTGATTTGCATATAGCCAGGTTCTGAGCTGGGATGGTGCAGTGAGATAAATAACGGTGATGGATCAAGCCCTGATCTTTGGACTGGGTAAGAGTGGTCTGCTTAATTCACACACTCTGTTCATCACCACCCCCTTTTCTGAATCGTTTTTGGCCACTATAGGTGTGGCAGGGTATACTCAGACATGAGTCCCTTTCTCACTGCACCATCAGGATTCAAGCAAGCCGGGCCGAAGACGGCTGAAATGCCAGAAACCGGTCCCCGGTAGCTTGTCTCCTTTCTGGTGAAGAATTGGCTTGGTAGTTTAGTCTGCCCTGTTCCCATGATGCACTGGGCCAGGGACAGACTGATTTGCATATAGCCAGGTTCTGAGCTGGGATGGTGCAGTGAGATAAATAACGGTGATGGATCAAGCCCTGATCTTTGGACTGGGTAAGAGTGGTCTGCTTAATTCACACACTCTGTTCATCACCACCCCCTTTTCTGAATCGTTTTTGGCCACTATAGGTGTGGCAGGGTATACTCAGACATGAGTCCCTTTCTCACTGCACCATCAGGATTCAAGCAAGCCGGGCCGAAGACGGCTGAAATGCCAGAAACCGGTCCCCGGTAGCTTGTCTCCTTTCTGGTGAAGAATTGGCTTGGTAGTTTAGTCTGCCCTGTTCCCATGATGCACTGGGCCAGGGACAGACTGATTTGCATATAGCCAGGTTCTGAGCTGGGATGGTGCAGTGAGATAAATAACGGTGATGGATCAAGCCCTGATCTTTGGACTGGGTAAGAGTGGTCTGCTTAATTCACACACTCTGTTCATCACCACCCCCTTTTCTGAATCGGGAAAAATCCACCATCACCCCAGAGGTGGTAATATTGGGAAGACCATGAACCTCAAGGAGTGTAGGTGGATACAATCCTTGGACACAGTTGGGAACGGATTAAATGAAACGGAGGAGATCTTCAGGCAGATGGATCAACTACAGTATGGCTGACACATATTGAGCCATATGTACTAATAGCCTGAACTGTCTTTGTCCAATACAAACCAACACTCCCCCCTTTAGTGACATTTGCAGCCTTATGTCCTTCACATGCATGGAATTTTCCTGTAATGCACAACCTGACAAAAACAATGTTTTCTTTTGTGTTGTCATAACTGCTTTACTTCAAATATTTAATATCAATGAACTGTTTTATAATGCTATGGACAATGTTACCTATTATTGGGTCTGGTATTTTCAATATTCTGCACAATATGTTACAAATATCTTGTGACTTCTAAAGAACTTTTCAGAACAAAAACAAACTTCAAACATCCAGGCCCAACACTAGGTGGCGATCTATGCACAGTGTGTAGTCTGCGGCTCATATGCCTCGAACACAATGTTTTCTTTTGGGTTGTCATAACTGCTTTACTTTAAATATTTAATCTCAATGAACTGTTTTATAATGCTATGGACAATGTTCCCTATTATTGGGTCTGGTATTTTCAATCTTCTGCACAATATGTTACTCCCACCTGGAAAGAAAAGTGGGTTTATGTTGGACCAATCAATTGTGACGAAAAAATATCCTCTATGATGAAGTGCCCTTTTGAACTCACTGAGCTGTTTTGTTATGCTATGGACAATGTTACCTTTTATTTGGTCTGTATGTTCAATCTTCTGCACAATATTTTATACCCTACTCGAAAGAAAAGTGGGCCTATGTTGGACCAATCAATTGTGACAAACAAATGTCCTCTATGATGAAGTGACCCTCCTTTGTATGTTGTTCTTCCACAAACAACTCTATTGAATACCTTGCCTTTACCTTGATAATTGAACAACTAATGTTCCTCCACAAACTAGGTTCTAATGCGCACTGTTGTCCTTCCAAAACACCTTGGACTTTAAATCAGAAATACTAGTTATTAAGGATGTGCAAATAACTTGACATCATGCCTTTTTTTAATGCACACTGTGTTTTTATTAAGACAGTATCAACAAACACGATTTCCAATGCACCCTGTGGTTCCTAATATACAATGAAAATTACGTATTGGAGTATGCGTTCGCATCTCAGGCAGTTGACTCTGAGACTTCACAGACAGCATCCAGCTGCTGTAGAGCCTCGTACACGTTTACCTGTACGTCAAGTTGACGTCAGGCTTACCAGGTTCCCTATATCACTGGCATTCAAGCAGCCTCACAAGAGAATGCTAGACCCGACTCAAAGGCAATCTTAAAGCAGGTAAGCGGGTGCGGTGTACATCTGCCCGGTTGATTCTTTCAAAATTTTTCTCATCAAGCCGCCTAAGTCCATTGTCTTTATTAGCCATGTCCGACAGGAATCCATTCGAAATTATGGACCGGGCACGGAGGACTATTAAATAAAAATAAAGATCAAAGTTCCTCCACAGGGCAGACTGATTACGGCAGCAGCCTCCCTTAGAAATATTCTTAGATCAGGTAAGACTTGGCCCAGGGTTGGATTGGGATCACAATTCGGCCCGGGCACTGACAAAAAAGTGGCCCACATTCAAGAGGCGTGGCCCACATTTAAGGGGCGTGGCCCACATTCAAGGGGCGTGCCCTTTCATGAAACACTATTTGCACAGACAAGGAATGAAAGTGGGAGGATACTGTTCTTGCACAGGATACAGGGCCAAGGTGCCAATGGCCTACATGCTGAGCAACTAAAAAAAATAGCAAGGCCTCTTTCTGTCACAAAATTATTCCAGCCCTCCAGCACAGGAGCACCTGAAAAGCAGCAAAGCCCCTGCTATTACTAACCTACTTAGCCCTCCCCAGACCTTCAGCTCAGGAGCACATGAACAGAGGTAAGGCCCCTGCAATTAGTAAATTAATCAGCCCTCCAGGCCTCGGGAAAATGTCCTGGCAGGGGAGCACAAAACACAGCTTTCTGGGTCATCCAAGGTAGCCAGGTAGCCAGGGGGAGGCTGAGGTGAAGCTGGTGCATGGGAAGTGCCTTCCCAGTGTGTTCTGGCAGTTTCAGTGTTTACCATTTACTGTAGTATTACCCTTGTACCTGTGTATGGTACCCTTTTGTAACTTGCACACGTCACTTTTCTCTGGTATCACACTGTATGCTACCTCTCACTTTTGTTTGCTTTAGATACTTGCACAAGTGCCACCATTGCCTACGTAACGTTTGTTCTTGTGCTGGAGTGTCTGCCATTTATTGCAGTATTATACCTCTACTTGTACTTTGTACACTTTTGTAACCTGCACACATATCACTTTTTCCTCCTGTAATGTACCGATTGCTACCTATTGTATTTTGGTTGCTCACTATTGTCACTTTTGATTCATGTAACTTAACGTTTGGTTTTGTAATTTGTCCACATTTTCTCCTCATGTATTATTGCTGTTCCTTGTGTGAAGCGCTCTGACACCTTCGGGTAAAGTCCGCGCTATATAAAATCGCATAAATTAATAAATAAAATTAAAAAATTCCAAACATCACCTGGCCCCCACAGCAAGACCCATTCTTCCTCGTCCACTATGCCCTGAATGTGAAGGACTGTGGGCGAGGTGCTAAGACTAACACCGTTTCTGGGCTGCATGGGCCCCAGGGGGGCCGAGGTGAAAATGGCTGAAAGGCCTGAGAAACACCTAGCCCCCAGGGAGGCCGATTCTTGCAAACAATCACCCCGCCCCAGCCCAGCCTCAGCTTGATTGCTTGGCAGGGCAGGGGTGAAGGAGAGGCCTCAGCTGACAATCGCTGTCCGGCCGCACAGCGAGGCTGCTTTAATTTTCTCTGTCTGTCTCCGCGCACTCTGTGGGCCGTTTTTTTTTCTCCCCTTTCCTAGTCCAATCTCTGTCGACTGGGACAGGGGAGAAAAAAACGGCCCACAGAGGGCACTGAGGCACCGGCCCTTCGGCCCATGCCCGAATGCCCGCCTTGCCAATCCGCCCCTGACTTGGCCCACATCCGGCCCAAAATACCTTGTTCATTCATGGCACCCTACACTTATTTAATTTAGTAATTGTCATGAAAGTTACTTCTAGATCTAAAACGGTTCTAACCTCTACAGTTAATTTGAGATTGTGTACATGCTGGACTCTTCCTGAATTCTTCAGGTAAAACTATAATTCTTTTCCTTGCCTCCCCTAACAAACTATGCTGGGAGTAATGTAAACCCCCCCCCCCCCCTTTAATGTCTTCAGATCACCGGTCAGTCTCCGGCATCCTTTAAGGTAGATATAGGATATTTTCCCCATGAATTGGTGAGTATCATGACAAAGGTACCACCTCCAAATCTTCAGTTTCTTTCTTAGCTGGAACATGCCTGATACATATGACTTAATTTAATTGTAGCCTGTCTTCCCTTTTCACCTTGTCCTGACATGACGCTTTCTTAAATAACGCTTATGTCAGGGTCGAAACGTCAACATTAGCGTGGGATTCAGTTCTATCAGGTCTTCTGGTTCTAAATTAGCAAGCAATTGTGCAACCTACCAGAGACACTTGATTCTTTGTTATACTGACGATTTTAATATATGTCCTTCTTGTATAATTTGTATATATTATATGTTTATCTCACCCATGTATAAATGACACTTATTTCACCCATGGCACTGAGCACTTTTTCACTATATTTAATGTCACTTCAATCTTTAATTGAATTGTTGACAGCCTCATTAAAAAACGCATACAAATGTTGTCTCTCAGAACAAGAAGTAAATACTCTTGACGCAGCGTAAAATTGTCTGTCTCTTGTGTTCCAGCTTAACCACTTAAGCATTATTGCTACAATCCGAAATGTATATTTTTTGATTAAGCTCATTAACTTTGAAGCAATTGTCCTTACCCTACAGAACCAATTGTAGCTTTATGGTTAGTGTGCTGTAGGCATGTAGACAGAGTAATTGCTTTGATGAGCCAGTTTTCCAGATATGAGAAGACATGGATATTTTGTCTGTGTAAGTGCGCTGCTACTATTGCAAGGCACTTGGTGAATATGCGAGGTGCTGTAGTCACTCCAAATGGGAGGACTTTGAATTGGTAATACTTACCTACTATGACAAATCTTAAATATTTGTGATGAGCAGGATGTATTGGAATATGGAAGTAGGCATCTTTTAAGTCTGGGGCTGAGACAAAGGTGCCTTTTTGGGCCATAGAAGTCCGTCCTTTTTGGGGATTACAAAGCAGAGTGAGTATACTCCTAACCCGTGGTGCTGTAGAGGGACAGGTTCCAATTTTAAAGAAAGCTTTGTAATCGTCCCCTATCAGGTGTTGTGTGATTGGGGGGGGGGGTGGGGGGGGGGGGGGGGGTCACTGTTTGGTGGCAGAAGCAGCGCCACGAGGGGAGGCACCATTGCCTCTACTCTTTGCATTATTTTCTCTGTATGTGCCTCTGTAGTATCCTCACTGAGAAGAGGAGTGACTCTGGCCGTAGAGGTACAAAGAAGTGTGTTATAATCCACCCTTTTTCATGTACTGCTCTTTTGCCTTATTCATTCCACTTTGGTCTCTCCCTCTTTCTTCCCACCCCTTCCTTTTCTGTCCTTTGGAATGTTCTAAGAGTTTAGCCAGAGGCTGCCTTAGAATGTTGGCGGAGGTTGCCTGACTGCCGAGTTCTGGGGCTGTGCTGTGAGAGTATCCTGTTGGAGAGTTCAGAGTGGAGGCCGAATAAAAGCTATACTTCAACTTTACTCACCTGACCAAGTGTCTTTGTAACAAAGTGACTTCAGATACTGTTGCTTTGGCAACAGATCTATATGGAGAGCGGCGAAAGGAGCCACAGGGATTTGGGGTATGAAGTGTGCACATGGATTTGGCGTCCTTAGTATCCTTTTTCATTTTTTCTTATGCCCCATCAACTTGTGGGCCAAAGAGATGTTCCTTGTTGAAGGGGACATTGAGAAAGAGTTGCTGGAGTTCTGGCTAAAAGCCATATACGAAGCAAAACCAAAGGGGGGGATGGACAGAGTGTTGAACAATGCAAGCACTCACCCCGAGTCAACTGATCTGGGTTTAATCCATCATCATTCTTTAGCTCACTCAACAACCCCACAGTTCAGACATGGCCATATGCACATCAGTCTGACCCTCTGCCTCATGGGAACAGCCCAGCCCGAACTGCCAAGCCATGTCTTCCCTGGAACGAAAACAAGCATCCTGTGACCGGTTTCTGGCTAATCAGCCATCATCAGCCAGGCTAGCTTGAATCCAGTGGCAAAGTGAGCAAGGGACCCACGTCTGGGCATACCCTGCCAACTTAGAGCGAACAAAGCAAAACTAAAGGGGATGATGGACGTAGTGTTGAAGCCATATACGTGCAGCCAAGCACTGCAGAGCAATAGGAAACTGGTTTGAATGCCCTGTGCAGCATTATCTGCCGATTCAAAGGCTCATCTGACTGAAGTATTAGAGATAAACTTCCCCTCAGCCAGTACCTCTTGCCCTCTCTTTTTATTCTCTTCTTGAATGTGCTGGAGTTCCTCCATTTGAGGAGGGCACAATCTTATCTTAAGAGGAGTCCTTGTGTATTAGCAATGCGCCCGTGGCTGGAAGATTGTGCAGCAGCTCTTTTGCTTGAGCGTCGATAAGTTTACTTTCGTTATCAGGAGGGGGCGAGTCACTCTGTGCTTGTGAGTTGGCCCTTTTCCTTGCATTGAGAAACCACTTGTGAATCTGGTGGAATCTTCCCTCTAACGTAAATTGGGTCAGAGGGTGAACGTTATATTTTTTAACGACCCTGTTAGTAATGATGTGTGTTTACTTAGGGTCTTTAAAAATGACATATGTATGACAAGGCATACCCTTAAGCATAGGGAGATATTGGGTCCCCCTATGTGTGATGGAGAGGGTCTCAAAGAGGTAATCCTCATCGAAGGATTCCTTATGTAAGGGTACCTGATGGCATGTGGCAGCCCTCCTGATAAGCTCCTGGTAGGAGGTTATGTCATCAGGAGGTGACATCGGCAGCCACCCTGACTTTTGGACATAGGGCATTTGAGACCCCTTTGAGAAGGCCAGTTGGCCAGGGGTACTGTTGGATTTATCGGGTGCCAAGTCCTAATGTCATTTATGTGGTGCGAGGAAATGTGATGCATGGATTATGATTTACGCAGCCTGATTTATGCCTCTAATGTGGTTTTATGATTATGAGGTTGTGCATACTGTGTTTATGAGTAAGTTATTCTACACTGTGATATATGCCTCTAAATATGGTGTAGGTGGGAGGTTATTTGCATACTGCAGTTTATGCTAGTGAGATTATTCCCTACTGTAACGTATACCACTAATGTGAGTTATGTTTAGGAGAATATGGTCTAATATGTTTAGGTTTTTGAGGTTGGCGCAGAATATATTTCACGCCTAAATGGGATACTGTGCATAATATGGTTTGTGTTACAAGATGTTGCTGAGTACAGTGTTTGCCAGTAACTACTGGTTGTGTTCCACATTTATTATATGTTCTACAGTTAATATCTTTACTAAGTGATGGTTCTGATAGTGGTCCAAGTGGCCCTGTCATGTGTATATAATCCCCTATAACTATTGCCCAGAGCCAGTTGGCACAGTGTACATTGTGTGATTACTATTCTAATGTGTTCTATGATAATACAAAAGCTATTTTTTATATAACCTTGTGTAGAGTTCCTTTTGTGGTGTACCTAGTATGTTGTTGCTGTGTGTGTTGCGCAAATGCTTTACACATTGCCTCCGGGATAAGCCTGACTGCTCGTGCCAAGCTACCAAGGGGGTGAGCAGGGGTTATCTTTGGCGTGTAACTCCCTTGCCCTGACTAGAGTGGTGGTTTCTGCCTGGCTTTGACGCAAGCCTTGGTCAACCAGAAATCCCATTTCTAACAGTGGTCTTGCAAATCTGTGACTTTTCATTTAAGGAACCTGATTTTTTTGGTCATAATCTCAACATTCATCCAGTTATTTAATTCACTGAATTCATCCTTTTCCCTATCTATTCCTATCATATATGGAATGAGGAAATGTGGCAATCATTGATTTAATTTCTGAAGGTGCATCTGATTTTTTAGAATCCAGTCTGGTCATTGTGGAGCTGATCATCATTCTTTCCTTCATAACGAACTAACATGACATGCATTTCTAAAGTGCATGTTCACCCAGAAGGGTGTTTTCGCTCTGAATAACATATGTTTATTACTCCTTCTATCAACCTCAGAAGGATGAAAGACTGAGTCGACCTGCCAGGATTTTAACCTGTGACCAAGAGGTGAAACACAGACCCTTACAGGGGGTGCATTAGTTCACAAAGCCACCAGACCCAACTAAATAGATGGTTTCAATACATTGATAGCTTATTTTCTTGAAGTGTCACTGGATATAGTAAGTGCGACAGAGGGCAATGAAGACATGTGTCTAATAGCTATAATGTGCAACCAACGGGAACCTCTGTACATTTTGCCAATAGATACTCAAGCTCTTGTTAGCAATATAGCAGCAGTCTGGGAGTGAAGTAACAAGTATGATCTGCCATGCCTGCAAAGGAAATACAGCTAGGTCAGGTATGGCTAACAAGGCATGGTTCTATTGGAAACATTATGGGCCCGATTCACAAAGGTAAACTGAGACAAAAGTCTAACTTTACGACTTTCGGTATTCACAAAGGGTATTATCACTGGGATATAAGCCATCAGGAAATCTCTAATACATTTTCAGATAGTGTATATTGCTGAAATTAAAAAAATAAGGGTTCCCTTCGTTGGGAAATGTAGCCTGGGGCTCTGTCCTCAGAGTCTGAAAACAGTAAAGGAAGTGGGAGTAAGAATATAAACTACTGTGTGTTCTGGAGTGTTTTCCCCGAAACAATAAAAGTTTCTTGTTTTCATGAGGTTCCCTTTTTGGAAAATGAAAGGGTATTAAGTTCCTTCTGAGGGTTAGGGTAAAATGTGACAATTGTACATAGTAATATGAAGCATTCACTCAATGTGATAAACTTTTAAGAAGACTCTTCGAAATGTTTAGCTGAGTTACAAATAAAAGTACCTCTCCCTATCAGACTCACACTGACCATTCAGGTGTTAAAAAAGCATACCCTTTGTAATGGGGTATTCTGTCTAGATTGTGGAGGTTCATACCCCAGAGCAATCTGTTAGTTATTTTGTGCTTGATTTTGCAAAGACAGTGCTTGTCATTAGTGTGTATTGCTTCTAGGGCATCTCATGTCCCTCTCGTGTCCTATAGGCAGTGCACATATATCCACAGCCCTAGTTATGTGCTTAGGCCACTTGGTAGCTTAATGAGTAAGGCAATGCAGCATCTGCCACTGAGTTTCTGGGCCTGAGTGTCTCATGTTTTCTGGTTTGGATAAGTATTTGCGTTGGTTTCAGCGAATGTGCATAGTTTTGGCATTGGTAGCAAAATAATCTTTCAGCATGGTACCCTCCATTGTGTCTTGGGCCCAAATAGCTCTGCTTTGTCACTTTTTTATTTGATGTGGTGGCAGTAGGTATCACAGAAGTGCAGCTCCTATCCCATCAAGTCGTATTCCACTGGTGGAAATATCTGGGCCCAAGTGGGGTCCACGTCAGAAGTGCTGAAGACCAGGATCAGGGCATTTCCCCACCAAGAAAAGCGGCAACTTCAAAAGAATTAAGAAAAAAATACAAAGATGTATATATAGATTTTCAGAATTCTAAATACATCATGGGGCGTATTCTAAGCACCCCTGGTAATCCTGATGGGGCAGGACACAGGAATTACTGGTCTAGTGGGGATTATGATATGTGATGTTTCATCCAGGGACTACGGCATTTGGAAGCAGCCAACATCTCTGGGTGAGATACCAGGCAAAAACATGAGAGCAGAAACACAAACATCTGCATGTTATTCCCAGTAATCCCTTAATTAGGAATATTTTCTCCATTCCCGGTGCTATTGGTCTACCTGTTATGGGTAACTGTAGGAGAGCCTACAAAAGGAATACCAGGAAGAAATTGGATTAACTCAGAACAAGGGTTTATAAACGGTGTGACAGGCCATAAGCACTAAATGTAACAAAGCAAATCACAGATCAACAGGCAGTTTGTATTTAAAAAAAAGGTAAGTGGCATGATAAAAAAACATTGCAATGCTTTTTATTAAATCAAGGGAGATATTTACAAGAATTCAGGAAATAGCTTACCAGAACAGAACATCACAAGGCGCATCCGTTTCTCATATAAATAGTAGTCTTCAGTGTTTTCAATCGCAGTAAATATATATTCTGTACTTCTGATCTTGGCAAGCGGACAAAATGAAACAAACTGAAAATAACACTACGGGGAATGGTAAATGAGAAAATGATTACAGTACAAAAAACAATGTGAATAGGAAGACAAGTTTAAAGATGGTAGTGTAAGAAAGGGAGGAAAATAACACAAGGATGAGAATAAGTAAAATGATAGGCTGGAACATCTGGGAAGGTAAATACAAAGACAGAATGAGTTACATTTGAGCAGTCAAGCCAAACAAGGCAAGTTAAAGCAGTGAGAAACTAACCATTGGAAATGCCAGTTTAATGATCATGTGAACTCATCAAAGGAGCTACAGGAACGTTTGGCAACTTCACAATGAAGAGGAATAGAAAGAAATCAACATTCATTGCCGAATTTCAATATTTCATTTACTCAGAATGCAGTTATTTCACGTTTGGCACGTGTATTATTTAATGCAAAACAGTACTATGAATGTGCATTTTTCTGCACCCCAAATTTATTGTGTTTTGACCAAAATGAGGAAAAAACGAAATGACAGGCAAAGTGTTATGAATTTATAATGCCACATGGGGGTTCTGTTTCATTAATAAACCATTTTATTTTTTTTAAATATTATGTATCGTGTAAACACAGGCTCACCTGCCCTCCAAAATGGAACCCACATTTATTAAGGGTCTGCGCCGTGTCGAAGTCATGCAAAGCGAATCAAGCAAGGGTATTGTGTTCTGGGCCCCGGGTGCTGTTTGGGGCTAGGAGAATACTGCGTAGGCAGCACGATGCTTGATAGTAAATAGCACACGCACTCAAGTCAGGATCTAACGCAGACCCGCCCGTTTATTTATGGCGAAACCAAACAGGTGGCTTCGGCCGGGCTTTAATTCACAAATGTGACATCATTCTAGTGGGAAGCCAAACCATTTTTAAATAAGTTATTTAAACAATACAGAAGGGTAACCTGTGGGCAATGGTGCTACAGTTCCATATGAGATTTCTGGTGGCATTTAGTAAACTATCAGTCCATCCGCCAGAGGTTTATGTGTATGGTACACCTGCATGCATGTTACACCGACCCTCTTTTTTGTTTGCTGCATATGTTGACGTGTAACTAAACGCTCCTTTCTATTGCTGTTGAAGTTAGGTACTTTATAAGTTCTGCTATTTTTTCTTTAAGTTTTGAATTAAATATATACAAGACGGGTGTGTTAGGCAGGCACGCTTAAAATATAGAAACAAATTATCATCGTTAGGGAAGTATCCAAGGACTGACAAAAGGCAGGCAACAAAATGCCATTTTACACACAGTAAGCAGCAAGGTCAAACGAGGTTTGATGATTCACAAATTAAAAGTTCAAGATTGTAGTGTCCTTCGAGACACGTTCTAGTGTTCCGCAAGAAGCCAGACTTCCAGTCACTCCCTTGAGGGCTGGACACACTAAACCCACACACCAGGGTCGGATTGGGATCACAATTCGGCCGGGCACTGACGAAAAAAGTGGCCCACATTCAAGAGGCGTGGCCCATATTTAAGGGACGTGGCCCACATTCAAGGGGCGTGCCCTTTCATGAAACACTATTTGCACAGACAAGGAATGAAAGTTGGAGGATACTGTTCTTGCACAGGACACAGGGCAAAGGTGCCAATGGCCTACATGCTGAGCAACTAAAAAAATAGCAAGGCCCCTTTCAGTCACAAAATTATTCCAGCCCTCCAGCACAGGAGCACCTGAAAAGCAGCAAAGCCCCTGCTATTACTAACCTACTTAGCCCTCCCAAGACCTTCAGCTCAGGAGCACATGAACAGAGGTAAGGCCCCTGCAATTAGTAAATTAATCAGCCCTCCAGGCCTCGGGGAAAATGTCCTGGCAGGGGAGCATAAAACACAGCTTTCTGGGTCATCCAAGGTAGCCAGGTAGCCAGGGGGAGGCTGAGGTGAAGCTGGTGCATGGGAAGTGCCTTCCCAGTGTGTTCTGGCAGTTTGAGTGTTTACCATTTACTGTAGTATTACCCTTGTACCTGTGTATGGTACCCTTTTGTAACTTGCACACGTCACTTTTCTCTGGTATCACACTGTATGCTACCTCTCACTTTTGTTTGCTTTAGATACTTGCACAAGTGCCACCATTGCCTATGTAACGTTTGTTCTTGTGCTGGAGTGTCTGCCATTTATTGCAGTATTATACCCTAACTTGTACTTTGTACGCTTTTGTAACCTGCACACATATCACTTTTTCCTCCTGTAATGTACCGATTGCTACCTCATGTATTTTGGTTGCTCACTATTGTCACTTTTGATTCATGTAACTTAACGTTTGCTTTTGTAATTTGTCCACTTGTAATTTTTCTCCTCATGTGTTATTGCTGTTCCTTGTGTGAAGCGCTCTGACACCTTCGGGTAAAGTCCGCGCTATATAAAATTGCATAAATAAATAAATAAAATAAAAAAATTCCAAACATCACCTGGCCCCCACAGCAAGACCCATTCTTCCTCGTCCACTATGCCCTGAATGTGAAGGGCTGTGGGCGAGGTGCTAAGACTAACACCATTTCTGGGCTGCATGGGCGCCAGGGGGGCCGAGGTGAAAATGGCTCAAAGGCCTGAGAAACACCTGGCCCCCAGGGAGGCCAATTCTTGCAAACAATCACCGCTCCCCAGCCCAGCCTCAGCTTGATTGCTTGGCAGGGCAGGGGTGAAGGAGAGGCCACAGCTGACAATCGCTGTCCGGCCGCACAGCGAGGCTGCTTTCATTTTCTCTGTCTGTCTCGTGCCCTCCGTGGGCCGTTTCTTTTTCTCCCCTTCCCTAGTCCACTCTCTGTGGACTGGGACAGGGGAGAAAAAAACGTCCCACAGAGGGCACTGAGGCACCGGCCCTTCGGCCCATTCCCGAATGCCCGCCTTGCCAATCCGCCCCTGCCCACACACCCATCCATCACGGGTGTCACGAGTGACGTGACCCCGCTAATAAAGAGGCCCGGGTGTACGTGCTCGGGCCAGTTAGTGTACTCAACTATGCTGTGACACTCTCGGTCATTTACTAGTATGTGGGCCTGAGGCCCAACACCACATTGACGACGAGGCGGGAAACCTACCACGCATGCCTGTCACTTAACGCTCCCTCGTCCCTCGTAGGAGAGGAGTATGCGCTACCGGCCGCAGCTGCAGCGGGGGTCGGGCACCACGCCTGTGACACGGCCAACGCAGTACCCCGACACGGACAGCCGACCTAGGGAGACCAGCAAATCTCACGACATGGGGGGCTTGGGGGAGGGAGCCGACCGCAGGGAGGTCCCCTCCCCCGGGCGGTTTGGGAGGGCTGCGAGGGGTTTTCTAGAAATGGCTGGAATGTTCTGGCATTTGGGCTGGCCTAGTAGGACTGGCCAGCCCAATTATAAATATCCCTGTCCCCGCCTCCTAGCCACCATTTTAGGTTTGGTGACCTGGTGGCTAGGAGGGCTTTTAGCGTTTTTGTCATAGAGGGTATTGTGGTTTTGTGAGATAGTTTATTTAGGCTTTATTGTTAGGCTTATTGAATTAGCTTTTGTTCAATGGAGGATTCGCGAGTTGTCGAGGTGATGCGTCTGCTGGCTGAGGCAGGTCGCATGGATTTGCTGGCAGGAGGTGTGCAGGCGCGGCCCCAGCGCCAGGCTTCTGCTGGCGTGGTCGCTGCAGTTATGGCGTGCTCGTCGCCGAAGAAGAGACGCCCGAGCCAGGTAAGCGATAGGGGCCGGTCCCGTACGAGGAAGCCGGCCCCTCAGCGGCTGGCGCGTGTAGCTGCGGGTGAGGCGGAAGCTCCGGCGGTGCGCGGCGCTGCTGTTGAGGGCGGGAGGGGGACGCGCTTGTCTCCGGCGTCTCAGGTAGGAGTTGCGGTGGGGGCGGGGGGAGCTCCGAGCACGTTTGGCGCCATGGTGGTTCAGGCGCAGGTTGTGGGTGACGCGCTGTTTCCCCCCCCCGGTTTTGCAGTCGGGCGCGCTTTCTTTTTCGGGGCCTTTGACTGCAGGTGCCGCCTCGGCTGGAAGGCGGGGAAGGGGGGGCCGGGGAGGGACTAAGAAGCGCTCCGCTTCGGACCCGCTGGTCGAGCGGCACCCACAATTGAAAGAAGCGGTTGCTGCGCATGGAGCGCGTAGAGGCTCTGTGCAATTTGTGTTGCAAGGGGCAGGTCAGGAGCGTGTTCTGGATTCAGAGTGCTTTGTCGCCGAATCCCAGTTTTCGCATGAGGCCCCACCTAGGATTTTGTTAACCCCTTCAAGACAGGTTGGGTATGAGAGACATGCTGGGGAGAGGAGGGATTCTAGTTTTGTGGTGTCTCGTGCTGAATTGAGCTCTGGGGGCTTGGTGCCTTCTGGTGGTCAGGTATTTTGTGAACAGGATGCTGATGCTGGTATGGTGGATGTGGGGAGTAATGTGGGCAGCCCTTTATTGTTTTCCACGCCTGGTTCTTCAGTGGGCGATGTTTTGTCTGTGGGGGGGGGGGGTTCCAGGGGAGAGGGAGAATGGGCACAAATGGGTGAAGGGGGTTCTGTTTCTGTTGTGGCTTTGGAGCAAGAGGCTCCACGTTCAGGGGGTTTTGAGCCTGCTGTTTTACTAGGAGTGGATGACAGACTTCAGAGTGGAGGTAGGAGAGTGTCACTGGTGGGCCACGGAACCTTTCAACCTGATAGCAATTTCACAAGACCTGCATCTGGTGCAGGGTTGACAGTTCCTAGCATTGCAGTTGTGGATAATATGGGGGGGATTTGCCAACCTGGTGTACTGAGAGTAGGGGGTGTGGGCTCCCAGGGCACTCTGTTGGGGCGTGGAAGGGGTTTTGGACCAGTGAGTGGTGGGTTTCTGCAAGGACCTAGGGATGCAGTTCCACGTTTGACTGGTGATACAGGAGGCCCTTATTTTATGTGTGGTTCTCCTGGGTGGGAGCATTTTGGTGCGGCGGGTCTTGCGCAGCGGGGTTTTCAGAAGAATGTTGAGGGTCACGAATGGCATGCAAGGGCTCCTATGCAGACTTCTTCTTCAGCAGTGGCGGTGGATAATTTGGATTGCAGTGGGGATGAAGAGGTGATAGGTGGCTCTCCGGTTAGGGAGCGGCCTTTGAGGGGCTTTGTTAGAGGGCGCTCTGTGGATAGGTGTCCAGGGATGGTTGTTGGTTCTGATTTGCAGAGTACAAGGTCTGTTTCAGGTGCTGTATTCAGGGACCCTAGCACACCAGTCCAAACTTTTTCTTTTCAGGATAGGAATAGGTGCAGCGGTCCAGACTTGGCAGGGCGCGGTCCAGTCCACTTTCGCCAAGGAGAAGCGAGGAGAATGCCTAGCGCGGCCCTCTCTGTTCCACCGAGGGAACCCGCCGCGGCCAGCACACGAGGGTCTGGCGTGACCCCGCTGGCCCCAACGAGTAGCAGGTATAGGTGTCCTACCTTGCCGGCGGCTATGGAGCCGCAGAGTCAACGCAAGGGGAGCTACAGGCGTGTACAGTCTGCTCCCCCCCCTGGAGGTTCTTCAAAAACATTAAAATGTACCATGGTTGATACCGGGTTAGGTAAGACCCGTGGTGATGTGTTGCATACTGGTATTGATTCAGTGGTCCTAGACTATGACGAAGACAGTCCCGAGGAAGGTGAATTGCGGGACGTGGAGGGGGGGGGGGTGCCCTCTCATGTCTCTGATAGTGTTTTTCAGGCTCCAGTGGTTCAGAGTCAAGTGCCAGTGAGAAGGTCAGGGCGCCTCGCAGACAAGACACATTGACAGCGCCACGGGCGGAGCCATTGAGAGTGGTCTCTCTGTTGCCAGGTGAGCAGTTAGCTGCACAGGCCAAACCTACTATGGTGTCTGTGGGCACAGGAGATGAAACTGTTGTTGTTGTTGGTGAAGGGAGATTGTGCAAAGGTCGTTATGTGAAAGACACTGCTGTGGGCACTGATGCTGTTATGGAAGTCACAGGTAAAGTGGAGAGTGGTACTAACACTGGTGCTTCCAGTACGGTTAAAGAGCCTTTGGCCAGTAAAGAATTGAAAATCAAAAAGTTACCTTATATGGGGGTCACAAAGCCTTTGGGTGCTCATTTGATGTTAACGACAAAAGAACGTATTTGGAACGGTGAGTATGTGTAACTTCTTAAGCTGCTACACCGGGAAGTCCGGTCCAAAGAGGGGTCTAAGGAAGAGGAGTTTGAGTTGGCCAAACGTCCTAGAGTCCCCTTAAACATTGAAAACTGGACAGCTGCATTCCTTATCTATGCAAGTGTATACTGTGAAAAGTTTCCAGAGCGCAGCGTGTCTCTTTTTAAATACATGGATGTTATACGCAAGGCGCAGATTACTGGAGGGGGGTTTGCCTGGTCCCAATATGATGAGGAGTTTAGGGCCAGGATGGCGTGGGATCCGGAGGACAAATGGGGGGAGCTTGATCTTGACTTATGGCAGCATACCATGGGATCTGCGTCAGGGGGGAAGACTATTTTTACGGCAAGTGGATTTCCTTTAGTTTACCGGCCCTTTCAGGGCAAGCCCACCCGGGGAGGGGTGGGAGCTACTTCAACCACGCAGTCAGGGACTGGCACATGCTGGGAGTTTAACAAGGGATCTTGTACCAGAGAATATTGTAAGTTCAAGCATGAATGCTCTGGCTGTGGTAGGAGACACCCATTTTCCAGATGCTGGGATAACCAGCCAGCAGGCAGCCAACAGGGGAAACAGGCGAGTGCAGGTGGTTCAGGGACACCCCCACAGTTTTCAGGGGGTAGGGGAGCCAGAGGTTCTAAGGGTGTTGGGTCCAAGGGCTCATACACCGGTTAAGTTGGAGAGGTTGCGCCTTGCGCTTCAAGACTATGAGGATGAAGCAGTAAAGAAAAAATTGTTGGATGGTTTTGAATTTGGTTTCCGGCTGGGTTACATGGGCTCAAGGGAGAGGAGATGGTCTGCTAATTTAAAATCAGCATCTGAGCATGGCGCAGTGGTACAAGAAAAGCTAACTAAAGAGGTACATGAAGGAAGGATGGCTGGCCCTTTTCCTGATTGGCCGATCCTTAATTTAATTATATCACCTGTTGGAGTGGTCCTGAAGAAAGATCCGGGACAATTCAGGCTTATTCAGCACTTATCATGGCCAGAAGGGTCGTCTGTCAATGATTTTATTGACCCAGAGGCTGTTTCCGTCTCTTATTCCTCAGTTGACGTGGCCATGTCGCTTGTTGTGACCGCGGGCGCAGCTGCTGAGATGGCCAAGTGTGACATAAAGTCTGCTTTCCGGCTGTTGCCTGTCCACCCGGACGACTGGTGTCTCTTGGGTATTCATTTTGCAGGACAATGGTATGTGGACAAGGCTCTGCCGATGGGTTGCTCCATTTCATGTGCTCTTTTTGAGTGTTTTAGTACTTTTCTACAATGGTACTTTACTCAGCAGTCCTGTCACTCACTGGTAACGCACTACCTAGATGACTTTTTCTTTGTCGGATCCCCGGGCTCCACGGAGTGCCAGTCTGCTCTGGACACTTTCCAAGGGCTCATGGAGGATCTGGGAGTTCCTTTGGCTCCCGAGAAAACGATGGGTCCTGCCACTGTTTTGTCCTTTTTAGGTATTGAGATTGAGCAATGTGTGCTCGCCTGCCTGAGGATAAAAAAGTGAAAATGTTGGAGTTACTTGAGGCCATGTTATCAAAAAGGAAAGTGTTGGTGAAAGACGTTCAGGTGCTATTAGGCCATCTTAATTTTGCCTGTAGGGTGGTGAGAGCAGGCAGGACTTTTTGTAGAAGATTGGGCAGGGCTCTTGCAGGTCATCAGTTGCCTCACCATCGTGTTCGTTTGTCTGCTGGTGTCAAGGAGGATTTGAGAATGTGGAAATTTTTCCTTTATTCCTTTAATGGTGTTCCTTTGGTGCGGGACGTTGACTTCCAGTGGGATGTGCAAATGTTCTCGGATGCTGCTGGCAGTGATGGTTTTGGGCTGTATTGGAATGGAAGATGGTGTGCTGAACGTTGGCCGGATGAGTGGTTGAATGGCGGTCGCAGCATTACCTTTTTAGAGCTTTTCCCTTTGCTGGTGGCTTTGACCCTTTGGGGGAGGAATTGGCACACAAGAAGGTGCTTTTTCGTGTGGATAACATGGCTGTAGTGGAGATCGTTAACCGACAGTCTGCCAGGGATGAACAGGTATTGAAGCTCATGAGAGTCTTTGTGCTGGGTTGTTTGAAACACGACATTCATTTTCGTGCTTTGCACATCCCTGGTGTGGACAATGACATTGGGGATGCTCTTTCTTGTTCACAGTGGCGGAGATTCCGTGGACTGGCGAGGGACGCAGACAGAACACCGACCCCGATGCCGATTCATCTGTGGCACGAAGGCAAGGTCGGGTCGTACAACTGGTGGTAGGTTCTTTGTCTGTGTCTACGCGTTCTGCTTATTCCCTGGCCTGGAGGGAGTTTCTGGAATCCGGTGCTTCTAGGCGCGATGACGTTGTGCGTAGTTCTGAGGATGTGGTGAACTTCATTTTAGACCTCATGGATAGAGGGTTGACCAAGGTGACCATTGCGGGTAAATTGGCAGGGATAGCTTTCATGGGTAAGTTGTTGTGGGGTTACTCTCCGACAGCGGGGGAAATTGGCAGACGGATGCTTGAGGGTTGGTCCAGAGAGCAAGGGCATACTAGTAGACTCAGGGCTCCTTTATCTTGGCAGGTCCTGGCCAGGTTGATCACCATTCTACCTTCTGTTTGTTCAGCTGACTTTGAGTCATGTTTATTTTCAATGTTGATGGCATTCATGTTTTTTGGAGCTTTCAGGGTTTCGGAGTTGTTGGGTTCGAAATACAAGTGTGGCATATTTTGGCGGGATGTTTTTTGTTCAGATGAGGGGGTGCACGTATGGTTGGCCAGCTCTAAAACTGATCAGACGAAAAGAGGGAAAGGTGTGTGGTTGCAGGCGCGTGCTCCAAGGCTTACTTGCCCTTTACTGTTGGCGCGGCGCTGGCGTTCACTGTGTGGGGGTGGTGATGAGGCGCTTGTTTTTCAGCATATTGATGGCACCCCTGTGACAACATACCAATTCCGAATGGTTTTGCGCAAGGCTTTGCAGCACTTAGGCCTGGATGGGAACTTATATGGGACACATTCTTTCAGGATTGGTGCTGCAACTGAAGCTTTCAACAGAGGTTGGACTGACAGAGATATCATGAGATTGGGGCGTTGGTCTTCAAACTGTTTTCAGCGCTACGTGAGGAGTCCAGCGGAGGAGGTGCATGCGTCATCTTCCTTCCCATGAGCTCTAACTCTGTTTTCTTTTGTAGGATCGGTTGCTGGGCCTCGTTCTCCAGTGGTGACGGTCTGGATAGTTGGGCATTCCTTCGTGAAGTGGGCCCGAGTCCAGGCAGCACAGAGTTACTTTGGAGAGCTTCTTGGTTTTAACGCTCGTATGTTTAATGTTGTGTGGAAGGGGAAAGGTGGGATGCTCTGGAGAGAGTTAATCCCTTGTCTTAACAACAATATGGTGGGTGGGCTATGTCCTGATATTTTGGTCATCCATCTGGGGGAGAATGATCTCTGTGCTACCAAAGGTGTGGTGTTACTTCGAGCTATTAAGAGGGACTTGGGCCTTATTAAGGAGCTTTGGGCTGGGTGCCATGTCTTTTGGACTGAATTGATACCGCGTAGGATCTGGAGAGGGGCAGTCAACCCCAGGGCCGTTGACAGGGCCAGGAAGAAAGTAAACTCTGAAGTTTCTCGCTGCTGCCGTGGTCTTGGTTTTGGCAGAATTTCCCACAGGGAAATTAAATTCGAGACGGTGGAATTTTTCAGAGATGATGGTGTTCACTTGTCCAGAGTGGGAATGGACCTATACTTGTTAGAGTTACGTGAGGTTTTGGCGCGTTCGCTTGCTATGCAGCGTTAATATTGGTACGGTTCTGTTTCTAGTTTCCGTTTGGGGGGGCAGAAAGGGAGGCGGTGTAGTTTCTCCCCCCCCCCCCTACCTTTCTGGGTGGCGGGGTTCTGGTTGTATCGGTGCAGTTTATGGTAGATTGTTTGATGAGTATTGGATCGATGCTTTGATTGACAGGTTCAGGGGAATGTTGGTCATTGTTTGACCGTTCAGGTTTTGGGGGGTATTGGCAGGAGTGAAGGGTCAGGCAGGGTTTATGGTTATAGAGGGCCTGGATTTCAATATGTGATTGGGGTTTGATGAATAAAGGTTTTAAATGATGACGTAATGATTTAATTAATGACGTAATGTTTTATTGATGATGTGATGTTTATAATGTTGTTGTAATGTTGTAATGCTGTATTGTTGGGTGGGGTAGGGGCCAAAGAATGTTAGGGGGTGGGGGGCGGGGTTTGTAGTTAATTATTTATTTAGTGAGGTATAGTTTTGTAAGGCGTTGCCAAGGTTTTATATTTGTAATGTGCACCTGTTTCCTAATAAAGCGGCCTTTTACACACTCAGAACAATCTCGGTCTACTTTACTCCCACCTCTCGCCCTCCCTCCCAAGGGGGGCTTGGGGGAGGGAGCCGACCGCAGGGAGGTCCCCTCCCCCGGGCGGTTTGGGAGGGCTGCGAGGGGTTTTCTAGAAATGGCTGGAATGTTCTGGCATTTGGGCTGGCCTAGTAGGACTGGCCAGCCCAATTATAAATATCCCTGTCCCCGACTCCTAGCCACCATTTTAGGTTTGGTGACCTGGTGGCTAGGAGGGCTTTTAGCGTTTTTGTCCCTCCCTCCCTCCCATTTATTATCCCTCTTTTCTGGGTTTTTTGCTTCTCCATTTTGTTCAGCTAGGGTTTTTCTCTCTCCTTTTAAATTTTTATTTTTACTTTTTATTAAAGGCTGTTTTCTTGGATATAGATAGGTGTGCAGGGGTTTTTTCTTGTGTTTTGTATTGTCGCTAGGAACAGGTGCTGTGCGGGGTTCTGGTTGTATCGGTGCAGTTTATGGTAGATTGTTTGATGAGTATTGGATCGATGCTTTGATTGACAGGTTCAGGGGAATGTTGGTCATTGTTTGACCGTTCAGGTTTTGGGGGGTATTGGCAGGAGTGAAGGGTCAGGCAGGGTTTATGGTTATAGAGGGCCTGGATTTCAATATGTGATTGGGGTTTGATGAATAAAGGTTTTAAATGATGACGTAATGATTTAATTAATGACGTAATGTTTTATTGATGATGTGATGTTTATAATGTTGTTGTAATGTTGTAATGCTGTATTGTTGGGTGGGGGAGGGGCCAAAGAATGTTAGGGGAGGGGGTGGGGGGCGGGCTTTGTAGTTAATTATTTATTTAGTGAGGTATAGTTTTGTAAGGCGTTGCCAAGGTTTTATATTTGTAATGTGCACCTGTTTCCTAATAAAGCGGCCTTTTACACACTCAGAACAATCTCGGTCTACTTTACTCCCACCCCTCGCCCTCCCTCCCAAAGCAACCGTGAGTAACCCCGCTACCCTAGAGCGCGAGGCAGCTCTGCCGGCGGCGGTCCTGCAATCTGCCACAATAAAGAGAGGCACCGCAACAGCCCGGGCCTGCACACCCTACCGGCCCTGCAAGTGTTAACAGATGGCATGGTAACCGAGTCTATGCCGTGCCGATGGTGTTGACCATCTGGACAAGGCCCGCAGGAAGCACACCCTCGTCCACAGTGTGTAGCCAAGGCACACTAACAGCGCGAGCGTTGCAGCCGCCCGGCAAAGTGGGAAAGGGGGCCCTCGGCCCTGCAGCTGCGCCTACTCGTCCCGCAAGTGACCTGCGCACCAGTGCAATGCGGAGCCACCACAATCGCCGAGGCATCAGGAAGGAAGACCCGTCCACCAGGCGCTCCCGCCCCGGACTCATGCATGGCTGCGTCAACCACTCGGACACACCCGGACTGCGTGGGCTGCCTGCCCCCCTGACACGCATTGCCCTGCGCGATAACTCGTTGCCCCGAGGTAATGTCCAGCAAGTATCGCCAGCGGCGTGAGGGAGTAGTACCTAGGAGGCGATCTGTGAGTACGGGTACATCTGTGGGAACACTGTCTCCTGCTGTGCCTCCCTCCCTATCAGCAAACCCCCCAGCTGGCTGCTCGCTGCAGGATCAAAGAACAGAAACACCTACACTGCCCCAACAGGTCTCCGCGCAACGCGCCTCCTCACCGGCCTTCAGACGCCCGCGAGAGCGGCTCAGCAAGCAGCGTCTGGCCTCATCACAAAGTAGGGCGCCACCTGGTGGCCCGACGACGCGCCACACCAGCAGCACCGCAGTGATCGGTATTTCCCACGGGAGCTCGCAGCTCCGAGAGCAGAGACAACCATCCACGAGAAAGGACTACGGCACCTTGTGCACCACACTGTGGAAAGGACTGCTACAGGCATGCGCAAGCCCGAGCAAGTCGGCACAGCAGAAGGTATGAGCCTGGCAGCGTTACCTGCCCTGCTGAAGGGGCCTTAATACAGGAGACATAGTGTGACCACACACCTGAGGATCCAGTCTGCGTGCAACAGGTACACACCGTCTCTCTCTCGCCGCCTCCCAGAGCCAGCACACAAGGCTGATCAAGGTTGGGCTGCACAGAAATGCCCAGGACCCCTCCAGTCTTCCCAACTCCTCCACAGTGACCACCGACAGGCAGTCGCCACACAGAGCTGTACACCCTCTCGTTCAGGGTCCAAAGTCTGCAGAAATCAGGGCAAGCCACCGTGATGCCCGCAGCACCACCTAGCAGCTCCCAAGATGCAACACACAAAGGGGTAGACGGACTACCTGGCCCGAGAGGACAGCTGGCGCACCCAGCAACCGTCAATCCTAGCAGTACCGGAGGAGACACCCTGACACCACGCTGCCCCGCAGGGAGTGACAGGATCAATGAGAAGAATTGCGAAGTGCTCCAAGCAAGGGGATCTACACCAGTGCATCCAAGGTGCGGCCCAGCACACTAACTGCCCACCACAACCAGCAGCCGCACGGCACAGCATCCAGCTAACCACCCAGCGGCAGCAGCTAACAGATCCCGGAGTGTGCATCGCCACACCCAAAAAAATAAAAAGACTGCCTGCTCACACCCAGTTGCGGAGACAGACTGCACCAGGCACAGCAAGACGTGCCCTCAAAAAAGAATGCTCAGAGAGTTGACCTCTGCAACCTGCAAGTGAGAGCAGCAAGGACCCCTTCAAAGACAGCAAAGTCTCCAGGAAGCTGCCATACCTTAAGTCGCAAGGGAAACCAGTGCCAAGTGCGCACCACCGGTGGCTGCCTGGCTCTACCTCAAGCAAAAACACTACGACACAAGCCCCACTAGCAAGAGTGGACGGCCAGCCAAGACAGCAACGTCTTACAAGAGCTGCCCCGACAACAGCACAAGAAAGACTGGTGCAGAGCACGCACCACATGTGGATGTCCAATGCCACCCCCAGTGAAGAGGTCGCATCACCCGCCCCTACTGGTAAACAGACACAACCACCAACCACACCACAGGCACCCCAAGTGCCAGAAGGAAGCGCCCAAGAACGAGACAGAGCACGCAAAGCCAGAAGAGCGCAGATAGCCGCACCAGTGAACCTGACTGCACAGACAGCACCCAGAAGACCTCTCCACAAAGAAGCACTGCTGAATGCAGGTAGGAGAGCAACCACGTCTCCACCGCCCCAGAGAAGCCCGGCTGCAGGCCGAAGACCACACACGGGGTCCTCCCTCACACTGCCTCAAGACGGAGTCAGCCGCGACCCAAGATTGGCAAGAGAGGAGTCACACACCCCACGTGGCAGGCCGCCACAGCACCATGCGCTCCAACAAGCAGCGACACGAGAACGGACGTCATGTCGCCCAGCAAACAAGGAGCATGTCACAAAGTAACCAGTCCAGACAAGCACGCCGGAGCGAAGGCAGAAGCCGGCGCCATGACAGCGCCGCCTCGAGGTCCAAGCGCAACGCCCTCGAAGAAAAGAAGAAGAGTGACAGCCCTGTCACCCCGAAAACCGGATGAGCACAGGTGGGCTGAACAAACCAACAAAGCGAGAAGACCGAGGACTCACAGCAAGCCAAGAGCACACCCTGACACACCAGACAGCCACCAAGGCGGACCGACGTCCCTGGATACAGCCTCATGGGTGAACCCAAAGTAAGCCGCAGCCAGCGCCAACCGCGTCTCATCCTAATGCTTCCCCAGGTGACCGTCTGTCCCAAGCATCGTCAGTCTAAGTCAAGCGGCATCCCTGCCCCTGTCCGCAGCTGCCACGGGTGAAGATCAGCACCGAGTGTCCGTCCTCACACCGCCTCAAGATGGAGTCAGCAGTGGCCCCAAGCCAGGCAAGAGAAGATCCCCACACTCTACGTGTCAAGCCGGCACAGACACTCCACTTCAGCAAGGTGGCAGCACATGGCTGCCAAGTCCCTCCTGACATCCAATACTCCCAGCAAGTCACCACCACCTGTCATCCCGAGTCACCACATGGCTGGCAACAGCCATCACGCCAGCCATCAGCACCTGCGTCAAACAACACCACTCCCAGAACATCGGCAAACTGTAGTCCTGCACCATCGCCACACCAGCCGGCAAAAGAAACCAGAGGCCACCTGGGAACCTGGCCTACACTGGAACCGCAGCAGCGAGCGCAAGTCTTGGCCAAGACACATCCACCCGTGAGGGTTGTGCGTGCAACTAAGTAACGGCTCCTCAGCGGTCCAGCAGCTTCCCCCAGACGGCACACAAGCGGCCCCCAGTGCAGCCCTCCTACAGTCCCGCAGCAACCCCAACAACGGGCCTTCCCAGGCAGGAGAGCGGGAAGAGACGTTGCCCTACCGACAGGTTACCGGTCACAGCCAAGCAGTTTAACAAGGACAGTCGGCCCCGCAACACCTCTGTGAATTCTCACTTGGGACTCCATCCATGTTCACGATGCAACTCACTAAAAGGAACTGTTTAGAATTCACCACAGACCAGCACCGACGTCATTTCAATTGGAAGCCATGCAAGACAGCAAGACATGTCATCGTCAGCGAACCAACGGTCTGCAGAGGACGTCTCAGAGCCAGCGGTCGTGTCCTGAGCCCCTCAAGTTAAACTACGGGTGCCCGCGAGAAGGTTCTGCTGCAAGCAAAGCCACCAGCCCATGTCTGATGTTGTCCTGCCACCTGACTCGAGAAACTGATGGACCCTGTGGTATTTAGGTATCTGTTTGTTTATCCCCACAGGTTGGACTAACACTTTGTTTGTTTGTTCCTCAATAAAGTTATAGAGGAATGTAGGGTCCTGCAAGACACGTTCTAGTGTTCCGCAGGAAGCCGGACTTCCAGCCACTCCCTTGAGGGCTGGACACACTACACCCACACACCCATCCATCACGGGTGTCATGAGTGACGTGACCCCGCTAATTAAAAGGCCCAGGTGCACGTGCTCGGAGCCAGTTAGTGTACTCAACTATGCAGTGTCAGTCTCGGTAATTTACTAGTATGTGGGCCTGAGGCCCAACACCACAAATATTTGATCCTTTTTTTCTTGATAATAAAGTGCTTCTGATTCAGTCTGGTTTAAGCAAGCGAATGCACCTCGGCAAGTAGAGCAAACAAAAATATATTTTTGAAATCGTTTTCCCCAACAGTAAAACTCTCGTCCCTCTGGAAAGAAACACATTTGGATGTGCTGGAAAATAAACATAAAAGGTTTTCAAATTTACATTCGGACTTGCACAGGAACTGTGAGCAAACTCTTCTGTTTTTATAAGCAGCATAAATCTGTACGAGAAATGTAGGTAATGTATGCATGAAACTAGGGGAGATGCACGTGGATTAGCAAAAATAACGAGTTCATGCATAGATGCAAGCATAATTAATGCACGGTGGAAGTAACTCAAATTTCGATGAAACCTTTTATGAATCGGTTCCAATAATACTCATCTTTGTAAGCCCATTTCTTCCACTTAAATTCAGATGGGGTGAGGAGTAGAGGAATGCGACTAAGTGCCACTTCAGTATTTGTGCCAAACTAGGGCGTGGGCAAGGTTAGATACCATCGATTTTTACAAACAACAGATCTCATTCTACTCTGTGAAACAGCGGCATACAATACATGCCAACATATTAGAAGAGGAAAGTAGTTGATTTAAAAAAAAAAAAGAATCGAGAGAATGTTTTCCCCTATTGACTTCTATTGTAGGAGAGGTTATTTTATGCGGGAGACAGACAAATAAAGCCATTTTTGGCTACAAAAATCAGGAGTGTCCGTCCTGAATTGGGTATATTAAAATATATGTTGTAGCCCAAACCAGTAAAAACATGTGTAAGACAAGCAATGATTCACGTATTAGTCCTTTGTGACCTACTGTGACCTTTCAGAGACTTGAGCTGCTTTAAACATGAAGGTGGAACCTTGTAGAGATTGAGAATGCTGTTGTGTTGTGGGCCCTAGGCCCACATGCTAAGGAAGGACGGACGCAGACACAGGATCTGTAATCATTCAACTGGCCCGAGCACGTGCACCCGGGCCTATTTATTAGCCGGTCACGTCACTCATGACGCCGGTGGTGGATGGGTGTGTGTGCCCACTCCCATAGGGGCAGTGGTTATTAAACCAGTGCCTGTCGAGACACTAGAACGTGTCTCGCAGGACACAACATTCCTCCAAAACTTTAATGAAAATACAAACTCAATAGTTTAACCTGTAGGAATAACTAACAGTGAAATGTACACCACAGGGTCCATCAGTTTCTCGAGCCCGGCATCAGGAAGACAGTTGACAAGGGCTGGTTTGACTGTGGCAGGATGCTCTAAACAGATGTTCATCATTTAACCTGATCGGTTCAGGACACAAACTCTTGCTTGAAGATGTCATCTGCGCACTAGGAACGTGCCAGTGTAATCATGTCTTTTAGTCCCTCGTGACTTCCGTCCGCCGACCTGGATGATGGTATGTGGTGTGTAAAAATAGTTCATTTCCTGGGTGCGTCAAGATCACGGTGGGAGTCCATGGTGAAAGTTCACTGGATTGTTTCTAGATCGCCCGAAGTTTCTCTTAAGCTGTCTTGCTGTGTCCGGTGACCTGTCGGTGGGGCAATGTCTCTTTCAGCTCTCCCGCCTGGGGAGGCCCTTCTTCGGGCTTGCCACAGGACTGCTGGTATGCTGCGATTGGGGCTGCGTATGTGCCGGCTGGGGGCAGCTGCAAGCCACTGATGAGCAAGTAGCCAGTCTCTCACACAAACCTCAAGGTGTATGCGTCTTGGTCAGGACATGCTTTCTCTGCCGCAGTTCGGGTTAGCAGTTAGCCTCTGAGTTTTCTTATCGTCTGGTTTGGCACTAGTTTAGGATTCCACTCCAAGTATCTTCAAGACTGTGTTAGTGGATGCACTTGATGAGGGCTGGCATGGTAGCATTGCCAACCGTGTGTGGAATCAGGACAATGGCGGGTGACGACTTGCCTTGATGGGCGTAGGCGTCTAGTCTGGAGTTGATTGCCTGAGGCAGGGATTGGCTAGGTGCCTCCATGTCCTCTGGTGAGGTACTTGCATTCGTGAACATGGACTTCTTGGGCTGTTGGGACTTTGATGACAGAGAAGTGATGAATGTGCTGAGGAACGTACGACTTGAGACTCAGTTCGCGCAGGCTGTGCAGCTTACTCTCGGACTCCCGCTGTGCAGTTGCCAGTTCCTTCTCGGGTTATCCCCCTCTTCCCTTGCTGTCGCTGTGTCAGGACTCACTCCTGTTGTAGCTTGGGTTTTCTTCATTGTCCGGCCCTGCCACTCACGACTTCCTCTTCTGACCTCAGCTGGTTGTCCGATTCTTGGTGTAGACCCTCCGGTCACACTTCCACATTTCTTGCTGATTGGGGTGTCATGGACTTGGCACTGATGATCTAGCTGCCATTGAACCTGGACGACAGGTGGCGATGGTTAACTAAGAGAGGAAGTTTCTGGATGGACGTCGTAGCCATGTGACTGCCTCTTCTGAATCTTGTCTTGCACCTCTGGCATTTGCGGTCAGGTGCAGGGATGCCACTCGACTCTAACTGCCGACCATTGGGCTGGACGGTCTTACTGTGAAGCGATGGGAGCAACACGGTTTGCACGTGTGGCGGCTTATGTGTGGTTCTCCCTTAGTGCTGTCGGCATGGCCGTCAGTCCGCCGTGGTGGCTGTCTGGTGTCTTTGGAGGTGTTCTTGGCTTGTGGTTCTCCGAGTCCTTGTGCTCAACCTCTCGTTGTCTTTGACGCACCTGCGTTTTTCCAGCTCTTCTGGGTGACACGATTTCCACTCTTCTTCTCCGGGTGCAGTGACATACACCATGTTCTAACAAGGCCAACTGGCCTACTAACTTCAATGGTCTCCGGACCATAAAGGGCGAATCTTTAGTCGCTCTTCCCGGCTGCATGGCAAGCAGCCACTCATATCGGGTGCTCCTTCTTCAGGCAGCTTCTCAACGCTCCTACTCCGGGTGTTCCCTCACCAGGGAATGACTTCCACGGGCAGTGGTGAGCTGTGGCTGGCCACTTGTGGTGTACAACTCTCCTCTTGTCAGCCTTGTGTCACTGACGACTCCTGCGTGAGGCAGTGTGAGGGAGGACACTGTTCTGTGTTGAGCCCCTTCCGGGCTCTGTTGCTGTTGTGGAGATGTATAGGATCTCCCTGCTGGTTCCAGCAGTGCTTCTCTCCTTTGGAGAGATCTCTTTCCCTCCTGGGCGTTCCCCTCTACTGACAGTGTTCTGGGTGCACACGTCACACACTTCGGACTGTGTGCGCTTCGCCTTTCCCTCTTACGGCACTTGCCGTGACTGCTATCCGTCTTTGCAGTGGTGCTTGTTGACTGCCAGGGGCATATGAAGCTCTTCTCACGTGTGGTGGCGTTGGGCCGCCAATGATGGCTCACTTTCTACACCAGTCTTTTCTTGCACTTTTGGCAAGGGGTAGCCTTCCTTGAGCTGTTGCTTGATCAGTGATCACCTTGCTGAGACTGATTCTTGTTGGCGTGGCTACTGTGGACTTGTAGCCTCTCTTGTTTGGCTGGACGTAACCTGGCGGCGCCTGGGCAGGCTTTCTGTAGAGTGAGCAGTGCCTCTATGTCAACCTGACATGCAGTCCATGGGGCAGGTGGCACTATTCTGATCCGTCTATTGCTCTGACGTCGTGACCATTGCTCAGTGTTTCCCACTCTGTCCTCTCCTTGTGATTGGGCTGCGCAGTGACCAGTATAGTGGGTGTGGGCGCTTGTCGTTTTAGGTGCAGTGTTGTGTTACTTCATGCACTCAGTGTTGCTGCGCATGTGCTTGGCGCTGTGTTCCTGAACTCCTGGCGCCTAGCTGTGCATTATTTCTTCATCCTTAAAGCTGGGTAGTGGCTTGGCATTATGCTGCGTCGCTTTTGTGGGCACCTGGTAAACAATCAGGCTTGCCCTGTAACATTGGGTCTGGGAAGGTGCTCTTGTCTTGCTTTCTGCCTACTTGGTCTGTTTCCCCTCAAGGATTTAGCAGGCTGTTGCTTGGGCGTGTGACCACCACTTTTCTCTACCTCCCTAGACTTTCTTCTGCTGCTAGGAAACTGCTTTGAGTGCAGCAGGTATCTGGTGGAGATTGGTACAGCCTTGTGCATTCACCTATATATTGCGGTACTGCTGGGTGCTGGTGGTATTCTCTAACCTTTTTTTAAAGACGTGGATAACCTTATTCCCTGGCACTTATTCCAAGCTGCAGCAATTGGTTCCCTTTTCTTGCATGCTTGTCCATATTATTATTTTCCTTAGCCGCGGTAGCGCAAAACGGCCACTAGATGGCACTGCAGGGAAAACTATGACTGTCTGGACCCACGCTCGGTTCCCTGATGCTGCCGTTTGTCCTGTACTCTCTAGCTTTGATGGGGCAGAGGAAAGGAGGGCTGACTTCTTCTTTAGTGTGAGGACCCAGGGGCCAGGTTAGGCCTGCAGCGCCGCGCCGCCTATTAAGCGCAATAACGTGACACACACACTGTTGCTGCTCTGGTGTGGACCGGAAGTGCCGTGCCACCTCGGTCCCTTTATTTAAAGCTTTCTGGCCACGCCTGGCCAGAAAGTGATACATTGTGCGGAGTGCTTCCGGGGGCTCAACCTGAGACCCTCGGAGCACTAGAGCGCTACATTTAGAGCCCCAATGCCCACCGAGCTGCAGACACACCTGGACGTTCCTGGGCCTCAATGCACTGCACCAGCGGTCCACGTGGCTCCGCTGTCACTCTGCATACCGCTGTAAGTTTTCTCTCTCTTTTTTTTTAATTCTTCTTGGGGCCATACAGTCACACGAAATACACCTTCAGTGTTGGAGATCTTCAGTTCATATCTGTGTGGCGCCAGCCGCATACAGTCACTTAGCAGCCTCACTCACCATACGAGCTGCGCGGGGCTTGTGCTTCCGCTGCTGGCCAGCGGTGCCACACCTTGGGATTCCGGCCAACAAGGCAGCAGTAGTTGGAGCTGTGGATGGTGCTTCCACGGGGCTCGGTCAACCCTGTGATCACGGCCTGCAGCTACGGCGGCCTTTCCTCATATTCAGCCACACGTTGCTTGACGCTTCTGTTGGGACTCTGCTTCTCTTCTCTTTGCTTGCGCGGTCTTGGCAGGTCGATGGCATGGGTCACGCCACGGCTTTGCACCCTGCTTCTACTTTCGCCCGCACACAAGGTGATCGCCGAAGCCTCTTTCGCTCCACTCGCTGCGCTGGGTGGGGTTGGACCTGCTACCTGGGGACGGCGTAGCTTAGCTACAGGACAGGGTTTACTTTCTCCTCAGGGTTGAGATGGAGCGGGTCGCTGCTATGCTCTCTGTCCTCCCATCGCGACGCAGGCTCACCTTCCGGCTGATCAGCATTTCAGCTGCGCGGTGGGGTCCCGCTGACCTCTTCACCTCCTCCAGGCCTGGGGCTCTTCAGATGCCCCCTGCAGGCACTCCGGCGCGTTGCGCGCCTGCTCACCGGGGTGTGCCCTCACCACGGAAGCACTTTCCCCCCTTCTTGTGATGGCAGAGGCACAGCGTGTGGGTGCCAGTACACCCGCTGAGTGTGCGTCGTCCAATCACCGCTCGCCCAGGTCACGCAGGCATTAGGGGGCCCTGAACGGGGCCCGCTCCCCTCCCCCTCAGAGGATAGCCAGGCTGCTGCTCTGGGACACGCGGGGCAGACCCGCCTCGTCGCCAAATGTTGTGTTGTGGGCCTAGGCCCACATGCTAAGGAAGGACGGACGTGTAATGTTCATGACCGTGGGTTAGCGGTCTAGTTAGCCGCGCACCAGACGTCACGCGCTCGCCTATATAATAAATGGGGCGTGGACGGCGGAGTTAGTCCGGACCACGCGGTAACTGATTCTGGTGTCCCGAGTCTCCTTCCTGCCGCAGCGCCGGTCCCACCATGCGCATGCGGCCTAGAGACTCCATAGGACGCAGACACAGGATATGTAATCATTCAACTGGCCACAAGCATGTGCACCTGGGCCCATTTATTAGCCGGGTCACGTCACTCGTGACGCACGTGGTGGATGGGTGTGGGGTGTGTGTGCCCATTCCCATAGGGGGAGTTGTTATTAAACCAGTGCCTGTCGAGACACTAGAACGTGTCTCGCAGGACACAACAAATGCTTACACACAAATGCAGAGACTGATACAACTTTACGTAAAGGTGTAAACGTAAAGGTAGGGCCTTGCAGAGACTGTTAATACTTAAAAATAAAGGCGGCGCTTTCAGAGGCTCAGACTGCTTAAACATGAAGGTGGGGCCTGCAGAGATGGACCCCATGTAAACATGAAGGCACGGTCTGAGACTGATACTTATTAAACATGAAGTATGTTTTCAGGTACACTCCGACACACATTCAGATCCTATGCTCTGCGATACACATTACGGTCTAGCTCCCCCTTCATACGCAGCAGGTCCGCTATGAGCTTTGCTACTTGCCCTCATGATTACGTCTTTTCACACAAAATCAGGTCCAAGAGGCCATTAACGTTCCAGGGCAAAGCGCACTGTGGTCTTAACCTTTGCTCATTGCTATCTCCTCGTAGTTCTCTTGCTCCAGCAGACTCAGCTCTTAGAGGATCGTTTCCCCTTCCTAGCATGTAAAGGATATGTTAGGGTCTTCCATTCAGGGTGTTCCCATGGTTCCTACGGGGTGGCCATTCTGTTTCTGCAATCCTTTCCCCTGAGGGTCTCCCAGGAAATTCGTGACCCACAGTGTCAACTCCTTGCACTTACGGGGACAGTTGAAGGCCAACCTATTAACCTGGTGAATGTCTATGCTCTACCCACGGCTCACTTTACCTTATTTCCTGATCTGTCTAACGCCCTCTTGGACCTCCCGCAGGGTTTGAAGATAATATGCGGGGATTTTAATGTGGTCCCCATTGCCAAAACTGACGCCACCGGACCTCCCTCGGTATTCAGGCAGTCCGTTGCCTAGGCCATATTATTGGGACTCTGCGATGTGTGGAGAACCCGGCACCCAAGACGTCGCCAATTCACACACACATCAGCTGCACACCACTCACACTCCCATATAGACTCAACTGTCACGCAATCTCCCACTTCCAGCTTCTTGTTTGTGGCATATCTGATGACACTCCAATCCTTCTCCACATTGATTCTTCCAGGGAGGGTCCACGTCCTATGTGGCGTCTCAATGCCTGGTACCTGCAAGACAAAGACTACGTCCAAGCCCTAAGTAATGAACTGCAAACATATGTTCACAAAAATGAGGGTTCGGTTGCCACCACTGGTACTCTCTGGGCTGCCAGTAAAGGTACGATGCGAGGGTTTGCCAAGGCGCGAATTCGTGCACAGGAACGCGCCCGTCGCCGGCACATAACTCAATTAGAGTCCTGTGCCCTCCGCCTAGAGACGAAGTTCGAGACAGATCCTTATGGCGATACCTCCCGACTACTTTCTCTCCTCCATGAGCAGATTCGCCTCTAAACCCTAGAGGCTGCGAAACATATATGGTGTGCCACAACGGCCAGGGTATATGGATGAGGGGGACAAAATTGGGAAGCTGCTATACTGGCTGGCCTCCCACTACCTCGTGAACAGGATTGTGCCAGAGATTATTGATGAACACGGTGCTACCCTCCAATTTCTCCCTGCTACCAGGTAGGCATTTGCCCATTACTACTATCACTTATACATTGCCCCATCTGGAAGAGATACAGCATTAAACGCTCAGTTCCTCAATGACGTTTGGGTCGAGGCTAGGGCCCTAGATGAACCCTTCTCGGTTGAGGAAGTTGAAACAGTTTTATCAGCGGTGGCACCTGACAAGGCCCTCGGTCCGGATGGGTTTCCTGTGGAATATCATCTGGCACTTCCAGATATTCTGACCCAGTCACTCATAGCCCTCTAGGAGGAGGTGAGAGAACTAGGTGCCTTTTCTGCAGAGATAGATACTGCCACGATTGTGGTGCTCCCCAAAACACAACCTCCATCTACTTAATGTGCCCACAATCACCCAATATCTCCAATCAATGGGGAAGTTGAGATCTTTGCGACAATACTGACTACCTGGCTTAAGCAGGTCCTACCCACTTTGATACATCCCGTTCAGTGTGATCTTATGCCGACTCGTAGCATGTGACATAGCCTTCGGCAGCTTCACGTGGCCCTGGCCCACCGTCATCACTTATCTCCAGCTTTCGCTTTGCTCTGCTAATTACATACTTTGAAAAGGTGTTTGACACAGTGGGGACGATTGTTGCTGGCACGGGCCAGGGTTGGGCCCACCTTCAATGGCATGGTGCAAATGCTATACTTCAATCCTATGGTGTGGGTTCAAATTAACGGAGTTCTCACTCAGGCTTACCCCCTAAGCCAAGGGAAAAGGCAAGATTGTCCCCTATCCCTGCTCGCTTTTCCACTTGGGATTGAGGCTGTGGCACAACTCATCCAAGTAGATGCGCAGACCCATAGATGGAGTTGTAGCGATGGTCATGAAGATCGCATAGTCTTATCCGCTGACAATGCTCTGCTTTATTTTGGGAACCCCATGCAATGCAGGGCCTCTCTGTCTCCACCTCTTACATTGCTTTGGGGCTGCATCTAGGCTTAGAGTAAACCCCGCGAAATTGGTACAGGTGCCCCTGGCCCCCTCCAAAGGCTGTTTTGACTGGCAGGATAACATACCCATCTGTTCTCATAGCTTCAAATACCTAGGCATCTGGGTTGCACTACACCCCAAACTAACCTTATTGAGTGGCAGTCTCTCCCGCTAAATGTAATGGGACATATCACCATATATAAAATGATGATACTGCCTCGTTTTCTTTACATCTTACAAAACTTGCCACTCCCCATCACGCGGAGATTGTTCCGGACCCTGGATATGATTGTAGTTTCCTTTCTGTGGCGTGGTTATTATTATTATTAAGGGGCATTTATAGAGCGCCTGGTTACGCAGAATGCGTGTCCCCGCGCTGAACTGTAACACTCTGAAGGAGAAGTAAGGGGGGAGCCCACTTATTTTGAAAAGAGGTGAGTTTTTAGTTTCCTCCGAAAACTAGATTCGGAGGGGTCCAAACGGAGATTAAGAGGTAGAGCATTCCAGCTTTTTGCCACCAAATATCGGAAGGATCTTCCTCCCATTCGGGCCTTTTTCACTCTAGGGACCTTAAGTAAGCCTCCTTGCGAGGAGCGCAGAGCGCGAGCTGGTGCGTACCTGGTGACTAAGTTCTGGAGTGGTGCTGGCGCCTTCTTAGCGAGGATGCGATGGCAGGTACAGAGAGATTTAAATTCAACTCTGCTCCTCACTGGCAGCCAGTGGAGTGACTGGAGGGCAGCCTTAGTGTCCGATCTTTTAGGGAGATTTAAAATGAGGCGAGCTGCAGCATTCTGTAGCACCTGAAGTCGATTTATTGCTTTACAGGTAGCTCCCATATAGAGTAGGTTACCAAAGTCATCACCTTTACCCGAACACTGACCACGCCACTTACAGCCCTGATGAGTCACAGGCTTTGTCCTGTTTGATGAAACACGTGTTGGCTGGCGTCTGTATATCCGAAAAAAGAACAACATAAAGCACAAATTCTTGGATTCACCAAACCACCAGTGTCATCTTTGTTTGTCCTTGAATACCTTTATACCAAATTGTATACTTGACGTGTGCACAGTACCTGTTTGCATCCTCTCATCCATGAAGATTGGAGCGATGCACTGATGGCGCCAAGAGTGAATGCAATCTCTTCTAGGCTATGCCTGGTCCAAACGTATTACTTGTTCAGGGCTATCTCTCCCCAGCTGGGCTCAATCGAGCGAGAAAACTTCCCAAGCCCTCCTGTTCTCGGTGTGGTGATGCTCCTGCCAATTTTTGCCATGTGGTCTGGCTATGCCCCATACTTCAGAGGTTTTGGTCTGCAGTGGTGGGAGAGATATGCGAGATACTGGGATAGGAGGCTCCCCTTTCTTCCCTAATACTTCTGCTGGGTGTCCTTGAGGGCTCTGGGGCTACAAGGGCTGACCGAACACTCTTAGGGACGGCTCTAATGGTCACTAAACAAGATACCACTACCTGATGGAGGTCCCCTTCGCCTTCCAATCTTTCACAATGAGGCCGGTGGGTTGATATTGGTGTGCTGCAGGATAAACTAGCCTAAGAGGCTTGAGGTTGCCCTTAAACACGGCAGAGTGTGCAGGAGGTGGTTGGGCCAATAAATCTATGGTACTGCCAAAAGGCGGAGATGCTGCTGCTTAGTAATGATATACTGAATCGAATGAGTGTTGTTTGATCTTTGCCGCATCGCCAGCCCGCATCTTGCAAGGAGGGGGATTGCAACATCCAGAGTCCCACACGCCAGGAGAGGAGCAGACACACCTGCAAAGCGTCAGGAGGCACATAAGAGGCGGCTGGGGCTCCAGCGCGTGTTGTTTGATCTTTGCCGCATCGCCAGACCGCATCTTTGAAGAAGAGAAACTGCAACATCCAGAATCCCACGCACCAGGAGAGGAGCAGACGCACCTGCAAAGCGCCAGGAGGCGCATAAGAGTCGGCTGGGGCTCCCGCAGCACAGGAGCCCGTGTTGTTTTATCTTTGGCGCATCGCCAGCCCCCATCTTGCAAGGAGGGCAACTGCAAACATCCAGAGTCCCATGCACTAGAGGAGGAGCAAACACACCTGCAAAGCGCCAGGAGGCGCATAAGAGGTGGCTGGGGCTCCCACGTGTGTTGTTTGATTTTTGCTGCATCGCCAGACCGCATCTTGCAAGGAGAGGGACTGCAACATCCAGAATCCCACGCGCCAGGGGAGGAGCAGACACACCTGCAAAGCACCAGGAGGCGCATAAGAGTCGGCTGGGGCTCCCGCAGCGCAGGAGCCCATGTTGTTTGATCTTTGTTGCATCACCAGCCCGCATCTTGCAAGGAGGGGGACTGCAAACCTCCAGAGTCCTATGCATCGGGGGAGGAGCAGACACACCTGCAAAGCACCTGGATGTGCATAAGAGGCAGCTGGGGCGGGCTCCATCCACGCCCGTCGGAGCCTGGAAAACACTGAACTGGGCCTACCCTCTGACATTCTGGACTATATAACTCAATAAAAAGGTAATGTCACGAGATTTACAACTAATTGTAGAAATTAAATGCTGACTGTCCTTTTTACATATTGTATATCTATTAAAAATTAAGTTGGAAGTAATGGCAAAAAAGGAAGACCCGCGCCGATCAGACAGTAGGGAGTGTGGCAGGAACTTTTTTGACTAGGGCAGAATCGGTACTGATGCATGAGATTGCTTTCCTTGGACTCGTTACGCAGGGATACTCAGATAAAAGGTCTACATTATGGGATTTTCTTTCCTCGACACTCCCCAACACTGATTAGCGAGTGGACATTTTTACTGGGGAAGGGAGGACCAATTAAAACTGCTGTCCCAATGGAGGGGGGACCTAGAGAGTTAGCAACTTATAATAGATTTGCCCCCCTAAGTGACTTGAAACAGTGTGATTGACTGAAGTCACCATTATATAGAGAGCAGCAAGGGCCACCAGCTTCCCTCTCTAATGATAGCCAATCAAGTAAATTAGGGCCCGGTGATGGCAATCATTTAATAAAGATCCCACATATGGGTGGGAGGGTTAAAAATATGGCATCTGATGCAGGAGAGGAAAGGGATCAACCTGGAAATAGAGTGATATGCAAAGGGTTATCTGGTCAACATCATTGGGAAGGGTTTAGCTGGACATCGGCGCTCTGTCGCCGAGGCCGAACAAAATGGCGGCTACCCCTGGCCTGATGGCAGAATAGATCGGCGGGCAATCGGCGAGAGCTACGGGAACAGAAACGGCCTCTGATGCACATCTCCAACCGACCAGGGGGCATCCGTTCGAAGTCGCTGAGGGTGTAGCGACAAAGGGCGTCATCAGCCGCCAACAGAGGAGAGGAATGGAATCGGGAGTCCCCGATCCAAGATGGCGGAGCCCCGGAAATAAGCGCGACTGCGGAGGAAGAGCCAGCACAACTGGGAGTGGAGGAAGGGCACTGCCACGGACGGGCGGTACATCGGGCTGCCTACGGCTAAGACCGACTGCCGGACGACGAGTGGCTAGCACCGACTGAGGTGGGCTGGAAGTGCTGGCGGCAAGCAGTGCAGAGCGGAGGCACCGGCTGAAGATCGGGAGACGCCTGGCCGCCCGCTCGGGGCTGCGGAGTGGAGACGTGGCGGAGGCACTGCTGGTGGAGGAGGACACTGCCAACTGAGACCCGGTGAGTGGGGCGCGGCTGGCCTGGGCCCTCTATGGTGGTGGCAGGAGCGGAGGGCCGGCGGGTAGCGCTCTACAAACCGGGGGAAGTGAACCGGCGGTCCGGACGACCGAGCGGGAGCCCTGGTGACCAGAAGCGCCAGAACAGCAGCGGCTGAGGCTAAGGAAGGCCTACGGGGGTCCAGCGGGCACCGCACTGTACTGAGGCGAGGAGCAGAAACACATGTGCAGGCCATATTACGGCATCCCCCTTTACGAGGCTGGGGTAGCGGCAGAGGCTGCAGGCAGACGCTCAGGGGCAGCGGGCACCACTGGAATCCTGGCGCCGCACGAGGTGGCTCGATAAGGCGGACTGCTGATTGGGGTATGGTGGCCTCAGGGCTGCGCTGGATCACTGGCCTGAGTGTGGTCATCCTGAAGCAGGCGGCAGTGCGCTGCACCCCCGGAGGGGAACGAGAGAGGCAACAGTGGCGCCACGAGTTGCTGGATGGAGGAAATATCTATCGGCAAGGTGCGGTTGGGATGGTTGCTGCTGCTTGAAGTGGATACAGTCGCATAGTGACACAGGAAAGTGGATAGCAAGCTGGACATTGGCGAACGTTACCCACAGCTGGAGCATTTGGTGTGGGGAGGAATACTTGCTGTCGCGGCCTCGCACTGAAAGTTAGTACTGCTGGTGGCACTGAGGGACGGTGGCGCAAGAGTAAGGGGCGGCGGAGTGACCTGCAGATCTCTGACCTCACTAACATAGCCCCTTCTGACCGGGGCTCGGTGCAGACTCAGACCAGCATGGTTAAGACCAAGGGGAAGCAGGAGGGAACTATGGATCCCGAGACGCAGGAGCAAACTCCGCAGGGACCTGTGGACTTGCAGCAACAGCTAGATCGCATACTGGAGGCCATCTCAGCGACCCGAGAGACTTTAAGACAGGATATAGCCCAAGTGGCGACGGGACTGGGACTGTTGCGAGCGGATCATGCAAAGCTCACTGACAGGGTGAAGACCACTGAGGATACGCTGCAAGCTCTGGCCCCGGCTCAGGCGGCTCTGGGGGGCACGGTGGCGAACGCTCTGGAGTGCATACAGGCACTGGAGAAGAGGGCTGAGGAGGCGGAGGGCAGGAATAGGCGTAATAACATACGCGTGGTGGGCCTACCTGAAAAAATAGAAGGGAGCGACATGGACCCATGGCTACAAACAAAGGTGGCCCCCGAGGGCCTCTCTACCTTCTTTACGCTCGAGCGGGCGCATCGTGTCCCTGCGCGTCCCCCAAGGCCGGGCTGCCCGCCACGACCAGTGGTGGCGGGGTTACTGCATTACAAAGATAGGGACCTCTTGCTTCAGAGGGCGCGTCGAGATGGTCCATTTGAGGTGGATAACAGCAAAGTGACCATATTCCCGGACTACACATATGAGACGCAGCGACGTAAGACGTCCTTTCTGTCAGTTAAGCGGGAGCTCAGGGCTGAGGGGATACAGTACTCGCTGCTCTTTCCAGCTAAGTTACGGGTCATATTGGACGGAACTGCACACTTCTTTGGGACGCCTGACGAGGCAGGGGCGTGGCTGGAAACTTATAAAGCAGGGACTGACCGCACAGAGCACCAGGCCTTGGAGCAACAGAAGACCACTCAGGTCCGAAAGTCCCAGCGGCTACGTCGACGACGCCAAGGCTCGCAGAAACCTTCGACTTCCCAGACAGGCGAGGAAAGGCAAGCAGCACTGCAAGCAGTGAAGGCGCTCTCTGAAACGCAGAGCAGTGTGTCGCTGCAGAGCACTGAATCGGAGAGGCATAAAACATGTTCAGAAACTGAATTGCCAGAGACAGACAGTGTCCAGGGACCGAAAGTGACGCCAAGTACTGCAGACGGGGTTTTGGATGCCTGAACTGAAGCAGTCTCACTAAGTTGACGGAGGCAGAGGTTGCCGGCCAGGTTGGGTCGATGGACTCCTGATATTTGACCATGAGGCTCGGATGCTTTGGACTTCCAATATGGGGTCATGGCGACGGGGGTGGAGGGCTGGCGTAGCTAACTGTCGGGCCGGAGCTCCACCCTACTAGCCCATAAGGCACAGCTGCAGTGGCTATTGCGGAAAGTATTTGAATGTTTGTGTTGTTTGCTAGTGTTTGGATGGGGACTGATGCACTGCTGTTAGGTCCTGTTCTTGGGGGGAGGGAGGGAGGGTTGGACATGTTGGTTTGCAATGGGGAACGTCTGGTGTGGGTGGGTGCACAATATTGATTGGAGGGAGTTGGTCCTTTAGCGGTGGGGGCATTACCTGAATTACTGTGCATTTCCTGGAATGTGTGCGGCTTGCACACTATGACGAGGCGGCACAAAGTCCATGCGTACTTAGTTAGGAGGGGAGTTCAGATAGCATTCCTCCAGGAGACTCATCTCACCAAAGCGGAAGGGCAGGCGCTACAGCGTAGGTGGAGGGGCCAGGTCTTTTACACGTCATACTCGGGATTTGCGCGAGGAGCATTAATATGGGTCCGGGCTGGGGTCCCCTTTCAGGTTACACGGCAGCTGGTGGACCCGGGGGGTAGATACGTAGCGGTGGAGGGACGACTGAATGGGAGGGACATCACACTGTGTAGCCTTTATGCACCAAACACTGGCCAGGCACACTTCTTTGAGCACCTGTCGAGAGCCCTAGCACACTGTTTCATTAACCCGATCATGGTGGGCGGTGATTTTAATTCCCTGACGGATGTCGGCTTGGATAGATCTCACCCTCCGCTGACGGACTCGCCGGTGCGCCGGCTGACTCGGGCTAGGGTGGACTGGCAAGACAGGTGGGGATTGGTGGAAATCTGGCGTAATCAACACCTCCGCGACCGCAACTATTCCTTCTTTTCGGCTCTTCATGAGCTCCACGTTCGCATAGACGCGATCCTGTGTTCGGGGTCGGTGGCTCCTCTGGTGGGACGCTCAGAGTACCTTACCAGGACACTATCGGACCATAATCCATTGTTGGTCTCTCTTAAATGGGAATCAGCTACATCGTCCATTCCGACGTGGCGGTTACGTCCGGAGGCCCTGGAGGACTGAGCCTACCAAGCTGCGATACGGGAAGGAGTAGAACAGTACTTTACAGAGAATGCCGGAACGGCGTCGACTAGAGCAGTGGAATGGGACGCCTTTAAGGTCGTGGCTCGAGGGATCTGTATTAGCAAATACTCAGGGATGAGGAAGGCATTGTTGGCGGACATAGTCAAAGCCGAAGAGCAGTTGAGAGTATTGGAGCAACAGCGACCAGAACAGCTGAAGTTGCAACCGCGGCTACTGGCAGCAAGAGAGCAGGTGGAGTTGGAGGTAGATAGGTTACATAGCTTTGACCATAAAAAATATATGGAGAAGGCACATGCGGAGGGAGATAAGGCAGGGGCGCTGTTGGCATGGATGGCGGACCCGGACTCGAAGGGGGGTCCTATACTAGCGATAGAGACGGACCCTGACACCACGGTGTATACCCAGCACGAGATTATGACATGCTTCCATGATTATTATGAGGTACTATATGAGAGTGGCTTACGAGCGGACAGCAACGAGCTAGTTGAATATTTGGAGGAATATCAGACCCCACGAGTGGAGGAAGAACAGGCTGAACTACTGAGAGGGGACATAACGCTGGCCGAGGTACGAATGGCAATCAAACAAATGGCTCGGAACAAAACGCCAGAAGAGGACGGGCTCCCGGTGGAGTTCTATGCGCAATATATTGATCTTCGCGTCTCCTGGAAATATATAAGGAGGCTAGAGAACAGGGTCACCTGTCATCCTCTCTGCAGGAAGCACTGATTATCCCTCTTCTAAAACCGGGAAGGAACAGCAGGGATGTCTCGTCCTATAGGCCGTTATCCATGTTGACGACGGACTATAAGATACTGACCAAGATTTTGGCTAATAGGCTCCTGCCATACATGACCGCCCTCGTGCACCCAGATCAGGCCGGGTTTATCCCAACCAGAAAGACCTCTATGAATATATGCCGGCTCATGGGGATAATGGGTGCGGACCATCATGGACTGGACGCACCAGCGGTGCTCTCCTTTGATATAGAGAAGGCCTTTGACAGCCTGGAATGGCAGTATCTCTATGCGGTGTTGGACATGTTTGGTATGGGCCCGCAGTTTGGAGCTTGAGTCAAGGTTCTCTATTCTTCGGCGGTGGCTAGGGTACGACTGGGGCGACTGATATCTGATCCATACCCGGTCGAGAGAGGGACGAGGCAGGGGTGCTCGCTGTCCCCGCTGCTGTTTGCCTTGGCAATGGAGCCCCTAGCTATACGGGCGAGGTCGGGACAGTACTATGATGGGCTTTGGCAGAGATCCATATCGCACCGCATCCCATTATACACTGACGATCTCTTATTATACTTGGAGAACACGGGAGTGGCACTGCGGGAAGCAATTGAACTGTTGTCCCGGTTTGGAGATCTCTCTGGGCTCAGAGTAAACTGGAGGAAGACACGCCTTCTGCCGGTCCGCCCGAATGTGGAGATTCCAACTCTCCCTCAGGACATACAATGGGAACCAAGCTGCATTACATATTTAGGAGTTTGAGTGTACCATGGCGCCGCGGATGTCTTGGAAGGGAATGTTGGACGATGCATACGAGCCCTGAAGGGCAGCATGGCATTCTGGTCCACACTCCCGCTGTACGTACTGGGAAGGATAGCTTTGCTTAAAATGGTGGCGACTCTTCCGGTATGGATTCAGCCGGCAATGTTCAGGGGACTGAGGTCGATGGTCATAGGCTTTCTATGGGGTGCAGGTAGCAGACGTGTTGCCCTGGACAAGCTGATACGACCCAAACATGAGGGGGGCTGGCGGTACCGGATTTTGAAATCTACTATCTGGCGACGCAGCGACAGATTCTTACACAGGCGGTCGCTGCGGAGTTCCGGGGCCCTGACCGAGTGCAGGGTACAGGGATTCCGAGGCATGTTCTTTCGTATATAGTACTACAACAAGCGCTCCAGCCTAGGGATCTATCACTGGAAGAAACTACTTTGAGGGCATGCTGGAACCGTAGTCAGCGTAGGGCAGGAGTAATGCACCCGTACGCTCCGGAGATTCCGCTGGGGATGCTGACGGCGCTTCCCCACGGAGGCGACTGGTCTGCTCTGGAGGACTGGGAGAGGCTGGGCCTCCAGATGGTGGGAGACCTGTATGAGGAGGGTGAAATGCTGGCCTTTGAGGCCTTGCATGACAGGTATGACCTGCCACTGGGCGACTTCCTGGTCCATGCTGTAGTGGTGGCGGCGATCAAGAGACATTGGCGGCGGGGCCACGCCGAACCGCAGACGACGTTGGCATGCCAGTATGTGGTAATGGCGGCGGGGACTGTGAAGGCTGTCACCTGCCTGCACTCCAGAATATTGCGTGAAGGGCTGCAGCCCTTGACAGCTTTAAAGACCAAATGGGAAGAAGGGGTGGGTAAACCCATACCGGACACGACATGGGAGAGTATCATTCAACGGACATGGAAGGGCACAAGAAATGTGAGGCTGCAATTAATACAGTTTTTCGTCCTGCACCAGGCCTACATGACACCAGGGAAGATTCAGAAATATTTCCAGGTGCACGATGCGGCATGCCCAAGGTGCTTAGTGGAGGGGGCGGACCTAGACCACATGCTCTGGCACTGCCCGAGATTGGGAGATTATTGGGTACAGGTGGGTGACCTGTTGAACGAAGTTACAAGCAGAGAGTTAACTTATGATATGGCCACGTGCCTGCTGCTCTGGTTCCCCCACACGCCCAAAACGAAAATCCCGAGTAAGTTTATTGATCTGGGGCTCATATTAGCGAAGAGAGAGATCACCTTACATTGGAAGTCGAAGGAGGGCCCGTCATATCAGCGATGGAAGGCGGACCTTACTAAATGGGCGCAGAGTGAGGGCGCTGTTCGCCTGAGGCAGGCACAACATTCAGGCCAAGACAATATTCTGGAGCATGCCAGAGCATGGGGGGTGTTGACGCAGGCACTATCTGTTCTGCCGCAAGAAGAAGAGGATTAAGGGCAGGATTGCGCACTTACCAATTACGGCTGATAAAAAGATGCGCACTCTTCGCTGGAGACCGCTTAACACTTGAGATATCCTCACGATTACGCACACCCACACCACACAGGGAGGGAGGGGAGGGACGTATCATTGTTGGGGTAAGTTGAGGTGTTGTTGAAGGGGAATGCACCGATTGAGTGTGTCAGATATTGCAGTTTGTTGTATGCTGATGTACCTTCAATAACATGGGTTTGTGGGGAGAAAAAGAAAAGACTGTAGCATATCGTTATTGCATATCATTGTACTGGGTTGATTTGATTTTCTGCAGTCGCTAATAAACAGTTTAAAAATAAAATCATTGGGAAGGGTTTGTCTTAGCAACCTGGAATGTGAACGGGTTTAAAAATAAGGTCAAGAACATCGACTGGGTTAACTTTATTTCCCGTTATGATATTGTATGCGTTCAGGAAACCTGGTGTGTAAATTCTGTACATATTGATGGTTTTTCTTCCCATTTCCTTCCAGCAACTGGCTCGAAATCAGGCGGAGCAAAAGGGGGCTTGCAGATACTTATTTCGAATAAAATACCTTGAATGGTTAAAAAAGTTGTATTAGTGGAACCTCATGCCCAGATTTTATGGCTAAGCAAGAAGGGAGAGAAAGACCTTATCTTAGTAATTTTTTATAATAATATTTTCGACTCTGAACGTATTAACGTGGTAACAGCCCTTGATTGGCAACTAGAAACTTTTTTAGCAACAATTAGTACAGATCATACCCTACTATGGACAGGAGATTTTAATATACAGGCATGTAATGCTTCAAACCTGCAGACATGCTGCCCTATTCATGGTGACAGGAACAAAACTGACCATTTTTGCCATAGTGAGTAGGGGGAAGCCTTAAACCAGATGGTATCCAAATACGATCTCCTCTTACTCAGGGGAGACTATGGCCAAGACGGGGTGGTATTCCCAACTTTTTTAGGGAGAAATATGTACTCGGCTATTGACCACATTATTAGTGTCTACCTCGGATATATTAAGGTGTGGAAACCCCATTGTCGTCCCCTCCATTCTGAGTGACCACAACCTACTGGCTTTACCTTTCTTCCTTTGGGGCACAAAGGGCGAAGCTTTTTACCATAGCGGACAATATTACCCCATTTAGGAATAATGGAACTAGAATAAAGTGGACGGGCACTGACCACAGTAGGATGCTAAAGCAAATAATTATACAAAACCAGGGGGGAAATCGCCTATTGCCTTCAGGACGATATTTCCCCAATTGTATTATTAAGTCATTTTAACTGCAGCTCCATGTATATTAAAGCACTTTTAGCTAGGCAGCCCAGTAACGCAGCTAAAAACAAGAAGGGGTGGTTTGACAATACCTGTACCAAAGCATTCCAGGTGCTCAAATATGCACTATCCCAAACATGCGAGATGCATTGGTGATCAAATCCCTAAGACAAGAATATAAAATAGCTCTAGTAACTAGGAAAAAGGTACTACAGAAAGAAGCATGGGATAACCTGATAATCTCAACTGAAACAAGGAACAGCAAACTCTTTTGGGACACTGTAAATGCCCCTTTTTAAAAAAATTATGATGTGCCAGAGTTTGGTTCATTTATCCCGCCAGAAAAATGGGTGGCACACTTCTCTGGAATCTTCAACAACACTGAGGAGATAGTGGGAGGATTAGATAGAGATGTTCATGAAGAGAGGATTTGCATCTTAGATATCACACGTGCAGAGGTCGTACTGGCAATCCAGGAGAGTGCTGGGGGCGGGCACCAGGTCCCGACGGATTCCCAGTAGAAGTCTATAAATCGGAACCGGATTTATGGGGACCTATTCTAACTAGAGTGTTCAATTCAGCCGCAAAAGAAACACCACCACAAACATGGGGTGAGTCTATTATTGTCCCGATATATATAAAAAGGGGGACAAAACTGAACCAAAAAATTATCGCCCGATTTCCCTCCTGGATACCTCTTTAAAAGTCATGAGTAAGGTCTTACTTAAAAGGTTGGAAGGATGGGCTGAAGAGTATCACATCCTAACGCCTGTGCAGTATGGGGTCCGGAAATGTCTGGGGACAATTGAACAATGCCTTAACCTGGAGCTACTCATCGGCAAATACACTGAGGCAACGACGGGTTCCCTTTATCTATGCTTTGCCGATTTGAGTAGTGTCTTCGATTTAGTGGCCCGCAACTTACTATGGCAAACCTTGATCGACTTGGGAGCACCATGGGCAATTGTTAACTTCCTCTCACGCTTATACGAAAAACTAATTAGCGTTGTTCGTTTTGGCCCCCAGGCAGAATGTCCCGCTAAATTTAAAGTGGGACGGGGTATACGACAAGGATGCGTGCTAGCCCCAATTTTATTCTCCCTTTTTATTAATGAGGTTGATACTTATCTACAGAAAATTCAAGTTGATGTACCCAGGGTGGCTGGTCATCTGATACCTGTATTATTATATGCGGACGACGCAGTACTATTGGCACGGACCCCAGTAGGCCTCCAAAGATGGATGGATGGTTTCTTAAGTTTTATGGAACAACGGAGAATGGTAATCAACAAATCCAAAATGTTTACAATGATATGTCGGCCTAAAAAGAAACCTTGTAGAACCTTTCATATAGATGGTACCCCAATTTGTACAGTAAACTCGTTCTCCTACCTTGGTATACTGTTTTCAGATAAAAGTACATGGTCCCAACATATCATAAATACAAAAGTAAAAATGAGTGGGGCCAATCAAGGGATTTTTAAATTTGCTGCCAAATTGGTCTATCGACCAATTAAGGAGATGGTTACCATTTATAAAGCTAAAGGAGTAAGTACTACTATATATGGGGCAGGACTTTGGGGCTACACAAATAGCGCTGTGGTACAAACTGAAGAAAATTGCTTCATAAAACGCTTGTTGTCTTTACCATCCTCTGTATCAAATACCATTGCACATGATGAGGTGAGGCTGCAATTTTTAGAGGACATCTTGATGGCAGGACCCTTATTATTATGGGCACAAATCTGGAAACATGAAGAAACTGCTTTTACCAGATCCATCATTTTAGACTGCTTAAACCTGAATGATGCCCCGAAAATTTCCTGGTTGTCTTATATTAACACTACACTGGGAAATCTATATATGTCTGTGGGGACCCTGAAAAAATACTAACTATTAAAAAGAAAGAACTTAAGGCCTCCTTCCTGTCATTTAGACAAAACCGTAGAGCAAAAATGGAATTGAGTAAACCAACTGTGGCTCTATACAAAACATTTGTGTTAGAAGAGGGAATTAATGGTTACCTATTGCATGTGACTCATGCACAGCTTAGGTTTGTTTTATTGAGGCTGAGATGTGGTATTGTACATTGCAGTGTCGTTTTCCCAAAAATGAAGACACGTCTTTTAGATAAGGTACCCTGCTCATGTGATAATAAGAGTAAACAAAGCATGCTGCACTTTATGTTGTTCTGCAAATTATATTGTAATTTTAGGAATTTTTATTTGAAGCCCCTGTTTGTTAACCATGGCATCAGGTCCCATAAATTGGCTATGAAATTCCTTGTAAGTCTAGAGGATCATTTGACATGTCATAACACTGCCCTGTTTATTTTAAAAGCAATTACCACAAGGGAAAGCTTTGTGTTATAAACTAGTAATGGATGACATCAATGTCTGTATCTTTAAATATGTGCCAATTTTTATGTATTATATTGTCTGTGCTTTTATGGCTGTTTTTTAATAGTCAAATAAAGATTTTGATGATGAAGATGAGTGTCAATGCTTTGCAATCGCACTGTCATTTTCTTTCCTGAACAAAATGTGTCACATTGTTCTTCTATGCACAAAATCATTCAAACCTGTTTATAAAAAATAATGAATGCGGGGCCTTTAAAAATGCTTGCAGAATTTTTAAAATGCTATTAAGAAGTAAAGCCCACAAGGAGGGCCGACCGCCTCGGCCGATGGTGGTCAAATTGCTGCACTATAACGACCGCGATTTGTTGATACAGAGGGCACGGTCCCAGGGCCCCTTCCAAGTGGACAACAACAAAGTCACGGTCTTTCCGGATTACACGCAGGAAGTTCAGAAAAGCAGAGCATCCTTCTTATCAGTGAAAAAGGAACTGAGAGATGAGGGGATCCAATACTCCTTGCTCTTTCCTGCCAAACTGAGAGTGATCCTTGATGACAGGACCCACTTCTTTCAGACTCCTGACGAGGCATGGTCGTGGCTTGAACTGTATCGTGCAGGGACGGATCGTGCGCACAAAAGCGGAAGGGAACGGCAGAAGCCGGTCCGGATCAGAAAGTCACAGCGCATCCACTCCCGGAATAAGCTCAAAAGGGCCGAGTGAGAAGCACAAATGCCAGCTGACAGGAGGGGAGCGCTGGATGCAATGGCGACCATCACAGGATCGCAGCAGGAGAAAACATCCGGAGGATCGGAATCGGAGGAGGAGGGAGAGAAATCCGGAGGCGACGACTCAGACACAGGGAGTGCAAGGGGACCGGCGGTCACACCACAAACTTCGGATGGCTTGTTTAATGAGTGAGGCTTGAGAACATTGAACAATTCCGAGGTATCTGTTGGTACAGACTCTCCAGATCTTTATTGGACTACCAGGTATGGGGCTGTACAAGCAGTATGGGACTGTGGGCGCGGGGCGGGAGCTCTGCCTACCCTGGATCGGCGCTCCATCGACCTCCTGAGGCCCTTAAGGCCTTCTCTGGTGACGACCACAGGTTAGAATAATGTGTGGGGTGTTGGAGGTTTGGAACGGGTCTGAAGCTGGGTTATTAGGTCCTGTCCTGGGGAGAGGGGTTTGGGGTGTTGTGGGGGATGTTTTGAAGGGGGTATACAACTGCTGCAATGCGGGGGATAATTGTTGGCTAGTGCCACTGTGCAGAAAAGTACATCATGGGGACGTTACCTAATTTGAAATGTGTTACATGGAATGTCCGAGGTATTCGTACGATGGTGAAACGTCATAAGGTGCATGCCTATCTGGTGAGGCGGGGCGTACAGATAGCAATGCTTCAGGAAACTCATTTGACCAAGAAAGAGTGCGGGGCTTTACAGAAGAGGTGGAGGGGTCAGGCATTTGGCAAAACATACTCAGCATTTGCCAGAGGGGTGCTAATAAGGATAAGGGCGGGTACGCCATTCCAAGCGACGAGTCAGCGGGTGGATCCTGAGGGTAGATATGTAGCGGTTGAGGGGCGACTTTATGGCAGAGAGGTGGTCCTGTGTAATATATATGCCCCCAACTCCGACCAGGCCCACTTCTTTGAGGGTTTAACGCGCTCGCTGGCCTATTTCTTGGCGGGCCCTATCTTACTGGCGGGAGATTTCAATTCAATTACTGATGTGCAGCTGGATAGGTCGCACCCGCCACTGGTCGATTCCTCTGTGCGCAGGCTAGCAACCCACAGGAAGGAATGGCAGGAGAGGTGGGGATTGGTAGATGTGTGGAGGGAACAGCATCCTGAGATCAGGGATTACTCCTACTGTTCCACACTTCACGACTTACATGTTAGACTAGACTCAGTGTTGTGTAGTGGCCCCCTGGCGGCTGTGGTGACCCATTCTGAATATTTGACTAGGACCATTTCGGATCATAATCCCTTGTTGATCTCAATGCAGTGGCAGCAGGCGAGATCGGCGGTTCCATCATGGCGACTGCGGCCGGATACACTGGAAGATCTGGTGTTTAGCGACATGGTTCGACAGGGCATTGACTGCTACTTTAAGGAAAATGGAGGCTCAGCCACGACCAGGTCAATAGAATGGGATGCCATGAAAGTAGTGGTGAGAGGGGTATGCATGGGTAGGTTTTCGAATGCGAGAAAGACAGTCTTGAATGATCTTGCGAAAGCAGAAGAGGTGTTGAGGGGGTTGGAGCAGCGAAGGCCTGAGCGGCCGGATTTACAGGAGCAACTGATGCAGGCTAAAGAAGTGGTGGCGACTGAGACGGAACGGCTGCGGTGCTATGATTATAAGTTGTATGTTGTTAAGGTACATGAGGAACGAGATAAAGTGGGTACGCTCCTTGCCAAGCTAGCTGATCCAGAACCTAGGGGGTGCCCGGTCATGAGTATAAGAAAGGAGGATGGGGATGTAGTCTACTCTCAATCAGCGGTCCTGGCGCGCTTTCAGTCCTACTACACGGGACTGTATGAATGCCACCTAGAGGCGGAGGCCTCGGAGATAGGCGAATACCTGGATCCGATCCCACTACCGGTGATGGATAGCGAAGAGGCGAGAGAACTGGGGGGCCCCATAACATTGGCAGAGATAAGGGGGGCAATTAAACACATGGCACGGAACAAAACCCCAGGGGTGGACGGGTTACCGATAGAATTTTACGCCAAATTTGTTGATACACTAGCGCCCAGACTGCTGGTGGTGTACACGGAAGCAAAACAGGTGGGGTACTTGCCTGAATCCATGAGGGAGGCACTGGTGGTGCCGCTGCTGAAGCCGGGCAGAGATGCGTTGGATGTGACTTCTTACCGACCATTGTCTATGTTAACGGTGGACTATAAGATCTTGAGTCGCATCCTAGCTACCAGGTTACTGCCACACATGACCACTCTGGTGCATAGGGATCAAGCGGGATTTATCCCGACTAGGAGCACTTCGATGAACATATGTCGTCTGATCCGAGTCATAGATGGCGCAGAGGCATCGGCTCTTGATCCCGTGGTACTGGCGGTTGATATCGAAAAGGCCTTCGATAGCCTCGAGTGGGAATACCTGGATGGGGTGCTGTTGAAATTTGGGGTCGGAGAAGGTTTTCGGAGATGGACGAGGGTGCTTTATTCGTCGGCGAAGGCGCGAGTACGACTGGGGCCTATTGTATCTTCGGCTTACCCGGTTTGTAGGGTAACGAGACAGGGCTGCTCACTGTCCCCTCTGCTGTTTGTTTTGGCGATGGAGCCGTTGGCGGCACAGGCACGATCAGGCGCCATGTATAGTGGGATCGCGCAAGGGCCAGAGTCGCATTATATATCACTATACGCTGATGATCTGTTATTGTATCTAGCGGATCCTGGGCGGTCACTAGAGGGTGCAGTGGATATGCTGGGTAGATTCAGGCAGCTGTCAGGTCTCAGGGTGAATTGGACTAAGACCTGTGTATTCCCATTGCGGAAGAGTACGCTCTGTCCACAGCTAACGAGAGAGGTGGTGTGGGAGCCCTCCTGCTTCACCTATTTGGGGGAGCGCATTTATCATGAGGCTGTGGACCTCTTGGAGGGGAATGTGGAGCGTTGTATTCGCGCGCTGAAGGGTTGCATGGATTTCTGGGCCTCCCTCCCTCTGTCGGTGTTGGGTCGAGTGGCATGTTTGAAGATGGTGGCACTCCCGCGACTGCTCTATTATTTCCGGACGCTACCGATATGGATCCCGCAGAGGATCTTTAAATACCTGAAGACGCTGGTGACCAGCTTCCTTTGGGGCCATGGACGGCGCAGGGTGGCACTGGGTACTCTGACTAGACCCAAGTCCGAAGGGGGGATGGCCGTTCCCGACTTTGAATTATACTATCTGGCGGCACAACTCCAGGTATTAACACAAAATATTGCCAGAGAATTCAGGGGTCCTGAGTATGAATGTGGGATTGGCATCCAGAGGTGTGTTTTGTCGTATATAATAATGCAACAGAAACTGGATATGAGGGAGCTTACGATAGAGGAAAGTACGCTTAAATTATGTTGGAATAGGAGCTTAAAAAGAGCAAAAAGAGACCGGCCGTATGCACCGGAGATACCGCTGGGAATGCTGACCGCGCTGCCTCATGGGGGCGATTGGTCCCAACTATTGGCATGGGAGGAGCTGGGCTTGCAGGTGGTGGGGGATCTGTATATCGATGGGACGTTAGTCCCATATCAGACGCTACAGGAGCAATTTGGCTTGCCGGACGGAACTTTCCTACTGCATGCGGCAGTGGTGGCAGCGATGCAGCGACATTGGAGGGGAGGGTTGGCAGAGCCGGAGGTGACCATGGCATGCCAATATGTGGTGATGTCAGCGGGCACTGTCAAAGCAGTGACTTGCCTCCATAATAGAATGCTGAATGAGGGACTGGCGCCACTGCTGGCACTGAAGTCGCGATGGGAGGTCAGCATAGGCAAGCCCATACCGGACACTGTCTGGAACCAGGTGTTGCGTCGGACGTGGAAGGGAACGAGGAACGCACGATTTCAACAGGTGCACTTTTTCATTGTCCATAGGGCGTACCTGACCCCGGAGAGGTTGAAACGGTATTTCCAGGTGCTCGATGCCATGTGCCCGAGATGCTTGGCGCCTGAGGTTGATCTGGATCATCTGTTATGGGGATGCCCGAAGCTGGGGGCGTACTGGCCGGAAGTGGGGGAACTCCTGAATGCAGTAACGGATAGGGAGGTAGACTTTGATATGGCGGCATGTCTGCTCCTCTGGTTCCCTCATACTAAGAAGACAAAAATAACGAGTACATTTATTGATCTGGGAATCATGTTGGCACAAAGAGAGATAACTTGGCACTGGAAGTCTAAAGAAGGCCCATCAGTAAGGAGATGGATGAATGAGCTGTTGAAGTGGTCAGGCTTTGAAAGTGTAATCAGAATGCGACAGGCCACTAGGACTGGCAATGAGAAATGCTTGGAGCTGGCGAGGGCCTGGGAGATGGTGGTCCAAGCGCTGCGTGATTATATGACGGACGAGGAAGAGGGAGAGCAGTGATAGGACTGAGCTCCATGTAGACTAAATGATTGCGCGTGGATCCTGATGGGTGGCGTGCTTCGGTGCTAGGACGGATTATAGGTGCCCGCATTAGCAGCAGTTGAGGGGGGGTGGAGGGGGGGGGGGCGTTCTTGAGAATGGTAGTTAAGCACCGCGACATAGTTTAGAAGAACCAGATGGGCCTGGAATGATGTGGACAAGAACTGTTGAAGATGACCCAGGGTGCAATCTGGGTCTCGATGGTGCAAGGGGGGGGCGGGCTTTAGGGGGGTAAAAGCAGATACTACATGGTGCAACTGACCTGACGCCCGAGAAGGGCATACACTGAGGCATCTTCTGGAGAACAGAAACTTGGCGCGCCGCCCAGCCTCCGGGATGTGGGCTAAATGGCTGTGTAGTGTATTTATGTCACTTCAACCTTCGTGATGCCATAAGTGTAATGGTTGGTCTATTCTGAGGTCTTGTTTCTAATTCTGCAATAAAAATAAATTAAAAAAAAAAAAAAAAAGAAGTAAAGCCCACAATAATACAGTGTGGGACACCATCTCTTTATTGAGGGGCGTATAAATGACCAGAGAAACCGCTGGCTGTACAGTGCAACCTTGTGTCCTGCAGAATGTGGGAATGTGGAAGTAGCTCAGAGGTGCACAATATACTTAAATTATAGTGTTCCCACATAGAATGTTTAACTTGGCTATGTAAAAGTAACAACATAAAATTCAAAACATTATTTAATTAAACAATGCTATGCACGGTTTATGAATGCAGAGTTCCCTTTAAACTAAATTTCAACTTTAACTTAAAACTTGTCGTAAACAATTACTATTAAGAATATATATAGAGCAACCAGCCTTGTAAAACAGCATAATTTCTCTTGCAAGTTGTGCCTTCTACTAGGGGCATTTTTAAGTCTCGCAAACTGACAGCTGTAGCTGTCAGCTGACAATTGACCCATTGTATCCTGCATACCTTTGGGTCTGATCTTGCCCATGATGCAAAGGCTTTATTGTCTATCGCAGTTTCCTGCTATTGATTGGATGGCTTCCTCCCCATTCATGTGTTTGTCCAGCTGAAAAGAACATTTCTGTCTGAACATATTTTATTTTAATGCTTTGTATTCTTCCACTGCTTAAGTCAAATCTTTCATTGCAGTGCACAAGGGACTATTCCATCTCCTTGTCTCCTTTACTCTCCTTGATCTGCCTGCTCCCCTTATCCCCTGCTCTGTTTATTTAACTTTCCGCTCTCCCCCACCACTGTCCATCACTACTACAGCTGCTGGAGGCGAGCTATGCCTGTACAAAGGCTCAAGCATGCTTCCTTATAAAAAGAATTAGGAGATGACCACCCGATCTTGCAGATGCAAGTAAAGAAGCAGGCAGGTGCTGCGGAGGTGCCGCGTTTCAAATGTGCTATATTCTCGACTATGCGTCTCAGGGATAGAGGAGTCGGGTAGGTGCAGACACGCTGTCCGCATGCCGGGAATATAGCAAGTTTCAAAAGCGCCACCTCCTGATGAGTCCTGCCTACTTTAGGTCGGACCCGGAACAACACACACACAGTAGGTAGCACCAAGGTGCACCAACTCAGTGTGGGGTAGTTTATTCACTATATGTTTCTTGTTGTTTGTCCTGATGAAGTGCCCCGGATCCTTATGACCAGTTGAGGCACGAAACATGATGACACACTTGTGAAGGAGTGACCATAATTAGGTCCCTCCCTTGAGACGGAAGGAGTGTCCCCTACTTAATCTCAACATTCAGACTACTTGGGTTCCTTTTAAACCCTGAGGTAGCACTCACCTACCATAGGTTTTTATCCCTGGAAGGGCAATCCTCTCATTAAAGTATAGTGTAGGATCTCCCTTACTAGTGGTTTCCCTTAATTGACAACCCATTCACGTCATGAGCCACCTCACCCGCACTCATCACACGGCAGCCTCAAAAAGATCTCCGCCAAAGTGACCTTTCGGGGGACCCATTGGGCATTGCAAAGCTGGCCCAACGAGAAGCACTGCTCTACGATGAAGCATGACTACCTTTAGGGAATGTGTGAGGGCAACATAAACAGTCCTGCTGACTGTCCTGTTCCAATACTCTGGCCCTGGTACTCTTCACCTAAAGTTCATATTGCATCAGATCGCTAGTGAATGAGTTGTAAAACATAACCCTCCATTTTTGTTAAGCCTGCTTGTTTGCTCAATCTTTGGTGAAGCAGAATATTAATAAAATGGCTTGGTGTCTAATAAATGGAATGAAGTCAAAGCATGACATTTTTAGTATTGTTGCGGGAAGCACAAACAGAATGATATTTAAAATCTTGAAAATGATCATTTCTATTCATCAAGCCCATTTGCTCTTTTCTAGTTTTCTGCAATTTACTAAGCTCTTTGAATTGACACAAGTACCTGAATTCTCTCCAAATTTAATAGGGCTCAATTCAGTCACAATATTATTTGGAAGCCTAAGTGCGCAAAAATATAACAATAGTTGACATAATTTAGCATTTTTATGGCCAGCACAAACACGACGATAATTGAAATAGTGAATATTGCTAATTTCTATTCATCAAGTCTTCCATTTTAAACAGCCCTACAGAAAGTGTGTGTGCCTCCCTTCCCATGTATTCTTCTCTAGAGTTTTCTGCAATTTCCTAAGCTCTATTGAATTTACAAATGTATCTCACTTTTCTCCAAATGCAACAGGGCCGATTCATTCACAGTATTATTTGGACGCCAAGTACACAAAAAGTCACACCTGTTGACGCAATCTCTAGGTTTTGTTCTCAGCGCCAGGATTCAAAAAACGAGTTCATTCTTTTTAGCATGTCATATTCGGGTCAGAGTTGCAGCTCTGCACGCAATTTGTTGTCCTAAGCCAGTAAAACAGCAGACAACCCTGAAGACAATTTTAGCTCTGTGTCTGAGAATCCAAATACAGCTACTAATGTCTCCTGGAAACCTAGGCACTCTCTGTATTGTAAAGGATATTGACTCTACTATAGAGTATTGCAGACTGAAATGTATTATGTGCTGATAGCATGGGCAACGATAGGAAGTCAGACTCCATTCTCTTGAAATGCTGCTTTCACCACTGAAAGAATCTAAAACACCGTTCTTGACAGGCAGTGGAGTGATGCAGTGGGGGGGATGCTGAGACCAAGTGAAAAGCTGGGCCTGTGTAGCCTATTAAGAACGTGAAATAAAAAGTAAAAGGAAATCTCTAATATTCATATTTTCTAGGGCCAATTACATAAGCAGGAATCTTTTCTTGGTGGGGCATAATTTATAATACACTCATTCTACAAAACGAAGACCTTATTGACAGTGGCCTGCTGCTCAATGAGATAATCGTCGAACCCGACGAAATCCGACTTAAAGGTGTTCGGAACTTATCAGGTGAAATTATTTTACCTTATCACGCATTTTATTTGACTGCAATTTTTCCCCTGTCAAATTTTGAGCTGTCAAAATTTATCTGTGAAAAAATGTAGGGTTGCGATGCTAAATGCCAATCTCATAAATCTAGTATAATTGTTAACCGCATTTACTGCACAATTTATTGAGCATCAGAGATTAAGGCCTTAGTTGACAAGTGCTTTTGCTTGAAAATAGGAGGGAATATTATTGGAACACTTGAATGTTGAGAGATGTGTATGAGAAAGCGTTTTTATCAATTAAAAATAAGGCTTATTTGTGTGTGTTTAAGTTAGCATAACTAAGCCGCCAAATACATTTACTAGGCCTTTTCTTTGTCTGCTTTGACAACTGAAGTCAACATTGTTTTTTAAGTTGCATGAAAAGTTTCCTACCCGCAGAATTTTCTCTTTTCAGTGATTTTGCTTTTCCACAAAATGGTTCAAATGGGCTTTCTTACATTCATGGAGAAACTTCTTGAGCTGTAACTAACTTTGTACCTTTGAAGGAAGCCATGCTGGAGATGGTCTGTAAAGTTACAAAAATCAAGACTCATGCTGGCTGCAGTCGCAACTGTACTCCTATTCATCTTAAATGGTTTATTGTTCATTAGTCCAATGCCATTCACCCTTGTATGTATGGCAAATGGAATCATAAATTATTTAGGTGGTCTCTTGAGTAGTCTGTTACGTAATACAATTTTTGCAATGTTGATTTGCTTATGGCATGTAACATTTTTAGTTTAGCCCTATGGCACACTTTCACACTATGCTGAGTGCGTTTTTTTATTCATCTGAACCAATAAAATGTGCCTTTTAAGCAAGGTGTTCCAGACCTTTTGTTCGTTTTAATAAAGGCAGACTCTATGACAGTTTGTTGCTGGACTTTTTACATCAACTTTTCTCTTGATTCATGATCTATATTGATGCTGAATTAATGCAACTACCTTTTTGATTTCTGTAATGATTCTTAATTTTTTAATAAACTTTCATAGTTTTGACTCTGAATAGTGTCCTGCATAGGTTTTCTTTATATACCTTGGGCCATCGTCCTTCGGGACTCACACAGTCCCGATCCTGGATATCTGCCCTTTAAAATTTAATGCTGCTAATCGCTGACAGAATTTTGGGTTGAGAATGGACCCAATGGGCAAACTGATGCAAAATCAGTTCAAATTTGCTGCAAATTTGAATTAAGTTTGCACTCTAAATTTGCCAGGTGTTAAAGAATCCTGGAATTGCATTAAATAGGCTGCCATACCTGACCTTTTGAAGTTGTTGGGAGTTGCAGTATGCAAGTATAAATAGGGATTTAGTGAAGTGAGTTATCTTGCATGGCGAGTTGTCTTATGTGGATTGTAACAATCATTTTGTTTTTCTTTTGACGTGATTTGGATTGAGTTAATGGTTTTGATGTGTGCAAACTGCAGAAGTGTTATGTCTAAGGTGTATGGGGTTCTGTGTTGCTCATGCGCTGAAATCCACATTGCAGAGTGATGTTTTACACAAATTACTGACATTAGTTAAAATCATACTCTTGTTGAAAAGATATCGTGATTTTATGTGAATGATGTGCAAAGTTTTGGGATTTATGTCTAGGGTTATGGACAGACCCCCAGGACATCGCATCGTGAAATGGTTTGCCAAATTTTGAGGTCACAAAACAATAAAATAGGGGTTAAAAAAAAGCAACATTTTAGGTATTTTTGCAACAGGCACCTAATGTGCCTCTGATAAAAAATACTGTGGCCCAACCAACAAATCAGCACTGCGCAGCAAGACCGAGCTGGAAAGAGGGCTGTCTGATGCGGGAGAAAGAGCTAATTTCAGTCTAAAATTTGAGCTCTCTTTGGCACCATCCTGACATGTCTCTTACCGGCATGAAATTAATTCTGGTGAATGGAGCTGTTAATGTTGCTCCCTCCACCCAACTCCCATTTTAATGTAAGGTGGGGAGGGTGAAGGGGGCTACCCAACAGCTTCTTGCAGCAGCATGTATTTCAGGCTGCTTGGATTCATAGTGCAGGAAAGGAGGAGGCAGGGGGCTAGAATAGGTGACAAGGAGCGTAGGGAATAGTTAACTGCAGGGGAGGGGGCAGACTGAAAAAGCTGTGCCAGTGTAAGGGTGATAAAGATTTAAAACGCAAAAGGGTGGGAGCGGCGAATACCAGTCAGTGGCAGTTAATTTTAAGCTTCTTGGAGGCTGGCTTACCTCAAGGAACCTTTCACATGCCACGCCCAGCAGGAGAGAGAATGAGAACACCTTTCTCCTGCACATCTGCTTTTTACTGACCCGGAGCTGCAGTGCAGGGTCAGTCAAAGGACTTTATAAAGATTTTGAGGGGAGTTATGTAAAAATCACTGGATTTGCCCAAAGGTCCCAATTTTGAAAGATCTTTTCAAATCACGAAAATGCAAAATCCTGAAGCATCTGCATGAATTTATGAATAATCTAAGATCTTAAGTTAAATATTAAGGCTGTCTGGTAAAAAGGCGTGTGGATAAGGTTACAGGTTAACGTCCTATAGGTTACAGTTCTATGAAGCTCTTCAAAGTCTAGCTGTGTGTGAACTAATATGGGTAGTTTCGTTAGTTTATTGCTTTGTGCATGGGAATAGACACGCTGACTCTAAAGATGGTTAACTTATGGTTTTTTACCCTCTTTGTGGCGATTTCATTTTTTCCATCCCGTATTCAAGTAGGCAGACAAGGTATTTCTTTTGTTTACTTATTGCGTTGCAAGTCTTAATTTGAAATTGTATTTTGATTGGTTGTGTCAGTACTGCATACATGTGAGCTAGATCGAGACTACAGCGTGTGATCTTTTAAATAAATCTTCAATTCTAACTAATGAAGATATTCTATAACCCCGTTGATACCCACTGCAAGAGATGCTTATAGACCATGGTCTACATACATGTTTATGGTGTAAATAATCAAATATAATTGAGAAAAAGATTGAGAATTTAAGGTTTGCCATGTTTGGGATGAAACCACAGCCTAGACCGGCACAGTTCAATTCCTTGAATGAGTGGGGCTATGTAACGGATCAGAGAACACACAAGAAAATTTTAAAAGGACAAATTAATAAGACTTTTAAGCATTAAATGGGCATGAGATTGACTTTACGGAAGAAGAAATGGATACAGGAAGTGTTAGAAACTATGGGTTCCTGAGATTACTGATGAAACAGACATAAATAAAACAAAAGATGACAAAATTAGGAACAAGAAAGAGATGAGGATGAGTTTATAGACAGATTATTGATTGAAGTTAGACTACCTCCCTGTAATGAGGCTCATACACAAGCACACCCAGAAAAGATAGGAGCAGGGGAGCAGAGTGTTAGGGGAGAAGAGGCGGTGACGTTCTTCACATAATGGTACGAAAGCGGGGGGATTAACACTTGCAAACTAGGAGAACATTTGGAATTAATGGGAGAAGTTGGAATAATTAAAGACAAAAGTTGTAAGTATGTTAAAGATAAATTGGCATATTTGAGTGCAGAAGCAAGAAAAAGTGCTTATCAAGCATGTGAGAAAGTCCAGGAATTGGCTAGAGATCTTACAGTGGATTTTAGGCAAAAGAAAATTGAATTGTGAGTCATATAAAATAGAGATGTCTGTTAACGAATGAATGAATCACGATTCAAAAACATTGCTAGATACTCATAGAATTATTAGAGACTATTAACATTTGGGAAGACGTGACAGTTTTGCGAAGAATGGACAGAACCACCTGATGGGTTATCACAAAGGAGTAAAAAGAACAATGTAAGCGTGATGAATTCACAGGGTAAAGTGGTGATGGAAAAAGAGTTTCTGTTTAGAGAAGTGCGAGGAGGAGAGTAAGTGAACGTATGCTGGTCAAGAAGTGACCTCTATACATTTACAAACAATTTCCCTAAGCCAGAGAAGTGGTATACAGAGGTGGAAACGATTGGCACTATTTTAAAAGTGCTTTAGACAGATTTAGATTTTTTATTTTTGATTGTTGTGTCTCAAGATTTATGAACTGAATGTGAGACCACAGTACAGTGGCCCGTAGAAGAACCCCCGATAGAAACCGCTCAAAATAAGCCTTCTCCAGTTCTTATGGAAAAATATAAGCAGGTTAATGAGCATTTGCAGACAAAGGTTCCTCAGAAACATGAAATTGACCAAAGATTTGGGAGCAATGTAATATCCAGGTAAATCGGAGCATGCATATTTTGAGAGACTGATGCAAATTTACAGACAGTGTAGTGGAGCTGAAGACTCCATGAAAGAAGGTGTTTCTGGATTCTTTTCAACTTTTGTGTTGGGATTGCATCCGGGAATTCGTTTGCATAATCAACAAATTGTGAGGTGTTGACAGGCCAAATCATTAGATGAGATTCTAGCACACACAAAGTACTGTTGTAATTGTTGCAATGGTAAGAGGAAAATGATGAAAGACAAACTGATGGTGGATCAAATTACATTTTTCCAGGAGGGTGGTCAAGATGGGTTTCAGGTGCCTGGCTTTGGTTTTGGTGCTGGTGTGCAAAGTGTTAATGCAAAAGGTAAGGGTGCCAATTAGTGCAAAGTGGAAATTGTGGCAGAGGTTGAGGCTTTATTAAGAACATGCCTAAGCAAAATATTAACAGTGCACAGATGAGATATGGTACATGCCATATTTGTGGGAAAAGGGATCACTACAAGCTGGTTTGAAGGTTTAATCCAAATAGTTTTAAGGATGAGCCTCAAATGACTCCCCAAATGCAGCAAAAAATGAATCAGTTGTCACACAATAGGATGGACCAGTCAACCTCCCCAGCCTCATCGACCGGCATGCAAAATATGCATAATCAAAGACAGTTCAATGGGAATATGCCTTTAGCTCCAGTCATGCAACAGTGTATGCAAAATAATATGTAAGGTTTCTAACAGAGTTTTAGATTTCAGCAGAAACCTTCAGAGATTAAGGATGAGTTTTTCATAATTTTCAGGAACACTCAGAGTTTCTATAGGACCGAGTTTTGCATAATGACGGTGCCTGATGGTGAGGAGGAATGCATGCTTGGTGCACACCTAGAGATAAACAGTAAGGTAAGTAACAGTTTTGTTGAAGTAGAAGAGAATGGTCATCCATTATAATTGTTGATTGATACAGGTGCTACCCGCAGCACGGTTAGACCATTGTAGGTTCCTAACTTACCCCTCTTGGGAAAAGAAGTCCAAGTTGTAGGCATTTCAAATAGGCAAGTGACTAATAGTTTGCCAGCTAATGGGCAATAAAAATTGGTGCAATCGTGAATTACCACAAATGTATAATTAGTGCGACAAAGCCAGATAATCTGTTAGAGGACAAGACTTACTTTGTAAACTCAATTGCGTAATTTACCGTACACCGGATGGTGTTGGTATTCAGACAAAGGATGAGGACTCTGAATTTAAGACAGCATCACAAGAGTCAAGAGTTAATATAATCCCAGTTCTTACAGAACCAGACTTATTTTCAGATTATAGAAATACTGTGAACAAGGAGGTTTGGGATTTTTTAAGTAAAGAAACTGGTTTTAACGGAAGTGTAGAGCCAGTGCAAATCACTGTGATAATGGATGTGGTTTATCCAGGAATTCCTGTATACGAGCTTATTCTTGACGCAGAAGAGGGGACTGCACCTATAATTGATGCATGGCATTATAAAAGAAGTACTGGTAGCCCATGTAACTCTCCGACCATAGGAATAAGGTAGTCTAGCGGAGTATGGAGGATAGTATAGGACCATTGCAAAATTGATCATATAGTGATTTCTTGTTGCCCCATTCTACCGAATCCTGCAGTAATATTGATTCAGATTGCTGCAGAAGACCAGTGGTTTACATTGATATATTTGTGTCAAGCATTTTTCTAAATTCCTCCTCATGAGAATAGTAAATATTGTCGCATTCAGATTTCACAATAGAATTCTGGTTTGGTGTGGGATCCCAAAAGGATACAATGGCAGCCATGCCTAAAGAGTGTTCTCAAGCAAATGCATAAAGTTGGAAAATAGCGATTGGACTCATACAAATTGTGCTAGATCAACAGTCATTAGAAACACTGTTGACATGTACACATACTTAGCAGCTTACAAATAGTTGTTTGTCAAAATATTAGCAGATTATTCTAACTGCAGAGATTATTTCAATTAAATGCTGCAATACCCTGAATACTGCAATGCTGTTGCCATTATCAAGGGTGAGGCTGATGATGAAATTTATGAAGTGACCACAATTGTATTGATGTGACATAATTGTGCACTAAACTAAGACCACATATTCAATATATTCCACTTGAATAGGATAATATGATTTTATTTCTGGATTGGATTTGTCTGAGAGACCATTATAGAACTCTTTGAGCATCATATGCAGTTTGAAAAAGAATACATATTCATACTTGATACATCAGCTTTTATAATATAACGTCCTCACAAGTGGAAGAAATATTCCAATTGCAAGAGCGTGCTGCATTTCTAATTGATCGAGCGTTACAATCTATGAGGATAGTTAGTATGGTTTTGGTGTGGCTGATAATTTTGGACAATTGTGGTCACAAAGAGGTTTCATAACATTCTCTGGCACCCCCATAAGGAATGGTCCGCAAATTCTGGATTAATTAGAACCTCTACAATTCCTAAAGAAAATTGCTGTTGTAAAATGTGCAGCATCCAAGAGTGGAGTTGATAGTAGGGAATAACTTTACAAAGGAGGTTGCAAAGAACTGCTCTCTTGCAAATGGTTCATTGGGAACTAAGGAAACATCAGAATGTGAAATGTAAAATGTCTATAGTTTCTTGCCCATGGATGCTCAATCACTTGAGGAGCTGATAGAATTTGAGAATAAGTGGTTTGAGGATGAAAGGAAAACATGGGAAAAAGCAAGATATTTGACAAAGAGGAGGTCTGGTAGTCAAGTTATGGGAGGATTGTATTATGTGATTCTATTCTGTTGTAGATGGCAAGATATTTTCATGAGCCTACACATGTGATGGTATGTTCAGGAGAAAGTGATTTAATCCACATTGCAGAAAGGTTTTAGAACAATTATGTCAGACATGTGTTACTTGTCATTAAATCATTATCAGCAAAAAGATGTGTCCCTGAATTTGATAGGAAAATCAGAAGGTCCCTTCACATGATTACAAACAGATTTTGTTGAGATGCAACTATGCAATGGTATGAGGTATATTTTAGGGGTTGTTTGTCTGTTCCGCAGGTGGGTCGAGGTCTCATGAGGTGTGATGCTCTCTCAGTAGACATGCTGTTATTGTGGGATTTAATCCCTATATTTGATTTGCCAACTTATTTGAAATCAGATAGGCTGCCTAATTTTAAGAATGAGGTTGGGAGTGACTTGCATGACACTTAAGATGGAACACAAATTCATTGAGGATTTCATCCAGAAGCAACAGGAATCGTAGAGTACGACAATGGGACAATGAATGCAAAGCTAGCCAAAGTGTGTGCATCAATGACACTGAAAGGCCAGATGCCTTTCCCTTAGTGATGTTGAGTAAGAAGACCACACTCAACAAGACTACAGGCTTGTCACCTCACAAAATCTTATTGGGCTGAGCTATAGGGATTACTGGTATTCCTTCAGCAGCACTTCTGAATGTCACTGTTGATATTGTTTTGTATTATTGTAAGAGTTTGGTTGGTCTGTATGCTCTGTCTCTCACCAAGTAAATTTGGCTACACGTTCAGCAAATGAAGAACCCTACCACAACCGATCCATGACGACTGACTAGTGGTGGGGAAGCATGTTAGGAAAGAGGTCTTGAATCTCAATAGAAAGGACCTTACCAAGTGATTTTGTGACGAATGCTGCTGTGAAGTGTAGAGGTTTGCCACACTGGATCCACACATCTCACACAAAGAGTGAAGATTGTAGAATAAGAAGTGGAACCACAAACCACTAATTCACAGAATCAAACTCGAGTTTGCTACGTGGATCCAGAGGGAGAACAACAGAGAGTTCAGTGAGTACAAGCATAACAACAATGACAGAATATCACTTTAAAAAGTTACATTCTGACACCTCCAAGAGCAAGTCAATGTGTTTCAGTTGAAATTTCTGCAACTTTTGAGACAAATGAAGATGTAAAGTAGGTAAAGAGAACAGATATGAGTGAAGAGTGGAGACTGATACAACCTGATTGGTCTGAAGGTTTGAGGGAAGAAGAAAGAGTGTTGCAAAGAGTTGAGAGTCTAAAGAAAAGTGGAGAAAATAAGCTTGAACAGTAACAGATCAAAATGACGAAGATGCTGAAAAGCCTGAAATCAGGAGATCAATAGGAGCAAGAGTGACAAACCAGAAGTATGCAGTACCTGAATGGGAATATTTGTCAAACATTGATCTAGAAGAAGGGACATTCACCAGATAGACTACTGATTTCTGTTGAAGGAGCCTCCATGCACAGACCAAATTTAGAATGAACACAATAAATATTGAATAATTTCCTGATGAAGTAATAAACTGAATTTTCTTAAAAGAATTTTTTTTTTTTTTGTTTTTTGTTAGTGTTTCTGCATAATTCTTAGATAAAAAATGTAGTTAGATTTCATGCCTGCAGTTTTAATAGCAATGCCCATGTTGAGGAATTTTAATATTGTACCTTAGATATCCTGCTGAAGATAGTTTTCTTTCTTCATTGAACAGAACTTCTGACATTTTAAAAACCTTTAACTTTGACATTTATACACCTTGTTTAGAGGTTTAGCTTTTGTTTTTTAAGGCTTTAATAGAAAGAAGGTGGCTACAAGAAACAAATTCTGCTTGGGTCAAAAAAATGTTTTATGATTCTCATTTTATTAATTATTAAATAATGATTGAGCAGGCCATTCTAAAAGAAGTACTAGGAGCCTAGCAGAATATGGAGTGTAGTATAGGATCTGTGCAAAATGAATCACATTGGGCCAGATGTACGATCGTTTTTTGCAGTCACAGAGGGGCATTTTGCCCTTTAACGACTGTAAAAAACGGTAGCACAATGTACCAACCCTATTTTGCGAGTCACTAATGTAATTGCGACTCGCAAAATAGGGTTAAAGACTCACTGTTAGGAAGGGGGGTTCCAAGAGCGTCCCTTCCTAATAGCAGCTCAGAACGGGAAACAGCCATCACATCACATGCGTTGCAACGCATGGGATGACAACACGGTTGTTACGACTGCGTTATTATATCGCAGTAGTAGTACCATTACAAAGAAAGTTGTTACAACGACTTGCTCTAGGGGGGCTCTAAACTAAGGAATAGTATAATTTACTATTCCAACACCTTCCCTATTGTTGCACACACTGGAGTTGGAATAGTTAAGTATACTATTCCTAAGTCCAGAGCGCCCACTAGAGCAAGTTGTTGTAACGACTTGCATTGTAATGGTACTGCGATGCAACAATGGGGTTGCTGTAATCGCTTGCGTTGTAAATGCATGAGATGTAAAGGGATATATTCCACGGAACCCTATGTAAGAATGTTTTGAGTCCGCATTTGCGGTCGCAAAATACCTGCATTTTAACACCCTCTTGTAGAGGGTGGTAAACCATTTTTCAGAGCAGGCAGTGGTCCCAGGGACCGTTATCTGCCAATAAAAAAGTCAACAAAAACGTTTCATTTCTTTATTTTTAAAATGCATCCTGTTTTCCTTTAAGGAAAATGGGCTGCATTAAAAAAACTGCTTTGTTGACAAAGCAGTCCCAGACATTTTGGTCTGCTGACCCCAGCAGGCCACCATCCCTGGGAGTGCCAGCCATTCCCAATGGGGTTGCAAATTGTGACAGCCTCATTATTATGCAGAAGGCATGAAATTTGCAACCCCATTGGAAATCGCAAACAGCGTCTCTGACACTGTTGTACATTGATGTTTGCGACTCACAAATTGCTACTTGCAATTTAATGCAATTTGCAAACATCAATGGTCATACATCTGGCCCATAGTGATTCTTTGTTGCCCCGTGCTACCGAATCCTGTGGTAACACTGTTTCAGATTCCAGCTGAATCCCAGTGGTTTACAGTGATAGATTTGGGTCAAAGATCTTTTTCAATTCCAGTTCATGAAAATAGTCAATATCTCTTTGCATGCAGATTTCACAATAGCATTCTGGTTTTGTGAAATTTTGCATGTTTAGTGCTAGATTATAGTATGCTATTTAATTAATATATTAATTACATCATTAATGTTTCACATGAAGCTAAAACTTTGGGGGAGTCTGGTGCATGGGAACTGATTGGTTTATAGTTTAGTACAATTGCAAAAAGGAATTGCAAGTTTTGGTGAATGCCTTGGTGATGTGGTTGTTAGCTTATTAAAGTTGCTAACTCCTACTATTATTAATATTCCTAGCCTAATTGGTCTATTCTTCTACTAAAACTTTTAGGGGTTGCTTGAGGGACAAATGGATACGTCTTTGTGGAAAGAAGATATCAACCAGAAAAAGAACGAGAAAAGACATTAAAATTGATGACATCAACTCCAGGGTAAAAAATTAAATGAACGCTTTGGTGCAACGAAGTTGAAGGAACCAAAATTGATGAACGATTTGTTGAAGAGTATTGTAGTGTGGTTTGTGATGATTCAAAAATTGTCAGAGGGGGCATTTGAGAAACCTATTGTATCAATTAAAAAATATTTTGTGTGCATTGTTATTTGTGTATGTTTAAGTTAGCATTTGTAAACCCCAAAATACATTTTCTAGGCGTTTTCTCTATTTACATGGACAGCTGAAGTCAATGTGTTTTTTAAGTTGCATGAAAACCTTCCAATGTGCACATGTTGCTCTCTTATGTGTTTTTCCAGCTCCATAAAAAGTTAAGATGGGGATTATTTCATGGTGAAGATTCTTGAGCTGTATCTAATGTTGTAACTTCAAAGGAAGTCATGCCAGACATGTTCTGTATTCCTGCAATATTAGGCTCTTGCTGTCTGCAGCCACAACTGCATTCCTATTCATTTTAAATGGTTTATTGTTTAGCAGTGCAATGTAATTTCCCCTTGTATCTAGGGTAAAGAGAAACACTCCTGATTAGATATTTAGAAAGTCTCGAAACTAGCCTGTTTTACGAAAAGCAATTTTTGCAATGTTGCTTGTTTTATGTCATGTTGCGTTATTAATTAAGCACTACGCTGAGAGTGTGGACTATGAACTCATGGCTTACTTTCCTGGGTTCTGGCTTTATGTCAGTTCCTCAACATTAGTCGAACCCACTGCCCACAGTAAAGCAACTTGAGAGCGTTGATAGCTTCTAATCCCGTCTTTGTAATTGAGTTCTTTTCTGATTAACCCCTTCGAAGCTAATGACGAGCTGGGCTCGTCATGGCGCTTACCTGCCGTGCGCGGATGACAAGGCCAGCTCGTCATGATTTATGGGATTTTGGTTTTTTTAGCGCAGGACGGGAAAACGCCTAGCAGCCATGTGGTTAAAGATCTAACTGTCACCTACCTCTTGGTATTCTATTTAGTATGTATGGAGGTTTTGTCCTGTATTCATCTTTAATGCTATAATATATTTGTTTATTTGATTAATACATTTTGATTCATTATTTAATATGTGTCCGTAAACTATGAATGAAACCAATTTGGATACCTGGCTGTAATGTATTTCTTGATGGAATAGATACATTATGTTTGCTCACTGAGCAGGTTTGGGAAAATACCTATATCTATTTGAAATTTTCAATGCACATTTTTGTTTGTTCCAAGTATTGATAGACAAAATATCTTGATTTTACATGCTTTTGAATTCTCTCTCGTGTGATTTATAGCCACTAGTCCGTACAAAATCTTTAGTTTAGGGTTGGTTTAGCAAGTATGAGGTATTACGTAACAACACTTGCTCTGTAATGTTTACTGTACAGAATTTCCCTCTATGCAGCAGAACATCGTTTTAGATACCTACACTGAGTAGTGTCACTTTACAAGATTGGTATCCAATACTGACATTTGTTGCTGCTTGTTACCACCCGACTTGGTAGTCATTAAAACATCCTAGTTTTTCAGGTATCCAGTTTAAGCCATATGGCATCAAAGTTACTCTCCCTTTGACTAGATGAGCTTTCCCTACTGGGTGATTTTGGTAGCATGAATTACTAATGTCAGAATGTTTTCTTGACATGCCTCATAAATGTAGTTAATATATTTCTAGATTCAAATAGTTTGACATTGCTCACAAGGTTCACGTTAGTTCCTTATTGTCTCCGATACACTTGCAAACAAAAGCTTATTATAAATATTTCCATTCAGTCACAGAATATTCATGCCATTAACATGAAAATATGTCCTCATTTTTTAATCATGAAAAACTCACTTTTTCATGCATGTCCATTTCTCCCACAGATTTCAAAGAGAAGCCTCCTGTTGAATATTTTTAAAGTCATGAAATTCAAGATTCCGGTCAAATTATGGTTCAGTTCAAATTTTTTTCTATAGGTTTGCCTTTTTGGAGTTTGTAACTGTCTTCCATTGTTTACACTTTCAAGTTCATGTAAGGTGTAGTTTATTTTGCCATCCGTACCCTTTTTTGAACTTCACTTTTTCTGACTGCTGTAACCCAAACAAGCCCTGATAGACATCCGCAGCAGCGACCTCTGGGGAAAAGAAAAATGGGGGACTGATTTGTGTGTGGTGACTCCTGAAAGACTTTGACAAGATAAAAAGAAAATCTACTTGTAACAGAACCCTTTGACTGTACACATCAGTGTTCACACATTTATTGTCTGACATATAAATAATATACAACTGAAGACCATATTCAACACTTTCTGCACTTTGTTCCTTTTTGTTCATATCAGAAAAAAACAATTTGACATTCTCTATTTTTACCTGACAGGTGGATTTGGCAAAAAACAATTCAAAGTTCACGAGGTATGCTCATGCGTTTCTATGACGTTTGTTAAACAGAGCAAAGCCAAGTTTGTACTGTACATGGTTAGCCAAGCACTTGAAAATAGTAATAGTTCAGCCAAAACATAGATGTTTGTTTGCCTATATACAGACATTATGAGAGATTAGCACTCATTCTTACTATGTTTAGAGATGTGTGAAAATATATTTATCCAGCATTTCATTATACTGGGACTTCATTACTAGATGGATAAACACGTGTCAAGAGGAAAAATCTAAAATAATAAACACTGCTTTCAGACCCCAGGTTGCTGCAAAATACATTCATCCCAACACACAAATTACTGCTTTTCTAACTCACCTGGCTGACTGATAATGGATCATCTGCACTTTGGTCATCCGCTGACTTTGGAATTTCTAATCTGTCAATGAAGGTCTGCAGTTCTTTCCTGAATGCCTTCATCTGGGCATTAATACGATAAAGCAGCTCATGTTCTCTTATTCTGCTGCCCTCATCCTCTTCGTCCATCAGTCCAAAGAGATCTCCATTAGCCACATAAATTCTTGCCTCCGTGATGATTGTGCTGGTGTCTGAAATCAGACGATCTATCGTCTTTCCAAGACGCTCCGCCTCCGAGCGGATGTCCTTCATTTGCTGCCTGTCAGCATAATTCTTTTGCCACCCAGATGCTGGAGGATAAAAAGATCGGGTCGGAGTCAAGCAACGGATGTTACGGACCTCCTCTGAGTCGCTTTCACCACCAATTGGACCTTCTCGTTTTCTGTGTGGTGGGCGTGAATCATCATCACTTTCCTTCTTCCCTGTGTCACTATCAGCATCACTGTCCCGGGGGCTGCCACGGATACCCAGGTGGGAGGCCAGGTCATAGCGCTGCATATTGGACATGAGCACTCTGTTCTCATACTGTAGCTGCATGACCTTGCCACTCAGCTCATTGATCTGCATTCGAGCAGCTTTTAGTTCTTCTTGCAAGGCCTCAGTTTTGGCACTGTCAGTATGCCTCGAGCTCTCATGGCTTGCAGATTTGTACTTGTACTTGTTCATTTCAGCAGTAATGCGTTTATTCTGCTCCTCCATGTCAGACAGATTCCGTCTGAGCAGTTCTGCCTCATCTTCAACCAGCTGCAGGTGCTGACGCATTTCTGAGAGAGACTCATTTTGCTCCCCTAAGAGAGGGTTGGTGTTCCCTGAGTAATCATCTCCCCTTAGGTCATCAAGCTCTGCTTTCAGGCCCCTGTTTTCTACCTCCAGTTCTACTATTTTCCTGCCCAGTATGTTCGCTTCTTCTTCCACCAGCCTCAGTCGGAGTTTGAGTTCTGCTTCTCTGGTGGTTGGAGGTCCCCCAGCCTCACCTTTTGGCAGAGGGCTATCCAGGTCTCCATAGAATGACCTGTATTTCTGTAGCTCATGTTCGATTCGGTCTTTCTCTTTGTCTATCTTGGCCATTTTCTTTCTCATGAGGGTTGCTTCTTCCTTGACAAACTGAAGTTGGCATTTCAAATCGTCACTGTCCTCCTCAGAAGTAAAGGAGAAAGGCAAGATTAGGAAAATAAAATAGGAAATGGGATAGTAAAGTAAGGTTTGATTTAGAGAAGGTTGGTCATATATGTGAAAAATAATGGTAATGTAATTTCCTCTATATAGGTAACGGTAATTTCAAACAAACCAATGCATTCCGAAAGCACTAAGGTTCTTATTAAAATTATAGCACGCATCTCACTAAGCCTGTGTTACTTAGAGATACTAGCCTGCCTAGTGGGGAACTTTGAGCCTTAAGTGCGCTGACTGCTCGGGCAGATTACTTGAGATTCAAATGAAAAACAAGAGTAATGGCATTTTTTTTTATCCCACTCTGCATTAATTCTATCTTCCAAAAATCATCTGCCACAGTGAGAGCTACTCTATGGAACAAAAATGCATAAATGACTCTCAAACACAGGAAGTTTTTCTGTGTGGAGGTCAGTGGTTGCCGTTATTGCCACAATTAGGACAGAAAGTCCATCACAGTGACTAGGTGTCCCTGTGGCAGATGGGCTTCCAGAGTAAGAGTTTCTAACGGTAGAGCCAGATAAGGCCCAACCATTCAAAACCCTGCGGTTTTCCCACTTTTATGTAAAGCAGAGAAACCACAAGTTAGGCGGGGCTGGAACACCCCAATATATTGAAGTGCTCCTGATCTGCAAAACTCCAACTGATCGACCAGGCACTACATTAGAGAATTCTGGACTGGTGAAAAATCTTTCAGTGCTGACTCCTTTGACAAAGGTAGTTCTGTGAGTGGGAGCTCCATCAATGGGGAATAGGATGACAAAGAATTTACAGTTTCCTTCACAAAATGGCAAGATCACTAACAGCATTACTCTGCCACTTTTATTCTGTAACAGGGTGCAGAAACTTTCACTGGCAGAAGAATTTGTTGTTGGAAATAAAACCGGTGCAGAAAATCTTACAACCTTTGCTTTTCAGAGGATTATATGTTACTGCAATTATCCAAATCAGACTATTATTGTTTCACATTTCTGAGATAACTTAGCACAATAGTACACATTTGCTTGAAAAAGAAACCAATTTCAGTCTTCTAGAGAGGTGAAGAAAAATACATGAAATAAATGTTTTCTTATAAAATGTTTTGAGCACATATATATCAAAATTTACACACATGTTTTCTGCGCAATTTTCACATTTAAGCTGATTCTAGTTGATGTATACCTGAAGTTTTAAGAAAAAAGCCTCATATTAGTTGTTACTTTGCTTGTAAAACATGAGCTTTTATTTTTGTCGAAAAGCTGAAGCAACATTGAAAACGTGTTATGATAACTTTTTTCGTTTCACATGCAGAAAATAATTTTTCTTTGAGATTGTGGTGGAATAGCATCTCGTATCTCTTATCTTCTAGCTTCAAGGTAAAAGTAGTGCTTGAGAGAAAGTCTTCTATATTTTTATGAGACTGCACCTGTATATTTGCTACCTTCTCTTCATTGGTTGGCTGACTGAGAAATGATGTCTTACTGATAATTTTAGAATTCTGTCGTTTTATGAATGTGTTGGCAGCATTTTAGATTCAAATTCCCTTCTAGCTTCCTTTAGACCAGGTTCCCTTCTAGCTTCCTTTAGAGGAGATGCCTTTCCAGCTCACTGTATAGGAGAGGGTTTTGTGCAGCTTATAGAGCAGATTTCCATTCAGACTTTCTCTCTCTCACACACTAGAGATTTGGATGACTTTTTCAATTGCAGGAAGGAGTTTAATTTGACTCGTGGGCTTTCCACAATGACACCTTCTGCATGACTTTTTACCAAATTTCCAACTTTTTCCTAGATAAGCGGACTACGGTTTTCCCTTCATGGGAAACTGAATCTTTTTTTACATTTAATTTGAGACAACTTTTTAAAAGTTAGTCTTTGCATTTATGATTTTTGAATTGGCTTGAAATATATTGATTAATGCATTCATGCATTGGCAATTAAATTTCAACTAATTTGATGATCTATCTTTGCTAATCTTTCAATCAAGCCGTATGGTTTGCAAATCCAATACACTCTGTCAATCTTTGTGGGGCCACACGTGCTTCACGTTATTGAAAGTATTGATTGTTGTGACAGCCTCGGTCCAGAACAAAAGATCAGTTGGAGTACAGCATGAACCTGAATTTGCACCTGATAGTTTGTAAAGTACTGTATTAAAACACATGACTAGGGATTTAAAATAATAGCTAATGAAGACTTTGATACCGGACATACCTCTGGTGGTGTCTGCTGTGACTTTTTTTCCGACTTTTGAGAGTCTTTACTTCCTCTTCTTTTCAGAGAAAGCTACAAAGCAAATACATAAAATGTCATTATGCTGAATGGAGTTGGTAAACTTTACATTTAATTTAAACATATGACCTTTTGAGATAGCCAGATATCTTGGTTCCCAACAGACTACAATTACTTTAATTCATGTGTGTTAGTTACAAATTCTGGAGTGGTAGTTGAAGTGACATCCTGAAACCATCATGACATCACAACACGTGGTATGACACAACACTCTCCTCTGGTACGAAATAACTTCAAAATGTCATAGAAACCAATAAAAGGCAATTGCTACAGCAGAGGGGTTTGCATTGGAATCACTTAAGTGACAGCCTGCCACTTGCTCCTCACAGACAAACATGTGATCATCAGTTTCTGGCTAGTTGATGGTGTAGAAAAGCCCTCACACGTCCATTCCCTTGGTTAGGAAAGATGCCATAGGGGATCACGTTTTAGAATGGTGGCAATACTTAAACAAGTATTAGCAAAGTGGTCTGCCTTGCGTTTTGAGTCCTGAATTAACCATTAAAACAGACTCCTGCAGTGGAAAATAGAACAAACATTACCAACGTCAGTAGGTCTAGCTTGCATTTTCATTCTGGTCTAAAGTACAGTAAAAAAAAGTGTACTGCAATAAACAAAACAGAACAAAAAAACAGCCAATGATTGTTTTCTTATACAATGCATCTAAGAGATAACAAATATGTGCATGAGGACTCGATGTATTTTTGAGCTAGAAAATAGGACCCCTGCGTTGCAATGCAAGTGCTACATAGGAGGTACAATTATCCAAGAATCAGCCACTAGCATGCTGTGAGAGTTTAATACTCCTCCGGGATGGAGCCAAATCCAAATCTATGTATATTTTAAAACCTGATAAAAATAGGACTGCAGAGAGCTCAAGCTCGACCTATACGTGTAATGTGTGACAATTAAGTGTACTCTTGAGGAAAAAAACCGTGTCTATTGCATAGCAAAAAAAAACTTCATGAAAGGTGCAACGATGTACCAAACAGCCAACAGTGTGTAGGGAGAGATAGATACTCCTCTGGGAGGAGCCAGAGACCAGTCTGTGTTTTTTTAAGAAATTGATAATAATAGGTCTTGCAAATAAGTCCGCTGTCATGCCATAAAGGATGGAGAAACAACAAGTGCAGATAAGAGGGATGATTTCGCCAAAAAGGGGGCCAAGAGAGCAGAAGATAAGAGAGGAAACAAAAAAAGGAGAAAGGGAACGCCATAAAAGGGGTCCAGAAAAGTAAAATGGGGAACAGAATGATTAAATGGAGAGCTTTAAAGGTAGGAGGCGGAAAAAGGCTGTGATGGGGCGCTATAGTGTCCTACTGGACATTTCATGAGGAAGACCCTCCGTAGGGGCTGTGCTTATGTCTGTGTAGGAGTATTTATAAAGCACACTGTTACTCAGAGAGTGTCCTGGCGCTGACTGACTGGTAGCAAGACACCCACTCCACACCCATCCAACACAGGCATCATCAATCAGGTGACTCTGCTAATAGCTAATAACAGGGGCCGGGCGCATGTGCTCCGGACAGTTATACCCACAAAGTAATGGTGTCCGTTGTAATGTTGCACTTTCTTCCCCCAATAACTCTCGGAGTCAGGTCTCTGTAATACTCTGTTTATTCAAGTCGTATGATACAAGGAGCGCCAAGCATGTCCTCTCTCCAGCCAGCTCGCGCGCTAATGCCTCGCTGCGCACGCCGCCTCCCTACGTCACCGCACGTCACGTGGCTACGTGACGTGCAACGTTAGAGCGCTCACTACATCCGTGTCATTCGTAATTCACCATGTGAGCCTAGGGCCCCTGACACTGGCGATGCGGATGGTCGGTCCCACTGTGCCTGGATACTGCCTCTTTATCCTTGTTGTGCGTATCCAGCAGTGACAGGGAGGTGAAAGTGAGAGATGCGCCCTCCAGAGAGGACATCAGGAAGAGGAACAGACAAGGAAGGCAGCCTGTGGAGATGCAGGGCACTGGATACGCCGGAGAGTAAGAGAGTCCCTGGTGCGCCTGCCCCTTCTCGTCAGTCTTACCGGGGACGTGGCAGTTGTCGCTTCATTTTCATTACCACTTCCTAGCGCAGCCGCACTAGGCTCACTCCGGCTTCTATCCTCTTCAATCAGCTGCTCCCCACTCGCTTCTTGGTCCTCTTGCCTTGTCTCACCAATGTCCAGATCCTCTCCCCCATACTCACAGGGGTTATCGCTGCTGTTCTCACCATCTCCATCATTTCTGTTGCCTCTCCAGCAGAGTATTTTGTTGCACCTGGCCATGCGGTCCTGCGACCACACGTTACCGTCGCTCAGCAAGGCCGCCCTGCCTTTGACTTCCACTACCTGCAGAGGCTTGCTGTACTTGCTTTCTCCCTTTTTCTGCAATGTGGCCAGTCTTACTCTCACCCATTCTCCTTTTTCTAAAACGGTGTCCTTTACATTCCTCCGCGCATCATAGTGTTTGGTGTACACCGCTTGGGCTCTCTCCAGATTGGCCTGCACCACCGCCGGTGACCACTCACTCTTGATGACTCTTTCTTTCCATATTCTGTTGTCCTGAGTGAAGGGCTCACGGCCTCTGAGAATCTGGAAGGGACTATAGCCGGTGCTCGTGGGTGTTATCCTATATGCCCATACCATGTGCCAAATCTCTGCTTCCCAGTCTTTGTTGTCTGAGATCGCTGCCTGTATCGAACCCATCACTACTCTATTGAAACGTTCCACCAGGCCATTACCCGCAGGATGGTATATGGATGTGTGTTTTGCCATGATGCCATTTCTCTGCATGAACTGGGACCCTTTTTCAGAACGGAATTGGGGCCCATTGTCACTGAGAACACACTTTGGGATGCCCTCTCTCACAAAAGTTTCAGCCATGAAGCTCACTATCATCTCCGTGTCCATGGTTTCTTCAATCCTCAATTCCGGCCATTTGGAATATCGATCCACCATTACACAGATGTACTTCTGTATTCCTTGGGCATTTAATACTGGACCCAAAATGTCTATGGACAGTTCCTCCCACGGATTCTTTGGAGGATCAAATTTCCCTAGGGCTGGGCGCAACGGTTTGAGTGTTTTGTCCGCGCCCTGGCACCTCGGGCATTCCCTAACGTGTCTTTCCGCTCTTATGTCCATTCCCGGCCACCAATAATTCTGCTTGGCCCTTAGTTTCAACTTCCCCGCTCCCAGGTGGCCCTCGTGCAACATGTCCATCAACAGGGGAATCATCTTTGCCGGAGGTATGACTCTCTCTCCTCTGTATACGAAGATGCCTTGGTCATCAATTGATAGTTCCTCTCTAACTTCAAAATATGGAATGAGGCCTCGCCCTGTCTTGTTTTTGTCTGGCCAACCCCTAACTATATGGGCTTTCACTTCTTCCAGGACGGGGTCATCCTCATACGCTAGTTTCCATTCCTGCCTGCTTATGGTCGTTTCTTGGTCTTCGGTGAGTGCGACCCACTCTTCCGCCTCCTCACTGCGTTCTGTGCTGGGCTCCATTGCTGCCGCCCTGCTCAGGTAATCAGCCACTTTGTTCTTATTCCCTGGGATATGTTCCACATCGTATCGAAACTCCATCAGTTTGAGTGACATTTTTGAGATCCTCGGCGTTGCGTCCGCATGTCCACTGGATGTGAGTACCTTGAGCAGTGGCTTGTGGTCCGTCCTCAACCGGAACCTGGTGCCCCACAGAAATTGCCGGAACCGAGACATGGCCCACACTACTGCCAACATTTCTTTTTCGACCACACTGTACTTTTTCTCAGTGTCGTTCAGGGTGCGGGACGCAAAGCATATGGTTTCCACTCTTCCTTGGCCACGGTCTTGCATGAGGACTGCTCCCAGTCCTTTGTCGCTGGCATCCGTTGTGAGTATTGTACTTCCTTGGGGGTCGAATCCTTGTAGTGGAACAGCCCCTGCCACCTCTATTTTTACCTTCTCAAATTCTTGCTGGGCTTCTTCCGACCACCGGAATTCGCTGTTTTCTCTTGTTAGCAGTCTCATATGATGGGTCTTCGAGGCGAAGTGTTCTATGAACTTCCCGTAGTACTCTGCCATCCCCAGGAAGGATCGGACCTCCTCCTTGCTGGCCGGTGGGGGTGCGTCGCAGATCGCTTTCACATTTTCCCTTTTGGGGGTTACTCCTCGTGCACTTATCTCATGGCCCAAGTACGTCACCTTTTCCATTCCTATGCGGCACTTAGCCCATTCTGCCGTGAGGCCCTTCCTTTCCAGGATTCCCAATACCACATCCAGTTTCTTGTCATGGTCGGCTCTGTCACGACCCATCACCAAGATATCGTCCTGGAAGTATTGGACCCCTTGAATGTCCTTGAACAACTGGTGCATGAGTTTCTGGAACACCGCAGCCGCCGAGGCTAGCCCGAACGGCATACGGCGGAATTGATAGCACCCGAAGGGGGTTATGAACGAGGTCAATCTGCGGCTCTCCGGGTGTAATGCAATCTGGTGATAAGCCGATGTTAAGTCTATGGTGGAGTACCACTGAACGCCCCTCGTGCTGGCCAACATCTCCTCTATCCGGGGAAGGGGGAACTTCTCTACCACTATGTTTTTGTTCAACTCACGCAGGTCCACGCATAGACGGACCTTGCCATTGGGTTTCTTCACCACCACCAATGGCGCCAACCATTCAGCGCAGGTAATCGGCTCAATGATCCCTCTTTTCTCTAGCTGCCGTAGCTCCTCCTTTACGTCGTCCCTCACAGCCAACGGGATGTTTCTCACCTTGTGGGCCACCGGTACTGCTCCTTCTCTGAGTATGATCTTGTGCGCGAATCTGTCGAGCTTTCCTACTGTGCCCCCAAAGACCGTTGGGAACTCCTTCTTCCATCTGGCCGTGTCCAGCCCTTCTTCTTGCTCCGTCAGCAGTATTTGCTCCTTGCCACCTGGATCCAACTTGATCCCCAAGTCTCCTTGGTCGAGCCACCCCAGGACGGATGGGCCTTTCTCGGAGACATACAGCTTGCACCTGGCAGACCTGCCCCTGAACTCGAAGTTCAGCTTCCTGCATCCAGCCATGGGGATTCGGTCTCCATTGTATGTAACGGGACGTATGTCCAGCCTATCCAATTCGGGGCCCAGTTGTGGAGCAAATTTCTCCTCCCATACGTTTCTCGGAATTATGGTGTACGGTGATCCTGTGTCTGCCACTACTTGGATTTCCACACCTCCTATCATCATATCCATGATTGGCTTCATCGTTCTCCTTCCGTCGGCTCCACGGACGTGGTCATCCACGCTCAAGATCTCTTCGTAGATGCAGAGGACCGTGACCACCTCTTCTTCAGCCACCTCGTCTGGTTCCTCCGCTTCTTGGCCCACGTACTTCACTGCGTTCTTGGAAGCCTTCTTCCTGCACACTTTTTCGTAATGGCCGACAATTCCGCAAAACATGCATTTGGCGCGAAGCGCGGGGCACTTCCGGTCGTGCGCCTCGTGCGCCCAACTTCCGCACCTGTAGCAAGACCGTTTATTACTTCTGGCCGGTTTGCCGGAGGGGCCTGGGTTGCTTTGCCATTTGCTCGGGCCCTTTTCTGGCGGTTTCCGCGCTTGGTGTTCCTTGTGGTGCTCTTCATTGTCCACTTTGTTCACTACACCGCTGGGCACACTCTCTTTCTTCGTGGCCGCTGCACACCTTCGCGCCAGTTCGGCTCTCTTGACTATCACAAGTACGTCCTTGAGCGAGGTGTCTCCTGCAGCCCATAGCTTGTCCTGTACGTTCGTGCACGTGGTGTGCATCACCACTTGGTCTTTTATAAATTCACTTTCCCAGTTGGCGTACTTGCATGAGGACGCCAGTTTCCTCAACGCCGCCACATACTCTTCCACGGTTTCCCCTGGTCGTTGTTTCCTTTGTTGGAAGTTAAACCTGTCCACTGAGACACATACCGATGGTTTGAAGTGTTCCTCCAGGTCTTCCATTGCGTGTGCGTACACATCGTCGTCATCCGCCTCTCTCTTCTTAGGAACCAAGCTTTTGTAGATCCTCAGGCCTTCCGGGCCCAGGTTTAGCAGCAGGATGCGTTTCTTTCTCGGTGGCTTGAATTTCTCCTCACTTTTGTCTTCCAGTACTTCTATGAAGTTATCTATGTACTCCTTCCAGTCCTCCCATTTCATAAGCGGTTCCCCTGGTCTGGGAAGGAACTGGACTGGTGCTATCGCGAACCCCGCTTGCGCGCTCATCTTCCCGCCCTTGGATGTGGGCGGCGCACTTTCCAGGCTTCTCGGGCTCCCCGGCGCGCTGTTTTGTTCCTCCTCACTGAGTAAGAGTGGAGGGCTGCTCCTTTCAGCCCCTTCCTGCTCAGGTGGGGTAGCCAGTGCGGTTACCTGTGGGCCTAGATCGTGACTGGCTTCCTGCTTTAGTTGTGTCGCAGTTCCCAACAGGTTGCTCGCTGCGCGCCTGCGGTGCTCTGTTCCACGTGCTGTTGGCTGCGTTGCGCTCCTTGTGGTGCCCGGTCAGGGTGCGGTCGCTGTGCGTTCCCTCGGGCCCTCCTTGCTCTCCGCTCCGCGACTCCGCTCCGTTCCGCCGTTCTTCGCGTAGTCCGCGTCGTGGGGGTCGTGGGTCGCTTATCCCACCCTCGTCGCCACTGTAATGTTGCACTTTCTTCCCCCAATAACTCTCGGAGTCAGGTCTCTGTAATACTCTGTTTATTCAAGTCGTATGATACAAGGAGCGCCAAGCATGTCCTCTCTCCAGCCAGCTCGCGCGCTAATGCCTCGCTGCGCACGCCGCCTCCCTACGTCACCGCACGTCACGTGGCTACGTGACGTGCAACGTTAGAGCGCTCACTACATCCGTGTCATTCGTAATTCACCATGTGAGCCTAGGGCCCCTGACACTGGCGATGCGGATGGTCGGTCCCACTGTGCCTGGATACTGTCTCTTTATCCTTGTTGTGCGTATCCAGCAGTGACAGGGAGGTGAAAGTGAGAGATGCGCCCTCCAGAGAGGACATCAGGAAGAGGAACAGACAAGGAAGGCAGCCTGTGGAGATGCAGGGCACTGGATACGCCGGAGAGTAAGAGAGTCCCTGGTGCGCCAGTGCACCATGCCTGCAAAGACAGTGAAGGTGCAGGGTTGATCAGGCTCAGCAGAAGGCCACTGACTCATGCCTCATGGCAGAGTGGCTAACAATAATAAATAAGAACCCCCAGATCTGCAGCTCCCACACAACTTACCTGAGTGTCGTATACCCTTGCATCCCTCAATGTGGTGGTGACCGAGGTCTTGGAGGAGAAACTGAGACGGGCACAGTGAGCACTGAACACCCCCAGTGGCTACATGCCACCGCCGTGGGGAAGAGTGAAGACTGATCATTCCCTGCGGTGGCCCAAGAGCCAACACTCAATTGCAGGAGAAAGAGAGGCTGTGCGAGGGTAGTGGCATGAGCTTGCTGTCGGATCAGCGCTGCTACATGGGGACACAAAACGACCCCTCACCTTGAGTAGCCTGATGCTTCTGCAGCAGCCCTGCTGCACCAGCAAATCGCTGCCTGAACACAAAAGGAAGCGCGATGTACTGGAGCCAGTAAAATTCACCCAAAGACACCTTGTGTCTTGGTTCTATCAGCATTGGGAAGGAGAGGTGTGTGCCTGCCTACCGTTCTCTGCAGGAGGTCTCCAAGTCGAATACACCGAGGAGAGAAGAGGCAGCGCAGAGTCTACGAGGTGAGCACTGTGATGGGGGAGCGGCCGCTCGCGCACGTGTCACCAGCGCTGCGGCTGCAATAAACACTAGGGACACCTTCTTATAGTTGTTGTGTGGCACCGACTGCTTTCCGCGGGCCATGCCCCTTTATTTATAGCTGGCGCGTGACGACACACGCCAGCGCTAGCGTAACACCTCCGATGTGGGTAGACTGCACCGCTACCCCACGTCGGAGAACACTACATTCCTTTCAACCTTTATTAAGCAACAAACAAACAATGAACATGTAGATCTGTTACCAGTCACAATAATTCCAGTCCAAGGTCCGTCACACCATGAAGGCCATATCTGGAGTGCTCTCTCCGCGATGATGGCAATGATGGGGTCATCCCCTGCGAAACTTTGCTCTCAGGGGATCTCACAGTGGAACTAGGCATACTTCCAAATTGTGTTCCCGGATGTGAAGGGGTGCCCTGGTCGGATCGGTTCTCATCTTCAGTGGGGGTCGTCCCGTGATCACCAACTGGGACTTCCTCCACCGGCGATTGACGTGGTCTGGCGTCCGTGTTTTCTGACACTTGCAGGTCCGGAGTTCCGGCGTGCACCTTTTTGAAGAAAGAGATGTTGCGTGTGACTTCCTCTCTTCCTCTTCTGGCTGTTATCATGGTGCCGGTTCGGTGGATGACTGTCCAGGGCCTATGTTCAAATGGGAGCCGGAACCTGCTCCCAGGGTATCTGTCCTTGATATAGACTCTGTCTCTCACTTGAATGACAGACATCCAGGCCCGTCGGTCGACACTGGCCTGGTCATTGGAGCTGGTCCACTGGTCCTGTTGACTCGGACCTTTCCAGCGTCAATCTGAGACGGGGTCCAGCTTGAGTGATGCTGGATGGTGTCTCGCACTACTCGGCCCATGCTTGCCGGTCCCAGAGCTTCCTCGGTTGTGAGATGGGACGTGAAACTGTATTCTCTCAGGAAACTGTATATGGCCCTCTCGAGCGGTAATCCATCTGCATGCGCGATACGTATTACTTTGTTGAGAGTACGCATGAACCTCTCTACTTCCCCATTTGCTTGAGGCCAGCACGGGATCACTTTCCGGTGCTGAATTCCCCAGGCTTTGAGATAGTCTGCGAACTCTTGTCCACGGAAGGGTGGACCGTTGTCTGTCTTCACCACTTCGCATATTCCGTGGGTAGCAATGGTCTTCTCAAATTTTGTAACGACCTCCGTGGCTGTCTGACTTCCCACAATCTCAACTTCAGGGTACTTTGTGTAATCATCGATGATCACCAGTGCATAGCGTCCATCTGGGAGGTGTCCAAAGTCCACACTCACGCACTCCCATGGCCGTTGGGGGTTTTCTTCCGTGATGACAGGGTGAGGGCGATCCAGTTGGCCCGATGCTTGGCACCATGAGCACGTTCTGACTGTTTGTTCAACCAGTGGGTCCATCCCTGGGAATCACACCTTGGCTCTCAGCCGACTCTTGGTCTTTACCATGCCTTGATGTCCCCGGTGTGCGAGGTCTACTGCTTGTTGAGCCAGACTTGATGGGATCAACAGTCGCGGGCCTCGGAGCAGAAAACCACTGCTGTCGACCGAAAGTTCATCCTTGACCTGCACAATAGACTCCAGGACGGTCTATGCTTGCGGCGTCCGTCTGGTCATGGTGGACTGAATGGGGCGCCAGTCATTCGATTGGACTGTACTTATGGCCAGTTGTAGGCATTCATCACTCCGGGTGGCTACTACAATGGTCTTGAGACTCATGGGCAGTGGTCGGGATCTTTCCGATACAAGTCGGACATATTCTTCAGTGTCTTTGGCATCCTCTTCTTCCGCCTTGGTGGCCGCCCTGAGATGCCTCGAAAGGTTGTCCGCTGGATTGGACGAGCCCGGTTTGTATCCTACTCAATAGTCATATCCCTGCAGTTGAAGGATCAATTTTTCAAGATCTTGAAATTGAGGCATCAGTATCTCCTGAGACCGACGTGCATAGAGAAGGTGGTGATGTATCGGGAGTCCGGGTGTAGTGGTAGTTGGTGATAGCCGGACCGGAGGTCCATCTTCGAAAACCACCTTGCGCCGTTCAGTTCTCCCAGTATGTCGTCGATGGTGAGGGTTAGGTGATGTTCCCTTTTTACCGTGGTGTTTGGGAGGCGCATGTCAATGGAGATGCGGACTTGCCCCGGCTGTTCCGGTTTCCATGCCACTATGATCGGGGACACCCACGGGGTGGGCCGGCTGACCTTTTCGATAATCCATTGCTTCTCGAGTGTCTCCAGCTCTTCTTCAACCTTCTTTCGCAGGTGGAACGCAATGCGCCTGTGCCTCAGCGCCACCAGTAGGACTGACGGGTCGATATGGAGAGAGACTTCTTTTCCTTTCAGGCCTCCGATACCTTTGAATAAGTCTTCAAACTCCTCCATGATGGCCTCTAGTTCCTCATCTTGTACCGCCATGGCAAATGATATTAGCCTCAGCTCTTTTGCTGATTGTCCACTTATCAGCATACTGCTTCCTTCCTTGGTCACGTACACTGTGGTGGGGGACTTGAGGTCCTAGTGTTGCAGCTCAGTCTTGAAGCATCCCAGGAGTGGGATGGGTGTCTTCTGTCCGTAAGCAAATACTCTGATCCTTGCCTCGCGTAATGGTGGGCTCGGACTTAGTTGATTATATACATTGGCAGCCATTAGTTCAATCGAGGCCTCAGTGTCAATAGTGGCTCTTACCTCCTGGTGGTGGATCTTTATTCTGCACCTTGGAAGTCGTCATCTCTTCCATCGTGGCTGATCAACTGCGAATACATAGTGGACCGGGTAGTCTCCCGCATCGTCATCCATGTCCTCACTGCCTGCGCTTCAGCTACTGTCTGTGCTGTTTCCTTGCATGATTTTGCAGACCGGAAACCACCACAAAGTGGTTCATCCACCCGCATGCACTGCACTTTTTCCCTCTCGCTGGGCAGTCTTGCATGCGATGGGGTGTGCCTCCGCAGTAACCACATTCCATTGTCTTGTCTTGCTGTTGTCTCCCTGCGTTTTGGCGCGCTTTGGGCCTCACCACGTTCGCCTTATCCACCACGTTGACTTGTTCCGTCTTGATGGGTCGGTGGAGGGCCGCTTCCATGTGGGATGCTCTGACTTGCAACAGTTTCTTTGACTGGCCCAGGATGAGGATATCCGCTAGAGGCTTGCCATCCTCCTGAAGAATGTTTACTCTGAGTTTGGACGAGTAGCGCCCTTGTATTATTTGACCTCGGATTTCTTCCTGTTCTTCGCGAAATCTGCACGTTCTTTTAAGCGCCCCTGGAACGCGTCTAAAGATTCCTCCACTTCTTCCTTGGCCTGGCGATAAATGCCCGCCCCTTCAAAGTAGATCTGGAGGCGATCGGTCCAGTCTTTCCATCGCGGGGCAAGGGATGAGGGGTCCCATGCACCACAAAGGGCTCAATGGCGGGGATCTACGACATCTTGGCGCAGACGCAGTCACACCTCGCGGCACGTGCACTGTTTACCTCCTGGGCGCCCTAGCAGCCGCCTGGCCGAGGGCGATGATAATGCTGCCAGGGTCCTCTCCTGGGCCTGTATGTCCTAGGCTTCACCGTCGTTTCCTTCCTTTCCAGGATGCTGGGGCACACTCATGCGTGGGCTCTACCGGGTGTGCAGGAAGGGCCTCCCTTTCATCCAGGCACTCTCAGGGGCTGCAGGGTTTCCTTGGATGCAGCACACTCGCCTGGGGACACACAGCAGGCCAGCACAGGCCAGGCAGCACTTCGTGGGCCGAGGGCCTTGATCAAAGGCTCACTAATCACCAGCTGATCAGGCTCATTAACCTGCACTGCACAGGGTCGTTTCAGCCCCTCGTCGCCAGTGTGATGGGGGAGGGGCCGCTCGCGCAGGTGTCACCAGCGCTGCGGTTGCAATAAACACTAGGGACACCTTCATATAGTTACTGCGTGGTCCCGACTGCTTTCCGTGGGCCACGCCCCTTTATTTATAGCTGGTGCGTGATGACACGCGCCAGAGCTAGCGAAACACCTCCGGCCCGGGTAGACTGCACCGCTACCCCGCGTCGGAGAACACTACAAGCACCTTCACCCCTGGATGAAGCGGCCACAGTTTACCAGTGCTGAGGCAGCAAACTGTCGAGAGCACGAGAAGTGCTGCACGCCTCTTTGTGATTGCCTGCTGCCGCCACCACCTAGAGGAAAAGAGGCTCTCTCCCACAAGTGGACAGCATCAGGGGAAACCAAATTAAAGGAGAGCAGTGGAGCGTCCACTCCTAACAGTGACGGCATGAAACATAGAGAGCAGTTGCAAGAAAGCATGAGCCTCCAGTGAAATGCGGCCCTGCTGAGCCGTACCCAAACAACCAGCCTGGCAGCACTGCCTAGGTGACACTGAAAGATGCGCAGAAGAGCAGCAGTACCGTGACAAGTCCCGGATTTAGGGGACGCACGTGTCCAAAACGGCTCAGCTGCAGCAGACACTCATCCAGCCCAGAAATTACTTGATCACAACACTCAATGAGGAGCCTGCACCATCACAGGCCATACTACCTCCAGCACATCCTTTTAGCGCCATGCTGGCCATTCATGGGGAAGTCCCTGTTGGCTGCATCACTGTCACATTAGTAGTGGTACTACACCAGTTCATCAGCACGGACAGAGGCACTGTCAGGAGAAAGGCCTTAGAGGGAGAGATCAGGTAGAACAAAAGCAAAGAACAGAGGAGGCATCCAAATGCTAACCTGTTGGCCCCTGGAGCACAATCAGGCACTGCACACTGCAAACCTTGCAAGCCAGGAAGCACAACGGACAGTAACAAGTTGGTGATAGTCAGCCAGGCCAGACAGGTTAACCAGAGGAGCAAAGCCTACAGCACCACCCAGCAAAGAACAGAACACAGCTGCTGGTCACATAACTTACAGATATGGTCTAACGGGTATACAACCTTTAGCACGCATCTTTTAGCACGCACTACCATAACCACGCATCTGTTACAACGCATACCATTACAACGCATAGCGCTTTGAGGTGATCTGACTTAGGGAATGGCTAGTGAATAGGTTAATTTACTATCCAATAACCTTCCCTAGTGTCCACGGGGACTGGTGTTGGAATAGTAAATTAAACTATTCACTATCCAGCACCCAAAGCACTATGCGTTGTAAAGGTATCGCATTGTAAGAAATGCGTGGTAATGGTATGCGTGGTAAAAGTGTGCGTGCTAACATCATACATCCGGTCTAACCAACAAGAAGAGGCCCTGTCCGATGCTGCACTCAGAGTGCTGCGGCAGAGCTCAAAGACAGTATTTGCTGCACAGCATGGATGACGTCCCAGCAGGAGGCCAAAGGTACTGGACGGTCACCGCCAGCCCTGCCACAAACCTGCTCGAAGGCTGTTGCCCTTGAAGTGAGAAGGGGATGGAAGGAGAACAGTGAAAAGGAGGAGAGCACTGTGACCCTGCCTCCGGTTTGAGGAGCAGAGACTTCACAAGAAGACACCTGGAACACGAGGTGCAACCGACCTAGTGCAACCCACTAAAGAGACTGAATTTTCATACCCCAGAGCCACCATTGTGACCATCCCTATCTGCTAGGTGACCCTCGGAGGGGGGGATGCCCAAGGAAAGCAATGTCAGACTAGAAGATGGATGGAAGCATGCGAAGCCGAAACTTTGGTCCCAACACTAGGACCGTAATCAACCATGACTGAAGCCAGCGGAGTCTCAAGGCACAAGTCATGTTCCACCCAGAGAAGAGTGGGCAGAACCATGGCTTGGAGTGATTTCCCCGAATAAGTCCTGGAAGACGTAAAAGGTCAGGCCAGGCACCACACAGCACTCAAGGAGACAAGGAGACCCCACACTTGAAGTTGGTGGCTGAACTACAGTGACAGTTATTGACTATCAAGAGTCCCTGTTGGCTAACGACATAGAACAGCAATTAGTCACCCTAGGCTCCACACTGGTGAAGAGAGCAATCATTATGAAGTGGGGAGCAGCAGATCGGCCATTGACAATAGGCTGGGTAGCGGAAATGGATAGATGTATGATTGCTGAAAAAGATGTCTATAAATCTAGAGGCTGTCCCAAAAAATGAGACAAAAAATGGGGAGGATGGAAGATTTATTGGGGGGAAATGTGTATATCTCCAACGGTGAAAATGGAAATGTCAAAAAGGGGGCCACACAAACAAGAATAGATGAGCTACTACAATGTATATGATAAATGTTGACATATAAATACCTTCTGTATCACAGAATGTACCCATCTGTAAATTTGAATCTGACAAGTTTGGCTTTAATTAGAAATGTTAAACAAAAAAAAAGAGTCCCTGTTGGCCATTCCTGACTAAAATGTGCACTGCTGCATCAAGAGAACAAGAGCTGCTGGTTCACACTGGGAAACCGGACAACCGACCAACACCAGAAGGAGGAAAGATCAAGAGTAACCAAGCCTAAAAGGCATGCTTGAAAAGACTTGAGCTGCTGACAAAGCACATCTATACACATGATGAGCCACAGTGGTGAAACAAGGAAAACCTGGCAACAGCATAGTGGAAGAACTGAGAGTGAGCCACACGCACACACGAATCGAGTCTCTGTCCCATCCTTCCCAGTACAACCATCCAGACACAGTAATCGACGGCTCACAGACAAAAGGCATCTAGGTTGAAGGATATAGATACCTCTACAAAGGAAGGATGTAGACACATGCTGACCATCACTCCAAGTTGTTGTTGATGACCCAAGAAAGAAGGCCTGCAACCGTGAAGGCAAGTCGTTGTCATCTATCATACAAGTTCATCAAGCGGCTGGCAAACCCATCATGCAAGCCCCTGTCTCGTGCAGCATCACTACCACCCCAGGAGCATCGAACAACCAGAGTGGAGTCCAAAACCATCATTTTACCAACATTCAAGAAGCACCAGTGACACTCTGAAGAACAAGTCAACCAACGACTACCTGATCACCCCACCTGCATCATGATCCCAGTGGCAACAGCATGCCTCAGCCATGACCCATCTACCCCAGCCGTTGCATGAGTGATACACAGTTGCTCCTCAGGAGTCTTGCAATCGCCCAGATGCGGCACAGATGTAGCACCAGTGCCGACCTCACATAGTCCCATGGCAACGTATCCAAAGGGTATCCACAAGCATGAGAGATAGACCTCACACCAAAAGATGGCAGGAAATAGTGAGACCTTAGACCGGAGACTTCAACAGGCAGAAACATGTCCCGGCGGTCTTCAACGAGTCAAGCAACACCACCATTTCAAGCTTTGCTATTGACTCCACCAATGCGTTTGAAGTACCCTGTTTTCTGAATTGTTGACCAACTCCCGACTAGGGGCATGGTTCCATCTGGTATACTTCCAGAAGGGCCCAGACTTGTATGAACCAGTGTTCTTGTCCTGATCCCCTCAGGTTACACTATTAATTAAAGGTGCAGATATCCAGTGGCAGCCAGTATCATCAGTCCATATATTCCCTGCTATCCTTTTGATTGACTCTAGGGAATAATGGACTACAGTTTATCCAGTTTGTTTTGTTTTTTCTTTTAATGGTTAGACTCGTCCTTACTATTGGATTTTGGAAGAAATGTACTGTCCTGCTGGACACGTCATAAGACAATCCCTCCCTAGGGACTTTGCTACATCCCCCAACAGCCATCCCACTTGGCTTTCAGATCTACTGGCGTTTCCAATACTTTTTTTACAATGCTATAAAGCATTGGTAAAAAGTCATTTTCAGTGATGCTGTGAAGCTTCTGCAAAACAAATAAAAAGGAAAAATGTGTTATAACGTAACGCACACACAGCGCATGCACATCATGATGCTACTGGAGCCCCCGCCATTCAGTAAGCACGCATGTGCATGATGACTTATGTGCGCACCTGCATCACCACGCAAGGGAATGCCTACTGAAAGACACAGGTGCTATTTAAAAAAATATTTCTTTATCATTCCAAAATAGCTAAAGCACATTTTGGCAAGCAGAAGGGTCCAGCAGCTACATGGAGCTTCCAGGCCCTCCACAAAATGTAAAAAATGTGTACACTAAATTTTGAAAGGAGCGCAAAAGGGAGAATAGGTGGAGGTGCAGGTATGGGGAGTGGCTGGAAGAATAAACGGAAATAAAAATAAACCTGCATGGTAGAGAAGGAATATAGGAATTATAAAGCAGCACATGAGGGAGACAGCAACACGGAGTGCAGGGTGAGTTTGGTGGAGAGGCACGCGAAAGAGGATCACATGAGGGAGGGAGCAGCAGAGATCATGGTGAGGGTATCTGACGGGGAGAGAACCGCACGTGGGAATGACAACACATGCACTCTCTTAAAGTGCTTACTGAAAAATAATAGTTTAGTTCCCTAAAAGTGAGCAGTTAAAAGATACAAATCAGCCAATCAAAAGGATCCCTGTTAGAACCCTTTTTCAGAAAACCATGAGGCAAGCAGGATCTACTGAGCCCAACTGTGGGTGTTGAGGCCTTTTACTCCTGATGTCCCAGAGCTCGACTCACAATGGGTCCTGAGCAAGTGCACTAAGTACCCTTCCAGCACTTGACTGTCAGTAGTAGTGTAGGTCGAGCGATCCAAGGCTTCTCTGGGAGGAGGTAGATGCAGGGAGTGAACACAGGCTCACAAGTCAAAATAGGTTTAGGGCAGCAATAAATGATTCTCCAGTCAAATACTTGCCTTCATGAAAAAGGAGTATTTATGCATGACCACAAAATAAAATCTGGCATACACAAACAATACACAGTTCTCCGAGGTCAAGGAACTAGTGTTCGACAGGCAGTTCCCTGAGAACCATATCCCTCTTACTACTGGTAGTGGTTATTCTACATTCACTATAGGTGATATTCAAGTTAAGTCCCACTAGTAGTCCAAGTCTCAGGAGTCCCACTCTGACTTTTCCAAAAGTCAAAGTGCACTATATGGTAGAACAAGTTCCCCCAGGACCTGTGGGCCCTGCCATCAGTCTTACTCACTTCTGCAGCGGTTGCAGGATGGTGTCCCTGGGACCGTTCCTCTCTTAGACATTGTAGAGAACTGCAGAGGCTGCTGACGGTGAGTAGCACCCACAGCTCTACAGGGGCAGTGGCTGGGTGTCCTTCCACTTCTTATGGTGAGACGGTAAGTTCCTCTGAACTTACTTACTTCTCATAGGTGGGAGAAGATCCTTTAGGTTCCAATCCTCACCATGGTCTTCTCTCCTCTTAACAACGACTGAACCAGGTAAAATTCCTTGTTCTTCACTGTGGCTCCCTCTGGCATACAGGGTCACTGACCTTACTCTATACATGAGCGATGGCCCAATCAGCACTGCAGTAACTTCCTCTCCACGACGGCGCCAACTAGCATATGGTGTTGCTGACTTTACACTGCACACAGGCTAGGGCCCAATGGCACAGCAGCAATCTTCACGGCAGCCTACTCTTGCAAACAGGGTTGTACACTTCACTCTGAGCAGGGGCTACAGCCCGATTATAGTGGCGTGATAGAGGCAGGGGAAACCAAATAAACCCTTTTAGGCTTGGGCACTGAATATTTAAAGTCACAATATGCTACAAGAGACTTATTTTTGAAGCCAATTAATCTTAGTTATGAGTCGTACATATGTAACACACTCAAGTGTATCAACAGAATATCACACTTTGTCATTGACTAGAATCAATCAAAGGAAGGAGAAAAGAACACACGGAGATAGTAAGTTATATTTCTGAAAAGATTTTTGTATTTAGTGCTGAGACAACAAATTTACATCTTGGGAGACGGATACACAGAAATGAATACAAGCAAACGCTGAGAACAGAGATATAGATGACATTGACTCTTCAGTGTTATCAGCAACAGTATTCTGTAATTTTTTTGGACCCTTTGATCATACCAAAAATGTACATTTGACCACTGATGTATAGCAGACCTCACATATAGGAACAACCTTTTACTCTTTGATAGTTTTCACCCACAAGCTCTCAGAGAAAACCTGCTTTTTCAACAATTCTGATGAATGCAGCGTAACCGCACAAGAGCAGATTTTGAGAAACCACCTGGTCAACTATCTAAGAATTATAATATAAAAAAAGATCATCCAGAAGGCTATAAAATGTGCCCTTAACAAATAAATAACTCCCAGAGAGCTAGAAAATGTGCCCTTAATTATAATCATGAAGCCCTTCTTATGACATGCTCATGTTATATAAGTGATTGCCTTGCATGTGTTACCAATATCTAATCAGGTTAAGAAGATTATCAACATGTATTAGCAAGTTAGCAGGGGACATTTGACATTAAAAACATCCTTTAAAAGATGCTGAAACTTTAATAGCATTCTAGTACATACATATCTTAAAATAAAAAGGATGTGAACCTATATTCTGCAGTTAGCGGGGAGTTTGACTGGTCATCAGGCTATTTCCTCAAGGAAAATCTAGCGTCTGTCTGCCTAAACAAAATGTTACACTATTGAATTGGTACTTCATAATCCATAGAGCCTTACTAATCATATCAAATTGAATTCTGAGAATGTGGTCAACTTAATAACCTGCCCTTGTAAACTCAGAGACTTTCAGATGAGGACCAGAAAGATCTGAATAATTATCAATGAGCATCGCAATACTGTTCAACACAGATGACTGGTCATCATCATGGGAAGGGCTACAAAGTTTGTGACATGGAATGTTTAAGCAAGTGGGTTGTTGATTGAGGTGGATGGAAGTACACCACAAGAGGTCCAGGCAAAGGTTTAAGTAATTTCAACCTGCGATCAACCCCTAGTAGGTATGGCACAGAGCAAACAGGCTTAACAGTTAAAAAGTCAAAACACAACAGAATAAACATCACTCTCCAATTTATAAACAGAGAAAAATATATTAAACAAAAGGACTCAAAATTACAAAAATCTAATTAAAGGAACCAGAGAAATTAATTTAAAAAGATTTAAGGGGAAAAGATCCAATAAAAATAAAAGCGCCAACCAGGAGTCACTGTTCGCAGTTGACCTCAACCCACGAGCAATTTTAAACTGACCATGATGTAGCATAGGTTGGCTACACCAAGCAGGTTCATCTTTGGCATAATTCTCTTGAGTGTGGTTGAAGGGTGAGTATATACCAGGTTGAATGTGAGCCGTAGATGAATGGTATATGAAAGTTTGTTATAGGACCCAAAGGATACTTTCCTTTTTTCACTAAGGTCCCGCTGAAGCCATTGGTTTTACACCCAGCACATCCATCCAAACCAATGTAGGGTAAGGGTGAGTTAAGCCCAAAGCAGCGGAACTTAAAATAAGTGAGCCTATAGGCCTCCCTCCAGTGACACAGGTAAAGAGGCCTGTTTCCTCCTACTGGTCACTACAGTGTATGCTGTAAACCACCCTTGTGCTGCTTCACTCCTGGCAAAGGAAGTAGTCTTTCACCACTATGAGGGTAGAGTTTTGGGTGCCCCTCCGGGTCCAAAACAACAACAACCAGTGAGACAGGCCTATATCATGGCACACATGCATGATCTGTATTCACCAATAACAGCAAAAATCAGCCTCAGGGATCCAGACATCATTACAGTTGCGGCACTCAGGGCAGGGTTGCACATCCATCACCATGTGAGGGACGTTTCTGTCCCAACAAGGAAAGATACCCCCATAACCCCGATAACCAGTTTTGATTGCTCACAAAGGAGGAGACTACTCATTTCCTTAGGCACACAACAGGCCGGGTATAAAGGGTATGCACAAGGGAGAAAAGTTTTCCACATTTTGGATTGCCAGAGTAAGGGCCACTGTAGGATGTTTTGAGAAGGGCAAACAGGAACTGCTGCAAAAGTGGGCAGGATTGCCCCTGAAAACCTTCACCCCATTGGTTCAGGAGGAACCCAAAGTCACCCCGCCCATTAGCTACTGTCAACTAAAAATAGGGTACCCCAAGGCACCCTCCTTAGAATATTTGCTGGGCCTGGGGAAGAACAAACTAATGACTGCACTTGTGGTTTGAAACTTGTGCGGAGATTCGAAGGGCAGAACCTGCTCCCACTTGTACCCAGGACAAAAAGTGGACTCCAAGGGTCACTTGGCTTACCTCCTGTGTGTGTGTGAATGCAGGTGTACAACCAGCAGCAAGAGGTCTTTTTCCTGTAGTGAACAGCGACCAGTTGCAGCTGGACTAGGACTTCATAAAACTAGTGGCATCTGCTGGAGTGAGTCCTGATCCCTAAGTGCTGTCCCTGAAGACCTGGGAGCCTTAGTGGTGTGCAGAAGATTTTACTCTGAAATCTCTGAAAAATATAAACTTAGATGCATTTTGGATTTCCAGACCTGCAGAAGACTGGGACAAACCACCCAAGTCAAGTCCCCGAAGGCTCGACCTCACAGAATAAGAAAATCAAGTTGGGCCTTCTTGAAGCTGCTCCAAAGCAGCAAATAAATTTCATCAGGCTATCGGCAAGAAGATATCCGGTTTTGTGAAAATTAATGTTGGATATAGCCTGCAGAGTTTTCCCGCTTGAGGATGCTTAGCTTCAAAAATGAGACTAAATCTGAACATAGAAATCTTGACTGAACAAAGGTGCAGAAAGTATCCGGCAATAAGAGAGCTTTCCATGTAGTGTATATAGAGTTTTACTGGACCGCTGCAACCAGGCACATGTCTCAGCTTGTATTATTGTACAATTACAGATCTCAAATCAAACTATTGTGGAAAAAGGCATTTTCCCAGGTGTCAGATGGTTTTTGACCCCATAAAAGTAGTTTTGGGGCATAATCACTGAACTTTTTTTATGTGCCTCCACTCAGAATCTTGGTTTTGGACATTAGAAATGATAAGCGTTTCAATCAAAATGTGTGTCTTTTAACAAGCCAGTCGAAAAGACATGGATGCAGCACCCTATATGATATGGAAGCAGGTTTAAATGTCTTTCCCATCATATTTAATTGCCAAAATAAATGCATAGCTCCTAACATCCCGAGTGGCATTGACACGCTAGATATCACTAATGGCCTGCCATTTTACTTTTACCCCTATTTTGATAACAGTGTGGGATTACTACCAAACCCACCTCAATGGGCCAAATGACCTACATTTATGGGGTTTGATAGAAATACTGACGGATATGTGATAACCTTTGTGTGTTTTTTATTTCCATCTATTTTACAAAGGCATATTAACACTACCTATGATGATACTGCAAATAAACCCATAAATGTTGTCTATATATCCCTTCTTTCTCTGCCTTTGCGTATTCAAAATTAAATACATTACGATAGGGACAGCGCTAGGGATCCCGGGCCTCGCAAATGCCATTGACCCATGTTGGGCTTCATTCATGGCTGAAACATGTTGACCACCAGATGTCGGAATGACAGGTATTTCTAACATCACTTTTTGTATTTAGCCTGTCAGTGGCTCCTATATGAAAGTTATTGGGCATACCATTATATAATAATAAAGTTTCACAAGACCTGTGAAATATTCCTTTTACTTCCTGACTTGTGCTTTCTACATGGTTGATCTAGCTCTTGTGCAATGTTTTGTATTGTGCACAGGAGGGATTTCTATGATGAAGCATGCCACCATTGGTGGGTAAGGATTTTATGTCCTAAATAAAATACATGACGATAATATAATTGGTTCACAATACTCTTTAGGTTCTAGTATACTTTGATGGAAGGACGCATCTTGTGAGTCACATTCATCTCTTAGTCCCAATCTTCTTGGCTATGTTTCTAGTTTGCTTTTCTTCACTTCCTATCCAGGATTCAAAAGTGAGTTTAGGACGTAGACGTCCATTAACTCGCCTCAAGAAGCATTCTTCTGTCTCTGCAGGAAGACCAGCCCTTCACATGGGGTAGGAGCTCAGTGGCATGCAAATAAACTATCCAAAGCACTACCAAACCATATGTGCTGTCACATGATAATGAAGCAGGAACTCTCAGTTACATTCTATAAAACAAACATTTTCTTGAAGAAAAGTCTGGTGGAAATAAAGATTTTGCACAGGTTTACGAGTCTGATACTTATTTATATAACAGTCAAATTGTTTACCAAATCAAGTTAGATATATTCTAATTTTATAAAATATTGGTCCAGGAATAAATCAATGTATGCTTTATATCTCTCATAAATATTGGTTATAGAACTTGACGTGTGAAGAGATGCCACTTATTGTTCATCAATTCATATGAATGCTTACTTTGCTTTGCCATATCAAGCTTTCTTACGTTCATCTGTATAACTTTAAAAGGAACTCCTGTAAGCTCAGACCACCTTCTGGTTTAATTCTTAATACTCTCTTTTAAACTACACTGTGGATATACAATTCTTTGTGGACATATTTTGCTCTTTGTCCTCCTTCTGCTTGTTAGCATATTCCTCACAACTATGCAATTTATTTCACTGTAAGAAAATAAGAAGTTGGGTAAATGCAATATTAATTCTCACTATTATTACATGTTGGGATGGGAATGTCCCCTGCAGTGTACAGTCAAGTCCCCTGTCCTGCGTACCTTAATAGCGAGTATCTGTTAGCTTGTTTTTGGGGGGATTTTGGCCACAGCCTCACACTGTTCCATTTTATGGGTGAAAACCTATGCTGACTCTTGATTTATGATGGGTTCTGGAATTGTTCTGGTGTGAAGAGCTTGGCCCCCCTTATGATGGGTTCTGGACTTGTACTGGACCTTGAGGGGTAAACCAAGAGAACCCTCATAGTGATAGCGAATGAAAGTAGGGCTACTGTTCTTGTCTCGGGTTCCATGTATGTAGTGCAGTGGTGGCAGCATTCATGGTTTGTAGTAATTATAGTCTAACCAGGATTTTTTACCAGCACATGCAAGTGAGAGCCACCTGACCCATTCACCACTAGTTCTACAGCACATGCAAATGACAGCCACCTGACCCATTCACCCCTAGTTCCGCTACTAACGGTGGACCTGAAAACTTGTCGCTGAGATCCACTGCGCATGGACTTGTGTTTTTTTTTTTTCAACAAACTTTATCGATTTTGAAATTTTTGGAATACATACATGTGAAAGGCATTGATTGACATTGTTATTCATGAATTCGCAAGTATTTGTATTATACTTCTTATAATTGCATTTATCTTATACATTAGGTTATAAATCCCATATAGTTCCTCGTTTTCAACCGTCTTGTTGTGTGGTATGTGCTATTCTATCATTTAACTTATAACTGCCTGAGCATGGACGTATGTATCTATGCTAGTGGAGTTGGCATTCAATAGATGAGTGCCTGAGTGCACCAAAGTGATATGGCCTTGTGCATTCCATTCTGGAAGACCCAGAACTATTCATGTTCAGGCTCTTTCTGATAAAGAGAGCTGATTTTTAGTCTTCCGAGTCTGCTGTTTGTTGAATGGTAGAGGTGGTAGGAGTGAAAAGGGGAACAGCTACATCTGCATAAGGGTGTGAAAGGATATTTAACCCGTTTACCGCGCCGAACATTCTGCTGCGGTGCGGTCGTTCTAAAGGGTGGGCGGGGCTGCATCGGCCAACGGTCGTGCACAGCACCAGGAGGGAGTGCTTGCGTCGGCCGCTGGCCGACACGAGCACGGAAGGGGTTAAAAGAGGAGCAGCCCGTTGTCTATCTTCCTGATCATTGTCAGATGTGGCTGTTGGTAGTCAAGGTGCAAACTGCTCACACCTCTATGAGCCTCTATTGTGGGTGCTCCTAAATGTAGGAAGCCCTTCTGTAAAGAGCATCAAGAAAGACAAGGCCGAGTCTGGAAGAAATGTTGAGAAGGACATGTGAAAGGGGAAATTACTTAAACCAGTTCTGCAAAGGCTGATGGAAACTCAACATCCCCTGTCTGCCAATTTTGTGAAAAAGTGGGGGCTGTTGGCCCACTTATTTTTCCAGTTCCAAGTTTTCTTCAAAGGTGGAACAAGGCTAACACCTTAAGGCACTTAGAACCTTAACACCGAATAATTCAGTGCACAATAGGATCACTACCAACATGCCCCATTACGGTCAGAGTCCCACACCTGGAGCAGAGAACTGCCAACCACCTCTACTCATGAAGGCCCAAGCATGACTGACAGAAACGCACTGGAGTGATGGAACCGGGCTCGTCAAACCTATGAGGCCCACCAGTGATGAACAACTACCAGAGCCTCGAAGAGAGCCAACACTAGAAGCATCCACTTCTGCTGCGGCCCTTCAGAGACTTGACATGTAGTTGGCAGTGGGACAGCTGAATGCTGTGCACACCAGTTTCATCCAGGACTGCTAAAACAACCAAGGGAAGGTCTTAAGTGGTGCAGCGGCCCAAAAGAAGGAAACAGTTGACAGACTATCTGGGCTCTAAGAGTGGTGGGGAGGGCACTGCATCTCAATCTAGAGACTGAACCACAAGAACCATAAGAACTTGGGGATAGAAGGAATAAAGACCGATGGTGGTGGTTAAAGTGCTTAGAAGGGGACCTTACTCGGAAGCACATGGGACTTGCACCCACAAGTTGGGTATCCAATGCGATTCTAGTGTGTAGTATTTTGCTTTTTGGTCTAATAAAGCACTTGTCTTTTTCTAAAGAGAAGCACTGGGCTGGACAATCATCTTGAGTTGTTGAGTGTAGTGCTGAATGCTAACCCTGAGTATCCCTGCACTTACCTCCCACAGAAGCCTCTGACTGCTGGCACTACTAACATTGAGGATCAAGTGCTGAAAGGGTTGTACACGGCCTAGTCTGCATAGTTATAGTGCCAGGGGTCCTAGGAGAGGCAAACAAACCCAGCCCCTACAGCTGTGACCCAGTACCCCATGGCTGTCTTGTGCCACCGTTAGAAAATGCATTACACTGAACATCAAACTAGAGAATAGACCTTTGTATTCAACATTTTGTATGCCATCCCTACTGTAGGAAGAGAGTTTTGTTTTCTGATAAGATAACTCCTTAAAAAGAGAGAGACATTTAACATGCTGTTCTTTTCTGCAAAGTTCTTGTTCAACAGATAACATTCTTAATTGCTGAGAAGTTGAACCACAGCAGGGCTGCAGTGGCATATTGCAGGAATAATTTTGGAAAAAATTCAGAGCTGCATAGAGGGTATGAGCCATGGTAACTGTCAGTTCTGCATTGGCACAACACCATTTTGTAACGTAAAAATAGCATTTGATATCTTGCCTCATTTGTGTAACACAAATATGCCTATACAAGCCTCATTGTCTACACAAGTTTGTAATGTCAACGGAGCTGCACAGTACCCAAAGTCGACAACAATTAATTTGTATTTGCCGTAACAAGTACATTGCAGGAGGAAACAGAGGCATGGATGCATTCTCACTTTTACAACATTGCATTCTGAGCTATATAGTTTCAGGCACATAGTTGATACCCACCTCATGAACATTAATGGGAACTGCGATGTGTAACTGACTCTGAACAGCTGGTCTATTCAGTGCTAATATGTGCTTGTTGCTGTACAACAGGAAAAAGTCTGACCAAACAACAAAGCACTCACCGAGTTGTGCTGCCGCCAGCAACAATCTGGTCAGAAGTAATTTAACACAAACTATCAATAGCAGCCACATACCCTTGGGTATATTTATGCAAAAATGTTTACAGACTGCAAGTAGTCACTATAGCCGGATAGCTATTAACAGAAATCTTCTACCCAGTGGTGGCTGCTATAATTTTAGGGTGGCGGGGAAATGCGGGAAACACTTACCTGTCCCTGCACCCGCCACCTAGGTGCTCCTCTCAAGACTCTGATCACGCTGCATAGACTCCCATGAGAGCAGCGCCATGATTGGTCTGAGTGGGCTGAGCTGATGCTCGCTCAGGCCCGGGATCCTGGGGCTTTTCTCCAAAATGGCTGTTGCAACACAGCTAGGTTGGAGAAACATGAGTACGCATGTCAGTCTGGCTGGTCTAAGATGGCCGGCCAAACAGACATGCACACTTACAAGTGCCCAACACTCCTCCCTAAAGCGTGATGCTCTGCAGAATGACCCCGCCCCTGCCCTAACCTCCGCTTGCAGAATTGAAAAATATAATGATAATAAAATGCGTTTATTATCATTTTATTTTACCGTGGGGCGATGCTCCCCCGCCATAACGGAGCAACTTGCTTTGATCTCAATTGGATTACAAGAGAAACTTGTGGCATTTTTATTTCTTAAGTAAGCAAAGCACTTTGATAGACTAGTCAAATCTTAATTATAGCACAACAGAAACATAATGAAAGACCGTAGCTATTAAAGACTAATAGGATTTGAAGGCTTCTCAAAACAAGCAATTGGTGTTGGCGGTCCTTCCAGCTAGTTTAGAAACAATGGATGTTTTGCTACAGTATGCATGAAACAAAGACACTAGATGGGTGAAGATTAATGCTTCCGAAATGGTCTAATTATGTTTTTAAACAGCAAAATAATAGATTAGATTCTACATTCTGGCACCATTTTATGCTAAAACACAAGGGGCCGGATTCACAAAGGTGAACTTAAACGTTTGGTCTAAACTCAGACCAAAAGTCCAAGTTTTCAATTTTGGGAATCGGGCCGATGGTTGTTAATAACAGTGACAGCATGTTAAGACATACACAAAATTAGCAACTGCCCAGCAACTCCCCTCCCCCCCCCCCCCAAAAAAAACCCTCTATTTTACAAGACCCCCTCTTGGGAAAGTGGTTAGGACAGTGTTTTTTATTTTAAAAAGTTTGGTCTTCTTTTGCTTTATTTTTTTGCAAGCATTGCGACCTGGATTTGAGTGAAAACTTTATAAATATCTAGTGTTACACTTTGCCTTAAAACAATTTTTTAGACAAGTTAGCTACTTTAAACAGTCACTCTCATGATACGAAATGCAACATAAATGTGAAGGTTTCAAAATGAGTCAACTCTTGGAGTCGTGATACAACTTGTGATTAGGTAAGGAGAGATTTGTTTAGGGTTATTGGTGCAGTTTCCCATGAACCAACACAAAGTGCTTAGTTAAGGAGTTTTTGCACACCCTCTGTTGTCCCACCTGCTCCCAGATATCCAGAGTCCCATTGCTGAGACCATAGCCTGGCGTCAGCATCACTCTGTGAGGGAACAGAACGCCTGGGTCGTTCTGGCTGCTGTTTTCAATCACAATCAGGTAGGTGCGGCCAATCGCTGGCGTTGGAACTATTTTTACAGTGGGGTGCTAGCCAATAATATCACCTCAGTAAAGTATAGGGGATATATGACAGTCTGACTTTGAAAACACAATAAATACTGTCAGAATTTAAAGGGAACCTTATTATTCATTCTGTAGCTAATCTCTTTCATGTTGTATGGGGTGCTGCAGCACCTCCAGCACCCCTAGTTTCAGAGACACTGCTTCCCTGGGTCTTCTGGATCTTTGCTTTCCTGGTCAGGGAAGGTGCGGCTTTGTCTCCTCCTGCATATCCATGGGGTCAGATGGCCCTTTTCCAGTTACAGTGCTCCCTGGCCGGAAGTGGTCGTTGGCCTCCGAGGTTTCTTTTCCGTGTGGACGTTTCTTTGTATTTTTAAATGGTCTTTTGATGGTGTTCCTGGCTAAAAATATCAAGTGGTTGACCACATGTACATTTCTCTTACGCTAGCTGGCTATCTATTTCATAGCTCGTGCCGGGAGTGTAAACTGGATCAAGATATTCCTTATGGTAAAGACATTATAGGTGTAAAGACACAGACAGTAGGATCTTTTTTCACTCTCTTTTCAATTAAAGCTGATTATTGAAAACCATGTCTATTTGTAAAGAAAGTTAGTCCTCTGTGTCAATTTCCGTATGTATCACTATCATATTTTAGATTGGAGACAGGCTTGTGTACTCCTTTCGCACCATCTACAAGTTGCCTTGGCATCATTTACTATTCTTCTAGATTTTAGAGACACTTGTATGAGCTGTGCCAATGTAAGGGTCAATATACAATCCATAGCGAAAACCAGGACACAAATTGCATCTATTTCTGCCTTTGGTTGTCCTTCCTTCTCAGGGCTGGCACTGCTCTCCGCAATCTGCAACGTAAAGATGCACTGCAGCAGTAAATGTGCAAGTTCTTCTCTGAAGTTGTTGTCCAATGTGAATGCTTCGCAGTGGGCTTGTCTCCATTTCTTTGAGATGCTACAGATGGATTGGATATTGGGCCTTGTTCTGTGAAGAATCTCCTCCCCCCGTCACAAGGAAGTGAGAAGATGCATTTTGTAATATCGATAAAGATGGAAGGGCAGAAATGAACTTCGGATTTTGGATTCATCATTGGTGTTGTAGGTATATTTTCCTGTATTTCCAATGTGATTGAAAACACACAAAGCTGTTGCATTTGGAAACTCCCTGATGTTTCTCTGTTCAGCGCTCATGCTCTGTTGTATTGGGTTCTGTATTCAGTGCTTTTAGAGTGGTAGCAATCAGTATGGAATTGTCTTACCATTGTTCTGAGTGAGCTGCTGAGCCACCACCCTCGCTCTGCGTAGCCACCCCCTCGGAATTGTTAAGATGTCACCAGAAAATATAATTATGCTCACGTTCTTAGAAAAAGGCACTAGTCAAGGAATACCATTATCTTGACTTGTTGAGTGAGGGTCGGCTATTAATGGAAAATCTTCGGACGCCTAGAAAATTCATGGCTAAAGCCATCCTGAACACCAAGGGGAGGGGGGGAGGGGCAGCTGAAATGTAGTGCATTAGAGAGAATGTCCTTAGAGCCCTTCCATTTCATGTAGAGTACAAAAGGCATTCCCTGTGTATTAGTATCTGCAATGAGTAACAAAACTATTAGCTTGGCTTGAATTGATGGAAGGTCCAATGCTGACATTCCGCTTCATGTCTTTGGATAAGATGCGGCAATCGTTCCAAGACCTTCTGACGTTGAGATAGAGCCTCAGCTCTTACTATGGGACACTCTGAATAACACCACCATCAACAGTTCTGTAAAAAATACTTAAAAGCTGTTCGGATGTGGTTGCATAATGTCAATATCAGTATGAGAGCCTTGAACGCAAGCTTTTGGTAATGATGCAATTTTTCATGAACATATTACTGTAAACGTACATGGACCCTGAACTGAAGAGACTACCCACTAGTGAATCAGCTTCCTTTTCAGTCTTTGGAAGGCAGATTCCAGGACCTCTTCACGCTACAATGTTGTTTGCGTTTACGCTTCCAGGTGCAGAATGCTGAGAACGCTGAAGGTGAGGACGCGGGGATGCTGTAAGGTTACTGGAGTACAAGGCCCAGTACACATGATCTGATCGGCTAACATTCGGTGAATAGGCCCGTAGTCTAGTGGCTCCCATTGTCAACCTCTAGGGCTTAATGCAACACGCTCCAGACCGTACCGCAGGCCCAGCTGAAGACTGCTGCATATCGGAGCCATGTAGGGGGGCCACCAGGTTTCTAGTCGCAGTAAGTGAGGCACTCTGCTGGAAGGAGTAAAGGCAGGGGACTCTCATAATGCCTCTGGGTCTATGGGCAGGCTCCCCTAGACAGAGTCCCCCACCTAAAAATCTCAATTTAAATCCCATATTTGTAAAGCTCAACTTATCACCCCTAAGGGTACCCAGGCGCTGGGGTCTATTCGGAAGATTAAGTTAGCTGTTGCCTAGAGTCACATGATGCTGAGCTGAGCTGTCGCCAGGGATTGCACTGCGAGCTATGGCCATTGCGCCACACAAGCGATAAGTATTATTTAACTAAACAGCGCAGTACTGGGGAAAAAACATAGTCTGCTGTGCTAAATATGGTCTCATATGCAAGCGGGGCTTCACAAAAGGACTTTAGCATTGTAGGACTAACATGAGGCGGTTTCATTATTGTGGAGCGATAACTACAGCCACAGGCTCGTTGCCTCTCCTGCAGAAAGTCAAGAGACCCGCTGCATAAACACGTCTTGCTGCAGTCCACAAAGAGAAAAATCTGGTGTATAGAGGCAGCGTGCCTAGTGCAATTATGAAGAAAAATGCCATGATGGATGCTTTAGAGCTTCCAACCCAACAAGGAAAAACCGTGAAATGCCACTAAGTGCTTCCCCCAATTTATGGCAAACGGGGGGGGGGGGGTGCATCGTCAGCCAGGGATCATTAGCCCCAGGAGTGTAGTGTCCAGTAACAGCTCTATGGAAGAGGGAGAAAGCAGTTCAGGAGAGAACTATGTAACTCTATAGCAGGCTGGCCCTAATTTGGAGAATACAAAAAGGATGGCTAAAGGGCTAATTTGCAAGGCATCAAAAGGGCAACACACTCTCCCAGGGCCTGCAGTTGTGTCAACATGCAAGTAAGAATCTAGGGCTATCCTTGATCAGTTTCCCACTCGGGTCCTATTAAGAGATTCCTCGAATGTAGTGAGTCAGGTCTAGGAACAGACCTCTTTGCTGCAGCCAACTACCTCACAGGTAACTAAGGGGGTGCAGTTTTGTGATCAGGGAAAAGAAGTGGGAGATCAACACTTTTTACTGTCGAGTTTTGGCTCTGTTTCAACTACTGGGCCTATAAGCTCCATTAATTTGAACCAACCAATCTTGCTTCAGCCCCTCTTATGTAGAAATTTGTGATCTCAGGGCAATCTAAGCCCAAGAAGATGCAGTGCGTAATCAAAGTTAAATAAATCAGAGGAAATTGTGCTGCAAATACCAGAACGATTGCAGGACATCGACAAAGATTGTCAGAACTTGAGGATCACTCCCTTACTTGGGATTGGAACATTAGCAATATTTTTTAAAAGCTACTGGACTCACAGGATGAGATCAGTGAGATGGAAAAATATGTTAGAAGATTCAATCTGTGCTTCGTGGGGGTGTCAAAAGGAGCAGAAAATACAGGGAGTCACCAGAATGCTCTCCAGTTAATGGAATCCCTGATTCAATCAAGTATTTTTGAAGATGCTCCATCAGATCTCTCCATCATGAGGGTCCTTTGGGTCCACATTCAGCTTCCTGCAAACTCAAAGTTTCCTCGTACCATCATTGTGAATTTTGAAGACTTTTATATAAAGGAGTGTATTCTCTCAATGGCTATTCAGAAAATAATATTTATGATGGATTACAAGGTGCAGATATGAGTCTTCTCAGACATGTCCACTGTAGCTGCGCGCACGCGGAGGGACTTAGCAAGGCTGCTGGGCCAATTTAAAGCTGCTGGTGCTCGAAGCTCAATAGCTCAACAGTCAAAACTGAAAGCCCTGTTTAAAGGTCACTTTCATTTGTGCACCACTCAAAAAGGGGCCACGGTCTACTGCAAAGAGTACAAGGTTGATTTGACTCTGCTTGTTTTCTGTCACTAATGTGGTTCTTTTATGATTTCTTTGCTTTTGTTTTGTTTTTATGCGGGGTGGGCATTTCAGGAGTGCAGCCAGGTGTGCAACATGGCACCAAAAAAGAGGCAAGGGGAGAGAGGGAGCATGGTGGGCAATTCTCCCTTTCAGGACTGGTCGGTTATGCTGCATGCAGAATGCACTAGGGGTTTGAGTTTCTGTGAGGGGAGACGATGGGTCGCGGGGTGCAATTTATAAGAAAAAGAGCAGATACATCAGGAAGAGCATAGACCTAGGTATATCGAAGGCTGGAGGTGAATGCCAGCTCGGAGATTTGTATTGATCAGGGTTTCCAGTAGAGGCTGTGAGATTTTTTGGGGATTCTCAGATTGTTAGGTTAAATGGGGGAGTTATTTCAAGAATTGTTTAATGGTCTGTAATGTTAGAATAATTTCTTGCTATACCAATGATGTTCTAAATAAACAGAAATAAGAGGCCATTTTGAACTGGCTGTCTTTGTTTAATCCAGATTTTTTTTTTTTTTTACAGGAGACACAACTCAAAGATAATAGCCCTAAGCTTGTCATACCTAAGAAATATTCACGTGCGTATTTTGCACCGTCTGGACTAGCTATGCATGGGTGGCAAAATACTGAGATAGGTCCATAGACGGGCTGGTGCGTGACATGATAAGGGATACGCATGGGAAGATTAAAGGTGTTAGTCCAATATCTTGCCCTGAATCTTGTGAATTATTATGATCCAATATTAGAAGATGTGAGCACTTTAAAGCAAGGGCAGGTGAAAATGCTGGGATAAAAGAGCAGCTCATATCAGCTCAGCGTAATATCAAGGACTGCTTTCTGTTAGAGGAAATTAATAACTCTAGGGCTAGCAAAAACAGTATGAGGACAGTCAGTTAATAGGAAGACCTCTTCCCTCATCCACGCAGATCAAGCAGGACACACAGCACATTTTTAAAATTGAAAATCCCACTCCTCATAAAGTTCAGACAGATAATAATAAAATTGTAGAAGTGTTGCTGCAATATTATAGGAATTTACATGAGAGGGCCCATTCAGTCCAAATACTGAGTTTTGAGCAATTTTTCAGTTTAATTAGACTCCCTCAACTATCTGAGGACCAAAAAGATAGCTTACTGGAGCATATTTCAGTACAGGAGATGGCAGCTGCCCTTCAGAAAATACCCAATGCCAAAGCAAGTGGTAGCGATGGAATACCAACAGAGGTGTACAAGGTTTTTGCGAAAGATTGGCTTCCATTCCTGATGGATTTATTTAATTTTATTAGGGAAGGTGGGGATGCACCATCTACCTTAAGGAGTTGAGATAGTTATAAATCTGAAAAAAGTTAAATCCTCCTAAAATGTGAATTCATATTGTCCAATAAGTCTCCTTAATGCAGACTACAAGCTGTTTGCCAAGGTATGGGCATCTCAAGTTACTATTTCAGGCCAAACCTTTGCTCATAAAGATCAGAATGGTTTATTGCCTGAACAGCTGATGGCTGCGAATACTTATTTTCTGATTCAAACTATAGAATATTTTCTAGCCATCAAGAGGGAGCAACAATGGTAATGCTAGAGGCCAAGAAGGCATTTCATCTGATTAATTGGGATGACTTGTTTTTCATATTGAGCAAGTCTGGGTTTCCAATCCTATTATTAAAATGCTCCGGAATCTACATCAAGATGCAGAGAAATTAATCATTATAAATACCAAAATAGGTGGCTCGGTTAAAATCAATGGAGGCACCCGCCAAGGATGCACAATGTCACCTATACTCTTCACTCTCTTTATTGAACTGCTGACGGCCAGAATTCGCAGCGCTTCCTTTAGAAGGGATGCTTAAGATCAAATTGGTTGCAAATTATAAGATTTTATATTTAAAGGCCAATATTGAAGGGGCTATAAGTATAATTCAAGGGTATAAAAATGTACCTGGTTACAAGATCAACCAAGGCAAAACAGAGTCCCTCTTGTTGAATGCCCCACCTACAGTACTGCCTCTAGACCTTCAGCTTCAGTATAATGTCCAGCATCCAATACGCTATCTAGGAGTATTTGTAACAAATAAGTATTCAGAACTATTTTAGATGAACTATAAAATTATGCTTGGTAAGGGAAACTTTATTAACAAGATGAGCTCTTCTCCGGCTGACACTGATTGGCAGAGTTTTTCTAATTAAGATGTCCATCTTACCTGTACTTCATTTTCTCTTTTCTAATCTCCCTGTTAAACTAAATGAGGCATTTTTCAGGAATTACATTCAGTTATTATCTGATTTGTGGGGAATGGCAAAGCTTTGTGGGTTAAATATTCGATTCTCCAGCTAGATAAGAACCAGGGCAGGCTTGCTTTACTCAATGTTTTTTCTTATCATCAGACAACGCTGCTGGATATCACAGTCCGCAGAGGCAATGACTAATTATTTTTTATTAAGCAGAAAAGTGCAAGTATCGGAAATCGATCTTATGGCATTTTTAAAGATGGCCAAATTACCAAAAAAGACAAAGTACAAAGGGGCACATGTATCAAGCAAAGGAATAGCGATTCCTTAATAGCGATTTTTAAGGAACCGCTTTTAAGGAATCGCAATTCCTAATGCATGTAGGTTTTGCTAAAATATTAGCGATTCCTACACATTCCCAAATAGCGAATATTAGGGAATGCTTTCCTATTCATTCCTATGGGCCTAGAGGCCCATAGGAATGAATGAGAAAGCATTCGCAATCTGCGATTACCAAATAGGTAATTGCAAATTGCGAATGCAATTTGAAGGGTGAAAGGGGGCCATAATGCCCCCCTGATGCACCTCCAAAAATGGTATGTGTGCACATATGGCGCCACATGACACTTAAAAAAATGCACAAAATTGCATTTTTATAAGAATTTGCAATTTAACATCATCTTGAAGTTGTTGTTAATTTGCGATTCCTTAATGCAAAGTTGCATTTTGAAAATACTTCTTGCATTGCATTTAGGAAATCGCAAATTGCAATTCTTAAATGCATTCGCAAAATAGGTAATCGCAAAAATTGCAATTAACTATTTTGCGAATGCATTTTGGTTGATGCAACGCAAGTGGCTTTTTACCGGTCGCAAATGGGCCACGACCGGTAAATAGCTTAATGCATGTGCCCCAAAGTGCTTGTTGAAACTGAAAATGTTTTATTTTTTAAGGCAAGACAGAAGCTGACTGCTATAAGTTTGTTTGGTTGACGGATTGCAAAGTACAGGATTTACATCTCTCTAAGTCAGTGCTCAAATTTTGGAAATCTTTGGGGTTTTGAGTAATGGGGAATTTTTAATGGTGGAAACAGATTGATGACTCGGGAGGAACTGGTGCGTCACTTTGGGATAGTTTGCCAGCGCTACTGGCACAGTTTATTGCAGATTGCTGGAATCTTGAAAGCCAATTATCCGCAGATGAGTGAGGCAACCTGGGCTCTCATTCAGCTATTAGCAAAAAACTGAGCTAACAGGGTTTGGTAACTGGTTTAGGGCCTGGAGGAGAGACTCTGGTACGACTTTAATGTCTAAATAGTTAAACAAGTTAGATAATAGCACCAGATGCATGGTATGTATTGGAGAATGGGAACATATTACTGTGTTGGGTTGGAAGGCCCTCAGGGTGACTAATTTTAAATAAATTGCCTTTCTTTCGAGATGAATGACATACTACAGCCTATATGTGGTGCACAAGATGTTTCTGAACATCTCAAACCAGTGCTTTCGAAGCTTGTAAAATGAAAAGGGGGATTGGTGGCATATCTTTTTCCTTTGCCCTAGAATGTCTCAATTCTGGGATGAATAGTTTCTAGTTTTAAGCAAATGTTTGCAAACTACGATTACGCCTGAAGCCATGCTGGTCTTATTTGGGGCAACCTCCGCTACCCGGAAAATGAGCAATAATTTTTATTGGCAGCCTTATCGGTGGCTGGTTCTTTGATACTTCAGTATTGGAAGTTATCTATTATCCTCACTGTTAAAATCTGGCTTGCAAATGAGGAGAACCAAGGCCTTTGAGGGGGCATATTCTAAACGGGTTGGTAACGTCAGTGGATTTGCAGCTGGTTGGGAACCGCTTACAGCCCTTGAGAATAACATGGCCTAGACGAGCACCCTACTATGTTTATTAAGCAGGATACTGCCAAAATGTTAAATATGGGCATACATTCTAACTTTTTAATGTCGTTTGTAGATAATCAATGTTGGGTCTTTTTAAGTATGTGATTATTTACACTTTTGCAATGAATTCACATTGACTAGCTTAGCACGTTTGCACTTGACCTGTTTCAATGCTGCTGTTTTTTAAATGAAACGTCTTGTCAGTTTTTATTGAGGCGATATGGGCTAACCATTGCAGTGATCTAGATATAAGAAATAGCTGTGCCAGGAATTGACAAGAGAATGTATCATTAAAGAGCTCCTCCCTCTATTTCTCGGACAGTTCAATCTCGATATGATCGTTTGCACTTTTGTACTGTATGCACTTTGAATAGCTTAGCACTCTACACTTAAACAGTTTCAATGCAGCTGATTTTTACATGATATGTCTTGCCAGCTTCTATAAAGGTGATATGGGTTAGACACTGCTATGCTTTAGATCTAAGAAATAGCTAAGCCAGGAATTGTTATAAGAATGTACCATGAGTGAGGCCTTCGAAGAAAGCTTAATCTCGATGTTATCCCAAGAACTGCAGTTACTGTCTATGAGGTGTAGAAAGGTCAAACTAATATTGAACCCAATTGTAACAATTATATATATTTTTTTCTTATATGGCAGAATTTATTTCAATATCCACTATTGCACTTCATTGTACTTTGTCACTTTATGGATAGATATTGCTGCTGTGTATATTGTACAATACAGCCTTTTGGTTTTTCCATATGTAATTTGATATAACCTGAGGCAAATGGCTGTATCTGCTCAATTAATAAAAAAACGTTTTAAAAAAGGAGAATCATGACAGCAAAACCGAAATTTGCACATGCAGAAATCAGTTGTATCAAATTGCGCACAATTGAAAACGGTCATTTCACACTCTGCCTATATGGATTTGGAAAGGCAAATTTAGGTGGTCCGCGTGAACTTTAAAAATTTCTCTCTGCCAAGGTGCCTGTATCTGCTTTAATAATGACCCAATATTTCAACTGTTAAAGAATTTGAAAGGAATGCAATGCACCATCATACAATGCTAAATCTCTGGTCGCAGATCACTTAAGACTCTGCTGTTAAACACATAGATGATGAGGTGAATGTGAATGTATGTCAGGCGGTGGCCATGCTGTTCGTGTTCCCAGCTATGGGGCCATTTTCAATGCTGGACTTGTTCAGGTGATCATTTGTGGAAAGAGACATGAAGCAACCTCCACATAGACATGTGAGCTTTGTCCACTGTGCGGCACATGAGGAGAAAACCATAACTTCAAATTTGGTGATGATGCAGATGTTAAGATAGCTCAGTGGGCCAAGGCACCAGTTGTAGAATTATTTACATAACCTGAAGGTAGCAAGCTCTCATCCCAGTAGGACCACTCAACCTGCTATATTTCTGAGATCGATCAAATTAGTACTGAGTTAGGTAGCTTCGCATGTTCTTACTTTGTAGAGAGCAAAAAAAATTAAAGGATGAAAGGCCCCCAAAGAGGACCAGCAACAATGGCTCAGAAGTGCAGTGCCTCTTCCTGGCACTACATATTTTAAATACAAATAGATAGGGTTGGGGCCTAAAATGTGAAACTGTATCAAGAGCCTTTAAAACAATTTTTATTTGGATTTTGTAAAATAATGGAGTAAACCTCTATTTTTTTTTAAAGAAAGACACATGTTTTGCAACATAGAGGACTATTCAGTCACTTTATCAGCACTTTTCATTCAAGTAATACATACAGAGAAGAGCATAGTAGAAATTAGAATTGAACATTTGACAAGTTGATAAATAATTTTTAGAGACAAGGCAAAAAGAAAAGTATAAAGAAACAACACTGAAAGAGAATTATAATTAAAAACTATTAACAATCTTAAAAGTTTACCACATAAGACTAGACATGTATCCTGATAACATAATACACATAGTGAGGCCTGAGCTTAATAGTATCCTGCCATCATAAATATTCAAGCAATTGTATTCACTTTGGTAAGTGTATAGTTACATTTTCTGAAATTAACTGCCCAACTATTATATTTCTTGCCTTCAATATATAATTTTGTATTTTGTTATGAAGGGGGTGCGTGGCGGGGGCAGCAGTGCAGAAAAGTGAGATAAATTGTGGAGAGAAATTTTTTTTTTCCAGACCCCAACCGTAATACATAGGGGAGGAGAAGAAGGCCCTGAAAGGGCATCAAACAATCCATGGTAGCTAAGGATCTATGGATTTCACATTGAAACTGCAATTAAACTAAGGCGGAAGAAATATATGTTTGCTCAGGTGGATTTGGCAAAAGCCTTCATGGACGATTTTATTTCCGCTATGGGTTGAAGTTGGACAGGGGCAGGGAGGATGTCTGGGTCGGGCCATTTTCACATTCCTGTGATTTGCGGTATGGGGTTTCTCAGCAGTTATGAGTGGCAGAGTTGTTAAGCTCTTGGTTTACATTTTTGTTGATCTTCTGTCACTCTGCTGTCCTTTTCACCTGGGCTGTTAAAGAAGCAGCTGAAATCTTTTCACTATACTTAGACCAGCCTGAGCCTGAGCCAAATAAATGTTTCTGCATTTTGAACTTTGTGGTTGTTTTTCAACCTTATTGACAGGGTAGAGAAGTCTGTCTGGTGGTATTGTAGTACTCTCTGTTTGGTCGCTGTTTTCGTTTGTTTAGTATGCATTTATAAACCTAAAAATGCCAGACCTATTGTAGCCTGTCTAGAAATGAATAGCCAGGTGCTTCTGTTGAAGGGGTACTACCTGTTGCTGACTACCAAGAGGGGTAGATTCATATGTTACAAAAGTAGAAGAAAATCGTGAACTTTTCGAGGTTCAGAAGAAAGCAGACTACCTTATTTACCACTTATCTATAGGTCATGCAGACAGGCAATTTGCAACTGCATTCTGACCTGGTCAGGCCTTTAAATGTTGTCTTTAACATTCGTTTGGCCAGGAAGGCAGCAATGCCACCATCAAGACAAAGAGATTAAACTTCACAATGCAAATGATCCTGATGTGTGACTCGTGTCACTTAACTTGTCATTTCACTATTACTGCAAGAGTCATTTTTACTCAAGGCTGTTTGTTATGTATTTCACCTTCTGTTGATTGTCAGTATGTATCTGGGAGGCTGGCAAGCCAGGAGAAGATTTATTTCCATTTGCCATATTCTCTTTTATACCCAAGATTATGAATCTTTGCATTAAAGTCAATTGGCCCCATTGGACAAGGTGAGACACAGAAAGTAGCGCAAAATAAGCTTTGTTAAAACCTCAGCTAATGGAACAGAAAACTGAACTCTGAGCACCAAAATACTTACTGATGCACACCCTCAGTAGTTTCTGATCAACATAACTTTGTGCCTGTTCGCTAAATAATCTATTGACGTTAGCACATGAGCTAACTCTGGGAGGGACGCTGGAGACAATGCAGACAACCCTCCACTCTGCATTTCTTTACAGGAGGCTCCGAGACTGTGAAGGTTTGCCCTTAAATGCTCCAGGAGACTGGGGCAGTCAACAACTGTATCTACCATTATGGCGGCCACATGGCCATTCTCAGAGGCTATGGTCTAAGACGCTGCTGCAGAAGAAAAACCAACAGCACTGCTTGTGCCCACTGTAAATGTCTTAGCAGGTGCACTGGTGGCCTCCCTTCGGTAGGAGAGGCAATCCTCACCGGGGAATGCAGTCAGGGATTGCACTTGTGCATAGAGGTTTCTCTGGAATGTTGGTTACCACCTTCGTGTCCCCTGCCAAAAGATGTTTCTGGGGCACGCTAATACTCCCCCACCTGCCGTAAGCCCAACAAATGTGTTTGCATTTGTATTATGGTGTAGGCACACAGGCAAGATACTCTCAGGGACATAGGTAGCACTGGTACAGCCGGTGCAATGCATCAGCGCCCAGAGGTGGGATCTGGCCCAACTACAGGAGCACCCTGAGCTCTGAGGGGGCACCTCTAACATAGAGGCTGGAAGTAGGAGTGCTGCAGCACCCCTCTAAAATGACCATGCTGGAGTGCTGAAGGTGAATGACTATTAAAGATGACTACACATTTTGCTTTATCTTATCACATTTGGTGTTTGTTCAAAGACAAAGGTCAAATTTCAGTCTAGCCTTCTGATAAACTACTGCTTATTCTTTAAACTTGGAGACTGGTGTTTACTTGTCTTTCTGTTACTGTAAAGTGGGCTAATTTTATAAAGTGAACTACGTGTCAATCACGTGGATTATGAAAGGAAAGGTTGTAGGATGTCGTTTTCTTCTAACACACAGCACAATTTAAATGCCTATAAATAGACTGTTCAAATATTTCAAAATAATAAAACTGGTAGGAAAGCACAAATAGATTGCTTTTTACCTAATTCTGAAGTGTGATGGAAACCAAGATTTTAATAGGTTCAAAACAAATCAAGAAACTTTTCATAGTGATGCGCAAATTACAAATATTAGCTGAAACCAAAAATTATCTTTTTTGTGCTACAAAGTTTTATCAGTAAATCTGTATGGCTGTGCAGATATAGTGGTTAGTTCAATGGAAAATGTGCTGTGCTGTCAGTAAATAACTGAGTGCTACCACACCTTGCTTTAGTACTATATTTGTGACACTGTGCTCCTAAATGCAACAGCTACATACTATATAACCTTACCACTAACCTGCTGAATGGGCGTGGCTCATTTGTGACACTTGTTCTGTGTGTGATGCTTGGATTTTTCAGAATCCCTAGGAGTTAAGTGATGCAACATAGATGCCAGAACCCCAATCTGAAAATTGCTTCAGCATCACTCTCTACTATGCACACAGGAATTCTTGCAGCACCAAGAACTTGCTGTTAGCTCCGTCCAATTCACTAAGCTGCACATGTCAGACTTCGAGCAGCAGAATCCACTGAATCACCAGTGCGCACCTTTGAAAATGCAGAATATGACATACATGACGCAAGCAGAGGTCAAAGAAGAAGTTATGCCTAAGCTGCTGCATGGCCTCTGAAGACAAGGCAGTCAGCGTCAGTAATCACTGCGATCGGCTTGGTGGGTGGAGGGCACATGATGGTGGCTAGTAAAAGAACAAAGACTTACTTAAGAAACAGCTCTGGAACTAGGCAAATGAATTATTTGAGCATTGCTTGTTTCATTTTATGGTAATGTTGGTACGGAAAGGTTGTCAGCGTTATAATGGACATACACCCCTGCCCTAAGTGCCCCAACTGTATGGATGTCTGGATCCTTATTGCTGATTTTTGTTGTCAGAGGCAAACACGGATCATAAAAATGCGTCATCACAGATTACAGTCTGGCTGGACTGGGAGAAGCTCCCAAAACGCTACTCTCATAGTGATAAAAGGCGACTGACTTTACCAGGAGTGAAGCAGCACAAGTGTGGTTGTGGCAGAATACCAGGTAGTGATTAGTAGAAGTGAACAGGTCCTTTTTAACATGTGTCACTGGAGTGAGGACTACAGCTCACTCATTTAACGTCCTGCTGCTGTGTGCTTAACACACTCTTTGGCCTACATCGGTTAGGTGTGGAGTTTATGCAGCACATGAGCGGTGTACCTGTGCTGGGTGTATTTGTGCCCAGAAAGGGTAAAATACAAGGGTAAAGCAGTATTGTGCCATGAGTGCAAGTGAAACACATGTACTGGGTGTATGTGTGCCTAGTTCAAAACACGAAGGATGTAGTGCTGTGCAGTGTGTGCATGTTAAATGCATGCGCTGGGTCTATGTGTGCCTGTGAGTGGCACAATACATAAAGGTGTAGTGCTGTGCAGTACATTTAAATTTAATACATGTGCTGGGTTTATTTATGCCGCTGAGTGGTGCAGTACATGAAGGATACAGTGCTGGGCAGGGCGTGTAAATGGAATAGATATGCTAGGTGTAAGTGTACTTGTAAAGGGGACAATACATGAAGAACTCTGGATTCCATTTTAGGATACCCAGGGCTGAATGGTGAAGAATGAGGAGTGAAGATAGAGGAATCCCCCGACAGATATGCATATTGCTGCATTCCTGTCAGCTGGGTGGGAAACGCTGGTGAAGTGAGTCAGGCTCCCCTGTATGCTACAAAAGCTGCTCTTTGATTCAAAGAGAGGTCACATGGCAGGGGCCTAGGCACAGTAAGGAAGGACATAGGGCTGATAATAAAATCAAAAAGGGCAGGAGAGAGCCCCCCTGGCTAACATTTTGATACACAACACTGCAGCTGATACACAGGTGTGAACTCTAGTCAATCCCAGGGCCTGTGTTGCTGGTCTATCAGCTGTGCAGTCGCTTCTGCTGTGACAGACTGCTTTCAAGAGAGGGCAGAGGAGTAGGTACTTAAAAAAAAGCAGACCCCAACATACATTTCGAAGACACAGACTCTAAAACACATCAGGTGTTTAGAAATTGACTATATAAAGGGGAGGATGAGACCCCAAAAATTGTCAACTGTCAAGCATCTAGTTGGCTGTACAAGGAGGAAAAGCTCTGTAAGACTTCTGTCTGAAACCAGTACTTGGGCCTTAGGCCTGCTAGTCTCCCAGCTGGGTGAAGAGACATCACCCGTGGAATCTGCAGAACTGGGCAACCGCCCAATAGCCTGTCTGGATCACGTTCAATGAACTCATCCGAACTAGCCGCTGCTGCTCCAGTGCCTGCAGAGGGTACACGCTCAGGAACTCCAGTCGCTCTGATCCAGCAGGTGTGGGTAACCTAATTTCGGGCCAGTCAGCCACAGGGAAACTTGCTTGCTTCGGTGCTGGAATATCTTTGACCTTATACAGAGTTGGACTGGACTCTTGAAACTCTGACTACTAGTGGGGCTTGCACTGGATGTTGCCTATAGTGAATGAAGAATAACCATTATCACTAGAGCGAGGAGGGAATGGGAAATAGGAGACTACCCATAAAACACTAAAGCTGTGACCTCAGGTGGACTGTGTAGTTTTTGTGGGTGTGGTATTTTCTTTTGTGTTTTCAGCAGTAAAAATAAAATACTTATTTTATTGAAAAGTGAGCATTTGGCACGTGAATAATTTATTCCTGCTAATGTGCATATTTTGAGTTGTGAGTCTGTGTTCACCACCCTGGCACCATCTCGCCCCCTCATCCTTCTCCTGAGGGAGCCTTGGACTGCTCAGACCATACTATTTCTGATAGTCAAGTGCTGAAGCGGTACTTAGCCCAGTTGCTCAGGATCCATAGTAGTTTGTGCCCCAGGGTACAGGAGTAAAAGGCCTCAACTCCCCAAAGTTTTGCCCAGGAGCTCCTGCTTGTCCCATGGCATGCTGAACTGGGTTCTGAAAGCTAAAACTTTAAAACAACTTCTTAGCTTACTGTGAGAAGTTGGCCTGATATATGATGTCTCCAATTCTGGGGGCACCTTGTATCAGTCTTAACAACCCTTATGGTGTCTGGTTGTAAGTCAACCTTATTAGACAAGCTATCCTAATGGTAGCATGGACTAAGCAGCCTTAAAGGCTAAACTCAAGAGGTCGTGTTAGGCGAGCTGTTTTACCAATCACAATCCTGTAATATCAAATGAAAGGACACCACACAAGTTATATATAAAAATATATGTATTTATTTCTAAAATAATCCTCTATACTCTTTATGAATGCAGAGGCACAAGCGTTTAAACAAAAGCACAGTTAAACATATAAAAGTTGCACAATTATGGATGAGGCCGGGGGGCCACGCAAACCATATATTAAAAAAGTGGTATAGAGATACCAATCGAACAGTGGTTAGGCCTAGGGCCTAGGGAATCGCTGGGAGCAGTCGGGACTAGCAATGCTGAAGTCGGGAAAAGCCTGCGGGATTGGGGTGCAGCGCTTAAAGCACAGGCATGCACCAATGTAAAGTCAATGGTGCGTAAAAGTTATAAAGTTACAGTTTAAGAATACTTCTGCTCAACCTAGAAGGACGAAACTTAAGACACATACACTAGAGGTGTGTACCAGTGTGGGAACACCGGCATTGCTGAGTTACCTCACCCACAGGAAGCGGGTGCACAGGTGCGAAGTAGTGTCGGGTTTTGTCACGCAGGTTGCTGGTTCTTGGAGCTGAAGATGCTGCAGGCGTCAAGACGAGAAGTGTCCGGTGTGATCCAAGGGTGGATCGAAGTTAAGGATGATCTGAAAGCAGAGGGGACAGAGTCTGGGTCACTTAGCAGTGACCAGGGTGGAACCAGAAGGAACCAAGCAATGTCGGGCGCTTTCAGGTCGCTGACGGGTCGCTTCTCTCCGCTGCCACGTGGACTCTGGGGCACCGAGGATGTCCAGGAGTGGATCACGAGCTGTCCCATGCAGGCTCTTGCTGTCGGCGGTGTTGGCTTCCGAATTGGAGCAAACAACCCTTGGCAAGGGCAACCCACGCAGTATTCGAAGATGGCGTTACACTCGGACCAGGAGGGTCAGAGCGGGTGCTCCTTTTCAGAGGAGCGAGTGCAAGTCTGGAGCAACCAGAATCACAAGTTGGTTTTCAAGGTTCGTCGGCACAGGGGCCACAAGCCAACGGGCAAGTGACCGGGCCAACGCGTTGAGCCAAAAGATGCAGAAGGGCCCCACGCAACACTCGGTGAGTGTAGAGGGGTGAGCTTCGGTGCAAGAGAGGCTCAGGGCGGGGGCTTCTCAAACCCCAATGCACAGCTTCGAGGGTCACTTGTGGGCAGCACGGTCAGCGTCTCGTGGTCTTTCCAAGATGGAGGGCCCCACGCTTCAGGTCGCCTCCACGGGTCTCAGCTCTGCAGGGACTGTGGATCGGGCTGTTGAAAGGCAGGCACGCTTGGTCTTGTCGAACTCTGTTGCTTGAGTTCCGGCGGGAACTGCAACAAAGCAAACGTCGAGGTGCTGGATGGTGCCTGTTTGCACAGGGTGGTCACTCCTTGATCACAAGGGAGATTCTTCAGTCTTCTACGTCGAGTAGGATGTCGAAGGGTCCAGAGTTTTGTTTCACAAGTTTCAGTCAGGACAATCTGAGTGCTTTGGCACTGCTCCCATTCTTATACCAATCTAGGGGGCTGGATTACCTGCTAGGTCCCCTCCTATGGGTGGGACCCAGGAAGGGGGTGGTTACACCCCTTTCCCTTTGTACAGGTCGCGCTGGGACTGGGGCTGGTGCGCCCCAGAACCGGTTTGACCGGATTATGCAAGGGGAAGCCTTGTGCGCCCCAGGCACTGTCTGGTTTCTTTCAAACCTCCCTGCTACAATCCCCTATCTCCTGTCTGGGGAGGTGTGACACCTCCCCGCGACAGGAAAGCCTTTGTCCAGGCCTCCTCGGCTGAGTTTCGGTCAGCAGCAGGAGGTCAGACTTGTGTCTGTGGCAGAAGCGTCCATTTTGTGATGCTGAGGGTCTTTTAAAATCAACCGCGTTTCAGTAAAGTAACATGTCTTCTCCCTCTAGAGGGGTGGAATGCTATCCCCGTCGACAGGACTGTCGAGGGGATAGTATTCCAAATCGTATGACCCTTACACGACATGTTTTGATAAAGCCAAACCAAAGTTAACATATAACAGCGATGGATTATAATGCACTTAATAGTATATGGTATGGCATTATCCCGGAACAGCTTAGGGAGTTGTTCCCGACAGCTGCAGACAGGCTCAGCTCATGCTCGAGCTCCATCTCACATTAAACCACGCACTCTGCCTCCAGGATTGATAAGGCCTTCCATAGGAGTGACTCACAGGTTTATAAGTGTCCAGATATAGGTTTAGATATAGGTATACTATATCTAAGCAAGAGGTGATTACACCAACTTGCCCCAGCTGAGTGATCAGCCAGTTGTGTCAATTTAAGAACCAGCCAGGGGTGGCAAAAGCTATGCTGCAGCCCCTGGTAGGCCTTGGTGGCACCTTTGCCCTGAGCACCTATAGTGCATTGTACAGGGGCTGACAAGGAGTCCAGTTCCAATTGGGTTATGTACCTATAGTACATGTATGTGAATTTAGAGAGAGAACAGCAGGCTGTGGGTCTGATTAGCAGGCCCACAGCCACATTAAGTCAAAAACCAGTGAAGCAAAAAGCAAAAATTGGGGTGACCATAGGATAGCAGACCCTACTCTCCTACACAACCCCCCCCCCCCAAATGCAGGGACATTAAACTTAACCTTGACCAGATAAGTCTTCATGTTCTAAGTGGAAGTACCTGGAGAGACCATCTGCATTACCATGGTCAGTCCCTGGGCGGTGCTCCACTGTAAAGTCCATCCCCTGTAGGGAAATGGACCACCTGAGTAGTTTGGGGTTTTCACCCTTCATCGGATTTAGCCACAAGAGGGGCTTATGGTCTGTCTGAATTAGGAAGTGAGTTCCAAACAAGTATGGCCTCAACTTCTTCAGGGCCCAAACCACAGCAAAGGCCTCCCTCTCAATAGCTGACCAACGTTTCTCCCTGGGGGTCAGCCTTCTGCTAATAAAAGCAATGGGCTGGTCATGACCATCTATATTAAGTTGTGAAAGCACAGCTCCCACCCCCAACTCAGAAGCATCTGTCTGTACAATGTACTGTTTGGAGTAGTCAGGACTCTTCAGGATAGGTGCAGAGCACATGCCTTCTTCAGGTCATCAAATGCCTTTTGACAGCTAACTGTCCACTGAACCTTTTTTGGCATCTTCTTGGATGTCAAGTCATTTAATGGTGTCACAATGGACTCATAGTGCTACACAAACTTTCTGTAATACCCAGTCAGGCCCAAGAAGGCTCTGACTTGTGTCTGGGTAGTTGGAGGAGCCCAGTCCTTTATGGTCTGGATCTTGCTCTCCAATGGTTGAACCTGACCCCCACCTACTAGGTGGCCCAGGTACACAACCTTGCTCTGCCCTATCTGGCACTTAGTAGCCTTGATAGTCAGGCCTGCCTTTTGCAGGGCCTCCAGAACCTTGTTCAGGTGGATCAGGTGATCCTCCCAGGTGGAGCTAAAGACAGCAATATCATCTAGATATGCTGCACAAAAGTCATCCAACCCAGCAAGGACTTGATTCACCAACCTTTGGAAGGTGGCAGGTGCATTCTTCAAACCAAAGGGCATTACTACAAATTGATAATGTCCACTGGGGTAGAGAATGCTGTTTTGGCTTTTGACTCTTCAGCTAACCTGATCTGTCAGTAGCAAGCTGTCAAATCAAATGTGCTCAGAAACTTAGCAGAAGCCAATTTATCAATGAGCTCATCTGCTCTTGGAATGGGATGTGCATCTGTCCTAGTGACAGCATTGAGACCTCTGTAGTCCACACAAAACCTCATTTCTCTCTTTCCATCTTTGGTATGAGGTTTTGGCACCAGGACTACTGGGCTGGCCCATGGGCTCTCTGATGGCTTAATCACTCCAAGCTCAAGCATCTTTTGCACCTCAGCCTTTATACAATCCCTGACGTGGTCAGGTTGCCTGTAGATTTTATTCTTCACAGGCATACTGTCACCAGTGTCTACCTCATGGGTGCACCAGTTAGTTTGACTGGGTGTGAGTGAAAACATATGCCTGTGGGCCTGCAACACCTGTCTGCAGTCCACCTGTTCCTGCTCAGTGAGACTGCCTGCCAAGGCTACTCCATCAACTGAACCATCATCAGGGTTCTGGGAAAGCAGGTCTGGGAGAGGGTCACTCTCTTCCTCCTGTTCCCCATCTGTGGCCATGAGCAGGCTCATGTCCTCCCTGTCAACAAATGCTTTCAAACGATTTACATGGAGCACCCGGTGGGGGCTCCTAGGGGTTCCAAAGTCAACCACATAGGTGACTTCTCCCTTCTTTTCAACAATAGGGTAGGGTCCAGTCCATTCGTCCTGGAGTGCTGCTGGGGCCACTGGCTCCAACACCCACACCTTCTGCCCTGGCTGGAACTCAACCAGAACAGCCTTTTGGCCATGCCAAGCTTTCTGTAAGTCTTGACTGGTCTCCAGGTTTTTGGATGCTCTCTCCATGTATTCAGCCATCCTGGAGCGGAGACCAAGTACATAGTCCACAACATCTAGCTTAGGCTTTTTGAGAGGTAACTCCCATCCTTCCTTCACCAAACATAGTGGACCCCTCACAGGGTGGCCAAACAAAAGTTCAAAAGGGCTGTAGCCAACCCCCTTCTGTGGGACCTCTCTGTAAGCCAAGAGCAAGCAGGGTAAAAGGGTGTCCCATTTTCGTCTAAGCTTCTCTGGTAATCCTTTTATCATTCCCTTGAGGGTCTTGTTGAACCTTTCAACAAGCCCATTGCACTGTGGGTGATAGGGTGTGGTAAACGTGTAGTTTACTCCACACTCCTTCCACATTGCCTTTAAGTATCCAGACATGAAGTTGGTACCTCTGTCTGAAAGAACCTCCTTTGGAAAACCCACTCTTGAGAAAACTGCAAGAAGGGCCTTTGCCACAACAGGTGCTGTTGTGGTCCTCAGGGGAATTGCCTCTGGATACCTGGTGGCATGATCCACTACCACTAGTATAAATCTGTGCCCAGATGCTGTTCGAGGATCCATGGGACCCACAATGTCTATTCCAACTCTTTCAAAGGGTACCCCCACCACAGGTAGTGGTATCAGGGGGGCCTTTGTTGTGCCACCTGACTTACCACTGGCTTGGCAAGTGACACAGGAGCGACAAAACTCCTTGACATTTTCTGACATATGAGGCCAGTGAAAGTGAGGGGCAAGCCTGTCCCAAGTCTTGTTCTGGCCTAAGTGTCCTGCAAGGGGAATATCATGGGCCAAGGTAAGAAGGAAGCCCCTAAATTTCAAAGGTATGACCAACCTCCTGGTGGCACCAGGCTTGGGGTCTCTAGCCTCTGAATAAAGGAGCCCATCATCCCAATACACTTTATGGGTACCTTGTGCATTCCCTGCAGCCTCAGCAGCAGCTTGCTGTCTGAGGGGTTCAAGGGAAGGGCAATCTAATTAGGCCTGCCCCAGGTCTGCCCTTGAGGGTCCCCCTGTCCCCAGAAACTCAACCTGATCAGGTTCAAGCTCCTCAGAGACAGTCTCCTCTTGGACTGTAGAATCAGCTTCCTGTGAAGTCTGATCCTCAACCTGGGGCAAGTGGGAAGGCACAGCCTTAACCCTCTTGCTCTTCTTCTTGGGTTGTGGTTGGTCTATTGTTCCAAGATCCACCATAGGTTCTGGAAGGCACTTCTTAGCCTGAGTCCTTGTCACTGCAAGGACATGTGCTGAAATCCCTAGCATTTCTGCATGAGTCCTGTACTCCACTTCTGACCAAACTGAGTTTCAAGATCATTGCCTAACAGACAGTCTACTGGGAGGTCTGCACTCACAACAACTTTCTTTAGGCCAGTTACCCCTCCCCAGGAGAAGTTCACAACAGCCACACTATGTGTAGTAGTGGCATTGCTTGCATTGGTCACTAGGTAATTCTCACCTAGCACAATCTGCCCAGGGTCCACAAAGTTAGGTGTCACCATAGTGACACTGGCACAAGTGTCCCTGTAGGCCTGAGCCAGTTTCTCATTAATCAAAGGCGTCTGCCTATACTTGCCCAGGTTACTGGGACTCATAGTAGTGGGCATGGATATGTCCACATCATAGAGGGAACTGCCTGAGTAGGGATTCTGACTAGGCCAGACTCCATCTCAGTACCCAGGGTTAACCCTACTATACCCTTTGGTTGTGTACTACCACTGCTGACTGTACTAGGGGGTGCAGGTGCTTTAGGAGCTGCAGTGGTAGGGACTGGATTTTTCTTGGTGCATTCACTCCCCCAATGGGAAATTTTTGTTACCATTTTGGGAACCACCCTCCTTATTAGAATTTTGTGGGCCTGAAGAAGACTTCTGGTCTTTTTATCTTTCTTATCCCCACCCTTCTGGTCTGTTTTCTTCTGGTCACCACCATGGTTCTGGGGTTTCTGCTTAATCCTTGTTCTGACCCATTTGTCCGCCTTCTTTCCCAATTCTTGGGGAGAGGTCAGATCAGAATCAATGAGGTATTGATGCAACAGCTGGTTCTGACAGTTATTAAGGATCTGCTCTCTCATTATAAGATTGTACAATCCTGTATAGTCTGAGACTTTACTTCCCTGCAGCCAACCCTCCAGAGCCTTAGTGGCACAATCAACAAACTCAGTCCAGTCCTGAGTCTGTGCTTTTTGGGTGTCTCTGAACAACAACCTGTATTGCTCAGTGGTTAGGCCAAACCCTTCAATAAGAGCACTCTTCACAACAGAGTAGTTTTTGGCATCCTCAGGTCTAACTGTGAGGAGCCTATCCCTCCCTTTCTCAGAAAAGGAGTACCATAAAATTGCAGCCCACTGATCTTGAGGAACCTGCTGTACCATGCAGGCTCTCTCCAGAGCAGTCATCCATTTGTGGATGTCATCCCCTTCCTTGTAGGGGGGCACAATTTTTGTCAGGTTTCTATTATCATAGGCCCTGTCTTTCTCTCTAGGAATATTGCTGCCACCAGTGGAGTCTAATCCACACAACTTTTGTTCTCTTGCTAAAGCAAGTTTAGCTTGAGCCAAGGCTATCTCTTCCCTCTCTATCTGAAGTTGGACAGCCCTCATCCTGGCCCTATGCTCTTTCCTCTGGGGGGAAGTCATTCCCCTTTGAGATTCCCTGGAGGCACCAGAAATGTGAGAGTCCCTGGAAGGTGATCCCACTCTCCTATTACCCACGGGAATTATGTTATAGGATCTGGGGAGGTGCTGGCCCTCTCCATTTCAATGTAGGTCTAAGTTGGTCTGGTTAAGCCTGCCAACTACGACCTGGTTACCCCTCTGATTCTGAACTGACTCATCTACTTCTGAGTCCTCCTCCTCCTCTTCTTCCTCTTCTTCTTTGTCCACCACTGGGGTGTCCTCATTCTCAGGGGGGTTCACTCCATCGCCTGTATCTAAGGGAACTGCACTCGCCTTATCTAAGTCATGCTTTTCCAGGATGGCTATCAGGGAAGGAATGGTGGGGTTGTGACCCCTTTTTAGCCCTCTTGCAATGCATAAGGCACTCAAGTCTTTATGGCTAAGTTTGTCATAGCTGGAAGTTGCCTTGGTAAGGTCAACTGTCACAGGCTGAGAGCCAGGAGCTCCCTCTGTGCCAGACATGACTGCTAGTGAGGTGCAAGTGGTGCACTTACCTACACTAAGTGTTTTCCTACTGTACCTTGCTAGTGAGTTGTAGGCAGGGTGTGCTAAGCCCTTTGATCTACAACTACTAAGTTCAGTAGAACTTAAATATGCTAAGCTTTTGTTTATATGTACCTAAGGTACTTGATATGATCTTTCAATTTGATAAAAAGATTGCAATGGTAAAACAACAGCAAGCTCAAATCCGCACAGCTGCACACCAATGTGAGAAGTTGGCCTGATATATGATGTCTCCAATTCTGGGGGCACTTTGTATCAGTCCAAACAACCCTTATGGTGTCTGGTTGTAAGTCAACCTTATTAGACAAGCTATCCTAATGGTAGCATGGACTAAGCAGCCTTAAAGGCTAAACTCAAGAGGTCGTGTTAAGCGAGCTGTTTTACCAATCACAATCCTGTAATATCAAATGAAAGGACACCACACAAGTTATATATAAAAATATATGTATTTATTTCTAAAATAATCCTCTGTACTCTTTATGAGTGCAGAGGCACAAGCGTTTAAACAAAAGCACAGTTAAACATATAAAAGTTGCACAATTATGGATGAGGCCGGGGGGCCACGCAAACCATATATTAAAAAAGTGGTATAAGAGATACCAATCGAACAGTGGTTAGGCCTAGGGCCTAGGGAATCGCTGGGAGCAGTCGGGACTAGCAATGCTGAAGTCGGGAAAAGCCCGCGGGATTCGGGTGCAGGGCTTAAAGCACAGGCATGCACTAATGTAAAGTCAATGGTGCGTAAAAGTTATAAAGTTACAGTTTAAGAATACTTCCGCTCAACCTAGAAGGATGAAACTTAAGACACATACACTAGAGGTGTGTACCAGTGTGGGAACACCGGCGTTGCTGAGTTACTTCACCCACAGGAAGCGGGTGCACAGGTGCGAAGTAGTGTCGGGTTTTGTCACGCAGGTTGCTGGTGCTTGGAGCTGAAGATGCTGCAGGCATCGAGACGAGAAGTGTCTGGTGTGATCCAAGGGTGGATCGAAGTTAAAGATGATCTGAAAGCAGAGGGGACAGAGTCTGGGTCACTTAGCAGTGACCAGGGTGGAACCAGAAGGAACCAGGCAATGTCGGGCACTTTCAGGTCGCTGACGGGTCGCTTCTCTCCGCTGCCACGTGGACTCTGGGGCACCGAGGATGTCCAGGAGTGGATCACGAGCTGTCCCACGCAGGCTCTCGCTGTCGGCGGTGTCGGCTTCCGAATCGGAGCAAACAACCCTTGGCAAGGGCAACCCACGCAGTATTCGAAGATGGCGTTATACTCGGACCAGGAGGGTCAGAGAGGGTGCTCCTTTTCAGAGGAGCGAGTGCAATTCTGGAGCAACCAGAATCACAAGTTGGTTTTCAAGGTTCATCGGCACAGGGGCCACAAGCCAACGGGCAAGTGACCGGGCCAACGCGTTGAGCCAAAAGAGGCAGAAGGGCACCACGCAACACTCGGTGACTGTAGAGGGGTGAGCTTCAGTGCAAGAGAGGCTCAGGGCTGGGGCTTCTCAAACCCCAATGCACAGCTTCGAGGGTCACTCGAGGGCTGCACGGTCAGCGTCTCGTGGTCTTTCCAAGATGGCGGGCCCCACGCTTCAGGTCGCCTCCACGGGTCTCAGCTCTGCAGGGACTGTGGATCGGGCTGTTGGAAGGCAGGCACGCTTGGTCTTGTCGAAATCTGTCGCTCGAGTTCCGGCGGGAACTGCAACAAAGCAAACGTCGAGGTGCTGTGTGGTGCCTGTTTGCACAGGGTGGTCACTCCTTGACCACAAGGGAGATTCTTCAGTCTTCTACGTCGAGTAGGATGTCGAAGGGTCCAGAGTTTCATTTCATAAGTTTCAGTCAGGATAATCTGAGTGCTTTGGCACTGCTCCCATTCTTATACCAATCTAGGGGGCTGGATTACCTGCTAGGTCCCCTCCTATGGGTGGGACCCAGGAAGGGGGTGGTTACACCCCTTTCCCTTTGTCCAGGTCACGCTGGGACTGGGGCTGGTGTGCCCCAGAACCGGTTTGACCGGATTATGCAAGGGGAAGCCTTGTGCGCCCCAGGCACTGTCTGGTTTCTTTCAAACCTCCCTGCTACAATCCACTATCTCCTGTCTGGGGTGGTGTGACACCTCCCCGCAACAGGAAAGCCTTTGTCCAGGCCTTCTCGGCTGAGTTTCAGTCAGCAGCAGGAGGTCAGACTTGTGTCTGTGGCAGAAGCGTCCATTTTGTGATGCTGAGGCTCTTTTAAAATCAACCGCGTTTCAGTAAAGTAACATGTCTTCTCCCTCTAGAGGGGTGGAATGCTATCCCCGTCGACAGGACTGTCGAGGGGATAGTATTCCAAATCGTATGACACCTTACACGACATGTTTTGATAAAGCCAAACCAAAGTTAACATATAACCGCAATGGATTATAATGGACTTAATAGTATATGGTATGGCATTATCCCGGAACAGCTTAGTGAGTTGTTCCCGACAGCTGCAGACAGGCTCAGCTCATGCTCGAGCTCCATCTCACGTTAAACCACGCACTCTGCCTCCAGGATTGATAAGGCCTTCCATAGGAGTGACTCACAGGTTTATAAGTGTCCAGATATAGGTTTAGATATAGGTATACTATATCTAAGCAAGAGGTGATTACACCAACTTGCCCCAGCTGAGTGATCAGCCAGTTGTGTCAATTTAAGAACCAGCCAGGGGTGGCAAAAGCTATGCTGCAGCCCCTGGTAGGCCTTGGTGGCACCTATGCCCTGAGCACCTATAGTGCATGGTACAGGGGCTGACAAGGAGTCCAGTTCCAATTTGAATATGTACCTATAGTACATGTATGTGAATTTAGAGAGAGAACAGCAGGCTGTGGGTCTGATTAGCAGGCCCACTGCCACATTAAGTCGAAAACCAGTGAAGCAAAAAGCAAAAATTGGGGTGACCATAGGATAGCAGACCCTACTCTCCTACACTTACTAATGCACAATTCTTCCTTATTAAAACCAGAAGTCGGAATAGTTACCCTTTTGAGAACCTTAGAAACCGCTCAGAATCTCTGAAAAGAAGATGTTGCTCCTGAGAGCGAGACACTGAGAGAGGGGGAACTCAAGTAACTGTTATACACTATACCGAATTAGCGGTGAGCAAGTTAATAAGTTAACAAGGAGTGCTGAGCCAAGGGTCTGTTTTTGCTTCAAGAGCCCAATTTGCCTGTAACAGCCCAGTCACAAGCTGTGCCATGGGAACATTTGGCATAAAAATCCTGCAACAAATATTATGTAAAAATATGATACAGTGTCTTCATAATTCAAACAACTATAGATTTTTTAACAAGCATTTCACCTAAGTAAAATACATCACTGAACTGAGAGGAATGTATTAAAAGTGATACTTTTCAAACATGAACTGTTGGACTTGGTCCTTTTTGCAGGGTCATCCCTGAACTTTATGCCTTCCTCCTAGACTTTTTTCTGACCTGGTGTTGGTGGGTTTAGGACTCTGGGCACTTTCACTGCTGTCCAGTGTAAAGTGTGTGTGCTCTCTGTGGTAAACATGGTAAGATTGGTCTACACCTGTTTGGCGTATTTAATTTACCTGTCAGTCCCTTGTAAAGTGGTTTCTCAGAAACCCAGGGCCAGTAAATTAAATGTTACTGGTGGGCTTGTAGCGCTGCTTGCGCCACCCACCAAAATAGCCGTTCAAAACTGTCTCAGGCCTCTGCCACTGCGCACAGTGTTACTGCGCTGTGACGTGGCACATAAAGTGGGTGCCACACCTGTGACTACCATTTATACTACATATCAGTCACCCCTAAGGTAGGCCCTAGCTAGCCCTATGGGCAGGATGCATTGTAGGTAAAAGGTAGGACATGTACCTTAATTGTGTGGCATGTCCTGGTAATGACAAACAGACATTTTGGTTTCTCACAGCTGTGAGGCTGCCCTCTCATAGGAATGCATTAGGATAATTTCTGATATGAGAGGAGCAGCGTGGTAAAGTTTGGTATGCTTGGAATAGTAATAATAAATGCTGCATACTGGTGTGGGCAGATTTATTATCACTATTTTAGAAATGGCACTTTTAGAAGTTGGCATTTCTGTGTGCCTTGTGTCTTTGTGCCTCCCTGATGTGTATTGCATGTTTGTATCTAGAGTGACAGGGACTGGTGAGCTGCAGTGGCTCCAGAGGGGCTGGGTGAGTCAGCACTAGGCTGAATAGGAAGATCTGCATTAGGGGTAGTGGGAGGAGTAGCCCCTGTCCCTGAATAGGTCTGTGCCAGCCTTGTACAATGCTGGCTCCGCCCCCCTGTGGTGTGTCTGGGGCCGGGACCTGCCATGTCAAGGGGGACTGTTGAGCACTGTATAGAAATGCTCGAGTACTCCCCAGAACTGATTTAGACTAGGTCCAGAGCTCTGTACAGGAGGAAGAACAAAGACAATCTTGGTATAAATATTGGGGCTGTGACCCCATGTTTTCACAGCTACTTTGGACATGTTGTGGAACTGGTGGCCGGCAGGCTGCTGGGCTGCCAGGACGAACCGCCGTGGGACCCAGCTGCTGCTTCCTGGGGGTCCCTAGGTGCTGGTCTGCCTGTGCCCAGCTCTGCCCCATATGACTTTGGAGTAAGTGCCCTGAAGAGCGCCCTCGGCGCGAGGAAGGCACTGCCCAGACTGGAGGGGGGTGATTGGCAGGGAGCGCGTGCTGAGCGCTTTTGCCTCTTTACCTTTGAGCCCTAGTGAGGGGGGTGATTGGCAGAGAGCGCGTGCTGAGCGCTTTTGCATCTTTACCTTTGAGCCCTAGAAGTGGGCTCAATATTCCTAAATGCGGCAGGTGCCGTGGCCCGAAAACGTCAAATTCGTCTGAGACTTTCGCTCCATGACATTGCGGCGTCCGGGAAGCAAAGTGGGGTGCCTGGTTGTGGGCGGAGACGCGCCACACACTGGAAGCCAAGCGGAGCCAAACTGGCATGGATAATGTTGGGGCTCTGTGTGAAGGCGAGAGCCCCGTATGTAGTGCCCAGGAGGAGGCTTGCTCCGTGTTGCCCAAGGAAGAGCCCAGCGGCAGGAAATCCCGGTCGGGGATAGCCCGAGCGATGACGAGGGTGGAAGTTAGTCAAGTTTGCACCTGACCACGGGCGGGGCTCCTTTGAGGAGAGGGGGAGCCCCGCATGTTGCCCGGATATCTGCAGAGAGAGGAAATCAGGCGAAGAGCACCGGGTTCTGGGGGAGGGCCTGGCCAAAATGAGAGCCGGCGCCTCGTGGGTGCCCAAAGTGAGAGATGCCACCGAGCCTGAAATCCAGGCGGGAGCATCCCCCACGCTGGTGGGTGCCAAAGGACAATGGAGACTTCGCTCCATGGCAAAAGAGCCTGAATCCAGGCGGGAGACTACCCCGCCTTCGTGTGTGAAAACGGAGGGGACCGGGCGAAGAGAGAAGAGGTTCCGTTAGCGTGGGCCTTCCAGGCACACTGTTGGTGCCTGATTTCTGCACAAGAGGAGCCCCGGTGAGTGGGGCTGTAGGGGAGCACTCAGGGTGCCTAAGTGTTGGGTGCCTGATTTCTCCCCAAAGAGGAGCCCCGGGAAGGAGGGGCTCCCAAGGCACCTTGTTGCAGGTTTTCACAGCTGCACTGCCAGAGGGCAGGCAGCTGCAACTTGGGGGCAGTCTTTTTAGGAGACCGGGGTGAGTTGCACCCCCACCCCTTTGCCATTGCGCACATTTGTTGTGGCTGCATCGGCAAATGTAACAAGGCGTGTTGTGATTTATGCCTAATGTGAGGATGCATAATGTGTTTATGCCCATTGTTTAGTACAGTATTGTACCAGTAGTTACTGGTTGTTTTATATTCACTACTTGCATTCTGATGGCTCTGACAGTGACCTGATTGGCCCTGTCAGGTATATAATTCCCTGTGAAGTATAACCTAATGCCAGATGGCACAGTGTACATGTGTGATTATGTTCTAATGTGTTAACAATAATACAAAGGCTATTTTTTATCTAACCTTGTGTGGAGTTTCTTTTGTGGAGTGCCTAGTGTGTCGCTGCTCTGTGTGTGTTGTACTAATGCTTTACATGTTGCCTTTGGGATAAGCCTGACTGCTCGTGCCGAGCTACCAAGGGGGTGAGCAGGGGTTATCTTTAGCATGTAACTCCTTTGCCCTGACTAGAGTGGTGATTTCTGCCTGGCTTAGGCACATGCCCTAGCCAACCAGAAATCCCATTTCTAACATGAACTTACAAACGTTCATGTCCCCACCCAGATAACAATAACATTAGTCAACTACGAGGCAAGTCAGTTGTCATATGCACCTTATAAGTGGGCTACATTCTTAATTATAAGGAAGCATGATGAAATAATTGCCTTGGATCACACAGTTTGATGAAGTTTCCAGGCTGCAATTGATCCTAGGTTTTCTGATTTCACATTGTGGTATTCAGTCACTAGATTAATATCCCTTTCTTGCTCCAATTTGACATCAAAAGTTAATGCTTTGTCTTTCATTCTTGGTGCATTAGGTGGCAGTGTCGGTTGCAGGCATAAGCCATAGTAAAGCTCAGCTCATTTTGGGTTTGAGGGCTCAGTAGGGCATTTGGCTCATAACCTCTATAATTTACGGCTGCTGCCAGTATGATATCTGTTTTGTATCTGAGGATATCTTAGCTTACACTCCTTTTTAGTATCTTGTATCTGCGCTGTGTGTGAGGGTAACTCACACTGCTGCCAAATGCTGCATATAGTGTGTGTGAGCTTACATGCAGGATTGGATTGCTGCTACAGATGCTATCCATGCTCTGTGCATGCAAGGGAAGCTATTCATTTATTCACGAGACAGAGTGTCATTCACATATTGGTTCAGTGCTTCAGAAGAGAATACATACCATTGGGCAGTGCATCAGCCCCCTTCACCCATTGGCTTTGTTGCCAATGTTTGTCTCTGCCAAGCAGACTGTTTTTTAGGATGTTAGATGGTCTTGAGTAACAGTAGGTTGCCTTCTTTGTCTGTGTTATTATGCATCTAGAAGAGTACAACTTCAGGAGATATTTCCTTTAGGTCAATCCCTAGCACTTCTTTCTCCTACAACTGCAGACTATTGCGAATTGTGGAATGATTAAGCCACAGCTTCCCTGCCATTGACACTGGACTACAGCGTTCTTATGCAGAGCATCAGGCATCTCTGTCGTAAGCTTCAAAACCATGCCACTCTGTGGAAACAGTATTCTGCATCCGCTATAATTTTTCACGGGTTCGTGGTGAGAGGCCAGTTGCAAGTTTTACTTTGTCATTTTTTTATTTTTAGCACCTGCCCTCCACATATGTTTGGCATATTTTATTTTTTTGTTTTTCTTTATTCCTGTATTTGAGCATATGCTTGCACTACAAAGAAAACAACCACCTTGTTTTTTAGAAGGCAAGAGGAAAATAAATTCTGCCAAGACTCTTATCCGCAGAAGGCCACAAAGATATGGTTCATGTAGTCTACAGTGCTGGTCCAAATGTAGCTAATGGGAGGTTATATAATCTCAGTGGACATTCAGTGTAGCTTACCTCAACAGCTTTGAATTGCACTAGTGGACCGATGACCAGATACCCAACCTGTGCCTCCTAGGCCACCATCTGGAACAACTCTGCTCGTTCCAAATGAGAGCTGTACCTGTAAGTGAACGTTGTGCTTGTGTGAGTGCAGTATAGTCATCATGTTTAATGTGTGCATTGTGAGGGGTGTACCTGCATGAATGCAGATTAACATTATCTTTTGTGAGTGCTTGGTAAGTGGACTACAGGTTGAAAGCTATGCCTGTGAAAGTGCGGAGTGAGGCATATGCCTGTGAGAGTGCAGCATGAAGGGTTTATTTATCTGAGGACAGTATTTTGAGTGTGGGTGTTCCTGTATATAATAACTTAGTGTGTATGCACTTTACAAGGCCAACCCTATTAGCTTTGGTAATGTGTTATAGGGATATGGTTTGACTTGCAGAATTGCAACAGGAGTGAAAATACAAAAGTGCAGGTATGAGAATGTTAGAGAATTTTATTTGGCAGATGCAGACTATGTTAAAGAAGATGGAGGAGTCTCGGGGCAGCTAACAGACAGATATGTCAACCTAGTGTGGGAGCCAGTTACTTTGCTAGCACTAGGGCCCATGGCAAGGTAGCTACGCTACTCGATGTACCGTTATTTGCTTGGGGCGAAGCTGAAAGAGAGAATGAGACCCTGGAATACAAAAGTATGTAATGTCCCACCCTGAAAGATCAGTAACGTCGCTCAAACTCCAAGTTACAACAATGCAGGCCAAAGTGACAGTCCTCCCTCAATCTCCAGGTTACAGCAATACAGTCCAAAATTACAGACACCATGGACCTACCTTTCAGAATCAGAGGGCTTTTGTTGCTGTCACTTCAAACCACAAAATGTTTTTGCCTTAAAAGCACTTTATCAACAATTGCAGCATGAACAGGTTCTTGCAGAGAAAGTGTCCACAACACCTAGATGCATGCTACTGATCGTGTTCCTCGACTATATCAGATTATTTTTATAATTTTGCAGTAATATTGTACTTGAATATCGACAATCTACTATATCATCAAGGGAAGCATGTGTAGGGAAGTACAGATTTTCTGTTTTTAACTCCACATCTAATTAGCCTATAAGAATTTGTTAAGTCAGTGTTAAAAAGTAAGCTACTGGGCACAGAGCATGACCAGCAACCATGCCGTGTGGCCAATCAGAAGCCATATTCATCCAAGTTGCACCCAAAGACCAACCCTTCTTCAGTGTCTACTGAGCTCAGAAGCAGGTTGCTATTTAAAAGACACTGAGCTCAGGAGTAATGGGGAAAAGGTGTTCAGTGCCCACTGGTCTCAGCAATGGCTATACTCAGTGTGTACTAAGTAAGGGCAGAGGTATTGGGAAAGTACATGTCCTTGTGATCAGCATTAATCGTTTGTTTCGATCTGGGAGCAGGCTTGGGAAATGCGAAAGAGGCACCATCTGCAGGGTTACTGGATACACAAGTGAGCATTGGACATTGAATAATACACACTAGCCATTCACTGAAAAAAATTGAAATTAATCAATTTTTCAGTGCTCACAAAGCTATACGCGTAGCTGAGCACATACCACAAGCATGAGTCTGCGCACACAATAGTTCTGTGACTATTATCAACTAAAGGCTGTGGTACTGGTCTGGAAAGACAATGTTTGAAGGCCTTGCCATGGGCCCGGGGCCATGGTACAATGAAGGAGGGGGCACAAACAGAGGCACAATGTTGGGGGAGACATCAGGGAACAATTATGGGAAAGTGGACAGAAATGGTGCCCGGGAGATAATACAGGGCAAAATTAGCGACTCTACCATGGCAGAAGTGGACAGGAACATAAGTGCAAGCAGACACCGACATCATAGCTTGGACAATCCAAGTGAGTGTGCTTAATATGAGACACCGGGGAATACACCACAACAAAGGGTTTATCAGGTGTGCTTAGGATTTCCATTGATGGAGGTGTAGATTGCCTTGCAACATTAGTAGGTCTTCGCCTTTCATTGTGGCATGTCTTTATGGAAGGTGCTTACAACAAACATACATGCCCCCTTGGGTTTCCGTCTGCAATTGTGTCAGCATATGGATCTCGCAGCCGAACACCAACACTATCATCTATGGCAGATCTGTAAAAACTGTTGAACTCACTCATCTGCATCTGGTTCCTGTACCCGTTTCATGTATTCCTCTGTGCTGCCATACCATACTGACATACCTCCCTACTTTATGCCTTTTACTGTGTGATTGAGAGACTCCCATGACTTTCCAAAGACTCTCAACTTCCATGTGAAAGAACATCAGTGTAGGTGTCACTATGGCTCTCATGGCAGTAAAAGGAGAAAAGGAAATCGGAGAGAATGGTAGGACAATTTACGATCATCTCAGATTAATACAGAAGTAAATTACTATATCCGAGTGAAGCAGCGGGAAGACGAAAATGAGAGCTGAAGAAGGAATGAATGTATCCTGGGATAAGTCCTGTAGGAAATACATGATTTGGAAATGCAATGGAAAGTAAGGGGTGGAAAAACGAGGGAATTTAGGAAATTCCCTCATAATGGGGTGTAGGTATCAATTCTGCAGCAAATGTAGCAGCACCGAGTCTCGGAAGGTTGGTGAGACCCACTGTGTCTCTTTTATGTCTGTTTTTAACATTGCAGCCATGGTATTTGTTGCTCCTGCATGCCTTAGGGTCCATGGCATCCTTGATATGTCACCATACTCAAAAAGAAAACAAATTAAATTGAGAAAGGTATCTGTGTTCTGCTATGACATATAAACAGTAAAAATGGTATAACAGAGAGTCAGTTAATGCATCAGACTGAAGGATTTGGGGAACTGGATTCATCACCAAAGGAGCTTATTTTTTCAGGATAGTTTTTCATGGCCATCACATACAACTTTTTTCCCCCTGCTGTTGTCGAACAGCAGTTCATTTTCACCTTCTTGGAAGAATATAATCAGTAGTGGACAGTTCAAACAAAACTATAATTTACAGATTTAAATTATAGGACAATCTCCCTTTTACCCTATGTATCAAACATTTTGGAAGCCCATGTCTCCACTTGCTTGTCCAAGTTTATTGAAAAATCAGAATATCTTGAACCAAACCAGGCTGGTTTTCGTCCCTGTCATTCGACAGAAGCCGTGATCCTTGCTGTCCAAAATACTTTAAGATCCAATGCTGACAGAGGCATACATCAGGCCCTTGTGCTCCTTGACTTGTCGGCTGCCTTCGACACGGTTGATTATACCATCCTTATCAACCGTGTCGAACAGGCCGGCCTCAGGGGCCCCGCCTTAAGCTGGGTCACCTCCTTTATTACAGGACGCACGCAATCAGTGAGACTTGGCACCTTCACAGCTCCCAGAATTCCCACCACATGTGGGGTCCCTCAAGGATCTTCTTTATCACCTTTATTATTTAATCTTTATCTTCGCCCACTACTATATTCCTTAAGGAACGCTAAAGTTACTATTTATAATTATGCGGACGAACTCCAACTTGTCTTCCCCCTTAATACTGCAGACTCGGTGATAGAATTCCAGAACACCATGACACACATACAGAGGTGGATGAACCTTAACCATCTACAACTTAACCCAGGCAAGACAGAATTGATCTTGCCTGGGAAAAGCGAATTAAGCTGGGGCCCATGTTTTTGGCTACCTAGTATGGGAGCCCCACCCACTAAATCCCTCTCGGTTAAAAGTTTGGGGGTCACGCTCAGCGCAGACCTCTCACTGAAAGGACAAGTTGGAACAGTAGTCTCTGCCAGTTTTTTTCAACTTAAGAAAATAAAGAAAATAGCCCAGTTCCTAATGCAATCTGCACTTATCCAGGTTATTATTGCCCTCGTTCTGTCCCGACTGGATTTTTCTAACAGTCTCTATCTGGGACTTCCAGCAGGCCTGTTAAAAAGACTTCAACTTGTTCAAAACCAAGCAGCCAGGCTTATTTGTAAACAACCGAAATGGCAGCCTATCAGACCTGGCCTGGAAAGACTACATTGGCTACCTGTGGTGCAGAGGATTGCGTTTAAAACCGGATGTATTACCTTTAAAGCCCTACAGAATACAGGCCCAACATTTATCAAAAAACTTGTCTCTAGGTATAATCCCTCATTAAATCTCCGCTCTGCTCACAAAGCTCTTTTAGTCGTTCCGACTTTTAAGAAAAAACGCCTTGGTGGTTGCTGCTTTGACCATCTTGCAGCCACCTTTTGGAATTCCCTACCACTGCCGGTAAGGCAGAGTCTAGACCTCCTTACCTTCAGACACTCTCTTAAGACGTGGCTTTTCAAACAGGCTTACTTTTAGAGTATGATCTTTGTGTTATGTTCCCTTCCGACAGCGCCATGAAGCCTACGGGCGTATGAGCGCTTAATAAATAAATAGTAACATAACATAACATAACAGATCCTTCAATAAACAGATACCACTTCTGTTGGCTAAGAGAATATATCAGATCTAACATAAGGGTGACCTCTGGATTCAAGCTGTAAAAAGGCTTTGCACTCGCTTGTAACACCTACTGTTTAGTCATTTAAAGAACGCAAGAACTCGTTAAACATACCATTTTGTACAATCCAAAACTAGCCATTTTAAAACCTAACGGGAAGTAGGAAAAAACACAGCATTAAATATGACCCTGTTGGTCAAAAGTGGATCTTTTCTAAGCAAGGTCACTATTCAAATGTCCACCTGGTTGTTAAAAGTGTACTCATACATGGATTGAAATGGTAGGATAAATAGTGAAAAAAAGTACAAATATTCTTAAACAAGTCTCATACGTGAAAATGCCTCTTACCTCTTTCACCCGTTCCAGTTCATTTTGCAAAGCTTGCTTAGTTATTTCCACCTCGATAAGCTGCTGCCTCAGCTTCTCATTTTCCTCTTCTGTCTTTGTGCGCTTTTCTTCTACATTTTCAAGTTCATGGTGAAGTCTCACGGACACATCCTTTGCAACCTATGGGAATGAAATATATTATAAAATAAGCCACTGCTTGCGTAAAATAGTGTTATTATTTAGATACAGTATTCAATGATTCCATATTCAAGTTGATAAGAAATATCTATCTTGAACTATACACTCTGGGGTCTTATTCAAATGAAAAGGTAACAATGTTTTAAGAGTAGCTTCGCCCATTATTGGCTAATGCAGTAATAAAGCCCCCCACCAGCTCAACGCACACATATAAATGACCAAAACGGTGATTTCTAACATGGAGTACATTAATATGATAATACGGAGTTGAGCACATGGAAAGAGTGACAAATAGACAGTTTTCACGTTCCCTCCTGTACATTGTCAGAAGACACATGCACAGATTTAGAGGTGTGTTGGAATGGGAAGGTCCCTGCATATTGAACAGTATTATCCCCTGCCCTGCATGCTAGAACTGCATACCTTTGATCCAGGTTTATTGATTTTTTTAAACGGAACACACAAACCCTGCGTCTGTGTAGTGAACTAGTCCCAGTCTGATGACAATGCTAAGTTCCAGACCTACTGCTGAACCAAGGGCATCCTCATAGTGATAAGAGTACTACCGTTGCTGTCAAAGGTTTCATATATGTAGGGCGGTGGTGGCAACATACTGTTCTAGTAAATCATAATGACAGGCTTTTTACCTGTGAGATTTGAATACTCGCCTGCTCTCCCATTCATCTAATGTTCTGTTACTTGGAATGAACCCATAATCCTAAATGTGACATCATGTGAACTGTTTGTGCGTGTATGCTTGAAGTAGTAGTGTTCCATGCACTATGTTCTGCATGGGCATGTATGCTAAAAGCAGTAGTGTGCAAGCAGGAGTGCTGCAGGCCTGTGGGTTCCATTTCTGAAGCGCCTAACCTGGACCAGAATACAAGATGGAGAAGAGGTTGCTTTTCTCCAGACAGAATATGTATATTGCTGGGATCTCCTTGCTGGGAGTGGTGCACTAACAGAATGGTGAGGAAAGAGGAGACAGGAATTCCTTAGAAGTGCCAGGAGCCTTCCTGATACATGGGTCTGGACATGACTCTAGCTGCATCTTCCATTGGGTGGATAGGAGGATATACAGGGTGAGGGGTGGTTGGATAAAAAAATCAAATTAAAAATATCGGGAGACATAAATATTAGAAATTAAATATCGGGACACACAAATATTGTGGTTCCCAAATAATATTGACAAGAATATCGTTTATTGAGGTAAGTAATATTGTTGCAAATAATATTTTTTTTTATATAAACAGATTTTATTGATTTTGACATAATACAGCCCATGAAGGTAAATATGAAAATAACAGAAATATAAACAAACCCCTGTGCTCTCATTTTCCCAACCCGTAATCAACCAAAATAGAACAAAGAATATCTAGAAACCGCATCAAGTGTCCCGTTCCCCCTCCCGACTCACTCTTTACACCTCTGAATTTCAGCGTTCAATACTTGGCACATAGAGCATACAGGCTTTAACACAATGCCCCTGCTATCTGTCAATATAGATGCTTTTATCATTTTCATTATTATTGTGGTAAAAAAAAATAGTTTTTAAATTATTTTATTATGTTTTAGTTTATGTATTGATTTTATGTATTACTATTGTTTAGATATAAATGTTATTAACTCTTTACAAAATATAGCTTGTCATTTTAAGTGATTCAGAATGTATTATTAATTTGTAATAGCTATTTATAGTGTCGTAGTGGGTTGTTGGGTTAGTAGGGGGATAGGGTGGGAATCTAATTAGGTAACAATTTATTAGAAACATTTAATACATTTTAGACACTTATAAGATTGATATTTATTATGTCATTTATGTAATACTTATTTATTTTACTTATATTTTAGTTGTGGGCTGCTAAGTTTGTAGGACTATAGGGTGGGAAGTTAAATAATGAATAAATAATAATGTATTAATAATTGTTAGTTCTTTATTTAATTGATTTTAAATTATGTAAAATATGGAATACGGATTTCTTTAACTTAGATTTTAGTTGTGGGAAGCTATATTTGTAGAGACATAGGGTGGGATGTTAAGTAATACATATTTAACTATTAATGAGTATTTGCAAATAAATTATTAAATGTAATACTAAATATGTATATTGGGATTACATATTTATTTTAATTTTATTTCCTTTGCAGGATGCTAGGTTTGTAGTGGTCTACAGTGGAAAGTTAAATAAGTAATAATTAATTAACCATTAATAATAACAATTATTAATTAACTGATAATGTATTTACTTATTGAATAGTAATTGTGTTAATTGATTCATTGTTTTTATTTTATTTTAATACAGATATATATATTTATGTTAATTAATATTTTGTTTTATTAAGAGGTAAATATTTTTTCTGCATTCATAGGGTTACTAATATATGTCATGTGTTTGAAGTGAAGTATTTTCCCTACTTAAACTGCAGTAGGAATAGTAAAATGAACCTCTTTGCAGTTCAACACTTTCCTATCTGTTGAGCTGTTTGGAGTAGGAGTAGTACATTTCACCCCTTCAAATTCCAACACTTTCCCTACTGTTGCAGGGACAAGAGGCGGAATAGTACATTTTATTCCTCTAAAGTCCAACACTTTCCCTCCTGTTGCACAGACTGGCAAGGTAATAGTAATTGTACCCCTCCAAAGTTCAACACTTTCCCTGCTGTTGTGCTGTTTGGAATGGGAATAGTAAATTCCCCCCTGAAATCCAATGTTTTCCCTACTTTTGCTCTGTTTGGGTGAACATACTAAATGGCACTCCTCCAAAATCAAATGCTTTCCCATACTGTTGCACACACTGGAGTGGAAATAGTAAATGTCACCCCTCCGATGTCCAACGCTTTCCCTACTGTTGCTCAGATTGGAGTGGGAATAGTACATTTTACCCCTCCAAATTCCAATATTTCCGTACTGTTGCACTGTTTGGAGTAGATATGATACATTTTACCTCTCAGAAATCCATTGCTTTCCCTAATGTTCTGCGATTTGGAGTGGAAATATTAAATTTACCCCTCCAACGTCCATCACTTTCACTACTGTTGTGTGGACTGGAGTGTGAATAGTAAATTTCATTATTAGGAAGTCCAATGCTTTCCCTACTGTTGCACTGACTGGAGTTGGAATAGTTCAGTTCAGTTCAAAAAGCTTTATTTGGTTAATGTCAAACCATAAACTCATACACACAAAATAGGAGCATAAAATCAAAGATAAGAACATTTAATATAAAAGCACATCAAAAATATAAAATCTTCAAAAGGATACATAAGATGTCTGTGTGTTTGAACAGGCAGAGCAGTCCATTTTGAATCTTCCACTTATAGTACATAATACATAGCTTTTGTACCATGGCAATATAGTGTGGGCAAAGAAAGGGCTTCAGACTTAAACTGGGAAGGTGAATACAGAATTATGCATTTTGTGCACTTTCATTTCCCAACAAGTATCCTGAGTGTGACTGCAGTGACAAGAAATCTGTAAATAGTATGAGACACATTATCTATCAGACTGCAACAATTGCATTATTTTTTCGAATATTTAAACTTCACAGTAAAGGCCTCAGAATGCAGGTTTGTTCTTCTCTATAAAATTCACAAAAAAATAACAAACAGAGTTATGACTGCGATGCTTTTAAATTGTATGGGCAAGGAAGAAGATCATAATACATAACACTGATCTTTTTCCTTGCCCATGCAATTCAAAAGCTCACAGTCATAACTCCATTTGTGGAGGGATACGATGCTAAAAAATAGGCCATTCCCAGCCTAAATCTTGTAAGGTAAAGCCTTTGATTGCGTGGGTTTTTAAGCAGGTATGGCTCAATAGATGGGGTTGTGCTTAAGAAGGAATGACTCAACAAACATCTTAATTTCAGCCTCCCACCTCTTGATTTTATGATTGATTGCTGATGGATTGTCAAATAAATCCCTTCTGGTATTTAGGTGGAGATCTTCCCTAATATGAGTTAGCCAATTGATATTGCTATTGTAAATCCTGTCTGTTTGAGACAGTGACTACAACCTACATCATAGCAGCTTCTGGCATGGCCCATGCTGATAACTATAGCAGGGTGAGTGCCAACTTCAGTATATCCCCCAGGTACTGAAGACCTAAGGCCTGATTACGAATCTGGCGGTCTTGTGACGGCCAGACTCGTGGTGGTGCAGGCGTGGCAGTCGACAAGTTTTACCGATTATGACTTTGTAAGTCGTATCAGCGGTGGATCGCCAGCTCCGCCAGGGAACAGCTGTTCTCTGGCGGTGGCGCAGGAGCGCCACAACGCATTATGCGGAGCAGGGACTGGCGCAGTCCCATTCAGCATATTTTGAGTTCCTGGCCCGCCAGCCTATTCATGGCGGAGTCCCGCCATGAAAAGGCTGGAGGGGCCAGGAATAAAGGGTTCCCTAGAGAGCCCCCATGTCTCCCCGGCATGGGAATACATTCAGGAGACACAGCATGTGCCCCCTGTCTGTATTCTCCCCAGGTCCAGTACAGCATAGACGTTACCGTCCATGCTGTGCTTGAACTTTTTGGCCGTTACCATTGCAGTGCCTGTTTTCAAGGCACCGTCATTGGTAAGGCCAAAGGACTGCCAACCGTCTTTTGAGTTGTACTTTTGCAAATTAATGCAGTGGCGTTGAGCCAGCGCCACTGCATTAATTCCTAATCAGGCCCCTAGTTCTTCGTGTGCTAAAGAGAAATGGTAAGTGACAATATTTTACGAAGAAATCTATTTTCACTTATTTGCGATTGGCAGTTATCAATGAATCCCCACACTCCTGTCCCATAGGTGACAATCTGCGCAGGTCTCGCTTTATTAATAGTAATAGCAGATTTAAGAGGTATAGACCTTAACCTAGCAACAATTTGAACAAGGATGCAGTGGCTACTGGGTTACTTTCAAACTTCTCTGGTTCCCCCGAGTGTTTCTTATTGTTGAACAGGATCCCCAAATAGTTAGAGAAGTTTACACACTTATGTGTGTTCCCGTCAACCCGAGAATGCATCAATCTGCTCTGGGTTGACCACAGACCATGGCGTATGATTTGGATGTATTTGTTGTTAGACCCAGGTCAGACATAAAGTTTACAAAATTGTCTAGGAGTTTTTGGAGTCCCAGGCCCGCCCTGGCCATAAGGACGCAATCATCTGCATACATATGAAGGTACAAGGGGGGTGAAATTCAAGAAAAGAAAGATGAAACAAGTGATAGTGACTCCATTGATGACTTTATGGATGGTCTATGAGCTTCCCGACCCTCTCCATACAATGTTGTTCATTACAATGGAGGAAATCAGCAAGTAGGATTCGAGCTCCCCTGCTGATCAAGGTCTCCCTGTACGAGGTTTGCACTTTGTTGTACTAGCTCCACAATCAGGAGCTCCAAGTACTCCTGTAACTACCCCAGCCCCATTTCCATCCACAATTACAACTGTCCAAGCCCTGATACTACTTTAGATCAAGGATGAGAAACCAAATTAAATCAACTCCCATTGTAATGTAATGTAATGTAAATTTAATGTAATGTAAATTGCATTTTATATAGCGCATAAATCACCCTAAGGTCTCAGAGCGCTGGCAGGTCCACGGAGCAGAGAAAAAAGGGCAGGTAGTTGGTAGAGCCAAGTTTTCAGTTTTTTACGAAATCTCATATGATTGGGTTCTGTCCTTAGACAGAGAGGGAGGGCATTCCAAGCCTCAGGAGCGGTTTTACTAAAGGCCCTGTCTCCATTTCTGACGGTTCGAACCTTGGGGATCGTTAGAAGTACCTGGTTGGAGGATCTGAGAGTTCGGACCCCGCTGTGGAATTTAAGTTTGTTTTCCAGATATAATGGTCCTTGACCGTGGGTAGTTTTGTGGACTAAGCAGCATATTTTAATGCTTTTTTTGACCGGAAGCCAATGTAGAGTTTTAAGACATGGCAGAGAAGGCGATCGGGAAGGAAGGTTGAGCACCAATCTGGCCGCGGCATTTTGTAACACCTGGAGTTTCGCCAAAAGATTTTCATTAATAGAGGCTAACAGGGCATTCCCGTAATCGATCCGGCTTATGATGAGACCTTGAACTAGAGGCATACGGGAAGAGAGGGGGATCCATTTGGAGATCTTTTTTAGGCTTCTCATGATTCCAAAGCAGGTGCTAGCTACTTTATTAACATGTTCAGCCACGGTCAACCTGTTGTCAACTGTGACCCCTAAGTTCCTGACTGACGTCTTAGGAGCGGGGCACACACCAAGGGTGGTTGGCCACCAGTCATCTCCAAATCCTGTCTGCCTTTCCAAAGAGTACAATCTCAGTTTTACTAGCATTTATCATCAGAAAATTGCTGGACATCCAATCGTGTATTGCAATCATGCATCTTCGGAATCTTAGATTGGTTTCAGCAGGATCTGTACCGATTGTAACCAATAGCTAGGTGTCATCAGCATATGATACAGTTCCGAAGCCGTATTACTTTGGTCAAAGGGGACACATATAGATTAAAAAGCGTAGGGCTCAATACTGATCCCTGAGGTACGCCTTTGTCATTTTCTTGATAGACCGAGGAATATTTTCCCATCCGGACCATGAGCGTCTTTAGACAGATAGCTTTTAAGCCAACACAGTGCAGGGCCCACGACACCAATCTCTGCAAGACGTTCTATCAAGATGTGACATTCTATCAAGACGTTCTATCAAGATTGTAAGTAGAGGTTGAGAAAATCACAGCGATGGAGATCGTGAGAGAGGATGCTCCATTACGACTGATGGATGTTTTAAGGCCAAAGACAGAATTTAAAGGAAATATTACAGGAAGTATGGAGCTGGAGTTTATAAATGGGTACAAAAAGGAGAAACCATTGGTTCTGTGCAAAGACGCGCTCTGCTAGGCATAAATATGAGGCTCATGAGGTTCTAGAGAGAATAGCAGCAGAGTTTGGGGATCATTTGTCCAAGAGCCAGAATCAGAAGAAGAATTTTAAGATGTTCATGAGTTGGTAACATACAAAGGTGGAGTGATATTCAAAAGATTAGAGATCGGTGGGCTTCGAAAGAATGGTAAAAAGAAAAAGACAGACAGTACTGGAGGACCAGATGATGAAAACAGCAAAAGGTGAGTCAAGGCCTAAGGCTTAGCCATTGAGAAAACTGAACGGGGGTGGATATGTGCTTGTACATTAGAGTTACAGTGATCATTTGACATTTACATACCAATTTTACAAAAACTGAGCGAGAATCCTGTCCTTTGGTACACACAGGTTAGGGAAAATTTCAAAAGTGCTTAGGGAAGATTTAAACATATTCATATTGTCATTCCAAATTACCTGTATGCTGAGTGTAAATGGTCAGTGCAGCAGCCAACTGAGGAACCGCTGAGAGTGGCTCAAACAAATGTCCCTTCTCCTACTGTTATGATCAAGCACAATCAAGTGATTACATTTTTTAAATGTAAGGTTCTCCAGAGAGAGACTGGTTGGTTGAAAATATCAAACTACCAAAGTCTTAAGAATCTGGGCATGCTTATTATGAATGCAGGCTTTCCGTCAGCATAGTAGTATCAAAAAACCTGAATGAGGAAAGCTGGGTTATTTTGTGTCTCAGTATATTCTTGCCTTGTACCAGGACTTTAGCTCACATAGTCAGCAGAATGTGATTTGTTTGCAATCAAAGCCTTTGGATGAAATATTGCATAATTCAAAGTACTGTAATGATGATTTGGAAGCGAGACTGAAAAAGGTCAGAGATAAATTTATGTTGGCTGAGATGAAGTTAGCACAGAAAGGATTTGGCAAACTTTGGTTATGGTCCTAGTGATGATGCAGAAATGTAGGCAGTTGGATACCAAGATGGTGGTCATATGATGCATAATGGAAATGGTGTTAAACACAATGTAGGGGAAGAGGAATGCCAGTGGACCCAATTCAGGGAAGGACATAAAGTTGAAAAATACTACTCAATGTCATTATTGTAACAAGGTAGGTTAGTGGAAACCTGAATGTAGGTTGAATCCAAATTGAATTCAAATTGTGGACCAAGTGCCAAAATGAACAGGATGCCAACTCAAAATATGCGAATACAAAGACCTCATAACCTTATCTAGCCCAGTTAATGCAGCACAGTATGAATGGCCCGAGGTTTAATATGAACCTGAACCCCAGAGTTCATCAAAATCCGTCCACCAGTTCTGACAATCTACAGCAGTTCCCAGGCTTCGACAGTTTCGGAGGTCCAGGTTCTGATCAATCACAAAGACGGTGCCTGAGATTGGAGCGACCCTTGACCTTGCCTTGTATGTCGCCCCCCCCCCCCCGCTGCAGCTCCGCCTGCACTCCTGTGCCGCCGCTGAAGTCGAGGCCCTCCACCACCGCAGGCTACCACCTGCGCCTCATCCCTGGTGGCCAGTGGTGGCGTTAGGTTTGGATCTGCTCTCTGTTGTGCCTGTACTCTGTCTGCCCGTCTCTCTCCTGTACTCCGCTGCCCTAGTTCTGTTCTTCCGTTCCTCTTTTGTGCCTGTACTCTGTCTGCCCGTCTCTCTCCTGTACTCCGCTTCCCTCGTTCTGTTCACCTGTTCCTCTTTTGTGCCTGTACTCTGTCTGACCGTCTCTCTCCTGTACTCCGCTGCCCTCGTTCTGTACACCCGCTCTCCTTTTGTTCCCCTCTGCCCCCCGCTCACAGGCGCAAACTAATTTACTTCTGTGCTCCCACTGCTCGGTCTGCTCTGTACCCCTTTTGCCTGTTTCCTACCCACAACCACTCCGCTTCCCTGCTCCCATTCCCTGACGCTGCTTCCCCTGCGGCCCGCCCCCTCCGGGCCCATTCGCTGCCCCTGCCACCCGCCTCCCAGCTTCCAGCTGCTCCTCTCTCCCAACCTCCCCATATAAGGCAGCCGCTGCGTGCTGAAGGCGCGCCTAAGGCAAGCCCGTCTGCGCCCGTCCGTGCCTGGACCGCGCCCAGCGCCAGAACCCCTGACCGCCTCACCAGCCACAAAGACCAACTCTGCAACGACGCCAGCACCCTCGTCGCTCTCAACCCAGGACGGACCCACACCTGTTGCAAGGCCGCCCCGAAGCGCACCAACCGTCCCTTCGCCTGCCGGAACTGCAGCTTTTCCTGCCTCGAAGCAGCCGAGACACCCGCCACGACGGAACCCAACCAGCTCAGATGCATCCTGATCAACACTCGCTCCGCACGCAAACACGCCGTCGAGCTCTGGGACCTACTCGACACCGCATTCCCGGACGTCGCCTTCATGACCGAGACCTGGATGAACGAAGCCTCCTCTCCGGACATTGCCATAGCCATCCCCGGCGGGTACAAGATCACCCGCTGAGACCGCATCAACGGAGCCGGAGGAGGAATCGCCATCGTCCACAAGAACACCATCAGGGTCTCAACAAACACCAACGACACTCTCAGCACCACAGAACACATGCACTTCCAGATCCACACGGACCCCAAGACCACCCTTAGAGGCACCCTCGTCTACAGACTGCCCGGACCCCGACCACAATTCTGCAACTCCATCGCCGACCTCATCAGCATGCACGCACTGACCTCCACCAACTACATCCTCCTCGGAGACCTGAACTATCACCTGGAAAACAACAACGACCACAACACCTCCACCCTGATCGACAAACGCAGACTAAAACAGCTCGTCACGACGCCGACCCACATCGCCGGGCACACGCTTGATGCCATCTTCTCCTCGTACCCCCACGTCGCCTTCAGCCACGCCTCCGAACTCACCTGGACAGACCACCATTGCATCCACTTCACCTTCCGTAAACCCCTCACACACCACTGCACCCAACAGATTCCCCGCTGATGCTGGGGCAAAGTCACCGAAGAACAACTACAGACAAACCTCGCACTCAACCCACCGAATAACCCCACCAACCCAGACGATGGTGCACGCACCCTCAGACACTGGATGGAAGACTGTGCCAACACCTTAGCACCGCTGAAAAAGCCAACCAACAGAGACACCAGCAAGAGAGCCAGTTGGTTCACCCCGGAACTCCTAGCATCAAACCGCACCTGCCGGAAATTGGAGAACAAATGGTACAGCGACAAGACGCCGGACAGCCGGGCTGTCCACAAAGATGCCATCCGCAAACAGCACCACCTCATCTGGACCGCCAAAAGAACCTCCTTGAAGGACCGCCTTGACAACAACGCACACTACAGCAAGGAGCTCTTCAACATCGTGAAGGAACTCTCCAACCCCAGCTCCAGCGCCAACGACGTCCCGCCATTGCAAGCCCTGTGCAACTCCCTCACCACCTTCTTTCACCACAAGATCACTGACATCCATGACAGCTTCAACCCCTGCCCGACCCCTACAGGCCTCGACACGCTGGACCTACCGCACACCATCGACCATGACTCCCTGACAACCTGGGCCAACGTGAGCATCGAGGACACAATCAAGACCATGGACACAATCCACTCCGGCTCCCCGTCTGACCCTCTCCCACACCACATCTTCAACAAAGCCGGCAGCTCCATCGCACCCCACCTGCGAAGCATCATCAACCTCTCCTTCGAGACCGCTACCTTCCCTGAGAGCTGGAAGCACGCTGAGATCAACGCCCTACTGAAGAAACCTCAAGAACGTCCGACCCATCTCCCTGCTTCCGTTCCCAGCAAAGGTCATCGAGAAGATAGTTAACACCCAGCTCACCCGTCACCTCGAAGACAACAGCATCCTGGACCCATCCCAATCAGGATTCCGAGGCAACCACAGCACTGAGACCGCCCTCATTGCCGCCACAGACGACATCGGGATCCTGCTAGACAACGGCGAGACAGTGGCCCTCATCCTTCTGGACCTCTCCGCCGCCTTCGACACCGTCTGCCACCGCACATTACGCACGCGCCTCCACGATGCAGGGATCCGAGACAAGGCCTTGGACTGGACCACCTCCTTCCTCTCTGGCAGTACTCAGAGAGTCCGCCTCCCCCCGTTCCGGTCCGAAGACTCCGAGATCATCTGCGGCGTCCCACAGGAATCCTCCCTCAGCCCGACGCTGTTCAACGTCTACATGGCTCCACTCGCACGCATTGCCCGACAGCAGGACCTCAACATAATCTCCTACGCCGACGACACGCAGCTGATCCTCTCCCTCAACAAGGACCACCAAATCCAACCTCCACCAGGGAATGAAGGCTGTCGTCGACTGGATGAAGGAAAGCCGACTTAAGCTGAACTCGGACAAGACAGAGATCCTCCTTCTCGGGCCCAACCCCTCAGCATGGGTCGACTCCTGGTGGCCCGCATCACTGGGGACACCCAAAAGAACACTCCTACCAACCACGCACACAACCTGGGAGTCATCCTCGACTCGAAACTCACAATGACCAAACAAGTCAACGCAGTCTCCTCTACCTGCTTCAACACCCTCCGTATGCTCCACAAGATCTACAGATGGATCCCGACAGACACGAGGAAAACAGTCACCCAGGCCCTAGTCAGCAGCAGTCTCGACTACGGAAACGCCCTCTACGCCGGAGTCGCGTCCAAGCTCATCAACAGACTGCAAAGAATCCAGAACGCCTCTGCATGCCTGATCCTCGACGTTCCGCGCCGCCACCACATCACCCCCCACCTGAGGAACCTGCACTGGCTCCCCATCGACAGAAGAATCTCCTTCAAGCTCCTGATCCACACACACAAGGCACTCCACAAAACCGGCCGAGCCTATCTCAACAGTCGACTCTCCTTCAACGTACCCAACGCTGACCACGCCCTGGCCACGGTCCCGCGCATCCATAGAACCACTTCCAGAGGCAGGTCCTACTCCCACCGCGCTGCCAAGACCTGGAACACCCCCCCCCCCTCAACCTATGACAAACCAAAGACCTGCTTACTTTCAGGAGATGACTCAAGACCTGGCTTTTCGACCAGTAGCAGCAGCAACCCCCCCCCCCCCCCCCCCCCCCCCCAGTGCCTTGAAACCCTTACGGGTAAGTAGTGCGCTTTACAAATTAACTGATTGATTGATTGATTGATTGGAGGTAGATTGTATGCTTGGTGCAGTTTTTGAGGTATATCCGAGTGGCCCATATATGGGTAGAGAAGTGAATGGCCATCCTGTGTCATTTCTTATCGACACAGGGGCTAACCGCGCTAGTGTAAAATCTGTAGTAGTCCCAAACCTACCTCTTTCAGGACCGCAAGTTCAAGTAGTAAGCATTTTAAGCAAGCAGATCCAGGTTCAGCTACAATCCTTGTAAAGAAAGGTCCCCTTGAAGAGGAATATCAGTATGTAATATGTGATTCGAGCCCAGTCAATCTGTTGGGCATGGATCTTCTTGCAAATTAAATTATGTGATCTATTGTACACCAGATCGTGTCGATCTTCAGACACACAATGAGGATGCAGGCTTTAAACAGAGGACACAATAGTCAGCCATTGGATTGTTCCTGGTTTTGACAAAAGAAGACTTAACCCCTGACTTGCAGCACTCTATTAAGAAGAAGACTAGGGTTATACTGGTAAAGACATTGGCCAGATCAGAGGTGCTAAATCTGAGAGAATAACCATCAAACAGAATGCAGAGTATTCATGAATGCCTAAATACAACCTCTCACCAGAGGCGTTAGCTGGAATAACTCCTGGAATTGGGATGATATTAGAGCAAGGCATCTTAAAAGAGATACTAGGGAGTTACTGAAATTCTCTAGCAATGGGCTGCCGGAACTCAAATAAAAAGTGGTGGATTGTGCAGGACCTGTAAAAGGTCAAAAATAATGCTGTCTCGAGCTGTGGTACCAACTCCCTTGTGATGCTGAATGGTACACGGTCATTGACCTGTGCCACACATTCTTTTCTTTTCCATTGCATGAATACAACCAGTTGCTCTTTGCATTTCACTTCGATAATAAAGTTGTTTCAGGGTACCGAGTTCCACAGAGGTATACAGAAAGCCCTTCAATCTTCAATCAGGTGCTGTATATGAATTTGGAGACCTTGCCTTAGCTATGCAACTTCAATCCTGGTCTAGTACATCGACGACCTTTGGCATTTACAGCCAAGATGCATGCAAGACACCGTTGCGATGTTGAACCATTTGCCCGGAAAAGGACATGAAGTGCCTCCATAAAGTGTGATACTTTCAGAAAGGCGTCTTGTATCAAGAACACAATATTGATAAAGGAGGTAAGAACGTTTATCAAGAGAGAATCTCTGGCATTCTAAGAAGTATCCCTCCCGCAAGGCAAATAGAAGGCAGAATGTTTCTGGGAATGGTGGGCTACTGCCACCAGTGGATTCCTACTATTTCCCTAGTAGCAAAGCCTTTACAGATGCTTACACACAAAGATGTGTCTGGTCCTCTATCATGGGACAGCAACTGCATAAGTGCCTTCCTCAAATTGAGAGAAAGTGTATGCTACGTCCCACCGCTAGGAATGCCAGACTAAAAAACAACGTACATTTTTACTGCAATGAAACAGATGTGTGCTCCCTCCTGGAGTTCACACAGACCCATGGCAATTTCTTAAAGACCGGTCAACTATTTCTCTGCCACTTTGACCCAGTAGCGAGAGCATTTCCGAATTTCTCAAAGGCGGTGCTTGCAGTTAGTGTCATCATTTAGTAGTGTGAAGGGATATTCAGATAATCATGGGCTATGACTTCACTGTTATGGTTCCCCATTCAGGTAAGATCGTGCTCATTCCTGCTCTAACAGAACACATTACAAACAGTAGACCAGCCAGTTATGAGCAGGGGATCCTATCTTTGGAGAACATTACTCTGAGGAAGTGCTCCTGTCTCAATCCTTCCACACTGTTGCCTTTGCCTGTGACTGATGAGAAAGAGAATAGGGTCGACCATTACCCTTTGGAGATTACTGAATTGTGTACAAAGCCAAGCCCTGACATACAAGCCGTAACTCTGGATGAGCCCGATTATATGTTGTTTGTGGATGGCTGTTGTTTAAGAGATGAGAGAGTGATTTTGAAAGCAGCCTATGCCATATGCCTCTCTGAGTGTGTAGTGGAAGCATCCTGTTTGCACACTATAACCTCTGCACAGGTGAACTGAGTGATTTTACTAGAACCTGTTGTGTACCTAACAATCTGAGAGTCAGCATGTACATTGATAGTCAATATGGTTTTAGCGTGGTCGATGTTTTCAGACAGTTGTGGTCCGAGAAGGATTTAATCACTTCCTCTGGCTCCGCCATCTGAAATGGAAATTATGTATGAACCTACTTGAAGCTTTGCCGTTGCCCACTGAAAAAGTTGTTGTGAAATGTGCAGCACACACAAGAAGATGTGATTGAGACTGCTGGCAACCGCTATCCGGACGGAGTAGCTAGATACTGAGTTTTTGCACATTCAGTGGAGACTATTCAAATGATTCTGAAATTCACGTTGCTGCGAGCCTCTTGTTGACTTGCTGATACATGGGGAGAGTTCAGGCATCCACAGGAGGGAGTCCCTGAAAGTGAACAGTAGGTATGGGTCAAAGCAGGGTGTATGAAGAATCAGGATGAGATCTGAGTTCCAGCAGACGGAAGACCTGTCTTGCCAGATGCCATATTGTCCCCCTATGTCCAAACATTGTCATGGCCCAACCCACATAGGGAGAGATTAAATGGTGCACTTGTTTAAGATGTACTGGTTCAATCCTTGTGTCTATCCTTGCTGAGAACCTGTGCCACATAAGTGTCACCTGTAAGTAGTTAAATGTGAGCAGGAGGACTGTGGTCACCATGAGCCATATAGTGAGATCAAGTGGCCCTGTCAACAGCATGCAACTAGATTTTGTTGTCAAAATGCCTGCGTGATATGGGCTCCGCTACATCGAGTGTATTTTCTCAAGCTGGGTGGAACCGACTAGGAGGAATGACAGTCTCACTGTGGCCAAACTTTTGTTGTTGAGGCAGTTGGTCCCTCGGTTCAGCCTTACAGTTTCTCTGGAGTCAGATTTTGGGAGTCATTTCAACAAAGCATTTATGTGCATGTTGTGTGTAGCCCTTCAAGCGTATCAGAGACTTCACTGTAGTTATCATCCTGTAGTATCCAACATCGTTGAACAGCCAAAGGAACACTGAAGTCCCGACTTGCCAAAGTGAGTGCATCCACATCTTTTAAGTGGCCTGATTCCCTTCCCTTGATGCTGATGAGCCTTCAAAGCACTCCTGATCAGATGACAGGACTGTCTCTCCATGAAATCTTTATGGAGGGAGCCATGAGACTTCCTGCTGTGCCTGCATCTTTGCTTGTGAATATTACAGATAAAATAGTTGTTGACTACTGCAAGAGATTGGCTGATGTGGTGCATTCTGTAACTCAAAGGGTCTAAGCGGTGACTCCCCTTCCGAGCCAAGTGCTGTGCTACAACCTTAGCATGGAGATTGGGTCCTGATGAGGAAATACAACAGAAAGTCGTGTTTTGAGGACCGCTGGTGTGGCCCTTTTTAAGTCATCCTGGTGACCAACACTGTTGTGAAGTGCAGTGACCTTCAAAACTGGGTACAATCTTCTCACACACGAAGAGTGAGACAAGCTGGTAAAGAAGTGGCGACTGAAACTACTAATTTGCATAGTCACACTCCAGAGCACCCCGAATGAGCAGAGGGAGGGGGGGGGGGGGGGGGGTTGAGAGTGCCCGAGTGTCTCAAAGACAACCTGAGACAAGTGCTGAGTCTGTGGTGAATGAGCTAATATTAGTCACAACGAGCTACGCTGAACAAATTGCAAATGATAAACTTTGATCCTGAAGAAGGGCCAACCAGTGTAGCCAGAGGGGCACAGTGATAAGAAAAGTGGTGAGGGGAGGATGAAAGACTGAGACCATTTGTGCCAGAGGAGCGCAGCCCACAAACCATTAACGAAGAAACAGAGACAAGTGAGCAAAGTGCCAGTGATGAAAAAAGGCCAGTGCATAGGAGATCAAAGTCAACATGAGTGCCTAGTCAGAGGTACTCTGCTCAGATTGGACATACTTTGCTGAGAGTGGCTTTGACTCAAGAACACAAGATTAAGGCTCAACAACAAAGTGCTTGGAAACTCTCCATGAATAGAGCTACAATAGTGAAGATTGACTGATTCTCCTATGGCATTCCATATGGAGAAGAGATACAGTGAACCTCACCCAACAGTTTACTGAGGACTGACTGGCACTAGAACACGCACAGAGGATGCCATGGATAACGTATGTCAAAAACACCCTATACGCACTGGACCTGGGGACTCGAAAACCCAGAAAAATGTTCGAAAACCCAGAATTTTTTGGGATTATATCGAAAAAAGCTCTAAAAAACAGCTTCCTAAAAATTACAGCCGAAACTAGACTCACTGCCCAGATCAATAAAGTAACAGTCCGAGAGTATCTTGAGGGCCCAATCCATGGTGAGGGGGTACAATCGTTTTGTCTCCGTTTCGTGGGCCCTTGAGAATGAGCGAGCGTGGAGAGTACACAAGAGCAGCTTCGGAGAATGAGGCACGAGGAGGGCACGCGGACAAGGCAACAATTTGCTTGTGTCACTTCACAGAAACTATTATTATTCTATTAATGTTATTATTATTATTGTGATTATTATTGTTATTATTATTGTTTAATATTGTTATTATTATTAGTATTATTAACAGTAATAATAGCAATGCAGCTGGTAATAAGCTCCAGTATGGATGAGCCCCTCTGCCTGATGCTTTAAGCGGTAACAAGTTGTGAGAATTTTTGGAAATGGTCAGTGGCTACGCCCAAGAGAGGGGTGAAGGGGTAGTTAATGCCATAAGGGTGTCTTGCTGCAGGGTTAGCATTGTTTTTGGGAAGAGGGGGGGGGGGGGGGAGTATCTTTCAGCATCGTTTCACTGTAGCGCTTTATGATATGTCTTCATGCAGCGCTTTAAATCACGGTGCGGGGTCCTAAGCGCGTGGGCTGTAGCGGCTATTACTTGTGCGCCTGGTGAAGGGCCAAGAGCTGTGCTTCCAGCACTCAGATGGCAGGAGTGGGGGATGGCGCTATCCAGTGGAGTGAACAAACAACCGTACCCCCACATGGTTCCCTTTGACGCATATGTGCCCCCAGTGGGGGCGGAAAAATAACACTTCGGAAGGCAGATAATGTTCGTCCCTCTCACCCCTGAAGACCCCCAGCCTCCTGATTCAATCATTAGTCCTATTAAAAGGGGGCGCCCCAGGAGGGACTGGTTGCCCCTTTCTCCTTGTGAAGAAAAACAAAGGGACTGAACAATGACGCCATCCGTCCGAGGCACATGTCCAAAATAAACCCCCCTCCCCCATGCACTTCACTACAAAGGTCCAGCCTGCACCCTCTCTAGGAAGCCTTGTGCATTGGAGCACATGTACCTCACAGGCCGCATGCATTACTGTAGCATTGTGCTTTAACAGCCGTACAGGCAAGGAATGCACATCGGTTGCTAAAGCCAGCTGGCTTGGCTTGCTTCTTGAGCTTCGAATATAACATGAAAGTAGCTTGCTGAAGTGAAGAAGAAAGAAACACAGAGTACTTTCTGCAAAGCATCCATGAAATAAAACCTTTCATGGGTCATGAGTATTTCTTAGATGTAAAACAGTGTCTCTTGCAATTGAAATAATCCTTAGACTGCGGAATGACACGGCAAATAACATAAGGTGGGAGAGTTACACACAGGGCCACTGGAATTATGCGGCAACTGAGGGTCTAGTTATGCGGTAGAGTTGAAGGAATTATGCAGCAAGAGAAGGCACATCATGCATATTTGGTGTTACTTCATTATTTTGTCATTTTAAGCTTGTTAACACTATATGGGCATTAGTTGTACGTCATTAGTACCAGTTTAACACCCAAATATAGAAATAGGTTATAGAAAGGTGACCAGTTAACCTTTGCAGAGGGCCTTTCACTACGCTGCAACACGTGTCGCTGGGTTTTTACAAACTTTGGAACCGTTTGAGCTAGAAACACTTTTTTCTTAAAATCTGCAAATCATGCAGCGAGGATGCATTATGTGGCAAATATACAATTATGCAAAAATTGCTGCAGCCGCACAATCGCATATTTCCAGTGGCCCTGTTTATACTCCTCTACCAGGAGCTAAACCCCACTCTGTACTACTAAAAAGTAACTACTGGTAAAACAAGAAAGGAAAGAAAAGATGAAAGAGTGAGTGAAAAGGAATACAAATAACCTGAAGAGAAGCCACCTAGGCCAAAATAAATAAAAAACATTTGTCCAATAAAACAAAAAGGGCACGTTCAACCTATTGTTCCCAAAAACGTCTGTCTGTCAAAAAACCATCTAAGAATATTGGATGGCTATTTTGGTGAAGCATTGGGGCTACTGATGCAGGTGGTTAGGAGGTAAGGAGAATGGACATGAGCGTTAATGTGTTATCAGACAGGGATGAGAATAAGTAGCAGTTCTCAGCAACATTCAGCAGACCCTTACTACAGCTCTCTCTTTCTTCCTGCAGCCCTTTTGCCACTCTAGTACCAAGGCAGAATGATGAATGGTCTGCTGATTAAATATTGTTTTTTGTGTTCGTTTTTGGATATTCAAACTCGTTTTTAGTTCAAGACAAGCAGACAACAAAGCGGTCTGGTTGCGAAACACCAAATATCAGCTTACCAGATCTTACAGTGGGTTTAAAGCCCATTCATTGCTCACCACGTGTTATTAGCAGTCTCATTCGCTTATTTCTTATTCAATGGTTTGCCTTTTCCAACTTTTGATTGTACCTCCCCTGGAGCATAACCCCTTTTTTTGTGCCCTTCCACTGTTCACTTTTAGAGAACTACTTCTTAGGTTTTGCCTATGCAGCGCGCAGGCTTTTCTTGAAACTTGTGCATGTTTGGCACTGTTTCCTATTAGTCCTCCTGCATGTCTGGCGTTTACCTTGCAGGAGCGAGCAGCAGTGCCATCTGTTAGCAATTATCGCTCCTGCTGCTGCTCGCTCCCGCAAGGTAAACGCCAGGCATGCCTTCAGCATTTGGGATGTCTTTACAGTCACAGTGTATTTTGTGGCTCTGCGGTGTGTTAGAGGCGGAAAGCACTTTGAACTACCCCCGAAGCCCAGACGTTTTGAATCAACGACGAGAAACATTGTGACTGCCCTTCGGTGTGGTTCCACCAACACTCGATTTAAGGCGAGCGCTCCCGAGTTTGAAAGCTCGACTGTGCCTGCCTGTTTTATTTGGGCCATTGGACTCCCAACAAAACCGAATACCAGACTCGCCCAGAAGATTTTTTTTTTCCAAAGTAACTTCCTTCCAGCGTTGACAGCTAAAAGTACACCCTTGCCGCCACCCTTCTCCATCCATTATCACATTTGTACGTGCCCCCTAAAAGGAGCAAAGTGATATTTAACTGCTCATTTGCGGCAAAATTTCTACTTTCTCGCTTCATACTTGTTTTTGTTACCCGTGGTTGGTGTTTAGAGTAGCATTTGTTTATACTTCTCCTAGGCAATTCACTCTGAGACAATGTACAGATCCCCGTAAACACAATCCTCAGAGATATTTAGCAATCACAGACGGAGCAATAACGACAGACTGGAGGTACAGGTGACACGCAACACACTGCAACACTTACAGTACCTCTGGCTTTTGTGGGAAACAAGTCACAGAAGGTAAAGTGCCACGTTTTAAATGTCAGGACTGGCAGAAATAGTCAGAGGCACAGGACATGCCCACACAGACATTGGCTACTTTAAACTACCACAGTTGTCTCGGGTAAGAGGGGGCACCAGAGAGGCCAGAGGTGCACAAGATGGCTACGAGGATTAAACCGCGCCTGGCGACGAGGCCTGAACCCCGGCCTGGTGACAAGGCTTGGACCACGGCCTAGCTGTGCTGTTTCCTCCGTGCACGGCTGGAAGGTTGCACTCGCTGACTTACTCCGTTAATTGGAATTTAGAAGTTGCGGCACAAGGAGGACACACAAACCCAATTAAAACATCGAGTTGTTGACCTTGTTTGCTGTAATGCAAACGGCTCTGACAGGAAAGTTATATCGGTCATTTAACCTGAGCTCCACTCCAAGGTAACCCAATAGCCGACGCCTGAGGTTGCGGTGATGATGTTTCATGGCTGTCACTGTTAAGAGACCTGAGGAAAGAGAGTTGGGCTCTCCAGTAACGAGCAGGCCGGATCCTACACACTTAGCCTCAGGGGTGAAGCGAGCTCGGGGTCGCAACTTAGCGTGTACCACAAATAGACACTTGAGGGGTATGCGAATAGTGTGCAAGGAAGTCAAGGGGGATGAACAGGTGTGAGCTTGTGCAAGGCCAGCTAGGGTTGCTAATGGCCCCTGGCTCCATCACTCAATCTCTGAATCGTATAAGGTGTCAAGTGTTTCACACCTTTAGGAGTCAGTCATTGGCGCAGACCGGTGGAGGTCCATCGCAGGGCGGCCAGAGCTCTGGCCACGACTTTAGCATTAAGGGCATTTTGTTCCTACCCCAACCCTGTTCCCTGGTGATTCCCATTTGCTGTATCTGGGGAGAGTATGTCCCCACTAGAAGCAGGACTCTTCGTGGCCCACCTAACTTTGCCACACTGCTAGCCCTGGTCGCTGTTCTAAGGTGGTGACCAGCTTGTGCCTGCTGCAAACACTCCAAAATCCCACCAGTTTCAAACAATGTCAGTGTTTTGGGGAAGGAACAAAGGAAAGAGGTGGACCTGACACCCTAATTTTTCTGCCACAGTAAATCAGACGCGCAGTGGACACGTTCAACAGCAGTTGCAATGAAAGGCCAGTGTTACTTTTTGTTTGCTTGTCGGTCCTAGCATGAAGACACCCCTTGGCGTAAAATAGCGCTGCACATATATATCAGAATCCACTGTGATGGCAGATACCCACAATGCTATAGGGAATGTCAACTGCCTCCAAACTAACGCGAGTGAATCAGGGACTTCCTTGACAGTCTACACCACTGCTTCAGGGGTGCTCCCAGGCCGGGGTACCTCTTGCCACCATGAACACCAGAGTCACATTTTACACCCAAATCTAGCACTCAGAGGGAAATAAAGGGCCCTAGTCATGACAGACTTACCACAGAGGGCCAGTTAAACAGTGTTTTCAACTTCGGGTGGCAGAAGATGCCCTGGTTATATACTTGCTCTAGTGATTACCCCTTGCAAGTATGTGCTGGTATGTCAATGAGCTCACCCACATTGTTGCCACTATGCCACTGTGACCCTTCCTTCCTTGTAGCTAATATCTCACAGGGATTCAAAGCCCTTCATAATATGTCCGTGTTGGTAATATTGGGCAGTGTAATTTTTGCCACATCAGTGACAGAAATGATTTTAAACCATATTTGTGTAGGTATAACTTTCTAAAAGCTGTCAGTCTAACCAGTAACTATATTAGAACCAATATGACACAGATACCCTTTGCATTCTAGCCAACAAATACATGTGCAAAAAGGTATACCTATTTCTTGCAAGGAAAATCCTACTTTTTCAACTGGCTTTGTGAATGGCAAAAATCGTAATTGTATAGCTTTCAATCCCTGGCGGCACACCACCCAGGATTATATGCTGCTTAGCTAAGCACTTATAAGGTCCCAAAGGCGAGACCTATTGGCTATGCCAATGCTTGTTATGTCTGTCGTTGAAAGCAAGGAAATTGCACAATTGTTGAAATTGATTGTTTTTAAATGCTTTTTAACTGGTTTTATTTGGTGTTTTATTGTATATATATATAGCTGTGATTTACATATGAACTTTTATGATACATTTTTATTCATCGAATAAAGTAATTTTGACTGGACTGATTTTTATATTAATCTAACTAAAGTGTTACAAAAGAACTGAACCCTTCCTGAAACATGTAAAACGTCTTATGACCCAGGCTCTAGATAAAGAGCAGGGTTGTCATATTAGAGGAAGCTGGTGTAAGAATAGGGATAATTTCTGAAGATACTCAAACTCATATACTCATCTTTAAACTAATTAACAGCTTGCTGATTTGCAGATGACAAATAGAGTTTGCTTTGTTTTAGATGCTTGTGTTCTTTGTAGTCTGACTCTGAAGAAGCCATGGTGTCTAATTCACCAAAAACATGTAGGGTGATACTAACTGTAGCAGCAATTGCAATAGTCTTTCTCATGATTTGGTTATTAGTGGGCTTAAATTCTCCAGTTGAGCATGCTCCACGGTAGCTAAGCCTAATTCAACTAACCTCGATAAACAGTATAGATTTAATATGATGATTTTAAATAGAGATGGAACTATACCAAAAAAGTTTTCTTTAACCTATTGCATGAATACTTGAATCATGCACACACATGATTGTTATGTCTGCACTTACTTGCCTGCATCTACTGAGGGAGGGATCTACCATTATTTACCGATTACACTCCTTGTCTTTAGTATATGACATAGTCTTCTTTATCATCAGGGTTGTTTTGAATATTATTTCTCAAAATGTGATAAGTCCTTGAACAGGTACTAATGTACAAATATATGAAACCTTACTATATCGCTAGATGCATGGATTCAGTATGGCTTTCCATTAGGTCTCTGGCAAAGATTGATGCTTCTGTGCAAAGAAAGACGGGTTGGCATGTAAGACGACTAAATCTAGGAAAGAGTTTATTGAAGAAATGGGGAACAGAAGGCAAGGACTTGAATACTAGACAAAGAGGGTGAGTGCGAAAAGAAAGAAGAACAATCAAAAGATGCTGGCGTACACCCAACATTGAGTTTGGATTGGCAAAAGCAAAGAAAACTTTGTTTTATGAGAAAAAGGGAAAAGATTATAAATCCTCAGATTACGGGTTAGAGTGAATACCCTCAGAGATTTGAAGTCCTGAGAGAACAAGTGTTTGGTAGATGGGGTCCAGTCATTGGTGGAGTTTATTATGTGTGGGAAGAATGCTGATTTTCAGGTACTGTGTATCGGATATGCAGCTGTATTCTAGCTTTAGTGTTTCCTAAGGTGCATCATAAGGATGATAAGGAAATGGTGTTTCATGGAGGACATAAGCGTAGTGCTTTGTAAACATAAGGGGACATGTTTAGAACTATTATTCCTTCTCTAGAAGTAATTTTGAATGGCTTGAAGACTAGAAAGCTATCTACATTGGTTGGCCATCTAGCATCCAACACAGCAGGAGCAATGGCTGTTATTAATTCAGAACCAGTAGCTATTAGGCCCATGAATGTACAGAACAGGCTTGCTTTAGGCATGTTACTAAAAAAACAGGACGGAATCTGTTGGTGTTATGCATCCAGCAGTGCTGCTTGTACGTGCCTGACAAGAATTGACAAGTTTGCAAATAACATGACTGGTGTTTGTAAGGATTTGAAACCGTTGTAAGCAACAGGTCCTTGGGAGGAAATTGGGAAAGGTGTCATTGCAGCTGATAGCTGCCTTCATGGCACTGGGAGTGGGATATTGGGGTTCATTTTGACACCCCTTTAAATAAATTTCTTAGCTAGTTGCTCATTATTATGTGTGAGGTGGATTGGAGGAATGACTGGAAGTTTGAGTCAAAGTGTAAAGAAAGTCAAAAAGTGATGAAGGGAGATGGGAGAAAGCGAAAGATGGAAGAGATGTAGCTTGAGGAGTTGCAGAATCATCTTTATGGTGAGACTAAAGGACTAGAGAAGTTTAGACGTAAACAGCAGAAGTGAACAACTGGCATTTGAAATAAAGTCATGAGGGGAATTTATGAATGTTTTAAATGATTACTTTGTGAGTCATTAGAGTGGGGAATTGGTGACGTCATGTCATTATTTTTTTCAAGTAAAAATGCATATTAAACTACATATCATTTTTCATATATAAAGTGTGATTTCCATGTTAAGTTGACCTTTGTTAGTAATCCTAACATTATAGTTGGTAATAGTTAAAGTTTGTTCACTTTAAGTTAGCCAAAGTTAATGTAGGCCTCAGTTAAAAAAATGAATGCTAACATTAAAAATGTATATTGGCTGCTGTGGTTCTAATTTTTTGCTCGTTTCTGGAGCCAGCTATAGTAGTTTCAATTCAATATGTTGTTTCAAATGTTTAGTTTATATGAGAACCTTTTTTCTTTGTAAGATTCAATGTCCTGAATAATGAGTTTCTTGCACCTGAGCTGGGAACGGAATGACCATGATGTACCATCCTTTACGAGATCTCTCCTGAAGGTTCTGCAGCTGTAGGCTTCCTTTGTGCTAGCCCTGTGAAGGAGAGCAAAGTCAACCTATGTGAAAATGGTGAATTTCTATTGGTCCCTATCTCTTGGGAACCATAGGGAGCTGTCCTGCATTGAAGAAACTGTACGTTTAATCATGCAGAGTAAGTTAGATTCAGATAAGGTTTCCCACTTGCATGAAAGCATATGCTCCTTTCCATGCTCCGGAGACTTACTCGATTCTATCCCTGCTCACAGAGTTAACCTCTTGAGCAAATTCTTTATCATTTATCCATCTGAACCTTCAATTTGTTCTGCTTTAGAGGTGTTACTTGCTGACACCTGCAGCTTAACTTTCTCGACCTCATTTGAATCTTTAAATTGGCATTGGAGAATTTCTTTTCAGGGAAAACTGAATCTTACTTGATTTGCTTATAAAAACCTTGAAATAACCTGCCTTTGTATTTGCTATGTTTGATTTGTTTTGGATTATGTCGAATAACACTTTATAGTGTGAATATTGATTTATGACTAACTTGAATGATTTGAGTTTGTAACTTTGCTAATCTGCTAATACACCTTGATAGTTTGTAAATCTACTACACTCTGTAGGCGTTATGGTGCCAAATGGGCTTCACTGTTATTAATGCATCACTGAGTTGTTAAAGTTAAGCTTCAATTCAAGACACTGAACTCTCCAGTCGAGTGTAGCTTGCATTTGAATTTACACTCAGAATTTGCATGGTGCAAACTCCTTCCTATACTGCTTCCACAGCACAAACGAATACTGTGTGCCTGTATGAGTACGGGGAACACGTATGTACCTGTCAGGAGAATGCCTTTATGTGCAATTGGTGAGAAGAGTGCTTATGTGAATGCAGGCTGTGGAGTGTGGCTCTTACTAGAGGTGCAGAATGTGGCTCTGAATGCAGGATCATGAGCATGCCTCTGTGAGTGCAGGCTACTGATTGTGCCTCTGCGCGTGCAGATTGAAGAGCATTCCTCCACAAGTAAAGGGTGAGAAGAAACCTCCAACTGTATGTTAAGCTGTAGGTCAGTGTGAGGTCAGGGTCAGTCAGCATTGTTCCTCTGTGGTTGCAGGATGAGAGGTATACCTGTGTGAAAGCAGAGTTAGGAGTGTGAACTGTGAGTGAGGGGTGTGTCGATGTGTGTGCAGGTTAAGAGTTGTGCCTGTATGGGTGTACAGTAAAAGGTGAGGGGTGTCTACAAGGGATTTCGTTTGTCAGAAAAGGTAATTTATTTCTTTAGCTTATATCATTGAGTATGTTGTCACCAGTCTAACTCAAGCGTGTCCACAGGGCAACAGCAATATGTATCGACATCAATCGGAAAAGGAAAGAAAAGAAAAGAGCACACAGAAGATCCTAGTTATATGAAAATATATAATATTTTATATATCAGAAATCAATTCAAGGGGAAACAATCAAATAATTTGATCACAAGCAAATTGTCATGAACTGATATAAAAAACAAATCAGCAAATCAATTCATAACAAACATCAACTCCTTTATATTAAACAAGGGCAACTCAAACCAACAATGGGAAAAGGAGCTCTTGAGAACATAAGTGTCTTGGGAGATGATGAAAAGGTCGACGTTTCGGTCTTTGTTGCAGTTGTCTATAAGACCATCATCAGGGCAAATTTATAATGCTGAGGAAGCCCCCTGTTTAGATACAATATGAATATATTATCAATCAGTCCTACACATAAAGATAACTAAAACATCACATAAACATCTTTAAACTAGAGAAAACTGTGTGTGTAACACCAAAGTAGTGTTACTTAGCATTTTGGGACAATGTATCATTGATCTTAACATATGTATAAGTTCATTATTACATCAAAACAGGGATAAGAGAGTCACCGTCACCCATTATACCCATAGGAAAAAGCACAAACTTACTTTAAGATAATTTGCGGTGGAGAACAGGTTTATTTAATTCGGGCACTTAATGGTGAAGAAACGTGACTGTATGAATCTGTCAAAGTGCAAGACAACACATTATATTAACTGTATCATAAGAGTGCCAACTGGCATTATAACTAAGTCAGGAGACTTCATACCTGCAAGTCTCAAGGCGGCAATGTAAATTGATTCAGACTGATTGTCCAGCAGCAATGAAGGATGACTCTTGTAGAGCAGGGTTGTCCGTATTACTAGGAACAAACCATAACATAACTAAAGGATTCTCAGTAGAATTTCAAGTGCAGTTAAATGGAAATCATTAAGAGCTGGTATTAACGGCCCATGTAACCTGGCACTAAATTAGGAGGGGGATATTCAAAACCAAGGATCGAAAACCGTGTGACCAACGTAAGGTACTTCTTCGACACGGCTTGGCTGCGGAAAAGTCAGCTAAGTGACATATTTATTCCCAATATTCTAGCATATCTGTAACAGAGCCAACGTATTACTGCAGGCACCACATAAAAAAACAGGGATGTGACCTCCTAGGTCTTACACGCCGTTATAAGCGTGCTAGTTAACAAAATGCAAATGCGTATATTAATACGGAATTTTGAGCATAGATATAGAAAAAATATTGCTCACAGCGTATATTAGATATAAACAGCCATGAAATGTCGATTTAAATGCCCAGTATATGTTTATCTGTTCTAAAATGTGACACATACCGATCGAAAATGCGGAAGGTGGAAAAGAAACAAATCACATCAGTTGCACATTTGAAAAGCTAACTTTCAAAACATTATTAAATGGTCTTCAAAGGGTTAACCCCTGGGCGCATGACACAAGATCAACTTTTCTAGAGAGTAAGACGGACGATAATCTAGAACTTACAGTCACGGCTCAAACGTCTCACCAGCAAAGATCCGGCAACGGGGAAGTTCACGGAGTATGTGTGATGACAGCAGCCCTTGCTTTTAAATACATTACTCCGGAAGTGGTAAAGCCAAAGGTCAAAACCGAAAACAGACTCCTAAATCAGTCTTCTATTAAAACAAAGGGCAGACTGCAATAGCAGCCGTCTAGAGTTGTGTATAGCAACTATTCAAATATATATTTTGAGGGCCATCTTGAAAGGTCGATGTGTCTACAGCCAGTAAAGCTAAAACAATACATTACACGATAGTAATGCTTGACACCAGTTGTAAAACGTTAATAATGTCATTAGGGACATAACGTAAGACATTATAAATGAGGCATGTAGACTCAAATATATATATACGATGATAGTATATCGTGTGTGTTTGACTCACCTCGACTGGCAAAAATTAAACAATCTTAGTTGAAGGGATCATATCATATAGCTGATGAAATCCTTCAAAGATAGAAGGCAAATATATATAATCAGTGAAGTGACAGCTTTATCGCTATAGCTAATGGAGGGCTTTGTAGACGTGTGTGAGCAGTTTGAAGGTTATTCTTCTTTCGACGGGAGCCAGTGGAGGACGCGGAGGTGCTTGGTGATGTGATTATGTCGTGGGATGTCGAGGATAAGTTTGGCTGCGGCGTTCTAGACAGTCTGGAGTTTTCAGAGGAGTTTTTGTTGATTCTAGCTTAGAGGGCATTTCCATAGTCCAGTCTGCTGGTTATGAGTGTGTAGGTGATGGTCTTCCATGGTGTCGGAGGGGCGATCCATTTGAAGATCTTGCAAAGTATGCAGAGGGTGTTGAAGCAAGTGGAGGACAAAGCGTTTATCTGGCGGTGGGTGTTGAAGCAAGTGGAGGACACAGCGTTTATCTGGCGGTTCATGGTGAGTGAAGAGTCAAGTATAATTCCAAGGCTGTGAGCGTGGTCCGTTGGGGTGGGTGGGTTTCCGTGGGCGGGGGGGTGGGGGGGGGGGGCACCAGGTGTTTTTCCATGTAAGGGGGGTGAAGTCAAGGACGAGGACTTCTGTTTTCTCTGAGTTGAGCTTCAGGTAGCTGCTGCTCATCCAGGTTACAACGTCTTTCATCCCTTCTTGGAAACTGCACTTGGTGATCTCTGGTTCCTTGGTGAGGTAGAGGATAAGCTGGGTGTCGTCAGTGTATGAAACTATGTTGAGTCCGTGTTTTCTGACGATGGATGCAAGGGGGGCCATGTAGACGTTGAAGAGTGTGGGGTTGAGGGAGGATCCTTGGGGTACTCTGCATCTGATCTGTGTTGGTTCGTAGAGAAAGGGCAAGAGTCTTATACTTTGTGTTCAGCCTAGGAGGAAAGATCAAATCCAGTCTAAGGCTGTTCCCTGGATACCAGCGTCTTGCAGTCTGGTGGCTAGTGTGTGGTGGGAGATGGTGTCGATGGCTGCTGAAAGTTCCAGGAGGAAGAGGGCTGCTGAGTGGCCTTGGTCAAGGAGGGTGAGTATGTCGTTGGTGGTGGCCATGAGGCAGTCTCGATGCTGTGGTTGCTGCGGAATCAGGATTGATAGGTGTCTAGGATGTTGTTGGTGTCTATGAAGTGTGCTAGCTGGGTGTTGACGACTTTCTCAATGACTTTGGTGGCGAATGGGCGAAGTGAGACGGGTCTGAAATTCTTTAGATCCGTCGGGTCTGCGGAGGTCTTGTTGAGGAGGAGTTTGACTTCAGAATGTTTCCAGTCGTCAGGAAATGTGGCGGTCTCGAGGGAGAAATTGATATTTTTGCGTAGTTTGGGTGCAATGGTGGTGGCGGACCTGTGGAAGATATGTGGCGGGCAGGGGTCAGTAGGTGCACTTCCGGAAGCCTGGCGCCAATACATGAAACCTTGTGCCACAGTGCAAGGGTGCTTCTTTATGGGCAGGATTGTTTTTGCGCAGTATGAGATACCTTCCTGCACAAACACACTCCTTTGATCTCTTTCTATGTGTGCTGCTGAAGGAAAATGAAGATATTTCTCCTTGTTATGTTTCTCTTAGGTAGGCCCACCATTTTGGTGCAAACCCAGCTTTACTGCCTTTATTAAATCTGGCTGTGTGTTAAAATACATGGGTGTACGCATGGCAAAGCCCATGATCCACCCATGTGACACCAACCCGGTATGCAGTGTAAAGCAACGCAGTACATGCCATCCTGTTGTATTACTGTTTTGTATAAAGCCCACAAAAAGCTAAACAAATTAGCCATTGCATAGCTTTGTACATCTGAACTAGTATTTTGCATCATGGCTGCACAAAGAAATTGGTGCAACTACAATGCAAAATGTTAGTAAACCTAGACCTCCGTCTCTTATTGCTATATGCTTTCAACTGTTCACATAAAATGGCTAGGCAGAGTTAAGATTAAGTTACTACCTTAGCTAGACCTATCTCCTGACTTTTTAGGATTTGACATGTAGTCAACCTAAACTAAACCTTAAACAAATTCCCAGTAAATTGTGTTGCTTTATGTGGTTGAAATCCCAATATCTCTGCATTAGTTGACGCAGGTCTTAATAAGAATCACTAACTCCCAACAGGAATGCATATTAAAGGCCATATACTTTAATATGCACTAATTGTCTCTGTAAGTAATGGCAAGGAACAATCCTTGTCATGTTTATCTAAAGGCTAGGTATGTAAGGAACACCCATATCCACGCTATTATTAGGCACTTATGATCCTAGCTTGAAGGAGCTTTATGGGCCAAATGCATCCATTTGCATCAACGACCCTAGACTGCAATACAAAATAAACATTTCAGTAACAAACATCAGTGTTTACAGGAAATGTTCCCATGAAGAGCCATGAATCAGTAATGGATCTAAATAAGCAATGTTCTCAGGCAGTAATGAACATCAATTACTTTCTCCAGTATACAGTATGTATGTTCCAAGTCAGTGATGAGCATCAACGTTAGCCCCAGGAAATAAAGAACATAACTACTCTCAATCGGTAAAAAAAAAAGAGTATGATTTTTCATGGTTGATGGAAAGTCCTGCTATATGTTCAAACTGCATAAACTTTTTTGCCAATGTGTGTAAGTTTTTCAGTAAGTCTTTTTTATACCAAATGATATCATCTGCATGGAGCAATATCGCATGGAGTGTGCGGTTAATTTCAATTCCCCAATTGGTGGAGTCGGTGCAAGTTTCTGAGCTAAAGGTTAGAGCGCTGGTAAAAATAGCAAGGGCGAAAAGGGGGCAACTCTGTCTCGTTCCTTGCTGAATAGAATATGCTGATGATACTTGTGTCCCAGTGTGCACATGGGCACAGGGGTATTTTAGGGTTCAGGGGTAGGTTTGGGTTTTGGGGTACAGGGGTATTTTTAGGGTTCAGGGCTAGGTTTGGGTTTTGGGGTACAGGGGTATTTTTAGGGTTATGGTGTAGGTTTGGGTTTTGAGGTACAGGGGTATTTATAGGGTTCAGGGCTAAGTTTTGGTTTTGGGGTACAGGGGTATTTTTAGGGTTTAGGGATAGGTTTGGGTTTTGGGGTACAGGGTATATTTATAGGGTTAAGATGGGTTAGTGTTTAAGGGTGTTGGGGTATTTTAAGGAGTAAGGGTGGGTTATGATTATGGGGTTCAGAGCTGGAACATAAAGAACCTGGGAAGAAAAAACAATGAAATATTGGGCACAACGCTCACTTTTTTTCTGTAATCCTGCGCCCCGCACATGCCCACACCCCCAGCACACGCCCACAGCACACGATATGAGACATAGCATGAAGGGCGGAACGTACCACACGCCCCCAGCGTTTGTCACGACCCCAGCACACGCCCACAGCACAACGCAGACATGCCCACAAGGGACTACTTTGCTGGCACAGTTCTTTTACCTTTTAAATGTATATGGTAGGCGTCTGCATAGCCTATGTCCTTCTGCTGCAACTGCCCTTTCCAACGCTGTATTGGGTGTTGTGATTGGTGCTGTGGTTCCGGAGATTACCCGCCTCAAAGGTGTGGGCTCTCTCTTTACTATATTAGTATAGACGATATATATATATATATATATATATATATATATATATATATATATATATATAACACAATTCACTCTTTACAGAGTGAATAAACAAGACGAACTCGCGTGCTCCGAATTTTTGTACTTTTTATTATTTTTAAACCTTCAGATGGATATTGTGGCAGGCAGACACAGATCAACGCGTTTCGGGAGCCCTCTCCCTTGCTCACAATCAACCTGGCCCCATGGTTCAAACACATATACATTCAAATGATAATTACATCATTTCCTGTTTGCTGTTCGTGTTGGCCCTGAGCTTTCTGGAGGATGTCGTTTTTGTTACCCATATATACAAATCAACCCCGTGATTTCCAGTGTGGAACAAACTAAATGTGATATTTAATTAGTGTCTCACGTGTCCTTCTTTAGCAGTTGATGCTCATTTCAATGTTATCCTTTATTCACTCTTTCTTGCTTGTAAATTTCTCCACGTTTTAGTTTTACCCTTCAGTGGGTCTTAGAGTGTTATTCTGGTATCAGTGACAACTCGTTTTCACTATATTTTGTCTTTCGCCATTATTTCTTCCGCTTAAGATATTCCACCTTTTAGTACCCGCTGGTGGGTGTGTTCCAAATTCTTCCTTTTAAGCTCTTAGCGCCATTGTTATTTTTATTTCGCTTGAGATGTTCCACCTTTTAGTACGCGCTGGTGGGTGTATTCCAGATTCTTCCTTTTAAGCTCTTATGAGTGTCACTCCCGTTTTTTCTCTACACCACATTTGCAGTTATTACTTTTTTGTATTGTTCATTGTTTTTCGCTCCCTCCGTTCTTCTTTTATTTTTTGCTTTTCTGTGATGGTTTTCTTTTTTCTTTTGTTTTTTGCTTTTCTTCTCTCTTTTTTTCTTCTTTATTCCTCACTGTTATCATGTTTCATTATAGGGACGCTCTTTTGTTATAGATGAATGTAAAATTTTTCTGATTGGTTAAGACCAAATGGGTGCAGTGTTCTTAGTTTCAGGATGTAGCAAGATTCTTTTTGGTGCAACTGTCTCTCTCGATCCCCACCTCGCTCCTTTTTCAGGATTGTGTCAATACCATAGAACCTCAGTTGTTTCCAGTCTCCCTGGTGATGGAGCTCCATGTGCTTGGCCACTGCGTTGGCTCAGTTCTTGTGTATTGTGCCCTAACGTGTCCAGAATTTGTTTTTTCTACTCAAAGATGGTACTTCCCACATACTTTAATGGGCAAGGACACTCCACTATGTATATTGTGTATTGTGTCTTGCACGTTATCAGCTGAAGGATTTCCCTATCTCTGTTGTCGTTTATTTTGATCTCCTTTGTTTGTTTGGCAATTTGGCAGACTTTGCACATGTGACATTTCACAAAGCCTTTTGTGTTAAGCCCTGTTCCTTCCTTCTTCTTTGGTTTCAAGTGGCTGTGAATTAGATGGTCTTTCAAGTTCTTAGATCTTCTGTATGTTATAATAGGGGGTTTTCCTACTACTTGTTTTACCGTTTTGTCCAGTTGCAGTATTTTCCAATTCTTTCTCAAGCTCCCCACTACTTTTTTCCTTTCAAGTGAGTAATCTGTTATCAGACGAATCAGTTCTTTTTCCGTCATGTTCCCCTTTCCTTTCACAGTTAGCCACTCATCTCTTGATTTTTTGTTGGTTCTCGCCCAACTTTTCAACACTGTTTTCTTGTTGTATTTTCTTTCTTTTGAAACGTTCAGCTGTATGTGCCCCACCATTCATCCATTCAGTGTCCTCGCTACATATCCTTTATTTTTCAATAGTGCATACACATCATATGAATGCATCCCTGGGTAGGGCACACCATGGGTTCTTCTGAAGAAGACTCCTTACAAATTGTCTTAGAATTTTTCACTTATTTATTGTCAATAAAGTGCAGGTTCTTTTAATTTGATATTCTCATCATATCAATTTACTGATCTCTTCAATTGAATTCCAATGTACTCATCATCGTATATACACATATTCCTAAATGCTCCGATGCATTTCGGGCTCACTAGCCCTTTCTCTAGGAGCTCTAAAAACAAAAGGATATAGCTGTCAGCTATACTCACGTAATGTATTCAACATGTCACAGAGTCAAAAAACCAATGTTCAACCAATAACTGTGTTGTGGTGCATTAGCATGCAAACAAATCGAATTCGAAAAGTGAACGGGTGAGTAAGTGAGCAGTGAAAAATCAAACTAAGACACGACCGGTAAAACAACTAAAACAGCACTCACATGTCTGAGCGTCCAAGATACTCGGGTGCAATTCGCTGTGGACACAAAAAAGGAAAGGGTAAAACCTCTGGCAGTCCCAAGAACGGGACCACTTTTCATTAAAGTAACGCAGCGGCACAATACCGACTTACTGCATATTGGGAGTAAAATTCGTATTCGATTCCGGGCTTCCGCACACAGACGTGCGTGCATATTGGTAACCGCGATAAAATGTCAACTACCGTGAGAGGTTAAATAAGAACGTGAATGGCTAGAGTGCTCACATGAGGTTAGACACTAACATAAACGAAGGGCTCGACACGACCGGCGGCCATCTTAGGGAGGACTCATTCTGTGTTAGGAGTGTGTTATGTGAACAATAAAATATAAACAAAGCGCAGTGACATGTAAAAAACACAGACCACATACAAAAAAGAGAGTAACAACATCAATAAACCACTAAACTCGTTGCTAAATACATTCAAAGAAAACAACTAAATTCAATCCTGTCGTTAAGCCCATAGGACTTCATAGCCTGTGATAAATCCATGCCATTTCACGTTGTAACAAATGTTTGTTATTGTCTCTCCCTTCATGTTTCTGGATGATTTCAAGTACAATGTACTTTAATTGAGCAATGTTATGTTTATACTCCATGAAGTGTACAGCAATGTTGGATTCTTCATTCCTGGTCCTTATGTTCGATTTGTGTTCATTTATACAAACTTTTACTTTCCTTTCAGTTTTACCTATGTAGATTTTTCCACATGGGCATTTTAACAAGTATATCAAGTTCGCTGAATCACAAGTCGCATTAACTTTTAACTTGATATCATATACTTTCATAGGATGAGTGATTATATTGCCTTTGATGACATTATTGCAGTTCATACAGGGGCGTGTACCTCTCGCTTCACATGGTTCAACTGATTCCTTTGTCAGTATTTCTCTGATGTTAGAATTCCGTGTGTAGGCAAAGATAGGAGGATTTTTACACAAATTATTGAAATCAGGCTCCATACTTAAAATTGGCCAATGTTTCAATATAATTTTCTTGTATGTTGTGCTGAGCGTAGAAAATTTAGACACGAGCACCAACCTGGTGTCTTTAGGTTTTGTCGTTCGCTTCAGTGCCTCTTCTCTAGAGATTAAAGCCACCCGGGCTTCAGCTTCTTCAATAATTCAGTTGGGGTAACCTCTTTCACTGAATCTTGAGTCCATTTCTTTGATGTGTTGTTTAGCTAGCTTCATGTTGGATGTGATTCGTTTGGCACGCAACATTTGCGAGAAAGGTAAATGACGCTTCAATGACCCCTGGTGAAAACTAGAATAATGGAGGGTATTATTACGGTCAGTTTGTTTACGATATAAGTCGGTTTCAAACCCCATCGGGGTTCTAGTGATTTGTACATCCAGGAATGTAATTGATTCTTCACTCATTTGCCATGTACGTTGAATTCTGTCATCCATAGTGTTTAGAGTTGTTAGGGATTGTTGCAAGTTCTCTTTAGTGTCTTTCCAAATAATAAATAAATCATCAATGTATCTAACATAAAGTTTAGTATTGTTGGTCCAATTAGTGTCTCCATAAATGTAAGTGTCTTCGAATTCTTTCATGTAGGTGTTAGCGTACATGGGTGCCGCACAATTACCCATGGAAGTACCGGACAGTTGCAGATACCATCCTTTGTCATATTCAAAATAACTATGATACAGAGTGAAAATCATAAGTTCCATAAGAAACTGTTGCATGGAAGGTTCACTATCACTATTCAAAATTGCTTTTTCAATGGCTTCAATGCCTCCTGCGTGGGGGATTGAAGTGTATAATGACTTAACGTCAGCGGTACATAGGATCAAGTGTTCCTCAGCATATGTAGTGACTTCTGATAATTTGACTAGAAACTCTGTGGTGTCCTTGACGTAACTCCTCATCTTTTTGACCAAAGGTTGTAAGTGTCTATCTAGGAATTTCCCTACCGGTTCATGTAGGGAACCTCTAGTAGACACTATGGGTCTAAACTGTGGATCTTCGATGCTTTTGTGTATTTTAGGCGTCATATAAATGGACGGGCTTCTGGGGTTTTCTTGAAGTAAGAATTTCTTAGTTCTGTCATCGATAGTTCCTGTTTCATTTGCTCTGGTTAATATGTCGGTGAGAATTTCTTTGAATTGATTAGTGGGATTTCCGTCTAACTTCATGTAAGTTTTGTCATCCGAGATGTGTTCAGCTATCTTTTTCTTGTACATTTCTGTATTCAAAACGACCAGGGCTCCGCCTTTGTCTGCTTTTATACATTTAATGTTTTTGTTATCGGCAATTCTCCTTGGAGTATCTTGATCTTTCGGTGTAATGTTTTTCTTGATTTTCTTTTTATAGTTGATTTGGGTCAGATCTTGCTTTACTAAGGTTTAAAATAAGTCAATGCACTTATGGCTGCAAGGTGCCTGATATGAGCTATGTGGACGTAAGCCCATGAGTTGATCAGGTTTTTGTTGTGTGGATGGTGGTAGCACGTTGTCAAAGAAGTGGCGTAGTCTCAATTTACGGGTACATTTAAAAGTGCTAACTTCCAGTTCAAGTAGATTGGTTTGTGCTGTAGGAATAAATGATCTCCCTTTTAGCAAATTTCATTTCGTATGGCTTAAGGATGGTGTCTGAGATATTAATCACTAGGTGTTTATTTTCTTGTTGACCTTCTTTTGATTCGTGCTTCGTGTATTTGGATGTCCCTTCCCTTTTTCTTTTGCCCCGCCGGGGTCTCCTCTGTCGTCTAGGCCTTGCTCTAAAAAAGGTCCTGAAGTAGATGTACTGCCTTCTTGTTCTGTGGGTTTATCGGTCTCTACAGTTGACTCATTGGGTCAGCAATTGCAGGATTGAATGTACCACTTTTTTTAGGTAGACGGGTTGAGGACTCACTGCCAGATGAAGATGTGTCAGTTTGCTGACTATACGGCTTGTTTCTTCTTCTTTGGGCATACACCTCTGCCCACGTATAGACCTCCCCCAGTTTGTAGTCCAGGGTGTCTCTCCTGAACTGTCTAATTTTCCTGTCATTAATTTCTCTTGTGTGCTTGTCCAATTGTATTTTAATGTCATCTAAAATTTTAGACCATTCTTCAGATGGAACTGCTTCTACTAGCTCTTTCTCAATTTCTTTGATCTCTTTGTTAAGATCCATAAGTATATGAGACAGTTCTTCTACGATAAGCAAAATTAAATCAAGGCTGCATTTGTTGAGGATAGCATTCCATTTTTCTTGAAATACTTTAGAATTTTTGCACAAAGAAGGCTTCAACGCTATCCGTAACCCTCGAGGAATCCGCAAGGCTCTATGATATTTAATGAGCGTATTCGCATGTAGCTTCTGATTAATTTCTCGTTTCGATAAATATAATAACTGTCTGATGCATTGCTCTTTTGTGCGGCCTGAAGTATCATGAGCTATATCCTCGTTGATTAATGCGTAAATATGTGCTGTTTCTTCATCGCCGAAGGCGAGTGTGTTAGCTCTGCCTTCAGTGGATTTGGTAATTTCATCAAATTGCATTGTAAAATGTGCGTGCTACCTTCCACGTGGGCGGTAAATACAGTTCTGACAGAAAGGAAACTGAAGAGGTCCACAGCAACAGAAATAATGAACGATGTTTTCAGAAAACTTAAATCTGTTAACTTTGGTAGGGTGCTCCTGCAGGAGGCATATCCATCCTGGCACGTCAATCACTTATTTTTCAATAGTGCATACACATCATATGAATGCATCCCTGGGTAGGGCACACCATGGGTTCTTCTGAAGAAGACTCCTTACAAATTGTCTTTGAATTTTTCACCTATTTATTGTCAATAAAGTGCAGGTTCTTTTAATTTGATATTCTCATCATATCAATTTACTGATTTCTTCAATTGAATTCCAATGTACTCATCATCGTATATACACATATTCCGAAATGCTCCGATGCATTTCGGGCTCACTAGCCCTTTCTCTAGGAGCTCTAAAAACAAAAGGATATAGCTGTCAGCTATACTCACGTAATGTATTCAACATGTCACAGATTCAAAAAACCAATGTTCAACAAATCACCGTGTTGTGGTGCATTAGCATGCAAACAAATCGAATTCGAAAAGTGAACCGGTGAGTAAGTGAGCAGTGAAAAATCAAACTAAAACACGACCGGTAAAACAACTAAAACGGCACTCACATGTCTGAGCGTCCAAGATACTCGGGTGCAATACGCTGTGGACACAAAAAAGGAAAGGGTAAAACCTCTGGCAGTCCCAAGAATGGGACCACTTTTCATTAAAGTAACGCAGCGGCACAATACCGACTTACTGCATATTGGGAGTAAAACTCGTTTTGTCAATTCAGTAAATTGTATAATGAGAATATCAAATTAAAAGAACTTGCACTTTATTGACAATAAATAAGTGAAAACTGCAAAGACAATTTGTAAGGAGTCTTCTTCAGAAGAACCCGTGGTGTGCCCTACCCAGGGATGCATTCATATGATGTGTATGCACTATTGAAAAATAAGTGATTGACGTGCCAGGACGGACACGCCTCCTGCAGGAGCACCCTATCGAAGTTAACAGATTTAAGTTTTCTGAAAACATTGTTCATTATTCTGTTGCTGTGCACCCCCCCAGTTTCCTTTTTCTCGCTACATATCCGCCTGATCCTCAGAAATTCCCCGTATGGGATGCTTGAAATCAGAGAATCCTGATTTAAGCTGGTAGCCTCCAAAGTTGAGTTGGTAGCAGTACTCTTTCTGTGTAGAGTTGTATGAATCTGATTATTTCTAATGTAGATTTCTGTGTCCAGGAACACCACACGTTCATTACTTATTTCATAAGTGAATTTAAGTTGTGTTGCGCTGTTGTTCAGTACTTCAAAGTATTCCTTGAAGTCTTCTGCTGTTCCGTCCCATATGATCAAGAGAGCATCAATGAATCGCTTCCAACTTAAAATCTTGTTCAGAAATATATATATATATACACACACACATATATATATGTATATATATATATATATATATATATATATATATATATATATATATATATATATATATATATCTATATCTAAAAATACATATATTTACATATATATTTATTTCTCTAGTTTTTATTATGTTTTCCCATTATTTACTATGTCTTTTGTATGTTTCAATATATGTACAATGTTTTCATTAAAATAATATTAATTATGCGTTTTAACTTTAAGATAAATTACTAATTAAGGAGGCGTGGCCAGAGACCATTGGTGACAGATGTGCCTCAGTGAGCTCTCAGCCGCCAAAGAACTCTGATACAATAATTAGTAGCCATCGAGGACCAGTGAAACGATGGAAGACACAGTGGGAGGGATGCTGCGATGAAGCTCCCCTGGGGTGTAATAGGTGCTATTGCAACAAAAAACAAGAATTGCGGCAGAGGAGATAACTCAGCCTTGGGACAATGATGATGACAATGCAGGCAGGAGCAGTATACTCTTCAATCCCTATGACCAGAATTAACAACGGTGGCTGGGCACCGTGGGGCACTGGAAGGGAGCCATTTCAGAAAAGACTAAACACCAGCAACCTGAGATTTGGGACGAGTCTGGCTCAGTAAAAAGTTCACTGAGCAAGGACCTGACACACAGAAGAAGAATCCTAGAGTACACTTCATAAGGGAAGAAGGGAGGTGAGCTACACAGGCAACATGAGCCTACAAAGGAGGACACAGACCTTGAATATCATGGGGGTGTCAGATTTAGGCCTAGAAGCCACAATGGTGTTGGTCCCTTTTGCTCCCCTTTCAATGAGGACATTACATGAAACTCCACTGGGAAAATCAGAAGAGTTTTTGCACTGATTCTTTTTTTTTTAAGTGAGTCTGGAGGGATGAGACTGAGTGAATGGAAAGGTGGATGTGTGAATCTGAACAGGTGCTTTCCATGTCACACTGACTGAGCGAAGGTTTGCAGGGTCTGTGTGTTCTGGGGTCATATAGAGGTGGCATAGAAAGGAGACATTACAGATGTTCTGAGGTATGGGAAAAGTGCAGTTTAACAAAAAACTACCCAGCAAAGGGCCAAAACGAACATGTTGAGTGCAGGTCACCCAGTCCTGTAGTGAAGCATGATTTGCAATAAAGAGAAGGAGTAAAGTGAACCAGGGGGCAATGTGGGTGTGCAAAGGAAGTCACAGATGTTGAAAATTGGGAGTCAATTTGAAACATGGGAGTACACAGAGTTCTGGTCACTTCATGCCCTTCCCTTTTTTCCTCCTGCCCCAAGATCATTAAAGAAACAGCAGATGATTAAAGAAACCCAGCTGTAATAAGATAATATGATAGGGAGCGGAAGCAGCTCTGACTCAGTTTGCTCTATGATAGAGACATCAGTCTCCAAGGCACAAGTTGATATACCTCAAGATTAATCAGCCTAAGTAATACTGAGGAAGTGGGGTGGAAGATTGCTGTGATACCTAGGTGATACCTAGGTGAACAGACTTTTAAGAAGTAAAGCATCTTGCCAGTAATGACCCATCCAGGCACACCTAAGCTCTCTACAGTGTGTGTATGTCTCTGGAATATACACAAAGCCCAACTGCCAACTACAGCTGGTCATGTGACCCAAAGATAGTCTGCAGGCACTTAATGGGTGGGGCAGGAAAGTACCAACTTTTTTAAAGTGGCATTTCCAACTTCCCATGAGCCAGAATGTGTCATTACATTTACCCGGGGTTGTAGCATGCGTGAATGGCTAATAAAAAAAAGAGAGAGCTGTGAACACAGGAATAACTAAGGCTGATATTTGTAAGCAATGCAGAGATTTTAAAGCAGATTCACTAATGCAGATCTTTTAAAGTGGTGCGTGCGTGTATGTGTGCGCGCGAAGTCTGCTCTTTTTCAAAGCACACACTTGTGCTTATGGCACGCCGCTGCGCACTCCCGCAAGCTGTATGCCGCCACAAGCACGAGTATGTGCTTGGAAAAAGAGCTGAATGCCGGCTAAAGGTCTTCTATGTAGAGCATGCACGCTGCGTAGGCGAGACCTAAAAATTACAGTTGGTTAGTTTTGTGGGGATGGGAGGGGAGAACACTAATACTAATTTGCAACGATCAGATAGACTGCCTTCAATATAAGACATCTGGAAGAGGTAGCCTATCTCTGCTGGCACACTCCTCACTCAGTATCTCGACACTGAGCGGAATCAGAGATATTTTCTTTCAGTCTAGTTGTGTTATTACTCAGTATATGGCTGTAGATAGTAGAATGCTAGGCACTGTGGCGAATTGAGAGTTGCAGGTAATTATGTCAGTCACAAAACAGACGTCAACACTAATCAGAATTCCTATGGCTGAAGCAGCAACATTGGGACGGGCACAATACAATCAGGTAATGGGTGGGATGACTACAGGTGAAAGACGCCATTTTGATGAAAATGATGTGCAAATACTGTACAAGGAATGTAAGAGGGTTCTTTGGCCAGACAAACAGACACAAAGTTTACACACATAAAAGGAAGGAAAGTATCTGTGTTTCTCCCGGAAATACATTTGACACAGGAGGATATGGAGAATTCAAAGAGAAAGTGAATATATCACCTGCATCACACAAGCTACTCTTCAAACACAAGAAGATGTCCATGTGGTTATCTCCAGGCACGACAGATTGACTCAGGAAGTAGGATAAATGGCCCAGCAGGAAGGTATTCAATACTTGAGGGCTGGCTTGATGGTGATCCACTGAAGTTGGTAAATATGTTCCCAATATGGCTCAAGATGAACTAGTAGATAAAGTGGCAATTATATTAGTCGACCAAGACATTCCAACAATTTAGGGAGGTGACAGTAACTATTTAACAGCACCCACTGTTGCTGGAAACTGCAACTGGACAGGCTTCCAAAAAAATGTAAGCAAGTCTGAGGAACAGGGGACTTCATGACACTAGGAGAGGGGTGAATCCTGGAGAGAGGAACTTACTCATTACTTGTGTACCTACACTACATACTAGAATATACCACATGCTTAATATCTCACTGACGGGTGAATTTATTAATGACGCAGAACACTTCAGTAAATCACTGTCTGACCAGAACCCACTTCAGCTTACTTTACCCTGGTGGAAACATAATTCAAGAATATTAACATGGAACCTTCAACCAATTACATGTTTGAAACTCCATAGAGACAACCACTAAGAAGCTCAATTACACAGTTTTTACAAAGAACGTGGTACAGTATAATATCCGAGAACATAGGAGGCTTTCAAAGTTAACTTATGAAGGCTGTGGCAGGGATGTTATATGGGGTTAGAAAACAGTGGAGTTGGATGTTACCAAACTTATGATAAACGATTAAAGAATTAGAAATTGCTGCAATATCCTCAATGGACAATTGCTCACAACTGACACATTCAAGCAAAGAGTGTAGGGAATGACTGAAAATGCCCGGTAAGCCAGCCTATAGGAAATACATAGCCTGAAAGTCCGCGAAGGGGACAAGGTTGGTCATATATTAGCCTGGTTGGTAAAAATTGACAATTCATGCATCTAGATAAAGGCAATCTGAAATGTAGATGGAACTTAACACAGTGATTAGAGCATTTTAACAATCACTGTATTAGGGGAATACAGACCACATACACAAAGCCCATTTGAAGAAATTCAGTGAAGATGTAAAAGCCTGACTGGTTATGCATCTAAATCTAGAGGTAATGAAAGTGGCAATAGAAGAACTGTCCAGGGAGAAAATTCCTGGTAACAATGGGATGCCAGTGGACTTTTATAACACATTTAAAGGTATATTGCACAACATCTGCTGGAGTTGTGCTTGGCACCCAGAAAAAGAGGAGCACTGCCACAGTCAACCAAAGAGGCTTTATAGTAGTCCTCCCAAAACTGAGTAAGGAACCACAGACATGGTGTTCCTACTGGCTGTTATCAATGTTACATTTTTATTAGTAGATATTGGCCAAAAGTTTGGCACAGAGAATATATGGTATTATCCCAGAATCTATTCAGATCAATCAGGAATTGAGGCTGACAGAAATACTTCACCTAACATTAGACAGCTAAATCCCTAAATTATAAGCTATTGAGAGGAATTGTAGTCTATAGAAATGGAGAAAGCCTTTGTTTCTAGTCTTGGAAGTTATGGGATTTGGAGGTGAAATCGTAATGTGGATAAAGCGGCTTTACTTCAGCCCAATGGCGTGTGTTCACAGTGATAAAATAATGACAGAGGCATAGGAAGTACGCAGAGGAACAGCCCTATTGTTTGCACTGGCTGGGGATCTTTTAGTGTCCAAAATTAGAAGGGAAAAAAAGAAAGAGAAATTTCTACATATGATCATAAGCATATCAGTTCACTATAAGCTGATGATGTTTTATTATACCTTGGAAACCTGTAAGAGTGCCTGGACTTAAACTCAACAGGGATAAGTCATGCTTATTTCTGCTTATCAACTGGGCGCAGTAGGAACAAGTGGTGTGACAAAACTTGAGGCAGTCCCCCTGAAAAGTACATGGAGGGGACGCCCAACAATCTGAGGCTAGTCACGAATTCTCAGGCCAGGTGCCTGCAGCCTGTGCACTGTGCCAGAAGGGGCCCCCTGGAGATCACCCCCCCCCCCTGCACCATAGGGTCTCAGGGGCTATTGTTACGCTACTGGGAGGATCTGTTACCAGTACTGCCAGTACAAAAGGCAGATGGAACTTAGAGATACTTAGATATTCAAGTGTTCCAAGATGATGATGTCACTAATGAGGCAGGATTAGGTAAGATCATAAAACCAACAAGAACATCTATACAATTTTGGAATAAATTGCATCTATTGGGTATGGGTAGGGTAGCGTAATAAATGGTGACCATATCACCCTGACTACTTTATATCTTGCAGATCTACTACCTGTAATATCTGAATACATATTTAAAACGTTAAACACTTTACTGCTAGAACAGGCATGGGTGGTGGGGGAGGTGTTCTATAGGGCTGCAGAATTTGCCACTGGATATATTAGAGGGACACCTCAAAACGCCAAATTATGAGAATTACTACATGGCCACACGCCTTCAGTGGGCTGCTTGATGGATTGTTAATCCTAGAGCTGGAGAATCTAAATACAGGGAGGGCACTGCTAGTAGAGGGCCTCTTATCTCAGAGGGATTGAGTGATGGAAGTCGTGAAATACAGCCGGCCCAGACTCTTGATGGTGACCAGGCATTGTTGGAAGAAATGTCTACTCCAAACAAAACCACTAGTCGCATATGTCCTCAAAAACCCAGTGTGGCTTTTGCCAGAGTTGCTGAACATATGTTACTGATATCTGATAAGCAGAATGGTGTTTGTGATCTACCCATAAGTCAGAAACTGACCTACGGTACCATCACTCAACCAATGAGAAAAATCTAGAAAGGTGGGGATACTGAACCAGAAATGCATAAAACACTGCATGCAATCTGGAAACATGGAAAAGACTGGAAAGCTATCACTATATGGTATTTGCTGTAGCAGACCAGACTAAAGCCAGCCTCAGCACATAAAGGGAGATACAATTAACATAACATAACATAACATGGGAAATGGTCATGAAAAGAAAATTCAATGTCAAGAAATGGCCATTAATACTTAAGTTTCCTCAAAAACCTACAGAAATGCAAGGTTTGGTTAATTCAATATAACAAACTTCATAGAGCTTACTTAATCCCCATCAACCACATAAAATGTACCTAGGGTTGGTAGCAAATGTCTGAGATTACTTTGGTGTAACAGAGGACTTAATGCACATGTTTTGGAGCTCCCTAACTTTGAGCACAAAATGGGCCAAAGTTACAGATTTGGTAAGAGGGATCACTGGGAAATCTAGATTATTAAAACCAGAAAGCTGTATTCAGGGGTTCTGACAGAGACCTAAATAGGAGAAATAAGAGACTAGGTTTATAGAACTAGTGCTACTGATGACCACCACCATCTGCTATGAACAGGAAATTTTCACATTCTGCCTAGTTAGATTAAATGGACAGATCCAGAAAGTGAAGCATTAAGACAAATGTAAAAAAAAAAAACGATTAGAGGGACCAATCAACATAACAGGGTAGAATTAATAAGTAATGGTGGTGAAGAGGAAAAGCAGAAAGGGACCGCTGTAGGCTGACATTACTACAAAGCACTACTATTAGTTCAGCAGTGGATCCTTTCAGTCTGAAAGGATGATGAACTCAACATATGTAGATTGTAATAAAACGTGTGAAATAGAGAAGGCATGTTAGACAAATGGTGGAATTGATATGGCCCAACCTAACTATACCCCACATGGGAAGATACATTATTATTACATCTGTGAAACTTGGGCCTGCCAGGCCAATAATAAAAAAAGAACATTTATCACTTATGATGTTGAATGCAATCTGGCATATGCTTTGTTTTATCTTTAAGTTTCTATTTGATTAGTTGGGTGGTCATGGAACTATGTGATGTGAACAAGTAACAATGAAACTTTGAAACGTGAAAATGGATAGGTAAATAAATATGTGAGTTAAGTGACTCATTAAAAAACAATTATTTTTATTTATATTATCCATTTATTATAATGTATAATTTAAGTGTATTTCTTTTTAATTGAATAATGTTACTTAAAGTCATCTGTATTTCTTTTTAAATGTAATGTTTTTGTTACTTTCTTGCGATATAGTTTTATTTTAGTAACATAAAAAATTATTAATTTTTTTTATTTTAAATTATAATAATGTCAATTATGACTATATACATATTCTTGCCACTACAATGTTGATATTTTGGAACATAATATTTTGGTAATTCATATTTTTGCACATTTGTGATTGATGTTTTGATGGTGATATTTTTGTATCATGATATTTTATTGGTTGATATTTTGTCATACAATAAAGCAGTCATCCCAAAAGAGCTTTCTGTGGGATTTTCCTTTTAGTTCCAGGCCATTCAACAGCTGCCCTGATGCCCTGTTCATCGCTGCTGTCATCTGGCTGGCATCTATTTATCCCACATAAAGCATAGGGCTTGGAGGAGCAAATAAAGATAATCAACTGTGAACAGGTCAATGAGGCAGTTATGAATTGGCCTGCTCCTCCTTCACCTTCATTGTTTAGGGTGTGAAGAAGAACGAGGACCAGACATTTTCCCTGGTGTCCTGTACACAACTACTATCCGATGGCTATCATTTAATTATCCTGAAGAGCGTGATGGCATGGTGACGATCACTGACAGAATATTGATAACAAAAATACAGTAATATTGAGGACCTAAATATCGAGAAGGTAATTGCTAATAGGTAAGTTGAGATTTACTATTCTTAAATCCAAATCTACATAATGGAGTTACATACGGTAAACCTTTGCATACCTAAAAAACCTTACCTTCACTATTTTGTTTGTCCCCAATATTCTTGACACAATATTTTGTCCAGACTGTATTTTTTCCGTGATATTTTGTCTAAACACCCATGGTGGGCAGGACCGCTAACAGATTCGACACATTTCACCTCGTTCGCAATTCTAAACAGTGTACCAGGGTAGATGTCAACTATCTTGCTCCTTCTTAATTAGCACTTTTGTAAGGTACAAAGTGGGCCTCAACAGGTTAACAGTACTGCTCTACCCTCACCCATTTTGGTTTGCCTCAGAAAACAGAGGTGGCCAAAACTGCAGCATCTGATTCGGATAAGGCATATAAAGTTGACTTAAAGCATCCTTAAGTACAAAAAAAGATTATGAGGTTTTGTTTTTAAAGTAGAAGTAAATAATTATTTTCTGCATAGAATGAAGTTCCAAGATATTCTCAAAAGTATCCACCTAATTAAGATGCTAGACGGACCACCACCAACAGCCTGTCTGTGACAGTTCATCTGACATCTGGTGCAATGGTCTGACCACCGCATTATAATGCACGGCGGTCGGAGGCAACCGGCGGGCTGACCGACACTTCCAACGGGCTCCAGGAGCCCTTCTGATCATTGGTCGGAACATAATACCCTACAATAATGATGGTGCCTGCTCAGGCACCGCCATACGGATTACGATGGCCCATTCCAGTTGCCTTTCCATGGCAGTCCCACTGCCATGAAAAGTCAGCCGGAATGGGTATTTGGGGGCGCGACGCAGGGCCCCTGTCCCCCGGGGGCCTCAGCTATGGGCCCAGAGGGGCACCTATGGTCCCCCTCAAACATCCATGCCCTGTGTGCCAGGCACCAAATGGTGCCTAGCACACGGGCATGGATGTTTGAAAACATCAGTTTTTCCATTGTGGCTTGTGCTGTGGCCTATTTCGGGCCGAATCACAAGCCGCAATGGAAAAAGTTATGATTCTGACCTCCTACACCGCAGGCACATCATAATTTGGCATGTGGGGCCTCCAACTACTTGTCAGTCAGTCCCAATTCCGCTGCAATGTCGGCCGGACACTCATCCGACCAGCATCGTAATGAAGCTCTATGCGTAAAGTCAAGAATGCACAGGGAGTAACTTGATTATCAAATTTCAGTGCTCTCAAAACACCAGTCATAAAAAAAAGTGCCCATCATTTACACAAGACGATAAGAGGCTTTGTAAATGGTGATGATTTTGTTGTACTTTTCCCAGATACTGAAGATACAGATCTTAAATGGTGACCGGCATAATACACAAGATGCAAGTTGTAAAAATGTAGCAATGCTTGTAGGTAATCACATAGTTAGACTTTAAGTACTTCAAACAATAACCTCTTCTGTCACTTCAGTACCTATTGTTCTGTATTTCATATGATGGATGATAATCATATCAAAAAGAAAAACTTAATTTTTTCAATCCCTGAAAATATCCCCTGGCCTTGGAAAAGGGATGTGGCTATGGCTGTTGCATCTTTTCAGGTACCGGTTTGATTAAAGTTGACCAAGAGACTCCTAATGGACAACATCAGATTTTGGCATCTTGGTGTTAATGTAAAAATAAAAGTTCCCTTCTAAATCCCATTGTTACCATATACTGCCTGCAGTTTTCTAGCAAAGTATATAATAGATGCTACATGTGGCTAACACAGTTAATGCACTAACTAAATCAACTCTGGAGGAGCCCATGGCTGAGCCAACCAGATGACATTCAAACTACTGATTATCATTTGCACATCAATCTCTGTAACTGTAACAGTGGCCTATTGATTCCGTGCATCATCTTGTGCTATGCTTAGAAGCAGTTCTTACCTGTCATAGGCAGCTTTAGAGTTTAAGAGTGAATTTTCGCTTGCCATTGCAGCAGATTCCTCTCCTCTACCAAGGTGGCAGATTAGCATCCATCATATTTTGAAAATTATGCCAGAGAGGAGCCACAGTACAGGGTACGTCTGTGACAAAAGGTGCAATGTAAGCAACCCAATGATAGCCCTGGAAATGTACTCTCAAACTGAGCGTGCATTGTCAGTGCCCACATATTTAGGATCCAGAAACACCCTAGGGTGTTTCCCAGCATGTTAAGGACACAAACCCTTTAAAGCTCTGCCATCCTTTCCATTAGTACTTTCACTTACACTTTGAGGAAGTCAACTTTAAAATATGGTTGGAATGGCTCTCCTTTTTGAGAGGGGCGGACAATCCAGCACTGCAATCAGCCACATGGAAGCCTTCTAACAGGAAATTGTGGTCCTCCCTAGATGTGTCATCCTCCCACTTTGAACCTCCATGATTTGAACTTCCATGATACAAACTTCAACAGATTGGCTGTCTTTATGTACATCAGTATCTCTGTTTGACCCCATATATTCCATGTTTAAATACTTTACTGTATACTTAATGTCTCCTATACTGCGACCCATGTTTCTGTATGCCGATTGCTAATGATATATTGATACATCTGTCCTTTTCTCTTACTCCTCCTTTCCTCTCTACTCTCCCTATTTTTTCTCTATTCCTTTGACTTTTGGTACGCGTCATTATGGCTAATAATGCATTTATCTATGTATTGGATGATTTATTGTATTGTCTTTGCTTTCATTTTCTTCAATCTTCAATAAAAAAGATTTGAATTAAAAAAAAGTACTTTCACTTACACCTATCCGCCAGACATAGTAAGCAGCATGTTAGCTTCTCTAGAGATGGATCATTGTTTGCAGAGTTGCACTGGTACCCCACCAGATAAAATGGCAGAGTTTGAACATTTCTTCTCATTGGGACCTCAAAATGTAGCAGACATAGAGAGAGATGCAGATGGTTAATCAGCTGTTTGGCTGACTTGCTGTTACCTCGACTTCTCTAAATCAAGGTCTTCCTTCGGAGAATGTTTTGGAACCAGTGTTCATGGATTTTATTGTTTTAAAAGTTGTAGTATGTTAAGACTGTGATATAGAGTTTAGGTTGTAGCATTCTTTGGATCTTACTGAAGAAGAAAACAGCTGCTAGGTAGCAGCAGAACCACGGTCTTTCATGTGAAAATGCCATCTTTTGCCATTCAGGATCTATTAGAGGAAATATTAAGTGGCATTGTTATTGAGTTAGTCTCCTTTATCTTTTATCCTTTTGTACTGTTCCATTATCTTTGGTTTGAGCTTTTACTTTTTAGGACTGCCTTCCCTACTGTATGTGTGAAGTCTTTAGGACTTATTTGCAGCCGGCGCATTGTTTCTGCAGACAACTGAGCAGGTGCCATTAGTGGGTCCTGAACGAAACTGTACCTCAAGACAGAAAGAAGAATTAGGTAATAGGGTAAGCCTGGCCTGACTTTAGAATCTGTCTTGGTGTCAATAGAAAGGTAATACATGTGATTACGGTTACATAAATGTTTTTGTGTAAAAGATTAAAGTTGTATTAGACTGACTTGTGTTGTATTTTTAAGTACCCCTGGAAGATGGCATCTGCTTCCTTATTTCGGCATTATATTATGTTGTTTTGACCTACTGCTAAGATGCTGCCTAGGTGGTTGATGGCCTATTGATGCGGTCTGCCAACACCCGAGGTAAGACTCAAATAGGCATGTGTTGTCATGAGGGTGGATGATTTAGAGTTGTGATGCTTCTCCCCTGCGGGCCTGAACTGCACACCTGTGTGAGTGTGAAAATGTAGGGGATTACGGGGATTTGGACATCTGTCCTGAGCTGTTGTGTGAGGCCGACGGTTGGAGCCCATTACATCATATTTTAATATGGAGGTGGTTTTGCAAGTTTGAACCTTGATATGTCTGTTTGGCAGCCCTATGCGATATCAGAGAGATATGCGTTGGTGTGGTCCCTTGTATAAAACCAATCAATCAAAATGTTTATTTCGGATCCACAGATCCACAATACACAACACAGCAGATAAAATGTAAAACAATGATTTAACCTAATTTAAACCAATAAGTACCAGATAAGCAGAACAATAACACAGTCACTACAAATGTATCATAAAATTAGAAAAGTTTAACCCCAGCAGAAACATAACAGCAAGTAGCATGGACAGCAAATGAAAATGCACTGATAAAAGTTAATGCTTGCATATTGCGCATACGGATAAACTAAGCAGCATTAATATATTCCGTCATCACAACAACAATTACTTCACTCGTATCCGATTGTAGGGTGCGTAGTGGATACTCATCAGATGCCCCAGAATCAAGCGAAAGAAGAGTTTCTGGGATGTATCAATAAGACTGATGGTCGGATAATTTCCCGGGTCCCCTGTAGACCCTTTTTTGTGAATAGGGACAATCTCTGCAGTCTGCCAAGAGGCAGGAATCATGTCACCTGCTAAAATAGATCAGAACAAAAACTAGAAATATGTGGCCCAAATCAAAGGCTCTGATCTAAAAAGGTCCCCTGGGATGGAATCAGGACCATGCGCTTTATGTGCCGGGAGTGCTATAACGGTTGCCAAGATATCTTCATGCTGGAAAAATAGAAGGGGCCTTCAACCGAAGGGAGACCAGGAACTTTGCTAAGGTGGGTATTCTCAGGGTCAGACTTGAGTGCATAGATTTATAAAAAAATAATCCACCCAGGTCTGTGATTGTAAATAATAATCAAGACTAGTAGTGGCAGTTCGCTGGCCATGGGCCACTATTCCGCAGAAAGACTTGGGATCTTGGAAGCCCTGACAGCTGCTGTCAATCATTCCCACATATCATGCTTCCAGTTGATTTTGGCCTGGCAGAGCGCCTCTTTGTACTCCAACCTTATATTAACAAGATCATACCTGACTCCAGATTTTAAACTCTTCATAAGAACACCCCACAAATTCCTGCACTTAGTATTAAACCATGCACAACTGGACTTCACACTAGAGACCTTGCTAACATCTCTACAAATTGTGATTTTGAGAGATCTAAAAAGAGTTTCAATGGAAATGACAATAAAATCCAGGTCTTAAATTTGAGGCCCGCAGTAACTAATGTATCAGTGTGTCAGCCACCAACCCATAAATCCGAGCCACAAGATAGGGATCTCTGCTTACAGACTCCCATTTTAGAGCCTGTTTATTGTTCGATAATGACAGGGCAGCCCCAGGATTCAGGGTATCCCTCTGATGGACAATGGGCCCCAGATCACTAAGGGACAGATGGAAAGCATTTTGGTTGCTATCAAAGAGTTCTACAACCACTATATCTATGAGAGATGGCCACAGCAGTAATGACAAAGATATATAATCAATGCAACTCTTCTTAGTGGTGCTCGTATGTTTTAAGTGTGTGTCACAGGTCTGAAGGGGACCTGCTATTACAGGCCCTGAGGCCAGAGAGGAGAAGCGCTCATCAATTGATCAGCAGTGGGAGCATATCTCATAAGGGGGCTCAAATCTAATTGAGGGATACCCCAAACAGCATCCTCCCCTTCTGTAAGCTTAAGGGCCCCAGGGCATATCGTTCAAAAGTGACACTAAAGTCACCAGCAACAATCATCTTATCAGTACATGCGAGGGCATCCAAGGCATTTGCTAGAACATGCAGCGAATCAGATGTCCTTCTTGCCCCCAATGGCCTGGTATAAACATTAAAAACATAACATGAAATTCCATCCCCAACAATAGACAGCCTCAAAACATACAGAGAGCTTATAGTAATGTTTGTAATACAAAAAGCAAGTGTATTTTTGATCCGGACAATTAAACCTCCAGCCGCCTGGCAAATGTCACCTTGAGATTCTGGACAGAAATAAGTGGTAAACCCTGAACAATATGCTGGCTCCACACACCATGTTACCTGAAACAAACAGATATCAAATAGATAAATAAAACCTGATTCATATATTGTTATTCCCAGTCACATTGCATGTGTCTTTTTTAAGCGACCACAACTCATGTCCCAAAACTGTTTCCTATGGCCTACTGGTAGGCATTAACCCAGTGGTCATATAGTAAATATATTTTTAAGGACAATAAAGTAGGTTACGATGAATTTGGACCCATCTTAATGTTTGTGCGTGTGTTTTGTTCCACTCCTTGCTTTTTATCCACTTCTTTTGCAGGCCCGGTGCACAAATGGGTGAATCTTGTCCTCATGCTCTGATGAATTGGCCAGTACGTTTTTGCTTGGTGATAAAACATATTGGCCGTTCACAACAAAATGTTCTAAACATCTAATTTTGTTTTTAATCATGAGCATAAGCAAAGAGTAAAGATGAATGTGATATGCCATATGTGACTTATTGTTATTGTTTTTTAGAGGAAGATATTATTTTATTTTTTTCCTTGATGAGGACCGACAGGAGGTTGATTTTTTTCGTTTGTTGAACATTAGTAACTATACACATTGAGCACCATTAGTGTTGTACATGGTGCATTGTCCTCCAGTTAATCTAGGAAAGTTGCCAATGATGAAAGAGCGAGCAGGTGGTTAGCAACAGCCAACTAACTCATTGGTGGTCGCTTACGTGAGGCACATCATATAAATTTCCGATAAATGTTGATGTGTAGTCTGTGTAGGTCCCTAGGCACCAGTTTTTCAAAGTATCACACCTGGACATAAGGTCTGACTCTGAGCTGTTATTGGAGCACGACCTAACCATACCTGCCTATATATATATATATATATATATATATATATATATATATATATATATTTCTTTGGGGTAGACAAGTACTAAGGGAATTTCTTGTGGTAGTGGCTGACAGAATGGTGACTCGCTGTGCTCCCATAGGGAACTGGTTGTGTTGTGATCATGAATGCTCTGTAAGACTCAAGGGAGCAGAGTTTTTACAGAGTGCTCTACTTGCAGGCAGTCTACAAGCAGAGCAACCCTAAGGAATCTTGGCCCCAACAAGCAGGTATGGAATTTGGTTGAAAGATCTTTTGGGAGGAACCTCGATAATGGATATCAACACTCTATGAGGGCACACAGCACACTAGGGACCCCAAGGGCTGGCTGGTTTGGTTCCGACAAGGTCAGAACCAATAGCAAACATATTATCTGAGGCCATTATAGCCCCAACAATCAAAAAACGGGGGGAGGTAGAGGTTAAGGTTAGGGTCACCCTCCCTACTGAATGCAGTTCCACATAATCCAGAATACCGGAATTAGAAAGCTAACCATAGGAAGAACAGGGATTCCACTGAACATGTGTGAAAAACCCTCTGTCCAGAAAGAAGAATTCTCACCCACCAGGGTTACCCTTAGGTGGCACGCTTCATCATTGGGGTCCTCTCAATCCACTGCAGATTGAGACGTGCTGCTACTTATGAACTACGCAGAAGAACTTCGTTTTTGGAAAAAATGTGTGGTGCAGTGATGTGGAGTCGGAAAAATAGATTAAAAATACCTAGCTAGTCAGCTAATATTTTGTTCCTGCTCCAAGTCGGTATGTTTTAAAATCAGGGGTTAATACTAGGGAAAGACTTAACTGTAATGAGTATGGAGTCCCTAGTACTGGGTCGACATGTTTTGAACTTTCCCCTAAAGCTCTTCTTCAGGACCACACGAGGGCCAGCCCCGTGCGTAGCACTCCTAAAGAATCCTGTGAATAGGACAATGGGGTGCACACCTAATGTGTGTTCACCTGATACTTAATACATACGGTTGTTTACTGACACGCTGTATCTGTAGGAAATAAAGCAAAAGGAAAATTTAAAAAGCCTGCCTACCAGCCATGACAGAAATATATATATGCGGCGTTGTATCTCGATCAGTGTACTCCTCTATAGTGGCAGTACTTAACTTTTGTGCGATCATCTGTGGTGGAAGAAATCTATCACACACAATGTCTTTGTGAAGAAAAGTGGTTATGTACATATTGCAGTTTAAAAGCACTTCTGAAAAAAGACACCACGTGACATACAACATATAACAAAAAATAGAATTACACATCAATAAAACATACTTTTGTTTAGGCAGAAATATGCCTCATGATCTGCAGGGGTAGAGGGGCTTATAGTCACACCCTAAAATGGTAATAGGGACATAGAGATGGTCATTAGAGATTCCTAAAGTTAAAAGAGATAGAAACCGGGGAGAAAATTCCCAGTGCCTTAGCTTATCCTGGAAAGAAAATAGAAACATTATTATTTCCTTGGAAAATTGAGAAATAAAGGCAAAACTGGTCTGGCTGGACATACTTCGTCAAAGCACTCCTCTCGGAAAATGACCTGATGGCACCCCTGGAGAAAGCATCTTACCACGTCTGTCTCCCAGTGGCCAATAAATAGACCTGGAACAGCTTAGTAATGCTTACTTAAAAAAACTAGACTGTGTCTCTCACAAAATGGCCGCTGTGACGGTCAATGGAGCGTGGCCATATTCGGTAAATGAAATAGACCTGGATCAGCCTAGTCGTGCTTACTTCAAAAACTAGACCGTGTCTCTCACAAAATTGCGGCTGTGACTGACAATGGATAACAGGCAACAGTGTCTCAAGCAAGGGTGCTAATTGGCGAACAGTTATATATGGTACAGTTAAATTACATGGGAATAGATCCAGGGAGAAGGAAGCCAAGGAGACAACAAATCAACAAGAAAGCAGTGTATTTCAAATGTTACTTGTGTTAGACATATTGTAATTCATATGTAAAATCACAAGGAGAGGAAGCACTGTTACATTAAATGGCATGTAACCAACAATATACAGTGTGTCAGTGCTCGTGAAATTCTGGTGCCGACACAGGTGACACCTGAGTGGGTATATAGAGCGATCGTGGTGGGCGCAAAGCAAACAGTAAGTGAACTTAAAAAGGTCTTTACACAGTTTGAGATACCCCAACAATTAATGTTTTATAAATACAAGAAATAGGACAGGGTATCCACAATAGAGAAGCGCCAGGAATTCCGCTGTGGAAGTTGACGGCGTTTCTGGCCAGTAAAAAAGTTAGGCCAGCATCAGGACTTGGTTACTGACATTTACATAATTACGGAAACAGTGCTGGGGAAAAAGGAAAAAGCGAATGTACAAAGGTCTATTACAATGGACCTGAAGAAGACAGAAAAGGAAAGAGGTGGCACTACCAAGGTCCAAGACTGAAAGGGGCGCGCGATTAAAAATTACCGCGTGACTGGGTAAAGGCAGAAGAGTGAGTATGCTCAGAGAGCGAAATTACTGGGTAAGTAGACTCACTCATGGATCAGAACCGGGCTGTATCCAAAGGGGCAAGAAATGTCCAAGGTAAGTATGAGAAGGGGGTAACTGGCAGTTCCAGGATACCCGCAATGGATCTAAAAGGAGAGAGAAAGCGAAGGTCTGATCAGTGGTCTGTGACACAATGAATCATTGGGGGGCCGGTAGTGTTGGAGATCAACCCTGGTGGGGCCTCGGGTCAGGGAGTATGCACAACGCTGTCTACTGTGTGGGGGAGGAGAGGGAACAAGACATGCATGGTGCGGGGCGAGTAGGGTGTCGGAAGGAGTGGATCAAAGGGTGCCGCATGGAAGGGGACGCAGTGAGAGTAAGGGGCTTGTGGGGCCCTGTGAAGGGGAGGTATCGGGACAATGGGCTTGGGGGGGAAATTTAAATTAAAAGGTCGCTACCCAGACTAGGCGGTAAGTGGAGGGGTGATGATCTGGGATCGGGGGCATGCCGGTATGAGTGGATCGGGCGGCGGGGGCAGGGAATGAGGACATCATGGTGTGTGTCCTGTGGGGAGAAAATAGGCGAGACAGCGAATGCCGTAGTGGGAAGGGACGCGGAAGGGCAACGCGTGAGGCAACCTTGGACCCATAGGTCAGAAACCTCGAGAGTGACGGCTCCGAGGGAGTATGCCTCAAAGGGCGTCTCTGCTCCGGCCGGGTACTAATTTGCGGGGTGATGGGGCGGGTTCGGGGGCAAGCGGACCTGTATGATACGGGCGGCTGGGAGTGAAGAGCGTGGACCATGCGGAGGCACTTACTTGAATTCTGGAGCTCGACTGCAACGGAGGCAGAATCAATCTTGCGCCAGGATTAGTCAGGCTGTGTGGAAGTGTCGAGGTGGCCCGGAACTAAAAGTGCACTGGCACGGTCACGTGGGCGGGGCCTGCTTTATGAACAACTAGAGCGCGTGTTGTATGAGAAAGGAGGGGGAAAGAAGAAAGACTAGGAGAGCGCAACCCCTATAGAGATGCAAGTGGATTGAAGCCACTGATCCAGATGAATATTCACATTGGAAATTATTGTATAGGTCATACATACATAAGCAGAATAAATCAATAAACCACATTGTACAGAAATATTAGTTGCTCCAAACAAGTGAAGTATTCACAAAGGAAATTAGTTATGGCCACAGATTCATATGCCGAATATAAAAATAAGGTACATTGTGTCTGGGTGAAATGTGGAAACGGTTTTGGCATATGTTGGTGTAGTGTGGCCAAATATGGCAGTGTTCAAGGACAATGGTGATCAATCTGGCTGAGTGATATAAGCCGGAGGTGAAAATACGGTTGGGTCAATGTACAGAAATATATATATATGAAAATCTGATGTGAGAGACTGGAGTATCTATGTGAGGGTGGTATTCCATTCATCCAGAGTGTTGAGGCCGCGCTCAATAGTGTTACATCGGGAAATCCAGCGGCACTCACAACGAGTCAGTAGTCTCTGGATGTTCCCACCTCTGATTGGTAAGGCTGGTTGGTCAATCACCATCCAAGTAAATTCAGTTTCAGAATGGTTATTGTCTTTGAAGTGTGCAGCCAGGGGTGTGGTCAGCACCTCACACCTGATGCGACTCCGATGTTGTGAGATGCGGTCTTTGACCATCTGAGTGGTTTGTCCTATGTATAATAGGTCACAGGGGCAGCGGATTGCATAAATTACATTCCTGGATCTGCAGTTTGTGAATGATTTGAGGTCATGTTTCATTCCATTATGTTCAAAACATTTGGTGTTCAATGTGGTGGAGCATGCAGCTAATTTCTGGCATTTGTAGTTCAATGTGGTGGAGCATGCAGCAAATTTCTGGCATTTCTAATGTCCCAAGAGTGGCGGAAGGCCCCATAAACTGCAAACAGATCCTGCACTGGTGTCATTTTGTGGCCACGTGATAGCATGTACCGGATGGTCAGAGAGGTTTTTCCCCTGCGGTATGAGAACAGGGGAGGATCATTAAAGATGTTGAGGGGTGCCAGTGTGTTCAAAAGTGACTGACAATGGAGCGGGCCATCTTCGGCAAAAGACCTAATTGTCGGGTATTGTGGACAAAAGGCTAAAAATGAAATAAAACTAGCATGGGGATAAATGTATAAAGGGGATAAATATAGACACTCAAAAATGATGTAGAGTAGTGATTATGTTACGAGTGGAAAGGTACATCTGATTGATGCGCAAGACCCTTGGCCATAACAGTTCATCTGTTTTCAGAATAGCTTGTATGTGCATTATGAAATTACTCAACCTCACGTCGTGTTAGGGGAAGTCAGAAAAATGCCAGATTCCTGGATAATGCTGTACACCAGAATGATGCGCAAGACCTCTTAGACTTAACAGCTGGACTGCGCTCTTCTCAGAATAGCTTGTACGTACATCATGTAATGACTAAACCTCATGTCTTGTTAGGTGGAAGTCACTCATAATGCCTGATTACTGGTTAATGTAAGATATCAAGTATGGAATAGTAGACTCGTAGTTGTCAGTTTGACTCTGAATGCCATCGTCAGGCAGTCCGCAGTTCACAAAAGAGCTGCTGCTAGTGGAATGGTGATGTGGCCTTCCTGGGTAATTGGGCATTCTAGATGAAGTGGTACCCATGTGTTTATTGGCGTTACGATTCATGTTAGTGTGAGTATCACATGCAGTATGACCTTTACTTCTGTTACATTGTGAGAAGAGTGGTGTTCTCAAACAATCTACTAAGTCTGGCAGAAGGTGTATTCCTGATTCATTTAGCGAACTGCCCCCACAGGATATCCTCATTCAATCCTTCAGTGTCCGGGTGCAAATTATACACCCACCGCTGCTCTTTCTCTAGCAATCTTTTTTCTAGATTGGCAATGTGTTTCAGGTGTTCCAACACTACCCAGTGTATATCGTTAGGGGTATGTTTCACCTCATTGAAATGTGACACCATTTTTGTGGTGACCCGGTGGCACCTGATGTTGCAGCTGTGTTCTCCTATCCTGGTGCTGACCTTTCTGGTGGTCATACCCACATAATGTAGGTTACATGTGCATGTGATCAAGTACACAACCCCTGTGGTATCGCAATTAGTGAATTTGTGTAACTCCCAACTCATCTTGTTGTTAAAAGTTACTTTTTTGTAGTGAAGGTCAAGTGACACACACTGCAGTTCCTGTAAGGATGGTGGCCCATCGGTAGGGTACTCAGTACTTGTTGGGTCTAATCGTTTCTGGTTTGGGGCTGGTGTGTACCAAGATGTCTCTTAGGTTCTTTCCTTTTCTGTAAGAGAACATGAGTGTGGGGATGTTCTGTTTCCCACTGTTAAGGGTGCGCCACTGTTTCTTGATTATTTTTGCAACACGGCCGGACGCTATGTTGAAGGTTGTGATGCATATAGGTCTTTTTTATTTCTCAGTGATTTCTTTTTGATATGTCTCCAGGAGCACCTCTCAGTTGTTGTTTTCAGCTCTCTTTTTGGCTTTGGATATCAGTTTTTTGGGGTATTTCCTTGTGAGAAGTTTCTCAGCTAGCCCTTTGGCTTGTGCTTTGAAGTCCTTAGACCCAGAGAAGTTTCTCCTAAGTCTGAAAAACTGTTTTGGTTGGAAGCTGTCATATAGGAGTAAATAGTTTTTTGCAGTGGGTTTTACGTGTGTGGTTGTCTTTAGTAACCCATCAAAAGCATAGATGTTAAGGTCCAGAAATACCAGTTGGGATCTACTCGTGATATGTGTGAACTTTAGGAAAGGGTCCTGGTGGTTCAGACACTCGATTACCTCATTGGCGTTGGACTCATCTGACAGGATTTTGTGCTTTTCAAGGTTTATGCATGTATAATCCCGACACACTTGGGGTAAAAGTACTGTCCATACTGGTCCCATGCTGTTGTCGGAAAAGGATATCTTCAAAACTGAATAAGTTTTCCATCAGGGCCCACTTGCAGCACTCTAATACCAGATGTCTTGGTGTAAGAAAGGTCCATTCTTCTTCATAGAGGACCTCTTCAATGATGTCCAGGGTCTCCTCGTGGGGTAGGCTGGCATAAAGGATCACCACATCCAAACCAATAAGGATGCTAGTTGTTGAGTCAAATTGTAGGTCTTGAAGGAGACCAAGTACTGCCTTGGTGTCTTTTAGGTACGTGCATGTTCCTTGTATCAAGGTGCCTAAAAAGGTGTCCACAAATTTTGCGAGTGGTTCTAGTATGGACCCTATGCCGGAATCAATAGGTCGTCCAGGCGGGTCTTCTAATGACTTGTGTATCTTGGGTATAGTATAAAAATAGGGGGTAACTGGATGGGTATTAGCCACAGCGGCCATTTTGTGAGAGACGCGGTTTAGTTTTTTAAGTAAGCATGACTAAGCTGTTCCGGGTCTATTTAATGGCCACCGGGAGACAGACGCAGTAAGATGCAGTCTCCAAAGGTGCCATCAGGTCATATTCCAAGAGGAGTGCTATGATGAAGTATGTCGGGTCAGAACCGTTCTGACCTTATTTCTCAATTTTCGAAGAAAATAATAAGGTTTCTATTTTCCTTCCACGATAAGCTAAGGCACAAGGAATTTTCTCCCTGGTTCCTATCTCTTTTACATTCAGGAAACTCTAATAATCATCTCTATGTCCCCATTACCATTTGTATTGTGTGACTACAAGCCCCTCTACCCCTGCGGATCATGAGGCATATTTCTGCCTAAACAAAAGTATGTGTCATTAATATGCAATACTATTTTTTTGTTATATGTTGTATGTCACGTGGTGTTTTTTTTCACGACTGCAATTTGTACGTAACCACTTTTCTTCACAAAGACATCATGTGTGATTGATTTCTTCCACCACAGATGATCACACAAAATAGCTGTTAAGTAGACCCACTATAGAGGAGTACATTGATCGAGATACGACGACGCATATATATAAGGCCTGCCAGCTTGGCTGATAGGCAGGCTTTTTAAATTTTTCTTTTGCCTTATTTCCTACAGATACAGCGTGTCAGTGTATAACTGTATGTATTAAGTATCAGGTGAACACACATTAGGTGTGCACCCCATTGTTTCCTATTCACAGGATCTTTAGGAGTGTTATGCATGGGGCTGGCCCTTGTGTGGTCCTGAAGAAGAACTTTAGGGGAAAGCTCGAAACATGTCGACCCAGTACTAGAGACTCCATACTCATTACATTTAGGTCTTTCCCTAGTATTAACCCCTGATTTTAAAACATACCGACTAGGAGCAGGAATAAAATATTAGCTCACTAGCAAGGTATTTTTAATCTACTTTTCCCACTCAACATCACTGCACAACACACATTTTCCAAAAACAAAGTGCTCCTACGTAGTTTGCTAGTCGCAGCACGCCTCAATCTGCAGCGGATTGAGAGGACCCCAATGATGAAGCATGCCACTAGGGGTAACCCTAGTGGGTGAGCAGACTCTAGAAAATAAGTTGTTTTCTGGAAATTGGGTTTTTCGTACATTTTCAGTGGAATCCCTGTTTTTCCTATGGTTAGGTTTCTAATTCCGGTATTCTGAATGTTGTGGAACTGCCATTATAGTCCCAGCAGTCTTTCTGCACAAGGTGCAAGGCACCGAAGATGGAGAAGTGCTTAAGACATTTGGACTTAACGACTTCTGGCGAAATGGTTTGTGGTCAATGTACTGCGAGTCATCACTGATACGATTATCACCACTGTGGATGAGTAAGGGCACTAAGTCGGACTCTGCTGTACTGTCCACCTGTGGGCCTTGCTTTACCTCAGCCTACAGAGTAGTCTGTAAGTCATTGGTCTCAGAACCAGAGAATCCAGTGTTAAATTAAAATTATACTGACTGTTAGGAGTATAACCTCCTGTAGGGATCGTTGTTACACTATTAACCAGAAGATCTTGTTTTGCAGCTGGACAGATTGCTAACTTGGCACAGGGAGCGTAATGTTCAAATATGGATGGTTGTGTTTGTGGAAGTCTCATACCCATGTAGACACTTCTGAACACCACTTGCTCCGTGTTTGTTTCACATCTGTGCCCTGTTGTTTATTTCTCAGATGAGTAGTGACATGTAGCAGGTTACACAGTGACAAAGCATGAATAGTCTGAACATAGTTACATGTCTGTGTTTGCATGTGTTAATACATTAAAGCTACACCAGTTGCCTTTGCAAATAAATGCTCATCTTTGTTTGCTGTGTAACATTCATGGCTGTCTTTCTCTTGTATTTTTGTTTCTCTTAACTACTTATCTTTTATCCTTCACCATTTTCACTCTTCCTTACTCCCTACTGTTCTCCCTGCTATTTCTTTCTAAACCCTCTTACAGGCATCTCCATTTTTTGTGGCTGAAAGTATATATCAGGGGATAGTCTGTGTAGTGCTGAGATATATGAGAAACATGAAAGTGGCAGGTTGAAAGCTCAGTGAGTTGCTACAGCCTTTCATCCTGCTGAGGTTCATGAACATGACAAAGCAACAGTAATTGTAAAAGATCTTCATACAAGCTACAAGCAAGTGGCGTCATTCTTGTTACAAAGATCACAATCCATGTACACTGATCACAATCCATGTATACAGCCTTGTCAGCTCAAGTGGGGGCCTTCTTACCTTGAGGTCCTGCTCGATGCTCCTGAGCAGCTCGCCGTCGATCTCCCCTGTCTGGGCGTAGCGCAGCCTCTTGCGCTCTGCCTTCCGCAGGCGGTACTGAAGGATCCGGCAGTTCTTGTTTGCTCTCTCCAGATCATGACGCATCTCTTGTAGCTGGCAGGCGTCTTCCTCGAAAAAACTGTCCCTCATCTCGTCCATTTCAGTCCTCATCTCTTCAATTTCACACTGAAGTTCGAGGGAAAAATTAATGTGAAACACAGTTGCAGAGAAAGTTGCGGAGAAACATTTGAGGTACTTGTTTACAACTCTATCAATTGTCCATACTGTAATTGATGCATATAACATTCTTCAGATTTAAAAAAATACACAAAATCTCTCAAAGGATACCTTTATTAGTCATATCCACCATTTTAGGTCGAGCCTGGGAAGCACACGTGCTGCTCTGCGAGGCATGCTGTATTTAAATATGGAGTTGAAGCACGGCCCACTCTCCTCCCATATTTTTCATTGGCCTGTGTCACTGTCCTTCGTAAATGCTGGTATCTATTTCTTTAATAGGATTGTTAGTCCCTCTTTAGTACTGCCTTGTCTTCATTTGTAACCTTCCATGAACACTGGTCTTTTACTTCTGTTGTTACACTGTATTTCTTTTTTAGTCTGCAAGCACTGTTTTCTTTAATGTGTCTCCTACTACAGGCACGACATGCTTTCCCTGCAACATTCAGTGAGCAATGTGAGCTTTCACTTTCCAAGTAGCCCGGAACAATGGTGGCCGCTTCTTTGAAATGAAATAGGTCTCGCATTTACAAGAGTTTCAGCTATTGGCACTGCAAATGACAGTGCCCTTTATTTATGTGCTAATTATCAGAACAAATAAATAAAAGGAATTGTCATTAACAATGCCAATAGCTTATACTCTCGCAAGTTCGAGACCTATTGGATTGCAAATGTTTGGTGCTACCAGCTTTCAATGCCAAATAGGCCCTTGCTCAGTTATCAGTCAGACATTTTGTAATTTAGGAGCAATGCTAAAGCGCAGAGCAAGAGGCACCAGGCAGTGCGTTGAGGGATGTCCCTCTTGCGCCACTGTACCGAATTACTGAACCAGCACGGGCCCCACTGCTGGGACATCTTGTTGCATCACCGACAGTGGACAAGTCCTCCCAGTCGCTAGCCACAGCACCGCCTGACCTTTGTGAGCAGCATCGCATTGCAGGCCTCCCCTCCCCTTTTTCGCAGACATCATTTCCCAGGGATGAAATCCTGAGTCATGAACAGACAAAAGAGCAGCTCGCAAAGCCGCGGCCTCACAAGTCGCACACCCAGTCGGCGTTTGAAGCCCCTACAGCTCCCAGGAGTTTCTCTTTCCCCAAATAAGATAGGCGTTTCTTTTTTTTTTTAACCGTACTGAACAACAGCCGGAATGATATAGGCCAGGTTAACACTTTTCTCAAATATGGCAGAATAAAAACCGTTGTGGCAAAAGCGGGGTGCACATTCTAATAAAAATATGCGCATGTAAATGGAATAGGGCTATCGGGTGAACGCGCTCCTTTCATCCATCGCATCGTGACCCTACCGGCCTCCACCGTTCACCCTGCCTCCGCTTACCTTGAGATTGTCATTTTCCTCCTGCAGCTTCTCCACTTCTTCCTGCAGCTGGAGCTCTTGCTGGCTCGGGCTGGAGGTTTCCGGCGGGGCCCCGGCGGGTGCCGCCGCGCCCTCTGGGGGCTCGGGCCCAGCTCCCTTGGGGAGCATGCCTCCGACCGCCAGCCCCTTCTTCAGGTGGAACTGTATAAGCTCAGACTGCAGACATCCCTCCTTCCAGTATCCTCCGCCCACGGCAGCCTGCTGCTGCGGGGTCCCTTTCCCCGCCGAGCCCCCCTCTCCCTGCGTCCAGGCGTTACCCCGCTGCTTCCAAGCTTTCGGAGAAGCGCCGCTCCCCGCGGCCTCGCCCTTCGCCTCCTCCACCGGTCCCTCTTGAGACTGCCCCCGTGGGTCTGGGCGGCGGGGGTCCGCCCGAGAAGGGGAGGCCACCACCGGGTCGGGGTGTGCAGGCTGCCCCTCCAGCTCTGCCCCGATGCTGCCCTGAGCTTCAGAACCACCGCGGCCCTGGACAGCTCCCTGCGTGTGGGGCGGCCTCGGACTTGCTCCTTGCTGCGGCTGGCCTGGGAGAGCGCGGCTGTGCCGGGAGGACGAGGAGAGCGCCTGCTGCTGCTTGCCTCCGCCCCGAGGGATGGTCAGGGGTCTGCTGCTTGCCGTCGCTTGCCTACGGGAAGGGCCCTCTCTGCTGCCGAGGCTGGTCTTCGCCGGTGACGAGGCTCGTTGTTTTCTGCTGCTGCTGCCCTCGGGATGCAGGCGGGGCTCGGCAGCACCGCCACCTGCAGGCGGCAGGCTCATGGTGCGGTCCAGAGCTGTGACTGATGGGCGAGGGAGGGAGGAAAGCAGGGGTCACCCATCTCACAGAGCAGCCAATCTTGCGCAGCTGGAACGTCTGCAAAAGAAAGAAAACACATTTTAGAGGCATCCCTGCCAAATATATCCTTTCTTTAAACCGAGGTCAACTCATATACCTCATTTCTATATCACATCTTTCTCACCTATTTCTGACATGACTTCATGTTCGTCTTTCGCCTTCATAAGACGCAATCGCATTGCTATCCGAAGAAAAATTCGTTTGAACACATTTATATCGCACCCTACAAGACTACGCTGCTAAATTCCTCCTACACAAACAGCCCACGTGCTGTCATCTCAGAATAATGGAATTACAGTTCGTGCGTCTATCCTGCCTTCCCCATCTTCTGATAGCTCCCTCGCTCTTGACGTGTGAGTGAGCCAACGACTCAGAAGTGAGTTTTTTAGAGCAGAACTGTTTGTGCATGAGGTGCCTGTCCAGGAATACTGCTAAGCCCAGTCAATAATAACATAGCTGCCAAGGTTTCAGATTGCTATGTGTGACATTTTCCTAATTTCAGTGTAATTATGAGTGACATTTCAATGACTATGAGTGACACTATCTCGCGAGCAAAATCAAATAATGCAGACAAGGGAAACATATAAATATCAGAAATTGCATCTATTTGAGCAATGAGAAACTCTAAGAAGATCTTAAAACATCTGCAAAGCTTCAGAAATGAAAGGGCACTACCCTAGTGCCCTGGTTTTGGGGGGGGGTGGGGAGTGTTTTCTACTTATTCACTGTGTCTCACCTTGGTCTGTTTTTTATCTTTTTGCATTTTGGTACGGATAATAACAAACATCACAATGCAGAGAAAATTCAAAGCCACGGTGAAACACTTATAACCAACAATAAATATTTAGCGGTCTCTTGTGCACTGTTTCTCCCACAACAGACATTCGATGAAGTGAGTATATTTTATTGGAGAGCTACACATAATTTCTGGGTACCACCGTTAGATTCCTAGTGGCAGCTCCTAGATTATGGAATTCCCTGCCAGCTTCTATCAAAGACAGTTCGTCCTTGATGCATTTCCGTAGAAAGATAAAGACCTGGCTGTTTGATCAGGAATAGTTATCGGCCCAGCCTTGGGAATACATGCACAGTTTCTAGCGCCGAGACGCCCACGGGCAATTGTTCGCGCTGTACAAATTACAAAAATAAATAAATAAATAAATATAAACAGATGTTTTAATTCAAACAGGCATGTCAAACGTCCATTGCAAACTAAAAAGACCCCCGGGCCTGCAAATGTGCACTTGTCCCTACTTATGTAGCACAAACACACCCTCATTAGTCTTAGTCTTGAGCTAGACTACCCTACCCCATATAGCTTTTTAGGAGTTCCATACCTTACAAAATTCAATTTTTCTTTAGCCATCACTTTTTACGTTTGTACATTTCGAAACTCATTGCCGGCAGTGTCTCGCGTCATCACTAACACTAACCCTGCCTGCACTCACACCATCAAGGATTGCCATCCCGCCTGCACAAATGGCCTAGACCTCTATACCTCGCCTGTCGCGCTTCCCACCCCCAGAATGGATCTCCATCCTCCTATGCTATCCCAGTCTGAACAACCTTCATGTGCCCTCGCTGGTATGGGGATACCTCCTCTTCTTGGGCAATGCCCAGTCTGCCTCTTCTCTGCCACCAGCCTCCTTCCAGTCTGTGTAGGTGCCACAAAGGGTGGGGAACCCCACTGCTGATCAGCTAATTGTAGCTGCCATCACTTCCTTGTGTTCACCCACTCTCAATTCACCCCTCCCTGGAACCTCGATAGCCCATACTTCATATTTGGCCCTCCTTCACCTTGGAAAGGTTTTCCGAGTCAGTGAAGAACTGTGTATGGTGCCCTACCTTTCTAGAGCCCTCTCGTGCAGGTTCTGTTCTGTGGAGAGTTGCTCTGTACACAGGATGCACCTTCTGTAGAGGTGCCCTAGCTGTAGAGGTGCCCTAGCTGTAGAGAGGCGCTGTGCACAGATGGTGTGCCACCTGTGAATAAGTGCTGTGTACAGAGCATGCTTTTATGCAGATGACTGCAATGTCCAAGATTCCATCTGGAAATTCGATTTGTACAATGTGTCCCCACCTATGAATTACAAAAGGTCCCCGGGAACTCGTTACAAAGAGAATGTTCCTCACTTTCCCTTTATAAAGGGTGCTGTGGACATACAGTGTCCATCAACAGAGGAGCGTTCTCTATACGCAAGGTGTCAATCTGAAAAAAACATGCATACAGAGGCAATGTGTGCAGAGCTCAGCTGTTCACCTCCAAAGGAGTGATGGGTGCACACGCGCCACCTATGGATACATAATGCCCACCTTCAGATAAGTGCAGGTTCAATAGACGCATACAGCTCACATCCCTACCTGGAAATAAGGTTGGATACTCAGTGCGCCATCTGGAGAGAACCTCTGTAGGTGTCTGCAGTGGTTTCAAGCAAAAGCCACCCAGTCTAGCACAGGTAAACGCCAGAACCACTATAATGGCCATGTGACCCTACGGCGCGGCACAGACAGTGACATAATCTCAAAAGCAGACATCGATTTGGGATAAAGTGCGTGAAACCCCGATGCAGCACAGTCACATACCACTGGTTCTACCAGACACAGCCCTCACTACTGTACTGGTGAAGATGACCCTTCTGCAACCGTTTCCACAAATTCGGCAACAGCATTTCACCACGTGTGGCACTTATGTGCATGCCCTTACTGGAAAATGCACCAATTTCCCCTTACCTGAAACTTCCAAGAATCCCTTGAAGCACAATTCCTGACGGTCAACCCCAATCCTCTCTGCTTGTTCTGTTCTTATTCTGCCCCCATACTTTGCGCCGGCGTGACTCTCTAGTACCAGTGAGGACCGTCCCTCTCACCGGACCGCGGTCTCATGATCGCATGATGCAGCAGGACCCTCTCCCTCACCCATTTCCCTCGAGTCGACCGGCCTGGGCTGCTCTGAAAAAAAATTGCTGGTAGGCGGCATGGCCAATAATTTAGTTCCGGGAGTCAGCCGGACCGAGCTGTTCTGAAATAAAATTGCCGGCGGGCAGCATGGCTAATAATTTAGTTCCTGGGCCTGTCCGGCCCCAGCGTGGGGGCCAGTGGCTGAAGGGCAGGACAGGTCTGAGGTGCGAACAGTGATGTGCGAGCGAGTGGCCAGGCTCGCAATACAGTCAGGCTGTGCAAGATGACGACGAGCCAGTTAGTAACAGAGAGGCCTCATCAAAAATAACTCAGCGCGATGCTAGCAGGACGTGACGTCACATCCTTGCGGCGCTACTGCCAGTCTGAGACTGTCACTCAGCCCCGCGGCACTGCAGAAATCAGATAGATACATTGTTGTAGCAGCACTGACTGACTGCTACTTTGAGGCGAAGTGAGCCTGCTCAGCTGCTGGAACTGCCCGCAGCCTGTGGGAGCAGCCAGCGCAGGCACTGGAGGGGGCAGCAGCTGCCACGCCTTTGTTTGTAGTGTGCTTTCTGTGAAAGCTGAAACTACGGCATTATGCGTGACAATGCATTTCAATGCGATGATGCGGAGCACCACACTGAAATGCGTTAGTCTAACGCCTAATGCGTGATACTTGGCAGGACTGTGTCCTGCTAACATCGCTCAGAGTTATTTTTGATGAGGCCTCTCTGTTACTAACTGGCTTGTAAGGTATTGAACTCCTAAAAAGCTATATGAGGTAGGGTAGTCTAGCTAAAAACGAAGACTAATGAGGGTGTGTTCGTGCTACATAAGTAGGGACAAGTGCACCTTTTTTAGGCCCGGGTATCTTTTTAGTTTGCAATGGACGTTTGACATGCCGGTTTGAATTAAAACATCAGTTTATAAATCTAACAGTGGTACCCAGAAATTATGTGTAGCTCTTCAATAAAATATACTCACTTCATCGAATGTCTGTTGTGGGAGAAACAGTGCACAAGAGATTGCTATATATTCATTGTCGGCTATGAGTGATTCACCCTGGCTTTGAATTTTCTTTGCATTGTGATTTATCCGTACCAAAATGCAAAAAGGAAAAATACAGACCAAGGTGAGACACAGTGAATAAGTACAAAACACTCCCCCCCCCGCCCCAATACCAGGGCACTAGGGTAGTGCCCTTTTATTTCTGAAGCTTTGCAGATGTTTTAAGATCTTCTTAGAGTTTCTCATTGCTCAAATGGGTGCAATTTCTGATATTCAATCAATCAATCAATCAAAGACATTTATAGAGCGCACTACTTACCCATAGGGTCTCAAGGCGCTTAGGGGGGGGGGTGCCGTTACTGCTCGAACAGCCAGGTCTTGAGCTTCTTCCTGAAGGAGAGGTGGTCTTGGGTCAGGCGCAGGTCGGTCGGGAGGGAGTTCCAGGTCTTGGCGGCCAGGTAGGAGAAGGACCTTCCTCCTGTTGTCGCTCTACGGATGCGTGGGACGGCGGCGAGGGCGTGGCTGGCTGATCGGAGGTGGCGTTTGGGAGCGTAGAAGTTGATTCGGTTGTTGAGGTAGCTCGGGCCTTGATCGTGTAGGGCTTTGTGTGCGTGGGTGAGGAGACGGAAGGTGATTCTTTTGTTGACGGGGAGCCAGTGCAGGTCTCTCAGGTGTCTGGAGATGTGGCTGTTACGTGGGATGTCGAGGATGAGTCTGGCCGAGGCGTTCTGGATCCGCTGAAGTCTCTTCTGGAGCTTGGCGGTGGTTCCGGCGTAGAGGGCGTTTCCCATGTCTGCACTGTTTGATTTTGCTCCCGAGAAAGTGTCACTCATAGTCGTTGAAATGTCACTCATAATTACACTGAAATTATGAAAATGTCACACATAGCAATCTGAAACCGAGGCAGCTATAGTGATGTTGAATCCTGTTGCTGAAGTTTTGAGATGAGCATGGTCAATACACTCGTCGACACTAGTCTATAAGAACGGCGTTGAAAACAAGTTTTCCAAGTTGAGACTTTCATACCAGATGGTGATGAGTGTGGTCTCTGAAATGCTTTCTGTGTAACCCCTAACAATGATTAACGATGGGTAGTCATTAAAGAATTGTTGATGAATAAAAAATCTGTTTCGAGAACATATGTCTAGTGGGTTCCATAGTTGTCATGGACGTGTTTCCTTAAGAGTGGTATGCAGGTTCCTCTTTATTTTTTAAAGGCCAGTGCTGACATATTTGAAAGAGTGAAGAGTTTTATGCAGGTGATAGGTGTGAGAAGTTGGCCCGATATGCAACGTTCGCTATTCTAGCGACCGCTATGTATCGTTCCAACGACCCTTATGGTGTTTGGTTGTAAGTCAACCTATAGACCAGCTATCCTAGTAGCGTGGATACGAGCAGTCTAAGGCTAAAGACTCGAGAGGGCGCGTTAAGCCAGCTGTTTTACCATCACATACCCCTTGAACACCCAGTGAAAGGACACCACACAAGTGTTATGAAAATAAACAGTATATTTATTAAGAATCACAACAGCCCTGTACTCTTTATGAGGACAGGGTACTAAGCACAAACCAAATCTCTTAGGAAAATACTTCAAGTGCACAATTAAAACAAGTGTCCGAGGACACGGAAAGTTTAAGGTCTCGGGCGGACCCGATAAGGCAAGTCGGAAGCGAGGGACTCGGGACCCTAGAGTAAAGAGGCTATGCAGGCACCGAAATGCCGAGTTACCTAGCCACGAGGGCTGCGGCTGCACAAGTCTTACAGGCGTCGGGGTCTTCGCTGACGAGCCAGGAGCCGGAAGAAAAGGAGTTGCTGGCCGGCGACCAGTGATGAATAGTTCGTAGAGATCCAAGCCTGGATCAGAGATTGATGATACCTGAAAGCAGAGGGGACCAAGTTCGTACTACTAGCCAGTAGTCAGAGGGTACCAGGAAGGCACCGGTTGGCCGTCACCTCGACTAGGTGAGTGGGCGACACTAGGCTCTGCAGTCTCACGGACCAGGAGGCGTTGTCGGCGACCACGGTGGAGGTGCGAGCTGTCCCACGAAGGATGATGCTGTCGGCGTCGCTGGGCCCAGGATGGGGCAACAAGCCTTGGCAGATCTCAGGGCCACGTGGTGGGCCTAAGATGGCGTCTTGAGTGGACCAGGAGGGCCCGGGGTGCTTCTCGCAAAGATGGAAGCAAGGGCCAGTCTGGAGCAACCAGACTAGCAGTGTTGATTGTCGGATGTCGTCACAGAAGGGCACAAGCCAGCGGCTAGTGACCAGACAACGTGCTGAGCAGCGAGCAGAAGGGCCCCACGCAGATCGTGGAGATGCTGGGAGACTGCACTTCGGTGCTGGAGCGGCTCAGGGTCGGGGCTTCTCGGACCCCAGAGCACTCACCAGAGAATTGCTTCGATGGTCGTGCTGGTTAAGAGCGTGCAGGTTCTGATGATGGCCGGTCCCTCGAGGTCTCGTCGCACCCACAGATCACAGCTGAGCTGATGACGTGGGTAGAGGTCAGAGGTGCCAGGGAAGCCGGTTCTCGTCGAGCTGGGCCGTCGGATTCCTTGAGGAAGGACTTACAGCAAACCGCAGAGTTCTTAGATGGTGCCCGCTGATGCAGGGTGACTACTCCTTAGTCACAAGGGAGAAATCTTGAGAAGAGTCTTGAGTGTCCTTTCGTAGAAAGTAGTTCTTGATTCAAAGATGATCTAATTTGGAAGGGTCCCCGCTCCGGCCTTTATTCTAAAGAAAGGGGTGGGTACATGACTAGGTCCTGCCCTAAGGGTGGGACCAGGAAGGGGGGTAGTTACACCCCTCTCCCCCTGCCGGACTTTCCCCAGGCCAGGGCTGGCGCCCCTGGAACTGGTTCTGACCGGCAGATGCGTAGTGAGCACCGGGGTGCCACTCCGCAGTCACCTTCTCGCAAAATCCCTACCTACCCAGAATACACAAACCCTGTCTGGGACGGTGTGAACACCGCCCTCGACAGGAAACCCTTTGTCCAAGCTCTCCTCGCTGGAAGGACTCCCAGCAGCAGGAGGTCAGACTCGTGTCTGTGGTGGCAGCATCCATTTTGTGGAGCTGAGGCTTTAGTTAACTTTAACCGGGGTTCACAGTTACGTACATGTCGTGTCCCTCTAGAAGGGCGGAATGCTAACCTCGTCGCCAGAATTGGTGAGGGGGCAGCATCCCGATTCGTATGACACCTTACTCGACATGCCTTGATAACGCGACACCGAAGTTACCGATGTGGTACGCGTTATCATGGAACAGCCATTGGGTCTTGATTCCGCAAGCTGCAACCGGCTCGGCTCGGGCCAGAACCTAGTTCACACGAGCCCACGCACTCTGCCTTCAGGATTGTCAAGGCCTGCCATAGGAGTGACTGATAGGAACTCGGGTGTCCATTGTATGGTTAGATATAGAGCTACTATACCTAAAGCAAAGGGTGATTACACGACTTTGCCCCAGCTGTCATGCAGCCAGTTGTGTCAAATTTAGGAGGCCAGCCAGGGGTGGCATAATACATGCTGCAGCCCCTGGCGGCCCTGGGTACACCTATGCCCTGCGTTACGGGGTCTGATAAGGTGGCCCAGTACCAATTGGTAAATGCACCTAGGGTACATATCGTAATTTAGAAAGAGAACAGCCAGGCTGTGGGTCTGATTGGCAGGCCCACAGCCAGAGAAAGTCGTAAACCAGTGAAACAAAAGCAAAAAATCTGGGTGATCATAGGATTGCAGACCCTACTCTCCTACATGACCCCCCCCAAACGTCGGAACAATAAGCTAACCTTGACCAGGTGAGTCTTCTTGTTCTAAGTGGAAATATCTGGAGAGCCCATCGGCATTGCCATGATCCGTACCAGGTCTATGTTCCACTGTAAAGTCCATCCCCTGTAGGGAAATGGACCACCTAAGCAGTTTGGGGTTTTCACCCTTCATCTGATTTAGCCATAAGAGGGGCTTATGGTCGGTCTGAATCTTGAAGTGAGTGCCAAACAAGTATGGCCTCAGCTTCTTCAGGGCCCAAACCACAGCAAAGGCCTCCCTCTCAATAGCTGACCAATTCTTCTCTCTAGGGGTCAGCCTTCTGCTTATAAAAGCAATGGGCTGGTCTTGACCATCAAAATTCAGCTGAGAAAGAACAGCTCCCACACCCAACTCAGAAGCATCTGTTTGGACAATGAATGGTTTGGAGTAGTCCGGACTCTTGAGGATAGGCGCCGTGCACATTGCCTGCTTTAGGTCATCGAATGCTTTTTGACAGCTCGCTGTCCACTGAACCTTTTTTGGCATTTTCTTACTTGTCAGTTCATTTAATGGTGTCACGATGGAACCATAGTTCCTGACAAACTTCCTATAGTAACCAGTCAGGCCCAAGAAAGCTCGAACCTGAGTCTGGGTGGTTGGAGGAGCCCAGTCCCTGATTGACTGTATCTTGCTCTCCAGTGGCTGAACCTGGCCTCCACCTACAAGGTGGCCCAGGTATACAACCTGTGTCTGCCCTATCTGGCACTTGGTGGCCTTGATAGTGAGGCCTGCTGCTTGCAGAGCCTCTAACGCTTTCCGCAGGTGGACCAGGTGATCCTCCCAGGTGGAGCTAAAGACAGCAATATCGTCAAGATACGCCGCACAGAAGTCATCCAGCCCAGTAAGGACTTGGTTCACCAACCTTTGGAAGGTGGCAGGTGCATTTTTCAGACCAAAGGGCATCACCACGAACTGATAATGCCCACCAGGGGTTGAAAATGCGGTTTTAGGCTTGGCGTCCTCAGCTAACCTGATTTGCCAATACCCAGCTGTCAGGTCAAACGTACTTAAGTAGTTGGCCGAAGCCAATCTATCGATAAGCTCGTCTGCCCTTGGTATTGGGTGGGCGTCAGTCTTAGTGACTGCATTGAGACCCCTGTAGTCTACGCAGAACCTCATCTCTTTCTTACCGCCCGGGGTGTGAGGTTTCGGCACTAGAACTACGGGACTAGCCCAAGGGCTATCCGAGGGTTCAATGACTCCCAGCTCCAACATTTTCTGCACTTCACTCTTGATGCAGTCTCTAACGTGATCAGGCTGCCGGTAGATTTTACTCTTAACGGGCAAGCTGTCACCAGTGTCAACCTCATGGGTGCACCAATCGGTCTGACTGGGTGTTAGAGAAAACATATGTCTGAACGACTGAAGAACCTGTTTACAGTCGCTCTGTTGATGTTCGGAGAGGCTGCCACAAAAGACAACACCATCTACCGATCCATCGTCAGGATTCTGAGTGAGCAGGTCGGGGAGAGGGTCACTCTCCTCCTCCTGTCCCTAATCTAGGGCCATGAGCAAACTCATGTCCTTCCTGTCGACATATGCCTTGAGCCTGTTGACATGAAGCACCCTGTGGGGGCTCCGGGGAGTTCCCAGGTCGACCAGGTAGGTGACCTCTCCCTTTTTCTCCAGGATGGTGTAGGGCCCGGACCATTTGTCCTTGAGTGCTGCTGGGGCCACTGGCTCCAACACCCACACCTTCTGTCCGGGCTGGTAAACAGTCAAGACAGCCTTTTGGTCATGCCAAGCTTTTTGGAGTTCTTGGCTGGCCTTAAGGTTTTCAGATGCCTTCTCCATGTATTCAGCCATCCGCGAGCGGAGGCCAAGCACATAGTCCACTATGTTGGCTGCAGGCTTTTTGAGAGGTCTCTCCCATCCTTCCTTCACCAAACATAGGGGTCCTCTCACAGGATGCCCGTACAAAAGTTCAAAAGGGCTGTAGCCAACCCCCTTCTGTGGGACTTCTCTGTAAGCGAATAAAAGGCAGGGGATCAGGACGTCCCATCTACGCCGAAGCTTTTCAGGTAGTCCATGAATCATCCCTTTAAGGGTCCTGTTGAATCTCTCAACAAGCCCATTGCATTGTGGATGATAGGGTGTAGTGAACTTGTAGTTGACACCACATTCCTTCCACATAGCAGTTAAGTAGCTCGACATAAAGTTTGCACCTCTGTCGGAGACGACCTCCTTAGGGAAGCCCACTCTGGAGAATACTCCAACTAGGGCTCTTGCCACAACAGGTGCTGTAGTGGTCCTAAGGGGAATAGCTTCAGGATACCTGGTGGCATGATCCACTACCACCAGTATAAACTTGTGCCCTGATGCTGTTGGTGGTTCCATGGGACCGACGATGTCGATCCCCACCCGTTCAAAGGGCACCCCCACCACAGGCATTGGTATAAGGGGGGCCTTTGTCGTGCCACCTGACTTACCACTGGCTTGGCAAGTGACACAGGAGCGGCAAAACTCCTTGGTATCTTCGTTCATATGAGGCCAGTGAAAGTGTGAGACCAGCCTGTCTCACGTTTTCGTCTGGCCTAAGTGACCTGCTAAGGGAATCTCGTGGGCCAAGGTAAGTAGGAAACCACGCTGAGACAAGGGTACAATCAGCCTCCTGGTCATGCCAGGCTTGGGGTCTCTTGACTCAGTGTACAGGAGTCCATCTTCCCAGTATACCTTGTGGGTACCTGTGGCGTTCCCAGCAGCCTCAGCAGCAGCCTGCTGTCTGAGGGGTTCAAGAGAAGGGCAGTCTAACTGGTCCTTCCCCAGGTCTTCCCTTGAGGGTCCCCCTGAACCCAAGAATTCAACTTGATCAAGTTCGAACTCCCTAGGCTCAGTTTCCCTCAATTCCTGTAGGTCAGCCTCCTCTGAGACTTGATCCACGACCTGGGGCAAGGGGGAAGGCGCAGCCTTAACCCTACCGCTCTTTTTCTTGGGAGGTGTCTGGTCCGTTGTTCCAGGATCCAGCACCTGTTCAGTGGGGCATTTCCTGACCTGTGACCTGGTCACAGCGAACACATGTGCTGGCAAGCCTAACATTTCCATGTGAGTCCGGTGCTCCACTTCTGACCATTGTGATGACTCCAAATCATTGCCCAACAAACAATCCACTGGGAGGTCTGAACTAACTACAACCTTCTTTTGGCCAGTTACCCCTCCCCAGGAGAAAGCTACAATTGCCATACTGTGATTGGTAGTGACATTGCTTGCATTGGTCACCAGGAATTCCGTACCTGGCATGATCTGTCCAGGGTCCACAAAGTTAGGCGTCACCATGGTGACGCTGGCACAAGTGTCCCTATAGGCCTGAGCCATCTTACCATTTATGAAAGGCGTCTGTCGGTATTTGCCCAAAGTATTGGGACTTACGTCAGGGGACACGTCCACGTCCCCTGTACTGACAAGGACAGCCTGAGTGAGTGTGCCAACTAAGTTGTCACGCCCCTCAGAACCCAGGGTTAACCCTACTAAACCCTTGGGAGGTGCACTACCACTGCTGGCTGTACTAGGGGGCACAGGTGCCTTAGGGGCTGCAGTGGCAGGAGCCTGCCCTCCTCCTTTCTTGGTGCACTCACTAAACCAGTGAGATTTACTTTTGCAGTACTGGCACCATCTTTTGGATTGGCCTTCTTTCTTCTTTTGGGGAGCCTGACCCCCACCCTCTTTGGGTTGTTGGGGACCTGTCGAAGACTTCTGGTCATTTTGTTCCCCCTTAGAATCTTTACCCTTCTGGTCTGCTTTCTTCTGACCACCTTGATTCTGGCCCTGGTTCTGTTTAACTCTTGTACGAACCCATCTGTCTGCCTTCTTTCCCAATTCTTGGGGAGAGGTCAGATCCGAGTCGACAAGATGCTGATGCAACAACTGGTTCTGACAATTGTTTAAAATTTGTTCTCTCATCATCAAATTATACAATCCTTTGTAATCAGTAACCTTACTGCCCAGCAACCAGCCCTCAAAAGCCTTAGTGGCACAATCGACAAAGTCAGACCAATCTTGAGACAGCGTTTTCTGGGTATCCCTGAACAGCACCCTGTACTGCTCAGTGGTTAGGCCGAACCCTTCAACGAGTGTATTTTTCAAGACTTGGTAATCGTTAGCGTCCTCTACCCTTGTGGTGAGGAGCTTGTCTCTTCCTTTTCCTTCAAAGGAGAGCCACAAGATAGCTGCCCACTGACTCTGGGGAACACCCTGCACAGTGCAGGCCCTCTCCAAAGCAGTAATCCATTTGTGGATGTCGTCCCCTTGTTTAAAGGGGGGCACTATCTTACCAAGGTGTTTCGTATCGAAACTCTTTTCCCTATTGCTAGGTACATTGCTGCCACCAGTGGGGACTACCCCACTTAACTGTTGCTCTCTAGCAAAGGCAAGCCTTTCTTTGGCCAGGGCAAGTTCTTCCCTTTCAATCCTCAGATTAGCTGCCCTTTCCTTAGCTTCGTACACTCTCCTCTGAGGGGACGTCATCCCTCTTTGAGAAGAGTTGTGAGAGCCATTGGTTTGAAGGGATCTGCCAGAGTCTCTTGACAGAGATCGGGCTCGTCCATTCCCAATGTTAAGCTGACCTGATAGTGGCCCCAGGGGTCCCCCAGTACCACTGTCATGCTTGCTTAAGTTGGACCTGCTTAGTCTAACGACTTCTACCTGTCCCTTATCTGCCTCATCCCCAGAGGGATCCTCATCCTCATCATCCTCCACATCTTCGTTCTCAGTTGCGAGGTGGATGAGGTCAGGATCGTCTCTGGTTCCCTCGAGGGGAGGCATGTCTCCTTCTGGATTAGAAGAGCTGGGAAGGATCTCAGCTTTTCTGGCATCATAAGTCTCCAAGAGACCAATCAGAAAGGACGTGGTGGGGTTAGACCCCTGCTTGATCTTCCGGGAGTGACACACCTGTCTTAACTCCTTGAAGCTCAGCACAGTATATCTCGAAGGGATGACCTGTGGAGGGTCAACTGACACAAGGGGCGACTCAGAGTTTCCTCCTTTGTCCGACATACTGTTTCTAGTGTGGTGTAAGTGATGCACCTACCTACACTATGTGTTTACCTACTGTTCCCTTGCTAAGAGTTGCAGCCAAGGTGTGCTAAGCCTTGAGGAGCTGCAACAGCTGGTTCAGTAGAACTCAGAGTATTCTAAGCTTTAGTTATATGTACTAACAGTACTTATGTGATCTTTCAACAAGATATTCTTAGGATACGTGTGGTAAAACAACAGCAAGCTCAAATCCCAACCGCTGCTCACCAATGTGAGAAGTTGGCCCGATATGCAACGTTCGCTATTCTAGCGACCGCTATGTATCGTTCCAACGACCCTTATGGTGTTTGGTTGTAAGTCAACCTATAGACCAGCTATCCTAGTAGCGTGGATACGAGCAGTCTAAGGCTAAAGACTCGAGAGGGCGCGTTAAGCCAGCTGTTTTACCATCACATACCCCTTGAACACCCAGTGAAAGGACACCACACAAGTGTTATGAAAATAAACAGTATATTTATTAAGAATCACAACAGCCCTGTACTCTTTATGAGGACAGGGTACTAAGCACAAACCAAATCTCTTAGGAAAATACTTCAAGTGCACAATTAAAACAAGTGTCCGAGGACACGGAAAGTTTAAGGTCTCGGGCGGACCCGATAAGGCAAGTCGGAAGCGAGGGACTCGGGACCCTAGAGTAAAGAGGCTATGCAGGCACCGAAATGCCGAGTTACCTAGCCACGAGGGCTGCGGCTGCACAAGTCTTACAGGCGTCGGGGTCTTCGCTGACGAGCCAGGAGCCGGAAGAAAAGGAGTTGCTGGCCGGCGACCAGTGATGAATAGTTCGTAGAGATCCAAGCCTGGATCAGAGATTGATGATACCTGAAAGCAGAGGGGACCAAGTTCGTACTACTAGCCAGTAGTCAGAGGGTACCAGGAAGGCACCGGTTGGCCGTCACCTCGACTAGGTGAGTGGGCGACGCTAGGCTCTGCAGTCTCACGGACCAGGAGGCGTTGTCGGCGACCACGGTGGAGGTACGAGCTGTCCCACGAAGGATGATGCTGTCGGCGTCGCTGGGCCCAGGATGGGGCAACAAGCCTTGGCAGATCTCAGGGCCACGTGGTGGGCCTAAGATGGCGTCTTGAGTGGACCAGGAGGGCCCGGGGTGCTTCTCGCAAAGATGGAAGCAAGGGCCAGTCTGGAGCAACCAGACTAGCAGTGTTGATTGTCGGATGTCGTCACAGAAGGGCACAAGCCAGCGGCTAGTGACCAGACAACGTGCTGAGCAGCGAGCAGAAGGGCCCCACGCAGATCGTGGAGATGCTGGGAGACTGCACTTCGGTGCTGGAGCGGCTCAGGGTCGGGGCTTCTCGGACCCCAGAGCACTCACCAGAGAATTGCTTCGATGGTCGTGCTGGTTAAGAGCGTGCAGGTTCTGATGATGGCCGGTCCCTCGAGGTCTCGTCGCACCCACAGATCACAGCTGAGCTGATGACGTGGGTAGAGGTCAGAGGTGCCAGGGAAGCCGGTTCTCGTCGAGCTGGGCCGTCGGATTCCTTGAGGAAGGACTTACAGCAAACCGCAGAGTTCTTAGATGGTGCCCGCTGATGCAGGGTGACTACTCCTTAGTCACAAGGGAGAAATCTTGAGAAGAGTCTTGAGTGTCCTTTCGTAGAAAGTAGTTCTTGATTCAAAGATGATCTAATTTGGAAGGGTCCCCGCTCCGGCCTTTATTCTAAAGAAAGGGGTGAGTACATGACTAGGTCCTGCCCTAAGGGTGGGACCAGGAAGGGGGGTAGTTACACCCCTCTCCCCCTGCCGGACTTTACCCAGGCCAGGGCTGGCGCCCCTGGAACTGGTTCTGACCGGCAGATGCGTAGTGAGCACCGGGGTGCCACTCCGCAGTCACCTTCTCGCAAAAGCCCTACCTACCCAGAATACACAAACCCTGTCTGGGACGGTGTGAACACCGCCCTCGACAGGAAACCCTTTGTCCAAGCTCTCCTCGCTGGAAGGACTCCCAGCAGCAGGAGGTCAGACTCGTGTCTGTGGTGGCAGCATCCATTTTGTGGAGCTGAGGCTTTAGTTAACTTTAACCGGGGTTCACAGTTACGTACATGTCGTGTCCCTCTAGAAGGGCGGAATGCTAACCTCGTCGCCAGAATTGGTGAGGGGGCAGCATCCCGATTCGTATGACACCTTACTCGACATGCCTTGATAACGCGACACCGAAGTTACTGATGTGGTACGCGTTATCATGGAACAGCCATTGGGTCTTGATTCCGCAAGCTGCAACCGGCTTGGCTCGGGCCAGAACCTAGTTCACACGAGCCCACGCACTCTGCCTTCAGGATTGTCAAAGCCTGCCATAGGAGTGACTGATAGGAACTCGGGTGTCCATTGTATGGTTAGATATAGAGCTACTATACCTAAAGCAAAGGGTGATTACACGACTTTGCCCCAGCTGTCATGCAGCCAGTTGTGTCAAATTTAGGAGGCCAGCCAGGGGTGGCATAATACATGCTGCAGCCCCTGGCGGCCCTGGGTACACCTATGCCCTGCGTTACGGGGTCTGATAAGGTGGCCCAGTACCAATTGGTAAATGCACCTAGGGTACATATCGTAATTTAGAAAGAGAACAGCCAGGCTGTGGGTCTGATTGGCAGGCCCACAGCCAGAGAAAGTCGTAAACCAGTGAAACAAAAGCAAAAAATCTTGGTGATCATAGGATTGCAGACCCTACTCTCCTACAATAGGTTTGGTGGAGATGCACTTATATGCTTTGATGAGGAGGAGTTCAAAGTGTCACAGAGAGCCTGGACAGCAGCTATGTGCTTGAGATACCAGATTTTGAATGGTACTATCTAGCAGCCCAACTACAAATATTGACACAGGCAGTAGCAAGGGAAATTAGAGGCCCTGAACATTGGAGGGGAAAGGGGCTACCGCGCCATGTTATATCCTTTATAGTTATACAGCAAAAACTAGACCTCAAAGAACTCTCTATAGAGGAAAAAACATTGAGATTGTGCTGGAATAGATCACAGCGTAAGGCAGGAGTAGTACACCCGTATGCTCCTGAAATCCTATTGGGCATGGCGACTGCGCTACCCCATGGAGGCGACTGGTCATCTCTTCAGGACTGGGAACAAGCGGGGATACAGGTGATTGGAGATTTGTATGAGGACGGGGAATTGATACCTTACCAGGCATTACAAGAAAGGTATGAACTGCCCAGGGGGGAAATCCTGATCCACATGGCCCTGATCCGTGCCTTAAAGATGCACTGGAAATGAGGAATAGCGGAACCCAAGACGACACTGGCGTGCCAATATACAATGATGGCGGCCGGGACTTTTAAGGCGGTCACATGTTTGTATTCCAGAATGTTGAATGAAGGACTAGCACCATTGGATACTTTGAGATTAAAATGGGAAGTAGGGATAGGGAAACCCATACCGGAGACAGTGTGGGAACAAATAGTATGCAGGGCTTGGAAAAGCACGAGGAACACCAGGTTTCAATTAATACATTTCTACATACTCCATAGGGCATACCTAACACCGGGCAAGATCAGGAAGTATTTCAAAGTGGAAGAAGCGGCCTGCCCTAGATGTACGAGAGCAGGGGTAGAGCTTGAGCATATGCTATGGGAGTGCCCCAAATTAGGGGACTATTGGGAGGAGGTAGGAGACACTTTGGGATCCATCACTGAGAGGCGATTGACCTTCGACCTAGCAACATGTGTACTGCACTGGTTCCCTCATACCCCTAAAACTAAGATTTCCAGTAAATTTATAGACATGGGGTTAATATTGGCAAAAAGAGAGATAACGAGGCACTGGAAATGAAATGACAGTCCCAGTAGCATGAGGTGGCAGGCTGAATTTATAAAATGGGCGCAAAGTGAGAGTACGTTCAGGTACCAGCAAGCAAGAAGATTTAATAATGATAAGGCACTGGACACCGCAAATGCATGGGAAACATTGGTCCAAGCGTTAATGGATTACCATGTTGATGAGGACTCAGAGCACGACACCGAGGTTTGAGGGAGGCTTCCACATCCACAGGTATACAGAGAAATATGACTGATGATAACTGTACTAGGAACTGAAACTGGAATGAGGCCTGCAGTGATGCACACGGGTGAGAAGGGGGGGGGGTAGCTTGAAGGGAGTTGGGAATGATTTGTTTATGATTGCAGTTTGTGAGACGAAATATATGATATGGAAATATGTAGATCATCTGGACATCCTGTGGAAACACCACCACTGGTAGCTCGGAAGGGGTACTGAGGGGATATAGGGACATATGAGTACAGATGTTGATAAAGTGATATTGTTTTCCTTTAGATGCATGTATGAAACTAATAAAATATGTTAAAAAAAAAATGAAGCACTTCTGTAGAGTACGATTGCTTTCAAGCCGTCTTCCTAGTGTACGTCTCACCCCTTGCACTTAATGTTGCTCTGTTACCCAACTGATTTTTTTTGCCCTCCTCTCTCTTACACTCGCCCATGTGCTTCTGCACATTACTTTCCTCCACCCATGCATTCCATGTTGCTTCCCCCAAACCTCCCTTGTTGCTTTTACACCTGCCCTCCCCTGTTGCGTCTGCATACTTTACAGCCACCCCCATAAACGGTTTGACGTTCCCTTGTGCTGCTTCAACATTTCCAACCACTATGCCCTGTGTTGTTTCGCCGTAAGCCCCCCACAATCCTTACATTGTTTTAACTGTCTCACCCACCCTCCCCCAAATTCCGTCTGCTTCCACCACCCACTTTAAAAAAAACTTTTGCTAGTTTTATTTTCTTCTTGGTTACCAATTCAACAAGGCTTGATAACTAAAAAGAAAAAAAAGTGCTAGTCTTATTTTGTCTTTGCCCACATGTGGCATGTGGCCGAGTCAAAGGGTTTTTTGTTTTTTAACTTTAGCCATGAACAACACTTGCACATGGTGGGCATTGTATGGGGAAACCTTTGCCAATAGATCACAAAGGTGATACCTATACGCTATGCCAATGCTTGTTAACAAGACTATGCTGTCTTTTTCAACTTTCATTAGCAAATTCAAAAAGAGGGGGGTAGAGGGATATGCTAGGTTCATCCTCCTATTCTAGTAGTAGACACAAAAAATCAGAGATCACGGATAAATAACCTAGCTGTAGAGGTACATTATCATCAATGTGATGAATGTAATCTACAAAAGAAAAAAGTCCTTTCTTGAGTCCCCTCACCCACCGGTGTTTCCCCATGGTGATATGCTTCATCATAGGGGCCATCCCAACCCTTTGCAGGTTGAGGCGTGCTGCGACTTGCGAGGATACGAAGGAGCACTGTAGTGAGGAACTATGTGTAGTTCAGTGGTGTATGTGGAGTGGAGTGATTTAAAAATACCTAACTAGTGGGAAAAAATATTTTTATTTTTGCTCCTAGTTGATACATAAAAACGGGGTGGGTCTCTAGGTTAGCCTGGTTTGCAATGAGTCAGGGGTTCTAGTAGAGGCTCAACATGTTTCAAGCTTTCCCCAAAGCTCTTCTTCAGGACGCCACAGAGTTCAGCCCTGCGTGTACCATTCCAAAGGTGCAGTGATAAAGTGATATTACAAATGCTGTCTAATAAGCATTAGCTCAAAAATATACATACAACATTTAATAATGTTCAGTAGGTATCTGAAATGAAGGAAAACAACAATGTTAAGAATAAACATCCTGCCTATAGCAGGTCCGATAAGAAATACTTCAGATCCCCAATTGTAGTGCCTAGAAGGGACAACAAATGTGTCATGCGCCAAGCTGTACATGTACTGTAGAAATGCCTGTTGAAACAAAACACCCACCGCCTGCAAGCCTGAATAGGAAAAAGCGCTGTGATTCAGTGCACGGTGTCTCAGTAGTTGTTTAAAAGTAAGCGTTTTTAGCAAAAGATCGATCCTCGTGATAGTGCCACACAATAAATACAAGACATTAACAAACATCAAACATGACAAACATACTTTTCAAAAGGCAGTGCTATGCCTCATGGTCGAAAGAGGGGGCAAGAGAGTTCCACTGGAATTCTAAAAAAAACAGAAGAGAAAGGCTGATTACCATTCCGTAGGTAGTGGGCTCCTCTCATGTGTCAGCCCAGGCAGTACTGTGTTTGGGAAGACACAGTTTGCCCCGGGTCTGTTTTCCTGAAAAGGAACGGACTTACTTGAATAGTTTCTCTCTTGGCTGGATACCTGCTTGGGTTCCCTCGAGACCGCATGTTAGCGTCTCACTGACGGGAATCGGTATAAGAGGAAGTGCTACGGCTTAGTCATGTTAGAATGACTAGAGCGGTGACTTCACAAAATGGCCGCCGCTAACTGGGCTAATGGAGTGTCCCTGTTGGGGGTCTCGTTTGTGAAACAAAAATCAACAACAGACAGCATACATAACTAAACAGTGAATGAGTGATTTAAAAACGGAGAAGGCAATACCTGAGATATATGTGGGAAATAAAATCAATCTGTAGTCATGAAAAGGGTGCTGTTTACCCTGCAGATGGAATTTGCACAGGTCACTTATTGGGGTTTTGTGACAGCAATAAAAAGTTAAATAGTTATCTTTGTTTTAAGCACAATGTATATTTGCTATGTTGCTACCTGTGGTGACAGATCAGTAGCTTATGGTTTGCGCAGACCCTAATCAATGTTAATATCTCAAAATTGAGATTTAAAAAGGGGTCATCCAAACTGAGAGGACAAGGTGTGCCCTCTGGTTGTCAAAGGGTGCTGTTTACCCTACAGAGGGAATGCACAGGTCACTTATTGGGGTTTCTGACCGCTACAAAAAGTTTTTGGAGCGTGTTTGGTTTGTACTGAAAAGGTTTCATTTAGGGAAGTGTCCCCATGAAATAGTATCATTAAGACCCTGGCTGTCATTGCGCAAATTGAACACCCAACATTGCTCCTTTTCCAGGAGTCGTTTTTCAAGGTTGTCAATGTTCTTTATATGTTCAAGGATCACCCATTTCATGTCATTTGGAGTGTGTTGTTTTTCAATTAAATGTGATGTCATTTTGGTGGTGTTCCTTTTGCACCTAATGTTGCTGCGATGTTCGACAATTCTCGTGCTTGCTTTTCTTGTGGTCATCCCTATGTAATGTAGGTTACAGGTACACGTGATCATGTATACCACCCCCGATGTATTGCAATTGGTGAAGATGCAAATTTCCCAAGTCAGGGGTAGTGTTCGTGTGGCAAAGTTTGTAGGGTTCTTTGTCCATTTCCTTTCGGTTCATTCTTGGGGCGAGTGTGAACCAGGTAGTCCCTTAGGTTTTTCCCTTTCCTGTGGCTGAACATTGGCTTCGAAATGTCTAGGTTACCGCTGTTCAGAGTTTACCAATGTTTCTTTATGATCTTTGTTACTTTGTCAGATGCGATGTTGTAGGTGGTGATACATATTGGTCTTTTTTCTGTTATCATCCCTTGTTTATTCTTAGGTTCTAAGAGAGCCTCTTTGTGATTGTTGGTAGCTCTTTTTGGGCTTTGGAGACTAGCTGTTTGGGATAGTGCTGAGCTATAGGTTTCTCTGAGAGGTCTTTAGCTTGGATGTTGTAGTCTTCTCTTGCTGTGCAGTTGCGTCTCAATCGCAAGAATTGGCCGAACAGCAGATTTTCTTTCAGTTGTCTGGGGTGGAAGCTGTTGTAGATTAGTAGACAGTTCCTGGCTGTTGGTTTAAAATGAGTGGTTGTACTCAACATGCCATCAGTGGCTGTGATGTTGAGGTCCAAGAAGACCAATAGGGACCTACTCATAGTGTAAGTGAATTTGAGAAAGGGGTCTTGGAGGTTTAACCAATCAATGACGTTTTTGGCTTCTTTTTCAGTCCCTTCCAAGATCATCAGTTGAAAACCCATGGGTGTATCATACACCAAGACATGTGATACTTGAATGCTGCCGCCTGGCCCTGACTGAAAATTATTTCAAATTTGAAGACACACTGTTCCGCCAAGTGCATGGTACCAGCATGGGCAGCACTTTCGCGCCGAGTGTAGCGGGACTTTATGTCCACCACTTGGAAAAACAGAAAATCCTCAATGAGTCCAACCACACAGTAAATATCTGAGACTCTGGAAACGATACACCGATGATGTATTACTGATCTGGGAAAGGACTGAAATAGAAGCCAAAAACGTCATTGTTTGGTTAAACCTCCAAGGCCTCTTTCTCAAATTCATTTGCACTATGAGTAGGTCCCAATTGGTCTTCTTGGACCTCAACATCACAGCCACTGATGCCATGTTGAGTACAAGCACTCATTTTAAACCAACAGCCAGGAACTGTCTACTAATCTACGACAGCTTCCACCCCAGACAACTGAAAGAAAATCTGCCTTTCGGCCGATTCTTGAGACTGGTACGCAACTGCACAGCAAGAGAAGACTACAAAATCCAAGCTAAAGACCTCTCAGAGAAACTTATAGCAAGACACTATCTCAAACAGCTAGTCTCCAAAGCCAAAAAAAGAGCTGCCAACAATCACAGAGAGGCTCTCTTAGAACCTAAGAATAAACAAGGGGTGATAACAGAAAAAAAGACCAATATGTTTAACCACCTACAGCATTGCATCTGACAAAGTAACAAAGATCATAAAGAAACATTGGCGGACTCTGAACAGCGGCAACCTAGACATTCCGAAGCCAATGTTCAGCCACAAGAAAGGGAAAAACCTAAGGGACTAGCTAGTTCACACTCGACCCAAGAATGAACCAAAAGGAAATGGATAAAGAACCCTCCAAACTTTGCCAAACGGACAATACCCCTGCAGAAACTGCAGTATTTGCCACCTGACTACAGCCACAAAGAAAGTTGAATTCAATAACAAAAGGACTTGGGAAATTTGCAACTTCACCAATTACAATACATCATGGTGGTATACATGATCATGTGTACCTGCAACCTACATTACATAGGGATGACCACAAGAAAAGCAAGCACGAGGATTGTCAAACACTGCAGCAACATTAGGAGCAAAAGGAACACCACCAAAATGACATCACATTTCATTGAAAAACAACACACTCCAAATGACATGAAATGGGTGATTCTCGAACATATAAAGAACATTGATAACTTTGAACAACGACTCCTGGAAAAGGAGCAACGTTGGGTGTTCAATTGAGCTCTGACAGCCAGGGTCTTAATGATACCATTCCATGGGGACACTTCTCTAAATGAAACCTTTTCAATACAAACCAAACATGCTCCAAAAACATTTTGTAGCTGTCAGAAACCCCAATAAGTGACCTATGCATTCCATCTGTAGGGTAAACAGCACAGTTTGAAAACTAGAGGGCACACCTTTTCCTCTCAGTTTTAATTACCCCCTTTTTAATTTCAATTTTGAGATATTAACATTGAGTAGGGTCTGCGCAACATATCAGCTACTGATCTGTCACCACGGGTAGCAACATAGCAAATATACATTGCGCTTAAAACAAAGATAACTATTTAACTTCTTATTGCGGTCACAAAACACCAATAAGTGACCTGTGCAAATTCCATCTGCAGGGTAAACAGCACCCTTTTCATGACAACGTATTGATTTTATTTCCCACATATATCTCAGGTATTGCCTTCTCCCTTTTTACATCACTCATTCACTGTTTAGTTATGTCTGGTGTCTGTTGTTTTTTGTTTCACAAACGAGACCCCCGACAGGGACTCTCCATTAGCCCATTTAGCGGCGGCCAATTTGTGAAGTCACCGCTCTAGTCATTCTAACATGACTAAGCAGTAGCACTTCCTCTTATACCGCTTCCCGTCAGAGAGACGCTAACATGCGGTCTCGAGGGAACCCAAGCAGGAATCCAGCCAGGGGAGAAACTATTCAAGTGAATCTGTTCCTTTTCAGGAAAACAGACCCAAGGCAAACTGTGTCTTCCCAAACACAGTACTGCCCGGGCTGAAACACGAGAGGAGCCCACTACCTACGGAATGGTAATCAGCCTTTCTCTTCTGTTTTTTTTAGAATTCCAGTGGAACTCTCTTGCCCCCTCTTTCGACCGTGAGGCATAGCACTGCTTTTTGAAAAGTATGTTTGTCATGTTTGATGTTTGTTAATATCTTGTATTTATTGTGTGGCACTATCACGAGGATCGATCTTTTGCTAAAACGCTTACTTTTAAACAACTAGTGGGACATTGTGCACTGAATCACAGCACTTTTTCCTATTCAGGATTACAGGCGTACAGTGTTTTGTTTCAACAGGCATTTCTACAGTTCATGTACATCCTGGCGCATGACACGTTTTTTGTCCCTTCTAGGCACTACAATTGGGGAACTGAAGTATTTCTCATGGGACCTGCTATAGGCAGGATTTTTATTTTAACATTGTTGTTTTTCTTCATTTCAGATACCTACTGAACATTATTAAATGTTGTATGTATATTTTTCAGCTAATGCTTGTTAGACAGCATTTGTATTATCACTTTATCACTGCACCTTTGGAGTGGTACACGCAGTGCTGGTCCCTGTGGCGTCCTGAAGAAGAGCTTTGGGGAAAGCTTGAAACATGTTGACCCTCTACTAGGACCCCTGACTCATTGCAAACCAGGCTAACCTAGCGACCCACCCGGTTTTTATGTATCAACTAGGAGCAAGAATAAAAATAATTTTGCCCACTAGTTAGGTATTTTTAAATCACTCCACTCCACATACACCACTGCACTACACATAGTTCCTCACTACAGTGCTCGTATGTACCTCGCAAGTCGCAGCACGACTCAACCCGCAGCGGGTTGGTATGGCCCCTATGATGAAGCATGTCACAGTGGGGAAACACCGGTGAGCGAGGGGAGTCAAGAAAGGACATTGTTCCATTCTAGATACATTCATTACATTCATGATAATCTACCTCTACAGCTAGGTTCTTTATCCATGATCCCAACTTTAATTAGCAGTCATTAATCACTAAGGCAGCTGTAGAAAACATTTTTAAAAACTTCTATTTTATATTGCTTTTTTAAGAATGTACGGAAAAAAAGGAAAGAAATACTGACTTTATGTGATTTTCCTACATTTTCACAAAAAAACAGGTCATGCCGGTACAAAATGGCTAGGTGTCATGTCAACCCTACTCAGGAATGAAAAGGGGGCTTGTAAACCTGGGGTTGCTCCGCTGAAACAAAATCAGAGATCTGTAACATGTGTCCATTTTACATTGTGGTTGACTGACCAATTGAGGCTGGGTCATCAAGACTACTGGTCTGAAGAAGGTCAAAGTTTGGGACTTTCAGGTAACTTTTGGCAGAGGTCATATTTAATCTGCGAATGGTCAACGGAAAGGTACCTGGCAACCTTCCATGCTGCATTGGTCTTTTACTTGTCATTACAGTTGCTTTACTGTTGCTTCGTTCCTCAACTGTATTACTTTCTTCCCCTTCAAGTTCCTCAGGTATTTGACTTCTGGCCTGCCTTTCACTCTGATTCTTGGTCCTGTTTTGGCTTTGATGCTTTCTCTGTGCCTTGTTCCTGTTTATATTAATTCCAGAAGAGTCCCTAAAAGAGCTAATGAAACCTTTGACCCAGCTTCGACTTGTGTTGTCTTAGGTTCACAGTGGAACACTATTTTGCAGTCGATAAGCAACATCTCTAGTAACATCCAACCGCTATGGACATAATGATGTTTAATGCTAAATATATCTGTGCTTTATTTATACTTAGTGCACGTCTAACCTGCCTGAAAGTCTGTGACCACACTACTGTGAAAGATCTTTACCCTGTGAGAGTTTTGCTTGAGAAGACTGAAGTAATGCCTGTCTCTTCTCTCCCTCTTTCCCATCCCCCCTCCTGTCCACTTTTTCGTTCTGTTCTCCATAATCTCATTCTTACAGGGAGAAACATATTCTGCTTGTTGTTATCAAAATCTGCATTTGCAAATGCTGATAAGGAGTGCGTTTGATGGGCTCAATTCCTGCTTGTTGTTCATTTTCTTGTGCTGCTCGTGGCCCCTCCTAATAACTTCTTTTGGGCATTTAGTGTCAGATGTATTTGGCAGGGCAAGTGGTATGCGTTCTGTGATGTAATCAATCCGGAAACTTTATAGCTTTCAATATCTTTAAGATTTGGTTTTGTGTTCTGCTTCACTTGGATGGGGTTGACCCTTGTGCATTTGTTAGGGTGCTTAATAACCAAGACAGGAGAAGGGTTCCACAAGAATCTATTTATCATGAAGAGAAGCTAGTTGCAAGGAATCTTTATTCTTTTCTTGATAACCCAATATCAAAATCTGCACGGAAGGCAGTGCCATCAAAATTTAAGTCAATTGCTTCCGAAATTGGCACCTTATTAGCTACAAGTTATATCAGATACTTTAACTTAGACTTTTAGAGGTAGAGGGACATGTCATTTGCATGAAACCTCGTGATGAGCAGGAGAGGTTTGGCAAATAATGTCAGACAACTTTAGTCTGCACACATTGTTAAGTACATGACCAAACTAAAGAATGTCTCTCTTGCACAGTCTCCTTCCAACTGATCTCTGAGTCAGTCTTTGTGATGGCCAGAGACTCTCAGTTGCCGCATGAGTTTGACCATAGGTCAAGTGAGTGGTACCCTAATTCGAATATATTGAGTGGAGCAAGGCAACGCCCAGCCGTGTTCCTGAGTGAACAATATTCTGATGATGATGAATTGATGATGATGATAACAAGGGCTAAGACCCATCCTTTGATATTGACACCAAGTTTGATTTGGTCTGAAAGGAATTTCACCCTGGTGGTTGGTCCCATCCCCCTAAAAGGCAGGTATTCTATATTTCATAGAGAAAGAGAAAAAGTCAGTGAAATTCAGGTGGAAATACTTGATGCAAATGGTCGGCCAATATTTGATCTTATCATTGCTTCAATATCTCAATTCATCTGAATGGGATTATCTGGAATATGTGATATCCATAGTAAACATGAGGTTGGCTTCACAGAAAAGTATATAAGTTAAATTGGTAGCTGAATGCCTTTTGCCTTTAATTCTAGACAAGGTAGCAGTTGCCCAGCCCTAGACCCCAAGATGACCTCCTACTTATCCACAAATAGATAGGCATGGGTGTCCTCTCCAGACCGGATCTTCTACACTGTGAGTCTCCTGCTTAAATCCTTACTTAGACATCACAATTCGTGACCTTGCCAGAAAATACAGGTTTCCTAGCCAGAATAGTGAATTAAAATCTTGCTTTTGTTAACCCCTTCAGTGCTGCGCGAATTCCGCTGCGGTGCTGAAGGTTCTAAAGAACCTATGGACTCATGACGGAACGGTTCCGTCATGAGCACAGGCCAACCGACGCTCATGACGGAACCGTTCCGTCATGAGCACCGAAGGGGTTAAAGAAACAAAGGTGAATATTATCCATCCTCTTTTGCTGTGTTCCCCCATCCATGTTTAAAAGTATATGAGTAAATGTTTCATTTGTTTTTTCCTAGTCCCTGTTTCCAAGACTCTGAATGCCTCCTAAGGACTTCGCAGTAGATCACGGAGAATCTTGCAGGATGATTTATTGTACAGATAGATGTAGAGAATTCAGCCTAAATACATGAAGCTGTTTTCTCCAATTTTGTTTATAGTTGGATCCAAAATGTGCATTACAAATACATATATTCAAGTAATGTTAGCTGTTTTCTCCTTGTTGAGATTCGCGTTATTATTTGTTTTCTTCACAGACTATGATTATGCTTCTGCATCAAGAAAAGAGGAAGTGAATACAATAAAACTGTTTGAAATGCATACTGTGTAAAACTGATTGGTTGCCTCTTTCATATTTGCCCGCAAGAGTTATAGGATATGCAGTTTTGTGTTGCATATTGCTGCTATTAATGAAATAGCAACTTAAGAGAAAATATACTATTCTTCTCTGCGTCTTTCATAAAACCAGGATATCCTTTGCTACTCTAGCTACGAATATATTTTTATTTCAAATACATCAGTAACTAAATATAATAAATATGCGAATCAGTGCACCTTAAAAGTCATTAGCAATATTTTCCTGCTTTTTTTAATACATTAATTATGCTCCGTGTGTCACTGGTTTACAGGGCTCCTGCCAAGGTCAGAAGAGCCATCTTGAAAGGGTAGTGTGTGCCGGTTTTTTGGTACTATGACCTGGGATGGGACCAGAAAACCCAGCCTGCACACACTGACCCTTTCAAACCGGGCCACCAGGCATTGCCCAGGTGTCTAACAGGCCAGACAACACAGATAATTCTAGGGAGAAAAATTCAACGTCCACAATATTCAGTTATCAGAAGACACTTATAAAGTAAGAATTGGGCAACCTATCGTTTGAGCAAACGTTCTTATCTGTGCAATACAAACAAGTTATGTCATATACATGCTCCCCACTTTGTAGAGTCCGTTCTCTAATAAAAGTGGAATAAATCTTTTTGTGTGTGTGTGTTTTATATAGCGCGAACTAGACCCGGAGGTATGAGAGCGCTGTACCTGATCAACAGTTACCTTACATACAGACGCGCATATTTTTTAGGTTTCGCCTGGCGTCCACTGCGCAGCAGTGTTCGCGCAGGTGAAATCTTATGTTAGACAGTAAGGGCTTTGTCCCGCCTCTCTCTTCCATTGGCTAGCTCCATAAATGGAGGCTAGCCATTGCAAGAGATGGTTGTCAATCACTCTTTCCCCCGTCACGACGCGATTCGTGGGCGTTTCTGTCTCTTTTTTTAAGTCCCGCCCCCACACCCTCCCTCTCGCTGAGGAGTTATCCCGCCCTCCTCGCGCCGTCAGCGATCCATTTGTTCCCGCCTCCTCCCTGTTGTCCATGTTCTCTATCCTCCCCTTCCCGTTGTTGTGCCTTGTTTATCCCCCGCCCTCCCTCCCGTTGTCCGTGCCTTCTTCCTCCTGCCCGCCCGCTTACTGACCACACCCTCCCTCTCGCCGAGGAGTTATCTCGCCCTCCTCGCGCCGTCAGCGATCCATTTGTTCCCGCCTCCTCCCTGTTGTCCATGTTCTCTATCCTCCCCTTCCCGTTGTTGTGCCTTGTTTATCCCCTGCCCTCCCTCCCGTTGTCCGTGCCTTCTCCCTCCCGCCCGCCCGCTTACTGACCATGCCTCCTCCCTCCCGCCTGCCCACTGTCCGTGCCTCCTCCCTCCCGCCCGCTGTCCGTGGCTTTGTTTTTTTTCCTACGTTGTTCGTGGTGTCCCCCCTCCAACCAATGTGGTTGGCTCTCCCGACTGGCGAACGATCTCCTTCCTGCCCGGACCCTTGCTCCAGCTTTGTGCGAGCTGGGAGGTGCGTGCCACTCCTGGGTAGTCAAAGGGAGCTAAGGGGGTGCTCGAGAGAAGAGGCGGAGCACTAGAGCGTCCGAGCAGGGGGCAGTGTAGATACCGCTCATTGAATGGGCCTCCTGCACTATCTGTGCAGTACAGGCGGGAGTGCCTGGTTCGGGAAGGGAGGCAGGGCAGCCACAGCTGTAACAGCCCCTATTGGGTCTGAACTGACGTGTTGAATGGGGCTGCGCGTATGAGAGAGGCTGGGGCCCAGTTTCTCCACGAAAAGAGGGGAGGGGTGCAGCAATAGCTGTGTACCTCCTTATCAGCCCATGTCGGATCCGATATTATGAATGCGGCTGCGTGGGTGGAAGAGCCAGGACCAGGTTATTGTCCCATGAGCCTTAGGAAAATGGGTGACTTCGTATCTGACATGTGGCTGACCGTCCCCCAACCCCGCTTGTTCATTGTGAAATGTTTACTCGCCATTGTCCAGCTCGTGGCCTCCCTGCACAGCATGTCGTGCTGGTCGCCACTCTGAGACACCGGCCCCCGGCGTACCTTTACCGTGGCGGCTATATTAAATGAAGCGAGCTGATCGCACGTGTTAACGTAAAGTCTTGTCCAGGCTTCACGTTTTACTCCAAGCTTCTAGAAGTCGAGTGACTTTTCCATTCCATGTCTGCTACTGCTGTGTTGAGCACGTCTTGAACACCTCATCCAGTACTATCGGGTGTGCTGCAGGGAACTAGTGCACCATATATTGCACCAGCTGAACAGGACGTGCTCTCACCAAATGCGTCTCTCTCTCTCTCTCCCTCGCTTGCCTGCCCAAGGTGTACTTCGCAAGCCCTTTCCCATAATTTGATTTTATGCAGGAGAACGAGCAGGGGAAAATTGTAAAGCCACAGTCCTGCAAGGTCACTGGGCTTAAACGGAGGCTTTGATTTGGATCTGTGTGGCGTGTAGGATTTGCAATAAGACATCTGTTTACGCTACGCGGGGCGATGTCTAACTTCCATTTCTGTGTCCGTGTGCCCCTCTGGGTTTGATGACACGCACACACACCTCTCTGAATAGAAGACATCTGTCACCTGCGTCATTCGCATACGCCAAGTGTCAGCAGGCCTTTAACTCCACAAGAATGCTGACCAGATAAATGAACAACCTTGTCCGTCTCGAGGACAGGGTTGGCGTGCAGTGGCCGTGGTAAGAGAGCATGTACCGGAAAACTTCAGGGCCCATGAAGAAATCCACAGAGTACTCCAAAGGGAATTTGAGGTGCTGTCTAGAATAGACTGTGTACTTGCTATGTTTGTATATTGAATTACCATGGCCAGGTGGAATTTAGAGAATATTGCCCATGAAGGAATAACATTGTGGAGACTGCGACACCCAGTGCTTGCTTGACCCCCCTTGTATAACTAACGTGACTCGTTATTCTGGATGGTTATGTCCCATACTGGGAGCAGGGCAAGGCAGTTGGCTGTAGCGAACTACTTACTGGGAAGTTTCACAGTTATCGTTCTGCCGAATTTGCTTGTTGGATGTGATCTTTAGGGTACAGGCAAATTTTTGTAAATTTTTTTTATTCTTACTATATGTAGTTTGTACTGCAATTGAGGGACTGAATCAGGGCCCGTATTGCAACCCCTGCACCGGAGACCCGCTCAGGGTTCACCGCAAACATGACGTCTCCTAGGACTCCGCTGGCCACCGTGAGCGAGAAGGATACCCCAGAGCAGGTGAGCTGGGAGCGAGATTGACTTCCGGGCAGGAAAGGGTGCACCTTCCGACCTGCCCCCTCCCCCTTGTGCTCTCTGCCTCTTTCTGTACCTCAGTCCTGACGAACCTTATGGTTGTTAGTCCACCTTCAAATCCCGGGCTTTGACCAGTCGTGTACCTACCTGCCTCTTCAGACCTCCTCCCTTGACAGTGGTGTCACTATTTGCGGATTTTAGGATGGTACGAACTGAATCACAGATAAACAGTGTGTGTGTGTGGGGGAGCTCTGTGTGTGGGGGGGCTCTGTGTGTGGGGGGGCTCTGTGTGTGGGGGGGCTCTGTGTGTGTGGGGGGGGCTCTGTGTGTGTGTGGGGGGGCTGTGTGTGAGGGGGGCTGTGTGTGTGTGGGGGGCTCTGTGTGTGTGGGGGGGCTCTGTGTGTGTGGGGGGCTCTGTGTGTGGGGGGGGCTCTGTGTGTGTGGGTGGGCTCTGTGTGTGTGTGAAGGGGCTCTGTGTGTGGGGGGCTCTGTGTGTGTATGGGGGGCTCTGTGTGGGTGGACTCTGTGTGGGGGGGCTCTGTGTGTGTATGTGAGGGGCTCTGTGTGTGTGGGGGGCTTTGTGCATGTGGGGCTCTGTGTGTATGGGGGGCTCTGTGAGGGGGGCTCTGTGTGTGTGGCTGTGTGTGTGTGTGTGGGTGCAAATGCAATAGGTCTCGCATTTGCGAGAGATTAAGCTATTGTCATTGTAAATGACAATGCCATTTATTTATCTGTTTTCAAAACCAACACATAAATAAAAATGTTGTCATTTACAATGCCAATAGCTCTAACTTTGGCAAAGGCGAGACCGTTGCATTGTAAATGCTTGTTTTACTAGGTACAGGGAGATTAAGTGACTTGTCCAGAACCACAGAATGTTGAGCGCCCCTGCCGAGACTCGAGCCCTGTTCCCCACCTCTGAGATCTGCCACCCTGGCCGTTACGCCACATTCTCTCCCAATATATAGGTTATAGGAAATTATTTTTTTCTATCATTATGAACAATATCTCCCTTCCGGGACACAGCCTGTGCACTACCCCTCATCCCCCCACACTCAACGTTCTACTCTATTAACCTGCCAAGCTACTTCTATTTGCATAGCTCACTTCTTTCACTGAGGTAGCTTCTTAGCGCAAGCAGGCTGCTCAGGCTGCTCAGGCTGCACGTGTGACACCTGGAGTGTGGCCTCAATCGGAGAAAGTAAAATGCAGAAAAACAACCAGTTCAGCAGTCAGGCGAGCAACGCCCATTGGGCTGAAAGGGCATTAGAAATCCCCCCCTCCCCACCCCCCACCATGTGTGGCAGCCCGGGATGAGACAGCTTCCCGGGCACATACACAGCCGCACCCGAGCACTTCACAGGTCTTTAAAAGACCATTTGCTTGCTAATGAGACTTGTTGTTCTTTCACCCCCCCCCCCCTGAAATTTGGCTCTAGTGCTAATATATACCTGAATTAGTCAAGTAAAGCTGCCGTTCCCAGAATCCGGATCAACACGTTCTTTGACTCTTTAATGGCGTAAAAGAAACGGCCAGAAATAAAATCTGCGGTCGCTACTACTCCTACGCCGACGTTTCCATCTCTAAGTGGCAGCGTTTGCAAGCATCGGCCCTAGATCTCTGGTCTCTGCAGCTGCTCCCACTGGGTCACGTGGCCTCGCCGTGGGACAGGACGCCGCATCCCGACACCGACTCCTGAGCAGATTGCTGTCCGAGCAGAAAATAATCATCACATGCGAAGCGCGCCGCCTCGCGCCGGTCTGACCGAGCAGCAGCTGCGGCAATCCTGCTTCATTTTACCGTTGAAATCAAGTTTACCACCGCTGGCTGCGAGGAGAGAGGGAGGGGTGGGCTGAGCTGAGCAGCACCCGTACCACATGCACCTTGCACCCGCTGGCGCCCTATTCGAGTGCAGAGGGACTCGCCTTTCCCTGCATCAACATTGCAGAGCTGCGGTGCATGCTAGCGGCAGTGAGACGTATTTGTTTCACTTCTGCAGACGACGGACAAATGGCAGCAGTCCCCGCTTCACAGGAGCACGCGCTGAGCGGGAGGCAGGCCGTCCCACAGAGGTGCCATTGTGTGACTGTGTTATCAAGTTAACACTTGACGCATATCAATTAGCTGGCGAGGCGCTGTTCTATGACGAGGAAGCACGGTGTAGCTTTAAGAGTCTGCCACAGTTTAGATGTTGGTTTACACAATTGCTGTTCCCCGACCGGTGATGTAGATAGTAAAGCCCTGTACTCACCCCATCCTTGTACTTGGTGCCGCCCTGCCGCCGCCGCTGCTCACTGTGCGAGGTCCCGGCCGGGAGCGGCTGGCCCGCGTGAGTGAGAGATCAGCACAGCACCGACGTATATTATTCATGAGCTGACCTCATTAGCCTGGGAGGAGGTCCCGGGTAGCTCGAGGGGGCAGCCGGGGTCAGGAAACAGAAAGGATCGAGTCTGGGAGACTGGCGGCTCCGGTGCCACCCCCTTGAGACCAGAGCGGGTAAGCGGCATTATGCAAGCAGGCAGGAATGCTGCGACTGAGAAGCCCGGCCTCACTTGGGACCTATGAGCAACGATTGCCTAAAATGTAATAATGGCAGGTCCCTCGTTTTAACTTGCATTGCCTTTTGCTTCAATTGTACTGCTAGAAGCGGCAGTCTAGGGGCAGGTGCATGTATGTATATACATTTGTGTGATAAAAACATGTTTCTATGGCCCTCTTTCACATCAAGGCCAAACAATAAAGAAAAGGGACACACATTCAGGACATGCATTATTAGTAGTACTATTTAACAACAAGGGGTGGTGATGGACAGAGTTTCTTAATTAAGCAGAATACTCTCACCCAGTCAAGAGATCAGGGCTAGATCCAACACCGTTTTTTAGCTCACTGCACCATCCCAGCTCAGAACCTGGCTATATGCAAATTAGTCTGTTCCTGTCCCAGTGCATGATGGGAACAGGGCAAACCAAACTACCAAGCCAATTCTTACACTGGGAAGGAAACAAGCTTCCGGGGACCGGTTTCTGGCATTTCAGCCGTCGTCGGCCCGACTTGCTTGAATCCTGATGGTGCAATGAGCAAGGGACTCACATCTGAGTATACCCTTCCACACTTAGGGTGGACAAAATATTTAACAACAAGGGGTGGTGATGGACAGAGTTTCTGAATTAAACAGAATACTCTCACCCAGGGTGTGGCAGGGTATACTCAGACATGAGTCCCTTTCTCACTGCACCATCAGGATTCAAGCAAGCCGGGCCGAAGAAGGCTGAAATGCCAGAAACCGGTCCCCGGTAGCTTGTCTCCTTTCTGGTGAAGAATTGGCTTGGTAGTTTAGTCTGCCCTGTTCCCATGATGCACTGGGCCAGGGACAGACTGATTTGCATATAGCCAGGTTCTGAGCTGGGATGGTGCAGTGAGATAAATAACGGTGATGGATCAAGCCCTGATCTTTGGACTGGGTAAGAGTGGTCTGCTTAATTCAGACACTCTGTTCATCACCACCCCCTTTTCTGAATCGTTTTTGGCCACTATAGGTGTGGCAGGGTATACTCAGACATGAGTCCCTTTCTCACTGCACCATCAGGATTCAAGCAAGCCGGGCCGAAGAAGGCTGAAATGCCAGAAACCGGTCCCCGGTAGCTTGTCTCCTTTCTGGTGAAGAATTGGCTTGGTAGTTTAGTCTGCCCTGTTCCCATGATGCACTGGGCCAGGGACAGACTGATTTGCATATAGCCAGGTTCTGAGCTGGGATGGTGCAGTGAGATAAATAACGGTGATGGATCAAGCCCTGATCTTTGGACTGGGTAAGAGTGGTCTGCTTAATTCAGACACTCTTTTCATCACCACCCCCTTTTCTGAATCGTTTTTGACCACTATAGGTGTGGCAGGGTATACTCAGACATGAGTCCCTTTCTCACTGCACCATCAGGATTCAAGCAAGCCGGGCCGAAGAAGGCTGAAATGCCAGAAACCGGTCCCCGGTAGCTTGTCTCCTTTCTGGTGAAGAATTGGCTTGGTAGTTTAGTCTGCCCTGTTCCCATGATGCACTGGGCCAGGGACAGACTGATTTGCATATAGCCAGGTTCTGAGCTGGGATGGTGCAGTGAGATAAATAACGGTGATGGATCAAGCCCTGATCTTTGGACTGGGTAAGAGTGGTCTGCTTAATTCAGACACTCTGTTCATCACCACCCCCTTTTCTGAATCGTTTTTGGCCACTATAGGTGTGGCAGGGTATACTCAGACATGAGTCCCTTTCTCACTGCACCATCAGGATTCAAGCAAGCCGGGCCGAAGAAGGCTGAAATGCCAGAAACCGGTCCCCGGTAGCTTGTCTCCTTTCTGGTGAAGAATTGGCTTGGTAGTTTAGTCTGCCCTGTTCCCATGATGCACTGGGCCAGGGACAGACTGATTTGCATATAGCCAGGTTCTGAGCTGGGATGGTGCAGTGAGATAAATAACGGTGATGGATCAAGCCCTGATCTTTGGACTGGGTAAGAGTGGTCTGCTTAATTCAGACACTCTGTTCATCACCACCCCCTTTTCTGAATCGTTTTTGGCCACTATAGGTGTGGCAGGGTATACTCAGACATGAGTCCCTTTCTCACTGCACCATCAGGATTCAAGCAAGCCAGGCCGAAGAAGGCTGAAATGCCAGAAACCGGTCCCCGGTAGCTTGTCTCCTTTCTGGTGAAGAATTGGCTTGGTAGTTTAGTCTGCCCTGTTCCCATGATGCACTGGGCCAGGGACAAACTGATTTGCATATAGCCAGGTTCTGAGCTGGGATGGTGCAGTGAGATAAATAACGGTGATGGATCAAGCCCTGATCTTTGGACTGGGTAAGAGTGGTCTGCTTAATTCAGACACTCTGTTCATCACCACCCCCTTTTCTGAATCGTTTTTGGCCACTATAGGTGTGGCAGGGTATACTCAGACATGAGTCCCTTTCTCACTGCACCATCAGGATTCAAGCAAGCCGGGCCGAAGAAGGCTGAAATGCCAGAAACCAGTCCCCGGTAGCTTGTCTCCTTTCTGGTGAAGAATTGGCTTGGTAGTTTAGTCTGCCCTGTTCCCATGATGCACTGGGCCAGGGACAGACTGATTTGCATATAGCCAGGTTCTGAGCTGGGATGGTGCAGTGAGATAAATAACGGTGATGGATCAAGCCCTGATCTTTGGACTGGGTAAGAGTGGTCTGCTTAATTCAGACACACTGTTCATCACCACCCCCTTTTATGAATCATTTTTGGCCACTATAGGTGTGGCAGGGTATACTCAGACATGAGTCCCTTTCTCACTGCACCATCAGGATTCAAGCAAGCCGGGCCGAAGAAGGCTGAAATGCCAGAAACCGGTCCCCGGTAGCTTGTCTCCTTTCTGGTGAAGAATTGGCTTGGTAGTTTAGTCTGCCCTGTTCCCATGATGCACTGGGCCAGGGACAGACTGATTTGCATATAGCCAGGTTCTGAGCTGGGATGGTGCAGTGAGATAAATAACGGTGATGGATCAAGCCCTGATCTTTGGACTGGGTAAGAGTGGTCTGCTTAATTCAGACACACTGTTCATCACCACCCCCTTTTCTGAATCGTTTTTGGTCACTATAGGTGTGGCAGGGTATACTCAGACATGAGTCCCTTTCTCACTGCACCATCAGGATTCAAGCAAGCTGGGCCGAAGAAGGCTGAAATGCCAGAAACCGGTCCCCGGTAGCTTGTCTCCTTTCTGGTGAAGAATTGGCTTGGTAGTTTAGTCTGCCCTGTTCCCATGATGCACTGGGCCAGGGACAGACTGATTTGCATATAGCCAGGTTCTGAGCTGGGATGGTGCAGTGAGATAAATAACAGTGATGGATCAAGCCCTGATCTTTGGACTGGGTAAGAGTGGTCTGCTTAATTCAGACACTCTGTTCATCACCACCCCCTTTTCTGAATCGTTTTTGGTCACTATAGGTGTGGCAGGGTATACTCAGACATGAGTCCCTTTCTCACTGCACCATCAGGATTCAAGCAAGCCGGGCCGAAGAAGGCTGAAATGCCAGAAACCGGTCCCCGGTAGCTTGTCTCCTTTCTGGTGAAGAATTGGCTTGGTAGTTTAGTCTGCCCTGTTCCCATGATGCACTGGTCCAGGGACAGACTGATTTGCATATAGCCAGGTTCTGAGCTGGGATGGTGCAGTGAGATAAATAACGGTGATGGATCAAGCCCTGATCTTTGGACTGGGTAAGAGTGGTCTGCTTAATTCAAACACTCTGTTCATCACCACCCCCTTTTCTGAATCGTTTTTGGCCACTATAGGTGTGGCAGGGTATACTCAGACATGAGTCCCTTTCTCACTGCACCATCAGGATTCAAGCAAGCTGGGTCGAAGAAGGCTGAAATGCCAGAAACCGGTCCCTGGTAGCTTGTCTCCTTTCTGGTGAAGAATTGGCTTGGTAGTTTAGTCTGCCCTGTTCCATGATGCACTGGGCCAGGGACAGACTGATTTGCATATAGCCAGGTTCTGAGCTGGGATGGTGCAGTGAGATAAATAACGGTGATGGATCAAGCCCTGATCTTTGGACTGGGTAAGAGTGGTCTGCTTAATTCAGACACTCTGTTCATCACCACCCCCTTTTCTGAATCGTTTTTGGCCACTATAGGTGTGGCAGGGTATACTCAGACATGAGTCCCTTTCTCACTGCACCATCAGGATTCAAGCAAGCCGGGCCGAAGAAGGCTGAAATGCCAGAAACCGGTCCCCGGTAGCTTGTCTCCTTTCTGGTGAAGAATTGGCTTGGTAGTTTAGTCTGCCCTGTTCCCATGATGCACTGGGCCAGGGACAGACTGATTTGCATATAGCCAGGTTCTGAGCTGGGATGGTGCAGTGAGATAAATAACGGTGATGGATCAAGCCCTGATCTTTGGACTGGGTAAGAGTGGTCTGCTTAATTCAGACACACTGTTCATCACCACCCCCTTTTATGAATCATTTTTGGCCACTATAGGTGTGGCAGGGTATACTCAGACATGAGTCCCTTTCTCACTGCACCATCAGGATTCAAGCAAGCCGGGCCGAAGAAGGCTGAAATGCCAGAAACCGGTCCCCGGTAGCTTGTCTCCTTTCTGGTGAAGAATTGGCTTGGTAGTTTAGTCTGCCCTGTTCCCATGATGCACTGGGCCAGGGACAGACTGATTTGCATATAGCCAGGTTCTGAGCTGGGATGGTGCAGTGAGATAAATAACGGTGATGGATCAAGCCCTGATCTTTGGACTGGGTAAGAGTGGTCTGCTTAATTCAGACACACTGTTCATCACCACCCCCTTTTCTGAATCGTTTTTGGTCACTATAGGTGTGGCAGGGTATACTCAGACATGAGTCCCTTTCTCACTGCACCATCAGGATTCAAGCAAGCCGGGCCGAAGAAGGCTGAAATGCCAGAAACCGGTCCCCGGTAGCTTGTCTCCTTTCTGGTGAAGAATTGGCTTGGTAGTTTAGTCTGCCCTGTTCCCATGATGCACTGGGCCAGGGACAGACTGATTTGCATATAGCCAGGTTCTGAGCTGGGATGGTGCAGTGAGATAAATAACGGTGATGGATCAAGCCCTGATCTTTGGACTGGGTAAGAGTGGTCTGCTTAATTCAGACACTCTGTTCATCACCACCCCCTTTTCTGAATCGTTTTTGGTCACTATAGGTGTGGCAGGGTATACTCAGACATGAGTCCCTTTCTCACTGCACCATCAGGATTCAAGCAAGCCGGGCCGAAGAAGGCTGAAATGCCAGAAACCGGTCCCCGGTAGCTTGTCTCCTTTCTGGTGAAGAATTGGCTTGGTAGTTTAGTCTGCCCTGTTCCCATGATGCACTGGGCCAGGGACAGACTGATTTGCATATAGCCAGGTTCTGAGCTGGGATGGTGCAGTGAGATAAATAACGGTGATGGATCAAGCCCTGATCTTTGGACTGGGTAAGAGTGGTCTGCTTAATTCAAACACTCTGTTCATCACCACCCCCTTTTCTGAATCGTTTTTGGCCACTATAGGTGTGGCAGGGTATACTCAGACATGAGTCCCTTTCTCACTGCACCATCAGGATTCAAGCAAGCTGGGTCGAAGAAGGCTGAAATGCCAGAAACCGGTCCCTGGTAGCTTGTCTCCTTTCTGGTGAAGAATTGGCTTGGTAGTTTAGTCTGCCCTGTTCCATGATGCACTGGGCCAGGGACAGACTGATTTGCATATAGCCAGGTTCTGAGCTGGGATGGTGCAGTGAGATAAATAACGGTGATGGATCAAGCCCTGATCTTTGGACTGGGTAAGAGTGGTCTGCTTAATTCAGACACTCTGTTCATCACCACCCCCTTTTCTGAATCGTTTTTGGCCACTATAGGTGTGGCAGGGTATACTCAGACATGAGTCCCTTTCTCACTGCACCATCAGGATTCAAGCAAGCCGGGCCGAAGAAGGCTGAAATGCCAGAAACCGGTCCCCGGTAGCTTGTCTCCTTTCTGGTGAAGAATTGGCTTGGTAGTTTAGTCTGCACTGTTCCCATGATGCACTGGGCCAGGGACAGACTGATTTGCATATAGCCAGGTTCTGAGCTGGGATGGTGCAGTGAGATAAATAACGGTGATGGATCAAGCCCTGATCTTTGGACTGGGTAAGAGTGGTCTGCTTAATTCAGACACTCTGTTCATCACCACCCCCTTTTCTGAATCGTTTTTGGCCACTATAGGTGTGGCAGGGTATACTCAGACATGAGTCCCTTTCTCACTGCACCATCAGGATTCAAGCAAGCCGGGCCGAAGAAGGCTGAAATGCCAGAAACCGGTCCCCGGTAGCTTGTCTCCTTTCTGGTGAAGAATTGGCTTGGTAGTTTAGTCTGCCCTGTTCCCATGATGCACTGGGCCAGGGACAGACTGATTTGCATATAGCCAGGTTCTGAGCTGGGATGGTGCAGTGAGATAAATAACGGTGATGGATCAAGCCCTGATCTTTGGACTGGGTAAGAGTGGTCTGCTTAATTCAGGCACACTGTTCATCACCACCCCCTTTTCTGAATCATTTTTGGCCACTATAGGTGTGGCAGGGTATACTCAGACATGAGTCCATTTCTCACTGCACCATCAGGGTTCAAGCAAGCCGGACCGAAGAAGGCTGAAATGCCAGAAACCGGTCCCCGGTAGCTTGTCTCCTTTCTGGTGAAGAATTGGCTTGGTAGTTTAGTCTGCCCTGTTCCCATGATGCACTGGGCCAGGGACAGACTGATTTGCATATAGCCAGGTTCTGAGCTGGGATGGTGCAGTGAGATAAATAACGGTGATGGATCAAGCCCTGATCTTTGGACTGGGTAAGAGTGGTCTGCTTAATTCAGACACTCTGTTCATCACCACCCCCTTTTCTGAATCGTTTTTGGTCACTATAGGTGTGGCAGGGTATACTCAGACATGAGTCCCTTTCTCACTGCACCATCAGGATTCAAGCAAGTCGGGCCGAAGAAGGCTGAAATGCCAGAAACCGGTCCCCGGTAGCTTGTCTCCTTTCTGGTGAAGAATTGGCTTGGTAGTTTAGTCTGCCCTGTTCCCATGATGCACTGGGCCAGGGACAGACTGATTTGCATATAGCCAGGTTCTGAGCTGGGATGGTGCAGTGAGATAAATAACGGTGATGGATCAAGCCCTGATCTTTGGACTGGGTAAGAGTGGTCTGCTTAATTCAGACACTCTGTTCATCACCACCCCCTTTTCTGAATCGTTTTTGGCCACTATAGGTGTGGCAGGGTATACTCAGACATGAGTCCCTTTCTCACTGCACCATCAGGATTCAAGCAAGCCGGGCCGAAGAAGGCTGAAATGCCAGAAACCGGTCCCCGGTAGCTTGTCTCCTTTCTGGTGAAGAATTGGCTTGGTAGTTTAGTCTGCCCTGTTCCCATGATGCACTGGGCCAGGGACAGACTGATTTGCATATAGCCAGGTTCTGAGCTGGGATGGTGCAGTGAGATAAATAACGGTGATGGATCAAGCCCTGATCTTTGGACTGGGTAAGAGTGGTCTGCTTAATTCAATTACTCTGTTCATCACCACCCCCTTTTCTGAATCGTTTTTGGCCACTATAGGTGTGGCAGGGTATACTCAGACATGAGTCCCTTTCTCACTGCACCATCAGGATTCAAGCAAGCTGGGTCGAAGAAGGCTGAAATGCCAGAAACCGGTCCCTGGTAGCTTGTCTCCTTTCTGGTGAAGAATTGGCTTGGTAGTTTAGTCTGCCCTGTTCCCATGATGCACTGGGCCAGGGACAGACTGATTTGCATATAGCCAGGTTCTGAGCTGGGATGGTGCAGTGAGATAAATAACGGTGATGGATCAAGCCCTGATCTTTGGACTGGGTAAGAGTGGTCTGCTTAATTCAGACATTCTGTTCATCACCACCCCCTTTTCTGAATCGTTTTTGGCCACTATAGGTGTGGCAGGGTATACTCAGACATGAGTCCCTTTCTCACTGTACCATCAGGATTCAAGCAAGCCGGGCCGAAGAAGGCTGAAATGCCAGAAACCGGTCCCCGGTAGCTTGTCTCCTTTCTGGTGAAGAATTGGCTTGGTAGTTTAGTCTGCACTGTTCCCATGATGCACTGGGCCAGGGACAGACTGATTTGCATATAGCCAGGTTCTGAGCTGGGATGGTGCAGTGAGATAAATAACGGTGATGGATCAAGCCCTGATCTTTGGACTGGGTGAGAGTGGTCTGCTTAATTCAGACACTCTGTTCATCACCACCCCCTTTTCTGAATCGTTTTTGGCCACTATAGGTGTGGCAGGGTATACTCAGACATGAGTCCCTTTCTCACTGCACCATCAGGATTCAAGCAAGCCGGGCCGAAGAAGGCTGAAATGCCAGAAACCGGTCCCCGGTAGCTTGTCTCCTTTCTGGTGAAGAATTGGCTTGGTAGTTTAGTCTGCCCTGTTCCCATGATGCACTGGGCCAGGGACAGACTGATTTGCATATAGCCAGGTTCTGAGCTGGGATGGTGCAGTGAGATAAATAACGGTGATGGATCAAGCCCTGATCTTTGGACTGGGTAAGAGTAGTCTGCTTAATTCAGACACTCTGTTCATCACCACCCCCTTTTCTGAATCGTTTTTGGCCACTATAGGTGTGGCAGGGTATACTCAGACATGAGTCTCTTTCTCACTGCACCATCAGGATTCAAGCAAGCCGGGCCGAAGAAGGCTGAAATGCCAGAAACCGGTCCCCGGTAGCTTGTCTCCTTTCTGGTGAAGAATTGGCTTGGTAGTTTAGTCTGCCCTGTTCCCATGATGCACTGGGCCAGGGACAGACTGATTTGCATATAGCCAGGTTCTGAGCTGGGATGGTGCAGTGAGATAAATAACGGTGATGGATCAAGCCCTGATCTTTGGACTGGGTAAGAGTGGTCTGCTTAATTCAGACACTCTGTTCATCACCACCCCCTTTTCTGAATCGTTTTTGGCCACTATAGGTGTGGCAGGGTATACTCAGACATGAGTCTCTTTCTCACTGCACCATCAGGATTCAAGCAAGCCGGGCCGAAGAAGGCTGAAATGCCAGAAACCGGTCCCCGGTAGCTTGTCTCCTTTCTGGTGAAGAATTGGCTTGGTAGTTTAGTCTGCCCTGTTCCCATGATGCACTGGGCCAGGGACAGACTGATTTGCATATAGCCAGGTTCTGAGCTGGGATGGTGCAGTGAGATAAATAACGGTGATGGATCAAGCCCTGATCTTTGGACTGGGTAAGAGTGGTCTGCTTAATTCAGACACTCTGTTCATCACCACCCCCTTTTCTGAATCGTTTTTGGCCACTATAGGTGTGGCAGGGTATACTCAGACATGAGTCCCTTTCTCACTGCACCATCAGGATTCAAGCAAGCCGGGCCGAAGAAGGCTGAAATGCCAGAAACCGGTCCCCGGTATCTTGTCTCCTTTCTGGTGAAGAATTGGCTTGGTAGTTTAGTCTGCCCTGTTCCCATGATGCACTGGGCCAGGGACAGACTGATTTGCATATAGCCAGGTTCTGAGCTGGGATGGTGCAGTGAGATAAATAACGGTGATGGATCAAGCCCTGATCTTTGGACTGGGTAAGAGTTGTCTGCTTAATTCAGACACTCTGTTCATCACCACCCCCTTTTCTGAATCGTTTTTGGCCACTATAGGTGTGGCAGGGTATACTCAGACATGAGTCCCTTTCTCACTGCACCATCAGGATTCAAGCAAGCCGGGCCGAAGAAGGCTGAAATGCCAGAAACCGGTCCCCGGTAGCTTGTCTCCTTTCTGGTGAAGAATTGGCTTGGTAGTTTAGTCTGCCCTGTTCCCATGATGTACTGGGCCAGGGACAGACTGATTTGCATATAGCCAGGTTCTGAGCTGGGATGGTGCAGTGAGATAAATAACGGTGATGGATCAAGCCCTGATCTTTGGACTGGGTAAGAGTGGTCTGCTTAATTCAAACACTCTGTTCATCACCACCCCCTTTTCTGAATCGTTTTTGGCCACTATAGGTGTGGCAGGGTATACTCAGACATGAGTCCCTTTCTCACTGCACCATCAGGATTCAAGCAAGCTGGGTCGAAGAAGGCTGAAATGCCAGAAACCGGTCCCTGGTAGCTTGTCTCCTTTCTGGTGAAGAATTGGCTTGGTAGTTTAGTCTGCCCTGTTCCCATGATGCACTGGGCCAGGGACAGACTGATTTGCATATAGCCAGGTTCTGAGCTGGGATGGTGCAGTGAGATAAATAACGGTGATGGATCAAGCCCTGATCTTTGGACTGGGTAAGAGTGGTCTGCTTAATTCAGACACTCTGTTCATCACCACCCCCTTTTCTGAATCGTTTTTGGCCACTATAGGTGTGGCAGGGTATACTCAGACATGAGTCCCTTTCTCACTGTACCATCAGGATTCAAGCAAGCCGGGCCGAAGAAGGCTGAAATGCCAGAAACCGGTCCCCGGTAGCTTGTCTCCTTTCTGGTGAAGAATTGGCTTGGTAGTTTAGTCTGCACTGTTCCCATGATGCACTGGGCCAGGGACAGACTGATTTGCATATAGCCAGGTTCTGAGCTGGGATGGTGCAGTGAGATAAATAACGGTGATGGATCAAGCCCTGATCTTTGGACTGAGTGAGAGTGGTCTGCTTAATTCAGACACTCTGTTCATCACCACCCCCTTTTCTGAATCGTTTTTGGCCACTGTAGGTGTGGCAGGGTATACTCAGACATGAGTCCCTTTCTCACTGCACCATCAGGATTCAAGCAAGCCGGGCCGAAGAAGGCTGAAATGCCAGAAACCGGTCCCCGGTAGCTTGTCTCCTTTCTGGTGAAGAATTGGCTTGGTAGTTTAGTCTGCCCTGTTCCCATGATGCACTGGGCCAGGGACAGACTGATTTGCATATAGCCAGGTTCTGAGCTGGGATGGTGCAGTGAGATAAATAACGGTGATGGATCAAGCCCTGATCTTTGGACTGGGTAAGAGTGGTCTGCTTAATTCAGACACTCTGTTCATCACCACCCCCTTTTCTGAATCGTTTTTGGCCACTATAGGTGTGGCAGGGTATACTCAGACATGAGTCTCTTTCTCACTGCACCATCAGGATTCAAGCAAGCCGGGCCGAAGAAGGCTGAAATGCCAGAAACCGGTCCCCGGTAGCTTGTCTCCTTTCTGGTGAAGAATTGGCTTGGTAGTTTAGTCTGCCCTGTTCCCATGATGCACTGGGCCAGGGACAGACTGATTTGCATATAGCCAGGTTCTGAGCTGGGATGGTGCAGTGAGATAAATAACGGTGATGGATCAAGCCCTGATCTTTGGACTGGGTAAGAGTGGTCTGCTTAATTCAGACACTCTGTTCATCACCACCCCCTTTTCTGAATCGTTTTTGGCCACTATAGGTGTGGCAGGGTATACTCAGACATGAGTCCCTTTCTCACTGCACCATCAGGATTCAAGCAAGCCGGGCCGAAGAAGGCTGAAATGCCAGAAACCGGTCCCCGGTATCTTGTCTCCTTTCTGGTGAAGAATTGGCTTGGTAGTTTAGTCTGCCCTGTTCCCATGATGCACTGGGCCAGGGACAGACTGATTTGCATATAGCCAGGTTCTGAGCTGGGATGGTGCAGTGAGATAAATAACGGTGATGGATCAAGCCCTGATCTTTGGACTGGGTAAGAGTGGTCTGCTTAATTCAGGCACACTGTTCATCACCACCCCCTTTTCTGAATCATTTTTGGCCACTATAGGTGTGGCAGGGTATACTCAGACATGAGTCCATTTCTCACTGCACCATCAGGGTTCAAGCAAGCCGGACCGAAGAAGGCTGAAATGCCAGAAACCGGTCCCCGGTAGCTTGTCTCCTTTCTGGTGAAGAATTGGCTTGGTAGTTTAGTCTGCCCTGTTCCCATGATGCACTGGGCCAGGGACAGACTGATTTGCATATAGCCAGGTTCTGAGCTGGGATGGTGCAGTGAGATAAATAACGGTGATGGATCAAGCCCTGATCTTTGGACTGGGTAAGAGTGGTCTGCTTAATTCAGACACTCTGTTCATCACCACCCCCTTTTCTGAATCGTTTTTGGTCACTATAGGTGTGGCAGGGTATACTCAGACATGAGTCCCTTTCTCACTGCACCATCAGGATTCAAGCAAGTCGGGCCGAAGAAGGCTGAAATGCCAGAAACCGGTCCCCGGTAGCTTGTCTCCTTTCTGGTGAAGAATTGGCTTGGTAGTTTAGTCTGCCCTGTTCCCATGATGCACTGGGCCAGGGACAGACTGATTTGCATATAGCCAGGTTCTGAGCTGGGATGGTGCAGTGAGATAAATAACGGTGATGGATCAAGCCCTGATCTTTGGACTGGGTAAGAGTGGTCTGCTTAATTCAGACACTCTGTTCATCACCACCCCCTTTTCTGAATCGTTTTTGGCCACTATAGGTGTGGCAGGGTATACTCAGACATGAGTCCCTTTCTCACTGCACCATCAGGATTCAAGCAAGCCGGGCCGAAGAAGGCTGAAATGCCAGAAACCGGTCCCCGGTAGCTTGTCTCCTTTCTGGTGAAGAATTGGCTTGGTAGTTTAGTCTGCCCTGTTCCCATGATGCACTGGGCCAGGGACAGACTGATTTGCATATAGCCAGGTTCTGAGCTGGGATGGTGCAGTGAGATAAATAACGGTGATGGATCAAGCCCTGATCTTTGGACTGGGTAAGAGTGGTCTGCTTAATTCAATTACTCTGTTCATCACCACCCCCTTTTCTGAATCGTTTTTGGCCACTATAGGTGTGGCAGGGTATACTCAGACATGAGTCCCTTTCTCACTGCACCATCAGGATTCAAGCAAGCTGGGTCGAAGAAGGCTGAAATGCCAGAAACCGGTCCCTGGTAGCTTGTCTCCTTTCTGGTGAAGAATTGGCTTGGTAGTTTAGTCTGCCCTGTTCCCATGATGCACTGGGCCAGGGACAGACTGATTTGCATATAGCCAGGTTCTGAGCTGGGATGGTGCAGTGAGATAAATAACGGTGATGGATCAAGCCCTGATCTTTGGACTGGGTAAGAGTGGTCTGCTTAATTCAGACATTCTGTTCATCACCACCCCCTTTTCTGAATCGTTTTTGGCCACTATAGGTGTGGCAGGGTATACTCAGACATGAGTCCCTTTCTCACTGTACCATCAGGATTCAAGCAAGCCGGGCCGAAGAAGGCTGAAATGCCAGAAACCGGTCCCCGGTAGCTTGTCTCCTTTCTGGTGAAGAATTGGCTTGGTAGTTTAGTCTGCACTGTTCCCATGATGCACTGGGCCAGGGACAGACTGATTTGCATATAGCCAGGTTCTGAGCTGGGATGGTGCAGTGAGATAAATAACGGTGATGGATCAAGCCCTGATCTTTGGACTGGGTGAGAGTGGTCTGCTTAATTCAGACACTCTGTTCATCACCACCCCCTTTTCTGAATCGTTTTTGGCCACTATAGGTGTGGCAGGGTATACTCAGACATGAGTCCCTTTCTCACTGCACCATCAGGATTCAAGCAAGCCGGGCCGAAGAAGGCTGAAATGCCAGAAACCGGTCCCCGGTAGCTTGTCTCCTTTCTGGTGAAGAATTGGCTTGGTAGTTTAGTCTGCCCTGTTCCCATGATGCACTGGGCCAGGGACAGACTGATTTGCATATAGCCAGGTTCTGAGCTGGGATGGTGCAGTGAGATAAATAACGGTGATGGATCAAGCCCTGATCTTTGGACTGGGTAAGAGTAGTCTGCTTAATTCAGACACTCTGTTCATCACCACCCCCTTTTCTGAATCGTTTTTGGCCACTATAGGTGTGGCAGGGTATACTCAGACATGAGTCTCTTTCTCACTGCACCATCAGGATTCAAGCAAGCCGGGCCGAAGAAGGCTGAAATGCCAGAAACCGGTCCCCGGTAGCTTGTCTCCTTTCTGGTGAAGAATTGGCTTGGTAGTTTAGTCTGCCCTGTTCCCATGATGCACTGGGCCAGGGACAGACTGATTTGCATATAGCCAGGTTCTGAGCTGGGATGGTGCAGTGAGATAAATAACGGTGATGGATCAAGCCCTGATCTTTGGACTGGGTAAGAGTGGTCTGCTTAATTCAGACACTCTGTTCATCACCACCCCCTTTTCTGAATCGTTTTTGGCCACTATAGGTGTGGCAGGGTATACTCAGACATGAGTCTCTTTCTCACTGCACCATCAGGATTCAAGCAAGCCGGGCCGAAGAAGGCTGAAATGCCAGAAACCGGTCCCCGGTAGCTTGTCTCCTTTCTGGTGAAGAATTGGCTTGGTAGTTTAGTCTGCCCTGTTCCCATGATGCACTGGGCCAGGGACAGACTGATTTGCATATAGCCAGGTTCTGAGCTGGGATGGTGCAGTGAGATAAATAACGGTGATGGATCAAGCCCTGATCTTTGGACTGGGTAAGAGTGGTCTGCTTAATTCAGACACTCTGTTCATCACCACCCCCTTTTCTGAATCGTTTTTGGCCACTATAGGTGTGGCAGGGTATACTCAGACATGAGTCCCTTTCTCACTGCACCATCAGGATTCAAGCAAGCCGGGCCGAAGAAGGCTGAAATGCCAGAAACCGGTCCCCGGTATCTTGTCTCCTTTCTGGTGAAGAATTGGCTTGGTAGTTTAGTCTGCCCTGTTCCCATGATGCACTGGGCCAGGGACAGACTGATTTGCATATAGCCAGGTTCTGAGCTGGGATGGTGCAGTGAGATAAATAACGGTGATGGATCAAGCCCTGATCTTTGGACTGGGTAAGAGTTGTCTGCTTAATTCAGACACTCTGTTCATCACCACCCCCTTTTCTGAATCGTTTTTGGCCACTATAGGTGTGGCAGGGTATACTCAGACATGAGTCCCTTTCTCACTGCACCATCAGGATTCAAGCAAGCCGGGCCGAAGAAGGCTGAAATGCCAGAAACCGGTCCCCGGTAGCTTGTCTCCTTTCTGGTGAAGAATTGGCTTGGTAGTTTAGTCTGCCCTGTTCCCATGATGTACTGGGCCAGGGACAGACTGATTTGCATATAGCCAGGTTCTGAGCTGGGATGGTGCAGTGAGATAAATAACGGTGATGGATCAAGCCCTGATCTTTGGACTGGGTAAGAGTGGTCTGCTTAATTCAAACACTCTGTTCATCACCACCCCCTTTTCTGAATCGTTTTTGGCCACTATAGGTGTGGCAGGGTATACTCAGACATGAGTCCCTTTCTCACTGCACCATCAGGATTCAAGCAAGCTGGGTCGAAGAAGGCTGAAATGCCAGAAACCGGTCCCTGGTAGCTTGTCTCCTTTCTGGTGAAGAATTGGCTTGGTAGTTTAGTCTGCCCTGTTCCCATGATGCACTGGGCCAGGGACAGACTGATTTGCATATAGCCAGGTTCTGAGCTGGGATGGTGCAGTGAGATAAATAACGGTGATGGATCAAGCCCTGATCTTTGGACTGGGTAAGAGTGGTCTGCTTAATTCAGACACTCTGTTCATCACCACCCCCTTTTCTGAATCGTTTTTGGCCACTATAGGTGTGGCAGGGTATACTCAGACATGAGTCCCTTTCTCACTGTACCATCAGGATTCAAGCAAGCCGGGCCGAAGAAGGCTGAAATGCCAGAAACCGGTCCCCGGTAGCTTGTCTCCTTTCTGGTGAAGAATTGGCTTGGTAGTTTAGTCTGCACTGTTCCCATGATGCACTGGGCCAGGGACAGACTGATTTGCATATAGCCAGGTTCTGAGCTGGGATGGTGCAGTGAGATAAATAACGGTGATGGATCAAGCCCTGATCTTTGGACTGAGTGAGAGTGGTCTGCTTAATTCAGACACTCTGTTCATCACCACCCCCTTTTCTGAATCGTTTTTGGCCACTGTAGGTGTGGCAGGGTATACTCAGACATGAGTCCCTTTCTCACTGCACCATCAGGATTCAAGCAAGCCGGGCCGAAGAAGGCTGAAATGCCAGAAACCGGTCCCCGGTAGCTTGTCTCCTTTCTGGTGAAGAATTGGCTTGGTAGTTTAGTCTGCCCTGTTCCCATGATGCACTGGGCCAGGGACAGACTGATTTGCATATAGCCAGGTTCTGAGCTGGGATGGTGCAGTGAGATAAATAACGGTGATGGATCAAGCCCTGATCTTTGGACTGGGTAAGAGTGGTCTGCTTAATTCAGACACTCTGTTCATCACCACCCCCTTTTCTGAATCGTTTTTGGCCACTATAGGTGTGGCAGGGTATACTCAGACATGAGTCTCTTTCTCACTGCACCATCAGGATTCAAGCAAGCCGGGCCGAAGAAGGCTGAAATGCCAGAAACCGGTCCCCGGTAGCTTGTCTCCTTTCTGGTGAAGAATTGGCTTGGTAGTTTAGTCTGCCCTGTTCCCATGATGCACTGGGCCAGGGACAGACTGATTTGCATATAGCCAGGTTCTGAGCTGGGATGGTGCAGTGAGATAAATAACGGTGATGGATCAAGCCCTGATCTTTGGACTGGGTAAGAGTGGTCTGCTTAATTCAGACACTCTGTTCATCACCACCCCCTTTTCTGAATCGTTTTTGGCCACTATAGGTGTGGCAGGGTATACTCAGACATGAGTCCCTTTCTCACTGCACCATCAGGATTCAAGCAAGCCGGGCCGAAGAAGGCTGAAATGCCAGAAACCGGTCCCCGGTATCTTGTCTCCTTTCTGGTGAAGAATTGGCTTGGTAGTTTAGTCTGCCCTGTTCCCATGATGCACTGGGCCAGGGACAGACTGATTTGCATATAGCCAGGTTCTGAGCTGGGATGGTGCAGTGAGATAAATAACGGTGATGGATCAAGCCCTGATCTTTGGACTGGGTAAGAGTTGTCTGCTTAATTCAGACACTCTGTTCATCACCACCCCCTTTTCTGAATCGTTTTTGGCCACTATAGGTGTGGCAGGGTATACTCAGACATGAGTCCCTTTCTCACTGCACCATCAGGATTCAAGCAAGCCGGGCCGAAGAAGGCTGAAATGCCAGAAACCGGTCCCCGGTAGCTTGTCTCCTTTCTGGTGAAGAATTGGCTTGGTAGTTTAGTCTGCCCTGTTCCCATGATGCACTGGGCCAGGGACAGACTGATTTGCATATAGCCAGGTTCTGAGCTGGGATGGTGCAGTGAGATAAATAACGGTGATGGATCAAGCCCTGATCTTTGGACTGGGTAAGAGTGGTCTGCTTAATTCAGACACACTGTTCATCACCACCCCCTTTTCTGAATCATTTTTGGCCACTATAGGTGTGGCAGGGTATACTCAGACATGAGTCCCTTTCTCACTGCACCATCAGGATTCAAGCAAGCCGGGCCGAAGAAGGCTGAAATGCCAGAAACCGGTCCCCGGTAGCTTGTCTCCTTTCTGGTGAAGAATTGGCTTGGTAGTTTAGTCTGCCCTGTTCCCATGATGCACTGGGCCAGGGACAGACTGATTTGCATATAGCCAGGTTCTGAGCTGGGATGGTGCAGTGAGATAAATAATGGTGATGGATCAAGCCCTGATATTTGGACTGGGTAAGAGTGGTCTGCTTAATTCAGACACTCTGTTCATCACCACCCCCTTTTCTGAATCGTTTTTGGTCACTATAGGTGTGGCAGGGTATACTCAGACATGAGTCCCTTTCTCACTGCACCATCAGGATTCAAGCAAGTCGGGCCGAAGAAGGCTGAAATGCCAGAAACCGGTCCCCAGTAGCTTGTCTCCTTTCTAGTGAAGAATTGGCTTGGTAGTTTAGTCTGCCCTGTTCCCATGATGCACTGGGCCAGGGACAGACTGATTTGCATATAGCCAGGTTCTGAGCTGGGATGGTGCAGTGAGATAAATAACGGTGATGGATCAAGCCCTGATCTTTGGACTGGGTAAGAGTGGTCTGCTTAATTCAGACACTCTGTTCATCACCACCCCCTTTTCTGAATCGTTTTTGGCCACTATAGGTGTGGCAGGGTATACTCAGACATGAGTCCCTTTCTCACTGCACCATCAGGATTCAAGCAAGCCGGGCCGAAGAAGGCTGAAATGCCAGAAACCGGTCCCTGGTAGCTTGTCTCCTTTCTGGTGAAGAATTGGCTTGGTAGTTTAGTCTGCCCTGTTCCCATGATGCACTGGGCCAGGGACAGACTGATTTGCATATAGCCAGGTTCTGAGCTGGGATGGTGCAGTGAGATAAATAACGGTGATGGATCAAGCCCTGATATTTGGACTGGGTAAGAGTGGTCTGCTTAATTCAGACACTCTGTTCATCACCACCCCCTTTTCTGAATCGTTTTTGGCCACTATAGGTGTGGCAGGGTATACTCAGACATGAGTCCCTTTCTCACTGCACCATCAGGATTCAAGCAAGCCGGGCCGAAGAAGGCTGAAATGCCAGAAACCGGTCCCCGGTAGCTTGTCTCCTTTCTGGTGAAGAATTGGCTTGGTAGTTTAGTCTGCACTGTTCCCATGATGCACTGTGCCAGGGACAGACTGATTTGCATATAGCCAGGTTCTGAGCTGGGATGGTGCAGTGAGATAAATAACGGTGATGGATCAAGCCCTGATCTTTGGACTGGGTGAGAGTGGTCTGCTTAATTCAGACACTCTGTTCATCACCACCCCCTTTTCTGAATCGTTTTTGGCCACTATAGGTGTGGCAGGGTATACTCAGACATGAGTCCCTTTCTCACTGCACCATCAGGATTCAAGCAAGCCGGGCCGAAGAAGGCTGAAATGCCAGAAACCGGTCCCTGGTAGCTTGTCTCCTTTCTGGTGAAGAATTGGCTTGGTAGTTTAGTCTGCCCTGTTCCCATGATGCACTGGGCCAGGGACAGACTGATTTGCATATAGCCAGGTTCTGAGCTGGGATGGTGCAGTGAGATAAATAACGGTGATGGATCAAGCCCTGATCTTTGGACTGGGTAAGAGTGGTCTGCTTAATTCAGACACTCTGTTCATCACCACCCCCTTTTCTAAATCGTTTTTGGCCACTATAGGTGTGGCAGGGTATACTCAGACATGAGTCCCTTTCTCACTGCACCATCAGGATTCAAGCAAGCCGGGCCGAAGAAGGCTGAAATGCCAGAAACCGGTCCCCGGTAGCTTGTCTCCTTTCTGGTGAAGAATTGGATTGGTAGTTTAGTCTGCCCTGTTCCCATGATGCACTGGGCCAGGGACAGACTGATTTGCATATAGCCAGGTTCTGAGCTGGGATGGTGCAGTGAGATAAATAATGGTGATGGATCAAGCCCTGATCTTTGGACTGGGTAAGAGTGGTCTGCTTAATTCAGACACTCTGTTCATCACCACCCCCTTTTCTGAATCGTTTTTGGCCACTATAGGTGTGGCAGGGTATACTCAGACATGAGTCCCTTTCTCACTGCACCATCAGGATTCAAGCAAGCCGGGCCGGAGAAGGCTGAAATGCCAGAAACCGGTCCCCGGTAGCTTGTCTCCTTTCTGTTGAAGAATTGGCTTGGTAATTTAGTCTGCCCTGTTCCTATGATGCACTGGGCCAGGGACAGACTGATTTGCATATAGCCAGGTTCTGAGCTGGGATGGTGCAGTGAGATAAATAACGGTGATGGATCAAGCCCTGATCTTTGGACTGGGTAAGAGTGGTCTGCTTAATTCAGACACTCTGTTCATCACCACCCCCTTTTCTGAATCGTTTTTGGCCACCATAGGTGTGGCAGAGTATACTCAGACATGAGTCCCTTTCTCACTGCACCATCAGGATTCAAGCAAGCCGGGCCGAAGAAGGCTGAAATGCCAGAAACCGGTCCCCGGTAGCTTGTCTCCTTTCTTGTCAAGAATTGGCTTGGTAGTTTAGTCTGCCCTGTTCCCATGATGCACTGGGCCAGGGACAGACTGATTTGCATATAGCCAGGTTCTGAGCTGGGATGGTGCAGTGAGATAAATAACGGTGATGGATCAAGCCCTGATCTTTGGACTGGGTAAGTGTTGTCTGCTTAATTCAGACACTCTGTTCATCACCACCCCCTTTTCTGAATCGTTTTTGGCCACTATAGGTGTGGCAGGGTATACTCAGACATGAGTCCCTTTCTCACTGCACCATCAGGATTCAAGCAAGCCGGGCCGAAGAAGGCTGAAATGCCAGAAACCGGTCCCCGGTAGCTTGTCTCCTTTCTGGTGAAGAATTGGCTTGGTAGTTTAGTCTGCCCTGTTCCCATGATGCACTGGGCCAGGGACAGACTGATTTGCATATAGCCAGGTTCTGAGCTGGGATGGTGCAGTGAGATAAATAACGGTGATGGATCAAGCCCTGATCTTTGGACTGGGTAAGAGTGGTCTGCTTAATTCTGGCACTCTGTTCATCACCACCCCCTTTTCTGAATCGTTTTTGGCCACTATAGGTGTGGCAGGGTATACTCAGACATGAGTCCCTTTCTCACTGCACCATCAGGATTCAAGCAAGCCGGGCCGAAGAAGGCTGAAATGCCAGAAACCGGTCCCCGGTAGCTTGTCTCCTTTCTGGTGAAGAATTGGCTTGGTAGTTTAGTCTGCCCTGTTCCCATGATGCACTGGGCCAGGGACAGACTGATTTTCATATAGCCAGGTTCTGAGCTGGGATGGTGCAGTGAGATAAATAACGGTGATGGATCAAGCCCTGATCTTTGGACTGGGTAAGAGTGGTGTGCTTAATTCAGACACTCTGTTCATCACCACCCCCTTTTCTGAATCGTTATGGGTAGTACTAGGCGGCACTATCTTTGAAAAGAAAAAATGGTGCGAAATGCATCTTAAAGCATGGTGGGCCGAGAACAATGTTTAAATATGCACATAATTTAAAGGTCACATTCAAGGGGTATCTGTTTTTCTCTAGGAATTTTGGCTAAGTTAGTAGCAAATCAAATATGATCTATGTGAGTTCTCTGACATCCTATTAGGTTAACTGCACAGTCAGAGTTTTTGTGCATTTTTAAATTTGTGCATTATTAGCAAGGTGCAGAATGTGGATCTGCACTCGAATCTACTTGTTTACACTTATCTGATGTTATTGCTTTTGCTATGAGTTTGCTGTGACAAGGTAAAGACCCTTTTCCTGGCTTATGCTAACTAGGCCGCAGTTAAGCAACAAAACCATCTTGTTGAAAATGGATATCTCACCCTGTGCGTTCACTGTTTATTATTTCTGCTGCACACAGTCAAGCAGAGTCATGTTTGTTTATTTCCATTGACGTTTTTCTTGCTGCTATCAAAGAAAACATTCCAACATATGCACAGCAATGTTGCAGATGTTCAATGTATCTTCCACTACCTTCTATATTGCATTAATTTACTATGATACAATGTTCTTTTGGTAACTATTGTTTTCTGCCATCTCCGGGTGACTTCAGCTTCTCTACTTGATATTCATGTAGTGGGATAGTGCTTAGATTTAGAGGCAATATGACATTTAATAAAACAGTGCTCTGATTTCCTGACAGAATACATCTTTTGCTCAGACAATGATGAGGTTACAGCTTTTGTTATGTTCTATGAAAAGATTTCTTATATAAACCCTCACACTTTTGAGTGAGCCAGAAACACTCTTTTAAACTTTTCTGATGCTATAGCGGTGCTGTCGGATTTCTTATGATTTTTCTGCTCATTTGGGACTTAAAATAGTTTTTGACTTTGCCTATTTTTCTGTAATACCTTATTACTGAGAGTCTTCATGCCAATGATATATTACATCTGCATTTATAATTTCTGTCTCGTACCTTTTGCATTTTTGTAATAAATCCTCCTAAATTTTTTGCCCTAGAACTCATTTATTGTGTCTGTCCTTACTTCATTGACTGTATTTTATATGCTACGTGATGCCTTATCTGGGGAACACATTACATCATGAATAGGGTGCCAAAGAGCGGGCTCTCAAGGGAGACTCCGGCGCTTGGAGAAAACAATCTGATATCATCCTGCCCTGCCACTGGCTGGTGACTCGCCAATGCTGTGGGGGGCTGCTCACGTACAGACACCCCTTTTGGTTTCGCTGATGCCCTGGGGGACGCCAGTGATTATCATCTGGGATACAATATTGTAGTAAGCTGGCTCTATATATACTATATATTCATACACAGACCCTGCTATAAATCGGGATAAACATCATGAGCATACCAAAAACCTAATCTTGGTTCAACTGCTTAGGTACCAGCTAATGATTTCTGTACACACTGGGTGCTCCTATCCCTTACTTAAAAGAATTCTCATGTGTGTCTATCTCCCGTAAAAATTAAGTTGTGTACGCTTCTCACACCCAACACTTTTGCACATCATATCCAACAAAAAATGTATGAAGGAAGTGAAGGTACCTCACGGAAACACCAACATGGGAGCTACTGATAGGTTCTCATCAGTGTGCTCTGATTATCATCATTGGCAACCTCCACTACCAAAAGAAAAAATGTGCACAAATGAATTGAAATTAAAGTGTGAAAAAGGTAAAGTGCCTATCAACCCTGACCCACTACTGTCAAAGCAAGGAAAGAACGTTTTTCTTGTTTCTACAAAGTAAAAACGAGCTAAACAGTCACTGGCACTACTACAAATTTAAATGACTGCTGTGTGTTTGCTCACTTTAAAATCAAGACCTACTGTCGCACTCCATCAGTTCGTTATGAGAAGCCAACATGTTTCATTGCCTTTTAAAACTGTTATCAGATAGATGCACAGCAGTGTTTTGTTCTGGATTGAACGTTCATTAGTTGAGTGATGTTTGATAGATATTTTGTGGTGCTCTGCAAGGAGGCGTCGAGGGCCCAACGACGTCAAACAAAATGCTTAAGAACGTGAGGCTAGAGGGTCTCTAGTCTCATCCCTTCGCTGGCACACACATGGTTGTCATTCCTTAGGTCAAGAAAACGACTTTCATTCAATGTTCATTGTTGTTCGTTTTTTTATTTCATGATTAAATTCTTGTTTTAGGAGATCAGTTCAAATTTCTTCAAAATCATTATCAACAATATGAAAATCAGGCACTGTCTTTTAAACGTGTCCAATGCATTTCGGGCATTAATGACATGCCCTTCGTCAGGGAATTGACACGTCTCGTTATTTTCTTTGTAGTTGTGTTCAACGAAATGTCTGCCTCCTGCCACCCGTTTTCTTGACCTAAGGAATGACAACCATGTGTGTGCCAGCGAAGGGATGAGACTAGAGACCCTCTAGCCTCATTGCCTTTTAACACATTTCCGGCAATTTCTTCAGGGCTAGGGCTCAATACTCGCCACACTGTAAGTTCAATAGTGTACTCTGTGGTTGCCCACACATTGCATACCAGCAGCCACCTTTCCTGGATATGTGTAGGCGTCCACAATACCCCGGTGTACTTATTACGGTAGCTTTTTGTCAGCTGTTCTTTAGTTAGCGTCAAAGAACGGCTGACAAAGAGCAACCGTAATAAGTACACTGGGGTATTGTGGACGCGTACACATATCCAGGTAAGGTGGCTGCTGATATGCAATGTGTGGGCAACCACTGGGTACACTACTGAACTTACAGTGTGGTGAGTATTGACCCCTAGCCCTGAAGAAATTGCCGGAAATTTGTTAAAAGGCAATAAAACATGTTGGCTTCTCATAACGAACTGATGGAGTCCGACAGTAAGTCTTGATTTTAAAGTGAGCACACAGTAGTGATTAAAATTGATTGTAGTGCCAGTGACTGTTTAGCTAGTTTTTACTTTGTAAAAGCAAGAAAAACTTCCTTTCCTTGCTTTGCCAATAGGGGGTCAGGTTTGATAGGCACACAAACATTTTTCAGGGTGCATATTTTACCTTTTTCCCGCTTTCATTTCAATTCATTTGTGCACATCTTTTCACATTTTTTCTTTTGGTTGTGGAGGTTGCCAATGATGATAATCGGAGCACCTTGATGAGAACCTATCAGTAGCTCCCATGGTGGTGTTTCCTAGAGGTGCCTTCACTTCCTTCACACATTTTTTGTTGGATATGATGTGCAAAAATTTTGGGTGTGAGAAACGTACACAACTTAATTTTTACAGGAGATAGACACACGTGAGAATTCTTTTAAGTAAGGGATCGGAGCACCCAGTGTGTACAGCATTCATTAGCTGGTACCTAAGCAGTTGAACCAAGATTAGGTTTTGGGTATGCTCATGATGTTTATCCCGATTTATAGCAGGTTCTGTTTATAATTATAGAGTTTCGAGTGGAGGGCGACCTGCGTTGTTTCCCTCTGTAGCTCCTTTTGTGAAGGGTCTGTGTATACTATGCCAAAATGAAGTATAGTGTGTACATAGTTCAGTGGAACCCCAAAGGTAGGCAGAAATAAAAGATGATAGCAGATTACTCTTTATTTGTAGTAGTGTGGGAGAGCAGTAAGGCTTTATCAGAGGGTGGTGTTAAAACATTTTGCACACATTCAGGAAGCAAATGATGTCACACAGTCAAAGACTGAACTCAGACCAATTTGTTTGTATCCAACATATTATTTAGTTATTTTATTTATAGAACCAAGACAAGCCTGGTGCAGGTGAGTGAAATAAATGCTTTGCAAAATCTTTTGCAGTGCTTTGCAATTGAATGCAGGTTCAAATGCAGTTGGTTGAAATACAGGTAAGTTAATACGTCGAAATTACTTTCCAGATTACTTTGTACGTTACTTTTTAGATAACTTTTTAAGTTACTTGTTCTACTCAGTGTTGTATGCCTAGATATCACACTGGGACATTTTCCAGAGAAAGGGTAAGTAAATCAGTTTTTGAACATTTGCAGTTTTTCAGTGTTTCATACAAACTAACCCCACACTTAGGACAATTTTCAAGGAAAAACAGTTCATGTATTCCTATGGAGAGTGTGAGAAGTTGGCCTGGTATATGATGTTCACTATTCTAGTGAACACCTTGCACCAGTCCAAACCACCCTCATGGTGATGGTTGTAAAGTCAACCTTATAGACCAGCTATCCTAGAGGTAGCGTGGACAGAACAGTCTTAGGCTAAAAGACTCTTGAGGGCGTGTAAAGCCAGCTGTTTTACCATATGTAACCCCTTGAATATCAAATGAAAGGACACCACACAGGATTTACCATATGTAACCCCTTGAATATCAAATGAAAGGACACCACACAGGATATATATAAAATATATGTATTTATTTACTAACACACTCCTCTGGACTCTTTATGAGATCAGAGGCAAAAGCACATCACAAGATACTTAGTCAGAATACGTTAAGTTGCACTATTTACAGTTAGGCCCTAGGGGCGAAGCAAACCATATATTAAGAAAGTGGTATAAGTACCACGTCACGAGAAAAGGAAAGGCCTAGAGCCTAGAGAATCGCTGGGGCTACACTATCTGAACCTTAGGTTAGGAGTAGGAGGCCCACAAGCGGCGCGTGCAGTGTCTTTACACACACGCGTGAGTCAATACAAAGTCAATAGGAACTTAGAAGTTAGATAAAGAAGGATTTAGGACATTTCCGGTTTAGCTAGGAGGATACAACTAAAAACCTAGACACTTGAATAGTCAATACCCTTGGGAGCACCGAAGTACTCGCGTTACCTCACCCACAGGAAGCGGGTGCATAGGTGTGAAGATGTGTCGGGTTTCACCGTTAGAGCTTTCGGAGCCTTGGAGAAAAGATGCTACAGGCGACCAGGAGGAAGATGTCCAGGTGGATCCAAGGGTGGATCAAGGATGAAGAGGACCTGAAAGCAGAGGGAACAGAGTCTGGGTCACTAGCCAGTGACCGGGTGGAACTAGGAAGGAACCAGACGATGTCGAGGAGCAATCAGGTGCTGTCTTGAAGCTTGTCTTTGCAGCCACGCCGACCAGGAGGCGTCCACGACGACCAGGTGCTGGAGAGGAGCGGTCCCGCAAAGGTTCTCGCAGATGGAGGGGTCGACTGCCGTATTGGAGTCAACAAGCCTTGGCAAAGGCAACCCACGCAGGATTCAAAGAAAGCTTCTGGTGCAGACCAGCAAGGTCTGAGGCGCATCACCTTTGCAGGGAGGCAAGGGCCAGTCTAGAGCAACCAGACCAGCGAGGTGATTCAAAAGGATTGTCGTCACAGAGGCCACTAGCCAACGGGCCAGCAACCGGACAACGCGTCTAGCAGAACACAAGCAGAAGGGCCCCACGCAGAACTCGTGGAGTGTGGAGGGCTGATCTTCGGTGCAGGTGGAGCTCGGGTTCGGGGTTTCTCAGTTCCCAGTGTACAGCTTCGTTGAGGCCTCAGGAGCTGCACGGGTAGCAAGTTGCAGGCTTTTCAAGATGTCCGGTCTCACGTGTCTCGTCGCCTCCACGGATCTCAGCTATGCTGCAGACGTGAAGAGAGGGTCGGAGAGGTCTGGAAGTCTGAGTCTTGTCAGGCTCTGTGCTCGGGTTCCGGCGGGAACGTCGACAAAGCAAGCCGTTGATTTGCTGGATGGTGCCTGGTTGCCCAGGGTGGTCACTCCTTGGCCACAAGGGAGATTCTTCAGTCTTCAGCATCAGCAGAATGTCGAATGTCCAGAGTTTCGTGTCAAGTTTCAGGCAGGATCTAATCTAAAGTCTCAGGACTCAGCTCCTACCTTTATACAACTAAAAGGGGCTGGATTACTGACTAGGTCCCTCCTGTGGGTGGGACCAGGAAGGGGGGGGGGTGGTTACACCCCCTCTCCTTTGTCCAGTTTTGCGCCAGAGCTGGGGCTGGAGTGCCCCAGCAACCGGTTTGAACTGGGGTATGCACGGAGCACCTAGTGTGCCCCAGGCAGTGTCTCAATCTATTCAGCCCTCCCTGTCCCAATACACAAAGTCCTGTCTGGGGTGGTGCTCGCACCTCTCCAGGCAGGGAACCTATTGTCCAAACCTCCGTGACTGGAAGGACTCCCATCAGCAGGAGATCAGACTTGTGTCTGTGGCAGCAGCATCCATTTTGTGATGCTGGGGCTCTGGTTAACCTTAACCGGGTACAGTAGTTTCAACATGTCTTCTCCCTGTAGAAGGGTGGAATGCTACCCCCGTCGCCAGAATTGGCAAGGGGGTAGTATTCCAAAGCGTATGACAACTTACACAACATGTTTGGATAAAGCCAAACCAAAGTTAGCATCTAACCGCGAGGATTACAATGCACTTAAGAGTATATGGTTTAGCGATATCCTAGAACAGCTATAAGGACATGGTTCCGAAAGCTGCAGACAGGCTCAGCTCATGCTAGAGCACCATCTCACACATAACCAAGCACTCTGCCTCCAGGATTGTTAAGGCCTGCCATAGGAGTGACTTATAGGTTACTACGTGTCTATATATAAGTAGATATAGGAATACTATACCTAAGCAAGGGGTGATTGTGAGAAGTTGGCCTGGTATATGATGTTCACAATTCTAGTGAGCACCTTGCACCAGTCCAAACAACCCTGATGGTGATGGTTGTAAAGTCAGCCTTATAGACCAGCTATCCTAGAGGTAGCATGGACAGAGCAGTCATAGGCTAAACTCAAGAGGGCATGTGAAGCCAGCTGTTTTACCAGATGCAATCCCTTTAATACCAATGAAAGGACACCACACAGGATATATATTGAAAATATATATGTCTTTTATTTCTAAACAAACTCCTGAACTCTTTATGAGCACAGAAGCACAAGCGCAAAACAAGTTACTTAATAGAATATACAAAAGTTGCACAAAATATGGGTAGGCCGGGTGGCCCGCTAAACCATATACTAGGAAAGTGGTATAAGTAACACGTCACGAACAATGGTAAGGCCTAGGGCCTTGGGAATCGCTGGGGCTACACTGGACTAACAACAGTTAGGGAGCAGGAGGCCCACGGGATGCGTGTGCAGAGTCTAAAGTCACATGTGTGCACACATTGAAGGCAATGGGTGCGTAAAAGTTACAAAGTTGAAGATTTAGGAACCTTCCGACTGGAATAGAACTTAGCCACTTGAAACTAGGACACTAGGGATGTAAACCTCTACAGGAGCACCGTAGTACTCGCGTTAACTAACCCACAGGAAGCGGGTGCATAGGTCCAAAAGTGTGTCGGGTTTCGTCGTGGAGATCTATGGAGCCTTGTAGTAAAGATGCTGCAGGCGGCCAGAAGAGGAGAGTCCGGGTGGATCCAAGGGTGGATCGAAGATGTAGAGGACCTGAAAGCAGAGGGGACAGAGTCTGGGTCACTAGCCAGTGATCAGGCCGGAACCAGGAAGGAACCAGGCGATGTCGGGAGGCGATCAGGTGCTGATGGGAAGCTTGTCTCTGCAGCCACGTGGACCAGGAGGCGTCGACGATGACCAGGATGGAGGCACGAGCTGTCCCATGAAGGCTCTCGCTGTCGGCGGTGTCGGCTTCAAGATTGGAGGCAACAAGCCTTGGCAAGGGCAACCCACGCAGGAATCGATGTAGTCTTCTTACTCAGACAGCAAGGTCTGAGGGGCCGCTTCTTTGGAGGGAAGCAAGGGCCAGTCTGGAGCAACCAGACCAGCGGTGTATTTTCTCGGTTTCGTCGCCAAGATGGCCACTAGCCAACGGGCAAGTGACCAGGCAGATGCGTCGAGCAGGAAAATGCAGAAGGGCCCCACGCAGAACGCGTGGAGGGTGCAGGGCTGATCTTCGGTGAAGATGCTGCTCGGGGCTGGGGCTTCTCAATCCCCAATGCACAGCTTCGAGGGGACCTCGGGGGCTGCACAGTTAGCAGGTCGCAGACTTTTCAAGATGGCCGGTCCCACGTCTCACGTCGCCTTCACGGGTCTCAGCTTTGCAGGGACTGTGGATCGGGCTGATGGATGTCTGGGAATCCGGTTCTTGTCAGGCTCTGGGCTCGGGCTCCGGCGGGAGGCGGTGGCAAAGCAAGTCACTGATCGCTGGATGGTGCCTGCTAGTGCAGGGTGGTCACTCCTTGACCACAAGGGAGGTTCTTCAATCGTCGTCTTTCAAAGTAGAGTGATGAAGGTCCAGAGTTTCATTTAAAAGTTTCAGTCAGGATAATCTAAACTCCTATTGACTCAGCTCCTACCTATATACTGATATTAGGGGCTGGATTACCTGCTAGGTCCCTCCTATGGGAGGGACCAGGGAAGGGGGCGGTTACACCCCTTTCCCTTTGTCCAGTTTCGCGCCAGAGCTGGGTCAGGAAAGCCCCAGCACCGGTTTGAACTGGACTATGCATGGGACACCTTGTGTGCCCCAGGCAGTGTTTCAATCCTTTCAGCCCTCCCTGTCCCAATATACAAAATCCTGTCTGGGGTGGTGCTAGCACCTCCCAAGGCAGGAAACCTATTGTCCAAGCCTCCCTCGCCTTGATGGACTCCCAGCAGCAGGAGGTCAGACTTGTGTCTGTGGCAGCAGCATCCATTTTGTGATGCTGAGGCTCTGGTTAACTTTAACCGGGAATAGTTAGAACAACATGTCTTCACCCTCTAGAAGGGTGGAATGCTACCCCAGTCGCCAGAACTGGCGAGGGGGTAGTATTCCAAATCGTATGACACCTTACTCGACATGCTTTGATAAAGCCAAACCATAGTTAGCATTTAGCCGCGAGGTACATAATGCACTTAAGAGTATATGGTATGGCAATATCCAAGAACAGTGGAAGGGGGGAAAGATGGCGGCCGGTCTGTGAGCCCGGTCGGGAGCTCCGTGCTGACCTCCAGTAAACTATGGCGCTTTCAACCTACGGACCCAAGAAAATGTAAGAAGCCTAAGCAGCCTTAGCCTATTCCCTCTGAATTTATCGGCGCATCGGAAACTTGCATAAAAAATTGCCCAAAACTGCCAACATGCCTGTTTGATTCCAACTCAGCAGTTCCTTTCTATGTGGCGGTATTCTGCCTGGATCCAATATTACCGCGTCTGACTCGGACTCTAGCCACACGTCGAAACACACTCCGAATCTCCTCTCTCCTCTCTCCCTCTCCCTCCTCCTCTCAGCTCTCTCGGATATGATTAATGGGACCGGGGGTATCCGAGCAGAGACGCTGTTTTCTTTACCTGTCGACTCGCGTGTGAGCCGGGCGCCACTGCTGCAGTCGAGCTCTGTGTTCCAGTCCCTCCTTAGCCGGTGGGAGGCGGCCTCTGAGGCTACTAAGAACTGCCGGAGGGCTGCAAGGAGAATCACCGTCTTCTTCCGGGGCAAGGGAGGTGGAGGCAACACACTCTATGCTAATGCCACTGGTCTCCGCAATGGTCCTGGGATTGGGTGCACAGCAGTGAGGCTTGGTCTGACTTCAGTGGGTCGCGACTCGGAGCGCCCTGTGGAATCCATCCTGATTGTGGACACGGAGGGAAAAGACACAGAGACTTCTTCCTTACAACACATGATCCGGGTAAGCGAGGAGGGGATTTTGAAGGCAGGGTGCAGCGCAAAAGAGCCCGGTAGGGCACAGACAATAAGCAGCGAATGTGAAAGGGAGAGCTCTGAAAAGATATGCAAGTGGGGTAGTTCTCCTGATACAGGTACCGCAGCGCCCCCCTGTGTTTCAATCAAAGGGGGGGGGGTCAAGTGGCTGCAGAAAAATCACCTGAGACCCCGGAGGTCCCGGAGGTGACGGGGCAAACTTCTGATTGCATAGGAAAATCAACATACTGCCTAAGGAACAGGCAATTTTTAAAATCTAACCCTGTCACTAGTACAAAACCCCTTGTTCCTCCTTCTCCTCGAAGCACTAAAAAGAAAACCAGGAAAGCCTGTAAAGTACAGGCCAAGGGTGGGAAGATACTCAAAAAACCCGGGGGTCCCACTGACTTACGAGAGGGGGTTGACGCCCTAAAAATTAAAGTAACTCCCTCATTAAGATCCTTCTTTAAAATTCAAGAGCAGAAACAGGAAAAAAAGAAAAAGAAGGATTGTGAGCTTAACTTCACCCAAGTGTCTAGTGGCGCCGAACCCAAAGCTGGAGGCCCCCCTAATACCAACCATAGCTCCTCCCAAACCTTAGACGGCCCAACGATGTCTACACTGCCTCCGTCTCTAACGGAAGATGGATCTCTAAATTCCCAAGGCCCTCTCTCCATTCAGACTGAAACTCAATCGGGGACCCTTAATTCAACTTTAGACCAGTCTCACTCTGAGATCCTGACAAAATCCCCCACTGAAATCTTTTTAGAGAAAATGATGGTTGAAATGAGGTCCAGATTTGAGATCTCGGAGGGGAATCAAGGCAAGATACAGGAAGCCTGTGATCTCTTAGACACGAAATTAAACGCCCTTGGAGACAGAGTCACGGCAGTGGAGGCTGAGGTAGTCTCATTAAGTAGGAGAGTGGATTCCAATCAAAGGGAAATAAGAAAGCTAAGGGAAGCTGATAAAATCTTTGCAGATAAGCTGGAAACGCTGGAAAACCATTCCAGACGCAACAATCTGAGAATTCTAAATGTTCCGGAAGGCAGAGAAGGTACGGACATTAAAAAATTCATTATCGCACTTCTAGAGGAGTATTTCCCTTGGTGCAAAGACCTAGGACTGGAGGAGGATATACAGCGGGTTCACAGAGACCCCTTTGGTAGAAGTAAGGAGAGGAAGAACCCGAGAAAAATTTTGATTAACTTTCAAACATACTCCATTAAAGAAAGACTACTAAGTGAAGCAATAAAAAGTGGCTCTTACAACAAAGACGATTGGTCCTTTAGGATTAGATCAGATATCTCCAAGGCTACCCAAGACAGGCAGTGGGAGCTGGGGCAGCTGATGCCGGAGCTGAAAGCTCTGGGCGCTTCAGTCCAGATGAAATTTCCGGCATCTCTACGCATAATGTGGAAAAACAAAATGCATAACATAAAAGACACCAAGGAAGCCGAAACTTTCTTAGAACAACTGCGAGATCAGATGAGAAACTAGTTGGCGCCTTATGTTTCTTTTCACGTTTGTCAGACACGGAGCTCAAAGAGGGCTTTTAGTAAGCCCAAAGAAGAAGAAAGGGAGGTTTCCCCAGGGGGGGGGGGTCTCTTTTAATATACCTCGTTTTTATAGGTACACTATTGAATCAATGAAACAAAAAAATCTAAAAATTACGCACGGGATACGGGAGCAAATTAGGGAAAAAAAAGAAAAAATGGTCCTCAGCAGTAACAGAATGAACAGAAGGAGAACTCGGAGTGCCCCAAAGACAAAAAAAAAGAAAAAAAAACATATAAAATGAATAAAGATAATTCTCAAGTTAAAATTATTTCCTGGAACGTCAATGGACTAAGAATTAAGAGTAGAAGAAGGAGAATACTAGAGTATTTAAAAACGGTAGACAGTGAGATAATAATACTTCAAGAAACTCACTTATTAAAAAAAGAGTGGGTAGACATTGTGAAAAAGCTTCACTGGGTTGATTCATATATCTGCACCAACCAGGAGTGCGTTATCAAAGGCATTGCCATCCTCTTTAAAAAATCTCTGAATGCCAAAGTGGAAGCTTCTGAAGCGGACCCAAAGGGGAGATGGGCCCTGGCCAAAGTAAGGATTCGAAACAATGCCCTAACAGTGGTGGGGTATTATGGCCCTAACTCGGATGATCCGGTCCCCCTACAATCTCTATACTCTCACTTACTCTCGGTTCCTGCCCCAATAGTCTTAGGGGGAGACTTTAATATAATCCCTGATCCAAAAACAGACCGACTCCCCATAAGAAGACAAACAACTTTGCCAAAAATGAGAGACTGGTTGGGGGTATATAAAAGAGATTTGAAGTTAGTTGATATCTGGAAATTAAAAGGGGACAATCAGAACAACTTTACTTTTAAAAATAAAAAACTTGGAGTTCAATCAAGAATTGACTTTTTTCTTGTAGACCATAGTCTGATTGAGAAAACAGTCAACGTAGAACACATCCCCGCCCATCTTTCAGATCACTCAGCAGTCCAGATCACCGTGAAACTAGAGCCGAATAATGACATCACTAGATGGACTTTGGATCGTACAATCCTCTTAGACCCCCAGATCATTGACCAGCTAAAATCACGGACTAACATTTTCTTTGAGGAAAATAAAGAAGGTACTTCGGCACAGATCACTTGGGATGCGTATAAAGCCGTAATAGGAGGATATATCCTTAATTTGGCGGTGCATAAATCGAAGGGCCTAAAACAATCGATATCAATCTTGGAAGATAAGATTAAAAATTTGGATATACAAATAGATGCAGCTACTTCCTCCGCTCGTAAAGAACATCTAGAGGCGATCAGAATGAACCAAAAAGAAAATCTAGCTGAAATTTTAGAAAATAAAGTGAGAGAAAAATGGGAAGCTAGCAAACTAGCCCATTACGAATATGGAGAAGGATGTGGCAAACTTCTTGCCTGGAAAACGAAGACTGAACAAACCAGGAATAAAGTCGTTTGTGTTGTCCCTAGAAACATTGTAGAAAATGGGACTGATGATACGGTAATAAAACAAGAATTCTTCTCCTTTTTTTCTGATCTATACAATGAAGATTGCCATCCAAATTTGGAAGAAATTGATCACTTCCTAGACCCCCTAAATCTTCCCAGTTTACCGCCTGAAATGAGAAAGGAACTAAATGCGGAAGTCTCAACTCAGGAAGTGGAGGAAGTATTAAAAAACCTTAAGAATGGTAAAGCAGCTGGGCCAGACGCCCTTCCCAATGAATTCTACTCAAAATTAAGAGAGGTCTTGATCCCACCTATAACATCATTGCTGAATAAAATATTCGTAGACAAATCTAATCTTCCCGATTCTTGGAATGAAGCCATAATTACCATCCTTTTAAAACAGGGCAAAAATCCAAGAAAATGTGAGTCATATCGTCCTATCTCGATCCTTAATTGCGATTATAAAATTTTCACGCAGATTATGGCGAAGAGACTGGGAAAAATAGCAGGGCTCTTAATAAACAATAATCAGAAGGGTTTCATTCCGGGAAGACAACTGCAAGACTTAACGCAGGAGTTGCTTGCCACCATAGATATTGCTTCCAATGAGAAAATCCCTCTATCAATAATTACCATCGACGCCGCAAAGGCGTTCGATAGAGTTAACTGGCTATACCTAAACAGAGTCTTGGAAAGGTTTAATTTAGGGGGAAATATACTAAATGCGGTCTCTAAAATATATACTTCTCCTAGAGCCCAAATCCTGATAAATGGCAGTCTGACCCCTAACATACAGATAAAGAGAGGAACTAGGCAGGGATGCCCCCTTTCGCCTCTCCTTTTTAATTTTTTTATAGAACCGATGGCGGAACTTCTCAGATCAGACCCCTTAATCTCTCCTTTCACTTTTCAAGACTGGTCTAAAAAAATCGCGCTGTACGCAGATGATCTTATGATCTTTACAGATAACCTTAGGGGGACACTAACTATAGCTGAGGAGGCATTGATCAGGTTCGGGAGTATTTCTGGCTATCAAGTCAATCAAGATAAGACTGAAACCATGAGTTGGAACGACAACTTTACTAGCCCCCATAATAAAGATAAAATCAGATACCTTGGCATAGACCTAGTTAAAGACTTAGACAAAGTCACCCATATAAATCTCCAAAGAATAGACAAGGATGTTAAAAGATTGTTGAAAGTTTGGGGGGGTCTCTCTTTGTCGTTTCAAGGCAAATCAAACTTAATTAAAATGTCAATCCTGCCAAAATTTACCTTTGTCTTTGGGGCTATACCTCTTGAATTTAATTAAAAAACTTTACAAAAAATCCAGAGTGAGATCACAAGTTTCATATGGTCTTCAAAAAATCCCAGAATTGCCTGGAACAAGTTAAGAAGGAAAAAAATCCAGGGGGGCATTGCAAGCCCTGATCTCTATGAATATTGTAGAGCTTTCCAATTTAAATCTAATAGAAAGCTTCTAAATGTTTTTGACTGCTACCCTTTGTACTTCCAAACTATGACCCGTAAAACTAGCCACTTTCTATATAAATTCGGACACCCTAAGTACTTTAAAAAAATTAAACTAAAGATGTTGAAATCCGCGGCCAAACTGTGGTTTAGCATAAGACGCACTCTAAACATTCCCTATTATAGCGACCTAGCCCCCATTTGGGACTCTCCTGGCACCCCTGAGTGTCTTAAAGATAAACTAGCTCTCCCTATAAAAGCAGCTGGACTAACCACGTGGGGTCAACTGATGTCTGGAAACAACCTTTTGGAGTGGAATACCTTATCCTCCAAGACTATGGGCTCACTTTCTAAATTCAAGTTCTATCAACTCTCTGGTTGGTCGAAATCACTAAAAGAATCTGGAACTGGGAACCCTTCTCTAGAAAGTGAAATGCAGAAAAGAGACACTATTCATAAAGAAATCGCACTTTGGTATTGGGCGTTGATTCTGGGAGGAGAGGAAGATTTCAGGATTCCGGAGAGAGTATGGGGGAAAGATCTGCCGACGCTGGAGTTAAACAACCAATGGCAAGTATCTATGAGTAAATGCTGGACAATTTTGTCTTCAGCTGCCTTAAGGAGAAACCATCTTTTCACCTCTCATAGAGCCTACTGGACTCCTAAAAAGTTATCGAAGTTTGCTGGGTCAACAGTGAAGGCCTGCCCCAAATGTGGACTGGAAAGAGCCGACGATCTACACATGTTTCGGCAGTGCCCCCTTCTCGACGGCTTCTGGAATGATGTCGGTAAGACTTTGGATGGGGTATTAGGAAGACATCTAAATGTAAGTATCGACCTAATTATCTTTGGGGTAAGGAGTTCAAATGCATTAGACAAGCTTTCTACTTTTCAGGAACATCTCCTTTTTTTATTAATTTTGCTTGCAAGGAGAGAAATATGTATAAAATGGGTAAGCTCTGCTCCTCCAACTCATAGTGATTGGTTAACTTCCATACTAAGAATTTATAGACTTGATAAAAGAAAGGCCCCAAAAAAAAACCTCAAGTTCTGGGAAATCTGGGAAAACTACCAGCAAGGTGCAAATTAAATCAGGGAAGTATCCTAGACTTAAATCTGTCTTAGTGATTGGCACGACAACCGTTTACAAAAGTCCAATGATTATGTGTAAGCAATGGAAAGGCAGGAGAAGGCCTGCATGAGTAGCCATAATGGCTAGCTCCACCCCCCGTACTCAATCCTTCTATAAAGTATTGGAAACAAGGGGACCCTCCTCTCGCTTAATGACGCTCCAGGGGAACTGTCCAGTTACACACGCTTTATGTCAGGACAGTGAAGTTTAAGAATCAATGAGAGAAAGGGGCCCCGATAACTCCTTCCTTTTAATATTGCACTTATGAGGACTAAAAAAAAATAAAAAAAAATATCCAAGAACACCTAAAGGACATGGTTCCGAAAGCTGCAGACAGGCTCAGCTCATGCTAGAGCACCATCTCACATAAAACCAAGCACTCTGCTTCCAGGATTGTTAAGGCCAGCCAGCCATAGGAGTGACTTATAGGTGTATATGTGTCCAGATATAAGGTTAGATATAGGTATACTATATCTAAGCAAGGGGTGATTACACCACCTTACCCCAGCTGAGTGTTCAGCCAGTTGTGTCAATTTGAAGGGCCAGCAAGGGGTGGCAAAAGGTATGCTGCAGCCCCTGGTAGGCCTTGGATGCACCTATGCCCTGGGTACCTATGGTCCACTGTACAGGGGCTCACAGGGTGATCCAGTATCCAATTGGTAATGTACCTAGGGTACATGGAGTCCATTTTAAAGAGAGAGCAGATAGCCTGGGGCCCTGATTAGCAGGATCCCAGGCCAACTAAGTCAAAAACCAGCTAAACACTAGGCACAAAATCTAGGGTAACCATAGTCAGGTATCCATCTTCCTACAGTGATTACACAACCTTGCCCCAGCTAAGTGATCAGCCAGTTGTGTCTATTTGAGTGGCCAGCCAGGGGTGGCATAATACATGCTGCAGCCCCTGGTAGGCCTTGGTTACACCTATGCCCTGAGTACCTAGGGTACACTTCTACAGGGGCTGACAAGGTGAACCAATTCCCAATTGTGGATGTACCTAGAGTACATGGTGCAATTTTAGAGAGAGTGCATCTGTGCTGTGGGTATGATTAGCAGGTCTACAGCCACATCTAAGTCGAAAACCAGTAAAGCAAAGCAAATAGTGGGGGTGACTATAGGAAGCAGACCCTACTCTCCTACACCCCCCCCCCAAACTTAGGGACATTAGAGTAACCTTGAACAGTTGTGTCTTCATGTTCTAAGTGATAATATATGGAGAGTCCATCTGCATTTGCATGGTCAGTCCCAGGTCTCTGTTCCACTGTAAAGTCCATCCCCTGTAGGGAAATGGACCACCTAAGAAGTTTCGGGTTTTCACCCTTCATCTGATTTAGCCATAGGAGGGGCTTGTGGTCGGTCTAAATCTTGAAGTGAGTGCCAAACAAGTATGGCCTCAGCTTCTTCAGGGCCCAAACCACAGCAAAGGCCTCCCTTTCAATAGCTGACCAACGTTACTCTCTAGGGGTCACCCTTCTGCTTATGAAAGCAATGGGCTGGTCTTGACCATCCATATTCAGTTGTGAAAGTACAGCTCCCACACCCAACTCAGAAGCATCTGTTTGGACTATGAACTCTGTGGAGTAATCTGGACTTTTCAGAATAGGTGCAGTACACATGACCTGCTTCAGGTCATCAAATGCCCTTTGACAGCTAACTGTCCACTGAACCTTCTTTGGCATCTTTTGGTAGGTTAAATCATTCCGGGGTGTCACAATGGACCCATAGTTTTTAACAAACTTCCTGTAGTATCCAGACAGGCCCAAGAAAGCTGTGACCTGTGCCTGGGTGATTGGAGGAGTCCAGTCTCTGATGGTCTGGATCTTGCTCTCCAGAGGCTTAACCTGACCCCCACCTACCAGGTGGCCCAGGTACACAACCTTGCCCTGCCCTATCTGGCACTTTGTAGCCTTGATAGTGAGGCCTGCCTTTTGTAAGACTGCCCTTAGAACTGCATTGATTACAGGCCCTATTGATAAGTTCATATCTACCACCACTGAGGCTATTAACCACAATATTTCCCTCTTAGAACGCAGGGTATCCCAGGACCTTGCGATCACCAGGAGATCTTCATTGGGCCTTATAGCAGCGGCTCAAACCCCGCTCCCAACAGCTGCTCCTATTCCAATCTTAATTCAGTCCGGAACTGCAGCAGCACAAGTACATTCAATTCCTAATGCCGTTGATTTGTCAGCTACAAACCTGTCACTGGAACTGGATACGACAGGGAACCTTGAGATCACCCCGGACCTTGAGCAGATTGTGGCTGAAGATTCTGCACAAGTAACGCGGTTTAAGGGGGTGAGAGAAGGTGCCATACCCAAGCAGCCAGTACTCTCAAATAAAGGGACTAACGCCAACCAACTTTCCAAAACTAAGAAAAAGAAAGGTTCAACTACGATTGCTACCCCTAGTATTAATTCTGTTTCATCTGGGTTACCTAACTTATATTGTCCCACTTTGGTTAATGTTCAGGAGGGTGGCCTTTGTCAGACGGATTGCGATTTTTCCCAGCTTTTTGTAAGATTTAGGGACCTACTTATACATCATCTCCAGCCGCTGGAACGGAGTATTATGGCAATTGAAAAACAGCTTGCCATACTTCTTGTTAAAAACCCCAGCCAGCCCAGGGCAGCAACTGCCAAACCCGGGGGGGTATCCTCAGCGGTCTGTTCGGGGGTTCCCTCAGTTAACTCCGACAGACCGTCTGTTACGTTTAATGTACAACCTAAAACAAACGAGTCCACAACTCCTTTATCACTTGCTCAAAATACCTGTGTAAATTGCACAAAATCCAAGCCCAAAGTCAAATCCTTACCCCAGACACCATCATCCAGTCAGCAAATCCCCCCTGCTCCTACCCCTTTAGTTATGCCAACCAACGCTAATCATATTACGACCAATGTGTCCTCACAGCAATCCAACAGTAAACCTCTGGCCCCCCCTAAAACTCATTCTAATGAAGGCAAGAGGGGGACCAGATCTAAACGTCCAGTTCATCTGGCTCCTGAGGCAGCTCCATTTACCGTAATTCTAACAGGAGTACCTGAACTTACTGCAGGAACAGATGAACCTCACTGGTCCCTCCGGAATAAAATCCTTCAGTGGCTCAGTATTAATAGACCATTGAAGCCTCCCAACACCAGCAGAATATCATCTGTACGTAGGGTACCTTGGGTGGGGAAGAGCCCCAAGTGTATTCAGGGGGACTGCGTCATCGTTACATGCGAGGATGCATCTACTGTGAACCATATTTGTTCATGGCCAGATCTGGAGAAGAAAGGGGGCATCGACACGCATCGACTCTCCTTTTTTTACCCCCCTACATTTAACTATCACTACCCAATTCCACCGCCAAACTGGGCCATGCCCCAAGAACATCCATGGGATTATGGAGACCCATGGCGAACCCAACAGAATAGGGGCAGGGAATGGGTACCTCGTCCCTGGTATCCCAACAAAAGCCATTTTGTAGACAGCGGGTGGCAAGGTATTCAGACAACCAATAGATTTGACTGCCTGGAGATGGTTGACTGACATTATGTCCCACCACCGACAAATCAGCCTGACAATAGGCAGTCAGGATCTGGTTTCAGTGTTCAATCTGTCCTTGTCAGTACACCAGCAGTACCTACTGTGGCTCCCGCATCTCTTAGCGGACATGTGGTTTCACAGAAGGTTTCTGCACCGGAAGGTACTTCCATCCAATCCCTCTCTTCCAGTCACCATTCTACCAACACTCAGTCCCCCACTAGGAGGTCAGCAATTGGGCATCCCAGGATAATAGTCCAGGCAACTAAGTCTGCAGATCTTACCCTGATCTCCTGGAATATTGCAGGAATAGCAGGGAAATTAAACACCCCTTTTTGGACCAGGTTTATTGGAGAAGGATTCGATATAGTCCTCCTCCAGGAGACCTGGAGCCAGGAGTACATTAATATAGAAGGCTACTCTTCCTATTGTCTCAATGCCACTAAATCCAGCTCAGGCAGGGCTAAGGGGGGCCTTTTGATACTCCTATCCAACAGATTGAGTAATTACAAAGTCAGAAGCAGTACGACTGTGGGAGTACATAGCCAGGTACTGAGGATTGAATGTGGTAAGGGAAAAGATCTGGTCCTTGTTAATTTTTATAATAACATCTTTGATGCCACCAGAGGGAATATTTTGTTCCCTTTGGAAAAAGAATTGCAAAGGTCCTGGGCATCTCAAATAAGAGGACGGACATCCTATGGGCTGGGGATTTTAACCTGCAGCAATGCCACCTATCAAAAGGGAATGCATGTGGTTTTGGAATGGAGCTGGATAACCTTAGAGGGGGTGTGGGCAAGAGCGAGGATTTTCCTCATTTTCCACATTGCCACTATGGCTCCATTTTAAATAAACTGTTGTTTAAATTAGATCTTTACTTGTTAAACTGTAACAAAAACAATCTGAATGCCATCTGCCCCACTTTCACAGGGAGGGATGCTGGGACATTTATTGATCACATCCTGTTCTCTAGTAACGGTGACTACTTAAACCTGCATGTCAGAGAAGAAAGTCTTAGTGACCATAATAGCATTTGTGTCACCCTTCCCGGAAGAGGTGCCAAACTAGAGACCGGAGAAACCTGCACCACCGATATAGTTCCAAGCAGACCTAATGGCCCGAGGATCAAATGGACCGGGGCCAATTCTGCGGCCAAACAAAGGGAGGTCATAGTTAGTTGTAAAACTGAGATCAGTTATTGCTTAAAAGACGTTATTAATTCTGACCTCTTGTTGTTACATTTTATTAATATCAACATTGCTATCGAGGGTATTTTTAGTAAGAAATCATCAATTAATAAAACTGTCAAATTGGGATGGTTTGATAACCCCTGTACAGTAGCTTTACGGGAACTGAAGCTTGCCTTAGGGTCCAAACCCCGAGATAGCAACAGAATTAAACAAACTAGGGCCAATTATAAAATGGCTATTATTAATAGGAAAAAGGTCCTACAGAGAGAAGCCTGGGACAAGCTGAATGAAGCAGTTGAGACTAAAAATAGTAAACTCTACTGGGAAACAGTCAATAGCCCATTTTTAAATACCGAGGGCATTCCGGAAATCACCTCCCATGTTGCATGCGAGGAGTGGATTATCCACTTTTCCAAAATCTTTAATCCAGAAGGGATACCATTAACCTTACCTCCCGCTGTATCGTCCACATGGTCACCTTTACCCTTGGGGATAACCCTGGAAGAGGGACATGAAGGACTTGCTAACAGCAAGGGGGGGAAGGCCCCGGGCCCTGATGGGGTTCCTATTGATTTATTAAAAGCCAAAACTAACCTGTGGGCCCCCATTCTGGTGAGGACTTTCAACTGTGCAGCCGAAGGCAATATTCCCCCCTCCTGGGGCCAATCGGTCATCATCCCCTTATTTAAAAAAGGTAGCAAATCCGAGGCCTCCAATTATCGACCCATTTCTTTATTGGACGCCTCAGTAAAGGTCATGAGCAGAATTCTGCTCAAAAGACTAGAAACTTGGGCTGAAGATGTGAACATTTTAACTAAGGTGCAATATGGTTTTAGGAAAGGCATGGGTACACTTGAGCAATGTGTACATTTGGATCTTTTAATTAATAAATACACAGTAGCTAAAAAGGGCAACCTTTTCTTATGTTTTGCTGACTTGAGCAGCGCATTTGATTTAGTTGACCACGGTATTCTTTGGCAGGTCTTATTGGAGTTAGGGGCACCGAAAGAAATAGTTCATTTTTTGGCAAGGCTCTACGAGAAACTTTCTTGTAAAGTCCGATACGGTACCCTAGGCGAATGTACACCGTTTCTTAAAGTTTCAAGGGGCATCCGCCAGGGATGCGTGTTAGCCCCTCTTTTATTTTCCATTTTTATCGACTGTATTGACCGCACTTTGGCCGCTATACCAGCAGACGCTCCGCTGATTGGAGGCAAACCTGTCACAATCCTACTATATGCGGATGACGCTGTCCTTTTATCCCGCACTTAGATAGGTTTACAGCGTCTCATTGACAGCTTCATGCAGTTCATTCAAAATAGGAGACTCTGCGTGAATAAATCCAAGACGTATGTAATGTTATGTGGCCAGTCAGCTAACAAATTGAAGTCCAGTTTTTATCTAGATAGTGATAAAATGTTACAAGTTAAATCATTCTGTTACTTGGGAATCACCTATGCCAATGACGGGTCTTGGAAACCTGAACTTGACAATATCAGGATGAAAATGTTGCGAACCACCAGCAGCGTATTTCGATTTGCTTCCAAGCTCGGATCGAGAAGCATCCGAGATATGATTAACATATACAACATACGCTGTGTTCCCTCTGCACTGTATGGGGCGGGTGTGTGGGGTCACATCGATGGCACTTCCTTACAAAAAGATGAAAATAAGTTTTTAAAAAGAGTTTTATGTGTCCCCCATTCTGCTTCCGTTCAAATAATCCATGATGAGGTCGGGATCGAGTTTATTTCTGACTTAGCAGCCGTTCGTCCACTCTTATTGTGGCGCTCTATTTGGGCTAAGTCAGAGACTCGATTCACTCAAGAAATTATTCTTGACTGTATAGGATTGGACTTCTCACCCCGTATTCTGTGGTTGAAATACATTCACTTCTGGTATAAAACTTTATTTGATATTGACGTTCTTCTTGACCCCGAATTGGCGGTTGAAATCCCCAAAAAAGAAATCAAACAAACTTTTTAAAGTATAAAAAGAAAGCGCGAGATGAGGTTTATGGCAAGTTGGCCACTGTGAAGTTCTATAAGGAACTAAATCTACCATCGGGGTTCCAAGCCTACCTTCAGAAAGTTTCCCGTCCCTCTCATCAATTTGTCCTAACCCGTGTTAGGCTGGGTATTGTACATCATCTGGTTGCGTTCCCAGTACAGAAACTTAAATCTGAAACTCCTTGCCCTTGTGACAACATTTCACGCCAGAGTTGCTGTCATTTTCTACTTTTCTGCAAATTTTATCACTTTTTAAGAATAAGGTACCTAAAACCCATTTTTATTAAATATAACATACGTCTTTTAAGAATGCCCTAGCGCTTCTATCATCCCTTGAGAATGTGGACATTTGTTTTTTTGTTGCCACTTTTATCTTGAAATGTACAGCTGCCAGGAAATGTATTGTATTGCCATAATTTCATATACTCCTGTCTGTACTTATCTGTCCTTAACAGTACTTTGCAACTAAAGACGCAACATGCCTTTTTACTCTGGGTCTGATTCAAAATGTATAGCTGCCAGGAAGAGCACTTTATGCGATAATTACTTCAAATTCCTGTCTGTACAAGTATCCTCCCATGCTTTTTAGCCTTTTAAACGTTCTTATTATTATAAAATGTTGATATTTGTCATTGTAGATACTTTATTTGAATTGTACAGCTGCCAGGAAGTGTCTAGTGCTGCTATAATTCTACACTTTCCTGTCTGTACTTTTTGTTCTTTAATTTTCTTTAATTTTACTTTGCAATTCACAATGTTCCATCTTTTGGCTTGGTGTTTACTTTAAAATGTACAGCTGCCAGGATAAGCACTATATGTGATAACTATTTTTATTCCTGTCTGTACATGTATGATCTTCTCACCTTTTAGCTTTTTATCGTATCCTCAATCATGTATTGATGCCCAGTGCCTGTCTATATATGTCACCTCCCTTAGGAAATATTCCAGAGTTCACTTGAATAACTTTGTTTCTTAAAAATGATTTTAAATGTAATGAATTGTTTATAAGTTTATGCTTGTATGATTTGTACTTTCAAATCGAATAAAAGCTTATGACATGAGAGGTAAATCCCATCCTTCCTTCACAAGACATAGGGGGTCCCCTTACAGGATGCCCAAACAAAAGCTCAAAAGGGCTGTAGCCAACCCCCTTTCGTGGGACCTCTCTGTAAGCAAACAGAAGGCAGGGCAGAAGGATGTCCCATCTTCGCCTCAGACAAGAACAGCCTGAGTTGGTACTCTGACTAGGCCAGAGTCCATCTCAGTTCCCAGGGTCAACCCTACTATACCCTTTTGATGGGAACCACCACTAACAGCTGGACTAGGGGGAACAGTTGCCTTAGGGGCAATGGTGGTTGGTGCTGTGCCCTTTTTGGTGCACTCACTAAACCAGTGAGAAACAGATTTACAGTATCCACACCAGGGCTTCTTTTGGCCTTCTTGTTTCTGTTTGTTCTTTTTGGAGCCACCCTCCCCCTGTGCCTTTTGGGGTACTGGTGAAGACTTCTGGTCTTTTGGTTTCTGCTCATTACCCTTCTGGTCTGCCTTTTTCTGATCACCCCCCTGGTTCTGGTTTTTCTGCTTAATCCTGGTTCTGACCCATTTGTCTGCCTTCTTTCCCAATTCTTGGAGAGAGGTCAGATCAGAGTCAATCAGGTATTGATGCAATAACTGGTTATGACAATTGTTAAGTATTTGCTCTCTCATGATCAAATTATACAATCCTGTATAGTCCTTAACTTGACTTCCCAATAACCAGCCTTCCAGAGCCTTAGTGGCACAATCAACAAAATCAGTCCAGTCCTGAGTCTGTGTCTTCTGGGTATCCCTGAACAACAACCTATATTGTTCAGTGGTTAGGCCAAACCCATCAATCAGAGCACTCTTCAGGACAGAGTAGTTGTTAGCATCCCCATCACTAACTGTGAGGAGCTTATCTCTACCTTTTTCTGCAAAGGAGAGCCATAAGATTGCTGCCCACTAACTTTGGGGTACCTGCTGCACTTTGCAGGCCCTCTCCAAAGCAGTTATCCACTTGTGGATGTCATCCCCTTCTTTGTAAGGGGGGGCACAATCTTGATTAGGTTTCTATTATCACAGGACCTATCTTTATCCTTAGGGATGTTGCTGCCACCAGTGGGTTCTAACCCACTTTCTCTGTGCTCTCTAGCACGAGCAAGCTTCTCTTTGGCCAAGGCAACTTCTAATTATTGCCTCTCAATCATTGAAGCAGCCTCTCTCATTCTGGCCTCATGTTCCCTTCTCTGAGGAGAGGTCATCTCTCTCTGAGCAGGGCCACGAGAGCACTGTGAAGCATCAGAGTGGCGAGATTCCCTGGAGTGGGATCTTCCTCTCCTCTGCCTCTGGTTAAGCCCACTTGGGGGTCTGTATGGGGCTGCCCAAACTGACTCCCATGTATGCTTAGGTTAGCCTGGCTAAGTCTTCTGACTGGAAGCTGGCTGTCTACCTCATGGTAAGAATCTTCCTCCTCCTCCTCCTCTGGGACTATATTTTCAGGGGTATCATCTGTGGAGGACAGGACTTCATCTACACTACCTGAGGCCCCTGTTCCAGGGGCTGGTTGAGCATCATACTCTTCTAAGAGCTCAATCAGGAACCTGAGGGTAGGGTTGGAACCCTGTTTTAGCCTTCTAGAAGTACACAATTGCCTCAATTCTTGGAAGACTAAGGCTTCATATCTCGAAGCAGTCCTCATGGGATCTACCTCTGCAGGCAGAGAACCACGGGGGTTCCCTGTCTGAGACATGGTTTCTAATGAGGTGGGGTGTTGCACCTACCTACACTATTTGTTTTCCTACAGAACCTTTCTAGGAGTTGTAGTCAGGGTGTGCTAGGCCCAGGCTCTACAACAGCTAAGTTCAGTAGAACTTAAGTATACTAAGACTTGCTTTTATATGTACCTACAGGTACCTATGTGATCTTTCAAATGATATCTCAAGATTACAAGTGGTAAAACAACAGCAAGCTCTAATCCCAACCGCTGCACACCAATGTGAGAAGTTGGCCTGGTATATGACGTTCACTATTTTAGTGAACACCTTGCACCAGTCCAAACAACCCTTATGGTGATGGTTGTAAATTCAACCTTATAGACCAGCTATCCTAGAGGTAGCATGGACAGAACAGTCTTAGGCTAAAAGACTCTTGAGTTGAGGGCATGTAAAGACAGCTGTTTTACCATATGTAACCCCTTGAATATCAAATGAAAGGACACCACACAGGACATATATATAAAATATATGTATTTATTTACTAACACACTCCTCTGAACTCTTTATGAGATCAGTGGCAAAAGCACATCACAAGATACTTAGTCAGAATACGTTAAGTTGCACAATTTGCAGTTAGGCCCTAGGGGCGATGCAAACCATATATTAAGAAAGTGGTATAAGTACCATGTCACGAGAAAAGGAAAGACCTAGGGCCTAGAGAATCGCTGGGGCTACACTATCTGAACCTTAGGTTAAGAGTAGGAGGCCCACAGGTGGCGCGTGCAGTGTCTTTACACACACGCGTGAGTCAATACAAAGTCAATGGGAATTTAGAAGTTAGATAAAGAAGGATTTAGGGCACTTCCGGTTTAGCTAGGAGGAAACAACTAAAAACCTAGACACTTGGATAGTCAATACTGTAATGCAGAGCTTTGTATGCCTTTCTCTCCATATCCTGTTCTCTCTAGAATATAGAACTTGCTCACTGTTGTGTTCTGACTAGGAATGTTCTGCCGGGATTCCTGGCAGTTGAGCCTGTGCTTCCTGTGGATGAGGTTTAATAAAACTTACCTCGTGAAATTACTATAATTGTACCTTTTTATTTGTGTGGTAAACACCACATATTTTTGCGACGATCGGAAAAGAACCCCTTCATACCTCAACACGAAGCCTGAAGCCTGAAGCCTGCACTCGTATCGCCTTTTCACTCCTCCAGCGGCTGCATATTAAAATGGAAGCGTAGTCTTCCCAGCGGCAGTTCTTTTGAAGTATTACGGTGAGGAGTGTGGCGGGAGGCCTTAAAGTGGGTTAAAATTGACTTTAATGGAAAAGTTGGGAGAAGCCGTTCCGAACGCAGTTTAAACGCCTTGCGTTTCAGTGACGCTGTGTTCACTCGCGTCTGCGTTCAATTGAGAGCAGCGTGCGCTCCATGCGTTGCGTTTCAGTGATGCTCTGCTCATCTGTGCCTGCGTTCTTTTCAGAGCAGCGTGCCCTTAAACAGCGTGTGTGTGTCAGTGACGCACAACGTTAGGAACTCTCCCTCTGCCTTTGTGATTGGATACCTCACACCAGCATTCGGATAAGAAGCTTTATGACGCACAACAATTGGCTCTAGTGAAAATATAAGTAAGAGAAAGACAACGTTCTTCTCGCAACAATTGCCTGTTCTGTCTTAAAAAAAAAAATAAACAGCCCTATTTTACAATAAGTAAAATACATGGATTTCGTTTGAATATATTATTTAAAGAATAAACAGCTCAAGGAAGATATTGTTTTTTGCACACATTTCTCTCTGGATTGTATAGGTCTTCAAAAAAAAAATACATAAAAAATTATCTCAAAATAAATATATATAATTATTTATTTTCAAGGAGAAATATTTTTTTAAAAAAGATAACTGTTTGTGATAAAAAAAAGGGAAAATGCAAAATGTAACTCAGCCAGCCTTCTTTCTAACGAGTCCAGGAGAACCTAACGTAAAATGGCAAAAATGGAAGAAAATATTTGCTAACTATGCGAGAGTGTGCGGAACTAATTTAAATGCTGAAAGGAAACATTCATTATTGCTCCATTGTTTAGGAGGCGAAGGTCAAGATGTATTAGAACATTTACCGGAATTAAGTGCATCTGAACAGAGAAACTTAAATGAATATGAAATAGCAATTGAGCAATTGGATAGACATTATCTTCCAAGATTGAGTACCATTATGGAAAGATATCATTTTGGTTTGAGAGGTCAAAAAAAAGATGAATCCGTCGAAGAATATGTTTCTGCGTTAAGAAAGTTGGCCTCCTCTTGTAAATTTGGTCAAAACTTTGGAGGAAAGAATAAGAGACCAGTTTGTTTTAAAAATGTGCACATGACAGTATCCTGAAAGAACTCTGGTTAAAAGATGAACCTCCTTTGGAAGAAGTTTTGGCGATTGCGAAACAAGTTGAACACATGACTAAATGCGTAGATGAATTGAAAGGAGAGAAAGAAAGAACATCAGAAACAGAAAAAAAAGTGAATTAAAAGTTGAGGAAGTAATTTGTCAAGTAAAAAAAGAAGATAAAGTAACTATGGACAAAAGTGATTCTACGTTGGTTAGCACTAATCCTAATGTTACGAACGTTAATAACAAGTTTTCATGTTTTAGATGTGGAAATGTAGGTCATTTGGCAAATTCTCCTATATGTCCTGCTTTAAAATCTATGTGTAATACCTGTGGAAAAAGGGGGCATTTTTCAAAATGCTGTAGAACTAAAATTAACAAAAGAGAGAATATTAATAGAAGATGGTCTCAGCCTCAGGTAAAGACTGTGACTTTTCAAGTTAATGGTGGACATTTAGAACACCCTTCCCATGTGGTAAAAGTTGATGATGCTTTAATTGAGTTCAAATTTGATTCTTGTTCGCAAATTACAATGATTGATGAGCCATTATTACACAAAAGTTTTGGGAAAAATGTAAAACTCCTAAGAAGTGACATTTTACCTTTGGGATATGGGAACAAACCTATCAAGTTGTTGGGTTATTTTATGGCTACCATTGAATTGGGAAGTCGGATTATTCCTGGAAAGGTTTATGTAGCCAAGCATGGGGATGCTCTGATTAGTTGGAGACATCAACGTGATCTAGGTGTTAAACGTAATCCAAATGCTTCACCTCAGGTACAGATACAAGAGTTGGAGGATTTGTCTTCAATGTTTGCAGAAAAGTTTCCTCGTGTATTCAATGGATGTTTAAAGGGTTACAAACATTGTATAAAACTAAAGAAAGATGCAATTCCCGTTGTAGCAAAAGTAAGGAGGATTCCTCTAGGAGAACAAGAAAAGGTACAGAAAGAAATTGATAAACTTATTGAGAATCAAATTATTGAGCCTGTAGAGGCCACAGAATGGTTGGCACCCATTGTTACAGCTAAGAAACCTACTGGCGATATTCGCTTATACATAGATTTACGTGCGTTGAACAAGGAAGTCATTGTTGACAGATTTCCTTTACCAGACATTGATGAAATTGTAGGAACATTGGAAGGTGCAAGGTACTTTACCACCTTAGATTTAGCTTCTGCCTACCACCAGGTAGAGTTAGATGTGTCATGTCAGGATTTGACTGCTTTTGTTACTCCTATGGGCACATTTAAATTTTAAAGGATGCCCTTTGGGCTGATTTCAGCTGCTTCAGTTTTCCAACGTATAATGGCACGTATCCTTAAAGGTCTGCATGGCGTAAAATGTTATCAAGATGATTTGTTGATTTATGGAGCTGATATGTCCGAGCACAATGGTCGTGTGTGTGCAGTTTTAGATAGATTGAGCAAAGCTGGGTTGTCACTTCAAAGAGAAAAGTGTAAGGTTGGATTCGAAGAGGTGAATTATCTTGGACATTGTATAAAGAGAGAAGGTGTTTTTCCCAAATCTGAGTTAGTTGGATCCATTGACGACATGGTTGAACCTGTAAATAAGGAGGAGCTCCTTTCCTTTCTTGGTATGGTGGAATTTTATGGGAAATTCATTTTACATTTTGCTGATAAGACGAAGAACATGAGAAGGCTTACTGCGAAGAGTGTGGTTTTTGAATGGTCAGTTGAATGTAAGAAAGAATTTGTTGAGATAAAAGAGGAATTAAAGAAAGCGCCTTGTCTTCATGCTTTTGTTCCAGGATTTCCAACTTATTTATTCACTGATGCTAGTGATAAAGGTCTTGGTGCGGTTTTAGTCCAAAATAAACAGGGTAATGATTCTCTAATTGCTTGTGCTTCAAGGTGTCTTAAAGGGCCTGAGTTAAATTACTCTGTTATAGAGAAGGAGTCGTTGGCGATTTTCTGGGCTTTGAGGAAGTTTAAAAATTAAATTTGGGGTACTAAGATCTTTGTCATGTCGGATCACAAGCCTTTGAAAGAGGTATTTTGCAAAAAGGGTTTAGATTCCATCTCGTCTAGGATCAAGAGATGGATCATTTCTTTGCAAGAGTTTGACTTTGAGGTACAGTACATACCTGGTGTTTCTAATAAATCTGCAGATTGCTTTTCGAGATTGGTGAAAAGAGATAATTTGTTTGCTGAGGATATATGTGAGGAAGATGATGATGTTGTCAATGTATGTGAAGTAACGGAAGGTGTTGTTGAGGGAAATGAGTGGAAGAATGAACTGGGAAAGGATGACGATCTTGTTAAGGTTATGGGTATGCTAAAAGAGAAAAAATGTTTAGAGAAACCTTGGTCTCTTGTCTCTGATGAATTGTCTATTAGTAATGGCTTGTTGACACGTGGTGTGAGACTTATTCCTCCTTCTGTCTTGAGGAAAAAATTGTTGTTGCATGCACACTGTGGTCACCTGGGTATTGTGAAGACTAAGGAGATGTTACGTACACAATTTTGGTGGCCTGGAATGGATTTGGAGATAGAGAGAATGGTTCGAGAATGTGTTGAGTGTTGCGCAAGCGATAAAATTCTTAAGACTAAACAAATGCCTATGGTTTGTAGGAATTTACCCAATCATCCGTGGGACGAGATTGCCATTGATATTCTTGGGCCTCTCCCTGGTGTGTCAGATACTCCTTATCTGATTGTGGCAATTGATTTGTATTCTAGATGGATCGAGGTGTGTGCTGTTAATGATGTTACGTCTCATTCTGTTATTAAGTTTCTGTAGGAAATTTTCAAAAGGGAAAGTTTTCCTAATAGTATATTGTCGGACAATGGTCCCCAATTCTGTTCTTCTGTTTTTAGCGATTATTTGGATCATCGTGGTGTTTGTCATAAGAAATCCTCATTGTATCATCCCGAGACCAATGGTGCTGTTGAAAGGGTGAACAAGACGTTGAAAGAATGCATTCAGCTTGCAAGGGCTAATGGTTTAAATTGGAAAGTGGCTCTCAAAGAAAGGATAGATGCCTATCGCTGTTCACCTCACTCCACCACTGGAAGATCTCCTTTTGAGTTATTTAAAGGCAGAATTCCCAATACGATGTGGTGTCCTGGTTGGATGAAGTTGAATAAAGGTTTGGTGGATAATCGCATTGGTCCTTGGAGGGAGAAGGAGTTGGAGAAGCAAGCCAATAGGAAATTGTATTTTGATGATAAAAAATGTGTTCATTTTCAAGAGGTCAATATAGGTGATTTAGTTAAAATAAAGGCACCTGTTGGACGTCAATCTTGGTCTAAGTACACAAATATAAGATCTGTAGTAAAAGTTTTTAGGAATGCTATCAAAACTAATGATGGAAGAATTTGGAACAAAAGTCGTGTAGTCGTGGTAAAGTCCAGGTGTGGTGAACAGGATGATCCTGTTCCTGATAAACATTTGTTTGGTCCCATCGTTGTTCCTCCTCTTAGTTCTAGCAATACTCCTGGTTTACGTGCTAGGAGCCAAAGATTACGCAAGGCTCCTGCTTACATGAATGACTATTTATGAACTTGTTTTCCTTGTCTTTTGTTTATTTCCATAGTGATGTTCATTTTTCACATTTATCTTGCCCGATTGTTTTCCTTTGCTTTGTTAAGAAGGGAGATGTGTAATGCCGAGCTTTGTATGCCTTTCTCTCCATATCCTGTTCTCTCTAGAATATAGAACTTGCTCACTGTTGTGTTCTGACTAGGAATGTTCTGCCGGGATTCCTGGCAGTTGAGCCTGTGCTTCCTGTGGATGAGGTTTAATAAAACTTACCTCATGAAATTACTATAATTGTACCTTTTTATTTGTGTGGTAAACACCACAAATACCCTTGGGAGCACCGAAGTACTCGCGTTACCTCACCCACAGGCATCAGGTGCATAGGTGTGAAGATGTGTCGGCTTTCGCCGTTGGAGCCTATGGAGCCTTGGAGAAAAGATGCTGCAGGCGACCAGGAGGAAGATGTCCGGGTGGATCCAAGGGTGGATCGAGGATGAAGAGGACCTGAAAGCAGAGGGGACAGAGTTTGGGTCACTAGCCAGTGACCGGGTGGAACCAGGAAGGAACCAGACGATGTCGAGGAGCAATCAGGTGCTGTCTTGAAGCTTGGCTTTGCAGCCACGCGGACCAGGAGGCTTCAACGACAACGAGGTGCTGGAGAGGAGCGGTCCCACAAAGGTTCTCCCAGATGGAGGGGTCGACTGCCGGATCGGAGTCAACGAGCCTTGGCAAAGGCAACCCACGCAGGATTCAAAGAAGGCTTCTGGTGCAGACCAGCAAGGTCTGAGGCGCCTCAACTTTGCAGGGAGGCAAGGGCCAGTCTGGAGCAACCAGACCAGTGAGGTGATTCAAAAGGATTGTCGTCACAGAGGCCACCAGCCAATGGGCCAGCAACCGGACAACGCGTAGAGCAGAACACAAGCAGAAGGGCCCCACGCAGAACTCGTGGAGTGTGGAGGGCTGATCTTCGGTGCAGGTGGAGCTCGCGTTCAGAGTTTCTCAGTCCCCAGTGTACAGCTTCGAGGAGGCCTCAGGAGCTGCACGGGTAGCAAGCTGCTGGCTTTTCAAGATGTCCGGTCCCATGTGTCTCGTCGCCTCCACGGATCTCAGCTATGCTGCAGACGTGAAGAGAGGGTCAGAGAGGTCTGGAAGTCTGGGTCTTGTCAGGCTCTGTGCTCGGGTTCCGGCAGGAACGTCAACAAAGCAAGCCTTTGATTTCCTGGATGGTGCTTGGTTGCCCAGGGTGGTCACTCCTTGGCCACAAGGGAGATTCTTCAGTCTTCAGCGTCAGCAGAATGTCGAAGGTCCAGAGTTTCATGTCAAGTTTCAATCAGGATCTAATCTAAAGTCTCAGGACTCAGCTCCTACCTTTATGCAACTAAAAGGGGCTGGATTACTGACTAGGTCCCTCCTGTGGGTGGGACCAGGAAGGGCGGTGGTTACACCCCCTCTCCTTTGTCCAGTTTTGCGCCAGAGCTGGGGCTGGAGTGCCCCAGCAACCGGTTTGAACTGGGGTATGCACGGAGCACCTAGTGTGCCCCAGGCAGTGTCTCAATCTATTCAGCCCACTCTGTCCCAATACACAAAGTCCTGTCTGGGGTAGTGCTCGCACCTCTCCAGGCAGGAAACCTATTGGCCAAACCTCCGTGACTGGAAGGACTCCCAGCAGCAGGAGGTCAGACTTGTGTCTGTGGAGGCAGCATCCATTTTATGATGCTGGGGCTCTGGTTAACTTTAACCGGGTACAGTAGTTTCAACATGTCTTCTCCCTCTAGAAGGGTGGAATGCTCCCCCCCGTCGCTAGAATTGGCAAGGGGGTAGTATTCCAAAGCGTATGACACCTTACACGACATGTTTGAATAAAGCCAAACCAAAGTTAGCATCTAACCGCGAGGATTATAATGCACTTAAGAGTAATTTTAATGGTATGGCGATATCATAGAACAGCTGTAAGGACATGGTTCCGAAAGCTGCAGACAGGCTCAGCTCATGCTAGAGCACCATCTCACACATAACCAAGCACTCTGCCTCCAGGATTGTTAAGGCCTACTGGAAAGGCGGGAAACTTAATCTAGAATTTGAAATAGATCTCTAGATTCCCGTCACAGGTCGATTAGACCTTTGTACCTGTCATAAAGTGTAGAAGGCAATCTTTTCCAACAAATCAATTCGGATCACTTCCATCTCTTTCCCCAAAGAACCACTGAATAAAAAAAAGTTTGAAAATGTATTATAAAGCCAAAAGCAATTGTGCATATAAACACCTCAGTAAAAGGTTCAGCAAATACACAGGTACTAATACAAACATAATCCTACGGAAAAGTCTCAAACGACTTAGAAACAGCACTAATATAATTTCCAAGACCACTAAGCTTGCAAGAATTGCTATGATCTGGGTCTTGGTAGGCATGGAAGAAAAGAAGAAATACATCAGGATAAGTCTATCCCTGCACTATACTAAGTGTCATCCCTACAGCCAGATTCTCTCCTAACAAAAGGTGTCAGCCGTGGTGACTTCCAAAGAAGTACACTCACTTAGTTCGAACTTAGCCTCTTGAGTTCCTCTCGCACAGCAGCTCTCTGCCTACCCAGCATCTTTCTTCGCCCTTGTGCGCTTCTACTCTGCTCTCCTCCCGGGGTACTGTCCCTAATACGAAACCCACAATTCGGTTGACACGCCCCAAGGGACGCCCCTCTCGGAGTGTTAGTTTTCAAAGGGTCTTCTCCTTGATGTCTTCATCCTTGTTCGTTGATAAACGGCCTTGGGTCCCACAGTCGTCTCCGCTTGAAGTTGCTTCCCTAAAATTCCACAACCACTCCTCCGGGTCTGTAACTATCTTTCTAACTCTCATATACAATGGGCACTTCTTTACTATCTTCGGCTAACCTTCCACCTGCAAAGGAACGCACATAAATCGGTTCGCAACAACATGCTACTTGCAATTAATTCTTTAAGGCAACCTTCTAGGAAAAAAGGCAGTTCCATGATTTAAAGTTAGCAGACACATTCCTAACTCGGCCTACACAATCCGTTGTCCCCACCTGGGCCTCTGCACGTTTCGAGATGTCACCCCCTAACTTTTGGCAAACAGTTTTACTCGTTAGGCCTACATCATTATAGCAAAAAGAAAAGAATACATTTCCCAACTAAACACTTCTATGTCGTTACATGAATACAATAATGAATTACTAAACAGGCATTGAATACATGATGCCTCTTTAAACACGCTTTAACTGAACTAGCATTACTTTCACAAATACATTTCTAGGTTACATGGCATTAGTATTTCAAAAGCACGTTATGTTGCAGCTATGGAAAATTCTGGTACATGAGTTCATAGCTTTGTGTCACACTTAAACATGATTATAAGCCTCTATATATGCGGGTGCGGATTACTTGTGAATATGATGCACCCCTATAATTTCTAACACAGTTTTGCGCTCTCTCACTGCCATGGAGTGACTTATAGGTTACTATGTTTCTATATATAAGTAGATATAGGAATACTATACCTAAGCAAGGGGTGGTTACACGACCTTGCCCCAGCTGAGTGATCAGCCAGTTGTGTCTATTTGAGTGGCCAGCCAGGGGTGGCATAATACATGCTGCAGCCCCGGGTAGGCCTTGGTTACACCTATGCCCTGAGTATCTAGGGTACACTACTACAGGGGCTGACAAGGTGAACCAATTCCCAATTGTGGATGTACCTAGAGTACATGGTGTAATTTTAGAGAGAGTGCATCTGTGCTGTGGGTCTGATTAGGAGGCCCTCAGCCACATCTAAGTCGAAAACCAGTAAAGCAAAGCAAAAAGTGGGGGTGACCATAGGAAGCAGACCCTACTCTCCTACAGAGAGTAATTAATTAAACGGTTTGCAGGTAAGTACATATTTGAGGGAGTTGGTATTCTGGGGTTAGAGCCAGGGCTCCCTCAGGATCAAAGATGCAGTCTCAAACCACCCTCAGCAGCACTAGGGCGGCCGGGTGCAAAGTGCTGGGACCCTAAGTTATCCAATGGGGGATAGAGGGCCTCCAGTTGGTGGCTGCTCATGAACAGGCCACAGGGTTGTGGGAGCCAAGCTCCTGGTGTAAGGCTCAGGGCAAAGGTGGATCCGAGTTAGCACCCAAGGTACACCCACAGAGGCGCAGAGGTGGCTGAGTGCAGGGTGCTCTGTTGGCATCGGGTGCCCTGTATTCAATGAGGATCCTCCGGTTGCAACAAAGACTGCAGGCTCTGGGACAAAGATCTTCTGGAGGTGACCACGAGTTGGAGAGGTAAGTTGGGATACGGGGCCACCATCGGCTGGGCCACCCAAGGTCATGGGACGTCGGGTGCAGGGGTGTCTTTAGACATCAGGTCTTCTTACCAGCTCCCGTCACGGTCGTGGGGTTCTCCAGAAACAGACTGCAGGCATTGTTTGGAGTGTCGTGGCAGGTCAGAGATCACCAGATCTCAGGCCAGGATTGCAGGGGAGACCTCTTCGTGTTGTTGGGCCTTTCGAACTCAGGCCGTAGGCGCCGGGTGCAGAATGGTGCAAAATCAGGGTTTTGACTGGGGCCAGAGTCTGTTGGTGAGCAAATCCGGTGCTCACTGGAGACAAAGTCTTGGGCTTAGAAGGTCCTTCAGGTTCTTGAGGCTGCAGGACACACTGAGATTTTGCTGTTGCAGGTTCGAGGTGGGGACAGACCAGTAGAGCTGAGGCCAAGTCAGTGGGTGTCCTCCTATTCTTAGCTTCAGCATGGCTGTTTCGGTCCTTGTTCTTTGTTTCTTCTTGGTCAGTTCTTGTCTGAGGAGGCAAGGTTCGTGGTTGCCCCAAAATACTAGATTTAGGGGCGTTACAGGTAAGTTAAGGTTGGGACCAATTGGTCCCTTCCTTGGGGTGGTCACACCTCCTATTATGCCACCCTACAGTGGGAGGGGGGCATATGCCTCTCTGGTTGGCTGGGTGTCCCCATCTGCAAGATGGCAGTGACTGAGGGTTCTGCTTCACATTACCCCCCCCCCCCGAGCGGTGGGGTTGGACACACCTCCCTTCCTCACTTGGTTTACCGCCGGTTCTCCCACCCAAAGTGGGGGTCAGAACCAGTGGGAGCCACTTGCTGGATGCAGCAAAGGGCTGGGGTAGCTCACAAAGACTGCAAGCATTTGAAGCTTCCCTTTCGTGGATCCTGCCCATCCCGGGAAGGAGGCTTGTTACCTCGTCCCAGGATGTGCATTGTTTCAAACCCCGAGCGCAGCAGGCTCTCAACTCAGCGGTCCAGAAACATGTCTGGTGGTAGCAGCTGGTGAGCAGCCACTCAGCCAGGACACTAGTGTTAGGTCATTTTTCGGAGGGCATCTCTAAGATGCCCTCTGTGTGCATTTTCCATTAAATGCCACACTGGCATCAGTGTGGGTTTAAGGTACTGAGAAGTTTGATATCAAACTTCCCAGTTGTCAGACAAAGCCATTATGGTGCTGTGGAGTTCGGAATGACAAACTCCCAGTACCCTATACTCTTAATGGCATTACTGCACTTACAATGCCTAAGAATTGGCCCAGATAGTGTAGGGGTACAGGGCTCCTGCACCCTCACCACTAATATAGTGGACCCAGCTAGATGGGTGGCTGACCTGTGCCAGGGCAGTAGGTTGTATGCATGGCACACATGTTGACTCTTTACTTTGTTCTGCACCAAAAAACGCAGCCTGCAAAAGCAGTGTGTGTGTGTTTGTGTGTGTGTGTAAAGGTATAGGGCCTCTAAGGGTGGCACAATGAGTGCTGTAGCCCTTAGAGGCTTACCCTGGCCACAGTGCCCTTGGTACCTATGGTGCCAATTGCAAGGGACAGACCTGTGGCCAAATAGTGCCAATTGGGGTTTGTCTCAATGCAGTTTAGGGAAAGAACATAGGCCCTGGGCACCTGTTTGGCAGGAACCCAGGGCACACTCAGTCAAAGCACATCAGCAGTTTGGCAAGAAGTGTGAGCAACCATGCATAATGAGGGCACTTTCCTACAAATATCCCCTGCAGCCTCCTACCACCACTGGTGGCCTAACATGGTTGGAATCTGGGCGTTGTAGCTGAGGGGAAGATGGGTTCACAGTGTTGCGTACGGAATCATCCTTGGTAGCAGATGGTGTGGCTGAGGAGACTATGTGAAGATATCCAAGCCTGCTGCCCTGCAATGCCATGCTAACATGAGGGTCCGTGGCCACATTGCAACCTAATATAGTACCACTGCCTCCGGATGGTGGGAAGTTGTCCCAAGTGCTAGACCTTATATTAATGGACTATATGAACATAAGACTGCCCTGGTTGATCATCGTCTAAGCATATTTTTTTTGAGGAGGTGGTTTTGCTCATGCCACCCACTCTCTGCAGTGTATATTTTGGGGTGAGGCGGGACCTGCATCAATCTCAGGGGACTGTTGTATCCCCTCCTATGGACTCCGCTGGCCTTTCAGGGAGGCTGAACACTACATTTCCAACATGGAAGATGACCTTGCAACCAAAAGCAAATCACTTCTAAAAATGGAAAATGTGCTTAGAGTGATTGCTGCAAAAAATGAAGACTTTGAGGCAATAATAGTAATATACTGGAGTACAGAAATCCACAATCACCAGCAGATTGTCCTTCACTACATTGAAGCTGGCGACGAGGATGGGATCAAGAGCCACCATTCAAGGCTGATCACCAGAGGCACGTCCTCGTACCTCCCACCTAGTGTTGTGTGGGACGTACTTCACCTTTTTGTTCCGCCTCAGCGCAACGCCCATTAACCCCTCAGCCTCATAGCATTTGATGTCACTCATCCCTGTCAGCCCCGGGGAGGAGCTGCAACGAAACGTGAGTGAAAGTGAAGTGGCATATCTTTCAACAATAATTATTTATACCGTAAACGGCCACCGGAGAGAGCCACACGCCATCTAATATTTACTCCAAACAATTTAAGAGCTCATCCCTAACTATTAACTACGCTGTGTCAAAATGACTGGTATAATGAATGCGGTGGCAATGCCTAGCACCTTCCTAGAAGTCCCTGGGCCACCTACGGAAATTTGGGCACAGTGGGTAAAGTGTTTTGAGAAGCATTTGGAGGCAATTGATGGGACTGAATATAATGCCACAAGAAAACAAGCAATGATGTACAATTGTTTGGGTGCAGAAGGAAGGAGGTTATTTGACCACATAACTCCAATTGAAAAAGAGGAAGGGGATGAAGAGTGGGATGAATTTAAGGAGGCCAAATTGAGAATGAAATACTACTTTGACACCACCATGAGTGTGATAATGGAGAAATATAATTTTTACTACAGGTACCAAGCACCAGGTGAGGCGATTGAGTCTTACTTCGCAACTTGAAGGACATGTAGGAATGACAGGCACCAAACAGAGGTTGAGGGAAGGATATTGGTGGCCCTCCATGGATCGTGACGTTGATATCTTTGTTACTCACTGCTCAATGTGCAATGAAGCTGACAAAACTTTAACGACACGCCATTGTCCCATGACTTCAGTTGAACTACCAGAAGGTCTGTGGATCAAAGTCGGCATCAACTTCATTGGTCCCATGAATGCATTGAGTCTAGAACTACGTTATGCCATAGTGTTGATTGATTATTTTAGCAAGTGGGTGGAAGTCAAGTTTGTGTCTCAACCCACCACACTAGAGGTAATAAACTTCCTGAAGGAGTTATTTTGCAGGGAAGGCTTTCCCCATCAACTGGTCTCCGACAACGGAGTGCAGTTTGTATCCTCTGAGTTAGTCTCATTCTTAAAAAAAATGGCACAGAACATGTAAAATCCTCGTTATATCATCCACAGGGCAATGGCCAAGTGGAATGGGCAAACCGCCTGATTAAAGAAACAATCCAAATGGCCTTGAAGTCTCACATTCCTGTTGAGGCAGCTCTGCGCACCAGGTTGTGGTCATACCGAACTACCCCTCACAGTACCACTGGTAGAATCCCATTTGAACTCATCAGGGGTAGAACAGCGATCACACGTCTGCACCCACATTGGTCATTGGCTTGGAAAAAATGGGAAAATGAAAACCGTAAAGATAGTGAGAGTAAGATGAGAAGTCTGGTTGATGAGCGCCAAAAGCACATGCGCACTAATTATGACACTAGTAATGCTGTGCGAAAGATATCAGTTGAAGAAGGTGACATAGTGAGAGTGAAGTATCCCAGGAAGGGGGCCAACATGAGTAAGTATAGTGAACCTAGGCGTGTGGTCAGAACAAAGGGTACTGCAGTTCTTCTTGACAATGGTCAATGGTGGAATGGGTCGAAAGTTGCTAGAAGCAGGATCTCCGAGCCTGTGAGCAGGCCCAGTGGCTCTCATGACGATGGTCCGATGTCCTCTGCTGAGTCACACAAGGGTGGAGCGTGTGGGGATAAAACTACTCCTGTATCAAATTATGGTATTCCCAGAGTGTCTCTTCCAGATGTGACATCCGATCCTATTGATGCCAATCGTGATAGGAGAACAATTGTTCCGCCCATAAGGTTCTAGGATTATGCCATGTATTAACCATCCTTGCGAAAGCAGAGCATGTTTTCCCTTTGCTTGTTTTGAAACTATGTATTCCGGAGTTGTTTTGAAAAACGGGAGAAGATGTAATGACTGCGTCCTTTCCCTATCTTGTCCCTTCCCTGCCCCCGTCCTACCTCGTGTGTCTGTGCTCGTGCCTCCCGGCGCGCTGTTTAGAACATTGACGCTATTGCCTTGGGGAGACCGTTAACCACGGCATTCCGTTTCTGGCAGTTAATAAAGCTGGCTGCTCTTATGACCTCTCCTGTCGTCCTTCACCACACTGCCTTTGGAGATTGGGGGCCTAGTGGGCCCCTCTGCATGGCGGGAATATTCCCTCTGAAGCACCCAGCATGCAGGGATACACCATGGGGGCAACAGATCTCTGACACCTGACCTCAAGATGGCGGCTGGTGCTGCCGTCCCCTTCCAGCAGGAATGAAACTGAGGTCCAATGGTGGATAACAGGAGGTGGTCTGCCTCCAGATATATATATACAGAGGGACATCTCATTAGCGGCCCACCATATGAGAAGTGTAGCGTGGATGACTGGACACCAAAGTCCCCTTACAAAACGCCCAGAGATCCTTGGGAGAGCCAGAGGAGCCATAATCATACATTGTAGGGTGGAATCAGCGAGTGGACCACGTGGCCAGTAGGGCGCAACAGCACAAGGTTCCCCCCAATCCAGAGAACAAAAGGTCTCTAGCCAGAAGCAGTGCCTAGAACTAGGCCTTCTGCGGAGGGGGATGGGGGGCTGGTCAGCACCAATGCCCCCCAAAAAGGGGCCAGTCAAGGTGTCAAACTACTTCCCTGCATTAGAGAAAAAGCAAGCGCAGGAGCCAGGGACCAGCACAGACACGATAGCCCTTACAATAGAAGAGCTCCTATCGTCCCTCAGGGAGTTCAAATCAGAACTCAGAGCTGAATTGAAAGGAGATATTAAGACTTCCCTGGACCAGCTGAAAGAGGACCTGATGCAGTAGATGACGGCGCTCCAGCAATATGTGCACTCAGTGGGTGCGCGCGTCCTAGAGGTAGAATCTCAGGCCCAAGAACTAGAGAAAAAATTTGAAGCCACGCAAGATAACATACTAGACTTACAAACTCAGATACAGGCGGCCCTATTGTAGACAGAAGACCTGGAAAATAGATCATGAATAAGGCTCCCGGTTTTATGGTATTTATTTTCTTAACATTTCCGTCTGTATTTATTCATATTTTCTTTTATGTAACATTATCTGTATATATCTGTATTTATTTTTGACGCAAGCAAAAAAAGACGTTGCAGCTAGTATTTTTTCACATTTATTTAAATAGACAGAGCAAATGGTTGTTATAGGTTTAGCTATATGTATATATGCGCCAAATATGTTTCCTGCAACATTCACCCAAAAACTTTTCTGTTAGATCAAAACAGGAACTCACATAGGAGAAATGGGAGTGGTGTCACAGAGATTACTTGCAGTAATATTAGTGATCTCATGCTGTGTTACAATATTGAAAACACTGTCACTAGCCATTTCTATTAAATGTAAACACATTTAGAATTTAGACAAGTGCACCTGTGCACTTTCAGTGACCTGGCCAAAGACGGCAGTAGGCTCTCAATTCAGAATATAAAGGCCCTTGCATTAGTCCTGCCAGGTTCTATTTCCCTCACAATCCTGAAGCATGAAGCCTAAAATATCTAACAACACCCACGTGAGCTGGAAGCTTGTGGTTCAAATTTTTTAAACTAAGTCCATCGCTAATGCAAAACCCTTTTTCCATAAGTTAACCAGTCTCCGCTTTGAAGACGGGCGTGTATCACTTCCCTTTTACTTTGTACAGCCACGTAGCAATTGAACAATTTACTTTAATGCTGTAATCCCACACAGTGTAGCTGCAGCTACAGTTCTTCCTCACACGTGGAGAAAAAAAACAATTTAACTTGAAAAGTGGCTTACAGATATGCCCCGGCTGTCTCTGTCTCTGAGGAATGTTGCTGCACCAAGTCACGGAGGAAAGTTTCAATTTAAGGCCTGATAGTGAATGCAACCTAATTTTCTTAATGTGTTTATACTACCGGTCTATCTGACCTCTTTGGGTCACACATTTCTGCCGGTCTTACATTAGCTCCAAGTATTCGCGCTACTAACAACGCCCCATCCTCCTCAAATTTTAACACCTGTAGTAGTGCAAACAGTAAAAAACTAGTCACCCCCAACCTTTCATTAACCTGTGACCTAAAACTCACTGGGGTGCAGGCTCAGCACCGGAGCTCTGGAGATGTCAAAGGAACAGCTGAAGGAATTTCCCGCGCCTACCATAGATTAATGGCCCAGCAGGTGCTAATGTAGGCAGCCATACATGGCATTCAGGAAGAGGGTTGTGGCAAGCAACCCTGGCTGGAGCACGGATTGCCAAACAATTCTCGGAATCCGCGAATCCAATTTGGTTGTATTTTTCTGCTTCTATTTATGAATACAGACGGAAGAAAAATATTTTTCCGTCTGTATTTATATGTAACAATCAGTTTAAACGGAAAACCTGGAGCCTTAATCATGAAGCAAGATCATTAGAATTAGGGACCTTGAAGAGGGTGCAGAAGGACAGGACCTGGAGGCATTCATCGAGGGGCTCTTTGCCGAGGTTCTGGGGTCAAACCAGACGAAGGTCAAGATTGCGAGAGTGCATTGTATGGGGGCACAGCAAGGAGGAGAACGGCAACGGACCTACGATATCCCTGTCAAAATGCACTCATTTAAAGCTAAAGAGGCAATCCTCCAGGCAGCTAGAAAGAAAAATTAGGATAGCTTCCAGGGATTTTGTTGCAGCCTTTTCCAAGATCTGGCACCGGCGACACTTCTCAGGTGACAGCAATCCCGGTCCATCACCACAAATTAGGAGGAGATAAAATTAAATATAGGTGGACATTTCCCTTTGGCCTGGCCTTCGAACTGAGCAATAAAACAAAACATATTACGGACTTGAAAGAAGGTGTGAGACAGCTGAGCCTGCCCCAAACGAGGAGGACAGAGAAGAGTCGTTCTCAAGTGGGAAATACAGAGAAAACACTTCGCGATGGCATACAGGTACAAAGGGAAGACAGTCCAAAGAATGAGTTTGACCCACAATGAGAGACACGACTATAACGGGCTCTTCTGCTGAACTGACGTGCATAAGGCCACAAGATTCGATATGGGGGGCAGAGGTGCCCCGAGTCTCCTTTCGCTAAGCGGGGAATTGATTTCTGTTTGATCACTTGAGTTCCAACTTTAGACACTGCGATTGACTGTCTAGCTGATGCGATGATCATATAGAAAAGACAGGGGAAGAAGCGGATCTGTGCCGTTCTCCCCACACCACACTTTCTCTTGCATGAGGATATTGCCGGGAGCGCTGGAGCACACCGGCAAAAGTTATGTTTCTACAATTTTCTTTACTGTTAGGGGGGTGCAGGAGGTTCCAGGGGGTGGTTTCTACACCAGTGATATTATGAATATATATTGCTGATGGCTCAAAATTAGCTTAAGAACGCTGTTGGGGCTGGTGGTTCGCTTGGGGTGGTCGGTCTCGATGGGAGAGCATTGGGCGCCACTCCGGGGCTAATGCAGAGGTTTAATGGTAACGACCTTTCTCCCAGCCCTGCTAAACATGATTGGAGGATTCATAGAAGGCCCGATGATATTAATGGGTAATCTTAACCTCGCATGGGATGGGAATATGGATAGTACACATTCTCACCAGTCCACCACAGGTAGTTTCCTAAGGAGCTTTAAACAATCGTCACAAACTTTGCGCCTGGTTGATACATGGTGGCATATGTACCCAACACTAAGGATTATACATTCTTTTCCCACGTCCATTAAACATATTCAACGCTCAATTATATTTTATGAGTCAAAGTCTTCTAGGGTCTCTCCAGGAAGCAAAAATCCTCCCAATCTTCATCTCAGATCACAGTTTGATTATGATTTGTCTCACCTGGGTGGGGGGCTTCTCTAAGATGGCCAGGTGGCACTTCCCGGTTGCCCTAACAAGAGATAGAGTACCAAGGGAGGAACTCCGGGGGCCATCACTGAGTTATTTTGATTAAACTGCCTCAGGATATGTCACCCCTGAATAACTGGGATACGTTTAAAGCAATCATCAGGGGCAAATGTACAGAACTCAACTCTACTCTAAATAAACAAAGTGCCAAGGAGAGGAAATCGTTAGAAACATCTTTAGGGGACATTGAAAGGGACCATAAAAAGAACCCCTCTCGCACAGTGCAGCGCCAGATGAGAGCAATCAAGGAAAAACTTTCAGCGACATACACTAACAGAGCAGAACACGCCCTGCTTTGTTTACGCCAAATCTCTTGCGCGCAGGGGAATAAGATTTGCTCATATCTAGCTAGACAGCTACGGGAAAAGAGGGATAGAGAATTTATTGGGGACATAGTAGATGCAGCGGGACACACCCCTCATGAGGATGCCGCAAAGGCAACTGCCTTTGGGGATTTTTACACAAGTCTTTACTCTAGGGACTACTTAGACTGCGCTGTTCCTATTAGACCTTAGCGCAGCGTTTGATACAGTGTCACATAAGATGCTTATACACCGACTTAGGAGAGGAGGTTTGGGGGGAGCTGCGTTGGACTTGATGGTATCTTACCTTCAGGGACGTAGCTTCCAAGTGGCACAATCTGCACACACCTCAAAAACCATCACTCTAGCACAGGGGGTGCCGCAGGGTTCAGTTTTGAGTCCAACTCTTTCTTATTTGTACGTAGCCCCCTTAGCTGATATTAGAAAAACATGGAGTATCAATTGTGTCCTATGCTGACGATACCCAGCTGGTGGTCAAGCTGACACCCAACTCACTGCAAACAGCCAGCAGCTTTGCAGCCTGCCTTAATGATCTGGCTGGGTTGTTGTCAGATAATTGCTTACGTCTAAATGGCAACAAGACGGAGGTGATGATAGTAGGAAATGCTCCATCAATATGGTCGCCGGCATGGTGACCAACTATGCTTGACCCTGTTCCAACCCCAAGTCGGAGGTAAAAAACCTGGGAATATGGATGGATTCAAAACTATCCTTTGATGCACAGATCAATAGAACAAGAGGGAAATGTTTCTGAATCTTTAAAATTCTCAGGAAAATCTTAGACATTCTTCCTATATCATCAAGAAAAACCCTGATCCGTGCTCTGGTTACAGCAATACTGGATTATGGGAATGTGCTGTTGCTGGGAGCAACAAAAAGAGGATTGCAAAAGTTGCAGTCCATCCAGAATGCAGCTGCACGTCTAACCCTGAACCTGCCAAGACGGGCACCCTCAGAAAACGCACTAAAGACACTACACTGGCTACCTGTTCAAAAACGTATCACATTTAAGGCACTATGTTTTAGCCAACGTATCTTGCAAGGGAAGGCCCTACCTATTTGCATAACCTACTCTCTATATATGAACCAGAACGTCAGTTAAGATCTACCAGAACAATTCTGGTAAAAGTCCCTAGAATAAAAAGAGCTCGTATGGGCGCAAGATCATATAGCTATCTGCCAGCTAAGAGCTGGAATGAGCTACCCATGTCCCTCCGGAAAGAACCTTTAGAGAAGATCTTCCGTAAGAAGCTGAAAACATGTCTCTTTTCACAATAGATACACAACTACCTATGAACTGCAGATCAATATTTGTTCTGAGAATTATCAGTGGAAATCAACAGCTGATGTAACCAGGTGCTCTATAAATCTAAAATAAACTAAATAAACTATAAACTAGATCCTGCAATACAGCACAACCTATAGAACTCCCTCAGGTCCCGATGGAATAGAACGAGAGTTTAAACGCTCACATTTCGGAGGAAGAGGTGAGGAGGGCAATCACGGCTCTCAAATCGAACAAGTCGCTGGGTCCCGATAGCTTGACAGCCTACTTTTATAAAACCTTTGCTCCAGATATCACCCCACACCCTAACAACTCTTTTTAACGTGCTAGCGGAAGGCCAGACACTCTCCCAATCAATGGCGGAGGCCATTATCACGGTTATTCACAAACCTGGGGAAAATCCCTGAGAATGTGCCTCTTACAGGCCTATCGCGCTTATGAATTTGGATGCTAAACTCTATTCCTCAATCCTGGCAAAGCGGCTGGAGGATCTAATGCCAAACCTAATTCACCCTGATCAATCGGGCTTCTTTAAAAGCAGACAGGTCCACAACAACAACATCCATAGAACCATTCAGAAAGCCACCAAATTTATGATTCCAGCGATACTGGTGGGCCTCGACGCTGAAAAGGCTTTTGACAGGGTTGATTCGGCATTCCTTTTCAGCACTCTCAAACACTTTGGTTTTGGAAAGCCATTTATAGAAATGATTAAAGCTAACTATGCATGCCTGCGTTCTACAGTTCAGGTTAACGGAACCAGCTCCACCTTCTTTCTCTTATAGAGAGGCACTAGGCAGGGTTGCCTGCTCTCCCCACTAATTGTCACCTCAAGCATTGAGCCATTGTAGGCCAGTCTTTGTTCTGATGTATCATTCGAACCAGACAAGGTGTGCTTTAGGAAATGATGGAGGGCTGCGCACTTCCCGCTTACTAAAGAAACTGTAACTTCATTAGATAAAGTGTACCTTTTCACCCACTAGCCTCTATTATAGATAATCTGGGCGTTATTCAGTGGCCTGGGGAGATAGGGATCATTGAAAATCACATTTGTGAACTGCAATGGACCCAATGTAGATGACCTGTTTTTTTATTATTTGTGGCGTAAGGTTCTCTCCTCTAACCCACATGTTAAAAACATATTATTATTCGTTATTTTGAACATCAGTTCTTTCATTAGTATTCTCCTGAGCTATTGAATCATAAACTTTGGTGCCTTTCTGACGTGTTTCAAGTCAGCACAAACAGACTTGTTCTTCTCATGTCTCCACACACACCTGGTGTTGATATAGCGGCTCCTTGCCGGTTTGAGGATAACCTAGCAATGTTTGTACTTGATTGTCCAATTGTCTGCAGTTATAAAAGAAGGAACAAGAACACTCAACTTGTAATGTTTATGACAGTTTGATTCTCTGTCAATGTATTAAGGAACAAGCAATGTCCACTAATAATGTTTGTTCTTGTTTGTTCGATTTGAGGACCTGAAACAAACCTTAACCTTATTAACTAGTTAGGGATTGTTCCTTCTGTAAATATTGTGCACAGCCCCAGCTTGTGTCACATGTATAAATAACCTCACAGATCTATGTATGATTTTCACTCTTGTCAAAGCCATTTTAGTGCTGTGATTATGTGCACCCGCACGTCAATATTAAATGCAAGTTACTTTGGCAGACCTACGATTACTGGCTTCTTTAATTTGCAAGTGGAGACTAGAAGAGAGCAATTTCCATAATTGCCGACCATGAAGAGGGCCTCACAGAGAGATTCCAACAGGTTTAAAGACTGTGGTCATGAAGGTGCGACCTGGGACCGACTGATCGTGAGGAGCCCTTCAATTTAAAGAGACTGAGGGCCAGATGTACGTCCGTCGTAACGGCCGAAAATCGGTATTTTCGGTCGTTACAGATCGGTAAATAGGTGATCGCTATGTAGGGGGCATTATTTTACCGAATCGGTAAAATTACCGATTCGGTAATTTTACCGATTCGGTAAAATAAAAAAATCGGTAAATTTACCGAATGTGAGCCCCCCAGATGTAGGTGGGACTCTTCAGAGTCCCAAAGGCCTTACCGAATCGGTATTTTACCATCAAATCCAATTTGATGGTAAAATACCGATTCCGGTGTGCATGCACATGTGTGCATGCACACCTATGCCATGTGACAGGCAGACCTGCCCTTAGGGCATGTATACCTGCCACATGGCACCCAAGCCTGTTTTGGGGGTGCCAGAGGGTGTCAAAGTGACACCCCCTGCACCCTTGTGAAATTCGGTATTTACCGATTCGGTAAATACCGAATCGGTAATGCCCATTCATTCCTATGGGCTTCAAAGCCCATCGGAATGAATGGGCATTACCGATTCGGTATTTACTGAATCGGTAAATACCGAAATCATCTGATTCGGTATTCCAGCACATCTGGAATACCTACATGTCCACCCCATAGATTTACCGATTTTTTATTACCGAATCGGTAAAATTCGGTAATTGAAAATCGCTAAATCTATTTCACCTACATCGGGCCCTGAGTTTCTTAAGCAGCTGCCATCTGAAGTTCCTAACAGGCCTCCGGACAACAGGATTTTCCCAGCTGAGGTCCCCGGATGGACCCTTTTGGAGTAGGCATTTTATCTAAAGACCAGTGGCCAGACATCATCAACAGATTGAAAACAATTGGTGAGATTGTTCTATTGGGTTGGCATTAGAACTTTTGATATTGGAACTTTTGGTACTGGTATTGAAACCTTTGATATTGCAATATTTGGTATTGGTTTGGATTGTCGACAAATTTGGGTACTAGTTGCACCAGATTGGAGAAATGCATTTCGAAGTGTTGTGTATAAATTCAGGGAATAGGTTAGATGAAGAAGTCCCCGCTCCATTTGAAGATAGCTCAGGTTGGATACTAATGGTAAAGAAAGGAGTGTACGTGATTGTGTACAACAAATTATGGGCCACGTATACTAAGGAGAATGAGGAATTACAGTTTCCTTGCAATGGAACTTTTGTTCTTGCAAAATTGCAGTACTTCAAAGAATGTTTGATGCAAAGAAAAGTACACCATGCAATGTTGGAAGTTTTCAAAATATGCGAATATTATGGACACACTCTAGCAATGAAAGAAAAACTAGATAGAGAGAAACAATTGAAAATGTTAAAACAAACTAAACCATCCGAATACAACGCCAGGATAATGCAGGAAAACTTAGAACAAAAGATAGGGAACTTAAAATGAAGAATTTTTTTTTGTATCGCAAATGGAGAAAAGGGGCCAAAATGAAGAAGACCCTTTCCTCACAGAGCTTTTGAATAAACCACCCCATACAATATGGCCCAACAATGTGCACCCCCATCACCACCGCAACAAACCCCCTCTGATGCAGATAGTTCCAAACGCACCTCTTGCACCTCCTCTCCCTTTTTCCAGGTGTCTAATATTATCCAGAAAATGCCTAATACTGGGACATCAGCGAGTCCACAGAGAGGGTCCAACTTTATAAATGCCCCCATAGTGCAGGCAGTTGGAGGGTCTGTCCCCTCCCAGTCTGATATTACTGAATGGTCACCCCATTTCAGTGTTCAAATACATATAAAACGCCCATGTGACATTCCTTGTTGGATTCAGGCACACCAATGAGTACACGTACGCAGTTAGACAAACACGAAAAGAAAATAATTCGGGCAATGGCCTATGAATGGATGGAAAAAGGGGAAGTTACAAAGGAAAATGCACTAAATACATTCCACCCCCTGTCCCCAAGGAATAAATATGATGTTCTACAATGTATGGTACATTGCCTAATTGATTTATTTAGAGAAATAGAAAGAAAAACAGAGGCCAATGAAATGCTCCCACAAGAATTAAGACAGTTATGGAGGAATACCAATGTTTCCTCCTTCTCTAAGTGTGATTGTGAAGATTGGTTCAAACAGTACCCAGTTTTGAACAAATCCATTCATTCATTATTTATTATCAGTGGTCAAAGGGGACACCCTCTCATACAGGAAGCGCCTGGAATTAGCTGGAAGTCTTTGATGTGGAACTATAGTAAAGTTGAGAAGTGGAGCATTGCTTTTGAAAAGCTAAAGTTCACTTTCAAATTCAAAAGAATACCTTGTTGTGGCAGGGACTTGCATAAAATGTTTCTGAGACGCAAGACATCCTTGATCCGACAGTCCTGGAAGGCAGATAGACCAGAACAATGGCATTTTTAAAGGTTTAGGAGGATTCTCGTGCAGCCCTTATTACACCGTGACTGGATTGGGTTGACCCGAACGTGCAGAGAGCTCAGGGCATCGGGCGCTTAGACACAGATTGAAAACGCTTCATGGCCACCATCACCACGCAATAGGAGTGACATCTCAGTCCTGTCCCCTCGTCACAGATGGCATTCGCTTGCATGCATAAGTGGGATGCACACAAAGCATGACCAGCAGTTACCCGGAGCCTCAGCACTCCACGCCCCTTCGCAGACATGATACTTTCTGCGCGTCCGGGCCCTTGAAGGGGCCTCACCGGTGCGTTCCCCGTGCAGACCAGAACACGCACCTGAGGTATTCCCCGTTCACTTTGAGGCGTGAAGTGACAGTGGTGAATCCTACCAGGCTGCTTACCTGCACACTGCCGGCGTGTGGCGAGCCTGGCTTATCCTGTTGTTATGCCACTGCCTTTGGGGACAGACACCTCCACGAGGTGCGCCGCGCCGTCAGTCGTTCGTGGTGCTGTGTCTGTGTGTGGTGTTACAGTGCGGCACCATAAAGCTGCGCCCTTTCATTCCCATACAGGCCTCGTCTGATTTGAGGGAGGCATTGACAGAGCAGGCACGCTCGCTCCCGCATCAGGGTGAAGTGAAGCATTTGTGCTTCCGCGAAGCCCAGCCACTATCCAAGCAACCTGACAATGCAAGCATCCAGATATCAAGGTTTTCTTGTCTGCATAAAGGTCATGAACGCTGGTTGCCATACGCCATAAATAGCACCACGTTGCTGTTGCCCGCTGCCTTGACGCTGTGCAGGGACCGCAAACCTTCCAACCCCCAACACTTCCGAGCTCCCCAACTTACACCACCGCCCGGAAGAAGTCTTCATAACCCTCCTCATGTGACGAAATAGGTGTGGAGAGAAGGAAGCGGAGGGTCAGTACGTTGGCAACCTGCATGGCAAATTAGAAGAACCGTAGAATGAATGACGCGGAAAGAGTACTAAAGAAAACTTGCTACGACGAATGAGGAGTTGCTACACGAACGAGGAGTCTGAAAAGTTAAAACGTCATCCATCATACAAAACACATTTTCGAAGCCAAAGTGCACAATTGATGTGTTCTTCCCAAACACAATTTCAAGAAAATGATAGCTTTCGAGTGAATGGTGGAAGGGAAACAGGACACAATGTGAAGACGCTAGGTGAGTGGGCGGGGCCTAAGGAAGACAGGGAGGACACAAACACTACTTCCGAAGAAGCCTGACATAAAATTAACAATAGATCTCGCTAAGGCGAGCAGCGCATGAGCTGCAACGCAGGCGAGACCTAAAAAGGAGAGCACAAAATTAACTGATTTCTTTTGTAGACTGAAAGAAATGTTCAAGGCTCACAGTTGCGTAATTTGACAAGAGTGGCAGGGCAATGCACATTTGACATTCAGTTCATCAATAATTTATTCACTGATTTGGGACACTGCATTAAAACATGTACGTGGACAGTAAGGAGTGCAGCAGAATTGTTAACAATGGCTTATTATTACGAGAATAAAAGAAATGCTGAAATTGGGAAAACAGATAAGAAAATGAAATTATTAAAAACAAAAGCATTGATGCAGCAGACATATCCAGAAAGGGGCAGATTGCTGACATTTGGAAGTAATATTAGGGGAAGAGGAAGTATTGGGTGGGGGGGGGGGTGCTGAGCGCAATCAGATCTGCCACCACAGAGAACTGGGATATGCTATAATACTGCCTATTGTTTTCAAGAAGGACACTGGAAGAGTGAATGTCTTTCTCTTCAGGGAAGAGGACAAGGGCTGCAAACAGAATTAATGAGAGGTAGGGGCATAGGTAGAAGCTGAGGATAGACAAGGACAGAAAATGCAGGGTACATGCAAGTGCTAATTATTTTGATGGACGTAATAATACTTTTCATGCACAGGATTATTGGGATAATGAGGATTGTGCTGAGTACACTGAACAGAGAGGCCCGAGAGAGAGAGAGGGAGGAGCGAGTGCCACTAAAATTAGACCAGTCTGGTCCATATGTGAAAAATCGCAGTTGAAGGTTAAGAGCATACATTTCTAATAGATCAGGCATTACTAATACCTCTATATACCAACGCTCGCTACCTCATTTATCTCTCTCGGGAAAAATAGATAAGTCGGTGGGAATATCTAATATTGGGGTGAGAAGCCCCATATCATAACCACTTGATTTTACTATTAGTCTTTTGACAGGACAAATGCCATTCGTATTACCTGACAAATGTTCCCTTAATTTGCTGGGCCTGAAAGCGTTAAAAAAATGATGTATGCCAACATATGTTGTTCATCAGATGGCATATACTGACATGCAAAAAAAGACACTAACTAAGAACTATATGGTGACAGGAAGAAATGGTTTGCCCCAAGAATTGTTGTCCATAGATCCAAAATTATAGGCCCAAGGGCCAAATTACACTGCTTAAATGCATATAGACCCAGTACGTATTCAAGTTAAAAAAAATGCTTTGATGCCTTGCATACCTCAATACAAAATACCAATGGAAGGTGAACAAGGACCAAAAGAGGTTATATTGGATTTAATGGATAGGGGAATAATTTGATGTCTATCTGGAAATGTATGTAACAGCCCTATTTTACCGGTGGTCAAAAGAGATGATGGTACAGGACAAATTAAATGTTGTATGTAAGTTGATTTGCGAGCCATTAAGAAAATAGGTCAATCTCAATATCCAGTGGTCCCAGATATTACTGTGATGTTTTCTTCTATGCCAGCTAAAGCAAAATGATTCACAATAATAGATCTAAAAAAACTTGTTTTTCAGTTTTCTCATTCATGAAGATAGCCAATAGTTGTTTGGCTTCAGTTTCCAAGGTAAATCATATGTCTCTGTTGTGCACCACAGAGCTATACAGAAAGTCCAAATATGTATAGTCAAGCACTTAAAAAACAGCTAGATAATTGTATACTGCCAGCAGGAACAATATCATTGCAGTATGTAGATGACATACTAATAACAGCAGAATGTGGAGAGGATTGCAAAAAGGCTTCACATAAAGTACAATCTTTTTTGGCTTCAAACGTACATAAGGTATTGCTATCAAAATTGAAATATTATCGAAAGGAGGTCACCACCAAAGGTCACCTCCAGCCGAAAGGGGAGAAAAGATAGTCACATGATCGCATTAAGATAATCCGAAACATACCTCAACCTACCACACAAAAAGACGTACATGCCTTTCTATGCATGGTCTCATTCTGTAGACAATGGTCACCAAATCTTTACTAGATAGCGAAACCTTTACTGTCCTTAATGCATACAGTCAGGTTTCAGGTTTCAGGTTTTAAAGTCTTTATTTCGATTTTTACATCATAAAAGACAATTAAAAACAATAGAAATTGAACATACATGATATAGTTAAAATTTGATTTAAAACCATCACAGTTACAATTTACAATTTCATAGATTTCAAAGGACATTTCAACACTAATATTAGAATTAAACAGTGTAATAAAGACCTAATACAAGTAAAAGAAAGAAAAAACCTGTTTAGAAGTTGGGAAACGGAGACAGAATCAAAGTGCCTGCAGATATCTTGCTCTAATCACCCATGTCCACCCCAGGAATTTGGCTACGGCCACAACTACAACCTCGGAGGTATTAGTACGAAGTGCCCATATAGCCTCTGCACTCCCTCTGACTTTAAGATGGCGACATATGGGCCCTATCCATTTGCTTCTTGGGGCATGATAAATTGGACATACAAATAGGAGATGACCCACACTCTCCTTATGTCCAGGGCACCGAGGACAGGAATCACTCACTCGGTTGGACCAGTTCCTGGTAAAGGATCTTAAGGGCAGAGTACCTACTCGGAACTGGTGGTAAAGCTTTTTGTCTAATGGCTTAGTTATGACGTCCCAATAATTCTCTAGGAGAGGGTCCAGTTTATGGCACAAGAACCTTCCTGTTAAGCTAACAGAATCTGAAGCAATAACTAGCCCTTTGCGAACAGAGGCCCAATAGAGTGCTTTATATTCCTGTTTTGAGGGAAAGCTGGTAGACCCCGGAGAAACCCACAGCTGATTAAGGCCCATGTCATCCAGGATCGATTTCACTTCACGCAACCAGGGTATACTGCTAGACCCCCAAGTAGATCTTACTTCCTCAAGTTCCCTAGCAAAGAGGCTTAGGTCTGGGAAGGTCCAGATATGTCTCCACATAGCTACTAGTCTGTATCTAGCCATTTCATTAATTGGGTTACAGCCCATATCCAGACATAGTGGTTTGGTTGGAGCCGATTGTGGAAGTCCTACTGGTTTCCACATAAATTTATTCTGAACTTTCACCAGGGTTGATAGGTCCATATGTCCCCAAAGGTCTGCCCCGTACAATATTGCGGAGCTTACCTTAGTGGCATAAATCTTAAGTGCGGGTTTGATACATTTAGTTAGGGACTTTTTTGCTCCTGTAGAAGACAACCCGTAAGGCGAGCAAATTTTAGGTGTAGTGTGTCAACATGTGGTTTCCAGCGGAGACGGTAGTCCAAGGTTACTCTTAGATAGGTCATAACCTCAACTTGTTCCAGGCCCACTCCGTTCAAGCTCACTGAGCTCTTAATGGGACGACTTTTAGTTAGGACCATGAATTTAGTTTTGCTTACATTGATTTTTAGGTCGTTGACGGTACAAAACTCCTCAAAGCGGGTCAGTGCAGTTTGCAAGCCGCTACGAGTCTTTGAGAGGAGTAAAGTGTCATCAGCAAAGATGAGCATAGGGAACTTGGTCCCGCCCAAAGATGGTGCATCAGTAGGGGTATTTGCAAAAAACTTGACCACCTGGTCAATGAACAGTAAAAAGAGCGTGGGTGCCAGAACACAACCCTGACAGCCGCCACGAGTTACGGGGAAGCAATCCGTCACCTGCCCTTGGCCTCCCCACCTCACCCTAGCAAAATTGCCCTCATGTAATCTAACAATCAGGTCCAGTAATTATAATGGCAGTCCCAGATCTCTAAGAACGGTCCAGAGTTTGACCCTTGGCACAAGGTCAAAGGCCGATTTCAGATCGATAAATGCGGCATAGATCGTTCCGCCGCCCAACAGCACCACCGTCCAGTAAATCAGACAAAATCTGAAGACCTGGTCGATGGTGCTGGTACCTGATCTGAAGCCGGCCTGTAGGGGGGACAGGATGCCCTCCAACTCCATCCACCCCTGGACTCTGGCAAGGACCATCCTTGCAATGACCTTTTGAAGTGAGTCAATTAAACTTATTGGGCGGTAGTTTCCCAGAACTGAACGGTCCCCTTTTTTAAAAATTGGGAGAATCTCCGCCCCCTTCCAGGACACAGGGATCCTGGCCCCCATAGCAATGGCATTCGCTATCGTGGTTATGTAGGGAACCCAGAGTTGGGGATTGACCTTAAATAAATCAGCCGGGATGCAGTCCATACCTGGCGCCTTCCCCCTTAGGACCAGGCGGAGCGCAGACTCAGTTTCCAGTGGCGTGAAGTTTAACTCTTGTTTAGGAATGAGGGTGATTACCTGCCTGGTTTGAACTGTGTCGATTTCTAAGTCAGGGTCCATAAACTGACCAGAATAGAAATCAACCCATGCTTCTGCGGACACATGGTTAACTGGGGTTTGAGAGTCGGGATTTCTGCCCCACTTAACAATTTCCCAAAACTTAATCTGATTGGCAGAGTGCATGCATCCAGTAGGTCAGACCAATGTAGATCATCCCACTCCCTTTTCGCCTCCCACTGGGTTCTTTTGTACATTAAGCGTGCCTCCTTTATATCACTGGAAATCCTAGATTTCACTGCTTTGACTAAACGACTATGTGCCTCCCTGCAATTTTTATTGTACCATTTTTCCCAAGGACCATGTACCTTTACGGTGCCTTGCGTTGGTGGAATCGTCAAAAGGACCTTAAGATGAGCAAAACACCGTTCGTGAAGGTCACAAATCTGATCACCAACAACCCTGGTGTGAGCAAGGGACAAAATGTCGCTCAAAGTCGACGAGGCTGCCTTCATTATGCTATCAAGAAGGGTCGGGTTCTCCACAACCCTGGACCATCTAAGCCTTCTTCTATCGTTTGTTAAGATAGCATCCCCTGTTACATGAACAGCAGAAGCGGGCCTACCGAATCCACCTGGGAGTCTCAAACTTAGTGACAATGGGTTGTGGTCACTTTCAGGGCGGGGCACTACTTCCATGTCAATCAAAAGTGACCAATATTCCATTTTTAGCAGAATGTAGTCTATTCGACTTTTTCTCACCCCATTGTCAAAAGTGGGTTTGCCAACTTTGTCAGAGGCTGTATGACCGTTGGTTGCCCTTAGCCCCCAATCTAGACACAGCCCCATCCAGTGTAAGGCTGCCTCAGAGCCTCTTTTGATAGTATCCAGAGACAGCAACAGGATGTTCCAGACAGTATCCTCCGCAAACCCCAGGTCCTCCCCCGCAGCATAAAGCGGCTCGAAGGTGCAGTTGAGGTCCCCTGCTAGGACGAGTAACTTGTCTCTCCCTACCCCTTCAAGATATCTGACCCAGTTCCAAGGTATGCTGAACATCAATATAGCTTTAACACCCTGAAAGAAGCTCTATGTAATTGAGCTTCATTGTGTACCCCTAACTATACTAAACGATTTGCTTTATTTTTGCATGAAAAAGATGTCTGTGCTTTTTATTTATTTTTAAGGTTCTATATAGCACAAACAAGACTCTTGCGAGTAACAGAGCGCTTCACAGGTCATACTTGGAAAGAACGAAATAACATCACACAATCTAAGAGAAAACAGTAATACAAAGCAAATAGTAGCATAGATTAAGCTGACCGAAGGTCAAACTATGGAGCGTAGAAAACAGGATACAAATACAATACAGGAAAACAGTTATAGAGTTCACGTGAATTATTTTTTTTTTAAACTTTATTTCTGGCATGTATCAACACAACAGTCCCCCCCCCCCTCAATGGCATCACTGGGAAAACATGTGTACACTGTGCGTTCACCCCATTATGGCCCATGTAGTTACAGATAACACAGTGGTACGTACATTTCTGGAATGCAAAGCAAATTACAAATACTAATACAGTAGGGAACACATGTGCGTTGCCGTCAGGGCACTACTCCAACATCATCCCCTCCTCCCCGCTCCCAGCATCCTCTCCTGAGTTCACGTGAATTTAGCCATGAGGATCGCTTTCACTTCTATTTTGAATGCGGCAGAGGAAGGGTTCATTCTTGTTTCAATAGGCAAAGCATTCCAGATCCTAGGAGCCATACCGGAGAAGGATCGGTAATAGGTTTTTTTCTTGGAAAATCGTTGGGGTTTTAGCAGAAGAGTCTTGGCACTCCTTGAGGCTCTGCTGCCCGCAGAGAGCACTAGTTTCTGAGCTAGATAGAGTGGTGCGTTGTGGTAGAGGGCCTTGTGCGTCATACAAGCTATTTTGAGATGGATTCTGGCTTCAAATGGTAGCCAGTTGAGGGCTCTCAAGTCTGGGGATATGTAGGAGTTTCTCTTGAAGCCTATGATGAGTCTTGCAGTTGAGTTGAATTTGTGGCTCTTAGCAGTGCTTTTGATGTCCTTGGGAGGCCGCATACGGTTACCTCCCCATATTCCACGTAAGGGATTACAAGGGCTTGAACTGCTTGTTTGAAATTGTGTGCAGGCAGAAAGGGTTTCAGTTTTCGTAGGGTCTTCAGGTGGAAGTTAGCTCCTTTGGTTGAGGCGCTGATATGTTTCTGCATGGTTAGATTACTGTCAAGCGATACTGTCAGGTCCCTGCCAGGTTCCGTCAAGAGACCTCTTTCAGTCCCTACGGTCAAAAGAAGATTTAACGCATTGCAGCAATTTCCAATCTGGGGCTCCATCCAGAAATTAGTTCATGTCCGTAGTCAGAGGGAGGTTTAGTTAGCGCTTCCTGATTGTGCCACTGAGTGGTAGGGTTAGCGTTCTAGTCTTTCCAATTCAGTCCGCCATTTCCTTATCCCGCGCGTTCTATGTGGCGCACTTCAACTGTTCGTTTCCGGCAGTTCGACGCCCTGATTTTGGCTCCCGTCAAGTCACTGCGTACTTCCAAGTTATTGCCCAATTCCAGTCAGAAACTCTTGAGACTTTAGCTCTGGGCTTAGGGAGCTTGTTTCGCTTCAGTTCCAGACTGATTCCTGCATTCTGAAATCTGCCGCAGCTCCGCTTTTCCAGTGTTCGGCGGAGTCGGCTCAATTCATAAAAGCGGCATGCTTCAGTGGACAATTCCTGTTGGCAAGTAATTCTTCCGCATCTCCTCAGCACCACAGCGGTAAGAATATTTTTTCCTCAAAGACTTCTTGTGGCGCAATTTCAGTCCAGCGCTATACTGAGTTATTTCTGAGACTGAGTCTTCATGGTCAGGAAGAGTAGCTCTGTGTCCAAGTTGAACTGAATATTTGAAAAGTCGAATTTGAGCTTCAGAAAATACTCTTCAGTGATTCAGCCTTTCTAGAGTACCTGTGCCGTGGAGTATAGAAATTCATCTACTGTCCAGCATCTACGTAATTCTTCAAGTAAACGAGAGTATATATTATATATGCATATGGTAATACTGTTGTCTACCACCTCTACTCAATCAACAGCCTAATAGACACTAACATCAACAAGAGTCCTCTAATCTTCCATTAGGAACTTCTTATCGGGCTCTGCAAGAGAGCAGCAATTTCCACACAGAATCAGGTATAGAGAAGTGAGCTGAGAGAGTGAGAGAGAGTATTTTTTTCCCGAAAAAGGTTTAAACGTTAGTAATGATCTGTTAACTGTTTCAGGTGTTCACCAGCTACTCATCCCAGAGGTAGTGACGAAGACACCAGTGTGGAAGTCTCTCTTTGTTGTTTGTTATCCACTTCCCCTTTCCCTTCCATTCCTGGGCTTGGAGCAATCCGGGTGCAGGGGTGATTGGGAATTTGGAAATAATCATCTTTGAAGCCTTGTCACTCGCTCCCACGGAAACCAGGACAATTCAGGTACTGCTTCTGACAGATTGAAGTGCCTTAGTTACCTTCCGTCTGGGCGAGATGGCAGAAGGGTTGGATGTCAAAACCTTGGCTTCGGTGTTAGAGGGATTACAGAAACAGTTGAGCGAAACTAGGGAGGAAGTTAGGAAATCTAATCAGGAGGCTAGTTATTTGCGTCAGAGAATAGAAGAGCTTTCTGAGAGTCCTCGTCCAAATTTTGGGAGTATAAAGTCATCAGCTTTTGGTTCCTCTCCTTCTTCCTCTTCCTCTACAGAGTTAACCACACAGGTAGTGCACGCTATGTCCCCTACGATCCCATTGGCCCCCCCGAGAGATTTCAAGGAGATCCCCATAAGGCCCAAATTTTCCTTACACAGTGTTCATTACATTTCCTTTGTAAGCCCATTTTGTTTAAGGAGGATCAGTCTAAAGTGGCGTTTGTGCTGTCCTACCGGGAGATGGAGCAGCTTGGTCATTGCCCCTGGTGGCTTGCAACGATCCCGTGTTGTATAAATTTGAAGAATTCAAGGCCGAATTCTTGCGAATCTTTGATCGAAGAAACGTTTCACAGACCACAGACAATGAACTTCTAGAGTTGAAGCAAGGAAATTGAGACTTGGTGGCCTATTTAGCACTATTTAACAAATTAATAGTTGAAACCAGTTGGCCCGAATCTAAGAGGGCGGCCATTTTTTACAGAGGTTTAAAGGATGAGCTGAAGGATGGATTGGCCCAGATTCCCAAAAGACCAACCGATGTATCTGAACTTATTGATTTAGTGTTGCAGATTGACCAGCGGCAGGCGGAAAGACGAAGTGAACGTCGGAGGGGCGTTCGTACTCTCCCACCACGATTTGATCGGGCCAGGACGGATTTGGCCAAGAACCTAGAAGGCCAAAGTCATTCAAATGAAGAACCCATGCAGGTGGGAACAATTCGAGGTCCTCTTACCAAGGAGGAAAGAGAAAAGAGACGTCAAGGCAAGCTGTGCATGTATTGTGGTCAGTCGGGCCATTTCGTCAAGTAATGTCCGAAGAAACCAAAGACCAGCACGTGGGTAAAAGACCGGCTCCACCAGTAGACGGAGTTGCACTGGTAGGAGCGAGTGAAGAGACAACTCCAAAGCCACAGTTTTTAGCAAATACCCTGCAGTCAGCAGCCCCGCATTTGATTTTGCCTAGTAGAATTGTGTTTGGAAAAACTCATATGGAGGAAGTTTCCGTGATGGTTGATTCGGGGGCTACAGGGAATTTCTGTGACATCCAGTTTGCCAAATCTTTAGGAATTCAATTTGAAAAGAAGTTAAGACCAGAACCAGTTCGAGCGGTGGATGGCACCAATTTGTCTTCGGGGCCAATAGCCTATGATACTGAACTGATAACCGTAGTGGGCCCAGGAGAACATCGGAGTTACATTCGATTCAATCTCATAGATGCTCCTCAGTTTCAGCTCATACTGGGTTTGCCTTGGCTCACCGAGCATAACCCCCGGATTGATTGGTCTCGACGTTCAGTAGAAATGAGTTTGGATTTTTGTCTTGAGCATTGTTTTCAGTCTATACCTGAAACTTCCAGCTCCACCTTGTCATTGAATTTGGCTAATCAAGTTCAGATGATTTGTGCTTTGGAGGCTCCAGAGATTCCAGAAGAATATCAAGACCTGAAGGAAGTTTTTAATGAGAAAGAAGCACGAAAATTACCACCTCATCGAGAGTATGATTGTCGGATTGAATTGGAGCCGGGGGTTTCTCTGCCATGCAGTCGAATCTACGCCTTATCGGAGCCCGAGAACATCCATTTGAAGGACTATATAGAACAAAATTTAGCCAACGGTTTCATCCAACCCTCACAATCTCCCGTGTCTTCGCCCCTATTCTTCATCCCAAAGAAGGATGGGACTTTGAGAACTTGCATCGATTATCGAGCCTTGAATTTAGCTACAAAAAAGAATCGTTATCCACTACCCCTCATCTCTGAACTTCTCGATCAGGTCAAGGATGCGTGTGTGTATAGCAAGTTAGATTTACGTGGGGCATATCATTTGGTGCGCATGGCTGAGGGTGAGGAGTGGAAAACTGCATTCCGAACTAGGTTTGGGTTGTTCGAATACCAAGTGATGCCCTTTGGGCTTTGTAACGCCCCAGCAGCCTTCCAGCATTTCGTGAACGACGTGCTTCGAGAGTTCTTGGACCGCTTTGCGGTGGTTTACATTGATGATATCCTCATCTATTCAAACAGTCGAGAGGAGCACGTTGGCCATGTACGAGCTATTCTGGAACGGCTGCTGGAGAATCATCTGTTCGTCAAGCTGGAAAAGTGTGTCTTTCATTCCTCCAGTGTGGAATTTTTGGGCTTCATTTTGTCTCCGGAAGGAGTATCCATGGATGATTCCAAGTTACAGGCGATCAAGTCTTGGCCTGTGCCAAGGTCCGTGAAGGAAATACAGAGCTTTTTGGGATTCGCCAATTTTTATCGGCGTTTCATTCTGAATTTCTCTGAAAAAGTGAGCCCAATTACCCGTCTTCTTAAAAAGAACGTACGATTCCTTTGGGAACGTGAATCAGAGGAGGCTTTTCAACAGTTAAAGAAAGCTTTTGTTACAGCTCCTGTTCTGCAACACCCCAATTTGAAAGAACCATTCTTCATCGAAGCTGACGCATCCAATTTGGCAATAGGAGGAATTCTGTCCCAACGTCAGAAGGACACGGGTCAACTTCATCCTGTGGCCTATCATTCTCGTAAACTATCTCCTGCTGAGATCAACTACTCCATTGCAGATAAAGAACTCTTGGCGGTAAAAGAGGCCTTCAAAGTGTGGAGACATTACTTGTTGGGAGCGAAACATGTGATCACAGATCATCGGAATTTGCAATTCTTAAAATCAGCTCGCACGTTAACTCCTAGGCAGCTGCGTTGGTCACTCTTTTTTGCAGACTATGATTTTGTCTTGACCTATAAGCCAGGTTCCTCTAATGGAAAAGCTGACGCCCTTTCGCGTTTGAGTATAGGAGAAGAAGTCGAAGCCAAGGTGGAGGGATTTATCATCCCTGAAGAAAAGATCGTAGCTATTGCAGTTGAAGATAAATTGGAGAATCAGGTTAGAGAAGAATTCGCTAAAACAGAATTTTCAAATTGGGAATTGGAAGGTCCAGATCGAATTGTAAGAGATGGGAAACCATTCTTGCAAGAAAAGATGTTTGTTCCCAGTGACAAGTTGCGAAACGAAGTCATTCAGCAATTTCACGACCATCCATTAGCAGGCCATAGAGGAGCCAAGTAGACTTTGGAGTTGATCAAGAGAATCTTCTTCTGGCCAGGCATGGACGCTCAGGTGAGGCAGTACATCGCCACTTGTGAACCATGTGTTAAGGGCAAGAGTTTGAGACAATCCCCGCAGGGTCTTTTAATGCCTTTACCTGTTGCTCCTTCCCCCTGGCACACGATCTCCATGGATTTCATTGTAGACCTGCCTACCAGTCAGGGGTATTCAGTGATTTGGGTGGTGGTGGATCAGTTTACTAAAATGAGCCACTTCGTCCCCCTGAAGGCACTCCCTACTGCATCTCAGTTAGCCACACTATTCATTGAAAACATTGTCAAACTGCATGGGGTCCCTAAAGTGGTTATTTGAGATCGTGGACCCCAATTTGTTTCTCGGTTTTGGAAGTCCTTCCTTAAGGGTTTAGGAGTCGACTCTCGTTTGTCCACCAGTTTCCACCCAGAAACGGATGGACAGACGGAAAGAGTGAACCAGGATTTAGAACAATATCTCCGGATATATTTGATGGACCAGGAAGGGGAATGGCCTTCTTTGTTGAGCACTGCAGAGTTTGCTTACAATAATGCAGTCCATTCCGCTACAGGCTTTTCTCCATTCTTTTTGAACTCTGATCGTCATCCCAACATGCTGGTGGGGCGGGTGGATGTTGAGGTCCCTGCAGCAGGGGAGGTGATACAAGAGTTGCAAAGATCCTATCAGGTAGTCTCTTCTAATCTCAAGAAGGCAAAAGATGCATACAAGGTGCAGGCAGATAAGAAGAGAAGAATAAGTCCCATGTATGAGTCAGGGGAAAAAGTTTGGATTTCCACTCGACACATGCGATTGAGGGGGAATCGGAAGTTCCAACCCAGGTTTGTGGGTCCTTACCCTGTGGTTCAAATGGTGAATCCGGTGAGTGTTAAGGTAGCGCTCCCAAAGTCCTTGAAGATCCACCCAACTTTTCATGTCTCGTTGATTAAAAGAAACCCTCCAAATTTCAAATGTGTCCTACCTCCAGCTCCAATCCAAGTGCAGAGTTCAGAAGAATTTGAGGTCAAAAGAATCTTAGACTCTAAGTTGAAAAGAGGGAAAATATTTTATTTAGTGGACTGGAAGGGTTATGTTCCTGAGGAAAGGTTGTGGGAACCCAGCAGCAATGTTCATGCTCCCCGATTGGTCACAGGGTTCCATAAGACTCATCCTCTGAAGCCCAGGGAGGGGGCTTTGGTGGGGGGTACTGTCAGGTCCATGCCAGGTTCCGTCAAGAGACCTCTTTCAGTCCCTACGGTCAAAAGAAGATTTAACGCATTGCAGCAATTTCCAATCTGGGGCTCCATCCAGAAATTAGTTCATGTCCGCAGTCAGAGGGAGGTTTAGTTAGCGCTTCCTGATTGTGCCACTGAGTGGTAGGGTTAGCGTTCTAGTCTTTCCAATTCAGTCCGCCATTTCCTTATCCCACGCGTTCTATGTGGCGCGCTTCAACTGTTCGTTTCCGGCAGTTCGACGCCCTGATTTTGGCTCCTGTCAAGTCAGTGCGTACTTCCAAGTTTTTGCCCAATTCCAGTCAGAAAGTCTTGAGACTTTAGCTCTGGGCTTAGGGAGCTTGTTTCGCTTCAGTTCCAGACTGATTCCTGCATTCTGAAATCTGCCGCAGCTCCGCTTTTCCAGTGTTCGGCGGAGTCGGCTCAATTCATGAAAGCGGCATGCTTCAGTGGACAATTCCTGTTGGCAAGTAATTCTTCCGCATCTCCTCAGCACCACAGCGGTAAGAATATTTTTTCCTCAAAGACTTCTTGTGGCGCAATTTCAGTCCAGCGCTATATTGAGTTATTTCTGAGACTGAGTCTTCATGGTCAGGAAGAGTAGCTCTGTGTCCAAGTTGAACTGAATATTTGAAAAGTCGAATTTGAGCTTCAGAAAAGACTCTTCAGTGATTCAGCCTTTCTAGAGTACCTGTGCCGTGGAGTATAGAAATTCATCTACTGTCCAGCATCTACGTAATTCTTCAAGTAAACAAGAGTATATATTATATGCATATGGTAATACTGTTGTCTACCACCTCTACTCAATCAACAGCCTAATAGACACTAACATCAACAAGAGTCCTCTAATCTTCCATTAAGAACTTCTTATCGGGCTCTGCAAGAGAGCAGCAATTTCCACACAGAATCAGGTATAGAGAAGTGAGCAGAGAGAGTGAGAGAGAGTAGTTTTTTCCCGAAAAAGGTTTGAACGTTAGTAATGATCTGTTAACTGTTTCAGGTGTTCACCAGCTACTCATCCCAGAGGTAGTGACGAAGACACCAGTGTGGAAGTCTCTCTTTGTTGTTTGTTATCCACTTCCCCTTTCCCTTCCATTCCTGGGCTTGGAGCAATCCGGGTGCAGGGGTGATTGGGAATTTGGAAATAATCATCTTTGAAGCCTTGTCACTCGCTCCCACGGAAACCAGGACAATTCAGGTACTGCTTCTGACAGTTACCCCTAGCGATTTTGCTGAGTCCACAACAAGAGGTTGACCATTGAGGGCTGTTAAGTGTTTCATCCACTCCAGGATAGTGGGAGTTTTGTTAGGGGGAGCGATTAAGAGGAATTCCGTTTTGAGGGAGTTTAGTTTCAATTGGTTTTTGGCCAGCCATGTTTGGGTTTTTTGTAGGGTGGAGTTGAGCGATTTGATGTCATCAAGTGAGTGGATCTTGTTGTTGATTTGGGTGTCGTTTGCATACATGTGAAGTGAACCTTGGCGAGGCTGAGAAGATCAGTAAGTGGTCCCATAAGAAGGTTGAAATGGGTGGGAGAGAGGGAGGAGCCTTGCAGAACTCCTAAAGTGACTGGCATGGGGTTGGACAGGGATTGGTTGACCTTGAAACTTTGTGATCTATTATGGAGGAAAGAGGCGAACCATTTAAATACTGTTCCAGACATTCCCATTCTATGCTTCAAGAGATCGAGCAGGTTGCCGTGTTTGACGGTGTCAAAGGCTGAAGACAAGTCGAGTAGGATTAGTAGACAGGCTTTGTTTTGGTCTAGGATTTGTATTAACAAAAAACAAAGAGAGAAGAACAGACCATGTCCCTATTTTTCCTCAACATTGGATCCGGTAGCAAGAGGCCTACCAAACTGCTTTCGAAATCTGGCCACAGCTGCATTAAAACAGGCAGATTCTAATATTTTGCGACATGAGGTTACAGTATATGTGCTTCACTCCATTGACACACCATTGAACTAAACAAAACGCAACATTTAACTAATGCCAGATTGACACAATACGAACTGACTCTTATGGCGCCACATGTCACTCTGGAACGATGTACCACAATAAACCTAGCCACTCTGATGCCTCTTCCTTTGAAACAGGATGAAGTACACCATGACTGTGAAATTGTTATTCTGAAACTGAGCCAAAGGGTCGAGTGAACCTGGAAAATGTACCAATGGTAATTCATGATGGCACTTTATTATTAGATAGTTCTAGTCAGAGAAACCGGATGGGACTATTTCAGATGCATATGCAATCAGCACTAATTGTACTGTAGTTGAGACGCAAAATAGAACAAACATCAGCGCAGGCTGCAGAGTTAATAGCCCTGACTAGAGCATGTGACTTGTTCAGAAGGGTTAAAGGTAAACATATACACTGATAGTACGCCTTTGGTGTGGCCCATATCTTTGTCCGCCTATGGACTGAAAGAGGATTTATTACCTCTGGTGGAGCTAAGATCCAGCATGGACATCTAATTTCTAGGCTTCTGAATGCTATCACTCGCTCCAAAAGCTGAGCTATTATTAAATGCAGTGCACACAAGAAAGTAACAGATGAGGTAGGTGAAGGAAATGCTTTTGCAGACAAGATAGCCCGGACTCAGCTTTGGCAGAACAGTCACTGATGTATGTGTTAGAGAAGACTGATGATAAAGGAGAGGAATATGATCCTTATACAGAAGTGAAGGAAAATGACAGATAAGGAAGAAAGAAAAAGTGGCAGAATGAAGTAAACGTGTTTGACCAACCCTATCAGGCATGGATGGAATGTCCAAGTGGAAATAGATGGATTCTACCCGACAGTTTTATTTTGCCTATGGTCCAAATGACACATGGATCAGCTCATGTTGGTGCAGATGGGATAGTAAACACAATCTCAGAAATATGGAAAAACAATACAGTCAGAAAGGAGCCTATAAAGTTTTGTAAAATGTGTATCATTTGTGCCCAGCATAACATGGGATAAGGAATTGCACTCTCAACAGGTCCTTTTTGCATGCCAGAATATCCCTTTGAATGCTTGCAGGTGAATTTTATCCAGATGACTCCAAGCAGTAGGAAATGTTATGTGCTAGTTGGGATATGCAGTTTTTGCAATTGGTTTGAGGCCTTCCCTTTGAAAGATAACGCAGCTTTGAGTATGGAAAAGGTACTATTAAAAGAATATTTTCCAAGGTTTGGCTTGCCCTGGACCATTTGGAGTGACAATGGAGTACATTTTTTAAATGAAATAATGGATTTGATGCGTCAAGGTTTAGGTATAGGACACAAATTATATTCAGTTTATCACCCTGCAGGTGCAGGGTTAGTTAAATGGTGTAACGGGACATTGAAGAACACATTGTCAAAAATATGTGCATCTAGTGAACTAACAGGCACATGCATCAACCATTTAAGAAATCGCAAAAATTGCGAATCGCAAAAAAATGGCATTTGCGATCGCAATATACAGTGTAGCTATGCATCAACGTTATTTTTGCGAAAAACAATGATTTTTCGCAAAAATAAAGAATCGCAAAATAATTCTGAGAAAACATTTGCGATTCTTTATTTGCGCCTCCCAAATAGAGAATCGCTAATAAAGAATCGCAAATTAAATGCATAAAAAAAGCAAATAGCGATTCCCTTGAAAATCGCAAAATTGCAATCGCAAAATAAAAAGGAACACAACCAGGTGGTAATCATGAATGCAAATCACATACAGCTGCAAATCAACTCAAACTGATTTAAACACACCCAGAATGTGCTACCACAAGTCACAATGGCAGGGCTTTACCTGATGGCGAGGAGGATGAGGCTGCAGACTGCTGGACAGAGACGGAGGCGCATCAATGAGGGCATCTTCAGAGTACGCATAACTTTGCTAGGACAGCATGAGGACGAGATATACGATAAATATACGCTAAATGCAGCAATGATCCATGATCTCATTAATGAATTGGACCCCATCCAGCAACAACAGACACGTAGGACTAATGCCATCCCAATGCATGTTCAGGTCTTATGTTGCATACATCTACTGGCATCAGGCAGTTTTCAGAGATTAATCGCAGTAGCTGGAGGTGAGTCACAAAGCGCAATTTCAAGAATATTCAAAGCATTCCTCGATGCCATGATGGTCCGGATAGGCTCACATATCAATTTCCCTACACAGCGCGTGACATTGCCAAGACTAAACAGGAGTTTTACCAGATTGCAGGCTTCCCACATGTTTTGGGTTGTATTGATTGCACCCATGTGGCAATATGTCCCCCTGCAGCACAGGAATATTTATATAGGAATAGGAAATGTTATCATTCCCTCAATATTCAGGTTGTCTGTAATGCCAAAAACATGATAACTGACATTGTGGCGCAATTTCCTGGCAGTGCACATGATTCATATATATTCACGCAAAGTGGCATTCACACCCGTCTGGCAAGGGGAGAATTTGGAGCGGGACATCTGCTAGGTAAATATGTGCAATACAGTCTCACATTCCTTGTACGTATGTCAATGTCAAACAACCACTGACCCCCTTTGCTTCCTCACATGTAGGTGACAGAGCATACGCCTTGTGGAATTACCTCATGAAACCTTACCTCAATCCTACAACTGCCAACCAACAGAGGTAAAATGCAGCACATATATCAACCAGGAACGTTGTAGACCACACACTTGGGCTGCTGAAGAGCCGATTCAGCTGCCTCCATAAGACCGGCGGCGCACTGAAATACAACCCTGAACAATGCTGCTAGATAGTGGCAGCATGTGCCATGCTGCACAACATTGCGACAAAGGGAGGAATGGAAATGGAGCTGTCTGACAGCGACTTGGAGGATGGGAACCAGCTAGTGCAACACCACCGTGCCCTACAAGGATCAGGCGCAGCAGAAGGGCGCAGGAGAAGATTGAAGATCACACAAAATTACTTCTAAGGTGAGTAAAAGAGAGGTGTGGCTCACTGGTTAGAGGCGGCAGACCCGGAGGCAGAGAACGGCCCGGGACCAGGGTTCAATTCCCGACGCGGCAGGGTCGTGGACCAGGGTCAGCGGACTGATAATTCTCGCCTCGGTGCCTACTCTGGGCAGGGATCACACTCGGTAACTCTGGGCATTAAGCTTGCCTCATCTCTACAACGGCCCCCCACAGACGCCGGGGATGCCTGGTTTCACCTTGGAGATACCCAGCAAGGGACCATCTCACAGGGAAAGCCAGGACGGGTTCCCCAGCGGTCTTCCGCGCCAGGATACTCCGGTAGTAATTGAGCGCGCTACAAAACAGCATATTACATTACATTACATATTACATTACATTACATTACATTACATATTACAGTAATGATGACACAGAAACAGTATTTTGCAAGCAAAGTAAGCTTTATGTAAGGAAATAACTACCAGGGTGTTGAAGCACACTTTCAATGTGACCAGTGGCACATGAGTCTTGGTAATAAACATGACTGGATGAAAAGTAACAAAGACTTGAAAGTCAGTCATAAGGTCACATTGCAAAAATGGTTACTTCACCATCTTTGTAGATAATTGTACATGGGAGCCTAGCGCTTTCTCCCATGAACACCCAGATGTCTGTCTGTGCCAGCATCTTCATCCCTCACATTGGGAGTGGAGGGGGTACTGCTGCGTGTGTTGCGTCTCACTGCAGTGGCAACTGGCAGTGTTGTACTGCTCATGATTGAGTCACACTCACTACCCTCTTCCTGTGTAGACATGTTGCCTGCACTAGTGGATGCATTCATCATCTCCACAGCATTGATCACCTGGTCCAGTGCTTTGGCCACATCTCCGCTTCAATGGCACATTTGTGTTTGCATGGTCACAGACCTACGTGCCAGCAGTGCAGTTGTAGTGGCCAGCCTATTGTTAGATTTAACATACATTTTGAGGTGCTGCATAAGTTGCTGATGGTGTCTATTCTGAGATGCATGTCCCTTCTGCATGACCCTGGTCAGTTGCTGCACACTACTGGACAGTACTGCTATGTTGTCTGCCATCTTTGAAATTTCCATCTTCACTAATCTTGTGTTCTTGCTCTGCAGGTGATGCGTGCGAAGCATCTGTCCCTCCAGGCCACCCCAGACCTCATTTGTCTGCTCCGCCTGCTGTGGTCTGCGTGTTCTACGTCTTCGACGCCAGACTCTGAGATTGCCTCTGCTGACCTGTGTTGGTGGAGTTGTGATGGTAGTACTTTGGCGATGGCTGCCCTCAGATGTTGCATTACCCTGGTCTTCTGACGCCATGGGCACCAGTGTTGGAACATGTGCCCTGCGTGAATTTGGTGGACGTGACTGTTTAGTTGGCAGAGCTGGTGTGTCCTTATGTTCAGATGCGCTGGAGTGCTGCATTTCCTGGACATCACTATCCCCAGCCTCTACACGTTCTGCATCTGGGTCGTTAAACAGTGCAAAACAGCATTAATTCATGCTTGTGAGGTCATGTCACAGTTATCAATTAATAAATGTTCAATTAGGTTGCACATCTGCTACACTATTTGTAGTCATTTTCTGGCATGTGTGTGTGTCTGTCATTATAACTGCTTGACCTGCCTACATATCCCATAATGCACTTCCCTTTCTGTAAACATTGTGTAGTAGATGCTTACAGTGTGCACTTGTGCTGTGCTGAGCTCAGGTTGCGACTTAAGTATTTGGACAATGGCAACATGCATTCATCTTACCTTCAGATGTGTGTGCAGTTCCTGAGGTGTCTAGCTGTGTCACCCCAACAGCTTCAGGCTGGATTGTGGATTCCACCAAGTCCTCCATGGGAGTGTTCACAGTGTCTGTTGGTGTACCCCCTCCTGTCTTGATTGCCTCCTTCTGCCGGTCTGCAATGCGCACCTTTGCCCGACTACGCAGATCGTACCATCGCTTTTTGAGCTCTTCAGTGGTGCGGTGTGTCACCCCAATGGCATTTACTCTGTTCTGTATCCAGATCCATATTTTACGTTTCTCCTGCTCTGGTACTTTTAATGAAGCTTTGCCAAACAGCTTCTCATGGCTGTGGACTACTCCCTCAATGAGTGTTTCAATTTCTTTCTCAGAAAATTTCAATTTTTTTTTCCTGCCTGTTTGGCAGTCCTCTGCTGTTTGTGCAGCTTCCATTTTCAGTTGGTTGCCAGGTGTTTGCAATCTCTCTGTCCCCCTCCTGTTCTGCTCCCAGAGCCAGCTCCCTCCTCTCCCTGAGCCTCTGCACTGAAAATGAGGCTTGGAGTGCTCACTTCCTGGTTCTGATATCATCAAAATGCATCAATGAGCGACTTCGGAAATTGCGATTTTGCAAATTGCGAAATCGCTCTTTGCGAAATTGCAAAAGACAGAATCGCATTTCTTTTTTTCGATTTTTAGCGATTCTTTAATTTATCGCTATTTTTATGTTGCATCGCGTTTTGCGATTCCTTATTTGCGATTCGTTAAAAATCGCAAATAAGGAATCGCAAATTTATACGATGATGCATGTGCCCCTATGTTGGGTGGATGCCATGCCTCTAGTCTTGCTCTCTAGGAGAACAGACGTAACAACAAAGAAAAGATTATAACCCTATGAATTAGTGGTGGGTAGGCCACTACCCATGTCCATGGGTATGCATCTCCATCAAGATTGTACGATATGCCACATCCTGTATTGTTGGACTACTGTAAGAGCAAACTAACAGACTATCTGAAATTCGCCAACAGGTCTGAGACACCTGTTCCCAACCCCTGGAAGGACAAGTGCATGGCAATAAGCCTGGGGACTGGGTGCTGACCAGGAATTTCCTAAAAAGAACAGCCCGTAACCACGGTGGAATGGCCCAGTTCAGTTCTTGCTGGCAACCCAGACTGCAGTACGGTGCGAGGGACACGAGAACTTGGTTCACCAGCCCCATGTAAAAAGGGCTCCACCAGTCTCGCCAGAGCAGCTTTTGGAAGGAGGTGGTTCTAGCTTCAAGAAAGTGCTCATTCCTGGAATAACACACAACACAACTACTGCTCCCTGCTACAATTTGCGACCAAGAAAAATGAAGGATGTAGATAGGATAGTGCTTAGGACGGAACAAGCACCAACTGCCAGGCACTTAAGAGTGCCATCTTTAAGAGGCTAACTTGTGAAGTTAGTGCAATAAGGACACTGTAAACTTTGGTTAGCTTGGAGATGCTTCCCTATGGCCGACCCGTAACTAAGGCAGATCTGGAAAAAGGAAATATAACAGGAACTGTTGTAAATAGAAATATGAAGACAAATAAATTAATAATTGTTCTTATAGTATTTATTATTTGCATTTTGATATTTGCTTGGACCTGGTACCTTGATGTATACCACCCTGTACATGTGATATTGGCTAAAACTACTTCTAGTCCTACTAGTTCCACGTTAGAGCAACAACATTGTTTTGCTGAATATCATAACAATGTAATTGTTCAAATGGTTCACACCTAATACAAACAAATGAATATCTCACTAAAAGGTTTGGTATGTATGAAACTGCCAGCACACATTACAACAGATATGCCTTTCTGTCTCTGTCATTAGCTTATAATGATTCCTGTTTTATCCTTTTCCGAACAGTAGTGCAGTGGTACATTACAGACGGAATAGATTTCATGTGTGATTTTAGTGATAAAATTATGGTCCCCCCAGCATGTAATATTAGGGGAAAGAATTCACCTTATAATAGCCTTTTCAATAAATCTGTTATGTCTTATTGATATGTTGAATTCCTGACTAGAGTTAACGCAACTGTTCCATCAACTGATTCAGCCATTTCCTCCCCCCAGTCTCTCCAGGTATACTGGGGGTATAGTGTTAGGATGTTGTTTATGCATACAATGACTGCCAATGTGTTGTGGAATATTGGCAACAACTTGCAGCCCCTCTCCAACACTCAAGCAGCAGACAGTTATAGCAATTGTTCTACAGGAGGAAGTATTCATTCTAATGCAAATCGATGAACACTTATTCTCCAGCAAAAAATAGTGAACAATGCAACCAAGTGCACACTGATGTTTTGGGTTAAATGATACTGAAAAGTTCAGAACTAATGTTTAAGGGTCGTTTGTTAAAAACATATTGTCATTCATTATTTTGAACATCAGTTCTTCCATTTTGTATTCTCATGAGATATTGGATTACAAACTTTGGTGTTTTTCTGACATGTTTCAAGTCAGCACAAACAGACTTCTTTTTCTTATGTCTCCACACATACCTGGTATTGACATAACTGCTCCTTGCCCGTCTGAGACTAATCTAGCAATGTTTATACCTGATTGTCCAATTGTCTGCAGTTGTAGGAGAAGGAACACGCATTTTTAACCTGTAATGTTTATGACCGTTTGTTCGATTGTCTGCCAGTGTTTTAAGGAACAAGAAATGTCCACTGATATTGTTTGTGCTCCTTTGTTCGATTGTCGGCCAATAGCAGCCCTAAATCCTGAAAACACCAAGCTGAACATTAGGCTCACTAAATTAGTCCTCAAAGCGTCAAAGCAGCTGGAAAAAAATAGCGCCGCCAAATCTCCCCCATCGCAGCAGGGCAGCAGCCAGCCTGCCGGATTAACAACAGAACCTCAAACTGCTAACATCAGCCGTACTGTTCCCGGTCCTCCAGGCGAAGATAATCTGCCCACAATGCACTCGAAGGTTTTAAATAACTTTTTACTTTAGCATTCTATTTAAAAAACATTTTTTGTACATGTTGACCATCATTTATTGACAATGCTCTAGTGAGTTTCTACTCAGTGGTCCTTTTTACAATGAACTGATCAAGTTTTAAATTGTAATGGTTTTTTAACTAAACAATAAAGAATATATATACGTTAAAAGATTGTCTGCCAATGTATATAGGAACCAGCCATGTCCACTGAAGATGTTTTTTGCTCGTTTGTTCGATTGTCTATTAGCATTTGAGGATCTGAAACAAACCTTAACATAGTTATCTAGTTAGGGATTGTTCCTTCTGTAAATATTTTGCACAGCCCACCTTGTGCCACATGTTTAAATAACTTCGCAGATCTGTGTACGATGTCCACTCTTGTCATAGCCATCTTAGCGCTCTGAGTATGTGCACCCGCACGTCAATATAAAAGGCGAGTTACTTTGTCAGACCTCTGACTACTGGCTTCTTTGATTTGCAAGTGGAGACTAAAACATAATGATTTCTACACACAATCTTTAATATGGGGAGGGGATTTTAACTGCATAGTACTGGAGTGCCAAGCCAGGCCTCGTGTTCCCCGTAACGATCGATGACATAACTCTGGTCACCTGCCAGCAACAATAAATGAGCATGATCTAGTGGACCATTGGAGGGCCAGACATCCCCACGACAGAGAAGGCACCTATTATTCTGGGGTGCACAGTAGTTGGTCAAAGCTGGACTATTGTTTCATAACACGGAAGGTGTTTGCTTGGGTGCAGGATACTGTACACTTGACACATACCCTCTCAGACCACTCTCCCATGTTCTAATTAGAAACACATGGCCCCAAAAAGACAAGAGATCCCCATGCCCCAGCTGCAGTGCGGTCCTCTTTCACTTTCGGGTCCCGGCTTGTTTTTTATAGAGTATGTATACAATGTTATGTCGGCTCGTGATTCAGGATAAACTAACCCTGTGCGTGTATCAGAATCAAACTTTAATGCTATTACATTGCAGCGTTGATGATTTATTGATCAGGCGCGAGAGGCTCACGTGAAAGCATTGCAAATGCTTGTGTTATTGTCTTTCCGACCGTGCAGAGAAACCTAAATTGTGTAAAACGTGCAGCGTTGTAGAAATTAGTCTTGCACGTGCACGCTTGTACTAAAAAAGGGTGTGGAGGGGCTCATGTATTCCGCTTATCCCAATTATGTTGTAAACCCTGTCTTCAGCTCCAGGAGCAGCCTGGGACTGGGGGAGAGGGTACCCAGAAATGCTGCTCTCACTCACGGAGACCCGTGGAACATTCTAGTCTACTTGATGTTTACTACATGCATCTCCCACTCGGAGATTGCGGCTCACACAGAGACGTTCTATTTGTGCGAGTCTTGTAAAGTCTGTTCCCTTTAGAAACATGTGCTTTCTAGCAAACCCCCTGATGTGAAAATGAATGCATGTGTGAGCAGTGGAACTAAATCTATTCTCGCTCCTTGGATTTCATTCATGTACTGCAGACAAAATCCCCCCTGGCAGTGCATTGAGGAGAATGTTTTATGCTATCAGGGTAAAGGTGTCACTTCTAAGGCCTGACTGCAGGGGTTAAGAGCTTGAAGGTGGCCATGCAGTCCAGTGAGCAAACACTCTTCCCTCTGTTCCCCAGAACAGAGCCAAAACTTAGAATGCGAGCTATAATTTACTGTTTATTTTTTAGATGGTGCTCGGGTGGGGTTGCACCAGGTCAGCAGGCATCTATCCATTTGACCTTCAAACACGTTTTTTGTTAAAAAAGTGAAAATTACGCAGCACATGGTGGAATATGTAGCCAGTGTTACACATTCAAACTTCAGAGCCTTCTAGTCATGAACCTTCCCAGGTCTTCTTCAGGATTCTTTATTCGATGATTAAAAATCACCATAAAAGTACAGACATACAGTATACACTCCTTTCATTTAAAAAGCAATTAAATTGACATGAATCCCAATGTAGGTGCAGCAAAGTCACAGTGTGTTAAAAAGACATTATAAACCTTTAAAAACAATCACAGAAGTCTCACAGTTCCCCCCCCTCTAGTTGCCCTCAATCGAACCGCTACTTTAATAAAATTAATAATGCAGCACAGTGTGAGGGGATCAGTCGCCTGTTGTAAAAAGATCAAGGCCTCTTGAGCACATTTTATATTACATTTTTTTAAGATGTCTACCAAGAATCTGCGCCTAGGTTCAGAATAAAATGAACATAACAATACAAAATGAAGGGAATCCTGCGGAGACCTATTGTCGCAGCCGCAGGTTCCCTTCTGCTCAATTGTAAGTGAATACCCTAGTGGTGATACCAATAAATATGGTAAAAGATTGAGCCTAAAACGGTTCATTAAAAACCTGTCCTGTGCATTATGTATCAAATATAAATAAGGTTCCATTCCTTCTGTGGTCTTTACAAGGTTGTAGGCACACGCCGTGGTTTTAGCCCTTTCTAGCTTTGTTCTCTGTGTAGATTTGTGTGCCAAGAACGCTTTTTTAACAATCGTCTTGTGCTGAGGGATAATCGCTGCCGGATCGGCGAAGAGATTCCCGAGGCCCAGGGTTTCCAATACGGACTTAACATAACTGAGCCACGGGATTCGCAACCATTTTTCTCTGCCCAAGCAGTCCTTCATTATTTCCCTGCTTAAGCTCGCCTCTGGATTTACCCAGATTTTTAGCCACGCTAGGATTGGCCTAACCTTCACCAGATCTTCAAGGTAGGGTATCCCTAACTCCCTGTGTGCAATTGCTGCAGCTAGACTATGTGGGGCTTTCAGGACGGAGCATAGATATTTGTTCTCCTCCCGCTGCAGTTGGCAAGTATTCACGAAGCCCCACACCTTTGCCCCATAAGTGACTTTTGAGCAACGCATGGAGTTATACAAGTTCATCACCTGTTCAGGGCACCACCTCCCCAACCTTCGACCATAACTTGCAATTGCCCCGTTGGTGACATTCATCTTGCAGCAACGTTCCTCCACCAGACAGTTAAATTTTAATAACCCGTCAAATAGAAAGCCCAGATACGAGAATGATTTAACCTTCTCTATCTTATGGCTCCCTACCGTGAAGGTAAATTTATTGCAGGGTTTATTACCAACTGATAAAACGTAGGATTTACCCAAATTAACAGACAGGTCTAAAGAGCCCATAAAAGATACAAAACCATCAATTAAAATCTGTAAGCTCTTTGGTGTGCGTCCGAGGAGGACCGCGTCGTCTGCGTAAAGTAACACAGGAACATGACACGTCCCTACTCGTGGACAATCGGATCCCAGCTGTAGGAGATGCTGCTCCAGATTATTAATATAAAGGGAGAATAAAAAAGGCGCCAAGATGCTGCCTTGGTGTACCCCACTTCTACAATAGAAGGAGTCGGTGCATCCGCCCTCCATGTTATACCTGACTTGCGCTGAGGTTTTACTATGCAATTCTCTTATGATGTTAATGAGGCAAACCTCTAGCCCCATACTGGTCATCATGTCCCAAAGCTTGTCCCTATTCACATGGTCGAAAGCATCTGCCAGATCCATGAACCCCATATAAATGGATTCATTGCTGGCCTTTGTGTATTTGGCTGCTAACATGTAGAGGTTCAAGCATTGGTCACTCGTGGACCAATCTGTCCTGAAACCGTACTGTATGTCTGAGATAATGTTATTTGCTTCTGTCCACTCAGACAACCGGTTTAATATCCCCCTTCCCAAAATGTTGGCAGATACATCAATCAGGGAGATGGGGCGATAACATTGAGGGTCGTCCCTGAAACCCTTTTAAAAATAGGGACAATGATAGCTGTTGACCAGGAGGGCGGTAAGCCACAGCGAATTGCAGTATTAATGACTCTTGTCATTATAGGGGCCCATAAGTCCACAGAATTTAGGAACAAATCCGGCGGGATTCCATCTGGGCCTGGAGCTTTGTTTTTAGACAGCCCCTCGATCCCGACCTTGATTTCCTTTAATGAAAAAACTACGGCTGGCCTTGGTCAACATTCCCTTGTTCATTCTGTATGCCCTTTTCGTGGTTATATAGACCCCTGTAATGAGTAATCCACATGTCAGGCGTAATGTTTGTTCCTAATTTGGGGGCCGTGTCATCCTGGAAAGTGGGTCTGTTAATAATTCTCCAACATTCTGTCATGTCCCTCTTTTCTCCCGCCTCCCTTAGATCCGCCCAACCTTCTGCTTGTAATGCCTTTTTCCTCCTGCTCAGCTCGCTCTTATATTTTTTCCTACAGGAGGCAACTCGTGTGGCGTCCCTTGGCCTTATTTTAATACTATCTTTGAGCTCCCTCAGGGCTTTAGAGCAGTCTCGGTCAAACCACCGCGGCTGACTACCAGTCCCTTTTATCGGCGCACTACTCTTTAACAAACCATCTACTAAATCCGCAATATGTTCGAATGCTATAAGTAGCTGCTGTCCTTCTATTGTCACATCTAGACACACCTCAAAAGCTAATTTCCCCTTCTCCATCAGTGATCTGTAAAACCTTTCTCCATCAATCTTGGACCACCTAAGGCGTCTGCCCTGGTCAGTTACCCTCTCAGTTACCGCTTCGGGTTTTCTCCCGCTGGGACAGGCCCGATAGAGTACATCTAACACCAAGGGGTTATGATCGCTAAACGAGTTCCAATCAATCCCAACCCTGGAAATTCTATTTTTAAAAGCCCTTGAGGCAAGAATATAGTCAATATATGATGAACATCCTCTGCCCTTGAAAGTGGGTGGCAAGATCTCATCCTGCGGTATATACGCCATATCCATAGTGTGAACCTTGTCTTGGTTATGCAAAAATTTTGTTAAAGCGTGACCTTCTAATGAATGCTCAAAATGGGCTCCATTATCCTCTGGGCATCGCGACCATGTCTCGTCTATTGGGAAAAGGGCTGGGCAGAGGTGACAGTTAAAATCCCCCATGACCAAACTATTTTGGGCATGGGTCCTGGCTTCACAAGTAGAATCCTGGCAAAATCTATACTACAATTCTCTTATCAGTGCATTGCATCCTCCACCCGCCACATTATTGTAGACATTGAACATTGTCAGATTTAGTCCTTTACCCTTGAGCCGCACCTCTTGAATATCGTGTGAGTTACATTTTGAGGTCGACCATGTGCCAGGGAGGTTCAGGTCCACATATACAGATAACCCACCCATAGCCCTACCTGGTCTAGATTTCCTTGCTGGGACAAAGAAACTTTTTTACCCTTGTATATGTAGGGAGCTATTGTCGACTACGTTTCTTGTAAGCAGATTATAGAGAATTTGCTTATGTACTGGCGCCATTCTTTGTTTTTAAATTTGGCAGCCAAACCGGCTATATTCCAGGACACTATATTGACTATCTCATCAGCTACCTCCCCGCTTTTGCCTCCCCAACCTCAGACTTGTGCATGAACTGGTTGCCCCTCATCTTCAGCCACGTTCTCAATCAGTGTATTTTGAGACCAAGTATGCTTTGGGGAAGGGACATGTACATGACTAGTTTTGGTTGGCTCTTCAAGTAGGGAGGGAACCTTTTGTAGACCAGCAACTTCATTATCTGCTACACCCCAGAGCAAAGTCAATCGACTCCCTCCATGCCCGTTAATGCTGCAAAGCGATTAAAAGTGGGCAGGGAGTAATCAGCTTGATGGTGAAAGAATGGTTTGGAACTACCTTCCTGCATTTTGGAATGAAGGCCCAAAACCAGTATTCTGATGACAGGTTGAGGGGCCAGTGTAGTTGCTCTGTTGATAAACCAAGGGCCTAAGATTGGATACCAGAGCAACTGTTCCTCTGGGGTAAAAGTAAGTCAGATCACGTACGGTGATTGAGTTACCAGCATTTTGGGGGAACCCATTTACAATGTATCTGACAACTCTGTCATTTTGAAAATGTATTATAACAATGTCGCCCATTAAGTCGTTAGTTCTTTGACCCAGCCAGGGAAGACACCTAACGTTAAGAATTACCCCATTTATTTGTGGTGAAAGTGGGCAATTCTGCCTCAGCCAATATATGACTTTATTTTACATCCCACGTTGATCTTCTACACAACCGTCCGCTAAGACTGGCACTCCGGTGAGGACCGCTACATACGGAACCGCTTCCGGAGGCAGTTCTACTCTAAGCCTCTTGACTGGGAGTATCCTAACAGGTTTATCTTGGCCAATAGATTTGGGAGCATTTACAAGAGGATTCAATTTCGGAGCATTTCCAAGGGGATTTGATATTACTCCTTCCTGTCTCTTCTTAACGTTATGTTTGCTATTTAGCACCGCTGTATTAAGGGGTAATATTTTACGGGGTTTTGGTTTGGGCAAATTGGTGGTTTTTGTTCCATTCTGGGCATTAGTGGTTGGAAGCAAAACAGGGGTTTGGGGCTCTAGTGCTGGTTTAGATAAATCCTTAATTGCCACTTTGATTTCCCCAATGGCCTATTCTAGCTTCCCGAGTTGGTGGGTTAATCCTTTCAATCTCTCCACCAATGGTAGTGTAAACGATCTTATTAATTGTTCTATACTGCTCATTAGATTAGTGCTAGATGGGTCATTTGTCGGGATAGATGTTGGGTTAGCCGTTATAGGTGGTGTGGATACACTTAAAGTGGGTCTTTTGATGGGCCCACCATTATTGCAAACAGTCTTATTTTTACGTAAGGAGTCCCCCCTCTTTTTTCTTCTTTTGGACGGGCGGCCTTGGGCTCTGGGGGTTTTAGATGTTTCCTTTACTGTGTGGGTTAAATCCGCTCGTGGCGGCAGAGTATCGGGCAGGACTTCAGCCTCTGGCGTTGTATTACAATTAAAAGCTGATTCATTTATAGTCAGGTCACTGACTGCAACTAGTGGGGGAGTTATTTCTTGCAAGAGTAATGGGATACTATCATTTAGGAATGCCTCACAGTCCCCATTTACAGAGGAGATACTGTGAATAGGTGAAATTGTTAACTTTAGCGAACCCAAAGATGATCGCTTATTTTTAATAGATTCAATAGAACGACGTCTCTCAGCCCGTCGCTCAGAGAGAGCGATTTCCTTATCTGTTCCAGTGGCAACCCTAAATATAAAATTATCAAGCGTGAGCTGGTTAGCTTCTCCTATTGGTAGTTGCTTATCCTTAATGGGAGACGACATCATCAATCACTAATGGGGCTTATTCTAACACACTGGTGTGGCCCACCAAACGATACAAGCCACTAACTTTACAAACAACCTAGCTGGATGATAATAGTACCCACAGCTTACTGCTACATAAAGCAAAGCGTCTTAATCACGATATGATCGATGAAATGGGGGGGGCCCAGCCCAGTCTCCTGCTGTCTCAGAGGGCCTCAGAGGGCCCGCCCTTTGCCTGGGCTTAGCCCGGCGCACTCCAGCGCGCTCCCGCGCAGCGGGGATCAGGGTCTCTCAAGTATGACGTGTGATGACCTGTGGGCGTGGCACAGAGGCAGCGCGGACCAGGTGTGCTGTCCAGGGCAGGGACTCCTGGGAAAGCGAGTCCCTGCAGTTGCACCGCTCCTTCTGTCCGCCTCTCGCACCACAGGGTGGCCCCACAAAGTTCTAAGCGCCTGGACTGTGAGAAACTCCTGCTCCCAACAGCCTCCCGAAGACAGGCACAGACGACGCGGTACCCGCGAAGGGGGTGCGGCTAGGTCAAGAAGAAAATCCGATTAAGGGCAAGAGTCTCCACAAACTAGGTAACGCCGAGAGCCCCCTGGTAACGCCGAGAGCCCTCAGGTCATGATGAGGGAGACTCAAGGACTGCTGGAGTCCTACTATTCTCATTTTAAGTATGGCCCTGCTAGATCCAGCAGGCTTATGCAGCTTGAAAAATACAGAACTAAATGTCCAAGGGCGGGCATGGAATCCATTCATGTTGTTCTCCTGTCTCCAAAGACAGCACCCTGATTTCTGCCTGTTTTAGCCATTCCACTGTGGAGGTATGGTCTGATCTCCTAACTTTGCGTCTCTTTCGTGTGCACAGCATGTATTCTGTTACTATGGAAAGGACAATGTTTAGTGTAACCATGGCCACTGTTGGACTTGGCCCATTTTCCCCCAACATTTTTCGCTTTTCCCCCCCCCTATTGTAGGATGTCTCACCCTTGGTAAAGAAAGTTGTATAGGCCATGTGCAGTACGAGATGCCTTGTGTAATGTAAAAAATGTAACGCAATGGTGTGTGCACTGGTAATACCCCCATTGTAGAAATGCACCTTACTGAAATATCGCAGTTAAAGTGGATGCCATGGCTATGTGTTGTGCCACCTGACTGCAGTAGGTTAGCGGTCTAAATGCTCGGTACCCAGCCATCCCAGCATTTGGAGGGAAAGCCTGGCACCCAGGTTGCTCTACTCCTCCCCCTGAGCCAGTTTAAACTAATTCCCCAGAGGATTCCAGAAGCTTCTTGCACTGACTGGTAGGTGGGGTGAGGGGCATATAAATAAGGGGGATGTGCCACCATGTGCTTAGACAGAGCAGGGACAGGAACGTGAGGGGACCTTCTGCCAGGGGATACCGCCACTTGGGCCTGTGTGCAGGACCCTGCACCTAACTAGAACCCCTCTGCTGTCCCCAGCGCTAGTGAAAGCCCCACTGCAGGAGTTCAAGCTGCTGTATAGGAGGAGGGCCATGCTACAGTGGAGGATGGCGAAGGCCTACCGCCCTGTTTTGATGAGTTCCCACTAACTGCTGACCTGGCCCAGTAGTGCCTGCTGCTCTGTTCCCTGGCCCCTGAAGAAGAAAGGAGCGCCAGCCTAGGTCCCTGAGGCTACTGGGACCTTGCGCCACACAAGCGCTGCGCCTAGAAGCCCCTGAAGCAGAGGAGAGCGCTGTATTGGGACTGGACCACCCCCCAGGAGGTGAGGAGCGTTACCCTGGGGCTTGCTGTTGGGGCTGTCTAACCTCGAAGCGCTATAATTCCCAAGTGCTGCGCAGCTGGAAGAGGCTGCTTCTGTGCCCCACCACGTGTTATGGACTCAAGTGCTGTGCCCCTGTGAAGCACAATATATATATCTATATATATATATATATCGGACTCACTGCCGCAGCCCAGGTCTTATCTGCGTGCCCCTGGTAGTCCTGCTGTCTAGCTCTGTGTTGCCTGGCAGTGCTGGCTGTGCCCACAAAGCGCTGTGCTGCAGAAGCGCTGGGTGGCCCAAAAAGGAACTGACTGCCTGGAAAGCGCTGCGGGAGCCTACCCCGCGTTTTGGCACCCTTATGCAAATTTAGCTCAAAGCGGGTGCCCACCCTGCGTGTGCCTGCAAGAGGAGCGAGCGCCCTGTGCCGAAGATCACGGCAGCTGAGGTGAGCGTGGAGAAGTGCTGCTGTGGGGCTGGACTCACTGCCATGGCCCCTGTACTGCCGTAGGAAGCGGAATCCTGGTTAGTCACCGCCGTGGCCCAGCGCCTGAGTAGGGAGGTGTCCGCTGCAGCCTGCGTCTCTGCTGCGGCCCCGGACCCCGGAGAGGGCTGCTGCGGTATTCAGAAAGGCTGCGCTGGGCCTTGGAAGCCAGTGAGGGAGTCGTCACGTGGCCGGGGAGCCAGCTACGTCACCAGACGCGCCCCCTGCCAGATGCGCTCCCATTGGTGCCCCGCGACCGCGCCCCCGCAGCCCGCTCTGCAATTGGCGGCCGTGGGCGCGCCTTGACCCAAGCCTCGCCGGATTGGTCCTGGGCCCCGGAAGCCTAAAGGGGCCGGGACCGAGACCGGAGAGAGGCGAAAGGGGCCGCACCACCTCAGGGGACTTCCCGGAGCGTGTGAGCCCCCCCTGCGGGTCCCGACTTCGCCGCACGTCCAGAAGAGCCACGAAGAGGAGAGCCGGTCGTAGCCAGAGGCCCCGGACTGCCGGTGAGTGGGGCTGCTTGCAGCAGAGTTGGGGGGTGTGTCGGGGCACAGGGTCGGTGCCCGCCCCCGGGGACAGTGTCGCCCTTACAGGTGCCCCATCTGGCAGCGGGCACCCGCAACATAGGGCCAGATCTGGAAGTACTACCCCCGAGGGGAGGGCAAGAGATCGCGAAGGCGGTGGGGCTGTGAGGGAGGCCGCGAAGAGCTATTGAGGCCGCCCTGCCCCCGCCGGAACCTGATGTTGGGCCGCGTTGGCCCCTGTTGAGCAGATGAAGGCCTGGAGGCGAAGAGAAAGGAACTCCCGCCCCTGAACTGGGCTTTGACGGTAATCCCTGACTGTGTTGTGCCGCAGGAACCCCTGGCTAGGGGACTGTCCCTCATAGGCTGCCTTTAAGCAGGAAGCCAAGTTGCTGGTAATAACGTGCCATGCACCTAGGGGTTCTGGTGCTGAATGACTCAGGAAATGATGTTTTATTGATCCTGTTGAGGTCCATGATTATAGGAAAGGTTACCGTCCCTGAGCCTACTGCCTTCACACTGAGGGGTATGCCCACAGGTTTGGGCCCGGTGCTAATGCTTACGCCCCACGTAACATGTGGTCAGGCTAACAGGCTAATGTAGGTTTTACGCATAGTGTTTCCCCATCTCAATCTGGTTTTGCCTACTGCGTTATGTCTGATGGGTTCCATACCAAAGCTATGTCTCTACGATAGCATGCTTTGTGCCTAGGAGGTGTAGGGAGTTAATAGGCCTAAGAGATTTCCCACTCTTTGACTGATGCTGATGACATGTACCTACATAAGGTTATGCCAAATGTTAATGTTTTTCTATGTCAGCATTGCAACTAATGGACTCACCTTGCTTTTCCCATTCTCCCCGTAAATAATCCCCCTGGTATACGTTGCCCTGGCGCCAGTTGGCGCCCCATTGTGATTACTGTGTTTTACTCTTGCATCTTTGGTACAATACTAAAGTTATTCTTTTTCATCCAAATTGGTGTTGTGTCTCTTTTGTGGTGTGCCTGGTGTGTTGTCTGTGCATACTGCGTGGATGCTTCACACATATCCTCAGGATTTTGGCTTGCCCGCTCTGCACCATTCTACCCCCCGTAGATTTGGTCACCCCATTTCTAACATTGTTGGCGAGCTGTGGGATAGGACTTGTGTTTGCGCAGTACCACAGTGGCCACGGGTTACACTGCAAATAGAGCATTGAAGAGTCTTTTCTTGGGGATTATTGTGTTTTGCTGATTATTGTTTCCTCCTGAAAAGTGTTTTTGGGGAATTGTGTCCCCCTGTTGCACTGTGGGTGGTGTGTCCCGGGTGTACCTTGCCAGGATGGGGTTGGTTTACGATGAGGGCTACCTCATGGAGTACACCGAGCAGGAAGTGTTGTATTTCTGCCGAGAAAGAGGGATACCCCTAGTAGGCGACACTCGCAGGAAGTTGTTTCTCTATGAGGCCCTTAAGAAGGGGGAACCCTTAGAGCCCTGTGGGGACATGTCTGATTACCCCTTCGCGTATTTAAAGGGTGGATTTGGTATAGACCAGAGGGAGGGCTCCCAGTCGGGTGGTGACTCTGAGGAGGAGGAGGAGGAGGAAGAAGTTGATAGGGCGGAGACACCAGTAGCTAATGAGGACACCATAGACAGGGAGTCCCGCGCTGGGTCCAGTCCCGGGGGTACTGCCCCATCCCTTTCCCTGTCCCCAGAACAGTGGGTAGATAGGAGGGAAGAAAGGGAACATCAGCTGGCGCTGGAGAAGCTCAGGCATGCCAAGGAGTTAGCGCAGCTGAGGGTGGAAGAGGGTGGAAGAGAAGAGGCTAGTGACGGAGAAGGTCCTAGCGCAGGAGAGGATGGTGGAGGCGGAGAGGGCCTTTGCCAGGGAGAGAGTAGCTCAGGTGGGTAGGTTGTCCCCTGAGAGTGGTTTTTGTAGTCTGGATTCACCAGTGAGGGTGGGATCCAGTGGTGGCAGCGAAAGGGGTTCCAGCGCAGGGAGTCCCACTCCCAGAGCCCAGGAGACGGTGCCTGATTCCCAGGAAGAAGGGGACGGGTTAGTGTTCAGGGGCAGGGCAAAACTGTCCCACCAGTCCTGGGGGGAGTTTGCGGAGGTGTGTTGGACTGCATTGGAGGATTGGGTGGTGGTTAGTGCAGTCAAGGATTGGGAAGGGCTGTGCCATGTAGTTATCAGGGAGCACATGCTAAGCAGTTGTTTCCCAAGGTTGTGTCACCACCTGTTGCAGTGTGGGTTCTCAGACCCCAGGGAACTTGCACAGGAGGCAGACCTTTGGGTAAGTGCCAGAGAGTCTGAGAGGGCATTGGGAAGTGATCCAGAAGGGAGTGGTACATGGATCTTCCGACCCAATGAGGCGGGAGAGGTGAGGAATAGCCCAGTTAGGTCCCAGGGAAGTGAGAGGGTTGTAGGGCCTCACATTCTATCTACAGGAAGGAGTGAGACGGGGAGGTGTCCCGAGGTGCCCCAACCGCAGTCTCAGGGCCTGGAGAGTTTCAGAAGGGAAACCCAGGTTGGGAGCCTAGGCTGTCCTGATGTGCCATCCAGTGAAAGGGATCCCCTCATGTCAGGAGAACCCGGAGCATCTGTAATCGGAGCTCCAGAGGTTTGGGGGTCTGACCAGTCGCAGGGTTTAGATCCTGGGCTTGGGTTCCAGATTCAGGGGTTGCTTGACCTGGAGGGTGGGGCACTTGTAATCAAGGTCCCGACCGGTTTGACTTCCAGGGGTACTTCTCCAGGTAGGAAGATGCAGAACTCTGGGAGGGGGTGCAGGGGGAGGGAGGACTCGCCCCTGTCACCGGGTCAGCTTAAGGATTTAGATCCTGGGCTGGGATGCCAGGTTCAGGGGTTGCCTGACCTGGCGGGTGGGACATCTGTAATCAGTGTCCCCCCAGAATTGACTTCCAAGGGTACTACTCCAGTTAGGAGGGTGCAGAACTCTGGGAGGGGGTGCAGGGGGAGGGAGGACTCGCCCCTGTCACCGGGTCAGCTTAAGGATTTAGATCCTGGGCTGAGATGCCAGGTTCAGGGGTTGCCTGACCAGGCGGGTGGGACATCTGTAATCAGTGTCCTCCCCAGAATTGACTTCCAGGGGTACTACTCCAGTTAGGAGGGTGCGGAACTCTGGGAGGGGGTGCAGGGGAGGGAGGGCTTGCCCCTGTCACCAGTTCAACCTAAGGGTTTAGGCTCTAGGTTGGGGAATCAGTTGCAGGGTCAAGGCCCTGGGCTGGGGAGAGAGTGGTGTTCTGATGGTGCCCCGCGTAGGAGGAGAGGGCGGAACCTCAGAAGGAGAGGTAGGGGGAGGAGAGCCTCGCCCCTGGTGGCTGGTCAGCCTGAGGGTTCGGACCCCAGGTGGGAGGACCAGTGGCAGTTTGGTAGGAGGAGAGTGGTAAAAGGGTACCACGGGCCTGGGGCTAAAGCATCCCACTCCGTGAGAGAGCAAGGGCCAGAGACATCTGGATGGCCTAGTGGCCGGTCCTGGCCACATCCCGCTAGAGAGCTTCAGTGGGGTGGTTTGGTTGGTGAAGGGAGGGTTCAGAGAGGGAACCATCGGGTTCCAGAGTCGAGAAGAAACTGCAGGTGCTCCTGTAGTTGCGGGCCTGCGTCCACCTTTTTCTGCCCCAAGCAGGGAAGCCATCAAGGCAATGATTGCTCTACCCTGGCTTTTGGCTGGGGGGGGGGAGTTGTGTTGAACTTGGCCCATTTTCCCCAAGTTGTATAGGCCATGTGCGGTACGAGATGCCCTGTGTAATGTGAAAATGTAACGCAATGGTGTGTGCACTGGGGATACCCCCATTGTAGAAATTCACCTTACTGAAATGTCGCAGTTAAAATGGATGCCATGGCTATGTGTTGTGCCACCTGACTGCAGTAGGTTAGCGGTCTAGATGTTCGGTACCCAGCATTTGGAGGGAAAGCCTGGCACCCAGGGTGCTCTACTCCTCCCCCTGAGCCAGTTTGAACTAGTTCCCCAGAGGATTCCAGAAGCTTCTGGCACTGACTGGTAGGTGGGGTGAGGGGCATATAAATAAGGGGATGTGCCACCATGTGCTTACACAGAGCAGGGACAGGAACGTGAGGGGACCTGCTGCCAGGGGATACTAATTAAACAACAGGGGGTGGTGATGGACAGAGTTTCTGAATTAAGCAGAATACTCTCACCCAGTCAAGAGATCAGGGCTTAATCCAACACCGTTTTTTAGCTCACTGCACCATCCCAGCTAAGAACCTGGCTATATGCAAATTAGTCTGTCCCTGGCCCAGTGTATCATGGGAACAGGGCAAACCAAACTACCAAGCCAATTCTTTCACTGGGAAGGAAACAAGCTACCGGGGACCGGTTTCTGGCATTTCAGCCGTCTTCGGCCCGGCTTGCTTGAATCCTGAGGGTGCAATGAGCTAGGGACTCACGTCTGAGTATACCCTTCCACGCTCATGGTGGACAAAATAATTAAACAACAGGGGATACTGCCACTGGACCCTGAACCTAACTAGAACCCCTCTGCTGTCCCCAGGGCTAGTGAAAGCCCCACTGCAGGAGTTCAGGCTGCTGTATAGGAGGAGGGCCACGCTACAGTAGAGGATGGCGAAGGCCTACCGCCCTGTTTGGATGAGTTCCCACTAACTGCTGACCTGGCCCAGTAGTGCCTGCTGCTCTGTTCCCTGGCCCCTGGAGAAGAAAGGGGCACCAGCCTAGGTCCCTGAGGCTACTGGGACCTTGCGCCACACAGGCGCTGCACCTAGAAGCCCCTGAAGCAGAGGAGAGCGCTGTATTGAGACTGGACCCCCCCAGGAGGTGAGGAGTGTTACCCTGGGGCTCTCTGTTGGGGCTGTCTAACCTCAAAGCGCTATAATTCCCAAGCGCTGCGCAGCTGGAAGAGGCTGCTTCTGTGCCCCACCACGTGTTATGGACTCAAGCGCTGTGCCCCTGTGAAGCGCTATATATATATACTAGCAGCCCATCCCGACGTTGTCCGGGTATGAATTGCTGCCGGCTAGTAGTATATTGTTTTGTAGGATTTCGTTTTGATAGCATTTCTTATCTGTGACACGCCTGTGAAACGCTCCGATTCACAGTGCACTGCTGATGCACTTAAGATTGCTCATTCAGTAGTGTGTGAACTCGAGTTTCCCTACTTTGATTTTCCTTGCAATATTATATAGCGCGAACTCGACAACATGGCATGAGCACAATTTACATTACAGAAGAACACATTCATTTGTGTTAGGCACGGGAGACAAAGCGATTTGCCTGGAATCACAGGATGTTGAGCTGATGCCGAGATTCGAACGCAGCTCCCCAGCTCTAAAGTTCGCAATTCTAGAACTTGTGGCGGGAGGTCTGTCTAAAAGTGTATGTCGGTGCTGGCCATCAATGAGAGAGACCTGTGCATTTTTCAAATGGGTGGTGAAAAAATATGAGTATGTTACTGGAGATGTGGGCCGCTGTGCCACCAATGTACTTACCGGGGGAGGGTAAACACCCATTATTCCGCAACTTTCTTTCCGCATACCATCACTTCGCATACTTTCATTACGAAAATACAATGACTCCGCAATGCCATTATAACGCATGGCATTACATTTTATATGCTTTTACCACGCATACATTTACAACGAAATTCGTTGTAAATGCATGAATGGTAAAAACATGTTTTTTTAAAATGTTTGGATAAGGTAAGTATGGGTATAGGTGTATATGTTTTGGGGTACTTAGGTATATGTTTTGGGGTGTTTGGGTATTTTAACGGTTCAGATATAGTTTTGGGTTATGGGGTACAGGGGTAGTTTTAGGGTTTAGGGATAGGTATGGGTTTTGGGGTACAGGGGTAGTTTTAGGGTTCAGGGCTAGGTTTGGGTTTTGGGGTATAGGGTTATTTTTAGGGTTCAGGGGTATGTTTGGGGTTTGGGGTACAGGGTATTTTAAGGGTTCAGGGCTAGGTTTGGGTTTTGGGGTACAGGGGTATTTTAGGGTTCAGGGCTAGGTTTGGGTTTTGGGGTACAGGGGTATTTTAGGGTTCAGGGATAGGTTTGGGTTTTGGGGTGAGGTTCTCTGGTTTCCGACTTCGTTCTGTATTTGGCCGCCATTTTGTGTCTCGTCGCCATTTTGTGTTGCCCTCACTCAGGCAGCATGGCGATCTGAGTGTTTTTGCTTTTCCAGCAGTTACGTGTCTCTCTCTCGTTAAAGAATAACTCCCTGCCTTCAATTACGAAACCGATGTCAGGGTCTGGTCGAGTTTGTTAATCCATGTCTAGGTTGACTGATCCCTGTCTCGACAGACTGTTTGGGTTTCCCTATTCTTTCTTTACATTATCTTATCCGACTGGTCTTCGCCATTCTCTCCTTGTGTTCTCTCGTTACACATCTATCCTTTGAGGCATACAGAATACGTCCTTCCACCTGCGAAGTGAATTGTTGCTGTTAGCACTGATTAATTTGTTGGGAGGGGTAGCGCACGGGGTCTGAGAGAGGGGCGTATTTTGGACATTCGATAGCTTGTTTTCCAACTTTTCCTATTGGTCTGCTTTGTATGTATTGGGAGTTAACTGTGTAAATATGTGTAGGATAAAAGATTGTGCACCATGGATTGAAGTGGCGGTCTCCTTAGAACCCACCTTGTGTGTAACTTCTGGGATAACTGTGCTTAGCTGCAGCTAATAAACCTGGCTTCCACACTCAACGAAGTGTCCCGTGTCTCTGTTCGACAAGGCAGGTGAACTCGGGGATTTAAGGCGTGCCCTGTGCCGCCAGGCCCATAAAGCCCGGTTCTCCAGGGGTACAGGGTTATTTTTAGGGTTTAGGGCTAGGTTTGTGTTTTGGGGTACAGGGGTATTTTTAGGGTTCAGGGGTAGGTTTGGGTTTTGGGGTACATGGGTATTTTAAGGGTTCAGGGATAGGTTTGGGTTTTGGGCTACAGGGTATATTTATAGGGTTAAGATGGGTTAGTGTTTAAGGGTGTTGGGGTATTTTAAGGTGTAAGGGTGGGTTATGATTATGGGGTGCAGGGGTATTTAAAGGGAGCAGGGTGGGATTCGTTTTTAGGGTGTAAAGGGTTATAAAATAAAATAATAAATACAAATAATATAAATAATGCAATTTAAAAGAATAAATGTTTTAATTAAATTTAAAAAATGTGTGTATATATATATATATATATATATATATATATATATATAAATACACATATATACAAACATATATTTGATGTTTTAATAATGTACTTTTACAATGTATATGACTTTACCACACATGCATTTGCGTTATAATGGCATGCGTGATACAGTCATATGCGTTGTAAAAGTTTTATAAATGATGTCTTGGCAGAGTAATAGTCCCACCTTATAAAAATTGCGCAGTGATGGTATGCAGGATGTTGGTTTGCGGAATATCTTCACATATTCCCGGGGGAGGGATAGTCCCTTTCTTGCTATTTCCGTGGAGGCGGGCCTTGTGTCCGAATGTGCGTGGCGCGAGGCCTGTGCGCAACAGAAGTGGAAAATCTCCAGTGTGCGCTTCAGGCGTCACCGGAAGTTAAGGCGAGATTATATTTCCTGCACAATGGCCCCTGTTTGCGCTCCTTCCGGCCCTTGGGAATAGCGCCATGCCTGACCTCCATACAGTAAAGCAGGTGCACGTCACTGGGAGCGTGGGGCAAGCACACCGGAGCTGGAATGTACAGCCCTGGGAAGAAAAAACAATGAAATATTGGGCACAACGCTCGCTTTTTTTTCCGTAATCCCGCGCCCCGCACACGCCAACGCCCCCAGCACATGCCCACAGCACACGATATGAGACATAGTATGAAGGGCGGAACGTACCACACGCCCCCAGTGTTTGTCACGCCCCCAGCACACGCCCACAGCACAACGCAGACGCGCCCACAAGGGACTACTTTTCTGGCATGGTTCTTTTACCTTTTAAATGTATATGGTGGGCGTCTGCATAGCCTATGTCCTTCTGCTGCAACTGCCCTTTCCAACGCTGTATTGGGTGTTGTGATTGGTGCTGTGGTTCCTGAGATTACCCGCCTCAAAGGTTTGGGCTCTCTCTTTATTATATTAGTATATATGCAGCTCCTGAGTGTACCAAATTCCCGAGGCACTCCCAGGCGGGTGCCGTTGCGCGTCGGTACCTTTTTATTCACCGACAGGGGACAAATTTCCTATTGATGGGTTTAAAGCACATCAGTGCATAACATGTTGAGAGCCCCGTGTAATTGATCGATGACTGCATGGCATGAATATGGTGCTTTGTGGTGTCGAACCAATCGAATTTTAAATAGATTGTAAAAATTGGAAATCTGCGGCAAAGAATTGTCGGTAATATGCTGATACACAGCGAGATTGAATTCATTTAAACCGGCAATGGCACAATATAATAACATCCCAATTGTGTTATTAATTGAAAAAATCATTATGAAATGGCCGCCGTATATGTTGTTTTGAAGTGTCCATCATTCATTTCACTTACAGGAAGTAATGTGTATATAATGTGTCAGATAGACACGGAAATGTAAACACTGACGAAGGACTTTAGGTCTGAAACGCGTCTGTTTTTGTCTGTCCGTGGCTATTTAAAACTTTGCTGCATAAACCCCCGAGAGTGCGTTATCGTTTGTGGAAAACAGGAAACGATTGGAGCTGCTATTTGACACGCGTTAGTACCGACGCGCAACGGCACCCGCCCGGGAGTGCCTCGGGAATTTGGTACACTCAGGAGCTGCAGATTTTCGTGTACCAGGGCACCGCGACGTACAGCCAGAGGAGTGCAATTAAAGGGACAGGACAAAGCAATACGGGTCGAGACAACAACGACCGGCAAGCCGTAAGTCTCTTTCACTCCTTTTACACATTGTCTAAACTTGTAAACTGGCTGAGAGCGAAGCAGGACGAGGGGGTTATGCGAGTAAATTGCGGTGAGGTTTCCCGCATTGGCACGAATTAAACGGACAGAATGTGCGATGAAACTGACCGCCAAGAGGCGGCTTTGGACATTTCCAAAAAAAGAACACCCACTGCACGAGGTACACCCGATTCAGGGGGTGGAGGAACAAAATCCAACAGCACCCTCGTGACATTATTTAATAAATTAATAAAGGTGCAGTGAAAGGGAGATTCGAAAATGGTGGGAGGCCACCTCGCTACAAAACTATATGGACGTCGATAGAGTCCCAAGGGGGCTAAGAATATATACCATCCCAGCGTATGAAAGCCCGGATCCTATGCTGCTGGAGCAATGGGCGGAGCTAACAGCAGCATCATGTAAAGCAATGCTGGACCTCCTGGTAAAGTTTGCTTGGAGTGACCGGGCGAAAGCCCTAGAAGAGATTGCCTCCCTGGAAAAGGAGCTCCTGAAGGAGACAGACTCAACTAAAGTACAACAGTTGAGAGAAGACATGAAAAAGAGGTTGACGAAATACGAGTTAAAAATCAGGTCTAGGAAACAGGAGAAGTTCGAACGCGATGAGCGTGATTATGCTCTGGGAAGAATACTGACATTCTCTAAGAAATTCGATGGTCCTAGAGCAGCCCTAAAGAAGAAACAAGTGGCAGGGCCAGTGGTCGAACCAGCAACATCTGAATCCAGTGTCACGGATGAGGAGCCATCCGGGGACGAAGGATCAGCAAGTAGGAGTGAAACACGGAAGACTCCTTTTCACTCGGAGTTCGACCTTATCCGAACGACCTGGCTCAGGGGAGGAAAAACCAAACCCCCGGAAGACGACGGAAAACCCGGAGAGGGGGCTGGCAGAGGAAGAGGAAGAGGCAAGGTGACGAATTACAACACCCGGAAGAAGGGCAACAGGTGGTGGATTCTTGTGAAAACTTGACTATCATCAATCTAACGGATCAGAACCTAACAGAAGTGGAAGAGAGGACCTTGCAACTGGGCCTCACCTTTTGCCCAGGGACAAACTGGAATTCACACAAACGAGAATTGACCTCTTCAAACTCACGAGAAAAATGAAATTACATAAATTTCATAAAATAAAACCTAGCACCACGGATTCACGAAAAGTCAAGAAAAAAGTGTCTGCGCAACCCACTGATGTGTTGACAGTGAAGGACTTGAATTCTGTTCAGGTATTGGAGGAACTCAGAGCTGAACAAACGCAAATACAGGGGAATTTGGATACCATTGAACAACAATCACCCCCAACAAATTTTTGGGCGCCCTCACAATTCAACCCTCAGATGCCCTATGATGCGATAGACACCTTCTCAGATGCTGTCACACAGTACTTAATTAAATTTAGAGCCAGCACCAATAAAAACAGGAACTGGAAGAGCGATAAGAACTTGACTAAAGAACAAGCAGCGGCTCTATCTAATATCCAAAAGAACGAAAAGATCATTGTGAAACCTTCTGACAAAGGGGGGAACATTGTTCTGTTAACCAGAGATCAGTACTGCCAAGAATCCCTTCGACAACTTGAAGATCCACACAACTACATTGTCACCAATAAAGAGGAATATGAGCACAGCAGACAAATGTATCATGATCTTTTGACCAAATGGCGAAATAAGTAAATGCTGGATATGAATGAGTTCTTGTTCTTACGTAATCCTGAACCTACCACTCCAACTTTCTATCAACTCCCGAAAGTTCACAAGGACCTGGTCAATCCTCCGGGGCGACCTATTGTCTCGTCCAAGGGGGGATTGACAGAGAATCTATCAATTTATATTGATTCATTTCTAGCAAAATTTGTGGTGGATCTTAGATCGTATGTGAGAGACACTAAGCATTTCATTGAACAGATTGAACACATCACATGGGATTCTTCCTTTCTGCTCATTACCCTAGACATCACCAGTCTATATACATGCATACAGCACGACAAGGGGGTTGAGGCTGTAAAATATTTTCTGGATAAGAGACCGGCCAAATATCGCGAGCATGGTATAATGTTGACTGAAATGTTAGAGTTCTGTTTACAGAATAATATCTTTTTGTTTCAGAACACACTGTATAAACAGACCTCAGGGACGGCGATGGGAACCTGCTTCGCCCCCAGCTACGCAAATCTTTTCGTGGGCTGGTGGGAGGAGCAGGTGGCCCTTGCCGGGGACAACTTAAAATGGGCAGGGCACATTGTGGTGTGGCGTCAATATATTGACGACTTGTTTCTGGTGTGGAGGGGCTCCTCCGCAGAAGCCAACGATTTTATTGTGGATCTCAATAAAAATAACTTACATCTAAAGTTCACCGCAGACATCAATAGGGAGCAAGTACATTACTTGGATTTGAGGGTATTTGTCAGTGATGGGAAGCTACAGACTGCCCTCTATAGAAAACCAACGGCAGGGAACAGTATTCTTCATGCCGAGAGCAGCCATCCACCCAGCCTCGTGCGAAGTATACCGTACGGTGAATTGCTTAGGCTAAAAAGGAACTGCTCCCGTGACATTGACTTTATGTCAGCCGCAAAAGAGAGCATACAGAGGTTCCGCATGAGAGGATATGATCCGGGCATGCTTAACAGAACCTTGGAGAAAGTAGCCAGAATTCCGAGGCGACAACTGCTTGATTGTGATCAGAAAAAGAGGAATGATTATGAAATTGAGAACAAATTCAGGATGATCACTACATACTCGGATGGGGCTAATGCTTTAAGAGGCATGCTCTCAAGAAGCTGGCATATCTTGCTCACAGACCCAGTAATCGGGTGTGATGTACCTGTTAGACCCTTGATCACTTTCCGCAAATCTAGATCCATAAAAGACATGGTAGTCCATAGCCATCTAGCACCTATTAAAACTCCCATACAGGGCACCCTTAAGGACATGGCAGGCTTCTTCCCATGTGGAAGATGCCGGGCGTGCGAAAATAGCAAGAGAGTCCTCTCCTACCAAATCCCAGGTCTATCCCGCCCCAAGAAAATAAAAAAATTCATCACATGTACAACACCTTATGTGGTATACTGTCTTGTATGCCCTTGTGGCCTCAAGTACGTAGGCAGTACGATTAACAATGCCAAGATGCGAGTGCTGGAACATCAACGAGCCATAATGAACAAGGATGTATCTTATCCTGTGGCCAGGCACTTTGCACAGGAACATCAGAGTAACCGTGAATTACTCCAATATTTTGGTTTAGACCATGTTCCATTCAACCCCAGAGGGGGAGATAGACTGTCATGTCTGCGCAGACTGGAGTCGCGATATATAATAGACATGCAGACTAAGCAGCCGGGTGGGCTCAACATTGGGGAGGAACTCACAGTACATTTGGGAAAATAATGTGATAGGTTGGCAGGACATCAGATTCCATGTTTTGAAAGGACTATTAGAAGGGCGATGAGAATCTTCATGAGGAGATAGATTGTGACAGTGACCAATTGAATTTGTCTTTTTTCTTTCTCTCTCTGTGTGTGCATTTACCCCTTTTCCTTTTTTCCCCCTTTTCCCTTTTCTTTTCCTACACCTTGGTAAATTTTTCTTAAAAATTTTCCTTAAACTTTTCTGTACTTTTCTCATATTTTTCCAGTCAATCAATATCTGTAATGGAATTTCACTGGTTATTGACCTGTATAAGATTTGGTTTTGTACCGACTCACCAAGATGCAATTGAAGGGGAGTCTAAGGTCACATGTGATTGTATTAGCCGATCTTTGGCTAAATTATGAGACTTGTAAATATTACAACTATGGTAATGAGATAACAAATGGGTGTAGAATGTAACACATTGCAGTCTTACTATCATTACATTAGTCGGTGACGTGCCGATACACAGCATAAATACCTTTTTATTCACCGACAGGGGACAAATTTCCTATTGATGGGTTTAAAGCACATCAGTGCATAACATGTTGAGAGCCCCGTGTAATTGATCGATGACTGCATGGCACGAATATGGTGCTTTGTGGTGTCGATACAATCGAATTTTAAATAGATTGTAAAAATTGGAAATCTGCTGCAAAGAATTGTCGGTAATATGCTGATACACAGCGAGATTGAATTCATTTAAACCGGCAATGGCACAATATAATAACATCCCAATTGTGCTATTAAACGAAAAAATCATTATGAAATGGCCGCCGTATATGTTGTTTTGAAGTGCCCATCATTCATTTCACTGACAGGAAGTAATGTGTATATAATGTGTCAGATAGACACGGAAATGTAAACACTGACGAAGGACTTTAGGTCTGAAACGCGTCTGTTTTTGTCTGTCCGTGGCTAATTAAAACTTTGCTGCATAAACCCCCGAGAGTGCGTTATCGTTTGTGGAAAACAGGAAACGATTGGAGCTGCTATATATATATATATATATATATATATATCTATATATATATATATATATATATATATATATATATATATATATATATATATATATATATATATATATATATATATATATATCAATCAGACTCACTGCCGCAGCCCAGGTCTTATCTGCATGCCCCTGGTAGTCCTGCTGTTTAGCGCTGTGTTTCCTGGAAGCGCTGTGCCCACAAAGCACTTTCCTGCAGAAGCGCTGGGTGGCCCAAAAAGGAACTGACTGCCCAGAAAGCACGGCGGGAGCCTACCCCGCGTTTTGGCGCCCTTTTTCAAACTTAGCTCAAAGCGGGTGCCCACCCGCGTTTGCCTGCAAGAGGAGCAAGCGCCCTGTGCCCAAGATCACGGCAGCTGAGGTGAGCGCGGAGAAGCACTGCTGTGGGGCTGGACTCACTGCCACGGCCCCTGTACTGCCGTAGGAAGCGGAATCCTGGTTAGTCACCGCCGCGGCCCAGCGCCTGTGTAGGGAGGTGTCCGCTGCAGCATGCATCTCCGCTGCGGCCCCGGACACCGGAGAGGGTCGCCACGGTATCGAGAAAGGCCGTGCTGGGCCTTGGAAGCCGGTGGGGGAGTCGTCACGTGGCCGGGAAGCCAGCTACGTCACCAGCCGCGCCCCCTGCCAGACGCGCTCCCATTGGTGCCCCGCGACCGTGCCCCCGTAGGCTGCGCTGCAATTGGCTGCCGCGGGCGTGCTTTGACCCAAGCCTCATCGGATTGGTCCTGGGCCCCGGAAGCCTAAAGGGGCCGGGACCGAGACCGGAGAGAGGCGAAAGGGGCCGCACCACCTCAGGGGGCTTCCCGGAGCGCGTGGGCCCCCCCTGCGGGCCCCAACTTCGCCGCTAGTCCAGAGGAGCCAGGAAGAGGAGAGCCGGTCGTAGCCAGAGGCCCCGGACTGCCGGTGAGTGGGGCTGCTTGCAGCAGAGTTGGTGGGGGTGTCGGGGCACAGGGTCGGTGCCCACCCCCAGGGACAGTGTCGCCCTTACAGGTGCCCCGTCTGGCAGCGGGCACCTGCAACGTAGGGCCAGAACTGGAAGTACTCCCCCCCCCGAGGGGAGGGCAAGAGATCGCAAAGGAGGTGGGGCTGTGAGGGAGGCCTCAAAGGGCTATTGAGGCCGCCCTGCCCCCACCGGAACCTGATGTTGGGCCCCGTTGGCCCCTGTCGAGTGGATGAAGGCCTGGAGGCGAGGAGAAAGGAACTCCCGCCCCTGAACTGGGCTTTGACGGTAATCCCTGACTGTGTTGTGCCACAGGAACCCCTGGCTAGGGGACTGTCCCTCATAGGCTGCCTTTAAGCAGGAAGCCAAGTTGCCTAGGGGTTCTGGTGCTGAATGACTCAGGAAATGTTGTTTTATTGATCCAGTTGAGGTCCATGATTATAGGAAAGGTTACCGTCCCTGAGCCTACTGCCTTCACGCTGAGGGGTATGCCCACAGGTTTGGGCCCAGTGCTAATGCTTACGCCCCATGGAACATGTGGTCAGGCTAACAGGCTAATGTAGGCTTTACGCATAGTGTTTCACCATCTCAATCTGGTTTTGCCTACAGCGTTGATTATGTCTGATGGGTTCCATACCAAAGTTATGTCTCTACGATCGCATGCTTTGTGCCTAGGTGGTGTAGGGAGTTTATAGGCCTAAGAGATTGCCCACTCTTTGACTGATGCTGGTGACATGTACCTACATAAGGTTATGCCAAATATTAATGTTTTTCTATATCAGCATTGCAACTAATGGACTCACCTTGCTTTTCAAATTTTCCCTGTAAATAATCCCCCTGGTATCCGTTGTCCTGGCGCCAGTTGGCACCCCATTGTGATTACTGTGCTTTACTCCTGCATCTTTAGTACAATACTAAAGTTATTCTTTTTCATCCAAATTGGTGTTGTGTCTCTTTTGTGGTGTGCCTGGTGTGACGTCTCTGCGTACTGCGTGGATGCTTCGCACATGTCCTCAGGAGTTTGGCCTGCCCGCTCTGCACCATGCTACCCCCGTAGATTTGGTCACCCCATTTCTAACAGGCACGGAGACAGTGACTCTCTGAGGAAATCTGTCATTTCTGAGTTCCCCTTCAATTTGCAAAATTAAAAAATTGGTGCATTAATAAAAGTACCAACAGATTCTCTATCTTTGTTTGATTTTTCCAGACAGAGGAAAAACAGGTAGAAGTGTCAGATAGAGGAGAGGGGGGATTAATGGGAAAGTGGAGGAGATATTAAAAAAGAACACCCCTTGTTGTAAAAATGGTCCCTCCGTTGCAGGGTGGGCTGAACAGGCAAAACCTGGGCAGCAGGGGCCTATGAGAGGCCCCGGAGGGGGGGGGGGGGTCAGCATTCATCTTACCTGGTAAAATCTCACGGCGCGGGATTTATCAGGTGCGATAAATATCACTCATACAAAGGTTTTTTTTCTTTCTAAAGTATGTGGAAAAACAGGCAGATGTTGGCGCTTACTGGACATATTGCACCACTTACAACAGCAACTGCTGCAGAAACGGGTATTTTCTAAGAGATAAGAATTTCCGGGGCACTCACACCCTGGCCCACAGTGTCTGCAGGCGACCAAAAAGTACTGCGGAAGTAACTCAGACCCTGCGTTTTCAAGAGACAGGAATACTGAAAATACAGATATAGAAGTTTCATTAACTTAATTTGGGCATTGGTCGAAGGAACAATAATACTGATTTGACCTGAACGTCCGATGCTTCTGTCGCAGGAATGTGACGCTGTCTGCAGAGTTTCCCGTTCTCCACGGTGAGACGAGCCTCTTCACTCGTACGCCCAGCACACCCGTCCCCCGAGAGGCCTCCTGCTCACTCAACGGGTGTAGGCTTCCCAGAAGCAGGACAGAGGGTAATCGCGCAATAAACAGACCACGCAGTGTCAGCGTAAAAGGCCATTTTATTAGACCAGAACTGCGTAATCTGTACACAACAGTAAACATAAACAGGTAATAACATCAAACCCCCACTCACACTCCCCTCTCATTCGTTTCACTCGTTCCACTCCATCACGAAGCCCTAGAAGCTCCACCAGGGTCAGCGGACTCGATAATTCTCTCGCCTCGGTGCCCACTCTGATCAGCGATCACACTCGGCAACTCTGGGCATTAGCTTGCCTCATCTTCACTAACGGCCCCACCAGACCGCCGGGGATGCCTGGTCTCACCCTGGAGATACCCATTAAGGGACCATCTCTCAGGGAAGCCAGGAAGGGTTTTGCAGGGGTCGAAGCGCCTTGGGACCCTCCGGGTAAGTAGTGCGCTATATAAATGCCTATACATATACATATATACATATACCATGCTTTATTCCTGCCCCTCAATCACTTGTCATCCAGCCCACTCCTTGCGTCCTGCCAGTCATGCTTCTATCCGCCATTCTAACTCCCCCCCCAAGGGATGGGTGTGCCCGCTCTTGACCCCCCTGTCCCTTCAAAGTACCGCCTAAAGCAGCTCTGGCCTAAACTGGCAACGCTATAGACCGACCCCAAAACCGCACCTCCAATTGCCGGGTGGGTGGGTGGCCTTTCTTTCTCCCTCCCGATGGTGCCAGGCGCAGGAAGAGGAAGTTCCCTTCCTCCCCTGCACCTATATACCCACCCCCTAACTCCTCCCCTTCCCCTGCTTGCCCTATCCTGCGCGAATGACCCCGGGGGAAGACTAGTCTGCGACTGTGCTTCCCACGGGGCCCGGCATCGCGCAATAAACAGACCACGCAGTGTCAGCGTAACAGGCCATTTTATTAGACCAGAACTGCGTAATCTGTACACAACAGTAAACATAAACAGGTAATAACATCAAACCCCCACTCACACTCCCCTCTCATTCGTTTCACTCGTTCCACTCCATCACGAAGCCCTAGGAGCTCCATACCATGCTTTATTCCTGCCCCTCAATCACTTGTCATCCAGCCCACTCCTTGCGTCCTGCCAGTCATGCTTCTATCCGCCATTCTAACTCCCCCCAAGGGATGGGTGTGCCCGCTCTTGACCCCCCTGTCCCTTCAAAGTACCGCCAACCAGTGAACCCCCTAGGGCGGTTCACTGCCCCACCCCCCCTCAAAGGTCCGCCAGTCCACACCGCGCACCCCGCATTCATTCCCTGCGACACCAGATAGCCTCATTCCATAACTTGCTCACCACGTCTCTCATCTCCATCATGTAATAAGCATTACCCAGCTGTGACAAGTGCACCCCGTCGTCCCTAAAAACTAAAGGTTCCTCAAGGCGAATCCCAGCATGCGCAATCACTTTAATGTCCTTGTCACCACAGTAAAGTCTCATTGCCCTGTTGAGCTTCCTTCGTGCCTTTTCGATTGCCCCATGCTTCATAGCCCCTCACCACACTTTCCAGGGGGCCAACTCTGTCCAGGCAATGCAGGTCCCTGCAAGCCTCGCTTTCAACACATCCAGGTCCCGTTGCATGAGTTGTAAAAGTGCCAATCTGGACAGCTGCACCAGGTCGTTTTCCCCCAGATGCATTATCAACAAATCAGGGCATCCCCTCTGTGGGATCATCTTCGCGAGCCAGGGCAGTAGTGCCCCCCATCGCATGCCACCTTTGCCCCACCATTGTACCTCATGCAAGTGTCCTTTCAGTCCCAGGTTACGGCCGCAAACCTGTTGCTCCGCATATTTGGATGCCCAATGCACGAAGGAGTGCCCAACAATCCATGTCACCGTCTTACTGCCCGGTCCACCCACGCAACCTACGAAGAAAAAGATGTTAGAACGGGAACGACAACATGAATCAACCAACATCCTGCCCGGGACCACCCTACTTCCTCACATACCTCTCGCAACAGCGTGACTTCTATCGCCCAATCCGCCTAATCCTATCCCAGGACCACCCCAACCTGGCCGCCGCTGCCGCAGCCCCGATTCTGAAAGAGTGAGTCCCGAAACCAGACGCATCCATGCCCAACCGTCGCAAAGCCTTCCGCAACACCGCCAACAATTGGCCCGCCGTCATTCTCGCGCCAGATGCCTGACAAAAAATCTCCCCACGCGCCACACTCACCGTCCCCAGGAAAGTACGCCATTCAAACACAGGGCAGACCGCCCCGCCCCGTCTCATTCAGCCACACCCACTTACCCCTGCCTAACTGATCAGTCTTTGAGCACCGCAACCAAATACCCAAGCGACCCCCATCCACCCGAATCTCCTCAAACAACCTGCCAGCCACTCTCCTCGTACCCAACAACTCAGACACCCTGAATGCCCCGAAAAACATCCACACCATACACAAACGGAAAAGGCCAACCTCAACCAGGTCGTAACAACATTCTGGCAACACCTCAACCAGCTGGACCAATAACTCAAAAGTCACCGCTTCCCTCAGCCTGCCCCCCCACTCCCCCGTTCCCTGCCCCAACCCCGCAACATCCTGCTCAGGATCACATCTTTGGTCGGATCAAAACCCAGAAACAGAACACAGTAAAAAGATATCCCTGCCAGTTTACCAGAAATTGTAGCCGCAGTCAAACCCCGATCAATACAATCCAACACAAAACGTCTCAGCCCTTGTTCCACTTCAGACTCAACACCCACAACGCCATCCAGGTTCCAGCCCATGAAAGCACTAAATTCAGACCATGCCAAACTATATGTCCTCCTTGTGGTCTCTGCCAGTGAACCTTCCACCAGACCAATCATCCTCACTCCCCCAAGGCCCAGATGCCGGCCGGTAGCTCGGTCTTGCATGTATCCGCTCCCGGTGCCAGGTGTCGAAACCGCTGCCACTGCGAACGAGACAAAGCATCCGCAATGTCATTATTCGCTCCAGGGACATGCTTAGCTCGAAACACCACATTCAACCGCAGGCAAGCCAAAATGAACCTCCGCAACTGCCGCAACACTCTCAGGTCCCTCGCCCTCTGATGATTCACCAGCTCCACAACCGTCCTATTGTCCACATGGAAGAGCACAGACCTGTTACGAAATTCTACCCCCCACACCTCCAGCGCCACCAGCAAGGGGAAGAATTCCAAGAAAGCAATGCTCCTCCCCTGTTTGAGCCAGGAGGCCGGCCAGCTCTCCGCACACCACCTGCCGTCCCAGAAAACACCAAACCCTGCTGACCCAGCCGTGTCAGAGTAAATTTGGCATTGCCAGACCGCCCTCTCCTCGGAAATCCTGACTCTGTGATGTGGAAGCACTGCCCCCGACATGGCCATGCCGAGCCGCCTGCAGAACGTCCGCCCTGCATGCACTACCCTACACGCAAAGTTAAGGAAACCCAGAAGTTTCTGCACCGCTCGCAAAGGAATCCGCTTCTCCCCAACCGCCCAGTCCAGACATGCCAGGATCTCCGCCACTTTGGCCGCAGGGAGGCGCGCCAGCCACTGCACCGAGCCCAGTTCGATCCCCAGGAAAGTGAGGCAACAGCTGGGACCAGCCGTCTTCTCAGGTGCCAGAGGCACCCTAAACTGAAGGGCCATCTCCTGGAATCGCGACAGGGCCCTGCTACAATCCCCGGTATCCGCCCTCCCCAGGAAGAGGAAATCATCCAAGTAGTGAGTGACCTCACGGCACCCACTGACCCGCACCATGACCCACTGCAGAAAAGTGCTGAATAGCTCGAAAAGAGCGCAGGAGATGGCGCACCATATGGGCAAAACCTTGTCCACGTAGATGGCCCCCCCCAAACTGCATGCCCAAGAGCGAAAAATCCGCCGGGTGAATGGGCAGTAAACGGAAGGCTGATTTGATGTCGCATTTCGCCAATTCAGCTCCCGCCCCACACAACCTCACCAGACGAATCGCATCGTCCACCGACGCATAGAGCACTCTAGAATCTTCTGCAATAAAGTCGTTCACCGACTGGCCCTCCGGCCATGATAGATGGTGTATCATCCTGAACTCCCCTTCCTCTTTCTTCGGCACCACCCCAACGGAGAGACGATCAAATCCTCCAAAGGCCAGTCAGTAAACGGGCCAGCCACCCTTCCTTCCTCAACCTCCTTCTTCAACTTAGCAGACACTACACTCGGCAATTCCTTCGCAGATCTCAAGTTATCAGCCCAACGACGCTCCCTGGGACCTTGGTAGCCCACTCGAAAGCCAACGTGAAACCCCAAAAGAGACGCGCCGCCGCCTCCTGGTCCGGGTAGCACGAGAGCCACGGGGCCATTGCCTCCACCCTAACTGGTGTAGGCGCCCTTCGGTCCAGGGTGGCCCCGCCCTCTGGCGTTCCTCCACTGCTCTGAGGGTGTGGTGAGGGTGAGGCACTGAGTAAGGGCAGGCTTTCCGCCGCATTTCGAGCACTCGTGCTTGAACTTACAGGGATACCGGGAACAATACCCCTTATTGTAGCTCCAACAGGCCCCTGTGGAATATCCCCCCGGCTTGGACTGCTGCCCGGAGACGATGGAGTTGGGCACTGTTCCACCCCCCGCCCCGCTTTGGGCGGGACGCGGCGGAAAAGACCGATACACAACCGGCAGCCCACTGGCCGTGTGCGTGGACGCAGTGGAGTGCGTAGACGCCATCCACTGAACCCTCAGTACCTGATCAACCTCCCCCCAACTCTTTTCTGGATTTGCGCTGACCCTGGCTCTAAACTCCTCATCATAGCTCAGCCAGGCAAAACCCCCAAACTGCATCTGGGCCTTACGAATGATGTCCATGTATTTGAAAAGCGCAATCGCCCTGTCCAAATACTTCTGGCAGTAAACACTGGCATAAATTAGGAACGCTGACGTCCAGTTCTCCATAGTCACCGGCACCCTAGGGCGCCTCGTCAGCTCCCACTCCTCCTCCTTGGACCCCTCCCCCGCCTGCACCTCCCTGTGTAGCAACTTAAAGACATCCACAAATTCCTGCTTCCAAATCCGGTCCTTGAGTTTCTCAGAGAGATGCGAACCCAATGGCATAGCCAGCCCCATATATGGCAGTTTTTTAGGCACCTTCACTTTCTTCTCCTCTTTACCCTCCCCTTTGTCCGTCTGCACCCCCAAAGTCACCGACTTACCGTCCACCTTCTTACCATCCTCAGGTGGACCGCCCGATGGCTTCTCCGCCTCCCGCACCGAACCATCGCCCACTCCCACCGACCTGCAAGTCCTCTTCCGCCCCTCCCCACTGCGGGGAACATCCTCCCAGGCTGCCCACCAGGCTCCCTCACCTGTGAGTGTCGTGTTCCGATCCCGGGGCCGTCCTCTGGGCACTGTCACCTGGACCGCCGCCATCCCGGCCCTGGTCTTCGTCGATGCCGGGGCCTGTAAAAAACCAAGGTCGACGTTGTCCGCAGCGCCCCCTAAGCCTTCCAAGTCATCCCGCACCTCCCCGTCCTCCAGCTCATCACTCTCCGCGCCATAATCCAACTCAAGCACCGGTTCCAGACCCACACGCACATTCTCCACCTCCTTCACTGCTCTCTTCACACCTTTCTGCACACCACCCCGCACACGCATGCCAGTCTCCACACGTGCCGCAGGAGCCCGAGCCCTCAGTGGAGGGACAGCCGCCGCAGACTGCCCTACTGCTTCTGTCCTGCGTCTCGGAGCCGTCTTGCGCCCCGCCAGGCACCCCCGGGCTCTGCCGACAGCCGCCGGCTTGGATCCCCTCCCACCCCTCAGGTCGCTCCAACCTGAGTGGGCCCCAGCACCATCGGGCCTCAAAGCCGTCCTGGCCGTCCCTACTCCAGCCATAACTCTCTTAGGGGACCCTTCCACTGCTTTCTTGGCCTTCACCCGCCTCTGCGCCTCTTCCAGCTCAGCCTCCCGTTCCTCCTCAGAGGTAGGGGGGTAGGGGCCCTTCAATGTCCGGCCCCCACACTGCTCCCACTCCGGCCCTATTCTCCTCGGCCCACCTGACCTCCCGGATTTGGTCCAGAATCCTCTGCACCCTGTTCCTGTCTTCCCAAGACATGGCACCCCAGATCTGCGGAGGCGGGGCAGGCAGAAGCCCATAAAACCCACCCCGGACGGGAAACAACCCCCAAAGGCAGGACCCGGGGCCCACCCCCCCCCCCCCCAACACCCAGAAAACCAGACCCAGGGTACACCCCTTCCTCTACTTGCCTCCCAGCCGCCTCCTTCCCCGCAGGGGCGGGGGTGGGCGCCCTCGAACTCGTGGACAGGTCTATGGGGGCATCATCACCTTGCCCCACGACCCTGGACCCCGTGCCCACAGTCTGGTACAGCCCCAAGGACAAGTCCTCCGCCCGCTCCCCTTCGTCACTTGCCTGTCCCAACCCTTCTGCCCCAGCAAGGTCACCAGCCACAGCAGAACAACGAGGGGCCGGCCCAGCCCCCTCCCCCACCTCTACTTCCTCCCGGGCCACCACCGAAGGCTCAGCAGAGGGCTCCGTGCCCCCCGTCGCCTTCCCAGAAGCCCCGGGTGCGAACTGGAGCGGGGGGGAAGACTCGCGGGGGCAGGCTCTTGCGTTTCCCGCCCCGCGCCGAGTCCCTCGGGGCCCCGCCCCCCGCGCCCAACCGCCGCACCCTGCCCCACCAAATCGTCCTCCTGACAAGCTAGCACCGCCGCCGCGACCCTTGCCGAGGCCGCGCGCGGGGTCCTGGCGCACCCGACTCAGGTTTGGCCCAACACACCTGGTTGCAGGAGACCTTCTCTCCCGGCGCGCGCCAGCAGCAACAGGGCTGCCCGCACCTCCTCCGCCGAAACTCCCGACATCTTGATTCTTCATGCGGCCGGCGTGAGAAAAACTAAGCCTGCTGCCGTTGGACAGCCACGCGACGATGTGCAACACAAGAAAATCACCCACGGCCTACTCTTTCACTGACCCTGACCTGCCCACACTATCCCTTTCTTTCTCTCTCCCGGTGGTGCCAGGCGCAGGAAGAGGAAGTTCCCTTCCTCCCCTGCGCCTATATACCCACCCCCTAACTCCTCCCCTTCCCCTGCTTGCCCTATCCTGCGCGAATGACCCCGGGGGAAGACTAGTCTGCGACTGTGCGCCTGCCCGAGGCCACGCAGTGGCCATTAGGAGGGCGGGCTATTAGTCATGGAGGGCTGTCCCGCCCCCACATGACATAGTACGTCCTCACCCTGGGCAGTCTCCCCTGGTTGGTGGAGACTGTAGGTGATTCACGTCCGGGGCGGCTGGGAGGAGCCGGCGGGAGTATTTCTGTCCACTTCCCCGCTGGGGAGGCCTCTTTGCCGCTCCGGACATCGTTGTAGTTCCATGTTGGGACACTCTTTTGTCTCGCCTCTGGTCGCGTCCAGAGGCCCGGTCTTGCGTCGAGACGATGTGCTGCGAGGTTTCGGCTTGCGTTGCCTGCGGTGAGTGGGGTGGATTTGGGGGGGTCGCGTTCCATGGGGAAGCGGTGTAAGCGTCCCCGATGTCCGGGGGCATCAGGGCCACTAGTGCGGCCTTGGCGGGTTGCCTCCCGGCACCCAGCCGCCTCTTCCCCCCCCCCCCCCCTTTTTCGCCTCGGCTGTCCCCCATCCTCGTCAGCTTATTTTCACGCAGTCTCCCGGGGTGCGGACAGGTCCGGGGAGCCCCACGTAGTGGGACTGTCGGTGGGGTATTGGTCGTCCGGCAGCCTGATGCCGATCCTCCCCGGTTTTCTCGGCTGTGGCCGAAGGGTAGGGTTAGCGGGTTTCCCTTGGGCACGCTTAGTTTTGCTCTTGTGCATCTAGCGCTTCTGATTGCTTATACCCGGGGCCGGAGTTGGATGTTTATTCCGTGACCTCGCGCGTACTGGTGCGCTGTGCCTTCTGGTACTACGCGGTGTGTGGTATCCCCAACGTCGGGGGTTCGGATCCTCGTGCTGCTGCGATTGTTTCGCGAGGTATACGGCAAAGGGTAAGGGTTAGTGCATGCTTTGGTGCGCGGGCTTTCAGGCGATTACTCAGACTATTTTTAGCTCGCACCGTCATTAAGCACGCACTGTGTATTTTGCTTCTACAAAAAGAAATGCGATCCTATGCTGAGTGCGGAACGTGGATCAGTTTTGCTATCGCTGAATTTATTGTTTGTAGTGGTCTACGGGGCGGACATGCTCAGTGCGGAGCGTGCATTAGTTTTGCCACCGCTGTATTGAATTGTTAAGTCGTTCACGGGGCGGACATGACTCTTATGTGGCATTACGTTGAGGACTTACAGCAGAGGTTCAGGGCACGATTTATTTGCATAACACACACGGCCGTGAGAAGCGCTCTAGGTCGGCTGGGCAGTCTTAGTGTGCGGGGCCCGCATGTCATTGTGGCCTGTTGTCCTGGTCCTGTCGCGCTTTGGCGATGCAATGTCGTGTAGATAGCTCCACGCGGCCGGCGGCTATTGTGCTCAGATGCGACCCGTTTGCTTACTCTTGCCTCGTCAGGGTTTTTGTCGTGGTGGCTCGCTCGCAGCGCACTTCCTCCCCCCCCTCTATGTTTGCGGCGCCATCTTGGGACGCGGCTGGCCCGCCATTGCAGGGAGAGGGGCGGACCTACCTGGCAAGGCCTTTCTGCCTCCTACATGCATTGGGAGGAGTGTGACTATTTCCCGTGTGCAATGGTTGTGATGGCGCCCATAGTTGCAAAGGGAGTATATACTCTTTGTGCCTTGGTATCTCGTCGCCGATTGCGTGCTGTGTCATCCTTAGTGTGGCACTTCATACTGCAGTACGATCGATAAGCCGTAGGTGCACAATTTTGGTTCACAATTATGATGCTTTTTCCGGTAGTTATCGGTGATGTATAGTGTCATTGGGCTGTAATTACACAAAACACAATTGTGTGACTGATCGTTTTCACGTAACATTGGGTATATGAGCGCGAGGTTCTGCACATTCTGCGCGTACATTGTTGTGTGACCGTATTTACGAAGCGATTATAGTATCGTGGGGCCATGGTACTTCAAGGCCCATTCGTGTGACATATTTATTTACGCGTTGCATGGTAATTTCTCTGCGAGGGTAGGCCTATTCCATGCGCAGTTTAGTTTATGGTGGTCGGTTTTACAAGGGTGCATTGGGGCCATCGCACCTCGAGGCCCAATCGCGTAACGGATTTATTTGCGCGCGGCACCTTTTAAATTATGTTATTTCCTCCCGCTGCAGGTCCGGCTGGCACGTCAAGCACCTCCCCCTCTTCCTCGCACCCCTCGGGCTGCGCGGTGGACCACTGTTTCAGCTTTTGTCGCGTGGTATGTATCAACATGCATTAGGGGTCGGCTCAAGATGGAGTCGAGTGTGCGTGAGGGATTTTGCGTAATGTACTAGGCCTTTCGTAGGCCGGGGCGGGGGTCTGGGTTGCATGCGACGGTATTCCTATTCCCGGAAGTATTTGGCCCTCTGCATACCCGTGGCGGCCCAACCGGGTGTTATGACGATGTGGACGCTTCAGCCTGCTAGTCCTCAGCGAATCAATTTAGCTATGCATTTCTTCCAGGCCAAATTGTACGCGGCATGTAATTCAAATTGGAACTAGGTATTGCGCCGTGTTGTCTTACCCGCACCGCGCTCGGGCCATAAAATACCGGAAAATAATTTCGATTCTGGCTACTTGGATAAGCTCAGTGGTTTCCGCTTTTGTAACAGATACTTTGTTCTTCTTTGATAAGTTTCAATCCTAATATAGTACTGTGAGCCATTAACGGTCATCTAAGAGTTGCCTGCGAACTGCAAGTTACAGGATTGGAGCCTCAGTCTCATGACCCTAATGCGACATAAAAGGTTTTGTTTGGTTAGAAATGCACTACTATTAGTAATGCCAATCCCAACCATGGTACGGAGTCTGGAGTTTGTGCTTTCCATACAAGTAGCGCTGCTTCCAGAAACTTAGACCTGATTAGTGATTGTCTCCATACCAAGTTTCTTAGAGAATCCTTCTCGTCCGTGACAGGTCCTGGCGCCCTCCCGGATTCTTGAAAATACTACTTACTTCATTTTACAGGAACTACACTGGCGATTGACGAGTATTGGGGGAAGATTTGCGACACCGCAGCAGGGTGCAAGAGTCTGCCAGCACTAGGGGTAGTGTGCCTCTTTTCAATTACATTCCCCTTTTAGGGTCAGGAGCATACGGATGCCAGGTTTTGCTAGTAAAAGCTGCCCAGGGAATGCTCGGTGTTGGGAGCGATCTGCCCACCCTGTATTCTGCTCCCGGCATAAGTCTCCCTGGTTCACGAGTTTGCACCTTCAGTAGCGTCCTAATGTTACCCTTACAGGCTATGACCAGCTCTCACAGAGGGCCTAATTAGATATATCACACAACCCTATTAATGTAAGAAGGCAGCTTATAGTGGATATGTAGCCAGTTTGTCAGTACAACTCGCTGTAGCTAAAACCTACATGTCTTGGCTTGTATCCTTTCAATTGAAGTTGCTCAAAGCTGCATTGTGTGGTGGTGACTACAAAAAGTATTTTGTTGTTTATATCATTGTCCAAAATAGTCTCTTTTCGTATACATCGCTGTGGATGTTTCAGGTCTTTCCTGGCAGCACTTGCGCCCGTTTTCTGCACAATCTTCTTTTAGTTGGCTCGTGCATTTAGGGGTTGTTAGCAGGAGTTGCCGTAGAGGTCCAAACTGGACCTGCACATAGTACTAGTTATAGAATGTTGATGACTGATCGCACATTAGTAAATTTGGTTGGTGGTAAGTGACACTGGTCGTCATATAGGTTCCGGGTTTGTATAGCTTGATGTTATAGCTAAACCTTACTCTAATGTAGCCATGTACTCGCTGCCATGCTTTAGACCAGCATTGTAGGGGGTCACCTACCCAGTAGATACCCAGTAGAGTGGTTACCTACTGCGGTATTGCTGCTCACGGCTTAGGACACCGGTGCCAGTGTTCGCAGTATCAGTAGAGTCCAACTGGTTCCCTAACAGGCAACAGTAAGTTCTCGCAGAGGTCCAAGCCCATGTAGCACGCAACCCAATTTTTGACAGAAAGGGAACTTTGGTGGATAGGTGGCCTGTTCATCATTAGGATCTTCCTGTGGTTACCCCTACCTTGTTCAGTACGCGAATCCAAATCAGGGAGTTATGCTAAGATATATGGTTTGCTTGCATTCGGTATGTGTCTGCCAAAAATTTGTTTCTGGTGTGTGCAGCACTGTCCAATATGGTCCTTTACTTCGCATATTTCTTACCTTTCTTCCTTGCGTTTAGCAAATGTTAAGTTGTTTCCTGCAGATCAACAGTAGGTTATACTTTGTTTTATTCATGCACTGGTTAATCTGTGGCTAGATTTCGGGACACTTCATGCAATGATTCCCCATGTAAACTGCATTCAGTGGCAATTAAGTTAGCTGATTAACACAGGTGCCAATATTATAGATGCCACTGCGCCGGCATTATACGTTATGATTTGGTCCCATTTTCCCTAATGAGGCTTTCCTAGTACAAATAGGCCCAACTACAGTTCGCCTTGCCCTTGAGTGGTGTTTTGCAAACGGGCATGCTCTATTTCACGGACTGTCGCACTCCTGATGTTTCTTAAAATGTATTAGGACTACACAGCAGGTACCTCTACTGTTCTAATACTTGGTTCCGACCCCTGAATGTTTGCTTTAAGATGTTTAAATTACCTTAAATTTATTTTAGGGTATTTATCGGTAAATATGTGGCTAGATTCCGGGACACTTCATCCCCAAGTAAACTGCATTCAGTGGCATTTAAGTTAGATGATTAACACAGGTGCCTATATTATAGATGCCACTGTTCTGGCATTATACGTTATGATTTGGTCACATTTTCCTCTAAGGAGGCCTTCCTAGTACAAATAGGCACAACTGCAGTTCGTTCCAGTCCTTGGTTTTCTAGCATGCGGCGTACTGCCACACTAGACTTTCATATGTCACACGTGGCCGACTGGATACATGGCTAAGCCACTCTTACATAGTCCCAAACTTGGTTAGCTTGATCACGGCAATTACTCCAGTGGGTCTAACGAGAGGCATTCTATTATTTGGAATACCAGGGAGTAACGTGTTTCTCGGTTAGCTTAAATATTAGTTATGTGTGTGAATGAGGCGTGAGTTTGCAAGCCCACAAATAGGGTATACGCTAGGGTGCAAGTCATTATGATCAGATGATTAAGATTCCTTGCTGAGCAGCTGCTGTCTCCCTCAGCTTCACGAGGAAGTGTCACTGCTGGCGATTGTACTGTCAGTCATAATTTACTCGATTCATAAAACTTCACACATAGCAACTTCTCCTTCCAGGGTTTGTACCTGCTACCCAGACTACTCTGCATATTTTGGGTGGGTATGATTTTTCCTCCTCAATTTTCGTATCCTTTACAATTCCCAGGCTAGGTTCGTTGTTACACCAGTGAATTTTGTATGGATCCACATTTGGACTCCACCCCCGATGTTATCGCAACCTAATTATGCCTTTTCACAACAAATTCGTCCCTGTTAGGCATGTTCTCTTATGCAAGAGGTTTTAGGGTATGGCTATCCCTAGGCTACCTCTGGGCTGGTCCTGTCAGCGAATTCCTGAGTGTGAACTAACGTTACGCAGGCTATGGTTGAGGAAGGAGTGGTCTCCTAGTGCATTGGTCTTGATGGCCGAGGCCTCCTCCTAGATTGGCTGTCCCTAGCTCAGGTACCATTACACTCCATGTAGTGTGCGCGTGAGGCTAGTAGTGTGCTTCTTTTATATTACACATACCTTTCTTGGTACAGGAACACACAGATGCATGGTTTCGCTAGAAGATGCTGCCCAGGGTATGCTTGGTGATGGGAGCGATCTGAACACCCTGTATTCTGCTCGCAGGGAGGCGCGCCAGCCACTGCACCGAGCCCAGTTCGATCCCCAGGAAAGTGAGGCAACAGCTGGGACCAGCCGTCTTCTCAGGTGCCAGAGGCACCCTAAACTGAAGGGCCATCTCCTGGAATCGCGACAGGGCCCTGCTACAATCCCCGGTATCCGCCCTCCCCAGGAAGAGGAAATCATCCAAGTAGTGAGTGACCTCACGGCACCCACTGACCCGCACCATGACCCACTGCAGAAAAGTGCTGAATAGCTCGAAAAGAGCGCAGGAGATGGCGCACCATATGGGCAAAACCTTGTCCACGTAGATGGCCCCCCCCAAACTGCATGCCCAAGAGCGAAAAATCCGCCGGGTGAATGGGCAGTAAACGGAAGGCTGATTTGATGTCGCATTTCGCCAATTCAGCTCCCGCCCCACACAACCTCACCAGACGAATCGCATCGTCCACCGACGCATAGAGCACTCTAGAATCTTCTGCAATAAAGTCGTTCACCGACTGGCCCTCCGGCCATGATAGATGGTGTATCATCCTGAACTCCCCTTCCTCTTTCTTCGGCACCACCCCAACGGAGAGACGATCAAATCCTCCAAAGGCCAGTCAGTAAACGGGCCAGCCACCCTTCCTTCCTCAACCTCCTTCTTCAACTTAGCAGACACTACACTCGGCAATTCCTTCGCAGATCTCAAGTTATCAGCCCAACGACGCTCCCTGGGACCTTGGTAGCCCACTCGAAAGCCAACGTGAAACCCCAAAAGAGACGCGCCGCCGCCTCCTGGTCCGGGTAGCACGAGAGCCACGGGGCCATTGCCTCCACCCTAACTGGTGTAGGCGCCCTTCGGTCCAGGGTGGCCCCGCCCTCTGGCGTTCCTCCACTGCTCTGAGGGTGTGGTGAGGGTGAGGCACTGAGTAAGGGCAGGCTTTCCGCCGCATTTCGAGCACTCGTGCTTGAACTTACAGGGATACCGGGAACAATACCCCTTATTGTAGCTCCAACAGGCCCCTGTGGAATATCCCCCCGGCTTGGACTGCTGCCCGGAGACGATGGAGTTGGGCACTGTTCCACCCCCCGCCCCGCTTTGGGCGGGACGCGGCGGAAAAGACCGATACACAACCGGCAGCCCACTGGCCGTGTGCGTGGACGCAGTGGAGTGCGTAGACGCCATCCACTGAACCCTCAGTACCTGATCAACCTCCCCCCAACTCTTTTCTGGATTTGCGCTGACCCTGGCTCTAAACTCCTCATCATAGCTCAGCCAGGCAAAACCCCCAAACTGCATCTGGGCCTTACGAATGATGTCCATGTATTTGAAAAGCGCAATCGCCCTGTCCAAATACTTCTGGCAGTAAACACTGGCATAAATTAGGAACGCTGACGTCCAGTTCTCCATAGTCACCGGCACCCTAGGGCGCCTCGTCAGCTCCCACTCCTCCTCCTTGGACCCCTCCCCCGCCTGCACCTCCCTGTGTAGCAACTTAAAGACATCCACAAATTCCTGCTTCCAAATCCGGTCCTTGAGTTTCTCAGAGAGATGCGAACCCAATGGCATAGCCAGCCCCATATATGGCAGTTTTTTAGGCACCTTCACTTTCTTCTCCTCTTTACCCTCCCCTTTGTCCGTCTGCACCCCCAAAGTCACCGACTTACCGTCCACCTTCTTACCATCCTCAGGTGGACCGCCCGATGGCTTCTCCGCCTCCCGCACCGAACCATCGCCCACTCCCACCGACCTGCAAGTCCTCTTCCGCCCCTCCCCACTGCGGGGAACATCCTCCCAGGCTGCCCACCAGGCTCCCTCACCTGTGAGTGTCGTGTTCCGATCCCGGGGCCGTCCTCTGGGCACTGTCACCTGGACCGCCGCCATCCCGGCCCTGGTCTTCGTCGATGCCGGGGCCTGTAAAAAACCAAGGTCGACGTTGTCCGCAGCGCCCCCTAAGCCTTCCAAGTCATCCCGCACCTCCCCGTCCTCCAGCTCATCACTCTCCGCGCCATAATCCAACTCAAGCACCGGTTCCAGACCCACACGCACATTCTCCACCTCCTTCACTGCTCTCTTCACACCTTTCTGCACACCACCCCGCACACGCATGCCAGTCTCCACACGTGCCGCAGGAGCCCGAGCCCTCAGTGGAGGGACAGCCGCCGCAGACTGCCCTACTGCTTCTGTCCTGCGTCTCGGAGCCGTCTTGCGCCCCGCCAGGCACCCCCGGGCTCTGCCGACAGCCGCCGGCTTGGATCCCCTCCCACCCCTCAGGTCGCTCCAACCTGAGTGGGCCCCAGCACCATCGGGCCTCAAAGCCGTCCTGGCCGTCCCTACTCCAGCCATAACTCTCTTAGGGGACCCTTCCACTGCTTTCTTGGCCTTCACCCGCCTCTGCGCCTCTTCCAGCTCAGCCTCCCGTTCCTCCTCAGAGGTAGGGGGGTAGGGGCCCTTCAATGTCCGGCCCCCACACTGCTCCCACTCCGGCCCTATTCTCCTCGGCCCACCTGACCTCCCGGATTTGGTCCAGAATCCTCTGCACCCTGTTCCTGTCTTCCCAAGACATGGCACCCCAGATCTGCGGAGGCGGGGCAGGCAGAAGCCCATAAAACCCACCCCGGACGGGAAACAACCCCCAAAGGCAGGACCCGGGGCCCACCCCCCCCCCCCCAACACCCAGAAAACCAGACCCAGGGTACACCCCTTCCTCTACTTGCCTCCCAGCCGCCTCCTTCCCCGCAGGGGCGGGGGTGGGCGCCCTCGAACTCGTGGACAGGTCTATGGGGGCATCATCACCTTGCCCCACGACCCTGGACCCCGTGCCCACAGTCTGGTACAGCCCCAAGGACAAGTCCTCCGCCCGCTCCCCTTCGTCACTTGCCTGTCCCAACCCTTCTGCCCCAGCAAGGTCACCAGCCACAGCAGAACAACGAGGGGCCGGCCCAGCCCCCTCCCCCACCTCTACTTCCTCCCGGGCCACCACCGAAGGCTCAGCAGAGGGCTCCGTGCCCCCCGTCGCCTTCCCAGAAGCCCCGGGTGCGAACTGGAGCGGGGGGGAAGACTCGCGGGGGCAGGCTCTTGCGTTTCCCGCCCCGCGCCGAGTCCCTCGGGGCCCCGCCCCCCGCGCCCAACCGCCGCACCCTGCCCCACCAAATCGTCCTCCTGACAAGCTAGCACCGCCGCCGCGACCCTTGCCGAGGCCGCGCGCGGGGTCCTGGCGCACCCGACTCAGGTTTGGCCCAACACACCTGGTTGCAGGAGACCTTCTCTCCCGGCGCGCGCCAGCAGCAACAGGGCTGCCCGCACCTCCTCCGCCGAAACTCCCGACATCTTGATTCTTCATGCGGCCGGCGTGAGAAAAACTAAGCCTGCTGCCGTTGGACAGCCACGCGACGATGTGCAACACAAGAAAATCACCCACGGCCTACTCTTTCACTGACCCTGACCTGCCCACACTATCCCTTTCTTTCTCTCTCCCGGTGGTGCCAGGCGCAGGAAGAGGAAGTTCCCTTCCTCCCCTGCGCCTATATACCCACCCCCTAACTCCTCCCCTTCCCCTGCTTGCCCTATCCTGCGCGAATGACCCCGGGGGAAGACTAGTCTGCGACTGTGCTTCCCCCGGGGCCCGGCAGTGTGGCCGTTATTTGTCTATTCTCCCATGTAGCGCGAGCTCCACCCAGGGGGTTTCGTAGCGCAGAAGGCCAGTCGTGAACAGCTCCGATCTCACCCGTGCGCGGGTTTCAGCACTGAACACCGTTGAGGAAAGTGGGTGACCAGAAAAACGGAACATTAGAGAGTGGAGCCCCTGCCAGGCTCTGAGCGCCAAACAGCGGCTACTGAGCACGGGAACAGTGCATTGAAACAGTGAACACAGAGTGGGTAGGATTAGAGACCACCAGGTACAAGGAATTCCCCCCCATACTGAGCACAGTGGGGCATGTGCATGTCGGAAAACTTTGCGGGCCTCAGAAAATGTTTGTTTTTCTTTGTTTAAAAACAAAAAAATCCTTCAAGGAACGGAAACAGAGCAGATGAAGCTTATGGCGCCATCTAGTGGTATTAAGTTAGCTGATTCGTAAGTATGATATACAGCGTGTTCACTTTGGAATATCTAAATAAATATTGCAGCATGAGCAGCGGGGCCCAGCAAATTACCACTCTTCTGCTGGGCGCGCGTAGGAAGAGCAGAACCCTCGAGTCCTGGACAGAGACTACAGGGGTTGCAGGTCGTATTGCGCACACAGAGGGGTCATGTAATGCGCACCAATACCTTCCGGTCGAGTTCGTGCTATATAAAACCGCAACAAAAACAATCATTTGCAATGCAATCGGTCTCGTATTTAGGCGAGTTTGAGCAATTGACATTGCAAATGACAATGCCTTTTATTTTTTTTTCGTTTTCAAAACATAAATAAAAGGCATTGTCATTTACATTGCCAATAGCTAAAACTCGCGTAAATACCAGACCTATTGCATTGCAAATGCTTGTTTGAATAGTATAGCTGTCTGGGCTCCCCATGGTGTTCACACTTGTTACCAGTAAATCACAAAAATTAGGAAAAATCAACTACCACTCAAACAAAATGCAAAAATGATGGTTCAAAAAAGTGTTTGATTACAACTATGCCTGTTCCTGAAATCTGGCAGGCAGGTATTCCTAACACAGCAAAACTTTTGTTTAAGCCATTTTAGGAAAGAAAACTATATATTTTCTTGCACAGTTCTTTCTCCCCCGCCCCCATTTTTCAGAAATAAACAAGATTTTTCTATACTTTGGCTATTTATTTAGTACCCTGCAGGGGAATCCACAAACTTGGGTACCTTTACAATTCCAACTATGTGGGGAAAAATGATGTAAATGTGGCCTGAATAACTTGTGGGCAAAAAAATATGAAGACTCAAAAATAAACTGCCCCATACATAAACAAATGCTAAGCACTGGGGAGGTTGCGGTGTGCTCAGTAGTTAAGCCGTTACAGCTGGAGGCCCAGAGAAAATGAAGATGACAATAAATCAGCTAACTTTATGACAAGTTCCTTGAATTTTTACTTCCTGACTAGAGTGCAGCCCTGATATGAAATCAAGGGTATTCCCAGAGCCGCAAGGGTTTGATTCCTAACCCTCTGTCGCAACAACTCAGATCAATGCACCAACATTGAATTAGGAAGCCAGTCAGACCACAGCCCTGACAAGACCCCACTGTGCAATCTTCTGCAGACAGTGCATCCAGAGTACTATCAGTCCCTTTAGATGAGTCCAGAGACATAGTGGCAATCCAAACAATCTTTTGTTTATGTACAAAACAAAGACAGCACTAAGAACCCACGACAGATAGCTTAAAATGTTTATTTCAAAATCCTTAGTATAGTGAATATAATATGAATGGTAACTGCAGAATAAGAAAATTAAGGCACTTAGATATGCAATAGCCATCGAAAACAAGTTGAAAACTTTCTAACGTTTTAGCTAGTTTCTGACATCACCAACTCATCAGATCTGCCAAAAGGACCACCGTCAGAGACCGCCTAGACAACAACGCATACAACAGTAAAGAGCTCTTCAGCATTGTGAAGGAACTCTCCAACCCCAGCTCCAACACCAATGACATCCCACCGTCACAAGACCTGTGTGACTCGCTGGCCACCTTCTTCCATCGCAAGATAACAGACATCCACGACACCTTCAACGCCGTCACCACAGCAGCGGTGCGTCCATTGGGGCGTAGGGGCGTAACCCCACAAGCCACATGGACCCGCATCGCGGCCGCAATCCGGCTTTTACCATAAAATTACTCACAGTCTAGTGTATGAGTCAGCCGCCGGGACACACCCGGCGATTTCGGAATGTGCAGGGGGGTGGCCTGCTGCAGCTTGAGTGACAGTACACTCAGGCTGCAGCAGACAGACGGACCGTAGTGCGCAAGTGTAAGTTGAGATCCAACTTTCCGAAGCATGCGCAATGAAAGTTCCCCAGCGGGGCCCAGGGGTACTTCTTAGCCTGCCTAGCCCGGGTTTGAAGGGGCGACAGGGCGAGCAGCAAATGGGCCCCATGCAGCGCTAGGATTGGCTGGTCCAGTGCAGGCCAATCACTGTGTGATTTCGGGACGCCCGCCGCTGTGACGTGTAGCCTGGAGCTGGAGCTCGCCTCGTGCGCAGGCAGCAGCACCAGACCGTGTGTGTGACTCCCGCCTCAGAAGCCATGGATTCCGAGCCTCGAGTGTCCCGGAAGATAACCACGAGCCAAAACCGGGTCAGTAAATAAGTCTTAAATAATGTGAAATATGTCAAACAGGGCTAAGACAGTGCGTGCGCCCTGAGAACAGGACGTGCCAAGCTTGCTTGTGGCTTGTGTCTGCCTCTGTGTGAGGTATTGTTGTGTGCCGTGCTGGCTGTCCACGTCTGTGCCCAGGGCTAATATCTCAAGGATGTCTTCATCTGTGCAATATGGATGCGTCCTGCTTGGTGTGGACCTCTTCATGGGAAGTGGGTTCGAACGAGGCCTCGGGCATCCTTCTAAAGTGGCACCGAGTTCACCTTTACCGCCTCTTTTCTGCAATGGAGGAAAGATTTTAAAATTAATATTTAAACCAGTGAAATTCTGTCGACAGCTTTTAAGAAGGGTGCTATAAATCTACCTTTTAAAAATATGTAGCTACTCGTTTAGATGTTGGGGACAGTGCTTAATTTGAGCCTGTTGTGGTCACCGGCACTCGGTTTGGGGACCAGAGTTTATTTTTCTACATCAGTCAATAACCAAAGAGAAAAAGTGGGCTAAAGCGCTAAATGGGAAGACAGAGAAAGAGAAAACTGGTAATACCGTCACAAAGGGGGTACTCAGGGGCCTGCTAGAGTGAGATACAGTGGCAGGGAGTGCCTGGCAGGGGCAGTGGTTGACATATTCTTGAAGTTGTGCAGACTAAATTGGGCGGCTGCTGTCTAGTGATAGAAAGGATATATAACTGATGCATACATTGCGAGGTGTCGAGGGACATAAACGGGGTTGTGCTGAAGGGCAGGATGGAGGAGACGTGCGTGAAAAGGTGTACCGTGTGACTCACCGTTGTCACGGTACAGGTAAGGCCACAGTTTGTGCATTATATGCGATCGCATGATGCCAGGTAGTATTCAGCAGTGTCTTTTAGCCCTGTGTGTTTTACACTGTCATCTACGGCCAGCAAGTCTTCGGCGGTGTCTTTGTGGTCTGTGCAGGGCCGTTTCTACAATTAGGCAGCACTAGGCGGCTGCCTAGGGCGGCAAAAGGGGGAAACATTTTTTAATTCGAAGGAGGCAGCAGCACCTGTGTGATTGTGAGTGCAAGCGCACCTGCTTGCACTACATGCTGCGTGCGCAGCGCACCCTAGCGTAGTGCCACTGTGTTGGAGTGGGCCGGCGGTATGTAACAATGTATGTGGGTGACTTGTCCCCAGGGCCGTCAATCTTGTAGCGCAGGAAAGCGCTACCAATGACGGCCCTGGGCATCAATTTTGTCAGTCCCCGAGAGGTGCTTAAAAAGTGACGGTGACTCACGGACGTGCACGTCGTACCACCCCATCTCTCAGCGTGCAGGGGATGGCTGTGTGTGTCGGGCTATGCAGTATCGGGAGGCAGAACGTTCTCATGTTGGGTGAGTGACACGTCCAGGCATGTGCCATGTCTGTTCAGCATGTTGCGGTGAGAGCAAACGAGGGAGGGATGTGAGCAGGCCTGGATGTGATGACACCTGAGGCAGAGTTGTGAGGACAGTGGGCACGCAAGTAGGACAGTGTGCGCAGGCAAATCAGCGAGGTGAGGGTAGCTGGGTTAGGGCACGGTGAAGAAGAGCAGCAGATGAAGTATACCAGTGAGGGTAGGTGGAACACTGTGAGAGCAAGCAATGCAGGGCAGTGAGAGCTGATGGTAAATTACAGTAAGTCCAGGTGGGCAGGATGGCGAGTGCAGAGAAGGTAGACTGGGGGTAGTTGCGGGTAAAATGGAGCAGTGAGAGCAGACGAGACAAGTCAGGAAGTGGAGAGGAGACAAATGGTGAGGGCAGGTGAGTCATGGCAGTGAGTGAATGCATGTAAGTGAGAAGAAGTGAATGAAGGTGAGAGGGGTGAAGGCAGGTGGGAAAAGGCAATGTGATAAGGTGAGACAGAAAGTCGAAGCTGGAGAACATTTGTGACAGGACAGTAAGAGGTGGTGAGACAGGGCAGAGCGCAGATGTGGAAAATGCCCCAATTTGAAGCATTTTATCCTTGCTACTTTAAAGTACACAGGCATGCTCTTGCTCCTCTTTCAAATCTCGTCCCAGGTGCTGTGAGGTTTCTTGAAGCCACTGGGCAGAAGGTCTTGTGGCGCATATTAAGCAGATTAATGTACCTTGTTTACACCAGGTCATGAAAATCCTGAATTGTTTGGGCTCTACATGGATCCCTGGCTAGAGTAGAAACTAGGTGCCAGATAATGCACATTCTGATTTTATCATGTCAAATTTTCACTCTCTCAATTTTCTATTGGACATCTTCTGAAACCTTTACAGGTATGGTCGTAGGTCAGTCACACTTCAAAGTCTGTCCTTACATGCTGATGGGTACTTCTCTTTCGCTCCCTGTCTTTGCTTTTACCATTCTTCACACTTGTCTCTCCAAGCGCTCACATTGCCTTAAGTGACTTATCTGAAGCAAAAAAAAGCTAAATCTTGTAATTGTCTGAAAGTGATTGGGAAATTCTTCAAATTGAGTTTTTGTGAATACATTTGCATGCAAAAAAATGAACCTGCACAAAGATCAATATTTAACAAACCTACAGCTGTAATTGAAAATAAAGGACTTTTCACCCTATTTCTCGTGAGTATCCCTCCAGATGCTTCAAATAAATTCCTTTCCCTGTCCACTAAAAAAGCATCCTAGTGCGTGGCATATATTTCTTTGCTTGGAAGGTAATCTACCATCTCTCTGTGCTGATCAGGGCACATGCCTTCTAGAAGCTGTTCAACGAGAAGGTTTGTTATCTGTGAGGTGCACTGGCACCCACTGAATAGTGTCTTAGTTATTTATGCATGCCGAACTGAAGTCCCAGAGGGCTTGATTCAGGCCACAATTTTCAGGATTCCTCCTGAAAGTCAACGAGAATCGCAGGGGTTCTTTGTATGTACATATACCTTATGTGGATGTCGGGAAGATGCGCAGTTTATCAGTTTGGGTGAAAGGGGAAGAGACGGGGACATGGATATGCATGCGGTGTGGCTTTGCTTTTATTTGATAATGCATGGACAGATATAGGGGTCAGGCAGGCTTGTTTGATTAGCCGTCCTTCCTAGGAAAAAAAAGCTCTGTTCAGGAGGGCTTGCCACTTGTTGGAGGAATAGGCCAAAGGATTTCCCTGGGTTGTCCCATTTTGAACCAAATTGTAGGAGAGTAATGATCTGCGTTACACCCTTCTTTTTTTCTTAATCCTCCAAAACGTGGGTGGAGGTGTTTTATAGTGTCGCCTGCTGGCAGGTATTCCTCAGTGTTTCTGAGCTCTGTGTGTTTTACACTGTCACATGTCGCTGGGTATTCTTCATTGGTGCCTCAGAGCTGTTTGTTCTAAACTGTCGTTTCTGCCATTAGGCAGGACTAGGTGGCCGCCTAGGGCGGCAAAATGACGAGGGCGGCATTTTAGTCTGGACTCAGTGCACTGTGCAAGTGAAGCGCACGCACCTGACCTGGCCTGGCTGTGGCCTGCTGATGTTTGCAATAGAATTGCATTTGCTGATGCTTGTTGTTGCCGAGCGGTGTGCGTGCGTGCACACCCTAGATTATTATGGCGTTACGTGTGTGTAGAAGAGAGAGGTGCAGGTCTGACTGCGGGACACACTAGTGGGTCCCCAGGGCCGTCAATCTTGTAGCGCTGGGATAGCGCTACCAATGACGGCCCTGGGGAACATTCTTGGCCAATCCACCAGCAGTTCTTCTGCAAGGGAGGGCAGGCCAGTGACGGCGGTGACGCACGGCGCACCAGTGCCACCATCTCTCTCGGCGCACGCGCGCGGGTGACGGACGGTCTGTGTGTGTCGCAGTCGTGTCGGCACTGGCTGGGCCTGGCCTGGCGCCCCTTTGCCCATAATTTAATTAGTAACTGCACTGGTCTGCAGCTGCCACCTGCCAGCCAGTGCCACCACACAGGGAGTCTTTTCCTGGGTCTCCTGACTCCGTCTCCCGCCGGCCGCCGGCCCTCTCCCGACCCACCCCCAGCACCACGACTCACACGAGCCAAAAACAGCATAGCCGCCCGTGGTCAGGCCTTCCCGTGTGGTGGTCGTGTCGTACGATGGTACGCAGCAAGCAGCAGGTCGTGAGTGACTTGAGCACTACTACTACACTAGCAGCCAATCAGTGCAAACCAAGCACAGCCCGCCGGTGAGTCAGTCAGTCAGAAGGCCGCTGGGCCTGGCTGCCTGCGAAAATAAATATAAAAATATATAGTTCGGATCCATCCGATTCGGAAGCATTTGCATGCTGCAAATTCGAATATTTGTAAATGACTCATCTTAATATGTATTGTAATTGTGTAATAATGTTCATCACTGAGTCAGGCCTAATGTATGTTGTAAATGAGGCGGAGGCGGGCGGGTGACGGCCGGTGAGGAATCCATAGAGATTTCCAGGAGTGTTTCAGGAAATCTACGATACTCATAGATTTCCAGGAGTATCTAGACTACAGAACAGACAGACCGGTAAATGCAAACAGGTGCAGCTAGAAAGAGTGTGATCGATAATCACTACTGACATATACGGCCAGATGAGCATCAATAGCTCCGACATGAAACAGCTCGGTACGATGCGAGCTGCTGGAACGACGACTTGTTCAGAGCTCTACAAAACAAATCATCTAAAATACGCAGAGCATTTTATCTGAGACATAGACGATGATGGACAGACAAGGCTCTATATTGAAAGCAATGTTGTCGAAACTAAGACCAGCACAGGAAACAAGACAGACAAAAACACATACTGGGGTTGGGGGCTGCTAGTTACCAAATCAGAGCCGTTCCCTGACAACCGAAAACATCTCTCCTGATCAGCATCCCTTCTCTTGCTCTTCTGCTCTCTCCCCTCTCTCACTCGATCTCATTCTCTCTGCCTCAAGCTGCCTCGTTCAGAATCTCTCTGATTCTCCTCTCTTTTCTTCCATGATCCCCCTCTTTCTGCCTCATCTTTTCATTTTCCTTCTACCGCACTCTCTGTCTTCCCTCCAATCTCCTTCTTTCAACTCCCCACTCTCTTCCTCCCACCCACATTCAAGCCAGTCTCTCCTACCTATCAGATCGACTCCCGGTGGCATACCAAAACTTGAGGCCCCCCCACCCCCGCAAGGTAGGTAGAGGGGTCCCTTCCAGGCACAATCAGGAGCTCTCCGGTGTCTGACAATGGTGTCTGACACAGCGAGGTGTGTGTGTCGTGCAGTGTGCAGAGTAATGGTGTCTGACAGAGAGGTGTGTGTGTCGTGCAGAGTAATGGGTTCTGACGCAGAGAGGTGTGTGTGCCGTGCAGTGTGCAGAGTAATGGTGTCTAACACAGCGAGGTGTGTGTGTTGTGCAGTGTGTCTGACACAGTAAAGTGTGCTGGGTAGTGTGCAGTGGTGTCTGATACAGCGAGCTGTGTGTGCCGGGTGCAGATACAGCGAGGTGTGTGACGTCATGTAATGTTCAATGGTGTCTGACACAGCGAGGGGTGTGTGTGCTGTACAGTGTGCAGAGCAGTGGTGTCTGACACAGCGAGGTGAGCCATGCAGTGTGCAGTGCACATATGGCCAGTTGGCCACGAGGGCCGGTGACACTGCAGTCAGTGACCTCACCACTGGCAAAGCACAGCGCAGGCAACAGATGGGAGATGACCTCACCGCTCAAACTGAAGCTAAACTTGTGAGAAGCAGGGTGGGAGAAACGCAAGGTGTCTTGTTTCCACTTCCTGTCCGGCCTGGATAGAGCCAGGAGGTCTTCACAGGAAGCACACACGGACGAGAAGAGGCCTGTGGCATTCTTAGCCTCTACACAGACAACACCAAGCCTGCTTCACCTCTTACACCCGCCCCTCCCACAGACTCCCGCAATGGTCAGCCTTCAAGGCACTATCTCTCCCAGATTCGCAATTTGACACATCTGCCCCCACTTACAAAATAGAGCAATGTTGTTCATTATTGTCAGAATTAGGACATTTGACTACTGCATTTATTCTTCTAGCCTGGATGACGGGGGAGAGAGTGATGTTAGAAAAAGGGAGGGAGGGGGGGGGGGCATTTTCAATTCTCGCCTAGGGCGGCACAACACCTAGAAACGGGCCTGCCTGCAGCCAAGTATTTTTCAGAGGTTTTGGCTTTAACTCTCAGCTTTGGGTGTTTTATAGTAGCAGCTTCAGACAGGTATCCTGCCGCGGATTTCCTTGTGTTTTATAATGTCACCTGCTGCCAAGTATTGCTCAGCCGCGTCCCTATGCTCTGTGTGTTTTACGTCACCTGCTGCCAGGTTTCAGCTGCATTACCTCTGGGTATTTACTGTCACCTGCTGGCAGGTTTAATTCGATTAACTTACAGCCTAGACATGATGATTTACCTACTACAAGCAGGATTTTCCATTTGCTCAGCGCTGGCTTGCCCATCTTAAGTCGCACAGAATTTGGTTTGACTTACATTTATATAAATTAAATATATATTGTGAAGTATATACAAAGGTTGAGTGAGTCCCTGTCTAATAGCTTAAAAAGCTCAGTTGAAGGGAAATTGATGAACTGGGTGCTAAGTGGTCTGATCTGTGGTGTGAGCACTTTTGAGAATCACCGGCCTGCTTGGCACGAACTACAAATGAGGCATCAGACACTGGATAAGCATGTACCTCATCTATGATAAACTTAAAAATAAGAATGTGTCATTTTCCAAGTGACCTGAATGTTATAGCAAAGAAAGTTGTTCAGCAATTATGTGGAACGTTTTTGTATGACCGAGTAGCTGATCCAGTCCATGTTTTTCTTTGCATTCTGGTGCTTGTTGTCCCGGCTTTATAAAGGCATACACATGACTGAAATTCCCAGATTTAATGAAAAACAGTGGCTGGAGTAAGCTATTCCCACGTGGACCTTGAAAACGTCAGAGCTCTGGAGTAAAATTGTCAGAGCCTACAAACTACTTGATTCCATTTGTAGGCAAGGGATTAATTGCACTACTATACATGTAGTCTGAACATAAACAGGTCAGATTAAAAGTAACCCTTAACACGTATCACCAATTGACGTTGATGGATTTAGGATTTCAAGGATTAGGCAAGGTTTCATATCTGCTAAGTGGCTTCCTAGTTTGCAACACTTTCACCCAGTTCTGCCAACATCACTGCCAGACAACACTTCTAAAAAAGAAAAACAAAACTACATGTATCAAGTTACAAAGTGTCCATAGCTATTAATGTTGTTCTTGATGACGGCATATTAGGTGGCATATACCCTATTGGCAGCTATTGGGTGGCTATCATCAGCAGGACACTCAGAAATTTCACTGTGATCTCAATCTTTGACTACTTTTGAGGTTTAATGTATAGTTTGGGGGTAGGTTTACTGGACAGACAGGAAAACATTCGTTGACATCTGTGAATGGCTGATCCCAGAGTCCCTGGGCAAGTAATAGAGAGCTGGTCTCATTGTGTTGTCTGTTAATATGCAAACGTGGCATTTAACTGGGGTTCTGCATTGTGTGAATAGGCTGGAATTAGAGGAAAAAGTTAACCATGTCCTAATGAGTTTTGTGATGTGTGTTTATCTGAAATGGTAATTAAATAAAAGTCGAACAAATGTTACGTCGTTTTTTTATGTAAGATCAATATTGTGGCAGTTTATATTTTTAAGTCTGTTACAAAAAGTTTGTCATCTGGAATTATTATATTATAAAGGTTTGTTAAATGTATCTGGGTTTCTGTTGAAGTGCTCCGTATCCAGTGGGCTGTGTCCTTACACCATGAGTTTCCGAATGGTGAACTACACACACTTAAAGTGGCCAGTCCAGTGTGGAGAAGAAAATCAGATCTCTTTATCTAGGCTTGCAATGCTAATACCTACTAGCTAATGGCATTCTAGAATGTTACTTTGTTTAATGTCAGCTTGGATTTTGAGATGTATTCTGACATCTTTCACCGGATTGCTTTTTAACTCCAGTGTTAATACTTTGAAGATGTGCATCACCTCCAGTTTTTGAAAGCGCTAATGGCGCTCATAGTAATTGGGGTTCTACACTGGACAGAAGCTACGTTGAAATCTCTTGTGTCGCACAGTGATGTTTGATGTCCTTCACAAATAGTACTTGAACATGCATTTTTATGGCAGTGAATTTTCTCAAGAAAATGTGATTCTTAAGCATAGAGCAATTAAAGTAAGATACGAGAGTCCAGAATTTCTCGGCAGGTCGCAAATAGTCTCTACCAATTTTAGCTGAGGTCATGGTCGTTATTCTTGAAACAGTTGTTGACTTTCATGTCAGTGAGGCTTTTGTTTTCATAAGTAATATTTTGTACACATGTAATTATTTGACATGGTTTTAAAATTATTTTTTTATATTCGAAGTATTTAGTCTTTTAATGCTCCCTGTGGAGGATGTCGGTTGCAAGATTAACCTCCCAGCTACTGATGGAGACGCCACAGTGCTGTGGGTCGAGGAATCTGGAAGATGCATAAACATTAAATATATAGGATAGTGCTGTATGGGTGTTGCCCTTGAGCAGAAATCCTCCCCTTATGGAGGTCACTAGTTCCCTGTGCATCAGTCTAGCCATTGGCCAAGTGGATGGAAGCTGTGCCTATTTAATATGCAGCAAGTCCCTGTGCTCCCAAATTGTTAACCAGCCACTATAAAATTAACCAAGTATGTTGCCAACAGGTTTAATAGTTTAGTCATGCAGTCTTGTAACTGTAGAATTGTATGATGTTTTTATGTCCTGTCTTGTATGCTGTGTATCCAGCCCTGGTTGTGGAGGTCGCACCTGCAGGTTGAATCCGTAAGTAAGAACATTGTCTGCTAATGTAGAGAACATCTAGAGTATTGTGTCCGGGGCCACTGCTCCAAAAAGATAAATAATGCAGATTGAAGACAGATGTGAGGCAAGCCATGAAGGCTGTACAATGCTCCTCTGATATTTTATGAAGAAATATGAAAGGACAGGGTGGTCAGAAGGTGGACAGGGGGCATGGGGTGGGTACAGGTGGGCATTATTCCCCAGGCTTTTCCAGGGCCCAACGCCCATACTGCAAAATGTATTTATGATTTTTGGAGCAAGTCTGGTCTGTTTATTAATGATGACACAACCAACGCAATTATGCTACTAGATGGCGCCAGACGCTTCAGCTGCTCTCTTTTCTTTTGCTCCAGTACCATCGGGTCGAGTTCGTTCTATATAAAACTGCAAAAAAAAATCGTTTCACATAGGATGGGTCATGAGGTCTCGCGGTGCAGGAAACCCATCTTGGGGAGTGGATATGAGATAGCACAGGGTAGAAGTCACAATGTGAGGAGTGGACATGAGCAAGTACAGGGCAGGAGGGACATTCTGAGGAGAGGACATGGGGTGGTACAGGGCAGGAGCGACAATCTGAGGAGAGGACATGGGGTGGTCCAGGGCAGGAGTAACATCCCATGGAGAGGTCACTGAGACTCTCAGTGACCTCTCCATGGGATGTTACTCCTGCCCTGGACCACCCCATGTCCTCTCCTCAGATTGTCGCTCTTGAGACTGTGTAGGAGTCTCACCCTTTGAAGTGGGCATGAGGTGGCAGTGTATGAACCATGCTTTATAAATCTTTGATTGATTGATTGACATCCCAAGGAGTGGCCATGAGGGGACACCTTGCATGAGTCTCATTCTGTGGCGTGGATATGAGGTAACACTGTGTAAGAGTCAAAACCCTATGGGGGATCAGGTCTTCGCCACTGACTGGACTCAACACGATCTCATGTAGATTCCAACAAGTAGAGTGAGCATCAGAAGACTGATGCATGCTTTGTCAAGCAGGCTGTGAACCAAGTGACATGGGGTGGGCAGATTGGACTCCATTTGAACGAGGGTACGCTGGACTTCACGTGACACTCTGCAGGCCACATTCATGGGTAGTGAATATATGAAGCTCTGTGGTTATACTGAATAAGCAGCTACCTATGTTATGCCATCTATTAATGTAATAACTGCACTTTCACAATTGCTTTATTAACCTTCCTGCTTTCTCAAATTTGCTTGAAAATGCACGATTTTTCTTCATTTTTTTCAAAATTATCTTGGGGGGGTAATCCCCCCAATCCCCCCTTTTGGGGTTCGGGCTCGCTCGCTGCGCTCGCTCGCTACGGTGCTGTATGCAAATCACATTGCGCCCCACCACTTTCAAATGTCACCCACCGCCCCTGCGTCACCACCCCGGCAACAGACCACACCCCCGCTCCCAAGACCACCACCCGCACCAACCGCCTGCGTGCCTGGACCAACATCAACGACAACGACACCATCAAGATCATGAACACCGTCCACTCCGGATCCCTGGATCCGGAGTCGCGGGTAATTACCCGTCTGACGAAACGCGTGTCGGCTGGTTTTCTCTTTGGATCTCCTCTTGAAGGGGGACCACTTTCACGTATAAAACCAAAAACATTAATTATCAAGTTTGGATCTTGTTTTCTTATTTGTGATATTACTATTCAAAAGACTCGACATGTGTGCTCTGGACTTTGTGTGTTTAAAACCAACTCTCTGACTGAGACTTGCTTGCTCGGCACTCTGGAGAGGTCTCTGGTGATAATTCCAGCGCAAAGACTTCTCCTAATCAATGATCCAATCATGGGGTTTATATGCTGTTTGACCATTGACTTTATCCCGTATTTTCAGAATAAAATAGGGTTTGGCGACACCAAGTCTACTGCTGCAGTAAAATAAGATGGTGCAACATATGTCAGCTCTATCCACATGTTGACATTAAGGGCCTGATTACGAGTTTGGCGGTGCGGCGCAGGGTGCACTCCTCCGCCACACCACCAAACCTGTGATTGAGTTGTCCACCAGATTGTGAGTGTTTCTCATGTCTGGCGGGCTTTTTATTATGTTCTCACAGCTGTGCCTCAAAAAATGGTCACTGCATTGGGAACACCCAAAAAAGTTTCTGCATGGCATGGACTGTAAAGTCTATGCCATGCAAGAACTGGGTTGCTTGCACACAGGGGGGCACATGTTGTGCCTCCTTGCATGCACCCCATGGCCCAGGGACAACAGGCGGCCCTGTAGGCCCCCCTTTGTTTCCTCCCTGCCATAGTATTCATGGTGGAGGAACCGCCATGAAAACCATGGCGGAGAGGAACTTGTAATATGCTATGTCTGGCGGCTGTGGCTGGGCAATGGCTGTCCGACTGCCCTAATTGTATTAGGGTTGTCGAAAGACCGCCACCTCTGCTCCCTTGCCATTGTGGCAGTCCGTGGACCACTAGACTCATAATAGAAACCTAAGCCTTCATCTTTGAAAACAATAAGCTTACACTATAAGAGCTATAATGTAATGGCCACATCCATTAACATAAACAAAAACATGTCATGCTGCAGCATGGTTGGCAATGATGATATCAGCCTTTTGCATGTGCTCTAGAAATGTCACACTTTCTATCAGAGATAAAGAAAACCTAGCAGCAGCCAAGGAATTAAAACAGACTAAATAAATAAGAGAGCTGTCACAGTGTATTTTTCAAACATCTGTTTATTGGCTTTTACATTTTCAAGTTAAACAGTTGTAATTGCACACAATATGTACAGCAGTATCTACTGTTATTACAGCAATCATACTTGATAATACAGACATATATTATGCATTATAACTCAGAAAACGTCTAGCATTACTCAATAACAACCTTATTTGGCATAGTTAGAGATCTACACTGTTCATTGATGTCAGATTCTTCAGCAGTATCACCCAGTCTTTTTACTCCTGGTCATCTAATTTACTATTAATGCCTGCTACGTGCAGTTTTATGTGGTCTCGCACCATGGCCAACATGTAACAGTCAGGGGGCTCTGGGGAAACCATTTGGGGGCATTACCTGGCCGACGTGTCCTGCTGCTGGTCTCCCTGCCGCTGCCGCATCTCTCCATCATCGCAGCGTGGCCAAGGGGGGACTTCAATCCCCAGGTGCCTTTGCGGCGGAAGCCGCCGCCGCCTACACCGCGCCCGGAGGTGCTTAAATTTGAAGAGAGCCCCGGTGGAGCGGAGCTCTGAGGAAACCATTTGGGGGCATTACCTGGCCGACGTGTCCTGCTGCTGGTCTCCCTGCCGCTGCCGTATCTCTCCTTCAGCGCAGCGCGGCCAAGTGGGGACTTCAATCCCCCGGTGCCTTTGTGGCGGAAGCCGCCGCCGCCTACAACGCGCCCGGAGGCGCTTAAATTTGAAGAGAGCCCCCACGTCGCGGGACCGCACACGGGCTGCGCCGGGCTAAGCCCGGGCAAAGGGCGGGCCATCTGTGCCATCAGGGGCCAGAAGAGGCTGGGCTAGGCCACCCCCCTTGCTTCTGGCAATTTAAACAACGGACAATAAGGTACTGTTGAAACTTTGCTGGGCTCCAAACCATTGTGAACTAACATTAGACCCAATTGCCAATTCCACTTATACAAGGACTTGGAAAAATCTTGTCTAGTCATATTGTCAAATACAAGTTTTGTTAGTCTTTGTAAGAATACCTATTTTAAACCACAATTACTACTTTTTTTCTACTCTCTTCTCCGATCTGGTATACTGCAGAATGGGGAAAAAGGTTTGTCCAGAAAAGAAACTGCCACCACCCCAGCATACACCTGTCCAGAAACAAACATCAATCGACAGGATGCTAGCGAAAGCGCTGGGGGCAGTAGCTACTGAAATCAAAAGAACGGAAAGGAGGTTATCGATTACACCTAATTTAGCCACCAGTACATTGATTCCCCATTCCCCTGATGAAACAGAACCATCACTACATGAGCTGTCAAGTGACTTTCCCACAGATGTAGAAACCACAAATAGGGAACTCCGGACAGGTAGCACCCGCCCTAGGCTAGATAGAAATACTAAAGCTAAGCCAAGAGCAAAAGCAAAGCCACCAGCAAAGCGGAAAATTGTGCAAGTTAATAATGTAGGTTTAGTAAAATCACCAATGTCCAATATGACAGGCGACCATGCTGCACAATCAAATGAACAGCCAGGGTGAGTGTCAGTCTTGGTAACCAATTTAGAGACCCAGCTGAGAGTCATCGTTAAGGAGGAACTCAGGCCCATATTAGAAAGTCTGGAGGGTCTAAAACTAATATTTGTCAAGGGAGCAGCCTCTAAGAGTTCGTCTCATCAGGAGAATAACCCTAGAGGTAATACTATAAACACCCCAATGAGAGACAAACCTAATATTACTACGAGCAGAAGAGTACTATCGCCAATAATTAACATAATCCCAGAAGCACAATTACAGACGAGGACTACTCCGGAAAAAGAGGTAGATAATCTTACCACAAATCAAGTAAAGGGAAAATCGGCTCAACAAACTGTAACAGGTAGCGCTGGGGAATCCGAAAAGATTGTTGGGAAAAGCCAACCAGTAGCAGGTTCTCTGTCTGAACAAATTGACCAACTTTCCAACCCTCCAAATATAAACCTCCCGCCGACATCAACTCCATATGTCTTGATTCTGGCTGGGATACCTGAGCTAAGAAAGGGACAGACAGAATCTCACCAAGAGCTAAAAAACAAAAGTGTACATTGGCTAACCAACCATAGTGACTTCTGTTACGAAACCTCAGAAGAAATTTTAACCACTAGAAGGGTGGGCTGGATTGGTCAACGGCAGAAAGATATTCATGGCAATTGCATAGTCATTAATTTTAGAAACCCTGCTGTCATTAAAAGAATTTTAACATCTGTGTCAGGTATGAACCCGGGTAATATCTTTTTACTTCCCTTGGGCTTTTTTTACCCTCCCAGAGCACCACCGAGGTACGAGTATGGTAATCATATGAGATGGAGATCCTTTAATCCTAATCACTTCTCGCTAAACACCGGCCAAAACTGGACAAATCAATATACGTTTAACATACCTATTGGTAATAGGTTTAGCCCCCATGGAAGGGGTAGATTGACATTTGGCATCCCCAGTAGTAGCACAGGAGGTGAAGCCGGCAAACTTAGTTGATTTTGAAAACGGGGTGCGTTCTCCAGAGCCCCAACTCCCTAGGTGGGAAGATCTGGGCGGAGAGTACTTGAGCGGTTCCCGATCCAGTATCCCAATAGGGGATGGGCTCGCCCCGTTAGCTGGCCCTCCTTGCTCCACAGTTGCGAGTTGTTTAGAGAAGGTAGATGCACAAGTAAGTTCAAATGTAGGATCTAAGAACTGCCATCTCCAGGCTCTGAAGAATCTTAATACGAAAATAGCCAGTAAAGAAATTACAAAAATCCTGTCCTGGAACGTAGCAGGCATTAATAGTAAATTAGATGACCAGGAGTGGAGATCGTTCATTGCAGAACATGATATTTGTCTGCTCCAGGAAACATGGGCAAGAGGCGAAGTCACCATGCAAGGGTTTGCTTCATTCCATATTCCGGCTACCCATGCGGGTGTTGGAAGACACTCGGGGGGATTAATTATATGGGTGGGTGTCCATCTTGGCTGTACGGCAGTCCAAATAGATACATCCTCTAGAGATATATTATGCGTACAGCTGTAGTTTTCTCTGCACAGCCCCATCACACTAATCAATGTTTATTCAAGACCCACACCTAGAGGAAAGGAGTCGCCTACCCTCGAGGAGCTTGATATAGTTTTATCCAACACCCCTGCAAAAAACATGGTCATATTAGGAGGGGATTTCAACTGCCAGTACGAGCCCTTAGAGGGCTTGAACTGTGATAATATTTCTGAGGAGGATTCCCTCCTCGAAATCCCGGAATCTGGCTGCCCTCCTGTGCCCAAATGGACACCTCTGGTAATCCAGATGAATTGCCTCATTTTAAATAATTCACTGAGAGCATGCAATGGCAGATCTCATTCTGACACATCATCTGCCTCTACATTCCATAGCAAAGATCGAGGGTTTATACTGGACTATATCCTGCTAAAAACGAACTATTGGGACAGGATGGTTGACTTTAGAATTTTTCCCCGTATCGATAGCGACCCTGACGCACTAGTAGTTGACCTTCACTCAGTTACCCCTAACGTGCTGTATTGTGCCGATTCCCATAGAAATCAGGGGATAACAGTATCTAATTGTAGGAGGTGAGTACGATGGGTCAGAAGTGTGGCTCACTGGTTAGAGCAGGCAAACCTGGAAGCAGAGGTCAGCCCGGGACCAGGGTTCAATTCCCGGTTCGGTGGGTCTTGAGTCCTAAAATGTCCATGGACTCGACAATTCTCGCTCCGGTGCCTACTCCATTCATGGGTTCACACTCTGCGACTCTGGGCAATAGCTTGCTTAATCTCCACAACGGCCCCTCGCGGCAGGATGCCTGGCTTTCACCTTACGGATACCCTGCCGGAGTTATCTCACAGGGGAATACCAGGACGGGTTCCCTAAGCAAGCGCTTAGAAACCAGTGGTGATTTGCGCTATATAAATTCCTGTACATTTACATTTATATTTTGTTAAATCGCAGGAAAATATGTGCACCCTCTATGATGCTCTTTTACCGGTGTTCTAAGAAGCCTCTACCCTATACAATTTAAATAGGGACCGCATGGATAAAGAGGCGATCAGGCTTAACCTGGAAAAATTAAAGAAAATAATATTAGAATTTTTTTTCCCAAGCAAACCAAAAAAAAAAGTAGGCCTGTGTCCCACCCATGGTACAATTCATCTTGCCGGAAAGCTAAAAGCTAACTGGTGGCCTCAATTAAATTAAATGATCGCCCCCAAATTAAAACACGGAGAAGGGCTTACAAAGAGGCTGTCCAATGAGCTAAATACAGGTGGGAGCTGGAAAACTGGGATTTATTAAAAAATTCTCTTGGGGAAAGAGATATGAGATCTTTCTGGGGAATTGTAAATTCAGGTTCAACGGTACCCAGAAGAGCACTAGAACCGACCCTGGCAGAAGAGGTGTGGCGGGAACATTTTGAATCTTTGTATAAAGAAAGAGAGAACATAGAGTTGCCCCCATGTGACCAACATTTGGATGACATCCATGCCCCAACTATAACCATGCAGGAAGTAAAGGCTGCAATAGAGAAAATAGCCTCAGGTAAAGCCCCCGGTTTGGATAAAATCCTGGGGGATCTCTTTAGGAGTGAGCCAGAAATTTGGGCCCCTTATCTGTGGGTTATCTTCAATACAATCTTGACGGGCATGAAGATCCCTATAAGCTGGACAGGGGCAGAAATAATCCCATTTTTAAAAAGGGCTCACCCTTATTGCCAAGTAATTACAGATCAATTAGTCTAATATATATCCCTCAAAAGATTTTTGTACAAGTCTTACTACTCAGACTTCAATCCTGGATAGACGATGAGAGTATTCTCTCTCCGCTCCAGGCAGGGTTTAGGGAAAAACTATCAACCCTGGATCAAGTATTAAGACTGCAACTACTCCACTGGAAGACGGTTTGTCTGGAGGGGGTAGTTTGTACCTGATATTTGTTGATCTGAGGTCAGCTTCCGACTTGGTGCCCAGGGCAAAATTATGGTCTGTCTTACTTGAGCTGGGGGCTCCGGCGTATATTATACACCTTATTCAACATTTGCATGAAAACAACTTTGCACAAATAAGATTTGGTAGGGATGGAAATGTATCGGCCCCTATAACTATTAAACGAGGTGTGCGCCAAGGTTGCGTACTTGCTCCTACATTGTTCAGCCTTTACATAAATGACCTGATTAATGTATTGTCATAAGAAAAAGATCTAGATGCCCCCAAATTAGCTTCAAGAAGAATCTCAGCTATGATGTTTGCTGACGATACACTCCTGGTATCTAAATCCCCCATGGGGATTCAAAGGGTGTTGGACAGATTTCAGTTGTTCTGTGAGGATAGAGGGCTTGAGATAAACCTCTAGAAAACAAAATTTATGGTCTTTAATAAACCAAAGAGCACTCGTCCAAACCCTCTATTAAATAATGAACCCCTAGAAAATCGTTCATGTATCTAGGCATTACAATCACTGAGACCATGGATTGGGGCGCACATATAGGGAAATCAACATTAAAACTAGCCCAGTCAACAGGGGGAATTCTGAAGGTTTTTAATAATTCAGACAGGAGTGCTGTTAGTCCGGCGTTGGAAATTTACAAGGTCCAGGCTTGTGGGGGTGCATTATATGGAGCAGAACTCTGGGGTCACTGCAGGCCCAAGTCCCTATTGCAGATAGAGAACCAATATATTAGGAATCTCTTTAGATTGCCGCGTAGCACTCTTCTAGTTCCTCTCCTTTTAGATCTGGGTTTGATGGAACTGGAGGCAGTCCTATGCCTTAGACCCCTTTTATACTGGCGCCGCTTATGGTCGACACCGGAACTTTCTACATATAGAGAAGAACTGTCCGAAGTTTTAGAAATTAGGGGTGCTATTAGGCTTGTCAACAACAACAGTCCTAGTTCTCATGGCAATTTTCCATTGTAACATTGTAAAACATCTCTGGCCCACGTGCCAAGTCCAAAGGGGTTTCTTTACTCTTAAGAAAAATCCTGAGATGCTTCAAAATATTGCCTTTTAAAACAACAACCTCTCTGATTGAAACAAACAGGACAGCACAAACAGAAAATGTGTGAAGAAGCGAGATGGCACCTCACGGGCGCACCACCAATGGGGCCCCTGATTGGTACTCACCAGGCTGGCCCTGTTCTCATCATTGGTGCCATCAAGCTAAAACCAAAAAAAACGTGTCTCGAACCTCAAAAGTAAAAAGACAGTGAATGGTGCAGTGGACACAACTTATATGTGACAAAACTAACAACATTTAACATATAAATCACTGTGCAACTGGGACCATAAACTTTACTTTCATTCCCTTCTCTGTTGCAAACCAATGAACACACATATACTAAAAAGGAAGAGAGTAAATACTACCTATCGATTTACTCTCTACTCACAGCCAACATGTTTCATTGCCTTGGTTTCTATCAGGCAATTTCTTCAGGGCAAAATATTTTGAATGCCACTGCAAGAGACACTGAGGCTTGGGTGCCTGCTTCTAGTTTTGCCTCTCATACCAGTGATGAAGGAAAGATAAAAACGGAATCCAGCCCCCTTAGGTGAGCATGGTCCTGACTCCCCGTTCGAGAGAGTAACGGTAGAGCAGTAGCGGTAGGCGTCCTCTCAACCCTCGAGCGGACGCCTACCGCTACTGCTCTACCGTTACTCTCTCGAACGGGGAGTCAGGACCATGCTCACCTAAGGGGGCTGGATTCCGTTTTTATCTTTCCTTCATCACTGGTATGAGAGGCAAAACTAGAAGCAGGCACCCAAGCCTCAGTGTCTCTTGCAGTGGCATTCAAAATATTTTGCCCTGAAGAAATTGCCTGATAGAAACCAAGGCAATGAAACATGTTGGCTGTGAGTAGAGAGTAAATCGATAGGTAGTATTTACTCTCTTCCTTTTTAGTATATGTGTGTTCATTGGTTTGCAACAGAGAAGGGAATGAAAGTAAAGTTTATGGTCCCAGTTGCACAGTGATTTATATGTTAAATGTTGTTAGTTTTGTCACATATAAGTTGTGTCCACTGCACCATTCACTGTCTTTTTACTTTTGAGGTTCGAGACACGGTTTTTTTGGTTTTAGCTTGATGGCACCAATGATGAGAACAGGGCCAGCCTGGTGAGTACCAATCAGGGGCCCCATTGGTGGTGCGCCCGTGAGGTGCCATCTCGCTTCTTCACACATTTTCTGTTTGTGCTGTCCTGTTTGTTTCAATCAGAGAGGTTGTTGTTTTAAAAGGCAATATTTTGAAGCATCTCAGGATTTTTCTTAAGAGTAAAGAAACCCCTTTGGACTTGGCACGTGGGCCAGAGATGTTTTACAATGTTACAATGGAAAATTGCCATGAGAACTAGGACTGTTGTTGTTGACTAGCTTTCTGAGTGGAGGGCGTCCTAGTTCGGTTTGTCTTTCCCTCTAGACTCCCATTTTGTGTAGTGCTATTAGGCTTCCCTGGTTTTCCCATGTCAAACATCTGTTAATTAGCATGGGTCTCGGGGAATGCTGGTTTGACCCGGAGGTAGCTTGTCCCCAATTCTCAAAAAAACTATTAAATATCATTTACAAGAATTATAGAATGGCCCTGCTACACTCTAATTCCAATATAGGCAAATCAACCTTAACCTTTTTGGAAATTAAGGACAGTTCGGCCTTTGAAAGGGTTCTCGACCATATCAAACCTCCAACAGCCAGAAAACTCTATTTGGAGTTTTGTCTCTGTGTTGTGTGACCTCCAAGTGGAAACTGCAAAATGAGGTTAGGTGCCCCGCTTGTAACCATTCTGAGGAATCTGAGCTTCATGTCTTTTTTGGATGCCCAGGATACAGTAAAACGAGAAAGAGATGGTTAGCTCAGATCTGCAGAAATCTAGGTAGTAGACGTTGTGTTGAAGCATTCAGGATACTGAAATATGATCTTAACATCCCAATTGTCTACTCTGTGGCGGGGTTTCTGTTCTCCATGTGGTGCACAAGAAGGGTTTCTCTTAAAACTCCAAATACGCTTGCAGAAAAGAACTAGCTATTGCATTACATTAATTTATTACAATGTAATATACCTCCTAATTGATTGAAGCACACCTGTTTCCTATTTGCAGTCGTGTTTTAGCCTGATCAATTTGGTTTTAAGTGGAAAAAAAGAATAATGCACCATGCACTTTGAATGAAATTATTATTTTTTTTTTATGGCTCTGTGACATGTTTTTGTGTTGATCACCCACCCTTCCATTGTTTTCCTCCTAAAGAAAATAGGGGAGAAAGACCAAAACTCTGTTTTTATGTATTTATATAATGCTCTTTTATCTTTTTTAATCTTTGTAAATGCCACAGGATTTTAATCAAAGCTCTTCTTTTTTTTAAAAATGACTCTTGCAAACGAGTGTTGTAAAATTTTGCACTTTCTGGGCCATGTTGGCCGTAATAAAGGTACATTTGACTTGATTTGACTTGTAACAGTCAAAGGACTTGGTCTCTATTGTGGTCTATTCCCAGGGGAGGGTCATACATTCATTATTGCCACCCATTGTGTGTGTCTAGTTATCAGCTATGGCAGGGAGAGCATGGCATATATCAGCGGGGGTGTTCTTCCCAACTGTCCTATTAATCCTTATCTCCCTCATTGCCTCCTGCAGCTGCTCGGTCAGGTGAGAGGGTTTCTCCCAATCCATCTGTATGGTAGCCCGTTTCTGAGTTAGTATCATCTCCAGGGTGTTCCCATTTCATCATGACCTCCCACAGAGGGCTGCCAATGGGTGTTTGCATAATCCCAGAGCAACCTCCCACCTACGTTCCTGCTCCTCCGCTTCTGCCCAGACCGAAAGGTCACTTAGCCAAGTCTCCTGGCTTTGACCCCTCTTGATCTTCCATGCCATGGCTATTCTTTTTCAAGCCAGGGTCAACGCCAAACTAAGGAATCTGGAGCCCACCTTATAGGCCCTGGGACAGGAACCCAGGAAATAGATCTTCAGCGTGTAGGGAAGTGTGCGCCTCAACAAGGTCTCAAGTCTCTGAAAGACCGCAGCTCAAAATGTCTGCAGTTCTTGGGACCCCCTAGTCATATGGCAAACATCTGCATCTAATTCACAGCACCAAGGACATCCCCGGAGCTCCCCTGTATATTAACTGCAATCTCTAAGGGGTGAGGTACATCATATGAAGGTAATTAAAGTGTACATATTTCAGCTGCATATTACGTGAGAGCCTCGCAGGGTGCGCCAATATCCTGTCCCCCTCCACGTCTGCAAACTCCTGTCCCAGCACCGCTGTCCATCGCGCCTTTAGGGGATCCAGTGGTCGTCTCCCCAATGCACGTAACCCTCGGTAAAACCACTTCACCAAGTGTAGAGGAGATCCTAGTGAGAGGTAGAAGCTGGAGCACCCCGTGACATGGGGGCTCATCTCCTTTCGCAGCCCACAGGTCCGACAACATTTGTGTCAAAGTTTCATACATCAGAAACTGACCTCAGGGCAAGGCATGGGCATCTGCTAAATTCTCAAATGGGACGAGTACCTCCTGCAGGAAGCAATCCTCCACTATCGTCAGCCCCACCCTTTTCAATGCAGAAAGTTGGGCCGGGGTGAAGCAAGTCACAGGGTCCCCCTTAAGGAAGGCCTACCAACTGTAAAGTGGGAGCTTACAGGGAGGTTCTCCGGGTTCTCACGACACAACGTCGCCAGCACCTCAAGGCCAGAAGTAAAAGCTCACCAGGTTGTGAAATAGGCACCTCTGTGCACAATAGATGGGCTAATAGCTGTCCCCTATATGGGGAGAACCCCAAAAAGTCTAAGTCATGTGAGTGGGGGTCATCTAGCCATCTAGCAACTCACTACAATTGCGCCACCAGGTAATCTAAATCAAAATCCGGAACACCAACAACTTGGAGGGTGCCACAGAATCTACGGGGAAACTGTATGGTGACGCCCATCCCATATGAATTCACAGAGTAGGGTATCGAGTTGTTTAAACCAAACCACATGTATTATGACCAGATGATTCGTGGAGTAGTATAAGAAACAGGGGAGCATTACCATCTTGGTGATTGACACCTGTGCCTTTAGCAGCAATCGTAAAGATCTCCAAAAGATTATACAGGAACTAAGAGATCTCAGAGCCGGCCCTGGGTTGCCCACATGCAAGCCACTAAGGTCCTGATATATCCTCACTCCGAAATATTTAAAAGATGTGGGAGCCCATTGGAGGTCTGGTGGGAAGTCCAACAGCTGAGGGGTCCCCTTCACGCAAGAGAATATACACGTTTTGGCTCGATTAATCTTAAATCCAGACAGGCTCCCAAATTCATCGAGAAACACAGATGCCTTCCGGATCCCAGTCAATCCATCATTCAAATATAATAGAAGAACATCAGCATAGAGCGATATAATATGCTCCCGGGAGTCTACTACAATACCACTGCCTCTGTTTTTCTTCCGAAACAGTTCCACCAGGAGCTCTATTGCCAAAACAGAGGAGAAAAAGGGCATACCTGCCTCGTCCCCCTAAACACCCCATATGCTACAGAAAATGAAGTCAGTCTTCATACGAGCCGTTGGGTTCGTATAAGGAAGAGAGACCCACCTAATCCAATTCTCTCCCAGCCCCATCTTGTACATGACCTTCAAGAGGAAGTCCCATCTTATAGAGTCGAAGGCCTTTTCGAGATCGACGGACATGACAAGAGCCTACCCATTCACCAGCATCTCAGGATGATAGAGCATGTGAAACAACAGCCTTAGGTTTAGAAATGTGCTACATTGTGGGATAAAGCTATTCCTGTCTATGTGCACTAATAATTGCACGTATAGGAGCAATCTGGTTGTCATTATCTTACTAAGGACTTTAAAGTTCATATTCAGCATAGATAGTGGGCTTAACGCCATTGGGGCACCCCTGCCACGTCAATCTTAGGTAGTGGGATTACGGTGGCACTTTGAGTAGGGTCCAGTAGATGGCCCAGCCTTAATGAATCGATGTATAAGGTTACCAATTTTGGAGCCAGTGTGCCCACAAAGGCGGAATACAACTCCACAGGGAGGCCACCTGGGCCCGGAGTCTTACCTGTGGCCATGTCCTTCAGGGTCTCTTGCACTTCCCGAGCTTTTACTGCCCCCCCCCCCCCCAATACCTACTGTGCTACATATGACATCACCATTAGTGACACCCTCTATAACGCCTGGGGTCTTTAATGATGGGGCTCATAATATGTACAAAACTCCTTGTTAATGTCTTTTGGCACATAAATGAGTGTCCCGGCCCCAGAAGTGAAGTGAGTGATGGGGGAACCACATAAATCTGGGCGGATAATCCAGGCCAACAGCCTTCCAGACCTTCCCTCCTCTATGTAAGCCCTGCCCATATAGGTATTGCAGTCATGTCCGAGCTGGCGATCCAAAACTTCAAAGTACTTTCCTTTCGCATCATCCAGCTGTTTCTGAGCTGCCATATCCATCCTGGGGCGCTCTCTAGTGTGTGTAATGTGGTGTCCAGAGTTGACAATGCCTACACAATTACTCATGCAGTGACCAAGAACCACCACATTTAATGCCTCCCATTGCACTAAAAATTATGATGCTTTGTTCTGATTGTGCTCAGAGTAATCAGTAATAAGCCACTGTAGGAAATCCTTATAACATACGTCCTTGAGAGAGGCGGGCTGCAGTCACCATGAAGGGATTATCGGCCTTTCGTCAATGGGCCTAAACCCTAACAAGAGGGGGCTATAGTCAAGAGAATGTGCATCAAGGGTATTCAGTAGCTGTAGCATATTAGCTTAACCTATCAGAGCATAGGAAGCTCTTCAGTCAGCTACGAAGTGTGTGGATGGATGAGAAGTAGGAGTAATCACATGCTTTACCATGTTCTAGATGTGATAAATCCTTCAGCCTTCAATGCTGTGCCCACTCCTGAAAGCCGGCTATAGGCATTTTCTGGCTGGTCCAACCAGCAGAGGGGGGATGGAGCGATCGAGGGTCACATCTAAAGCACAGTTAAAATCCCCTCCTAGCAAAAAGTACCTGCCTAGTATTTGGCCGAGTGTCGCAGACAAGGAGTTGAACAAAGCCTGGTTAGGAGAATACACGCAACCCCGCGTGATCTCCTTGCTCAGCAACCTACCTCTGGCCAATACAAATCTACTCTCCTTATCAATAATTGAGTGCAAGCATTCAAAAGGGGTCCTGGCTCTTATCCATATTAAGCTCCTCTTGCGTATGATGAGAATGATGTAGAAAATAGTTGGCCTCGCCATCTGCGGCGCAGTCTCTCCATTAACACCGTAGTAAGATGAGTCTCTTACAGCATGGCAATTTGCACCCCTCTTCGTCTTATGTAACAGTGTACATTATGCCTTGTTGTCACTGATCCCAGCCCCCGAAAATTCTAGGTCATGTATTTATAATCTTGGATCCTAGCTGCCATTTTATCCAGTCGGGCACGCTCAAGTCAAGTCAAGTCAAATATCTTTATTCGATTGTTTGCATTTAACAATCATAAAAGTACATTTCATAATATAAACATTTGACACAAGATATATTTATAAAAAAGAGTGTTTCCAAAGGGCCACGGTCACAAGCGAAATAACGAGTTAAAAGATATAAATATACAATTTAAGTTAAAAAGATATACCTATCAGTAGCAAAATTAATTAACCTTCCATACTTTTTCTAAACTTGAGTGCTAATTTTAAAAAACTACATACAAACATAGTGCAGTCACTGTTTAGCATTTGAAGGTAATAAAGTGCAGGTTTGATTTGTGTAAAATACAGCTGTTTAAGTAGAGGTTTTAAAAACAAATTACGAGGAACTATATAATACGAGCAGATGAATAAAAAGTGTGCCAAATCTTGCGGAGACTTATTGTCGCAGCCGCAAGCTGGCAACACTTGACCTCTATGGGCCCCACTTGGTACAGCTAACAATAAGTGAAACAGATCAAATCGAAACCTTGTCAACAAAAAGCATTCATAACCCGACATGGGCCAAGATAGATAAGGTTCCATTTGTAGACAGGTTTTTGTCAGAACATGCAATCTCACACTATTTTTCTTAAGCTCTCTCTCCTCCCTAGCTAGGTACCTAGATGACATAAAGGTGCTCTTCACATAAGTTACATCTGGTTTAGTTATTGTCTCTGGGGCTAGGAAGAGGTCCAACCGACCTATTTCAAGAAGACATCTTCTGACATATTTTATCCACGGGATCTTGTACCTCCCTTCCCACGCTAGTGCTTCTTGTAAGATGTTTCTGGTGAGGGGTACGTCTGTATTCAACCAGCTATTTAACCAGCACAGCAAGGGATTAACAGCTATCCTGTCACTTAAATAGAACATGCCAAGTTCTTCATGGACAGAGAAGTTTGCTGTTCCCCTAGGGACCCTTAACACTTGCTTTAAAAAGTTATTTTCAGTAACCTCAAGGTCATCTAAAGGAACAAAGCCCCATATTTCACTCCCGCTCATTGGCCACTTCCATCTAGGCTAGTTCAACCACCATTTCACCTCATCATGCCCCCCTCGGAGACAATCCTCCTAAAATATAACATTGTATTCCTCAAACAACCCCGCTCCCAGGGCAGAGCTGCAATGGCTGTCCGTCCAAACACAGTACAACCTGTAAACAACATAATTGCAATACTTCCCCTACCAAACTCCTACATGGTGTCAGGTGCCAGGGGAAGGCAAAATCGGTCAATTACATTACGGTCACACCCACCCATTTAAGGAATGTACAGAAAGCGCTGGAGGGCTTCCAACCCCTACCCCCAAGGAATGAAATAGCTCACAGCAAGCTGATAAACCATGCCCAACCCAACACCCCTTTTACCACTGCAGTTAAGCATCAGGAAACCCTTACGGCCTCAATATACAGCAATTCAGGAACCATCACAAGTCTCCATGTCTCAGAGGTCGGACCCCATGCAGGGGGAAGCCTAGCACATAGTTCACAGTATACCTCAACTCAGCACGCATCCACTTCAGACCAATTCCTTGACAGAATAAAGAGTCACCACCAGGAGACCCTCATCTTTGGCTAGCTAGGCTTCTTGTTCTGAATCTATAACCTGAACCCCTGACCGGGATTCTCTTTCAGAGTCTGGGGGGGAATCAAACTGTCCACTTTGCTGCTGTAACCTACCCTTTGGCTCCCGTCTGAATCAAGATTCGGGAGGATTTCAATCGGCACAAACCAAGGCTTCCTGAGGCTATTGTCACCGCTACCGGTCCTTTCCCGCCGCTGCAGACTTTCAATCCGAGCGCGGCCGCTTTGGGAGGGGGGACCGAGGGGAGCTGGGAACTACATCACCCAAGCTCCCTTGCGGCCCTGCTGGGGGAGGAGACGCGCCAGGAGGCGCTTTAAATTGCACGTCACCCCCGGTGGAGCGAGGGAATCAAACTGTCCACTTTGCTGCTGTAACCTACCATTTGGCTCCAGTCTGAATCAAGATTCAGGAGGATTTCAATCGGCACAAACCAAGCTTCCCGAGGCTATTGTCACCGCTACCTTCCTTCCCCGCCGCCGCAGCCTTTCAATCTGAGCGCGGCCGCGGGGGGGGGGGGTTTGGGGTTTCGACCGAGGGGAGCTGGGAACTACAGCACCCAAGCTCCCTTGCGGCCCTGCTGAGGGAGGAGACGCGCCAGGAGGCGCTTTAAATTGCGGGAGCGCGCGGAAGCACCGGGCGAAGCCCGGGCAAAGGGCGGGCCCTCTACGGCCAGAGGAGGCCAGAGGAGGCTGGGCTGGGCCACCCCCCAACTTCTTTTATTCAGTAAGAGAAATTCTTCAGCGGGTGAGATAACATTGCAATCCTGATAACCATTAATCGCAAAAGCATGAGGAAGACCACCAAAACTACTAGGATGCCTACGCTACGCTCCAACACTAGGCAGAAGGCAGATATACCCCAGCCCTTACCTACGCTGACAGCGATAGATAAGATGCTAAAACAAACTATAGGGGCAGTAGCCAGGGCAATAGTTAACACCGAAAGGAGGCTCTCATTACCACCGACCATAACTATTCAAGAGTTAGGAGAGGACCTCTCAGTAGTAGTAACGGATGTCCCGGACACAAGCTTTTGTCTTACCTCCTCCTATGCGGAGCTTCCCTGCGCACTGGCACCCGCGGAGACCCCCAGAGGCACTGAGAACACCCCGATAAACTTAAGTCCCGCGCCCGCCATAGAAAAGGAAAGATCAAGTAATACAAACCAGAAAAAGTCTAAAGAAACTCGAGTAAACAATAAAAGAAAAGGGAGAAATCATACGGCGAATCATAACTTAGTGGCACCAATAACTAATACCACACCAGGGATACCTTGTTGGGTGGCAAACATGGTAGCTGATTTAAAGGCAGACCTTGAAGAATCCATCACTACCCATATTAAACCCCTGATATCAAAGATCGACAGATTAATATCCGCAATAAACAATAGGGGGGTAGGAGCATCTAGGTCGGTGGTACAAGATGGATTACCAGTCCAGGCTGGGCAGGTAAGGGGAATCCCTAATAACACCCATAAGGATAAGGCAGTACCAGTCGTCAATTCTTCTACAAATAAACTTAAGAAAGGTACTCAAATTACTACCCCAAAAAACAACAAAGCTCCCACATCCTTGAACCCTATCACTACTACCACCCCCCAAGTACACACAAATCAGGGAAAGGGAAATCCTCCAGTTTCAAGTGGCACAACGGGCCCTAATACGAAGGAGAGCAGTATTACAACCAAAACCACTCTGCCCAAAGATATACCTGAAAAAACAAAAACGGCTCGCTTCCATGCAATTAATCTTCCCCCGGAAGCTTTACCCTTTGTCGTAGTACTGACAGGAGTCCCCCCCTAAAGGAGGGGAAAAGAGAAACACACTTTGAATTAAAAAACAAATGTGTACAGTGGCTAAGGGCGAACAGGCCTTTACCCCCAAATATCTCTGGTGAGATACTCGCTGTCAGAAGAGGGGAGTGGATAGAGAAAGGAATAAAAACTTTAGCAGGGGACATTATAACGATTAACTTTAGAGACACCGCTGCAGTGAAGTATATATGTAATGCCCCGCTGAGTGGAACAAACACACAAATTTATCCGCTGCACCTATCATACTTTTACCCAATCATGCCTCAAAGACACATGCAGATAAATAGGGCTCCCACGAGTAGTGTCTATCATTTTGACCCCCAGTATAGAACGCAACAATGGCAAACACCATGGCAGGGTACACCTATCTATGACCCTAGCATATCACAGTATGCTCACTGGAACAGGTTCTGTGTATTGGACGAGGTGGACTGACTCGCACATGCAGAAATTAGCATAATACAGCCGGATATGAGACCATTTGGGGAATGGCCCTTAGGCATAGGCAACATCACTCCCACCATTCCAGAAGAAAGTGGTAGTAGGCGGGTCAGCAGAAGGCACATCCTAGAACAACAGGGGGAGAAAAAGCACAAAGAACCAAAGGTGACAGATAAATTAGCAAAGACGAATGCAGAAAATATACTTGTACCAAATATTAATAATATAATAGCGGGGGAAGGTAGGAAATCTTGTTCATTAAGGGAATTGGAAGGACCGAGAACGCTGGTTAATCAGGATAGCATCAGAATTATATCGTGGAACGTTGCAGGTTTGGCGGCCAAATATGATTGCCAGGAATGGCGACAATACATAAATAATTTTTAAATCATATGCCTGCAAGAGACTTGGGCGGTCGACCCTAACCAGTACAGCATGGAGGGGTATAAATGCTTCTCTGTCCCCGCTGTAAGATCGTCATCAGAAAGAGCGATGGGAGGACTACTAATATATGTAGACCTCCGTATACAAGGGGTTTGGTCAAATTATAACTGGGACTCACAAAATATGCAGGCGATAGGCTACCGCGCTAAAGGGACTAATATTTTAGTGTTAAACTGGTATAATGCGGTGGGCTTAAACGGCAGAGGAAACGTAATAAAAGAATTGGACTCCCGACTAGATGCACAGACATCACTAAGTAAGACAAAAAGCATCCCTAGTATAATATTCACAGGAGATTTCAACTGTCACCTCTGTGAGAATATGAGGCCACTGAATAAGGATTGGTCGCGGTGCACTGTGTTAAATGGACCACACTTTGCTCATACCTCCGAGGGCTGGGAAATAGAGAAGGTAACAAAAAGGCATAATCTGGTCCACACTATGGACCTGATAGAGTTAGGCAGTAATGGAGATCCTAACCCAACGTTTAAGGGCAGAGGCTGCCACTCATATATATGTTATATGTTATGGTCTCGCCCATACTCAAAAAAAGGATTAGTAGTATGGCAATAGAAATTAGTATATTTAGTGATCACAACCCTCTGGTCATTGAATTAAAAGGTCTAAATTGAAAGAAACCAGCATGCAGAACAGACGTAATAGAAAAGGCGGTGGACCAGGGGAGGAGGCTTAAGTGGGCTAAGACAGATGGAGACAAATTTTATAGAAGCCTAATAACAGCAGGGCAAAATGCAATAAACATATGCCTTGATTTAAGCATTGAGGGAGGGATGGTGGTTAGCGCATTCGAGGAAATAGCACGCCTCGTAGAAGGCCTATTAAAAACCTCTAAAGGAAGCAAAACAGTACCTGTTTCGCGCTGGTTTGACAAAGATTGTATTAAGGCACATAAAGACCTCAAACATAGCCTTAAGCAGCGCCCTAGAGACAATGCCAAAATAGCCCACTGTAGATCAAAATATAAAAAGGCTCTGAAATCTCGTAAAGTAAGTCTACAAACACAAGCCTAGGAGGACCTAAGAGAGGCGGCTGAAAGAGGAGACATGTCAGGTTTCTGGAAAGTCATAAATACACCGTGCTTTCAGGAACCTGACGGGCCCAAATTACTAAACCCTATCTTACCAGAACAATGGTACAATCACTTTCAGAGTCTTTACAACTACACAGGGGAATCCACTCATGATAAAGACCAGAGGCCAAAATTGACCACACAACTAGACTTTTCTATGGCAGAAGTGGAATCGGCTATTTTAGGATTGACTAAAAATAAAGCCCCAGGCCCGATGGTATACCCCCTGACCTTTATCTGAGCAACATAGAGTTGTGGGCGCCCATTCTTACGAGGGTCTTGAACGAGGCAGTTGTGGCAGGTCTGTCACGCTCTTGGTCATCGGCAACTATTGTTCCAATCTACAAAAAAGGGAATCGGGATGACCCACAATGCTACCGCCCTATATCTTTAATTGACGTGACGGCCAAGGTGCTGGGTCGTGCTATTTTAAATCGTCTACAAGAATGGGCCGAGGATAATCAAATCCTCACAGATATACAATATGGGTTCAGGGAGGGCAGATCTACGACCGACCAGTGTCTGAATTTATATCTTTTGACCGCTAAGTATACCATTGCTAGTAAGGGGGCAATTTACATGGGGTTTATGGACCTCTCTGCGGCCTTCGATCGTGTAAATAGAGAAAAATTATGGGCTTTGATGATAAATATAGAAGTGGAACAGAAGCTAGTGGACATCCTCAAGGCCCTACACTGGAACACCTCAGCAACGGTCCGATATAACCAAGAGGGAAGCAAGACGGAACAATTTTTATGCACGAGTGGCGTGCGGCAGGGCTGTATTTTAGCGCCATTTTTATTTTCGTTATATATTAACAACCTGGACAAAGAACTATCCAAACTGAGCGTGGATTCCCCCCAAATAGGACACCGTGTGGTGCCCGTACTGCTCTACGCGGGCGACGCGGTGCTGCTAGCTAGAACACCATTGGGGCTCCAGAAGCTGATCGATGGATTTGTTAACTTTATGGCCACACTCGACCTATCAGCTAACCTGGAAAAATCCTACGTCATGATAGTGGGAGACAGAGCAAATAGGAAATTCGTATACAAGATAGGCTCTCATAAATTAGGCCAGGTCAAGTCTTTCTCCTATTTAGGTGTGTTATTTGATGAACATCTAAATTTTAAATCCCTAATGGAAAAGCATGCAGCGAAACTGGTGGCTTCATCGGGGGCTATAATGGGCTATGGGAGAAGACTTGGCAGATGGTCACCGGAACAAGTGCTCAATTTGTATAGGTCAATCTGCTGCGCTAAAGTAACCTACGGTTCAGAAGTGTGGGGTTTTACAAATAAACATCTGCACCAGATTCAGATGGAGGAAAACAAGTTTTACAAAAGAATCTTGAAAGTGCCACAGAGTACTCCATCCTATATAATACATGAAGAGTTGGGAGAGCCCTACATTGAGGACCGAATTAAGATCAGACCGCTTTCGTCCTGGATTAAAATCTGGAATAACCCAGAGGCAGGCCTTACCAGGCAAATCATTAAAGACTGCCTGAATCGTGACAGAGGGGGTCACATTCCCTGGATAAATTACGTAGAGGATTCCTTGGATGTAATTGGCTGCAAAAACTTTTATACAGCACCGGAAACCTTAAATACTCAGAACAAGTCAATGGTCAAAAAACGTTTTAAGGACAAGACATTTACTAATAGGGCTGTTGCCGAAAAGCGTAAATCTACAGTCTTGACCTATTGTTCACTGTAAAAGTCACAGGGAATGGAACCATACCTCGCTGTGCAGTATAATGCACAGGATAGATTTTACATGACTCGTTTCAGACTTAATATGTTACATCATCTACTCTCTGTCCCCTCTGGATTTACCCCATCATTGGAGTTGAAGGGTACCTGCGGCTGCGACGGTAGGTCTCCGCAGGATACCCTTCACTTTGTTCTGTTATGCTATTTTTATTCTGTCCCTAGACATAAGTTTTTAGTGGGGATCCTGAAAGAAGCTAAATTTAGACAAGCGAAAGCAGCCCTAATGTTTTTGCAGGAAGCTCCGGATGCTCATACATTGTTCTGTATAGTAAGCTTTATCAAGGTGGCATTGAGGTTAAGGAACACAAGAGAAGCAAGTGATTGTAATGCCCCGTAATCAGAGACCCATTTTCCAGAATCCCTTTTTAAATGAATATAATGCTTTTTAAATCATTTTAACGTGTTTTTTAAAAAAATATTTTTTAAAAAAATGTAATTGCTTATGTACTTTTATGGTATCTTTTCAAGTGCCGAATAAAGAATTTAATTGAATTGAGTCTGGTCCCATTTGTGAGGCCTTGTCCATCACCGTCTGCAGTGCTTCCGCTCTCTTCTGTTCGCCTTACAGAGTCATCGCTGTTCACTCCTGCTCCTCTGGCTGCAGGTCCTCCATCTATGCTTAGCCTTGCTCTCCCGAGATCTTTGTTGGCTGCCTGCCTTTGATGATCCTGCTCTGTAGTTCTTCAGCAGCTCCATGCCTCCTGTGGCTCCTCACAGAAGTGTGTAGCGCCCACCTAGCAGTATACTCGGTTTTGCTGGGAACATGAGGGAGTACTGTAATCCCTCCACCCTCATTGCTTTCTTTACTTCCATGACCAATAGTCTCCTAGTTTGCACTGTTAAGGTGTAGTTGGGGAACAATGAGACTCTGCCGCTTCCATCCTCGAAGGGGCCATCCGCTCTGGCTCTATACAGGAAGATGTTGCGATCCCTAAAGTGGAGGAGCTTGGCCACCACCGGATGGGGCTTCCTACCCTGGGCAGACAGCCTGGTCATCACCCTATTTGCTCGTTAAAGGGCAAAAAAAGGGCGTTAGGAGGTTTTGGTGCAACAACAGTTCTCAAGCAATTCTTCAAGTAAGCCACCACGTACTCACCGTCTGTGCCCTCTGTAAAGCCCACCTCTGGTATGTTACTCCTTCTATTGCGGCCCTAAGCGCCTTCTGCCTGATATTCTAGCGTGCACACCTTGTCTGTTCGTGTTGCAACTTAGTGTGTCGAATCCAGCTGTGCCGGGTGTATCCCCTTCAGTCCTACGTCCACCTCCTTTACTCTGTCCCCAGGCCCACTGAGACAGCACTTATCTTCTGCTGCAGTGTTACTTTAGAGTACGTGATGGTCGCTAGGATTTTATCAAACTGCATCTGCATGGGGGGTGGCATTGTGTCAGCACCCTCTACATGCCTCTTGGTTATCATGAAAGGTTCAGTGGCTTTTGGTTTCCCCATAATGTGCTTAATTCATGTAAAATATATTTATTAGTGTTCTGCTGAGCTGGCAGCACTTTTGTTACTCCAGGGGCACACCACAGTGGAACGTGAATGTCTATTCAAGAATGACTGATGTACGGAAATCCTCCAGGTCTGCAACTACCTTACCCAAGACAGGTTGGGGCTCTGCAGTCTCAAGTGTGTCCTAAGAGTTTGTCCCGTCATGCCTCACTGAACTGCCTGATTCCAGTCCAGCCACATGTGGCCTTATGCAGAAGGAGATATCGTGCTCGGTCAACTTGAGCTTGTGATAAACAATGAGTTACTGTCAGCTCCAGGAGGCTCATGAACGCATGACGGGGAGTCACCAGCAATAGCAGCTCACTACTAACTGTCTCTCAGAGCACCAGCGTCTTGGTGTTCCTCTACTCTGCAGCAGGCTTCTACCTAGAGAATATGGTGCTCCAGTACCCACAGTAGGTAATCCGCAGGTATATGTCGGCCAGGTTTGTCTTCTGAGGTATCTGCAGAGTATCTGTCTCCCTCAAGAGGGCTGTCTAACCTATGAGGGATCACATCAGTTCTGTAGCCCACTTTAGGCACCTCCCTGGCAGGCCATGTGTAGGGAGCTCACCTCCAGTTCCATTCAGGCTGAAAACACGCCGGTAATCGGGGCATCAGGCAGGTCACACAAAAGCAACAGATCCGCCCGGCACCGGGAGATGCACTCCAGCCTTGCTGTACCCACGTTTCTTGCTGTAGGCGCCACCAACTGGGTCTCACACAATGACTCACGGACCACAAGTTCTTTAGTTTAACAATAAAGGCCACTTTATTAAGACAGGTGCCATATATTTTCTCAAAACACATTTATCAATTTTATTATCAATCAAAATCCCCAAGCTTATACCAAATTATCTACAAACTACCCCCCAAAATGTTGACCCCCCCAACAAACCCAGAAGAACTGACCCCCGTTGATAACTCCCCCCTCATTCTCATTTCCTTTCCCCCGTGACTGTATAACCCCACCTCCCCCTTTGAGGATGGACAAACCCGCTCAAGGCTGCCCACCTCCCCAGCAAAACCCGCCTACCAAAAAATGGCAAAAGAAAAAACCTGTCTTATCGTGGCACGAAAACAAGAACACCCAAAAAACACCCCTGGCAGTAGCCAAGGAAAAAGGAATTTCTTACTGAAAAGAAAAACAAAAAAAGAAAAAAGAGGGAAGGGTGGGACAAAACAACTCCTCCGTAACCTCCCTCCTCCCGAGGGCACAGTGGTTTTCCCGCCCCGCCCACCCTCCTAAATAACTTCGCCTGCTGTGCGCCGGCTGCCCTAATCATCCCCTGCCTCACCTGGGTGGCCGCTCCCATGTGCGAAACAGCCCAGGGGTACACCGGCTCGTGCCATGCTCCCCCTGGATCCCCCCTCGCACAATGACTCACGGACCACAAGTTCTTTAGTATAGCAATAAAGGCCACTTTATTAAGACAGGTGCCATTTATTTTATCAAAACACATTTATCAATTTTATTATCAATCAAAATCCCCAAGCTTATACCAAACTATCTACAACCTACCCCCAAAATGTTGACCCCCCCAACCAACCCAGAAGAACTGACCCTCTTTGATAACTCCCCCTCATTCTCATTTCCTTTCCCCCGTGACTGTATAACCCCACCTCCCCCTTTGAGGACAAACCCGCTCAAGGCTGCCCACCCCCCCAGCAAAATCCGCCATCCAGGAAAACCGAATAGAGTTTTCCTGCCCCACCCAGGAACAAAATTTATAAACTTGTGTTAGAGCATCATACATTCTCCTGCCAGATTCCTGCGAGCAAATCCCTCAATTCGAGTAAATAAAAAGCCAGCCCTATTGTAGACAAATGCACCCCATTCTCACGGAAAAGATGACCCTCTGTGCTTTGTATGGAGGGATGTGATAGCACCTTGACTCCCATGCCCTCACAGTAAAGTGTCATTGCTCTATTGAGCTTTCCTCTTGCCTTTTCCAAAGCTGCATTGTTCCTAGCACCTCTCCAGTGCAGCCGCGTTATGAATGCAGTCTATATCACAGTTGTGTCAACCCAGATAGACTTGATGGCAGCAAAGTCCAGCTTCATCAGTTTTAATAGAGTCAGGCCAGACAAGGCAACAAGATCATTTTCCCCAAGGTGAATGACCAGCAAATCCGGAGGGCTCCCACTTTTAAGGCACATCATAGACAGCATTGGAAATAAACCCTCCCAACGCATTCCCCCAATCCCCTTCCATATCACCTCATGACGAGCACTGGCGAGGCCCAATGACCTCCCACAAATCGGTTGTTCCGCGTAAACAGCAGCCCACTTTACGAAGGAGTGTCCTACAATCCACGTAGTCTTTTTCAAAGTTATAAGCCTTGAAAGCTGACCTAGGTGAAAAAACAAGTATTAACAAAAAGAAGAACAACGTAGTAAATAACTTAATTTACTTACGTACTTTTCGCAACACTTGGACCTCCATCTCCCAATCCTACGTATGGCTGACCAAGACCACCCCAATCTGGCAGCCTCCGTCGCCGCCCCAATGCGGAAACAATGGGTGCCAAAACGCAAAGGGTCTTCCACCAAAGCAAGAAGTACCTTCCTCATCACCGCCAACAACTGAGCTATGAAAATCTGCCATCTCTGCCCATGACAAAAAATGGCACCTGCAGTAAAAAATGTTGAAGCTGTGAAAACCTCCCATTCCCTTACTGGACAGCACGCCCCTACCCCACTCCCGTTCAAGAAAACCCATTTTCCCCTGCCCGATTGATGTGTCTTGGAAGCCCTCAACCAAATCCTCAATCTGTGATCCTCAATAAAAACTTCCGCACTGCTAATGCCAACCCTTTTGCATAAACCTAGCAACTCTGATGCCCTAAAAGCCCCAAAAAATAACCAACCAAAACACAACCTAAACTTGCAACACTCAAACACATTGTAACAGGACTCAGCTAACTGCGCCACAATCCTTTGCAACAAAGAAAATGTCACAGGCTGCTGGAGCTGCTTCCTACCCGCCTGTTCTCTATTGAGACCCCTAAGAACCCTCTTCACTAGTGCCCCTCCCACCGGATCCCTCCCCCACCTCAACTGCCCATAAAAAGAAATCCTGGCTAACTTGCCAGAAATAGTAGTGTGGGAAAAACATTTATCTATCAGGTGTAACACAAAACCCTATAAAAACTTCTCACCATACATCTCTTCCCTTTGCGCAGCAACAGAGTTACCATAACTCAAGAACTCGCCCCAGGCTTGCTGATAACTCCGTCTTGTTGAGGCCGCTACTGATTTCTCAACCAAGTCGACAATCCTCATTCCCCCCACGCCCAGACACACTGAGGGATCTGAGTCTTGTGGGCATCTGCCTCAGGATCCAGCCTGCGAAATTTCGCCCAATGCAAACGAGAGAGAGCGTCCGCTATACAATTATTGACTCCTGGGACATGCCCTGCCGTAAAGACCATATTAAGCTGTAAACATTTGAGCATAAAAGCACGTAGAAGCCGCAACACTCTCAAGTTCCTGGCCTTTTGATTATTGATCAAGTCCACCACTGCTCTATTGTCCACATTAAACAAAACCGGTCGATTCTGGAATTCTTCGCCCCAAACATGAAAAGCCACAATAAGAGGAAAAAATTCTAAAATGGCGATACTGCGACCCTGCCATAACCAATGTTCCGGCCAGCGGTCGGCGCACCAACGCCCTTCCCAGAAGATACCGAAACCTTGCGCACCAGAAGCGTCTGAGTATATCTGAACTTTCCAAATCATATCTTCGTCCGCAAAAAACAAAGATATTCCATTAAAGTCTGCCAGAAAAGCCAACCAAATGTACAAGTCAGACCTCGTGGCTGCTGAAAGGTGCACCCTGTGGTGAGGGAGAAAAGCCCCTGACATGGACATCCCCAACCTCCTACAAAATGTCCTCCCTGCACGAACCACCCTGCACGCAAAGTTGAGGTAGCCCAACAACTTCTGCACCGTACGAAGCTCCAGTCTACACTCTTCAATCACTGAAGACAAAAAGGCTGAAATCTCTTGCACTTTCTCAGCCGGCAACCTCGCTACCATGGCAATAGTGTCAATTTCAATGCCCAAAAATGTAATTCTTGTACTGGGTCCCTCAGTTTTGTCATGCGCCAACGGTACACCCAACTCCTGTGCCATATCCTGAAAAGTTTGTAAAGCCTGTAAACATTGCCCGGTATCCAGAACACCAATGAACATAAAATCGTCCAAATAATGGCAAACAAGTTCATGACCACTAATGCAAGTAAAGCGCCACTGTAGAAAGGTGCTGAATGTCTCGAATAAGGCACATGATACTGTACACCCCATAGGAAGAACTTTATCCACTTAAAAGTATCCCTGGAAGTTCATGCCTAACAAGTTAAAATCAGAAGGATGTATGGGCAGGAGCCGAAAGGCACACTGGATGTCACTCTTAGCCAACTGCGCCCCTCTCCCTGCTGACTTGACCAATCTCAGCGCATCATCCACAGAAGCGTAGGACACGCTGGAATCCACTGGGGATATAAAATCATTAACAGAGGAGCCCTCTGGCCAAGAAAAGTGGTGAATGAGCCGAAGCTCCCCAGCTTTCTTTTTAGGCACAACGCCCAAAGGAGAGACAATCAAGGGACACATCGGACAATGAGTAAAGGGACCCGCTACTCTGCCCTTTCCAATCTCCGCCTGTAACTTCTTCTGAACAACCTCCGGAAATTGTTTAGCTGACTTCAAATTATCAGACCACCTGCTCTGCCGGGGCCCCTGATAACCTATCCGAAAGCCATCTTTGAAACCCCAAAATAACCTGGTAGACGCATCCTTGTCCGGGTAATCTCCCAGCCAATGTGCCAATATGTCCAACTTAACGGGTGTAGGAGCCCTTTGGTATAAACTGGAAAGGCTGCCCCCTGCCCCTCTGCCCCCGACCTTGCTCCCTGAATCTCTGACCTGGGAAACATTGAGTAAGGGGATGCCTGCCCCCACACTGTGAGGACTCGTGCTTGTATCTACAAAATTGCTGATTACAAAACCATCTGTTGAAGTTCCAGTAGGCTCCAAAAACAGGTGGTTGACTTCTGCCACTAAACCCCTCCCCAGGCTGGGCGGGACGGAACTGAAAGGGCCGATAAGATATTGGCAATCCACTGGCGGTATGAGTGGTAGCCGGCGGCTGAGAAGACGCCATCCACTGTAACCACAACTCCAAATCCACATCTCCCCAAGGCCTGTCATGGAAAATGCTCATGCTCGCTCTAAACTCTTCATCATATGATAGCCAAGCATAGCCCCCAAAATAACTCTGAGCTCTCCGTATGATGTCCATGTACTTAAACATTGCTATTGCTCTGTCCTTGTGTTTTTCGCAATATATACTAGCGTATATATAAGAAATGCTGAAGTCCAGTTTTCAATTGATTTAGGAACCCTAGGTCTCCTGGCCAGTTCCCACTCCTCCTCCTTCGAGCCTTCTTTGGCCTGAATATCCTGATGTAACAGCTTAAAAACATCCACAAATTCATGACTCCAAATTCTGCTCTTAGTTTTTTCAGACAGATGTGAGCCTAACGGCATACCAATCCCCATGTAAGGCACTTTCTTTTGAATATTCTTATCCTTTTCCCCTGCCTCTGTGTCCTTTCCCCCCAATGCCTTGTCGTCCATAACCGCTTTGGCCGAGCTACCACCTGCACCCACCCTCTCCTGCAAGTTGCCTGTCTGTCCAGCCCCAGGAAGGTCTGTGTCCCCCACCTTGTCTCCCCCAACTCCAATAGACCTGGTTGCCCTCTTTGGTTGTCCCCCTGATTGCCACACAGACCACCAACCTTCCTTACCTGCCAGCAACTGTGACGCTCTTGTGCGTAATTCTTGAGGGTCAACACGTTGATGAGTGACCGTAGTAGGGCCCTGTGCAATTGCTCCGTCCACACTGGACTTCTGCAAAAGACTAAGAACACCGTTTTGCCCCGAGACACCCTTCAGTCCCCCGCAAGCTTCAAGAACTTTTCCCCACTTTCCCCTCACTCCCCATCACGTAATTCATCTTCTTCAAGTGCATCAATATCCCTTTCGCAAAGCAATGGCTCCCCATATCCCCCATACCTTTCTCCATTGCCCCCTGGCATTTCCCCATCCCCAACTCCCCCATCGTAAAACTCCCACTGAATATTATCTGTAACATCAGTATCCAAAAAAGATGGTTCACCATGTTCCTCATAGTTTGCCCCACTTCCCCTCTGCAATTTTCCATTACCAACACCTTCGTCATATAATTGACAATGAACATCCTTGGTAGCAGTTGTTTTACCTGAACATGAAGGGAAATCTGCTCCAGATCCCCTTCCCCCCATGGACCCTCTAGACAGAGCCGCTTCGTGCTCTGTCGGCAACAGCCCTTTGCCAGCCGCTTTCTTCTTTGTGACCGGCACCTTGCTGCGCAAGCCGCTCAGACCTGAACGACCGGAACGCCAGATGCACCCCCCATGTTCCCACTCCCAATGCTTTGCAAAACTCTGAGCGGACCATGGTTACCCACCCAAACCCACCGACCACCTTTGGGCTCCTGCGCAACCTTCTGAAATGGGCCCCCCAAGTGCAGACCCTGGGTACCCTCCGCCAGTGCCCGGCTGGCCAACTGCCTATGAAGGACTGGGTTTTAGAACCCAGCGGCGTCAGGGAAAACGCCCGATGCCTTCGAGTTCCCCTGCCTTGGCAAACAGAGACATGGGACACTTCTTGCTGACGTCAAAGACCAAAGTTTATTGGCTGCAACCAGGGACAGAGGTCTACGAAGCACAACACGGGTGGTTCGCTATAGACTGCACAAATTCAATGAGCAGAGCATGGTCTTTTATGCCAAAAATCAAGCCTCAGGCAACATTCCAAATTAGCATTGGGTTCATACAAACTGACCAATCGCAGAGTGACATTTTGAAAATAGTGTATGATGACAATCCCACTTTCCGTTGTCCAGCCCACCAGAAATGACCAAGCACATTCCAATATTCTTGCTCGCTCAGGCCGGACAAACCCATCATAAAACCCTTAACCCAAATCAGTGATCATGTCATAAAGGAAGGAGCAGAAGCAGATTGGAAGTGAGATAGAAAGGTGGGTGCAGTGTACAGTAAACTCGGGCATGTCCTGCTCTTTGATCTTTATCTGACCAGCTGCTTAACAAGGAACTGGCTCAGCGAGGTCAGCCTCGGGCAAGGGAGTCAGTTCGGCCAGGTCACTCAGAAGTCAGCTAAGGTGTACGTGTCCCAAGGACTCGTTCGGCTGCAGTCATCGGCCTATGTGAGGGCAACCACACAAAATGGCTGCCGTACACAAAATGGAACCCGAGGGTTCAAACGAAATCCCTAAATACGTAATGTTCTCATTGATCGATTAATGCGAAAACACTCGTACACACTACACTCGTCATTTGCGGTCTGCTGACACCAAAATCGTCTATTTCCGACGATCTTTATTGAACGGGTTCGGAACCACCGAACCTCACTCACAAACCACGGAGCCACAGACCCTCCTTTTGCCCTTACATAGGCAATAAACCTAAACCCATGTCAATCTGAATCTATGTTCATCAGATCATCGATATGTTGTTGTAGCATCATCCTATTACTCAGTACCTCTCTCGGGACAGGTCTTCTTGCACACGAAGTAGCACAGAGTCCACAAATAGCAGGAGCACACTGTACACAGAGACAGAACAGAAAAAGGATTGCTAAGACCATCCCAATGACCATCAAAATCTTCCAACCCCAAGTGGATATCAATCCCCATAACCATCCCATCAACGACCAATCTCCTTTGTCCAAATGGACAGAATCGGAGATCTTATGTAACTTGGAAATGGCCTGGAAAACTGACGGAGCGTTGTCTGGAATGAAAACACAGCAGCTCGATTGAATCAGTTTACATACTCCACCTCGATCTGCTAGTATGACATCAAGGGCAACTCTATTTTGGAGTGTCATAAGTCTATCCGACTGGAGCTCAGCAGTCAAGTTACTAAGGGCACCGACAGTTTTGACTATGGTGGACTCAACCACTATCGTCAACTGGCGAATATTCCTGCTATTAGCCATCGGTCCCCAGAATGGCAGAAAACCCTTAAAGAAATCTCCCAACTCTTGCCCTGCAGTGTCTTCTTGACTAAAGACACCTCTAGCAACTCTCGTCTTATGGTAATCTGCCGCAGCTGTAAAAGTGGGAGGCAACAGGAAAGAAACGAAACATGTGCCCGAAAAATCAGGGGGCAGCCATGTATACGCTTTGTCATAACAGACAAAATAAGTACCCTTAGCGGCTAGAAATGCTGGCGAAGACTGAGACGTAAATACGTAGGTGTCAGTACAAACGCTCTTCCCTAGCTGAGCTCTCGGATTCTTGCCATTACCCTGCAGACAATAGCGACCCTGATGGGGCACTATACAAATCGGTGGAGAACTTTTCGCTCGCTGGTTAACACTCAGACTAACTCCATATCCAGTAATATCCCAACCACTATATGGTTGTCTCTCATCCATCGGAATAGTTTCAATGGCATTAGTCCCTTTGACCATGTCGACTATGCCTCTAGCAACAGCACTATTCTTCGGATTGTCCTTCGGTGAACGTAGGGGATAGACACTATGGGCATAAATAACCATCGTTCTGTAAGCCTAAATTGAACCATTCAAACTAAAAGGTAGAACCAAGTATGGAATATCTTTATCGGTCGTATGGGGCATTAGACCACAGATCCAACAGTTTGTCTTGTTCATCCCTAACTGGTGTTGGTGCAAAAGTTGAATAAAGGAATTATTGGCAAATTCCAATTGTCTAAATACCTCATGTTTAGGCAAAGGATGAAAATAATGAGAAGAAATAGTAGGTGGAGGTGTAGTTTGTACAGTGGGAACAAACGTCACTTTTAAAGAAAATGTCACATAACCAGTTATAAATACCATTAAACTCAATAGCAAAAACAAACACGGTATTATAAAACATTTCTTTGATATGACTTTGCATATCATCTTTCTAAAAACCATTGTCCTTGCAGGTGTCTCCAACTCGAAGAAATCCATCCTTAACTAAATATGCTGCTTGCGATGGTAGGGTGTTCTATGCTAAGGAATGCCTCTGTCAACCCAGGGCAACTCCCTTAGGCCAACCAGAACCCTGGACCTAGTGTCTCAGGCTTGCACTCCAAAGACTTAGGCACCGCGACCCTACAGCTGAACCCGGATGGCGGTTCGAAAAACAAAAATGAGTAGATCCTCGGTGGAGAGTTAACCTGCAAACAGAAAAATCATAAGCTTTATTTATTTTTATTTGTCCATGACTCTCGGTCGCAAATTATAGCGGCTTTTTCAAGGCAATTCTTGATCTTTAAACAAGAGTTCAGGCTCGGTAGTGTTCAATCGATTCAAAGGAGGCACAGCTTCTTGTAAAAGATCGTCACTTTGTCTCTCAGAGTTCGTACCAATCAGACAAGCATCGCTGAATGGCAAAAATCATGGAACAGTTTCGGTTTCAGAGTCTGGAAGTTCCTCCTGGACCCACTGATCGTACGGTAAGGGCAACGGTGCTCGCTTACAGTGTACGCCGTGGATCCAGTTTTTCTTGCCTTGCACTCGAACTGCAGAACGTGTAGACAGGAGCACTTGATAGGGTCCCGTCCAACGGGGCTGATCGTTCTTGCTCCGCTGGAAATTCTTCACGAAGATCCAACTGCCAGGTTCAATAGTGTGGCCTGGATCCTCAGAAGTTTGTGGTAGGCTATCGTGCACCTGTTGGTGTAAAACACGCAATTTAGTCGTCAGTTCGCGCAAGTAATCAAGCAACACAGGGTACTCGATTTCACTAAACCTGGTTGGCCTTGGTACGCCCCAAATATTCGCTGGGCAGCCAAAGACAACCTCGGATGGACTCACCCCCATTCTCGAATGCACAGTCATTCTTGTAGACAAAACCGCTAAAGGCAAAGCATCTGGCCATTGTAAACCAGTGCTTGCTTGGATTTTGGCTAACTTTAGCTTTAGAGTGCCATTATAGCACTCGACTACACCAGCTGATTGGGGGTGATTTGCAGCATGAAACTTCTGCCGGATACCTAGTCCCTCGCATACTCTCTTCATGACTTGACCCACAAATTCACTCCTATTGTCACTCCAGATAATTCTCGGCATTCCAAATCTAGGGAAAAATTCTTTTATCAGGACTTTCGCTGTGGACAAGGCAGTATTGTCCTTAAGGGGATAAGCTTCTACCCATCTAGAAAAGGAGCAAACAACCACTAAAACATATTACAAGTTGTTGCATCTCTCCATGTGAATGAAATCTAGCTGCAAAGCCTCGAACGGATACGTAGGAGGAGCAAAATGACCAGCTGGTGTTGGAGTTCTCTTACCAGGATTATACATCAAGCACACCACACAATTCTTAACCAAATTCTCTGCACATTTTGGAATTCCCGCATTCTGCCAAACCGGAGCCAACAACTTACAAATCCCTTTCACGCTGATATGTGCCATGCCATGAGCCATTGTACCAACTGGAAGCACATATGCGTCAGGCAACAACCATCTCTGATGTTCGGACAAATCAGTCCAAAAACCATTCGAGTCCAATCTACCCTTACTTTCTCTCCATTCATTCAACTCTTTCTCTGTAGCTTCAGCTTGAATGGATTTCACACTCTCAATCGTATCTTCACACATATTCTGCTCTGGTACCCATCTCGCCGGACCCGCAACATACATTCGACTCATCACATTCCTCGCAGTTTCTTTCACAATTTCATCCGCAAACGCATTTCCGCGACCAACATCATCCGTAACTTTCTTATGGGCACTACATTTCACAATCGCTACTTGCAATGGCAAAGTAAGAGATTCAAGAAGTTCATTCACCAACTGCCCATGCTGGATCTTCGTTCCATGCGAAGTCAAAAACCCACGTTCACGCCACAAACGCCCAAAGCTATGAGCCACACCAAATGCATACTGGCTGTCAGTATACACATTCACTCGTTTTCCTTTCGCCAACACACATGCTCTCGTTAATGCAATCAACTCCGCTGCTTGTGCTGAATTATGTGGGATACGTGCAGCTTCCACAATCGTATGCAAAGTCGTAACAGCATATGCTGCAGTCGTATCACCATTCGGCAACTTAAAACACGAACCATCAACCATCAACCCACAAAGTACCATCACACTCTGGAAGAGGAGTGTCTCTAAGGTCTACTCTCCCTTTCGTTTCTTCTTCAGTTCTCAGAAAACAATCATGTTGTTCTTCACTATCATCTATCTCAACTGAAATTGGCATCAACGTGGCTGGATTCAACGTGTTGCATCGTTTAATGTGCACATGACTCGCTAACAACGTCAACTCGTAACCCGACAACCGAGCACTAGTTAAATGCTGTGTCTTCGTACGGTTCAACAAGGTATCCACTGCATGTGGAACCATTACCACTAACATGTAGTCCATAACCAAACCAGCAGACTGTCGAATTGAAAACAGCCGCTGCTGCTGTAGCTCTCAAGCAACTCGGCAACGCTCTGGCTACCGGATCTAAGGTCGATGAAAAGTAAGCACATGGACACTGCTTATCGCCAAACTGCTGAGTCAACACTGACAATGCACATCCCTCTCTCTCGTGAACATACAATGTGAAAGGCTTACTGTAGTCGGGAGTACCCAACACAGGAGCCGAACACAACGCATTGCGTAATTCTGAAAAGCTCTTCTGACATTCGTCAGTCCAAGGAATAGGATTTGGAGTATCCTTAACAGTAAGAGCTATCAAAGGCTTTGCTAACAAAGAAAAATTAGGAATCCAGTGTCTACAGTACGACGTAATACCCCAAAACGCACGTACTTCTCTCTGTGTCGTAGGCACACTCATTTTCGCAATAGCTTGAATTCTCTCTGGGGTCAATTTCCTTCCCTCCTTCGATAAGAGGTGACCTAAGTAGGTTACTTCTTGTCGACAATATTGCAACTTGGAGAGAGAAACTTTGTGATGGAAATCAGACAAGTGGCGTAACAATGACAAGGTGGCTTCCCTACAAGTCTTTTCAGTATCAGCGGCAACTAACAAGTCATCAACATATTGGATAAGGGCTGCATCATCAGGAAATACCAACAGATCAAGTTGCGTCTTCAAAGCTTGGCTATAGATCGATGGACTCTTGCAATAGCCTTGAGGAGTGCGCTTAAAGCGGAAACTTCGTCCTCCTAAAGAGAATCCAAAGATGTCCCTACTTTCCATGGCAATCGGGATACTGAAGAAAGCATTCTTCAAGTCGATCACCGAAAACCATGTGGCTGTAGCCGGAATCAGAGTCAACAAGGCAGTGATATCAGGCACGACAGGAATTTGTGGAACAACAATCTTGTTCACTTTGTGAAGATCGATCACAAACCTGTATACAGGAGGCTGTGAAGAATCAGTTCTCTTCAAAACAGGCAAAACAGGACTATTGCACACATTACCTCTCGTTTCCTCAATGACACCCTTTTTGATCAGATCATAAATGATCGCTAAAAGTGCACGCTCACCATCACTCAAGATACGGTACTGTGGAATGCGCGGTAACTTAGCATTCACCTTCAATGTCACAACATATGGAGGAATCTCTAGTAGGCCCACATCATTCGGACCAGTAGCCCACAATGAATCAGGTAAAGACGACAATTCAGGTGGAAGTCTGTCTTTCGACATGTACATCGGAGAGATCACTCTCTCACCCAAGGTCAGATGTACTCCTAACGGAGAACAATACAACGTCGCATACAATCTCTTCAATAAATCCAATCCCAACAGATTCTCATTACAACCTGTAGTCAAAAGAAGGGGTGCTTCGAACTTACGAGGTCCAACAGAAAGAGACAATGGAGCAGAAATCGGATTTGTAACAGGGGCGCCAGAAAAACCTACAGAAACATTGTCAAAGCCAGACAAAGGTGCGCTAGGGAGTTTAGAGTGCATAATAGAACTCTTTGTAGCACCAGTATCTAGCAGAAAAGGTTCTGACACACCTGATGCAATCACTTCAACATAGGGTCCACTCCGATCTACTGGAACTGAAACAACTCCCTCTCTTTGTCCATGGCTGTTCTAGCAATCATCACCATGTACTTCGTCACCTTCAACATAGTAATCATCCATATAGTACTGTGCTGTCCTACCAGACGAACCTTGCTGTTGATCAAAACTATTCATCGAGTTCTGTGGAGGCAAAGAACGCACAATCTGTCCGCAACCTCTACCTCTAGGCGCCTGTTGAGCACCTCGATCTCTCATACCAGAAGCACCATTTGTGCGCTGTAACAAAACCGGACAACTATTTTTGAAATGACCCTCTTCTTTGCAATACGCACACTGATTAGGCCCATACGGGAAACGCTGTTGAGAAGACTCGTTCCTTTGCAAGTTTCTCGAATATTGCTGAGGTTGCTGATAATCACGCTGATTATTGGTACAGGGTGGATAAGCTTGTTGCAGAAGAACTTTAGTGTTCAATTCCTTAGTCTTCTTATCCGCTTTCTCTAACTCATCTTTGCGCCTATTTTCATAGTACTGGGCCGTAGCTAAAATCTGCGCTGACGTGGAAACGGCCCAAGCACTCTCGGAATCCTTCAACTTAGTGCACAACTCGGGAAGCAAATTATGCACGAACTTATCAACGAACAATCTCTGGCCACCCTCGGTAGCCATATCTTGACCCCTATGATCTACAAAAGTCTCTTCAAACCGCGTGAAAAAGTCAGACACAGTCTCGTCTTTCTTCTGCTTACAGGCAGACAACTTGTCCCAATTCACACGCACTTCGGGCATCAAAGTCTTCATATAATAAATAATCCTACCAGGGAGTTGAGCAATTAGATCTTCAGGCTTAGCACCTCCAACTTGTCTATAATTCGCAGCAACAATATTAACCCACGTATCACCCAATTCATTATCATGATCCGTATGTTGAATCACATTCCAGATAGGCTGTGGAACAACATTGCCAAACAACATGTATGTCTGCTAGATTCATGATGCACGAATCCACAGTTTGAGTGAGCTCTTTATAATATCCCGCCGGATTTTTGTGCGGATCAGGTAAAGTCTGGTTAATCGCTAAGACTTCAACACGCTTCCAAGGAACATGTACCCATACTCGCTGAAAGTGCGCAGGCGCAGCTTCAATATTCAACCCAGCATCAGCCTGAACTGCTTCCTTCCACACCGGAGGAACCTCGCGCATCGGATACTGACGCGCTTTTCTCCTAACTGACTGATCAGGCTCAAACAATCGCTCAGAAGGAGCATTATTACGGAATGACAACAACGTCGCAATCGCTCTCTCAATGTCGAGAAGACTCACAATGGTCCCTTTCGCAAACTCGGAACGCACTCGATACAATTCTTCGGGGGCCTTACCTACTTCATCAATCCATTGTTCTTGGAGGAACACACACATCATCTCAAAGACGTACCGTTGCTTTGGTGCTTTCCATTGCCGGAAAACATCCATAACACCCTCAAGATCATACTGAGAAGTATACGTAACCCATCTACGTGGCTTATGATCCAAAACTGTACGCTCATCTGTATCAGGCAATTGACTACGTGATTGTCTATGCTCATTCACAGGAGACAAGCCCAATTGTCCCAACAAAGGAGAAAAGAAACCAGAAACAGCAGCAGTCATTCGCTGTCTCGTAGAAGGAGAAGATGGAAGAATAAGAGAAGATGAAACAATAGTAGAAGAATCCAAAGTCGGAACAGACGGAACATTATAGGCGTAGGAGTAGCAGACAAAGGGGAAGGCAAAGTTGGTGGCCCCTGAGGAGGCTGCGCCAAAGGAACAGTAGCCAACGGAAGAGAAGCTGGCTGTGGAGGAATTACAGGTGGCACAGCAACCGGAGGTTGCACAGCCACAACTGGTGCCGGTGGTGCCGAATCACTCTGTGCATAAGGGGGTGGCGAACTCAATAGATGAGACATTAAAGGATCTTTAGCAAGATCTTTCTGTTCTTCCTGCTCTTTAGGCGGCAAAACTGGGTAGCATCTATCTACCGCTAACTTCTTAACTCTTAGCATCTGCTCGCTCTCTTGCTCTTCCTCATTATCTCTATATGCAATAGCAGCTTGCACCATTGACATACCTCATTCTCGTTTATTTTTCTTCGCTAATTTAATTTCTTTCTGTTTGGCTTCTTTGCATCATATGCGGAAAGAGTCAAACATTGCCGGCCGGGCTTTCTTCTTGAACAACTTCACTTCGAGATTATCTTAAATCTCAGCTTCAAAACTACCGTAACGGGGCCACTGTAGGACACCGTCTTTCCTCGTATACTTCAACCAAATCTCATTATAGCTAATAGGGCCCACACCATGCTTCACGTATAATTCATATGTAGGAGTTCCAATCGGAGGAACCGGACACGAATCCTCTAATCGGGAATCCTTAGAACAACCACAACTAAACAACTTTCCAAGTCTGCTAAGACCAGGCATCTTTGCTCACTAGTCTAGCTTCAAACAACAAGGGAAATCTCAAAACGATAGTCTCGTGAATACACGAGTCCCTTGGCTTTGGGGCCTGCAGGTACCAAATCAAAGCGATCCACTAAAGGGATACCAAAACAAACTAAGGACTAGGAGACGCTCCACTCATACTTAACTGAAATGTCAATGGCGTCACCAGAAGACCCGTCAATCGTCTCGCTCTACAAACGTCTAAGGCTCCAAGACAGGGTGACAGTCAGGGCAGCAGTCCTTCGTAGCCGTTGGAAAGCGGGGAACCTCGCAGCAAAGACTTTCGGACCACGACGACATACAGGGGTCGATGGAATGGTTGGCCTTCCTCCAGAATTTTCACACGAAGCTCTCCACTATCTTCGGGCTTGGACCGGTACTGCTGAAGTTGCCCTACGTTGGGCGCCAATGGAAGGACCGGGTTTTAGAACCCAGCGGCGTCAGGGAAAACGCCTGATGCCTTCGTGTTCCCCTGCCTTGGCAAACAGAGACACGGAACACTTCTTGCTGACGTCAAAGACCAAAGTTTATTGGCTGCAACCAGGGACAGAGGTCTACGAAGCACAACACGAGTGGTTCGCTAGAGACTGCACAAATTCAATGAGCAGAGCATGGTCTTTTATGCCAAAAATCAAGCCTCAGGCAACATTCCAAATTAGCATTGGGTTCATACAAACTGACCAATCGCAGAGTGACATTTTGAAAATAGTGTATGATGACAATCCCACTTTCCGTTGTCCAGCCCACCAGAAATGACCAAGCACATTCCAATATTCTTGTTCGCTCAGGCCGGACAAACCCATCATAAAATCCTTAACCCAAATCAGTGATTATGTCATAAAGGAAGGAGCAGAAGCAGATTGGAAGTGAGATAGAAAGGTGGGTGCAGTGTACCGTAAACTCTGGCATGTCCTGCTCTTTGATCTTTATCTGACCAGCTGCTTAACAAGGAACTGGCTCAGCGAGGTCAGCCTTGGGCAAGGGAGTCAGTTCGGCCAGGTCACTCAGAAGTCAGCTAAGGTGTACGTGTCCCATGGACTCGTTCGGCCGCAGTCATCGGCCTATGTGAGGGCAACCACACAAAATGGCTGCCGTACACAAAATGGAATCCGAGGGTTCAAACGAAATCCCTAAATACGTAATGTTCTCATTGATCGATTAATACGAAAACACTCGTACACACTACACTCGTCATTTGCGGTCTGCTGACACCAAAATCGTCTATTTCCGACGATCTTTATTGAACGGGTTCGGAACCACCGAACCTCACTCACAAACCACGGAACCACACCTAACCTCCTCACGTGTGCCCGCCTCAAGAGAAAACAAGGACCCCGCCTCCTGGAAACCCAGTGTCCCAATGGGCAGCCGCAATGACTCCTTGCCGCCTTGCACCGTAGCCTGCATCAAAGCTTTCCCACCCATAGAGGCCTGTCCCTCCCTAGGGGCACTAAAAGCCAAGCCTTCACTCCCACTTGACACCGTTCTCATCTGCCACCCCGAGGGGGCCACCGTGGGCAAAGCTGTGGGATACACAAAGGACAACGAAGGGGAAGGGCTCAGAACATAATTCTGCCCATTCCCTGTGAGCAGCTGCGCTCCCCCCTGCCACACCATAACAGCGTGTGCTGTTCCCTGTAAATGAGCGTGGCCCTGCAGCTGACAGTGCCTCACAGCTGCTGCTTCAGCACTCTGCGCCCACCTCCCCCTCCCACCACTCAAACCCCTTACAGCATGCCGGCCCAGGGCACCTCCCCGTAGCCTCCCAGCCTGGCCTAATGACCGCCCCCTCCTCTCGCCCACCTTAGAATGACGGGCGCCCACAGCAAAGCCGGCTGCACCTCGTACATTGCATGCACACTTAAGTGCTCCTGAAGCTGAAATGTGGCAGCCAACATTTTCACAGCATACCCACACTGTTTGTGGTAACAGTTGCAGATGTATACCGGTCATAACTATGGTCTGGGCAATTAAATAAAGGGCAAGAAGTTTTGGAAAGAAATTGATGCATGTTTATATCAGTATCAATGAGGGTAACTTAGTCAAATTATGTGCACCATTCTGAATCATGTCATTTAAATCACCATCTGTGATGTTTTCTTTTCGAATTGGAGGATGTTTAAAGTCCCCTGTGGACCTAGTTCCCAGACAGGTAGTCCTCTGTTTTGTTTATACAGAAAAATCATTTCTATGGTTATTATGCATGCTCTAAATAGGTATTCTTTACCTTGAATTTGGCAAGATGTTGTTCCCAAATACTTTTCTCATCCATGTAGTTTCTTTCCAATACCTATATAGCCTTGTATAGCAAGATCTTTTAATAAACCAATGCCCTGATGGCGAGTTTGGTGGTCCGTGGACCGCAGTACCCACGGTCGCAGCCCGACTGCCTCAAGGTCTGTGGTCCGACCGCTGTATTACGAGATGGTCGTATTGCCTTAGCAAAGACTGTTGCTCAACTGCTGACACCGTCAACCATCTCCGACTGTGGCAGCCACGGAATGGGCCAATGAGTCTGTGGAATGCTCGGATTACTAGTGAAACCGCCGGCCCAATTACGGGTTGCATTACAGCCAGCTTGACCTTGGAAGTCCAAACACCACATCTGGGATGGTGAAAAGGGAAGGGATATAATGACGAAATTCACCTCTACTTACCTCTACATGCCTTCTGCCATCATGGATCCCATCAGACACATCCTGCCACTGTTGCACCTGCTCGACCATGTCCAAAACCCTCTCCATCATGGACAAAATCAGCGGTAAGTCATACAGCGACCAGTTTCCATAGACTCCTCAGCAAAACGATGCCCTGTCATGGACCAGGCAAGGGAGTTGAGATCCCTAAGTATTTACATGTTTACAGTACCCCTGTTTGGGATTGCTCCATAAGGCTAATAAAAAATACATCTGTAGGATTCCCTCCTAGGCCAATACACTGGTACTGCACATGCACACTGTACACAAATGGACATGTGTTTGCATATGATATTCAGTGATGGCGATGTGTACATTATTTGGGGTTTCACAACATCACCTTCTCATCAAAATCACACCTATCAATCTCTGTCACAAATATATTTTACCCATTATCACTTGTCTGCAATGTCACTACTGATGGTCACTGTTCATGCACCTTACCATTTCTCAAGTGTTGTTAAAGTGAGTTTGAAGTGGCTACAACTACTATGAGGCCCTCTCACTCCAACTCTAACCAAGATGCTAAACTTCTTTAGCCCCTTGTCACCTGTCTGCCATGTTACAACTGATCTTCACTAATCATGAAGGTTACTATTTGTGCAGCGCTGGTACAGTGGCATTGAAGTGACTAAAACTTCCATGAGGCCCTGTGACTGGAACTCTAACCAAGGTGCTAGAATCCGTTTGCCCCCTTCTCTCTTGTTTGCCATGTCACTACCGAGGTTCACAAGTCATGCAGGTTACTATTTGTCAAGTGGTGGTAAAGTGACGTTAAAGTGACAACAACTACCATGAGGCCCTCTCACTCCAACTCAATACCAAGATGCTAGACTCCTATGCCCCTTCTAACTTGTCAGCCATGTTACAACTGATCTCTTCACTCATCATGCAGGCTACTATTTGTCTAGTATTGGTAAAGTGAGATTGAAGTGACTACAACTACCATGAGGCCAATTCACTCCAACTCTAACCAAGATCCTATAGTGAATGTGACACCATCACATTGCACACCTCCCAGGTCCTGTTTTGTTAACAAAGAAACATCTGTATGGATGTGTCATGAAAGTCAAACACCCCTTCTCTGCTGCAACTCTAGATTTTGCTCTCACATCACCCACATGAATGACAATGTTAGCTAATGGGATTACAGAGAATCAGTGTGAGAACCATTCTAACGGCACAATGGAAACACTCTGCAGGACTGCTATGCCTATCAGGGGGAATCCCGAAAGGCTGGGGCCATAAGGTATAGTACATTTTGCACATGTCTGAGAAACTCGGTGTGCACTGGACCTGGGAACTGAAGTATATCAGGGAGAAATAATAGAATAACCAAGTACCATGCATATGTAGGGAATGGGTATGTGCAACTCATGAAAGCAAACCGCACGAGCAGCATGTGGCACACATCTAGATGTAGTAGCTGTAAGGTACACATTGCAAAACGGACACATGTCCATGCAGAACTCCACAAAGGTATGACGAGTTGACACCCTTCGTGTGTGGCAACACAAATATTTAACTTCAACACAGCAAACACATATCCTACCTACATTATAGGGAGAAGTGCAACCTAAATGACATTGAAAGTGGCCAGGCCAAGCTTAAATACTTACCATATAACCTGTCACCCAACTCAATGTATGCCCCATTTGGATGTCATCCCACAAAGTAGCCCATCCACCATTTCCGCTTGTCCTGTGTACTCCTGCACTGGCTCCAAGGGCACATCATACAAATCACTTCCACTGGATCAGCAATCAGGGATGAAACAAACACAACTGTACTCACACATCACTTACTATACAATAGCATCAAATAGAAAAGTAATGGCAGGACCAATGACTTCAAAATTAGGAAAAGTTTTATTGAATGGATGAACAACATCGGGAAAAACAAAGGGCAAGGGCTAGTTCATATCAGCACACTGTGCCATAGCACAAGACTGTGGTAGCAAACTTGCCCTTACTGACACTGCCAGGAACCTCCTTACGAAGGGGCATCCATTGGGCATAGCAGACACCTTGAAGATGGTAGGAGGGGGGTGGGCGCACACTGCCTCACACTCCAACACTCAGTTTGCCCCAATACATCATAATCAATGCAGTGCATGATAACACTTTCTTCGGTGTCAGGCTTTAGTTTTTCACCCTTATTGGTGCAGCCAGTGCTGTGTATATGTAGACACGTGTTTCAGGATAATTGTCCTTCTTCAGTAGAGAGCAACACTTTTTTGGGGGTGCTGGAGACGCTGCCCAAAGTCTTCTCAAGTCTCAGTACCACTCGATGGGCGCAGGTGCATCAACCAGAGCTCGACAGCTCGTTAGCTCAAGGGAGCCTTTTGAAATAGGAGGGGGGTGGGCGCACACTACCTCACGCTCCAGCACTCAGTTTGCCCCGATGCATCATACTAAATGCAGTGCATGATAACACTTTCTTAGGTGTCAGGCTTTAGTTTTTCACCGTTATTGGTGCAGCCAGTGCTGTGTATCTCTAGACACGTGTTTCAGAATAATTGTCCTTCTTCAGTAGAGAGCAACACTTTTTTGGGGGTGCTGGAGACGCTGCCCAAAGTCTTCTCAAGTCTCAGTACCACTCGATGGGCGCAGGTGCATCAACCAGAGCTCGACAGCTCGTTAGCTCAAGGGAGCCTTTTGAAATAGGAGGGGGGTGGGCGCACACTACCTCACGCTCCAGAACTCAGTTTGCCCCGATGCATCATACTAAATGCAGTGCATGATAACACTTTCTTCGGTGTCAGGCTTTAGTTTTTCACCCTTATTGGTGCAGCCAGTGCTGTGTATCTCTAGACACGTGTTTCAGGATAATTGTCCTTCTTCAGTAGAGAGCAACACTTTTTTGGGGGTGCTGGAGACGCTGCCCAAAGTCTTCTCAGGTCTCAGTACCACTCGCTGGGCGCAGGTGCATCAACCAGAGTTCGTCAGCTCGTTAGCTCAAGGGAGACTTTTCAAATAGGAGGGGGGTGGGCGCACACTGCCTCACACTCCAGCAATCAGTTCGCTCCGATGCATCATAATAAATGCAGTGCATGATAACACTTTCTTAAATGTCAGGCTTTAGTTTTTCACCCTTGTTGGTGCAGCCAGTGCTGTATATTTCTAGACACGTGTTTCAGGATAATTGTCCTTCTTCAGTAGAGAGCAACACTATTTTGGGGGGTGCTGGATATGCTGCCCAAAGTCTTCTCAGGTCTCAGTACTACTCGCTGGGCGCAGGTGCATCAACCAGAGCTCGTCAGCTCGTTAGCTCGTTAGCTCGTTAGCTCAAGGGAGACTTTTCAAATAGGAGGGGGGTGGGCGCACACTGCCTCACACTCCAGCACTCAGTTCACCCCGATGCATCATAATAAATGCAGTGCATGATAACACTTTCTTAAATGTCAGGCTTTAGTTTTTCACCCTTGTTGTTGCAGCCAGTGTTGTGTATCTCTAGACACGTGTTTCAGGATAATTGTCCTTCTTCAGTAGAGAGCAACACTATTTTGGTGGGTGCTGTATATGCTGCCCAAAGTCTTCTCAGGTCTCAGTACCACTCGCTGGGCGCAGGTGCATCAACCAGAGTTCGTCAGCTATTTAGCTCAAGGGAGCCTTTTTAAATAGGAGGGGGGTGGGCGCACTCTGCCTCACACTCCAGCACTCAGTTTGCCCCGATGCATCATAATAAATGCAGTGCATGATAACACTTTCTTCGGTGTCAGGCTTTATGCACTGTATGCTGTGTTGGTGTCTGTTCTGTGGGTGACAGTGAGCACTTGCCCTTTTTTGGTGGTAGTGATGTGGATGTGCTGGGTGTTGTGGAGGGGTCTGTTGCTATTGCTGTGGTGTTTGTGGGTATGGTTGTGCATGTGGAGGGGTCAGGGAGTATTGCTGTGGTGTCTGCGGGCATGGTTGTGTCTGTGGAGGGGTCAGTGTGTGTTGGTGTGGGATCTGTGAGTATAGGTGTGTCTATGAAGGGGTCAGTGTGTGTTGATGTGGTGTCTTTGGGTATGGGAGTGTCTGTTGAGAGCTCTGTATGTATTGCTGTGGCGCCTGTGGGTATGCCGGGTTGGTAAGGGAGGTGAGTACCAGCTGTGTGCATGTATGTTTGAGTTTTGTTGAACTGTTGCATTTGTGGGTGGTGCTTGTGTCTGATGAAGTGCGCATGCTTAGGTGTGTGTGTGATTTGGATAGGAACAGGATTAGGGAATAGGGCATATGGAAGGGGCAGGATGGAAGATTGGGATGGGTTGAGGGCTGCATAGGGAAGGAAGCCAGAGCCTGAAAAGATCTCTGTAAGCCAGACAGGGCAGTGTAAATGCCTTCCAGGTAGGCAACCATCTGGTCAACTGGTTGCCTTGCTCCTGGATGGGATTTCAGGACTGCAGTCTGAGCCACAGAGAAGCTCTTCAAGAGGTCAATAACTTCTCACTCAGGTCAGCGGGGCTAACAGGGGCAGGGGCTGAGGTGCCTGGAACAAAGGATATGGTTGCCCTTTTAGGGGAGCGGGAATGCCCAACTTGTGGGGGGGGGGGGGCAACAGGGAGAGTGGTGATGGAACTGGTGGTGATGGACAAGGATGAAGGTCAAACTAATCCTGTTGGGTCCGCCACCACTTGGGAGTGTATAACGGTGTATGACTCTGATGATGATGAGCTTGAGCTACTGTCCTCCGGGGCATTCTTCACACCCTCCTGGTCAATGGGTCCCTCCGTGTCTGACATCTCATGCCTGGAACCGCTGTGACCAGCTGTGTCCACACTGATGTTAGCCCCTTCTCCTTCACTTGCCCTGGATGTATCTGAAATGACATGTAACATGGGATTATTGCAACTGTGTTTCCACACCTAACCATCACAAATCAAATCAACAGAAAACATTGGTTAAGTCCATATATCACACCACCGTCATGGTTTCCTCATAGGCTTCAGATTTGGCATGAGTACATGCATGCATGCTAAATGACCTGCAAAAAGTTGGATCCCCTCGTGTCAGTACCCCAGACAGGCCCAAATGCATTCATGGAATTGTCTACACTCCATCCTTATGTCTATACTTGGATAGTCGATTCCGTTGCATACTTTGGCACTTGCTGTATACCATTGCAAAAAGATGTAACCAAATAGGATGGATCCAAGTTTAAAATTTACAAAATTCTCACACAAGGCCTGGTGTCAAGAAAATCTATCTATTACTCATTACTCATAACACATATTGAAGTCATGAAGGTCAAGTTGAACATCAATGTACCATCAATTAATGTTGTGGCAGACATCCTATCACATGCAAATCTCAATGCACACTGATGACACTTTGCACTCCAAATTACATCATATGTCCACTACCTGAAAAGTCAAACAAAAACTGTACACATGTAGTTTAGCTATGTATCACATTTAAGAGATAAAGTTCCTATAAAACATTGAGGTCCCAACATTTGGGAGATAGATACTCTGAATTCACAGAGCACAATACTCCATATAGCCATATGAACATTTCCAATCCTGCTTTGTACAGGTGATGACGCCAATCATAAATTGTATATCCACAAGCCAGTACACATTTGAAGGTTTTGGGTGTCCCTGAACATCTATGACATGAAGATGTGGGATCACTACAGTCCCAAGGGACAGGCACATCACACCACTCTTTGGTAGTGCATACTCAGATTGCCTTGAAAGGATCAGAGTAAAGACTCACATATGATCCCTACAGTTCTACATTTCACTCCCTCATGCATGTCACCAGTCAGTGAATGAGTGTTTTGAAACTCCACTGAAGATGAAACATCAAATGGCAAATGCATACTGGCCAATATGTTGGTACTAATGCTGATAGCACCAGTGATGTTTGCACTCTTAATTCACTGTATGACCAGTACTTATCAATGGGAACTGTTGTACTGTCACTTAATGTGCTGTGCACTCTAGGTCATCACATGAAATAGGGCCACCATCACATGAGAGACAGGACAGTAGTGAGGGCACATCACTCCTCACACAAGCAAGATAAGATGCCTGTGTGGTACAATTGTCACCCAGATTTACTGAAAACATAAGATGATTACTCACTTCACTTAGCCAGGTTTCTACACAAAAGGAGAGCATTGGATGTGGACAGGACACTGCTGTGTTCCAGATCAGAAAGACAATAGTCAGGGCACAGCGTCATGCACCTACTACAACATTTACACTAATAATGACTTCTCTTGTGTGTGGCACATGGGCCACCATCAATATGGTTGGTGAAACGCCTATCTGTAACACTCAAAGTTGGCAATATGGCCTGTATGACTCTGGCCAGGCCTCACTCCCAGTAGCTGCTTTTGGGCCCTCAACTGCCTATCAAGGGCCTGGTAGGCCATTGTCAGTAAGCGGGCACTAGGGGGGTCAGGGTCCTATCTGCGCCCTTTTCACGTTGGGAGGACTTTCCGAGCTGGACCTCTGTGATCTTCCGTGTCCAGCACCAAAGGTCCTCCCACCTCTTTCTGCAGTGGGCACTGTGGGTTGGTACCTCAAAGGCGATGGCTCTCCAAATGGCCTTCTGATGGGTGCTGACCTGTATGGATGCAATAGATGTAGAAACAGATTTTAAATGGAAGTTTAAGGATATACTTATGGTTGATACACAATTTTTAAACAACTAGCAAAAACATTCGAGTTAAAAAATTACATGTGTCCATGTCACATGCTAAGCACAACTAAAGCATGGATACACACTTTTGTGGTCATCTGATGACTAACCTCAACCCTGGTCATGACCTACACTAACTGAGCCAGCCAACTAACATCATGTAGGCCAGGCCCATCCTACATGGAATGTGATATGAGGTACCATGACACACAACCTACCATTTGGGGCTTATGATGGGTAAACTACCTGTGCATGACTGTCCAGACACCTTAACTGCCAGGCCCATTGCATTGATGCGTATGGTCCATAGAGGCAAGAGTATGCACAACATCCTAAGACTAAGGTCACAAGGTAAGGGCTGGTATGCGTGACTCAGAGCTACCGCTCTGGGGGCTGTGTAGACATGTGGGCTACTTATATCAGTATCCTAGTATGTCATAATCAGTTTGTGTTGTTTGTACTGCCATCACAGGACACACCTTTTGCCATACATGCCACTGTAACAGTGACGACAATCAACATAACATTGTATGTGTAGTGTGATAGGGAATATTGTAGCCAAGCAGATGATTCGCATTTCTACATCTATTCAAAAGTAACTCACTATCTACACTGTCAATGTCTCTGATGTGCAATAGGCCTGCACAGTGTAAGCAACACTATTAGAGCAGTGTCTACAGACCTATGTGAGTAAGGGGACAGTCAGTAGTGACAGACACACATTGACACTGTGAGTCAATGGAAAGAAGTATCAGGTCAGGGTGTCACCTCAGTCACCATGCCTCATATTGTCCATGTAACAGCTATCAGGTTTATAAGTGGGACAGATAACTCTTCCTGGGAACATCCCTGAATCAGCAGGTCTACAAGGACATTACTCTGTGCATCAGTTCTCCTGCCACAGTCAGGTCCTGCTCTCTGCAGGCTGAGGGTACTTATCCCACATGAACCTCACATTTCTATCAAATCAATACAGAAAAGTGAAACTTCTGCCCATTTCATATATAATTTGCATTATTCAAAAAATCTAACACAAAATTAAATTAAAGAGTTTCTTGTTGTAGCAGTGTTATTTAATCACACTGAACATGTATCTCAGTCATAGGAAACATTCAAAATAGCATTTGGAGTGCCCGATCGTGAGGTGACGCAATGGATAAGGAAAAGTGAAAGGTTTGAGTAAAGGTAGTGGGATACGTGACAGTTAGACGACGAGTTATACAATTTTGCTATTCATTCGGCATTACATTTCATAGCCAAATAGTACAACAAATGGAAATATTCATGTAAGTTGTTACACAGCCATAAAATACAACAAATCACAGTAGATCAGGTACTGCGGATAGTATGGCATCAAGGTGATGTCGACGTTTCGACCCCTGTGTATGCGTAAGCTTCTAAGAGCCTTGCTAGCGGGGTCTTTCTCAGGACTGGCGTGTGCATGAAGTGGAAACGGCACCTAAGGGTGTAATATAAATGTGTTGAAAATTAAACTGTCACTAACTAAAAAACATTACACGTGAAGAAGGGTTCAGTAAAGACCGTATTTACTGTGGTTAAAACCTGGAAGTCCTTCCATGAGGTTCAAGTGTGGGTTGGTGGACCCAAAGGCTCCAGGAACTTATAGTTGGGAGAGAGCAAACACCACCTGCAATATCAAGGCGTCGGTCAATTAACCTATCTATAGCGAAAGTGGTAAGTATATACATGAAATCCATAGTAATCTTAGAATTAAGGCGTGGCCCTCATAGGTCCAAAATTCAATAAACAGAAAGGATCCATGGTATCTATATTACACTGTCCATTACTTATGGAAGGTGCCTGAAATGGCTGTGATCTAAAAGGAACGACACAGTGAACATGAATATTAAAAAAACCAACACTTCAGGGTCGAGTTTCTCTTACATTGACAAAACACTTTAAATTATCGTTATAGTCCGTATTTCTGTCCCCACCGACATATTTAAACCCTCTAGTGTGGAAAAATGAGGGAAAACGTCAAGCCGACAGAGTTTGAAAAAGGGGAGCATGACTCACCGCGTCCGCCGGTTGAGTTCACAACGGGAAAATGAATGTTTGCCACGGTGCTGTATCTGCAGAGTTAAAGCAGAGAACATCACCTTCATAAGTCATCAAAGGACGTAATCTAAAGCCACCAGGCTAACTAAGGGAATAGGTCGTAAACTCACGGCTACTCTTGTGGCCTCCTCCTCTCAGATCGGAAAATGAAAACACAGGCCGGTCACCTAGGTTGATTTAAAAGGCCCGCCGTCTGCCGAAAAACGCCGCGCGACGTCTCGCATATGCAGACACTGAATGCCTCTGCCTGATTAAGTGGGGTGGAGAAAAGACTCCGCTATATCTCACTGTCCGTGGTGTGTGGATTATCATGTGTCAAGGCGCACATAATATGAATAACATTGTCAACATAAACAAATAGAATCCAATCTTTTAGACTCTGGGTGTATCCTCCGCAGTGGGGAACACCTTTCTTGTTTTTAGGTCCCCTCACACACCAACAGAACCCTTGGTGTCATGCTTCATCATCGGGGTCATCGTACCCCTCTACGGGGTACGGCGTGCTGCGACCTACGGATACGTGGGAGCACTTGATAGACTATGTGTGGTGTTAGTGAGGGTTTTTTTTAATATATGTGAGTGTATTGTGGGGTTTGGGAAATAGTGAAAATTTAAAAAGAACCTGGCTCGTGGGGTGACTAAAAAATATTTAATAAGCCCCCGGATATAGTATAGATTAATTTATTTTCCAGACGTTCGAGTCGAGCAACTCTGTCATGCAGAGTAAAGTCAATATTAGGTGCATGGGCGGAGAGAAAATGGTTTGTAGGGTCCTGAAGTAGTTGATTGATATATTCCTCCGTGTATGACAGAGTTTCACTCTCTACCATTTTGATCAAAGGAGATAAATCGCTATAAGAAACCTCGCAGGCGTGCACCTGCTCCTTAATAGTTATATTAAAGGGTGAATCCAAAATCACTGGGACCTGGGTATGAGACAATATACTAAACAGTGGTCCCAGTAATCTAACATCAGAAGGTGTTAGTAAAACATGATGATTTGCATAATTCAAAAAATCAAACAAAAAATTAAATTAAAGAGTGTCTTGTTGTAGCAGTGTTATTTAATCACACTGAACATGTATCTCAGTCATAGAAAACATTTGGAGTGCCCGATCGTGAGGTGACACAAGGGATAAGGAAAAGTGAAAGGTTTGAGTGAAGGCAGTGGGATACGTGACAGTTAGACGACGAGTTATACAATTTTGCTATTTATTCGGCATAAAATTTCATAGCCAAATAGTACGACAAATGGAAATATTCATGTAAGTGTTTACACAGTCATATAATACAACAAATCACAGTAGATCAGGTACTGTTGATAGTATGGCATCAAGGTAGTGTCGACATTTTGACCCCTGTGTATGCGTATGCTCCCTTGAGCCTTGCTATTGGGGTCTTTCTCAGGACTGGCATGTGCGTGAAGTGGAAAGGGCACCTAAGGATGTAATATAAATGTGTTGAAAATTAAACTGTCACTAACTAAAAAACATTACACTTGAAGAAGGGTCCAGTAAAGACCGTATTTACTGTGGTTAAAACCTGGAAATCCTCCCATGAGGTTCAAGTGAGAGTTGGTGGGCCCAAAGGCTCCAGTAACTTATAGTTGGGAGAGAGCAAACACCACTAAGCATGGGCGGAAAATCCGTTACGCTCGCGGATTTTGCGGATTTTCGGGAAATCCGCAATCCGCGAGATTTGCGAATTTCCCGCAAAATCCGCAAATTCGCACGCAGCGGATTTTTTTTGCGGCGCGCGGCGTTGGTGATACAATTTTTGCGGCGCGCGGCGTTTATCATCGTTTGCGGGTTGTTTTTCTCGATAGTTTGCGAGTGCTGCGCCATTTTGGATCTTGCTGTGTGATCCCGCGGGAATTGGCGAGCGCGATTACGTCATCGCGGCTTGCCAGCGATAGTTTGTCAACGCGAGTACGGTGAGATCACGTCTCGCGGTACTTCGCAATTGCGAGATTTGAGATGCGGCGAGCAGCAAGAATCTCGCACAAGCGAAAATATAAAATTTGCAATTCTGCACAAGAAATCCACCAGCAAGCAGCATAAACCTTCTTGAAATGATGATTTTTATCTGAATAACTCCTTAGGTTGACATTTGCCTGCACTTTTTTAGCGAGGAGTCCATTTTGGGGAGGGGGGTGGGAGGAAGGAAGTGCCCCACAGTCTTCAACTTCCTGTTCCTGTTCAGCAGGCTCCTCCCAGTGCTTTGTCCATCTCCTGGTCACTTTTCATTTGGATCTGGAGCTGGAAGGATTACTTTTTGTGGATGCTGCTGGATATTTGGATTTGAGGCCTTTTTGACTTTCTTTGGATCACTGTTGGATTAGAAATTTTACAAGTAAGTTTGATTGGGGCATTACAGTTGCTGCAACTAAAATTTTGGAATTTTCGATTTTTGGGCTGTTTTGGGGCCTTTTGCCCAGGGGTACTCAGTGGTGGGTGGACTGAGTCTTTCTGTGGGTTGTCTTGAACTTAAACATCATGGAGGCCATGGATGGATTGGGATTGTGCTGATTTTTCAGTGATTTTCGTTTTTTGGGGCTGTACTTGTGGCCTTTTCACCAGGGGTATTTGAGTCTAGCATGGGCCTAGTCTTTCTGTAGGTTGTCTTGAATTTAAACATCATGGAGGGCATGGATGGATTGGGATTGTGCTGATTTTTCAGTCATTTTCGTTTTTTGGGCCTGTACTTGTGGCCTTTTCACCAGGGGTATTTGAGTCTAGCATGGGCCTAGTCTTTCTGTGGGCTGTCTTGAACTTAAACATCATGGAGGGCATGGATGGAATGGGATTGTGCTGATTTTGCAGTGTTTTTCGATTTTTGGGGGTGTTCATGGGGAGGGACAGGCCATGTGGCTGGTGGCCATTTTGAGTGCAGCTACAGGCACTGGCCATGTGCTGGCAGGCAAGTGGCCATTTTGAATGCAGGCTTTGTTGTTAGGCCTGCAACCATTTTGCCTACTTTTCAACCTTTATTTATGCCCAGGGGTAGTGAGTCTTGCATGGGCCTAGTCTTTCTGTGGGTTGTCTTGAATTTAAACATCATGGAGGGCATGGATGGATTGGGATTGTGCTGATTTTTCAGTGATTTTCGTTTTTTGGGCCTGTACTTGTGGCCTTTTCACCAGGGGTATTTGAGTCTAGCATGGGCCTAGTCTTTCTGTAGGTTGTCTTGAATTTAAACAACATGTAGGGCATGGATGGATTGGGATTGTGCTGATTTTTCAGTGATTTTCGTTTTTTGGGGCTGTACTTGTGGCCTTTTCACCAGGGGTATTTGAGTCTAGCATGGGCCTAGTCTTTCTGTGGGCTATCTTGAACTTAAACATCATGGAGGGCATGGATGGAATGGGATTGTGCTGATTTTGCAGTGTTTTTCGATTTTTGGGGGTGTTCATGGGGAGGGACAGGCCATGTGGCTGGTGGCCATTTTGAGTGCAGCTACAGGCACTGGCCATGTGCTGGCAGGCAAGTGGCCATTTTGAATGCAGGCTTTGTTGTTAGGCCTGCAACCATTTTGCCTACTTTTCAACCTTTATTTATGCCCAGGGGTAGTGAGTCTTGCATGGGCCTAGTCTTTCTGTGGGTTGTCTTGAATTTAAACATCATGGAGGGCATGGATGGATTGGGATTGTGCTGATTTTGCAGTGTTTTTCGATTTTTGGGGGTGTTCATGGGGAGGGACAGGCCATATGGCTGGTGGCCATTTTGAGTGCAGCTACAGGCACTGGCCATGTGCTGGCAGGCAAGTGGCCATTTTGAATGCAGGCTTTGTTGTTAGGCCTGCAACCCTTTTGCCTACTTTTCAACCTTTATTTATGCCCAGGGGTAGTGAGTCTTGCATGGGCCTAGTCTTTCTGTGGGTTGTCTTGAATTTAAACATCATGGAGGGCATGGATGGATTGGGATTGTGCTGATTTTTCAGTGATTTTCGTTTTTTGGGCCTGTACTTGTGGCCTTTTCACCAGGGGTATTTGAGTCTAGCATGGGCCTAGTCTTTCTGTAGGTTGTCTTGAATTTAAACATCATGGAGGGCATGGATGGATTGGGATTGTGCTGATTTTTCAGTGATTTTCGTTTTTTGGGGCTGTACTTGTGGCCTTTTCACCAGGGGTATTTGAGTCTAGCATGGGCCTAGTCTTTCTGTGGGCTGTCTTGAACTTAAACATCATGGAGGGCATGGATGGCATGGGATTGTACTGATTTTGCAGTGTTTTTCGATTTTTGGGGGTGTTCATGGGGAGGGACAGGCCATGTGGCTGGTGGCCATTTTGAGTGCAGCTACAGGCACTGGCCATGTGCTGGCAGGCAAGTGGCCATTTTGAATGCAGGCTTTGTTGTTAGGCCTGCAACCATTTTGCCTACTTTTCAACCTTTATTTATGCCCAGGGGTAGTGAGTCTTGCATGGGCCTAGTCTTTCTGTGGGTTGTCTTGAATTTAAACATCATGGAGGGCATGGATGGATTGGGATTGTGCTGATTTTGCAGTGTTTTTCGATTTTTGGGGGTGTTCATGGGGAGGGACAGGCCATGTGGCTGGTGGCCATTTTGAGTGCAGCTACAGGCACTGGCCATGTGCTGGCAGGCAAGTGGCCATTTTGAATGCAGGCTTTGTTGTTAGGCCTGCAACCATTTTGCCTACTTTTCAACCTTTATTTATGCCCAGGGGTAGTGAGTCTTGCATGGGCCTAGTCTTTCTGTGGGTTGTCTTGAATTTAAACATCATGGAGGGCATGGATGGATTGGGATTGTGCTGATTTTTCAGTGATTTTCGTTTTTTGGGCCTGTACTTGTGGCCTTTTCACCAGGGGTATTTGAGTCTAGCATGGGCCTAGTCTTTCTGTAGGTTGTCTTGAATTTAAACATCATGGAGGGCATGGATGGATTGGGATTGTGCTGATTTTCAGTGATTTTCGTTTTTTGGGGCTGTACTTGTGGCCTTTTCACCAGGGGTATTTGAGTCTAGCATGGGCCTAGTCTTTCTGTGGGCTGTCTTGAACTTAAACATCATGGAGGGCATGGATGGAATGGGATTGTGCTGATTTTGCATTGTTTTTCGATTTTTTTTGTGCTGTATAACTGAACTGATGTTCCTCTGTCTTCCATTGTTTTTAGGTGCACAAGACTCAAGAGAACCACCAGTGCCAGGAAGAAGTCCTGCAGCGGTGTGTGTGTGCAGCATAACGTCACGCGACGTCACTTCTGGCCTCAGACAACTCTACAATTCGTGCAACTGCGGCCTGCTGTCTGACCTGCTCTGAAGAAGATGGCCCCAAAAAAAGGTCTCCGTCGCTCCTCTAGCAAGGAAGTTGCTAGTAAGGAGCAGAAGAAGCAAGTTACCAAGGAGGCTGGTGTGCCAACCGCCACGTTTTTTGGGAGCAAAAAAAAAAGTACGCCTGCAGCAGCAGGATCTGCTGGGGACCAAGCTGGGAGCAGCACCCCTGCTCCATTGGGTTCAGTGCCTCCACCACCACGCCAACTTAAGTCAAAGCACTTGAGTGCTTCAGAGGCAGTCAGTGCACTTCTCCAATCACCATCGACCAGTGATGTTGGCTCATCGCAAGAAAGTAGCAGCAATGTCCCTGAATCAACACAGGTTGTTGTAACTCATCTGACAAGTGTTGAACAACCACAGCCGCAACAACAACATGTGCAAGTAGTACAAGCCCAAGTACATGTGGAAGGAGAGGCAGCGCAAGGAGATGCGCAAGCAGAGGTGCATGGAGGGTCACAAGTGCCCACAATAGTTGTTCCTCCCGAAGTAGGGGCACATCAGGAAATTGACAATCAGACCGAGGTATCATTTGAGGAAGCCACTCCTCCTGCAAGGAAAAGATCAAGGGGGGTGTCTACATCTTCTTCAAGCTCACCTCCTACTGATGATCTGGATGATGAATGGGTACCACAACGGCAGCCTGAGAGTGAGGCACACCATGATCTGACAAAGATACCTAAGCGTAAAAGGAAGGTCGTCGAAAAACTCATACCTATGGAGTGTGATGAGGCTCAACAAGAAGTGACAGATACTGCTGGTGATGAAGCCTCTCACGATGACGACGAGCCAGTCATCACAAAGGTCACTGCAGCCCCACCGGGCATGCAGCAAAGAGACATTTTGACCCTATCCCGAGAAGCTGCTGAGCGTGATGATGATGTCGACGAGGAGGCAATGGAAATGGAAACACAACAATCATTAGATTTGGAGTTAAGTAGTACACCAACACCTACCGCTTCCATATTTCTTCCTCGCAAGAAGGTACCCACCTCGACCTCAATTTGTGGTGGTGAAAGTGCAAAACATACTGAAGTTCGGCAATCCACATCCTCCACTTCATCTGGCATTAGCAGCAGGACCACCACCACCAGTATCGCCGCCTCCTCCGGCCCCCAAAGACATTTCAAGTCCACAGTTTGGGACTTCTTTAGTGTTTCCACAAAAAAGGAAAACCTCGCCATTTGTAGCATTTGTAAGTTAGCAGTTAGTCGTGGTAAGTTTGGTTCCAACTATGGTACCGGAGGCCAGAGAGGTCATCTTGAAAGAAAGCACGCTGTCCAATGGTTTGCGCACCTACAGGTGATCAAGGAAGCCCGAATTGCACGTAATGAAAACGTTGATTTTTCATCTGATGATGACGAGGAGGAAGAAGACGATTCAAACACTTCACTTACAACCAGTACCCCTGTCAGCAGCACACCCCATGTGAGGCACACTAAGAGTGTGGGAGAGAGTGAGACATCAATGCGGAAAAGTTCATCAGTGAGCATAACTGGGTCGAAGATATCATCATCATCCCGTAAATCCTTGGTCCAGGGCAACATTAAAAAGATGTTGTTTACAGAAGCGCAATATGAACGCAACCACCCACTGACGCGTCTGTATAACACTAAGCTGGCTAAAATGCTAGCTCTGGACCTTCTCCCTTTTTCTTTTGTAGAAGGGGTTGGTTTTCTAGAATTAGTGGCAGCGCTCTGCCCTAAATGGAAGGTTCCTAGCCGGTTCTATTTTGCCCGAGTTGCGGTTCCAGCACTACATGAAGATGTTCTGAAGGTGATTGGGGCAGCTTTGCAGAAGAGTGCTGTTCACACTATACATCTGACAACAGACATGTGGACCAGTGGCGCAGGCGCTGATTACATGTGCATCACTGCACACTGGGTCTCTTTTTCAGGGGCTAAAGCAAAGCTAAACGCAGGTGTTGACGCGGACATTGTTTTTAAAGCTGCTCGCAAACATGCAACACTAGCCATGTTTGGTTTGGAGAAACGTCACACAGCAGAAAACATTTTGCATGTCTTTAACACAAAGGTCCTTAACTGGCTGTCCCCACTAAAACGCCAGGTTGGTTATGTTTCCACGGACAATGGCGCCAATATAGTTAAGGCCATGAGAGACGGTTACTATTTCAGAGTGCCGTGTTTGGCGCACTGTATAAACCTGGTTGTCCAAAAATTCTTGGGTAATAAAGGCAGTGCAGCGTACAGTGTATTGGACACCTGCCGAAAAATGTGCAACCATTTCAGCCATTCTTTTAAGGCCCGGAAGCAGCTGAGGAGCCTGCTATATCAACGTAAAATGCCAGTGAAAGCACTAATCCAGGAGGTGGTAACACGTTGGAACTCAACCTTCTACATGCTTGAGCGTCTGTATGAGCAGTATACGGAACTCGATCAATATTTCCTTACAGAGGGTACAGAGGAGCTGAGGATGGGTGCGGCGCAATGGAACATAGTTCAAAGCCTGCCACGCATGCTTCGTGCTTTTGAGTTCTTCACGCGTGCAGTCAGCAAGGAGGACTCTAATTTGGGAAAAGCTATCCCATTGTTGTACATGCTGGAGGACCAACTGAAGGAGGTGTGTTCTGTGTTTGAAAAAGATGACAAAAACCAAGACTCTTTGCTTCTGGCTGAGAAATTATTAGAGCTCCTACAAGGTGATGAACGTCTTAAAAAGATCCACTCAGAACAGCATTACATTTGTGCTACTATTCTGGATCCACGCTACAAAAAGGCGCTGGCAGGCCAAGCATTCTTTCCTTTTGATGATGAACATGTTCCAAAGTACAAACGTTGGCTAGCCTTGTCAGCCAAGAGGTTTGAAACAGAACGGCTGAAAATTGAAGGAAATGGCAGTACATCAGCAGGCCACCCCCAGTCAAAACAATCCACTTCTGCACCTGTGGCTGTGGCACAAGTGACCTCTCAGCCGTTAAAGACACCGGCAACCGGATCATCTGCACGAGACACAACAGAAACATTGGAGGCTGAAGAGGATTGGCTTGCTCTGCGTGGGTTTGGTTCTCAAAAGGTCAGAGGCACAGCAAGAGCTAAGCAAAGTGGAGGAACCTTTGATGAGGACCTTGAGTCGATGGTGAAGGACTATCTGAATGACTCAACAGAGGTCTATGTTAATTCTGACCCATTGGCGTATTGGCATGGGAAAAAAGAATTGTGGCCACAGCTCACCAACCTGGCTTTAAACTACTTGTCTTGCCCACTCGCAAGTGTGTCTTCTGAACGGGTTTTCAGTGCTGCTGGTGGCATTGTAACTCCCAAACGGAGCCGCCTCTCGCCCAAAAATGTGGAGAGGTTAACAATGATCAAGATGAATCAGCACCTCATACCACCAGATTTCAGAGTACGAGAAAGCGTGCCGGATGAAGAGGAGGTGGCCAGCAACATAGATGAGGGAATTTCTACTCTGTCAGGTGACACTGAGCTCACCCTGCCTGAATTCGCAGAGTATGATGACGAAGCCTTATTCTTATTCCTAGACCGTGATACCGAGCCCTGAAAATGAGACAACGAATCAATAACTTTCTTTTTCATCCTTATTCACTTTTATTCCTGTGTGTCTGTCTTTCTTTGTTGTGCACAGTTAATATATTTCAAACTTTAATCAGATAATCACAAAATCAAGCCCATCAGCAGAACTGTCTTCACTGGTTTGCTAATTGATTTGAAGTTGCCGCAGTCTGCATTCCTCAGGTTCACAAGTTCAGAAGAACATGCTCCTCTATCCTCCTCCTCCAGACTCCTATTTCCATCAAACCAGAGGGCTGGTTTACGCCCAATGAAGAAAGACTCAGCACTTGTGGGGGTGTTGTTGTACCTCTTTGCAGGTGAGTTGACGGCTCTGGGGCCATTGCTGGGAAGCTCTAATACCGGATAAAAGTGTTTTGGACCAAATCCCAGGCGGAAATTTTTTTGTGTTTTTGATGACTTGCTTGCCTTTGAGGTGCTCTTAGGGGGGGTTCCGTCTGTTTGTGGGTCAGTTTCGTGGTCTGGGAGCACTGCTGGGACACTCTAATCTTGATTGCATTTGCTTTTCAGGAAATCCGTTGTGGCAACCCCGACTTATGGCCTAGCTACGCAGCGCGTTTGGACCGAAGGCCGAGAAATATTGCAAGTATGAGATTTTGCTTTTGGCCTGTTTGGGGGTGTTATGCTTCTTGGCGGGTGGGTTGGCGGGTCTTGGGGCATTCCTGGGAAGGTCTAATACCGGGTAGAAGTGGTTGGGACAAAATTTAGGCCGATTTTGTTTTGGCTATTTCTGATATTTTGCTCAATGTAGCCTTTTCGGGGGCCTGTTTGGGGGGCTTCCTGGTGTTTGTGGGTGAGTTTCGTGGTCTGGGAGCACTGCTGGGACACTCTAATCTTGATTGCATTTGCTTTTCAGGAAATCCGTCGTGGCAACCCCGACTTATGGCCTAGCTACGCAGCGCGTTTGGACCGAAGGCCGAGAAATATTGCAAGTATGAGATTTTGCTTTTGGCCTGTTTGGGGGTGTTATGCTTCTTGGCGGGTGGGTTGGCGGGTCTTGGGGCATTCCTGGGATGGTCTAATACCGGGTAGAAGTGGTTGGGACAAAATCCAGGCCGATTTTTTTTTGGCTATTTCTGACATTTTGCTCAATGTAGCGTTTTCGGGGGCCTGTTTGGGGGGCTTCCTGGTGTTTGTGGGTGTGTTTCGGGGTCTGGGCTCACTGCTGGCAATATATACTTTACTTTGCAAGAGGTTTGAAGCAAATCCATGGTGGCAGAGGGGAGTTAGGGCCTAGCTGCAGAGCGCGCGCGGAGTGATTTGGGAAATTTGTGAAAAATTGACTAAGTCCCCATTTTTGTACTTTTGCTCTTTGGCTGTTTGGGGGTCTTCTACTCGTTTTCTCCTGGGTTGACGGCTCTGGGGCCATTGCTGGGAAGCTCTAATACCGGATAAAAGTGTTTTGGACCAAATCCCAGGCGGAAATTTTTTTGTGTTTTTGATGACTTTCTTGCCTTTGAGGTGCTCTTAGGGGGGGTTCCGTCTGTTTGTGGGTGAGTTTCGTGGTCTGGGAGCACTGCTGGGACACTCTAATCTTGATTGCATTTGCTTTTCAGGAAATCCGTCGTGGCAACCCCGACTTATGGCCTAGCTACGCAGCGCGTTTGGACCGAAGGCCGAGAAATATTGCAAGTATGAGATTTTGCTTTTGGCCTGTTTGGGGGTGTTATGCTTCTTGGCGGGTGGGTTGGCGGGTCTTGGGGCATTCCTGGGAAGGTCTAATACCGGGTAGAAGTGGTTGGGACAAAATCCAGGCCGATTTTTTATTGGCTATTTCTGACATTTTGCTCAATGTAGCCTTTTCGGGGGCCTGTTTGGGGGGCTTCCTGGTGTTTGTGGGTGAGTTTCGGGGTCTGGGAGCACTGCTGGGACACTCTAATCTTGATTGCATTTGCTTTTCAGGAAATCCGTCGTGGCAACCCCGACTTATGGCCTAGCTACGCAGCGCGTTTGGACCGAAGGCCGAGAAATATTGCAAGTATGAGATTTTGCTTTTGGCCTGTTTGGGGGTGTTATGCTTCTTGGCGGGTGGGTTGGCGGGTCTTGGGGCATTCCTGGGAAGGTCTAATACCGGGTAGAAGTGGTTGGGACAAAATCCAGGCCGATTTTTTATTGGCTATTTCTGACATTTTGCTCAATGTAGCCTTTTCGGGGGCCTGTTTGGGGGGCTTCCTGGTGTTTGTGGGTGAGTTTCGGGGTCTGGGAGCACTGCTGGGACACTCTAATCTTGATTGCATTTGCTTTTCAGGAAATCCGTCGTGGCAACCCCGACTTATGGCCTAGCTACGCAGCGCGTTTGGACCGAAGGCCGAGAAATATTGCAAGTATGAGATTTTGCTTTTGGCCTGTTTGGGGGTGTTATGCTTCTTGGCGGGTGGGTTGGCGGGTCTTGGGGCATTCCTGGGAAGGTCTAATACCGGGTAGAAGTGGTTGGGACAAAATCCAGGCCGATTTTATTTTGGCTATTTCTGACATTTTGCTCAATGTAGCCTTTTCGGGGGCCTGTTTGGGGGGCTTCCTGGTGTTTGTGGGTGAGTTTCGGGGTCTGGGAGCACTGCTGGGACACTCTAATCTTGATTGCATTTGCTTTTCAGGAAATCCGTCGTGGCAACTCCGACTTATGGCCTAGCTACGCAGCGCGTTTGGACCGAAGGCCGAGAAATATTGCAAGTATGAGATTTTGCTTTTGGCCTGTTTGGGGGTGTTATGCTTCTTGGCGGGTGGGTTGGCGGGTCTTGGGGCATTCCTGGGAAGGTCTAATACCTGGTAGAAGTGGTTGGGACAAAATCCAGGCGGAAAAGCCTTTTGGCACTTTTTGTAACTTAGGGTTCGTTAGGGTTAGCCCTAGCAGCAGGATTGCATGTGTTTCGGGGTGTTCTAGATTTTTGCAACTGAGTTCTGGGGTCTTAGAGCACTCGTGAGAATGTGTAATTTTGGTTGCAACTTCATTTGAAGAAAATCCATGGTGGGGAAGGGGGGATTTGGCATAGTTAAAGAAAGCCTTTGCCACTATTCTTAACTTAGGGTTCGTTAGGGTTAGCAGTATTTCTATTGCATGTGTTTCAGTGGGGGGGATTTCGAGTCTTGGAGCGATGCTGGCTATGGCTACTTTTGCTTGGTTGCTTGCAAGTGGTTTGAATGCAATCCACGGTGGGTAAGGGGTAATTAGGAAGGGGGTACTTCGGCCTACTTTTACTTTCAAAGTAAGTTTTGTCACCAGTTTTCTGCTAGGCCTCGTTTTTTGAGATTTGATTGGGGGTCTTCTACATTTTTGCGACTGGCTTTAGTAAGGGTCTGGGTGGGAGCACTGCTAGGAAGATCTAATTTTGTTCTAAAACACAGTTTACAGTACACCTAGCTTGAGGGGAAAGATCCGCTACATTAATTTGCCCATACTTATTTATCCTTCAAAAGGTGACTCAGACAGAGTACGCACTTTCAAAAATATTGTACTGTCTACTAGGAAAATCAAATTGTGACTTTTTGCACTCCACACCCTACATACCTTATATTTATTTATCAGTGGTGTTGTAATATTATATCACTTCCTGTTTTTCGTTGAATAATTACAGGCCGGGTTTCAGTCTCTGTAATGGGGAAAAAAGGATGGAGTCAGGCTTCACAGTAGCGAGCCACAATTCAGCATCAGGCAGGCAGTGGACAGGGTGTCTTCTGGTGACCAACATCGATGGACGAAGCGTCGGCTGCAATGGAGGAGTGCCGCTAATAAGAGGATTTTTTTTCTGCAGGCAACTTACTTACCACTTCCAACAGGACAACTACAAACACATAGATACAGTATCCCTTGCCTTTTTCTCTGACTGTGACTGCATTTCTTGGATATCTCTCTGCTTCTAAATTGATCCCTTAACACATCACTTAGTCCACTCCACTATCACATCTGCACCACACATAGTCATTTGTAAGTGCTCCTACGTAATTCGCAAGTCGCAGCACGCCCCAGCCCGTAGAGGACTGGGATGGCCCCAATGATGAAGCATGTCACCAAGGGGCAACCCTGGTGAGTGAGGGGACACCTAGAAAAAAAGCAATTTCTCCTTTTCTATCTACTATACCTTCCAGACCAACCCCATTGAGTGTTGTTGTGAATGGATTTATAGTGACCAGCAAGGCTCTCGGGTATCTGCCTACAGAGACCTTATGTTGAATATCGTTATCAATAATTCCACACAGGCCCTGTACTGTCGCATTCTTTCTTCCACAGTTGTCGAAAGTACTACTTACTTTTCACTGACATGCATGCAGTAGTGCATGCACTTTCAAAGATTGATGGATAGGTTTGTACCCAAAGAATTGTTTATGTTCAATTGTTTGTCTATGCTGTGCTTTTTTTTACAGGGTGTCTTCTGGTGACCAACATCGATGGACGAAGCGTCGGCTGCAATGGAGGAGTGCCGCTAATAAGAGGATTTTTTTTCTGCAGGCAACTTACTTACCACTTCCAACAGGACAACTACAACCACATAGATACAGTATCCCTTGCCTTTTTCTCTGACTGTGACTGCATTTCTTGGATCTCTCTCTGCTTCTAAATTGATCCCTTAACACATCACTTAGTCCACTCCACTATCACATCTGCACCACACATAGGGGGTCATTAGGATCGCGGACGGACTTGAGTCCGTCCGCGACCCCAGAGCATGAGGGAACGTCCGCATGGGCTGCGGCGTTCCCTCTGTGCAGATTAGGATGTGACCGCCAGGGTGGCGGTCACATCCTCTGTTTTTAACATTGCTGCGGGTGGAGCTTCAAGCTGCACCCGCAGCAATGTTAAAAATGCATGCACAGCATTTGCGTGCACAAAGCGGCAGGCACCGCGCGGTGCCTGCTGCATTGTGCACGCAAATGCAGGGGGGTACCATAGGTACCCCCCATGTGCACCCCCCACTACACCTAGGGGGCCTGCAATGGGCCCCTGCAGTGCAGTTACACATGCTTTTCCACGGCGGAAAAGCCGCCGCGGAAAAGCATGTTTCCATGCACATCCTAATCTGGCTGAAGGTGTCTAAGAGACACCTTCACCATTTTAGTGCTTTTCCGCCGCGGTTGTAAGCCAGCCGCGGCGGAAAAGCTGCGGACCTAAATCATGACCCACCAGCCATCCTAATGTGGCGGTGGGTCCTGGTGGGTCCGCAGAGGATTTTCCGCATCCTCCGGGCCGGCGGTGGCTTCCGCCGGCCCGGAGGATGCGGAAAATCCTCCATCCTAATGACCCCCATAGTCATTTGTAAGTGCTCCTACGTAATTCGCAAGTCGCAGCACGCCCCAGCCCGTAGAGGACTGGGATGGCCCCAATGATGAAGCATGTCACCAAGGGGCAACCCTGGTGAGTGAGGGGACACCTAGAAAAAAAGCAATTTCTCCTTTTCTATCTACTATACCTTCCAGACCAACCCCATTGAGTGTTGTTGTGAATGGATTTATAGTGACCAGCAAGGCTCTCGGGTATCTGCCTACAGAGACCTTATGTTGAATATCGTTATCAATAATTCCACACAGGCCCTGTACTGTCGCATTCTTTCTTCCACAGTTGTCGAAAGTACTACTTACTTTTCACTGACATGCATGCAGTAGTGCATGCACTTTCAAAGATTGATGGATAGGTTTGTACCCAAAGAATTGTTTATGTTCAATTGTTTGTCTATGCTGTGCTTTTTTTCTTGTCTCCCAAAACCTTTACCAAAAACCCCCGTACCCATCCATTTTTCAAACCCTAACCCTCTTCCCCCGGGCTGTGTGGTTTTGACTGATGTGTGACTAAATTACAGCAATAAATCCACACACTTGCTGGGGAGGATAAGGTGATAGCAACAGGCTGGTGAAGAAATCCGAGGATATATTCTTACTCTGCTTGACAAAGACCCATGGCTAATGTCAAAGAACTGCAACCGAATTAGTAGTTATACTTTACCATTTGTTAGGCTACAATGTGGCACTGTTCTAGTGTACTTCTGTCACCTGCTATATTCTCAGTTGTACTGTTGAATTGCTCAGGAGGACAAACCAGATTTAATTTTCTTTTTTTTCATAGGCATGCAACTGCCACTGTGTTATTCGCTGTTTCCCGTGGAGCCAGCCCTGGGTCTAGCCCTACTTTCAAACACAAATTACAGGTAAGATAAGCGTTTGGTGGTTTGGGGGTATAATGGAGTATTAGTAGGAGAGACGAGAGACTGACGGTAGTACTACTAAAGTCCTAGGACTCTTGGATTCACTTCACTTACTCTGTGAGAGGCACTTAGTGTTGAAAACATTTGGGCATTTACACTTAAAGGAAGAAAATGGAACTAAACTTTCAGGAAAACAAAGTCACTGTTAAACCCCCACCCACCAGGCAAGCAGTAAGAAACGGGTATGCTCAGATAAAGTTTGAAAAAGTATATTTATATCCCTAACAAAATAATCTCCCGCAAGACCCTCCCTAACCCCAACGATTGTCCTTCAAAAGTCCCCAAAAACCCAATTCCCAATTCCCACCCCCCAACAGTCTCTAAAAAAGGGGCAAGGGACACTATGGGTGGATGCTGTCTACTTTTTGGGCCAGGGCATCATGCTCCTGGCGGAGCAAGGCGTGCTCTACGCGGAGCCCCTCCAACTGGTTTGAAAAGTGGTGGAGCTCCTGCTGGAGGCGGGACACCATCAGGGTACTGCGGCGCAGGCGTACCTTCAATGCCTTGCAGGTGCAACGGCTGTGAGAGGAAGCTGTTGTCCTTGCTACTCGGCGGTGGCGTTTGGCTTTGGCAGCCCGGCTCAGTCTGGGTGGACCACTGTGCTGGGTGGCACTGGCAGCCCGTGGGGGCACGGAGGCCGATGCAGACGACGTAGTTGTTGTGGTCGACTGCACACTTTCTTCGTCCTCCAGGGCCACCAGCCGCCGATATTCGGCCACAGTGGCATCGATCCTCCGTTGCCGGGCCGCTCTAGCCAGCTCCTTCCTCCTTGTTCGTTTGGAAGGAGAACCTATATGAAGAAAGAAAGACATAGTCTGTAACCAATGCTCTTTAAGATTAACTCAATCATTCAGCAGAAATTTGTGTTGCACTACAACTAGCTAATTGCAAGCGCATTACATAACTATTGAGGCCAGTATCTATCTAACCTCACACTTCTTCATCCTTGCTCTAACATTAGTGGGAGTTTAAGGAACAAATTCTACGAGCACTATGGACTTCCATTGGAGTCGACTATGAAAGTACACCAGTCTTATTCTTCTTCTTGTCTCTTGTTTAGGAAAATTGGTACGTTATCTTCTGCAAGCCGGCATAATGCCAGCGCAGTAAACTTGCACCCTAGAAAAAGAGACGCACGCCATGAGGAGTGACCTAGACTTGCGTTGCGTTACTGTACCCGTCCTGTACATGCAGGTGGTGAAGCTCTTACTTTTCTATTACGGGTGGCACTGAGAATACTCTGTTACAACTCAAGGGCTACTGCTTAATTAATTTAACTTTCACCCTACAGTGGAAATGAGTACTAGAAATGGAAAATTGAAGAAGATAAATAATCTGATTATCTATCACTTCACATGGGATGTTTTTGCTTATATATGGGATGACTTTAGGTGCTTTGCTTTTTATTGAGTGACCAGTGATACATCCACACATGAATGACTGAGTACTACTAAACTTATTAAGAGAGGTAGGGAGTGGCCACCGTAATAACCGGATCTATGCTGTGCTTGCAATACAAACTACTGCTACTATTGATGGTAGTATTTGGACAAAATTAAAACCTCTTTTCCTTGCCTTTCCTACACTGGAACGGACGTGCGGGTTCAGTGTTACATGCTCTTCAAAGTTACACTTAGTTCATCCACTGACCGTCTACTCTCTCTAGATCATGGGTACTCACAAACTTTCTCTCAGGGGCTAAATTTACAGTGTAGTTTGTGGCCGAGGGCCGCACAGGTGGGGGCGGAGTCAGAGGGGGCGGGGCTAAAGCAAAACGAAAACTTGTGACCATGAGGTTGCACACAGGTCCCTGCAGCAGATGCCTTCATCCACTGAGCCACCAGACCCAGCATTTACATACATCTCTCTCCCTCCTGCTCTCCCTCCTGCCCTACCTCTCCATCTCTCTCTCCCTCCTGCCCTCCCTCTCCCTCCCCCTCTGTCATCTCACTGTGTGTGTGTCTATCTGTGTCAGCCTTCAGCCCGGGTTGAGACCGCTTCCTCAACGCGCACACACAGACAACAACACCAAAGTACTTAACAGGTCTTTAAAAGACCATTAACATATTATTGAGGCTTTGTTTGTTGTAGCGCCCCTGCATCTCCACCCTGACAATCACTGCTTGCCCGGCCCCACAGAGCAGAGGCTTTGTTCTATTTCACCTCTTTGTGGCCTTGCATCTCCACTCTGCTCTGTGGGGGCCGGGGGAGCAGTGATTGTCAGAGTGGAGATGCAGGGGCGCTAACAGGTGAAATACAAAAAAGCCTCTGCTCTGTGGGGGCCGGGGGAGCAGTGATTGTCTGCAAGGTCTGCGCACCGCCAAGGAAGGCTTGCCGGGCCACCACCGGCCCGCGGGCCGTACTATGAGTACCCCTGCTCTAGATACACATATGCTATCTAAGAGTCAGATAGTAGCATGATCCAGGTATATGGACACATACAGTTTCTGTGTCACCCACCCAGGCTGTTGTCCTTCCACCCATCATTGCTTCATCATTCACCCAGCCATGCATCTCATATTCTTGCCTTCCCAGCTAGTCTTCAATCTCAATAAGTAAGGAATATATAAGAGCTTACCTCTGGCCGCCACCACCACCGTCTCAACTCTCACAGCCGCCGCCTCCTCCCCTGAAGAATTGCCCTCCGCCTCCGTGTCGAGCACCACCACCTCCACGCTGGCCCCGCCACCAGATGTTCCACCTACAAAGTACATTGAAGAATGTTAGAATAAAGCACTCACTAGTCTTTGGTCTAGGAATGAAGACATGTGAAAACAATGTAATTTGTGACTGTCTACTTTAAAGTTAAAAAAAATGTCCCTTTTTCCAGGAAAGGTTGTCTTGCTGCACTTTTTGGCACAACTGATGAAGGCTGGTTTTTTAACACGCACCATTTTTCTCCACACAGACAGAAGATGGACTTCTAACAACAAGATCAAGTTGAAACCAGGTGAGAGCTCGGCTCGACCACAAGAAATGTCTTCAATTAATCGTCAGCACTAACCACTTTTCCATTATCAGTTAAACGTTTAGTTTTATTATGACTTCATTTTAATAAATGTGTTTACTTTTAATAAACCTTTTAAACTTAAATACAATCTGTGTTTTTTGGTCCAGACTAGAGTGACTGAGCGAAAGGTTTTGCAATTTTTGCAAGCATGAGTCCAGATAGAACACTTCAAAAGACATTATGGACAATCCCAGAGGACTGCACTAAGTTGATAGAGCTATTGCTGACTAGAATCATGGGAGTTTCGCCAACCGTGCAATCTTAGTTAGCTACACAGACAGACTAATAAGAATAATCTAGTAATACCACAGGGAGTCATAGTAGAGGCAGGATAAGAATTTAGATACAGTCTACAAGAAGATCAAAGACAATTTTGAAAAAAGTCAAATGAGGAACGCTAGGAAAAATAGGTACTAGTCTAAAATGAAAACTTACTGGGGCCAGCAAAGGAGCACTCGCCTGCCCGATCCTGGCCCTGTTGAACAGCATCCGCCGCCTGCTGCTCCTGTGTCCTCCTCTCGCCCCTGGGGGGAGCTGACGTACAACATGAAAGAAAGAACAGAAAACATGGATGATTGTTGCTTGTCAATGTTAACTAAATCAAACATTTCAAAAGAACAATAACAAAATATTTCCGCGAAATTATATTGATTAGGGTTAGTTTTCATTTATTTGCGGACCTGTGACTTCGAAAGTCACGTAACTCACTAAACAAAGTACTGAAAGGTTCACCTAGGACTGGCAGGCAGCAGTCCGCAGGCAAGACGCAAAGTGACAGACAAACTCCATTGTGATTTCAGTCAGATCAGTGACAACACTAACAGTTGCCTGCTACATTACCAGTCATTTAAATAGTCAAACTATCAATCCACCGCCACTATTTTTCTTATTGTCAGGGGTACAAAGGAAGGGGCAGATTTAAGCCCCTTGCGGCTCTTTTGCTCCGTTCTTGCGTGACTTTTGTGACGCAGCAGCTAAACAAAAAAAGGCGCCATGGTGCGGCGTATAATATTATAACAACGTGACGCATTTGAGAGATGCATCCCGTTATAAAGCCCTGCGCCATCAGGGGGCGTTCCGGCGCAAGGGAGGGCATTCCTGCGCTGGAACACATCCTAAAAGTGGCTGAGGGAAATCTACAAAATTTCAATCAGTCACCTTTAGGACAATGATGCGTCACACAAACCCTGCACCTGCTTGAAGCAGACGTACGGCTTGACCCAGCATTGGGGAGATAGGGTACCCCAGAGCATTGCTGGAGCTGCGCCATTGTTGCGACGCAACTCCAGCAGTAAAGCTTCGGTGACATTTTGGGCCCATGGTGCGCCGCATTGCAAATACGGCGCACCATGTTTGGTGGTGGTAGCGGGCCGCACAATTAATGGCGCATCCCTGCTACTTTGCAGGGATGTGACGGTAATTGCAATTCTGCCCCTTAGGGGCATACTTACTTACGCGTTCTGGCGCATCTCCAGAGATGCGCCAGATCAAATGTGTCACGCAAAACTACCCTTGCGACACGGCAGATGCGCCTCATTTACAATGCGGCGCGCCCTGGCGCAAGGGTAGGCACTTGCGTGACGCATCTCGTCACGTAAGAGCGGCGCATCGCTGGAGTCACGTCGCCAATGCAATGCAACTCCAGTAATGCTCAGGGCCACCCAATACTTAACATGCTGTGTCAGTCCTTTCGCCTGCTTCAAGCAGGCATAAGGAATTGAATTGACGTAGCAGCGTCGCAGAAGTGCCTGCGTTAAATCTTGTAGATTTCACGCAGGCAATTTTGCGAGGCGCACAGCCGCCGGACCGCCCACCCTGCGTACTAGGAACGCACCCATTGTGGTGCAGGCCCATGGCTTTATAACGTGACGCATCTCCCTAGATGCGTCATGCTGTAAATGACTCGCAGGGATGCGGCACGTTTACGCCGCTGTTGCGTCACGCAAGGCAACGTAAACGTGGCGCAAGGGGCTTGTAAATGTAATCTGCCCCCTAGTGTCTAGCATTACGCAGTTCTGTAAAGTACACTCATACATAATAGTTACTCAGGCCAATGAGACCACGAAATAGAAAACAAATAAGCATAGTAGCAACGCCACTGAGAAGGAGAGCAGTGCACCTGAAATGCACAGAAGATTTTGAAATATAATTTAACTACAATGTAATCGTCATCAGCGGCATTATTGGCTTGCTCCATGTAAAAAACAAATATTTGCAATACAACAACACAGAGCAGGAGAAAACATCATAGTAGTGAGTGATGAAATGGCTACTACTACTCACCAAGCCCGGGGATCTCCAAGCCGAGCTGGTCCAGCAGGTCGCGCTCCCGGTCCAGGAGGTCCGTCCAGCGATGGGTGACCTGGCTGTAGGTGCGCTGGACCCCGTAGAGGTGGGATATGGCCCAGCACACCTTCTCCCACCGCTTCCGGCGCTCCCGCATGTTGTAGCCGCCGGCCGCGATCCTGCCGCCTCCCGCGATGGTCCTGGGCAGGCGGCGCTGGACGAAGTAGACCAGCGCGCCCACTTCCTCCGGGCTGAATATCTCCCGTCGCGTCACCTGCTCCCCCCTCAATCTCCCGCATGCTGTCCTGGCACTGGGTCCAGTACTACTCCCCGCCGCCGCTGCGGCCCTCAAGTGCCTGGGCAGCTTCACGGCGCCTGGCTTTGGCCATGGTCTGGGCAGGTAAGGTAGGAAGAAGTAGAAAATTAAGAAAGAATAGGATAGGGAAGAAGAAAAGAAAAGAGTTTAAAAAAGTAGTTTAAAAGTAAAGAAAAATAGCAGAAAAGACAAAAATATACAGCTAGGAAAAGAGAGGGATAGATAAGAAGCAAAATCGTAAAAAAAAAACTGAAAACAAGCAAAGGATGGCAAAGATACCAAGAGGATTAAACACCATGCCCAGACACAGGAAATGAATGAAAAACAAGATGGCAGGCGCCCGTTCACGAGCGCGAAAGTAAGTTCGCGCGAGATTTCCCTCGCGATCTCGTGCGAACCTCTAGATTTCCCTCGCGATCTTGTGCGAACCTCTACTCGCAATGCGCTTACTGCGCGAGATTATACATAGCGGGCGGAAACGGAAATACGTCACGCAAACAAAATGGCCGCGCCCGTACTCGACCTTGGGGTAAATTCGCGTGTTGCGCTGCAAGCGGCTCGCGAATACTGCAAAAAAACTCGCGAAACAACAAGCCGCAAAAAAATAAAAAGCTCATTCGCACGAATTGGCGGCTTCCGCGGTCGGTTTCGCACGACGCCGCGCCCCGCGAATAGCGCGAAAAAAATGAAAAACGATTTTAGCAAAAGCAATGAGCAGGTGCAAAAGGTCAACCTCATGATTTGTAACGATTCCCTGTAGTGCTTCCTGAGGGGGCCCTCCAGAATTCGGTTGCCTGCTTGCAACTATTGTGTGACCCTGCTCTGACCTTAACTGTATGCCACAAAGGTCCTGATTTACAGCTAAAGGAGCAGACAAGCAGGTGCCAGGCTGGAACTTCAAATTCTTTCAGTGACACATTAATTAGCCCCTAATTCATTATTGTCAGTTAGGGCAGGGCAGGTGTTGTTAATAAACTAACCCCAAATTAATTCATGTCAGTTCAAGCAGGGCAGGTGGGCTTGCTTTTCCCCCCCATCTTCTACAGTGATGATGAACCAGAGGGTGGCATTGATGTAACAGAGGGTGGCATGGGTCAAAGAGAGGGTGCCAGTGGTGAAACAGAGGGTGCTGGGAGGCTGTGATGATGAACCAGACGTAGAAACAACATAGTCGCGACCGTTGCGAGCCGACAAGTAAGTTCGCAATTGCGAACTAGTACCAAATCCTCGCGAACTGGCAGAAACACTTGCGAACACAAAAAAAATAAAAAATCCGCAAATTCGCGAGAATTCGCGGATTTTGCGGATTGCGAATTCGCAAATCCGCAAAATTCGCGAACGCGAGATTCGCAAAATTCGCCCATGCTTAAACACCACCTGCAATATCAAGGCGTCGGTCAATGAACCTATCTATAGTGAAAGTGGTAAGTATATACATGTAATCCGTAGTATATTTACTTAAGATTAAGGCATGGCCCTCATAGGTCCAAAATTCAATAAACAGAAAGGATCCTTGGAATCTACATCAATGAATCTGGGGATCTGATCAATCGCATGATGGAGAGAGGCTACCCGAGAAGGATGGTGAGAAGGGCACAGAAGAGAGTGTGGTTCAGTCCATGTGAAACCCTCCTTTCCCCCAAAGAGAAAAGAGATGCACAATCACAGAGAAGTAATGCGATAAAAAAGGCAATAAATCAGCATTGGAGCTGGTTTCAGACAACATCGATCAGCCAGATGGGCCCTTGCACTCATTCAATAAAGCAAAAAGTGTTAAGGACCATGCGGTCTGCTCCCTCCTTGACACATCAACGGATCAGACGATCCAATCTCTCTGGAACTTTCCCCCGTGAAGGGTCACCACAAATGTGGATATTGCAAAGCATGTCAGAGAACGATTGTCACAAAGAGCTTTTCTTACAAGCAACATATGATTGACCTGGTTTCTTTCACCAATTGCAACTCAATGAACTTGATTTAAGGAATCATCTGCCCAGGTGGACTCCTATACGTGGGCCAAACTCAACAGAAGATAAAAGCCCTGATTTTTGCAACACCAGAGCAGAATTCGGTTTTCTGTGCAGGGTGCGCCCCTGGTAGAACACTTTAACACAAAGGGACACACTCCAGACCAAATGCAATGGCTATAATAGAAAAAGCCAAACTCGGACCAAGAGGGGGTAATATGTCCTCTATTCTCAACATACGTGAATCCAAATGGATGATCCGTCTAAACACCATTGCCAATGGGCTAAACTAACTGGATTCGAGCCATGCACAACTATCATGCCTCACCCCAGAGTAAAAACCTCCTGAATACTGGCATTTCAGATTCATTGCATTTGACCAACTGTATAGGCCAATAACCGTTATTAATACCATACCTAACCTTGGTTTATGTCCTCTGTTGCAATCTTTTATGTAACCCAAATCTATCTAGTAAAACAATTACATGGCAACTGTGGTGGAGGGACACTACTATACGTTTAAATATCACAATTCTTTTGGTTTTTAGACTATGGCTTAAAGTACAATGATAAACACCCCTACGTAAAATGATAGGAATGCTATATTTTGTGTAGGTTTCTTAAAAACTGATTTATTTTACTTTGAAAAATATAATGTGTTTGTTCTGGCGTTTGTTGTTGGTAATACAATGGCTTGATGAAAGAGAATTTAACTGCTTTTTATGACTCCTACGCTCAGCAATAATATCACACCATCTTTAACACACAAGCAATATGTGCTAATAAAGCATGCCCTAATGTAATAGGCATTTACAACGTAATGATATTAATGTTTGCTGACGATGTTATTCATATTATGTGCGCCTTGACACATGATCATCCGCACACCACGGACAGTGAGATAGCGGAGTCTTTTCTCCACCCCACTTAGTCAGGTAGAGAGCGGTGAGTTTATGACCTATTCCCTTATTTACCCTGGCGGCTTAAGATTCCGTCCTTTGAAGACTGATGAAGGTGATGTTCTCTGCTTTAACTCTGCAGATACAGCACCCTGTCAAACCTTCATTTTCCCGACGTGAACTCAACCGGAGGACGCGGTGAGTCATGTTCCCCTTTTTTCAAACTCAGTCGGCTTGACGTTTTCCCTCATTGTTCCACACTAGAGGGTTTAAATATGTCAGCCGGGACAGAAATACGGACTATAACGATAATTTAGAGTGTTTTGTCAATATAAGAGAAACCACGACCCTGAAGTGTTGTTTTTTTAACATTCATGTTCGCTGTGTCGTTCCTTTTAGATCACAGCCATTTCAGGCACCTTCCACCAAGTAATGGACAGCGTAATATTGATGCCACAGATCCTTTCTGTTTATTCAATTTTGGACCTATGAGGGCCACGCCTTAATCCTAAGTAAGAATATTATGGATTCCATGTATATACTTACCATTTTCTCTATAGATAGGTTCATTGACCGACGCCTTGATATTGCAGGTGGTGTTTGCTCTCTCCCTACTATAAGTTCCTGGTGCCTTTGGGCCCACCAACCCTCACTTGAACCTCATGGGAGGACTTCCAGGTTTTAACCACGGTAAATACGGTCTTTACTGAACCCTTCTTCACGTGTAATTTTTTTAGTTAGTGACAGTTTAATTTTCAACACATTTATATTACACCCTTAGGTGTCCTTTCCACTTCACACACAGGCCAGTCCTGAGGAAGACCCCGCTAGCAAGGCTCTTAGGAACCTACGCATACACAGGGGTCGAAACGTCGACACTACCTTGATGCCATACTATCAACAGTACCTGATCTACTGTGATTTGTTGTATTATATGGCTGTGTAACAACTTACATGAACATTTCCATTTGTCGTACTATTTGGCTATGAAATGTTATGCCGAATGAATAGCAAAATTGTATAACTCGTCGTCTAACTGTCACGTATCCCACTACCTTCACTCAAACCTTTCACTTTTCCTTATCCCTTGCTTCACCTCACGATCGGGCACTCCAAATGTTTTCTATGACTGAGATACATGTTCAGTGTGATTAAATAACACTGCTACAACAAGAAACTCTTTAATTAAATTTTTTGTTTGATTTTTTGAATTATGCAAATCATCATGTTTTACTAACACCTTCTGATGTTAGATTACTGGGACCACTGTTTAGTATATTGTCTCATACCCAGGTCCCAGTGATTTTGGGTTCACCCTTTAATATAACTATTAAGGAGCAGGTGCACACCTGCGAGGTTTCTTATAGCGATTTATCTCCTTTGATCAAAATGATAGAGAGTGAAACTCTGTCATACACGAAGGAATATATCAATCAACTAGTTCAGGACCCTACAAACCAGTTTCTCTCCGCCCATACACCTAATATTGACTTTACTCTGAATGACAAAGTTGCTCGACTGGAACGTCTGGAAAATAAATTCATCCACACTCGCTTGCATGGCCACCTCCTGACCAAATACATGCAGTCAAACATAATACCTATTGGGATACAAATCAAGAACGAACCAGCCATATTCATTGACATACCGACATTAAAGGGAGGCTTTAGCTATGTTGCGAACAACGCCTCTCGACATTGGATGGTACTGGGGGTCGAAACCGCAGCTTAACAAGTTCAAGTACCAGAGAGATTGCTGCCCTCAAACAAGAAATTGCGGCTGATTCTACCCTAACCAATCCCAAGGAGGCTTTGGAACATCTGGGTAAAACTTTGAAGGATTTTGAAACAACTACCCAAAACAAAAAACTTGAGAAACGTTCAAAAGACATCCGTACCTATGATAAGAAGAATACCTACCCATACCTAAATGAAGATTATTACAAACAGGACAACTAGGGTTGTTTCTCCGGTGAGGGAGAGGTGGCTACCGGGGAAGAAGAAATTACACAACTTTTTCAGATTCACCCGTAAGCTCAAAAAGTGACAACGAATAACCAGGTCCCAGCTCGGGATACGGATATCGTGACAATTGGTTCCCACCTCAGGGATACCTTCCTTTTTTAGGGGAAGGTCAATGGAGACCCGCACAAGGTCGGGAGGCAATTGGCCCAGGGGGCCAGCAAAAGGACAACAACCTACCCAGACGAATTGAGAGAGAAGCCAGGGGAACATGTCGTAGCAGGTCCGCTTCCAACCAGAGAGCCATGGGGAAATATCGATGCGATGCAAGGTATACAGATGGTAGAAGAAAGACAGAAACCGGTGGTCAATATATCATCTTATACCCTGACTGAGGAGGAGAATAACATCCTCGCCAAAGGATTATCTTTTGTGCCTCCAACTTACCCTAACCACTTCAACGTTCGGATAGCATTGCACCGTTTTTTTCGCAAGATACGCCTTCGATACTTCTTTAAGGACTCCACAGCACCACAATCATTAACACACACTGGATTGAGAGTCCCGTCCACCTTTGCCCCGCCGGCCAGCGCAATGACAAACAGGATTCTGGTCTATGAAAGCATGGTACTTCGGGATGTGATAAACCTACTTTCGAAATACAAACACACCACTTCCAATGTGATGAAACTGGACAATGCACCCTTGACATCATTAAGGAATAACAAGGACATCGTCATCAAGTCTGCTGACAAGGGCGGGCAATTGTAATACAGGATACAACAACCTACAAGACAAAGATCATGAAACAACTACAGGATGGTGTTGGCTATTGCCAATTAAGATCTGATCTTTCCAAGGATATGGTTGATGAAATAGTAATACTGACCGCTGAAGCGCTGGCCAAAGGTTTCTTGATTAAACAGGAATTTGGCTATCCTAATCAAAAACACCAGAGACTACCAACGATTTATACATTGCCCAAAATACATAAGAGCATTTGTAATCCCCCAGGACAACCAATGATATCAGGATGTGGATCACTTTTGGAACCTCTATGTAGGTACATAGATTTCTTTTTATAACCAATTGCTGAGAAGACAGAAGCATACCACAGACATACCATGCAGACCATTTCCCTCATTGATGAGCAACCATTTGAGCCGAGAGACCAGCTACTGGTCACATGCGACTTCGTATCTTTATATACGAGTATACCACAGCTACGTGCTCTAGAAGTGATGACAACTGTCCTAAACCAATGCCCAGCACCAATGGCTGTACCTACTGAATTCATCATTGAGCTATGAGAAAGAACTTCTTCTTCCAGGGGCACTACTACGTGCAGACAAAGGGTGTGGCAATGGGCGCGGCCTTCGCCCCCGACCTGGCAATCATTTATATGGACAATTTTGAAAGGTCATTCATTTTTTACAACAACCTATTTAACTACCATATGGGGTTGTGGAAACGGTATATCAACGATATACTCATGATCTGGAATCGCGCTGGCCCTCTTCCACACTTGGCTCAATCAATGTGATCCAGGCATCCAATTCACAATACAACCCAGTAACGAGGAGATACCATTTCTGGACATTAAGATCTTCTGGGAAGAAAACAAGCTACGAACCACACTGTACAGAAAACCCTCGGAACGTAATTCGCTCTTGAGGTACAATAGTCACCACCCTCGAGGTCTAAGAGATAACCTGCCCATGGGCCAATTTTTGCGTATTTACAGAAATTGCTCCAAAAAAGAGGACTACATGATCGAATCTGGGGATCTGATCAATCGCCTGATTGAGAGAGGCTACCCGAGAAGGATGGTGAGAAGGGCACAGAAGAGAGTGTGGTTCAGTCCACTTGAAACCCTCCTTTCCCCCAAAGAGAAAAGAGATGCACAGTCACTGAGACTGATTTGCGTAACAACTTTTTCGACAAGAAGTAATGCGATAAAAATGGCAATTAATCAGCATTGGAGTCTGGTTTCAGACGACATTGATCAGCCAGACGTGCCCATGCACTCATTCAAGAAAGCAAAAAGTGTTAAGGACCATGTGGTCCGCTCCTTCCTTGAAACATCAACGGATCAGACGATCCAATCTCTCTGGAACCTTCCCCCCTGTGAAGGGTCACCACAAATGTGGATATTGCAAAGCATGTCAGAGAACGATTGTCACAAAGAGCTTTTCTTACAAGCAACAAATGATCGACCTGGTTTCTTTCACCAATTGCAACTCAATGAACTTGATCTATGGAATCATCTGCCCCTGTGGACTCCTATATGTGGGCCAAACTCAACAGAAGATAAAAGCCCAGATTTTTGCAACACCACAGCAGAATTCGGTGTTCTGTGCAGGGTGCGCCCCTGGTAGAACACTTTAACACAAGGGGACATACTCCAGACCAAATGCAATGGCTAGTAATAAAAAAAGCCAAACTCGGACCAAGAGGGGGTAATATGTCCTCCATTCTCAACATACATGAATCCAAATGGATGATCCGCCTAAACACCATTGCCAGTGGGCTTAACGAACTGGATTCGAGCCATGCACAACTATCATGCCTCACCCCAGAGTAAAAACCTCCTGAATACTGGCATTTCTGATTCATTGCATTTGACCAACTGTATAGGCCAATAACCATTATTTATACCATACCTAACCTTGGTTTATATCCTCAGTTGCATTCTTTTATGTAACCCAAATCTATCTAGTAATACAATTATATGGTAACTATGGTGGAGGGACACCACTATATGTTCAAATATCACAATTCCTTTGGTTTTTAGACTATGGCTTAAAGTACAATGATAAACATCCCTACGTAACATGATAGGAATGCGACATTTTGTGTAGGTTTCTAAAAAACAGATTTATTTTACTTTGAAAAATATAATGTGTTTGTTCTGGCATTTGTTGTTGGTAATACAATGGCTTGATGAAAGAGAGTTTATCTGCTTTTTATGACTCCTACGCTCAGCAATAATATCACACCATCTTTAACACACAAGCAATATGTGCTAATAAAGCATGCCCTAATGTAATAGGCATTTACAACGTAATGATATTAATGTTTGTTGACGATGTTATTCATATTATGTGCGCCTTGATACATGATCATCCACACACCACGGACAGTGAGATATCGGAGTCTTTTCTCCACACCACTTAGTCAGGTAGCGGCATCCAGCGTCTGCATACGCGAGACTCACACGGCGTTTTTCGGCAGACCGCGGGCCTTTTAAATCAACCTAGGGGCCCGGCCTGTGTTTTCATTTTCCGATCAGAGAGGAGGAGGTCACAAGAGTAGCGGTGAGTTTACGACCTATTCCCTTATTTACCCTGGCGGCTTAAGATTCCGTCCTTTGATGACTGATGAAGGTGATGTTCTCTGCTTTAACTCTGCAGATACAGCACCATGTCAAACCTTCATTTTCCCGACGTGAACTCAACCGGCGGACGCTGTGGTACTGAAAATTCTGGACCCGTGCTATAAACATCGTCGTACCATGACGATTTTGGTATCAGCAGACCGAGAATGAATAGAATACTATGCACAAGCATTTTCGTCATATTCGGGTGACGAAATCACCCTGAAATCAGAGTTTCCGTCCTGAACCCTCGGGTTCCATTTTGTGAACGGCAGCCATTTTGTGATTGCCCTCACATAGGCCAAATGACTAAGGCCAAAAACGAGTCTGAAGGACACGTACACCTTTGCTGACTCCTCTGCGACCTGGGCAAGCTGACTCCACTGCCTGAAGCCAAACCTGTTCGGCCAGTTCCTTTCCCAGTGGCCGAATGAGATTAGTATCAAGGCACAACATATCATAAACCTTTCATCGCACACAAACCATGCCTAATCTTACTCACACCTGTCCCTGTCTTCTTTCTTTATGACTTGCTTTACGAGGAGGAGGTGCCCGTTTTTATTTGGGGTCCGTCGATATCTGATGAAAATACTGGGCCTTGCCGGGTAATTGATTGTGGGCTGGACAAACTAAAATATGGGCTTGTCATCATGACTCTGCTTTTTCTTTGTAGTGAAAATATGTGAATGGTCAACTGTAAAATAAGGAATGTTTGCCTAAAGCATAAAATTTTGTATAAAAAGAGAAGGCTGGCTTTGTAAGATTGAGCAGTCTCCTGAGAATATACACCGTGTTGTACTTCTAGGATACCTGTTACTGGCTGCAGCCAATAAATACGATCTTTGACTTCACCAAGAAGACTCTGTGTTTCTGCAGTGAAGTAGTGTGGCTCACTGGTTAGAGGCGGCAGACCCGAGAGCAGAGGACGGCCCGGGACCAGGGTTCGATTCCCGGCGCGGCAGGTTTCTGGACCAGGGTCAGCGGACTCGATAATTCTCTCGCCTCGGTGCCCACTCTGATCAGCGATCACACTCGGCAACTCTGGGCATTAGCTTGCCTCATCTTCACTAACGGCCCCACCAGACCGCCGGGGATGCCTGGTCTCACCCTGGAGATACCCATTAAGGGACCATCTCTCAGGGAAGCCAGGAAGGGTTTCGCAGCGGTCGAAGCGCCTTGGGACCCTACGGGTAAGTAGTGCGCTATATAAATAAATGCCTATACATGTAGTCTAAAACAGGAAGGACTCGAAGTTTTAGGGTGTGTTCCCTGGCACCGCTGGGTTCCTAAAAATCCAGTACTTCAGTTGGCGCCCAACGAGGGGCGATATCAGCGGTACCGGTCCAAGCCAGAGGTTCGTGAGGAGCTTTGTGTGAAAATTCTGGAGGAAGGCCGCCACTTCATCGACCCCTGTATGTCGACGTGGTCCGAAAGTCTTTGCTGCGAGGTTCCCCGCTTCCCGACGGCTACGAAGGACTGCTGCCCTGACTATCGCCCTGTTTTGGACCCTTGATGATTGGTAGAGCGAAACGTTAGACGAGTCTTCTGGTGACGTCATCGATACCTCAGTTAAGTATGAGTGGAGCGTCTCCCAGTCCTTAGTTTGGTTCGTAGTTTTTGGGTATCCCCTTGGGATCACTTTAATTTGGAACTTGCAAGTACCAAAGCCGAGGGACTCGTGTATTTACGAGACTATCGTATTCGATAATCCTTTGAAGTTTGAAGCTAGACTAGAGAGCGAAGATGCCTGGTCTTCGCAGACTTGGAAATCTGTTTTGTCTTGGTTGTAATAGGGATTCCCGATTGGAGGACTCGTGTCCGGTTCCTCCGATTGGAACTCCAACCTATGAACTTTATGTGAAACATGGTGTAGGCCCCATCGCATATAATGAAGTATGGATCCGATACACCAGGAAAGATGGTGTTTTAAAATAGCCCCAATATGGTAGTTTTGACGCGGAAATTTTGGATAATCTAGAGGTTAAACTTTTTAAGAAGAAAGCCCGGCCGGCAATGTTTGACTCTTTTCGCATATGGCGCAAAGAAGCCAAACAGAGAGAAATGAAATTAGCAAAGAAAAATAAACGAGAACGAGGTATGTCGATGGTACAAGCTGCTGTTGCGTTTAGGGATAATGAGGAAGAGCAAGAAAGCGAACAGATGCTTAGGGTGAAGAAGTTAGCGGTAGATAGATGCTACCCAGTTTTGCCGCGTAAAGAACAGGAAGAAAAGAAAGATCTTGAGAAAGATCCTTTAATGTCGCATCTCTTGAGTTCGCCACCTCCTTATGCACAAAATGCTACGGCACCACCGCCACCAGCTGTGGTTGCACAACACCCAGTTGTTGTGCCACCTGTGATTCCACCACAGCCAGCTCCCTTTCCGTTGGCTACTATTCCTTTGGCGCAGCCTCCTCAGGGGCCGCCACCTTTGCCTCCTTCTTCTTCTGCTACTCCTACGCCTGTTCTTAATGCTCCCTCCATTCCGACTTCAAATTCTTCTGCTATTGTTCCGTCTTCTCTTATTCTTTCACCTTCTCCTTCTGCTAGACAACGAATGACTACTGCAGTTACTGGTTTCTTTTCTCCTTTGTTGGGACAATTGGGTATGTCCCCTGTTACTGAGCGTAGACAGTCACGTAGTCAGTTGCCGAATATGGATGAGCGTACGATTTTGGACCACATGGCGCGTAAATGGATTATGTACGATAAGCAGTATGATCTTGAGGGTGTTATGCATGTTTTCCTTCAATGGGAAGCACCGAAGCAACGGTACGTTTTCGATACGATGTGTACTTTTCTTGTTGAAAAATGGGATGAGGAAGTGGGGCAAGCTCCTGACGAGTTGTACAGCATACGTTCCGAATTTGCGAAAGGAACTATTGTAAGTCCATCTGATGTTGGGAAAGCGTTCGCGATGTTGTTGTCATTTAGGAGTGAGACTCCTTCTCGACAATTGTTCGGTCCTGATTCTTCAGTTGGGAGAAAGGCACAACAATATCCAATGAGAGAGGTTCTTCCGGTGTGGAAAGAAGCAGTGGTTGCTGGTGCAGGTAATAATCCGCCAGCTGTACCGGCTCATTTTCAGCGTGTCTGGGTGCATGTTCCATGAAAACGTGCTGAAGTTTTAGCTATTAAGCAGTCTTTGCCTGATCCATGCAAAAATCCAGCAGGGTACTATAAAGAGTTGACTCAGACTGTGGGTTTGTGTATTATGAATTTGGCGGACTCTCGACATGTTGTTTGGCAATGTTGTTCCACAACGTATTTGGAGTAGGATTCGTCATACGGATCATGCGGTTGAATTGGGTGATACATGGGTTAATCTTAGAGATGCCAACAATAGGCAAGTAGGCGGTGCTAAGCCTGAGGATTTGATTACTGAACTTCCTGATAAGATAATTACGTATATGAAGACTTTAATGCCCAAATTGCGTGTCAATTGGGACAAGTTGTCTGCATGTAAGCAGAAGAAAGACGAAACGGTGTCTGACTTTTTCACGAGGTTCGAAGAGACCTTCGTCGACCATAGTGGTCAGGATATGGCTACAGAGGGTGGTCAGAGATTGTTTGTTGACAAATTTGTACATAATTTGCTTCCTGAATTGTGCAGTAAGTTGAAGGATTCTGAAAGTGCTTGGGCTGTTTCCACGTCAGCACAAATTTTGGCTACTGCCCAGTACTATGAAAATAGGCACAAAGATGAGTTAGAGAAAGCGGATAAGAAGACTAAGGAATTGAAAACTAAAGTTCTTCTACAGCAAGCTTATCCACCCCGTACTAATAATCAACGTGATTATCAGCAGAATCAGCAGTATTCGAGAAACTCACAAAGAAACGAGTCTTCTCAACAGCGTTTTCTGTATGGTCCTAATCAGTGTGCGTATTGCAAAGAAGAGGGTCATTACAAAAATAGTTGTCTGGTTTTGTTGCAGCGTACGAATGGTGTTCCTGGTATAAGAGGTAGAGGTGCTCAACAAGCGCCTAGAGGTAGAGGTCGTGGACAGAATGTACTTTCTTCGCCTCCACAGAACTCGATGAATAGTTTTGATCAACAGCGAGGTTTATCTGGTAAGACCGCCCAGTACTATACGGACGACTACTATAATGAAGGTGAGGAAATGAATGGTAATGATTGTTAGGACAGCCAAGGACAAAGAGAGGGAGTTGTTTCAGTTCCAGTAGATCAGAGTGGACCTTATGTTGAGGTGATTACATCAGGTGTGTCAGAGCCTTTTCTGTTGGATACTGGTGCTACAAAGAGTTCTATTATGCACTCAAAACTCCCTGGCGCACCTTTGTCTGGCGAAATGAATGTTTCAGTAGGTTTTTCTGGCGCCCCGGTTAGTAACACGATCTCTAGTCCTATGTCTCTTTCTGTTGGACCTTATGAATTTGAAGCACCCCTTATTCTGATGACAGGTTGTGGGGAGAACCTTCTAGGATTGGATCTGTTGAAAAGACTATATGCGACGTTGTATTGTTCTCCTTCGGGAGTACAACTTAGACTGGGCAAGAGAGTGGTCTCCCCGATGTATTTGTCGAAGGATACACTCCCGACAGAATTGTCTTCTCTTCCGGATGCTCTTTGGGCTACTGGTCCTAACGACGTGGGTCTTTTGGAAATACCGCCATGTATTGTAATATTGAAAGCCAATGTTAGAATGCCGCGCATTCCCCAATACAAGATCTCTAGCGAAGGTGAAAAGGCGTTGTTAGCGATCATTTATGATCTGATCGAAAACGATGTAATTGAAGAGACAAGAGGCAACGTTTGTAATAGTCCTGTTCTGACTGTTTTGAAGCGTACCGACCCTTCCCAGCCACCTGTTTACAGGTTTGTGATTGATCTTAGAGAGGTAAATAAAATAGTTGTGCCACAGTTTCCCGTTGTCCCTGATATCACTGCCCTATTGACTATGATTCCAGCTTCAGCCACTTGGTTCTCGGTGATTGACTTGAAGAATGCTTTCTTCAGCATCCCAATTGCTGAGGAGAGCAGGGATATTTTTGGCTTCAGTTTAGGAGGCCGAAGCTTCCGCTTCAAACGCGCTCCTCAAGGCTACTGTGAAAGTCCATCGATATACAGTCAGGCTTTAAAAACACAGCTTGATACGATTGTTTTTCCTGATGGCGCTACCCTTATTCAGTACGTCGACGATTTGCTAGTCGCTGCAAATACTGAGGAGATTTGTAAACAAGCCACCTTGTCGTTGTTGCGTCATTTGTATGATTTGCATCACAAAGTGTCTCTTTCAAAATTGCAATATTGTTGACAAGAAGTAACCTACTTAGGTCACCTCTTATCGAAGGAGGGAAGGAAATTGACCCCAGAAAGAATTCAGGCAATTGCAAAATTGAGTGTGCCAAGGACACAGAGAGAAGTACGTGCTTTCTTGGGCATTACATCATATTGCAGACAATAGATACTGAATTTTTCTTTGTTGGCCAAACCTTTGGTGGCATTAACTTGTAAAGATACACCGAATCCCATTCCGTGGTCTGAAGATTGTCAGAAAAGTTTTTCCGAATTGCGTGATGCATTGTGTTCAGCTCCTGTGTTGGGTACCCCCGATTACAGTAAGCCCTTTACACTGTATGTCAATGAGAAAGACGGTTGTGCATTGTCAGTGCTGACACAGTCTTTCGGAGACAAACAGCGTCCATGCGCATATTTTTCGTCAACTTTGGATCCGGTAGCTAAGGCGTTGCCAAGTTGCTTGAGGGCCACAGCGGCAGCAGCTGTTTCTATCCGACAGTCTGCTGGATTAGTGATGAATAATATGTTGATTGTGATGGTTCCACATGCGGTGGACACTTTGTTAAACAGGACCAAGACACAGCACTTAACTAGTGCTCGTTTGTCAGGTTAGGAGTTGACACTGTTAGCGAGTCATGTGCACATAAAGAGGTGCAATACGTTGAATCCAGCCACGTTATTGCCGATTTCAGTAGAGACAGATGATATCGAACAGCACAATTGTTTTCTCAGGACAGAAGAAGAAACGAAAGGGAGAGTAGATCTAAAAGATACTCCTCTTGTGAAGTGTGACGAAACCTTATGGGTGGATGGTTAATGCTTCAAGCTTCCGAATGGTGATACGACTGCGGCATATGCTGTCACGACTTTGCATATGATTGTTGAAACTGCACGTATCCCACATAATTCAGCTCAAGCAGCAGAATTGATTGCACTTACGAGAGCGTGTGTGTTGTCGAAAGGAATGAGAGTGACCATATATACTGACAGCCAGTATGCCTTTGGTGTGGCTCATAGTTTTGGACGATTGTGGAAAGAACGTGGGTTCCTAACTTCGCATGGAGCTAAGATACAACATGGTCAGTTGGTGAATGAGCTTCTTGAGTCACTGACCTTGCCGTTACAAGTTGCGATTGTGAAATACAGTGCACACAAAAAGGTTACTGATGATGTTGGTCGTGGAAATGCATTTGCTGACGAAATTGCAAAAGAAACAGCAAAAGATGTAATGAATCGAATGTATGTTGCAGGCCCTGCAAGATGGGTTGGTGATGTTGGAATGTGTGAAGATACGATAGAGAGTGTGAAGTCTATTCAAGCTGAAGCTTCAGAGAAAGAGTTGAGTGTGTGGAGAGGGAGCACGGGTAAATTGGATATAAATGTTTGTTGGGTTTGATTGTCAGAACATCAGGGATGGTTGTTACCCGATGCGTATGTGCTTGCAGTGGTGACAATGGCCCATGGAATGGCCCATATCAGTGTGAAAGGGATTTGTAAGTTGTTAGCACCAGTATGGCAAAATGCTGGAATTCCTGTGTGCAGAGAATGTGGTTAAGAATTGCATGGTGTGTCTGAAATGCAATCCTGGTAGGGGAACCCCAACTCCAGCTGGTCATTTTGCGCTTCCAACGTATCCGTTCGAAATTTTGCAGCTAGATTTCATCCACATGGAAAGGTGCAACAATTTGAAGTACGTACTCGTTGTTTGTGCCTTTTCGAGATGGGTAGAAGCATATCCTTTAAAAGACAACACTGCCATATCCACAGCTAAAGCCCTTGTCAAAGAATTGTTCCCTAGGTTTGGATTGCCGAGAATGGTCTGGAGTGATAATGGGAGTGAATTTGTGGGTCGAGTGATAAAGAAAGTATGTGAAGGGCTAGGTATCCAACAAAAATTCCATGCTGCAAATCACCCCCAATCAGCTGGACTAGTAGAGTGCTATAATGGCACACTAAAACTGAAATTGGCCAAGATCCAAGCGAGTTCTGGTCTTAAATGGCCTGACGCTCTGCCTTTAGCACTCCTATCAACAAGAATGACTGTGCATTCGCGAGTGAGACTTAGTCCCTATGAAATTGTGTTCGGCCGCCCGGCCAACATATGGGGAGTGCCAAGGCCGACAAAATTCAGTGAGATCGAACACCCTGCACTGCTTGATTATTTGTATGAATTGACGGCTAAATTGCGTGTTTTACACCAACAGGTTCACGATACTCTGCCTCAGGTCTCTGAAGCGCCAGGACATCCTATCAATCCTGGATCATTTGTGCTGGTCAAGAACTTCCAATGGACAAAGAATGACCAGCCCCGTTGGACCGGCCCTCAACTCGTCCTTCTCTCAACAAGATCAGCTGTTCGAGTGGAAAGGAAAAAGAACTGGATCCACGGTGTACACTGCAAGAGGGTCCCTTTGCCTCTACCGTACGACCGGTGGGTCTAGGAGGGGATCGCTGACTCTGAGACGGAGACTGTGCCTCGTTTTCTGCCTTTTAGCGATGCACGTGTAAAAGGAACAATTTCTGAACGAGAAAGTGACAATCTTTTGCACGAAGCTGTGCCACCGTCAATTCGATTGAACACTACAGAGCCTGAACTCTTGTTCCAGAACCAGACAGTACCTGGAAAAAGCCGTTCTAATTTGAGGCCGAGAACTGTGGACAAATAAAAAAATTCTTTTTTTTCTATTTTTGAAAGTGCAGCTCTCTCATCTGAGAAACGTTCTTATTTTTTTTTTTTTCGAACCGCCATCCGGGTTCAGCTGCTAGGGTCGTGGTTGCCCAAGTCTTTGGAGTGCAGCTGAAGACGTTAGGTCGACAGTTCTGGTCGGTCTAAGGGAGTTGCCCTGGACTGACAGAAGCATTCCTTAGCATAGAACACCCTACCGCCGCGAGCAGCAATTAGAGATGATGGAGTTTTTCGAGATGGAGAGACCTGCCAAACAGATGGACTTTAAAGCCAGAATGTGTATATAGATGACAAAGAAACGATTTTTGATATTATGTATTTTCATGTTGCTTAGTGTAATGACGTTTTTAATAGGATATGTTTTATTCTCTTTTCAAGTGACCTTTGCACCCACTACACAGCCCATACCTCCTTCTACTGTTTCCTCGCATTCTTTTCACCCTCTGCCTGAGCATGAGTCCACTAGAAGATTAGAGTTTATCAATAACTCCTTCATTCAGCTCTTACACCAACACCAATTAGTAGTGAACACAACTAATTGTTGGGTGTGTGGTCTTATGCCACATACAACAGATAAGGGTATCCCATACTTGGTCTTACCATTTAGTTACAATGGTTCTTTGTGGGCGTTTCAGACGATGTTCATATATGCCATCGAACCATATCCCCCACGTCCCACGAGAAGTAACTCGAGCAACAAGGCATTGTAGTGGGAATCACAAATATGAGCAGAAACATTGACTCGTATAGAACGATTCCCAGAGATGAGTTACAAGCTTACGCTAGATGGAATGTAACAGGATATGGAGTTACTCTGAGTGAGAACCAGCGAGCAAAGAGATCCTCCCCGATTTAGATTATACCCCATCAGGGTCACCTATGTCTGCAAGGTAATGGCAAGAATCCCAGAGCTCACTTAGGGAAAAGTATCTGCACTGAAACATATGTTTTTGCGTCTCAGACTTCCCCTTCGTTTATAGCAGCTAAGGGTACCTATTTCATCTGCCATGATAGAGCCTATACATGGTTGCCCCCTGATTTCTCGGGCACATGTTTTGTTTTGTTCCTTTTACCTCCCACCTACACGGCCGCGGCAGATTACCATAAGACAAGGATAGTTAGAGGTGTCATCAGTGAAGAAGACACTGCAGGACAAGAATTTGGAGATTTCGTAAAGGGTTTTCTGCCGTTTTGGGGACCTATGGTTAACAGCAGGAACATAAGGCAATTGACAAGGGTGGTTGAATCCACTGTAATTGAAACCGCCGGTGCCCTTAGTAATTTGACGGCTGAGCTCCAGTCGGATCGCCTTATGACTCTTCAGAACAGGGTCGCATTAGACGTCATACTTGCAGACCGAGGTGGGGTATGTAAAGTGATCCAATCAAGTTGCTGTGTTTTCATCCCAGATAACGTTCCGACAGTCTACCAGGCCATTTCCAAACTGCATAAGATCTCTGAATCTATTCACGTGGACAAAGGAGATTGGTCATTGATGGGGTGGTTCTGGGAACTGATATTCGCCTGGGGATGGAAGATTCTGATAATCATTGGGATGATCTTAGCCATTCTTTTCCTGTTCTGTCTGTGTGTACAGTGTGCTCCTGCAATATGTGGCCTCTGTGCTACATCGTGTGTAAGGAACCCTGTATCAAGAAACGAGCTAAGTAATAGGATGACGCTACAGCAACATCTCAATGACTTTATGAATATAGACCTGGACTCAGATTAGCATGAGTATAGGTTATTGCCTATGTAAGGGCAAAAGGAGGGCAAAAGGGTGGTACTGAAAATTCTGGACCCGTTTTATAAACATCGTCGTGCCATGACGATTTTGGTATCAGCAGACCGAGAATGAATAGAATACTATGCACAAGCATTTTCGTCATATTCGGGTGACGAAATCACCCTGAAATCAGAGTTTCCGTCTTGAACCCTCGGGTTCCATTTTGTGAACGGCAGCCATTTTGTGATTGCCCTCACATAGGCCAAATGACTAAGGCCAAAAACGAGTCTGAAGGACACGTACACCTTTGCTGACTCCTCTGCGACCTGGGCAAGCTGACTCCACTGCCTGAAGCCAAACCTGTTCGGCCAGTTCCTTTCCCAGTGGCTGAATGAGATTAGTATCAAGGCACAACATATCATAAACCTTTCATCGCACACAAACCATGCCTAATCTTACTCACACCTGTCCCTGTCTTCTTTCTTTATGACTTGCTTTACGAGGAGGAGGTGCCCGTTTTTATTGGGGGTCCGTCGATATCTGATGAAAATACTGGGCCTTGCCGGGTAATTGATTGTGGGCTGGACAAACTAAAATATGGGCTTGTCATCATGACTCTGCTTTTTCTTTGTAGTGAAAATATGTGAATGGTCAACTGTAAAATAAGGAATGTTTGCCTAAAGCATAACATTTTGTATAAAAAGAGAAGGCTGGCTTTGTAAGATTGAGCAGTCTCCTGAGAATATATACTGTGTTGTACTTCTAGGATACCTGTTACTGGCTGCAGCCAATAAATACGATCTTTGACTTCACCAAGAAGACTCTGTGTTTCTGTAGTCTAAAACAGAAAGGACTCGAAGTCTTAGGGTGTGTTCCCTGGCACCGCTGGGTTCTTAAAAACCCAGTACTTCAACGCGGTGAGTCATGTTCCCCTTTTTTCAAACTCAGTCGGCTTGACGTTTTCCCTCATTGTTCCACACTAGAGGGTTTAAATATGTCAACGGGGACAGAAATACGTATTATAACAATAATTTAGACTGTTTTGTCAATATAAGAGAAACCACGACCCTGAAGTGTTGTTTTTTTAACATTCATGTTCGCTGTGTCGTTCCTTTTAGATCACAGCCATTTCAGGCACCTTCCATCAAGTAATGGACAGCGTAATATAGATGCCACAGATCCTTTCTGTTTATTGAATTTTGGACCTATGAGGGCCACGCCTTAATCCTAAGTAAGAATATTATGGATTACATGTATATACTTACCATTTTCACTATAGATAGGTTTATTGACCGACGCCTTGATATTGCAGGTGGTGTTTGCTCTCTCCCAACTATAAGTTCCTGGAGCCTTTGGGCCCACCAACTCTTACTTGAACCTCATGGAAGGACTTCCAGGTTTTACCAACGGTAAATACGTTCTTTACTGAACCCTTCTTCATGTGTAATGTTTTTTAGTTAGTGACAGTTTCATTTTCAACACATTTATATTACACCCTTAGGTGTCCTTTGCACTTCATGCACAGGCCAGTCCTAAGTAAGACCCCGCTAGCAAGGCTCTTAGGAACCTACGCATACACAGGGGTCGAAACGTCGACACTACCTTGATGCCATACTATCAACAGTACCTGATCTACTGTGATATGTTGTATTATATGGCTGTGTAACAACTTACATGAATATTTCCATTTGTCGTACTATTTGGCTATGAAATGTTATGTCGAATGAATAGCAAATTTGTATAACTCGTTGTCTAACTGCCACATATCCCACTACCTTCACTCAAACCTTTCACTTTTATTATCCTTTGCGTCCCCTCAAAATCAGCCACTCCAAATGCTATTTCGAATGTTTTCTATGACTGAGATACATGTTCAGTGTGATTAAATAACTCTGCTACAACAAGAAACTTTTTTATTTAATTTTTTATTGATTTTTTGAATAATGCAAATCATGATTTACTAACGTCTTCTGATGTTAGATTACTGGGACCACTGTTTAGTATATTGTCTCATACCCAGGTCCCAGTGATTTTGGGTTCACCCTTTAATATAACCATTTCATATGTGAACATACAGTTGTTTGGCATTCTGAAGGGGTCTGTAAGGTATAACTACCTCTTTGACAACTGTTTTGTAAAGTCTGAGGTGGGCTGAGTGATCACTGGGAGAGTGCAATTGGCTAACATCATCCTCAGTTACTTATAAGAGTATACATACATGGCTCATGGTGTGAAGCCTATACATAGCAATGGGCATATACTATGATGTGTTTTGAGAACCAATTTTAGCTACTATGAACTTGCGCCCTGCATAGACATATGCATGTAACACAAGTAGAAATCATCCTTATCACTCATTTTAATGATGGGTCTCTCTCCACACAACCCTGGGCCCCATAATCCATTATATATGTGCCCTTTGTAGGGGCCACACATGTATACAATCACATAATGATTACACTCTGACACTCAGAGGCACTTTGCAGCCTATGGGAATAGAAAGGAAAGAGTTGCAATGGAATTACATATGTATTTGTTCCTCTGGTGAGCCATAGAGCTTGGCATACAGGGGAAGAACCTCATCCACAGGGCATCTAGCTCCTCTGCAGTGAAGGGAGGGGCCCTCTCCCTGTAGTGTGTGCCCTGAATGCTTCCAGAGATGGCAAACAGCAGCTAAAGTGGAAGAGGTATTTAAGCAGCGGTGTTAGGAGGCAAGTGATCTATTTTCCCACCCACCGTGTACATGTACGCCACATACGCTGCCATCAGCGTTGGCACCCACACCCATTGAATTGCGACAGTTACTATCCTCAATGTTAGACTATGCCTCTGTCCGCCGTGCATGCGACCACCTACCATGCGGTCTACTTTCACCGGCGGAGTACATTTGACATGTCCAATTAGGGAGGACAGCAATCCACTATGTTCGCGGTTTGGAAAACTGTATTGGTGACAGTTAAGTGTGTTACCACCACTACACATGATGGTAAACATGTTTACATTTGAAATGCCCTGTTTCCATGTCATGTCCAGTACAAAACTTCATCTGTGCACATATACGCAAAATGTTATGCTACCCGCACTAATTTACAATGTCAGATTTGATGATGTGCACAGTTCTGTTATAAACCTGTAAAGGCCACCTTGGGGATGACAGGTGAATGCTCGAGATTTGGCAATGATGATGTAAAATGTGTAATGCTTCATGAAGCATTAATGTTCAGAAACATGACTTTTGCCTTACTCTTCACATTTGTTACTCTGCACACTGTGACCAATATGCATTCTTGTGTAACTCCACACTTGGGTACCCTGGGAGAGGGAGGAATACTAGGCTCCAGTGTACCGCCCATTTCCAGACCTACAAACCATAGAAGAACGACATGTAATCCAGAAGTTCGTTTGAATCGTCAAACAATCCAGGATATGTGTCATCAGTTGGAGCCTGATCGGCTACCTCACATTAATTATCCTACATCAATCCCACCACTTGTTAAGCTCATGTCTGTTTTGCATTTTTTGGTCACAGGTTCATTTCAGTTCACCGGTGGAATGTCACAATCTATGTTTAGTCAGGTACTCCAAGAGGTGCTAGCAGCACTTTTGAGACACGTGGTCATCTACATCCAGTTCCCTAGGCTTGAGAATTTAGCCAATTTTAAGGCAGATTTTCATGCTTTTGCTCACATCCCACATGTGATTAGAATGATCCTTTGGTGACACACATATTGTCTTAGTCCCACCACATACCAGAGAACCAGTGTACCGCGACAGGAAGCACTGTCATTCTATCAAAGTGCGAGTTGTCTGCTTGGCAGATTTGTACATCTCAAACGTCTGTGCCCGGTTCCCAGAATCTGCCCATGATGACTTCATACTGCGGAACAGCACCATGACCCAGCTGATGTCACAACTACTACCAGAGCGGGCTTGGCTTGTAGGTAAGTGTGATCTGTCCTAACTTTGTGTGGGTGATGTCAGGTTGTATGATTTGAAAGTGTGTAACCCATTGTTGCACTACTGTCTATCTTCCATCTAGGAGACTCAGCGTTTCCTAACAGCCTCTGTTGTTGGCACCGCTGAGGAATCCTACAATGATAGGGTTGTCCGCTTTGAAGAGACCCATTGAAGAACATGACGGTCAGTGGAGCGGGCCTTTTGGCTCCTGGAAGCCAGATTTAGATGTCTGGACAAGACTCGGGGAGCCATCCTCTACTTACCTCGGAAGGTGTATAAGATCACCGTGGCCTGGTGCTTACTCCACAAGATTGCCCTGCAACGGAATATCCCTTACATCGCAGAGGATGCAGGCCATGAAGTGCCACTGGGTGAGGGACCTGAAATGCCAAATGATGATGATGATGATAGTGAAGGGGAAGGAGCTGACTTGCGTCAAGATCTCATCCAAAACTACTTCTCCTGACGTATGGTGTAAGATGTGATGACTGACTATTATTGCAGCTCTTTAGTAGTGAAGTTGTGAGGAGGATGTTAATGCTACATACTGGGAATATAAGGGTCTGGAATTTGCTGGGGAAAGGTGTTTGTATTGTAAGTGTAGCTTTGTTCAACTATAAATGCTGTCTTGGACTGTGTTCACTAGAAGTTGACAATGTGATGTTCAGCTCTAAATGTTGTCCTGGACTGTGTTCTCTGGAAGTTGGCAATGGGATGTGTCCCATATTTATGGTATTTTAGCCAATCTTTCTTTGTTGGTCTGTTTCAGGTACCTTCACTGTGACATCTTCATTTGAACATTTCAGAGTTATCACATTTTTGGAGTGGTGTGGCTCACTGGTTAGAGGCGGTAGACCCGGAAGCAGAGGACGGCCCGGGACCAGGGTTCAATTCCCGACGCGGCAGGGTCGTGGACCAGGGTCATCGGACTCGATAATTCTCGCCTCAGTGCCTACTCTAACCAGGGATCACACTCGGCAACTCTGGGCATTAGCTTGCCTCTTCTCCACAATGGCCCCCCACATACGCCGGGGATGCCTGGTTACACCTTGGAGATACCCGGTAGGGACCATCTCACAGGGAAAGCCAGGACGGGTTCCCCATTGGTCTACAGCGCGGAGATACCCCATGTGGGGTGATTCATGCGCTTTACAAGACATCATTACATTACATTACATTACATTACATCATTACATTAGCAGGTATATTATGCTGTTCAGACGTACAAAGTGAACATGGATTGGTCCTGGGAATGTCTGTCACAGAGTTTGGGTGTACAAAGCCAGTAGGTACCACAGCAGCTTACACAGCGATAGGATGGAAATTACCTGGCTTCCATTGGACTTATTTCTTGTGGTGTTTTGGTCCTAATACAATATGCGTGCCATCATGTGATCCAAAACAATGTTGTGCTGGGCTCAATTCATTGTAGTCTCTCTTCGCATTGGCTAAATCCTCATTGTGTATGAACTGTATATAGCAGTTAATGTGTCTCCTCAATGTAGGCCAAAGTGCTTGTGGCACATAACTGACATTTGTTTGTGACATTTTACCAGATGCAAGCAAAAATGGATCGAAATGACCCTGTGGTCAGAAACTTTTGTACTGACATGTGTCTGTTTATTTGTTTATTTGATGTAAGATTCCTTTTGTGAGGTAGGCAATATGACTCCAGCAGATGATGTAGACCTAATTTATTGTTGCCTATTGTGAAGGATCTTATCAGATGTATGCCCTCCTTCCATGTTTTGAAAGTCTGCAACTGATTGTGTGATCACTGATACAGAATAACTGAATCATGTCTTATTTGCTATGTGTCTGACATCATGTCAGCCTGTGAATTGGACAATGAAATAAAGATGTTATCAGACCAGACACTTGATGGTATGTGTTGTTGTGACATAGTAGTGTTCCTGAGTTGGAAATTGTTTACATACAACATATCAAAGTCCCAAGTCTTGACATTGCAAAGTTCACATGTTAGTACAATCACATGGCTATATGTGTGAATTACAACAGGAGACAATAATTTGCGACAGATTTGGGAGGCAAGATGGCGATCGGCTGATGGCGTCGCATTTGAGCTCCGCTGAGCCTTCCCCGTTTGTAGCGCAAAATGAGACTGGGAAATGATAATTAATCCCCAAAAGCGATCGCATACCTCAGTCTACTGAAAACACGAAAAATCCATGAGAGGCATGCAGCTGGAAACTGCATCGGTGAAAATTCCACCTGTGCTCGTGATTGCTGCAATCTATCCCTCCCTCAAGGACGTGTTCCCAGCTCGGAGCTCCTGGTTGAGGGATGACCTGCGCTGCCCTTTCCAAGCGCATCTTCACAACGGAAATCTGTTGAACGTGCTGCCTGCTACTCGTGTGGAACAGAGGAGGCGATTACGAGTGCCCAAGGGATCCGCTACCGAGGCAGAGGAGGCAGCAGTGCGGAAAGTAGAATTTGGGCAGTGATACGCGGCTGCATTCATCGCATTCTCCGGCAGGACACACAAGTGAGAATGACTGGTAAGAGGTGGCAAGGGCAAGATCGCTCCAATACCCTTACAGCATAGCGCACCACAGCCTAATACTTCTTTAGCTCTTACACGCTTGGCTAAGAAACAGGACAGTTCGAACTGTAATACAAGAGGTAGAGGAGGGGTCAAGAGAGGAGAAAGTGGGAGCAAACCCCTGCAAGAGAAAGATTTAACCAGCAATTCCACGGGGAGAGAAAAAAGGAATAACTCTGGCACACCTAAAGCAACCGACAGCTCTCAATCTCTAATTCCGCTAGCTTTGCAGCTGTGGGAGACCTCGGAATGCTAAACCGGCTGTGTGCAGCGCACTAAAGGATGGCTCTGATAACTCCGCGATAATTGACCCAGTGTCAGAAATCCACAGCAGCATCGGTAGAGGGGGCTGCTGGCTCTGTGGGTAATGCGGCAAACAATCACAGTAGCCCATCTGTACAAATGAGTATGACAACCCCGGCTAAAAATACTACCCGGGAACACCACCCTCCTTCCACCAGCACCAAACGTGGCACACTCACTTCTAGACTCGATCCAGATGACACCAGATAATCAAGACAAGTTTTTCTCGCCAACTGAGGAGTCGGAAATAACTGACAGTAGTATCTCCCTATCGAGTGGGGAAGAAGGCAATAATTGGTTCAGCAGCCCCAATGCTGGCACCCAGAGATCCAGAGCTGCCACCAAGAAACTACACAAAAAATGAAACAGCGACAGGGTGCAAGGAGAGAAAGTCCTTTCGGGGGAAGAGAGCCCCAGTGAGCTGAAGTGGGACTATAATGCTACCCCACTCTTGCTGGCCTCGGGTGGCTCCCCAATAAATACTCCAAGTAGTTTCAAGCCAGCGAATGACGGCAGTGGTATCACTAGTGACAGCAGTAAGGCGGTGGAGCAGGGTGAAGCCACCTTGTCAATTGTTCTGAAGTCCATAAAAAGCTTTCAGTATGAAGTCAAGGCTGACAACTGACGATCCCGCATAGCGGCTAAGAAGTTGCAAGGGGCTGTCAGAAAGGTGGGGAAGACCTGTGCCGACATAGCTGAGCGAATGACTATGGTGGAGGGGAGGACCGAGCTGCTACAAAAGAAGGTGTCTATACTCCAGATAAATCCTGCTGAATATGAGGGATTGGTAAAAAACCTGATGTGGAAGATGGAGGAACAGGAAAACCGGCAGAGGCGCAATAACCTCCGCTTCTTAGGGATCCCGGAAGGTGCAGGGAAAGATGATCAAAGGAAATATATGATCAACCTACTAAAAGGAGCATTCCCAGAGTTCCAACCTTGGGACTTCGAAAGGGAGGTTTAAAGAGCCCATAGATTTCCCCTGTTCCCTGGGAAGCATGCATCCACATCACAACACCCTCGGGCAATGCTTCTATTCTTTGGGAACTTTATCCTCCGACAAACCTTGTTTGACCTGGTTAGGCCAACAAAGAAGCAATCATTCGAGGGAGTAACTTTTTTTACAAGACCTGACTTCGCTCATGCCACAGTGGAGCGTAGATGGAGGCTCCAACAGCTCTTCGATCCCTTCCAGAAACTAGGGGCGGAAGTATATCTGCAGAATCCAGCCAGGCTGAAAATTGTATTTAAGGGGGCCACCTGCAGCTTTGTCTCTGAGATACAGGCACAGAAATACCTTGAGGAACTTGCAGGTCAAAAAAAGTAATATGCCCTAGGTACTCAAGTATTTTTCTAACTTAAGAGAGCTGTCTGCAGCAAGATAGTTTCTGAGGCCACGGACTGGAAGTATTGTCATTGCTATTGGACCAACATGACTTCTTGCATGGCTTTTTCTAAGGGTGGCGGAGGGGTTATTTGATGTATCTTTTTTTGGGGGGCCCCTTTTGTTTGTTTTTCTTGCCAGCTTTTCTTTGTCTTTCTTAGCGAGGTAGAGGGGGGGTTCTCTCTTCGCAGGGTAGTAATTGCTTTTAAGTTGGGGAAAAAATGCATTTATCTTATAAGCATTATGTCTCAGGAGACTCTTGAAAAAGATAGATGTTGGGAAGGCCCATTGGGCTCGCAGGACTCTGTATGTCGATGGTCACACCCCTGGCACGGCCAGGTAACCTCCAAAAGTGGTGGGGGGGCAGGGGGTCAGGGCAGGCAGGAAGGGTGTAGCCTAAAACGGGAAGGGTAGGAGGTGGAGGAGAATGAAAGCAGGGATGGTAGGTAGTGTTCATAAGCATGGAATGCATTAATAGAATAAGATGGGTCTTTTAAAGATATTATCCATGAATATTTGTGGCCTAAATGATGTTAGGAAGAGACAAATGGTGTCAGCAGCACTGCAAACAAGGGGAACAAATATCGTCTGTTTGCAAGAAACTCATATTGAAGGGCCACAAAGCCATATTCCTAACTCGCTGGGATATAGGCTGATATGTGCCACATTACAAGGTGCCAGGGTAAGGGGGGTCGCAATTTTAGCTAGGGGTAAGGGGGTCACCTTTAATCATTGCAAAGTTGATCAATTTGGTCGTTGGGCAATAACAGAATGACAGTAGGGGAGTGGGCAAAAGCTGCACTTGTGTGCCATATATGGAAGCAATCATGATGAAGCATCAGTTATTGAAGAGATCTCAAACGAGCTAATGCACTGGCCCTTGCCTTTGATGGTCTGTGGGGATATTAATATCAATCTGCCCAGTAATTGGTCCCGTAATGAGGGGTGGCTCTACATAGGGCGTAAATCTAAGATTTTTAAGGCTTTGACACAACTGTGCTTGTGCCATGGTTTAGTTGATGGATGGCAGATGTCAAACCCTGATGACCTGTAATGAGGGGTGGCACTACATAGGGCGTAAACCTAAGGTTTTTAAGGCTTTGAAACAACTGTGCTTGTGCCATGGTTTAGTTGATGGATGGCAGATGTCAAACTCTGATGACCCGGGATTTACATACTTCTCCAACCCACACCATACCCATGCGAGAACTATTGTAATTATATGAGGGAGTGGATCCCAAATTTCCTGTCTGATAATGAGGGTAGTGCCTGAATTGAAATTATCTGGGACACGCTGAAAGCAGGGATACAGGGGGAGCCCTTGCAATACTCGCTTAAAATTAACAAACAAGCCAGAACAACTATGCAAGGGTTACAAGAAAATTTTAGAAAGCTTGAGGAAGAACTTATAAGTGGAACGAGCGACATTAACCTAATTAGGAAGGAAGAAACCGCTAAACTGCAGAATCAAGTGGCAAGCGCAAAAGCTCAAATTCTTAATATTTTTTCTGAAAAAGCAATTATAAAATCACTAGCCCAAGAAGAGAGGGTGTATGAAGTCAATGAACAAATAGGACATCAGCTAGCCGTACGGATGAGGCAACAGGCCACATCAAACTTAATTCTGGAAATTCATGGATCTCAGGGGCCCCGTATCGAGGATCCCAAACTTATTAGAGACGCTTTCCGCCGGTTCTATCAAGAATTATACTCGGAAACCGGGGGGGGGGGGCTGATCAAGCAAGAATTGAGGACTACCTGGATACTCCAGGCTTGGTAAATTTGATTTAGAAGATACAAATTGCTTAGAGGAAACACCCTCAGAGGAGGAAATATTAATTGTAGTTAAAAATCCTCCTCAAGGGAAAGCTACTGGGCTAGATTGCATTCCATCGGAATTTTATACTGTATTTTTAAGCCAGATTAAAAAAATATTAATCGATCTTATCACGCATATCTTTAAGGGGGGCGCCCGCCGAACTCTTGGTCCCGGCCAAAGATAATCATCTCCCACCCCTCCCTCCCCCAACCGGGGGGGGGGGGCTGATCAAGCAAGAATTGAGGACTACCTGGATACTCCAGGCTTGGTAAATTTGATTTAGAAGATACAAATTGCTTAGAGGAAACACCCTCAGAGGAGGAAATATTAATTGTAGTTAAAAATCCTCCTCAAGGGAAAGCTACTGGGCTAGATTGCATTCCATCGGAATTTCATACTGTATTTTTAAGCCAGATTAAAAAAATATTAATCGATCTTATCACGCATATCTTTAAGGGGGGCGCCCGCCGAACTCTTGGTCCCGGGCAAAGATAATCATCTCCCCCCCCCCCCTCCTTCCCCCCAAAAAACACCTGAACAGCTTGGATCATGCCGCCCCATTACACCATCAATCATATTCATCGAGTTATTACTCTGTTTGATGGTAGGGAGGTGGCAGGGGGACCCTATGGCGCTGGTTTTGCTGGATGCGGAAAAAGCGTTCGATAGGGTCTCCTGGCACATCCTTTGGGCAGCAATGTCCAGGATCCGGATTCAAGGAGGCTTTATTCAGGCTGTTAAAAAATTGTATGTAAGTCTTAAGGCCGTCATAATGGTAAATGGCAGTTTAACAGAAGAAATAGTGGTATCACGGGGGACTCGACAAGGCTGCCTGTGGTCTCCAATGCTATTTGCAATTTATATTGATTCCTTTTTAAGGCGCATAGAGGAGGATATCGCAATCAAACCGGTTATTTCTAATAACTTTCCTACTAAAATACTAGCCTATGCGGACGACATCGCTATTGTGACAACTGATCCACATTTGGCTATGTCCGCAATAGAGAGGGAGGCAGGGCAATTTGGGGAAGTTTCTGGATACGCACTTAACCAGGGGAAAACCCAGATTGTTCTAAATAAAAAATAGGTGATGAGAGATGTACGGGTGGTGGATCAAGCAACCTATCTCGGGGTCTGTATGACATCTGATCTTGATAATCTGGTCAGTATCAATCTGAAACCAATGACTGCTTTAATCTAGAAAGACCTTAAATGTCTAGATAATTTACATCTCTCTATCATAGGCAGAGTGAACGCGATCAAAATGGTCTTCTTCCCCAAAATCCTATATTTGTTTACAACAATCTGTTTAGAATTTTTGGCAATTTATTATTCAACTTACGTGGATGTGTTCAAATTTTCAATTATCTATGTATAGTGCATATTACTTTTGTCTCACAGTGCACAATATTTAAGTTCAGTCGGTTCAAGGTTTGTAGCTGTATGGTTGTTTCTCTTTTTTAAGAGTTGGCAAGAGATGATTCTCATTTTATTTTGGGTTCTTACCCAAATAATACTTATCTCATGTTATTTCAGTATACAAAATCTACAGGAAATTTGTTTTTTTTTTGCAGTGCACATTTTTCTGTACTTCTTTTTCACAGTGCACAATCTGTACCACGAGTCGTGGTGTCTCACAGGATTATAGTCCTGTCTGTTAGTGCACATTGTTTTGTTTACTCCGCAAAGGGTATCACGAAAGGATGTTGAGTCCTGTCATTACAGTGCACTACGTAGACCTCTTCACGGGGTGTTCTGTTTACTATGCATAATTATTGACCTTTCCTAAGGTTTGTTTGTTGGGTCTTTCCATTATTATATGCCTTTCAGTTTGCTTGTTTAATGCCCTCACTATTGTGCACATCGTATCTTTCTTCTGATGTTTAGTGTGGGTTTAGTTTAATTTTGTATCTGTGCACATTGTTTTCCTCCATTCGAGGATACCCATGCATAAGTAAAATTTTACCCTTAATGGGTGTATGGTCTCAGTCGCCGTAATGCATGGGTTAAGTTACTCTGGGCGTTTTGTTCATATTACTTGTTTTGTGTTTTCCACTTTAGCCCAGTTTGAATTTTTCTTGTGTATTTTATTCTTCTTGTATGTGATAGTGAAGGTTGAGTGAGTTTACTCTTTTCCTTCTCTGTCTTTTCGTTTTCTCCTGATCTGTGCTGTCCTTTTCTAGCTTACCTGGCCAGTAGGTGTGAAATGAACGGCCATTGATGGTTTTCCTGCATTTTCTTTAACTTTCCTTTCTTTTTCGTGTTTAGAGAGGAGGATGAGTAATATGTCTATAATGGGATCTAATATGGAATCTCTATTTGTATTTAGTATGCTTCCTCATCTCTCTTCTATTGTCTTTACTTTTACTGCTGGTTCTTCAGCTCTCTTTGATTCTCTTTTGTACGTTTTTACTTCTGGTTCTGCACACTCTTTGCTTTTCTGTGGCGTGGTTTTTTCTTACCTAAGTTTCTTTCTTTGTGTTTTTTTTAAGAAAGGAGGATATGTAATATCTTAATAAATATGTTCACATGTCTTCCTCTACTCCACCAGTGGAAATCTGTAAATGTGATGTCATTTAGAATGTTCTGACCTGATTCATCACAGTTGGACTTGGGCTGAGCACCTAGCCAGGCGCTCCTGGTGGGGTTTTGTTAGGGCTTTGTTCTAGCTAATGGGGCCTATTGACATTATACCTCCTACATGTAACTTGTGCTAATAAATCTACTTAAAAGCTACCTTCAGTCTGGACACAAGTTACTACACTGGCTTAAGTCAATCGACAGGCTATTCTCCAGCTTTATCTGGCCATATTCACAACCTCAGCGAGCCCAGAAGCTCCTGACTCTCCAAGAAGAACGAGGTGGACTAGGCCTCCAGAATTTGCAGGCATACTATTGCCCAACTGTTTTGTTATATAGTAAAGAATTATTGGAGAATAACTGGGCTGAGGGAGAAGGGGTCACCTATACACCTTCCACCTTCCAATTGGTGCTAGGAAGGGAGAGTAGTGGATATTGGTGGAGACATTTGCATGATAGTCACTTCAAAAAAGTCAAATTTAAAACAGTACTCAATGGGCTTAAAGTATGGAAACATATCAGGAAAATGCTTGGGATAGGAATATTCTTGTGTTCTACTCCCCTAAGTAATAATCCTGATCTCCCAGCCATTTCTAATGATAACTATATGCTTAAATGGCATGAGGCAGGAATTACACAGGTAGGCTCTCTCGTCTCCTCTGTAGGGATCTACTCTTTCGAAGAACTGAAAAATAAATTTGGGCTAGACTGGCGCGTCTTTTTTAAGTATCTGCAAATAAGAGATTTTTTGTCACGCAAGACGGGTGGAAAGGGAGGGTTTGGTAAAGTAAATTTAGTAGACACATTACTATCTGGTACAAGGAATAGGATTGGGGTATTTACTTAGCCATTAACGCTATGTTTCCAGATGATATGGAAAAAACAGCACAGAAATGGTCAGAGAAAGCAGGAATTTCAGATAATGAGTTTAACTATGCTTATGAAATGTCACAGACAATTTTAATGTCGTCCAAACTTCAGGCACAATTTTTTAAAACATGCTTTTTTCTGTACTACACTCTAAATAGAATCGCTAAATGGGGGACCGGATTGAGCACATGTTGCCCCAGGTGTAAGCTATATTGTGCAGATTGTATTCATATTTTTGCTACCTGTGAAAGACTAAAAGCTGTTAAACGAGAGATAGAGAACTTTCTCTCCACAATTTTGAATACTACAACTGTATTATCTAACGGGGTTATTTTATTGGGGGCCGCAGACCCGGGAGGCTCTAATATAGGCCATGAACTTACCTTTATTGCAATGGCAGTCTTCAGGCTCTGCATCGCCTCCGCTTGGCGTGATACTGACGCCCCCACGTTTGAACAGTTGCTAGCTAGATTTCTCACTTTGGCTAGTTTAGAAATTGCTATTTATAAACGTAAGGGCAGGAAAAGACGGAAGAAGGGGTTAAAAATCTGGTCCCCGCTGATTGCTTGGCGCCAATCTTTAGGCTGCTCGGAGTGAGGTCGACCCTTGTAGTATGAGTTCAAGCATATAAGGGCATGACTGCTAGATTAGAAGTGTGTCCTCCCTTCTTGTTTTTTTGTTTTTGTTTTTGTTTTGCGATAGTGAGACATTAGAATCATGTTTTTTTTTTCTCCATGTATCCCTGCAGTTCGATATGTATAAGTTACACAGTGTGTACAGCTGCTCTCTTTGTGTTAACCTGCACTAACTTCTCTTATTTTCTTATTTTTTTTGTCCTCATCTCACCTTGGCACGTACAAATGAACACTCGCAACCCGCTATCCATCCTGGGTGCCCCGGGTTGAAGTTCTTGCTGTACCCAGAGCCGACCCGGCTACCCCTTTATTCCGGGGCCAGGTGTAATCATTGGACAATTTCCGCGTTTCTTACCAGCCTCATTTCCTTGGCCCATTCCATCAAAGGTTGCCATACTGCGCTATTCCTATTGTGTGCTGTGCTGGTTTCTAAGCATGCTATTCTTAGTACAGATTGAAGCCATTTTTCGTGTAGGCGGGGGTGACATCCTTTTAGACTTTACAGATTTCCCTACGTGCAATTAGAATAAGCGTGAAAAATAAAGCCACCTGTGTCTCCCTTAGCCCATTTAAGAGATCAATGTCTAGACCAAAGAAGACCCTTGCAACATTAAAACTAAGTTTCATCTTGAAGACACTCTCCAATGTCTTCTCAATGTTGGCCCAAAAAGAGCCAATCCTAGGACACTCATAAAAAACATGGATATCATCAGCCTCTGGCGTGTCACATCTGGGGCATACAGGGGGTGGGTTGACAAATGGTGCGATTTCTTTAGGGGTGTAGTAAAGCCTATTTATAACATAATAGTGATTCTTTTTAAGGGGAGCGGATTTAACAAATCGATATAAATATTGAAGGGAGAAATGATATAGATCAGCTGAGGGTGCCTCTAAGACAGAAAGTCTCCATACTTGATGTAATAGTGGAGCGCGAATTTCCTCTGCCTCAATCAGCTTCCTATACAAAAAACCCACTTCTTTCTTCCTCTTAGTTGGGGCCGAGAGTGCAAACTCAATGTCCCAGTTTCCACCAGTGTTATTTTTCTCAGAGGAATACCACGAACAGAGTTGAATATATTTAAATTTTGAAAAGGAGTCCCCAATCCTAGACCGCAACACCTCCCAAGGATGTACCCCCTCTGATGAAATTAGGTCTGACCAGATTGTTATTCCCGCTCTCCTGACTGGTAGAGAGAGGCTATCCTGGAGACATTGCGGAGTACCCGGGGAGTCCCATATAGGGGCAAGATCTGAGTAATATTTTATACCCCAATACCCCTTAACTCTGTTCCAAAGAATCAAGGCCGATTTCAGTACCTTTAGGCGAACCTTCTTATAAAATCTTGGCGCACCAAACTTATATAAAAAACCAGGGCCACCCCCTTCCTGATCTAACATTGTGTTCAAAATCTGACCCCAATGAGAGTTGTCTGGACTACTTAGAAGTGTGCGGACGTTTTTTAGCTGGAAAGCAAAAGCATACCATGCAATGTCCGGGAGTGCCAACCCCCCCTTTTTCAGTCTTCTTTTCAGTTTTTTCCAGGACATCCGGGCGTTCTTACTTGCCCAGATAAAACTGCCTATCTTCCCCTGGATCTTCCTTAAGATTTTATCCTGGAATGTTAAGGGGATCGCGTTAAATAGATAGGTTATTTTGGGCAAGATGACCATTTTGACCAAATTAACGCGGCCATATATTGTTAATGGAAGGTTTTGCCATCTCGAAAATAGATGGTCAATATCTTTAGTCACCTTTTTCAGATTTAGTTTGACTATATTATTAAGATCAGATGCAATTAATATGCCTAAATACCTGAACTGGCTGCTGGTTGCTTCCTCCCACTGGTCTACACCCCCGCACATTATTTCTGTTTTTGTATTATTTATTAAGTAACCGGAGTATCGACCATAGTCTGCCATTATCTCCTCGACTCTGAGAAAAACCTCCACTGGATTGCTGGTATAAACCAGTAGATCGTCTGCATATAATGCCAGCTGGCAGCAGTATTCCTTTATTCTAAAAGGAGTAATTTGGTCGTCTAGCCTCAATGCTTGTGCCAAAGGTTCGATATAGAGGTCGAACAAGAGGGGTGAGATGGGGCACCCCTGCCTTGTACCCCTCCTGATATCAAAACGTGGTGATAAAGAGCCATTTAGTAAAATTGCCGCCGAAGCACCCTCATAGCATCCTCTCATAGTCTGAATAAAGGTCTCTCCGAACCCCATGATAGTAAGAACATCCCAGAGAAAACCCCAATTGACACGGTCGAAAGCCTTTGCTGCGTCATAAGCTGCCACCGCCAAAGGCTCCGACCTCGCCACGGCAAGATCAATATTACCGATCAACTGTAAGGTCAACTCGTGGATGTATATCCCCGGAATGAAACCCTTCTGGTCCGGATTGATCAGACACGGGACCAGTTTGGCCAATCTCACTGCCAAAACACTAGTAAAGATCTTATAATCTGCGTTCAGCAGGGAGATTGGTCTATAAGAGTCCGCTCTGAGGGGGTCCTTCTCTGGTTTTAAAATTAACACAATGGTAGACTCTTTCCAAGATGGCGCAATTCTACCCTGAGGGCTATATATATAATTGAATAGTTCACAAAGTTTTGGTACCAACATATCCTGAAGCGTTTTATAAACTTCACCGGGAAGTGCATCGGGCCCTGCTGCCTTATTAATTTTGATTTTTTTTATACATAGTTTTATTTCTTCTTTAGTAAAGCGGCTATTAAGCATATTGCGGCCATCCTCTGTTAGGCCCGATAGAGCCTTGCTTTCCAACCACTGTCGGTTCGTGGAGGAATCTGGGGAGGCCTCTTCTTGGTATAAATTCGAAAAAAGGGAAAACATTTTTTTTTCCATATCTTCCTGATTATGAGATATAGTTCCCTGGTCATCGATTATAAGCTTATTGACATTGTTTCTCACCTGATCTGCTCTTATCTTCCCGGCCAATACTGCACCAGCCCTCTCTCCAAACTCATAATTTTCCATTGAATATGCAGCTCACTGAGCCTTGACGTTTTGGTCTAATAAACCTCGATAATCTAGGCGTAGGCATTCTATTTCAGCCAGGACTCCATCTTCGACAACTAGTCTCTGCACCTCCAAAGATGAAATTTTCTCTTCTATTATCCTAAATTTGGCTGCCTCTTTTTTGTTACTAAGGATAGTTAGACTGAGGAACTGACCTCGAATATAAGCCTCTTAGGCGTCCCAAACAAATTCAAACGGGGCAGACCCTGTGTCATCCAAAAAATAATTATTAGAGGAGACGTCAATCGCTGTGACTATATCCTGATCATTCAGAGCTGTCCTTTTTAGGGTCCATCTATGGCTAGTTGGAATCCTAGCTTTCCCCGTATTAATTGAAAAGAAAATAGGGGCATGATCGGATAGAATACTGGGTAAGATTTTGATGTCTTGCCAGGCCTTTAGACAGACTCTGTCCATCAAAATGTAGTCCAGTCTTGATGCGTGCCCATGCTTTTTACTAAAGTATGTAAAACCTGACTCCAGGACATTCTTGGCTCTCCAAGAATCAATTAAGCCCAGATCATGTATCATATTCGTCATAGCACGACGGGATCTCGGAGTTGTGACTACCCGATGGTAATTAGAGCGGTCTTTCGATGGATCAAGAAGTATGTTAAAATCACCCCCTATAATCATAGGGGAGCGAACTTCAGCTAAATTGAGCTGTATCTTCTGCAGGCTGGCCGGGTCATCTATATTCATTTTTTGGCATCCTTCCCTACGTGGTGTTTGTAAGTGATAGAGGACTAGGCAGGGTTGGGTGAAAATAATCCGATACTGACCTTGGTATTGGTTACTAGAGATGTTGCGTGCTTATCTAGGGTCCTGATCGATACTGTGACCTTATGCCCCTATTCGGCTATAAATCCATTTATTCCCTATATTGGCATAACCGTTCAAGTGCGATTTTCTGTAAAGTCATCTCTGGCCTCACACGAACAGAGCCACATTCCAGCATGACTCTCTGCTACTTCCTTTGCGACCAATTAGTGCAATGACAGAGCAGCAGTCACTATCTGATATTCCTAGATAACACTCCGAGTTCTTCAACAAGATAAAAACTTAGCAAACCTGGAAATCCCCGCTTGCTATGTTTTGATTAGTAATGGAACTCTAATGAGCAACTGATAACTGTCACTTCCTAGTGACATCTTTAATTGACGTCTTATGTCCAGCAAACTTGCGTCAAACCCGGCACCTGTCAGGTATAAATATTACCAACGTTGCCCTAAGCAATGAGCGAACATGTTGCTGATGCCAGCTGCCTGCATGACCCCGTGTTGGTAACAACTAGCACTCTGTCGCTGCAGCCTGCTATCCTGTGGTGGTGAAGCTACTGATTACCATTATCGCCGCTACAGCGCGAACTATGGTTCAGTACGCTTGAGGAGCCGTGCAGCCGTCCTCTGCGAAGACATCCAGCCCAGCTGCCCGCGGACGCTGTCACCCCTCCTTCCTCGACGCGCTGAGAGAAGCCGCTGCCTTTCCGTGTAGAGAAATCCAGTCCCGGCGCTTCCAGTTTACCCTCGCGGGTGACTGGGATATCGAGAGAGACCCCTGAAGGAGATACCAATCCTCCATCATTCTATTCAGAGGTATGGTGTTGACTAAACCCTTAAACGAGAATTCTTGAAACAAACCTTGGCAAAACCAACTTAACTTAAGCTACTTACTTACTCCCCCTTCTCACGTGTTAGGCTTAGGTCAGGCACACTGGGGTAGGCTTAGTTAGAAGCACCAGTTGAGTATGTTAGCCTAATGTATATATGACTGTATATATGTTTTATTACTTTTAAACCATTATATGGCTAAGAAACCATATCAATGCTTTTACAGTTCTATTTCGCAATACTTATCTTACTGTACGTACTTTTTATAATAACAGTTATTGCAATTGTGGCAATACCTTTCTCTTGTACGAGAAGAAAGACTGTTCAATAAATGTTAATCCTTTATTGATACACGCCCGTCTCTCTATTCTCTACATACTGTGAAAGTAAACTGCACTAGACTGACTGAGTGAAATCTATGTCTATTGTTTCACACGACCCTAGAGATCGACTCTTGATCTGAGGAGCAAAGTTGTCATGTTGCACGGTTGTTGGAAAGCTGAATCCCTTCTTGTCTGTGCCAAGGAAGCTGATCACTTCCTATGCAGAGAAGAAGGTTTCCAGTGACCTCTGAGCTAGTTGGTAACACAACCCAATTAAGTTTAGCATAGTCAGTGGAGGCCTGGAATATCCGCAGTTCCACGTCGATACTACTGTTTATGTTATTCCAATGCGCAGGGCCTAGTGGGAAACTAGGAACTACACTACATGGCGCCCAACGTTTGGTAAGGCGATAAACTAACGTAAGACTTGTAGAGTAACTCAGTCGTGCATATTTCACACCCTTTTCTCCCGTAAATACTCCAATAGACGTCTGGAGTGGGTGAAAGGTTAAAATCCGCCCGACCTTAGTAGGAAGAGATTCCTATGTAAAGCTCTGGTTTATTCAACGTTGAAGGATACAGTGTTCCAAAATATTGTGCATCTAATCTTTGTCTCCTTGGAGACCTACTCTGCAAAAACTGCATTTTTAAAAAATGTCAGACAATGAAGAAGCAGCTAGGCTGGCTTCCATACTAATAGAGGAAGACTCGAGTCTCCTACAGGCAGACCCGGATGCTATTATCATCCCGGTCCAGTTAAGAAGATCTATAACTTTAAAACTTATAGAAAACGGACTGACACCTCAAGGTGGTACAGTAATTTTCGTGATAGAGGCTCACGAGTATCGGCAGACAGAGGTATTCTATTCATGGATAAACTTTCCAGCGGTAAACGCTATAACACAAGAGTTTCACTATTACAAAATAGAGGAACCTCCGGATGAGTACGCCCCTTTCGAGGAGGTTGAAATTCCACTTAAATTTCAAGAGCACCTGCTCTGGTTTAATGGCGCCCTAAAACACAATGATCACATAACTAGGCTCGGTCCACTAGGTAGACCAGGAGCCACGTGGCCGGTTCTAGCCAGCTACACACCACATCCTGACATTACAAAAATGTCTAGAGAAGAGCTGTTAGCACAGCTAAACACATTAATAAAAATACATAGGCAATTAGTCCAATATGTAATACGGACTGCAACAGTCCAGCCAGCTGTTAATACACCACAGCTGACCCCTCATCAGGGGAACACAAATAAAATTACACCACAGAACATACAGTCATGTCTTGGTAAAACACCCGTAAAACGGGAACAAATTCCTTTCTGGTTAGCCCAGAAAATCACTCAAATAGAGGCAGTATTTCCTGATACTACCCCTATTGAGAAACACAGAATCTTGACCATCTGCCTTCCTATGGGAATCGCACCACACGTGGAGGACTGTGACACTTGGGGTACAGTCTTTGCTTCCATTTACACAAAAACACACGGTGTTCCGTCTATGGCGGTAATACCAGACGTGCTAAAACAGATTCAAAATGAATTCGGTCCAGAACCCGCTTTAAATCTAGGTATGAAATTACTGAAAGACTTCAAGCAGGTCACGGCTATATTATTAGCCAACGTAAAGGGAGAAGCAGCATCTGTGGCGATTCGCCAGAAGTTGAGGGAAACAGATATAAAAGATCCTGTTGAGCTTGCAAAAATCATAGAAAAATGCTATGAAGAATTAGGTAGAGACAGCTTGGGTGGGAAACCAGTTAAGCCCCAACTGCTCGAAAATCCAGAAAAATTATTTATTAAAAATAATTTAAACACTCCTAAAAAGAGCTGGGATGGAAATAAACAATCCACTCCCAAGGAAAAAGTTTTCCAGTCCAGAGGAAGGTCTCCTCGACGGAGGGAAAGAACTCCGACTCGAGAACGCCAGTCTCCCCAGAGGGAGCCCTCTGAGAAAAGATATAACCTTAGAAATAGGGATAATATAAAAAAACCTGATAGATATCAAAGTATTGATACACGTCCCTCTCGATCTTTTCCACAGAATTCGGAAAGAAGAGGACGGTCAGACCCAGGAGAGCACACCAAGTCCAAAGACAAGGAACCTGCTCAAAATAAGAAATCTCAATTTCAGAAAAAGAAGGTAGCCAGTATTAGAGTAATCAACCATGCCGAGAATACTGAGGACACAGTTGAAAAACGGGGAGTGGGCATTGACAATGTTGGACAGTGCAGCAGAAATCAGTATAGCGCGCAAGAACTTGATGAGTCATCTGGAGACAGTGGACACGAATGAATACATTCAGGTTGAAACTGCTGATGCCAGGCTTAGCGAGCCCCATAAAATATACGAAATAACATTGCGTATAGAGGGTGATAAGACTAGGAAAATTAAGGGTCTATTTTGGGATAAGCTCTCAAAAGGCTATGATATTCTGTTAGCTGAAAAAGATTGGCCCCCAGAGTTTGTCAGGGAGTGCCCTCGTGGCGAAGAAGTGATTATGCCTGCCTTCTCGAATCACATTCCGATTCATAAAAAATACACATATGCAAGGAAATGGGCAGTAGCCCAGGCACCTGCATTGTATAAAAATCATGTAGGATGGGATGAGGATTCACCGCCTCACAAAATCCAATTAAAAAGTGAACCAACTGCCCAACGGCAGTATCCCATAAAGCAAGAAGCTAAAAAACAAGTCAGGGAGATCTTAGATCAACTTGAGTACCAGGGGGTGATTGAAACATGCACCTCTCAAATGAACAATCCTTTGTTTCCTGTCTCCAAGCCAGACAATTCATATCGTCTAGTTTTGGACTACAGACACCTTAATACATGTTGCAAAACTTTTGCAGTACAAAACTCGCATAGTGCAGCCCTAATGAATAATATAGTTAGGAAAAAATACAAAACGACATTAGACATTTCTAATGGTTTCTTTTGTCAAAACATTGCACCAGAAAGCAGATACTTGACCGCTTTCTCCGCATTTGGGTCACAGAAAAAATTCTGTCGACTCCCACAGGGGTTCAAGAACAGCCCAGGACTATTCTCAGCTAGGGTAACAGAGTTACTACAAATCTATGATGATGAAGCATTATCTTACGTAGATGATATTTATCTCACAGACGACGACTTGGATACTCACTTGAAAAGAGTGAACACCATTATACTTGGGTTCGCAGCAGAGGGTTACAAATTCAACTTTAAAAAGTCCCGAATTGCCCATCTGACAGTACTGTTTTTAGGGTACGAATTATCAAGTGAAGGGAAAAGCCTAGCGGACAACTTCTTAGAGAAGTGCGCTGTACTCCAAGCTCCAAAAACGCTGAAGAATTTACAATCAATACTAGGTTTTCTGAATTTCGGAAGAACTTACATTCTAAATTACGCAGAGAGGGTTAAACCTCTCTACGAACTAATAAAACCTGATTTAAAACAAATCAATTGGACTCAAAAACACACAGAAATTTTGAGATCACTGCAAACAGACATGTTAGCAAAAACAAAATTAGATACACGTGACAACACACGTGATCTTGTAATCCGAGTCATCCCAGGAAGATGCGGATTCACATACCTAACCTCTAATGAGGGAGAAAAGGTACCTATTTCAATTAAATCTCACTTGTACACACAAGCAGAAAAAACATTCAGTCACACAGAAAGAACTGTGAACGCAGTGCAAATCGCATTAGCAAATGAAAGAGAACTAGCACACGGCAAACGGATTAATATCCTCACAGCGGAATCCGCCTTCGAGGCGCTATTCAGCCCAGTAAACCTGCCTACAGTGTCACTGGATCCGAAATGGATACAGTACATAGATTCTCTAGGAGCGGAAGACGTGAAATACTATTTCGCCCCGCAATACAAAGAACTGAATGATTTGGAATATGAAGAAGAATATCCTCTGCCAATCGAAATCCTGCCTCTCCCACAATACGCATGTATAATCTATACAGATAGCTTTGTACAGCATTTCAACGTAGAGAGAAAATCCTACGATGCAGCGTGTGCGATCATTAAAGGTCGTTGGCTGTGCGGTAAATTCAGACCGAAAGTAACAAAAACTGAATCTGTAAGAAACTGTTCGGTTCAGAGAACTGAAATCAGAGCTTTAAAGATGGCGCTCGAAAATGCAGAACGCGAATTCCCCACACTTATCGTGTGCGATTCTCATTTTTGCGTCAACTCTTACAACAATAAACTGCAGAGTTGGATCGAAAACGACTACAAAGATGACACAGGTGCCACAATAAAGCATAAATTGCTCTGGAACGAGGTAGCTCTTTTACACAAAGAACTACAAAAGACTCACGTGATTCACGCACAGAGTCTTCAACGTGATGGCGTTCACGTTGCAGGGAATTCATTGGCTAATACAGCCACCGCGGAAGCAACTAAACCGGCTTCCGTAGCCACAAAAAAGCGTACAGATAAGTACATAGACGGGGAAACAATGCTGGCAGTAAAAACGACCGTAAAAGGCGACTGTGCAGCACTACCCGTAAACTATCCACTCAATTATGCATACATAGTCGATGCAAACTCCGTTCCTTTTGCTCGAATCCCTGGAGTGGGGGATAGAGTAATTCCAAACAGGAGCAGGAGGGGCTTCCTCTTACTGGAAGCACACATGGGGTTGGGACTGAGACACCAAACAATCAAAGCCTCTCTGAAAGAATTGCAATCAGAGTACTGGTGGCCAGGAATGAGTATAGATATTCAATGTTTTGCTCAAAAATGTGAAAACTGCAACAGAGATCGCAGAAATGAACAGGCCAGGGTAGTTTCAGGATCCCTTCTAGACAGCATAAGGCGGTCTATCTGCGCAATCAAAGAAGAGAAGCGCGTCCCAGTGTACACAGTTAAGACGAAAAGCATTTAAAAAATGAGGTCCCCAGCGCTCGGCTGACGCTAGAACGGTTATAAAAGATTTGCGAGTCCATATGGGTACATACGCAATTACCACGTTCCATTCTGACCAGGGTCCTTCTTTCAGCTCTCGAGCCTATAAGGAGGCCATGGCCAGCATGGGAATTGGGTTGCGGTATTCTTGTCCGTCGCACAAGTGTGATAGAAAGAAAAAACCGTGACATAAAGCAATCTATAACAGCGAAGGTATTAGGTTCAGGCGCTGGGTGGGTCAAACATTTAATAAGTGTCCAGACTAGTCTTAACAACATGCCAAGAAATTCTCTAAAAGGTTTCAGCCCATACGAACTATTGTTCGGAATTAGAATGAACGTTCAGGACCTCGATAGTCAGATGTCAGTGGTACAAGCAGAAACAACGCAGTTTGATGTAAAAGACCGTTTGGCTGTTTTACAGGAACTGAATGAAACAAGAAAATCATTAAGCAACATAAAGTTAAAGCAACAGCCAAATACCACTGACGAGGCACCACCCGCAACAGCCCCAGCAAGGCCTGTCTGGATTCCAAAGATTGGGGATCTAGTCAGAGAAAAGATCGCGGTTAAGAAGGAATTTGGGCCTTCTTACAGAAAAGCAGTACCTGTCTTAGCAGTCACCGGAACAAGATCAGTTGTGCTACCGCCCCTTGCTGGTAAAAAGGAGAACAGAGTCGTGTCTATCGATCTGGTAAAACCACAAGCATGTGGCCTATAATCAACAGTAGGCCCAGTGGACTCCCAAGAAACAACAGAATACCCAAACTTGCAACAATCCAAGAGGTTCAAACTGAAAGACTCATCACATTCGATCAGCCTGCAGTGCACAATGAAGGACTATGCAATAATGCCATGGAACTCGTGCCTCTTGAAACACAGATTGAAACAGTTCGTCAAGAAACAACACCAGTCTACACTAATGTGGCATCAGAAAGTGCTACCGAGAGACAGATTGAAAGAACAATCCCATCAATTGACAGAACTGCCTCTGGTTATTTCATCAACTTCGACAACTTCTCTGAAGATTTAAACGACCCCGAAGTGATGCCAGAAACAAAAAAGTATTCTAAAGAAAATACAACAGGACTCCTTCAACAAATCAAAGAACTATATCTGGATTCACCGTTGATTGAGCATTGGATTATCACAGGGGTATTCATACTCCTACTCTGCCTAATTTTAGTTTTAATTTTAGGAAAATATATTACAATGGACACAGCAAGTCAGAACATCAACCTAGTCCTGAAACCACACAGATCATCCCATGTGAGGAAAAGAGAACTGTCAACAGTAAATGTCACAGCAATTCCAATACCTGGTGGGGTAGTATGGGAGAAAACAGACTATGAGATCTATGGTCCGGTCGAAATCCTGAAGTACCCTCATCAACTAAAGGTTTCCTTAAGTGACTTTGTGACACCAAATACATTCTCTGATGATTGGGACTTTAACAGTATTAATGACATGATGTCTGATTTAGTAATGTCAGCTAGATTCACAGATCATGATTATTTACAAGGTTCATCTAGTTATGAGCAGTTATTCTGTTACACCCACTATGGGGATCATTACTTGCATAAATCTGCACAGCCTAGAAATGTTTTTATGTATAATCAATGGGAACATTGTTCTACACCACCTAAAAGCAGTTTGAAAGCATTTTTTGAGAAATTCAAATACTTCTCAGGGTTTAACACCAGTGATGCAGAAACGTTTTATTACAAACTGTTAGATAAAACAGGAATGAAAACAATGCTGACAAATTCTAAATTGATATATTCAGAAGCATTTTATGACAAAATGATGACATTTGGTTTTGATTATTGGAAAAATAATATTGAAACGAAAACAATTTGGGGTACAAAAGATTGGCAGGTACAAGGCATAGAAGCACTATTTAGAACCTGCATGATACCAGAACAAATGTTATTTTTAAATGACACTGTACACCAAACATCCTGTCTTGGCCTAGCTAAGAACAAAGACCTTAAAACACCGTCTATACCAAAGCCAATACCTGAAAATGCAACAGCTGATATTGAATTAGACGTGTCACACATTTTACATTTCAACAGAACAAATCCTGATTGGAAAAAGTGGTTAATCTGGCCTACAGACACAAATAGCTGTCAAGATAGATTCCTGAATAAAACACAGGGTTTAAAAATGACCAGATTAGACTCAAGATACTCCCAGAGACAACATCCAGGGATTATAACAACATACAGTGTAGGGAAACTCTGCCTAGAATGGCTAACTACATCCACACTGGCTGAAATTAAGCAACACTTGTCTTTATTAAAAGATGGTGCTGATTTGCGCGACTTCATTCTTGGACCACGCAAACAGCGTCAAAAGCGTTTCATAGCGACCAGTATCTATGCTGCTTACAACGAGGCTTGGAAAGTAAAGCAAATTGAAACTGCTGAAAAAATACGAGAAATTGATCGTATTAATTTGGAGAAATCACTTTCTGTAGTAGACAATGGGTTAATGACTCTGTCTTCCAGAATATATTCTTTGGACAATATTGTATCCTCTGCCTTTGATGTGATAGACAGAGATTTGCTAATGTTACAACATGGCCAGTCTCAATTACGTTCTATTATAGAATTAGGCTGGACGCTGCAAAATCTTCGTTCAGGCTATGTGCCTTGGCGTTTAATCAACACAACGTCATTATTTTCCATTTTTAACCTTACTGATAAACAGATCAGTTTGGCACAGAAAGGAGCAGACTATACAATCTTGAGCATCGAGAAACTCGAGAGATTACCATTGACAATGTCAGAGAGCCCTGTCATTGAATGGATAATACACGGAATTATCACAATTCCGATAACAACTTTCCGATTTAAAAAGTGCCTTGAGTACATACCTGTTGGCCAATATGAACAATTGGGTAAGGGATATGTTAAATCCGAATGGAAATTACCATACACTCATTCTTGCTATAGTGACAGCGACAAAAATGTATTTCTTAGTGGTGACAACTGTAAACACTCACTAAGCGGTATACTTTTGTGTCAGGGTATTAATTTACACGGAGCATGTGATGGAAATTCAAACAACCTTTCATGCCACCAGCTAGTCACACCTGCAACTCAGATAGAGCCCTTCTTTATGCAACTCGCAAACGGGAGTTACATTCTTAGAACGGATCACAGGTGCTGTGGCCTCGCGCCCGGACTAAGTTATCTAGTACAAGTAACGTCCATGGTCAAATGTTGTATGCAAGCATTGTTTCCGAGCGGGCCTCCAGACATAGTGACTCCCCTCTGGCCTCGTCTGAATCTCTATTCTATACGAATTGATACATTAAGCAAAATGAAATCTGTGCTTTTACAGACAACAGTGCCTATAACGTCATCTAAAGAGACGTATGATCTTTTAGTGGCAAGGACGGCTACTGAAGTCCATGACCTTTTATCAACAAATTGCCCCGTGCATTTCGTAGAAATGTTTAGCCAACTCCTTAACATGTCTAGTGCAACAAGCATCCCAGGCATATTTAAGACAGTCTTTACGGGACTGCTAACACCCTTCCAGGCAATTTTGGGAATCTTTCCTAATTTTGTGCACTCCATCTTTGGCGGCATTCCACTATTTTTGGGACTCATCGCAGGGATTCTATTTTTGACCATCCTGCTACGTTATGGCAAGCCTCGGCTCAGACATAGCTCCCATGGGAATGGAAGAGACAATCCTAGCAATGCGCTACAGGGACAGGATAACTAACGTCCTCGGATTGGCCAGGCTAAGAGATCTAAACATGACCTGGTTCCTTTCATTCAGACCGATATGGCAAAATTGCATTTTACCTGTGCTACGGTGTATGCTTTGCGGCGAGGAATGCGTGTTGGACATCTGTCTTTCACTTCCATCAGCAGTACCAATGGACGTCGATACTTTGCTAAGTCCAATAACGGCTCACGCATTGTGTTGTCCCCAGCGGCTACCAATCCTGATGACGGCATTCGTGGAGACTCCTGTACTACAGCCAAGTGGTAACAGTGGAGCGAGTGACAAAAGCAACATCATCCAGGTACAACGTTCTGTGAGCATTGCTGGTCTTGCCTTCGATGACAGCAATCATTCTCACACCTGCCAAGTTACAGCGCTATCTAATTTGGTTGAACTATCACCTGATTTTGTAGACCAATTCTTTGCGAGCCTGTCTGATACGATGTTCTCACCCATAGAGAAACAATAACTTTTGAGAAGCTTTCCGACACACAGCGTTCCCATGAACTCTGAATTCGGCCTTCAGATTTGATCAACAAAAACTGCCAGGAGCTTTGGAAAATCTATTTTCTTTGAATTGGACTATTTTTCTAAAAATATTGACCCTACCTTTTTTGGCACGAACAATTCTTTGCTTAACGTAAAAACTATTCTTAGAGAACAGAAGCTTCACACTTCTATTTCTAAACACATCTAGAGACATAACAACATAACACCAGCCTCTAGCACACATGTTATTACAATGCATTTTTATGTGATGATTTATCTCGCATTTCTTCTGTCAGAGATACTTCATGTGTAATACTTTTTGCATAATCGTTCATTGATTTCATATGCAATACCTTTTGAATGGTTACTATGCTTTAAAAAACGTACAGTACCTAAATTCCATGTATTACAAGTACGCCTATTTCGAATGCATTTATGTATTTTGGGGTGGGCAATGTTACACATACACCTAATTGCTTAGTTTTAGTAATTTTGATGGACATGTATACGTGGAGTGGGTGTTGCGTGCTTATCTAGGGTCCTGATCGATACTGTGACCTTATGCCCCTATTCGGCTATAAATCCATTTATTCCCTATATTGGCATAACCGTTCAAGTGCGATTTTCTGTAAAGTCATCTCTGGCCTCACACGAACAGAGCCACATTCCAGCATGACTCTCTGCTACTTCCTTTGCGACCAATTAGTGCAATGACAGAGCAGCAGTCACTATCTGATATTCCTAGATAACACTCCGAGTTCTTCAACAAGATAAAAACTTAGCAAACCTGGAAATCCCCGCTTGCTATGTTTTGATTAGTAATGGAACTCTAATGAGCAACTGATAACTGTCACTTCCTAGTGACATCTTTAATTGACGTCTTATGTCCAGCAAACTTGCGTCAAACCCGGCACCTGTCAGGTATAAATATTACCAACGTTGCCCTAAGCAATGAGCGAACATGTTGCTGATGCCAGCTGCCTGCATGACCCCGTGTTGGTAACAACTAGCACTCTGTCGCTGCAGCCTGCTATCCTGTGGTGGTGAAGCTACTGATTACCATTATCGCCGCTACAGCGCGAACTATGGTTCAGTACGCTTGAGGAGCCGTGCAGCCGTCCTCTGCGAAGACATCCAGCCCAGCTGCCCGCGGACGCTGTCACCCCTCCTTCCTCGACGCGCTGAGAGAAGCCGCTGCCTTTCTCGTGTAGAGAAATCCAGTCCCGGCGCTTCCAGTTTACCCTCGCGGGTGACTGGGATATCGAGAGAGACCCCTGAAGGAGATACCAATCCTCCATCATTCTATTCAGAGGTATGGTGTTGACTAAACCCTTAAACGAGAATTCTTGAAACAAACCTTGGCAAAACCAACTTAACTTAAGCTACTTACTTACTCCCCCTTCTCACGTGTTAGGCTTAGGTCAGGCACACTGGGGTAGGCTTAGTTAGAAGCACCAGTTGAGTATGTTAGCCTAATGTATATATGACTGTATATATGTTTTATTACTTTTAAACCATTATATGGCTAAGAAACCATATCAATGCTTTTACAGTTCTATTTCGCAATACTTATCTTACTGTACGTACTTTTTATAATAACAGTTATTGCAATTGTGGCAATACATTTCTCTTGTACGAGAAGAAAGACTGTTCAATAAATGTTAATCCTTTATTGATACACGCCCGTCTCTCTATTCTCTACATACTGTGAAAGTAAACTGCACTAGACTGACTGAGTGAAATCTATGTCTATTGTTTCACACGACCCTAGAGATCGACTCTTGATCTGAGGAGCAAAGTTGTCATGTTGCACGGTTGTTGGAAAGCTGAATCCCTTCTTGTCTGTGCCAAGGAAGCTGATCACTTCCTATGCAGAGAAGAAGGTTTCCAGTGACCTCTGAGCTAGTTGGTAACACAACCCAATTAAGTTTAGCATAGTCAGTGGAGGCCTGGAATATCCGCAGTTCCACGTCGATACTACTGTTTATGTTATTCCAATGCGCAGGGCCTAGTGGGAAACTAGGAACTACACTACAGAGAGTGGAAACTACTTTAGGCGGATGGTGACGAGAGGGGGTGGTGCGCCCTTAGGGCCTGCTTGGTTCTGGGAATTGGGTGCTGTTAAGTCCTGGAGGTGTAATTTGGGGAGGCCGCAACAAAAAATAGGCAGAAGCGTAACCTACTCACTAGGAACAGTAAGCCTGCCTCCCGGAGAAATACAGGTTACTGGATGTTTTTTGAGGAACGGGGGTTATCACCATGACTCTATAACCCTCACTTTGGGGGTTTCAGCACTATTTAGAGATACCGCTCTCACTCAGCAGGATAGAAAGGGAGTAGAAGTAGGAGGCATCAGCAGCGGTAATCCAGATATTGTACCCTACGTCCCTACAGTGTTTATCTATCACCCAGGGATTTCTAACAGAGGTGGAAAAGGGGAGCACTGTATGGAGAAAAACAATCAGGACAATACTCGCCTATACCCCGGTCTTTCCCCAGATAAGTCAGATAAATCAGGTGTTGTGGTATCTGGGACTCTCCTTCCAGTTGGAAGGTATACTCTCCGCAACCGGACTTCTAACCTAGTCCCAGGTATCTCTAGACCATTAATCCCCCCCCCGGTAACTCTCATCACAGCAACATCACAGAAAAGGAAAGTGAAGGGGAAGGGAGATCGTAGCGGATTAGACACACCGCCAGGAAAAGGAAAAAGCAAGAAAAAGACAAAAGGCAGGCCACCAGCAGCAGTGAGAGTAACTCCATCATTAAAATCTTATTATAACGGTCTCTCTACTACTACAGCAAACGGGACAAAAGTGATGGCAGCGACAAAGGCAACAATGAGTGCAGCAAATGAAGATGCAGAAGTAAACAGGGAAGAGGCTCCCCCAGAGGAGTTAGCCAATCTGAACACCTCACTTCCATCTGCATCTACACCTATTCAGTTTTGTCCATCTCCGCAACTGTCTGTACTCTCTGCAACCAATTTGCTTGAAATAGTGCATCCGACTGTGGAACTCTCTAATAGTTTTTCAGCCCTGGATATCCAAGACACCCAAGATGTAGAGAAACCGGAGGAGATATCTGGGCACAAGGAGGATGTTCCTAACAGTACCCCCCGGATATTACGACTTCTACACCAATTGCCCCGCAAACCCTGGCAGATATTTTACTGGGTCTAAGAGAAGATATAGGGAGAAGGTTTACCACTTCAGAGGCTAATCAGATGGCTATTCAGGCCTCTTGTGAGGCACTCGCCCAAAAAGTGGAAGAAGTATCAAAAAGGACGGACGTCCTAGAAGCAGAAGTACCTAAGATCAAAGAAACTCTTGCTACATCTGAAGTTAATATCGACAAATTGGTCCAGCAGAATCGGGAAATGAGAGAAGATCTTGAAAGACTTGAAAATCATTCTAGGAAAAATAATTTAAAATTTCAGAATATTCCCGAGGACCGTGAAGGGAAGGACATCAAGGCATTTATTGTCGCAGTACTTAAAACTACAATATTAAAAGATTCCTCTGATCAAGAACTAATGGATGATATCCAGAGAGTCCACCGTGATCCTTTCAGATGAAATACAGCGAAAGACCAAGAAAGATCTTGGTAAATTTTCTTACATACGCTATCAAAGAGAGGATTTTGGCGTTGGCCCTCAAAGCAGGCCCTATAAAATCAGTGTCCTTCTCTACACCTTTTTCCTTTACAATCCGCTCTGAGATATCGCACATTAAAGCAACAAGGCAATGGGAAATGGGTAGGAGAATGACAATATTCAACTCTTTGGGGGCACGCGCTCAACTGAAATTTCCAGCTTCACTTCGGGTGATGTGGAACAACCACATGCATATCATCCGACATGTAGAGGAAGCGGACAGTTTGATCGAAAAAATAAGAACAAATAATAAAGGGGCAAGTGGCGAAGAATGGCAGCTAGTTGGGGCTGCAGGAAAGGGACGAAAGACATAGCTGTAGTAACATGGGAGAGAATTTTAGTTGGATAATTAACTGTCAGATTTGAAGTATGCTACACATTTATTCCAGGTTAACAATCGACACGGAAAATTGATCACTTATAATTTGTATTTTCTTTACACATTTTCACACACCTTTACACATCTCTTTATAAACATGCACTGGGTGGGAGGAGGATCCGTCTAAGAGCGGAATGCTCAGGAAAGAAAGGAGGGTTCCCCAGGGAGGTAGTGCAGAGGGGAAAAAGAAAAAAAATATGTCCTCGTTTAACAGGTACTCACAAAGACCCCAAATTAAACAATACTGTGTAGATGGCTACATCGTCATTAAGGCTGGAGGGAGGAGAGGCGAATCTTTCTATGACTCATAACAACATGGATTTCATATCTTGGAACGTTAATGGCCTTCGCTGTACAAGGAGGCGCAGGTTGATTTTTAAGTATCTTGAGCAGTCAACTGCGAAAATATTTTTATTGCAGGAAACCCACTTGAGTTCTGGTGAGAGTAAGGAGGTCTTCGGGAAACTTAAATGGGTTGGAGCATTTTGTTGTTCTGAGCAGTCGACATCAAATAAGGGTGTAGCAATATGAAATGAAATGAAATGAAAAATTACACTTATATAGCGCATAACCACCCGGAGGTCTTAATATTAATTAAGACTGGCTCTGGAGGCATCGTAAGGTCATTTACATCAGACCAGTCAGGAAGATGGGTTCAAGCGCAAGTCGATGTAAGTGGAAATGCCATGATTATTGTCTCTTACTATGGGTCTCTTATTTTTTCTTATCATGACATACCTGCCTGTTCGGGGGGGGGGAGGAGGGTGGGCGACGTGGGCTAAACTACAGTTAACTTAATAAGATATTTTTTTTAAAAAGGAGACAATAATTTGCTGACATGTGTTTTTAATGAAGTGAACAAGGATGAGTTGAAGAAATTAACAAAGATTTACACAGTGCAAGCAAACGTTGAAGGCTTCAGTCCTGGTGGATGACACCATTGTAGTAGAGTCCAAATTGTCAGGAGTGCAAAGTCCAACATACTCCTCCCATCAGATACAGAAAGTGGACAGGAATAATCCACAAAGTAAATGCGTAGCACACACAGGATGACACTGGGGGAAAAATTTCTTCCTGGCGGTGATGCGTGTATTGCCATCCACGTCTCCTAGTATTTCGGGTAGATGTCCCCTCTTTCTGTCAGAAGGTGGGATACGGAGCTGCTGAGACAAGGGCGTGTGCAGATGTGTCCTCCTCTGACACAACCTTCCTTCCTGGGGCTGAGGCAGGTGTTGACGGTCTGGATGTACTTGGACCACAGGAAGGAGAAAATGCAGGTGAAAAAGCCTTGCATTGGGTGGTATTGATGTCCCGCAGCAACCCAACTAGGGAAGCCATGTTGGCGTTCATGCCAGCCACCTTGGTGTGGATGCCGGCCACCTTGGCGTGGATGCCGGCCACCTGGGTGTGGATGCCGGCCACCTTGGTGTGTGCCGGCCACCTTGGTGTGCCAGCCACCTCCCAGTATGTGTCCCTCTGCAGTTCCTTGATTTCCTGGATTTCAGTCAATACCTGGCCCAAAACACTTCGGGAGTCCTAGGAGACTCCTAGGACTTGGATGATTGCAGATTGGGTGTCGGTGTCACCAGTGGGCTTACTCTGTGGGCCCACAGTTACCCTCACACAATACCTACCCCCATGGCCCGGTACCCTTGGTACAGACTGTCCCCTCGCACTGGGTCCTGATTCCTCCGTGACTGGGGTGGTGTAGTCGGCTCAGAATTCAGGACTTGGGGCACATGATGGGACTGACTGTGCTTGATGGACAGTTTGAGGGAGCAGTGGTTGCCTGTGTTGTTGAAGATGGTGTGGAAGCAGTGAGCCCAACTGTTTTTTCGTTGTTGTTTTATATAGAGCAAACTTGACCAGATGGTATCAGAACGCTTTACATGAGCACCAGTTGCATTACAGATGGACACATTCATTTCTAGGCACAGGGAGATTAAGTGATTTGCCCAGAATCACAGGATGCTTGAACCTTCTGCCAGACTCAATCCTGGTTCCCCAGCTTCAAAGTCAGCCAATATAGCCATTAATCCGCATCCTTTCCCTTGGCTTCTGGCCAGGCTGACCTGATGGGCCAGTACCATTGTGAGAGGCTGGCCTGTTATATATAATGTCCACGGATGTAAGAAGGCACCTTCCACCAGTCCAGACAACCCTTATGGTGATTTAAGAGGTCTCAGACAACTTTAGAAAGCTACCCAAGTGATAGCTGTGGAGAGCAGCCTGCAGGCTCCGTCTTAAAGGAGTGTAAAGTAGCTTGTTCTTCCAGAATGCAATCTTATAGTATAGATTAAATGAAAGAGAACATCACACAAGGTATTTTTAAAAATAGGTATTTATTATATAATACTCTCTAGTATGTTCCAGTATGTCACACATGGAGATATACACAAAGCACACAATACTATTGCAAAGAAATTACAGTAAATAGTACTAATACACAGTGGGCCCCAGGGGTGACCAAACCATATACTAAGAAAGTGGTATAATAATCTCAACTCGAGTCAGGACAATGTCAAGAGGACGTAGAATTGCTTGGACCCAAAGGAACCACCCAAAGTGAGTAGATCGGGTCCCCACAGAGAACGTGAGAAGTGTGAGTACACAACCGCTTTTTAAATATTAAGGACCCTTCACAGTGGACCCTGCAGAAACCCGGTGTAAGACAGAAGGTTGGAGGACCACCCCACCTGTGGATACTGTGGTACCCAAGTTACCTATTACAGGGAAACCGGGTGCAGAGGTGTGAAGTGGCCTTGGAAACCGCAGTCAAACCCAATGAAGGACATCAGATATGTGCCGCTGCTGGAAGAGGAGAATGTGTCTGTGGGAATCTAAATGTGGATTCTTTATGAAGAGTACCTGAAAGCAGAGGGGACAGAGTCTGGGTCACTTGATAGTGACCAGGGGTTCAGTGGGAAACATTCATTACAACGCAGTCATTACAACAACCTATCTTCATAACACAACTGTTACAACGCAACTGCGTTTACATTGCATGCCATTTAGAGCATACCATTTCAACGCATGCCATTACAACGCATGCCATCACAACGCATTATAAGGTAAGTAATGGAGATGTTTTTAGTATTAGGGTGGGTATGGGTTTTGGGGTATATGGGAATAGTATTTTTTTCCCCCTACACTATCCCACACTTTCCCTTCTGTTGCACTCACTGGAGTGGGAATAGTAATGTTTAACCCTGCACTATCCAACACTTACCCTACTGTTGCTCTCATTGGAGTGGGAATAGTAATTTTTACCCCTACACTATCCAATACTTACCCTGCTGTTGCGCTAAAAGTATTATGTGTTGTAATGGTATGCATTGTAATGGAATGCGTTGTAATGATGTATTTTAAAAATAAGTTGTAATGGCATGCATTGTAAAATCATGCAATGTAATGGTAGTTGCATCGTAAAGACTGCATTTTTAAAGCCTGCGTTGTCATTGCATGCGTTGTAACGTCATATATTCAGTCTCAGTAGATGAATACCCACCGATGTCAGGTGCTTCAAGATCGATGTCGTTGACCTTGACTATGCAGCTGTGGGGACCAGGTGATGTTGAGGATGATCAAGAGAGGGATATGAGCTGTCCCACAAAGGATTTCGAGTGCTGAGGGGTCGGTGTCAGATGGGAGCACCTACAATCCTTGGCAAAAGCAACCCACAAAGACAGTCAAGAAGTTGCAGGAGGAGGACCAGCAAGGTCCAGGAGACTCACCACAAGCAGGGGAGTCAGAGACAAGCCCAGAGCAATCAGGGAGGCCCAAAGAAGTTGTAGTTGACCCTCCGCAGGACCCACAGATCGAGGACACTGGAGTCACAGGAGGACCTCAGGCAGCTTTGCAAAACAACAGGCCACGGAGCACACGGTGTGATGTGGTTGAAGATCATTGCAGGAGAGGTTGCCAGAGATTGGAGCCTCTTGGAACCCAATGCACTTCCTGTAGAACTGACAACAAGAATTTGCACTTGCAAAACTATGTGGTGCACAGGGGTTCGGATTCTGCAGCCCCCACAAAGGAAAAGGTTGGGAAGATTCAGAAGGCCCTCCCAGGGGAGGGTCTGGACAGGGGGGAGGTTACTCCCATGTCCTTTGTCCAGTTTTGCACCAGAGCTGGACCAACGGCTCCCAGTACTGGTTTGAACTGGACTATGCAAGGAGACCCCAAAATGTGCCCATCCTGCAGGTTTTCAGGTGCTGGCAAGCGCACCCACCCAGCCCTAATATACTAAATCCTGTCTGGGAGGTGGTCACATCTCCCTGTGAAAGGATGCCTATTGTTCTGCCTTCTCCCGCTCGAGCTTGGCTGAGCAGCAGGATGTCAGAACTCTGTCTCTGGTTGGCAGCAACCATTTTGTGCTGCCCAGGACTAGAAAGATGGTACTGGGAACAAGGAGAGCCTAACAGAGTGCTCTCTCGGTGGGTGGAATCATACCTCCCACACAAGTTAATGGTGCAGAGATTTGATTCATACATTTTTCAGGTTTGGTGCAGCCGTTTTCGAGATTGCCATCTTGCAGTCACGTAATGCCCTCTATATTAGTATAAGGCTGCTTCACTGGCAACCCGGGAGAATGCACTCCGTAGGCTACAGGGGTGCCCTGCTCATGCAGGGGCACCCTGTAACTTAGAATCATGCACCCCGCCCTCAGGATTGTAAAGGCCTGCTAGAGGGTTAACTTATACTTTCTAATTGCAGTAACCCTTAGATATAGTAAACGTATATCTTAAGTAAGTGGTGTATGCACCACCTTATACAGGCTGCAATGGTAGGCCTGTCGATCCATTTTAAATGGTCTCTCATGGGTGGCACAATACATGCTGGAGCCCATGGGAGACCTCCGTGGTACCCATGCCCTGGGTCAATGGGTGCCATATACTACGGCTGACAGGGGTACCCCAGAATCCCATCTGGGGTGTACCTAAGTACATAGCACAACAGTTTAGGGAGAAAACAGACTGGGGTGCTGATTAGCAGGGTCCTAGTCAGACTAGTCAAAAACATAATTACATCCAGCAAAACATGGGGATAACCATAATAAGCAGATCCTACTTTCCTACACAACCCCCCAACACAAATGTAAGGAGATAAGACCAACCTTGCCCAGTTGAGTCTTCATTTTCTAAGTGGAAATAATTGGAGAGTCCATCTGCATTGGCATGGTTACTCCCAGATCTATGTACCACTATATAGTCCATCCCCTGTAGGGAAATGGACCACCTCAAAAGTTTTCAACCTTCATCTGATTTAGCCATAGGATGGGCTTATGGTCTGTCTGAACAATGAAGTGAGTACCAAACAAGTATGGCCTCGCCTTCTTTAGGGCCCAGACCACAGCAAAGGTTTCCCTCTCTATAGCTGACTAACGTTTCTCTCTGGGGGTCAACCTTCTGCAAATAAAAGCTACTGGTTGATCCTGACCCTCTGCATTAAGTTGTGACAACACAGCCCCTACCCCCAACTTAGAGGCAGATGTTTGGACAATAAATTGCTTGGATAAGTCCGGACTCTGCAGAATGGTAGCAGTGCACATGGCCTGCTTGAGATCATCAAATGTCTTCTCACAGCTAACTGTCCACTGAACTTTCTTGGGCTTTTTCTTGAAGGTGATATCATTCAAGGGAGTCACTATGGACCCATATCCTTTTACAAATCTCCTGTAATACAAAATCAGTCAAGCCCAAGAAAGTTCTAACCTGAATCTGGGTAGTGGGAATAATCCTGTCCGTGATGGTCTGTATTTTGCTCTGAAGTGGTTGAACCTCAAGGTGGCCCAGGTACACAACCTTGCTCTGCCCTATATGGTACCTAGTAGCCTTGATAGTGAGCCCTGCTTTTTGCAGAGCCTCCAAAACATTCTCCGGGTGAACCAGGTGATCTTCCCAGGTGGAGCTAAAGACAGCTACATCATGAAGATGTGCTGCACTATAGGCTTCCAGACTTGTGAGAACTTTATTTACCAGCCACTGGAATGTGGCAGGTGCATTCGTCAAGCCAAAGGGCATTACAATAAATTGATAATGCCCACTATGGGTTGAGAATGCTGTTTTTGGTTTAGCATCCTCGGCTAGTCCGATGTGCCAATAGCCAGCAGTAAGGTCAAATATTAAGACCTTGGCTGAGGCCAAGGTGCCAATAAGCTCATCTGCCCTTGGAATCGGATGAGCATCAGTCCTAGTGACTGCATTTAGTCCACTGTAGTCAACACAGAACCTCTTATCGCCCTGGGTGTGAGGGTTTGGTACCAAGACCACTGGACTAGCTCAAGGGCTATCTGAGGGCTCAATCACTCCCAATTCTAGCATCTTTTGGACCTCTGCCCTGATGCAATCACTGACATGGGCAGGCTGCCTATAAATCTTATTTTAAACAGAGATACTCTCACCTGTGTCCACTTCATGGGTACACCAGGTAGTTTGACTAGGAGTCAGAGAGAACAAGTGTCTGTGCTGATTGAGGAGCTTCCTGCAATCACTTTCCTGTTGGTCAGTGATGCTGCCTGCCAAGACTACACCATCAACTGACCCATCATCAGGGTTTTGTAAAAGGAGATCAGAGAAAGAATCACTCTCTTCCTCCTGTCCCTTATCAGTTGCCATGAGCAACCCCCATGTCAGCCCTGTCCACAAAAGGTTTGGAGTTGTTCAAATGATACACCCTGTGAGGGCTCCTGGGAGTGTCAAGGTCCACCAAGTAGCTGACCTCACCTTTTTGCTCAATGATGGTGTAGGGTCCACTCCATTTGTCTTGGAGAGCTGCTGGGGCCGTAGGCTCCAACACCACACATTCTGGCCTGGCTGGTAAACAGTCAGGACAGCCTTTTGGTCATCCCAAGCTTTTTGCAATTTTTGACTGGCCTTCAGGTTTTTACTTGCCTTCTTCATGTACTCAGCCATCCTTGAGCGGAGACCAAGTTCATAGTGCACAATGTTTTGTTTGAGAGGTAACTCCCATCCCTCATCCACCAAACACAAGGGATCCCTAACTGGATGCCCAAACGGAAGTTCAAAAGGGCTGTAGCCAACCCCCTTCTGAGGGACCTCTCTGTAGGAAAAGAGAAGGCAGGGCAGAAGAACATCACATTTTCGCCTAAGCTTTTCTGGGAGGCCCATAATCATGCCCTTGAGCTTTTTGTTGAATCTCTCAACTAACCTTTTGTATTGTGGGTGATAGGATGTGGTGTACTTGTAGTTCATTCCACACTCCTTCCACATTGCCCTTATGTAACTTGACATGAAGTTTGTATCTCTGTCTGTTAAGACCACCTTAGGGAAACCCACCCTAGAAAATATTCCCAGGGCAGCCCTGGTCACCACAGGAGCTGTGGTGGTTCTAATGGGAATTGGTTCTGGGTACCTAGTGGCATGGACCACCACCTCTAGAATGTAACTGTACCCAGGTGCTGTAGGAAGGTTCATGGGACTAATTATGTCAATCCGAACCCTCTCAAAGGTGACCCCCACCACTGGAAGTGATATCAGGGATGCCTTTGTAGTGCCACCTGCTTACCACTGGCCTGGCAAGTGGCACTGGAGCGACAAAACTCATTTGTGTTCTCAGACATGTAAGGCCAGTGAAAGTGAGGGGCAAGACTTTCCCAAGTCTTACTTTGGCCTATGTGTCCTGCTAGGGGAATGTCATGTGGAAGGGTGAGTAGGAATCTCCTAAACTTCAAAGGTTTAACCAATCTCCTGGTAGCACCAGGCTTGGGGTCTCTACCTTCCCTTATCCCAGGAGATCCTGTAGGACCCACTGACACTCTCAGCAGCAGCTTGCTGGTCCCTTGTCCATTGTTCCAGGGTCCGTGGATGTTAGTTTGACTTGTGACTTAGTCACAGCAAACACATCTGCAGAGATGCTCAACATTGATGCATGAGTCCTAAATTCTATATCAGCCCAAGCTGAAGTCTCCAAATCATTGCCCAACAAGCAATTTACTGGTATGTCTGAACTTACCACAATCCTTTTAGGGCCAGTTACCCCTCCCCTGCTGAAATTAACAACTGCCAAGGAATGGCTAGCCCTGACATTGTTTGCATTGGTCACTTGGTTCTCCTCAATTATGATCTGTCCAGGAGACCCAAGTTTCTCTGTCACCATTATGACACAGGCCCCTGTGTCCCTGTAGGCCATTGCCTCTGTTCCATTGATCAAAGGCTGCTGTCTGTATTTGCCCAAGTTACTGGGACTGACAAATAAGCTGGCAATATCCATGCCACCATCACAGACCAAAACAGCCTGAGCTGGATGTCTGACTAAGCCAAAACCCACCTCAGATCCCAAGGTTGACCCAGCTAATCCCTTGTTTCCTGTAACACCACTTGTACTTGTGCTAGGGGGAGCAGTTGCCTTAGGGGTAGTGGTGGTAGCAGTAGTCTCCTTGGCTTTTGGACAATCAGCATCCTTTGTCCAATGGGGGTTTACCTTACACAAGTAACATCAAGGCTTCTTTTTGCCTTTTCCTTTGTTGGATTGTGACTGCCCCCCAGATTCAGTTTTTTGGGCCCTGATGAAAACTCTGTATTTACCCTTGTCCCCAACCTTACCCTGAGCTTTTGAAAAATCTTGCTTTTTCTGTTCGACAGCATGGTTCTGATTTGTCTGTTTGACCCCAGTTCTCACCCATTTATATGCCTTCTTTCCTAGTTCTTGGGGAGAAGTCAGATCTGAGTCCACCAGGTACTGGTGCAGTAGCGGATTCTGGCAATTATTAAGGATCTGCTCCCTCATAATCAAATTGTGCAATCCATCAAAATTATGCACATGCTGCCAAGCAACCAACCTTCCAGAGCCTTGATAGCACTTTCTACAAAGTTTACCCAGTCCAGATTCTGAGTCTTCTGGGTGTCTCTGAATTTACTGTTCAGTTGTTAAGCCAACCCCATCAATGAGAGCACTCTTCGGAACTGAATAATTGTCAGCATCCTCTTTAACATTGAGGAGTTTATCTCCACCTTTGTCAGCAAAGGAGAGCCCCAAGATAGCTGCCCAATTATCTTGAGGGACCTTCTGAAATGTACAGGCTCTCTCTAAAGCAGTTATCCATTTATGGACAACATCCTCAACATGGTAGGGAGGGACAATTTTGCTCAGGTTCCTATTATCAAAGGAATGTTCCTTAACTCTAGGGACACTGTTGCTATCACCATGTGACTCTAGTCCCAATTTTGTCCTAGCCGTTTGGACTACTAGGGACTCTCTGTCAAGGGCTAACTGCTCTTTCCTGAGCCTAAGCCTAGCTTTCACAAGTTCAAGCATTTGATATTCCCTATCCAAAGAGCCCCCCTTACTAGAAATGGAGGTCCCTACTGACTGTCTATAGGTATTGGACTCTGCAGAGGAGGATCTAGACCTCCTTGATCTACTCCACACCTTCCCAGGAGACTCAAAGGGGGCATCCTCTTCTTCTTCTATGTTCTCCTCTGCGTGGTCGGATTTGTCCAGGTGGGAGCCATCAAACTCCACCTGGCCAGGCTTAGATTCTATGTCAAAGAGGGGTTTCCCTCCAGCCCTATCTTCATACCCTGGCCCACCCACTCTGTCCTGTTCATCTGATTCAAGAGTTTTCCTCAAGTCATCTAACAGTAACACATCTACCAGGCTTTGAGTGTTGGCACTTCTCCCTGCTTTCAGCTTCCCAGAGGCACGTAGTGTTTTCAGTTCTTGGAACGAAAGTTCAGTGCATCTAGAAAGCAGAGGGCCACAGGCATCTCCTTTAGTAGACATACTAAGTGTGGTGTGGTGTTGCACCTACCTAACTTATTGGGAGCTAAACTCTCTTAGGTTGGAGAGAGGGTGTGCTAGTTCCTTAACTTACCCAACCCCAAGTTCAGTAGAACATACTATTCTATGCTTGTATTATATGTGCCTAGTACTAGTGGTTTTTCAGTTAATCAATACGAAGATTTTTCCAGTAAAGCAATGCAGGCTTGAATCCCAACCGCTGCACACCAATGTGAGAGGCTGGCCTGGTATATGATGTCCACTAATGTAAGTGGGCACCTTGCACCAGTCCAGACAACCCTTATGGTGATTTAAGAGATTTCAGACAACCTTGGAAGCTATTCAAGTGGTAGCTGTGGAGAGCAGCCTTCAGTCTTGGTCTTGAAGGAGTGTAAAGCAGCGTGTTTTACCAGAATGCAATCTTATAGTATAGATTAAAGGAAAGAGAACCACACAAGGTATTTATAAAAATATGAATTTACTCTATAATACTCTGTAGTACATTCTAGTATCTGCCACACAAAGATATAGACAAAGCACACAATACTATAGCAAATAAATCACAGTAAATAGCCCTCTAATACACAGGTGGCCCCAGGGGGGACCAAACCATATACTAAGAAAGTGGTATAAGAACCACGACTCAAGTCAGGACAATGTCGAGAGGACATAGAATTGCTGGGACCCCAAGGAACTACCCAAGGTGAGTAGATAGGAACCCCACAGAAAGCGTGTGCAGTGTGAGTACACGACCGTGTGCTCTGTACTAGTCTATGTGCAAGTTATGGTTGGATTTTTAAAGAATAACGACCCTTCCCAGTAGACCCGAAAGAAACCCAGTGGAACACAGAAGGTTGGAGAGCCACCCCACCTGTGGAAACCATGGTACCCAAGTTACCTTTCCCAGGGAAGCCGGGTGCATAGGTGTGATGTGGCGTCGGAAACTGCTGTCAAACCCAATGGAGGGCTTCACGAAAGTGCAGCTGCTGGAATAGGAGAAAGTGTCCGTGGGAATCCAAATGTGGATTCTTGATAAAGAGTACCTGAAAGCAGAGGGGACAGAGTTTAGGTCACAGGAGAGTGACCAGGGGCTTGGTAGACGAATGCCCTCCGATGTTGGGCGCTTCAGGATAGATGTCAATGACCTTGACTCTGCAGCTGTGGGGACCAGGCAATGATGAGGATGACCAGGAGCTGGATACGAGCTGTCCCACAGCGGATGTTGAGTGCTGAGGGGTTGGTGTCCGGCGGGAGCACCAACAAGCTTTGGCAAAAACAACCCACAAAGGCAGTCAAGAAGTTGCAGGAGGAGGACCAGCAAGGTCCAGGAGACTCACCACAAGCAGGGGAGTCAAGGAATGCCCAGAGCAATCAGAGGAGCCCAAAGAAGTCATAGTTGACCCTCCCCAGGACCCACAGGTCGAGGACACTGGAGTCACAGGAGGAACTTGGGCAGCTTTACAAAACAGCCCCACGGAGCACATGGTGCAATGCGGTTGAAATTCTTTGCAGGAGAAGTTGCCAGCGGTTGGGGATACATGGAGCCCAATGCACTTGCTGCAAAATTGACAACAAGCATTTGCACCTGCAAAAGTACACGGTGCACAGGGGTTCGGGTATTGCAGCCCCCAAAAGGGATTCTGACCTCAAACTGGGTTAGAGGGCAGCTTGGTACTTGAGGGACGTAGAAACCCACCTCCTGTGTTGCTGAAACCTTCAGAGTCCATAGGAGCTTGGGATCAGCAGACTAGTCAAGAGTGTTGCGGTGCCAGCGAATGCAGGGGAGTGACTCGATCACTCCAAGGGAGATTATCTTCAGGTGTCTTGGAAGCTCCACAGGCCCTACTCGGATTCTGTATGGTGCACAGGCACCTACGAGGCAGCAGACTAAGAGGGAGACGAAGCCAAGCCCGAACGAAATCCAGCGAAGTCCAGAGTGCCCAGATGGTCGAAGTGCAGTGGTTTTAGTTCTGAATCTTGTCCACGATGAATCTAGGGACCTACACCCAGATAAGCCCTTAAGTACCCATAGGAAGAGCGTGGCTTGATCACCGATGGGTATGGCGGTGTGAGCTTGGGGCTCCGCACCGGATCCCCCTGTTATCCTGTATATTAAAGCGGCTGACCATTCGGATGCGACGGCCTAGACAGCGACAGGGACCGGGACTGTGGTGGCACTGTCTGGAGTGAGCGGGGGCACTCCGCAAGCGTGAGAACGAAGATACGTGATCGGAGCAGCCTGGGGCCGGCGAAGAAGCAAAATGGCGCCCGCGGGCTGATCGGACTCCCGGAGTCGGCGACCCTAGCGGATGAGCGGTGGCTCTACTACGGTTAGGCAACGAAGAGCGAGACCGCCGCATACTTAAGAAGTGCAGGCGGGAGAGCACCACGGCCCCTTCACGGCCGATTCCTGGTGTGCGCCACCTCCCTGGATGGCGGAGTTCGAAGAGAGGCGAAGCGGCTGACGGCCGACAGAGAGGGGAGACAAGCGGAGAGCCAGGGAGCTGAGCCCCGCGGTGTGGGGGAGAGGTGGAGCGACGTGGCCGAGAGGGAGTGGAGACCTGGTAACGGCGGATAGCTTGGCGGTAGGAGTGTGGCCTGCTGAGGGTGCAGAGGTCGGTGCAGTACGCTGGCCCTGAGTGGGGGCCAATGACACTGGGAGAAGGCTGACCGCCTGCCGAGATACAATTGCTTTCTCATGACAAGGGGCTGGAGAGTGTATGAGCTGAGCCCTGTGTCACACTGAGGCCAACAGACTGGTGGGCTGGAGCGCCCATCGCCAACGGTCCCATTTAGGAGAAGAAGGCCCGGGGCTCGACTCAGTAGGGGCCTGCCGGAGGGAGCTAAGTGAATTCCTGCGACCCCCCCCCCGGCGGAAGTGGAGCACTGCTGTGGTCGCGAAAGAGAGTGGCCCCCCGACAGACTGGAGGACGGGCCAGACAACGGGTTACCAGGTTGAGGGGAAAGGAGATTGGAGACACTGGGGGCCACCAACACACCAAACTCGAGGAATCTCTTGTCCCGCTGGTAGTTTCCATGCGCAGGAAGTGAGCCCATCGAAGCACGCAGTGACGCATGCAGGTGACCAAGTTGAGAGCTGCGGCTTGGGCCACGAGGTTGGAGGGAGCCGGCGCTTGAAGGGTGTGGCGGTCACCGATATCGGAGCTGCGCAGTGGAACAACATTTGGAAGTGCCCCACTGGTTGTGCGGCCGGCGCGGCCTGGTACTGCCCCGGGCGACACTTACGACACATTGAGGTTGTGGGGAGCCCTGCATCATGGGAAAGCCTAAGGGGAAAGTAGATGCCACCACGACCACAGAAGCGCAGGAGCCTTCCACGTCTGGGCCCACGGACCTCCAGCAACTGCAAGACCGCATACTGGAGGCCATTGCGGCAACAAGAGATACATTACAGCAGGACATTGCGCAAGTGGCATCTGGGTTGGGGCTGCTCCGAGCAGATCATGCCAAGCTAACGGATAGGGTCAAGCAGAATGAGGTCACGCTAAAGGAGTTGACCCCCGCTCACTCGGCCCTAGAAGTAAAGATGGACGCTGCCCTAGTTCAGATACAAACACTGGAGAGGAGAGCCGAGGATGCCGAAAACAGGAACAGGCGTAATAACATCCGCTTGGTTGGCCTTCCAGAAAAAATTGAAGGGGGGGACATGATCGGCTACCTGGATTCATGGCTTAAGACGATAGTGGCCCCGGAGGGCCTGTCGCCTTTTTTCACACTCGAACGGGCACACCGGGTCCCTGCTAGGCCTCCTAGACCGGGCCAGCCACCCAGGCCGGTTATAGCGAAACTGCTTCACTATAAAGACAGAGACTTGCTGCTCCAGAGGGCCCATGACACGGGTCCTTACCAAGTAGAGAATAGCAAGGTGACTTTGTTTCCTGACTACACCTATGAAACGCAGAGGCTCCGAGCCTCCTTCCTCTCTGTTAAGCGAGCACTCCAAGATGAAGGAATACAATACTCCCTGCTCTTCCCAGCCAAATTGGGAGTCGAACTGGACAGCACAGCTCGCCTTTTCCACTCGCCAGAGGAGGCCTGGTCCTGGATTGAAACCTACAAAGCGGGAACCGACCGCACGCACCGTCAGGAAGAGGAAACACAGAGGCCGACACAGGTGCGAAAATCACAGAGACTCCGTAGATGGAGGCGGGACACCCGTGTACCGTCCACATCACAGACAGAGGAAGAACGGAAGGCGGCACTGCAAGCAGTGGTGACGCTCTCGGGCGCTAGCCCGCCTCTGTCGAAACGCGGCACAGAATCCGAGGGCAATCATACGGGCTCGGAGACGGACTTATCGGAGACGCATGGTGCCAAGGGTCCGAAGGTGACGCCAAAATCAGCGGAAGACATCCTAGATGCTTGACACGTGAGACCTTGGAACTTTATCCTTGATGTGACTGTTTACGGGAGTTGGGAGTGGAATAGATGGAGTTGCTAGCATGAACGGGACTGCCGCAAGCTCTTTATGGGGGATTCTAGGGGAGAGGGTTACGGGCTGGCGCAGCTGCCTGTCGGTCTAGGACCATCCCCTTACGGCCCTTAAGGCCCCTGCAGCAGCGACTGCAGGATAGACGGAAGTTAGAGTTGTATGGTGGCAGTTTGGACGGGGTCTGATGGGTCGCTGTTAGGTCCTGTTCTGGGGGTGGGGAGGGGGGTAATTGTTGGAAGAGTCCCTTTGAGGCGAATGCTGATATTTGTTGTTTGGGGGATGGAAGGGAAGGGGCAGCAGGGGAATTGTTGGGCGGGTTCCACCACTGAAGCAGAGTCAACGGCCGGTTTGGTCAACTGTGAGTTGGAGTGGGACAATGGCTGAAATTGATAATTTGAGATGTATAACCTGGAATGTGAGGGGGTTCCATACGATGGCAAGGAGATACAAGGTCCACTCTTATTTAACTCGTAGAGGAGTCCATATTGCTTTTCTTCAAGAAACCGCCTGACAGCGGCTGAGGGGCTAGCGCTGCAGCGTAGATGGCGAGGTCAGATGTTCAATACCACCTATTCTGCATTTGCTAGAGGGGCACTGATCTGGGTGAGAGCTGGAGTGCCATTTCAGATGGAACGACAGGTGATTGACCCTGAGAGCAGGTTTGTGGCTGTTGCGGGTAAACTGCGGGGCAGTGATATTACACTATGCAGCATATATGCACCCAATACGGAACAACTGGCTTTCTTGGGGAAATTATCGGGGACACTTGCACACTTCCTGACGGGCCCTGTAGTGGTTGGAGGGGACTTCAACTCGGTGACAGACATCTCGCTGGACAGATCTGACCCACCGCTTGATGACTCCCCGGTACATCAGCTGGCCAAGGGTAGACTAGAACGGCAGGCACACTGGAGTCTGGAGGACGCTTGGCAGGTGCGACACCCGACAGACCGGGACTACTCCTTTTTTTCTAGTGTACATGAGCTGCATGTTCGGCTGGAAGCAATGCTATGCTTTCCGCTGGTGATTCCATCTGTGGTGCGCGCTGAGTATCTCGCCAGGACAATTTCAGATCACAACTCCCTTTTGATCACTTTAGACTGGATGTCTGAGACTCCATGTACTCCCACTTGGAAATTACGCCCGACGCCTTAGATGACCCGCTCTTTCATACAATGCTAGAGGAGGGAATTACGCAATATTTTGCAGATAATGCTGGCACCACCGCATCCAGGGCAAATGAGTGGGACGCCTTCAAGGTCGTCATTTGAGGGCTCTGTATCGGGAAGCAGGCGGGGGTACGGAAGGTTCTCCTGGGAGACCTTGATAAAGCGGAGAAAAAACCTGAGAGACGTAGAATTAGCAAGACCTGGGCACCTTGAATTACAAGAGAGAGTTGGCACAGCTCGGGAGGCAGTGGCTGTCGAAGTAGAGAGACTCCGTAGCTTTGACTACAAGGCTTACTCAGCGAGGGTACATGCAGAAGGTGATAAAGCGAGCACACTGCTAGCATGGTTGGCCAACCCACATGGCGACATTCCCCCTTCCTGGCTTTGAAGGCAGACGGGGATACACTGGTGCATACTCAGGCCGAAATACTACAGGGCTTCACTCGTTACTACGAGAAGCTCTATAAAAGCATGCTGGTGAACGGAGACCCGGATCTGGACGCCTTTTTGAGCGAGCTGGATTTACCACAAATAGACCACGAGCAAGCGAAAGACCTAGGGAAAGATATAGAGCTAGGGGAGATTCGAACAGCTATAAAGCGCATGGCCCGCAACAAAACACCAGGGCTGGATGGTCTGCCGATAGAATTTTATGGTAAATATGTAGATCTATTGGCACCACGATTGTTGGTAGTGTATAGGGAGGCTAAAGAAACGGGTTGCTTGCCCCAATCAACGAGAGAAGCGCTGGTGGTCCCTTTGTTGAATAATACCCGGTATCACGCAGGACGAGACAGGGATGCTTGTTGTCGCCCCTCTTGTTTGCCCTCGCTATGGAACCACTTGCTAGCGAGATCAGGACCGGGAGACATTATAGAGGGCTGGACGGCAGGGATGGGCGACACCTTATATCCCTTTATGCAGATGACCTCTTACTATTTCTTGAGAATGCGGAGCGGCTCTGACTGGGGCGGAAAGACTACTTCAACGTTTTGGAGAGCTCTCAGGCCTTTAAGTCAATTGGTCCAAGACGTGTGTGTTTCCAGTACAGTAGGGGGAGGTTTGTCCCGATGGCCACCCGCTGATAAAATGGGAACCTACCTGTTTGAAATATCTCGGGGTATACATATACAACACACTGGCGGACATGTTGGAAGGCAATGTGGGTCGCTGTATATGGACACTGAAGGGCAGTATGGCCTTTTGGGCGACTCTGCCACTGTCATTGATAGGCCGAATCTCCCTCTTGAAAATGGTGGCATTGCCGAGACTTCTGTACTATTTTCGTACCCTGCCTGTGTGGATACCTTGTTCCTTGTTCAAGGCATTAAAATCGCAGATATCCTCGTATCTTTGGGGCACAGGGAGATGCAGGGTCGCCCAGAACACGCTCCTCCGACCGAGAGATGAGGGGGGACTTGCAGTCCCATACTTTGAACTCTACTACTTGGCAGCCCAATTGCAGCTCTTTACACAAGAAGTGGTGAGAGTGTTCAGAGGCCCGGAGCAGGAGAGGGAGGGAGGCACACCGAGCCATGTATTGGCATACATAACAGTACAACAGAAGCAAGACGTGCGAGACCTAACCATGGAGGAACAAACGTTCCGTCTTTGCTGGAACAGATCCCAACGGCTGGCAGGAGTGCGTCACCCGTACGCGCCTATTGGAATGGTGACGGCGTTGCCGCATGGTGGGGACTGGTCACAGCTACAGGTCTGGGAAGAGGCGGGTCTACATGTGGTGGGGGATCTGTACGAGGACGGGGCGCTGCTGCCTTATCAATCGCTCCAGGACAGGTTTGACCTACCAAGGGGGGGATTCTTATTGCATGCCGCAATCACTAGAGCCATACAAGCGCACTGGCAGGAGGGATTACTGGAACCCGCAACATCTATGGCCTGCCAATATACCATGATGGCGGCGGGTACTTACAAGGCGGTCACATGTCTCTATGCTAGAATGCTCAGAGAAAACCTGCCACCTCTGGCCGGGTTGAAAACCAAATTGGAAACAGATATAGGAAGGGAGATCCCGGAGACAGCTTGGGCGCAGATAGTGCGACGAGCCCGCAAGAGTACTAGGATTGCACGCTTCCAACTAGTGCACTTTTTCATCTTACATAGAGCGTATTTAACCCCAGGGAAAATCCGTAGATATTTTGGAGCGAGTGAGGCCGCATGTCCTAGATGCACTAGAGAGGCGGTCGAACTGGACCACATGCTATGGACTTGTCCAATGCTGGGAGACTGTTGGAAGACGATAGGAGACACGCTGAACGAGGTGACGAAGAGACAGTTGCAGTTTGACATGGCTATCTGTGTCCTACATTGGTTCCCTCATACCCCCAAACACAAGAACACTAGTAAATTTATTGACATGGGTCTAATTTTAGCCAAACGCGAAATCACTCGACACTGGAAGGCAAGAGCTGGTCCTTCGTACAGACGTTGGATGAGCAAATTCCTAAAATGGGCTGCGTGCGAAAGCTCCCTTAGATATCAGATGGCGCGTAGGCGACAGGACGACAAAGCACTAGATGCGGCGACAGCGTGGGAGGTGTTAGTACAAGCCCTAAGGGACATAGAGATGCATGGCGAGGAGGAGGAACAGAATAATGAAGGAGAACCCCTCCGACACACCAGGACACATCACACTCTGAAACACGTACCGCTCCTGGCACATAGCTCTAGAAGACCGACTAAGATGGCACGCAGAAGTGGTGGGAAGTTGGGGAAGGGGGGTGGGGGTGGGGAATCCCCACCGAGAGCACTAAGGGACTATGGATCGTACAGCAACACCCCTAATGCACATTGTAGAAGGAACCCTTAGACCATGACACATGACCTCATGGGATCGACGAGGGACACTCTTAATGAGTGCTACGAAGGTTGTTCCACTTGAACGGGGGTAGGGAGTTTCATATCGGGCATAGCAGCCCGGTGAAGGGCACGCAAGATTAGGGGGCGAAGTGCCATGGCAAGCTGCATTAAGGCGCATCCAGTTGCTTATGATTGTCTCCTAAAGTTGCTAAAGTGTTGGGAGTTGTTGGGGGGGGGTTCCCGAAGAGGGGTTGTTCATAAATAGAAAAGCAGACTTGAGGTATTTCCACTAGACGGCTGCGATTGACTCTTACTTTGAGTCCTTTATTTTCTCGTGGTTAACGCCGCCTGACCTCCGGGATGTGGGCACACGGGCTGTGTAACGAGATTCTGGAAGAATGGTAATTGGCAGCCACTGGGCTTGGAAATGTAAAAAATGATTACATGTAACTTTTCTATTGTCTGAAATAAAAATATATATTAAAAAAAAAGTACCCATAGGAAATGGTGGGAAGATTCAGGGGACCCTCCCAAGGATGTGTCTTGGCAGAGTGGAGGTTACTCCCATGTCCTTTGTCTAGTTTTGCTCCAGAGCGGGAGCCAACAGCTCCCTGGACTGGTTTGAATTGGACTTGCACAGGGCCATCAAGTGTGCCCCTCCTGTAGGTTTTCAGGCACTGGCAAGCTCACCCACCCAGCCCTAATACACTAAATCCTGTCTGGGAGTCGGTCACACCTCCCTGTGACAGGATGTCTATTATCTGCCTTCCCCTGCTCAATCTTGAATCAGCAGCAGGAGTGCAGAACTGTGTCTTTGGTCGGCAGCAAACATTTTGTGCTGTCCGGGACTAGAAGGCTGGTACCGGGAACGAGAGCCTAACGGTGGGCTCTCCCGGTGGGTGGAATCACACCTCTCACACCGGTAACCAGTGCGGGGGTATGATTCCAACATGTTTGACACCAAACACTGATAGGGTTTGTTGCAGCCATTTTTGTAATGGTTATCTCGCTGTCACGCAATGCCCCTCTATATTAGTATATGGCTGCTTCACTGGCAATCTGGGAGAATGGAATCCGTAGGCTGCAAGAATACCCTCCTCATGCAGGGGCACCCTCTCACTTAGAACCAAGCAACCTGCCCTCAGGATTGTAAAGGCCTGCTAGAGGGGTGACTTATAGGTTTTAAGTGCAGTGACCCTTAGATATAGTAAACCTATATCTTAGGTAAGTGGGGCATGCAGCAACTTACACAGGCTTCAATGGCAGGCTTGTAGGTCCATTTTGAATGGTCTCTCTGGGTGGCACAAAACATGCTGCAGCCCATGTAAATCCTCTGGGGTACCCATGCCACATGTATATCATATACTATGGACTGACAAGGGTATCCCAGTATCCAATCTGGGGTGTACCCAAGTATGTAACGTAACAATTTAGGGAGAATGCAGATAGACTCGGGTGTTTATTAGCAGGATCCCAGTCAGACTAGTTAAAAACAGCATTACACCCTGTAAAAAATGGGGGTAACCCTAAGAAGCACCACGTCTTCAACAAAGCCGACGCCATCATCGCACCCCATCTCTGAGACATCATCAACTCTTTGTATAGCCTATAAGGCCATTCATCAGACAGGACCAAAGTTTCTAAAAGAGGCTTTTCAGGTGTATACCCCCAAAAACAATCTAAGATCAGCAGCTAGCTATCTTTTGACTGTCCCCCGCACAAGAACGGCCACCTGGGGTGACAGGCGATTCTTGGTAGCTACGCCGGTGCTCTGGAATTCACTCCCCTTGCACATTAAAACCGCTCCCACCCTTATTAATTTTCATAAATTACTGAAGACCTGGCTTTTTAATCAATAAGAACGTGCTGATCTGTGCTGGAATCTGGAGTATTTCGCTGCGCCTAGACACCTTAGGGTATTAGTTGCGCACAAAAAATCCCATAAATAAATAAACTCCTCCTTCCACACCGCCACCTTCCTGGAGAGCTGGAAGCACGCCGAGCTGAGCGCCCTCCTGAAGAAACCAACGGCGGACCCCACCGACCTCAAGAACTACCGACCCATCTCGCTTCTTCCTTTTCCGGCCAAAGTCATCGAGAAGACCATCAACAGACAGCTTGCCGCCTTCCTCGAGACGAACGGATCCCTCGACCCCTCGCAGTCCGGGTTCCGGGCCAACCACAGCACTGAGACCGCCCTCATCGCAGCCACCGACGACATCAGAACCCTGATCGACAACCGGGAAACAGCGGCCCTCATCCTCCTGGACCTCTCTGCGGCGTTCGACACTGTCTGCCACCGCACCCTAGTGAAGCGCCTCAGCAACATCGGAATCCGAGAGAAAGCACTGGAGAGGATCATCTCGTTCCTCGCCGGAAGAACCCAGAGAGTCCGCCTCACTCCGTTCAGATCCGAGGCCACCGAAGTCATCTGCGGCATACCACAAGGATCTTCACTCAGTCCAACCCTCTTCAACGTCTACATGAGCCCCCTCGCAGCCATCACATGCCAACACAACCTCAACATCCTCTCCTACGCCGACGACACCCATCTGGTCCTCTCCCTCACCAACGACCCCACCACCGCCAGAGCCAACCTACACGAAGGGATGAAAGATGTCGCCGACTGGATGAGGAACAGCTGCCTTAAACTGAACTCAGACAAGACGGAAGTCCTCATCCTGGGATCATCACCCTCCGCCTGGGACGCCTCCTGGTGACCCCCAGCCCTGGGCACCGCTCCCAAACCAACGGACCACGCACGCAACCTGGGCTTCATCCTGGACTCCTCCCTGTCGATGACCAGAGAAGTCAACGCTGTCTCATCTTCATGCTTCAACACCCTGCGCATGCTCCGCAAGATCTTCAGATGGATCCCCACTGAAACCAGGAAGACCGTCACCCAGGCACTCGTCACCAGCCGACTGGACTACGGGAACTATGCCGGAACCACAGCCAAACTTCAAAAAAGACTCCAACGCATCCAGAATGCCTCCGCACGACTCATCCTGGACATCCCCTGACACAGCCACATCACCGGACACCTGAGAGACCTGCACTGGCTCCCCGTCAGCAAGAGAATCACGTTCAGACTCCTCACCCACGCACACAAGGCTCTCCACGACCTGGGCCCCAAGTACCTCAACGACCGCATGACCTTCTACACGCCCACCCGCCAGCTACGATCGACCAGCCATGCCCTCGCCACCGTACCACGCATCCGCAGAGCCACCGCCGGAGGAAGATCCTTCTCCTACCTGGCAGCCAAGACTTGGAACTCCCTCCCCACCCACCTCCGGCGAACCCAAGACCATCTCTCCTTCAGGAAGCAGCTCAAGACATGGCTGTTCGAGCAGTAACATACCCCTCTCCCCCAGCGCCTTGAGACCCTCCCGGGTGAGTAGTGCGCTTTACAAATGCCGTGATTGATTGATTGATTGGCTAGGATTCCTGTATAGAGTGCGTTGCCGTAGTCCAGTCTTGTGCTGACGAGGGCCTGTGTCACCGTTCTTCTTGTTTCAGTCGGGATCCACTTGTAGATCCTGCGGAGCGTGTTGTAGCAGGAGGAGGAGACGGCGTTGACCTGCTTAGACATGGAGAGAGGAGTTGAGGATGAATCCTAGGTTGCGTGCATGGTCAGTGGGTGTTGGTGCTGTTCCCAGTGTGGTCGGCCACCAGGAGTCATCCCAGGCTGAGAAGGTGGGTCCGAGGATGAGGATCTCTTTCTTGTCCGAGTTCAGCTTCAGACGGCTGCTCCTCATCCAGTTGGCGACGGCCTTCATTCCCTCATGGAGGTTGGTTTTGGCGGTGTGTGGGTCCTTGGTGAGAGAGAGGATGAGCTGAGTGTCATCGGCGTAGGAGATGATGTTGAGGTTGTGATGGTGGGCAACTTGTGCGAGGGGGGCCATGTAGACGTTGAACAGCGTCGGGCTGAGAGATGAGCCCTGGGGGACGCCGCAGATGATGCCGGTGGCTTCGGATCCGAAGGGTTGGAGGCGGACGCTCTGGGTTCTGCCGGAGAGGAAGGACGTGGTCCAGTCAAGGGCCTTCTCTTGGTTTCCGGCTTCTAGGAGGCGTGTCTTTAGAGTGCGATGGCAGACCGTGTCAAAGGCGGCTGACAGGTCAGGAGGATGAGGGCTGATGTTCATAGAGGTACATAATAAACCCACATACAATCTTAGTCTATTTCTGTATTAAAGCTATCATCCTAAAGCCCTGTGTAATAACCTACCAGTGGATAAATTTCTCCGAGTGCGTAGAAATTTCTCAGAGACTGAAAATTTCACAGAGCAAGCTGAACAACTTGAAAAGAAGCTACAGGATCGGCGCTATCCGATGAAAATGATAAAGAATGCAAAAAAGAGAGCCAGAAATAATAATCGGGAAGCACTATTAGAGAACACTCATAAACAGAAACCAGAAAGAATTGTGTGCGGAACAACGTATACACCAGTCTCGAATACCTTACAAAAAATCATAAGGAAAAATTGGCACATTCTAGATGGTGCGAAAAAAAAACTGGGAACCTCCACTGTTTGCATTAAAGAGGAGTAAGAGTCTACATGATGAGTTGGTACATTCAAAAGCACCTCCAAAGGTGAGGGAAGACCAGGTGACTCTTTGGAACACACAGAGGCCCACAGGACACTACGCATGTGGGGGATGTGTCGCATGTTCATTCACTGTGACCACGAAAGAAGTAGAAATTGGGAATACAGATCCAAGGAAACTGAAAAACTTTAGCAATTGCAACACAGAAAAAGTGGTATACCTCCTCATATGTCCCTGCAGCCTCATGTATGTGGGCATGACCACCAGGAAGATTAAAATCTGCATTAACGAACATCAAAGTACCATATAATGTAAAAAAAGACAAACACTAAACTTACAAGGCACTTCTTGGATTCAATTATAAAGACACCAAACTAAAGTGGGTGGTTTTAGAAGTAATGAAAAAGCACAAGACTGACCTGACCAAACCAATACATGTTCAATAACAGAGGTGGGTGTACCACCTCCGAACGTAGGAAAAGGGACTCGATGAGATTCGTTGGCTCCAACTTGCACAGCAGCCAGTACCACACCGGTGCATCGTCTCAATTAAACTGTGTCCAAAATTACTTCTTGAGTTACAACTCAGTTAAAAAACTCCTGCACAAATGACCATAATTTGAATACGAGGTGTATTGCTCCTGCATCTCATCTCTCAAGATAATAGTTTGTCTTTAAAAACTTACATAGAGACATATAATTAAGTTTGTAATTCGACCTCCATTTCTGCAGATACATCAACAGGTAGCCAGAACCCTGGGCATGCTGTATGACTGTTCTGTATTTTACATTCACCACAAGCCTCCCTCTCTGAAGCCTTTCTATCTGGCTGAATGTTGCATTATTATGCATCCTTAAACACGTGGATCGCTAATGACTATGCATGCAGTATGACTGTTTTGTATATTTTACACAATATGATTGAAAAACTTCGCAACGTGAAGTTATCCAGCTCTGTCTCATTTTTGCATCATTTTTACAACATGGAACACTCTTCTCGCTTTAACTGCGCATGCGCACCCTTGAATACAGAAAATGTATGGTTTGTGGGCACATGCGCTGCCCTCAGACAATACATTCCCTGCGCATTTAGGCAGATGGGACCACGCCCGCCCTGTCGGCTTTCGTCATTGCCAAACAGGCTTTTAGGAACATCTGATTAGACAAGCAGATGCCTGCCCCTCTCCCTTCAGCCCCACAACAGACAACGGATGTCCTTTTAAGACTCTTCTAGACCTATAACCACGCTCCAGGCAGGTCAGGTGATGCATTGGTAGTTTAGCAGCGCTCAGTAGTGATACCGGATCTCTCCACACAGAGCAGCCACTTTCACTCAATTAGACTGCTAATTAACAACTGCTGCCCGAGTCTGCACTATAAATAGCACGCACTCGCGCCCCTCATTTATTGTTGTGGAGGTGATGAGTATACATCTAGGTGCAGACGCGGAAGACGCACCTTGACACAGTAAGAGAGTGATAACCTGAACGTGTGTGTGAAAGAAGCGTGAAATTGAAAGGGGTGTCCTTATGACTCCCACGCATCAGAAACCACAGAGTCTCATGGTTGTACAGATATCTCTGCTTGTTGTTTTTAATCTATCCGCGTTTGACCGCAGTGGTCTTCCTCCCTCACCCTCCTATGGGGCATATCGGCCCCCTGTCTAGGGTAAAATTTGTGGATAAAAGTTACCACAAGTTAATAAGTACACAGATGTTTGTCACAATAGTAGCACTTATAGCCTCTCACAATACTCGTCCGTGCATGTGGCTGAGTTAAGTTTGATCGAATTTCGTCCTTGGTGCTATATATATTTTTTTTCCTACACATTTGTCTTTGTCTTTCAGGCTTGAAGGTATAAGCCGCACAAAAGTGGAGCGTGATATAGATTACCCCACACAGTGGAACCCTCTCACTAAAGTCTGGTAAGAGTGCAGCCCGCAATCTCTCCTTTAGGTCCTGATGAATGCCATGGACCCTACTGGGCCAACAGGCAGAAACATGTTGAATTGAAAATTCCATTTATATAGAATTGAATTGAATTGAATTGAATTGAAAATTCCATTTATATAGCGCATAACCACCCGAAGGCCTCGCAGCGCTAGGGACTGAATTCTGTGTGCGACTGCAGGGAAAGATTAATGCGCTTTTGAGAACAGATGGGTTTTCAATTCTCTCCTAAATGACATCAGGTTGCTGTTTTTCCTGAGGGACAGGGGTAGGGAGTTCCATGCCTTCGCCGCTGAATAGGTGAAAGAGCGGCCGCCCCATCGGGCTCTCTTGATTTTTACTTTGGTTGCCAGGTGCAGTGAAGCTGAACGTAGGGTTCTAAGCGGCACATACGGCGGTATTAGAGGGTACAGTACTGCCGGGCCAGTTTGATGAAGGGATTTGTGCAGGATGCACATGGCCTTGAATAGTGATCTTGAGGCTACTGGAAGCCAGTGAAGCTCCTTTAGGGCGGTTCTCGCTGACTGCCAGCGAGGGATATTAAACAGTAGGCGGGCGGCGCAGTTTTGAGTGACCTGAAGTTTTTTTGTCACTGTTGCCGGGGCCCCAAGGTATAAAACATTTCCGTAGTCCAGGCGGGAGAGAATCAGGGCCTGGACCATGACCCTCCTCGCCTGGAATGGGAGCAGAGGGAGCACTTTCCGGAGCATTTTCATTAGCCCTATGCATACCGAGGCAGTGATAGTAGCTTGGGACGAGAAGTCTAGCGCTCTGTCCAACCAGACTCCCAGACTCTTTATCTGCTCTTTAGGAGGGGGGGGAGTACCGAGACACAGAGGCCAATCATCCAGGAAGGAGGTAGGGGAGGAATTACCAAGCACCATGATCTCGGTCTTCTCCCCATTGAGCTTGAGGTGGGAGAGTTGCATCCACCCAGCTACAGCCTCCAGACATGGACCCAAGGTGTTCGACGAACCCCCCTCGTGGTCCAAAGAGACCACGAGTTGAGTGTCGTCGGCGTAGGTGACAATCCGCACACCAAAGGGGAGAACGATCTTCTCCAGAGGCTGCATATAAACATTAAACAGCGTGGGGCTCAGGGAGGAGCCCTGAGGAACCCCACAGCTGAGAAGATGTTTTGATGATGTCACCTCGCCCTCAAATACCTGGAAGAAGCGTTCCTCCAGAAAGGAGGTCAGCCACAACAGGGCCGCGCCCGACACTCCCAAGCCACTCAAGCGATGTAATAATGTGGCATGGTTCACAGTGTCGAACGCGGCACTGAGGTCCAAGAGTATGATGGCTGTTTTACCACCTTGGTCCATTATGGCTCTCGCTGCCTCCGTGACCGCTAAAAGAGCGGCCTCAGTGCCATGTTGTGGGCGAAACCCTGTTTGGGAGACCGAAGCAATTTGTTGGATTCCAAATATTCCCCTAATGCTTTGTTGATATGCCTCTCCAGCAACTTACTCATCCATGGAAGCAGCGAGATAGGGCGAAAATTGGATAGATTGTTAGGATCCAAATTCGGTTTTTTTAACAGGGCCCTTACCATTGCACACTTCCAGGCGGCTGGTACAGAGTTGGAGGTAATGGAGGTATTAAGAGCCTCCAGCAAACAGGGGCGGATGGTGTCCATTGCTTTCACTAAGGTCTGGGGTGGAGCAGGGTCATTTGGGGATCCTGAAGTAACCTTCTGAGCAAGAGAATCTAAAGTATTAGGGTCCAGGAGTGGAAAGGTAGCCAAGGAGCAGGATGGGGGCAAATCTGAATCTGAGGTGGGCAGTGGATTAGTGCCCCCATCATTTGCTGCTAATTGGGAATAAATGGCCTGAATCTTCTGTGAGAAGAAAGTGGCAAGATCCTCACAGCGGGCCTGCGCCCCCTCTGATATAGGTCTCTCAACAGGAAGAGATATCAGAGATTTAGCGATCTTAAAAATTTCCCTCGGTGAATTAGCTGCCATATTAATTTTATTTTCATAAAACTTGGCTTGAGCAAGTTTTATCTCCCTCTTGTAGTGCATTATAACTGCCCTGTACTCCAATTTTTTAGATTGAGAGCGGTCTTTCCTCCAGGCTCTCTCCGCTTTCCGGCACGTTTGTTTCAGGGCCCTAAGGGCGAGAGAGTACCAGGGAGCGACTTTGGGCCTTCTGATTGTTTGCAGGGAGCGTTTTGGAAGGACTCGATCTAGAGAGTTGGAGATCCAGTTATGAAAATTATGGACTGCTAGGTCAGGATTCTCCGTTTTTTGGGGCAGTTGTTCGGAGAGGGCCTGTTCCCAGGTGTGAATTGGAAGCGCGCTCCATTTCCTACCCCAATGCCTAGTATGGGGTGCAGAGGTAATGGGAATATTGATGGACCATGTAATGTTGACCACATTCACTATGGTGCGGGACAATAGAATCCCCAACACACCAATCACTTGTTGTAATTACCATATAGATGCCAGCTATATTAAAGATAATTTGACATCTATAATGGTTTTTTATTTTCTCACTTTTTTCTTATAAGGGCCCCCACTTAGTTTTGAAGGGCATCCCTGTCATCAGGTGTATGCCCGCTCTCTATCAAACCAAGTTTTTAGAGGGTGAGGACTGGTCAATGATGAAGCTTGACACCAGGTGGTGTGTGAGACCAGTCTTGAAATTGGCATGGGTTTTAAATCTGGAAAGAATAGAAGCAACTGGATGCCCCAAGTCAGTGGTTCCCAAACTTTTTCAACCCATGGCTCCCTTGGCTTATTGGTAGTTGGCCGTGGGTCCCTATTATGTGATTTTTTTTTGCGAGTGGCTGAATGTAAGTCCAGCCGCTGAGGTACTTACACTTTTCTCCTTGAAAATAATTGGGATAAAGTTGGGTCATGTACCCCATGAGATGCCGAACAGTCATGGGGTACTCTTGTAGTGTAGAATGGTATGGAACAGCTAGTTCAGTTGGGACATTTATCACACACAATACATATAGATTCTTTTATATTGATAAGAAGAAATATGACGTTTCAAAAAACAGTGGTCCCTACTCGTGGACACAATGGTATACTAAACTGATAATCACACACCTGATAAGTGTTATGTCTTTTGTCCAGCCGGACAAGGAATTTATTTAACAATTCTCTTAATAAAACAGAATGAGTACATTAATAAGAAGTGGGCATTTCACAATATTTTAAATGTCATATTGCATACTGCCCACATTTCCGACCAATCTCACTCCGGTCCCAGAGTCACATCGAAAATTGGAACACTTGTCTCCATCACTGCGCCCAAATAGTCTGCCCTCACAGGACTTGATATTTTGTTCCTCAATGCACCGTTAATTTGTCATCACTGGCACTCAAATACACCCCTTCCAAACGATTAAGTCCTTTCCCGGTTGTCTCACGAATTCCTGGACACGGAGATCCACAATGCGCCGTTTTTCTTCACTACGAGCACCTGAACACACTCTGCTTTAATGGAAGAGATGAGGTTGCAGTTTTCAAATACAACATGCCTAATTTCATGTAATTTTCTTCTCTCCCCTTTTCTCCTCCTTTTTCCAATATACTGTATAAATGTATAGAATTGCGTTAAAAGGCAGTGTAATATTTAAAGACAACAATGACTATAATCTTGTCCTGATGATGATGCCCCTCATTTAACTTAAGGCATTGAAACGTCGTCGACCAAAAAAACCCCTTATGCAATATGACATTTAAAATATTGTGAAATGCAATGGTGTGGTTATAACAATCTTTGTCTGTAACACTGACTACAAGTACACAGACATATTTTTGCTTTGCTCCTTTTACCATTCTGTTCGTTGTTTTGTCTGAATGTTGTGGGTCACGGCTGTGCCCTCTTGTTATTAATGTACTCATTCTGTTTTATTAAGAGAATTGTTAAACTGTTTTTTGAAACATGATACTGCCCAAGGTCCCTATGGCATACCTTCTGGGTTCCCTTGTCTTTCTTAAACAAGAAAAAATATGACTTCATTTACATTAGGAAGATGTACTTTATAACTTCAGGAAGCCAAATATCTGTCCTCAGGGTAAATGTTTGTGGTTACTTTGTAGCTAAAACTATGCTGTGGCCTGTCTGACCATCTATGACAGAAATACAGCTTTAATGGTAAGTTTATCTTTGTAGTTAAGGCGCAAAGCCAGGGCACAGTTTTGCAAGGCTATATCTAACTTGGTTCTGCAGATGGAATACTGTTCTTGTTGAGCTGCATTGGTGGAACTGTGCTTCTCGAGCAACATCCATGCTGGGGGTCGGTTGTGCTTTCTTTCTATCTCCGTTTCGTTTTAGCTCAGGGTGTGTGCTCCTGATGAGCAGATGTGCTCTGCAGTACTGCAGAGCTGGTAGAAGCAACTGACACTGAAACTGTCAGAACTGCCAATAGAGAGGTCGAAAGTGCTACACTGGTATGAGGGAGAAACGGAGGTTTATTGCTGCTCGTCATTGAACAAAGGTTCATAGCTGGGTATGAATTGCTCTCTGGCCCTTCACCATAGGAAAACTGTTGGAGTGGGTGGTGAGAGGTATGCAGGCCCTGATGGGCTCAGCGCTGCTTGTCAGGGAAATGCAGGTGCAGCACAAGGTGCAGTGGAATAAGGGAATATAGGGCACCTCAGAGCAGATCTTAGTCAAGCTAAGCAGTGGTTTCTATCCTCCAGCCTCTCTGTGATTCCCTTTACTGACACTCAGAACCACCAGACTCCAGCTCTCCAGAAGCAAGGCAAATGTGCTCCATGGTGTGGCAGGTAGTGTTTCTTCTTCCTTGTTTTAATTTAAAAATAGCACTGTTTTCCTGAGTTCTGGAGTACTTCCCTAATCCTCCAGGAAAAACGAATACACTTTTTGCTTCCTCTTCCAAATGTATTTTGGGAACTGTCTGAGCATGGAAGGTGCTGCTTATATCCAGTGCATTGAGAGGTAGGCTCCAGCTACACACATTTAAAATGGGCCCTGTATGTTTTAGGGTAGCTGCATTACAAATCGCTTTTCCATCCTGTGTTCTGTAACAGCCTGCTACCACGGCCACTGTCACTGAGGTTGTGGGTTGACCACGAGTGACCTCTTGACATGCAGAAGCTTTTGGTTGCTGGCTTCTTAAGCAGGAAATACGAGTAACCCATCTCCATTAGTAACATTCAGTTCTGCACTCTCAATAAAGAATTCTCTGCTGCCATATGGTGGATAAAGAGGTTTTATGCTTTTACTAAATAACTCACATTTCCAAGATGTTACCGGCAATTTATTATGACTTCGAAAATTAAAACCTTTGGAGCGTGGCGCCCCTGGCTACTTTGAAGGGCGCACCAGGGCGCCAAGGCGCCCAGTTTGGGAACCACTGTTCCCAGTACTTAGGACTCTTTCTTAACGATAATGGCAGATATGCAAACCAACTGGCGAACCAAAAAAGAAAGGAATTGCGCTGTCTTATGCACTCAGCTCCATTCAAAAGAAATTAAATGGCCCAACATACACTCCAATTCTTCAGGTGGACCAGGCACAGGTGATTCCAAATCTAACTTATGGGAGCGAGGTGCTAAAAGGGCTGGACAGCAGCCAATTAGATAAAATAGTCATGAACATTTTCAGAACTATTTTCCTGCTACCTCCATACACTTCACCAGCACAAACTAGGCTTGAATTTGGGAACTGCAGACAGTAATTGGGTGAATGGCGACTTTTCTAGTAAGCTGCTATAAGTTGAGGGCATCAAAGCAGGGCAGCCTGGCTGACCACTTATGAGTCCAGCTGAATACAAGTCGATGGCCAGCGGGGCATCGCTATTTGTCCTGGGGCCTTAGAACTCTCGGCCAGAGCGAGCTCAGGGACCTACATGCAAGCCAACATGAGTTCAAAAGGCTAGCAAAACTCAGCATGAAATGACTCTCTTCAGTAGAATGCAGGGCAAGCCTCTTGGCACGGAGTCCTGGCTGGATGACCCTTCGCACTTATGCACGGTTGAAACCCCAGAGCTACTTAACACTCACCTTAAATGTACGCACTATGCTCTGTTTATTAAAACTGAGAATGGGGGTCATCCCAACAAGCAGTTATCTCCCCAAATGTATTTATTTATTTACTTATTTTTGAGATTTGTAAAGCGCTCAAATACCCATAGATGTCTTGGCGCTGCGGACTCCTGTGAATACTGGGCGGCGTGCGCTACTGATTAAACAACCAGGTTTTGGACATTTTTCTGAAAGTAAACAAAGACTGACAAGATCTGATCTGTAATGGAAGTGAATTCCAGAGTCTGGTCGTGGTGACAATGAATCGCTTTTCACCCCATGTTGCTGCTTTAACACAGGGAACCCTCAGCAAAAATGCAGTGGCTGAGCAAAGAGCCCTGTTAGGAGTATAGGTTGCTGGCTCCTTTATTAGAAATTGGGGTCCAGAGTTCCGGGTGGCCTTGAAGGCAATACACAAGGCCTTAAATTTGGTGCGATTCTGCACCGAAAGCCAATGATACTTTCTGATAACATGAGAGATGGACTTAAACTTGGGCGTTCTGGACAGTAGTCTGGCTGCTGCGTTTTGGACTGATTGTAGCTTTTGGATGACCTTCTTCTGTGCATTTACAAACAGCCCATTACAGTAGTCTATGGAGGATAAGATTAACTACTGACCAGAGTCTTTCCGGCATTCAAGGGAATGAAAGGTAGTATTTTCTTTATCATTCGTAGTTTAAACAGTGAGGCCGAGACTACCGAATTGGCGTGCAATAAAGTCAGTCTGTCATCAAATATTCCTGACCTTGGTAACTGGGGTCGGAGGGGGGGGGGCAGAGTCTGAGGCCACAAGGACTGTGACCAGCTGGGGGATAGCTTGCCAATTATCATGACCTCTGTTTTGTCAGAGTTCAATTTAAGGCAGTTGCTGGCCATCCAGCTACTGATGGCCAGCATGCCTTTTTGGCACTCAACTGCTACTTTGTCACCATTGTTATTTATTGCCAGAACCAGTTGTGTATCATCGGCATAAGATGTAAGGCCCATCCTGTGTGCTTTAATGATTCTAGCTAAGTCCGACACATAGACGTTAAAGAGTGTCGGACTCAGCGATGAACCTTGAGGTACCCCACACGGGAGGGCCAGTTGTGCCGAATTAAAAGTGCCCAAATTTACTGCTTGCATGCATGAGGTTAGAAAGGATGACAGCAAGTCTCGTGCCTTAAGTTGGACGCCCAGTTTAGTGACACGGTCGATCAGAATGTTATGATTGACCGTGTCAAAGGCGGCTGAGAGGTCCAAAAGGATGAGAGCCGCCGTTCCACCCTGGTCCAAGATGATTCTAATATCTTCCGACGCCTTTATAAGCGCAGTTTCTGTTCCATGCCCTCTGCGAAACACAAACTGAGAAACTGAGTGTCGTCTGGAAGGTGATGATCATCAATATATTTTGAGAGTTGAGTGTTCATTACCTTTTCAACGATTTTGGCTGGAAAAAGTATACTGGCTATAGGTCTGTAATTCTTAGTGTCTTCCGGATCCAAATTTGTTTTTTTCAACAAGAGTTTCAAAATGGTTTTCTTCCACGAAGTAGGGTAGATGCCTGAAGCAAACATGGAATTAAAAATATTTGATAGGACAGATGCCACCTGATCCGCAACGAGTATAAGTACAGCCGGTGGACAGGGGTCATTAGCTGATCCCATTTTGAATGCGGACATAAGGTTAAGAATCTGATCTGGAGTTGTATTGTCAAATTGTGCTAATGTATGTTCAGCTATAAGCTCTGAGTGGAATGAATTTGCCACATTGCCTGAGTGGAAAATCTGGAGTAGATGTTATTTACTTTTTTGAAGAAGTGTTCAGTTAAGGAGTCGCATAGTGACTGGAAGGGAACAAGAGGAACAGCAGTGGAGGTGGAGCCAGATAATTCGGAGACTACTCGGAATAGCTGTTTATTGGAATTTTTGCAGTCTCAATCTGTGCGATGTAGTAGTTACTTTTTTCCTGAGTGATGAAGAGTTTGTATTTAGCAAGAGCCTCTTTATAAAGGAGTTTTCCTGACTAGAGTACTCTTCACGCCATTGTCTTTCCCTACATATTTTCTTTTGGTCTCTGAGTGTTTCTGAGAACCATGGGGCTGATGGGGATAGCCGGTTTTTAGAGTGGGTTTTTTCCAGCACCAACCAATTTTCATAGGTTGCTGATGCTAAATTAGGTTCAGAAGGGATTAAAGGTTGGGTTGAAGAAAGTTGCTCTTTAAAAAGAAGGTTGTCAATGCTTTTCCAAGCCCTAAATTTGGCAGGTACGTTAGTAAGTGTATTCAGGGAAGGCTTTTTACTGATCATAAGATCAAAAATAATTACATGATGGTCAGTCCATACCACTGGAAAAATGTTTTTTAACTGGATTTCTTGCGAGTTAGAAAAGAGACCATCCAGTGTGTGACCTGCTTTATGCGAGACTCCACCCTGGAAACGTGCCGGCTCTGTGACCACCACAGGGAAGACATAATGCACGTGCTATGTTTGTGCCCTAACCTCTTAGAGGACAGAAATGCTCTACTATGAAGGGGTTGGATTGAGAAGGAGGTAAGATCTTGTAGAGGAGCAGTGCTGGCTTGTTTCGACCTACAGAACACCACCTTAAATTGCGCCTTGGTCAGGTTCATGGAACGCTTCGTAAAAAGCTAGCGGACGTGAGATGTCTACCGACTTCTTGGCCTAGGACATAGCCCTCTGGCCTATTTGCATCAGCCTGCTTCAAACCATCTTTATTTGCGGATTAGCTATGCACACGAACAGTGGTGAACAACAAAAATGCCAATAGAAGAGGAGAGTCGTACAGGCCAGTCGGCCTGGGTTATAGACATTTATTTTATCAGGACTGCCATTTCCTACTGGAACACAACTATAGGAGTTACAGATAGTGTATTCATAACAGAGATCTATTTGTCATGATTGTAGGAAGGTACATCCTGACTATGGTTGCCCCCAACTTTTTGCCCTGTGCTTTAGCTGGTTTTTGACATAGTCGACCTGGGATCCTGCCAATCAGGACCCCAGGCCTACTGCTCTCTCTTTAAAATGGATTCCATGTACCTTAGGTGCATTTCCAATTGGTACTGGGCCACCTTATCAGACCCCGTAACGCAGGGCATAGGTGTACCCAGGGCCGCCAGGGGCTGAAGCATGTATTATGCCACCCCTGGCTGGCCTCCTAAATTTGACACAACTGGCTGCACGACAGCTGGGGCGAAGGCGTGTAACCACCCTTCGCTTTAGGTATAGTAGCTCTATATCTAACCATACAATGGACACCCGAGTTCCTATCAGTCACTCCTATGGCAGGCCTTAACAATCCTGAAGGCAGAGTGCGTGGGCTCGTGTGAGCTAGGTTCAGGCCCGAGCCGAGCCGGTTGCAGCTTGCGGAGAAAAGACCCAATGGCTGTTCCATGATAACGCGTACCACATCGGTAACTTCGGTGTCGCGTTATCAAGACATGTCGAGTAAGGTGTCATACGAATCGGGGTGCTGCCCTCTCACCAACCCTGGCGACGAGGTTAGCATTCCGCCCTTCTAGAGGGACACGACATGTACGTAACTGTGAACCCCGGTTAAAGTTAACGAAAGCCTCAGCTCCACAAAATGGAGGCTGCCACCACAGACACGAGTCTGACCTCCTGCTGCTGGGAGTCCTTCCAGCGAGGAGCACTTGGACAAAGGGTTTCCTGTCGAGGGCGGTGTTCGCACCGTCCCAGACAGGGTTTGTGTATTCTGGGTAGGTAGGGCTTTTGCGAGAAGGTGACTGCGGAGTGGCACCCCGGTGCTCACTACGCATCTGCCGGTTAGAACCAGTTCCAGGGGCGACAGCCCTGGCCTGGGGAAAGTCCGGCAGGGGAGAGGGGTGTAACTACCCCCCTTCCTGGTCCCACCCTTAGGGCAGGACCTAGTCATGTACCCACCCCTTTCTTTAGAATAAAGGCCGGAGCGGGGACCCTTCCAAATTAGATCATCTTTGAATCAAGAATACTTTCTACGAAAGGACTTCAAGACTCTTCTCAAGATTTCTCCCTTGTGGCTAAGGAGTAGTCACCCTGCATCAGCGGGCACCATCTAAGAACTCTGCGGGTTGCTGTAAGTCCTTCCTCAAGGAATCCGACGGCCCAGCTCGACGAGAACCGGCTTCCCTGACACCTCTGACCTCTACCCACGTCATCAGCTCAGCTGTGATCTGTGGGTGCGACGAGACCTCGAGGGACCGGCCATCATCAGAACCTGCACGCTCTTAAAACCAGCACGACCATCGAGGTAACTCTCTGGTGAGTGCTCTGGGGTCCGAGAAGCCCCGACCCTGAGCCGCTCCAGCACCGAAGTGCAGCCTCCCAGCATCTCCACGATCTGCGTGGGGCCCTTCTGCTCGCTGCTCAGCACGTTGTCTGGTCACTAGCCGCTGGCTTGTGCCCTTCTGTGACGACATCCGAGAATCATCACTGCTGGTCTGGTTGCTCCAGACCGGCCCTTGCTTCCATCTTTGCGAGAAGCACCCCGGACCCTCCTGGTCCACTCAAGACGCCATCTTAGGCCCACCACGTGGCCCTGAGAACTGCCAAGGCTTGTTGCCCCATCCTGGGCCCAGCGACGCCGACAGCATCATCCCTCGTGGGACAGCTCGCACCTCCACCGTGGTCGCCGACAACGCCTCCTGGTCCGTGAGACTGCAGAGCCTAGCGTCGCCCACTCACCTGGTCGAGGTGACGGCCAACCGGTGCCTTCCTGGTACCCTCTGACTACTGGCTAGTAGTACGAACTTGGTCCCCTCTGCTTTCAGGTTTCTTCAATCTCCGATCCAGGCTTGGATCTCTACGAACTATTCAGCACTGGTCGCCGGCCAGCAACTCCTTTTCTTCCGGCTCCTGGCTCGTCAGCGAAGACCCCGACGCCTGTAAGACTTGTGCAGCCGCAGCCCTCGTGGCTAGGTAACTCGGCATTTCAATGCCTGCATAGCCTCCTTACTCTAGGGTCCCGAGTCCCTCGCTTCCGACTTGCCTTATCGGGTCCGCCCGAAACCTTAACCTTCCCGTGTCCTCGGACACTTGTTTTTAAATTGTGCACTTGAAGTATTTGCTAAAGAGATTTGGTTTGTGCTTAGTACCCTGTCCTCATAAAGAGTACAGGGCTGTTGTGATTCTTAATAAATATCCTGTTTATTTTCATAACACTTGTGTGGTGTCCTTTCACTGGGTGTTCAAGGGGTACATGTGTGGTAAACAGCTGGCTTAACACGCCCTCTCGAGTCTTTAGCCTTAGACTGCTCGTATCCACGCTACTAGGATAGCTGGTCTATAGGTTGACTTACAACCAAACACCATAAGGGTCGTTGGTACGATACATAGCGGTCGCTAGAATAGCGAACGTTGCATATCGGGCCAACTTCTCACAATGATGACGGGGGGTTCTTAACAATACTGTAAAAAAAAAAAATAGGATCAAATTATCAATTTTATATATTATAATATCTTTTAGTTTTTGTCTAGCATTGCAAGGGTTTTAACAAATCATGCAATAAAGTTTCTTATTCTTTCATTCAGACTATTCCCACTCCAATCTGTCCAACAATAGGGAAAGTGTTGAACTTCGGAGGGATTACGTTTACTATTCCTACTGCAGTCTGTGCAACAGCAGGGAACGTGTTGGACTTTGGAGGGGTAAAATTTACTATTCATACTCCAGTCTGTGCAACAGTAGGTGAAAGTGTTTGACTTTAGAGGGGTAATATTTACTATTCCTACTCCAGTCTCTGCAACAGTAGGAAAAACGTTGGACTTTGGAGGAGTCAGATTTACTAATGTCACTTCACTCTAAGCAACAGTAGGTAAACTACCAGTGGCGGTTTTTCCATTTGGGCGGTGGGGCGTTGCCCCACTAATAATTATCGGGCAATTTATTCAAGCAGCGCGTTAATAAAAGTTTTATAAATTAATGCGCCGCTCGAATAAATTGTCCGATAATTATTGCCCTGCTGCGGCCGTGGTGTCAAGTGCTTCACTTATGTGTCAGTATACTGTCTGCAGACACTGGGTGGCGCTGGAGTGCCAGTGCGCACTGCGCATGTGATGTTTGCCCAACTGCCTTTATGCAGCAAGCAAACGAAATGGATTTCAAAAAGCAAGCACTGCAGAGTACGGGGTTAGCATTTGCAACAGTCCCCAGTGCTTGTAAAAAGGGCGGCGTTTTTTTTGTGCTCAGCCCAATCCTGATGCTCTCCTCTAAAGAGGGCAGCGTCAGGATTGGCTACTGTAGTCCTGTGTGCGTGCAGTCCTGCCTGCAAGAAATGAATTTGAAAACGGCGCTCGGCGGGAGTCAAGCTGGCTGCAGTGGAACGGGAGGGCGGGAGTCAAGCTGGCTGCAGTGGCACGGGAGTGGCAGTCTCCTGGTCATCATGAAGAACAAGAAGCCCAGAAACGCAGGTAAGGACGCCGGGCGCCTTTTTCGCTATTTTTGGTCCCAGTCTGATAATTTTCAAACCACTCATGAATACACGCACACTTTCTCTGTCAAAACAGCAGCCGCTTTATTATTTCCCACAGGTAAACTAAGTTTGAAGACTATAATTTTTGGTGTTAGTTTGAAGACAGAGAATGCTTTATTTCAGATGACCACTGTGTTTCGGCGCTAGGATTCATGACTGTGTGCGAGGTGCAAATCTTTCATCCGGGACCCAGGCCTCAAGGCCTGCAAACCCGGGATGTCTGAAATGCCGACTCTGGCGTGGTTGTTTGCAGGGAGTGTTCTAGTGGGCCAGGAAGGTGAGTCAGGCGCTCGTTGTACAGTTCCTTTCATAGCCACGGACGGTGGCCCAAGTGTTGCCTCGGCGCCACCACGCAGGCCCGGACAATATGCGGAGAGCTAGAAAGAAGGCCTGATGGATTGCAGGGTGCTGCACTCTGAGACGGCAGACCTTTAAAAGGAAAGTCTTCGTGACGGCCTCTTCTGACCCGAGGGAACAGACAGCACAAGGTTTTCAAGGGGCCTGGAGGCACGATGTGGCCAGCAGTTGTCACGTGGGAATCTACTTTGTCCACAAGAGTTGACATGCGGTTGCTCCGGACACCACATTTCCAGTCCTTGGCTTTTCTTGTTACCGACCTTCTTTCTGAGGAGTGTCAGTCGTGTGTGGGTCCGTCAATGAACTTGTACTTAACATGTTAAAAAACATGTGGGGACAAAGTTTTCTTAAGAACATAATGCCAGGCTGTCAAATGCCAACGTTGTCTAACTGTTATTCCTCCACGTTCCTCTTTTTCCACAACCCTCACCCTTATCGCTTATTTTGCATCCCTTCTTCTTAGTCCCTGTTTTCCTGTCTTTCTTTTCCTCCTACTTTCTGTTCAAGGCTAAGGATTAGGGCAAGGTTTGAGGCAAGTTTGGTTGAATTTTGGATGTTTTTGAATGTGGGGTGTGGGGTAAATTCGGGAGAAAAGTCGTACCCGTTCCGGTAGATCGAGGAAGTTGTGGCTTGGTGAGGATGTTGGGAATCGCTGGAACTATGTTCCCTGCAAGTGTGATGAAGATTAAAGCAGGGGAAGTGCTTATTTTGTGATTGTGAGTTGGACACGATTTTGAGGCCTAGTCGCGGTTATGCGTTTTTACGTGACTTGGGTGTCGAATTTGGGGGTGTTCCAGCTAGTTCTAACACGGTTTGGCGGGTCGGGAGGTATGTTGCATACGAGAGCCACAGGAGGGGGTTTTAGGTGTGAGGAATTGGGTTTATGGTTCGGGATAGGCTTTAGAGCTGGGCTCGTGTTTAGGGCTAGGCATAAGGGTTTTGGGCTAGTGCTTGTGGCTTAGAGTTGGGGTTTATGGCTAGGTATTAGGATTTAAGGCTGGGCAATGGGGTTTAAGGCTTCATTTTATGGTTTAGGGCTCATGGTTGGTGTTCATGGCTAAGGATTAGGGCTTGTTAATAGGGATTATGGCTCAGGGTCTCTTTATTTATGCCATAACTACACTTTCACAATTGCTTTATCAACTCTCTTGCTTCCTCTAATTTACTTAAATGCACCATTTGCCTGCTCTTTTTTCGGGGGTGAGGGAAGGGGTTTGAGGAGAATCTCCTCGAACCCCACCAAATGGTGGCTGGACTCACTCGCTACACGCTCTCGCCTCCGGGGCACTCATACAAACTTTTACGCCTCACCACCTTCAAATGTCACCAGCCGCCACTGTAAACTACTTCACTTTAAACACATTACTTACTTGAATAACCCTATTAATTTAGAAAAAATATAAAACTCTAAATATAAATATTACTTAACATAAAATAGATATACATATATAAAAATATAAAAACAATCAATTACCCAATTTACAGAATTCATACACAATGTAATACATTTTTTATTAAAAAATGATGCTTATTTAAGTTTCCATGCTATACTCCTACAACCTTAGCAGCCCACACCTAAAATATAATAAAAATAAATGAGTATAACAAAATGTACATAATTGATGAAAAACTACAGAATTAATTAACAATTAATAGTTAGTTGTTAATTTATTAATACTTAATTAACTTTCCACCCTAAAACCCAACAACCCAGCATCCCTCACCTAAAATATAACTAAGGTATATAGGTATTACACAATAATCATAAATATAAATTAATTAAATATTTATTTATACAAGTCCCCTGGGCATAGCAGCCTTGAATAATGGCTTCAATAATTGAACCCACAGTGGAAGTAAAGAATGAGAGACCTGCTTCATGTGAAATGCCGTTCAGTCCCAACCACCTCCCCGCGGCATCAATACAGGAAATTGCCATCAACTTTGCTCCTGGCTGCACAATATCATAGTGTCACTGATCTTTGCTGCACCATTCAATCTTATCTGTTTCTTGGTCTCTTATCTTGTCTGTGCTGTCTCTCTATGTGATCCTGCCCTGTCTCTTTGGCTATGCTGCTTCCAGTCTGAGCTGTACAGCATTGCTCTGGGTGTCTTTGATCTTGGCCAAGCTATCTCTCCCAACAATCTATCTATGCTGTTTTGTCTGAGTGTATCTGATCATGGCTTGCTGTCCTTCTAGATATCAGTGGTCCAGTTTCTTCGAGTACCTTGAGCTCTCACCTAGTTGTGTTGCCTTGGTCATGGTGTCTCTGTTTCTGCTCTATCTACCCGTGGTTATGTCTGCTCTTTCAGTGTTTCTGGCCCTTTATGTACACTCTGCTGGATCTAACACAAGTCCCAGGTGAGCCTCATAGCACTGCATTATGGCTGCAGGGACTGGGAGAGGGTCTTCCCTCCATTGGGCTTGCAGTGCTGCATAATGGCCATCAGGCCGCGGGAGTGGGACCCCATCCACTAGGCCTCGATAGCCATGACCCAGGTCTGCAAGGCCTATAAGAGGGGTCACTTCACTTGGCTTCTCAGCGCTGGATCTTGTTTGCCTGTAAATAAATTGGGGAAATCAGTCAAATCTAGCATTTTTTCGATTTTGCAATAAAAATGTTAAAGAGCAACAACAAGAAGAAATCACTGTTAAGATATTTGTGAGTTGTTTTATGTTATTGCTCTATGATTGTTAAAGCAAACACAGGGATATATAACAGAAGTTAGTCCTACAAGAGAATCAAAATGTAAACAAATTATCATTTGTTTTTTGTTTAGAAATGTGGCAACTCTATCCATCACGTCATGCTCAGGGGAGGGTGCCCACCTCAATTAGGCTCACAGCCATGACCCAGCATTGGGATGTCCGGGAGAGGTGGTCTCTTGCCGATGACTTGTAATGCTACACCATGGCTTGATGCCCAACGGCCACACAGTGGTGGCAAGTTGCCTCATTTCTAAAATAAATGCTGGTCATTTGTTTGCATTTTTCAGCTCTGGCGTGACAAAATTCTGCTAAGATATGTGCAAAAGATTATTGGTAACGTTGCTATTTCTTTGTTTCATGGCAATTTCCCATTTGCTTGCTTTTATAATAATTTGAAAATAACGTATGATAACTCGCAAATATCTTATGAGTGTTTTCCTCTTTTGTTGCTGTTTATATTGCAAAATGGAAAAAATGCCAGATTTCGCTGCCTTTCCGAAGTTATTTGCAAGCATTGACATAAAAATACAGGTCAGGCTGGAAAAATTAACGGTTAAGTGGCAATCCTAGCATAGGATCACTAGGCCTAGCAGCCATGACCTAGGCCCTTGGGGAGTGGGGCCCTCTTCTGGCCTTGAAGCACACCATTGCTGGGAGGCCCAAGCAAGGGTGCCCTCTTCTGGGGGCTGGATCATGGCTACTAAGCTCAGAAGAAGGGCCTCCTCCGTTTCCAACTGCAAATGTGTTCTACTTCCGAGATTGTACTGGGTTTATGGATGATATCTGTATTTCATATGTCTAACATTTAAAGTGACACTATTGTGAGAGTTACTATAAATGTATGTTTGGCGTACTTGCTAGCTCCAGAGAGGCACGCTTTTTTTAACAAGTAACAAATAATTAACACATCAAAACGCTAGTTTCCACACAGTTCGCTTTTTGAATAGTTAATCTAGAAAGATTTGCCTTGCTATAAACCAGTCTACGAATTATTATTTTTTGGTGTGAATTTTTTTATACTAAAATTGAAGGCCACTGCTATTTGGTTATGATGGGCTGTCTCTCGGGCCACTATACCCAACGTATACTTTTCCTCCTTCGTATGAGCCCTCTCTTGTGAAACCACCAATCAGAGCCCTGATACCTGATTAGGCTGCTCACTGAACAAGGAAACAACTACAAATGTCTGCAGGGTAACACTTTAATTCTTACGGGATAAAACTTTAATTGATTAAACTACTTAAAGAAATTAAAATTATCAAATGTGTTGATATGAATTGTCCTCCCAAGATACTTTCTATGGGGCATGAGTAGCACATCCAGTCTTATTTTGCATCTGATACTTGTCGCCCTCCCTAATATCAAAATATAGAACTAAAAGTACCAGAATGCAAAGACACAAAGAGGATTGATTGAGCCAGACTTTCTTTTTGGGGTGTGGCCTCCTCTTGGACAAATCCATTAACTGCAGCACAACCCTTCAATGCTGCACCAACATACATCATATAAATGGAGTCTCTCGCCTGGCTACATGTGCCCTTGTTTTAAAGCTACATGAAACAGCACCCACCTTTCCTCCACCTAAGATCGTCTAGCCAGGCTCCACACACACACAATTAAACAATTAAATGCTGTCTGTTTTCTGGCAAATAACTGCGTATTCATGGTGCAAAATCATGAACTGCTGCAAAGCAATATGATCGCTGTGAATTGTGGGACAAACTGATGTAGTGCTGAAACACGATGAAGACTAATACATGCAATTGTCAAAACTGTGATGAGTGATATTTGGCAGGGATACCCCTCCCACCCCAAGCCTTGCAGTGCAACATCATGGAGTGGAGCACCTAGGGAGTTTCTTGCTTTCCCTTCAGAACAACTGAGCAAAACTCCATAACACCAGGATACAACATGAAAACTCTTCAAAATAAGACTCTGCACACTTTAGCTTACCAAGATACAATGAAGATAAAGCTCCACACTAATTTGGCAAGTAGAAAGAAATATTTATGCAGCAAGTTCCCATATATGAAATAGCAAAAATGCATGTGTAAAATAAATGAAGATAGAAAATGTATAAACACACAAATAAATGCATAGAAAGATAACTATATGCACACAACAAGAAGTAATTAGAACATGAAATACTTGACTGGATGTTTGTCTTTCATCATACTGCCAGCACGACTGGAAGAACCCGAAGACAGTCTTGACAGGGCCCTCAACTGAGACACAGTGTCCAGGTGGTGTGTCTACCCCTAAAAAAGGCCTCCATCCTTATACTCTTACTAACACAGAGAGAGGCTTCTAGAAGCTCCACCCCCCTTCAGCTGCACTGAAGGTGCTAGCTGCACTCCATGAGTCAAGGTCACTCACCAAAGCTGGCCAGGGTCCTATGAGAGCTGAGGCAAAGTTCTTTACTTTCTTATCCTTGGGCTATGCAGCCCCCAGTTTCTGTTCTAGCCTTTTCTCTCCCGTTCAGTGAAGTGAAAAAACAGAAATATCTGTGTGTACGCAAGTAACCCCGCCTGCCAGGGTTCGCAGAAGAAAGGCAAGGTCAGACAGACACAAGATTAAACCATGTTCACAAAATGAAGTTAAAACAACATGGATTCAATGGTCACCACGTGATCTCTAACTATATAAATGCATGTGGCATTACAGGGAGTGAGTTCCCTCCTTTGTAGTAGTAATAGTAGTATTAGTTGTAGTAGTAATAGTATAGTAGCAGTAGTAGTAGTAGTAAAATGAGCGTATGTAAAACACAAATTATGTTAAACTATACAGTACCCTTTCTTATAAATATTCCTAAAAGTTCCTATCCCATGCATCCACTCCATTTAAAGCCAATAAAAACCTCCCCACTGCACAAGCTAAAACAAAAAAGTACTCTGAGCTTCACAATGCTGTACCATGACTACAAGGACATGGCAAGGGGACAACTAGTTGCTGGTAGGTGTTCTTTTCCACTTGCAGCCCTGCTGCTCTAGTGGCAGGAAAAAAACTGGACTGCCTGCCTCCTACATTCTTATGCAGTTCTAGTTACCCCACCACTAAAGCTACCTAAGTTCTATCCCTGCAACACCCAATCACCACCTGCTCCATCCCTACACACCCAATCTCTGTCATCTTCATTCCTACACTACCCAGTCTCTGCCTGTCCCATCCCTACATGAGCCCGTCCTTGTGTTAGTGCCATCCCAAAACCAAACAAGCTTCCTGACTGCGATAAAAAAGCACTATGATGCAGACAATGCTGGCCGCGTCATAGTGCTTTTCTTTTACATGTCATCTGCTGTGCAACATGTAAAAAACACTGGCAAATAAATAGATTTTGCATAGGCAAAACCTAATGGTTTTGCCAATGCTTCTTTTAATCTAAGTCTTTGTCAAGTTAGTTTCTCAATCAGGCTCTGCAGGACATGCCTTGTCCCTGCATGTACTACTGTATCTTGGTACAGGGTGGTGTCTTTGTTTTTGGGTTCGCTACACTGTAATGCTGTGCTGAACATGCCTTGTGCCTGCATGTGCTGATGCCTTGCAGTACAGTCTCTGGGTGAGCTGCCTGTGATGCTCTGCTAGGTGTGTCCTGTGCCTCTTAATGCATCAGTGAGTCTTGGGGAGGAGCAGGCTACCATGCTCTGCTAGACATGCTTTGAGCCTGCAGATGCTATTTCCTCTCTGGTGCAGGATTGATCTTTGAGGGAGGGGCCGCCCTATAATGCTTGGCTAGACCTGCCCTATATCCAGAGGTCAATATATAATGGAGTGGTACCAGTATTTATAACATCATTAGTGTCAAAAGAGGAAAGAAATTCAAATAAAATTCAGATGTAAAAATCACAACAAACTATACGTTCCAGTGTTATTTAATCACACTGAAACAAGTCAAAATTTCTTCAGATAAAAAATAAACATCATACATTATGATGTTATAAATACTGGGACCACCCCATTACATAATGTCCAGTACCCAGGTCCCAGTGATTCCGGGTTTACCCTTTTGTGTAACCTATATCCAGAGGTGACATTTCCTGACTATGAATGGCTGGACCTTGAAGTGGGGCCGTCCTGTATTTCTGTGATTGGCATACCCAATGCCTGCTTCTGCCACAGTCTGGATAAATGATTCTTGAGGGAGGGGCCGCCCTGTAAGTCTGTGTTAAACATGCCCTACCACTGTATGTGCTACTGCTTCTGTAAGCTTGGCTGATCCTTTGGAAGGGTCTACCCTATGTTGCTCGGTTAAACATGCCATGTGGCTATAAGTGCCAGTGCTTGTTTGTGAATGACTAAGCTTTATGGGAGGGACCGTCCTGTCATTGTAAATTTATTTATAAAGCACGTACAACCATTGCAAAGGCATTGAAGTGCTTTTATAGTGAGTAGCACGCTACTCTGGAACTCAAGATTAGTAGTTAGTTGGTTAGTACAATTTGTTTTGTTTTTCTCTAGTGCATTAGTTGTCTTAAGTTGTTCTCTTGCTTTCATGTGAGTTAATTAGAGGGTGAAGTGGGGATAGAGTGAAAGGGATGGATTTAAAAAGGAAGGGTTTAGAGTATGGATGGAATTATAGGAATGGAATTGAAAATGGGAACTAATAAGTTTTTTGTAAGTAGTGGTTGTGTGTGCTTCTTAGTTGGGTAGCATGGCTAAAAAGGGATTTTAGGAGTTTATAGTAGTCAGAAAGGGTTGAGATCAGACAGAGGGAGGAGGGATGGGAAAGACAGAAGGGGGTTTTTAATAGCATAATGCAAATAATCAGGAACTTGATTTTTTAGTGGAGGAAAGACTGAAAACATTACGACCGAGGTAGCAAAAGTGGCCAGAAGGAAACATAGAAATAAGAGAAGACGAGACATGCGTAAAAGTTGGAAAGCAAACCACAAAAAAGAAAGCATTCTGGCAGAAGAAACGGCGGTAACAGATAACGGCATCATTAATTTAACATCTATTGAGCTAACAAAGGCAGAACAGCAACTTCTAGCTCTGGGATTGAACTTTTGTCCAGGCGATGATTTTAATTATGCACGTACTCGTATAGATGTATATTGTTTCATCAGAAAGTTGAAACTCAAAAAATTCTTTGCTCTTAAGTCTTGCAAACAACAATCTGATAAAATTATGAGCCATGAAGAAGAATTTGCTCCATTGTTGTTAGCCTCTGATGTGTCCAATTTGCTTACACTACATGATTTAAACAATCAGGATGATTTGCAAATTTTAAACAATGATATTGATGTGTCCACCCAGGAAAGGTTAAGGAAAATTAATCATACTCAGAAAGGGGCTGGGATAAGCCCCTTTACACCTAAATCCTGTTTTGTGCCTCTCATGCCTAAAGATGCTGTCGACACTTACCATGATATGGTCACTATTCATTTGAAGAAATTAAATCATAGTGTCATTAAGAATAAAAAAACGAAGTGTGTTCTTTAAGAAATTGGCCTACGATAATTTGATCAAGAAATTAGGAGAGAATTGTGAAATTGTCATAAAAAAAATCGGAGAAGGGGGGTAACCTAGTGTTATGGCCCAAAAAAGAATATATTGCGGAAGCTTGTATACAATTAAATGATGATGCTTGCTATAAGAAATCCAGCATTAAGGAATATGACAAGGCCAAAGAGTTACTACATAAACTATTGGCTCAATGGAGAAGAGAGGGTCTCATTGCCAGTGAAGAAAATAAATTCATGTACAAAGAGTTCCCTGTGTTACCTGTCCTATACATAATACCTAAAATACACAAAGGGATAACACCTGTTCCAGGTAGGCCAATTATTTTGGCTATCAATAGCGCAGGCGAAAATATAGGCCAATACATCGACTATTTTTTGCAGAGCATAGTTAGATCTCTTCCTAGCTATATTAAGGATACAGGTGATTTCCTTATGAAAATGGGTGATGTGGTTTGGACCGATGATTTATACTTAATAACGCTTGATATAGAATCTCTATATGCAAGCATTGATCATGCACAGGGACTTAGAGCTGTTAAAAATTTCTTGGCCAGTAGACCTAGTGAGTACTATGAGCAAAATAAAGTTATTGTTGAACTCATTGAATGGTGTCTCAACAATAACTTTTTTCTCTTCAATATTGAGATCTTCAAACAGCAAAGGGAGTAGCTACGGGGGCCTGTTTCTCCCCCAGCCTTGCATGCTTGCATGTAGGCTGGTGGGAGGAACAGGTCCTCATCTGCAGGCACTAGGCACCTTTTACTAAACACGTTGCTGCGTATTTTAGATACATCGATTACGTGTTTATGTTATGGCGAGGTAACATATCTGAGGCTGAAGAATTCATAGCTAATATCAATGTTAATTTTATGAACATGACTTTTACTTCCCATATTCATAAAACACAAGTTGAATTTCTTAACGTGAGGCTTCATGTCAAAGATGGTAAGCTCGAAAGTACGCTCTATAGAAAGCCTACATCTGGGAATATTACATTGCATGCTAACAATTCTCACCCCAAGCACTTAATAGAGAGCATACCATACGGAGAAATCCTTAGATTAAAACGTATCTGCAGCAATGAGGAAGATTTTATCAGGTGCCAGGAAGAAATGCGGGTAAGGCTAATAGCAAGTGTCTATAGAGAAAAAATCATTGGGGAGGCTGTAGAGAAAGCAAGTAAACGTCCTAGACAGACCCTCTTCCAAAATGAAAACACGGAAATGGTACCCGAAACTAATAATAGTGATACCCTGAGATTAATCACTACTTTTTGCAGGCAAGAGAGGAAAATTAGAGCTATTATCCAGAAACATTGGCCAATAGTTTTAACTGATAGTATTTTTCGCAATCAGTTGGCTTTGTCACCGACCATCACATTTAGAAAAGGGAGATCTATGGGAACAGATCTCGATAAAAATTTCCCTGAAACTAGAAAAACTGCAACATGGTTACAACCTGTTAGAGGATTCAGAAGGTGTACAACATGTAGAGCTTGTAAGTTTGGCTGTAATAAAACAACTTACTGTACTCCTTTTGAGGTGTCTCCGGTTCCCATCAAGGGCAGTTACAATTGTAAAACAGATTTTGCTGTATATGTTTTGTCGTGCACCTGTGGCCTTAGCTAAATCGGTAGTACGAAGCTGCAGGTGCACGTCAGAATATTGCAGCATATTAGAGCCATCCTTCACAATGATCCTGCTAACCATGTGGCACGACATTTTAACAGATGTCACCACAAGGATATCAATTGTCTAACCTATTATGTGATTAGTGCCGTACCTAAATCCAAAAGAGATGGTAATAGGGAGCGGCAGCTAAGACAATTAGAAACTAAATTTATCCTTGAGCTGGACAGCAAGTGGCCACCGGGTTTAAACAATACAGAAGATATGTATAATTTTCTTTAAAGTCTGTTGTTGTAGGATGGTTCATTGTGTAATGAAAACAAATTATTGTTGATATGTATCTGCTACAATGAACACTAACAAAAAAAACATATGAATTTTCACTTTTTTACTTTTTTAAGACTGGTTTTAATATATAATGAGGTTTTTTTAGCAAATGATTATTTATTTAATATGAATTTTAATAGTATCTTCTCCGGACGGAATTCTTACTATTGACAATATTAATGCGTGTTTTCTATGTAATTATATTAATACTGGTCTTATTGTAAATAGTACTGCACTTTATATTTATATTTGCTGGTTTTGCACAATTAATGCATTAGATTGCACTTTAGAGATAAATTTGCACTTTAGAAATTATATTCACTTATGCACTTTTTTGGAATCATGTCCTGGATTTATCCTGAGAGATATTTGCTGTTTACAACTATGCATTTTTGACAAAAAGCAGTAGGGAAAATAAAACCAGTTTTATTTTCCGCCGGATTAATCCAGTTGAAAAATAGATTATTCATATATTTATACATTTAATATTTTGTTTATCTGTTTATATTTAGTTGAAATGCACTGATTTTAAGACTTTAAAATGGCATTACATGCATTATTTCCGATAAGGATACTTGTGACTGAATCAGGAAAGAAGTCTGTTGTTCGTGTTCAGGGTCATGTGACCAGAACAAGTGAAAGGGGGTGTTCACCAAACACATATATAAAAAAAAGAATGGCGCAGTACTAAAACCGAAAGTGAACAAGGGCTCTTGTAGCCCGAAACGCGTCGTTTGTAGGCTGTGGTGAAATAAAGAACTACTTTGCCTGAAGAGTTGTGGGGTCTGAGTCTCCTTCTTCGCCGCCGGCGCTGCGGGTTGGAAGTAGTTGGAATTGTACGCTATATATAACATAACCTACTGGCGGTTTCCAGTAGGTAGTTATAATTAGGACCAAGTTTCCATAGCAAGAGCACTTTTTGTTTTGCTTATAACTTTGCCGTTGTTTGATGAATCTTCATGAAATATTCTAAACTAATTCTTTGTTCATATCAGCTCCTATATTGAAAGTTTGTTTCATTAAAGGGGGGCCCAGAAAAAAGGGTGGTCCCAAAACGTGTTTTCTCCATGTTAATTTCCATAGGAAACTTTAGACAAGGCTACAGGTCGAACAGGTGAACGCATTTACCCCAGATTTGGCAGGGAGAAGGGTCTTGGTCCAGAAAGCACGCTTTTGTTTTTTGTAAATCCGTTCAGTAGTTTTGGAGAAATATCGAATTTTACAGATATCTATATTTGGGAATTCTGCCATCTGATTGGTTGAGGCGTTACGAGCACTAGCTTGCTGCTTATTGGCTGCGGGCGCTGTGAGCAGTTGCAACTAGGAAGTGTTGGCAGCCATTTTGTGATTCTGTTGAAGCAAGTAAGGGGAGAAAAGGGCAAAAAAAGCAGGAAAGAGGAGGGTGTTTAGGGTGTGCTATACAGGGTGTGCGAAGCAAACTACTCATACCTACCGGTCTAAAAGTGCTGGGGTACGGAAATTAAGTGAGGTATTGCCTAGAGTCTGATGCTACTAAGGTGAGCTGCTGCGGGACTCGGGGATTAAAGCGTGAGCCCAAACTGTGTGTCATATGCTGTGAACTCATGTGCTCTGGCTGCTGTGCCACATCTGTCCAAGTAGTGTCAGCATGTAGTTATACCTATTCGGAGGAACTTTTGTTTTGAACAATGTAACTTGTGTATGGTGCTTAGGGGGTGTTATACAGGGAGTGCGAAGGTAAATTTGTGCGTATCAAATCAATTTGGTATTTGTAAAGTGCAAACTACTTACTCCTACGGGTCTGATGGCGCTGGGGGCGTAAGCTGAGCTGCTGCGAATCAGGGATAACGCCGCTGAAGTACTGATCCCTACCGGTCTGAAAGTGCGGGGTACGGAAATTAAGTGAGGTATTGCGTATTGCCTAGAGTCTGATGCTGCTAAGGTGAGCTGCTGCAGGACTCTGGGATTAAAACGTGAGCCCAAACTGTGTGTCTTATGCTGTGAAGTCTTGTGCCCTGACCGCTGCACCACACCTGTGGAAGTAGTGTCAGCATGTGTCTATACCTACTAGGACGAACTACTGACCCCTATTGGGTGAAAGTCCTGGGGTACGGAAAATCTATTCTGTTGAAGCGAGCAAAGGGAAAAAAGGGCAAAAAAAGCAGGAAAGAGGAGGGTAGGAGCACTGTAACCTCTGTGGGGTGTTTAGGTTGTGCTATACAGGGGATGTGAAGCAAACTACTCATACCTACTGGTCTGAAAGTGCTGGGGTACGGAAATTAAGTGAGGTATTGTCTAGAGTCTCATGGTGCTAAGCTGAGCTGCTGCCGGACTCGGGGATGAAAGCGTGAGTCCAAACTGTGTGTCTTATGCTGTGAAGTCATGTGCTCTGGCCGCTGTGCCACATATGTCCAAGTAGTGTCCGCATGTAGTTATACCTACTCTGAGGAACTTTTGTTTCGAACATTGTAACTTGTGTATGGTGCTTAGAGGTTGTTATACAGGGAGTGCGAAGGTAAAATCGTGTGTATCAAATCAATTCGGTATTTGTAAAGTGCATACTACTCACTCGTACGGGCCTGACGCCACTGGGGGAGTAAGCTGAGCTGCTGCCGGACTCAGGGATAAAGCCGCTGAACTACTGACCCCTACTGGTCTGAAAGTGCGGGGCACGGAAATTAGGGGCCAGATCTAGGCCACCAAATACCGGTCGGTAAACGGCCGATTTCGGCTGTTACCGATCGGTATTTGGTGATTGAGATGTAGGTGGCCAAAATTTTACAGATTCTGTAAATTTACCAATTCTGTAAAATACAGATTCTGTAAATTTACCGAATCGGTAAATCAATATGTAGGTGGCACTGCAAACAGTGCCACAGGCCCCTAAGAATTCGTTATTTACCATGTAATACTATTGCATGGCAAATAACGAATTCCTGTGTACATGCACATCTATGCATGTACACCTGTGCCATGTGGTACACAGACATGCCCTAAGGGCATGTATGTGTGTCACATGGCACACAAGCCTGAATCAGGGGTGCAACAGGGTTTCAAAGTGACACCCTGTCCCCCTTGTCAATTCGGTAATTTTACCGAATCGGTATTTACCAATTCGGTAATTGCCATTGGTTCCCTTGGGCCTCAAGGCCCATAGGCATCAATGGCAATTACCGAATCGGTATTTACCGTTTCGGTAATTACCGAATTCTACAGATTCGGTAAATTAATCGGTAAAAATACCTACATAGCATTTACCGATTTGTAAATACCGAATTGGTAAAATTCGGTATTTACGAATCGGTAAATGCCATTTACATACATCTGGCCCTAAGTGAGGTATTGCTGAGTGTCATGCTGCTAAATTGAGGTGCAGCCCAAACTGTGTATCCTATGCTGTGAAGTCATGTGCTCAGTGCGCTGCGCCACACCTGTCAAAGTAGTGTCAGTAATATTTTATACGTAGTAGGAGGAAGTTTTGTTAGGAACACAGTAACTTGTATATGGTGCTTAGGTGGTGTTTTACAGGGAGTGCGAAGGTAAATCGATACGGTATTTGTAAAGTGCAAATTACTCACCCCTATGGGTCTGAAGGCCCCGGAGGTCGGCGTGGAAATTATGTAAGCTATTAAGTGAGCTATTGCCCAGAGTCACATGGTGCTGAGCTGAGCTGCTGTCAGAGCAGGGGATTAAACCGTGAGCCCTGTGCTCTGAACTCATGTTTTCTGGCCGCAGCGGCACACCTGTCCACGTAGTGTCAGCATGGGTGCATATGTACTAGGAGGAACTTTTGTTTTAAACAGTGTGATGTCTGTAGGGTGATTGTGGGGTGCTACAGAGGGAGTGTGAAGTAACCCTGGGCAAAGCACTACGCTAAGCTCGCGTAGTTTATGAAGTTTGCGCAACTTCGCACTACGTAAACTTCTTGTAGCACAGTGCAAACATGCGTAGCGTAGCGCAGTGCAGCGGTCAGTTTTGCTTGCTTGCGGTCCTCAACGTCAAGTTGGCGACAGCAAGCAAGCAAAATGACATCCTTGCGAGACTTTTTCCTTGTTCGCGATCAGCGAGATAGAGTTGCCGATCAAAAGCATGGAAGATAAACCTCCGGGTGAGATTCTCAACGTGGGGAGGTCAGGTTTCTCATTGCAAGTGGTCGCCCATGCTCGCGACCGCTCGCAATGAGAAACTACCAGTCTGCGCTGAGAAAGCTGCAGCTCGAATAAAAATCTACTCGAGCGGCAGAAAAGAACAGCTCGCACTGTGCAAGATGGTGTTTTCAATGATTGCACAGTGCGGACAACCATCCGGCACTGTGCAATCATTGAAAACGACATCTTGCAAAGTGCGCTTAGTGCTACGCCTAGTTCGCGTAGTGCGTAGTGCAAATCGCCTAGCTACGCGTAGCGCTACTTCGCGAACTACGCCCTCCCCTAGTGTGAAGTTTAGGTCTGCCATTTCAAATCAATCCGGTATTTGTAAAGTGCAAACTACTCACTCGTACAGGTCTGCAGGCGGTGGGGTCTGGCTTGGAAATTGTGGGGCATATTATCAAGGGGGGCGATAGAATTATTGCCACTTAGCGGTTAGCGACAGCTTGTAGACGATAGCGAGCGGTATGGGGCCCGCTTTGCATGTCAGTGATATTTATCGCTAATGACATGCAAAGTGGGCGTACCCAACCTGTTTCAGTCGCTAACATCGGTGTCGCCTATTGCCAACACAGGCGTAGCGATGGAAATATGCGCGCTAAGCGCAAATATCTCCAAAAACGAATGCCTGCTCAGACCAGTTCTTAGTCATTATATCCAATGGGAGATGGATATAATGGCAAAGACCCTGTTAGCGATAATGCGTGAATATAGCTGTATTCTCAGCGATATTCATGGATTTTGCCGCTATCGCCGGTAATTTTATTGCTTTTGAGATAAACATTGCTAATAGCACGTTATCTCAGCGATAAAATCCGGTGATGCGCGGCGATAAAAAAATTGCTGCTAAGCCTACTTAGCGATAAATATTGCTATTTGTTGATAATATGCCCCTAAGTGAGCTATTGCCCAGAGTCACATGGTGCTATCCTGAGCTGTCGCTAGAGCCGGTGATCAAAGTGAGAGCTCTGTGCTCCAAAGTCAGATGGTCTGGCTGCTGCGCCTCAGCTGTGTGGAGAATAAATGTTGGGGAGTTACCTGCCCTAAAATAGCGGGCTGAAGTTGTCAGTTATATGGTGGCTCTAAAAAGAGCCCTTGTGTTCATTAGAGCTACATGTAGGTGCAGATGCACAACTTCAGGTTATTCAGAAAAACTCTGTTTCCTTGATCTGTGAAGTGTACTCCCTCACTTCTATAGATATGAGGCACATCAAAACGTATGTTGTTGTTGTAGATCAACCTCATTCTATGGTTTCTGAGGTATGCAGACACAGCTTTGTTGACATTCTTCCTAGATTTTTCAATCTGAGGACACAATTGGTTTGACCATTTCCACTGCTGTCTTTGGCATATATTGGAATATACAAAGACAGTTTGAGGCAAAAGTAACATCAATTGTCCAAAGGTGTCCTTCATAAGCATTTCCAAACCTACCCCAGTCAATGTGCCTAGGTCCTTTCCACCACAATGCACAATCATGAGGTCAGGGTGTGGAAGCTGCAAAGAGGTTTTAACCAAAGGTAGCAATTGGTGTCACTTCAATCCTCTCTGTGCAAACCATTTAATGTCCATATTTTGTAAACCAAGGTCTAAGTAAATACGTCTCTGTTCTGCATACCTCTTGCACCAGAAAACATAACTATGTCCTACGATCCACACTAGCATTTTGAAGGTATGGCTGGAAGGTATAGCAAGATGTCTGTAGCTCATGCAGTTCCTTCATAGAGTAAGAGATATGTTTAAAGATGGGGAAAAATCTTTTTTTCCACAGAAAACGATAATTGATTGGCAGATGAGAAGCATTGGGTACTAAAAACTAGGATGGATTTAGTTGCTTGAAAAACATGTTTGTCATTGGTTAATAAAGAGCAGTCTAAACGTGGAGTACATACGATAGGATGAAATGTGTTCAGCTCAACCAGACGTGCTACTTGCATTTGGAAGGTACATTTGGAACTTAAAAGAATGGTGAACTTTTAACCCGCAACTGCTGTTAAATGTTCGAGAATATGCTGAAAAAAAAAACTTTACGTTTACAAAAATTATGAACTTTTAACCTGCAGGTGTTGTAGAATGTTCCAGAAAGTGTGGTGATAAAATAGGTTGAACTTCTGACCTGTATGTGGCGTGGTATATGAAGAAGCTTTTGATATGGAAAATTCAAAAATAACCAATAGTGATAAGTTTTGGACTGTTGATGAAGGAATGAAGTATGCAGATTTGTTCTTTACATGTATTTGTATGTGGAGCGACAGAGAAATTGTGCCACTACTGGTTTCATTCTTGATGAAAGCGGTGCATTACTTGTACTGTGTGACAAAGAAATAATTGCATGTGTGTGTGATATTTGAAATCTGCATACCAACTGCAAAGGTGAGGTAGAAATGAACAAGGTGTGTTATGTGTTCTGTAGTAGTGATTAAGTATTTGAGGTGATCTTTTTGAGTTTGAAAGTATTTTTTTTTCGAAATAATATACTGTTAAGTGTGGAGTTTCATATTGGTTTTAAAATATGTATAAAGTTTGACCTGTAGTTAAATAAGTACTTCATATATGTTTAGGAATTTTTCACAAAGATGAAGTGTAGTTTGTCATCTTTAAAGGACTGTATTGTTTTGAAAATGAGGTACAGCGTTAATTTGGGTTTGCTAATGTATTTAGGCGAGATAAACAAAATGTCCCACATTTGAAAATTATACTTTTTGTGGAAATAGTGGGGTGGGGAGGTAGGAGATGTAAGTGTTAAGTTAAAAGCGATAAAACCAAACCCAGATGACACCAATACACATCCTGTAAGGCACATGGCACAGAAACAGCTCTAATCAAAGCCTCAGAAGATATAAGAACCATCATGGATCAGGGAGGTACGGCGGTGCTTATACTGCTGGATCTGTCAGCGGCGTTTGACAAGGTCGATCATACCATCTTGATCGACTGTGTCACTGCACTGGGTATTCAGGACAAGGCAAAAGGACTTTTGTCATCTTTTCTGTCCAACCGGACTCCTGCAGTGACCCTAGGCACCTTCCATTCTGTCCAATTGACTCTGCCCAATTGACACTGCCGTGTGGAGTCCCGCAAGGCTCATCCCTAAGTCCGACACTCTTTAATATCTATGTGTCGGACCTAGCAAGGGTCATTAAGGTATATGGGATGGGCCTTACATCATATGCTGACGACACCCAGCTGGTGCTGGCGCTTCATATTAACGGAGAAAGGGTGGCAGCCAACTGTCAACAGGGCATGCTGGCCATCAGTGACTAGATGGCCAGCAATTGCCTCAAATTGAACTCCGAAAAAACGGAGGTCATCATCTTTGGTAAACTATTCCCTGCTTGGTCCAGCTGCTGGTGGCCCGCTTCACTAGGCTCCCCTCCCAACCCAGTTCCCAAGGTCAGGAACCTAGGCATTTTGTTCAATGACAGATTGACTTTTGCACCCCATGCAAATCGGGTGGCATTGGCAGCGTTCCATAAACTTCGACTGATTAAAAAGATTCTCCCATTTCTCCCCGAAAATGCTGGTAAAACTCTGGTTAGCACACTAGTGATATCATCCTTGGACTACTGCAATGGGCTGTTTGCTAACGCTCAAAGCAGGGTGATCCAAAAATTGCAGACCGTTCAGAACGCGGCTGCCAGAATGCTATCCAGAACATCCAGGTTCAAATCGATTTCACACATAATCAAAAGATATCACTGGCGGTCAGTCAAGAATCGCATAAAATTTAAGACACTGTGCATTGCCTACAAAGCCTCACGTAAAATAGGCCCTCAGTTTCTTATAAATCAACTGACCTCCTACCATCTAAATATACCCCTCCACTCCTCCACTGCATGTCAGCTAATTGTAGCATGCACAAAAACTGTATCCTGGGGTGACAGACGCTTTGTCGTCACGGCAGCCAGACTCTGGAACAATCTCCCGTTGGAGATAAGAGAGTGTCAGTCATTGCTTCTTTTTAGAAAGAGGCTAAAGACTTGGCTGTTCAATCAGTAATCTTGTTCACTGATTCTGCTTGCGGTCCATAGCGCCGAGACGCCCCAGGGCATTTGTGCACTTTACAAATTTCAAAAATAAATAAATTATGTGGACAGGTTGTGGTCTCATTTTTGACACTGCGAGGTAGATTTGAATATAAGTCGAGGTTTGTTGCTGTACTGCGATGCTGTCTACAGTGTTTGGAGATTACATGGAGAGGAGAAGGAGATAGTAAAAGTGATACGTTCCTATTATATGTACGCATAGTTTGACTCATTTGATCATAGGTTGGGATTTAATATGAGCATAGTTTCTGGTTTGCATTTTGGTATAGTTAATAGTTTTAGAAGTTTCTGACTGGTGAATAATAAAAAGGTAGATATGACGTACCAAAAAATTCTATAATGGGGCCATACTCACCAATAGCCCATAAACCTCATTTACAAGTAACAAGTCAGTCGGCAATGGAGAAGGCTCAATCGTTTATTTTGTAAAATAGGCCCTACACAGGGGAGTCTCAGTCTACACAATCCTCGGAGGCGCGCAGAGAAGACTGAAGGCTACAAGCAATACAAAGCATATATACGTTTCACAAAACAGTATGATATCACCTAACATGGAAAAGTACTACTTGTCAGAGAGCCAGCAGGAAGACCCATATAAGGCACAATAGATTGCTAGTAGCTGAGCCTAAGGTATTCCGGGGGCAGGTCAGTTAGGTGCCTCCCTTTCTATCTGGAAACGGGGATTGACAGGAACGCGGCCTGCAAGAATGTGCGCATCCTACAAGAAGAGAAAGATGTGACGTTCGGTTTCCCTGAGCTACAATCTAACGATCTATGCTCAGCCTGGGCTACCATCTTAGGTTTCTATACAGGGGTACATCACGTGTTTTCACAGAGGACTAAGTGAACACGGGGAAACAAAACTAAGATGGCGTCGGTTATACCAATAGGCCTGACCGTGCACAAAAATTAATATCTTCCACGACTATATGTCTGGGGTTACCTACAACACTACAATATTATGATTATATTGGATACATTCGGCCAACACCACCTATATCGAATTTATATCTCATCAGATATACTAAAATATATGGTAGTAAGTGTAATAATGATTGTCCGTTCTTATGAAATAGAAGTGTTTGGGGAGTGTTTCTTTAGAAGAGATGTTTTATAAATGTGTGAGATAAAAAAGACATGAAAATGTTCTGTATATTTTCTGTATGATTTTCTTGACATTAGTAAACTACATGTGATTATAAGCGATACTAATTGTCGGGCTGTGTCCCTGTGCTGAATATACGTAGGTGTTTAAGTGGTCCGGGTTTTACCAGTGCTCAGCTTCACTATCCCTTTTGAGACACTGGTTAATTTTTTCATTCCATTTAATGTCCTTAATATACATATAGTAAACGGACAGTATATCAAAAGATTGGGAATTACAACTTTGTTTACTCTCCCCAGCCCCTGCTATACACTCTACAGAGTGTTTATATGACTTTACTAGCTGGACATCTGTATGTTACTAAAGGTGGTGTAGTGCCACTGGGCCCGTTTATAAACCGTGCTATGGGATGGTTTATGTTTTACCCGCCAATTTGCATGTTTGAATACTTTTTGCTGATAAGCGTTGCTGCAGACACCTGTTAAAGTAACCCCATGTATGGTTATAGTGGCGCTACTAGGAATGGTGGGGGTTTCTGTTTGATTTTGTACAGTTAAGCAAGGGCGGGGGTGGGGGTGGGGGAGGTGGGTATGTTGGTGATTAAAACACAGACTTTAGTAACGTGCAGATGTCTAGCTACTAAAGGTGATGTAGTACCACTGGGACCATTTCTAAAGCGCCCTATGGCATTTGATATGTTTTACCCACAAATTTGCATGTTTTAATACTTTTTTCTGATGAGCGTTTCGGGAGACCTCTGTTGAAATTAAGCCTCTGTATGGCTATAGTGGCGCTTCCAGGTTTGCTGGGGCTCTTTGGTTTATTGGGTAAAGTTAAGCAAGGGCGGGTGTGGAGGTGGTATAGTGGTACTGAGACTATTTATAAACCGCCTTATGGTATGATGTATGTTTTACTTGCAAAATTGCAGGTTTTAATACCTTTTCCTGATGAGCGTTCAGGCAGACGCATGTTGAAATTAAGTCTATGTATGGCTATAGTGGCGCTAACGGGAGTGCTGGGGCTCGTTGTTTGATTCCGTAAGGTTAAGCAGGGGTAGGGGAGGTGGATTGCTGATTATAACACAGACATTTGTAACGTTCACATGTGTAGCTAGTAAAGTTGATGTAGTGCTACTGGGTCCATTTATAAACCGCTCTATGGCATGGCATATGTTTTATCCGGAAATTTGCACGTTTTAATTACTTTTGTTGCTGAGCGTTCCGGCAGCCACTTGTTGAAATTAAGTTCCTGTATTGCTATAGTGTCTCTAACAGGTTTGCTGGGGCTCTTTCTTTGATTTCGTAAGGTTAAGCAAGGATGGGGATGAGGGTATTGTAGTGGCAGTGGGCCCATTTATGAACTGCTTTATGGTATGTATGTTTTACTTACAAGTTTGATATTTTAATACCTTTTGGTGGTGAATGTTCCAGCAGACAGCTACGCAAATCAGACAACATTTCTGTGGATAACAAACCTTCGTGCTGATAGACACTCTTGCACTGTGGTAGAAGGCTGCCAGCGTTGATGGCAAATTATGAAACTTGGTGTGATTGTAGATTTAAATGGAAGTTTGGACCATTTCTTTGTTACTATGGTGCAGTAAGGGCTTTAAGTGGGAAAAAACTGGAGGTGCTCTAAAAGGGGCGGGGCAAACCTCTTAAAGGGGTATGGGCTATCCAAGTAAGGGTGTGGTCTAAATCAAGATAACTAGCATTGTGTGCCTAAGAAAATCCCCTCCAATTATCCTACCTTCGGAAAACACACTCTTTAAAGGTTTTCCCTTCCTCCTACAACGTGACTCACCTAGCATGATGTCTCCACTTCTCAGTAGTGAGCAAAATGAGCATCCGTACATCGATGTGCATGCTCTCACGGCAGTCCAATAAAAAAAAGAAAACTGACTACCTTTGTGAGGGCCGAAAATAGAGCCCTATAGAGACCCATTTCGAGGCTCCCTGAAAATAACTGCTGCTGCTCAGACCCGGCCCACCTATAGCTCTGCATCCATCCATCCTAAGCACTGCGCCATCCAACCATCTTTCAATTCATCCATACATTCCTACCTACATACATACATACATCTGTCCCTGCACTTATCCTAGGCACCTATCAGCCCACTTGCCTATGGTAAGCACTGTGCCATCCATCCAGCCATCCAGCCATATGCCCATATATCCATACATACATCTGTGCCAGAACCAATCTTAAGAATCTATCAGCCCACCCGTCTATCCTAAGTACGGGTCCATGCATTCATTCATCCTTCCATCCATCCATCCATCCCTCCGTCTGGCCATCCATCCACTCGCCCTTTATTCAACTATCCGTCCTTATTTCCTTGCCCCCTCCGCCTCCGATCCTAAATTCCTCGTATTATACTCATCCACCAAGCCTCTTAAGGGGCCGAAAAGGCTGGGGATAAGCATTGACAGACCGATGTTTCTGATAAAGAACAAGAAAGCGCTAAGTTGTTCTCTATGGACCATGGATCACCACACTTCTCTGGTGGTGTTTTAAACAAAGGTTGATCCAGCGAAAGAAATGTAAAGCAGCTTTTCAGTATAAGACGTTAATTTTGAAACATAACGTTTGGTCCATTTCTATATATGAACACTGCTTTAAACTGGCCGTGACTGACAGATACTGAATACCTGCAGTTCTTACCTTTGAGAGAGTATACCAGACAGCTAATTTGGGGTGGTGAGATTCTGCACTTCTATATTTCCATGTGATGCACAGTATAGGAATATAAAGGTAATTCCAAAGCTACTATCTTTATATTAAAGAGGGGGTGTGAGAAGTAAGTGAGCTATGCAAAGTGTGTGTTTTCGTAGTACTAAAACATGACACTGTGAAAGGTCAGAGCAGGGTTGTGATGGAGTTGGCTGCCTGTGGTTGTCTCCAGAGGAGCAACAAGAGCAAAATTTCGGGGGAGGCTAATTCTTTCAGCAATAGGCAGAGTGGGATGTAGGGGCTCTAAAAAGGGGTGAAAAAGAACAGAACCTCATTTACAAGCCAATGTTCTTTTGAAGACCTGTGAAGTACTCGGGTGCGGCTCTGTTTGTGCGCCCAGAATCTGTCTCAGGGAGTTTGGGGCAATGGGTGTTGCGCACCCGGTGTTCTCTCTGCTAATCACCCCACGATGATGTTGCTTCTGCATTGCAAAAAGAGAGGGGAAATCCTGAGAGAAAATGGCTCTCTTTAAAGGATTTCCCTTCTCCTACAACACGACTCACCAGGCATGATGTCTGCACTTCTCAGTAGTGAGCAATGTGCATGCTCTCACAGTCTCACTGTTGTGAGGCTAATAATGGTAATTTTTGTGTGTGCCGTTTTAGTTGATAATATCATCCTATGTTATGTTATACTGAATTTGTAAAGCGCGCAGTTACTCAAAGTATCCCGGCGCTAATTCCAAAGAGCCCGCACACATAACCATCTAAAGAGGAGACGAAGAAAGAAAAAGGCCTCAAAAAAGCAAAGTTTTTAATTTCTTCTTGAACGCAACAGGGCAGACACCCTCCGAAGGGCCAGAGGGAGCTCATTCCAGGCAAGACCTGCTCTGCGGGTGAAAGAGCAACCACCCAGCCTGTGGCGATTGAACCGAGGGTTCTGTATTAGAAGTTGGTCAGAGGACTGCAGTTGCCTGGAAGGTTTATAAAAGGCAAAACGCTTCTGAAGATAGAGCGGGCCAAACCCATACAGAGCCCATTGTACAATGGACAGCATCTTAAATTTAAGACGAGACTCGACAGGGAGCCAGTGCAGGTGGCGAAGGTGAACCCGCACACTCTGCCTGGTAGAAAGCCCCAAGAGGAGGTTTGCTGCCGCATTCTGGATACCTGCAGCTTCCTGGTCAGATAGCCAGGGCATCCCACCAGGAGAGCATTGGCATAGTCCAAACGGGAAAGGATCAGGGCCCGGACAACCGTCTCTTCATCACCGGTTGGCAAGAGGAGGAGAAATTTCCTCAGAATTTTCAGGGTGCCAAAACATGTCCCTGTTAACTTTTTGACTTGTGTCGCGAAATTTAGGTTTTCCTCGAACCAGACCCCCAGATTTTTTGCGAGACCCTTATCGGACAGAGGAGGCAGGAAGTCAGGCGGCCACAACCTAGCTCTGAAATCCACAGGAAACGTGCCAAACAAGAGAACCTCCAATTTCTCTTCGTTGCACTTAAGCTGCGCATTAGCCAGCCAGCGGAACACAGCTGCAAGACAGTGCTGTGCGGTGCTGACCGAATTCCTCGCCCCGTTTTCAGGAGAACAGCAGCTGCGTGTCGTCCGCATAGGCCATCACCTTAGCCCCCAAAGACTCTGCCAGATAGACCAAGGGAGTCACATAGATGTTGAACAATAGGGGGCTAAGTGAGGAGCCCTGTGGGACGCCGGTGGACAGGGACATCAGCGGCGAGGCGCAGGGGGGCAGCCAAACTTGCTGTGATCTATCCTCCAAAAAGGATCTAAGCCAGCACCAAGCTGAGCCCGCAATGCCAATAGCTGAGAGACGATCAAGAAGGAGAGAATGGGGCACCGTGTCGAATGCCGCCGAGAGATCCAGCATTACCAAGGCTGCTCTCCCGCCGGCATCCAAACAGTCACGTATGGCTTCCGCCACCTCAAGCAAAGCTGACTCCGTGCTGTGAGAAGCACAGAATCCCGATTGCGCCGGATGCAGCAGACCCGCCCTCTCTACATAGTTGGTGAGCTGAGAGGTAACTGCCTTTTCGCAGACCTTCGCCAAACTAGGCAGGAGCGAGATCGGTCGATAGTTGGCGGGAAGCGACGGATCCACGGTTGGCTTCTTAAGCAGAGGCAGTATGAGAGCCTGCTTCCAGGAGAACGGAACGCAGGCCTCGCGAAGGGACTGATTTAGCAGGAGGATGACTTCCGGATTGATCGTATCAGACAACTCGGCCATCAGCCTAGCCGCGCAAGGATCCTTGGGGGAGCCCGATTTCAGGGCTCCAAGGATTCTGGGCGTGGCCAATAGGTCTATAGGGCTAAAAGCCGAGAGAAAATTGACAGAATCCCTCTCCGGACAGTACGATGGAACAGTCGGGGTCGGTTTGGAGTTAGTCAGAAAGGAATCTTGGACGTCCATGATTTTATCCCTAAAGTGTTTTGCCAGGGTGTTGCACCAAATGTCAGAGGAGGGAACCTCCACCTCCTGGGCATGGGGTGTTACAAAACTCTGCACAATGGCAAAGATTTCCCTGCAGTTGTTATTCGCCCGGTCAATGCAAGTGGCAAAATGCTGGCTTTTTTTCGTGGCAATGGCTGCATAATAGATTTTCTGTTTGGCTCTAAGAGCCTGTTTGGCAATGTGGCAATAGCCACTGACCCGCCATGCTCTCTCCAGAACCTTACAGGCGTGCTTAAGCGCCTTATGCTCTGAGGTAAACCAAGGCTTAGAGGGATTCTCTCTCCCCAGTTTGCAGGGGCCCGGTGCTGTGAGGGCACTGATTGAGCCGCTAATCCAACCAGAGAATGTGGTGACATTATCCTGCAGATCACCTAGGAGGGTAGGGCGTGAGGCCGCCAGATGGACGACAAGGAGACCTGCGTCTAGCTTCCAGGCCGAGGGGGGGGCGATGGCAGTTAGCTAATTGGCGCTGCCATTGGGTGGACAAAGAGAAGAAAATAGGAAAGTGGTCCGACCAGGTGATCGGGAGAGGTTTTCTGACCAGCACCGGGAAGTTGGAGCAAATAGGATCCAGGATATGACCCCCCTTGTGGGTCGGATCCGTCACCCATTAAAAAAAGCAAAGCCAACTGGAGATTGTCCATGAAGGCCGCGGAATCCGCCGACTCCAAGGAGTCGAGATGTACATTGAAATCCCCCAAGTACATAGATTACAATTTAAAAAAATACTATCTATAAAGATTCCTGGGGTGGGTTGCAGAGGGAGTGTTGTGGGGTTGTGGGTTGCGGCAGAGAGGTGAAAAATACAAGGTAGTGCAGTTACATATAAATTGTAAAGGTGTATGTAAATAATTAAATAACTACTTGCTGTATGTTCTATGGCACTACCCGTCATCCTACTGCTCCCTTGCCGTGCTCCATCACGTTGCAGCAGTGCCTCTGGAAGCCGTCAGTTGAACTAATGTAATTGTATGTTATTATTTTAACATATTGAACAGATGTAAAAAATTATTGAATCTATTTTTTGTTTTTCAGAAAATTATTTTGTTTGGATTAAAATTTGAAAATGCCTAGAAAAAGTGGGGAAAAAGAAAGAGAAAAAATATATATTTGAACAAAAGGAAAGATTTTCAATTAGAAAAAAATTAGAGTACTACACAAACAGTTTCTTCCAGTAAAAACACTAGAGAATTTCTGAAAAAAATATCACGAACATTTAATGAAAATAACATCACACAAAGCAAAAATAAGAATTTTTCAAGTAAGGAGAAGCAGACTTCAATTTAAAATACCAGGAAAAGAAAACAAGGTAAGGAAATTACCCGGAGACAAAAGTAATTTCAAGAAATTTGTCAGAGACGTTTTCGAATTGGAGTGATTCAGAATTTAATGGAAACATGCTGCAAATATAAAAAGAAAGTGCTGCAATTCAAACAGAATTAGCGTATTGAAAGTATAGTGTATACTGCTTTCAATTTAAAACAAAGTTATTCATTGTGATTTTGAAGAGGATCAAAGTGTTGGATATAATAGTCAAAGTGTTGGAAGAGAAAAGTAGAAGAAAAAGACTGTGAACAGAACCAACTTTTGCTGAATCTTTAGTGGACATTGGAAACATACTTTTACTAGTGAGCCTTTTTTAATGAGGAAAGTTACTTCCAGGAAAATAGTTTACCATTTGCAGTAGATACGGGAGGTCATTGCTACAAAAGTTCAGGATGGTTGTCCCCTTCCAAAAGAGGAAATAGTTGATAAACGTGCAGAAGAGTTAATAACTGAAGAAGTTCAAGGTAAACGTACACAAGCTCCTGTGTGTAAGTGGGGTTATAGCAGTATTTTTTGTATTCAACAGGACTCTATTGATATAATGCGAAATTTGCTATGAGAATATACACAGAAAAGTATTAAACAGAAGATTAAGTTGTTACAAGGACTAGATCCATGTAATGTAAGAATATATACTGAGAAGCATGGGCATTCTCTGGCTTGTCTTTCAAGAAAAGTGTGTAAAGTGTTTTTCATCACTTGAGAATGTTAGCAGTACACCATTCAGAAATGCGGAAGTTTGTAAGGAAACTGTGCTATGTAAAAAGTCCTGCATTATGTTTAAGTGAACTGAATACAGGTATTTTACATGGTTCTTTATCAGATGTCCAAAAAAAGTGTGATGATATTGAAATGCAATATTTTGGTTCAGAAGAGCAGTCCATAGAAAGTGAAATTTTGACAATTACAGATGTTGAAGGAGATGGGAAAGTGATTAGCACTGATCAGTTTGATGAAGGAATTGGAAAGTTTAATGTAGTGTGCTCTGAAATACCAAACTATGTTTATGTTTGTCAACGTTCTCATTATAAAAGTCAAACTAGGAATGTTGATTTGTATTTGAAAAGTGAAAAAGAGAACAATGGTAAGTGGGAAGAATTTGCAACTTACTTGTTGGTGGGAGGTCGATTTGAGTTAGGTAGTGATCAACGTATATGTAAATATTAAGTGCAAATGAAATGAGGGTAGAGGCTATTGAGATCGCACCTGACAAAAGAAAAGTGTCTTCCGGTATAATATAGTGCAACGAACCAAGGAGCACTCCCCTCTATACCCCTTAACTAGGAACAAGTCCTATTACAACGTTAAACACAAGAGGGTTCAGCACTATTCAAAGAATTATAAACATTTCAACATCAATTATTCATGAACCAGTGAGCACACAAAGAATGTCCAGATCACTGATGTGATTTTCTCAAAAGAATTTTCTCTTTATTTCATATTTTCATGAGAATAGAAGATCATAGCCGGTGCATTTTGTCTCTGCAAAGAAACTTCTTCAGAGCTTCACAAAGTAATACAGAGTGTATTCACATGCACAATCGAATAGTTCAACCAGGTAACGGAAAGTCCAGTTTTCGGAAAACTTCTTATATAGTTGATATTGTCAGAAGTGGCATAGTAGCCCGTAGCTCCTGTTCTCGTTTTCAGATTCTACAAAAGAATGTGTGGAGAAAGTTCAAGAAACAGATGAAAATTTAGAAGCACAGTTAATCAATTTGATGGTATGTCAACGTGGAACAAATGAGTATTGGTATCGTTGTCATGGAGAACTCAAGTGTATGTTACAGAACTTAGGTACACCAACATGGTTTGTCACACATAGCTAAGCAGAGTATGCATGGCAAGATTTCCTTGAGTTTCTAAGAGAAGCGAATTCCAATATAAAAAATGTTGAAATAAAGTCTCCTGGCTAACTGTGTTCATTGGATCCTGCAAATGTGTGCATATATTTTAATCATAGGTTTCAAGCTATGTCTTTTATCTGCAATAAAAAGAATCCACCTCTTGGAGAAGTTACCGATTTCTTTTGGAGAAAGGAGTACCAAGCAAGAGGTGCACCTCAAACACATATGCTATTATGGATCAAGGATGCTCTTAAATTTGGAACTGATTCTGATGAAACAGTATTGTCTTTCATCGAACAGTATGTGACATGTGAGATTCCAAGAGAAGAAGGAGATAGAAGCTTGAGACAGCAAGTTTTACGTTTCCAAACTCACTGTTGTGGAAAGTACAGCAGAAGAAAATGCAAGTCTAACGGAAAATTTTACACCAAATGTCGGTTTGGTTTTCCACGTCCAGTCATTTGTAAAGGAAGAGTAATTAATTTTTTTCTTCTGTAAGGCACACAATAACTCGGAAATTTCCAAAGAATACCTACAACTTAAAAAGAACAGAAGTGTCAAAGTATATCAATGACTTCAATCCGGTCATTTTAAAAATGTGGATTGCGAACATGGATATCCAGTATGTTGCAGATAACTCAATTGCTGTTGCACGTTATGTTACATCGTACATAACGAAATCAGAAAAAACAGAGATGAAACAAATGTGGGAAGAAATTGCACAAGAGAAAAGACTTAGCAAAAAATTGTACAGCTTTACTTTGAAAATGCTTTCCCACCGAGAAATTGGATCCTATAAATGTTCAGACCGCTTGTGCTCTTCAAGTTTATATTCAAAGTCACAAAGAATCATTTGGGTAAGTTGAGGTCTTGCTTGCAAATGAAATAGAGTGTTGAAATCATTTGAAGAAATTTAAGAATTGGCTGCAAATTAACAAAACAGTACAGACATCTTAAAACTAATATGTTGGACACATACTATCCGAAAAGGAGTCGACATCTGGAACAGCTATGTCTGTATGAAGTACTTCAACATTACAGCTTCAAAAGAAATGTTAAACAGAATTTAAAAGAAGGAAAATATGCAGTAGTTGGATGTCATGGTTGTTTAGTAAAACATGCAAAGGGTAATCTTATAAACCACCAGAAACTCAGTTGTGAAACTCCAGATAAGCGAGAATTTTTACTATTTAGCACTTCTCCAACTCTTTAAACCATGGCGTAGAGAAAGTGAATTATTTGGAGACTTTGACTGCTACGAAGATTCTTTTAATGCATGTAAAGATAGCATTGCATGTACAATTTTCCCTACATATTTAACAATGTTGAATGATGAAGTTGAACAGGAAAAGACTATTACAGCTGTAATAGCTAATGAAAGTTCTCAAGGTAGTCAAAGTAGTGGTCCATGTAGTCAAGATCCTCTTGAACAACCAATACTGGAAAATGAAGCAGCGATTGCTATGCATGAAGTCGAAATTGCAATGCAACAAGCACACAAGGAGAATATTACATTGGAAACTTAGAAGAACAACTAAATGTTGAACAGGAAGAAATATATGTACAAGTGAGAGAACAGATAGAACATGGTTTGTTGCATGAAAAAAAAGAATGTGTGTTCATCTTTTAAACCTCTTCTGATGTACATCAGTGGTCAAGCTGGGACAGATAAATGTTTTTTTTAATTAAAGGTTTGACCAGTTATCTTCAAAAAACTACTGGTTCACATTTATGTTCAGTGGTAACAGCTCCAACTGGATTATCTGCACACAATGTTAAAGGAGTTACTTTGCATAGATTACTGATGTTACCAGTTGAGCATGATAATAAATTAGAATATCAGAAGTTGTCTGGAGAAGCTTCTTATGAAGTGTCAAGAGTGCTTAGAAAATGAAACTTTTAATTATTGATGAGGTGAGCAAGGTTTCAAACTTAATGCTTGCTTTTGAACACTTAACAATACAACAGGTATTAAAAACAGATTACGACGTTCTCTTTGGAGCAAACCATTTACTTGTATTTGGAGATCTGCTTCAACTAACCCCTGTAAAAGAAGAACCAGTGTTTAAAACTCTTCTACCTGGAGACACTAAGATCTTTGGGAAGTATTGGAAATGTGAATCTGGGGTTACATTTTGAATATAAAGAACTCACCCAGAATATGCGACAAACAAGAGATGAAGATTATGCAAATATTCTAAAAGATGTAAGAATTGGTGTTCTAATCAAACATGGTAAACAAGCTTTTCAAAGCCGTCTACTAAAGAACTTGTTTACAAATGAAAACGCACCAGCAGAAGTAATGTACAAGAAAATGAAAGAAAAAAGCCTATAGTTTTCTTAATGCCTACAGTGGAAGAGAGTTATAAATTTAATAGAGAGCTTATGAATTTGGAAAATAAAGAAATAGTTCACATTGAAGCTATTGAAAAAATCGAGCATCAAGGAATAATTCTTTTTTCAGAAAAACTACAGACTAAATTGGATTCTTTGGAAAAGTCTGTATCAAAAACTGCTGGCTCAGAATTTTTTTTAGATGTATGTTTAAACTGTCGGGTAATTTTGAAGTGTAATCTGAATGTAGAAGAAGGTTTAGTGAATTGAGCGATGGGGAAAGTTGTGGATTTTGTGAAATATCAAAATAGAAATGGAATTGAATTCTTGGAAGTTAAATTTGATCAGATTAAAGAGGTAAGACAGATTGCGCGTTCTGCTGCACGTTTTTTGCTTGTAAAAGACTTGTATGGTCGTAAAAAACTGTTTCCCTTCTGTTTAGCATATGCAATAACTATTCATAAATCTCAAGGTTTTATTGTAGATAATGCTTTGATAAATGTAGGAAGAACTGTGTTTAAAGAGGGAATGGTATATGTTGCATTATCTCGAGTTAGAACGTTGTCTGGTTTGTTTTTAATTGATTTTGATAGGAACAAGGTTAGTGCTGATGTTCATTGTGTAAGGGAATATAATCGTTTGAGAAGGCTTTATGCTCCAAGTTTAGGTGAATATCCTATTTATGAGAAATGTTTTGTGTGTTCAAAATGCAAACATGTTGAAGAATCAACTATAGTTGAAAAGCAGAAACAAAATCAAGAGAAAAAAAAGATGTAAAGAAGCAGAAAATACAAACAAGTGATGATGTTGTCAGATACCAAATAGAAATTGCTTCTGGTGTCAACTGCTATGGTAATGTTATTCTAAACGTTATATTTTATCTTGAAGATGTTTATAGTGAAATTATGGAAAGTCAGGAAAAAAGATTATGTTCGGCACTTTATACTTTATTTCAAGAATTGAGAACTGATAGAAGTAAGATTCATTCTGCTACTGGTATTCGCCAACTGTTGAATACATGTTCTGTATCTTTAACGTTCAGTGCTAACATACAACAAGATGCACAAGAATTTCTGATGGTTATGCTTGGGGTACTAGAAGCTGAAGGAATTCAGATTGAGAGTTTATTTGGACTCAGTTACAAATGGGAACATAAATGTGAACAGTGTACATTAATTTCAAGCACTATAGTTGACAGAGAATAATTTCTATATTTAACAATACCTGACTGTAAATCTGTACCATTTTCCAAATTAGTAAAAGAAGCTGATCACAAGATCTGTTCTCATTGTAAATCAACAATGCTATCTACATTAGGCCTACAAAGATATGGAAATATTTGATTATAATGCTGCAACGCTGTAGACCAAATGGAAGAAAAGTGGAAACCAAAATTACAACTTTTGTTGCTAGTCAATTATCTATTTCTGGAAGAACATTTGCAACAGTTGCTATTGTTTTCCATGCTGGAATTACTACCACAAGTGGACATTATACAGTTTATTTAAAGTGTAATAATGGTTGGAGTCACTGCAACAATACACACTTGGAAATGAAACCGAGATTGCCTTATGAATTACCCAACTCATACTTGATATTTCTGAAACAAAGATTTTAGATACATCATTTGGCCTAGTGGGAAGGTGTAAAGATACTTTAAGGAATTCATGCTGGATGATTTGAAAGCGAATTTTTTGATACTTTATTTGGCGTAATAGTGAACAGAAACTACAAAGTAAAGGTAAGATTTGAAGATTGGAAATAGTATTGGATGTGTTATTTGTGTTGATTATGTATTATATTTGCGAGAATTAGGGATTTGTTTTTTTTAACAATCTAGTTGATTATTTTTTCTCTCTGCTGTTTATGATGAAACTACACTGACATCACTGTGAATAGTGAAGTTAAGTAGGAGCTGATGACAGCAAAAAAAGGGAGAAAATGTATTTTCTGAATGTTAAATTATTTTGTATTATTTAAAAACTCACTGTCATTTGTGAAATATATTACATTACATAGCAGTTTTGCAGTTTATTTTACGTAGTTGAAAAGTTAGAAAAGCAGTACTAATGACAAATAGCACAATAGTCGTTCGATATTTAAAAAACCTTTAAAGTTCACTGAAAAAAACATAGGTTTTAGGGACGTTATAGTTAGAAATTAGCATTTAAAAAACCTTAGAAATTCACTGAAAAAACCATTGGTTTCAGGGATGTTATAGTTAAAAATTAGCATTTAAAAAACCTTAGAAATTCACTGAAAAAAACATAGGTTTTAGAGACATTATAGTTACTTGGACATTTGACTCATATAAAACCGGAGAAATTCGCCCATTATAGTTAGTTGAGCTAACTATAACTCGCGCGCCCACAATGCACTGGTGATGATGTCACATATTACATCACTCATGACATGGTCAGTGACATCACTGATGACATCTCAAATGACATCACTGATGACATCATCCATGTGATATTCTGACACACCTCCTCACACTCTAACCAGTGAATCAGCCATTCAGACATGTATGCACAGTCAGACACCCTCTACCCACCCACATAAAGACTCAGACACCCATATAGATACTCATACAATCAACCCATGCACCTGCTTACACACCAACTGAGAGACTAATATAGACATTTAGACCGTTTAGTCACTATCCCAAGCATTCAGTAACATACGTTCAATCAGTGACTTATACAGTCAGTCATGCATCTACTAAATGATCCATTCAGGCACTTGTACATCCACTCAATTCAATACACTTTATTCGATTAGATCAAAATCATAAAAGGACACAGTATAAAAATACATTAAAATACATACAATCGATGAGTGAGTATTCTATAAAATCGGTAATGTTCATAAGATTTAAAAGCCAAATGCCATGCATGATTTAATTAGCAAGAAAAGGTGCAAAGCTACATAACCAGAATACAATAATCCCTAGTAAAAAAAATGGGACATCATAATTCCACGTGATTTATGGGTCTTAACTTTTTCAGTCTCACAGCTGCCACCAAGTAGCTCCCAATATTAAAAATGACCCGTCCATTTTGCAACAATTGCAGAAACATTAGAGCAGGTTTAACTTGGCGTAGCCCCGAAACCCTTAAGCAATGGGATAATATATTTTTTCCTTATGACTGAGTAGTGTTTACAAAAAAACATGAAATGAGTGGTGTCCTGGGTAGAGCAATTATCGCAAACACAGAGTAAAGCCTTATCAGCAGGGCTCCAGACCAGGTTAGTTCCCAACAAAAAAAGCAATTTGGTTGAGCATAAACTTTGTTAATAGCCATCTATGAAAGGGTCTATTAACTACCTTTAAACAAAGTTCCAGAGAATCTGGAGTAGCAATCATGGAATAAGCTCTTACTGTAGGTTTCTACAGTTCCACCGCCTCCCGCTCGTGAGTTCTTAAGGACATGAAGTGTGTTTTGACCCAGATTATATCTCCTTTCACAATAGAGGCGGCCTTTCATAAATTTCAGGTCTTCCTAACTTATTGAATTCAGACTTAACATATGAGAGCCATTTGATGTTTTTAGCATTTTCAAGGGACAGACAATCCCTCACAATTTGCTGATTTAAAATCAAGTCTAAGTTAAGCCATATTTTTATCCATTGGATGAGGGGGGCCAGATTTATCAGGTCTTCAACAAACCCCATACCTAGTTCCTGGTGTACTGCAAAAGTAGCAGTAGATTGAGGGACCGAGAGAAGACACCGAAATACCTTATTTTCAGCCCTTTGTATCTCTGTCATTGGGGTATAACCCCAAATAGCAGCACCATAGGCAGTTATTGCTATGCATTTCGCTTTATATATTTTTAAAACTGCCTCATAGGGTTTTCCACCTAGACGCTGGGTCAGGTTAAGCAGGGCAGAGCCAGCACGAGTCAAAGCATTCCTTTTAACAATTTTTTGAGGGTCCCAGGAACAGTTTTTTATCAAATAAGACCCCCAGATAAGTGAATGCCACTACTCTTTGTAGCTCAGTCCCTTTACAAAAGTGAGTTCTATGCTTCTTAACCGTGAGGCCCATAGTCATAACCTGGCATTTGGAAGAGTTAACGACCAGATCCAAGGACGACATAAACTCTCCAAAAGAATTCAATAAGTGCTGCAAGCCATTGGGGGTACGGGCTAACAGGACCGCGTCATCCGTGTATAGGAGCACCGGGATAGCGGTGCTACCTATATGCGGGACGTCTAATGTGGCCGATGACAGTGTTGTTTCAAGGGCATTAATGTACAATGTAAAAAGGAGAGGGGAAAGGATACACCCTTGCCTCACCCCTCTCCCCGATTTAAAGTCTAGTACAAGAACCCTCTTGCGTCATTCTTACATTGGCATAAAGATCCTGATGTAAATCCGCCAGGTAGAGCACCAAACCAGAGCACTCATTCTTTAATAGACCTTTGCATAGATATATATGAAAAATATTTAAACTTTACAGAAACACACATTCACTGGATGATGTCATCAGTGATGTAATTTGAGATCATGTCATTTGACATCACTCATGACATCAGTGATGTCATGAGTGATGTCACTGACCATGTCATGAGTGATGTAATATGTGACTGCAAAAACAACAAGTGATGGACTGAATGTGGATCAATGTCACACACTCCCCCAGTCAAAAGATCTGGGCCCAAATCCATCGTTTTTTTGCACTCCACACCACCCTGGGTTAGACAATGGCGATATGATGTAATATGTGACCTCATCACCAGTGCATTGTGGGCACCCGAGTTATAGTTAGCTCAACTAACTATAACGGGCGAATTTCTCCGGTTTTATATGAGTCAAATGTCCAAGTAACTATAACGTCTCTAAAACCGATGGTTTTTTCAGTGAATTTCTAAGGTTTTTTTAAATGCTAATTTCTAACTAACGTCCCTGAAACCTATGTTTTTTTTGTCAGTGAATATATATATATATATATTTATATATATACATATACACACACACGACACTTAGCAAAGTTATGTTTGCTTGCTTAAACCCCTCTATATAAATACCCATTTGTACATTTATGTGGCAATATATACATTGTTTGCTGCGCACATTGTTTTTGTGTTACTTTTTTATGGTTTCAAATAACTTTAATTAAAGTATATATACATAAATATACACATGCCACTTACTGGGAGGGGCAATGCTGTCATGCCCTGTTAGGCTTGTTCTGTGCCTGGGTGCGCCACTTCTTGTGTGCATGGTTTGCCCTTGTGGAAGGGGCTGTCTTATTATGCCCCTTTAGACATGTCCTGTGCCTTTGTATGCTACCACTTGGGTGCATTGGTGATGCTTATGGGAGGTGTCGTCCTGTAAGTCTATGTTAGACATGCCAAATACTTGTACGTGCCACTGCCTCTGTGTGCATGACTGACTCCTGTGGGAAGGGCTGTCCTGTCATGGCCCGTTAGGCATGTCTTGTGCCTGTGACTGACATTGCCTCCTTCTGCATGACTGATCCTTGATTGCAGGGGTGGGGTGGGGGGGGGGGGGGTAAGGGGGCTGCTGTCTTGTAAGTCTGTGTTATACATGCCATATACCTGTATGTGCTACTGCCTCTGTATGCCTGGCTGATCTCTGTGGGAAGGCCCAGTCTTTCATGCTTCCTTGGACATGCCCAGTGTCTGTATCTGCCACTGCCTCTATGTGCATGGCTGAGCCTTGTGGGGGGAGGTGACTGCCATCTTGTAAGTCTTTGCTAGACATGTTTTTTGCCTCTTTGTGCCACTGCCTCTGTTTCATGACTGGGAGGTGTCATCCTGCTTGTATTACCCATAAAGCCATTCACACTTCCACCCCTTGCTACCTAACCTACAAACACAAGATATCAGGTGGTTCTAGACATTCACAAAATGCTGCTCGAACCTCCAACCGTCAAAAGGGAAAGACTGGTGGAGCAATCTTTCTCAGGTAATGTGACTAGAATTTGGAATTCGCAACCTCCAAACTTCCACACCAACAACTTCAGATCCTGAAATTGGACCCTAAAGCTCTTCTTTTCCAAAGAAACTTTTCTCAATACCTCTCCTTGCCAAACTTCCCACTAGGCATACACCCTCACAATTAATGGCGTGACCTTGACTGTAACATGACACCTTTGAGAGGTATAAAAAAAACTTTCTGCCTTAACTCACGAAAATGTGAAATATGTATTTATGTAACCCTAAGTGCTTTAACTTTACTAAATTTGTAATTTGCATTGAATATGTAATATTGTGGTTAATGTATGTACTTTATTCAATAAAAATGTATCATAAAAGCATGTACATTGTTAATTCATAATTTAAAAATTCATTATTCCATACAACTGATATATAAATTCATCTAAACATTTTCATTATAAATATGTCTACAATAAAATCGATAAAAATAGCTAGTATACAAACAGTAAAAGGAATACATCAAGAAAGGACCCACACACTGACTAACTCCTGCTTTTCATTAAAAGCTTAGTTCGTGTTAACCAAGCGCAGCCCAAGTATTTTGCTACCCCACAGACCATGGTGGGGAGGTGGTGTCAGATTTTAAAATGCGTAGCGCCACCCTGTAATTTTTGGAGCCCAGCTTTTTACAAATAGGCTTGAGACATTTTCTTCTCGCAAACCTATATGCTGGGCAAGCAAAAAGGAAGTGGGCAGTAGACTCAATGGGGGCTACACAGCCAGGACAAGAAGCAGATGTTGGTTTACGCTGCTTCCCGCCTGCTGTTAATTCATTAAGCGGGAGAGTTCCAATTCTCAATTTCAAATAGAGCGTCCTTTCTCTTGGGGTTTGAATAAAATCAAGAAAGGGTTTAAGTTTCCGGACAGGCTTATGCTCCAGGAACTGCCCAGTAAGAATCCCCCGATTGGAACTAACCGCCTCCTCTGCCTGTACCCATTCCCAATATGCTTTCTTGATAACTTGTTTAGGTGGCGGAATCTGGCTAACACATGCCTCCCCAAACCCTATGTCTGATACAAGCTGTCTAAGGTTGCAAATCCATTTGATGTTGTTGCCTGTATCCGCTTTAATAAGTTCGCTAAGAGCAGCAGCATAGTTAGCCAGTTCAGGGGTCCTTCCTAAAGTACCCAAAATAGTAAAGGGCGAAGACGTACAATATCTTTAATGGAGCGTTTTCCCAGATCCTGGTAAAGGGGCTTTAATGGGGTGGAGGATGGGAGAGAAACCAAACCTCTAAAGTACCTATTTTCTGATCTTACTAGATCGGTGGTGTTCTCGAATCCCCATAATTCGGACCCATAGAGTGCCGAGGGTAATGCTTTGCCCTCATAGACCACAAGGGCCGGGGCTACTGGTCTACTTACAGAGAGTTGTTGTTCTCTTAAAATTGCCCCTGACACCCGCTTGTGGTTTAGAAGCATTTTGGTCATGTGGGAACTCCACTTCATCGAATTAGTGACCCGAATTCCCAGATAGTCAAAAGACTCAACTATATCTAATTGGGTGCCATTGAGGGGGATACCGTTTCTAAATTGTTTTGACGGGGATAATGTCATTATCTTAGTTTTGGTGGTGTTAATGGATAGGCCCCGTGTATCACAGAACAGGCTAAACCTATCTAGCAGTTTTAGCAGACCTCTTGGACTTTTAGATATCAGGAGGGTGTCGTCGGCGAAGAGGAGGGTAGGGGACTTCTCCCCGGCCAGGGTGGGGGCATCGGCTGGGTCCTCTCTTAGATGGTCTACCACCCCATTAACAAAGAGAGAAAACAAAGTCGAAGCCAATACGCAACCCTGGCATACCCCCCTGTTCACCGCCACCCTCTGTCAACTGTTCCTGATTACCCCACCTGATTCTGGCATAATTTCCCCCATGAAGGCATTTTGTGAAATCAAGGATCAAAGGGGGAATGCCCAGATTGTGCAACACCTGCCAGAGCTTTGCGCGTGGTACCAGGTCGAAAGCGGTCTTCAGGTCAATGAAAGCCAGGTATAGACTGCCTTTCCCAATGACCACAGTTTTCCAATGGATCATAAAAAATCTAAACACCTGGTCCATCGTACCCACCTTCTGCCTAAAGCCTGCTTGGAAGTGTGAGAGGATGTTCCCATCCTCCATCCAGGACCATATCCTCATAAGGAGCACCCTGCCAACCACCTTCTGTATTACATCGATTAAATTAATCGGCCTGTAGTTGGCAGGGCCCTCCCTATTCCCCTTTTTGTATATTGTTACCAGCTCTGCGCCCTTCCAAGATATGTAATATGTAAATACATAAATCTCACCATGAGTAACCATAGTAGCTACACGTCTTTTTACCTACTACCTTTTTAATATACATTTCCCATGTAACGATCTTTCGCTCTATTGTAAACCGCTCTGACACCTCGCGTTATATAAAAACACATCAATCAATCAATAAATAAGCATCTTTTAGACATGCCCCGTGCCTTTAAGTGCCTCTGTATGCATGCCTGACTCCTGGTGAAGGGGCCGTTCTGTCGTGCATCATTAGACATGTCCTGTGCCTGCATCTGTCACTATTTCTGCGTTAGGTGTGCCCTATGCCTGTGTGTAGTGCTGCCTCTTTGGGAGGGAAAGGGGGGCAAGCCACACCAACACCCATTTTGTGTGTGTAAAAGGCCGCTTTATTGAAACAGGTGCATATCACAATTTTATTAACACTGGCACTTTGCCTTACAAAACTAAAACCTCTCTATACATAACATACCTGACCTCTTGTTCCCCACACACCTTCGATCCCCACATCATAAACCCCCACCCTGCAACATACAATAAATAACTTTCCATAACAATAATATTTCACAATCATACAATATAGCATTAATAAATCCTAACCTCCCATGACCTAAAATCCTACCTACCTTTATGCAACTGTAACTAACGAACCTCTAATGTAAACTTCCTACCTGTTTAACCTTTGCTTGCTCCTGTTCACAAACTCCCCAAACTTAACAAGAAACTACAAAACTCCAGCAAAACTTGGCCAACTTTCAAACAACCCCGCCACCCAGGAAAAAGGCGAGAGAGTAGGGGGAAACACCGCCTCCCCGTTTTCCTACCCCCTATCCCCTGCCTCCTAGCCCTGTCCCCTGCTCCCCTATCCCCTGCCTAAAACCCTAACCCCCCGAAGGACCCTCCAGAAAAATTCCCTGCTCAGCCTATATGCACGCCCAACATTCTGGCCAGTACTTCCCTCAGCTCCAACAAATACAAGTCCATGCCTAGCCTGGACAAATGGAGCCCTTCCCCCCAGAAAAACTCCGATGTGTCTTACCTGATGTCTCTATGCCGAATCCTGGCAAATCCCAACTGGCAGCAAAAACAGACCATCTCTACATTAACCTTTCTCCTGGCCATGTCCACAGCCCCTGGGTTTACAGCACCCCTCCAAACCCTACACGGCACAAACTCCGTCCACACTACTGGGCACCCCGACCACTGCCGATTGATCACGTCTAAATCGCGTTTCATACACCTCATCAATGCCAAGCCCTTCTCCTTAACCATATCATTTTTGCCTAGGTGAATGACCAATACGTCAGGGCACCTATCAGCCACCATGATCCTATTGAACACTTGCAAGAGTTCTTTCCAGAGCATTCCCCCTTTCCCTTTCCAACAAACACTGAACAGTTCTATATTAAAGCCAAGGTTCTCCCCGAAATAGGTGGTGCGGGCCTGGATCTTCGCCCACTTCATAAAAGAATGATCCCGATCCAGATGGACATCTCCCTAGCGAGGGAACACATCACCGAACCTGAAACAAGATACATGAATGAACACAGGTAAAACACATAACCGCGCTACAACAGGCCAGGAGCGCTGCACACATAACGCTGGTAACAGTTGGACAACCACCTCCCCAATCTCATAATGTCCCCCCGGCCCCAACCCCGATTGTTTGCCTCTGACGCTGCTCCAATCATAAAGGAATGAGTATCAAAACCTTTGCCATCAATCCCCAGCTGGGCCAAACCCTTCCTCAATACAGCCAGGAGCTGAGAACCCTTTGCCACCCACCGTCAGAATGCCTGAAAACTAACCCCAACGTATCTGAGGCCAAAGACCTCCATCTCACTCCCCACCTATACGGGCAGGTCAAGCCTGATTCGGCCACCTGTAAAAAGACCCATCATCCCCCGCCCCTCTGATACGTTTTTGATTTCCTCAACCACAGGCTGACCATGTTCCCCCGGAGGGAAACCTCGGCCCTTAACAAACCCTCCCCCCATTTGGAACCCAACAACTAAGCATGGGCGGAAAATCCGTTTCGCTCGCGGATTTTGCGGATTTTTGGGAAATTTGCAATCCGCGAGATTTGCGAATTTCCCGCAAAATCCGCAAATTCGCACGCAGCGGATTTTTTTTGCGGCGCGCGGCGTTGGTGATACAATTTTTGCGGCGCGCGGCGTTTATCATCGTTTGCCGAGTTGTTTTTCTCAATAGTTTGCGAGTGCTGCGCCATTTTGGATCTTGCTGTGTGATCCCGCGGGAATTGGCGAGCGCGATTACGTCATCGCGGCTTGCCAGCGATAGTTTGTCAACGCGAGTACGGCGAGATCACGTCTCGCGGTACTTCGCAATTGCGAGATTTGAGATGCGGCGAGCGAAAATATAAAATTTGCAATTCTGCACAAGAAATCCACCAGCAAGCAGCATAAACCTTCTAGAAATGATGATTTTTATCTGAATAACTCCTTAGGTTGACATTTGCCTGCACTTTTTTAGCGAGGAGTCCATTTTGGGGAGGGGGGGAGGGGGGTGGGAGGAAGGAAGTGCCCCACAGTCTTCAACTTCCTGTTCCTGTTCAGCAGGCTCCTCCCAGTGCTTTGTCCATCTCCTGGTCACTTTTCATTTGGATCTGGAGCTGGAAGGATTACTTTTTGTGGATGCTGCTGGATATTTGGATTTTAGGCCTTTTTGACTTTCTTTGGATCACTGTTGGATTAGAAATTTTACAAGTAAGTTTGTTTGGGGCATTACAGTTGCTGCAACTAAAATTTTGGAATTTTCGATTTTTGGGCTGTTTTGGGGCCTTTTGCCCAGGGGTACTCAGTGGTGGGTGGACTGAGTCTTTGTGTGGGTTGTCTTGAACTTAAACATCATGGAGGCCGTGGATGGATTGGGATTGTGCTGATTTTTCAGTGATTTTCGTTTTTTGGGGCTGTACTTGTGGCCTTTTCACCAGGGGTATTTGAGTCTAGCATGGGCCTAGTCTTTCTGTAGGTTGTCTTGAATTTAAACATCATGGAGGGCATGGATGGATTGGGATTGTGCTGATTTTTCAGTCATTTTCGTTTTTTGGGGCTGTACTTGTGGCCTTTTCACCAGGGGTATTTGAGTCTAGCATGGGCCTAGTCTTTCTGTGGGCTAGTTTGAACTTAAACATCATGGATGGCATGGATGGAATGGGATTGTGCTGATTTTGCAGTGTTTTTCGATTTTTTGGGGTGTTCATGGGGAGGGACAGGCCATGTGGCTGGTGGCCATTTTGAGTGCAGCTACAGGCACTGGCCATGTGCTGGCAGGCAAGTGGCCATTTTGAATGCAGGCTTTGTTGTTAGGCCTGCAACCATTTTGCCTACTTTTCAACCTTTATTTATGCCCAGGGGTAGTGAGTCTTGCATGGGCCTAGTCTTTCTGTGGGTTGTCTTGAATTTAAACATCATGGAGGCCATGGATGGAATGGGATTGTGCTGATTTTTCAGTGATTTTCGTTTTTTGGGCCTGTACTTGTGGCCTTTTCACCAGGGGTATTTGAGTCTAGCATGGGCCTAGTCTTTCTGTGGGCTGTCTTGAACTTAAACATCATGGAGGCCATGGATGGAATGGGATTGTGCTGATTTTGCAGTGTTTTTCGATTTTTGGGGGTGTTCATGGGGAGGGACAGGCCATGTGGCTGGTGGCCATTTTGAGTGCAGCTACAGGCACTGGCCATGTGCTGGCAGGCAAGTGGCCATTTTGAATGCAGGCTTTGTTGTTAGGCCTGCAACCATTTTGCCTACTTTTCAACCTTTATTTATGCCCAGGGGTAGTGAGTCTTGCATGGGCCTAGTCTTTCTGTGGGTTGTCTTGAATTTAAACATCATGGAGGCCATGGATGGAATGGGATTGTGCTGATTTTTCAGTGATTTTCGTTTTTGGGCCTGTACTTGTGGCCTTTTCACCAGGGGTATTTGAGTCTAGCATGGGCCTAGTCTTTCTGTGTGTTGTCTTGAATTTAAACATCATGGAGGCCATGGATGGAATGGGATTGTGCTGATTTTTCAGTGATTTTCGTTTTTTGGGCCTGTACTTGTGGCCTTTTCACCAGGGGTATTTGAGTCTAGCATGGGCCTAGTCTTTCTGTGGGCTGTCTTGAACTTAAACATCATGGAGGCCATGGATGGAATGGGATTGTGCTGATTTTGCAGTGTTTTTCGATTTTTGGGGGTGTTCATGGGGAGGGGCAGGCCATGTGGCTGGTGGCCATTTTGAGTGCAGCTACAGGCACTGGCCATGTGCTGGCAGGCAAGTGGCCATTTTGAATGCAGGCTTTGTTGTTAGGCCTGCAACCATTTTGCCTACTTTTCAACCTTTATTTATGCCCAGGGGTAGTGAGTCTTGCATGGGCCTAGTCTTTCTGTGGGTTGTCTTGAATTAAAACATCATGGAGGCCATGGATGGAATGGGATTGTGCTGATTTTTCAGTGATTTTCGTTTTTTGGGCCTGTACTTGTGGCCTTTTCACCAGGGGTATTTGAGTCTAGCATGGGCCTAGTCTTTCTGTGGGCTGTCTTGAACTTAAACATCATGGATGGCATGGATGGAATGGGATTGTGCTGATTTTGCAGTGTTTTTCGATTTTTGGGGGTGTTCATGGGGAGGGACAGGCCATGTGGCTGGTGGCCATTTTGAGTGCAGCTACAGGCACTGGCCATGTGCTGGCAGGCAAGTGGCCATTTTGAATGCAGGCTTTGTTGTTAGGCCTGCAACCATTTTGCCTACTTTTCAACCTTTATTTATGCCCAGGGGTAGTGAGTCTTGCATGAGCCTAGTCTTTCTGTGGGTTGTCTTGAATTTAAACATCATGGAGGCCATCGATGGAATGGGATTGTGCTGATTTTTCAGTGATTTTCGTTTTTTGGGGCTGTACTTGTGGCCTTTTCACCAGGGGTATTTGAGTCTAGCATGGGCCTAGTCTTTCTGTGGGCTGTCTTGAACTTAAACATCATGGAGGGCATGGATGGAATGGGATTGTGCTGATTTTGCAGTGTTTTTCGATTTTTGGGGGTGTTCATGGGGAGGGACAGGCCATGTGGCTGGTGGCCATTTTGAGTGCAGCTACAGGCACTGGCCATGTGCTGGCAGGCAAGTGGCCATTTTGAATGCAGGCTTTGTTGTTAGGCCTGCAACCATTTTGCCTACTTTTCAACCTTTATTTATGCCCAGGGGTAGTGAGTCTTGCATGGGCCTAGTCTTTCTGTGGGTTGTCTTGAATTTAAACATTATGGAGGGCATGGATGGATTGGGATTGTGCTGATTTTGCAGTGTTTTTCGATTTTTTTGTGCTGTATAACTGAACTGATGTTCCTCTGTCTTCCATTGTTTTTAGGTGCACAAGACTCAAGAGAACCACCAGTGCCAGGAAGAAGTCCTGCAGCGGTGTGTGTGTGCAGCATAACGTCACGCGACATCACGTCTGGCCTCAGACAACTCTACAATTCGTGCAACTGCGGCCTGCTGTCTGACCTGCTCTGAAGAAGATGGCCCCCAAAAAAGGTCTCCGTAGCTCCTCTAGCAAGAAAGTTGCTAGTAAGGAGCAGAAGAAGCAAGTTACCAAGGAGGCTGGTGTGCCACCCGCCACGTTTTTTGGGAGAAAAAAAAAGTACGCCTGCAGCAGCAGGATCTGCTGGGGACCAAGCTGGGAGCAGCACCCCTGCTCCATTGGGTTCAGTGCCTCCACCACCACGCCAACTTAAGTCAAAGCCCTTGAGTGCTTCAGAGGCAGTCAGTGTACTTCTCCAATCACCATCGACCAGTGATGTTGGCTCATCGCAAGAAAGTAGCAGCAATGTCCCTTAATCAACACAGGTTGTAGTAACTCATCTGACAAGTGTTGAACAACCACAGCCGCAACAACAACACCATGTGCAAGTACACGCCCAAGTACATGTGGAAGGAGAGGCAGCAAAAGGAGATGCGCAAGCAAAGGTGCATGGAGGTTCACAAGTGCCCACAATAGTTGTTCCTCCCGAAGTAGGGGCACATCAGGAAATCGACAATGAAGCCGAGGTATCATTGGAAGCCACTCCTCCTGATGATCATTCATTGTCTTCCACATCCCTAGCAAGGAAAAGATCAAGGGGGGTGTCTACATCTTCTTCAAGCCCACCTCGTTCTGATGCAAGTGATCTGTCTTGGGAACCACAACTGCGGTCTGACAGTGAGGCACACCATGATCTGACACAGGTACCTAAGCGTAAAAGGAAGGTCGTCGAAAAACTCATACCTATGGAGTGTGATGAGGCTCAACAAGAAGTGACAGATACTGCTGGTGATGAAGCCTCTCACGATGACGACGAGCCAGTCATCACAAAGGTCACTGCAGCCCCACCGGGCATGCAGCAAAGAGACATTTTGACCCTATCCCGAGAAGCTGCTGAGCGTGATGATGATGTCGGCGAGGAGGCAATGGAAATGGAATCATTAGATTTGGAGTTAAGTAGTACACCAAAACCTACCACTTCCATATTTCTTCCTCGCAAGAAGGTACCCACCTCGTCCTCGACCTCAATTCGTGGTGGTGAAAGTGCAAAACGTACTGAAGTTCGGCAATCCACATCCTCCACTTCATCTGGCATTAGCAGCAGGACCACCACCACCAGTATTGCCGCCTCCTCCGGCCCCCAAAGACATTTCAAGTCTCCAGTTTGGGACTTCTTTAGTGTTTGCCCAAAAATGGAAAACGTAGCCATTTGTAGCATTTGTAAGGTTCGAGTTGGTCGTGGTAAGCTTGGTTCTAACTATGGTACCGGAGGCCAGAGAGGTCATCTTGAGAGAGCGCACGCTGTCCAATGGTTTCCGCACCTAGAGGCGTCTAAGCAAGCCAGAATTGCACGTAATGAAAACGTTGATTTTTCATCTGATGATGACGAGGAGGAAGAAGACGATTCAAACACTTCACTTACAACCAGTACCCCTGTCAGCAGCACACCCCATGTGAGGCACACTAAGAGTGTGGGAGAGAGTGAGACATCAATGCGGAAAAGTTCATCAGCGAGCGTAACTGGGTCGAATATATCATCATCATCCCGTAAATCCTTGGTCCAGGGCAACATTAAAAAGATGTTGTTTACAGAAGCGCAATATGAACGCAACCACCCACTGACGCGTCTGTATAACACTAAGCTGGCTAAAATGCTTGCTCTGGACCTTCTCCCTTTTTCTTTTGTAGAAGGGGTTGGTTTTCTAGAATTAGTGGCAGCGCTCTGCCCTAAATGGAAGGTTCCTAGCCGGTTCTATTTTGCCCGAGTTGCGGTTCCAGCACTACATGAAGATGTTCTGAAGGTGATTGGGGCAGCTTTGCAGAAGAGTGCTGTTCACACTATACATCTGACAACAGACATGTGGACCAGTGGCGCAGGCCCTGATTACATGTGCATCACTGCACACTGGGTCTCTTTTTCAGGGGCTAAAGCAAAGCTAAACACAGGTGTTGACACGGACATTGTTTTTAAAGCTGCTCGGAAACATGCAACACTAGCCATGTTTGGTTTGGAGAAACGTCACACAGCAGAAAACATTTTGGATGTCTTTAACACAAAGGTCCTTAAGTGGCTGTCCCCACTAAAACGCCAGGTTGGTTATGTTTCCACGGACAATGGCGCCAATATAGTTAAGGCCATGAGGCTGGGTGACTATTTCAGAGTGCCGTGTTTGGCGCACTGTATAAACCTGGTTGTCCAAAAATTCTTGGGTAATAAAGGCAGTGCAGCGTACAGTGTATTGGACACCTGCCGAAAAATGTGCAAGCATTTCAGCCATTCTTTTAAGGCCCGGAAGCAGCTGAGGAGCCTGCTATATCAACATCAAATGCCAGTGAAAGCACTCATCCAGGAGGTGGTAACACGTTGGAACTCAACCTTCTACATGCTTGAGCGTCTGTATGAGCAGTATATGGAACTCGATCAATATTTCCTTACAGAGGGTACAGAGGAGCTGAGGATGGGTGGGCCGCAATGGAACATAGTTCAAGGCCTGACACGCATGCTTCGTCCTTTTGAGTTCTTCACGCGTGCAGTCAGCAAGGAGGACTCTAATTTGGGAAAAGCTATCCCATTGTTGTACATGCTGGAGGACCAACTGAAGGAGGTGTGTTCTGTGTTTGAAAAAGATGACAAAAACCAAGACTCTTTGCTTCTGGCTGAGCAATTATTAGAGCTCCTACAAGGTGATGAACGTCTTAAAAAGATCCACTCAGAACAGCATTACATTTGTGCTACTATTCTGGATCCACGCTACAAAAAGGCGCTGGCAGGCCAAGCATTCTTTCCTTTTGATGATGAACATGTTCCAAAGTACAAACGTTGGCTAGCCTTGTCAGCCAAGAGGTTTGAAACAGAACGGCAGAAAATTGAAGGAGAAGGCAGTACATCAGCATCAGCAGGCCATCCCCAGTCAAAACAATCCACTTCTGCACCTGTGGCTGTGGCACAAGTGACCTCTCAGCCGTTAAAGACACCGGCAACCGGATCATCTGCACGAGACACAACAGAAACATTGGAGGCTGAAGAGGATTGGCTAGCTCTGCGTGGGTTTGGTTCTCAAAAGGTCAGAGGCACAGCAAGAGCTAAGCAAAGTGGAGGAACCTTGGATGAGGAGGACCTTGAGTCGATGGTGAAGGACTATCTGAATGACTCAACAGAGGTCTATGTTAATTCTGACCCATTGGCGTATTGGCATGGGAAAAAAGAATTGTGGCCACAGCTCACCAACCTGGCTTTAAACTACTTGTCTTGCCCACTCGCAAGCGTGTCTTCTGAACGGGTTTTCAGTGCTGCTGGTGGCATTGTAACTCTCAAACGGAGCCGCCTCTCGCCCAAAAATGTGGAGAGGTTAACAATGATCAAGATGAATCAGCACCTCATACCACCAGATTTCAGAGTACGAGAAAGCGTGCCGGATGAAGGGGAGGTGGCCAGCAACATAGATGAGGGAATTTCTACTCTGTCAGGTGACACTGAGCTCACCCTGCCTGAATTCGCAGAGTATGATGACGAAGCCTTATTCTTATTCCTGGACCGTGATACCGAGCCCTGAAAATGAGACAACGAATCAATAACTTTCTTTTTCGTCCCTATTCACTTTTATTCCTGTCTGTCTGTCTTTCTTTGTTGTGCACAGTTAATATATTTCAAACTTTAATCAGATAATCACAAAATCAAGCCCATCAGCAGAACTGTCTTCACTGGTTTGCTAATTGATTTGAAGTTGCCGCAGTCTGCATTCCTCAGGTTCACAATTTCAGAAGAACATGCTCCTCTATCCTCCTCCTCCAGACTCCTATTTCCATCAAACCAGAGGGCTGGTTTACGCCCAATGAAGAAAGACTCAGCACTTGTGGGGGTGTTGTTGTACCTCTTTGCAGGTGAGTTGACCGCTCTGGGGCCATTGCTGGGAAGCTCTAATACCGGATAAAAGTGTTTTGGACCAAATCCCAGGCGGAAAATTATTTGTGTTTTTGATGACTTGCTTGCCTTTGAGGTGCTCTTAGGGGGGGCTTCCTGGTGTTTGCGGGTGAGTTTCATGGTCTGGTAGCACTGCTGGGACACTCTAATCTTGATTGCATTTGCTTTTCAGGAAATCCGTCGTGGCAACCCCGACTTATGGCCTAGCTACGCAGCGCGTTTGGACCGAAGGCCGAGAAATATTGCAAGTATGAGATTTTGCTTTTGGCCTGTTTGGGGGTGTTATGCTTCTTGGCGGGTGGGTTGGCGTGTCTTGGGGCATTCCTGGGAAGGTCTAATACCGGGTAGAAGTGGTTGGGACAAAATCCAGGCCGATTTTTTTTTGGCTATTTCTGACATTTTGCTCAATGTAGCGTTTTCGGGGGCCTGTTTGGGGGGCTTCCCGGTGTTTGTGGGTGAGTTTCGTGGTCTGGGAGCACTGCTGGGACACTCTAATCTTGATTGCATTTGCTTTTCAGGAAATCCGTCGTGGCAACCCCGACTTATGGCCTAGCTACGCAGCGCGTTTGGACCGAAGGCCGAGAAATATTGCAAGTATGAGATTTTGCTTTTGGCCTGTTTGGGGGTGTTATGCTTCTTGGCGGGTGGGTTGGCGTGTCTTGGGGCATTCCTGGGAAGGTCTAATACCGGGTAGAAGTGGTTGGGACAAAATCCAGGCCGATTTTTTTTTGGGCTTTTTCTGACATTTTGCTCAATGTAGCGTTTTCGGGGGCCTGTTTGGGGGGCTTCCTGGTGTTTGTGGGTGGGTTTCGGGGTCTGGGCGCACTGCTGGCTATATATACTTTACTTTGCAAGAGGTTTGAAGCAAATCCATGGTGGCAGAGGGGAGTTAGGGCCTAGCTGCAGAGCGCGCGCGGAGTGATTTGGGAAATTTGTGAAAAATTGACTAAGTCCCCATTTTTGTACTTTTGCTCTTTGGCTGTTTGGGGGTCTTCTACTCGTTTTCTCCTGGGTTGACGGCTCTGGGACCATTGCTGGGAAGCTCTAATACCGGATAAAAGTGTTTTGGACCAAATCCCAGGCGGAAAATTATTTGTGTTTTTGATGACTTGCTTGCCTTTGAGGTGCTCTTAGGGGGGGCTTCCTGGTGTTTTCGGGTGAGTTTCGTGGTCTGGGAGCACTGCTGGGACACTCTAATCTTGATTGCATTTGCTTTTCAGGAAATCCGTCGTGGCAACCCCGACTTATGGCCTAGCTACGCAGCGCGTTTGGACCGAAGGCCGAGAAATATTGCAAGTATGAGATTTTGCTTTTGGCCTGTTTGGGGGTGTTATGCTTCTGGGCGGGTGGGTTGGCGTGTCTTGGGGCATTCCTGGGAAGGTCTAATACCGGGTAGAAGTGGTTGGGACAAAATCCAGGCCGATTTTTTTTGGGCTATTTCTGACATTTTGCTCAATGTAGCGTTTTCGGGGGCCTGTTTGGGGGGCTTCCCGGTGTTTGTGGGTGAGTTTCGTGGTCTGGGAGCACTGCTGGGACACTCTAATCTTGATTGCATTTGCTTTTCAGGAAATCCGTCGTGGCAACCCCGACTTATGGCCTAGCTACGCAGCGCGTTTGGACCGAAGGCCGAGAAATATTGCAAGTATGAGATTTTGCTTTTGGCCTGTTTGGGGGTGCTATGCTTCTTGGCGGGTGGGTTGGCGTGTCTTGGGGCATTCCTGGGAAGGTCTAATACCGGGTAGAAGTGGTTGGGACAACATCCAGGCCGATTTTTTTTGTGGCTATTTCTGACATTTTGCTCAATGTAGCGTTTTTGTGGGCCTGTTTGGGGGGCTTCCCGGTGTTTGTGGGTGAGTTTCGTGGTCTGGGAGCACTGCTGGGACACTCTAATCTTGATTGCATTTGCTTTTCAGGAAATCCGTCGTGTCAACCCCGACTTATGGCCTAGCTACGCAGCGCGTTTGGACCGAAGGCCGAGAAATATTGCAAGTATGAGATTTTGCTTTTGGCCTGTTTGGGGGTGTTATGCTTCTTGGCGGGTGGGTTGGCGTGTCTTGGGGCATTCCTGGGAAGGTCTAATACCGGGTAGAAGTGGTTGGGACAAAATCCAGGCCGATTTTTTTTTTGGCTATTTCTGACATTTTGCTCAATGTAGCGTTTTCGGGGGCCTGTTTGGGGGGCTTCCTGGTGTTTGTGGGTGGGTTTCGGGGTCTGGGCGCACTGCTGGCTATATATACTTTACTTTGCAAGAGGTTTGAAGCAAATCCATGGTGGCAGAGGGGAGTTAGGGCCTAGCTGCAGAGCGCGCGCGGAGTGATTTGGGAAATTTGTGAAAAATTGACTAAGTCCCCATTTTTGTACTTTTGCTCTTTGGCTGTTTGGGGGTCTTCTACTCGTTTTCTCCTGGGTTGACGGCTCTGGGGCCATTGCTGGGAAGCTCTAATACCGGATAAAAGTGTTTTGGACCAAAACGCAGCGCGTTTGGACCAAATGCCGAGAAATATTGCAAGTATGAGATTTTGCTTTTGGCCTGTTTGGGGGTGTTATGCTTCTTGGCGGGTGGGTTGGCGTGTCTTGGGGCATTCCTGGGAAGGTCTAATACCGGGTAGAAGTGGTTGGGACAAATTCCTCGCGGAAAAGCCTTTTGGCACTTTTTGTAACTTAGGGTTCGTTAGGGTTAGCCCTAGCAGCAGGATTGCATGTGTTTCGGGGTGTTCTCTCTTAGAGCACTCGTGAGAATGTGTAATTTTGGTTGCAAGTCATTTGAAGAAAATCCATGGTGGGAAAGGGGGGATTTGGCATAGTTAAAGAAAGCCTTTGCCACTATTCTTAACTTAGGGTTCGTTAGGGTTAGCAGTATTTCTATTGCATGTGTTTGAGTGGGGGGGATTTCGAGTCTTGGAGCGATGCTGGCTATGGCTAATTTCGCTTGGTTGCTTGCAAGTGGTTTGAATGCAATCCACGGTGGGTAAGGGGTAATTAGGAAGGGGGTACTTCGGCCTACTTTTACTTTCAAAGTAAGTTTTGTCACCAGTTTTCTGCTAGGCCTCGTTTTTTGAGATTTGATTGGGGGTCTTCTACATTTTTCCGACTGGCTTTAGTAAGGGTCTGGGTGGCAGCACTGCTAGGAAGATCTCATTTTGTTCTAAAACACAGTTTACAGTACACCTAGCTTGAGGGGAAAGATCCGCTACATTAATTTGCCCATACTTATATATCCTTCAAAAGGTGACTCAGACAGAGTACGCACTTTCAAAAATATTGTACTGTCTACTAGGAAAATCAAATTGTGACTTTTTGCACTCCACAGCCTACATACCTTATATTTATTTATCAGTGGTGTTGTAATATTATATCACTTCCTGTTTTTCGTTGAATAATTACAGGCCGGGTTTCAGTCTCTGCAATGGGGAAAAAAGGATGGAGTCAGGCTTCACAGTAGCGAGCCACAATTCAGCATCAGGCAGGCAGTGGACAGGGTGTCTTCTGGTGACCAACATCGATGGACGAAGCGTCGGCTGCAATGGAGGAGTGCCGCTAATAAGAGGATTTTTTTTCTGCAGGCAACTTACTTACCACTTCCAACAGGACCACTACAACCACATAGATACAGTATCCCTTGCCTTTTTCTCTGACTGTGACTGCATTTCTTGGATCTCTCTCTGCTTCTAAATTGATCCCTTAACACATCACTTACTCCACTCCACTATCACATCTGCACCACACATAGTCATTTGTAAGTGCTCCTACGTAATTCGCAAGTCGCAGCACGCCCCAGGCCGTAGAGGACTGGGATGGCCCCAATGATGAAGCATGTCACCAAGGGGCAACCCTGGTGAGTGAGGGGACACCTAGAAAAAAAGCAATTTCTCCTTTTCTATCTACTATACCTTCCAGACCAACCCCACTGAGTGTTGTTGTGAATGGATTTATAGTGACCAGCAAGGCTTTCGGGTATCTGGCTACAGAGACCTTATGTTGAATATCGTTATCAATAATTCCACACAGGCCCTGTACTGTCGCATTCTTTCTTCCACAGTTGTCGAAAGTACTACTTACTTTTCACTGACATGCATGCAGTAGTGCATGCACTTTCAAAGATTGATGGATAGGTTTGTACCCAAAGAATTGTTTATGTTCAGTTGTTTGTCTATGCTGTGCTTTTTTTTACAGGGTGTCTTCTGGTGACCAACATCGATGGACGAAGCGTCGGCTGCAATGGAGGAGTGCCGCTAATAAGAGGATTTTTTTTTCTGCAGGCAACTTACTTACCACTTCCAACAGGACAACTACAACCACATAGATACAGTATCCCTTGCCTTTTTCTCTGACTGTGACTGCATTTCTTGGATCTCTCTCTGCTTCTAAATTGATCCCTTAACACATCACTTACTCCACTCCACTATCACATCTGCACCACACATAGTCATTTGTAAGTGCTCCTACGTAATTCGCAAGTCGCAGCACGCCCCAGGCCGTAGAGGACTGGGATGGCCCCAATGATGAAGCATGTCACCAAGGGGCAACCCTGGCAAGGCTCTCGGGTATCTGGCTACAGAGACCTTATGTTGAATATCGTTATCAATAATTCCACACAGGCCCTGTACTGTCGCATTCTTTCTTCCACAGTTGTCGAAAGTACTACTTACTTTTTACTGACATGCATGCAGTAGTGCATGCACTTTCAAAGATTGATGGATAGGTTTGTACCCAAAGATTTGTTTATGTTTATAATTGTTTGTCTACGCTGTGCTATTTTTTCTTGTCTCCCAAAACCTTTCCCAAAAACCCCCGTACCCATCCATTTTTCAAACCCTAACCCTCTTCCCCCGGGCTGTGTGGTTTTGATTGATGTGTGACTAAATTACAGCAATAAATCCACACACTTGCTGGGGAGGATAAGGTGATAGCAACAGGCTGGTGAAGAAATCCGAGGATATATTCTTACTCTGCTTGACAAAGAACCATTGCTAATGTGAAAGAACTTCAACCGAATTAGTAGTTATACTTTACCATTTGTTAGGCTACAATGTGGCACTGTTCTACTGTACTTCTGTCACCTGCTATATTCTCAGTTGTACCGTTGAATTGGTCAGGAGGACAAACCAGATTTCATTTTCTTTTTTTTCATAGGCATGCAACTGCCACTGTGTCACACCACTAGTACCACCGCTATGAGGAAATTTTATCGGACCAAGATTGCCAACCTTATTCGCTGTTTCCCGTGGAGCCAGCCCTGGGTCTAGCCCTACTTTCAAACACAAATTACAGGTAAGATAAGCGTTTGGTGGTTTGGGGGTATAATGGAGTATTAGTAGGAGAGACGAGAGACTGAAGGTAGTACTACTAAAGTCCTAGGACTCTTGGATTCACTTTACTTAGTCTGTGAGAGGCACTTAGTGTTGAAAACATTTGGGCATTTAAACTTAAAGGAAGAAAATGGAACTAAACTTTCAGGAAAACAAAGTCACTGTTAAACCCCCACCCACCAGGCAAGCAGTAAGAAACGGGTATGCTCAGAGAAAGTTTGAAAAAGTATATTTATATCCCTAACAAAATAATCTCCCGCAAGACCCTCCCTAACCCCAACGATTGTCCTTCAAAAGTCCCCAAAAACCCAACTCCCAATTCCCACCCCCCGAAAGTCTCTAAAAAAGGGGCAAGGGACACTATGGGTGGATGCTGTCAACTTTTTGGGCCAGGGCATCATGCTCCTGGCGGAGCAAGGCGTACTCTACGCGGAGCCCCTCCAACTGGTTGGAAAAGTGGTGGAGCTCCTGCTGGAGGCGGGACACCATCAGGGTACTGCGGCGCAGGCGTGCCTTCAATGCCTTGTAGGTGCAACGGCTGTGAGAGGAAGCTGTAGCTGTTGTCCTTGCTACTCGGCGGTGGCGTTTGGCTTTGGCAGCCCGGCTCAGTCTGGGTGGACCACTGTGCTGGGTGGCACTGGCAGCCCGTGGGGGAACGGAGGCCGATGCAGACGACGTAGTTGTTGTGGTCGACTGCACACTTTCTTCGTCCTCCAGGGCCACCAGCCGCCGATATTCGGCCACAGTGGCATCGATCCTCCGTTGCCGGGCCGCTCTAGCCAGCTCCTTCCTCCTTGTTCGTTTGGAAGGAGAACCTATATGAAGAAAGAAAGACATAGTCTGTAACCAATGCTCTTTAAGATTAACTCAATCATTCAGCAGAAATTTGTGTTGCACTACAACTAGCAACTTGCAAACGCATTACATAACTATTGAGGCCAGTATCTATCTAACCTCACACTTCTTCATCCTTGCTCTAACATTAGTGGGAGTTTAAGGAACAAATTCTACGAGCACTATGGACTTCCATTGGAGTCGACTATGAAAGTACACCAGTCTTATTCTTCTTCTTGTCTCTTGTTTTGGAAAATTGGTACGTTATCTTCTGCAAGCCGGCATAATGCCAGCGCAGTAAACTTGCACCCGAGAAAAAGAGACGCACGCCATGAGGAGTGACCTAGACTTGCGTTGCGTTACTGTACCCGTCCAGTACATGCAGGTGGTGAAGCTCTTACTTTTCTATTACGGGTGGCACTGAGAATACTCTGTTACAACTCAAGGGCTACTGCTTAATTAATTTAACTTTCACCCTACAGTGGAAATGAGTACTAGAAATGGAAAATTGAAGAAGATAAATAATCTGATTATCTATCACTTCACATGGGATGTTTTTGCTTATATATGGGATGACTTTAGGTGCTTTGCTTTTTATTGAGTGACCAGTGATACATCCACACATGAATGACTGAGTACTACTAAACTTATTAAGAGAGGTAGGGAGTGGCCACCGTAATAACCGGATCTATGCAGTGCTTGCAATACAAACTACTGCTACTATTGATGGTAGTATTTGGACAAAATTAAAAGTTCTTTTCCTTGCCTTTCCTACACTGGAACGGACGTGCGTGTGCAGTGTTACATGCTCTTCAAAGTTACACTTAGTTCATCCACTGACCGTCTACTCTCTCTAGATCATGGGTACTCACAAACTTTCTCTCAGGGGCTACATTTACAGTGTAGTTTGGGGCCGAGGGCCGCACTGGTGGGGGCGGAGTCAGAGGGGGCGGGGCTAAAGCAAAACGATAACTTGTGACCATGAGGTTGCACACAGGTCCCTGCAGCAGATGCCCTCATCCACTGAGCCACCAGACCCAGCATTTACATACATCTCTCTCCCTCCTGCTCTCCCTCCTGCCCTCCCTCTCCATCTCTCTCTCCCTCCTGCCCTCCCTCTCCCTCCCCCTCTGTCATCTCACTGTGTGTGTGTCTATCTGTGTCAGCCTTCAGCCTGGGTTGAGACCGCTTCCTCAACGCGCACACACAGACAACAACACCAAAGTACTTAACAGGTCTTTAAAAGACCATTAACATATTATTGAGGCTTTGTTTGTTGTAGCGCCCCTGCTTCTCCACCCTGACAATCACTGCTTGCCCGGCCCCACAGAGCAGAGGCTTTGTTCTATTTCACCTCTTTGTGGCCTTGCATCTCCACTCTGCTCTGTGGGGGCCGGGGGAGCAGTGATTGTCAGAGTGGAGATGCAGGGGCGCTAACAGGTGAAATACAAAAAAGCCTCTGCTCTGTGGGGGCTGGGGGAGCAGTGATTGTCTGCAAGGTCTGCGCACCACCAAGGAAGGCTTGCCGGGCCACCACCGGCCCGCGGGCCGTACTATGAGTACCCCTGCTCTAGATACACATATGCTATCTAAGAGTCAGATAGTAGCATGATCCAGGTATATGGACACATACAGTTTCTGTGTCACCCACCCAGGCTGTTGTCCTTCCACCCATCATTGCTTCATCATTCACCCAGCCATGCATCTCATATTCTTGCCTTCCCAGCTAGTCTTCAATCTCAATAAGTAAGGAATATATAAGAGCTTACCTCTGGCCGCCACCACCACCGTCTCAACTCTCACAGCCGCCGCCTCCTCCCCTGAAGAATCGCCCTCCGCCTCCGTGTCGAGCACTACCACCTCCACACTGGCCCCGCCACCAGATGTTCCACCTACAAAGTACATTTAAGAATGTTAGAATAAAGCACTCACTAGTCTTTGGTCTAGGAATGAAGACATGTGAAAACAATGTAATTTGTGACTGTCTACGTTAAAGTTAAAAAAAATGTCCCTTTTTCCAGGGAAGGTTGTCTTGCTGCACTTTTTGGCACAACTGATGAAGGCTGTTTTTTTAACACGCACCATTTTTCTCCACACAGACAGAAGATGGACTTCTAACAACAAGATCAAGTTGAAACCAGGTGAGAGCTCGGCTCGACCACAAGAAATGTCTTCAATTAATCGTCAGCACTAACCACTTTTCCATTATCAGTTAAACGTTTAGTTTTATTATGACTTCCTTTTAATAAATGTGTTTACTTTTAATAAAGCTTTTAAACTTAAATACAATCTGTGTTTTTTGGTCCAGACTAGAGTGACTGAGCGAAAGGTTTTGCAATTTTTGCAAGCATGAGTCCAGAACACTTCAAAAGACATTATGGACAATCCCAGAGGACTGCACTAAGTTGATAGAGCTATTGCTGACTAGAATCATGGGAGTTTCGCCAACCGTGCAATCTTAGTTAGCTACACAGACAGACTAATAAGAATAATCTAGTAATACCACAGGGAGTCATAGTAGAGGCAGGATAAGAATTTAGATACAGTCTACAAGAAGAGCAAAGACAATTTTGAAAAAAGTCAAATGAGGAACGCTAGGAAAAATAGGTACTAGTCTAAAATGAAAACTTACTGGGGCCAGCAGAGGAGCCCTCGCCTGCCCGATCCTGGCCCTGTTGAACAGCATCCGCCGCCTGCTGCTCCTGTGTCCTCCTCTCGCCCCTGGGGGGAGCTGACGTACAACATGAAAGAAAGAACAGAAAACATGGATGATTGTTGCTTGTCAATGTCAACCTAATCAAACATTTCAAAAGAACAATAACAAAATATTTCCGCGAAATTATATTGATTAGGGTTAGTTTTCATTTATTTGCGGACCTGTGACTTCGAAAGTCACGTAACTCACTAAACAAAGTACTGAAACGTTCACCTAGGACTGGCAGGCAGCAGTCCGCAGGCAAGACGCAAAGTGACAGACAAACTCCATTGTGATTTCAGTCAGATCAGTGACAACACTAACAGTTGCCTGCTACATTACCAGTCATTTAAATAGTCAAACTATCAATCCAGCGCCACTATTTTTCTTATTGTCAGGGGTACAAAGGAAGGGGCAGATTTAAGCCCCTTGCGGCTCTTTTGCGCCGTTCTTGCGTGACTTTTGTGACGCAGCAGCTAAACAAAAAAGGGCGCCATGGTGCGGCGTATAATATTATAACAACGTGACGCATTTGGGAGATGCATCCCGTTATAAAGCCATGCGCCATCCGGGGGCGTTCCGGCGCAAGGGAGGGCATTCCTGCGCTGGAACACATCCTAAAAGTGGCTGAGGGAAATCTACAAAATTTCAATCAGTCACCTTTAGGACAATGATGCGTCACACAAACCCTGCACCTGCTTGAAGCAGACGTACGGCTTGACCCAGCATTGGGGAGATAGGGTACCCCAGAGCATTGCTGGAGCTGCGCCATTGTTGCGACGCAACTCCAGCAGTAAAGCTTCGGTGACGTTTTGGGCCCATGGTGCGCCGCATTGCAAATACGGCGCACCATGTTTGGTGGTGGTAGCGGGCCGCACAATTAATGGCGCATCCCTGCTACTTTGCAGGGATGCAACGGTAATTGCAATTCTGCCCCTTAGGGGCATACTTACTTACGCGTTCTGGCGCATCTCCAGAGATGCGCCAGATCAAATGCGTCACGCAAAACTACCCTTGCGACACGGCAGATGCGCCTCATTTACAATGCGGCGCGCCGTGGCGCAAGGGTAGGCACTTGCGTGACGCATCTCGTCACGTAAGAGCGGCACATCGCTGGAGTCACGTCGCCAACGCAATGCAACTCCAGTAATGCTCAGGGCCACCCAATACTTAACATGCTGTGTCAGTCCTTTCGCCTGCTTCGAGCAGACATAAGGAATTGAATTGACGTAGCAGCGTCGCAGAAGTGCCTGCGTTAAATCTTGTAGATTTCACGCAGGCAATTTTGCGAGGCGCATAGCCGCCGGACCGCCCACCCTGCGTACTAGGAACGCACCCATTGTGGTGCAGGCCCATGGCTTTATAACGTGACGCATCTCCCTAGATGCGTCATGCTGTAAATGACTCGCAGGGATGCGGCACGTTTACGCCGCTGTTGCGTCACGCAAGGCAACGTAAACGTGGCGCAAGGGGCTTGTAAATGTAATCTGCCCCCTAGTGTATAGCATTACGCAGTTCTGTAAAGTACACTCATACATAATAGTTACTCAGGCCAATGAGACCACGAAATAGAAAACAAATAAGCATAGTAGCAACGCCACTGAGAAGGAGAGCAGTGCACCTGAAATGCACAGAAGATTTTGAAATATAATTTAACTACAATGTAATAGTCATCAGCGGCATTATTGGCTTGCTCCATGTAAAAAACAAATATTTGCAATACAACAACACAGAGCAGGAGAAAACATCATAGTAGTGAGTGATTAAATGGCTACTACTACTCACCAAGCCCGGGGATCTCCAAGCCGAGCTGGTCCAGCAGGTCGCGCTCGCGGTCCAGGAGGTCCGTCCAGCGATGGGTGACCTGGCTGTAGGTGCGCAGGACCCCGTAGAGGTGGGATATGGCCCAGAACACCTTCTCCCACCGCTTCCGGCGCTCCCGCATGTTGTAGCCGCCGGCCGCGATCCTGCCGCCTCCCGCGATGGTCCTGGGCAGGCGGCGCTGGACGAAGTAGACCAGCGCGCCCACTTCCTCCGGGCTGAATATCTCCCGTCGCGTCACCTGCTCCCCCCTCAATCTCCCGCATGTTGTCCTGGCACTGGGTCCAGCACTACTCCCCGCCGCCGCTGCGGCCCTCAAGTGCCTGGGCAGCTTCACGGCGCCTGGCTTGACCATGGTCTGGGCAGGTAAGGTAGGAAGAAGTAGAAAATTAAGAAAAAATAGGATAGGGAAGAAGAAAAGAAAAGAGTTTAAAAAAGTAGTTTAAAAGTAAAGAAAAATAGCAGAAAAGACAAAAATATACAGCTAGGAAAAGAGAGGGATAGATAAGAAGCAAAATCGTAAAAAAAAAAACTGAAAACAAGCAAAGGATGGCAAAGATACCAAGAGGATTAAACACCATGCCCAGACACAGGAAATGAATGAAAAACAAGATGGCCGGCGCCCGTTCACGAGCGCGAAAGTAAGTTCGCGCGAGATTTTCCTCGCAATCTCGTGCGAACCTCTAGATTTCCCGCGCGATCTCGTGCGAACCTCTACTCGCAATGCGCTTACTGCGCGAGATTATACATAGCGGGCGGAAACGGAAATACGTCACGCAAACAAAATGGCCGCGCCCGTACTCGACCTTGGGGTAAATTCGCGTGTTGCGCTGCAAGCGGCTCGCGAATACTGCAAAAAAACTCGCGAAACAACAAGCCGCAAAAAAATAAAATGCTCATTCGCACGAATTGGCGGCTTCCGCGGTCGGTTTCGCACGACGCCGCGCCCCGCGAATAGCGCGAAAAAACCGAAAAACGATTTCAGCAAAAGCAAAAGCAATGAGCAGGTGCAAAAGGTCAACCTCATGATTTGTAACGATTCTCTGTAGTGCTTCCTGAGGGGGCCCTCCAGAATTCGGTTGCCTGCTTGCAACTTTTGTGTGACCCTGCTCTGACCTTAACTGTATGCCACAAAGGTCCTGATTTACAGCTAAAGGAGCAGACAAGCAGGTGCCAGGCTGGAACTTGAAATTCTTTCAGTGACACATTAATTAGCCCCTAATTCATTATTGTCAGTTGGGGCAGGGCAGGTGTTGTTAATAAACTAACCCCAAATTAATTCATGTCAGTTCAAGCAGGGCAGGTGGGCTTGCTTTCCCCCCCCATCTTCTACAGTGATGATGAACCAGAGGGTGGCATTGATGTAACAGAGGGTGGCATGGGTCAAAGAGAGGGTGCCAGTGGTGAAACAGAGGGTGCTGGGAGGCTGTGATGATGAACCAGACGTAGAAACAACATAGTCGCGACCGTTGCGAGCCGACAAGTAAGTTCGCAATTGCGAACTAGTACCAAATCCTCGCGAACTGGTAGAAACACTTGCGAACACAAAAAAAAAAAATCCGCAAATTCGCGAGAATTCGCGGATTTTGCGGATTGCGAATTCGCAAATCCGCAAAATTCGCGAACGCGAGATTCGCAAAATTCGCCCATGCTTACCAACAACTCAAACCTGAAAAGCCCCAAAAAACATCCAAGACATCAATGTGGAAAACAGGCAAAGCTCCGTGTCGTCCCTGCATTTCCCTGGAAAAGTCTGCAACATCCTCTCCAGAAGTTCCCACGACAGGGGATTCCTGGCCCGAGCCACCTGACCACACTCTGTCCCACCCTTCCAACATTCACGACCCTATTTCCCCCACTGACGGCACGTAACCCCACAAAAGCTTTCTCATGAAAGCAATCCCTGCTAATTTACCCGCTGTTGTCACCCTTGTGAGCCCCTTTTCTATCAAAGACAGGATAAACTGTATAACATCCTTCTGCCAACCTGCCAGTGAAGTCCGCCACCTTGCTCCCGAGCCTAAGAACTCCGCCCATGCCATTGTGTATGTCACCTTCGTAGATTGTGCCAGCGAGCCTAGAACCAGCTGCAACATCCTGTGTTGCCTACGTACCACAAATGCTGCGGCATGCTGGTCAGGGCCCTGTCCACGTCCTTGGCTAGCCCACGGAATCTCCCCCACTGTGAACGAGACAAAGCATCGGCTATGTCATCGTCCACATCTGGCACATGCCCTGCCGAAAGGCAATTTCATGGCGCAAACAGCCCAGCACAAACACCCTCAGTAGCTTCAAACTTACGTTTCCCTTGCAGACTGCTGATTCACATCTTCCACCCCTGCCATGTTGTCTACTCTGAATGTCACCCGTGTGTGAGCCAGCAATTCCCCCCACAGCGAGATCACTACCACCAGGGGGAAGAGCTCCACAAAATCTGTGCTTCATCCCCACTCCCACCCACTCAGGGGGCCACCGCTCTGTGCACCATTTTCCCTGCCAGTATAGTCCAAATCCCTCGCTACCTGCTGCGTATGAAAAGATCTGCACATCCCAGACCATGTCGTCATCCTGCATCATTTGTACGCCATTAAAGTTTTGTAAAAAGAACTGCCTCAGGTCCTCCCTCACCCCTGCTGACAGTCACACGTGATGATGCGGCGGTTTCCGTCCTGCCATTGCCCTACCCAGTCGCCTACAAAAGGTCTGCCCTACTCTCACTACCCTACATGCAAAGTTCAGGTGACCCAATAGCACCTGGATGTCCGTCACTGTGACTTTGTGTCTTGCCAACATAGCTGCTAGCAGCCCCAACATTTGCTGCTTTTTGTCTGCCGGTAGGCGTGACTTCCTCGCCTCAGAGTCCAATTCAATTCCTAGAAATGACAGTGCCGTACAAGGCCACACCGTCTTTTCCGGTGCCAGAGGCATGTCCAACTCCCCCATGATCTCTTGGAACCTGTCCAGTGCCCCCTTGCAGTCCACTGAGCCTGGGGGGCCCACAAAGAAAAAGTCATCCAAGTAGTGCGTTACTCCTTGGTGACCCGTTCGTGCCGAGAACAGCCATTGCAGGAACGTACTGAAACATTCTAACAGTGCACATGACATAGAACAGCCCATCGACAATGCTTTGTCCACGTACCAGGGAGGGAAGAGGTGTGGCGCCGCGGCCAGGGCGACTGACTACAGAATCTGGGATCACGGTTCGATCCCCGGTGGCGGCGGCAGATTAGCCCAGCACTATGTGACTCTGGGCAATAGCTTGCTTAATCTCCCCGACAGCCCCCAGCGCCTAGAAACCCTCACGGGTGATTGTTCGCGCTTTACAAATGTGGATTATTATTATTATTACCAGCGCCCGTTAAACTGGATCTCCAGTAAGTCCCAATCGTCTGGGTGGACTGGATTCAGCTGGAAAGCCGACTTACTGTCGCACTTTGCCATCATTGTTGTTGCGCCCGTGGTCACTACGAGTGACATGGTGCGTCAATTGATGAATATGACACCGTGGCCTCCCTCTCATCAATAAAATCATTTACAGAGCCACCTTCGGGCCATGAAAGATGCTGAATGAGGTGAAACTGCCCATGCTACTTCTTTGGTACCACTCCAATGGGTGACATAATCAAATTTGTAAGAGGCCAATCTTCAAAGGGTCCGGCCATGCAGCCCTCACACACTTCCTTGTCTACTTTGTCCTGCATCACCTCAGGGTGCTCCTTTGCCGACTTCAAATTGTCGAAACCCCTCTATGAACCCCACCCGCAAACGTTCCGCAGCCCCGTGTCTGGATATCCCTGCAGGGCTCCGATCAAATTGCCCCCCCCCCCTAACTGGCGTATGAGCCCTTTGGCCCCTGGCCCAACAGCGGGCTGTTGCTGGGTGCCGGACCGAAACCCCCCAGCCAGTCCCTGCTGTCCCCCTTGTTGCTGACCTTGCCCCCAACATTAATCCAAGGCATCCTCTCTTTCCACACCCCGAGCATTTGTGGAAAAACCTACAGTACTCGCGTGTGCAGGCACCCTTATTATAGTCCTAACAGGTCCCCTCCCCAGCCCTCCCACCCCTCCTCTGGTGGGGCGGCCCTGAAAGGGCTGATACACTATGGGCAGCCCGCTGGCCATAAAAATGGTCTTTCCGGACACAGCTAATCCCATCGTATGCTGCCACAGGTCTGTGTCTAGCTCGCCTCACTTCGCTTCCGGGTCCCACGCCATGCGAGCCTGAAACTCTTTGTCAAATTGGGCCCAGGCGTATCCTCCCCCAGTAATCTGGGCCTTTCTAATCACGTCCATGTATTTAAACATTGCCACAGACCTCCCCGGGAACTTTTCACTGTACACGCTGGCCTAAATAAGGAAAGCCGCTATCCAGTGCCCTATGGTAAGCTGCACCTTTGGTCGTTTCTGTAACTCGTATTCCTCCTCTTTCGACCCTTCCAGATACGCTCCTTGGTGAACAACAATAAATGCGCCCCAAAATGTTTCATTACACCCATATACAGTAAACTTTTATCTTCAACTTCTTACTCCCCCCCCCCCCCCCCCCCCTTAGGTACCGGGCACGCCGCCCGAGGCTCAACCCTCCCTTCTCCTTGGCGCCAGTGGGCTGTTCCCAGCCCAGCCAAGTCTAGTGCCCTGCGTCGATCCGCCACCTGCAAAAGAAACATAAGCTCTAGTGTGCTGGAACCCACTCTCTTCCCCTTACCTAACCACACGCTTGTGTCAAAGCTATCAGTTCTGCTGCTTGAGCTGACTTCTGTGGTATACGAGCTGTCTCTACTATCGTGTGAAGCGTAGTAATTGCATATGCGGCTGAAGTTGTACCATCCGGTAACTTCAGACAAGATCCATCAACCCACAATTCTCCATCCACATCTGGAAGGGGCGTATCTTGCAAATCAATACGACCCTTTGTCTGTTCCTCAGTCATAAAAATACAATTGTGTGTTTCCTGCGCCTCAGGGTGAGTCGCCGGAAATGGCAACAACGTGGCTGGGTTTAACGTTGCACATCTCTTCAGTGTAATATGAGGAGCCAACAGTGTCAGCTCATATCCTGTCAGACGAGCACTGGTTAAATGCTGCGTCTTTGTTTGGTTCAAAAGAGCATCAACAGCATGAGGTACCAACACCAAATGTTTATGTGATAAGACTATCCCTTCACTCTGGCGTATTGACACAGCTGTTGCTGCAACCGAGCGAAAACATCCAGGCAACGCTCGAGCAACAGGATCAAGTACTGCTAAAAAATATGCACAAGGACGTTGCTTATCGCCGTGTGTCTGTACTAAAACTGACAATGCACATCCATCCCTCTCATGTACATACAATGTAAAAAGCTTTGTGTAATCTGGAGTACCTAACACTGGTGCTGAACAAAGGGCTTGTCGTAAATGTCGGAAAGCCTTCTCACATTCATCTGTCCTGGGGAGGGGTACTGGATTATCTTTTGTCAATAGTGCTAACAAAGGTTTAGCGATGTGTGAAAATCCTAATATCCATTGCTTACAAAAAGAAGTAAGAACCAAAAATGCTCGAACCCCTTTCTGTGTAGTAGGTACTGGTGTATCTAAAATTGCTTGAATGCGATATGATGTTAGCGCACGCCACTCCTTAGACAAAAGGTGACCTAAGTAGGTTACCTTTGGTCTACAATATCGCAATTTCTTTCTGGAGACTTTGTGGTGGTGTGAAGCAAGGAAAGAGAGCAAAGACAGCGTGCATTTCTCACAATGTTCAGGGGTATTGGCTGCTAACAGAATATCATCAATGCACTGAATGAGCGCTACACCCTCGGGCAGAACAAAAGAATCAAGTTGTCCTTTCAAGGCTTAACTGTAAATACTAGGACTCTCAGTATAGCCTTGAGGAACTCTGCAAAATCTATACGATCGATTATCCAAAGTGAAACCGAACAAATATCGTCTATCAGGATGAATAGGGATTGAAAAGAAAGCGTTCTTCAAGTCTATAACTGAGAACGTTGTTGCAGTAGGCGGGACTAGGGTAAGGAGCGTTGTGATGTCAGAAACCACTGGATATTGTGGCACCACTATCTTATTGACCTCCCGCAAATCGATAATAAATCTGTAGATCCTTGTATCAGTGTCTTTCTTCAAAATCGGGAGGATCGGACTGTTACAAATATTAAATGGAACTTCCTCAACAACCCCAACTTCAATAAGATCTTGTACAATTCGTGTGAGTGCTTCCTCACCCTCCAGTGAAATTCGATATTGAGGCAGGCGTGGCAACACAGCTCCCTCCTTGACACTTATATGTACTGGTGGAATAACCATATGACCCACATCTGTATCTGAAGTGGCCCACAGAGTGTTAGGTAGGGAAGCTAATGCAATATCTTCTTGAACAATGCAAACTCTGTCCATTATTGGGGGATTGTCATTCAAAATCACACGCACTCCTTCAGGGGAACATCGTATTGTGGCTCTGAAATACTTGAGCATATCAAGACCCACAATTTTATCTGGCGTGTTTGGGAAAAGCAAAAACGGGCATGGGGCAGTAAACCTATCAACATGAAACGCAAGTGGTTGTGACAATGGGCTAAGGGAAGGAGTTCCATCGAACCCTATTGATGTAATCATTAAGCCAGACAGGGGAGCCATTGGAACCAATTGTTTAAACAAAGCGCTACGAGTAGCTCCTGTATCAACCAGAAACTGATCAGTAGAACCCAAAACATGTGCTGTAACATAAGGACCCCTCTGATCTACTGGAACTTCAACTGATTCCTTACCCCCATCCTACGCAATCCTATGCAAAAGCAGAATCATGCAATTCAGGCTGCGCATAATCAGACATCTGGTATTGGTTACGTATGTAAGAAAAGGAGGTATCCCCGACTAAAGTTCCTAATTCGGGATCTCTATACTATTTGGAAAAACAGGAAATTAGGAACATAAATTTCACATGGACATATACTGACACCAGAAATTAGTGACTATGGATTAGCAATGTGCATAGTAGAAAAAATATATACTTTATTTGATAGTATTCTTGCAGTCCAGAACACACTTCGGTGTAACGCAGACAGGGACGTCCACCAGGCACTGGTACTCCTTGACCTGTCTGCTGCATTCGACACGGTCGACCACACCATTTTGGTCAGCCGTGTCGGGCAGGCAGGCCTCAGAGGTGCTGCCCTGAGCTGGGTGGAATCATTTTTGTCTGACCGGACTCAAGCAGTGAGACTGGGCACCTTCACAGCCCCTAGAATTAAGAACGACTGCGGTGTCCCTCAGGGCTCTTCCCTGTCCCCCCTTTTATTTAATTTATATTTCCGTCCCCTCTTGTACTCCTTGAGGAAATTCAAAGTGTGGATCTTTAACTACGCAGAGGATCTGCAATTGATTTTCCCCCTAGGCTCGCCTGACGCTGTTACTGAGTTTAGGGAGGTCATGGCTCACATCCAGAGGTGGATGGGCCTTAACCACCTAAAACTCAACCCAGGCAAGACTGAACTGATCTTGCCTGGGAAGAGTGAACTCAGCTGGGGACCTCAATTTTGGCCTCCGGAGATGGGAAATCCCCCTTCCAAATCCCGCACGGTCAAGAGCCTTGGAGTCACTTTTAGTGAAGATCTCTCTTTGAAAAGTCAGGTAGGGACAGTAGTCTCCGCATGCTTCTTTCAGCTGCACAAGATTAGAAAGATTGCCCATCTCCTAACCCAGTCAGTCAGTCAAAATATCTTTATTCGGCTCTTTAAAAGCCATACAAAGAAGCGAACAATAAAATACATTACATACAAGATTTACCAAAAAGTGCACATGATACAAAAGTCAGATACTGTTTTAAAAATTATTAAAAAGACAATTTAAGAGAAAAATGTAATTAACATTAAAAATTATTCTTGGCTAGGGGCTTTCGCCCTGGAGGCAGCTGTCAGGAATTTGGCAACGCAATAGGTAATATGAAGGTTAGGTAGAAGTTGTAAGTAGAGCAAAGCCGGTCTCACCTGTGTGAAGCCGGCCTCCTTAAGAATTGGTAACAGGAATTTTTTCCTAGGCTCTAAATACAGACTACAAAACATAACAAAATGCATTGTGTCCTGTGGTGAAAACTGGTCACAGCTACAGGGCGGAGCCAAATCTGGTTTCTGCCAACTGGTAAAAGAACCTAAATAGTAGTGCAGCAGGTTAAATCTAAATTTAGTTAAAAGAAACCTATGGAAAGGATGTGTAACATAACTAAGGTAAGGTGCAAGTGAAGGTGAAGTAAGCAGCAAGCAATGATCCCTCACTGCCGGCTTTGCTAGTTCACGCTCTTCACGGTGCATTTCTTTCCTTCCCATAAAAGACTTTCTAACTAGATCAATGTCTTGGATCCTGATGGACTCCGGGGAGGTAAAGAGCTCCGGGCGGCCTAGGTCAGAGAAAACTTTTGCTAGATAGGCCAGCCAAGGAATTTTGTTGGATTTATCTAAGGCCAAGACATCGGTCAAGATCTTGTGATTTAATGGAAGTTCATCATTCAACCATATTTTTAGCCAGAGAATCAAAGGGGCCAGGCTTAATTTATCTGAAAGAAATTCAAGACCAACTTCTTTATGTACGGAGTACGTTGGGGTGGACTGAGGTACAGAGAGCAGGGCTCTGATGAATCCATTCTCCGCTCTCTGTATAGGCTCCACATTTGCGTACCCCCACAGTGCTGAGCCATATAATGCGATGGCCACAGATTTACTATTATAAATTTTTAGGATGGCTTCCATAGGCCTTGCTCCTAGCCTACCAGCAAAGCTCAATATTGCTGAGGCTGATCGTGTGACCGCCAATCTCTTGGCTCTAACCTGTGGGCCCCATGTCCCTTTCTGGTCGAACAAGATACCTAAATAGGGAAATGTGGGTACCCTACTAACCAAATCCCCCCTACAGGTGAATGTTTTAGTTCTCTTCCTGCGGCACTCTGTGCCCACCACCATGGTGTGTGACTTGGCGACGTTTATTCTAAGGTCTAGATGGTCCATAAACGTGCCGAAAGCGTTCAATAGGCGCTGGAGGCCAACTCCCGTGCGGGCGATCAGCACGGCGTCATCGGCGTATAGGAGTGCCGGTATCTTGGTTACTCCTACACACGGGACGTCGGCATCCTGCCCCTCAAGGTGCGCACCCAGGCCATTGATATAAATGGTGAACAGTAAGGGGGCCAAAATGCAGCCCTGCCGCACCCCCCTTAGAGATCTAAAGAGAGCAGTGCACCTGCCCTCGTTGGTCACGCGTATGCTAGAGAAGAGTTCCTGATGCAGGGAGGACATAAAGGTAACTAATGCTTCATCTATGCCAATCTCCAACAGAATGGACCACAATTTAGTCCTATTGACTAAGTCGAAAGCGGAGGAGAGGTCCATGAATGCAAGATACAAGGACCCCTCCTTAGCTACAGTATATTTGGAGATGAGCAGATGTAGATTAATGCATTGTTCAATAGTGCCTTTTTTTTCCCTAAATCCATATTGGATTTCAGATAGTCCACCACAACCCTCAACATTCTCCCTTAACCTAGATAAAAGAACTCTCCCTAAGATTTTTACCGAGGAATCTAAGAGGGATATGGGCCTATAGCAACCTGGGTCATCCCGCTGACCTTTTTTAAAAATAGGAACAATGGTGGAAATATTCCATGATGCAGGTGCAGGGTTATCATTCACTGCGTTAAACACATTTGTCAGGACTTCGGCCCACAATTTTGGGGAGTACATGAAGAAATCAGCAGGCACCCCGTCCGGACCAGGAGCCTTGTGCTTGGTGGTGGACATAATGGCTTTCTCCACCTCTACTTGGTTAAAGATAATGGGGCAGGTGGCTGGTCTTGTCAACGGGGCGTCTGTGGTAGCGTCAACAGAATCCCCATAGACATTTTTAAAATGGCATAACCATTTATCATCAGGAATAACGCAGTCCATGATATCATTATCATTATCTGAGAAGAAGGGCTGTTTAATAATCTCCCAGAATTTTTTGCTGTTCTTCAGGACTGCTGCCGAAAGGAGGTCTTCCCAGGCTTCTTGTTTAATGGTGTCCTTTCGTTTTTTTACTGCTAATTTATAAATTTTCCTGAGTTTTGAGATCTCATCGTTTACCCTAGGAACACTTTTGAGGGCTGCCAGTAATGATCTATGTGCTTTTGAGCAAGCTGAATCAAACCAGCGTTTGTTTCCTGGGGTTACGTTTTTAGTTTTTGCCAAAAGGTCCTGTGACACCTGCTCACATATGGCCTCAAACGCCTCTACGGTTTCTTTGCCCTGTGCGCTAAGGTTTTTACAGACCTCAACCTGCCCCTTAATCCTTGGGAAGTTCTCTGCATAAAATTTATCTGGGACCACCTTAGCCCATTTCAAGCGTCTTCCTTGGCCAGTTGTCTTTAATGGGTGGGTGGTTACTTTCAGCGGGGAAGGTCCTATGTAGTCTCCCCAAGCCACTTCTAGCTCAACAGGGTTATGGTCACTTGAATGAAATTGTGTGGTGCGATATATATTAACCCGTATAAAAATGCTTAGGGATACAAATATATAATCAATGATAGTGCCATATGAAATACCAGTGAAAGTTGTCTGTCTAGTGTCACCATCTGGTTCATAAAGGTCGAAACTGACAAGAAAATCCTCCAATTCCTCCCCCTCAGGGGAGTGTTCGAAGTGGGGTCCCTCAGGCCCATCATCCCCATCAGGACTGTTCCCCCTGCAATTTAGGTTACACGGATGGATGTTAAAATCACCTAATAAAATATAATCTATATCGAGCGTATTATTTTGACTGACCTTATTTAAAATCTTATCCAAATTAATAATATTGCGGCCTCTGTGGTCACTGTTCCCCGAATTATAGAAATTTACAAAAATCGTCCTTTTGGTGTTTTTAGTTACTCTTTCGACCACCAGGATGTTAGGGGAGTCAGTGTCGATCTGCCTAACCCATTCTGCCCTGATACAGGTGACCATCGCCCTTGTGCTGTCTAGGCTGGACTACTCAAATAGTTTATATTTGGGTCTTCCAGCCGGGCAGCTCAAGAGGCTGCAGCTAGTTCAAAATCAGGCGGCCAGGCTGATCTGTGGGCTTCCTAAATGGCAGTCCATCAGGCCAGGCCTGGCAGATCTGCATTGGCTGCCGATAGCCCAGAGGGCGGCTTTTAAAATCGGCTGCATTATCTTCAGGGCACTACAAGGCAAGGGCCCCAAATTTATCATCAACTTGCTTGCCAGATATGTCCCCTCTCGCAACCTTCGTTCCAGTCACAAAAGCCTGCTCACGGTGCCTGTTGTTAGGAAACAACGTCAGGGCGGCAGCTCCTTTCACTTTCTTGCTGCCTCCCTCTGGAACTCCTTGCCAGCTTCTTTAAGGTCACACGAGGATATTCTGGCCTTTAGACAAGCCTTTAAGACCTGGCTCTTTAGGGAAGCCTATCCTTAGATGTTCCAAGCTGTCCTCCTGTTGTTGTGTTGTGTTTCTGAAAACTTCCTATAGCGCCATGAAGCCTACGGGCGTACGTGCGCTCTACAAGTCAAATTTAACATAACATAACATAACAAAATTAGATTTTTTATATAATATTATAAACATTCATTACTTTAGACCCAACTGTGGATCTCTAGCTGTGCAATTTATAATCTTTTTCTCTAGGTCACAGTACATTCCAATATAATTATACAATAGATAAATAGATCAAAAGAAGTACAAAAATAAAAAAAAGCTTAATATTGAATGCAAATGAAGAATACTGATCCAACACAAAGATCCCTGACTGACATGACCCCGGTCATAGACAATTTTAAAGCCTCTCCTGCGCTGCTTGTGAATTTGCGATTGAGACTAAAAAGTGGTCCTTCAATAACATATCCATACTATCCCAAACTCTGACGAATTGCAAAACCACCAATGTGGTTTACCTACTGTTATGCCCTTGCAACTTAGGGTATGTAGGCGAAACCGCACGAATGATGTCTACACGACTGTCTGAACATAGGTCCGCTATTCGAACAGGGAAAACTCAAGCTCCACTAGTCAAACACTATGTGGAAGCTAAACACAACTCCAATGACATTCGTTGGCTTATCTTAGAAAAAATCCGAAAAAGTCCGCCTGTGGACCATAGGCCTGAGATAACATGACTTTTGTTTTTAATTCTTTAGATTTCTTTTCCTCATTGCCCTTCGCTTCAAGTTCCTGACGCTCATAATATTGAGCCATTGTCAGGACGGATGCCGGAGTAGAGGTAGTCCAAGAGCTTTCGCTAGCTTTCAAGCGGTTAGCCACTCCTGGTAATAGGTTCGTAACATACTTGTCTACAAATAAGTGACAGCCCGTATCGTCCGTTAGCGACTGGCCACTAAAATCATGAAAGGCCTCCTCAAAATGTGTAAAGAAATCTGAAACCGATTCATCTGTCTTTTGTTTACAGGATGCTAAAACAGTCCAATCAATCTTTTTAGGGGGAATAATTGTTTTTAATTTAGCTAATATTGCACCAGGGAAATTTAAAATCAATTGACATGGCTTTTGCGCTGGTTCCCTGTCCGTATCTTCCCTCTCTATCTCTTTCCATAACGCCCCATATGCTGCGCGATCATCGACTTTGTGTACGGAGTGCCACATATCGGGCGGCAATATGAGCCCGAAAAATAAATCGATATCAGCCAGCGTCATGGTACAAGAATTTATGGCTCCCTCAACTTCTTCATAAAAGGCAGCAGGGGTTTTTACGTGGGTCAGGCAATGCAGCTTTAAGTGCCATAACATCTGCTCTATTCCAGGGAGTATACACCCAATTATAAATAAAATACCCTTTTGCATCTACGGAATATTTATCATCACTGGTACCTGCTCCTTTAGGAGGAACATATAAAGGCGCGGCCTCACGCATAGGCTTTGCATGCACTATCGCGGTCTTATCTGTTTCGAAAATAGATGATTGTTTCCCGTCGATCAATCCCGTTTGGTCATCTGTTTTAGCTTTTCGTTGCTCCTCCCGTAGCCGAAGCGCATCGTTTCGAAGTTTAACCAGTCGCCTGATGATATCAGTCACCTGGGAAGGAGGGAAAGAACCTTTACGTAATTGCTTACAATCAGTTGCCACATCATCAGGTTCAAGAACATCAGACACTTTTCGAAACATTCCAATGACTTCATATGCAAAATACTCAGTAAAATACAACTGCTCTTTATCATGCCATCCCTTAAGAACTTCTAAAATCTCTAAAACAGTAACCGTATCCTTGAGTGACTTCCGAGCCAGGTTCCTAAATTCAGCCACCCGTTCGACTGAAATCATGGAGCGGGTACTCGTTTTCGTTTGATCAACATCAGAATCCTCGTCGCCGGATGGAGCGGACGGAATGATATATGGAGGTGGAGGACGATCTAACAAACAAAAATCATCTTGCGGTTTATTAAGGACAGGATAAAGAGGTTTTCGAACAGCATATTAGCCAGATATCTGTAATCTAAGCTCTTTTTCCTGTCTCCCTTCCAACTCTTTCGCCTCCTTTTTCCTCAATTCTTGCGCTTTTTCATACACATTCTTCCGTTGCTCTTTCTCAATCAGCGCTTGCTCACGTTTCTCACGCTCACGTACTTCTTTCACCCACATTTGCATACTTTCAAACATATCTTGTCTAGATTTTCTCTTAAACATACACTGTTCCACATACTCAATTTTCGCATATCAAAGGACCCATACTTCGGCCAACACAACTCTGGATCCTTTCGCGTGTATTTCCTCCACAACGTGCTGTACATTAGAGAAGAAAGACCATATTTCACATACATCTCTCGGTGCGGCGTCCCCTCTGGGGTAGCCGGCTGCGATTAAGTTTTACCCGGTTATTCCCACAAAAGCAGCACATTCTACGAAGTGCGCTAAAAACAGGCATGCCAAAAATAGTGCAAAATATGCAATATTATAATCAAAGTAGCACTTAAAGTATCCGTAATACGTTGTGCCGTTCAAATCAAAATCGTATCATGGAGAAAAATCTCCTCATTACCTGCCTATATGTATTGCAACACATATATTTCACATACACATACACGTACACATCAGGGACTAGTCCTTTCAAAATTGCCACAGCAAGCGTATCCTAAAACTGCCTTGCCACTCACAGGCCTCCAAAACCCACAGCAAGTACCGTATAACGGTTCTTACCACTCACAGGGTGTCCAGTCTCCAACTGCCAAGTTCTAAATTCGACCAAACGGCCACTGCACGGCAAACCAACAGAAGAGATCTCAGTCGAGGACCGGCACCACCTGGATGGTCAGATCGGAAAGAAAGAAAAAAACGCCTTGGATGCCAAGACTTCGGTCTCCTCTGGCATGCGTACGCTTCCGCAGCGAGATTCCAATCCTTCGTCAAGACCGCTCCTTCGGGCATCCGAGTCGCCGATGAGCCCCACGTGTCGGGCGGCAATTTGTTGTAAGCAAAACTCAGCAAGGCCTACTTAGTGTAAGGGTTCGCCCTTCTCTGCACAGAGTCCTCAGACCTTAGAAAGAAGTTGGCAATGAAACTGGAAATACAAAAGCCAAGTTTATTAAACCTTTAAAGGTGGTACTACAGCCCACACAACACCCTTCGGTATTGTATCGAGTAGCACACCGAACTAAAGCACATGGCCCCTTTTATACACAATGAGTGTGTTCAAGAAAAGGCCGTACAAAAGACAAGAGCAGATTTATGACATACAAGGACATTTTGGAAGGCACAATCGATGAGTGGGAAGAGTTAACAGTCTCCGATCACATTCCTGTCTGGAACCAATTAAGTAACGGTACCTGACCCTACTGCGCATGTCTGGGCATGCTTGAAGCGGAGACTACTAAAAATAGCCTGTTGCTGGGCAGACTCCAGGCGCGATGAACAAGAAGGTAGGACCAAGCACATGGCGAGCACATGGCAATGTATGGCATATAAAATGGCCGCTACAAATTCAAGATGGAGTCGGCACATTTGTTACGATAATGGCAAAAACCAAACCATGTCTTCTGCCAATGCTTAATCTAACCGCTGCTGATTTACAACAGAGCACCTACTAGAAGGTAAGGACCCTGCATACACATGCGTGTGCGCTACCCATGCCTACAGGGAGCCTACTACAAGGTAAGGGCTATGCGTGCACTTGCATGAGCACTACCAGTGCTTACAGAGCACCCTACTACAAGGTAAGGACCTTGCATGTGCGCTGCCCGTGCCTACAGAGAGCCTACTACAAGGTAAGGGCAGTGTGTGCACTTGCATGTGCACTACCCGTGCCTACAGAGAGCTTACTACAAGGTAAGGACTGTGCAGGCACGTCTGTGTTCACTGGTCTTGCCTGCTTGTTCTGTCTGTAGATGCTTGCCACAGACTCTACTGGCAGCGGAGGCCTATAAGAGCCCCCAATTATGTATATATTAGGATGGGCTAAACTCCCTTAATTTTGTGTAGCGTAATCACGTACAATTACATAACAATTCTGCAAGATAAGGCAGATTTACACAAGAAGAGTGATTCTGCTTTTAATGCTATTTTCTAGAATACTCCACGTTGAAAATAGGTGCATGGATACATTTTGCGCTAAGAAGTAGTGCTAATTGCAACAGAACACGAATAGCAGGGCGAGCAGCTACTCGCACTTGCTAAATTTGCACTTGGGGTATGATTTTTTTCCCCAACTTACTGCTGTCATTTAGCACACTTGTGTCAAAAATGGATGCTAGGGTGCAATTTGCAATGAGAAAATATCTCACAGCTGTGCGAGTAGCAGCTTGTGCTTGCCATATATGCTTTTTCTGTAGGATTTTTTCCCCCAGATTACATTTAATAATACGAGCAGGACATAATTGTGCTATTATCAGTAATTCTGTGTCAAAGAATAACACTGGCTTCTGGAAATTACTCCAATTATTCTAGCGTAATGGGCTTAAATAGCTAGAGCTGGTTGGGGATCTGAAAATCCCTATAGACCAGCTAGTCGATGCACCTGTTGTGAATACCTACCTTTATGCTAAGTTAGATGAATGTGTTCACAGCTGTGCATGGAGCTACAAATATGGGCTGTTGTGCTCTTTTTATGATGATAACAATCAATTGTGTCTCTGGTGTTTCTGACACATATACATGCAGCCTCAGATTAAGTGCTGTCATTTTGTGCCATCCATGTGCTGGTTCCAGTCGTGGCTGCTCCAACAAATCAGTAGCTGGGGGGTGTGGGCAGTGAAGGCAAGGGGGATGGGGGGAGAAAAAAAAACACTTATGCGCCGCCTCTCTTCACTCTCTTCCTGTCTTCTGGCGGAACAGGAAGCAGGATAGCAGCATTGTGATTGATAAGCTCAAAGGCTCCCCTAAGCCAATCACAGCGCTGCATTGGTCTGAGCCCTCGTAGTTTGGCACTCAGATGGGGAATGGAAGCCTGGGAATCTCCACCCAGGCTGTAATGCAACCTGGGTGCAGAATAAGCTAAGTGCCCATGAATGTTTGGCCAGCTCCAGAGGGCCGGCCATACATTCATTTGCACTTAGGAGGGTGTCACCACTCCTCCCCCCTGTCCAGCCCCACCCCACAAAACTGTCCCAGCACAAAAAATACAATGATAATAACATTGCGTTATCCTTTTTATTTTTCCTTTTGTCCTATGCTGAAAGGCAGTGGGGCAATGCTCCTCCACCTTAGCGGTGGAGCCGTCAAGCCTGCTTCTGCTCAGCAGTTTCTGCACACACAATTAGGTGAGACATGCACACTGATATGTGACTAGAACCATGCAGATACCAGTAGCGTCACAAGAAAATACGGTAATTGATTGTATTGTGATGCATGTGTTGAAGACGATTTACTCCCCCGTGAAGCACACATCTGATCACCTGATCCAACGAAAAAACAGGAAGAGTCCTCTGCACACTCTCCATGCACATGAAACTCTATAAAGCTGTGCCAAAGCTGACATCACTTTTCGGTCACACATACCACTGACAAACTGAACATTGAACAAGCTCTGATAGCCTGATACTAACAAACTGAAACCGTAGATTGATGTCACTCCCATTCACACACAACAACGTAATAGTGAGAATGTGCTAGGAAGCTTAAGCGCTGTAGTAAGCGCCATAGAAATTCCAATAGTGTAAAAAATGTACACTAAAACACGTTTGGACTTCCCTTAAGGTGAATCCTCATGAAGTATTAACAATTTGAGGTCAACTGGAACAGACACAATGTACACCATTTTCTTCTCGTTCACTGAATTAGTTCATATCTCTCAACGCCCCAGAGCTTTTTCCTTGCCCATACTTATCCCTTCCATAGCCATTGTAAACCCTTAATTATCTCCTCGATTTCAGGTTTTGATTTTATTTCTCAAACACCGATTTGGTATAAAAAGCACTTAAAATGTAATAATAGAGCTCTCTACTGGAAGGAATGGATTGACAAAGTAATTATATCCATCGGTCAAATACTCTCCTATGGATCTCTTATGGACTTTCCTGAGATTCAGAAAAAATACAACATATCTTCTTATCATGCCACTCATTATCTACACCTTAAAAATCCTCTTCTAATCCTCTCTCAAAACTCTATTTTGTTCCCATATATTCAGATTCCCTTTTCCTCATTGGATTTCTCGTCTCAAATGAAGGTGTCTGGAATTTATAAGATTTTGTCTCACTCCTCTGATTTGAGAACAAAGTCAAGGGTGAAACTCTTGTGGGAATCTGATCTTCAGCAGGAGTTCTCTTTACAGACCTAGGGCTCTATATGGGCAAAGATTCACACTGCTTCTCATTTAGCAAGCACGACTCAAACATTATATTACTTTTACAATAGACTATTCCTGACTCCTGAGGACCTACACAGATTTACACTCACGAATGATGCAAGGTGTTGGTCTTGCTCCCATATTAAAACAGATTTTTTGCATATGTTTTTTATTTACCCAATTGTAAAGAAGTTTTGGCTGCTCATATGGGATAAACAATGAAATATGGTCCATGACTCTTCCTTTTGATATGTCACACATTTTTTTAGTGGCTTCTCTCCCTTGTGGTGCTCTCAGGGTATGGTGGGAAAGTTTATTGACTTGACTGTTGCTATTGCTTTACAGATTATTTACACAAATTGGAAAGACACCACGAAAATTACTTTTACTGGATGGTGGAGTCTTTTGTGTCATCATCACAGATTGGACCAAGCGTATGCTACAGCTATTCCTTTAATGATTAAAAAAGATTTGCTATGATCGCCGTTTCTTTCTTATCTAGGCAATCCGCTCAATCCCCATCTAATGTTTCCAGTTATGATCTTACATAAATATTGGGAATTTAAATAGTTAATACTGTTTTTATTACATCATTGTTAAGTTTCTTCTACTTCTTTTCTCTTTCTTTCTTCCCTTCCATGCTTTCATTTCTTTCTCTTTCTTAGAAAAAATTCAAAAATGCACATGGCTTAATAATGTTTTTTTAATATTTCTCCATTCATACTCCTTAGTCTCTGTTGTTAATTCATCAGTTTACATATCATCAATTGTGGTCGGTTTACATGTTTTACTTTATACTTTCCTTGCTAATGAGACTATGAGACTTAATATGTGTTCATATTTTATCCTTTCATTCCACTTGATGCGTTGAAATTGATTATTACTTTAAGCAATTGTAATTGTTTATCTACATAATCTCAATAAAGCATTCTCGACCCAGAAAAAAAATTCCAATAGCGTATGGTAGACAATAGCGTCACAGGCCACTGGCTTCCAGCACCACTAGGAAGAACCCAGGATAGAGCGACAGCTGCCAGCAAAGCTCTCTTAAGTCTCCTTAAATTACAACAGACCTCTATTTAAGATGTCTAGCCAGTAAAGTGTTCACCCTTTTTGGGGGTCTGTCTCTGGGGTCTCCAAGCTATAGTCAGGACCAGAGTGAACCCCCTCGACCTCATCTGCTGACCGGGTATAAACAATGAGTGATCATATATGTTCAAGAGTACAAAGCACGTCAAAGAGAGGGCCAAGGCAGACGCAGGCGCCGTTTATCTGAATCACGGAGGAGTCTGAGGACAGTCATGATCTCACTTGCCCACATCACGCATGATAAAAAAAAGTCTGCAGTGCCCCCCCCCCCGTCCGTTTAGCTGCAGCTCCAGAACGGTAGCTGGAACGGTTTACTCGTCTCTGATCTGTCTACATAACGCAGTTATATGAGTGTTAAAACAGCGCAATTAATGTATATCCTAGTGTGTTTGTCGCTGTGGCTGAATCCCGCAGGCTCCATGCCTACATGTCAAGCGCAGTGATGCTGACGTCTATTACGGTCTGGCACATTGTAACCTATCTTAGTGGATATGCCCATTTGAGAGGCTTCAATGTAGGCAGGGCCACTGCGAATATGCGGCTGTGCTGGCGCGGAGATTTTTGCATGATTATAGATTTGCTACCTTACCACAAAATGCATCACCTGTCACATAATCTGCAGAATTTAGCACCAAAAAAACTATGTTTCTAGCTCAAACTGTTCAAAAGTTACTAAAGATAGTCCCACTTTGCTGCTCAGTGGAAGGCCCTTTTAAAATCTGGACTGGTAACCTTTCTGTTGCTTATTTCTATATTTGCTAATGAGATGGCACCAATACCCAGACAGTGTTACCAAGTTTTACAAGCATTGGTACATGCGTTAGGGTTTGCCTATGTGATTAATAATAAGCTGTTTTTTGTTGTAAGTTGCAGGTTGCTGAGTAGTTTGTACAATATAAGTTACTGAAAATCTGTTAGTGTTATGACTTGTTTATGTACAAAAAGGCAATATATTGTACTGTTACTAGTGGTATAGTGTGGGTAAATAATAGCAACATTTTGGAAAAGGAAAGAGGGAAATAATAGAATTAATTGATGTAATAGCAATAGTATGTATTTAGAGGAGTTCTGACAAATGTTAGGCATGGTGCCACTGCACCTGCTGCACAATTGAAATCATGACCCTAATGCCTGCAAGGGAAATGCACTTGTGACTGTTTGTTTAGTAGTAAAATATAGCAATAGTAGGTGTTTAGTGGGGTGCCTAGAGCTTTTGGCCCCAAAGCCTCTGTACCTGCTGCTCCATTCAAATCAAATCCCTTTTAACTGCAAGGTAACTGCAATTGTGACTTCCTGTTTAGTAGTAAAATATTGCAATATTTAGTGTTTAGAGGAGTCCCTAGAACTTTGGGCCCTGGTTTCGCTGCACCTGCTGCACCGTTGAAATCACGACCCTAGTGCCTGCAAGGTAACTGCACTTGTGACTCCTTATTTAGTTGTTAAATATAGCAATATTTGGTGTTTTGAGGTGTTCTGACAACTTGTGGCTCCGGTGCCACTGCACCTGCAGCACCATTGAACTCATGGCCTAGTGCCTGCTAGGTAACTGCACTTGTGACTGCCTGTTTAGTAGTAACATTTAGCAATATTCTGTGAATAGTGGGGGGTCCCTAGAGCTTTTGGCCCCGGTGCCACTGCATCTGCTGCAGTATTAAATCAAGCCTCTTTTAACTGAAAGATAACTGCAATTGTGTCTGCCTGTAAAGTAGTAAACTATAACAATATTAAGTGTTTAAAGAAGTTCTGACAACTTTTGGGCTTGGTGCCACTGCACCTGCTGCACCATTCAAATCATGACACTGTTACCTGTAAGGTATCTGCACGACTATAGACTGCCTGTTTAGTTTTCAATGTTAGCAATAATCTGGGTTTAGTAGTAAAATATTGCAATATTTGGTGTTTAGAGGGGTCACTATAGCTTTCAGCCCTGGTGTCACTACACGTGCTGCACCATTGAAATCACGACCCAAGTGCTTGCGAGATAACTGCACTTGTGACTGCTTATTTAGTAGGTAAATATAGAAATATTTTGTGACTGCATGTTTAGTAGAATAATGTAGCAATATTTGGTGTTTAAGAGGAGTTATGACAACTTTTGGCCCAGTGCCACTGCACCAGCTGCACCATTCAAATCATTACCCTATTGCCTGTAAGGTAACTCCACTTGTGACTTCCTGTTTAGTAGTAAAATATCGCAATATTTGGTGTTGAGAGGGGCCCCTAGAGCTTTGGGCCCTGGAATCGCTGCACCTTCTGCACCATTGAAATCATGACCCTAGTGCCTTCAAGATAACTGTACTTTAAGCTGGTTGTTTAGTAGTAAAATATACCAATATTAGTTGTTTAGGGGGGTGCCTAGAACGTTTGACCCCAGAGTCACTGCAGCTGCTGCACCATTCAATTCAATTTCAATTCAAATCAAGCTTTATTCGATTTTTACAAAGAAAATCATAAAAGCACATATAATACAGCATAAAATGAGTATGAGTTACAATAAAAAAAAACATACTACATATTAAGAACAAGTTTTTAAAAAATTGAATTTGTGCAAATTTGTGCAGATTTTGGCTGGTGGGGAGCAGAAGACAGTTAATTCATAGATGCTCTGCACCTTACTGCGAATTTCACAAAGCTAGTAACTGCATTGATTGTAAGTTCCTCTTCAAGCATATATAGCTTTAGTAAGGCTGGCCTGCACTGTCTTAAGCCCCAAAATTTAAGGAGTGGGAGAAGATGTTTCTTTCTGCCCCAGTCATAAAATTTGCAAAATAAAATAAAGTGAATGTTGGATTGTTTGGAAACATTGTCACAAGGACAGGCCACCAAGGTAACCGACCAATCGTTTACGGTGGGAAATGTTAGTAGACGGAAGAAGCAATCCGTCCTCATCCTTGTCAGCAACATTCTCGTATAGGGTGTGGTAATCGGAGAAAGGTAAGATGGGATGCCGTCATCATAAAGTAAGAGGTTGTGGTTGGCAATCAATAGTTTGTTACCTTCAAGATAAGAACGTCTATCTGAAAGTAAACCTAAACAACGAGCCTTGAGGTCCTTTTTAGAAATCGTTTGACACATTGTGGGGTTAAAGTACATATCAGCTAGATCCAGTGAGGTTAAAAATTTCTGTACGTAGGCGAGCCAGGGTATTTTTCTTGAATTAGTTAAGGCCATGCAGTCCTTAATTATATCCTGGTTTAACACCGTTTTTTCCGAGGGCCAAACTTTGTGCCATAGCAGGATTGGTGCGGTTTTAATTATGTCCGAGATATGCACTCGTGCTAGCTCATTGTGGCAGACTGTGGTTGAAATGGATCGAGGAATAGCCAACAGAAATCCTAAAAACGCGTTCTCGCTGATTTGGATCTCTCCACAATCCGCCAGGCCCCAAATACCTGCTCCGTATATTGCGGTAGAGACGCATTTGGCAGCAAATATGTCCAATAAAATTCTAACTGGTTTCCCACCTAGTTTAGTCGCAAATTTCTTTAAGGCTCCAATTTGTCTGATAAAAGCCAGGTTTCTAGTGTGTACGGCATTCTTCCAGGTGCCTGTACTGCTAAAAAGTATACCCAAGTAAGTAAAGGTTTTTGTGAGACTGATCTTGGTTGCATCGATAAACGTGTTGCAAGAGATGTTCTTTTTTTTACTGCAACACATTGTAAAAGTTTTGCTTACATTGATCTTAAGGCCTCTCAGGTCCATAAAAGTAGAAAAGGCAGTCAGCGCTTTTTGAAGCCCTAATTGGGTCCTGGACATGATCACGGCGTCGTCCGCATATAAAAGGATTGGGACCGCAAGGCCATTTATTTTTGGTTAATCAACATCTAGTTTGGCCAGACAGTCGGCGACGCTGTTGATGTACAGATTAAAAAGAAAGGGGGCAAGGATACAGCCCTGCCTGACCCCCTTTCTGATAGGGAACTTGTTCGTGCAGGCTCCATCCTTCCCATATCGGACCTTGGCCCCAGCTCCACGATAGAGTTCTTTTATGAAAGCTAAGATGTTGAGGTCAACGCCCATGTTGATGAGGGTAGACCAGAGTAGGCTATGGTTGAGGCAATCAAAAGCAGAGCTTAAGTCCACGAAAGTCATATATATATTGCCTCTTTTTGCCAGCACATGTTTGTCAATGATCAGAGCTAGATTTAAACATTGTTCCACTGTCCCGAGGCCAGAAACGAACCCATATTGAAATTTGGACAAAATATTATTTTCCTGTGCCCATGTTTGTAATTGATTCAAAAGGACTCTCCCGGCCACCTTCATCATGGAGTCCAATAAAGAAATGGGTCTATAGCATTTTGGGTCCGTTCTTTCGCCTTTTTTAAAAATGGGTATTATGATCGCTTCTTGCCATGTTACAGGGAATCCTTTACGGGCATAAGAATTGAGGACATTAGTAAGAATAGGTGCCCATAATTGAAAGTTGTCTTTAAATAAATCTATAGGGATTCCATCTGGGCCGGGCGCTTTGGCATTTGAACTTTCAAGAATAGCCAGTTCCACTTCTGAGTAGTTAAAGTAGATGGAAAGTGGGAACGGCTCTGAGTTATTGATTTGCGATTCATTACTCTCCATTGGTTCAATTCGGTCATCTAGTTTGTACAGTTCGGTAAAGTGGTTTATCCAGACTTCTTCCGTGATGGCAATTTCTATGCAGTCAGTTGACCTATCGCTAAAAAAGGGGGCGTTGACCTCCCTCCAGAAGGCCGTGTTGTCTCTTAAGGTACTGGCTTTCAACAAAGCTTCCCAGGCCGCATTTTTCAGATCCTTTTTTCTTAATTGCCTGTTTATAGGCGGCACGGGCGGATCTGATTTCCATCTGGTTTTTTGGAGTTTTGTTAAGGCTGGCCTTCAGGATATCACGAGTGTTTGAACACTCGTGATCAAACCAGCCATGGCTCTTGGGAGCATTGCTTTTGTTATTATTTCTAGTCAAGTTTTTTCTGATTTGCAAAGCGATTTGATCAAAGGCAGAGATGATTTCTTGTGAATTGGGTGGGAGTTCTAAACAGGTCCAGAAAAGATCAGGGACGGTTTTGATCAAATTTTCAAGAAATTTCGAGGTGTCAATTTTAGCCCATTTTATGGTGTATCCGTTTCTTGATGAAAGTGAAATGGTATGTGAAAAAAGATTTTCCATATTGCTCCTGGACTTAATATCACTGGAGGGGGAATATACTTTGACACTGATGGGGTAGTGATCGCTCAGAACCAGCTCCTCTCTATTGAATTCTAGGGCGTCTCCATGATGACTGTGAGACAGGAGGAAAAAATCTATTGTCGTGAGCGATCCCCTTCCATGGAATGTGGGTAGAAAGTCAGTCGGGGGCACAGTTAAATCGTTGAAAAAACCCAGGTCCCACTCATGCAATAGGTTGTTCAATTGGGATCCCGTGGTTGAATGTTCAAAATGGGTAGTATGTTCTCCATTTGGGGCTCTTTGATCACAAACCCTGGTTCCACTATATGGGCATAAGTGACAATTGAAATCCCCTAATATGATCAAGCGTCTGTCTAAGGAGGACCCTCCCATACCCTTCTTTATGAGTTTAGAAAGAAACTCCATAAATTTTAATTGATCGTCTCTCTGTACGTTATTATATACATTTATGATGAGAGAGTTGACTACCTCTTTCCCAGACACTTTAAAGGCCTGAAGTAAGCGGCCAAAGGACTTTGAACTGCAATCAGTTTGCGGGAGGTCAACGCTTTCTAATGATACGTTTAATCTATTTGAAACGTACAAGCAAAGTCCTCCCGAGGGCCTACCTCTATGAGACTGAATAGATGGGGTAAAGTGTGTACTATAACCGTCCAGATTTACAGGTGTCAGGTCCCAACATTCCTGGAACGCTAAGATGTCAAAAGTATGTATGTAGTTCAGGAAGGTTGGGTCATTTATTTTATTTGAAAGTCCGGCTATATTCCAAGATAAGATTGAAAAATATTTATCGTCGACAGAGTGTGTTGAAGAGCAAAGTGGGGGATTCAATTCAGAGGTTGAGGGTAAAAGGGAAATCTGAGAGTCATCAGTTTGTGAGCTTCCCGACCCAGAGGGGCCGTATGACGGGGCCAGATTGGAGAAATCTACAATAGGTAGAGCTGAGGCAAGGTTCCCATGTTTATTTGGAGACATCCCTGGGCTAACAGGGGACGGGGGGGTCATAAGCTTGTTATTAGAGGGTAGATGGTTATTTAATGGTCAGTCAACCATTTCTAAGGTTGAGAAATAGTTACTGGTTGGAACCCCTCTCCACCCCTCTGCGTGTGGTTGATCTCTTCTTGGGTTCCAGGGCTGATAATCCCAATCCCTCCTCCTGTTACGCGTTTCAACTTGAGACCAACTCCAGCCTGGGGATTGGTCCCAATTTTGAGGGAAATCTTGTTCACATGGGAACCTCGGTGGGTAAAAGAAGGACAGACGGTTAGTGTCTATGCTTCCCTTTCTCTCCAAGGTTGACCAGGAACATATATACCTGACTGTCTCAGGGTTATCAAAGTTGATGATGATACAGTCCCCCTTTATTCTTTTCCTTGTTTCCCCAATCCACGGGACTCTTCGTACCATGGAGAGTCTACTTTTACAATGTGAAGGAAGGGGTCTATTAATCTGGAGCCACTGCATAACTTTATTTTTCAGTGACCAGGTGGATTCACTCATATGTTCTTCCAGTTCTGGTACCCCTGTAAGGATCACAGTATAGGGGCTTGCTTCTGGGGGAAGATGGACTGGTCTCTTTGAACTAACTGGTTTGCTGAGTGCATCAGCAGCCTGTTGGGTGACCAAGGGTTTGGGCGAGGGGGGCTTGGAATTCATTCTAGTGGGGTCAGCACTTGTTACTGGTTTTCCATGTACTTGTTTAGTAGAGCCCTTAGTACCTGTAGGAAGTGCTTGGTTAATAGTTGGGGTTTTAGGGTTTTTTTCTGTGGGTAGGGGGGTTTTGGGTATTGTAGGTTGGGGCACAGGTTTCTGTAGAGTAACAGCCTTAACATGTTTAACAGTTGTAGGAGCTAGTGGCACTAAGGTGGTGGCGGAAGGTTTGAGATGGCTGGTGTGATTAGTTAATCTAGCAAGCTGCTTCTCGATATTATTTAGCGTTCGCTCTATTGGGAGTAGTTGGGATTTTATGAAGTCCTTAATTAAATCAAACACTTGTGCGTTGAGTTCAGGATGATTAGTATTAACAGTGTCATAACCCCTATGAGACTCTTCCACCGATGTGGCCAGAAGAGAGGAGTCACCCACGTTGTCAGGCAGTGAATGTCTTTTGTTCTTTTGATGATTGGTACAAGGAGATTTTTTAGACCTAGTGCGCTTAGGTGGACAGTGCGACTTAGTCTTGGGTATTGTCCTTGCGCTAGGTTGTTTGGGAATGGCACCCTTCTTAGACACATTCTCAGGTTTTGATGGGGAAGCTGCGATTAGTGATGGCAGCAAAGATTGTGACTCTGTCAATGATAACGGTACGGTTTGAGTGGGGCTAATTACCAGGGTAGGTGTTTTCTCCAGGTCATCCATTGAGGCTTCCCCTAGTGAGAGATGAGTGACAGATAAGTCGACACTCATTGGGATGGTCTGAAGTTCTGCACGGATTTCTTGCAATAATGGGACGTTAGTTTCCTGGTGGATAGGTGTTTTGGCTAAAGCCAGAAGGCCCATAGAGGATCTTCGTGCTGCAGAAAGGTCCTGGGAAACACGTCTTTCAAGCAATACAATCCCCTGATTGATAGAGTCATTAGCTTTTGTAATAAATTGATCAATTGGCCCAGTTACTTGACCCACTCCTTGAGCCGTCTTGTTCCTCATAGCCCTGGTGGTCATATTGGCACTGTAGCACCCTTGGGTTGATAGGTAGTCAGTGTGGTAGTAAAAAGCACCCAAGTGAAGTAGTAATCAACAGTGGGAAGATGAAGTTTAAAGAGGGTTGGTCCAGACCAGACTTGCCCAGGCTTGAACGGGCCCGCCCTTGGCCCGGGCTTCGCCCGGGCGTCGACCCGCGCGCGTCCCGCGATGCGCGTTATAAGCCCTGTTTAAGTAACTGTAATGTGATGTAAGGAAGGGGCGGGGCACTGGGAGGGGGCGCAGCTCACGCGGGAAGAGGAAACAGCTGGTGTTGCTAACGCTGTGCCTCGCAGTCCCGGGGCCGCGCCTCTCACCTCCTCTGCGGCCTCGCGACTCCTCCCTCAGGGACACAATGTACTTGGCAGATGGTAGCTACTCCTGTAGCGATGTCAGGTAGGACTTTGAAACGCTGGAAACAACAACCTCTAAGGCGAGCGGCTCCCGCTAAGCGGGGGCCGCGAGAGGTTAAGTACGCCTTGCAGGGGGCGGGGCACTGGGATGGGGCGCGGCTCACGCGGGAAGAGGAAACAGCTGGTGTTGCTAACGCTGTGCCTCGCAGTCCCGGGGCCGCGCCTCTCACCTCCTCTGCGGCCTCGCGACTCCTCCCTCAGGGACACAATGTACTTGGCAGATGGTAGCTACTCCTGTAGCGATGTCAGGTAGGACTTTGAAACGCTGGAAACGCTGGAAACAACAACCTCTAAGGCGAGCGGCCCCCGCGAAGCGGGGGCCGCGAGAGGTTAAGTACACCTTGCAGGGGGCGGGGCACTGGGAGGGGGCGCGGCTCACGCGGGAAGAGGAAACAGCTGGTGTTGCTAACGCTGTGCCTCGCAGTCCCGGGGCCGTGCCTCTCACCTCCTCTGCGGCCTCGCGACTCCTCCCTCAGGGACACAATGTACTTGGCAGATGGTAGCTACTCCTGTAGCGATGTCAGGTAGGACTTTGAAACGCTGGAAACGCTGGAAACAACAACCTCTAAGGCGAGCTGCACCATTCAAATCAAGTCCCTTTTAACTGCAGGATAACTGCAATTGTGACTGCCAGTTCAGTAGTCAAATGTAGCAATATTATGTGTTTAGAGGAGGTCTGACAACTTTTTGGCCTTGTTCTGCGGCACCTGCTGCACCATTCAAATCATGAGCCTAGTGCCTAAAAGATAGCTGCACTTGTGACTGCCAGTTTAGTTGTAAAATATAGCAATTCTCAGTGTTTAGTGGTGTGCCTGGAGCGTTTGGTCCCAGTACCACTGCACCTGCTGCACTATTGATATCATGACCCTAATGCTTGCTAGATAACTGAAATTGTGACTGTATGTTTAGTTGTAAATTATAGCAATATTAGGTGTTTAGAGTATTTCTGATAACTTTTTGTCCAGGTGCCACTGCACCTGCTGCACCATTTGAACGTCCTGTTCAGTTTTAAATTTTAGCAATATTCTGAGTTTAGTGTGGTCCCTGGAGGTTTTGGCCCTGGTGCCACTGCTCCTGCTGCACCATTCAAATCAAGTCCCTTTGAACTGCAAGGTAACTGTAATTGTGACTACCTATTTAGTAGTCAAATATAGCAATATTATGTGTTTGGAGGAGTTCTGACAGCTTTTGGGCCCGATGCTACTGCACCTGCTGCACCATTCAAATCATGGCCCTTTTGTCTGCAAGGTAACTGCACTTAAGTCTGCCTGTTTAGTTGTTAAATATAGCATAGCTCTTGTATATTATCTTTATTTTTTAACAAGCAATGTATATTACATTTAGAATTTGATCATAATGACCAAATAGATTAAGTTGAAAAAATCAATCCGATAATGCCTACTAAGTGCAAAGAAAGGTACTGAGTCATGAATAGAAAATGCCACAACTGTTCTAAGGCTAATGTATCTGTCTTACACAACTAACTATTAAAAAGCAAGCATTCTAGCATACTGTTAGAAGCTGTCTCCCTTTTCCTTGGGAAGAGATCTGTTTTTGACAGTGAATGGGGCTTAAACAATGTGAACAGCTTTAGTAGAAGTATTGTAAATGCGTGCTGCCAGGGGAGGTTAACAGAAAAAAAAGTTCCACATAATAGCAAATGAACACTTTAATTTGGGGATTTGAACTGATAAGAGCTCTCTTTTAAGATGTATTAAATACAAGAGATGCAGCCGATACCTAAAAACAGCTATTTTCATGAGCCCTGCATCCAGCATTTCCATCCAGTTTGAGTAAATGTAATCCACTCTTAGAGCTTTAAAATATGTGGATTTGTTTTATTTGTTTTATTTGGGGTTTTATGTTTTCATCCATTACAATAATTTTTACACCTGAGAAGTTGTGTCTTCCAGGTCACTATAATGATGTAAAAGAAGATTAATGGCCCTGTGATGTCACTTCATTTGATGTCTTTACCTGTGATGTCACATCAAATGCAAATTAGAAGTGCCTTTTTTCTTCTTTTTAGCCTGGCCCCCAAAAATCCTGGGGGCGGCCCAGGCCACAATAGTTACAAATAAGAAACTGTTAATCTTATGTCTACACTCGCAATTTAGCAAAAACATGAGCCGGCAAAAGGCATCAAGATGCCTGCCTGACCCTCAATTTATGACTATTAGTTTTAATTTACTGTATTGTTTTTCTCTGAACAGATAGCGCCTCAAACAAAGTTCTTTAAAAGCATCCCAAAATGATAGCCACTATTATTATAAGATCCCCTGTTTTATTTTTGAAAATGTAAAACCTGGAATTATTGCCATTGTGTGCCACAAAGAGCCTCCATTCATTCCCTCCCCTGCTCATTTAGATAACATGCATTCTTTTTATCCTAGCCCTCAGGAATGCAGAATTTCAAAGTACTGTAAAACAGTAACATGATAACAGGCTGCGCCAACCATGCCAAGATTCGGACATGAGACAGTTAGGGACAGTGCCCCATGAACATTAACCCACTGAGCCACATCAACAATTTAGGTCAATTGCCTTGTTTATCATTTCTTCATAATTGGGTAACTTCACTGGGCTGGTTTTGTTCTGTAAGGGATTTTTATGTGATGATGCAACCTGAACAGGACACAAAACTCCTCCACTTGGCAGGCTGGGACAGGACGCAGTACAAAAGATGTGGTTCCTGGGACAGGACACTATAACCCAGCATGGCAATCTGGAAATTCAAATGATGCACTAGATGCGGATCATAGGACACAACACTGTAACCCCAGCATGGCAACCTGGAAATTGAGAAAACAATCAAATGTGTTATTTCAGCAGAGGATTCACAACTCCAAGTAAGGCATCCTGGATAGATTAAACTATTTCAGATTTGGCATCCTGGACAGACTGCAATACTTCATAATCCTGGAAAGGCTGCAATACTTCAGAGGTGGCCTCCTAGACAGGCTACATTGCTTCAGACGTGGCCTCCTGGACAGGCTACATTGTTTCTGATGTGGTCTCCTGGACAAGCTACAGCAGGTATGAACAGGATATAATTCTTTAGAAAAAATGCCTAGAAAACTGGAAACAACTCAAGCTATGAGCTCTAGAGTTGGACACAATATTCCAGATGAGCGTCCAGAACTGGACAGATTGGTGGGGATCCATCTGAATATCTTACGAAGTAGTGGACGTGTGTGGAAGCAAGATGAGGATATGGCATTGATCTGGCGGTTCATTGTCAGTAAGGAGTCCAGTATGATGCTGAGGTTTTTGTGCGTGACGGCTCCCAATGCAGCGGGCCATCAGGAGTCATCCCAAGCTGAGGGGGTGGGTCCCAGGATGAGGACTTCGGTCTTGTCCAAGTTGAGTTGGTGGCAACTGTCTTTCATCTAGGTGGTGATGGCCTTCATCCTACTGTGGAAGTTGTTTCTGGTGGATGTGGGTTCATTGGCGAGGGAGAGGATCAGCTGGGTGCCATCGGCCTAGGCGATAATGTTGAGCCCGTGGTTCCTGACGATGGCTGTGAGTGGAGCCATGTAGACGTTTAAGAGGTTAGAGCTCAGGGAAGAGCCCTGGCACACTCCTCAGCTGATATCTCTGGGTTCAGAGAGGAACCGTGGTAGTCTGACTCGCTGTGTTCAACCATGATGGAGTGGATCAAGACCAGGGCCTTGTCGCGGATGCCAGCGCCATGGTGTCTCGTGATGAGGGTGCGGTTGGAGACAATGTCGAAGGTGGGCGAGAGGTCCAGGAGCATGACAGCTTAGTTTTCGCCCCAGTTGAGGAGGAAGTGGATGCTGTTGCTGGCGGCCTCAGTGCTGTGATTGCTTTGGAATCCAGATTGGGAGATGTCCAGGACGGGGTTCGCTTCAATGAACTCAGAGAGTTGGGCATTGATGGCCTTCTCGATGACCTTGGCTGGGAACGGGAGCAGGCAGATGGGTCTGAAGTTCTTGAGGTCTGTCGGGTCAGCAGATGGCTTCTTCAGTGAGGGGTTGAACTCTGCCTGTTTCCAGTCATCGGGGAAGTCGGGGGTCTCGATTGAGCAATTGATGTTGTGGCAAAGCTAGGGACGATGGAGGTGGATGCTCTGTGGAAGATGTGGTGCGGGCATGGATCTGAGGGGGCTCCACAGTGGATGCTCTTCATGCTCTTGAGTTTGTCATCTGTGGTGTGCGGGATCCAGTTCAGCAGGATCTGATGTGGTCAGGTTTGGTGGTGTCTGGCATGGTGGGAGGGTCTTGGGCATCTAAGCTGTCATAGATTTGCCTGATCCTGTGGTAGAAGAAGGTGTTGAGTTTGTTGCAGAGTTCTTGGGAGGGTGGGACGTCTGTGGTCTTGCTCTTGGGCCTGACAAACTCCTTGACAATGGTGAAGAGTTCTTTGCTGTTGTGTGTGTTGCTGTTGATTCTGTTTTGGAGGGACGTTTTCTTTGTGGTTTTTAGGAGAAGGTGGTGTGCGGTTACGGCGTCTTTAAAGGTTGCATAGGTTTCTGGGGTTTTGTTGTTCCTCCATTTCCTCTCGAGTCATCTGCAGGTGTGCCTGTACTCATGTGGTTTGGGGTTGAAAAAGCTTGCTTTCTTGGGGTGTTACTTACCTAGTGCATTCTTGAGGGGTGCCAGAGTGTCGGAGCAGTTGGAGATCTATCGGTGGAGATTGTGTGCTGAGGGTATTAGTGTTGTGGGATATCGGTGGAGTGATGGTGCTGAGGGAGGCAGACAAAATAGACAGAAAAAGAATCCAAGAAAAAAGAGAGACAGAGGGCAGCCCAGCAGCAGAACAGTGATGCTCTTCCACTAGATCATTAGAGATGAGGTGCAGGTGGGTGTCTGAGGGCAAAGGAGAGCCTCAAACCACAGGCCCGAAGAACCGAAGGGCAGCAGCATCAGGGAGATCGGGGTCAGTAGCTAGAGCTGGGCAAGGAAGAGAGTAGTCCACTGATAAGGTTAGTGGATTGCAAATTCACTGCGCAGTGACCGCTGTTAGGGCGAGGAGAGTGATCAATAGCGGCTCCTGGAGGGAGTGCTTTGGGTCAGTAGGGCGGGGCTGGGAGGGGAAGGGTGGGGGATAGTAAACTCCGGCTCACTGCCGATTGGAGTAATGTAAATGTATAAATAAATAAAATGAATTTCACTGCGCGCGCTGCATCGCCATTTGTCATTTTAACGCACGCAATGAAATTTGTTTTATTTATTTACATTACTCCAGTCGGCCGTGTGCTGGAGTTTACTAACCCCCAACCTGCTCCTCCCATGCCCAACCGCCCGCAGTACTCCCTCCAGGAGCCACTACTGTGAGTGAAGGCGTCGTATTGGTGACGCAACGGCTGCCATTAAGTAGTGTGGGGGAGGGCTGGACAGCTGGGAGGCATGAAACGCGGGGAGTGGGAAAGTGGCACTGCAGAAGGGCGAGGCCACAGGGTATGGCAGGGGCAGAGATCGGCAAGCAAAAGGAGAAAAAAAGGAAAAAGTGCATGCATGCTCACGCAGGCTCCACCCCAAAAATGAAACAAGCAATGGCAAAGCCAATAGGCCAGGTGTTGGCCACCAGTCTTTTTGCAATTCTTGTTTTGTCGTGGTTTTTGCAAACTTTGTTCTTCGGGAAGCTGTGGGCCCTCATTAAGTCTTTTTTAAAAAAAAGAGCACTGAAAATGCAATAGGTCTCGCCTTTGACTAAGTTAAAGCCATTTGCTTTCCAATGGTATTTTATAGCAAAGCAAATGGCTTTAACTTAATAAAAGGCGAGACCTATTGCATGTTTAATGCATGTTTATTTAGTCACCAGGTTGTAATAAAAAAGGAGAGAGAGTTAGGGTGACTGGGTGACTAAAATGCACTTGTCAGAGATTTGCCCCAAATCCGCGGCAATTCCTAGTAAAGCGTGTACACTTTTGTTTCAAAAGTTCATGTTTTGACATACAGATAACCTAATTTTAGGTGGCCCTCACAGCTGGAATCTAATTAGAAAACTAAGGCTCATGGGAAATAGCGTATTCCCTGGACTACACCATTTGGTCAAATAAGGGAGCCGTAATTAGAACACCAGCTTCTGCTTTCACAAAGGGCATGTATGTAGGCTATAACTATCTATCTCAGGGCATCTGCCTTCACAGTGTTGCCTTTGGGAGGAGCTCTTCAACTCGCCTGAAACTCTGCAGTAACAGTTGCAGTGCTTGGACAGCAACAAAATGCCTGTTTTCTTCAGAAGAGCGGAAATCGGCGTTGAAAAATTCAGTGCTGTTGAGACGTGTCGGCAATGCCCCAGTAGCAACAGGACAGCGCCGCTTAGAAATGTGATGCTGTAGCATGATCTCAGTACCAACAGTACAGGCCAGGTGTGGTGTGCTGGTACTATTCAGTAACATCGGTACAGACATACTGAGAAGAGGTGCTAGTCTTTCTCTGATGTGCCAGTACGATAGCAGTAAAGTTTTTGCTGAGAAAGGCCAGTACTGTTCCAAAAACAGGAATATTGTCCTGCTAAGAAGAGCCAGTGTGCCATTAGCTGTAGAAAGGTGCTGACCAAGGAGGCAGGAGCCATCTCAGAACATATAATATATTTATTCAGATATGTTCAGCTGCTCCCCTAGTAACAGTAAAACATACCAAGATGTGCAAATGCTGTCATTAATAAAAATCCCACTGTCCTGCAGAGAAGCGCTAGCAAAGCACCTTCTGAGGCATACACGAGTCATAACTCTCCAGTTTGTGTGAGATAGTTCATTATTATGTCAGCAACCACAAATGTTACAAGTGAGATACATTAATGTAGGCTGGGCACTCCACCAGGAACAAGGACTTATCTGCTCACCCCGTCAGACCCAGATGACTCTCACAGCCTACATTCTGCACTCATTTCCCACTCATGCATCACCAGTGAAGCAGGCGGAGGTGTAATATATATGAGGCAAGGTAGTTGGTGGAAGGTCAAGGTGACCTCCGACACATCTATTGTACAGGAAATAGTGTCCGTTTTATGGTGCCTGGAGCTCTTCAGGTGAGCACTGGGTACATGGCCTTGAGTAATGAATGGGTCATAGAAACATGCACTGAATTTACTAATTATAATGTCTGTAATGTGATTATTAACTGCCTTAAATTGGTGGGTTTTAATATAACATATATTTCTATTTTAAATTACGTGTAGTTTATGTTTGATGTACACAATTTGCATAAAAGGTAGCAATAGTTTAAAGTACTGAATATACTGTTCTAGTAGGTACAGTGGCTCATGGTGGTGTAATTATGGGTCCCCGGATATGCTTAAATATTTTAGTGCATGCCAGTCGCTTCTAAATGGGTCTCTGCAAGTATTGTGCTTGCTTTGTACTGTGAGGCAAGTATCAGCCACATCTATAGAAGTGCCTATTGAAAAACTGTTAAAAGCCACATTCCTTTTTTTAGCCAATGACTACCTGAATCAGTTTCAGCATTCGCTAGAGGGTACTAACGAGTATGACCGACAGCCACCTGAAATTATGCTTTTATCGACGCCTGGGAGGTGAATAGTCTTAGTCAGCCATAACGGGATGGATTCAAACCTTCAATCTAGATATCACTCACACATATCTGCTGCTGCAGCCTCTTAAACAATTATGTTGTTTTCTCCACTCTCATCATTTGTTTGGAGGGTGCAATGCATTTCTTTTTGGGCTCCCTAAACGCACGTGGATAAGCCAGAGAAATGATGCAGCGTTGTTGCCTGGTGACGGCGCAGCTGGATTTAGACAGCCCCATTTTAGTGTTTTTTAGGTGCACTGCACCCGGTGTACTGGAGGTCATCAAGAAACATGTGCAGTAGTTCATTCTGCAGTGTTTTGCTGTCTGCGGATTTTGTTGTTTTGAAAAAATCTTTCTGGTATAGTCACTGCTCTCGGCGGTGCCATGTCTCGGTTCAGCACCTAGCCGCAGAGAGTGAATTCAATGGCTCCTCGCGACGCCTTATGTACATTTTCCTTGGATTTCCTGTACATTTCACTGGTGGCAGGGGGTGGGGACAGGGTGGGATAATGACAACAATATCAGGTTTGTAAATGGCCCCCACACCCAGGAAGCCATGTGATCATACACGCTGTAAACGCTGTAGAAGTGCGCTAGACAGATGTGTAGGAGTGAGAGGTGGGCCGTCCTTGAGTAAGAAAGTCATGGAATGCGTGGTGTAAAAATGTGGGATAAGAAAAATGCGTGAGCGGATGAGTGCTGGGATGAAAGAAGCCATGGCAGTAAGACAAGAGTGGACATCAAAGTGTCTTCCTGTACATCTGAAGGCGCTACAGCCCTCTAACTACAAACTTATCACTCAGCATTTATAAACATATTACATTGAAAAGTGTAACTGGTTTAAAGAGAGTCACATGACTGTGCATCATTAGTTTTCATGCCTTTTCCGGCACATACCAATGGAGAGAGAGCATTGTCTGAGCTTCAAGAACTCACCTTGTCTTACTTGACCATGGAAAGCCAACTGAAATAGTTAAAGAAGAATACTTACTGTAACAATCGTATTTCCAAACACAAGTATGGTTTTATGACTGCTGCTAACTTGTAAGGGAAACAATGCTCGCCGTGAGATGTACACAGCGCCTGTCCGGGCGCGTGCACAGCTCCTGTTTGCTGCGAGCCGTACACATGCACATTGCCTGTCCGGGCGCGCACATGTTTTGTCTCCCTTCGCGCACCAAACCGACAACAATAGTCTCGCCAAGGCGATGCAGCGCATGCGCTGCATTCGCTAGTCGAGACCTAAAAAACAATGGCTGAAGGTAAAATTGTTTTTCTGCTCTCAAAAAAGTACACATTACCATGGTACACTCGGCACTGAAGGGAACTGCCTTGTGTGTGGATATGCTGTTTGTGAAAGATTGTGAGAAGGAAAGAAGGTAAAAGAAAAGAAGGAACAAAATAAAGAAGGAAAGAAAAAGGGAAGAAGGCAAAAAAAGGAAAGAAAAAGGAAAGGCAAGAAAGAAGGCAAATAAGGAAGAAAGAAAAAAAACAAAAAGGCAAAAAAGAAAGAAAGGAACAAGGAAAGAATGAAAGAGGGAAAGAACGAAGTTGGAAAGAATGAAAGAGAGTTGAGAGTATAAAATATGGAATTATAAAACTAGAATTGCACCCCACCTGTATTTAAATATAACAGTTTCAATTGTGTTGCAAATTAAACAGCATAAAGTTTGGTTTCTGTGATGGGCAACATTTATCAAAGAACCATTGGTGGGACTGAGTCCAGGAACACAATCTGGTATGCTGTGAAGTAGCAGTAGTCCACTTTAATAGGAATTTACAGCACTAATGGAAGGAGGTAGGAACGTATAAAGCTGGTATGTGCCCTGTCCTCACTTCAAATTCGTCCTCCTATCACCTTGTGAAAGAACAAAATGGAGTCACGCAAAGTGACGTTAATGAGACGCTTAAGTAGGGTGACGTATTGCCCCATTCTATATGCTGTAGAGGGCGAAACCAAAATGAGAATAACACAACAATAGACTAACAGGTGGCTCAAAGCCCTTTAAGTAAGTAAATTATAAATATAATTTTAGTTAAATTCAAAGGTCTTGGCTAACACCAGGCATTAAAAGTTAAAAACAGGGAATGTGATATAGAAACCTATATTAATCTAGGGAAGGCTGAGTGATACTGTGGCCTAGCGGTCTTTCGCTGTTCAGGTACACTAAGTGTGGTGTCACGAAGAATTAAATGTAAGGCCCTCTGCATTATTCATAAAACGTGTACAACAATCAATGCTCAACGTTATTATAAACTCATCTTCAATGATATGTACCAACTGATTAGCAGAAAAAGACTCGATGGACCTCTGTTTGGTAAAACTACAACCTGGCTAATTCTACTGAACTACAAAGAGTGACCAGTAACTAAGCATGGACGAATTTTGCAAATCTGGCTTTCGCGAATTTGCGTATTTGCGAACTCGCAATCCGCAAAATCCGCGAATTCTCGCAAATTTGCGGATTTATTTTTGTGTGTTCGCAAGGGTTTCTGCCAGTTCGCGAGGGTTTTGTACCAGTTCGCAATTGCGAACTTACTTGTCGGCTCGCAACGGTCGCGACTATGTTGTTTCTACGTCTGGTTCATCATCACAGGTTGTAGTTAACAAAATGAATGTGCAGAGTTCCCAAAGAGAGACAAAAGAGTAGCTCAAACTGACATTTCTCTCACTGGTCAGGACAGGGAAAGTGCATGGTGTGAACCCTTATCGGAAATTTTAGGATACCTCACACAAGTTACCGGTTGGACGACTACTGTCATCCCATCCGGTGACCGTCCAGCGTCATCATTGGCATCCTGCTCCTACGGCAGGCTGGCGGTGCAATGCCCGTCGGGCAGCCCAGGTGGGCTGCACTTTGGTGGAGATCTTTTTATTCCTTGCCAACGGGTGTGTGAATGTAAGGGGCCTAAACAAAAGTGCAATTGTGAGCGTGAGTGTGATTTCTAAAAAAAGTCAGTAGAGTCCATTAAATAATTTTAATAGTGTGGCTCACTGCTTTGTTAAAAGGGGAACAAAGAGGTATTAAGGAGTGATGGGTAATCTGATCAATCCTTATTCAACCCTTAGTGTGAATGCGGTCGACATGTTTCTTGCCTGAAAGGCAATTCATCAGGACCTTTGGTGCTCATATAATTGCTTACGGTCCCTCTGGATTCAGAGGAATTGATGATACGACCTGAATGGTGTCGCAGAAATATTGTATTCTTTGTGGACCTCCCGGGAACTAGGAAGAAAGCAAACAATTGGTTACTAACATTACTCACTCTATGGCCTGGTGACATCATGTGGTGCCAAGAGAGAGGTGACAATGGGTGATCACGGGGTGTGAAGGATAGACAGACCCCGTTCGTGTATGGTGTGTCCGTGAGAGAGAGAGAAAGTTGAGTTTATGTGACAGAACGAGGATTGCTGCATACTGTGTGTGGCAAGCTTACTCAGAAGGTGGCATGCCTCATGGTGTTTATATACACCATGTATGAAAGACAAACCAAGTGTGGTGTGCCAGTTACACTATTGATAATGAGTGTATAGAGCCCTCCAGCATTTGAGTGAAGTGAAGGGAATTTGTCAAAGGAGACACATTAAGTAATTAGCTAGAAAACAGAAGAACCGTAGCCGTTTGACACTCTGTAGACTACGCGGTTATTGACTACCGCTGGTGTGTGTTACATAATTAGTGCCAGATAGTCATGCTCGCCGGGTGGGAGATGGCACAAACAATACACTTACCCGCTATTCCCGTTTCTAGATCCCCTCGGCTGACCTGGTGGGGCCAGCAACAAGTGAGGAGAACCTGTAAAGAAATCAGAAGGAGCGTGAGGCAGAGTGAATATTTGGGCGGCACCGCTAACTGAAGGCTGAAGTACCGTTTAGGAGACCGGGCGCCGAGAGCACAGCTTAGCGCTCGCCGAGGTCAACAAACAGGGCAGGGAGGGAAAGAAGGAGCGAAAGGGGTCTTTTGCATCTTACCTCAATAGTTGCTCGCAGTAAGCCTCTAGGCACCTACCCCTCCCACGTCTCTGCCGAATGCAGGACAGCCGGTGTAAACAAGGGAGTCCCGGAAAGGCAGATAAGCGTGAGATGCGGGCCCGCCCAGAGGGGCGTGTCTATCGGGTCGCTAGGTAATCTCAAACAAGAGTAGAGAGCGTAGAAAGCGAAGATGCTTACACTGCGCTAGTATGGTAAACATGGGCGCCATCTTAGATTGGGAGCTCCGGGAATTGGAAGTGCAATAGTAATTGCTGAGTGATTAGACTTCCAAAAACGAAGGTAAAAAGGGAAGATGCTTATGCTAAGTCCGATTGGTAAACATGGGCGCCAGCTTAGAAACGGGATCATGAACACTGAAGGTGTAATGGTCATTAATGGGGGCAGGACAAAATAGTCCGAAATAAATGCTATCTGGCTAACGTCGTCCATGGCACCGCATCGTTAAGACCCAGTTCATCTGTGCGCAGACGATGTATCCATCTTTGTTCAAGTCTAAAGAGAGTTTGTTGGTTGACTGATGGTAGGCTTTCAAGGACAGTCCATTGGATACTCTCTATGGAGTGGTTTTGCTCTTTGCAGTGTTCATAGAGTTTGGTGTGTGTTTTCAGACAACGTATATTACTGTTGTGCTCCATTACGCGCTGTTTAACAGGGCGCATTGTCATCCCAATATAAAGCATCTTACATGGGCATATAAGAACATAGATACATCTGGAGCTGTTACAGTTGGTGTGCCTAGGACCAGACGTCAGCACCGACAGCAATGGAGACCAGGAGCTCAACATCCAGAGGGAGACGAGCCTGATCGTCAATCTATCAAAGAGAACTCTTTCCCCAATGGAGAAAAACGTCTTGGAAAAAGGCCTTGGCTTCGTCCCGACTCCTACACCTGACACCTTCCAGGAAATGATTGAGCTCAAACAGTTCTTCAGGAAGATACACCTTCGAGCATTTTTTGACAATCACCCTGAACTCCCCAGTGAAGACACAGGTCTCAGGAAACCTTCTACCTTCACTCCCACTGACGGGATGGTACCACCTGAAGTTCTGACCTTTGAGAGAGCGGTCCTCAGGAACTTGCAGAACAAACCAACCATCAAACCTTTCAATAATCTTTCAAATGCGGAAAGACTGGCAGCCAGCACTTTGGGTAAGGATACCTCTATTGTGATTAAACAGGCAGATAAAGGGGGAGCAACGGTCATACAAAACTATGACGACTATGACCGAGAATGTAGACGCCAATTGGCCAATACTACACATTATAGACTTCTAATGGAGGACCCCACCAAACGACTGATCACCACTATTATGGCTCTGGTCATTGAAGCTGAAACAAATGAGTGGATCAGCAAGAAAGAAGCAGAATTTCTGGTGACAACAGACCCGGTCACACCATACTTTTACACCCTCCCAAAAATACATAAGGGCACCACCCCGGTCCCTGGGAGACCAATTGTGTCGGGCATTGGTTCGGTGTTGGAGCCCTTGTCCCAATTCTGCGACGCTTTCTTTCAGCCCTTGGTCAAACTCATCCCTTCATATCTACAAGACACCAGAGATGTGCTCCGTGTTATCACTGACATCGATGGGAGAAAAGACATCGACCTCCTCCTGACACTCGACGTGGAAGCGTTGTATACAAATATCCCTCAACAAGCTACACTAGAGGCGGTCGACTCACTGATGCGAGAAGAGGAATGGGTGTCCCCTACCCCGATAGCCTTCATTATGGAGCTGGCACACATTGCACTCACTGAGAACTTTTTCAGATATGAGTCCAGTCTATACCATCAAGTCCGTGGAACTTCGATGGGCTCGACTTTTGCACCGAGCCTAGCATGTATCTACATGGCAACATTTGAGAAGAATTGCATCTACCCCCCAGAACAGAATCCATTTCGTGAAAATCTAACCTGTTGGCGTCGATATATCGATGATATTCTGGTATTCTGGAAGGGGGACCGGCCCACTTGCGAGGCCTTCTGTGTCTGGATTAATCAACAAGACCCATTCTTAAAATTTACGGGCACCATTTCCGAAACGTCTATACCATTCTTGGACCTTACCATCTCCTTGGATCCAACAACGATCAGCACCACCCTATTTAAAAAGGATACTGATAGGAACAGTCTACTACCTTACAACAGCCACCACACGAGGGCCCTTAGGGACAATTTACCCTTCGGGCAATTCCTTCGTCTTCGGCGAAATTGCAGTTCCATCGATAACTTCAAGCAAGAAGCAAAGACTCTACAACACAAGCTAAGGGACAGGGGTTACCCTACACGACTATTAAAAACATCAACCAAGAGAGCACTAAACAATAATAGAGAATCTTTGCTTGAAGTCCACCCTAAAGAACAAGATGACACGATCACGTGTGTGACCTCGTTTACCAGGCATTCTACATTCATAAAAAAGACTATCAATTCACATTGGGGTATTCTCAATTCTGCAGGGATGGAGCTTCTACGCCCACTGTTGGACTTTGGCCCTTAGGGCAGGTTCACCCCTAGACTTTTTGCGTGAAATGGTGACCTGGTGATGGTGATTTTAGGGATTCTGCGCACTTTCACTGTGTCCCAGTGGAAAGTGCGTGCGCACTCTGAGTGCATGTGCTGAGCTAGGCCTGCCCGCCCATAGGAATGCATGGGGAATGTATGTGTCCCTGGTAGTTCCTGATGCGTGGGGTGTACAGGCTTGAGTCTGGTATGTGTGAACTCGTGTGAGTGAATGCTGCGCAACGGTGTATGCAGCATGTATGTGTCTAGTAGGGAAGCGCCATTTCTAGACATGGCTGTACGTGTGCTGTAAGGGTGCTGGAGCGTGATTGGCTGGAGCTGGCTGGCATGCCAGGCTCCAGGAAGTCTGGATGGGTCTGCCCGGTGGTGAGTGGGAGATTAGCATGAGTGATGTGTGGGAGGAGTGTACCTGTGTCCTGGATGGGCTGGGTTTTCCCCACACAATGCTGGCTCCGCCCCCCTGTGGTGTGACTGATGTCCCTAGCCCTGCCAGTGAAAGAAAGGGGTGGTTGGGCCATCAAGGGTACTCAAGAACCAGCTGCAACTGGTTTCTCCCCCACCCTGCACCTTAGACAAAGGAATGAGGTGTATAAAAATGGGGCTGTGTCCCCACAGAAGTTGTTCTCTTCCAGGATCCTGAGGGGGCTGTTGCTGCTGCTGCTGGGCCAGAGGACCGCCACTTGGGGTGTCTCCCTGCCTGGAGACCCAGTGTGCTGGCTCTGGGCCCAGCCTTGCCCCCTGCCTGCCCTGAAGGACTTTTGCTGGACTCTGTTGTCCCTAGCGCTGGTGAGCGCTTCCTGATTTTCCTAGCCCCTGGGAGCGCTTTGTTTTGCTTATAGCGCTGAGCGCGCTTTATTGCGACCCCCTAGCGCTGAGAGCGCGCTCTATTTCCTGCAAGCGCCTCGGGGCGCTTTATTGTTCAGAGCCGGTGCCCACCCGGCATTTGCCCCGGTCGCTACTGCATTCGCGAGTGCCACCTCGCTTATTTGGGATTAATTTGTCCCCTGGCAGGTGCCCACCCTGCCCGGGACTTTGCCACTGATTTCTGCCCAGGATCGAGTGCCCACCTCGACTTCGTGCCTGGGAGAATCACCGCCGCAGCCCGGAGTGTTGTGAAAACGTTGCCGGGCCGCTGCCAAGTGTGACCCGGAAGTGCCCGCCTCCCTGCGAGAGGCCGCGCTGCGATTGGCTGCCCGGCCGGAAGCCAGGCAACCCGTGGGCGGGACTGCGGGACAGCCGGAAGCAGCCTGCCTTTCCTGTCCGGGGCTCCCAAGTGAAGAGCGAGCCCCGGACTCCTGCAGCAGCCGGGGAGGAAGAATCCTGCAGCCGGCGTCTGCTACGAGGCTCCCTGAGTGAAGGGAGAGCCCCGCAGCCAGCAAGGAAGCCGAGGAGGAGCCCACACCCCCCAGAGTCCCGGTGAGTGCTGCGCTGTGTCTCCGGTGCTGGGGGGGGGCGTCCTCTGCTTTTCGAGTCCCCCCGGAGGGACTCCAACGTGTGGGGCATATCTGTTCGAGCCCATGAGAGGTTCCCCCAGTGTTTCTAGGTCCCCCGTGAGGGACCCCAAGAGCCCAGAGAGGCATCTTGATTTACTTGTAGCCCAGAGAGGCTCTGGGAGGGCCATAATTGCTTCGAGTCCCCCGAGTGGGACTCCAACAAAGAGGGGCAGTCTTTCTTTGAGCCACGAGGGCTCCAGAAGGGGGCATAGTTTGTTTTGAGCCCTGAAGGCTCCACCAGTGGCCGCATTTTTACAGAGTCCAAGGGGCTCTTGGGGCATTTGTTCTACAGAGCCTGCGAGGCTCCACAGCACCCAAGGGCATTGTTGGTTCTAGAGCCCTGAGAGAGGCTCAAAGGTGCCACGTTCGTGTTTAAGAGTCCAGCGAGGCTCAAGGGGCACATCTTCATTTCAGAGCCCTGAGAGGCTCCCTCCTTGCCCACATTGTTTTGGCCAGAGCCTGCGAGGCTCCAGCGGTGGCCCAACTCTGTTACACAGCTGCCCAGCACTTCGTGGGCAGCTGCCACGTTTAGGCCCTGACATTGGGACACAGGGACTGCCACAGGTGGTGGCAAATGTGGATTTTGCGCTATTGTGTTGCTGTTCCTTGCACCTCTGAATGTATTGTTTATGCGTCAGGTGCCTTTACACCTCTGAATGAATGTCATGCATTGCATCATGTGTATGTTCTTACACCCCTACAGGTATTGTGATACATAGGTGGTTGTTTTCTCCCTAGTGCAGGTGGTGCTAGTGAGGTCCTGTTACCAGTAGTTACTGGTTGTGGGCTATTTTGTGCTAAAGTAAATTTATATTCTATGTACTAAGTGCTATTTCTGAAAGTGCTACTTCTGATTCCTGACAGTGGTCCAGGTGGCCCTGTCTTGTAAATATCCCCCTGTAAATTCTGCCCGTGCCTCTGGCACATTGTAAAGTGTGTGTTTTATCTAATGTGTTTTATTGGAATACAAAGGCTATTTTTATATATACCCTTGTGTGGAGTTTTCTTTGTGGTGGGCCTTGGGTGTTGTTGCTGGGGTGCGTGCGCAAATACTTAACTCATACCGCCTCCAAGTTTAGCCTTGCTGCTCGCGCCACGTTACCTAGAGGGCGAGTAGGGGTTATCTTGGCGTGTAACTCCCTTGCCCTGACCTTAGGAATGGTGATCCCTGACTGACCTCGACGCGAGCCTTGGCCAGCCAGGGTCCCGTTTCTAACATTGGCGGCAAGCGGTGAGGATGAGAATTTGTGCTTGCGTTGTACCACAGTGGCAACTGGCCACACTACAAAACTCTGCATTTTAGATGACCACATTTTAGGGGATTATTGTTTTTGAAGTTCCATTATTTTCTTTTCCTGAAGGTATCATTGTGCAATTGTGTCCAGTACATTTGTTCCCCTGCCCCGCGCCCAGAGTTTGGTACCTGTGTCACATGTGGTCAGGTTGAGGAATCAGGGGTGGTAGAAACTGCCTTACCGGTCCGAGGGGGGGGTAGTGTGTGAATGAATGGTGTGTGGCACTAGGCAAGTGAGTGTAAGTTCTCTGGGAGAGGGAACTTGCTAAACCTTTGTGAATTGTGTACTCCTGTTTAAGCTCAGACCCTTAGGTTCCCTGTGTGATCTTGTCTCTAGAACGTCCTGCCAAGATGGAGCTTGTGTTTGATCTCAGTGATCTAGTTTGGTATAATACGCAGGAGTTGGAAGGGTTCTGTAGAGAGAGAGACATAGGGGTGGATGGGTCAGATACTAAGTACGAACTTAGGAGCTACATGGTCCGATGGTGTAAGGAACAAAGGGATCTTGAGCGCAGTGAGGAAAGGGCCCGGGCCTCACACCAGGAGGGTGGTGGGTCTGTGGGGAGCCCTGAAGATTCAGAAGAGGAGGAAGAAAATGATAGCACAGGGACGCCAGCAGATAGTGAGGACCCCATAGATAGGGAGTCCCTTGCTGGGTCCAGCGCAGGAGGCAGCGCCTCATCCCTTTCCCTGTCCCCAGAGGAGCTGGAAGATAGGAGGAGAGAAAGGGAGCACCAGCTGGCCTTAGAGAAGCTCAGGTTAGAGCATGCCCAGGCTATGGCGCAGCTGGAGGTTAAGAAACAACAGCTAGAGACTGAGAGGGTCTTAGCGCAGGAAAGGATGGAGGAGGCTGAGAGGGCCTCCACCAGAGGCAAAGTAGCTCTGGAGGGTAGACTATCCCCTGCGCGCAGTGTTGATTGTCTGGATTCCCCAGGGAGGGTTGAGTCCAGTGGTGGCAGCTATATAGACTTCAGGGCAGGAAGTCCCAGTCCACGTCCCCAACGTAAGGTACCTTGTTCTCAAGAGGAGGAGAACAGGTTGAAGTTCAGGAACCTTAGGAAACTACCCCACCAGGAGTGGAAGTATTTTGTGGATGACTGTTCTGATGCAATGTGGGAGTGGCTGGAGGCTAGCTCGGATGAGGAGAGGGACGGAGTACTGAATATGTTCCTCAAAGAGCAGTTGCTCAGTGTTGTCTGTCCAGAGTTGCGCCAGCACCTGTTGAAGTCTGAGCACTTTAGTCCTTGGGCGCTTGCTGAGGAAGCAGAGCACTGGGGAAGTGCTAGAGGTTCTCTAGAGTCATTGGTGAGTGACTCCAAAAGTAGTGGTTCAGGTATCCTCCAGCCCAGCGTGGTGGAGGAGGCTCAGTGTAGCCCAGCTAGGTCCCAGGATAGCGAGGAGAGTGTAGGGGCTCACTGCCTGGCTCAGTGGAGCAGGAGTGAGGGGGAGACCGAGGTTCCCCGGACGCCCGAAGCCCTGCCTCAGGACTTGGATGGTTTCTGTAGGGAACACCAGGTTGGGGACCTAGGCTGTCCTGTTAGTCCACTTGAGGAAGATCTCTTAGTGAGTAGAGGACCTGGAGCGTCTGTAACCAGAGCTCCTGTGGTTCTAGAGGCTGGCAGTACCGCTCCGGTAGGGAGGGTACAGGAGTCCAGTGTGAGGAGTGATTGGGGGATGAGTTTCCCAGTGGATGCACCAGTGGACCAGGGACTAGCCAGTTGGGCTAGATCTTCTTGGGGGGACCCGGGTGGCGCCACTTCTGGTCTGGGGGATCGTCACGCACTGTCAGGTGGACAGAGGGCGGAAGATCTGCGCCAGACAGACAGTCACACAACATATGTCTCATTTGTTAGCCTCAGGGGGATGGTGTGTGAATCCCCAGAAGTCCTGGAGTGCCAGGCAATTGTTCCACCGAAGGTTTTAGACCAGAGGTTGGAAGGCCAGGTTCAGGATAAGCCTGACCTGAAGGGTAGGACGACTGTAACCAGTGTCCTGACCGGTTCTTCTTCCAGAGGAACTTCTCCAGTTGGGAGAGGGCAGACCTCTGGAAGGGGGTGCAGAGGGTGGGAGAGCCCCCCTCTGACCCCGGTGCAACCTGAGGGGTTAAACCCTGGGTTTGAGTGGCGTTGTAAGGGTACCCCTCGCAGAGGGAGGAGGAACCCTAGAAGAAGAGGTAGGGGGAGGAGAGCCTTCCCTGAGACTCCTGGTCCGCCTGAGGTTGTAGACCCTAGGCTGGAGAACCAGTGGCAGTCTAGTCCTGTCTTGCAGACAGGAAGAGTGGAAAATGGCCGCTATGTGCCAGGGGTTACTACCCCCCGCTCTGCGAATTGGCAAGGACCAGTGGCACCTGGGTGGCCCAGGGCCTGGTCCTGGCCGCGGACAACTTGGGAGTACCAGTGGGGTAGCCCAGTTGGTCCAGACAGTGTGTTGAGAAGGAATCCCATGGGTTCACCATGGCGTAGAACAGGAGGGTGTCCCTGCAGTTGCGGGCCCGCGTCCGTGTTCTATCGCCCCAAGCAGGGAAGTCCATCACGGTGGTGATTGGTCTCCCCTGCGTTTTGGCTGGAAGGGGGTTATGTTGGACTTTGGCCCTTAGGGCAGGTTCACCCCTAGACTTTTTGCGTGAAATGGTGACCTGGTGATGGTGATTTTAGGGATTCTGCGCACTTTCACTGTGTCCCAGTGGAAAGTGCGTGCGCACTCTGAGTGCATGTGCTGAGCTAGGCCTGCCCGCCCATAGGAATGCATGGGGAATGTATGTGTCCCTGGTAGTTCCTGATGCGTGGGGTGTACAGGCTTGAGTCTGGTATGTGTGAACTCGTGTGAGTGAATGCTGCGCAACGGTGTATGCAGCATGTATGTGTCTAGTAGGGAAGCGCCATTTCTAGACATGGCTGTACGTGTGCTGTAAGGGTGCTGGAGCGTGATTGGCTGGAGCTGGCTGGCATGCCAGGCTCCAGGAAGTCTGGATGGGTCTGCCCGGTGGTGAGTGGGAGATTAGCATGAGTGATGTGTGGGAGGAGTGTACCTGTGTCCTGGATGGGCTGGGTTTTCCCCACACAATGCTGGCTCCGCCCCCCTGTGGTGTGACTGATGTCCCTAGCCCTGCCAGTGAAAGAAAGGGGTGGTTGGGCCATCAAGGGTACTCAAGAACCAGCTGCAACTGGTTTCTCCCCCACCCTGCACCTTAGACAAAGGAATGAGGTGTATAAAAATGGGGCTGTGTCCCCACAGAAGTTGTTCTCTTCCAGGATCCTGAGGGGGCTGTTGCTGCTGCTGCTGGGCCAGAGGACCGCCACTTGGGGTGTCTCCCTGCCTGGAGACCCAGTGTGCTGGCTCTGGGCCCAGCCTTGCCCCCTGCCTGCCCTGAAGGACTTTTGCTGGACTCTGTTGTCCCTAGCGCTGGTGAGCGCTTCCTGATTTTCCTAGCCCCTGGGAGCGCTTTGTTTTGCTTATAGCGCTGAGCGCGCTTTATTGCGACCCCCTAGCGCTGAGAGCGCGCTCTATTTCCTGCAAGCGCCTCGGGGCGCTTTATTGTTCAGAGCCGGTGCCCACCCGGCATTTGCCCCGGTCGCTACTGCATTCGCGAGTGCCACCTCGCTTATTTGGGATTAATTTGTCCCCTGGCAGGTGCCCACCCTGCCCGGGACTTTGCCACTGATTTCTGCCCAGGATCGAGTGCCCACCTCGACTTCGTGCCTGGGAGAATCACCGCCGCAGCCCGGAGTGTTGTGAAAACGTTGCCGGGCCGCTGCCAAGTGTGACCCGGAAGTGCCCGCCTCCCTGCGAGAGGCCGCGCTGCGATTGGCTGCCCGGCCGGAAGCCAGGCAACCCGTGGGCGGGACTGCGGGACAGCCGGAAGCAGCCTGCCTTTCCTGTCCGGGGCTCCCAAGTGAAGAGCGAGCCCCGGACTCCTGCAGCAGCCGGGGAGGAAGAATCCTGCAGCCGGCGTCTGCTACGAGGCTCCCTGAGTGAAGGGAGAGCCCCGCAGCCAGCAAGGAAGCCGAGGAGGAGCCCACACCCCCCAGAGTCCCGGTGAGTGCTGCGCTGTGTCTCCGGTGCTGGGGGGGGGGCGTCCTCTGCTTTTCGAGTCCCCCTGGAGGGACTCCAACGTGTGGGGCATATCTGTTCGAGCCCACGAGAGGTTCCCCCAGTGTTTCTAGGTCCCCCGTGAGGGACCCCAAGAGCCCAGAGAGGCATCTTGATTTACTTGTAGCCCAGAGAGGCTCTGGGAGGGCCATAATTGCTTTGAGTCCCCCGAGTGGGACTCCAACAAAGAGGGGCAGTCTTTCTTTGAGCCACGAGGGCTCCAGAAGGGGGCATAGTTTGTTTTGAGCCCTGAAGGCTCCACCAGTGGCCGCATTTTTACAGAGTCCAAGGGGCTCTTGGGGCATTTGTTCTACAGAGCCTGCGAGGCTCCACAGCACCCAAGGGCATTGTTGGTTCTAGAGCCCTGAGAGAGGCTCAAAGGTGCCACGTTCGTGTTTAAGAGTCCAGCGAGGCTCAAGGGGCACATCTTCATTTCAGAGCCCTGAGAGGCTCCCTCCTTGCCCACATTGTTTTGGCCAGAGCCTGCGAGGCTCCAGCGGTGGCCCAACTCTGTTACACAGCTGCCCAGCACTTCGTGGGCAGCTGCCACGTTTAGGCCCTGACATTGGGACACAGGGACTGCCACAGGTGGTGGCAAATGTGGATTTTGCGCTATTGTGTTGCTGTTCCTTGCACCTCTGAATGTATTGTTTATGCGTCAGGTGCCTTTACACCTCTGAATGAATGTCATGCATTGCATCATGTGTATGTTCTTACACCCCTACAGGTATTGTGATACATAGGTGGTTGTTTTCTCCCTAGTGCAGGTGGTGCTAGTGAGGTCCTGTTACCAGTAGTTACTGGTTGTGGGCTATTTTGTGCTAAAGTAAATTTATATTCTATGTACTAAGTGCTATTTCTGAAAGTGCTACTTCTGATTCCTGACAGTGGTCCAGGTGGCCCTGTCTTGTAAATATCCCCCTGTAAATTCTGCCCGTGCCTCTGGCACATTGTAAAGTGTGTGTTTTATCTAATGTGTTTTATTGGAATACAAAGGCTATTTTTATATATACCCTTGTGTGGAGTTTTCTTTGTGGTGGGCCTTGGGTGTTGTTGCTGGGGTGCGTGCGCAAATACTTAACTCATACCGCCTCCAAGTTTAGCCTTGCTGCTCGCGCCACGTTACCTAGAGGGCGAGTAGGGGTTATCTTGGCGTGTAACTCCCTTGCCCTGACCTTAGGAATGGTGATCCCTGACTGACCTCGACGCGAGCCTTGGCCAGCCAGGGTCCCGTTTCTAACACCCACGCTTTGCATTCAAAAGGACAGCAAACTTAAAGGATACTCTGATCCATACCCGCCCCAAGAAAACTAGTACCCAACCAGTAAATACCCTCTGGGATCTTCCTCCAGTCACCGGGCACTACCGGTGTGGCTCCTGCGTGGTATGCCCCCAGACCATCCAAGGAAAAACCATCGTACTCCAAAGAGACTTCACTTGGACATTTAATAGGCACACCAACTGTAACAGCTCCAGATGTATCTATGTTCTTATATGCCCATGTAAGATGCTTTATATTGGGATGACAATGCGCCCTGTTAAACAGCGCGTAATGGAGCACAACAGTAATATACGTTGTCTGAAAACACACACCAAACTCTATGAACACTGCAAAGAGCAAAACCACTCCATAGAGAGTATCCAATCGACTGTCCTTGAAAGCCTACCATCAGTCAACCAACAAACTCTCTTTAGACTTGAACAAAGATGGATACATCGTCTGCGCACAGATGAACTGGGTCTTAACGATGCGGTGCCATGGACGACGTTAGCCAGATAGCATTTATTTCGGACTATTTTGTCCTGCCCCCATTAATGACCATTACACCTTCAGTGTTCATGATCCCGTTTCTAAGCTGGCGCCCATGTTTACCAATCGGACTTAGCATAAGCATCTTCCCTTTTTACCTTCGTTTTTGGAAGTCTAATCGCTCAGCAATTACTATTGCACTTCCAATTCCCGGAGCTCCCAATCTAAGATGGCGCCCATGTTTACCATACTAGCGCAGTGTAAGCATCTTCGCTTTCTACGCTCTCTACTCTTGTTTGAGATTACCTAGCGACCCGATAGACACGCCCCTCTGGGCGCGCGCGCATCTCACGCTTATCTGCCTTTCCGGGACTCCCTTGTTTACACCGGCTGTCCTGCATTCGGCAGAGACGTGGGAGGGGTAGGTGCCTAGAGGCTTACTGCGAGCAACTATTGAGGTAAGATGCAAAAGACCCCTTTCGCTCCTTCTTTCCCTCCCTGCCCTGTTTGTTGACCTCGGCGAGCGCTAAGCTGTGCTCTCGGCGCCCGGTCTCCTAAACGGTACTTCAGCCTTCAGTTAGCGGTGCCGCCCAAATATTCACTCTGCCCCACGCTCCTTCTGATTTCTTTACAGGTTCTCCTCACTTGTTGCTGGCCCCACCAGGTCAGCCGAGGGGATCTAGAAACGGGAATAGCGGGTAAGTGTATTGTTTGTGCCATCTCCCATCCGGCGAGCATGACTATCTGGCACTAATTATGTAACACACACCAGCGGTAGTCAATAACCGCGTAGTCTACAGAGTGTCAAACGGCTACGGTTCTTCTGTTTTCTAGCTAATTACTTAATGTGTCTCCTTTGACAAATTCCCTTCACTTCACTCGAATGCTGGAGGGCTCTATACACTCATTATCAATAGTGTAACTGGCACACCACACTTGGTTTGTCTTTCATACATGGTGTATATAAACACCATGAGGCATGCCACCTTCTGAGTAAGCTTGCCACACACAGTACGCAGCAATCCTCGTTCTGTCACATAAACGCAACTTTCTCTCTCTCTCACGGACACACCATACACAAACGGGGTCTGTCTATCCTTCACACCCCGTGATCACCCATTGTCACCTCTCTCTTGGCACCACATGATGTCACCAGGCCATAGAGTGAGTAATGTTAGTAACCAATTGTTTGCTTCCTTCCTAGTTCCCGGGAGGTCCACAAAGAATACAATATTTCTGCGACACCATTCAGGTCGTATCATCGATTCCTCTGAATCCAGAGGGACCGTAAGCAATTATATGAGCACCAAAGGTCCTGATGAATTGCCTTTCAGGCAAGAAACATGTCGACCGCATTCACACTAAGGGTTGAATAAGGATTGATCAGATTACCCATCACTCCTTAATACCCCTTTGTTCCCCTTTTAACAAAGCAGTGAGCCACACTATTAAAATTATTTAATGGACTCTACTGACTTTTTTTAGAAATCACACTCACGCTCACAATTGCACTTTTGTTTAGGCCCCTTACATTCACACACCCGTTGGCAAGGAATAAAAAGATCTCCACCAAAGTGCAGCCCTCCTGGGCTGCCCGACGGGCATTGCACCGCCAGCCTGCCGTAGGAGCAGGATGCCAATGATGACGCTGGACGGTCACCGGATGGGATGACAGTAGTCGTCCAACCGGTAACTTGTGTGAGGTATCCTAAAATTTCCGATAAGGGTTCACACCATGCACTTTCCCTGTCCTGACCAGTGAGAGAAATGTCAGTTTGAGCTACTCTTTTGTCTCTCTTTGGGAACTCTGCACATTCATTTTGTTAACTACTTCTGAGGACGAGTGCATTGGACCCCTTAAAATCGTCCATCTTTTATTCCCCTTTTCTTGATACAATCACCATCACAGGTTCCCAGCACCCTCTGTTTCACCACTGCCACCCTCTGTTTCACCCATGCCACCCTCTGGTACATCAATGCCACCCTCTGGTTCATCATCACTGTAGATTATGGGGGGGGAAAAGCAAGCACACCTGCCCTGCTTCAACTGAAATGAATTAATTTGGGGTTGATTTATTAATGTGTCACTGTTTTAAAATTCCAGTCTGGCACCTGCTTCATTATCTGTAATTTGCTTTCTGTTGCAGTGCAATTTTTTTTCCAGGACCTTTGTGGCCTACTGTGAGGGTCAGAGCAGGGTCATACAATTGTTGCAACTAGCAACTGAACTCTGGAGGGGCCCCAGTCAGGAAGCACTACAGGGAATGGTTACTATTACTAATGATGAGTTTGAACTTTTGCACCTGCTGAGTGCTTTCAGTTTTGCAAAACTCGTTTTTCTGCAGAACAGCAACTGTAATGCCCCAAACAAACATAGGCAACTGAACTCTGGAGGGACCCCTCAGGAAGTACTACAGGGAATGGTTACTAATGATGAGTGAACTTTTGCACCTGCTGAGTGCTTTCAGTTTTGCAAAACTCGTTTTTCTGCAGAACAGCAACTGTAATGCCCCAAACAAACTTACTTGTGAAAGTTGATTTCTAATCCAAAAGTGATCCAAAGAAAGTCAAAAGGCCTCAAATCCAAAAAAGTGCAGGCAAATGTCAACCTGGGGAGTTATTCTGATAAAAATCATCATTTTCAGAAAGTCTATGGTGCTTGCTAGTGGATTTCTTGTGCAGAATTGCAAATTTTGTAATTTCGCGAGTGCGAGATTGTTGCTGCCCGCCGCACCAACATGTTCGCAATTGCGAACTCTCGCGATGCGTCGCCAAACTCCCGCGGGATCCCGCAGCAAGATCCAAAATGGCGCAGCACTCGCAAAATATCGAGAAAAACAACTCGGCAAACGCTGAATGACGGTAAGTGAACGACGCACGCCGCAAAATTGTATCACCAAGAAAAAAAAATCTGCTGCGTGCGAATTTGCGTTTTTTCGGTAAATTCGCGAGCGTTCGCGGATTGCGAATTTAGCGAAAATCCGCAAAATCCGCGAGCGGAATGGATTTTCCGCCCATGCTTACCAGTAACTTAACATTCTGTTGTCTTCCAAAGATTGAGGTCTTCAGCAAGGGAACTTATATCTACTCCTTGCTGTTTCATTTGCTACACAAACCCTTAGTTGGCAGTAATGCATTATGCAAAATAAATTAAGGTAGTATCCATCAAGTCTTGGCACTGTGTGGCATTTGCTCATATGGTAAGGGTTGCGAAAAGGAAGAAAAGGAAGGCGAAAATATTCTGTTTACATGCTGGTAGTCCTAGTTACGTGGAGCCCAAATCTTTTCTGAACACTGTCCTAAAATCAATCCTTTCCATCGTTAGGTCTTCCATGGCTCTTAAATAAATGCTTGGTTATTGCAAAATGAGACCGTATTATAAATAAGGCAGACTGCCCCATTCCGAACTACAGCCTAACATTAATGGGTCCAATGGATGCAGCCTGAGACAGTGTGCTACAGTGTACTGTATGTGGAGTTCAGGTGTGAACTCATGCCTTCACTGGGAGCATTGTAGCAGTGAAAGGCAAGCCTGCTGTTTGAAGTTGTTAGTTCATTTTTCACTGAGGTGGCAGACCAACCTTCACATTTTAAAGATGCCAAATGTCCCCCTGTAGGCCTTCCAGTGAGTGACTACAACCACCTTCAGGGGAATGCTGAAGGGTTTCAAGTGACTTTCTACGTTCATGTGTAGAATGGTGTAGGCACAGAGGCAAAGTATTTCCACATGTGTATGGGCCACACCCTCATGGAATAGAGGGAGCACACCTTCGTGATCGCACCTGAGCAAAATATGCACTAGTATAATCCGTATTATTGAATGGACCGAAAAAGCATCTGTGGTTTCTACTATGACACTAAAGTGCTCTGAGAACAAAACAAGCAAGGGCAGCAGTGTGATCTTTAGGATTTTGGGGGCCAAAGGCAAGAAATGTTTTTGGGCCCTGTTCTGATAATTCAAGTCTCATGATGCCAACAATATTGAATTTTATGTAAAAGGATGAGACACAGTAAAATATAATAGTGAATTATAGAGAAACTTTGCTTTCCCAGAACATGGGGGCCCTGGGCAATTGCCCAACTTGCCAATGCCTCTTTGGTGCAGATTTCCACTGTGACGCTGGGGCACATTCTGTGATACAGCCCGTGGTCTTCTGAATGAATAGGGGAAGGGATACATTTTTCATTAAATGTAAAAAAGTGCTCATTGACTCGTTTCTTAACCTCCTAATTTAAGTAAGGCCTGTGCAAGGAAATTAGGATTTTGATCATCATGACTGGTGTCAGACCTGGCCCTCTCTAGAGGGTCACCCCCACATTTTCTGCCTTTACCCTACACATTGTGCTGAATTTGTTTTTGTTAGTTTTAGGACTGGGTGCACTTTACCACTACTAACCAGTGCTAAAGTTATGGGCTCTCTCTTCTAAACATGTTAGAATTGGCTTGCACCCAATTGGCATATTTAATTTACTTATACATCCCTAGTAAAGTGGTACTACATGTACCCAGGGGCCTGTAAATTAAATGCTGCTAGTGGGCCTGCAGCAGTTGATGTGCCACCCACTTTAGCCTTGCAAATCTGTCGCAGTTCTGGCTTTGCAGCCTCTGTGTGCAGTTTTAAACTGTCCTTTCGACCTGGCAAAATAAACTTTTTGCCAGGTTCAAACCTGCCTTTTAATTTTACATATAAGTCTCTCCTAGGGTAGGCCTTAAACAGCCCACAGGGTAGGGTGCGAAGTATCTAAAAAGTAGGACAGGTAATTTTAAGTTTTACATGTCCTGATAGTGAAATTCTCCTAAATTTGTTTTTCACTACTGCAGGGCCTGCTTCTCCCATAGGATAAGACTGGAGTTACCTTATTACATTTAATAAGCTGGAACTTAAAAATAGGAGCAGGTTAACAGTTCATGATTGGTGTCTTAGGAACTGTAATGAAACATTATCTATTATTTTAAAATAGTATTTTGAATTACAATTTTGATAATGCCACTATTAGAAAGTTGGCCTGCCCTAGCCATTTAGTGCTTGTACCCTGTCTCTGAGTCACATGACTGTGTGTGATTGGCAGTTGGTCTTTGTGTATTCCTCATAGACAGCCACACACAATATAGAGCTTAGGTGTGCCTGGATAGGCCATCACTGGCAGGATGAGAGGGAAAAGTTAGGCACATCCCCACTTTCACCGGAATAGGCTGTGTCTTGCCTTCACACAAAGGATTGCATACCCCCTCTAGTTAGCCAGGAGCCAGGGCAGGGGCGGCAGGAAAACTGAGCACTTCAAAGGGAATCCTCTAGAAGTTTATTGTGCTTCACAAAATGCACCAGGTATAAATATTGAACCTCAGACACCTGTGTTGGTACACCTGTGGAAAAAATACTACTGTGCCACTTTGCTGCCAGACGGAATGCCACTATGCTGCCCTGCAACTCGCTTCTCTGCTGCCTGCTGCCCTGCTTGCTGAGAAGGAAGATTGAACCTGCACCCTTCATTCCAGCCTCAAGTGACTCCAAAGGTCATCCAATTGACATCTGTTCTGAGTTACAGGGACACACCAAGCTCCAGAGGCTCCCTGCAACTGCCCAGCTGACTTGCTGCCTGGACCTGAAACTGGCCTGTGTGAGCCCTGCTGGCCTCTGCTCTAGTGAGTACCTGACCCCCAAGTAGTGTCCCTCAAGTCTTGGACCCTTGGTTTGTCCTCAGCTGAGTGCCCCTGACGTTTCTGAGCTTTTCACAAACTGGCCCGTTCACGCCAGGATCTCGCTGCCCATGCAGCCCGCCAATGTAAAGTTCTGGCAAACCTGACTCTTCACGCTGCAGCGACTGCTAACGCCCCCCAGCAGTGTGAGAACTGCACTTTGCGCCACCACATCGACAGCTCACTGGGGCCACGAACGCGATGTTCCAGCAATGAATGTCTGTGACGCCGACAGGATATTGTGCTACGATGATGACCAACTGCAATACACAGCTTGACTTCCAGCTACATGAATGATCATCCACGCCGGGAAGCTTCTTATGAAGCAGCTGTGTGCTCTATAAATGACACTCATTCATTAATTTATTCATTCACAGCCCTCTCTCTGCTCCTCGCAGCCCCTTCCACCATGAATGGAACTCTTTTTTTATTTTTTTATTTTATTTTATTAGAGATAAGGCAGTTACAGTTACAAAACCAATACATATCCAGAAAAATATAAATACAACATTCATCATGTGCAATAATTTAGTTGACGTAATTCAAAGATAGTACCATACATATTGAGAAATATAAATATAGAAATTCACAGTGTGCAATAAAATTAATCAGAGCTGTATAAAAGTTAATAACATACAATCAAGGTTCCTAAAAAAAAAGACTTCATCCCAGCATGAGTCATGAATCTAAATTCCTCCAGATCTTCACCGGTGCCTATATATTCCTACCAAACTCCTGCTTCTTTCTTCCCTTAAATTCATATGGGCAGGCTTCCAGATTGTGAATACCCAGCAGCCTAGACAGCCACATCTGAAACGTGGAGGCATTAGAATCTTTCCAACCAGCAGAGATCAGCATTCGAAGTACTGCAACAGCAATAAATAACAATGCTTGTGTGTGTTTTCCAACCTTAAGTTTGGCGTCCGACCCTAAAAGAACCAAAGTGGGGGATAGGTTGATGCTATTACAGCCCCCTCAAAAACAGTGTTATCTCACTACAGATTAGGGCCAGACTGGGACAACCATGAAACATATGCACCAAGTCTACTGGACCTGTGTTACATCTTGGGCACTTATCGTCTTCCCTTAATCCCCACCCAAACAGTTTCGCGGGAGTATAATAAAGGTTAAACACCGTCTTATAGTGTTGGGCCCTCAAGTTTGATGCTCGGAATACTTTATTACTTAAGAGTAAGGCCAGGTCTATGTCTACATCCGGGTCCCCCAACTTATGCGACCAAGCCACCTCAGTTTTATCCAGATCGTCTGGGAGCCCGGACACCTGAAATTTATAAGCAGTACCAATGTTCCTTCCCCCTCTTTTTAAATAATCAATCAGTTGGCTATCTGGTGTCAACACTAATTTTGGTCTTATTGCAGATATAGTTTGAGCAACTTGCCAATATAACAACCAGTGATTTCCAGGGATCCCAAACCTCTGCTGTATTTCATTGAAGCTGAATATATCCTCACCCACCATGATATCGCCCACACATCTTATCCCCTGTACCCTCCATATTGAACTATTCTCATTCTAGCCTAGATGAACAAATAAGCTCAATTTCCACAGACTAGCATTAGCGTTTATTTTAGGGATTCCCAAGGTTTTGCAGATGGTTTTCCACGTCTACCAAACCCCTTCAATAATCTTATATCACGTCCTGCTATAGAATCTCCAATCCGCTTCACACTGCAATAATCCATATGCCTTTCTACCCAGCAGTAGCTCGAATATGGAAGGGGGATCTTGATTCTCATTAGATCCTACTGCTGGCAGGGGTTCGGATTGAATCAATATATTCATTTGTGTAAGAAGGCATGCCAGATGGTAAAATTTTAGGTTCGGCAACGACAGACCGCCCCTATCTGCCGGTAGTGATAGATAATTAATAGAGCGTCTGATTTTACCATACTGCCACACAAACCTAACAAATGTGGATTCAATTTTCTTGATCATTGTTTGAATGGAACTCTTGCGCTGGACTTTGAAGGTAACTATTTCAGCAGGACTAACCTGGTCCCTGCATCTGGCCCACGCCTCATCATGGTGAACCTTAACTTGTGACTTTTATTCTGTCTCACAGGATCAGATAGTCGTGAGTGGCGCTTGTGATTGTTGGCACTATTTTCGCTTAAATCTTTCAAATTGAATATCTCCTGTTCTTCTAATTGTGTTGTGTTTTCACTTTATTACTGTTTGAAATGCTTCATGAATGATTTACACACTGCCTCTCTCTAAAGTGTGACTGCTGTGCCAAGCTACCAGAGGTTTGAGCATAGATTAGTTTGAAGTTTGCTTGGGTCATCACCCGGACAAAGAGTGTGCCTGTTGCTTGAGTAGGACTTCACCCTCCTCAACTAGTAACCCAATTTCTTACAACTATTAAAAATGCATTCACAAAATATTTTGCCAAATAGTTTGCTCAAGGAAAAGAGGCCAGAAAGAGTAAAACATCAGTGATAATTGGGTAGTCTGCACTTTATTGCTCATTTCAACATCAGAAACTCCTAATGGAGTATCATTTTAGTCCTAAAAATAGCTGCAAGGCATGGTATTGGATTTTCCTCAGGGCGAAATAACTAATTGGAAAATCTCTCTCCTGTCAACTGATATTAACAGCCCCAAAGTAAAGAGGATTACTGGAAAGTAATCAAAGAAGTATTATTTGGATCTTTTCTATCCTGAACATCATGGATATTGTGTTCCCATGACCCCTCTCTCAGAGCAGCAAACCAACATCCCCACCTCTTGGTTCAATGCTTTCCTCTTAGCCTTTAAGAAAAACTCCAAACACCTTGAATGGAAATGGCGCTGATCCAGCGCTCCTAATGAAAAACTGTCTCACTAACGCTACTCATCTCCACAATGCTCACCATTAATCATGAATCACTGCCAAGGCCCATAAACTAAAGAGACAATTTTTGAGCAACTGGATCATGTGACTTAATTAATCTGATCTATTCACAAACTATTTACAAAATGATATACAACTGCAGTTTATCATTTCTTACCATGGTTTTAAATATATGTCATTTAATTAAGTCACTAAGGCAAAACGGATCTAATAATGATAACTAGGCCATGAATAAACAAGACCAGCTTGTCATTTCAAAAATCTAATTTTATTAGCTTTATTTATTCAAAGAAAGAGCATTTTTATTCAAAAATCATTATTTTATTAGCAAAGTAAAAGCATCATTCAAGGAAAAGGCTTATTAGACTGACATTTTAAAGTCAAATCAAATAACATGAATTAAAGCAAAATATAAGTTTCCATTCCCTAAATTCTATCTCTCTGTCTAAAAACTCTCTTCACCTAAAAAAATATTCATTAAAGACTGCTGTCCTTACGTGCGCCAAAGAGTCCAACAGCACGTCACGCCCTTCAGGAATCAGAAAACGAGGAGAGATTCCCTCCTCCCCGTGAGCCAGGTTTTATACATTTCTAACTAGCTAAAGTAACTAAATTCTGCATTCTTTTCCATAAATCCAAACTCGTCATTGGCTGAGCTGTGTCAGTCCACCAGCATGTCGTAACTATCTCCAGACCAAGAACGGGCTTTTCTTTAGCCCTGTTGTCTTTTGCTTACATGTCATTTCGCTTCCTCGAAATTGTAACCAAGTTCTAGCTACAGTTCATGACTTCCTTGCCTTGGCAATCCTGCCACTTCCTGTCCTTGGACAAACTGCATGACAAGTAAGTAAGTAATCTTTATTGCTCAGTTAATTAAAACCATTGCAAATATTAGTACATGGGAAAAAATAAAATTATAAAAGTATAAAATGACTATAGGTTCATGATGTTAATGGTCATTGCTGCAGAAATTTATACAGCTTTTCCACAAAACGTGAGTTAAAATCCGTAAGTCCCTTGTATTGCTTGAAGGAAAAGTCTTACACGGTAGCATTGGTCCCTTATATTCCTGCGGTGACTGTGTAGAAGGCATTGCCCCTGGGTTTTAAGCCTTGTTGTAATGTGCGACTTTAATTTGCTTCTTGATTTTTACTGCAGCTGGTGTCTGCCATCTGGCTTTCCTGTTTCTTTTCTGCTTTCTCTAGAAATTTTACGAAATGGCATGCTAATTGGATGTGTTTTCCATCGAAGCAAGCCATGACCGCTTGCCGGCATGTTCTTATGCCCAGCTTGTTAAAGGGCACTTTTAGATGTAATCTGCGCTCTGTGACCAAGCCTTTGCAGGTGCAAATTAGATGTTGAATGTCTTCTTTTGCGTTCCCGCATATTCGGCAGTTGATTGTTGCTTTGGACCTTTTCCATGGAGGAAGGTGTTTTTGAGATGGGAGTAGGCCCAGCCGTAGATGCAAGAACTTCTCCTTTATGCTCCTGGTAAACCCAGCTCCTAGGTAACTTTGGTTGAGGCTGCTTGTGTAGCTTTTAATGACCATCCAGCCGTGCGCACGTTTGACTAGGCTTGCTTTGTCCTCTATAAATGAGATAGCTCTAACAGATTTGTTAACTAGCTGTTTGAAGGTGTTATGGGACCCGCTGCATTTCCAGGCTTCTTGTAGGCACAAGGTGTTTATTGATTGGTTTAAATATTTTGCGGCCGCGCTGTTGCTCTTTCTTTCTATCTCTTTCCATAGGTAGAAGTTGAGACTAGCAGCTTCTCCTCTCTGGATTTTGTGCCATCTTTTGGCATAGGCACCCATTCGCTCCAGCGTTTGGTTTCTTAGGCCAAATTCCAGCCTTATTTGTGCCGGCGAGGTGTAAGTGGGCAGACTGAATATCATTCTGATCGCCTTCACTATTGTGCTATTCAATTGCTGAGCGTCTCTCCCTCGTAGGCATTCGCTTCCATACGTTATGGCTGGTGTCAATTTTGCCTGAAATACTTGAAGCAGGGGGGTAAAGCTTCGGCCAGCTACTTTCGTTTTTAGGCCCCTTAGTGCTATTGCTATGCTGATACCCCTTCGTTTGATTGCTTCCTTTTGCTGTTGAAATGAGCCCTTGGTGTCCACAATTACGCCGAGGTACTTGTATTCCTCCACTTTTTCAAGTGTGTGCCCTCCCATGTGCCAGCAGTGCCCTACTGATGATCTTTTGGCATTAATCCTCATTGTTTTGGTCTTTGTGAGGTTGATGCTTAGGCTGTTCTCTGTTGCGTAATTAAAGGTTGTGCTGATTAGGTGTTGTAGCCCTATCGGTGTTCTGCTAATTAGGACAATGTCGTCAGCGTACATTAAATTTGAGAGAGTGAAGCCACCTATGCTTGGAGCATGAGAGTTGCTTTCATCCAGCTTCTGTGCTAGGTCAGACATAAAGATGTTAAATAATGTTGGCGCCAGCACGCACCCTTGTTTTAAGCATTTTGTGGTTTGTATTTTCCTTGATAGGAGATCTCCTGTTCCTAACTTGACTTGAACCCAAGTGCCCGTATGTAATAAGATTAGCTGTGTTAGTAATCCCGATGGAATGTTCCTGTCTTCCAGCTTTGACCATAGCAAGTTCCTGTTGATGTTGTCAAACGCTGCGGCGAAGTCAATAAAACATAAGTACAAGGGCAGATTAGCTGTGTTCGAGGCGTCGATGAGGAGTGAGAGGGCACATTATGCACAATTTATTCAACAGTATTTTCTGACAAAATTGTCAACGTGGTAAAACTTTCCACTTCTCGTGTGTGCAAGGCTCCTCTCTGGACAGGTTTCAAAAACGCCATCTTTTGTAGGCCGAAAGGCCTCTCACGAAAACCAGTATTTAAATAAACACAAAACCGTAATTAATTAGAGAATTGAGACCCATTCTGTTACCCACCCCCTTTGCTAATTATTACCCCATTAATTTATGTTACCTAGCTAAGCACATAGAGCAGCATTTATATTAACCTTCTTCTTTTGGGCCATAAGGATTCTCCACAAGCTTTTGCCACAGAAAAGACATAACATTACACAAGCACACGAATAGGCACATGCCATTAATTAAACAGCCGCATTTAATACTGACAAAGACAATAGACAAGGTTAGTTTATTTTTTTTCCACATACTTGCAATTGCAACATAGAGCATAAAAATTAGTCCCACATGTTTTTCTGTGTATATGCATTTTTAAAACTAATGTTCATTAATAAATTCAACTCATGCTTATTAATAAAATTACGTTTGTTATGGAAGTTTAACTTCGCGAGTATGAACAAAAATTCATTCAACAACTCGCTCCATCAGCGCCAGCTGTATAATCCACTGGATAAAGAACATTTTAAAACAGTTTCGAGAGGAGTTCTATCAAATCTGATGAGCGTCTTGCTTCGATTTTTAGATTGAGAACATTGGTAAGTCCCAAAACTCGAGTCACCTTTTTTCAAATAGCTAAATTTCTTGCAGACCCGAGTAAGGTGTCCCCACCTTCTACTTTATTTTAGGCAAGCTGTGATGTATTGTCTGACTTCTTGTTTGGTAAAGTAGCTGATATTCATCTTTCTTCTGCCAGTCACACAGAGGAGTGCCTCAGCAATACACAACATCATGACTCTGAACCTTATCTTTCTTTGTTTATCCTCTCAATGAAATTAATCTTTCAGCATTTTTTAATTTGACTAGGTCAGGGTCTCCCCTACACTCTCCCACCTGATATTTAGAAAAGAGCTAGCTCTGTTCTCGCTCCTCTACTTTTGAAAATATTGAATGCTTCTTTGTGTGAAGGTAGTAGGGTTTTGTGGCTGGAAACACGCCTTGGTGGTCCCTTTACTTAACAAACTTGACTTAGATGGATTGGTGCCTTCTAATTTTCGTCCTATTTGTCTTCTACCGATCTGCTTGAAGGTCCTAGAGAAACATTAACTGACAATTATCGGAATATCCAGAATCGAATAACCACCTTCATCCACTAGAACCGGGCGCACTGTATCTGCGCTCTTAGGTGTAACTGAGAACTTGAGGGTTATTCTGGATGATGGAGGGACTGCAGATTTAATTCTTTTGGACTTGAGCGCAGTTTTTGTTATGGTGTCACATCCGGTTCTTCTAAGAGATTGGCAAATGATAGCATACAGGACACAACTTTGATGTAGTTTTGCTCTGTTCTAGAAGATCGCTCTTTTCAAATACTTTCTAAACCTTTGGCATCTTCAGTTAAGCCATTACCATATGGGGTTCCTCTGGGATCCTCTCTGAGCTCTACATTGTTTAATGTCACGTCCGTCCTTTGGCAGACATAGTAAAAGCATATACCCTCAACCTCTTTTCCTATGTTTATGACACTCAAATAGTTTTCTCTCTGCTCTCATTGAATTCTACCATTTCGTCCTTCCATTTTTAGTATGTGTCTGACAGAGTTTGCACAATTGATAGGATGAAATTGTCTTAAGCTTAATGGCAATAATACCAAAGTGCTAGGGGAAACAGCCTTTACAATGCGGGCTAAGCCACGCGTTCCGTTTACCCGAAAGTGCAACCACGCTTGCCTTAACCACGCATATGATTGGTTAAGGCATATGTGCAGTCTAGATGCTGCAGTGGGCGTGCCTAGGAACCGGAAGGATCAAGAGAGACTGCAGTGAGGCAAGTGGGACTGGGCTTTGGGCGGTGGGGGTAATTTTTAGGGATGGGGTTTGGGGTTGTTTTCAGGGCTCAGGGGTGGAAGTTGTTAAGGTTTCGGGGGAGGGGAGGGATAGATTTTAGGGCTAAGGAGGCGGGTTGAGGTTGCTTTTAGATCTCAAGGGGTGGGTCCGTTTTCAGGGCTCGGTTGGGGGTGGGAGTACTTTTTAGGGCTATAGGGGGGCAAGGTTGTTTTTAGGGCTGGGAGAGTTGGGGTACTTTTTAAGTCTCAGAGAGGGCAAGGTAGCTTTTAGGGCTCAGGGGTGAGGGCCAACATCGAATTGGTTACGTGGGCACTCGGTCAATGTCTGAGGGGCCGGTATTCAAATTCCAGCTGTGGGCTGATTTTTTTAGCAGCCTGGGGGGCCGATTTGGGCGGTTTCTTCTTTGTTTTATGACAAGTGGCCTTTCCGGAGGTAGATGGCCGTCCATTACCTCCGTTTTACCAGCGGACGGCGGTGTCACTCGCTGGGCCGGCCCCTATATATATATGTTGAAGTGATTAATGTGAACAACATCAATTTGAATTTCACTTCAAACATGAGTTCCATCTCCATATGTTTTCTGGATGTAGAGGTATTTGTAGAAGGCAATAGTTTGGCTACTAGACTGTACAGGAATCCCAGTGCTGGCAATACTATTTTACACTCAAACAGCCAGCACCCAGCACACTTGATCCAGAGCATTCCCTTTGGGGAAATGCTTCGGATCAAAAGAATCTGCAGTACGGATCATGAATGTGCGGCTGCACAGGAGGCGTGCAGATTGCGCTTTTTAGCCAGAGGCTATTCCAATTCCAGTCTAGTAAAAGCTATACAGCGATCCAACTCGGTTAGCAGACAAGAAGCCTTAGTTCCAAAAGACAGAACCATTCTTGGAGATGACCAATCAGTAGTTGGGGCCCAAACAATTTCCCCACGAGTCATTTTGACTTACAATCGCCAACATGGAAATCTCAGAAAAATTCTATATAAAAACTGGAATTTGGTACAGAGTGACCCTGTCATCGGGCACAAAGTGAGCAATAAACCTATGCTCACTTTCCGTAGATCCCCCTCCATGTCTAAAGCATTGGTCAGTAACACTTTGGAACCTAAGGCTTCGAACACTTGGATGGCACTCAAGAAAGGTTTTAAAACTTGTCCTCAATGCAAAGCCTGCCGCTTCGGCAGCAATAGGACACATTTCAAAAGCCCTTTCCGTGTAGATCCCATTGCCATTTCCAAGTGGCTCACCTGCAAAACCGAATTTGTCATTTATGTGTTGGAGTGTCCGTGTGGGCTGCAATACGTGGGCAGCACCAAACTGCCCGCCCACAAACTGATACTCCAACACATACGTGCAATTTTGGTACATGACCAAAATTATCCGGTTGCCAGGCATTTTCAAGCTAAACACCAAGGCATACCTGATCAGCTCCAGTATTTTTTAATTGATTCAGTGGAGGCATCAAGAAGAAGAGGAGACCGTGAGGCCAAACTCTGTCTTCTTGAAACCAGATATATACTGGAGCTCAATACAAAGAATCCGAATGGATTAAATGACAGGGAAGACCTTTATACCTGCATTGAGAATCAAACTGTATGCCCGTAAGACCTGTCCGGATAATGTCATACTCTACCCTGGTTATAGTTTTTCTTTTATTACTGAAAAACATTATGATAATGTGGTGACTCTTTTGCATCTCTTGAAAAAAACTTTTTTTAACCCTTTTATTCAATATTAGGAATCGTTTGTTTTACTTAAGACTATTGCACTTTATACTAATATTTTGCACAATCACTGTTTTGCACTGGTTATGCTTTAGCAGGCATTGTTAAGGTGGCAGGCCCACTTGGGCTCTATTTAGAATGTTTTTGAATTATTCAAACTAGTTGACATGAGTTTTGCAACGCCGGAGTTTGTTTACCAGTTTATAATATCAAAGGCTGTTTCTCTAGGAATTAATATATAAAACTGTTTATAAGGGAAAGGGATACATTAATTATTAATTGATCCCAACAGAATTTACAGATGATACTTCTATATGTTCCATCGATTTCCTAACGTAGCCATATTTGGTTGTCATGTTTATTCAGGGATATCAACTTTATATTATCTTATTGTATGAATTTATATGTATCATATGTATATAGATTTAGGATTGAATTAACAATTTTAATACTATTTATACTATTTTTAGCATGTGTCTAGAAATAGGGACATAACGGCGTTGTTTTGCACAATATTTTTACCATGTCTATGATTTAACATGTTGCACTGTCACTTTAAATTGTCCGCCCTATGGCGAGCAGTTTGTCATGTGATCAAGCCTCCTCGGAGGCCAAACGCGTCATGGCGGCAGCGCTGGCATCAACTAAATAAATCACGTTTGCACCAGCAATCTTTGGGTCAACTCTTCGTCATTTGGTAACTTGGCAGTCCGTTTCTGTGGCATGTGACGAACTTCATGGATATATATATATATATATATATATATATATATATATATATATATATATATATATATATATATATATATATATATATATATATATATGTATATATATATTTTTTTTTTTGAGCGGGGCAGGGGCCCTCAGCAAAAGTGGCCTCACTTGTTTTCAGGTGTGTTTCACCAGTGTAAAGTAATCCGTGCATTTCTTTTAGCACCCCCCAGCCCCCTTTTTAATAAAATGTTGCTGAAGCATTGTTTTGCCGAAAGGTAATATGCAAATGTGGGCCACTTTTTTTTAGCGTGCCCGGACGATTTTTGATCCCAATCCAACCCTGGTAAGGGCTCGGCTGTGACCTTTACCACACATATCACTTTACCAGGCATACTTTTGCCATGAAATTGCATGGTAAAGGCACGGGTGGTAAAGGAAAGTGTTGTTCATACACATTCGTGGTTAGGGCAGCGTTGTAGATGCACGTGTGGTTTATCCATGCGTGCTTTTTTCATACAGCCAGTGCTAGCTATGGGGAATCAGCCCAAGACATAGGGCCCACAATGGCGGCCATCTAATCTTTGGGCAATGGCGGCCAGCAAATCTTGGAGCTCTCCCCTTGCCATCTCAAGAAGTTAAAGATCTATGATTCTGGCTCAATAACACACTTACCATGTAGCTGTTTTGGCCTGCCTAGTTGCCTAAGGGAGATACTCTGACTTTTGCCTGTTGCTCCTCAGAGGATTATCTTGCATGTCCGAATTTTTTTCTCGCCTTGGTTATGGCATTGTTTTATATCTAGGAGCTGCCAAGTCTGCTGTGAAGCCCTGTTGGCTTCCCGTGAATAATCGAATTAAATGTAAAGCTCTTTCAGCCTTATTCATGAAGGCTAAATCGGCTCGCAAAGGGCCGGATTCTGAGAATCCGGCCCTTTGCGAGTGCGATTTTTGCTTTTGGGATTCAGCATCCCAAAAGCAAAAATCGCTAATTGCGATGTCGCAAATGTGCGAGGAAATGACATTTAAGGAATCTCTATTAGAGATTCCTTAAATGCTATTCATGACACATTACAAAATTGCGATTTTGCAAATTTGGGCCGCTATTTACCGAGAGGTCAGACCTCTCGGTAAATAGCAAAAAATTAGAAAAATGCTTTTAAAAGCATTTTTCTAAGTTGCATGTTGCACACACACATGTCCTTTGGACATGTGTGTGCGCATCACCTGTTACAATTTGCATTTAAGGGGTGCTACAGGGTGTCCTTTGGACACCCCTGGCACCCTTAAAATCGCTATCTGATTTGCGAGTAGCAAATTGCTACTCGCAAATAAGGGATACTCCCCATTCATTCCTATGGGCCTTTTGGCCCATAGGAATGAATGGGGAGTTATTCCTTTTTTTGCGAGTAGCAAATTGCTACTCGCAAATAGAGAACATGTAGGAATCGCTATTTATTTAGCAATTCCTACATGAATGCCGATTGCGTGTCCTCAATAGCGAGTCGCTATGATTCGCTATTAGGGCCACGCAAAACGGCCCGTACATGAATCAGGCTGATTGTTACATGTACATGTCAAACTCTGGCCTTCAAGTCCTTAGTGAGGTCACCCCTTCCTACTATTCTGAAGGATCCTTGAGCTCAGTGAATCACAACCATGCCATTATCCACTGATATGGAAAGACATGGCAAGGAGGTCGCTCGTTGGCCGTCTAGGACACAAACTATGGAATTCCCTGCCTATTAAGCAGTTTCTCTGTCCTTCATATGAGAAGTTCAGATATATATGCCTGATTCTTGTCTCCGCCTTAATAGTAATACGCTTTATAAATTAATTAAATAAAATATATGACCGCTGTCTCAAAGTCATTATTATATTATTAGATGCATCTTAGGGCAGATTGGCATACCTACATTGAACCCGGGTGTATAAAAAAAAAATCTAAATCCTGTTCCTTAAACCTGGATTTCATATATTTTCCTCTCTTCAACTCATTCACTTTGTTTTCAGTTTCAAAGGGGTTGCGATGCAATACCTCTAGTATTAAAGTGCTTGAAGTACTGCGGGGCTAGTTCTTTAAAATCAGCAAACGTATATTCTCCTCCACAGCCAATAGATAGCTTACTCAATGATGAGGAAATTGGAATTAACGTTGTGTAAACAATAAAATGGCGTTGTATTGCCATCTAGTGGCTGTGTAGAATATGAACAAGGCGTTCAATTTAGTACGGCGAAGGCTGGCGTAATGCTCCGCTATCAATACAGTTGCTCATAGTGTTTACAGTACACTGTGTAAAATGGACATTGTCAAAGCTGCTGCTGTAATCATTTAACAGGACTATATCAACAAGTGAGAATTAAGTACATATGGCATGTTTGGAGAATATTTATTACAGTGATTCTCTGAGCAGTGCTCACGTAGCAGTATTTATTTAGGAATTTGATTTCTTTATTATGGGAAAGGGTTATTAAATATGTATTTAATATGCTATGCATAACGCTCAATTGCCCATGCACGTATACTCAACAATTTCTGTCACTGACAGCAACCATATTGAAAGCATACAGAGAGAGGGTTATGCATACTGTGCACAGTGGAGTGGTGTGGCTCACTGGTTAGAGGTGGCAGACCCGTAAGTGGAGGACGGTCCGGGACTAGGGTTCGATTCCCGACGCGGCAGGGTCGTGGACCAGGGTCAGCAAGCTCGATAATTCTCGCCTCGGTGCATACTCCAGTCAGGGACCACACTCGGCAACTCTGGGCATTAGCTTGCCTCTTCTTCACAACGGCCCCCCGAAACCGCCGGGGATGCTTGGTCACACCTTAGAGATACCCATTAGGCAGACCCTCCAGGATATCGCGATTTCGCGATTTGCAAAAAAATCGCGAAATCGGCAGTTTTGTAAAAATGCCGCGATTTTTACAAAACTGCCCGCGAAATCCGGCACTTGGGGGTCTCTGTGCGATTTTTGGAGGTTTCTATGTGTGCAGGTAGGTGGCGCACTGAGGTCTTTGGGACGCATTTAGCTAGCTAGCATGCGTCAGAGTGTTGTTATGTTGTGTGGTGAGAGGATGGAGGAAGGTGCAGGGATTATGCATTTTTCTAGCCAAACATTTTCCTTGCTCAAGATAGCGGCAAGCACGACATTTTTTCAGCCACAAGGGTCTTCTCTAGGAACTTCCTAAGCGAAAGATATTTAAATCGGAAATGCTTTTTTATATGGTGTTCAGGCTGCCCCTGTTGTTTAGTCATTGCAGACACACCAGTAAACGGGCAGAGCTTATCTGAATACCGAATGGTGGGGGTATTTCCCTTACAGTGTGTGGCGTCTTTAAAAATAGACCATGAATTTCCTCTAAAAAGACGATATTTTTTAAGACAAAAAGTGCCGAATTAATTTTCTGTCGAGATTCAAATAAGCTCTTTAAACTTTGTGCGTTCATTGATTTTAGCCGGGCATCGTTTTGCAGTTAAATGGCTGTACATTTTTTGCAAGATAACTTGAGTTACGCTACTGGCAAAGTCCTTAAAGTTAAATGTAGAACCGGGCCTCTGGGAATACTTCCCGCTGGGCTCTGATTCGCAAGCCTTTTCAAGAGTACCGCTTTGCTCGAGAGCGCTTCTGGTTTCCCTCCAGAAAGTCGTGAGGGCCCCAGAGTGTCTCTTCCCCGCCTCTTCTCCTTTTAGAGCACAGGTATTACAAATGAGAAAGCTTATACATCAGATGGTAGAGAACATGTGCGCCTGCCTCAGATGAAAAGGAATGCCCCGCGCCCCTCCCGCCTGCAGAGGCCTCCAGTAGCATTATTCACATCTCGAGGACCTTACAACCTCTCATCCCCAAGGAAGAACCTAGCCTGCTGCTCCTTTCACAGGCCGGGCCTCGGGTGCACTAAATGAGCTGTGCAGGGAGCGCCAGGGCGGGTGAGATTACAACCCTCTCTCTCTCCCCATCTCTCTTTTACTCTCTTCCCCTTCGCTCTCAGCTTCTGTCTCCCAATCCCCTTCCCGCACTTCTGACTCTACACACATACACTAGTAGTTCCCCCTCTTCTTCTCTACTTCCTCTGTCTTTCCTTTTCTCTCATTCTTTCTCTCTCATTCTTTCTCTCTCTCTTCTTCTCTCCAACCATTCGGCCCCACTCGCTTTCCTTCCTCTTCCCTCCTCATATTTCCCCCAACTCTGTCTCTCACTGTCTCAATACCCTTCTTTTTAATCCCTTCCCCTTCACGCTCACTCCAGTCAACCATCCTCTTTTTTGTCTCTTGCTCTGCCTCCTCAAGTTCTCTTGCTCTCCCCATTTGCTCTCACTCTTCTACATTCTCTTCCTATTTCCCAATATCTCATGTCCTCTCTTGTTTTTCACTGTCTTACCGATTCCTTTTCTTTTCCTGCTGGTCACAGTTTGCCTACCCTTCTCTTATTTTTCACCCATTCCCCTCTCTTTTAACTTCCATTCGGCCTCCCTTTGACTTTGGCATTTTCTTTTCCCCAGGCCCGTTATCTTTTCTCCTCTTTTCCTGCTCTCCCTTTACCCTGCTCTCCACTTCCCCGTTTCAGTTTTAACTGCTCTCCCTTTCCCACTTTCTTGTGTCCTCCTTCTGAAGCTTCCTAACTCATCAGCACCTCTGCTTATTTCAGGATCACCCACTTTTGTAGTGTGAACCTCTTCTAGATTCACGTGGTATTCCGCCATTTTATGGTTGAGCACCGATATGTATCGTATGTCAGTATGGGTCAGTATGACTCGCTGTTGGTGTTCGAAGAAAGCTGAAATCATGACTTTAGGACTTCCTTCAAACACTTTATGCATTGCGATCAGAAGTACCAGTGCTACATCTCAGTCAAACCCTCCAGGATTTCGCGATTTCGCAGTTTGCCGCGAAATCGGCACCTTGAAGCCAAACAAAGTGTCTGCATTGTAAATAAATCAAATATGCATAGCTTCATGGTGTTAAATAACTCAAAAAACTAAGATATCTGTGTTTGTTGTAGGAAAAATGGCAAAATAAAATGCCGCAAAATTGCCGCTAAATTTCCATATTTGTGCCGCTAAATTTCCATTTTTGTGCCGCTAAATTTGCTAATCTATGCCGCTATATCCTGGGGGGTCTGATTAGGGACCATCTCTCAGGGTGAGCCAGGTCGGGTTCCCCAGCGGTCGAAGCGTGGAGAAATTAAATGCTTCCCCTCTAACCTGAAATCACTTCATTTGGTCTCTGATTCAAATAATTCAGTTTTGAGTACATTTGATGCAAAGTTCCTTCTTCAATACCCCCCCCCCCCCACACACACACACAGTGAGCAAAACCATTTTTAACATCTCCCTTTGTTGCCACTGACAAATGCTACTTCCACAAACCAATCAATAACATTTAAGTCCTGCAAGGATCTGTACCATTACTCATTGCCGTTTCAAGTAGCCATTTCTTTCTCTAAAATCCAAGGGGCAGATTTAGCAAAAAGTCACGTAACGCAGCACAGCAAGACATCTTGCTACGCTGCATGGCGTGACAAGCAGAGGGCAGGAATGCGCCATGTTTAACATTATATGGTGCATTCCTGTCCTTTCCTTGCGCTGGTGCACTATATTCTACCGAACACCAATGCAGGCAATGTTGCACCTTGGTCCGAGGGGTCCTGCCTTTGCAGGTAGGATTGTTTTTGTGCAGAATGGGACAAAAAATCCTTTGGGGCTTTTTCCTCTTTCATGCGTGGTGCAGAATGCAGCACGTGAGAAACAAAGAATTTGTTACTAGTCAGTAACTCCTGAGGCGGAAGCCGGGAGGTTGTGCTTTAAAAGTTTTAATTGTGTTCCCCTGCTAAAATCCCACGCGTTATTTTGCACAGTTGCTTATTCGCTTATTTGCTTATTTGCACAGTACTTTCAACTCACCTGAATCTGTCGACTTGGAACAGATCAGGGACGCTAGGCAACACCGGGAACTGCAGCCGAAAACCGCCGCCATCTTAGAGGTATTTCGGAGCGGGCAGCGGGCTAGTTGCTGGGCGCAGTGTCAGGATAAAAGACGCCCACTCCCATTGCCCTGCCTAATTTGTTACTACTCAGTAACTCCTGAGGCGGAAGCCGGGAGGTTGTGTTTTAAAAGTTTTATTTGTGTTCCCCTGCTAAAATCCCACCTGTTATTTTGCACAGTTGCTTATTTGCTTATTTGCACAGTACTTTCAACTCACCTGAATCTGTCGACTTGGAACAGATCAGGGACGCTAGGCAACACCGGGGACTGCCGCCAAAAACCGCCGCCATCTTAGAGGTATTTCGGAGCGGGCAGCGGGCGCGCCGAAGGCAAGCCCGTCTGCGCCCGTACGCGCCTGGACAGGGCCCAGGGCCGAAGACCCTGTTTCGTCTCCTTCAAACGCTAACCCCGTAATTAACCAGGCAGATGGAGATACCCCGGCTGCACACATCCACAACAGCGATCAGCCATTACTCAGGTACAACTTTGAGCAGCTACAGGCTCTAAAAATCCCACAATTAACACAATGTTGTAAACTACACTTGGAGGGCGAAATTGCACCTTGCCCTAACTGTAGCTTCACAGCTGCTCCAGAGTGCAAGCTTACCGGGAACAGTGAGAGCGATAAGAGCGACCCCAGCCAATCCCAATACAAAACTTTTTCTTTTCTCAGTTTAAACTGCAGATCTTTACCTAAACATAAATTTGAGATCTTTAATCTTCTAATGGATGATAAGCCTGACGCCCTTTTTCTTATGGAAACCTGGCTCCCAGAGAGCTCGGGCCCGGAGATTGCAGTGGCGGTGCCCGACCATTATGCAATAGAAAGGATTGACCGCACTAACAAAACAGGAGGCGGGATTGCTATCCTCTTTAAAAAAGAATACAGTTGTGACCTCACTCACTTGCCGTGTCCTAATTGCAAAGCAGCTATATTCAAGCTTGCCCTCACCCCCAACTTTGCGTTCTCTGGTATACTTGTTTATCGTCCACCTGGCCCTGCTACAGCATGGACAGCGGACCTCCCAGAATTCAAAGGTCCCCTAGTTATGAAGCCTGCCAATTTCTCCCTCATCGAAGATATTAACTTACATTTAGAAAATCTAACTAGCACATCGTCTCCTTCAAACGCTAACCCCGTAATTAACCAGGCAGATGGAGATACCCCGGCTGCACACATCCACAACAGCGATCAGCCATTACTCAGGTACAACTTTGAGCAGCTACAGGCTCTAAAAATCCCACAATTAACGCAATGTTGTAAACTACACTTGGAGGGCGAAATTGCACCTTGCCCTAACTGTAGCTTCACAGCTGCTCCAGAGTGCAAGCTTACCGGGAACAGTGAGAGCGTTAAGAGCGACCCCAGCCAATCCCAATACAAAACTTTTTCTTTTCTCAGCTTAAACTTCAGATCTTTACCTAAACATAAATTTGAGATCTTTAATCTACTAATGCATGATAAGCCTGACGCCCTTTTTCTTACAGAAACCTGGCTCCAAGAGAGCTCGGGCCCAGAGATTGCAGTGGCGGTGCCCGACCATTATGCAATAGAAAGGATTGACCGCACTAACAAAACAGGAGGCGGGATTGCTATCCTCTTTAAAAAAGAATACAGTTGTGACCTCACTCACTTGCCGTGTCCTAATTGCGAAGCAGCTATATTCAAGCTTGCCCTCACCCCCAACTTTGCGTTCTCTGGTATACTTGTTTATCGTCCACCTGGCCCTGCTACAGCATGGACAGCGGACCTCCCAGAATTCAAAGGTCCCCTAGTTATGAAGCCTGCCAATTTCTCCCTCATCGGAGATATTAACTTACATTTAGAAAATCTAACTAGCACATCAACTTCTGAGCTTATCTCCGATTTAGCCTCTCTTAACTTAAACCTGCTAATTTCTGGACCCACTCATATTGCAGGTCACCTACTTGACCCAATTTTCACTAATCTCAAGGAAATCACTGTTCTTCCTGCACTACCGATTTGTTGATCAGACCATTATCTGATTAGGTTTTCACTTCAAGTAGCCACACAGATGTTTAGGAGCACCCCGGATCAATCCAAGCTAATTAGGAATTGGAAAAAGTTAGATATTGATACTTTGAACACCTTTCTAAACTTGCATACTCCCTGTTCAATTCAATCTGTTCATTCTCTATCTTCAGCAGTACAGAATTGGCTTATGGCAGCAATTAACACCTGCCTACCTCTGACCAAATTAAAGGGCAAAGGCCAGCGACCCCCCGCCCCATGGTTCACGGAATTACTGAAACAAGAAAAATCTGAATGCAAAACTTTTGAACGTAAATGGAGAAAAAACTACTCACCTGAAGCAAAAAAAACGTACAAAAGTAAATTAAATAAATATCACTCGCTCTGCAATAAGGCACAAGCAATTTAGTGTGCTCCACCATCTTGGAGGCTCTAAATCGATCCAAAACTCTATTTAAGATGTGAAAGAACTTGCAGTTCTGAAACATCATCCATTCCCCCGGACTTAAACAAACAGCAATGTGACTTACTGGCCACTTTTTTTGTTAACAAAGTGGACAAAATCTACCAAGGAATAGCAATAGCACGGAACAGCTGCCTCCCATCAGCATCTACCTCACTGGACCCTCCACTCACAACTATTCCAGCAATACAGACATACTTGCCCTTCAGCACCCCAGTAGTACCTTGGATAGCTGGCCCAGACTTAACACCATCACTCTTACCAAATGACTTAATACCATTAAATCTGGTTCCCCAAAAGACCCCCTACCCTGCTCCATACTCAAAAAACTTGAGACTCCATCACTGGACATTATCACAGATCTTCTTAACACTTCCCTTCAGGAAGAGACTGTGCCAGAAGACTGGAAGCATGCAATGATTCATCCCCTGCTAAAGCAGGCTGGAACCGACCCAAATCAACCTTCCAATTTCCGGCCCATTTCCCTGCTGCCTGTGTTTTCCAAAAGTTTGGAAAAGCATGTGCATCACACCCTAACTGAATTTGTCACTGCCCAAGACTTGCTGCCCCCTTGTCAATCAGGCTTTAGAGCGGGATTTTCAACAGAAACCACCTTACTGGGAGTCATAGAGAATATTCGCCGCCAGCTGGATAAGGGAGAGACTGTGGCCCTTGTACTTCTAGACTTAAGTGCTGCATTCGATATGGTATCACACACTGTATTAATCAACACACTTAACTCTCTAGGTATCCGTGGTTCTGCACTTAATTGGCTTAATTCCTTTCTAAATGAACGCACTTTTGAAGTTTTTTCTCAAACCGCCTGTTCGGACACTCATGTCTTTGAACATGGTGTCCACAGGGCTCCATACTCAGTCCTTTATTATTCAATTTGTATATGAGCCCTTTAGCTAAGGTGGTGGAAGATTCAGGCCTATCGATGTACTCATATGCAGACGATTCTCAGCTGATTTTCTCCCTCTCTTCCGAAAACACTGATACTCCCTCCACACTCAAAAACGATCTTATCAAAATTGCGGATTGGATGCAGGACAATTTTCTCAAACTGAACGGGGAGAAAACGGAAGTCATGATTCTCGGCAAAAACAAAAGCTTGTGGGGCCCACACCATTGGCCTCAGGAAATGGGCACACTCCCCGTTCCAGTCTCACAGGCACGCAACCTTGGCATTAATATTGATGATTCCCTCAATATGCACCAGCAAGCTGTAAAAACCTCAGCCACATGTTTTGTCATCCTAAAGTGGCTAAAAATGATTTGCTGGATGCTGCCTGAATCAACAAAGACAACTGTAATCAATGCCTTAATTACTTCTAGGCTTGATTATGGCAATGTGCTTTACCTGGGTTCAAAGAAAGCTACTATTCGCAGACTACAGACGATCCAAAATTCGGCAGCAAGACTGCCATGTAAAATCCCTAGTACCACTCCCACCACCCGATACATTTGTGACCTTCATTGGCTTAAGGTCGAAAGTCAAATCAAGTTTAAAGCACTCTGCTTCATGCATAAAATCAATGCGGACAAAGCCCCAAAATATCTTCACGGGCTCGTGCACCCATATTGCCCATCCTGCTCTCTTGGCTCCTCCACAGAAAAGAGATTTGCTATCCTGAAAATAAATTATCTCGTATGGGCGGCAAATCCTTTTCCTACCTAGGACCTGTGCTTTGGAATTCCCTGCCTCTCTCAGCACGCAATGAGACCAATTACATGAGCTTTTGTAAAGCTTTAAAGACCTGGCTATTCAACATCTAAACACTCCTCATGACCTTAGTCTTATTTCAACATCCTTACTAATTGTGCCGGCAAACCCTTTGTGGGGAGCTGCTGCACACAATAAATGCAATAATAATAATAATAATAATAATAATAATAATAATAATAATAATATTATTAAAGAAAGAAAGAACGAGAAATAAAAATATTTCTCCTCATTATGTCTCCCCTGGGAAAGCGTAGCAGTCTGGCACATTCCCAGATGTGCCACTCATGGTAAATCTGGGAAATGTGACAAAGTCCATGAGTGGATGCCCAGTAACAATCACGCTCCACCCTTGGAATGCCTCCCTGTGGAAAGTCATGCAAAGCAGTGACTTGCGTTACTTCTGATTTACCAAGCCACGGAAGCTTACGCAAGGTGGCCTTGAGTAGCTTGGTAAATCTCATTCTATGTTTGCGTCGCCTGCACCCCCTTATTTGGGGCAAGGCGGACGCAAAATCATTGATAAATGTGTCCCCAAGTGAAAAAGGTCAAACAATTCCACCTCTGGCTAATATCTTCCCATTCCAGAGCATCTAAAGTGCTCATCACTGTCGAAAGGTTGACCTACGGACCTGAATTAAATACTCTGAAACAAATAAATTAGCCCAGTAAAAACCACAGAAGAAAGCCAACAACAACCATAATTACAAACTAGCATTGCAATGTTATTCCAGAATTCACTGTCAAAAGCCTAACACACTTCAGAGAACATTTATAATGTTGCGGAATGGAGACATCTGTTGGAAATATCCAGTTCCCTTCTTATTATATTGTGCCATCCCATTTAGAGAGGAAGCACTTCCTGTTTCTGATGACGAAGTCTCTGATGGCTTTGGCAGCAAAAATGCTTAACCAGATGGCAGTTTGCCGCCGGGCTACTAGCAACGTGTCCCTTGTATGGCCTGTCCTACTGATGTAGGCCTTCTGATGTGCATTTATTTTTGCCTGAGTTTGCCATGTGACGCATAGGGGCCCAGGGCAGGAATATAACAAAAAAACACCTTGGCACTGGGAGAACATTTTCAACATGTTAGGGATATTCTTTTTCTCGTTTTCAGAAATAAACATCATTATTTCTGATGATAATGCCAGGCGGGCCACCATGACTTTATTTGGCCAGAGGATAAGCACTGCGGCCAAGCCCTGCTGCGCACAGCTGGAGGGGGGTTGGCCAGTGGGGCATGGTCACAGTCAACAGGTTTGTTGCAAGGCCGGACCATAGGGGACTTCATTTATGTAAACTGTGAAGCCATATGTTAGCGAAGGTGGGCTCATGAGCCATGCATATGGAGTGCAAATTATGGTTTGCATGACTGTGTTTTTTTTTTTTACCTCCTTATACTAACCCTAAGCGATGAACTCCGCTCCTCTTGCGGAGTTTGCACAGTTTCCTGCACTCCGCGTTACCCGGAGCTCGCGGAGATCCGAAAAACTCTGCTTAGCACAGCTGAGCAGAGGTTTTTTCCTCGCTCGTGTTTACAAACGTCAAGTTGGCAAGCGTGAGCAAGGAAAATCCACCTCCCGGCGAGATTTTTCCTCATTTAAGATCGCCAACATCAAGTTAGTGAGTGCGGAAAATTTACCTTCCAGCGAGATTTCTCAACCCAGGGGGGTCAGGTTTCTCATTGTGAGTGGTCGTGTATGCTCGCGACCGCTCGCGTTGAGAAACTGCCCAATTGCGTTGAAAAAAAATCTACTCAAGCAGCAGAAAAGGTAATCTTGCGCTGTGCATGGTGCTGTTCGCATTAATTGCACAGTGCGGACAAGCATCTGGCACTGTGCAATCACTGAAAACAGCCTTTTTCTACCGTACTCTGCCACACGCAGAGCTCCGCTTGGTGCGGCAGAGCTTTTTTTGCACTCCGCGAACTACGCCCAAGGTTACTAATTACCTCTCCCCTCTGATGAATGTGCACAAAACCTGACATGCCAAACTGAAACCAGACTTACAAGCTTTTGGAAAGTTTCATGGAGATTCAACAAATGGAGCTAAGTTTACTGAAGTTATAGTGAGAATAATAATGGTCCCTTCAGTGGAACTCAGACCTAACCATAATTACAGTCACTATCACCAATTGTGTTATGCACATGCACACACCAATGCACACACACACATACACATATGTACACAAACACATGCATATATTCTCTGAAAAAAATAAAGGTTTCAGTGACATATTTGGCGCAATAATTATATGTTACTTTGTATATTTTTTAAAACACTGCAGTTCACTTGTTCTAGTTAACTGAAGGAACACATTCACAGTGCTGTTATCAATTGTATGATTTCAGTTGTCTTCAGTGATGTTATCAATGATGTCATAAAACAGGTCATGATTGTTGTAGTATGTGGTCATAAGCATTGCTTGGTCATACGCAGCTAGGGCCTGTGAACAGGTGCTGCATCCAACCCCCCTCTGCCACACACAACGGAAGGGCCTGACAATCTCTCTATAAGAGGTGTGATTTTAAATAACGCAGACCTACTGGTTTTTGTCAAAGAGTCAGAACATCGATATATAAAAGGCATGCCTATTGGATTTGTCTGGGGGTCACACAACAACATATATAAAGCAGACCTCTAGGTTTTGTCACAAGAGCCCCACAATAAATCAGTCATCTGTCATAATTTACCCACAAAACAAATGGAAACATTAACTATAATCCAATGCATTCAGTATTAATACACGCACTGCACTCTTTAAAAAGATCACAAACATTTGTAAATGAAGCATTTTTTACTCAAAACAACCATAAACATATGTGTGAGTCTTTGTTTAACACTCATTAGGCCACATAATGCAGCCCAAAAAAAAACAGACAAGAAGTCCCCACACTCCAGCTGAAGAGTATACAGCTTTAGCTCAGAACACTTTAAAAATAATGGAAAGCTCTTCTGTGGTCATGACTTCAATGACCCAGGAGACTTACTATGAGATTTTCTTGAAAAGATTCTAGTGGGACTGCTGCACTCCCTACGACCCCCCACAACAATGACAACATGCAAAAACAAAGCCCTTGCAGGGCGTTAATAGGCACTCCCCTCTAGAGCAGTGAATATTTTATGAATGGCTATGCCATTCTCCTATCCTCCTGTGCCTTGTTTTTGTTTAATTTAATTTCCTGGGTACCCTGGTCTCTCCTGGAGCACTGACACCTCACCATGTGGTTGGGGGCTGCGGAGGAAGGCCCAAGGCCCCCACATCACACCGACTCCACAACCTTGGCTGCTGGTGTGAGAGCTGGTCACACTTTTTTATTTTGATATATTTTGGTAGGTTCCTGGGTCACTCACAAGTCCTCCTTTCACTGGAGTCCATGGGAGGAGGGCTAACCCTGCCATCTATGTGTTATTTAATTTTTTTCAAAACATAGGGATTAAGGGCTAGATGTAGGTAATTCCGATTTACCTACTCTTAAATACCGAATTTTACCGATTCAGTATTTAAGAGTAGGTAAATATGATGGAGGCAGATGTAGGTAATTTTTATTTTACAATTACCGAATCTTACAGATTCGGTATTTACCGATTCGGTAAATACCGAATCGGTATTTCCCATTGATTCCTATGGGCCTTGAAGCCCATAGGAATCAATGGGAAATACATCGGTATTTACCGAATCGGTAAATACCGAATCCTGCAAGGGGGAACGGGGTGTCACTTTGACACCCTGTAGCACCCCAATTCCAGGCTTGTGTGCCATGTGGCACATATACATGCCCTAAGGGCATGTCTGTGTGTCACATGGCACAGGTATACATGCACAGATGTGCATGTACACCTGAATTCGGTATTTTACCACCCAATAGGATTGGGTGGTAAATACCGACTCCTAAAGGGCCTGTGGCACTCTTTGAAGTGCCAGCTACATCTGGATTTACCGAATCGGTATTTTACCGATTCGGTAAATTTACTGAATTGGTAAAATATAGGCCCCCTACATTAGAAAACCCTAATACCGGTCGGTAACAGCCGAATTCGGCCGTTACCGACCGGTATTAGGGCTCCTACATCTGGCCCTAAGTCCCTAAGTCCTAAAATGGCTGCCCAACATCTTTGTTGATGTTGAGGGCTGCCAATCGGGATCTTATCTTTTGATAGTCTGCTTCTGTGGTAGTCCTGAGTGAATAGATATCTAAGCATTTTGAACCTTATTTTCTCAAAAAGTTCTGAACTTATTTACGCTAAAAACTGCTCAAATGATTTACACCAAACCACAAAAAAAACTTTCACTGTAAAGATCTTGCTTTCTGACAAACCGAGTCTAATTCTTTTGAGACATTTTAGCTGTAGTGTTCTCAAAAGTTCCTATGGAAAATTGCACAGGGCTGTTGTGTTTCTGGACCCCCTCTTTTTCTCGGTGCCCACTTGACAGATCAGTCCTACTCTCTCCAGAAAGGCGCTGATGTGAGTGACTTTAACAAAATAACAAGTTTTAGAAAATCCATTTATTTATTTTATTTTTAGTGTTTTCTATAGCGCGAACATGACCCTGCAAAGGGTGTCAGAGCGCTTTACAGAAGCATTTAAACAACAATCTCAACATTACATATTACTAGACATATGTGACTGCAGTAAATGCAATTCCAAAGGGCTAGTAGTAACAAAACAAAGAAAAACAATGAGATAACAAAGGGTATAAGAGGCCAAACATTGTACAGCTCAGAAAAACTTTATATTGATCCCTTTAGATCAAAAAAGTACTACACAGAACACAACACATACAATAATAAAATAGCACAAAATAGATCTTTAGACAAGATAAAACTAAGTGCATAAAAGAAAAAGAACTTTAAATACTTGTTTGTTAGCCCATATTCATGGCAGCATATATAAAAATAATTTTACTAGAAAGAGTCCATAGGAATTCATCATTAAAATACTTTAAAAATAGAAGCATGTAAAAATTAAAATTATTCTTATAAATACTACAACACATTATTAGCAGCATTGCATCCAAGTTGTAACATAGGGGAAAAAGATGCCCAGGAAGGGTTATCTTTTAAAGACTATTAGGTACATATTTTGCGTGTCTAATCCACATTGCCATCAGAAATGTAGCCATGCAGAATACCACAATCTGGCTTGAGTCTGTCTGCAGTCTACAGTTTTCCGTAAAGAGGGGTGATACATTTAACTCGAGTGTTTATAAAAGGGACAGATAAATACAACATGCTTGGGTGACTCCGGCCCTTCTTGACAGCAGGTACAAGACTCATCAACCATATCCATTTCTTTGTGCCACTTCCTTCTAAAAGTATTTACATGTAGGCATCCATACCTAAACTGAAAGTATAGTTTCCTTGCTAACGGAGGGACACTTTCATCAATGGTATTCTCGTACAACGGAGCAGATCATACATTTGGTCTTGGAGGTATCAAGCTCCAAACCCCGCTCAAAACATATTGATTTGAAATCCTTCAATAACGGCTGTAGCCCCTGGTTTTGGTGCCAGTACGCACCCCTGTCTTATCCCTTGCTCAATGTAAATGGATTCCATCAATGCCCCTTCCTCCCCCATCTCACTGGAGCCATAGTGTCTGCATGTAACCGCACCAAAATATTCAGGAGAAGAGCAGGAACACCCATTTCTTCAAGTACTCCCCATAGCTTGTCTCTCTGGACCATGTTAAAGGCAGATCGAAGATCAAGAAAGGCAACAAATAGTTTAGCCTTGTCGATGATCACTTCCTTCCAATAAATGCAAACCAACCAAAACATCTGATCTACCGTGCTCACATCGGCTCTAAATCCTGCATGCCAGTCTGATAAGACATTCTCTTCACAGATCCCTTCTTGAAGATGTTCTAACACCTGCTTGCATCTCTTTTGGGGAGGGAGTCAATAAGGCTGACAGGCCTATAGTTGGCTGGTATTGCCTGATCACCCTTCTTGAACAATTTCAGCTCACCTCCAGGAATGGGGAATGGCCATATCAGCTAGAATACTATTAGAGAGCAGGTTTATATATGGCCTCCAAATTTCCGGATTTTCTGTATCCAGATCGCTCAGTATTCTGCCAGGGCCTGAGGCAGGCCTGGGACACATGAGTTAATTGCCTTTACTGTTTCATAAAAAAAAATGTCAGACTCCTGGAGGTGGAGATAGCTCCACTGCCTGTTGGCACACCATTTACCTTCCTGCAGAATACAGATGGCTAAAATGCACTATCCACTCAATAGGTTGAATACAGAAGTCCAGCATTGGTTTGCGACTGTTTGTGGTCACTGCAGCTGACCCCAAAATGCCTTGGTATTCTTGATAGCCAGGGCTTCGTGAAAATTCATCCGTAGTGATCTCTCCCACTCCCTCTTTGCATTAGTAATCACTCTAAAATAGGGGGCCCTAGATTTAACCATCCCTGCTTGAGATCTAGATTTATTAGTCACAAGGAGCTCACCTTTGGCCACTCTGCAAACACCATTATACCAAGCATCAGGCTTTGCGGAGGTCTTACCATTCCTTCTGCCCTTACCCAACGCTTCTCTTATTTTGTTAAATAGTTTATCATGGCTACATGCCAGCTCCTCATTTCTAAGGTCAAGAGGGAGTTAGGAAAAATGCTTATAGTCTGCATTGACACTTCCCTTCACACTATCTAGAGCCTCAGGGTTCCTTGCTACCCACTCCCATCTGATATATTTTAATTTGTTAGTGGGCAAGAGTTTCCCTATTGCTGTATTTCCCATGCCTACATAAACTGAAACTGATTTGACATATACTATCATACTAAGGGCATTATGGCCACTGTCTGCTCAATCTATCACTTTCATATCCAAGATGGCAGGCCAAAACTTAACATCAGCCAAAAAATAATCAATCCTGCTGCAGTGGAGTGGCCTGTTGAATGTTGTTTTGCTCTGTCGAACCGATGGGCATCTACGACTTGTGGCTCTAAGGTCAAAGTTTAACTTATTGACATCAACCGACCAGCTTTAGGTGTCCCTCTCACCATTTGGAGTTCTATCTGCGGTATGCCCCACTGATTGTCCAGCTCACAAGTTAGATCAAGGGGGGTAGCAATTATCAGTTCAAAGTTATTAGCAAAACCAAAAACGCTCTTCATATTTCTGTCATTTTTTAGTTAAACATTGTACCTTTTTAACTGACATTTTCACCCAACGGTAACATCACGTAAACACTTTGTAGTGTAGTTCCTATATTATGTTAGGCTCTGCGCTTTGGAATAATACACACTATAGATTTGACATAGGACTGAGGTCAGTATGTCTCTATCGAGTATAATAAACTTAATAGTGTGTCCCGACTAACTTAGAGGTCACTAGAAACTTTCTTGAATAAACAAGAAGGGATTTGTTTCTGACAACCGCATAAACAGGACAACTTTGTTTCCCTAGGACTGGAACAAATATCTTCAGAGTCCTGTAAACAATAGAAAACGATTTTACTCAGTCAATCGTGCATGCTTCGTTCCTATAGAGTTGCAGAGAAATAGTGAGACGGATGTTTTCAATAAAAGGATTTATTGAACAGTCTTCTTTCTCATGCAAGAGATGTGAACTCCTACAAACGTTAGACAGAATGCAAAGTATAATGTGTACAGCAAGAATAGTATTATAAAATAATACTGTAATAGCATTGCCTTTTTCTATGACATGTAAAAATACATTCATAAATAACACAGGTTAAAATACTCAACTGGTGCTTCTAAAATACTCCTACCCCAACGTACCTAACCTAGGTCTAGTACCAGGGAAGACGTAAGTGATGCTTAGCATAAGTTTTAGTTCTGCCAAGAATTGCCAAAGGTTTCTATAGGTTCTAATCCGCTCCATACCTTAGAATGAAAGAGGTTGGTATCTCTGTCTCTGGACTCGATTTCCCAACACTCCGCAAGGGGAGTCAGAAACACTGGAACTGGATTCTTGGCAGGAGGATGTCAGTTTCTTTGTCAGTGCGTCATCTGGAGAGTCGGCTTCCTTTGGCACTTGCTGTAGCCAGCTGCGTTGGGCAAGTAGGTAGTCGAACTGCACCGAACCACACCATGCTTTGCCATAGCAAGTGAAGGTATACCCTGAAGGTGTTTAGGAATGCCAGCTTTGATGTAAAGTCGGGCATATGAACATCATGGATGAACCCCTAAGGAATCGTCGTTCATGCATAATAAATGAGTTCTTGGAGAAATCAATATCCATGCAGGGGGAAGTCCCTTACAGCTTAAGAGCCTGGTTTTCCTAGAACTCGTTGTGACGTAGATGAACGGATGGAACTAACCATGCCTGTATTTGAGCAGCAAGGGATATGACTAAATAAGAACTGGATTTCTATACCTATATAAGGGCAACTCGAATTGTACCTATGTAAGGGCATGAATCGGGAAAATTCCATTCGGAATCTAAAACGCCATACAGCAATTTGGTTTTGGTGCCATTCAACAAACCTGCACAAAACGTTCCAAAAACAAGATCATCAGCTTTGGGTTTTTCACAGCAAGTGTTATCCACATCCATCAAGTGGGGGCCTAAAGACAGAGAAGGTTCCAAAAGTGACAGTGACACCAGACTCCTGAGGCTTGAGCCGGGAGTGCGTACGGCTATTTTCTCGCATCATTTGCTTTTAAAATCATTTCCTTTGATACCCTTATTGCTTCATTTTTAAACTTACCTGCTTTCTGCACTGCTGGGAATTGCAGGAGGCATTGAGTTTCAGTGGGTGGTGGGCAAAGCACTAGGCTGCAGCTCTCCCGGGGCGGCTGGAGCATTTCCACCATCTTGGGGGGAGTGCAAGGTTAGCGGGACAGTTGTTGTGGCCCTGATTGCTTAAATACAGGCACAGCTGCGACCGTGCAACGGACGTGCGCAGTGGGCGCGCCAAAGGCAAGCCGGTCTGCGTGCGTCCGCGTCGGGCCGTCGCCAGTCGCCAGGACCCCTGCATCTTTTGCCGCAGATTCTATCAGGTACTCGCGGGAAGAGCTCCTGGCTTTAGCATCCAACTGCCCTTCTCTACCCTGGGCCGTTCATGAGCGATATTTCCACTGTGAATTCTGTGCATTCAAGCTGGCCCTAAGTGGAGCGGGTCATATGTCCACCAGGCCACACGGAGTATACGTTCCTCAGTTTGAACTGCTGCTCGCTGGCGAAACATCATGCTGAGGTGTTTGACCTCTTAGGTGATGAGTCCCCCGTTGCCCTATTCTTAACGGAGACCTGGCTCACCCAAGACTCAGTGGCAGAGCCTTGGTTGGCACTCCCTCAAGGGAATATGTTAAGAGACCATCAATAGAGGGGGGGAGAGGGGGGGGCGGTATTGCAGTGGTTGTTAAGGAAGCTTATTCCTTCAGCCTGTGTAAGGAGAATATAGTGGACTGCGAAAGCGCTTCATTTAAAATCAGGCTCAATCATAACCTCACAGTATCTGGCATCCTAATCTAAAGGTCCCCCGGGCCTTCTAGTTTGTTTAGGTAAGTCCTACTGAGCAAAGTGGGACAATTGGCCAGTAAGGCGGTGAATTTTACCATCCTAGGGGATCTCAATCTACATCTTGAGAACGGGGGGGAAATCTGAGATTGACAGCTTCTTGGCTGATTTAGAGGCCTTCCAGGTAACGCAGCACGTTCTCGAGGGTACACTCATGGCCTGCCATTTGCTGGACCCTATTTTCTCCAACCTTAGTTCTTTAATAATTTAGTCGCCGGTCCCGCAGGCTTGGACTGATCAATTTTTGGTTTCATTTGCTCTGAAGTTGCAGGGCAAAGCTGATGTGATCTGCCCAGCCCAAGTTCTCAAACTCCCATTGCACAAGCTAGACTTGGACCTTTTCTCTGCCTGGCTAGCTGAGCATAGGCCTCAGCTACCACCAGATGTGGACAGGACAAATTCCTGTTTCCAAGAATGGCTGATGGCCGGCCTGGGTAGCTGTATCCCGGCTAAAAGCGGAGGTAAGGGGCGAGGGCCGTCCAATCCGTGGTTCAATGAGTCGCTAATTCTAGCAAAGAAGGGCTGCAAGCAGTTAGAGCGCGCCTGCCGACGCTCTTATGACGCGTCCGCAAAGTTAGAATACCGGGCGGCTGTTAAGCAATATCACAAGTGTATTGGGAGAGCACGTGCGGAGTTTGTGGTCAACAAAATCCTGGCCAGCTCAAATCCTGCAAAGACTATCTTCTCCCTGTTCAAAGGCATGAAGAGTGTGGGTGCTACTAGGGTTTCTCCCACCGCCTCTAACCATCAGTGCGACAAGCTAGCGCAGTACTTTGTTAACAAAGTTGAGCAGATCTACCTGGGCCTACCAATGGCGGCCTTCCCTATGGAGGAGGCAGCGCCAGAAATGGGGGATACTGTGGAGGGTAACTGCTTGTCCTCATTCCCGCTTTTGACACCCTCGGAATTTGAGGTCCTGTGTCTAAAAATTAAATCAGGCTCCCCGGCTGAATCCCGTGTCACCTGCCCTCTATCGCCAGTTACACTCACTGATCTCTCGTGTGAGCTTAAATTTGGCCAACTTGTCTTTGAGGTCAGCATCGGTACCTCGGGTGTGGAAGCACTCTACAGTTATCCCATTGTTAAAAAACCTTTTTTGGACCCGGTCAAACCTGGCAACTTCTCAGCCCATCTCCCAGCTGCCTTTTCTGGCCAGGTTGGTGGAATTACATGTGAATTCTACTCTGTCTAAATTCATTGAGCAGAACGCTATTTTTGATCCATCGCAACATGGTTTCCGACCTCGGCATAGTACAGAGTCCGCGTTTTTGGCAGTATCGGAAGCCATTCGGGGCAGTTTGGATGTAGGGGACTCGGCGGCCTTGGTCCTTTTGGACTTAAGTGCCGCATTCAACATTGTCTCCCATGAGATACTTCTTAAACGCCTTCAGGAAGTGGGGTCAGGGATATGGCCTTGGACTGGATTCGGTCTTTTTTAGAGGAAAGGTCTTTCCAGGTTTCAGTAACGCCTTTTAACTCTCACGAGTTTGCTTTGCATCAGGGGGTGCCGCAGAGCTCCATATTAAGTCCACTCTTGTTCAACCTGTATGTTAGACCCTTGGCGGTGGCAAAGGGCAGGGGGCTGTCCTTGGTGTCGTACGCCGATGACACCCAATTGGGGATTGCTTTTTCGAAGAAATGCAATACCAATTTGGGCAAGTTCAAGGAGGATCTTCCGGCCATCTCCGACTGGATGGCGGCAAACTGTTTAAAGTTAAATGCCAGTAAGTCGAAGATTTTGCTGTTTGGGAAGGACCGGGAGTCATGGTCTGTGTCAGGTTTCCATGTGTCGCGCCTACAATGCTGTGTGTGTTTATCGTGTGGGTCCTCGTGCTTAACACGGCAAAAAAACAAGAATTGACACATAAACTACATTTCCCAGGCTCCTTGGTGAGGGGATGTATTTGAGACTCAGAGACACGCTTCCTGTTGCGTGTAATTCTTGGAGACACTGTCAGTTTCCTGTGAAGGGGAAGCTTCCTGCACGTCGCCGGTGATCCCGGCAGCAGAGTTTGCTGAATCCTACTACCGGTTCCCCGACTCGAGGTAGGACCGGGGGACTCTGGAAATATTCAAAGGCGGAGCGCGCTGCCTATTGCCGCGCTGCCGTCTGGAGATTGTTCTTTCCTTTCTTCCTGGTCATAGGAGCAGAGCGCGGTAGTCCAGGCTACGCGTTGCCGTTCGGCTTCATTTAGAAGTGTTTATTAACTTCTAGGAGCTCTTGTTTTGTTGTACATTTTTCTGGGCAATTACCGGTACTTTGAATACCAGCGGACCGCCGTAGTGGTCACAACTACGCGCTACCGTGTGGGTCAGTTTTTGTATAGACATTTATTTAAGGAAGCAGAGTGCTGGGGGAAGGTATCCTCACTACCGTGTTCCTTATTCCAGGACATTTTCATTCATCATTAGGGAGGTGCTGCACTTGTTTTGGGATTACTCTGTTCCTACATGTACTCTAACCTTTTACTGTTGGAGATAAGAGGATTCATTATTTCTACCATTGTCAGATCGGAGTGTTGTGGTTCTTGCTCCCTACACACCACCGTATCTGTGAAGCCAGGGTGCTATTCTTATTTTAACAGTACCTCAAATAGGATTAATAGCTTTTCTTTTCGTTTGTGCAACTGTTGCTACCAGAATCCAGTTTTACAACGCAATCCTATTGCTCTTGTTATGGTACGGAGGAGGGTTGTTTCCATATTTCACCTATGTAGGTCATGTGTGGTTACTTGTGAATTCTGAGCATTGTTTATGTTTTCACTAGGCGAAACAAAGTCAAGACAGGTGGTGAATGAGGAGGCGTTCAACAGAAGTTGATGTTAGCTTATCTTAGCAGGTATATTAGATCATCTAGTGAGATCATATGAGAGTAGCCTGATGTTAAAAGCTTTGTTTCTAAGTGTATGCTTTGTCGTTTCAGGTTTTCTCCTTTCCCAGCTGTCCCTTCCCTTCCCCTTCCTTTTTTCCCTCGCCTAATGGCTCAAATACTCTGTGTATATACAACTAGAGTGTTTGTGACGTTTGGTGGTGGACCATTATATACTACAACCTGATTCTGTGGAGCAAATCTGGACAGGCTGAGCAGTGCTGGTTGGATCGCCTCAAATGCACCCCACTCCCTAAGGAGGTTGTGAAGAACTTGGGTGTGTGATTTGATAATGGCTTGACTTTCGACAAACAAATGAAAGCCGTCGCAGGGGTCTGCTTCGGGCTTTTGCGAGGCCTGAGACTGTTGCTGGGTTTCTTCTATTCCAAGGTGCGCCAGACCATTGTCCAGGCGTCCATTCTGTCCAGATTGGACTATGGTAATTCCCTCTTCTCGGGCGCAAATAAGGCGAGCATCAAGCGCCTGCAGAGGGTCCAGAACCCGGCAGCATGGCTTCTGGTCGCACTGCCTACATCCTGCTCGGTGGCGCATGTGCTCCCTAAACTCCACTGGCTGCATGTCGAAAAGCGCATTCAGTTTAAGGCGCTATGTATTTCACATAAGATCTTGACACACCAGGCCCCATTAGGGCTACTTCATTTGCTGGAGCCCTATGTGCCTGGGCGCTCGTTGAGATCTGCTGATCTTGCGCTGGTCCGCGTCCCTCGAGTCTGGAGAGCGAGAGCCAGGGGACGCTCTTTACGCTATCTGGCTACAAAACTTTGGAACTCATTCCCGGCTTCCATTAGAGGCACTCTGAACCATCTGGCATTTCGAAAAGCCTTTTCCTACTCTTGCTATTTAATATCTATGTTGCACTCTCAGGGTTCTGTCTCCGGTTTTTGGTTGCGCGGGGACGCCTCATCGCTGAGGCAGCCAAGCGCATTACAAATCCAAAATAATAATTCTCATTTTAACTCCCATAGTATACTTTGTTCCTCTATAGAGAAAGATTACTGAACCAAATTGCGCCAACCTTGTCATGTAACTAGATGTTATGTCTGCCGTGGATTTTTAATAACTTTAGTGTCATTCGATGAATCTGCCCTGAACTAAAAAAAAAAAAAATCACTCCCTTTGGCTCATTTATGGTATGTTTGACACTGCTCCATCAATTTCCTCTGTTAATTACTGTAGTAATCTTTACTCTCTGATACAGAAAAAATGGCTGAACAGAATCGCACTAGTTTTAGCAGAAAATTAGAACTTCACTCAGAAAGCATGTTTTTCATTACTTGGTGTAAACCCATTCAGTCATTTTTGAGAAATGTGTATGTGGGAAATCTGCCTTTTCTGCCTGACCCCCACCCCCAAATTTTAAATTTTTTTGCTGAACCCTATATTTGTTAGCTGCATAACTGTTCACTTTACCCATGCTAACTGGTAGTTTAGATCATGTGCTCTCCCTTGATACATAGTTGAATTTGCATAACTCTAATAGCCATTTTTACCTTACCTAGTATACGATACAGAGTGTACCCAGGGCCTGTCAGTATAATGCCACAAGTGGACTGCAGAACCTATTGTGCCATCCACTGCGGTGCAGTGTAAAGATGATTTCATGCCTAGAAATGTAGACTGACTGGAGCAATTTATAAACTGCAAGTCAACTTGTCAAAATACATGTAAGGAAATCTCATTAGTATTGCTGCTCGTGACGGATCGGCTCCCTGCAGACTCCCGCCTGTGTTGCCTTGCCCTGAAGGGCCAGAACCCTGCAGCATCACAGCACCTAATTTGCCTTCTATCCTTCCTTCCTTGCGTGTCGGATTGGGTGCACAAGGGTTTCTGGGAATAATTGTTCCAGCATATGGGTGTCCTCACAACACATCATGGCCTCCTAAGGCAATTTCATTTATTGTGGTTGCCCGTTTTGATTTATCTGTTATCACATTTTTTTCCATGAATCTAAGTGAGTTATGTTGCATCGCAATTGTCTTTTTTTTGATTGCTTGCTCACTGGACTCCGTGGATTTTCCACCTTCTCCAGGTCCTGTTCTTATCTTCTTGGTCTTAGTCTTGCTGCTTGCCCTGGAGAGCTGAAATGATTTGTTTGTGGTCTCCCAGTTACATTCTGGCATCTGGGTTTGTTTCTGGTAATAGTAGGTTATTCTTTCACTTGAAGAAGACCCTACACCTGAAGCCAAGAAGACCACTTTGACAGATATAAACCTTAGTTTTATATATTAATAGGTAACCCTAAGTGGACCTTATAGCTCCTAAGGCAGGGTGCATGGAGTTTGCAAGTAGGACGTGTAGACATTTAATGGTAAACATGTCCTTACAATGACAACCCCCCCCCCAAAAGCTATTTTCAGTGTGCCAAGACTGGCTGTTCCATAGAGAATCATTGAGATGCACTATTACATTTGATAATACTATCTATGGCTCAGAAACACCTCTCATTCCTGAAGTCTTTGTAATATCTGTAAAACTCATATTTACTAGTGAAGTGTGATTTGTAATAAATGTTAAGGAAAATGTTCTTTTAGAAAGTTACCCTTTCCCTGCCTAAAGCCTTTGGAGGATAAGTTGCATTAGCCTCAAGCGATTGCTGCCTTCTGAGTGCTTTAGCCCTGAAAGAGGTGTGAAAACTGCTTCCAGAGCAGAAACAAATGCCTGGGTGTGGGGTGGTGTTTCTCGTCCTCTGGAAGGATGCCCATTTGGGCAGTGCCCAAGAACTTAACTAGCTTCAAAGGGGCCTCCCCTTTCACAAGCAGATGCAGGTTGATACATGGACTAACCTCGTCTTTTGTCCCCCCCGGTCAGGCATACTCTAATTGCAGTGGGGAAACAAACTGGCCCTAGAACTTTTTTTTTTTTCTTTTTTTTGGTGGTTTTCCTCATATACCATTGTGGGAATTCTTAAAGGGAGAACTGGGCATCACCTTCCGATTGGTTAACCTGTTCCAGCCCTGATGTTATGGACCAAGATCGTCAGGGTAGTGCCCGATCCCTCAAGTTTCCACTGCTTTCCCAATCCACTCCCGTTCGCACCGTAGCTGGCACCCTGTGTTACTTGGGAGATAAGGGAACCGACTGGGCCCAGGAAAAATCATAGGAAGACCTTTCACCTTACACCGTTCACCTATCTTGCCAAGCGACTAAGGCCGCTCAGATTGTAACAAAACTTGTGGGGTCGCATGCAATGTCAGACTTACTGGTGAGAATAATATGCTATAAACAGTTCGAAAAAATAGGAGGGGCTGGGTCTTTCCATGCTCTACATATTTCACGCCTCGCAAGAAGGATAACATAAAAAATAAGTCTTGTGGCGGGATCATTCACATTGTAGCCAGGGCACAAACCAAACAGAATAGTTCTAGTAGTGATTTCTAATGGTATCTGAAGGACGTTTTTCAAAAAGTCCTGAACCTTGACCCAGTAATTTCTTATCTCTGAACAGACAACAAACATGTGAACATCGTCTGCGGCGGGGTGTCTACATCTTGGGCAGTAATATTCTAAGTTGGAAAATTTAACTAATTTTTTTGGGGTTATATATGCCCTGTACATAGTATAAAAGTGGTTTCGCTTAAATGTGGCGGGCTTAACCATTGCCTGCAGAGTCGTGAAAGAGTCAGTCCATAGGACCTCAGTGATTTCGCTGTCTGGATTGGATACATTGTCCTAGAGTTTTAATAACTCTGATTCTGTGATGTTCTCCGCAGCTAACATAGCTGTATACCAGTACGAGATTTGATTTTTCCACCTCCCCCTCCTAAATATTAGATCGAACTTTGGATTGGGTTTATTAAGGTTCCATTGCCTCGTTGACCACTATCCGGACAACTGGTAATATTTAAATCTGGTAAGTGTTCCCCTAGTCAGACTAGATAAGGCCTCCCAGTTTAAAAGCTGTGAATCTTCCTGGAGGTCTCCCCAGCATTCTAGCCCTGCTGTCCTCAGCGGGCCAGATAGTTGGTTGTCGAGACAAGTCGGCGTTCCGGGGGAGTCCCATATAGGGGCCTGTGCTGTGTAGTAGGGAATATCTAACCTCTGCCTAATAAATACCCAATTTCTTAAGGTTGCCCCTAGCGTCTTAAGTCTGACTTTTTAAAAAAACTTTGGGTCCTCAAACTTAAAAAGACAATAGGCTTCACCATGTGGTATGTCTTGCAATAGTGCTTTAAATAGTAGGCCTAGAGACGATGGATCTATTTTACCTGCCAGTGGTCTAACATTTTTTAAGTGAAAAGCATGGCAGTAAACAAGTAGATCGGGAAAGGCCAGCCCTCCTGTTTTTAAAGTTCTCCTGAGCTTTTTCCAGCCTATTCGCGGAGATTTTGAGTTCCAGATGAATGATCCAAGTCTCCCTTGCAGCTTTTTAATGGATGGAGTGTGGAATGATAAGGGAATAGAATTAAATAGGAACGTAATTTTTGGGAGGATGATCATCTTGATTAAATTAACTCTCCCAAAGATGTTAAGGGAGAGAGATGACCATATTAGGAGGAGGGCACAAACATCCTTTGAGACTCTATCTAGGTTTATTTTTGTTATGTCTTCAATTTTTTGGGCCAGATGTACCCCGAGATATCTCATTTTGTTCTTGGCTTCCACTGTCCCAGCTTCTTGGTTCCACTCCATGATTTCAGTTTTATCTCTATTGATGGAGTAACCCGAGACCTCTCCGAACTCGTCGGCTACATCAAATAATCTAGGGAGGGCCTCTGCGGGGTTAGAATTAAACATAAGTAAATCGTCAGCTTATAATGCAAATTTTAACTCCAAATCAGAGATCTTGAAGGGTTGAAATATCAAATCAGATCTCAGCAAACAAACAAAGGGCTCAATATATAAATTAAACAACAAAGGCGATAGGGGGCATCCCTACCTGGTCCCACGTGCAATAGCTACCCAATTAGAGAGGGAACCATTGATTAAGATTTTAGCACGCAGTGAGCAATATAAAGACCTTATAGCTGTTATAAAATTGCTCGGAAAACCAAAAGCAGCCAGGGCCTTCCACAGATACAGCCAATCTACTTGGCCACATGCCAAACTGGCCCTAGAACTGATTAGAAGTGACCACGGAGGAGGGGTTGCTCATTTCCATTTCCAATCCTTTAGGGTGGGCTCACAGGCGAGAAGGGTTTTATCATCTTGGATTTAGGGAGAGGGGAGGACTATGGGACTGTTTACAGTAGGGCCCACAGGAAATGCTGCATAATTGGATATTGCAACACCTGTGAACCTTTACCTTGTTGGTTAGGGAGGAGCTAGCCAGGAATCATATGCACCTACAAGCTGGTAGGGATAAATGTGGCATCCCCTGTACCTCTCTATAGAGCACCTTTTTGGCCTGTGGAAGATCAGAAGTAGATTGAACTGCTATATATGACGCAAGAGAAGTCCTAAAAGACTGTGCCTGCTTACTCTTGTACCCAGAACAAAAAGAGGAGTCCAAGGTTCATACAGCTACAGGGATAAAACAAGCTTCAAGAGGATTTTTCCTGGACGTACCCAGCTGACATTACTAAAAGTCTAAAAATGTTTAACTTATCTAAAACATATCTACACATGAAGTGTGAAAAACCCACCCAAAATACATAAAAAATGCATTTGAACTAAGGTACACATAAAAGATGCATTGGTGCTGTACGCATTTAAGCAATGTTTCATTCTAAGCATATATGTTGATATTTCAAAGCTAAATTAAGGAATCATGAAAATATACATTTATGAATTGGATCGTAAATACAGAAGAAAAAAGGCCAAAACTATTTAATTTCAGATTACATAAACTGTTTGTATGTGGACAAGGTCAAATATTGTCTCTGGAAGTATTCAAAGAATTCTTGTTCTCTATGAATAGTTCTACTTTAAGCAGATTACTTTGTGTCAAAAAATGAAAAATACAAATTTAGGAAAAAAAAGTTAATCATAGGAAAAGTTCTTTGTTGTTTAAAAAGGAAGGTCAAATTGAAAGTCTCTGAGAAAACTGTGTGCCAAAATCAAAAGTCAGTGTTAGGGCTTGGAGAAAACATTACATCTTCTAAGACTGTAAAAAAGTTGTCTACCATCGTAGGTGAAAGTTGGATTACTGCGTTTAGAAGATTAACCGCACATAGATGTGAACCATCGCCGTCAGCAGTGGTTGCATTAGCAATTTTCAAATTGGATGGTACCTGTGTGCCTGTAGTTTCCTCTCGTACCACAGCATCAGCATTTTGCATCTGTGGGATCTCAATGAATGCCGTCATCAGAATTGGTAGCCGCTTGGAACAACACTGTGAATGGGCCATTACTGGGTCCAGCAAAGTATCAACATCTATTGGCATGACTGATGGGAGTGTTAGACAGATGTCGCATTCTTCTCCGCATAACAGGCAGCGCAGAACAGGTAAGATGCAATCTTGCCAAATTGGTCTGAATGACAGAAACCATGTGGTATTTAATTCTCGTAAACAAATCAATCCCAAAATTTGGACGATGCGCTCACAACACTTCATCTCCAATAGAGTTCTCTCTATGGTGCTTGGAGTGGCGCTGGTGATTTGGCTTGCCATATCATAGCAGGAGGAGCAAAAATAGTATCGCCGCAACAAGTCCCAAAAGGAGAGGCAGCCCGCCAAACACAGAGTGCACGAAGTTTGGAAATATTCCTAGGACTGCTTCAAAAGGTGCTAATGGTCCAGAAAATACAGTCTTAAATACATGTACAATACCGCTCGTATCAGGCATGTTTAAGATATGACTTAACATTTCTGAGAAATGTATAGGGCAGTTTGTAGTTAAGAGGGCATGTATCTCGGCAGAAGTCCTTGCGACTTGCAGATCATAGGTCTCTTTGGCCGAGGTCAGTGGCACAGTTTTTTGCAAAAGACTGGCTTTCATTCTACTTAAAGTATCAATTCATAAAGAAGAGATGTTCAGTGAAGGCCATAAAGGTGACTCCCTTTCTGTCTTGGTTTTAGGAAACAATACTTGCATACGGCAGGTGACCCTGGCTGACACAGTTACTAGATATGGTATGCCTTGCAACATGCCACAGCAGCTGTGATTGCTCAACATGAGGTAACTTCCATTTGAAAGTTGTCCAAAAATTGGAGCAATCACCGCAGCTGGTGAACCTTGCAGGTGGCAGGACAGATTGTTAAAGGAACCATTGCAGGCCCTGTGTAAGTTTATACCCTGACAAAGGAGAGAACCGCTTAGCGTGTTTTCACAGTTTTTACCACTAAGAAACACTCCCCTTCCCCCACTCCAACATCTGTGTGTGTATGGTAATGCCCAGGATGACTTGATGTATTCTTTACCCAACCTTTCATATGTGCCTGCTGGTATGTGTTTTAGGCAATATTGAAAATGGAAAATTGTAACAGGCAGAGTGATTGTCCCATGTATAATCTATTCAGTAGCTGGCTTTTCTGCTACCGTAAATGGCAATCTTTCCAGTTTTTCAATGCTCAGCACCGTATAGCCTGCTCCCCTCTGTGCCAATTTGATCTGTTTATCAGTGAGATTGAATTCTGAAAACAGTGACATAGTATTGATTAAACGCCAAGTCACATAGCCGGAATGAAGTTTTTGCAACGCCCAGCCTAATAGCATGATAGAACGTATTTGCAACTGACCATGTTGCAACATGACCAAGTCCTGTTCCATGATGTCTATGGCAGAAGACACTATGCTGTCCAATGAATATATCCTGGACGACAGAGTTGTTAACCCATTGTCAACCACAGAGAGAGGTTTCTCTAAATTAATACGATCAATTTCTGTATTCTTTATGCAGTCTCTGCTTGTGTAATCTTCCATGCTTCATTATAAGCAGCATAGATATCGGCATATTTAAAACGTTTATGACGCGATTTTCTTGGTCCTAGCATAATATCCCTAAGATCAGCGCCATCTTTAAGTAAAGATAAGTGTTGCTTTAATCCTTAAGTATAGATATTTGTAGCCAATCAAGGCAGAGTTTCCATACACTGTATGTTGTTACTATTCCTGGATGCTGTCTCTGAACGTGTCTTGGGTCTGGCCTATTGAATGTGAAACCCTGTGTTTTGTTCAGGAATCTATCTTGACAGTTGTTTGTGTCTGTGGGCCAGATCAACTATTTATTCCAATCTGGATCTGTTCTGTTATGAAGCAAAATAGTATGTACGTCGACCTCCCCCTCTGAAGTGTTACTGCTATCAGGTGTAGGTGTAGGTATGGACGCATTGTCAAGTCTTTATCTTGGCTAACACAATGCAAGACGTCTGTTGGACAGTGTCATTCAAAAACATAATTTGCTCAGGGATGAGACAGGCTCTAAACAAAGCTTCTATCCCCTGCACCTGCCAATCTTTTGTGCCCCAGACAGTTTTCGTCTCAATGTTGTCTCTCTAAAAGTCGAAACCTTGTTTAGACATTTGAGCATAAAAGGCTGCAGAGTAAATCTGTTTGGTATTTGTCAACATACTTTTCATGCCTGTCTTGTTTATATTCTTAAAGTAAAATGATTCTGGATTGGATAAATTGATCCCTGATAAGTACAGAATTTTTCTTGCAAATGTTTTTGAGCTACCCTTTGGTGGCGTAGGACAATGTTCCCATTGGTTATACATTAATACATTTCTAGGATTTGTAGATTTGTGCAAGAAATGATGGCCATAATAATTATAACAATACATTTATCCATAGTCTGATGACCCTACTAAATATTCATGATTTGTGAACACTGCAGACATTTCTAAGTCTGACATCATATTATTAACAGTCTTGAAGTCCCAATCATCAGAAAAAGTACTAGATGAAACAAAGTCACTTAATGAAATCGTGCAATCTTCAACAGCAAAAATGACAAAAATGTCATAATTCGTTTTGTCCCAAGCTATACACCCAGGTATAGGAACGGCTGTGATGTTCACTGATGACAAGTCTCTTTGTTCACAATGGGATGATTTGTGTAGCTTGAGTAGTAAGTTGACGTTCTTACTTGCTGTGTACATTTTGACATATCTTCCATTTATCAGCATTCTCAGAGTTATTGCTAAAGTCAACCAAAGTAGAAGAAAAAGCACACCCAACACAATCCAAAGTTCAGTCCATGGTGAAACCAGATAAGTCTTTTCCACGTGATGAAAAAGGTCCATTGCTTGTTCTTTCAAAGTTATTTTTGCTGGCGTTGTTTCAGGTTCGCTGGGATCCTCAGAAACGTATCAAAGTTAATGAAATAGCCAGAGGCAGTCCTGTCAATAGTTGGGATTGCATCGGGATTCGTTGAAATCGCTGGAACCACATGATCACTTGTTACGTTTGTGTAAACAGATGCTACTTTATTGTAGACAGGTATTTCTTGACGAACTGTTATTTGGGTTTCAAGAGATACAACTTCCATAGCTTTATTGCATAGTCCTTCATTTCGCATTGCAGATTCCTCAAAGGTGCTGAGTCTCTCAGTTTGAACCTCTTGGATAGTAGCTAGATAAGTAATTCTGCTACATTGGCGGAGTCCACTTGGTTAACTGCTTAGTATCGGCAACATGATGTGGGTTGACCAGGTCGATGGACACAACCCTGTTCTCTTTTTTACCAGCAAGGGGCATCAGTAATACTGTTCTTGATCTGTGGATTTCTAGGACAGGTACTGGTTGTCTGTAAGAAGGCCCAAATTCCTTCTTGTCCGCGATCTTTTCTCTGACTAGATGCCCAAGCTTTGGGATCCAGACAGGCCTTGCTGGGACGGTTGGTTTTTCTTCAGTGGTGGTTGGCTTCAGGAACGCGTTGCTTTGTTTCGTTCTTATTTCGTTTAATTCCTGTAAAACTTCCACACGGTCTTTGATATCAAATGGTTTTTGGTCTACAGTAACAGATGCAGTATGCCAACGGTGGACTCCAAGTGCCGCACCAACCCCTGATTATTTCTGTAGGTATCTGAAGAGTACTTATAAACTGTTAGTGTGCAAACATAACTCCTGCACCCACCGTTGCAGGGTACAACCCATGAAAATGGGAAGAAAGTCACTGACGATAATGGAGTTGTGCACTACCAGGATATCCAAGCAGTAATAATGAAGCTCAATCAGTTCCTTCGTTGCAAAAGTCTTTAATGATATAAATCCGAAGTGTAAAAACCACAGCCAAGCAACAGCCAACGCGTTTCGTTCTTAGAACTTCGTCCGGGCAGTCAGTAAAGTTGAACAGTAATCCTCTCGATCTGTCATGCCTTAAACATCGTGGAGTAAAATGGTCTTTCAGAGACGTGCGCCACCATAGTAAGGGCCACGTTATAGAGCTGTCCGTCAAGCGTCTCGACGAGGTGCCGGGTATCGGAGATACTTCATTATTACTTCATTATTACTGCTTGGATATCCTGGTAGTGCACAACTCCATTATCGTCAGTGGTTTTTGGTCTACCACTGAAGTCTGACAATCAAAGTCCACTACCAACATTCTGGTACCAAAAAGGACTTCATATGGAGTGATACCCCCTAGAGAACTTCTTGGCAGATTGTTAAGACTACTTTTAGTACTACTTATTAGATGTTTGACCCACCCGTCACCCGAACCTAATACCCTAGCTGTTACAGATTGCTCTCCACTACCGAATTTCCCTCAGGATGAAATGGACTAGAGTACCGCAATGTAATGTACAATTTGGCAATGGTCTCATTGTAAGCTCAGGAGCTAAACGCAGGACCCTGGTCGGAATGTAGCGTGCCAACTGCGTATGTGCCTCTAAAGACTGGTAACTCTTTTAGAACAGTTTGAGCGTCAGCCGAGCGCTGAGGCCACATCCAAATGATTCTTCAATATGAATCCACTGCGACCATAATATATTTATAGTTACCATCCCTCTGTAAGGGACCGCAGTGGTCCAGGTAAGCGCAAGCTAACAGTTTACCTGAAATTAACAGGGGCGTCTGCGCAGGACGTTTCATAGTAGAGACTTTAATCTTTTGGCATATTTCACATTCCAAACACAGTCTCTGGTTTGTTTCCTCATGCGCGGCCACCAGTATCTCTGTTTTAATAATGATACTGTGGTGGAAACACCTGCATGTGCAGAGGCGAGTCCTTCATGTGCTGCTAAGATTAGGCCTAATCTATGTTCCATGTTTGGAATTACTCTATCCCCCACTCCAGGGATTTGAGCAAATGGAAAATTGTTCGTATCAGTTATATATGAGTATTTGAGTGGAAGCCCTTTAGGTAACGCTGCACCGCTGCCTTTGCTTGTGGCATTGACAGCTAGCATTATTTCACCATCTATTTTCGTTTTTGAACAAGTGATTGCAGCTACGAAAGCCGTTTGCACAGCTGCCTCCGCGGCTTCATCAGCCAATGAATTCCCTTTAACGTGAACGCCATCACGTTGATGACTCAGCGTATGTATCACATGAGTCTTTTGTAGTCCTTGTTGTGACTGAACTACTTGTTCCCAAAACACTTTATGCTTGATTGTGCCACCTTTTGCATCTTTGAAACCGTTTTGAATCCAGTTTTGCAAGTATTCAGTGTAAGATTGAACACAATTATACGAATCACACACTATGAGTGTGGGGAATTCGCAATCTGTATTTTCAAGTGCCATCTTGAAGGCTTGTAGTTCAGCTCGCTGAGCTGCACAATCGCCTAGAGATTGAGTTTTAGTGACCATTGGTCGGAATTTACCATCGCGCGAACGACCTATAACGATCGCGCACGCATCGCGCGAACGACCTATAACGATTGCGCACACCGCACTATAGGCCAGGTTCAGCTGATCCGTCAGTATAAATTATACATTCATACTGTTCAAGAGGCAGAATTTCAGTAGGCAGAGGACATTCATGTTCGTATTGTAAAAATGCTTGTGTTTTCAAGTAAGGGTCAAAAACGTATTCAACGTCTGTTGCAGCAAGAGAATTAACCCATTATATCCATTCGGTATGCTCGCTTTTGTCACTGCTTCTAAGGCAGATACAGAAGTTACGATCATTATGCATTTTTCTTGTGCCAGGGCTCTTTCTTTTTCTACTGCAGTTTGAACAGCTGTCAGAATGTTTTCTGTAGAAGTGAATTTAATTTCTGCTTGTGTATACAAATGTGATTTGTAAGCTGTTGGTACTTTTTCACCTTTGTTAAAAGTTAAGTACGTGAATCCGCATTGTACTGGAATGATTCAGATCACTAAGTTGCGTACGTTTCCGCATGTTTGCAAATGTTTAGTTGCTAACATATCTGTTCGAAATGAACGCAACATTTCTGTGTGTTTTTGTGTCCAATTAACTGTTTTAAAATCAGGTTTGATTAATTCGTAGAGAGATTTTACCCTTTCTGCGTAGTTTAGATTGTATGTTCTTCCAAAATTCAGGAAACCTAAAATCGACTACGTTTTTCAGCGTTTTTGGAGGTTGGAGCAGCGCACACTTTTCTAAAAAGTTGGCTGCCAGGCTTTTGCCTTCACTTGATAACTCATACCCTAGAAGTAGGACGTGGAGATGAGCAGTTCTTGATTTCTTGAAATTGAATTTGTACCCTTCATAGGCGAATCCAAGTCCAATGGTGTTTACCCTGTTTAAGTGCCTATCCAAGTTATCGTCTGTCAGATAGATGTCATCGACATATGACAGTGCTTCATCATCATACGTTTGTAGTAACTCTGTTACCCTCGCTGAGAATAACCCAGGACTATTCTTGAATCCCTGAGGGAGATGACAGAAGTGACACTGTGTCCCCATAATTGAGAAAGCTGTCAAATACCTACTTTCTGGTGCAATGTTTTGACAGAAGAAACCGTTAGAATTATCTAATGTTGTTGTATGTTTCTTGCGCAAAATGTTATTCATTAATGCTGTACTGTGTGGGTTCTGCACTGCAAATGTTTTGCAACACAAATTTAGATGTCTGTAATCCAATGCTAGATGATATGTATTGCCTGGTTTAGATACAGGAAACAAAGGATTGTTCATTGACGAGGTGCATGCTTCGATCACCCCCTGATATTCAAGTTGATCTAATATCTCCCTGACCTATTTGTTAGCTTCTTGCTTAACTGGGTACTGCCTTTGTGCAGTTGGTTGAATTTTTAGTTGGATTTTATGGTTAGGAGAGTCTTCATCCCATCCTACATGATTTTTGTATAATGCTGGAGCTTGGGCGACTGCCCATTTCCTGGCATAAGTATATTTTAAATGAATTGGAATATGGTTAGAGAAGGCTGGCATAATGATGTCCTCGCCATGTGGGCACTCCCTGACAAATTGTGGTGCCCAGTCTTGTTCAGCTAGAAGAATGTCATAACCCTTAGAAAGTTGCTCCCAAAAGAGTGCTCTCACTTTTCTTGGTATATCTCCCTCCATCCTGAGTGTTATTCCATATAACCTATGTGGAGAACTAACCCTGGTATCTGCAGTTTCAACTTGAATAAATTCATTCAAGTTGACTGTCTTCAGATGATCCTTCAGGTTCTAGCGAACTATGGTGACGTCTACTGCGCTGTCCAACATTGTCTGAGCCCATTCTCCGTTCTTGAGTTGTGTCCTCAAGATCCTTTGCTTGTCTGATTTTTAGACCTGCTACCTTCTTTTTGGTGAATTGAGGTATCTTGCTTTTCTGAACGTGTTGATAGTCTTTGGACTTCGCGCGTTCTTCTTTGTTTTCTGACCGTCCTCTTCTTTCGGATTTCTGTGACGAAGTCGGAAGGGTACGAGAGGAACGTGTATCAGTGTCTTGATATCTGTCAGGTTTTCCCAAATTATCCCTTTCCTGAGGTTATATATCCTTTCAGACGGCTCCTTTTGTGGAGACCTACCTTTGGAGTGAGAATGCTTCTCTTAGAAGTTTGTTTAGTGTTTTCTTACTTCTTTTTAGAAGGAGTAGGAGTGTCTTTAGTAAAGACCTTTTCAGGACTTTCAGACAGTTGGGGTTTCACTGTATAATTCTATTACATTTTGTATATTACTGTAATTGTTCGTCTGACATTGTTTCAATGTCAGGGTCAGGTATGTAGCCGGCCAGAGCCAACCATGTTGCTACTGGTCTACCTAGAGGACCGAGCCTGGTCATGTGATTTAAGTGTTAGGGCGCCTTTAAACAAGAGCTCATGCTCCTGGTATGTGAGTGGAATACCAATATCCTCGAAAGGAATGTATTCCTCTGGTGGTTCACCTTCTTTGTAGAAGTGAAACACATGTGTTACTGGATTTGCTTCAGGGAAGTCTATACATGATTAGAATACCTCTGTCTGCTGATATTCATGTGCCTCTATCACAAAAACTGCCCTACCACCTCTTGATGATAGGCCATGTTTTATACATTTTATAGTGATGGCTTTTCTTAAATTTAGAGGTATGGCTATAGCATCCTCGTCGGTTTCTTGGAAACCTGTGATGTTGAAAGCTGCATCGGTTGGATCAGTGTTCGATGTTGTTGCCGTTATTCGAAATTTTGTTGACTGAAAGTTTGCAGAACAAGTTTAAAGGAAACAAAGATAAGGTGCACAATATTTTGGAACACTGTATCCTTCAACGTTGAACAAACCAAAAACGCATACATAGGAGTTTCGTCCTACTCAGCTATGGCAGATATTTTCCTTTTACCCACTCCAGACCTCTATTGGAGTATTTTACAGGGAAAAAGTGTCCCTGAGAAAAGCACAACTGTGTTACTTTAGTATCTAGCGTTAAATTAGCGCCTTACCAAACCGTTGGGCGCCACGTAGTGTAGTTCCTATATTCCCAATAGGTTTTGCGCATTGGAAGAATACACACTATAGATTTGACATAGGACTGAGGTCAGTATGTCTCTATCGGATATATTAAACTTAATTGTGTGTGCCGACTAACTCAGAGGTCACTAGAAACTTTCTCAAATAAACAAGAAGGGATTTGTTTCTGACAACTGCATAAACATAAATGAAACAACAGGAGAGAAAGGGTTTTATTAAGACCACTCTTTTACCCCTTCCAAATAAATGTATTGCAATCAACATAAGAGTGTCAAACAAATGAAAATGAGCAACAAAGGATGAAACACAAAACCAGTTGTGCAAGTAGACAGTGTAGAAATTTACACCGAACTCTTAGTCGGTGTAAATTTCTACACTGTCTACTTGCACAACTGGTTTTGTGTTTCATCCTTTGCTGTTCATTTTCATTTGTTTGACACTCTTATGTTGATTGCAAAAACTGCATAAACATGACAACTTTGTTTCCCTAGAACTGGAACAAATATCTTCAGAGTCGTGGAAACAATAGATAACTATTTTACTCAGTCAATCGTGCATGCTTCGTTTCTACAGAGTTGCAGAGAAATAGTGAGATGGCGTTTTCAATAAAAGGATTTATTGAACAGTCTTCTTTCTCATGCAAGAGATGTGAAATGCTACACAGAATGCAAAGTATAATGCTTACAGCAAGAATAGTATTATAAAATAATACTGTAATAGCATTGCCTTTTGCTATGACATGTAAAAATACATACATAAATAACAAAGGCTAAAATACTCAACTGGTGCTTCTAAAATACGCCTACAGAATACAGAATACCTAGCACTTTATTATTATTATGTCTGACAATTATAGATAAATTGTTTTTAACAGATAAAAGGAGGGTTTATTTGTGAATTAGATTATAATAGTAAATTAATGAAGATGTTATATTGATATTTGTTTTTGTTGTTTCCTCAGTGGTTTTAATTTGGAAAAGAGACAATCTATCATTCTGTCTTGAGAAAGGTGGAGTGTATCAAGCCATAACACTGAACGCGACAACACAAATATATTTAAATTAAATTTGAGGAACTATTAGGGTGTCATCATTTGTTGATATGAGCTTGACCCAATGTATAGATTCTAATCAGATTAGTTACGTAGGATGTTTCTGAAGTAATGCACTTTTAATCTTTGTCTCTTTTTATAAGCTTTTACTTTTGCATTGGTCTTTCGATGTATGATGCATGTTTATGAAATTATTTTTATTATCCTGTGTTTTTAATTGTTGGTTTGACCGAATAATAAACTGTATTTGTACTTATAAAGATTTATTTTGATAAGATTTTTTGAGTTGTATAATCATGGGACTTTCTGATGTTTGATGCTGGTGTGTATGAAGTGTGGATGAGATTAGGACATCCATTAGTATCATGTTTCACACTGCTCCATCAAGTGCTGGCAAAGAAAAAGGAGAATTACCAAAACATCAATTTCCTCTGTTAATTACTGTAGTAATCTTTACTCTATGATACAGAAAAAATGGCTGAACAGAACGGCATAGTTTTAGCAGAAAGTTAGAACTTTACTCGGAAAGTATGTTTTTCATTACTTGGTGTAAACCCATTCAGTCATTTTTGAGAAATGTGTATGTGGGAAATCTGCATTTTCTGCCTGACCCCCACCCCCAAATTTTACTAATATTTGCTGAACCCTATATTTGTTGGCAGTATAACTGTTCACCTTACCCTTGCTAACCAGTAGCATAGATCATGTGCTCTCCCTTGATACGTAATTGAAGTTGCATAACCCTAATAGCCATTTTTAACTTACCTAGTATACGATACTAAGTGTACCCTGGGCCTGTAAGTATAATGCCACAAGTGGACTTCAGAACCTATTGTGCCATCCACTGCAGTGCAGTGTAAAGATGACTTCAGGCCTAGAAATGTAGCCTGACTGGAGCAATTTATAAACTGCAAGTCAACTTGTCAAAATACATGTAAGGAAATCTCCTTAGTATTGCTGCTCATGACGGATCGGCTCCCTGCAGACTCCTGCCTGTGTTGCCTTGCCCTGATGGGCCAGAATCCTGCACCGTCACAGCCCCTCATTTGCCTTTTAGCCTTCCTTCTTTGTGTATCGGATTGGATGGACAAGGGATTCTGGGAATAGTCGTTCTAGCATATGGGTGTCCTCACAACACACCATGGCCTCCTAAGGCAATTTCATTTATTGTGGTTGCCCGTTTTGATTTATATGTTATCACATTTTTTTCCATGAATCTAAGTGAGTTCTGTTGCATCGCAATTGTCTTTTCTTGATTGCTTGCTGACTGGACTCCGTATATTTTTCACCTTCTCCAGGTCCTGTTTCTTATCTTCTTTGTCTTAGTCTTGCTGCTTGCCCTGGAGAGCTGAAAGGATTTGTTTGTGGTCTTCCCGTAAAATTCTGGCAACTGGGTTTGTTTCTGGTAATAGTAGGTCATTCTTGCCCTTGAAGAAGACCCTACACCTGGAGCCAAGAAGACCTGCTATGGACAATATACTTCTTTGACAGATATAAACCTTAGTTTGATGTATTAATAGGTAACCGTAAGTGGACGTTATAGCCTGTAAGGCAGAGTGCATGGAATTCGCAAGTAGGACGTGTAGTCATTTAATGTTAAACATGTCCTTACAATGACAAACCCCCAAAAGCTAGTTTCAGTGTGCCAAGACTGGCTGCTCCGTAGAGAATCATTGGGATGCACCTTTACATTTGATAATTTTACATTTGCCACTCGAGGCTGAGGATTGTGATTTGCTGTCGGTTGCTGCCCTGCTTCCTGGGAGACGCTGCCAGCACAGATTGGAAAGGGACTAAACAGACTGGGAGACCGCTTCTTTTCTACGGGACTGCGAGGACCAGGAAGCCAAGCGCCCGAGACACGGGCCGCACCTGTGTCCTCTTCCCGCCACGACACGCCCACCATCACTATATAGCTCCTCGCGGCCCCCGCGCTCGAGGCTGAGGATTGTGATTTGCTGTCGGTTGCTGCCCTGCTTCCTGGGAGACGCTGCCTGCACAGATTGGAAAGGGACTAAACAGACTGGGAGACCGCTTCTTTTCTACGGGACTGCGAGGACTAGGTAGCCAAGTGCCCGAGACACCGGCCGCACCTGGGTCCTCTTCCCGCGACAACACGCCCACCAGCACTATATAGCGCCTTGTGGCCCCCGCTGCGCGGGAACCGCTCGAGGCTGAGGATTGTGATTTGCTATCGGTTGCTGCCCTGCTTCCTGGGAGACGCTGCCTGCACAGATTGGAAAGGAACTAAACAGACTGGGAGACCGCTTCTTTTCTACGGGACTGCGAGGACCAGGTAGCCAAGCGCCCGAGACACCGGCTGCACCTGGGTCCTCTTCCCGCCACAACACGCCCACCAGCACTATATAGCACCTCGCGGAGGCTGAGGATTGTGATTTGCTGTCGGTTGCTGCCCTGCTTCCTGGGAGACAATGCCTGCACAGATTGGAAAGGAACTAAACAGACTGGGAGACCGCTTCTTTTCTACGGGACTGCGAGGACCAGGTAGCCAAGCGCCCGAGACACCGGCCGCACCTGGGTCCTCTTCCCGCCATGACACGCCCACCAGCACCATATAGCGCCTCGCGGACCCCTCTCCGCGGGAGCCGCTCGAGGCTGAGGATTGTGATTTGCTGTTGGTTGCTGCCCTGCTTCCTGGGAGACGCTGCCTGCACAGATTGGAAAGGGACTAAACAGACTGGGAGACCGCTTCTTTTCTACGGGACTGCGAGGATACGGTAGCCAAGCGCCCGAGACACCAGCCGCACCTGGGTCCTCTTTCCGCCACAACACGCCCACCAGCACTATATAGTGCCTCGTGGCCCACGCTGCGCGGGGGCCGCTCGAGGCTGAGGATCGTGATTTGCTGTCGGTTGCTGCCCTGCTTCCTGGGAGACGCTGCCTGCACAGATTGGAAAGGGACTAAACAGACTGGGAGACCGCTTCTTTTCTACGGGACTGTGAGGACTAGGTAGCCAAGTGCCCGATACACCGGCCGCACCTGGGTCCTCTTCCCGCGACAACACGCCCACCAGCACTATATAGCGCCTCGTGGCCCCCGCTGCGCGGGTGCCGCTCGAGGCTGAGGATTGTGATTTGCTGTCGGTTGCTGCCCTGCTTCCTGGGAGACGCTGCCTGCACAGATTGGAAAGGGACTAAACAGACTGGGAGACCGCTTCTTTTCTACGGGACTGCGAGGACCAGGTAGCCAAGCGCCCGAGACACCGGCCGCACCTGGGTCCTCTTCCCGCCACAACACGCACACCAGCACTATATAGCACCTCGCGGCCCCACTGCGGATGGCCCGCTCGAGGCTGAGGATTGTGATTTGCTGTCGGTTGCTGCCCTGCTTCCTGGAAGACAATGCCTGCACAGATTGGAAAGGGACTAAACAGACTGGGAGACCGCTTCTTTTATACCGGACTGCGAGTACCAGGTAGCCAAGCGCCCGAGACACCGGCCGCACCTGGGTCCTCTTCCCGCCACGACACGCCCACCAGCACTATATAGCGCCTCGCGCCCCCCGCTCCGCGGGAGCCGCTCGAGGCTGAGGATTGTGATTTGCTGTCGGTCGATGCCCTGCTTCCTGGGAGACGCTGCCTGCACAGATTGGAAAGGGACTAAACAGACTGGGAGACCGCTTCTTTTCTACGGGACTGAGAGGACCAGGTAGCCAAGCGCCCGAGACACCGGCCGCACCTGGGTCCTCTTCCCGCCACGACACGTCCACCAGTACTATATAGCGCCTCGCGGCCCCCGCTCCGCGGGAGCCGCTCAAGGCTGAGGATTGTGATTTGCTGTCGGTCGCTGCCCTGCTTCCTGGGAGACGCTGCCTGCACAGATTGGAAAGGGACTAAACAGACTGGGAGACCGCTTCTTTTCTACGGGGCTGAGAGGACCAGGCAGCCAAGCGCCCGAGACTCCAGCCGCACCTGGGTCCTCTTCCCGCCACGACACGCCCACCAGCACTATATAGAGCCTCGCTCCCCCGCTCCACGGGTGCCGCTCGAGGCTGAGGATTGTGATTTGCTGTCGGTTGCTGCCCTGTTTCCTGGGAGACGCTGCCTGCACAGATTGGAAAGGGACTAAACAGACTGGGAGACCGCTTCTTTTCTACGGGACTGCGAGGACCAGGTAGCCAAGCGCCCGAGACACCGGCCGCACCTGGGTCCTCTTCCCGCCACAACACGCCCGCCAGCACTCCCTATTTAGTCATATCCATAAACGCGAACGCGGGACGAGCGCAGGCGGGCGCCGGGTGAAGCCCGGCAAAGGGCAGGCCGTCTGAGGCCGTCCGAGGTTGACCGAGGCTGGGCTGGGCCCCCCCTCTTTGTCCCCTACCCTTGAGATCTAAATTCACCTATTCCATCTATCTTTCAAGCATTTTGACCCCGTTAGTGCTACCTCATTTCATTCACCAAGATTAACTGTACCTGGCAAATTTGAGAATGTCTTTGAAGCCTGGCAACGGTGGTAAAACTCACCTGGGAGGGAAGGTAAGAGGTACCTTGGATGCCTTTTTATCTAAGGCGGTCTCGAACCTGGACCACAAAATTTCTGTTGTCGAGTCCCGCTTGTCCTTTGAGCTGCAACAAAATAAGCGTTCCTCACTAGGCCCATTAACACAGATACCCTCTCCTCCCATACATAGCTCTCAGAGGACAGGGCCTCTTTCATTGAGGGATACTAGCATTCCCCTGCTCTTTCAGGATAATTCTCCACCTCTGTCCCAAGTGCCATTAAGGAGCTCTAATCATGACGTCTTTAAATTTGGATCCGTACTTGGACTTCTCCTTAGAGGAACCCTCCCTGCTACAGATGCCTAACGCGACCCCTGCAAATAAAAAGAGCATACCCACACAAAAACCAGCTAGGCCAGTTTTAATACCGAAAAGGAAGAGGGGGAAATGTACATTGGGGCAGACGAACCAAAGCACCCAGACTAGGCTCAAGCCCGCTAACCGATCTTCCTAAAGAAACACAACAGAAACATTCACCCCTACCAAAGCCAAAACCAAAGCCCCAGGTAACGCAAAATTTGCTTAAAAATCAATCTTTTGAACCATTCTCGAACCACTGCACAGTGAAAGAAATAGAACATCTAGTAAGATCCCTACTGCTCCCAGTTTTAGAGAGGGTAAACAGGTTAGGCGACCAACTGAACAACTTAGTGGTAGAAACTACCCTTAATTCACAACTTCTAAAAGGACTGGTAGCCATCAATGTGAACACAAACACTAGCGAACACCAAACAACAAAAAAGGCTATCACAAAGGATACTCCATCCGGCACCAATACACCAACTGGGAACGTAAGACCTCGCAAAGATTTTTTACCTGATCAAAATAAAACCAGTGAGATAACTGAGAAAGTGGCCATACCCTCTACTATTCCATTTAACAGCTACACATCAGGAATTTGTCCTTTAGACACCACGGCCGCCGACATAGATAAGCCCCAACCCCCAATCAAATCCACGAGATCTAAAGGATGCCACATTGATTTACCACCAGAGGCAGTCCCGTATGTAGTAGTCCTAACCGGCATCCCAGAACTCACAGAAGGAATGAAGGAAGGCTATTCTGAGCTAAAAAATAAAGCCATTTACTGGCTCAGACAAAATAGGCCTCTGCCCCCCCCCCCATATAGATGGAGAGATAGTGTTTGTTAGAAGATTAGCATGGGTAGGATCTAGACCTAAAGACATCCCTGGGGATGTAATTATTATTAATTTTAGAGATCGAAGTGTGGTTCAACACATTGCCGATTGGTTTCAGAGTCAGGGGTGTAGTAGCATAGCGTCCTGAACCCTGACCTATTTCTATCCCGAGGCACTGATTGTTCCCCGCGGTCAGTGTGGCGTCCCCAGGTTCCATAGAGATAACTCCCACCCTTTCCACTCATTGAATGGGATTCAACGGCGTCCCACCTACCCAATCTTTGGGAACGCTGAAGGGCCATTAACACGCTTGAGAGAGACAGCCCAGTTAGGTCTTAAGTTACCATATTGGCGTCCTTTTCCAACAAACCGATAAGATGCTCTCTCGGACTTAAATTATCTGGATTGACCCCAGAGAAGCATTTCAGCATATAATTTGGAAAGATCATGTCCACCAATGTTAATAAATTCCAGTCAGTGCGGGAGGTTTAGATCTGATTTAGCGACAGGGGAGCTTTCGGTCTCATCCTCCCCCACAGGTAAACTGTCATCACACAATGATCAACCAGTTACTCTGGCAGCCAGGGACGACCCATCTTTAGTCCTCCAGAACGTGTCTGTACCTTATCCATCACACACATCAAAAGAAAAGCAAGGAAAATCTGTCCCATTAATCGATTCCCCTAAACAAAGAGATCTTACTTATAGCTTTCTTTCTTGGAACGTGGCTGGCCTAGCCGATAAAGTGATCTACCAACATTGGTTAGATGTTGTTACCGTGCACAACATTATTTGCCTGCAGGAAACATGGTCTCTGGAGGCACATCACATTAGCGGCTACCAAACCTTTCATACTCCAGCAGTCCCAAGTCCGCAAGGCCGTAATAAGGGGTGTCTGTGCACTTTCGTCTCCACCACCAGAGGAATGAAAGTTAATACGTTTCTGGCGACCGAGTACTATCAGATACTGAGGTTAAGACTGGGCCCTTCCCATAACGCGATAATATAAAATTTTTACAATAATATACCATCAGACATGAGGGAGCCTACACTTAATAAACTTTTGTCGACCTTAATCTCCCTATATGATCACTTGGTAGGAGAAAATGTCATGTTCTGGGTGGGAGATTTTAACTGTACGATCTGTCCTCACGATGTGATGGGTTTGTGCGTCCTATCCGAGCACGAGGAAGATTCCCCTACCCACTTCAATCACACAAAACTCGGTTCTATCCTTAACAATATACTCTTTTATTTTAATTTAATTTTCATAAATGAGACTTGTAGACCGAGTATACCATTTCAACCTACATTCAATGGGAGGGGGTGCAATACCATAATAGATTTTACATTAATTTCCGCATCACTTGCTGGGCTGGTAGTAACCTGGGAAATGGGTCAGGCCCCCCACTCTGATCACTACCCCATAGTTTTTAGCATTAAAATTAAAATATTGACAGGCAGGGCCGTGGCCAATATGCTATACACCCCAGAGTTAAGATTAGCCTCAAAAAATGGTTACACAATCAAATGGGAGAAGGTGGAGCCTTTGGGCTTCTTGAAAAAATTAGTTGCTCTAAACACCGAAGATATAACAATCTGTCTAACACAAGAAGAGGCTCCAGAAAGAGTAATGAACTCCTTCTCCAAGATACAAGCCACAGCAAAATCCCTATTGACAAGAAAACATCGGAAGGGGGCCTAAAATCCCCATAGGTAGTTTGACAGCAAGTGCACTAAAGCACTAACACATCTTAAAAAGGCATTGCAGACAACTCCAAAAAACTCTGATTTAATTCGTATAGCAAGAAAATCATATAAAAGTACAATAAAAATGAGAAAAGCCACCCTAAAAAATAAGGTATGGGCAACCTTGATAGACACATCGTCTAAAAGAGATAACACGGCCTTCTGGAAGGTGGTAAAAGACCCCTTCTTACAAACTAAAGAGGTCGACCTCATTGATATTGCAATCACAGGTGATCTCTGGGTTGCTCATTTCAAACAGTTGTACGGTAGATCTACTTCCTGTAATAACGGAACTGCTCCCATTGATGGGGTCAATAACCCCCTGGATGGTCACCACCCTAGCCCTTTCCCACTAACTTTAACTTTCAGCTGTCAGGAAGTTATCAAAGGCATAAAGGATAGTTCGTCGGGCAAGGCACCGGGCCCGGACGGCGTGCCAATAGATGCCTACAAGGCTGAGATAGATCTATGGGCCCCAATGATCACCAATGTTTTAAACAAAGCAAATCAACATGGCTTCATATCCACCTGGTCTGACGCAATAGTTATACCTATTTACAAAAAGGGCAATAGGAACGACCCTACTTGCTACCGGCCAATCTCATTGTTGGATGCACTGGCAAAGGTGGTAGGCCGAATTATCTTAAATAGGATACAGACCTGGGGGGAGGAAAAACCAATCTTTTCCAACTTGCAATACGGCTTCAGCCCAGGAAAGGGAACTATGGAACAATGTATAAATTTGGCCCTCCTAATCTCAAAATACACTCAGGCAAAGAGCGGGAACCTTTTTATTTCTTTTATAGATTTAAGTTCTGCGTTTGACTGTGTCGATCACGAATTCCTATGGTCAACACTCAGCGACATGGGGATCGACAGTCAAATTTTAACATACATCAAGGAACTTTAGAGAGGCGCAGGCGCAAGGGTGAGGTTTGGCCGCAGGGGGGAGTGCTCAGACAAATTCCCCATAGAAAGGGGTGTTAGGCAGGGGTGCATTCTGGTACCCTTGCCATTCACCTTATGCATCAATTCTATTGGACTATATCTTAGGTACTTCCAGCACGATTACCCCACAATTAAAGGGACCCCCATTCCATTACTATTATACGCCGATGATGCAGCATTAATGTCAAGGACCAGACTTGGGCTACAGAGGACCGTAGACAAATTTAACATCTATATGAAGCTCCGTGGTCTAAGAATAAACATATCTAAAACCTACACAATGGTCTGTGGGAATGGCAGAAAAAGGGCCCCCTGTCCAATTTTCCGCGAAGATAAGAGAATTGAAATTACTGATAGATTCTCTTACTTAGGGGTGAATTTCGACAGGAGAAGTTCTTGGCAACCAGTGGTTAATGCAAGGCAACTAGCTTTTCTACGCTCCATCGGCGCTCTGAGAAACTTTGCCAGTAAACTGGGGGGGAAGCCAGCTAAAGTGTTAATTTATATCTACAAAGTCAAGTGCGTCTCAACCGCCACTTACGGTGCTGGTTTATGGGGCATTGAAAAAGCACAGGCGATACAAAGCTGTGAAAATCAGTTCCTTACCTACCTACTGGGGGTGCCCAAAACCACATCCACGTATATGTTGCACATAGAAGCAGGTCTCTCTTACATAACAGATACCATTAGGATTTCCCCGATGCTCCTCTGGCATAAGGTTTGGGTCACTCCAGAAACTTCTCTTAATAGAGACCTAATAACTGACTGCCTTTCCCTAGATGGAGCTTTTAAAATCAAATGGCTACAATCTGTGGGAAATATGTTCAAGGAGATTGGCCATTTGGAATTTTTCCTAAGACCAAGCACTATGGAGATGGTTTCAAGAGGTCAGCTCAAAAAGATGGCCCTGGTGCACTTTGCCACTTCTAGGTGGAACATCGAAAAAGAAAAACACACTACTCTTAGATACCAGCAAATCACTGTCCACGAAGGGCTACAAAAATATTTAACATTAGTTAGCAGCCCCTACGCCCGCATGTTGCTTACCCGCTTTAGGTTAGATAACTTCTTTCGATTGGTGACATTCCCTGATTGTACCAATTGGTCCATGTCAAAGCTTGTATATCCTCGCGATGATATTTCCCATCAATCAAACATACATTGTGTGCTATTTTGTAAATATTATCAGGCACCACGCAGGGCGTACTTACTACCTATTCTTAAGACATGGGGGATCCGAACCTGCAAGCTAGCCTTCCTTAAATTGCAACGGCTGGAAGAAGATTATGTTATTCACGCACTGAACTGTTTTTTAAAACTAGTGGTAAGGTTTCATAACACTATGAGCTGAGTGCATTTTACTTGATGTGAAATATTGGATTTTCTACTGGTAAAATTAACTATCTTGAATTGGACTTGCTTTATCATAAGATGTATTTTGTAATAAGTGTTTTTAACATGTACGCTTTTATGATTTTGAATCACTGAATCGAATAAAGCAAATTTTTGATTTTTGATTTAATACTATCTATTGCTAGGAAACACCTAGAAATCTCATTCTTGGGGTCTTTGTAATATCTGTAAAACTCATAGTTACTAGTGAAGTGTGATTTGTATTAAATGTTAAGGAAGATGTTCTTTTAGAAAGTTACCCTTTTCCTGCCTAAAGCCTCTGGAGGATACGTTGCATTAGCCTCAAGCGGTTGCTGCCCTCTGAGTGCTTTAGCCCTGAATGAGGTGGAAACTGCTTCCAGAGCAGAAACAAATGCCTGGGTGTGGGGTGGTGTTTCTCGTCCTCTGGCAGGATGCCCATTTGGGCAGTGCCCAAGAACTTAACTAACTTCAAAGGGGCCTCGCCTTTCACAAGCAGATGCAGGTTGATACCGGGACTAACCTCGCCTTTTGTCCCCCCGGTCAGGCATACTCAAATTGCAGTGGGGAAACAAACTGGCCCTAGAACTGATTAGAAGTGACCACGGAGGAGGGGTTGCTCATTTCTATTTCCAATCCTTTAGGGTGGGCTCACAGCGGAGAAGGGTTTCATCATCTTGGATTTAGGGAGGGGGAGCACTGTGGGACTGCTTGCAGTGGGACCCACAGGAAATGCTGCATAATTTGGTATTGCAACACCTGTGAACCTTTACCTTGTTGGTTAGGGAGGAGCTAGCCAGGAATCACATGCACCTACAAGCTGGTAGGTATAAATGTGGCATCCCCTGTACCCTCTATCGAGCACCTTTTCGGTCTGTGGAAGATCATAAGTGGATTGGACTGCTATCTATAACGTGAGAGAAGTCCTAAAAGACTGTGCCTGCTTACTCTTGTACCCAGAACAAAAAAGATGAGTCCAAGGTTCATACAGTTACAGGGATAAAACAAGCTTCAAGAGGATTTTTCCTGGACATACCCAGCTGATCAGTGGGATCTAGACCTGGACGGGGCCCTGCTGTTGCCCTCTATTTTATACCCTGTGAGTCTCTATTGCCTCACATGAATATTCCACTCTGGTGGATTTGAAGTTAAAGGACTATGCCAGAAGGTAACATTTGTTAGCAGGAACAACCTGGTGCTCAATTGTGGTTAGCCTCAAATTCATATAGGTTCTAGTCTATTGTGACCATTGACTATCATTGGTACTTTTTGCTTGTTGGTGCTATTTCAACGTAAACCTTTAAAAATTGATTTTTCTGGTTTGCCTTTTGGACTTTCGCCATTTTGGTGTCATTTTGATTAATAAAGTTTACTCTATTGTTCTAATTAGGTTAGTGATATCTTTTTATTGGATTGCATTTTGACTTTATTACTGTTTTGATACTGCATAAATAGTTTACAAATTGCTTGAAGTTAAGTCTATCTCTGCTGTGCCATATCTATCAGGAGTTTGAGCTCAGGTTAATTTAGTGACTTTTAGGTTTCACCCTGACGTGGGTGTGATTATTTCTTGAAGTAGGTAGTCATCCACTCCAAATTATAATCCAATTTCTTACATTGATTTTACAAATTGAAAGTGGTATCTGCACTGTTATGTACCGCAGGACTCCTGTAGGACCTCAGCGGTACCAGAATTGTAATAAATACTCAACTACTGTACCTTACCATCTGACTGGCACACTGCAACATCTCGACAAGATGTTGCAGTGCCCATTGCCGACCCAGGGACTCTCCAACTTTGCTTGCTCCAATAAACTGATTTTCACCTCAATGATTGTTCGAAGGCGGGACTATCCTCATAGAGCTGACTGTCACCCAACAGAATGCGAAGGTTAATGACCTAAATAGTTTTTAATGATTCAATTTTTTTTTTAAATAAATAAATAAATATATAAAGGCACGGTATTGCGAAAGATGATTGGCTTCAATACCAGGTCTAATAATCAAAACAAGAAGTATAATGCTGGATGATAGGCTAACTAATAATTCCATTATCCTTTGAAATGCTTGGTAGTGCCACTCAAGTGCTATATTTCAGGCTTTTACATTTTCAGGCCTTGGGAGAATCTTCTGTCAATTCCTTGTTCTACTGACCAATAAATATTTAAAAGTGGGACAAACACTTGCCTCTAAATATGCATCGTGTGAACTGTAGTGGAATGTAGTGAACAAGTGAGCAAGCTTGTCTGATCTACAGTGATGTGCAGATTCTCTTTGAGGGTAAGAGATTGTGTAGTGTGTACATACCTGCATGGAAATATTTTCTCTGTGAATGAATTCTGTTAAAAAAAAAATATATATATATGAATTCTGTTGGGCCTTATTCCCATACAGAGTTTTGAATCTCTGAATGTGCTATCTATGCCTTTACAGATATACAACTACTACCTTGTTTAACAAAGCTCCCAGTCAAACATAAATGTTCCCTCCTTGTTTCAGAATATATAGCCTTGCAAGTATGATATTCACATCCATTGTGTGAAAGCGGTTGCAAATTGTCCCCAACCTTTACTGAATCCATTCTGTCTTTGCGAGCCGACCTATGTACTAATAGGTCAGTTCACAAAAACTTATTGAGTAATGGGTCGCAATTCAACTTAACCCAGAAATATTAATGAATTAGTTAGTAAATCTTTACCCACATAATTAGCATCCATCACAGAAATGGTGGCGTGCTTAGGTGAGCAGACCATCATGTCTGTTAAAAACGAATGGAGACAGCACCAGGGATGAAGTCACAGGTACCAATAGGATATTTGCAAGTTTCTTTTGTTCTTCTTTGTGTTAAAACAACAGGACAATAGCCAACGCATTTCGTTCCATATGTAGGAACTTCATCAGGGCAGAGAGAATCTTGTATAGATCACGTCCCACTTTGAGTATCAGGGCCATAGTCAACCCCTCGATATGACAGTGTAGGGTCTGATTCCAACGGGAGCGTGTAAGTGACCCTAAATAATGTCAATGCCGTATTTACATTGAAGTCAATTAACTGCGGTGGTTCCCACCAAGATATCTAGCAGGAATTCAGCACAATTAGAAGGATCAGAGAAAGAGGCGTCCAACCAAACAGATTTGTAACTGTTTAAATGTCTTCACACCCAGAGATAATGAAGTTGTTAACAAGTACCATCTGACAGCTGTCTTCTGGAATAGTAGTAGGTACAACAGGGCTAGTCGCAATGATGAGCAGCTGCCCGCCACTCCCCAGAATGAGTGAAGTTGTAATATACTTCAACCGTGCAATCACAGATGCCTTGTATCTCGGCGGCCATAAATACGCCCAAACCTGCAGTAGAAAGGAGCATCATGTTTGTGACTGCTTTTAAATACAGCAACTTTTAAAATGCCACCCGTTTTCTTTAAAAACAGAATATGTTTACAAAACAAAAAACAAACGTGTAACAAACATTTTTTCAGGGCAGGCAGTGGTCCATGAGACCACTGATTATTCTTGATAAGTATGTGTTTCAACATTCACAAAGGGGAAAGAGTCCCATGCAGATTTCTTACAACTCATTATCATTGAGTAGTCAGTACTTTAACATGATTTGGTATTTAGAAGTGTTGCCCTAAACACTCCCCTACCAAATACCGAATTGGTATATAGTTGCAAACCGAAATTGCAATTTTATAAAGTGTTATTACTTTGCAATTTGGGCATCTTACATACCAAAATCCTTTTTTTGTGATCCAAATTGAGTGGATTGGGCCATTTGAAAATGCAAAAAGGCTTCGTACACCTGGCCCCTGTTGTCCAGGGGCGTAACACAGGCCCCCTGCAGTCCCCGTGGTGCGCGGGGCCCTCAACCTCCAGGGGCCCCCCTCAGCACCACACTTCTGCTGGAGAGAGGTTGTGTCCGGAGGGGCCCCTCTACGCACCCTGCAGGGGGGGCCCTCAAGTTTAGTTATGCCACTGCTGGAGTCTACAGATTCTCCCTATTTTAGAGAATCTGTACACTAATTGCTAGGAAATGATACATTTGACCTGTCTTTTTTCCCTTTCTTTCTTTTCTTTTCCAAAAATCTATGTGGGGAAAAGGATAGCATACTGTGAACTTCTCACATGTCTGAACACTTAAACCAGGGCATTCGTATGAATGTTTAAAGTGCAGATAAATGTGGTAAATTCAGCAACACAAATACTTTAAAATATCCTTCGAGTTAACCTGAGAATGTCTTAACCAATCCCCTTATTGTTGTGATTTACAAAGGCTGAAGATTAAGCATACTTTACAAAACTTCTGTAATTAATTCATAGAAGTTATTCACGTGGCAAGAATTGCCTACGTTTGTATCCCGTTTTTGTAACTTCTTCCATGCACAAACCACATTTGGTGAAACTGCTAAGAGTTAGTCTGTATGCTTTCAATACACACATTCACCTCAAAACCATGGACATCATCAATTATCTGTATATTTGAAGAATTCTGCAAAGGTTTTATTTAGATTTGTATCATTTTGGTCCAGGATAGGCCACATCAGAATTAAAAGGCTGAAAAGGAAAGTGCCTCCCAGGTTCCTTGAAGTAAGAATTCCTCCAGTAATTTTGTGACCAACCAGAGATGGTCAGCTTAGAACGTAAACAACACAGAGAGGTGATGGCTTCTTTACATTATACTAATGTCATTCATTCTTCTAGATTACTGTCCTTAGTTAGAGTTTGGTTGGTGGAATACTCCTCACAAACATGGTGGATGTTTAGTCCCCTGTATTTCAAGTGAAATTTAGATTATGAGCCCGATTTCTAACTTAGTGGTACAGCTGTTTATTCGGTTGTATGACGATACTCAGGATGCCATTACTTCGCATGCTTTTAGTGCGATGTTTTTACATAGCAAATGCCTTTACTTCGCATAATTTTAATTAGCATTCAATTACTACACAAATGCATTAATAAGATATTAATTAACTTTTACTTCGCATAACCTTTCTACGCATACCACTACTTGATGATCATACACCTACCCCTGTCCGTCCCCTACACTGTAACTCTATCCTACACTACCCCCTTACACTACCCTACACTACACAAACACTACAACACGGCCCCCAGCACGACCCAACCCCTACCCCAAGTCCTACCCCTACACTGTAACACTACCCTACACGACCCCCTGACACTACACTAAACCCTAAAACACTACCCTACACTACACAAACACTACAACACTACCCTAAACTCTAAAACTCTAGCCCCAGCACGACCCTACCCCTACCCCAAGTCCTTCCCCTACACTGTAACACTACCCTACACGACCCCCTGACACTACACTTAACCCTAAAACACTACCCTACAGTACACTAACTCTACAACACTACCCTAAACCCTAAAACACAACCACAAACCCTAACCTTACACTACCTAAACACTACCCTCTACACTACCCTACACCCAAATACAGTACCCTAACCCCACAACACTACCCTAAACCCTAACCTTACACTACCTAAACACTATCCTCTACACTACCATACACCCAAATACACTACCCTACACTACACTAACCCCACAACACTACCCTAAACCCTTTCCTTTCACTACCTAAAAACTACCCTCTACACTACCCTACACCCAAATACACTACCCTACACTAACCCCACAACACTACCCTAAACCCAAACCTTACACTACCTAAACACTATCCTCTACACTACCCTACACCCAAATACACTACCCTACACTACAGTAACCCCACAACCCTACCCTAAACCCTAAAACACTACTCTAAACACTAACCTTACACTACCTAAAAACTACCCTCTACACTACCCTACACCCAAATACACTACCCTACACTACACTAACCCTACAACCCTACCCAACACCCTAAAACACTTCCTTAAACACTAACCTTACAATACCTAAACACCAACTTCTACCCTACCCTATACCAAAATACACGACTCTACACTACACCTACACAACCGTCCCTACTCCCAAACACTACCCTGCACGACACCACCCTAAATCAGTACAACCCTACACAAGTACACAACCCTGCACTCACCTACACAGCCCCTACACAGCCCCACTTACCAGACCCCCCAGGATATAGCGGCATGGATTCGCAAATTTAGCGGCACAAATATGGAAATTTAGCGGCACAAATATGGAAATTTAGCGGCATTTTAGCGGCACTTTATTTTACTCATAAGCCTTCATTTTCAGCCTTAAATCAATGGAAACTGTTTTCGCAGAGTATTCCACTTTGATTAGGCAATCTGGAATATGGAATAGAGGAAGCAGCCCACAGGTGAAGGCTGTTATCCCTTGGAATTGCAATTCTTCATCTGCCAGTTGGGCTAAACAGAAGTGTGACGTCTAAAATTTTGTGTCACATTTTGTGATGTCAATTACTGTGAGGTCATGGGTCTTGATGCCACTTCCTGTGATGCGACGTGCCATGTCGCGCTCAATGATGTCACTCAATGTGATGTCACGCGCTATGCTGCCTAATTTGGTTAGACCCCCCACTTCTGTTTTTTAGGACCTGTGCCCTCCTAAGAAGTGAAATAAAGACAAAACAAGACAACAGGCCTCCTCCATCCATGTACCCAGAATCGGGGAGAACATCCCTGTCTCCATCAGGGCCGCCCCAGCGCGGATGCAATGCAGGGATTGAGTGACAGGCACTCGCCCACACCTGACCCCCCCCTGCATGTCTGGTTTCTGCCCCCAAAGCTCTCCTGCCTCTGAAGTCATGGCTCCTGCCTGGGATCTGAGGGGCAGGCGCAGAGTACAAATGATGCGGAAATTAGTCCTGTTCCTAGGGAGGGCCGTTAGAAGCCCCGCTGCGAGTCTAGACTGCGGACGGGGCCCCCCGTGCAACTCATGACACCCATAACGAGGCGCTTCACAGGTCGTAACCAGGGGGCCCGGCCTGGAAAGGATAAAGAGAATGCGGCCCCCCCCTTCCAGCCATAAAAGAAAAATATGCCCCTAATGGGAGGACCAAGGGGGTTGGCTTCTCGTGCAATGACACACCCTTAATGTTTCATATTCACCTTCAAGGTATTACTCAAAGGTCGTTCCTTGCCTAAAGGGTTTAAGGTCACATGCATTCACTTTCTGTCATGTTACCTGTTCATAATACTCTTCATGATTCTCCACTTCTGGTGATGCAATCTGTTCTCCCCTCTTTGTCGGAGTCAAAGGCCATGTGATATTCCTTCTGGTGGCCCTAAGTAGATGTTTCTCAATTAACTCTGCTACTTAGAGTCCATTTCATCTATGACTATGCATGAATGTAATTGACATTGACAAGCACCCTTTTAGTTAAAGCTTTTTTATACGATCGTACTTTTTTTTGCACATTGACATTCAAAGTGCTTGATCTACCGTCTCTGTTATTGTTTTAAATATTTCCTCTTGTTTTTCAGTTTTGATTAAATGTGCCTGAATGCTATAATTGTACTTTGAGCCTCACTGCTGTACCACGAACTGGCATGAAATTAGTAATTTCCTGTAATAAGCAGATATGCTGGAGAGTAGTTCAGCGTGTATACGGGTTTTAAGCATCCTTTTCCTTCTTTTCAATCAGACTTTTTTCAGAGTCGCATTTGGCGTGTAATAGATATTGTCCTGTTTATAGTCAGGTCTGTTGGATTTCAAAATAGAGGTCCTGCATAATTGAATTTTTAATCGGAGCTATTGAGGGAAGGGACATGTCTACCTTTTTCAGCCATATCCAGTTGAGGTTGGAAACTGAGAAGTAAGCTTTAGCTGTAAAAGTGTGGCTGTCGTTGTGAATTATTTACCGCTCCGTGTCTGCCGCGCTTACATTGCCCAAGGAAGCAGTGCCCCCAAAACCACCATAAGCCCCTGACACCTGCCAGAGCCGAGGATAACAGGCGGGGGCGTGAAAAACAAAGCCTCATTAACAAGTGAAAGGTCTTTTAATGACCTGTGAAGTACTCGGGTGCGGCGCGGCTGGCAGCTAAAAAACTGACTGTCTGTGTGTGTCCCAGGAAGCTGCTGACACACACGAGTGGGGGGGGGGGGGGGGGGGCGCGCGCACAGCCAATAAAAGGCATTGTTTGTTTTGCTGTCTCCCGGTAGAGACACTTTTTTGTGAATATCGCGGCCAATATGGCTATTATCGCGGCCATCGCGGTAATCTGCCGATTTCGCGATTTTTTCGTGAATCGCAAAATCACGATAAACTGGAAGGTCTGACTTACCTCTTTCCACGCGTGGTTCCAATCTTCTCCCCCTTCCTGCTTCCTCCGGCTTCCTACATCCTCCGCAGCAGCAGCAGACCCAGGGAGCAAATGGCCGTCGCAGCGACATCCAAAAACGGCGTCCGCCCAATACGCATGCATTGTAAGTACGCATGGGATGTAACAGCAAGCGTACTAAAGGTGACGCGTTGTTACATCGCATGTATACTAACTCTTGCGTAGTAACGGTGCACGAAGAAAAGTCCGCGCAGTAACGGATTGTCATATGGATACTTCGTTACATATATTGCGTTAAGTTAGCATGAGTGCATTACATGTTTAAACAGCCTTTTTTCCTTCGGCTTCAGTTTTGCACACGACACATACTTGTTGTTGTCGCCTTCACCCTAGAAGCGGTGAGGTGGTTTATTTGAGAATAATATGTTATTTTCTATGCTATCAGCTTTGCCTGGTACACTTGGTACAACTGTCTGCACACTGAGAGCTGCACACTCTAAAATTAACCTAACACAAGGTTGCTGGGAGGCTTGATCCTCGCACCACATTAGACATAACACAAATAATGTTGATGCCAACATTTTGGGCTCTACGCGGGTTTAAGATAGAGTTACACGGAATGAAAACAGACACTTGGTGCTGCGCATGAAGAGAGCTGGTAGCTGTTGATGTGAACTGCTCCTACTGACATTGAGAGGTATGGGGCCGCCCTGCTAAAGCCCAAATGAGACCTTCTTAGATATAATATAATATGCTAGATAGGGTGCGCGAAATATAGGTGATATAGATTTCTATAGAAATTGCATTATAACATGCTAGCACCTTTTGCTTACTATGGATTAGTGACTATGCTGCTGACTCTGATTTTTATAATCTGCATTTTGGTATTATACAAGATACTGCGTTTGAGAACTTTGCATTGAATAATAAATATTTCAAACTTGCACTTGTGTTCTTTGACTCTCAGTTTTGGTTTGAAATGATTATATAACGAAAGAGTGTTCATGTGTTCCACGACTCCTGAGGTATTCTAAAGATCATGTTCTGGTTTGTCTAAGACATGGATCATTCCATAATGATCCATGAGACACTGTAGCTAGCTAGGTAAGGAGATTTCTGACACTGAGATGAGTTTTTGGATCATCCTAACTCACTGAGGTTCTAGATCTCTATGCACAGTTCTGTGGGAGAACGGAAACCCTGCTACATGGCGCCCAACGGATTGGTTGGCCGTATTTCATGACACTCGAGTAGTATATAATTCAAACCATAACACCTTCATTCCCGTTTCCGGTAAACGGTGGTGTCGGAAAAACCTACCTATTTTTGAAATAGGTCTTTTCAAGCTTGAATTTTTCTATAAACGGTTTCTTTGAATTACTACCCAGTTGTGCTACAAACTGTTCTTTGTCTCTTTACACTTCCTGTGCTAACATGGCCGTGGAAATTGCGCAGCATAGCCGAGTCGCGGTTCGCGACCACTTGCGGGCATATAATGTACCTGCGGAAGGCTTGGCTGTGGTTCTAGTGGTGAGTGCGGAACATGCGTACCCGTACGAATTGTTTTATTCCTGGGTGACATTTCCGGAAATGGACGCTAATTCGGGTGTCTATCATTCATACACTGCCTCGGCTGTACCGGCGGCTTATGCTCCGTACAGGGCACTGGAAGTACCTATCGATGCTTGGCAGCACGGAGTTTGGTTTGGTGGCGTCCTACCCCATTCTTTAACGGCTCCGAGGTTAGGTCCTTTATCCATTCCGGGCACAAATTGGCCCGCTTTGGGTGGATTTACTCCTCATCCTAATCGCACCACTTGTAGTGTAGCTGACCTGCGGCGTCTTCATGAGGTCGCGGTTGGAGTGATTAGAGCGCTTGTTCATTACATTGGTCGTAATATTCATGGCGCAGCCCCCGCAGGTGCGCAGCTTCGGGCAGAACAGGCTGGTTTGAAAATCAGTCCTGTCTTGGTGAATTCCGTTATGGGCAGAAAGCCAGACAATAAGGATGATTTTCCTTACTGGCTTGCCGAGAAATTCGACCAGCTGGAGGCTGTGTTTCCTAATACGACTCCGAGTGAAAAACACCGGATTCTTACGCTTAGTTTACCGAAAGATTTAGCCCCGGAACTTGCTGACTGTGAGACATGGGGTAAGACTTTTGCAGCGGTTTACTCGAGGTGCGTTGGCACACCGTCAGTGTCGAACCTGTCTGCGATCCTCAAACGTGTTCAGGATGATCACGGACCTGAGTCGGCGGTTGAGTTGGGTATGCGCCTGAACGGTTCATTTGAGACAGTTTGCGGTATTATCCTTGCCAATGTAAAAGGGGATGCAGTGAACTTTCAGGTGGCCAATGGTCTAGCGTTAATTCCCGATGCCGAGAAACCCCGTCAGCTGGCAAGAATTATTGTGGCGGCTTATAAAACGGTTGGTCGCAATTCTAAGGGTGCAAAGGTTTTTCTTGAAAAAGAAAAGAAGCAGCCCCAGGGACAGTCTTCGGAAACAGTTGGACAGCCCAAGTCCAAAAAACAAAATTGGCCTAAAAAGCAGAATCAGGGTAAGCAACAACAACAACAGACACAGGTTTCGAGTCCGGCGCCTTCACAACCTGCGCAGTCAGAGCGAGTTTATGAATTGCGCGATCGCGCTACGATTAAATCGCCTGACAGATATCAGGCATCTGACCAACGCTCTCCTCGTTCCTTTCAGGACTCATCGGCTCCATCAACCGGTGGTGGAGGGGGCGGCAGGGGCAGGGGTGGCCAGCAAGGACGTGGCCAGCCCCGCACGCGAAGTGAAGGGGATCAGCGGGACGACTCTACGCCTAAGAGACCGCAGTTTGCCAAGAAGAAAGTCGCTGCCTTAACGGCGCATCGATATGCCCCAGATAGTGAGAACGCGGCTTCGGAATCTGACGTGGGCTCTGACCTTGCTGGACAGCGCGGCGGAGATTACCATAGTGAGAGAGGCCCTCCGTCCACTGTTGAAGGTGACAGCGACTGAGACTTTTATTGTGATTGAAACAGCAGATACGCATGTTGCTCCCCCTGAAAGACTTTTTGAAATTGTCCTGTTAATTGAAGGTGACATGCAGCGAACTGTAAAAGGGGTATTTTGGGAGAATCTTTCGGATACGTATGACATTTTGCTTTCGGAGGCTGACTGGCCCCCACCTTTTGTTCTCGCAGCTCCGCGAGGGGAGGAGGTAATCCTCCCCAGTTTCGCGCACACTGTGCCGAGAGTGGAAGCGCTGCATTTTGCAGAAGAGTGGGCTCTGGCGCTTGCGCCGGCTGTGTACCGAAATCAGTGTGGCTGGGATAAATTGTCCCCTAGCCATGAGATTCCGTTACGGTCACAGCCGCAGCCACAACCCCAGTATCCCATACGGCGTGAAGCTAAAGCTTCGGTCGCGGCTATCCTTGAACAATTGGAATATCAAGGTGTAATTGAAACGTGTGTGTCACCGATGAATAATCCCCTTTTTACTGTTAACAAGCCGGACGGTTCATATCGTCTGGTTTTGGATTACCGGCATTTGAACTCGCATTGCCGTAACTGTGCAGTACAGAATACTCACGGCTCTGCCCTAGTGAATAGTCTTGAGCGTAAACGGTTCAAAACCACGCTTGACATTTCCAATGGTTTTTATGCACATAGATTAGATGGTCTAAGTTCCCAATGGACCAGTTTTACATGCGGCGGCGTACAAAAAATGTTTAAACGACTCCCAATGGGATATAAAAATAGTCCTGGAGTGTTTTCCACCCGCATAGTCTCTCTTTTGGAGAGTTTCGATCCAGTTGCATGTTCGTATGTGGATGACATTTATCTCACAGACGACGAACTTTGGGTGCATCTGTGTCGTGTAAACAGCATAATTTGTAACTTTGCAGACATGGGTTACAAGTTTAACTTTGCAAAATCACACATTGCGGAGTACACAGTGTTGTTTCTGGGTTATGAACTTAACCATGAAGGAAAGGGATTGGCTCCTCACTTCCTGGAGAAGTGCGCGCAGTTGCGCTCTCCGACAACGCTGAAAAAATTACAGTCTTTACTGGGTTTTTTAAATTTCGGAAGGACATACGTTCCGGAATATGCCCAGCGTATCAAGCCTTTATATGCTTTGGTACAACCATCTTTTTCCAAATCATGCAGTACAGCTGACTGCACGGAGACATCGACGGTGAGAGCGGTGCTCCTTTAACCTGCGCTGTGGCCAGGTGGGGTGAAGCCTCTCAACCACCAGCTTTGGTATTCGGTTGAGTATACACCTGAAGAACAGGTTACTTTGTTCTTAATTCTTTAATCTAAGCAGCAGTGTTTTTATATCCCCGGTCCTGAAGAATGCATTTGAAACTTTGTTCATAATAATGCAGAAACATGTTGACCACTATACAGTACGGTGATTATTTTGAACCCGCACTTACACTTGCTTTTTAAACCTTAGGGGTTGGGAGACACTAATAAATATTGTTTGTCCACCCGATTACCTAATTTTATATTTTCCTTCACTAACACCTATATCATCACAACACTGCCTCACCAGTAGTCACTGTAATTCTTGTACTCTATACACCTCCCTTATCTCACATATATCGGTTACGGTAACATCTGACCGGCCGTTCAGTCTCCTGGGTAAGGAGAACCCAGATGATGAGAAAAAGGGCGGCACAGTGTGACTTCTGATGGGAACTATTTCTCCATTTGCTCTTGAGCCCTAGTCTGGCCGGCGTTTAACTATCGGAACACACTCACTGGTGCCTTTTGTGTTGCTCTGGTTCTGTGATCCACCTTTTCTGTGACCCCCAGGTGTTTTCTGTTGTAATATTGTATTTTGGGGCATGCACCTGGTTGGTCGGTAAACTCGCCCTCAGACCCTACTCTAATTATTTGGTGTGTATGTGCCTGAGCATTCAGCCATTCTGCAGGCTTTGCAGGCTGATTTGCTCACTTCTGACTACTTACAGACCCGTGATAACCAGACCAACCTGGTGATAAGAATTATCCCTGGGACGGTGGGTTTCACGTACCTGACTTTTAATGAGGGGGATACTGTACCTATTGCTTACAAGTCACACTTGTACACTTCGGCTGAACTGCGTATTTCCACAGTGGAGAAAGTTTTAACGGCTGTGCAGATGGCAATTCTTAAAGAACGTGCCCTGTCGCAGGGAAAGCGCATGATTGTTGTTACCCCGTGTCCTGCCTTGGAGGCGGTCACGAAAGCCAGTGTACCGAATTCTAAAGCTTTGCACCCTCGGTGGATTCAGTGGGCTACATCCTTGACATCTCAGGATGTCACGTTTGTTTTTGACGCCGCTTTACGGTCGCAGGAGTATTTACAGTATGAATTTGTTCATCCTGCTCCTTTAGCAATGCGGCCGTTGGAGGATTTCCATTGTATCATTTACACTGATGGTTCGGCGCAGGTTGCGCATGGCTCTAAACATGCCTACGTTTCCGCTTGCGCCATTGTGGTCGGTGCCATGGTGAACGATGAGTTCAAGTCCAGTGTCGTGCACACGCAGACGCTTGGGGACTGCACCGCACAATTAGCGGAGCTGCGTGCTCTGATGCTTGCATTGGAGTACGCTGATCCTTGTGTGACGACTTTAATCGTAAGTGATTCTTACTACTGTGTCCAGTCTTACAATGAGAACTTGTTCTTTTGGATTCAGAATGATTTTCATGATTCCAAGGGTAGCACAATAAAACATAAAATGATCTGGGTCCGAGTGGCAGAACTTAAAGAGAAACTGCCGCTCGTGTTTGTGATTTATACTCTCGGCCACCAGCGCGTGGGGGTCCACGCTGTTGGCAACTCGCTTGCTGATGAAGCGGCGAAATCAGCGGTATCCAAATACTTAGTTGCAGCAGTCACGAGGTCCAAAAGCAAAATAGATGACGACATCTTGGCGGCGGTTGCTGCCACGGCGAAGGGAGGTAAATATCCTGCGGGGTTCCCTTCGAAGTACACATACCACTTAAGTCCCGATAAGGTTCCTTATGTGAAAATTCCTGAAGTTGGAGAGCGTTTAGTTCCCAACTCGGATCGCAGAGCGTCTCTGATTACAGCGGCTCATGAAGGTGTGGCGTCTGCGCATGCGGGCGTCTCAGCCACTGTATCTCAGCTACAACAGAGGTTCTGGTGGCGGGGACTGTACAAACAGACGCGCGATTATGTCCTTATGTGTGACATTTGTCAGCAGATCAAGCCTTCTACTGCTGCGCGTCCGCCTCAGACACAGTTGTACATCTCTAATAAACCACTTGGATGTGTTTATTTGGATCACTGCGGTCCTTTTTCTTCTGATACTGCGTATAAATACATCTTAGTAGCAGTTGACTCATGCACACGCTTTGTATGGGTATGGCCGCATCGAAGCGCTGATTCGCGAACTGTCATTAAGGATTTGCGTGTCTTTGTGGGAATCTTTGCTTGTGGTGCTTTCCATTCGGACCAGGGTCCGGCTTTCGCCTCTAAGGCGTATAAGGATGCTATGGTTTCGTTGGGAGTACAGGTGAAGTTTTCAAGTCCCTACAGGCCTGAGGGCAATTCTGTAGTAGAAAGAATGAACCGCGACTTAAAGCAATCTTTGACAGCCCGTGTTATAGGCACTGGTAGAAACTGGCTGGCCCACCTCTATGGCGTGCAGCGTGCGCTTAATAATCTCCCTAGAAGGTCTCTGGGTGGGCGGACCCCATACGAAATGCTCTTTGGTATCAAGATGTACGTCCCTGACCTTGATGGTGCAGACTGCCAGGCCCAGGCCGCGGCCTTTGACGTAGATGAACATTGCAATGTTTTACAGAATCTACAAAAGACCAGAGACAGTCTTGCAAAGGAACACTTGCCCTCCACGTCGGATGATGCGTTGCAGATCCCGGTAGTTGGCTGGCTACCCCAAGTTGGAGAACTGGTTCGAGAGAAGATCGATAACAAGAAAGAGTTTGGTCCCTCATATCGAGCGCCGGTTCGAGTCCTTGGAGTGAAGGGCACAAGAACAGTCATTTTACCACCACTTCCAGGTCGTAAAGAAAACAGATTTATTTCTATTGACAATGTCAAGACACACAGGGTGGCCGATTCTTCATAGCATGACACCGGCTGTATCCTGTCCTTCCATGGTGAGGCACTCTGTGCTGGCTATTACATCTGGTGCAGATCAGGAGGTGTCCCTCGAGATGCCTGCCATATCCAGTCCTTTATTAAATACTATTCCTGTTACTAACATTGATGAGGTGACTTATGCAGATCCTGCTGATTTATCTATGTCCGATTTACATGCTCGTTTGGCTAATCAGTCCAGATTCTCTTTTGACTCTGATTCGGAACTTTCAAAGAAACCATCGACTCTTGCAAAATATGCCACGTTGTTTAAAAAACATTTTTTATTTCCACCTTGGACATACATTTGGCTGATACTATTTTCATTTTATCTTTTTATGTCAATTGGTTTTGTGTTTTATTTTTTCCGCCTGATTGATGGCCATTATGTGAAAGAAAGAACAGGAATTCGGTACCTTAATGGAACATTGGCCCCTCTTTCCTCCTCACATTCAGCACACAGACTAAAGAGAGACTTACATTCAGTAGAGATTACTGCTTGGCCTGTCCTTGATGGGATTGTGTGGGATGCGGTTAGGTTTCAGATACATGGCCCCACAGAAGTTATTAATGTTCCTAATGTGCTTAGAGTAAACATGGGAGATGTGATTAAGCAAAATATTCGTTCTGATGATTGGGATCTTCAGGCCGTAGAAGCATTGTTCTCTGATTTGAAATATTATGCGGCCTTTGATGATGAGGATTTGTATTTAGATTCTGTCAATTATGGTGATTTGTTTTGTTACCAACATTATGGAAATCATTTCTTGCACAAGACAAGTTCCAGGCGGGTTCCTGTGAATTACACTCAGTGGGAACATTGCCCTACTCCTTCGCAGGGGAGCTCAAGTACGTTTCTGGGAAAATACTCTTACTTTACAGATTTTAATCAATCAAATCCTGAGTCGTTTTATTTTAAAGTGAACCAGAAATTCATGCCCAAAGTTAGATTAACTGACACAAAATTGTTGTATTCAAAGTCCTTTCTAGAAAGGTTATCTGTGGATGGCTATGAGTTATGGAAGGATGCTATTGACCTTAAATCGGTTTGGGGTACCAAAGATTGGCAGGTACAAGGCACTGAGGCTTTGCATCGTGCATGTCTCATCCCGAATCACTTGTTGTTTTTAAATTCGACTATTTCCCAAACAACATGTTTTGGATTGGCTACATCTAAAAAATTAAATACCCCTACCATCCCTGATTTGGAAGAATATTCAGGTTGGAGTAATTTCACTACATTATCCATAAGTGGGATACAAGCACTTTTGCAGAATTCCTCCTTTAATATTTCCAGTCTTGATCCAGATGGGTGGCTTTTATGGCAAAGAAGCTCTGATTCTTGCCAACGTCGTTTTTTGGGTTTGTCTGAAGGATTTACACACATCAGGTCAGATCCCAGGTTTGACACAGATCGCACTGTTACAACTTATTCAGTAGGCAAATTGTGTCAGAACTGGTTACAACATTCCACTTTAGCTGCAGTTAAACTGCATCTGTCCCAGTTGAATGAGAATATAGAGTTAAATGATTTTATAAAAGGCCCGACTATGGGTAGGTCTAAACGCTTTATTTATGCTGTTTACAATGAAATTTGGAAATTTTCACAAGTCGAAGCAGCTAAACGCCTGAGGGCTATTGATCAAGCCAATTTGGAAAAAGTGCTTGCAGTGGTCGATAACAGTATTAACATGCTTTCTTCCAGAATTTACACATTGGATAATATTGTTTCTTCTGTTGTTGATATTGTACATGATGAAATATCCACGTTATACCATGGTCAAAATCAATTGCGTTCTGTAATGCAGTTTGCCTGGACTCTACAGACAATTAAGGCTGGTCGAGTTCCCTGGACCTCATTGAACGTTTCATCCCTTTTCGCCCCTTTTAATCTTACTGAAAAACAGCGCATGCTTTCAATGCGTGATGCATCATTTTCTATGTTACATATTGAGAAGCTAGAATCCTTGCCTTTTTCTGTTGCTGAAACCACTACTGCCACGTGGCTTATTCATGGTTTAATTACATTACCATTTCCTTTATATAAATTTACTAACTGTATGCGGTATATTGCTATAGGACGATATGAACCACTAGGAAATGCGTTCCTACATGAGGCATGGTCATTACCATACACATACAGATGTCTGAAGGATGGGAAAGAAGTGAATCTTAATGGTGAGGAATGCACACAGTCACCTGACCATTCATTAATATGCAGACACATTCAGTTACACGGTTCTTGTAATCAGGACCGCCCAAATTTAGCATGTGTTTTAAAAGGCACGCCAGTTCCAGCGGTGGTTCCCACATTCACATTATTAGCTAATGGTAGTTATTTGCTTTTAAACAACGAATTATGTTGTGGTTTATTAATTGGTGTGGCATATGTGGTAACTGTATCAGAGCGTGTAGTGTGCTGCAAGAATGTTCTATACCCACCCACGCATGGTTCTTCAGATGTCTCCATCTGGCCACGGATTCCAACCTTGGAAGCAAAATTCAATGGTTTAAGCAGAATAAGGGCCCTTTTGTCTCAAAAACAAGTGACCCTGAGTTCGGCCCGGGAAACTTATGTCCTTCACATAGCCAACACCCGCACAGAGGTGCAGGCGCTTTTAAATACTGATTTGCCGTTTCATTTCTGCGAGCTGGTACACCAGATATTTAATGCTTCTTCAACGACTGGGCTGGCACATTTTTTCAAGTTAGTCAGCAGTGGCCTCGTGACAACGTTTGAAAAGGTTTTTAGTATCATTCCCACGTTTTTCCACACTATTTTTTCGAGTTTGTTTGGTGGACTACCTGTGTTACTGGCTGTAGCCGCAGGCATTCTGTTGGTGTTTTTCTTCATAAAACATGGATGCCCATCCTGCGCAAGACGCCGTTCAACGCCTCCTGACACTGTGCCGTAATCGGATGCTCAATTACTATGGAACATTGCCGCTTGCAGCATTAAGCACGGCCTATAGATTGTCATTTCGGTTCACCGACTTCACGTGTGTCCAACCTGTGTTTCACTGCCTGAACTGCGAGTTCGATTGGGCCATTGACTTGTGCCTATGCTTAAGGACTGCTCCTGACGTCGATTTTGATCAGCTAATGCGTCCCGTGGTGGCTCATGAGTTGATCTGTTCTGGCGAGAGAGTTATGGCCTTGGCAGCGATAAATGGAGTTTTGGGCCAATGGGAGATCTCTGCAGCGGCGGATGCCTTTCTGACACACAGCGATCTGGTGAACCCACCGAGTTGTCCTCTGGCGTTACAGGAGGATCCGATGCTGGAGGAGCACGCATGTTCTTTCCCATTGCTGAATTGGATTGCTGAACTATTTTCGGATGATGGCAGTGATTTCATACTGGAGGCTGTTGCAACTTTCTTTGCATATACTTTCCATTCATGACATGCCTGGGAGGAGTGCTTTGTTGTGAAATATGACTTTCCCCTCGCTGAATTGGAGAGATGGAGTGTGTTCAGCTGATGGAGAATTCAATCACGTGATGTCGCTGAGGATAACGTCATTGTGGCACATGACTTTGGATATCGGATAAGTGCCTTGTTTTTTCTCTTACAGACATTTGGATTGATGTGACCTGGTCCTACTTTCATATTTTTGAGACCTGGCGATTAACTTTTGGTTCGAAAGTTTTGTTTTTATTTTTAGACTTGAGGCCACTGTAGGCATTCATACATATTCATTCATACATATTTTTAGCTTATTTTAGCTCAAGATTATTGAACTTTGCTTTCAACTTTTGTATCTGATTTAGTATTGCCTTTTCCCTTATGTTTGACGGTGCTCGGACCAATGGGGGGGTGTCATATGGATACTTCGTTACATATATTGCGTTAAGTTAGCATGAGTGCATTACATGTTTAAACAGCCTTTTTTCCTTCGGCTTCAGTTTTGCACACGACACATACTTGTTGTTGTCGCCTTCACCCTAGAAGCGGTGAGGTGGTTTATTTGAGAATAATATGTTATTTTCTATGCTATCAGCTTTGCCTGGTACACTTGGTACAACTGTCTGCACACTGAGAGCTGCACACTCTAAAATTAACCTAACACAAGGTTGCTGGGAGGCTTGATCCTCGCACCACATTAGACATAACACAAATAATGTTGATGCCAACATTTTGGGCTCTACGCGGGGTTAAGATAGAGTTACACGGAATGAAAACAGACACTTGGTGCTGCGCATGAAGAGAGCTGGTAGCTGTTGATGTGAACTGCTCCTACTGACATTGAGAGGTATGGGGCCGCCCTGCTAAAGCCCAAATGAGACCTTCTTAGATATAATATAATATGCTAGATAGGGTGCGCGAAATATAGGTGATATAGATTTCTATAGAAATTGCATTATAACATGCTAGCACCTTTTGCTTACTATGGATTAGTGACTATGCTGCTGACTCTGATTTTTATAATCTGCATTTTGGTATTATACAAGATACTGCGTTTGAGAACTTTGCATTGAATAATAAATATTTCAAACTTGCACTTGTGTTCTTTGACTCTCAGTTTTGGTTTGAAATGATTATATAACGAAAGAGTGTTCATGTGTTCCACGACTCCTGAGGTATTCTAAAGATCATGTTCTGGTTTGTCTAAGACATGGATCATTCCATAATGATCCATGAGACACTGTAGCTAGCTAGGTAAGGAGATTTCTGACACTGAGATGAGTTTTTGGATCATCCTAACTCACTGAGGTTCTAGATCTCTATGCACAGTTCTGTGGGAGAACGGAAACCCTGCTACAGGATGTTTCCCGTTTATCCTCCATGACGGAGGTTCAATTCCACTCACCGGCCTTGTAGAGTACATCCCGTCCGATTTATATATACAGTGGTAAAACCACTGTCAGTGGTGTAGGAGAGAGATCTGTCGACCTAGTGGGACTACTACACATGTTGTGAATAATCCTCTGCAATTGGATAACACTCCATCGGCGTTGGTGTGGTGGGATTCCAATGGCCAAATTTGCATACTACTGTCAGCGTAGTAGGCTCACAGTGGTGTAGTGTTGGTGGAAATACGTAATTGTGTGGGATTTCCATGGTACAGCTTTGTATCTGAATGACGGACGCTGAGGTTACACACCTGATAGATTAATATTATTTTATGTATTCAAACCTGTTGAATACACTATAAAGCACACCACATGTTATACCATCATCGTTTGCCTTCACTCAGAAGCAGCAGATAGTTGTTCTGGGAACAGGCGATTAAATGTACCTTTTGCTATGTTTTGACATGTGACATTGTTCCCTTGATATGTAATTTCTTCCCTTTTTTAAACTACTATATTTTTACATCTTTTCAACCATGGCTGGAAGAAGAAACCCCAGATTTACAGACATAGAATTGACAGTCATGGTGAATGAAATTATTAGGGTACAGTCCCACTTGTTTAGGTCACAATGTACAACTACTACTCATAAAGGGTAAATGTAGAACTGAATTCTCTGAAGAGTTAATGCTGTGTCTAATACCATTCTGTCACAGGAAGAAATTAGAAACACTGGAATGATCTGTGGGGAGGGTCAGCTCCCTGGCCTCCAGGGCCACCTAGCAGCCAAGCAGACTGGTGGTGGCTCTTCAATGCCTATGAACCTATTGCCTTGGGATGGAAAGGTGTATTGGGTCCTGCACACTGGAGGCAGGTAAGGAAAAGCACACTACAGTGTACAGCAACTAATTTGTAAATTGTAATTCCCCTTGAAATCAATGTCATTTGTGTCTTGCAACTTGAAAGTCTGGAATTAAACAAATCAAATGTTAAAAATCGCTCAGATATACTAATGTTAGAACACTGTGAGGGCCTCTCTAGCTTAGTAAACTGTAATGTCGTTATGAAAGTTAACCTAACATTTGTTTTTTTAACATGGAGTACATAGTGGCATCATAATGTACCTTATGTGTAATGATTCAGAAATTCGTCTGACAAGTATCCATGGTATGGGCTGGTGTTTAGCATGAAGATACATATACTACAGCAAAACCGGTCCACTACTTTGTACATGCCTTCTACATATCATAACTACCATGAAAAACAAGAAAACAGTTCTCAGTAAAAGTAAAACGGTAAGTCAATATATAACTATGATAGTCAAATCTGTATCAACAGTGTCTCACACTGTTTTACCTTCCTCAACCAGTCCACAGAGCCTGATATGGATAGGCCCTGATGACCAAACAAACCATACCTTTGCCACTCACATCTAGAGTGCTTTTGTATTTGCCTATTGAAATGGTGAGAGTACAAAGGGCACTATATGAACAAACAAAAAGTAGTCAAGTACTCTATGTACCAAAGGCTTGGACATAGAAAGTTGTTAGTGTGCCAGCATCATTATATTTGGCCCACACTTTAGTGTCCCTCTAAACATGTTTTAGCCCAGCTCTAGCAGTCTGTAGGTGTACTCTCAATTTGCCATCTAAGTAACATTTAAAAACAAAATCATGGAGTCATCCATTGGTGAAGTAACCGACAACAGCTACACCCTTAGTGGGCAATTAATACAACTGAAAAAAATAGAGAAAAGAGGAGCACTCAAATGTTAAGTGTATTTTGAATTTGCCTGTTTGTACAAGGGTGCTGCACTACAAACTGTGATGGCTAGCACAAAAATTACAGAAAGATTAAGAAGGAAACAACCTCCTTGTAGTGTGCACTGTTCCTATGGGAAAAGAATCCCTTTTCCAAAATGTTATTGTTAATTAAACCATTAGTTTACAACACTAGACGTTATAAGATTTCACTTTGTATTGTTTTATTTTCACTGGGAAAAAACTATAATTAAACATTTCATAGATACACAAGCATCATTGTTATGGATCTATAACGGTCATTTGTCATAAGAGTCAACAAAAAGAAAGCCTTTACATTATGCTTTCAAACTAAAGTAGTTAGTTGCACTTTTGTTCTAATTACAAATTCCGTGTAAAATAAAAAATCATAGTTGATAGTTGCTCAAGAGACGACCTGCTGGGTTTTCAGATAACAAGATGCCCAATGCAATTCGCGACCTGGCGGTTCCCTTCGTCAGGGGAAAAATCCTTTGTTGTAGTGTATCGTTCTTGGATGAAGATCTATTTTCAAAATAAGAGGGTGGAACCGCTCGTATTTTCTATTTCAGTCAGAGGGACATTGGTTTTGAACAGCTAAAACAACAGTGCTGTTGTAGCTGACTGGATCTTGAAGTGATGACACGATAGGCAGAACCGAGGATGCAAAATTAGACACCAATGTGAATGATCCTGACGGGCCTCTTAGTGATGCAAAACATTGACATGGGTATCTTTAAATTGTCGAGATTCCCGGGTAATTTCACAGCTTCGTTCCTATCGCGGATGCATCCGCGATAGGAACGTCCAGACTCCTTGGAAACTTTAGCAACGTCCGGAACGGACACGAAGTAAAGAAGCGCATTAACATCCCTCGAAGCTGTGAAATTACCCGGGAATCTCGACAATTTAAAGATACCCATGTCAATGTTTTGCATCACTAAGAGGCCCGTCAGGATCATTCACATTGGTGTCTAATTTTGCATCCTCGGTTCTGCCTATCGTGTCATCACTTCAAGATCCAGTCAGCTACAACAGCACTGTTGTTTTAGCTGTCCAAAACCAATGTCCCTCTGACTGAAATAGAAAATACGAGCGGTTCCACCCTCTTATTTTGAAAATAGATCTTCATCCAAGAACGATACACTACAACAAAGGATTTTTCCCCTGACGAAGGGAACCGCCAGGTCCCGAAATGCATTGGGCACCTTGTTCTCTGAAAACCCAGCAGGTCGTCTCTTGAGCAACTATCAACTATGATTTTTGATTTTACACGGAATTTGTAAATAGAACAAAAGTGCAACTAACTACTTTAGTTTGAAAACATAATGTAAAGGCTTTCTTTTTGTTGACTCTTATGACAAATGACCGTTATAGATCCATAACAATGATGCTTGTGTATCTATGAAATGTTTAATTATAGTTTTTTTCCCAGTGAAAATAAAACAATACAAAGTGAAATCTTATATCGTCTAGTGTTGTAAACTAATGGTTTAATTAACAATAACATTTTGGAAAAGGGATTCTTTTCCCATAGGAACAGTGCACACTACAAGGAGGTTGTTTCCTTCTTAATCTTTCTTTCAATTAATACAACTCCCATAAAGCATAGCAAAAGCTAACATACCTTCATGTCATGCCTCCCTATCATCATAGCCTAACTGGGATTCAGGACATATAAAATAAAAAGTTAATATCTTGAAATAATGCATGTTCATACTCTGCAACACATAGAAACATTCTGGCCAGTAACCTTTCTCAGGTTTATTGAGCTCTGACAACGGTATGCCTACCAGGGAGCCTATAGAGCATATAACTTTACCACGTACAAATGTTTGCTTGCTGTGCAATTTTGGCCTTATGGTGATTTAAGAGGTCATAGACAACCTTAGAAAGCTATCTAAGTGGTAGCTGTGGAGAGCAGCCTTCAGGCTTAGTCCAGAAGGAGTATAAAGCAGCTTGTTTTTCCAGAATGCAATTTTATATGTATAGATTAAGTGAAAAAGAACCACACAAGGCATTTAAATAAATATGTATTTATTATATAATACTCTCCAACAGATTAAAATATCTCCTACCAAGAGATATGCACAATGCACACAATACTTTGCAGATAAATCAAGTTATAAGCACAGGATACACAGGGGTGGACCAAACCATATACTGAAAAAGTGGTATAAAACTCATAGCTCGAAGTCAGGACGGTGTCAGGAGGACGTAGAAGTGCTGGGGATCCAAGGAACCACCCAAGGTGAGTGACTAGGAACACCATGGAGCGCATGTGCCATGTGGGAACACGCCTGTGGCTCCGTACAAAGCAAAGTGTAAGTTGCGGTTGAAGTCTAAAGTTTAAGGACCCTTCCCAGTGGGCCCTGAAGAAACCCTTGGAAGACAGAAGGCTGGAGAGCCACCCCACCCGTGGATACCCTAGTACCTAGGTAACCTACACCAGGGAAGCCGAGTGCATAGGTGTGAAGTGGTGTTGGAAACCGCTGTCGAATCCAATGGAGGACTTCAGGAAAGTGCTGCTGATGAAGAAGGCGAAAGATCCCTGTGGAATCCAAAGGTGGATTCTAGTTGAGTGGTACCTACAAGCAGAGGGGATAGAGTCTATGTCACTCAGGACTGATCACGAGATTTGGAAGACGAATGCCCACCAATTTCGGGAGTTGCAGAAGAGTTGACGGTGACCATGACTCTGCAGCAGTGAGGACCAGGCGACACTGAGGAAGACCAGGAGCCATGCACGAGCTGTCCCATGTCGGATGTTGAGTGCTGTGGGGTCGGTGTCCGGCGGAGCACCAACAAGCCTTGGCAAGTGCAACCAACGCAGAAGTCGAAGGTGCTATGCTGGGACCAAGGTCCGGTTGACTCAGCACAAGCAGGAGAGTCAGGGCATGCCTGAGCAATTAGAGGAGCCCAAAAGAAGCAAAGATGACCCTCTGTAGGACCCACAGGACAGAGGCACTGGGGTCACAAGAGGACCTCGAGCAGCTCACCAAAAGATGCAGGCCATGGTGCAGATGGTGCGATGTGGACGAAGACTTTGGTCACTGCAGATGCTTGAGGTTGGGGCTACTGGGAGCCCAAAGACCTTGGTGGAAGAATTCCAACAAGCCTTTGCAACTGCAAGTTGACGTGTTGCACAGGCGTTCTAGTTCTTGCAGCTCCCATGAAGGATACTGGCCCAAAACTTGGTAAGAGGGCAGGGAAGGCCTAGGGAGCTGTGGAGAACTACCACCTGTGTTGCAGAACCTTCCTGAGTCTGGAGAAGCTCAGGATCAGCAGACTGGTCAGCTTAGTTGCGGTACCTGCAAATGCATGGAAGTGACTCCTTCACTTCAAAGGAGATTCCTTCAGGTGTCTTTGATGCCCACAGGCCTTGGAAGGTTTCCGTATCGTGTGCAGGTACAGACGATGCAGCAGACTGAAAGGGAGATGAAGTGGAGCCTAAACGAAGTTCTGCGAAGTCCATAGTGCCCAGACAGTAGAAGTAGAAGTGGTGTCTGATCTGAATCTTGTCCCACGATGAATCTAGGGACCTACACCCAGGTAGCTCTTAAGTACCCTAAGGAAAGGGTTGGGACTATTCAGGGGACCCTCGCAGGAGAAAGTCTGGACAGGAGGGAGGTTACTTCCATGTCCTTTGTCCAGTTTTGTGCCAGAACGGGAGCCAACAGCTCCCAGAGCTGGTTTGAACTGAACAATGCACAGAGGCACCAAATGTGCCCCTCATGCAGACTTAGTGGTGCTGGCAAGCGCACCCACCCGGTCCCAATACAATAAATCCTGTCTGGGAGGTGGTCATACCTCCCTGTGACAGGATGCCTATTAATCTGCCTTCCCCTCCTCGAGCTTGGCTCAGCAGCAGGAGGGCAGAATAGTTTCTCTGGTGGCAGTAACCATTTTGTGCTGTCCGGGTCTAGAAGGCTGGCACCAGGAACACTGAGAGCCTAACGAGGGCTCTTTCAGTGCTTGGACTCTTGCTCCCACACCGTTTATGCTGTGGGGGTATGATTTCAACATGTTTGATACCAAACATGATAGGATTCACTGTCGCCAATTTCAGGATGGTCATCGCTTAACTACACTGTGCCCATCTATATGGTATATGGCTGCTTCACTTACAACCTGGGAGAATAGACTCCATAGGCTGTAGGGGTGTCCTGCTCATGCAGGAGCAACCCTCACACTTAGAACAAAGCACTCTGCCTTCTGGATTGCAAATGCCTGCTATAGGGGTGACATATGGGTGTTAAGAGCACTGACCCTAGAAATAGGAAACCTATACCTTTAGGAAGTGGTGCTAGCGCCAACTTACACAGGCTGCAATGGCAGGCCTGTAGTTCAATTTTGAATGCTTTCCCATGGGTGGCATAATACATACTTCAGCCTATGGGGGACTTTTGGGGTACCTATACCCTGGGAACCTTAGTACCATATGCTAGGGACTTTTAAGGGTACCCCAGTATCCAGTACTTAACATACCAATTTAAGGGAGAGTGCAGAGAGACTGGGGTCCTAATTAACAGAATCCCAGTCAGACTAGTTAAAAACCAGCTTAGCACCATGCAAACAGTGTTGGTAACCCTGCAGAAGGATCCTACTTTCCTACACATGCATTGTAAAAGGACAATTACTTACTTGTATGATGTACATCATAGTACAAAAAAATCCAAATTCTGGTTTAGAAAGAGCTTTCAAAATGTTAAAGCTCTCCATATCACTGATTGGACATAACAGATACTTGTGATCTTGTACAAAAAGAAGCATGTTACTGCCTCATACTTGTTGCTAATTTGGGAATCTGTGGAAAAATTTAGAAGAGTATAGTAATGTTTTTAAACAAACGTGAAGTTAAATCACAGAACTATAAATATTGAACACATTATCATGTAAAGCATTATTGTTCAAAAATAGGAGTTTGTATGTAAGACTAATGATTTTACTAACTTTTATATTTTACATTAATATCATACTATTACACACCAAAATACTAAATATGATTATGTGATTTGATATTGTAGGACCAGCTCTGAGATCAAAAGGTCCTGAAGCCGCTCCACCAACCAATATCACTGTAACATCTTCTCACTAGCATTCAGTCAGGATGCAGCTCCTGCTGGTCGTGATTGGGATGAAGAGCAGCCTGGTTTACATGGTTTATCTGTATCTGGGGAGGCAGCTATGGTGAACTTCCCTCTGCCAACCGCACCATCTAGAACCATTATTGTGTCTCCCTCCCAGCAACATTCTGTAGTAGTCACTGCTCCCTATGGCCCATCTACAACCTCAACATTGTCAGTGTGCACCACAGTCCTGGTTTGCCATTGACCACTGGTACAGCTACATCTGCAGGTGAGCCAAGACCCAGTCTGACATTGTCAACTCGCTTAAGGCCACAGGTCAGTGTGGGTAGGGGGAAACCAACAGCAAACCAACAGACTGCGCCTACTTATGCCCATCGTTTCAGAGAAACTGCGGCCCAGAATATCATTGGAGCCACCTCCCGGCATAAAGACCAGATGATAACACTTTTTTCAGATTGCTTCACTATCGCCCCAGGGTGTTGGGCGACACCTTAGAGCACCTACTAACATTAGAACTTTTTTTGAGAACTGTATCAACAGCAGTGCACGGGTTTATCACATTTTTTTTATATAAAGACCAGATGGGCCAAATTATTGAGCTCCTTAAAAATGCAAAATATGTACTGAGTGACTTTAGGCAGTTGCTGAGGGAGCACAATGACCATCTTGAAAGACATATATGTAATGTGTTCCTTTTCTGTGGCGGTAGGCGATGGACTCTGACATATGTAGGGCTATGCTTAACAACACTACCTCTGTCTGTAGAGCGAGACCATCAGTGGACCACCCCCACCACCTCCTTCAACAGAGAGGGAGTCCCTGCAAACCCAGGAGACACCTGCCATCCCTGGAAACTCTGCACCTTCTGACTCACGGGTCTTCCTGAGGAGGAGATGTTCATCAGGATCAGTGGCAGATGATCACAACAGAACCACCACCATGAAGTTCAAACTTCCTCCTGTGCAGTCACAACATTGACTCTTTGGATAATTCAAATCTTATATTTTCCTTTTGAGGACTATACTTAAATTGGACACTTGACCCCAAATGTTTTGCTGATGTACTTAAAAAGATCTCATGCATCATGATTCTCAATTCTGTGTTTGATATAATGTTGATGATATTTGGCTTTGCCAAGAAATAGTCTCTCTTTTTCACCACTTAACCACTTCAAATATATATCTATATATCGCCAGTAGGTACTTATCGTTAGGACAAGCATTTTTTGACTAGTCTATTTCTTTTGCACTGTTTGATTCTTGTTGTGCATGGAAAGTTTCGGGGTGATCCGTCAAATGGGGGCCGAGAACAAGGGAGGGTCAAAAAAGGTGTGTTTCCCATGTTAATTCTCATAGGACCTTTAGTCGAAACTGCAGCCCAAAACACTGGACGGAATTGCACCAAATTTGGCAGAAAGGAACATTTCGTTATGCAGATCACCATTTGTTATTGGTGTACTTGCTGAAGTTAAGAAAAGTTGGTGATATATGTGGTCGCAACGGTATTGTGAAAAATAACGAGCTTGTGCAGGAAAATGCAGAGCTCTGATTAGCTACCAACACTTCAATCAGGAAGTGTTGGCAGCCATCCTCGGACTCTGCTTCACGCCAGTCCTCCCAAAGAATGTAAAAAATAAAAAAATGGGGCAGGTTAGGAATACCCTGATCCCCAAACCTTGGTCTTTGGTGCCCCCCACAGTTTAAAAGCATTAACAAAATAAAAGTTTGGCGCAAAACCCCAATATTCTCGGGGAAAAAATAAGAAAAACAAGCACCCTTGTTTAGAATATAGCCCCGAGTGGTCCAGATCCTGAAGGCATGTGGGCTTTTTAAAAAAAAAAAGGTTGGGGTACCCTGGCCCCCTCCATGAGCATAATCATGCCCTGGGGCTTACTTTCATTAGTGCAGGTAGGAGCTCGGACCCCTCTGTACCCCAGGGATCATCATCTCAACATAGCTATTTGGTAATGTTTGTGGGGGGGCCTGTTGACCCGCTGGGTCCCGAGGACCACCACCTCCCCAGGGCCTTTTTCAAAATTAGGCAACGGGTGGCATGGGCCCCTCGGGGACTGCCACCTCACTGGGGGAAACAATGTGAAATAATTGCAGCCCCCCCCCCCCCACAGCCCTGGGGACTGTCACCCCACCGTGGCTCCCTCGCAGCCCCGGGTACCACTGTCTCCCCGGGGCACTGTATAATATGTATGCAGGCGGGCCCGCTCTCTGGGACGGCCACCTCTACAGGGTGAAAATGTAAAATAAATGCAGGGGGCCTACACGCCCCACCCACAGTCCCAGGAACTGCCACCTCCCTGTGGCTAAAAAAAAATTATGAAGGGGTCCATCGCGGACCTCCCGCCCTGGGGACCACCACCTCTGTGGGAGTAAAATTAACATTGTATAGGGCAACATGCGGCCCCCCTCCTGGAGCCATAGATAGCCCAGGGGACTGCCACCGCCCAGGGCCAGCTCCTGCTATGTCCTGGTGGGACCTACCACCAGGACATAGCTGTTTGTTGTGGCTTGGCAGGAGCTTTACTCGGCCACAACAAACAGTCTGCTTTCAGCGAGCAATAGCAGTGAATATGCTCTACCTAGCTGAAAAGCAGAGCATTCGTCTGTTTCCTTGCCTGCTCTCAAGCAAGTAGGGAAACAGACAAACTGCTTTCAGACACAGGGAGCTGCATATTCAGCAGCATCCTTTGTCTGAAAGCAATGCCATCTCCCGCATGTCAGAAACAAGCATAAAGATGCAAAATAAAGGCCAGCAACTAGCAGAAAGAGACAAAATAGAGATCAGAAACAAGTAGAAAGTGGTAAAATAAAGGTCAGAAATTAGCAGAAAGAGGCAAAATAAAGGTCAGTTATGAGCAGAAAGAAGTGCAAAATAAAGGTCAGCAATGAGCATAAAGAGGCAAAATAAAGGTCAAAAGTGAACAGAAAAAGACAGAAACCGAGCAGAGAATGAGCATAACCCACTCAGGCACTCATGCACTCACTCACAGAACAACTCAAAGACTCCTACACCCACTCTAAGTCCCAGTCAACTTTAATGCCACTGAAACCTTTTTTTTCAGTGAATTTTGAAGTGCTTTCTAATTAAATTTCCCAACTATAACGTCCTTGTAGCGTTTGTTGTTTTTCTGAGAATCTCTAAGATTTTTTAATTTCTATTTCCTCATATAACGTCCCTCTCACCTTTGTTTTTTTCAGTGAATATATGTATTTTATAAGTTATTTCCTCACTGTAACTACTCTCTGCCACTCTCACACCCACTAACTCACCCATACAACCACTCATGCACTCACTCACTCACTCACTCACTCACTCACTCACTCACTAATATAGTGACTCACTCATCTAGTAATACAGATGTGCAGACACTTACACACCCACTCATACACCCTTACAGCCACTCACCCTCAATCATCCATAAGAAACTCACACAGCCAGTCACTCACCCATACAGGTACTCACACTTCCACACACTCACCCACACATCCACTCACACTGCCATTCACCTGTATACCTACTCACAAACCTACTCACTTACCCATTGCACCACACACATAACCACTCACTCATCCATACAACCACTCACACACCCACAGAACCACTAAAATACCCATTCACACATCCATACAACCACTCATACACCCATTCATTCACCCTTATAGCCTCTCTCATAGACATTCACTCTCCAATGCAGCCACTTGCACACCCACTCCCTCATCCATGCAGCCACTCACAGCCACTAAGTCACCTACACAACCACTCACACACCTATGAAGCCACTCACACACCCACTAACCCACCCATACAGCCTCCCACACACCCACTCACTCTGCACTACAGACACTCACAAACTGATACAGACATTCACACAACCACTCATATGAGATGTTAAAAATAGTATGTCTAATTACTACTACAGAAAAAATAGTAATTTAACTTATGCTGTAGCTTAGTATATCTCTTCAAGTGTCAGAAATGTTTACAAAATAACTACACCTATGGGATGATTTAACAATGATGTCATCAGTGATGTCATTTGAGAAGACATCAGTAATGTCACTGACCATATCATGAGGGATGCCATGTGAGGGCTCAATTATCGTTTTCTCAGGTAACTATAACTACTTAATTTCACTGGTTTTGTACAAGTGAAATCTGAGCCTAACTATAACGTTCCTGTAACCATTGCTTTTTCAGTGAATATATATATATATATATATATATATATATATATATATATATATATATATATATATATATATATATATATATATATATATATATATATATATATATATATATATATTTTTTTTTTTTTTTACCTACTGGCAGTCGCCAGTAGGTAGTTATAGTTAGGATGTAGTTTGCATAGGAAGAGGGTCTTTTCTGGACACAGAAACTTGAACAATCTATCCCTCCATACGATCCCGATCCCGTGGCAGCTGATAAAAACTTCAAGAATTGGCTGGTTAGCTCTCTTGACCTAGTTTTGCCTAAGAAAAGAATGGAGAAAAAGAAGAGGAGAGTACACTCTGCTTCCTGGTATACGCCTGAGCTCAGAATCTTAAGGAAAGATTGCAAAAAGCTTGAGCGCATCTGGAGGAAAGACTGGGACAGGCTCAACAAAGAAGCATATCGGGCAGCTACTCGAGCGTATAAAGTCGCTCTTCGAAATGCCAAAACAGTATTCTTTGATGAAAGGATTAGGAGCTCCTCTAATTCCACCAGAGAAACCTTTCAGATTGTTAAAGAATTACTGAAGGTGCCTGATCCTCCCCTGGCTCCAGATATTTCAGGAGATAAATGCAATGAGTTGGCGAATTACTTTGATTCTAAAATTCAAACCATTTTAAGTACTCTGCCGCAACTTGACTGCGTAGCAGATGTCTGTAGACGGTCTTTGGCTCCTGGCCCTCAGCTTGATGCGTTCGACCCAGTATCAGTGGAAGAATTCCTTAAAGTTTTGGCCGCCATGAAAAGTGGCTCCCCCAATGACCCGGTCCCTATGCGGATCCTTAAACAGATTGCTACCATAATTGCTACCCCGGCAACTGAGCTAATTAATGCCTCTCTTTCTCAAGGCATTGTCCCACTCAGTTGGAAGGGGGCCATCGTAAAGGCCCTTCTGAAAAAGCGGCAGCTCGACCCGTTGGAACCGGCCAATTTTCGGCCGATCTCACTACTTCCAGGACTCAGTAAGATCACAGAACAAGCATTGGAAATGCAATAGGTCTCGCAGCATTAGAGTTAGTGCTTTTAGAATTGTTTATGGGTTTTTTTGTAAATCTTTAGCATTTTTGTTTCCTGTAGCCAATGCTAAAGAATTAAAAAAAAAAAGCCATAAACATTTCTAAAAGCTCTAACTCAAATGCTCCGAGACCTATTGCACTGTGTGAGGGTGAGGGGTTGAGGGTGAGTGAGGGTGAGGGTGAGTGAGGGTGAGTGAGGGTGAGTGAGGGTGAGTGTGAGTGAGGGTGAGAGTGGGTGAGGGTGAGTGAGGGTGAGTGAGGGTGAGTGAGGGTGAGGGTGAGTGAGGGTGAGGGTGAGTGAGGGTGGGTGAGGGTGAGTGAGGGTGAGGGTGAGTGAGGGTGAGGGTGAGTGAGGGTGAGTGAGGGTGAGGGGTTGATGTTGAGGGGTTGAGGGTGAGTGAGGGTGAGTGAGGGGTTGAGGGTGAGTGAGAGTGAGGGTGAGTGAGGGTGAGTGAGAGTGAGGGTGAGTGAGGGTGAGAGTGGGTGAGGGTGAGTGAGGGTGAGGGTGAGTGAGGGTGAGGGTGAGTGAGGGTGAGGGTGAGTGAGGGTGAGGGTGAGTGAGGGTGAGGGTGAGTGAGGGTGAGGGAGGGTGAGGGTGAGTGAGGGTGAGGGTGAGTGAGGGTGAGGGGTTGATGTTGAGGGGTTGAGGGTGAGTGAGGGTGAGTGAGGGGTTGAGGGTGAGTGAGGGGTTGAGGGTGAGTGAGGGTGAGGGTGAGTTAGGGTGAGGGGTTGAGGGTGAGTGAGGGTGAGGGTGGGGGGTTGAGGGTGAGTGAGGATGAGTGAGGGTGAGTGAGGGGTTGAGGGTGAGGGGGTGAGTGAGGGTGAGTGAGGGTGAGTGAGGGTGAGTGAGGGTGAGTGAGGGTGAGTGAGTGAGGGTGAGTGGGGGTGAGTGAGTGAGGGTGAGTGAGAGTGAGGGTGAGGGGTTGAGGGTGAGTGAGGGTGGGTGAGGGTGAGTGAGGGTGAGTGAGGGTGAGTGAGGGTGAGTGAGTGAGGGTGAGTGAGGGTGAGTGAGGGTGAGTGAGAGTGAGGGTGAGGGGTTGAGGGTGAGGGGGTGAGGGTGAGTGAGGGTGAGTGAGGGTGAGGGGTTGAGGGTGAGTGAGGTTTTTTTTTTTTTTTTAAAAGGCACAAGCAGGCTCTTTGGAGCAAGTATACTGCATTCCTCTTTCCTATAAACGCTGACACTTTGAAGTTAGCCTAGAGCAAAATAAAAAGGTTCCCATGTAAACACAGCTTGACATTTTACCTCGGTCTTTGAAAACCTAAAAAAACGAAAGTAAAAAACTTAAAAGCGGACTGTTATTCACTGCAAATCGGAATGCCTTTTCTTCCTCAAGTCTAAATCCTTTCAGTCACCAACAATAAATACAACTTTAAAGCTCAAAAGTAACTGTTACACAAGGTCAGGGGAGGGGCGAAGGAAGGCGCCATCGAGGGTAAAAACATAGCCTGCACGGAACATTCGCCTCTTCCTGCATGGGAGTTTTTTTTTTTTTTGCTCCAACGAGCAATCCTTTCCCAGCATTTATGTGGAGTTACAAAGGCACATCTGTGTACGTTGGAGGGCCAGCCTGACGTGTTTTCTGCTCTAGCAGCAGCTGCGGTTTCTGAGGAAACGAGGCTGATTTTCGAGTCAGGCTGGGAGCTTTTTTTCCCCTCCTTTCTCCAAGAGCCTACGTGCGGGGGAGGGGAGCGGAGGGAAGGGAGCGAGCGAGTGAGCAAGCTGCATTAAAAAAACTCCACGGCTTCTCAGAAAGGGGAGGGCGGAGAGAGAGAACAGGAGCAGCCTGCTGGGAATTTGCCTCGCGCTTTTCTTTCTCAACCGTTCTTGCGCTGTGTTGCAATCTTTGCTTTAAAAAAACATCCATTGTGGAACCGGTTTATTTATACATGTTCGGCTCGTCTTAGGTTCGCAGATAATGAGAGAAACGACCATTCAAATCAGAAAGAAAAGAGACCCCGCTGGCTCAGATGTATCTAACTACCACCAATGTTCTTTTACCTTTTTTTTTTTAAATAACATGCTTTTCCAAAAACAAGACGCAAAAACATCCTTCCCATAAAAGGAGCACCGATTTCTATTGGAAGATATCTGGATTATATGCACACTTGGGTTAAACAACAAGCCTTTCACCGTAACACGGCGGGCAGGGGAGGGGGCGGAGAGGGGAGAGGTGCGACACGGCAGGCAGGCAGGGGAGGAGAGTAGGAGGAGGAGGGGGGAGGAGAGTAGGGGAGGCACGGCCTAGCGGCCGTGCAATCAAGTAGTGAGGGGGCGGAGCTGGGGGAGGCTGTGAGAGAGAGTAGGCAAGGCTAGCGGCAGGCAGGCAGGGGAGGAGAGGAGGAGGGGGGAGGAGAGTAGGGGAGGCACGGCCTAGCGGCCGTGCAATCAAGTAGTGAGGGGGCGGAGCTGGGGGAGGCTGTGAGAGAGAGTAGGCAAGGCAGGCGGCTGGGGGCATGTGCACGCGCATTTAAGCTCAATGCGCATGCGCATTGAGCTTAAATTTCTCGTGCACTGCAAGGAATCGCCACGATTCCTTGCAGTGTGGATAAAGAGCGGATAAGTGCCAATACTCTCGCCTTGCTCGATGCGCATGCGCATCGACAGGCGAGACCTAAAAAATAGTGAATTATCAGCTTTCTCACTTTCTGGAATCTAATGAGTTACTGCGGAGTTCTCAGACAGGTTTCCGTCCAGGCCAGGGCACTGACACCGCCCTCCTCTCAGTCATCGAGGAGGCAAGGTGCATCTTGGACTCGGGAGGATCAGTGGCAGTGATCCTCTTGGACCTAAGCGCAGCCTTCGACATGGTTAATCACTGTGTATTAATTCAGCGCCTATCCGATGTAGAAGTTGCGGGGTCTGCCTTAGCCTGGTTAACATCGTTCCTGGCTAACAGCACTTTCCAAGTCTAGGAGGGCAACTCACGATCTGCCTTAATCCCCCTCCAGTGCGGTGTACCTCAGGGCTCATCCTTAAGCCCCACATTGTTTAATGTGTACATGTCCCCCCTGGAGGATGTGGTGGCCCCGTTTGGGATTAAAATAGTGAGTTATGCAGACGACACTCAACTTGTCGTCTCACTCTCCCAAGTAGACCAATGTCCTGAGAGTCTTCACTCCAGCCTGACGAAAATTCATGCCTGGATGAGTGAGTCTTCCCTCAAACTAAACGGGTCCAAGACAGAAATTATGCTATTAGGGCATAAGGCGACGTCTATACCTGTCGCCATTTGGCCTACCTGTTTGGGAGCCCCTCCCTCCCCACAAAATGAGATAAAAAATGTAGGGGTCTGGCTGGAACAGGATCTTTCGTTTAAAACCCAAGCCAAAAAAATGGCAGGAATCTGTTTCGGCCTACTTCGCTCGGTGTGTAAATTCCTTACCCTCCTCCCTCCATCTTCTAGGAAGCTGTTAATCCAAGGACTTATTTTTTCAAGATTGGATTACAGCAATGTCCTTTTCTTAGATGCCCCTGAAGCCACAGTCAATAAACTGAAACAGACTCAGAATGCCGCAGCCAGGTTACTCACTGGCACCTCGGCTAGGGCCTCAGCAAAACCGGCACTCAAATTGTTCCATTGGCTTCCTATCCGTGAAAGGATAAAGTTCAAATCCTTATGTATTGCCCACAAACTACTACAAGGTAAAGGACCCTCTATTCTGAAGAGTTTAGTTTTGCCTTACAAGGCCAATAGATCCCTGCGTTCCGATCACGAATGCCTTGCCAGAATTCCTAGAGTAAAGAAGGCTCGCACAGGAGGCCGCCGTTTCTCTGTGAATGCAGCTACTTTGTGGAATGCTCTTTCTCGGAACCTGCGGTCCGAACCATCCCATTTGCGGTTTCGGAGGCTCCTGAAAAAATTCCTTTTCCCCCAGTGATCCTTTGCTTTCCACTCCCCTCTGCGATCGCTACTTACTCTCAGCGCTGGGATGCCTCCGGGTAACCATGCGCTTTATAAATCTGGTTACATTACATTACATTACATTACATTTTCATTTGCCAATAACTTTGGCCTCATTTGACAAATCCTCACAAAATTTCAAAACCAGTTTGCCAGTCACTTCAGCTGCTGTCTTGAAAATTTCGAGTTGATCTGAGGGCTAAGAAAAAGGTGGTGCCCAAAGCACTTTTTCACCATGTTAATTTTCATGGGCAACTTTAGACACAGCTACAGCAACTGCTGAATGGAATAACACCAAATTTGGCAGAAAGATAGCTGTTGGTCCAGAAAGTTCCCTTTTTGTCAAATGGTGTACATTCATTCAGTAATTGCAGGGAAATTAAAAGATTTTTAAGATATACAACTGGAGATGCGGAGGATCCACGACCCCATCCGAGATCCACCACCTTCCCAGTACTTATTTTGTTTCAAATTGGGGACCTCTCAGACCACCTGAGCCCCTTGGACTGCCACCTCCCCGGGGCTGTATGCTAAAACAATGCTGGGGCCTCATGGAGCCCGGTGCAGCTTTTTTTACAGTGAGTGTGGGGGGAACCAACGCTTCTCTGGGGCTTTAACCAAAAAGAATGCAGGGGGCATAGGTCCCCGCAGCTCCGAGGACCACCACCTTCCTGGGGCTAAATCAAACAATGGAGGGGGGCCCGTGGCACCCCTTCTAGATCCCTAGATGGCCCTGGGGTTCCCTCCTTGACAGTGCCTGTTCCTGTACTGTGCTGGGGTACCCACCCTGGGACATTGCAGTTTGCTATGGCTTAGCAGGAGCCACGTTCCTGCCAAGCCATAACAAGCTCTGCTCCTCTTCGTAAAATGCTCTCACTTACAGAAAGCAGAGCAGAACATGCAGCTCCCTCTGTCCAAAAGCAATGCCAGCTCCCGCAAGCTGCAGGTTGGTACTGCAGGAGCCTTCAGGCTCCTCGCGGGCTACAACGTGAGAAACTGGGTGCCCTGGTCTCATTGGTATTGTGGCCAGGCTCCAGTAGATGGCCTCCTTCTCATGTTTAAATAAATAAAGGGCAGGCCCCCGGGGGTGGGGTCTTCAGGGCCAATATTGCCTGAAGGAAGGGGGGCCACATGGCCCCCTTCCTTAAAATAAAAAAAACGTAGAAAAATAGTAGTGCCCCAGTAGGCACGTTTGCAGAGTGATATAGAAAGGGGGCGGACCACAAAGTCATCTAAGCAATCCTGCAGTGTGGGACTTACTGAAGGTAACCGGAGGGGGTAGTTGACCCACAAGGACATCCTTGGGGCCCAAAAACTACTCCTTTTACCTCCAGTAAGTCCCACACAGCGTGATTGCTTAGAGGTCATTGGAGGCCCTGCCCCCTTTCTGCACCATTCTGCAATCATGCCACCTCGCATGCTGCTGGTTGGGGGATTAAGTCCCCTTGGCTGCTGAGGGTCCTTGGGTGCCAACAAGACCTCCTGCTACCTCCAGTAAGTCCCATATAGTGGGATTGCTGAGAGGTAGTTGGAGGTCTCGCCCCCTTTCTCCACCACTCTGCAAACGCTCCTTTTGGCACACTGGCGGTGGCTGGATAAAGTCCCCTTGGATACTGAGGGTCCTTGGGGGCCACAAGCCCTCCTGTTACCTCCAGTAAGTGCCACAGAGCGCGTTTGCTGAGAGGACTTCAGAGGCCATGCCCCCTTTCTCCACCACTCTGTAAAAGCACCTTTTGGCACACTGCTGGTTGGGTGAAGAAGTACCCTTGTCTCTAGAGTGTCCTTAGTGGCCAAAAAAAACATCCTGTTACCTCCAGTAAGTCCCACACAGTGGAACTGCTGAGAGGTCTTCGGAGGCCACACCTCCTTTCTCCACCACTCTGCAAATCCACCTCCTGGTGCACTGCTGGTTGAGGGATGAAGTCCTCTTTGATGTCGAGGGTTCCTAGGGGACCAGATGCCCTGTTTCCTTCAGTAAGTCTAACACAGCAGGATTCCTGCAAGCTGGTCAGAGGCCCGCCTCCTTTGCCGGACGTTATAGTTGGGCTCAGATTTCACTTGTACAAAACCAGTGAAATTCAACAGTTATAGTTACCTGAGCTAACTATACCGTATGCCCCTGCAATGCACTGCTTATGACCTCCCATATTAAATCACTCATGACATGGACAATAACTTTGCTTTAAAGTATTAGGCAGGCTGGGTTAGGTAGCAGATATCACTGTTTCTACTCGGGTAAGAAAAGAAATTCTAAGAACACATAGGAGGGATTGTTGTTTTGGCTGTGTGTTTGCAGACACTATTAATGGTAAGTAGTTATAGAGAGTAGAACAAGGGCAGTAAGTAAACAACAATTACTCATGAAAGGGTAGGTGCTTCTCCACTTAATCAAGCCACAAATGGTGGGAATGTTGGGCATGGTCACGATCAGTTTTCCAGCAGTGTTTATATCTGGTGAACTGGAAGAAGTAAGGTATTGAAACAAGAGCATTTTGGAGTGGAGTAGGGAGAAGTAGAGTGTCGTACAGTGAAGTATCATTGAGTGGATTGTCGTAGAGTACAGTGGAGGAGAGCGTTGTAGAGTGGAGTGCTGTGTCATATAGTGGAGTGGCGTATGGTAGAGAAGAGCGGAGTGACGTGTCATACAGTGTAGTATAGTGGCATAGAGTAGATGGGCATAAAGTGGGGTAGGGTGCCACAGTGTTGCATGGAGTGTAGTACAGTTTTGTAGCGTGGAGTAACATACAATAGAGTAAAGTGTTGTACAGTGGAGTTGTGTGGAGCGGAGTATGGTACAATAGCATAGAGCGGGATAAAGTGTAGTAGAGTGGAGTGGAGTACACTGGAGTGGGGTAGCGTAAAGTGGAGTAAGGTGTCAGAGTGGAGCAGTGTGTCATAGACTATAGTAGCATGGAGTGCAGCAGATTGGAATGGCATAATAAATTGAGTTAAGTGTCATAAATTGGAGTGTAGTGGTGTGTCGTACAGTATTAAAAATTGTTATAGACTACAGTAGAGTAGAGAGGCATACAGTGTAGCAGAGATTGTATAGAGGAGTGGTGTACAGTACAGTATTGTAGAGTGTGATTGAGTGGATTGGCATACAGTGTTATAGAGTAGAATAGTATAGAGTGGCGTACATTGGAGTGTTGTACGGTGGAGTAGTGAAGTGGAGTAAAGTGGGGTACAGTGGCATACAAAGTTGTGTATATCAATTTAAAGTGTTGTATAGTGGACTAGAGTATCATAGAACGGCATACAGTGAAGCAGAGTATACAGTGGCATACAGTATAGTACAGTGTTGCACGGTGGAGGGTCCAAGAGTGGCATACAGTGTAGTAGAGTGTTGTACAGTGGAGTTCATAAAGTCCAGTAGTGTGTCAATCACTGGAGCTGCATAGAGTGGATGTTGTACAGTAACTTAGAGTGAGGTAACGTCTCATACAGGGTAGAAGAGTTGAGTGGGGTGGTGTAGTTTAGTGTGGAGTAAAGTATAGAAGAGTGCATTGGCATGTCCAACAGTAGAGCAGAATGGAGTGTAGTGGCATGGTGTAGGTAGTAACCAATTTTGAATTAGAGTAGGGACCCATACAGTAGAGTGGAGTGCTGTGTCGTAGAGTATAGAAAACTGTCATATAGTGGAACCGACTGTTGTACAATGGAGTGTATGGGTATAGAGTGAAGTATAGGGTTGGACAGTGGAGTGTACGGGGATAAAGTGGAAGTAGAGTGTTGTAGAGCGCCATAAAGTGTAGAAGACATTTATAGAGTGGATTTATATAGAGTGGAGTAGAGAGTCGTACAGTAGAGCAGCGTAGAGTCTAGTGGCATACATTGTAGAGGCATAGAGTGGAATACTGTATAGTGGAGTGTACAAGAGTTGAGTGACGTAGAGTAGTGCAGAATGGAGTGGTGTACAGTGGAGTGGCATAGAGTGGAGTAGGGAATAGTGGATTGGCGTAGAGTGGAGTGGCGTACATTAAAGTGACATAGGGTAGAGTCAGTGAAACTGTTATAAATTAGAGTGGCGTCTCATACAGTAGAATGGTGTGCTGTGTTGTACGGTGTTGAAAACTGTCACAGTCCAGAGAAAAGTGGCCTAGAGTGTAGTAGAATTAATATTTTTACAGTGGAGTTATATAGAGTGGAGAAGAGTACACTGGAGTGGCCTAGAGTGGTTGAGGGTACAGTGGAGTTGCATACCATGGAATAGCGTAGGCTGGTGTGTCATACAGTATAGTGGTACACAGTGGTATAGCGTAGAGTTGAGTAGCCTAGAGTGCAATAGCATATAGTGATGGGGCGTATAGTGGAGTAACGCAGACTAGAGTGACGTACAGTTTAGTACCTTGTATATGGAAAGAACAGACTCCCTAGCTCTTGTGGCATCACCACTATTTTGAACCACATGAGTCAGCCTAGAAAAGAGACTGCATTGCAGCTCTATGTGGCCTCTCCTGCCTGTCCACTAGTAGAAATGATGAATAAGTTGGCTCGCTCTTCAGCCTCACAGTTGGCGACCTCCATTAAGGATATGCCTTACCTGATGCCCATTGAAAGGGGCACTCAGAATCATTTGTGTAATTATTAACCTACATAGCAATATTGAACGACCTCAAATAACTTCCATTTTGAAGACAATTGAGAATAAATTCTAATTTTTTGCACAAAACAAAATAGACAAAAAAAATTGGACAACCAATCTAATTTATAATGCATGCGTTTGGTAAATTTTGTTTAAACCTTTCAAATTTGAAAAAGTGAAACAAGATGAGGAAATTATAAGGGGGCTAGCGTCATTAAAATTACCAACGCTGTCAAGTGAGAGCAGATCAAGGTTGAGAGCTCAGATCTTCCTGAGTAGGAAAAAAAGGATTTATTAGAATGTAAGTGTGATAAAGTATCAACTTTAGCCATCATTGGAAGTTTCTGACGATCTTGACATTATTTTAAGATTTGTTTTCTTGAAGTGTTTAAGGAAATTTTTGAACTTCAAGAAAGTTCTACATCAGGGGTCAAGCTAATATGACCTAATTGTTTAACGCTTCTTAACATTTTTATTTTATTTTGTGGGCCACCCATCATAAGGCACCAAGAAGTTGGGCATACATGCCCCCATCATAGAGAAATTCTGCTGTCTTCCTTTGAAGCAAAAAGCATCATAAAAATAGCAGGCCGCACAAACAAGCCACTGCAATTTGGATCTTCCATCTTGCTACATTATAAAATAGGAATTGTTAGAGAAAGAAGCATACAAAGCAAGCACTCCTAAAAGTCCAGAGAACCAAAAGAACCCAAATTCTCACAGCATTTGGAAAGAATTAGTCTGAATTGCAAATTACTGTCCTTCTGAAAAGATCTCAAGACTCACCTCTTCCAAATCAGTTGTAAGGATGGATTCATTCATCTGTTCTACTTAACTGCTCTTGCTTTATCTTACACCTATGAGAATGCTATTTTTCGGTCGAGCCTCCGCAGCGTTTGCACTGTCTCTCGATCTGTTTCATGCAGTTTGTGGGCTAATAGCCGCCCATTGGCTTTTTATTGATTATTATGCTTGTTCCTTAAAAAATCTTGCCTGCAATTGGTTAATGCCTTTTCTTCGTCCCTTCCTATCGTCCTTTCCTATCGTCCTTTGTTTCTTCCCACGGAGCAGTGCCTAACTTTGGCTATTATTCCACTTTTGTCCTGATCCGTTCGTTTTCAAGGACCTTTTATTTTCACCATCATCAAATTCTTTATTCTGCAGATGCTGCCATAAAAGTTATCATAAGCCATATGACTTGTAATTCTGGTTTCCAGTAGCACCTAATTCAGGAAGGCCATTAAATTAGAGGGTGGAGCTAAACATTTTATATGGGTCACGTTGCCAACAATAATAGACAGTGCAGTACACTTATCAGGGCTCTACATTTCCTTGTCTGATTTTCCCTCTCCCATTAAAAAAGGGACAGATGAAACATGATTGAGGGTGTTGTGTTGGATTGTAGATTTCTGGAAACAACCGTAAAGTCTCCAGTCTCCATACTCTGACAGAGTTGTAGTATCTACTTCTTCCTGAAGTTATAAAGCAGACAGAAAAATAATATGTGATTGATACATTCCTTCGTCTGGGGACAGAAAGGGCATGTCAAGTCAGAGTTAATGTCATGTTGCCCCATTTAGCAGCAAAAATGCACAATGAAAGTGTCCCGAAATTAAATGTAATGTACCGGGTTTTTGCCCATGGGGGTTCAATGGAGTCCATGCATTTTTCCATAAGGAATGTATCTATAACGTTCAGGAAGGCTTGTGACAAGGTGATAAACTCCTGTTCCTGCTCAATTCTCCACCTATATACCTCCAGTAAATCCCCTTAAAGGCAGCCTTTGACACATCGGTCATAGCTACTGGATTTGTACACAGATGTTCAAATCCCAACTTTGATGTGCCCAAACCAGGGGATCCTAGAAAATCCACGCTAATTAGCTCCTTAAATCCCTTCCAATCAGACTAGGTCCACTGAGGCCCATATCCGTCTCCAGTACAGCAAAGGAGTAAGGGCTGCTTTATGGGTGATGGACCTGTGGTCTAGATCCAACCATAATAAGAGAAGTGGAGTCCTGGTAGGTAGATTTACCAAAGATCGTAAAAATTGGTACTCACCTATCTCCAGTGCGGTGGCCCTATCATGTCCCCATGTTCTCCCCATACAGGGACCCGCCTAATGCTTGTAGGTTGCAAATGTGGATGGCGGGAGATACAGGCCGAAAGCTGGAACCCTAAAACCCCTCTAGATGCTTACTGCATAATGTTCATGCTTCAACCTGCTCCTCTGGATCTGAGCAGACCAACCGAAATTCTGCTCCAGAGTGAGGTCCAAATATTCAAAGGTGCAGAAACTCTCAAGGGGATCACCATTTAGAGACAGGTTTGGGCAGGTTGTTTGATTGGGATTAAAGGCCATGTACTTGTTTTTTAGGAGGTTGATCTCAAGCCCTCTCTGCTCACAGAAGATACCAAACTGGTCCAGGAGATTTTGGATACCCATAGGGGATTTAGATACCAGTAGGGTGCTGTCAGCGGACAGGATGGCTTGGATCTTCATAGCTTGGGAATTCATGATTGCACTTCCCTAACTGGGCTACCAGATCGTTACTATATAATAGAAACAGGGTTTGGGTAAGAACGCCACCCTGTCTTATCCGCCTCATGACTGGTATCGATGTTGTCAGCTCCCCATGTTTGTCGTATCTGACCTGCTCATAGTTCTTTTGGTGCAGCCTCCTGATGACATGAGCAAGATAACTTGGGCATCCTGTTCAATTAAAACTTTCCACAAGGCTCCCCTTGGTATGAGGTCGAAGGCAGTGCGAATATCAAAAACAAGCATTGGCATAGCCAATAGGTCTGGCCTTTGGGACCTTATAACTGTTTAGCCAGAGCTATTTCAACATGCTGCACAGCAAGGCTGCTGGGCAGCATGTTGAAAAGTTATAACAAAAAGTGTTATAAGCATTTTTGTTACCTTATATATAACCAAGAAAACATTATGTACAGCTGAAAGCCTAATAAAAAAAGAATTAACATAAAAATAATGTCTTCAATTTTTTTTGTCCTTGCAATGCTGACAACTTCTTTCTGCCTGTTCCGATGGTTGTTTGTTATAGCTTATTTTTGTTATGTGGGTGGGTCATAAACAACGGGACTGGGGAGATTGGGAAATAGTACCTGAATTATAACACAAGCAGTGGACGTATACTAGGGGAGAATCATCAGGTGCCAGATAGATAGTGAGGGCAGACTCAACTTATTACACTGGGGCACACTAGAAACTCTGTGGGCAGAGTCTGAAATCCGTATAATATATATATAGAAGCATTGAGGCCAGAGATAGAGAATTTGAAACTGAGGTAACAGGGTGTGTGTAGGGGGTAGAAAATAAACATGTGAGAAACAAAGGCTGTCTAAACATGACGTGGTGTCCGTGAAACGGACGCCATGCTAATACACAAGCAGAGGGAAATGAATATAAAAGGAGTCCATGGAAGCAAACATATATTTTTTAAAACGTAATACCACATGTAACAGGGACGATCGCCTGGGAGTGTCCAGAACGACAAAAGGCGGGCCAAATTTAGCATATCCACCAAATAAAAGCGGGCATTTAAGAAGGGCACTAACAACAGCCTATAGAAAAGATGGGAGGTCCTTGCACTACATATACCAACTACACACTGCCTCGCAGAGCAGGGTATACGCGCTGCGCTAGGCTCAACCTAAACAACTATGGGTCTGGCGTTGGCCACCACCCTTTTGGCTTTGTCAAAGTTTGTTTTGTTTTGTCATTGTTATTGCTAAATATTATTGCTGCATAAGCTACCTTAACCTAATCAGACTATGAAAAAACTTTGGCTAAAAGCAAAAGTATTTTTGGGTCTCAAAAAACACACATTGCAATAGTTTTCCCTGGCATTTAACAGGAACTATTTTGTATGTGGATGTGCTCCTTGTGAAAGGCGTAATGCCGTCATGCACAGTGAAGTTAACCAATGGCGCAAGCGGATGACCCACCATCCTATGTTGTATACTGAAGTGCGAGGAACAAAAATGTGAATGACTAATTAATAGGTCAATGGTTGAAGAGCCTTGGCTGGAAGCCATTATAAGTTCATAAGTAGGCATATGATTCAGACATAAAAATTATTTAATAAAAAACTATTTTTTGCCTCAAAAGCACATGTTGATTTGGTAATCTCTAACACTGAAGGGAACAATTTTGTGTGTGAATGTGCTCCTAGTGAAAAGGAAGAATGGCATTGCTCACAGGAAGTTATCCAATGGATGAAATGGGCTGATCCAATGCCACGTGCTGGAAGCTGTAAGGAGGGGAAGAAAACTATGAATGAGAAAACAAAAGACCAATGAATGAAGTGGGCTTGCTTATGCATACATTTAAGAATCAAAAGGTCTTGGCTAACGCCAGGCCAAATAAAGCAATAATAAATGGGCAAAGTAAAAAAAATTATCACACCACTTTTTTTCTCTAAATACTTAAAAGTGCAGGAAGAGATAAATTAGCCAGCCACTCGTGTGCGGGTCTGCTGTGTGTCTCTGTGCATGTCTTTAGATTGGGCTATACATTTTAACATCAAGCACGGGCCCGTGATCTCGGCAGGGAACAGGCAGCATCTGCCTGCATAAAGATGAGTTTTCGGATCACTGATATCACCCCATCAAAAACAAATGCTGTAGAATGCACTTGGTGGTGAATAAATGCATGTGCTCTCATCGACACACGGCTGTATCTGTCCCCGTCTCCTCGGTGGGGTCTCTCTGATCCGGTGCGACAATCACTTTTGATGCCCCCACATCCCTTGACCACCTCCTCGGAATCGCTCACTACCACCTTCAAAAGTGCCCATCATCTTTCATATCGTAAGATGTTGCTAAACACAGCGCCCCCCTAAGATCACATCACCCCCCTCCACAGGTCAGAGCCCAGTGAGGCCGCACCAGTCGCACCACCCTAAAGCCGGTCCTGAACACAGCCGCTGGCAGGTCTGAGCTATCAGCCTGGCGTCCCTAGATGGCATCGGGGAGGAGAGTGAGACAGGGGTGGGGCACGTGGCTGCCAAGTCTAACAGTGCACGCAGCATTCTCAGGAAGAGGCCTAGTACGCAGTGGGGACAGGTGCATGCAGCAGCTGCAGCGCACAGAACGGGGGTAACACCGATCCGTGCTGTGGAACTCTAGAACAGAAGCGTGTTAATGCATCCTCAAGCAGCCGAGGTGTGTGCTCGCTGTATTTAGAGGGAGGCAGGACAGAAGGACGAGTGGCGACTAATTACGGACCAAGCGATTCACAGCTGGCAAACATGCCTGATGTGACGGGCAAAATGTGAACACAGATGCTTTCTCACTAGTACACTCACGTTCGTAGGTCAAATAATAACAAGCATTGAAAATGAAATAGGTCTCGCCTTTGATTAAATCAAAGCCATTTGCTTTGCTAATGGTATTGTATAGCAAAGCAGATAGCTTTAACTTAATGAAAGGCGAGACCTATTGCATTTTTAATGCTTGTTTTCAGGGCAACAAGGGGCCCCTGAGGTGCAAAGTCATCTGCTCGAGTGAGAAATAATACGAACATCGAATTTAGGGTCATTGCAGTGTTGTGCCACTTGACCCCTATGATTAGAAAGGACATGCCTGGAGGGCCCTGAAATGGCGATCTGGTTTCCATATTGCCTGGAGGACTGCAGGAGACAGGAGATTTCGTTTTAGGATAGGCACAGACATGGACTTTAAAATGGGCAGTTAACTCCATTATGAAGTCCAGAGTGGAAAACATGATTTATGAGGTGAATTCCTTTTTGTTTTCTCGCATTGCAAGGCGCCACCCCCCTTCGGGGAGTGGCGCCGTTAGTGGTAAACAAAGTGCCCACGTCAGAGGTTCCCCTCCCGGGTCAGCCGACCCGGAAGGGGAATTGCGGTAGCCCAATAGGACCGGGGCTTATTGATGACCCGGAAGTGCTATCAGGGCGCGAGGCTTAAAAGCCTTCGTCCATTTTAGGAACCCCTCTTTGTTTGCTGGCCAGCCGAGGAGTCGGACCTCCGTGAAGTGAACATCGCTTCACGGGACCATCGCGAGGAGAGAGGCGAGCGAGGGTCGAGACGACTTTAGGGCAGGTCGGTAAGCCGTGCAGTGCGTAAGAGAATGAATGGGACGGCACGTTGGTGTGTCGCTAGGTATGCGAGGATTTCTACTTAATTGAATGCGGAGGCGCGCGTTACTGAGCGCGCGAGGTATGTAAAGTATGGGTGACGTGAGCGGGCTGAGGCGCGTGTCTAATGTTGATATTATGAGCGCGTTGGCAAAGGAGATGTGATACGCGCGCACGCGAATGCAAGGGAGGGGGCGTGCGACGCGTTGTATGCGAACCTCGAGGCGCGCTTCAGGCTTCAGCGCGATGCGTCCTTGGGGTACTCTGGGGCAAATGCTTCACCCGCCAGCGGTGCCGATAAGTGGATGAGGCGCGCTGCAAAGAACGGAGGGTGTTTCTGCTCGAGCGCCTTATCACAGGGTCTAATTCGGAATAACTTCCTTTGTGTACATTCGATTTCTAGACAGGTTTTAATGCATGGGTTGATGTTTTTATGGCGAATCTACATTTTAATAAGGGTGGCATCCAACAGTTAAGTTACTATAACCTCCTTTCCTCCAAGGTTGATTAGAGGCTAAAACAGTAGGAATAGAAGGTATTTGGTGGGCAGTTCTGCTTCAATTTCAAATGGTGTGCCACCCCCTTCTATAAACCAATCCTAAACATGGGAAGGACTGAAGTTTGAATAGAGGGACATGACAACCTTAGATACTTCTAATTTGAAGATGGGGATATAGTGATAGGGATATAGTGCAATGGTTGGGCATTTAACTGACAGATCAAAAGGCCACTGGAAATCGGGGTGTCTCCTTTAACTCTAAGGGGTATGGTGAATGGGCACTGGGTGAGCAGACCGGGTTTGGGCAACGTAACCTAAGGATGTGCGCAGGCACAGTGAGCTTAACCTTAGCTGTTTGGGAGTAAGTTCATCCACGTTGGATTGCGATGGAGTGAGCAGGGCCCCGGGAAAGGAGAGCGCGGTTGTATTGATGCTTGCGATGTGATAAAGAAAGTAATGCTTGTTCTTTTTAAGTGCAGGATGCCGCCTAAAAAATCGCAGAAGGGTAAAGAGCCCTCTACAAAAAGTGATGAATACCTCGGTTTTACGGAGTTGCTGGAGTATACGAGAGAGAAAGGCATGGATTGGGTGCTAAAGAACATGCGAGAGGGGGCTAGAGCAGACGCGAACCCTCAGGAAGAAAGAGGGAGAGGCAAGAGAGCGAGGCGCACTCCGGAGAGGTTTAAAGAGACAACAAAAGGCAAGCGGCCCAGGGCGACACAGCCCCAACCAGCATCATCAGGTGAGGAGGAGGTGCTAGAGACAATAGACTCACCTGCAGAGAAGGATAAGGATGGCATGGAAGGACAGAATAATACTGCTAGGCATACGCAAATAGGAGGGTGCCCCGTCACTCCTGTGGGGGCCCCAGGTCTACAAGGTATGTTACCGCCAGTGGTGGCGCAACCAGGTAGTGGAGTGTCGCAAGTGTGGATACAACCTGGGGGGGTCGCACAGTTACCAGGGATGCAACTGTACGGTTCCCATGGGCAAGCAATTGGTAATGGCCCCTTAAGCTCGATAATTCCCGCCATGACGTACCCAACGGGGGCAGGGCAGGTAATGTTGAATGCTTACACAAACTTAGGGTGTCCTTCACAGGCATCTATAGATAACATTGCTGCTGATCATTCTGTGCCCCATAATAGTCTGCGCAGGGAGGGGCTGGAGGGCAACCGTCGGGGCATCCACTGTTGGCATTCAGTCCGCTCATGTTTGGCTCATCCTCCATGACCCTATCGCCATCCACGGGGATTACTTGGCATGTGCCCGTAGAGGTAAAGGAAAGGATACTTAGAGGCGAATATATTGACGTGTTTGACCTTATCAATGCAGGAGTGGCGGCAGGGAAGTCAAAAGGTGGGAAAGAGGGCGAGTTTAGTCAAAAGAAGTCGTGGACGGAGTGGTCCATGAAAAACTGGATCACAGGTTTTGCCATCTATGCGGCAGTAATACTGGAGAAATACCCTGTGTTAGGTCCACAGATGATGAGTTATATATCCCTTATTCATGGTGCCGCTTCGGAGTTTCCAGGAGCGGGGTGGCTAAAGTATGACAAAATGTTCAGGCAAATGAAAGCAGTCCACCCAGGTATTTCGTGGGATCAACGAGAGATCAATTTATGGCACACAGTTTTTTACTCCTCCCCCTCAACGCTTAAGGCTAGTGCCGCTGCTCAGAGTCAGTCCTTTCGGAGTGACAAGGGAGTCGGTGATAAAAAACAGGCCTGCTGGCAGTTTAATAGAAACGAGTGTACGAGGGGGGCTTTGTGCAGGTTCAAACACTGCTGCTCCTACTGTGGTGGCACGTCGCATCCTGAACTCAGATGTTTCAAGAAAAATGGAAACCCTAAAGAACAGCCCGCCCATACCACTCCAAAGGGAAAGCCACCCAAGGCATCCGACAAAGCTCCCAACTCCCATTAAACGTCATGTTTTGACACACCTACTCAGTAAGTATGACAATTCTGAGGAGGCCCAATTCCTGCTTCATGGCTTCACATTTGGTTTTCGGATTCCTTCTTCAGCATCCCCTACTAAAGTCCCGCCTCGCAATCAAAGCTCTGTGCTCCAGAACATGGAGGCGACACGAAGTAAGATTATGAAAGAAGTTTCCTTAGGGCGCGTCGCGGGACCTTTTAAGAATCCCCCGAACCCTGAGCTGGTCTGTTCGCCATTAGGTTTAGTCCCAAAGAAAGAGGCGGGCAAATTCCGACTCATACACAATCTCTCAAGTCCTCCAGGGTTATCGGTCAATGATAAACTAGATCCCGAACTGTGCACAGTGCGCTATACATCTTTTGACACAGCCATTGAAAAATTGCAAGGCCTGGGTGAAGGTGCCTTAATGGCCAAGGCTGATATCGAGTCTGCATTTAGGTTAATTCCAGTTCATCCAGATGATACTAGGCTGTTGGGTTTCACTTTCGATGACAACTACTTCGTTGATTTGTGCATGCCCATGGGATGTTCTATTGCCTGTGCAGTTTTCGAGACCTTTTCAAGGTTCCTGGAATGGGCAGTGGAACAATTCTTGGCATCAGACAAATCCCATGCTGTAGTGCACTACCTCGATGATTTTTTATTTTTGGGCCCTAAGGGTTCACAGTCCTGCAAGAAGGCCCTGCTGGGCTTCCAACAGGTTGCTGGAGCTCTGGGGGTACCTTTAGCGACGGAGAAAACAGAAGGCCCAACAACATGCCTGACATATTTAGGCATCGAAATTGACACCAGAGCAGGTTTGTGCAGGTTACCAAAATCAAAAGTGGATGCCTTCAAGGGGGCAATTGATAGCTGTATGGGAGCAAGGAAAGTAACGTTACACCAGTTGCAAGTACTCTTGGGCCAACTGAACTTTGCCTTGCGGGTCATACCAATGGGCAGGGCTTTTTCCAGGAGTATAGCAAGGGCAATGTCTGGCCTGCGGGCCAAACACCACAGAGTTCGGTTGTCATCTGAAGTGAGGGAAGACTTGCGGATTTGGAAGTGTTTCTTGCAGGAATTCAATGGCACGGTGTTGTGGCGGTCAGCCAGCACCTCACATGCTGATCTGGAACTGTTCACTGATGCTGCTGGAAGCATTGGTTTTGGAGCAATTTTGGGAGCCAAGTGGTGCATGCAACACTGGCCTGATGATTGGGTAGAACGAGGGCTGACCCGTAACATTTCCTTTCTAGAATTGTTCCCCATAGTAGTGGCATTGCTTTATGTTTGTTTTATGATGTTCCGTACTGTGGGCTTTGCTTTGGCAAACAACGTTTAACAAACGCAGCTTCATAAATGTGCGACTCGTTCTGCTGCCTTGTAAAATGTATTTAGAAGTGAGGCCATTCTGTGTTAATTGTATTTTTATGAAAAATAAGATATTGAGAAAAGCACAGCCTCTCAAAAATAAAAGTTAAGGTGCTTGCGACAAACTACTAAATCTCTTCAGTACATAGCCGATTTATTTCAGCAAGTGTTTATTAGATTTCTATTGGTGGTTATTTTCCAGTCCAGCTTTGATTAACGGCATCACTTTTTGAGCACACAAGTATGGTCTTGTCCCTTCGTATGCAAAATATTTGCATAATGGGGGGAAGGGGCGGGTAAAAAATAGTCAATTGTTCCTAGAAATTGAGTTTCTCAAATGTTCCTGCGTGTGATCGCATAACTTTTATAGAATACAACAAACATCCTTCTTCTTGCAAAAGTCCCGCTCCCAATCCAGGACAGTTCTGTGCATCACGTGGACTGGAGAATCACTGGGTACGGGGTGGGGTACTTTTACCACTCTGGTGTAAGAATGTATGGTGTAAGGTATCACATGCATTTATAATTGCAGGTATTGTGCACTATTTTTAAATTATACACAACAAAATGTATTATTTTCACTACATTTCGGCATTGTTCTGGTATGCAGTTTTCTGTTAAGGTTTGTATAGCACCCGTGGCAGCATGGGACTGTCTCTAAGCGCTGAAGGACCAGGTTGAATCGTCAGGTGCGCGCCAGAGTGGAGCAGCTGCAGTGTTCTTCTCGGATGAGTGCTGAAAATGTGCTATTTTGAAACGCGCATAGCACTGCAATCGGCAATCATGAGCACAGCAAATATAATGCGAGTCTCTGCCATTCTGGGAAAAACTTCCTTTCACATTGAATTGATTATTAGTTGGGGGAAGTGACGTGAGAGGACGGGAACTTCTGAGGGCCAAGCAGGCACTCTGTGACACTAACAACCTGCACTTTCCATTTCAAGCACGGGTGTAAGCACACAACGACATTTACCACACCAACCACAGGGACTCTCAACTTTAGACTAATGAAGAAGGCGCGCATCTAGATCAGAATTTGACTTCCAAAAAATGAAGCAACCTGAAAAAGCAGAAACATCCACAATACCTATGAGAATAAAGTATACTTAAGGGAACATGGGGGAAGGTGGGAGACTTCAGGGTGGAGGTGAAGAGGACTGGGAAACACAGACGAGAGCGGACATACGCGAAACACTTTACTTCCAGCTTTTTGTCATTGATTTCCCTTTATCACAGGCAGCCTCCAAAATCTGCTCACTTGAGTTACTGTTGGACTTCAGTCTTTCAAAGTATAAGTTAAATAAGTATCTGAACCACCAACACATTTCTTTGCCAACTAGAGCACAGTGAGAGATGTGCGCATGGAGAAAAGCCTGAACTATGCGAAGCTGCGAGCTCCACATAATCGCAGCTGATCCCTGGGTGGAGCAAGTAAAAGATCCAATCCCAGTGGGGGGGGGGGCAAAAGTGGACAGGGTGGTAACCAGGAGGGACTAAAAAGCCTCCTGGACAATCATAACACCCGGTTTTGCGTAATTGATGACGCAAAATGACGCGCCCCAATGGAAAAACACGGGCGGAGCAGAAAGCGAGCTTCTGAAATCGTATTGATTCCAAGAAGCCCTCGCATGGCGAGAGCAACGCATGCGCGCTGCTAATGCCACGCGAGACCTAACAATGATATGCTTAGTATCTATGAATAATAATACTGACAATACTAATAATAATACAAATTATAATATTGACAATAATAATACTAATCATAATATTGACAATAATAATTTTAATAAAGAATATATGGTGATATTATTAACAATGTGATTCTGATTACTATTAATTTTTTTATAGAGTTTTATATAGCACAAACTTGGCCCGAATCAGGTATCAGAGCGCTTTACATAGCACCAGTTGCATTACATGAGGACACATTCCTTTTTGTTAGGCGCGGGGAGATTAAGCGATTTGCCCAGAATCGCAGGATGGTCAGCGTAATTGCTGAGACTCGAACCCAGTTCCCCAGGTTCGAGGTCGACCACCCTAGCCCTTAGACCAATTCTTCTCCCCTTATTATAAGTGACAGTAATAATATGACTGTTGTTACTGAACCTGTATTATATTATTAATATTATAATTTAGTTCCTCCAAAAATTGGGCTTTGGCCCTGGATTGGTTGACTGGATCTGGCTCCTCTATCACAGCCCACTGGCGCAAGTGGTTGTGAACAACAGGAAATCATCCACCTTTGCTCTCAGCAGAGGCGCTAGGCAGGGTTGCCCCTTTTCCCCGCTTCTCTTTGCTTTAACCCTCGAGCCGCTGGCAATATGGATCCGTAAAGACCCAGTAGTCTGGTGCTTTAAGTGGACCGCCGGATGGGAAGACCGGATATCGCTACATGCGGATGATATCATGCTCTACATTAGCGTCCCCGGCGGCATCCTTAAAGTGAGTTCTGAACATCTGTCAGGTGTTTGGAAGATACACCGGTTACAACATTAACTGGACAAAGTCGGTGCTCTATGTTCTTAGTGGAACGCTGCTCCCGCTCCCTCGTGGCTATAGGCTCGTTGAGGCTCAAGACTGGTTTAAATACCTGGGGATCTTGGTCTCCAAGGACCAGGCCAGATTCTATGAGCGCAATCTCCTTCCACCCTGGTGCGTTTCAAGTCAGATGTCCAGCATTGGAAAACACTCCTGCTGTCTCTCTTGGGACCCGCGGCCCTATTTAAGATTATGTCTCTTCCCAGATTCCTGTACCTATTGCAAAATACCCCACACCGGGTTCAATCCTCGTACTTCAAAGAAATTGACTGCTGTATCCGTGATCTGTTATGGGAGGGTAAGCCCCCACGTATAGCGCCGCCAAAGCTCACTCTGGGATGGTTCGATGGGGAAGAGGCTTACCGGACATACAGAAATATTATTGGGTATCACACCTGGTGGCAATTAACCAGTGTACGTATAGACCTCAGGGCAACCCTGCCTTTCAGATGGACAGATGGTGCTTGCCAGCGGGTAGCTTTGCAGGGGCCTTGTATGTGCGGTCATTGAAGCCCACCCTGAATGGCCCCACCAGCCATGCGGTGCAAGTGTGGAAAGCAGCTAACAGACATTTGGGGTGGGAGGGTAAACTCACAAAGGCCACACCACTCTGGCACAGTGAACAACTGGCAAGCTACAACGCTCTAAGGGATTTGATAAATGGGACCTTAGAGGCATATCAAGGGTGGGAGACTTATGGAAGGCAGGTGGGGCGGTCCCGTTCACACAATTGCAGAAGTAGTATGAATTGGCGAGATCTGAACACTTTAGATATATCCAGATTAGGCATGCCCTGCGTGCGGTCCTCCCCGAGGGTAGCACACTCCCTGAGTCCTCCCCCCTAGAGGATCGGGTACTAGACAGCGACTTACCAGAAATGGCTATTTCTCTTATATTTAAGAAGTTGGTCAACAACATGAGTGACCCTCTCACCCTGGGCTTGCGGACGAGGAGTGGCTGGCAGCGGTGGCCTCCCCCAGGGAGGTGGCAATCGCCTCCAGACTCCGACTGGTGCAACTTAATATTGTCCTCAGATATTATCTCTCTGGATCAGTGTTGGTGCATAAGGTGGTTAGCACAGATGGGGCCTGTGCCAGACGATGCAAGCAGGAGGGCACCTTTGTTCATACACTCTAGGAGCGCACGATCATTCAGGGGTACTGGGTGTCAGATGTAGGACTAATGGAAAGAGTACTGCGGTTGACGATTGACTGTAATATCAAATTAGCAATCCTGAATATATGGGGTCCCACTTATTTAGGTACCAAAGACCCCATATGGGCCACTTTGTGGCTAATGGTAGCAAAATGGAACATCGTAAGATTGTGGAAGTCGCCGACCTCCCCGACTCTTGCGGAGTGGGACAAAGACATGGACTGGTGCATGGTCACAAAAAGATCAGTCTATGAGGCCAGGGGGTGCCCCAATAAATGGACGCAGGTCTGAGAACGCTGGAACAATTATAGGGGAGGGCTGTGTACACCTCCAAGGACGAGAGATGATGTTATAAACGAGATCTGAGCAGGCTTCAGTGGGGTACGGGGAATATCATTAACTGTCCCTCACCACCCCTTGTTGTAAATATTTTATTCCACCCTAAGCGTGGAAGGGTATTCTCAGATGTGAGACCCTTGCTCATTGCACCATCAGGATTCAAGCAAACCGGGCCGAAGACGGCTGTAATGCCAGAAACCGGTCCCCGGGAGCTTGTTTCCTTCCCAGTGTAAGAATTGGCTTTTGTAGTTTGGTTTGCCCTGTTCCCATCATGCACTGGGACAGGAACAGACTAATTTGCATACAGCCAGGTTCTGAAACTGGGATGGTGCAGTGAGCTAAAAAACGGTGTTTGATCTAGCCCTGATCTCTTGACTGGGTGAGAGTTTTCTGCTTAATTCAGAGACTCTGTCCCTCACCACCCCTTGTTGTAAATATTTTTGTCCACCCTAAGCGTGGAAGGGTATTCTCAGATGTGAGACCCTTGCTCATTGCACCATCAGGATTCAAGCAAACCGGGCCGAAGACGGCTGTAATGCCAGAAACCGGTCCCCGGGAGCTTGTTTCCTTCCCAGTGTAAGAATTGGCTTTTGTAGTTTGGTTTGCCCTGTTCCCATCATGCACTGGGACAGGAACAGACTAATTTGTATACAGCCAGGTTCTGAAACTGGGATGGTGCAGTGAGCTAAAAAACGGTGTTGGATCTAGCCCTGATCTCTTGACTGGGTGAGAGTTTTCTGCTTAATTCAGAGACTCTGTCCCTCACCACCCCTTGTTGTAAATATTTTTGTCCACCCTAAGCGTGGAAGGGTATTCTCAGATGTGAGACCCTTGCTCATTGCACCATCAGGATTCAAGCAAACCGGGCCGAAGACGGCTGTAATGCCAGAAACCGGTCCCCGGGAGCTTGTTTCCTTCCCAGTGTAAGAATTGGCTTTTGTAGTTTGGTTTGCCCTGTTCCCATCATGCACTGGGACAGGAACAGACTAATTTGCATACAGCCAGGTTCTGAAACTGGGATGGTGCAGTGAGCTAAAAAACGGTGTTGGATCTAGCCCTGATCTCTTGACTGGGTGAGAGTTTTCTGCTTAATTCAGAGACTCTGTCCCTCACCACCCCTTGTTGTAAATATTTTTGTCCACCCTAAGCGTGGAAGGGTATTCTCAGATGTGAGACCCTTGCTCATTGCACCATCAGGATTCAAGCAAGCCGGGCCGAAGACGGCTGTAATGCCAGAAACCGGTCCCCGGGAGCTTGTTTCCTTCCCAGTGTAAGAATTGGCTTTTGTAGTTTGGTTTGCCCTGTTCCCATCATGCACTGGGACAGGAACAGACTAATTTGCATACAGCCAGGTTCTGAAACTGGGATGGTGCAGTGAGCTAAAAAACGGTGTTGGATCTAGCCCTGATCTCTTGACTGGGTGAGAGTTTTCTGCTTAATTCAGAGACTCTGTCCCTCACCACCCCTTGTTGTAAATATTTTTGTCCACCCTAAGCGTGGAAGGGTATTCTCAGATGTGAGACCCTTGCTCATTGCACCATCAGGATTCAAGCAAACCGGGCCGAAGACGGCTGTAATGCCAGAAACCGGTCCCCGGGAGCTTGTTTCCTTCCCAGTGTAAGAATTGGCTTTTGTAGTTTGGTTTGCCCTGTTCCCATCATGCACTGGGACAGGAACAGACTAATTTGCATACAGCCAGGTTCTGAAACTGGGATGGTGCAGTGAGCTAAAAAACGGTGTTGGATCTAGCCCTGATCTCTTGACTGGGTGAGAGTTTTCTGCTTAATTCAGAGACTCTGTCCCTCACCACCCCTTGTTGTAAATGTACGGGGAATATCTGCTGCAGCAGCGATGTTTTAGGATGTACGTGAATAATAACTGAACTGCCAATGAATATGTGATTCACTCTTGTTAATGTCATGCCTATTGTTTCATTAAAAAGATTTATTAAAAAAATATATAATATAATTTAGTAACCACAACAGTCACTAAAATGGTATTGTATCATGATTACATTATTAACAATAATAGTAAAAATAACAGTGATATTGTCATAGTATTACTTGTATTACTATCATTAATAGTAGCAGTTGTGGTATTAATATACTGCTTCATCCAAAGTGCCTAATTAGAAAAGCTTGTGAGTACAGTTATTATTACCCCATAGAACGTGACACTTGTCTCACTCTTTGGGACCTTAAATGTCATTTAGCGCTAGGAACCCACAAATCTGGTAACCAAAAACGATTTGCAGCACCAATTGCTTGCAACAAGAGACATCATTTTGAAGAGAATAGAGGGCATATATCCCATGTGTCTGAGTAAAAGATGGATGCCGGGCTCCCAAAAACCGGCCACTTCCAACCAGGCACAAAAAGATTGCTAGGTCAGAAAGGTGTAAAACAAAGTGAGTATCCATCCACCTGAGATGGGTGTACCCTCCTAAAAGAGATGTCTTTAGACGGATGTTACAGATGCTGGCAAACCACACAATGAGACAGAAGATAAGGATACGGGATGGGCAAGTGTGGTCTGTTAAATATAATTTATATTTTAGCGGACCCTGTAAAGCTGGCCTGCTTCACGGCGTTGCTGGAGGAAGATGACGGATGAGTGTAAACCAACCGAATACTACACTAGGTGTTAAGCGCACCATGGAGGGGCCATGTAAAGAGGGAGTACACTTCTTCCAAGAGAACAAGCACTTCACTTAACTTTACGAATTGGGCGCTTTTGGAATTTGTAGCCTTGGGTGTCACTACAAGAGTTGTTTTAATAATCTGAGACCAGAGAGGGTCTCCATCAGGGGCGCAACTAGGTCTTAATTTCGGGGGGGGCTAACATGGCAGAGGAAGGGGCGTGGCTAATGTAAATCAATGGGGCGGAGCTAAAATGGCAGATAATCAGGATCGGTTAATGCTCAGGTCAAGCTGAGAAAAAAATGTGGTGAATTCTGCATTTGAAACTGGACAACAATTAAAGCACACATTTTTGTTAGTTTGAAGCATTGCCCCCCAAAATCCATACTCACCCTGAATCTTAAAATTACCCATGGCACACCAAAACACATACCCACGCTGAACCCTAAAATTAACCCCTTCACACCCTAAAACCCATACCCGCCCTGAAATCTGTAATTACCCCTGGCACCCCAAAACCCATACCCATCCTATCCCTAAAATTATCCCTCCCCGGCACCCCAAAACCCATACCCACCCCACACCCTAAAATTACCCCCTGGCACCCCAAAACCCATACCCGCCCTGAACCTTAAATTACCCCTGGCACCCCAGAAACCATACCCATGCTGAACCATAAATCCCCCCTTGCCCCCCATAACCCATACCCACCATGAACCCTAAAATAGCCCCCTGACATCCCAAACCCACACCTGCCCTAAACCCTAAAATTACCCCTTTCACACCAAAACACATACCCACGCTGAACCCTAAAATGTCCCCTGGAACCCCATACCCACCCTGAACCCTAAAATAGCCCCCTGACATCCCAAAACCCACACCTGCCCTAAACCTTAAAATTACCCCTGGCACCCCAAAACCCATACCCATGCTGAACCATAAATTTCCCCCGGCACCCCATAACCTATACCCACCCTGAACCATAAATTTCCCCCTGACACCCCAAAACCCACACCTGCCCTGAACCCTAAAATTACCCCTGGCACACCAAAACACATACCCACGCTGAACCCTAAAATGTCCCCTGGCACCCCATACCCACCCTAAACCCTAAAATAGCCCCCTGACATCCCAAAACCCACACCTGCCCTGAACCCTAAAATTACCCCTTGCACACCAAAACACATACCCACCCTGAACCCTAAAATAGCCCCCTGACATCCCAAAACCCACACCTGCCCTAAACCCTAAAATTACCCCTGGCACCCCAAAACCCATACCCATGCTGAACCATAAATTCCCCCCGGCACCCCATAACCCATACCCACCCTGAACCATAAATTCCCCCCTGGCACCCCATAACCCACACCCACCCTGAACCCTAAAATTGCCCCCTGACACCCCAAAACTCACACCTGCCCTGAACCCTAAAATTACCCCTGGCACACCAAAACACATACCCGCTCAGAACCCTAAAATTACCCCCTGGCACGCCAATCCGTAACCCACCCGTAACCCACCCTGAACCATAAAATTACTCCCTGGCACCCTAAAACCCACACCCACCCTGAACTCTAAAATTACCCACTAGCACCCCAAAAAAAAATGAACACTACAAACTTACACTACATTTGCATATTTGGAGGGGACTGTCCTCTTTGACGTTTCTATGTATGTAAGTCAAGAACAACATTCACAGTAACCAAGGGGCATATGTATGAAAGTTTGGTTTTGCTATTCTCAAATAGCAAATTTTAGAGAATCGCTATTTGAGAATGGCAAAACGAGATGTATGTAGGATTTGCAAAAAAAATTGTGAATCCTACATATTCCATAATTGTGAATCGCAAAGTGCGATTCACAATTACGGAAACCCTCTCCATTCATTCCTATGGGCCTAGAGGCCTATAGGAATGAATGGGAAGACATTCTCAATTTGGGCCATATGTATCATCAAACCAATTTGCATTTCCAAAATAGCGAATTTTAAGGAATCAGTATTTTGGAAATGCAAAATGGTATGTATGAACAAAATCGCTTTTATATAGCGATTCCTTACCATTCCTAATTTGCAATTAGCAAATTGCTAATTGCAAATTACCCATTAATTTCTATGGGCCAGGAGGCCCATAGGAATGAAGGGGCAATTTGCGATTAGCAATTAGCTAATCGCAAATTAGGAATTTTTTCAAGGGTGCAGGGGTGTCTCAAGAACACCCTGCTGCACCACTGAAAAAGACATTTGGGGGCATATGGCGCACATACATGCCCTAAGGGCATGTATGGGCGTCATATGGCACCTTTGGTTTGTTTGAAAAAAGCATTATTAAAAGAATTCGCAACTTACCACCAACTGGAAGTTGGTGGCAATTTGCGATTCCTTAATGGCATTTTTTTCTTTTTTTTTCTCTGATACATTGCATTTAAGGAATCGCAAAATTTGCGATTCCTTAAGTGCAATCGCAAAATAAAGAATAGCAATTTTTGCGATTCCTTATTTTGATGCAAAAATGTTTGATACATACCATTTAGGTATTTAGCATTCGCAAAGGCCGAAATTCGCAGAATTTCGGCCTATGCGAATGCTAAATGGCTTGATACATATGGCCCCTAGATATGTAGGCAGTATGTAATGCTGTGCTGAAAAATGCATTAAAGTTACTGGAACTTACACAAAAAACTGCTGCCTGCTCTTCTATACTGCGGAGTCTGGCTGAACAGCAGCACTGTGTCCTGGCATCCCGCCCCTCCCGAAGGTCTCACTGTGTAGATCAATGTGGGTCAAATGCACAGACAGCAGGGGGAAAGGGATGGCCAGTGCAGGTGAAGCTTTTCCTTTGTAAATTCATTCCTGCTGGCGTCATAGCCCAGGGGTTGATGTCTGCGCACTTGTATGAAATACACATCTATACAAGTGCACAGACAGCACCCCATGGGCTATGACGCCAGCAGAAATTCCTACCAAAGGAAAAGCATCACCTTAACTGGCCAGCCCTTTCCCCCTGCTGTGCACTTCACACCCCATGCTCACAAGCGATCAAGTGCTTAGGTGAAATCCCTGCCTTCAGGCAAGGATTTCACCTCGAGGCGCCACCGTAAAGGAAAACAAGAGGTGGGGGCAGGAGGTCACTCACTGAAGCAGAGGCTGGCTGGCTCGGGCTGCTGGGCCTCTCAGAAAGCATTAAAAAAATCATTCTCCGATCGGATGCTATCTTGCACCATTTCAGTGCGTGTCATCTTAGCCCGGGCAGAGGAGGCGACGGGGGGGGCTGAAGCCCGGTGAGCCCAATGGGTGTTGCGCGCCTGGTCTCCATCAATAAGCAAGACTTTGGAATACCTCTTTGCTTTAGCCTGGAGAGCAGGCAAAACACCATCCCACACCACCCATTCCCGGCTGTTGCCCTACAATTACATAGTGAACAGATTATCTTTACTCTGTGTCAGTGTGTGCTGCTCTGGGAGGAAGGGGTGGACTTCTGTCTCGCTGCCAGCCTTTGCACCGACCGCAGTGCAGGCCCTTTTCTGTGCCAGCTGTTGGGTAGGCTGTGCATGGTTACTTGCAGCCTCAATGAAATCCCAGCACCTCTTGCAAATACCTCAATCGGACTTTTGTCTGCACCGCAGCATTACTCAAATGTAATGTAGTAGTCCCTTCCAGCCACTTTGCACTCACCGGAAAGCTCATCCGGTTCCAGCCCAGTGTCCGTGTCCAGCCCGCTAATAACAAAGTAGTCGGTGAAGCACCCAGGAGGAACGTTGCCACCACCTCCTCTCCCTCCGCCGCTCATTGTGGCTCTGGGAGAGGGCAGTTCCTGGCTCTTGTCGGGCAGCTGCACAGAGATCTCTCTAACAAGCCTAAAACCAATCGGAAGGCAGCATTTAGGACCTAAGCCAATGATAAAGATGGGCGGAGAGTGGGCGGAGAGTGAGCGGAGAGTGAGCGGAGCTTCCACAAAGCTTCCAACCATACTGAATACTGCATGCACCGCAAAGCGAGCAGCGCATGCTCTGCAATGCTAGGCTCAACCTTAAAACTACATAGAGCCGACCACCTTCCAGAAGGAAATACTTCCAGCATGTAAGTTGTAGTCGATATACTTGGTCAGTGACACTGGTCCCTTTTCTAAATCCTGCTTGGGGGGAAGTTATAAGACTCACGCCCTCAACCCACTCAAACAGTCTTTCCAACAGTATACTAGAGAAAAGCTTTTGGGAGCTATCAATAAGACTGAGTGACCAAAAATTGAAGGGCAGGGACCATGAGCCTTTCTTGTAGATTGGTACAATCTTGGCTCTTGGCCAAGTATGGGTAGTGGGTAAGCCTTCCAGAATACAATTGAAATACTTACCAAAATACTCCCTTATTCTGCCTTAAACAGGTCCCAGGCACCTTATCCAACCCCAGCGTTTTTTAATGGAGTGATGAGGTCTATGGCTTTAGCAACCTCTCTTATGGTGATGGGAGAAATTTACATGTAGTCGATTCAGATCGAGCCTCCCTATACAGGTCATTCTCCAAACAGTGAGACTCTACTGTCAAGACAGTGAGGTTCTTGATACTACCAGAGTGAGTCCTTGCCTCGTCGATATTCCCCCACCATCGCACAGCCCTGTAAAGGGATTAACCCATGCCGCTGCTGAGATGTTAGAATTTAGTAGAGCAGCTAATTGAGGAGTACTATCTGCAAGAGTGTGCCAAAACAACCGATGATCTTTCAATTTCTCAGCATTCAGAACCTCTTCCCATTCCTCCATCTCATACCCGCGTTTAGCCCTAGCTAGCAAAGCCTTCTAAGAGGTCCTTCCTTCCTTCCTTGATTGAATCCCTCTTACCGCTCCTAATGGCATCTGAAAGTGATCTCCACACAGCCCTGTACGTTTTGGTGTACCATGGAGCCACTTTAGCCTTCTTCAGGAGGGAAATAGATTCCACCATAGAAAGGTCTCTGAGTGCGCGAAACATGGAGTTGTGGAAAGTGTCAAGATCACCCAATGCAGCAGCTGTCAAGTAATTCCCTCCATCAATATGACTGCTTCCAAGGCCCAGAATCAATTAGTTCAAAGGAACAATTAAAGTCCCTGTTCACTATTGTAAGTGAATCAGGTGGGAGAGATGCCAGATGGCTGCTAATTAGATTAATAATTGCTAGGCTATCCTGGTGATTTTCATTCCTAAAGTAGACATTATGTAATCACAGAGACCCCCAAGGAAAATTTCTAATTAGCACACAAAATATCAGGGTAGCCTAGATCAATCATTGTAGAAGAACATGCTAGAACGGTGTTATTTCATATCACCAAGCCCCCTGGTGGTCAGCCTCTTCCACATGAAATGGCAGGTTGATCAAAGGTTGATCAAAGCAAACAAACCCAGTTGGAAATAAGGAAGCAGTTGCCCAAGTGTCCTGAAAAGCACAGATTTTAAATTGATCCTCGGAACTGGCCCAATCCAGGCAGCCAAGCTTATTCATCAAGCCTGCAATATTCAAGGATAAAAGTTTGTTGTTTTCCACTGGAGCGTCTGAGAAAGTGTGGACCTGCAGTACATGTGTATCGTCATGGACAAGAGAATGAGATCAATCGCTACTCCCCCTGCTGGGAGGGGGGCAGCAAGAATCGTTAGGGCCCAATGATACGACTGCGGCAATGTTCAACCTGTAGCAATATCCTTAGTGTTGCCCATTTCCCGACCCGTTGCCTGGGCTGGCACAAGTCAGTCATTGGCATCTAAATCTGATAAAGGCATGAATCTATTGTGGGTTATGATGGAGAAAGCTTCCACTGTGTTCTCTCCTTGTAGATGTGACCTTCTTCCACTGTGCAGAATAGGTCTATTAAAAAAGGCTAAAGTGACAATATTAATGGATCAACCTGTAGCACAATACCTTTGAACAGATTGATTTAGCTATAATGCCATACTTGGATATCTACAATGTACAACCACAGTGTACCCTTCAATGGTTTTGGATGAGTGGCATATTCATCCAGTCATCTGCACCAGCAAAATGTTGTGCTATTCGTGCATAGAAAAGGCAGCAATACGAACAAGCCAGTGGTAGACTTTGTTCTTGAGTTCTGGTTAGTTTTCTTCTTTGTCATGGGATAGAGAAGGTACTCTGGCTAAGATTGCCACATAGGAACAACAGTCAAGTGGAAGGGACAGGTGGGACTGGGAGACCCCTCTAGATGGCTGCAGCTTTTGTTCCTGCGGGGTAAACTATCCAGACTCCATGCCCCTGATGAAATTTCCTCTGCATATCCTTAGCCCCTGCTGCGCTGCAGCTTGCTGAGGACAGCGCTCTATCCCCTGTAGCCATAATAGATGAGATACCATTGCGGACACAGGACTCCACTGACAGCGTATGGCTCAGCTTAGTGCAGTCAGTTGTTGCGATACTGAATGGCCCCACTCCATTCGACACCTGACTGGGTAATAGGGTTTAAGACAAAGCGGCCAATAGGGTCTCTAATTTCGATGTTAGGTCTCTGCAGGTCCCTTCTAGTGCACTAATCCTATCTACTAGAGGTGCAATTGTAGCTTTCACTATTCACTTAACTTCAACAATGTCCTCACCACTTCCATGTTAGTGGTCATAACTTTACTGGTTACATTGGTGATCGTCTCCAGCCCTGCCACTGTTGTGACCTGGTCTATTTGCCTATGGGATCCAGTATAAAGGTGGGTATTGGGGCAGGCATACATTTTTTGTGCCTGCTCATTAGCCACTTGTTTCAGTTTCCTTTTTTTCGACCACCCCTTCACTTGAGCTATTGGACACATTCTGGACGGTGTCCATCAGGGGTGCCCTACCCGGATCGATGTGGAATCTCCTACGAGTGACAGAGAAAGCACACTTGGTTTGGGCTTAGGCTGGCCTGCTTCCATATTCATCGAGAAACAGCTCTCTACTAAATCTGTCTCCCTTGCAAAAACATTCACAGCTCGTATCGCAAAGGCATGAAAAGTAGTGTTACTCCTGGGTGGATTACGAGTACTGTACAGATCCCTGTCCATTTTACACTTTCCCATGTTTGTTGGTGAAGTTGGGACCTAGAACCCCCAGGCAGCAAGCCCGCTGGGAACTCTGCCCTTAACCCTGCAGCCAAGAGACTGTTACTGCAGTTGATGCAGTAGTGCAGGAAATGCAGGAGGAGCAGGCAATAAAAGCAAACAATGTGAGATGAACAGGCACAAATAGCAGTGTGCGATCCACTTACCTCCTCCCTCTGGTCTTGTTAGAGCCGTTGCTTCCGCGCACACACAGCTGAAGCTGATGATGGGGTGATGCAGCATAATACCACTATGGCTGCCCCCTGCCGTCCTACCGTCCCACCACCTTGCTGTACACCCATATCCGCCCGCCTTCATGAGCAAATCAGGTACGGTGGGCAGATGGACCAGCAGACTAACAGCAGCAGTTCAACTGAACCAGCCACGCGGTCCCCAGTTTAATTCAACAGCCGTGTAGCAAGACGAATAAAATGCTGCGTGTGGTAAAGAGCAAATGACTGGTCTTTGGGGGTAAAAGCCATTCAAGCCACAACCAAGCCCTCGATATCCATGGCTCTTCTCTCTCCGCGCAGTACTGCCAGCATGCGAAGCATGTGGGAGGGCATGAGCATGGTGTCAGGGGTGTTATGTTGTGCCTAACTGAGTGGGCACTCGCCGTAGCGGATTTTGAAGATCAGGAGGTGAAGCCCGCTTAACAGAATACACATAGCGTTGCAGGTAATGGCTACCGTGTACAGGCATCTACTGAGTCATGTCCGCGGTGGCTGGGTTTATTAACAACATGTCACCTGACGGGACCTTACCTCATGGCCCGGTCATGGCAGGGGAGCATCAACTGTATCCCTGTTGGGATAGGCACCTGGGGGGCCCTCACTTTCGCTGCTGTTACGTCACAACCACGACATAACATTCCTCCCAAAAACAGAAAACCATTTCAACAATAGTCCATTCAATATTTTCACCTACACCCCCTTAGATGCATACTATGAGGATATCCATAAAAGAACAGTCTTACATGAAGTAGTCTCTCAGTTTCTTGCCGGCTCAGGTTTGCGTCGGAGCTGGTACTGGGAGCTACCCCGCCCACTGGATTCAGCTTCAACCTCCTTACTCAATGTTCGGGGTGACAGCTCTTCAGAGCTCACCGGCAGTTCCTCCTGTTCAGCTGCTCTGGTGTCAGTGTCCATCTGCAACTGGGATCTGTCCCTGGTGTCAGTGAAGGGGCACTGTCTGCTTCACCTTCGGCCACAGGAAACAACGGAGTGTCGATGGGGCGAACTCCGACTCACCACCCTTGAGTCCACCACGGGTTTCTCCAGTAGATGACACTTTTTAAAGTGGGAGCTGTTCCGTGTTACAACTTCTCTGCCTCTCCGGGCCATTACCCTCGTGCCTCGCACTCTGTTGACAGTCCTGGGTCGCCTTTCATACGGGAGGTGGAACTTGCCTTTGGTCAGGAGATTCTTGAGCAGCACCTTGTCTCCTCGTTGCAGATTTACCTGTCGAGCTCCTCGTGCTGACTGATTCACTCATGCACTCTCTGCCTCTGATCATCTATTTTGCAATCATCAGGGCCTTCCGGGCACCATCGTGGATGATGTGGAATTGAGTCCGTGACCAATCGGCCCATTGACAGATGTCCTGGGGCCAGGCCTGTAGTGGTGTGAGGAGTTTGTTGATAGTTCCGCAGGAACGTGAACAGAGCTAATTCCATGGGCTGATGGCGTTTGTGTGCTATGCGGATGACCTTGTTTAATGTCCGCATGAAACGTTCCAGCTCCCCGTTCGCTTGTGGCCAGCAGGGAGTTACGCATCGGTATTTGTCCTGCACTTCTCTTCAATGAGGGCTCCTCCTTCACTTTACTTTCCTCACGATCTTTTTCTCCATGGTCTGGCTGTATTATTGTACATCTCCGTTCCACTTCTACATCCCTCCTGCCGCCTGCCTCTGACATCCTGCCCTTCGCGCACGCAGAAAGAGGAAATACTTTGTGCTATCTGTGGCTCGTACACTCCATCACCAGCCCACTTCCTCCCCTGGCGCCGCAGCGCTGCCTTTGCTGCACAGCTCCCCCGAGCCCCCGCCCTTCCATAAACTCGCACTCTATACACTTTCTCACACTTTCCTTCTTCCTCCTCTTCCTTGTTGTACCTTCCTCCTTCCTTTCGCTGCCACTTCATGCCTCTTCCCTCTCTCTATCCATTGGCACTTCCTTTCTCTGCCCCCCCCTGTTCTTTCCATACCTCCTCGTACTATTATTACTCCACTGCCCCCCGGCCCTGCCTCATGCCTCTTGCCTCTCTCTATCCATTGGCACTTCCTTTCTCTGCCCCCCCTGTTCTTTCCATACCTCCTCGTACTATTATTACTCCACTGCCCCCTGGTCCTGCCTGTGATTACATTACTGCTGACATTACGTTACACTGTGTCTCTTGCTCTCCTGACATTTCATCTCTAGGTTGGTGACGTTCCATTTCTGGGTCTATATTCTTTATCAACTTCTTGCTTCTACCGTTTCCTTTGTAGATCGGACATTATTTCGCTCACAAACTCTGGCGTTCTTTCCAGTCCTTCTTTCTCAGCTCTGGCAGTAGTGGCATCTCTATTCTTGAATTAGTGAGATTTCATATCTAGATCGTTGATTTTTCATTAAGGATGCATCCTCTTTATGTCATCTGTATTTATTGTTCTGTCATTATGTCTTTGTTCATTATTTAATGTGTTGATTATTGATCCTCTCCATTTCATGTTTTGTTCATTTGCCCTGCTCTATGTCAAATGTGCTTGTGGATCCATGTGCTTTGTGTAAGTAGCAGCTGTGCTTTGTGATTCCGCCAGGACTTCACACTTCCCTCCCCGGGGACCCACTGTTCCCACAGTTCTCTGACTTACCTGCTCCCTGCCTTGTCCCTCACTTAGGTGTATAACACGCCTCATATGTAGCCATTTGCTCGTCCCCCGCCCCTGCATTGCCTTTCCTTTCTCACGACAGCACGCTCATTTTTGCCAATCATTTGCTTCAGCAACTGATTGCCAAAAGGGGGGGAAGTTTATTCCTCCTCCCCTTCCTCCCTATATCCCTCGCCTACACGTGGTATGCCTTACACCTCCTTATTTCCGTAATGTCCAGCAGCCCCCCACATATTCAACATTGTACTATTCAGTTCCTTCACGGCAGACCTGAAATAATTCACAATTCCGCTACCAACCTATTCACTTCCCTTAACGACGACCTCCGCACTATACTAACAGGCGCCTGAACAATTTTAGGAGTTAACCCTACGCCAGGCACCCAGCTTAACATCTCTACCCAATCTCTTGATAGCCTCCCAGACATATCTCTTACCCCACCATCTCCAGACACTACGGCCCCTCAGCTGCTGTATACAGAAGAGGCCTTCGACTCTTCCACCCTGTCTGTCCCCCACTCTCTTCCCCTTGGATACCCAGGGTACCCAAATCACCCTGCTACCTCACCCATTCTCATCACTGACGACGAGTCTTCAGTAGATTCCATACAGTCAGGTGCTACATCTGAAGTTGTGTACATCCCACCGCCAGAAGAGAAAGGCCCAGACTCACCCCCGCCATCCGTCTCCAACTCCTACTCCTATCACCCACAGTTTAAACAAGATACATAACCCCTTTTAAGAGCACTACTGTCCGATTACTCATAAAATCCTGTGGGCCCTGCGTTCTGCCAAACCTGCCAAGCCCATCTCACGGCTCCAACTTCATGTAAGGGAATGAGTGATCATACCACTGATAATATCACAATATTCCTGATCAACAATAACATTGTAGGCATTTCTGACGGCGACCCCTCTTGCTTCATCCACGTTACACCCCTCAATAGCACTGTCCTACTCTCAATATTTCAGGCACTCAATATTGACTACGCCTACCCTCGCCAAGTCACCCTATCTCTCGCACCAGCATTTTCACGCCCCGCCGAGCCTACAGTAAAGGCTCTCTCGCACAAACATTTTCACGCCCCACCGACCCTATAGTAAAGGATCATAGCAGTTCACACTACACCTCTGCACCACCTGCTCGTCGCTCACAGGAAACAAGCCCCATGCAGGCTCTTCAGGCAGTATACGAGAAACGAATATTCGGCACTTCAGTACATAAAACACCAGAGTGGATCTACATACGGATCCGCCTACTATCCCCAGGCCTAGAACTACCCACCGTATTCACGTCCTCCTGGCCACGGAACCCACTGCAAAGCAAAATTTGCAACGCCTTTGCCCGTCACAATCTTGAATTCCCTGACTTCTCCCCAGAAGGAAAATACAGGGGACCTGACGAACTAGATTTAAGATTCATACTCTACCATATTGTCTGTAATGAAGTAGGAGAGGAACTTATCAGAGATCTGCATCCTCACGACTATAGCCCTGTAGAAACTTCACACTCCACAGACCCCAACCCTCACAACAACTAGGTGAAAAACACCCAGGCAGGGTTTGTTTGTCCCTCCATGCAAACATCAGACCTTACCCCACACAGTTTTGCCCAGCTACCACATATGCATTAAGTAACCATATGAATAGGATACTGAATTCCACAGTGTATAAGACACCTGCTGGCTATCATATATATTTTATTTTGCGCCTTGCAAGTTGGGAAGGACCAACAATCCTGTCAAGCTTCTTCCCCAGACACCCACTCCAGTCCCAAATAGCAAGCGCCTGCTTTGGCGGCCCACTCCAGTTCCCTGGCTGCACCCCCACACAAAATATTGAGTTGCAAAAGGGTGTTTACGACCGGGTCCTAGCGGGTGTAGCAGAGGAACTCGTGCCTGATCTTTAGAGAAGCACAGCCAACACCCCGCATTAAAGGCTCTGCCTTGCGGGCACTCAAATATCTCATCATGGCAACACCACTCCAACATGTCCTGAAAATGTTTAGTGGACAGGAACAACGCATACTCAAACACTGTAGGGAGCTTCACAAATTAACAAGGAATATGGATTATCCTTGGCCCTCCGAAGGGACCTTTGACGTAAATATTCTCGAGCACGCCACCACTTTCCTAAACACCAAATATTCCGGCACCAAATTACAAAAAAGGAAAGACTCCTTAGCTCTCTGGCGTATCTTCAAAGAGAACCCGCAAGGACACCCTGCCACCCTGCCCACTGCCCCTTCTGCGCCCCCACCATATCAGGCCTCTGGCATGTACCCCGCAATAGCATCCGCTGAAAATAAAGAACTAGACTTACAGAGCACAACTAATAACTTACCAACTGTCGGATACGGTCAACTCCCAAGTGACCTCTTTTCCACACTGGAACACCCTCCACCTGTTGGTGAAGGTAGTACTGCCCCATCGCCGCCACCCGGCACCAGCAGTGGCTCACTGCTCCCCATCACAGTGCCAGCCACCATACCCGTCACAATGCAAGCCCCAGTCAGTCCCCTACATGTAACTCCTGTCGCCGGTGGCAGCCCAACACTGCACGCCACGGTGCCAGGATTGCCAGGACAAATAAATGCGCAGTTTTCGCTACAACTGAACCCCACGTCCATCGCAGTCCTACCTGTTGAGGAGGACGAGGAAAATGCAGACAACTTGTCCCTAGCACCATCAAATAACTCACACACGTCATCTCACCACTCACTTCGCCATGTGCTCCCGCACGACCCTGATCTCAACAGCCTCCGTGATGCCAATGCTCCACAACCCCAGGAGCAAGGGGCCACCCCTGAGAGCATATGCCATTCTGCGGCACACACGCCGGCGAGCAACTGATCACATTCTCCTCTGTCCAACAACAGAGTAAGGATAGCGAGCTACAGGGCCCGCCGGCACCATATTTGGTCCATTATGACGAATGGAGACTGGCCACAGGACTCAATAAAAGCTTAGAGTGCAGTCCCAATGGGGATGCCCGAACAGACATGGTCAGCAGTGAAATACCACACGACCACGATCACGACCACATATCTCAGGTAATCCGACGTGCTTCATTAAAGTTAGAACAAATCAGCGACAGATTATCTGAGACCCTCAGGATTACCCACCCTAGCACACCCACTACTCAGCAAACAAATAACCCCTCACGGAGACTCACTGCACAGGCAGACCCCTTTGAAAATACTGGAGGGACTGGGGACCTAGGCCGGAGTCAACAGCAGACAACCCACTTCCCATCCACACCTGTGCAAAGAGCGGGTCCCTCTCGGGACATAGGAGACTATGAAAGACTACCAGAAGTACAGTACCATGGGTCCCCCTCCCAGAGCCACCAGACAACTGCGCCAGACCATACACGCACGACTACTGGGCTAACACAGGTCCACCTCACACCCCCTGACATACCACCACGGCACCCTGCGCCCGTACCAGATCCATTCGCCCCACCATGCGCCACAGACATGGTACATTCCTCAAGCCAGCCACACGCCACAAATTTGACAAAATCTACAAACCCCTTTTATGATAATCAGGAATTCCCAAACTCAGGGGACACAGGGAGGAAAAAGAAGAAAAGGACAACAGAGGTAGAAAGACTCACAGTATTAGGAACGCACGGACGACCAGAGGACATTGTATACGATGCCCCTGGCACTGACGCTCACATCAATTACAAGGTCACTGGCACTGCCTCCATGCGAAACACTCGAGCTAAAACAGGCAATGGCATGTTCCTCAGCAGGCCATGTGCCCTGCGGGACAACAACTTAACTCCCAACCAAATAGTGATGATAGACGAGAATTCAGATTATGCTGTCTACCCCTTCACAGACGATCTGGCCGGATGGACAGAATCCCTGGCCCCGCAGATGATCCCCTAGCCAAGGGAAGGGTCTTTCGAACCACAGCATATGGCCACAGAAGTCGAATGCATCCTGGAGGGTGTAGGGGATGAGGACTGGGAATATGATTACATGCGAGCCAGTCTCAAAATTTGGCAGAAATATGCTATACGATATGACACCACAAGACCAAAGCATCAAAGTGTAGGAATTACCCGCCAGATGCCGCTATTATACAAAACAGCAAAAGACCCTCCTATATATAACTGCTGGTCTTATGCAGAGGAAGAAGCCATTAAAAAGAACCTTCCGCCCCTCACGGAGGGTGCCAGCAAATGGATAGTGGCCTTAGAGAAAAATACCACAGGCACCAAACCAGGGGTTGGGGACATGAAAAGTTTGCTTATCTCCCTCATGGGAGGGGAAGCAGAAGAAATTTTCACAAGTATCAGTAGAGGGTTAATAACAATGAACGACACCACATACGATGGAGAACCATTTGATAAAATAAGGGCGGCAGTCTGGACTAAATTGCGATTAAAATACCCTGACGTTCCAGACATTGGGTCTCTCATGTCTCTGACCATGCAAACAAATGAGGACCCTATTAACTTTATTTCTAGAATGAACGAAAAATGGCACCATGAGTTAGGTGACTCCTGGAATACCACTGGAGGGAACAGCAGGCTCTTTTACCACATGGTGAAGAGAGGACTGCCAGAAGACGTGCAGGAAAAATTAGATGGGGTAGTAGCCATGGAAGCAAAACCATGGCCTGAGATCCAAGACCACATCATACACTTTTGCAAAAAGAAAGTAGAACAGGAAAAAAGTAGACAATTAGCCATAGAAAATGCAGCTGCTACAACAGAAGCTTCATAAGTGGAAGGACGCCCTGGATACTGTCCTGCTGGCGGCACCAGCCAGCCAAATGACAGCTGTCACCACTTTTCCACAGGCCGCTCAAAATGCGCTCTCCACCAATGCCCAGTCCACTTCGCAGCAAGTGCAGCAGCCTGCCGTACAATATGCGCAGGCACAGATGCCACAAACACAGCCAGCCATACAGTATGTGCAGACTCCACCACACCAGGCAGTACAGTATGTGCAGACCCCACCACAACAGACAGTACAGTATGTGCAAGCACAACAGCAGGCCACAGTGCAGTACATCCAACAGCAGCCCCCAGTGCAGTATTTATCACCACAACCTGCCGACAGAAATGACCAACACCAGTATTACAACAACAATAGAAACACCGGGATGCAGGGAAGGGGCAATGGACAGCAAAGGGCCCAGCAACAGCCAGGCCAGCGTACTTGCTTCTATTTTCACAAGGTGGGCCACATGCAAAGAGATTGTCGTTCTAGACTTCGGGACCAAGGCCAACAAGTTATGGGTCCCGCCCAACTAGCACCCCCGCAGTTCCAACCACAACAACAAATGTATGCACAGCCACCCCAGATGTTGTATGCTTATGCCCAACAAGCACCACAGCAGAACATGCAACCAGCACAGCTCCAGACACCCGTAATGGCGCAAGCTCAACAGCCGTCCCCACTGATGCAAGTTCCCTTGCAACCGCAGCCACAGACATCCTCATACCAAGTGATGCCCCAAGCCCAAACTGCCCCACACCAAGGGGGTGTGGTAGTCACCTCCAATAATCCATTTGCACAAGGCACCATCCAGCAATACCAGGCTGGAGGATACTCGTGCTAGGACAGCCCACAGACAACTCTTGTGTGCCCAGTTTTATCATGCATCATGAGCAGTGAAAATGACCCCACCGTCCTGGTCGCGATAAATAACAAAACATATAGCTTCCTCATTGACACAGGCGCCACGTACTCCTGCATCACAGGCGGACATCTGCCTATTTCTGATCAAGTAGTGGACACACAGGGATTCTCTGGGGCAATAGCAAGGGTCCCATTTACCAAGCCAGTACCCCTGCAAAAAGGAGACCGGGTGCTGGAGCAACAGCTGCTTTATTCACCACATTCTCCAGTCAACCTTTTAGGGAGTTACCTCATGGCAAAACTGAACATGACAATTCACTTCCATGAGAACGGAACAATGGAGTGTTCTATACCAGGCACACCACTAGCGAGGATGATGGCACTCACGGTTGACTCTTCCTTGAAGGATCAAGTAAGGGCCCGCCCTGTGGATGAGCTAGCATTCTGCACTGCGGTACACATCATTGTAGCGAACACACCAGAACTGCACAACCGCACTGTCCAACTCCCAAAAGAGTTCCTCTTCCGCCCACAGTCCCAGCACTACCAAGTATCGGACAAGACAATGATCCTAGGCATTCACGCTCTGCACATTACACCTACATATGGGGCATTCATAGCAGGAGACGACAATATGCGCTCCTGGGCCTGTGTAATTTTCATCGGGCCCGGGCACCAAGTGAGAAACATTTTAGACGATTAGCTCTTTGGGGATCCTGAAGACTATCCCATAACAGAGATCGTCTATCAGTATGAGGTACCCCTCTCGGTGACAGTGGAAAAGAGAACACCCACTGCCCCACAAAAATACGACTCGGTGCGTGAAGCAGACTTGGATCAAGTCCCGCCACACCTGTGGACCACCGGTCCCAATGACGTAGGCCTCATTCGTTCTGCCACCCCATTTAAAATAACACTGAAACAAGGCGCAATTCTACCCAGAATTAAACAGTACCCGTTATCTAAGGAAGCAGAGGAAGGCATTGCCCCTACCATACAAGCCCTGCTGGATCAGGGGGTCATATACCCATGCGTATCTCCCTGTAACACATGCCTTTTTCCTATTCGTAAGGGCAAGACCAACCAATGGCATTTGATTCATGACCTGCGTCCCATTAATAACATAGTGGTACCAGAGTTTCCCATCGTCCCAGACCCCTCTGTCATCCTCACCAATATTCCCCCGAATGCACAATACTTTTCCGTGATCGACCTGAAAATTTTAGCATCCCCCTTCACCCAGACAGCCAGTACCTATTGGCTTTCTCGTTCAAAGGGGTACAAATGTGCTATACAAGATTAGCCCAAGGGTACTGTGAGTCCCCTAGCGTCTTCAACAGAATGGTCAAAGAAGACTATCGAATTTTCAATGTGACAGCACTTTGCTGCAATATGTTGACGACATTTTGCTCTGCAGAACCACCGAACAAGAACGTAGAAAAGACACAATTTCCCTGCTCACTACATTAGCTCACAGAGGTTACAAAGTGGATAAAAAGAAACCTCAGTACTGTCAGACAGAGGTACAATACCTAGGCCAGTTAATATCAGCATCAGGGAGACGGGTCACGCCAGATAGAGTTGAAGCCATCAAAGGGACACCAGAGCCCCAAACTGTCAAAGACATGCAGAAGTTCCTAGGATTAGTGAACTATGTCCGCCAGTGGGTCTTTGACTTTTCCACAATAACTGCCCCTTTGTTGAAAGCAGTTAAAGCAGCCAAAGACAGACGCAACAGAATAGACTGGAAACCCGAAATGACTGACTCCTTCCAGCAGTTAAAAGATGAAATAACAAACGCACCAGTGTTAGGCACGCCTGACTACACCAAGGAATTCTTCCTATTCACTCACTGCAATGGTCAAGTCATGACTGCTGTACTTACTCAGAAATACCCCATGGGTCACAAACCAATTGCGTATTTCAGCGGCATGCTGGACTCTGTCATGAGGGGTCATTACCCCTGTGAACAGGCTCTTGCCGCCGCTGCCTTCGCGGTAGACAAAAGCACTCCCATCGTCATGGGATCCCCTCTGACACTGTACCCTGAGCACGCTGTCTTTGCCATAATTCAGAAAGCTAAGACAACATTGACAACACAAAGAGTGTCAGGTTATGAAGTCATACTGTCATTACCCTCCCTGAAGAACCCCCTGCCAGACAGCACTGTATACTTTGTTGATGGGTCCTCCACAATAGACCAAGAGACAGGGATCAGATACACAGGAGCCGCAGTGGTTAGGGCTCAGCAGCATGAGTCCTCTGACTCCCTAGACATTGTACAACAAATTACATTGCCCTCACACTACTCAGCCCAAGCCGCTGAACTAGTGGCACTAATTGCCGCTTTAAACAACAGGGCTGGTGACCGCATCACAGTATACTCAGACTCTGCATATGTCACAACAACAACACACTCGAGCATCTTGCACTGGAAACGGCGCGGGTTTCTCAAATCAGATGGAACACCAGTATGTCACAAACAGTTGTTGGAGGAATTAATAGAAGCCCTGACACTTCCAACAGAAGTAGCCGTTGTCAAATGTGCGCTCACACAAATGGACAAGACTTCGTGTCCAGAGGTAATGCTCTGGCAGATTGGGCAGCAAAAGCCGCAGCCAGGAACTCCCCACCCAGGCCTGCCACATATACTCACCAAATTCCCATTCCTGCCACAGATCCTCACCATACACCTATCCTACTTGCCCAAGCAGCAGCTCCAGCACAGCAGACAAACACGCATGAACATAGTGTAACTCCAATGCAACACACAGACATGACTCCAGAAAAAGATGATGACCATACTCCCTGCCCTATTGACAACACGCTACAATATGATCTCATGGCCCAACTTCACCTCAGAGAAATACAAGAAAGTGCACCACAACAACAGAAAGAGCTATGGAAGAAGAGGGGAGTACAGCAGGACACTGCTGATTTCATTTACAGACAGACCATGACTGGAAAACCTGTCATGCCGCAGGCCTTACTGCAGGTGGCACTGGATCAACTTCACCTTCCCGCACATGTCTCCCGAGATATCATGTCCACCACATTACAAGCAGACTGGTTCATTCCCAATGCTTATGAACTAATACAGCTTTTTGTTAATAAATGCCTCATCTGCCAACAGTATTCCCCAAACCCAACTCTCAAAACAGTTGCCTCTACTATTCTTAAACCTTCTGGCCCATTCAAAGAACTCCACCTTGACTATGTCGACATGATTGATCGGTGCCAAAATTACCGATATCTCATCGTGGTAGTATGCCCCTTCTCACGTTGGATCGAAGCTGGACCATGCGTCCACTGCGATGCCAAAGCAGCAGCCACATTCCTGCTCCGTGACGTCATCTCCCGCTTTGGAATTCCTTCCGCCATTAGAACAGACAACGGAAGTCATTTTTCAAACGCCATCTTCTCCTCTCTCACCACAATGCTAGGCATCAGACACAAGCTGACATCCGCTTACCACCCCCAAAGCAATGCCATTTGTGAGCGCCTCAACGGCCTGCTCAAAAACAAAATAAGCAAAATTAGCGCCACCATTGGCAAAAAGTGGCTCTACTGTCTCTCACTGGCCCTCTTCTCATTAAGAAATTCCCCGAGTTCGGATCACCACCTCACGCCCCACTAGCTTGTCACCGGATGATCCATAAATGTAGCGGTCCCTGCAAGCAGGCCCAAAACGGATAATGAGTCATCCTCTGAGATTGTTAAGGCTGAGCTTTATGACTTCTTGTGCACACTAACCCGCGCTGCGCAGTTCCTTTCTGTCCAGGTATCCAAGAGGAAGGGGAAGGGCCCCATCGAGTCTGAGCACCCACCTATCTGTCCTGGAACCCTGATCTTCATTCGGAGGCACGTCAGACGCTGGAAAGATCCTAAATTTGACGGACCTTTTCAGGTGACGGACTCATCTCCAACTGCCGTCCGGATAGCCGAAAGGAAAGCATGGATCCATCGGAAGGACGTCCGCTTCGATCCTGCACCTCCGCAGCAACAGACAATGGACTAAAAGAGGGACGAGATATACCCATGGTCCCCCTGAATGAGGACTACGACTTCCCATCCACCGTTCCATCCATCATTGAAGAAGAAGAAGAAGACGCCCACGTGCTGCTCCATGAATATAGCGCCTGTGAAGCAAAGTTATGCATACTCACTGTTCTTATGTTTTGTATCATTATTGGAGTGGCACTAGCAACATTCAACTGGTATATCTTTTTTCTTGCTGTGAAAAGTTATAATGATAGAAGCAGCCAAGATGCCTCATTGTCCACTGTTCCATCCACTGTACCAGCGGTCACACTCAAACAGCAAAAAAAACCACACAGCAAACTAGGTCCTGAACTCCCAGAAAATAGCACCGCTGGCAACACGCCCATTAGTGTGCACCTTGAACTCTCACCCTTTACCCCAGAAGAAAGGACAAGTTCCTGGAATATAACTACCAACGCCACAGAACGAGCGTCCCGTCAACGCCCTCCCCGCCACCATAGACCACGTAGATTCGCCTTCGCCATCCCCCCCTATTTAACAAAGACAAAACCCCGTATCCCTTCCCCATTCTTCCCTGGGACCTATATAGAGAATCGACACAAGTCCAAAGGACGCTCATTCGAAACATTCCAACATCTTGTAGAGCTACAAGAAGGCCTAGGGCCCATGCTGGGCCTACAACAATCAATAAGAGATCACTCAGTCCACTCCTCCCTAGAAGAAAACTCATGGTACAGGGACATGACAGCAGTAGGGAAAACAAGTGCAAATTTGTCCTGCTATGTCTGTTCCTACATCCCTCATGCAGTGGGAGCAGACAGACTAACATTTCCCAAAGAAGTCCCTCCCCATATTGCCATGTGCCTATTACACCTGTATCTTTGCCGAATGGAGGGACAGGTCCAAGTGAGTGGGGTTGGAATATGGATTGGATTTGTAAATATAATGGAATGGGACTACAACAACGTCATATACAGGGTTACTTCCGACAGGTCGGAAATAGAAGAGATGATACAGGGGATGTATAAGAGGGGTGCATCTGATATGGACCACATGGCACCAAGAGTAAGGAACATGGGATATGTCGTGCTATACACACCCCTTGCAGCATGCGACCTTAGCAAATCCCATGGCCATCATCCCCCCAGTAAGTGCAAATGCCAAAATAGAACACTCCTGCAGCTGCGGGCACAAGTGTATTACAACAATAAGTGGCATGGACCAAGCAACGTCTACTGCAAGGCAGCATCTCTAGGCCCCCCTTGGGTAGAAGAAACAGAATAGGAAGGAAACATTGACTGGGATGTTGAGGATAACTGTGAACAAATTTGGAATGAAGCAGGAAGCAGATACACCTGGGGTGGGGAAAGAATGTACAAACATAAAAAAGCATTTAAACTAAAAAACCCTTCTCTTTGTTTCATAGGTAATGGCTCTGTCTCTGTTGGGCGTAACACAGACTGTAATTCCACGGTTTTTAACTTCGATATGCAGTACGGCACTTCCACTCTGATGGATTACTACTGGGCTTGCGGAGAACACCTCTATCTCCAACTACCTCCTAAGTGGATAGGACTGTGTTCTTTGGTGACTCTGCATAAAGTACATCTGGTTGTGCCGGCATCAAATGCTTCCCACATACTGTCACATCCAATGACAGGTGACGTGACATTCCTCCACCGACACCGGCGAGTAGCAGAGTATTTCGCAGGAGAAGCCCGTGGTAAGGTCCCAGAAGAATTCCGCCTCTTCAACGAGGCCCAGCTTTTCTTCGGAGGGGCATTTCCAATGTTTCAAACTCAGGCTACTGCCCGTTGGCTAGAAGTAACACGCTATGAGGTCATGAAAGCCATCAACAGCACCAGAGACGGCCTAAATGCAATAAGGGAAGAACTGCGCCCATTAAGACTAATGGTTCTGGAACATCGCTACTTCCTCGACATGCTGACGGCCAAAGATGGTGGTCTGTGTCATCAAATCGGAAAATCCTGCTGCACGTTCATACTGGGAAACGATGAAGATAATGGGTCCATATCAAGGGCCATTGAGGAGTTGACTAACTTGGGAAAAGAAATGACTGAGGAAGGAGGTGCCCCTGCGGACATTATTCCAACAGACTGGTTCAATCTTGACTGGATGCCTTCATGGCTCACAGCAATCTTGAAATTATTGATACCCATTGTTGGCATTCTTATAATTCTGTGTTGCGCCTTTCATGTAGGGAGCCATTGCATTAAAAAATTAAGTACCAAGGCAGTAGGGATGAATTATGCTAGCACAGGGATTTACCAGATACCAAAATATGAATACATGGATCGGGCTCCTGGGGATGGGAATGGAGAACAAATGCAAATGATTGAGCTAGTACCACCTAGCACGCACCCAGCACCACCTGACACACACTCTGGGGTGCCATCAGTCCCACTTCTCCCTCCAGGTAGAAATGCACTAAGTCACAACACTGCAGATGGTCAATATGAATGCCTGCTTAATGAATCAGGTCCACAGTATATCCAACTACTTAGGTCAGACAAACATGTTGCACGTCCGGCCAGTTTTAAGTGCTATGTCAATGACATGCCATGGATTCCACCATTGGCAGAAAAATCAACAAAATACTTACTTAAGAGTGTGTTCATAAATGAACAAGAGGGGGTAGATGATGGAGGGTCCCGTTCTACCATCTAAAATCACCAGAAAGGAGAGTTCTAACGGCCTTGGTAAGATGAAGGTCTGATGTAGGCCCTGTGTGATAGAAATCTGAAAATATGCTAAAATGACTAACTTTCACCATTAGTAAATAAAGGCCCAAGAGCCCACCATGCTTAGGCCTAAAAACACACGTTTCTGTGCATTGAAATAAACAAGGTGAAATTAGGCCTTCAGAGATTAGTTAGCTTCACTGCCAGCTTCAAGACCAACACCCACACATACACAGACTGGTGCACGTTGATACAGCTTCCTGAAAACATGCTAAAGTAATATTTTGAAACATAGCTTGCACAAGTATAAGCAGCAACCTCTGGCAATAATCAGCACCTATCATAAGGTTTCGTACTTGCAGATATGTAGAAATGTACGTGACAAACTGTCCCTTTTTAGAAATGTGCAAAATGTTCTCTTTTAGAAATGTACAAAATGTTCTCTTTTAGAAATGTACGTGACAAAATGTTCTTTAAAGATGTCCTTCCGGTGTCCTAGAACACATGTGGTTAGACCGTCTGCACTGAATGGGCGTAGGCCAGTGTCACCATAGAACCTTAGTTCCTCAATTTTAGGTATATCAGACCCAACCGTCAAATCTGAAGTCAGAACTTTCCTGCGGATGCCTGGCATTGAGCGTGGTTTGTTCTCCGGCTAGCCGAATATCTGACTTGGGACACCGACGCCTCTCTCAGGTTGTGGATCTCCCAGGGTAGATAGCCCTTCTCTCTCTCTAGATCACTGATCCTTTAATTATCTCTCTTTATAGCTAGTTCCCTGAATGGTAGACCGTTCAGACATTAGGTGACTGGTCTCATTTCCTAGAAACTACCAGACACTGAATTTAATAGCAAAATGGTCTATTTTTAGCTAATTCTACGTGCGCCTTCCTTGCCTAGGCCTCATAATTCAGGGCCCTGATAAAAATGTACAATCTGTGAGAATAGACCTGTTCTAGATATTTTGACCTTAGGCACTAGAGTTCTATATCCATGTACTCAGTAGCGTAGGATCTTTAATCATCTGTGATAGTGTTATTTTAGTACATTTCATTCCAGTATTGTCTTGAGATATTTTGAGCATTTGTCATCTATCGTCTACTCCAGACAGGGCGAAGTCTGGATTATTTCTAGGAAATTGCATTATAGCCTGTACTGATATGCATTTATTTGTCTGCCTGTTAACTGAAAATAAAGTGCCACTCCAACTTGAAATTCTGGTATCTTACATCTGTATTCCTTCTCTCTCTCAGTGAAATGCTGTGTTGGTGATTTGTGATTTGTGTCCACACTCGAGGTGGTGACCACTGACCAAAAGGGTCAAGATTCATCCTTTCTCACTGCTTGGTGTCAGCGAGCGAACGGCTGGCGAAAGCCACCGGAACCCAGTCCTCTTCTGCCATGCGGTGCTGCATAAGCACGGTGCCAAGTCCCTTTGGGCCCGCATCAACTGCGACCAACGTGAGCTTCTGCGGACCAAAGAATGCCAGAGTGGTGGCAGCGGATAGGGCGTCTTTAATGTCCTGGAATGCCTTGGCTTGTGATTCTCCCCACACCCATGGGACCGAGTCCTTGGTGAGATCCAGCAGTGGTTGAGTGAGGGTTGTGAGGTCTCTTATGAAACGCCTGCAATGATTCACCATGCCAAGGAAGCTCCGGACTTCTGTGACATTGATTAGGGCCGGTGCGTTCTTGATGTCCCTGACTTTGTCGGGGTCAGGATTCACCCCCTCAGCTGAGAAGGTATATCCAAAGAATTACAATGTGGTCTTGAGAAATTCACATTTCTCTCGATGTAATATAAGTCCCACATCTTTGAGTCTCTGTAGGACTTGTACTAGGCGGGAGTGGTGCTCTGGGAAAAACTTTGCATGTACCATGATGTCATTGCTTACTTTAATGACCCAGGAATGTCCATGATCAGCTTGTGGATCACATTTTGGAACACTTCTGCAGCACTAGATATTCCAAAACTCAAACAGGTGTACCTGCGAAGTCCAACGTGAGTCGAGAACGTCGTAGTGTCCCTAGACTCTTGATCGACGACCAGTTGGTGGTATCCCGACCGCAGGTCGAGCTTCGAAAACCAATATGCCCCTGCCATTTCCCCGCTCAAGTCATCAATAGTCGGGGTGATATGTCTCTCTTGTTTGATGGTTGCATTTTGCAATCTCATATCAACGCATATCCTGACAGCTCCAGGTTGCTTTGGTTTTCGGGCGACGACAATTGGCGACACCCACGGTGTGGGACCTGACACCTTCTCTATGATGCCCGCTTGCTCCAGCTTGAGTAACTCCTGCTCTACCAATGGGCGTAGATGGAAGGCCACTCATTGGTGTCACAGGGCTACAGGCTGCATGGTGTGGTCAATGTGAAGGTGTATTTCTTTTCCTCGATACTTTCCGATGCCCTCAAAGACCGATGTAAGCTCATGGAGTACATGCTGGGCCAATTCTTGGTGTATCCCGAATGCAAAGGACCCAATCCCTAGATCCCCTGCTGCTCAACATCCCAGAAGCATGCCTTGTCCATCCTTGGTGACATACACCATGGTGGTGACCGACATGTCTCCATGGGTCACTGTGGTCTTGAACTTTCCGTTCATTTCCAGCGGCTTGTCCTGTCCATAGGCGAAGACCGTGATTTTGGTGTGCTGCAGTGTGGGTGCAGGTTGCATGGATCTGTACAGAGCGGAGGCCATTATGTTGATTGTAGCTCCAGTATCCACGACAGCCATGATGTCTTGTGCCTCTACCTGGATACGGCACTGTGGCAGGCGCCTGCTTCTGCTAGATGCGGCTCCAATCATGTGCACCTTGTGCACTGCCCTTTCTTCTTCGTCGTCATCCAGGTCTCTTGACTCACCACCTCCCTCGGGCACTGCATTGACCACTTGCTAGGTTTTTTGGTACTGTTTGGAGTGACACACCTTTTCAAAGTGATTGAATCGTCCGCAGCAGGTACATTTCTTACCCTTTGCTGGACAATCAGCTGCTCTGTGAGGCGGGACACCACAATACCCGCAGTATCGCTGAGTCCCTTGTGAGCCCCGGTGAATGGCTTCTTGTTGCGACGGTCTGTCGACTTCGTTGTGACTGCATTTACCGGATCCGCTTTGACTGGTGACTGCAGTGCCGCCTCCATGTTTGTGGCCCTGGCCTTGGACAGCTCTTTCATTCGCCCCAGAGTTATAATATCTGGCAGTGGTTTGCCTGATTCTTCCAGAATCGGCTCACCAAGCTTCGCCCAAAGCACACCCTTAGATGATTTGCCCTCGGATTTCTTCAGTTTCATCTCTGAACCCACACGTGGATGCCAGGACTTTGAGTCTGGCATGGAATGTGTCTAGACGTTAGTCAGGCAGTTGGCGGGCTTGACGAAAGATGAAGCGCTCGTAGTCTTGATTGGCCATAGGTTCAAAATGGCCTGTGAGCACATTGATGAGGGTACTGTGAGTCTTGGGCATCGCTTCCACAAGAGTCTTTGTAATGCGGTGAATGTACTTCCCTCCTAAGTTAAGCAACATCGCCCTTTTCTGATCCTTATGGACCGTCGTGACCTCAAAGAAGATAATGAGTCGTTCCACCCACTCCTGCCATCGCGAAGCCTGGGCAGATGGAGATCCCTCCACCACAAATGGTTCAATCGGGGGAATTGTAGAGATTATGAGCCTCTGCAATGTAGTATACTGCCAGCACTCTGTGCTTAATGCTGACTCCTGCTTCCCACTGTGACATGAAACTTGCCAGTGCAGTTGCCGGCAGTCTAATTTTACCCACTGAGGGCAGATATCTTATCCCTTTTTGATTTCTTAATGTTTGCAGCCCCTGCAGATTCTCAGGACTGTTGGCAGTGTGATGAGATGGAAATTTGTCACTACTAAGGCTGGAGTGCACTGGCCGCCGACTTGCAATGTCCTCAGGCGCTGCAGGACACCACGTGCCCAGTGCGAATGCGCGCGACCTGCCGATCTGTGCAGGCGCGGAGCGCAGCGTCAGCGTCTTCATGGAGACACGGGCACAGATAGGCTGAAGCGCGTAGGGTAGGGCACGACAACGCGTTATGACTGCTTCTGACCTGGCCTGCAGAATCCTTTGGCACGGGCGTCAGCAGCGGCACCAGAGAGATTTGGGGCATGCGCACCGCAGGACCTTCCTCGTCTGCACGCGGCCACCCCAGCACAGAAAACAAGGCGAGAGCATGCCCGCCCTCGTCACCAGTGTTATGTTGTGCCTAACTGAGTGGGCACACGCCGTAGTGGGCTTTGGAGATCAGGAGGTGAGGCCTGCTTAACAGAATACTCGAAGCCATAAGAGTTGCAGGTAATGGCTACCGTGTACAGGCACCTACTGACGTTATGTCCGTGGTGGTCATATTTATTAACAACATGTCAAGTGACCGGGACCCTACCACACGGCCAGGTCACGGCAGGGGAGCATCAACAGTATTCCTGTCGGGATAGGCACTTGGCGGAGCCCTCACTGTCGCAGCTGTTACGTCACAGCCGCGACATAACAAGGGGAGAGAGGTGGACATTTAAAAAAAAAAAAAAAAACTCTCACCCGCACATTGTTGCCTGCTATTCCCTGTTTCTTTTGGGGTTGCATTTTTTTTTAATGCAACTTAAACCCCTGCTGCGCCCTCCGTCCCCTGCGTGCCTGCAAAGATGCTTAATCCCCACGTGTCGATCCCCACCACCCATGGGTCGATCCCCTCCTGAACCCTGTTTTAGCCATTTTCTCAATAAGTTCTTGTGATGCTTGCGCCTTTAAATCCTGACTTCAGTGCTCCACTCCCGTTCCACGAAGCCCCTTTAATTTACATCCAAGTAGTGATCCAACCGGAGTGAGCAAAGATAATTCTTTGGTGAGTTCCAGTGTGTTGCTGCAGCCTAATCCCCTGTGTGCCTGCAGAGATACTTAATCTGCCTGTGGCGAACCCCAAGGGTGAGGGCAACAGTCTGCCACTACCCCAGCTGGTATTACTTGCATTGCGTATAGTGCTTTTGTCTCCTGTTGGAGACCAGCACTTCCATGGAGTGCTAGCCCATGGTTACTGAGAGCACAGCACAGCTGCCCATCTTGTTTGGGCTCGGGAACAAAGCTACTCGAAAGGGCCTTTCCCTTCTTGGCAGGGTGACCTCAGGGCTTTGCTAGCCATGAAGCCGTTATGTTCTCACAAGCACCCTGGTGGAGTATCATTCTGTGGGGTGTCACCCGACATGGTGCAGTTCAACTCTCTGGGTCATTCCACGCTCAAGGACGCCACAGCCTTTAATGGAGTTGCATGTTTGGGAGCAGGCTCATTGATTGAGCATGCAATCCTTACTCTTTTGTTTGGTGGTCTTACACACGAATGAACAGACTCACTAGGCGGACATACGTCTCACAATGACGCATAGACCCACTCCATCCTCTGTGAACCTATACTTTTTAACAGAGATGCACATGTTGGCAGAATCTGACTGCATGATCAATCTCCTTCTTTTGCTCACCATGCCACCCCAGTTTAGACACAGCCATATACAAATCAGTCTTGACCCTGCTCCTCATGGAACTGTCCAGCCAGCACTGCCAAGCCAGGTCCTCCCTGGACCAGAAACATGCATCCTGGGACCGGGTTTGGGGTCTCACCCCTCATCAGCCAGGCTAGCTTGAATCCAGTGAGACTGTGACCCATCCCTGTTTTCAGTGGAGCCATCATGTAGCTGGGGAACTCGTTTTCACCAGTGTCAAGCACATTTTATAATGGCTTCCATGGTCACTTGTACTGACACTAATCGGACTGACCCACACAGGGGCATATCTCCTCATGCAGGTATATCCTCACATCTAATATTCAGCACCTTGCCTTAGGGCTGTCAGGCCTGCGGTAGAGATGACTTACAAGTATTACATGCAGTGTTAGGGACATGGCAAACATGGGTCCCTTGTGGTGACACAATTCATGCTGCCCTTGGGGACCCTCATCAGTACCTCAGGCCCCAGGTACCAGGGGTACCATTTGCTGGGACTTACAGAGGTGCTAAAGGTTTTGCTAATTGGGGAAAACGATTGAACTTTTTTAGGGAAAGAACACTGGTACTGGGGACCTGGTTAGCAGGAACCCAATACACTTCAGTCAAAGTTGCATACAAATCCAGGCAAAAAGTGGGAGGGCATACTGCAACAAGCACCCAGCTCCCTACATTCATTCTGCACCACTTCAACAGCACCACTGTAGCACCACCTGAGCATCTCTTAGCAACATCTGAGCTCCTCCACAGCACCACCTCAGCACCACTCAGTACCACCTCAGTATCACTCAGCACCACCAATACACCAGCTCTGCACAAGCACACCATCACCTCAGGATAACTCAGCACCAGTGCAGCACCACCTCAGCACAGCATCAGTGCAGCACCACCTCAGCAACAGTGCAGCACCACCTCAGCATTTGTTGCTATTCCCTCTTAACAGACCCACTAGTCTAACTATCTGATGCAAAACTTTGCTTTACATGTTCACCAAATGCCCTTGTGCTCGTTATTTAAATTTTTTTTTTCCATAGTACATTTGTCATCCAAGTGTCATGCTGCATTAACTCTCTCTGTCTCTGAGCCCCAAACTCATTGCTGGGCCTTTCATTTCCCTTAATATGCTATAAAATGTCAGCAAACACCTTTACATGTCCAGATTGAGTCTTGCAGGCTTATGCAAAGCCTAATTTGCCCTTATATTTCCTTACATTTGGCTAGCCACACTTGATGAACGAAGCCCGTATTGAGAGTCAGTTTCCGCATTCACATGCTCATTTCATATTGCCCCATGAATATGAATCTTCATGAATCTATGTAGGCTAGTTCTGTTTTGTGATGTATAATTGTCTGCTATTAAGTAAGATGATGAAGTTAAGAGTTGGGCCTGAGATTTTAAAAGCAATGCTAGAATATTACATTTGATGCAGTGACGGTGCAGTGGTGTAACAAAACTTGAAGGGCCCCCCCTGCAAAGTACATGGAGGGGGCCCCCCATTCTCTGTGTCAGTCAAGAGCTCTCAGGCCAGCAACTCGCCATACTGCAGGGGATAACCCCAGCCATAAAAAAAGCATTCTGGTTCTTCCTTTCATTGGGCGATTTACATATATCAGTAAATACTGCAGATGCGCCCTCCAGCAACGTTACATAACACTGCCTCCAGCCGGCCCACCAAACACATCCTCCTACTTGATGAGCCACCTTCAAGCAAAGCCCCCTCAGTTGACCATCTCCAAACACAGACCACAGCCTTCGTGTCTGCTACTAACGCATCCATGAATTCTACTCTCACCCCTACATAACCCGCAGTTATGCTGTTCCGCCCGCCTTTAAAACCACCCCTCAGTTGTCACTGCCAACCCGTGACCGCCGCCCACTGCTCCCCTGTCCACCACCGACAGAAAGACTGATGGCCGGTCCCCATCTAACCACTGCCTACCAGTAAAGAAAGAGCCTTTCAGCAGCTGCCCTCCCCAATGACACTGTGGTAGTTATGTTAAATTATCTCTTCAACTGACCACCCCAAAACAGTTCTTCCTGCTAGCCTTTACGGCATCAAAGCCGTTCCTGCTACTTTTCATCCTCTGCATGATGCATACAATAATATTAAATGTACAAAGGGTCCAATTTGTGTTTCCTCACGGCAACAATAATTTACACTATGTACCCCACTAAACCATACCTCCTGTCAAAAGCAAACCTGATCCCATGTGTAGCACCAGTCAGTAAGTATACTCCAAGGACAAACACCAGAGAGAATGCACAATTCATGTAATTAAACCTACAGTGACAACGTAGCATTTCCCCACCCACTGTCAGCCCAGCAAAGTCTGCAACCGCACAGTAGCCATCAATATCGACAATATCTAAAGCGCATTTCCACTTCCTTTCAATGGCAGCTCCTGATACATATACCAATGACTTCGTGGCGGCATCTATCACAGACCACAGCATTCTTTGTCTCCGTGAGACTAACTGAATGCTGTCGGTGAACACTTCTCTTCCCCCTTCCTTACTAAAAACTAATGGAGAATAACGAAGAAAATATATTGTATTTTCTTATGCAAATAGCGTATCAAGCACTTGCTGCCCTCAGACCTCACCAGATCCACATGTATCAATATTCTGCTATCACACCTTCCTGTCAACCCTATTATTATCTGGAGATGTTTTTTATCCCTTCCGTGAACTAGGAAAAGCAATACCTTGCACGAAAACAAGTCCCTTTAAAACTGTTATTACTTATATAGGCTCACAAAGCACTTGTTTTACTAACTGTCGTTGTAAAGCAAACAGGTAACTCATTCTAGGATTGGAATTACTGTTCAGAAGTGTGGAACTCAATACTGAGACGTAGGATGCTTTTTTACATGTCTGCCAGACACTGGTTCTTCCCTGCATGCGCACACAATGAAACAATACAATTTAGTTAACAAATTGTTCAGAAATGTACCGGAAGGTAAAGAAACAGCCCATATTATTTTTACAAAGAAAAATAGACAAACGTCCACTTTATACCCCATGACATAAAAGCCTTAGCGTGAACAGCTTGTCCAAATCCACGATACCTAATTCAGCCCTGCCAAGTACCAAGCATCTGGCGTTGGACTAACGCATTTAAGTGTGGTGATCGCATCACCACACTGAAATACAAAATCATGCATAACCGGCATCGCGCCTCCACGTGTACCAGTGTGCTAATCAATGCTGGTGTTGTATTATTTCCATTTTTTTTAAAACAGATTTTTATTATTTTTGTGATAATGCAACCAATAGTATTGCAGGGATACTACAGTAATTACAGTCCAATTCCAGTGTACCTCCTACTACATTCAAACATACTAATCTCAGGCTGTCTTTCCACAAGGAGGCATTAGTCCTGCTCCAGCACAAGGAAATGGTGATGCACCCAATGCAGCCTAATTTCTTCAGTCCTGTGGGGCTCAGTACCTCCCTTATTAGGCATGTATCAGCTCAGGTGTAGTATTATTTCCATGTGGCCGCCATCTGTTTTCTTGTGCTTCCCCTGTCTCCTAAACGCGATGAGGTAAATGTAATGAATGTCCATTTTCTATGCCCACAACATTTTTCAGAATTTCCGTAGTATGTCCATAAAGTTAGGTCTCGTGAGCATTTGTTGAAGGTGCGCGCCATGCACCAGCAGCCCTACAATGTCAGCCGTTTCGAGTGTGACATATGCAAGGACTGGTTCCTGACGGGAGCTAGGGGCTTGAGAAGGGTACCGGAGCTCTGAAGTGGGGGATGGAACCTGGGATAACCTCCGCCTTCCTGCGGTGGAGCAATGTGCAAAAACGGCCACTCTGTATGGAGGAGCCAGGATCTAAGATTCCAACACGATGACACCATAGTGCTGAAGGGTGCAATTTCATTGCTGTTTTGCTGTTGGGGGAACGGAAATAACAATGAGTACATTTTAAAGGATTAACAAGTGGGAGTCTGTTTCCAGGCTGATTCCTACTTGTTTTCTTCGAAACTTTCACATGGCGGTAATAGCTACTTTCAGCAGCAGACATACCGGAATGAAAAACAAAAACATTAATTGGGAAGGTCCCGTAACTCCTGTGACCTAGGTGTATTGGTAACTTTTACCTTTGTCAGAGCGTTGATTTTTTCAGATGCAAGATAGATATATAGATGCACTGATTAGGGGTGTTACATTGAGTAATTGCTAAATGAGTGACAATGGTTTCCGAAAGTGTTACTGTACCCAGGTGACATTGTATTGATACCGCAGAATACACTCTCGGAGTGCATAGGCATAACCTCCCCTCCCTTTCCCTTACTGACATTAATTATTGCTCCTCAGAGGGTTAAAGCCTCCAGTCATCTCTCATAGTTCCTCCTGTTACTGTGGTCAGTCACCTCGCAGCTATCCAACGCCTATTGGCCCTCCTGTGGTCCTCAATTCTCCTCTTTTGACTAGAGTCCATTAAGAGGCATGCTCTAACAGTCTACTATATTGCCTCATCCAACCTCTCAAGTTCAGGCCTCTGCCTGCTGGTCGAAGGCCCGTGAGGCACAACTTACACACACAGAAGAGGCCTCAGGTCCCCCTCCGTCCAGCAGGTGTTGTATTAATGCACCTACAGACCTTGCTCCCCGGACCAGCTGATTGCGCCGAGGGTCTAGGTGCCTACTGTGGCGCAGGGAGCTGTGGCCTAAATCTAGTCTGGAAGCATCAGAGGCACCACTGCAAATACTGCTTCAGGCTCGGATCTCCGTTCTTCATAATCCTGGCTAGATGTACGAAACACTTCAGCCCAGGGCAGTCTAGACCACATAGTCCTAAAAGATGTTAGATCCCAGTTGCATCCTACCTCAGACAGAAGATCACTAAGGAGGCACTACATGGTACGTCTTTGGGCCTTACTGTGATTTTAGCATCCCAGAAACAGACGGATTACTCGTAGATGAAAGCAGCTATTTTTGGAAGGTTAAATCTGACCACAGATTAACATTTTAAAGAAACTTTGCAGCATTTCTATGTAGAGTAACCAGACATTATGGGAGGCCTGATTGGACCTTGAATGAACTGCCACTTTTAAAGTGATGGAGGAAGTGTAACCTGGCCACGGCAAACCTCTGATTTCTGAAGAGAACATCCCATTTATTCATTTTGTAGAGTTACATTAACATGTAGCTGATGGAAAACTGCTTGGGGCTTGCAAGTTTGCAAAGACGTCTGGCAGGCTGGTCACCATGAGGGTGCAGAGGAATACGCCTCAATTAGAGCACATTTTCACACTGATTCCCTCATAGATGCCAAGGTTTCAGATTTGTAAGTGTGACGTTTTCATAATTTATCTGTAATAATGGGTGACATTCACACGGTCTGACTCTGCTCAGTTTTCAATAGCCTGCTGTTAGCGCCCTTTAGTTCAGTGACTTTCTTAGAGTTTCTAGTTGCTCAAATGGGTGTAATTTCTAATAGTTATATGTTTCCCTCCTTTACATTGCTAGATTTTGCTCACAAGAAAATGTCACTCATAGTCGTTGAAATGTCACTCATAATTACACTGAAATTATGAAAATGTCACACATCGCAATCTGAAACCTTGGCAGCTATGCTAACTCTTCCACACACAGCACATTTGAACATCTCATAATTCCATGCCACACAATTCAACTATAAATAATTTAACCCTACAACATTCCATACCACATAATTACAATCCTAAAAATTAAAAAACACATATTTCCACTTTACTCCATACCACATAATTTCTCATCACATAATAACATTCCACACAACTTAATACCAACTCCAAACCACATAATTACACTCCACACAACACAATTCAACTACACATAATTCCACGTAAACCTATATAATTATACTTCACACAACATATTTACACTCCACTCCAAAACACATAATTACCCTCCACAAAATACATCTCTACAACATGCTGCATAATTCCACTCCGCACAATTCCACAATTCATCCCCACACAATTTATCACACAACATAATTACACTCCACATAATACTACTCAGCACCACATAATTTACCTCCACATAATTATGCTCTACTCTATATTGCATAAATACACTTCACATAAATCCAGTCTATACCAAGTAGCAACATTCCACATAACTACACTTCACACCATGCCTCATAATACCACTCAACATAATTTTTACTCAACAGCGCACACTTCCACGTCACACAAATTCACCACATAATTCAACAACAAACTACATAATTCAAACCAACACAATTACACAACACACCACATACATCCAATATACACCACAAAATTTCACATCATGCTACAATATTTAACAGCACACCACATAAGTAAACTCCACTACATACCACTCCACAACACAAAATCCCATTGCAGATAATCTCTCTCCAAGACACACAATCCCACTCCATGACACACAATCCCACTCCACATAATTCGAGTACACTCAATACCACACAATTACTATCCACATAATTACACTGCACACCATGCTACATTATTATTTTACTACACAGATCCAATCCACACAACACAATTCTACAACTAACAATTCCAATCCAAACCATATATGTCTTGCATATATGCAAAAGCATATATTGCAAAACCATACATTGCAAATGCTTGTTTACCAATGCGCCCCAGCAGAACCTGTTCCTGGAGCTGCAATCCTTCTCCTGCCCCTGTCAGCTCTGTGCTGCCTCGTCCCTTCTCAGAGGCTGTGTCCTGTTGAGAATTCTCTCTCTGAGGCCCCCACCCCCATCCTTTTTTCAGGTCTGGCTCTGGCTGAAGAGAAACCATGTACCTTGTTACTTTCTTTCTCTTCAGTCCTGGGTCAGCGGGAAGAGCTCAGAGCAGGCCACACACTGCAGCTGCTTTAGAGCAAGCCTTTCTCTCACAGTTCTCTACTGAAGAGCTGAGGGACCCCCCTTCACCTACTGAAGACTGAGGGCCCCCGCACCGCGGGGGCTGTGGGGGTGCTTGTTACGCCCCTGAGACGGTGTACAACATTGACAGCTTTTTGTATTTAGCATATCCACCCAAGGACCCTTTGTGAAATTAGTTGCATATGCTTATAATACAATTACTTTGTCTTTTGGTAACCTCTCTGTGATACGAACCTACACTTTTATAGCAGACCTATTTGTTATAGTGAAACTCATAACAAACACTGCCATAAATGGGCAGATTGTTTAATTTGTATATTTTGCTTATTGCAATGTCTGTCTCTGCATCTGTGCAAGCACTTCAATGCACACATGTTGACTTCCAGTGTCTTTGCTTTAGCTCAGTACAATCCATGCAACCATTAGTCCTTTCGCAGCAGATGCTGTAAAACATATGCCAGGCCCCCTGACTTGGGGGTAGGGGGACAAGCACTGTTAATTTGAAATACCTTCGCAGGGACCAGGCCTGGAAGGGGTTCCTCCGTAGAAGTCTTATTGAAAGTGAATGGTACAAAAGGGGGTGGTGATGGACGGAGCATCTGAATCAATCAAACACTCACACCCAGTCAAAAGATCTGGGTTTAATCCATCACCGTTCTTTAGCCACTCTGCCACCCCAGTTCAGACATGGCTCTATGCAAATCAGTCTGACCCTGTGCCTCATGGGAACAGTCCAGCCCGAAATGCCAAGCCATGTCTTCCCTGGACCGGAAACAAGCTTCCGAGGACCGGTTTCTGGCATTCCAGCCGTCTTCAGCCCGGCTTGCTTGAATCCAGTGGCAAAGTGAGCAAGGGACTCACGTCTGAGCATACCCTGCCACACTTATGGTGGCCAAAAGCGGTACAAAAGGGGGTGGTGATGGACGGGGCATCTGAATCAATCAAACAGCGGAGAGACTGAGCAGAGATGTGTCGATAAGGTAGGTGGGCATTTTTTTCTCCATTCCCCTTCCTCCCCCTCCCACCACCCCCGATCTGTGCCTGCCACCTCTGCACTCTGACCCCCCTTGCTGTGGGACAGATAAGAAGACAGTTATTGTCCCTTCTGTAATAGATATGTTAAAAACAGTAGGTACATAGTACATCTGTCATACTCTTGTCAAAAGTTAGGGCCCTATTTCCAAAGGTTTGTTGGCTTGCAGGAATTCCCAAAGGAATAGTTGGTGGATATAAATAGGTCCTCTCCAAGTTTGTGACAAAGGACCTTTCTTCATTGGGCAAAATTGTTTTCTCCACAGATGAAAAACGTGAATTTGCACAGGAGGCTTCTATTTGCCCTGTACGGTGTCCTCTGCTATTAGGAACTTTGTTCAGGTCATTAGGAGTCTTAGGAAAAAGTGACATGACACTGCCAAACTTACACCTATAGCACATTTTCCAAACGTACTTATGGGAATGTTGGTGAATAAGGGAAAACATTTAAAAATGTGTTCAGCCAGAAAGGAAACTTTGTCATGTCGGTGAGCAGGGCCCACTGCATAGTTTTGTATAGTTACCAAATATATTCAGAGTAGACAAAGGGCTTCTTTTATGTGTGACATTTTTCAATTTGGCAGCCATGTGAGACTGAAAGACAAACACTAGCTAACATCCTGGAAATGTCCTAAAGGGACTATTGCATAAAGCAAGGTATTTGGAACATACATCTACACAACATAAAATGGAGAAGGGAGAAAGAAAATTCCCAGCAAAGCCATTTATGACGTGATCAGAATGTGAGGTCTGTAGGTATTTCTTTCGTGTCTAAAATACTACTGTACAGTGTCTAGAAGAGACTGAAAATATATGCCTCATAACGATAGTAGAGCGAATAGTAGTGGTAGCATGTTTCCCACTAAGAGTAAACTTCACTGGAGTTCGTCTCCACCAGTAGAAATGTGTGTGTGTGTGTATGTTTGTCTGTCAACTCACCCGATGGGTAATTCCCAGGGCTTTAAGTGGCAGGGTCCTGCCAGTACTGAGCAAGGGCAGTTTTAAAAGAGGACCTCGAAATGGGTCCTTATCTGTCTCTGTTTAGTGCCCTGGCACAAGTGGTCCGTTTTTTTCCAGACTGCAGTGACAGCGGGCACGTGGATGTGCGTGTCCTCACACTGCTCACTTCACAGGAGGGGAGAAGTTACAGCATGGCATTATGCCAGGTGAGCGTTGTAGGGGAAGGGGAATCCTTTAAAGAGTTATTTTCTCTCTAGATTTCCCTTCTCTTTTTGAAACGCAGGGGCAGCAACATCGTTTTGGTGCGTTTTCAATATTATATACAACAAGCCATAGCTGCTGCTCATTTAACTTATGCAACTAACAGCCATTGACAAAACCAATAGTCCACTCCTGACTTGTTGTAGGTATGGTCACTTGTTGTATCATATATCTGGATGTGTTGACAAAAACAGCAAAATACAAGTTGGGCGGCACACTATGCTAAGCACATATTTTTAGCTTAGATGTTTTTAAGCCACGCCCTTAATTACTTCGGCCATGCCCCTTTGAGAGACCCTCCAGTTTTTTCATTCCACTTAAAGCCGTGGTAATTCCTGACTTAAGTGATTGTGCCTTCCGTTCTTCACCCGCCTTGTTCGTGGGCACACATGGCTTCAGTAACTTTCTTTTTATTCAGTAAATCCCTGGTGCCGTATTATGCATTGGTATTGTTTGCGCTTAGCTCACCTTTTATAAGGTGCACCGAGTGCAAACAAAGCCAATGCGCCCGAAGCGGCAAACTCGCGCTGCCCCAGTGAAAACATGGAGCAGCAGCTCTGTGTTTTCACTGTGCAGGCAAAAGGGGATTAGAGCTCCCCTTACGGGCAGGTGCAGTCAGTGACTGCACCCGCCTGCAAGGGGATGTCTGAGGGGTCCATGGGACCCCCTTTACCCCCTGCATAGGGCTGCTCACAGGGGGCACACTGATAGTGTGCCACCTTTCAAATAGCACACTGTCAATGCGCCTTCTGTGGGCTCATTTGAATCTGCGCCCGCTTCTGTAATATGGCAAGGGCACAGAGTCAAAGAAATTCCCTCATTTGCATAGAGCACGTCCCTCTGTAAATGAGGGAGCACCCTTTAAAGGTAGCGCTGGTGCTTTAAGTGTGCCAGCGCTATATGAAGTTATAGAAGGGGCACCTCCTTCTCATAATACCAAAGTGCCCCGGGTGCACACAAAGCAGGTGCAAACGCCCGTTGCACCCCCCAGGGCAACTTCTGTAATATGGCCCCTGATGTTAATATTGCACAGTTTGTGGTACACGACGTGCACCCTTCGGTGGATGCCGGGCAGAACGGTTTATGCTTAGATTCAAATTTGTGAGCTATTTCTCCAGTGTCTGATCGTAGTATGTTCACACCGTGTATGTGCATGAATGTGTGTGCGCGTGCCTACGTGAGATGCTGATAAATACACATGAGTGGATACGTTGAAAGCAATGTGCCCAAGGTGATGTAAAGGATGTAATTACTGTACCCTTTTTTTGTCACTTTTGTGACAACCATATCGTAAAACGACTCTCTGTTAATATATTTTTAAACAGTGGAAGATACTGAGAGAGATAGTAACAGAAACATAGCACTGCTTAGCTTAGACTGTACAATTTTTCAGCTTTCACAAAATACGTTTAAGCCCACCAGCTATAAACAGATAAGCAGTACAACTAACAGGCTGCAAGTAGCCACGGGTTGTGGTATTTGAACGATCAACCAATCTACCTGAAGCAGAAAACAACCGTTGAAAGGAGAAAATAAATTGAACTCTACAAAGTTTACTTCACAAAGATGCCAGCAATGCAGTACACTAGGAGTAATCATTTACTGATTTAGACCATCCATATTGCTTCCATTTCTAACGATAATGGCATTACTCCTAGTCCTACTCCCTCGCCTTCCTTCGATACAATTGAGGCTACGCCTCCCACCCAGACCCACCCCAGCTTAAAAACTCTGCCCGCCCCCTCCTCCACCTGTACGTAAACAAGCCGAGCTAGCACTCAGTTGAACCGCACCGGGAGGGAGGGAGGGTCCTCGAAGGAAGGCGAGGGAGTAGGACTAGGAGTAATGTCATTATCGTTAGAAATGGAAGCATAACCTCCCGTCCCTCCCTCGCCTTCCTTCCATACAATTGAGGACATAGCAAGCAGAATAAAACAGAGACGGACAACTGAGTGATAAAGAACACCAAATGTAATACAGTGCCCAAAACACAGCAGATCAACATCCCTGGCCCTGCATAGAGGACAAGACCCTGTGGCCCAGAACATTATCCAAACGTTCCAGACTCGCAATTCGATAGTGGCGGACAAAAGTAGACGGAGAAGACCAAGTCGCCGCCCTACAAATCTCCACCACAGAAGCCCCATGCAACTCAGCCACCGTAGCAGCCATACTGCGAGTGGAACGCCCCTGAACCCCCACAGGAGGAACCACACCCTTAAGATGGTAAGCCAGCAAGACCGTGGACCTAATCCAACGACTCAAAGAGGCCGTGGAAGGCTTAACCCCTTTCCGAGCCGGACCAAAGTTAACAAACAAAGAGTCCCCCACCCGGAAGGACTCAACAACATGGAGGTACCACAGCAAGGCCCGTCGGGCATCCAAACAATGCAAGCGAGAATCCTCAGCCGAGGAAGGAGCAGGACAGAACTCAGGCAAAATCACCTCCTGACTGAGGTGAAAAGCCGAATTGACCTTAGGGACAAAGGACGGAACGGGAACCAGAACCACCCGATCCGAAAAGACTTTACAAAAAGGAAACTTGCAAGACAAGGCCCCAACTCCCCCAAGCGCCTCGCAGAGGTGATAGCGACCAAAAAGCAAGTTTTAAAAGTCAAGAGACGCAACTCGAGACCCTCAAGGGGCTCAAAGGGAGGACCAGACAGGACATCCAACACCAGATGCAAATCCCACGAAGGGAAGGACCGAACAGGGCGGGGAAACAAGTTCAACAGACCCCGAAAAAAACGAGGCATCAGAGCCCCCTCATCCTGCAAATTACGCCAGGAGCCCCTAAACGCCTGAATAGCCGCCCACTGCACCCGCAGAGAAGCCACCGACAGCCCCAGAAGAGCCCCATCCTGAAGGAACTGCATCACCAAAAAGAGGTCAGCAAGCGTGGGGTCAACACCCTTACCAGCACACCAGACCGAAAAGACCCGCCAATGCCTGGCATAGGACAGCAGAGTGGAGGACCTACGCGACGCCTGCAAAGTAACCGCCAACTGGGCAGGAACCCCCAACCCAGCTAAGCCCTGCCGCTCAACAGCCAGGCCGTCAGGTGCAGCCTCCGGAGAGAATCCAGGGGAAGGGCCGGAAACTCCAACGGGGACGGAACCACCGGAAGGACCCACTCCCGGTCGCAACACAACTCGGTCAGGAGAGGAAACCAATTCGCCCGAGGCCAATAGGGAGCCACCAACAACACCCGAGCACAATCCCTCCGGACCCGCACCAGAAAGGACCGAAGCAGCGGAAAGGGAGGGAAGGCATACAGCAGACCCCGAGGCCAAGGACAGGTCAAGCCGTCGACCCCCAGAGAACGGGGACACCTGCCCAGAGAACAGAACTGCACCACCTTGGCATTCCCCAGATCCGCAAACAGGTCTACCACAGGGAGGCCCCAACGACCCACCAACTGGAGGAACACACCGGGAAGGAGAGAGAAATCCCGAGACGACGGAATGGCCCTGCTCAACAGATCCGCCCTCACATTGTCCACCCCCCGAATGTAGAGAGCCGACAGACCCAGCACCCAGACCTGAGCCCACCGAAAGAGGACGCTGGCAATCAAGTTCAAGGACCTGGACCGGGTCCCCCCTTGACGGTTGACATAGGACTTCGCCACCAGATTGTCCGTCTGAACCAACACCCAACGCCCCCTCAAAGAGTCCTGAAAGTGCACCAGGGCAAGCACAATCGCCCTCAGCTCCCGCCAGTTCGAGGACCTCCGGGAATCCAGCAGAGACCAGAACCCCCGAACCTGCTCCGACCCCAGCCAAGCACCCCACCCGGACAGGCTGGCGTCCGTAGTCACCACAAGCGGAGCTGGGGGAGTCAGAGAAACCCCCGCCAGGAGGTGTTGGCGGCAGAGCCACCAGGAAAGCTCCTTCCGGATCCGGTCCGTCATGGGCAGCAGGGACAACAGACTCTGAGACCCAGGAGACCAACCCAACAGGATCCAATTGGCCAGGCGGAGGAGATGAAAACGAGCCCATGGAACCAAAAACACCACGGAAGCCATGTGTCCCTGCACCCGCAGCCACTGGACCGCCGGAGAAGCCTCCCGGGACATCAAGGCCCGAACCTGCGACTGAAGAGACACCAGGCGCTTGTCGGACAAGGTAACATGGCCGAGCAAAGTCTGAAAACGAGCCCCGATGAACACCAAGTCCTGAGACGGGACCAAAGAAGACTTTCCCCAGTTCACCAAAAATCCGTGTCCCTGAAGAACCTCCAAGGCCCTCCCGATGTGAGAGAGCAAAAGAGACTCCCCCGCAGCATGCAGCAAGAGGTCGTCGAGATATGGATGAATGAAAACCCCTTCTGCATGAAGGAGAGCCACGAGAGGGGCCAGGACCTTCGTGAAAACCCTGGGCGCAGACCTGAGGCCGAAGGGAAGTACGCAAAACTGAAAATGGGCGTCTCCCACAGCGAACCTCAGGAAACGCTGAGAAGCAGCGGCAACCGGGACGTGGAGATAAGCGTCCTCGAGATCCATGGATGCCAGGAAGTCGCCAGGCTGAACCAAAGGAATGACGGCCTGAAGGGTCAACATACAGAAGTGTACGGGCCGAACCCAGGCGTTGACCCACTTGAGATTGAGGACAGGCCGAAAGCCCCCGGTCACCTTCCGACCCAGAAACAGAATGGAGTAGGTCCCCGTCCCCACCTCCTCGACAGGAACCCGGCAGATGGCAGCCTTGGCAAGCAAACAGGACACCCCGTCCAGCAGAGCCACCCTGCGGGGACCGGAGACAGGCAGAGGAGTCAGCCGAACCCCAGAATCCGGCGGAACCTGCAGGAAGTCTATCACGTACCCACGACCCACAGTGTCCAGGACCCAGCCATCCGAAACATCCTGCTGCCAACGAGGAAGAAACTGCTGAAGACGACCCCCCACCGGCAGGGAACCGGCCAGACAGTAGTTGTCAGGGACCCTTCTTGGCAGGGCCCTTAGGAGCAAGGGCAGCGTGCCTGGGAGAAAAACGGGGCTGAAAACGCCGCCTGCGGAAAGATTGACGAGAATCACGCTTCGGGGAAGACCAAGGGGCCCTACTCCAAGGCTTACCAGATGGAGCCGCCCCGCCCTTATACAGCAAGGCATGCTTCCGCTCCTTGAAAGCCTTCGAAATCATGGCAGGCAATTGGTCCCCAAACAGAGCCAGTCCATCAAAAGGCAATTTCAACAGAGCCGCCTTCTCCCCAGGATCAGCCTTCCAGGACCGGAGCCAGAGGGAACGACGAGCCGCCACCAAAGCCCCAGTGGACATAGCCGAAGACTTTATAACATCCGACGAAATGTCCGCCAATAGCCTAGCCTGCTGTTCCATAGCAGCCAGAAGGTCAGAGCACTCAGAGCCCTCCTGAACCGCCGCAGCCAATTTCTCGAAATCCTGAACCAAAGACTGCGCAGAGTAGGCAGAGAAAAGGCTAGCCCTCAGCGCCAGGTTCCCAGCAGCAAAGGAGCGTTTAAGGCCAGAATCCACCTTCTTATCAGTAGCATCCGCCGGGGTACAGTCCTCAGGCTGAATAGCAGTCTTGCCAATCAGAGTGGCCAGGATAGAGTCCAGCTTCAAATTGTGAGGCAAGGGGTCCTCCCCCTCCAAAAGGTAAAGTTTCTGAAGGAAGCGAGGGACCTGCAACTTATCAACCTCACGCCACTCCCTCAGCACCATGTCCTTGACCGGACCCTGAAAAGGCATGCCCAACCTGGAGGGAGAAGCATACTGAGGAAAGAGATTCCCATCCGCCTCCGGCTGGAAAGGAGGGAACCCCAAATTGTCCCGCACATGAGCCAGAATATCCCATCTCTCCTCCCTGGAGATAAACTTCCCACCCGAGGAAGTAGAAGGACCATCATCATCCGACAAGGAAACCTCCCTCGCAGGATCCAGTGAGCGTGGACGAGAAGAAGCCGCAGGCACTGGACGAGCCTGGAGAGCCTTAGACACAGCCGCCTCAATCATGCCCTGCACCTCCTCCTTGGACATGAGAGGCACATCACCCCCAGAAAGGCCCCGACACCGAGGGCGCTTGGAGGGAACAGGAGAAACCTCAGGCGAGGAGGAAGAGGAAGAAGACACCACATGGTTCCGCTTAAACGCCCGCTTGCAACCCATGGCAGAAGCACAAAGGAGCAAAATACCCCACGCTGCTAAATGAAGGAAAAAATCACAACCGGGAACCAATGACAGCCCTGGCCAGAAAACCCGCCAAAAACGGGCCCTACCCTCATTACATTTCTTTTCTTTTACCAGCAAATGTAAAAAAGAAAAACAAAAAACGGGCAGCAACCCGTCCTACCAGGTCTTCCAGAAGAGTGTAGTCCGGGAGGAGGCATCCATGACAGCCCGACCCGGAAACACAGCCCCAGCCACAGGAGGACCGCCCAACAACGCTGCGGCTTCCCGAGTCACCGCTCCGCCCCCAAACCACGAGGGAGACGAGGAGAGGAGACACAGCCAGGAGAACGCTGCAGAGGACACCGTCGCCGCAGAGAACCAGCACGAAGACTCCCCGGCACCGCCACAGGGAGGAACTGAAGGTAAGTCCCACTAGGGAGACAAAAAAAAACAGGTGGAGGAGGGGGCGGGCAGAGTTTTTATGCTGGGGGTGGGTCTGGGTGGGAGGAGGAGCCTCAAATGTATCGAAGGAAGGCGAGGGAGGGACGGGAGGTAATGAAGTATTTTACAGCCTTGACTCCGGCTGAGGTAGCTTCCCAGATTTACCGGAAGCCAGAGCAGATAGATTGCACTGAAGGAGGTGTAATTTGGTTCTGCAAACATGTGCACTGACCAATCAATACTAAAGGTTGTTTTTGAACTTGCAGCTCTGTGCAAATGTTAGAGTAAAATGGCAGCTGTGCCATTGCAGTATATCAAATCTGAAGATGTCGGTGATAATCTGCACAGCAGTGGCAATCATGTGACTGCGCTTCTGGTGTGCTTTAACAGGGCTTAACTGGGTACCCAGATCTGCTGTATAAAGGATCGAAACATCAGCCATAAATAGCAGCAGGCAAGCACACTCATCACTCATTGGTGAGGTTCTTCTCACAAGAAATGTTCTCAAATAAGTGGCTAAAAGGGTGAATCTTGCAGAACATTATTCAATACATATTTGCCTAAAGGGGTGTTCTACCACAGTGAGTGTTTTAAATTGACCTACAAAATATCCAGTCCAGAATATTGACTACCACTATATCGTCAAAGTAGATTTACTATTGTTAACGTCACATGTACATCATATTTTATATACTTACACTTATGTTCTTACCATGATGATGTTGGAGTGGTAGTTGATATTCTGCATTTTATATTTTTGCTGGTTAAAAAAACCCTCTATATTTTGACATACAACCTCCAAAAGTCAATAGGTAATGAAAGCTGGTCCTCAAAGGATTGGTGTTTGAATCTTATTGCACTACTCCATTTTTGTAGCAAAGAGCTGTACGTTCCCATCAAAATATAATGTGTATTGTAGAAACCATGGACAAGAGAAATAACAAAAGCTCTAATCAATCAAGGCATTTGTAAAGCGCACTACTTACCCGTGAGAGTCTCAAGACGCTGAGCGGTGGGGAATGCTGCTATTGTTCGAAAAGCCAGGTCTTGAGGAGTCTTCTGAAGGTCAGTAGGTCTGGGTTCTGCCGTAGGCGGATGGGGAAGGTGTTCCAGGTCTTGGTGGCGAGGTGGGAGAATGATCTGCCGCTGGTGGTCACTCTTCGGGTGCGGGGAACATGATGTATGTGAAGCTATCATGGCAATTACCATTTTCAGTAAAAATCACATCAGAACCCCTTTACCAGGAGATCACACACAAAAGAACAACTGCGGACTAGTGAGTACTTACCTTTCTGAGGTATCTTTGTGGCTGCTTCTCAGTCTGAGCAGGTTCAGGGTTGTTCTTTTGTCAGTGGTGCACCTCATTCATGCCAGAGCTGCTAAAGTGACAGTTGAAATGAGCAGGCATATCATTGTGCTTGGGTGCTTAAGATGATTGTTTTATTTGGAATCAACCGTGGAACCAGTGGCTCTCATGTACCAGGGATGCTCTTGGGTCAGAGCTGCTCTTGAGGTTGTGATACTTCGTAAGAGATGGCTCTTGTGCCAGTAATGCAGCTCACGAAGACAAGGCTAAAAACAGCTGAAATGTTATTCATGTGCAATGCCATTCTTGTGTTAGTGCCACATGTGTCAAAGGGGTTTTCATGTTCCAGGGCTGCTAAATGCACATTGGAAGCTTTCGTTCTGGATGGCCTAGATCAAATAACTCCCCCCTGGGATGTGTGTATTCTAAATATCCCCTTGCATCAGGTTTCTGTGCATACCATGGCCGCACATATGCCAACATACTGTAGTGCATAGGCTGTTGTCTGTACAATGGCTGTTCTTATCTAGGGAATGGCCTTGGGCCAGAGCTGCTGTATTTGAAAGGGCTGCCCTGTATTTCAGAGCTTTCAATATGGCAAGGCAGCTTTTCACTAGGAGTGTTCAAAATAAATGCAATTTGATCTTGCATAGTTACGCAAAGCATTTAGCACTATATTGTATTGTGTAATATTCCCTAGTGTCCATTTTGGATGTGAGGATGCCTTTAGTGCTAAAAAAAAAATTGTAAAGAAAAAAAGTACTATTGTTGTTTGCCAAAGTTTGCATTGTCCCGTGTACCCTCACTAAAACTTTGCGTGCGGAAAATGCAGGGATCGCCAAGGGTGACAGAGGGCCTAGCTACTCCACTGGCATAATAGCATGATTTCTGGAATGTCACTTAACGCGCATAACACAAAATTACTGAAACTGAGCAAATTTACACCGGCGCCCTGGAAATTACACCCAGGCCTTCTATTCACAATGATTTTCAAATAATACTTTGCTTTTCGATAGTGCGGATAATTTTACTCTGTTTCAGTGCACTATGACTAACAGACATTGCTATTGCCCAGTTTATTAGTACTCAATGGGAAGAAAGAAAGGTGTGATAGCCCTGCTGGAATACAAACTCATGAGCTGCAGATCACCCTGTAATATCAGTAGCAATAAGTGTTTATTAGGAGAGTGTCTCAAGGTGCAAGGATACTGCGGGAGGGTGTTAAAGTGATTGGAAGAGTAAGCAAGAGGGTTAGGACAGAATAAGGTAGGTGACCCCTGAGCATGTTTATAGGGACTGACTGATACCAAAATCTAGTAATGGCAATATCGCATAAAAAAACGATGTCCCTAAAGGTATTGGTGCAAAGTTTTGAAATATATTCCACCAGTGGCCTCAAAGTTAGAGCCGTGGGTGCAAGACATGGTGGGCACTCGAGAGAATAATCTGTGTGGGTCAAGGAGAGATGAGCAATCAGCTGAGTAGTTAACAGGTCGAGGAGTATATCCTAATATTTTCTCTAAACAATAGATTGTCCTAAGTAAAATAAATCAGTAAAGTGTGGATTTAAAACTATAATGCGTTTACTAGGAAATAACCTATAGGCATTACATAAAAAAATCAAGACACTCGAGTTGATGCTGTGACTGTGCTGCATATCCATATGAATATAATGTTAAACAACCAAATGCTTGGCAGCAATGTTAGGTTTCTGCTCTGTACTGCAGTGTTGTAAAAGGAAAAAAAAACAATCAAGAAAAATATATTTTAGAAGGAAGTGGGTGATCTTGACTGATACTTCTATGTTAACAGTAGTGGTATCTACTAGGTCTTCCTGTGGATGACGGTGATGATTCTCCAGTTATGTGCCAGGACCCTCCATGTGGCAGGTGTACCTATAAGCTACAGATGATGCTTTATGCACCAGTAGTGTTCCTGCCAGACTTCCTGGTGCCAGGACCAAAGTTGCTCTGTGTGCCAGGAAGGCTATTGTGCCTGGGGCGTTCTGTGTTCCATACCATCTGTTGTATTATAACCCTGCTCCATGCGGGGGGGGGGGGGGTTCTGCTGGGGCTGATCTCATGCCAGAGCTGTGCTATGTGCCATCGATGTTGTGATTGCAAAACCCTCTCTTGTGCCAAGACTGCTCTGGTTTCAGGGGTGCTGAACGTGTTGTTGGTGATCTCATGCATGGATACTTATTTTGCCAGATCTGCTAAATGGGCAACGTTTGCTCTTATGGGAAAAACACCTTTTCAAAAATAGGGAAAGGAGCGTGGCCAAGATGCGGGTGGATAGGATGCACGCTCGTGTCCCTCGTGCATCGCCTCTCTTTAGCCTTTTGTTGCGGCCCATTCCCGGTCTTTAAATGCGGGAAGAGAGATCTGGTTGCTGACGAGGAGTAGTGGAGTGCCAAATTCGAGTCCTTTTGGCGGCTCTGTCGACCCCACTGGTCCGATCAACACACGAGCGTGAGTAGAGCCCGGCCGCGAGACGGGCGGAGACAGAGCAGCCGGCGGATTCCTGAGCGGCTGGGGGCTGTCCGCCTCCCGCAGGCTGGCGGCTAGAGGGTCACTGGGCCCCGAGCATACCGCTCCTGGCTGGTGACGACCCTAAAAAGAGACGATTTGGGCACACAGCGGTTGCCTTGGACTCCAACGGTGCGGAGCCCACCATCTTGACTGTCAGCGGCGGTGCAGCAGGGTCTTTCTATTGCTGTGGGGTGCGGTCCCGCTCTTCTGAGGCAGGAGTCTGGACCTGAGACACTGGCACTGGCAAAACTGGCAGAGCAGCGGAACGAGTGCGGCGCAGTGGATACTACAAGGTTGGCGATCCAGGTGCCGCGATCTGCAAATCGTCACGGAGTAGGTGGGCGGCCATCTGGATCCTGCGGGCGGCCGAAATAGCTCAGGGCCCAGCTAGGCCTCCGGAGGAGCAGTGAGCTCCGGGCGGTCTGCGCACACGCTGCCCTCTGCGTGTCATCAGCATTGAAGCTATTGCCTGAACGGTGCCAGAACCGGAGAGCTGCGGAGGCCCAATAAACCAGCTTGGGGCAAACGATCTGCAAATACAGCCGACTTCTGTGAGTACGGCCGTGAGGCCTAGCAGCCTGGCACGTGCCCTATAAGCAGTAGCAGTTCCTCTTGGCCTGAGGGCGGCCAGCGAAGCGCTTTCCAGGAGGAGCTGCTTATGCGTGGGACAGACTAGAGACTGACCCTAAGGATTGGTGTCTATAGGATCCCACAATCCCGGGCGAAAGGCGGAGCCTCTGATTGCAGCCACTCCAAGATGCAGGGTTTCCCTCGCGGCGGCGGCCCGTGCTTGGTGCACTACCGGAGGTGGAGGACTGAGGGGCCCCAGAGCTTGAAGGTCATTTCTGGCAGAGCATGAGGGGGGGCCGTCGTCCCACAACTACCCTGAAACACGCGGAGGCAGACTTATTACTGGCCCTACCTGAGGCCTTTCAATGTCCCAAGCGGAGGGCTCTGAAGGCCGCATTCCAGGCAGTGAAATCCAGCCCATTTGGGTCATATGTTTAGGTGACACTGTAATATTGAAGAAGGAAGCCTCAGCCCAATGAGGCTACCCATAATTGGAGCACAGGTGCGTCTGTAGTCCCTGGCGCAACCGCAATTTAGGAGCGTGCAGGGGAGTGACAGGGGTGCCCATTCTCCTCCTGGAGGGTGCTGGGGTGAACTGCTCGGGTGATGCTCGAAACAGTATTAAGGCAGCTACGGAGTTCAATAGCTGTTCGGGCTCCGGCAGAGCTCCCATTGGCCTGGGTCAGCAGAATGGCTGCGGCCCGTGCAAAGAAGGGCAGGACCCTGAAAGACATGCTGTTAAAACAACCTGGGGCTCCTAGCTCAGCAAGCACCTCACCTGTGGACGAGAGACTGGCAGAGGCGATGGAGGGAGGTGATGGAGTGGATCTAAGGTTTTATGAAGGAGCTGTTGTCTGCCCTCATGGAAGATATCCAAGACTTGAAGGGCCAGCTTTCCGCTGATTTGAAAGAGGTCAGGCGCAACATTGAGTACGTGGGTGAACGAGTGGCCACTCTAGAAGAGCACGATGAGAGCAGGGAGGAGGAGCTCCACATGATGCAACAAGACCTGATCCGACTGCAGGAGCAGCACCAAGACCTGCAGGCACATGCAGAACATCTCGAGAATCGCTCTTGGAGAAACAACGTACAGGTCCGAGGTGTGCCTTGGCGGGCGGAGGGAGACAATCTCAGGTCTTACGTCTTAGCCCTCTTTCATCCTGTGCTGGGCAATGAGGACACTAAAGACATACAGATGGACCAGGTGCATAGGGTGGGCCTGCCTAGAGGGGATAAGGCCCCACAGCTAGATATCCTAGTTTGTGTCTACGATTTTCAGTTTAAGGAGCAGTTAGTACGCAAAGCTCGAGAGTCCCAGCCCGTTCAGTTCCGAGGCCATACCCCTGCACTCTTTCAGGACCTGGTGGCATCCACCTTGATTAAGAGGCGTGAATTTAGGGTTCTTACCGCCCACCTTCGTGAAAAAGGAATTCCGTATTCCTGGGGCCATCCCTTTTGCATCATCTTTAAGCATCAAGGGAAACTGAGGCAGTTTCGCTCTCTCATAGACGCGCTTGAAGTGCTGGGATTGGAGAGTCCTTAAGTGGCAGAACATGCAGAGGGGCCTAGGGAGCACACTGCCTGAGGTCTTCACACTGGCAGCTGGTTGGTAGATCTGCCTCCAAGCTGAAACTGGACCCAGAGATGATGGCCAAAGAAAGAGAGGCGGTTCTCACTTCATTGTCTCAGCTTCTGGAGTGACCGATCTCCCCAGGATTTAGATAATCAGAATGCTCTGGAATGGGTTCCTTGGAGAAGTGCCAGGGGTGCATGTGAAGGTGTTTCAGAATCCCCGCTAGCAAATGATATCTTGCTGTTCGCTGAAGATCATCACACAACTCATCAACCAAGCCAAGACCCGCATGAGTTTTCCACTACAGACAAACTTTTGTCCTTCCAAGTTTCAAAGGATTGGGTTAGGGGAGGGTTTCTTATTGTCCATGAATGATGCTGTTTTTCTTTTTTGGGGTTTCCACACCAGTCAATACACATCTGATGTTTCCTCACCAGTTCACATCTGCTCTCGAGGCACTAGAAGGCTAGAAAGAAGGACAAGTGCACTTCTTGCTGTCACATTCCCACCCGCCCGCTATGGGTAAGACTCTAATGATTGTAGGCCGTAACGTTCAGGGATTGAACAACCCTGTGACTAGGACGGCCATCCTTTCTTTGCTAGAAAATTCAGATGGTGATATTTGTCTTTTACAGGAGACCCACCACCTCTCTAGGGGCACTGTATGCATGCGCTTTAGATGCTTCCTGCAACAATTTTGGTCCTTTAGCCCTACCAAGAAAAATGGGGTTTCAATCTTAATCAGAGCACACTTCCTTGGCAAAGTTATTGCTACTTCTGCAGAATAAGGAGGCGCTTGATGGCAATTCGGATTCAAAGGGCAGGCACTTATTTCACACTAGCTTCTCTTTACTTGCCTAACACTCAACAAGAGCCATTTATTATCACAGCTTTAACAGAGGTGCTCACATCCCCAGACACAGCTATACTGGTAGGGGGATTTTAATTTGGTGATGGACGCAGTCATGGACCGGTCGGGTCAGAGGTCGGTCCAGGCTGGAGCCTTCTCCTCCCGGGGATTGGGATGGCTGGTAGACAACGGGTTACAAGATGTATGGAGAACTCAACTCCTGAGGTGAAAGATTATACCTATTACTCTGCGGCCCACAAATCGTATGCACAGATTGACCACTTTCTTGCCTCCACCTCCTTAGCGCGCTGGTTAACAGATGCTACTATTGAGCCCTGGTCTTTATCTGACCATGCAGTAATTACGGTCAGTATCCAGACAACCCCTCCTAGTTGGCGCTTGCGGGAGGGTCTCCTGCATTCACCAGAGACGGTAACTGGCATCAAACAAAAATTAGTTGATTATCTGCAGATTAATAATGTGGGGTCTGTGTCTCTGTCCGCTGTCTGGGAAGCCCTGAAACTGGTAATATTCAGCAAATTTATTGCAATCTCGGCGGCGGAGATTAAGGCCCGGAAAGAAAAGTGACAAGAGTTAGAGCAGGGAGTAGCGGAAATGGAGTCCATTCATAAAAGAACAGGCGCACTGAGGGTGTGGAGGGAGCTAGAGAAGAAAGGGCTCCCCTTGAAACGCTTGGATCTTGACAGGGCGGAGCATGCACTTCTCCGACTACGCCATACATTTTATCTTAGTAGCGACAAATGTGACAAGCTCCTGGCACAATGGCTGTGGGCTAAGACACAGGCAACAATGATCCAAGCAATCAGGGAGCCGAACGGGGAGAAGATTAGTGCGGACTCGCAAATAGTGGAGGCCTTTAAATCTTTCTACCACACTCTCTATACTAGTCAGGACCCACCGTTGCTAGACCCTCTCTTTTATTTGGAAGACTGTGCGGTTTCTCCTCTGTCCAAAGCTACGGTGGAACAACTAGATTGTCTCATTCGCATAAAAGAGGTAATCTTAGCAATATCCCTCTTAAAACTCAGAAAGTCACTGGGCCCAGATGGCTTTCCAGCTCTGTTCTACAAATCATTCTCCCATGAGCTAGCTCCCTTCTTAACTACATTATTCAATTTGTTCTTGGAGTCAGGAGCGGTGACGGACTCTATGTCGGACTCTAGGTCTGAGGCTGCTATCTCTGTTATTCTAAAGCCCTCTAAATATCCTACGGAATGCAGGTCCTACAGGCCCATTCCTTTACTAAACATCAATGCGAAAATATTCCTAGTGTCCTGGCAGCACGCCTAAATCCCCTAATGGCAGACTTAATCGGCCCGACCAAGCGAGTTTTATCCCTTCCAGACAGTGGGGAGACAATACAAAACGCCTTTTTCACCTTATGGATAGTGTGCAGAGTTCACGCAGGCAAGCATTATTTTTTATCCATTGACGCAGAGAAGGCATTCAATAGGGTGAGCTCGGCCTACCTGTTTGACACTCTAAGATATTTTGGGTTTGGGGAGAACTATTTTAAATGGATCAAATGCATCTATAGGGCGCCCAGGGCTTTTGTAAGAGTAAATTGGCCAAAGTCTGCTACATTCCCGATCTCACGGTGGACAGGGCAAGGATGCACTCTGTCCCCCCTCTTATTCGCCTTATATATGGAGCCGTTGGTGCAACGCTTAATGGACAACCCACAAATTGACGGCCTGAAGTTTGGGGCGGATATTCACAAGGTCAGCCTATATGCTGATGATGTGATCCTCTCGCTCGCGAATCCTCAAACCACCCTGCTTGCTCTACTCTTAGAACTACATAAATTCAGAGATGCGTCAGGGTTTAAAGTCAATTTGACTAAATCACATTTCCTAAACTTGTCAATCCCTTAAGAGGTGGCGGACAACTTACAGCACCAATACCCATTTGTAGGAAGGTGGATACCTGACTATGGTTACCCCAGATTTTTTGCCTTGTGTTTAGCTGGTTTTCGACTTAGTTGGCCTGGCTCCCTGCTAATCAGGGCCCCAGGCTATCTGCTCTCTCTGTAAAATGGATTCCATGTACCCTAGGTGCATAACTAAATTGGCTTGGGTCACCTTATCAGCCCCTGTACAGTGCACTATAGGTGCCCAGGGCATAGGTGCATCCAAGGCCTACCATGGGCTGCAGCATATCTTTTGCCACCCTTGGCTGGCTATCCAAAATTGACACAACTGGCTGATCACTCAGCTGGGGCAGGTTGGTGTAATCACCTCTTGCTTAGATATAGTATACCTATAGCTAAACCTATCTGGACACATATATACCTATAAGTCTCTCCTATGGCAGGCCTTAACAATCCTGGAGGCAGAGTGCTTGGTTTTATGTGAGATGGTGCTCTAGCATGAGCTGAGCCTATCTGGTGCTGTCGGGACCAATTCCCTAAGCTGTTCCGGGATAATGCCATACCATATACTATTAAGTGCATTATAATCTTCGCGGTTATATGTTAACTTTGGTTTGGCTTTATCAAAACATGCCGAGTAAGGTGTCATACGATTTGGAATACTATCCCCTCGACAGTCCTGTTGACGGGGATAGCATTCCACCCCTCTAGAGGGAGACGACATGTTACTTTGCTAAAACGCGGTTGATTTTAAAAGGAGCCTCAGCACCACAAAATGGATGCTTCTGCCACAGACACGGGTCTGACCTCCTGCTGCTGACCGAAACTCAGCCAAGGAGGCCTGGACAAAGGGTTTCCTGTCACAGGGAGGTGTCACACCACCCCAGACAGGAGATAGTGGATTGTAGCAGGGAGGTTTGAAAGAAGCCAGACACTGCCTGGGGAGCACAAGGCTTCCCTTTGCATAATCCGGTCAAACCGGTTCTGGGGCACACCAGCCCCAGTCCCAGCGCGACCTGGACAAAGGGAAAGGGGTGTAACCACCCCCTTCCTGGGTCCCACCCATAGGAGGGGACCTAGCAGGTAATCCAGCCCCCTAGATTAGTATAAGAATGGGAGCAGTGCCAAAGCACTCAGATTATCCTGACTGAAACTTATGAAACAAAACTGTGGACCCTTCGACATCCTACTCGACGTAGAAGACTGAAGAATCTCGCTTGTGGTCAAGGAGTGACCACCCTGTGCAAACAGGCACCATCCAGCACCTCGACGTTTGCTTTGTTGCAGTTCCCACCGTAACTCGAGCAACAGAGTTCGACAAGACCAAGCGTGCCTGCCTTCCAACAACCCGATCCACAGTCCCTGCAGAGCTGAGACCCGTGGAGGCGACCGGAAGCGTGGGGCCCGCCATCTTGGAAAGACCACGAGACGCTGACCGTGCAGCCCACGAGTGACCCTCGAAGCTGTACATCGGGGTTTGAGAAACCCCAGCCCTGGGCCTCTTTTGCACCAAAGCTCACCCCTCTACACTCACTGAGTGCTGCGTGGGGCCCGGTCACTTGCCCGTTGGCTTGTGGCCCCTGTGCCGATGAATCTTGAAATCTAACTTGTGATTCTGGTTGCTCCAGACTTGCACCCGCTCCTCTGAAAAGGAGCATCCGCTCTGATCCTCCTGGTCCGAGTGCAACGCCATCTTTGACTCCTGCGTGGGTTGCCCGTGCCAAGGGTTGTTTGCTCCATTCCGGAAGCCGACACCGCCGACAGCGAGAGCCTGCGTGGGACAGCTCGTGATCCACTCCTGGACATCCTCGGTGTCCCAGAGTCCACGTGGCAGCGGAGAGAAGCAACCCGTCAGCGACCTGAAAGCGCCTGACATTGCCTGGTTCCTTCTGGTTCCACCCTGGTCACTGCTAAGTGACCCAGACTCTGTCCCCTCTGCTTTCAGATCATCTTTAACTTCAATCCACCCTTGGACCACACCGGACACTTCTCGTCTCGACGCCTGCAGCATCTTCAGCTCCAAGCACCAGCAATCTGCGTGACAAAACCCGACACTACTTCGCACCTGTGCACCCGCTTCTTGTGGGTGAGGTAACTCAGCAACGCCGGTGTTCCCACACTGGCACACACCTCTAGTGTATGTGTCTTAAGTTTCATCCTTCTAGGTTGAGCGGAAGTATTCTTAAACAGTAACTTTATAACTTTTACGCACCATTGACTTTGCAGTGGTGCATGCCTGTGCTTTAAGCGCTGCACCCAAATCCCGCGGGCTTTTCCCGGCTTCAGCATTGCTAGTCCCGACTACCCCCAGCGATTCCCTAGGCCCTAGGCCTAACCACTGTTCGATTGGTATCTCTTATACCACTTTCTTAATATATGGTTTGAGTGGCCACCCGCCCTCAACCTTAATTGTGCAACTTTGTATGTTTAACTGTGCTTTTGTTTAAACGCTTGTGCTTCTAGACTCATAAAGAGTATAGAGGAGTATTCTAGTAATAAATACATATATTTTTATAATATATACTTGTGTGGTGTCCTTTCATTTGATATTACAGGATTGTGATTGGTAAAACAGCTTGCTTAACACAACCTCTAGAGTTAAGCCTTTAAGGCTGCTTAGTCCATGCTACCATTAGGATAGCTTGTCTATAAGGTTGACTTGCAACCAGACACTATAAGGGATTGTTTGGACTGATACAAGGTGGTTCCAGAATTGGAAACATCATATATCAGGCCAACTTCTCACACCATTCCAATGGACCCAGCAAGACATACGTACCTGGGCATCCGACTCTCTCCAAACATCACACGTACTGTAGCTCTTAATTATGTGTCCTTGCTTGAGCACACAACTAAGGCGTTGGATATCTGGGCGCATCTTCCACTGGCATGGTTTGGGAGAATTGCGGCTGTTGAAATGATAGTCCTCCCCTGCATTCTTTATCTATTTCAAATAAGTATGGGCCGAAAATTCGTTCCGCTCGCGGAATTTGCGGATTTTCCGCAATTTTGTGATCCGCGAATCTCGCGAAATTGCAGCTAAATCCACGAGCGGGACGAATTTTGTTCAGGAAGCACTTACAGGGTTACAGCAGGCGCCCAAGTTGAAGCTAATTTCTTTGTAACCATTTACAAAATGGTTACAAAGAAATTAACTTCAACTTGGGCACCTGCTGTAACCCTGTAAGTGCTTCCTGAGCGGCGCCTCCTTGCCTACTTGCAACTATTCTCTGACCCTGCTCTGACCCTCGAAGCAGGGTCAGAGAATAGTTACAAGTATGGCAGGAGGCTCCTGCAACAGGAAGCTCTTACAGATATAAAACAGGTGCCTGAGGTGAAGGTCAAATTCAGTAGCGTTTTAGCCAGCCCAAAACATTAGTGAGCACGGTCGAGGCCTGGCAAGTGTGCTTTAACCCCATATCTGCAGTCGAAAATTTGCTGTAATACTTGAGGGAGGACTTTGCATCCATGAGTTTCTCGAGGGCAATCCCTGTGTAGTTCCTGTGACTAGGAGGCTGCTTTCTCCTCATCTGCTGCCCTGCTCGCTCTCTGACCCTTTATACACAGGAGGCATGTGAACACGCATAGAAGCCCCGCCACCACACACTAGCGGTATCAAACGTCTTCCCGCACTTTACCAACTATGATGGGCAGCTCACTCAAGGGACCTCGGCGCCTTTTGGCGCGGTGGCAAAGTTACAGGCACACATGGTGACTGGAGACAAATCTTCTGGCCCTTTACGCAGCTGCAGTGTAGGAAAAGCACTATACATTTACCCAACGAGGTAGCACTTACTGATTAGCCACTAGCAAGTACTCCAAATAAGTATGGTGCAAATCGCAAAACAATCCGCGATTTCGCGTGGAAATCCACGAATTTGCTGTTTTTTTTGCGATTTTGCGCGAATTCGCAGATCGCAGATCCGCAATATTCGCCCATACTTAATTTCAAACCATTCCAATGGCTCTGCTACAGAAATCAATAGGCCAACTATAATCCCTAATCAACATCTTTGTATGAAGGGGAAGAAACCTCGCCTATCACTAGCCCAAATGGCACTCCTGAAAAAGGATGGTGGAGGCGGACTTCCTTTGATTAAAAGATACTATCACGCGTTGTGCCTTCGATACATTGTATAGAGGAACAGACCACTGTCTGGTAAGCATTGGAACTTCATGGACCAGGCGGTGGCTTGAATTAATATGTGGTGTGAGATCTGGTTGCCTCATAAACACAGAGCCTGGGGGCTCTACTCCTCACTGGTTACATCACCAACACTGAGGACATGGGATGCAGTGGCTAGCAAAAGTGGCTGTACCCCTTTTCCCCCGCCGATGATCCCAATAGTGGACAACTCGGACTTCCCATCGGGTCGGGATTCGGCAGTGTTCCAAAGGTGGAGAGAAGAAGGATCTTTTTGATACCAATGGGATGATTTCGTTCAGTCAGCTAAAACGCGAATATGGCCTCTTAGCGTCTGATGAGTTTGCATACCACCAATTACAACCCTGGTTTACAGCCCCCTTCTACTATAGTGGGGTATCTCGGCCACTCTCGACATTCGAAAAATGGCTAGTCTATAAAAAAGATGACCAACACCTTATTTATTCTATGCTCACTGCAAATCACGCAGGGCAACGCACAAAGGCTCAAATTCGTTGGTAAACGGAGTTGGAGTGGCCACTAACTACTAAAGAATGCGATAATATACTCTATCGCACACACCACACAGCACACAATACAGCAGGGGCGGAATCCGCTTTCAAGGTTATTTCATACTGATATTATAAGCCAGTACAGATACATAGCTGGGATAAAAGCAAATCTGATCTCTGCTGGAGGGGTTGCGCGATGACAGGAACCCGGGTGCATCTGCTATGGCACTGTCCCAAATTGCAACGCTATTCGGACTAAGGTCCTAGATAACATTGATGAGGCTTTTGACACTTCTATATTTAGATTCCAGGCATATATCTTTCTAGGGCTATCAAATCCCCTTACCTTTCCTCGGCGCTCCTTGAAAGGCAGCCAAATCGTGTTAGCCTTATTACCATTGCCACAAGCCACCTTAGCACATTGGGGATCAGCCACTGTCCCAGAATTTAATGCATGGCTCCATCGACTCTGGCTAATCCTCGCTATGGAATGAATGTCCCTGGTAGTGGATCAGAAAGGGGAGTCTTATGCTGAACTATGGGCCCCTTTTCTACATCTACCATCCAAAGAACTACGCAAGATCACATGCCCTAAATACCTCCAAATTCTTAAACTGTTGCTGCAGGGCACCCCCTAATTACCACTATCGCAGTTAATAGAGGGAGTACTGCACACACTTCTTGACTCTATGACGGGAGGATGTACAGGTAGGACAGACATGGGTGCGGGTTGTTCTTTTATTTTTACTTCTGGTTGTAGAAATAAGGGCTCAAGGCTTGCTACGAATTGACACGCTCATTCAGACACTGCCGGCCCCAGGGTTGTAGCATACAGCTGTGTAACTTTGCAAGATGTATGCTCTGCTGGCCTCTGGATGTATGCAAAAATAACAGTTAATGGACAGAATGCAGAACAATGTCATTCATTCACCCCAGTACAGAGATCTGGGCCTAAATCCATCGTTTTTTTGCACTCCACACCACCCCAGTTCAGACATGACCATATGCAAATCAGACTTGACCCTGTGCCTCATGGTAACAGTCCAGCCTGAACTGCCAAGCCATGTGTGTCAGGATTGATCCCATTGCAGACCGCTCTTTGCAGGTGTCTTCCACTACCAAGTCTTTCTTTTGGTCTAAGCCCTCACCCCCTTCCACATACTGGACTCAGCGTGTAGCTAAATACCGCTTTGCACTGAGCAGGTATTTCCCTGTTGCCAGCGATAGCCTAGTCAGGTAGCGTTCTAGTGTTTACTTAGAACGCAGGCTCGGTGTACTTGGAGCGCGAGCGTTTTTCAAACGTCGCACTTCAACTGAAGAATTCCCGAGAGGCGAACGTGTCATTCGCGCTCTTTTCATAGTTAGCTTTTTCCTACATTTATAGTTGTAGTCTAGTCAGGGTTTGTAACCTAGTCCTGTACCCTTCTCACAGACTCATTTCCGAGGCTCCGGCGGCAGTTTTCAGCCGCGTCTGTTTCCCTTTTCGAGCCACGTTGCCTCACTAACTTCAGCGAGGCTTCCTTGCCGGATCATTCCCTAGCTATTCATTCCTCGTTCCCGTCTGACACGAGTATTCCAGCACCTCAGAACTTGGTCGGCTTAGAGCTGTATTCATCACTCGTCCTGGCATCGGCTCCTCCTTGTGTTTCAGCAGAAGATTTGACAGCGGAACTCTTCGTTGACAGCTCTTCCCTCAGCAGCAGTAACAGCAAAGAAGTTGGTGAGCTCGAACCAGTATCTATAGTTTGGAATTGATTTTGTACAGTTGCTCGGCCACAAATGTTAAATTGGAGTCTCAGGGGGATTCCTAGAATCTAATTCACTGCCTGCATTAGACTTTTGACTCAACTTACCTTTGGAACAAAACTTTTGGCAGTCACCTTCATTTTGTTATGAACTGAGCTACAAGACATCTTTTCTCCAAGCAGAGGCTACAAGTAGATAATAATATATATATATATTCTTGTGTACCACCAATTCAGCATTCATTGAACCTTTGTCAGCTCAGCCCCCAAAGACTTTTCTACACAGCAGTTCTTTTGAGACCAACTAGAGAGCAGCTAAAGCTCACACATTCACAGGTAAATGGGAGAAGGTCGTAGAGAAATTTAGTAGAGGAGTTTAGCATATTGTAGGCCAGAACTTAGTAATGTTGTTGTTATGTTTTGCAGAAAGAATCTTCACTAAATCCTAGAGCGGGAGAAGATGTCTGTGTGAGCAGTCTCTCTGTTTGTCTTATCCACTTCCCCTTTCCCTGACGTCACTGTAGCAAGAGAAATCCGGCACAGTGGTGATAGGGAATTGGGAGCTAGCCTCACCTTCGGTTTGGTATCCCCGTGGAGCTCAGGAAACTTCAGGTACTTTCTGACAGATTGAAGTGCCTGCAGTTGCTTTCCGCTTGGGTATCATGGCCGAAGGATTAGATTTAAAAGCCCTGGGATCCATCCTGGAAGACTTACAAAAGCAATTGATAGAAACCAGAGAGGAGGTTAGGAAATCAAATTAGGAGACTAACTTCCTTCGTCAGAAGATAAATGAACTCACAGTTAGCCCAAGTCCAGATTTCGGGGGTCAGAAGTCCCAAACGTTTAATCCTTCCCCAGCCACCAGTGAGTTTTCCACCCAGGTAGAGCATGCTATGTCGCCCACTATTCCTCTTGCCCCTCCCGAAAGATTTCAGGGTGATCCAAACAAGGCACAGGTTTTTGTCACTCAGTGTTCGTTACATTTTCTTTGTAAACCAATAATTTTCAACGAGGATCAATCCAAAGTGGCTTTCATGCTGTCGTACCTGAGTGGAGATGCCGCGTCTTGGTCTTTGCCCTTGGTGTCTACTAATGATCCAGTGCTGTACAACTTTCAGGAGTTTAAGACAGAATTCTTGCGAATTTTTGATCGGAGAGCAATCTCTCAAACCACCGACAATGAGCTTTTAGATTTAAAACAAGGGAATCGAGAGTTGGTGGCGTATTTAGCTCAGTACAACAAGCTTATAGTTGAAACTAATTGGCCAACTGAAAAAAGAGCAGCAATTTTCTACAGAGGTCTGCGAGACGAATTGAAGGATGGTCTCTCTCAGATTCCCAAGAGACCCACAGACGTTTCCGAACTTATCGACCTGGTTCTTCAAATTGATCAGAGACAATCTGAGAGGCGACAGGAGCGGCGAAAGGAAACTCGACCTGTTCCTCCAAGATTTGATCGTATGCGTTCAGAGAGTGTAAAGCCCAAGGAAGAAGCCACAGCAGAAGAACCAATGCAAATTGGTACAGTCCGTGGACCTCTTAGTAAAGAGGAACGGGAAAAAAGAAGACTTGGCAAATTGTGCATGTACTGTGGTGGTTCTGGACATTTTGTAAAGGAGTGTCCACGCAGACCAAAGACAGCGTCATGGGTAAAAGACAAGCTCCACCAGTAGACGGAGTTGCTCTGGTGGAAGCCGAATCTAAGTCAACTCCTTTAATCCAGTCCTTGTCTAACACTATGCAGTTTTCGGCTCCTCATCTCATACTTTCTTGTCAAATTATTTTTGGAAAAGATCAAAGTGCTAATGTAGCAATCATGATTGACTCAGGAGCTACAGGAAATTTTTGCGATATTTTGTTTGCAAAAAGTTTGGGAATAAACTTTGTGAGGAAGGACAAACCAGAGCCAGTGCGAGCAGTCGATGGAACCCCTTTATCATCCGGTCCGATAGCTTTTGATACTGAGACTATCTCGTTGATCGGGCCTGGAGAACATTACAGTTACCTGCGATTCAGTTTAATTGATGCTCCTCAATTCCAACTTATTTTGGGCCTGCCTTGGTTAACGGAACATAACCCGAAGATTGATTGGGCTAAGAGAACTGTAGACTTGACTTCCGAATTTTGTTTGGAACACTGTTTTCATCCTCCCTCACAGAAGACAGAGTCAAGCGAAACTTACTGTTTGGCAAATCAACCTCAAATAATTTGTTTGGTGGAACTCCCAGAAATCCCTGCGCAGTATCAAGATTTGAAATCAGTTTTTGATGAGCAAGAGGCGCAAAGACTTCCCCCTCATCGGGAGTATGATTGCACTATAGAATTGGAACCTGGGGCCTCGTTGCCTTGTAGTCGTATATATGCTCTTTCGGAATCTGAAAATTTGCATTTAAAGGAATACCTTGACAAGAACTTGGCTAATGGATTCATCAGGCCTTCTCAGTCCCCAGTTTCCTCCCCTCTTTTTTTCATTCCGAAGAAGGACAAAAGCCTGAGGACTTGCATAGACTATAGGGCCTTGAATTTGGTGACCAGAAAGAACCGGTACCCGTTGTCACTCATCTCAGAACTTTTGGATCAGGTGAAGGAGGCTCAGATCTACACCAAATTAGATCTAAGGGGTGCTTACCACTTGGTTCGGATGGCAGAAGGAGATGAGTGGAAAACGGCTTTTCGAACACGTTATGGTCTTTTTGAGTATCAGGTCATGCCCTTTGGGTTGTGCAATGCTCCTGCGGCATTTCAACATTTTGTAAATGACATTCTTCGAGAATTTCTGGATCGATTTGCAGTAGTTTATATTGATGACATTCTTATTTTTTCCAAAAATACAGAGGAGCATATTCTGCATGTTCGTACCATTTTGGAATGTCTTTTGAAGAACCAACTTTATGTGAAATTGGAGAAATGTGTATTTCACGCAACCAAAGTGGAGTTTTTGGGGTTCATACTCTCCCCGAGGGAGTTTCCATGGATGAATCTAAGCTCAAGGCAATCCGAGATTGGCCAGCTCCTTGCTCTGTAAAAGAAATCCAAAGTTTTTTAGGTTTCGCCAATTTTTATCGGCGATTCATTCAGAATTTTTCTGAAAAGTTGACCCCCATTACTCGATTGCTGCGAAAAAACGAAAAGTTTGTGTGGGGACCCGAGGCAGAAGACGCTTTTCAATTCCTCAAAGAATCCTTTGTCACAGCTCCCATCTTGCAACACCCAGATCCTTTGGAACCATTTTTTGTAGAGGCAGACGCTTCCAACCTTGCTATTGGGGGAGTTTTGTCCCAACGCCATAAGAAGACAGGACATCTTCATCCCGTTGCTTTTTATTCTCGAAAACTTTCCTCAGCAGAAATAAACTATGCCATAGCTGACAAGGAGTTGTTGGCAGTCAAGGTGGCGTTCCTCGAATGGCGTCATTACTTGCTGGGAGCCAGACATGTTGTAACCGTATTTACGGATCATAGGAATTTGCAATTTCTAAAGTCCGCACGAACTTTGACTCCACGACAACTTAGGTGGTCATTATTCTTTGCAGATTATGATTTTGTCCTCACGTATAAACCTGGAGTAACCAATGGAAAAGCTGATGCCCTCTCTCGATTGAATGTGGGGGAAAGTCCTGAGGCTAAGACAGAAGAATTTCTCATTCCCACGGAAAAGATTGTGGCAGTCACGGTAGTGGATGAGTTGGAAGAAAAGATTATCTTGGAATTCAAAAAGAAAGATTACTCCAACTGGGAGAATGAAGGTCCAGATCGTTCAGTGCAAAACGGGAAACCTTATTTTCAAGAAAAGATGTTTGTCCCCGGAGAGAAACTTCAAGAGGAGACCATACGGAGGTTCCATGATCAGCCCTTGGACGGGCACAAGGGAGTCTTGAAGACCCTGGAGTTGGTAAAGCGAAATTTTCTTTGGCCTGGTATGGAAGCTCAGGTTCGACAGTATGTTGCCACTTGTGAACAATGTCTGAAAGGGAAAAGTCTCAGACAGTACCCACAAGGTCTTTTAATGCCCTTACCAGTACCTCCTTATCCCTGGCACACTGTATCCATGGACTTTATTGTCGAGTTGCCATCGTGTCAAGTGAAGTCAGTCATTTGGGTGGTGGTAGACCAATTTTCTAAAATGAGTCATTTTATTCCTCTCAAAAGCCTTCCTAATGCCACTGAGTTAGCCACCTTGTTTGTGCAGCACATAGTTAAATTGCATGGGATTCCGAAGGTAGTGATTTCAGATAGGGGTCCCCAATTTGTGTCCCGATTTGGGAGATCCTTTCTAAGAGGCCTGGGGGTGGACTCTCGTTTGTCCACCGGTTATCATCCCGAGACCGATGGACAGACTGAGAGGGTAAATCAAGATTTAGAGCAGTACTTGCGTTTATATCTAATGGATCAGGAGGGAGATTGGCCTTCTTTGCTAGCTCCAGCTGAATTTGCTTACAATAACGCAGTGCATTCCGCCACTGGATTTTCTCCTTTCTTCTTGAATTCTGGTAGGCATCCCAACATGTTGGTGGGCAGAGTTGTAGGGGACGTCCCAGCTGCTGAGGAAATCATTCAAAAGTTACAGTTATCTTATCAGTTAGCCACTGCAAATTTGGTCAAGGCAAAAGCTGCTTTCAAGAAACAAGCTGATAAGGGACGCAAGGCGAATCCTGTTTTTCATCCTGGGGATCAAGTTTGGGTTTCCACGCGCCATATGCGCTTGCGGGGAAATCGAAAGTTTCAACCCAGGTTTGTGGGACCTTATTCAGTGGACAGAATGATAAATCCAGTTAGTGTTAGACTTCAATTACCTAAAACTTTGAGAATCCACCCAACCTTCCATGTATCTTTGATTAGAAAAAATCCACCTAATCTTCGTAAGGTCCTTCCACCAGTTTCAGTGCAGGTAGATTCTGTTGAGGAATATGAAGTAAAGAGAATTCTGGATTCTAAGATCAGGAAGGGACAACTTTTCTATTTAGTGGACTGGAAGGGTTTCGGTCCTGAAGAACAATCTTGGGAACCCAGTTCTAATGTTCACGCTGCTAGATTGGTGAGAGAGTTTCACAAGACTTATCCACACAAACCTAGGAAGGGGGTTTTGGTGGGGGGTACTGTCAGGATTGATCCCATTGCAGACCGCTCTTTGCAGGTGTCTTCCACTACCAAGTCTTTCTTTTGGTCTAAGCCCTCACCCCCTTCCACAAACTGGACTCAGCGTGTAGCTAAATACCGCTTTGCACTGAGCAGGTATTTCCCTGTTGCCAGCAATAGCCTAGTCAGGTAGCGTTCTAGTGTTTACTTAGAACGCAGGCTCAGTGTACTTGGAGCGCGAGCGTTTTTCAAACGTCGCACTTCAACTGAAGAATTCCAGAGAGGCGAACGTATCATTCGCGCTCTTTTCATAGTTAGCTTTTTCCTACATTTATAGTTGTAGTCAGTCAGGTTTGTAACCTAGTCCTGTACCCTTCTCACAGACTCATTTCCGAGGCTCCGGGGGCAGTTTTCAGCCGCGTCTGTTTCCCTTTTCGAGCCACGTTGCCTCACTAACTTCAGCGAGGCTTCCTTGCCGGATCATTCCCTAGCTATTCATTCCTCGTTCCCGTCTGACACGAGTATTCCAGCACCTCAGAACTTGGTCGGCTTAGAGCTGTATTCATCACTCGTCCTGGCATCGGCTCCTCCTTGTGTTTCAGCAGAAGATTTGACAGCGGAACTCTTCGTTGACAGCTCTTCCCTCAGCAGCAGTAGCAGCAAAGAAGTTGGTGAGCTCGAACCAGTATCTATAGTTTGGAATTGATTTTGTACAGTTGCTCGGCCACAAATGTTAAATTGGAGTCTCAGGGGGATTCCTAGAATCTAATTCACTGCCTGCATTAGACTTTTGACTCAACTTACCTTTGGAACAAAACTTTTGGCAGTCACCTTCATTGTGTTATGAACTAAGCTACAAGACATCTTTTCTCCAAGCAGAGGCTACAAGTAGATAATAATATATATATATATTCTTGTGTACCACCAATTCAGCATTCATTGAACCTTTGTCAGCTCAGCCCCCAAAGACTTTTCTACACAGCAGTTCTTTTGAGACCAACTAGAGAGCAGCTAAAGCTCACACATTCACAGGTAAATGGGAGAAGGTCGTAGAGAAATTTAGTAGAGGAGTTTAGCATATTGTAGGCCAGAACTTAGTAATGTTGTTGTTATGTTTTGCAGAAAGAATCTTCACTAAATCCTAGAGCGGGAGAAGATGTCTGTGTGAGCAGTCTCTCTGTTTGTCTTATCCACTTCCCCTTTCCCTGACGTCACTGTAGCAAGAGAAATCCGGCACAGTGGTGATAGGGAATTGGGAGCTAGCCTCACCTTCGGTTTGGTATCCCCGCGGAGCTCAGGAAACTTCAGGTACTTTCTGACAGATTGAAGTGCCCGCAGTTGCTTTCCGCTTGGGTATCATGGCCGAAGGATTAGATTTAAAAGCCCTGGGATCCATCCTGGAAGACTTACAAAAGCAATTGATAGAAACCAGAGAGGAGGTTAGGAAATCAAATCTGGAGACTAACTTCCTTCGTCAGAAGATAAATGAACTCACAGTTAGCCCAAGTCCAGATTTCGGGGGTCAGAAGTCCCAAACGTTTAATCCTTCCCCAGCCACCAGTGAGTTTTCCACCCAGGTAGTGCATGCTATGTCGCCCACTATTCCTCTTGCCCCTCCCGAAAGATTTCAGGGTGATCCAAACAAGGCACAGGTTTTTGTCACTCAGTGTTCGTTACATTTTCTTTGTAAACCAATAATTTTCAAGGAGGATCAATCCAAAGTGGCTTTCATGCTGTCGTACCTGAGTGGAGATGCCGCGTCTTGGTCTTTGCCCTTGGTGTCTACTAATGATCCAGTGCTGTACAACTTTCAGGAGTTTAAGACAGAATTTTTGCGAATTTTTGATCGGAGAGCAATCTCTCAAACCACCGACAATGAGCTTTTAGATTTAAAACAAGGGAATCGAGAGTTGGTGGCGTATTTAGCTCAGTACAACAAGCTTATAGTTGAAACTAATTGGCCAACTGAAAAAAGAGCAGCAATTTTCTACAGAGGTCTGCGAGACGAATTGAAGGATGGTCTCTCTCAGATTCCCAAGTGACCCACGGACGTTTCCGAACTTATCGACCTGGTTCTTCAAATTGATCAGAGACAATCTGAGAGGCGACAGGAGCGGCGAAAGGAAACTCGACCTGTTACTCCAAGATTTGATCGTATGCGTTCAGAGAGTGTAAAGCCCAAGGAAGAAGCCACAGCAGAAGAACCAATGCAAATTGGTACAGTCCGTGGACCTCTTAGTAAAGAGGAACGGGAAAAAAGAAGACTTGGCAAATTGTCCATGTACTGTGGTGGTTCTGGACATTTTGTAAAGGAGTGTCCACGCAGACCAAAGACAGCGTCATGGGTAAAAGACAAGCTCCACCAGTAGACAGAGTTGCTCTGGTGGAAGCCGAATCTAAGTCAACTCCTTTAATCCAGTCCTTGTCTAACACTATGCAGTTTTCGGCTCCTCATCTCATACTTTCTTGTCAAATTATTTTTGGAAAAGATCAAAGTGCTAATGTAGCAATCATGATTGACTCAGGAGCTACAAGAAATTTTTGCGATATTTTGTTTGCAAAAAGTTTGGGAATAAACTTTGTGAGGAAGGACAAACCAGAGCCAGTGCGAGCAGTCGATGGAACCCCTTTATCATCCGGTCCGATAGCTTTTGATACTGAGACTATCTCGGTGATCGGGCCTGGAGAACATTACAGTTACCTGCGATTCAGTTTAATTGATGCTCCTCAATTCCAACTTATTTTGGGCCTGCCTTGGTTAACGGAACATAACCCGAAGATTGATTGGGCTAAGAGAACTGTAGACTTGACTTCCGAATTTTGTTTGGAACACTGTTTTCATCCTCCCTCACAGAAGACAGAGTCAAGCGAAACTTACTGTTTGGCAAATCAACCTCAAATAATTTGTTTGGTGGAACTCCCAGAAATCCCTGCGCAGTATCAAGATTTGAAATCAGTTTTTGATGAGCAAGAGGCGCAAAGACTTCCCCCTCATCGGGAGTATGATTGCACTATAGAATTGGAACCTGGGGCCTCGTTGCCTTGTAGTCGTATATATGCTCTTTCGGAATCTGAAAATTTGCATTTAAAGGAATACCTTGACAAGAACTTGGCTAATGGATTCATCAGGCCTTCTCAGTCCCCAGTTTCCTCCCCTCTTTTTTTCATTCCGAAGAAGGACAAAAGCCTGAGGACTTGCATAGACTATAGGGCCTTGAATTTGGTGACCAGAAAGAACCGGTACCCGTTGCCACTCATCTCAGAACTTTTGGATCAGGTGAAGGAGGCTCAGATCTACACCAAATTAGATCTAAGGGGTGCTTACCACTTGGTTCGGATGGCAGAAGGAGATGAGTGAAAAACGGCTTTTCGAACACGTTATGGTCTTTTTGAGTATCAGGTCATGCCCTTTGGGTTGTGCAATGCTCCTGCGGCATTTCAACATTTTGTAAATGACATTCTTCAAGAATTTCTGGATCGATTTGCAGTAGTTTATATTGATGACATTCTTATTTTTTCCAAAAATACAGAGGAGCATATTCTGCATGTTCGTACCATTTTGGAATGTCTTTTGAAGAACCAACTTTATGTGAAATTGGAGAAATGTGTATTTCACGCAACCAAAGTGGAGTTTTTGGGGTTCATACTCTCCCCCGAGGGAGTTTCCATGGATAAATCTAAGCTCAAGGCAATCCGAGATTGGCCAGCTCCTTGCTCTGTAAAAGAAATCTAAAGTTTTTTAGGTTTCGCCAATTTTTATCGGCGATTCATTCAGAATTTTTCTGAAAAGGTGACCCCCATTACTCGATTGCTGCGAAAAAACGAAAATTTTGTGTGGGGACCCGAGGCAGAAGACGCTTTTCAATTCCTCAAAGAATCCTTTGTCACAGCTCCCATCTTGCAACACCCAGATCCTTTGGAACCATTTTTTGTAGAGGCAGACGCTTCCAACCTTGCTATTGGGGGAGTTTTGTCCCAACGCCATAAGAAGACAGGACAACTTCATACCGTTGCTTTTTATTCTCGAAAACTTTCCTCAGCAGAAATAAACTATGCCATAGCTGACAAGGAGTTGTTGGCAGTCAAGGTGGCGTTCCTCGAATGGCGTCATTACTTGCTGGGAGCCAGACATGTTGTAACCGTATTTACGGATCATAGGAATTTGCAATTTCTAAAGTCCGCACGAACTTTGACTCCACGACAACTTAGGTGGTCATTATTCTTTGCAGATTATGATTTTGTCCTCACGTATAAACCTGGAGTAACCAATGGAAAAGCTGATGCCCTCTCTCGATTGAATGTGGGGGAAAGTCCTGAGGCTAAGACAGAAGAATTTCTCATTCCCACGGAAAAGATTGTGGCAGTCACGGTAGTGGATGAGTTGGAAGAAAAGATTATCTTGGAATTCAAAAAGAAAGATTACTCCAACTGGGAGAATGAAGGTCCAGATCGTTCAGTGGAAAACGGGAAACCTTATTTTCAAGAAAAGATGTTTGTCCCCGGAGAGAAACTTCAAGAGGAGACCATACGGAGGTTCCATGATCAGCCCTTGGCCGGGCACAAGGGAGTCTTGAAGACCCTGGAGTTGGTAAAGCGAAATTTTCTTTGGTCTGGTATGGAAGCTCAGGTTCTACAGTATGTTGCCACTTGTGAACAATGTCTGAAAGGGAAAAGTCTCAGACAGTCCCCACAAGGTCTTTTAATGCCCTTACCAGTACCTCCTTATCCCTGGCACTCTGTATCCATGGACTTTATTGTCGAGTTGCCATCGTGTCAAGGGAAGTCAGTCATTTGGGTGGTGGTAGACCAATTTTCTAAAATGAGTCATTTTATTCCTCTCAAAAGCCTTCCTAATGCCACTGAGTTAGCCACCTTGTTTGTGCAGCACATAGTTAAATTGCATGGGATTCCGAAGGTAGTGATTTCAGATAGGGGTCCCCAATTTGTGTCCCGATTTGGGAGATCCTTTCTAAGAGGCCTGGGGGTGGACTCTCGTTTGTCCACCGGTTATCATCCCGAGACCGATGGACAGACTGAGAGGGTAAATCAAGATTTAGAGCAGTACTTGCGTTTATATCTAATGGATCAGGAGGGAGATTGGCCTTCTTTGCTAGCTCCAGCTGAATTTGCTTACAATAACGCAGTGCATTCCGCCACTGGATTTTCTCCTTTCTTCTTGAATTCTGGTAGGCATCCCAACATGTTGGTGGGCAGAGTTGTAGGGGACGTCCCAGCTGCTGAGGAAATCATTCAAAAGTTACAGTTAGCTTATCAGTTAGCCACTGCAAATTTGATCAAGGCAAAGGCTGCTTTCAAGAAACAAGCTGATAAGGGTCGCAAGGCGAATCCTGTTTTTCATCCTGGGGATCAAGTTTGGGTTTCCACGCGCCATATGCGCTTACGGGGAAATCGAAAGTTTCAACCCAGGTTTGTGGGACCTTATTCAGTGGACAGAATGATAAATCCAGTTAGTGTTAGACTTCAATTACCTAAAACTTTGAGAATCCACCCAACCTTCCATGTATCTTTGATTAGAAAAAATCCACCTAATCTTCGTAAGGTCCTTCCACCAGTTTCAGTGCAGGTAGATTCTGTTGAGGAATATGAAGTAAAGAGAATTCTGGATTCTAAGATCAGGAAGGGACAACTTTTCTATTTAGTGGACTGGAAGGGTTTCGGTCCTGAAGAACAATCTTGGGAACCCAGTTCTAATGTTCACGCTGCTAGATTGGTGAGAGAGTTTCACAAGACTTATCCACACAAACCTAGGAAGGGGGTTTTGGTGGGGGGTACTGTCAGGATTGATCCCATTGCAGACCGCTCTTTGCAGGTGTCTTCCACTACCAAGTCTTTCTTTTGGTCTAAGCCCTCACCCCCTTCCACAAACTGGACTCAGCGTGTAGCTAAATACCGCTTTGCACTGAGCAGGTATTTCCCTGTTGCCAGCGATAGCCTAGTCAGGTAGCGTTCTAGTGTTTACTTAGAACGCAGGCTCGGTGTACTTGGAGCGCGAGCGTTTTTCAAACGTCGCAATTCAACTGAAGAATTCCCGAGAGGCGAACGTATCATTCGCGCTCTTTTCATAGTTAGCTTTTTCCTACATTTATAGTTGTAGTCTAGTCAGGGTTTGTAACCTAGTCCTGTACCCTTCTCACAGACTCATTTCCAAGGCTCCGGCGGCAGTTTTCAGCCGCGTCTGTTTCCCTTTTCGAGCCACATTGCCTCACTAACTTCAGCGAAGCTTCCTTGCCGGATCATTCCCTAGCTATTCATTCCTCGTTCCCGTCTGACACGAGTATTCCAGCACCTCAGAACTTGGTCGCTTAGAGCTGTATTCATCTCTCGTCCTGGCATCGGCTCCTCCTTGTGTTTCAGCAGAAGATTTGACAGCGGAACTCTTCGTTGACAGCTCTTCCCTCAGCAGCAGTAGCAGCAAAGAAGTTGGTGAGCTCGAACCAGTATCTATAGTTTGGAATTGATTTTGTACAGTTGCTCGGCCACAAATGTTAAATTGGAGTCTCAGGGGGATTCCTAGAATCTAATTCACTGCCTGCATTAGACTTTTGACTCAACTTACCTTTGGAACAAAACTTTTGGCAGTCACCTTCATTTTGTTATGAACTGAGCTACAAGACATCTTTTCTCCAAGCAGAGGCTACAAGTAGATAATAATATATATATATATATATTCTTGTGTACCACCAATTCAGCATTCATTGAACCTTTGTCAGCTCAGCCCCCAAAGACTTTTCTACACAGCAGTTCTTTTGAGACCAACTAGAGAGCAGCTAAAGCTCACACATTCACAGGTAAATGGGAGAAGGTCGTAGAGAAATTTAGTAGAGGAGTTTAGCATATTGTAGGCCAGAACTTAGTAATGTTGTTGTTATGTTTTGCAGAAAGAATCTTCACTAAATCCTAGAGCGGGAGAAGATGTCTGTGTGAGCAGTCTCTCTGTTTGTCTTATCCACTTCCCCTTTCCCTGACGTCACTGTAGCAAGAGAAATCCGGCACAGTGGTGATAGGGAATTGGGAGCTAGCCTCACCTTCGGTTTGGTATCCCCGCGGAGCTCAGGAAACTACAGGTACTTTCTGACAATGTGTTTCCTGGACCAGAATCAAGCATCCTAGGACCGGTGTCTGGCTATCAGCCGTCTTCAGCCAGGATAGCTTGACTCCTGTGGTGTGGAGAGCATGGGACTCACGTCTGAGCATACCCATCCCACTCGGGGTGACAAATGCAAAAATAACAGTTGATGGACAGAATGCAGAACAATGTCATACATTCACCCCAGTACAGAGATCAGGGCCTAAATCCATCGTTTTTTTGCACTCCACACCACCCCAGTTCAGACATGACCATATGCAAATCAGCCTTGACCCTGTGCCTCATGGGAACAGTCCAGCCCGAACTGCCAAGCCATGTCTTTCCTTGACCGGAATCAAGCATCCTATGACCGGTTTCTGGCTATCAGCCGTCTTCAGCCAGGATAGCTTGACTCCAGTGGTGTGGAGAGCATGGGACTCACGGGTGAATGTATGACATTGTTCTGCATTCTGTCCTTCAATGATTATTTTGGCCTCTGGATGTATGCATGAAGCTGTTTTCTTTTTATTATGATTCTCTATGATACTAACAAAAGATTGGTTCCATAAAAATAAGGAAAAAGACGTTTTTAAAGATGTTTAATCTAAGTAAATAAAATAGAACAGACTAGAGAAGTTATGCTAAAATACCTCAATTCAATAATTTTTAGGCAGGGTGATGTTGGCCCGGACAATTTCTCTCCCCTTCCCCCATGGGGAATCTTTGATTAGCTTCTTGAGGGGCTTCCAAGCACCCAAAGCACCTGCCCGCATATTGCTCCCTTGTAGCCCTTATTTCAGCGGAGGGAGTGAATATGTTCTACGTTATCTGGCTGGTCTGCATTCAGTGTGGGGCTGGTAACGGGTTTGGCAAGGGGGACGTTAAACCAGAGGAGTACTTCTTCTCCCCCATGGGACGATTGATTTGTTTAGAGGGACTCCAAGCCCTGAAAGCCCATAGGCCACAAACCAGTCAAGCCTCCTCACCCACCAAACCCTGGGGAATACCAGTGCCCAAAAGTGGGAGAGCTCACATTCATCCCTTGAAGTTTTACACTGGAAGATTGTTTTCAAACTGCCAAGTAAGGATCTTTTAATTTTTTTTAACTGCTTTACAAATGTCATATGAGATGACCATTTTGCAGCACTACATATTTCCTCTGGAGATGCACCACCAAACTCTACCCATGAAGCCAGCACTACTCTGGTGGATCAGGCTTGAATTGAGACTGGGGGATCCACTCCCATAGTTTTTAAGTTTGCAAAATAGCCTTCCTCGCCTATCTACTAATAATTTGAGATGTTGCCTTCTTACCCTTTTCAGAACTGTAGTATATAAACAAAGATTAGGAATTTCTAAAATCATTAGTACAGTCCAAATAAAATAAGAGGACGTATAAAGATGAAGGCACATCTGAGTCTACTTTCATTTGGAAGACTGGCAGCACAAATTCTTGAAATGGGTGAAACAAAGTATTGATCTTTTGAATGAATTTGGGATCTGACCCGAGGACTACCCTATTTGGAAAAAAGCAGGGGTCGGATATGAAACCACCAATGCGCCAATTCACCTATCCATCTTTCTGAATTGATAGCCAGAAAGAAAGGCATTTTAAATGACAATCAACCAAGATCCATCTCCTCCTAGGGATCAAATGATTCTAACTGTAACCCCTTCAAAACTATCGATAAATCCCATGTTGGAAAATGTGATGCTACCATCGGTCTATTCAATGTATAACTTTTTAAAAGTCAAATAACCAGCGGAGTTACATTAGCTCAATTTGTATCCAACCCAAATGCCTTGATAGCTGTCCATTGAGTGGAAAGAGTAGATGGAGATAAACCCTTATCAGAGCCATCCCAGAGGAACTCCAGGACCTGAAAAGACTCTGCTAAAGAAGCATCCAGGTTTTCAATGAGCACCACTTACAAAAGACTCCCGGTGTTTTGTATAGGACCTTAAGGTTTACGACTCTCTGGATTATTGTATATTCCTTGCAACTTCAACAGGACAACCCAGAGTCTGCAACCCTAACCTCTCAATTTCCAAGCCATAGATATTATCATTGGAGTAGTGGCAGTGCGGGAAATTAAAGAGGAGATGACTACACTGACAGATTCAGAAATTGCACTCTGGATAGAGCCACCAGGAGAGCAAACCAAGGCCTGCGGGGCCAAAATGAAGCAACCAAGATGACTGAAGTCTTCTCCTCTTAAACATACTGTAGCACCTTCGAGAGGAGGGGAATTGGATGAAAGGCATAGAGAATCCCTCTAGAACACCTGATCGAGAGGTAATCTACTGCCTAGGCTAGACGACTCCAGATTTCTGTACAACATGTCAGAAGCATGGCATTATGTACAGAGGCAAACAGGCCCACAGTGTTCCAAACAATGCACACATTTGATTGAATTCTTGGATCAACAGATGGTACATTACAGATGGTGGCAGATTCCTGCTGAGACTGTCTGCCCTGTAATTCAACCTCCCCTGCAAGTACGCTGCTGTCAATGCAAGAAGTTGAACTTCCACCCTTGCAAATATTTGCACAGAGCCAACATTGAGATTGTGATTTTTTGTTCCTCTCTGAGGAGCCAAATTGGCTCTTGCCCCCTAATTGTCAGTTCTGATCACAACATTGGAACCTTCCAACCTGTGACTGAACGCCTGAAATACCTTCCACACCAATGCCAGTTCAAGGAGTTAAACCTCTTCTTGTTCGACCATTGACCTTTATCTCCATAACCTCCCAAGTCTCTTCCCATCCCCAAAGACTGGCATCTATAGTGGTTAGAGCTGGGGGAAGTAGGTGAAGCGGGACACCCTTTGAGAGAATGTTCTCCACTATCCTTCTGCTGCCCATAGGAAATCAAAAGAGACATTAGAAAGAACTTTGGAAAATAGTTCCATCTCTCCAAGAATTGCAGTAGGGTCACCATTTCCTTGAGATAATCATTGAGAAGCTGGAAATCTTTAAGGACGACCTGTGTTGCATAGGCAGAGTTAGTATTAGCTTGAATAGCAAACTTATAGCTGCAATTCCACCTTCCTATTGACCACATCAGACAATGTTGCATCTTCTACAGTTGTCCCCCGGGTCTAGATTTATCCAGTGCAGTGCCCTAGAGACCGCCCCTACCCGCTAGAACTGCATCTGTCTCTGCTGCCATTGGGAACAGCAAAACAAGGTGGCAGCCTTCATAGGCACCACAACAGGGAAACCTTGTACGACTGCAGTTTGCAGTCAGTCTACACTGCTCAACAGTCGTTCTCTCCTAGTGGCACCCTCACTTGGTCCTAAATAACATACTCTCCCACCAGTGTCACCAAAAACAACCTGGATTTCAGTGTCTGTGGTACGGATATCTCATGCTTCGATTGCCAGCAAACCATCTAGAATCTCCCTGGAACTCACCAAGATGATTTGCGTTGCAGTATTTAGTTTGACCACCTCTTTCAGAACAGCTATTTCATCACGTAATGCCAGAACTATTTCATAAAGGTTAGATGTTGCTTCATGTGATTAAGTGGTAATGCTAATTCTGTGCCCCCGCAAACAGCTACGGAAGACCCTCCTGTTGCACTTTCCATTAAAGAAGTGTACCTGTTGGAACAAACCACTACCTGTTCTGGAGGGGGCGGCTAAGCCTGTCGGAAGCATCAGTCGGTCACTCCGACTGCTGTGGTCTGACAAACCACGTCATAATGTGATGGTCGGACTGCTATGCTGGATGTCGGTGGGACAGCAAACGACGACCTGTTAGTGGGGTCCCCACCAACATCATATTAAGGCCCTCTGTGACTTATGGAGGCAGATTAAAATAAAATGGGTTAGAGAGAATCATTGATTAATTTTAGTAGCTGGAAAAAGAATGTATGATGGGAGTACAGGATGAGGCAGTGCATGGTGTTTGGCATATTGACCTATGATGGAAGGTGCTCAGGTGTAGGAAACTGGTTGTGTCCCTCTACATATGTTTGGAAGTATGTTGGTAGGTGCACTGCAATATAATGGTGACTCTGTGAGCTTTTTTTAAATAAAACTTTATTGATATTTTAACCAATTTCTTTTCCATTAAAGACATTCTAGCCAAATTTGCCTCCCTTTTCCTACATAATGTGGACTCTAAAGTTACCAAAGGGTTTTTGGATTCCATTGGAGGGTACCTAGAATCAGCCAACATTGTGATTCTTTTTGGAAAAATTGTAAAAAAGCACTGTGCTAAAAAAATAATATTTGTTTTCTAAAAGTGGCTTCTGTGGGGATCTACAAAATTCCCACACTGCTTCTGATAACATGAAATCCCACTTTGGTGGCTTGGCTTATAGCCCACTACAGTATAAATTGACCCATTCAGGGATAGCTGTGATATTTGGCCGCAGGCATAGCTGTCACTCAGAGAAACACAGCAGACGCAAATACTTCTGAAAATTAGACTGCAAGGGTAGCCCAGTTTGTGCAACTTGCATGGATTGCAACTATGTGTTCATACCCAGAATACCATGCAGAAGTAATTCTTTCCTTTAATTTCTGAGGGAAAATTCCATAATCTGCAGAGAATCACAACATTCCTACCATCCTGCAGTCCCACACTTCTGATAAAAACAGTATCCACTTGTGTGGCTGGACCTGTTGTCCACATCAGGAACAGGTCAAAATGTGACGTGTGTGAAATCAAGTTTTCAAGTTTCAAGTAGAATATTATTAATTGCACAGTTAAAAAACATTGACAAAGAATGCTGTGGTCTGTGGTAGATGCCGCCCAGAAGTCATAGGTATATGTATCAGTAGCTGCCATTGAAAGGAAGTGGAAATGCGCTTTAGACTTTGCCGGTATTGATGGCTACTGTGCGGTTGCAGACTTCGCTGGGCTGACAGGGGGCGGGGAAATACTACATTGTCACTGTAGGTTTAATCACATTAATCGTGCATTCTCTCTGGTGTTTGTCCTTGGGGTACTTGATGACTGGTGCTACACATGGGATCAGGTTTGCCTTTGACAGGAGGTATGGTTTAGTGGGGTACATAGTGTAAATTAATGTTAACGTAAGGAAACAAAAATTGGATCCTTTGTACATTTAATATTATTGTGTGCATCATGCAGAGGATGAAAAGTAGCAGGAATGGCTTTGATGCCATAAAGGCTAGCAGGAATAACTGTTTTGGGGTGGTCAGTTGAAGAGATTATTTAACATGTTTTAAACTACCACAGTGGCATTGGGGAGGGCAGCAGCTGAAAGGCTCTGTCTTAACTGGTAGCCAGTGGTTAGATGGGACCGGCCATCAGTCTTTCTGTCGGTGGTGGACAGTGGAGCAGTGGGCGACGGTCACGGGTTCGCAGTGACATCCGAGGGGTGGTTTTAAAGGGGGACAGAAAAACATAACTGCGGGTTACGTAGGGGTGAGAGTAGAGTTAATGGATGCGTTAGTAGCAGGCACGAAGGCAGTGGTCTGTGTTTTAGAGGCGGTTAACTGAGCGGGCTTCGCTTGAAGGTGGGTCATCAAGTAGGAGGATGTGTTTGGTGGGCCGTCTGGAGGCAATGTTATGTAACTTTGCTGGACGGTGCAGCAGCAGTATTTACTGATATATGTAAATCGTCCAATGAAAGGGCGGATGTGACTAATGGAGAAACCAGAATCCTTTTTTATGGCTGGGGTGAGCCCCTGCAATATGGTGGGTTGCTGGCCTGAGAGCTCTTGACTGACACAGAGAATGAAGGGCCCTCTCCATGTACATTTCAGGGGGGCCCCCTCAAGTTTCATTACGCCACTGGCCCAAAGAATACCTCAGGAACGATGTTTTAGTGTGAAATCATTGTAGTGTCAATGAGATCTTTAAATGACCATATTTTTAATGTTACAATGACATGTGTTACATCCACACATGAGAAGCAATAGTTTAGTTAGGAAAAGTGTTGAAAAGCAGAGTGGTAAGACTTTGGTAACTGGTTGAATACCCTGGAATTTTTTGTCCTATGGAAAAAATAGCCTTTTTTGACCCGTACTTTGATATTTCCAGGGAAGTCTTCATAAGGAAACGTGCTGGGATCCATGCTAGCCAGACCACCCTAGATTCCACTGGGTTTCTATGTTTCATAAATGCCATGTTTTAGTACAGTTAACTGGTTGCTGGCTAACCCAGCATAATGCAGCCACTCGCCATGTGAGAGGAAATTGGGATTACCTTGGGTGTTCATTTTGGCATATGGGCTAGCAAATAGGTTATAAAGCGGCCCATTTTGCCTCCCCTGGGGGTATAAATACTGCCTGATGCTGGAGGAGTGTACACCAATGCTAACACAACTCCACCTCACCCCATTCTCCATCTCACTTTTTTCCTTGGCAGTTTGGAGGTGCTTTAGCCCCTCCAGGCGGACAGATTGTGATATATAACATCTATCTGCCTGTCCAAGTGGGAGAGGATCAGAAAGCCCACTGTAGTACCTGGAAAATTGTGAGGCAAGTAATTAGGTATGGGGGTTTGCACCCTCGGGCACCAGACAGTTTTTTCTGCCTCATGGGGGAGGCAGAATGGGTAAACAACTTATACTATGCTTGCTCATATGTTAAAGGGATGAACAACATGAACAAAAATTCCTCTGGCTTGCAATGGGGTTGGGAATGCTCTAGCCCCAAGATGTTAAAGTGTAGGGACAAGCTCTGATGCCAGGAGGGACTGGTCCCCATCCCAATCTTATTTATAAAAAAAGTATAATTGGCATCCAATATGTTTTCTGCCCTCACCTGGGAGGCAGATTGTGGGTTAATACTTCAATCCCCCCCACGGCAGCAAAACGACTGTTGGGGCTTTAGGGGTGGAGAGCATGGCTGATGCCAGGATGGGTTGCCCCCAACCAACTTAAACATGTAATATATCCCTGGCAGTCAGTGGGCTTTGCAACACCTCATGCAGCAGATGGGGGGGGGGGGGGGAATCCTACAATTTACCAGCGATTGGGGCCAGAAAGACAGTAGGGGCTGTTGGGTGACATGAGCGCATCCCTGTGCCAAGACTTAACCCATCGTTTTATAGACAACTAATTATTCTTGCATTGTGGGCTTTCTGCCCCTTCCTTAGGAGGACAGATTGGGGTAAATCTCCAATCTGCTTCAGAGGAAGCCAGAAGATTGTTGGGGTCAATAAAGGCGGGAGCATTGCCCGATCCTAGAGCAGGCTGGCCCCAACCCATTTTACCTATATTAACTATGAGGACAAGGGGCACAGCCAATGCTTGGGCAGGCTACACATCCCACCCGCCGCAATAAATCCAAGCAAATTTTCTAATTTAGAAAAAACATTCCCTGCTGTGGAATGGGCTTTCTGCCCCTGTTGGGAGAGAAAGATTTAATGTAAATCCCCAATATGAAAGACAGTTTAGACTATTGGGGTTAGAGTACATCCGACCGCCAGGGTAGGCTGTCCCACCCAATTTTTATAAAGAAAATATTCCCTGGGAGCCAGTGGGATTCCTGCCCCCGCGTGAGTTATTATAAAGTTTGTCATGGCCTGAGTCAGGATGTGAGTAATGCTCTTCCCTCTTGTCCCAACATCATAAAAAAACAGAAGGATTTCACATACACAGAGGATGACAAACATTATTTCCAAATATTCATCTATTGTGTCTCAAAGGTAGTTATTATTGACATGCAGCCATCAAACCATTTTAACGTTTAACCAAACAACTCCCTTCAATGGTACCTCCGTTTGTCTCTAAGTATTCATCATCATAAAATCTTTATTTCGGCTATTTGCCATAAAAGAGTACCAAATAGAACAATATACAAAGATGATAATGTAATTCTTTAAAACAGACACCGTAAATGATAAAATTTGTTCATGCTAGAGAGGCACATGATTTCGATATAACAGATATTATCAATAAATTATCATTCAATATCAGTCATTTGCCTGCGCTTAGTCCACATAGCTAGCAAGTACTAAGAAACTGCAAATACAATGTGCTTAGACGTATCATTTTTTTAAATTCTAAAAGCATATATACACTGTACAAAACCCACATTTTTACATAGAGGTACTAGCCAGTACTATCTGGATTTGCTATAAGCTGGACAGAAGAAGAGAACGTGAAGTTCATCTTCTAAGTCACAGCTACACCCAGGACAATTCTTATTGGTGGAGGCTGACCATTTACTTGTGAAAGCTCTTAAGGGTAGAGTACCGTATCTCCATTGTAAATAAAGTTTCCTAGATACAATAGGATAGATATCGTCCATAAAATCCTCAAAAGAATAAGAAACTTCAAATGTTAAAAAACAATTAATCAGGGTGCCAGCATGAGGATCAGACAAAACAGCAGTGAGTTTTTTATCCACAAAAATCCTGGTGAGCGACTTACGCGAGACCTCACGGCAGCTCCATCCGAATCATACCACAAGGCAGGCAATCCCAGTCTTACAAATTCCTGCTTTAAGAACATGAGCCAGGGTATTTTTTCTGCACTATGACAATCTAATATTTCTTTAAGTTCTAGCCTATAGTTCAGTAACTCTGGCGTTGTACAGAGCCTACGCCAGAACCTGAGGGGTTTGAGTGCTAGTTCATCTTGAATAGGTCTCAACCCCAAGTCAAACCTTAAAGGAAGAAGCGGGGCACTTTGTGGGAGTGCCAACAGCTGTCTAATACATTTGTTTTCTGTTTTGGCAATTTCAGGCCTACAGGAATGTCCCCACAACTCCCCCCCATACAGGATTGCAGCCCTCGCCTGGGTTTTATAGCTCTCAAAAGGGGGACTCACGGGTTTAAAAGTAGATGTATTGGAGAGCTTAAGGATTCCCCCGCAAGCTGGGCCATTTTCATTTGTGATTTTATTTCTTGGTGGCCCCAAGACAGGTTGTGAGAAGCTGGCCTGGTATATGATGATCACTATTCTAGTGAGCACCTTGCACCAGTCCAAACGACCCTTATGGTGATTGGTTGTAAGTCAACCTTATAGACCAGCTATCCTAGTGGTAGCATGGACAAATGCAGTCTTAGGCTAAACTCAAGAGGGCACTTGAAGCCAGCTGTTTTACCATATGCAATCCTTTTAAATACCAAATGAAAGGACACCACACAAGTTATATATTACAAAATATATGTATTTATTTCTAGAATAATCCCCTATACTCTTTATGAGTACAGAAGCACAAGTGTTAAACAAAGAGCACAGTATAACATACAATAAGCTGAACAATTATGGATAGGCCGGGTGGCCACTCGAACCATATATTAAAAAAGTGGTATAAGTACCATGTCACGAACAATGGTAAGGCCTACGGCCTTGGGAATCGCTGGGCCTACACTGGACTAACGAAGGTTAGAACATAGGAGGCCCACAGGAAGCAGGTGAAGTGTCTATAGGCAACCGCGTTTACCATACAAGTCAATGGTGCGTAAAAATCAGAAAGTGATAGGTTTAGGAGACTTCCGACTGGACTAGAACTTAGCCACCTAAAACTAGGACACTAGAGGTGTAAACCACTACAGGAGCACCAGAGTTATATTGTTACCTCACCCACAGGAAGCGGGTGGATAGGTGCCAAAGTGTGTCGGGTTTCTTCGTGAAGTTCTATGGAGCTTGGAGGAAAAGATGCTGCAGGCGGCCAGGAGAGAAGAGTCCGGTTGGATCCAAGGGTTGATCGAAGATGAAAAGTACCTGAAAGCAGAGGGGACAGAGTCTGGGTCACTAGCCAGTGACCAGGATGGAACCAGGACGGAACCAGGAAATGTCGGGTTGCGATCAGGTGCTGTCAAGTAGTCTGTTTCCGCTGCCACGTGGACCAGGAAAAATAGAGGATGACCAGCTGGTGAACACGAGCTATCCCACGAAGGCTCTTGCTGTCGGCGGTGTCGGTACTCAAATCGGAGTCACCAAACCTTGGCAAAGGAAACCCACGCAGGACTCGAAGATGTCTTCTTGATCGGACCGGGAAGGTCAGATCGAGGGCTCCTTTTAAGAGGAGCTGGGGCCAGTCTGGAGCAACCAGACCAGCAGTGTAGTTTTGATGGATCGTCGTCACAGAGGCCACTAGCCAACAGGCAAGCGACCGGACAACGCGTCAAGCAGGAAAAGTGCAAAAGGGCCCCATGCAGCACTCGGAGAGTGTTGAGAGGTGATCTTTGGAGCACAGGCTGCTCGGGGCTGGGGCTTCTCAAACCCCAAAGCACAGGATCAAGGGAGCCTCGGGAGCTGCACAGGAAGCACTTTGTCGACTTTTCAAGATGGCCGGTCCCATGTCTCACGTCACCTCCACAGGGTCTAAGCTTTGCTAGGACTGTGGATCGGGCTGTTGGAAGTCTGGGAGTTCAAGTCTTGTCGGTCTCTGTCATTCAAGCTCCAGTAGGAGCAACGGCAAAGGAAGTCTTGATGCGCTGTTTGCACAGGGTGGCCACTCCTTGACCACAAGGGAGATTCTTCAGTCTTCTACGTTGAGTAGGATGTCGAAGGGTCCAGAGTTTCGTTTTAAAGTTTCAGTCAGGATGATCTAGTTTGCATTGGCACAGATCCTACCTTTATTCCAAATCAAGGGGCTGGATCACCTGTAAGCATGGGCGAATTTTGCGAATCTGGCATTCGCGAATTTGCGTATTTGCGAACTCGCAATCTGCAAAATCCGCGAATTCTCGTGAATTTGCAGATTTTTTTTTCCTGTTCGGAAGGGTTTCTGCCAGTTCGCAAGGGTTATGTACCAGTTCGCAATTGCGAACTTACTTGTCGGCTCGCAAAGGTCGCGACTATGTTGTTTCTACGTCTGGTTCATCATCACACCCTCTGTTTCACCACTGCCACCCTCTGCTTCACCCATGCCACCCTCTGGTACATCAATGCCACCCTCTGGTTCCTCACTGTAGATTATGGGGGGAAAAGCAAGCACACCTGCCCTGCTTTAACTGACATGAATTAATTTGGGGTTGATTTATTAATGTGTCACTGTTTTAAAATTCCAGTCTGGCACCTGCTTCCTTATCTGTAATTTGCTTTCTGTTGCAGAGCAATTTTTTTTCCAGGACCTTTGTGGCCTACTTGTAGCTATTCTATGAGCCTGCTGTGACGGTCAGAGCAGGGTCATAGAATTGTTGCAACTAGCAACTGAACTCTGGAGGGTTCCAGTCAGGAAGCACTACAGGGAATGGTTACTAATGATGAGTTTGAACTTTTGCACCTGCTGAGTGCTTTCAGTTTTGCAAAACTCGTTTTTCTGCAATTTCGCAGGACTCGCGGGGCGCGAACTTGCGCGAGATCGAATTCAGAAGCCGCGAATTCGTGCGAATATGCAATTTTTTTTTGGGCGGCGTGTTAGTTCGCAAGGTTTTGTGCGTTTTAGCGAGCCGCTTGTAGTGCAACGGCGCGAAGTTACTCTCATGGTCGTTCACGGGCGCGGCCATCTTGTTTGCATGACGTATTTCCGTTTCCGGGCACGATGTGTAATCTCGCAAAGTGTGCGGCTCGCTAGTACAATTTCGTGTGTGATCGCGAGGAAAATCTCGCGGATACTTACCCACGCGGTCGTGAACGGGCGCGGCCATCTTGTTTCTCATTCATTGCTATGGTTCTGGGCATGCTTTTTGTATCCTCTCTGAATCTCTGCCATCCTTTGCTTGTTTGAAGTTTTTTTTGATCTATTTTACTTATTATCTATCCTTCTATTTTTCTAGCTCTATATTTTTGTGTTTTCTGCTACTTTTGGTTAATTTTAAACTACTTTTTTTAACTCTTTTCTTTTCTCCTTCCCTATTCTATTTCTTCTTTATTATTTAGCTTCCTTTCTGCCCAGACCATGGTAAAGGGAGCCGGGAAGCATCCAGAGAAGGGGAAGGGTCCCGCACTCCGTGCCCGGCTCCCGTGCGGGCGTTTGAGGGGGGAGCAGGTCGCACCCCGGGAGATCTTCAGCCCGGAGGAGGTGGCCGCACTAATTTTGTATGTTCAGCGCCGCCTCCCCAGGACCATCATGGCAGGCGGCAAGATCGCTAGCGGGTACGGGATCCAGGAGCGCCGGAAGCGGTGGGAGAAGGTGTGCCGGGCCATGTACCAACACTCTCGGGTCCGGCGCACCTACAACCAGGCCACCCACCGTTGGACGGATGTCTTGGACCGGGAACGCGATCTGCTCGACCTGCTCGGCCTTGAGGTCCCCAGGCTTGGTGAGTAGTAGTAGCTATTTCTTTACTACTCTGTTTTCTCCTGCTCTGTGTGTTATTATATTGCAAATTTTTGTTTTTTACCAAGAGCATTAATGCTGCTGATTACATTGTAGGTAAATTATATTTCAAAATGTTCTGTGCATTTCAGGTGCACTGCTCTCCTTCTCAGTAGCGTTGCTACTATGATTATTTGTTTTCGATTTTGTGTTCATTTCATTGGCCTGTGAAATTATGTATGAGTGTAGTTTAAAGAACTGCGTAATGCTAGACACTAAGGGTCAGATTTTTAATTACTGGCGCATCCCTGCAAAGTAGCAGGGATGCACCAGTAATTGTGGGCCACGCCACCACCACCCTTGGTGCGCCGTATTTACAATGCGGCGCACCATGGGCCCAAAACGTCACCAAAGCGTTACGCATCTGTGCCGTAAAGGCGGCGCATTGCTGGAGTTGCGTCACAACGATGGCACAGCTCCAGCAATGCTCTGGGGTGCCCTATCTCCCCAATGCTGCGTCAAGCCGTACGTCTGCTTCAAGCAAGTGCAGGGTTTGAGTCACGCATCATTGTCCTCAAAGTGACTGATTGAAATCTTGTAGATTTCCCTCAGCCACTTTTAGGATGCGTTCCTGCGCAGGAACGCCCTCCCTTGCGCCGGAACGCCCCCTGATGACGCAGGGCTTTACAACGTGATGCATCTCCCATATGCGTCACGTTGTTAATATACGCCGCACCATGGCGCCTCTTTTGTTCGTCACAAAAGTCACGCAACAATGGAGCAAAAGAGCCGCAAGGGGCTTCTAAATCAGCCCCTACAGACTCAAGTCCAGTCCTTGCTTTGTACACATGGCGATAAGAAGAAGTGGTGGTGGATTGACAGTTTGAGTATTTTAATGACTGGGGAATGTAGTAGGAAACTTTTTTGTGTTGTCGCTGATCTGCAATCACGATGGACTTTGTCTGTCACTTCGCGTGCTGCGGACTGCTGCCTGCCAGTCCTAGGCGAACCTTTTTAGTAGTTTGTTTAGTGAGTTACATAAGAACTTTCCAAGTCGACGGTCCGCAAATCAAGCAATACTAATAACGTAGTAGACCACATGAGATCGGTCAATATATCCCGTGGAATAGTTGTCTATTTGCTATTTCGCCGAAATATGTTGTTATTGTTCTTTTGAAATGTTTCATTTGGTTGACAACAATCATCCATGTTTTCGGGTCTTTCTTTCTTTCATGTTGTACATTAGCTCCCCCCAGGGGCAAGAGGAGAGATGAGGAGGCTGCTGCTGCTGTGCAAGGCCAGGATCGGGCAGACGAGGGCTCCTTTGCTGGCCCCGGTAAGTTTTAATTTTAATATAGAGTACCTATTTTTTCCTAGCGTTCCTCATTCGATTTTTTCTAAATCGTCTTTGATCTTCTTGTAGACTGTATCTAAATTCTTATCCTGCCTCGACTATGACTCCCTGTGGTATTACTAGATTATTCTTATTAGTCTGTCTGTGTAGCTAACTAAGATTGCACAATTGGCAATTCCATTGGACTCCCATTCTAGTCAGCAATAGCTGTATGCACTGAGTGCAGTCCTCTGGGATTGTCCATAATGTCTTTTCAAGTCTTCTAAATGTTTATGCTTTGACAATTGCCAACAATAAAAAGGTGAATGACCACCAAGAAAGAATAAGATACTACTTTACTTTTGGTTTGGATAGGAGGACAATCCATTCTACTACTGTTGCAGGAACAAATCTGCACAAACAGAACTATGGACACTAAATAATGCATTGCTTAGCTTATCAATTATAATAGGCGCTGTTAGACTTTCCACATACCTCAGTGATAACAGACTTTGTAGTTGAACCCCCAATCTCCTTACTGACTAGATAGTTCAAAACAACTTTATTTCGATTCATAACGAATCATAAAAAGCACATAGACAGAAATACATAATTAAGGGGTGCAATTACATTGGGTTGCAGTCACAGTTAAAATAGAGCAGTTAAAATATTTACAAAATGTTTTAATAAAAAGCAGCAATTTTTCAGTAATTCCATAGGGTGTTGTCAAGACTATTAAATTATCTATTTCCAGAACGTTTTTTAATGCGGAAAGCAGCTACCAAGAAGTTAGCGACATTAAACATATTTAGTGGTGAGTCTAACTTTTTTAAGTAAAATAGGGCAGGCTTGATTTGGACGAACCCCTTGTTCTTAAGCAATGGGACAATATACTTTTTCCTGGGCAGATCATATATACCACAGAAGAACATAAAATGAGCAGTGTCCTGCAGAGAAAAACCGTCACATTTGCAGGCCGCTAAGTCCTCTGGCTTGGCCCATACCTTAGAGTCATTTAACAGAAAGTGAATCTGGTTAAGTCTTAGTTTGGTTAATAACCAGCAATGTAATGGAATAGACACTACTGTTAAATAAGGTTCAATGGCCGGTGTAGTTTTAGAAATATAGTGCTCCCTCACTGTGGGTTTCGCAAGCTCACAGCTCTCCCGCTCCATTTCTCTCACTTTTAAAAAAGTCGATTTGAACCATTCCAGGTCATTCTTAACGATGCCATGTGGTGTGTGGAAGAGATCTGGGCGGCCCAGGGAAGTTAGTGTTTTATTAATATATGCTAGCCACGGGATATTTTTCATATTGTCCAGGAGTAGGCAGTCTCTCATGATTGTGTGGTTCAGAGTTAAGTTGGAGTTCAGCCATGTTTTTAACCACATCAAGATAGGGGATTGTTTGATGATGTCACTGATGTACCCCTGGCCTAGTTCCATATGGACAGAGAAAGTGGCTGTTGATTGAGGTAATCCTAAAAGCATACGAAAAAATCTGTTCTCTTCCATCTGTATTGCTTCTATGTTGTTCGAGTAACCCCAGATGGAAGCCCCGTACCTTACTACTGATATTGATTTCGCTCTGTAGAGTGCCAGCATTGCTTCCGTGGGCTTACCACCCAGACGTTTTGAGAAGCCGACTATGGCTGCTGCTGTTCTTTTCATGGCATTGGTTTTGACGGATATTTGGGGTGTCCACGTACCCTTATCGTCGTATACTACCCCCAGGTAGGTAAAAGTTCTCACTTTGGAAATAGAAGTGTTAGCACAGTAGAAAGTCTTCAAATCCTTATTTTTTCAGCCGCCTACAGCCATAACATGGGACTTGTCTGAATTGATTTTTAGACCAAGGGAGGTCATAAAAGCATCGAAGGATGTCAATAGTCTTTGTAGCCCAAGGGGGGTACGTGCCACGAGCACCGCGTCATCCGCGTAAAGGAGGACCGGGGTGGACAGTCCGCCAAAACGCGGGACGTCGAGTGTTGCCAGCTCCAGTGTAGATTCAAGGTGATTAATATAGAGTGTAAATAACATTGGGGCGAGAATACACCCCTGTCGCACCCCTCTGGTAGACTTGAATCCTGCTGTGCAGGCTCCTTCCTGCGTCATCCTGATGGATGCTTCTAGGTCCCGATGGGCCTCAGCCAGAAAATGAACCAAGGTAGGGTCCATCCCCAGTTCCAGGAGGATGTCCCACAGCCTGGACCTATTCACTAGGTCGAAGGCTGTGGACAGGTCCATGAACCCTAGGTAGATTGATCCGCTGGCTGCCATAGTGTACTTGCCTAGGATCAGATGTAAGTTGAGGCACTGGTCCTCCGTCCCTCTTCCCTTTCGAAACCCGTATTGGGCATTTGATAAGATGTTATTGCTGCCAGCCCACTCGTCAATCCTTGCCAGTATCACTTTCCCTAGGATTTTGAAAGACGAGTCGATAAGTGAGATGGGGCGGTAGCACCTCGGGTCTCCCCTCTGGCCTTTCTTGAAGATTGGAATGATGGTGGCGTGTGACCAGGAAACAGGCAAGCTATGTTTCATGGCGGCGTTGAAGACGTTGGTCAGGATGTTTGCCCAGAAAGAGACATTGGCCTTGAACATGTCGGCTGGAACGCCATCTGGGCCTGGCGCTTTCTTCCCTACTGTGTTGGTTATGGCCTTTTCAACTTCTTCCATGTTAAAGGAGAGTGCTGTCTTGGGGGAGTTAGATTTGAGGATAGTCGGTGTTTCGCATATTTGGTCACTCCCATAGATGATTTTGAAATGAGCTAACCAATCCTCCTCACTGATGTTGGCCTCTAGGATATCGTTAGCTTCTCCGGAAAACAAGGGATTGTTTATAATGGCCCAGAAGCTGGAACTGTCTCTTAAGGTGGCTTTTTCCATTAGTGAGGCCCAGGCATCCTTTTTGAGAGCTACTTTGCGTTCATGAATGATGTTATAATATTCTTTTCTTAGTCTGGCAACTTCCCCTCTGTCCCTGGGTGATTTTTTTAATTCGTTCAGGAGGCAAGTGTGTGCTTTCGAGCAGGCTTTATTGAACCAGCCCTTGGTCGGTACTGACTAGATAGTGTGGCAGAGTCATTTAGCTCCCAAAGTCACCAATGATTGATCCCCAATGATGATTATCCAACGCAGGACAAGAGTACGGAGTCAGAGTCAAGAAGTGTCAGAGGCACGGACTCATGCTTGCAAAAATTGCAAAACCTTTAGCTCAGCCACTCTAGTCTGGAGGACCAAAAACCACAGAGTCTATTTAAGTTTAAAAGCTTTATTAAAAGTAAACACATTTATTAAAATCAAGTTTGTCATAAAACTAAACGTTTAACTGAAAATGGAAAAGTGCTTAGTGCTGACGATTAATTGAAGACATTTCTTGTGGTCGAGCCTAGCTCTCACCTGGTTTGAACTTGATCTTGCTCGTGTTCTTAGAAGTCAAGCTTCTGTCTGTTAGGAGAAAAAGTGGTGCGTTTTAAAAATAAAAAGCAAGCATTCATCAGTTGTGCCAAAAAGTGCAGCAAGACAACAGCCTTCCCTGGAAAAAGGGACATTTTTACTTTAGAGTAGACAGTCACAAATTATTACATTGTTTTCTGTTTTTTTCACATTTCTTTATTCCTAGACCAAATATTATATAGTAGTGAGTGGTGTATTCTAACATTCTTAAATGTACTTTCTAGGTGGAACATCTGGTGCTGGGCCCAGCGCGGAGGTGGAGGAGGAAAGTTCTGGGGAGGAGGCGGTGCAAGTGCCGGACGACACCAATGTGCCTGTGAGGGTTCACACGGTGGTGGCGGGCAAAGGTAAGCTATATATTCCTTACTTATTGAGTTTGAAGACTGCAGAGTGTGCTTTCTTCACAGGTGTATTATAAATCAACCAGTTAGTAGCCTCCTCTAAATGTACTTCGACTTAGCTGTGAAGTTTTTGGCGAGAAGAATCTCAATCAGATCTGAGATGAACTTGATGGATGGTATGAACAAAAAGCGAAAGAAGGGTGTAAGTAAGTGTAGAAGGACGAGAAATTTAATGATGACTGGCAAAGAAGAATGGTATGTGTTTGCTTGGTCCCCGAGGTGGCTGGGAAGGAAAGAATATGGTATGGTGCATGGCTGGGTGAATGATGAAGCAAGGATGGGTGGAAGGAGAACATCCTGGGTGGGTGAAACAGAAACTGTATGTGTGCATATACTTTGAATGGATGGATGCCTGGATCATGGTACTATCTGACTCTTAGACAGCATATGTGTATCTAGAGAGAGTAGACGGTCACTGGATGAACTAAGTGTTACTTTGAAGAGCATGTAACACTGCACCCGCACGTCCGTTCCAGTGTAGGAAAGGCAAGGAAAAGAAGTTGTAATTTTGTCCAAATACTACCATGAATAGTAGCAGTAGTTTGTATTGCAACTGCAAGCACAGCATATATCCGGTTATTACGCTGGACACTCCCTACCTCTCTTAATAAGTTTAGTTTAGTAGTAGTACGTCATTCATGTGTGGTTGTATCACTGTTCACTCAATAAAAAGCAAAGCACCTAAAGTCATCCCATATGTAATCAAATACATCCCGTGTGAAGTGATAGATAATCAGATTATTTAGCTTCTTCATTTTCCTTTTCTAGTACTCATTTTCACTGTAGGGTGAAAGTTAAATTAATTAAGCAGTAGCCCTTTTAACAGAGTATTCTCAGTGCCACCCGTAATAGAAAAGTAAGAGCTTCACCACCTGCATGTACTGGTCCGGTACAGTAACGCAAGTCTGTCTCACTCATCATGGTGTGGTTCTGTTTTTCTCGGGTGCAAGTTCACTGCGCTGGCATTATGCCGGCTTGCATAAGATAACGTACCAATTTCCCTAAACAAGAGAGAATAAGAAGAATAAGACTGGTGTACTGTCATAGTCGACTGTAATGGAAGTCCATAGTGCTCGTAGAATTTGTTCCTTAAACTCCCACTAATGTTAGAGCAAGGATGAAGAAGTGGGAGGTTAGATAGATACTGGCCTCAATAGTTATGTACTCACTTTCAAGTTGCTAGTTGTACTGTGACACAACTTTCTGCTCAATCATTTTGTGTTAATCTTAAGGAGCATTGGTTACAGACTATGTCTTTCTTTCTTCATATAGTTGCTCCTTCCAAATCAAACAAACCATCAAGGAAGGAGCTGGCTCGAATGGCCCGGCAACAGAGGCTGGATGCCACTGTCGCCGAATATCGGCGGCTGGTGGCCCTGGAGGAGGAGGACACGCAGTCTACTGGTACATCCACTGGGACAGCTGCATCCTCCTCCGTGCCCCCACGGGCTGCCAGCCAGCGCAGTGCTCCAACGGTACGGAGCCGGGCTACCAAAGCCAACCGCCACCGCCGAGCAGCAAAGACAGCAGCTGCCCCCCACAGGAGTTGCAAGGTACGCCAGCACCGCTTATGCCTCAGAGTGTCCTACCTGGAGCAGGAGGTCCTAACATATAAGACCTTGGTGGAGGGCCTCCGCTCCGACCATGCCACCCTCCGCAAGGAGTATGATGCCCTGGCCGCTAAAGTGAACAGCATCCTGCCGTAGTGTCCCTTGCCCCTTTTTTAGAGACTTTTGGGGGGTGGGAATTGGGAGTTGGGTTGTTTTTGGGACTTTTGAAGGACAATCGTTGGGGTTAGGGAGGGTCTTGCGGGAGATTATTTTGTTAGGGCTACACAAATATACTTTTTGAAACTTTATCTGAGCATACCTGTTTTTTACTGCTTTTGAGTCTGGTGGGTGGGGGTTTAACAGTAAGTTTGTTTTCCTGAAACTTAAGTCTGTGTAATTTTCTTCCTTTAAGTGTAAATGGCTAAATGTTTTCAACGCTAAGTGCCTCTCACAGAGTAAGTGAATTCATGAGTCCAAGGGGCATATTACAAAGCAATAGCGATAATTATCGCTATTGCTTGGTTAGAGACAAAAATTTACCGCTGAGCTGCAGCAATTTTTACAGCAAATAAACCTTGGTATTTCCAAGGTTTATCGCGAATGCGATAAAAATCACCGCAATGCATGAATATCGCTGAAAAGTCCGCGATATTCATGCATTTCCGAGCTAATGCTCTTAGCCATGTTATCCACCTCCCATTGGATAACATGGCTAAGAACTGCTCAGGGCAGGTGTTAGCTTTTGGAGATATTCGCTCTCAGCGCGAATATCTCCAAAAGTTGGTAATAGGAGATAGCGATGTTAGCGACTGTTTTCAGTCTCTAACATCTTGGCACGCCCACTTTGCATGTCATTAGTGATAAATATCACTAACATGCAAAGTGGGGCCCAAGATGGTCGCTACCTCCTACTAGCTGTCGCTAACTGGTGTTAGCGACAACTAGGTAATAGGGAGATCATTTTATCTCCGCTTTCTTGGCTTTTAAAGCCAAAATAGCAGAGATAACCCCCCTTGATAATATGCCCCCAAGGACTTTAGTAGTACTACCATCAATCTCTCGTCTCTCCTAATATTCCATTATACTACCTCCCGCCAAACGCTTATCTTACCTGTAATTTGTGTTTGAAAGTAGGGCTAGGCCCAGGGCTGGCTCCACGGGAAATGGCCATTAAGGTTGGCAATCCTGGGCGGATGAAATGTCCTCATTGCGGTGGTACTAGTGGTGTGACACAGTGGCAGTTGCATGCCTCTGGAAAAAAAGCAAATGAAACCTGCTTTGTCCTTACTGGAGCATTACAACGGTACAATAGAGAATATAGCAGGTGACCGTACACTAGAACAATGCCACAATGTAGCCTAACAAATGGTAAAGTATTGAAAGTATAACTAGTACTTGCGTTGAATTTCTTTGACATTGGCTACTACTACAAGAAATAGTACTGAAGCTGAGTAAGTCTAGAATATATCCTCGGATTCCTTCACCAGCCTGTTTCTATTAAGCATGGGCGGAAAATCCGTTACGCTCGCGGATTTTCGGTAAATTCGCAATCCGCGAGATTCGCGAATCTCCTGCAAAATCCGCAAATCCGCGAGCAGCGGATTTTATGGCTTGCTCGCACTGTTCGCGTGAGTTCGCGGCTTCCCAGTTCAACTTCGCGGTCCGCGAATAAGCGCTAAATTGCAGAAATACGATCTTAGCAAAACTGAAACTACTTACCAGGTTCAAAAGTTCAAGCTCATCATTAGTAGCCATTTCCTGTAGTGCTTCCTGAGGGCCCCCTCCAGAGTTCAGTTGCCTACTTGCAACTATTATGTGACCCTGCTCTGACCCTCAGAATAGTTACACAAAGGTCCTGAATTACAGCTAAGGCAGACAAGCAGGAGCCAGGCTGGAAGTTCAAATCCAGTGACACATTAATCAGCTCCTAATTCATTATTGTCAGTTGGGGCAGGGCAGGTGTTGTAACTAATTTTGCAACAATGAAAGCACTTAGCAAGTGCAAAAGATCACTAATCAGGAAGCACTAAGGAAGCAGGTGCCAGCTAAAAAAATATTCTGTGACACATTAATCAGCCCCAAATTAATTCAGGTCACTTGAGGCAGGGAAGGTGTGCTTTGCTTTGCCACAATAATGTACACTGGACAACCAGAGGGTGCTGTGATGAAACAGAGGGTGGCATGGGTGGGCCAGAGGGTGGCATGAGTAGTCAGAGAGTGGCAGTGGTGACAGAGAGTGGCAGTGATGAAGAAGAGTGTCCCAAACAGGCTGGACACGTAGAAATAACAAGTTCGCAAAACTTGCGACCCGACAGGTAAGTTCGCGTTTGCGAAATTGTACAAAACCCTCGCAAACTGGCAGAAACCCGCGCGAACACAAAAAAAAATAATTCGCGAGAATTCGCGGATTTTGCGGATTGCGAGTTCGCAAATCCGCAAAATTCGCGAACGCGAAATTCGCAAAATTCGCCCATGCTTAGTTTCTATGACCTTATCCTCCCCAGCAAGTGTGTGGAATTATTGCTGTCATTTAGTCACACATCAATCAAAACCACACAGCCCGGGGGAAGAGGGTTAGGGTTTGGAAAATGGATGGGAATGGGGGTTTCTTTTTGGGTAGGTTTTGTTGAGAGAAGAAAAAAAAAGCACAGCATGGCCAAACAATAATTGAAGTTAAAGAAATCTTTAGGTACAAAGCTAACCATAAATCTTTTAAGTGACATAAAGGAAGTGCATGCACTACTGCATGCATTGTTACTGAAAAGTAAGTAGTACTTTCGACAACCGTGAATGACAGAATGCGACAGTACAGGGCTGCAGCGTTTTCACTTGCCTATCTCTGCACTCAGAGAAACACTTCTTACATTAAATTAGGTTTAAAAAATAGCCGAAGTAAAACCCATAGAATGGCTGTAGGGAGCAATTTAGAAGCAGAGAGAGATCCAAGAAATGCAGAGTCATACTCAGAGAAGTTCACAGCAATAACATTACTTAAAAAATAAATTTGAAAACAATGGATACTGTATCTGTATGTTGTTGTAGTTGTCCTGTTGAATTTGGTAAGTAAGTTGCACGCATCAAACCATTCCTCTTATTAGCGGCACTCCTCCATTCCAGCTGACGCTTCGTCCATCAATGTTGGTGACCAGAAGACACCCTGTCCACTGTCTGCCTGGCGGATGCTGAATTGCGGCTCGCTAATGTGAAGCCTGACTTCATCCTTTTTTTCCCATTGCACAGACTGAAACCCGGCCTGTAATTATTGATGGAAAAACAGGAAGTGATATTAGAACACCACTGATAAATAAATATAAGGTATGTACGCTGTGTAGTGCAAAAAGTCACACTTTGAGTTTCCTAATAGACAGTACAATATTTTTGAAAGTGCGTACTCTGTCTGAGTCTCCTTTTGAAGGATAAATAAGTATGGGCAAATTAATTTAGCGGATCTTTCCCCTCAAGCTAGGTGTACTGTAAACTGTGTTTTAGAACAAAATTAGACCTTCCCAGCAGTGCTCCCACCCAGACCCTTACTAAAGCCAGTCGCAAAAATGTAGAAGACCCCCAATCAGATCTCAAAAAACGAGGCCTAGTAGAAAACTGGTGACAAAACGTACTTTGAAAGTAAAAGTAGGCCCAAATACCCCCATACCCACCGTGGATTGTATTCAAACCACTTGCAAGCAAGCAAAAGTATCCATACCCAGCATCGCTCCAAGACTCGCAGACCCCCCCAAAAACAGCCCCCCACCCAAACACATGCAATACAAATACTGCTAACCCTAACGAGCCCTAAGTTAAGAATAGTGGCAAACGCTTTCTTTAACTATGCCAAATCCCCCCTTCCCCACCATGGATTTTCTTCAAATCACTTGCAACCAAAATTACACATTCCCATGAGTCCTCTAAGACCCCAGAACTCAGTTGCAAAAATCGAGAACACCCAGAAACACATGCAATCCTGCTGCTAGGGCTAACCCTAACGAACCCTAAGTTACAAAAAGTGCCAAAAGGCTTTTCCGCATGGATTTTCTCCAAACCAGTTTTATCCGGTATTAGACCTTCCCAGCAATGCCCCAAGACCCACAAACCCACCCGCAAAAAAGCACAACACCCCCAAACAGCCAAAAAGCCAAAATGGAAGATCTCATACTTACAATATTTTTCGGCCTTCTGTCCAAACGCGCTGTGCAGCTAGGTCATAACTCCCGTTTTCCACCATGGATTTCCTGAAAAGCAAATGCAATCAAAATTAGACTGTGCCAGCAGTGCTCCCAGACCCCAAAACCCACCCACAAACACCCGGAACCCCCCAAAGAGCACCTCAAAGACAAGCAAGTCAGCAAAAACGCAAAAAAAAATTCGCCTCCGATTTGGTCCAAACCACTTTTATCCGGTATTAGAGCTTCCCAGCAATGGCCCCAGAGCCGTCAACCCAGGCGAAAACTAGTAGAAGACCCCCAAACAGCCAAAAAGCAAAAGTACAAAAATGGGGACAGTCATTTTCATGGCAATTTCCAAAATCACTCTGCGCGCGCTCTGCAGCTAGGCCCTAGCTCCCCTCTGCCACCATGGATTTGCTTCAAATCTCTTGAAATCAAAAGTATCCATAGCCAGCAGTGTTCCCAGAAGCCAAAACCCACCCACAAACACCAGGAGCCCCCCAAAAAGGCCCCCGAAAACGCTACATTGAGCGAAATGTCAGAAATAGCAAAAACTTTTCCCTCATGGATTTTGTCCAAACCACTTCTATCCGGTATTAGAGCTTCCCAGCAATGCCCCAAGACCCGTCAACCCACCCGCAATAAAGCACAACACCCCCAAACAGCCAAAAAGGAAAATCTCATACTTACAATATTTATCGGCCTTCTGTCCAAACGCGCTGTGCAGCTAGGTCATAACTCCCGTTTTCCACCACGGATTTCCTGAAAAGCAAATGCAATCAAAATTAGACTGTCCCAGCAGTGCTCCCAGACCCCAAAACCCACCCACAAACACCCGGAACCCCCCCAAAGGGCACCTCAAAGGCAAGCAATTCAGCAAAAACGCAAAAACAAATTCGCCTCCGATTCGATCCAAACCACTTTTATCCGGTATTAGAGCTTCCCAGCAATTGCCCCAGAGCCATCAACCCAGGCGAAAACTAGTAGAAGACCCCCAAACAGCCAAAAAGCAAAAGTACAAAAATGGGGACCTATGTCTTTTTCATGGCAATTTCCAAAATCACTCCGCGCGCGCTCTGCAGCTAGGCCCTAACTCCCCTCTGCCACCATGGATTTGCTTCAAATCTCTTGCAATCAAAAGTATCCATAGCCAGCAGCGCTCCCAGACCCCGAAACCCACCCACAAACACCAGGAAGCCCCCCAAACAGGCCCCCGAAAACGCTACATTGAGCGAAATGTCAGAAATAGCAAAAACTTTTCCCTCATGGATTTTGTCCAAACCACTTCTATCCGGTATTAGACCTTCCCAGCAATGCCCCAAGACCCGCCAACCCACCCGCAAAAAAGCACAACACCCCCAAACAGCCAAAAAGTAAAATCTCATACTTACAATATTTATCGGCCTTCGGTCCAAATGCGCTGTGCAGCTAGGTCATAACTCCCGTTTTCCACCACGGATTTCCTGAAAAGCAAATGCAATCAAAATTAGACTGTCCCAGCAGTGCTCCCAGACCCCAAAACTCACCCACAAACACCCGGAACCCCCCAAAAGAGCACCTCAAAGGCAAGCAAGTCAGCAAATCCGCAAAAAAATGTTCGCCTCCGATTTGGTCCAAACCACTTTTATCCGGTATTAGAGCTTCCCAGCAATGCCCCAAGACCCGCCAACTCACCCGCAAAGAAGTAGAACACCCCCACAAGTGCAGAGTCTTTCTTCATTGGGCGTAATCCAGCCCTCTGTTTTGAGGGAAATAGGAGTCTGGAGGAGGAGGATAGAGGAGCATGTTCTTGTGAACTTGTGAACCTGAGGAATGCAGACTGCGGCACCTTCAAATCAATAAGCAAACAAGTGAAGACAGTCTGCTGATGGGCTTGTTTTTGTGATTAGGTGATTAAAGTTTTAAATATATTAACTGTGCAAAACAAAGAAAGACAGACACACAGGAATAAAAGTGAAAAAGGACGAAAAAGAAAGTTATTGATTCATTGGCTCATTTTCAGGGCTCGGTGTCAGGGAATAAGAATAAGAGTTCGTCCTCATACTCTGCGAATTCAGGCAGGAGTAGGTCAGTGTCACCTAACAGAGAACATATTCCCTTATCTAAGTTGCAGTCCTCCTCGTCTTCATCCGGCGTTTGTTCTTGTACGTTGTAATCCGGTGGTATGAGGTGCTGATCCATCTTGATCATTGTTAACCTCTCCACATTTTTGGGCGAGAGGCGGGTCCGTTTGGAAGTTACAATGCCACCAGCAGCACTGAAAACACGTTCAGAAGACACGCTTGCGAGTGGGCAAGACAAGTAGTTTATAGCCAGGTTGGAGATCTGTGCCCACAATTCTTTTTTCCCATGCCAATACACCAATGGCTCAGCATTAACATAGACCTCTGTTGAGTCATTCAGATAGTCCTGCACCATCGACTCAAGGTCCTCCAAGGTTCCTCCACTTTGCTTACTTTTTGCTGGGACCTTTTGAGAATCAAACCCAAGCCAAGTTAGCCAATCCTCTTCTGCACCCAATGTTACTGTTGTGTCTGGTGCAGATGATCCGGTTGCCGGTGTCTTTAACGGCTGAGAGGTCACTTGTGCCATAGCCACAGGTGCAGAAGTGGATTCTTTTGACTGGGGATGGCCTGCTGATGCTGATGTACTGCCTTTTCCTTCAATTTGCTGCCGTTCTCTTTCAAACCTCATGGCTGACAAGGCTAGCCAACGTTTGTACTTTGTAACATCTTCATCATCAAAAGGAAAGAATGCTCGGCCTGCCAGCGCCTTTTTGTAGCGTGGATCCAGAATAGTAGCACAAATGTAATGCTGTTCTGAGTGGATCATTTTAAGACGTTCATCGCCAAGTAGGGGCTCTAATAATTTCTCAGCCAAAACAAAAGCGTCTTGCTTTTTTTCATCTTTTTGAAACATAGAAGACACCGCCTTCAGTTGGTGCTCCAGCATGCGCAACAATGGGATAGCTTTTCCCAAATGACAGTCCTCCTTGCTGACTGCACGCGTGAAGACCTCAAAAGGACGAAGCATGTCTGTCAGGCTTTTAACTAGGTTCCATTGCGCCGCATCTAGCCTCAGGTCCTTCTGAGCTGTACCCAGTGTTAAGAAATAGTGATCGAGTACCGTATACTGCTCATACAGACACTCAAGCATGTAGAAGGTTGAGTTGGCACCTCCTGGATGAGTGCTTTCACTGGCATTCAACGTTCATGTAGCAGGCTCCTCAGATGCTTCCGGGCCTTAAAAGAATGGCTGAAATGGTTGCACATTCTTCAGCAGGTGGCCACTAACTCGCACGCTGGACTGTCTTCATCACTCAAGAATTTTTTAACAACCAGGTTTATACAGTGCGCCAAACAAGGCACTCTGAAATAGTGACCCAGATCCATGGCCTTAACTACATTGGCGCCATGATCCGTTGAAACATAACCAATCTGGCGTTTTTTTGGGGACAGCCAGTGAAAGACCTTTGTGTTAAACTCATTCAAAATGTTTTCTGCTGTATGACGTTTCTCCAAGCCAAACATGGCTAGTGTTGCATGTTTCCGAGCAGCTTTAAAAACTTGGTCCGGGTCAACACCTGCGTTTAGCTTTGCTTTAACCCCTGAAAAAGAGACCCAGTGTGCAGTGATGCACATGTAATCAGCGCCTGCGCCACTGGTCCACATGTCTGTTGTCAGATGTATAGTGTGAACAGCACTCTTCTGCAAAGCTGCCCCAATCACCTCCAGCACATCTTCATGTAGTGCTGGAACCGCAACTCTGGCAAAATAGAACCGTCTAGGAACCTTCCATTTAGGGCAGAGCGCTGCCACTAATTCTAGAAAACCAACCCCTTCTTCAAAAGAAAAAGGGAGAAGGTCCAGAGCTAGCATTTTAGCCAGCTTACTGTTATACAGACTCGTCAGTAGGTGGTTGCGATCATATGGCACTGCTGAAAACAACATGGTTCTAATGTTGCCCTGGACCATGCTTTTACAGGATGATGATGATGATGACTTCTTCGACCCAGTTACGCTCGCTGATGAACTTTTTTGCATTGGTGTCTCACTCTCTCCCACACTCTTAGTGTGGCTCACAGGGGGTGTGCTGCTGACAGGAGTACTGGGTGTAAGTGAAGTGTTTGACACTTCTTCCTCCTCGTCATCATCAGATGAAACATCAACGTTTTCTTGACTTGCAATTCGGGCTTCCTTGATTTCCTTTAGGTGCGCAAACCATTGGACAGCGTGCTGTCTCCTAAGATGACCTCTCTGGCCTCCGGTACCATAGTTGGTACCAAACTTACCACGACTAACTGCATGCTTACAAATGCTACAAATGGCGAAGTTTTCCTTTTTTGGGCAAACACTAAAGAAGTCCCAAACTGCGGACTTGAAATGTCTGTGGGGGCCGGAGGAGGCGGCGATACTGGTGGTGGTGGTCATGCTGCTAATGCCTGATGAAGTGGAGGATGTGGATTGCCAAACTTTACTACGTTGTGCACTTTCACCACCACTAATTGAGGTCGAGGTGGATGGAGGTCCCTTCTGGCGAGGAAGAAATATGGAAGCGGTAGGTGTGGTGTACTAGTTAACTCCAATGATTGTGGTGTTTCCATTGCCTCCTCGTCGATAACATCATCATCACACTCAGCAGCTTCTCGGGCTAGGGTCAAAATGTCTGTTTGCTGCATGTCCGCTGGGGCTGCAGTGACCTTTATGATGACTGGGTCGTCGTCGTGAGAGTCTTCATCAGCAGGAGTATCCGCCACTTCTTGTTGAGCCTCATCACACTCCATAACTATGAGACTTTCGACGACCTTCCTTTTACGCTTAACTACCTTTGTCAGATCATGGTGTGCCTCACTCTCAGAAGGCAGCCAATTTTGATCCATATCATCAGAAGGAGGTGGGCTTGAAGAAGATGTAGACACCACCCTTGATCTTTTCCTTGCTAGGGATCTTCTGGAAGACAATGAATCATCAGGAGGAGTGGCTTCCTCAAATAATACCTCGGCTTGATAGTCGATTTCCTGATGTGACCCTACTTCGGGAGAAACAACTATTCTGGGCACTTGTGACCCTCCATAAACCTCTGCTTGCGCATCTCCTTGCGCTGCCTCTCCTTCCACATGTACTTGGGCTTGTACTTGCACATGTGGTTGTTGTTGCGGCTGTGGTTGTTCAACACTCGTCAGATGAGTTACAACAACCTGTGTTGATTGAGGGACATTGCTGCTACTTTCTTGCGATGAGCCAACATCACTGGTCGATGGTGATTGAACAACTAGACTAAGTGCCTCTGCAGCACTCAAGGGCTTGGACTTAAGTTGGCGTGGTGGTGGTGGCACTGAGCCCAATGGTGCAGGGGTGCTGCTCCCAGCTTGGTCCCCACAGAAAAATCAGCACAATCCCATGCCATCCATGCCCTCCATGATGTTCAAATGCAAGACACCCCACAGAAAGACTAGGCCCATGCACCACTCACTACCCCTGGGCATAATGGTTGAAAGCTAGGCAAAATGGTTGCAGGCCTAAGAACACTGCCTGCATTCAAAATGGCCCCTTCCCTCCCAGCACATGGCCAGGGCCTGCCTGTACCAGCACTCAAAATGGCCCCCACCCACATGGCCTATCCCCATGAACACTCCAAAAAATCGAAAAACACAGAAAAATCAGCACAATCCCATGCCATCCATGCCCTCCATGATGTTTAAATTCAAGATACCCCACAGAAAGACTAGGCCCATGCACCACTCACTACCCCTGGTCAAAAGGTCCCAACAACAGCCCAAAAATCAAAAAACACAGAAAAATCAGCACAATCCCATGCCATCCATGCCCTCCATGATGTTTAAATTCAAGACACCCCACAAAAGACTAGGCCCATGCACCACTCACTACCCCTGGTCAAAAGGCCACAACAACAGCCCAAAAATCGAAAAACACAGAAAAATCAGCACAATCCCATGCCATCCATGCCCTCCATGATGTTTAAATTCAAGACACCCCACAGAAAGACTAGGCCCATGCACCACTCACTACCCCTGGGCATAATGGTTGAAAGCTAGACAAAATGGTTGCAGGCCTAAGAACACTGCCTGCATTCAAAATGGCCCCTTCCCTCCCAGCACATGGCCAGGGCCTGCCTGTACCAGCACTCAAAATCGCCCCCACCCACATGGCTTGTCCCCATGAACACCCCAAAAAATCGAAAAACACAGAAAAATCAGCACAATCCCATGCCATCCATGCCCTCCATAATGTTTAAATTCAAGACACCCCACAGAAAGACTAGGCCCATGCACCACTCACTACTCCTGGTCAAAAGGCCCCAACAACAGCCCAAAAATCGAAAAACACAGAAAAATCAGCACAATCCCATGCCATCCATGCCCTCCATGATGTTTAAATTCAAGACACCCCACAGAAAGACTAGGCCCATGCGCCACTCACTTCCCCTGGTCAAAAGGCCACAACAACAGCCCAAAAATCGAAAAACACAGAAAAATCAGCACAATCCCATGCCATCCATGCCCTCCATGATATTTAAATTCAAGACACCCCACAGAAAGACTAGGCCCATGCACCACTCACTACCCCTGGGCATAATGGTTGAAAGCTAGGCAAAATGGTTGCAGGCCTAAGAACACTGCCTGCATTTAAAATGGCCCCTTCCCTCCCAGCACATGGCCAGGGCCTGCCTGTACCAGCACTCAAAATGGCCCCCACCCACATGGCCTGTCCCCATGAACACCCCAAAAAATCGAAAAACACAGAAACATCACCACAATCCCATGCCATCCATGCCCTCCATGATGTTTAAATTCAAGACACCCCACAGAAAGACTAGGCCCATGCACCACTCAGTACCCCTGGTCAAAAGGCCCCAACAACAGCCCAAAAATCGAATACACAGAAAAATCAGCACAATCCCTTGCCATCCATGCCCTCCATGATGTTTAAATTCAAGACACCCCACAGAAAGACTAGGCCCATGCACCACTCACTACCCCTGGTCAAAAGGCCACAACAACAGCCCAAAAATCGAAAAACACAGAAAAATCAGCACAATCCCATGCCATCCATGCCCTCCATGATGTTTAAATTCAAGACACTGTTAAAGTTGTGTCTGCGGGAACCGCAGGTACATCCCCAATGAGGCACTCCAAAAAATGATCACCAAAGTGCTTCGTAAATTCTTTGAAGTCTTCACGTTTATTCTCTTTAAAGTTATTTCATTTGTAGTTTGTTTGTACTTTACTGATATTTAAAGCATATCAAAAGACAACATCGTTGAACATCCGAACAATTGTATCCTATGCATTTCGGGCTGTAAAACCCTTGGTCACGGATAAGCTGAGGAGGAAGAATACATGAAAGGTGTAAGGGATATTCCTATGGGGTAACGTGAGTAATTTGTGCAAGGTGCTCATGGTAAAAAATTAAACGACTGGTGGCGTGAAAGGGTTGTGAGGGGATTGTAACCAAAGTGAACAAATGGGTAAAGCAATACAAGCAAGTTAAACTGGACGGGTCAAGTGTTCAGGCTCTTAGTAATCAAATACTGTGCAAGTGCTATAACGATCTTAAGGCCGACGAGGGCGTGCTCCGTAAAAAAACGGTTGCGTGTTGGTTAGCGTCAGCAATCCGCGCAGTAGCATGCACTTACTTCAGGATGGATAACATGGTGGCGTGGAAACGCGTACTCATGCGGTTAGCAGTCGGTTGTCTGTTGTGCTCGGGAGAACGCGAACAGATAACTGATTATAAAATGAAAAGTAAAAAGTAAAAACGGACTAATAGGTAGGGGTGATGTTAGAAAAGTGCGGCGGCCATGTTGGAGTGATAGAATCGGATATAGGCATAGTGATGTTATGGGAAGTGTAGGAACAAGGTAAAGTCAATGAGTGAGCAATATCAATATATACATAGCGAAATTCTCAAAATTATAAAAAACAACTAAATTCAGTACGGTCATTAAGCCCATTTGGCTTGAGGGTCTGTAGCATATAAATCCATTCAAGTTCTCTCTTAAGTAGAAACTTGGTGTTATCAGTTCCTTCTCTTTTTGAAACCGTTTCAAGAATCATGAATTTCATTTGGGCGATGGTGTGGCGAGCATCCATAAAGTGCATGGCTATATTTGATTTCTCTGATCTCAGTCTAATATTAGACTTGTGTTCGTTAAGGCGTAATTTCATTTTCCGTTCTGTCTTGCCAATGTATAGTTTCCCACACGGGCATTTCAGTGCATAGATCACATTGGCTGTGTCGCATGTCGCGTCCACCTTGAGTTTCACATCGTGGCCTTTCATCGGGTGCTGTATGGTATTCCCTTTGATTATACAGTTACAGTGGCTGCAATTTCTGCACGGTTGGGTACCGCGATGATGTTGTTTCAGTGGCTCAGTGGGTTTTGCTAGAATTTCTTTCAGGTTGCTACTTCTGGTATGTGCAAATATTGGTGGTAGCTCAAAAATACCCTGGAAGTCGGGTTCATTTTTTAACACAGGCCAATGTTTGCAGATGATTTTTTTGTATTTGTAGCTTGCTGTTGAGTACTTGGACACAAGCACCATACGCTGATCTGAATTCTTTTGGGATTTAGTCATACTTTCCATTCTTGATATCGTGGTGACTCGATCACGTGCTTGTTGCAGAACGTTGTTTGGATAACCTCTTCCAAGGAACCTGTTTTGCATTTCTGTGATGCGATCTTCAACCAACATGTCGTCAGACACTATACGTTTGACGCGTAGCATCTGGGAAAATGGGAGATGTTTTTTAAGTGAGCCTTGATGAAAACTCGAATAGTGTAAGGCATTGTTTCGGTCAGTGCTTTTCCTGTAGAGGTCAGTGACCAATCCTTGTGGAGTGTTTTTTATATGCACATCCAAGAATGCAATGTCTGTATCACTAATTAGCCATGTCAATTTAATGCGTGGATCCTTATCATTGATTTCAGTCATGAGGTCATGTAGAGTTTCCTTGGTGTCTGACCACAGAAAGAAAAGATCATCAATGTACCGTGTGTACAGTTTAGCATGGTTCTGAAAATTCGTGTTTGTATATATGTAGTTCTTTTCAAAATTTTCCATATATGTATTTGCGTATGACGGGGCAGCACAATTCCCCATGGCCATCCCTGAGAGTTGTAGAAACCATCGATCATCAACTTTGAAGTAGGAATGATATAGTGTAAAAATCATTAATTCAACTAGGAATGTTTGCATTTTCACATCAATTGTACTATTCAATAAAATTTGTTCAATTGCTTCAATTCCTCCTAAGTGCGGTATAGAGGTATATAATGAACTCACATCTGCCGTACATAATATGTAGGATTCATTGTTGAGGTTTGGAATTTTGGAAAGTTTCAACAAAAAGTCAGTGGTGTCTTTGATATAACTGTGGGATTGAATCACTAAAGGTTGCAGATATTTATCAATAAATTTACCAGTCCTCTCATGTATAGACTTCTTGGTTGATACTATGGGCCTGAATGGCGGGTCCATCAGATTTTTGTGGATTTTTGGGCTCATGTGTATCGTTGGACTTCTTGGGCAATCGATAAGCAAGTATTTTTTGGTGCGTTCTTCAATGATTCCATTTTGAAATGCTTTGAGAACGATATCCCTCAATAGATCTTGATATTCATTGGTAGGGTTGCAGTTCAGTACCATATAGGTTGAGGTGTCTTCTATATGTTCTTTAAGTTTGTTTTGGTACATCTCTTTGTCCAAAATAACTAGTGCGCCACCTTTATCAGCTTTGGTGATTTTGATGTCTGGGTTGTTTGCTAACGATTTGAGAGTATCACGGTCTTTGATGGTTAAGTTCTGAGTTTTCCTTGGCGTCTTAAAGTTGATACTTGAGAGGTCCTGACGAACCAAAGTTTCAAACAGATCTATACATTTGTGACTAGTTGGTGGTAGATATGTGCTGGGTGGTCGTAATCCTTTGAGTTCGTCCTCTTTGGTGGTGGTTGCAGGAGGTAAAACATTATCAAAAAAATGTCTAAGTCTAAGTTTGCGGGTGAATTTGAATGTGCTTACTTCAAGTTCCAAAAGATTAGTCGAAGTGGTTGGGATGAATGAGGTACCTTTCTCCAATAGTTTCATTTGATAATCATTGATTTCTGTCTTCGAGATGTTGATTACGAGACTTGTTTCTTTTTGGCTATTGTACTTCTCGTGGCTGGTGGACTTTTTTCTCTGTCTTTTGTTTTTGCTCCGCCGGGGTCGTCGGGTGGAGTTTGGCTTACCTCTAAAAAAGACTGTGACGATGCAGAAACATCTTGTGGCTGGTTGGCACTTGATGTGCTAGCTTGTTCTTTGTTAGTTGGTTGCCTGGACTGTTGAGGGCGTCTAGGTGGAATTCTAGTGGAATCTGAGTCAGATGATGAAGTGTCCGTGTTCATGGTCGATGGTTTATTGCGGCGTCTTTGGGCGTAGACATCGGCCCAAGAGTAAACTTCATCCAGCTTGTAATCAAGCGTATCCCTTCGGAATTTTCTGACTTTACGTTCAAGTATTTCTTTCTGGTATTTGTCCAGGGTGGTTTTGCAATCTTCAAGTATAGATGTTAATTCCTCAGGTGTTAGCAGATTTTTTATTTCTTCCTGTATTTCTTTCATTTCCGTCTCCAGTTCTTTGAGGATGCCTGCCAGTTCCTCGACAATCAACAAAATGAGGTCTAAGCTACATTTGTTCAATATTCCATTCCATTTTTCGAGGAAGCTTTTGGAGTTTTTGCACAGTGAAGGTTTTAGTGCAATGCGAAGGCCACGTGGGATCCTGAGTGCCCTGTGATACCGCAGTAAAGTGCTCGCGTGGAGCTTCTGGTTAATATGTCTTTTTGACAAGTAAATTAATTGTCTCACGCATTGTTCCTTGTTTCTGGTGGTTGTGGTCGGGCTTATATCTTCCTCAATCAGCGCATAGATTCTGTCTTTCTCTGTTTCATCATATGCCAATGTGTGTGCTCTGGCTTCCGTGCTTCTGCTAATGTCTTCAAACTGCATGTTGAGAAGTGTGCTACCCCTCTGTGGCGGATGTGAGGTATATCGAAAAAAGGTTGTGAGAGGTGCACAACTGGATTCAATGATAAGATAACACAAAAGTTGTTAAGTTTTAGGGTGCTCTCGCTGGGTGGTGTTGTCCGTCTGCACACCACTAAATACTGTTAAAGTTGTGTCTGCGGGAACCGCAGGTACATCCCCAATGAGGCACTCCAAAAAATGATCACCAAAGTGCTTCGTAAATTCTTTGAAGTCTTCACGTTTATTCTCTTTAAAGTTATTTCATTTGTAGTTTGTTTGTACTTTACTGATATTTAAAGCATATCAAAAGACAACATCGTTGAACATCCGAACAATTGTATCCTATGCATTTCGGGCTGTAAAACCCTTGGTCACGGATAAGCTGAGGAGGAAGAATACATGAAAGGTGTAAGGGATATTCCTATGGGGTAACGTGAGTAATTTGTGCAAGGTGCTCATGGTAAAAAATTAAACGACTGGTGGCGTGAAAGGGTTGTGAGGGGATTGTAACCAAAGTGAACAAATGGGTAAAGCAATACAAGCAAGTTAAACTGGACGGGTCAAGTGTTCAGGCTCTTAGTAATCAAATACTGTGCAAGTGCTATAACGATCTTAAGGCCGACGAGGGCGTGCTCCGTAAAAAAACGGTTGCGTGTTGGTTAGCGTCAGCAATCCGCGCAGTAGCATGCACTTACTTCAGGATGGATAACATGGTGGCGTGGAAACGCGTACTCATGCGGTTAGCAGTCGGTTGTCTGTTGTGCTCGGGAGAACGCGAACAGATAACTGATTATAAAATGAAAAGTAAAAAGTAAAAACGGACTAATAGGTAGGGGTGATGTTAGAAAAGTGCGGCGGCCATGTTGGAGTGATAGAATCGGATATAGGCATAGTGATGTTATGGGAAGTGTAGGAACAAGGTAAAGTCAATGAGTGAGCAATATCAATATATACATAGCGAAATTCTCAAAATTATAAAAAACAACTAAATTCAGTACGGTCATTAAGCCCATTTGGCTTGAGGGTCTGTAGCATATAAATCCATTCAAGTTCTCTCTTAAGTAGAAACTTGGTGTTATCAGTTCCTTCTCTTTTTGAAACCGTTTCAAGAATCATGAATTTCATTTGGGCGATGGTGTGGCGAGCATCCATAAAGTGCATGGCTATATTTGATTTCTCTGATCTCAGTCTAATATTAGACTTGTGTTCGTTAAGGCGTAATTTCATTTTCCGTTCTGTCTTGCCAATGTATAGTTTCCCACACGGGCATTTCAGTGCATAGATCACATTGGCTGTGTCGCATGTCGCGTCCACCTTGAGTTTCACATCGTGGCCTTTCATCGGGTGCTGTATGGTATTCCCTTTGATTATACAGTTACAGTGGCTGCAATTTCTGCACGGTTGGGTACCGCGATGATGTTGTTTGAGTGGCTCAGTGGGTTTTGCTAGAATTTCTTTCAGGTTGCTACTTCTGGTATGTGCAAATATTGGTGGTAGCTCAAAAATACCCTGGAAGTCGGGTTCATTTTTTAACACAGGCCAATGTTTGCAGATGATTTTTTTGTATTTGTAGCTTGCTGTTGAGTACTTGGACACAAGCACCATACGCTGATCTGAATTCTTTTGGGATTTAGTCATACTTTCCATTCTTGATATCGTGGTGACTCGATCACGTGCTTGTTGCAGAACGTTGTTTGGATAACCTCTTCCAAGGAACCTGTTTTGCATTTCTGTGATGCGATCTTCAACCAACATGTCGTCAGACACTATACGTTTGACGCGTAGCATCTGGGAAAATGGGAGATGTTTTTTAAGTGAGCCTTGATGAAAACTCGAATAGTGTAAGGCATTGTTTCGGTCAGTGCTTTTCCTGTAGAGGTCAGTGACCAATCCTTGTGGAGTGTTTTTTATATGCACATCCAAGAATGCAATGTCTGTATCACTAATTAGCCATGTCAATTTAATGCGTGGATCCTTATCATTGATTTCAGTCATGAGGTCATGTAGAGTTTCCTTGGTGTCTGACCACAGAAAGAAAAGATCATCAATGTACCGTGTGTACAGTTTAGCATGGTTCTGAAAATTCGTGTTTGTATATATGTAGTTCTTTTCAAAATTTTCCATATATGTATTTGCGTATGACGGGGCAGCACAATTCCCCATGGCCATCCCTGAGAGTTGTAGAAACCATCGATCATCAACTTTGAAGTAGGAATGATATAGTGTAAAAATCATTAATTCAACTAGGAATGTTTGCATTTTCACATCAATTGTACTATTCAATAAAATTTGTTCAATTGCTTCAATTCCTCCTAAGTGCGGTATAGAGGTATATAATGAACTCACATCTGCCGTACATAATATGTAGGATTCATTGTTGAGGTTTGGAATTTTGGAAAGTTTCAACAAAAAGTCAGTGGTGTCTTTGATATAACTGTGGGATTGAATCACTAAAGGTTGCAGATATTTATCAATAAATTTACCAGTCCTCTCATGTATAGACTTCTTGGTTGATACTATGGGCCTGAATGGCGGGTCCATCAGATTTTTGTGGATTTTTGGGCTCATGTGTATCGTTGGACTTCTTGGGCAATCGATAAGCAAGTATTTTTTGGTGCGTTCTTCAATGATTCCATTTTGAAATGCTTTGAGAACGATATCCCTCAATAGATCTTGATATTCATTGGTAGGGTTGCAGTTCAGTACCATATAGGTTGAGGTGTCTTCTATATGTTCTTTAAGTTTGTTTTGGTACATCTCTTTGTCCAAAATAACTAGTGCGCCACCTTTATCAGCTTTGGTGATTTTGATGTCTGGGTTGTTTGCTAACGATTTGAGAGTATCACGGTCTTTGATGGTTAAGTTCTGAGTTTTCCTTGGCGTCTTAAAGTTGATACTTGAGAGGTCCTGACGAACCAAAGTTTCAAACAGATCTATACATTTGTGACTAGTTGGTGGTAGATATGTGCTGGGTGGTCGTAATCCTTTGAGTTCGTCCTCTTTGGTGGTGGTTGCAGGAGGTAAAACATTATCAAAAAAATGTCTAAGTCTAAGTTTGCGGGTGAATTTGAATGTGCTTACTTCAAGTTCCAAAAGATTAGTCGAAGTGGTTGGGATGAATGAGGTACCTTTCTCCAATAGTTTCATTTGATAATCATTGATTTCTGTCTTCGAGATGTTGATTACGAGACTTGTTTCTTTTTGGCTATTGTACTTCTCGTGGCTGGTGGACTTTTTTCTCTGTCTTTTGTTTTTGCTCCGCCGGGGTCGTCGGGTGGAGTTTGGCTTACCTCTAAAAAAGACTGTGACGATGCAGAAACATCTTGTGGCTGGTTGGCACTTGATGTGCTAGCTTGTTCTTTGTTAGTTGGTTGCCTGGACTGTTGAGGGCGTCTAGGTGGAATTCTAGTGGAATCTGAGTCAGATGATGAAGTGTCCGTGTTCATGGTCGATGGTTTATTGCGGCGTCTTTGGGCGTAGACATCGGCCCAAGAGTAAACTTCATCCAGCTTGTAATCAAGCGTATCCCTTCGGAATTTTCTGACTTTACGTTCAAGTATTTCTTTCTGGTATTTGTCCAGGGTGGTTTTGCAATCTTCAAGTATAGATGTTAATTCCTCAGGTGTTAGCAGATTTTTTATTTCTTCCTGTATTTCTTTCATTTCCGTCTCCAGTTCTTTGAGGATGCCTGCCAGTTCCTCGACAATCAACAAAATGAGGTCTAAGCTACATTTGTTCAATATTCCATTCCATTTTTCGAGGAAGCTTTTGGAGTTTTTGCACAGTGAAGGTTTTAGTGCAATGCGAAGGCCACGTGGGATCCTGAGTGCCCTGTGATACCGCAGTAAAGTGCTCGCGTGGAGCTTCTGGTTAATATGTCTTTTTGACAAGTAAATTAATTGTCTCACGCATTGTTCCTTGTTTCTGGTGGTTGTGGTCGGGCTTATATCTTCCTCAATCAGCGCATAGATTCTGTCTTTCTCTGTTTCATCATATGCCAATGTGTGTGCTCTGGCTTCCGTGCTTCTGCTAATGTCTTCAAACTGCATGTTGAGAAGTGTGCTACCCCTCTGTGGCGGATGTGAGGTATATCGAAAAAAGGTTGTGAGAGGTGCACAACTGGATTCAATGATAAGATAACACAAAAGTTGTTAAGTTTTAGGGTGCTCTCGCTGGGTGGTGTTGTCCGTCTGCACACCACTAAATACTGTTAAAGTTGTGTCTGCGGGAACCGCAGGTACATCCCCAATGAGGCACTCCAAAAAATGATCACCAAAGTGCTTCGTAAATTCTTTGAAGTCTTCACGTTTATTCTCTTTAAAGTTATTTCATTTGTAGTTTGTTTGTACTTTACTGATATTTAAAGCATATCAAAAGACAACATCGTTGAACATCCGAACAATTGTATCCTATGCATTTCGGGCTGTAAAACCCTTGGTCACGGATAAGCTGAGGAGGAAGAATACATGAAAGGTGTAAGGGATATTCCTATGGGGTAACGTGAGTAATTTGTGCAAGGTGCTCATGGTAAAAAATTAAACGACTGGTGGCGTGAAAGGGTTGTGAGGGGATTGTAACCAAAGCACCACGATATCAAGAATGGAAAGTATGACTAAATCCCAAAAGAATTCAGATCAGCGTATGGTGCTTGTGTCCAAGTACTCAACAGCAAGCTACAAATACAAAAAAATCATCTGCAAACATTGGCCTGTGTTAAAAAAATGAACCCGACTTCCAGGGTATTTTTGAGCTACCACCAATATTTGCACATACCAGAAGTAGCAACCTGAAAGAAATTCTAGCAAAACCCACTGAGCCACTCAAACAACATCATCGCGGTACCCAACCGTGCAGAAATTGCAGCCACTGTAACTGTATAATCAAAGGGAATACCATACAGCACCCGATGAAAGGCCACGATGTGAAACTCAAGGTGGACGCGACATGCGACACAGCCAATGTGATCTATGCACTGAAATGCCCGTGTGGGAAACTATACATTGGCAAGACAGAACGGAAAATGAAATTACGCCTTAACGAACACAAGTCTAATATTAGACTGAGATCAGAGAAATCAAATATAGCCATGCACTTTATGGATGCTCGCCACACCATCGCCCAAATGAAATTCATGATTCTTGAAACGGTTTCAAAAAGAGAAGGAACTGATAACACCAAGTTTCTACTTAAGAGAGAACTTGAATGGATTTATATGCTACAGACCCTCAAGCCAAATGGGCTTAATGACCGTACTGAATTTAGTTGTTTTTTATAATTTTGAGAATTTCGCTATGTATATATTGATATTGCTCACTCATTGACTTTACCTTGTTCCTACACTTCCCATAACATCACTATGCCTATATCCGATTCTATCACTCCAACATGGCCGCCGCACTTTTCTAACATCACCCCTACCTATTAGTCCGTTTTTACTTTTTACTTTTCATTTTATAATCAGTTATCTGTTCGCGTTCTCCCGAGCACAACAGACAACCGACTGCTAACCGCATGAGTACGCGTTTCCACGCCACCATGTTATCCATCCTGAAGTAAGTGCATGCTACTGCGCGGATTGCTGACGCTAACCAACACGCAACCGTTTTTTTACGGAGCACGCCCTCGTCGGCCTTAAGATCGTTATAGCACTTGCACAGTATTTGATTACTAAGAGCCTGAACACTTGACCCGTCCAGTTTAACTTGCTTGTATTGCTTTACCCATTTGTTCACTTTGGTTACAATCCCCTCACAACCCTTTCACGCCACCAGTCGTTTAATTTTTTACCATGAGCACCTTGCACAAATTACTCACGTTACCCCATAGGAATATCCCTTACACCTTTCATGTATTCTTCCTCCTCAGCTTATCCGTGACCAAGGGTTTTACAGCCCGAAATGCATAGGATACAATTGTTCGGATGTTCAACGATGTTGTCTTTTGATATGCTTTAAATATCAGTAAAGTACAAACAAACTACAAATGAAATAACTTTAAAGAGAATAAACGTGAAGACTTCAAAGAATTTACGAAGCACTTTGGTGATCATTTTTTGGAGTGCCTCATTGGGGATGTACCTGCGGTTCCCGCAGACACAACTTTAACAGTATTTAGTGGTGTGCAGACGGACAACACCACCCAGCGAGAGCACCCTAAAACTTAACAACTTTTGTGTTATCTTATCATTGAATCCAGTTGTGCACCTCTCACAACCTTTTTTTTTTTTTAAATTCAAGACACCCCACAGAAAGACTAGGCCCATGCACCACTCACTACCCCTGGTCAAAAGGCCACAACAATAGCCCAAAAATCAAAAATTCCAAAATTGTAGTTGCAGCAACTGTAATGCCCCAAACAAACTTACTTGTGAAATTTCTAATCCAAAAGCGATCCAAAGAAAGTCAAAAAGGCCTCAAATCCAAATATCCAGCAGCATCCACAAAAAGTAATCCTTCCAGGTCAAGAATCCGAATGAAAGTGACCAGCACATGAAGAAAGCACTGGGAGGAGCCTGCTGGACAGGTACAGGAAGTTGGAGACTGTGGGGCACTTCCTTCCTCCCACCCCCCCCCTGCCCCCCCCCCAAAATAGACTCCTTGCTAAAAAAATGTGCAGGCAAATGTCAACCTGAGGAGTTATTCTGATAAAAATCATCATTTTCAGAAGGTTTATGCTGCTTGCTGGTGGATTTCTTGTGCTGAATTTCAAATTTTGTAATTTCGCGAGTGCGAGATTGTTGCTGCCCGCCGCATCTACGTGTTCGCAATTGCGAACTCTCGCGATGCGTGCTGTGCAAGGTGGCAAGCCGCAATTACGTAATCGCGGTCGCCAAACTCCCGCGGGATCCCGCAGCAAGATCCAAAATGGCGCAGCACTCGCAAAATATCGAGAAAAACAACTCGGCAAACGCTGAATGACGGTAAGTGAACGCCGCACGCCGCAATATTGTATCAACAAGAAAAAAAATCTGCTGCGTGCGAATTTGCGGATTTTCGGTAAATTCGCGAGAGTTCGCGGATTGCGAATTTACCGAAAATCCGCAAAATCCGCGAGCGGAACGGATTTTCCGCCCATGCTTAATCACCTGCTAGGTCCCTCCTATGGGTGGGACCCAGGAAGGGGGCGGTTACACCCCTTTCCCTTTGTCCAGTTTCGCGCCAGAGCTGGGGCTGGAGTGCCCCAGCACCGGTTTGAACTGGACTATGCATGGGACGCCTTGTGCGCCCCAGGCAGTGTCTAGTTTCATTCAGCCCTCCCTGCCCCAATCCACTATCTCCTGTCTGGGGTGGTGTAACACCTCCCTGTGACAGGATACCATTTGTCCAGGCCTCCCCTGCCGGAGTTTCGGTCTGCAGCAGGAGGCCAGACTTGTGTCGGTGGCAGCAGCATCCATTTTGTGATGCTGAGGCTCTGGTAAGATTTAAATGCGTTTAAGCAAAGTAACATGTCTTCTCCCTCTAGAAGGGTGGAATGCTACCCCCGTCACCAGAACTGGTGAGGGGGTAGTATTCCAAAGCGTATGACACCTTACACAACATGTTTTGATAAAGCCAAACCAAAGTTAGCAAGTAACCGCGAGGATTATAATGCACTTAAGAGTATATGGTATGGCAATATCCCAGAACAGCTAAGGGACTTGGGGCCAGATGTAGGTAGGCCAATACCGGTTGGTAAAGGTCGATTTTACTGAATTTCGTCCGTTACCGACCGGTATAGGCCTTTTGGGATGTAGGGGACAGAAAAACATCCGAATCGGTAATTTTACCGAATCTGTAAAGTTACTGAATCGGTAAAGTTACCGAATCGGAAAATATACAGAATCGGTAATTTTACCGATTCGGAAAATTTACCGATTCTGTAAAGTTACCGAATCGGAAAATATACCGAATCGGTAAAAATAACAAGTGGTAAAAATGAGTATTTGAGATGTAGGGAACCTCTGAAATACCGATTTTGACTGAAAATCGGCATTTAAGAGTCTGTAATTACCATGGATTCAAATCAGGTGGTAAACAGGTGCAAGGTATAAAAAAGGCCCAAAATGCAACATTTTCTCAACAATGGCGGCATTCTATGTCATTGCGAGGCGGCTACGCCTACAGGCTGAAGGTGAGAGGGTCTGGAGGAGGGAGGAGCAGGTGTACAGACAGAGGATCACTCTATTCCTGCTAACTGACTCAGAGATCCTGCAGAGGTACAGGCTGGATCCCCAAACCATCCTGGACCTAATCAGGGACCTCCACCCACTATTGGAACATCCAACCACAAGGGCCCACGCCATCCCCCCCATGTCCAGGTGCTGTGCAGCCTACACCTGCTCGCATCTGGAAGTGTGGCTTCCAGATGCGCACCAGAGTGTGGCTGCTGCGGTAGGTGGGGTGTCCCAGAGCTGGTTGTCACATTTTTTTACAAAAATTCCTTGATGCCATGTTGCAGAGAATGCATTTATACATACGCTTTCCTGCAACGCATGCAGAACTGCTAAGGACAAAGACAGACTTTTAACAGGTGGTGCATTTCCCACACATCATAGGCTGTATTGATGGTACCCACGTACCAATATGCCCACCAGCTACCACAGAGTACATCTATCGGAACCGCAAGTCCACCCACACCATCAACGTTCAGGTGATCTGTGATGCAAAATACGTGATCACTGACATAGTAGCCAAATTTCCAGGGAGTACCCACGACTCCTACATATTCCAAAACAGTGGGATCTATGCATGCCTGACTGCGGGGGAGTTTGGCGAAGGATACTTGCTAGGTGAGACACTGTGTGGAAATCACTTGAATCGTATTACAGGTGGATGTGAGTTGAGCATGTGAATAATGTCAATTTCTCATTACTAATAGGGGACAGTGCATATGCCCTCCGGTCCTTCATCCTCACACCAACAACACTAAGTCAGAGGCGATACAACCGGGCACACAAAACAACTAGAAACATCGTGGAGCGCACCTTTGGCATGTGGAAAAGCAGGTTTCGCAGCCTCCATAAAAGTGGAGGGGCCCGCCAGTACACACCAATCACCTGCTGCAAAATGATTGCAGCCTGTGCAATGCTGCACAACCTGGCGGTCAAGAAGGGGACAGAAGTGGAACTCTCAGATTTTGAGGACCATGACGACGAGGATGCCGTCCCTGAACCACACACATCTGGTGGAGGAACATCAACTGATGGCAGACACAAAAGGGAAGAGGTCACACACAACTATTTTTAAGTAAGTAAGGAGACAAAGACAGGCATAGTATGCTCCAACACTGGTTTAATTTTCAAATCACTTTTGTTATTAAATCCCAAAAGTGTAACAAAAAGCATTTAACGGCAATGCTCTGAGTAATGTTGAATTACACCTTGAACTGTGAAAGTCATTTCCTTGCTCGCTTCCCAGTAACACTAGTAGTTTGTTCAACCTGCTCACTGTCTTGTTGGCCTTCAGCCTCAGCATGGCACCTGCTCCTCCTAGTTTCAGTTACAGGGGTGCTTCCAATACTGCTCCTGCTCGTGCTCTCCTCACTGATAGGCACATCCATTGCAGCTGTGTGCGCAGTTTATGCATTCAACAGCGCCTCAAGAGCACTGGTCACCCTGCCCATGCCCCTAGTGGCCTCATTAGTGTTTTGCATCATGGCCTCCTGCATGTTGGAGCTCCTCCTGCATAACAGGGATGCGGCAGTGGCCAGGCGGTTGATGGCAGTACTTCGGACATGTGCACGACGCCTATCCCTGTCCCTTGCAGCAAAATAATTGTCAAGTATTGTGCATAGTAGCTGCACCGAGTTGTTTATTCCTCGCATCCCTGCAGCCATCTCCTTGTTTACCTGCACCATCTCCTTGTTGACCTGTACCATCTCCTTGTTGTCCTGTACCATCTCACTGATGCCCTTTCCTATCTCTCCAATGTTAATATTCAGGGACCTCAGCTGTTGTTGGCATGCCTGGATGGCTCTTCCCTGCATCCTCTGTATCCGGACCATGCTCCCCTCCAGACCAAGGAACACACTTCGACCCTCAACTGGTGCATCTCCTGGCCTTTCCTGCACTCTGCGGCGTCTTGCACTACTATGGCCCATCCCTGCACTGGAGTGTGTTGTGCCAGGGCTCGCTGGTACAGGCAAGTTCTGTTGTCCATCACCCTCCATGTCAGCTGCCACAGACTCCAAATCGGGGAGTGGACCCACGACATGCCTCCTGCCTGGTTGTGTTGGGGGTATCACATCATGCTGTGATGCAGCCATCTCTGGTGATGAGAGCAGGAGTGGGGACTGAGATCTGCTAGGGGTTGCCAGCAATTCTTGGGCCATTTCTGTGTCTTGGCCAGGTGGATGGCTACTTGATGCAGCTTTCTCCTGTGGTACGTTGGGGGTACTTTCTCCTGCATCCTGACTCTCCTCCCTCTCAGGTGGTGTCCCTTCAGCCTCCTGCGAGCGCCTACGAGATGTTTCACCAGTGGACATATCAGCGTACATTAGCTAAGCGCTATTGTCTCACAGTCACTACAATAAAATAATTTTCACTTTGGCCATGTTCTGTATGCAGTCATTACATGTACTAGTTGGTTGGTGTGCTGTATGACATGGCCTTACATTTCCTGTCTACATATCGCATCATGCATTGGACCAGTGTATTGCTAGCAGTACTGGAATTGGGTTTACTTGCCCACTAAGGGTACAGGTAAGGGGAATGGTATGGGGGGGGGGAATGCTGTGCATTTCTCTTACCTTTTTTGCTTGCAGCTCTGGCCGAGCTGTCTACGTCTCCCAGTCCGCAGACACTCTCCGGTTCAAGGGTTGAGGCCACCATCTCCTCCAGGTCAGTCAGGGGGGGTGCTGGGTTCTTGCCTCCGCCTGTTTTCGTAGCCTGCTTGTGTAGTTCTGCAATTTTTTTTTTGGTTTGGCTCCTCAGGTCATAAAACCGTTTTTTGAGGTCCTCTATATCCCTGGTGGTGACCCCCACAGCATTCACTTTCTCCATGATGTCCAGCCAGATTTTTCTTTTGGCTGATTCAGCCACAGTCAGGGACTGTCTGCCAAACAATTTGTGGTGCACCCTGACCACCTCCTCCACAAGGATCTGTAGCTCCATGCTGCTGAATTTTAGTTTCCTCCTCCTCTCAGGCTGCTCTTTCTCTTGGCTGCTTGTTATTTTTCACTTTTAAAAGTGCTCCAATCCCTTTCTGCTGCTCCTGCACTCTGCTCTGCTCCAACTGCCTTTCCAGAAGGTTCGGATTAGTTGCAGCTGCCTGTGTAGCCACTTCCTGGTAGGGAGGGGGAGGGTGGTGGCACATGATTGGCTGCCTACTTGAGTTTCACTTTGGTTAGGTTTCCGATTCGGTATTTACCGAATCGGTATTTACCGAATCGGTATTTACCGAATCGGTAAATACCGAATCGGTAAATACCGATTCGGTATTCCCCATTCATTCCTATGGGCCTTTTGGCCCATAGGAATGTATGGGGAATACCGATTCGGTATTTACAGATTCGGTAGATTCCGATTGTCAAATACCGAACTTTACCGATTCGGTATTTTTTACCGAATTTTTTCCTACATCCCATTTTCCGATCCTAAAATACCGATTCGGTATTTTAGGATCGGTAAAATCGATTTACCTACATCTGGCCCTTGGTTCCGAAAGCTGCAGACAGGCTCAGCTCATGCTAGAGCACCATCTCACATAAAACTAAGCACTCTGCCTCCATGATTGTTAAGGCCTGCCATAGGAGTGACTTATAGGTGTATATGTGTCCAGATATAGGTTTAGATATAGGTATACTATATCTAAGCAAAGGGTGATTACACCACTTTGCCCCAGCTGAGTGATCAGCCAGTTGTGTCAGATTGGATAGCCAGCCAGGGGTGGCAAAAGATATGCTGCAGCCCCTGGTAGGCCTTGGATGCACCTATGCCCTGGGTACCTATAGTACACTGTACAGGGGCTGATAAGGTGACCCAATATCCAATTGGAGATGTACCTAGGGTACATGGAGTCCATTTTACAGAGAGAGCAGATAGCCTGGGGTCCTGATTAGCAGGATCCCAGGCCAACTAAGTCGAAAACCAGCTAAACACTAAGCAAAAAAATCTGGGGTAACCATAGTCAGGTATCCACCTTCCTACACAGGTTTTCATTTACCCCCAGATATTCAAAGGTCGTCACCCTTTCTAATCTCACTGGGCCCAAGCTAGGATTCGGGCGGGTAGATGCTGGAGGGTTGAAGATCATAAATTTCGTTTTTTCAGCGTTTATCTCCAGACCACGGCTTCTGCAGAAGTCCTCAAAGCCGTCCAATATACGCTGTATCCCCATAGGAGACTTGGAAAGCAGCAGGGTGTCGTCTGCGAACATGATCGCCAGCACCCTGCTACCAGCCAGCTTTGGCGCATCGTTGTTAAGAACACCATCTAGATGTCCAATTACGCCATTTACATAGAGGCAAAACAGGGTAGGTGCCAATACGCACCCCTGCCTTACCCCTCTGCCTACGGAGAACCTTGATAACAGCGCCCCATTCCTCCCACATCTAACCTGCGCGAAGTTCCCCTCATGCAACCTCATCAGCATGTTCAGGAGTTGGGGGGGACACCCAATTCTTGGAGCACAGTCCACAGTTTCCCCCAGGGCACTAAGTTAAAAGCAGAGCGGAGGTCCACAAACACCATGTAGAGGCTGCCACCCTCTATCTTCGTCGTTTTCCAGAAGAGTAATATTATGGGAAAGATTTGATCCATGGTGGAGGTGTTCCTCCTAAACCCCACTTGGTACGGGCTGAGGATTGCGCACTCCTCCATCCAGTCCTGTAAACGATTTAAGATGAGCCGCGCACATTTTTTTTGTGGAACATTGATGAGGCTGATGGGCCTGTAGTTGACCGGGAGCAGAGGAGAGCCCTTCTTAAATATTGGGACAATCTCTGCTCCCAGCCAAGTACAGGGAACCGCCATGCCCCTCAGGACTGCATTAAAAATTGTATGAAGGTATGGGCCCCAAATCCTAGGTTGATGTCTGAAGAGGTCTCCCGGAAGTTTATCAAGGCCCGGGGCTTTTCCCGCAGCAGTTTTGGCTATTGCATTACATACTTCCTTAGAACTAGGGGTACCGGAATGCTTTCCATACCAGATTCTACTGAATATAGGGCCAGATGTAGGTCGCCAAATACCGGTCGGTAACGGCCGATTTCAGCCGTTACCGACCGGTATTTGGGATTTGACATGTAGGTGGCCTTATATTTACAGAATCGGTATATTTACCGATTCGGTAAATTTACTGATTCTTTAAAATACAGAATCGGTAAATTTACCTAATCAGTAAATCCAGATGTAGGTGGCACTTCAAACAGTGCCACAGGCCATACTGATTCGTTATTTACCATGTAATACTATTGCATGGTAAGTAACGAATTCCTGTGTACATGCACATCTGTGCATGTACACCTGTGCCATGTGGCACACATACATGTCCTAAGGGCATGTATGTGTGTCACATGGCACACAAGCCAAAATCAGGGGTGCAACAAGTTGTCAAAGTGACACCCTGTAACCCTTGACATTTCGGTATTCTTACCGAATCGGTATTTACCGATTCGGTAATTGACATTGATTCCTATGGTCCTCAAGGCCCATAGGAATCAATGGCAATTACCGAATCGGAAAATACTGATTCGGTAATTACCGAATCCTACCGATTCGGTAAAAAATACCTAATTTTTAGCTACATCTCATTTACCGAATCTAGAATACCGAATCGGTAAAATTCTGTATTTTAGAGTCGTTAAATGAGGATTACCTACATCGGGCCCATAGGGCCTTAAAGTGGTCTTCCCAAACTTTAGCATCTATGTTTGGTTCAATAGCGGATTTTGGTTCTCCACAACCTGTACTGACTATTGACCAAAATCTGTGTGCATCCCTTGAATTTAGGGCGCTGGTTAGGTTAGTCCACTTTTCAAGATCCCTCTCTTTCTTTGCATATTTCATTACTTCCTTATACTGCAGTCTCCTGGCACGAATTTGGGGTTTATTGCTGCCAAGCTTTAGAGCCTGGACCAGCTCGGACTTAGCCGTTCTACATGTGTCATTGTACCAGGAGGATGCAGGAGCCCTTTTTCTCCTTTTGGGCACTTGGGGGTTAAAGACCTCAGCTAGGCTAGAAACTAGGTCTGTATGCAGAGCCTGCATTTTTTCATTTAAATCAGAAGGCGGAGTTTCGGTATTTAAAACGTCAACCTCCACAAACAGGGGAGGAATTAGATTATATAAATTAAATAGTGCATCCGGGGATGCCTCTATTTTTTCCCACCTAACCCTACGTCTATCATTTCTTAGTATTGTCCTATCTCGTGGTGCTTCCAGGTCCTACGTTACAATCTCTCCTGGGCCAAGAAAAACCATCTCCAGACTTAGAGCGTTATAATCGCTATAGACTCTAATATTTACCTTAAAATCAATAACATTGGACCACAGCCGTGTCTCGGCCATAATATAGTCAAGCCGCGACTCCTGTCCCATTTTATTGAAGGTACACCTTGATGGAGTATCCGAAGGAGTGCGGCCATTGAAGGCCCTAATAGAATGGTTTAGAGTTAGGGCCATAATCTGGATCGCTAGAGGGGACCATGTCTTAGGCAATTGAGATTGACTCGGAGGCATGGCCCAATGGTCGTCCTCCGCCATTAGGGCACCTTCATTCATCCCAAGTAGGGGCTCGTAGTGACAGTTCAAATCGCCACCTACCAGGAGATGGGTGTCACTAGTAATGGTGTGCAAGAAATGCGACAACTCATCGGTGGTGGTTGACTCACTAGTTATGCTTACCGGTCGTGAATAAACGTTCATGATTGCAAGCTTAAAAGAATTTGGCCTCTTCAGGACTACACACTGAACATCATCCGAGTGAGTGGTCAAAGTCTCAACCATGCAACCCAGGTGCAGACCGACCCAGGTGGTGAGGCCTCCTGACGGTCGCCCCTTCCCCCCCCAACGGGTGGGTACATGGAATGAGGCATACCCTACACGGAGTTGTTCGTCCCTAGCCCATGTCTCTTGAAAGAGGCAGATGTCGTACTTATCCACAAAGGAACCCCACTCTGGGCAAGCCAATTTATTAGGTAAGCCTGCCACGTTCTAACATAATATTGTCACAGATCTCGGTTTACTAGCATTAGGGCAAATGACACCTCTCCCCATTGAAACACCTTCACTTGCACATTCTCGGAGGGCTCCAATAACTGACCTGGCACGGTTCTCCCAGGTGGGTCATCACTATTACCTGTAATAATACCCTGGGTAAACAGATGAATATCTGGAGGATCACTAGACAGTTGACTACTAATTGGCTCAGCAACTCCCACAGGGTTAACAATGCTCCCACTTTGGGAGATGCCATAGGTTTCCGCCCGCTGTGCTGCAGTCTATCGACCATTTCCAAGCAACTGAGCCTATTTTGGGTACTTATTTGGCAGGGAACTTGTGGTTGCGCATGTCACCCACTCTCAGCCCTACCCACACCTCGGTGCTCTACTAGGGTCCAATCACATTCTGTGTCTGAAAATTGGGGTGGGATGTAGAAATATGACCATGGGAGTGGTTGGATAGTTGTCCCAGGACTGCGGTACCTCCAATTGCAAATATGCTCCACAGTCCGTGGGTCCTTAAAATTTACCAGCACACAATCTCCAGTTATGGTTTTTGGCCTTTGCCCCACCCAAGACAACCTGCGCACCATCACAATTTCACTGATAATGTGACAGTGGAGTGGTTTATTTTTGTTGAGCCAGTCACAGACTTTATTTTTTAGGGACGAGAACAATTTCAAACTAGGATTACTTATTTCTGGGACCTCTGTCAAGACTACCAGATACGGGCTCGATTATGGGGGCAGGTCAATTCTAAATTCCCCAGATGAGCCCCCGTCGAGTAAGTCCCGACCGCCTTCTTTTGACTTTACAACATTACCCCCTATTGGAGTATTAATAAGTGTGACCAGATGTGCAGATGGTTTTGCGATAGGTACATTAGGAGTAGGTGGTACTAGAGGGAGAATAGATTTATTTGTTACAATCCCCCCCTGTACGGTGTTCAATTGTCAGGGACAACACATTCGTCTTTATACTGTCCACAGTTTCCAGTGTAGCTTGTTCGATCTTGGAGAGCTGCTGCTCAATCTGCGTTAGTCTGTCTTCAAGTGGTTGAAGAGAAGATCTTAGTAAGGCGCCCAATTTTGCAAGAAGAGGATCCTCCGCGGTCACTATTGCGCCGATGGAATTAGACGCTCCTGAAGTAGTTGTTCCTGAACTGATTACAGTCAGTGGTGGTGAGAGATTTTTGTCCATGGGGTTCAAGACCTCTAAGCCCTGGTGCTTAAGTGTTATATCGCTATTACCAGACCTTTAGCAAGTTTGGGCTTCCTGCCTCCAACAACAGTAGCAGCCCCCCGCTTCCTCTTGGATATCGCCCCCTCACGTCTCTCCCGCAGCTGCCTGGTGTTAGGTCCTTCAGGAGAGCTAACCGTGGTTGACACTACAGTAGTCTCTAGTACTTCTGTTGTTTGGAACTGCTCAGCTGGGGAGGTGTGGCCCTGATCCTGGGAGATAGGTGGACTGTGTACAATCACAGGAACGTCATTTATATTTGCTCGCATAATGGGTTCAGGTGTACGAGCCTTTGCGAAGTGGCCCAGAGAAGATCTTTTCGCTAGGGCTAGATCTTGAGAAACCCGACGCCCCATTAGGATTATCCCCTGGTCAATGACTGAGTTGGCTCTAATAATAAAATTGTCTAACGTCCCTGTTAAGTATCCACTAGAGGTCGCCGCCTTACTTCTACTTTCACGCACTGCCATGTTACTAATGCAGATCGTCACCCAGATAGGTACTTACGATTGATCAGGGCAATGGAAATGTAAGATGCACCAAATGAAAGAGGGATGGCCCGGTCCGGTCTCCTCCGGGCTACAACGGGCTTAAACGGGCCCGCCCTTGGCCTGTCGCGCGCCCGCGTGCGTCCCGCGAAGCGGGGGGTGTGGTCAAACAAGACCAGGAGCTAATGAGCAGGAAGAGGACACAGCTGCGGCAGGAACGGGCTGCTGGTCCTCACAGTCCCGCCAGCAACCACAATAGTCCAGAGTTCAGGGAGAAGCAAACTGCTGCGAGCGGCTCCCGCGGAGCGGGGGCCGCAAGCAGTAGTTCACTGGCAGGTAATGAACGGGAAGAGGACAGAGCTGCGGCAGGAACGGGCTGCTGGTCCTCGCAGTCCCGACAGCAACCACAATAGTCCAGAGTCCAGGGAGATGCAAACTGCTGCGAGCGGCACCTCTAGGTATTCAATATCCATTCCTTTGTCATTTGGGCATGAAATGGGGGGTGTTCAGTGCTCCCTAAATTTTCTGAACATGCTTTCTAGATAATATTGACTATCAGTGAGAGAACATGTATTAACTACATAAATTAATCACCTAGAGAAATATTCTGATTATTGCTAATCTGTTCATTTTGACTCCAGTGCTTCAAATTAGTAGCCGAGTAGCAATATCATCTGCTTAATTGCCCGCCCTAGCAGCTGTATTTACTACAATCTTAGATGCACTGGATGTGACCTCCACATCCAGAGTGCTCCCAACTGGAAGCATTGGAATACCAAACTTTCGAAGGTGAGGGTTTAGTCGAAGCAGAGGCAATGAGCTTCTGCATCACTTTATCCCTTCAGCAATCGGTTGCATGGGTTCCAATTTATAGGTAAGTCAGTAAGATCTTTATTGACTAATGAATTAAAATCAGTATAATTAGAGATTGATTTAAAACCATATGTACATTAATTCATACAAATAATTTACAGAAGGAATGGCATGTAAAATACCATGAACATTTCATAAAACTCAAAGCAGTATTGCTACAAATGCGATGATGCTTTGAGGGTAACATGCCGTACTGGGAACATTGATACTGTGTGTACACGTAAAAAAAGTAAAGTTTTATAACAAATTCTATATAATAGCGTGCCATTTAATGTGTTGATACTACATGTTTACATCATTAAAGTCCAATTCTTGGATCTAAGAAAACAGTTAAAAGTATAATATGGTACACATATTAATATTCTTTAAAATTCTTCTGATCGTACATTACTATACTGCCTTCTACCTCAACCTGATGGAAAGTGATTCCTGAGCTGTAAAGTCCCTACATACGTTCTGTTGTACACATTTATAGCATAGTGAATAAATTGCCTACATGCGTGCCATGCTATGGGGGTTCTAAGGCCTGGTTCAGCTTGTTACCTATTATGCAAATAAACGTAACCAATTGGATGGTTAGATGAGCTGATTGGCAGGAAAGACAACATAATATAGCTTGACGGCAGATTCTCACCCCCTGGTTAATAATAGCAGCTTTAAACATGACTTGCCGCTCTTTTAATAAGCATGGACAGATGAACACCATGTGTAATAAAGTTTCATCTGGGTTGCCTCAGAGACGGCAGCTGTTTTCTGACCATTTTTGTATCCATACTGGAGTTCCATCCTTTGTTGTATATCTACCAAATCTTAGCCAGAGAAATTGGTCCCTAATAAATGGTTGAAGGTGTATCAATAGATATGGCTCTTGTTAAACAAATTATTGACCGACCAGGCATGCTTTTTCCACGGAAGAGCCTCCTTGACCAACAGTAATGATTGAAAATGAGTTGATCTATTTAGTATCATCCTAAACGAAGTTTTGTTTATATCTGAGTGGCCAAAAGGCTGAAGATTGAAAGGTTGAAGACTCTCAGTTAAGTAGTTTCTCCAGACACTAGCATAGTTGTGTTTTGTAAGTTCCTAAAGTACCGGGTTCGGAAGAATACAAGAGATGTAAACCTTTTTAAATGTTGATTGTCTTACTAGCTTTTGGCTAGTCAAGCCAAATTCCAGTCGTACATTAGCATGGTCAATATTTTTCGGAATATAAAAAATGTGATTTAAAAACGCCAATTTGCTTTTTGTCCAGGAGTTTGGAGTCTTTACCGCAAAAGATTACTGACCCATATGACAATGATGGGATCAGCTTTACCTTCATGGTTTTACATAAGAACTCATGACTAGGACATAGTAGCTTTTTTACAGTGCTCTATGTAGGTTTTGTTCTTAAAATATTAAAATGATTTGTCAAAGATAATCTATTGTCAAATGCAATACCTAAATATTTGTAAGTTTTAACAGATGCGATCGCTGAGCCATTTACTTTCCATTCTCTCTTACCAGGTTTGGAGTGGCCTATCGACATTATTTTAGTTTTCTTTATATTCATGTGTAGGCTTTTGACTATAATGTAGTTGTTAAATGTGTCTATTAGGCATTGTAAGCCTGTTGGGTATGAACAAGCAATATGGTGTCAACAGCGTATTGTAAGAATTTCATGTTGGTACCTGAGAAATTTGGCGAGTGGGAATTGACTTTGTGTAAATGAAGGGGTAGGTCTGCCATAATTTGAATTCAAGTTCAAATTTATAGACCTTCTGGATCGGCAGGATCTTTTATCAAATCGTTTGAGATCATGCTAACTCAATTAGCGGTGAGATATGCTCATTTCCTGGTCCTAGGTGACCTTAACATACATATGAACAAAGAGGAAGACAACATGACAAGGGAGCTTAGAGACATTATGGTCTCCCTGGAACTAAGCCAATTTATATATATATATATATTTTTTTCTTCCACAGCAGTGTGCGCTGCTCAGCTTCCAGTGCACAGAAAAAAAACCCGGGACCACAAAGGGAGTTTTTTGGAGCGCATTCAACAGACGTGGTAGGGAAAATCATTTTAAACAGGACTGCATGTCCCATAAGCGACACCAGCGGACTCCGCCAGTGGGCGACATCCCCTTTCAGTCTGTCCAGTTGTGTACAGATGTTTAGGCTCATAAAGTCTGGTGCGGAATTTGTGGTACATATACCCAGATACATTTCCTTGCAAGTCAGATCTGTACAAGCCGATGTCAGCACCGGTGGTGCTCCTGCAAGCATGAACACTAGGGACTTTTCCCAGTTAATGCGGTAGCTGGAGTACTCTCCAAATGATCTTAAAATGTGGATGAGCCTATGGAACGTTTGTCTGTGGTGATGTGCATAGAGTAGTACATTGTCAGCGTACAGTGATATACGTTCCTCCCATCCTTCCTCTGTATCAATGCCCGCACCACCGACGCCAGCGGCTCAAGCGCGAGCGCATAGAGAATCAGGGAGGGCCAACAAATCTGCCTCGTCCCTCTGTGGAGCTCAAAAACCCGGGACATAGTTCAGTTCACTCTGACCCGCGCCTGCAGCGCCGTGTAAAGAAGCAAGCCGGACCCAAGCCCAGAAGTTCAGCCCAAAGTCAAGGTTTATCAGTACAGCGAATAGATACTCACATTCAACACTATCAAACGCCATATGGGCGTCAAGAGAGATCAGTGCGGCCGGCATGTCCAGGTTTTAAGATACCACATGCATTACCCCATAAAGGCGTCGGAGGTTCAGCCGGGTCCTCCTATCGGGCATAAAGCTGGACTGGTCTGGGTGTATCAGGGATTGAATGACGGGGTCTAACCGATTTGCCAGCACCTTTGCAAGCACTCTGGCCTCAAAGTTAAGTAAGAAGATGGGTCTGTAGGAGCTGCACATCTCCTGCAGCTTACCCTATTTATGGATCACGACAATGGTCGCCACTTGTAAGTCTTCCGGCAGTTGGCCTACTGTCCATGCGTCATTGAATATCCCCAGCATGTACAGGGTAACTGTCCCGCCACACATTTGAAGGACTCCGCCGGGAATCCATTGCCTGCAGATCCCTTATGCCCCCCTCGACTTCCTCGACCGTCAGGTCTCAGTCCACAGCCTCTCGCTCTTCCTGACCCAGCTTTGGCAGCATTATATCTTTGAGGAACTCAGTGCAATCCTCATCCTCTTGCAGTCTGCGACTGGTAAATTCAATTATAGTACTCCGCGAAGGCCTCCACAATCTCCTCCAAACCCTGCCTTGTTGCGCCCTCGGCGGATTGAATGCCCAAGACCCAGGCCAATTTGTATTTAAACCTACACACCAGGCTAGACATGTACTAGACCAATGTTCCCTAAACTTTTTGCTTTTCCACTAGACCTTTTTCCTGACATGGTGTTGCCAACTTAGATGCTTTGGACACTTTGTAACTGCTAAACAGTGTCAAAGTGCAAGTGCTCCCTGTATAAAGTGTAATGGTAATTGGTTGCCCATGATTGGTATGTTTGCCTTACTAGTAAAGTCCCTAGTAAAGTGCACTATGTGTGCCAGGACTGGTAATACAAATGCTACTAGTGGGACTGCGTTACAGCAAGCAAATGATGGAAGGAATGCTGACAATGCAAACATTCTCCCCCAGTCAAAAGATCTGGGTAAAATCCATTGTTCTTTTGCCCACTACGCCACCCCAGTTTGGACCCAGCCATATGCAAATCAGTCTTGACCCTGTGCCTCATGGGAACAGTCCAGAACGAACTGGCAGACCAGGTCCTCCCTGGTCTGAAAATAAGCATCCTGGGACCGGTTTCAGGGTATGCCACCCTTCTTCAGCCAGGCTAGCTTGAATCCAGTGGCACAGTGAGCAAGGGACCCATGTCTAGGCATACCCATCCCACTAATTGTGCCACCCACACAAGTAGCCTTAAAAAGGGAACTCAGGCCTGCCATTGCAGTTCCTGCTCGTAGTTTGTTAAACTGCCGTGTTGTTCTGACAAGTGCACCCACTGTGTACCCCTGGACAGGGCGCAGTGCATGTGAAAGGTAGGACATGTACTAAGGTGTGTACCATGTCCTGACAGTAAAATAATCACCATTTAATTTGTTACTGTTGAAAGGCCATCTTGCCCATAGGATAGAATGGGATGGTTGTGTAATATGTTTTCCAGCCTATCTTCCCAAAGGCTCAGGATTGAAAGGATAGTGTGCCTCAACTCACAATGTAATAGCACATCTTTTTATGAAGGTGGATTTTACACTGTGTGTTTAGAAGCCACTCTTTTATAAGGGGCTGGGTTTTTGTGGTTTAACATTTCTGTGTGTCTATGCCTGGTTGTGGATTGACTGGATTTGAAAGCGATAGGATCTGGGGAATGTCTTGACCCAGGGGAGGAGGTGAGACAGCAACAGGCTGACCTGCATCTGGAGTGTAGGGGGAGGAGTAGCCCCTAGAGGGGAAGAGGCCTGGGTTGCTGTTATAAAACAATTGTACAATCTCCTGCTCAGTGATTGAGAATCCAGACCCCCATTAATCAAAGGAACCAGGTGTCACTGCTAGGGAGGCACCCAGAACTGGTTTACACAGGGGTCAGTGCCCTCTGAACACAAAGACTTCAAAGCCATTGAGGGATATATCTATGAGAGCTGAAGCCCCTGAACTTTGGAGAATTGCTTGATCAAGATTGAACAAGACTGGAGCTACTTCGTGGTCAAGAGGTACCTTTGCCAAGGAAGAAACAACTGGAGAGACTGAAGGAAAGGACTGACCCTTGCTGTGTGTTCTAGGCCTGGCCTGCAGTTTGCTGTTCTAAGCAATGAAAGGCTAAAGGGACTTTGCTGTGTGCTGTGTCCCCCTGCTTGAAAGGACTTTGCCGTGCTATTTCCTGAAGTAACTTATCCCCAAGGGCCCGAGGTGAGCTGGCTCCCTGTTGCGGAAACTCAGGAACACAAAAATTTCCAGGAGAGTCTCAGCGGTGCTGTGTGCGTGTCCTTGATGCAGCCTGTAAACCTCGTAATAAGCGCCCTGTGATCGTGGGCACCTGAAGTCCAAGCGAGGATCATCGACGCTGTGTGCGTGTCCTTTTGCAGCCCGAACCCTTTTTGAGGATTGTCCAGTTATTGTGTGCACTGGAATGCAAGTGAGTCTCATCAATGCTGTGTGCGTGTGCTTTGTGCACCATGAGACCTTCGTGAGGATTGCCTTGTTATCGTGCACACCCAGAATCCAAGTGAGTCTCATCAACGCTGGGTGCGTGTGCTTTGTGCAGCGTGAGATCTTCGTGAGGATTGCCTTGTTATCTTGCACCCGGAGTCCAAGTGAGTCTCATCGACACAGTGTGCGTGTGCTTTTTGCAGCGTGAGACCTTCGTGAGGATTCATGAGGATTGCCTTGTTAATGCGCACCCGGAGTTAAAGTGAGTTTTAGCAAAGCTGTGCGCGTGTTCTTCGTGAAGCCTGAGACCTTCGTGTGGAGTGCCCGGTGATCTGCACCCGAAGCTGAAGGTAGTCGCAGTGACGCTGTGTGCGTGTACCCTGTGGCAGCCTGAGATCTTCATGGTAGTAGCGGCCTGGACCACCATTTGAAATTCACAAAGATTGCATCGGAGGCCAAAGTCGCTGGACGAGAAGAGGAGAGTGAGTTTGTGCCCCCTAGGTAACGTGTGTTGACTCCTGGGGCGGGGTGCAGGCTCAGAGGGAGACACTCTTGGCCTCTGTCTCACTCCGGCAGCGTGAGCCTCTGCTTCGGCCATATCGCGCCCGGTGTTGCCAAAGGAGTGGCAGTACCGGGGCCGGAGTGCGAAGCTGCACTTTTAGTTACACACTACCCATGTTGCAAGCAACTGTTGACAAAGGCTGACTGCTAGTCAGAAGGAGTGGCGGAGAGACCGCCTAAGGCACAGTGATCGGTGCCGGAGTCTATAACGCATTATCTTATTTCTGCATAACGAAGCAACAGATTGTCGTATTACACATTGCATCATTTCTGCATAACGGAGTACCTGGTTAGAATATTATGCATGGCATTATTCCTGAAGAAAAAAACTACCTGATTAGTGTATGACACATGGCCTTATTTCTGCATAACGAACTACCTGATTGTTGTATGACGCATTGCATTGTTTCTGCATAACGAACTACCTGATTAGCGTATTGTGCATTGCATCCTTCCTCTATAACGAACTACCTGCTTAGTGTATTACGCATTGCCTTATTTCTGCATACCGACGTCCCTGGTGGTTGTATTATTCTTACATTGCCAAGTACCTGATTGCTGCGTTACGCATTGCATTATTCTTACTTTGCAAAGTGCCTAATTGCTGTGTTACGCATTGCATTATTTTTACATTGAAAAGTGCCTGATTGTTGTATTTTGCATTGCGCTATTGTTCTAATTGCAAAAGTTCCCAATTCTAGCATTACAAACTGCATAACATGGTATTAGGATTACAGTGGAATGTTTAGAAGCGCTCATTAATATTGCCAGAACTTACAAGGGCTGGCTGGCCTAACAACCGGCCAGGAGAAAGGGACACATACTCATATGTTGAATTTATATTGTGTGGTCTTATCGTATAACTTTTTATATAAAATGCAAAACTTGTGTGGAGTCTGTTTGTGATGTCATCATTGGGTTGCTGTGAGCATGATTGAAAATACTTTACACATTTGCCTTGAAGATAAGCCTGGCTGCTCGTGCCAAGCTACCGAGGGGGTGAGCGGGGGCTATCTCAGAAGGTGATCTTCCTTTTCCTGCTGTGGAAACGCAGGTCCCTACTTGGTCTAAGGTACCTACCTCAGCCAACCAGGGATCCCGGGTTTAACAACGAAGTGTTCTCTAATAGATTGCTATTAGTGGAGTATTCTGTACCTATGGTCCGGGCTGATCACTATCAGATCACATTTTCATGGCAGGCTCAAAATAGAATTCATGGCTTGGATGTTAATAGAGAGGTAACATATTGAGCATTCCATAAAATACAGCCATGGGAACTGATTCATGCCTTGGAAGCAAGCTCTCCTCTTTTAGGTGAGTTAGAGAAGGACGTAGAGTTGCTTGATAATTGGATCAGAGTTGCCTTTGATAAAGTGACCCCTTCGCTCCCCGGCAGAACTAGCAGATTAGGCCATCCTGTCCATGGTTCTCAGACAACCTTAAGGCTAAGAAAAAAAGATGTAAGATTCGGTCCAGGCCAGCACTCTCCCCAGCAGCTTAGTTGGATTGCCGCTCCTGGGACACCACCACCTACCCTCATCAGGGTTCGTGCCTGCTACCGGCACCTCAGTCGGCCCATTCGCCGGTACCTCCACAGGCCGCCATGCCGCTGTTTCTCTACTTTTGCCTCCCGCTCCCCCTGACTTTATCCGCTCTTCCCTGGTAACTGTGTCGCATTTGGCATCTGTTTTATTTATGATTATTGTGTTTTAATTGTTCATTTTTGTATTACCCTGTGCCCATCGGTTTTCCCGATTGTTTTTGTTGCCTGTATTCCTGCTGCTAAAGCCCCGTGGCCCCTCCCCTCATCACAGCTCCGCTCCCGCCTCCCCTCTTCTGGTCCCGCCCCCCTCCCCTACATAATGGCGCGGGGAGAGTGTGTGAACCTAGACCTCCGGTCCAGGCCAGCACTCTCCCCAGCAGTTCAGTCGCATCACCCCTCCTGGGACACCACCGCCTACCCTCAACAGGGTTCGCGCCTGCTACCGGCACCTCAGTCCGCCCCTTTACTGGTCCCTCCACAGGCCGCCGTGCCACCGTTTCTCTACGTTTGCCTCCCACTCTCCCTGACTTTACCCGCTCTGCCCTGGTAACTGTGTCACATTTGGCATCTGTTTTATTTGTGATTATTGTATTTCCATTGTTCATTGTTGTATTTCCCTTCCTCTGTGCCCATCGATTTTCCAGATCGTTTCTGTTGCCTGTTTTCTCGCTGCTAAAGCCCCGCAGCCCCTCCCCTCATCGCAGCCCACTCCCGCCTCCCATCCTCTGGTCCGCCCCTTCCCCTACATAATGGCAACCTATGCGCGGTCGCACAGCAAATGCGCGCAGCGGGCGCGGTGCGCCAAAGGCAAGCCCATCTGCGCCCGCCCACGACTGGACCGGGGCCAGGATGTCATGATCGTGGCATTACGGGACTACAGTTCCCGGCATGCCATGGGCCAGAACTACAGTTCCCGTGATCCTTCGCGACGGAGCGCGATCTCACTAGAGATCACTTAAGGAAGTCGGATCTACGATGGTGCGGTAAGGGTACTTCACACCACTGTGCTTTTCAGCGGGATCTTCTGGAGGTGTATGGTTTACACTCTACCCCTGTGAAGCATTGTAGAGGTATACTTAGGTAGGTTCTTATATGTGTGATACATGTGATTCAAGGGATATCCTCTAGGGTTCTACACCGCAACAACTCCAACGCTACCAGATACCTCTGCACATCTACGAGGTTTATTTTTCCTTTACAAGTATAACTAATAGAAGGTTGTTTCATATGTATGTTAGTTCTGATTAGCGCAAACGTAGTCTTATGTGTGTGCTCTGTTAATGTCTTTCAGATCTCCCTCCCTGCTGTCCCCTTCCTTCCCTTCCCTGATCATTTTATTTTTCCCCTCACTTGATCTTCCCAATGCTCTGTGCCATTACGGCAATTCAGGCGTTGGTTCGATCTAGAGGTGGGCGCACTAATCAACAAACCGATCCTGAGGACGTTATTATAACAGAATTCCCGACCTACATATTATAGTCCTCCCGGTCGGGTTGTGCTTTTATGGCCACATTGGAAGATGTGATAGAGGTACTGGCTAACCTACAGTTGGAGGTAGCCGCGTCCAGATCAGAGACCGCTGATCTGAGGGCCCGTTTGGATGGCGTACAGCGCAATCCTTTTGATGTGGGGGCAGCTCCTCCGCCGCCGCCGGTGGTTGTGGAGATGCCTGTGTCTATTCCATTAGCTTCACCTGAGCGTTTTCATGGGGATTCAGACAAGGTACAGGTGTTCCTAACTCAGGTAGCTTTACATAATTCATGTAAACCTAAATCGTTCCCTACAAATCAGGCCAAGGTGGCCTTTCTGATTTCCTACTTAGCTGGCAACGCTGCGCAATGGGCGGTCCCGTTGGTTAATCGCAATAATCCTTTATTGCGTGATTGGGAAGCCTTTAGAACGGAATTCCTTAGAGTGTTCGATAGAAGGGCAGATTCATATACAGCCGATAGAGAATTGCTGGAATTACGGCAGGGTAAGAAAGACTTGGGCCTAGATGTAGGTAATTTTATTTTACCACTTCTTAAATACCGAATTTTACCGATTCGGTATTTAAGAAGTGGTAAAATAGAGGGGGGGGGGGGTGTAGGTATTACAGAATCGGTAAATACCGAATCGTTAAGATTCGGTATTTTCCGAATCTGTAAATACCGATTCGGTAATGCCCATTGATTCCTATGGGCATTGAAGCCCATAGGAATCAATGGGCATTACCGAATCAGTATTTACCGATTCGGTAAATACCGATTCCAGCAAGGGTGCAGGGGGTGTCACTTTGACACCCTCTAGCACCCCAAATACAGGCATGTGTGCCATGTGGCACACAGACATGCCCTAAGGGCATGTCTGTGTGTCATATTGCACAGGTGTGCATGCACAGATGTGCATAGACACCTGAATTCGGTATTTTACCACACAATATGATTGTGTGGTAAAATACCGACTCTTAAGGGCCTGGGGCACTCTCAGGAGTGTCACCTACATATGGATTTACCGGTTCGGTAAATATACCGATTCGGTATTTTACAGAATCGGTATATTTACCGAATCGGTAACATTACCGATTCTTAAAATAACATGCCCCTACATCTGAAAACCCTAATACCAGTCAGAAACGTCTGAAATCGGCCATTTCCGACCGGTATTAGGGCTCCTACATCTGGCCCTTCGTTGTGTATTTGAATGCCTTCAGGCGTTTAGTGGCAGAAACCACCTGGCCAGAAAACAAATAGGCTTCTTTGTTCCATCAAGGGTTGAATGATGAACTTAAGGATGTCATAGTGCAGATCGATCCTCAACCCACTACATGTGAAGATTTGATTAATTTGGCCCTGCAGCTAGACCATAGACTGGGTGAAAGGAAAGGCGAGAGTCGTAGGAAGCCAGTGGTTGAGACACACGTTACCAAGGAAGGGAATCAGGCCGCCTCATCCGAACCTATGGAGATAGGGGCCGTGAGAACGGCTTTGACACCTGCTGAGAGAGAATCAAGGCCTAAACAGGGGCTTTGTTTATACTGTGGAAAAAAGGGCCACTATGTGAGAGAATGCCCAGTAAAGCCTAAAACAAACCGTTTTTGAGGTAACCGAGTGGCTTTCGCAGATACGGAAAAGGAGGCGGAAAACTGATTGACTCTGGGAAACAGGAAGGGGTTTCTTGGAGTCCTATGTATGTCCCTTCTTTATGTGGTAGAATTAATAGGGTAACAAATCATCTTTTCGTATCCATTGTGTTAATGCTTGCCGGAGAATCTGTGGTCACATCAGCTATGGTTGATTCAGGGGCAACGGGTATGTTTATTGATATGCAGGAAGCCCAACGTATGGGAGTTACTCTAGTGCAGAAGGAGAGGCCTGAAGAAGTGCATGCTGTGGATGGGAGGAAGCTCAATATGGGTCCAATAGGCTATGACACGGAAGAAATTGAGGTGTTACTAGGGGACACAAACTCTGAGTTTCTTACATTCAGCGTTATCAGGGCTCCTCAATATGGTATCATCTTTGGTTTACCTTGGTTGGAGAAACACAACCCTAGTATAAATTGGGACACCAGAACAGTTCAAATGGGGTCTGAGTATTGCAGGAAACAATGTCATAAGGTGGTTATAAAACCTGCTCAAGCGTTATTTGGTGGGTCATGTATTGCCACGGCAGCAGAAAAATGTGTTCAACTTCCTGCCGTGTATCAGTCCTTTGACAAGGTGTTCAACGAAGTACAGGCTGAGGAGCTCCCTCCTCATAGGCAGTATGACTGCCAGATCGATCTGGTCCCGGGTGCTGCAATACCATGTGGGCCGATTTATGCTCTAACTGAGCCTGAGAACATACACCTTCGTGAGTATTTGGACAAACTGTTGGGATTGGGTTTTATACGTCCATCTAAATCTCCAGCTGCCTCGCCACTTTTCTTTATACCAAAAGCGAATGGTGAGCTACGCGCATGTGTGGACTTTAGGGCGCTAAATGCAATAACTGTGAAGAACAGGTATCCTTTACCCTTGATCAGTGTTTTGTTGGAGCAGGTGAAAAAGGCAACTGTGTTCACAAAACTAGATTTGAAAGGGGCATATCATTTGGTCCGCATGCGTAGCGGGGATGAATGGAAGACCGCATTCAAGACTCAATATGAGCTATTCGAGTACAGAGTAATGCCCTTCGGACTCTGTAACGCCCCTGCGGCCTTTCAATTCTTTTTGAATTACGTGTTTCGTGATATCTTGGACCGGTATGTGATCGTCTACATTGACGATATCCTGGTTTACTCAGACTCGGAAGATCTGCACAGTCAGCATGTGGCAAACGTGCTTAACATTTTGCAGTCAAACAATCTTTACTGTCAACTCAGTAAATGTGACTTTCATGTTCGAACTGTAGAATTTGTGGGGGTAATGCTGAGTCCTGAGGGCCAAGAGATGGCAGAACGGAAGGTAGCGGCTGTCAGGAATTGGCCTGTTCCATGTAATGTCCGTGATGTACAATGTTTCATCGGATTTGCCAATTTTTATAGACGTTTCATCAATCAGTTTTTCCGTTTAGTGGCGCCTATCACTCAGCTTCTGAGGAAAGCGAGCGTGTTTGTATGGTCTGAGAACGCTCAAGCTGCTTTCACGGCTCTCAAAAACGCTTTTGTGTCAGCCCCGGTGTTGGCCCACCCGGATCCAGACAAACAATATGTTGTGGAGGCGGATGCCTCGGATGTGGCAATCGGGGCTATCCTGTCTCAGCGTCATACGGATACGGGTCAGCTACACCCGGTGGCATACATGTCACGTAAACTGAATCCGGACGAGAAAAACTACCACATTACAGAAAAAGAGCTTCTGGCTATTAGGGACTCTTTTCAGGAATGGCGGCATTTCCTAATGGGAGCCCGTCATGTGGTCACGGTCTACTCCGACCACAGAAATTTACAGTTCATGTCTGCCGCTCGTCATCTCACGCCTAGGCAGCTCAGGTGGATGATGTTTTTCTCTGGCTTCAATTTTGTCATCACTTTCCGCCCAGGTACGGACAATCGGATGGCGGATGCACTCACTCGCCAGTCTACGGTTACTCCGTGTGAGGAGAGGGCCGAGGCTAGCATTGTGGATCCGGACAGAGTGGTGTGTGCTATGCAGCCTGATACATTCCTGAGGGATGTCAAAAAGGGGGTGGACTCCTTCGTTTGGAGGACCTGGCTTGGTGGTCACCCAGAATGGAGGTTGTATGGGGGCCTACCGATGTTTCGCAACAGGTTGCTGGTGCCTACGTTGGCCTTGAGGAAACGGGTCTACGTGTGGTGCCATGAGTCGCCATGTGCTGGTCACCTTGGATTTGCCAAGACCCTGGAGCGTGTACTGCGGCAGTTCTGGTGGCCTTCAGTGAGACCTGATGTTGGGCAATGGGTGTCTGCCTGTGATCAATGTGCAAGGATGAAGTCCGACCACTCTCGTCCGCAAGGCTTGCTGCATCCTCTCCCTACTCCTTCGATCCCTTGGGATCGGATATCGGTGGATTTCATCGTGGGTCTTCCTGCTGACCGGGGATGTACCGCGCTAATGGTGGTGGTCGATTACCTGTCAAAAATGGGGCATTTTGTGGCCTGCAAACAGGTACCTTCCGAGGGTCAGTTGGCTGTCCTGCTCATGGCCAATGTGGTTTGGCTACATGGATTGCCGAGTGTTATAGTCTCCGACCGAGGCTCACAGTTTACTGCCCAGTTCTGGAAGAAATGGTGTTCTTCGCTATATATCGACACTGCCCTTTCCACAAGTTTCCACCCGCAAACCAATGGACAGACTGAGCGGTTAAATCAGACCCTTAAGCAGTATTTGAGATGCTACGTGGATAATAGCAAAGAGAACTGGGTGGACTACTTGTGGTTGGCTGAAGTGGCTTATAATAACGCCACGCACAGTTCCACCAAGAACACACCTTTCTATTGTTTGTATGGCAGGCACCCCCGGTTTCTCCCTTTTGTGCATCCAAAAGCAGACTCGCTCCTTCCAGCGGTTGCACAAAGAGTGATGCATATCAGAGAGATGTTGTCCAAAGCGCAGGACCAGCTGCAGGCTGTGAAACTCAAGTACAAGGCTGCTGCAGATAAGCACCGGAGACAAGGTCCGTTGTACTGCAGGGGTGATGAGGTGTGGTTATTCACGAGGAACCTGCGTTTCAGGAAACACAGTGTTTTCAACCCTAGGTATATTGGGCCGTTTACTGTGTTGAAACGCGTGAACGAGGTGGCGGTGAAGCTAAAGCTCCCTTCCCATCTACGCATCCATCTGGTGTTTCATGTCTCATTGTTGAAACCTTCATTGTCAAAGGGCAAGCATCGTCCACCTCCCTTGATGGTACAGGGCGAACTGGAGTATGAGGTCGGACGATTATTGGATTCCAAGTATCGGAGGAGTAAGTTGTGGTATCTGGTGTCATGGAAGGGGTATGGGCCCGAGGAAAACTCGTGGGAGCCTGCTCTGGGGATTCATGCCCCGGCTTTGGTGTCTGCCTTCCATCGGAGATGCCCCTCTAAGCCAGGTCCGTGATCTCCTCTGGTTGAAGGGGGGGATGTACTGTCATGATCGCGGCATTACAGGACTACAGTTCCCGGCATGCCATGGGCCATAACTACAGTTCCCGTGATCCTTCGCGACGGAGCGCGATCTCACGAGAGATCACTTAAGGAAGTCGGCGGCGGGGGACCGGTGTCGGGAATTCCTTTGGAGTACTGGATTGCTGTGTTTGGGGTTTGGATCTACGACGGTGCAAAAGGGTACTGCGCACCACTGTGCTTTTCAGCGGGATCGCTGATTATTTTAAGACTGTGTGTTTTGGGCTACTCGATAACGGCTGTTACCGTGGTACCGGTTTCTTGACTATTTGGACAGTTGGATTTGGCTCGGTTGGCATTTTTGGCCGACGGAGGAAAACACTGCTACTGGCTTGTGGTGTTTTAGGGTGCAACATTAACACTAGTGGTTGTTCTTTACGAATACTAAGGATTCTACCCTATACCCATCTAAGAGGCATTATATGGGTCATTGGAAGAACTAAGAGTTCCAGGGGTCTTCAAATGTTTGTTTTTGTTGAACTGGATTTCACATCCTAAGGTAGCAGCGTGCATTGAATTGTGTATGGGTGTTAACTATTGTTTATACCTCTTCTAATTAACAGGGGTCTTCTGGAGGTGTATGGTTTACACTCTACCCCTGTGAAGCATTGTAGAGGTATACTTAGGTTGGTTCTTATATGTGTGATACGTGTGATTCAAGGGATATCCTGTAGGGTTCTGACATTTATCATATTACTGTTACATGCCTTTTTGTATTGCTGTAGTTACACCGCAACAACTCCAACGCTACCAGATACCTCTGCACATCTACAAGGTTTATTTGTCCTTTACAGGTATAACTAATGGAAGGTTGTTTCATATGTATGTTAGTTCGGATTAGCGCAAACGTAGTCTTATGCGTGTGCTCTGTTTATGTCTTTCAGATCTCCCTCCCTGCTGTCCCCTTCCTTCCCTTCCCTGATCATTTCATTTTTCCCCTCACTTGATCTTCCCAATGCTTTGTGCCATTACGGCAATTCAGGCGTTGATTCGATCTAGAGGTGGGCGCACTAACCAACAAACCGATCCCGAGGACGTTATTATAACACAGGAACCCTGGATCTCTGCACCGCCAACGCTATGTCCCAGCGGAACTCCACGCTCTCAACCTACGCCGCAACAACTACTGCAAGCTAGCCTAATGTAGGCGGGGGTAAAGGGACGACCTTGACACCAGGTGTTGCAGGCAAAGACGGTTTTATTTTCAAAGTGCTTTTGTACACAAATGTCTTTCTCCTCCTCTGGGTCAGGCGGTCTCGGGAGAAGGCGCTGGGACCCGTGGTTGAGGCTTCCACTGCTTCTTGATGTACTTTGGGGAGGCGCTTAGCGGGACTCCGACCAGCTCCGTTACATGGAAGAGACCAGAGAGAGGGATGCCGTTAAAGTATGCTCTTCTCAGTTTATGCACCTTTCAGGGACCGGGGTAGTGAGGACAGCCCTAGTGTACAGTGCTCATTCAACTCGGTGCACGGTGAACGAGGGGTCGGGATAGGAGGTGAGGTTCAGGGAAGGAAGCGGGTTGTGGAAGAGCGAATGGTGACACGAAGGGGAGGAAACAAACAAGGGCTTTTTACACTAATTACACGTGAGCACTCCGGCTCCCCACCCAGGCTGCCCAACGCCGCCGTACCTGTGACAGCCACACTCTTCCCTCGGGAGTGTGGCACGGCGGATCACGGGGTCGTTGGCCTCCTGGGTCTCCTCCTTTTTCCGACTCCACCTCGCCTCCTCGATGTTCCTTCGGGGTCTTTTCCTCCTCGTCTCCGTCCTTCTCTCCGCTCGCTACCGTCACTTCTTCCTCCTTCCGCTCCTCCGGGGTGTAAACACCCCCTCCATACATCACATCCTGGCCTTTGACCATTCCGGTGGTGCTGACGTCCTCAGGGGGTGGTTCCTCCTTCTCGGAAGCAAACGCCCAGTTAAAGGGGCCGCCGTGTTCGCCATCCACGTCACTGTCGAACTGATCGTTCCTCCATGGGTCAGTCTGGAATGAAGGAGGGGGATCAGGGTCAGAGGGGCACGGACACCACCATTCTCCCGGGGTAAGCCTTCCGACCTCTCCCCTGTTACACTCCTCCCCCCCTGGATTTGCCCGCTCGGGGAGAATGGGCATTCGGGACAGGAAGTCTGCGTTGCCATTATCGATCCCTTTCCTATGCTTTACTGTGAAGGCAAATGGTTGGAGAAATAAAAACCACCTCAGGATCCTTGCATTATGGGAAAGGTTTCTGTGCATCCACTGCAAAGGGGCATGATCGGAATAGAGGGTGAAGGCTTTACCCTCCAAGTAATACCTGAGCTTATCCACAGCCCATCGTATCGCCAGGCATTCCTTCTCCACCGTGGGATACTTCTGTTCCCTTGGGTGTAGTTTTGGGCTCACGTACAGGATGGGGTGTTCGAGTCCGTCGGCTCCTTCCTGAGACAACACCGCACCTATACCAGTGTCAGATGCGTCTGTTGCCAGGGTGAAGGGTTTCTCAAAGTCAGGAGAAATCAGAACGGGGCTTGATGTTATGGCCGCTTTCAGGGCCTGAAAAGCCTGACATGCCTCTTCCGAGGGAGGGCATGGTGGGGAATTCCGAACCTGTTTTTGCAGGAGGTCCGTCAAAGGGGTTGAGAGGGCAGCAAAGTTCTTGATAAAACGCCTATAATAGCCGATAAGGCCCAAGAAGGCCCTTAATTCTCTCTTGGTCGTAGGGAACGACGTCTTGGTGATGGCTTTTATCTTCTCTTCCTGTGGGGCTATTACTCCGTCCCCCAGCATAAACCCCAGGTACTTCACCTTGGAATAAGCCGCTCTGGATTTCCGGGCGTTAACATGCAGGCCGGCCGTTTGCAGAGCCCGAAGGACTCTGGTAACGTGACCCAAGTGTGTCTCCCATGTTGGACTAAAGACGACTATGTCGTCCAGGTATACCGAGCTGTACTTGATATGGGGAGCCAACACCGTGTTCATCAACCTCTGGAAAGTGGCAGGGGCTCCATGGAGCCCAAAAGGTAGCACGTTGAACTCAAACAGCCCATCCTCGGTTGCGAAGGCCGTTTTGTGCCTATCCCCCTCCCGCAGAGGCACCTGCCAATACCCTTTGGTCAGGTCAAATGTCGTGATGTAGCGGGCTTCCACTATTCGCTCTATTAGCTCATCCACCCTTGGGATAGGAAACGCGTCAAAAGAAGAGATCGCGTTCAATGCCCTGAAGTCCATGCAAAAACGGGTCGACCCGTCGGGTTTTGGCACCATGACTATGGGGGATGCCCAGTTACTTTTCGAAGGCCTAATCACCCCTAGTCTAAGCATGTCTTGCACCTCCTTTCTTACGTCGGCCCTTTTGGCCGCAGGAATACGATAGGCCCTTTGTTTGATGATCTGTCCCTCTTTGGTGTGTATTTGATGCTCTGCCATATGGGTGCATCCGGGGGTATCTGAAAACAATGGGGAAAAAGGGCGTAAGACCTCCATCAGTTCCTGTCTTTCTTTATCGTTTATCTCTGGATTCACGGGAAGGTGTTCTATGGTCGACCGTTGGGTGCTAGACGGAAGGGCTAGATTGGCAGAGCTGGGGGGGGGGGGGTCCTAGCCATTTTTTTAGGAGATTGATATGGAAGGTTTGTCTCCTGGATGGGGACAGTAGCAACCTATATGTTGTACGGCCTATGGTCTCTACTACCTTGTATGGCCCCTTCCACTCGCTCCTGAACTTTTGGGTGGATGAGGGTAGGAGTACCAGCGCCCAATCCCCTCTCTCTAGTGTCCTCCATTTCTTTCCCTTATCATATTGATGTCTTTGGCTATTTTGTGCTTTTTCCAGGTTGGAATAGGCGAGGTCTCGCAGCTTGCCCAGGCGTGACCTCAACTGCTGGGTGTATTCCAGTAGGGTTCTCTGCTCTGCGGCCTCCTCACCCTCCCAGGCTTCTCTGGTGATTTCCAGGAGGGATCTAGGCTGTCTGCCGTACAGGAGCTCGAACGGCGAAAACCCCAAACTACTCTGGACTTGGGCTCTTACGACATAGAGGGCCAAGGGTAACACCCTGTCCCAATCCTTAGCCTCTGTGTTCAACAATTTTTTTAACGTTGTTTTCAGAGTCCTGTTATACCTCTCTACGAGGCCATCCATTTGGGGATGGTAGGCGGAGGTGCGGATGTGTCGTAAGTCCAGCAACTTGCATACTTCTTGCATCATCCTGGACACAAATGGGGTCCCTTGATCGGTGAGGATCTCCCTCGGAAACCCCACCCTCGAGAATAGCTCCACCAATTTATCAGCCACATTCTTGGTGGTAGGCGCACTGATGGCGAAGGCTTCCAGGAACCTTGAGTTGTAGGCAACCACTACCAATGCATACGTGTGTCCTCTGGCAGTGCGTGGCAACGGACCAATTAGATCCATCCCCACCCTTTCCCAGGGGTTGCCTATGATGGGTAACGGTTGTAGGGGAACGGCTGGGGGTTTGGTAAGGTTCTTTTTTTGGCACACCTCACATTGTCTGCAGTAGGATTCTGCTTCTTTGTAGATGCCTGGCCAGTAGAACAGACGCAATATGTTTTGGGTTGTTTTCTCGGTTCCGCTATGCCCGGCTGTTAAGTGAGTGTGAGCATAGAACAGAATCTGCTCCCTTCAGTCTTTAGGTACCACTAGTTCTCTTGGTTCTCCCGCCTTCCCTTCCCTATACAGTAGGTCTTTTTCTATCCTGAATCAGGGGTATGCTGTTGTTTGGTTGTTCTGTGCCACGTGAGCCACCTCCCACGCGTTCATAAGTGAGGGATCGTTGGCCTGGGCGAACTTGAACCCCCTATCCAAGGCCCAGGGTTCTATTGATAGGTAAGCTCCTGCCGGGCTGTCTCTCAGTTCCCTTTTGAACATGGATAGGAAGTCTGGGTTATCCACACCTATGATTAACTCTTCAGGCAAAGAACCCACCACTCCCACTTTTACCGAGCAGGGCTCCCTACCATTCGGGTGCAAGGTGATGCGGGCCAAGGGGTAGGGCTTTACGTCCCCGTGCACACACCTAATGTGTACGATGCCTTCATGGCCTATCTGAGCAGGGTGCAACAATCTCTCTTGGATGACAGATTGTCTACAACCCGAATCCAACAGGGCTTTCACTGGTTTCTGATTCACTAGGACCCTTACGTAAAACGAGGGTCCCATTTCCGCTGTGTACATCACGGCTCTCGGTATGTAGCCGACCTCCATGGGCTCTTCCGTTGGTCTTCTGTGGGGGCACATCCGTGCTATGTGCCCCCATTCCCCGCATTCAAAGCATTGAGGCCCTTTCAGTGGGGGGGTTCCAGGCGGTAGTGCCGTGGTTTGAGTGGCTCGGGGATTGTCTTTCTTCTGGCCGGTTTTGGCGGTGGGGCGCTGGTCTTACCACCTTTGTCCATATCCCAAGGGAACGACCGGGGGGCGGCCCTGGTATAGTTGGCCGCCATCTCGATAGCCTGAGCGGCGGTCAGCCCCGGATGCTGTTGCAACCACCTCTGGGTGCCATATGGTAAGGCCTCCATGAACTGTTCCAAGATGATACTGGTCATAACTTCTTCCTTACTTCTGCTACCCGGTCTTAGCCATTTCTCAGCTGCCATCTTGATCCTCAGGTACAGTGTCTTTGGGTTCTCACCGGTGTTTCCCTTTTCTTTTCTAAACCGGAGCCTGTAGGCCTCTGCGTCCATTCCCAAGTGGTTCAGTATCACCTCTTTGACCTCATAGTAGGAAGCGGTGCCGGAATGATTGGCTACCTGATAGGCCGTTTGGGCCTCTCCTGTTAGTAACGGGGCCAAAAAGAAGGGCCATTTCTCCTCTGTCCACCCACAAGCCCTAGCGGCCCATTTAAAATTGAGGAGAAAAGCATCGGGGTCTTCCCCCGCCACGTATTTCTGTAACGCCACTCCTGAGGGGTGTGGCCCTATGAGTCTTCTATCAGCCGTTGTTGCAGCTCCTGGGGCCTGTATGGTCTTTTGGATGTTATCCATCTGCTGGGCTATTGTAGTGCGAAACAGCTCCCTATCGGCGTCTGCTGTGTTGATCTGTTGACCAATGGCCCATTCTAGCTTCTGTTGCCCGTCAATCAGAGTCTGAATCACCTGGTCCATTGCCCTGGTCGGTTCTGTTGGGGAAGATCCCACTTCTGACACCAGTGTAGGCGGGGGTAAAGGGACGACCTTGACACCAGGTGTTGCAGGCAAAGACGGTTTTATTTTCAAAGTGCTTTTGTACACAAATGTCTTTCTCCTCCTCTGGGTCAGGCGGTCTCGGGAGAAGGCGCTGGGATCCGTGGTTGAGGCTTCCACTGCTTCTTGATGTACTTTGGGGAGGCGCTTAGCGGGACTCCGACCAGCTCCGTTACATGGAAGAGACCAGAGAGAGGGATGCCGTTAAAGTATGCTCTTCTCAGTTTATGCACCTTTCAGGGACCGGGGTAGTGAGGACAGCCCTAGTGTACAGTGCTCATTCAACTCGGTGCACGGTGAACGAGGGGTCGGGATAGGAGGTGAGGTTCAGGGAAGGAAGCGGGTTGTGGAAGAGGGAATGGTGACATGAAGGGGAGGAAACAAACAAGGGCTTTTTACACTAATTACATGTGAGCACTCCGGCTCCCCACCCAGGCAGCCCAACGCCGCCGTGCCTGTGACAGCCACACTCCTCCCTCGGGAGTGTGGCACGGCAGATCACGGGGTCGTTGGCCTCCTGGCTCTCCTCCTTTTTCCGACTCCACCTCGCCTCCTCGATGTTCCTTCGGGGTCTTTTCCTCCTCGTCTCCGTCCTTCTCTCCGCTCGCTACCGTCACTTCTTCCTCCTTCCGCTCCTCCGGGGTGTAAACACCCCCTCCATACATCCTATCCTGCCCTTTGACCATTCCGGTGGTGCTGACGTCCTCAGGGGGTGGTTCCTCCTTCTCGGAAGCAAACGCCCAGTTAAAGGGGCCGCCGTGTTCGCCATCCACGTCACTGTCGAACTGATCGTTCCTCCATGGGTCAGTCTGGAATGAAGGAGGGGGATCAGGGTCAGAGGGGCACGGACACCACCATTCTCCCGGGGAAAGCCTTCCGACCTCTCCCCTGTTACACATAACCAGCCGACACCCACGGACCCTTCAGCTGTCACCGATGCCGGCACACCTGCTGCACTGCCAAAACCACAGACCCAGCGCAACCCGTCCACAAAAACACAACCGAACCGAAGACCCTACAATGCATCCTCCTCAACGTATGATCTCTCCACAAACACACCACCAAAATCTGGGACCTCCTCAACAGCAATACCCCGGATGTAGCATTCTTCACTGAAGCCTGGACCAACACCACCTCGGGACCAGACATCGCCATTGCCATTACCATTCCCCATGAATACAAGATCTCCAGGAAGGACTACACCACCCACCCGGGAGGAGGAATCGCCATCGTCCACAAATCCACCCTCCGCCTGAGCACACTCTCCGACAAACCCTAAAACCTGATGGAGCACCTTCACTTTAACATACTGGTCAGCCCTACCTCCACCCTCCGAGGAAACCCTCATCTACTGACCCCCTGGTTCCCACGGACCTTTTGCCAATTCTATCACGGACATCATCTCCCTGCATGCCATCGCGTCCACCAACTACACCCTACTAGGAGACCTCAACTTTCACCTCGACAACCAATTGGACCCCAGCACCACATCCCTCCCGGAGAACCTCCACAACACTAGATTACGCCAGATTGTGACTGAACCCACACACTCAGCAGGACACACCCTCAACCCCCTCTTCACAACAGGAAACTCGATCACCTTCAGCCACACCACTGAACTGCCATAGACAGACCACGGATGGCTCCACTTCACCTTCAGAACACCATCCACAGACACCAGGACCTGCTCCCACGAAGAAACTGGACCAGAATCACTGATGACCAGTTAACCTCTTCACTCAGCAACTCCACACCAACCACCATGGAAAACGACGACCCCAGCATTGGAGGCCGAACCCTGCACAGATGGATCTCCGACAGCGCCAACACCACAGCCCCTCTCAAGAAAAACAACAACACCAATGCCAAGAAAGCTACATTGTTCACCACCAAACTTCGAGAGTCCAGACGCACCTGCCGCGGCCTCAAACTTCAGAGCCTCCACCAGCCCCTACCACCAACTCATCAGAAAAACGAGGAACAAAGAGATTGAAGACAGAATCTCAACTCATGCACACAACAACAAAGAACTGTTCAACATCATCAAGGAGTTCGCCCAACCCACCAGTGAGTCCACCGACATCCCTCCCTCACAAGACCTCTGCGACAAACTCAGCACCTTCTTCCACCACAAAATCAAGAGCATCTACGACAACTTCGAGGAGGACCGCCAACTCACTGAAACCTCACCAACACACATTAAGACGTAATTCAATTTTACATATATAGTAAGATGCGAAAAGAATGGGAATTTATCCATTAGGAATCATTTGAGTAAAAGAGAAACACTTTAAAAACACAAAATAGAGGTGACTCAAGCCTGCTGTTTCTATGCAGCAATACTTGGTATACTTTAAAACAATGCAGATTGCTATTGGCTGGCCGGGATTAGGGGGACATGGGAACAGTATCTGATTTTAATCTTGCCTTCCTTCGGATTCCCCACATATGGCTTGGGAACTTAGCAGTCGCACAAGCAAACAGGGGTCTTGCATCTGTTTTTAAAATGCAAAGTGCCTCACTAGAATCCCTAGTGCCCATTTGTTTGCATATGGGAGCAAGCCGTCTGTTCCTGGGGACCATTAATTTCTCCTAAACATACAGCAGGACTTTTTACATAGTAAAACCTTCTAACAAAAGTTCTCATTTTTGAGGGGTGTACACCTAACCTTCTGAAAGGATGAAAGCTGCTTAGACATACTTTTTCTAATAGGCAAGCTAGGGAATGTCTTTGTGAATTAGTATGCTTTCTTAATTTGTATTCACATAATCCTTGAAAAGTCTGTATTTTCTCTTTTAAACTTTGAGAAGCAAACATACAGCGGAAAGTCCTTAATATCTCAATTAATTGTTGATGAATACTACAAACACTACTACAATTCCATATGTACTCAGGGGCCTGTCTCCGCCTTCATTGCTCTTCTTCAACAATCACTCTCTCAACATTTCTAGGTACTATTACCTCTTTTGAAATAGAAGTTCCATTTTTCATCTCATAACATTGTCCAGATTTATCAACTGCATGCACTAATGTTGACCACAAAAAACTTTGCAAAAGTTACTTCCAATAACAAGTCTTTTCTTTTGGCTGTCTCTTCATAGAAAACACTATTTTGTCCAGTATCTTCATTCTGTTTAAAACCAAGATAAATAGTTTCTTCTTCAGAGCAAATGCTTATCAACTACATCTTCAACATTTCCCAATTGTCTGATTGCTTGTGTTCTTCTTTATACTTATTCATAGATGCTAACAAGTTGCAAATTACTCTAGTACAGAACATTCTACCTCTGATTTCCCTGAACTGCCTCTGCCTTCTGCTTAAAATCTCTCCTTTTTTCAATAACTTGTTACTTTTTATACCAGAAACTTTTTGTGCTTTGATACTCAGTGTTATAGTTTTGGTTTTCTTTACTTCTTTTTGTACTTTTTCCAGTTGTGCACAAACAATTTTAATAAATGTCTTTGTCCTCTTACCAGCAAGCCTATTCTCTTTGATCATCTTTTCTGCATTTTGCCCTTTTTGTTTCTCATTTCTAAGGAGACAACCTATTTCCTGCTGCTTCTTTCTTTTCTGACTTTTAGTTGGCATGGTTATTCTCTATAGATAACTAGATAGTGATGTCTGAAAACAAAAATAGAGAAGTGCATTAATAACTTTTTACATAGTATCACATTACTAATTTTGACTATTGGAATATTTACTTTACATAAGGATATACAGCTCAGGCAATCTTCAGACTACATGTGTTACCTTTTAATAACATAGCACCCACCCTATTAACTGCCCACAGCCTAACCTACTATTCAGTTATATGTATAGGGGAGTGATGGGTTGCTCGTATAGAAATTCACACACAAACTCTCACTCACTCACCCATAGAGTTACTCACACACCCTGTCACTCACCCATGCACCCACTTACACAGACATTAACTTAAAGGAGCATACCCTATCAACTGACTACAGCCTACCTCAGGGGGCAGTCATATTTTCTAGAAGAATAGCTTAGAACTTGAATAGGGCTTTACATGTTACACTTGAATATGTCCCATTTGTTCCTCAGATATCTGAATGTCTGTGTGAGTCCCAATCAGGAGCTGACATTCCATCTTTCTTTGTCACCTCTATGGTTCACTAAATGTGTCTATAAGGGGCTACATGAATTGCCTCTTGGATGTGTTAGTGAGTATTGGATTCTATGTGTGTGTGTGTGTGCAACTACCTGTTTTAGCACAAGATACATATAAGTTGTGCCTGTCTATGTGAGTAAATATGTAGGTGCTTCGATCATTATTTCAGTGGATGTTTTATTGCATGCCTGCTTTTCTAATTAGGTGTGTCTTGAAGTCTGAGTGGCACAGTGGATATATAATTGAGTACATGGGTTTCTATGTGCACATATAGCTCACTGAACCTTCTGAGTACTTATGCTAACTGTTAAGCAAATACCAACCTACCTTATGGAGTACTTACAGCCTCCGTCAGTGGCGAGGTATACATGTTACAACAATAGTTTAGCCCCTTGGGTGCTCAAGACGAGCTGAGCTCGTCATGGCACACAGTGCTCGTATGCTCATGACGAGCTCAACTCGTCATGACACCCACCCCAGGAAATCCCTCTTGTGCGGGCACCAGAGGGATTCCCTTTTCTCCCCCAACGCCTCAGGAGCTCCCGAGGCCCCCCCCCGGTTTCCCTAAAATGACGATCAGCGCGCATGCCGCGCTGAATTCATTTCAGTGAAACCGAACCTGAAATGAGCCAAGAGGCTCATATCAGTTTGTCTTTCTACGTGCTCAGGGGGATATCTCAGCCCCCTGAGCAAGTAGAAAGACGGGAGAGGTATTGTTAGAACGGGGAGAATCTCCCCTTTTAAACACATGGAAGATACCAAAGGTCTGAGTTAGTTAGAATTCTTGACTGGAACCTGTATAGTGTCCCACATAGATGATAAGACCAAGAGGTTAATCCAGAAAAAGACATTAGTACAGATAAAGACACAGGAGAAGGGGTTCAGAATCCGGAACTGGAAAGTGTACCCATCAGCCCACTCAATAGTGGAACTTCGTCATCTGAGTTTTCACGTTGGAAACCGGTGTCCAATATGCTCCTCCTCAAGACAAACCTGAGGCTAGCTGTTCTTGGACCCAATGGTTGAACCCTCAACCAAAGAAGATGACAGTATATAGGCTGGAGGGGCAAAGTTGCAGTGCTCAGAATTTGTGAACAAATGAAAAAGAAAGGAAAAGAATCCAAGTGATTAAAAATACCTAACTTGATGTCATAAGGAAACTTTATTAGGTCTGTCCATCAAGGTGGTATGATTAAAAGCAGAGTGATAATAGCATGCAAGGAATTGCTATTCACCATGAATGTTATCTGGTCAACATGTTTCAGCCTTTATAGGCTTTCGTCAGGACCTATGATGCACTACTGCAACACTTACTTCTCGTGCTGTGATAAATAATCTACAGACAATGTCCAATTCTCAGCGAAAATTGGTGAACCTTCTCCTGTGAATGTAGTCAGGAAACAAAGCAAGAAAAAGTTAAGGTATCCTAAACAACTGTCATATACTTATATGCATTGGTTTTTTCCACAGTATTATCATTTTTCAACTCACCCAAATTTAAGGGAGGAAGCGCCTCACCTCACCTGGCACCCGCTCAGGATAAAGGAGGCCACGCACTACAAATCAAAACATTTGTTTCAGTTCATCTTAACGTTCGGACTTAACAATCCAAAAGCATTCCTCAGTGACACAAAAAAGCAGTACGGAAGGCCATGGGATGGATGACACTTTTAAAAAAGGGGGTTGACAACATGCTTTGTTGTAGATATGGTATGTTGATTCCCCTAAAAAGATAACGTTTTTTGACTCATCTTATTTTAAACACTTTTATAAAAATGGCATTAATCAACTCTATTTTCTGCAAGGATGGTTTAAGCAGTTAGATAGAGATGTGCTGGAAGCTATGAATGATTCTATCTGAGAAAAGTATATTTCTAGCAATGGTGAACTTCTGGAACGGATGTCTCCACAGCGGTCCGCAAGCTGACGCTTGCGCAGCAGTTAGGAGTCTCGCGTCTTGGTAGGCTCCGGTTAACATCCGGATTGAGACTAACGAGGGCGAAAAAACACGCCAGATTGGTAACGAGATAATCACTTGTTAGTGAACGAGCAACTATTGGGCCGTATTCAGGTAGCGAAGAGAGCCTATCACAGAGCCGCTTTAGACAGCTCTCTCTCAGGTCCGCTGCCAAAATACAAATTCGCTCGCACCACACAGCGTAACTACCTCCCCCTCGGCTCAGTTCCCAGACCGAGGTAACGACGGAGAGGTAAGTGCGCGCTGCGTTCTCTGTGTTGCGGTGTTAGTGTGCTTTTAGAATTTGTTTCCCTATGATCTATGGGGGACTTTGAGCCATTCTCTTCCTGGCCCCTAGCTTACAAAAAGATAATACTCACTTTTATAAAATCGACCCCTTGGTTAAGCAAGCAAGGTGGACATCAGAAGTTCACCATTGCTAGAAATATACTTTTCGCAGATAGAATCATTCATAGCTTCCAGCACATCTCTATCTAACTGCTTAAACCATCCTTGCAGAAAATAGAGTTGATTAATGCCATTTTTATAAAAGTGTTTAAAATAAGATGAGTCAAAAAACTTTATCTTTTTAGGGGAATCAACATACCATATCTACAACAAAGCATGTTGTCAACCCCCTTTTTTAAAGTGTCATCCATCCCATGGCCTTCCGTACTGCTTTTTTGTGTCACTGAGGAATGCTTTTGGATTGTTAAGTCCGAACGTTAAGATGAACTAAAACAAATGTTCTGATTTGTTGTGCGGGGCCTCCTTTATCCTGAGCGGGTGCCAGGTGAGGTGAGGCGCTTCCTCCCTTAAATTTGGGTGAGTTGAAAAATGATAATACTGTGTAAAAAACCAATGCATATAAGTATATGACAGTTGTTTAGGATACCTTAACTTTTTCTTGCTTTGTTTCCTGACTACATTCACAGGAGAAGGTTCACCAATTTTCGCGGAGAATTGGACATTGTCTGTAGATTATTTATCACAGCACGAGAAGTAAGTGTTGCAGTAGTGCATCATAGGTCCTGACGAAAGCCTATAAAGGCTGAAACATGTTGACCAGATAACATTCATGGTGAATAGCAATTCCTTGCATGCTATTATCACTCTGCTTTTAATGATACCACCTTGATGGACAGACCTAATAAAGTTTCCTTATGACATCAAGTTAGGTATTTTTAATCACTTGGATTCTTTTCCTTTCTTTTTCATTTTTTCACAAATTCTGAGCACTGCAACTTTGCCCCTCCAGCCTATATACTGTCATCTTCTTTGGTTGAGGGTTCAACCATTGGGTCCAAGAACAGCTAGCCTCAGGTTTGTCTTGAGGAGGAGCATATTGGACACCAGTTTCCAACGTGAAAACCCAGATGACGAAGTTCCACTATTGAGTGGGCTGATGGGTACACTTTCCAGTTCCGGATTCTGAACCCCTTCTCCTGTGTCTTTATCTGTACTAATGTCTTTTTCTGGATTAACCTCTTGGTCTTATCATCTATGTGGGACACTATACAGGTTCCAGTCAAGAATTCTAACTAACTCAGACCTTTGGTATCTTCTGTGTGTTTAATTGTCTAGTTGGGGGACTAGGTACCAGGTGGTCTATAAAAATATTTTCCCCTAAGGCCCTCTACCACTCTTTGTTTCCTTGAGAATCTCCCCTTTCCAATGGTACCCCTCCCCAGTGGATTCCTGCTTAGGGATCGCCACAGGAGGGCGATCCCCAAGCAGGGATCCACCCACTAGACATCAGGGAGGGGGAGCGGCCCCTTGGGCAATGGCCTTTGCTCCCCCCATTTCTATTTAGCACAATTTAGTCTTTTTGCCCATCAGACCTTGATGCAGAGCGCTGGCCAGGGACCAGGGTTCGATTCCCGCCTCAGCGGGATCGGGCTTAAATTCCTCTGACCGGATATTCTCGCCTCAGTGCCGAATCTAAGCATGGGCCCCACGCTGCAACTCTGGGCAATAGCTTGCTTAGTCTCCACAACGGCCCCCGATACACAAGGGATGCCTGGTTTCACCATGGGATGCCCAGGAGTGGACACCTCACAAGGAAAAGCCAGGAGGGGTTCCCTTGTGGTAGGAGTACAAGCGCCGGGATGCTTACGGGTTACTGTTCGCGCTATACAAATACAACACATTTACATTTACACTGTGGGGCAGATGGGGGCAGTAGCCCCCAATCTGCCTCCCGGGGGGCAAAAAGCCCACTAGACACCAGGGATTTTCAAAGAAATTTAAAATAAGGGCATGCCCATGCCCCCAATCCCCCCCACAATCGTTACAGTCTTTCTACCCCCCTGGGGGGCAGATGGGGAATTGGCCCCTAATCTGCCCCTTCGGGGGGCGGTACAAAAGGGGGTGGTGATGGACGGAGCATCTGAACCAATCAAACACTCACACCCAGTCAAAATATCTGGGTGTAATCCATCACCGTTCTTTAGCCCACTCGCAGAAAGCCGACTAAACACCAGGAATTTCTTTTTTGGCATTTTTTTCAGGGTGGGGGCTGCCCAAAACGGGCATGCCATGCCCCCACCCCTCACAATTGTTACAGCCTTTCTGCCCCACTGGGGGCAGATGGGGTATTGGCCCCTAATCTGCCCCTTCGGGGGGCGGAAAGCCCACTAGACACCAGGGATTTTTTTAGAAAGTAAAAATAGGGTGGGGCCTGCCCAAAGGGGCATGCCCATGCCCCCAATGCCCCCTCCCCCGGAATCATTACGGTCTTTCTGCCCCCGAAGTTTTTTTAGGGTGGGGCTGCCCAAAATGGGCACGCCAATGCCACCACCCACCTGCCACCATTGCAGCCTTTCTGCCCCCCTGGGGGGAAGATGGGGGCAGTAGCCCCCAATCTGCCCCTCCAGGGGGTGTAAAGCCCACTAGACACCAGGGATTTATTTTGGCAAATTTTTATTAGGGTGGGGGCATTGGCATGCCCGTTTTGGGCAGACCCCACCCTAATTAAAATTTGACCCAAAAACTCCCTGGCGTCTAGTGGACTTTCTGACCCCCCTGGGGGGCAGATGGGGGCATTACCCCCCAATCTGCCACGCCGGGGGGGCAAAAAGCCCACTAGACGCCAGGGATTTTTGGGGGGGCAAATTTGAAATAGGGTGGGGCTGCCCAAAACGGGCATACCCATGCCCCCACCCCCTCCCCTGCAACAATTATAGCCTTCCTGCCGCCCCTGGGGGGTAGATGGGGCAGTAGCCCACAATTTGCCCCCCCCAGGGGGCAAAAAGCCCACTAGACACCAGGATTTTTTTTTTGGTAAATTTTTATTAGGGTGGGGGCATTGGCATGCCCGTTTTGGGCAGACCCCCCTAATTTAAATTTGCACAAAAAACTCCCTGGCATCTAGTGGACTTTCTGACCCCCCTGGGGGGCAGATGGTGGCATTACCCCCCAATCTGCCCCACCGGGGGGGCAAAAAGCCCACTAGACGCCAGGGATTTTTGGGGGGGCATATTTGAAATAGGGTGGGGCTGCCCAAAATGGGCATGCCCATGCCCCCTGCCCCTCCCCTGCAACAATTACAGCCTTCCTGCCCCCCCTCCGGGGCAGATGGGGCAGTAGCCCACAAGCTGCCCCCCGGGGGGGCAAAAAGCCCATTAGACACCAGGGATTTTTTTTGGGCAAATTTTTATTAGGGTGGGGGCATTGGTATGCCCATTTTGGGCAGACCTCCCTAATTAAACTTTGCACAAAAAAAAGTCCCTGGCGTCTAGTGGACTTTCTGCCTCACCTTGGGGGCAGATGGGGGCATTACCCCACAATCTGCCCCGCTGGGGGCGGCAAAAAGCCCAGTAGACGCCAGGGTTTTTTGGGGGGGCAAATTTGAAATAGTGTGTGGCTGCCCAAAACAGGCATGCCCATGCCCCCACCCCCTCCCCCGCAACAATTACAGCCTTCCTGCCCCCCCCAGGGGGCAAATGGGTCAGTAGTCCCCAATCTGCCCCCGGTGGGGGCAAAAAGCCGACTAGACACCAGGGATTTTTTTGGGCAAATTTTCATTAGGGTGGGGGCATTGGCATGCCCGTTTTGGTCAGACCCCACCCTAATTAAAATTTGCACAAAACACTCCCTGGCGTCTAGTGGACATTCTGTCTGACCTGGGGGGCAGATGGGGGCATTACCGGGAAATCCAGAATGGGGTAACTTGACTGGCTCTCACCAGGTTCTGTTATCCAGAAAAACTAATTTTGCAGTGGATTCTGGGTAGGAGAATGATGGGGGACCCGTGCAAGCCATATCTCGCTGGACTCCCCCGGGTGTCTAGTTTCCAAAAATGTATGGGTTAGGTAGGTTTCCCTAGATGGCCGCCGAGCACCGGGCCAAAAACTCCTGGGACCCCCCTTGCAAAACCAGGTTGGGTTCTGATCGGTAATTTTGATGTCGCCTCAATAGGTTTTGGGCCCCTGCCTGTCACGGGTCCTTGATCTACCCACGCAAGTGAGGTACCATTTTTATCGGGAGACCTGGAGGAAAGCTGGGTAGGAGGAAATTTGTAGATCCATGCAGATTCCAGAACCTTCCACCACAGAAATGTTGGGAAAATGTGTTTTTCTTTTTACAATGTTTTAGGTTTGCAAGGGATTCCAGGTAACAGAACCTGGTGGGAGGCAGTAAAGTCACCCCATCCTGGACTCCCCTGGGTGCCTAGTTTTCAGAAATGTATAGGTGTTCTAGGTTTCTCTAGGTGCCGGCCGAGCTACAGTTCAAAAACTACAGCTAGGCACTGCGAAATTGAGGTATGACCATGTTGCATTTTACACCGTTTCCTGTCGCGGGCAGTAGGCCAACCCACACAAGTGAGATACCATTTTTCTCAGAAGACTTTGGGAAACGCGGGGTGTGTGGAAAGTTGTGGATCCACGCAGATTCCAGAACTTTCCACCACAGAAATGTGGGGAAAATGTGATTTTTTTTACACTTGTTTAGGTTTGCAAGGGATTCTGGGTAACAGAACGGGGTGGGAGGCAGTCAAGTCACCCCATAATAGATTCCCCTGTGTGTCTAGTTTTCAAAAATGTATACGTTTGCTAGGTTTCTCTGGGTGCCGGCAGAGCTATAGTTCAAAAACTACAGCTAGGCACTTTGCCAAAAAAGGGTCATTTTTCACTGCAAAATTGAGGCGTGACCACGTTGCGTTTTGGGTCCGTTTCCTGTCGCGGGCACTAGACACATTCACACAAGTGAGGTACCATTTTTCTCGGAAGACTTTGTGGAATGCGGGGTGGGTGGAAATTTGTAGATCCACGCAGATTCCAGAACTTTCAACCACAGAAATGTGGAGAAAATGTGTTTTTCTTTACAATTTTTAAGGTTTGCAAGGGTTTCTGGGTAATAGAACCTGGTGGGTGGCAGTCAAGTCACCCCATCCTAGATTTCGCTGGGTGTCTAGTTTTGGATCTATATAATGTGTTAAGTTAGAGTGAGATTATTAAATGTTTAAACGCCATTTTTTCCTTCGGCTTCAGTTTGCACACAACACATACTTGTTATTGTAGCTTTCAACCTAGAAGAACGATGTGATTTATTTGAGAATAATATGTTATTACTCTGATATCAGTTTTGCTTGGTACATTGTCTGCACAGTGAGTGCTGAAACCTCTAAGAATAACTTGACACAAGGTTGCTGTGAGGTCTGATCTTCGCACCACCTTAGACATAACACAAATACAGTTGCTGCCAACATTGGGCTCTAAGCGGGTTTAAGATAGAGTTACTGGGAATGCAAAGACACACTTGATGATGCCTCGCATGCAGAGGGCTGGTGGAAGATGATGTGATCCTCTGCCACTGAGATTTAGAGGTATGGGGTCGCCCTGCTAAAACCCAAAAGAGACCTTCATAGATATAATATTATACTAAATAGGGAGGGTGAGAAATAGGTGTTATTAATTCCTATTCATTTCAGCATTATAATATGCTATCACCGTTTGCTTACTATGGACTAGTAACTATGCTGATAACTTTGATTCTTATAATATGTTTGCTTGTTATAATATGTTTGCACGTTCTGGTTTGAAATGATTAAAGAGCGAAAGAATGTTCATGTGTTCCACGATACCTGAGGTAACCTAAGTTCATGTTCTGGTTTGTCTAAGCATTGGGAGTTTGTTATGACCAATGAGACACTGTAGCTAGCTCGGTAAGGGGATTTTGGGTATTGAGGTGAGTTTTGGGTCATCCTAATTCACTGAGGTTTCAGATCTCTATGCACAGTTCTGTAGGAGAACGGAATCCCTGCGACATGGCGCCCAACCGTTGGTGGTCTTATATCATGACACTCGAGTAGTATATCGCTCAAACCTTAACCCCTTCATTGCCATTTCCGGAAAATGGTGATGTCGGAAAAAACCTACCTATTTTTTAAATCGTTTTTTTCAAGCTTGAATCTTTCTAAAACGGTTTCCTTGAATTACTACCCAGTTGTGCTACAAAGTTACCTTTGTTTTTCATCTTTCCTGTGCTGTCATTGCTGCCGGGGACATTCCGCAGCATAGTCGCATTGCGGTGCGAGATCATTTGCAGATGTACAATGTCCCTTTGGAAGGCTTGGCTGTGATCATGGTGGTGAGTGCGGATCATGCTTACCCTTACGAACTGTTTTATTCATGGGTGACATTTCCGGAGGTGGACGCTAATTCTCGTGTGTTCCACAAGTACACTCCCACGGCTGTACCTAATGAGTATACTGCGTACAGGGCACAGGAAGTTCCTATTGACGTTTGGCAGCATCGAGTTTGGTTTGGTGGCGCCCTACCCAATTCTTTGACCGCTCCGAGGTTAGGTCCCTTGTCCATCCCAGGCGCTAGTTGGCCTGTTTTGGCTGGATTTACTCCTCATCCTCTACACGGCAATTGTAACCGAGCTGAACTTCAAAGACTACATGTAGTCTCTATTGCCGTGATTAGAGCCTTAGTGCATTACATGAGCCGTAATCTTCCGGGAGGAGCCCCGGGAGGTGCGGCGCTTCCGGACGGACAGGGTAGTTTTGAAACTCAGTCCCGTCATGGTCAATGCTGTAATGGGCAAGAAGCCCGAGGATAAGGATGATTTTCCTTTCTGGCTTGCAGAGAAATTTGACCAGCTGGAAGCTGTATTTCCAAATACGACTCCTGGTGAAAAACACCGGATTCTAACGCTTAGTTTGCCGAAAGATTTGGCCCCTGAGCTTGTTGACTGTGAGACATGGGGTAAGACTTTTGCAGCGGTCTATTCGAGGTGCTACGCCACTCCGTCTATGGCTGTACTGCCTACGATCCTTAAACGTGTTCAGGATGATCACGGACCGGAGTCTACAGTTGAATTGGATACGCGCCTGTGTGGCTCCTTTGATGTAGTTTGCGATCTGATCCTTGCTAATGTCAAGGGGGATGCAGTGAACTTTCAGGTTTCTAACGCTTAGGCAGCGATTCCCGATGCTGAAAAACCCTGTCAGTTAGCGAGGATTATTGTGGCGGCTTATAAAACTGTGGGTCGCAATAGTAAGGGTCTTAAGCCTTTTTCTGTTAAGGAGAAAAAGCAGCCCCAGGGACAAACTTCGGAAACGGAAGTTCAGCCCAAGTCCAAAAAACAGAATTGGCTTAAAAAACAGAAGCAGAGTAGGCAACAGCAACAACAACAAACACAGGTTTCACGTCCTGCGTCTCCGCGACCAGCTCAGTCAGAAAGTGTTTATGAATTGCGCAATCGCGCAATGATTAAATCTCCTGATAGATTTCAGGCTTCTGATCAACGCTCTCCTCGTTCCTTTCAGGACTCATCGGCTTCAACTACCGGTGGTGGAGGGGGCGGCCGTGGCCGGGGTGGTCAACAAGGACGTGACCAGCCCCGCCCGAAATACGGTGATGTAAAGCAGGAAGTCTTGACGCCCAAGAGACCGCAGTTTGCCAAAAAGAAAGTCGCAGCTTTAACAGCGCATCGATATGCCACAGATAGTGAGAACGCGGCTTCGGAATCTGACGTGGGCTCTGACCTTGCTGGACAGCGCGGCGGAGATTACCATAGTGAGAGAGGCCCTGCGTCCACTACTGAAGGTGACAGCGACTGATACTTATGTTGTGATTGAAACAGCTGATACCAGAGTTGCTCCCCCTGATAGACTTTTTGAAATTGTCCTGTTAATTGAAGGTGACATACAGCGAACCATAAAAGGGGTATTTTGGGAAAATCTTTCGTCTACGTATGACATTTTGCTTTCGGGGGCTGACTGGCCCCCACCTTTTGTTCTCGCAGCTCCGCGGGGGGAGGAGGTAATCCTCCCCAGTTTCGCGAACACTGTCCCGAAGGTGGAAGCGCTGCATTTTGCAGAAGAGTGGGCTCTGGCTCTAGCACCGGCTGTGTACCGCAATCAATGTGGTTGGGATAAATTGTCCCCGTGCCACGAGATCCCTTTACGGTCTCAGCCGCAGCCTCAACCACAATATCCCATACGACGTGAAGCAAAAGCTTCAGTCGCGGCGATCCTTGAACAATTGGAATATCAAGGTGTAATTGAAACATGTGTGTCACCGATGAATAACCCTCTTTTTACTGTAAACAAGCCGGACGGCTCTTATCGTTTGGTATTGGATTACCGGCATTTAAACTCGCATTGCCGTAACTGTGCAGTACAGAATACTCACGGCTCTGCCCTAGTGAATAGTCTTGTGCGTAAGCGGTTCAAAACCACGCTTGACATTTCCAATGGTTTTTATGCCCATAGATTGGATGGTTTAAGTTCCCAATAGACCTCCTTTACTTGCGGCGGTGTCTAAGAACAGTTTCAACGTTTGCCTATGGGCTATAAGAATAGTCCTGGGGTTTTTTCCGCCCGCATAGTCTCTCTTTTGGAGAGGATCGACCTGGATGCTTGTTCGTATGTGGATGACATATATCTCACAGACGACGAACTTTGGGAGCATCTGTGTCGAGTAAACGGGATAATTTGTAACTTTGCAGATCTCGGTTACAAGTTTAACTTTGCAAAATCGCACATTGCAGAGTACACAGTGTTGTTTCTGGGCTACGAGCTCAACAATGAGGGTAAGGGTTTAGCTCCTCACTTCCTGGAGAAATGCGCACAGTTGCGCTCTCCGACAACACTGAAAAAATTGCAATCTTTACTGGGCATCTTAAATTTCGGGAGAACATACATTCCGGAATATGCCCAGCGTATCAAGCCTCTGTATGCTTTGATACAACCATCTTTCTCCAAATCATGCTGGCTGCCTGAGCATTCAGCTATACTGCAATCTTTACAGGCTGATCTGCTCGCTTCTGAATATTTACAGACTCGTGATAACCAGACCAACCTGGTGATAAGAATTATCCCTGGGACGGTGGGTTTCACGTTCCTAACTTTTAATGAAGGAGATGCAGTACCTATTGCTTACAAGTCACACTTGTACACTTCAGCTGAAATGCGATTTTCCACTGTGGAGAAAGTTTTAACGGCTGCGCAGATGGCAATTCTTAAGGAACGTGCCCTGTCACAGGGAAAACGCATGTTGGTTGTTACCCCGTGTCCTGCCTTGGAGGCAGTTACGAAAGCCAGTGTACCAAATTCCAAAGCTTTGCACCCTCGGTGGATTCAATGGGCTGCATCCTTGACATCCCAGGATGTCACGTTTATTTTTGATGCCACTTTACGGTCGCAGGAGTACTTACAGTATGAATTCGTTCATCCGGCTCCTTTAGCAATGCAGCCTTTGGAGGATTTCCATTGCATCATTTACACTGATGGTTCGGCGCAGGTTGCGCATGGCTCTAAACATGCCTATGTTTCTGCGTGCGCCATTGTGGTCGGTGCCATGGTGAACGATGAGTTCAAGTCCAGTGTCGTGCACACCCGACACTAGGGGACTGCACCGCACAATTAGCAGAACTTCGTGCTCTGATGCTTGCGTTGGAGTACGCTGATCCTAGTGTGACAACACTTATCGTAAGTGATTCTTACTACTGTGTCCAGTCTTGCAAAGAGAACTTGTTCTTTTGGATTCAGAATGACTTTCGTTATTCCAAGGGTAGCACAATAAAACATAAAATGATCTGGGTCCGATTGGCTGAACTTAAGGAGAAGTTGCCACTTGTGTTTGTGATTCATACTCTTGGCCACCAGCGTGTCGGAGTCCACGCTGTCGGAAACTCGCTTGCTGATGAAGCGGCGAAGTCAGCAGTATCGAAATAGTTGCAGCAGGTACACGGTCCAAAAGTAAGATAGATGATGTCATCTTGGCGGCGGTAGCTGCCACTGAGAAGGGAGGTAAATATCCTGCGGGGTTCCCTTCGAAGTACACATACCACTTAAGTCCCGATAAGGTTCCTTATGTGAAAATTCCTGGTGTTGGTGAACGTTTGATTCCCAACATGGATCGCAGGGCTACTTTGATTACAGCGGCGCATGAAGGTGTGACGTCTGCGCATGCGGGCATCTCGACCACTGTGACTGAGCTACAACAAAGGTTCTGGTGGCGGGGGCTGTACAAACAGATGCGCGATTCTGTCCTTCAATGTGACATTTGCCAGCAGATTAAGCCTTCAACTGCTGCGCGTCCGCCTCAGACACAGTTGTACATATCTAATAAACTACTGGGTTGCGTTTATTTAGATCACTGCGGTCTTTTTTCTTCTGATATTGCGTATAAGTACATCTTAGTAGCAGTTGATTCATGCACATGCCTTGTGTGGGTATGGCCCCATCGCAGCGCTGATTCACGGACTGTCATAAGAGATTTGCGTGTCTTTGTAGGGATTTTTGCCTGTGGCACCTTCCATTCGGATCAGGGTCCGGCTTTCGCCTCTAAGGCGTATAAGGATGCTATGATTTCGTTGGGGGTCCAAGTCAAGTTTTCGTCTCCATACAGGCCTGAGGGTAATAGTGTAGTGGAACGAATGAACCGTGACTTAAAGCAATCTTTGACAGCTCGAGTTATAGGCACTGGCAGAAACTGGTTGGCCCATCTCAATGGCGTGCAGCGTGCTCTTAATAATCTCCCTAGAAGGTCTCTGGGTGGGCGGACCCCATACGAAATGCTCTTTGGTATCAAGATGTATGTACCTGACCTTGACGGTCTAGACTGCAAGGCCCAGGCCGCGGTCTTTGACGTAGATGAACATTGCAATGTTTTACAGAATCTACAAAAGACCAGAGACAGTCTTGCTAAGGAACATTTGCCCTCCACATCGGATGTTGCGTTGCAGATCCCGGTAGTTGTCTGGCTACCCCAAGTTGGAGAACTGGTTCGAGAGAAGATCGATACCAAGAAAGAATTTGGTCCTTCATATCGAGCTCCGGTTCCCGTTCTTGGAGTGAAGGGCACAAGAACAGTCATTTTACCACCGCTTCCAGGTCGTAAGGAAAACAGATTTATCTCTATTGACAATGTCAAGATACACAGGGTGGCCGATTCTTCGTAGCATGACACCGGCAGTCTCCTGTCCTTCAATTGTGAGAAATTCTGTGTTGGCTATTACTTCTAATGCTGAACCAGAGGTGGCCCTCGAGATGCCTGTTATTTCCAATCCTTTGTTAAGTACTTTTCCTGTTAATGACAATGATGACCTGAATTACACCTATCCAACTGATTTATCAATGCCCGATTTGCAGACTCGTTTGGCCACGGAATCCAGATTCTCTTTTTACTCTGTTTCAGTACATTTGAAACAACCCTCACGTTTTGCAATTTATGCCACTTTATTCAGAAAACATTTTTTGATTCCCCCTTGGACATATATTTGGGTGGTACTCTTTGCGAGTTATCTTTTTATGTCAATTGGTTTTGTTTTTTATTTTTTCCGTCTGATCGATGGACACTATGTCAAAGAGAGAACAGGAATTCGGCACCTTAATGGAACATTGGCCCCACTTTCCTCATCACATTCAGCACACAAACTGAAAAGAGATTTGAATGCTGTCAACATCACTGCTTGGCCTGTTCTTGATGGGATTGTGTGGGATGCGGTTAGATTTCAAATCCATGGCCCCACTGAAGTGATTAATGTTCCTGATGTGCTTAGAGTGAACATGGGGGATGTAGTGAAACAAAACATACGTTCTGATGATTGGGATATTCAGGCCGTGGAAGCATTATTCTCTGATTTAAAATATTATGCTGCCTTTGATGCTGAGGATTTATATTTAGATTCCGTTAATTATGGTGATTTGTTTTGCTTTCAACATTTTGGTAATCATTTTCTGCACAAAACAGGTTCCAGGAGGGTTACTGTAAATTACACTCAGTGGGAACATTGCCCAGCACCGTTACAAGGCAGCTCTAGTACTTTTTTGAAGAAGTACACTTATTTTACTGACTTTAATCAATCAAGTCCTGAGTCCTTTTATTTTAAAATGACACAAAAGCCCATGTCCAAGGTTAGACTTACCGATACTAAATTTTTGTATTCGAAGTCCTTTCTAGACAAATTAGCTGTTGAGGGCTATGAGCTATGGAAGGAAACCATTGACCTTAAATCAGTTTGGGGTTCTAAGAGTTGGCAGGTACAAGGCACTGAGGCTTTGCACCGTGCATGTCTCATCCCGAATCATATGTTGTTTTTAAATTCAACTATTTCACAGACAACATGCTTTGGCTTGGCTACTTCAAACAAATTGAATACCCCTATTATTCCTGATTTGGAAGAATATTCCGGTTGGGATAATTACACTAAATTATCCATTCGAGATTTGCAGACATTGTTGCATAATTCATCCTTTAACATATCCAGTTTGGATCCTAAGGGTTGGCTGTTGTGGCAAAGGAGCTCTGATTCTTGCCAATGTCGTTTTCTTGGGGTAACTGAAGGTTTTACGCAAGTTAGGCCTGATCCCCGTTTTGATGCTGGTCATACTGTCACCACTTACTCGGGAGGCAAATTTTGTCAGAATTGGCTACAACATTCAACTTTGGCTGCAGGTAAACTACATCTGTCCCAGTTAAATGATAATGTGGATTTAAATGATTTTATGAAAGGCCCGGCGAAAGGTAGATCTAAACGATGGATTTATGCAGTTTACAATGAAATCTGAAAAGTTTCTCAAATTGAGGCTGCTAAACGCCTAAGGGCAATTGACCAAGCTAATTTGGAAAAGGTGCTTGCAGTTGTCGATAACAGTATTAACATGCTTTCTTCCCGAATTTACACGTTGAATAATATTGTTTCTTCTGTTGTTGACATTGTGAATAATGAGGTGTCTGTATTATACCATGGTCAGAATCAATTGCGTTCTGTATTGCAGTTTGCATGGACCCTACAGACACTTAAGGCTGGGCGTGTGCCCTGGAGTTACATGAACGTGTCCTCCCTTTTTGCCCCATTTAATTTGACTGACAAACAATGCATGCTTTCAATGCGTGACGCATCATTTTCTATGTTACATATTGAAAGGTTAGAATCTTTACCGTTTTCTGTAGCTGAGGCCACTGCTGCAACGTGGCTTATCCATGGATTAATCACATTACCATTCGCATTGTACAAATTTACTAATTGTATGCAGTATATTGCAATAGGGCGATATGAACCACTAGGTAGCGCATTCCTCCATGAGGCATGGTCTCTACCATACAAATACAGATGCCTGAAGGATGAGAAGGAAGTGAATCTTAATGGAGAAGAATGCACACAGTCGCCAGACCGTTCATTATTATGCAGACACATCCAGTGACACGGTTCTTGTAACCAGGACCGGCCAAATTTAGCCTGTGTTTTAAAAGGCACACCAGTTCCTGCAATAGTTCCCACATTCAAATTATTGACGAATGGTAGTTATTTGCTTTTAAATAACAAGGAGTGTTGTGGTTTAATTATCGGTATCGCTGATGTGGTAACAGTATCAGAGCGTGTGGTCTGTTGCAAAAATGTTCTGTATCCTCCTACACATGGGAATTCAGATGTTTCCATCTGGCCGCGCATCCCAACCTTGAAAGCAGAGTTCAATGGTATGAGTAGAATAAGAGCCCTTTTGTCTCAAAAAGAAGTGGCCCTGAGCTCGGCCCGAGAAACTTTTGTCCTTCACATAGCTAACACACGCACAGAGGTGCAGGCACTTTTAAATACTGACTTGCCGTTTCATTTATGCGAGCTAGTTCATCAAATCTTTAATGCCTCCTCCACGTCTGGCCTCGCTCACTTTTTTAAAATAGTTAGCAGTGGTCTTGTGACTTCCTTTGAGAAAATATTTAGTGTCATCCCCGCGTTCGTTCATTCTATATTTTCAAGTCTGTTTGGCGGATTCCCTGTTTTGTTAGCATTGGCTGCAGGCGTTTTGATAATATTTTGTTTTATTAAACATGGATGCCCGTCCTGTGCTAGGCGCCGCTCAGCCCCTCCTGACACTATTTCGTAACCGGATGCTTGATTACTGTGGCACCCTGCCGCTTGCGACTTTAAGCACGGCATTTGGATTATCATTTCGATTTTCCTATTTCACATGTGTCCAGCCTGTGTTTCATTGCCTGAGCTGCGATTTCGACTGGGCCCTTGATTTGTGTCTCTGTTTGACGGTGTCTCCTGACGTCGATTTTAATCATCTGATGAGCCCCGTAGTTGCTTACGAGTTGGTTTGTTCTGGTGAGAGGATTATGGCCTTGGCAGCGATGCATGGACTAATGGGTCATTGGGACATACTCGCAGCGCACATGAGTTCTTGGCACATACCTTTCTTGAGAACCCACCGAGTTGTCCTCTGATGATGCTAGAGGATCCGGTGCTGGAGGAGCAGGTATGTTCTTTCCCACTACATAATTGGATGGCTGAACTGTTTTCGGATGATGACAGTGATTTCATGTTGGACGCTGTTGCTGCATATTTTGATATTCTGTCCAATCATGAGATGCCTTGGAGACTTTGCTTATTTAGGCACGTACCTGTTTGTATTTTTTGGAAGGTGCCTTTTTCTTACGAACATTTGTTTTTATATGCCCCAGGCCTATTACCTTGAACTGCAGGGGCCTTGCATTGAAGACTTTTGATAATTTTGTTTGGCCACTGTAGGCATTCATATATATTTTTTTACTTTAGCTTAGCTCAATCTTGTTGAACTCTGCTTTCATGTTATGCCTCTATTCTAGTGTTGGCTTTCCTTATTTTTGACAGTACTAGGATCATTGGGGGGTGTCATATAGATACTTCTTTTCTATATAATGTGTTAAGTTAGCATGAGCTTATTAAATGTTTAAACGCCATTTTTTCCTTCGGCTTCAGTTTGCACACGACACATACTTGTTATTGTAGCTTTCAACCTAGAAGAACGATGTGATTTATTTGAGAATAATATGTTATTACTCTGATATCAGTTTTGCTTGGTACACTGTCTGCACAGTGAGTGCTGAAACCTCTAAGAATAACTCGACACAAGGTTGCTGTGAGGTCTGATCTTCGCACCACCTTAGACATAACACAAATACAGTTGCTGCCAACATTGGGCTCTAAGCGGGTTTAAGATAGAGTTACTGGGAATGCAAAGACACACTTGATGATGCCTCCCATGCAGAGAGCTGGTGGAAGATGATGTGATCCTCTGCCACTGAGATTTAGAGGCATGGGGTCGCCCTGCTAAAACCCAAAAGAGACCTTCATAGATATAATATTATACTAAATAGGGAGGGTAAGAAATAGGTGTTATTAATTCCTATTCATTTCAGCATTATAATATGCTATCACCGTTTGCTTACTATGGACTAGTAACTATGCTGATAACTTTGATTCTTATAATATGTTTGCTTGTTATAATATGTTTGCACGTTCTGGTTTGAAATGATTATAGAGCGAAAGAATGTTCATGTGTTCCACGATACCTGAGGTAACCTAAGTTCATGTTCTAGTTTGTCTAAGCATTGGGAGTTTTTTATGACCAATGAGACACTGTAGCTAGCTCGGTAAGGGGATTTTGGATACTGAGGTGAGTTTTGGGTCATCCTAATTCACTGAGGTTCCAGATCTCTATGCACAGTTCTGTAGGAGAACGGAATCCCTGCGACATGGCGCCAAACCGTTGGCGGTCTTATATCATGACACTCGAGTAGTATATCGCTCAAACCTTAACCCCTTCATTGCCGTTTCCGGACAATGGTGATGTCGGAAAAAACCTACCTATTTTTGAAATAGGTTTTTTCAAGCTTGAATCTTACTAAAACGGTTTCCTTGAATTACTACCCAGTTGTGCTACAAAGTTACCTTTGTTTTTCATCTTTCCTGTGCTGTCATTGCTGCCGGGGACATTCCGCAGCATAGTCGCATTGCGGTGCGAGATCATTTGCAGATGTACAATGTCCCTTTGGAAGGCTTGGCTGTGATCATGGTGGTGAGTGCGGATCATGCTTACCCTTACGAACTGTTTTATTCATGGGTGACATTTCCGGAGGTGGACACTAATTCTCGTGTGTTCCACATGTACACTCCCACGGCTGTACCTAATGAGTATACTGCGTACAGGGCACAGGAAGTTCCTATTGACGTTTGGCAGCATCGAGTTTGGTTTGGTGGCGCCCTACCCCATTCTTTGACTGCTCCGAGGTTAGGTCCCTTGTCCATCCCAGGCGCTAGTTGGCCTGTTTTGGCTGGATTTACTCCTCATCCTCTACACGGCAATTGTAACCTAGCTGAATTTCAAAGACTACATGTAGTCCCTATTGCCGTGATTAGAGCCTTAGTGCATTACATGAGCCGTAATCTTCCGGGAGGAGCCCCGAGAGGTGCGGCGCTTCCGGCCGGACAGGGCAGTTTGAAACTCAGTCCCGTCATGGTCAATGCTGTAATGGGCAAGAAGCCAGAGGATAAGGATGATTTTTCTTTCTGGCTTGCTGAGAAATTTGACCAGCTTTAAGCTGTATTTCCAAATACGACTCCTGGTGAAAAACACCGGATTCTAACGCTTAGTTTGCCGAAAGATTTGGCCCCTGAGCTTGTTGACTGTGAGACATGGGGTGAGACTTTTGCAGCGGTCTATTCGAGGTGCTACGGCACTCCGTCTATGGCTGTACTGCCTACGATCCTTAAACGTGTTCAGGATGATCACGGACCGGAGTCTACAGTTGAATTGGATATGCGCCTGTGTGGCTCCTTTGATGTAGTTTGCGATCTGATCCTTGCTAATGTCAAGGGGGATGCAGTGAACTTTCAGGTTGCTAACGCTTTGGCAGCGATTCCCGATGCTTAAAAACCCTGTCAGTTAGCGAGGATTATTGTGGCGGCTCATAAAACTGTGGGTTGCAATAGTAAGGGTCTTAAGCCTTTTTCTGTTAAGGAGAAAAAGCAGCCCCAGGGACAAATTTCGGAAACGGAAGTTCAGCCCAAGTCCAAAAAACAGAATTGGCTTAAAAAACAGAAGCAGTGTAGGCAACAGCAACAACAACAAACACAGGTTTCACGTCCTGCGTCTCCGCGACCAGCTCAGTCAGAACGTGTTTATGAATTGCGCGATCGCACAATGATTAAATCTCCTGATAGATTTCAGGCTTCTGATCAACGCTCTCCTCGTTCCTTTCAGGACTCATCGGCTTCAACTACCAGTGGTGGAGGGGGCGGCCGTGGCCGGGGTGGTCAACAAGGACGTGACCAGCCCCGCCCGAAAAACGGTGATGTAAAGCAGGAAGTCTTGACGCCCAAGAGACCGCAGTTTGCCAAAAAGAAAGTCGCAGCTTTAACAGCGCATCGATATGCCACAGATAGTGAGAACGCGGCTTCGTAATCTGACGTGGGCTCTGACCTTGCTGGACAGCGCGGCGGAGATTACCATAGTGAGAGAGGCCCTGCGTCCACTACTGAAGGTGACAGCGACTGATACTTATGTTGTGATTGAAACAGCTGATACCAGAGTTGCTCCCCCGATAGACTTTTTGAAATTGTCCTGTTAATTGAAGGTGACATCCAGCGAACCATAAAAGGGGTATTTTGGGAAAATCTTTCGTCTTCGTATGACATTTTGCTTTCGGAGGCTGACTGGCCCCCACCTTTTGTTCTCGCAGCTCCGCGGGGGGAGGAGGTAATCCTCCCCAGTTTCGCAAACACTGTCCCGAAGGTGGAAGCGCTGCATTTTGCAGAAGAGTGGGCTCTGGCTCTAGCAACGGCTGTGTACCGCAATCAATATGGTTGGGATAAATTGTCCCCGTGCCACGAGATCCCTTTACGGTCTCAGCCGCAGCCTCAACCCCAATATCCCATACGACGTGAAGCAAAAGCTTCAGTGGCGGCGATCCTTGAACAATTGGAATATCAAGGTGTAATTGAAACGTGTGTGTCACCGATGAATAACCCTCTTTTTACTGTAAACAAGCCGGACGGCTCCTATCGTTTGGTATTGGATTACCGGCATTTAAACTCGCATTGCCGTAACTGTGCAGTACAGAATACTCACGGCTCTGCCCTAGTGAATAGTCTTGTGCGTAAGCGGTTCAAAACCACGCTTGACATTTCCAATGGTTTTTATGCCCATAGATTGGATGGTTTAAGTTCCCAATGGACCTCCTTTACTTGCGGCGTTGTCTAAGAACAGTTTCGACGTTTGCCTATGGGCTATAAGAATAGTCCTGGGGTTTTTTCCGCCCGCACAGTCTCTCTTTTGGAGAGGATCGACCTGGATGCTTGTTCGTATGTGGATGACATATATCTCACAGACTACGAACTTTGGGAGCATCTGTGTCGAGTAAACGGGATCATTTGTAACTTTGCAGATCTCGGTTACAAGTTTAACTTTGCAAAATCGCACATTGCAGAGTACACAGTGTTGTTTCTGGGCTACAAGCTCAACAATGAGGGTAAGGGTTTAGCTCCTCACTTCCTGGAGAAATGCGCACAGTTGCGCTCTCCGACAACACTGAAAAAATTGCAATCTTTACTGGGCATCTTAAATTTCGGGAGAACATTCATTCCGGAATATGCCCAGCGTATCAAGCCTCTGTATGCTTTGATACAACCATCTTTCTCCAAATCATGCTGGCTGCCTGAGCATTCAGCTATACTGCAATCTTTACAGGCTGATCTGCTCGCTTCTGAATATTTACAGACTCGTGATAACCAGACCAACCTGGTGATAAGAATTATCCCTGGGACGGTGGATTTCACGTACCTAACTTTTAATGAAGGAGATGCAGTACCTATTGCTTACAAGTCACACTTGTACACTTCGGCTGAAATGCGATTTTCCACTGTGGAGAAAGTTTTAACGGCTGTGCAGACGGCAATTCTTAAGGAACGTGCCCTGTCACAGGGAAAACGCATGTTGGTTGTTACCCCGTGTCCTGCAGTTACGAAAGCCAGTGTACCAAATTCCAAAGCTTTGCACCCTCGGTGGATTCAATGGGCTGCATCCTTGACATCCCAGGATTTTTGACGCCACTTTACGGTCGCAGGAGTACTTACAGTATGAATTCGTTCATCCGGCTCCTTTAGCAATGCGGCCTTTGGAGGATTTCCATTGCATCATTTACACTGTTGGTTTGGCCCAGGTTGCGCATGGCTCTAAACATGCCTATGTTTCTGCGTGCGCCATTGTGGTCGGTGCCATGGTGAACGGTGAGTTCAAGTCCAGTGTCGTGCACACCCCGACACTAGGGGACTGCACCGCACAATTAGCAGAACTTCGTGCTCTGATGCTTGCGTTGGAGTACGCTGATCCTAGTGTGACAACACTTATCGTAAGTGATTCTTACTACTGTGTCCAGTCTTGCAAAGAGAACTTGTTCTTTTGGATTCAGAATGACTTTCGTGATTCCAAGGGTGGCACAATAAAACATAAAATGATCTGGGTCCGAGTGGCTGAACTTAAGGAGAAGTTGCCACTTGTGTTTGTGATTCATACTCTTGGCCACCAGCGTGTCGGAGTCCACGCTGTCGGAAACTCGCTTGCTGATGAAGCAGCGAAGTCAGCAGTATCGAAATACTTAGTTGCAGCAGTTACACGGTCCAAAAGTAAGATAGATGATGTCATCTTGGCGGCTGTAGCTGCCACTGAGAAGGGAGGTAAATATCCTGCGGGGTTCCCTTCGAAGTACACATACCACTTAAGTCCCGATAAGGTTCCTTATGTGAAAATTCCTGGTGTTGGTGAACGTTTGATTCCCAACATGGATCGCAGGGCTACTTTGATTACAGCGGCGCATGAAGGTGTGGCGTCTGCGCATGCGGGCATCTCGACCACTGTGACTGAGCTACAACAAAGGTTCTGGTGGCGGGGGCTGTACAAACAGACGCCCGATTATGTCCTTCAATTTGACATTTGCCAGCAGATTAAGCCTTCAACTGCTGCGCGTCTGCCTCAGACACAGGTGTACATATCTAATAAAGCACTGGGTTGCGTTTATTTAGATCACTGCGGTCCTTTTTCTTCTGATAGTGCGTATAAGTACATCTTAGTAGCAGTTGATTCATGCACACGCTTTGTGTGGGTATGGCCCCATCGCAGCGCTGATACACGGACTGTCATAAGAGATTTGCGTGTCTTTGTAGGGATTTTTGCCTGTGGCACCTTCCATTCGGATCAGGGTCCGGCTTTCGCCTCTAAGGCATATGAGGATGCTATGATTTCGTTGGGGGTCCAAGTCAAGTTTTCGTCTCCATACAGGCCTGAGGGTAATAGTGTAGTGGAACGAATGAACCATGACTTAAAGCAATCTTTGACAGCTCGAGTTATAGGCACTGGCAGAAACTGGTTGGCCCATCTCAATGGCGTGCAGTGTGCTCTAAATAATCTCCCTAGAAGGTCTCTGGGTGGGCGGACCCCATACGAAATGCTCTTTGGTATCAAGATGTATGTACCTGACCTCGACGGTCTAGACTGCAAGGCCCAGGCCGCAGTCTTTGACGTAGATGAACATTGCAATGTTTTACAGAATCTACAAAAGACCAGAGACAGTCTTGCTAAGGAACATTTGCCCTCCACATCGGATGTTGCGTTGCAGATCCCGGTAGTTGGCTGGCTACCCCAAGTTGGAGAACTGGTTCGAGAGAAGATCGATACCAAGAAAGAATTTGGTCCTTCATATCGAGCTCCGGTTCCCGTTCTTGGAGTGAAGGGCACAAGAACAGTCATTTTACCACCGCTTCCAGGTCGTAAGGAAAACAGATTTATCTCTATTGACAATGTCAAGATACACAGGGTGGCCGATTCTTCGTAGCATGACACCGGCAGTCTCCTGTCCTTCAATTGTGAGAAATTCTGTGTTGGCTATTACTTCTAATGCCGAACCAGAGGTGGCCCTCGAGATGCCTGTTATTTCCCATCCTTTGTTAAGTACTTTTCCTGTTAATGACAATGATGACCTGAATTACACCTATCCAACTGATTTATCAATGCCCGATTTGCAGACTCGTTTGGCCACGGAATCCAGATTCTCTTTTTACTCTGTTTCAGTACATTCGAAACAACCCTCACGTTTTGCAATTTATGCCAATTTATTTAGAAAACATTTTTTGATTCCCCCTTGGACATATATTTGGGTGGTACTCTTTGCGAGTTATCTTTTTATGTCAATTGGTTTTGTGTTTTATTTTTTCCGTCTGATCGATGGACACTATGTCAAAGAGAGAACAGGAATTCGGCACCTTAATGGAACATTGGCCCCACTTTCCTCATCACATTCAGCACACAAACTGAAAAGAGATTTGAATACTGTTAACATCACTGCTTGGTCTGTTCTTGATGGGATTGTGTGGGATGCGGTTAGATTTCAAAACCATGGCCCCACTGAAGGGATTAATGTTCCTAATGTGCTTAGAGTGAACATGGGGGATGTAGTGAAACAAAACATACGTTCTGATGATTGGGATATTCAGGCCGTGGAAGCATTATTCTCTGATTTAAAATATTATGCTGCCTTTGATGCTGAGGATTTATATTTAGATTCCATTAATTATGGTGATTTGTTTTGCTTTCAACATTTTGGTAATCATTTTCTGCACAAAACAGGTTCCAGGAGGGTTGCTGTAGATTACACTCAGTGGGAACATTGCCCAGCACCGTTACAAGGCAGCTCTAGTACTTTTTTGAAGAAGTACACTTATTTTACTGACTTTAATCAATCAAGTCCTGAGTCCTTTTATTTTAAAATGACACAAAAGCCCATGTCCAAGGTTGGACTTACCGATACTAAATTGTTGTATTCGAAGTCCTTTCTAGACAAATTAGCTGTTGAGGGCTATGAGCTATGGAAGGAAACCATTGACCTTAAATCAGTTTGGGGTTCTAAGAGTTGGCAGGTACAAGGCACTGAGGCTTTGCACCGTGCATGTCTCATCCCGAATTATATGATGTTTTTAAATTCAACTATTTCACAGACAACATGCTTTGGCTTGGCTACTTCAAAAAAATTGAATACCCCTATTATTCCTGATTTGGAAGAATATTTTGGTTGGGATAATTACACTAAATTATCCATTCGAGATTTGCAGACATTGTTGCATAATTCATCCTTTAACATATCCAGTTTGGATCCTAAGGGTTGGCTGTTGTGGCAAAGGAGCTCTGATTCTTGCCAACGTCGTTTTCTTGGGGTAACTGAAGGTTTTACGCAAGTTAGGCCTGATCCCCGTTTTGATGCTGGTTATACTGTCACCACTTACTCGGTGGGCAAATTATGTCAGAATTGGCTACAACATTCAACTTTGGCTGCAGGTAAACTACATCTGTCCCAGTTAAATGATAATGTGGATTTAAATGATTTTATAAAAGGCCCGGCGAAAGGTAGATCTAAACGATGGATTTATGCAGTTTACAATGAAATCTGAAAAGTTTCTCAAAGTGAGGCTGCTAAACGCCTAAGGGCAATTGACCAAGCTAATTTGGAAAAGGTGCTTGCAGTTGTCGATAACAGTATTAACATGCTTTCTTCCCGAATTTACACGTTGAATAATATTGTTTTTTCTGTTGTTGACATTGTGAATGATGAGGTGTCTGTATTATACCATGGTCAAAATCAATTGCGTTCTGTATTGTAGTTTGCATGGACCCTACAGACACTTAAGGCTGGGCGTGTGCCCTGGAGTTACATGAACGTGTCCTCCCTTTTTACCCCATTTAATTTGACTGACAAACAACGCATGCTTTCAATGCGTGATGCATCATTTTCTATGTTACATATTGAAAGGTTAGAATCTTTACCGTTCTCTGTAGCTGAGGCCACTGCTGCAACGTGGCTTATCCATGGATTAATCACATTACCATTCGCATTGTACAAATTTACTAATTGTATGCGGTATATTTCAATAGGGCGATATGAACCACTAGGTAGCGCATTCCTCCATGAGGCATGGTCTCTACCATACACATACAGATGCCTGAAGGATGAGAACGAAGTGAATCTTAATGGAGAAGAATGCACACAGTCGCCTGACCGTTCATTATTATGCAGACACATCCAGTTACACGGTTCTTGTAACCAGGACCGGCCAATTTTAGCCTGTGTTTTAAAAGGCACACCAGTTCCCGCAATAGTTCCCACATTCACATTATTGCTGAATGGTAGTTATTTGCTTTTAAATAACAAGGAGTGTTGTGGTTTAATTATCGGTATCGCTTATGTGGTAACAGTATCAGAGCTTGTGGTCTGTTGCAAAAATGTTCTGTATCCTCCTACACATGGGAATTCAGATGTTTCCATCTGGCCGCGCATCCCAACCTTGAAAGCAGAGTTCAATGGTATAAGTAGAATAAGAGCCCTTTTGTCTCAAAAAGAAGTGGCCCTGAGCTCGGCCCGAGAAACTTTTGTCCTTCACATAGCTAACACACGCACAGAGGTGCAGGCACTTTTAAATACTGACTTGCCGTTTCATTTATGCGAGCTAGTTCATCAAATCTTTAATGCCTCCTCCACGTCTGGCCTCGCTCACTTTTTTAAAATAGTTAGCAGTGGTCTCGTGACTTCCTTTGAGAAAATATTTAGTGTCATCCCCGCGTTCTTTCATTCTATATTTTCAAGTCTGTTTGGCGGATTCCCTGTTTTGTTAGCATTGGCTGCAGGCGTTTTGATAATATTTTGTTTTATTAAACATGCATGCCCGTCCTGCGCTAGGAGCCGCTCAGCCCCTCCTGACACTATTTCGTAACCGGATGCTTGATTACTGTGGCACCCTGCCGCTTGCGACTTTAAGCACGGCATTTGGATTATCATTTCGATTTTCCTATTTCACATGTGTCCAGCCTGTGTTTCATTGCCTGAGCTGCGATTTCGACTGGGCCCTTGATTTGTGTCTCTGCTTGACGGTGTCTCCTGACGTTGATTTTAATCATCTGATGAGCCCCGTAGTTGCTCACGAGTTGGTTTGTTCTGGCGAGAGGATTATGGCCTTGGCAGCGATGCAGGGACTAATGGGTCATTGGGACATACTCGCAGCACACATGAGTTCTTGGCACATAGCTTTCTTGAGAACCCACCGAGTTGTCCTCTGATGATGCTAGAGGATCCGGTGCTGGAGGAGCAGGTATGTTCTTTCCCACTACATAATTGGATGGCTGAACTGTTTTCGGATGATGACAGTGATTTCATGTTGGAAGCTGTTGCTGCATATTTTGCATATTCTGTCCAATCATGAGATGCCTTGGAGACTTTGCTTATTTAGGCACGTACCTGTTTGTATTTTTTGGAAGTGCCTTTTTCTTACGAACATTTGTTTTTATACGCCCCAGGCCTATTACCTTGAACTGCAGGGGCCTTGCGTTGAAGACTTTTGATAATTTTGTTTGGCCACTGTAGGCATTCATATATATTTTTTTACTTTAGCTTAGCTCAATCTTGTTGAACTCTGCTTTCATGTTATGCCTCTATTCTAGTGTTGGCTCTCCTTATTTTTGACCGTGCTCGGATCATTGGGGGGTGTCATATAGATACTTCTTTTCTATATAATGTGTTAAGTTTGCATGAGCTTATTAAATGTTTAAACGCCATTTTTTCCTTCGGCTTCAGTTTGCACACGACACATACTTGTTATTGTAACTTTCAACCTAGAAGAACAATGTGATTTATTTGAGAATAATATGTTATTACTCTGATATCAGTTTTGCTTGGTACACTGTCTGCACAGTGAGTGCTGAAACCTCTAAGAATAACTCGACACAAGGTTGCTGTGAGGTCTGATCTTCGCACCACCTTAGACATAACACAAATACAGTTGCTGCCAACATTGGGCTCTAAGCGGGTTTAAGATAGAGTTACTGGGAATGCAAAGACACACTTGATGATGCCTCCCATGCAGAGAGCTGGTGGAAGATGATGTGATCCTCTGCCACTGAGATTTAGAGGTATGGGGTCGCCCTGCTAAAACCCAAAAGAGACCTTCATAGATATAATATTATAGTAAATAGGGAGGGTGAGAAATAGGTGTTATTAATTCCTATTCATTTCAGCATTATAATATGCTATCACCGTTTGCTTACTATGGACTAGTAACTATGCTGATAACTTTGATTCTTATAATATGTTTGCTTGTATTATATAAGATACTGCGTTTGAGAACCTTGCATTAGTAAATAAATATTTCAAATATGCACGTGTCCTCTTTTACTCCACGTTCTGGTTTGAAATGATTATAGAGCGAAAGAGTGTTCATATGTTCCACGATACCTGAGGTAACCGAAGTTCATGTTCTGGTTTGTCTAAGCATTGGGAGTTTGTTATGACCAATGAGACACTGTAGCTAGCTCGGTAAGGGAATTTTGGATACTGAGGTGAGTTTTGGGTCATCCTAATTCACTGAGGTTCCAGTTCTCTATGCACAGCTCTGCAGGAGAACGGAATCCCTGCGACACTATCTCAAATTGAAATCTGGATGGCAAAGTGGATGTATAATTCATCACATGGATCTCTAGGAGTCCATATAGCTCACAGAAACTTCACATAACATGCCTTACCTTTTAAGCACATAGCTCAGTACACTATGCTCTAGCTACAGCCTATCTTACTGCTCAGTTATATGTGCTACAAGAGCAGTTTATTCCTTTTGTACCAGTTTTAAATGACACGACAGAACTAGCAGTAAAAGTACAGGCTCTGGCTCAAGTCTACTAGGGCCGAGACAAGATGCAATGGTTACTTCTCTGCAGGGATAAACTTCCAACTGTCAGTTCTTTAGCAGATATCTGAATGAGTGTCTCAATTAATATATGGAACTGTGCATGTTTATGTAAGTTTGTTATTAAATAACTGCCTGTCTTTCTGACATGTGTGCTACTCTAAATGTGTTTGCAAGGAGCTGGATGGATTGCCTCTTGGGCGTGTTAGTGAATATTGGGTTATTTAACTGTGTATCTACAATTGCTCCAATATCTCTAGATAGATATCACTTCTGCCTGTCTGCATGAGTGAATGTTCATGTGCTTGTAGTACTATCTCACTGTATGTTTTAGTGTCTGTCTGGTTTTCTACTTATGTAAGTCAGATTAAAGTTTGGGATGCAAAGTGGATGTAAAATTGGGCACATGGGCCTCTAGGAGTGTACATAGATTACATATACTTTGCAGTACATTTCATACATTGTTAGCAGATACCAACTAGCCGTAATGCCTACCTGTAGTCTCAGTGGAGAATTATACGTGGTAAAAGAGTAGTTTATACCTTTTGTAGGACTTTGCAATGTGAAAATTGGCAGAGCAAGTAAAGTGTGTGTACATGCTCTAATGTAACAGGCCTACAACATAAAGCAAGACCTACCTCTCTGCAGGGTAGAGATAAAAGTGTCAGTTCTTTACTAGATATTTGAAAGAGTGTTTCAGTTCTTGTTTGGGGCTCTGATATAGGTCTGTTGCTAAATCACTGCCTCTCTTTGTGACATGTAGGATTCTCTAGATGGGTCTGTAAGGGGCTGCATGGATTGCCTCCTGGGTGTGTTAGAGAGTGTTTTAAAAAGTTGTGGATAGCTGCTTCCATTACCACTAAATACATATCAGTTCAGGCTGTCAGTGTGACTGAGTATTTACGTATTTCTGCAACTATCCCACTAGGTATTTTAGTGCCTTTCTGCTCTTCTACTTAGGTATCTCAGTTTGAGGTATGGGTAGCTGAGTGCATATATAATTGGATATAGAAGTCTGCAGATGTGCATATACCTAACTAAACTTCACAGTACATGTGCTACATTTTAAGCATATACCACCCTACCCTATGACCTAGCTGCATCCTACCTCAGTTTTGACTTATATATGGTGGAAGACCACTTTATACTTCCCTAGGACATTGACATGTAAAGGTTGGCCTAGCCATACAACTGCATGCACATGCTCAAGTGTACCAAGCTGGAGACATGATGCAAGGGCTACTTCTGGGTTATTTAAGTGTGTGTGTAACAACCTCCATTAGCACTACATACATAACAGTTGTGCCTGTCTGTGAAAGTGAATATTTACGTGCTTCTGCCAGTCTCTACGGTTGTTTTAGTCGCTGTCTACTTTTCTACTTAAGTATATCAGACTGAATTGTTAGTGGCAGGGTAGCTTTATAATTGGGTACATGGGTCTCTAGGGATGCATATAGCTTACTAAAACGTCAGAGGCTACGATTAACATTTTAAGCATATAACACCCTGCAATATTTTTTAGCTGCAGCCTATCTCAGTGGTGAGTTAGTTGGCCTAGCTGTTAAACTGAATGCACAGGCTCAGGTACAGCAGGCATGGGACAATATTCAAGGACCACTTCTCTACATAGTAAACTTGAAAGAGTAAGTTGTTTAGAAGAAATTTGAATGGGTGTTATAGTTCCCATCTAGAGCTGTGAGTCAATTTGATGTAAATTTGTTACTAAATCACTGCCTCTCTTTGTCTAATATATGGTTCTCTAAATAAGTCTGGAAGGGCCTGCATACATTGCCTCCTGGGTGTATTAGTTAGTATTGGGATAGCTAAGTGTGTGTAAAACTGCCTCTATTAGCATAAGATACATATCAATTGTGCCAGTCTTTTTAAGTGAAAGTTTAGACGATTCTCTAACTACCTAACTGGGTGTTGGCTGGATGTGTAATTGGCCAAATAGGTCTCTAGGAGTGCATATACCTCCGCCAGTATTCAGAGTAGATGTCTTAAGTTTTTAAGCATATAGCTCCCTACAGTATGACCTAGTACACCCTTCCTTAGTATAAACTCATATGTTCTAAAAGAGCTTTTTACACCTTTGTAGTGTAGTTCCTATTTTCCCTATAGGCTCTGCGCATTGGAATAACATAAACAGCAGTGTAGACGTAGGACTGAGGTCTTCTAGGTCTCTACTGACTATGTTGGACTTAATTTAGGTTTGCGCCAGCTAGCTCAGAGGTCACTGGAAACTTTCTTGAATGAATAGGAAGGGATAAGCTTCCCTGGCTCAGACAAGAAGGGATTCAGCTTCCGACAACCGCATAAACATGACAACTTTGCTCCCTCAGAATAAGAGTAAATCTCTAGAGTCGTGTGAAAACAATAGACAGCTATTTCACTCAGTCAGATGTGCGTTCTTAGCTTCACCAGAGTGCAGAGAAGAGAGAGAGACGGGCGTTTTCAATGAATGGTATTATTTATTGAGCAGTCTTCCTTCTCATGCAAGAGAAATGAATTGCGACAATTGCAATACTTAATATAAAGTAAAGTACGTACAGTAAAAGGAGTATTATGAAATAATACTGTAAAAGCATTGATATGGTTTCTTAGCCATAAGACACTTTAAAATGGATAAAATATATACATACATATATACATAGGCTAACGTGCTCAACTGGTGCTTCTAACATATGCCTACCCTGGTGTACCTGACCTAAGCCTAATACGTGTGAAGGAGTAAGTAAGTAAGTTTAAGTTAAGTAGGTTTTGCCAAGAATCTGATACAAGAATTCTCTATAAGGGTTTAGTCAGCACTGTACCTTGGGAATAGAATGTAGGAGGTCTGGTATCTCTCTCTCAGGACTCGATATCCCAGTCACCCGCAAGGGTAGGCTGGAAACGCCAACGCTGGATTTTCTCAGCAGGAGAAAAGACAGCGTCTTTCTCAACGCGTCAAAGAGGAGGGGCAGCGACTGTGGGCTCTCGCATCAGCTGAGCTCTCGGCAAGTAGATTAGCTGCTCTGCTCCAAAACCACCACCGTGTGTTTGCTTAAGGCAACATTGGGATATTTATACCTGAAAGGTGCCGAGTTTGACGTAAGGTTTGGACATAAGACTTCAATAAAGATGTCACTAAGAACTGGCCGTTCTTACAGTGCTTGCAGGAGTTCTATTACAAATCAAAACAAAGCAAGTGGGGATTTCCCAGGTTGCTGGAGGTTTGGTGTGTCGAAAGAACTCGTTGTGCTTTCTAGGAATCCAAGGAAGTAGCTTTCGCCGTGCCTTGGACTGCAAGGGCGATTTAATGAAATATGGATCTGATTCTTATGCCATTATAGGGATATTATTGATTATAGCCATACAAGGGCATAAAATAGCAATATTGATTCGGGTTCCTATTTAAAACACATCACCCACTCCACGATCCAATGTCCATCATTACTTAAAACTAAGCAATAGTAAATATTTAAATGTGCATGTGTATTTCAACCCACCCCAAAATAATTTTTTTATTTTTTTTTGCATTTGGAATGGTGTATGCGAAATACACAAAAGATTATTGGTACTGTACGTTTATCAAGCAGTGTAATCATTCAGTAAAAAAAGGATGCATATATATTTAACTGAACGATTTGCGAAAATCACACATGAAATGTCTCTTAATACAGAAGAGAAGGTCGAGACTATTTCATCACATATAAATGCAATTGCTTGCGCTTGTGCTAGAGTTTGAGGTAATATTTTGTCTCTAGATCTACTAAAAATAGAAGCTCTGTTCTTTATGAATAGTTCTACTTTAAGCAGAGTACATGTGCCAGAAAAAGGTAAATATTTTGGAATTTGGAAAAAAAATAATTTCGTTTTCAGGGGAAAAAATAGTTCCAAATGTTTTTCAGTAGCTCTTGTTTATCAAAGCTGAAGGCCGAATTCAGAGTTCTGGGGAACGCTGTGTGCCGGTTGGTTTAAAAAGTTATTCTTTCTGTTCAGGGGAGAACATCATTTCAGACAGATGTGCAAAAAAACAGTCTACAGCTTCAGGTAAAAGTTCGAGCAAGTTTGAAAATGCTGCAACGGTGCAGTCGTGAGAATGATTGCTATCATCGATGTCAGGATCAGCAATGCTCACAGAAGGTCGTACTTGGGTGATGTTGCTCTCATTTCTCGCTTCACTCCCACCTAATCGTAGTGGTGAAGTTTCAACGAATGCCGTCATCAGGATTGGTAACCGCTGGGGACAACACGATGCATGAGCCGTTACAGGACTTAGCAAAGTATCAACATCCATTGGTACTGCTGATTGTAGTGTAAGACAGGTGTCCAACACGCATTCTTCTCCGCATAGCATACATCGAAGCACAGGTAAGATGCAGTTCTGCCATATAGGTCTGAATGCAAGAAACCAGGTCATATTCAGATCTCTTAGCCAGGCTAATCCAAGGACTTTAGTTATGCGGTCCCGATAGCGTATAGCTAGGATCGTTTCTTCCATCGTTGCTGGAGTCATGTCTGCATTTTGGCTTGTCATATCGGAGCAGAAGAGTCAAAAATAAAATTCCTGCTACGAGACCCAAAAGTAGTGGTAGGCCACCAAAGACCGAATGGACAAAATTGGGAAAGATGCCCAGGACTGCTTCGAAGGGTGTTAACAGTCCCAAAAAAATTGTCTTAAATACATGTGCGATACCACTGGCATCAGACATATTTAGGATTTGACTTAGCATTTCTACGAAATGCACGGGGCAATTAGTTGATAAAAGTGTGTGTATCTCTGCTGTTGTCCTTGCAACTTGAAGATCATACGTTTCTTTTGATGACGTTATAGGCACTTTTGTCTGTAAAAGAACAGACTTCATTCTGCTTAAAGTATCAATTCGTATAGAAGAGATATTCAAGGACGGCCAAATCGTCGCCTCTGTATCAGGAGGGCCGTTTGGATACAATGCTTGCATACAGCAAGTGACCATGGAACTAACGCTTACGAGATATGCTTTCACTGGCACCATGCCACAACAGCTGTGGTCCGTTATTAGAACGTAACTCCCGTTAGAAAGTTGTCTAAAGAATGGCTCTATTTGTGTTGCAGGTGTGCCGTGCTGGTGGCATGAAAGGTTATTTGAAGTCCCCTCACAGGCCCCATGCAAATTAATACCTTGGCACAGAAGTATACCGCTTATTGATCTTTTACAATTATTACCACTAAGAAATACACTCTTGTTTTTGTCACTATAACATGTGTGTGTATAAGGTAATTTCCATGATTACTTAATGTACCCTTTACCCAACCTTTCATACTGGCCTGCTGGTATATACTCTTGGCAATTTTTAAATTGGAAAGTTGTTATCGGAATTGTGATTATTCCGTGTATTATCCATTCAATGACAGGTCTTTCTGACATTGTAAATGGTAATCTCTCAAGTTTTTCAATGCTCAGAATCGTATAGTCTGCTCCTTTCTGTGCCAAACTGATTTGTTTATCAGTAAGGTTAAAGATAGAGAACAATGACGTTGTGTTGATTAGACGCCATGGCACATAGCCTGAACGCAGGTTTTGCAACGTCCAGCCTAGCTGTACAATAGAACGTAATTGGGACTGGCCATGTTGTAACATTAGCAAGTCCTGGTCTATTATATCAATAGCAGATGATACAATACTGTCCAGTGAATATAATCTGGAGGACAGAGTCATTAACCCATTGTCCACAACAGAAAGCGATTTTTCCAAATTAATAAGATCAATTTCTCGTATTTTCTCTGCTGTCTCAATTTGAGTCACTTTCCAAGCTTCGTTGTACGCAGCGTATATACTGGCCGCTATGAAATGTTTTGGACGCTGTTTGCGTGGTCCCATTACGAAATCGCGCAAGTCAAGCACCGTCTTTAAGTAAAGTCAAGTGTTGCTTAATTTCTGCCAGTGTGGATGTCTGTAGCCATTCAAGGCATAATTTTCCTACACTGTATGTTGTTACTATCCCTGGATGTTGTCTCTGGGAGTATCTAGGGTCAGGTCTGGTCATTTTTAACCCCTGTATTTTGTTCGGGAATCTATCTTGACAGTTATTTGTGTCTGTTGGCCAGATTAACCACTTTTTCCAATCAGGATGTGTTCTGTTTTGGTGTAAAAGTTGGGATACGTCTATCTCAATATCTGTGGTTGTATTATCAGGTATTGGCTTTGGAATAGACAGTTTGTTAAGGTCTTTAATCTTAGCTAGGCCAAGACAAGTAGTCTGTTGAATGGTGTCATTCAAGAACATTATTTGTTCTGGGATCATGCAGTGCGCGGAATAATGCTTCCAATCCTTGGACCTGTCATTCTTTTGTACCCCAGATGGTTTTTGTTTCAATGTTGTTCTTCCAGAAATCAAAACCAAATGTAATCATTTTTTCATAAAATGTTTCTGAATAAATCAATTTAGTATTTGTCAGCATAATTTTTGTCCCTGTTTTATCTAATAGTTTGTAATAAAATGCTTCTGCATCACTTGTGTTAAATCCTGCAAAATATGGAAATTTCTCATAAAATGTTTTCGAACTGCTTTTAGGTGGAGTAGCACAATGTTCCCATTGATTATATTTAAAAACATTTCTAGGTTGAGCAGATTTATGCAAATAGTGATATGCATAGTGGTTATAGCAATACATCTGTTCATAGTTCGATGAACTCTGTAAATAATCATGTTCTGTAAATTTTTCTGACATTACTAAATCTGACATCATATTATTTATACTTTCAAAGTCCCAATCATCAGAGAATGTATTTGGTTTTACAAAGTCACTTAATGAAACCTTAAACTGATGAGGATATTTCAGGATTTCGACCGGGCCATAGATTTCGTAATCCGTTTTGTCCCAAACTACCCCGCCGGGTATTGGAATGGCTGTGACATTCACTGATGATAGATCTCTTTTCTCGATGTGAGATGACTTGTGTGGCTTTAGAACTAAGTTGATGTTCTGACTTGCTGTGTCCATTGTACTGTACTTTCCCTCAATGAATATTCCCAAACAAAGTACCATGATGAGCCAAAGCAGGAGGAAAAGTACACCTAACACAATCCAAAATTCAATCCATGGAGAAATCAGATAGGTTTCTTTGAGTTGATGAAAGAGTTCTGTTGCTTTGTCTTTAAAAGTTTTTGTTTTTGCTGTTCTTTAGGTTCGCTTGGATCTTCAGAAAAGTTATCGAAATTGATGAAGTAGCCAGATGCATTTCTGTCAATTGTTGGAATTGCTTTTTCAAGTTTTCTTTCATTAGCATAGTCTGAGGCTACATCGTTGTAGACTGGTGTTTCTTGACGAACTGTTTCAATTTGGGTTTCAAGAGGCGCAAGTTCCATTGCATTGCTGCATAGTCCTTTTTTATTCACTGCAGGTTTATCAAATGTGATTAGTCTCTCAGTTTGAACCTCTTGGATTGTAGCAAATTTTGGTATTCTGCTATTTCTTGGGAGTCCACTGGGCCTACTACTTATTATTGGCCGCATGATTGTGGTTTTACCCGGTCGATGGATACAACTCGGTTCTCCTTTTTACCAGCAAGTGGCGGTAGTACAACTGATCTTGTTCCGCTGACTGCTAAGACAGGTACTGCTTTTCTGTAAGAAGGCCCAAATTCCTTCTTCACCGCGATCTTCTCTCTGACCAGATCCCCAATCTTTGGAATCCAGACAGGTCTTGCTGGGACAGGTGGTGTATCTTCAGTGGTTGTTGGCTGTTGTTTTAACTTTATGTTGTTCAGGGCTTTTCTTGTTTCATTTAAGTCCTGTAAAACAGCCAAACGATCTTTGATGTCAATTTTTTCTTATCTTCTACCACTGATGTTTGACTATCTAAATCTTGAATATACATTCTAGTTCCAAACAATAGTTCGTACGGGCTGAAACCTTTTAGAGAATTTCTTGGCAGATTGTTAAGACTACGTTGGACACTTGTTAAATGTTAGACCCACCCGTCACCCGAACCTAATACCTTTGCCGTTATAGATTGCTTTATGTCTCGTTTTTTTCTTTCCACAATCCTGTTTCCCTCAGGATGGAAGGGACAAGAGTAGTGCAATTCAATGCCCATGCTGGTCATGGCCTCCTTATAAGCTCGAGAGCTAAAAGCAGGACCCTGGTCAGAATGTAGCATGGCAATTGCGTATGTGCCGATAAAGACTCGCAAATCTTTTATAAGAGTTCTGGCGTCAGCCGAGCGCTGGGGCCACATTTTTAAGTGAATTCAGTCTTAATTTTTATGGGGACACATTTTTCCGACTGGATTTCTGCGATATAGATAGCCTGATGCTCTCTAATAGTGGTATCTGGGCTACAGGCTGGACTGGTTCGAAACTGCGATCTCTGTTGCAGTCCTTGCAATTCTTTGCAAAATAGTAGATATCTATGCTCATTCCCGGCCACCAGTACTCTGATTGTAGTTCCATCAGAGATTTCAGGATCTCTTGGTGCCTCAGACCCAACCCCATATGTGCTTCTTGTAGTAAGAAGATTTTCCGGTTCGTGTTTGGAATTACCCTATCCCCCACTCCAGGGATTCGAGCAAAAGGAACGGAGTTTGCGTCAATTACGTATGTATAATTGAGTGGATAGTTCACGGGTAGTGCTGCACAGTCGCTTTTTGAAGACGTTATTATCGCCAGCATGGTTTCCCTGTCTATGTATTTTTCTGAACGCTTTTTTGTGGCTACGGAAGCCCGTCGAGTTGCTTCCGATGTGGCTGTATTAGTAAATGAATTCCCTGCAACGTGATTGCCATCACGTTGATGAGTGTGTGTATCACGTGAGTCTTTTGTAGTTCTTTCTGTAAAAGAACTACTTGTTCCCAAAGCATTTTATGCTTGATTGTGGCACCCGTGTCATCTTTGTAATCATTTTAAACCCAGTTCTGCAAGTCATTATTGTAAGATTTTACGCAGAAATGCGAATCGCACGCTATTAGTGTCGGGAATTCACGATCGGCATTTTCAAGCGCCATCTTTAAAGATCTGATTTCAGCTCGCTGAGCCGAACAGTTTCTCAATGATTCAGTTTTTGTTATTTTTGGTCTGAATTTACCACAGCGCCTTTAACAATCGCGCATGCTGCATTATAGGATTTTTTATCCACATCGTAATGTTGTACAAATCTGTCTGTGCAGATTATACAAGAGTACTGTTGGAGAGGCAGAATTTCGATTGGCAGAGGATATTCTTCTTCATATTTCAAATCATTCAGTTTTTTTCATGTTCGGTACAGAATAGTATGTCACTTCTTCTGCAGCAAGAGAATTTTCCCACTGTATCCGTTTTGGATCTAGTGCCACTGTTTTTAGATTAACTGGGCCGAATAATGCCTCAAAGGCTGATTCTGCTGTGAAAACAGTTATTCCTTTACCTTGTGCTTGGGCTCTTTCTATTGCTACAGCCGTCTGAACTGCCTTTACAGTATTTTCTGTAAGACTGAATGTTTTTTCTGCTAGTGTGTACAAATATGATTTGTAAGCTTTTGGTACCATTTCTCCCTCATTAGAGGTCAGGTACGTGAATCCGTATCTTCCTGGGATGACTCGGATTACAAGGTTGCATGTATTGTCATGAGTTTCTAATTTTATTTTAGTTAACATGTTTGTTTGCAATGATCTAAAAATTTCTGTGTATTTCTGAGTCCAGTTGATTGGTTTAAAATCAGGTTTTATGAATTCGTAGAGAGGTTTAACCCTCTCTGCATAATTTAGAATGTAAGCTCTTCCGAAATTCAGGAAGCCTATTATCGATTGTAAATTCTTCAGCGTTTTTGGTGCTTGGAGTACAGCGCACTTCTCTAAGAAGTTGTCTACTAGGCTTTTGCCGTTACTTGATAATTTGTATCCTAAAAATAGGACAGTTAGATGGGCAATCCGGGACTTTTTAAAGTTGAATTTGTAACCCTCTGCAGCGAACCCAAGTATTATGGTGTTCACTCTTTTCAAGTGAGTATCCAGGTCATCATCTGTGAGATAGATGTCATCAACATAAGATAATGCTTCATCATCATACATTTGTAGTAACTCTGTTACTCTGGCTGAGAATAATCCTGGGCTATTCTTGAATCCATGAGGAAGTCGACAGAAATTTTTCTGTGACCCCATTATTGAGAAAGCGGTCAAATACCTGCTTTCTGGTGCGAAATTTTGACAAAAGAATCCATTAGAAATGTCTAATGTTGTTTTGTATTTTTTGCGAACTATGTTATTCATTAGTGCCGCACTGTGCAAATTTTGTACCGCAAATGTCTTGCAACATGAGTTAAGGTGTCTGTAGTCCAAGACTAGACAATATGAATCGTCTGGTTTGGAGACAGGAAACAAAGGATTGTTCATTTGAGAAGTGCACGTTTCAATTACCCCTTGGTATTCAAGTTGATCTAAGATCTCCCTGAAATGTTTTTTTAGCTTCTTGCTTAATTGGGTACTGTCTTTGTGCAGTTGGTTGACTTTTTAACTGGATTTTGGGAGGAGGAGAGTCCTCATCCCATCCTACATGATTTTTATATAATGCAGGTGCTTGAGCTACTGCCCATTTTCTTGCATATATGTATTTTCTGTGCATTGGAATATGATTTGAGAAGGCAGGCATAATCATTTCTTCGCCATTGGGGCACTCCCTGACAAACTCTGGTGGCCAGTCTTTCTCAGCTAATAGGATGTCATAGCCTTTTGAGAGGTTATCCCAAAACAGACCCCTTACCTTCCCAGTCTTATCTCCCTCTATACGAATGTTATTTCGTATATTTTATGAGGTTCGCTAACTCTGGTATCTGCAGTTTCCACCTGAATGTATTCATTCGTGTCCACTGTCTCCAGATGATTCATCAAGATCTTGCGAGCTATGGTCACTTCTGCTGCGCTGTCTAGCATTGTCTGTGCCCACTCTCCGTTTTTCAGCTGTGTCCTCAGTATCCTCGGCATGTTTGATTATTTTAATACTTGCTACCTTCTTTCTTGGAAACTGTAATTTTTTACTTTGAGCAGGTTCTTTGTCTTTGGACTTGACGTGCTCTTCCCTGTGTTCTGACCGTCCTCTTCTTTCCGATTTCTGCGAGGAAGTCTGAAAAGATCGAGAGGGACGTATATCAATATCTTGATATCTATCAGGCTTTTTCCAATCATCCCTATTTCTAAGGTTGTATCTTTTTTCAGAGGGCTCCCTTTGGGGGACTGGTGTTCTCGGTTCGGAGTCCTTTCCCTCCGCCGAGGAGACCTTCCTCTGGACTGGAATCTTTTTTCTTTGGGAGTGGATTGTTTATTTCCATCCCAGCTCTTTTTTGGAGTGTTTAGATTATTTTTAATAAATATCTTTTCAGGATTTTCAAGTAGTTGGGGTTTTACCGGTTTCCCACCCAAACTATCTCTACCTAGTTCTTCATAGGATTTTTCTATGATTCTGGCAAGTTCAATTGGTTGATCTGTTATATTTGTTTCTTTCAATTTTTGGTGGATCACCACAGATGCTGCTTCTCCTTTTATGTTGGCTAATAATATAGCCGAGACCTGCTTGAAGTCTTTCAGTAATTTCATACCAAGAGTTAAAGCAGGTTCTGGACAGTATTCATTTTGAATCTGTCTTAGTACATCTGGTATTACCGCCAGAGACGGAACACCATGTGTTTTTGTGTAGATGGAAGCAAAGACTGTGCCCCAAGTTTCACAGTCCTCCACATGTTGTGCAACCCCCATTGGAAGGCAGATAGTCAGAATTCTGTGTTTCTCACTAGGGGTAGTATTCGGGAATACTGCTTCTATTTGACTTATCTTTTGTGCTAGCCAGAATGGAATTTGTTCCCGTTTTGCGGGTGTTTTACCAAGACATGATTGTATGTTCTGTGGTGTAATTTTATTTGTGTTCCCCTGATGAGGGGTCAGCTGTGGAATGTTAATAGCTGGTTGGACTGTTGCAGTCCGCATTACATATTGGACTAACTGTCTGTGAATTTTAATTAGTAATTTTAGCTGGGCTAAAAGTTCTTTATCTGACATTTTTTTGATGTCTGGATGTGGTGTGTAGATGGCTAGAACCGGCCACGTTGCTCCTGGTCTACCTAGTGGACCGAGCCTGGTGATGTGATCATTATGTTTTAGGGCGCCTTTAAACCAGAGCAGGTGCTCTTGGTAATTTAGTGGAATTTTCACATCCTCGAAAGGAGTGCATTCTTCCGGGGGTTCCTCTACTTTGTAATAGTGGAACTCATGTGTTGTAGCGTTTGCCGCTGGAAAGTTTATCCATGAATAGAATACCTCTGTCTGCCGATATTCGTGTGCCTCTATCACGAAAATGACTGTACCACCTCGTGCTGTCAGTCCATTTTCTATAAGTTTTAGAGTTATAGTTTTTCTTATATTGACCGGAATGAGGATAGCATTCCGGTCATTCTGTAGGAGACTTGTGTCTTCCTCTATTAGTTGAGCTGCTATTCTAGCTGCCTCGCTATCGTCATCACTTTCCGGCATTTTTACATGCAGAAAGGTTTTGTTGCAGATCAAGTTTCAAGGAAACAAAAGATTAGGTGCACAATATTTTGGAACACTGTATCCTTCAACGTTGACTAAACCAAAAACTCTACATAGGAATCTCTTCCTACTAACTTCCGGCGGATTTTAACCTTTCACCCACTCCAGACGTCTATTGGAGTATTTACGGGAAAAGGGTCTGTGTGAAAAAGCACAACTGAGTTACCCTAACGTCTTGCGTTAGTTTTATCGCCTTACCAAACGTTGGGCGCCATGTAGTGTAGTTCCTATTTTCCCTATAGGCTCTGCGCATTGGAATAACATAAACAGCAGTGTAGACGTAGGACTGAGGTCTTCTAGGTCTCTACTGACTATGTTAGACTTAATTTAGGTTTGCGTTAGCTAGCTCAGAGGTCACTGGAAACTTTCTTGAATGAATAGGAAGGGATCAGCTTCCCTGGCTCAGACAAGAAGGGATTCAGCTTCCAACAACCGCATAAACATGACAACTTTGCTCCCTCAGAATAAGAGTAAATCTCTAGAGTCGTGTGAAAACAATAGACAGCTATTTCACTCAGTCAGATGTGCGTTCTTAGTTTCATCAGAGTGCAGAGAAGAGGGAGAGACGGGCGTTTTCAATAAAAGGTATTATTTATTGAGCAGTCTTCCTTCATGCAAGAGAAATGAATTGCCACAATTTCAATACTTAATATAAAGAAAAGTACGTACAGTAAAAGGAGTATTATGAAATAATACTGTAAAAGCATTGATATGGTTTCTTAGCCATAAGACACTTTAAAATGGATAAAATATATACATACATATATACATAGGCTAACGTGCTCAACTGGTGCTTCTAACATACGCCTACCCCGGTGTACCTGACCTAAGCCTAATACGTGGGAAGGAGTAAGTAAGTTTAAGTTAAGTAGGTTTTGCCAAGAATCTGATACAAGAATTCTCTCTAAGGGTTTAGTCAGCACTGTACCTTGGGAATAGAATGTAGGAGGTCTGGTATCTCTCTCTCATGACTCAATATCCCAGTCACCCGCAAGGGTAGGCTGGAAAGGCCGGAGCTGGATTTTCTCGGCAGGAGAAAAGACAGCGTCTTTCTCAGCGCGTCAAAGAGGAGGGGCAGCGTCCATGGGCTCTCGCATTAGCTGGGCTCTCGGCAAGTAGATTAGCTGCTCTGCTCCAAAACCACCACCGTGTGTTTGCTTAAGGCAACGTTGGGATATTTACACCTGAAAGGTGCCGAGTTTGACGTAAGGTTTGGACATAAGATGTCAATAAAGATGTCACTAAGAACTGTAAGTTCTTACAGTGCTTGCAGGAGTTCTATTACAAATCAAAACAAAGCAAGTGGGGATTTTCCAGTTTGCTGGAGGTTTGGTGTGTCGAAAGAACTCGTTGTGCTTTCTAGGCATCCAAGGAAGTAGCTTTTGCCGTGCCTTGGACTGCAAGGGCGATTTACTGAAATATGGTATGCCATTATAGGGATATTATTGATTATAGCCGTAAAGGGCATAAAATAGCAATATTGATTCGGGTTCCTAGATAAAACACATCACCTTGTCTGGGATTTTTAAGTAAGAAAACATCCCTAAAAGTAAAACTGCATGCAGAGGTCAAGTACACCACATCCAAAACATAATCTATTTGTTAACGATATCCCTGATCATTTGTATGGCTGTGCTAATGACTCACCTCAACTAAATGGAGAAAGGGTGCCTGCGTTGCTTTTCGCGGATGACACCATCTTAATATCCCAAACTAAGAAAGGCCTCCAGGCACTCCTGAACTCCTTTAGTATTTATTGTGTGAAGAAAGGATTAGAGATAAACGTTGACAAAACCAAGTGTATGGCATTGAATCCTTGTAAACCGGATAGAGGGACTCTGAATCTGAATGGTCAAATTTTAGAAACTGTTGATAACTTTTCCTACTTGGGGGTTGTACTTGACTCAAACCTGACATGGAAGGCCCAAATTGAGAAAAGTAAGGTGTCCTATGCCCATAATGTCAAGCCAGTTATCAGCAAACTTAATGCTAGTACAAGTAAGAGTGTGACTCCTGTGCTTGAACTTTTTAAATTTAAAATCCAATCTGCTGCCCTTCACGGGGCTGAGATATGGGGACCTTTGGCAAGGGATAGCTTCCATGGTCTGGATAATACATTTATGAGAACAATTGTAAGGGTACCCACTAGTACACTGTTGATCCCTCTTCAACTTGACCTGAATCTTAAAAGAACTGACAATCTTATAACCATTAGACCATTAATGTTCTGGATAAGGATATGGTCTACCCCAGAACTAACCGATTATAGGAAGGGCCTTCAAGAGATATTGGGTTTAGATTCCTTCCATTCCATTTTATGGTTCAGACACATTAAAAAATGGCTCTCAATTCTGGGCTTGCCCCAGCTGTGGGAGAATCCAGATAACTTACCACCATTCACCAAGTCTATGGTGAAACGAGCCTTCTGGTCCTATATAACTGACAGGTTAGTGAATGAAAACAGAACTGGGTCCTTATCCAAAGAATTCTTAACCTTCAAAGATGACCCTTCCTTTGAAATTTTCCTAGACGAAATAGAGCCTCCCCTTGCGAAGTCTCTATTTCTGAAATTCAGGTACGGGAATCTCATGCTGAATTCTAACATAGAACGTTGGTCTAAGAGAAAACTGGAATGTTCAAATGTTACACATGGGAAATGTTCTATGTGTTTAGATTCTTGTACGGAGGATGAGGTCCATATGCTGTTTATCTGTAAAGCATACTCAAAAGCGCGAAAAAGATGGATCAAACCCATGTGCACCCTCCTAGGAACAAGATCTTGTATTACGGCATATAGGATCATTAAAACCAATACTTTCCAGCCTATTGTATTTAGTATTAGTAGGTTTCTTTATTCTGTGTACATTGTTCGCAGGAAGTTTGGTCAGGTACTCTGAGCAGTAACCTTGTATATGCTTAGTTATCAGTTGCAAAAATGAAATGAAGCACTTGGTGTTTTTTAATGAGGATGTTTGAAATGAATTTTGTATTTTAAGAGATAATCTCCTTTTAAAAACTCTTTTTTAAAAAAAACAACAAGAAAAGATCTGTATGTGTATATTGTTATGATCCTATGTTCTATGTATGTATATATGTGTCTTTTATGGCCAAAGTGGCCGAAATAAAGAAATAAATAAATAAATAATCTATATATTTGAACGTAGGTATGTCAGATTACAATGCGGATGGCACAGTGCAAGTACACTTCAGAACAAAAATCTTTATAAGCAAATATAGCTAACTCAAATATTCTAAGGACATATCTTCCATATCAGCCACATTGCAGTCTGCGCTATGGCCTACCTAGTAGTCCCATAACATGTTTTCAAAAATGTACCAGTATCTGACTATCTTTTTTTAAATCTCTAGAAATATCAATGTACATTGCTAAATAAATACCTCAGGGCCTATATTATGAATGTGAAACATATGTTTAACTGCATTTGATAGTGCTACACATATATCTACTTTGTGAATAGCTTAGTGAGTATATAAGTACTTCCCTTGATCCATGAGTGGATGAGAGAGAGCCTCTATAATTTAAAAACGTATGTCACATGCATCATAGCTTGTATACTTTATATAGTACTTGGCATAACAGTGTTATATTTCATATCTCAATATGGATACCATTAAAAAACATATCTCCCCATGTATGTACATACATATCTACCCTGTAATTATCCAATACCACCACCAAAGAGTATGTAACACATAGCTATCAACTTTGAGAAATTCATAATTAAAATACAGCTGTAGTGCATACTTTCCACTTTCAAATATTGGAACAAATAAGGCTAAAACTCACAGAATTCCATTTTTTATAAGCAGCACATCAAATATACACATATAAAACTTTGACATCTTACACTACATTATTGCATATGAGTTTAACCATTACGGTGCACTCTTTTCTTCTACCACTCACAGAATACAGTAAGGATATATAGGTGCAATATCCACCTTCATGGAAACACATTCTAAACTAACTTGACAGACACCTAGTCTGCACCTAAGACAAACTATATCTTAGCTACCTATTAATAAATATATAAACATACTTACAATATGAATTATATATCCGCCTTTCTTTTTTAAAATACTTATATAGATTTCAAAATCTTTTATCACAGTATGGAATCATTATCTACCCTATTAATAATGTTTTTGCTTACAAAGAAATGTAATTCACCTACCAGAATATTGAGTTTGTTGGTAAAATCACTTTTTTCCTCTTATTAGATAGATACAATATTCTCGGGGTTTGTAAAAACGTAGCGCTAGTATTGCAAACCACTCTCATACAAAGAAACCATAAATGGCAACCTTCTGAACATTGCTTGGCCTGATACTGTAGAAGTCAGCTAATAAAAACATTCCTTTAGTATTTCATTGTTGTACCTGCATTTCTGAATGTTTACTGTCTGTTAACCCTTTCACTCCTTTTTAGAGGTAGCCTAAAATCGATGACTTTGTGTTCCACGTAATCATCGGAATACCTACTTTTCTTTATAGTTTTACATTTTTAACACCGTACTACATTTTTTACAAGGAACCTGAACCTCTTCAATTTGAAAAAAAGAATACCTGTTTTTTAACACCCTTCCCTCAATACACCCTCTGGAGATTCTCCATGGAAACCTACTAGAACCAGTAGAACACAAGTTCACCTTCTGGAAGGGCCATACTAGTTACAAAATGAACTACAGCAGGCGAGCTTTACAGCACATACTGTAAAGCATATCAAACTCTATTACATTTTTTTCTATTTACTAGACCCAATCAAACATATATTTACGAATCATTTCCAAATGCTACTTACTTTTTTCACCTGTATATTCCCTCCACCCAATCAAATATTCATTTTTTTTCAAACCAACAGCACACATGCATTTTCACTGTTCTTCATTGTACCAACTGTGATATTGAGCTGTAGACCTGTCTTGTATGCTATTCCTCCTGTCTAAAAAATGCTTAGAGTGTGGATTGGGGACAACAGCTATGCTATGTCTATTGAGCTAAAGAGGCTGAACAAAAGAGAGGCATTGACAGGAACTGGGTTTGCCAAATGTGGAGATTAGTTGGTTTGGCCAGAGAGGGTTAACGTTTCATCAGTTGCTGCCTTTGGTTAAAACCATTGTGGTTTGCAGAGCTCCTTACCTCATGATTTTGCACTGTGGTGGCAATGACATAGGCACATAGATTGGGTTAGGGCTAGAAATCCTAATGAAGGATACTTTTGCAGATCTGATGTCGCTTTTCCCTCACACTCTCTGGATGTACTTTAATATATGCCAAACACAGAAATGGAAGTGGCATCATCATTTCTGTCCACAGATTGACAAAGCCAGGAAACATGTTAATAAAACAGTTTCTGCTTCCCTCAGAGACCATAACATGTGTTCTATTTAAAATAAGTGTCAATGCGTGTTTCCTGTGTCACAAGATTCACATTCACATCCGCACTCTCTTTGTTTTCATATATAGGTGAATGAGTTGTTTAATAAACTTCTTTACCCAGTTGTTTGTCTGTTCATTTCATTTAATTCTCATGAAATTTTCAGTTTTCATTTTTCATTTTTCTTATTACTTCAGTAATTCAATGATTATCATCAATTCATACATTGCCCGATGCATTTCGAGCTACACAGCTCTTCCTCAGGGGACTTTATATCTGAAACAAATACATTCCTTTACTAATGGTGTACCGGACTTGTTTAAGACAAGCAATTCATATCAATAGTCAAACGCTCAAACAATTAATTCAAGTGATCAAGTTGCAAATAAAATCGCGTTCCTCACGTTCCCCGGCGTGCAATACCTTGAACTAGTGTGTCACCTTATGTCCCAGTATTTAAAAAAATTGGTGCGTGTTCGTATAAAGAAACTTCCATGTAACTGACCTGTACCCTTGTGGTTTGTAACCTGGTCTGTGTGCTGTAACAAAAGATTAACAGGCTTGTAATCTAGCTGGAATGAATTCATTAAGTGAAATTGCAGGCGTGTTTCTCCCACCCCTGGGGGGTTCTATCATTCTCTTACCGTATGCGTAGTTCGTATGGTTTCCCAGTGATAGCCCGTCGGCGTGCGTCGCTCTTTCTACGCGATGTCTATGATTTTTATGCCGGTCACGTGGGACGGGTAAAATTGCTTTGTTGACTTCCGCGGCGTGTAACGTAATGCGCCGACGCATTACGTTACACGCCGCGGAAGTCAACAAAGCAATTTTACCCGTCCCACGTGACCGGCATAAAAATCATAGACATCGCGTAGAAAGAGCGACGTACGCCGACGGGCTATCACTGGGAAACCATACGAACTACGCATACGGTAAGAGAAGGATAGAACCCCCCAGGGGTGGGAGAAACACGCCTGCAATTTCACTTAATGAATTCATTCCAGCTAGATTACAAGCCTGTTAATCTTTTGTTACAGCACACAGACCAGGTTACAAACCACAAGGGTACAGGTCAGTTACATGGAAGTTTCTTTATACGAACACGCACCAATTTTTTTAAATACTGGGACATAAGGTGACACACTAGTTCAAGGTATTGCACGCCGGGGAACGTGAGGAACGCGATTTTATTTGCAACTTGATCACTTGAATTAATTGTTTGAGCGTTTGACTATTGATATGAATTGCTTGTCTTAAACAAGTCCGGTACACCATTAGTAAAGGAATGTATTTGTTTCAGATATAAAGTCCCCTGAGGAAGAGCTGTGTAGCTCAAAATGCATCGGGCAATGTATGAATTGATGATAATCATTGAATTACTGAAGTAATAAGAAAAATGAAAACTGAAAATTTCATGAGAATTAAATGAAATGAACAGACAAACAACTGGGTAAAGAAGTTTATTAAACAACTCATTCACCTATATATGAAAACAAAGAGAGTGCGGATGTGAATGTGAATCTTGTGACCCAAGAAACACGCATTGACACTTATATTTTGACCCTGAGACTCAGAAGGGTACTCACATCACGCACCAACTACACTCCAGAAATCTGGTTAGAAAAAGTACACCGTCAAAAAACCAATCGAGTGCGGAGTCAAAGTTCCATTTGGTCGTAACAGTTCTATTTAAAATACCAATCTACTTTTTGCATGCATGGAATGTATAGTAGTGATGAAGTTCACTTTACAGACGAAGGGGACAGGGTGTTTCCAAGCAACCTGAAACTCTGCATACAGTCTTATCTGTAGCTGTCTTATGCTCACTCTCAACACAGTGGCTCTAGTCAGAGCCACCCAAGAGCCCAGAAATGTGTTATGTTCTTGTTTTCATCCTTGATGACGTCACGATGATCACGTCACGAAATCACAAAACAAAAACAGACATTCAACGACCACCACCATAAAAAATTGTAACTTAAAAAATGTGTTTTAACTTTTACAATACACACATTACTAAATACATCACTGCTTAAAAAAAGTTTGTACACATATTTTTCTAGTCATTAATAAAAACTGTTTTGGAACCCTACTTCCTGTCTTCGTGATGGTGCAGAGACTTACTATAACTCTGGTAACTATGTACTGGCGACTTCCAGTAGGATATATTTATATACTGTTGGTGGTCACCAGTAGGTAGTTATAGTTAGGACCTAGTTTCCATGGAAAGAGTGTTTATTCATTTGCCAATAACTTTGGTGCAGTTAACAAATCTACACTAAATGTTCAGAACTGATATGATGCTCACTTCAACTGCTGTCTTGAAAGTTTCAAGGTAGGGCCGAGAACCAGGGGGTGCTAAAAAGTGCATTTTCCCCCATGTTAGTTCTCATAGAATCTTTAGACACGGCTACAGCCTGAACTGCTGAACGGAATTACACCACATTTGACAGGAAGGTAGATGTTGGTTCAGGGATGTGCCTTTTTGTTATTTGGTGTAAATCAGTTTTGTAGTTTTTGAGAAATTCATCAAAATTCAAATTTAGATATATAGGGATGCAGAGGGTTTGTGACTCAAATGCACAGTTACGCGAAGCCATGCGACAGAAGGAGTGCTGTAATTGGCTGCCCGCAAGCTATGTAAACTGTTGCAGCCACCATTTCATGAAGCGGAGCCGGTCCTGGTGGATGGATAGAGAGAGGTAAAAGAATAGTAGGGGGTCAGGATAAGAGGATCCTGACTCCATTGGTATATTATAGTACAGGTTAGTGGATTAATTATGAGTTGAGAAAGTCAATTATATTAATTTTGTTTATCCACAAGGATGAAGTTGTGACCCTGTCACAGTGCTCAATGCGTCCCTCGTGCAACTTTGCAATGGAAGCGCAAACCACACAGAATAACACCGCCATTTTACATGTTTTTGCGTTTTCTAAAAATGTTTTCGTGTTTTTTTTTAGTTTATCACAAATTACAACAAAAAGTCCTTTTAACAAACTAGGACCCAAAAACAATAATGATACTTCACCATTCAAAGAAAATTACCAGCTATGTGCATTAATAGTGTTGATGAGTATAGCTATGCAGTGTTCACCAACACTCAAAGAACAGTTTCACTGAGGACAGTAGATGCCAGCTTTGGCAAACTTAGCAATTGTTGTTGGAACTTGTGGGAATTGAATATCAGAAGATGTTCTAGCACCATCCCCAGAAGTTGCTTGCTGCTTCTTCAATCTTTCCATCTCTGCAAATGCCAGACAAGGTCTATGAATGGTCTTCAAATATTTGTGCAAACTAGATATACTGCAGCTGTATTTTTTCTGACCCTCATGGCAGGAACTTTTTGCATATTTTGCATGTCACCTTTCATGCAGCTACTGTTTTCCCCCCTCACAAATTTTTAAAAACTCCCAGACAATACTTTCTGGTATTTTCTTCCTTTGTTGTTCTTCCTCTTGCAGAAGTCTTCCCCCTCTAAATTTTCCTCTGCTATTTTTTCAAATTTGAAATTTCCCCCAAAAAATACCAAGCCAAATTCAATCTGGTCTCTCCCTATAGTGAACTCTGTAATTTCAGACCACACCAAAAATATGAAGGTAAGAGATAAAACTTCCTTTAATCATCACAGAAAGGTGTTTAACCAATGAAGTTTTTTTTTTGGTGTCAGATAGGTATCGTGTATGGTACTCAACTGTCGCTTTGGAAGCATAACTTCGTAAAATGTATGAAAACAGCATTCTAAATTGCTTGAAACTGCAAGTACACTTCTTTCTATTTTGAATAAGTGAATATATTTACTTATATTGTATTTTTACACTGCCTAAACAAATAACTCTTAGAATTGATCCACCCTAAAATAGACTCCGAGGTCGAATATCCAATGCAGCACTGGAAATATGTGCTGGGACTGTGCAGGACGGTGTTATTTATTTATTTATTTAAAACATTTATAGAGCGCAGCTGTCGCCTGGCAGGCATCCTGGCGCTAGGGTGGCTACTCCTAAAATAGAAATAGTGGAAGATTGTTTAGTAGTGACGGAGGGACTCTAGGGAAAAAGCCAAGTCTTTATTAGTTTTCGAAAAGGCAGGAGCTGTGGAGTATGGCGGATGTCGGCGGGCAGACTGTTCCAGAGCTTTGCAGCCGCCACTCGGAATGATCTTCCCCCGATCCTAGCTCTCTTAAATCTGGGTACTGTTACAAGTCGAGCGGTGGCGGATCGAAGAGCTCTGGTTGGTGTATACCAGGTGAACATCCGTTGTAAAGGGATAGGTCCTAGCCCATGTAATGCCTTAAAGACCAAGCAAAGAGACTTGAAGGCAATACGTTGCTTCAAGGGAAGCCAGTGCAGCTCGGCTAGAGCAGCCTTGGTTGAGGATCTTCTGGACCATCCAAGGGCCAGTTTGGCTGCTGCTGATTGGACACGATGGAGTCGGTCCAGTAGTACCAAGGGAGAGTCAAGCAGGAGAGCATTACAATAGTCAATGCGACTAAGAATGGTACACCTGACTATCTGCGCTCTAGCGGATAGTGGAAGTAGTGGCAGGATTTTGCGTAGTGATCGCATAAGGGCAGAGCAGGTGGCAACTGTTCTCGAAACCTGTGTTTCCATGCTCAGCTTGTTATTAAGCATGACGCCCAAATTCCGAACACTGGCCACAGGTGACGGATTGTCCGAGTTTTCTGGAAGCCAGAAACCAGCAGGCAAAGGGCGAGGTATGCGGCTGGCTGGGCAAAACAGAACCTCGGTTTTAGAGGAGTTAAATTGGAGGAAATTATGGTGTAACCAGCCAGCAGTATCTCTCAGGCAGTCGTGGAATGCTTCTAAAGTAATGGAGTCTTCACCCTCCCAGGAAAAAATAAGCTGGGTGTCGTCTGCGTAGTTTACTGTGGTAATGTTGTGTGATTTAATGAGAAAGACCAGTGGTAGTAAATAAACATTAAAGAGAATCGGGCTGATAGAAGAACCCTGGGGTACACCGTGAGGGACTGGGGAGAAGGCAGATTGATAAGGGGGGAGGGATACAGCCTGTTTCCTGTCGCTGAGAAAAGAGTGGAACCAAATCAGGGCTGAGCCATCAACCCCAGCCGCTCTCAGCCTCTCTAGCAGGATCACGTGGTTGACCGTGTCGAATGCGGCAGACAGGTCCAACAGGATCAAGTCCACCGCCTGGCCCCTGTCTGCACGCACTCGAAGTTCTTCCATGGCCGTAAGTACAGCTGTTTCGGTGCCATGGACTGGACGAAATCCAAATTGGAAATCGTCCAGAACGTGATTCTGCTCGAGGTGAGATGACAGGCAGGTGCTGACCCATCGCTCCACCACTTTCGCTGGAAAGGGCAGAAGCGATATGGGGCGAAAATTGGAGAGGCATTCTGGATTCAGGGATGGTTTTTTCAGAAGCGGGGTGATCAACGCTTGCTTCCAGGGGTTTGGAACCACTCCACTGCGGAGAGATTGATTACAAATCCTCCGCAGCGTGTGGAATAGCTCGTGCCCGTAAGCCTTCCAGATTTTTGGGGGCAGTGGGTCAAGGGGGGACCCAGAGGTAATGCTCAGTGCCAGTCTTTCAAAATCTGCTTCGGGAATCTGGGGGAGGGCCAGGAGACTTTCCCTGGGCAGACCGACTGGCCTGGCGGTGTAATTTGTGGGGCAGGTTGCATGAGAGGTCGGTGGGTATTGGGATTGAGAAGATCCCAGGTTGTTAATGATTCTCGTGATTTTATCCAGAAAGAACTCCGCGAGATTATCACAGAGCGTCTGGGATGGGGGAATAGTTTTCTTCGTACAGTCTGGATGTATGAGATTCTCTAAGATCTGAAAAATGTTTTTTGAGCTGTTAGCTGCATTGACAATTGAGGAGCAATAGTAGGTCGATTTGCTCACTCTAATGGCCGCTTTATATTCAATAAGTTTGTTTTTCCAAAGGGTTTTATTAATGTCACAGTAGCCGTGTCTCCACTTCCTCTCGGCCTGCTTACAGGCTGACTTGAGGGTTTTCAGAGAATCAGTAAACCAGGGAGCGGATCCTCGCCCTTTAAGAATGCCGCGTTTTAAAGGGACGATGGAATCCGTGATAGAAGTTATCCTGCTACTGAAGGTTCTGTAGTTGTTTTCCACCGAGCTAGTGGGGGAGACACTGTCATCTATATTGAAAACAGGGGTAGCAGAACCGAGCTTTCCTAGAGCTTTCCAGTTCCGGTATGTAAATTCAGCTGGACGACAGTTTTCAAGCTTGTTAACGGTGGTACTGGTGATGTATATTTTAATGAGTGAGTGATCTGTCCAGCTCATAGGCAGAATGTTGCCCACTTGTGTTAGGCCTGCACTCGAGAAAATGAGGTCTAGTCGATTGCCTGCAGAGTGGGTTGGTTGCTGGATTAGTTGGTGGAGCCCCACACTATCACAGGAAACCAAAAGGTTATTTAGTGCTGTGTCAAGGTTACCATTAAGCCAGAGGTTAAAATCTCCCACAATAATTAATTTGTTATGGGAGGTAGCCATGTTTGTAAAAATTGTAAGTAGTGCTTGTTGTTGCGAAAGGGAGAAAGCTCCTGGGGGCCGATAGCAAATTATGGCCGTGAAAATATCTCCCAAGTGGGAGTTTATGGCCAAACCAAAGAGCTCGACCCCCGGCACTGGGTCTATGTCTATAGTGTCAACAGTCCAGGAGGCACGGAATATAATACCAACTCCGCCCCCACGGCCTTTAGGTCTAGGGAGGTGCAGGATATTGAAGTTGAGTGGACAGGCGGATGCAAGATCAATATTACAATCGGCCTGTGTCCAAGTCTCGGTTAGAAACAGGACGTCAAGGTAGTGTGATTCTATAAGGAGGCTAATCTCCGTCGCGTGCTTAGGTAGTGATCGGACGTTCAATAGGCCTCCTGAGATCAGGCCCCTATGGGAGAAGTCCGTTAGGGGAAACGCAGTGTCCTCAAAGGAGAGCTTACCTTCCGGTGCAGAACCTTGTAATTCTAGCAGTGTGTCTCGGGTATAGCGTGAGGACTGCGAATCGATTAGGCCATGGGAGGAGGCGCTGGTCGCGGTCTCGACGCGGACGAGCGCAGACGAGCTTGCCTTTAGCGCGCCTTCGGCGCGCAACCAGCGCGCCAGCTGCGCTCGTCCGCTGCGCCTCCGATGATGACACATGGCTTATAGTGGCGGCTGATGACGTTGGAGGGGGCGTTGTCAACAAATGTGGGCGTGGCTACACTCTCCCTCGGCGTGCCAATGGCGCCCAGAAAGCAGCGTTGTGGGGGACAGGCAGTGTCAGCTAGTTGTCAGCTGCACTGCGGAGTCAGGGTGAGTGCAAGTAGAGCAAGTGCAAATTTCAGTTTGTTTAAAATACAGCAATACACAAAATATTAAAATGAAGCTCAGAACAAAACTCCCGGCTTTCCGGATCAGGAGTAGCACAATAGTGAAGCGCCGCTAGTTTTCAGCGCGCTTTATGCGATGCGATAGCGGGGGGCGTGGCCAACAAATGTGGGCGTGGCTACACTCTCCCTCGGCGTGCCAATGGCGCCCAGAAAGCAGCGTTGTGGGGGACAGGCAGTGTCAGCTAGTTGTCAGCTGCACTGCGGAGTCAGGGTGAGTGCAAGTAGAGCAAGTGCAAATTTCAGTTTGTTTAAAATACAGCAATACACAAAATATTAAAATGAAGCTCAGAACAAAACTCCCGGCTTTCCGCCTCAGGAGTAGCACAATAGTGAAGCGCCGCTAGTTTTCAGCGCGCTTTATGCGATGCGATAGCGGGGGGCGTGGCCAACAAATGTGGGCGTGGCTACACTCTCCCTCGGCGTGCCAATGGCGCCCAGAAAGCAGCGTTGTGGGGGACAGGCAGTGTCAGCTAGTTGTCAGCTGCACTGCGGAGTCAGGGTGAGTGCAAGTAGAGCAAGTGCAAATTTCAGTTTGTTTAAAATACAGCAATACACAAAATATTAAAATGAAGCTCAGAACAAAACTCCCGGCTTTCCGCCTCAGGAGTAGCACAATAGTGAAGCGCCGCTAGTTTTCAGCGCGCTTTATGCGATGCGATAGCGGGGGGCGTGGCCAACAAATGTGGGCGTGGCTACACTCTCCCTCGGCGTGCCAATGGCGCCCAGAAAGCAGCGTTGTGGGGGACAGGCAGTGTCAGCTAGTTGTCAGCTGCACTGCGGAGTCAGGGTGAGTGCAAGTAGAGCAAGTGCAAATTTCAGTTTGTTTAAAATACAGCAATACACAAAATATTAAAATGAAGCTCAGAACAAAACTCCCGGCTTTCCGCCTCAGGAGTAGCACAATAGTGAAGCGCCGCTAGTTTTCAGCGCGCTTTATGCGATGCGATAGCGGGGGGCGTGGCCAACAAATGTGGGCGTGGCTACACTCTCCCTCGGCGTGCCAATGGCGCCCAGAAAGCAGCGTTGTGGGGGACAGGCAGTGTCAGCTAGTTGTCAGCTGCACTGCGGAGTCAGGGTGAGTGCAAGTAGAGCAAGTGCAAATTTCAGTTTGTTTAAAATACAGCAATACACAAAATATTAAAATGAATCTCAGAACAAAACTCCCGGCTTTCCGCCTCAGGTGTTGCATCTTTAGCAATATTGTACGTTTTTATATATATCTTTTAATACTAGAAAACCGGCGCTAGAGTTCTGTACCCAGCATCCTGACAGGTGCGCAAATTCTGAAAAATATTCTACAGTGCTATAAACATTATATTGACTTCATAAAACAATTTTTTACCTGACTATATTAGTATTCCTCTGTTCTCTAAGTAAATACTACAAGGCTCTGTATGTATATATATATATATTATATAATATTTTGTCTACACTGCATGGAGTCGCGCACCCGTTGGGAAGGGTCGCATCCGGTACGTGACTTCTACATTTGTTTTTAAAAAATATAAAAGAGTTTAACTATACATAACTTATAACACACTGTTTTTAAAAACATACAGAAAACTTACAACTATGCAGGCAATTACACATATATACACACAGAAAAACTTCCATTCAAGCTTGCAACCATATATATATACACACACATACTAATACTTGCACTTACACCGTAATCCATACAATTATTAAAAAAACAATTTCATGACTTACTACTTAGAAAATATTATTAAAAATAAAGATATATAATTTATCTCTACTAAGAACAAAAAAAACACAACTTTTACTCACCATTATCATTATAAAAGTTATAGAAATGTGCTTAATGCAGAGGTAATATGGATGTTATATTGAGGAAATACATTTAAAAAAGCATGGAATTTCTGGGGAAAAACCTCATGGTATAGAGATGTTATAGTTTGGAATTAGCATTTAAAAAACATTAGATATTCACAGAAAAAACAAAGATTACAGTGACGTTATAGTTAGGAATTAGCATTTAAAAAGCCTTACAAATTAATTGAAAAAAACAAAGGTTACATGGATGTTATAGCTAGGAAATGGAATTTAGAAAAACTTAGAAATTCACTGAAAAAAACAATGGTTACAGGGACGATATAGTTAGGCTCATGAATACTCATACAAAACCACTGGAATTCAGCAGTTATACTTACCTCAGCTAACTACAACTTATGCCCCAGCAATGCACTGCTTATAACCTCACATAATACATCACTCATGACATGGTCAGTGACATCACTAAATACATCACTCATGACATCTAAATGACATCACTCATGACATCACTCATGACACTCATGACATCATCCACACAATCAGACACAGATCGAATAACAAACCATACAACATCTTATACAACCAGTCCCACTGTCATGCAACCACTGACATACCATTGACACAACCATACAAACACTCGCACACCTTCTCAGTGATCCATACAGCCACTCACACATCAACTGAACCACACAACCACTAATGCAACTACTAGCTCGCATATAGAGCCACTTATGCACATATTGACTAACCTTTATAGCCACTCACACAGCCACTGATACACGCATACAGATACTTACACACCCACATATACACCCACACAGCCATTCACACACTGAATCACTCATCTATATAGCTATTAACACACCTACTCACTCCCCCATATAGTGACTCACATAACTACTCACTCACCCATACTGTTTCTCACACACCCACTCATCTTCTCAATGAGACACACACTCTTTCATAAAAGCTCTCACTCTCACTTACCCATACAGTCACTCACATACCTATTCACTCACCCATAATACAACTCACACACCCATGCACCCACCTACACAACTATTCATGCACTCATATAGCCACTCCTATACTCTCTCACTCACCCATGTACCCACTTATATACCTCCTCAATCACTCATTCAGCCTCTCATTCAACATTTACAGCCTGTGACACAACCACACACTCACCCATACAGCCAGTCACCCTTTCTTTCACCAATACAGTAACTTACACGGCCACTCACTCACACATACAGATAGTCACACAGCCACTCATACACCCACTAACTCAACCACTCACTCATCCATACAAAAACTCACAAACACACTCCATCATGTATGGAGTCTCTCACATACCTATAGACTCTTCTATACAACACTTACACACCCAGTCACCTACCCATACAGGAATCCCTACAGCCATTTTCCTTAGTATATATGTTTAAGATACAATAACTTTCAAAAACCACTCACAATCACTGGATAATATTACACACCCACTCACACCCCATATAATTTCTTGTATACCCACTCAGACATTCATACAATTCCTCACATACATATTCGCAAACCTATACTACTACTCACACACCCACTTACTTCTGTATAGAACCACTCACACATCCGCTGACTCACCAATTCAATCACTCACACACCATCTCACTCACCAACACAGCAACTCACAAACCCGCTAATACTGCGATATAGCCACACAAGGCTATACACCAAAAGAAACATAGTCACACTGATAATCACATAATATGTGTTTGAAATGGGATCACCCAATAAAAATGCATCTAGTATGCTATTTTTAATTTTGTAGTAAGTTAATACATTTTAACCCCCATAAACTCTTAAAAATACTATAATTTGAGATATCATTAGTGATGTCACTGACCATGTCATGAGTGATGCAATATGTGAGGTTATAAGTAGTGCATTGTGGGGTAAATTTCACTGGATTTATGTGAGTGAAATCTGAGCCTAACTATAACGTCCCTGTAACCTTTGTTTTTTTAGTAAAAAAAACCATACATACACAACAAGCCATTTGGACATTTTAATCACGGCAGCTGCTGTGTTTGTTTTCAGCATGGTGCCATTAACCCCTTGCATGCTGATGACGGCCCCCAGCCGTCATTCACTACGGTGCTCGTGTGCTGATGACGGCTGGGGGCCGTCATAAACCCGCCCACTCGTGATTTTGAGGCACAGGCGCTTAATCGCGGCCGCATGGAAGGGGTTATAGAAGTCTTTAAACACGCAATGTGAGGCTTTCCAATTGTTGGGTTTTGCATATAAATATATTTAGTGGCCTGCCTCGGTCACGGGAAGCTCCATCGCTACCTGAGCGAGTTCGGAGCACCGATGTAAGTGAGTGGTGCTTATGGAGATGTGTGTGACATTTGACACTGTTACAGACAGCTGAATACTTGCACGGAAAGCTGCCTGGGATCCTACTAAAGGTAAACAACAACTGAGGAACGTTATGAGAGGCACCCACAAAAGGTTGACAATAGTGGACTCCAACTACCAAAATTCACTCAAACCACTCCCACAGTGGTAAGATTTCAAAAAACGCAGGAAGTGTAGTGATACTCTTGGCCTCTGTGTTCCCTTTGTGCCGAGCCAGTGAGAAAGGGAAATTCTCCCAGAAACGCGTCTGGCACAACAAGGCATTTGGACATTTTAATCACGGGAGCTGCTGTTTGTTAACAGCATGGTGCCATTAAAGAAGTCTTCAAACATGCAACCTGAGGCTTTCCAATTGTTAGGTTTTGCATATGGATATATATATATATATATATTACCTCGCAACTTGCCTCCTCGCAGGGGGAGCACTCAGGAGCTGGTGCCATCGCCGGGATCAAGGCAGTATCCCGTGTCAAAATCTCCAACACAAGTTTCAAAATTGATGGCACTCCACTCGGGGAAATTTTCAAGGGTTTTTATTCAACAACTGTGATCGCCTACGCATTTCGAACGTAGCGTTCTTGATCACGGCAAGTTATCAGACAATTGGTCCCTTTTCCCTTTCTGCATTATATACACATATTGCACACATTGCATTCTGGGCATTGTAGTTAAATTAGTTCCATTTAACATACAGGCATTTCTACATTTCTTTCATATGTCATTTAATGCGCTGCTATTTAACCATATATGTTTGGCTATTAGTATATAATGATGAGCGTTCAACGGACTGAGTGCCTTGATTGCGCTATGCAAGTGTTATATTTGTATTATAATTGTGTGTGGGTGAGATAAATCTGCTGCTTTCAGTTTTGTGTGGCAATGCGGTGTTTAGGGCTCCTTGTGCGGCTATGTGTTGACTAGCTGTGTTTGGATGTTTGTTATAGTACAGTATTCGTTAACTATGTTATTGTACTGCACAAAAAGGGGGAGGGCTCTGTGATTCCTGGGCTGAGTGCCCTTGCCACCGCAATGGGATACCACAAGTAACTGGAAGTATGCATAACTGTGTGTGCTCAATGTTAGTGCTAACAGTGGATATTTACAATCACGATTCAAGTTCTCAATAGTCCAAAACAGTTTAAGTGGTCTCTGTTCTTTTGTGTTTATAGATGTACATATATTTCCAATCACGATTCAAGTTCTCAATAGTCCAAAACAGTTTTAGTACACACTGTTCTTTTGTGCTTATAGATGTACATGTAGTTCAGCATCTGTATTCAGTCCCAGGGGCTGTATAGTTTTAAATCTCATGATTAGTTTGGACTCAAGCCGTCTCAGTTTTAGTTTCCTGTCCCCACCACGTTCGTGTGGAGGTATCGCGGCTAGTCCTGAGTATGACATGTTGAGCCATGTATAGCCCGAGTGGCTTGTCAGGTGTTTTGCCATGGCATAGGATAAGTCTTTTTTCTGTATGGCACGTGTGTGTTCAAGAATACGTATTTTTAAGGGGCAGGTCGTGCTCCCAATATCTCTTTTGCCACAGTTGCATTGAAGTAAGTATACTACGAATGGTGTTTCACACGTTATTGTTTGCTTGACTTCGAAGTTCTTCCCAGACGGATCAGATATGTTTTTCAGGTTTTTGCCGATTTTACAGGCCTTACATATTAGGCATCTGGTAAATCCTCCTTGTTTTGTATCTAACCAAGAAGGGTTTTTTCTAAGTTCAAAATGGCTGTGTACCAGATGATCTGATAAATTAGGCGCTCTTTTATAGGAAATTGACGGTCGTTCTCCTATATCATTTCCAATGTCAATATCCTTTTTTAGTACATGCCAGTACTTAGTCATTACTTTTTGTATTTTATAGCTTTCCTTCGTGTATCGGATTATCATTCTGGGATGTTCCTCTGTTGTTGTTTCCTCCATCGTACTAGTGCTTTGAATCATTTGTTCATTAGTGCTTTTCCTTTTGCCAAGTAAAGTTTTTTTAGGTATTAGCATTTCATCTCTGTTCCTAGCTCTAGCAGCTTTTTCTCCTCTGATTATGTCTGTATTCTTATATCCTCTCTGTTGGAATCAGATTTTGGTGTCATCAAATTTCCGTTCCATTTCATTCTCTTCAGAGCAATTTCTCTTCATCCTTAGTAGCTCCCCATATGGTATACTTACAAAACTGAAAGCAGCAGATTTATCTCACCTACACACAATTATAATACAAATACAACACTAGCATAGCGCAATCAAGGCACTCAGTCCGTTGAACACTCATCATTATATAATAATAGCCAAACATATATGGTTAAATAGCAGCGCATTAAATGACATATGAAAGAAATGTAGAAATGCCTGTATGTTAAATAGAACTAATTTAACTACAATGCCCAGAATGCAATGTGTGCAATATGTGTATATAATGCAGAAAGGGAAAGGGACCAATTGTCTGATAACTTGCCGTGATCAAGAACGCTACGTTCAAAACGCGTAGGCGATCACAGTTGTTGAATAAAAACCCATGAAAATTTCCCCGAGTGGAGTGCCATCAATTTTGAAACTTGTGTTGGAGATATATATATATATATATATATATATATATATATATATATATATATATATATATATATAACCTACTGGCGGTCGCCAGTAGGTAGTTATAGTTAGGATTTTTTTCAATGTTAAATCTCAAAATTCTATTTGGAATAACTTTGGCGCCGGTTGACGAATCTGCCTGAAAATTTCCTGAAAATGGCCTCGCGGCGCCCCGGTCCTTCCCTGAAAGTTTAGGGGGGATATGTCAAGCGGGGACCGAGATAAAAGGGGGGTCCCAAAACGCGTTTTCTCCATGTTAATTTCCATAGGGCGGTCGATTTCACTTTTAGCCCGAACGGCTGAATGGATTTACACCAAACTTGGCAAAATTGTAGGGACTGGTAGCTCGATGTGCCTTTGCTATGTCTCAAGATATGTGCTCCAGTGGATTTTGAGTAATTTAGGTTCAAAAAAATATATATATCTATAGCCGCGCCCCGGTACGCGCACCGGGGAGCGCACCGGGCGCGCCACGCGACTTGCGTACGGAAAGCTGATTGGCTCTCGGGTGTCTGTAAACATTCTAAACAGTCCGGAGCGGCCGCCATCTTGTGTCTCGGTAGGATCGAGACACAAGAGGTGGCTAAAACAAAGGGGGAATTGACCATAATGGGGCAGAGTAGACCCCCCCTTGACCCCCTAGGTTTGATGTGGGGGCCATAAAAGGGCCCTGCGGGGCAAAACATTTTTTTTTATTTTTTTCGATTTTCGCGGGGGGAGCGCCCGGTACGTGCACCGGGGAGCGTACCGGGGAGCGTACCATGGAGAAAAAGAATGACAGTTTTAAAAAAAAGTAGCTGTTTAAAAAAAAAATCTTGTTGTTGTTTTTTTTATATATATATACATACACATACATATATATATAAATGCATATGCATATATATGCATATATGTGGATATGTGTGTGTGTAGAGAGAGGTAGAGAGGTAGAGGTGCAGAGGTAGAGAGGTAGAATTAGAGAGGTAGCGGTAGAGAGGTAGGGACTAGTAGAGAGAGAAGTAGAGAGAGGTAGAGAGTAGAGAGTGAGTATTAGAGAGTAGAGAGTGAGTAGTAGAGAGTAGTAGGGAGCAGTAGAGAGAGTAGCAGAGAGTAAATAGTAGAGAGTAGTAGAGGGAATAGTAGAGTGAGTAGTAGAGAGTAGTAGAGAGTGAGTAGTAGAGAGTAGTAGAGAGTAAGTAGTAGAGTGAGTAGTAGAGAGCAGTAGAGAGTGAGTAGTAGAGAGTAGTAAAGAGTGAGTAGTAGAGAGTAGTAGAGAGTGAGTAGTAGAGAGTGAGTAGTAGAGAGTAGTAGAGAGTGAGTAGCAGAGAGAGTAGTAGAGTAGTAGAGAGTGAGTAGTAGAGACTAGTAGAGAGAGAGTAGTAGAGAGTGAGTAGTAGAGAGTAGTAGAGAGTGAGTAGTAGAATGAGTAGTAGAGAGTGAGTAGTAGAGAGAGAGTAGTAGAGAGTGAGTAGTAGAGAGTAGTAGAGAGTGAGAAGTAGAGAGTGAGTAGTAGAGAGTAGTAGTGAGTAGTAAAGAGTGAGTAGTAGAGAGAGAGTAGTAGAGAGTAAGTAGTAGAGAGTAGTAGATAGTGAGTAGTAGGGAGTAGTGAGTAGCGAGTAGTAGGGAGTGAGTAGTAGAGAGAGAGTAGTAGAGAGTAGTAGAGTAGTAGAGAGTGAGTAATAGAGAGTAAAGAGTGAGTAGTAGAGAGTAGTAGAGAGCAGTAGAGAGAGTAGCAGAGAGTGAGTAGTAGAGAGTAGTAGAGTGAATAGTAGAGTGAGTAGTAGAGAGTAGTAGAGAGTGAGTAGTAGAGAGTAGTAAAGAGTGAGTAGTAGAGAGTGAGTAGTAGAGAGTGAGTAGTAGAGAGTGAGTAGTAGAGAGTAGTAGAGAGTGAGTAGTAGAGACTAGTAGAGAGAGAGTAGTAGAGAGTGAGTAGTAGAGAGTAGTAGAGAGTGAGTAGTAGAGTGAGTAGTAGAGAGTGAGTAGTAGAGAGAGAGTAGTAGAGAGTGAGTAGTAGAGAGTAGTAGAGAGTGAGAAGTAGAGAGTGAGTAGTAGAGAGTGGTAGTGAGTAGTAAAGAGTGAGTAGTAGAGAGAGAGAGTAGTAGAGAGTAAGTAGTAGAGAGTAGTAGATAGTGAGTAGTAGGGAGTAGTGAGTAGCGAGTAGTAGGGAGTGAGTAGTAGAGAGAGAGTAGTAGAGAGTAGTAGAGTAGTAGAGAATGAGTAGTAGAGAGTAGTGGAGAATATTCCAAAGTTTGGCACAGCACCACTTGAGTCCAATCAAATCATATCACTTAGAGTCCTTATTGAAGCTCTGAATCTTGGTGTATATTCAAATGCTTTTATTTTCCTTAAGTTGATGTACCACAGCCAGATGAAACGTTTCGTTCTGTACAACAGAACTTCTTCAGGGCGTTCTTATTTCCTTCAAGTTATGTCGGTATCCTGTTGTCATAGAACTAGATATTTCTTCCAAATGTTAGACGAGACGTAAGTACATTCTTATTCAAAGTGACTAGGTATCAATTTTACCCACACAATTCGGGCAGACTTGAGTAATTTATAGCATCCTCAAAGTCAGTCTTTCAAAAATGCCAAAGTATAGGACATGATAATCCAAATCCAAATGTTTCTCAAGAAAAGTCCTTTTCAATCGTTCGGAATATCGGTGTTTGGGCAGATATGACCCAGGGACCCCCAGTATGCAAGGGGAATTAGTCCCCCCTCTGCAAACGCGCCAGTGGCCTGCATTGCAGAGAGGTGTAAAAAGGGTGTGGCCTCATTACACCTCTCTGCAATGCAGCCACCTGGCGCATACTGGAGGCTCCTGGTGGGCTAGCTGGCCCCCAGGGGCCCCCAGTATGCAAGGGGAATTAGTTCCCCCTCTGCAAACGCGGCAGGGGGCTGCGTTGCAGAGAGGTATAACAAGGGGCATAGCCTCATTACACCTCTGCAATGCAGCCCCCTGGCGCATACTGGAGGTTCCAGGTGGGCTAGTTGGCCCCCAGGGGCCCCCAGTATGCAAGGAGAATTAGTTCCCCCTCTTCAAACATGCACGGGGGCTGCGTTGCAGAGAGGTGTAAAAAGGGTCGTGGCTTCATTACACCTCTCTGCAATGCAGTCCCCTGGCGCATACTGGAGATTCCTGGTGGGCTTTCAGGTCTTATATAGTTAGGAATTAGTATTAAAAAAACCTTTGAAATTCACTGAAAAAACCATAGGTTTCACACCAGTTATAGTTAGGAATTAGCATTTAAAAAACCTATTAAATAAATTCACTGAAAAAAACCATAGGTTTCACACCAGTTATAGTTAGCTGGAAATTTTACTGACATAAAACCATTGAAATTCCCACGTTATAGTTAGTTGGACTCACTATAACTTGCGCGCCTGCAAAGCACTGCTGATGACGTCACATATTACATCACTCATGACATGGTCAGTGACATCACTCATGACATTACTGATGACACCATCCTTGTGACAGAGTGACAGACCTCCTTTCAGTGTAATGTAAGCCTTGAAACACATATTCAAAAATAGAAACTGAAATTTTCAAAAAAATAGAGATACCCATACCAGTTTCAACAACCAATTCAGTAATTCCACCATCTAGATACACATCCACTCATTCACCAACAGTTCTATATAGTCACTCATACATATACTCACTCATCATATGTAGTGATACACCTATACATCCTGTTGCACACCGACAGTCATCCAAAAGTTACTCACACACATAATCACACATGCAAATAAACTATTGAACATCCATTTATTTGCATATACAGCTATACACACACTACCACCTTACTTCTAAGGAAACTTACACATACTTACTCTCTTAAACAATGACTTATAGAAACACATACTTATTTAAACAAGAACTCTTTCAATCTCTCAATCTCACATATACTCACTCATATACATCAATACTCACATATACTAGATTAAAACATATGTAGTTACTGATAAAGACACTAGTGAGACAGTCATTCACTCACTAACACACACATATACACACTCATCCACCCATACAGTCCAGCACATATGCTGTCTTCAAAACACATACAGTGAGTCAGTCATTGATGCATCTATGTGCTAAGTAACACCCCCACCAAACCATACAGACACTCATACTGATACTAAAAAAAACCTCTAATAACCCATATACACACACGTGTAGCTACTCACCAACCCATGCAGCCACTTATACACAAAGTGAAACACTGATACAAACATTTAAATATTTAAACAATACTCGCTAATATATGTATTCACTAAGATACACTTAATAAGCCAGTCAACCAATCAATTTTTTTTTTTAAAACATCCATTAAGACACTTATTTAAACATTTATTCTTCCATCGACCTTTACATATACATATATAAAACATATTTATTTTTCAGAAAGACACACATTCACTGGATGGTGTCATCAGTGATGTCATGAGTGATGTCACTGACCATGTCATGAGTGATGTAATATGTGATGTCATCAGCAGTGCATTGCAGGCGCCCAAGTTATAGTGAGTCCAACTAACTATAACGTGGGAATTTCAATGGTTTTATGTCAGTAAAATTTCCAGCTAACTATAACTGGTGTGAAACCTATGGTTTTTTTCAGTGAATTTAATAGGTTTTTTAAATGCTAATTCCTAACTATAACTGGTGTGAAACCTATGGTTTTTTCAGTGAATATATATATATATATATATATATATATATATATATATATATATATATATATATATATATATATACATATATATATATATCCAAACACCAATTCTCGACTGAATTTCCACTCCCTGGGAAATGAAGAAGGCGGACCACCCGGTTTGAGGCAGAAGGTATTTATTTGAAAACCGCTCTGCTGCGACGCGTTTCAAGCACCTCCGTGCTCTTGCTCACACAGTTTAACAGCAGCATCATATGCCTTTTAAAGTGTTTTTTTCTCGATCTGTTGCAAAGGCCCGCCCCTTGTGCACAAAATCATGTGGTTTACTTCAGCATAGACATAGAAGACATGATTGTATCTTGTATTTGTCATGTAAAAACCCTTTAAAAAGATACAATTTTTTGAAAATTCCTATTGCATTGTTGTATCCAAAATATGGCATTTTATAACTGCATTTACTATTCTGTAAACAATATATATATATATATATATATATATATATATATATATATCATTGAATATCATTGATAATTTCCTCTCTTTCAGAAATAATCCAGTACTCCAAGGGGGTTATTCACTGAACATTTATTTAGTGAGTTAGATGGCATCCATATGTTCCGGCTGTCACAAGCAGCCTTGTTCATGATGCAGATAGCCATTTTTTCAAACAATAAATACACATCTGTTGAAACATGAACACAGACAAAGGACAATCCCAATGCACACCTCGGCCACTGATTTAATTAAAGCGGGTGCCATCTTTGAACGTATTTAAAACACTACTAAATAAATGCTTTTTCATGCAAGTGCATTATTTCATGCAAGTGCATTATTAAAAGTAATAACTACAAGTTAATCACAATGTGCATTCAACTTAAAAAATGAAAAATAAATACATCAAAAAGTTCATTTAACGTAATATTTTTGAATTAACCAATATACGCTCCACGTTCGCCCATCGTGTACTTTGGTACATCTTCTAATAATTTATCGTATGGCTTTGTTAAAGTGCTAAGTGCTACAGTACTGTTTTTTTGAAGTGCTATTGCTTTTTTTCCATTTTTATTTGATTTAAAATTCTATTTTATCAAAAACACATTTTACTGTATATATATATATATATATATATATATATATATATATATATATATATATATACATATATATTCACTGAATAAACATAGGTTTCAGACATGTTATAGTTAGGAATTAGCATTCTAAAAACCTTAGAAATTCACTGAAAAAACCATAGGTCTTAAGGCTGTTACAATTAGCTAGACATTTCACTCGTAAAAAAAACATTGAAATTCCCCTGTTATAGTTAGTTGTACTAACTATAACTCGCGCGCCCGCAATCCACTGCTGATTATGTCACATATTACATCATTCATGACATGGTCAGTGACATCACTGATGACATCTCAAAAGACATCACTGATGACATCATCCAGTAAATATGGTTTGCTTCGATATTTAAATAAGTATTTTATATATAGGAATATGTATTGAAAGCTGAGTAGATGTATAAGTGTCTAGATGGAGGTTTTAGTAGCACTATAATTGACTGTGTAACTGTTAAATTTAAAGTATCTCACTAAATACATGGGATAGTGATTAAACTGTGTGAATACCTATATCACTCTATCTCTTGTTGTGTAAACTACTACCTAAGTTGGTTACTAGCTATGTGAAAGTCTACATTAGTTATTAATTTGTTAAGTGAGTATTTGTATAGCATAGTGAATGAATGTGTGATTGGTTAGGAGGGATGTTTGTGACTGTTGAAAGATAAGTAAATAGTTAATTTAGTAGGTATTTGACGTTAAGACTGTATGTGGAAACAGTTGTTTGGGTGAGTGAATCTCTTTATGGGTATGGTGATGAGTAAATATACATGTACGTGTCCAACAAACTAGAAATATAAAGAGCAGTGTATGTGACAGTTGTGGTATATAAATAAGTATACATAAAACTCAGTGATTGTATGAGTAATGTATGGATAACTGTATACTTGTAATAGTGATTTTATAACACACTAAGTATGAGTTACTATCTATATGAATAAATAAAGTCGTATTTGCGTAACTGTGTAGCTTAGTAAATATAAGTATGATCATTTGTTTGCATAAGTGAGTAGGATGTCTGCATAAGTGAATATGATGTGTGCTGGTCTGTAATGTTGATGTAGGTGTATAAGTATATTTTATAGTGTTCTATTAATCTATGTTAGCATATATGAGTGAATCTATAGGTAAGTGTTTAGATCTGTGTGTAGATGTAGGAATCACTGAGTGGGTTTTTAGAAACTTGTATTGGTATGTCAATGGTTTCAAATATGTTACTTTATATTTTATAATGAGTGTTGAAAGTTTATGCTACTGTATGATGAGGTGTATCAGTTTGACACATGGATGATGTCATCAGTGATGTCATCAGTGATGTAATTTGAGATGTCATCAGTGATGTTATCAGTGATGTCACTGACCATGTCATGAATAATGTAATATGTGACATCATCAGCAGTGGATTGCGGGCGCGCGAGGTATAGTTAGCACAACTAACTATAACAGGGGAATTTCAATGGTTTTATACGGGTGAAATGTCTAGCAGCTAATTGTAACCGTCTTGAAACCTATGGTTATTTCAGTGAATTTCTAAGGTTTTTTGAATGCTAATTCCTAACTATAACATGTCTGAAACCTATGGTTTTTTCAGTGAATTTCAAAGGTTTTTTAAATGATAATTCCTAACTATAACATATTAAAACTTATTGTTTTTTCAATTAATTTCAAAGTTTTTTAAATGATAATCTTTAAATATATTTATTGTTGTTTTTTTGAATATTTTTTAAATACTTTTTTTTATCTTTTTATTTTTAGATTTTTTATTCACATAAAAATGTATTATTTTTATTATTTTATATTGTTTATAATGTACTTAATTTATTATTATTTTTTTATTTGTATTATTATATATTTTAATATTTATTTATTTTTATTTTTCATTTTAGGGTCGCTGTCTATGATCCGCGTAGGGTGTGCGACAGGTACGACTTTTCCAACGTGGTTGCTATGCGACTACCGCGCGACTCCTGGCGCATACGCGTGATGTATGTATTATGCGATATCCTGGGACATGTCCTGTAAACAGTTTAGTAAAAGCATTTTGGTTACAGTTGAGTAAAAGTGTTTGCGTGTTTGTGGAAGCGCATTTATGTTAATGTTGCGCAAATGCACAATACGTCCCACCATCTGGCCGTGTACCCCTAACTTATTTCATCTTATTTGCGCATGCTTATTTACAACATGCCCAATCAAGCTCTCACACCCAGTGACATCATGCTCAACCAATCTTCGTTCTGCAAAGCATTTATAACCTTCCAACCATCTCAAACTTTTCCTATTCAGCAGTCACATCCATTGATAGTGTTTGTATCCACTTCTTCCTAGGTGAGCTTTTTTTTAGGGTAATTAAGTTAATTAATATGAACGATCTTTAAGTACAGCGTAAATGCAATTTTTTTTTCGATTTGGCAATGCTGTTTTTAAACACGCTTTCCTGCTTTTTTATGTCGTTTAAATTGACTTCGTAACCTTTGTTTATATGCAAATCACTTAATCCTGCTGCGATTATTTAATTTGCCAAGCTCCACGTGGCTGCTCCCGCAGCAGTGTGCTAAGTGGTGTTTAAGTTAATTCGATGTCGTTTTTCTCGTGAAAGTAGTGTGTCATGTGCCCTCGCATTGCAAAAGTAATGTTTTCGGCAATGGTGTATTTTAGCACGGTTTCCAGCTCTTGTATGTCCAATAAGTTGCCTTGGTAGCCAATGTTTCTGGGCAAATCAGTTAATCCTGCCGCCTTTTAATTTTTAAGTAGTGCGCCACCTGCTGCTTCCTCCCCATGCAATGCACATGTAATCGATTGGCCAATGTTGTATTTTAGCACACTCTCCATGTTTTTTAATATCTTTAAACTTGATTTGCTATCCTTTGTTCTGTGCAAATCACTTAATCCTGCTGCGTTTCTTTAATTTCCCAAGCGCCACATGGCCGTTCCCACAGCAGTGTGCTACGTGCTATTCAAATTATTGCGATGTATTTTTTCTCGTGTTAGTAGTGCGTCATGTGCCCCATGCATTGCAAAAGTAATGTTTTCAGCAATAGTGTATTTTTGCACGGTTTCCAGCTCTTCTATATCGAATAACTTACCTTGGTAGCCGTTGTTTCTGGGCAAATCAGTTAATTCTGCCGCTTTTCATTAGTTATGTAGTGCGTCACGTGTTGCTTCCTCCCCGAGCACTACATATGTAATTGATTGGCCAACGCTGTATTTTAGCAACCTTTCCAAGTTTTTGAATAACTTTAAACTTGATTTGCCCTCTATTCTAGCTCATTATACAGATGGGTCAAATATGGAACGTAATGGTCGTTACAAGATGTTTATTCCTGCCTTTGCACTATCCCAGGTGATAGTCAACAGCTCGACACACCAGATCCACTGACTGCTCTCCACATGCTATCAGCCGAAAATTGCAATAGACCTAATGGAGTTATCAGGTTTGACTTTAACATTTCATGATAGAAAAAGTATAATACCCTAGTGGTGTCATAAACTTCGGATTTCTTAGTACTTTCTTTTGTCTTTGAATGTTTTTAAATAAAAGGCACAGCTCAAATTTTGGACATAGTACAGTAAGATATTTCTATTATGTTTGTGAATTTCAAATTATGTTTGTTATCTTGCCATTACAAATTGTTTTGAACAGTTGTGACTGTCCTGTGTTGTCGATCAGTAAAACCCTTGAAACATGTAAATATTATTGGAAATTAAGTTTTCAATTTTCACCATTGCTGACATGATGCGCGAATATTCATCTTTTTTACATTTAGAGTATTTGAAACTTTTTGTACTGTACGCAGTCAAAAGATTCACAAATTTTAACGCATAACGTAAAAGTAATCCACCAGTAAAGAGCTGGCACCTGTATCGAACTAAACAGTAATTGAGAAAGGGTACTTCAAATTTCGTAAACAGTATAAACTATACAAATAGTACTTTTAAATATGAGAGGAAACGTGTGTGTAAGGGCGATGTTATTCAACTCCACATTAAGTTAGTAACAATTTCCAATCATACCATCTTTCTTTTACTATCTTTTAGATGTAGAGCTTCAGGGTGCATTATCTCCCAGCACGTGGGGAAAAACACAATGGTGATAGAAAGTTGAGCTGCGAATATTCTTTGCAGTCACTCTCACTTCCTCTCTCCTTTGATAAAAAAATTACACACAATATTAACTTTCTTTTTATTTTGATTTGATTTGATTTTATTCTTATATAGCACACGATTGCCCTGGGGCGTCCAGGCGCTTTGCAGTGGAGGAAGCCGGGGCCAGAGCATTAATTTGAGAACAGCCATGTCTTTAATAGTTTTCTGAAACCGAGCAATGTTGGACAGCTTTTGATATTCAGCGGAAGCAGGTTCCATAACCTCACAGTGCCCAGTACTAAGCTTCTTCCTGCCCCTTGGGTGTCTGGAGGAGTTTGCTCTGCGCTGAACGTAGCTGCCTTGATGGATGGTACTAGGTGAGGTGTTGTTTCAGTAAAGTTGGGCCATTTCCGTGTGGTACTTTATATGCTAAGCATAAGGCCTTGAAATCTATCCTTTTCTTAACAGGAAGCCAGTGACGTTTTTTCAAGCCTTGGGTGATAGAATGAAATTTGTGAATGTCTAGCAGTAATCTGGCGGCAGCGTTTTGTGCTCGCTGAAGTTTAATCATATGTTGTTTCTGAAGGCCTAGATATAGTGCATTACAATAGTCCAATTTGGACAAGGCTAGGACTATCACTAGCGTTTTTGAAGCTTCAGGGGGGATTACGGGACGCACTTTACGGATTGATTTAGGAGTGAGGAACACTGACAAGACGACTTTAATGATCTGTTGTTGGAAGGTCAGTCTGTTATCAAAGATGACACCAAGGTTCCTCACTTTCTGGACTGAAATAGGGACAACACCCATACTAGGGGCCAGCAATTTTGTGCCCAAAAGGATGTGTCATTGCCTAATAGGAGTACCTTAATTTTTGCATCGTTGAGCTTCAAACAGTGCGATGCCATCCAGATATTGATGAGGGACATGCACTGGTTAAAACGTTCTGCTGTGAAGCCGAATAATCTGATGATCTTGGCCAGAGGGGTCACATAAAGGGTAAACAAGGTGGGGCTTAAGGAGGAGCCCTGTGGCACCCCACAAGGTAAGGTGAACTCTTCTAAGTGAAAGTCCCCTATCTGAACATATTGATATCTGTTGTTCAGAAAGGATCTAAGCAGTGTTTGGGCCGAATTTTTAACTCCCATCTCTTAAGGCCTCCCAATTAGGATATCATGGTTCACGGTATCAAAGGCCGCCGACATGTCCAACAGGATCAAGGCGGCCTTGGCACCTGTGCCCAGTATGGCCCGGATCTCCTCTGTCGCCATGATCAAGGCAGTTTCCGTGCCATGACCTTGTCGGAAACCATACTGAGAAGAGTCCAGTAGGTTTGCTGATTCGATGAAGGTCGTTAGTTGGGTGTTTAAGATTTTCTCCAGGATTTTTGACGGAAAGGGGATCCTTGCTATTGGTCTATAACTGTTATTGCCATTGGGGCCTAGATTGGGTTTTTTTAGCAATGGAAGGATGGATGTTGATTTCCATGCATCTGGAAAGACTCCTGACCTAATAATCTCTTTAAAGAGAATGCTGAGTTGTTCGCTTATTATGTTAGGTGCCATGTGAAATATGTTGGGAGGACAGGGGTCAGATGGCGCTCCGGATTTGAGTGAATTAATTACATTTTCCACTAGCTCTCTGTTTGGTGGTTCAAATGAGTTTAAAACAGTGGAGGGGGATGATGAGATTATGGTAAGTTTTGCTGCTGTGCTAACTTCTCTGTCTAAAAATGACTTGAAGATGATTTCAACCTTGTTTTTAAAAAAACCCTGCTAGGTGGTTACAAAAAGCTGCGTTAATGTCTTTTTTATGTGGTTTGGGAAGCTTGACTAGCTTTTTTAATGTTGAGAATAGTGCTTTGCTGGAGTTGCCAGCTTTTGAATCTTATTTGAAAAGTAATTGCTCTTCTTTTCTAGTATCAACTTTTTATAGGTACTCAGAGATTGAGAGTATAGCGTTTTGTCAGCTATTGAGTAGTTGCTTCTCCAGCACCTCTCTGCCTGTCTGCAGAGTTGTTTCTGTTTGCACAAGACATCACAGAACCAGGGCTCAGATTTCTTTACGCGTTTGTTAGTTGTACTTTTTTCTGGTGCCAGGAAGTTTACTGCTGATTTAATCCAATTGGAGAAATTAACTGTGGCTCTATTTGTGTCATATTGCAGGTCAGGTGTAGAAGAGGCCAGAGTGTTCTGCATCTGCTGGGTGCCGATGTTCCTCCAGTTGTGTCCTCTGGTTGTTTTGAGGAGTGCATGCGCCTCGGGATATGATGTGTGGTAGTTATCATGAACAGAATGGCTCTATGGTCTGACCATGGAATTGGCAAAATTTCTAGTATTTGAAGGTGTGGATTGGAAGTAAAAAGTCCATCCAAGGTATGCCCCGCTTCATGTGTGGGGTGAAGAACTTTCTGTTCCAGGGAAGCATTGTACATAATCTCTATTAGTGATGTTGATTTATTCTCATTTAAATTTTCGAGATGGTAGTTGAAGTCACCAAAAAAACAGTAATCTTCTGAGGTAGTACTTGATTCTATTACTTGACTAATAGTTTCCTCAAATTTGCTTTTGCTATTTGAGTTGGGGGTCTGTATATTAGGGTGCCATTAAAGGTGTAGTTGGCACTCAGGATGATTTTGAAGGAGAGTAGTTCATTGTCGGGGTTACTTCCTACTGGGGAGCCATTGACTTCCAGTGAGTTATTGACTATGATTGCTAGTCCGCCTCCCTGTTTAACTTGTCTATCATTTTTTATGATAGAGAATCCTTGGGGAATGGCCAAGGCCAGCTCGCAATCTGTGGTGCTGTTTGCCCATGTTTCGGTCACAAAGGCCATGTCAATTTTATGCGAGGATAGTAGTTCTGCAAATTCTATGTTATGCTTTATGAGGGAACGAGTGTTCAGTAGCAAGCCTGTCACTGTCTTTGGGGTTGGTGGCTTTCCATGCAAGTTTCGGTTTTCTGTGCGACATGCATTGGTTTTAATATAGTGAAGCTTTATGTTGCAGTGTGGACAGGTCCTAGACTCTGGACACAGGGGCATTTGGTGTGTTTTTTATTGAGGTTCATAAGAGTAGCGTTCGAATAGGTCAGTCTTTTACCAATGGTTAGGATATTTCGAGCAGGGGGTGTAGCCCTGGGCCCGGTTCGGGCGCGGAGGGGCGCAAATGGGCTTGCCTTTGGCGTACCTTCGGGGTGCCCGCTGCACGCGTCTGCTGTTGCATCTGAATTTATGTCAGTGGCAGGGGATTTGGCACACGCACAAATGCCTGCCCCCTATGACCCGGAAGTCAATCAGGGAATTCCGGTTTGTACTGCCCTCCACTGCAAACGGCACCAGCCTTGTTGGAACGGGGCAAGAACACGGAAAAGCAGGTGAGTTTGCTTGCGTTAGTGTAACAGCTGAAGGATGTTTAAAAGATTTAAAAACAGCTTCTGAGACAATTTTAAAAAGTGCAAAACAAATTTTCAGATCCTGTGCCTTTAAGCCAGAAATGCATAATGCATCAGTTTAGTCTCCAGTTCAATTTCAAAAGACAAAAAGACATGTAATGTGTGGCTTAAACCTACAGCTTGGTTGTGTTTCACAAATTGGCGTCCCCCACTACACCTCTAAAACTCAACGTTCCAGGATGCTGCGATGATGTGTGGCCATCGTAACAATGTTTGAGAAGGCTGGTACGACTCGTTGTGCACCCTCTTTGAATCACGCCAATGGTACAAGGTGAGCAAAAAAAGCTTGTTTCCGAAACAATGACAAGTCATCTGTTAAAGGAGAGAGTGGGTAGTGTGCAGTAGCTTAACTGTGTAGGAATGTACAATTACCGCCGGCCAGTGAGAATAGATAGATGACAACAGTCTGAGAGGCAAATCTACAAGCCCCTTGCTCCACTTTTGTATGCACTATACTATGACTAACTATATATATTATATTTCAGATCGCTAAACTGGAGGGTGCACTATGAACCAGTAAGTCTTTGGACACACAACCAAGGCAAAAGGTGAGCTACGGGTATTTTCTCCACTATTAAATGCTCCATATATAACTTTCTCTCTCTGACAGTTTTAATGTCGTTTTCTCTCCCTTTCTTTCTCACTCTCTCTCACATTGTTTCTCTTTCTCTTTTAAAGTTATGGACGTTGCTGTCCACTCTGCCGTGTACATCCAAAGCTGAGTTAAAGTTGTTAACTCTGTTGGCCACAGTGTTTACACAAGGTAAGCAGAGCAGCCTAGATATACAATGCCTCCCATTAAATGCAGTAGAAATAAAATACCTTATTTACAAGCCCCTTGCGCGTCACTTTCAACATGAGAAAAGTGACACAAAAGTGGCGCAAGAGTCTTGTAAATAAGCCCTAAAGAATATTGTCCTGCATAATAACTTGATCTCTCACTTAATTCTGGCTCCTGTCTGAATCATTTTAAAGACCTGTTGATATGTAATCTAAATCTGACGCAGTAGGCACTTCCGTACAGACACCGCTTCAACGCAAGCCTACAAGTGAAATGTATCAGGCACACTGCACACAGAAAAATAACGTAATATCTTCAAGTGTTAATTTGACTTGTAATCGTTTACCTTATTTAGTCACATTGATCTAATTTTAAACACAAATTTTCTTTTTTGTTTTGCAGATTACCTACCGTATTTCTATTGGAGTCCATATAACATTTTGAAGGATGTATATTTTTTGTTGAAGATATATTTCCACTTATTTATTGCATTATGTTTAAGTTTCGTTTCCAGTTGTTTATTGTTTTAATAAAAGTCATTTTTTTAAACTATATACGTTTTTTTTGGGGGTGGTAGGGGGGGTAGCGGTCCCCAATATAAATGATATTTATAATTTGAAGTATAATCCCGAGGCTAACTCTTTACCAGATCTTTACCAGAGTCTATACCTACGACTAACAGTTCCTATGCAAAAGTTTAAAAACTCCACCACAGTAAATTTTTTCTATTTGCAACATAGTGTGGTGAACTTCTAACCTCTGTGCTCATTTAAGTGTTCCATGAACTGTTACTATGGTAACAGGCAAAAGCCGTTTGGAGGTAGGGTTGAAAGGTACTGGCTGTGCAAAAAAACGTTACATTAACCCTGGGTTCTTAACAAGACGAAAATGGAAAGCAAAGTAAAACAAAACACTGTGTACCAGACTTTCAACCCCCTTGCACCACTTTCGCGTCCAAGCCCCCCTCCCTACAAAATTAAAAGTGTGTGGGCCTCAACGACCCCCCTCAAACCCCGGGGATCACCACCCCCAGAAATTTGTGTATTATGGGAGACAAAGAAAAACCAAAGGGGATGATGGACGGAGCGTTGACAATACAAACACTCACCCCCAGTCAACTGATCTGGGTTTAATCCATCACCGTTCTTTAGCTCACTCCGCCACCCCAGTTCAGACATGGCCATATGCAAATCAGTCTGACCCTGTGCCTCATGGGAACAGTCCAGCCCGAACTGCCAAGCCATGTCTTCCCTGGACCGGAATCAAGCTTCCCAGGACCGGTTTCTGGCATTACAGCCGTCTTCAGCCGGGAGACAGACTGCATGGCACTTTGCCTGGTGCCCTCGAGAGCCCTGGTAACCGCCATGCCTGACGGCCGGCTCATGCAATGTCCCGGGGTTCCCACCCCCAGGACACTGCCATTTGCTCCTACCCTGTCATTGCAAAGTGCCACGCGGATCCCCTCCCACACATTAAAGAAGCCCCGGGGGCCCGGGGCTGAAGGGGTCCTAAGACCCCCCCCACCCTTTTTAACAAGCTCCAGGGAGTTGCGGTCTGTGGGGGCCCCCGCATATATTATCTTATTGCCCCGGGGGTGGTGGTCCCCGGGACAGTGTGTGGGCCCCGGGACAGTGTGTCGGAGATTGGAACCCCCCACACAATTTTTTTTTAAATGCCTCTAGAATTTGGCCGCCCTGGGGACTAATAACCTTTAAACCTCGTGAACCCGCGTTTCCATTTTTTTTCTTTCGCCGGCGAAATGCAGTATCCTACACGCATCCCGCGATTTAAAAAAAAATATCCATATATATCTTTTTTTCCCTAGGGTTCCTTGTGCGACCCCCTGAGCAGGCGTAGGGGGTCAGGGTGTGTCTACCCTCCCCCCTTTTTGCAGTTTGCACACATATTTCACAGACTTCTTCACCCTCGCTTCTACCGAGGCACAAAATGGCTGCCAACAGTTCCTGGTTTCGAATGTTTACAACAGCTTGACAGCCAATTAGCATTGAGTGCATGATCGGAACGGTGCGCTAATCCTACGATGCCAATCCTCGCACAATCTGTGGATCCACCGCGCCCATAGATGTATAAATGAATTTACCCATAATTTTCTCAAAAACCACTGAACAGATTGACACCATATAAGCAAAAGGCACAAGTCAGAACTGAGGACTACCTCTCTGCCAAATTTGGTGTAATTCCGTTCAGCCGTTCGGGCTGTAGCCGTGGCTAAAGGTCCTATGGGAAATTGCATGGGGAAAACACATTTTAGGACCCCCTTTTTTCTAGGCCCCCGCTTGACCAATCACCCCCAAACTTTCAGGGAAGGAGCAGAACTGACCTGGCCAAATGTTTGGAAAATTTCCAGAAGATTCATCAACCGACACCAAAGATATTCCCAGTAGAATGTTGCCGTTTTCCTATGGATAATAGGTCCTAACTATAACTACCTACTGGCTACCACCAGTAGGTAATATATATATATATATATATATATATATATATATATATATATATATATATATATATATATTCCACACAGATTTCCAATAAAGTACGCTCTCAGGAACCACACAACAATCCAGGAGTAAACTTAGATCCTTGGTTTATTCACATGTGAATAAATCAAGGATCTAAGTTTACTCCTGGATTGTTGCGTGGTTCCTGAGAGCGTACTTTATTGGAAATATGTGTGGAATACTAATTTTCCTGTTGCTTCGCCGGAGCGTACGCCACTTTTCAACGGGTCGCAGCGTTGCAGCAGAAGCAGCTTTGTTTGGACATTATATATACATATATATATATATATATATATATATATATATACACCCTGACCCCCTAGGACTGCTCAGGAGGTACCACAAGGACACCCCAATATATATATATATTTTTTAAATGTCCGAATGCGTGCTGGGTGTGTGATTACGGACGAAAAAATTTAACAAAAATTAAGCGGGGGCTCCCCTACTTCATTTAAATGAGCCAGGTCCCGGGGGCAATTGTATAATCATACTGCCACCTTCTCGGGGTTATGTAAATTAGGTGCAGGAGGGCACACAACCCTCCCGCAGCCCTGGGGACCACCACCACCACCCGGGGCTTAGAAAATAGAGGGGGGGGGGCGCACAACCCTGTCCTGGAGCGATTGATGGCCCTGGGGACAGTCACTGCCCAGGGCCGTGTCCTGCAATGTTCCGGGGTCTCCACCCCCCGGGACATTGCCGTTTGCTATGACAGGGTGGGAGCATTGCTTCCACCTTGTGAAAGCAAACCCTGGTTTGCTTTGTTGAAGCGAGTGGAGGAAAACCTCCTCTTGCTTCAATAAAGGAAAGGAGAATTGCTGTTGGGCAAGGGAAGCTGCATGTTAGCAGCTCCTGTTGCCCAAAAGGAATGTCGGCTCCCGCAAGAGGCAGGGAGCCGGCTGGACCGTGGGGGCATTGGGGCTCACCCCTTGGTCCCCTACATAGAGGCCAGGCCCCAGAGGATGGGGTCCCCAGGGCCAGAAGTGACCTGGGAGGGGGCCACGTGGCCCTCCTCCCCTTTGAAAAAAAATATGTAAATGTGGGCATGCCTCGGGGGATGGGGTCCCCGAGGCGGATGTAAATTAATGAAAGTGAACGCTTTTTATTTTTCAAAAAAGTTTGGAGTTGAGACCCTAGAGCGGACTCCTAGTTTGAACACAAAGGGTGCACGGTTCTCAGGCCGGCCCGCTGGTGTGAATATGAAGGGTATGGGTCTCTCAGCACAGCCCCCTAGTGTGAACTTGCTGGGTGTGCAGCTCTCAGCGCGGCACTCAAGTACTTCTTAGGTCTTTAAAACACCGAGGGGCATATTCTGAAGGACACATCGCCGAGTTAACGGCACTTTATCGCAGCTAAAATGGTGATACATTCAACGCACCATTCACAAGCTTGTGCAAACAGCCCATATCACAAGTTTACCAGTGATAGCAGCCTCAAAAAGCATCGTCACGGATGACCCCTGCAAATATCGCTAATGAGATGCAGAGTAGGTGTTCCCGTGCAAAAAGCAGCGCACACACCACTTCGCAACTGTCTCAACCACCAGCAAGATCGGCGAAGAGAATACAAAACAGGCGATAAAGTGCGTTAGCACCAGGAAGTTTACATCTGCTCTGACCTGGTGTACAGTCGTACTACAACCTGCAACATGAAAGGGAGCCCAGCCCACAGCCACAACTGAACGACAACAGATTCAATGGAGCCAATGATCATGCAGCTCGGACACCCAACAGTGCCCTGCCACCCCCTGCCACCAGCCCCTTGTCCACCATCCCCTCTGACCCCCGACAAACAAATGTGACAGCAACCTTCCGAAATCTGGAACGTAACATATCAGCTGATGTTGCACAATTACAAGTAAAAAAGATGCATGTGAGGTTGGACAAATGAGAATCATGGTCATCCATGGATTTACATATAAAACAATTTATTTAAACCAAATCACAAAATAAAAGTAGGTACAGCCATGGTGTATTATCCCTGGACAATCTGTGAATCACAGCTTGCAAGACAAAAAGCAAGATAAGATTGTGCGTCATGGGCCCATCAAAGGAGAGAGCGAGAAAGAGTGAGAGAGAGGAAGGGAGATAGAAAAAAGAAAGAGTGAGAAAGAGTGAGAGAGAGAGGAAGAGAGAGAGAGAGAGTGAGAGAGAGAGAGAGAGAGAGAGAGAGAGAGAGAGAGAGAAAGAGAGAGAGAGAGAGCGGAAGAGAGAGAGAGAGAAAGAGTTGAGAGAGAAAGGAAGAGATAGAGAGGGAGAGTGAGTGAGGACACTGTGGACAAAACCCTCACAACTCACCTTTCCACCACTGGTGTGTCTCCAACCATGTGCCGGGACATAGTGCAGCCCTCAAGCTCACTCATCTGAAATATAGTATATAATCAGGAATGGCAGAGTACATACAACTGCACACTCCAAAATCGCTGTCCTGCCCCTGCGAACCCAGGCTGCTGCATCCCATCCACACCCACCGCCCAGAGGTGTCTGCCCACCGTTGTGCAAAGAAGACTCTCTGCTCACCTTCTGCCATCGGCATGTGTCAAAGCGGGCCCACCACGTGCCGAAGCAACCTCCTCAGCCATGGCGTACACACGGTCCAGCCGAGCTCACAATTAAAGTCGGGTCTTGATTGCTAGGATGGTGTATCGAGGCCATGCACACCCGCTCAGCTCTAGTGGCACTAACTCAGTGAAACTCAAGTCATCGCCACGTGGTGAGAGGCCCGTGTCGGGCAAAGTGCCTCAGATGCCACCAACTCTATGCACTTCAAATCATGGGAGAGAATGTAACTGGCCTCCAGCACGTGCGCCCAGCCCTTTTTATTGGCATGGTCACATGTTCTGTGACACCTGTGCTGCATGGGTGTGGTGTGGGTGTAAACTAGCTGTGAGGGAGTGGCTGTGGCATGCTGACAACTAGACCTGTGATCTGCAGATCACTACAGGGAACACCTGGGACTTGTGGCGTTGTCGATCCTCCCTGTAAGCGTAAGTGGAGTGGGCTGGCCTGGCCTATGCCAGTCCTGCATGAGGCTGTGAACAATAACTCCGGAGCTATGGGCGTGGCTCCATCCTGGGCTGTATGAGGAATGAACTGATGTGGGTGTCTCCTTTGTAGTGTTTCTGCCACGCGGGCCCCAAGCTCCAATGTGTCACCCTGTGACCCAAGTCCCACAACATGGCCAACATGGAAGGTAGGGGGAATCACTGACCCTACATTCATCCATACTTCCACACATGAAAGATTGTGCACATGACATATCTGTGTGGATATGAATGTTTATTCCACATTCAGTGGAGTGTTGCAGCTGTAGCAATACAGGGCCACGAAAAGCCCATATTTCAGTTTTTGGCACATGGAGGGCAGCCAAATAGAGGCAAGCTTATGCTCGGGGGTTAGGCTCTGCCAACATATGTACTTACCCAATCACTCCGCCAATCCCCAAGCACTTATAAATTCACTATACACTCTCCTTGCAACTCTAATGATTGTCTCAACCTATGTACTTATACAATGATTGAGACAAAGTTACATAGCTAAAGTTTCCCCCACTGCCAGAGGTATCATGGTTGTGTGCGCTGGCCACAGCACAATGTAATGTGGTAGGGCCAGGTGCAGCATCATTCATATATATTGAACACACGGACACAGTTAGATAGATAGTGGAACTGGGTACGGGCACGTGTGGCCGGCCCCTTTTTATTACCAGTGTCACATGTCCAGTGACGTCTGCGCTGGGTGCGTGTGGGGTGAGTGTAAGCCACCCCTCAGGAATGGTTGGTGCTGGCAACAAGTACAACAGTATTTATCTGATCACACACAGAGATTCAATCGTAAAGGGTCTATGACTTGTGCTGCACTAAGGTAGGGGCACCAGATGTGAAATAATACACAAAAGATTCTATTGTAAAGGGTCCATGGCTTGTGGTGCACTGAGGTAGGGGCATCAGAAGCATTTCGTTGGTGCACAGCCAGCGATGATGCGTGGTCCAGGAGGGCCGCACTGGTAGCAATGTCTGTTGCCTACTGGACTGCGTCATCTGCAATCGCAACTCAATCTGAATTTTGAGCCCGTCTGTCCGCAGTGTAGATCGAAGGCAGTAGTCCACACAGACATCGAGGAATGCTTTTTGTCACTTTCTCTTGACAAAATCCAAGAACAATTCTGTCTGCAATTAATAAATCAAGTCTGAATTCAAATTGTGAGCTCTGCTGGCCGCAGTGTAGGTGTATGAAACAAAAGATGAAATATGTATGGACTACATTGTTGAAATATGTAGGTTTCAGGGACGTTATAGTTAGTTGCCTACCGGACTCTGAAATTAATGAATCAAGACTGAATTTGAATTGTGAGCCCTGCTGACCACAGTGTAGGATGGAGGCAGCAGTCAGCAAAGGCCCACAGCCAGGTGGCATTGACTTGAGCTGCACAGATTGGGAGCATTTTGCCTTCTTAACCAATTATAGTCTCTTACACAATTTGCATTGGTGCTAATCTTGAATTGTGACCCCTGCTGACCACAGTGTAGGCCAGAGGCAGCGGTCAGGAAGGGCCCACAGCCACGTGGCGTTGACTTGACCAGCACAGAGTTAATGGCACCTGAAGCACTCAGCGTGTGCGCAGCCAGCGATGATGCGTGGTCCGGGCGGACTGCACTGGTAGCAATGTCTTTTGCCTACTGGACTGCATCATCTGCTATCGTGATTCTATCTGAATTGTCAGCCCTGCTGACTGCAGTGTAGGCTGGAGGCAGCGGTCAGCAGGGGCCAACAGTCACATGGCAATCACTTGAGCTGCACAGTTAGTGGCACCTGAAGCACTCAGGGAGTGCGCAGCCAGCAATGATGCATGGTCCGGGCGGGCCGCACTGGGAGCAATGTCTGTTGCCTACTGGACTGCGTCAGCTGCAATCGCGACTCGATCTGAATTGTGAGCCTTGCTGTACGAAGTGTAGATCGAAGGCAGTAGTCAGCACAGACATCAAGGAATGCTTTTTGTCGCTTCCTCTAGACAAAATTTGAGGACATAGAGAACAGTTCACTCTGCAATTAATAAATCAAAACTGAATTTGAGCTGTGAGCTCAGCTATCTGCAGTGTAGACTGTCATTCAGTGTTCCTTTGGATTTGCAAGATGAATTTGGTCATTGTACTAAAGCTATAACTGATATTAAACAGGTTCTTGAAGCAAGGATACAAAAATGATATTATGTAGGTTTTACTTAGTTGCCTTTTGGACTCTGCAATTAATGAATCAAGACTCAATTTTAATTGTGAGCCCTGAAGACCGCAGTGTAGTCTGGAGGGAGCGGTCAGCAAGGGCCCACAGCCATGTGGCGTTGAGTTGAGCTGCACAGTTAGAAGCACCTGAAGCAACCAGGGTGTGCAGAGCCTGCGATGATGCGTGGTCCGGGTGGGCCGCACTGGTAGCAATGTCTTTTGTCTAATGAATTCTGCCTTAATAAGGCTACGTGGCGATGGCGTGTGGTTCACTGAGTTAGTGGCACCTGAAGCAACCAGCGTGTGCGCAGCCTGCGATGATGCGTGGTCCAGGCGGGCCGCACTGGTAGCAATGTCTTTTGTCTAATGAATTCTGCCTAAATAAGGCTATGTGGCGATGACTTGTGGTTAGGGGTGGGCAGAATTTGCGTAGTCGCACTACGCAAAGCTCTGTGAAATGGTAAAAAATCTCTGCGAGCGAACACACAATTTGAAAGCGTGAACAAGCAAAAAATTCCGCAAAGGCATGGATAGTGGAATCTTTGGCAATTCCGCGTTCTCCGTAGAACGCAAAATTACCCAAATTCTGTGAGCGGAACGGAATTTACCGCCCAGGCTTACTTGTGGTGCACTGAGTTAGTGGCACTCGAAGCACTCAGCGTGTGCGCACCCTGCTATGATGCGTGGTCCGGGCGGGCCGTACTGGGAGCAATGTCTGTTGTCTACTGGACCGTGTCATCTGCAATCACGACTCGATCTGAATTGTGAGCCCCGCTGTCCGCAGTGTATATCGAAGGCAGTAGTCTGGACAGACATAACTCTGCAGCACTGTGTCGCTGGGTTCGCAGGGGTCCTGTGTCGAGGAGGCCGGCGGTCACAGCGGCGGCCTCATGGCAGAATGTTGGCCGCCGCTGTGGCAGACAGGTTGGCCTTCCCAGAAGTGAACCACACCCAGAGCTCCGGCCTATTTGTTCAGACTCCTATGCTGGAGTGGCATACGTTGGACCAGCCCACTTCGCTTCCGCCTACAGGGGGAAAGACACAGCTACATGACCCAGATCTTCCCACTGCCTGAGGTAACATGGTTGCGTCCACTGCCACAACACTACAAGCACCAGCAGTATATGTACAAATGAAGAGGTCTGTGCTCTGCATAGTGAGGTCTGTCCAGCACATCACTGCTACACTTGGCATTGTGTGAATTGTTATTGATGGGTGACTTGCATCCTTCACACATACTTGGTTGCCACATCTCCCAACATTCTGCTATTGTGTGGCTGAGGGTTTTGGGAAGGTCCACTCTCCTGCTCTGTGTGGCCGCGGTGGAAGTAGGGGGGTGGTCCGGGGGGAGGTCCTAGGGTGGTGGCAGTGAGTGTTGTGGCCTTCTTGGGTGTCAGAGCTTTATGATCAGTAGCTATATGACATGTGTTGGTCTTCAGATGTGGCTCTGGGCTGGGCTCCCTTTCATACTGTAGGTAGTCGTCCTGCTTGACACCAGTAAAAGGCAGATGTTAAATTCTTTTTGCCTGTTTTTGGATCGCATCGCAGATTTGGCCGTTCGTTGAAAATATCGGGAAGTGGTGTTTGCGTGTTATTTGTGCATGGGAACACCTACTCTGCATATCATTAGCATTAGTTGTTGCTCTCATTTGTGGCGATTTTTTTTGCAGAAGCTATCGCTGAAAAACTCACGATATCTGCAGTTTTCACCAGGTTGAGAATAGGATGATAATTTAAAATCACAGAAAAAACCTTGATTTAATGAACATTATAATTAGAAATTAGCATTTTAAAAACCTTGGAAATTCACTGAAAAAAACAAAGGTTTCAGGCACGTTCTAGTTATAAAGTAGCATTTAAAAAACCTTTGAAATTCACTGAAAAAAACGTTAGTTGGACATTCTTCTCATACAAAGCCATAGAATTTCCCCGTTATATTTAGTTCAACTAACTATAACTCACGCACCCGCAATGCACTGCTGATGGCATCACATATTACATCATTCATGACATGGTCAGTGACAGCAGTGCATTTCAGGTGCACGAGTTTTAGTTAGCTGAACTAACTATAACGGGGGAATTTCTATGGCTTTGTATGACAAGAATGTCAAACTAGCTATAACGTCCGTGAAACCTATGGTTTTTTCAGTGAATATTACACATATATTACTGTATGGATAACTGTATACTTGTAATAATGATTTTATAATTCACTAAGTATGACTTACTATCTAAATGAATAGATGAAGTTGTGTTTGTATAAGTGTGTAGCTAAGTAAGTATGTAAGTATGATCCATTGTTTGCATAAGTGAGTAGGATAACTTCATATGTGAATAGGTTGTGTTTTGGTGTGTAATGTCGATATAGGTGTATAAGTATTTTTGATAGTGTTCTATTGATCATTGACAGCATGTATGAGTGAATCTACAGGTAAGTGATTAGATGTGTGTATACATATAGGAATCAATGAGTGGGTTTTTAGATACTTGTATTGCTGTGTCAATGGATTCAAATATGATACTCTGTGATGAAAGATTTTACTAGTTTATGAAAAGGTGTATGTGATTGTCACGTGGATGATGTCATCAGTGATGTCATCATTGATGTCATTTGAGATGTCATCAGCGATGTCACTGACCATGTCATGAATGATGTAATATGTGACATCATCAGAAGTGGATTACGGGTGCGCGAAATATAGTTAGTACAACTAACTATATAGGAGCAATTTCAACGGTTTTTTAAATGCTAATTCCTAACTATATAAGGCCTGAAACCTATGTTTTTTTCTGTGAATTTCAAAGGTTTTTTAAATGCTAACTCCTAACTATATATGACCTGAAACCTATTGTTTTTCTAAGTGAATTTGCAAGGTTTTTCAAATGCTAATTCCTAACTATATATATGTTCTGAAACCTATGTTTTTTTAAGTGAATTTGCAAGGTTTTTTAAATGCTAATTCTATTAGCGGATAACGTTTAAATATGTTAATATCCTTCTGGGACCACTTTTTAAATGCTAATTCTTAACTATATAAGGCCTGAAACCTATAGTTTTTTTCAATACATTTCAAAGGTTTTCTAAATGCTAATTCTATTAGCGGATAACGTTTAAATATGTAAATATCCTTCTGGGACCACCTGAGCAGCCCTAGGGGGTCAGGGTGTTTCTACCCTGCCCCCTTTTTGCGTTCTACACGTTTGTTTTTCTGCTTCTTTTGTGCCTCGGTCTACCAAGCACAAGATGAATGCCAACACTTCCTGGTTAGAAGTGTTGGCAGCCAATGAGCATGCTGCTTTCCTGTGAAAGGCATTCTGATTGACTGCCACTTTTTTTCAACACTCCAAACCAGGAAGTGTTGGCAGCCATCTTGTGACTCGGTAGAACCAAGGCACAAGAAAGCAGTGAAACAAAGGTGCAAAACACGCAAAGGGGGCAGGGTAGAAGCACCCTGACCCCCTAGGCCTGCTCAGGGGGTCCCACAAGGACCCCCCAGGCCCCCCCCCCATTTTTTGGGGGGGTCTGGGGGGTCCTTGTGGGACCCCCTGAGCAGGCCTAGGGGGTCAGGGTACTTCTACCCTGCCCCCTTTTTGAGTTCTACAGGTTTGTTTTTCTGCTTTCCTGTGCCTCAGTCTACCGAGGCACAAGATGGCTGCCAACAATTTCTGTTTTGGAGTGTTGACAGACATTGACAGCCAATCAGCATGCAGCTCGTCCACGCTAAGGTCCGCGCACGTGCAAGGACAGTGCAAGGACGGTGCGTGCACGGGCGCACACCGTGTCCTGCCCATAGATATATAATTTGAAAAAAGTCAATTTTCTCAAAAATTACTGGAGGGATTTTCACCAACTATACAAAAGGCACTTCTGCATACCAGGCTCTACCATTTTGCCAAGTTTGCAGTAATTCCATTCAGCCGTTCGGGCTGTAGCTGTGTCTAAAGGTCCTATGGAAAAATTGCATTGGACTCAATTTCACATTCAATTTTCTCATAAACTACTGTAGGGATTTACACCAAACATACAAAAGGCACTGCCCAATACCAGTCCCTACCATTCTGCCAAATCTGGTGTAATTCCGTTCAGCTGTTCGAGCTGTAGCCTTGTCAGAATGTCCCTATGGAAATGAACATGGGGAAAACACGTTTTGGGACCCCCCTTTTTCCTCGGCCCCCGCTTGACGAATCCCCCCAAAACTTTCAGGGAACGAGCGGAGCACAGCGAGGCAAATTTAAGGAAAATTACAGGCAGATCCCTCAATCAGCGCCAAAGTTATTCCTAATAGAATGTTCGGCATGTCCTATGGTAACTAGGTCCTAACTATATATACCTACTGGCTATCGCAAGTAGGTAATATATATATATATATATATATATATATATATATATATATATATATATATATATATATATATATATATATTACCTACTGGCGGTCGCCAGTAGGTAGTTATAGTTAGGATTTTTTTCAATGTTAAATCTCAAAATTCTATTTGGAATAACTTTGGCACCGGTTGACGAATCTGCCTGAAAATTTCCTGAAAATGGCCTCGTCGAGCTCCGGTTCTTCCTTGAAAGTTTGGGGGGATACGTCAAGCGGGGGCCGAGATAAAAGGGGGGGCCCAAAACGCGTTTTCCCCATGTTACTTTCCATAGGGCGGTCCATTTCACTTTTAGCTCGAACGGCTGAATGGATTTCCATCAAACTTGGCAAAATTGTAGGGACTGGTAGCCCGATGTGCCTTTGCTATGTCTCAAGATATGTGCTCCAGTGGATTTTGAGTAATTTAGGTTCAAAAAAATATATATATCTATTGGCGCTCTCCGGTGCGCGCACCCGAGTGCGCTCCTGGCGCGACACGCGACTTGTGCGCAGAAAGCTGATTGGCTCTTGGGTGTCTGTAAACATTCTAAACAGTCTGGAGCGGCCGCCATCTTGTGTCTCGGTAAAATCGAGACACAAGGGGTTTGAAAAAAAAGGGGCAAATGACCATAAGGGGGAAGAGTAGACCCTCTCTGACCCCCTAGGTTTGATGTGGGGGCTAAAATAGGGTCCTGCGGGGCATTACATTTTTTATTTTTTTTTTCGTTTTGCGCGGGGGAAGCGCATGGTACGCGCACCGGGAAGCGAAGCGCGGGGAAAATCCAGGACCATATTTATGAAGGCCTTGCGCTGCCAGTTTTGCGCCGCCTGTGCGTCAATTTTTGTGATGCACCAGCGGTGTAAAAAAATGCGCATTGTTACGCTATATTTAAAAAGTGACGCATCTATCTAGATGCGTCACTTTTTAAATATAGTGCAACGAGGCACATTTTTTTACACTGCTGGTGCGATGCGTCACTTTTCTGTGCGCTCTCCTTATGACATTCCAGATGTGTCATATTTAATGTATGACGAATCATGTTGCAAGGAGTTACAGATACGTCAGTATTTCTGACATATCTGTAAACATAAAAGTGACGCGAGGCAGGCGCAAGATTTTGACGCAACAGCATCCTAAAAGTGACGCAGAGAAATCTCATAGATTTCAGTACGTCGTTATTACCAAGCTTTTTGCGGGGGAATGCCCCCTCTGCATACATTATACCTGACGCAGATATAATGTGGCGCAGAGTTTTAAAAAGTGACCCATGTACCTAGATGCGTCACTTTTTAAAAATAGCGTCAGGTATAATGCATGCAGAGGGTGTGTTCCCCCGCAAAAAGCTTGGTAATAACGACGCAGTGAAATCTTTGAGATTTCACTGCGTCACTTTTAGGATGCTGTTGCGTCAAAATCTTGCGCCTGCTTCACAGCAGACCTTTCACATGGTGCTTTTTCCATGTGAAAGGACACATTACTGGAGTTGCGTCACTTTTGTGACGCACTCCAGCAATGCGTTACTTGGAATGTCATAAGGAGTGCGCACAGAAAAGTGACGCATCGCACCAGTGGTGTGAAAAAATGTGCCTCGTTGCGCTATATTTAAAAAGTGACGCATCTAGGTAGATGGGTCACTTTTTAAAATCAAGCGCCACATTATATCTGCGTCAGGTATAATGCATGCAGAGGGGGTGTTCCCCGCAAAAAGCTTTGTAATAGCGACGCAGTGAAGTCTTTGAGATTTCACTGCGTCACTTTTAGGATGCTGTTGCGTCAAAATCTTGCGCCTGCTTCACAGCAGACCTTTCACATGGTGCTTTTTCCATGTGAAAGGACACATTACTGGAGTTGCGTCACTTTTGTGACGCACTCCAGCAATGCGTTACTTTTGTGTTTACAGATACGTCAGAAATACTGACATATCTGTAACTCCTTGCGAATTGATTAGTCATATATTAAATATGACATATCTAGAATGTCATAAGGAGTGCGTCCAGAAAAGTGACGCATCGCTGTTTTCACGTAGCGATGCGTCACTTTTCAGAAATGAGGCCTCCAGTTTATTCACTGTGTCACCTCTACGACCCTTTCTTGCGTCAATACGTCCCTTTTGCATACATTACACCTGACGTAGGAATAATGTGGCACAGGGGTTTACAAAGTGATGTATTTACCAAGAAACGCCACTTTGTAAATATGAATAAATAAGGTGCTTTTTTATTGGAATGTTGTGTCACAAAAAGTGATGCTTTGGTGGCGTTAAAGTGACGCATGGCTTCATAAATGAAGCCTTCTACCTTCAACTCCAGCAATGCATCTTTTCTTAAAAGGACACATTACTGGAGTTGCGTCACTTTTGTGACGCACTCCAGCAATGCGTTACTTTAGTGTTTACAGATACGTCAGAAATACTGACATATCTGTAACTCCTTGCGACATGATTCCTCATACATTAAATATGACATATCTGGAATGTCATAAGGAGTGCGCAAAGAAAAGTGACGCATTGTACCAGTGGTGTAAAAAAATGCGCCTCGTTGCGCTATATTTAAAAAGTGACGCATCTAGGTAGATGGGTCACTTTTTAAAATCCTGCGCCACATTATATCTGCGTCAGGTATAATGCATGCAGAGGGGGTGTTCCCCCGCAAAAAGCTTTGTAATAGCGACGCAGTGAAATCTTTGAGATTTCAGTGCGTCACTTTTAGGATGCTGTTGCGTCAAAATCTTGCGCCTGCTTCACAGCAGACCTTTCACATGGTGCTTTTTCCATGTGAAAGGACACATTACTGGAGTTGCGTCACTTTTGTGACGCACTCCAGCAATGCGTTACTTTTGTGTTTACAGATACGTCAGAAATACTGACATATCTGTAACTCCTTGCGAATTGATTAGTCATATATTAAATATGACATATCTGGAATGTCATAAGGAGTGCGTCCAGAAAAGTGACGCATCGCTGTTTTCACGTAGCGATGCGTCACTTTTCAGAAATGAGGCCTCCAGTTTATTCACTGTGTCACCTCTACGACCCTTTCTTGCGTCAATACGTCCCTTTTGCATACATTACACCTGACGTAGGAATAATGTGGCACAGGGGTTTACAAAGTGATGTATTTACCAAGAAACGCTACTTTGTAAATATGAATAAATAAGGTGCATTTTTTATTGGAATGTTGTGTCACAAAAAGTGATGCTTTGGTGGCGTTAAAGTGACGCATGGCTTCATAAATGAAGCCTTCTACCTTCAACTCCAGCAATGCATCTTTTCTTATCCTTCAACACTCCTGTTCTTTTTCAACATTTTCATTGAATATCAACATTCCCCATATTCACTCTTCTTCTCATAACTTTCTTTTCTAACACTCACCTTCATTCATTCCTCCTACTTCACTTCTTTTTTCCTCTCATACCTTTCTGTTCTTTCTTACTCATTCTCCTTTCAATTATCAATGCACTATATTTCACTTACTCTTCATTTTTTTAAGATTATAGCTCTTTGATGAGAATTGGAGGTAGTTCTGAAAAGAACTTTTGGTTTTCTTCTTTTAACTGAACAGGAACAAAAACAGGGAATGGAAACTGCTCAACAGGAGCAAAAAGAAAACAAAACAATTAGGGGTGGGAAGGGCAGCGATGGTTCTCCAATGCTCGAACCATGAGCTGGACACTTTGCTCCCCATAGGTGAGGAGTTGATTGCAGTATCTGCATCTGAGGACACCATGGTTAAAAGCAGGTTGTATGTTTGGCACCTGCTCCTGCGATTGCCCTCTCCCAGAAGAAGTTGCTCCTCCGATTGATGTAGAGGCCCCATCTCTGGGAACCTCTTGTGCCAGAGCCCTGACACTTTCCCGGGCAAAATTCTGGGGGTGCCTCCTCTCCACATGTCGGATCATCGTAAAGTTCCCAAAAGAGTACTTTTTTTGGGGGTCACCCCGTGACAGGACCTGTTTGCAGATCCTGCACTCCACTTTTGGTGCATTCACCTTCTTCTGGTCAGCTGGAATCTTAAAAAATTTCCATATGAAATGTTCCTTCACCTTTGGGGTAGGAGGCTCTTCATTGATGAACTCAGGTTCATCCTCACTGCTGGATTCTCTGGCAGCCATGGTAAATCACAAAAGATCCAGGTACAAAAAACAGGTCTTTCAGTTACAAAAGTGAAAGAAGAAGTGAAGGAAATGGGTGGGGATTTCATTCATTGTAAAAAAAACGGTTAGCAACCAATGAAAAGTGTTATTTTAGGGTCACATGACCCGACGCATTTACGCTGCGCGCTCCGGAGCACTTCCGGGTGCGTTTACGCAACGCGATCGTTGGCGCTTCCGAGGGCACTTACGTTGCGCGCCGAAGTGACGTCATCAAACTTTTACAGAAATGCATAATCATTTTCCTTATAAAAAAAAACTGATTTTATTTGTATGGTACGAAATGTTTTGCATTATTATTAACTTTTCATTCATATTTTTTTTCACGAACGACAGTAGCGCTCTGGGTGCGCTTTCACGAGAGCTCACCGGAAAGCTTACCGGAGAGCTTAGCTGAAAGCTTCCCTGAGCGCGCAAAAAAAAAAAATTATATAAAAAAAAATGAATACTTACAAAAAAACAGCAAATTGTAAAAAAAAAAATGGTTAGAAACTCGATATAGAAAGGAATTAGCATTTAAAAAACCTATGAAATTCACTGAAAAAACCATAGGTTTCACACCAGTTATAGTTAGGAATTAGCATTTAAAAAACCTATTAAATTCACTGAAAAAACCATAGGTTTCACACCAGTTATAGTTAGCTGGAAATTTTACTGATATAAAACCATTGAAATTCCCACGTTATAGTTAGTCGGACTCACTATAACTTGCGCGTGCAATGCCCTGCTGATGACATCACATATTACATCACTCTTGACATGGTCAGTGACATCACTCATGACATCACTGATGACACCATCCTTGTCACACAGTGACAGACCTCCTTTCACTGTAAAGTAACCTTTGAAACACATATTCAAAAATGGAAACTAACATTAACAAAAAAGTGGATATACCCATACCAGTTACAACAACCAATTCAGTAATTTCACCATCTATATACAAATTCACACATTCACCAACAGTTTTATGTATTCACTCATACATATACTCACTCATCATATGTAGTGATACCCCTATTCATTCTGTTACACACCGACAGTCATCAAAAACTTACTCATACATATACTCACACATGCAAATAAACTAATAAACATCCATTTATTTGCATATACAACTATACACACATTAGCACATTACTTCTAAGGAAACTTACACATACTTACTCTCTTAAACAATCACTTATAGAAACACATACTTATTTAAACAGGAACTCTTTCAATCTCTCACTCTCACATATACTTACTTATATACATCAATGCTCATATATACAAGATTAAAACATATGTAGTTACTCATAAAGACACTAGTGAGAGAGGCATTCACTCTCTAACACACACATATACACACTCATCCACCCATACAATCCTACACAAATGCTGTCTTCAAAACGCATACAAACAGTGAGTCAGTCATTGATGCATCTATGTGCTAAGTAACAGCCCCACCAAACCATACAGACACTCATACTGATACTAAAAAAACATCTAATAACCCATATACACACACATGTAGCTACTCACCAACCCATGCAGCCACTTATACACAAAGTAAAACACTGATACATATATTTAAATATTTAAACATTATTCGCTAATATATGTATTCACTAAGATACACTTAATAAGCCAGTTAACCAATCAATTTTTTTTTTAAAAACATCCATTTAGACACTTATTTAAACATTTATTCTTCCATCGACCTTAACATATACATATATAAAATATATTTATTTTTCAGAAAGACACACATTCACTGGATGATGTCATCAGTGATGTCATGAGTGATGTCATCAGTGATGTCATGAGTGATGTCACTGACCATGTCATGAGTGATGTAATATGTGATGTCATCAGCAGTGCATTGCACGCGCAAGTTATAGTGAGTCCGACTAACTATAACGTGGGAATTTCAATGGTTTTATATCAGTAACATTTCCAGCTAACTATAACTGGTGTGAAACCTATGGTTTTTTCAGTGAATTTAATAGGTTTTTTAAATGCTAATTCCTAACTATAACTGGTGTGAAACCTATGGTTTTTTCAGTGAATATATATATATATATATATATATATATATATATATACATATATATATATTTAAATACTTTCTATTTACCTGCAAAATAATGACATTTACCACAATTTTTGTGATAAAATGAATCTGTGGTAAAGGCACATTCGTGGTCAAAAAACTTTGTAAAAGACTGTTGTTTTAAAGGCTTTTCAGTTGTAAACCCATCGTTGCTCAGCCATCCCATTGTTTAGTCTTCGTTGTAAAGGCTGTTTCCCATAATAATGTTGCTTTATTGGCTATTTTAGTATAGGTTTTGTTTTTTTGACTACGTCCAGCAGTTTACCTCTGTATGCATCTGACTAAAACCAAATTAAAAGTTTTGTTACGCAGTATGTTCCTTACTTCATGTTGATTAACCTGGAAAGGGAGAGATGCGTCCGTGGTAGCAGGGCACATTTGAGAAATGATGTACATTGTGAAGTTATTCTTCCTTCAGCCTGTAGTGAAGATGAAGCAGAGGCTGTAAAGATGATGATATGTTGTGTAGAAAGTGTGGAAGATTACCATGTTTTAATGACATAGTAATTGCATTTATTTGTGTACTGTTAGAAAGGATGTTTATATCACTTGCTGATGGGTGACATTTTCAAAGTGTATTGTGATAAATGTTTACAGGTACAGAAATTTAACATTTTGGATGAAACATGCCTTCGATTAATATGTATGGACAGTCCCCCCCCCTTTTGCCATTCACAAGTGGGTAATACCACATAGGTAAACTAATCTGCAATAAACTACAGCTGTGCCATTTAATTACTGCAAAGAAACTGGCCAAAGTTAAGATACAAAGAATAACTTCTTACTTTAGAGAAACATTAGCTTAAGTTACAAATACACATCAGTGAATTTGGATGACTGTAAATGTCAACAAAAGGAGCAAAGTACAGGGCGACAGAACAACAACACATTGTTTGTAAAGAGCAAATGTCACCTGAGGTTGCGCCTGTTGCAAGGTGAAACTACCATTTATCAACTATGTTGACAGTTTAATGAGAAAGAAAACAAATGGAGACTATACTGTTAACGTGAAAGACCGGCAAGACAAGCATACGTACAAATCTGGCAGTCACAAACTAACTTGAGTACTCCAAATCAACTGGGACCAGCTGTCAAACGTCTACAGTCTGGATTGAAATAATAAAGTAAAATGCCAGCTTCGCTTTAAAAAGTATTGCTTTCTGTTAAGAGTGCATGTGCCAGTTGATTGAATGTGACAAAAGTGTGAAAAATCTTTTGTGAAAGGTGCATGTTAGATGCTGAATTTCATTTGTGTCATTCAGTGTATTATGAGCTGTAAAATGATCTCTTGTGCATTGCAATGCAGATGGAGATAGGCTTTACAATACTTTCTTTACAACTGGATGCCTTTACAAGGCATCCTTTACCATGCAATGCCTTTCCATCCATCCTACTGGCGGTCAGCTGAAGGTAGTTATAATTAGATGATGCTGCCATAGAAAAAGTATTTTTTGACTTGTCTATATCTTTGGGGCTGTTTGACGAATCTTCATCTAATGTTCTGAAAAAGGTGTGCCTGTGATTCTAGTTGGGCATGGGAAGTTTTGGGGTGATCCGTCAAGTGGGGGCCAAGAAAAATGAGGAGTCAAAAAGTGCACTTACCATGTTAATTCTCATAGGGATTTTTAACATGACTAGAGCCCGAACTGCTGGACAGAATTACACCAAATTTGGCAGAAAGCTAGCTCTTGGTCCAGAAAGAGCCCTTTTTGTAATTTGGTGCAGACGTGTTCAGTAGTTTTCGAGATATTAAAGGAAAAACACATTTGTATCTATAGGGACGCAAATCCTCTAAGGATCTGACAGTCCCCTTGCTGATATCCGATTGACTGCCAGCACTTTAGCTAGAAAGGGTTGGCAGCCATCTTGGAACTCCTCTTCAGCCGAGTGCCCAAGAAAGTTGTACAAAAAAAGAAAAGGGGGCAGGGAAGGAATACTTTGACCCTCTATCCCTGGCCCTGGGGTCCCCAAGGAACCCCGCCAGGACAAAAAAGCATTTTTTGATTCCCCAGGGACCACCACCTCCCCTGGGCTACATATAAAATTAGGGTGGGTCCCTCATGGACCACCACATCCCTGCAACATGTGTACAATAGTTGTGCAAGTGGAGCTGCACGGCCCTTCTCACAGGCCATATATGCCTCCCGGGACCACTACCTCCCAAGAGCTGGCCTGTGAAAATGAAAGGAAGGAGCTGCGTGGCCCCCCTCTGGGCGCCATTAATGTTGGTGTTTGCCTTAGTAGTGTGCAAAGGTCTTCCCGCCTTTTCCCACGTTAATGGACAACTAATCAAAAGGTCACAAGCACATTTCCCACTGAGTTTGGTGATGCATTGTTGATATAGAGGAATACAAGGACATCTCCACCAAACAAAAAGCACTTACTTCATATAGTTAAGAGGAAGTGCCCCTGTTTAGTGGAGATACACCTCTAAATGCTCTCCTCATCCTGCTAGAGCCTTTTAATTTAATGACCAAGGGAAAAGTGCACCATACCAGATTATTCAAATAACTTTGCAGAAATGTACTCTTACTGCCTTACTACTGTGCAGACAACAAATGTGTAAACTTGTGCGTCTTAAGTTTTAATGAACTGACTGGCAATAAGAGCTTTGCAGTAAATGTGAGCCAAGAATTTAGAAGACTGGAGATGGAAGGAGACTTGTCACAATTGTGGTTAGGTAAATGACACAGTCTGAGACTGGGGATTAGGCTATCTCTTTAGAGATTTGTGGTGGACCATGTCTTGTCCACGTACACAAGGCCTCAACAGAGATGAGGAATTTTGGAAGAGACAAAGGGCCAAATGTACAAAATCCTTTCACAATTTTTAACGGGCTGAATCACAATTTAGGCCTGTATTTGTAATGAAAAACAGGTACAAATGCCTTTAGGGAATCGCAAAATGTGATTTCTACCCAGTTGAAATTTCATTTTGGGATTCCCGATATAGGAAATGGCAAATAGGGATTTTAAATTTAGCGATTTGTTAGCACATGTAAGAAGCATTTCCTAAATGCAAAATGAGCTTTTAGGAATTGCTATTACCATTGACTCAAAGTCTATCTATAGAAACCACAGTGGCGGTTGCTGTCTTTTGAAAGTGGTGAGGATTAATAGCCCTCACATAAGTGAGAAACGAGTGAGCCACAGGGTCCCAAGGTCTGAATTGTGCAATGTGAAAGCAGAAAGTCTGGGCTCAATCCAGGCTTCACCAAATTGTGTCATTCTAGGTAATTCTATTTCTTTTAGCCTCCTGTTTTTTTCATTGCATATGAGACTACCTTGTAATACACATGCTCAGAATATGCGATATTGAAAAAAGTTTCATATATATTAAGAATCTAGGCCACATGTGCAGTGGTCCACTAAAGGTATCGTGTCAGGGTAGGAGGCAGGAATGTCTTTAAGATCTTATTTATAAACTATCACTTTTAAAGAATGCCTCTCATTACAGTCATATTGTCTGACGTACTAAGGTGAAACGCTTCCTCAAGGTAAAAAAACAAACGTTTCTGAACTTTGAAGAGACTTTATCGTATTGTTACATTATGCCTTTAGCATGATTCACTTGCATACCATTTTCATGGCTCAGCTGGTGCAAACCGTTGGTTCGGCTCTCTGTGCTCATGTGTTGTCTTGTGTATTTAAGCCATCTTCGCTGTAAAGTACATTGTCATGGATCTCGTGTTTACTTTTAGCTGTTGAAATTCTACTCTAATATTCTGCGATCACAAACCGCATGATAAATAGGTGTGGTCCTACTCATGTGGCGCTTCAAACCAAGTGCACACACTTGCTACTTCTTCCAGAGGCAGGTGCTTTACTCTTTAATGATGCTGTGGAAGGCGGGCATTTGCTCATATCTATACAAAGGTAAGGGGAGCTCACAGACATCTCAAGGGTGATCAACAAACAGAAACATGCCACTCAAAGTAAACACAGTAAACACAAAATCAAAAAAGTTGGAAACTTGGATTTTATCCAGTGTTTAAAGGCCTCCATTGTTTTTGGTGTTTGATACCAAATAGAATGCTCCTTCCCACAAAAGATTACATTTTCAGCAGGTTCTTTTGTGCGCTGGCAAACAAACATTTATTTTGTTAGCGTCCTGAAAACACTGGTTTTCACGAACTGCATAAGTAGAGTGTTTATTTTCGATTTCTCCTCATTGGTAAAACTGTACTGTTGAAATCATAAAGTTGCATCTCCTGAATAGGAGATGTCCCCCTGTGCACAGCTCTTCACCCCACGGCATGAGTTAGCAATTGAAAACAAAAAATAATCTTGCCGTTCAAATTGCCATTCAATTTTGAACGTAAATGTACATCATTTCAGATGCATTTCGGGCAGCGTGGTGCCCTTCGTCAGGGGACACATCTGTGGGTAGAACCAAACAAGCATTGAGATAGCCAATAGGTCTTGCCTTTGGGAACTTATAAATGTTTAGCCATGCAGCACATTATCAGACTACCTAGTACACCATAAGCATAATACTGTGTGTGCTGGATAGATTGTAGTTGCATTTATATAGTGCTTACTACCAGGGCCGGACTGGCTACCAGACTTTTTTGTTGGGGTGGCAGGGTGGGGTCCAGGTTCACTGTGGAGGTGCTGATTTTGTTACTTGGGAGCTGCCATGCTTCTAAATGAACAAGCAAAACAAGTAGCTTTAAAGCGTACTTTTTAAAACATTTGTTTTGCATTGTTTACGAAGGAAAGCCCAGTAGCCAGTCAGGCCCTGCTTACTATCCCTGACGAGGCATTGAAGCACTTTACGCCGGGCAACACGCTGCTCCGGAACCCAAGGTTAATGGTTAGTTTAGTGTTAATTACTGGGATTAGTGTTGTCTGCTCAAAGCGAACCATTCTGAGTCATTTCAGTTTTTCATGGTGGCCCAAAGTAATACTGATTTGTTCTGATCATTAGATAAGTATAAGTTGTTTGATCAAGTTCAGTCCCTTGCTGTCACGGTTAGGTCTTATGCCATTACAGACGGACAACCTCTGGATAGGAGGATGGACAGGTAAAAGGATGACAGAGTGAATGGATGGATGGATAGATGGATGGACAGATGAAAGAATGAGAGAGTGGATGGATGGATAGCAATGTAGATGGACAGGTGAAAAGATGGCAGTTAGGGGATGATGGACGAATGGATAAAAAAGATGAGTGACCAGATGGTAACATGGATAGACAAAAGGATGGATGGGTGGTTGGCAGAGTGGATGAATGTATGATTAATGGATGGGTAGCAGGGTGGATGGATGTTGGCAGAGTGTATGGTTGATTGGCAGAGTGGATGGATAATTGGCAGAGTGGATGGATGGATTGCGGATATCCTGTGAAGAGGTGCAGGTTGCATCTGTAATTTGTGTCAGCCAGGAGCTTTGGTTTTAAATGATACAGGCAGTAGTGCAATCTGACCCTTAAGCCACAAGTACTTTATCACAAAAACCTTGCACTAGTGCAAAAAATGAGAACAGAATTAACACAATGTTGCTAGTTGCGTAATGCAAAGTAAGACAAATATTTTTTCCAAAGACTGTAATACAGAAAGGTTTTTGTAATAGGATTGCGAAGCATATGACAAAGTTACTGTATATAAATCACTTCACTTGTGTGGGTATTGAGTATTTGCGAAAGAAATCTTAGTCAACAATTATTAGTTTTAAAAAAAATGAACTGATTCTGCACTATTGGTTCTACTAGTGTGATAAAAAAATATAACAAACTGATTTTGCCACAAACGTAGGGCACACTTTTAAATTTGAAGAGTGCAGGACATGTGCAAAATAGCAATACAATTCAGAAAAACATTGTTTGTTTCCTGTTGCTGCTGCTCAGTTAACCTGGTATGACACCGCCTTGTCCCAGTGTACACAGCAATTGTTTAAAAGTACTAGGTTGAAGCCCTGGGCATGCCACTGTACCAAGCTTGCTTCAATGCTCATATCGTTTATAGGTGAGAATCCGCAAACTTAAATTGCTTCTGGTATGAATTTATTGTTTTTTTACATGGAGTGGACATCGGTTGTGTTGGTTTGGCTTTCCCGTGGTCATTAATTGTTTTTTACGAAGAGATCCTTTTTATTAGTAATATATAAAAACACGCCCTATAAGAACACTAGCAGCTGTAAGACACTTTTGGATGCTAAGAAGTGTTGCCCCTGAGGCGATGGTGCCCCTTTCAATCAATACATCAAAGATCCCCTAGCATTGTAGGTAGGACAAGCCTTACATTCACAGCAGCTATTGCCATCTGATGTCACTGCAGGCATTGGTGAATTTGTGAACCATGACCAGTACATGACGTATAATGCAAAGGAGTGGCAGTGCCACACAGTTGTCATGGGGAAACTATCCAAATTCAAGGCATATCCATGAACAAGAAGATTAGCACTCACAGTGGTTTATGCAGTTTTTTGTGCAGTACACTTATACAGTAATCTAAACATCCCAGCGTCCCCACTTTCAAAGTTTACCTAGATTCCAAATGGATGATTTGCAATGTAAACACTGACCATTTATTCAACTCGCACAACAAATTAAATTATGTCCTCGCGCCTTAGGATGTTTGCATAAACCCTTCCTCCTCATTTTATCTCCCTAAAATGGTTGACAAGATAAGCCTGCTGCCGCTGGAATCAGGCCTGTAACTTGGAAGCCAAAAACCGATCTGATTAGCTGACACCCAACCCACTGAGCTATCTCATCTATAACTTGGCTGGGTGAATAAATACTTGGACGGATGAATACTTGGACAGACGGATATGATTGAGAGAAGCGTGAATTTATGAAGAGCGTCCAGCCTCGCTGTGGGTGAAAATGTAATTACATAACCGAAACCAGTTGTAGTAATAAAAATATGTTTATATGTAAATATAGTGCTACTCTCAAGCAGCATCTGGGAAATCTGTGTCCTTTGTCACCACGGCATATCGTTAGTTTTATCTGAGCCAATGTGCCTTCACCATAGGATGCCCTACCAGTGCTTGAAAGGCCACCATCTAATGCGGCAAAATTAGCATTATGGCTGTCCAGATAGCGCAATAAAATAAATCTCAAATATGTGTTACAACAGTGATACATTGCGGGAACAGCACCCAGACCTCCACCAAAGACATTAATGGGACAACAGCTCCGAGATCATAGGCTCTGGCATTACACTGGGCTTATTGTGTACTCCAGCATGAGAAGTCACTCGACAATGCCAACTTCTGCACTTTATAATCTTTACTGCTTTGGGGAGCTTTCCATACTCCTAAAGTCGCTGTAACCTTTCCAAGACAGATAGCAACTCTACATTTCGTGATGGGTTTACTTAATGGTCTCGCTGCTCAAAAGTGAATTTTCACAGTAAGCACAAGTGACTGGAATTAGATTTTTCGGCACCATGTCGCCTCTTCAGATTTATGGACACCGCTGACTGATAAATGGCATAAACATGATCCCAAAGGTTTGGTAAGATTCCATATGCTATTTTTAACTGCAGACATCTATTACATGCATTTTATTACCGAAACTTTTTGCACCAGCTGAAATAAGAAGACGGGGTGCAACTTAAAATCGGGCGCCGTGCTGAAGCCGAAATCACGGCGCCCATGCATATAGCAATGACGCTCCCTGGAAGCGGAAATTAACAATTAAAAAGCAGACGGGTGCAACAGAAAACGGAGCGCCGTGCTAAAACATAAAGCTCGGCGCCCGTGCATATAGCCATGTGTTCCTGCATGATGCTCCCTGGCAGCAGAAATTAACAATTAAGTAATCGCATTCGCGCACAGCTGCCCCCTGTTCCACATTCGCATGCAAGCTGAGCAGAAGCTCTTCCAGCTTGCCGGGGTGTGCTTAAGCCTCTGAAAGCAATGCGATAATTGGGGCGCTCCAGCCCTTCCACCAGCTGATTCTTGGGAAGGAAGAAGAGCGAGGATTAATAGATGCGGGCTCCTTGTCATAGCCGATATGAATACAACAAGCTTCAACAAGTAATCGCGAGCGCAAAAAAAAAAGATTAAAAAACGGGAGTGGTGCGCATGCGCATCACTGCATTGCCGGCCACCAGCTTGCTATAAAGTGCATGCGCGCAACAGGGAAAAGTGTTGTGCACGTCGCACGCGCTTGTGCGCGTTCTAGCAAGCTGTTCGCCGGCAAAGTAACATTTCTGAGACCCCAAAAATGTCTCAGCCGAGGGCAGCGCATGCGCTGGATCAGGCTGAGACCTAAAAAGACAGAGCTTATAAACTGGACAAGCCCCATCCGGCTGTCAGTGGGCGTCATATCTAATGAAACCTTATACCCACATGCATAAGGTGAAAAAACGGTATGGTGAGTGGTGGTGAGTTAACCACGGGGCTCGTATAATGAACGGCGTGTGGAATTACGGGGTGCTAGAAGAAGCTAAATGTTCATTCAGGTGCAACAGAAAGAAAATCTAAATGGGAAATAATGAGCGTCATGTCAGGTGAGCCGAAAAGCATGACCGCAACACGTTGGTGCCAAGTGGAGATGAGGGAGGATATTGGGAGGGATAAAGGGGGCAAGCACACCGACCACCATTTGTGTGTGTAAAAGGCCGCTTTATTGAAACAGGTGCACATCACACTTATTAACACTGGCAACCGCCTCCAAAACTAAAACCTCTCTAAACATTGAGTTACCTGACCCCCTTTACTTTTCCTCCTCCCACACCTACGATCCCCACATAATCAAAATCCCCCACCCTGCAATATACAAATATATAACTTCAAATACTTCTATAATACACAATTTTATCATCTACATCATAATGATGGAGCGGTAATTTCTTCTGGCAATTTCTCAATGCAAAACCCTCATGCTACCTCTAATTTACCGCTCAAAAGGTGTTGGGCCCTTCACACCATGTAATACCTTCAGGAGACTTTAAATAAAGATGAACAGTCAAAAATGCAATTATTAATTTAAGCCAATAAAGAGAGTTGTTGAGTGTTTAAAGGGTTTTATTTTCTAGTAAAAAGTTAATTTTCTCTGACCCTTTATTCATTAATAAAATATCAATCAGGTTACAGAATTTGAAAACCAGGAAAAATAGCATTAATACAGAACACATTACAGTCTGCATATAGGCATAACATGTAGGAATGTGGCGCAAAATGTTATTCAAGACTCAAAGAGTTTCTAAGAAAAATATAGTCTTGCAAGGCTAATCAAAAATCAAATAGTTTGCAAAAATCTCCCATTAAGAAAAATAAATGCATAAGTCAAATAAATCTTTTCAGACCTAATTAATTTGTCTAAGCATAACTTGAAGTTTAGCATCTAATTCTATTTAATCAGCTGTTCTTCTGCATCTGTCTGTGTCTAAAGAGCAAGCAGGGAGGGAGACAGCCCGCCCTTCACGAGACCTCAAAGGAATGTGGCCAAGATATGACGTGGAAGCAAGAAACCTCCCCCTGATACTCCTCGGACGCAAACCCTCAGCAATCTCCCGGGACGTTTCTCGTACCTAACCCATAGAAGCCTAAGCCAAAATGAGCAAGAAGCCAGCTGAGCTGAGAAAGCCCGCCCCTGTCAGTTTTTATACACAAAAATTTTGGCAGACTACACAAAATGTTGCATTTCAGGAAAACCTGTAAGTTGATTGGTTAGTCATGGTGGCATGAGTTCTCATCACCCTGACGCATTCTAAAAACCTGACCATGCCAGTTTTTAACAAATGAAGCATACATAATAAATACATTTTATAAGTTTGCAACAATTGCTAGGGAAAATTTTCAATAGTCTTCCTTCCTTCCTGCCAAAGCGCAGTCAGATGGACACTTTTAACTAACACTGGTGCATTTGGCAGAATCACAAGGATGTACAGTTCAAGGTGTTCTTGACTTCTTGGCATGAGGAAAGCTGCCACGGTCTGCGCATGCTCCCTTCTCATTCAAAGCAAGCCATAGCTTTTGATGGTTTCACAGGCAGCCATTTAATGGTAGGCCCCAAAATAAAATAAACACAAAGATAATATTAATGTCATGTGAATCAGCACATTATGTTTCCAAACTCCATTATTTATGTACAACATGTAAAATAAATGTGCAATGTGCAACAAAGTAAAAGAGATGTTATTAACTGAAAATATTTATCAAAATATGCAACAAGTCAAAGTCTTTTAAGACAGAAATAGTGGATTTAGATTACATGGGATGCGCTGGGAAGAGAGAAACACATTCTATTAATCTTCAAAGCTAAAAAGGCCACTTTTCTCTACATTGCAAAAACACATGTTAATTCAGCAAAAGCATGTCAGACTGAATTGGCCTCACTTTCATATTTTTCAAGTTCCATGTTTATAACTTGCACCAAAAGGTGCGTGGCAATTTAAATGCAGTCTGTCTGAAGCACAAAAAAAATAAAACAATGCCTGACTGCAGATGAAATCTGCTCCATCAATCCACCCTTCTGATAATTCAAATCATAATAAAATGATTTATAATTCATCACATATATTTCATTTTCACAAGTGACATTTTTTTAAAATTGCAAAAGCTGAGCATATAACAATTTTAAATCTATTTCTAAGGCAAACACAAGTCTATCTGTAATCAGATCATATATAGCCAAGCTCAAATGTTTTAGCGCAGAGTTCTGTAAGTAGCTTCTTGGAACAGTTAGTCTTCTTTAAAATAAGTAACTAAAATAAAAAAAAAGAAATTCAACAGGACAGTTTCAGCATTTCTTTTCTCTTTGTCATCAGCTTGCCATCAGAATGGCTCATTGGCATCTGTACCTTTTTCAATGCAAATTAGACTACTTAGGTGCTGAGAAACTCTGACAGAGCACCATCAATCTTTGGCACTTTTTCAATCAATGCCTTTCACTCTTATCTTCACTTTGATCAGATTCAGATGATTCACCACTTCATCTCTCAGACCAAAGCCGTTGCACCATCCATTATGCAGATCTTGTGTAGCAGCTGCAATCTGGTGAGAAACTGCACACTGTACATCAACCTGACCTACACAGCCATGGCTAGTGTTCTCCTCAGTGTTTTCCACAAGTGCATTTGCATATGCATTTTCAAGCCACTTTGGTGTTGGTGAGACACCGTCTTTTGCAAAAGGTAACTCAGTGCTGCCATTGTGTTGCTTTATTATGCTTGGCACTTCAGGCAGATAGCTGCAATCCATCCCTTGTCCAATCTGTTGTCCTGCACTCATTATCTTTGAGACCACATTATGATCTTATTTCAGAGAAACTGGCAATCTATACCTGGGCATCAGTCTTTGCAATAACACTTTTGCCACTATGCAGTTGTCACTTTTCTCAAAAACAGTTCTGATACAACCCTGTTGTGCTGCTTCAAAAACATTTTCTTGAGCCTCTTTTAATTCACCTGTGAAGATTCCATAGAATGTACATGCTAACAAAACACAAATGTGTGCAACTGAATAAGCATTTCTCTCTCCCATGACAACAGTGACTCTCATTTGAGCAGATATACTGCATGTTATGGTAAGGGCAATCAATTTCGAATTTTGGACTGGGGTAATTACTAAAAGCCATGAAGCTTTGACAACATAATGCATAAGGAGCACAGCATGTGCTGCTTTTAATGTGTCACCTTTCAAACATGGGCCATCTACAAAATGGACATTGTTGGGCTGACTCAGACATTCATCATTAAAGTCTGATTTTGGCTTTATGCATATTTTCATGATATTTAGACACTCATATTCAGTTTCATCACAATCCAATTCATTTGCTGACATTTTTGTGAAGTTAGGGACAAAGGTCATTGGGCAATACATCACAGACCTTTGAACACAGTCATCTTTTTGAATAGGCAATGAGAGAGTGCAGCCCTCCCTCTCACTGCAAATTGGTATATTTTCTTTTAAATAAACTTTCATTCCTAGTGCTGGGGCGCAACATTCTTTCTCTTTCAACTCTAGGAATGCTTTTGTGCAATTGTTGTCCAATGGAAGCGGATCAGACACATCTTTGTGTGTCAGCCTCAGTAAAGGCTTAGCCACTAGGGAAAGGTTTAGTAACCACTCTCTACAGCAGCTAACCATTCCCAAAAATGTCCTGACTTCTTTCTGAATTTGAAGTGGATTTTTCTTGGAAAACATTTCCACCCTTTCTGGTGACACCTTTCTACCTCCCTTTCCAATTTTGTGTCCCAGGTATTCGTCTTCTTTTTGACAGTACTCCTTACTATTCTCATGCATTGGCACTGTTACATGGACTTTGCAAAAATCAATAAAAGTAAGCCATTCTTCAGCACATGGAATGTGGAAAAATATATTGGCTGGATTCGGTACCACAGGACAACATGAAAAAAATATGCTTTTAATCTCCTGCACTATTCTGTTCTTTTCATTTATTTTCTGTGAGCCTGTGATCAGAAAGTTACACAAACTTCCAATCAAGTTCATCAAAAATCCTTTTATTGGTAAAATTCCTGCAACTGATGGTGTTCCTGAATGCATGTCATTTGGTTCTAATTTTAATAAGACATGTTCTGCACATTTTATTAATCTGGCATCCTTCTCTGTGAACTCTCTTATTTCTGTGTTTATTACCTTTTCAAAAACAGAAGGTAATTTTTCAACTGTCTTTTCTGAAGATAATGCTACAGCTGTTTCTTGTTGGGCCATTTTAAAATGTACATCCTCATCAGGAATCTGAAAAATAACATTATCTGGTGTACAGTGATTTGTGCTGCTTAATTTGCAAAACAATTGTTTTTCTGCTAGGCCAGAGTCACAGACAACAGTTTTGCAGTTTTCCTCAAAGGGGCCTAATTTTGGTTCAAATTTTTTTAAAACTGGGTTTATAATTTCTTTCTTTAAAACTCTTGAAATTAAGTCTGGACTTTCCACTGCCTTCACAAAGCACTTGGTAAATTCTGAATTGTGAGGGTTAAAACTCTCATTTTCAAACACAGCAACCTGTTGGACTGGGTTCTGATTTTGTCTCTGGAAATAATTCACATTTGCTCTGGACATCTTATTTAAATTAATTTTAGCATTTTCCATATTTTGTGGGACCATCTTTGCTTGGAAAATTCCTGCCATAGGTACCTGTCTCTGAACTGACATTTGCATTTGCTTAGCTGGTATATTTTGCATCTGCATTTCTCCATGTTTTTGTGCATCATGTTTAAATTTATTTTTCTTCTTCCAATGCTCAAATCTGTCATAAAGATGGCAAAAGGACACATTTTCCAGCAGTACAACATCCATACCTGAATTTTCACAAACCAAACCAACTTTACTTCCATCCTGTGTTCTTTTAATCTGTACCCAAGCAACATCCTTTGCTGGCACTCTACCCTTCAGGAAAATAATCACTGCTATATTTTCCTCCATAACAACAGAAAATAATGGTGCATTCATGCAAACCCTTTTCACTGTCTCCTCACCTGGCCTTTGAATAACTTTAGATTCAAACCACAATTCATTCTGCATGGCAATGTAAAAGAACATTTCCAAAATAATGCACAGCTCTTTTAAAATCTCAACAAATCCATCAACATTTGGGTACCACAGCATAATTCTGTCTCTCAATTGTGGCATTGTGTTCAGAAATGCTGCAAGTTCACTTTTATTCTGTGGCATATGAAAATGCACTTCTCCCACTATTTCTCTCAATGAGTAAGCAAAAGCTTCTCCCTCATTCTGCTTATTATTTTTCTCAACTAAATCTGGTGGCTTCTTTTCCTTATCCAGTTTCAATGCAAGGTCTGGTGGTTTCTTTTTCTTCTCATGTTTTCTTGCCCATTTGTCTCCTAATTTCTCAAACCCATTGCATTTAAAAACATACTTTATTTCTGCAATGTGCAATTTCATTTCTGAAGAACATATTTTCTCATTTGCTTCATCATCCATATGTACCCTAAAACTTTTCTGAGATGGAAAACTTCCTGAAACATCAGTTTCATATTTTTGAGCCAAATCTGTCAGGCCATTATGTGTAGTTAATGCACATGCAACTGTTTCCTTACTCAGGGAAATTAATTCTTTTTCCTGACACTGGTTCACATGTTCATTATTTAAACAGCATGGACTGTTATTTTCTCCATGTTCAAGTGCTGAATTTAAAACACTACGCTGTTTCTCTTTTTCAGGGCCTGTGTTAATATGTTCTCCCATGTTTTCAATATTTTTAATCACTGCTGCTTCCTCTAAGCAGGTTTGAAAAATAACATTTTCAATTACATTTATTTTATTTGGGGCTGCAGATGTTGTAAAGGCCATTTTTCCCTCACCCTTCAGTGCTTGGGGTAATTTCTGTTCAATAATCTGTGTATTCTGAGTTTCTGAAATAAACTCTGCCATAATCACTCCTTCTGCAGTTCTTTGAACCTTTTCAGTAGGGACCATATTAATTGGGACAGTCATAATTTTTCTATGCATTATCTGTGCATCTGCAGTTAGCAATTCTTGGACTGAATCAGGCACATTTGAAGCAGTAACACCTGGAGGTATCACTGTCAGTGCTGAATCAACAGGTAATGGGTCAATCTGAAATGTTTGCACAGTTTTCTCAATCTGTGTTTTTCTCTGTTCAACAGAAGCAGTAGCCACTGTAGTGCTTACTAGTACACCATTTTCATTATTTTTAATGGGACCCACATAAAGTGGTGGACACTCAGTTAACAATGCATCCATTATTTCATCACCTGAATCATTATTTATTTGAAGCTCTTTATCATCATTAATTCTCTTCTCCTGAATTTGGTTCTTTACCTTTTTATCCTCACTTGCTTTCTCTCTTGCTGTCTTTTCCCACAAGCTTAAGGCCTCAAATTGTGCAGCTTTAGATGGTGTCTTTATTTCACATAACACTTCCCTTAATTTGTCAATAATTTGCAATTCAAAAGTACCATCTTTTGGAAACCTCAAAGCACCCTCTTTTTCAGTAATCTTGCACCATTGTTGAACCCACATACATGTATTTTGTCCCAAATTGGTAGACATAAAATGCACAGGTGTTCCTTCAGGAGCATCATCAATAAAAAACGAATTTTTCACTTTACCTCCTAACAGCTTCTTTAAGCCTTCAAACAATTTCATTTTTGCAATAGTTCAATGCAATTTCTTTTCTCCAAAGCTGTCAGTCTCAATTTCAGTCAGTTTTACTCCTACCACTGACCCTCCACAAAACCTTAATGCAATATTTCTCTGAATCAATAAATCTGTTAGTAACAACATAAATACATTCGCTACTCTGTCTGTTGTGCTAAATAAAGGATAGATTTATATTCACTGCGAGTAACACATTCCGCTTACCCTTCACAAAGTAAGACCTTCTGTTTACTCTTCAAATACTACAGGTAAATCCCTTCCGCTTACCTATCAATCAAGCTCAGAAGAACCTGCTACTCCTTTGGCCTTATCCTTCAGGATATATCTTAGGCCAAAGTTTCACCAGCGAACCCTTTTGCTGTCACTCAAGCTCAGAAGAACCTGCTACTCCTTTGGTGTGACCCTTTCTAGGTGATATCAGACCAAAGTTTCACCAGCGAACTCTTTGCTACAATCACTCACACAGAAAATAGTCCCTAATTTAACACTGCCAGCCCTACCTAGCTTCTCAGTGCTATTCCAACAGACGAGTAACCTCAGTGCAGTGTGGCTTCCATTTACCACCCACTATTCCTTCCCGGGATTCCACAGGTGTGCATACCTGCGTGTTCAGACAACATAGAACACGGCACTAACTTAACATAAAGAGTTAAAACATGTAATCAATAACCAAAAATTATGTCCTATGAAATTACCAATATAATCAATAACACCATCAATTCAAAATGAGCAAAATGTCACCAACAGTAAAAACCCTTACTATTTTCAACGCTTTTAAAAAAACATACTAGCATATTAACAACATTTCACAACCCTATTGATACTCACACCACTTCTTGCATCACCTGCCAGTACTGCTTTGCCAATCTTCAGGTTCTGAGCATTGGAGTCAGGAATCAGGACTTGGACATTTATCTAACTTGGGCAATTATTTTATTTCCCTTCTGAAGGTCAATGATCCATTAGTTGAGTAGTTGATGGTGAAATCAATAATCATTAATCACCAAACTAATCAATAATGACCATCCTCTGATTACCAAAAACTGATGGAGCGGTAATTTCTTCTGGCAATTTCTCAATGCAAAACCCTCATGCTACCTCTAATTTACCGCTCAAAAGGTGTTGGGCCCTTCACACCATGTAATACCTTCAGGAGACTTTAAATAAAGATGAACAGTCAAAAATGCAATTATTAATTTAAGCCAATAAAGAGAGTTGTTGAGTGTTTAAAGGGTTTTATTTTCTAGTAAAAAGTTAATTTTCTCTGACCCTTTATTCATTAATAAAATATCAATCAGGTTACAGAATTTGAAAACCAGGAAAAATAGCATTAATACAGAACACATTACAGTCTGCATATAGGCATAACATGTAGGAATGTGGCGCAAAATGTTATTCAAGACTCAAAGAGTTTCTAAGAAAAATATAGTCTTGCAAGGCTAATCAAAAATCAAATAGTTTGCAAAAATCTCCCATTAAGAAAAATAAATGCATAAGTCAAATAAATCTTTTCAGACCTAATTAATTTGTCTAAGCATAACTTGAAGTTTAGCATCTAATTCTATTTAATCAGCTGTTCTTCTGCATCTGTCTGTGTCTAAAGAGCAAGCAGGGAGGGAGACAGCCCGCCCTTCACGAGACCTCAAAGGAATGTGGCCAAGATATGACGTGGAAGCAAGAAACCTCCCCCTGATACTCCTCGGACGCAAACCCTCAGCAATCTCCCGGGACGTTTCTCGTACCTAACCCATAGAAGCCTAAGCCAAAATGAGCAAGAAGCCAGCTGAGCTGAGAAAGCCCGCCCCTGTCAGTTTTTATACACAAAAATTTTGGCAGACTACACAAAATGTTGCATTTCAGGAAAACCTGTAAGTTGATTGGTTAGTCATGGTGGCATGAGTTCTCATCACCCTGACGCATTCTAAAAACCTGACCATGCCAGTTTTTAACAAATGAAGCATACATAATAAATACATTTTATAAGTTTGCAACAATTGCTAGGGAAAATTTTCAATAGTCTTCCTTCCTTCCTGCCAAAGCGCAGTCAGATGGACACTTTTAACTAACACTGGTGCATTTGGCAGAATCACAAGGATGTACAGTTCAAGGTGTTCTTGACTTCTTGGCATGAGGAAAGCTGCCACGGTCTGCGCATGCTCCCTTCTCATTCAAAGCAAGCCATAGCTTTTGATGGTTTCACAGGCAGCCATTTAATGGTAGGCCCCAAAATAAAATAAACACAAAGATAATATTAATGTCATGTGAATCAGCACATTATGTTTCCAAACTCCATTATTTATGTACAACATGTAAAATAAATGTGCAATGTGCAACAAAGTAAAAGAGATGTTATTAACTGAAAATATTTATCAAAATATGCAACAAGTCAAAGTCTTTTAAGACAGAAATAGTGGATTTAGATTACATGGGATGCGCTGGGAAGAGAGAAACACATTCTATTAATCTTCAAAGCTAAAAAGGCCACTTTTCTCTACATTGCAAAAACACATGTTAATTCAGCAAAAGCATGTCAGACTGAATTGGCCTCACTTTCATATTTTTCAAGTTCCATGTTTATAACTTGCACCAAAAGGTGCGTGGCAATTTAAATGCAGTCTGTCTGAAGCACAAAAAAAATAAAACAATGCCTGACTGCAGATGAAATCTGCTCCATCAATAACTCCAAACCTCCCAAGACCTACAGTCGTATTTGCCTTCTTGAACTGTAACTAACTACCCTCTAATGTAACTTCCAAACTGCTTACCCTTTCCCCGCTCCCGTTCCCCAACTCCCCAAACTAAACAATAAAGTACCAAACTCCAGCCAAACTTGGCCAACATTCAAAACAACTCCGCCACCAAGGAAAAGGTGAAAGTGTAGGTGAATACACCGCCTCCCCCTCCCCCCCCTACACAGAAAATCCCAACTCCCACAGGCCTCTACTCTCGGCGCACCCCCAACAACCTGGCCAAAACTTCTCTGAGCTCTAACAAATACAGGTCCATCCCCATGCTGGAAAGGTGAACCCCATCACCCCATACCAACTCTGGACCGTCGTACGTAATATCCTTATGCCAAATACGGGAAAAACCCAGATGTCTACAGAAACGCACCATCTCCACATTAATCTTGCGACGCGACTTGTCCACCGCCTGCGGCTTCACCGCACCCCTCCAAACTCTCCTTGGTACGAGCTCGGTCCAAACCACCGTACACCCGGACCATGTCCTCCGCAACTCCGCCAAATCCCTCCGCATAGCCCGCATCAAAACCAACCCCGTCTCCTGCACCATATCGTTCTCCCCCAAGTGGAGAACCAACACGTCGGGGCACCATCCCCCCGTCACCATACTGTTCAGTGTCGTTATCAGCTCCCTCCATCTCATGCCCCCTCTCCCCAACCATATAACTTTAAACAATGCAGGATTGAACCCCAGGTTTTCACCAAAATAACTATCCTGCGCTTGTAACTTGGCCCTCTTCACAAACGAATGCCCCACAATCCATATCAACATGTCCCAGGCTAGGGGCCCGCCACAGAACCTGAAACGAGAAACAAATGTAAATACATAGGTCACAGAAGCACCGCGCGTTCAGGGCATCTCTTCGCTGCGCACATACCGCCGGTAACAATTGGAGGACCACCTCCCCAGACGCATGATGTCCCCCTGCCCGCACGCCCTTCTATGCGCCTCCAACGCCGCCCCAATAGGGAACGAGTGCATGCCATAATGACTCCCATCCACCCCCACCTTGCCCAAGGCTTTCCGCAACACTGCTAACAGCTGGGAACTCGTCTCCCCTCTCCCATACGCATGTTGAAACACCAGCCCCTCAGCCATCACCCCCCCTCCCATCTCCAACCCCATCGCACAGGGCACACAGCCCCTTCCTCCGCTTTCTGCAACACTACCCACGACCGACGTTCTTTCGATCAGTCTTGGACTTACGCAACCACAATCGTACCTCCTCCCGCCGCAACTGCACTTCTGTCCACCTCAACACCTGACCAGATATCGAACCCAGCAACTCCGACACCCTGAAAGCCCCCGCAAACATCCATGCCATCAAGGTAGCAAACAGGCAAGCTTCCCTTCCATCCCTACAAACAAAATGCAAACCCCCCACCATCTTCTTTAACATATCTTCCGAAAGAGGCCGCCGAAATGCCCCTGCCCGCATTCCCGGGCCCAACCCTCCAGCATCCGAGACCCTAGCTCCCCCGCAGATGGGGCGTACCCCCACAACAGCTTGCCCATGAAGGCAATCCCCGCCAACTTGCCCGCTATGGTAACCCGCGATAGACCCTTGCTGATCATGGCCAATATAAACTGCACCACATCCTCCTGTCTTTCCAAACCCTGGGGGCCTCCAATGCGCCCACGACACCAGAAACTCCCCCCATGCAGCCACATACGTTATTTTCGTCGACTTCGCCAAGGATCCTAGAATCAGCTGCAACATCCTGTGTTGCCTATGTACCACATGTGCGGCGGCATGGGCGTCGGGTCCCGCTCCGCGTCCTCGGCTAACCCACGGAATCTTGCCCACTGCGAACGAGACAAAGCATCCGCAATGTCATTGTTAATTCCGGGGATACGCACCCCGCGAAACGCAATATCGTGACACAGGCAGCCCAAAACAAACACTCTCAGCAGCTTCAACACTTGCTCATCCCTAGCAGACTGGTGATTCACCACCTGGACCACCGCCATGTTGTCCACGTTGAAAGTAACCCGTCTGTGGGCTAGCACTTCCCCCCACAGCCACACCGCCACCACCAAAGGGAAGAGTTCCAGGAACGCTATGCTCCTCCCCCCCAACCATTCAGGGGGCCACCGCTCCGCACACCACTTCCCATTCCAATAGAGCCCAAAACCGTCGCTGCCCACAGCGTCAGAGATAATTTGGACATCCCACACCATGTCTTCCGCTCTTTGCATGGGGACCCCATTGAAATGCCGCAGAAAGAATTGCCACATCCGCAAATCCTCGTGAACGCCGGCTGACAAACGCACGTGGTGATGCGGGGGCCTCTGACCTGCCAAGGCTCGGCCCAACCTCTGGCAGAATGTCCCCCCAACGCGCACCTCTCTACACGCAAAGTTAAGGTGCCCCAACAACACCTGAATTTCCAACACTGTCACTTTGTGTTTCCCCATCATGACCTCCTGCAGCCCCAACATCTGCTGCTTCTTCTCCTTTGGCAACCGGGCCTCCATCAACACCGAGTCCAGCTCAATACCCAAAAATGACAGCGCCATGCCTGGCCCCACTGTCTTTTCCGGCGCCAATGGCACCCCAAGGTCCTCCATGATCTCCTGAAACCTGTCCAGCGTCACCTGGCAGTCGTTGGAGTCAGGGGCCCCGACCAAGAAAAAGTCATCCAGGTAGTGCGTGACTCCTTGGTGACCCGTCCTTCCGTGAAAAAACATTGCAGGAACGTACTAAAACATTCAAAAAGCGCACAGGATATCAAGCAGCCCATCGGCAATGCCTTGTCCACATACCAGCGGCCGTTAAACTGGATCCCCAGTAGGCACCAGTCGTCTGGGTGAACCGGAAGCAGCCGGAAAGTCGACTTGATGTCGCACTTAGCCATCTGCGCGCCAGCGCCCGCCGCCACCACCAAGGCCATGGCCGCCTCCACCGAAGAGTAAGACACTGTGGCCTCCCGCTCATCAATGTAGTCGTTAACCGAACCACCCTCCGGCCACGACAAGTGTTGGATAAGGCGAAACTGCCCTGCCTTTTTCTTGGGCACAACCCCTATGGGGGACACCATCAATTCCTCCAAAGGCCAGTCCTCAAAAGGTCCCGCCATGCGGCCCTCGCTGACCTCCTTCTCCAATTTGCACTGCACCACCTCTGGGTGCTCCCTGGCCGACAGCAAATTGTCCGCCCATCTCCTCCACCTAGGCCCCTCGTAGCCCAACCAAAACCCCTCCTGAAACCCGGTCCGCAACCGATCCGCGGCCCCTTTATCCGGGTAATTACCTAGGGCCGCTATCAAACAATCCACCCTAACCGGAGTACAAGTCCTTAGGCCCAGACCCCTTACCTCCTCGGACGCCGCCCGATGGCTGTGCGTTTCCAGAATGTGCATTACTGGCCGAACGCTGCTGACCCCCGTGTTGCTGGCCCTGGGACCCCCAGAATCGTACCTCTGGGTGTCCATAATTGCGGTAACCGGAACACTTGTGCTTAAAACAGCAATGTTCCCTGGCGCACGCCCCTTTATTGAAGTCCCAACAGGCACCCACCAATCCGGATGGTTCTTAAACCCGGCCCCCACCCCTCCCCGGGTGGGGCGGCCCTTAAAGGGCTGATATATGATCTGTAGGCCACTGGCCGTAAATATGGTCTTACCCGACCCCGCCAATCCCATCGTATGTTACCATAGATCGCAATCCAATTCACCCCACTTCGCCTCCGGGTCCCACGCCGTCCTCGCCCGAAACTCTTTGTCGTACTACGCCCACGCATAACCGCCCCCAGAGATCTGCACCTTCCGAATGACGTCCATGTATTTAAACAAGGACACTGAATGCTCCGGAAATTTCTCACAATAAATGCTCGCAAAGATCAAAAATGCCGCCCTCCAATTTTCTATTGTCAAAGGCACCCTCTGCCTCTTCTGCAGCTCGTACTCTTCCTTCTTCGAACCTTCTTGCGCCCTTACCTCGCGATGCAACAATTTCAACAACTCCACATATTCCCCCTTCCATATCTTTTCCTTAGTGGACAACATCAAATGCGTCCCTAAAGGCTTTGTGACTCCCTTAACACCTTAGCAGCGTCGAACGTTCAGCGCCCAGTGCTGAACGTTCAAATAACAGGTGCGGCCCCGTCGGCCAACGGTCGTGCGCAGCACTGGCAAGGTAGTGCTCGCGATGACCGCTGGCCGACGGCAGCACTTAAAGGGATATAGGGGAGCCGCTTAATCTTTAATTCCTTGCTCTCCGGCTTTGTGACGCCACCTGCCACATCCTGAGCCGCTTCCAGACTGCCCGGAGCACCCTCCGTACTTGCGCCGCCAGCACCCGGCTGCCCCGACACCACAGGCCCACCACTCATCTTGCTATCCCCCTCCAATCCTTTCGCACCAGGCGCCAGCGTGGCTTCATCTGGCCCCACACCCCGATCCACCACATACCTCCCTTTACGCAACTGATCCCCTCAAACTCCCCTCTCCCCCCACTCCAACAGAGACCATGCGCACTGTGCCCCTGCTCGTACCTGGTGCCAAAGAGTCCCCTCGCCGCTCTTCACCTCTCCGATCCGACGCCGGCCTCTCCCAAGATTGTGTCCAGGCCGTCATTGTACCCAGGCCCCGTGACACCTGCAAAAAATTACTAACACCATTATTGGACCCCCTGCCGCCCTCACCATCCCTTAGTTCCCCTTCCTCCAAACTGTCCCAGTCATCCACTAACTGCACCCCACCAAACACATAACTCCGGCCGGCGGCGCTGACTGCACCCTAACGGCCGCCCACACTCCCCCCTGCACCCCACTTAATACACAACAATCCTCTGTGCCGGTGCTCCACGTCCGCCGATGCTCCCCAAGCCGCTGTCACCCTGTGGGTGGAGGGGCCGGCGAGCCCACTTGGGACCTTCTTGAGCCAGCGGCGACGTGCTCCCTCGCTGACTCCGGGCATGCCGCAAGAGACTCAGCCCTCCCTTCGCCTTGGCGTTGTGGGCCGCCCCCAGCCTTACCAAGTCTGCAGCCCCAAGCCGACTTTCATCCTGCAAAAGAAAAGGTACATCAGGTGTGCCGGGACCCTCTCTCTGCACGACCCCCCTTGCCACTCCCTCTCCCCTGCCCCCCAACCGCCCCCACTCCCCCCAGTCTCCTAACCTCGCTCCAAATTAACTCCCCTACCCCCGCACCCCCCTCATCTGAAGACACCTCCCCCTTGCCCATTCTCCCTCCCCAGAAACCCCTCCCACTGCCTGCTCCCTTCGCTCAGCCATTCCCCCTCCCCATGGCGGTCCCGCCCCCTCACCTCCGCGCCCCTCCCTGCCCCCCTGACGTGCTCCACGCCTCCCGGACCCCCTCCTCCCAAGCCTCAAACACGTCCAGGCCCTCCAACTCCCTCTCGCTATCCTCGGATTCCAACAACAAAGGGGAGACCACTCCAACCTGCACCAGCTCCCCCCCTTCCTCCAGCCCCCCCTCGGGCCCCTGCCGCCCTGCCTGTCTCCTCCAGCGCGCCTGGGGCAAAACTCCTCTACCCCCTCTCTACCACCATGCCACATCCCCCCCAGGGCCCCCCCGTGGCTCTGTTCTCCCCTTTCGTCTACCTCTCCCTCCATCTGAAGCATCCCCCTGCCAGGCGGGTGATGGGCTCTCCACCAACCCTATCTTTTCCCTTTGCCAGCCCCCCCTTCCTTTTCATCCCCCTTTGCCCCCCTGCCCCCCCTTCCCGCTCTGACAGGGGTGCTCCCACCTCCCCCACACCCGATCCCGAGGCCTTCCCGCCCGTTCCCCCCTTCCGCTGCCCTCCCTACCCCCTCCTTGTCTGTTTTGCCCCTTTTCCGGAGGCCTCGCTACGCTGTAGGGCCTCCCTGACCTCGCCTGACGGATTGGGCGGCCGCGCGTCTCCCGGCGCGGCCTCGCTCTCCTGCACTCCCTCCACCCACGGCCTCCTCCCGCCCACCACCCCGCCCCCAGGCTGCCCGTCACTCACTACCAGAGGCCGCGGAGAAGAGCCAGTGGCAGCGCTCCTCTCCCGCGCCCCGGTCCCCGCCTGCACATCGCCTCCCGGCCCCACCAGGGCCGCGCCCCTGGCATCCGCGCGGCCCTGGGGACCCACCTGCAAACGCGCCGCCTTGCGTGAGGGCGAGCAGGCGATGACCGCCGCCGCCACGCCCGCAGAAGTGCACCTCGCCGGGCGCGCTGCTCCCTGAGGACCCACCGGGAAGTCCATCCGCCCTGCTTCGCTCAGCAGGCGGATGGCCTCCAGAACCCGGACATCGTTGATGGAAGCCATCTCAATGAAGTAAGCAGCACCACTAATACGCTAGACAGAAAAAGCAAAAACCTAACTGCCCCGCTCCCAGCCACCAGGTCACCAGTACCTAAATGGTGGCTGGGCAAGCGTGTACACCCCTGATATAGCCCTTGGGCTTGCACTGTCACTTTGGGCTGCCTTTGGGCTACTCCCGGGCAGCCCAACCCGGCAAAATGGCCGCTCTCGCCCCCCTTCCCCCTCCTAAAACTGCCCGGGGGCAGACCTCGCGGCTCGGCTGCCCCCCAAACCTCTCATGTACAATGTGAAAACGGAATTGTGCAACTTAAAGCGTGACCACGACGTACTGTTCCCCACTACGAGTCACTGGCCCTCGCACCTGTTAAAGCACACTCCAGTACTGCTAAAGGAATTTAAGAGATGAATCTTCACATCACATGAAAAACACAAGAAAAGATGTATTATAAAAAAATAAACATAACAAATAAGCAACTTACCTTTCAGCACTGTAGTCAATCTTCTTCACCCGTAGCCCGACTTTTTGAAATCCACATGTCATGATGAGCGGAGCAATTCATGTTGGGTGGGCAAAGTTAAACTAGCCCACCATGCATCTCAGCCAATGAAAGCACTGCTCTCATGTTGTTTATAATAGTAAACAGCATAAAAGCAGTGTAAGGATTGGCTGGGACAGGTGATCTCAGCGTTCCATCTGAGACCGATGGGGCTGTGTTGCTTGACCAGCTTGCTAACAGCTATATCTGGTGGGACAGTAATTTTACATGTCGGGTTGGCCATAAGCAAATACTGGCAAACCTGACATGAGCAGTGCAGGCAAACAGCCCTGACTGCCTGTCGGCAATGAATTCACTTCTATTACCGCCTGCCTAAGAGGCAGTTCCGTTTGGTGGCATATATACAGTTTGTATGTATACCGGTATGATGCATTGATTGAAATGAAGTAATGTAAAGACTGCAGTTATGGGGTCAACACCCCTTAGCCCCTATGTAGAAACCGCTGTTGGGTAAACATGTGCAATAAAAAATAAGCACCCCAAGATGCTTTTTTTTAAAGTGCAATAAAGCGCACACATGCCCCAGGGGAATTTTTGTGCTCTAAATGTGCACCACTATTTTTGGAGTGCATTACGGGGGCCATATGCCCATATCCATTATTGGTATAGCATTTCTAAAATACTGATTTTCTAATAGGAAATCGCAATTTTGGAAATGCAAAACCGGCTCATTAGTACTAACTGCAATCTCCTAGTACCAATTCCTACTCTGTAGGAATCGCTAGTATGAAATAAGTAATTTCATACATATAATTTTGCATTTCCTGAATAGTGATTCCTATGGAGCTGCGAATCAGGAAATGCAAAATTGCATTTTCGTACATCTGGCCCATAGTAATCTGAAATTGTGTCACAAAGCGGGTACCTCCGAGCTGGAATCCAAAGAGGATTAGGTTGAGTGGCCGTGTCTTCTGTATCAAGTAGACCCTCTTCTGTTTTCGCAGCCTGTAAATGAGGAAGCCTGGACAGAGGAACAAGACACCCACTAATACATCGATTCCAACACACACCAATGTGGCTCCTTTAAATGGAGTTGACTACCTTCAAACTCCACTGCTGAGCACGCCGTCTTCCCCCACGTGGACAAAAGCCTTGCACCTAGAAGAGAGACGGCGGAGGAAATGCCAGGGAGACACCGCCGAGAAGATGGAAGATGGGAGAATGGAGAACGAGCCAGAGAAGAGTAAACCCCCGAACCCGAGGGGAGAACTCAGACGAGGAGAAGTGCCCTGTGAGAAGCCAGGAGGACAACTAAACAGCGACCCCCCCCCCCCCCCCCCCCGCCAAGCTCCTGGAGGAGCGTGGCTTACATAGAGGTACCGGCCTGCTATCAGAGTCCCTCTGCGAAGGAATACGGATGAATAGACCAGAAGACAAAAGATCCATAGAAACAACATGAAGAAAAGTGAAGGAAAAACTGAACAAAAATAAATATTAATGGAAATTCATCTACTGGTCCCGTATGGTCATTGCAGTAGTTGACAAATAGCTATGTACCACTCTTAGCAACAATGTTTAAGTGGTGTTTTAGTACTATTTAAACCATATTTATGAAAGTTTTCTGCATTCGCAAATAGGTTGATTTGCTAAAGTCGTCCATTGTGCATGCAAAATAGCCTTCCATGATGTATGAAAGTGTTTGTAGTCGCAATTTTAGGTAATCGCAAAAATGGTGACTACCTAAAATTGCAACTACAAATAGGAATTCGTAAATTGCAATTACCTTATCATATTTATGAAGCATTTTCCAAATGCAAACAACAATTTGGAAAATGCAATTACCATCGATTTCGAGTCCATGGTAACCATGTTCAAACTTTTAAAAATGCACAAAAGTGTATGTGTATTTTTGTGCTCTAAATGTGCACCACTATTTTTGGGGTGCATCACGGGGGCCATAAGCCCATATCCATCATTGGTTTAGCACTTCTAAAACAGCGATTTTCTAATAGGAAATCACAATTTTGGAAATGCAAAACCGGCTCATTAGTACAAATGGCATGGGATTTCTTAACTGCAACTAACTCATGTATGTATGTGTGCCCTTTACATGTGTACATTTATTTGGGGGGGGGGGGCTTCAGGGGTCCCACTGAGGAAGGCGAAAGAAGTGATGAGAAGGTCAATTCTCAACCTCCTCACCTACTTAGAAAGAATGTGTCCCCTGTGCCTATATATCCAAAAGTAGTGGTTAGGGGACCTAGATCTCACACAAGTTGGACAGGCACCCCAAGTGACATTGAGGGCAGCCTCAATGAAGAAGACATCCTTTTTGCAAGGTTGACTAGAAGACTAGCCCTAGAGGCTAAGCTCTTAGCTCCAGATAAAGAAAGGGCAGAATTGTGTTTAGCACCAGTAAATGGTGGCAGCAATTTAATTTATTTATTTATTTATTTATTTAAGCTTGTATCGCGCACAGCTACCCACAGTGGGTTTCCCGGCGCAAGGGATAGACTAGAGAAGAAAAGGAGGCAGCTTCACCTGAATTGAGTCATAGCAGACTATTTGACACGTTGTGTAAAAAGTAGTGTCTTTAAGGCCTTGCGGAAGTGGAACAGGTTGGTCTCTAATTTTAGAGCCAGTGGGAGTGAGATCCAATAATACACATGTACAGAGAGAATTCTTAGTACCCTAAAATCCCCAAACGGATTGTCCCCAAATATGAGAAGGGTGATGATATCACAAAATGGCTCACAGCATTTGAGAGGGCCTGTGGAATAAAAAAAGTGAAGAAGTCACACTGAGGCACATTGCTCTGGGAACTGTTCACTGGTAACTGGAGGGAAAGACTCATGACCCTTACTGGGGCAGATGCTGAGTCCTGTGACATGAAGGGCACCCTGATTGAGGGCTGTGGAATCACCACTGAGGAAATTGGATTGAGAGGGGACTCACAAAACCTTGAATCATTCCTGGGTTGACTTCATAGACTACTCAATCGAAACACTAGGGGGTCTATTATAATGGCAGGCGGATCGACACCGCCCAAACGGCAGTGATGATCCGCCCTCCATTATTCACCGACCGCCTCCCATTTCCCCTCGCCATATTAGGATGGTGGGGGTGACCCCAACGGATGGAAAAACCGTCCGCCGGTCAAACAGGAGACTGGGCGGAAAAGGGGATTGAAATGCTGGTGGTGTAGACACCGCCCGCCATATCAAGATGCAGGCAGTGATGTGCCTTTCCATGGAGGCGTTACCTCCATAAAAAAGCATGCGGAGTCTGCATGTGGGGGCCCATTGCGGGCCCCCAGGGTGTTGGGGGGTGGAGGGTACCTATGGTACCCCCCTGCATTTGCTTGCACAATGTGGCAGGCACCGCACGGTGTCTTCCGCGGTGTGCAGTGCGGTGCTTGCCACGTTGTGCATGCAAATGCACAAATGCTTTTTTAACATTGCAGCGGGTGCTGATCAAAGCACCCCCTGCCGCATTGTTAAAAATGCGGGATGCGCCCGCAAGTGTGGCAGGCGCATCCTAATTGGATTTACGGGACCGGCGCACACAAAGCGGGCTGTCCCATTTGCCGAAATGATGGCGGGCGGACAAAGTAATAGTCCCCTAGATGTCTGGTGAACTGGAAGTGAAGTGTATGATTGGCTTTATAATTTGTTTAAAGCATGAACACATTACGTATTTGCATTAACGAAAAGTTGCGTCTGTATCTGGTATACCTAGGTCCCGTTTCTCCCCAAGCATTGGGAAAGAAGGCAGACCACTGGGTTAAGGACACACTGACAAAATATCAACATTCAAAATATCCCCATACAAAAATATTGTGACCAAAATATCAATGTCAAAAATATCTACATCCTATGCTTAAAACGGTAAGTACAAAAACAGTGGAGAAAAAAATATCGATATCATAAATATAGCTGTACAAAATATCGATTTATATATATAAATATATATATAATAAATTAATAACTATTAAATATATTAAAGGATACAATTAATTCTAAAAATAGATTTAATATACATTTTAACAAATAAACTTAATTTAATAAAGTTAAACACACATATAAATAATATATATATATATATATTTACGTTAAAAGAATAAATATAATAATAATTTTAATGTATTTTATCATTTTAAAATTGTATAAAAATATAACAAGCAAATATATATATAAATATACCTATAGCATGAAATCTATTAAAGAAAAAAACATTATGTTATAAATAAAACACTAAACCATTTAAAGATCTTTAAACTTAAATTTCCCACTCCAGTCAGTGCAACAGTAGAGAAAGTGCTGGATAGAGATGGGGTAGAAATTACTATTCCCACTCCAAAGACTGCAACAGTAGGGAAAGTGTTGGATAGTGAAGGGGTAACAATGACTATTCCCACGCCAGTGAGTGCAACAGTAGAGAAAGTTTTGGATAGCGGAGGGATACAATGTACTATTCCCACTCCAGTGAGTGCAACAGTAGGGAAATTGTTTGATAGCGGAGGGATCACATTTAATATTCCCACTCCCGTCAGTGCGTCAATAGGGGAAGTGTTGGATGGCGGAGGGGTAGCATTTACTATTCTCACTCCATTCAGTTAAAAATTAAAAACAAACAATATCACCAACAAAATAATAAAATATATTTTTTAAAGTAAGTAAATACAATATAAATATGTCTACAAATATATTAAATAAAATAAATATTTTGAAACAAATAAATATTTTCTTCAGAAATAATTTATTAACAAATACATAAATACATTAATTATTACATAAACGTAGTCTATTTACTTCCTAGCCTATAACATCAGGGAATCCTGAACTCTGGGAGATCTCTCCATTGACAGACCCTTCTCATTTAAAAGATCAAGTAACTCTAGAGATATGTTGGTTACACACCAGACTCACAAAATGTATGGAAAAAGTGATATTTTCAGCTAAATTTGAGGCTTGCAGGGGATTCTGGGTAGGGAAACGTTTGGTGATCCTTTTTTTTTAATATTTTTTTTTATTTTGACAAGCAAGTCCAGGAGTGCAGCATTTTTCATATACATACAAAGAAAAAAATTAATTTTCATTCATTACCGGGACAGATCAATGTTCAACAGGTGAAAGAAAAGAAAAACTGATCACAAACAGACCATAAATAAAACTTCTTGACAGAATCGATAATGTCATCTAAAACACAAAAATTCCATTAACCAGATCCACATATAATTTACAAAAAGTTGTCCCAGATCTTTTCAAACGTAACAATTGCTTTTAAGCTTCTACCCTTAGCCAGTGCCCTTTCCATAGTATACATTTCATGTAAAAGATTCCACCACTCGATCGTGTGAGGGGGGTTCTGCGAAATCCAAGCCCTAGCTACAACCAATCAGACGCAGGACAGAGCTAATCTTAGCCAACTCCTATTTGTGATACCCGTGGGGTATATAGATAATAGTACCAAAGGTGCAGTAATTGAAGTATTAATCAAATGTTTTTGGAGTAAAATTTGTTCAATTTCTAGCCAATATTTAGTTAGCGAAGGGCACGAATAGATGATATGTATGAGGTCTGCTGTCACCAGACCACATTTAGGGCATTTTGTACCATCACTACTTGAAATATTTTGTGACCATTTAGATATTTTTAATGGAGTATGATAAAGTTGACTAACCGTCCTATACAGTTGTAGTTTCAGGCTAGAAGAATGGACTACTTTATTAATATTATCTAAAGCAGCTGAAACATTCTGGGGTGTCACTTTAATTCCCAAATCAACAGTCCATTTTGACGCCAATGTAGGGCAATCGTCCGATTTGTTTTGGCCGAGACATTTATATTCCAGACTAATTAGTGACTTCTTTTTCGTAGAATAAAAGCAACTCCAAATATCTGAGCTATTTATTTGTTTCAAATTCATTTTACGTATCAGATAGTCCTTAATTTGAAAGTACTTGTATATCATTACTTCAGGCAAGTTGTACAAAGTTTGCAATGTTGCAAACTGTAAAATACCATCTGAACCATATAGGTCTCCTAGCGCCTTAATTCAAAACTTAGCCTAGTCCTGCCCATTTTTATCACTAAAAATATTAGGAAGCCCTGGGTTGTCCCAGAGTGGTAGCTCAGTATGAAAAAAGGAAGTGTCACAATGGGTCAGGATCAAGTTCCAAATGCATACGGCATGCCTCGCAGTCTTAAATTTTATGCGCTTAAAATAGTTTGGATCTTGCACTCTTGCCAAGAACTGTTTTGAGTTAGTGCAAAGCATGAACTGATAAAAAAAGTATTGATTCTTAACTAACAAACTACGAAGCCGGCCTAAAAAGGATGCAAAAAAATAAAAAAAGGCTCCATAGAGAGAGCAAAGAGCAGGGGTGAAAGCGGGCACCCCTGCCGAGTCCCCCTTAAGATCACAAAGGTTGAAGAAAGTGACCCGGCATAGCTGATTTTAGCGTTAGGATCCCTGTATAGAGCCTGTATGCTTCTGAGGAACTGCCCTTTAATTCCAAACTGCTTCAGGACCCTCCACAAATAATCCCACCCCACTCGGTCAAACGCCTTTTCTGCGTCTAGAAGTATCATACCGAGTGGGGTGAGATTAGTTGCAGCCACATCAAATGCTGTGATGGCCATGTTGACATGGGTGGTAGTATCCCTTCCTACTACAAAGCCATGCTGTTGATCATTTACCAAATATGGCATAAGGGGTGCCATTCGCATTGCTAACAGTTTGGAGTAGGCCTTGGCGTTGGCATTTATCAAAGAAATAGGTCTGTAAGACCCGCAATCCGTAAGTGTTTTTTTTTCAAGAAAAACATAATTTTGGCAGTTTTCCAGGATTCCGGGGCCTTTCCTGTAGCACCAATTGCATTAATTACTAAACAAAAAATAATTTAATCTGCACAAATTTGATATAATTCTATTGAAAGTGTATCTTCCCCTGCCGCCAGACGTAATTCTGCTAATTCTGCTAATGTATACTTCTCTTCCAATTTGTCGATGCTTTCCTGATCTAAGTATTCTTTTGACGGTAATTTCTCATTTATATTGGATTGGATCTGATCTTCCGTGCTCCTACTCTCAGGAGTGTATACATTTTCATAATAAGAAGCAAACTGTTCCATATCGTTAGAACCCCTTATAGATTTAATTAAAGTCGTTGCCCGATCATCAGCAACTTTGTAGGCCAAGAACTTCCCTACTCTATCTCCACATTCGTATTGGGACAATTTATATTTGAGTATTTTACGACTGTTTTTCTCCCTAAGTGAACTTTTAATAATTGAACGTAAAGTCATAAGTTTATTTTCCAATTGAACCATATCTTGGCTACTCAGCCCACCGGCCCTAAGATTGTCAGCTAATTGATTTTCAACCAGTAAAATATTAGCGGTCGCCGCCTTAGTTTCTTTCCTGCGCAATGCATTTTGTTTGAATACATATTGTTGTGCAAGCCCCCTAATTGAGGTCTTACAAGCATTCCACACTGATAAAAGAGTGGCAGTATTGATATTGTTTTCAATAAATTCTTTTATATGTTCCTTAAGGGCTGCTACAAAAACTACATCTGTTAATAAATATCTTGGGAACGTAAAGGGTCACAATTCTATTGGCCTTTGGGCTAAACGGAATGTAAATAGAATAGGATTGTGATCAGAAGATATTCTTGGGATAATATCCATATGTCCTGAATCCATTGGTGCCTCTGATGCCCACGCCAAATTTATTCGAGAGCATAGTTTATGGGGGGATGAATAGTAGGTATACCCTGGTATACCCGGATAGAGGTTGCGCCATACATCTTTCACATTATGTATCTTTGCTAATTCCAGAATTGCAGTTCTAGTTTTACGCATGGGTGGAAATATCCCTCTCTTCATCACATCTTGTTCATAATTTAGCACACAGTTAAAATCCCCCATCAAAAAAAGTTCGCCCTCCCAAGATAATAATTCTACATTCAGCCAATCAAAAATGCATGGTTCATCTCTATTGAACCCATAAATGGCACAGAAGGCATAATTGCAGGTTTCTATCCGTATTTGCGCTATTGCCCATCGACCCCCATTATCTGCGGCAGTTTTAATCACTTCTCCCCGCATTTGTCGCTTCTTCAATATTGCCACTCCCCGAATTGGAGCATTTAAAGTAGTACATACTACCATCTCATATCCCAGTTGGGCCAGAGGTTTTTTGTCCTTAAAACAAATATGCGTTTCTGTTAGCATAACCAAATGTGCATCATACATTTTCAATTCCTCGAAGACCAAGCTTCTTTTAGTCTTATTATTCAAGCCTGACACATTCCATGCTAAGCAACTAAAATGTAACATTTCGAATAACATTTAAGTCATGTAGATCTGTCCCTTTTCTTAAGTTCCTATTGATGTCTAATCTTATAACTGCCAAGTTACTTTCACTTAGACTTGTCATGTCTTTTTTGTTTTTTTCCCCTCCAGACCCCCCCTCTATCTCCCGCCCCTGCACTACCCTCCCCCCGTACCATGAGGGAAAAAAACCCTTACGCACCTGCTGCCGCTGGATGGGCAGCCACCTGTGGGTGCAGCTATCTATAGAACCCTCAACTTCACCCTGAAAATGTATCAATCTAAACCCCCCAAGTACAGTATCCATCTATCATCACCTTGTCAGCCACCATTGTAATTCAGAGGGTATAAGCGTCTTAGCACTTTATACATTAGTCATTTTTGCTAGAACCACCTCCGCTTCCGTAACCTGATTAGGGAAATATGTATGACCTGCTTTGATGACTTTTAAGCAGGCCGGTTCCTGAAGAAAGACCTGTGCCCCTGTTGCTTTAAAAGAATCAATTAATTGACGCAGATTCCAACGCCTCTCCATTGTAGTCTTACAGAGATCTGACCTAACAAAAAAGGTTACATCTTCTGTAACTATTGGGGAATTAGGTCTCGCTTTCAGAGAGACCGCCTGCCTAAGTAAAAAGTTCCCAAAAAAGATCAGGAAAGGACGGGAAATTTACTTCCCTTGTTTCTATTTACTAGCTGCAGTCTATGAACTCTCTGTAATTGAGAGTCCCAAATCCAGTCCGCCAGATCGGGGAAGGCGCGTTGAAAGAGTTTAACAATGTAGGCACGAGGGTCTCAGCCTTCCGAGCCCTCTGGAATCCCAAAAAGTCTGAGGTTCTGCCTTCGCTGTCTATTTTCCATGTCCTCAATTTTATATTGCAGAGCACGGATCTCTTCGTCATGACGGGCAGTCTTTGTTCTGTACTTGCCAACTGTTCTTCTACTTGCACCACCCTCTGCTGTAATTCTTCTACCTCTTGGGTGATACCACTCATTTTGCTATTGACCTCGAGTAGATAATTTTACGTCTTAGTATTTTCTTCTTTCAATTGTAAAAAATATTGTTGTGCTTCATGCCGCTGTTCGGTCAAAGTGTGGAAGATTAAAGCTAGAGAAGGGCTCTCAGACAGTGGTGTGTCAGGCAGGATGTCCGTACAGGAGACTGTCTCAGGAGATAATTTTGAAGGGGTATGCATGCCCATACCGGAGTGGCTATTCTTCTCAACCATAGAGACTATTGTAGGAGGGGTGGGGTGAGTGGGGGCAATATTGTTTGCCTCCTCTCTTCCATCATTTACTGCCTGCGGGCGTCTCCCCCCCAAGGATCTATCTGCGGGCGGTTGATTGAGGGATTTAGAAGAGATAGCGTTGCCACTTGCTTTTTGTGAGGGGAGAAGCAATTCTGTAGGGCTGTTTCCTGATAGTCGTAAGGCCATGGTTTTCACCCCCCCCCCCCCCCCCCCCCTTGGCCTGAATCCACTTTCGCAGTGGGCTCTCGTCTAAGATAGGTTTACCTCTGGTATTCGCAAAGTATATAGCCGTAGAAAGAGTGGAGGGGTTGATTTTCTTCTTATTCTTAGATTTGTTTTTGGCCTTACCCCTTCCCTTTTTTCGACCGAGTTGCTTTGCTGCATCCAAGGAAGAGTCCGTCCCTCCGTTTTCTTCCTCATCGATCAGTTCCTTTTCCATATTCTCCAGGAAGAGATCGCCGACCTGAGTAGGATTGGCCGGTTCCAAGATATCAAAGTTCGTAGCATTTATTACATTGTTCAAATCAACGCCGCTTGAATCTGGTTCTGCATCTACTATCTCCAAATCCAGCTCCTGTCCCTTATCCTTATCTGCTACTGAGACCTCTGTAGCCACTTCCACCCGTTTGTTCCCATCTATAGGGACGTCATCACTGACAATCTCCTTGTTCTGATCAGTTGTTTCTTGACTACAGGCTTCTCTCAAATCCTGTTGTTCATTCTCTATTGTATCCTTATTTAATTGATCAATTAGGTTGGTATCGGTTTTACTGTTCTTACTGCCATTAATTGCAGAAGCAGCAGTTACAGTAGCGGTTTTCGGTCTTATCAATGCGTTTTTATCCGCAACAGTAAACAAGGGAGGTCGGATGATTTGCTGCTTACCGGATAGAAGCACAGCCTTATCCAGTCTCCCCATAGTCTGAATGTTTTGTAGATTTTGTAGACTCGCTCCTGCTCCTGCTCCCACAGCTGGGGCTGGCGCGTTCACTAAGGCTTTCACAGGAATCTTCTGCGTTTCAGCCGTTGCACTGCTCGCAGCGGCCACAACATTCCCCTGACTGCCGCCCTCCTCGTCCGTCGCTGCCGGGGGGCCTTTCACAGCCCGTGTTCCCCGCGGAGGGTTCTTCGGAGCCATCGTTCGTGCTGTGGGATTCGGTGCTGGGCTCAGTCTCCCTTGTGTGTTCTCCGAGCCAGAGACGCTAGCTACCCTCCAAGCGTAAGGGTCAGAGCCAAGTCCCAGAACAGAAGAGCCGAGCCAGGAGAACAACGTCCAGCGAGCCCAACGAACCCAGCCCGCCTCAGGACAGAGGTCCCGCCCCGGCGATCCGCCCAGGAGCAGAAGCCGCATCCGCCGTTCTCCTGAAAGTGATCGCCGCTCTCCCGAATGTAATTGCCTCCGTATAAAGAATGCAAAGGTTGTAGAGAAAAGATTCTGTAGTCGTTTATCACTCAAGGTTAAAGTTAGGGCTGCCTGGCCGAGTCGGAGGGTATAAGCATCAACCCCATTTCCCTTGGCTTACTAAAGGGGTACCTCTCTGTCCTTTACATAAGCATCAACTACTATATCAAGGCGAGGGAGCTACAGACTCGAGCTGCACCGAGTGGCGTCTTCAGTTCGCCATCTTTTTTCCTTAACGTTTGGTGATCCATGCAAGCGATACCTCACTGGACTCCCCAGGGTGTCTAGTTTTCAGAAACTTATGGGTTTGCTAGGTTTCCCTAGATGGCCGCAAGCCCAGGGCCACAAACCCAGGTCCCCACCCCCTGCAAACTAGGTCGTTTTATGATGGGTAATTTTGAAGTCTCCCCAATACGTTTTGGACCCTTGCCTGTTGCAGGCACCTGACCCACCCACATGAGTAAGGTACCATTTTTATCTGGACACCTGGGGAAACATGGGTGGTAGGATATTTGTGTCAGCCCGGTGATCCTACAACTTTCCCACACAGAAATTTGAGAAGAATTTGATTTTTTCATCAAAATTTGTAGATTCCACACAAGCGATACCTCCCTGAACTCCCCCCGGGTCTATAGTTTTCAGAAATGTGTGGGTTTGGTAGGTTTCCCTGGAAGACCGCCAAGCCCGAGACCAAAAAATCATGTGACTCCCCTTGCAAAAGCAGATTGTGCACCGGCACTGTGATTACACACAAAAATATGTGGAAAATGTGATTTTTTTCAACTAAATTTAATGTTTGTAGGGGATTCTGGGTAGGAAAACGTTGGGGAGCTCATGCAAACCAAACCTCGCTGGACTCCCCCGGGTGTCTCGTTTTCACAAATGTGTGGATTTGGTAAGTTTCCTAAGATGGCCACCAAGCCTGGGGCCAAAACCCAGGGTGACCACCCTCGCAAAAACAGGTTGTTTTGTGATAAGTCATTTTGAACTCTACTCAATAGGTTTTGGGCCCTTGCCTGTCGCAGGTACTTGACCCAGCCACGCAAGTGAGGTGCCATTTTTATTGGGAGACCTGGGTGAATGCTGGGTGGTAGGAAATTTGTGTCAGCCAGGTGATCCTAAAAATTTCCCACACAGAGATTTGATAAAAATCTGATTTTTTTCATCAAAATGTGAGCTTTGCAGTGAATTCTGGGTAGGGAAAATTTTTGGGATCCCCACAAGCCATACCTCCCTGAACTCCCCCAGGTCTCTAGTATTCAGAAACGTGTGGATTTGGTAGGTTTCCCTAGATGGCTGCCAAGCCCGGGACCAAAAAGTAATGTGATCCCCCTTGCAAAAGCAGATCGTTATGTGATAGATCATTTTGATGTCTCCACAATAAATTTTTGGCCCTTGCCTGTCGCGGGTACCTAACCCACCCACAAATGTGCGGTACAATTTTTATCGGGAGACCTAGGGGAAGGCTGGGTGGTAGGAAATTTATGTTACCCTGTGATCCTACAATTTTCCCACATAGAGATTTAGAAAAACAGGACGTGGTTGGTTCTTGTACCTGCCACAGGCAAGGGCCCAAAAACGTATTGCGGAGACATCAAAATTACCTATCACAAAAGAACCTGGTTTTGCAAGTAGGGTCACCTGGGTTTTTGGTCCTGTGCTCAGCGGCCATCTTGGCAAACTACCAAACCCACACATTTCTGAAAACTAGACACCTGGGGGTGTCCAGCAAGGAATGGCTTGCATGAATCCCCCAAGGTTTTCCTACCCAGAATCCCTTGCAAACCTCAAATTTAGCTGAAAACACATTTTCCACATATTTTTGGTGAATGACCATGCCGGTACACATGTCCTACCCCAAGGCGTTCCCCTCATACTCCTGAGTAAAATGATACCTGATACCTAGGTGTCTAGTTTTCAGTAATATGTGGATTTGGTAGGTTTTCCAAGATGGCTGCCGAGCCCGGGGCCAAAAACCCAGGTGCCTCATTGTAAAACCAAGTCGTTTTGTGATAGGTCATTTTGATGTCTCCTCAATACGTTTTGGGCCCTTGCTTGTTGCAGGTACTTGACCCACCCACATGTGTGAGGTACCATTTTTATTGGGAGACCTGGGGGAAGGCTGGGTGATAGGAAATTTGTGGATCCATGCAAATTCCAGAACTTTCCCACACAGAAATTTGAGAAACAAAGTTAGTTTTTCAGCAAAATTTGAGGTTTGCAGGGGATTCTGGGTAGGAAAATGTTGGGGGACCCATACAAGCCATACCTTGATGGACTCCCCCGTGTGTCTAGTTTTCATAAATGTGTGGGTTTGCTAGATTTATCAAGATGGCTGCCTAGCCTGGGGCCACAAACCCAGGTGGCGCCCCCTTACCAAACTAGTAGGTTGTTTTGTGATAAGTCATTTTGATGTCTCCTCAATACGTTTTGAGCACTTACCTATCGCGGGTACTTAGGGCACCCACATGAGTGAGGTACCATTTTTATCAGTAGACCTGGGGGAACGCTGGGTGGTAGGATATTTGTGGATCCTTGCAGATTCCAGAACTTTCCAACACAGACATGTGAGGAAAATGTTTTTTTTTTACAAAGTTTGAGGTTTGCAAGGGATTCTGGGTAATAGACCCTGGTGAGAGTCAGACAAGTCACCCCATCCTGGATTTCCCTGCATGTCTAGTTTTTAAAAACGTATAGGTTCCCTAGGTTTCCCTAGGTTTCCCTAGGTGCCGGCAGAGCTATGGTTCAAAAGCTACAGCTAGACACTTTGCAAAAAAGGGCCAGTTTTCATTGTTAAAATGTGGTGTGTCCACATTGCGTTTTGGGCCGTTTCCTGTTGTGGGCACTAGGCCTATCCACACAAGTGAGGTACCATTTTTCTTGGAAGACTTTGTGGAATGCTAGTTTTAAAAAATGTATAGGTTTGCTAGGTTTCCCTGGGTGCCGGCAGAGCTAGGGTTCAAAATCTACAGCTAGGCACTTTGCAAAAAAAAGGTCAGTTTTCACTGTGAAAATGTGGTGTGTCCACGTTGCGTTTTGGACTGTTTCCTGTTGCAGGCACTAGGCCTATCCACACAAGTGAAGTACCATTTTTCTCGTAAGACTTTGGGGGATGTGGGTGGGTGGAATTGTGTGGATCCACACAGATTCCAGAACGTTCCAGCACATGAATGTTAGGAAAATGTATTTGTTTACAAAGTTTGACGTTTGTAAGGGATTCTGGGTAACAGAACTTGGTGAGAGCCAGACAAGTTGGCCCATCCTAGATTCCCTTGGGTGTCTAGTTTTCAAAAATGTTGATGTTTGCTAGGTTTCCCTAGGTGCCGGCAGAGCTAGGGTCCAAAATCTACAGCTAGGCCCTTTGCAAAAAAAGTGTCAGTTTTCACTGTGAAAATTTGGTGTGTCCATGTTGCATTTTGAGCCGTTTCCTGTCACTGCCACTAGGTCTACCCACACAAGTGAGGTATCATTTTTCTCAGTTAGACGTTAGGGAATGTGGGGTGGGTGGAATGTTGTGAATCCACGCAGATTCCAGAACTTTCCACCACAGAAATGTGAGGAAAATGTATTTTTTTTACAAAGTTTGAGGTTTGCAAGGGATTCTGGGTAACAGAACCTGGTGAGAGCTAGACAAGTCACCCCTCCTGGATTCCCCTGGGTGTCTACTTTTCAAAAATGTATAGGTTTTCTAGGTGCCGGCAGAGCTAGGGTTCAAAATCTACAGCTAGGCACTTTGCAAAAAAAGGGTCAGTTTTCACCGTGAAAATCTGTCAGTCCATGTTGTGTTTTGGGCCGTTTCCTGTAGCGGGCACTAGGCCTACCCTCACAAGTGAGGTACCATTTTTATCGGGAGACTTAGGGTAACACAGAAATGTAGAGCAACTGTTATTACCTATTGACTTTCAATGCATTTCTGCCTTCCAAATGAAAAACAATGTGTAAAAAAGAAGTCCTATAATTCTCATTCCAGTATGGATACTCAAAATGTGGGAAATGTGCAAATAGCTACTGTTTCTAAACTCTCTATTTTGTTCCAATTTCAGAAATACAAAGGTGTCTTTCATCCCAATTTTTCACTGTATATATTTTACCAAATTAATTGCTATACACCCGGTAGACAATAAAAAAACATTGCAAGGCGCTTCTCAGTTATTGGCTCTGGGTTCGTCAGGTTCTTGGTGAACGTACAAGTCCTATGTAGACCACAACCAGAAAAGTCGAGCGGGTGTAACAGTATATTGCTTTCAAACATCTGTCATAATTAGAAGAAATTACAGGTGAAAACATTGCCACAAATGGCTGTGTTTTCCAACTCATATTCAATTTTTCCTACATTCAACTGTTAGTTTCTATAAAGAAACCTTGAAGGACCTACACAAATGACCCCTTGCTGAATTTAGAATGTTGTCTACTTTTCTAAAATGTATAGCTTTCTAGAATCCATTATTGCTTGTATACCCAGTTCTACCACTAACTGGAAGAAGGTTGAAAGCACAAAAATAGCAAAAATAGGCTATGTCCCAGTAAAATGCCAAAACTGTGTCAAAAATGTTGGTTTTCTGACAAAAGTCTTTCAGTCCCTGAAAGCTGGGAAAATGATGATCTGAGCCCCACAAACCCTTTGTTGATACCATTTACAGGGAAAAAACCAAACACTTTCATTTTCAGCACTTTTTTCCCCATTTTTAAAAAAATACACAAAATGTTGCTGTATTTTGGCTAATTTTCGGGTCTGCTCAGGGGAATACACAAACCCTGGGTACCTTTAGAATCCCCATAATGTTGGAAGAAAAGGACGCAAATTTGGTGTGGATACTTTATACGGTCAAAAAGTTACAGGGGCCTAAGCAGGAACTACCCCAAATAACCAAAAAAAGGCTTAGCACGGGGGAAAAGCCTAGCAGCAAAGGGGCTAACAGATTCAGGGATGCTTGTTGGGAGGTGGCTAGAATTGCATCACAACAGCCCAATGGGCTTCTTCCTGAAAATGTAAGGGCGCAAACCCCCTCCCGTGTAGCAGAATCTCGCTCCTAGCCACGGAAATATTACAGGGCAGGTGCCAGGCATGGACAGTGTGAGAAGCTGCCCAGGGCTCCACTCTCAGCTCACAAACACAGGGCCCCACACCAGTGTATCACAGCAAGGCAATGGCGCACTGGTTTGTTCCTGATGGTTGCTTTTCTACTTTGAGAGAAAGATAGCTTCTTGCAATTGTGCCCACAGGAGGGGCTCCTCCCCGGGGCCTCACAACCTTAATATAGTGAGGCTAGACCTAGTGCACAGGAGGGAAGGGGGGTCCTATTAGCACAGCAAGGCGACACATTTTGCAGGGTTGTCCAGAAATCCTTCCTGCTGCCCATTCGGAGGCACCATAGGACGCCCTTTGTCCTGCAGCAGCTTTAAGCCTTTCTGATATAGAGCAACTCTCACACATTCAGCTAATTATGAGCTGCTAAGAGGTGCTTGTAGGTGGCTGAGAGGGAGGGGCTGCAACCCAGGAGGAGTCTGTACTAAAAAAGCTTCAGGACCAGGGTAATCTACTGAGATACAAACAGCTCTGAATGTGTAAGGCTGTATGCAAATTAAAAGGACCAGCACACTGAGTTTCTGCCCAGGGCCACCAGAATCCTAGAACCGGCCCTGAATTATTAGATACTGCTTTTACAGCTCAGACCGTGCTGAAAGAGTGAGCGTTGTTTATCTTTTGAGAGGGTTGATAGAGGGAGAGGAGACCAAAATGTGGGGCAATAAGGTCCCACAGTATGTTAGCTGACATTCTGCCAAGGGAACCGAGATTAATGCTGTCGGGCCGGCGCGCCTCCCGTCGAACTTCAAAGGAAGTCCCCTAGTCTCTTGAGAGTAAGTTAAACATGGGATATATGATGTTAAAAATGCGTTGTAACAAGTGCACACCTAAACATGCATGCATCCACCTGTGACGATACTGCGTCGTGCAGAATAAAAATTCCCATGACGAGCTTCCAGGACCTGAGCCAAAGTACAACGAGTCATACGTCTACCTATTTAAACCGGTATTTCCAAGACCGTGTGACATTGTCTGCAAAGACTCCGCGCAGGATGGCTCAATCCTCTGTTGCCGACGTGCTGAAGAAGGCTTTCTTCTATGTTTTGATGTGCATGAACTCTGCGCAAACAGCGGATCCTGCGGTCAGCAGCGGCTTTATACCTCTTTGGGACAAGGTCCCTGCAGACTTTAACGCTTTCAACAAGACAGATAATCATATAATCATTGCTCCATGGAGATATGACCAAAGACTGGCAATGTACAAAATTTTATTAAAGTCCTGTAACAAATATTTCAGTATTTTGGGATTGAATGAAACTGAAAACTTGTTATGGGGCCCTACCTTACACCTCCGATGGGAGTTTGAAACAGGTAAGCACTTTGGAAACAGGAAATATTGAGAAGTTCTGAGTTCTGTTAAATTATTCTTACTTGGATCGTATAACAGAAATATATTTGTTGGATTGAAACAACACTTAGTGCTAGATCATGTGGCTATACTCCACCGTTAGTTCCATTTCAGTGATCTATGTTTGCGCTTCTACTTCAGTTTGGATAAAAAATAAACGATGTATTCAGAGGTAGTGGAGTTGAGCAAGTCACCTTCAATCTTACAGCTTGGAAAAAAGGCAAGCAGTTTCTAAACTTGTAAGTGTCGGCCTATTTCTTTGAGGCATGTAAGGTACCCACAATCAATGCCATCCTGCACATATCCTCACCAGCTCTTTGTAGCCGCTGCACGTTCAGTATTAATCATGTTCAAAGAACTTCTGTAGTTTACTCCTCTTTCAAAATGAAAATTAAAAAGCCAAATGTATGCTTTAGGTATTTTACATCCATTCATGTGCATCAAAGCAAAGATAGTTAGCAACTGTTATAAGAAAGCAATTAATGAACAGGCATGATAATGGCTTTAAAAATGGCATTTTATTTTTTTTCTAACTGTTTCTTCTGTGATTCTATGCTGATGAGCCCTGTCATTCTGTGCCCTGGGCTGAAATAAAATTGTAGTCTTACTTCTGTTTTGGGGGATTGTCCCGGTTTTGGGTTTACAAATTCTGGTTCCCCTACCTTCGATGCCCTCAGCCAGCTCTGGTCTTAGAGCCCCTGAATGTTGCGTAGTTTTGGTGTAACCATTAAGAGTAAGGTTTTACATAGATGGCATACAAAGTGCACACACCCCAGATACATTTCTTCCCCCCTTTGATAGAGACACCTGAGTCCGGTTTGGTTTCCGCAGTGTTTACGTTTTTATTAAAATTACAGTTCAAGCCCAATTACTCCATTGGTCTCCATTTCTTAATTGTAAAACTTGTAAACTTGTTAACATCACAGTTGTTCAAATATTATTATTCACACGTATGTACATATTCATTCTATTTACAGCCCGTTCTCCAACGGGGCATTGCTTGACCTTCGGGCTGTGCCAGCAGGCCACAACCAAGTTAGCCTGCTCTCCTTAATGTAACCGCCCTCCGGTTAACAGAGCCGCAGGCAGGGGCGTAACACAGGCCCCCGCAGCCCATGCTGTGCGGGGGGGCCCCTAGCTCCAAGGGGCCCCCTCGGCACTGAACTTTAGAAGGGAGAGATCCTGATTGATCCCAGAGGGGGGGCCCCCTAAGTACCGTGCAGGGATGCCCCCTCACTTTTCGTTACGCCAGTGGCCGCAGGTAAATAAACTGCCACCACTTGTGGCACCCAACGGCTTCCAGGGTAGAGCTAGAGATTCCAGGGCCACCAGCAGGTCAACCCCAAATCTCCCGCCAGCCCGGAGCCCATGATGATATTTAAGACCCGTTCTGGGGTAAAAAATGGCACTGACCAAAGGAGTCCCTGTGATAGCTCTTGCCCATGACCCCACAACCGCACCTAAAGAAGCCCTACTTCAGGGATGGGTGGGTGGGCAACTTCTTTCTGCGACGTCCGACTCCTGGGAGGTCAAGTGGACAAAAGAGGGCGTCCTCACGTGCGGCGCGGCTTTTAAGCTTCACGCTCCCGACTACTTCCGGTCCCATCTAACCTATTGGTGACGCGTTTCCTGTTTGACCCTTCGCTTGTCCCTTCCGGGTCGTGCGGCCCGAAAGGGATTTTCCTTACTTCATGGCCCTTTGGCTGCCACTAACGGCGCCACGTCCCTTAAGTGGGGTGGCGCCTTGCATAGATGGCATACAAAGTGCACACACCCCAGATACATTTCTTCCCCCCTTTGATAGAGACACCTGAGTCCGGTTTGGTTTCCGCAGTGTTTACGTTTTTATTAAAATTACAGTTCAAGACCAATTACTCCATTGGTCTCCATTTCTTTATTGTAAAACTTGTAAACTTGTTTATCAACATCACAGTTGTTCAAATATTAATATTCACACGTATGTACATATTCATTCTATTTACAGCCCGTTCTCCAACGGGGCATTGCTTGACCTTCGGGCTGTGCCAGCAGGCCACAACCAAGTTAGCCTGCTCTCCTTAATGTAACCGCCCTCCGGTTAACAGAGCCGCAGGTAAATAAACTGCCACCACTTGTGGCACCCAACGGCTTCCAGGGTAGAGCTAGAGAATCCAGGGCCACCAGCAGGTCAACCCCAAATCTCCCGCCAGCCCGGAGCCCATGATGATATTTAAGACCCGTTCTGTGGTAAAAAATGGCACTGACCAAAGGAGTCCCTGTGATAGCTCTTGCCCATGACCCCGCCACAGGATGAGGCGCTTACTGGCGGACTCAACCTCCCCCCCCTGCGCACAAGAGCTTCCGAAATGGCCCCTAACACTGTTTGTAAGAAAAGTTTATTGCCCGCCTCTGAAAGGTGCACTCCGTCCTTAGCGTATAGTTCAGACCTGGAGGCTTGTATTAGTTTATGTCTGATCGTGCCAATGCTCGATTTCTGAAGTATTTCTGCTACTGACTGGTTCAACCTTTTCACTGATTTATTCACGGCCTTTGGGGGCGCGCCCAGTGCCCATACCTGCCTCGGAATGACCTCAGACCATAGCAAAATGACATTCGGAAACATATTCTTGATAGCTGCCAGCGCAGTGAACAATGATTCTTTTACACCCCTTCTTCCCGCCGGGATCATGTCATTGCCTTCGCAATGCAGCACCAGTACATCTGGGGTAGGCATGCCTCTATCCATGGCTGCCCGCAAGTCGCCGGGGGCGTCGGCTAAGTGTTGCCCCCCCTACCCTCACCCAATGGTGGTCCAACTCTTGGGTCACCAGCGACTTTCTCTCCAGCAAACTGGGGAAGGCCAACCCCGCCCTGCGAATGAAGGAATGGCCGCACAAACATATTTGGGGTCTTTTGGGTGTGGTACCTAGAGCAAAGATTTGAAATGAAACACGGTCAGTCCTAACTCTGTACAATTAGGGTGGGGGGGCGCGCCCCTACACTCAAACTAGTTGCGGACGAACGTAACGCTCGTAGCATGCTGACTTCCAGCGCCCTAGTCTCCTAATAGTTTCCTCAGGGAGCCCCAGGCCTGCCGCTGTAGTAGCTGCCCCAATACGGAATGAGTGAGATGTAAAAGAAAGATCACTGAAATAATATCGAGCCCATTAATATCGACTTGCAAAAATATCGATGAGAAAATATCGAGGGACAAAATATCGAGTTTCTATCTTTATACAGGTAAGTACAAAAATATCGACTCTAAAATATCGACTGTAAATAATATAGACTGTCAAAATATCGTTTTTTTTATATGTCTTTAAATTAAGTTAAAACTAATATAATAATAAATTTATTTAATATAAACTTAGTTAAAATGATTAAATAAATGTAATTTTAATAAACAATTAATGTAAATTACAAAAAAAGATAACAAAAATAATAAATATATATATATATATATAAATACATATTATTAACTAAACATATATAATATTTTTACCGTAGCATAGCAAAATGGTTAAAATTTATTGTAACAACTATAGTGAATTCAACAGTAGAAAAACGCTGGATAGCGTAGGGGTAAAAATTGCTATTCCCACTCCAGTGGGTGCAACAGTAGGGAAAACGTTGGATAGCGTAGGGGTAAAAATTACTATTCCCACTCCAGTGGGTGCAACAGTAGGGAAATCGTTGGATAGCGTAGGGGTAAAAATTACTATTCCCACTCCAGTGGGTGCAACAGTAGGGAAAGCGCTGGATAGCGTAGGGGTAAAAATTACTATTCCCACTCCAGTGGGTGCAACAGTAGGGAAAGCGTTGGATAGCGTAGGGGTTAAAATTACTATTCCCACTCCAGTGGGTGCAACAGTAGAGAAAGCGCTGGATAGCGTAGGGGTAAAAATTACTATTCCCACTCCAGTGAGTGTAACAGTAGGGAAAGCGCTGGATAGCGTAGAGGTAAAAATTACTATTCCCACTCCAAAGAGTGCAACAGTAGGGAAAACATTGGATAGCGGAGGGGTTAAAATTACTATTCCCACTCCAGTGAGTGTAACAGTAGGGAAAGCGCTGGATAGCGTAGAGGTAAAAATTACTATTCCCACTCCAAAGAGTGCAACAGTAGGGAAAACATTGGACAGCGGAGGGATTAAAATTACTATTCCCACTCCAGTGGGTGCAACAGTAGGGAAAGCGTTGGATAGCGTAGGGGTAAAAATTACTATTCCCACTCCAGTGGGTGCAACAGTAGGGAAAGCGTTGGATAGCGTAGGGGTTAAAATTACTATTCCCACTCCAGTGGGTGCAACAGTAGGGAAAACATTGGATAGCGTAAGGGTTAAAATTACTATTCCCACTCCAGTGGGTGCAACAGTAGGGAAAGCGTTGGATAGCGTAGGGGTAAAAATTACTATTCCCACTCCAGTGGGTGCAACAGTAGGGAAAGCGTTGGATAGCGTAGGGGTTAAAATTACTATTCCCACTCCAGTGGGTGCAACAGTAGAGAAAGCGCTGGATAGCGTAGGGGTTAAAATGACTATTAATTAACAATTAACTATTTTAATTAATTTACATAATTAATTAATTATTAATAAATTACTTCCCACCCTATCCCCCTATAAACTCACAACCCACTACAGAAAATAATTTACTAAGTATTAATTATTTATCAATTAAATATTTATAATTAATTATCAATTATATTTTAATTATTTACCAATTAATAATTATTTAACAATTATTATTAATTAACATAATTAATTAATTATTATTAAATTACTTCCCACCCTATCCCCCTATAAACCCACAACCCGCTACAGAAAATAATTTACTAAATATTAATTATTTATCAATTAAATATTTATAATTAATTACCAATTATATTTAAATTAATTACCTATTAATAATGAATTAACAATTATTATTAATTTACATAATTAATTAATTAAAATAAAATTACTTCCCACCCTATTCCCCTATAAACCCACTACAGCTACAGATTTATATTACACAATTATTAAAAATTAATAATAACTACCTTATTTTTGATTTTTTTTGTCTATATTCTGTCTAGTCGATATTATGTCTAGTCTATATTTTTGATGCGATATTTTGGCTATTAATATCGATATTACTCGATATTTTTATAGTCTATATTATGTCTGGTCGATATTTTGGCTAGTCTATATTTTTTACTCGATATTTTGTCCAAATGATATTTTGGAATCGATATTATGTCTGTTTACCGTAAAACAAGTAGAGTCTACGCCTAATCTGGTCAGCGCCATCTTCACTACCCTCGTGAACTGAAATCTAGTGAGGGGGGAGCCGTCCTTATGCAACAAGACCCTGTCGTCGTTCCCTTGCGGCCTGATGTGCAGGAACTCCCTTGTCAATCTAACAGGACAGTGCGACCTCTCCGCCCCACTGCCTAAGTGTATCCATGTCCCCTTCCCCATAGGATCTGTCTTTGACCTACGTACCCTGACTTTCAGAACGCCCCCTGCCTAAATAAGGTCCCCGCACCGTAGGCCCCCTCCTTGTCCGCCTTAGAAGCCGGCAGTAGTTCCGAGATCCTGAGTGCCCCATAAAAGGCTAGCACGTAAGCTACCCTAAACAGCTGGGTTTCATAAGGGGAAAAACAAATCTTAGGCAGGGTCTCCAGGATGTCTACCAGTCTGGCCGCGTCTATGGGCCTTCTTGAATCCTTCGCCCCAGGGGCCAATCGTTCCCATCCCTACACCGCTCTCCTAACTCTCTGGTCCTTTGTTGGATCTACCACCCCACTTAAGCCAGCGTAGAATGCTAGTGCCGACAGTTGCCTCTTCATCATTGCCACTGATTTCCCGCTGTCCCTCTGATACACTATGAAGCCTAACACGCTCAGGGGTGAGAAGACCTCCGCTAAACCTGCCCCTTTTAAATATTTTTTATAAAACTGCCACGACCTCTCATACATACTCTTGGTCTTGGGGGCCACTGATGCAGTTATCAAATCGGGGGCTGCGGGGCACCAAGTTTCCATAGCCCCGCCGGGAAGTCCGTCATCTCTCTGTCTGCTTGCAGCCAATGTGTGCAGAAGTATGCCAACTTAAAACGGGACAAGGCATCAGCGGCACGATTGTCTACCCCCAGGACATGTCTTGCAATGAAATGTACATTGCGCCGCAGGCATTGCAACACTAGTTCTTTCAGTAACCGCAGCACCAATGTGCAAGTTGCTCTCTGGTTATTAATCGCCATCACCACCGACATGCTGTCCGACCAAAAAACAATGCACCTGTCTGCTAGCATTTCCCCCACAGATGCAGTGCCACTACTATGGGAAACAGTTCTAAGAAAGTAACATTGCGTGTCAGACCCTGCTGTGTCCATCCCTCAGGCCAATGCTGCATGCACCACTTGGGACCCAAAATCGCCCCGAAGCCTACGCTCCCTGCCACATCTGTGAACAGTTCGAGGTCTGCATTCGAGGAGGCCAGTTTCCGCCATATCACAGACCCATTGAAATTGTCCAAGAAAGCCTTCCAGATGCTCAAATAATTTCTTACCTCGGCTGATAGCCTAACCCTATGGTGCTTTGCGCGGAGCACCGACATCGCCCTTGCTATGCTCCTAGAGAATGCCCTGCCCATCGGGATAACTCTCATGGCAAAGTTCAGTTGTCCTAGCAAGACTTGCAGCTGATGTAACGTGACCTTCCTTGACCTTAAACAGTCCTCGATGGCAGCCTTGAAAGCAGAAAACCTTGACTTTGGTAGCCTACAAACCCCTTCTCTTGTGTCGATCTCAACGCTTAAGAAGGTCAGGCAAGTGGTCGGCCCTTCTGTCTTCTCTGCTGCCAAAGGAACCCCCAGGGCTTCAGCCAGGTGCTGGAATCCCAGCAGGGCCTTCCTGCATGACTGTGAACCCCGAGGACCGAGGAATAGAAAGTCGTCTAGGTAATGTACTACTGCATGGGATTTATCCTCTGAAAGGAATTGCTCCACTGCCCATTCTAAAAATCTGGCAAAAGATTTGAATACTGCGCACGCGATTGAACAGCCCATTGGCATACACAGGTCAATGAAGTAATCTCCCCTGAAGGTGAAACCCAAGAACTTAGTATCGTCCGGATGCACTGGCAGGAGCCTAAATGCAGCCTCGATATCGGATTTGGCCATTAAGGCCCCCTCGCCTAGGTCCTGCAGTTTTTGGATTGTAGTGTCAAATGTTGTATAACGGACCGTGCAAAGGTCTGGGTCAAGCTTGTCGTTAACTGATAGGCCCGGGGGCTTGACAAGTTGTGTATCAGGCGAAATTTTCCTTTCTCTTTTTTAGGCACTAGCCCTAATGGGGAGCAAACCAAATCGAGTATTGGAGGCTGACTGAAAGGGCCCGCCACCCTCCCCAGAGCAACTTCTTTCATTATCTTATTTTCTGCTGCTTCCATATTCTGCAGCACCGAGCTCTGGTTGCGCGGGGGACACTGGTAGGTGTGGCTGACGACGGGATACGAAAACCAGATATAAAGCCATTATGAAGGAACTGAGCCTCTTGCAAATTGTCATAGCTGCTAAGGAGGTGGGTCAGGACATGTGTCTTAATGGGAGTTGGCAGATTTCTCGGATGGCTGTGGTGGCTTCCCTTTGGCTGGGGTTTGGGACGGCTGCTCTCTTGGCCTTCCTGACTTCTTAAAGCACCTAATCTCTGGGTGAGTTGCGCCCCCACAGTAGGAGCAGCAATGTTTGAACTTACATGTGGCCCCTCTAGTGCACTCATTTTTGTTATACAGCCAGCAGGCCTGTTTTTTGTCCCCTGCCCCCCTGTCGCTACGGAAGGACTGATTGTTTGAAGGGTAAGTAGCCTTGTTTGACGGGGCCGAGGAATAAAACACTGCATGCCACACATTGATCTCCCGTTGGTCCCACGCTATCCCGGGATGCACTGCCTTCATTTGCCTAAACTTGGTGTCATACTGTAACCACCCTGTACCTGGAAACTCAGAAGCTGCTCCGTGTATCAACGATATGTAACTGATTATCTGGGGGGCCAACGCAGGGTATCTCTCTACCATGATGGCGGCATAAATGGCGAATCCTGTAATCCAATTCCTTATAGACCACTCAACATATACCTTTTTCTGCTCGTACTCGCCTTCCTTGCCTTCCCTAGTCTTACCAGGAACTACACCCGCGTTGATGAGATTAAACACGTCGATATATTCCCCTCGTAGAATCTTTTCTTTAGTGTCTGCGGGCACGTGCCATGTGATCTCAGCGGATGGTGATAAAGTCATGGATGAGGAACCATATATCAACGGGCTGTAAGCTAATGACAGCTGCCCCGTCGGTCCCGGCCCCCCCTACGCCTGATGAATCGCTGGCCCTGCCGCATTTGCGCCTGTGCTTGGTGTTTGCCCTTGAGTAGATAGAGTAACTACATTTCGGGCTGAGCCCATAACCCCTGGTCCAACAATTCCGGGGTAAGCTGAAGAAAACACCATTGCGCTAGTAGGGCAATTACTAATTGCCTGTCCGTATGAGGTTGTCGCTGCTACCCCTGGGGATTGCGCTACCCCCCCCGACTGTACCCAGACTTGGGCTATTCCACTACCAGGTTGTGCAACTACAGGGGGCAACGATGTATGAGCGCAGGGCACCTCCGCATTAGCAGCAGGCGCCAGGTCCGGATGAGGGATATTGTTCTCTTTCGTAGCATTGGGAATCAAGTCTAATGTCTCGAGCACCTCCTTCTCACCTGAGGATGCTGGTTGGGACTCGGCTGCCCTGGGCCGCTTTTCCTTCGCCGCCTCTTTGAGCCTTTCTGGTGTGCGCCGCGCCCGTTTGCCTCGCCCTCTTTCCTCCTTGGCATCCGCTCTTGCTCCCTCTCTCATTGCTTTTAACGCCCAATCGACGCCTTTCTCCTTTGTGAATTCAAGCAGCTCCATCAGTGCGAGGTAGTCATCACTTTTGGCCTTGGCCCCTTTGCCTTTCGTTGACCGTTTCGGCGGCATTTTGCACTTAAAGATAAAAAGTGTTACAGTTACTTGGCAAAGACACTACCCTTAGTCTAGGATTGTCCCAACGTTGAACCTGTCGGAAAGAAAGCTATATTAGTTCGCTGCTGTATGGCCACTGAGCCCGCCAATTATCCGCTGCAAAACAGGCCAGTACTCGGCCTTCGATGGGTATTCCCCACGCCCTATCGCGGCTGGCTGCTTAGTTACTCCCTTAAATGCTCAGTGTATCTTGTGTTTCTAGGTGGACCGCTTGGTTGCATATGTTTTAGAGAGGCACGCGCTCCGTTTCTCACTCAACGCGCATCGGACCCCCTCAAACCTACGCGCTCCCATGCTTTGGAAATCCCACAACCCGCCGCTCAACCCGCTGCAGTGTTCAAAAGATTCTCATTCTGGATCAGCACGCATCGTTCACATGGGACTTCTTCCCACACTCTTTCACATTGCGAGGCCCACTCACCTAAGCCTGAAGTCGGAAGATTTCACGCACCCTGGTTCCGCTGCAACTTCTTTCTGCGACGTCCGACTCCTGGGAGGTCAAGTGGACAAAAGAGGGCGTCCTCACGTGCGGCGCGGCTTTTAAGCCTCGCGCTCCCGACTACTTTCGGTCCCATCTAACCTATTGGTGACGCGTTTCCTGTTTGACCCTTCGCTTGTCCCTTCCGGGTCGTGCGACCCGTAAGGGATTTTCCTTACCTCGTGGCCCTTTGGCTGCCACTAACGGCGCCACGTCCCTTAAGTGGGGTGGCACCTTGCAATTCCAGCATCCCAAATGCAGGCTGGCTGAAGTTATCAGAGGTCAGGTTGGGACTCCTGTAACTATTCCGGTGTGGATGTATGCATTGATGCCTGTATGTTATGTTAGCACAGATTTCTATGGCGTTGTATGACTTTTTAAATAACCTATTTACCTTTTTAAATAACCTATTTACCTGAAATAGATTCCGTCTGACTAAACAAACCATTCCAGTGTAGGGGAAAGAGAGGCTAAACATGCGCTTGTTTCCTAAAGTGCCACGCTGATTAGCTTATCAAGAAGAGATATATTTTTCCTTTGCATTCTGGCACTTTTGTGGTCCTGCTTGTATAATGAAAAGTACTGCATGCTGAAGTATGCAAAGAAAAAAAAGAGTAAGTCAGCTGCTCGTGCCTGACGTCCGGCGAGTTGGTGCTTGTCAGACATCATAATGTGTCCATATACAACACGTTGATGCATGCACCCTAATGCACATCATTGTGTGCCCCCACTATACATCATCTGTGCATCTATAGTGCACACAACCATTACCCCTGAATTGTACATGCTCTAGTGTTGCCCGATGTATCATATCCAGTGCTCAACTCCTGCACAACCCAACTTCACCTGATGCACAAAAACCCAGTGTCCTTAAGAGTACCAAATACTCCCACGAGTTATACCTGCCAGTGAAGGCCTTCGTTGCTTCAGTCAGTGCTCTCCTAAGGTGCACCACCAAGAGCTAGCCTAGAGGTTCCTTTGTGCACATCAGCTGAGCCTGCAGTCCTCTGATGTGCAGCAACCCTGCTTGTTGCTGAACAGGGGTATGTAAAAGTGTTGATCTGTGCTCACTGATACTGGTTATCTTGTGGGTATGTGTCTGTGAGGGTACTTGCATGGGCTTATTTAGCTTTATTCATCAGCGTGGATGTTCTATATGTTCATGCGTGCCCTTTTGGGTTTGTTGAATGTCAGGTTACAAATCTTATACCTGATGCTACTGAGTTTACAGCTCTGATGCCAACTTTTCATAGCTGGGAGGAAAGAAATGTCTCATTGAAACGCAGACTGTGCTTCCTCTTTTAATTGTAGGTCCACTATTATACAAAGATCTGAGCAAAATGAGAGTTAATCGTTTCAGACAAGGGTGCTGTAAAGTCTACTGTACAGAAGGGCTTAGCTTAGTCAGTGAGTTTCAGGAGATGTGAGTCTCAGATTCCCCGACCATTTCTGTGGTGTGCCTAACTAGAAATAAAGTTTGTCAAGCAGGGGTTGAGTCCCACAATTAGTCACCTTTGAACTGGGCAGTGCATTTCTAAGGGGACTGTGCACCTCAAACACCACCCTCCCCCCGAAGCTACACCCATGACTGTAGAGGATGTGTCAAAAATGCCAAAAACAGACATATATAAAAAGCTTGCAGACTTTTTTACATTCTCTCAGACAGGGCTGGCTCTAAGTCGGTGCCATCGAAGCTGCCTCACTTGGCACTGACCTGGGGGAGGGTCCTGGCTGGTGGGAGCATGGGACACAGTGTTTAATAATAACATATACATTTAAAAGCACATCCTGCAGAGTTCCTTCTATGTCCTGTAGTTTTCAGGCAACAATAACAATTTCATGATAACTACGGTGATTAATGCCCCGGTTACTTACCGGTAATCTTCATTACTCCGAGTATAGTCTTCCTCGCCACATGACTCACATAGTGAGCTTCAGCTCCACACCAGAACCCTCCAAAGCAAAAAGTTAGCCTCCCATCCCTTCCCAAGATGGCCGACCCATTACCACCTGACCAACCCATCAGCCTGAAACCACCAAGCACAAACATGAAGCCGAGAGCCAGACAGGGAGGGAGGGATGGAAACTCATGTGGCGAGGAAGACTATACTCGGAGTAATGAAGATTACCGGTAAGTAACCGGGGCATTACCTCCTCGTTAGTCTTCCTCGCCACATGACTTACATAGTGAGCACATACCAAAGCCAAGCGGCTTCATGGAAACTCACAAGAAACCAACAGACCAGGGGATGACCACGAAGGAGGCCAAACCCAACAGACCAGTACGAGTGGAAGGACCACCCAGGAGAGAGGCAACCACGAGTAGCAGAACCAACCCGGGACCGAAGACACCGGGAAGGCCGAAAAACAAACCGGACCCCAGAGACACCAAGAGTCGCCAGGAAAACCGCCCCAACCGAAGGAAGGCAGAGAAAGGCACGGGACCGTACCGCACGGAGCCAAAAGGCAGCAGCAACCAGGGCCAGAACAGAAACGAGCAGGCCCGAACAACACACCAGGGCAGCCCAACAGGCAGCACAAAGCGAGAGGAGAGCAAAAACGAACAGAGGACATCCCCACCACAGCGACCCAACAACAACAAAAATCCCCAGTGGAAAGAGACAACCAGACCGCACAACACAGCAACACCGCAAGGGCGGCCACAACCCACGAGGGAGCCGAACCAGAAAAACTGGGAAGCGGCACCAGAGCCATCCAACAGACAGGCAAGAGCCGGAAGAATGGAAAAGGGAGCCGAAACGAAACAGAAAGGGGACAAACCCCCGTCAAACAAAGGACCCCCGGAAGGGACCGCGACCCCAAGGAGAGAACCCAGGCAGGCACCAGGGAAAACGGACCCAGGAAAGGAGCCGGAAATGACACTGAGGGGACCCGGAGGAGACCCAACCAGGCAAAGGCGAAAAAACTGAAAAACCCACAAGCCCGCCAACGGCCAGAAGGGAGAAGAAGAGGCAGAAAGAAGCCAATCGGACAGGCAAGGGAACACCCCGCACAGGGACCAAGCAACCGGCCCAGGAAGAAACACAAGAAGGGAGCGAGCCGCCGAAGAGAGCACCCAGGCGGGCAAACAGACAGCCAGCCCACAACCAGGCCTAGCCCAGCGAGAAAAAGAAGAACCGACAGGCACAGGAGCGCGGCAGCAACACACCAAAGGCGTGAAGGACAGAAGGGCAGTGCGAAGACGAGCCCGAGCCATGACAAAACACCCAGGGAGCCAACAGGACCCGGGACCCCAAAACCAGGGCAAAGAAACGAGGATACACCCACACCGGAAGCGCAGGACCCCGCCAGGGAACCCCAAAGCACCCCCGGAAACAAAAACAGCCAGCAGGAAAAGGAACCCCAGGAAGCGCAAAGCCAGGAGCCCAAACGAGAAGGCCGAAGAGCCAAAAAAAACAGAGATCCAAAGGAAGCAGACAGGGCCAGACGGACCCAGGGGACTCCCGAACCAGGCACAAAGAGAGGCCCGACCCACAAACCACCGGAGGAGAGGCGAAGAGAACATGAGCACCCAAGGCCAGAAAAGCCGCAGCCAAAATGACCCAGGCAAGGACAGTACCAATGCGCCAAAGAAACAAAAGGGGCGAACCCCGCACACACCCCGGAGCACGAGGCAGGGGACAAACCCACCACAGGGACCAACAAGCCCCAGCAAGGCAGGGGAAAACCCAAGAGAAACCAAGGAACGGCAAAACACAAGCCAGACGGGAAAAACGACCAAAGGGAACCCACCGACCCAGCACAGACCGGGAACCCAAGCATGGCCAGAGGAAGGTACCTAACAAACAAAGTGTAACAATGGGTCAACAGAAAATGGTGCAGCTATCTAGATGACTATGTGTGTGATAAAGGAACACAATCCCTGAATCCAAAGTATTCTTGGTGAGAAAATATGTTCCCATCAGATACCCGTCCTGTACCGCCCTACATCACTTGGGATCCTTCACCCGAAGGAAGTGGAAAGAACCACTTAGGATTAGGTAGATTGTGGCCTAATCACAGTGTGAGGGAATGTAAAGTGTGTGGGTCTGAAAGTTTTTTGATGGTATCAGGGGGCACAAAGAATTAACAAAAAAGCAGTGCAAGAAGTGCTCATTGTAGCGTGTGAAAGTGAAAGAATTAATATTGGGTTGTGGGAGTGGAAAAAAGTTTATTGGGGTCCTACCCACACCCAAGGCTAAAAAACAGTGCAAGTAGTGGTAACAAATAACTACTCAGACTTTATCTTGGTCGACATGTTTCTGCAGTATACAATGGTTCAGAGGATACCAGTCTGCTTCATCAGGACCTTCTTATAATTAAAGTGCAACTGCTGAATATAAAGTGTATAGTGTGTATTAAAAAATCATATCACCTGCAAGCACCAGTGGATATGATCCAAGTCAATGAACAATGGACAGACACACCAAAAAGACAAACAAACACACAGTTAATAACGAAAGCTGCAGAACACAAAGATAAGCTCGTGAAGTACATATATGCCAAGCAATTTATGGTCAGTGTTTGTAACATCAATCAAACATATAAGCCAGGTACATATATCCTGGGTTTTACCAAACTTATATTCACTCACCCATGTTCTGGGGAATGCACTCTCCACCTCACCCGGCAACAGCTCAGGTACAAATGGAGCACCGCTCTATTAGATGTGAACAAAGAAAAACGAGATGAAAGAGGAAGAGTTCGCTAGAACTCAATCTGAAAACACTTTCCTTCTATCACTGGGGATTTCTATCCAGAGGTAGAAGTGGGTTACTGCTGTTACTGCTGTTAATGGTGCCCTGAGATTTTCAACCATAGGCAAATGTAATTTCCTGCTTAAATTAGCACAGTCTGCGCTGTTGAGTCCAAACAAGTATGGTTACAACTAATGCGTAATCGCCCTGCTTAATGCGGTGGAAAGGCGATCGGTTATCTCTCTGGAGATAATAAACCCCTATGCATGATAAGTAGGCACTCTTGGCCAAGATATGTTAACTATTTGGCATAATGTCTATTAAGTCTTACAGTGGCCCTTCATGTTAAGCGTAGAACACTCGTGGGCCAATCGTGTCCTCCAATCTACTCAGCACGCGCATATGTTTTTGCCGCTGAACTATAAGTCTAAAATGCAACTAGCCTGTTAAACTTTCCATCATGCTCGCACTTTGTCTAATAACCTTCGAATCCACCCGCTTAACATGTAGAGTATTCACGGACCCAGCGTGGTCTCTAAAGAAAAGGAACCATCCGTCTCAACAAATCTGCTCCGCAACCACCGAGCCCCGCTTACCTGTCCGTCGGTACTCCTCGCCTTCCTCTAGGCTGACTTTGGGAGGTACCGACAAGACAGGAAGCGGAATATTTATCACAGATCTGATTGGTCAAACGCACAACACGTGTGCTGCGTGTTGCCGTGCGTCACCCACGTGTATAGAGCGACCCGCAGTAGTGTTATCCGAAAATGTAGTCCGGAACCACCCGCTAAGTAGTTTCTTTACTCGCTATTCAACGAGGGAACGTGAACCTCGCGATATCGTGCGTGTCTTGGTTTCTTGAAAATGTTAATAGGCAATAGAGCGCAATCGGCCTAAAACTACAAAATAGATGGGATTTGTAGTTTGATATGTGACGCTTGGTCCCATTGTTGTTTATAAGCAGGAGTCTACAGTGTAACCTGCATTTAAAGTAGTTATATATTTCTTGGTAGGATTAATTATAACAGTAGATCCCTTTAGTTATTTGTAAAAAAATATGTAATGTGCACTTCATCTGAGTTTTAGAGAAATCGTAAGTTTCTCGATAGATATACAACAGTTAAAAGAAAGTGCAGAACTAATGGGTTAGCATGCCTATAGTTTTTATCTGATATTAGGCACCGATGGAGTCCCATATTAACAATATTCAAGGGTTGCAGTCCCTGACTGAAAGACTCATGAGGATCGGTTGGTGGGCAGTGTATTATGGAGACAGATATGTTACTACGCCCAGTGGGTATTGAACAAAGCTGGGTACTTTCCCACTGGTGTCCTAATTTATAGGGACATCCACGGGATGTCTTCATTTAGACCCCTAATATCGGTTTGGAGTTTGTGCACCCATCTCTGTTCTCTGCGATGTAAAAAGGTACTGATGTCTGTGATATGTTTCGGGATCATAGGCTGTTCGAGCACAGTCCATTGGAGGTCTGTTGGTGCATGAGTCTTTCAGATGTTGTATATCTATCGAGAAACTTACGATTTCTCTAAAACTCAGATGAAGTGCACATTACATATTTTTTTACAAATAACTAAAGGGATCTACTGTTATAATTAATCCTACCAAGAAATATATAACTACTTTAAATGCAGGTTACACTGTAGACTCCTGCTTATAAACAACAATGGGACCAAGCGTCACATATCAAACTACAAATCCCATCTATTTTGTAGTTTTAGGCCGATTGCGCTCTATTGCCTATTAACATTTTCAAGAAACCAAGACACGCACGATATCGCGAGGTTCACGTTCCCTCGTTGAATAGCGAGTAAAGAAACTACTTAGCGGGTGGTTCCGGACTACATTTCCGGATAACACTACCGCGGGTCGCTCTATACACGTGGGTGACGCACGGCAACACGCAGCACACGTGTTGTGCGTTTGACCAATCAGATCTGTGATAAATATTCCGCTTCCTGTCTTGTCGGTACCTCCCAAAGTCAGCCTAGAGGAAGGCGAGGAGTACCGACGGACAGGTAAGCGGGGCTCGGTGGTTGCGGAGCAGATTTGTTGAGACAGATGGTTCCTTTTCTTTAGAGACCACGCTGGGTCCGTGAATACTCTACATGTTAAGCGGGTGGATTCGAAGGTTATTAGACAAAGTGCGAGCATGATGGAAAGTTTAACAGGCTAGTTGCATTTTAGACTTATAGTTCAGCGGCAAAAACAGATGCGCGTGCTGAGTAGATTGGAGGACACGATCGGCCCACGAGTGTTCTACGCTTAACATGAAGGGCCACTGTAAGACTTAATAGACATTATGCCAAATAGTTAACATATCTTGGCCAAGAGTGCCTACTTATCATGCATAGTGGTTTATTATCTCCAGAGAGATAACCGATCGCCTTTCCACCACATTAAGCAGGGCGATTACGCATTAGTTGTAACCATACTTGTTTGGACTCAACAGCGCAGACTGTGCTAATTTAAGCAGGAAATTACATTTGCCTATGGTTGAAAATCTCAGGGCACCATTAACAGCAGTAACAGCAGTAACCCACTTCTACCTCTGGATAGAAATCCCCAGTGATAGAAGGAAAGTGTTTTCAGATTGAGTTCTAGCGAACTCTTCCTCTTTCATCTCGTTTTTTCTTTGTTCACATCTAATAGAGCGGTGCTCCATTTGTACCTGAGCTGTTGCCGGGTGAGGTGGAGAGTGCATTCCCCAGAACATGGCTGAGTGAATATAAGTTTGGTAAAACCCAGGATATATGTACCTGGCTTATATGTTTGATTGATGTTACAAACACTGACCATAAATTGCTTGGCATATATGTACTTCACAAGCTTATCTTTGCGTTCTGCAGCTTTCGTTATTAACTGTGTGTTTGTTTGTCTTTTTGGTGTGTCTGTCCATTGTTCATTGACTTGGATCATATCCACTGGTGCTTGCAGGTGATATGATTTTTTAATACACACTATACACTTTATATTCAGCAGTTGCACTTTAATTATAAGAAGGTCCTGATGAAGCAGACTGGTATCCTCTGAACCATTGTATACTGCAGAAACATGTCGACCAAGATAAAATCTGAGTAGTTATTTGTTACCACTACTTGCACTGTTTTTTAGCCTTGGGTGTGGGTAGGACCCCAATAAACTTTTTTCCACTCCCACAACCCAATATTAATTCTTTCACTTTCACACGCTACAATGAGCACTTCTTGCACTGCTTTTTTGTTAATTCTTTGTGCCCCCTGATACCATCAAAAAACTTTCAGACCCACACACTTTACATTCCCTCACACTTTGATTAGGCCACAATCTACCTAATCCTAAGTGGTTCTTTCCACTTCCTTCGGGTGAAGGATCCCAAGTGATGTAGGGCGGTACAGGACGGGTATCTGATGGGAACATATTTTCTCACCAAGAATACTTTGGATTCAGGGATTGTGTTCCTTTATCACACACATAGTCATCTAGATAGCTGCACCATTTTCTGTTGACCCATTGTTACACTTTGTTTGTTATGTAGTAATAGGGACTGTAACAATGCCAGGTCATTAAATATTTCCCACTCATGCCCCCCCTAGTGTATTACAGAGGAAGGTACCACCAACACACGGGGAGGAGGAACCCAGCACCCCCAGGAGACAGAGCGGGAAGAGGCGGGGGAAAAAGAACCAAGGAAGGGCCAGAGGCACCGAGACCAACAGGAAGGGGAGGATCCGCAAAGGAAAAACAGGGGTGAAAAAACACCGCCAGTCCACAAGACCCAAACCACGACCAGAGGAAAGCCCCACCAAGGCAGACAACCCCAACCGGAAAACAGGCTGATTCCTATACCGCTGACTGGGAAATGCTGGAACTCCGCCAGGGCAACAGTGATCTTCTACAGTACCTGAACGCATTCAGACGTTTGGTGGCTGAGACCAAGTGGCCCATCTCAAAACAAACGGCCCTCTTCCATCAAGGGTTGAGCGACGAACTCAAAGACGTGGTAGCACAGATCGACCCGCAGCCCAAGACCTGCGAATTGCTCATTAATCTGGTTCTACGCTTGGATCACCGGTTGGGTGAACGGAAGGGTGATCACAAAAGAAAAGGAAAGCCCATGGCTTCCTATGTGTCGATGGGAACCCCCGAAACCAGTACCGCCGCGAAAGCAGAACCGATGGATATAGGAGCTATCAGAGCCAGCCTGACCGCATCGGAAAAAGAATCACGTCGCAAACAAGGCCTCTGTTTGTATTGTGGGAAGAAGGGGCATTATGTCCGTGAATGCCCGGCCAAGCCGAAGACCAGTCGCTTTCGGGCCAACAGAACTGTGACGGCAGCAGTAGATGTTAAGGCGGAAAACTAACGGACTCCAAGAACAGCGAAGGAGCCTCTCGGAGTCACGTATGTATCCCTTCCTTATCGCGCCTGGATCAGGTACGACTACAACATTTGTTTATCACGGTATATGTAGGGATCCACACGCAGTGGATTCCTGTGGTGGCCATGGTCGACTCAGGGGCCACCGGTCTCTTCATGGATCAAAACGAAGCGCAGACACTGGGCATCGCCCTAATTCCTAAGGAGTTCCCAGAGGATGTATATGCTGTGGACGGTAGAAGGCTGGTCACAGGCCCTATTGGCGATCACACAGGGGAAGTTCCTGTGAAGTATGGGGAACGGCACGAAGAGGTGATTGACTTCAGCGTTATTTGAGGGTATTATTTTGGGTCTGCCCTGGCTCCAAAAGCACAACCCTTCAGTCGACTGGGTGACTCATGAGATACGGATGACGTCTCAGTATTGTCTCCAACATTGTGGTGTGAAACAGGGTTCTATCATCCGCAATCAAGAAGCGGTTCACATGGTAGCCACGGCGGCGGAGAAAGCGGTTACCCTTGCTGGAGTATACCAGGGATACAAGGACGTTTTCGACGATGTTTGCGCCAAGGTGCTTCCTCCGCATAGCTTTTATGACTGTCAAATTGACCTGGTTCCCGGTGCATGCGTACCCAGTGGTAGACTATACGCCTTAAAGGAGCCTGAGAACATCCATCTGCGCTCCTACCTAGACAAACTTCTTGGTCTGGGCTTCATCAGACCATCCAAGTCCCCGGCAGCATCGCCCCTCTTCTTCATCCCTAAGGCCAATGGGAAGTTAAGGGCTTGTGTGGACTTCAGGGCTCTTAACCGGTACCCCTTGCCACTCATTAGCATCCTGCTGGAGCAGGTAAAGAAAGCCTGTATCTATACGAAGCTCGACCTTAAGGGGGCATACCATCTTGTGCGCATGAGTAGCGGTGACGAGTGGAAGACGGCCTTTAAGACCAGGTTTGGTCTGTTCGAATAATTTGTCATGCCGTTCGGGCTCTGCAACGCCCCTGTGGCCTTCCAGTACTTCCTAAATGAGGTATTCCGTGATGTTCTGGACGTATACGTGGTTGTATACATTGATGATATCCTCATCTACTCCGACACGGAGGAGAAACACGTACAACACGTATCAACGGTACTCCGTAAATTCAGAGAACATATGCTGTTCTGCAAGCTTAGTAAGTGTGACTTCCATGTCACGTCCGTTGAGGTTCTCGGGGTGATGCTTAGCCCGGATGGTCAGGAAATGGCAGAGCGCAAGGTCAGGGAAGTAGAGGAGTGGCCTACTCCGCAAGGAGTGAAGGACGTGCAGTGCTTCATCGGGTTCGCCAATTTCTATCGGCGGTTCAATGATGGTTTCTCCGGACTCGTGGCCCAATCACTCAGCTGTTGAGAAAATCCCAGATGTTTGTGTGGAATCCAGAAGCACAGGCAGCATTTGTGGCATTGAAGAAAGAGTTTGTTACAGCCCCTGTACTGGCTCATCCCAACCCAGACCTACCATACGTGGTGGAGGCGGACGCCTCAGAAGTAGCTATTGGGGCCATTCTGTCGCAGCGACAACAACAAACGGGTGTATTACATCCCGTGGCTTTCATGTCCAGGAAATTAAACAACACAGAACGGAACTACCACATCGCGGAGAAGGAGCTGTTTATTCATCAAGGACGCCTTCACGGAGTGGAGACATTTGTTGATGGGAGCCAGGCATGTAGTTACGGTGTTCATGGATCACCGTAACCTACAATTTATGACGGCAGCTAGACACCTTTCGCCTCGGCAACTGAGATGGATGCTCTTCTTCTCCGGCTTCCACTTTCACATCACCCATCGGCCTGCACGGAAAACAGGAAGGCGGACGCGTTGTCCCGTCAATCCTCTGTTTCAGCGCAGGTGCCCACACCGGTGCACTCCATCATCCATCCGGATGCGGTGTTGGGGGTAATACAGCCGGATGCGTTCCTCAAAGGCGTCCAGAGCAGGATACGCTCATTTACATGGAGGAGTTGGCTCCAGTGTCACAAGGAGTGGTAGGTTAAGGACGGAATCCCAGTTAACGGTTGTCGTTTGCTGTTACCTACGTCTCAACTCTGGAAACAAGCCTTTATGTGGTGCCATGTTTCGCCCTGTGCAGGCCATTTTGGAGTCGAGAAGATGGTGGCCAGTTTAGGTAGGCAATTCTGGTGGCCATCCATGAGAGCGGATGTACGGAAATGGGTGGCGGCCTGTACGATATGCGCAGCCATGAAGAGGATCATGGGCGTCCGCAGGGTCTGCTGCAGCCCCTTCCTACGCCCTGCCGGCTGTGGGAGAATATATCCTTGGATTTCGTCGTAGGGTTACCAGCGGATCAGGGATGTACGGCAATCCTGGTGGTGGTCGATTACCTCACTAAGATGGGACACTTCATAGCATGCAAGCAGGTGCCCTCTGCTGGTCAACTGGCTTTGATGTTGCGGAGGAATGTGGTGAGGCTACACGGGTTGCCCAGCCTGATCGTGTCCGACAGGGGTTCGCAGTTCACGGCCCAGTTTTGGAGAACGTGGTGTTCAGCGTTGCACATCACATTGGCCATGTCAACGAGCTACCATCCCCAGACAGACGGTCAGACGGAACGCCTGAACAAATCCCTCAAGCAGTACTTGTGTTGTTTTGTTGATCAGGGAAAGGAGGAATGGGTGGATCTCCTGTGGATCACGTAGATAGCCTACAACAATGCCACACATAGCTCCACCAAGGCATCTCCTTTCTACTGTTACTATGGACATCATCCTAGGTTCCTACCGTTTCTACACCCCATCAGGGATCATAGAGTGCCTGAGACCTCCAGGAGAGTCGCGCATATCAAGGAAACACTCCTGCTTTCTCGGAAGTTCTTGGAAGCTGCCAAGGCTACGTACAAAGCCTCTATTGACAGGAGACGGAGACCTGGAGTTTGTATGGGGTGGGCGATTACGTTTGGGTGTCAACTAGGAACATGCGGTTTCGAAAGCACAGTGTGTTTCACCCAAAATACATGGGCCCTTATCGCATCTCCAAGTTCATCAGTCCTGTAAACATGAAATTAAGTCTGCCTAAACAGATGTGAATCCATCCAGTGTTCCATGTTTCCCTGCTTAATCCCTCGCCTGCCAGTGCTGGTAGCGGTGGACGCTGATGTAGAGTATGAAGTGGCTGGCATACGAGACTCCAAGTGGAGTGGAGGGGGTAAGCTGTGGTACCTGGTGGCCTGGAAAGGGTACGGCCCAGAGGAGCAGTCGTGGGAACCTGCGTCTGGAGTACATGCTCCTCGGCTGGTGTCATCGTTCCACAAGAAGCATCCGACCTGTGCGGTCCCCGTGGGATGGGTTGATAGGAGGAGGATGCACTGTAAAGAATCCCCACGCATCCCTATCGCTTGCAGGAAGCAGCGTGAGAGAATCACAAGAATGTCAGGAGCAACCAACACACAAAGACTACAGGCACCAGCATGCCTAGCGCATGTAGCGCGTAGTCAAGAAACGACCATAAAAAGAAGTAACGAATGAGGGAAGGCGTCGGATATTCTGATCCTTGCCGGCCTTCTTGTTCCAGATTCCTATGGACCCAAGCCCGTTGTACATTGTCACTGATTTGTTTCCAGTATCATCATCGTTTGGAGGGTGAGAGAAGCGGCTGCTCTCTTCACCACCCTTTGTGAGTCACTCGTCAGAGACGCACACCACGGAGGTGTTTGCCGCCTCTCCGCCTGAATCCGTTAAATACTCTTGGCCAGTGCATAGGGGCGCGAGGGGCGCAGGTGGCCTTGCCCCTCTGCAGTGGAGTGGGGTACACATAGGTCGAGCGGCTGCTCCCATGGTCAACGGCCCTATCACACGGTTGAGTGCCCGGCTGGGCATTCCCGAACTGATATCCACTGTAGAGCACATCCTCATACGAGGTACTTTGATCAAACGTCCAAAGCCACATTAGCAACAGCCATCGAACGGCATTTTCGGCTGTTACTTAGCACAGTGCCCTCCGCTGGGGAATACCGGGACCGGTATTCATGCGGAGGACGGTTGGACCGTAACATTACGGGTGGAGTTGGCTGCTAATGCGTATCGTTGATATAACATTTTTGATTATACTTTATCGTACTGAAGGCTGTAGACCTACCGCAAAGTAGCGGAATTACATTGTTTTTTCGTCCTCATTTCTTCTATACATTTATCCATTAAAACTATATTCGAAAGCACCGTAGTGAAGCCTTCCTTGTGTTCTGTCCTTCCCCGATCCCAAGACTCTTGGTTGATTACAGTGCATGACTTGGCAACTCTTCTAATTGAATTTTGAGGTTTCCGATAGGTGCCTTGTGTTCTTGAACTCTCGGTTCTTGTTTCTTCCCTTAAAGCCATGACGGTCTGATATATTATAGGGAGTGTAATTCCTTTGGATTTATCTCAACATTCTGATTATCATCGCCTGGTTGGGTCTCGGCCGGAGTATCTTTATCATGCAAGCCGGTTGAGAATGAATAGTCCCAGGTCAGTGAGCCTGCCATACCCTTAGTTTGTCCCGCTAAGGTGGTCTTTTCATGCGGACTGGCCGTTGCACCTTGACCCAGCAATGTTTTGTCATTCTCCTCCTCCCAGTGCAGGCTGCTACTATCGCTCTCATCTGCTGCCCAGTCATTAACTGAGTACTCCTCCCCCGAGGAGTTTGAATAGTCCGACAATGAGTAAAAGGGGAAGCCGCAGACAGGGACATTGTTGGGGGACTTACCCTTTTACCGCCACCGCCAGGAGTCAGACGGCCACAGCTTTCATCATCGCCGCCGCCTCCCCGGGACTCCAGATCCCGGCAGCTTTAGCGGCGCGGCGAAAGTGACGCAGGACAACAGCGTCAGGAGCTGCACACAAGCAGCGCAGCCCTCGGCGGAGCCGGGGAAGCCGCAGACACGGACATTGTTGGGGGACTTACCCTTTTGCCGCCACTGCCAGGAGTCAGACGGCCACAGCTTTCATCATCGCCGCCGCCGCCCCGGGACTCCAGATCCCGGCAGCCTTAGCGGCGCACCGAAAGTGACGCAGGACAACAGCGTCAGGAACTGCACATAAGCAGCGCAGCCCTCCGCTACGCGGGACGAGCCGGGCGAAGCACGGGCAAAGGGCGGGCCGACTGTGGCCGGCCAAGGCTGGGCTGGGCCACCCCTCTTATCTTCAACCTAAAGACTTATAAAGTAGGACTTTATACATAATCAGTACTATCTTCACGGGCTTTGTATTCTATATTTATCCTTCATCTGGAGACATATTGTGTGCCTAAGTTGTGTTACATATGGTGTGTGCTCGATATTAGCCATGACAACAAAGATTAGTAAGCCCAGAAAGTCCACGGTGGGTGGGTCTATCACAGGTACCTTAGATCAATTTATTAAAAGGGCGACATCTGGATTAGAGAAAGAGATCGCAATTACGGAGCGTCGTCTATCCCTGGAACCTGTATATAATAAGCGGTCCTCTTTGGGGGCTATTAAGCATGTAATTACCCCCCCAAGATTACTAATAACATCTGGCAATAATAAGATTCAACTTACTATGGGCAATACTTCTCTTAACATCTGTTCACCAGATGCCTCTAGAGTCTCAAATAGGGATCACATTGAAGAAAATTTAAGCGCAGATCCCATTTTTGAAATTATATCAGAGGAGAGTGATTCCTCCTCTTCCTCAAAATCACCTACCATTAATATTCCTCAAGTGACTCCTAATATTCACGGCCTGCCCTCTAAAAAAAAGCGTGGAGGAATAAATCATAGGAGAAGACTGGCAAAAAATCAAAAATTATATGCTTCACCACTTAAGAAAAAGACATCTCCATCCATAAATCCAGTTGTAACCCCCTTATCCTCATTGTCCCCCCAGTCACAAATTATACTGGATAAAACAAGCAAATGCTTAAATCACTAATCATCCCATTAGTTGAAAGGATTAAAAGAGTAGGGGAGAAGCTGGAGATACTGGAGGAAGTGATAAGATCGAACACTACACTTAATAACCTGGCTCCTATCCCTCAAAATCAGACTCTAACTACGGCCCTAAATCAAGGTAATCAAACAACTATACCAAGCCTTGCTAATATAAACCCTGAGAATGAGGTAGTTTAAAAATGAGTGCCTCCTCCATCAAATACTACTCAATTGCAGAACAACACTACTGAACCCCCAAAGCAGACTGAGCAAATCAGGGTAAGGCGTGTAAATACATCTCCCAATCATAACAGGGGAACCAAAAATGATGGAATGAATATATGGGTACCGCGTATAGATTTGCCATCGGAGGCGGCTCCATATGTAGCTATACTACTAGGGGTCCCTGAACTACCGACGGGGAAAAAAGTGGGATATTACGAGTTGAAAAATAAAGTAATGCGTTGGTTAAACAATAATAGACCACTGCCAACAAATATAAACGGGGAAATTCTCCATGTAAGGAGAGTGGGCTGGCTGGGACATCGGTCAAAAAATGTGGCAGGGGACCTGATCATTGTGAACTTCAGGGACAGGCGTGTAACTTCTTACCTTCAAACCTGGCCTGGCCAGGCAAGGGATAGTGGCATAGCCTTGAGGGACTAGTCATATTTTTACCCGAGACTGCAAGCTATGCCTTGGACAAAATGCCACCCAGGAGACACTTATATAGCAAGACCATCGAATGCTTACCATCAAGATGACCATCCAGTAGACTCTTTTTATAACGATTTCAACATTATGACATCAAATCAAATTTCATTGCTATCCGGTCTAGAATCCGTTGACTGACTCTCTAAAAAAATCACTAAGAATTCCCATAAGGCAAAAGACACTAGACACTTTACCTATTGGTGTCATGACGGGAACTAGTGTTCTTAAGGAGGGGATGGGGGGAACCGGGTATGTCCAGAAACCACTATCTGAGAAATGTGCAAAATCCAGTTTTGGGTGTAGTGCCAACACTTTGGTAAATAACCCCCTTAACCAACATGCCGTAACGGCAGCGACTAATACAAGTAGCATTTCTGGGAATTTGCACACCATGACAGAACAACTGAGGGATACCCGGGTAATTAATGAACTGGGTCATACCCCTACCCTTGTAGATAATGGGGATTTGACCCGCATAATGTTTTGGAATGTCGCAGGACTCAGAGCTAAAATAACAAACCCAATCTGGCTAGATACTATAAATGAGTTTGACATCCTCTGTCTCCGTTGGCTGCAAGTTGGATCACTTTGGAAAACTGCTTTTGTCTTGAGCTGGGACCCTGGTCTGCTGTTTTGGACCTCTGCCTTCACCCTAACTGCTCGTGGAACCCGCTGCACGGGTCCCGCTTCGTGTGGGGCTCCTTGTGGGAGGTTGACTCTGCAGGGCTGCGAGCGTGTTGCGGCGCAGGACTACAAGTCCCAGGAGCGCCAGCAACCCCCAACCGCCACCACCTGAGACGCTCTCCCTGCAGCTCCTCCCTGCAGCTCCTCCCTGCAAACAACATAGTTAAAAGCTGTCTCCGTTGGCTGCAAGTTGGATCACTTTGGAAAACTGCTTTTGCCTTGAGCTGGGACCCTGGTCTGCTGTTTTGGACCTCTGCCTTCACCCTAACTGCTCGCGGAACCCGCTGCGCGGGTCCCGCTTCGTGTGGGGCTCCTTGTGGGAGGTTGACTCTGCAGGGCTGCGAGCGTGTTGCGGCGCAGGACTACAAGTCCCAGGAACGCCAGCAACCCCCAACCGCCACCACCTGGGACGCTCTCACTGCAGCTCCTCCCTGCAGGCTCCTCCCCATTTCTTAGGATTGTACATCAGTAGCAGCCGTGTCCCGCTGCGCGGGAGCGCGCCGGGAGAAGCCCGGGACAAGGGCAGGACCGTCTGTGGCCGTCCGTGGTCGGACAAGGTTGGGTTGGGCCCGGACCCCTGTCAAAATTACCATCAGATCTACGTTATTCCTCTTGCACGGCTCCAAAAGGTATCTTGTCATTATCAGCCTTCACAAGGGAGGGGGACATATAGCACCCAAAGCACAGTGGAACTATTTATTGACTCATATACTTATCCACTTAGAATCTCACCATGCCATTGAGATCAGGGAAAGAACGTTTAGTCCACATACAAACTTCTAAGGGCGTAGTCTCTGGTCCCCTAGACGCCTTTATCACCAGAGCCACTGGGATTTTGGAAAAAGAAATAGAAATGGTGGAACAAAGGCTGTCCCTCGACCTAGTCACCAGAAAGCGCTCCTCAATGGGTGCTTTAGCTTTAGCCAAAAGCCCTGTCTCTCATGCAGCATTTAACTGCATTTCTACCATTGAGACAGAGGCAATAGTTCACGTGGATGGAGATGGGGTGACCTTACCCCCTTCCCTAGACAACAGGGCCCAGAAATCCAACGTTAATCAGACAAGGGATGGGGACGAAAGCCAGAATACCGGGGATGACGAATATAGTTTGGTCAATTCACCCCAATCTATTGATTCTACTCCACCTAATTTGATTGAGTTGACTCAAACGAGTCCAAAACCGATATCCCGGAAGAGAAAATATGTTTCGAGCCCACAGGGGGAAAAAGATCAAAAACAGCCCAAATTGAATGACACTTGCAGTGTGAGTATACCACCCTTACAACCCCCCCATGGTTTCCCAATTGTGTATTGTCCATCATTAGCTCCCCTGGGGTCATCTAATCCGTGCCCAGCATGCCTCAATAGTGACGACACCTTGTTGGTCAAAATTGAGGCTATGCTAAAAACCATTCTTCTCCCGGTTTTGGAGAGAACAAGGCTGATGACCGTTAAAATTGATGCACTGGAAACAGTAGTAAACACCAAATTGGGTCTACTGCAAAAATTATCAATGTCTAGTCCCGGGGTGGGGGTTCGTAATCCGACTCAGGGTAAAAAACAAACAGCATGTAATCCCTCAGTGACCCAGGTAACCAAGCCCGCACCGCCAGGGGCAACTACTAATATTAATAAACCCATAGTAGGGGCAAAGTCCGCTGTTACAACAACCACCGCTAGTAGAGGTACCTCAAAGAACATACCAAGGGAAAAACACCCACCCACATCTAACTCAGCTATAGCGAATCAGTCTATGTCAAAAGGCTTGGTAAAACAATCTAATAGTACCCCAGTCCAATCACTTAGTAGGGGTAAAACTAACCCTCAATCTTCTAGGACTCAGCTGGTGGGTAAACAAAAGATGCGCCCCTCACCCCGAGTCAATCTACCCCCAGAAGCGTGCCAATATACCATAGTTTTAACTGGCGTAGCTCCCCTAAGGGACGGTATCAAGGAGACCCAAGGGGAATTGCGGAATAAAGTAATCTACTGGTTAAACAAAAATCGCCCACTTCCACCATCATCCCCTACTGAAATCCTTTTTGTAAGGAGAGTAGACTGGGTGGGTAAGGGCACCAAAGATTTAGACGGGGACTGTATCTTGATATCATTCAAAGACCCCTGGGTGGTCGACCTAATACGACGGAATGCTAGATTTGCCCGTCAGGGCGACGTGCAAACTTTGGACCTTGCTTACTTTTACCCTCATACACATACCAACTATCCCATAGACCCAAACCAGTGGAGAGTGAGAGATGGGAGGTTTCGCGGGCCTAGAACACCCCACCCACAACAGTACCCCCTACTTTTCAATCATTTTGGAGCGCTGTCTGACTTGGAGTTGGTAGATTGACTGTGTTTACCCAGTACGACGAATAACCCTACCAATGATAGCGGGGAAGAAGTACAAATTCTACTTAAACCCCCAATGACACATACACTGGGTAATCAGTTTATGCCATACAAAAAGGCAAATATGATGGTCCCGGCCGAGGGGAAAAGTGTGCAAAAAATAAACACTGAAGAAAAAGGGGTCAGAAATTTGCCCATAAGCACCACCCTAACCTACTCCCCCTCCCCTCCCCATTTAGGTAATAACCTTGCAGAACTCACTACAGCGACATTTAACATTGTGTCCTGGAATGTTGCCGGAGCGAAGGCTCGTATGGACTCTGAGGATTGGCTGGAGTTTATCGACAAATTTGATGTAGTGTTACTACAAGAAACTTGGGCAACTGCACCTATACACAAAGCTGGCTTCATAAACTTTTTCAAACCTGCAACAAAGAGCAATAAAGGGCGCGCTTCGGGGGGTTTGACAACGTGGGTCAAACAGGCTTGGGGATATACAACTACAGAACTTTATGAGGACAATCCCGATATCTTGGCTATTAGGTTGAGCAAGGAAGGTGGTCAGGACATGCTTATTATTAACATCTACTCTCGTGGCCTCCCTGGTGGTCGATGTCCCCCGATGGTGGGTGCCTTGGACAATCTTTTGGCAGGGTGGAACAAAGGAACATTGATCCTGTTAGCTGGAGACTTAAATTGCACCATTGAGCTGCTTTACTTAGCAGGGGATAGCTGGGGGTCCGCAGAGGATGCAACTTGGAATATACCGGATCTATTGACCAGCAAACCTGTTAAAGCAACTGAGGCTGCCTTGAACTGGACTGCTTTTTGTCTCACCCGGGGGATAAGGGCTGCAAACGGACGCACTCCATCCGACCTTGGCGCCAATTTTACTTTTGACAATGGCCGGAGAAAAAGCCGTATAGACTATATCTTCTTAAAAATGAAATGGAATTCTGGAGTCTGATGGTCGATATGGAAATTGTCCCTCGCCCAGAAAGCGATCATAACCCTCTGTCTCTGAAACTAAAGTTGCACGGTGTGGTAAGATTGGAAGTTCCAGTTCCTAAGGGGCAAGGGGTTGTAATCTTATCAAATGATCAGAGGAGATTGAAATGGTCTAACATATCAGAAGATGAAACCATACAGACTAACATAGAGAAAGTGGTGAAGCTCGCATCAAACAAAATGATGTCAGAGGACCTCGGGAGGGGTACCATTGAACTAAACAAAATTATGGACTTGCATGATCAATGTTTTGCTGAGCTTAAGCTACTTCTCTCTAAACCATGTAAGAAGGGTGTTGGGCGACCGCTTGCCAATCGGGCAAAATGGTATAACAAAGATTGTAGGGAGGCTCACAGTAACCTAGTTGAAAAAGTTAAATCTAGAAATATGTGTGCTGTAAAGGAGGCTAGGAAACGGTACAAAAGAGTACAGTGGGAAGCAAAGAGGGCGTGGGGGGATGATTATTGGGCCGACCTCTTGGATGCCACCAAGTCAAACAACCAGACTAAATTCTGGGACATAGTAAAATGGGGGAAGGATGGTGACTCCCGTATTCCAACCAACCATGTGTCCCCAGAAGCCTGGATAACCCATTATTCATCCCAATTTAGCTCAGAAGGCATTGACCCTCCCCCTATTTTGAATCAGTTGCTTGTAATGCCCACTTGTGAAACGACCCTGACCTTCACTAATATCGAGACAGAGTTAGCCCTTGGTTTGACTCAGCGGGGGAAAGCTCCTGGGTTGGACCAAATACCAGCCGATTTGTTTAAAACAAATACTGCTCTCTGGGTGCCATATCTAACAAATATAGCTAATGCTATAGCAAAGGGTGCACGCATCCCCAAAACATGGAAGGGGGCTGAGATTCTTCCTATATATAAAAAAGGAGGCAGGTCTAATCCGGGCAATTATCACCCGATTAGTTTAATCGACTGCCTCCAAAAGGTCATTGCCCGTATGATCTTGGCCAGAGTGCAAGGGTGGATGGACTCTGAAAACATACTGTCTCCCATGCAGGCGGGCTTTAGATCTGGTACGAGTACCATTGATCAGGTGCTCCGATTTTGTATGATCTTCTGGAAGGTTGTTACGCTAGGCGGTGGTACCATCTTTGCCGCATTTATAGACCTGAAGTCAGCCTTCGATCTGGTACCTAGGGGTAAATTGTGGCAGGTACTGAAGGACCTGGGTATGCCTGGAGAATTACTAGAGTTGATCATTAGATTACACGAAGAGAACTACGCTAGGGTAAGGTGGGGAGAACAAGGACAACATACGGATTCCTTCCCTGTAACCCGAGGAGTCCGACAGGGGTGCGTTCTCGGGCCCACTCTCTTCCTACTCTTTATAGACCAAGTAGCAAAATTCTTCTCGGCCACCCATACTGATGCCCCATCCTTGGCAGGGACCAAATTCCCCATGCTTATCTTCGCCGACGACACCTTACTCCTATCCAAGACCCGGGCAACCCTACAGCGGGCCTTGAACCATTTTGAGGAGTTTTGTGTGAAAAATGATCTCCAGGTAAATGTGGGCAAAACTAAGTTCATGGTTTTAACCAGGAATAACTTTGTACGCAGTAACGTTCAAATGAGCGGGGTCAACTTGGAACAAGTTGAAACCATGACTTATCTGGGTGTCACCTTGGACCGCCGTCTGTCGTGGAAAGATCAAATAGCGACCCAGCAGTTAAAATTCGCCCAATTGACCGGATGTCTTTTGCGTGAGCAGAAGAGATCTATTACCAAACGGGTCATCCCTGCCATTAGAATTTATGACACTAAAATAAACGCCGCCATACTCTATGGGGCTGAGTTATGGGGATTTATGGACCTCTCTAGTCTCTATAGAATCCAGTGCAAATTCCTTCGGAACCTGGTAGGGTTGCCACAATCCTCCCCATCGATACACCTCTGTCATGATATGGGCTGCCCACCAATTACAGACATGGCTAGATTTAGAGTAGTGGCTACTTGGAGGCGCTTGTGGACCTCCCTGGATCTCACACTCTTTACTAAGGAGCCCGCAGAAGTGAGGTCCATGGGGGGCTCTGAACGAATCCCATGGCTTCGTTCGGTGAAAAAGAGCCTGCATGATATGGGTTTAAAACATCTGTGGGTCTCCCCAGGCACCAACACTTTCCCATCTAAAAAAGAATTCATTTCATAAAGCTTTATTCGGATCATTTAAAAAACATGTCCATAAAAGCACAAATAATACAGACATTTCATACAATTTCATAGAAAGAACATAAAATAAAATATAAAAATAAAAATTGACAATTACAGACTAAATATATACAGTACAGACCTCAAAGAATACCACATATTACAAAAAACATCCAGAGGGGGATGGAATAAATATTTAAAAATATACATGTAATTTAAAAACACATACTTTTCCTGGCGCTAATCGCTCTTAACAAAAAGGATGCAGTAAAAAAGCAAATGTCCGGATGGTTCAAGTTAAAAATCAATTTCATAGCCTCCGTTATGTTTCTCACTCCAAATCTAATGAATAATGGTTTCAAATAGAATTTCCGAAGCTCAATGTACAAATCACATGTTAACAAAAAGTGCTTAGTGCATTGTTCAGTTCTATTGTCACATTTACAGGGACCGACAGGGCGCATTTTAATGTTAGGCCACGCAACCAGATAATGTACTGTACCCATCCTCATTCTGGTTAGTACAAACTGGCGCGAGGTTCTTGTCACCTGAGATAAGTATGGGCTAAAACCAGTGAATTCGTTCAAGCTTTTGTATAATTCACAAGTAGTTAACTTAGAATCCTCTAAGAGATGCTTTTCATTACAGTGATTTAAAAAGATTGTTTTCACATCAGATTTGGGGATTTCCGAGAGACTGTGGGGGTCCGTAAATACATTGATCCCGAATAATTTTTGTACACAATCAATAATATATTTGATCCACGGGATCTTTAGGTGTTGGTCCAGTAAAAGGCAGTCCTCAATGATTGCTCTATTCAATGATGTACCATCACTGAGCCAGATAGAGCGCCACAGTAGTATGGGCCTTAGCATGATCAGATCGCTTAATGCTTGGATCCCTGTTTCATTGTGAACCAAGGAATTGGAAGTAGACTTGGGTAAACATAAGAGCCTTTTCAGGAAGAGGTTCTCCTCTACCTGCAGGCTCCTTGCAGATGACACACCCCAAACTCCTGCCCCGTAAAGGGCAGCAGAAAGACATTTTGCTTGGTAAATATTTAACATGTCTTTAATGCGTCTATTCCCCAATTTCTTGGCAAACAGAAAGACCCCATTGGCACTCCTAATCATCTTAGTTCTGACCACCTTATGTTCAGTGTCCCAGCTCCCATTTTTAGAAAAGGTTATTCCCAAATAACAAAAGTTATCGACCTTTTTCACTTGTTCCCCATCGATAACGTAGTGGGTTTTACATCTTTTTTTGACTTTTTCAGAACAACATTCCATTACATAAGTCTTAGCCTTATTAATGACCAATTTCCTGTTCTTAATAAAGGATACAAAACAATCCATTAAACGTTGGAGACCCAGGGGAGTCCTAGACAGTAACACTGCGTCATCCGCATAGAGTAATACAGGTATGTTAAAGTTATTGACTCTAGGGGCGTCTGCAGCGACTGCCTGCAGGGCAGATTCAACCTCGTTAATAAAAAGGGTAAAAAGCAGGGGTGCTAGAACGCACCCCTGTCTGATACCACTTCCTATCCCAAACTTAGTAGTACATTCCCCGTTGGGTCCATAGCGGACGCTGGTGCGAAGTTTTTCGTACAATCGGGCTAAGAAATAAATAATTCCTTCAGGAGCACCCATTTCCAGTAATTTGGCCCATAATATTGCGTGGTCTACCAAATCAAAGGCACTACTAAGGTCAGCAAAACAGAGGTAAAGCGACCCTTTTTTCGCCTGGGTATATTTTCCCACTAATAGCTCTAAATTCAGACACTGCTCTATGGTACCACGGCCTTTCCTGAAACCAAACTGACAGTTACTTAGTATCTCGTTTGATTCAGCCCACTCTTCAAGTCTTACAAGGAGAACCCTACTCATAATTTTAACTGAAGAATCCAATAAGGATATGGGTCTATAATTTTTAGCATCCCCCCGATCTCCTTTCTTGAAAATAGGGATGATTATTGACTCTTCCCAAGTGGACGGTATGTTACAGCAAATAGCTGCATTGAAGATTTTGGTAAGCAGTGGGCCCCAAATATCTGGCGCAGTCTTGTATACATCTATGGGGACGCCATCTGGCCCCTGGGCCTTACCTCCTTTACTGGCTCTTATACTAGCCATAGTCTCACTGATGGTAATATCTAAGGCTAGGATAGGCCATCTATCGCCATAGGTATCTGATAGATTACTAGAGTCAAAGATTTTAGAATAATGCTGGATCCATGAATCCATGCTCACGTTAGCAGTGAGTTCTGGGACCTTGTCATCTTTTAAGAATGGGCTATTCACCGTGGACCAGAACAGGGTACAATTATTCGTGTCCGCTGCTTGGGCAAGATTATCCCAGGCTTCTTGCTGTAATTCAGCTTTTCTACGTTTGAGGGTCGTATTAAATCCCTGTCTAAGTTGGACCACCAAAGCTTTGTCCTTGGTTTGGCTGCAAGGGCCTCTTTAAGTTCCTTCCGGGCATTTGAACAAGCATGGTCAAACCAACCCCTAGGGCCCCTTACTTTAGACCCAGCCTCTTTGGTAAATTTTTTGTTGATGATGGAATTAATACTGTTAAAGTGATCAATACTGTCGGACGAGGTGTCTTCCTTTTCTAAAATTGCCGTGATATCCATCAGACAACTAGAAATAATGGAATCTGATATTACAGCAGCTTTTTCTCCTTTCCACCTCAGTCTATAACCATTCTGTCTATGGGGTTCAATATTATTGATAATACCTTGTTCACAATCGTGATTATTATACCAGAAGGTTAATTCAGTGCACAAACAGTTATGGTCACTCAACATAATATCTATCACCTTGGGCATCGGACATAGCGGGGCAATAGTTGATGACATGCAAATAAAATCAATGACGGTATTAGCGCCCCTTCCTTTAAAAGTTGATATATTTCCACCCATGTCATTTTTAGCATTGTCCATGACTTCCAGGTCATAATGAGTCATAAAATTATTCAAAGTTTCCCCATAGGTGTGATGGGGAAAATGGACTTCAGCCTCCCCCTGTCGGTTATACACACCACAAACCTTCTGGGTAGATAATGAGCACACAGGTACATTAAAATCCCCCACAAAAATATATTCAAAAACGCTGTTAAAATTCCTCACGAAATTGTTCACTTCTGTATCTAATTCATTAATTGCTGTGTGTCTAGTGTTATCAAAAACATTGTTATAGAAATTTATCAGTAAAATGTTTTTGCCAGATTCTTGTGTAAGCCATAAGATTTGCGAATGCGCCCCCACATTAACAAATTTTTTCACAAGAATGGGTAATTTGACAGAAATTAACACCAACAAACCGCCCTTAGCTCTACCGTGAATTGAGGGCGATGCTGGGAGTTCATAGGACACATATCCCTCAATGCCTTTGAAATTTTTACTCCAGGTTTCCTGGAAACACAGGATGTCAAACAAATACACAAAATCATTCCAGCCTAAGGCATCCTCCTTGGCCATAATTCCCGCAATGTTCCAGCTAGCAATGTAACAGGTAATCTTTTCTTTTTCTTTGCTAGCATTTGGCAATTCAACACTAGATAAGGGCATGTTATTCTCTATATTAAAAAGCTCTATGTTAGGTGTAGGAATTGGGATATCTCCCCCAGTCAAAGTACAGTTCAAACATACAGTACCCAATTCTTCAATTAACAAAGTGTCTTCTTCATTTGGAGTATTAAACACTAGAACCCTGGGAGATTCAACCTCATGTCAATCATTCTGGTCTAGGTAACTCAGGGACTGGAATCTATTCTGAGTAGGGACCTGGTAAACCATTCCGTTATCAAACGAAGAGGTGTTACCCAATGGTACAAATGGGTTGGGGGTATGGATTAAGGGAACATTCCCCCCGAACATAGGGTTCCCCATGTGCAGCGGTGGGTTGAATGGACCATTTTGTGAGCCAAAAAAGAGGTTAGGCATCATTGGTCTGTTCATCATAGGTGGATAGGTAGAGTTACTCGGAGCCCTCTCCTTACAGTTTAACGGAGGTTGCCCACTGAGGTGGTTATAGAAGTAGCCCAGTGGTCTAGCGATTACTTCGGTCTCCGACTGTGTAATTGCGGCCGCTCTAAGTAGGACTGTTGCCATGTGTTGTGGGTGTTTAAAATTTATTATCACACAATCCCCCTGCCAGTTTTTTTGGTGTTACCTATCCAGTTGACTCTTCTGATCGAGATGATTTGGTCAGAATAGCCGACTGGGTAGCCACAATGACGGTTAAGCCAAGAAATAGTTTTATTTCTCAGAGAATCAGGTGTCTCATAGTCATTTGGGGACTGAGTGAGAATGGGGACGTTAGTTAAAACCACCACATAAGGTACACAGTCGGGTGGTAGATCGACTGGACGTCTACAAGTCCTAATGGGCACCCCGTTGGATCCTCCCATAGTATCAGTTGGAACTAGCACCGCAGGTGCTGATACTTGCGTGTGTGCTTGCATGGGGGCTGATGGTTTGATACCCGGCAAAGTATTTAAACCCCCATTATTTGATTGGTTTGAGGATCTTCCCACCTCCTGAGTAGGTACGGGTGGTGGTTTCTGTGGTTTTGGTTGTTCTTTTGAGGAGTGTTTCCTGGTATTAGGGGGGGGCACTAGTAGAGGCTTGAGGCTGCTCCTTATCCCTACTGGGAGCAGTTACGGGACCGGTTGACTTTTTAATGTCAGCTAGGGACTTTTCCAAGTTATCAGCATGCTTACCCACCAAACCCCTTAACCTAGCTACTTCCTCCTGGAGATCTCCTATCTTATTAAGCAATGACTCTACCACCATACTAAGTTTACTGAGAATAGTATTCGTTAATGAGTCAATTTGGTCAGGCCTCAAGAAAGCATATTTATCTAGATTCGGGGTTACTAAATCATCTGTATGTTCCGGTTGGGTCGTATCTCTTTTTCTTCTAGAGATATGACTACCTCGCTTGGGTATAGGTTTTCTACAAGCTCGCATGAATTTGGAAGCCCTCCCGGATTGCTGAGGTGTCCCCCCAACATTATCATCTTGGTCATCATCCCCCATAATTGACTTGTCTGAGGCCTTAGTTGCTTCGACATTTATACTGGTGATGCTATTATCAAGTTCTACAGGAGTAACATTAACAATAGCAATATTATCAGAGTTTACATGATTATTTGCATCGAGGGGCAGAGTCAATGGAGGGTCTGCAATAGTACTTTTCCCCAATAACTTCCTCCTGTCGCTGTTGATTTTAGACACCACTTTCAGTAGATAATTATCCGGCAATGTACTTTGGACTGACATTTCTGGTATTGCTTTGACTGTATCCAATAAGCTGTGGGTTAAAATACAAGGGGAAACAAGTGGCTTTTCCACGGATTATCCTTCAATGGTACTCACAGTTCGTGCCAAGGGGGGTGGCCCTGCCCGGCCTCTTCTGGCCCCTGACGGCCACAGACGGCCCCGCCCTTGTCCCGGGCTTCTCCCGGTCACTCCCGCGCGCGACTCGCGGGGCGAGAGGGGGTGTCAGGCTTTTACTGGCGCCTCCGGGCGCTCTGCTCGCGTCACCGGAGCGCCGCCGGCCAAGGGGTTGCTGGGGAGTGTGGTCCGATGGCTTCGACCGCCTCCTGCTGCCTCCCCGTCGTGTTGTACCCTCGCCGTTTCCCTCACGGCACTGCCCGATGGCAGACAATCAGGTAAGGATTCCTGGTGTTCCCCCTCTGGGCTCCCGGGGGGTCAGGCTTTTACTGGCGCCTCCGGGCGCTCTGCTCGCGTCACCGGAGCGCCGCCGGCCAAGGGGTTGCTGGGGAGTGTGGTCCGATGGCTTCGACCGCCTCCTGCTGCCTCCCCGTCGTGTTGTACCCTCGCCGTTTCCCTCACGGCACTGCCCGATGGCAGACAATCAGGTAAGGATTCCTGGTGTTCCCCCTCTGGGCTCCCGGGGGGTCAGGCTTTTACTGGCGCCTCCGGGCGCTCTGCTCGCGTCACCGGAGCGCCACCGGCCAAGGGGTTGCTGGGGAGTGTGGTCCGATGGCTTCGACCGCCTCCTGCTGCCTCCCCGTCGTGTTGTACCCTCGCCGTTTCCCTCACGGCACTGCCCGATGGCAGACAATCAGGTAAGGATTCCTGGTGTTCACTATTTTGGGCCTCAACCCGCCACTCCTTGGTAACCGCCTCCACTTCTGGCAGCCTCACGGGAAGATTCTTAAGCTTTAAGCTAGATCCCTCCCGCGAGATTTACTGGGACACCATCACTAGACCACTGGACAAGAAACTTTATCATCAGTTTCGTGTGGGTGCCTTACCTTTGAATTCATTTACTTCATCCAGGGGTAAAACTTCCTCTAGTTCCTGTAGCTGGTGCCCTGATCAAAAAGAAACAGAAGGTCATCTATTGTTTGCTTGTCCGCAGTATTCAGAACCTCGTTCCACATGGCTAAAACCCCTGTTCAAACGCCTTTCTTGTAGAAGGTCTTCCGAGGCGATCTGGGTGTTGAAAACTAATACCTCGGAAACTTTTGTGATATACGTGGCCAAATTTTTAGGCTGGGCATGGGCAATTAGGGCCAGAAGGAACTTATCTTAATTGTATCATGTAAGATCTCACTTATAAAATGTGCTAATTCTGCTTTTTTTAGCCCCAGGTTTATACATGTCTTGTAAAACTGACAACGTTTAATATTTAATAATTAGTTTTAATCGTGATTTCAGTGCAAAGTTAATAATATGTTCATTGGTTTTTTATATAACTTAATGTATAGTGGTTGTTTTGTTTTGTAATGTTTTTAACTTGTCTTTTATGATTTTATTATCGAAATAAAGACATTAAAACCTGGAACCTGAGTTTGACATCCTGTGTATTCAGGAGACATGGTTAATAGCGCCACTCCACCTTCCTGGTTATAAAACCATCTTTACACCGGCAGTGGAGGTTGCACATGGCACGGCAAAAGGTGGCCTGTGCATATTTTTATCAAACCAGCTCCAATACCAGAAAGTACAATTACTTTCTGGCAGTCCTCATTATCAGCTGGTGAATATGTATATAACTAAACAGGCCTGTATCTTAATTATTAATTTTTATAATAATATTTCCTCTATGGACATGGAAGTCACATTAAAAAAACTAGGCAATGAGTTAAATAAAGAAATAGATAATAACTGTATGGACTTGTCAGTAATATGGGGAGGCGATTTTAATTGTACTATCTGCAAAAAGGGTAGACATGGAGTTTGCGGTATTATGCTTCATGATAGCAACTTGACACATTTTGAGCACTCTCTATGCGGAGATTTGCTAAATGATATCATGTTATCAGGGGACTTGGAGTATGCAAATGAAGTTGGCCATTCTGAGTTTCCCTTTGATCCGACATTCATAGGCAGGGGTGCATGCACCACGATAGATTTTATCCTAGTTTCTGCCAGCCTTGGACACTTAATCAAAACCTGTCATACCCTGGGCAGTGCATTAAGTGACCACTATCCCTTAGTCCTGGAGATTTTAATCCCTCTTTGGCAGTCGAGTTCTGGACAACCACCCAGACAGAACGTCTCTGATGTAACCCTGACAAGACAAAATGGTTATTCCCTCAAGTGGAACCAGGTGGTCCCTGGTGATTTCCTGGCTAAGTTAATATCTAAGTGCATACCTACCTTCCTGGCTATACTTGACGATAATTCTAATAGCCAGGATATTATAGAGCAATTTAATAATATCGCTCGTCAAATTAAGGAGAACTTATGGGTGAACAGAAAAAAATGAAAAGTAAAGAGTATCAACTGGTTTTATTCTGCATGCAATAAGGCCCACACTAATCTTAAACATGCGCTACATGCTGTTCCCCGTGACTCCCTATTGGTTAGGGATCTTAGGAGAAGGTATAATCAGGCACTGAACAACAGGAAAACAATAATTAAAAGGGAGGCTTGGGAGGCGCTGTGCGAGGCTTCTCAGAGAAAGGACGTCACTGCGTTCTGGAAAGCCGTGAACGTTCCTTTCTTTGGTGATAATACTAAAGCACGCATTGAAACTGCCATCTCTGAAGATGTGTGGGTAAATCACTACTCCAAACTTTATAGTACATCTGAAGGTGGTCAACAACCCCCAAACCATTCTTTGAGGGAGGGAGGTGCAAAGATTCTAAAATTGGATGTTACACTAGAAGAAGTGATTGTGAGCTTAAAGGCAACCCGGGGAGGGAAAGACCCGGGACCAGATGTAATTCCATCAGACCTGTTTAAAAACAATACTGACCTTTGGGGGGCCTCTCTTAGTGCAATTATTTAATGGGACAGCGGAGAAGGGCTTTCCACCTTCTTGGTTTACACCTGCCATTGTGCCCATATTTAAAAAAGGAGAGAGACAAAACCCCATGTGCTACCGACCAATCTCCTTATTGGATTGTTCTGTGAAAATTTTAGGGAGAGTTATCTTAAGCAGATTACAAACTTGGGCGGAAGATAACTGTATCATTAGTGATCTCCAGTTTGGGTTTCAAAAAGGGGTAGGTACGATTGAGCAAGGGTTAAATCTATTTATCCTACAGCAAAAATACATCTGGACAAGACGGGAACGCATTTACTTTGCCTTCGTTGACTTGACGTCAGCGTTTGACTGTTTCACATAGCCAGCTATGGGCCATTTTGGGAAATCTGGGTGTTGAAGAAAACATAATTCACTTTCTTATGGAATTATATTCAGGTGCAACCGCAACAGTGCGTTATGGGAAAAATGGGGAATGTACCAGACCATTTGGCATAGGGCGCGGGGTTCGCCAGGGGTGCGTCCTCGCACCCTTTTTATTCTTAGTGTACATTAACGGCCTGGGAAAAAAACGATTAAAATCCTCAAAGGATATGCCTATGGTAGCCAGAAGATCGATCCCCGCGCTTCTTTACGCAGATGATGCGGTTATTATGCCAAGGACCCTATTAGCACTACAAGGTCTTATAACATCTTTCAATACTTTTATGTTAGATTTAGACTTACACATTAATTGTACAAAGACATTCTTTATGAACTGTGGTCCTGGCACTAAAAAGAAGAAAAAGGCTATTTATATTGATGCTAGTCCCTTAGATTTTACCATAACTTCTCCAATCTAGGGATTTTATTTCATGAGCCAGGCACATGGGCAAGTGCAACAAAAGCTGGGAAATTGCTTTTTTGTAAATCAATTATGGCCCTAAAAAACTCTGCATAAAAAATGGGGAAAAAACCAACTGTTGAACTTTGATTTTTTTTTAATAATAATAATAATAATACTGAGTTTAATGCCACATGTATTTCAATTGCTGTCTACGGTGCTGGGTTATGGGGATATGAAAATGTGAAACCAATCCAGGTCGCAGAAAATATGTTCTTGAGGTACATCCTAGCTGTACCTGCGAGTGCCTCAAGTTATATCTGTCACATGGAACTTGGTCAACCTTACATCGAAGACACAATTAGGGTCCAGCCAATTTTATTATGGCACAGGGTCTGGACCAATAATGAATGTGTATTGAACCACACCATCATAAAAGACGTATTGAGCCTTGATCATGTATGTAGGATCAGGTGGCTCATGTATGCAAAAGATTTTCTTTCTAAACTGGGCTGCCAGAATTACTATGATGATCCTTCCTCAATGTGTAATATTTCTAGGAAAACATTGAAAGTGCAATGTATGAAATATTTGGAAACTACTAGAGCTAGTGAGGAAGTAAAGAAAAAATCTGTTGTTGCTCACCAACAAGTACTGATTCAGGGGAAAATCCAACCATACCTAACCCTAATGATGAAAGAACAAGAGCGTTCATTTTAACTCATTTTAGGTTGAATATCTTTTTTAGAGTTTTAACTTTCCCCGTTATGAACTCCTGGTCACATGACTTAATTAAATGTCCCTGCGACAATCTATCTGCTCAATCCGACATGCATATCCTATTCTTCTGTAAGTTTTACAAAGCAGCACGCAACAGATTGATTGTACCTATTTTAAAGGAATTGGGAATTAACCGATGCCGCCCTGCTTTCTTAGCACTGCAGAAACTAGTTGTAATTTTAATTGTGGCTTCTATTACCGAATTTTTTTTAATTGCTTTCAGATTACGTAAATCAATTTGCATTTAACTACACTGTATATAAATTAATTTTAGTCGTCTTGATGTTTTTCCTGTAATGTATGTGCTATGTATTTGAGTGATGAGTTTTAATGTACTTTTATGGTTATTTGATTTTAACTGAATAAAGTCGAATTGAATTGAATTGAGTAAAACTTATCAACAACCTCCTCATCTTTATCTTTAGAGGTTTTTGAATTATCCCCTCCAGAGCGTCCTGAGGATAAGAGGCCAGTTGGTGCGTTAGTCTGCGTGCACTCTAAAGAGACTACTGGTCCCATAATGCAGCAGTTTGGTTTAGTAGCAGGATCAGTACCATCGATGCCCACAGGGGAGTTACCAACAGGAGGGAGGTTAACTGTGGGCCCCCGGTATCCAGAGTGGTGGGTAAACCATCTTCAACGCACCTCTCGGTGCCCAATGTCACACATGGGGCAGGCAGCTCTTCCTGTGATTTCGCCTTGCCTTGAGAAACTGACACAGGGACTGTGGGAGTAGCAGCAGCAGCGGTCACAGGCATACATGTCCAGTGGCGGTGCGTCCATTAGGGGCGTTGGGGCGTTGCCCCACTTAGCCATGGACAACACGCTGCAATTAGGAAGTAAAATAGCTTAAAAAATAAATTATCCTGAGCGCACTTGCAGTTTGCGGCAGAGAGAGCCAGCTGTACTGGGACAAGCCCGACAGCATCGGAATCGCGGAAGGTGTGGGGGCGGGGCTTCGGCAATGAGTGACAGTGAGTGTGGCCATCTGAGCAGAAATAGGTAGCGCTGCGCGCAGCAGGCACTTGTGTGTGCGCATTTCGAACTAGTCATTTTCACGACTGGCCCACGCATGCGCACACCCAGTAGTACCTTTCCTCCTCCTTCTCCCTACAGCACTTAAACAGGCAGGGACCGGGTCTCACAATGGGCAGTATTAAGCCTGCACTTTAGCCAATCCTGGCGCAGTGGTGCTGGTAGCGCTGCACCAGGATTGGCTGAGACACCGCGGAGACTTCAGCACTGGTGTCGCGCTTGGGTGGTGGATGTTTTCTAAGTGTGGCCAATCACATGTGGCTTATGTTAAGCCATTGAGTGGTGATTGGCCATTTCCCCATGCTGTATGTGCACGTCACCGCGCCTGACGTGCCCTTACATCAACAGTCAGAGAGAGTCACGAGGAGAGTGTGTAGTAGACCCTCGTGACTCGTGCGTGCCTGCAGCAGTCAGTGAGTGTCTCTTCATCGTGTCTGCAGTCAGTCGAGTGAGTCACACAATTCCACATAAAACGTAAGTTTTTTGTGTACAACAATCACTATTATTCACTACAGAAGTGCGTCGGTGTGCGTGGGGTCTTTCTCTACATATGCGTGTGATTGCAATGCATGACCTGAGCACTAGTACAGTAGCACATTTCCTTGCGGTCAGAACTTGCACTAATGCAAATGCACTTTTTCTTAAACGTGCGGCTGCTGCGGGGAGTACTTGTGCAAGGGAACATATGCTTCGTTATAATTAAAACGGTCTTTCTTGTGGTTTGTACTTAGAGCGGGCCTCACTGGTGCAGAGGCACCGCACGGCACATTTCTGGTTTGGCGTGGCACTGGAAGAACTAGCACAGAAGTCCACACCAACTATTGTGTTTAGAATCTGATTCTAGGAGCACAGGGCGGGTGCGCACTTTCATGTGCGCAAATAACAGCTGGGTACTACACTTACACAGATGCTCAAATCCCTGCGGTCAGGACTGGCACTTAAAGAACGAGTCCACAAGCATGGTGTCATGTGCACTAGTGCCCACTCTCTTCCATGTGCTTGTACCTACCGCAGGAAGATCGGGGGCGGGGTACCCTTTCATTCACCTATGTGTATGTTGGTGAGATGGTGACTGCTTGAACCCATGTGCGTGTGCCATGATCGTAGAGGGTATTTAATTATATGCAAACCGTGCTTGCCGTAGGCCTCTGAAGTGGTATCAGTGCTAGGATCATAGGTGTCAAGAGCATGCTTATGAACCTTGAGCAGGCACAGACAAAGGCAACAGGGACCCTGGAAGGAAAGCAGCCTCGAAAAACAAGTGCTTATTTTACAATGCAGTTCTGCATGAGTTTGTTTGAATGTTCGCCTTAAGTGCAGGTGGAGGAGGAAACTAACTGTGTATATTTATCATGGCTTAGCACGCTCCCAGATCCAGTAGGTCTTTGTATGTGTGCGACAGCATGCGCCTATGCGGTGCTCTCTGACACCAATCGTAGCTGCGCTTTACTGTTTAATTGGTGACATGAGGTCTCATTTTTTGCTTGCTTCCACTGGGACCCATGGCACCCTTGGTACGCCGGGATTTACCCACCCCTGCCTCGCTTTCATTCGCAAAAAAGAGGCCTTGCATTCTTTCATTGTCAGCCTTAATTTTGTGCTGTCGGGCAGCTGGTATAGTTATTAGGAGAGTTAACTAGTAGCTTTTCATAAGTGCCTTCGTTGCATTTATAGCAAACAGGTGGCATTTTATTGTCTTTGCGCTGTGCTTCAAAAACAGCTCCCAACATTAGGAGGGCCAGATCAGCTCAGCCTTCCATTTTCCCTGCCTCACGAATGTGTTTTAACAGTACACTCTCGTAGAAGGCTGTCAAGGCAGGTGCCGGTTTCGTGCAGAGCCGGAAAGAAAGCCACATGGCCCCCTGATTCTTCAGGTCCGGAAAAATGTTCAAACGCCTCATCTAAAATAACAAAGAAAACCGTAAAATATTTTAAAGGGCCCACGGGCCATGTTTAGTAGTGGTCTCAGAAATGTCTTATTAATCCTGAAATTGTTGCAGTTCTCTCTGATCGCCTCAGAGTGCCCTGAAGCTGCTGCAAGTAAATGTGTTGACACTATAAGAGTGATTTGGATTGATATTTATTGACATCTTTTTTGTTTAAAAAAAGGATTAGAAATAGGAAAAGCACAGTTTTTATTTGTACTTTTTCTTTTCCTTCGTGACTTTTGTACCCTCGATCCCAGAAGCTCTAATTGTTCTAATCCAGCTCTTTTTAATCGTGTTTTTTATGTGACATGGTCTCTTCTTCTGCAGTTCACATGTCCACAGACCCAAACCCCTGGCAAGTTTAGCCTACAGATTCCCTGCTCCATCGCGTGTCCCTCTGTCTATGACCTCTTGAGGCCCCCAATAAATCTGAAGCGCTGAGAAGGCACTGAGGCAGAATTTCTGCGCTTTAGTATGAGCCCCGTGGAGAAAAAGTGTCAGAATTAATAATAGGAGCTGGGGGAGTGTTTGAGGGGGTGAGCCCTTGTTTACAGTTACCCACACCCTGTTTGGGCATGAAAGTGCCTGCAGCATTGTTGGCATTACACAAATGAGTCTATTTTGGTGCGCAGAGGCCGACTGGATGAAGGGGGCAGATATTCCTATTTTTGGACTCAGATTTTGGTACTTATTGATTTCTTTTTTTCTGGATGCATAGCTGAATCTGCCTTAAGGAGTCAGAGATTGCCGTGATCCAGGAGGATGGCTGCAGAGAGGGCGATATATTAGGTCTGTGTGCACTGCTGTTCCTGCAAACAGACATGGTGGGGGCCCCTCTGGGTACCACAGAGTTGCACAGGGCTTCGTTGATAGTTTAGGTGGAACTTGCGACTGCTTGAGTGGTTACTACGCTTATATTGAGCACTATGTGGGTTTACATCACTAGGTGTGACGTATGATCATTCTTCTACTAAGAACTGCCAGTATTTTGATTTTGTTTAATTCATGTCAGCGTATTGCACAGCAATGTAGATGAAACAACTTCAATGTTAATTTTTCTCAATGCACATCAGCTGGATATTTAATGTAATCATGGCATTTTACATCTTCATGCTTCCTCAACCAGCCCTTTAATTCACAGATGAATCCAGTTATCTTTTTCATCCCTCGATACATTTGTCTCTGCAGTCATGCTTCCGAATAACATTCATACACCCCTGCAGCATTGCTCTAATCCACTGCTTGCTCAAAGCCATTACGCAATTTACATTTGGCTGCCTCCTACCCCACCGGCCATGCAAGCGCCATGCCAAACGTCATTATTTCAATGAAGCCCTAGTAGCTGTTGCAGATATTCACTTAGTTGCCATGATGAAGAACAAATGACGACTAATCTCTGAACCCTGCCCACCTCAAACCATGCACGGCCTTTCGTTTTGTTTCCACCATGCCTCCCTCCATATACAAAAGAAACACACTCACACTTCTTTGTGTGCAGGGCTTTAAGTTGGATGAAAAAACTGGGAGGGGGGGGTTGCTCGTAGGGGAAGCCAATGTAATTATGAGCATGGCTTAAAACTGTCAAGCTAAAAATCTGTAATTAGCATAGTTTGCGCCTCACTGGTATTGTGCTTCTTCTGTCATTGCCTCCAGATATATAATACAAGTGACATTAAGCCCACAACCAACCAGGGCGACAGGCTTTGTCAATGGTTGTAAGTTGCATAAGATAAATAAGAATAAACTGCAGCATTTTCATTATTATATACAATGAAAACAGGTGGTTCAGAGATGTGTTACAGGTGGGAAACACTTAGAGGGCCTGTTTCCGTTGGTTGTATGTGCCTGGCTTGGGGGTCCTTTTGCAAGCAGACTAGTTTGAGGATTGGGCACATTTCTGATTTGATTATAATGTTTTCTTCACACTTGTGCTTCAAAATGCTATATTGGATCCCCATTTTCTCAACAATTTGCAGTAAATATGTGGTGTAAAACCCACCATTTGAATCCATTTTCTCAATTTTCTTGCGGGGTGAATCCCCCGCACCCTGCTTTTGCAGTTCAGGCTCGCTCGCTTCGCTCGTTCACTTATTACATTAGGATAAAACATTTTCGCCCCACCACTTTCAAAATCCACCAGCCGCCACGTCATGCTTTACTTTTACAGTGCCTTTAGAGCTGGCAGGGGGGTCCCGTATGTTTTGTTTTTCTCACCATGTAGCTTGAATAAAGCAGGCACCGTTTTGTTGAAGGGATACTTTTTCTGTTCCCCGAGGTTTATAGAGCCTTCTAACGATGTGCCGGCAGAGCAGCATTTCTTCACGTCGGAGCACACCATCGCCGCGGCGTCTGAAACTGACTGCTGCCCGGCAGTGCTCCCAGGGGGGGCACGGTTCTTAATGCTCCTTGCTCCAGTCTTCGGGGGCATCACCTCAGCAAGGTAGGCACAGCTTACCGGTGGAGAGAGAACACCAGGCGTTTTCCACGCCGCCAGCAGACACGGCAGCAGCACTTCCCTAAGCCAGGACCGAAACCGCCAAAGCATGCGGGGGGGTCGGAAGGGATCGGCGAGTACAATAGATTTTGCTGCAATTCAGGGGTCCAAAATTGGAGAGGGAAGGTTCGGCAGGAGGGAACGCAGTGGTCAGCTCACACGGCCACAGGAGCGGTCGCCATCTTGTCTCTAACAATTCCAGTCAAAACAAGCATTTGCAATGCTTGGCGTGCTGTGGGGGCGGGGGTCTTCAGCTCCACATCACCAGGAAATTAGTACCCTTACCCTCTTGGAAGGGGGGGGGGGGGTAATGGAAGGTGGTTTCAGGGAGGGAAAGGGACACGGGTGGGGGGAAGAGGGGGTGTGGGGTGGGGACCACATGATATGATCAATCTGTCTGTTCAGTATGTACATCCTTTCTTGAAAGATAAATCCATAATGCCTACCTCAGCAATGTCTAAAATCTATTTTGGAAATTACACTGTAAGTCAAATCGTCAGTCTTCAATGTAATTTGGAATATGCCTAGGGACGAATTATCGATTTGCTCTATTAATATCTGCAGCCTTAACAATTGTAAAAAAGGGGGTTATTTTCCAAAGTAATTAAGCATATGGAAATAGAGGTGCTGAGTGTGCAAGAAACACACATATCCTGGTGCAACCGTAACTGGCTCCGCGACACCGGTCTTGATCTATTAGCATGTACTCACCAAGGGACCAACACACGGGGTGTAGCCATTTTAGAAAAACATGAGGAAATCGTCTGTAAACGTAAGAAAGAGGATCAATTGGGACAATGAGTGATCTTAGAGGCAGACATTAAGGGCTCCATTTTTACTATGGGTTCCATATATGGCTCGAACCTGGACGACCCTGATATTTTGAACTTTATTAATATTGAATTTGCAACTTGGCCATCCCCTTTGGTAACATGTGGCGATTTTCTTATTCATATAGATCATGGTTTTAATCTATTGGGTTCCATACCATATTCTGGCCGTAAGAACAAGGTGATTAAAGCATTACAGGGCATGGTCAAAGAACGCGGCTTATCAGATGTATGGCATAGACACAGATCCAGGGAACCAGGGTACACCTTTTTTTCTTCAACACATAATAAACTAGTGCGGTTAGATTATTTTTTATGTTCAAAAAAATTGGCTGAAAAAGTGGATCTTAATCTATTTCCGAGAGTCATTTCCGACCATAATCCTTTAATTATAAGGATTCCATTATCTGGGCTTCCTAGGACTTTAAATCCATGGACGTTTGATAAGAAACTGCTACTTGATACATTCTATTGCCAACACATGGCCAAATGGATTCCTGAATTTTTCATTATGAATCAGGGTACTGCCCCCGAAACAACCGTATGGGATGCATTTTAAGTCGCTTTACGCGGTGAGACGCTCAGTTTTTCTTTACATCAGCGGAAGGGGATTAAGGATATGATTAAACAATGGATGAACGATTTGGCCCCTGCTGAGGTTGAACTTATTGGGAATCATTTTTGGCCAGCTCCCCTGCGCTGAATGCGCAGCAGTGACGTGCACCATCACCGTGCACGGGATGATCAATTTAATTAAACTGTGACTTGGAGTGAAAATGAAGCAAAGATAAAGTGGATTTAGGGACGGGGCTCCCTGAAATTAATACCGCCCGAGGAAGTTTGGCTGTCCTCAACGACGTACATGCTGCTGCCCTGTCGTGTGTATGTATGGGCACGGCGGCAGGGGTCATTTTGTGTCTGCTGAGTGTCTTCAATCAAAAGCCACTGAGACAGCCAGCACGAGCGTGCGCACTCTGCTTAGCTCCATTATGAAGTTAGTAGCTGGTGGCAATCATAGCTGTGCAGCACTCAAAGTGCACCTGGAGCTCAGGAGAACACCAGCCCTCAGGATCATGTGTCGAGTCATGCCTGGGCGTCCCGTTGCCGAGGGGCAGGGTCTGGTGATGTACCTGCAGGCTTGCATGCGCCACTAGTCTAGCACCAAACTCTGCAGGTGACTAGATTTGGCAGCACAAGTTGGGACTTAACGGATACAAGTCACCACTGTAATTTAGGTGATTTATATGCATGTTAAGTTGCAAAGCTGTTCTATCATTATTTATTTTAATGTACTGGTTAAACTGAAACTGTAAAGTGTTATATGGTGTGCCAAGGCGTTTTTTTAGTCTCTGTTACTGGGTTGATTTATGACTAGTGCGGCGCGATCAGGTTGACGTGAGAGAGGGCCTTGAGGTCAGTCAGACATCTCATTCGATTCTTTAGTGGCTTTCGTAGCGTTAAATTTCAATACTTTATAACCTTGTGGTCATGGTTGAATTCTAATTCAATACTTTGGAAACTAAAATGCCCAGGAGTCCGACAGAAATGTAGCTCTATATTCTATTTCCCAGCATGCCTTGTGTCCTTCTGATGCAGATAGGAAGTTCAGGAAGTTTCAAAGTCCTCAGAGATTTTTAGCAGGTACCGAGAATGGAATGAAGTGAGAGCTTGCACTTGCTTTGATGGATGGTGGAATTATGAGCCGTGGGGCTGAGGACTGGGGATTATTGTAGCCATGAAATACTTTAATTGTACGTGTTTATTTTTAGGAAATTACAGCTTTACAGTGCTTTGAAGCACGTGTGTGATATTTGCACATGCACGAATCTGTCAGATGTAAAATAATATAGCAAGCAATAACTTTTCTGTAATCCCAACATCTATATTTATCAAACCACTAATAACATTGACATTCAGTGACTTTTGCCTCCTTGAATCCAGTGGCACAGTGAGCAAGGGACCCACGTCTGGGTATACCCAACCCACTTGGGGTAAAAAGTGCTATGCAAACAAATAATGGACGGAATACTGAATAAATCATACATTCACCCCCAGTCAAGAGATCTGGGTTAAATCCATTGTTCTTTTGCTCACCATGCCACCCCGGTTTAGACCCAGCCATATGCAAATCAGTCTTGACCCTGTGCCTAATGGGAACAGTCAAGACCGAACTGCCAAGCCAGGTCATCCATGGACCGGAAACAAGCATCCTGGGAACAGTTTCTGGGTATTACCCTTCATCGGCCAGGCTAGCTTGAATCCAGTGGCACAGTGAGCAAGGGACCCACTTCTGGGCATACCCAACCCACCTATGGTGAAAAGTGCTATTCAAACAAATGATGGACGGAATGCTGAATAAATCATGCATTCACCCACAGTCAAGAGATCTGGGTTAAATCCATCGTTCTTTTGCTCACCATGCCACCCCAGTTTAGACCCAGCCATATGCAAATCAGTCTTGACCCTGTGCGTCATGGGAACAGTCCAGACCAAACTGCCAAACCCAGTTCTTCCTGGACTGGATACAAGCATCCTGGGACCGGTTTCTGGGTATTACCTTTCAGCAGCCAGGCTAGCTTGAATCCAGTGGCACAGTGAGCAAAGAACCTACGTCTGGGCATACCCAACCCACTTAGGGTGAAAAGTGCTACAAAAACAAATGATGGACGGAATGCTGAATAAATCATACATTCACGCCCAGTCAAGAGATCTCGGTTAAATCCATTGTTCTTTTGCTCACCATGCCACCCCAGTTTAGACCCAGCCATATGGAAATCAGCCTTGACCCTGTGCCTCATGGGAACAGTCCAGACCGAACTGCCAAGCCAGGTTCTCCAGGACCGGAAACAAGCATCCTGGGGCCGGATTCTGGATATTACCCTTCATCAGCCAGTCTAGCTTTAATCCAGTGGCACAGTGAGCAAGGGACCCACGTCTGGGCATTCCCAACCCACTTAGGGTGAAAAGTGCAATGCAAACAAATGATGGCCGGAATGCTGAATAAATCATACAGTCATCCCCAGCCAAGAGATCTTGGTTAAATTCATCGTTCTTTTGCTCACCATGCCACCCCAGTTTAGACCCAGCCATATGCAAATCAGTCTTGACCCTGTGTCTCATGAAAGCAGTCCAGACCGAACTGCCAAGCTAGGTCCTTCTTGGACCGGAAACAAGCATCCTGGGACCAGTTTGTGGGTATTACCCTTCATCGGCCAGGCTAGCTTAAATCCAGTGGCACAGTGAGCAATGGACCCACGCCTGGGCATACCCAACCCACTTAGGGTGAAATGTGCTACTCAAACAAATGATGAACGGAATGATGACTAAATCATACATTCAACCCCAGTCAGGAGATCTGGGTTAAATCCATTGTTCTTTTGCTCACCATGCCACCCCAATTTAGACCCAGTGATATGCAAATCAGTCTTGACCCTGTGCCTCATGGGAACAGTCCAGACCGAACTGCCAACCCAGGTACTCCCTGGACTGAAAACAAGCATCCTAGGACTGGTTTCTGGGTATTATCCTTCATCAGCTAGGCTAGCTTGAATCCAGTGTCACAGTGAGCAAGGGACCCACATCTGGGCATACCCAACCCACTTAGGGTGAAAAATGATATGCAATCAAATGATGGACCTAGGGAAACCTATCAAACCTGTACATTTTTGAAAACTAGACATCCAGGGAAATCCAGGATGAGGTGACTTGTGTGACTCTCACCAGGTTCTGTTACCCAGAATCCCTTGCAAACCTCAAACTTTGTAAAAACACATTTTTCTCACATTTCTGTGATAGAAAGTTCTGGAATTTGCGAGGAGTCACAAACGTTCTCCTACCCAGCATTTCCTCAAGACTCCCGATAAAAATTGTACCTCACTTAAGTGGGTAGCCCTAGTGCCTGCGACAGGAATGGCCCAGAACACAAATTGGACAATTCCATTTTTCCAAGGGAAAATTGACCCTTTTTTTGCAATGTGCCCTGCTGAGGATTTTGGAGCATAGCACAGCCAGCACCTAAGGAAACCTAGTTAACCTGTACGTTTTGGGAAATTAGAGACCCCGGCAAATCCAGGATCGGGTGATTTGTGTGGCTCTCACCAGGTTCTGTTACTCAGAATCCCTTGCAAACCTCAAACTTTGTCAAAAAACACATTTTCCTCAATTTTCTGTGATAGAAAGTTTTGAAATATGCGGGGTGCCACACATTTCCACCCACCCAGCATTCCCCCGAGTCTCCCAATAAAAAAGTACCTCACTTGTGTGGGTAGGCCTAGTGCCGCCACATGAAACGGCCCAAAACTCAACATGGACTCACATTTTTCTAGTAAAAACTGACCCTTTTTTTGCAATGTGCCTAGCTGTGGATTTTGGACCCTAGCTCAGCTGCCACCTGAGGGAACATAGCAAACCTGCGTATTTCTTTTTTTAAATTCTTTTAATTGAAACCTTAAATAAAGCAATTCACACTTATAGCTGCACGTTTCCGTTAGCATTTGAAGGTACCTCAATATTTCTACAACACATTTTCACAATTTCTCATCGTCCTGTCCTGTTTTTTTTATGAGTTCAAATCTAAAGTGGGTCGATCTGTGTGCTATTGTTTCCTTTGTTTCCCTTCCAAGTTTTGCTATTGTAGGCAGTGCATATATTACCCCGAAATATGTTCCATTTCCCCAAAACTTTCTCCCATTTTTTGGGGCATCCCCTATTTTCTTAGGGCACTTTCTCCGCTACCATGGACCAATCCATATCTTTCTTCCATTCACTCAACATTGGCGTATTCGGCACCCCCCTCCATCTCCTGGCTATGTTAAATTTGGTGATCATTATGCCTGTGTTTACCCACAGCTGTTGTTTATGAATGAGGTCTGTATCGTCCCATATATGTAGAAGGCACAACTTGGGTAGGGGTTGCAATTGGGTCCCACATACCTCCCACTTACACTATATCACTGCCTCCCAGTAAGTTTTAATTACTGGACATTCCCAGAGTATATGGTAAAACAATCCCTCTTGCTGATATCCTCTATGACATGTAGAGTCGATGATGACCTTTCCCATTTTCAATAAGACAATACATGATAGATAAGTCCTATGGAGTATCTTTATTTGAATTAAATTACATTTAGAAGCATACTTGATTCCCTTGGTGAGGCAATAGCTTCTTGCCAGGCTTCGTCTTCGAGTGTACATAGGTCCATTTGCCACTTATCACAGAGTTTTAAAAGTGGGTCAGGGGAGTTGCTTACTAGTTTTCGGTAGGTAAGAGAGATGGCACTAAGGTCCATGTATTCAGTCAAAAGTCTGTCCTCTAGCGGGGTTGCCTCTGGCAGTGTTGTCCCCCATGGTGTGATTGATTGTAGTGTATGCCTAATTTGAAGGTATCAAAACATTTCTGCTGTGGTTAGGTCACAGTCTTGTTACAATTTTGAAAACAGGGCTACATCTCCTTCAGACCAGAGGTCTTTCACAGTAGAGATGCCAATCTGATCCCATCTCTCAAACCCAGGACTGTTCCGCAGTGTTCCAAGTACCTCAGCGTCCCAAAGCAGTGTCACTAGAGTTATTATGGCCGCCCCTCCCACATTTTTGTGGATCTTGTGTCAATACGGTGACTGTATGGAGTGTAGGTCCTGTCATGAGGTACTTCCTGGGGTTTGTATATAATGCTCTGGTGTAGCCCCTCTTTCGGAACATGTGGTGGTCCATCTGGTATGATGGTTCATCATACGGGCGGTGTACCCACTGATTGACTACTGCTATCTGGGCTGCCCAGTAGTAGGTCTGGATATTGGGCAGTGCTATTCCACCGTTGTACCACCCTGTACTAGTTTTTGTGTGGCAATTCTAGGAGGCCTCCTGCCCCAGAGCAGATTTCTGATCGCATTATTTATTGCCCAAAAGTAGGAGTCTTGTACTTGGTATGGTATATTTTGTAGCACATATATTACAATTTTGAGAGAGACATCATTTTAAATAGAGTGGTGGGTCCCAGTAAGGAAAGAGGGAGTGATCGCCAGTGTTTGACATCTTTTTGCAACCGCATCAATGGGGCAGCCAGATTTGGCTTGTAGAAGAGCTCTGGGTCTTTAGTCACATATATTCCGAGATATTAGAACTCCTGTGTTGCCACTTCCACTTCACAGTTGACAGGCAATTTCACATTTTCCCCTCTCAGTATAAAGAGAACTGACTTGGACCAGTTGATTTTATACCCGGAATATTGGCCGAAATTTGTGAAAATGCCCAGCACTCTCTGGACAGAAGCGCGTGGTGATGCGACGTATAGCAACACATTGTCTGCATAGTGGGATATTCTGTCCTCCCAATCAGGGGCCCAACTGAGTCCACGTATCAATGGTTCACCTCTTACCCAAGTTGATAAGTGTTCTAAGATTAGGTACCAAATGAGTGGCCAGAGGAGACGTCCTTGTCTGGTGCCCCTCCGAAGGAGAAATGTGCTTGAGGTCCACCCATTCACTACCACCTGCGCTTGCAGACATGTGTACAATAATCGGATCCATTTCAGAAATTTTGTTCCAAATCCTAGTCTTTCTAGTACCGTGAATAGATACTTCCATTCCACAATATCGAAGGCCCGACCTGGCATCTGGAGACATAATTACTGCTTCTTTGTGTATTGTGTTAGATCTGCCCAATACTCCATGGAAACTGCTTAAATTAAGGGTGGTATTCCGTCCTGGCATAAAACGCGATTGATCGGGGTGGACCAATTGAGGTAAAACTGAGATCAGATGAGTCACCACCCTCTTGGTTAGGATCTTGACCTCAGAGTTGAGGAGTGAAATGGATTGATACGAGTCAAATTGAGAAGGCAGCTTCTCTTCTTTGTAGATCACAACTGTAGAGGCGAGACATTGATCCCTATGCAAAACCTGAACATTTTTTAACACTAGACACCCAGGGGAATCCAGTATGGGATGACTGTGTGGCTCTCACCAGGTTCTGTTACCCAAAATCCCTTACTAACCTCGAACTTTGCCAAAAGAAACACATTTTCTCCACATTTCTGTGAAGGGAAGTTCTGGAATCTGCGTGAAGCCACAAACTTCCAACCACCCAGTATTCCCCCAAGTCTTCCAATAAAAATGGTACTGCACTTGTATTGGTAGGCCTAGTGCCTGCGACATGAAATGCCCCAAAACGTAATGTGGATACTTCAAGATTATTGATCGCAAAACTATCTGGTTTTGCGAGGGAGTCACCTACGTTTTCGGTCCAAGCTCGGCAGCCATCTAGGGAAATCTAACAAACCAGGACATTTCTGAAAACTAGACACCCAGAAGAGTCCAGGGAAGTGGGGTTTGCATGGATCTCCAAACATGTTCCTACCCAGAATCCCCTGCAAACCTCACATTTTCCCCCAAAAATCAAATTTTCCTCACTTTTCTGTGTGGGAAATTTGTAAGATAACTGGGCTGGCACAAATTTCCTACCACCCAACGTTTCCCTAGGTCTCCCGATAAAAATGGTACCTCACTTGTCTGAGTGGGCTAAGTACCCGCAACAGTGAAGGTCCAAAACGTATTGTGGAGACATCAAAATTAACTATCACAAAACCACCTGGTTTGTCAAGGGGGTCACCTGCGTTTTTGGTCCTGGCTCAGCAGCCATATACGGAAACCTAGAAACCCAGACATTTCTGAAAACTAGGCACCCAGGAAAGTCCATTACAACATCTTAATAGAAAGTCCGTATTACTAAAATGATGAAGACAAACTAGCTCCCCTAATGGGCTACTTCGAGGACACATCGGTAGGCAGACTACATAGGTCAGGGATAGATGCCAGCCAGAATTCCACATACCATGGTAAAATGTCTATGACAGTACCTTGGCATAGGATGCAAAAAAAAACAACACAGTGGAAGGATGTCATAATGCCTTCTAATCACACTAGGGAGAACTAACCCTACCCTAGACAAACTACTAGAAACCTTACAAAAAGAGCAAAGCTACCAAGAACTTAGACTAGAACAATCTGTTACAGAAATCTGTCCTGAACTAACTAAACAAACTAGAAAAATGTATCAGCATCTACAATTCAAATTTTGACTATTTATAAACAACAAAGGACTAGAATACTAAGAAATACTAGCCACATATATCGTCTAAACCACATTTAAGATCTACCAGGCATCTACCAAACCACAACATAATTTATTAAAATAATATTTACTAAACATTTCTAACTAGTAAAATATTATTTAATCGGTGAAAAATATTTCTAAATTTTGCAATACCCAGTGACATAATAAAAATATGAAAACAATTATTTAAAAAATACTATTCCCACTCAAATAACTCAAGGATGTTGCTGGACACTAAGGGCTGGATTACAATGCCATGCGGAAAGGCTCCGAATCGGATGTGGGTCTGCCGAATTGGATTCGGAAGTCGTGTATCTGACTGATTTGGAAACCTTTCTAAATGAGCGATTATGATGTTCGGACTTTAGAAATTGGTTCCGGATCCGAACCGGACTGCATTAGAAAAGTCTGAGTCGTTCGGAGCTGAATAGTGTGTGTCTATGGGCCGCGTTTTCGAACGACTTGGAAGTTTTCCGACCAAGCGATTACAATATTAGATTCGGACACCATTTCCAAATCGGTTGTTCTGACTCGGACTGGCTGTCAGAATCTGACTTTGAGGGCACATAGTAGGTCACCCTTCAACAGGGGCCTTTCGAATAGGTTTTTTGGGGCTACCCAAGGGACCTCCCTTTCCAACTATGCACAGTGTGGCAGGCACTGAGGGGTGCCTGCCACTGGGTGCACGATTTTCCCCAACCTCCCCTTTCTTCAATGGGAGCCTGTGTATTCGGTAGGAACCCAGGCTTCCATTGAAGTCAATGGGATGCATCGTAATCGCTCAGTCAGTCTCTCCAGATCCGAATTGGTCGGAAACCATTCAGAGACTGATTTTGTTAGATTGCTTTCCGATCAGTATCGTTTAAGACCCCTACAGTGGCAACATTTACTATTCCCAGTCCAAACCACTTAACTCAGGGAAGGTGTTGGATACTAAGGGCATGATTACGAGTTTGCTGGTGTGAAACCCAGGTGTGCACCGCCTGCCCGATTATGACTCAATTGTCACTGGCGGGCGATTCTTTGGCTATTTCACTGCAGTGCCTATGAATACGCACAGCAGTGGGAACGTCCAAGACACTACCTGCATGGCATGGACTGGTGCATGCCATGCCATGCTGTGCATATACTAAGGTGCATGCAAACAGGGGGGCACAACATGTGCCCCCCTGCATACACCCCATGACCCTGAGTCTGAACGATTCCCTGTAGAACCCCCCGTGTTTCTTCCCTGCCATGGTTTTCGTTGAATAGGAACCACCATGAAAACAATGGCAAAGAAGAAACTTGTAAAATGCTTGGCGTGACTGCAGAGGTCCCACCAAGCATATTGCGGCCTCAAAACCCACACCACAGCCAGGTATCTCTGATCCTTGGTAGTTGTGGCATTACAATTGCGGTCCAACCACCCTAGTTGTAATTGGGCAGTTGGACCTCTGGTGCGGCCGAGGCTGGACTACCACTGCTCCGTCCCCAAGTGTCTGGTGGTCCTCAGTGGCCTCGTAATTAGGCCCTTATGGGTCAACATTTACTATTCCCACTGCAATATTACTTAACTCAGGGAAGGTCCTGGACACTAAAGAGGTAACATATACGATTTCCCCTCGAATATCAATTAACTCAGGGAAGGTGCTGGACATTAAAGAAGCACAAATAGCCAGTCCAACTGCAATAGAACTTATGTTGGAGAAGGTTTTGGACACTAAAAGAGGCAACATTTAATATTCCCACTCCAATCTAACTTAACTCAGGGAAGGGGCTGGACACCCAAGGGGCAACATGTACTATTCTAACTTCAATATCACTTAAATTAGGAGAATGTGCTGTACATAAAGGGCCTCATTTACTATTCCTGTCCCAATCTAATTTAACTCAGGAAAGGGTCTGGACAACAAAGGGGCCACATTAACTAATCCCACTGCAATATTACTTAATTCAGGGAAGGTGCTGGACAATGAAGGGCCAAAATTTCATATTCTCACTCCAATATCACTTAATGCAGGGGAGGTGCTGGGCACTAAAGAATGCAGCTTTAACCATTCCCACTGCAATACAACTTATTTCAGGGAAGGTTTTAGACACTAAAAGTGCAACATTTACTATTCATACTCCAATCTAATTTAACTCAGGGAAGGGGCTAGACACTAAAAAAGAAGCATTGTCCATTTCCACTGCAATATATCTTATCTCAGGGAAGGTTTTGGACACTAAAAAAGTTAAATACAGTATTTCCACTGCAAGATAAAATAATTCAAGGAAGGTGTCGTACACTAAAGGGGAAACATTTAATATTCCCACTCCAATATCACTTACTTCAGGAAGGTGATTGGCACTGAAAAGGAAACATTAACCATTCCCACTCAACAAAACTTATTTCAGGGAAGGGTTTGGACACTAAATGGGGTCACATTTTATATCTCCATTCCAATCTAACTTAACTCAGGAAAGGGGCTGGACACTAAAGAAGCAACCGTACCCATTCCTGCTGCAGTAAAACGCATGTCAGGGAATGATTGATTACTAAAATAGTCAACATTTACTATTCCCACTCCAATCTAACTTACCTCCTGGAAGGGGCTGGACACTAAAGGGGCAATATTTACTATCTCCACTCCAATGCCACTTAACTCAGGAAAGATGTTGGACACTAAAGGGGAAGTATTTACTATTCCCACTCCAATTTAAGTTAACTCAGGAAAGGGCTGGACACTAAATGGGCAGCATCTACTAATACCACTCCAATATCACTTAATTCAGGACGGTCCTGGACGCTGAAGTGGTAGCATTTACTATTTCCACTCCAATATCACAAAACTCGGGGAAGGTGCTGGACACTAAATAAGCAATATTAACCATTCCCACTGCAATAAAACTTATGGCAGAGAAGGTTTTGGTCACTAAAAGGGGCAAATTTACTATTCTCACTCCTATCTAATTTAACTCAGTGAAGAGGCTGGATAATTAGGGGCTTATTTCGATGCCAGATACCATCGCAGAAACGTGACCAACAGGCCTTGGGTCGAGGGTCCCGACCGCAAAATCACAATGCGACCACACATGGTGTGGTCGCATACTCCCTTTCCTCTATGGGAGCTCATGTTACAGCTGTAAATCGTCCGTAACACAAACCCTCATGAAGGAATGGAAGTCTGTGTTCATCCCTGCACCCCGTGGCTGGCACCTCAGGTGCCTGCCACAAGGTGCAGGGATCAACAAGGGGACGCCTATGGCACCTCCCCAGCCACAAACCGGAGGCAGAAAACAGAATGGGGCCCCAAACACCCTTTCCGACAGGTTTCATGTCGGAAAGGCTGGCATGAAAACCCTTCCGGAAGCCATTCATTATAATCCAGAAGGTGGAAACGCCTTCCATTTAGATTACAGAAACAACATTAACCATCCCCATTGCAATAAAACCTATCTCTGGGACGGCTTTGTGCACTAAAAGGGACAACATTAACTATTAACAAAAAAATGTAACTTAAATTATTAAATATATTTTTACATTTAAATTTTTTAAAAACATTTATTACGATTTTAATATACTTTCGTGCATTTTTTATAAATATCACATATCACAATTTCAAATATCACAGTAAATTTTCTTTTATTTTTTTATTAAAAAAGTAAAAAACAGAATATTTTTTCCTTTGTTTGATTATTTGTTTAAAATTGTGGGTTTCTTTTAAATTTTTATAGTTTTGTTTTTTACAAATAGAATTCTTAAACTTTTTTTGACAAATTACTGAAAAAAATAAAAAATAAAAATAACCATTATTCAATATCAAATCTACACCCCACTTAATGTATTTTTATTTAGAACATCACATTTAAGAAACACACATCCAGAAATAAACATGAATACATTTTTTAAAATACTCCCCTCCCTTATTCGGTGTAAACCCAACATACCGCTACTGAAATGTTGACAGTTTTAAAAAAAAATTATTAACGTAAAAAACACAATATAAATGTAAAATTTAAAATAGTTCCCACCCTTTTCCCCTATAAACCCAACAGCCCACTCCTAAAATGGTTACAGTTTTTTGAAAATGTTTAAAAAATGTTTTTTAATATAAAAAACACAATAATATTTACATTTTAAAAATACTTCCAACCTTTATCTTCTATAAATCTAACGTCCATTGAGAAAAATATAACATTTTACTAAATAAAACAAATCAACAAATTAAATTACAAAAAAATTCTTATACAAAAAATTTGCTAAACAATTACTATAAATAAAAAACATATATTAAAATATATTTTGCACTTCTTTCGCCTAAAATTGATATTTTTGGCAATGATTTTACATACAATGATATTTAAGTGAAGCAATATTTTAGACACAATATTTATGTTACACAATATTTTTTTGAACATTTTTGACTTATTATCATCCAGGAGATTGGTCCTGTAAGTTGCTATGATGTGTACTATGTGTATCCCCCATAGGGTAACTGTTGGACTTGGCCTTGTTGGCTAAAGTTCACTTAAACTTTTTGCTTTTCCCCTAGACCGTTTTCCTGACAGAGAGCTGTGAAGTTAGATGCTGCAGGTACTTTCCACTGCTAATCAGTGTGCAAGTACAGATGTTCTCTGCATAAATTGTAGTGGTGTTTGGTTGTCTCTGATTGGTATGTTTGCCTTACTAGCAAGATCCCTAAGTGATGTGCACTGTGTGTGCCAGATCTAGTACTAAAGAAATGCGTAGAGAGGGGACACAGGTCTTCAGTGTAGGGCCTGCGCATAATATGCTAAATTAGCATGTTGTCCTGACAAGTGCTACCACTTGTCAGGCCTTACTTTCCCTTTTGCATACACATAGGGAACCCCTGGAGGACGTCCTGGGTAACCCATAGGCAGGGTGCAGTGCAGGTAAAAGGCAGGACCTGTGCCACAGTGGAACATTCTCCATTTCGTTTTCCCTGGTGAAAGGCCATCCGGCCAATAGGACAGAATGGGGGAGGCTGGGTGTAGTATTGTTAGCCTAGTTTCCCAAGAATTGGAAATGGAACAGGGAAGTTTGATATGTCTGAACTCACAGCGTCATAACACATCTTTTTGGGTAGATGGTTTTGTCGCTGTGTGTCCAGAAACCGCTGTTTGAGAAAATGGGCGAGTTTGTGCTTTAGACCTTATTGTGTGTCTCAGCAGAATATGAATTGCCTGCCTGGATCTGGGAAAGGTGAGAAAGGCTGAGAGAGGTTGTGCCCCAGGGAAGGGGTGGAGATGGTGCCAGACTGCCCTGCACCTGGAGCAGGAAGAAGGAGAGGCTTTGAGAGATGAAGAGGCCTGGTTCAGAGCCATAAAACAATAGACCCATCTCCCTCTGAGTGATTAAAGATCCAGGCCCCCAGTATCAAAGAGAGGACTGTGACACTGGGGGGGGGAGATACGCAAGACTGATTTAGGAAGGGGTCGGGACCCCTCAGCACAAGGAAACTTCAAAGACAATGAGGGGTATAACTGGAAGAACTGTAACCCCAAGACTTTGGTTATTTTGATGATGTCATCGAGAACAGTCTCGGTATTGTTCAGAGAACTGCTGGGAGAGCTTTGAAGACGCCGTGGACTGGTCAAGTCTCTGGCGGCTTTGACCTGTCCGCGATAGGGAAGAAAACTTCTGCCTCAGGAAGAGTTGCTGAATAGGTTGCGGGAGGCACTTGACCCTTGCTTCATAATCTGGGGCTTGTGGGCAGTTTGTAGCTCTTGACCGAGGAGAGATTGAAGGGGCGCTGCAGTGGGTCGTGTCCCTCCTTCTTCCAGAGCGGGACTTTGCTGTCTGTTGTGTCCTGTTCCCCAAGAGTCCAAGGTGAGCTGGCTCCCTGTTCGGAAAAACACAGGAACATAAAAGTTTCTAGGAAGTCTTAAGTGGTGCAGTGGTGGGACTGTGTTGTGGTAGCCTGAGACCTCCGAATGGGTGCCTAAGGTGATCGTGGGCACCCGGAGTGAATCAAGACTCTGAAGCACAGGGTGCGTGTCTTGGTGCGGCTACAGGTGTTGGAGCGCCTGTGAATTGTGGGCATCATGGAAGAGAGCTGAGATTCGGGACACGTAAGGGGTGTGTGTCGCAGTGCAGTACAGGCACTAGTGAGGAGTGCGGGGACGTCGTGGGCACTAAGAAGGAGTGAGTCTCTGACACGCGGGTCGGCCTGTGGTAGTGCAGCCAGGGCGTTAGTGGAGAGCACCTGGTACCTCGTGTGCACCAGGAGAGAGGTGAGATTCAGACACGCAGCGTGTGTGTCGTGGTGGGACCCAGGCGTTAGCGGAGAGCGTCTGAAGACCATGTGCACCAGGAGACGGAGTGAGTCTCAGACGTGCTGGGGGTGCGTGTCAAAGGTGCCACCGGAGGTGCTCGTGAGGAGTACCGAGCACCAGGGATTGAAGAAGTCCTAACAGAGCTGGAGAGGAGGTCCAAGTGATTGGGCCCTCGAAGACAATGCGAGGTAGCACCAGCGTTGTGTGGAAGTCTTCGTGGAAGGAGTTTGTGCTGAAATTTGGCGGCCCGGACCAAAAGCCCAGCAGGAGCTGAACAACCGTCCTGAGCGAGCCTTGTCTGTGGTGATAAGGTTCTGGAGTGAGGCCATGCCGATGTGACAGGAGAGGAGAGTGGGGTTGCACCCCGCCAGGTAAAGTGAATCATTGCCTGGGGCGGGGTGCGGGCCTGGAGGTACACTCTACTGGCCCTCCGCTGCTTGCAGCTGTGTGCGCCTGTTGCTTCGGCCCAGATCTTGGTCCGTGCTGGTCCCAGAGGGGGCAGTAGAGGGGCCAGACTCCGGAGTGAAACTTGGGTGTCATCGTTGATCCGTGTTTGGGGCAACCGGTCGCACAACTTCTAAAAACAATTGTATAACACTTTGCATATTTGCTGCTAACGAACTATCGAACTATTGGGCAACGTCAGACATTAGAGGTGCTTAACGAACTCAGGGGTTAGCGTGCTACGCACTACGTTATGTTTCTCTTGCAGGATACAGGATCATAGTGTAGCACACCACATTGATTGTTTACTGCACTGTACTGAATTGCACTGTGTCGCATTACCTTATTCCTTCCTTGCACAGGGCATGCTGGTGGTGATACGCATTGCATTGTTTTCCTATCGCACTGTACGTAATTGCAGTGTGATGCATTGCTGTATTCCTTCCTTGAACAGGGCATGCTGGTAGTGAACCGAGTTGCATTATCTTGTGTTGACTCAGTACTTGATCTTGACACTACGCATTGCATTATTTCATTGTGGCACTGTACAGGAACCCATCGTTAAGTAGTGCAGTATTCCTTGTATTTTGCAACGTGCGTGAATCTAGTGATACGACGTACCTAACCTGTTGAGAACGGTTAAAATTCAGCATAACTGTTGGTTAGAAGCGGTGGTTGGGCATTTGTACCGCCCAACCCACCGGAAACAATATTACCCAGTTTATATATATGTGTGAGTTGTACAGTGTGGTCATTTCGTATATCTTGTTATAAAAGGTATACACATTTTATACAAACTCATGATGAGTCTATTTGTGGTGACATAATTGGGATTGCTGTGGGCGTGGTTGCACATACTGAACAATTGTGCCTTGGCGATACGCCTGGCTGCTCGTGTCAAGCTATTAAGGGGGTGAACAGGGCTGTCTCGGACATTGTCCTTTCTTGGCATAACGTAGGAGCTGGGGAGCCCGGGTCATGCACTTGACAACAATGGTGCGTGCTGGAACGCTGGCTTCTAACAGTAACATTTGGCACCCTAGGCTGAAAAGCACTTCTGCACCCGGCCACCCCAGTGTCGCCTGAGGTGAACTGTTGATGCTGCCTTGGACCTTTCCCCATACTTACCTTACTTGTATGCAGTGTTTGTGTATATCATCGGAGAGCAGTACCACTTCAGAAATTGCTCTATTTCCATTTTTAGAACTGCAAAAATTCATAACTCGAAAAGTACTAACTGATTCCAATGATCTTGATATCTAATTCATATAAAAGTAGGAGTTATTTTTGTAAATTTGTGTTGGATTTCTTAATTGAATGGTTCACTTACTGCCTTTGTGTGTGCAGTAAATGCCTAGCACTACCCTCTGATATGCCTAACTGCTCACCCACTCTACCAGAAAAGAGAGCACTTACAGTGTCATTTGTGCTTTTGTAATTCCTTTGGGGTTTGCCTGGACTCTTTACATAGTGTACCTCTTTTTGGTCCACTATATAAAGAGCCTGATTCCTACAGTAAGGACTTGCTCTGTTCTTGTGTGACACCAGTAATTGTAAGGCAATGCAAGTCCCCAAATGGCATTCACAAAGCCATGCAAGGGGCTATTTGCCCTCCTTGAGTGACTTTGTAAAGAAATGTAACCCAATGCAGTGGTGAGTGCTGCATTGTGTAGCATTTCAATGTGGTAGGCATCCAGTGGGTAGAGGCTGGGCCTTCCTATGCATCCATCCATGGAATCTGATTAAATCACAGATTGACTAAAGGCAGAAAAACTGGGACCATGCCAAAATTGTGCATCTACCACAGGGAGGTGTAATGAGGAGCTCCTCTTTACTACCCCTTTCTATGTTTGATGCATTCTGCATCATACACAAAAATATGAAATTGCCTCTTAAGATTGTTTTCTGCAAAAAGGAATCCCTTCCTTTACCAAAACAATCCTGCTTGTAATTAGGACAGAACGTAGTACAGCAGACATTGCCCCAGCATGAGTGCATCATATTCTATCGTTCTGCTCTCTACCTTTCACTCAATGCAGTGCAGCAGTATGCCTAGCTGCTGTGCATTGAGTGCTCGGAATCCTCTGAGGAAGCCAACTGAAGATGCAGGGGTGATTTAGGGGGGAAGTTTTCCGGACCAACATGGCCCCTGGCTAAAAATGCTTGAGCCACTGTGGCTTAACTTCTTTAGCCTGTTCTATTTAATTTGGTTAGCTTTAACGTTTTTAAAAAAACGCAGTCCCCCCTAATTTTTGAAAAGGTGATTTGGAAAAAGTAACTCAGTTGCTCATAGAGCGAACCTGGCAAAAGAAGGATCCTGGCATGAAATCATCAATAAAGCATTCAGCACCCCTGAAACGAGAGCATTTTCGGCACAAGAGATGGTTTTGCAATCTCAACATCGATGGCACACAGCACAGCACTGGCATGAGATCAGTCCCAGCAGACCGAGCCCCCCTGGCACATGGAGCAGGGTTATAATACAACAGATGGTATGGAACACAGAACGCCCCAAGCACAAGAGCCTTCCTGGCACACAGAGCAACTTTGGTCCTGGCACCAGGAAGTCTGGCAGGCGCGCTACTGGTACATAAAGCATCATCTGTAGCTTATAGGTACACCTGCCACATGGAGGGTCCTAACAGAAGGCTGCACCATCCTCCAAGGGGTACTTCTAAAGCAGTAGCGGATGGTTGCTCATTGCTCTTTTTTAACTTTTGTTGTGATATTTTCTATTGAACCACTGCAGCAGGGAGCAGAAGCCCAACAAACTCGACACCACAGTCATGGATTTGCATGTTTCACAGTATATTCATATTGACATGTAGCACAGTCAGGAATTTGCTCTAAAAATCTTAATTTTCATGTAACACCTCTAGATTATTTCCTGTTAAACACTTTAGAGCATTAAAGCAGCACTACTGATTTATTTCACCGAGGGCGATATTAAAGTTTGGTAAAAATATTATGATATTGTCTTCAACCTGTTGAATACTCTGCTGATTTTTCACCTCTTCTTGCTTTACACAGATTAACTTCTTGACGTTCTGCCTTTCTTGTACATCGTGCACCCACGCCTCTAACTTTGAGGCCGTTGATGAAAGCTATTGAACACATTTTCAACATTCACAAACAGTAGTTCCAGGAACATCAATGTGCATGTAATACTGCAATTCCTAGATTTTGGTATCAGCCCCTGTGGGCCTGAAGTGGGGACACCGACTTGTTCTGTCCCTTTTGTTTATCATCCCCATCCCTGTCACCCTCCCACAGTATTCTTGCACCTTTGTACACAATCATAATACATGAGATTGCTGTACGAGTTTTTATCCTCGGTGATCTAATCACTCACTGCTGATATCGCTGTGTGATCTGCATATCATGAGTTTGATCCCAGCAGGGCTATCACAGCTTTATTTTTTCTTATGTTGATAAATTGATTACTATTACATTGGGCTGTATTTACTAATGTCTGTTAGTCATATTGCACTGATGATCAAATTATTATTATTTTTAATTACTTGTGAAGAGTAGGCCACACGTGAAATGTGTGACACCAGTATAATGTTACTTAATATCAGCAATTTCATGTTATGCTTGTTACAAGACATTCTGGAAATAATGTTATTATGCTATGTCACACAATTATGCGCCATTACCAGCAGAAATGTGTGCTGAGTGCACGGGATAACGAAAACGACGGCAAACAATGACAAGGCTTGTTGTTTTTGCTCTACTTTTTTAGCAGAAAGTGCGTCCTCGCATCCAAAATGGACTCTAGGACACATTACACTCTAAAATGTAGCACAAAATGCCTGGTTTTGTATTTTATGTACACACGTGGAAACAAGCTGCCTTGGACAATGGAAGCTCTGAAGCACAGTGTAGCCCTGAACGATAAGGCAACCCTGGCTAAAGGACATTCGTCCACAAGTACATACCAGCAAAGAGAGAAGCCTTCTCACTACATTATATTGGCAGAATTGCAGCGCTGGTAAGTAGAACAAGCATTTGCAATGCAATTGGTCTCCCCTTTGGGACCTTATATGTATTTAGCACATTAGCCACGGTGCTGAAACATCTACTGTTCTTTAACATGGAAATACAAGATTTGATAAAAATATCATTGTCTACGGGTGCTCCTGGAAGACAATTTCTATGAACTGGAATCTAGAGAATGCTAAAGTGATTCTGGTATTTTACTGACCTCTGCTGGTCGTTTTCTATCAACAAAGTTAAATGGAGGCAGTTGCCTGGAAAATAAAAAAAATAAAGTCCCTAAGCAGAAAGCATTCTGGTATTTTACTGACCTATACTAGTCGTTTCTATCAAGACAGTTAAATAGAGGCAGTTGAACAGAAAAAAATCCCTAAGAGGAAGCAGTCAGGTCCTAGGGCTGATCTCTAGAGCCCGCAAAGTAGGTACATATATAAGTATATACTAAAGTATACACAAGAGGCCTCAATTGATCGACATAAAAACCTAGAGCAAGAGTGTATCTGGGACCAGTGCATCTCAGGAGGCAGAGTTTCGATCTAGGCCAATCACAACACAAGTTCCCCATGCACACTAATCAGCTCTAACCCACGTGGCACTAACACAAGAGTGGCAATGCCACAAGAGTAACATTGTAGCCGTTTTGTAGCCTTGCCATTGTGAGGTGCGCTACTGACACACTTTAGCCATCTTTTAAGAAGCATCACAACCACAAGGGTAGCTATTACTCAAGAGCATCCCTGAGACGTGAGACACTGGATCATTGTCAGCCCAAACCAAGCAACCATCCTAAACATACTAGCGCAATGGTATATGTGTTGATTTCAACTGACACATCAATAGAACTTGAATGACTGCAGAGCACCACAGACAAAGGAGCAACGCTGCCACTGTTCAGACTGAGAAGCCACCAGGAAGCTACATCAATGAGTTAAGCACTTACAATTCAGCTGCATTCTAGTGTGATCTGGTGAAGGAATTCTGATGGGATTTTGACTGGAACTGGTCATTGGCATGATAGCTTCACACAGATGGATACATACTGATATTTTGCACCACGTTCACTTCATGAGCGAGAAGCAAATTGGCATAAAATGTTATTTGGAATTTACTTTACAGCACAAAAAATTTGCCTGAAAGCAAAATAAAACAGCACCTAGCTCTGCTTTGCATTACTGAGTATTAAGGGAGCATTTGATCGGTGATCATGGACATTCCCATGCAACCATCCATGGTCTTTGACGCTGTTAAAAATGGGGTCTCTTGTTGGCAGTGGTTTGCACATTGTCCAAGTAGGAACCCTCAGTCTAGTCTGGGTAAGAGAGTCACACAGCTAAAATAAACTCACTGTCTTGGTAGGTTGGCGAGAGCAGTCAGGCTTATCTTAGAGGCAATGTGAAAATTATTTGTACGCACACCTATAAACGCACAGTAACACTGTGAAAATACTACAAAAAAAGTCCACATCAGTTTAGAAAAATAGCCAATATTTATCTGAATAAAACAAGACCAAAACAACAAAAATCGGCATACACAAGTCAAGATATCACTTTAAAAAAAGCAATTTTATTCAATAGAAATAAATGGATGAATTTGTTTTAGCACAAAATTCCTTACATGCTTTAAAAATCTTTAAAAATCAAAGACAGTGGGGCGGAGCCGGGCGGCGACCAAGATGGCGGCACGGAGTCCCGGCTCCGCCGACCTTCTCCCCTCACCGCCTGATTTACTTGCCTGCCCCGTGCGAGAACGGAGCTTCTGCGCGTCGGAGGGGACGCCGAGATGAGGCGTCCGACTCCGGCGAAATTCTGCGCTCCAGGGACGAAGATGTGCTCCTCCGCTCAGGGCGGCACGCCCGATGCCGGCGACCGGGACCTCGCGTTGCTCTGCACCCGGCCGCCAGTTCAACAACAGCGGCCACACGGTCCTGTGAGACGCCGGTCTCCCATCATGGAGCCCAACATACCCCTCGACACCGCCGGAGCCCTCTACAGGCGCGATGCACAGTCCCTCTGTGCTGATTGCTTCTCCCCCCCCTCCTCCCCCCCCAGCGCTTCTCATCAGCAGCCGGACTTTGGGAACTGCTCCTTGGAGGTACATTGCATGCCTGCACGCACTGAACTGCGATTTACGCTCCGGCTCACTGGTGCCAGTGGGGGCACGATGTTAATGTGTCATTTTTCGTGCTGGGGGGGCCCGTAAACAATATCCAGTGGTGGGGGAGAATGGCATCCTGTGCTACTTCATTGCTGGGGCACCGGCGATTCGCAATCCTCAATATGGCGGGGGCCGGCGACCCTTAAGCCTGCCTGTACTGAGCCGTGGTGGTGCTTCCTGGGAAAGTGGCGACTTGATGGATTCTATCTAGTTGTGGCGGCGGCCGGGTGTATTGGATGCTGAGGGATGGCGAATGAATATCCCCAAGGGGCCGGAGAATTATATTCGGGAAATGGCGTGAGGATGTTCTGATTACCTTTGAACCAACGCTTACTCGTAAGCCGCCACCAGCTTTGCCCGTCACTCCTTGTGAGATAAATGTTACTACTCCCTGCGGAGGGCTGCGGCCAGATATGGATGTGACTCAATGGTGGCTGCATTGCGGACATGCTCCCTTGGGAGACTCCTTGGTGGCTCGCAGTGGATCGACTACAGGATAATTGGCCCCGTGGATGGCGGTTGGTGGCGGTTGGCGGACTGCTCCGTTGACTTTGAAGAGGCTTTGGTTTCTCCTGGACTGACTTGGGTGCTCCAGTTTGTACTTTCTGACCCAGCCCGGCATCCCAAGATGGGTGCGATCTGTACCATTGATCCTGGGAGCCCGTGGGAGTCGAGTGCGCTCGGGGCGCCACTGTTGCTACTGTGGGAGATCTATACCCTCCTGTGGGACTTGAAATGCGTAGCGATTAACATTATCCTGTTTCAGTGGGTGCTCCTAATGTTACGACTTTACTCTTCCAGCAATTGAAACATTGTTTGACGGTGGGGGGGGGGGGGTCGGAGTTCCCGTACCGGGAATCTCCCTCATGTTTCTTTCCCTATCGTGGGCTGTTGGTTATTCTTCTTTTCCTCTTTTCTTCTTGCCTTTGGTGTGTTATTCCCCTTCTCCTTATTTCTCTTATTCTCTTATCTATATTTCGGGTTCCTAATGGGCGACAGGCACGCTGCTAGGGGGGTAGGCCGTAGCCACATGCAGGGGTGCAGGGTGGGGGGATGGGGGAGGGGTGTTGTTGTTTTCTTTGTTTTTCTTTTTGTCTCTATGGCCTTCCTTATTCCTTTTGCTTCTGGCTAACTTTACTTTCTCCCCTTTCTTCCTCTTATTTGGGATCTCTGTGGAGATAGTCCTCCGCATGCTCCTCTTATTTCGACCAATGAGGGTGATTTGATTGCTTTGCCACCGCGGTCAGGAACTGGTCGGTGGGAGAACTGCTTGCATTTTGACTATCCTGATACTGTATTGGAACATTTATGTCTTACCGACAGTAATCCTGGACTACGAATATCCTGCCTCTCGAATATCCCTTGACTTGTTTTGTCTTAAGTGTAATGCCACAGATCCTGCCCTTTTTCTTTATTTTAAAACAAAACCTTCTTTAATCCTGTTACTTTCTGGTAAGAGTGCTTTCATTGGTTACAATTGAGTATTTGCGGAGCGGAGCCTTGCACTGCCATGGACTAATTGCTTTGTTTTGACTGATCCCGTTCCGATGGCTGATTATGATGTTCTGCATTGCTTTGATTGTAACTGATTTAATTACTAATAAAGGTTTTCCAAAAATTAAAAAAAAAAAAAAAATCAAAGACGGTGCAAGGTGCAGGTGAAGTTCGGTACCGGAAAAGCAAAGCAATGCTTTGCTTCCTTACTACACAAGAGAGTTGATGTGTTTGTTCCTTATTGCAGGGGAGGTGATGCCTTGTTTCCTTACTGCCAGTAGAGGTGACGTGTTAGTTTCTGAACAGGCAGCCTCAGTTCCTCACAGCAGTGTCGATTAAGAATCGGCACCCAGAGACGATGTGTCAAAAATCCTGACACCCTGCATCGATGTGATAGAGGTAAAGCAGGTGTTGCGTTGATTTCACAGCTGCAAAGCAGATACTGCGTTGGAGTTGGAGTGGGAGCCAAGGACATCAGTCACCTGGTGATTAAAACTCACGCTGTGGTGATTTTTCTGATGCACTGCAATGGCAAGCTGGAGCCTGCAGTGAAAGCCGTGGGTAGTGAGTCGAGCGTAAACCAAACTTCGGTGTAGGCAGCGCCAATGCATTGATCTTTTGCATCGGTGCATCGAGAAAACAGGCTCTGGGAGTCGATGCATGGATTTTCTCCTTAAGATCACCAGGATACACTTCCAATGGTCCAGGAACCGGATTTGGCACCATTTGGCAAGTCAGGGCTCTCAGCAGAAGGCACTGGCAGGTGAAGACTTTGATGGTCCTGAGTCTTCTTAATAGGGGGCAATCAAATACATGCTCTTGGAGTACCTTGGAAGCAGGATGTAGAAAGCAAAGTCCAGTCATTTCACTCCCAGGACAGATGCAGCAAGCAGAAGGCCAGCACAACAATGCAACAGGCAGAGTGGCAGTCCCTCCTATAGCATCCAGTTTGTCTTCCTGGCAGAATGTCCTAAGTACAGAAAAGTTCTGAATTTGGGGTGTCAGAGGTCCAATACGTGTACCCCTTTCTGCCTTTGAAGTAGGCAAATTTCAAAGGAAAGTCTTTGCAGTGCACAAGACCATGCCTTCTTCTGACCTTGCTCCAGGCACACTACAGGGGGTGGAGAAAGCTTTGTGTGAGGACCAGCACAGCTCTATTCAGATGACAGTGACAACTCCTCCCACCACTTTATTCAGGAAGGCCCAGCAGCCTGGTGATGGGCCATCAGGATATGCAAGGCACACCTCACACTCTTTGAATGACTGTCTAGAGTGAATGCACAACAGCCCCACTGTCAGCCAACCCAGACATGTATTCCACGGACAGGCAGAGGCACAGAATGGTTAAGCAAGAAAATGCCCACTTTCTAAAAGTGGCATTTTCAAACACGCATTCATAAACCAACTTCACCAAAAGATGTATTTTTAGAGTATTTTCAAATCTCTATCTGCTCCCTGTGGAAAAATACACCTGAAAGCTATTTCAAGGCAATCCTCAGGCTACCCTATGGGTGAGACAAGCCTTGCAATAGTGAAAAACTAAATTAGCAGTATTTCACTGCTAGGACATGTAAAACACACCAGTACATGTCCTACCTTCTAAGTACATTGCATCCTTCCCATCCACCAATCTATCAATCAATTGTCCATTTGTTAAGCCCACAGCTGTTTCCAGAGAAGTGTGCCAGTGCTCAAGCAGACAGTTTTACAGCAGTAAATTCCAATGCCAGCAAAAGTTGAGATGGGACCCTGGCTCGCAGCGGACTGAAATGGCTGTCGCCTGAAATTGCTCCAAGCCCCCACAGTCATCTCCAAAACTCCAAGCAGCAATCTGACCTTCTCCCCCGCTTGTGTGCATGCTAACGGTGTCAGAAGGACCCGGGCACAGGACAGGTGGCCCGGGAGGCGAAACGGACGAGTGCAGGGGCAGTAACGTCGTGCGGAGTGCCTGAGGCCTGTCGGTGAGAGCGAAGCTGGGACTCACGTTCATTGCCAACCCGTAGTCGTGGATGAACTTTCCTCTCGATCTCCACATCCTGCACGGCGACTCATGGCAGTGAATACAGCTCACCGTAAACCAAGGCAAGGAGTGGGTGTGTCTGCCTGCCCACACTTAGGACTTTCTCGTGCGCACAGTCCTGTCCCAACCTCCACAGTGCGCGCGAGGGCCGCTTGAGATCCGACACACTAGATCTGAGTGCAGATTCTCTTATACACTTGGGAGACGGCTGAGTGGACTCGGAGTGCTCCGGCTGGTGTTGCAAAGCCCATCTCGGCACGGGCCAGCCACGCTCGGGGTTCCATTCGGATTCTTGCCCCCCTTCTCTCATTGAATGAATACTCTTGGAGAGACTGCGAAGACACTGCAAGCAGGCCCCCGTCCCATACAACATAGGAGTGCTACCCATTGTGGGTGCCCCTGACATGACTTTGCAACATCCCAGGCCAGCAATTGCCGCACAGCAGTGGGGGAGCGTGTAACAGCACAAAATCTGACAACTGCTGCCCAAGATAGCGCTCCTTGATTTGAGAAGCTGAATTAAACCAATAATAAGGACCCTAACGAGCCGATACAACCTGTAGAAAAATGACCAACACCAATGGAAGCATGTCACTAGACTCTCCAGTAAAGCATTCAGCCCAGTGGTCCTGATAGCGCCATCGCTCTGATCCCCAGCCGATGTGCACACAAATTTGCGACTGCACTCTGTGGTAGGAAACCCGAAAGGCTGCGGGTGACAGTGCATCGCCCAGGCAGACAGCGATGAGTACTACCACTCCAGTTTCTTGATCGCAGCGTGGTGCGACCCAAAATTCATAGCGAGGGGGGTCGGGGTCAGCGCACCGCGCACCAGACCAAATTGGATAAATATGCATGCATTAAAACCCAACACGAAGCAACTACCCACCCGTCTATGCAGGCTCCAGATGAGGCCTTGTCAGAAGGGTCAGAAGAAAAAAAAGCAGGATATACTCTCTACCTTGAATAAAGTACACAAAGCCCTAGACTCTCGTACTGGCACACTATCGGTGGAACTCTCATTGATCTGAGCTGACTATAAAAACATGAGCGCAGGAGTCAAGGAAGTAAAAGCCACAATGGGGACTTTGTGCGACAACACCATTGAACTTAAACGTCAAGTACGCCAACTCGAAACTGAAAGTAAAATAATGGCTGCCAAACTGGATGATCATGAAGCCCGCTCATGACGCAATAATGCCAGAATAGTTGGAGTACCGGAAGGGAATGGGGGTCCAGCTGTAGACCTCTTTGTAGGAGATCTTATCAAGCAACACCTGCAGCCTAAGGGTTTACTCACTACTTTGCTGTGGGGAGAGCGCACCGCATCCCAGGTGGTAGACCCAAGCTGGGTGCACCCCAAGGCCTATTCTAGCCTGCATATTCAATTTCTGCGATTGTGACCTCATTCTGCAAAAAGCAAGAGTGGCCCCACCTGTGCATATCAACCACAGCACAATCATTTTTTTCCCTGACTACACAGCGGCAGTAACAAAACAAAGGCGCAGCTTCATTGACGTAAAAAAGAGTTGAGGAACAGAGACCTGAAATACTCCATGCTGTCCCCGGCTAGGCTGAGAGTAGAAGCGTAAGGAAAAGCATGGTCCTTTGCCGCACCAGAGGAGGCCTGGGAATGGCTTGAAGGGTGGCGCAGAGTTGCCAAACCTGGAAAGCCGAATAGCAAACATCACCACCTGCCGACTGAAAAGGAGCACCCCACACCAACAGAAGCAACCTCCATGCATGCCAAATCAAGTGAGAGACATTGACAAAGGCACCAGTTCCAAAAGAACAAAGACTACGTGACGACCTCTTCCACCTGCTGAACTGTAAAGTTCATAGTCCCAGTGGGTTCAGTATCCAATTGGAGACTTCTTTGATAATATTGACCGGAGGTTTGAGAAATGACTTCTGGTAACAAGTTACAACCACTGTAGCATATTTATCGAAGCTGTTAAGTGTTATTGGCAGATACAAATATAGTAGGGATGTTCTGAGGAGAGAGATGGAGAGACCCCCCTTACAAAGGTATCAGGAAATAGGCACTCTTCACTGTTTGGGAGGCGAGTAGTTCTAAGTCCATCATTCAGGGAGGCAGGGAGGGGGGAGGGATGGGTAACATGGACTGTTATTTTTTTATTAGTTTGTTTTTTATGGTTCGATTGTATTCCTAATGTGACTTGCAACTTCACAGTGATGTTTCCATTGAAATCTCCATTAGGGTTAATCCGCAGAAATGGCTTAAATGGCACCAGTGTCCACACGCACTGCCCCTGATATCCCCAAGATGTGCTCCGTCACTGTCGCTTGTCTCCTGTAATGTTAATGGCTTGAGAAACAAGCTTAAGAGGGGACTCGTGCTGCAATATCTCAAGCTTAAGGTGCCAGCGGTAGCCATGATACAAGAAACCCATTTAGTGGGATCGACTTGTAAATCCCTTGACCATTGGGGTTTCAAATTGGTGGTACACTCCGAATTCCCGTCAGAGTCACGGGGGTGGAAGTCCTGTTTAAAAGTACTTCCCTCCGTCCGTGCAAGTGCCTATACAGTGCACTTGCACAGACGATCAAGGCCGCTTTGCAGCAGCTTCCTGTCAACTGGAAGGTTACACATTTAGGGGCCTATTATGATTGTGGAATTTCCGCATCCTCCGGGCCGGCGGAAGCCACTGCCGGCCCGGAGGATGCGTAAAAATTGCAGCGGACCCACCAAAGACCCACCGCCACATTAGGATGGCTGGTGGGTCTTGGTTTCAGTCCACAGCTTTTCCGCTGCGGTCGGCTTACAACCACGGCGGAAAAGCCCTAATATGGTGGCGGTGTCTTCCAGACACCGCCAGCCATATTAGGATTGCTGCCAAGATATGCTTTTCCTCGGCGGGTTATCCGCCGTGGAAAAGCATATGGATCTTCACTGCAGGGGCCCGTTGCGGGCCCCCTAGGTGAAGGGGGGGTGGGGGGTGCACATGGGGGGTACCTATGGTACCCCCCTGCATTTGTATGCAGAAAGCGGCAGGCACCGCGCGGTGCCTGCCACTTTCTACATACAAATGCAATGCGTGCATTTTTAACATTGCTGAGGGTGCAGCTTGAAGCTGCACCCGCCACAATGTTTAAAATAGAGGATGTGACCGCCAGGGTGGCGGTCACATCCTAATTGCACAGGAGGGAACGCCGCAGCCCATGCGGACGTTCCCTCATCCTCGGTGATCGCGGACGGACTCAAGTCCGTCCGCGATCATAATCGGCCCCTTAATTTGGTCACTGTCTATATTCCTCCAGCACTCCACTCCCTGTCTTTTCTAGCGCTTTACAAACTCTTACTCACAATTCAGGAAGGAAAACTAGTAGTCGGAGGTGATTTTAACGCTGCACTGGATGGCTCTCTGCATCGAACGCCCCCTAGGCTACAACACCGTCCTCACACGAACCTTGCTGACTTTTTAGATGCCTTCGACTTGATAGACACCTGGCGCTTTAAATTTCTGCAGATGCGCCAATACACCAATCCTTCCGGTGCTAATAACAGTCTCTCCAGCCACTTCACCGCAACGAAACATTCCCCTGCTGTGCGGGCGAATTCCACAAGTGCACCGAACGGATGGCCCCGGGCCATCCTCCGCACGCGCCCACCGTGACGTCAGATGGCCAGTGGCCGTCCGACGCATGGAAGTGGTTAAATCGACTACATACTTACATCAACAGACAGTGTGGGTAGATTCCAAGGGATATTACATCTACCCAGAGGCATCTCTGACCACTCCCCTGTACTTGCTGAATATGCCGTACAGAATCCAACACACGGTTGCATATACCCGATACACCCTGGCTATTTACAAAACCCCAAGATCTGAAAGGGGTTGCTTACCACCACAAAACATTAATTCACTAAGAATGAGCCATCAGTGTCCTCTCCTCTGACTCTCTGGGAAGTGTACAAACCAGTCCTACGACTACAGGATATGTCCTTAATCTCAGGTCACAAAAAATAAAAGCAGAAGGTAACAGAAGCCCTGGAACTGGAAGTGTAACAACTATAATCACTGCATGCTCAAGATCCCTCTGACACTTACACACATAGGCTGCGCATGAAGCAGCAAGAATACAGCGAGTACTTATGGGTGGAAGCCACAATCAGACTCAAACAGCGGTTTGCCACAGGGTTAGCCACAGGGTTTATGAGGACAAGGCTGGCAAGATTCTCGCCTGGATAGACAAACGAACGCGAGGGAAGAGATGGGTCACAGAACTCCGATCAGACGATGGGAAACTTACATCAGACCCACAAGAAATAGTAGACACCTTAGAAGTGCACTATGAACGGGTTTATACACCCGCAACCAACTCGGACTTGCAAGATGTGGCAGCGTTCCTACAGGATATACCCTTATCCACACTCACACAGGAAGATACCCAAATACTAGAAGCAGACCTAACCACAGACGAACTAACACTCGCTATGGGAAAAATACAGTCAGGTAAAGCCCCGGGTCCTAACGGCATACCCATCAAACTTTACAAGTGGGCGGCTGATAAACTAGCCCCACACCTGTTAAAGATGTACGAAGCCAGCCTGAAAAATGGAGAACTCCCCAAAGACCAACGCATAGCCAAGATAGTAGCGATCCATAAACCGGGTAAACCCCCCTCCGAGGGAGCCTCCTACTGCACCATCTCTTTAATTAATGCAGAGGCCAAAATATTGGCCACAGCACTGGCCAAAACATTAACTCCCGAACTCTCACAACTGGTTCACCTGGACCCATCTGGATTTAGGCCAGGGAGAAATAGAAGAATTACATCTCAGAAAACCACACAGTGTTGTAAGCCTCAGACAAACTATACAAGAAGAGGCCCTAATACTATCTCTTGACGCGAGGATGGCCTTCGACTCTGTTGAATGGCCATTCCTTTTTGCGGTTCTCCGGCGTCTAGGGTTTAGACCTAAATTCTGTTCATGGGTCTGACTGCTATACACTAAACCATTAGCTCATGTAGTGTCCAACGGACATATCTCCCAGGAATTTTTCCTGGGTTGTGGGACAAGACAGGGCTGCCCCTGCACTCACTCCTCTTTGCCTTGGTTCTAGAGCCGCTGGCAGCCTGGATAAGGACAGACCCAAACATCCATGGGCTCCGATGGACGGAGGGCTGGGAAGACCCATATCCCTTTATGCGTATGACCTTCTCATATACATGGCATCCCCACGACGCTCCATGCATAGACTCCTAAACATAGGCAAAGTTTATGGGACGGTGTCAGGATACACCATCAATTGGGGAAAATTGGTGCTGTACACTCTACAAGGGCCCTCCCCAGCATTACCACAGGGTTGTGCTGTCAGGATAGTCACAGATGGTTTCAAATACCTAGGTATTCATCTCACACCCGATCCTGAGGATTTCATAGCCAAAAACCTTCAGGAGCCGCTGCAGAGACTACGGTGAGACGCCAAACACTGGCAATCCTTGCCCCTCACTCTACTGGGCAGACCAGCACATTTTAAAATGATGGTGCTTCCCAGATTTCTATATGCCCTCCACAATACCCCTTTTAGTGGTCCCCCCTCATACTTTACAGCAATAGACTCAGAAGTGAATAACCCCCTTTGGGATGGCAAGTCAGCTAGAAGAGCAGCAGCAAAGCTAGTTAGGAGCTGGTATGATGGCCGCATTGCACTCCCCCACATCCAAACATATTACTGGGCCTCTCAACTAACAGTAATTAACCAATGGCTTCATTAGGCCCACAATGACCCTGCATATCGACTAGACAGACACACTCTAGGGGTGAGAGAAATCAATCGAGCACTGTATAATAAAAAACAAAAATCAAACCTTATAGGACCGACTGCACATACCTTTCCATACGTGGCATATGGTAACACGACACCTGGGTTGGAACGATAAACTAATGCAACACACCCGCTATGGGACACGAACAAACTAGGCAGCCTGGGTAAGAGTAAAGGGTTTAGACAATGGGACACAATAAGGATCTCAGGATTGGGTGACCTCTGCAAAAATGGAAAAATCCCTACCTTTGCCCAGTTACAAACCCAATACGAAATGGCACCCACTGAGCTGTTTCGATACTTGCAGGTTAGACATGCGTTAGAAGTGGCCATCCTGCCAGACACAATCCTTCCAGAGTCTTCCCCACTGGAAGATAGACTCCTCACAGAATACATAGACAAACAGGCAATATCACTCACGTACCGAAAAATTCTTAATATTCAATTTGATCCTGCGCAATTGTTACGGGGAAAATTGCAAACTGATGTGGGCAAATTGGACTAAACCGACTGGCAGGAGGCACTAGAATCCCCGAGAGTGGTGGCAGTATCGTCCAAGTTACATCTTATACATCTCAAAGGGCTCCACAGGACCTATTTTACAAGAGTAACATTAAGGTAGATTGGAAAGTCCAACGATCAATTCTGCTTGCGACAGTGTGGTGACATAGGCACTTTTTACCACACACTATGGGAATGCTCTGTGGTTAAACTATGCTGGGCAGCAGTGATGGGCACAATCACACAGGGTAGCCAAAGCATGTTACCGCCTGAGCCTAAATGTTGTCTATTAAACATCTGGGAGCTGACGGACCTGAATCACACCGCCCAAGCCTGGACAACCCTGGGTATGTCAATAGCTAAAAGAAATATTGCGAGGCAATGGGGGGGCTGGTACGGAATCACTCCTCCAGGACTGGTGTAAGGATATGGATATGGCCATGGTGGCTGAAAGGGCAACATATGTCCCCAGAGGAGTCCCCCAAAAATGGGAACTAATGTGGGGCAAATGGAATGCATTTAGGGGAGGTATCTGCACTCTCCCAACCATAGATCCTTCTTTAGACTAGGAGGACTAATAGTAATATATCTGGTCATTGATAAGCCTATACTGTACATCAGAAATGTTATAAAACTGTGTACTCACTGTCTTATGATCAACACTACTGTCTCATGGAAATGTATTTCTGTACATGTTGTGATTGCAAGACGTACCCTCAATAAAAATGGTTTAAAACATATACTTATTTTAAAGTTGAGATGGATGCGGCTCGCCGCAAATTTACTGGAAGAGTATTCCACAGCTTGGCTGTTACAGTTGTGAAAGATCTTCCTCCTTGTCTTGTTCTCACAAATTTTGGGACATGGAGAAGAAGCAGATGCTTTGATCTAAGCGCTCTGCATTGTTGAAATGGGCACAATCTTTTTTTGCAGAGAAAAGCTGTAAAAGCTTTTGTTAGATCATTGAACTTGATTCGATTTATCACCTGAAGCCAGTGAAGTTGCTTCAGATGAGGGGATATGGCCTGCCTGTATGGGACTCTTCAGATCAACCTGGCAGCTGAATTGTGCACAATTTTCAGTCTGTGAGTTAAAACAGCAGGGAGTCCCTGGTATAGACTATTGTGTAGCCCAACCGGGAGGTAATCAAAGTGTGGACTCCAGTTTTGTGTGCTTTTTTCGGTGGGGAAATGCAACATCTTACTAAGAGATTTCAATTTGGCAAAACAGACAGAAGAAACCTGTTTGATTTATGAGGACAAAGTGAGCCTCAAGTCAAACATGACTCCCAAATCTCTTGCATTCTGCACAGGGAACGACGGAGATTCAAGTTCCTCTGGCCACCATACGTTAGAAGAAGAAGGAGAGCATGTACCAAAGGAAAGAACCTCAGTTTTTTCAGAGTTCAACTTTAGAGACCTATCGTTCATCCTTCCTGAAACTCCTTTAAGACATTCTTTAAACGTGGTCAAAGCAGAATCTGCATTTTCCTGAAAAGAGAATAGTAGCTGTGTATCATCAGCAAAGGACACCACTTGTGCACCAAAAGCCTCAATCAACTAAGTCAGGGGGCTAAGTGAAGGTTGAAAAATGTAGGACTCGAAGCAGATCCCTGTGGCACTCCACATAGTATGGGCCTTGGGGTGGAGGAAACTGGCTGGAGAAAAATTCCCTGAGCTCTCTCCTCTAAAAAGGACCTTAACCAAGAGAGAACTTTCCCCTGTATACCTGCAATTTTAAATCTCTTTAAGAGGGTAACATGAGAGACTGTGTCGAACACTGCTGATGGGTCTAAATGGACCCCATCGCTGCCCTTCTAACATCAAGATTTTATTTAATAAAGACTGTGACTTCCAGTAGAGCAGTCTCAGTGATCACCCCTTGTCTGAAAGCAAATGGGGGTGCCATGGGCCAACTTTAGGGGTGAGTCTCATGTAGTAACATGGAAGGTTTGGGCCTGTTAAATGGGCGCACTTGCCAAGTTGAAATGGCAGGTTGAAACTGCTCTCACAGACAATGCAGTGGCAGGTCTGAGACATGTTTGCAGGTCGACTTATGTGGGTGAACAGCCTTTACGACGCGGCTGTTACACCGCTGTGCCGTTACAACGCGGTCTTTCAACGCAAGTCGTTACCACGACTTGCGCTGGAGGGCGCTGCAGGACAAGGAATTATTTAATTTACTATCCAACACCTTCCCTACTGTACGTAGGCTGGTGTCCGCACCACCTCCAACGCAAGTCATGGTAACGACTTGCGTTGAAAAAACCGCATTGTAACAGCACGCGATGTAAATGTACGCGTTGTAAAGCCGTACATCCCTTATGTGGGCGGCATAATCAGTGCTGCAGGCCCACTAGTAGCATTTGATTTCCAGATTCTGGGCACACCTGGGAACTTACTAGTAAATAAAATATGCCAACCATGGATAAACCAATCACCAATACAATTTACACAGAGAGCACTTGCACTTTTGCACTGGTCAGTAGAGGTATTGTGCCCTGAGTCCTAAAACTAGCAAAAACAAAATGCAACACACAGTCAATAACAGGAGGTAAGAAGCAAAATGACAAGGAAAATCATGCCAAAAGATGCCAGGTCTAACAGACGCAAAACCCTTTCTCCTAAAAAGCAGTAGACTGGGTTTTGCATCACCATTTCAGTACATAACCTCAATACTTCCAGTACATAATCTCAGCTAGACATCATCCACATGCCCATGCACTAAGGATCAAAGTAGTGTGCATGTAGCTGACAGCCTGCTTGTGTGCCAGCACTGGGGAGAGAGCAAGACAGTGCCATCTCCCTGTAGCTATAGCACTTTGCTGCTCTCTCTCTCAAGCAATGCAGTGACTTTGATTGCTGCGCTGTGTTGCTATACATTTTGTAAATATATTTCACAGTGTATAGAACTCGTGTTATTTACCTGCACATCAATTGTTTCTCCTGTTGTAGTGAAATTTCTAATTTTTACAAATTCAACTCATTTATACAACACATAAAATAAATGCAAATACGAAGTAGGTAATCCTATTTAAACATTGTAAGTACACAAATGAAGAAACAATGTACTGACTACTGATGTCATAATAAATGTGGACATTACACGTTAGGGTTAAACTTAAGAGGCCTGTTTTCACATTAAATTTGTGTCTTGCACAATATGTTTTTCTCTTCCACTGCAGATGCTGTAACTTTCCAGAGGTTTTTGGTTAGCTAGTGAATAGGCAATTGTTATTTATCAGACAACTGATAGTAAGGTTCTCATTGGGAGGAGAGGAGATGGCAGGAAATGGGACTCATGGGAAGAACTGTCTGAATCACAAGATGTGCTCACTGTAACATTTCAAGGACTCAATTCTGTACTTCATTGTGAAGTTATTAGAAACTACGGAGTTTACTTGCTCCAAGAGTTTGCTTGGAATTGATTGGTTGTTGGGTATGGGGAATGCAATTTTTGATACAAATAATGCTTTGGCAGAATTATATTAGTGTGTGTTCCTTAGTTTTAGAGCAGCGCAGGACTGGATTGAAGAGACCCACCTGGGCCCTCAATTTTTAACCCAGAAAGTAGATCCACCTGCTGATTTATATCTGTTAATACTTTCCAACTTTGCAAATTTTCCATAAGTGTGGAGACTTTATGTCTATCCATTTTTATTATTTCACCAGTTCCCTTTTTTTTGGGTTTCTGAAACTCACACCTGTAGTGTCTTGTGAGTTAGATATGACGGGAACCTTTCGGTTCCTAGCAGACTCTGTAGTGACGTAAGTGTGTGGATTAATGATGTAGAATGTTCCATTGTCAGTTACACGCTGAGGAATAAAGACATGTAAGACCACATTCCATGTGTGGCATGATCATTTACAAGTACCTGGGCTGGGGTGGGATGCTTCAACTGGCGACAAGATAGGGGATTGCATTAACCCTGAGACCCGCAGAGCGGCGAGTACTCTCGACGAGAGTTTGCTGTCGTCCAGCACTGCTTGTGCATGCCACGTGTGCCTCAGTCAAAGTGAGAATCGACTTTTGATGTATATGGAGTCAGAACACCACTCCAGCCAGTGCTAGGTCGGTGAAGAAAATGAAGCCCTAACAGAGTATGTGTTTGTCGTCGACTAGAAATTTGCTGATAAAGTCGAGACACGAGGTACTGCCCCACAACATGACACAGAGCCATCACTCATACAGTGGGGCAAAGCTAACCACATACAGGTACAGAGAAGTGCTAGAGGCTGTGCTAGGTGAGTGCAAGAAAGTCATAAAAAAACAGAGACAATTCTAACATCAAGAAATGCTAAAGGCAGTGATGACCAGGTTCAGAGAGTGCAGTGAGCGGCGACAGCCAAGTGAATGCTGTGAGCAGAAGCAGATGAACGCAATGACATGATACAAGCAGAGAAACATAAGAAGCAGTGACACCCAAACATAAATTGAATACATTCATGCTTACCAGAACTTGAGTAAAGAGAATCATCATACCACAGCTTTTGTGAAAACAGAGTCGGTGGCCGAAGCAAGCACCACCGAAGTTCTTGGGTGCATTCTGCACAACTCTAATGTCTTTCAGAATTTGAACGGCTCCAAAGGAGCCGCATATGTTCAGATTAGCCTTAACAATTATCAAGTCAGCTCATTGCAAGGACTTACTGATGGTATGAATGGTGTAAGTTCAGGTAAATAGAACATACTGTCATCAGTAAGGGTCATGACTGATTTTAATGCCTGTGTTTTCTCAAAACCACTGCCTCCCTTCGATACCTCCAAAAAGCAGAATATTGGAGAAAGATGGACTGCCTGGATCAAAACTTTCACTGATTTCATGATAAGCTGGAAAAAGGAAATGACAAAAAGATCATTAACTATCTAAATCATTTGGCGGGTGACTGTAAAAGAAGTGAATACTGCAGAGTGATGAAGTGGTGCACCGTCAAATCAAAGAAACATTAAACATCAAGTTCAATCCAATGCTGAATATCGACTATGAAAGGTACATTTTCAGTCAGGAAAGGCAGAGAGCTGGATGAGTGTATAGAACAACTTTGTTCTTAAAGCACTGCAAGTTCAATGAGTTTAACAATGAAGAGGCTATGCGTCTCAGAGCAATAGATCGCTGCCTCTCTGATTCCTTCAGAGGACAAATGCTAAAAGAGACACTCAGTTTTGAGTGAGTAATCATGGCTGCCAAAGTAGAGGAGAGAACTGAAAGACAGGAAGCTAACATGGAGGCTGTAACAGCCCAGAATGAATCAGCACTGAGTGTGAAAAGTAAGTCAACACACAAGGCAGAAAACCATAAAGCAATGTCTCCAAAGAAAAATAAGTTGTGTTTCTGATGTGGATATCCCTTTCCACATGAAGGTAGATGTCCCACCATTGGACAGGTATGAAAATGCTGCAGTAAATAGAACCATTTTGTAATGTTCTGCAAAGTGAGGGAAATATCAAGTGCATCCCTTTGAGAAAACAAAATAGATGCCATAAAGTTCCACATGCAATGCTCTACGAATGCCCACAAGGCCAAGCAGCAACATCAGTTAAGGCAAGTAGAAAACAGAATGATGTTGATTGTTGTCAAATTATTCATCTAATCTAAAAGTTTATCACTTTAATTGTCGAGTGATAGTGAGGAAGGCGGGGCGTTGCGATGTCTGTGTTGACTGCCGGTTGACATGCACATGTAAAGTTAGCCTCTTGCAAGGAAGGATGCCGGTCAAAACTAGGCTGACAAGTGAAAGTGAAAAATGAGTTTGACACTGTCCCAAGAACACACTGAAAGTAAATGGGTGCTCCACACCATTTATCATAGACAGTGACTCGTTGATAAACATTATGCTGGTGGAGAAAAATAATTAACTTTCTCCAGTGTCCTGTTTAACTCTGTCAAAAACCAAAGTGTATATGTGGGCTGCTTCAACACCACTGCAAAGTCAAGGTTCATTCATAGCCACTGTGAAGCATAAAAATACGAAAGTACAAGCGCCAATTTATGTCTTGTCAGAGAATTAATAAAGCGCATGTTTACTCCGTTTCAGTACTGCTGCTGACATGGGGCTGATTTCTGTAAACTACAATGTCAATGCCTATCATGATGTTGTAAATCAGTTTTCGTTGTTGTTTCATGGATTAGGAAGGCTTAAGACCATGAAAGTGCAACTTCACGTTAACGAGGACATTTGTTCTGTTGCTCAACAACATCATTAAATTGTATTCCAGTTACAAGAGGCTGATGAGAAAGAGCTTGATGCCTTATTAAAGCATGACATCATTGAGTGATCCACTGGTCCTCAGCCATGGGTATTACTCATGGTGGTAGTGCTGAAAAAGGATAGTGGAGGAGCTGTAGGCATTGCGTTGATATTCGCCAAGCAAACAAGGCTATTGAAAGAGAATGACAAACCGGTCTGCACATTGCTGACAAGATTAAACAGCTGAATGGAACTAAAGTCTTTGCCCGCCTTGATTTAAACAAAGGGTATCACCATCTCAAAATGGAAAAAAATGCAGGTACATTACTACATTTTTGAGACATGCTGGTTTGTTTTGCTATAAAAGGCTACGTTTCGGAGTGTCATCAGCTGCTCTACTTTTTCAGGATATCATTCTTCGTACAATATAGCCAGTCACGAATGCTTTCAATTACAATGATGACCTTCTAGTTTTTGAGGCCACACAAAAGGAACATGATAAAGCTATGACACAAATGTGTTGTATACTTGCTGATGCAGGCCTCACTTTAAATGTGCCAAAATGTGAGTTTCATCAAACCAAACACAAGGTCTTTGGCCATGTCTTTTTGAATGGGGTAATGACTCCAGGCCCAAACAAAGTGCAAACCTTGTCATCCACTTCTCCTCCACAGGATACAACTATGCTGAGCTCCTTCCTTGGTATGGGTAGTTGCTGTTCAAGGTAAATATGTGACTTTGCCACAGTAAGTGCCCCATTGAGAGACTTCGTGAAACAAAATGTTCCATTTAAATGGTAAAGTGAATGTAAACAAAGCTGCAAGAAAAGCAAGCCTGCAATTTAGAACACACCTGAAGTGCCATACTTTGATCCAAAATTGCAGACGGAGGTAGTTGTCGATGTGAGACCAGTGAGGTTAGATGCCATCTTTGCCCAGCACACTGGATATCCTAATGCCCCTAGACACATTGTGGATTATGCGAGCTAACGTTTTTCAACAACAGAACGTGCTTATTCACAACACGAAAAAGAAATCCAAGCTGTAGTGTGGGCATGTGAACATTTTTGTATGTTCCTGTATCGAAACAGTTCATAGTTTTCACTGGCCTCCCATCATTGCTCATCATTTTCAGCAGCCCTAAAGCCAAGATGCCCCCTAGCATTGAGAGGTGGTGGTTGCAATTGTAGGATTATGATTATACGATTGTGCTTCATCCATGAAAAGATTAAACCCTGTTGACTACTTTCCTGTGTGCCAATTCAGTATCATGAAACTACTTCTAAAGCAGCTGAAGCCTATGCTAAATTCACTGTGAAGTCCAGTACCTCTGCTGCATTATGGGTAGAACAAATCATTGCTAGTACAAGTACTGACAGGGATTTGCGAATACTCAAAGACATTATTACACACCAAATGTGGCAACCACATACTTGACCTCTTCACAATGACCTAGAATACCAGTGATTCAAAAATGTGGAAAAAGATCTTTCAGTTACTCCAGAAGGCATAATCTTACAAGGGTGAAGAATCGTCATACCCGAAAGCCTGAGACAACAAGTTTTTGAACTGGCCCATGAGGGATACTGTGGGGTTGCTACGGAACAAGCTCTCCTGGACCTAGTGTGGTTCTGTCATCTTGATAAAAGAGTTGAAAAAAAGTTAAAGGCTTGCCATTTTTGTAACTGTTTGTCACCTAAGGCAACCCCAAATTTAAACATTTCTGATCTCTCAAAGCATGCACGGGAAAAGATTGCAAATGTTTCTTCGGATCCCTTGACAATGGACATCATCTACTAGTAATTGTTGACAAATATCCACATGTTTCTCTGGTGGCAGGGTCACTGAGAGACTAAAAAGTATTTTTGCAACTTGGGTTGTTCCGTCAACTTTGATATCTGACAATGGTCTGCCTTTCAATAGTCGGGTATTTAAAAACTTTCTAACTCATTTAAATATCCAGCATTAGAAAAGCACACCTCTCTGTCCACAGGTGAATGGTGTGGTCGAGAGATTTATGAATTCTCTCAAGAAGACAGTTCATCATGCTGTGCTGGAATAGCTTGAACTCAAATCAGATTTTCAATGTACGCTTCGTGCCTACAGGTCAATTTAGCATTCTACCACAGGTGAAAGCCTGCCACCTTAATATTTGGGAGAGCTATAGGTATCAAAGTGCCACAATGGACCAATGAGAGATCTATTGATATTGATCAACTTTGCCGTGCTGACTCTTCTCACAAATGTCACATGAAGATCTATGCGGGCAGACACCGCTGTGCATGGAACACTGTGTTCAACAGACAAGATCAAGCGTATTTAAGGCAGAAACAGAAACACAAGTCTGATGCTCCTTATGATGCTGACCCTCTGAGGGTTGTGAGAAGTAAAGGCTATATAATGACTGCTCACCACCCTGGAAAGTCCAGTACATGAGATTCTTCACATTTCGAGCACCTGCCTCGATCTTTGCCAACTCCCGATGTTAGAAGTGAGACTTATCCACCTGAGAGTCCAGAGAGCCCAATTACTATACCAATGTCTCTGTCACCAATGCCAGTCATGGGCCCTTCTCCGGTATCTCCTCAGACTCACATGACCAGATCTGGGTGATTGATTTGAGCACCAAAAGACTTACTGAAGAGTTGTAATGAATAAAATTATTATTACTTTTTATTTAACAAAGGGAGAGATGTAGTGTCTTGTGAGTTACAGATGACTGGACCTTTTTGGTTCCTGACGGACTCTGTAGAACAGTGCAATACATGTGTGGTTGTGGACCATAGAATTCATGATGCAAAATGTTCAGTTCATGGTTTACACGCTGAGGGATAAAGATGTGTGATGCTAAGTTCCGTCTGTGGTGTAATCATTTACAAATACCTAGACTGGGTTAGGACTCTACAACATCTTACCTTACTAAAAGAAAAAACTGCCCTCTTATGCCTAAACCCCTATTAATTTCGGTTATGGATTTCCTTTAGGGAACACACTTGCTGTATGTTCTCCATTTTATTTGTAATGCATCAAATGTGACATTTTTATTTCGTTTTGAAATTCCGACTAATGGATTATTTAAACTTTTAATGATGATGAATAAATATTAAAATGTATTCAATTAATATATCTATTTGAATTAATTTGTTAATAAAACCCCTTAACTGACACCACCTCTCTTTACTGATTCTTGTGAAGCCCCAGTTGGACGGCCCTACTCATGGTGCTTGATGTAAATGATTGCTCCTTCTCAACTCTCCTTGTTGACGAACAAACGTCTGTACAACCAGTGGCAGGGGTTATTTAATGATTATACCCCACAACTAAGATACAAGAATCCCCGCTTTGGCACTACCATATAAGTTATATTTTGAAGAAAATTTACAACTTTTTGCTACAAAAATGAAATACTATAGTAGGTTGTAAGACCCTCTTCTTTGTGAAACCTCCTTTTCAACCTATTGACTTTTGGAGGTTGTATGTCAAAATATTGAGTTTTTTTTAATCAACCTGCCAACATATTAAATCCGGAATATCAGGTGCCACTCTATATTCATGGTAATTATATATAAATAGGATGCACGTATGTAGTTAACAATAATAAATCCACTTTGACGATATAGCAGTAGTCAATATTCAGGACTAAATGTTTTTGTACTTCAATATAAAAAATGCAGTATGGCAGAGCATGCTTTTGCAAATTTGTATTGAATAATGTTTTGTAAAATTCAGCTTCTTGGCCCATCATTTGAGATCATTTGTTAAGGTAAATGCCTAATCAGTTCTCCAAGTGCTGAGTGGGTTTGGTTCATCTTCGGGTTGACACTCAAGACACCTAATGTGACTCAGTGGGCTCAACCTACCTGGGGAGGCAGCACTTCTAAGTGCATTTGTCAGTGGAATCTGTGTGGTGTGTTTAAAATGACCTCATTCCTTACTTGATTAGTTCTGTTTCCAGGAATTTGCGTAAGGTTAAAAACAAAGAGATGTAGATGAGGGACATGCTCTGCCGGCTTTAGCAATGGTTGCACTCTCTGTGACAGTGTTTGTTGGTGCCCTCCCAATGAACACATCTACCACTCATTTCCTCTCTACCACCATTTAACATTGCTCCTCAAGTCTTATAGCCAGTCTCTATCAGGCTGATTTAATGTTATAGTGCCACTCATACCAGTTTAGGGTGTCAGAGCACTTTAAATCACACACACATTGGCGGAGAGACAATCATACGTGTGTACACCAGTATAGAAAATGGTACATAAGACACAGGACTACAAGGTGTAGGAGTCACATGTCATCTATACTGGTAGGCAGTATAGTTTAGGAGTCCTTGGTCTGGAAAAGCACAAACTCAGAATTTAAAACATAACATCATTGTAAGGGGTTTTCTTTAATAATAAATATTGATTTATTCTACCCAAATAAACCCTTTTTGCAAGTTTAGGATAATGAAAGACAGGGCAAAAAGACCTATAGCGCTAATACGTATCTTGTAGTTCGCACGCAGCTCTTTGATGACAGTTAACAGCTCACTATGCTATATAAGGATTTTAACTTATAAACAGCAAGTACAACGGGATCCCTGGGACACAAGCAGTAACCCACTGACATGTTTACATTATATGTACTTTGGGATCTGCATGGTACACATTCTTTGCAACAGGCACATTAACCCATGCACTACCTTAGGTTGAGTTCAAACTTCCACTAGACAAACTACGATCTCTCTTAAGCGGGAACATTAATCTCTGGAGTGATCTTGACGTTTTTATTGATGGGTGAAAAATTGCTTGAAGCAAGGAAAGCAGCAGCAGGTGCTTTAAAAAGGAAAATATACTTGCAAACAGTGCGTCCCACCCCAAGTCTTCGCCTGGTGTGGTAGCACTGATTGCACTGCCCTAGAGCTGGCAGTAGGGACATGTCAATGATCTCTTATATCTCCAACTGTTGCTACATGTTTCAGCCACCTTAGCCCAACTGGGACTCATGGCTTTGCTCAGGACCTCTCTAACCAATTCCCTATTCTCCTAAAGTAAGGGTATACTATCCTGTGTTTAGTGTATCTGTGATCACTATTTGTGACGTGAAAGTGAGATTTTGAAGGAATATTCACTCAATCAAGTTATTCATTTTCACTCCCCTGCGTGCACTGGCTGGGTACCCCAAAACAGGTCTTGTTAAGGCCCAGAGAGCAAAAATAGAAGCCGTTGGACCCTTGTAATCTAACATTTGTCAAGGGTGCCAGCCCAGTTGGATGATCTAATGTTACCTTCATGCCCTGCATATTCACATGCATCCATACATCTCTTTTTGTTTTTAACCTTATCCAAATTCCTGGAAACTGAATAAATCAAGTAAGGTACTTGAGGTCATTTTAAACACCCCACATAGATCTCACTGACAATTTCACTTAGAAGCGCTCCCTCCCTAGGGAAGTTGACCCTGCTCAGTCACACTAGGTCTCTTCCCTAAGATGAAGCATGCCACTGGTGAATGCTCTATTACTTACCAGTAATCTTCATTACCCCGGGTCCCATTACCTTGTCCTATTCAGTTACAAAGTGGAGATAACCATCTCTCGACAGAAAAAAAGACAAAAGGAATGCTGGGACTTTAATATTGCCACTCCCACCGGGTGTACATAAGCAGTACTTACCCAGCATCCCGCCTGTACAACCAAGCCCCCAGAGGAAGGCCGGCCGCCCAGGATGGAGGGAGGGTTGTATGAATGGGACGAGGAGAACGGGACCCGGAGTAATGAAGATTACCGGTAAGTAATAGAGCATTAACCCCAGGTCCCTTATGTCCTCATCCCATTCCGTTACAAAGTGGAGAATACCAAAGCAGAAAACCGGCCTTCCGAACCCACAAGCGACCCAGGAAACCACACTAAACGCAGCAACCCAAGGAAGCACAGAAAAGGGGGGAACTGCAGGGAGCAACCAGCCAGCAACCCCGTACAGGACCTCAGGTACACAAACAAGGACCAGAAACCTTAAGAAAAAACAGTAGGTTTGCTCAGGACCTCTCTAACCAATTCCCAATTCGCCTAAAAAAGGGTATACTATCCTGTGCTTAGTGTATCTGTGATCACTATTTGTGACGTGAAAGTGAGGTTTTGAAGGAATATTCACTCAATCAAGTTATTAGTTTTCATTCCCCTGGGTGACTGGCTCGGTACCTCAAAACAGAAAAATTTAGGCCGGTAGACCCTTGTAATCTAACATTTGTCAAGGGTGCCAGCCCGGTTGGATGATCTAATGTTACCTTTCCAGCGATTGAACTTGACTCAATAAGACTCGCTTTTGCATCTCAAGAAACTCTCTTTTGATTAACAAAGACTCAGTAAACCTCGAAATGCTTTTCTCTTTTTACAAACACAATGTATTGCATCAGTTTGCACGGATCTTTCGTCCACATCTTTTACCCTCTTTTACTGTTTTAACTTTTTTTGTAAAACTTTTGATTATGTATCTACTCCAATGTTTTTTGAAAGAGTCATTGCAAATATTTTTATTAATCACGCAATAAAGTTTATTATTATTATTATTATTATTACTAATGTTACCTTCATGCCTTACATATTCACATGCATCCATTCATCTCTTTTTGGTTTTAACTTTATCCAAATTCCTGGAAACGGAATAAATCAAGTAAGGTACTTGAGGTCATTTTAAACACCCCACATAGATCCCACTGACAATTTCACCTAGAAGCCAGAGCCACAACAAGGAGGCTGCCAACCAAAAAACCGGAGACAGAGCAACCATTCCAAAATCCACCGGATAAGGAGGACCAGCCCAGAACCACCAGGAAGGCACACAGGACCCGGCAGCCTCACAGACACCGAGCAACCCCGACCAAACCGGAGAAGGCTCAAAAAAGAAGCCAAGGCTGGACAATAGTGTGCAGACACACGCACAGAGAACAACAAGGATGGAGGGAAGCACAGACCAGACACAGGGCCACCGCACCAAACCAAATGAACCAACCCCCGGAGAGACCAGAGGACGAACCTAACCACGCAGAGGAAGCACAGGCCCCAGGAAAGGAAGGACAGCACCACCAGGACCAACAAAGACCACCACAGCCCAGAGGGAGGAGCCATAGTGAGAGGCCAGGTACCGACCAGGAGCCAGATCCCAACCAAACAGAAAAGGATTGGAAAGGAACCAAAGACCAGCAACCCCAGGAGGCCAAAAGCACTCACAGGGAGGGAGGCCGATAATGAACCAGTGCACAGCAACAGGGGCAGAGGAGGCCAAGCCACAGACCAAAGCCCAGAGATGACCCCAGAAGAGACCCCACAGACAGCTGACCAAACAACCGAGGCCAGCAAACACCGGGAATCAACAACTCGGAACCGAACCGGCACAGCAAGGACTGGGGGCAGAGCAAAAGGCCACAACCCCATCCCGAAAGGGAAGGAAAAAACAAGACAGGGCACAAGCCCAGGCCAACTCGGAAATGCCCGGCAGACCCCAAACCAGGATCCAACCAGGCCCAAACCCATCAAAGCCCAGAGGGCAGACAAGAACAGGAGCCAACAGGGCAGAGGACCAGAGAGGACCTAAGCTAGGGCAGAAGCGAAAGGACCGCACAGGCACCCAACACCCATGCCCAGCAAGCACCAAGGGCAGGAGCAGAGGAAAGGCCCCAGGCAGCACAATACCTCGACCAGAACCCACCAGGCCAGACCCCAGCCAACGCCGGAAAGGAGACAAGAAAACGGCCAGATCCAGGGCAACAAGCAAAAGGCAACCAGGAAGCCAGGACAAAAGCCAAGCAACCTGCCAATACAGGAGGACCCAGCAGGGCCAACCAGCCCCAGAAGGATCCCACACAGTGCCCAGGCCGAAGCCAAGGACAGGGAGGCTGACCGAGACCACCAGCACACCACCGCTGGACCACACAGGGGTCCAGAAGAGGAAACGACACCGGAAACCGTCAAAGCGGAAACCGGAGGCAGCAGAGAAGGCAGAGGGCCAGGCAGCAGCAGACCCCAGACAACCAACCCTACAGAGGCAAAATAAACACCACCAACTGCCCCCCAACCAGAGAGTGGGGGGCAGCCACTGGAAGCAGAACCTGGGGAGCAAGGCAAGGCAAGAGCGAACCAGGACACCGGAACCCGCAAAGAACCGGGAAAGCCCTCCAGAGCCTGCAGAGAAGCCACAGCAAAGCCAGCAAAACAAGGAGGCACAGCCAGAGGCCATGCCAAACCACCAGGAAACCAGCAGACCAGGAGCAACAGGAGGTAACCCCGGACATACCAACCCAGAAGCCCCCAAACCCCCGGACCCCGCACAGACCCAAACAAGGCAGCTGCAGCCCAGGGAAAACAGGGAAGAGGGCCAAAGAAGAAAAATCCCCGGGCAACAGGGGAACCCGAAGCCCAACAGCACCCAACGGAAACCCCAGGACCAGGCAGAAACAGGGACAACCAACCAGGCCCAGGAAGAGAATCGCTGGCAGAAGCAGGCCCAGAAGGACACAGCAGAACAAAGCCCAAGACCAACTGCACATCAAACCAGGACATCCAAGAAGTGCACAGGCAAGGGCACAGGACTATAAAAGGCAACCAACAGGCGCCGAAACCGCAGGAGCCGGAAAGCCCCAGCGGACCCCCAGCCAGGCACCCATGACTGGGAACAGACTAGACCAGGACCCCTGATGCAGCGAAAGCACCCAGAGCCCAGACTGACCCCCGACATAGAGAACCGCAGGCAAGAAGAGGGGAAAAACAGGCTTCAACGCCAAGGCCCCGGAAACCGCGAACACAGCCAAGCAGCAACAGAATTGGCAAGAACCCCCAGGGGCCAAACAGGCGAACCACCCCAGGGAACACAACCCGGGGAGGGAAAGCAAGGAAAGGAAGAGCCGGAGCCCAACCACCCCAGCCAAACCTAGGGAAGGGAAGGGCGCAGCTCCGAAAAAAACAAAGCAGGCCACAGCACCACACAGGCACGCAAGCCGTAAAATCCCAGCAGGGATGCAGCGGAAGCAGGGGAACACAAGGGCGACCCCAAGGAAACTCCAGAAACCAGGAACAGCTCAAAGAGAGCACCAGAGCCGGGAGCAACCAGAGACAACAACCACCAGCACGGAAGAGGCCAGAAGCTGGAAAAGCAACAGCCAGCCAGACCCCAGGAAGCAAACTAAGCATACAGGAGGAACCGGGACAACCGGTGGAAGGAGCACAGGACAGCCGCAAAGGTGGCAGCACCAGGGAAATACGCAGCCCAGTAACCGCCAACCCCAGAAACACAGGGAGGCCAGCCTCCAGAATGGGATGATGGCAGCCAAAGAGACCCACATCGGACCAAAAGCAGCTGGCCAGAGCACCACACAGAGCCCCAGGCACGACACCCAGAGGCCCCGAGAGTAACCAGGTGCAGCTCACGGGGAACCAGGAAAGGAAGCGGACACTGCACCCCAGCGCGGACCCAGCCTAACCAAGACCAGACCACAGGACCTGCAGCAGCAACAGCACGAGGAGCAGGACCGCGCGGGAGCAGACGAAAAGAGGGGGGCTGACCCCGGTAGAACCAGAAGCCCCGGAGATGGGCAAGCACCAGAGCGGCGGAGAAGAACAGCCGCCACAGAAGAAAACCTCCCACACACGACAAAGTGTGAGGGGACACGTCCAGGGTCAGGAGGACTACAGGGCCGGTTTTGGTTCTCAGTCCGGCCCTGGAGATGGGCACGGAGGAGCACTGCACCGCGTCCGCACCAGCCCCGCTGAAACACCTCGGGGGCTGCCAATGGAAATCCTCCTCGTGCCTCCAGGAAAACCCTGGCCGAATGAGGACACACAAGTGCAATCGCTTCGGGCACAACCTCCCTTTCCATCACTCCACAGGGCGTGTGTGTGCAAACACGGAGCTGCCAGCTGGAAACGCGGGAACAGAAAGTGAATGAGCAGAACCACATGACATTGAGGCCATTGCAATGTCCAGGAGCCGGACACGGGACACCAAAGGCAGCAGCGTCAGGCACCAGCCCTCAAATCCAACGCCCGAATTGGGAAGAAATATCCAGGGAATGGTGAAGAATAGCAGCAGAGGCACAGAAAGGCAAACCACGGACACAGCACACTTTCGCCAGCAGCCTCACAAAGCAACAGCACATATTGCATGATGGACTGGCGGAAAAAGAAAAACCGGCAAGCGGCACTCACCCGGATTGGGAGCCAACCCCAGGAACAAGGCCCTCACCCCAATCACCCACACTCCAGGAGACTGGTCCGGAACACTCCAAGCGTGGCACATCCCACCCGGCCAGGCTCTGGAAGACGAGCTCGCGACCCGGAAGAAACTGGGAGACCAAGCCCCAGCCACAAAGGGCCGGGAGGTCAGGAGGGAAACCGGCTCCAACAGTGGCTGACTCCCAGCAAGCCCAGCAGGCCAGGATACAGCCTGGGAAACCCTGCGCCCGCTCAGCCAGGCAGCCGGGCGGCGGGAGGAAAGAAGCACTGCCACTCCAGGCCAGCAGGAGCAGCACCAGCACATACCACATCTATCCTGTCGACAGACAGAAGAAAAGAACAGGCGGGATGCTGGGTAAGTACTGCTTATGTACTCCCTGTGGGAGGGACAGTATTAGGGTCCCAGCATTCGTCTCGTCTTTGTTTCTGTCGAGAGATGGTTATCTCCGCTTTGTAACTGAATGGGAATAGGACATAAGGGACCTGGGGGTAATTCTAGTGGGTGAGAGTCTCTTACAAATCTCTTAGGGACTCCTGGTTAAGAAAGTCATTTTTGGGACTCCCTCCTTTTTGGGTCGAGGACCATAAGGGTGTGCCTGCGCAGTCTTCTGTGAGAGATGAAATGTTTTCTAGTATGGGGGCTTGAACCTGCCTCTCTTTTCCATTGGCTTGCTTCCTAAACGGAGACCAGCCATTGGAGGAGAGGGGCATCACTCCGTTCAAGCTCCGTCTCTTTCGGATTTGGGGGGGTGTTTTTTGCGTTCTTTCGCCCTGTGATGTCATCCGTAACTCAGAACGCCAAAAACACGCACCCGATTCCGACATTTTCAGAGCTTTGCGGCCGCCATTTTGCTGCTCGGTAAAACCAGGAAAGCAGCGTCTGACGAGGACATGAGGTAACTATCCCTTGTTATTTGTGTAGTCTTTCTTCAAGATTGGTGGTTCTCTCATTGGTGAGCTGGTGGTAGGCTGTTTACGCGTCCTAACAGTGATGTCGCCAAGCTTAGGGTTGGGTTGTAGGATGGCCTTTTGTTACGTGAGAGCCTGACCGGGCTAATGGGCGAGTTTCCGTGGCGGTGCTCGACAGGCAGCAAAGGCAATGGAGGCTTGCAGAATCGGCGACCTGTGCAAATACTCAAACGATGGCTGGTAAGTAAGTCCGTTGAGCCAATCATCGTGCAAAGCAGGGCGTTGTAGGTGGGGCAAGCTACTGTGAGGTCACAGGACACCATCGGAGCTGCGCATAGACACGTAGAACTCAGAGCGGAAGACAAGAGAGAAGGAGCAGGTAAGGGTGGGTCGAGTCGGTGCTCACGGGACGCACTCGAGGGGCTAGTGGGTGGGTAGTGTGACGTTACCCATCAGTGAATACCCCCATTGTTCTCTTTTCACCCTGAGCTCATGTCTCCTCCCCACAGCCCGAACTCTCGCTTTATGTGCCCCGCCCCCTTGTTGATCTCTTACCTCCTTTGTCTCATCTTGGTGTTACCTACTCACCCTTGCTGAGTTTTTGCTTCTAGTTCCTCACCTTTCCCCTTTTAGGCCCTCTACCGGTTTGCCTACCAAGGTGGTTCATCTGGGTTGAACGTTGTTGGTGGTATCTTTCTGCGAGTCTCTGGCTTTTTCCGGGACGTGGTTTGAGAGGTATGTTTATCGGGTTGTTGATTTAGTTTAGTTTATCTTAGTTTTCGCAGCTTGTATTTCGAGAGTTAAAGTATTATAATGCAGGACTGTTTTATCCGCGCTTGTTACGTTTTTGAGCAGTGCTGATTCTTATATTGGCAAATAACATGTTTGTTAAGGGGGTTATTTTTAGTAGCAGTGGTTGCTTCGCACTTTTTTAAAATGCGGTTGTAATGATGTTTCGTAGGTTGCTTCTCCTTTTCGTTCTTCTGTCTTTTCTAACCGCACCTAATATACTTCCTGTGCTGTATTTTTATGGTGGTTTTTAATTTGGGTGTTATATGATTAGTATTGAATCTGTTGAGAAAGTTTAGGGTTTGCATTTGTTGGTAGTATTCGCTGTATTTTTGTAGCTGTATGATGCATTTACTAGGTAAGTTGTGTGCTGTTGCGTCTTTCAGGCGTTGCGTTGTTTTGACTTACAATATTTTTTTTTCGGGTTCCTTTTTTTTTTTGAGGGGTTGCACATGTTGTTGTGGTGTTTTTCTTATATTTTTTTGCAGTGAAGACCGCATCCATTTAAAGTCAGGAGCTTTCTCCTGAACGTAATTGGATGGCGATCTTCACTATAGTTAAATGTACACCCGTCCTCAGTCTTTTTTTTGGCAGAACTGGTGTAGAAGTTCTGGGGGCTAGGAGTATTGGCGATCATCTCCCCTGCCAGACTGGCAGTGCCAGTATGTTTCAAGGTGGAACAGCCTGGTATCTTCGTTTTGATGCTTTACATCCAACCCCTGTATTGCAATCCTTGAAGTCAGCCGTATTCGGACGAGCTGCCTTTCCCTTTCGGTTCAGCCGAAGTTTCATATTGAGTGAAAAGAGCCACGGGGAGATTTTCGGGTTCACTTCTTCTTTTGGTTCATATTAATTTCCAAAATAACAGAAATTGTAGAACAATATTGGCGCTAATAGGCAGGCTGTCTCTCTGGAGGTAAGTTTTCTTTAGACAGACTGTGTACCCTTCAGGCCTGTTTCGTAAGCCATGAATGAATGAGTTTAGCAGCTGGTTAATTGTGAGAGATGAAGCAGATACAGGCATACTGACTCCTACATGACTAGGCTCGTTCTTGTGACCAGTCACGCTGTTACAGTTAAGTTGGCTCTTGTGACAGTCATGAGGCTGTTGCAGGCATTCTGGCTCTTGTGACGTTCCTGGTGACTATAGCAACTGGCTACGTCCATTACTCTGTTAGACACAGCCTGGCTGTTGCGACATACCATATCTTTGTAACAGAGTGGCTATCCTATTCTCCGCTGCAAAATTTCAGTGTTGTGCTTGTTCAGGACCGTCTCCCCACATCCCAGTTACCGCCTGTGAAAATTATTTACATAGTTTTTAATTAGTTGTTTATACACAGTTAATAGCTCGAAAGTCAACACAGATGTAAAAAAAAGTCTTTTTTTGGGGGGGGGTAATGCAAAGTGTATGTTAGCTTCACTTCGTAATCTCTCCATGTCCTCCGATGGAAAAGTAGTTTATGACCAGCCCTAAGAGATAACCAACTTCCCTTGCTGGTGAATCTCCCGATGTGATTCCTCCCTCCTGGCTTATTTGAAGTTGCGCTTCCTCTGGGCTCGTCTACAAAGTAGCCGGATGCCAAACCATGAAGGCATGGTTCATTTCCCGGTACAGAGACCCAATTAGTTGTCCCAAAGCCCTTATCTACAGGAGTTACCAAGACCACTACACCCCATTACTGTGGTGCGGTTGCTCGTAGCAGGTGAATCTACAACAACCTTAAACCTCTTCAGTCCTAAGAGGATTTTTACCTTCTTGGTGAACTTTGTCTTATGAAGGCCAAATTCCATCTTATTGCCACTAGATAAGGTTTCTTTAGTTTAGCGCTTTTCCAGGTAGGTTTGTGGCTCTGGGTGTGTGTGTGGCTCTGGTTGTGTGTGTGTGGCTCTGGTTGTGTGTGTGTGGCTCTGGGTGTGTGTGTGTGTGTGTGGCTCTGGGTGTGTGTGTGGCTCTGTGTGTGTGTGGGGCTCTGTGTGTGTGTGGGGCTGTGTGTGCGGGGGGCTGTGTGTGTGAGTGGCGCTGTGTGTGTGTGTTGGGCTGTGTGTGTGTGTGGGGCTGTGTGTGTGTGTGTGGTTCTGTGTGTGTGGGGCTCTGTGTGTGTGTGGGGCTCTGTGTGGGTGGCTCTGTATGTGTGTGTGTGGGTGACTTTGTGTGTGTGTCTCTGTGTGGGTGTAAATGCAATAGGTCATACATTTGCGAGCGATTAACCTATTGGCATTGTAAATGACAATGCCATTTATTTAACGATTAAGCGATTGGCAATGTAAATGACAATGCCATTTATTTAAGATTAAAAAAAACAAAAAATGACATGAGCAATGCTAATAGCTCTACCTTTAATAATGCTGAGACCATTGCATTGTAAATGCTTGTTGATTACTTGTTTACTGCTGTTCTGAATACTGCCAACATCCCTAGATTCTATATACTGCAAATGTGTAGCTGTCACTTTTCACTGTCATTTGCACCGACTTACTGGTCCAAAAACATTTAGTAGGGATTGATTAATCCAAATATTTGCACATATTTCAAAACAAGCTTACACCTCCTTGTGCAATCTATCTAGTCTGGCTTCCGGTATATCTGGGTGGCTACCTCAAGTCAAGACTTTATTATACTTAACTACGGCAGGGCCAGAACTAGTAAATGACGACTCTTTGTGTAGCACATCACTGTAATATTTGTAAAGTGTAATCCCTTTTCTCCATTCAACGTTATCTGCTTTGTGTTTCAGGTAGATTGGCTGATCCTTCAAATAAGTCAACCTGTGGCTTTTCACATGGAGACTTGTACTGCATATCTGTTAATAGCTGGTGGGCTTGTAAGTATTTGATTAAATATGTAGTAAACGGTGCTATCTTTGTTTTACGATTTGGCCCAGTACCTTTCACTGCTTAACAAATGTACATTAACACTGACAGTCACCCTACAATCTGGTTGCAGTAAAGGTGAATGAGGTACAGTGATGACATCCTTTCTATCACATTCAGCCCATTGCATTCCGATTATTCGCTCTTAATACGCCTTTATCAATATCTCATGCTCTCTCTCACACAAACACACACACACACACACACACCCATTGTCTCTCCTCGCTCTCTCACGCTCTTCTCCAAGCTGTGATACTACGATCAGCATGCTTGAGAAATAGCCCACAAATCTGAATATTGATATCTATGATAGCCGATTTGGCCTTAAATCCTCCCAAAGGTTGCATATTGTGTACCATACAATATGAAATTCTAATATCGGTTATTTACTTAATAAAAAATAAGTTATTGAAGGCAGGTGCACCCACCAGAAAGGCTAGTGAAGAACGGGAGACACCGTCGCTCAAGCACACACACACACACACACACGCTCACACGCACACACACACACACACACACACACAAGCCCAGTCACACTCACATACATGCGCCTTCGGAAATTCCTCCTGTAGGACTTTCCACCGGAGGAATGACCTGCTACACCACAGCAGTGAAAGCCCTCTGGTGGGGAATCCTCCAGTGTGATTACTCCCAATGAGGGATATTGTGTTAACATAGCTGTCAGTTCCTAAAACCTTGTTTTGTGCAATAGCTAAGGTCCCTTTAGGGCTTTTTCCAGGATGCTAGTGTTTTTCTTCCTGTTTCTCTTGGCAGCAAATCTGGAATATGTCACACACAAGAGAAGCTCCTTCGTTACTCTAAAATACGTGGTAACTATGCAGAGCTATGCTCATTACACCCTATTTCCATTTCTACCTGAACTCATTTTTACATTTTTTCCCTATTCTCCAATATTTTCAGAAATACTCATGGAAAATGTGTCACAGGATTACTTCTGGCATTGTTATGTGACTTCCCTAAAGCTCTTAATCCAGCTGTGCAGAGTTCTACATAGCAGAGGACCACAGACACAGGAAAAACAGAAGCCTCTTGTGCTCTGAAGAAAATATTTTTCCCCTATGAGAAAGCTCTTCCGCTTCAAACCTGGGGGATGATCTATTTTCCTTTTACACTTTCTGGGAGCAATTTTACTAGAGCCCTGGGCTGGGATAAATCTACATACTTTTCCAGGGTAGAAAGAGGATGAAGAGAATTTTGTGAATGCCCACTTCCCACCTCTTAAGTGGAAATTACTACTGTCAATTTCTCCGCACTCATGGTGGAGGAATTCGCAGTTTTAAATCTAGTTATGTCCACCCGGAATCCCTATGTGATTTTTGTTTTTTAGAGTTTTATATATCGCGAACTAGACTAGAGACGTCGGGTATCATAACGCTTTACATGAGAACCAGTTTCAAAACAGATGGACACATTCAGACCAAAAATTACTTTGCGAATAGGGTCCTTCATTTTGTCAAGAGTTAAGCAGATATAATGTATACCTATTTTTATTTAAAATATCTATTAGAGAAAGACAAATAATTGTCCTCTCATTAGTCTCCTTAGAGTATCACCACCTTGATGTGGCTGAAGAGATTCTGTGCACTAGAACAACAAAATTTGAGGGGGCCCCCTGAAAACTACAGAGAGGCCCCCACCCCTCCCGGACTCAGTCAGGAGCTGTCTCGCCCAGTTCCGGATTGCCAAATAGGCAAAGTAGGCAGCGGCCCATGGGCCACATTCCTTTTAGGGGCCCGAGACAACGCATCAAAATAATATTGATTTGATCTTGATAGAAAATTACAATCAAGCTTTCTTAAATATTGTTTCCAAAAGATAGAAAAATGAATCAGCTCAAAGAAACGAAAACTTTACATTGAAGACTCTATGGAGAAAACACTGTATTAATGTAATGTACCCATTAGCAAATTGAGTACATGAACCAGAGACATCAGATTCACATAACAGTTTGTCACGTAAAAGCTCATCTTCTGGCAGTTGTCAGTTTGTAAAAAAATCTAGTGCACTGGGTATTAGGAGATAATTTGTGATGGGGGTCCCAAAAGTTCAACCTCCTAGGGGACTCCACAGGGTTTAATCAAGCACTGGTCTTGCCAGGATACTGTGCTGAGGGGGCCACTCCACACCACAGGGACTTCGGGGGCCTTTGTTGCGCCTCTGCACCTCATTGACCCGCAGAGCTACGCCAGCAAGAGTTTACATGGCCTTAATTGTGCACTCAGCATGATAAAACACATTTAATATATGTTAATTTAATATGAATCGATCAATTCAATACATCTGGCAGTCACTCCAATACGAAATTCTTTATTGTGCAAGTGCATCTCAAAAGATACGGATCAGGAAATTCGCCATGGCCAAAAACCAGCTGAAGACACATGGATTAGAGAATTCATTACAGCCAATTTCCAGCCGGCACGCTTCATCTCGTAAAGGACTTCATCAAGGTTATAAATAGCATAAACACATGTGAGAATGTTGTTCCATGTTGTTGATATAAACAATATATATATATATTTGCACTTTATTTAGTTATTAAAAAGGGGTTAAAGCATGGTTATAAACAAGAAATCTATATCCCTATTCACATTTTGAGGCAAAGAAACAATGCAATGAGTCAGAAATGTTTTACCAATTGACTACGTTATAAGTAATCCATCTGCATGTAAGTAATAACTGTCAGGCGTAGACTAATATCCAGGCAGAAACCAGGCTCCTCAGAAGTGTAGACAGTGTCAATCTCCTTCCCCAAGACAGACCTCCCTCCGTGATACACAACACAAGAGGATGGCGCTATCCTAAGAAAAGAGAGAGACCAAAACCAAGGTCTAAAGAAGAAATGAAAGGTCTGGCAGAGACCCCACGTCTATGGGGGTAGTGACCTGCAGAAAACAGAAAAGACAAGAACAAAAGAGAGTATTCAATAATATGCACACATGTACTATTGTCCCTATCTAACACATTACTATATAAGAAATATGCTGTCACGCGCTTACCTACCCTTAAAGGAATAACAAACCCAAAAGAAGTCAATGAGCAAACGTGAGCACTCAAACCATAAAAAGGATACTACTTAAGTAAGAGTCTGCAGGTCTCTCTCCAAATAACAGGAAGGATCCGAAAATAACGTTCCCAAAAGACTTCCTTAGCAATGATATCTCCAGGTAAAGAAAGAATGTTCCAAAAAATAAAGATGAGTATTATATCAGGAGAAAACGCTACCTCGCGTTTTCGAGTTCCGAGTACAACAGTGTCTGAAAGGAAACACAACAGCGTATATATTCAAGTCCAAGTTCAGGAGTCTCAGGGAGGAAACGCTACCTTGCGTTTACGAAAAAAGGAACCAAACAATATAGAAAAGGCAATTGGCGTCTCGCACTGCCTTAACTTCACGCTCACAATCTTTTTTCTTGGAAGCGCTTCCGAGCGCGGAAAGGCTCCCGGTCCAGGGTCACGGAGGTGACGGGAAAGGAGGAGGTAAGGAAGGGGAGGAGTCGCGTTGTTCAGACTCTCCTCGCTGAACAGAGTAACACAGCGAAACACCCACAGGAACGTGGTAAAAGGTCAGGGTTATTCAGGAGAAGGCAGGGAAACGATGAGCAGACACTCGCAGCAGAGGAACAGGACAGGATCACGATCCAAACAGAAAACACGTCGCAGGACTGGAGCTAGGAAAACCAAGCACCGCCACCTTGGAAGAGGAGGTATATATATTACCTCGGGGTCCGTGATTGGTCTATACTCCCCAGTGCATTTCTGTTCACGTGTGTCTTTCCCAGGGCATTCTGGGAGACGTAGTACAAGCAGCGCGCAACAGCATATTCCTGTCTATACATGTTCTCCTGAAGGACCAGAAGGGATCTATGGTCTACGTGTCCTAACAATAACTATATCTTCTTTACAAACTATTCACTGTAGTGGGAACTGATATAATACTCATAATTTTAATATGAATATTCCTGTATGTCTCTAATTGAATAGAATGGTACCAGATATAGTGCTTACCAACTGGAAAGTCACATATTTTCAGTTCAAATGTACTGCATACAATCACTGATATCCAAAAGTATGTATTTCATAAATTCTAAGTTATAAATAAAAAAGGTATTTTAGATCTATAAAGAGCAATTAAATGTTTGCTGTACCACAAGAGGATACCATATGTTACGATCTCTGGTAGAATCGCCCTGGTTAAAATGATGGTTCTTCCCGCCTTCTCTATTACTTTGCCACTTCACCCCTTATCATCTCTCCCCCCTTCTTCAAACAATGGGAAAAGGTGGTGCGAGACTTCATATGAGGGACAGCATGCCACAGAGTGTCCATGGGAAAGCTTTATCTGCCTGCCGAGCTGGGTGGCCTAGCGGTACCCAACTTCGAGCATTACTACCTGGCCTCCCAGCTGCAATGGATCACCAGGTGGAAGTCCTCCCATTACTTACCGGACACAGCTTCTCTACAAACTCCGCTGCCGCTGAAAAGCCTTTTACAAATGTTCCACCCTTGCTCCGAACTCAGACCCCGATACTCTTCTCCTCACTGTAGCATACAAATGCTTCCGTAAATGTCTTTTCCTCACTAGAACCACCGTCCCATACGCACCCGCTATCCCACTGATGGGAACTCCACAGGGGGACACCTACACGTCGGCAGCTGAGTTTCGTCACTGGGCCTCGGAAGGGATACAGGATGTGGGGGGACCTTTTTCAGGAGTGCACTCTTATTCCGTTCCAAGAACTCATAGCAGGGGAGAACCTACGCCCTGGGCAGTTTCTATTACACAGAACACTCATAGCTTTGTTAGCGTCCGAATGGGGTGCACTCGCTCAGGAACCTCCCACACATCACACTTTACTGTACCTTCACGTGCTAGGGAAAGGAAGACATCTCACACGCTGGTTCGCATCTTCACTTTGACAACACACGGAGGTAGATCTCACCCGACTTCGACTTCATTGGAGGGAGACCTGGGGAGGGTGTTTATATCTCCCATAACCAGTGATTCAAGTAGATAGAATTTTTCATACTACATCAGGCCTACCTTAGCCCAGCCCAAATCAACAAGTACTTCCTCCGCATAGATGCGGCCTGTCCCCGTTGCCGGCAATTAGATGCCGACATGCTTCATATGCTTTGGGGCTGCTCGATTCTGAGTGACTACTGGAACGCTGTGTCGGTCACCCTCGCAACTTGCACCATTCACCCGGCTTGGGAAACTCATGTGCTGCACCTCTTCAGCAGGAACAAGAAATATAGAGCTGGCATATGGTTTCTAGACCTGGGTCTAATAACGTCTAAACCCTTGATCACCAAGCAATGGAAATTCCACCTATCGCCCCACCCACTTGCTTGGCGCCGATCCCTGCTTAACTGGGCAAAAGCGGAGGGTGCAGCGCTACGTAGAGAGGACCTGCTTGGCATTCGTATGTTTCCCCTGGCACCTCAATGGGACGCAATGGTCTCCAAACTTCTAGGGGTGGACACTGACACAGGGAACCTGACTACATCACCAAGGGTTATTACTCAGGGTATATCCCCCACTGGCACGAATGCAGACTAATGCCGACAACCAAACTGATTTAGCCCCTTTGTCTCAGAGCCCCACTGTCACTAGGTTTTGGCGATCTTTGGCCCCACTGGCTACATTGGGTGCGGCAGCAGGTCTTGAGCGACTCTCCCCTACCCTTCCTTCACTTATGTTGCGGTCATTTTGTTGTGCCCTATGTCCCCCATTGAGTTTGAACTGCACTGTACCTGAATTATTCACATGCTATCTGGTGCTGTGATTTGTCAGTACTGCTCTGTCCTTCTTGAGATATTGCCTCACGATTTGATGTACTCACCATACCTTAAATCTCTGTTGTCCTGTTGCTATTAGTTACTGTGCACCGTGCTACTGGCAATCACTTTGCTTTCTTTCTCCACCCGCTACATGAGCGCTGTTCTGACTGTATGCTTTATTGATAATGTGCAAAACGAACAAAAAAGGTTAATAAAAATGATTTAAACAAGAGGATACTGTATGTAGATTTAAGTAATGAGTAGTACATGATCAACAATGGATAACATATCAAAACTCTCTTTGAATAGGTACCTCAAAGCGGTACGGTAACCATATTGTGGTCCATGAAACGATAAAAGCATTGGAAATAAAATAATAGTGAACTAATTATGTAAACAAATTTGAATGAAATCCAAGAGAATCCATTAGTTATGTTGTTCAAGCAATTTCAGTAATATTGAATAAGGTCAGGACTAAATGTGATTTCAAACCGACAAACAGTAATATTATGGTACATTTGTAATATAAGAGTGTTCATCAATATTGTAGGGTTATGTAAAACCATTGCACTTCCCATAATTTGGGCAAGAAGATTGGCAATTAGAAACATTATATCTCAATATAACTGAAAAGGCATAGCCTAAGAACTATACTTGTTCTAAAGGCAACATAGAACATCCGATCAAAACGCCACTATGAATTAACAGTCAACATCAGCAATAGACCAAATGTGCCCTTGTGTGTTCTTTGTGCATATTCTTAGGGCTTAACTCATCCTTGAAATAGACTCTGACATAAAATACAACACTGTGCAGACAGTAAGACAGTATTCCATACAGCCCTATAGAAATCCATCTGCTATGCAAGAAACACAGTGATGACATTCATAAATGGCTAGTAGTAATCACAACCATCTAAAACTCAGCCAGCTTGATTTTTTTCTGGTAGGGCTGCCCAATAGGCAAAGATGTGAATCGTAGAGATCAAAAAAAGAATGATCTACTGGTCCTGCAGGTTGGGGGTTAGGCACAAGGCGTAACAACCATGTACCATTAAAAACACTTGTTATGGAAACAGCAGCAAGGAGCACTACACTTTATGGGCACCATGGACTACCAGAGTCTCTGCATGAGATAAGCATACTTGACAGTAGTCAAAACTGGAAGGAAGCTACTGACAGAAAGATGGAATTTCTGAGTGCCAAGGCACTATCAGAATCAGATGCTAGATTATACATACTATGTATGACACAGGAAAGCAGACTCAAGTAAAATCGGAAATGAGGCACTACAACCAGCACATCCTAAGGTCAGCAAAAGTAGGTGGACCGATCTAGCAGGATGAAAAAAATCACAGGAGAGACTGTACTGTACTAAGAAGGGACAACGACCAACATCACCAGGGAGTAGACATCATCCTGAGCAAGGGGACAGAGAAATCCTAATCGAGTGGAAGCCAGTTAACAGCAGACTCACCCCCGCCAGACTAAAAGGCAGACACATCAACACCACCATTATCCAGTACTATGCTCCAACAAATGACACAGAAGATACTATCATGGTCATATTCTACAAACAGATGCAAGCTGAGTTTGAAGCTGTGCCAAACCAGTACTTGAAAATTTTGATCAGAACTTTAATGCTAAAGTGGGAAATGACAATACAAACCATGACCGATCCATGAGTAAGGAGGGTTGAGGAACAATGAACCACAATGGGCAAAGACTGTTGGAATTTTGCACCACAAATGATCTGCTCATTGGAGGGGCTTTCTTACCCCATCGTGATAGTCACAAACTAACCTGGTGTTCGTCCATTGGCAGATATAGAAACCAGATTGATCACCTGATAATAAGGGGCACCTGGATATGCTCACTGCAAGATGCCAGAGTGAGGAGGGTAGTGGATATTGGCAGTGATCACTATCTAGTGACCTCTCCTGTACAGCCGAAGCTTAGAAAAACGGAACACAAAACATCACTTGACCCAAGACAAAAAGGCATTTGTATTACAAATCAAAACAGGTTCTAACTCCTGGCAGGTATGAAACATCAGCCTGAGTTAGCTGCAGACATAGTCAACAAGAAACAGTAGCATGTGTCTTCAATATAAGTGAGTAGAAGTGAAACATGCCATGGGACCAAGCCAAAGAAGAGGAAAGAATAGATAACACAAAACATATTGCAAGCTAATAAACACAGGAGGTCAACTCTGAGAGGCTGCAGGAGAAGTACAAGCAACAGTACATACAAGCAAACAAAATAGACAAACGAATGACAAAAGCAAACAAGCTGGAGTACATGGATAGCCTTGCCAGTTAAGCAGAGGAGTGAGCCAGTAGAGAACTGGCGTAAGTCTTCAAGATCACGTAGATAGTCCATGGTGAATGTTGTGCAACATAAAACACCCATATCATGGACAAGCAAGGCAGACTAGTCGCAACAGAGAAAAAGCTGGAAGCATGCTGGGCCAAGCATTTCAAAGAAATCTTGAACAGACCTCTACCAACAAGCGAAGCAGACATCTAAGAAGCAGAGACAGACTTGGAAATAAAAAACACATGTACAAATGTTCAAAACAGACCCTAAAACATCAGCTAACATTCTCCAACTCCTGTTTACATCATTTTGGGAGGGAAAGAAAGAATCAGACAACTGGAACCATCAACAAAATTCCCAAAAAAGGGAGTATTAACCAACTGTAACAACTGGTATCATCAGCCTTCTGTCGATTCTGAGTAAAATCCTCAAAACAGTCATTTTACAGCACATCTCTGATACCATGAACAAGCAGTTGGGAAAAGAATAGGATGAATACCGTAAGGGTACAGGGTGTTTTAAACAGATCTTTACTCCATGCAACATCATTCAGCAGCGCTTGGAGTGGAACAGACAATGATACATCAACTTGATTGATTTTGAGAAAGTCTTCAACAGTATTCACCTATGGCGTATACTGAGAGCATGTGTCATAACACAACAGATAGTTCTCCCCATCAAGGGTTTCTACAGCAATTTTATCTGCAAGGTGGGAGTGAGTGAGTACAACTTTAAAGTCAAGACAGTGTGAGGTGGGGAAGAATAGTGTCCGCATTGCTTTTCAACCTGGCCATCAGCTGGGTGATAAGACACACAACAGATAACCAAGCAGAGGCTTCAGATGGACCTTATTCTCTACAGGGGAGAACATTGACGCTGCAGATGATCAAGCCTTGCTCTCTCACACCCACCTGCATGTGGAAAAATAGTGGCTTGCCTCAACATTGATGCTTAGCACGTGGTCCTGAAAATCAACACAATGAAATCAGATGTCATGACACTCAACATTCCAACCCCTTCACAAATCAAGGTGGCCTGAGAAAACTTGAAGAGTCCACCTACTTAGGCACTACTATCAGACATGATACAGGGGCAGCAAGTGACATCATGAGCAGACTGAACAAGGCCAGGAATGCCTTCTAGATGCTGAACAAGTTGTGAGGTCATCTTAGTACAGCACCAACACCAAGCTCAGGCTTTACCAGAACTGTGTTCTGACTATTCTCTTGTGTGGTTCAGAAGGCTGGTGGATGGCAAAAAGCAACATCAGGTCGGTACCTTTGTCCGAATAGGGACCCTTGCTTCTAGTCAGGCTAAGGGGATTACAAACTTTAGATAACCCCTGCTCACCCCATTGGTAGCTTGGCAAGAGCACACAGGTTTATCCCAAAGTCAATGTGTAAAGTATTTGTACCAATACTCACAGTAACACAGTGAAAACACAACAAATGAACACCACACCAGTTTAGAAAAATAAAATATCTTTATCTAAACTGCACAAGACCAAAACGACAACAATTCAAAATACACAGTAATAAATATGACTTTCAAAAGGTTTCAAGAACTTGTACCATAGAAAACTATGGATGCGTGAATTTTCACCAAAGTACCTGCCGTTGCGTCAAAGTTCACCAAGCTAAACAGCTGCAGCATCCAAAAACAAAGAGATGCGGCACTCCTGAGACCCTGAGGAGGCGATGCGACAGTCGCGCTGCACGCAGAGGAAGGGTTGCGTTGATTCCGGTCTGTATGGGGAGTGATGCGTCGATTCTTCATGCCTGTTCCTGTCAGCAGGTGATGCAATGGAAGAACTTGCCGCGCAGGTATGATGCGTGGAAATCCGGGATGTGTCAGCGATCAAAGCGGCGGCGTTGCGTGATGCTGCATCGGTCCTCTTCAGCTGCTATCCCTCAATGCGTCGATTATTGCAGCGACGACAGGCACAGGCACCTCAAGGCAGGTCAGAACTCACAACAACAGAGTTCAGGGGAGCAGGGGGTAAAGTCTTTGTGTCCCTGAGACTTCTGAACAGCAGGCCAGCTCACTTCAGGCCTTTGGAGATCTCCTTCAAGCACATCACACAGCAAAGTCCTTCTTTCCTTGGCAGAATCAGCAACTGCAGGCCAACCCCAGACACACAGCTAGGGCAGTACTTCTCCTCAGTCTCTCCAGCTTTTCTCCTTGGCAAAGGATCCTCTTGAAGTCCAGAAATGATCTAAAGTTCAGGGGTTGTAGGTATAATACTTATACCCCAAAATGTCTTTGTTCTCTTTGTGCAAGGGGCTCTGAGCCCGGTTCAAACCAGTTGTGGGGGCACTCTGCCAGTGCACAACAACATCCTTTGTTAGTGTGGGCCTTGGTCCCAGACACACCGCAGGGGGCAGAGCCAGCATTGTGGAAGGCAGGCACAGCCCTATTCAGGTACAGGTGCTACTCCTCCCACCACTCCAAATGCAGATCAGGCCTATTCAGCCTAGTAGTGACTCATCCAGACTCCTGGAGCCATGGCACCTTTCCGGCCCCTGTCACTCCAAAGCCAGACAGGCAATCCACAAACAGGCAGAGTCACACAGGAAGGTTGAATAAGAAAATAGACACTTTTTAAAAGTGGTATTTTGAAACGAACAATTTAAAAAACATATTTACTAAAAGATATGTTATTAATTTCTGAGTTCAGGGGTACTAAACTCAAATTTTCCATTGTATCCCTATGGGAAGATATACTTGTAAAATTTTACAAAGCATTCCCCATTCTGGCATATTGGCAAGATAGCCTTCCAATAGTAAAAAATTAAATTGGCAGCATTTCACTATCAGGACATGTGACACATACCAGTACATGTCCTACCTTTCACATACACTGCACCCTGCCCATGGGCCTACCATAGGGGTGTCCTATGTAAGAAAAGAGAAGGGTAAGTCCTGGCAAGTGGGTGCACTTGCCAAGTCGCCATGGCAGTTAACAAACTGCGCACAGGCACTGCGGTGGCCGGCCTGAGACCTCTTTTCAGGCCTACTCACGTGGGTGGCAAAATCAATGCTGCAAGCCCACTTGTAGCATTTGATTTACCCACCTTGGCACACTTAGGGCACTAACTAGGGACCTACTGGTAAAACAAATATGTCAATCAGGGAGAACCAATTACAATCTCAATTTACCCAGGGAGCACTTGCACTTTGACACAGATCAGCAGTGGCAAAATGCCCAAAGCATCTAAGCCAGAAAAAACAAAATCCAGCACAGCATTAAAAACACAGGAGGTAGAGGCAAAAAGTCAGGAAAAACGACACCAAGGATGCCAGGTCTAACCCGTGTCCCCTCCAGCTGAAAAGTGGGGAGAACTCCCCACCCTCTTGAGAGGTCTCATCACTAAGGTAGAGGAATCTGGACAGACCATCGGCATTGGTGTGTTCTGTACCACAGCGGGGTTCCACCATAAAGTCCATTCCCTGTAGGGAGATGGACCACCTCAACAGATTTGGATTCTCATCCCTCATCTCCATCAACCATCTGAGGGGCCTGTGGTCTGTCTGAACCCGGAAGCGAGTCCCAAACAAGTAGGGCCTTAGCTTATTCAGAGCCCAGACCACATCAAAAGCTTCTCTTTCAATTGCACTCCACCTCTGTTCCCTGGGAAGTAGCCTCTTATTGATGAAAGCTACACGTTGGTCCAAGCCCTCATCATTCAATTGTGAGAGTACTGCTCCCACGGCATGTGCTGACGCATCTGTCTGCACAACAAATTCTTTGGAGAAGTCAGGTGCCTTAAGCATAGGCGCTGTGCACATGGCAGATTTCAGGGCATCAAAAGCGGTCTGGCAGGCATCAGTCCAGACCACCTTCTTGGGCTGCTTCCTTGAAGTCCGCTCTGTCAAGGGGGCGAAAATGGTGCCATATTCCTTGACAAACCGTCTATAGTACCCAGTGAGACCTAGAAAGGCCCTTACCTCTGTCTGGGTCCTGGGGGGCTCCCAAACCAGAATGGTGTCAATCTTCACTTCTAGGGGTGCCACCTGGCTGCTCCCTACCTGGTGTCACAAGTGCACCACAGATCTCTGCCCTATCTGGCACTTACTTGCCTTGATAGTGAGGCCAGCCCGCGCTGAACACAGTAATGTCATCCAGATAGGCAGCGCTGAATTCCTACAGCCCGGACAGTACCTGGTTGACCAGTCTCTGGAAGGTGGCAGGGTCGTTTCCAACCCAAAAGCATAACCTGGAACAGGTAGTGCCTTTCTGGTGTTGAGTACGCCGCTCTCTTTTTGGCCCCCTATGTTAAGGAAATTTGCCAGTACCCAGACATCAAATCGAATGTAGTGAGTAACCGGGCAGCTCCTAACCGATCCACAAGCTCATCATAAAATGAAATGAATGAAAATTAAACTTATATAGCGCTTAACTACCCTGAGGCCTCGCAGTGCTTTAGCTAGAACCATTCAGGCCGCAGGGCAGGGCGCTAAGCTCTTGCAAACAAATGCGTTTTTAATAGCTTTCTAAAAGCTGTCAAGTTGGTATTTTCTCTCAAGACCAACGGAAGAGCGTTCCACAATCTTGCAGCATTGTGCGAAAAAGAGCGGCCACCCCAGCGGGATTTTTTTACTTTTGTGGTGGTGGCCAGATGTAGCACACTGGAGCGGAGAGCTCTAGAGGATGGATCATCAGCTCTGGGGATGGGGTGTGCGTCAATCTTGGTGACTGTATTGAGCCCACTGTAGTCCACACAGAACCGGAGTTCTTGAGTGGCACCGTGCACAGCAGGTTTTGGTACTAAGACCACTGGGCTAGCCCAGGGACTGCTTGAGGGCTCTATCACCCCTAACACCAACATCTTGGAAACTTCTTCCTTGATGCTTGCCCCGACTTTGTCAGTTACCATGTAAAAGTTCTGCTTCACATGCAGACTGACCCCAGTGTCCACATCATGGCGCACCAATTGGTGACTCCTGGTTTCAGGGAGGCGAACTTTCCCAGTACCTGGCGACAGTCCCTCTGCTGCTCTAGGGTCAGGGTAGGAGAGAGGTTCACCCCATCCACCAACCCATCATGTTCCTTTGCTGACAAGAGTACAGGAAGAGGCTCACTCTCCTCTTTCGTTCCATCATGTTTTGCTAGGAGCATAGTTACTTCAGACCTCTCAAAGTGAGGTTTGAGGCGGTTCATGTCCCGGACCTTCAAGGTGTTCCTAGGAGTATGCAAGTCAACCAAATATGTCATCTCACTCTTGCGCTCCACCACCTCATATGGACCAGTCCACTTATTTCTGAGCGCACAAGGCTCCACTGGTGCCATCACCCACACTTTCTAGCCAGGCTGAAATTCGACCAGAGTGGCATTCTGGTCGCACCATCTTTTCATTTCTTCCTGGATAGCTTCCAGGTTTGCCTGAGCGAGTTTCCTGAAGTGGTGAGTCTGGTTCCTGAAAGCCAGCACATAGCTGAACACTTCCAGGGGGGGCTTACTAGGAGTTCTCTCCCAATACTCCTTTACCAGACTCAGAGGTCCTCTCATAGGGTAACCCATATAGCAGTTCAAAGGAACTGAACTACCTGATGCACAAAGCCTCCTTCATGTTGGGATAGGTCAGGATACCCGCCTGCTCTAAAGGTGACAGGGTGTCCCTCCCAGCGGCGTCAAAGTGTTTCCACAGGCCAGCCCCCCACTGCTTCTCAGTAACCTCATCCATTCTCAAGGCTATCTCATACACTGTAAACATGCATAAATATCATCTCCCTTCCGGTAATTTTGCACTAAGTCTTCGGGTATGTACACCTTACCCCATTGCACTTGCTTGGCGCTGCCACCATTTGAACTGGACTGAACTTGTTTGGCCTTAATGTTCAGTTCCCTTATGCTCAACTCATGGGCCAAAAGCTATTTCTTTTCTTCCAAGGCAAGAGCATTCTTGTTCTCCTCCACCTTGGCGTGGAGCCTCATGACCTCCAGCTCTTGCTCTCTCACCCTTTGGTTCTCCTCCCGCTCCTCTGGGGAAAGACTTCCAGCAGAATGGACGCTGCCAGCCCTGGAAGCTGCTCTTGTCACAGGCAGATCCTGTGACCTGAAACCATCCCTTTGTGCATCCTCATCCACCTCAGTAACATCTGCCTCCCCAGCCTCTTTGGCCTCCCTCCAGGCCCTTAAGGCCTTCTGCAGCTCATCCTTCCTAGAGCTGCTCCTCTTGGGACATCCCAAATCCTTGCAAACTTGTTTGATCAATTCTACTTTGTAGGAATGCAACATTTCAATATCAAACTCCAATTCTGCAACTTCACTTGATGGTTTCCCTTTCTGAGATATAATGCATAGATACTTTAAAGGTCTATCAAAAATAGAACCAAAAACAAAACACAGTATGCACTAAACTAGTGATGTACACCAATCACTGTGAGTCAAGTACAAATACAGGCGCAAATCCTCACCACTGACCACCAATGTTAGAAATGAGGGTCTCTAGTTGGCAGAGGTAGGTACCTTTGTCTAAATAGGGACCCTTGTCTCTAGTCAGGGTAAGAGGGATACACACTTTAGATAACCCCTGTTCACTCTCTTGGTAGCTTAGCATGAGCAGGTAGGCTTATCCCAAAGGCAATGTGTAAAGTATTTGTACCAACACTCACAGTAACACAGTGAAACACCACAAATGGACACCACACCAGTTTAGAAAAATAAAATATCTTTATCTAAACTTCACAAGACCAAAATGACAAAAATCCAACTACACAGTTAAAAATATCACATTCAAAAGGTTTCAAGAACTTATACCATAAAAAACTAAGGATGCGTGACTTTTCACCAAAGTACTTGTAGTTGTGTCAAAGTGCACCAAGCCAAACAGCCTCCGCATCTGAAAACAAAGAGATGCGACACTGCTGAGACCCTGAGGAAGTCATGCAACAGTCCTGGTGCAAGCAGAGGAAGGGTAGCGTTGATTCCGGTCTATATGGAGAGTGATGCGCTGATTCTTCGTGCCGGTTTTGGCCCACAGGTGATGCGTCGGAAGATCTTGCCGCGCAGGTATGATGCGTGAAAATCCAGGATGAGTCAGACAGCGATTCGGCAGCTTAGCATGGCGCTGCGCCGGTCCTCTTCAGCCGCGATCCTTTGATGCATTGATTCTTGCAGCGACGACAGGTGTTGCAACAGATTTCTCAGTGGCGCTGCGATGCATGGAAATTCATCTTACTCCATGAAGATGCGTCAGAAAAACAGCTGCAAGAAGAGCGATGGGTCGATTTCTGTAGTTCTTTGAGTTTCTTCTCTCTTCCAGCTCCCAAACAGCAGTAACAACCTCCAGAGGCCCAAACCTGGCACAGGCACCTCAAAGCAGGTTAGAACTTACAACAGCAGAGTTCAGGAGAGCAGGGGGTGAAGTCTTTGTGTCCCTGAGACTTCTGAACAGGAGGCAAGCTGACTTCAGGCCCTTGGAGATCTCCTTCAAGCCGGGGACACAGCACACAGCAAAGTCCTTCTCCTTTCCTTGGCAGAAACAGCAACTGCAGGCCAACCCCAGACACACAGCAAGGGCAATGCTTCTCCTCAGTCTCTCCAGCTCTTCTCCCTGGCAAAGGTTGCTTTTGAAGTCTAGGAATGATCTAAAGTTCAGGGGTTTTAGGTCTAATACTTATACCCCAAAATGTCTTTGTTCTCTTTGTGCAAGGGGCTCTGAGCCCGTTCCAAACCAGTTGTTGGGGCACTCTGCCAGTGCACAACATCCTTTGTTAGTGTGGGCCTTGGTCCCAGACACACCACAGGGGGCGGAGCCAGCATTGTGGAAGGCAGGTAAAGTCCTATTCACTTTCTAAAAGTGGTATTTTCAAACATACAATTTAAAAACCATCTTTACTAAAATATATATTATTAATTTCTGAGTTCAGGGGTACTAAACTCCATTTCACTATCAGGACATGTGACACACACCAGTACATGTCCTACCTTTTACATACACTGTACCCTGCCCAGGGGGTATCTTGGGCCTACCATAGGGGTGTCCTATGTGTAAGAAAAGGGAAGGGTAAGGACTGTCAAGTGGGTGCACTTGCCAAGTTGACATGGCAGTTAACAAACTGCGCACAGGCACTGCAGTGGTAGGCCTGAGACCTCTTTTCAGGGCTACTCACGTGGGTGGCACAATCAGTGCTGCAAGCCCACTTGTAGCATTTGTTTTACCCACCTTGGCACACTTAGGGCACTAACTAGGGACCTACTGGTAAAACAAATATGTCAATCAGGGACAACCAATCACAATCTCAATTTACCCAGGGAGCACTTGCACTTTGACACTGATCAGCAGTGGCAAAGTGCCCAAAGCATCTGATCCAGCAAAAACGAAATCCAGCACACCATCAAAAACACAGGAGGTAGAGGCAAAAAGTCAGGGAGAACCATGCCAAGGATGCCAGGTCGAACATTCACCAAACTGTCTGCCTTCAAATCTAAGAACCTGAGAAGAATCTTGCACATTTGTGGCAGAGAACCATCTCCAACCAGGAATTGCTCACCAGATGTAAGCAAGAGAGCATTGACACCATCATTATGATGAGAATATGAAGATGTATTAGACACACGATCAGAAGAGAATAAGACTCCAGCAAAAGACCAGCTCTCTGTGGTACTCCAAAAGGCAAATAGAAGAAATACAAGCCAAAGAACATCTGGAGTTGAACTGTGGAAACTGAACTGAAAACTCCGACTCTCAGCCTGTGCATCGTGCAGAAACTTGCCCAAGTCAGATAGAAGTCGGGGTCCTGTGTTACCTCCCCACATACCAGCTGGCATAACAAGCTGTAGTAGACATAGTTGTACTGTCTCACAAAAATCACACCAGTGTTCTAATAAATGGAAACTGATTTTGTCTAATTGGTATATTCAGAGCTCAACAAGAATTGGGTTTCCAAATCAATGTTTGCCTATTAAACAGGAAGCAACCTTAGGGGCATAGTTTAGAGTCATGGATTTTTTTGTTGTTGCTGATTTATAATCCGCAAACTGGACCCAAAGGTATTGGAGCACTTTACATGAGCGCCAGATACATTGCACAAGGCACATTTATTATTTGGTAGGCGCAGGGAGATTAAGTGATTTATCCGAAGTCCTGCCAGTCGCTCAAAGTGTCACAGCTCTACCAACATGGCCTCCAGGTATGACCCAGGGGTGGCTACAAACAATCATGTCATCTTCAAAAAGGGATATTTTGGGGGCGTGGCGAAGATGGCGGCAAGGTAAGACGTGTCTCTCCGCTTCTCCTCCGACCACCGTTCTTCAGCACCGGCTCCTAGGCCTGTGCAGCACGGAATTTCACCGAAAGCTGCCACTACAGGTCAGGCACAACAGGCATCACCAGGAAAGCGACCCCAGAGCTCTGTGGAGGAGTTTTGCACTCTCAATCGCCTGCCAGGACTGTGCGGCTGAACGAGGCGGCAAGTGGCGTCACCGCAGTTGCGGTGGTTGGACCCTGCACTTTTGGCCACCGAGCTGTGTCGGCTCACCGAGGGCTCCGGTGGATAGCGCATTCGTGGCGGAGGCCGACCTCCGAACCGGAGTTGGGGGGCCATCTTGTATAGGACGGCGGGCCGTCCAGTGTGGGAGCTGGGCCTGCTCTCTCGTGCTTGGGACCTGCGGAGAGCGGACTGAAGCTGCAGGAGACAACCTCACCCCCAGAATAGGGAAGAGGGCCGGGAGAGAAGTTGCAGTGAGTCCCATCACCCCCTTCACTAAGCTGCACCTTGAATGGGGCCTCTCTGGCATTCCCAGGGGCCTCCTTCACCCACACAACATTCCTGTTCTGATCTTCCGACTGTAGCCACATGCCTCACCCTGGGCCATATGAAAGAGGCATCCTGTACTGGCACACAGGCTGGACTTCCCCCGTTGCTGGAGCCTGTAGCGCAGGCGGGGGACTGATGGTGGCGGCTCTGTCCCGCCATTTTGTTGCACAGAGCCTGGAGTACTCACACTGGGTTGCTGAGTGAGCCCGGGGACCTGGGGCTGCTGCACGGACTCTTGCCACGCACTCTCACAAGCTTGGGGGTCATCGGACCCAGACCCCCCCAGTGCATCCACGCAATCCCCTGGGGCACGAACCTGAGCTGGTGCCAGCTCATCGGCTTTGCTGATCCGCCTTATCCTGGCATATGACGCGGCCTGAGTGCACCTACGACCTGGACAGCGAGGGCTCCTCGAGTGAGCGGTCAGGGGACTTACCTAACGCAGGCCGGCGTGCAGACCTATCACGCACTGGGAGGAGCCGCAGTGCCTGGAGTCCACTTCTTTACAGGGTTTTGAGCGTGGCCATTGTTAGAGGTGGTCGCAGAGATGTGGGCCCGGTGCCCCACAGAGGCAGCTCAGCCAGGCCTGGGTGCGGCTTGTGGGTGTACCACGGGTCCCCCGCCCGGACCCCGGCCGAACCTCAGTGAAATTGCTTGGGACTCTCGAGCCAGGAGACGCTGAAATGTTGAAGGTCATCATTGAGCCAGGTTTCTAGGGGCTGACGCCAGTGGTGATGGTGGGTGATGAGCATGACCTCCACTTGGGGCAAAACAGAAAAATCGCTCAAAGAACTCTTTGCCAGGGCACAGGGCGGAGAGGTGGTGAATCCTGTGCTGTTGGGCACTGCGACACAGATGGACGCCCCTAAAGAGGAACCAGTGATGCAGGCATTCCTGGAATCCCTGTTCTCTGCTCTGCTAGATGATCTCCAAACAGTGAAACGCGAACTCACCGCAGAAATCACAGATATCTGCAAGGATGTGGACAGCATAGGGGAGTGAGTGGTAGCACTGGAGGACAAGAGCAATGCCCAGGACACTGAAATGGCGACCCTGCAGCAGGAGGTGCTTTGCATACATAATCAACAGGTGGATGTTCAATCTCACCACATATGAATATTACTAAGTGCACAGACCAGGATCCTTTTTATGTACATATTTAGTTACATGGTGTACATTGTCACCATGGAAGAAATACCTTTTAATATACCTAAACCTATTTAGGTATCCCCTCTAGGGAAACCGGCTGAGTTCATTCAAGATTCACATTGGTACATCCAAGAAAGCAGCACATTCTTCGATGTGCGCTTGAAACAGGCATGCCAAGAATATTGCAGCATATACAATATTATTCGCCAAGTGACACTTAACTCAATGTGTGTCGTTCAAGTTTTCACAATTTAGAGAAAAATCTCCTAATTTCCTTCCTACATAAATTGCAATTTACATATATCCAAACAAGTCCAAGATGTTGGCCAACCAAACAAGCAAATGTTGACAACATTACTAAGCACAAATCTCCAGCCTCGCACTGCCAAGTTCTGAGTGACCTAACGGTCGTTTTAGAATACTCACGCCAAAGAAGTTCTCAGTCGGGAGTGGCAAACACTTGGAGGATCAAATCAGGAAGACCAGAAATATACTGGGCTGGAAAGACAAACAATCTCCGTGCGCAGGGTACCTCCTCAGTAGATTCCTGTCCTGTCCCCCTCAGTAGATTCCTGTCTCCTGTCAAGACCACTCCCTTGGATAGCCGCTTGTCCGATGAGGTCCACGTTTGGGTGCCATTTTGTAGAAGAAAAAACCTTCTAAGGGGTTCACTGATACACCTGGTCCTTTAAACCAACAAAGAAGAGATTGGCAAGGAAGCTGTAATAAAAATACAATGCATTTATTAACCTCATATGAGGGAGACTGAGTCACACAGTACCCTCAGGCCGCTGTATGAGACAGTCTAAGGAGTACAGAGAACAGTGGCCTTATATATGCATTTGTTACATAGTCAGCATAAAACCAAGGGGAGGTCCAGGCACATACAAGCATACTATTTGACTAATATGGGTATACAAAATGTGCTTGCTCAACAAAGTGGGAGGGGAGACATTTCTCCTTAAATCAGTTAGAATAGCCTGACAGTTCTATACTAGGAGCAGGTGCATTCTACCAGATAGGCATTTCTGAGCCTGTGCAAGGCTCTGGAAAGAGGAGAAAGCACATGGCTAGCACATGGCTAACTTAAAGGCTGCCACAAAACAAAATGGCTTCAGCTGAGGCTCACAGCCATTGCAGCTAGTTTCCACACACGCACACTATAAGTCTATATGCAGATGACGTCTTGGTCACTCTGGCAGACCCCAATACCACTCTGGGAGCCTTCCTGGAAGAATTGGACTCTTTCACAGGGCCCTCCGGGTTCAAGGTCAACCTTGTGAAATCTACGGCATTGAATCTTTCGCTTTCGCCTCAGGTGCGAGCAGCCCTTCAGGCCCGGCACTCTCTGCAGTGGTCCGATGACATTGTCCCCTACTTAGGCATACAGCTGGCCCCAACCTTACAGGCCATGAGGACGGTCAATTACGCCCAGCTCCAAATGCAAATTCGCACTGATCTGCGGAGATGAAGACACTATCCGATCTCGTGGCTAGGGCGAATTGCAGTTATTAAGATGAAGATCCTTCCTAAAATACTGTACCTCTTTTAGACACTTCCCTTGCAACCCGCCACGGGCTGTTGAACCGGGTACAGTCAGAACGCTCTCTCTTCATCTGACAGGGGTGCAAACCGAGGATGAAAAGGATGGTCAGCTTTCTCCCACCTAACGAAGGGGGACTTAGGATTCCGGATCTCACGTTGTATTATATAGCCACACAGCTTCGACACTTGGTCAAATGGAGTCGGGCTGAGTCAGAGAAACACTGGCTTTATCAGGACCACGCTGTTGCCGGTACATCTCTTATGAAGATTCCCTTTCTCCAGAAGTCCCAACGCCCCCCAACTTGTACGCCTCTCACGTGACATGCACCACCCTTATGACCTGGGATCAGACCAGTAAATGCCACGACATAACTAATTTCCCCTCTCCTCCCGATAACACAGACTTTAGCCCTGGGATGGGCTTGATGTCCTTTCCGTTGTTGAGAAAGGCCAGGTGCCGAGCTCTGGGCCTTTTATTTGATAAGGGGGATACCATTCCCTTCTCGCAGCTCAGAGCCGACTATGGCCTCCCAGAATCCAAACGGCTACAATACCTACAGGTGCAACACTGGGCCATGCATCCTGACAACTGCACACAGGCGGGTAGGCTCCTCACCACCTATGAACGATGGCTCATCACACGGTCTTTGATAAGAAATTGACTTCCGACCTGTACAAATGTTTTTGTCTCGTTATACTCACACCCATTATGCAGGCTGCGCATGCTGGGAAAGGGACCGTAGTCTCAGTACCAAAGAGTGGAAGGGAGCATGTTGTAGGGCACGTCACACAGCGAGTCACATAGGCCTTACTAAAACATTTACCAAGCTTGTATACTATTGATACTATACCCCGGAGAGACTCCACCAAGCTGACACTACACAAAGCCCTGATTGCTCGAGGGGATGTGGGAAGAGGGGCACATTGGTCCACCTTTTATGGGACTGTGAACACTTACGGACTTACTGGACACAAATACTTGACAATGTCGACAAGCATCTTGACACGTGGCTCCCTGCATATGTTCTCCTAGGAGTACCAAACCCACTCACTTACCCTCTGAAATCTAGAAAAAGGAAGCAGATTGCAATAGCGCTGGGCACCGCCATCCAGGGCACACTGACACACTGGAGATCCCCCGAATTCCAGCACACACAGGGTGGCTTCAGTGGCTGTGGCATGTCCTAAGCATGGAAAGGTTTTCCCTTACAGTGGTTGGGAAGGGCTCAGCTTTTAGTGACCTTTGGCAGCCATTCCTGACCCTACTTGCTCAGGACTTCCAGGAGCTGACTTGCCCCAGGTATTTACACCTCTTGCGACTTAACACACTGGATACCTCCACGTAGGTAGGACTGGTTTCAGGAACGACACCTAGCGCTGCGCAGCGACACATAGAGGTCGTGGACCCTTTGCTCTCTTCGAGGTTTTCCTTCTCTTTCCTTTTCTGCCTTTTCTCTGGGAGGGGGGTGGCAATGCTTTAGTTACCTACTGTTTTTTGTTGTATCAATGCAACTGCTAATATACGCGGTGGGGCTCTGCATGGCCTGCACTCTTATCTATTGGTTTGTTTCAATAAAAAGATTCAAACCAAAAAGGGATATTTTGTGCTCTTCCGCCCCGAAAGGGATGCCATGAATGGCGGGTGTCATTCGTATTTTCGCTGCTAGGGGTTTAATGCTCAGGGCAAATAGAAGCGGTGAGAAGGGGCACCCCTGTCGCATTCCTCTTTCTAAGAGAGACAAGTCTGATCACACTCCATTAACCAAGACACAGGCGCTAGAGTATGCATAGTTAGCCCTAATCATGGCGATAAACCAGTCACAGAATCCAAATCTTTCCAGTATACTGAATAGAAATGGCCAGTCCACTCAGTCAAAGGCTTTCTCATAGTCACACGCCATCAGGACACCCGGAAGTGATTTTTTTAGTTGCCTTCTCAACCAAGTGAAAAACCCTTTGCAGGTTATCATATGGTCATAAACAGTTAATAAAAAAACAGACCGGTCAGAGTGTATCAAGCCTGGCATGAAATTTTCCAGCCTGGTAGCTAGAATCTTTGTATATATCTTAGCGTCCAGATTGAGGAGCGTTATCGGGCTATAAGAACTGCAGAGGTGAAGATCTTTCACTGACTTAGGCAGTACTGAGATAAGGGCCTCACCCATGTAAGTGGTCACCGCCCTCGGGTCCTCAATCAAGTTGTAAAGGCTCACCATTTGCGGAGTCAGTTCTGCCCCAAATGTTTTGTCAAATTGTGACGTGAGCCCAATGGGCCCTGGTGATTTCTGAGGCTTGAGACTTGGTATAGCCCTGCTGACCTCATTCGTGTCTATTAGCTCCCCCATGACTGCATTTTGCACTGCTGTCACCTTCAAGAGCTCCACTTCCTCTAGATATCGAGTTTGCTCTGTCTCCTCATAGCTGACTGCTGTATAGAGAGCTTTGTAAAAGTGGCCAAAGGCTTTGGCCTTTTATGGTTCTGTAGTTGGCCTTCCCCTCACTTGCTGTTCAATGTCCCCTATGTATTCTCCTTCCCTCTTAAGCCGCAACTATCTAGCCAGATGTGAACCCACCTCATTTCCCTCCTTATATTTGGTGGGCTTAAGTCGTAGAAGGGTAGGTTCAGCCCTATTATTATGAATACCGTTAAGTTTACCCCTGAGGGCTGTCACTTTTCTCTGTAGGCTGAGGGTAGGGTGTCTCTGGTGGGCCTGCTTTGCCTCTTGAGGTTCTGCTTCCAACCCTAACCTTTCTTGGGTCCTTTGCTTGTTTAGTGCCGAGTGGAGCAATTTACACCTGCCACAGAGTACTGCCTTAAAGGCGTCCCGGTTAGTAGCCGGGCTGGTGTCTTTAGGGTACTTCGTAAGGAAATAGTACCTAATGGATTTCAGTAGTTCGGAGACGGTCTCATGCTAGTGCTGCTAGAAAGAACCATCAGCTATATTTTGGCGGTGCAGCGGCCTAGGCCAGGGTCAATATAACCCGCGTGTGATCAGGTATAGCGATCGGGTAAATAGAGGTAAACTTAAGTGCTGGGACTAGTACCTTACTCATGAAGAAGTAGTCAATTCTGGAGTAGGACCGATGTGTATGGGAGAAAAAGCAATAGTCCCTAGTGGTGTGGCAGGGCGTGCACCAGGCAACCACCATGCCCAAAGAGGCAAGCTCCCTTTTCAGTGCTGTGGAGAAATTGCATGAGAGTGCCCTCTGTGATTGGGTGCTGTCTAGACCGGAATCCCACGTGATATTGAAGTCACCCATTAGGAAGAACTCCCCCTCAGTGAATCCCTCCAACATCGACAGAGTAGAGCTCAGAAATGTGGCTTGATTAGAGTTAGGTACATAGATAGAAGCAAAGGTACATAAGCTGCCATGTATCCTACCCTTGACAATAACTACCCTTCCTTCTTTGTCCACTTTGCTGCCCTCCAGCTGAAATCTAAGGGAGTTGTGGAAGATAGCCACCCCATTATGTTCAGTCGAGGCTGAGGATTTATATACAATGGGGTAAGCACTGAATTGCAGCCGGTGTACCTCTGACCTTTTCATATGGGTCTCCAGTAGAGCCTTTGATCAAATAGGTATTGCCATAGGCGCTGACGTTTGGGGGGTGAGTTAAGCCCCTTGGTGTTCCATGTGAGTACAGTAATGACCATAACTACCTATACCGTGGCGGTGTACGCCATTGTAATAAAATTTCAAAATACACACATCGTATGAATACATATTAGAATTTTTTTTTTGCTGCCACGGTTTAAGTCTGTGCTTTTAATGTAATAGATTGAGGATAACTGTTTGTTGTCACAGTTTAGTCTGTGCATTTTATATAACTGATTATTTGTATTGTAACAAATCTATGTGTTATATACATATAAAATACAGTTTTAAAATATATTTTACGAATTGTTCACTACGATATTGTAATAATCTGTTTTTAACTATTTTGAATTAAAATTGTAATTTGTATTTCCTCTGAGTGTTACACTGAGTTCATAAGCAAAGTAATGTGTATTCATATGATGTGTATATTTTGAGATTTGCAGCAATAGTAATTTCATAATTGCCTAGGGATTTATTTTTCATTCCATTACTGTCCTACCCTAAGAATTGTTATATCAATTCAACAGGGGGTCCTTGTTATTTTCACTAGGTGTATGCCATTGTGCCAGAGGAATGCTATTCCCGCATTCAAACCTGCCCACATCCCTCCCCCTCACCCAGTAGTCCTGTCGTGGGGTTCTTTTTCCCCTGTCTGTGTATACAGCAAAATTACTACAAAAAACAGAGTTAGCACACTTAGGGTTAACACACCCCAATAAACATATCTCATATTACGAAAACACATTAATATAGATGTATTGGTCAAAAACCGTATGTGGCGAGCCAGACAGATTCTAGATAAGTCACTGTCTAACACCCACTATCAGATATCGTTAAGAGCAACCTATCGCCCTGTTGGGCACAGTTCCACTGAATTACTGTAGAATCAAAAAGCCACAAATCTTTCCGCAGAACAACTTAGTAACTCCATACTTGACCTTCTGGTCTCCTACGCACATCCTGTCAGAGTGCGGCTGCCAGTGGCATCTATTCGGATCCTCGTCAACTGCCTCTCTAGCTTTTTAGGCAACACAAGACCTCTCAGTACCCCTAACTCAGTTCTTTTGTTGGCATGGGCCGTTCTGTGTCCGCCACCACTCCCTTCCACCGCATTCTGCTACCCGGCTCCGACCAGCGGCAGGGCAGATATTGGACCATTATGAAGGGGTTTACTTATATCCCCCCTCGAGACCACAGGGCATTGCTGAGGAAGCACTCCATTCTTTTGGAAGGGGTAATAACTGGAACACGATTGAGATGTTCCCATGAACGCTGTGACGTATTCACACCTTAATAGAGGTATCATAGGAATATAGGGTGTCCTTTTCTCTGCTCCTATTTTTATTCACGAATATACAATGCACAGTCCTGATGAAGCGCACTAGGATCCATTAGGGACCTTCTTCCCAGCGCGAAACATGTTGACCAAATCTCACATTCACAAACACACACAGGCACCGAGAACAGCAGCAGAGTAATACCCTGGCCTCTACTATATTTGTTACTAGAGGTGCTCCATTTCCCCAGTATAATTCTTTTACTTTTACCTCACGGACCTACGAATAAAAAAATTGACTTCAGGGTACCGGGAGGGTAATTTTAATACACTTGCACTTATCCCTTTTAGGCCCACACACCCACATGCACAACTACGACGTCTCCTAAAAAGATCTCCGACAAAGAGCCCTCTTGCGGGGCCTTGTGGAGGACAGCAGCGCTACCCCAGGATTCCGCACAGGATTCTCTACGGAAACGACTCTGTTGGGCGTAACTGAGAATATCCGTCGACTGTTAGACCGTGGAGAAACGGTTGCATTGCTGCTACTGGATCTCAGTGCAGCATTTGATACTGTGTCACATGCTGTACTTGAGCACACCCTTCACGCCACCGGTATCAGGGGCGCCGCTTGCAACTGGATTAAATCTCTGTTAGAACAACGCACCTTCCAAGTTTTTTCCCAATCAGCATGCTCTGATATTATGATCCTTAAACATGGAGTTCCGCAGGGCTCTATATTGAGCCCACTGCTCTTCAATGTTTACATGAGTCCACTAGCCAAAATGATAGAAAAGTCTGGTCTACTCATGTTCTCGTATGCCGATGATTCCCAGCTTATTTTCTCTTTATCATCTTCGGATCCCAACAACACCTCGTCACTAAAAACTGGCCTCACTAACATCGCTGAGTGGATGAGAAAAAATTTTCTCAAACTTAATGGTGAGAAAACAGAGTTACTTGTTTTGGGCAAAGACAAGGAACTCTGGGGACCCCAGCACTGGCCTGAAGTGATGGGTACACCCCCGATCCCAGTCAAATCAGCCCGTAATCTCGGAGTCATCATCGATGAATCACTAAGTCTTAAACAACAAGCTACGAAGACATCATCCACTTGCTTTGCAATTCTAAAGTGGTTGAAGAAAATCTGTTGGATGCTGCCTAAACATACCCTAAAATCAGTCATCAATGCATTGATAACCTCCAGGCTCGATTACGCAAATGTGCTGTATCTTGGGGCCAACAAGGCCATTACCCGACGATTACAGACGGTGCAAAATGCTGCCGCAAGATTGCTGTGGAAAATCCCCATCTCCACACCTACCACCAAGTATATCCGCGAATTGCACTGGCTAAGAATCGAGAATCGGGTAAAATTTAAATCCTTATGCCTTATGCACAGGATTTCAACCAATAAGGCACCCAAATATCTACAAAACCTTGTTCAGCCCTACCGTCCATCCCGTACCCTTCGTTCAGCTACAGCCAACCAATTTGTGATCCCTAAAATCAGGCTGGCGAGAATGGGCGGCAAATCTTTTTCTTACCTTGGACCCTCCCTTTGGAACACTCTTCCATTGACTCTTAGGCATGAAACTAATCACCTGAAATTCAGGAAGGCCTTAAAAACTTGGCTTTTTAACATCTAGCAACCTGACTGTCTTAATGCACTGAATAATCAGCGCCGGGAAACCCTTTGTTGGGTAGCTGTAGCGCTTTAGAAATGAAATAAATAAAATAAATAAAATAAATACCCCCACGAGGATCAATGCCCGATGATGATGCATGACACTCGCAAGAGTGTGTGAGGGCACTAATTTCTAAAGGAGAAATTCCCCCACCTTCATCAGGTTAGAACCACACATAGAGACAACTATTTTTCTTCCCTTTCTACATAACCGAATGGGTTATGGCTTTTGTTTAGGAACAGTTACCAGTCAGTGAGTACAGGCAGGCCCAACACACCTGCCACTTCGAAGTAGGTGGTGACATGATGGTTTTTATTCTGACAGGTAAAGGTGACACCAAAGGGTTCGGGTCAGCTGTATTTTATATTGCCCCGCCTCAGCTTCTTCCTAACTGGCCGGTAATGTTGTCTGTCTGCCAGCGTCTCGGGAGCCACATCTTGGAACAATGAACATGCGAACCTTTGAAAGGAGACATCCTTTTTTTTCCTTGCCGCTACAAGGATCGCCTCCCTCATCTTTAAGGAATGAAGCTTGGCCAGGACGTCTCTCTGTCGTCTGTCTCCCCAGCAGATGGTGGGCCCACCCTGTGGACCCTGTCTATTTTTATCTTCTTGCCCCCTGAGCCAAGTACCTCTTCCAAAAGGCCCATGACAAATGCCTCCAAATTTAGGCCCTATACTCCTTCCTCCAGGTTGTATAATCTAACATCCCTCCGAAATCAGTTTTGAGGTCTTCACATTTCAGGATGGCGGCCTGAAGTTGCTTGTGGAATAATTTTGCCGATTCCTCTATCTGGGCGGTTCTACGACCTAGTTCCTGCACCTTGGATTCGATGTCCAGTGTGCACGTGCTCACTGAGTCATCATCCCGCTGTAGGGACATTAGCTTGCCCTGGATATCTGAGCAGAAAGCTTCCAGGGAACCCTCCAGATCTGCTTTAAGCTCTTCCCTCACCATACTTTTAAAGTCCCTCAGGGAGGAGAGAAGGTCATCTTTAGGGAGCGCCATCCCTTCTGCTGGGCTCCCTCCTCGACAGCCCCCTTTGTCTCTGCACGTGAAAAGTAACTGGTGACTCTAAAAGCCTGGGCCTTTTTGGGCAGCATAAAGTCAATTACAATACTGGGTGCAGCCCCCTGGTATCTAGTCGAGGCATTGATATGTAAAGGTGTATACTGAGGTCAACCTTGAGGTGCAAGACCCCTGTCGTGTGAAACTGCTGAGACTCAGGGTAGTAACTTCGAAAATGGTGCCCTCCAATGCTCTCCAATGGGGGAGAGCAGCACTGGGCCCTCTGGTTCACCTCCTGGTTCTGCTCTGTATGTGAAGAGGGTAAAGTTCAGCCCACGGCACCCTCTCTGACCTCTCTCCATGGGCTCAGTATTGAGTTATGTTTCGCCTATTCCCCAGTATAGGCCTTGTCAAGAGTCAGCATGTTGTGTGGAAGTGAATAGCGTATCTATGTAAGGCGCAGACCTGCATCTGGCTGACTCGGGCCACCTTTGTCGCTCTTTTGTGGACTCTGCTCCCTAGAAGTTGCAAAAGGGTGTTCCAGGGTCTCCCAGTTTGTCAAACAGTAAGGCAGTCCCTGTGGTGGCTGGATGCCATGTTGAGGTCAGGCAAGGTAGAAGCAAGTCCATCGCTGCGAAACATACTGATGCCTGGTTTGCTCTAGGCCTTAGCCTCCTCGTCCAGCCGCCCAGTCGACCTGCCCACCGGAGTTAGGGGCAACTCAGGCTGTCCCAGTGTCAAATCGTCTTGCAAAGCCACCATGTTAAAGTCAGGCACAAGTCTATGCAGGCTGCTCCCCAGGTGCTTTGGATCTTGCCGGGCCCTTCGCGCATCCGATGGTCCTTAATGCCCCCAGGGAGCCCACCTTCACCTCAATTCTGGTGCTGCTGCTCTCCTCCGTTCACCACCGGAAGTTGGCAGTGTAGTTGGCAGTCACCGGTCCAGCACCTCAGCCAATCGGCATCTCACCATGCACCCCCAGAAGGGGGGCTCGTCTCCAGATCATGGTCACTGCACTGTCTTTTTGGCGGCCTTGTGCGAGGTAGGCCCCAGCTGCGTCGATCCGCAACTGCCACACCTGTCCTCTCCTTCCACTACTTCCACCAGTTCTCAGCTTTGCAGCTGGGCCTCCACACCACTCCAGGGATCCAGCGCCATCGGGTCATCTGCAGTGACCCAGCTGCCTCCCCATTGGTGCCCCCACCGCTACAGATCACGGTACATCGCTAGACTAGGAAAGGTTGCCCACCAGCCGTGCTGCGTCATGACTTTAATATGTGCTCTCTGCCAAGCCCTAGTGGATTAGATCCACTCGGCCGTCTTGGTTGGCCAAGCCCCCAAGATATTGTCTGGCAGCTTTTAAACTGACAACTAATATGACTAAATAAACTATTTTGCCAAGTCCAATCCTGCCTTTTTAGTATTTCTTGGCCATCCCTTTAGAAGGCCTTAATAGCCCACAAGGCACGGTACTAAATATTAAAAAGAAGGCCATGTTTCTTTTATGTTTTACATGTCCTGAAAGTGAAATCTCACAAGAGCCTTTTTCAGTGTAACAAGATTGGTAGTTTCATATGCTAACAAGGGGTTACAATAGCTCAACCGCTAAGTGATATTTTACATTTAGGACCAATAAATATAGTACTGCAAGGTATCAAATCGTTTTTTACACTAAACCCGACAGTGCTGCAGTAAGGTTTATAAAAACCTTTTATATAACACTGACTTTAGAAAGTCACCACTTACTTTCCCCAAGGTTCTAGTAGCCGTTTCAGATCAACTACAGCAGTTGTCACCTGAGGCAGCCTGCTGCCCTCCTGCCACGAGGTGTCAAGTGCTCCTATGGATAGGGAAGAATAGGACTGGTTGTGGGAGGAGGTGTGGACCTGTGTTTTCCTGACAGTATGGCCTGAGGACAATGGCCACAGATGGCCCAGATTCAAAGAGGCAGCGGTCACACATTCACTCAGTAGCCTACCCTTCCCTTTGTATAGGTAGACAGGCTAGCATCTATTCCATAAGAGGAAACACCGGTGCAAAATTGATTTCCCATGACTCATACTGGACTTAAGGGATCTGCCCATAGCTTTGACCCAGAGAAGAAGGACTCTGACATCTTGGATTTTGGCCGAGATATGCACTGTGAGATTGTTTAGTGCCAATCCCCCAGTAAGTGATGTAAGAGTGTGTAGAGTTGGTCTGTGGTAATTTTCCCCCATTGGTTAGGGAGACCTCCCTAACTACAAACTCAAAATTGACCTAAACGTTGAACCCCGCTTTCAGCCTCAGAACACTACTGGACTCCGAAATGACAGATGGACTGTACCTGCTGAACTTCAGAACCGAAGGCAGCACCAAGAAAGACAGCACCAGGTGAACCAAGACAGGGCTTCAGAAAGATAAGTCCTGCTCCTTCTGTTGGCTTCATGACAAGAGACATTAAGGGCTGGACCTGCCCCCATTCATGCAAAGGACCAGTGAATGGGGCTCCATGGGCTAATTGGCCAGCCTCCTGTTAAGCTTTGGGGACACAAAATAAGCCCGGCACGTGCAATGTGATCAGCTGATCAGTATCCACTGGAATTGTCCTGTATTCTGCTGGTTTATCTGTGAGATCGAGTCCTAGGCCTCAAGAGATACCCCCTAGGTCCTGGCCCCTTGGCTGAGTGCACTATTTCACTTCACAGAACTGCAGCTTGTGAGCAAGGCTGGCTTTAGCACTGGTGGCGCCTTGTGCGACAATCTTTTTTGCCGCCCCTCACAGACTCCTTCACTACCATCCTTTAACAGTGCCCCCTCAAGTCTCCTTAATCACTCTCTCTCAGATGTATTTAATTTGTTATATAGCGGCACCTATACCAGTGTAGGGTGCCAGAGCACTTTAAATCACATTTACATTACACAGAGACAATCATGTAGGAGAGTAGGGTCTGCTATCCTATGGTCACCCCAAATTTTTGCTTTTTGCTTCACTGGTTTATGACTTAATGTGGCTGTGGGCCAGCTAATCAGACCCACAGCCTGCTGTTCTCTCTCTAAATTGTTGCCAATGCACTCTAGGTGCATTACGAATTGGAACTGGTTCACCTTATAGGCCCCTGTAACAGTGTACCATAGGTACCCAGAGCATAGGTGTAGCCAAGGCCTACCAGGGGCTGCAGCATGTATTGTGCCACCCCTGGCCTGGCCTCCATATTTTGACACAACTGGCTGATTACTCAGCTGGGGTAAGTTGGTGTAATCACCTCTTACTCAGATATAGTATCCCTATATCTAACCCTAACTGGACACATGTTAACCTATAAGCCATTCCTATGGAAGGCCCCTGCAATCCTGGGGGCAGAGTGTGTGGTTTCATGTGAGATGGTGCTCTAGCATGAGCTGAGCCTGTCTGCAGCTGTCGGGAACAACTCCCTTAGCTGTTCCGGGATATTGCCATACCATATACTCTTAAGTGCATTATAATCCTCGCGGTTATATGCTAACTTTGGTTTGGCTTTATCAAAACATGTTGAGTAAGGTGTCATACGATTTGGAATACTATCCCCTCGACAGTTCTGTCGACGGGGATAGCATTCCACCCTTCTAGATGGACACGACATGTACATAACCTTAACCCCGGTTAAAGTTAACCAGAGCTCCAGCATCACAAAATGGATGCTGCCACCACAGAGACAAGTCTGACCTCCTGCTGCTGGGAGTCCTTCCAGCGAGGGAGGCTTGGACAAAGGGTTTCCTGCCTTGGGAGGTGCGAGCACCACCCCAGACAGGATTTTGTGTATTGGGTAGGACAGGGATGAATAGAATCAGACATGCCCGGGGCACACAAGGTGTCCCTGTGCATAAACCAGTCCAAACCGGTCCTGGGACTTTCCAGACCCAGGCCTGGCGAGGAGCTGGACAAAGGAAAGGGGGTGTAACCGCCCCCCTTCCTGGTCCCACCCAGAGGAGGGACCTAGCAGGTGATCCACCCCTCAGATTGGGAATAAGAGTGGGAGCAGTGCCATAGCACCTCGGATCATCCTGAATCAACTTGAAATTAAGAAGACGACTGGACTTCGACATTCTGCTGCACAGAAGACTGAAGAGCATCTCCCTTGCGGCCTAGGAGTGGCCACCCTGTGAACACAGGCACCATCCAGCAACTCGAGGTCTGCTTTGCCACCACCACCCGCTGGAGCCTGAGCCTAGAGCCTGACGAGACCCAGACTCCCAGACTTCTCACAGCCCGATCCACAGTTCCTGCAAAGAAGGGACCCGTGGAGGCACCGAGAGACGTGGGACCGGACATCTCGGAAGATCCCCAAAAAGCTGACTGCGCAGCACCTGAGGCACCCTCGATGCTGTGCTTTAGGGATTGCGAACCCCTACAACCGAGCAGCCTTTGCACCGAAGATCAGCCCCCCAGCATCTCAACGATCTGCATGGGGCCCTTTTGCATCATGCCACTCAACATGCCATCCCGGCCACTTGCCACGTGGTCAGCGGCCATCTTGGCGACAAAACCTACAATCTACACTGCGGGTCTGGTTGCTCCAGACTTGCCCTCGCTCCTGTAAAAGGGAGCACCAGCTCTGACCTTGCTGGTCTGAGTGATAAGCCTTTTTCACTTCCTGCGTGGCTTGCATTAGCCAAGGCCTGTTTGCTCCGATCAAGTTGCCGACACCGCCATCAGCTAGAGCCTTTGTGGGACAGCTCGTGACCGACTCCTGGACGTCCTCGACCTCTTCGTGTCCACGTGGCTGCTGAGAGAATCTACACCTCATCGCCTGTTTGCACCCGACATCGCCTGGTTCCAATCTGGTTCCACGGTAGTCACTGGCTAGTGACTTTGAACATTGTCCCCTCTGCTTTCAGGTCTTCACAACTTCAGATCCACCCTTGGATCCACCGGAACTCTTCACATCGAGCCGCCTGCAGCATCTTCAGCTCCAAGCACCATCGATCTGCGTGACGAAACCCGACACTACTTCGCACCTGTGCACCCGCTTCCTCTGGGTGAGGTAACTCAGCAACGCCGGTGTTCCCACACTGGTATACACCTCTAGTGCCTGTGTCTAAAGTTTCATCCTTATAGGTCACTCGGCAGTTTCCTAAAACACTAACTTTGTAACTTTTACGCACCATAGACAATGCATTGGTGAATGCGTGCACTTTAAACACTGCACCCGAGTCCCGCGGGCCTTTCCCGACTTAGTCACTGCTAGTCCCGATCAGCTCCAGCGATTCCCAAGGCCCTAGGCCTACTTCCTTTTCGATTGGTATCTCTTATACCACTTTCTTAATATATGGTTTGAGTGGCCACCCGCCCTCATCCATATTGTGCAACTTTTGTGTATTTTAACTGTGTTTTGTTTTAACGCTTGTGCTTCTGTGCTCATAAAGAGTGTAGGGGATATTTGTAGTTAATAAATATATATATATTTTCAATATATATCTATGTGGTGTTCTTTCATTTGGTATTCAAGGGGGTTGTATATGGTAAAACAGCTTGCTTCACATGCCTTTCAGAGTTTAGCCTAAGACTGCTTTGTCCACGCTACCACTAGGATAGCTGGTCTATAAGGTTGACTTACAACCAATCATCATAAGGGTTGCTTGGCATGGTACAAGGTGATCGCTAGAACTAGTGAGCATCATATACCAGGTCAACTTCTCACAAATCATATGTGTGTAAATCAGCGTATAGTAAATGTTACATAAGCCAGAAGACTACAAAGTGAGTCACATGTCATCCATACTGGTAGACAGTATAGTTTAAGAGTGCTTGGTCTGGAGAAGCACAGATTCAGAATAAAAAATGTAAACCCCATGGTTGGGGTTACATTTGATAGTAGGATTTTTTTTATAAAATGAACCCTTTTTGAAACATTAGAATATTAAAAGAAGGAGGAAATGCTCTCATCTATACCTTGCAGTTTGCATGCAGCTCTTTGATTACAGTTATTAGCTCACTGTTCCATGTTAGGATTTTAACATCTACACTGCTAGTAATAAAAGGATCTCTCTGACAAAAGCACTGATCTATTTAATCTATATGCAACTTGTGATCTGCATGGTACACCTTATTTGCAGCAGGGATATTAACTCTTCTGCTACCATAAAATGATTTAAAACTTTCACTGGACAAAACTCACTTTCTCTCTCCAGGAAGAACATTAATCACAGGAGTTATCTTGACATTTGTGTTGCTGTTGGAAAATTGCAAGAGGCCAGCAATGCAGCAGCAGGTGCTTTTTAAAACCATAAAATACTAACAAACAAGCCCCCCCGAAGAGTCAGCTGTCAGCACCTGGTGCAGTGGCACCGGTCGCACCTCCCTAGAGCCAACCCTGCTTGTTAGCCAAAGCTAAAGGATAACATTTTTGGGTACAGAGTCAGAGGCTCATAGATTGCTGCTACTTGACAATTAGTAGGGAGCCTTAAATGCAGTCGAGAAAAAGGCTCCCAACCGTACAGCTGGACATTGCCTGTCTATTTATGTTGAACCCAACTCCAGACTCAAACTGCAGAGGACATCGCTGACCAGTGCAGTGACGAGAAAATGTTTCTAAGTGTGAAGGTAAAACTTTGACTGGGACCAAACCAGCCCCTGCCTCCACTCTCCATCGCAGTAGGCTGAAAACTTTGAATGTGCTCCAGACCCCCTCGTTCGAGGCTCATAGACGGCAGCTAAGGTTGAAAGGCAGTGATTTACAAAACGTTTTGGAGTGAATTCCAGTGAATTCTGAAAACCTTGCAAAAATCATAACTCTTGTTCACTTTATCAGATTTTAGTTGTTTTGGTGTCTATTTAAAAATAAAAATGTACACTACTTTTATAACCTGAAGTGTGGTTTTTATTTTACCATGTTTTTCTGTCTCCCTACTTGGGCCCAGGACAGTATCACACCTCCACACCTTCTTAACGTTTCTAACTTTCTAAGTCCCCTTTAAGGATTCCTCCTCCCCTCCATTATTATAAGTATCAGTCTTATACATCACTGTAGGCATCCTACCACACCGGCAAATAACACAGACTTAAAGCAGACCTCTACCTGAAACTCACAGTAGCCCCCTCCCCCCCACACACACACTGCAAGGAACCTGCAAATTGTCTTTATTTGGTTTGGACGGCGAGAAGGGGTTTGCCCTCTGCCCCATGTAATTTTGTTAGTGTTTTTTTTCTCACAAGCTACTTTCAACCTCTCACTTATTAAATGAGCGGGCTATGCACCACTGCCTCTCCCTGGACTTCATATTCACTCTAGGCATGACAAACGAGGCCCCCGCTCATACCAAAATGCACCTATGCCATTTAGTGATTACAACTTCCAAACATGGTACATTAGAAGCATGAGGCCAGCTAGCAAGCACTATTCTATTTTATCTTACCTAAAACAAAAGGGATGCACATTGTGCTCCTACAGGAGTTGCACATTGTTGTTCCTGAGATTAACTGTCTTCAGAGGTGCTAGCTGGGACAAGTGTTCGCCATAAATACTCGCCCTTTTTTAGGTCTCGCCTAGGCAGCGCGCATGAGCTGGTCTAGACGATGACCTTTAGAAATTGGTCAGCTCTTTTCAAGCACTCGTGCTTGTGCTGGCATCCACCTTGCGGTAGTGAGCAGCGGCGCGCGGCCACGCTAATGGAAAACAGATGGCCCGCACGCCGCTGCTCGCTCCCACAAGGTGGATGCCAGCACAAGCAAGAGTGCTTGAAAAGAGCAGCGGCTCATTAAGATAAAAGCAACTGTTGCGTCCTCCGCAGCAGAACGTACGAAGAAGATGACACGTCTGCCTAGTTTTGTTATTTTCAAGCAGACCCACAGCTATCCATTTATGGTCGAGTGTCAGCCTGGCATGCTCTTTTTTGGCCAATTTATTGACTGCAAGGGCCATGAATCCAAGTTCTAACTGTGTGTACATCTAGCGGATGTTGAGCCGACGCCGGGTATTGAACCCGATTCGTCAGCTCCCAAGTAGGCAGTTCAGGCCGGCAGACCCGAGGAGCGCAGATGCAATGGGAGAAGTCTTGCTTTGATCAAAAATAAACTTTGTTCATGGATGGTCCATGAGATCAACGCAACATTTCCATGCCAAATGTTTATAATAGACTCTTCCCCATCACCCACATTAAATTGATTGAAGGGGAAAAAGTGTATTTGAAACAATTGGCTTAAGTGCAGGGATATCTTAAGGGTTTAGGGGGGCCCTGGCAAAACGTATTGGGGGGCCAATCACATCTATCCCTTTTTTCCCCAACTGGGTTTCCTAACTCACCAATGATTGCTGGCGCCTACGCAGGCCTACACATAACTCTATTCAGGTAATAGTTAACCCTGAAAGAAAACGCTGTTTAACAACTATGCAAGCAACACCTGATGGACCGGGAACTGGATTGCTTGAAGTGGTAGGTTCGCCCGAACAGGAGCGTCACCCTGGTGCCTCATACTGCCTTCTCTTGTTGTATACGCAACGGGACTCAATATTACATTGCTCTTTGGTCATCCCCCTTGGATATCCAAGGCGTCCGAATATCACCCTTGCCAGCAAAAACTAAGCTCAGCGGGTATGCTCACCCATCCCTGTCCGCGGCCTCTGCTGCATGCCGGCATAAAATGCACAGGGGAAGAAATAAATTTTTTTGTGAGCCCTTTCCTACTTCCTGGTCAATGCTTAACTCTTTGTGCTTCCTGACCGAAGCCTCTTCATGGCAGCTTTTGCTGACCTATCCTCCTGCCTACTCCTTAGTCACATGGGCTCTAATTCCAGCTTGCCTGTTCTGGTTCAAACCAGTGTCTGTCTATCCATCCGTTCTTGCTTTCACCCCACAGCCCAGATGTCACTTCCGCTCTCCCAGTTAGACCCCCTGCCCTAGTTACTAAAGCTTGAACTCGTAACAGCGCCGGCCCCGCACATTGAGTTACAAGGCTGCTTTAGTAATTAAACAATTCCCTAGCTCATTTGGTTCAATTAGCCCCGTGTGAACTTTAACTCTGCAACAGTTCACTGCTTTGAAGTAACAATTCTATGTCACGATAAGTCACCCCGAAAGCATTGAAGCGCCATTTACTTAACACCACAACACGTTGGACTAATTATTTTGGGTGGGCAGAGGGCCAAAGGGAGGGTGGGGGATATATCTCAAACCTTTGGCCTTCGGCCTCAACACCCGATATCAACCATGAGCGATTAACATCCTGAGCAATCCGGCTGGTCCGTAGAGTAATAACAGCTTAAACAAGCATTGGCATAGTCAACGGGTCTCGCTTTTGGGACCCTATAAGTATTTTGTTATGCAGCACAATATCCTTGATGCAACAACATCAACTGTTGCATGGCTAAACACTTATAAGGTCCCAAAGGCGAGACCTATTGGCTATGCCAATGCTTGCACCTCGATGTGCTGGTCTGGGATACAGCTGGAGTCCCATTGCAACTGTGTGTCACTATCCTCTACAAGAAGGGTTGATACGCCTTGGTAGAAGGAACTCTGGATGGCCAACTACTCATAATGTAGTACATATGTCCCCAACTATGAACTAGTCGCATTCCTTGATCACTTATCTGGGATCCTAGGGCAATAGGTCTGTGTCCCTTAGATACTTTGTGATACATTTAATAGTGTGCTAGACATATTCTTTAGACACCCCATTTCCCACTTCCTCAGGTACCAAATATTCTTAACACCAGGCACCTGATCCAATGGTTAAATTGCTGGTACCTGGTAAATATCTGGAAGCAACTACACAAAGGAGTGAGGGTATATTATTTTTATTCTCCTCCACACAAAATTTATGTGCCACTCGATCAGATTATTTGCTCCACTTCTACAAGCTCTTTGTTCGCTCCCTTTGACTATCTGGGCCGGATCAATCAGATCACAACCCTCTGGTTACAGAGATTCGTTGGAGGACCCTGTATCCAATAGCAAGGTGCAGCTTTCAGCCCTTATTACAGGATGACTAGGCATTCCGTGCCACTCTTCACAACAGGGTTTCAGACTAATTTGACCTGAACCAAGAAACAAACTCCACCTGCACCATTGAGAGGGATGAATTTAAGGTGAAATTTAGATCACTGTGTGCCAATGGAGTATTGGGAACCCATAGAGTTCTCGATGCAGAACTGAAAGTCAGCAAAGAATCCCTGCTTCATTTATAAGGCCAAACAGTCAACAGTTCAACTCACATGCAAATACTTCGAGCGGCTTGAATAAACCAAAACTTTCAGACTTGATTTAATGCAGTTGGTGCATTAATAATGCTGCATATGCAGTGAAAACCCACACAGAAGCAGAGAAGACCAGTGCTGTTCTCGCTTGGCTGATCAAGCAGGTACAACCACATCCCTCTAGCCCTTCTCTCCAATTCACCTGCCACACATATTCATGCACACAGGTCGAAGTTCATGCCGCCTTCGCCAATCATTATATGAACCTAATGTGAGAAAGTGCCCTCTTTCTGCATGTTTGCCCCCACTTTTTGCTGAATTTCTGATGTGCTTTGACTGAGTGTGACCTGGGCTCCTTCTAATCAGGTACCCAGGGCCTATGTTCTTTCCCTAAAACTTCATTGAAGTCTAACCCAATTGGCATCTCTGGCCACAGGTCAGCCCCTGATAAATGGTACCACAGGTACCCAGGGCACTGTGACCAGAGAAGGCCTCTAAGGGCTGCAGCACTTATTGTGCCACCCTTAGAGGTCCTGTACCCTTACACACACATGCTTGGGGGCTGTGTGTTTTGGTGCAGAACAAAGTGAAGAGTCAACATGGCACACATCTCTGTGTGCCATGCCTACAACCCACTGCCCTGGCATAGATCAGTCATCCCTCTAGCTGGGTGTACTATACCAGTGGTGACGGTACAGGTGCCTGAGCCATTTAATGTCTAAGGCCGTTCTTAGACATTGTAAGTGCAGTGCTGCCATTAAGAGTATATGGTGCTGGGAGTTTGTCATTAAGAACTCCACAGCACCATAATGGCTACACTGAAAACTGAGAAGTTTGGTATCAAACTTCTCAGCACACTAAGCCCACACTGATGCCAGTGTGGGATTTAATGAAAAATGCACACAGAGGGCATCTTAGAGATGCCCCCATAAAACAAACCTACCACAAGTGTCCAGGCTGAGTGGCTTCTTTCAGCTGCCACCACCAGACATGTTTCTGGACCCCTGGGTCAAGACCCTGCTGCTCTCTGGGGCCTGAAACAATGCACATCCTGGGACGAGGTGCCAAGAATCCTTTCCCAGGGTGGGCAGGGTTCATGAAAGAGAAGCTTCAATGGCTTGCTACCTTTGTGAGCTTCCCAAGGCCACTTGCTGCTTTCAGCAACTGGTTCTGACCCCCACTTTGGGCAGGAGAACCGGCGGGAAAAACAAGTGAGGAAGAGAGGTGTGTCCACCTCTGCTACACCCCTCAGGTGGGGGAGGCGAAGTGAAGCACAACTCTCAGTCCCCGCTATCTTGCAGATGGGGGGACTCAGCCAACCAGGGACACGCTCGTGCCCCCTCCCACTGGAGGGCAGCATCAAAGGGGGTGTACCTACCCCAGGAAAGGGACCCATTGGTCTCTGACGTTTACCTACCTGTAACACCCCATAATCTAGTATTTAGGGGCACCCCTGAACCTTGCTTCCTCAGACAAGAACCTACAAGAAGAAGAAGAAGGACCGAACAGATGTGTAGAAGCTAACAAGAGGATGACGCCCACTGACTTCGCCCCAGCCCTACTGGCCTGTCTCCCCCTCAAACCTGCTCCTGCAAAGTCCCGGTGTGTCCTGCAGCCAGCAACCTCAAAAACCCCGGAGGACATGCCTACCTTCAATCTCAAAGACTGTGTCTCCCGTGAACACCGGATTTGTTCATTTGCAACATCTGGCTCCGGCAGGACCCAGCTGAATCCGCCCCACTCTGCACCTGCCGTCCACAGCCCGAGCTTGAGTGGGAAAACAGCATGAGGAGGTCCCCCTGGCGATCCAAACCCAAGATCTGGTGAGCCCTGACCTGCCTCAAGCCTCCAGCTGACGCCTGCATCCTAAATCCGGAAGGTCCTCCCAACCCCGACAAGGAGTTGGTAAGGAGATCCGACCCCAAAAGGCACCCCAGCACCCGATGCCCCACGGCCTTGCGTGGCCAAACCGACTGTGCCTAACCGACCCTTAACTTCATAACTTACCTCTCAAAGTGGTGATCGCAGCCACAAGACCCTCGTCCTCAAGCCTGCAGTGTCTTTGCAAACCGGAGGTTTCCCATCGCAAACAACAGGGCACCCAACGTCGAAACAGCACCCTGCACCGAGCCGGGTAGTGCCGCTGAGGGTGCACCTTTGGTGCTACTTTGTTTCCCTATTTGCCCTGAGCTAAAGTCTAGGAGCTTTGCTCACACAACCAAGTGGCCTGCTCGTCAGCAGCCACAAACCGGAGGCCCCCTATCCCCCATCAGATGATAACACTGGGCCTCTGCACCCTGCACATGGCCGCCGTGGTGCCTCTGAGGGTGTAATTAGAGTGCATCCTTGACCATGGGGGACCCCTTAGTCTACCCCCAGAACCTCATCTCACACTACCAAATAGTTACCTCAAAACCGATAACACTATTTTCCTCCGTAGGATAACATTGACTGTAAGAAAAGCAATCTAAAAGGTAACTTACCTTTTATTTTACTGAAAAGCCAAATCAAGTCTATGTACTGTATTTACAAAGTATTCAATTCTCTGCAGCCATCCTGTAAGTCAAAACAAAGTGCATATACAATTTTAATTCAAACTGTTTACAAACTGCATTATCACTGTAAAGTAGTTATTGCTTACCTGTGCCAGGCTTGCTTGGTTAAAAAAAAAAAAAAATAACAAATAATATTTTTTATACAAAAACAATTGGTCTGAAGTTCAGTCTTTGAGTGTGTGAATTCATTTGCTGACTGAGTGTGTCCAGCAAATGCTTAACACTGTCCTCTGATACTGCCTTACTGCTCGACCACACTACCACAAATACAGTGAGTGCCTACCTTTGGGGTTCCACTGAACTCTGTGCACACTATACCTCACTTTTTAGGGTCATGGAGAAAGCCTCGATGACCTAGGCATCACGCATGGTCCAGGACCTTGAAAAAGTGTTTGACTCCCTGAGCTGATCTTACCTCTTTATGCTACTTGAAGGATACAGATTGGGCAAGCACCTGATTAATTATGATGTCTCCCTATATTATATATTATCATACGTCCGGGACATACAAGCAGTTCAACCCAAATTCACTTTCATCCTTAACACTTTTGCTAAGGTATTGGGCCCCCACATCAGTTGGCAGAAATTATGCCTGTTTCCTCCACTCCTGGATGCTGAGGAGTCCAAGCTAGAGGTATGCAAGAATACACTGTGTTGGCAGCCCCAGATATTCAGGTGTATAGGTGTCCAGATTCATCACAACAGAGGTTGTAGAGAATTCTCTGACTATCAGTGATGGGAAGAATTGCTCTCTCTAAAATGGGTGTACTCTTGTGAATTCTATATCACTTCACCAATCTTGCTCTTGTTCTACGGGCCAAGTTCTTTCACTTGCTGGACGCATAGCTGGGAGACCTTATATGGTGGATTGGACGTAGTAGAGTTGCACTGGTTAAGCTTAAGTTGCCCACAGCTGCGGCCCATGAAGGTAAGAGCGGCGGGCCGGGTGAAGGGTGGGGGTGGGTGATTTTGACAGACGATGAGGGAAAATGTATTATTTCTTTATTTTCCCTCATGGTCGTCTGTCGAACTCCCTCAACCTAGCTCCACCGCTCTTATTTGCCCGGGCCGCAGCTGGTTGCCCATCAGTAAGGCAGGCATGGGGCCCCAATTACGGGCATTATTGTAAGAAATTGAGTTACTGGTGGACTGGGGTGAGAGTCCTGGACAAGAAGCAACCACAATCCTTGTCAGGGTAAGGCACAAGCAAACGCTAAATTAACCTTTGCTCCATGACCTGGTAACTTGGCACAGAGCAGCCAGGCTTAGTTGGAAAAGAACAATGGACTTAACTCAGATATCTTGACTGAGGGAGAATAGTCGATTTGGTCTGCATTCCAGCCATCATTTGTGTGTCTTTGGCTTTCTTGCCCTAAGTGCCCCGGATATACACAGACGTGGGTCTCGGGCTCACTGTGCCACTGGATTCAAGCTAACCTGGCTGATATGGGGTGAAATCCCCAGACCATTCCCAGGATGCTTGTTCTGGTCAAGGGAGGACCTGGCTGGGCAGTTTGGACTATTCTCATGCGGAGTAGGGTCAAGATTGATTTGCATATGGCTGAGTCTAAACTGAGGTGACATGGTGAGCAAAAGAACAATGGATTGAACCCAGATCTCTTGACTAGGGATGAGTATTGGATTTGTTCTTTATTCCGACCATCATTTGTGTGGCTTCAGCTTAATTTAGAGCCAATGTGCAAAATATTTGAGCAACACTTCGAATAGTAACATAATTAACCCTCACTAGATAAGCTATACCCGGTTCCATTCCACAGCAACCTTGATCATTCAGCATCAAATAGCTCTTATTCAAGAGCAGCCTGAAACCGGATGAATCACGGCAGCTGGGGAACCATTTAGATAACAGGACAAATTTACAACTGAAGCGTTTCATGCCCCATTAAGAGAAATGTCCTGGCAAACTAGGGACCCACTTAAAGCATTCTCCCAGTCGGAACCACTAAGGAAAACTTCTGCATCCCCATTTCTGCACCTGAATAGCAACTCCTTGTACTCATACACATAACTTTCCCCTAACGTTTCGTATCTGCCTACCTGCTGGTATTGGAGACAATATTGGATTTGGAAAGTCGGTAATGTAACCAGGGATTATCCAGTCTGTGGATGGTGTTTCTGCCACGGTAAAAGCTAAAATTTTAATGTGCAACATGGTATACTTCACATCTCTGCATGCCTATACTTTCTGACTTTTTTCTAGATGTCTGCTTCAATAATGGGTGCCACTTTTATTTTGGGGCCTGGGCCTATCTTTTTGTCACAGTGTTATCAGGGAAATCAACAGTAAATAAAACTGCCCAACTCGCCGTAAAACCTGCCTACAACTGCTAAAATATCTTGCCTACACACTGATCTGTGAGATCAGCCCATCATCGGGCACTGACTTGATTGCCCTATAGGCCAGTCTTACCCTGACATTATGTGGCTGAGGTGAAAACCCATGTAAAGATAGTTGTTTTCAAACATTGTGTAATTCTCTCATCTTCTAATTTGAGACGATTTATATGGATGGCTGTCAGCAAATCTCAAGTAGTAAAGATTACATACCTACATTTGTCCTACAGAATAACCCATTGGCATGGTCGGTCTGGGTCAGAAAATAGACCTGAGCACCAAAATAAAAGTGGTACACATTAGTGAATTAGGTAGTTAAAAAATGGTCCATGTTTGCAAATCGAGGCAGTTTTGAACTTGTAAAGACAGCTGTACAAGTGTTTTGCAAGGCATTGACATCTGGATGTATTCATGCTGGCTCCAGGCAATGCTTATTCTACGATCATGAAAATCAACAGTGAAAACCGTCCCACAGACCATAAAGCAGGCCCACAAGGAACCAAAAAAAACTACCCACACACACTGGCTTTTCAGACCAGCCCATCGGACACTGCCCGACTCCCCTATGTGTCAGTCCGACCCTGATCATCGAATTTGGATTCCATGTAATTTATTTAATGCTATAAGGTCCTGTCAGTGTATCTTATGCACGTACATGAAAGAACCTTGTAGGCATTTTATATTAAATTACATATGCTGCTGTGCAAGCTTTTCGACTGATTATTTCTGTCTCCATAAACTTGAAAAAAAATGTTTTTGAAGCAATAGTGCTTTACTGTGCAGCGTGTATGTGTGGTTACTATCTGCTGTGCATATGTATAAAAGTGCTTTATTTATTGCTTACCATTTTGGTGGTACCAGGAAGAAGCTTGGCCTAATAATAAAATATTAATTATTATTTATTTGAACCATCTGACAGTTTTGTACATAAATGAATAAAGCTTTATTTTTGAAAACAACGTGTGATTTTAGGGTGCACCGTCTGAGCATGTGAGATAAGTGTCTAACAGTTCCATGGACATATTAAGGCATGGATAATAACTAATAATTTAGTGTAACCAAGCACTCAAAAAGCATACTGCCAGTGTGTGGGCTGCACATATGTGTAAGCGTTTGATGCCTATTTTGTGAAAAGATACCACCTACACTCTTCCACCTCATGCTAATTACTTCCTATAATGTATTATTCTAAAAAGAACACAGCCACTGTGCGTTGACCATCTGAAAGAGCTTTGATCATGTTTGAAACGTTTGTGATGCTTTGCTGAAACTCCGAATTTTAATTCGATAAAAGAGGCTCATATTATTATGCAATCTCTCGATTTGCTGTTTGTTCAACGGTGCCTTGAAAGAACTACATTCCCCATGATTCCTCTTTCAATGGCAGGAAGTAATTATATAAAGAAAATACATTCATCCGCTAGGGACAGTCAAACAAAAACATGTTCTAATTTGTTTCTTCTTGAGTTCACTACATGTTGAACCTGTGTACTACGAGTTGTAATGCTTCTGTGCTGAGATTTGGTGTTTAAGCTAAGAGGAGGGTCGTTTTTCAGCATTGGTTTGTAAGCAAGCTTTCGTTAAATGTTTTTTTGAACATTTGTTTACTTTGAGGGCCGCGTTGGGAAAGAGTTTCGACCTCGAACACATTTGAACTGCATTGAAAGTCTGGCTTTGTTACTCCACGCCGAAGCCTGGTCAGTTTCTGAAAGCGGGCACTTTTGGTTTTTGTTTAAAAAAAACCGATTTGTTCCTTGGGAAATTTTTAACGCTCGTGTGAAAGCATGTAGTTGTCGGCAGTGCTTTAACGATTAAGTGTTTTAAGAAAATGCTCACTCTGAAGAGTAAGGATTCAAGTCCTAGTGTCATTATTACTTAATGGCACGCGTCTATGTTAAAAATGATTCATTGTTTGAGTTTCAAAAAATCAGTATATTTGCTATACGTTATTTTGAATGATTAATCTTGCAGTGCATTTATGACCTGCATAAATAGCACTGAAGGCGACGATGTCATGCAAAGCGAAATCTGCAAAATAATGATGTGTTCAATTCCCATTCCCTTCGGTTAAAAAAAATTTATGAATAAGAGTGATAATGATAGTTCTGACAAACACTGTGGGAAGCAGGAAACATTTAAAATAAATGTATGTGAATTTCTGGATAACTGTCTCGAAAACGATACAGAAGGATGTCTCTATCCTTTAAACATGTGGCTAATGATATTGGAGGTACACTGGCAACAGCCATATCTTTTTTGTTTGCACCTGCTTGGGGCAAGAGATTAATGAAAAGTAAACATAGACTGATGGAGGAGAATTCCCAAGAGATTGAGCATAATGTGAATATTTGTGGTTCAATTGCACAATATGGAAAGGACTGGCTGTTCCTCAGGCAATATCTATATCAGTTCATTTGGTGGGCCATCCATATAAAAGGCATGTAAATATTCATGTTTTAGGTGATTTTATGATATGATGCAATTTACACTGATGATGATGCCTCTAAACACCCCTAAAAAAATTAAAGCAGCTGATAAAACGCCAACAGTGGTGTTGGTGGTGGAAGGTAACTCCATGTTTTTCCAAGGAGTGCTATTAATTAATTAATTAATTAATTATGTGCTTATATAGCGCTGGAATCACTCCCGAAGGGGTACCTCCGCGCTTCGACCGCTGCAAAACCCTTCCTGGCTTCCCTGAGAGATGGTCCCTTAATGGGTATCTCCAGGGTGAGACCAGGCATCCCCGGCAGTCTGGTGGGGCCGTTAGTGAAGATGAGGCAAGCTAGTGCCCAGAGTTGCCGAGTGTGATCGCTGATCAGAGTGGGCACCGAGGCGAGAGAATTATCGAGTCCGCTGACCCTGGTCCAGAAACCTGCCACGTCGGGAATCGAACCCTGGTCCCGGGCCGTCCTCTGCTCTCGGGTCTGCCGCCTCTAACCAGTGAGCCACACTACTTCACTACAAACACCCAAATTCCACTGAATGGGTTCTTCATCATTTGTGGATGAGTACGTGGAATCAAGAATCAGTTTACCAATTGACAAAGTCTAAACTGAGGGTGGAGTGTCCCAAACCAGTAATATCCGGCAAGGCACCTGCAACCCCGGTTTCGGACAGTAACATTGTTGCTTTCTTGAGCAAGAGTGTAAGGATCACCAACGGAGTGTTGATAGCACCTGGCTGTCGTACCATGGCAACAGTTTGGACAGCTTTAGGGCCACTGACAAATGTTTTATTCCTAGCTGAGCATGCTAATAATAACACGAGAAAGACATTGGACCCACAAGTAATATCTAGATGGGCTAAATAACAGTATGTTTACTGGGTAATGCAAATGCTGGACTGTAATATGAGAGGCGCAAAGTATTTTTTACTTCGGATTGATCCAAAGCTGGAGGAATTGGCTAATTCCGAAATTTGATTGAATAACTAAAGGTGTTTATATGATGATGACTTTATGAAGGATATAGGATTAGTATGTGAAAGCACTTGCTTCACCGGATAAAACCCACTTCTCACTGATGAGGGTGTTTGGTCGGCTCTCTCCCAGGGACAGCAGTTACAGGGGTTCCTTCACTTCTCCTTTCTACTAGTTCAGATCCTACTTCAACCATCAGCAGTACCGATACACCAGGCTAACTTCTTCCCACAAAAATAGGAAGAGGACGTTTTAGCATCAGTGCAGGACTAGCAAGGGATGGGGACTTCAAGGTAATATTACTCTCTTCACCCCCTGGTGAAGGAAGGTGGCAGGTAGGCTCTTTTGCAAGAATTTAGAGGTTGATTTCAAGTGATCCTTGTGTTGTGCAAACAGTTCAAGGATTTGATACAGAGTTTATTGCCACTCCGGTTCAGACTATGTTTCCAACTACAATTCAGTTTTCATGGGACGGGATAGAGTTAATTTCTTTGTAAGTACAGGAATTGATCCAGAAAGGGGTATAGAGACTTGAAGCCTAATTTATAGCTTGATTGTGAAGGAGTACCCTCTGCGTCAAACTGAAGGTCCGTCTGACACAACTTCATTATGTCGACTGTGTAGATTACTCAGTCTCTGCTGCTGAAATAAACCTCCCACATCATCCGAGGTTTGGCCCTGTGTCCGCCCACTCAATTTAGAGTGGGCAAACACATGGACAGTTTTCACAATCCGTCACTGCTCTGTAAAACCTGTGAGTAAGGGGCAGTGAAAAACGGAAAATGTCCCCTTCCTCATGGGCGAAAATTCCTGTGGTGAAGGGGCATTTTAATTTTTATTTTATAATTTCCAAAACAAAATCCCACTTTGAGTTTATGTTTTGGAAAGTCAAAATGGAAACATTGTCAGTTTGCCATGTGACGCCATCATGTTGACCGAGCCGGCCATTACACTTACAATGCATTGATAGGAACCACAGTGTCTGATGCTCCTACCAATGCTAGAGATGTCCGCTGTGCCAGCGAATTTCTCAAAATTTATCAGGCGTTTTATCAGCCGTTGCCCTGATGGACTAAAACCTTGTCTGACAAACTCTGAACCGGCACGTTGCGATGGGTTTGTAAGCAATATGGTTATTCCCAGTACAATCATGACCAACCAGACAACGGTCTGAAGTGACAAGTGACAATATGGCTGAAGGAAGCAACTCATTTTGGATGGAGGACATGTTCTGCATGGACGTCCGCCAGGGCAAAGAGGAAGTCATCTGGCTACTCATAAGATTTCTGTTACTTTTTGTACTGTTTAGGTTCTTTTATGGACTTTGAGCTTTCAATTATCAAGATAAAGTGACATGTTGACTTCTCCTATTTCTAGTGGATGGATGTATTTTCCTTGTGTTTACTTCCTGCCAGAAGAGCAGGATCATGGGTAATGTAGTGCTTTAATGGCGCTATTCCATAAATAGCAAGAAGGGAAATTGCATGATATTTGTGTCCTTTTGCTTTAATAAAATCAGGGCTCTCCTTCAGCAACTGGCAAGGGAAATCTGCTATTTGGTTGTATTTTGTGGTGGTTAGGCTTGCTTGATATTTCATTTTTGTTTCTTAAAGGGTTACAGTAACCAAGATCGTTTTTTTCTTTTCTTTTTTGCAAAGGCCAAATATGTAACATGTTAAGTGGTAATACTCAAGGCTGTTGCCATGGTCGGGCCCAGCGGAGCCAGAACGCTCCATATTTCTGTCTGCCCTCTAAAAATCTTAGGCAGCCATGTGGTGGTGAGCCTCAGCAAGGCCTACCAGTGCTAGGAGTTCTCCCTTCTCTGCTGCACAGAGTCCTCAGACCAATAGGAAGAAGTTGGCACAGAAACTGGAATAGAAAAGAGAGAGTTTATTAAACATCATGAGGTGGAACTACATTCACACAGCACCCTTCGGTAACGCATGAAGTAGCACACTGACTGGAAGAAGCTTGGTCCTTTTATACCCACACAGGGGCTCAAATGAAGGCGGTACAAGTACAGAATGCTGGTTTTAAATACATACAAGGTCATACAGAGAGTGTGCTGGCAACAAGTGGGCGGTGCTGACAGTTAGCTAATTCTGGTGGACACATCCTGACAGTTACAAGTTGGGGACAGCTGTAAGCTCAACTGAGCATGTGCGAAGCAGAAGAGGCTAAATATATCTTTGTCTCTAGGCAGATTTCAAGAGTAGTTAACAGGAAGGTAGGACAGAGCACATGGTGAGCACATGGCAAACAAAATAGCTGCCAGAAATACAAAGTGGATTCCACACAACGGACAAGATAGTCTCTAAATACAAGATGTCTTCTGCTAATGCTTAACCTAATCGCTGCTAAATTACAACAGCTATGCTGATAAATGAACATTTAAGAGAGATTTAATACACAAACATTTGTGTTAGCCAGCCTTTTATTTGCTTCTCTTCACACAAGAATGGCCTATTGATATGCCTGTCAGTGCTGAGTTACACTGACTGGCAGACGATGTGGCACCACTTCTTTATTCAGGTCATTGAGAGAGGGACAGTACCATGATGGCTGGCCACTGCTCCATTGAACACTTCTTGTTCAGCTGGGCTCAGTGCAGGTTACCACTAGCTCATATACTACTATCCTCCTCAATTATAGTCCACTAGAGGGGGTAGGACCATAGCGCGTACACTTCGGACCAGCACTATGCAGGAGCTGATTGCATTAGGTTTGCATCATGTCTCGGAACTGGCATTACAAAAGTATGTTACGGACGTCTGACTAAGATAAGAACTGAGATAAGAGCAGTTTGCCTGCCAGTCCGTGGGAGGAAAATGTAGAAAAAAACAGATTGGTGAAACCCTTCACATCTTTCCAAACGCATTGATGGGTGCATTGCATAAAATGATGTTAAATTAACAAAAGTTTTCAGTACGTCCATGCCTTAAAGGCATATTATGGAAACGAGCAACTGCACTTTTCAAACTCCAGGCCTAATGAAGCAGGTAGAAGGCTATTTGTTTGCTGTTGTGATCTCTGAAATCTAACGGTCACAGCTTCCAATACTAGCAATATCATTTGGTGCGCTAATGCACACATCTGAAAAGTGTAATCTCAGTGCCTCTTTTATTTGTAATGTATTTTCACAGTGTGATTTAAGTTTCAATAAGCAATGGTCCCTATACAGAGACCATTTGTAGGTTTAAATAATGGTTATTTGAAGGTTGTCCAGAACAGGGCAATACATAAAAATCAGCTTCATACGCCCCAGTTGTAAAACACAAGAATGAAACCTTGTGCAACAGTTGTATTGTTCCAAGGTAACTCGACTCCTAAACAATCATTGGTAATTAATTGTGAGTTTATTGGTGCTGTACATGGCAACTCATTTACCCGAATGCCCATTTAGTGAATCTGGAAGGGGAATAAGAGGGAAGAAAATGGGGGAAATAAATAATCCGAGACGAGGAGGGGAAAGACATAATAGGGGGAGAAAGGCCAGGAATTTTAGAACTCCCAATTAGTCATAAAATGGAGTATCACCAATATGCAAATGCTGTAAACACAAGTCGCCCCCAATATAATCCAGTGTGTCTAAATGAGAAATCAAGCTGTATTCTTAAACTCAATTATAGAACCTCAACTGCACAATAGCTGCCTGAGTTTTTTTAAAATCATGTGTGCCTTTGCAAGATCACTGACAGTTGGTTTAGTGCCATCACCATCTCCTTCTTTTTTAAAGAGAAAGGTTGGCAGAAATCTTTTATCCTAGCTCTGGATTTTGTTGGATATTATGCCACTATATATGGTATGTTCTGTTGTCAAAGGTGGTAGGATCCATCTTTAGGACCACAGATATTTGTTCACCCCCAAATCAGGAAAACAACTCCTTGCACACTCCCGGCTTCTGCTTTGGGTTTCACTTCACTAAAAGGGGTCAGCACCAGTCTTGGTTCAACCAACATCTGTAAGATATTTCAGGAATTGCCCTTCTCCTCCACAGGCTGTAAGCAGTGCACCTGCACCAAATGCTCCACCAGCCTTCCCCTCTCATATATGCTACCAGGACCTCTGCCACTGTCCACATCTCATGGATGCCACCTTGATTTTTTCACCAACTTTATGTGAGAGCAATTCAAACAACACCCACTCAGTAGACTCAAACCCAGCATTCCATGTTTCAATCATTATTGATGTACTATCAGTCCCTCTGTGTGGACTGATTTTAAAATTTGTAGGGGTCCTTCAGGTCCAAACAATGAAAACGAGATACCAGGCTTAGACAGCCTTTTCAGTGCTGATACCTCCAGGTTCCACACACTCCGGAGACTGTTTTAATGTTAGTAGGAGCAGAGCATCTTAACTTCCTCAGGTCAAAATGCTCATGCTGACTGATATTTGCTAGGATGGCAAATATATTTTGATATTATATTGTAATTGCATTTATATAATACTTTGTATGCCTATGATCCACTGAAGGGCATTAGCGGGCAGGTAGCACGCAGCACTGTTTGAGAGTACTTGCATTGAAGCATGTTGAACTGCGTCGTCACCTATGGGAAAGCAGTATTGTGTCATGTATGATTGACCAAACTGGTGCCCTTATCCTGAGTTAGGTTGCAGAATGTAAGCATGTTCAGGATGGACCGTGAATGAGGACTTGAATTTATGCCCTTTACATTACCTTATAAATGTGCCTGTTTGGAAGCATTTGAGATGATTGTAGCATATGTGGGAAGGGGTTTGGTGTTCTGCATAATGAATAGTTGACGCCTTCTAGTTGTTGCAACATTTCTGGTACTGCAATTGTGTAGTTGTACTTTTATATGAAGTGGAACACATTACATTCAGAAACGGATGGGCTTCCGGACTTGTATACCATCTCGGTAAAATAACAATGTTATGATTGCCTTTGAGAGTCAGTGGAGAAACCCAATGGAATTCCTCAGACTGCATATAGACATTGTGAGAAGTTGGCCTGGTATATGATGCTCACTAGTTCTAGTGATCACCTTGTACCATGCCAAGCAACCCTTATGATGATTGGTTGTAAGTCAACCTTATAGACCAGCTATCCTAGTGGTACCGTGTACAAAGCAGTCTTAGGCTAAACTCTGAAAGGCATGTGAAGCAAGCTGTTTTACCATATACGACCCCCTTGAATACCAAATGAAAGGACACCACACAGATATATATTGAAAATATATATATTTATTAACTACAAATATATCCTATACTCTTTATGAGCGCAGAAGCACAAGCGTTAAAACAAAACACAGTTAAAATACACAAAAGTTGCACAATATGGATGAGGGCGGGTGGCCACTCAAACCATATATTAAGAAAGTGGTATAAGAGATACCAATCGAAAAGGAAGTAGGCCTAGGGCCTTGGGAATCGCTGGAGCTGACCGGGACTAGCAGTGACTAAGTCGGGAAAGGCCCGCGGGACTCGGGTGCAGTGTTTAAGGTGCACGCATTCACCAATGCATTGCCTATGGTGCGTAAAAGTTACAAATTTAGTGTTTTAGGAACCTTCCGAGAGACCTATAAGGATGAAACTTTAGACACAGACACTAGAGGTGTATATCAGTGTGGGAACACCGGCGTTGCTGAGTTACCTCACCCACAGGAAGCGGGTGCACAGGTGCGAAGTAGTGTCGGGTTTCGTCATGCAGGTCGATGGTGCTTGGAGCTGAAGATGGTGCAGGCTGCTCAATGTGAAGAGTTCCGGTGGATCCAAGGGTGGATCTGAAGTGGTGAAGACCTGAAAGCAGAGGGGACAGTGTTCAAAGTCACTAGCCAGTGACTACCGTGGAACCAGGCGATGTCGGGTGCAAACAGGCGATGAGGTGTAGCTTCTCTCAGCAGCCACGTGGACACGAAGAGGTCGAGGACGTCCAGGAGTCGATCTCGAGCTGTCCCACGAAGGCTCTAGCTGATGGCGGTGTCGGCAACTTGATCAGAGAAAACAGGCCTTGGCTAATGCAAGCCACGCAGGAAGTGAAAAAGGCTTATCACTCGGACCAGCAAGGTCAGAGCGGGTGCTCCTTTTTACAGGAGCGAGGGCAAGTCTGGAGCAACCAGACCCGCAGTGTAGATTGTAGGTTTCATTGCCAAGATGGCCGCTGACCACGTGGCAAGTGGCCGGGATGGCGCGTCGAGTGGCATGATGCAAAAGGGCCCCGCGCAGATCGTGGAGATGCTGGGGGGCTGATCTTCGGTGCAAGGGCTGTTCGGTTGTGGGGCTTCTCAATCCCCAAAGCACAGCGTTGAGGGTGCCTCGGGTGCTGCGCAGTCAGCTTCACGGGGGTATTTCAAGATGTCCGGTCCCACGTCTCTCAGTGCCACCACGGGTCCCTTCTTTGCAGGGACTGTGGATCGGGCTGTGAGAAGTCTGGGAGCCTGGGCCTCGTCAGGCTCTGGGCTCGGGCTCCGGCAGCAGGCGGCGGCAAAGCAGACGTCGAGTTGCTGGATGGTGCCTGTGTTCACAGGGTGGCCACTCCTAGGCCACAAGGGAGATGCTCTTCAGTCTTCTGTGCAGCAGAATGTCGAAGTTCAGTCGTCTTCTTAGTTTCAAGTTGATTCAGGATGATCTGAGGTGCTATGGCACTGCTTCCACTCTTATTCCCAATCTGAGTGGTGGATCACCTGCTAGGTCCCTCCTCTGGGTGGGACCAGGAAGGGGAGCGGTTACACCCTCTTTCCTTTGTCCAGCTCCTCGCCAGGCCTGGGTCTGGAAAGTCCCAGGACCGGTTTGGACTGGCTTATGCACGGGGACACCTTGTGTGCCCCGGGCATGTCTGATTCTATTCAGCCCTCTCCTACCCAATACACAAAATCCTGTCTGGGGTGGTGCTCGCACCTCCCAAGGCAGGAAACCCTTTGTCCAAGCCTCCCTCGCTGGAAGGACTCCCAGCAGCAGGAGGTCAGACTTGTGTCTGTGGTGGCAGCATCCTTTTTGTGATGCTGAGGCTCTGGTTAACTTTAACCGGGGTTAAGGCTATGTACATGTTGTGTCCCTCTAGAAGGGTGGAATGCTATCCCCGTCGACAGAACTGTCGTGGGGATAGTATTCCAAATCGTATGACACCTTACTCGACATGTTTTGATAAAGCCAAACCAAAGTTAGCATATAACCGCGAGGATTATAATGCACTTAAGAGTATATGGTATGGCAATATCCCAGAACAGCTAAGGGAGTTGTTTCCGACAGGTGCAGACAGGCTCAGCTCATGCTAGAGCACCATCTCACATGAAACCACGCACTCTGCCCCCAGGATTGCAGGGGCCTTCCATCGGAATGGCTTATAGGTTAACATGTGTCCAGTTAAGGTTAGATATAGGGATACTATATCTAAGCAAGAGGTGATTACACCAACTTACCCCAGCTGAGTGATCAGCCAGTTGTGTCAAATATGGAGGCCAGGCCAGGGGTGGCACAGTACATGCTACAGCCCCTGGTAGGCCTTGGATGCACCTATGCCCTGGGTACCTATGGTACACTGTTACAGGGGCCTATAAGGTGAACCAGTATCCAATTCGTAATGCACCTAGAGTGCATTGGCATTAATTTAGAGAGAGAACAGCAGGCTCTGGGTCTGATTAGCAGGCCCACAGCCACATTAAGTCATAAACCAGTGAAGCAAAAAGCAAAAATTTGGGGTGACCATAGGATAGCAGACCCTACTCTCCTACAGACATGGTAATTGCTTTTTCAAGTCCAAGCAGAAAAAACAGAGTGCAACCCAAGACATACAATGGGCAGAGGCTCCATGGCTAATTTTCTGAATGGCCCACTCAGGAGAGAGAGAGGAGGCATTGAAACACCTGTAGTCCGAGGTTACAGCACAGAAAATATGAAATCGATGCAACCGAACAGTGAAGGCAAACAAATGTGCCAATTCATAAAACAGTGAGGATGTGGCTTGATGCCAAATGATAATTAGCAGTGTAATGCAGATTTCAGTATTTGCCCACTACGGTAAATGATTAACAGAGTCCGCCAGGATCCATATCAGAGCAATCCTACAGACATATGTTTGATACAGGCAGCCACAGTAAGTGTACTGTAAAATCCAATTCCTTGGGTTTACCTTGAAGTATTTTAGCTATTTTTTCTAGATCCCATCTTTTTTCTGTACCTTTTATGATGAACTCCATCCCTTTGAGGTTGAGGCCGCCCTGATAATACCAATTTACCAGGGTGGGTTGAGGAGACCAATGATGAAGCATGCCACAAGATGTGGGCGAGGCTTCCTTGCCCTAATATAACTTGAGATTGGTTAGTCTCCCTTTTATTCTGGGGTAAGACCCTGATTACTATTGCTTTAAATGTGGGTACTTTTTGCCTACCCGAAGGGTAAGCGATGATTTTACCTCCTCTTTCGCACTGTTTTTTGAACTACTCTATAATCTACGGAGAAGTGGCAGAGGAGCAACCCACAGGTGTCCATTAGGTCCGGAAAGCAGCTTTGATGCTCTGTGGTAAGTGCTCTATACAGATTACCCAGGAGCAGCGGGTGACCAACCCGCAGCTATGCACTGGATACAGGCAACCATGGTGTGTTCTGAGGGTCAAAACAAGGAGCGACCATGTGGCAACAGCATGGTGGCAATTTGGTGCTGCTTGAGGTAATAGTATTATTAAATTTGGTAATTCTTTGAAAGGAATATGATTAGTAAGTTAGATGAGGTGAAAGGTAAGTGTTATTCTGAGTAGGAGGGAGGATAGGAAGTCAGGAGTCTGGCTGTCATGGGCGTCCGCAGGGGGGCAAGGAGGGGCGATTGCCCCCCCGGATCGCTGGTCCTTCTGGTGCGGGCAGTACTGGTGGTGCTGCCGTCACTGCTGTGGTGGATGGTGCGGCCGGGCGCCATTATTTTTGTAACGCTGGCAGTGGCACTCCAGCAGCGCAGTGACGCACTGGGCTGCTGGAGTGCCCGATGTTACCAAAAAAATGGTGACCGGCCCGCGAGGTGAGGGCTGTAAATCACCGTATTCAAATCAGGGCTGTCACTCATTCATAGCGCGAACGTGCTACTTATGAACGCCCTGCTTCATGTTGCTGGCCTGCGCATCCTTTGACTTTCGCTGCATTGGCAGCAGCCCTGACATTCTGGATCACAGGGCATTTGAGACCCCCTCTGAGATGGCCAGTTGGCCAGGGAGACTGGGAGGTTTGTTGGGTGCCAGTCCCTATTACGATTATGTGGTGCTAGGAAATGTTTTTCATGTAGTATGATTTAGGCACCCTACCTCTAAAGGTGGTTTTATGATGATGAGGTTGTCTTGCATATTTTAGTTATGCTGGTGAGATTTTGTTCCACCCTGTGCTTTATGCCCCTAATGTTAGTGATTCTCAGGAGGTTAGGGTCCAATATTAGTCTGTTGAGATTATGGGTGTACAATGCGGTTGGTACCGAATGTGGTTTTTGCTTCAGGCTGATGCTAAGTACAGTGATCACCAGTGGTTACTGGGTGTTCGTTTATGATCTGTTTTACATTTACTAAATTTGCTTTGTGATGGTTCTGACATTGGTCCAGTTGGCCCTGTCATATGTAAACAATTCCCTTGTAAATATTATTTATTACCAGGTGGCATCATGTATACCTAGATGAAGGGCCCAACAAATACCAGCGGAATCACAGAGACTCCCAAGCCCCCCATCTTCTTCTGCTCTGAAGTAATAACCTGTTCCTAATCACCTCACTTCCCGGACGGCACATTAGTTCAGATATCTTCACCTGACGTCTGGAATATGTGCCCCCTTCATGTCCTTATACTTCTCTTCACCACCGCTTTCCTAGTAACACCCTTCTCATATCCCCCCATCCTCCTCCTCCTCCTCATTTTCCCAACATGACCACCACTTGAGTTAAGGCTGGAATTAATTTCTACAAAATCATTTATACTCCCAACCAGACTAAAACTTCAGTAAAACGATTGAAGCATAACACTATTGAACGTTTCCCTGATTCCCTTTTTGTTGATCAATTTTACAATGGTCGTTTTGGGAGGCTCAACAACAATTTCATTTTCTTCACTCACGACACCCCCTCTTGGTCCACCAGCTTATATAATTCCCTTAACATCACCTCCTCCATCCCTCATGGGAAACACTAAAAAGTTCCCCCTCTGAGTGTTTCAACGGCTCCCTCACTATCTCACTCTATAACAACGGTACTGTCATGATCCAAGGCAAAGACACATGTCTCTCTCTCTTTGACCACCTCTTCCTCTCCCTACTCCCCTCCTCTGCGACTGGGTTATCCCCGGACTCTTCATTTAGCTCCACCCATTACTCCCTTTCTCCTAACCTGACCCCCCTACATTCCAATAGGCTGCACCCTCAAGAAACTCAGGTTGCCCTCTTCCCGCCCCCTCTCCTGTGCCCTCCTCTCCCATTCCTCCCCCTCACAATATGCCCCCTTCATCACTTCAGCCTTTCCTCTAGCTAATATGCTCCTCGTCCAATCTGCACCGTCCCGGTACTCCAATCTTATCTCCTCCCCCTATTGCTACCTGCCACCCAACTTTTTAGTCCACCTCTCCTCCAACCTTCTCCCCCAGTTAACTTTCCTTACGCTCCCCTTATTCCTCCCTCTCCCCATCTTCTCTACCCCCTCCTCCCCTCGCTATTTATCCCGATTTCTCCACAAACCCATTGCATCTCTCTCCTTCCCCCCACTCCTCCAGCAATGCTGTGCTACCCCCTTTCCCCCCTTGGTAACCCTTTCAATTTCCCTCCCTCTGGCCCAGCAGATCCTTTTCCTTTCTTCAACTTCCCTTTCTCCCAGCCCTCCTCACTCTGCCATATGCCTGTTCCCTCACAGCCACCTCTCCTAGCTGACAGGACCTCTCCAACCACCTCCCCTCTTTTCCTCCCAAACATCCTACATTCCTATGACTCCACACAGTCCTCCCTCTCCTTTCACCCCACCGCCTTGATCTGCACCCATCTGCACCCATCTCCCCCTGATACACCAACTCCCGCTCTCAACCTCCACCTTTCTCCACCTATGAACCCTATACCCCAACTCTCTTCCTGCCCCTCACCTCTCCCTGCCTTCCACCAGCAATTTCACCCCCTCCTGTTTCCATCGAGCCACCCAACCTTCCGTGCTCTGCCCTACTCTCTCTGGAAAATAAGCTAGGCTCTCTTATCACCTCCATCTCCCAGCTTGTAGCTTCCATTTCATTTTTAAGCTCCAAGATTTCCACTTTTCCATACGCCTCAACTCCTTCAGAAAACTCTCACCTTCCCACAAGATGCACATCGCCCCCTCACCCCATTATAGCCAAGCATAACCTGTCTGCAAACATTGTTAACTCACACAAGCCCTTGAACCCTCTTCAGCCAACAACGCTCACGACAGCAAGGAACTCTTCAGCATCGTCAAAGAGTTCTCCAACCCCAGCGCCGGAAACAACGACATCACTCCCTCGCAAGACCTCTGCAACTCACTCGCCTCGTTCTTCCACCGCAAGATCGCCGACATACACAACAGCTTCGACGCACAGACCACGCACCCTACCACCGAACCAACGCCCGCCACCACCACCCTCTGCAACTGGACCCCGATCAGCACCGAAGACACCACCCGCACGATGAACTCCATCCACTCCGGATCACCAACCGACCCATGCCCACACCACGTCTTCAACAAAGCCGACGCCATCATCGCACCTCTTCTCCAAGACATCATGAACTCCTCCTTCCACACCGCCACCTTCCCGGAGAGCTGGAAGCACGCCGAGCTGACCGCCCTCCTAAAGAAACCAACGGCGGACCCCACCGACCTCAAGAACTACCGTCCCATCTCGCTCCTTCCTTTTCCGGCCAAAGTCATCGAGAAGACCGTCAACAGACAGCTTGCTGCCTTCCTCGAGACAAACAGATCCCTCGACCCCCCCCCCCCCCCCTGCAGTCCGGGTTCCGGGCCAACCACAGCACAGAGACCGCCCTCATCGCAGCCACCGACGACATCAGAACCCTGATCGACAACGTGGAAACAGCGGCCCTCATCCTCCTGGACCTCTCTGCGGCGTTCGACACTGTGTGCCACCGCACCCTCGTGAAGCGCCTCAGCAACATCGGAATCCGAGAGAATGCACTGGATTGGATCATCTCGTTCCTCGCCGGAAGAACCCAGAGAGTCCGCCTCCCTCCATTCAGATCCGAGGCCACCGAAGTCATCTGCAGCGTACCACAAGGATCTTCACTCAGTCCAACCCTCTTCAACGTCTACATGAGCCCCCTCGCAGCCATCGCACGCCAACACAACCTCAACATCATCTCCTTCGCTGACGACACCCAGCTGATCCTCTCCCTCACCAACGACCCCACCACCGCCAGAGCCAACCCACACGAAGGGATGAAAGACGTCGCCGACTGGATGAGGAACAGCCGCCTTAAACTGAACTCAGACAAGACGGAAGTCCTCATCCTGGGATCATCACCCTTCTCCTGGGATGACTCCTGGTGGCCCCCGGCCCTGGGCACCGCTCCCAAACCAATGGACCACGCACGCAACCTGGGCTTCATCCTGGACTCCTCCCTGTCGATGACCAGACAAGTCAACGCCGTCTCATCTTCATGCTTCAACACCCTGCGCATGCTCCACAAGATCTTCAGATGGATCCCCACTGAAACCAGCAAGACCGTCACCCAGGCACTCGTCACCAGCCGTCTGGACTACGGGAACACCCTCTACGCCGGAACCACAGCCAAACTTCAAAAAAGACTCCAACGCATCCAGAACGCCTCCGCACGACTCATCCTGAACATCCCCTGACACAGCCACATCACCGGACACCTGAGAGACCTACACTGGCTCCCCGTCAGCAAGAGAATCATGTTCAGACTCCTCACCCACGCAAACAAGGCTCTCCACGACCTGGGCCCCAAGTACCTTAACGACCGCATGACCTTCTACACGCCCACCCGCCAGCTACGATCGACCAGCCACGCCCTTGCCACCGTACCACGCATCCGCAGAGCCACCGCCGGAGGAAGATCCTTCTCCCACCTGGCAGCCAAGACTTGGAACTCCCTCCCCACCCACCTTCGGCGAACCCAAGACCATCTCTCCTTCAGGAAGCAGCTCAAGACCTGGCTGTTCGAGCAGTAATATACCCCCCTCCCCCAGCGCCTTGAGACCCTCCCGGGTGAGTAGCGCGCTTTACAAATGCTGTGATTGATTGATTGATTGAACGCACCCTTCTTCAACTTGCATGTCCTAGTAACCCTACTATCTACACCATTCCGACCATCTCCTCTGTCAGAACCAAGCATTCACCTAAACCCTCCCAAGCACCCTCGTATAAGTACAATATCCCTATCACCCTCCATAGCCCAGGTGCCCCCGTCACCAAAACAGTCTCGACAGCTGCGCTGTCTGCTCCAAAACTACAGATCTGCAATAAAACACAAACTTGAAATATCCGATACCATCACCCTTCACAATATTGACATGCTCTTCCTCACAGAGACCTGTTTCAACGATACCTCACACTCTGTTTGATCTCCTATTACCCACAGGCTGTTCTATATTTAGGAATGACAGAATTGACAACGTTGGGGGAGGTGTTGCAGTCATCTTTAGAAACTCCCTTCAACTTAAGGCTTTTCTTATCAGCTCCTTCTGCACTTTTCAATGCCTATCTCTTGAGCTTCAATTACACCACCGCTCACCCCTCAGATTCCATTCCATTTACCGCCCGCCTTGTAGCGGCCCTTCGTGTATGGAGGAACTCACTGACTTCATCAGCGACCAATACTCGCAAAGTGACAATCAGACCTTCGTGGGTGACTTCAATCTCCACTGGGGCTTACCGCAAGACTCTTCTGCAAATTTGCTGGCCACCTTCCTCTCTGCAAACGATCTTATCCAACACTGCACAGAATCAACACACTCTAAGGGCTCAATCCTGGACCATGTTATTTTTAAAGCAGGCATGCTCTCTATCGCTACCCCCTCATCCCATTCTCTCTTCACCTATCAAGCTCTATAACTCTTTGCCAACCTAAGAGGGCTACCTCCTGGTTTCGTGACACTAAAAATATTGACGTTGGTTCCCTCTGTGAATCAGCTCTGCTATCACTTCCAAGGCTAGACCCTAACCTAGATGTTGATGAACTCACCTCCCAATGTCTCACAGTCCTTGCCGTCGAAATCAATAAAGTCTCTCCTCTCCAAAGCAAAAAGAAAATGCCTACTCCCTCAGCACCTTGGTTCAACAAATCCCTCTATGAAGAAAGGAAGCACCTAAGATTCCTGGAGAAACAATGGAGGCAAGCGCCCTCCACCGATAATTTGGCCACGCTTCGTTCGGCAAGATCCAAGTACCACAAGCACATCTTCCTTGGTAAAGCGTCGCACTTCAGAACCCTCTTTGACTCAGCCAAAAATAGACCCAAAAAACTATTCGATCTCATCAAGAATCCTAACTGCTCTCCCCCAACCTCCATGTTGGAGGATTCTACAAAGAAAGCAGCGGATTTCGCTATCAGCCAGATTCATCAAACCAGAATCGGCTCGCAAAGGGCCAGATTCTGAGAATCTGCTCCTTTGCAAGCGCTATTTTTGCATTTGGGATGCATCATCCCAAATGCAATAATCGCTAATGTAGAAATCGCTAAATTGCGATTAATTGCATTTAGGGAATCTCAATTTGAGAATTCATGAACCATTTTTAAATTGCAAAATCGCAATCTGGGGCCGCTATTTACCGCGAAGTCTAACTACGTGGTAAATAGCAAAAACTTTGAAAAATGCACTTTAGTGCATTTTTCTAAGTTGTATGTTGCACACACACATGTCCTTGGGACATGTGTGTGCGCAACACCAGTGGACATTACCATTTCAGGGGTGCAACAGGGTGTCCTTTGGACACCTGGCACCCTTGGAATTGCTTCCCTATTTGCGATTCGCTAATTGCTAATCGCAAATAAGGAATGAATGGGAAAGCCATTCCTTATTTGCGATTTGCAATTAGCGAATCGCAAATAAGGAAGCTGTAGAAATCGCTAAAATTATAGCGATTTCTACATGCATCCCGTTTTGCGAGTCTTTAATAGTGAATCCTTAAATTCGCTATTAAGGACTCGCAAAACAGGACTTTGATGAATCTTGGGGTATATTCTTTGACAAAAAAGATCAGGCCGTTCATCCTTCCCCTCCAGAGGAGCGCAAATCCTTAGTCATTTGGCAGAACTTTGACCCCATCTCTGAAGATGCCCTCCTCAATTGCATCCTTGAAACAAAGCCCTCCGACCATTCTCTTGACCCCATCCCTAGTGACATTGCCATTGACTTCTTTACCCATTCTCTTTACTATTGGACCTCTCTGGTCAACCTTTCCCTCTGTCAAGGCTCCTTTCCTGTCTCCTTCAAAACTGAGCGGGTCAGCCCTCTGCTTAAAAAACCCACTGCTGATGCGAATGACCTCAACAACTTCCGCCCCGTCACTAACCTACTCTTTCTTGCGAAGATCACAGAAAGCTGTGTAGCGAAACAACTCTCTAGTCATATCAAGGACAATGATCTTCAGTCCGGCTTCATCCAAAACTGCAGCACTGAAACAGCCCTGCTGCAAGTGATTGATGACGCGCTGCGGATACTCGATTCGGGGTGTCTTGTCTTCTAATTCTCCTTAACCTTTCTGCAGCCTTTGACACTGTCAATCACAACACTCTCCTCAACACTCTTCAACAGAGAATGGGCATGGAGGGCAATATGCTTAAATGGCTTGCTTCCGTCCTTTCTGATAGATCCCAAATGAACAAAATAGCGAACAGTCTTTCATCTCCTTTGGTGGTAGGTCAAGGTGTTCCCCAATGCTCTATACTTGCACTCACATTGCTCAATCTCTATTTAGAACCACTGGGAAATCTCCTAAGTAAATCCGGGATCCAGTATCATCTCTATGCAGACGACAGTCAAATCTACCTCAAGGTTGCCTCTACTCATGATCTCTCCAGTCTAAGCTTGACTCCCGATTCCATTCAAAACTGGATGTCAACTCATCAACTGATTCTAAATCCTTCCAAAACTGAATTCCTCCTCCTCTCCTCCTCACTTTCTCCTCCCCCCATCACTTTTTCCCGGAGCAAGACCTTAAAACCCTGGTCCAATCACTGATCCTCTCCAGACTGGACTACTGCAATTCTCTTCTTACTGGCCTCCCCAAATCCCACCTGTCCCCCCTTAAATATGTTCTCCATTCAGCATCTTGTTTCATTTAAGGGCCCAAAAGAAGCGACCACATCACACCCATGTTATCCACCCTCCGCTGGCTTCCCATCGAGGCAAGATCTGCCTGTATTACCCACAAAACCTTGCACTCCTCCTCTCCTCGCTACCTGGCGAATAAACTGAAACTCTCTGGAGGCTCTAGACCGTCATGCAGAAAATTTACTGCTGGAACCCCCCATTTTCAAGAAGGAAAGATCGATGGCCCAATCCTTTTCAGGCAACGCGGTGAGAACCTGCAACTCACTCACGCGTCTGCTTCGGAGCCCCCCCAGCTGAATTTTTTTAAATGTCAGAGCCCCCCCCACCCCCTGACAGAAATTTCTGGAATCTGGTACACTACATAATCAACCGCCACCCACATATCCCGGACCATACCCGGCAAATAATGTTCAAAACAATGAGTGTTTGCTCCTTCTCCATGAATTCCCTCACTACCACTCACCAACAATGCACCTCATCTCTCTATAGCCCTTTCTGGCAAACATATAATTTTTTTATACTGCTACTCATAGTTTCATCATACTCAGGGGCATATGTACAAGCCCCTATAGACACCACACCGTCACTTTTTACGACGTTGTGGTGGCGATAGGGGTATTGCCGAATTTACAAGGCAGAGTTAAGCCACTTAACTTGGCTTAACGCTGCCTTGTAAATAAAGCCCCCTTTCATGCTATGCTTAGCGTGAAAGAGTGGGCAGTGGGTGTTGCGGTGGGCGTTCCACTGCAACAGGCACTGATTTTGATGTTGCACCCTATTTACAAGGGCAGCGTAAAAGTGAGGCAGCGTTGAAATTAAGGACAGGTAAAACATGGCCTTAAGCTGGCGAAACTAGGAGAAATGCATTATTTCTCCTCATTTTTGCTTCATCCATCTGTGCTGCTAACGCCTCACTCTGCAACTTTCTTGAACATGTGCCCCTCAGTTCTTTGATCTGCATGGTAAACCTTCTTTGTAGCAGGCACATCGATCCTCTGTGCTGTTAGGGTGGCAGGAGTGCTTATGTGAGTGCACAGTGCGGTGTGCAACAGTGTGAGAGTAGGGTAAGTGGAGTGACTGCAGGGTGAGTGAGGTGACCATATGAATTTAGGTGTGCATGTTAGTGCAGACTGGGACTAATGAATGCATGGTTAGTGATGGGCTTGTTTAAGTGAGATTGCAGATTGAGCAGTGAGGGGGACAGGTGAGTGAAGTGTCACATGATTTCAGGGTTGGTAGTGTGCTTGTGTGGCTGCAGGTTGAAGTTCAGGGAAAACCGTGCAAGTACATTGTGAGAGCAGAGTGATCACTGAGTGCAGGGTGAATGGTGTGAGTGCATGGGGGTCAGTGTGAGGGAATTGTGATCGCTGTGAGTGCAGGGTGAGCATGAAAGTGAAGGGCGAGAATGAGGAGCAAGTTGTCTGAATGCAGGGTGCATTCCCAGACACTTGCAGTAACTCAGCACGCTATTGAAGGCAGCACAGGGTTTCAGATATGTTAAACTATTGCAATTATGGCATTAACCAGGGATCAAGGGTGGAGGAAATAAACACTGGGCTGATCTTGCAACAAACTTCCAGTTTTATGATTGGGGTTGCCAGCTAATTTTTTTGATGTCCCACGTGGTACAAAAAAAAGCAGTCACCTAAAGCTCTATTTTCAGCACTTATCTGTGCATACTCTGAACAGCAAATATAAATAGAAAGCACTTTAAATTGTGTTTTAGGGCTTCTTGAATGATATAGCTGATAATAAAAGGGAATAAAGACAGAAAAGTCACATCATAAATGAATACATACTTCTTTATAACCCATATTTAGTGTCAAGAGAAGCAATTTGCAGGCTGTTTAAACACCTGACTGGGATTTGTCTTTTGGCAACTTAAAACCCTTTTAGCCCTGTGATCATTGTGCTCCAGCCGGTGTAATTTAAAAAGCAACATTGTCGCCTTTCTGGGAAGAGCTGTCCCTCCCTGGACGGGGTTAAATTCCGAGAGCTTAAATGCTTCTGCTGCAGTGGGAGGCAGGAAGCCTTCCCTGCTAAAACTGAAAGCAAGTAACAGACATTCATTTCATCTGCAGTGTGAGGCAAGGAGTCTCCTCTGCTATGAAATTGCTGCTTTCATTTTTAGCAAAGGCGGCTCCTTGCCTCCCACTGCAGCTAAAGCATTTCAGCTGTAGGAATTAACCAGGATAGCCCCCCCCCCCCCAAACCCTGTGTGTAGCAGCCTGATGACACAGCTTCCCGGCGCGCACACAGCCCACCCGAGTATTTCACAGGTCTTTAAAATACCTTTTTCTTGTTAATGAGGCTTTGATGGTTTTCACCCCTTCTTGGGGCCCCTGCAGCTCCACTCTGCCGTTTGTTTGAAGAATCAGTAGAGGACAACGGTGAGATTTTAGAGTGGAGTGCCCCCCCCCCAGGGGGGGCGCCCCACAGATTGAAGAACTCTGCTTTAGATACTTGCACAAGTGCCACCATTGCCTACGTAAAGTTTGTTCTTGTGTTTGAGTGTCTGCCATTTATTGCAGTATTATACCTCTACTTGTACTTTGTATGCTTTTGTAACCTGCACCCTTATCACTTTTTCCTCCTGTAATGTACCATTTGCTACCTCTTGTATTTTGTTTGTTCACAATTGTCATTTTTGCCTCATGTAATTTAACGTTTCATTTTGTAATTTGTTTACTTGTAATTTTCTCCTCATGTATCATTACTGTTCCTATTGTGAAGCGCTCTGACACCTTCGGGTAAAGTCCGCGCTATATAAAAACGCATAAAATAAATGAATAAAATAAGAGAGAATGGGGCAATGATGTCAAAGGGGCAGGCCAGTCATCAATTTGAAAAAAAAAGTTTTGAATCAATGCTTCTTGGCGTGGCGGTCCAGCCTCGGAGTGCTGTGGAGTTCGCGAGAGGGAAGAGTCAAGAGTGTCGTGGCTGGCCTACCCTGCAGTGCGTGAAAGTCTCTATGTGCCCAGGCAGCAGGTTTATTCCGGTAAGATTACTGGTCGAAGTGTGCACTTCTCTTGCTCTGCCGCGGTCAGCTGCCCACTCTCTTTCTTCCTCTTATTCCCTCTCTCTTTCAGTCTCTCTCACGTGCTCTTCTCGTGCTTCAATAAACATCTATTAACCTCCGTCATTTATTTGATGTGCTGTTGTTGTGCTGTCCTTAAAGTATTCGAATATTTAATTTCCTTTCCGGAATATACATGAGAAACTCATGGCTTGTTAGCTAATGCATTTGTGTAACTTTTTAAGTACAGGATACCCTTGCTTTGCCATTTCGAAAAATAATCTAAATAAGCATTTATACTCTGTAAACTTATTTTGTTGACATCATACTTGATAGAACCACAACACTGTACTCCTGAGTAACAGTATGCATTTATAAATGCAAGGGGCAATCACTTAATAGTGCTCCCCGATTTCTACTTCTTTCCCCTCTGACCTACCTCTCTTCCCACCCTCCGCTGTTGCTAACACATGGAGCCCAGTTTGCCCTGCCCTGAAAGCCCCTCCCTCAAAACTTTAAGTAACCACCTGTGTCAACCATTTCCCCCCAGAAAAACTTTGTATCGCCCCTGTATTACATAACCAACAGTTGGTCTGTAGCTAGGTTTGTACTTTGCTAAACCTTATGCTTACTATGTTAAAAAAAGAAAGGACCACAACATTCTCATTTTTTTTTCCATTTATCCCGTGGTGGTGAGAGACAGGTTAAACCAAACAAACATAAATCATACAGAATTTATACATAAAAAATTATACAATAATAATTAAAGAACATTATTAATTAATTTGCCAACCATTTTTCAAAAGGTGCCCAGTTCTTAGAAGCAGTTAGTCTTTTTTTTCCTCTGAAAGCCTGTACAGAATTCTCTAGTTTAAACCATACCAGCATCCTGGCCTTCCAGTGGCAAAAAGTAGGGGGTTCAGAATTTATCCAGAGTGATGTGATACAGAGTCTGATCATGGCCATAGCGATAAACAAAAAAGCTTGCAAATGTCTTGTTTTTTCAAGGGCCGTGGAATATTCATAGCCAGTGATTACCATTTCCGCAATTTGATTGATAAAGAAAGATAGCTCCGGACATTTATAAAACATATGAACAGAATCTGCGGACCGAAATTTACATCTTGCACAAAACGACCCTTTGCCCCCACTAACAACCCCCCATTTAACAAGCTTTGCAGGCGTATAATAAAGATTAAACGTAGCCATATAACTTTGCGAACGCAGAGTACCTGAAACCAAAACAGACCTAGCTAAAACCAATGGAAATTTTAAATCAATAGAAGGTACTCCAAATTTAATCGCCCACTTATTGTTCTGGTCATCTAAATTGTCAGGAAGTTGGGATGGAAAAGACTGATATAAACTGCCGATTTTTGCTTTCTTTCTTATAGATTCAACTATAATAACTTTTTGAAACATTGTTGAATTTTGAGGAAACATTTTATCAAGAAAGCTTCTCAATTGCAAATATTTAAAAAAATGATTGGACTGCAAATGAAATTTCTCCTTCAAAAAAACAAAAGATGCCACTTGCCCGAGATCAGCTAAATCGCCAATCTCCTTCAAACCAAGAGATATCCAAGTAATTGCCACCCCCTCTTGAAATATCGCTGGCAGTAATCCAGAAGCATTTAATGGGGTGTAATGATTGAGCTTAGGAATATGAAAATGGCGACAAACTTTTTGCCATACCGAAAATAATGCCCACAATACCTTGAATTTAGATTTTTTAAAATAGCTCGGTTCGAGGAAACGAGTTAGTACACCTTTTGTGGTATCTCCCAATGATATTGAATATATTGACGGTGACAGATGTACCGGAAGCTCAGCAGCATCACCTAATAGAGGAAAAGCGAAGTGTTGGATCATAGCTGCCCAATAATAATACGTTAAATTCGGAACTGTCCACCCCCCACGATCCTGCGGGAGACCGGTCCACTTAGCCGGCCTCCTTGATTTACGATATGACCATAGAAATCGTTGACATATCCTTTCTGCTTTTGTTAAAATTAAACTAGGAATTAAAAGTGGAACAGATCTGAAAAGATATAAAAATTTAGGGAGGACAAACATTTTAAGGATATTACATCGGCCAAATAACGAAAGATGTAAATGATCCAGCCGTTCTAACTTATTATGAAGAGAATCAATAATGGGAGAATAATTCAGGTCCAGGATCTGATCTACATCAGGCAAAATTTGAATACCGAGATATGTTGCCTCCGTGGTTATAGGAACATGAGAGATTGTCATAGCCGTAGATTGTAAAATTTGGATCTTTGCAATATTTAGCTTATAGCCCGAAATGAAGCCGAATTGAGCTGCCAGAGACTCAAGTGCAGGGAAAGATCGGGCAACATTATCAGTTAATAATATAATATCATCGGCATATGCCAATGCCTTATATTCAATTCCATGAACAGTGATAAGAGTAATAGTCTGCGATTTTTCTATCATACATAAGAAAGGGCCAATGAATAAGACAAAAAGAAGGGGGGAGCATGGGCAGCCTTTTCTGGTGCCCCTGCTAATAGGAAAATAATTTGATTCGCTGTCCGAAATACGGATTTTAGCAGTTGGGGATATGTACAAAGCTTGTAAAGCCTGGATAAACTCTGGTGTGAATCCCTTCCAGCTTAAAACACCCCATAAATACCCCCAGGAGACCCTGTTGAATGCCTTCTCGGCGTCCAACAGGATCACCCCGAGGGCGGAGTTTGTGACCGTTGCCCAATCTAGAAGGGCTACAACACGCCTGATGTGATCTGTCGTATCCCGGCCGGGAATGAGCCCGTGCTGGCGGATAGATACCAGAGGGAGAATTGTTTGGATTAAACGGAAAGCCAATATCCTTGAGTAGATTTTGCTATCAGTGTTGATTAGCGCAATCGGCCGATATGATGCAGGATTTAATTCGTCCGTGCCTTTTTTTTTTAAAAAGAACAATAGTCGATTGTCGCCAAGAGTCAGGGACAGATCCAGTCTGGGCAAGGCGGAAAACTTCTAACATTTGCTGCTTGAATATATATGAAAAAGTTTTATAAAATTCCAAATGGATAAGATACGGCCCAGCAGCTTTGCCGTTAGAGAGGGATTTCATAGCAATTACAACTTCCTCCCAACTAATAGGCTCAGCCAAAATTTGATTCTGATCATCTGTGACCTTCTGGGTGTCCATAGATTGAAAAAATTGATGCAAGCTAGTTTGTTGTTGCAGAGTTATGTTCGTATCCTCTGTATATAAAGTTGGATAAAAATCAACAAAGGCGTTTACCACACCATTAGTTGTCTTGTATAATACCAAACTGGTCTTTGACCCTAATAATATGACTAGCCACAGCCCTTTGTTGTAAACGTTTTGCTAAAACCTTGCCAGAATTTTCACCCAGCTCATACATTGAGGCTCGGAATTGAAAATATTTGGTTGCTATATCTTTATAAAAAGGCTCTAGTAGATTAGACTTGTATTGTATTGTATTGTATGGCACATTTATAGAGCACAACTGTCACCCCACGGGTATCCTGGCGCTGTGATCCTCAATGGCCTGAGCACGATATTATAGTGGCAGCTGTAATTACAATGTCCTTGGGAAAAGATTAGTTTTTAGTCCCTTTTTAAAAGAGGATAATTCACCCATACGTCTAAGAGACAATGGCTTTGCTACAGCAACCGATTTCAAACTTGCTGCTAGGTCTTCCCCCATACGGATGTTAAGACTTAGATCCAGTTCGGCTTGTTGAAGAGCTGCAAGTCTGGTTCTAACTGTTTGCGGCTCTGTTTTCCAACGGTAAGAGGCAAATCTCTTAGTTTCGCCACGCAATGCGGCTTTGAATGTATCCCAGACAATACCGACCGAGGCAGTGCTGCTATTAATTTCAAAGAACTCTAAGATCCAAAGAGTGAGTTTTTCCTGATATTTATCTAATAGGAGTTTCCTATCAAAAGTCCATGGTCTAATTTGATTGACAGGACAATCCCAGGGACAACTAAAAATAATAGGATTATGGTCAGATATAGTCCTTGGGTTAATTTGAATCTTGACAGACCCTGCAGTTTGAAGAGAGTTAAAGACAAAATCGATGCGGACCATTTTATTATGGGGTATTGAGTAGAAAGTATAGCCCCCTTGATTTGGATAATGATAATGCCAGAGATCGGTCAGACCGTGTTCAATTAAAAGAATCCGAAGCGCCTTATAAACTTGGGGCTTTCGTCCAACATATGCACTATGTTTTGTTATATCTAAGTGACTGGGGATATTGATATTAAAGTCACCACAAAAAAAAATTGGATGGGGCCAAGTAGCTAACTCTATATTTAAATTCCTCAGAACCTGCGGGTCGTCGAGATTAGAAGCATACACCGAACAGACAGAGAACAAACGACCATTAACCAAAAGCTCTGCTATTACCCATCTACCGAAATTGTCTTGCTTTACCCTTTTAACTCGCCCAACCCTGGTTTTCAAGATGATAGCAACGCCCCTAATTGTAGAGGTTTGTCGGGTATAGGCCACTAAATCATAGCCCAAAAATTTGAGATAAGCCCGGTTGCCCCAATGGATATGGGTTTCCTGCAGGCAAATTAGATCCACCAACATCACCTGCAGCATCTTATGAAAAATCCTACGTTTTTTAGGGTCATTCAATCCGCAAATATTCCAGGTTGCACATGTCAATCTGGGAGCAGCCATAATGTTTGATCAAAGACAAATAGCCCTGGAGAACTGGTAAACATTTTTGCAATCCAGCTGATTTTTAAGAAAAAATGAAGAAGTTGGCATCACATTAAATACATTTGCAAAACACAAGCAACTGTCAATAACCTCAAATCTGGTCAATTCTGTCCCACACCACCCAGCAACCCACCCTAATCGATCCACCCACCCCACCCCAGCTAAGCCCACCCACCCACCCAGAGAACCCCCATACCCCTCACCCCCCGTACTGAGCATCAGGACCATGGTCCTTGTGATGGTTGAGTAAGCGTATCCCCCCACTCCACTGAACCAACAGTTTTCCCCTTTCCAGAAAGATAGCCGATGACCCTAAGACATTAGCGAAAAAAAAGAATTCAACATTTTATATATACCCCTCTGGTCATCAGAAAAAGAAAAAGAGGAAAATATGAAAAGAAATGATTACTGCCCTGCATTTATCAAACAATATAATACATTGCCTAACTCAAGCTATATTGAATCCAAAAATTCCTTAGCAGGTATCTCAGACAGAAAGAACTTTGTCTGTCCCTTAAAAATAACTTTTAGTTTTGCCGGAAAGAGCAAAAATGCCTGGGCTCCCTTAGCCTGAAATAAAGAAATCTGTTGCCGGAGATGCCAGCGGCGAGTGACCGTCTCTGAGCAAAAGTCCGGGCGAACAAAGAATTGACAGGCCTTAGCAGATCGCTTCTTATTGGGTCTAGCGAGATCAAAAATACGTTCACGGGCAAGGAAATTGTTGAAGCATACCAGGATAGCACGGGGGAAGGGATTATTGACAGTGGCAGAAGATTGCTTTTTTTTTATTAAGTGGAAAACGATGCGCTCTCTGTATTTCGAGATTCCAATCCCACTGGGTGACCTCTGGGAATGCATCGGAAAAAAGTTCCACTATGAACTGCCGAACATCGTCGCCTTCTTTATTTTCCTCTATCCCCAAGACCCGGAGGTTATTCCTTCTCGCCCGGTTTTCAAGATCTGAGAGCTTCCATAAAATGTCCTTGCGTTGTTCTTTGACCTCTGTAACTAGATCTTTCTGAGTGGCTGCGGCATCTTCGAGAGCTGAAATCCGTTCTTCAGCTTCGGCAATCCTAGTGGTGGTCTCAGTACAGGTTTTAATGACACGGCGAAGAGAGTCCTGCATTTTGCGGCAGGCCCCCTGTGTGCGCATATTTTCTTGTCTAGTTGCTTCTCTATGCATCAATATGGTTTGATAAATCGTTACCAATGAGACCTCTTCGGGGGTACCTGACACGGCCTCACTAGTGTCTCCACACACATCCCGCATATTTAATTGCGACTGTTGCCCAGATAAATCCTTCTGAAAATTTTGCTGAGTAGATTGGGATGGCACCTTAGAGCCTGGAGTTTTGCGGACTGTGGCAATGTTCAAATCATTTGAGGCCTCGCGCCAGTCAGCAGAGTCACTATCATAGTCTGACCACTGGAGCTCTGGGTGATCAGCATCATCCTCCTCAGATAAAGAGCGCTCAGAGACAGAATAAAAGTTCTCAGTAGATTCGCTAAGCACAGACCCCCTGGTGTCATGGGAATGCTCTGTTGGCAACTCCAGAGAAGCAGAAATGAGGCTGTTGGAAGATTGGACTTCATTACCCAACATGCACTGAGAAGGAAAAGATATAGCAACAGATAGGTCTGGAGCTGAGCCTGGAGTCACGACTGCCTCTTTTAGCAAACTGTTGTAATTCGTTAATTCAGGGAATTCAAGAGGGTCGAAATGGGGGGGGGGGGGGGAGCTTCCAGCATTAGACAATGCTATAATGGGTACTGTTACAGGTACTCTTACAGAAAGACTCACCCCCTCCTTTCCAGCCAGGTCTCCAGACGTCTTTAGATCTTGTCCTTGCACTATATCAGGAGAAGCGGCATTTATGGCAGAAGCTTTCTTCTTAGCTCCGAGCCTGTCAAACATCGCAGGCAGCGTCTGATCCTTGGTGGTGATCAGAGGAGCGGTTGCCGCAGGGATCACGGGTGAAGGCTTGTCCGTACCTGCGAGACGCGTCTTCTGAGCACCAGCCGTAGAGCCCTTCGAGTCCGCCTCCTGCTGACCGCGGGTTGAGCCGCGGGATTTGAGAGCGGCAGCCGCCGCTTTAGAAAGTGCTTTCGGCATCCTGTTTTCAAGAACCAGCGGCGTGAGGTGATAGCCAAGAGCAGCTGTCGAGCTTTGAAGACGAGGATACCTCACGATACGCCGATCCGGGTGAGCAATGGCTAGGACGGTACACACCCCGCCAGAACCACCAGAGCTTCCAGGGGATTCCAGGTCTAACGGAGGCAAGCGGAAGGTAAGTGCCATAGACACAGTCAATACTTTCCCTGCTGAATAAGCGATACAAGTTTTTTAGGCAATATTGCAGAACCCGGGCAGAGCAGTCATTTCAGGGGTCCACTGTAGTCCAGGAGAGCAGAACGCCACCTCACTCGGCCGAGAGCACGGCCGCCATCTTGCTACTTCTTTCCCCTCTGACCTACCTCTCTTCCCACCCTCCGCTGTTGCTAACACATGGATCCCAGTTTGCCCTGCCCTGAAAGCCCCTCCCTCAAAACTTTAAGTAACCACCTGTGTCAACCATTTCCCCCCAGAAAAACTTTGTATCGCCCCTGTATTACATAGCCAACAGTTGGTCTGTAGCTAGGTTTTTACTTTGCTAAACCTTGTGCTTACTATGTTAAAAAAAGAAAGGACCACAACATTCTCAGTTTGTAATGCTTTATTTGGATGGAGAACCCCATGTTACTTTAGTGTTTCACCATCTTCACCTAAACGTAAAGCTGGCCTCCCTCTTTACATCATACCTCTGAAAATCAGTTAAGGGTTTCCCTGTAGTAATGCTCCAAAGGTTAGCAGATGCTGCATGTTGCTGCTGCTTTGGCTTGGCATGTTGTGAATTTGGTAAACATTTACATATGTAGCCAAATTCTCTGTGTTAAAATTAAAGATTGCTCTGAAAATGTGCGCGATTACCATGAAATTAAGTTGTCTTTATCAGAATGTGCTAGGCATCAAGCTTTATTTTACCTACCCAGGGCGATTGTTGGCAGTCATAGCTGGTGTATGAATAGTTTCTTTGCATGGCTGTGTGCTCCTTAAACCACTACCCAATGAAGTGGTTATCCTTTTTTAGCTTTGGCTGTACAGTGCAGCTATTTGCTTACCTATTAACAATTATTTAAAGTATGCGTCGGCTGTGGCTAGATGAGTAGAGCTTTTTCACCTGATGCTATTGTCTGTTTGGTGGATCATTCTGTCTTCTATGGGATGCTTGCTTAGAATAAATTAGGAAGTGTACATTTGAAAGGTACATTTATGCATCCCATCCAAAATTTTAACTCCGCTTCTGACTGGTTTTTGGGAAGACACTGGTCTGCGCTGTGCTGAATTTTGGCTTATATTTGAGTATCTTTGGGCTTGGGACGGGGCTGAAAATCTGGCAACCCAGGCAGGCTGCTCTCCAGTCAGACGGAGAAAGAGTTCAGAGAGAGAAGCAGCCTCTCTCTGTCCTGTGCTTAGTTCGAGTAGAGAATGAGATCAATTATTTACTTTTTTACTTCGTGTTCAGAATTCAGAATAGCTTAAAACATGAAAATTCAGGGCTTTTTGACATGCTGGCTCTAGGTCCTCCCTGGCTGTAAACTGCAGAAACACAGAAGATTCCCACGGAAGAGACCATTTACCTCTTTCTGCTTTGTGAATACAGTGGGAGCACAGGTAATATGGCTAGTGGGAGATGGCCAGTAAAACTGGCCAGACCAGTCAGGTCAATGGAATCAGCTGAGAAGCAGGAGTCCTCAAGGAGGGTCCGACATACCTTGAAGCAAAAGAAACAGGTTGCAGAGCAAGCAGAGCAAGCATGATTTGACCAAAAACAATTCTTATTGGAAGCTGGCTGTGCAAATCATGGTCTGACACAATTATTTAGGATGTTGTTTGCAAAGCCATTTGAAAATTACTTTGTGGGTTACTTTCAATGTAAGTGATTGTCTTGGTACTTTAAGATACCTGTGTTGGATTAGGTGGTGGCTCAAGTTGTCTTCACTCCATGCTGTCGTTCTAAAGACAGAATTTGTATCTATATGCAACATAAAAACCAAACTAATAGATGAAATTTTGAGAAGCGCAGTTTTAAAAGTGGCCTTTTTCTGCACTTCAGCACCTATGGAGCCATAAAGTCTCAAGGTCTGTTATTCACATATATTATATTCCCTGCTGGGTGGCAGGAGGAGTACTTCATCTGAAGGAACAGGTGGCAGTCCCTCAAGCTAATGAGTCTGCCTGGAATCCAACACAGTCTTTACCACACATGATGCAGAACTCATATCCTGCCTACTAAACTGAAAATTGTATTGTATTGTAATTGCAATTGTATAGCGCTTACTACCACTGACGAGGCATCAAAGCGCTTTTTTTGGCGAGTAGCACGCTACTTCAGGACCCATAGACGATTAGTGTTGAATTAGTATAGTGAAACATGCTAGTAAATTTTAAGTGGTGGATAGGTTAGTCAGTTATTTGGTTTCTTTCGGAAGGATAGCAGAACGATAGAAGAGGAAAAAATGTTTGTATTTATATAGCGCTTGTAACACCTGATGGGGTGTTGAAGCACACTACTCCGGAAACCCATAAAGGACTCGTCGTGAATTAGTATGGTGAAATATGAAAGTCATTTGAGTGGTGGATATTAGTCAGTTATTTGGAGTGGGAAGGATAGCGGAGGGATAGAAGGGGAAGAAAGGTTTGTATTGATATAGCACCTGTTTCCCCTGATGGGGGTTGAAGCGCTTTTATGGCGAGTAGTACCCTACACCGAAACCCATAAAGGATTAGTGTTGAAAATTAGTATAGTGAAATATGAATTAATTTCAATGGTGGATATGTTATTCAGTTATTTGGATAGAGAAGGGTAGGTCGCGGCATAGAAGAGGGAAAGAGGTTTGTATATATGTATATATATATATATATATATATATATATATAGATAGATAGATAGATATATATTACCTACTGGCAGTCGCCAGTAGGTAGTTATAGTTAGGATTTTTTTCAATGCAAAATCTCAAAATTCTATTTGGAATAACTTTGGCGCCTGTTGACGAATCTGCCTGAAAACTTCCTCAAATTGTCCTTCCTTGAAAGTTTCGGGGGGATTCGTCAAGCAGGGACCGAGATAAAAGGGGGGTCCCAAAACGTGTTTTCCCCATGTTAATTTCCATAGGGAGGTCAAACTCACTTTTAGCCCGAACGGCTGAATGGATTACCACCAGACTTGGCAAAATTGTAGGGACTGGTAGCCCGATGTGCCTTTGCTATGTCTCAAGATATGTGCTCCAGTGGATTTTGAGTAATTTAGGTACAAACAAAATATATATCTATGGCAGCGCCCCGGTATGCACACCGGGGAGCGCTCTGGGCGCACCACGCGAGGTGCGCACGGAAAGCTGATTGGCTCTCGGGTGTCTGTAAACATTCGAAACAGTCCGGAGCGGCCGCCATCTTGTGTCTCGGTAGGATCGAGACACAAGAGGTGGCAAAAAAAAAGGGGGAAATTACCATAAGGGGGCAGGGTAGACCCCCCCTGACCCCCTAGGTTTGATGTGGGGGCTATAATAGGGTCCTGCGGGGCAAAAAAACAATTTTTTGTTTTTTTGATTTGCGCGGGGGGAGCGCCCGGTACGCGCACCGGGGAGCGGACCGCGAAACGGACCATGGGGAAAAAAGAATGACAGAGTTTTTAAAAAAGAAGCCTTTTTTTTATAAATTGGAGGTAGTTCTAAAACTGTTTTTTTTCTTCTTTTTGTTGTTTTATATTTTTTTATTGTTTTTTTGAACATTTTGTACTTTTTGGGGGTTTTCTGAACAGTTTTATTTTTTTTGGTATTTTTCATGAGGAGAAACGAAAAAACAGGGAATTGAAAATGGCTCAACTGGAGCAAAAAAAAAGAAAATAAATAATTAGGGTTTATTGGGGCATTTGTGATTGTCCCCAGCAAGGACGATGAGCTTTACGCTCTGTTCTCCGTAGGAGATGGTCTTCCCACAATATTTACAGATAATTCGTAAATCTGCATATCGTGGCTGAATGCAAGGCATCGTCTCACTTTCCTCTGGTGCCGACGGAGTGGGTTGCTTCCTTTTTGAGGTGGTGCTTGTGGATTGGGGAGGGTTACTGGCCAGTTCCCTCATCTCTGCAGCAGAATAATTTATTGGATGCTTGCGCTGCATGTGGTGTATCATCGTGTTGTTTCCAAATGAATATTTCTTGTTCGGGTTTCCCCTGGAAAGTTCCACGCCACAGATTTTGCAAGTCACCTTGGCTGCATTTACTTTTTTCTTCCCCACTGGGATCGAAAAAAACTCCCATATAATGTGTGGTCTTGGCTGGTATGGGGTATTTTGTTCTTCAAGCCATGTTCTCCTCTCCTCTTCCTCCTCCTCCTCCTCTTCCTCCTCTTGTTGACCACCAATGATATCTTGAGGTGGTCCTCTTGGTGGTTGTGGTGGTGCAGATGCACCAGCTGCTGCTGCTACTGAAGCCATTATATAGATCAAAAAGGTACAGACAGGTACAAACAGGTCTTCCTAAGTCAAAGGACAAAGTCAGAATAAGGAAAAAAGGTGGGGTCTTTCATCCTTTTGAGAAAAAAAAATGTATTGAACCAATGAAAAGTGTTATTTTTAGGTCACATGACCAGGGGCTTCATCATTATGAAACCATAACTGTTATGAACCAATGAAAAGTGTTATTTTCAGGTCACATGACCCGACGCGCTTACGCTACGCGCCCCGGGGCGCGTCGCGTAAGCGCGTCGGACTCCTATGTTGCGCGATCGTATTCGCTCGAGTGCTTCCGGGTGCGCTTACGCCGTGCGTATCACGCGGACGCAGCTACGTGATACGTCACGATTATGTTTTCGTTCGCGATATTGGCGCTTACGGGACGCTCCCCGGTGCGCGCCCCGGGGCGCTTCATAAAACTACGCTTTCCGGGGCGCGCACCGGGAGCGCTCCAAGGCAAAAAAAAAAACCAATATACAAAAAAAAAATTGGCCAAAATTGTAGGGACTGGTAGCCCGATGTGCCTTTGCTATGTCTCAAGATATATGCTCAAGTGGTTTTTACGAAAATTAACTTTGAAAACAATATATATTGTGCTACATTGGGCTATATATATGTTAGAGCCCAAATGTAGCCCAATGTAGCCCAAAGATGGCCACCAGAGACAAAAAAAAACAAATGTAGCTCAAATATCAGCCAGATGTAGCCCAACTATAGCCCAATGACAGAATGTACCAGAGTGTTCTAAAGAACAACTAGAGCGCTAACAGTCTTACTTATAAAGTGAGACTTATAGTTAGGAATTAGCATTTAAAAAACCTATGAAATTCACTGAAAAAACCATAGGTTTCACACCAGTTATAGTTAGGAATTTGCATTTAAAAAACCTAAGAAATTCACTGAAAAAACCATAGGTTTCACACCAGTTATAGTTAGGAATTAGCATTTAAAAAACCTATTAAATTCACTGAAAAAACCATAGGTTTCACACCAGTTATAGTTAGCTGGAAATTTTACTGACATAAAACCAATGAAATTCCACGTTATAGTTAGTTGGACTCACTATAACTTGCGCGCCTGCAATGCACTGCTGATGACGTCACATATTACATCACTCATGACATCTGGGTGAACGCTGCTCTTTCTATCAGTTTGCCCAGGAAAGGTCCATTTGTAATGGGTCTGCAGTTGTCAGGGTTCAGCGAGTCCAAGTTTGTTTTCTTCAGTAAAGGGCGTATGTATGACTTTTTGAGTTCTTCTGGAAATATTCCGGTAGTTAAGGAATCGTTGATGATTTGTCTTACTGGAGTGGCAGCAGAGGTTGTTCAAATATTTGTCTTGAAAGTTTGTGGTGGACACGGGTCAGAAGGGCTGCCGGCAAGCCTGCTTGCTTTGACCAGGTCCATAAATTCATTGTGTGTGATGTGTTGGAAGGAATGGAGAGGCTGGGTTGGAGTATTCTTGAATTGTTGTTTGTACATGGGTTAGTGCTGGTGCTTTGTTTCTGTTTTAAGTACGAGTCCAATATGTCTGCTTTGTCCATATAATGATTTGCCAGTTTGTCTGTGAAATCTTGACTAACAGAATGAGTTCCTTCTAGGCAATTTGGTTTGCGGAATTCATTGAGTATTTTATAGAATTCTTTATTTGCATATTTAGCATTTTGAATTCTGTCTGAATAGTACCTTTTCTTAGCTTTTTTGATAGCTGACTTGTTTATTCTGTTAATTTTCTGTAGGTGAAGTTTGTCTTGTTTGGTGTTTGTTTTGAGCCAGGTACGTTCTGTTGTGTGGTTTTGAGTGGTATCAGGATATCAAAAGCTTCCTTTAGCCACCACTCATTTTTTATAAATCTTTTTATTAATATTGCTCATGTCATCATTCAATGCAGGACAATCATTATAGTGCATGTGGTAGAATTGCAGTCTACATTAAGGCGCATGATCTTCAATGGTACAGGTTGGGCAAACAATGATTGACATCACAATCCTGACCCACCACTCGTCTCTCTGTACTACCGCCATGGCCCCCATATTTTCCACCATTTCTTAGTGCATCCCCTGCTTTTATAAATAGTTTCCTCAGCCCTTTGACACCAGTCCAAATCACGCACCCACTGGTCCCATTGTGGCGGCGTCGGCGATCCCCAGCCACTTGCAATGTTTCTTTTGTCCGCCAATGCCAGCCAGATCTCCTTATGTCTAGTCCAATATGAATCCTGCCTAAACATCAGTAGTAGCCATCTGGGTTCAAGTGGGACCGGTGAGCCCACTACGGCCGACATTGAGTCTACCACCCTAGTTTAAAAAGTCACTATCTCCGGGCATTCCCATAATATATGGTAGAAGGTGCAAGATTTTGAGCTGCACCAACCGGAACCTACAACGTATAGCTATTTCTCGTGGGCTTTGTAGGGCATCCTGCCAGTCGTCTTCCTCTAATTCGCCAATTTCCTCAACCCACGTGCCCTCAATGAAGTCAGCAGGTCCAGAATAATCTTTGAGTTTGCTGTATATTGTAGAGGTGGGTTTCTCTGATATCGGGTCCAGGAGCAACCTGTCTTCCATAGGGGAATACTCTGGGATTGACGTCCCAATTTTAATGTGAGCCTGCAGGGCATGGGAGAGGCGTATGTAGTGGTAACGTTGTGAGTCGTGAAGATCATATTCTTGTTTAAGATAGGCAAAGGATCGTGGGGCATCCCCCCTCCAGAAATCCCCCAAGTATTCAATGCCTATAAGCTTCCATCCTCCGAACCCAGTCAAACGAGTCAACTCCTTTAGTAGATCTCCATGCCACAAGGGGGTTCTACCAGTCAGGGAGCCTGACCATTCCAAAAATCTATTTGCTTCCCTCCAACACTGGGCCACTACTCCTGTGTGAGACGGCCAATCTTTCCCTAGCCTCCGAGCATAGAGAAGCGGCTCGCAACTTCCAGCTGTCATAATCAGCCGGTCTACTCTATATGCTGGTTCCGACTGATCCGCGTAAGCCCAGTCGTTCACCACTTGCAACTGTGATGCCCAATAATACAGCTTGACGTCCGAGAGGGCTAGCCCCCCATCGTAAACTCCTCTTGTCAGCTTGCGGAGGGCAATCCTAGGGTTTCCCCATCCCAGAGGAGTGTCCGCTGAGCATGTTGTATTCAAGCAAATATTTCATTTGGAATCGGGTATGGCGTATTTTGCAGGATGTAGAGCAAACGCGGCAAAGCCAGCATCTTAAACATTGCAGCTCGGCCCATGAGGGAGAGCGGCAGCGTCCTCCAGTGGCTCACGTTGGTTCGGAGATGCGCCAATTGCGGTTCTATGTTCCTGGCAAAGAACTCCGCCCTTTCCCTCATGATGTATACCCCAAGGTATTTAAAGCCATGTAAGGCGATGGAAGCGGGACACCTGGTCGGAATCTGCGGGGGAGGTCCTGAGAGTGGAAATATAACTGACTTCGCCCAATTAATGGTGTAGCCCGAATAGCTACCAAACAATTTAAAAAAGTGCAGGGCCTGTGCTATCGACTGGTACGGCCTGGCCATATATAGCACAATATCATCTGCGTATAAGGAAATACGCTCCTCCCAATGATCGTTCAACTCCAAGCCCCAGAACGACACGTCCCTCCTTATCCAGTGAGCCAACGACTCCAAGGCTAGTGCAAATAGGAGGAGAGACAAAGGGCACCCCTGTCTCGTGCCCCTTCGCAAATTGAAGACCCTGGACACCGCGCCATTGACTCTTACTTTTGCCACCGGTTGCTCTTATAAGAGCCGCACCCAGCTGCAGAATTTCGGACTGAACCCCAGTCGCTGAAGCACCATGAACAGGTAGGGCCACTCGATACTATTGAATGCCATTGAGACGTCCAGGCCCATCAATGCCGTCTGGGGGGTCCCCACATCCTCTGTCATATATAGCACTCCATAGAGGCGGCGTAGATTGTGTCCGGTACTCCTATGCGGCATAAAACCAGACTGATCGACGTGCACCAAGTCAGGCAGAACCACTAACAGTCTGTCCGCTAGAGCCTTCGCTAGGACCTTTGCCTCAACGTTGATGAACAAGATTGGGCGATCGAACGAACATTGATCAGTTGGCTTCCCTGCTTAGTGGATCACGACAATCGTGGCCTCTCTTTGGTCGGGTGGAAGCAGTCTCATTTCCCACGCTTCAAGATACATCTGGAGGAGAGGGTCGGTAACAATGTTGGCCTGGCGCTTGAAGACCTCCACCGGGAGTCCGTTCGGCCCCTGCGCCTTCCCCAATTGGAGGGAGCTGAGGGCCCTTCTTATGTCGTCCCCTGTAAGGTCTGCCTCTAGACGGTCTCTTTGTTCTTGGGATAGGGTGGGCAGCGCCAAATCCCGTAAGAATTCTGCGCAATCTTGCTCCGAACGGGTGCAGACCGGCGTATAGACCCCTTTATAGTAGGACGCGAAGGCTTCCGCTATATCTGCACTATGTGAGACTAATGAGCCTGCCTTGTCTCTTACTTCGGCCACCCATGAACACTCCCTATCTCGCCGCTCGAGCCACGCCAGGAGCTTGAGGGCCTTGTTCCCCACGTCATAGATCCTATGTTGGGTGGCAATGGAGTAAGCGCGCGCTTCGCTCTCAGCCAGAGCCCTTAGCTCCTTCTGCTTAAGTGCTAGTGAATGCTGGAGATGATCGGACGGCGCCATTCCGGCTTCACGTTCCATCTTTCCTATCTCATCTTCCAATTGACTGATCTGTAGAGACTCCTCTTTCTTTTGGGCCCCAATCAGAGCCTGGGCCTGCCCACTCAGCACCGTCTTAAAAGCCTCCCAGAGTGTGATATTAGACTTCACTGAGCCCTCATTCTCTTTAAAATACACCTGGGAGCTCTCCCGGAGCTTATCGCTTATGGTGTCATCCCGAATTCGCCATGGATCAATCTTCGGGAAGGATGCCCTGCATGTCAACCGGACCCTTGAGCATGACTCCAACCGGGGAATGGTCAGAAATTCCTCGGGCCAGGATGTTAGGTTTTATATAGTCGCCCAGCTGATCAGTACGCACAAAGAAATGATCCAGGCGGGAGAAGGACCCCTGTCTGGCCGAATAGAAGGTGTATTGTCGCTGCGCGGGGTGGTGCATACGCCAGATGTCCCTCAATCCCAGGGCTGTAACGAAGTTCTGCAGCCCATATTCCCCCTGGATCCTTGGCCCCCACCGACCGGTACAAATCAGCATTCACAGCATTTACATCCCCACCTAACAGGAGGGTACCCCATGGAAAATCAGTCCGGAAAGACCCCGGTCGTGTGTACATGGCAGAGTGAAGACCAGGCGGGATTTAGCAAGAGCCCAGAACTATGGATCGCCCTTCCCATCTACCAGCTGCCGCTACCATACAGCCAGTTTCGTCTGTCCATGTGCGGGAAACTACTATCGGCACGGATTGAGGATTAAAATGCCCACCCCCCTGGAGCCTGATGTGAACTCAGAGTGGGCCACCATTTTGTACCCAAATCTGTCTTGGGCCTTACACCTGTTTCCCCGCAAATGACTCTCCTGGAGCAGGACCACCTCCGGGGAGTGCCTTTTCAGATATTGTAGCACCAGTGTGCGCTTAATATTTTGGCCTAACCCATTCACATTCCACGTCCATATTTTAATGCTTGTCTGGTCCCCCATCCTGAATATGTTGCCTCCCCCACTTCTGCTTGTCAACGTCCCATTGCTCTTCTTCGGTCCCACCCCAACATGCAAAAGTACGATATTGATAATGAGCAGAACATACCCCCATCTTAAAAACAATCTCCCTCCCCCCAGCCAACTCCCCCCTCCCTGCAACCCTGAGTGGTGGGTCCCCAACCTCCCACCTTCCAAACATGCAGAGTGCCTGTCGTCCCATCCATCCCATATCAACCTGAAAAAGAAGCGTGAGCTAGCAGTCAGAAAAATATATGGTATACATATCTGACGGAAGTCCAACCCATTACGATAGAAGCAGTCATGCAACTCACCATCAACTCCTCTAGCCCCCCCCCCCCCCCCTCAAACTGTAACGGATCAACCATGTGAGAACTGCGGCAGAGAATTAATGTCAAGCCCAACATAGACCCCAGGGTCCAATGTCTCGTGACATCCACGGGCAGCCATGTGCAGCTTTCAGTCCCAGGGAACCCCGCTGGTCATTTCGCCACTCCGGACAAATCTTGCAGCCGACTCTCGTTACCTGGACCCATTCTGGACACTTCCTTGGCTGTCTGGAGCACGTCTACATCTGTCCACTCCCACCATCTCTCGTTCCGGTGGGCGTTCGGATCTGCGTGGGCCTCCAGACTTGCCCACCGTCCGCCATACTTCCAGCCAGTCACTTGTCTCCTCCGGTGATTCAAAGAAGTAAGACTTGCTCCTGTCCAGGATCTTTAGGCGGGCCGGAAAGAGCATCATATATTTCACACCTTGTTCTCGGAGAGCCCTCTTTACCCCTTCAACGGATCTACGTTGCCTCTGCACGTGAAGAGTAAAGTCCAGGAAGAATCGGATGATAGCATTGTCAAGCTGGAGATCCCCAGCTACTCTTGACGCCTGTAGTATAGCATCACGATCTTGGTAGTCATAGCAGATCTACTATGACTTCGCTCCAGCCAATCTGAGCTGATCTCCTCAGCTCCCTTGTAGGTCTATACTGCCACTTCACGTGGCCTGCACTCTCCTCACTGAATAGGCCTGCTGGTGCTTCCTTGTTAGTGCACTCCCGGTGTGTAGACCCCCGCTTTCACCGATGATCGCAGATCTATTATGACTTCGCTCCAGCCAGTCTGAGCTGATCTACTCAGCTCCCTTGTAGGTCTACACTGCCAATTCACGCGTTCTGTGCCCTCCTCGCTGAATAGGCTTTCTGGTGCGCCCTTATTAATGCACCCCCGGTGTGCAAACCCCCGCAGGCAGGCCGGGCCACACCGTCTCTCTCAGGCCTCCGCCCTCGGTGAATCCACGGGATGTAGAATGCCAGGAGGCAAGCCGCAACACTCCCGCGGCTCGTCCCGCCTTCACCACGATCCGTAAGGCACTCGCTCCCGGGTGTGCGCCAGACACGTGCGGCCTGAGCCCACTAAGTCCTAAGTTCGGACCAATTCTGGTCCCAATTGCCCTTCACCCCTGCCTCAGTAGCTTAGCCGGGGGGCACGTCACCTGGAGACCTCACGGGCGGAGCTATTTTGCGGGGCACGCTTCTCAGGCCGATGCCTCACTCTCCTCCGTTGCACAGACGTTAGCGGGACGGCAGGGAGCTTGCGGTCAGCAGTGTCCCTCTCACCCGTACCGCCGAAGTTGACACTCACGGAGACCAGCAGAGAACACCCTCCGTGCAGCACACAGCCCTGTCAGGTTTTGGGGCCCGCTATCTTCGGCCTCTCAGACGGCAGGCGCCATTTTGCCGTGCCGACCGGACGGGTCAAATCACTGAAGACGAGCGTTGGAGTGCTCCCGAGGGGTTGCCTCAGGGCTCTAGCGGACCCCACCGTCTTCTGATGCCTTTCGACACCGCTGGCTGCAGTCGTTGCTCATGGATTTTGGACAGAATTTATTGTTTCCAGATTTGTACTGGATGTTAGTTGTGTTTCTAAGTGTTCCAAATTGAGTTTGTTCCACGGCCGATAGGTGGATGGATTTAAGGTAGTTTTAGGTGTCACTTAGTGTTGTTTTATGTTAGTCTGACCATGTGTCTGGAACTATAATTTGAAAGGTAACTAGTTCAGTATTAGCAAAAAGGACATCTAGGATATGTCCAGCGATGTGTGTGGCTTTGTGGACAATCTGATGCAGGTTCAGTGCATCTAGGCCAGTGATTATTGCTTTTGGATGGGTCATACTGGATTTGTCAAACCAAATGTTGAGGTCACCCAGAACGCATAGGTTGGAGTGTATTGTTATCAGGTTTGAAACTGTGTCTAGAAGTGCGACTGGGAATGTCGCCTTGCTAGGTGGAGGTCTGTAAAGGAGCAGGAAGTTAAAGGAGGAAGACTGTGTAGGATTGCATTTTCTTAGAAGAGCCTCACAATTCTTTATGGAGATGTTGTCAACTTTAGTGATATGTAATGTTTGCCTGAACACAACAGCTAGACCCCCTCCTTTTTTGCCTATACGATTTTGGGTGATCGTTTGATAGCCTAGAGCATGGGTACTCACAAACTTTCTCTCAGGGCCAAATTTACAGTGTGGTTTGTGTCAGAGGGCCGCTCCGGTAGGGGCGGGGTCAGTGGGGGAGGGGGGCGGGGCTAGAGTAACAAAAAAACTGTGACCATGAGGTTGAACACAGGTCCCTGAAGCGGATTCCTTCGTCCACTAAGCCACCAGACCCGGCATACACACATCTCTCTTTCTCTCTCTCTCTCTTTCTCTCCCTCTCTCTCTCTCCCTCTCTCTGTCTCCCTCCCTCCCTCCCTCCCTCTATCTCTCTCTCTCTCCTCTCTCCCTCCCTGTCTCCCTCTGTCTCACTCACTCTGACTGTCTCACTCCCCCTCTCTCTCTCTCTCTCTCTCTCTCTCTCTGTCTGTCTCTCTCCCTCTCTCTCCTTCCCTCTTCCTCACTCTGTCTTCCTCTCTCTCCTTCCCTCTCTCTCCCTCCCTCTGTCTCCCTCCCTCTGTCTCCCTCCCTCTGTCTCCCTCCCTCTGTCTCCCTCCCTCTGTCTCCCTCCCTCTGTCTCCCTCCCTCTGTCTCCCTCCCTCTGTCTCCCTCCTCCCTCTGTTGCCCTCCTCCCTCTGTCGCCCTCCTCCCTGTCGCCCTCCTCCCTCTGTCGCCCTCCTCCCTCTGTCGCCCTCCCTCCCTCCATCTGTCGCCCTCCTCTCTCTGTCTCCCTCCTCTCTCTGTCGCCCTCCTCCCTCTGTCGCCCTCCTCCCTCTGTCGCCCTCCTCCCTCTGTCGCCCTCCTCCCTCTGTCGCCCTCCTCCCTCTGTCGCCCTCCTCCCTCTGTCGCCCTCCTCCCTCTGTCGCCCTCCTCCCTCTGTCGCCCTCCTCCCTCTGTCGCCCTCCTCCCTCTGTCGCCCTCCTCCCTCTGTCGCCCTCCTCCCTCTGTCGCCCTCCTCCCTCTGTCGCCCTCCTCCCTCTGTCGCCCTCCCTCCCTCTCCCTCCCTCCCTCCCTCTCCCTCCCTCCCTCCCTCCCTCTCCCTCCCTCCGTCTCCCTCCCTCCCTCCGTCTCCCTCCCTCCCTCTGTCTCCCTCCCTCCCTCCGTCTGTCTCCCTCCGTCTGTCTCCCTCCGTCTGTCTTCCTCCCTCCGTCTCCCTCCCTCCGTCTGTCTCCCTCCCTCTGTCTCCGTCCCTGTGTCTCCCTCCTCCCTCTGTCTCCCTCCTCCCTCTGTCTCCCTCCTCCCTCCCTCTGTCTCCCTCCTCCCTCCCTCTGTCTCCCTCCTCCCTCCCTTTGTCTCCCTCCTCCCTCTGTCTCCCTCCTCCCACTGTCTCCCTCCTCCCACTGTCTCCCTCCTCCCTCTGTCTGTCTCCCTCCTCCTTCTGTCTGTCTCTCTCCCTCTGTTTGTCACCCTCCCTCTGTTTGTCACCCTCCCTCTGTTTGTCACCCTCCCTCTGTTTGTCACCCTCTGTTTTCCTTCCTCTGTCTCCCTCCCTCTCCCTTTCTCTGTCACCCTCTCTCTGTCTCCCTCTCTCTGTCTCCCTCTCTCTGTTTTCCTCTCTCTGTTTTCCTCTCACTCCTTTCCCTCCCTCCCTTTCCCTCCGTCCCTCTCCATCTGTCTCCCTCACTCTGTCTGTCACCCTCTGTTTTCCTTTCTCTGTCTCCCTCCCTCTCCCTTTCTCTGTCTCCCTCTCTCGGTCTCCCTCTCCCTCCCTCTCTGTGTCCCTCCCTTTCCCTCCCTCCCCCTACCTCCCTCTGTCACCCTCTGAGACAGCTTCCCAGGCGCGCGCCACACACACGCACACACGCACACGCACCTGAGCACTTCACAGGTCTTTAAAAGACCATTTGCATGTTAATTAGGCTTTTGTATTTCACCTCTTCTTAGCGCCCCTGCAGCTCCACTCTGACTCACTGGAATGCGGGCCCCCACAGAGCAGCAGAGTCTCTCAGAGTCGCGCGCAGTGTTTGCAGCCACTCTTTAAATTATTATTTTTTTAAAACAGGTACGATGTCTGCAAGGTCCGCGGGCTGCCAAGGAAGGCTTGCCCGTGGGCCGTACTATGAGTACCCGTGGCCTAGAGGAACGACTTCATGCAGGACTGGAGCCATATCGTCTCCCAACCATGATTCAGTTATGAATAGTATGTCTGGTTTTGCATCTGTGAGAAGGTCGTAGATGTGATGTTTGTTTATAGAGAATGATCAAGCGTTTATTAGTAGATAGTGAAGAGAATGGCCTTTGGTGATAGTGAGACTTTGTTTTGTAGAAGAGTGATCAGTATTGTGTGGGCTTGTAGCAGGTGTGTTTTTAGTGCTGGCATTAGCAGTATTACAATAGCAATTGTGTAGCTGTTCTGTATCATGTTCCTCATCCAGCATGCTAAGAAGGCATTTTGATGGGTCTGTGTGTGTATGTGGTGGCGATGGTGTTTGAGAGTGAGTTGGTCTGCTGTGTTGTTTTCGGGGTGTAACATTGTTGTGCAGTAGACATGGGGAATAGAAGTTGTGAGGTGTGGTACTTGTTAGAGGCAGACATTCTGTGCACTTTGAAGATATGCCAATGAGAACATCCTCTGTAACAGTATTACAACCACAATTTTGTGGCAAGTAGTGACAATGATTACACCACTACTCTGCATGTTAGCTAATAGTTGATTATCGCCTCCCACATTCATCCAACAGTGTACAAAGGAGTGACCTAGGGATACAAATGGGTTCCCTTTGTGCCTCAGATGCATGGTGTTGTGAGACCTAACTTGCTAAATACAAAATTAATAATATTTCCTCTTTATTACTAAATGATAAATAATGGAGTGAAAGTGGTGCACCTGCTAAAGGCATAGCCAATATCTCTATATATTCATTTTTTTGTGATTTCATTTTTAAAGAAGATATTTCATGTCCTATTATCCCAAGTACTGTTGACCAGAAATCCAAAAAAAGTCAGAAGATAACACAAATGATGCAGGGCCACTTAGTGGTTTTATAATTTTGCGATGTTGAGTACTTTAATGGAGAAATAACTTTATGTATGCATATTGTTGTACGGTTTACACATTTTCAAGTGAAACTGTGTGTTTGTAGGACAACGTAACTATCAGAACTGTGTGAGATTGATTCCACCCACACCGTCCAGATATGTTGATACCTCACAATGCACAATCTGTATTCAAACCATACAAGGTACAAAATGGATGAACAACCTCAGAATGTGACAACTCTAACTCCCAAAGGAAATCATGGTAACAGATCTAGAACGCGTTCACTTAGTTACTTATGCATACCCAAAGAGATACACAAAAAATACACAGTAAAGCATGTCAACATTTATTGAAACAAGATTCTTGTGTAAAATTCTTGCTCTGCAATAATCAATAGAAGGAAACAGAGTAATGTGATTAGCATTACGAAAATGGTGAAAAAGATGAACAGTTCAACCATTTTGCTGTTTACAGAGGATGTATGCTTGCATATAAGTACTGTAATATATTGTACTCCTAGCTAGCAGCATTCTAACCTATCGTGTCTAGGGTGAGTGAATCTGCCAAATCCCTATAGTATGATCTAACTTCCCATCACTTGTGGGTTAGTGTCGTCAAGCTGCCCATCTTGGTATAGAGCTGGACAGCATCCCTCGCATGAGGTAAACAGAAATCAGCTGACCTGGAATTCCGATATGGACTTTCACATCCTTCCTATTACCATACCAAAGCCCCAGCCAGGCCACTATTGTTTATTTGATTGTGATAGCGCTGATTCCAAGCTGGCAAAACAAATAACATCTTACGTAATAAACAGAGTGTTCAATTTATTCTGATAGTGCCTGCTAAGTGGTAGTGTATGCAAAACTTAGTTAGAAGGATATTATCCTATATGTACATGCAAATTAATTTGTGTCAGACGTTTTGTTTAGGGAGAGAAGACCACTTAAGAGCTGGAGCATGTAAAATGGCGTTTCTTAACCAGGCCCAGTGTGCCAATGTATCACCCTCTCCTTGGACGTAAGACAACAAAAAACAAAGCTATCTAAATACAGTGCTAAACCTATACCTAAATGCATTAAAACCCTAAACATATAAAAAGGCACTATGCTAGTTTTAAGGTAAAAGTATAAAGAAAGCCAAATTTAAAAGTATAGAAAAGCAAGTTAAAAACAGTTTGAGGCTGAAAAACAATTGCCATATTGTTTGTGTTCCGAGGAATAGACAAAACATTGCTGTTCCCAGTAACCTCAGACGATGTTCTCAGACACACCTTGTGCATCAAGTCCATAGAACAAACATGCTCCAGTCCATCCTCCTCAATGTCTGCTAAGGGACAGAACAGCTGGTGCCGATTTTGCAGAAGATGAGCAGGATCCAGATAACTAGGAGCTGAAGCAACCCAGAAGGGCTCATAGTATTCATACAGGAGCAATGGCAAACAGAAAGGACAACACTACAAGTAAGCCATTAGGGGACTCACCAGTACGGCAATGTCCAGAGATCGAACCAGTTGTGATCCCAAACAAATGTCCAGGGCACACTCCAAAGTATACAGCAGACAGCAGAAAATGAGCTGCACGCAGGGGATCCAGACAGGCCGGAAGGACAGGACCCAGTGGTCATTAACCCCTTCCACGCAGGGCTAATTCCCCCACGGTGCGGGGGTGGAGTGGTTGCGGTCGGCGCTGCAGTGCTCGGGACGAGCCCAGCACATCATGCTGCACAGTGGAGCTGGGCTCGTCACGACTCCGCCCACTCCAATAGAACGCCCGCACAGGGAATTTGCCACGTGTGGGTGGGCCGCGGCAGTTATGACGAGCTCAGCTCGTCATGAGCACAGCTCCACTAACCACTAACCGCACGGAGCCCAGAGAGCTGGTGAGTGGGGTTCAGGCTTCCAGTGGTTGGGGGGGGGGTGGGTGTCGGGGCACATTGCCAGTGCCCACCTCCGGTGCCAGTATTTTTTGGGGGGCTACACAGCGGCGCTGCCGGTGCAGGCAGCTGCAATGTTGTGCCATTGTTGTGACTACCAAGTCCCAGATGGGACTACAACTTCGCCATAGTGGATTTACCCCACCCAGCTGTCCCAGTTGACAGCGGCAACGTTTTGGGCATCTTTCAACCTTAGAACTCTAGATTGGGGGCTTCTACGGTACTGATTGCTCGCCTGTCCTAGCGCTTTGCGCACCTTTGCTTTCGCTGCCTTTGCAGCCAGCCCTGACTTTGCAGGACATAGGGCAGTTGACTCTAAAAAAGAGAGAGTTTTCCCTAATCAACCCAGAAAGGACCGGGAAATATAGCAATACTCAAAAAAAAAGAGGGGGGGGGTTCCTTTCTGTGTGTTCTGCTTCTAAGTGTTCTCGCAAGAAAACATCTATCAATTTTATTTTGACCCAATAACAATATTTCTCAGCCCACCATTCATGTATTAATGAAATATTCTACTGTATGTTTATCAAAAACAGCTTTTTATTAAAATTTATCACAATAGAGACACATTTTTAAACATAAATAAAATCACAAATATGTATTCCATTTGTGATGGAACAAAACATTACCAATAAATAATACAATTAATTACACAATCTTTAATAATCCTTCTGTCGACGCGTTTCGGTGCTTCTTTTTTTGTTATAACACCTTCCTCAGGACACTATTAATTAAAAACAGCATATCTTCTTTCTAAAAGTGAAATACATACAATTAGTCTCTATTCTATACATACGGTACTCTATCATTAACACTATTGGGCTTATTGAAATAGATGGTCTTACTTCGTATAATACTTTATACACGGGTACCAGGTTAATATCCCTTCTATTGTGAGCGCTGTTGATTGCCACTCCTAGTTTCTATTTATTAGGACTATCTGCGCAGAGGACAAAAATAGGTATCTCAAGGAGTGATCCATCACATCTCTTGGTCTGTTCATGCAATAACAGGTTATTCCTCACTTACTAATGACTGTCTGTGTTGAATTCCACGCCTCCTGACTATCAGCAGTGGGTCATTATTTGCTCCTCTATTTTTTCAGTCAGTCTGCATAAAAAGACACAAATGTCCTTTTCAAAATACATGTATTACTCCTTTTAAAACTGTGCATAGTATGACATATATAGGACACTTACTTAAGGTTTTTATTAGTCCATTTACACGTTGTTGATGAATGTTTGCGACCTCAGACGGTGGATTTATTTAGCCGTTGATGTTCTAGGGGTTTGTTTAACTTAAGCCCCCTCTGTATTCGTTATACAAGTCTCCCTCGATTATCTTTTAGGGTGTTGCACAGCTGACTCGGAAATGGTCTTTCATTGAATAGTTCTCTAAAAATGCCAATTTAAGTATGTTTAGGCTTAATATAAGAGAAGTGACATTGAATACTATGTATGTTTTCATAGGTGCCCCTAAAAGATAATCAAGTGAACACCGTGTAAATGGACTAATAAAAACCTTACGTAAGTGTCCTATATATGCTGTTTTCACATAACCTGGTGTGGAGTCTCTTTTGTAGTGTGTCCAGTGTGTTGCCTGTAAGTGTGTGCTGCGCAGAGGCTTTACACAATCTTCCGGAGTTTATCCTACCTGCTCCGCACCACGCTACCCTATTTCTATCACAATCCAAATGAAGAGGAAATGTAACAAAATTGTAATCCAAATGTATAGGCATGCAGGATAAAGTATGTCTTTTTCATTCAAAAATAGAATTCACGCAGTCTTCCTCTAAGTGGTAGTGGGTCAAATGAATTTGAAAAAAAGTCATAGTCGAAGTAACAGGAGACTGTTAGTTCTATTTTTGGCAACTCTGTAGGCAGTGTACAACTGGGAGTTGACTCTTTGGTGGTAGATTTCTGTAGATACCATCTTTGTCTGTTTGCCGAATTGAAATCTGAGTTTCTGTGCATGATGTTTGTAAGGAGTTTGTTAATGTAACAGAATGAAGTGATACTTCAGTGTTAGCTGTCCCCTGTAGGGGAGATTAAGCTCCCTTGCTGAACAAAGCTTCCATAGGGACCTCCTGTAGGGTAGTGAGAGGAGGCAGGTAACTACATAAGATCCCTCTTGGCCTACTGTGTAGAACCGGCCACTTAATGTGGTTTGATGAGATCTATGGACATACATTTCTTGTTTATGCAACCAGCAAGAGGTGGTAGAAGTACAGTTCTCGTACCTTCAAATGCCAGGACAGGTACAGGTGCTCTGTAAAGTGGTCCAAATTCTTTCTTGTCCCCTATCTTCACCCTGACTAGATCACCAATCTTGGTAATCCAACCAGGACTTGATGGTGCTTTTTTCACTTTTCCAGTTGTGTAATGTTTCTGCTGGATATTGCACCAAGCTTCTTGAAAGTCATTCAGATCCTGGAAAACATGATGTCAAATGATATTTCTGCAGCCACTGTACTGGGACTGTCAAGGTCGGGAACCCAAATCTTTACCCCAGACAGGATCTCATAAGGAGTCTGACCACCCAGGTATTTTCTATGCTGATTGTGTAGTGCTATCTGGACCCCATAGAGGTGATTAACCTAACTGTGACTTTAACCTCAGACCCTAGCTGTGAAAGACTGCTTTAATTCCCAGTTTTGTTCTCTCCACTACCGCATTTCCCGTGGGATGATAGGGTAGGAGTTCCGTGCAGTCACACCCAATTTTCTCATGATGTCTCTTGCAGTGGCGGCTGGTGAATGTTTTAAGTGGTGCAGCAAAAACATGGATCGTGAATTGCACTGAGCGAGGAAACAACATGAGGCAGTCTCTTATTATGTTTCGTATAGGTACCCTAATATTGGCCTGGGTAATATCATACACTTGTCACCTACATTATCCCCCTTATACTACACAGTAACGAGCCTTTAGGAATGAACCTTTACCTAGTTCCAGTCCTGGGCGCAGAATGAGGGTTTTTCCTAAACAATAGAGTCCTATAACTTCATCAATAGACTCAAACGGTATGAATGAATATTCATAAGGGTTCTTGGAAACCAGGCAGGGTCTACACCACCTACCCCACCATATCTACGTATAAGGTTTATCCCAAACGTCATCCTAAAATCCAACAATGGCTAATACACAAGACAAGGGACAAAGGAGCCCTAGACTCTTTCTGCATAAATAAAGCACATCTTGCTAGTGTTAGGCAGAGGGAACAGAGACTTCCAGGCCGCCACACTGACCAGAGACACTGAGGCTCCTGCATGCAGACGCTCCAGCTGACAGTGGTCTGACACATCCCTTGCGGGGTGTCCACCTCGTGACCAGAATGGGCTCCTACATTCCCACACTTCAAGTAATGGGGCTCGAATAAAACCTAGCGGGATTCATGGCTTCACACCTACTCACATGCTAGGTGCACTTAGGTACATCTAGATAGGTATCGTAGGAGTACGCATGCTTTCTTTTATCATGCATTTTATATTCATGTATGTATTCATGACTATTGCAAGATGGTAGAATTGTACTATCCTTTTATATTCACTGTACTGCTAATCATATATCTCTGCTACTGTCTAACAGTTGTCGCAGCACATATACTTTACACTAGAATTACAACTGTGCTATAAATAATTATTGAAACACGCCCAACTGTTTCTTCGGTGTAACTCTCTGAGACCGAATAGGTGAGCACGAGTGACTGAGCAAAAAGTAGTACATTGTTTCCACGATCCTGGGGGATCAGGGTTGTCATGTTCTAAGGATGCCAGAAACTATTCTCACCCCGATAAGAGCATACCCTAGTGGCACTGTGAGCTAGCTAATGCAAACAGGCTACATTTCCGGTAAGGGTGCTCAAAGTCAGTCTACCACCAAGCCCACAGTTCATGTTATCTGAACGTGCAGATTCTGAATAGGAATATATATGAACTATTCAACACTCTCTCTCCCCTTTTGGGATTAGAAAGGCTTCTGGCATTTATCTGCACAGTAGCACCAGTGGCAAAATGTACTACACGCCTAACTTTGAACGTGCTTCAACTGCACCTAATTTCTCTCTCCTACAGATATTTATCCTTTGTAGCGCTATGTTGCCATTGGGGCCTCATTCGCACTTCAGAATACAGTGCACATAAATACAGCTTACCCAGTCAGCACACTGGTTAAAGGCTCAGAGAAGTCAGCTCTGGTTTCTGTGGCAGGGTGAGGCCCAGAGATGCCAGATTCTGAAGCCTGGGTACGGGAGAGAGGAGAAAACAACTTGACGGAATGCTTTTTATCTGATCTGGTAGACAAAGCAACCGGCATTGGCTCTGGGAGACTGTTCAACAAGGTTTGTTAAGAGCCATGCCACGAGAGTGCGCTGCTGTGTCTCTGTAAACCCTGGAGGCAAACGTCAGACCCTGGTCCGAAGGGAATGTGGCTACTGCGTGTGTCCCGATAAAGACTTGCCATTCTACTACCCCTGTTTATATACCAGGCTACCTCATGCGTCATTGCCCAGCAAGCACCAACAAACCATGCCGGTTGCTGATTTGAGAGAAAAGTGCACTTCAATGCACGATTAGGGAGCTCCCGTCTAATAGCCCTGATATCCTAGCTGTACAGATCAGGGGTGTGAATGGCACAGTGTTTAACATTTACAATGTCTACGCTTGAGGAACCAGAGCAGGTAGGAGGTCAACCACTCTGCAAGAATTGGAAGAACTACTGGATGACAGGGCTACACAGCCCTTATTGATTGTAACTGGTGACTTTAATGTCACCTTTGAACCCTTTGAGAAGGAGGACATCGGCAGGAGTAGGGAGGAGGAAGAGCTGTGGCTTGTTCCCCACCTTCACCTACCCCCTATCAAGAAATTGTCCCAAGCAGCACTCCAGCTTAATGCTCTTACTCTCGAGTTCGGCCTAAGGGCAGTAAATGGCCACAGAAAGTCAAATAAAATGGAGGGTCAATACTTATAATAGAACTACCAACTTAAGTTGCGTTGATTACTTTTTGTTGGATTTGAGACTGTGGCCCAGTGTGGACGACATGACTGTGGCTCCACCACTGATCGTGACCACAACCCTCTGGATTTTCTTCTGGCATCTCCCTGGGACATCTTGTTGAGTCCCAATGTTAACACCCTCACAACAAGGGAGGTATACCCAACAAATGACAATAGGTGCCTACATTGGTTCCAGGTAGTTGCTTTGGATGTAGGTAAACTCGAATCAATTAAGCTCAATCTGCTGGAAAGTACTGCAGAGATACACAGAGTAGCTCAACATCAGGGAGGGCTAGATGAGATCCCAGTCTGTCAGTCCTTTATTTGAACAGCTGGCTACATATTCTAGCGAACCTAGATGCCCTCAGGACTGGTAAGAAGAATAGGTCATAATTTGCCTGGTTTAATCAAGGGTGCAGGAGTCTTAGATGCCAAGCAGCCCATGCCATTAGGGCCAATAATGTGGCCCAGTTGAGAGTAGTGAGGAGGTTTTACAAGTGAGTCCAGGTTAGAGCTAATAGGAAATAGGACAAGAACTGGTGGATGCTAATCGGGGATGCCTGCGCCAGAAAGGATTCTCAGCAATTCTGGCTTTTAGTAACCCGGGTGGATGCAAATAGGCCCCCACCACCGACTAATAATATCTCCATTGCAGCTTGGTTTGACCACTTCTTATCACTTTACTCTGGGCCTTGACTCCCAAACAACGATGACTCCACCCTTGATTACGTTCATTTTACTGCCATCAACTCCTTTGCTAAAGATTAAATCAGGTCTAGCATCAATTCCATCGTAAGGGCCAAAGCCCCTGGCCTGGATGGCATTTGTTTGCCGTCTTTGTGAACAATGCTGAGAATTTGATAACTTGCATCTTAGCTCTAGCCAAGGGGATTGCAGTGGGGGCTCAAATTCCATCCTCCTGTAAGGGAGCAGAGGGGATCCAGTTTACAAGAAGGGTGATAGATCTTCACCTACCAACTATAGGCCCATCAGCCTCATTGACTGTCTTCAAAAGGTGTTTGCTCGCTCACTCTTTCTGAAGAAACAGGCCTGGATTGGTGACCATAATATTTTGTCCCCATATCAAGCTGGGTTCAGACTTAAAATAAGCACTGTCAATCAGGTGTTTCAATTCTCTTATTGACCTGGAAGACGGTTATTGGCCAGGGAAGCCTCTACGTAGCTTTCCTTGACCTAAGGTCTGCTTTTGATCTTGTCCCAAGATTAAATCTCTGGAGCATTTTAAAAGAGATGGACCACCCCTCTGAGGTCCTAGCGCTTGTCATTCGCCTCCATGAGGCTAATTACGCAAAGGTTTGTTGGGGAAACCAAGGTCAGCCCACTGATCTGATTACAATAAACAAGGTGGTTTTCCAGGACTGTGTATTGGCACCTACTCTTTTCTTGTTATTTGTAAATGGAGTTGTCGGGTATCTTGCACACGTCCCCAAAGATGCCCCCACATTAGGGAGTGATAAGGTGGTGACACTGTTGTTTGCTTATGTCATGCTATTAGTTTCCAAAACTCCTAGAGGGCTACAGCTGCTTTTAGATCGCTTAGAAGACAACACTTTTAATGTTGAACCCCCATAAATCATACACAGGCAAGTTAACATTGGGTGGGGTTCCGCTGGATAGAGTGAGTACCTTTGACTGTCTGGCGATCACTCTCTGCGAGGATTTGTCCTGGAAGCCTCATGTATGGAAGCAGACTCTCCACCATAGGCAGCTAACTGGGGCCTTGACCAAAGAGTACAGAACCTCCCACAGCAAAGCAGTAGCAGCCCCACTCCACATATACGACTGTAAGTCAGTAGTCTCAGCACTGCATGGTGCGAAACTGGGTATTTGAAAAGATGGATGGCCTCTTGATCACTTAGAATAAATTCCTGAGGGCCCTAGTTTCACTTCCTCAGAGTACCCTTCTTCACCTGTTGAGGCTAGACTTGGGCAGAGCAACCTTCACTGAGATGACCAAGTTACGCCCCCTTTTGTTCTGGCTGCGTTTAAAATCTACCCCTGAGCTGCTTCCAATGTATCAGCATCCAAGAGGCAAATGGCTTGCTCCCATTTGCAAACATTTTGGCATCCGTTGCCATCGTGAAGCACTGCGCATTTTAAAATTGATTCTAGCCTGTTGGTAGTTTGAGCAGTTGCCAAGTTTCTTGGCAATATGTGGGCAATTATAAGGTCTGTGTTGCAAATTTAATTTCATTACACTTACCAATGTTTATGTCTTGCAGTTGCTTTATATGGCGTTTTAACTGTTTATTTTATCCTTGTGTAATTGATGATTTTTAATTTGTCCTGACCATAGCACTATCTTTATTACTAAGCCAGCATGGTGGGCCGTTCCGCTCACCCTTATCTAGGCATAGGCTTTTGTTGACTTAGACCATAGGCACCTCTTTGTTAATTTTATTTTTCTAATAATTTTTAGAATCACTATTGGAGTACCACTTTTAACTGTATATTAATGTATTTTTGTATGCACCTAAGTGTCTCTATGAATTCCACGTATTTGCACTTTTATAGTCTGAGGACCTAAATAAAGTTTATGATGATGATGACTTGTTATGTTATGTTATTATATATTTATGTAGCGCATGGCTACTCCCCGGAGTGTCCCAGCTTGTAGATCTTTTATAACCATTCAGGCGTCAGCTGATTGCTGTGGCCATACCCCTAGGAATTGAGAGCAGGAATCCACTGCTACCAAGATGCATTTATAAGTACCATTAGAGTGTAGATGGCTGCAGTGGTCCTGGTAAACACAAGCAAAAGGCTTGTCTGAGATCAATAGAGGTGTCTGTGGTGGATGCACTACGGTAGAAACCTTAATCTGTTGGCAAATTTCTAATTTGAGGACCAAGTGCTTTTTCTGTGTGTATAGACCTGGCCACCAATAGCGTTGCTGCAATAATGAAATTGTAGCTTCCCCCATCGTATGCTGCTAGGATTAAACATAACCTTCTATCTAAACTAGGTATCACTCGATCCCCCCACTCTGAGAACCTGAGCAAATGGAACATTTTGCACACTAAACTGATAGGAGTATTTTGTTGGCAAGCCTTTTATTTCAAGACGTTTTTATTAGCATTCATGAAGAAAAACATAACACAATACTTAGTTCAGCAATATGCAGATGTTTCAAGGCAATCCTGAGAGAGTTAGATCGAAACTCTATAGTCCACATGTCTTCACAAACAATGCTAGCATAGAAGGCCTAATGAAGCAGGCAAAACATCATTATCAATTACAGACAACCACATCCTTAGCAAAGGGCAGTATTGGGTGCAAAAGTCCCTATCGCTGGTATCTTAGGGTTCAATTGTCCAGTGGAAAGAGCGGAGTTTCTGTGGCACGAGGCCATGTGCCAGCGTTTTAGAACTCTTTCTCTGTTAAGCGTGCCTTTACTGCATTTCTATAGCATTGTTGTGCCTATTAGCTACATACCATGAACAAATAAACAGAAGCAACAACTAATTGGGAGGGGCGGGAGTAGGGAAAGGATAGTGGGGGGAGGGGTGGTGGGCTTGTGCGGCAGGGGGGAGTTATAATGTCCTACTACTATTTCCGAGGCATGTCACACCGCCGGATGGCCCAGTTCCGACTACCGCAGATACTGTCCCTAAGAGCATGTGGGGCAAGAGCGGGGACGTCATCGGTGAGCAAAGCGTCGGAAACTAGAGTGCCTTGTCCATGGAGAGTGTGTAGGGGTGGTGTGCTGTGTGGTCAGTAAGTGGGGTTCCAAAAACCCTCTTGGTCAGTGGGATGTCCTGCATCATCAACAAAGTTGTAGGACTCAGAGTCTTGGTGGCTGTAGTCTAACATTTTCCAGTCTCCCCAAGTGGTCTACCAACGCTTTCCACAGCTTCGTGAATTTAGTATCTCGAAGTTGGAGGCGTGCTGTGAGTAACTCCATTACCACTGTGTGCCATAGGTGGGTGAACCACACGTAGATGGAGGGTTTTTCTGCTTTCTTCCAATAGAGGGCAATAGTCTGTTTTGCTGCACTCAGCATATGAAGGCTGAGATGCCGATCTCGGAGGGTCAGAGCTCGCAGGTTCACCGGCTTAAGACCCAGAATGAGTGTGAGCGGATTTTCAGGCAATGGATATCCGAGAACCCGTTTGATATGACTGAGGACTTCTTTCCAATAAGCAGTCAGAAGAGGGCACAACCACCAAATGTGTATAAAATCCCCCAATGCTTGAGTGCATCGCCAACATAGGGGAGATGTGTTGGGGAACATTTTATGAAGCCTAGTGGGTGTATAGTACCATTGAGTCATTACCTTGTAGCCTGATTCTTGTTGGGGGATGCTATGGAAAGTTTTTGGGATGTCGCGCCAAAGGTGCGCCCGTTGAGAAGGGGTAAGGTCAGTGTCAGAGAGAGACTGCCACTGCCGCTGATATGGGTGAGTGTCTGAGCGCTGTGAGTTGGGGAGAACGTGATATATGCGAGATATTAGTCCCTTGGAGGTGCCGAATGTATGGGCCAGCCGTTCAAATGGTGTAAAAGGTCGCATGGCCGCCTGTGCTAGAGAGGAACCCTGCAACCAGTGTCGGAGCTGGGTATACTGATATCTGTCCTTCACCACTAGTCGGAATTCTTGTTTGCACCGAGTAAATGTTTTGATGTCGTCCCCCGAAAATAAGTCCCGAATCATTCTACAATCTTTATCTGTCCAGTTCGCAAAGTAAGGCGGGCGACACCCAGGGGGAAACTGCGGGTTGCGAGCAATGGGAGTATGTGGGGATGGGAAGGTAGTGAGGCCCCTACAGACTGCCACTTTGTCCCAAATCTCAAGTACTGTTTTAGTATTAAATCTTTTTATTGAAAGCAAATACACCGACCAGTGCTTTTGGAGGCAAAGGCCGAACAGTGACAAAACAGTTGCTGCGCCATCGCCCATGCAAGTTCCTTACGAAGCATATTAAACACAGTATGCTGCCTACAACCCAGCTGGGCCGGCCGCGTTTGAAAGACTGAGAATCAGTCGGTCGCTATAACAATGCATGCTTTGTACGAAAACCCCCCAACTATCCCCTCTCCCACCCTACCCCCCCACCTTCCCCCTTGTCCGCTGAGTTAAAAGAAAGAAAACACTGAAGAACCAGTAGTAGTGGCTAGGGCATCACGGAGGAAACCCTATTTCTGGGACGTCTTTCTGCGGGGCTTTGTCCTGATCTCTGAGAGTGGTGTGTCAGCAAGATGCAACAATCGCAGGTAATGGGGACAGCTCAGTTCCCTGAATTCCCCCGTAAGAAGGGTCAAAAATGGCCACCAGAGGTCCGCAAATTCGTCTCCTCTGCCCGCCGTGGTCAGAGACAACTTCTCCATTCCTAGAATAGTCCAAAGTCTGTGCAGCCAGCCCAGTTGCACAGGAGGTTGAGGATCTCTCCAACGGGCCACAATGTTCTGTACAGCTGCCCCTAATGCAAGCGCTATTAACCTCCCTCTCATAGACTTTAGGGGGTACATCAATGCGTTGGGTAGTCCCAGTAACACATAGGCAGGAAATTGGGGGAGCTGGGTGTCTAAATGTAGGTCTATCAGGTCTAGTATAGAGGTCCAATAGTTCTGTAGCCGCTCACAACTCCACATCAGGTGTTCCAGTGTGCCTAACTCTCCGCAACCTCTCCAGCAGCGGTCACTGACTTGTGGGTCCCAGCGGTGTATGCGTTCCGGGGTGTGATACCAGTAGGTGGCCACCTTTGTGAGTGTCTCAGTGAGACCTGTGTGATAGGCCGAATGCCGGGCCCTATGATATATCCCTTCCCACTCTTTGCGTGAGAGCTGCCTTCCTAGGTCTTTTTCCCATCTAGCCTGCCCCGCGTTATAAGTGTGTATGCTAGTGAGAAGCAGGTGTTGGTATATGTCCGAGAGCAGTTTCTTCTCCGACGTGCGTGTCAGTAGCCATTTTTCATAGGGTGTAAGAAAGCGCTGCGCTCCCGGTTTGATCGACGGCTGTAGGACCCAATGCCGGACCTGCAGATAGGGCATGCGATCTGCTTCTGGTACGCCATAGGTCTCCTTCACCTTCTGGAAAGGAAGGATACCCTGAAGGTCAAACATGTGGCCTATTTCCCTGCAAGGTGTAGCTCTCCAAGCTGCGAATGCCTGTGTATCCAGGCCTGGGGGGAACTCCGGGTTATCGAATATCGGCGTTAGCGGGGAAGGAAAGGAAGTGAGATCTTTCCGGACTGCCACTTTGTCCCATACGTCCATGACCGTACCAGTGATATACGACACGTATAGGTTAGGTGGTCTATGGGGCTGCGGCAGGAAGGGTATACCCTGGAGGGTACGGCCCGCCACCGCTTGGTCCTGAAAAAGCCAGTGTTTGCTGGACTCCAACTGGTACCACTCTACAAGCGTGCGTAGCTGTGCTGCTTGAAAGTACAGGGTAAGGTCGGGCAGCCCCACTCCCCCATGCGCCGGGGGAAGCGTTGCGATCAGGTGCTTAAAGCGGGGGCGGCGACCATTCCAAACAAAACGTGACAGATCAGCTTGCGTTTTTTGGAGCCATCCCGCTGGTGGGCGCAGCGGGAGAGTCTGGAAGACGTAGAGGGCCTGTGGGAGCAGCGCCATCTTAATAGCCGCAATACGGCCCAGCCAGGACAGTGTGAGGTGCTTCCATTTCCTAAGAGTCTCGGTAAGGCGTGTGCTAAGTCTGGCATAGTTGACTTCTGCTGTGGCCCGTATCGTGGGCGCTAGTAAGACTCCCAGGTAGGGAACAGTAGATGTGGACCATCTCAAGTCAAATTCTGCCTTGGCTTCCGCCAACACCTCTGGGGGCAGGGACACATTCAGCGCTTCTGACTTATCCACGTTAATTTTAAAGCCCGAGGCCACGGCAAAAGTATGCAGCTCGATAAAGAGTGCCCTCAGGGATTGCATCGGGTCCATGAGGGAGAGCAGAATGTCATCTGCGTATAGACTGATTTTGTGTGTATCCCCACCAAAGGGGATGCCTCGGATGAGTCGGTGTTGTCTAATTCGCTGTGCCAATGGCTCCATGTAGAGCGCGAATAAAAGGGGGGAGAGCGGGCAGCCTTGTCTGGTCCCTCTGCCAATCAGGAAACGTGGTGCGGTGTGGCCATTCACCCGGACCGTAGCGTTAGGTTGTCTATAGCAGTTGAAGATGCGGTGTCGGAGAGTGTCCCCGAAGCCGAATCGTTGTAGCGCCAGGTCGAGATAGGGCCAGTGCACTCGATCAAACGCTTTCTCAGCGTCTACGGTGAGGAGCATGCAGCCCGGCCTTGCTCGTGATCCGGCCTCGATCAGGTGGAGGACGCGTTTGGTGTTGTTGCTCGTCTGCCTATAAGGGATGAAGCCAGCCTGGTCCGGGTCTACCAGCTGTTGCATATAGGGGGCTAGTCGGCCGGCTATGATACTTGTATAGAGTTTGAGGTCAACATTTAATAGGGATATTGGCCTGTAGGAACCGCACCTAGTCGGGTCTCTACCTTGTTTGGGTATCACCGAGATTGCGGCTTCTAGCTGCTCCGGAGGGATGGCTCCCGGTTGATCAAAGGTATTGAACAGATCACACAGTAAGGGGGCCACTTGTGGGCAGAATTTCTTATAGAAAGTCGCGGGGTAGCCGTCCGGGCCCGGTGATTTCCCTAGCTTGAGGCGAGATATCGCCGAGATGACTTCCTCCAGGCCGATGGGTCGATCGAGGAACTTCGCTTGCGCCTCGTTCAGGGACGGGAGGGTCGCCCCATCTAGATAGTCGCAGCCTGCTTGTAGATCTAGATTGTCTGCGTCGTACAAGTTGGCATAAAAGCTCCCGAACTCTGCAGCTATGGCTGCATCCTCAGTAATCGGGTCACCCCTGGTAGGTTGGATAGTCCGAATGTGTTGCCTCTGGCGCTGCTCTCTGTTTGCTTGCCAACAACTTCCCACATCGGTCCCCCCCGGTTTAGCAGGCATATTTCAGGCGCAAGGCTGCAAATTCCGCTACATCCTGATCTAGGGCTGCTAACATCTTCCTTTCTGTGCACAGTTGGCGCCAGGCCCTGGCTGCCCCCGTGCGCTGGTGCATCTGCTCTAGCTCTGCTACCCTTTGCGTGAGTTCGGCCCTCTTCTGTGCGCGCTCCCTATTGTTGGCCGCAGCCACCGAGATAAATTCGCCCCGCAAGACGGCCTTAAGCGTATCCCACTGAGTGGCTTTGGAGGTGTCGTCATTGGCGTTATGAGCAAGGAATTGGCTGATGGCTGTCGTTATCTTCTCAACCGTGGCAGGGTTTTGCAATAGGCCAACGCGCAGGCGCCAGTGTCGTTGCGGACCGGGAGTGTCCGGTACCAGGAAGGACGCCACCACCGGGGAGTGGTCCGACAGCGTGGCCGGGAGGATCTCAACATCTCGCGCGCGCGTCGCTAGCTGGGTAGAGCATAAGAAATAGTCTAGCCGCGCATAGGACTTATGGGCTGCTGAGTAGTGTGTGTAGGCTGTAGCTCGGGGATGGGAGAGTCTCCACAGGTCAACCAAACCCAAATCCGCAAGAAGTGTGTGCCCCGATCTGACCGAAGCGCTGGTTAGAGCGGTCCGCAGTGTTATGAAATACTAGCTTTAGATCTCCCCCAATCAGTAAGTGTGGGTGTATGTTGGCTGTGGCTGCTTCCAGTGCTGAGTGCAGGTATCGCTCCTGACCATCATTAGGTGCGTATGCTGAGCCTATCAATAACGTCTGTCCCGCCACCAGGAAGCGATGGACTAATAGTCTGCCCTTAATCTCCGCTTCTTTTTGCAACACCCGTCCCCTAAAGGATCTTGCTACGAGGATCGCCACTCCAGCTACTTTCTTGGATGCCGATGAGAAAAACTGCTCTGGGAAGAAGCGGGTTTTAAGCCTATGGGGATCTTTGGGCAGTAGGTGTGTGTCCTGCAATAGGCAGATGTCTGCTTGTGAGTTCTTCAGAAAAGAGAGAATCGCCCTGCGCTTGTTCGGGCTGTTAAGCCCCCTCACATTCAGTGAGAGAACTGTCAAGGGTTGAGTCATCCCGGGCATGCAGCAAGGGCAGGCGCGCTATGCGTGTGAGCCGTCAGTGCAATAGGAAAAAAGGGAAAAAGAGAAAAACGGTTCCTCTCAGCTCTAGTGGACAAGGAGGTCCCTCCCCCACCCTACCCCAACCCCCAACCCCAAAAAAGTGTGCCTCCCAGCAACCCCAACTGTGCCTCTCCCCCCATACCAAGACCCACCCCCTGCCCCTTCCCCCTCGATCCCAACCAATGAAAACCAAGTAAAAGTCATAGTCCCAGGTCAGTCTATTGTAGAGTAAACCTGTAGAGTAACCAAAGTCAAATTAGACCCAAACCTGTGGAGTCAAAAATAGACGGGGAATGTGGCATCAGCGACCTTCGTGGCCCCCTACCCCTCCCCCTCTTTGTTGTGACTGCAAATGCATGCCCCCTCTGTGGCTGTCTTAAGAAGGCCCTGAGGTGTCTTTTGCCACTTCTTGGACTGCCTCAGCATGTTCTTTGGCGATCGTTGTCTGATCCGGGCGTGCATGCGACTTGGGTTGTCGCCGTCGTCGGACTTTCTGCCAGCCATCTCGTCGGGTCTGTGACTGATTCTCTTGTGACGACTCCGTGGTAGCGCCGTCGCTGTGTTCTTGATCCGGTAGCTCGAGCCCTAGCAGAGCGCAGGTGTCCTGGAGGGAGCGCATCTGGTGAAGGGCGCCGTCCCACCGAAAGATGAGTCTAAACGGGTGGCCCCAAGAATAGGGCACTCCTTTATCCCTCAGGAATGTGGTGACAATTTTGAAGTCCCTCCGCTTATGGAGTGTGATCGGAGAGAATCTTGAAAGAGTTCCACTGAAGCGTTCCTGAACCGGAGAGACAGGGACTGGCGCGCCTCTCTAAGGATCCTCTCTTTGAGTGAAAAGTCTGGGAGAAAAGCTAGTATGTCGGGGGGGGCCGGGGCGCGACGCGCCAGACCCACCCGATGCGCCCGATCTATACGGATGGGGAAGTCTGTGGGCTCCTTGAGAATTTCCCGGAACAGATCCTGGAGGTACATAGTGACACTATTCCCTTCCGCCTTCGATGGTACTCCCCGGACCCTTATGTTGTTCCGCCAGGAGCTGATCTCTAAGTCTTCGTTATGTGCTTGGAGGTCCATTTGCTGGTCGCGCAATCGCAAGACCTCTTGCTGGAGATGCACCAGCTCTTCACAGCGGACGTGATTGGAATCCTCCATCGTTGCCACTCTTTCCCCTAGCCCTTCCAAATCCCTGCGCAGCTCCCTCTGTTCACTCACCAGTTCCTGTTTTAGGGTTTGGAAGTCTTCCCTCAGTGTGCAGAACAAGGACTCAAGAAAGGACCTCGTGACCGGGGCTTCCTCTTGGGTTGCACCCAGGTTGGTGGCGGGCGTGGACGACGGCGATGCTGCTTGGGACTTGTCCTCTTTAGGCGGCTGTTTCACCAGTAGATCAGTGATGGAGCGACCCCCTCTGCGGTTAGCATTCGCCATCGCGGGGTTTCCTGCTGTGTCTCAACTACGTGGTCATGTCCGTGATTCCGTGCCGGTCTCTAGGCCGCGAGAATGGGCCAATCGGAGCCTGGTCGCTCGTTTGGTCGTTGCGGGAGTGGACGTCGCCGGCCCAGGGGTCACGTCTTCCGTGATCCTCACCCGCACTGCCTCTTCTGGTCTAAGATTCGCAGCCTCTCTTTCCACCGTGGCCGGGCCTACCGCCTCCGCCCCCTTTCCTCTGAAAGCCTCCGGATTCTCACCGCTACGAGTTCGCCGTCCGCTTGCGGCCCTTTAGCTCCTCCACGGTCGCGAGCCTCCACCACCAGACCCCGCTCGTGTCCTGCCTCGTGCCTTCCGGCCCCCGCTGGTTGTGGGGCCTTCCGCTAAGGCTCGGGCTGGGGGTCCAAGACCGGCCTGTCGCTGGCCAGTGCCTTCAGTTTCTCGTTGGCTAGAGTATTTCTCCGGGTCTGTATCCTTAGGGCTCGGCTCCCGGGCCCTGTTCAGGTAGGGCGTCTAGCAGCACCGGGGATGCTCATCGGCCCAAGCGTTCCGCCACTTCTCGCCCCAGTGTGCCCCAAGGGTGTCTCCGGTCTCAGGGGGTCACCAGGGCCGGGCCCACGGCAGCCGCAGCGGGGCTGCAAGGCGCGGGGGCTCCCCCCGTAGGGGCGAGCTGCTTCCTATGCCCCTTCGGTCCGGTCCAGGGATTGCTCTGAGCCCTTGGGGGGAGCTTCTCCCTGCGGGGGACTTCCTGGGGGTGCCCGACCGCCTCCGTCGCGGGGCCTACTCCCACTACGTTGCTGCGCTGCCCCACGCGTGCTGTGGCTACTCCGTTTAGGGCGTGTAGGGCACTCACTGCCAGTCGCCCTCTCGGTCTCCCTGGAGGCCGTGTGATGTCGTGCAATGGGGCCGACCGCTCCCTCGCGCTAAGGTCCCCCTGGTCCGCCCGGCTCACTTAGGCCCCGACTGGGTCCCCAGGTATCTCGTCTCTGGTCCGCCCGGTCGCCCCCCGCCGGGAGGCCTGCTACTCCAGCCAAGGCTCCAATCCCGGGGTCGCCGCAGGCGTCCTTCGGGGACCCGACCCTGCACCGGCTCAGCCCACGCTAGCCCGGGACCAGGTGATTGCTCTCCGCGGGCCAACTCCTCCTCTGCTCCGCCGTTGCCCAGTCGCATAGGCCCAGACCGGGCCCTCGATTTTCGCGCTCCCGGCGTATCCGATTGCCAGCCGCCGGGAGCTCAGCGCACCAGGCCAGCCCCCTGCTCACTCGGTATCTCCGGAGGCTGGGGGGGTGCGCGGCGCCCCCCGACAGGGTCTCTCACCGTCCAGCACCTCTCTGACCAGTCCGTTTAGGCCCAGCCCGGGGCCTTGATTTGGCGCCTCCCGCACCTCTCGCTTCTCTCGGTCAGGGTCTCACCTGGGCGGGACAAATCTCCGGCTTCCCGGGCTTGCAGGTGACACCGCCGGCCTTTCAGTTGCGTCGGGGGTGGTTGTGGATGTTGTGGTCAGCAGGGCCCCTCGAAGGTCGGTGTTTGGGGGCAATTCGCTGTGTTTATGGGTGCTTAAGGGGAGTTAGGGCAATAGCCACGCAGACCTGCGTCCGTTCAGGTCGCCATCTTGGCCACGCCCCCTCAAGTACTGTTTTAGTAGGAACCGCCACGTAGGCGCTACGATGACGCGCTTCCCGAGGTAGCCATGCGTGATCCCATAGAGGGCGGCCGTTTCCTGCCCGGTCCATGTGGAACCACACCTTCTCGCTCTCCCACGCTCCCCACTCCGGTATAAAGCGAAGATGAGATGCCCAATATTATTCTGTTAGGGCAGGCAAGCCCACCCTTGTCTCGCGGGAGCATTAGAACTTTACTAGAGAATCATGGTTTCTTTCCTCCCCATATGAATGCGGTCAATTCGCGTTGTAACCCCTGGATGGGCGTCGGCAAAGTTTGGAATTGGTAAAGAATCTTCGGAAGAATGGACATTTTAACTGTGTTGAGGCGTCCTAACCAGGAAAGCGGTAAAGCTTTCCATGCCTGCAGCTCAGCGAAAACTGAGGTTTTGTATTCTTGCCAATTAGCTTGGGACCAAGTGGCTAAGTCTAGTGTTAAGTTAAGCCCAGATTATCTTACAGTGCTGATCGCCAATTGGTAAGGGACAAGAGCCTATAAGGTCGCAAGCTCATCGACTGGGATCATGAGGTTAAGAGCCCATGATTTCGTATGGTTGATTTTAACCCCTGAGGCTTGCTCGTAAGTCTGAAGTAGTGTATGTAACGCCGTAATCGAGTGTAACGGATCGGAGGGGGTGAGAAGTAAATCGTCTGCAAAGAGGGCAATCTTGTGGTCAATGCCCCCAAGAGTGATGCCGCGAATATCAGGGGACCGGCGTATCATAATGGCGAGCGGCTCCACTACAAGGGCGAATAATAGCAGTGACAGGGGATAACCCTGTCTGGTGCCCCTAAGGATGGAGATGGGTTGCGTAAGTTGCCCATTTACACGCACTGGCGAGTGGTGAAATGTAAGGAGTCATAATGCGCGCTATCATCTGCGGACCTAGGCCTACCTTCTGTAGGACGGCACGGAGAAATACCCAGTCCACCCAATTAAACGCTTTTTCAGCGTCTAGCGAGAGCAGGCAGGCCGGGATCCTCCAATGCCTTGCCTTCCCAACAAGGTGAGCTACTCGGCGCACGTTGTCCGCTCCTTGGCGTTTTTGAATAAAGCCCAGCTGATCCGGCTCGCTGAGGTAGGGCATGTGTGCACTAAGTCGTTTGGCAAGGATTTTGGTATATAGTTTGAGATCTGTATTTAGCAGGGCAATGGGGTGAAAGGAAGAGCAGAGCGTGGGGTCTTTTCCAGGTTTTGGGATGAGGGCTTTTTCTGCCATCGCCATGTCCGGAGAAGGCCCGACTGCATCCGTGAAGGAGTTAAAGAGGCGTAACATATATGGTTGAAGTTGCGGCAGGAAGGTGCGATAAAATGAGACTGGGAGCCCATCGGGCCTGGCGTTTTGCCTAGTGGAAGTTCTTTTAGGGCACTAGCTAATTCCTCCAAATTAATAGGGTCTTCCAAGAGCTTGACATGGAACTCGGTCAAGGGGTCCCAGTGGCAAGCATCCAAGGCAGCCGTTAAGTCGGGGGCTGGCGGCTCACTAGCATAAAGAGACGCATAGTAGTCTTGGAATGTTTGAAGCTTAGCAGACTCTGTGATGTCCCAGGACCCATCTCCCAGTTTTAGCTTTGCAATGTGGGCTTTGGCTGCCCGTGTTCTCAGACGGCGTGCTAAGACTGTACCCACCCTGCCCCCACCTTCGTAATAGCGCTGCCGCAGTGCAAGTAAAGCTTGTTCTGCCTTGTTCATTCTATGCGCTCAGAGCTGGCCTCTAAGGATAGCCAAGCACCTCTTGTGTATCGCCAAAAGGCGCTCCTGGTCTAACTTCTCAAGCGTCTTGATTTCGTTTGTGAGTTTGGTCTCATATAGACGGGCTTCTCGCAATCTAGCAAAGGCAATGGACGTTAGGGCGCCGGGAATCGTAGCTTTGAATGCGTCCCACAAAACAGGGAGAGTTGTTTCTGGGAGGTCGTTAGTTTTGAAATAGGCTGAGATAGTGGCTTGAAGTTCCTCTCTATCTACCGGGTCTCTAAGAATGTGTGGTGGGAATCGCCACCTCGAAAGCCGCTTGGGGTGAGAGAAGCGCTCATGAAGAATTATTTCCACATGCGCTTGGTCAGAGATCGACATATCAGAAATAGCCGCTGAGAGAGTGTCCTTAACCAAAGAATGCGACGCGAAGAGAAAGTCAATCCATGAATAGGAGCAGTGCGCGTGAGTGTAGTAGGTGTAGTCCTGAATCTTGGGGGAGTGATAGCACCAGGCGTCTACAAGATTTAAAGAGGTGAAAGATTTTTTCGGTGCTCCCAACATAGGCCCCACCCCATAAAACGCGCTCCCATTGCGATCCAGTTCCGCATTCCACACCCAAGTTAAAATCCCCTCCTACCATAAGGTCTGAATTTACCGGCATTTTATGCTCTCGGAAGATCTCACGCAGGAAGGCGGTTTGACCCTGATTCGGCATGTATACAAAGAGTGAGTGTGCGGTGCCCTCTCCTGACCTCTACCTTAAGAAGTCTGCCCTCAGTGGTTCGGATCACCTAAGTATCTCCCGGGGGGATGCCTGCCCGGCAAAAGATGGCTACACCCGCTGTCTTAGTGGTTGCTGAGGGCTAGAACTGGTGAGCAAAACAAGGGTGAGACATGCATGTTACATCAGCCCTAAGGAGATGGGTCTCTTGCAAGAAAATGATGTCAGGGTTTTGTAACAGGAGATACCTCCATATTTGGTGCCGTTTGTTGGGGGAATTGAGTCCCTTCACGTTAAGGGAAATAATCTTTAAACAGGGTAAGGAAGTCATAGTCACCTAACGTCGGATGTGAGTACTGCCTCAAGCCGATTATCTTTGGGGCTTAGTAGCCACTGGATGTTCTCCCAGATGTCCAGGTGTCCCCCCGCCAAGTGGATGGAGAGGGACGGGATAGAGGGGGGGAAGGGTAGGTTCGTAAACAACAACTCAAACAGTGGGGCGGCCAACATGGCCAACCAGGCCTATTCCAGTCTAGGGAGTAGCCTGGCACAGGCTGTCCTGGAGATGTCACTCTCCCAGGAATAGGAGTGGGGGTCGGTCATCGTCTCAAAAACAAATCAGTATCACTGGGGACAGCTCCAGGCCGCCACTTCTGCAGTGCAGGCAAGGTGTCTGCTAATGCTACCTCCGGGGTGAAGAAGAGAGGGGTGTGGCAGCTGCAGGTTAATGGTCCTGAGCCTATCCCCAGATATGGGGCAAATGACCAGCATATTGATAAGTATCCGGGTGAATCATTTTATGGCAGACACTTGTGAGCCTAGGGGAGACGATCCTCCTTCTAGGGATTTTATATGTTTGTATTATGTCCTGTTTGTCTTGGGATGATCGGCTACATTCGTGTGAAGATGAATGTCTAGCATGACGTACCGTGGTCCACAGTGGTTTTAACTGGACTCGGCGCTTCGGAGGCTCGCATGTAGGACTAGTCGGGGAGTATCTGGGATTTGAAGCAATTGAGCTGCCTCCCTGTAGGATCTCAGCACTCGGCGTTTGGACTCCCATTGGAAAATGAGGGCAAAAGGGTGTCCCCATTGATAGCGGATGTTAAGCTCCCGGAGCTTGTCCTTGATGGGTGGGAAGTCCCTCCGGTGCCGGAGTGTCGTTGGGGCCAAATCCTGGAGTAGTTGAATGCACACGCCTCTGCACAGTAGCTCAGATTTGTCTCCGGCCGCCTTGAGGAAGGCTTCTTTTTCGGTAAAAAAGTGGACTCGGATGAGGATATCAGGGATGAGTCCAGGCCTTCTGGATGGTCCTGAGACCCTGTGCACACGATCCAGGGTAGGCAGTGAGGCGTGGTCATCTCCTCTGATGTCGTGGAGCAGCTCAGCCACAAAGGTCATTATGTCCATACCTTCTGCCCCAATTGGAACACCCCGTACACATATGTTGCTCCGGCGCCCCCTATTTTCCAGGTCTTCTCGCTTTATCTGGAGCTCGATGTGTTGTTCCACTAGTGTGGCTAACCGTTGCAACAAGTGCTCCTTGTCTTCTGTGCGGGCATCAAGGGTCCTCTCGATGTCGTCCACTCGTTTGCCCAGTTCTCCCACATCCTTCCGGAGCTCCTTTACGCATGCTTGCACTTCCGTGCGTAAGGACCCAATTTCAGACTTTAGCTCTTGCATGAAGAGTACCACAAAAGATTGTGTAACCGGTTCTGAGGGCCCCCAGCCCCCGTAGCCGCAGCAGCTGTCGGCCCGGGCCCGGCTTGTTCCACAGGTCTATGACTGTAGCGTCTATGGGGGATGCTGGGGGCTCTTTTACAGGCTTGGAGCGAGTCATGATCACGGGGTGTGGATGATATTCGCAGGAAGTTGCCAGAGGATTGCTATTTTGCTGCCAGCCACCAGTTCTCAGCTGTGTCTGGGCTCCCTGACTCTAACCCCTGGGGATGTTGAACAAGCTTTGGCGGGGAAAACCAGTTCCAACGTCGTGGCGTGGTGCGTTGTTCCAGGAGTCCCATGAGGACTGCTAATTGTTGGGGCGCACGGGACGCAGGTAAAGCAGCAGCCAGTCCAGCCGAGCTGTGGTGCCTCCCCCCGGAACGTGCAGAGCAAACTCGACCCGAGGGCTTCACCAGTCGTCAACCGGCCGTCCCCGGAGTGGAGTGCGATGCCTTAAATTTCCTGAAGTCAATGAGAGGGCAACATATATCTGCAGATCCTCCAATCAATGGGTCAAGTCTGTGGGTGCCTGTTAGACCGGGCTCGACCTTCGGGTGGGCACGCAGGAGGAGCGAGCCAATGCACAGGGGACCGCCATAGTGCTTGCAGGTGAACTAGTGCGCAGTGTGAAAGCACTCAGGGATGTATTGGCGTGACCCACAGGGCGACGCAGATAGTGCAGCTCTGTGGGCGGGGGCACCACCGCCGGGGTGTACTCTTGGCCCCAAGAGGACTGCAGGGGAATCGGGATCGCAGGTGGCCCAAGTTACAAGGTGAACCCCCCCAGCGGCGGTTTTAGCGCCCTCCCGCCCCCATACCTGGCTGCAGTCTGAGCTTCAGCGTCGGTCTGCCGGTGACTGGTCCGAGTTGTCCAGGCAAGGCCCGCCATCATTCCTGCATGAAGATGGCTGCCACAATCTCTCACTCCTGCACCAGATCCTGCCACCTCAATCAACGGCAGGGCGCGTCAACAGCCCTGCAGGTCCAGGCTCTCTCCAGTCACCTCACACGTGGCCTCGATGTTTAAGATGCGCTGGGTGTCATGACAGCTAACCAGAGGGCCTCCGATGCGGGTCCCAGAAGGCCCAGCAGTATCCAAAATGGCAGGCGTTTTCTGTTCAATGCGTCAGGGGGTGTCCCAGTGCTGTGTGTGATGTATGGGGGAAGTCCAACCTACCGGGCACCCCCCATGGCCCAGGGATGTCAAGAGTGACCGGCAGCTCACCTCTGTTCTGGCCGCTGGGTGATGGCATCACATGCTCCGCCGCAAGTGGAGCACGTGGGCCCAGGTCATTAGCCGAGTCTGTAAGTGGCCCCAAGGAGGCAGCCGCGTTCAGAGGGGACCATCTCAGGCTGCAAGGGCATCAACCAGCCCCCAGCAGTGGGCCGTCCGACGTCAAGGTAGAGCAACTGTGTACCTGGTTCCGCACACATCCAGAGTAGAGAGGCGGCGGGAGGCAGAAAATGTCTGGCAAGCCCAGTCCGGCCACAGGGGGGGCACCGATAGGGCCCTCTCAGTCCGCAGCGTAGCTTTCTTCAATCGGGGCCGTGCAAGGAGCCCGGGGGCCCCACCGGGCGATAGGCGCCTTTGTTGAGGGGCAGGCATTTCAAATCAGGCCCGGCGGAAACCCGGGCCCGATGGCTTAAAATGGCGGCGAGGCGGGCTACTGTCCTAAAGGGCACCCCGAGCTCCGATGCCGGCGTTCGGCAGCTCCCGTACCTTGACTGCTTGTGGTGACCTGTTGGTGGCAGTGGTCACGGCTCTGGGCCTCCGATCCGTGCCGGGATCCACTCAAAGGTGCTCCGGGTCAGAGTGCAAAATGGCGGGCTCAGTCCTGTCGGCCGGCGCAGTCAATCGCCCTCCCGGTTGTCGCCAATTGAATTAGGGGGAGAACGGTGGTGCCCTGACTCCAGAGGACCAAGCGCCGCTCCTCCGATTGTATCCCGGCACCAAGTGCTGGACCACGACAGGAGTCGCCTGCTCAGGAGCGCGCCGGGCCTGATGCCTCAAAATGGTGGGCGTGTTTCGAGGGCAGGATCGTCTGCCCTCCTCCGCTACACACACCGTTACCAGTTGGTCTGGGGGATCGCCAAGCCCCCCGGTAGCAGCTTGAGTCTGTCCGTTAGCCAGTCACTCCCAGGTAAGGCACGGTCAGGCTGCTGCATAGCTTAACAATGCTTATTTCACCAGCGGTGGCCCAGAGCTCCAAAAGTGTGCGTCTCACTCCATCTGCAGCGAGACCACGCGTTTCCCGTTGGCAAGTCTTTTGTAGGTGGGTGCCATCGCACACAGTGTTGACAGCCACCATGATGTCTCGATCTATCCTTGTACCTGAGTGAGTAATTGCTGCAGCAGTCTGCACTGTTCCTTTTGTGTGTTTGTCAGCCATGGAATTTCCTACAATGTGTACTCCTACACGCTGATGACTCAGTTTGTGTATTACATGAGTCTGAGGCAAACTCTCTGAGTTTTGCCACCTGTCTCCAAAGCATTTTGTGCTTTATAGTGTACCCTTTGGAATCTCTGAATTCATTTGGTTCCATTAGTGTAAGTACTCATAAGACTGGACACAATAATATGAATCACACACTATGAGTGTAGGGAATCTGGAATCCGTATTCTCGAGTGCCCGAATCAGAGCTCTGAGTTCTGCCAGCTGCACTGTGCAATCACCTAGTGACTGCCTGTAGGTCTTATGAGGGTGGAATTCACAATCATCCTTTCTACCCTTAACTTAACAGCGACGCACGCTGCAGAGTATTGATGCTTTGTCCCTACGGCAGCCTGTTCAGAACCGTCAGTATAAACGATGTAATTGTACTGATCTACGGCATGACTTCATTAGGCAGAGGATAACATTTTCATATTGCAGATATGCTTTCGCTTGTGGTGTAGAGTCAAATCTGTATTGTATATCCATTCCGATGAGAGAGTTGGCCCACTGTATCCATCTTTGATGTAAAGCCTTAGCATTAGGAATGCTGGTCTTTGTGACAGCCTCAAAGCCTGTGATTGAAGTCACAACAAATACGTTTCCTCTGAGCCAAAAATCTTTCCCTCAATACATCAGTCTGTACCGCCATCAGACTCTTTCCTGAGATGCAAAACGCATCTCAGCATTGGTGTATAAATGCGATTTATTTGCAATTGGTACAGTGTCCCCTTCGTTGAATGTAACTAAGGTTCCCAGTTTTCCTTATTTCCTTATTTTCCCAGATAAATAGAGACAGAAAACAACCTTGTAACGGGGTCGGGCGGGAAGTCTCAAGGACTGGTGGACCCATGACCCTAACACCTCCTTCCCCGCAGACTGACTCATCGAGGGCAGAGTGGGAAAGCGTTGACGATGATACTGACCCCGGCGCCTTTAACTGGGCGTATGACTACTGTGACGAGACTCCGCCCCCAGCTGACGTCGGAAGGTCCAGATTGGTGAAAGGGCAGGAAATCCTGTTTGCAGAGTGTGACATCACCCCGGAGGTTGGAGAAGGAAGCGGAGGAGTCGAACTGAAGGAAAAGCGTGGAGAAGACGGAGAGGACGGAAGAAACGAGAGCGGAGGAGAGCCAGGAGGCCAACGACCCCGTGAACCGCCGTGCCACACTCCCGAGGGAGGAGTGTGGCTTTCTCAGGTACGACGGCGTTGGGCAGCCTGGGTGGGGAAAAAGAGCGCCCCTTGTACATAGTGTAAAAACCCCTGTTTGTACCTTTCCCGTGTATTTACCCATACTCTTCGTCCCTCCTTATCCCTCCCACGTTCCTCACGCCCTTCCTCCTCCCTGAGCACGAACACGTTTTGTCTTGTTTAAAACTCTGGTGCTCCCTCACATTCACTCGGTCCCTATTAGGGTAGCCCGGTACCAGCCTGCAACCTAACAGCTTCCCTCTGTTGGTCTCTTTTCTCTCACGATCCGGAGGTGGCGTACCCGACCAAGAGGAGAAGACGTCTGCCAGGAGACACGTCGAACATACGACCCCGCCATCACGGACAACCTGGAGTTTGCAAGAGAGAGACTCACCTTTCGAACCCGGCGAACCTTAAAAATAAAGCCTAGTTTGAGGAAATACACTGGTCTCCAGCCTGTTACTATTGCCGAGCCCATCGCGCCCATCTCCTCCTCCCCTCCCACGCCCACAAACCTATTATCCTGTTTGTATTTATTTTTATATATGAAAAAAGACAGAAAATAGGTTTACTTCTGGATGATTCTCACTGCTTTCTATCATGCATGCTAGACAAATATCTGCACAGACTAATAGGTAGGAGAGATAAAAAATAAAATAACAAGCTTTTCTAATGAAGTTTAAGTAAGTGCAGCAGTACAACAGTTTAAGCTGTTCTATGATGCCGATGTTTTCAGATGACTGTATTGCACTGTAAATGGCTAAAACTCATTGGATATTCAAACACAACTAAACATTTGTTGGCTAAATAAACATGGAAATATTCCCATGATAGCTTTATTTTTTGCACTAAGCACAAAATAAATATGGATAAATACAGATAAAATGAGGACAAAATAAATATGGATGAATATAAACGGCAATGTCAAAAAAATAAATGCCATAAAACCAGGAACCCTAAATGTAATGTAGGTATACCCAAATGCACCCGCAATTATAAGGATCACCAGGTTGGTGGTGTTTATACATGTGTGTAAGTGTTGGGAAGCTAGCATGCCCGATTGTACCGAACGTAGTATTTTTGTGCATTTCAGTTGTCCAGTGTGTGCTTGAGGAATTTGACTATCAAGGTGTAGAACGGTTGTACCCGCTATTCGTAGTCTGGAATGTATGTTCTGCCAAAATGCAGGAAACCCAGTATTGATTGGAGTTTTTTCATGGTGTTTGGTGGTTGTCAAAGTGCACACTTCTCGAGGAAATGTTCCACTGAGCTTTTGCCTTCAATTGACAACTAGTATCTTCATTGAGGTGGACTATTTTAGAATTTTTTTAATGTAATTTATAGCCCTTGTGAGCAAATCCCAAAACTTTATGTTCTACTCTGGTCAAGTGAGTTGAAAGGTCACCACCCGTCAAGTATATGTCATTGACAAAGGGTAATGCCTGATCATCATAATCTTGCGAAAGTTCTGTAACCTTGACTGAAAACAACCCTGGTCTGTTCTTATACCCCTGGGGCAATCAATACAACTGCTTTTCAGACCAGAGTGCACTGAATGCGGTCAAGTACCTGCTTTCAGCGCTATGTTTTGGCAAAAAACTCCATTTGAAATGTCTAAAATGGTTTTGTAATTTTTTTCCACACTATGATATTCATTTGTGCTGCACTGTGTGCATTTTGTACCGTGAATCTACGTGTATCTGGGTTCAGATGTCTGTAATCTAATACTAGACGATATGAAGGGTCTGGTTTCATCACTGGAAACAAATAGTTATTCATAGGAGAGGTGCATCATTCTATTGCTCTTTGGTATTCAAGTTGTGTGAGTATCTAACTTTTGTTTGCCTCATTTTTAATGGGGTATCATCTTTGAGGTTGTGGGGTTGACCTCACTGGTATAACTTGATAAGGAGACCTGTCATTCCACTCGACTTGATTGTGCTATAACGCAGGAGCTAGTGCTAAAGCCCATTGCCTAACATATGAATATTTAACTCTCTCTGGGCCGAGGTCGGAGAAAGCAGGTAAAATTAAAATTTCTCCTTCATGGCAATTCATCACATATTCTGGTGGCCAATCCTTTTCGGCTGAGACAATGAGAAGTTCTTGCAAATGAGAACATTAATGTATCTTTGTATGACCCACGCCAGTTACAGTTGCATACTTTATTATCGATGCGGGACAGTCACTTCCGTATCTGGTGTTTCCACCCGTATGTAGTCAATCAACTCAACTGCCACCAAACAATCCATCAGTCTCTGGAAAACTATTGTGACTTCTGCTGCACTGTCCATCACAGTCATAACCCACTTCCCATTCAGAAGCAGTGTCCTCAATATCCTTAGCATTCTTTACTTTAATGCCAGCCACCTTCTTTTTGAATTGAGCTTTGGACTGTTTAGGTTTATCATCCTTTTTTATTATGAAGACAGAAGAGTGTTGTGAGTCCATCCGTTTCATGTGCTCCTCTGATCTGTGCTCTGATCGTCCACCTCTCGTTGAGCGTTTTTCGGATAACTCCTGAAAGGAACAAGATGAATGTGTATCAGTATCCTGATCCTTGTCAGGTGTTTTAATATTATTACAGTTACGCAGACAATAGCGCTTTTAAGTGGCCTCATGTTGAGGAGATCCACCACGCGGTTAGTCTTTTCTTTGTTTCTTATTATTGTACCTCTTCGTAGAAGTCAGATTTTTTTGTTTGATCTGTTTATTAAAGATTTTGTTGTTGTGTACATGAATATAAAACGATATGCCATCATAGAAATGCTCATACAGAACCAAGAGGTAATTAGCAAGTACAAATCATACATCAACAGCTCAATGGCATGGTTACATCTACCAATGTAAGTACAACTGGTAACGACTATTGTCATATCCCGTCAATCATAGGTTCTCCTCCCTCCATCAACAATGCTGTATAATCACGTATGGTACATTATAACTTCAACTAAGCACTACTTGTCAAGAACATAAGCAGGGTTCTTATGGATTCACTCCGCCATATCACATCAGTCTGTTTATGCAATCAAACAATGTAATCAAAAAACACCCAACGTGGAAGATGGTATTAGGAAGGGGGTGGCAGGGGAATCAAGAGCCGCATAAAGTTAGGGAGAGAAACACAGATCCCAGTTACCACAAAACAGGATCCTGTCTACTATCATACAGGTGCATAGCCTAACTGCTAGGAGAAATGGCCATCCAGTTTGGGGTACAACGGACTCTGTCCACTCATCTACTAAAAACTCTGTCCATAGGTCTACCAATGTATAACACACTATGCATCCGAAGTAGGTATATTCAATAGGTCTTCTGGCACCAACAACCCCTGTAACACACACACCATAACGTTCCAAGCAGCAAAAATGGGGGATTTACGTAAACCTAGAGTATCCTCCCTTACCAGGGAAACCGCCTCAGCCTTCACCCAGTTCAGCAGGGAAAGGAACCAAGCCTTTATCGGCGGGGGCTCCTCCACCTTCCACCTTCGGGTAATCAATCTTTTGGATACAATGAAACCCAGATCCAGGAACCATGTGGATGCTTTGTGCTTTTTGTTTCTTGGAAATACGCCAGTGATGCATTTCTCCCATGTCCGCGGCATCTCCCTGTCCATGAAGTGTTAACCCGCCAAATACCCCCTCCCAGTAAGCATGCAGAGTGGGGGGGGGGGGTCCAAATCATTGTTTAAGAGATCGACATCCTCCATCTTGCAGCGCGGGCAGCAGGCGTTGTGTCTATGAAAATATCTATTGAATTTGTCCGGGGAGAGAGATGCCCTATGGACAATGTAGAATTGGATTAACCTAAAACAAGCATTTCTGGGGACCTGCCTGGGACTCTATAGGACCTCGGACCACTCCTTCTCCGAAAAGGACCTCCCTTGGTCTGCCTCCCACTTAACTCGTAATGGCATTAAGTCCACAAGGTTATGCTCCCTGATTGACTCCACAAACCACTTCACCAGGTGTCGTCCCGTACCCATAATTTGCACATGCTGCATTACAAGGTGCGTCAGAAGCTCCTTCGCGATATCGCATCACCAGCGCCTCATAGCGGCTGTCCAGTAGGCATGATTTAGAAATTGGCCTGGGGATAGTGTCCGTGATAGCAAGGAATGCCGCAATGCACCCTCTCCGTACCGGTCCGCTAGGGTAATTGTACCAGCCCTCACACAGTCAGTAAGGTCCGTACTCCCTACACGTCCCTACACGGTCGGCATAACTAATAAAGGCACGTCTGTTGTGACGTGTCTAGTAAGGCAAAGCACCCTGCAGAAACATTTGCACGCCGTCCCGACTAGTAAAGGAAGAGGTTCATTCGATCTGTTGCAAGGGTGAAATTGGGAGAGAGTCTTGTCCAGAGAGTCCGGGGGGTCACGCTCCGCTGAGTCCGATAAGTGTAGTTCCTCCACCCATTTCACCACCCACAGGATTTGAGACGCCAAGAAGTAGTGTTCTAAGTTGGGTAGAGTCAGCACCCCCTCAAGCGAGGTAGGTACAACTTTGCCAGTGCCACCCTGCACTTTGAGTTATTCCAAACAAAATCCCTAACAACCCTCTCCAAAGAGCAGAAGGAGGACCGGGGTAGGCAGAGCGGTAAATTAGCATGACCATTTTGATTAACCCCACCCTACGTATGACCAAAAGGTTAATAGTGTTCCAAAACTCAATCCTAGACTTGAGTGCTGTGTCCGCCCTCGTGATCTTACCGTCCAGAAGATCGTGATCATTGTGGTAAGTACGGATTCCCAAATACCTTAACGCCACCCGCTGCCCATGCATTACCTTCCCATCCACCTCCCAACCCGGATCCTCCATACCAGAATTATAGGGGTATATGCAAGATTTGCCCCAATGCACACCCAGACCAGACGGAGACGCAAAAGACATCAGTGTAGCAGGGTTGACTATTGGGATCGCCATAATATACTTAATGTACAACAAAATGTTGTCTGCATAAAGAAAAACCGCATGTGTGCCATCCCCAAGACATATCCCCCATTCCAGCGCTATCTCTTAGTGCCATCGCCATTGGCTCAATCACCAGGGCGAAGATCAAGGGGGAAAGGAGACACCCCTGGCAGGTCCCCCACTCTAACAATATAGGGAGAATGAGTCCCAAAATGCACCTGAACTGTAGGAGCCCCATACAGTAACCTGATAAGGCTTAAAATGTAGGGCCCAAATCTGAAACGAAGGAGCACAGCAAACATGAAGGACCACTCAACCGTGTCGAAGGCCTTCTCCAAGTCCAGCACATCACACCCAGCCGACAGCCAATCTATTGTAGCACAACGCATCATCCTAAACAGCCATTGTGTATTAAGAGACGTGCTACGGGCCGGTACAAACCCATTTTGATCTTGGTGTACCAATTGAGGGATCAGTGGCCCTAATCTATTCGCCAGGATATCTGTTAAAATCCTATAGACCCTATTCAGGCGTGCCAAGGGGCGATAGTCTCCTGTGGAGGTGGGCTCCCTGCCCGGTTTGGAAAGCGCGATCATTGTAGCCTCCCTCATTGACCCTGGGAGGGCAAGGGTCTCAAGTGCCTCCGTGTATTCATTGAGCAGCTATGGGCTTAGTGGGTCAGCATATCACCTATAAAATTCATGGGGAAAACCGTCGGGCCGGGAACCTTCCCAGATGGCAAAGCCCTCATTGTACCCCGGACCATCATCTAACGTGAGTGGACCTTCTAGTTCCATCTGCTGTTCCTGCGACAGGACCAGGAACGGAATTCCCTTTAAGAACTGCTGTATCACCTCCTCTGGGGGCTGTTGACCAGATTTATAAAGCTGTATGAAATGTGCGGACAACTCACCATGGATTTCTAACTGTGTGTGCCGAAGTCTTCCATCCAAAGAACGGAGAGCCGTGATTGATCCACCCAACTGCTTCTGTTTAATCAGCCAAGCGAGAAGAGGTCCGAACGATCCGCTGTAGCCTGCACTGATGTGGAGTGTGCTGCAAAGTTGAGGCAGCGCTGTCGGTCAAGGAGCTCCGCATGTTTCCTATGCGCCTCCTTCAGGTCAGTCAATCCCTCAACATCTACCACCGCCCTGATTCCAACGGCAACAGACATCTCTCTACATCCAGCAGGTCCGATGCTACCTGTACTAGCAGCCCACCCCCAAACACTTCCCTGTCAGGGTGACTTTCTTAGCCGCCCACTCCACCAGCAAGGAGGAGGCAGTCCCTGCATTGAATACAAAGTATTCCCCTATAGCCTCTCCAATCACCTCCCAAAACATCGAATCTTCAAGCATGACCAGTTGCAGCTTCCATTTAGTGGAAGAGTCTGATGCCTGCTGCGCGTTATCCTTTTCAGAATTACTCTCAATTTGTAGTTTACTGGGGCGGGCTCCAAAACTATCTCTACCTATTGTTGCATAGGCTTTCTTAATGTTTTTTGGTGACCTCCTGTTTTCTCAGTCATGTTTGTGAGTCGTTGGAGTACCGCCAACACTGCTGCTTCACCTTTAATGTTACTTAACATAATGGTGGCTACTGCTGCAATGTTGCTCATCAGTTCATCCCCATATCCAGGGCATGGGCTGCCCCATACTCATTTCAGATCTGTTTAAGCACCTCTTTCAAAAAAGCTATTGAGGGTGTATTGTGTATTCTGGTATATACTTCAGCAAATAACATTTGTGAGAAAAAACTTTAGGAAACTGATAAATTGGTAGACCATCAATTTATAAGAAAATATATATACACACCCAGATGTTTATTCTTATGAAAAACATTTATTAATACAAAATTATTTTTCTTTTTCAGTTAATGCATCGTTATTATGCATATGTACGAAACTTTTTTTCTTTTTACCTAATCCATTCTAAAAAGCATTGTTGGTCTATTTCTACAATAGTCTCTAGTATATATGTTCAGGCATACTCCCACATTCATCCAGTACCTAACATCTCATTGATGTTATAAAAACGAAGAAAGAAGAAAGGGAGAAGTTATGTACATACTTTTGTTTAAGGTGGTACATTTATGGTTCATATGTAGTTCTTCTGTATATACATTCTGTATATATATTCTGCTATATACATAATCTCTAATGTTGTATTGCATTTTATTCATTTGAAGTCCTCATTAATAGAGAATCGAAATTTGCCTAGCGGTATAACGGTAAGTTTCAATTCTATTAAGGACACGAAGGCGAGGATTATGCTTTAGTACCTTCTTCGCTGTTTTATTCACAAGAGTCACAGCAGCCAAAAAACAAATAACAACAGCCCTACCACAGAACAAAGGGTATGGGCAAACAAATGAAAAAATGTCTATCAACTACAACTCCCATGAGTATCATAAGGCAGTCCATAACGTAGTCCTTTCTCAGTATCCACTGCAGCTAGGTAGGACATCCCCTTTATGACCACTTCCTCTTTCTTCGCGCGAGGCACGCTATGTTATTATTGGTCCTGCTTGGCGCCATCATTTCCTACAAAAAATACCACAGCGTCAGCAGTGAAAGGGAAAAAACCCGCCAGAGTCCAACGACCACACAATGTACAATGTACAATTCTCATAACCACAGGACTGGAAAACCTGAGTACTTACTGCAGTACGGGCGGGTGATCTTCGCAGGAAGTCCGGGAGGGATAATCCTCGCCTCCGTGTCCTTAATAGAATTGAAACTTACCGTTACACCGCTAGGCAAATTTCGATTCTATGTCAGGACCGGAGGCTTCAGATTATGCTAGTTTAAAGCTTACTCACCACCAAATGAGCAATATCAATCACCGGTTTGAAGTAAAACCTCTTAAAGGTGGAGTCCGAAGACCAATCTGCAGCTCGCATCAAATCCTCCAATCTAGCACCTAAAGAGAACGCTTTCGAGGCCATGGCCCCTCTAGCTGAACGAGCACCGAACTGTTTTGTGTCAATGCCTGCTTCCTGCATTATCCACCGAACCCATCTGGCGATGGTGGGAGAAGAGACAGCCTTGTTCGGCTTTCGCAGCGCGATTAGTAACTGTTGTTCGCCTGGAGGGTGAAGTTCCAAGGTTAGGTCCTCATAAGCCTTCAAACACTGGACCACGCACAGCTTGGGAGTGTCCACGAAGTATGGGTAGGAAATCGTCCGTGAAGCACACTTCGTACGACGCCCCAACGTGAAGACTACCCCATCAGGGGAAAAAACTCTCGCCGCGACATCCAAGGCGTGTACATCTGACACTCGTCTGCATGAAACCAGGCATAAAATCATTGCCAATTTTGCCGAAAGTTCCTTCAAAGACAGGTACTTATTCGGTGGCCACGACAAAAAAAGATTGAGAACCAGGTTAACATACCAAAGAACCGAATAACGTGGCTCTGGGAACAGGGAAAGTCGAACCCTACGCAGGGGCCGACACACAAATGGGTGTTCCCCCAGCGGAACCCCCGCCACTGGCTGGTGGCCCGCCGAGATCGCTGATCGCATCGCATTAATAGTACGGTAGGCCAGGCCAGCCGAAGCCGATTCTGCCAAATAGATTAACGCAGGAACGACGCCTGCGACCACGGAATCCAGGTCCTGTTGAAGACACCAACGTGACCACCTATTCCAGGCAGAGTGATAACGTTTCGTCGTGCTGCCTGCCCAGGCCTTCGAGAGGAAACTCTCAGCTGGTCTCGAAAGGCCCGGGAGCGACGAACGTCACCCGAAAGCCTCCACGCCATGAGGTGAAGCGAGCTCTGAGTGAGCAGGTGATGGAGTTCCCCATCCGCGCTGAGAAGAAGTCGCGGAAACCGGGGGAGTAGGATTGGAGAATCCCAAGAAAGTTCCAGTAGAACTGGAAACCAAACTTGAGACCTCCACCATGGAGTCACCTTGACTACGTCCGCCTGCTGGTGGCGAAGATGGGCCGCCGCCATCAGGATCATTGAGAACGGGGGAAAACCGTCCTGGAGGAAGGCGTCCGTGGCCTCCGCTAGGGGGACCGGCCTCCAGCAGAAGAAACGAGGGAGCTGGAAGTCCAGGCGAGACGCAAAAAGGTCCACCGAGAACGGGCCCCAGGCGTCGTTCAGCCACCTGAACACTTGCGGGTCCAATTTCCACTGGCTGGAGTCCCGCAGATGCCGGGAATGCCAATCCGCTACCTGATTGTCTTGACCCGGCAAATACTCCGCCGTCACTGAAACCTGGTGTGCCAGGCAGTAGTTCCAAAAATCCTTCGCAAAGTCTGAAAGGGCCTTGGAACGAGGGTCCCCCAAATGATTGACGTAGCGTACAGCCGAGATATTGTCCATGCAAAGCAAAACGCAGGGCCGAACCGTGTCCTTGGTCCAGCAGCGAACGGCGAAGGACCCGGCCAACAGCTCTAGACAGTTGATATGAAGTTCCTGTTCCTCGGACGACCAGGCGCCGCCTGTGGAAAACTCTCCACAGCGGGCGCCCCATCCAGCACGGCTGGCGTCGGACTCTATCACCAAGTCGGGGACAGGACCGAAAATCGCTCGGCCATTCCAGGCCTCCATATGTGCCAGCCACCAATTCATCTCTTCCCTCACTTTGTCCGACAGGGGAACCACCTGATCGTACGTCAGGCCGCGTCGGAGATGGTACGCCTGAGGCGCTGCAGGGCACGGTAATGCAGGGGCCTCGGAAAGATTGCCTGGATGGAGGAAGTGAGCAGACCCACCACCCGGGCAATCTGATGCAGAGAGGTATGCGATCGAGAGATCGCCTGTCGGAGGATGTGGCGGATCTTCCCTAGCTTCTTGGAGGGAAGGCTCAGAGTGTACCACACCGAATCCACGGTAAATCCCAGGAACACCACCGACTGAGACGGGACCAGAACAGACTTTTCGCTGTTGGTGACAAACCCCAGTCTCTGGAGCAAGGATATCGTCTGGCGAAGCTGAAGGTCCAACTGCACGGGACACTGCGCCATCACTAGGATGTCGTCCAAGTAGACTATTATCCGGATACCCTGGCTCCGCAAAAATTCCACTGCCGGCCGGAGGAGCTTGGTGAAACACCAAGGGGCCGAAGAAAGACCGAATGGAAGGGCGGTAAACTCGAACACCTGACCTCCCCACCGGAACTGCAGAAAACGCCGGTACGGGGGATGAATGGGAACCACCAAGTAAGCGTCCTTGAGATCCAAGCGCACCATCCAATCGTTGGGAAGCAAAACATCTCTTAAAAGATGGATACCCTCCATCTTGAAATGCCGGTAGACCAACCACCCGTTGAACTCTTTGAGATTGATCACCGGACGCTTCCCACCATCCGCTTTGTTCACTAGGAACAAATTGCTCAAAAACCCTGCCGGGTGTCGAACCGAGCAGCAAATGGCGCCCTTGCAAAGCAGGTCTGAAACCTCTTTGTCAACTAATCGTGCATCCGCACAAGAGAAAACGATAGGAGGAGGCGGCCTGCCCTGGCGGGGCTGATCATAAAACTCCACGTGGAAACCCCGTATCGTTTGCAAAACCCAGGCGTCTGCCGTGATCGCGGCCCAGGCGTCTGGAAACAAAGCCAATCGTCCCCCCACGCAGACCTGGTCCGCCGAGATAACACTCACCTTTGGAGGCGTTCCCAGCAGCATTCTTGAATCCACCACGGAAACGTCCTCTGGTGGGATAGAAGGTGTTGTAATTCTGTGAGGAGTTATACTGTCCTCGTCCGGAGCCTTGATTTCTGTTGGTCGCTTGCTGACCACCACGGCCGGTCGCGCTGCCCCCTCCGCGACCGGCCCCCCTAGAGAAACGTTGGTGGAAGACTTTTTTGATACTCGACTGGGCCATATCTAGGGACGTGAAGGTATTTACAAACTTCCCCAGTTCTTTTATAAATGGTTCTCCAAAGAGACCACCCTGGGCCACAGCCCCCGCCTCAGAAGAGGCCAGATCCCCTAACTTAGGGTCTAACTTAATTAAGAGGGACCTTCTACGCTCTGTAGACAGCGCGCAGTTCGCGTTCCCCAGGAAAACCACTACTCTCTGACTCTCTGCGCCCAGTTGGAGAGGACCTCAGGAGAGATGGTCGCCCCGGACTCTTTGGCCTCTTCCACCATGTCCAGAATTTTTGTAATGGGGCCTATGGCGTCCAAGAGCTTATCTTGGCAAGATCGCCAGGAGCAGTCAATGCCTTTGCGGGGATCCTTAACAAACTTCGCTAAAAACATGGCCATTTTCGAATCCAACTCCTGGGTCAGGGCAACCTTCCCCTCCAGCGTAGGTCTGGGGCATTCCCCACGCAAACAGCTCCTCGCCTCCTTTTCCAAGGGCTTGCGGAGGCGGCCAGCGACGAACTTCGCCACCTTCTCCCCAGGGGTCCAGGCCGCGGACCGCGGATGCATTATCTCATCCATGTCCAACATACCCAAATCATCCCTTGGAAGTTCGGCGGCAGAGCCCGAAGGCCGCCAAGAACGCTCCGACCCATCCTTATCATCGGTGTCCGCTGGGGAGGACTGACCAGGAGACAAAGGAGCTGGTGGAGTGGTGTGGCTCACTGGTTAGAGGCGGCAGACCTGAGAGCAGAGAACGGCCCGGGACCAGGGTTTGATTCCCGACGCGGCAGGGTCTTGGACCAGGATCAGCAGACTCGATAATTCTCGCATCGGTGCCTACTCCAACCAGAGATCACACTCGGCAACTCTGGGCATTAGCTTGCCTCATCTCCACAACGGCCCCTCACAAACGCCGGGGATGCCTAGTTTCACCTTGGAGACTCCCAGGAGGGACTATCTCACAGGGAAAGCCAGGACGGGTTCCCCAGTGGTCTATAGCGCTACGAGGCCTGCGGTGCGGGTAGCAGTGCGCTTTACAAGACACACAATTTACAATTTACACAATTTACCCTGTGGAGCCCGAAGGGCCCGGGGGCGGGGAGGACGCAGGGGCAGGGTCTGTCGCCTTAGCCAGGAATGCATCACGCAACCTTTCAAAGGCGTCTTTGTCCACACCGCGCGTTCCACTCAACACCCCATCCTTACAGGGTCTCTTAGGGGCTGGAGGAGTAGTCCCCGTTGGGGCCGTAGGACCAGCAGAAGCCCCCAGGTGTGCCTGAGTCACCCTCTCGCACTCCTGTATAATGCGTGCAGAGAGGCGCTCCTCCATAGGTCCCACAATCTCTGTGACACACCTATAAATCGAGCTATCCACAGCCTGGTAGAACTCGTCATCATTGAGGTAGCCCTGCGACTCCTCTTCCTCGTAGTATTCGTCCCCCATAGTCACCAGGCGCCCAGCGCTAAACCCAATGTCTGAAAAGTAGGATAACAGAGGGGCTAGAATCAACCTAAATGACCGGGATGCAGGTTATAGCCAGTGCAGGAATTTTGGGGCACAGCGAAGCTGCCGGCAGATGGTGCCCGTTGGAAACCGGGAATAATGGGGGGCACTCACCCCACTAGCGCGCAGGCCCTCCTAACAGGACCAGGCCTTTGTCACCTCCCCGCGCGCTATGCTCTATCAGAAGGAAGCAAATCAGCTCAGAGTGCCCTTATACGCCCGCAGGCGACAACGTGGTCAGGCCGCAATACAGACCCCAACTGGGGTGTTTGAATCAACTGTGGGGCAATACAGACTTGATTCGATCGTCTGGGTGAGGCGACCGGGGAAGGCTCGGCAGAAACATTCTCCTCAGCGCGATTCCCTGACAGAAAATCGCGCCAAGGAGAACTAGCACCCCCTAGTGGCCGGAAGCGGACGAAAAACTGACAAAGTCGCTTAGGAACATAAAATGCTCCCTCGACCAGAATGGGCTCTACAAAAAAAAACAGAGCATCAAAGTAAACCCCACAATAAAGAATACACCAGAATTGTCAAGTTAAAACTCCAACAAACCCCAACCATGAAGGAAAATGAGGAGAAAGGAATAAAAACCACTTAACTGGCTGCAAAGCAGCGAAGAAAGAGGAAGTGGTCATGAAGGGGATGTCCTACCTAGCTGCAGTGGATACTGAGAAAGGACTACGTTATGGACTGCCTTATGATACTCATGGGAGTTGTAGTTGATGGACATTTTTTCATTTGTTTGCCAATACCCTTTGTTCTGTGGTAGGGCTGTTGTTATTTGTTTTTTGGCTGCTGTGACTTTTGTGAATAAAACAGCGAAGAAGGTACTAAAGCATAATCTGAAGCCTCCGGTCCTGACATAGAATCTCCAATCGATTCTAGATGATATAGTGCAATAAAGTGGGGTCGGAACATTATATTACTAGAGAGAAGCATTAATCTTTCCCTTGGCTGAAGAAAAGTGTCCTACTCGTGTTTCGGCCGTAAGCATTAGTCAGGAAGCCATGAATTGATGACCCCGCCACCGCCAGAGCCAACCTACATGAAGGGATGACAGACGTAGCCAAGTGGATGATGAACAGCCGCCTGAAACTGAACTCGGACAAGACGGAAGTCCTCATCCTGGGATCTTCACCCTCCGCCTGGGACGACTCCTGGTGGCCCCCCGCCCTGGGCAGCGCACCCAAATCAACAGACCACGCACGCAACCTGGGCTTCATCCTGGACTCCTCCCTCTCCATGACCAGACAAGTCAACGCCGTCTCCTCGTCGTGCTTCAACACCCTGCGCATGGTACGTAAGATCTTCCGGTGGATCCCCACCGAGACCAGGAAGACGGTCACCCAGGCCCTCGTCACCAGCCGTCTGGACTACGGCAACTCCCTCTACGCCGGAACCACCGCCAAACTCCAGAAGAGACTCCAGCGGATTCAGAACGCCTCAGCAGGACTCATCCTGGACATCCCCCGTCGCAGCCACATCTCCGGACACCTGAGAGATCTGCACTGGCTCCCGGTCAACAAGAGAATCACCTTCCGTCTCCTCACCCACGCACACAAAGCCCTACACAACCAAGGCCCAGGATACCTCAACAGCCGCCTCAACTTCTACGCTCCCACACGCCAGCTTCGATCGACCGGCCACGCCCTCGCCGCCGTCCCCCGCTTCCGAAGAGCCACCACAGGAGGAAGGTCCTTCTCCTACCTGGCCGCCAAGACTTGGAACTCCCTCCCGAACCACCTCCGCCTGACCCAGGACCACCTTGCCTTCAGGAAGCAGCTCAAGACCTGGCTGTTCGAGCAGTAGCGGACCCCCCCTCCCCTAGCGCCTTGAGACCCTCCGGGTGAGTAGTGCGCTATATAAATGCTTTGATTGATTGATTGATTGATTAACCTAAAATGTATTGGGAAACCTCTGGGTTACAATGTGTAAGTCCTACTTTGATTTTTACTTAAAAGAAAAGAATATTTCTCACGCATCGGTTAGTAGAGGATGCTAAACTGTAATCTTTGTCTGTGAAACATCTTTTAGTTTTAACATATTCTTTTCTTTTCAGTAAAAATCAAAGTAGGACTTCCACATTGTAACCCAGTTGCTTTCCAATACATTTTATGTCTCAACAATGCATGCCTTCCTGACGACCGAAACACGCGTAATGTTCCAACCCCACTTCGTTGCACTATATCATCTATAATCGATTGGAGATTGTCTATTAATGAGGACATTAAATGACTTACATGCAATACAACATTAGAGATTATTTATATAGCATGTATAGAAGAACTACATGTGAACCATAAATATACCACCTTTAACAAAAGTTTGTATATAGCTTCTCCCTTTCTTCTTTATTCTTTTCTATAACATCCATGAAATGTTAGGTACTGTATGAATGTGGGAGTATGCCTGAACATATACACTAAGGACTATTGTAGAAATAGACCAACAATGCTTTTTAGAATGAATTAGATAAAAAAAAAAAAAGTTTTGTACATACACATAATGACGATGTATTAACTAAAAAATAAAAAATATTTTGTATTAATAAATGTTTTTGATAAGACTAAGCATCTGGGTGTATAAATATTTTCTTAGAAATGTTGATGGTCCACCAATTTTTCAGTTTCCTAAGTGTTTTGTGTTATTTATGCCCTGATTTAGGAAGTATTCTCATTCTCAGGGATACCCCCCTTTCCTGCATTTATATACTACAGCAAAGACTGTGCACTGGTGCAGTCTTTCACTGGGGTGTGATCCCTATTGGCAAGCATAAGGGGAGAATGCTGTGTTTTTTCTGAGGTCTTATATGGGGAAACACTGCTTCAAGCTGTTTTTTGTGCAATCCAGAATGGAATGTCCTCCAGTTTGATTGGTATTTTACACATGACTACATTGATAATTGTGGATTCATTCCAGGTGTAGCCGAATGTGATTGTGCAGCTTGAGCAGCCCTTGAAGTGTTTGTCATTGTTTGCATGACAAATTGTGTAAACATCTATTTAACCAGGTCTGTATATAGCATACTTAGGTCAGATTGTCTATATTTGGATAGAGTGTGTAACCGACTATGACTGGCCTTGTTGCTTCCTTATTGCTAAGTGTACCTAGTCTAACATTTTTTGTATGTCGTAGGGCACCTTTAAACCAGTTTTGATGTTCTTGGTAAGTTAATGATATATTTCTAGTGCTTCATAAGCTGTATAGTTGTTAAAAACGGTATCTGCAGTGTATATGTGAAACAGTCTTGTAGTTATATTAGCTGCTGTGAATGTAACCCATGAATACAATATATCTGGCCCGAATGCTTCGTGGAACTCAACAACAAATGTAATATCTCTGCCCATCTGGGGAAGACCATGTTGTAATAGCATGTGTATAACCGCATGTCTGCAGTTAGCTGGTATGTTAATTGCTTTTTCGTCCTAGGACATATGAACATGTGGAATCAGAGAGGGTACTGCTATGAGGCGATCCTTTGAAAGGTTCAAGCTTCAAAAACCTACAGCCAATACATATGGTTTACCTATTGGAGGATGTTTCCCCTAACACCAGGACGTCTCCTGTTAGTAGGTTAGTAGAGGTCTTTAGGTATACAAAAGAAAACTACTTGGGCAATCCATTAAATAAAAACCCACGCTAGAATGTTGCATTTGTTGGACAACATAACCATCAAAACTGTGCAAGAATGATTCCACACACACAGTCCGGATATGTTGGCCAAAGTACTGATGGCTCTCAATGCACCATCTGTACCCCAAACCTTTCTGGGGAACAAATGTATGTGCAACCTCAGAACGTGACAACCCTGACTACCCAAGGAAATCATGGTAACAGATCGAGAACACTTTCACTTAGTTACTTATGCATACCCAGAGAGATACACAAGAAACACACAGTAAAGTATTTCAACATTTATTGAAGCATTGCGATTCTTGTGTAAAATACTTGCTCTGCAGTAATCAATAGAAGGAAACCGAATACTTGTGTTTCCTTCCGGTCACCTGTTGTTGCTGCTCTTCGGAGTTCCCTGGCTCTCCGCTGCTGTTGTCCGCTGGGCTCTCCCTCACCACCGCGGGACCTGCCTGTGGCGCCCAGCGCGCTCCCCTGACATCGCCAGTCTCCTCCCCCCGCTGCAGCCTCTGACCACCTGTGCTGCCGCCGAGCGGGGGAGTTGAAGACCACAAGCCCCAGAAGCCTCCGCGACCTGGACGGAAGTCGCGTCGAGGCTGAGCGCGCCAGGAGGCGCACAAAAAGGGGCATCCCTTGCTGGGGAGTGGGTGTGTTTCCTTCCGGTCACCTGTTGTTGCTGCTCTTCGGAGTTCCCTGGCTCTCCGCTGCTGTTGTCCGCTGGGCTCTCCCTCACCACCGCGGGACCTGCCTGTGGCGCCCAGCGCGCTCCCCTGACATCGCCGGTCTCCTCCCCCCGCTGCAGCCTCTGACCACCTGTGCTGCCGCCGAGCGGGGGAGTTGAAGACCACAAGCCCCAGAAGCCTCCGCGACCTGGACGGAAGTCGCGTCGAGGCTGAGCGCGCCAGGAGGCGCACAAAAAGGGGCATCCCTTGCTGGGGAGTGGGTGTGTTTCCTTCCGGTCACCTGTTGTTGCTGCTCTTCGGAGTTCCCTGGCTCTCCGCTGCTGTTGTCCGCTGGGCTCTCCCTCACCACCGCGGGACCTGCCTGTGGCGCCCAGCGCGCTCCCCTGACATCGCCGGTCTCCTCCCCCCGCTGCAGCCTCTGACCACCTGTGCTGCCGCCGAGCGGGGGAGTTGAAGACCACAAGCCCCAGAAGCCTCCGCGACCTGGACGGAAGTCGCGTCGAGGCTGAGCGCGCCAGGAGGCGCACAAAAAGGGGCATCCCTTGCTGGGGAGTGGGTGTGTTTCCTTCCGGTCACCTGTTGTTGCTGCTCTTCGGAGTTCCCTGGCTCTCCGCTGCTGTTGTCCGCTGGGCTCTCCCTCACCACCGCGGGACCTGCCTGTGGCGCCCAGCGCGCTCCCCTGACATCGCCGGTCTCCTCCCCCCGCTGCAGCCTCTGACCACCTGTGCTGCCGCCGAGCGGGGGAGTTGAAGACCACAAGCCCCAGAAGCCTCCGCGACCTGGACGGAAGTCGCGTCGAGGCTGAGCGCGCCAGGAGGCGCACAAAAAGGGGCATCCCTTCCCGCGTCGCGGGAAGCGCGCGGGCAGGCGCCGGGCAAAGGGCGGGCCCTCAGAGGCCTGAGGAGTCTGGGCTGGGCACCACCCCCTGGCCAATTTCGCAGCGACCATCAAGGTAACAACGCTTTGTGATTAATATATTGCTAATGGCTCCAACTGCATCTAAACCCACCATCAAGAACATGGTTAAAAAAACGCCTATTAACACACGCTCCGTTGCAAGGACCGCTGCCCAAACCAAGACACCATTACCAACGTTAACTGCAATTGACCGCATGCTTCAACAGACAATTGTAGTGGTAGCAAATGCCATCGAAAACACTGAGAGACGTTTGTCTCTACCACCTAGTGCCTGTCTAATTCACCGCACACCACTACCTGTTGATAGCACTGTATATAATATCAACATGACAGCATTATCCAACGATTCCATTCTTATGCAATCTTATACAGGTCTCCCTGGAACTGTGCCTCCACCCACAGTAGACCTTCCTACATCTCCCACACAACTCCAAGATAGGGACAGCCGTCTATCCCTAACTCCTAACTTACAGATTGATGTTCCACCACCTGAGGAATCGAGCCCCAGTGCAGCGCCTAGCGCACCATTGATTACCTGCGATACTGCAGATACTATGCATACAATAGACCTAGTCAACAATAGCAGCGACAGTAGTATAATCAACCAGGGCACCGTCCATCGCAGAACCAGACGCACTCACACTAGGAAACCACAGGCTTTCTTAAGGGGATGTATGAAACCAAAGGGCAAAAGAAAGAAGACCATCTCACCAACACCGCCCATAGATCCACCTAATGGAATTGCACAATTGATGCCTAATACAGGACCGATAGTTAATATGGAGTCAATACTGGCCCAAATCACGGATGCTATGAAGCACCTTATTGCTCCCCTAAATGATAAACTTGAGCAAATAGGTAAAAAGGTGGAAAACCTGGAAAAATTGGGCCTAGCCAAATTAGACATCCTTGAACACCTAGGCCCACAAACTACACAAACCACTCAACCCATCCCAAATGTATCTACCAGGAATAAGGCTAAAACAACTGCCCATACTGCACCTAAACCACAGGCTCCATCAGTGAGTAATACGAATCCACCAGCACCTACCTGTAAAACCGTAACTTTACAAAGTAACACCCATAACGGCCCATCTCCTTCCACCTCTAACAGAGCAGCCGGGGAGGTGCTCAAGGACTACACCTCAGCAAGCAGGAACCCACCGGCGCGTAGCTACTATAACAATATCATCCCCGCCGTGATCAATCTTTCACCAGAAAGTAGGCCTCTGGTGGCAATCCTTGCTAACGTACCAAAACTCAAACCCTCCCAATTTGAAAACAGTGAAACTCTTAAAAATAAAATTTTATATTGGCTGGTCCACAACTGTGGCTTCCCCTTAAGTGGTGCAGGCCAGATTATCTCAACTCAAAGGGTAGGGTGGGTGGGTCCAAGCAAAAAGGAAATAAACGGGGACTGCGTAATTATAAATTACAAAACCACCGAATGGGCGCGTGACTCCATCTTGAACGCACCCATCCCCTCTGACAATGAATATAACACAACCCTGTTCCCTTTGGATTATTTTTATAGAAACCTGGTGGGGTTTAAGACACCCGTGCAGAATTTCAAACATCCTAGAGTAACTAATACACCTTATCCATCTGCACAGCAGGCACCTGTACAATTAGCCGGGCATCCTTCCCATCCTTTTTTCCCCACGACCACTCATGTATTTAATAACCAGCATGTTCCACAACCACCTATGGAATTGTACAGAATGCCTAACCCCAATTATCTTAATTACCACAATACAACCGGGTCCGGAAGTAACATCTTTGGACAATTCGCTGTTCCAACATCTAATAGATTCCAGATGTTCAACCCTCTTGATGAAAACGATTGACTGCCAGATACATCTACTGGAGAAAGTGAAATCCATATAAACACCTCTGCTCTAAGTCTAAATAATCCAACCACGATAGCCGACCCCAACCGCACATGCCCGCCTAAAATTCCACTTACAAATGAACCGTCCATAGAGAACCCCACAATCAGCCCTAATGACATGGCAACGATAGTTAACAGCACCTGTACTGTTGTAAACCATCTAGGCGATCAAATGTCATCGACAGCCATAACAGAAATGATTCCATCCCATGTATCCAGGGAAAGTTCACTGAGGGTTATCACATGGAATGTAGCGGGCCTAGCTTCCAAGGTAAACACACCCGTATGGGATGGCTTTCTTAAGCAAGGCTATGACATCATATGCCTTCAAGAAACGTGGGACAGAGCAGAAGTACATGTCGAGGGATATTCCTCCTTTAGCGTGCTGGCTGTGGCTTCGCAGGCTGGCCGCGCCAAGGGGGGGTTAGTGACCCTGCTATCTACAACATTGACTGAGTTTTGGGTCAGTAGCCATGTAGTCTTGGGAGATTATGCATCTGTTTTGCGCGTGACCCATAGTGGACCTAAAGATTTAATAATCGTGAACTTTTACAATAACATCGCCAGCCACAGCCAGGGGTTGTTCATCTCTGACATCGAGCAGGCTATTGACGCAATGTTATCAAGCTCCCCTAAACCAGCGGTAATCTTGTGGGCCGGAGATTTTAACATCAAAACGTGCTCCTATGCACTTAAGGGGGCTTGTGGCCACAGGGAGGAATACTCTGGAAGGGAAACTACCAGCGTCTTCAACCACTTCCCACATAACATCCTAGGAAGTGCCTTGAATAACCTATTGGCCAAATATGATTTGGAACTTCTGGAATGCAATACGAATGCTAATAATGTTAGATGCCCGACATTCCACGGAAGGAACAGCCATTCATTTATAGATCACATTATCGTCTCCAGCTCTGCAACGTATATAAATGTGTGGGTAATCGAACAAACGGTCAGTGACCACAACAGTGTATCTGTCGAATTACTGGGCTGGCCGTCAAAAAGGAACTCTCACGGCCAACCTATCCAGGACATCTCCGTAGGAAGACCAAACGGGATGAGGGTGAAATGGACAAAAGTCGACCCTACCAAAATTGTCACCAACGTAATCATTAATTGCTACGGAGAAGTGGAGTACTGTTTATCCCCAACACCATGCCCAGAAATCTTGCTGTCTAAATTTCTAATCATCACACAAACTGTTGAGAAATCATTGACAAGTAAATTAAGGGAGCGAAGAAAAGTTAAGACAGCGTGGTTTGATGATAACTGTGCCCAGTCACTAAAAAGGCTAAAAACCTCATTAGATACAAAACCGAGAGACCACTGCAAGATAAGGGAAGACCGTCACAACTATAAAATCGCCCTGGCTACTCGGAAGAGAGAACTACAGGACGAGGCATGGGTTAAATTAGATCAGGCAGCGGAAACAAAAGATCACAAACTCTTCTGGGACACTGTAAACAGTCCGTTCTTAAAGAATGATAACATCCCCGAACTTACCTCGCATGTCAGCTGTCAAGATTGGATTATACACTTCACTGGGATTTTTAACTCTGATTGTTCAGATTCTAATGTTTTAACTGGAATGCCAATTAATTTTAAATGGGAGAAATTATTGTTTACAGTATCTTTAAATGAGGTGCAGGATGCTATAGAGAAAAGCAAGGGGGGGAAAGCCCCGGGCCCAGATGGGGTCCCTGTGGACTTTTTTAAATCTAAGATTGACCTTTGGGCGCCTATTTTAACACGTTATTTCAATGCTGCTATTGAGAATGAACTACCTACCTCATGGGGTCAATCTATTTTGGTGCCTCTTTTTAAAAAAGGTTCAAGGGCTGAAGCACGTAATTATCGCCCAATTTCTCTTTTGGACTCGTCATTAAAAATACTGAGTCGCGTGCTTCTGGGAAGATTAGAGTCCTGGGTTGAGGACAATAATGTCCTATCACCCATCCAGTACGGGTTCCGTAGGGGTATAGGAACCATGGAGCAGTGTGTGAACCTTGAGCTTATCATCGGCAAGTACACAAGAGCAAAGGAAGGGCATTTGTTCATGTGTTTTGCCGATCTAAGCTCGGCGTTCGACCTAGTGGAACACACACTGCTCTGGCCAACATTACTCGCTATGGGCGCACCCCCCGAAATCATTCACCTGCTGGCCAGAATGTACAGTAGCCTATCAAGCAAAGTTAGATTTGGGCCAAATGGAGAGTGCACCCCCTTTTTTAAAATAGGTAGAGGGATTAGGCAAGGGTGCGTTCTCGCGCCCTTGCTGTTTTCCCTTTTTATAAACCAGGTCGATCAGTCCCTACAAGAGTCCTATGCAGATGCCCCTATGATAAATGGCAAACAAATACCCGTCCTCTTATACGCGGACGACGCGGTCCTGATTTCCAGGACCGCGAATGGGCTCCAAAAGTTAATTGACAAATTTAATGTTTTTATTAAAGGCAGAATGCTCAAAATTAATAAGGGCAAGACTATGACTATGACTTGCGGGAAGAAATTAAAGAAAAGTAAGTCATTTTTTCTTGATGGGGATAAACTCGAGTCTGTGCAACATTTCTGTTACTTAGGCATTACTTTCTCTGGGGACGGGAGATGGGCAAACGAGCAATCTTGCATAGGCATGAAGATGATCAGAAATACAAACTGCATCTTCAGATTCGCCTCCAAATTAGGGGGGCGTAGAATAAGGGAGATGATTTCCATTTATAACGCCAGGTGCATGTCCTCTGCCCTTTACGGAGCAGGGATATGGGGATATAATTCCCAGATCGCCCTCTCCATTCAGCAGGAAGAAAATAGGTATCTTAAACGCCTATTATGTCTTCCTGCTTCAGCTTCCAACGAAATTACACATAGGGAGCTGGGCATACACCATGCCACAGACTTGATTGCACTACGTCCCCTTTCCCTTTGGCGTTCTATCTGGGCCAAAGATGAAACCAAGTTTACCCAGGAATTAATTTTAGACTGTATTAAACTGGACCAGCATTTAAAAATCCCCTGGCTAAAACACATTTTTCACTGGTATAATTCCCTTTTTGGCCAGGATATTTTTAAAGATACCCCAACAGAATTAGTTTTAACGAAGCGTGACCTTAAAACCACCTACATGGATCATGCCGAAGGGATTAGAATGAAGGGGTACGTTACACAAAGTACCTTCAAACTGTACCTGGAATACAATTTAAATACAGGATTCCCATCATACCTTACATTCGTCAGTATTAACTCCCATCGTTTCGTTTTGGCACGCCTGAGGCTGGGTATAGTCCACCATTTGGTGGCCTTCCCTACTATAAAGAAGCCGGGGTCTTGCCCTTGCCCATGCGATGGGAAATCGAAACAGAGTATCTGCCACTTTTTACTATTTTGCAATTTTTATACTGGTTTTAGAAAATTTTATCTAAAACAACTATTTTTAGAATACAGTACGTATGATATAAGAGCTGCAATGCAACTATTGTTTGACCTGTCGTCCCCTAACATATGTTATCGTGTAGCCACTTATGTTCTTAAATGTATTAGGCACAGGAAATCAATTATCATATGATCTCCGTTGGAAAAGATACCTATGATCAATTGTGAGCTACTGTCAAACCTTATGCATTTCTCTTATATGTGACCTTTGGTTTTTTATCATGATTTTAGATCCTGTATCGACTGCTCCTTTGGCTTGTACCCCTCTGGACTTATACCTTTTTAAATTTCTTGTATATATTTGTTGATAAATATGTAAACAGATTTTTTACAGTTAATGCACTTTAGTTACTCTGGCATATTTTTGCACATACTATTGCACTTTATGCCCAGTTCAGGCCTTTCTTTGATTGTATACAATTGCTGCTAAAATACGTGAGAGAAGTTGTAGACATTGCACTTTAGTAATCCCTTGCATAATTTGCACACACTATTGCACTTTATGCTCAGTCCAAGCCTCCCCTTGACTGGTACTACCTTACTTAGCAAGTTTTGCACTACACTTTAAAAATTGTTGCTAAATATAAACGTCCCCCTTTTTTATTGCATATTTTGCACACTTTATCGCACTTTAGACCTGGAATAGGTCTCTTGTTTAAGTACTACCTATTTGCATGTTGTACCAAACGTTAAAAATGGCTGCTATCTACAAGTGATTATCCCATGGTACATTGATGTGATATGTTTTGCATTAATTTGCTGATTGCTGCTAAAATGCTATGCCCAATCCTTGCTTATTTTGCACATATTACTGCACTTTTCGCCCTGTATAGGTCTCTTATTTAGTATTATTTCTCCCGGCATGCCTTGCACAAAACGTGTAAACTGACACCATATTTAGTGATTATTTTCTCTTTCAGATTTTACCTTGATTGCCTGTACTAATGCAATTGTTTTAGCAAGTTTCATCATTCTTTATAAAAGTGACTTCAATTGTATTTATGAATGTTGCTATATGGTTGTATCTATACAAACCGAATAAAGCATTTTGAAACGAAACGAAACGAATACTGTGATTAGCATAACAAGAATGGTGAAAAAGATTAACAGTTCAACCATTTTGCTGATTACAGAGAATGTATGCTTGCCTACAAGTATTGTAATATATTGTACTCCTAGCTAGCGCATTCTAACTTATCATGTCTAGGGTAAGTGAATCTGCCAAATTCCTGTAGGGTGATCTAACTTCCTGTCACTTGTGGGTAAGTGTCATCAAGCTGCTCATCTTGGTGTAGAGCTGGACAGCATTCCTCGAATAAAATCAACAGAAATCAGCTGACCTGGGATTCCGGTATGGGCTTTAACATCCTTCCTATTACTATGCCAAAGCCCCAGCCATGCCACTATTGTTTATCATCACAAGCATTAAGATAATGGTTAAAAAGATGAACAGTTCAACCATTTTGGTAATTACTGAGGATGTATTCTTGCAACCAAGCACTGTAATATATTGTTATGCTAGCTAGGGCAATCTAACCTATCATGTCTAGGGTGCCAAATCCCTGTAGGGTGATCTGTTGTTTAGTGTCATCAATCTGCCCGTCTTGGTGTAAAGCTGGACAGCATCTTTTGCATGAGGTATGAAGAAGTGACCTGATTAGGTCTTACCGGGTCACTCACGACCACCTCTGAGCCTTCCATACAAATTAAGATTCTTGTCAGACAATAGAGAATACAAACCAAAGTTATTTTATTAGTATTCATACGAGCTGAGTCCAGTCTGACCAGCCTCTTAGATAGCTGCAGAGGGACTAACCCCCGACCACAAGGTGAAGTTAGATATACATTTCCAACAACCCTAAGACACACCCAGACTGCAATTTTCCAACATGGGCACAGAAGAACAAATGAGGTGCAGAAGGATGAGCTTCCATCCTGGGACCGAGTACACACTATCTTAGCTTCAAGATTACTCAGCCCGTGCCCGTCTCTGAGAGTGGGAGAAGGGCTACATACATGGAAAGGCATGCAAACACAGAACAAGCTATTCATTAGTGCAACAAAGCTCAACCTTGAATAATAAAAAGAAACAATCAAGGCAGCTTTCTGCTGAGGCAGACAGTATGAGACAGAAACTTCATTTGGATCATGACACAAAATGGCGGCTGAATACAAAATTGTGCCGTAAATGCTACCTTAACTCGCACAATGCTAGAAGTAGTCAGCTAGACATATTTTCAGTCCAATAGACCCTCCTTTTAGTATTTGCTAACAATTTTGTCTAATGCATAGGAGAGTAACAAGTGTTCACATCGAAAGACTACGGGTACTCTTTATTCACACATTATCAGTACTCAAAAATGCCTTAGTCAATGGCCGTTAAATCGTGGACAGCTTGCATCATCATAGTCGAAGATTTAACTTCATGCACAGGGGGCTTTGGTGTAGGTGTTTACTTCCCAATACAGTAAATACAACAAGCAGGAAAGCAATGGATGCATAAGCAGCAAGTGAAAATAATACCAGCAATTACTATTAGAAATATAAGGATCTTCCAACCCCAGGATGCTTCTAAATCCCACAACCAACCAGAAAGGGTCCAAGTACCATTCTCCTGGTGACTGTCGGATGCAAACCTGTGCAACTTCTGTATCGCAGCGTATACATTAGGAGCATAGTCCGGTATGCATATGTTGGATGGAGCTATATACACTGGGGAAAGGAGGAAAGAGACACAACATATTCCATACCACCCCCTAGGAAGCCACGCATAAGCCTGGGACCCACAAATGAAATAAACATTATGGGGTGGAAGTAAAGGTGGGCTTCTTCTTGTCCTCAACACGTGAGTATAGTTTCAATTACTCTGTCCCACTGGAACCTTCCCAAAACCTTGAACACAAAAACTAACTATTGTGTTAACTACCGCCAATGGTATTGCTTAATTCTGAGTAATATTGCACATCTGGAAAGACCTAAAATATTCAGTGACGTTAAATCCCTGAAAATCAAACATTTCATTTTGAAGCCATGTTACATTTTTTTCGTTCTCATATATATTCAAACAGGCTGTTGGAAACAATGTATCAGGGGCCCCTCTCTCTCCTGGAGTAAACCCTTGGTGAACACATACATTTTCTAACACAGTATCGTAGTCAGCACATGTCCTATTCATGGCATCAGCATGGAAATGGATATACACCATGGTAAACAGTTGAACCCAGGCCTTCCAGCTCCCCAGATAAGAAAATGGCATGGACAGTAATATATAATTTTTATGTGTCACAGAAGGGAGCAGGCCGCAAATCCAGCAATTAGTAACATTTGAGGTGTGGTTTGCCTGGTGGAGCATCTGCAGGAAGACATTGTGGAGAAGTGTGGCTCAATGGTTAGAAGAGGCAGACCATGAAGCAGAGGTCAGACTCGGGACCAGGGTTCAATTCTCGACGCGGCAGGGTCTTGAGCCCAAAAATGTCCACGGACTCGATAATTCTCGCTTCGGTGCCTACTCGAATCACGGGTTCACACTCTGCAACTCCGGGCAATAGCTTGCTTAATCTCCACTATGGCCCCCCGCGGCGGGATGCCTGGCTTTCACCTTGGGGGTGCCCAGTACGGGTTATCTCACAGGGAAAAACCAGGACGGGTTCCCAAAGCAAGCGGTAGAGACCGTTGGTGATAATGCGGCGCTTAGAGACCGTTGGTGATAATGCGCTATATAAATATAAATTACAATTACAATTATCTACATATGTTTTTCTGTGCTCAACCTTGTGAGGGGCCAAAGTAACAAACGTGTTCAAGGGGGACGGGCGCTGTACCAATCAAAGAGTGCACAGGCTATTTCTCTTCAAGGAACCATGCTATTCCAAGCATTGTTATCAGAAAGACCAGGCTAATTACTACGAAGACAATTATACTCTTAATAGACTAACCAGACCCATTCTGCCCAAAACGCGGGGCTGCAAATGGCTGTTCTTCCTCCATATTGGGGCAACCAAATGGGTACAATTTTGAATCAGAGGAAAGGACATGCAATGGAGTCAACAATGATAAAGCAAGAAAGGGGCAAAGTTCCAAGCTTCCATCAGAGTCTCGCTGGAAGAAACCTATTGTTCATCTACGGTGGTGCTGTTGAGCACTTTTGGTGGACCTACGCAATTGCAGCCTTTTCTGAAGAAATCCTGCATCATTCAGGGTAGTGTACCCCACTTTATCCAGGGGAGCACATCAAATGTACCCTGTTCAATGTCTGAACAATTCATCAATCTCCCTTACCCTAAACAGGCAAGGTACACCCTATTGTTTTTCCTGGCAGTCCATCTCTACTAGTTTGACTTCTCCTTTGGTGCACTGCTCTTCCGTCGGGTGCAGATTGCACCTAACTACTCCAGGGACAGAGGGATCTACAAACAAAAGCTCAGACTCAGAGGAACCAATGGACTGGGGCTCAAGTGCAGATGGGTCAAGAGGCTGGGGCTCCTGGATGACCTAATTTCATGTGGCACCGCCTCGTCCAACACCATGTTGCTCTCCTCCTCGGTGGGTGCCCGTTTCAGTCGTGCATATGAGAAGGGAACAATGTGAGGTACCTGCCCCATTTCAGAGTCACTGAGCCCATTGAGCACCCAGCGGTCGTAGGGCAATGGAAGGGGCACCCTTAGGCAGTGTTTAGAATGAATCCAATTCTTTCCACCGTCCACCTTCACTGCTGTTCGAGTGGCGAGGAGGACCTAGAGAGGCCCCTTCCAGCACGGCTCCAAACTGCAATTCCTCTGATAGTTACTCACCATGACATAGTCACCGGCCGGATATCGTATCCTGGCCCCTTGGGAGCTGGCGGCAAAGCTTCATAAATCTGTTGGTGAATAGAGCGCAAGTTTTTAGTCAACTCATATAAGAAATCCACAAGTAAAGGGTATGCTATCTCAGAAAAATGACGAGGTCGCGGGACGCCCCAGACATTGGCTGTGCGGACAAACACGACCTTGTACGGTGACAATGCTGTCCTGGAGTGAGCCGCAGCTCTTGTAGTCAACAAAGCTATTGGTAAAGCATCTGGCCAATGCAATCCTGTGCCCTCTTTGATCTTTGCCAGCTTCAGTTTGAGAGTACCAATGTACTTCTCAACCAAACCTGCCGACTGGGGATGGTTTGCAGCATGAAGTCTCTGCTTGATGTGCAGATTGTCGCACACCAGCTGGATAACCCCTGAGTTGAAGTGACTTCCGTTGTCACTCCAAATCAAACAAGGCTAACCAAAACACAGGAAGAACTATTTTAAGAGTGCCTTTGCCGTCGCCATGGCTGTGTTCTCTTTAGAAGGGTAAGCCTCAATCCATTTACTGTATGCACAAACAACTACTAACATGTATTTCAGATTGTTGACTCGTTCTATTTCGATAAAATCCACCTGGAGAACCTCGAAGGGGAAGGAAGGTGGTGCAAAATTACCAGGAGGTGTAGGGGATGCCTTTTCCAGGATTATACATCATGCATACCATACAGTATTTCACTAAGTGAGCAGAAACTTTGGAAATGTTGTTATTCTGCCATACAGGGTCTAACAGCTTACATATCCCCTTCACACTATTGTGGGCTGGGCCGTGCGCCATAAGAACCACAGGAAGGACATATACATCTGGTAACATACATCTCTGCTTTTCTGACTTGACAGTCCAGCACCCATCCTCATCCAAACGTGCCGTACTTTCCTGCCATACTGCTAATTCCTCACTTGTTGCCTCACTCTGGATCTTTTTGACTTTGTCCAGAGTGTCCTCAAACATGGTGGCCTCGGGTACCCACCTGCCAGGACCCGCTACAAACATCTTTTTGTTCGAGCTGTCTCCTTAGCTATCTGATCTGCAAATGCATTTCCCCTCCCCGCATCATTGGTGATTGCCTTGTGGGCACTGCACTTCACTATAGCCAATATCTTAGGGAGTGCCATAACAGACAAAAGCCTATGCAAAAGGGGCCCATTCTGAATGCGGGTCCCAAGGGATATGAGAAACCTTCTCTCTGTCCAAGACCGCCCAAAATGATGGGCGACCCCGAAGGTGTACTGGCTGTCAGCGTAGATGTTGACAGCCAGTCCCTCACTCAACACACAAGCTCTAATAAGCGCGACAAGCTCAGCTACCTGGGCAGACTGATAGGGAACTTGTGATGTCTGAACTACAGTGTGCAGTGAAGTGAGTACATATGCTGCGGTGGTAGTGCCATCTGGTAATTTGAAACGAGAGCCATCAACATATAATTCCCCTTGGGGTTCAGATAAGGGAACATCAGTAAGGTGTACCCATCCCTTCATCTCCTCCTCCGTCTGAAAAAGACAATCACGAATGTCTTTTTCTTCACTCTCGGAAGGGAGCAGTAGTAACGTGGCAGTGTTCATAGTGGCACATCTTTTTATCGTAATATGCAGGGCAAAAAGAGTGCACTCATAACTGGTCATACGTGCACTTGTATGGTGCTGTGTTTTGGTCTTGTTCAAAAGAGTGTCCACAGCATGCGGTACCATGACTGGGAGGTCAGTATCAAGTACGAGCCCATCCGATTGCCGTATAGAGATGGCCACAGCCGTGACCGCTCTTAGACAGCTCGGTAGGGCTCTGGCGACTGGGTCGAGCAAAGCAGAAAAATAAACATACAGCCGTTGCTTACCTCCAAAGGCCTGTGTTAAGAAAGAGAGCGCACAACCGGCGGTCTTGAGTACATACAGCACGAACAGCTTCGCATAATCAGGCATGCAAAGCACAGGAGCAGAGCAAAGCGCAATTTTTAATTGCTCAAAAGACTGATGACATTCATGCGTCTAAGGCAGGGACTCAGGCATAACTTTAGTAGTTAGCGCTAGCAGACACTTTATTAGTAATGAGTCATTAGGGATCATAGGTGTCCGCAGAAATTTTTCCAGGGGGGGGGGGCAAAATTTTTACTTCATCACCTTCCTCCGACATGATGTGTCCCAGGTGGGTCACAAGAAACACTGGGGCGCAGGAGGAGCCATGGGGGGCAGAAATGTCAGAAATTAAACAATAGCAGGCAGGCAGCAAACCAAAATATATAGGCTGTCAAAAAGCCCTAAATCTTCATGTTTTAATCTATTCTGAATTCTGAACACGAAGTAAAAAAGTAAATAATTGATCTCATTCTCTTCTCGAACTAAGCACAGGAAAGAGAGGCTTCTTCTCTCTCTGAACTCTTTCTCTGTCTGACTGGAGAGCAGCCTGCCTGTGTTGCCAGATTTTCAGCCCCTTCCCAAGCCTAAAGATGCTCAAATATAAGCCCAATTTCAGCCCAACACAGACCAGTGTCAGCCCAAAAACCAGTCAGAAGTCTGCTTTCTTTAGCAGCTAAAGCGGAGTTAAAATTTTGGATATGATGCATTAATGTACCTTTCAAATGTACAGTTCCTAATTTATTGCAAAGCAAGTATCCCATAGGAGGCAGACTGATCCACCAAATAGACAACAGGATCAGGTGAAAAAGCTCCACTCATCTAGGCACAGCCGACGCATACTTTAAATAATTGTTAATAGGTAAGCAAATAGCTGCACTGTAAAGCCAGAGCCAAAAAAGATAACCACTTCATTGGGTAGTGGCTTAAGGAGTACACAGTCATGCAAAGAAACTATTTATTCACCAGCTATGACTGCTAACAATCGCCCTGGGTAGGTAAAATAAAGCTTGATGCCTAGGACATTCTGATAAAGACAACTTAATTTCATGGTAATCACGCACATTTTCAGAGCAATCTTTAATTTTAACACAGAGAATTTGTCCACATATAGAAATGTTTACCAAATTCACAACATGCCAAGCCAAAGCAGCAGCAACATGCAGCATCTGCTAACCTTTGGATCATTACTACAGGGTAACCCTTAACTGATTTTCAGAGGTATGATGTAAAGAGGGAGGCCAGCTTTACGTTCAGGTGAAGATGGTGAAACATTGAAGGAACATGGGGTTCTCTATTCAAATAAAGCATTACAAACTGAGAATGGTGTGGTCCTTTCTTTTTTAAACATGGTAAGCATAAGGTTTTGCAAAGTACAAACCTAGCTACAGACCAACTGTTGGTTATGTAATACAGGGGTGATACAAAGTTTTTTTGGGGGGGAAAGGGTTGACACAGGTGGTTACTTAAAGTTTTGTGGAAGGGGCTTTCAGGGCAGGGCAAATTGGGCTCCCTGTGTTAGCAACAGCGGAGGGTGGGAAGAGACGTAGGTCAGATGGGAAAGAAGCAGAAATCGGGGAGCACTATTAAGCGATTGACCCTTGCATTTATAAATGCGTACTGTTACTCAGGAGTGCAGTGTTGTGGTTCTATCAAGTATGATGCCAACAAAATAAGTTTACAGAGAATAAGCACTTATTTAGATTATTTTTCGAAATGGCAAAGCAAGGGTATCCTGTACTTAGAAAGTTACGCAAATGCATTAGGTAAAAAGCAGTGAGATTCTCATGTATGTTCTGTAAAGGAAATTATTAAATATTCCAATACTTCAAGGACTGAGCAACAACACAGGGTCCTGACTCATTCCCAGCAAGGCTGAGTCAGTTCAATATAAACAACAACACAAATGCCAATACTGGACTACAATCACTGCTTTTTTCATCAAGTAGTGGTACGAATAAAGCATACCACACTGCTTATTACTTACGTCAGTAATTTATTTTAGTCAATTCGAGTCTCTAATTGAATTATTTTCATTCTATTTCATAAGACAGTTTTTGTGTGCATATATACATTATATATAGAAAATACAAAAACACGATATTTTTACAATTGCATAGAATTTATACAAATTTACAATATAACAACACATATACATATCACTTTCACTCTTCAAACATACATCTTTAAAACCCAAACTAGAAACTTTAAGTCTTTTGGAACAAAGCCCTTTGTCACTGTCTTGTTGAATCGTGTACAGTCATGAATGATATTTGTCTAGTCATTTTGAATTAGACATTTATGAAAAATAAATCAGTCAAGGTTTGAATCCTATCTTATCTAGACAGCTTTTTTTTGAAAAACCATAATCAGTGACAGAGAGACTGAAGTGGTCGACGCGTTTCGAATCCTTTATTGTGGGATTCTCCTCAGGACCAAAAGCTTCTTGTAAATCCTGCAATGTTAGAGTCTCAAACATGAAGATGTGGACAAAGTCTGGGCGTCATGTTATCCGTAATGAGAGGTTCCGATTTAGGAAAGTGTTCGCCCCAGGCTGGGGGTCGATGCGAGTCATGTATTTATTTTATGCTTTTTTATATAGCGCAGACTTTACCTCAAGGTGTCAGAGCGCTTCACAATAGAACAGTAATGATACATGAGGAGAAAATTACCAGTAAACAAATTACAAAAGCAAACGTTAAGTTACATGAGACAAAAGTGACAATTGTGAGCAAACAAAATACAAGAGGTAGCAAACGGTACATTACAGGAGGAAAAAGTGATAAGGGTGCAGGTTACAAAAGCGTTCAAAGTACAAGTAGAGGTATAATACTGCAATAAATGGCAGACACTCAAACACAAGAACCAACGTTACGTATGCAATGGTGGCACTTGTGCAAGTATCTAAAGCAAACAAAATGTAAGAGGTAGCAAACAGTGTGTTACAAGAGAAAAGTGACGTGTGCATGTTACAAAAGAGTACCAAACACAGGTAGAAGGATAATAATGCTATAAATGGCAGACACTCAAACCACAAGAACACACTGGGAAGGCACTTCCATAGTCATGGAGAATAGAATTTTCTATAATGGAAGGTCTTCCTTCAGATAATAGAGAGGGCGCATATTAAATTTGGAAGTGTCTTTGAAGGAGGAGAGCTTTGAGGTCAGTTTTGAAGGCCTGGGGGGAGGTGGTGGTCCGAAGCGGACGCGGTAGTGAGTTCCAGATTCTCACTGCGTTGCCTGAAAAGGATTGGGCCATCGATCTTTCCTTCTTGAAAGTGGGAGGTTCAAGCAGTAAATTTTCCGCATTACGTGACGGTCTAGAGCCTCCAGAGAGTTTCAGTTTATTCGCCAGGTAGCGAGGTGAGGAGGAGTGCAAGGCTTTGTGGGTGATACAGGCAGTCCTGTAGATAGATCTTGCCTCGATGGGAAGCCAGCGAAGGGTGGATAACATGGGAGTGATGTGGTCGCATCTTTTGGCCCCATAAATGAAACGAGCTGCTGAATGGAGAACAGATTTAAGGGGGGACAGGTGGGATTTGGGGAGGCCAGTAAGAAGAGAATTACAGTAGTCCAGTCTGGAGAGGACCAGCGATTGGACCAAGGTTTTAAGGTCTTGCTCCGGGAAAAACAACGAATTCCCAAAGGAAGGTGCAGTTGCTATCAAGCAGACTTTGCAATGGAATTGATGTGGGAGATTAGATTGAGTTTTTTTGGCAGGTATTTGGAGGGATTCAGAATCAGTTGATGAGTTGACATCCAGTTTTGAATGGAATCGAGAATAGAGCTTAAGATGGAGAGATCATGAGTGGAGGCAACCTTGAGGTAGATTTGAGTGTCGTCTGCATAGAGATATCGTTGAACCAGGTCTCTGTGAGAAAGAGCATGTCAATATTGTGAAGGGTGATGTTATCTGAGATTTCAAGTTTGCGTTTTATAGCAGATCTGCAGTTTTGGAGCAGACAGCGCAGCTCTGTCGAGACTGTTTTGGTGACGGGGGCACTTGGGCTATGAAGGGTGATGGAGATATTGTACGTATACGGGGGTGCTTGGGAGGGTTTAGGTGGATGCTTGTTTCTGACAGAGGAGATGTTCGGAATAGTGTAGGTAGTAGAGTTACTAGGGGATGCAAGTTGAAGAAGGGTGGTGTTCGAGGGCTTGTGTGAGTTAACGATGTTTGCAGACGACCGGTTATTCTTGGCTATAATGGAGTGAGGGGGCGAGGTGCATCTCGTGGGAAGGTGAGAGTTTTCCAAAGGAGTTGGGGCGTATGGAAAAGTGGAATGGTAGCTACAAGCTGGGAGATGGAGGTGATAAGAGAGCCTAGCTTATTTTCCAGAGAGAGTAGGGCAGAGCACGGAAGGTTGGGTGGCTCAATGGAAACAGGAGAGGGTGAAATTGGTGGTGGAAGGCAGGGATAGGTGGGGGGACAGGAGGAGAGTTGGGGTATAGGGTTCATATGTGGGGAAAGATGGAGGTTGAGAGCGGGAGTTGGTGTATCAGAGGTGAAGGGAGTGTTGTCTTTGTTGGCGTTCCAAGAAGGAAAGGAATTAAGGACATATTTAGGGGGAGATGGGTGCGGATCAAGGCGGTGGGGTAAAAGGAGAGGGGAGGACTGTGTGGAGTCTTAGGAATGTAGGAGGTTTGGGAGGAAAAGAGGAGAGGTGGTTGGAGAGGTCCTTTCAGCTAGGAGAAGTGGCTGTGAGGGAACAGGCATCTGGCAGAGTGAGGGGGGTTGCGAGAAAGGGAAGTTGAAGAAAGGAAAAGGTTCCGCTGGGCCCGAGGGAGGGAAATGGAAAGGGTTACCAAGGGGGAAAGGGGTAGCACAGCATTGCAGGAGGAGTGGGGGGGAAGGAGAGAGATGCAATGGGCTTGTAAAGAAATCGTGGTAAATAGCGAGGGGAGGAGGGGTAGAGAAGAGGGAGAGAGGGAGGAATAAGGGTAGCGTAAGGAAAGTTAACTGGGGGAGAAGGTTGGAGGAGAGGTGGACTAAAAAGAAGGGTAGGAGGTAGGAATAGGGGGGAGGAGATGAGATTGGAGTACCGGGACGGTGCAGATTGGACGAGGAGCATATTAGCTAGAGGAAAGGCTGAAGTGATGAAGGGGGGGCATATTGTGAGGGGGGAGGAATGGGAGAGGAGGGCACAGGGGAGGAGGAAGGGAAGAGGGCCGACCTGGGTTTCTCGAGGGTGCAGCCTATTGGAATGTAGGGGGATTAGGGGAGGAGAAAGGGAGTAATGGGTGGAGCTAGATGAAGAGTCTGGGGATAACCCGGTCGCAGAGGAGGGGAGTAGGGATGGGGAAGAGGTGGTCAAATAGAGAGAGACAGGTGTCTTTGCCTTGGATCATTACAGCACCGTTGTTATAGAGTGAGATACTGAGGGAGCCATTGAAACACGCAGAGGGGGAACTTTTTAGTTCTTTACCTTGAGGGATAGAGGAGGAGGAGGAGGAGGTGACGTTAAGGGCATTATATAAGCTGGTGGACCAAGAGGGGGTGTCGTGAGTGAAGGAAATGAAATCATTTTTGAGCTTCCCAAAACGACCATTGTAAAATTGATCAACAAAAAGGGAATCGGGGAAACGTTCAATAGTGTTATGCTTCAATCGTTTTACTGAAGCTTTAGTCTGGTTGGGAGGATAAATGATTTTGTAGCAATTAATTCCAGCCTTAACTCAAGTGGTGGTCATGTTGGGAAAATGAGGAGGAGGAGGGTGGGGGGGATATGAGAAGGGTGTTACTAGGAAAGCGGTGGTGAGGAGAAGTATAAGGACATAAAGGGGGCACATATTCCCGACGTCAGGTGAAGATATCTGAACTAATGTGCCGTCCCGGAAGTGAGGTGATTAGGAACAGGTTGTTACTTCAGAGCAGAAGAAGATGGGGGCTTGGGAGTCTCTGTGATTCCGCTGGTATTTGTTGGGCCCTTCATCTAGGTATACATGATGCCACCTGGCACTAAATAATATTTACAAGGGAATTGTTTACATATGACAGGGCCAACTGGACCAATGTCAGAACCATCACAAAGCAAATTTGGTAAAAGTAAATCAGATCATAAACAAACACCCAGTAACCACTGGTGATCACTGTACATAGCATCAGCCTGAAACAAAAACCACATTTGGTACCAACTGCATTGTACGCTTATAATCTCAACCGACTAATATTGGACCCTAACCTCCTGAGAATCACTAACATTGGGGGCATAAAGCACAGGGTGGAACAAAATCTCACTAGCATAAAAAAAATATGCAAGACAAACTCATCATCATAAAACCACCTTTAGAGGTACTCAGAACAGTTTGCGTAAATCATACTACATGAAAAACATTTCCTAGCACCACATAATCGTAATAGGGCCTGGCCCCCAACACACCTCCCAGTCTCCCTGGCCAACTGGCCAGCTCTGAGGGGGGCTCCAGAATGTCATGGCTGCTGCCAATGCAGCGAAAGTCAAAGGATGCGCGGGCTAGCAAGATGAAGCAGGTTCGTCATAAGTAGCACGTTCGCGCTATGAATGAGTGACTGCCCTGATTTGAATACCGTGATTTACGGCCCTCACCTCGCTTGCCGGGCACCATTTTCCTTGGTAGCATTGGGCACTCCAGCAGCCCAGTGTGTCACTGGGCTACTGGAGTGCCACTGCCAGCGTTACAAAAATAATGGCGCCCGGCCACACCATCCACCACGGCAGTGAAGGCAGCACCACCAGTACTGCCCGCACCAGACGGACCAGCGATCCAGGGGGAGGGGGGGCATGCGCCCCTCCTTGCCCCCCCCCCCCTGCGGACACCCATGTTAGGGATCCAATGTCGACAGTAGGAAAAGATGCCAATAAAGGCACATACATCCCTCTGAGTTCTATGGATGACATTTTAACAATGGCGCTAATGTGCTCAGGTGTCCATCTCCTACCCTCCTTCGACAGTAGGTGACCTAAATAGGTGACCTCCTGCCGATAATGCTGAAATTTAGAAAGGGACACTTTATGTCCTTGGTGAGCCAAATGTAGCAACAACTTAACCCTACTGTCTTTTCATCCCTGTTCAGTGTCGGAAGCAATCCAGACGTCATTCACATATTGGGGCAATACATTACCTGGAGAAAGCGCAAGGGAATCCAACTGGGATTTTAATGCTTGGCTATATATACTAGGGCACTCAGTATAGCCCTGGGGAGCCAAACAGAATCTAAATCGTCTGCCAGCTAGTGTAAAACCAAATAAATGACGGCTATAGGGGGAAATTGGTATACTGAAGAACGCATTTTTCAAATCAATGACAGAGAAGAATTTGACAGAGGAAGGAACCATTGTTAGAAGGGCAATAATGTCCAGGACCACCGGAACTGAGGAACCACTATTTTGTTAACTGCGCGCAAATCAATCACAAAACGATAAACATCTGGATTGTCATGGGGGAGTCTGAGGATGTCTTTTTGAGAATAGGGAGAGTAGGGCTGTTGCACACGTTCGCTGCTGTCTCCTCAACTACCCCCAACTCAACCAGATCTTGTATAATGCGTCACAAAGCTTGCTCCCCTGCTCGAGGAATTTTGTACTGGGGAATATGTGGCAAAACAGCGTTGTCTTTAACTTTGATGGAAACTGGGGGAATTTGCAAGAGTCCCACATCCGTATCACCCATCCCGACAAAGTGGGTGACACATCTTTAAACTCAGCAGGAAGGGGTACATCTTTGGACAGACACTGCTTGGAACTTGTTACATTTGTTCCCATTGTCATATAGACACCTTCGGGAGATCAAAAAATGGTTGCATCCAACTTCTTCAATAAATCTAAGCTCATTCGATTTGCCCCACAATTGGATGTCAATAGAAAAGGCGAATCCAAGGTAAAGGGACTGATAGTCGAGGCAAGTGGCTTGGAAATGGGTCTCGCAACCGGTACACCTGAAAAGCCTACTGAAACATTATTTTGGCCAGATAGAGCTGCCCCGGGGACCGATGAACGAGAAACAGAGCTATTCATTGCACCTGTGTCCCTAAGAATTTCTTAACTGAGCCATGCAAATCTGCGGTGACATAAAGACCGCACTGATCTACAGGTATCTGAACTGGTCCCGTAACCTGTCCCTGGCTATCCTAGCTTTGAGCCCAAGGATCAAAAAACCTGGTTATGTCAGTAAATGTTATTCACAACACTCAATAGTGTCGGAATAGCTTTGATTAAGCCAGAGAAAGAAAAATGATATTTCTTTCTTGTGTCCCCTCACTCACCAGGGTTTCCCCTTGGTGACATGCTTCATCATTGGGGCCATCCCAGCCCTCTACGGACTGGGGCGTGCTGTGACTAGCGAACAACACAGGAGCACTTTAATTTGTGGACTATGTGTAGTGCAAGGTGTATTGTGAAGGTGGAGTGGTATGTGTATCGTGGGTTAAAAAACTACCTGCCTAGTGAGCTATAAATGATTTATTCTTGCTACCAGGTGGTATATTAAAATGGGGTTCCAGGGATCCTACTAGCAATGAGTTAGGTGTGCCTAGCGGTTTTTTGGCAACATGTTTCGAGCTCCCCAAGCTCTTCTTCAGGACTACGCAGGGACCAGCCCTTATTTTGCCACTCCTTAACGTGCTCAAGTGAGAAACTAGACAAATGAAAGCAATTTATTTACTTTGGAATGCTGCAATTAAATAAGGCATGCATTAGTATCTACTTTGCGCTAATGTTGGTCACGGAGTATCTGTAAGAGAAAGAAAACACTGTGCAGTTATGGGGTACAAGCCCCCACGGTATAATGATATAAAGCAACATACATCATCCTCAAATACATGTGTGGTCTTTGTCCTGAAGACAAGGCGAAGACCACACGAGAACCTTCATCACCCGACACTTCCCCGGAGACATCAAAAGAAGAAAATATCGAAGAACCTTTACAAATCCCTGTCACATCGTCATTTGCTTTCAATAAACCTTCTTCCTTTAAACCACCACTACCGCCTCAACGCCTGTTTATAAAACCCGCCCTCTTACAAGTGGTGTCAGAAGTGGGATCACAAGGCAAGATGGAGGCTGCCATGGCAAAGATGGCCGAGAATCAAGAACACCTGGGGAAAATCATGGAACGGTTTCTGAATGTTGTGGAAGAAGATCGGGACAAGATTCAAAAGGTCAGTTCCAGACAAGGACAAACCCACGAAGCAGCTATGGGCAAACTTACTGAAGTACTAGGACAACAAAGAGGTCCTACCACTTTACCCTCCGTAGTATTGTAACGATACGTGGCAGGAGAAGACCCTGATTTCTTCTTTAATAATTTCGAGAGAATGGCCACTGCAGCATCCTGGCCAGCCGAGAAATGGGGCCAATATTTGGGACCTTTGTTATCTGGCGACTTACAGGCCGCATACCAAGCTGCGACTCTACAAGGAGCAGTCCCCTATGCTGATATTAAGAGATGTATCCTGGAGAGACTAGGAATCGATGAGGAAACTTATAGGGTGAAGTTAAGGCAAATGAAAGAAGGACCTCAAGAAACCCCACGTGCCTTATACTTCAGAGTAAAAGATATGACAGATCGATGGCTCAAACCTGCTACTACGGATAAGGATGGGATCATGGCCAAGATCAATCTAGAACAATATCTGACCTCTCTACACCCCCCAATTCAAAGATGGGTGCGAAAGCAGGCAAACCTTACTCTGGAAACCGCTGTCGAGATAGCTAGTGCCTACCACAGAGCTTTAGATTTTCAAAAAGGAAAAGACGAGTCCACGGGGAAAACAGGAGGGCATATGGGAGCTAGACATCCCCGACCACCTCTAGTAAAGAAACCTGAATCCCTGACTTTCATGCCAAGCGCTCCATCTCTTAGTACTCCTCTTCCTCCACGTCCACCTTCTGCAGGCCCACAATGTTTTCAGTGTGGAGGGATGGGACATATAGCTAGGTTCTGTACCCAGAAAGAGGAACCCATGGAGATCGGGATGGCCCGTAACTACTACTGTTCACCTACCGAAAAGAAGCCACCCCCATATAGGTGTACGGTTTCAGTAAACGGACAACCTCTAACTGCTTTGGCTGACACGGGTTGTTTACATAGCGTAGTCAGGCCTCAAGATCTGGGTAAAAAGTTAGGACCTATAGATGGAATGGTGGCCATTAAATGTGTTCACGGGGACACAAAACCCTACCCCACTGCTCAGGTTCAGATCCAACATTCTCATGATGCTGGTACGTCTATGACTGTAGGCCTTATACCCCGACTACCAGAACAAGTAATCTTAGGAAATGATTATCCCAAGTTGACACAGTTATTGCAAAATGCTCCTGTACCCGTTGAAGAATGGCTGTCCACCTCACCTTTTTCCACTGACACAGAACCCATGGTAATGCCTATTATACCCAAAGAGAATCCATGGGAAACAGACAGGAATTTCCATGCTGCCCAAAGAGAGGACCCTCTACTTCAGGAAGCATGGAGCAAGGCTCTTGAAAACGAAGAACCACAACATGTATGTCCTAACTTCTTTGTAAAAAGGGGTTTGTTATATAGAAAAGGAGGACCTAATCAGAAAGCCCAGTTGCTAATCCCCAAGCAGTTTCGAGACAAAGTGTTATACCTAGCTCATAGTCATCTTTTAGGGGGACATTTTGGGGCAGATAAAATGGAGAAAACCATTCTAGAGTGGTTTTATTGGACAGGGATATACCAGCAGGTGAAACAATATTGTAGGGAATGCCCGATTTGCCAGAAACACAGCCGATATCAACCCCCAGGGTACCTCTGCGTCCCCTCCCAATTATTAATGAACCATTCAATTGAGTGGGCATGGACATAATAGGACCCTTGCTACCATCACGTAGTGGTTGTCGCATTGTTCTGGTGCTTGTTGATTAAGCTACGCGATTTCCCGAAACGGTACCCCTTCGCCGGCCAGACATTGCCAACATTGCCAAAGCTATGATTGGAATTTTTTCTAGAGTAGGATTCCCCAAAGAGATCCTGAAGGACCAAGGTACCCCTTTTGTTTCCAAGATGATGCGAGACATTTGTACCCAGTTGGGCGTGAAGCAAATAAAAACAGCAGCCTATCACCCCCAGACAGATGGCTTAGTTGAAAGATACAATGCCACCATTAAGATCACGTTTAAAAAACTACTGGTGTTAGAAGCACAGAAGTGGGAAGATATTCTCCCTCTCTTCGCCATTAGGTGTAAGGAGCAGAAAAGTACTGGATATTCTCCTTTCGAGTTGTTATATGGATATAAACCCCGCACCTTACTTGACATGGCTCAAGAACAGTGGGAGAATGAACCTGACAATACAAAACCTCTCCCGGAATATGTCTCAAACTTAAAGACGCATTTGAGACAAATTCGAGATATTGTACGAACTAACCTGGAAAACGCCCAGAGTAACCAAAAGGGTCAATATGACAAAGGGACTAAGAATAGATCATTCCAAATAGGAGACCTCGTTTTACTCATGATGGCTACCTCAGACCTAAAGTTGTTGGGACAATGGCAGGGACCTTATAAAGTCATTGCTCAGGTCACTCCAGTTACCTATCGCATTGAAACTGATGCTGACAAACATGTAACACAAATCTGCCACATTAATTTGCTTAAAAAATGAGGGACCGGCGACAGTGAATGTGGTAGAATCCCCAGTCCCTTTGTTCCAGCAGAGTATTGATACCGAACTACCAGTTCCTCAGAAAGAAGAGTTGATTCAGAAGTTACAGTCTTTATCCCATGTCTTTTCTACCTATCCTGGGAGGGTTACTCTTATTGAACACATCACTAAAACTACACTTGGTAAAAGAGTCAAATTAAGACCATATCCTATCCCAGAATCACGCCGACAAGTGATACGAGAAGAGATACAGAACATGTTACAGATGGATATTATTGAACCATCTAGGAGCGAATGGAATTCGCCCATTGTGCTTGTACCCAAACCTGATGGTTCAGTAAGATTTTGCATAGATTTTCGCGAAGTAAATAAGATTTCTGATTTTGATACCTACCCCCTTCCACGGGTGGACGAAATGGTAGAAAGGATAGGAAGAGCCAAGTACATTAGTACCCTGGATTTATGTAAGGGGTACTGGCAAATACCTCTCAAGAAGGAAGACAGAGAAAAAACTGCTTTTTCTACCCCTGATGGGTTATATCAATTCAAAGTAATGCCATTCGGCTTACATGGGGCCCCAGCCACATTTCAGAGAGCCATGAACATAGTATTGAGACCCCATAGCAATTACGCTGGGGCTTATATCGATGACATTGTGATATATAGCGGTAGCTGGGACCAGCACCTATCACATCTTTCTCAAGTCGTTCAGGCTTTGGGGTCATACGGATTAAGAATAAATCCCACCAAAAGTCATTTGGCTGCACAGACAGTGAAGCACCTAGGATACCTGTTAGGGGAAGGAGTGATAAGACCTCATACATCTAAACTAACAGCCATTTCACAAATCCCAATGCCCAGTAACAAAAAGGATTTGAGAGCTTTTTTGGGGTTATTAGGGTTCTATAGACGGTTCATCCCTAATTTTTCTCAGTTAGCGACCCCCCCTAACTGATCTCCTACCAAAAAACAGTCAAACAGAAACAATCTTGAGATCCCCTCCTGCTGATGTAGCAAGTTCTTTCGACACTCTAAAACAGTCTCTAACTTGAGATACTGTTTTGATAAGTCCCGATTACACCTGGCCCTTTATCTTGCAGACAGATGCTTCTGACCAAGGCCTGGGAGCGGTTCTATCACAGGGGGTGACCCGGAAGAGGAGGAGGAAAAACCCGGAAACAGTAAGACAGGACAAATGGGAGACGAATACAAAGAGGCGAGGGCGGAGAAAACATTCGGACACGCCGAAGACGGAGGCAGGAGTTTACCGACAGAGACGGAGAGAGAAGACGCGGGACCCGTAGAGGAGGCAGGAGTCCTTGAAGACTACGCGGACCCGGTGCAGGAAGACGCGGGACCTGAGGAGACCCAGACAGCCCACGAACAGGACGTCGACAAAGACAGCTGGTGTGAGGACTGGTGGCGTCCGGTGGATGCTGGAGAGCGGCCGTGACTCTAGGAAGAGTTACGGCGGGGTCGGTGAGTGACATCGGCTCTAGGGAACTTTGGGGGTAGCGGGTAGCGGGTGGGAAGGATACAGGGAGGGATTGTTTAGAACTGTTATTTGAGTTTGGTTATCAGTGTCGGCGTGCGTTGTATATCTGGTGAAACTACTCAGACCACGACCTGCAGCATAGGCTGGTGAAATACACGGCGCACTGCTATTATTTTTTTTCATAACGTGCAAACTGTGAGCACTATCGTTGTTCTACCCTAGGCACTGTAAAACTGTGAGCACTCTTGTCATTCTACCCTAGGCACTGTAAAACTTTGCCCCATAGCCCTTACTACCTAAACCTAACCTATCTCGGACTTTTCTATTGATTGCGTGATCTGTCACCTTCCTACTGATTAGCACTGAACACTAATGGTGTGGTGAAGGGAAACACATCCTCTCTAGTTTAGTATTGTCATTCTCACGGTCCCCTCATTTATTCCGCCCTTCTCTTATGAGCCACGGGGGTGACCAACCACATCCTGAAGACAAGGCGAAGACCACACGAGAACCTTCATCACCTGACACTTCCCCGGAGACATCAGAAGAAGAAAATATCGAAGAACCTTTACAAATCCCTGTCACATCGTCATTTGCTTTCAATAAACCTTCTTCCTTTAAACCACCACTACCGCCTCCACGCCTGTTTATAAAACCCGCCCTCTTACAGTGCCATACTCAAAATTAGGGAATGGGAGGATGTTGTCCAAGTGCTCTCAGAAGCCTGCAACCGAGTCGCAATCTCTGGGAGCAGATTTGTGTAAAATCTATTGACAAACAATCGGACACCCCCTTCTACTGACAAATCTTGTCCACTGAAATCAAAAAACACACACTCGAACTGCATGAAGAAATTGGTCACACTCTTATCCTTCTTCTGACATCATGCTGCTAACTTGTCCCAATCTACCCTCCTCTGAGAAATAAGGGAGTACATAAAAGTAATAAGTCAGTCGGGTAAAACTAGTATCTCGGGCTCTGGCTCTTCTCCAGACTTCCTTTCCTTATCCCATGCCTTAATCTAGTCCCATGTACCACCCAATTCTCCAGCATGGTCCTGTGTGTGTACCTGCCACCAAATGTCGACGGGCACCAGCAACCCAAAAAACATTTCAATATCCGCAAGTGTCATTACTGTTGATGAAGCGGCTTCTGTTAATTTCTTATAATATGCAGTAGGATTTTTCCAAGGGTCAGGTAACTAAGTCTTCTTCCATGGGGTATAGACCCAGTGTTCTTGGAAGCGGGCCTGAACCTTTGGTCTAATGACAGCACCATGCTGATCTCAAAGCTCTGGTAACTCAGGGTGATATATGGGGTGGACTTCCCTCATAGGAAACTGGGATACTGTGTTTGGGCTCTTCTCAAACAGCCTACCACAGTAAACTACCAATTTTGCGACATTTCCGAAAACCTTCTCAGGCGCCATACCAGCAACATGTACGTTATCTCTGATATCATAATAATCTAGGGCGCTATAGCATTGAAGCACTGTTTCGACAATCATATCAGTGTAGCCGACATGTGCTTAAGGGCATGCTGCTGCACAAACATGCTGCATCTTTTCTCCTTTGTGACGGACTACCTCCCTAGTGAAAAAGATGCAGCATGTTTTGTGAAAGACTAAGCATCAGCCCATGTGTGTGCTATAAACTGTAAACTGCATGTACAAAGAGGACAGACTCACTTGAGTTTTTGATATCTGCAACTTCAAGAACCATGAGGCCACATGAGTGGCCACGCCCACTGGGGAGGTGTTTGGGATTTAAATTGTTGCATTTTGCCGGTCCTGCTGTACGTGTCAATTGCCAATGATTAAGGGTCAAAACTCAAGAGGACCCGAAATGCATCTGGCAGCAATTGTGTGATGATGGTTTTATCAGGAACTGTTTGCAGCCTTCGTTATTAAAGATGGGAGAAACAACCTACCTGTATGGCACTTCCATAAGGGGAACCTTGTTTTGACTGATATATATACTGAAAAAACCATAAGTTTCACTGAAAAAACCATAGGTTTCACACACGTTATAGTAAGGAATTAGCATTTAAAAACCTTAGAAATTCACTAAAAAACCATAGGTTTCACACATGTTATAGTTAGCTGGACATTTCACTCATACAAAACCATTGAAATTCCCCTGTTATAGTTAGTCCAGCTAACTATAACTCGGGCGCCCGCAATGCACTGCTGATGACGTCACATATTACATCACTCATGACATGGTTTTTAGCGAATTTCTAAGGTTTTTTAAATGCTAATTCCTAACTATAACGTGTGTGAAACCTTTGGTTTTTCAGTGAATTGCTAAGGTTTTTTAAATGCTAATTCCTAACTATAACGTGTGTGAAACCTTTGGTTTTTCAGTGAATTTCAAAGGTTTTGTAAATGATAATTTTTAAATATATTAATTGTTATATTTTTTTATACTGATTTACTACATTATTTTAAATTATTTATTTTTAGATATTTAATTTTTTAAATTACATTACATATTTTTAATATAAATTGAAAAAAATGTTTTTAAAAATATTGAAATTGTAATATTTTTTTATTTAATTTTTTTAATTAATATATATTTTATATATCAGGCAATGATATCCTATGGACGGAAATTCAAGTTACTGGTAAGTACAGTTAAATTTACTTTTCAGGAATAGTAGTGAGCTAGATTGGGGAATTAATTCCTCTTCAATCCTGAGGTACCCTGTGAGCCAACTAGCCCACCAGGTACCTCCAGTATGCGCCAGGCAGCTGGGTTGCAGAGAGGTGTTCAAAGGGCATGCCCCCTTTTTTCAACACTCTAAATCACAGCTCTGTAGCGCTTACTGGAGATACCTGTTGGACTAGTTGCCCTCTAGGGGACCTCTGGATTGAACAGGAATTAATTCCCCAACCTAAAGCGCGCCTCTGGGCATGTTTGCACTCACATCACCTCAAGCCCCGCCCCCTACCTTCACCACTGTGCAAACGCGCCCTGTAGAGTGTTCTAAGTTGGGGGATTAAGTCCCCTAGCATACTGGGGGTCCCTTGTGGCCAACTAGCCCACCAGGAACCTCCAGTATGCGCCAGGAGGCTGCGTTGCAGAGGTGTAATGAGACCATGCCCCTTTTTACACCTCTCTGCAACGCAGCCCACGGGCACGTTTGCAGCGGGGGAACTAATTCCCCTTGCATACTGGGGGTCCCTGGGGGCCAACTATCCCATCAGGAACCTCCAGTATGCGCCACGGGGCTGCCTTGCAGACAGGTGTAATGAGGCCACACCACTTTTTACACCTCTCTGCAATGCAGCCCCCTGGCGCTTTTTCAGAGGGGGAACTAATTCCCCTTGCACACTGGAGGTCCCGGGGGGCCAACTAGCGCACCAGGAGCCTCCAGTATGCACCAGGGGGCTGTGTTGCTTTGCCCCGGGGGTGATGGTCCCCGGGGCAGTGTGGGGGGGATTGGGCCCCCCCACACTTTTTCTTCACTATGCCCCGGGATTTGGTACCCCCGGGGGGTAATTTGAAAAAAAGCAGACTGGGTTTTAAAAAAAATTTGGGGGGGGCCTTGGGGGGTCCTTGTGGGACCACCTGAGCAGGCCTAGGGGGTCAGGGTGTTTCTACCCTGCCCCTTTTGCGTTCTACACATTTGTTTTTCTGATTTCTTATGCCTCAGTCTACCGAGGCACAAGATGGCTGCCAACACTTTCTGGTTTGGAGTGTTGACAGACAGTTGACAGCCAATCAGCAGGCAGCTCTTGCTCGGAAAGGTACGCGTACGTACGCGGACCTGTACGCGTACGGTACACGTATGGTAAGCGCCTATAGATATACTTATGATTTTACTTATGATTTTCTCAGGAACTACTGAACGGATTTACACCATTTAACAAAAAGTGTGATCTGCGTACCGAACTCTACCTTTTTGCCAAATTTGTTGTAATTCTGTTCAGCCGTTCGGGCTGTAGCCCTGGCTAAACGTCCTATGGAAAATTGCATGGGGAAAACATGTTTTGGGACCCCCCTTTTTTCTCGGCCCCTGCTTCACGAATCACCCCCAAACTTTCAGGGAAGGAGCGGAGCGGAGCAGGCCATTTTCTTGGAGAAATTTGCGAATATTCGTCCACTTGCGCCAAAGTTAGTCCAAATAGAATGTTGCAGATTTCCTATGGAAACTAGGTCCTAACTATAACTACCTACTGGCGACCGCCAGTAGGTAATCTATATACACACACACACATATATGCATTTATATATGTGTGTATATATTTACATACATAAATAAAAATATATACATCTGCATATCTATATAAATATAAATGCATGCATACATATATGCATACATATGCATGGTATGTACATGAAAGTTTGAAAAACACTAATAAAAGCAAAGCTAAAAAGCCACCTAATTACAAACCGAATTGCTTTAACCTAAACGTGGCCGAGACCTATTGCATTTTCAATGCTTGTTCTACTTTCTCTTATACGCTACTGCTTTCTGCGTCACTGTCTGAATTCTCCCTTTTCGGGCCTCTTTTTCTGCCTTCATTCGTCACTGCTTAGCTTTCTTCTGCCATACCTGAAGATAATCAAACATTGACTGCCTACTCTGTTTTGCAAACAATATATCCAGCAGGAAATTCAGTTTTTGTTCAACAAAGGTACATGTTAACGCTCACTGTAACTCTGCATTGTCCCTTGTATATTTGAGCCCTAATGTACTAAACATAATAGGGCCAAGGCCATGTTTGACATACATGTCAAAGTTCAGGTGCCCTCTGGAGGCGCAGGTTGCCTTTCTTCCAATTGAGCATCAGTAGAACAACAACGACAACTCCTACGACATAGCCTACTAAAACAAGGCATCTTGAAACAAAAAAGTTTTTACTAACGATACTGAGCAGATATTTGCAAATACCTTACAAAAATTGGTCCACAGACCTCACCGAATCCGGATCAAAACAATACCATGTTCACAAAGAACTCAAACAAAGTCAAGCCCTTGTAAAAAAAAAAAAATACTATTCTCAGACTGTACCAAACTCAAAAAAAAGTGCCGCCATGGCCCAAAGCAAACTCACCTGGTGCACACAGGTCAAACAATGTTATTCTCCACTGCCGACTCTTCGGACGAAACAGTCAGATCCAAGGTTTTTTCACCGTTAGGACCCCAGCCGGGATGACTACTGGCCGGGCACCACCCGGTCAGAGAGACAGGGCAGCTGCGAGTACCAGACTCTCTCATGCAGGGATCCCTGGTCCACCCATCTAACCCGACATGGCCCCGTCCTCCTCACCCGTCCGTGGACAAAAATGGGTCACTCACCCGATGGGGTTCCTATTCAGGCGCCAACTGAAGGAAGTGACCCGATTAGGGCCACCGGGTCACTCACGAAAACCTCTCTGCCTTCCATACAAATGAAGAGTCGGTCAGACAGTAGAGAATACAAACCAAAGTTATTTTATTAGTATTCGCTAGAGCAGAGTCCAGTCTGGCCAGCCTCCTTAGATAGCTGCAGAGTGACTGCCCCTCGTCCACAAGGTAAAGTTAGATATACATTTCCAACACTCCTAAGACATGCCCAGACTGTAATTTTCCAACTTGGACATGGATGAACAAAAGAGATACAGAAGGGTGAGCTACCATCCTGAGACTGGGTGCACACTATTGTAGCTTCAAGGTTACTCAGCCCATGCCCGTCTCTCTGAGAGTGGGAGCAGCGCTACATACAAGAAAAGGCATGCAAACACAGAACGAGCTATCCAATAGAACAACGAAGCTCAACCTTGAATAATAAAAAGAAACCATTGATGCTGTTTTCAGGTGAGGCAGATAGTATGAGACAGGAGCTTCATTTCGATCATGGCACAAAATGGAGGCTGAATATAAAATGGTGCCGCAAATGCTAACTTAACTCGCAAAATACTTGGAGTCAGCTAGACGTATTTTCAGTCCAACAGGTAAACAGGAGTCAGCTGAGCTGGAATTATGACATGGATCAGCCTCTCAGTGCCAGTGAAATGCTCCTTTGGCTAAACAAAGGCTTGATGTCATTTATAAAATAACATCCTCCATATTACCTTCCTGAAGCTCCAGCCTGGCCGTTATTGTTTATTCTACTGTGATAGCTCTTTCGCAAAGCGTCCAAAACAAATAACATCTTGCGTGTTGAACTTAGCTTTGTACAGAATGTTCAAGATGTTCTGATAGAGTGCCTACGAAGTGGTAGTGTAGGCACAACTGAGTTCAAAGAATATTATCCTGTATCTGCATTCAAATGAGTGTGTGTCAAATGTCATCCTGTTCAGGGAGAGAAGGCAATTTAAGATTGTGAGCATGTAAAATGGAATTTCTTAACCAGGCCTACTGTACCCACATGATTAAAGAAGGCTGGTGTGCATACTGTGCTTGTATTAAAGGCCTGTGATATATCAACTGCACGATCTAGAAGCCCACATAATGGGCATGTACCAGAGTCTGAACACTTTTGATATATTTGAGGTATGCATACTGCTCATATATTATAGGCTGTTTACTGGACATATTTATCAGAGTCCTGCCTGCATACTGTGCATATTTAATGGTTTACCCTGTACTTATAGTGCAGGTTTTTGTATTTTTATATGGAGTTTTAGATAGTGCAAACCAGACCTGAAGATATCAGAGAACTTTACATGAGCACCAGTTTTGTTACAGACGGACTCATTCATTTTTATTTGGCACAGGAGATTAAGTGATTTGCCCAGAAACACAGGATGCTGAGCTTGCCTGCTGAGTTTCGAACCCAGGTTTCCCAGCTCTGAGGTCTACCGCTCTAGCCATTAGGCCACATCCTCTCCCCAAAGTTGATAGAATGACTAATTATGATGTATCCAGGTATTAGCAGTGCTACTACTGCTACAGACGTGAAAAGCCTGCAGATTTAACAAATCTGTTGCCTATCACCATTTTGAAACCCTAAAAAATATCATTTTGAATAAGAAAGAGGGAAAACAGTATTTTTCCGATAGCACATTTTGAGAGTGATATTTTAAGATGGAGATAGTCACAAAGAATTGATTTTATGCAGTGACATAATGCACATATAGCCCCAAAAAGCAGAAGAGGACCTTGATGAGAGCATTTTTGTTGTAGTGGAAGCGTCTTAAACAGGAGATTCCTAAACCAACACAAAAATTAATGGGCAATTGAGAACCCCAAGACGACCGACAGCAACCTATTTCATTTGTTTTTAAATTACAACCAGATTTCAATGTGCTTTAAAATGGAATGTTTTACATTAAAACAACTTCTGCAAGAATAACAGCATAATGAAAAAATCAAACAGAAAATCCATCATTTAAGTTATAATTTAAGCACTCACTGAAGCATTTTTAACAAACTTTCCTCTGCCCTGTGCCCTCAATCAACAAAAAACGTTAGCTTTTATTTGGTTATCATCAGTAGGGGTCATGCCCCCCCCCTCCCCTCCCCCCTCAAATGTATACTCCTGGTTACAGTCCTGGTAATACTAAATCTCAAAACTGCTTTTATTATAAATACATACTTCTTAGTAAAATTAGGACTGATTCAAATGCATTTGCTAACGTATGTAAATGTCAAGAACTTGCCTTAATGCTCATGCACTTTTGCAGGAAATAGTACTATCTTGTACGCTATATTTACAGACTGAAGACATCTGTTTTGGTGGCAGCTCCAAAACTAGACAATGTTTATTTTCATATATTAAATCATGTTATCATTGCCCAAAATATTTTTACATTAAGCAATTGACATAGACGATTTCATCACCTGTATTTCTTGTGTTTTTTCAGCGATCGTAGGATCCGGACGAAGGACATGTGTGGATGCTTCTTTTAGTCATTTTTAGCTCTTACATAAAGATGACAATGTTTAAATGCATGCCTCTGACCTTCCTTTAAATCATCTCTACCGGACGAGTGCAATCCCACATATTATTTCAGGTTTACATCGTCTTTTCTTTCTCTTCCCTACACGTTTAAGAAAGCGCTCTCTGTAGATTTCGCATTTAGGAGCCAGATGTACAAAGTACTGGTCGCAAAATACTGGTTGCAATTTCAACCAGTATTTTTTATACCAGTGCACTATTTTGGAAACTGACCTATGTAGTAACAGGTCGGTTAGAAACATATTGATTTCAAGTGGGTTGCAAATCGACCTAACAAGATTAATATGAGATGGGTCGCAATTTGCAACCTATTACGATTTGCAGCTATCACAAAGATGATGGCCTGCTGGGTCAACGGCCATCATGTCTGTGATTGCTTTTAAAAAAAGCAGTCTCTTTTTTCCACCAAATGCAGCCAGTTTTCCTTAAAGGAAAGGTTTTTTTTAAAAATTGGGAAATGGAACTATCGTTTTTTAAGAGTAGGAAAAAAACCTTTTTTCATCATTCTCGAAGGGGAAAGGGGCCCTTTTTAGGTCTCGCCTCCGCAACGCACTTGCATTGCATAGGAGGGGACCTCATGTAATCGACTTGCTTTTTGGGCCAAAAACGTGCACACGTTGCATTGCCATCAATGGCAACGCATGCACGTGAGGCGATCTACTTGCGGGAGCGCGCACCGCCAAATGGTAGCAATTATCGCTACTGCAATTGCAGGCCCTTCCTCCTCCATGCTGCCGCGCGAGCTTGTTTTAAAATGCCTCAGGTTGTTTTGGTAGCTGGTCTTGCGTTATTTGCCGTCTTCGACACAGTCTGGTAACATTTTTCTTCAGTAAGGATTTAGAGACTTTTATAGATGTGTGGGGGGCGTAGCTAGACTCCTACCCGCACCCCCGCAAAACCCAACGCACTGCACACATCATCTGGCACCCGCACCCCTGTAACACCCAACGCACTGCACACATCGTCTGGCTGCTTCTGATAACGTAACTTGGACCAGAAGAGATGTAATAACTACAGAAGTAACTGCAGCCAGAGACATAACGGTACAAAAGGGGGTGGTGATGGACGGAGCATCTGAATCAATCAAACACTCACACCCAGTCAAAAGATCTGGGTTTAATCCATCACTGTTCTTTAGCCCACTCTGCCACCCCAGTTCAGACATGGCTATATGCAAATCAGTCTGACCCTGTGCCTCATGGGAACAGTCAAGCCTGAACTGCCAAGCCATGTCTTCCCTGGACCGGAAACAAGCTTCCGAGGACCGGTTTCCGGCATTCCAGCCGTCTTCAGCCCGGCTTGCTTGAATCCAGTGGCAAAGTGAGCAAGGGACTCACGTCTGAGCATACCCTGCCACACTTATGGCAGCCAAAAGCGGTACAAAAGGGGGTGGTGATGGACGGAGCATCTGAATCAATCAAACACTCACCCAGTGAAAAGATCTGGGTGTAATCCATCACCGGGCTGGACTGTTCACATGAGGCACAGGGTCAGACTGATTTGCATTTAGCCATGTCTGAACTGGGAACTCACAATTGTGAATATTATACCTTTAGATAGGCAATGTATTCAATGCATAACTTGCACAAGATAACCCCTCCTTCAAAGTCCAATCCAATGAAGCCGTTAATGGGAGGCACCAGCCCCATTAATTGTATAAGTTATGTGGAAATACCACATAACGGGGCTAGCTCACCTGGAGATTATATTTTCTCCAAGCAGGCAAAGTGTCCAGTTGAAAACATGCAGGAGTCGAAATGGTGGGCCTCATTGCCACACATTAATAAGTCCAAGGGGAGTGAAATGTGAATTTTATTCTAAGACACTATTAATTAGGGCCAATATGTATAAACCACCTATATGTTGTAGACACATGCGCAGCCGTACATTAAAATTGCTCATATTACTAGTTATTTCTGTGTGGTATGTGAATCGACACATACTTTTTAGAATAATGTCCAGGTACATTGGCAGTGACATGTGGTCTTTGTATGCTCTTTTCATTGCATTCAAGAAACACACTGTAGTTGATCTTGTGTTTAAAGTCAGAGCTTGGAGTCTCATAGTCACACTGAAAACTATACTCCTTGCATGCGCTGCATAGGAGGGCCTTTAGCCGTCGCTCAGCTCATTTTCAAGCACACACTTGGGCTTGTGGCGGCATCCACCTTCCGGGATGAGCGAGTAGCGGCACATGTGGTAATTGACAACATATGTCTCTCGCGCCGCTGCTGCTCGCTCCCTCAAAGCGCATGGCAGCACAAGCACGAGTGCTTGTCCCTCATGCTTGTTTTCATGACCTTTCATGCGCGCGCTTGTTTCTAGCCTGCTGAGGCCATTTGTTTTCTTTCCTTGTTTTTATCTGTTAGCCCATCCACAACCTGTTAGTTTACCCCCTCATTGGGTGGCTGCTTCTGTGCTTCCACCTGTGTCAGCTTTTCGGGAAATATTTGTTTCTTTTTGTGAAGCGCTCCATGAGAGTGCACGTTTCCCCACCGTCATTCAGCTCTGTGCTTTTCGCCCCATCTTGCCACTTTCCTCTCTCACGCGTGCATTCGTTTGTCAACCGCACGTCTTCATGGGCAGAGTGAGGGAGGATTGTCAATAGATCACAATTTCAAAACCTCTTTTGGTTCACACTCCTTTCTTCTTGTGACTTATCCCGAATACCCGTGACTTTGTGTGAAAGAAAAGTGAAATCTTTTGAAAATAAATGAACTCGGTGAGGTGCACATTATAACTATCCATTTGTTTTACAGTAATTCACATTAATCAGCGTAGCTTGTTTGTAACAGCTGTTGGTAGGGCCAAGGTTATTGGTTTGTTTTTGGTTGAGAAAGTGTATATACAGTACAAGGGACAAGGGGTAAGACGTTGGATTCGGTTTCAGAAAGAGAGACCTAGTTTTTCGTGGTGGAACACCTGTCTTATTTGCTTGCCGTTTTCTCATGGGAGATAGTAGTATGTTGTGTTTTCTCATGGGATTCCACAGCATGTTGTGTTTTCTCATGGGAGATGACTGCATGTTGGGTTTCCTCATCGGAGATAGAAGGTTGTTGTATTTCCTCATGGAATTTCACATCATGTTATGTTTTCTCATTGGAGATGGCTGCATGGTGAGTGTTTTCATGGAGATAGCTGTTTCTCATTGGAGATAGCTGATAGCTGCATGTTGTCTCACGTGGTGAAGCAGATGAGCTCATCTTAGTTGTGTCTATCTCGGAATCCTGTGACGGACAATGGTGCCCGGTGCTCTGTCCGACTTCCAGGATGTAATACACTGTGGGAGGGATTTGATTCTACTGTTTGTTGGCCCTTGATTTGGTCTTCCCTTGGAAAAAATAACAAATTACTGTTAGCTGCCACTTTATACCAAAAGTTTGGTAATTTTCAGTTACCAGCTGATGGTAAGGGTGCAATTCTATTGTTTTTGGTGCTTTGCCACACTAATAGTGCACCACTACTACAACATATTAGCCATTGCACTACAAAGGTGAACTGTAATGTGGTCGCTCTTCGTTCTCCTGTTTTTACACTGAACGATTTGTACAGTGCATTGTTCTGCAACCCTTAAACAGAGCCCCTGTAAAAACATAATGCCTACTAACGTAGATCACTTTGAGGTCAACATAGGCATCGGTTGAGACTGTAAATTAAATACATCTATAAAAAAAAAGATGTTTTGTCGCGGCTGCTGCTTTTGATCTCATCATTCCACTAGTCCGCACATGCATGAGGAAGTATGTGCTTGCATACAATAAACACATGCTGGCCACTCCCAGACCAAGCAAGCTGGCTGGTTGCAAAGACAAATTGTGGGATTACCAAGAATTCCTAGGGGCCTAATGTCTACCCATTGCTGACCATTGGTTGCCTTTACTGTTGCTTTTATTTGTTTTCTTCTTATTCTCTGGTTTTTCTTGTCTCAGCTTGACTATCGTGGGTTTATAACTCCTCTCTAGCTGAACTTCTGTACCATCTGTCTTATTGGCTTGCTTTTATATTTCCACTGCTCACTTTTAGGGAACTTTTTTTTTCCTTTTTGGGTAAGCACTCCATGAGAGTGCATGTGTTTTCTGTTTCCTTGACCACTTGCCATCCCTCTCAAATGCCCACCCCCACGTTCTATGTTTCTTGTGTACCTGTCCTCTCACACACCGTGTTCTCACCCTCGTGTGGTTCTGCCTCACTCTCTGTGGCATAGCCAAAAAATATGTAAGTGTTTAGCCATGCAACACTTGATGTTGTTGCACCAAGGATATTGTGCTGGATAACTAGACACTTATAAGGTCCCAAAGCTGAGACCTATTGTCTATGCCAATGCTTGTTGTGTTTGCAAATGCCTTATAATGGTAAAGTATTAAAGTTTTGTGACCAGATTTCGGTCAATATATGCATACCATTCAGATTCTGTATTTGAATGGGACGCCCTAAACATGCCCCTTCCAAATATTGAATTTCTTTGGGTTGCAAACCCAAATTGCGAATCACTAAAGTTGTACCTGATCACAATTTGTGGCTTGTACATACCAAAAAACGTTTTTTGCAATTGCAAATGGTCCAATTCTGTGAATCAGCCAGCCATTTGTGACCACAAAAACCCTTTATACATCGAGGCCTAAGTTTGTTGGTGGGCTTTGAATGTACAGGAAAGTGCTTTGTTTGCAATTCAGATAAAAATTCATAGGGGGCAGTGCAGGTTCTTTGATTCCTTATTGTATCCATGATTCCTTTTCCCTTATCCTATTTACATTATTTCATTATACGCCTTTTTGGGGAAAATTGTTCTTTAGGCATACATTGTCCACATGAGTCCAGCATGCCCAGCCAACATATAAGAACAATATATATTAGTTTCATATAATATTTATATTGTAACGAACAATTTATACAAATCAATGCAATACCATTTCTTAACAAAAACTTTGTGTCAATTCAAAGATAGAACAGATACAAATATTTTGCCCTTTCCCAATCCATATATCTTGTTGCATTTTCACTTAGTAACAACTCAATTTTACGTTTACATACTACATTGAAATAAAAACATTTTTTTCTTTTCTTATAATTTCTGTTTTATCTAATACGCGTGCGGATAGAACAGACACTGGCTAAGCCCCACTCGCGCTGCGTTCAGTTCTGTGTAAGAAGCATCTGCTCGTAGGGAAGCAGGCTGGCATTGGCATTCTTAATCAACCCACACCGTAATCACCCATTTAAGTTTAACTTGAAACCCTCTTCCTTTGCTTCAATAAACTTCTATGGCTATGCTGAAAAGGAGGGGCTTTGACATTATCGGTGATCTTTTTCTCAATGAGACCTCTACGGGTCTGCAAGATTATAAGGCTAAGTGTGGCAACACAGAACTGACAGTACTGGTGTATCAAAGAGTGCACTATGCATTATAGTCCAATTCCTCATAGTTTCCCCACCATCTCCCAGAGCTTGCATTCCTCACTAAAATGAACCAGAGGTATGTTTCAGGCAAGACAATCTGTCATGCACAGAGATAGCGAGTAATAGGGAAATAATGTACGAATATGAGGCTAGACAAGCCTGGGAGGCTGATTTGGGTAAAGAACAAACAATTTACTTATAAGCACAAGTTAATTCACTTAAAATGTATTCTGTATTTGTATTACTTGCGGGAGCGCATAGCCAAGTTTTCTCAAGAGAAAATTGTGGAATGTAACAAACGTAAAACATAGCTTTCCTTCACAATGCATGTTTCTATCCCTCGAATATATAGTTACTCCATCCCCTGTGCTGCTCTATTTTGGTTTCACTGATACATACCGAAATGTTGCGCATATTGGTCTCTAAGGCACTTCTTCTGTTTAAAAGAAAGGTGGTGATGAGCCCCAAGCCTACTCATGCATAATGTACACAGGACTTAGCATATTGTAATGTAGTGAACATAAAGATACCATAGAGGTAGCCCTACCCCCTTTTGCAAGGCATGCCCTACTGCACACAACCCCATAGTGCCTCCTCAATTTTAAAATCCAAGATAGGAATTTCAAATCAATTGGTTTGTTGCTTGTGTGGCTGGAGGACAAAAGCTAGGGCATTTGCAGTGAGACCTAACATTTGTATTCACAGGGAAGGCACTTTTGAAGTAGATTAATTTAAATTCTTGGGTATATCCCTACTGGCCTCCACCACGAATGTAACTCTTCACAACGGCCCTAGAAGATAACTTTTCAGTGAGAATCACCTGGTGTCTCTATCTGACCTACGCTCCATCGAGATTAGCCTGAACCTATGACTTTCCCATGGTATACTAGGATATGACCAAATGACCCTGGGTTGCAAATTGAGCTTTTATGTGCTAGTTTCACTAAAAATGCAAAACTTGCATATCTCTAGTTCTACTGATTGGATTTGTGTTGTACTTGTATCATTTTATTTATTAAAATGTACTCTATTTCTCACATTTTTATTTTTTGTTGTACTAGTATCATTTTATTTATTAAAACTTACTCTATTACTCTAAATTAGTTTGGGATTTTTTTATGTGTATTTTTACTCTATTACTTTTTGCGGACTCCATAAATAATGTACACATTGTCTCAAGTTGAGCTTGATTACTTTGTGCCAATATACCAGAGTGTTGAGCACAGGTTAAGATAGCAATTTTTGTGGATCACCCAAATAAAGACCTAGGTTGTTGCCTGAGTAGGGCTTCCACTCCCCTAAACCAGTAACCCCATTTCTTACACTGACAATATACAGCCCATCGGAGGCAACTTCTCTCACATCTGGTTCACAGAATTCATTCTACACCACTGGCGTCGCTACTCGTATTATTCTGGAAAATTCCTTCATCTCACACATAATGATGCTTACCAAAGAACTGTGAGAGGAGTTGGAGCCACACAATCTCTGATGAAGAAAACGCTGAAAGGCACCAAGGGAAGACGGCTTCTCATTTGTAGTTTTCTATATGAACAAGCTCTTTGACTACACCACTGCTGTGTAAAGCCTTCCAAGAGGCAATAGAAAAAAATCCCTACGACCTGAATTTAACGAAGCATGAATATAGCTAATTCCAAAAGCAGGAAGAGATACATCATACCATGCCAATTACATGCTGTTCTCTCTGCTTAACTGCAACTATGCGGATGTCCTGGCTTCTCGTCTAAACAGGATTGTACTCTTCCTGATACATAGCATCTGAAAGAAACAGGTTAGTATTAGATTCCTTACCTTAGAATATCCCCAGGCGTCAGACTGGATCCGGAAATTTTTGCGTAGCAGTACCCTTGCACGTCGGTAGGCGTCGTCCGCGTCCGTCGTCGGCGTCGTGGGGGCCGTGATGACGTCGTCGGAGTACTTAGACACCGCCTCCGCGCGCTGACGTCAGTTATTCTTTTTTCCGCGCCAGCAGTGCAGATCCGGAAAAAGTGGTACCTTAGTCACTTTTTGACTAAACTTTTTACGATCCTTTTTGATCAATTTCGAAGTCTTCGACTCCAAACGGTGCCGGTAGGGATGCCAGGATTTAAACCCAGTGAGGACTGCGACCGGCTGATGTCGGTAACCGACCCTCACCGCCGGTGCCTCCACTGTCTCGCCATCGACCACGACGACAAGGCCTGCCCCGACTGCCGAGCCCTGACATCGAAAGCTAGGCGGGAGCGGTCCTGCAAGCGGCTCGAGCTCCGGCAGTCGGCCTCGCGCCGCGAGAGGTCCTGGTCTGGACCGAGGTCGAGGGATCGGTCTCGGGGTCGGAGCCATCATAGCTCCGGGAGTCACCATCACTCTTCAGGCTCGAAGTCGTCAGTTAGGCACAAGAAGTCGAAGAGACGTCATCGCTCTTCCGACTCCCCCCGACGCTTGCGCGATGCGGCCAGGGGTTCGGGTGACACCACCCATGCGGCTCCGTTGGAGTCGCAGGCGTCGCGGTCTGCCCCATACCCTCCGGTCCCTGGGCAGCAAGCGACTCTGGAGGAGGTAAGGCGCTTCCTTATGGCCACGAGGTCCCTCTCTCCTCTGACGGGCTCCGCTGCGCCTTCGGGCCCAGCGGACCCGTCTGGGGGCCCTAGCCGGTCGGGTGCTTTGGCCCCGACGCCGACGGGTGCTTCTGCCCCGGCAACGTCTTCGGGCCCGGTGCCGCAGGGCCCCGCTGGATCTGCTTCCGGATCCAGGTCGTTGCCGGTTGACCTGACTACCTCACCGGCGCCGGTCCCTAGAGTGTCACTCCGGCGCCGCCTTCGGGCGCCGCCGTCCCCGATGCCTTCCTCGATCCGGTTCCGGCGTCGGAACGGCGCCGCTGGGCGCCGCTCTCGACGCCGCTTGGAGAGGTTTACTTCAACAAACCGGTCCCATCCTTTGACAACCCTGATTATCAGTATTTAGTTGATGAGGAGTATTGGGAGGGGTCTGAGGACCCTCTGACACGTGAGTGTCAGTCCCAGCAGGACTGGACAGGTGAACTTGGGGATGCCAGTGGTCTGGACACTTCGACAGACACTGGTTTTGTCTCACCCCCTATCGTGGCTACGGAGGAGGGGGCAACCTACAGTGTGGTGCTGACGCTGGCGGCCAGGGCCTTGGGCCTTAAGCTCCCCGTCACAGCCCTGAGGACTAACCTCCTCACTGAGGTCCTTAAACCGCAGTGAAGCTCATCTGAGCCTCTGCTGCCGTTTAATGAGGCCTTGACTGACGTTCTTTTGGGCACTTGGTCCAGGCCCGCAACAGGTCCGCCTGTAGATAGGAACGTGGCCAGACACCACCGCCCGGCCCGGGGATCCTTGTTTCCTGTCCACCCATCCCACCCCCGAGAGCCTGGTCATCCAGGCCTCCAACTCCCTGACTGCATTCCCGACGGCTCCACCTGATCGGGAATCCAAGAGGTATGAGCAATATGGCAAAAAGGTATTCTCCTCCCTGAGTTTGGGACTGCGGTCTTCCAACACTGCCTACCTCTTGGGCCTCTACACCCACTCTCTGTGGGACGCGGTCACGAACGTGCTGCCAGAGTGCCCGGCGGAGGTCAAGGCTAAACTCGCCCAAACCCTTGCGGAGGGTCGAGATGCGGCACGTTATTCCATCCGGTGTGGGCTGGATACCACCGACTCACTGGGCAGGGCGATGGCAACGACGGTGGCGATTCGTCGCCACACCTGGTTGAGGTCCACCAACTTTTCGGCCGATGTCCAGAATACACTCATGGACATGCCGTTTGATGGCAGTCGCCTTTTTGGCGACAAGGCAGACCATGCGCTTGAGGGCTTTAAGGACTCCAGGGCTACGGACAAGTCCTTGGGCCTCTCGGCCCGTGTCGCTCCTTTCGTGGCCAAAGAAGGGGCGCCCCCACACGTGCTGCCAGCCACGCACCCCAGACGAATTTCCAACGCGGTGGTGGCCGTGGGAACTGCCGTGGCGGTGGTCGGGGACAACGGCGAGGTCAGTCCACACCTACCCCTGCAGCATCCGCCTCAAAAACCTCCTAGTCCGTGCTTTCAGGCCCATGTGACGCCAGTGGGGAGCAGAGTTCGCCATCACCTCCTCCATTGGCGCACTGTCACATCGGACAGGTGGGTGCTACAAATCGTCCGAAGGGGCTACTCCCTCCCTTTCGAGGAGCCCCCTCCAGCGATGCCACCGCAATACCACCGCGTGTCGGGGGATCACTTACGACTTCTGCAGGAGGAAGTTACGGCCCCCTTGACCAAGGGGGCCATCGAGCGCGTTCCTGGGCCAGAAGTAAGGTGTGGTTGCTACTCCCACTACTTTCTCGTACCCAAGAAGGGCAAAGGGGGCCTACGCCCTATCTTGGATCTACGGAACGTCAACGGTTTCCTCCGGATGGAGAAGTTCAAAATGCTGACACTGGCTCAGGTCCTAGCTGCCCTGGACCCAGGAGACTGGATGGTAGCGTTGGACTTGCAGGACGCTTACTTCCACATCCCCGTCCTGCAGGTCCACCCGGGCTACCTGCGGTTCATGGTAGGCCACGAGCACTTTCAGTTTACCGTGCTCCCCTTCGGCCTTACCAGCGCCCCACGGGTGTTCACGAAGGTGATTTTGGTGGTCGCTCATCTGCGCAGGTTAGGGGTTTCAGTCTTCCCCTACCTCGACGACTGGTTGTTGACGGCAGGCTCGCCCCCGGACAGTCGTCGGCCACTTCCAGACGACGGCAGACCTCCTGCGTCAGCTGGGGTTCTCCATCAACGTGCCGAAGTCACACCTGTGCCCCTCCCAGAAGCTCCTCTTCATCAGAGTGGTTCTAGACTCGGCGTAGTTTCGGGTTTATCCTCCCGAACAGCGGGTTTGGGATATTCAGGCTCTGATTCCAATCTTTCAGCCTTTATCCTGAGTCTCGATCAGGTTGACGCTGCTGCTTCTGGGGCTGATGCCCTCCTGTATCCTTCTGGTGCATCACGCCAGATGGCGGATGCGGGCTCTGCAGTGGGACCTGAAGTTTCAGTGGGCCCAGCATCAGGGCAACCTGTCCGACCATGTCCTGATCTTGGAGGGCACTGCGAGACAGCTGCAGTGGTGGCTCACGGACCGCGATTGGGTCAGCAGCAGATCCCTCTCCCTTCCCCAACCGGAGCACGTAGTTGTGACGGACGCGTCCATCCAGAGCTGGGGAGGCCACATGGGAGAGGCGGAGATCAGAGGCCTCTGTTCTCCGGCGGAGTCCCGGCTCCATATCAACCTTTTGGAGCTGCGGGCAATTCGTCTAGCACTGAAGGCATTCCTCCCCTCTGTCCGGGGTAGTGTAGTGCAGGTGTTCATGGACAACACCACCGCCATGTGGTACTGCAACAAACAGGGTGGGGTGGGGTCGTGGACCCTCTGCCAGGAGGCTCTGCGCCTCTGGCAGTGGCTGGAACATCAGGGCGTGACCCTGGTAGTTCCACACCTGGCAGGTTCTCTGAACGCCAGGGCGGACAAACTCAGCCGCCGGTGCATGATGGATCACGAATGGCGTCTGAACTCGGACGTGGTGCAAGGTCTCTTTCTGCAGTGGGGAGAGCCTTGGTTAGATCTATTCGCCACCGAAGAGAACGCGCAATGTCATCAGTTCTGCGTGTTGGAATTCCCAAAGCGGCACTCGCTCGGAGACGCTTTTCATCGCGACTGGAGTTGCGGTCTGTTGTACGCCTTTCCGCCTATACCACTTCTGCCCAGTGTTCTGAAGAATATCAAACGCGACCGGGCCCAAGTCATCCTTGTGGCTCCAGACTGGGCACAAAGGTACTGGTATCCCGAGCTACTCAGTATGTCAGTTGATCCCCCGGTTCATCTGCCTCTTCAGGAGGACCTTCTGTCGCAGCAGCAGGGGACGGTCCTCCACCTGAACCTGTCCAGTCTCCACCTCCATTCTTGGAGATTGAGTGGCGACAGCAAAGGCTGTCGATCCTCTCTCTGCCCCTCTTTCTGAGGTTCTTCTCTTCCTTCTTTCTCTTGCCCAGCAGGACTCTGCTCTGGGCACTATCAAATACTACCTTTCTGCCCTTTCAGCCTTTCTAAAGCTGCCTGATCAACCATCTTTGTTCAAGTACCCTATTGTAACTCGTTTTCTGAAAGGCATCACGCACATGTTTCCCCCTGTTCCGTTTGTGATGCCTTAGTGGGACTTGAACCTTGTTCTTACCTACCTGATGTGTGCTCCCTTTGAGCCACTTCACAACTGTCCTCTCCGCCATCTTACTTTGAAGACTGCTTTCCTGGTTGCCATCACCTGTGCCAGGAGAGTGAGTGAGCTCCAGGCTCTTTCATCCAAACCTCCTTTCCTTTCTGTCCATCCGGACAAGGTTGTGTTGCGGACTAGACCTTCTTTCCTGCCCAAGGTTGTCACGGCCTTCCACATCGGGCAGTCTATCACCTTGCCCACCTTCTTTCCGCCTCCGCATCCCTCTAAAGAGGAAGAGTGGCTCCACCGTCTGGACCCAAAACGTACGCTCTCTTTCTATTTGGATCGCACACGCCAGTTCCGGGTGGATGACCAACTCTTTGTTGGTTACGTGGGCGCTAAGAAGGGACGGGCGGTGCTCAAATGGACCATTTCTCGGTGGGTCGTCTTGTGCATCAAGTCATGCTACTCCTTGGCTAAGAAGGAGCCTCCTGTTGGGCTGAGAGCCCATTCCACTCGGGTCACGGCGGCTACCACTGCCTGGGCCGGGGAGTCCCCTTGCAGGACATCTGTCAGGCAGCTACATGGGCATCGCTGCACACGTTTGCAAGGCACTACTGCCTGGACAGCCAAGTCCAGAGGGATGGCTTCTTTGGCCGTTCCGTCCTCCAGAAATTTCTGGTGTGATCATTGGTTCGCAGACCCACCACCGGGGTTGGTATTGTTGGGGTATCTATTCTAAGGTAAGGAATCTAATACTAACCTGTTTCTTTCAGATGAACAAGTTACTTACCTTCGGTAATGATATATCTGTAAGAAACAGTAGTTAGTATTAGATTCCTTACCGCCCCACCCATCCTTCCCGTTCTGTGAACCGATATCTAGGGTTGAGGTCATCCCCTTTCAGGGCCCTAGTTTCAATGGCACCAGTGTTGGTTTTTAACATGGCTCTGAGTTTCTGGTGCGGAAAAGCTGTGTCTAAGAACTGACGTCAGCGCGCGGAGGCGGCGTCTAAGTACTGCGACGACGTTATCACAGCGCCCACGACGGACACGGAGCCGCGGAGGACGCCTACCGATGCGCAAGGGTACTGCTACGCAAAAATTTACGGATCCAGTCTGACGCCTGGGGATATTCTAAGGTAAGGAATCTAATACTAACTACTGTTTTTTACAGATATATCGTTACCAAAGGTAAGTAACTTGTTCAACAGGTTGGTTCTGATAAAGAATGGACTCGACTTCTGACGACACATGACAGAGGCCTGTGCGAAATGCGCCTCAAATTCAGTTTCTTTAAGTTCTTGCAAAGGGTCATTTTATAATCCATAAAATGCTGGCTTATTGCACTTTTCCTATTGCCAGAGATGTCATCAATAGGGAAGAGACATGATACATCTGGACGGCATTGCGTGAACACCAAACCCTACTGGCCATGCATTTGGCACACTTTAAGGGACAAAAGTGATTTAACTGTCACCCTATCAATAGAACTGCCATTTATTCATGATAAATGAAACACACAAAAGTTGACTGGAGGAATGCTTTCAAAATTCTAATCCTGACAGTTGCTTGAGGTAGCATTTTAACTTTTGCCAAGCATGCCACCTCAGAAAAAACACATATGTAAATCAGTCTTGCTCCTTCTCCAGCAGGAACAGTCCAGCCCTAGCTGCCTAACCAGGTCATATCAGAACCAGGACACACACAAGCCAAGACCACTTTCAGCATGATTGGGCCTTTTCAGTCGAATGTAGGTTGGTCGTCTGAGCATACCCTTGGTCACTCAGGGCGTTACATCAGACTCACAAAAGGTGACAGGAGGAATGCTTGCAAGAAGTCTAAAATATGTCAATGGCTTAACACCATCGGTGAGGTGCAGATTTATCCTGTGCGCTGAAAATGATTGATTCCCATTGTTCATGACGAGCTCAGCTCGTCATGAGTGTACGAGAGGTGTACCTCATGACGAGCTGAGCTCGTCATGAGCATCGAAGGGGTTAAGGTAGCATTTAAAGCCATTGTTCGTTTGTCTTCATAATTTGTGATACCCTGGAGGTGACAGGCCTGCGAACACACAAAAAGATATGACTGATACCAGCTCTAGACTTGGCTACACTTATTGAGGTACTGGAAACACATGAGAAAATGATGAGCTCACTCATGATATATTAACATAAAAAGTGGTTCCCTCTAGGGAAGCCAACAGCCTTTGCTTCCTATGCTTTAGTAATAAAGCGGTCTTGAGCTAATTGGAAAAAGACCTGCTGTTTAATAGTTACCCATGCGTTGAAATGCATGTAGCTGTGCAAGCATTAGGTATATACATTACAAGTATATAATAGTAGTATTTTACAAACAAATTTTGGAAAAACAAACAGAATAACAGTAGGTGGTGTTTGTGTATGGCGCAGTGTTAGTAAATGGTGTGACAATGGTGAACAAAGGTGCACACAAATAATTGTGGACTTAAATCGTATACATTTAGATAATGGGAAGCCCAGGTCCCAAATGCCCGTTTGTGTTCCACGCTTCGCAGCCATTAACTAAAATAAAAAAACATGTACATCAACGTTTCGACCACAAAGTTTCAACTTGTAACAGTCTTTATTGATACATAAATGGTAGGCACCTCTTCCGTAAACTTATTAAATATTGCCAATATCCTGAATGTAATAGAATATGCACGCCGATCCGCAAACAATGTCTGAATGCTAATTCGTCCAGTATCAGCGCATGGAAGTCGTCAGACGGCGACGCTGAATACGAGCGCGAGGTCCCCCAACAAAATCAGAACAAAAAAGTACCAGGATATTTCATTAAAGCCTTTCAAAGTGTTGTTAGACAGTTTTTATCCTTTCAGCAAATGTCAATGAAAATTTGACTGTAAAATACAGTTTCATTCCACTTGATCTACATTTTCTGGAAAGGAGAAATGAGAACGCCTCCCCACCTAAAAGTCCCCCATTAAAGAATGACTTTGTGCACATGTCACATGCTCGTTGCAGGCCCCCTTGTGGGCATTGTCAATGCTATCAGTGAGTGGTGCTGGTGGTGGAAGTGACAATTGCGAGTGGTGGAAGTCAGAGGCCAAGGTGGAGGGTGGGGGGCTTCTTAAGGATAGTTTTATTAGGGGCCCGACCTAGTGGCAACGGATTCACAGCTCTTCCCGCACCAAATACATCCTGGCTGCGAAAATCACACCTTATTTTGAGAGACACAGGAGTACGTCCTGCAAATGTTTGAGTCTCCAGGAGGCATTATTACCACGAGAAAATGGAGGAGGCCCAACACTGCAATTCAAGATGGTGGCCCCAGGGACTTGAAACAGCCGCTTTCTCCTTGAGACTCCCAGGTACCACAAAGATACAGCCTGTGGGCACCCCTGCTTGCCCTCACTGAGGTATAGCCAGCAGTGGTGCTGTAGGAAAAGTGCTGGCAACATTCAAACATAATTCATGTTGGGGTAGCTTGAAACGGCCAACTGTGGAAACGCTGGAGATGTGTAGGTGGCCTTGAAGTAAGCTGCGAGTGTGAGTAGAGCACATGCATCTCCTACTCTCAACCACTGTGTGGGTAAAATACAGTGCCACTAACTGGAAGAGATTGGGTGCCTTAGTCTTTTTCCCTCTTTGTTAGATTGTGTGTTAAGAGGTGGGTTATATTTCGATTCGCTCCGGCTTTGCGAGTCGAGTTTTCCAAACCTGTACTAATGTATGAGCCCTAGCAACGGTGGCTAGATACACGACGGGACCGGAAAGAATTTTTATTGTTTTCTCCATCCAGCATGCTGCCACTTCAATATCTCAGGAAAAGAGCCTTCCATGAGTCCTTATGCTTGCCACACATCGTGCAAAATCCTCGAAATCATCTCACGCAGGCCGTGGGCCTCCCAGCACTCCATAAGATCCTCGCCTACAGATTGCACCCCCTGCCGCTCAATGAACTATATCACCCGGAAAATGCAGGCACAGGAGTCCGGGATTGCAGACTCTGCAACTATAAACGAGAGTCACTGGCCCACTTACTGTTTTGCTGCCCCGCCCTACGTGCACCCCGCACTCTCTACCTTAGGCCCATTCTGAGGGATGCTGGGACACGTACAGTCAAGGAAGCAATCCATCATCTATACACCTTGAGCGTAGTAAAACAGATGGCCTCATTCGGAAAATTTATTCAACAGACCCGGCTCGTGTTGACAACAGTAAGGGCCACGCAGGAATAGAGACCTTGCCGTACGAACCCCCGGTGGACCTCTCAGGCCCCCGACCGCGTGTGCCCGTCCGAACTTTGGGAACTCCTTATAAATGCTTGTCACCAGAAACTCTGTGGCCTTTTTGCCCTCACGAACTTTGGGAACTTTTTAACATACGCTTGACTACTGGAATTTTGTGGTTTTTTAAACTTTTGTAACTTTATACTTGATCTTAATGTAATGGTTTTAAGTAACCACACAATAAAAGATATTCATTCATTCATTCATTATTCACTTCAATATCATAGTCTAGACCATTTCGCAAATGGTCCCACAACCAATTTATAAAACAGGATAATTCAACTTTCATCATTCTTCCCCTAACTACCCTACCCGCCTCCCTCTCTACCCCCACCCCCCTGGTCAGTGTGCCCTCACCTACTCCCCCTCATCTCGACACATAATCATGGATTCAATATATCTAATACAGGTTAACGGAGAATAGCATCACCCATGGTCGCAGTAGACAAGAGGTCCCTTTTAGTTACTCATGTGTGCTCTGAGTCCTGTCTTGGCTCCACAATACTTCTTAACCTAGAGTGCAAGCTGACTCCTCTCGTTGTGCGTCAAGGAATCCCCTTCCCCGTCACACTCCCCAGTGTTCCCCGCTTCGCTCTCCGTGGTCTGTGGTATTCCTGCGTCTTCATCGTCCTCCCCATCCCCTTCCGTAGGTGACTGAAGCCCCGCTACCAATGCACCCCACGCTCGCGCTGCCTCCAGCGCCTTATCACTTGAGGTACGTCTAGCCATTTGTAAACAAAGAGTCCTTTCACTACTCGCCCAGTTCAAAAACTCGCCCTCCATCTTTGAAAGCTAGGGCCCGTTCTCTCTTTCCAGTGCATGGTAAGCTCCCTTTTTGCCATTATCAACCCCAAATCGTAGAACTTACTAGTGACTTTAGTGCTAGGGGTGTGCGGAAACCAAAGCAAAAGGCAAGTTCCCATCTCTACCTCTAGTGTACTCTCCGTTACTCGGTTCAAACACGCTACTACGTCTGTCCAGTAGGATCCCAATCCCGCGCAAGCCCAAAACATGTGGCCAAAGTCAGTACCTTCTGTGTTGCATCTAGGGCACTGCGATTGGGTGCCCCCAAAATACTGTTGAATTTTGACCAGTGTTAAATAGGCCCTATGTGAAGTAAAAAATTGGACCAGTTGAAACCTGCTGTTGCGCGTTGCCTTCCAGGCCCTCCTCAGCAGCTGCAACCATGTTGTCTCGGGTATGGATCTACCAAGGTCCTCCTCCCATTTGCCCCTTAGTTTATCTAAAGGTGAGAGCCCCTCCATGGACAGTCACCTATACAGGCAGGTGATGGCCTTGAACGTGCCCGCTGCCATAGTAACATATTGACAACCCAACGATGTCGGGGTTTCCGACACTCCCATCCTTCACTGTCTTTGAATTCCCGCCACAGTGGCAGAGTGTAATAAATAATCTCCCCTCGGCAAGTCAAAGGCACTCTGTAGATCGTGGAAAGGTAACCGAGTACCGTCCCTGTATAAGTCTACAATCATGTGGACCCCGCGCTCTTCCCAACCGGCCAATGCCGACCAATCCCCTCCGTGTGAGAGGGCAGTGCACATGCCCAGAGGAATTTCCGGGGCATATGGGTTAGTAAAACCCACCCGCTTTTGGCTTCGCAGCCAGCACAGTCAGAGGGTGCGCTCTTCAAGAGTGAGCTGGTCCAGCCTAATTTTCTGCTTAAGCACTATGAATGACAGAACATGGCGGGGGATCACCCTGCCCTGTGGTCCATCTGAGCCTCTAAACTCATGGGCTATGTCTTGTGTGAGCCACTGCAGCTGTGCCACAAGGTAGTACCACTCGAAGTCCGGGACCACCAACCCCCCCTCCTCTCTAGGCCTAGTCAAGGTGTTCAACGCTACCCGTCTTCTGCCTGAACCCCAAATAAAACTTAACACCAGCGCTCGAAGCGTCTTAAAAAAGGACACGCGAATCCACACCGGCAAAGTACGAACAAAAGTAGAGCAACCGCAGAAGTGCCACCATCTTCAGAAGCGCTATCCTCCCAGCCACCAAAAGAGTAAGGGCTCGCCAAAACCCTTGTGGGAGGGTGGGCCGGATAAACAGACGAGGAGGCGATATGTAGTGTGCCAGTGGGACTACTTTTATTTAACAAGTTCAGGCAAAGGAACAGTTTGGGTTTACTAGGTTCAGATATTGCTTCTCTTCTCTTGGTGGGGCTTCGGGTCTCCTTGTTGTTCGTATGGGTTCAGCTTGCGAGCTGGATGGTCCTTTCCCAGGGAGGCTCAAAAGAGAAAAGAAGAACAAGGAGCCGTCAGAATTCCTGTGTTTCCTATAGGCTTGCCACCATCACCACACCCAGTAGGTGTTTGGTTATGGAATGAAGGATAGTCGGGAATTGTGAGGGTTAACAGGGTTGGTAGGGTGAAGGGGTATAGTGTTGGTAGGATGAAGGGGAATTGTGTAGGACCTGGTTAGGAATATAGTGCCCAGTGCAATTAGAAAGGACTCACAATAAATCAAAAAAGGTAGGCAAATAGCGATTGGCCTGACAAGTAGAACTCCGTTGCTTTCACTGATTATTAGGGAGTGAACAAGAACAGAAAACACCTACCAAAGACTTAAAACGAACCCTCCTTCTATGAGGAACCGCCCGCCACCCTTCTGTACCTGCACCCTCCCTTCCCGTTCCCCTACACCCCACTCCCCCTGTTCCCAACACTCACCGGCTCTGCCGTAACTCTCCTGTGAGTTGCGGCCGCTCTTCAGCCACCTCCGTTGGGAACCACCAGTCCTCGCACCACGTTTCTTCTTCTTCTTGCTCCTCTGCTTCACCTTCTTTCGCGTCTTCTTAAACTTCAGTTTCTTTCTCCTGTTCCTGCTCCTGTTGGCGTTCCTCTCGGTGTTCCTCTCCTCTTCCGGTCTCTCCGCGTGCGTCCTCCGTCTCTTTCCGGGTTTTTAGTCCCGGCGTGGATCTGCTTCCGGGGTTAGTCCCGCCCTCTTCCTCGCCGTTGTGTGGAAAGTCCTGCCGCTGTACAAACAGAGAGCATGGGGGCGTTATTGGCGGTCTTCTACTCCGGAATCTCGCTATCACCTTGTCTGGTAAGTAACAGTGTCGCCCTCGCCATTGCGACTCCAGCACTCGGCAGCTCATGTTCGGCAAACCCTCACACCCCTATACTACCGCTCAGCCCTCTCATCGCGCTGCCCACATTTCCGTCCAAGACATCAGAGGAAACATGGTATATGCGGACCCCCAGATAGGTTAAGCACTCTGGCTCCCATCGCAGGTCTCCTAGCATCGAGGGCTGCGGAGCATCAGGAGCCAGAGGAAACAGGCAGGTCTTATTCCAGTTCACCTTTAATCCCGACAAGTGGCCAAACTCCTGGAGAAGTGCTCGAGCACCCTGTACGGAGCCCTCAGCATCCGCCAGGTACAGCAGAAGGTTGTCCGCGTATAGAGCTATGTAATGAGTTTTGCCACGCAGCAAGACACCTTCATAAGATCGACCCCGCCGTACATGCAATCAGTAACGGGGATAAAGAGCAACCCTGACGGGTACCCCTCTCCACCAGGCACGCCGCTGATACTGCTCGTCCCGTGCGCACTCTGGCTGTAGCAGAATTATATAATAGTCGGGTCCAACGTATAAAAGGATCCCCCAGGCCAAATTCCTTCAATACCCGAAACAGGTATGGCCACTCCACACTGTTAAAGGCCTTTTCGATATCCACCGACAGCACCGCCGCTCCCGATGACCCCTCGCCACTTTCCCCTATAATCCGTATCAACCGCCGTATGCACGTCGCAGTATTCCTGGTGGGGATGAAGCCTGATTGGTCTGGGTTTATTAAGGTGCAAATGTGATCTACGAGACGCGTGGCCAATATCCTGCTCAGAATATTGTAGTCCACCGTGAGCATCGAAAGCGGTCTGTATGCCGACCTAGAAGAGGGGACTCCTCCCTTCTTCAGTAGTGGTACTATGATCGCTTCTCTGGTGGATAGGGGCAGCCTGCCCAGTTCCCATGCTTCACTATATACCGACTGCAATTGTGGTGCGAGGAGGTCTACATACATGGCATAAAACTCCACTGGGAGGCCATCCGCCCCTGGTGTCTTTCTCCTGGCCATGTGCTTAACCGCTGCCCTGATCTCTCCCAGCGAAATAGCTGCTCCTAATTGGGTACCTTGTTCTGGCTCCAATCGCGGTAGGTGCGCTACTTCTAGGAAACCATCAATACCACTGGGCAATTCCCTAAATCTACTTTGGTAGAGCAACGTGTAATATTCCAGAAATTGATCATTGATCTCTTTCTGCGAGTAGACCAGGCCCCCTTCTGGCGTAGTCAGCGACACTATTTGGGTTCCCCTGACAGCCGGGTTGGCCAACCAGGCCAACAACGACCCTACCTCATCTCTCTCAGCGTGAGCATGTACCATATATTCTTTATAGTCAAAGCAGCGAAGCCGCTCACCCTGAATGTCCACCTTCTCCCGTGCCGCCAGTACCTCCTCCTGTCCGCCCCGTTCGCGTAACTATCTCGTTAGGCTTGGCTTGGCGAACCTCCTCCTGTTCTATTTCATTTAACAGCGTCTTACGCATCCCCGCGGTGGACGAAATGCATATTCCTCTCACCACAGCTTTGAAGGCATCCCACTCATGAGCTCTACTCGCCGCCGTCCCCGAATTGTCCAAGAAATAATGTTCAATGCCCTCCCTGACCTCTGCACTGAATACTGGGTCTTCTAGCGCCATTGGATTCAATCGCCATGTCGGAATCACTGGCCGTTGTGGCGACCAGCTCACTGTTATCCGGCAAGCGTTGTGGTCAGAGAGTGTACGCGCCAGATACTCACTATGATGCGTGAGCTCTTGGGCCCCCGGGGAGCACAATACACTGTCAAGTCGTACATGCAAGTCATGTGGAACTGAATAGAACGAGTAATCCCTGTCTGTGGGAGGATGCTCCCGCCAGGCATCCATAAGGCCCCATGCTTCCTGCCAATCCCGCCGCACTCTAGCCATTCTGTGTACCACTGATTGGGCCAGTGGGGGGTGAGACCGATCCATCTCCACATCCATAACAGAATTGAAATCTCCCCCCATGAACACTGTGCCAGCTAAGAATGACGGCAATCTCCCTGACAGTCTAGAAAAGAATGCGGTTTGTTCCGAGTTCGGGGCGTACACACTGCAAAACGTTACATCTCTTCCATCTAGGCGACCCAATACCACCACAAACCTCCCTTCTGAATCTACCACTGTGTCCATGGGTTGGAAGGGAACCCCATATCGCACCCAGATTAAAGTTCCCCTAGCAAACGCAGAATAAGTAGTATAAAACAGCTGTCCCCTCCATCTCCTCTGCAGGGCCCGTCCCTCATACTGATCAATGTGTGTTTCTTGTAGAAAGGCCACCTGGATCCCTCTACGGACTAAATAGGCATGCACTTTATAACGCTTCCTCATGGAGTTCAGCCCCCGCACATTCCAGGTGATACATTTTAGTTCAAGTCGGGTCACCATAGGAGAGCACACAACTAAGCACAACCCCGTACAACCCAATGGGTACACTGACCAATCCCCTAAGTGCAAAACAACCCCAACGTACCCTCAACCCACCCTTCCCCAGAAAAGGCGCCAAACCGTTGCCACTCAGCCAAACCCAATCCCCTCTAAAGGGCATACTCTGGGAGCTACCAGAGTCTCACAAGTGATGTGAGGTAGAGGAGATGACCCTGCACCAAACTGAGCCGGACAATGATCACATCATCCCTGCGTGCCGGTTATGCCTCATATATGGAATCCCCCACCTCTCGACAGTGTCCCGCCCCAGACGAGCCCCCCTTCTTATGGACCCCCCCCACCACCCCCCACCCCGGCAGGACACCAAGCCCCCCGCCATCACCAGCAAAGCTACGCCCGTTATCCACATTAGCATAAGACCACCCTAGATGCACTCCCCCATACTGTATACAGAGCAGTGGCAAGCATAGTCACTCGTCCAGTAGGCCATCCGCAGTTCCAGGAGTAACCTGAGGCAGGTTTCTAGACTCCTCCTCAGAACCCTCCGATACCAGCTCCTCCGAACCCTGCCGAGAACCTGAGTCCACCAGCGAAGCCGCATTTGCAGTCCCAGATATAGCAGAAACCGCCTCTAAGGCCGCCTGCCTCTCCAGCTCCGTCTGCGAAGTCGATGGTGTCCGTTTGTTCAGCATGCGTTTCCTGTTACGCCGGCCCCTGCGAGATTTCTCTTGAGTCTCAGCCGTCCTTTCCCACTTTCCAGCGCCGTCCGTTCCCGCCCGATACCTCTCCAGTGCCAAGCGTCCTCCGGCGTGCCGAAGAAGGTCGCCTTCCCATCCCATCCACCATCACTTTCAAGCGTGCCGGAAATAAAAGAGAGTATTGTATGCCCTCCTCACAAAGGGCTCGTTTGACTGCCAAGAAGGAAAAGCGGCTCTGCTGGACCTCCTGAGAGTAATCAGGATACAGAGAGACCGAGGCATTATCCACTCGATATGGACCAGAAGTCCGGGCATTCCGTAATATAATGTCACGGTCCTTGTAATGTAGCAGGCGTGCGACCACCGGCCACGGGGGACGTCCCAGCGCCGGAGGACGACAGGCCTTCGGGGGTGACCACATCACGCAGCCACGCCTCTAGGCAGGAGACCATATTGTCCCCCTCGATTTTTTCGGGCAGGCCCACCACCCGTATGTTATTGCGCCTGTTGCGCCCTTCCGCATCTTCGGGCCTCTTCTCCAACTGCTGTACTCTGCGCAATAGGTCACCCACCACTGCATCTGTCGATTTTTGAGCCTGTTCCAGCCTTTCCAGTACCAGTTCTGTGTTTTTGACACGATCTGCCAGCTTGCCGTGGTCTGCCCGCAATAGCTCCATGCTCGTCGACACCTGCGCTATGACGTGGCGCAGTGCCTCTTTCGTGTCCGATATGGCTTTGAGGATCTGGTCCATCTGCTGCTGCTGCAGCCCCGTTGCCGGGCTTCCGGTCGAGCCCTGGTCCTGGCTCTCAAGGGAGTCCTCAGCATGGTCAGGTGGTGCCACGCCCAGTTGCCTTCGCAGTTTCCCCATGGTCCAGCCCCAATCGCGGTTCGTCGTCGCAGAGAGAGATGGGCAGGTGTCTCCAGCTGTACTCTCTGGGGGTTAAGATACGGGTATCAGTCCTCCCCACCACCTCCACGCTCCCCGACGAACTGCATCACTGCCGGACGGCCCCTCGGTCCACCTGGTGTAGGGAGGAAGCCGGATTTACCAGTCGCCGCCTGCCAGAAATGTGACTCCACCGGTTGCCGTCCCGGTAGTCACCATGACTTAGTTCCTCTCAGATGCGCAGGTGCCCTGTCCGCTGCAACCGCCCCTGTCGCAGATCAGGCGGTCCGCTCTTCAGCACCGCCACAGTTCCTCCAACAACTATGCCAGCTGTGTCGAGGCCATCCTCTCCTAAGTCTCCAGCCCGCCTCCAGGCGGTTACCTCAGCTTCAATGCTGCTGGGCCGCGTCGGGTCTCGCAACGGCGTCACAGAAGCCAAAAGGGGGAAAAAGAAGCCCCCATTACACCACCTTCAAGCTGAGGAATGTCCGCCACCTGCCATTCAGGGCATCCTCGTCTCTCCTGTCCCTCCGGGGGCCGGGCCCCAATGGCAGGTGAGGCTTCTCCCCCTCGGTTCCGCCTTACTGTGGGCCAGGTCCCCCTCTATCCCAGCATGTAGGATGTGGGGGGGCCAGGAGGGTATCTCCAGTTCAGATCCCTGCAGCGTGCTCACAGTCTAATTGCCCCCGCCGCCGCTTGCTCAGTCCTTCCCAGCCTGCGGCCTACCTGCCACACCAGGTCCGCACACGGCCGCCTGCTGAGGCTAGGAGGGCCCCCGTGGGCTCCGATGTCTGTCCCCAATGTCAGGGCACCAGCGCCGCAGCGTGCACCGCCGGCCGCAGTCACCAGCTCCCTCCCGCGTGGTCAGCCGTCATCCGGGCCGGCAACTCCTGGGCCGTCCTACACGCCTCGCCTCTCTGCTGCGTCACCAGCAACCCCCGGAGCTCCGGGCACTTCTCGAGCGGGCAACGGCCGCACAGCCCCATCTGCTTCCGACGGCGAGTTCGCTCCTCAGGTGTTCTCCCTCCACATTCCACTTCGCGCCAAGCTCCGCCGTCGGCAGGGGTCCACTCTCCGTCAGCCGCCTCCCAAGTGCCCGAGGCACGAACACCGCCATGGGGGTCCCTAAAACAGGATAATTAGTGAGGCGGACACTGAGCTCCCAGCTCACGCGTCCATTCTCGATGGTGCCCAAGCCACGCCCCGACTGGACTCTGTGATTACACTCTTTTGTCTTGGAGTTGTGTAGTGCAGGCTGAATGAACGCATCGGGTGGAACTGCTGCCTCTTGCCGATAACACCTAATGACACAGGGTCTCGGAAAAGGAATTTCCTCGCCGCTTTCACCACCAGCAATGGATTTTGGCTTGCCCTCCGCTGAGTCATTTACTACCAGGGAGATATTGTATAACTCAGCCATCTTATTTTCTTATTTTTTGTTCAATATCTTTATTATTTTAAAAAGTAAAAAATGTTTACAGTTATAATAAAATGCAATACATCAGGGCAAAGAAATCTATAAATAATTTAAAAAATTTAGGAGAATATATACATTAATATAGAATCCATGTCATAAGAATAACAAAATCACAAATAATGCTATATAATGTAAAAATATTTCATATTAGAATGTGTGGCGGGTCGAAGTAAGGGACCAGAGACCAGGTTGTGGTAAGTAGGGTTTTATTTTTTTAAAGGTTTTCATATTACGAGTGGTAAGTCTGTCCCGATTATACAAGGTTGGATCCGCTGTGGTAACTGGTCTCAGGATGGTGTCTCTTTGGCTTGGCTCCCCTCCTTCAGTGGTCTTGGTACTGCTACCAGGTTTTCTCACGGCAGGTAATATGTGGAGGAAAGATAGAGCGTCAGGTCAGACGTCCGAACCACACGAATGCCCAGGAACATGGGAGTGTGGGGATCACTGCTATCTTGGTGGATAGTACAACACATCTCACTCTGGGGGGTGTGAGGTAGGTATTGGTGATGAGCGGGTGATCGGGGAAGGAGAAAGAGGGTGTGGGAAAGAATGTTTACAGTGCGGAGGTGAAGACAGGGTCGCAGGCTGAGCTATACTAGTAGGACGTGTCTCCCCGCCTCCCAACCCAGCCCAACACTCTCTGCCGTACCTGCTGAAGCCACGCTCCTCCTGGAACGTGGCTCGGCGGTGTGCGGGGTCGTTGGCCTCCAGGCTCTGCCACTGCACCCACCGTCGGTGTTCCTTCCTTCTCGCTGTCCTCTGCTTCCCGTCTTCGCTCCTCGCCTCCAAACGCCGTTCGAACTCCTTCTCTCGCATCCAACTCCTCTCCGGTGACGTCACACGCCGTATGCTGTACTTCCTCTATTTTATCCAATGATGCCGCATGGACATCAGATGGGGGCGTGTCTTCTCCGTACTCGAATGCCCAGTTAAAGGAGCCTTCACCTTGTTCTTCCTCTCGGGTTAACCATAGTGGGTGTCTATCACTGCTCCACTTGTTCTGTAGGAGATGGGGAGAAGGTGATAACGTAGAGTCAACAGCCCACCATTCCTTGTTAGGGGTGCTTTCGACGACCAGCCAAGTCTCCTGGTCACAAATGATAACAAAAAATGTGCTGTATTGCACATACTTCAAAAAATATCAAAAGGAGAAGGAGAAGAGGAGAGAAAGATAGGATAGAAAGAAGGAAGAACAAAGAAAGCAGGAGAGAAGAGGAAGAGGGGGCGATATATAGAGAAATAATATGATAGATAACTGGCTAGATAAATAATTAGATAGATAGATAAATAAGTGAAAACTGATAGATGGGGGCACATAACTCGGCCAGCTTAAGTGAGGGAGAGAATTCAACCCATCGTTCTTGCACCTGGGGGTGAGGTAAGTGGGCACCACAGAGACTAATACCATATAAAGATGCACTCCCCTCATGCACCTAATGCCTGATTTAAATGTTGGCAGAGAGGAAATGTTGTTGCAACTGCGAAGGAGAAACCTCACCTGGTAAAATTATGGACTGCCCACCCGCCCGATCTTGATTTGGGCACACCACAGTTTGACGACGGGGTGCTTACTCCATCTGTGCTGTGGTCAAAGTCCTCTGAAGACCCTACGGAGTAAGGTCTGTCAGAGTGGCTGTATGTACAACCACCTGATTTGGATGGCTGAACATACTGATGATTTTCAATACCTGTCACCACTAGGAAAATCTGATTGTAAGGGGCATTAAAAAGAGCTCAATGCCCCTCTTACCATGGGAGTTTCCTCCTTTGGCAAGGGGGTATTATTATTATCCCCCCCAAAAAATCATCCTGCTTTTTAAAAAGTTGCACGTTTGCTGTATTGCTCCGTCGTGTTGACGTAGCCGTCTGTCAAACTTACAATGCATTGACAGAAAACCCAGGTGCTGCCGTCTTGTCAGGTTCAGTGACCCTTACAGCGGATTGTTCTGCGGCTTTATTAACCGATACATCTGCCACTTGTCAAAGCAGCCCTATGTCAATGGGACAGGGCACTCTCTTCATGTAAGCCTACATTGAAAAACAAAAAAGTAAGGGGACTTCGTCAAAGGCAGATGGACATTCTTCATCCTGTGATAAATGACCTTGTCTGCTTCTTAGTGAATCCTGCATCTTTATAGCTGACGACCTTTCAAACCTCGATATTAGAATCCTTAGTCAGCTCTGCATTTGTGGCCTGTAAGCACAGACATTTAAGACCGAGGACGCGTGGTCTTTGTTTTAGAGACCAACTGTGATATACTATCTCATCTTGTTAAAGATAGGTGTGGTGCTCCTGTTGCTGCATCCTTCAAGCAGGGGGATAATTTGAACACATTCTACACCTTAGAAGCTGGTTTTGAGAGCACTCTACAGCAGAGTCACCTTCAACATAGTGGAGGGTCCATTTGCATGCATTTATTGCAAAACCCAGTTTTCCACTCAATTGAAGGAAAAATGTTATGAGAGACATGAAATAGCCTGTACACCCTCTCCCAAAGCCTTGGATATTACTTCAAATATTTCGAAAGTTACTGGCCTGAAAAATATCCTTTGCAACATACGGTCACTACCTAAACATACTTCTGAAATATGGGACCTCATTTCTACGAATGAGCCTGATTTATGCTTTATTACTGAAACATGGCTCAAACCTCATTCTACCCCCTCCATCACTCTGGCCATTCCAACAGGATACAAAATAATTAGGCTAGATAGACCTAAGAAAATAGGTGGAGGAATCGCAATTGTACATAAAAATAATATCAACTGTTCCATTTTGGCAGAACTTAGCACCCCCGAGATTGAACTATTGATCTTCAAATCGGCTCATTCCCCCCAAAAAACCAGATTGGGTGCTCTTGTGTACCGTCCACCGGGACCAAGCACGAACTTTGCTAATACGTTGCTTGAGAACCTAGCACCTTATGTTCACAATGATAAAGACTTCCTGTTAATAGGAGACTTCAACATACATAGTGAACAGAAAGACTGCAAGGAAGCACAATCACTCCTAAATGATCTCTCTTTGCTAGGCCTCACTCAACGCAATGTGGGCCCTACACACTTGGCAGGACACACCCTAGACCTTATAATAACCAATTTTCCCACTGTTACCTGTCTACCCCCCGTCCAAGTCAGCTGGATAGATCATTTCATCATCGAGTTCCACACCCCCCATCCTGTCACCACCATCCATGGACCAACCACTATTCCTAAAATACGGCGGCAATGGCACAAAGTAAATGAGACCACTTTTTCAAGAAAATTTGTTGAACCCTGTACTGCCACTCCTAAAAATATTGATAACGCAATTGAAATATTTACAAGAGCTACCAAAACGGCCATAGATGAGATAGCCCCCCTAAAACAATTTAGACCCCGACCAGCCAAAAAACAAGAAATTTGGTTCTCCGAAGAGCTCAGTACTTTAAAGCAACTAGCTAGAAAACAAGAAAAGAAATGGAGGACTTCTCATCTTGTAACTGACAGGAGCCATTACTGGGACGCATTAACCACCTACCATAAAGCCATCAGAACTACGCGGAAAGCCCATATAACATCCCTTATTACGGCTGCAGACAATTCCCCTAGGGTTTTATACCAGGTCTTACAATCTTTTACTAAACCTGCAGCATGTGAAAGCCCGGACATTTCCTCACAAATACTTTGTGACAAAATATCCCAATTATTCTCGAATAAAATAGATATCATCTACGATAAAATAGTCAATTCCAACAATACTTTGACTACCAATGCAGCTACCATCTTTCTTGACTCAGAACACAACAATGGCTCTCACACCCTAGATACTTTTCCCCCTATCACTTCTAAAGAATTGTCTTCACTCACTATGCAGATCAAAAGCGGCAGTCCTGATGATATTATCCCAGCAAGACTTATGCCCACCCTGTTGGAAATTCTATGTCCCACGTTTGAAATACTTGTCAACCTATCCCTGAGTACAGGCTCTGTTCCCAAACAATGGAAACAGGCCTTAGTTAGGCCTATTAGGAAGAACACTGCTATTCCCTGGACCGATCTAGCAAATCTCAGGCCAATCTCTCTGTTACCGTTTTTAGGAAAGCTCACAGAGAAATATGTTAATCGACACCTATCCAGCTACATTGAGATAGCCGGCGGCCTAGACTACTCTCAATCTGGTTTTAGGCCGAAACACAGTACAGAGTCCACCCTCCTGTCTGTTACAGACGACCTGCATATGTTCCAGGACAAAGGCTATTCTGTAATTCTTGTGTTATTAGATCTGTCGGCCGCGTTCGACACCGTGTCACACAACATCCTTATTGACCGGTTGTCGAACGTAGGGATTAAGAACAAAGCCCTTGCCTGGCTAAGGAGTTTTCTTACCGATCGCACCCAGACTGTCACCATGGGCGAATATCGATCAGCGGAGGTAGAGATTACAAAAGGGGTGCCACAGGGCTCTTGTTTGAGCCCAACACTCTTTAACATCTACGTGGCACCCCTGGCAAGAGTGATACGCAAATTTGGTTTTATCCCCGTGTCATATGCGGATGACACGCAGCTCCTCTTTCCCTTTCAAAATCTCACAGCTGAAATAAGAAACTCCTTCTCTGCTGGCATGAAAGCCGTCGCACAGTGGATGTCTACCAACTATCTACAGTGCAATGTCAACAAGACGGAAGTAATGCTATTTGGAGACGCCAAATTACTGTGGACCCCAGATTGGTGGCCATCCGATCTTGGTACTGTCCCAGAGCCCAAACAGGTCGTCAAAAACCTAGGGATCCGTCTTGACCACGAACTTTCACTCAAGCAGCATAGTAACTTTGTAGCTGGCTCATGCTTTCACACCATTAGCATGATGCGAAGAATCTTTACCCTGTTACCAGATTCTTTCAGAAAAACCCTAGTGCAGGCCCTCATCTTGAGTCGAATTGACTATTGTAACGGATTGCTTCTCTCCGCCAATGAAGGAGTGCTGGACAGACTCCAGGTAGTCCAAAACACGGCAGCCCGCCTTGTCCTAAATGCCCCTCCTAGAACAGCATCGAAACCTCTCCTCAACAAATTACATTGGCTGAGTATTCAACAAAGGGCAAAATTTAAAATATGCTGCATTATTCACAAATGCTTAAATGGACATGGCCCGACCTACCTGGAACAGAAATTCACTCCCTACATCCCCTCCAGATCACTAAGATCTAGTAAAAGTCTTCTGCTGGTAGTACCTCGTGTCAAAAAAACCAGGCACGGAGGGAAAGCACTATCTGTTGCAGGACCTACACTGTGGAACAGACTTCCGCTGACCCTCAAACTCTGCACTGATCACCTGAAATTTAGAAAACAACTGAAAACTCTGCTTTTTACAAATGAGATCTAGTTCCATTCATTGTACACCTTCTTCTGTTGTAAACGTATCCGGTACCAAAGCGCAGAGATACTCCAGTTGGAGTCGATTCCAGCGCTATACAAACTCACAAATAAATAAATAAACCCGTGGACCTAATCGACCTTTGTCCTAAAACATCTTAAAACATTTTTTGCCACACTGCTTTGGACTCTAGGGTTGTAAGAAGCATGCCTGGTGCTCCAGAAGCTTAGCTTAGACCAGCAGGGTCATCTGTGATGGGATCTTACTCGAGTTTATTTACCTGCCTACCCAATAACTCTCCTGGCGATATTGGCGACACTGTCTCATCTTCTCACCTTGAACTACCTCCTGCCGCAGCCCCTTATGTTATCGTTTTGGCCAATGTTCTTGTGTTGGTATTTAACACTGTAAACAGCTATGGGCAGCTAAAAAACAAAGTAGTTCATTGGTTGCACAAAACTTCTGGTGGTACGTTGCCCTTTTTTACAGAAATGATCAATGGCCAGGAGATTTACTTGGGTTGGTCCACCATCTAAATCCATGGGTGGTGACTGCATAGTGGACAACTTTAATAATCCTCACTCGGGTTGCTTCTTCTTATCGATGTTATCATCTAGAAATAATCCATCTGCTGGTGTTGCAGTGCTTCCCCTGTTTTTTTTTACAAGCCTCCCTTTATGGCAAACAATAGGCCTTATGTAGCTGTTGCCTGGCTCCCCTCTGTTTCCCCCTTAACTGCTGCTCCGTCTCTACAGTATGAGGCCAATGTTCCCACTGTTAATCACTTTGCTCCATTAAGTGAGAATGATTGACTTCAACTTCCTGATGCTAGCATTTTGCCTGTTTGCTCGAATTACTCCATGCATGTAATGACTGATTATGGCTGTTTCTTTCCTTAGTTGGAATGTTGCAGGCCTTGCCAGTGAAACGGATAATGATGATTTTTGTGACTGTGGCAAGCTTTAAAGTCATTTGTTTACAGGAGACTTACGATACATCTTCTAACTTTGTAATGAATGGTTTTCATTTCCCACAATGACCTCCATTGTGGAAGGGCTAAGAGATGCCTGCTTATCCTTGAGTGTACTGTGCTTCAAATTTGTCTGCCTTCTTGTTGAAATGTAACAATTTTTCCCTCCTCAACAGTTATTTCCAGTAGTGTAACATCGCTCAAAGGGCGATGTTGTCCTAGCTAGAGATTTTAATTTGCACCCTTGCCCGAACCTGTGTTCTGATTAACCAGATGAACTAGCTTGTGCCTCCTTTGACTCTTTGCATTTTTGAACTCTCCCAAGTGAGATTTTATGTATACATTTTTAGCTGAATACAATTTGGTTTCCACTTTGGCCTATGAATCTGGAACCTCCTCAAACGGGTTTGTTCCTACTTTTACTTGTGGAGGTGCAAACAGCATCATCAAATATATATAAAAAAAATATATATATATATATATATATATATATATATATATATATATATATATATATATATATATATATATATATATATATATCCACCTTACTTCGGCGAAAAAGCTCTGATGGCCGCTAGCAGCGGCGGGCCGGGACAGGATCGCCACTCCCCCGTATCCACTCGACAGTCGTTCTTCAATCTTTCCCACAAGAACGATATCCAGGCCACGGTTCAGTTCAAAAGTGTTTTAATTCACAAACGCACTCGACGCGTTTCGGGAAACAAGTTCCCTTGTTCACGAGTGTTGGTGCAAAGTGGTAGTACATTTAAATGTAAATCATGTGACCTGTGAGTTACATAAACAACAGACTACTCAGTCACGAAATATCTGGAGCTATGAGCACATACTTCTGTTGCAGCAGGCTACACCGAAATTTATAAAATATATTTTAAATAAATAAAGTTCATTTCACTTTAAACATTTTAAACACAAAACAGTATTTAGTGTTTATATAACAGTAATTTGGCCAGAGACGAGATTCGAACCTCCGACTTCAGGACAGGCAAGCGTTTGGTGCACTAGCAGACTGTGCCACTTTCCAATTTTAACTTTACATGCCCAAAGGGCTTACAGGCCTGTCCATAGGGTCGTGCACTGGCTATTCAGTCTTGGGTTGGTTGTCTAGCCCTAGTGGGCGTGCTTTTATCTGGGTACCACACTTTTCAGTCATTTAAAGTGTTTTAAATTCATACCACAGCCCTGGTGCTTCGTCCTTGTGCCGCTTTGTTTGCTTTCAGTTAAGCAAAACCCTTGAGTCACTCATTCACACTGTAACAGTGTTATTCGGTGAAACTTTCAACCTCTCTGCCTTTCATGTGTTGTGTCTCATACTCTCCCAAATTAGGTCGACAGGTACCTGTAGTGAAAATAAACGGGGAAACGTGAATATAGTTTCAGCATTCAACCGTGTTTTGTGCACATACATACATTTAAAAACAAAGTTTGGTGTTCAGCTGCTGTAAATAAAAGGCAACAAATTACTGTACATTTCAATGTCATCCTAGGTGAACCCCAAGTGCCTCATCACAGTTGTGCCCAAGGGGTTGCATGGTTTGGTATTTGATGATAAACCTAGATTCAAGGCATCTCAACTCTTGTAGTCTGTTACCTCCCCTTTCTCTCACCGGTATCTGATCCAGGACCGTGAAAGATAACAGACTGTTGTTACTTTGGTGGTGGGTTGCAAAGTGCCTGGCAACCGGGTACTGTTTGTCCAGGTTTTTTATGGCTCTGAGATGTTGCAAAACTCTCTCTTTTGCAGGTTTGATCGTGCTGCCCACGTAAAATTTATTGCATGGGCATCTCAGTGCATAGACAGCGAACTCTGTATGGCATGAGACATGTTTCAGAATCTTATGCGGCGCACAGTGTTCAGACAGTTTCACTTCTTTTGTGTTATGGCTGTATTTACAAGCCTTACATCGGCCACAGACATAGAATCCCTGAACTGGGTTGTTTTTCTTTCTGTTAGCCACTAAGGTCTGGCATACTTTATCCTTAAGTGACATGGGTCTTCTATAGGTTATTTGTGGGAACTCAAGAACACTAGACTTGATGTCCTTGTCAGTTTGCAAGGCGTTCCAAAATTTGGTAATTGCGCCTCTTACTCCTTTATATTGTGAGTTATAATTAGTGATAAATCTGACTGTTTCCTGGTTCACTGCCTTGCTTTCTGTGTCTGTCTGTAAATGATCTTTGCTATACACTTTTTTTTACTGCTGCTGAAATGCATTTTTTGCTGTATCCTCTAGCCTTAAATCTTTTGCACATGACTATTTTTTCTTTCTCAAAATCTTCCTGTTTAGTGCAGTTTCTCTTAGCTCTGAGTAGTTCTCCCAAAGGGATAGAGTTGATCAGGTTCGGGGGGTGACAGCTCTGAGCATGCAGTAGGCTATTGCCCGCCGTTTCTTTTCTGTAAAGGGCTGTCGTAAGGTGGTTTTCATCTATTCGACTTTCAGATCTAGAAAGTCAATTGTGCTTTTGTCAATGTGGCTTGTAAAGGTTAAGTTACAGTCATTGACATTGAGGGTTTGAACAAATTTTTCCGCATCTCCTTCACTACCCTCCCAGATAATAAAAATGTCATCTATGTACCGGAGCCAGGTACGTACTCCGGTCTGGTATTGGGGTAGGTGTCTGACTACCTGTTCCTCCCACCAGCCTAAATACAATCCGGCAAAGCTGGGGGCAAAGCAAGTACCCATTGAAGTACCAAGTAGTTGGTGATATACATTGCCATTAAAAAGAAAATAGTTCTGGGTAAGGCACGTGTGAATCATATCCAGAAGCATTTCCGTATGGAAAAGATAGGAGACTGATCTACTGCTAAGAAAATGCCTACATGCCCTAATTCCTTGTTCATGTGGAATGTTAGTGTACAGGCTGTTCACATCAAGAGTCATGAGTAAACATTTGTCATTAGTTTCAATATTCACAATTTTTTGCAGAAAATCTCCTGAGTCTTTCAGGTAAGCTGGGAGATTTTGAACTAACGGCTGCAAGAAAAAATCTACATACCTGCATGTATTCCCCAGGCAGCTATTTCTAGAAGAAACAATGGGCCTGCCGGGGGGATTTGTAGGGTTCTTGTGCAGTTTAGGCAGCAGATAAAGTGCCGGTAATTTTGGGAATTTACATTTTAAGAAATTAAATTCATCAGACTCAATAAGTCCCTTATTTTTCCATTCGAGTTGTTCTTGATATTTGCTATTTTCACAATCAACTATTTTTCTAGTACTCTTTTCATATTTTTCAACATCATTTAACTGTTTCATTCCTTCATCAATGTACATTTCATGTGATAAGATCACAATATTACCACCCTTGTCGGATTTTTTAATTACAATGTTAGTGTCATTACTTTAGTTGTCAATTGCTAGTCTTTGTGCTTTGTTGAGGTTACTTCTACCCCGTTCATTTTTCTTGGCCATTCTTTTAAACTCATCCACCACACCTTTTCAAAAACGTCAATGGCATCGTTGGTGATCATCGGTAAAAAAATAGATTTAGGTTTAAACCCACTGTTACTATTAAGATCCAATCTGATGTTTTCATTAATCAAGTTAAGGGTTGGATTTTCAATGACTTCCGGGTCACCCCCCAGGTCATGCAAAACTTGTAACATATCTGCATCGCCTATCTCTAGTGTACTTGGGCATGGTGTACTTTTGCCAGACTCATGGTTCATTCTGGTGGCAAACCATTTTTTTAATCTCAATTTTCTGGTAAATTGAAAGAGATCTATTCTACTTTGAGTATAGTTAAAAGAAGCTGAAGGACAAAAGGATAAACCATAGGACAGTACCTCAATTTCATCTTCATTAAGGATCCTGTTGGAGAGGTTAACCACAAGTTTTCGTATCATTCATTTTTTTTTTCTCTGGCCCCTTGTTCTTGTTCCCACTGGGCTTGATGCGGCGGCTGTCATTACGTTCTGCTTGCTTCCTCCTTTGCCTCCTCTTCCTCGTCCTCTGGTTCCTCCTGTATGCGTTTTGTTCTGAGCTTCCAATCTCCCTTTTGCCATCATGGTAAACTCTTTTAAAATCTGATCTTTTGGGCTCATGAAGCCTGTATCTGCATCAGCTGACAGGGTCTCCGTGTCTTCTGCTTCAGCATCTTGTACATTGCTGGCCCCATTCATTCCCTCCGTTACTGGTTTGGTTGGCCTTCTTACGGGGGTTTGGATTGTAGCTTGAGCGCGGAGATGGTCATATTTTTTTGAGAAAGTGCGAAAGATTTAAGGCTAGAGGATACAGCAAAAAATGCATTTCAGCAGCAGTAAAAAAAGTGTATAGCAAAGATCCTTTACAGACAGACACAGAAAGCAAGGCAGTGAACCAGGAAACAGTCAGATTTATCACTAATTATAACTCACAATATAAAGGAGTAAGAGGCGCAATTAACACATTTTGGAACGCCTTGCAAACTGACAAGGACATCAAGTCTAGTGTTCTTGAGTTCCCACAAATAACCTATAGAAGACCCATGTCACTTAAGGATAAAGTATGCCAGACCTTAGTGGCTAACAGAAAGAAAAACAACCCAGTTCAGGGATTCTATGTCTGTGGCCAATGTAAGGCTTGTAAATACAGCCATAACACAAAAGAAGTGAAACTGTCTGAACACTGTGCGCCGCATAAGATTCTGAAACATGTCTCATGCCATACAGAGTTCGCTGTCTATGCACTGAGATGCCCATGCAATAAATTTTACGTGGGCAGCACGATCAAACCTGCAAAAGAGAGAGTTTTGCAACACCTCAGAGCCATAAAAAACCTGGACAAACAGTACCCAGTTGCCAGGCACTTTGCAACCCACCACCAAAGTAACAACAGTCTGTTATCTTTCACGGTCCTGGATCAGATATCGGTGAGAGAAAGGGGAGGCAACAGACTACAAGAGTTGAGACGCCTTGAATCTAGGTTTATCATCAAATACCAAACCATGCAACCCCTTGGGCACAACTGTGATGAGGCACTTGGGGTTCACCTAGGATGACATTGAAATGTACTGTAATTTGTTGCCTTTTATTTACAGCAGCTGAACATCAAACTTTGTTTTTAAATGTATGTATGTGCACAAAACACGGTTGAATGCTGAAACTATATTCACGTTTCCCCGTTTATTTTCACTACAGGTACCTGTCGACCTAATTTGGGAGAGTATGAGACACAACACATGAAAGGCAGAGAGGCTGAAAGTTTCACCGAATAACACTGTTACAGTGCGAATGAGTGACTCAAGGGTTTTGCTTAACTGAAAGCAAACAAAGCGGCACAAGGACGAAGCACCAGGGCTGTGGTATGAATTTAAAACACTTTAAATGACTGAAAAGTGTGGTACCCAGATAAAAGCACGCCCACTAGGGCTAGACAACCAACCCAAGACTGAATAGTCGGTGCACGACCCCATGGACATGCCTGTAAGCCCTTTGGGCATGTAAAGTTAAAATTGGAAAGTGGCACAGTCTGCTAGTGCACCGAACGCTTGCCTGTCCTGGAGTCGGAGGTTTGAATCTCGTCTCTGGCCAAATTACTGTTATATAAACACTAAATACTGTTTTGTGTTTAAAATGTTTAAAATGTTTAAAGTGAAATGAACTTTATTTATTTAATATATTTTATAAATTTCGGTGTAGCCTGCTGCAACAGAAGTATATGCTCATAGCTCCAGATACTTCGTGACTGAGTAGTCTGTTGTTTATGTAACTCACAGGTCACATGATTTACATTTAAATGTACTACCACTTTGCACCAACACTCGTGAACAAGGGAACTTGTTTCCCGAAACGCGTCGAGTGCGTTTGTGAATTAAAACACTTTTGAACTGAACCGTGGCCTGGATATCGTTCTTGTGGGAAAGATTGAAGAACGACTGTCGAGTGGATATAGATATATATATATATATATTATATATATATATATATATATATATATATATATATATTTTTTTTTTAAATCTTTTTATTAACTTTGCTCAGTGACTCATCAAATACACAACAATGTATACATGGCATATGCAAGGATAGCAATACAGTCCGCATGCGAAAACATACAATACAGTGCCATAGAACAACAATGCTTATCAGTCCAGTCCCGCCCCCCTTCTCCGGGCTCTGAATTTGCGCCAGGGACCCCAGACCTTCCTCAATTTCTTCACACAACTCCTGGTCTTGTAGACTGTCTCCTCCGCCCTCTGACACCAGTACAAGTCTCGCTGCCACTGGTCCCATTGTGGAGGCACCTGCGCCCCCCCATGCACTAGCAATATTCCTCTTGGCCACTCCAGCCGCCAGGGCCAACCAAATCTCTGCATACCTTGACCAGTTTGTCGGTCCCTTAATCATAAGCAGAAGTCACCTAGGATCCACCGGGACCGGTAAGCCTACTACTGTTGCCATTGTATGTGCCACCCTGGTCCAGAACGGCACAATGTACGGGCAGTCCCAAAGAATATGGAAAAAGGAGCCCTCCCCGTGACACCCCCTTGCACACAGCAGGGACAGACTCCTACCCCAAGCAAACAGGTGAGTGCGTGGGTAATACACCTGATGCATGATTTTTAGTTGAACCAGGCGGAACCTAATCTGAATCGCCACTTCGCGGGGGCTCTGCAGGGTGTCCTGCCAGTGGTCGTCTGCTAGGTCTCCAATATCTTCCGCCCATCTAGCCCTCAGAGACACCAGTGGATCGGGCATATTATTTATGAGTTTACGGTAAATAGTGGCTGTGGGTTTCTCTAAAATGGGATCTAGCAGGATCCTGTCTTCCATTGGCGAGTACTCTGGGACCGAGGTGTCTGCGCATATGTGCTTGCGCAGGGCATGCACTAGGCGGAGGTAGTGGTAGTGGTAGTGCTAGTGCTGGAAATCATGCATTTTATACTCGTTAATGAGCTAGTCGAAGGATCTAGGGGCACTCCCCTTCCAGACATCCCCAAGGTAGTCTATCCTGATCAGTTTCCAACCCTTAAAACCGGTTAGTCGTTTCACTTCCCTCAGCAGATCACTGGTCCAAAGCGGGGTCCTTTTTTGTACTGTGCCCGCCCACCCCAAGTATTTATTAGCCTCTCTCCAACATTGAAGCACCACCCCAGTATGCGAGGGCAGATCTTTTTGCTGCTTCAACAACAGGGGGTCGCAGTTGCCCTCCAGCATGACATGCCTATCAACCCTACAGGCCAGTTCCGACCTCTCCCCGTAAGTCCAATCGTTGATGACCAGCGACTTAGATGCCCAATAGTACAACTGCACATCCGGGAGGGCCAGTCCCCCGTCGTACACCCCCCTTGTGAGTTAACGTAGTGAAATTCTCGGGTTTTCCCCATCCCATAGCAGTGTTCTCAAGGCCTGAGATACCCGTTTGAACATCCCCCCCCCCCCCCGGGACTGGGTATGGCGTGTTTTGTAGTATATAGAGGAGGCGCGCCAGCATTCTGAAGAGCAAGCGCGCCCCATCAGGGAAAGAGGCAAGGACCTCCAGTGGACAACATCCGATGCCAACCTTGCCAGGTGTGGCTCGAGGTTCTTCGCAAAGAACTCCGACGTGTCCCTAGTGACGTGCACCCCCAGATATTTAAATCCATCCATAACTATCGATGCTGGACACCCCGACGGAATTCTTGGGGGGGGGGGAACCCGACAGTGGGTAAATCAGGGATTTGGCCCAATTGATCGTGTAGCCGAAGTAACTGCCAAAAAGTTCAAAAAGATGTAGCGCCTGCGCCATTGAATGGTATGGTCTGACCAACTTGAGGACGATGTCATCGGCGTATAGGGATATACGCTCCTCCCAATCATTGGACAAGGCCAAGCCCCAAAAAGACCTTTCCCTTTGGATCCAGTGGGCCAAAGGCTCCAGGGCCAAGGCAAAAAAAAGCAGGGATAATGGGCATCCCTGCCTGGTGCCCCGCCGCAGGGGGAACGTCCGAGACATCGCCCCATTGACTCTCACCCTTGCCACTGGTTGTACATACAGCAAACGCACCCAGCTGAAGAAGACAGGCCCAAAGCCCAATCGTCACAGGACCATGAATAAGTATGGCCATTCGATACTGTCGAAGGCCATAGAGGCGTCCAGGGCCGTTTGCGTGTCACCGACGTCCTCCGTCATGTACAAGACTCCATAAAGTCTGTGCAGATTTTGCCTAGTACTCCTGTGGGGCATGAATCCTGACTGATCCACATGAATCAGATGCGGTAGAACCAATAGCAGCTTGGCCTCAACATTAAGGAGCGATATAGGGCGGTAAGACAAGCATCGGTCTGCCGATTTCGTGTATAACCACTATTGTGGCCTCTCCCTGATCTGGCGGGAGTCTCCCCACCTCCCTCGCTTCAAGGAACATTCGTCTGAGGGGTTCAAGCACAACACTGGCTTGCCTCTTGTATATTTCAACTGGGAGCCCATTGGGCCCCTGCGCTTTCCCGGCCTGGAGGGCATTGAGGGCCTCCCTGAGTTCCAGCGCCGTAAGGTCAGCATCTAGACTATCGGTCTGCTCCTGGGACAGCGTAGGCAAAGTGAAGTCCCGCAAGAACTCCTCGCAGTCCGTTTCCGATCTGGTGCATACTGGGGTATAGACCCCTTCATAGTATGACGCAAAGGCCTCTGCTATTTCAGTCCTGTGGATACCAAGAATCCCGACTCGTCCTCACCTCCGTAACCCAGGATCGCTCTCGGTCTCTGTGCTCAAGCCATGCCAGCAACTTCATGCTTTTGTCCTCAGCATCGTATACCCGATGTTGCATGGCTAGGGAATAGTCCAGCGCCTCACACTCTGCCAACACACGAAGATCCCGCTGTTTAAGGGCAAGCTCATGGCTATGCTCCACCGAGGGGGCCCCACCCATCTCCCGTTCGAGCGCTTCAATTTCCCACTCCAACTGCGCCACTTTAAGTGCCTCCTCCTTTTTCTGGGCCCCAATCAGCACCTGAGCCTATCCCCTCAAGACTGTTTTAAAAGCCTCCCACAGGGTTAACTTGGAATCAACCGACCCCTGATTCTCGGCGAAATACAGTTGGGAGCCTTCATGTATCTCATCTGCTATGGTGTCGTCTTTGAGGCGCCAGTAATCAATTCTAGGGAATGCCGCCTTAGTCGTTGCCGCCCCTCTTAGAGTAACCCCCACTGGAGAAATGATCTGAGTTTCCACGGGGCATGATACAGGAGTCTACGAAGTCGCCCAATCGGTCACCCACCGGGTCAAAAGATGAGCTATTCTGGAGAAGGATCCATGCCATGCGGAGTAGAAAGTGTAATGTCTTTGTGAGGGGTGGTGTATGCGCCAAATATCGCTGAGGCCCAGTGCTGCGCCAAAGCCACTCTAGCCCGCTTCCCCCCTGTGCCCCTGCCGCTCTCCAGATCGGTCCAGGTCTGCATCCATGACCGCATTGGTATCTCCCCTCAATATCAGAGTACCCCAAGTAAGGTCCACCAAGTGGGTCCCTATTTTAACATAGGTCTGTGCATGTAACCCAGACGGGATGTAACAGGAGCTAAGCACCAACGTGCGACCCTCCCACCTGACCGGCACAGCCACCACACACCCGAGTCCTCCGCCCATGTGCCCGTGACCACCATCGGGAGAGCCTTGCGTACAAGGATTCCCACCCCCCAAGAGCCATACGTGAGCCCCGAGTGAGCCACCATATTGTAGCCAAACCGATCCATGTGTTGCCCCGTAGGTGAGTCTCTTGTAAGAGCACTACGTTAGGGGCGTGGCGTTTCAAATGCTGCAGGACAAGTGTTCGCTTAATCTTGTTACCCAACCCGTTGACATTCCATGACCAGATCCAGATACACGTTTGATCACCCATTAAAGTACAACAAGTTAAACTGTCCCGGATCCCCCCCGCACATGCCCCCCCCATAGAAAATGTCACGTAAACATAGAAAGTAGAGTCACCATGAGCTACACATAAACATTCCCCCATATTCCTACTCCCCAACTCGCACCCCCCTCCCTGCCTCCCTGCTAAGTGGGTCCCCAACCACCCACCTCTTAAACCTGCAGAGTGCCTGTTGCCCCTTCAACCCCATAACAACAGTAGGAGGGAAACGTAAGCCTGCAATCGCAGAGGAAGACCTACTTGAGTTGGGGAGTGCACACCCTTTTGATGGATCTCGCTGTCTGCGCCCCCCCTCCTGCTCCCCCCCAACGCTGCAGAGGTGAACCAGAGACCCTCAGTTCACAGTCACAAAACCCACAGGAGACCCAGTCCTGCAGTGTCCGAGGAGTCCGCTGCCCCGGGTCCTCACATCCGACCACCACCTACATACAAGGACCTAAGAGGCATACCACCCTCCCCGCATCCTTCACCCACAGTGCCCCAAGTTAACATTACCACTGCAGTCACTTGTGGGATATCTGCTCGAGCTGTTGGGGTTCTTGTGGTTGACCATTAATGCTTTGGGTCCCATGACCAGCACGGCCCAGAGCAGAGCATCTCGAGCCATTCTGGCGGCCCACAGTCCGCCACCCCTCCATCCAGTCGCTCGCCTCGGACGGCAAGTCGAAGAAAAACACCTTGTCGCCATCTAGGATCTTGAGGCGAGCCGGATATAGCATCATGTATTTTATTCCTTGATCCCTGAGGGCCCTCTTGACTCCTTCAAACGATCTCCGCTGGTGCTGCACATTTAGCGTAAAGTCGGGAAAGAAACTAATTGTGGCGTTGTCCAGGTCTCTAGACACCCTTGATGCCTGCGGATTGCATCTCTAACCCTGTAGTTTAGGATGTGGGCGATAATGGTGCGCAGCAGGGCTCCTGGATTGGACCTCCCCCTCAGTGCTCGATGAGCTCTCTCCACAGAGAAGAAATTTTGTAGGTGCTTTGGCTTGAGGTGGTTAAGTATTAAGTCCTCCACGAACCAGTCTGTTGACGGGCCCTCCATGCCCTCCATGCCCTCCGGAACTCCCACGATTTGGACATTATTTTTGCGGGCCCGGCTCTCCTGATCTTCCAGGCAGGCGGCCATGTCTGCCTGGCCTTTAGTGAGTGTGACTACTTGTTCCTCCAACCTCTTTGTCTTAGACTGCAAACTACCAATGCTGCTTTTAGCCTCCGCTACCTTATCTGACATCTTCCCCAAGTCCGCGCACAGTAGGGTGCCTTGCATCTCTTTTATGGCACAGTGCAGATCCATGATGACTAACATGATGCTTTAAGTGATGGGTCTGGCCCACTGGCTGTCGTCTCGCTTTTCTGGCTTCCCCCTGGTTGATCATCTTCCCGTCCCATATTGACGGTGTACTTGTCTATGTAGTTAGTCTGGCCTTGTGTCTGCGTCCTGTTGCGACCCATAGCCCTGTGATCACCACCGCAGTAGATGTAGTCCGCAGCTGCCCGTCCCCCCGGTCTATATCTATGTGCCCCCTTCGATGCCTCTCGCCCCCTGCGATTCGGTGTATGTCCCACTGGGTGTGATATCTCCTTTCCGCTCACACTGACCTGGGCTCACTCACCGTCTGCTCCTCCACAAGGTATGACCTACAGCCGGCGCCGGCTGCGCTTCCAAAGCCTGCGAATTCCACCTGGGACCAGAGACTGGCCAGGCACTAGGGTGCTGGGGGGAAAGCTGCCCCAATCTACAAAGTCCAATCTGTCAGACAGCTGGCCCACAGGCGCAGCTGCGCTTCAAGTTGTGTGGGGACCGGTATCTGTATTACGCCGCCAGTGAGGGCAGAGCCGTGGATCCCAATTACTGCAGGCACTGGGCTCCAGTGCCCAGGAATGCTCTGGCTGCCATCTTGTTGCGGCTGCCACCACCCCACCTTACCGCCAAGGACCCAACGCCGGTCTCTGCACTGTAGTGCGGCCAGTAGCACTTGTGCTGATCTGGAGGCTCTCCAACTTTCTCAACTAGTTCTTCATGACACACATATTGGTGGTCATACCCTTGACCCTTTTTTTACTTCTCTTACATCGGTCAAAGTCCTGCCTCCTAGACCTATGGCTTGGACTGACCACCACCTAATTGAATGTCATCTCTCACTTGAAGATCCTCCTGCAGCTGCCCCTACTCCTATTATTTCTAGGCGCCCATGGAAAAAGTTGAAACTCAATGATTTCCATCTGCTTTTAGCTGAAGCCCCTCTGGCTCCTTTCACGGATGTGGAGTCCGGCTATAATCTATACTGCCGCTGGCTCACTAATGCGTTGGACAAGCTCATTCCTCATGCCTTGACTAAACAACAGCGCAGCCATCCCAGTCCTTGGTATGATGATGCTCTTCGACTTTTAAAAAAATCTTGCAAACAAGCCGAAAGAGCCTGGCGCAAGTCTTATGACCCGGCTAGGAAAGCTCTGTACCTCGCCACCATCAAGACCTATCATAGAGCCATCTGCAGGGCCAGGGCCGCCTACTTCTCACGTGAATTCAGTGCTAGTTCCAACCCTAGCAAACTTATCTTTAAAGCACTGAAAGATCTTACTGCCTGTAGAGCCTCTACCGCTGAGATCTGCTCTGCCTCCCACTGTGAGGATTTGGCCGCTTTTTTTATCAATAAAGTGGAAGGAATTTATCGAGCCTTTCCCAGCTCTACAGGTTCCCGGCAGCGTATCACAGCCACTTCTAAAACTACTCTCTCGCTATCTTATCTTCCGGAGCTTTCTACGGAGGAGTTTGACAAACTCGCGATTAGGGTGAAATCGGGTTCCCCGAAAGATCCCTTGCGGCCCTCACAATTTAGAGAATCCTCCGTCTGCCTTCCTCCGCTCTGTAAACTTATTAATCTATCACTGTCCTCTGGCTCTGTACCAGTTGCCTGGAAACAGGCGCAGGTAATTCCTATCCTGAAAAAACCTGCTTTGGACCCTAAAAAAGCTGAACACTATCGCCCCATCTCTCTCCTCCCGTGGGCTGCTAAGCTGACTGAGGCCCATGTTAATACTATTCTAGCAAAACATCTCCATTCTGCGAATATTTTAGATCCCTCGCAGAATGGGTTCAGGCCCGGCCATAGCACCGAGACGGCGCTCCTGTATATGGCTGAACATCTTCGCATGTTAGAGGATTCAGGTCACACGGCGGCACTTGTGCTCCTCGATCTAAGTGCCGCCTTCGACACTGTCTCCCATGACATTCTACTCCAACGTCTGGTTGAGGCAGGGGTGGATAAGCTGGCCCTTGAATGGTTCAGATCTTTTCTATCTGATCGCTCCTTCAGGGTCATCACTCCCCCCTTTGAATCCAAACCTCATGCGATTGCCCAGGGCGTCCCCCAGGGATCGGCCTTAAGCCCCACTCTTTTTAATCTTTATGTCCAGCCGCTGGCTGATGTCGCCATGCGTGGGAACCTCTCCATCGTGTCCTACGCAGACGACACGCAGCTTGCGGTTGCGATTAGTGGGGCTTCCGATCTCGAGGCAGCCAAGTTCCGTGAGGGACTCGTATCTGTGGCCCACTGGATGAATGATAATTTCCTACAATTGAATGCTAAAAAAACCGAGGTGCTCATTGTGGGGAAACAAATTCATCTGTGGGGTGACAGCTGGTGGCCACGCGAGCTCGGTCCTACCCCTACCCCTGTCACTGAAGTCAAAAACCTCGGGGTATGGTTTGACTCCCAACTGAGCTTTTCCACTCACACTAAAAAGACCGCGGCATCTTGCTTTGGAATCTTGCGTCAGCTTCGGTCCACCTTCAAATACTTTGACGCTCCTACACGTCAACTTATTGTGCAAGCTTTGATTCTGTCTAAATTAGACTATGCCAGCTCTCTTTTTCTTGGAGTCAATCAGGCTGAGCTCTCCCGTCTCCAACGCGTCCAGAACGCTGCCGCCAGGGCTCTGGTTGGTTTGCCTAAATTTTGTTCAGCTAGGAGAACCATTTTTAATCTCCATTGGCTCCCGGTGGCACAGAGAATAAAGTTTAAATCTTTGATTTTGACATTCAAAATCCTTAAGCTTTCCTCTCCTCAGATTCTGCAGCAACTCATTTCTCCTTATGTTCCAGCTCGTTCTCTGCGGTCTTCTGTTCTCCACCTTGCCACTGTTCCCCGTTTCAAGAGATCCAGGATTGGCGGCCGCTCCTTCCGAGTCCTTGCCGCCAAACTGTGGAATTCCTTGCCCGTCCACATCCGTGCCATCGATGAGCTCCTGGCTTTTAGGAAGGCGGTTAAAACTTTTCTTTTCCCCTTAGCCCCTTAGTTCTTGTTGCCGTCGTGTTGTGTTTCCCACCTCCTGTCCGGTTTTGTTCTGCACTAGCGCCAGGACGCCCCTTTGCTGGGGCAGCTGTGCGCTCAATAAATCAGGATAACATAACATAACATAACATAACATATTGCCTCCTCACCTCTGCAAGGCACTCAAATCCGCAACTCTACTAATGTCTCTTTCCGCGGCGAGGACTTCACATGCTTTCTACCAGCCTGGGTGCCGCTGTCGCTCTTGATGCGCTCTCGGTCCACATGCACCCAGGCCCAGCAGGCTTCACCCGCCCGGGCCTTTCCTCTCAGCCGCCCTCAATCTGTCGTACCGAAACCCACCACACGTGCCCTCAGGTGCCACCGAGAGCCACCGCTTTACACACCCAGCGGGCCCGGCGGCGGCAGTCCGGAAATCGCCCCCATAATGCCAACCACCTCTTGGGGCCCGGCCGGTCCCGCAGCCACCACCATCGGCCGCGGGCACACTACGTCCAAAACTGGGAGCCACCGCACAACAGGACATGCTCCTCCCCGGTTCCAATCCTCCGGGGACCTGAAGTGCTTCACAGCAGGACTGTGCTAGGCTGTGACTGGCACCATTTTCTGACCACTAGACTCGGGCCCGGACCTCAGGGTAGCCGCAAGAAAACACTCCAAAGCGGATCGGGCAAGGGTTGGGAAAGCTGGCCACCGCTTCTCTGCAGCGTCAGGAGACAGAAGATTCCCTTCATCTGGACGGATTGTGCCGGATGGTAGGTGTAGTTTATGTCTTCGCTACAGCAGCTCGTCTAGTGTGCAGCCATCTTCTTTGGCTGAGGGCTACGCCCCCATCATCGAATATTTTTTGAATGAATTGTCAGTAAAGTCCGAGATTACTTGGAGCTCTCTGAGTGATCACAACCCCCTTTCGGTATGTTTTCGTTGGGTCTTAACACATAGCACCCTGTTCACTTACCCGTAATTCATGGGAGCTTCTCCTCTCAGGGTCAATACCTAAAATGCTGTGCAGTAGTTCCTGATTTTTTCTTAAGGGATTTATTGAGGAAATGTCAACCAGAGATAGTCTTGTCTAAATGATACTACTACCAATATACTGGGAATTCTCGTATTTTTTGTTGTTGCATTTTTATATAGCGCAAACTCGAACCGAAGGTATTGGAGCGCTTTTCATGAGCACTTGTTATTTACACATTCAGGCATGGGGAGATTAAGTGATTTGCCCAGAATCCCAGGATGTGGAGGCGACCCGAGGCTCGAACCCTGGTTCCCAGCACCAAAGACGGCAGTCTAGCTAATGGACCACATCCTATTGCAAAACAAGGGGCGTCATATCTCACATTCATGGACCTTAGCACCGTTTTTGATGAGGTGAATAGGGAGAAACTTGGGGCCCGATGTAGGTAATCCTCATTTACCGACTCTAAAATACCGAATTTTACCGATTCGGTATTCTAGATTCGGTAAATGAGATGTAGCTAAAAATTCGGTATTTTTTACCGAATCGGTATTTACCAATTCAGTAATTGCCATTGATTCCTATGGGCCTTGAGGCCCATAGGAATCAATGTCAATTACCGAATCGGTAAATACCGATTCAGTAATAATACCGAATTGTCAAGGGGAACTGGGTGTCACTTTGACACCCTGTTGCACCACCGATTTTGGCTTGTGTGCCATGTGACACACATACATGCCCTTAGGGCATGTATGTGTGCCACATGGCACAGGTGTACATGCACAGATGTGCATGTACACAGGAATTCGTTAATTACCATGCAATAGTATTACATGGTAAAGAACGAATCGGTAATGGCCTGTGGCACTGTTTGAAGTGCCACATACATCTGGATTTACCGATTCGGTAAATTTACCGATTCTGTAAATATAAGGCCACCTACATGTCAAATCCCAAATACCGGTCGGCCGTTACCGACCGGTATTTGGCGACCTACATCTGGCCCTTGGTGCCGTTATGTTGGAGATGGGGGCAGAGACTTTCAACTTAGTTTGTTTCTACAAGACCGTCTTTTTAACCTTCCAGCATCTGTGAGATTTAGCGAGGGAGAGGGAGGTAAATGCACGGAGCACTTTAATCTCATTCAGGGTGTTCATCAAGGCTGAAAAAGTCGCAGACAGAAGTCAGTAGGGACATGTCCAAAATAGGTTCTTTCTACCCGAATGACGTAGTTCTGCTCTACTCGGATGACGCAGCTCTTATCTTGTGTACAGCAATGGGGCTAGAGGTTCTGCTTAACCAATTTGCAGCATTTATGGAAAGCCTTGACCTAAGTATGAACTTTTATAAGTCTCATGTAATGGTTACAGGGCCATGGTTTACCAAGACTTATTGTATTAAAGGTAACACTCTTAGTCATATTTCCTATTTTTCTTACCTGACTGTTCAATTCTCTTCTGTCTTGGTCTCCTGTTATATCTGCTAGAGGGTACATGTTTACTAGAATCATTGTTCCCGTGTGTAACTTTGCCCCCAGATTGGGCCGCAAGCATGTTAAATGCTTTGTTGACATATATAGAGTGAAGTGTGTTTCTGTAGCTGCTTATGACAGCAAGCGTTGGAGGCACACCCATGTGTAAATATTTCAAGTATTAGAGAATACGTTTTTAAAGAAGCCCCTCTCCCTTCTACAGAGTGTAGCCTCTTTTATTATTCACGAGGAATTGGGGATTTCCTTTTTAGAAGACACATTGATGTTGCAGCCCTTATTTTTTTTATGGGTTTTGATGTGGGTTCGCCCAGCCAAACAGTTTAATCAATTATTGTTAAAAGACTGTTTGGTGCTCGAAGTATCCATTAGATCAGTTATGTAAAGGATTGTTTTATTAAGCTGGGTCATCCTGATTTCTTTTTTATCAACCTCTCATCAAGGAGGATTACTTATGGATTAAAAAGCGTTTCGAACCTCGGGGGCTAGGCAGGGGGTGATATTGGTAAATGAAAAGTAGTCTGCTAAAGCTTTTTTACCATTACAAACCACTCTTTTAATTGAGCCATATATTTTATTTAACTTGCCTGATCACCATCAGTTTCTGCTAATTCGTTTTAGATTGGATTTAATGCCTCACGTATTAGCAGTTCCCCGGGGTAGTCCATATGGTATTACTACCATCATCCCCTGTAGCTCTGACAGCCATTCGGTCCAGGACACTTTGCACTTTACTATGTTTTGCACTTTCTACAAAAGATTATGAAAACTTATTTTTGTCCTATTGCTTGTTGATAAACCATTTATCAAGTTTTCCCTGCTCTGTTTTATTTAATGCTACTACCAGATGTATTGACCTGTCTTAACTAAATCCACTTTTTATCTTCCGCAGTTTTGTTGTATGATGTGTATGCTCGTGGGCAGTCCCACTGTTGCCTTTTATCTGTATTTTACTTATGTTTTACCTGGTCATTTTCAATGTCCTTGTAGTGTTTTCTTTATGGTTCCATGTGATACTGAAAAAAGATCAATGAATGAATGAACAGAGTAACATGCTCCATCCCTCCGACTGAGTTAATCCCACCCCCCATAAAATAAGTTAATTAAATTAGGCCCTTGGTTTTTATCCCTTTGGCCCAACTTGCTATACCTAAATGGGTAGACTCGATAACCAAGCCGCAAAGGCTAGCATAGTGGAAGAGAGAAGTGTGCCAGATAATCTACCTAGGGTGTGTAAAGATAATATCTATGTTGCCATTAGATACATTAGATGAGATCCTGTATACTATTTGGGTATCCTGCACCACCACGGAGCAAACATTTAACCCAGTGGTACTTTAAGTGGCCCTACTTCACACTGATCACAGAAAGCTATCCAGCACAGTGGCTGAACATGAATCCACACTGGCAGTCATGAGACCATCAATATCAGATTTGAAACAACAAATGGCTGAACTCTGAAAGGAAGTACAGAATCTACATGAGAGAGCTGAAGATCGGAAGAGCGTTCCTGTTTCAATAACATTCCTAGTAGTGGGTGTTGAAAAGTGGATTATTAACTGCGATAAGTTAGTGACTTGCCACTAGTAATAAGGCCACAAACACAATAAAAGGGTCAGTCAAGGTCTTTATAAATTATTCCCTTGCTCAACCCTTGGTAACTGGCAAAGAGAAGGCAGACATAACTTAAGAGAGGTGTGTAAAGCCTTAAAAAACGTCAATGCATACGTAAGACACAACACACATTAAAAATACAACTCTAATTTATAAAACAAATCATATTGTTATGAACAAATAGACACCAAAATGACAAAAATCCAATGTTGAGAATCAGAGATATGAAGTTTTAAAGAATAAACACTTTATACTGCTTAAAAACATATAGCACCACTTTAGGACAGGCATCTTTTCATGTGTGGGTATGATTCTGTCTCATCCCCTTTCAGGGTTAGGAGTGCTTTTGGAAACAACTTCCATAGGAGTGAACTCCAGTGCCTAGAGGGTACCCTGCTCATCCTAAGGGCCCACCCGAAATGTTGCTAGCCACTTATTTATGTCATCCCCCTCTGTGTACTTGGGACCTATTCCTTTGGTGAGCTTGGGAACAAACCCACCACCCCGGGACATCTTATCATCTTCACCTTCACTGCTGCTGCCACCATTTCTTCTCTCTTGTCTTTCCCACTTCTTCTTAGCTAGCTCAAGCTCTTCCCACTCTAGAGCTATGGAAGCTAGTTGAGCCTGAAGCTGTCTCTCTCAAAGGGCAGCTCTGGTTCCTCTGAGTAGAAGCATCGTCTCCTCCCCTAACAGTAAGCCTGAACATAGTGCTGGAAGTGAAAGACATATCCTCATGGAGGATGTTGTTGAAGGAGTCAACTTCCCCCTCTGGTTTCTTCTGGAGCATCCTCCATGTCATAGGTGACCTCGGCTATCTGGGCCAAGGCCCATGCTCTTAGGGACTTTATCAATTCTGCTTTCCTCATTGACCTTGAAGCTTGTAACTTCTAGCCCTACACAACCCCCTAAGGTACTCAACAGTGAGTTTGGGAATGTTAGCCAGAAATCCAAGGGTCTGGAATCTCCTAGATGGTCCTTGGGATGTCTGGACTAGAATCCTAACAATTCACATGGGCAGATCCTCCTTGAATGTCAACTAGACATGCTCCAGGATGGGGACTCTTGGTGAAGATGATGACGGTGGGCTTTGCTAGCCTGTAGCTTGCAGACAGTCCGGTCCTTATACTTTGAGTCAGGCAAAGTCCTTCTGATGCTTAGTCCCTCGGTGTGCAGCAGGTGCAGTCCTGGTGAGTGCATTCCTCTTGGTGGAGGCCAGGGAGTCAGCAAAGCAGTCCTCCTTCTTCCTGTCTCTTCTGCCAGCAGATCTGAGAAGCTATACAACTTTCAAGCTGGGGGGGCACTCCTGACCAATGGGATGCAGGGCGCCACCCAAGTGTATGGCCGTTTTCTCCAAAGTGGACATTTTCCTCTCCCAGAAGGCATCATTCTTTCAAATTCCGTCCATCATTTGTTTGCTGTAACACTTTTCACCCTAAGTGCCCCAGGTATGCCCAGACGTGGGCCCTCGGCTCACTGTGCCACTGGAATCAAGCTATCCTGGGTGAAGAAGGTTGAAACCCCGAAACTGGTCCTAGGATGCTTGTTTCCGGTCCTGGGAAGACCTGGCTTGGCAGTTCGGGCTGGACTGTTCCCATGACGCACAGGTTCAAGAGTAATTTGCATATGGCCAGGTCTAAACTTGGGTGGCATAGTGAGAAAAAGAATGATGAATTTAACCCAGATCTCTTGACTGGGGTGAATGTTTTGATTTGTTCTTCATTCCATCCATCAATTGTGTGTCTTTTGCTTCCTAAAGTGACATTCCCCCCTTGAAGAACAGTTTGGCTACCCCTCACCCCCTTCCTGCCATCTGCTCTGCAGCTTGCATTTCTCTGCTCACAGGAAACCTATTGTGCACTCTGACAGGCCACTTCCCACCTCATCAGGCAGCACTGGCCCAGCCTGGGAGCAGGCTGGCCAATCAGGAGAGATCAACTGGAAAGCTGGACTTTGGCTCTCTGAAACTAAAGTTTAATAACTTTTCCTGTAATAGTTATTATTAATTTGATATCTTGAAGTATTTTTACATGGCTCATAACAATATTTATACTTCAATTAAATATTACAATGTTAGTCTTTGGAGCTATTTACTACAATGGGGGAAAACACAATTGGCAGTTTTTCCCTCACCAGGGCTTCTAAAACATATTTCATTACCTGCCTGCTTATTGCTACAAGGCACCCTATCACTGGGGCACCTATCTGAGACCTTTAGGGGTGACTTCAATCAATCAGGGGTTTATAACACGTGCTACTCACCCGTGAGTAGCACGTGTTATATCCGGGTCTGGTGGCTCAGTGGACTAATGCGTCCATTGCAGGGGCCTGTGTTCGACCTCATGGTCACAGGTTCAAATCCCGGGGGTTCACTCAGCCTTTCATCCAACTGAGGTCGATAAAATGAGTACCATTGAGTTGGGTAACAATAAACATCTGTTATTCAGCGCCAAGATACCCAAGGGTGAACGTGCGCTTTACAAATACACATGTTATGTTATGTTATGTGAGGGTCTGAAGGCGTGGGAGGTGCAGCTCCGGATCAGTCGAAGAGCCAGGTCTTGAGTCTTGCAGTCAGCCAGCAGTCAGTAGCAGCAGCAGCACAGGAGCCGAGTCGAGCACGAAAGCGGCTCTTCTGCTCCTCTGTTTTCCTCTGTTTTATAGCCGGCGGTCTGTTCCTCCTGTTTGCGGTTAGCAGCGAAGACGAGCGCAGAGTTGAGCGGAGTGGGAAAGCGGCTGCTCCTCTGTTCCTCCGCTCCTCTGCTCCTCCGCTCCTCCACCATCACCGCCACCCATCACCTATCTTCGCCACTGCGGGGGGCAGGAACGCCTAGTAAAAAGCGAGAGGGAGAAGGCAGAAGGTAAGAGGCGCGAGGCGTGAGGCGCTGGAATAAAACCGTCCATTCCGCCTTTCTGCTCTTGGGAGATCGGGGGAGACTGGGGGTGAATCGCGAGAGGCCGTGTGTAGGGGTGAAGCCCAGTGTTACCAACAGGGCCAGGGCCATCCTCTGGACACCTACAGTCCACTCAGCTCCACCTAATCCCTACAACAACAAAGAAGGAATGGAGAGCGTGGCTGCAGGGCTGATTAGGTCCAGTATCAGCCCAGGGCGGGATCATCGTCTGCACTAACAATTTTACATCACCCCACGTTGCAAGCCGTCCAGTACTAGGGGCACAAGGTGCCACAAGGCGCTACAAGGAGAGCTGGAGGGAAGGTCTGGAAGGATCTGAACAAGCCGGACAGTATCCTAGGAGGGAAATTCCAGCCAGGGAACTTAGCCACACCAGCCAAATTCAGCCAAAAACCAGTCAATTCTGAATAACAGCCAACCAGACAACTAGACTAAACACCTACACCCACACAAATCAGGAATAAAGAGTCATTACCAGCTGTTACAAGCAGCAATTATTAACACTAAAACCAAGAAAACCAGGAAATTAAATAATCAAATAGTCATGGAAACTTGCGTCAAAGCACATTAGAACAAAAATAAAGCAAAGCAATTAAAAGTAAACAACCCCCAGAGGTGTGCACGCAACTCTACCAGAAACATACAAACAGACAGAGGAGCATCAAAAAGAGATCACAAAATTCACAACCAGCATAACTTAAGCAAGCACGAACCAGCCGGACGTGATCCACAAGACCCATAAGAACAGGGCCAAAGCACGCTATGAGGTCAGGGAACATCAGGAAAGCAATAGCCAGTGCCCTGGCAGAACGGCGCAAGACCAACAAGCACAATCCTATAAATACTACAGATAATTTGCTGACGGAGCAGGAATAGCCCCTACTAGTAGACCCGACACCCGAAGGCACTGGCTTAGGAACCAGCAAAACAGAAAGAAAAAGCTCCCAACCAAAAATGAACACTATCTTCTCATTTCTGAAAGAACCTGGCTCTTTCCTAAGCACCTCAAACAGCAATCTTAAGGGCCTGCCTTCGCCAATGGAGCCTAAGGGGTGCTCTCAAAGCTCCATTATAGTTCAAGTTCAAGTTCAGGAATTTGAATAGCGCACTACTCACCCAGAGAGTCTCAAGGCGCTTGTGGGAGGGGGTGCATTATTTATCGAATAGCCAGGTTTTAAGTTCCTTTCTGAAGGAAATGTGGTTCTTTGTGAGGCGGAGGTGAGTGGGGAGAGAATTCCAGGTCTTGGCCTCCAGGTAGGAGAAGGATCTTCCTCCCATGGTGGATCTGTGGATGCGCGGAACTGCGGCGAGAGCTTGATTGGAGGATCTTAGTTGGCGGGTGGGTGTGTAGAAGGACAGTCGTGTGTTGAGGCATTCGGGTCCTAGTTTGTAGAGGGCCTTGTGTGCGTGGGTGAGGAGACGGAACGTTATTCTCTTGTTGACGGGAAGCCAGTGGAGGTCTTTCAGGTGGCCGGTAATGTGAGCTTGGCGAGGGATGTCCAATATTAGTCTGGCTGATGCATTTTGGATGCGTTGGAGTTTTTTCTGTAATTTGGCTGTGGTTCCGGCGTAGAGGGTGTTTCCATAGTCCAGTCGGCTAGGGACCAGTGAGTGGGTGACAGTCTTTCTTGTTTCAGTGGGGATCCAACGGGAGATTTTTTTGAGCATACGAAGTACGTTGAAGCAAGAGGATGAGACGGCGTTGACTTGTCTGGTCATCGAGAGGGAGGAGTCTAGGATGAAGCCTAGGTTACATGCGTGGTCTGTGGGTATGGGTGCTGTGCCCAGGGCCGATGGCCACCATGAGTCGTCCCAGGCAGAGGGGGATGACCCTAGGATGAGGACTTCCGTTTTGTCTGAGTTAAGTTTTAGGTGGCTGTTTTTCATCCATTCGGCTACTTCTTTCATGCCTTCATGAAGATTGGTTTTGGCGGTGTTGGGGTCTTTGGTGAGGTAAAGGATCAGCTGGGTATCGTCAGCGTAGGAGATGATGTTGAGGTTGTGTTTTCGCGCGATGAATGCGAGGGGACTCATGTAAACGTTGAAGAGGGTGGGACTGAGTGATGATCCTTGTGGTACTCCGCAGATGACTTCGGTGGCCTCTGATTTGAATGGGGGGAGTCGGACTCTCTGGGTTCTCCCGGTGAGGAATGAGATGATCCAGTCCAAGGCTTTTCCTTGTATTCCGACGTTGCTGAGGCGTTGTATGAGGGTGCTATGACAGACTGTGTCGAAGGCGGCGGAGAGGTCGAGTAGGATGAGGGCAACTGTTTCTCCGTTGTCCTGTAGCGATCGGATGTCGTCTATCGCTGCAATGAGGGCGGTTTCGGTGCTGTGTTTGGCTCGTAAGCCGGACTGTGAGGGGTAGAGAGAGTTGTTGTATTCAAGGAAGGCGGCGAGCTGGCTATTGACGACTTTCTCAATGACTTTGGCAGGGAATGGGAGGAGGGAAATGGGGCGGTAGTTCTTAAGTTTAGAGGGGTCTGCTGTGGGTTTCTTCAGGAGAGCGTTGAGTTCGGCGTGTTTCCAGCTTTCTGGGAAGGTAGCGGAATTGAAGGAGCAGTTGATGACATCACGGAGATGGGGTGCAATTATAGGAGGCGAAGAAAACAAAAAAAGTGGAAAAAGTTGGAATTTGCACACCCCCAAGGAAAGTAGTGCACAAACTGAAAGGCCCGACAATGGCGACAGCAGGGCGGATAATGACATGAATACATGTACTAGCAACGAAATGGGATACCCACTTGAGCCAAAGATTGTAATACAGACAAATGTGCAGGCATTTACCACAGTAACAGTGGCCGAGATTAGTAGCTACACCAATAGTAAGACAGACCTATTCTGGACCGCCGAGCCAAAAACTCCAAGTCCGTCAGTTACAGAGTCTCCAAAGGTGCTGGATCAAACAAAATCCAACCCAAGAGGCAACACCAGCGCCGTGGAAGTGGCTCCTGCCACAGACCAGGACCAGGAAATAGACCTGGGGATTCAGCCAGACCAAACTGGAATATCTGACCTAATCCAGGCACATGTACAACCAGATGCCTCCAACATAGAAGATAACTCCCAGCTAACAACAGAGGAGTGGGAGAGGCTAGTAGTTTCATACTCACCAGCTATCAGTCAGGCCGACGACATTACAGCAGACAGCAAACGAGATTCTGACACGATCCCACCAACAGAAGAACATCCAAAAAGTGCCGAAGTATTGTGGTCGTCCTTGATAAACACGCTTCAAATAGTACCACTCAGAAAAAATGGACATCCAGCTATCCCTCTTAAATTTCTTGGCCATACACGTAGCAAAAATTGACAACAAACTGGCAGACATGAATGGCATGATTAAGAGGGTACAAGCGGAAACAAAAATAGAGCAGCCGACTTGCGCCTGCTACTCAATCGTGGACAAACTTACAACAATCCCACACCTTCTAGGAGGCATCCTGTCGGACCTAAAAAAGACAACGGGAAATGCAAGCAAAATCAACCCAGAATTTGGGAAAGAGGCACCCAAACAACATCTCAGTCAGTTAAGAGAACAGCCAGACATTGCAAATCCGCAGAACACACCAACTACGTCCAACAGCCGAAGAGGTGAGTCCGAGTCAAACAGCCCATCCGGCCCGGAAGTTAGCAAACCAATTTACGAACCCTATGCAGTAGTCACAGGGAAACCCTCAAGGCAGTTTGCGACAATCAAAGGAGAGAAGCCCCGGTGCAAGCGACCATACAGCCAGGTCATACGCAGGGGCAAGCATCAGACACTTCTATCCTCCAAAGTCCCCATAACGAAAACACTCTGAATGTAAGTAAGGAAGAACTTAGGACAGAAAACAAAAGAGCGCAAAAACAAAAAAGAAAAGGAAGAAAAAGATCTGCTAATATAAAAACATTCTTCACAAGGACAATTACGACCACAGAAGAAGAAGTAGCTGAAACAGAAAGCCCATCCACAACCATAACACCATCTCTGGTCAAGGAGACGGTAAAGACGGCACAAAGGGAGAATCCCACCCACTTAACTACAAGGTGGGGGACTGTCGGAAGATGGAAGCAAGGGTCCTCCCCCGAAACAGGGTCCCACAACCGCCTACAACATGGTAAACCGAGAAGGGCAGGGGGAAGAGCCAATACCTGGCAAGAGACACGACTGCACACAGACTGAAATAATCACAGAAGATCGCAAAAGACGGGTGGCAGGGCAAGCGGAAACCGATAGAGGCATAATTCTGTTTATTCCTGAATATAAGTCAAGAGGCAGAGGGTACACCCTCAATTGAGGGAATATCTTATGCCTACTATCAACCTTCAGCAGTCTGACCGGCATCAGCACTAAAGATTTAGAAGCAGTGGAATTTACCCTTTGTAACCATCTGTCAGATCATGAGGTTACAAAAACAACATGGACAAGGAACGAAACAGCAACGAGAATAATGGAATCAGAATCACACTTTCTAACCTGGGGGATACGCCTAAAAAGATTGGAAAAAATAGGGTACCCGGAACCACTATGCCAGGCATACAATGAGCGACAAGGCCAAAACTCATTAAATAAACAAACTCCAGCAAAAACTGAAAGTGTTTTAAAGGGGGCCAGAATCCTATCAGTCTCAAAGATGAACAGGACCAACAGGCAAGCGCAAGGCTCACTTGGACAAGATGACTGGTATTGGATATCAAGGACAATCAACATAAGGGCCCCAAAGTCTTGACAAAATACTCAACTGAACTCCACAATACAACAACAACTAAGAATATGCTCCTGGAATATAAATGGACTAGGGAACAAAAAAGATGACTCAGCTTTTTCTCTACCTCCAAAAATTCGATATCATTGCCCACCAGGAGACCTGGCTAGACCAACCACATCAAATCCAGGGCTTTAATTCATATCATCTCCCAGCGACAAGAAACGCCAAATACGGTCACCTAAAAGGTGGCCTAACAATATAAACCGCCATAAAGAGCATCAATGAACCTAAAAATATTAACGTGAAACAGTCAGGCAATAATAGCATACTTACAATAGATCTGGAAGTTAGGGGAAAAGACCAAAATCAAAAGTTAATATTGATGAATGTATACTTACATCCCCGGGAGAAAAAAGCTGGAATGAACCTCCTGACGGAAGAAGTGTCAAAAACACTGGCAGAGGTGGCAACACCCAACCTTATAGTCACAGGGGATTTTAATATGTTCCTTGGAGGGCCCCAAATGAGGGATACACTCCTGGAAGACCAGTTCCGGGCGTGGGACATTCCACTACAGGCGACAAGTAAATGGGACAAACAAAATTGGCTGGCAAGGGACAGTGTAAAGGACCTAGAACATCTCAATCTGGCAGCTCTAAATGGCTGCTTCACAAATGACAGCCCCCTGTCTGCCACTTTCCATAACCTGACTGTCAGCTCTACATTAGGCTTCATATTTTCATTTTTTCAACTTTTTGGGAAAGTCAAGGACTTCCAAATAGGCACCTTGGGCCCGATTCACAGAATGGACTTAAGACTAAGTCCTAAACTTACTACTATTTGATATTCACAGAATGCACTTACTACTTTCGGGATTCACAAAGTGAACTTACTACTTTCGGGATTCACAGAATGAACTTACTACTTTCGGTATTCACAGAATAGATTTAAGACTACTAACTTTACATCCGCACTCGGGCCAGAAATTCCGGCCCGGAGGCGAAGCTTCCGGCTCGGAGGCAGAGCTTCCAGCTCGGAGGTGGGTATTTAGCCATGGCTGAAATCTCCACCTATGGGCCGGAAACTCCGCCTCCAAGCCGCAAGCTCCGTCTCTGGCCTGGAAGCTCCGTCTCTGGGCCGTAAGCTCCGCCCCTAAGCCAGAAACTCCGCCTCCGGGCCGGAATTTCCAAACCGAGTGCGGACTTAAAGTTAGTAGTCTTAAATCTATTCTGTGCATACCGAAAGTAGTAAGTTCATTCTGTGAATCCCGAAAGTAGTAAGTTCACTCTGTGAATCCCAAAAGTAGTAAGTACATTCTGTGAATACCAAATAGTAGTAAGTTTAGGATTTAGTCTTAAGTTCATTCTGTGAATAGGGCCCAATGTCAGACAGCGACCATCAGCCGCAAAAATTTACCCTAAACTACCAGGGGGCTGTGCTATCCACACCAGCAACAAATTTAGGATGCTCGCTTTCGATGGCACAAAAAAGAATAAAATGTAACACGAACAACTTGGAAGCCTTCATAAATGATGCAAAAAGCCGGTGGGAAAAAAGCATTGCAAACCAGACTGACCATCTATGGGCCTGGGAGCAATTTACGAGCAGTCTCGGACAGGCACACACAAGGAAAGCTAAGATCCACACAAGGCCGGATGCCCGAAGCCGCCAAAGACAAACAAAGCGTTCGGAAGCAATGGGCAGCTTCGATAAGGCCATAAACCAAAATATCAATATAAAGCTCCTTAAAAGAAACATTAACAAACTACTGCGGAAACTACATCGAGACGGACCGGACATCGCGGCTCAAAAGGAACTGCAAAAACTAAAACAGAGCAAAAAGAGAATATTTTGGCATATAAAAAGGGAAGCAGAGGAAGAGCTATGGGCTAAGCTTCTTCATGATGCAAAAGGAGACCACACAAGCAGAAGATTCTGGAAATCAGTCAACACACTCCAGAATTTTAGAAGCCCCAGCATTGATTCTTACTTAACCGAGGAAGCCTGGACCAATTACCTCCAGCCCCATTTCAATACAGCGCCAAAGACTGCCATATCTAGGCGACCAGAAAATGACAGAAAAATTCATGCTTGCACTCCATAACTGGCCATTACTTCATTGGCGCTCACCGAAAAACAAATCATAGCTAGGATTGCGAAAGGGAAGCCGGAGGGGGCTCCAGGTCCCAACGGGATCCCTCCCATTTTGTACAAACAAAACCCGGAATACTGGGCAGCGGCCTTATTGCCACTTTTTAAACAGATTTCAGACACCGCAACAATTCCAGCATCATGGAAAGGCTCTTGAATAGCGCCAATCCACAAGAAAGGCAATGTAAAGGTCCCTAAAAACTACAGACTCGTAGCCTTAATTGATGAAGAGGCCAAATATTATGCTGGTCTTCTTCTAGAGGAGCTCTCGGAATGGTCGAATGAAAATGCTGTAATCCCCATCACCCAGACAGGTTTCCGTAAACAAATGGGAACAACATCAAACATTCTGGCTCTATCACTCCTTATTGACGCCATAAAGACAGCCAATCTGCCCCTGTACGTATGTTTTATCGATTTTACCTCAGCGTTCAACAACATCAGTAGAAATTTACTATGGTCGATGCTGGAAGAAAGGAAAATTCCACCCGGGTTGCTAACACAGCTGATTTCACTACACACGGATACATGGGTCCAAGTCAAGTTGGGACCAGGAGACCACCTGTCAAGGAAAATAAGGACATCAAAGGGCCTTAAACAAGGGTGTGTGTTAGAGCCGACATTATTTAACATCTTTATGTCTGATCTTGCACAGCAGCTGGATGAAAGTAATTCTCACTCCCCAAGCATAGGTGGTCTCACCCTCTCTAATCTAATGTATGCTGACGACATTGTACTAATCAGTAATACACCGATAGGGCTACAGCATCTAATCAGCACAACTTTCAATTATTCGACAGTGAATAGCCTAAGCATCAATTTCTCAAAAACAAAAATAATGAGGATAAATGCTAAGACATCATCAGCAAGGTTCTGCTGGCACATGGGAGGGCTCACACTGGAAACAGTGGAGAAATATAAGTACCTGGGTGTAATTGTGGACAGAAAGGGCTCATTTCAACAACAAAAGGAAGCAATAAAACTGAGGGGAACCAGCATAGCGATTGCACTAAGGAGCCTCAAAATGAAAGCAGTCGGTCACAGCTTTCCCCCCTGCTTCAAGTGACTCAATTAAAATTAACACCTGCCATAACTTATGGGAGCGAATGCCTCCGAGGGAGGGACACTCAGCTACTGAACAGCACAATAGCGAGGGCAATAAGAATGATTTTCAGCCTGCCCAATTACACCTCGCAGGCACAAATAAGGCTGGAATTTGGCCTGAGAAATCAAATGCTGGAGCGAATGGGTGCATATGCCAAAACATGGCACAAAATCCAGGGAGGAGAAGACGCAAGTCTGAATAATTACCTATGGAAAGAGATAGAAAGTTAGAGCAACGGCGAAGCCGCAAAATATTTAAAGTACTCAATAAACTCCTTGTGCCTACAAGAAGCCTGGAAGTGCAGCGGGTCCCATAACACCTTCAAACAGCTGGTTAACAAATCAGTAAGATCAATCTTGTTAATAGAGGACAAAGCAAGTCTAGCCAACCGGGCTCATGGTTGGATAGTTATCCGAAGCTACAGAAGCAGCTTCTGCCAAAGCTATTTAAGAGTTGCGTTCACCAGGCACACAAAGGAGAAGTTCTTACTCTTACGGCTGGGCTTACTTCCATCACAAAATCATCTCACCCCATGGAAAAGGCCCCAAGCTACAATGAACTGCCGAATATGTGGGAACGCAAAAGAAGACATCCTGCACTTAATATGCACCTGCATAGGTCTGGACAAAGAGCTCAGATATCATCTAAAACCGTTCCTTAATAACCTAGGAATAAGAACATGCCGGCAAGCGGTCAAGGCTTGTTTCGACGGAAAAAACATTCAACTAGCAAGCCACCTTGTCAAATTCTTGGAGAAAGCAGAAAAGAAACAAGAATGACAGAAGGCAGGCTATGGACGAAGCAAATCCAAAGGGGCAAAGAACATCAAACTAACCTCTTAGTATGGGCAAGGTACAGCAACCTGAACGCAAGCCAGCATACAACAAAATAGTAGAAGCTGATCGCCACAAGCTAATCAACTCCCTCGAATAACAACTTTTTATGTACCAAGCCTATATTACAGCGCGGCTTAAACCCAGGAGCAAGACTTTTTTATACAGCCACCTTAGGCTAAATAAGGGACTTACTCTATTTTTTTTAATCCATGCCCAGTGTGAAAGAAGTGTAAATCTCTGTAGAAAGTTCTATATGTCACATGAAGCTATTATCATTTTATATCTTTTTTAACAATTGTATTTAAATAATGTACTATGTGCTACTCTTTGCAACGGTTTGAATTAACTGAGCCATAAAGATTTACTTACTTCCTTACTTGAGGCTCTTCCTAAAGGTGTGCAGAGTGGGGGAGCATCTGATGTTGACTGGGAGCTCATTACAGGTCTTTACTGCAACTTAAGAGAAGGCTCTTCCGCCTACTCAGGTTCTGCTGATGCACGGGGTCTCTGCTAAGGCGAGGTCGGCGGAGCAGAGGTTCCTTTTGGGTTCGTGGAAGGAGACTCTTTCGTTGAGGTATTTGGGTCTGACTTATTTGTAAAAGTAGGTCGTTTAAGACTTTAGTAGTACCTTTAAATCCAAAGTCGAATTTGCATATAATTAAATTTTTAAGACAATCTCATAAAATTAAATTTTTAAGACAATCTTCAAGGCAGGCAACAAAGCAGCACACACACTAGTGTAGGAAATCTACTGGGCCTCTAAACCTCCATTCCCTATTTTATACTGGTGACTTATAGGTGGGTTGAATTCCCCCAGCCCTACTATATACTAGGGCCTTCTGTTGCCTGTCAATACCAATTGTAATTAGACCTAATTATTTATGTACTTTTAGCATAGAGAACTGGCCCTGGGTATAGGTAGCAGAGCCCATGACAGAGTCAAAAAAACAGCATGTAGTGGTCAAATGGGGGGGAAAGTGGGGGTTACTGCAAACAGCTCCTCATTTCTCACAGTGGACGTAATGAAAAAAGTGAAAACCCTTTTTGCTGAAGTCTTTGAGTGTTGGCCAGTTTAAAAATTTGCTCTCAGGCACTCACTCTAAGGTCTTTTTGGTGAACAAGTGCATTCAGTTCCAATGCAGCCCCTTTCTTTTGGCACTCTACAGTGACCTACAGTGGTGTGATTATTACATTACTGCTATAGAGATTACATTCTCAGATAGATCACAAACATGCCCATAGCAACTGGAAGCCATAAAATCCAAATTCACTGCACAACACTGGTGCAAAGGAAATGGCAGTGTTATCTAGAGGACAAGCAAACATTTTCAGCCTTGGCTATATTCTCATTGGACTGATCTATCAATCCAAGCTCACAGTGATAACAGAGGTTGTATCACTTATCTTAACAACCGCAGAGCAGCCAGATGAAAAAAAACTCGATGCAACCTAGACGATAGAGAACTGGACCATATACCATTGCGATATTTGAGCGGAACTGGATTTAAGTTCACTTTTCATAGGTTCATACTAGTTGTGACTGTTGGGGTGTTTAAAGCACACTATGCAGTGTCTGCGGTTGTTGGGACCATTACTGATTTCCCCAAATGCTATCATGCTCATTACAACAGTGCATTTCTTACAATGATAAAAAAAGAAACCATATAGGACAGACATGCATCATACCCTCAGATCTTCTTTTGGTGTCCCTGGAACTTAATAGCCCCTCCCTAGTGGACACCCACCGTTTTGGGAGCTTCCACACTACCACCATGAGTGAGACTTTCACTTTTCTTTTGTGAAATATTAAGGGGATGGGCTCACCCATGAAGCCGTCCTGTATACACTCATTACTTAGGCCTACCTAACACCGCATGAATTGCACATACTAGAGAAGAGATGGCGCAGTCAGAAAAAGGAAATTGTTTACTCTGCATTTTTCCAGGGCACACTTGTTTCGGTGGCACCATGGGGTTCCATACTTGATAACTCACTTGATCATAGATGAGGGAGGGCCTTTTACAATTATCAAACGGTACATCCCTCACAGTCTCAAGAATCTATGCACCTAACACTGGAAAAAAAATATTCTAGACACTGACAGCTCTCTTAACCAGGGCACTAGGCTCTTCTAGTATACGAAGTGGTGATTACAATTTGGCAATTTGTTCTCTGACTGTGACAAGGGCCTCTCCCTCCCACCGCTCTGCACTACCTCCTCTAGAACCATGACTCAAAGGTTGCAGCAGTGGGCAGGACAGTAGGGTTTACATGATCTATGGAGAGACATCTACCCAAACAAACAGGCAAATTCTCACTAAACTCCTCTGCATGGGATACACATGTGTTTTGACATATTTATGAGAACATTAGATGTAGCACATCATTTCCATACTGCATAATATCTATGCTGTACTGATACAGATAATCCTCCACTATTGATAGTACTCCAATATAGGGGGAACATGGCTGTGGTTCCAACCGGGGGGTTACAGCCAGAAGCACTGGTGGCCCCCCTTTAGGGCATAAATCTAAATTTTCAATCAATCAATCAATCAATCAATACACTAGTAGAGCGCGCTACTCACCCTAAAGGGTCTCAAGGTGCTGGGGTTGTGCCGCTACTGCTCGAAGAGCCAGGTCTTGAGGTGTTTCCTGAATGTGAGGTGGTCCTGGGTCAGACGTAGGTGGGCGGGGAGGGAGTTCCACATCTTGGCCGCCAGGTAGGAGAATGATCTTCCTCCGGCGGTGGTTCTGCGGATCCGTGGGACGGTGGCGAGGGCGAGGCTGGCGGAGGGGACTTTGTGTGTTGGAGTGTAGAACGTGAGGCGGTTGTTGAGGTATTTGGGGCCTATGTCGTGGAGCCTTTGTGTGCGTGGGGGAGAAGCCTGAACGTGATCCTTTTGCTGACGGGGAGCCAGTGAAGGTCTCTCAGGTGGGCTGATATGTGATTGTGGCGGGGGATGTCGAGAATGAGTCGTGCGGATGCGTTCTTATGCGTTGGAGTCTTTTCTGAAGTTTGATTGAGGTTCCTGCGTATAGGGCGTTCCGTAGTCAAGTCGGCTGGTGACGAGGGCCTGGGTGACCGTCTTTCTAGTTCCGGTAGGGATCCACCGGAAGATCTTACAGAGCATGCCCATGGTGTTGAAGCATGAAGATGAGATGGCGTTGACTTGCATGGTCATCGTGAGAGAGGAGTCCGGATGAATCCCAGGTTGCGTGCGTGGTCAGTGGTGTTGGTGCGTTGCCCAGTTCTGCGGGCCACCAGGAGTCGTTCCAGGGAGATGGGGATGGTCCGAGGATGAGGACCTCCGTCTTGTCTGAGTTCAGTTTCAGACGGCTGAGTTTCATCCATTCCGCAACGTTTTTCATTCCTTCCTGGAGGTTGAGTTTGGCGGTGGCTGGGTCTTTGGTGAGGGAGACTATCAGCTGGGTGTCGACGGCGTATGAGATGATGTTGAGGTTGTGTTTGCGTGCGATGGTGGCGAGGGAGCTCATGTAGATGTTGAAGAGGGTTGGGCTGAGCGATGAGCCTTGGGGTACGCTGCAGATGATCTCGGTGGCCGCGGTGCGGACTCGCTGGGTTCTGTCGGAGAGGAAAGAGGTGATCCAGTCCAGGGCTTTGCCTTGGATCCCGGCGTTGTGGAGGCGGGTTATTAGGGTGCAATGGCAGACTATATCAAAGGCGGCTGAGAGGTCTAGGAGGATGAGGGCGGTGGTTCCCCGCTGTCGAGTAGGGTCCTGATGTCGTCAGTGCCTGCAATGAGGGCGGTCTCGGTGCTGTGGTTGGCTCGAAATCCGGACTGGGATGGGTCGAGGGACCCATTGGCTTCGAGGAATGCAGTCAGCTGCTTATTGACGATCTTCTCGATCACTTTCGCCGGGAAGGGAAGAAGAGAGATGGGGTGGAAGTTTTTGAGGTCTTTAAGGTCCACTGTGGGTTTCTTCAGTAGGGCGTTGATCTCTGCGTGCTTCCAGCTCTCTGGGAAGGTGGCGGACGCGAGGGAGTTGTTTATGACGTTCCGTAGGTGGGGAGCGATGATGGTTTTGGCTTTGTTGAAGATGTGATGAGGGCATGGGTCGGAAGGAGAGCCGGAGTGGCTGGTGTTCATATCGTGGGCGGTGTCTTTGGTGCTGATGGGAGTCCAAGCGCTGAGGGTGGTTGTAGGGGGCATTGGTTCGGTGGCTGGGGGCGGAGTCTGGGCACCAAAGCTGTTGTGGATGTCGGCGATCTTGTGGTGGACGAATGTGGCATGGGAGTTGCAGAAGTCTTGCAACGGTGTGATGTTGTTGCAGTTGTGATTGGAGAGCTCTTTTACAATGCTGAAGAGTTCCTTGCTGTTATGTGTGTTGTTGTCCAGCAGTTCTTTGACCAATTTTTTTTTGGGTAGTGTGGATCAGCTGGTGGTGTTTGCGGGTGGCGTTCTTGAGGGCTGTCATATTTTCTGTCGTCTGTTTGCGGCACCAGGTTTTCTCGAGGGATCTGCAGGAGTTCTTTGATTCTTTGAGGTCATCGGTGAACCATGTTGTTTTCCCTTTGCCGGGCTTGCCTGGAGGGTTCTTCAGTGGTGCAAGGGCGTCGGTGCAGTTGACTATCCACTGTGTGAGGTTGCGGGCTGCGTCGTCGGTGTCAGTGGAGGCGATGGGTGGGTTCTGGCTCAGTGATGTGGTTAGCTGGTCTGCAGTGATTTTGCTCCAGCATCTACGGGGGATCTGTTGCGGGCGATGGTGAGATGTGGTCTTCTTAAAAGTGAAGTGGATGCTGCTGTGGGCGGTCCAGTGTAGCCCGGTGGAGTGGCTGAAGGCAACGTGGCTGCTGGCAGAGAAGACGGGGTCGAGCATGTGGCCGGCGTAGTGGGTGGGGGTGTTCACCAATTGCTTGAGTCCGAGATTGTCGAGCAGGGTGGTGCTGTTGTTGTCATTGTTGTTCTCCAGAAGGAAGTTCAGGTCCCCTAGGAGGATGTAGTCTGATGCGTCGAGGGCGTGTGGGCTGATAAAGTCGGCGATGGCTTCACCAAATGGTGTGCATGGGCCAGGGGTGTCTGTAGACAAGGGTTCCTCTGAGGGAGGTCTTGGGGTCGGTGTTGATCTGGAAGTGTAGGTGTTCGGCGGTGGTGAGAGCATCTTCGGAGTTGGTCGTGACGTCAATGGTGTTCCTGTAGATGATGGCAATTCCCCCTCCGGTTTGGTTGACGCGGTCCTTTCGGGTGATCTTGTAGCCGTCCGGCATGGCTATGGCGATGTGGGGGGCTGAGGAGGCGTTCATCCAGGTGTCTGTGAGGAAGGCGATGTCTGGTGCTGTTGTGTCGAGGAGGTTCCAGAGTTCGACGGCGTGCTTGTTGACAGAGCGGGTGTTGAGCAGGATGCACTTGAGTTGGTTGTTGTTGTTGTTGCCTGGTCTGGGTGGTGGGATGTAGGTTCGGACGCAGGTGAATTTGCAGGTTTGACAGGAGAAGGGTCTGTGGGTGCTCTTCGGAGTGGCTTGGTAGCAGGGGGCTGGTCGGCCTGTGTTGCGTGCGTGGTGGGTGGTGGTGTCTAATCTCAGTCGGGTTTCTTGGTTTCGGCGGGGACCAGGGGTTCTGGCACTGGGAGCGGTCCAGGTGTGACGGGCGCAGACGGGCTTGCCTTTGGCGCGCCTTCACTGCGCCAGCGGCGCGGCCTTCATAAGAAGGGCTAAGGGAGGGAGGAGCAGCTGGGAGGTGGGAGCGGGGTGGCGAATGGTGCACCAGGATGGCTGGCCGCAGGGTGGCAGCAGCGGGAAGTGCAAGGGAGGGGAGCGGGTGGGGGGCACGGGCACTAGGTGCAACAGGGAAAAAGAGAGGAGACCAATGCAGTAAAACAAGGAAGGCAGAAAATAAACAGAAAAACAGACTGCTCAGAGGAGAGGGCTTGCGGCAATCACAGGTGGCACATCGGGCAGTGGCGGCACAGGGGGACCGTGTGGCGGCTGAGGGGGCCACCTACCTGGTGACAGGGTCAAAGGTCGCCCTTTGTGGGGACAGCTTCACACCAGAATATTGAATGAGATGCTTTTAAAATTGTAATCAGAGGCCATTGCATTAAAACATTTTATGGCACAAAGTCCTCGCTGACCTTGCTATTATGTGAGATGGAGTCATCCTTGTACACCTTAGAGAATTTGCTTGTGACCAATGCAGGGGATAGACCACAACAGTTAGTGTAAATGATTAATGGCCAGATGTAGGTGGCCAAATAGCGAGCGCTTGCGATCGCTATTTGGCAGCGAGCAATGTAGGTAAGTTGAAACCTACTAGCAAGATAGGGAATTGCAAAATTGCGATTCGTTAAATGCAATGTAAGTAGCACAAAAGAAAGTGCACTTTAGCCTTAAGGAATCACTAATTACCACCAACTTCAAGTTGGTGGTAATTAGCGATTTCCTTTAAAAAAACACTTTTTTCTAAAGTGCAACGTGGCACACATTCATGCCCTTAGGGCATGTATGTTTGCCACATGTGCACACATGCACATTTTAGGGGTGCAACAGTGTGTCCTTTTGGAACCCTGGCACCCTTGAAATTGCTCCCGCTATTTGCGAGTTCCTCTTGGTGAATCTCAAAAAGCGGGAGCAATTCCTAGTCATTCCTTTGGGCCTCTTGGCCCATAGGAATGAATAGGAAGGTATTCCTTAATTTCGAATCGTAATTTGCGATTCACAATTAAGGAATATTAAGGAATCCCAAAAAATATTGCGATTACTACCTACATGGCCTTTTGCAATTCCTTAATAGCGATTCCCTAAAAATCGCTATTTAGGAATCACAAACATGCATTTACCTACATCTGGCCCAAGGATACTTAAATTATAAGGAGTAAATAATGCGCCAGCACAATGAGGGTGACAGAAGCGGTTGACTCCTGCCATGGTTTGTGAGATCAGAGACCCCCCACACACCAATCTGTACTATATATGCACAGCTGAAGGTCATTTATTGTCCACACAGACAGAAATAAACATACTACTCTTAGACCCTATAGGGACCACATTTGCTAACCCCTTCCAGACATATTTTAAGTTACCTGTACTTAGGAGCCGATCATACAAGGTTACTGCAGGAATCCTCTTGAGAGACAATTATTACAGTGTTACCTAAAGCAGGCCAAGACTCTCTCAGCATCACATCATACAGACCACTAGCCCTACTAAATTTGGAATATAAAATATTGGGGAACGTTATCGTGAATAGCCGAGTTTCCTATCTACCTGGAGTGATTCATCTGGTTCAGTGCTGATTCATTCCTAGGACAAACAACCACGTCAATATTCGATGTCTACTGCATATTATGCATTGCTTATGTGACACATATAGTGGCTTCCCTTGAAAAAAGCTTTTGATACACTGCCATGGCCACATCTTTTTGCAGTATTTAATGGCTTGGATCGTTGTCAGATGTCCTGTTAGGCTGGATTCCGGTATTATATACACAGCCACTAGTAAGGGTGCAAGCGGGGAGTGTGTTTTCAGCAAGATGGCAGATATTTCGGGGACCCAGACAAGGTTACCTCTTTTTGCCTATACTGTTCGTATCACTGGCATCCATGGAGAGAACTAAAGGGTGTGTATGGAGTGTACACTGTGATAAGATACGTTCCACAGCTTGGTATGCGGAGGACCCCTTGCCCTTTCTAAGGGACCCGGAGACACCTAATCTCACTATAAGTGAATTTTAGGTTTGTTTCTGGTGTCTGGGTCAACTGGGACATTTACATTATGAAAGTCAGCCAATGTGTATAGGAAATACTGTGAGATGGGCGCTGGAGACCTCCAAGTATCTAGGGGTCCAAAGATATCACAGGGGTGAGGATTTAAAAGTTTAGCAATCCAGACAAATGCACATACAAATACCTTGATCTGTGACATTTTGGGACCAGACTCCCACTGTCCCCTCTGGGCAGGATGGCAGTACTCAAAAATAATATTTTACTCAGATTACTATAATATTTCACAGTGCTTCCAATACTATTGCCTAACCCTTTTTTGAATAAGCTTGAGTCCATTTTGTCACGTTAAATTTGCAAAGAAGACAGCTCTCAAATGACAAAGCCAGGCACCTGCTAGACGCAGGGATGGTAGCTCCTAACCTAGAAATTTAGAATTTGGCCTCTCGGTCAATGTGGCTGGCATGATGGCTAGCACTAGAATCTGACCCTAATACAAAGTGAAAGACAATCCCATGAACTGACCGGCTAATGCTGTGCAAATGTACTGTATTTTCTAAATCTTATTTTCTGAATTACATCACAGCAAAAATAAAATTCCACTGAACATGATGACTGCCCATGCAATCTTTGACAAGTGCAAAAGTAGAGAGTTAATCATTTAAATGAATAGGATTGGTAAATCAACAAGTTATAAGTACATAGTATGGAGCAGATATTTGGTAGCAGTACATGCTGTAAAATATTATGACAGCACACCACTTCCAATTCCCTTTATTAGAAAAGGATTTACAATTGATGCTCTTGATAATTTTGATTTTGAAGACAGCTCTTCTTTGTCTGGAACATCCAGCACACATAGTATTGCCATGGTGCTTTTTCAAGACTGTACCAATGAAGTAGCTGCTAGAAAACAAGCTGTGTCAGCTGCAGACAAACAAACAGCTGCAAACTTATAACCCAACTGCCTTGCCTACGGGTGCAAAAACACTACAAGCCATCAACACTTCCCAGTCTGCCAGAAAGTTTCAAAGTGGCTGAGGACATGGATCTTCTTTGACCTGATGTTGCTGTTCGCAAAGCTGATTTAACTGAATTTATCACATACCTTATTTGATGCAGACTGAAGAATGAAGAAACGCCAGTTCCTCCGTGGGCTGGAATTCATGCTCTGATCTCCCAGAATCCCATCCCATTGTAAAAGGTTGATTTTTTTCCCAGTAATATCATCTCCACTCACAAACTACGCAGCAGTATACACAGCTCTAAACAATTTCCATAAATGTGTGTGCTCACCTTGAAGACCAGCCTATCCTCCCAGTTTTCTGTGGTGAAGGTGTTTTCCGTATTGTAGCTGGCATTTTTATGAGCAATCTAGTAGAATTTGATGATCTTCCCTAATGATGGCTATTTTCCGGTGATCGACCTTTACAACACGGTTGTTACTCCACAGTATGTTTACAGAGCAGTCATTACAACGACTTGCGCTGGATGGCATTATACACTAAGGAATAGTATGATTTACTATTCCAACACCTTCCCTACTATAACTGCGATGTAACGTACTGTGGTGTAACAACCTTGCTGTAACGTCACAGCAATTTCCACATGACAAAGTAGCATTGCGGTGTGCAGGAAGTTATCTCCGTGGATGTGGCATAGATAATGCACTTATTGAGGCTGAAATCTTTGGAAGCAAAACTGTCCAGTCCGTATTGAGCTGAATTCTTTGCTAATTTGTTACAAGGTGTGCTTATCATATCTGAGGCTATAGAAACATTGTGTTGGAATGCTTTCTGGAACAAGAATGACAATTTAGGTGTTGCATATCTTTTCTCAGAAGTGAAAAAGGCACAGGGTGCACTTCATTCAAAAGACATATTCTAGATCTAGGTTATGTTCAATACACTCAGTTCAAAATCAGAAAACCTGAAAAACGAGTTCAGAGCTTGCCAAAGAATGTGAAGAAAAATCAGAACTTTGCAAGTAGTGGGGAAATGTTTTACACTTGATAGCTCTAGTGGAAAACATGGTGCAAGCTAATCAGGAAGGTGATCGGTAGCTGCATGGGAAGACTGTGGAGTCACTGATTACTGTGTTTCGCGAATTGAATTGCATAAATTACATGAGATATGGGTCCTAGTATTTAGAAAGAGTGAAGAAGCTAGGGGTGGATAAACCATCCCTCTACAAAAAAAAATCATCCAAAGACATTTTTGGGTGAACGACCGAGAGGAAAGGTTCAATGCTGTTTCTCTAGATATGAAACTGGAACGACGATCTAGAGACCACAGAAAGGCTCCAAGGGAATTGTTGGTCAGACATGCAAAAGTGAATATATTACTCAATGGCAGCTAGTTTACCATGAAGTAATTTCTATTTGCAATGTTTTTAGAGAGATAACAAATTCAAAATGAATGGACCATCATGAAACTGTTTCCCATCACGAACTTGGGAAAGAGAGGGTAACATTTTAATAAATATGTTGGTAGCCTTCTTCATTTGATGCAGCAGCAAGGACCCCCCCCCCAAATGACCTACTTAGTATTTTAGATGTGTCGCAGCCACAGATCCAGATGGTCCAAAACAAGAGGGGTATATACATAGCTACGTGGAACGTGGCAGGTCTTGCAGCAAAGGTGGATAATGCAGAGTGGTTAGCCATTTGCCTGGACCGGAACATTATATGTCTTCAGGAGACTTGGGCGGTGGACCCAATATTTATAAATGGCTACCACTCATTTCAAACTAATGCAATTCCCTCCTTGGCAGGAATACCTAAAGGGGTTTAATAATCTTAATTTCAAATACCTTGCCAGTTACGATTAGGAGAACTGAAAATTCTTCGCCTTATTTTAAATTTTGGGCTTTTGAAGGAGGACCCCACCAGTGTTTCTTAATTAATTTCTATAAGAATAACTTTGGCACCAATATGGCGACCGTCATAGATACACTAGGCAAAGTACTTGAGAAATGTACAAGGTATTTGTCATTGAGAGATCTCCATATGATGTGGATAGGCGACTTTAATTTTCAACCATGCCCCAAATCATTGGACATGGTTTGCGGTATGGTGGATAATGAGGGAGACCCACTAGTCCACTTTAAATATCATAAATATGAGAACACCCTAAATAGGTATTTAGCTTCAAGGTACCTAGAAGTGTATAATAAAATAGTAGAGGGTGGGCTAGACAAAACATTCTTCCGGAGCGCCTCTAATTCGACCTTAGATTTCATAGTGGCAACCCCTAATTGTCAATCAAACAAGTGTGTTCTGAGCACACCGTATTTTTTCAAAATTAAACATGCATCAACCAGTTATTTTGATCTGTGTGCTGCACCTAATAGAGTATACCCAAATACTCTTAAAATTAAACATGAAAATGTGGCTGGTCAACACAACTGTTAACTCAGACTTAGCTGCGCACAACTGCAATAATTTCTAATGATCTAACACTTTTAATACTTTCTATTAGTGCAATTTATTCATGTTAATACACGATGAATACCATCAAAAACAATGTATTAAAGTTTCTCAAACATACTTTCATCAAAAACCATAATTAGAACAGTACAATACAACTTTTTCAATAAAGAAACAAATAAACTCTTTGTTATATGTTGTTATTCGCCCAATGCATTTCGGGACTACTGAAGGGTCCCTTTGTCAGGGGCAACACTGTAAAATAAAACATAATATACAGGCGCATAAGTTTGTTGTGCGAATTCAAAATGGTAACATTCCTAAATAAACTTTAATTTTAAGAACCTTCACCAAAAATAGGCACCCAAGGTGTGGTTAGTGAGAAGAATAAATAATGTGGTTAGTGAGAAGAATACTTTCTTACATTAGTAGTCCCGAAATGCATTGGGCGAATAACAACATATAACAAAGAGTTTATTTGTTTCTTTATTGAAAAAGTTGTATTGTACTGTTCTAATTATGGTTTTTGATGAAAGTATGTTTGAGAAACTTTAATACATTGTTTTTGATGGTATTCCTCGTGTATTAACATGAATAAATTGCACTAATAGAAAGTATTAAAAGTGTTAGATCATTAGAAATTATTGCAGTTGTGCGCAGCTAAGTCTGAGTTAACAGTTGTGTTGACCAGCCACATTTTCAACCCCTAATTGTCAGGCATACCTTATCATACAGGCACTCTATCGCCAAATTTTCATGACCACGCAGTATTATTCCTTGAGTTTTGTGGCTTCGATACGCTCAATATACAAGTTGAGGGGGTACCGAAACCATTTTAAGATTAAATGGATAGCAGCTGAAATGGGGGAATATAGATAAGACAAATGCCATCAGGGAAGTCATAACTAGTAAGCTTGCCCAGGTCACAAACTGTTTGGAGCAGGCCAACCCTCCAGAAATTCTAATTAACAGTTTTATAGAAATCAGCCAGGGGATAAAAATGAATTCTTTATCGCCGTAGATCAAAGAGAGAGGGACCAGAAATAAGAAGGTTTGACGTAAATTGTACTCTGGCTTTAAATAATCTCCGTGGGGCCTTGAGAATATCACCCAGAAATAATCCCCAAATCAAGGAGTTACGGAAGGTTTATAAGAGAGTCCTAAAGGACGGGAAACTGAGCTAAAAGACGAGGAAGGGGATAACTTGACTAAAGCTGCAACCCTTAAAAATAGAAGGGATTTTTGGAAGACAGGCAATGCCCCATTCCTTAATAAAGAGCAGAAGAAATCTCTAGACAATCATGAGGGTGAAGATGCTTGGGTGTCGCACTTTGAGGAGATATTTGGGGCTGTGCCCACTTCCTGGGACAAATTTAACTTCTTATTAGAGCCCCCTGAAAACTTTTTAACTTTTAATCTGGAGAAAATAGTCCTTGTGTTAGCCAAATGCAGTCGCGCCAAACCTCCAGGGCAGATGGGGCCCCCGATTGATTTATTCCTAGAAAACCAAGAACTATGGTCACCACTGTTAACCATCATATTTAACGCAGTTCCTAAAACTGGCCCTCCTCCATCATGGAGAGCAAGCATCATAGTGCCAATATATAAAAAAGGGGATAAATCACTCCCCCAGAATTATCGTCCTATCTCCATTCTGGATTCCACTGCTAAACTCCTAGGGTGTGTTTTACTCAATAGACTAGAAGATTGGGCAGTGGAAAATAACATCTTGATGCCCTCCCAATATGGATTCCAGAAGGGTAGAGGCACTATTGACCAATGTTTAAATCTAAGCTTGATTATCTCCAAATATATTAGGGCAAAAAAAGGAAACTTATATATGGCCTTTATGGACATTTCGGCAGCTTTTGACTGCATTGTCCATTCTAAAATTGTGGCTGCAATGGGAATAGCCTCCGGTTTGATCATCCTCATAAGTCAAATGTACGGACAGACAACAGCATCAGTCCGTTATGGAAGGGATGGCGAATGCACTCGATCTTTTAGGATACTGAGAGGAGTCCGGCAAGGCTGCGTCCTTGCCCCATTTTTATTTTCACTTTACTCAAGTGGAGTGGAGGGCGTTTTAAAATTAGCTACCCCTGATGTTCCACAGTTCCCGCTGGGCCCTCGTCAATCTTTGCATATGCGGATGACACTTTTTTGATAGCTAGGACAGGGATACACTGCAGCGCCTAATTACTGCTTATGTGGCCTTTATGTCCTCTATAGACCTCAGGGCCAAAGAGTCAAAAACATTCATTTTAGTGGCCGGTCCCCCGCTCCAAAAAATATACTATCGTTCCATATTGGATCCCGTAATCTAGCTATAGTAGAGTCATTCTCGTACCTAGGAGTTTTATTTGACTTTAGACAAAGATGGTCAAATATGGTGGATATTAGGGTCCAAACAATGGAATGCATCATGGCAGCAGTTGCTGGCTTTATTAATATATTAGGCTCAAGACCCCTTACAGCAATAAAAAGATTTATAATGCTAAAGTGATCTCGGCAGCCACCTATGGGGCAGAAGTCTGGGGCATAGTTTTTACTGACTTCTTACAGAGGGCAGAAAACGGGTTTCTAGAGAGGCTAGCCTCACTACCCCCCTACTTTTCAAACCATGTCATTTATTTAGAGCTGGACATGCCTTACGTGTCTGACCTGGTGAAGGTGGCCGGATCATGTTGTGGCATTCGATATGGACCCGGGACACAGTAGATCTTAATCTATTATATTAAACGGTCTCACAATGGACTAAGCTCAAAAGATTCCATGGTTGGAGTACCTTAAAACAACGTTGTACTCACTAGGAGTTCCTGAATTGTTTGCAACCCCTACCTTGTGCTCAAAGTTCCCCAAGAAAAAGTTAAAAGCATTAGCATTTGCAAAATTAGCACATGAACGGAATGACTTTCAGAAGCTAAAATTAACTGTAAGGTCCTATCACTCAATCCCACGAATGATAGATGGTGAATACTTCTCTCTGGACTCAATAAGGAACCTGCAGCATAGGTTTATTTTATTAAGGTTCCATGTACATTTAATCCCCTTAATGCTGGGTTTCCTTCAAAGCAGTATGCTTTTAGAAATTTGTCGAAATGTCCATGTCTCCTCAGTCCAATCTGATCTCCATTTACTCTTTTTCTGTCATTTGTATACGAAACAGAGAGCTAGATATATTAAACCTCTCTTAAAGGCTCATGTTTTTAAACAGTGTTGTGTTGCCCTGTTTTATCCGAAGAAGCTTTAGGAACCTCTAGTTTCTTTTTCTGAAGCATACTTTTTATGGGCCTGTAAGCGTAATGGACACCTACTAGAATTAGAGAGTTACGCTAATTGTGAGCTTTAATCAAACATACACAACACAGGATGATGGGCTTTTTATAATTGCTATGTGCATATTTATTTATTCCCTTTTTATAGATTATAACTGTATGTTTGTGGGTATGAACATATATATTGCACTGAGAAGTATGTCACTGTTTTATTTTCTCGTTTTTATAAGAAGAAATGTGTTTACTTTGTTGATCTATGTTTGAAATGAGATCAAATAAAGTTATTAAACTGATTAAACGGACTATGTAACTACACAAGTTCATTACCAAACAATATGTGGATAACAATATAAAGACACGTCTGCTAGATATCCTGGAACATGGATCGAAACTATACGCAGAACTGAAGCAGGAGAGTTCGGTATTAAAAGAGAAAAAGTTGTTTGACATAATTGCCTAAACTAAATTTCCACACTTTAATTGCCATAGTGTCGTCTAACCATCCACTACAAAACAGGTTACAAAGAAACAAATCTGGCAAGCACATAGAGAGATGGATGTAGTGAAAAAAAGGGGTGAATTTATCAAGAACATTCTGTTGCATGATCTTCTTCCTAAAAACGTATTATTTGATGGTGATGCTGCAACCAAACCAGTGAAGTACAAACTCGTACAAGAGCTTAAAAAAACCTTTTACCTGAAGAATTTCATTGTAAAAATGTGAGGTCGTTTAGACGTTTCTACAGATATCACGGTCAGTGTGCACCTTGCAAGAACTGCATATTATCTTTGACAGTTATCTGGAACTATCTGTCAGGGAATGTGAGGGAATCAGACAAATGTCTACAAGTAGAGCAATGGACCTTGCCTGTATCACAAATTTGACACCAATACCTCTGCAACTTGATAAATTCTGGTCATCAACAGCAAACAAGATAAACTTGGAGTTGTTAACTCGTCAAAACATTGCTGATGCTTCCGTGAACACAGAATTTCCTATTACTGCAAGTGGAATGATTTGTCAATTAGGAGTTGGTGCCTGCCGAGAGATATTCAAAAGGTCCGGACCATATTGTTCAGGAACTTAAGAGCTCATTGGAGGACGTTGACCTTCGTGTTGTGCCACATGTTGAATGGGCTGTTAGAAATTGTTCCAATTGAGTCATTGTACTGATAAATGACACAGATGTTATTATTGTGCTACTTAGATTTGTTGCTATGTTCATAAGTCAAGGATTGTCAGAGTTATGGATGCGTTCAGGCATGGCCGAGAAAAGACACATAATCCTGCTTCATATTCTGTACAAGAAATCTGACCCAAAGATGCTCGGTGTTCTTATCAAGGCACATATTCTTAGGATAATGACACTATGAGCAAAATTGGAGCAAAGATTAGATCTTTAAGTGCTTAACCTGTAAAGTTTCTAAAAGGATTTGCTGAGACAGAAGAAGAATGTGACTTTAAAGACATAGAAAAGTACTTTCTATGTGAGTGGAAACAAATACGTTCAAGCAGTCAGTCCCACTAAGTAACATTCCACTGACGTCCTATTTTGTGTGTGGACACTTCACTTTAAACACTTTATTCGTTTTTTGCAAAGAAAACCATAAAAGTCAACAAACGCACTTAAAAAAAAATATCCATCTGATACATAATAAATCAGTACAGAATAACCATCTCGGGTTCATAATTACAGGGTTATAAAGAAAATAATGTCAAGAACAAGAGAGTTTGAGTTGTGGAAAAGTGGTCGCCTTCGTACCATAAAATATAGGAATATTCATGAAAGTAATATCTGGTGCAGTAAAAACATCCATCACAACCTCATAAAATATAAAATTATGGGCGTAAACCATATTAAAACCAAATTCCTATTATCTCGGACTCAGGTAATAGGCCCTAAGGGTTAATCACAGCAGGACATAAGCCCAATGGCAGCCTTCAAAAAGCTAAAACATGCAGAACTGAGTATCTAGAAAGCAGTTGTAAAAAGATAAAAGCAGGTCTAACCTGACTAAAACTTTTTTTTTAAAGAAAGGAATGATAAAGAACTGTCTTGGAACCACATAAAAACTACAGAACATTAAAAAGTGCATAATATCCGGTGGAGACTTTCCATCACAGCCATAGAGTGTGAGGCACTGCCCTCTATCAACTCTGGGAGGATGGGCCAGGAGAAAATGAAAAAGATCCAATCAGAATCTAGTTAATAAAAAAAGTCATGATTACTTTTAAACCATATGAGATACAGTTCAATTGATGGCCAATTTTCAGTAAGACGTACCTATGTGCACTAGACTTCCTCAGTTTGATTACTTCTCTGGCACACATACGCTTCTTAAAAAGTTCTCCTTCATCCAAGTCATATCCCTATGACCAATTTCCTCCGGGCTCTAAAAAAGGTCTGCCCTGTAGAAGCATTCTCTGACGTACTCAAGCCAGCAGATACGATTCACATGATCAAGGGAGAAACAATCCCTTAAAATGTCCTTACTAAGGGCGTTTTCCTTCTTGTTCGAGATTTCATCCATAGTATTAGGGGGCGAAAAGCCAACACATTTGAGAGGAAAACCATTCCTAGTTCTTCGTGCACTACAAACGATGGGATACTCTGTATGCATGGACACATTAAAAAAGCGGAGTGGAGAAGTGTGGCTCACGGTGTAGAGCAGGCAGACCCGGAAGCTGAGGTCAGACCCGGGACCAGGGTTCAATTCCCGACGCGGCGGGGTCTTGAGCTCAAATGTCCACGGACTCGATAATTCTCGCTTCGGTGCCTGTTCTAATCATGGGTTCTCACTCTGCAACTCTGGGCATTAAGCTTGCTTAATCTCCACAACGGCCCCCGTGCGGCGGGATGCCTGGCTTTCACCCTGGGGATGCCCTGTAGGGGCTATCTCACAGGGAAAAAAGCCAGGACGGGTTCCCAAGGCAAGTGCCGGGAAACCTCCGGGTAGCTGTGCGCTCAATAAATGCAATAATCAGAATCTAGTTAATAAAAAAAGTCATGATTACTTTTAAACCATATGAGATACAGTTCAATTGATGGCCAATTTTCAGTAAGACGTACCTATGTGCACTAGACTTCCTCAGTTTGATTACTTCTCTGGCACACATACGCTTCTTAAAAAGTTCTCCTTCATCCAAGTCATATCCCTATGACCAATTTCCTCCGGGCTCTAAAAAAGGTCTGCCCTGTAGAAGCATTCTCTGACGTACTCAAGCCAGCAGATACGATTCACATGATCAAGGGAGAAACAATCCCTTAAAATGTCCTTACTAAGGGCGTTTTCCTTCTTGTTCGAGATTTCATCCATAGTATTAGGGGGCGAAAAGCCAACACATCTGAGAGGAAAACCATTCCTAGTTCTTCGTGCACTACAAACGATGGGATACTCTGTATGCATGGACACATTAAAAAAGCAGAGTGGAGAAGTGTGGCTCACGGTGTAGAGCAGGCAGACCCGGAAGCTGAGGTCAGACCCGGGACCAGGGTTCAATTCCCGACGCAGCAGGGTCTTGAGCTCAAATGTCCACGGACTCGATAATTCTCGCTTCGGTGCCTGTTCTAATCATGGGTTCTCACTCTGCAACTCTGGGCATTAAGCTTGCTTAATCTCCACAACGGCCCCCGTGCGGCGGGATGCCTGGCTTTCACCCTGGGGATGCCCTGTAGGGGCTATCTCACAGGGAAAAAAGCCAGGACGGGTTCCCAAGGCAAGCGCCGGGAAACCTCCGGGTAGCTGTGCGCTCAATAAATGCAATAATAATAATAAAGCGTGCTAGTTGATCAAAAAATTTGTAAATGTTTTGGATCATGTTTTTGTAGAGAAAGATCCATTTGAATTTGGTTGGTAAGATATTGATAGGGTGCTAAAACCTACCAAATTTCTAAAGCCTCAACCCACAGAACTTACACATACATGTACTTGCAAAACTTTTGCTACAAGAAGATTTCCCTGTCGAATTGCTCTTTCCAAATGTTTGGCATTCTACAAATGTACCATGAGTGATTGCCAAAACAAATAAAGTAAACTATGAAAATTTGTCTAAAACAAAGTGATAAACTTTTTTTTCATATTCTGATCATAAACATTGTTTGGTGTATACATAATAGGGTTAAAACATTATTTGTTTCATTTCTATATATGTGTCCTCTTCCTCTATTATAGCCGCCATTTTGGAAAGTGGCGGAAGAGTTGCTCTGAGGAGTTATATTCTGTCTGTATAAGAATACTTGACCCCCCCAAAACCCATGTTTTGACACCAAAATGAAGTATATAGGTCTCATGGTTTCTGAAATATTACATCATCACTGCACAAAATTCGCCCTGGATCAGCAATGTCTACCCAAGCTAAATTACTTCTCTAATGATCTAAAAACACAAATCAAAAATTAAAATCTCTGGACATCAATTTTTTACAAAGGTACATCAGGGGGCCAGGATTATAATCAGAACATTCCAATTTTGCCATAGTAAAACAGATTGGATTTTGCCATATATCTTTGGTATGTGCAGTGAAAGTTTTATTTTGCATGAGTGGCTAGTTTTTACAATGCACTCTCATTGTTTGCATGCTGTGCTGATTCATAGTGTTTCTTTTTCTTTCAGGCGTAAACTATGATATTACCATTGTGGCTTTCTTTGCTGCTGCTGACGCTGGACTATTTGATGAATGGCAAAACCAGACACGAATATTGCCTCCGGAACAATTCTCTGATCATTTTTGTTACAGCATCGACAGTTGCCAATCATCCCTTCCAGTAGCAATGAAGAAATGGAAATTATTTTATGAGGTAAACTATTTTACTTTTGGCATCTGGTAAGATTGGATACTGCAGAATTGTAATTTCTCATTGTTGACTTGTGTTATTATGAAGTGCAAAGTTATGCATTCAGGGAACGTTAACAACATCCTGAAATGTACCAAACAACAGACAACTAAAACTGGGTACATCAGATACATGTATATTTTTTTATTTCTTTTACCCATTACAAATATTTTATTAACCACATTCCTTGCACACTAAACACGTATTAGGGCCTGACTCTAAGGAGGTGAAAATGAACATGTGACAAACTGACAGTTTGTGTGCTGAATTCACAAAGCATGTTGCACAGATACACACATCATGAAATGTGCACAACAGATTAGGTACATTAGATAATTGTATCGTTTGAATCTATTCTACCAGCTGCAGCTTCCTTGTGATTAGAATTGTGTATGGAAGGCCCAGCCGTGATGAAAATGAAGCCCCTGGCTAGTAACTAAGCCTAAAGGTCTGGCTCAGCTGACCTTCACTGGGATTGTTGCTAATTCTGCCTGTATTGAAATCCCCTAACCAGCCCATGGAGACCAGCAATGCAGACAGAGCCTTAAAGCGTAAAAGACTAACATAATAAAGATATAAAGCTGTAAGATTCAAAATGTAGTTTTATTATTCAACAGCTGTGGGAATCTAAGTTTTGACGAAGACGTGCTCAAATTACAAAAGTTAAAATGGGGTTTTATAGATTAAAATACATCCTGCACAAATGATACACAGCCAATGAGAGCTCAGTGAAACAATAGGTGTTTTCCAATCATTTCTCCATTCATTAATCCGACTTAAATCTAAAACTAGACATGGGCATTGAGTTATGAAATTGGAAAATGAAGCATAGCTCCAGTTTGTCATGTACACTTGTGAAATTATCATTTCTGAAAAACGTATGGTTACAGCAGTGTTATAGACACTTCAATTTCACTCGGAGGCCAACAGGCCTGTGCACATTCTGCAGGCTTTGTCCTATTTAGTGTCACAAAATGGAAACTGAATCAAAATGGATTCAGCAGGCATATACTTTATCCCTTATCATATACCAGAGTTGGGCGGCCCAAAGAAGGCCTGACGACTGCAGATGTTCATGAGCATCTACTGAAGATCTTCGTACTCCTCCCTAGAGACAGAGGTTGGTTGCTGAAATGTCAGACAACTGGTGCAGATGCAGGTGAGACTTACAAAATTCCTTATTGCAATGACCAACTATTTTGTTCTTCAACTTAACCCTGCTGTGTGCAGTAGGCTGTGACTCGGGTAGCTAACCAGCTAGCTGGAGTAAGGGACCGGTGTGATCTGTTTTGAGCTCTTTGTTTATTCTAAACCCTAAATCAGAAGTTGTATTCCTAGTTTCTGTAATCACCCACATGAATTCTCTGGAGACTGTTCCTATAATTTGCCGGTACTACAGACATAGTCTATTTGCCATCGCCTTTTGCTTTAATAGTATTGTTTCTATTTTAGATGTTCACAAACGACTAAGGACGCAAACAGTTCACAATACTGATTATCCACAAAGTAACTATTTTGGAGAAATTAGTGTTTTCTCTGTTTTTACAGTAGACTGTATTTTAATCATTATTCTTGAGTATTTGATGTTTGTGAACATTCTAGTACAGTTAACATTTACACTGGCTGATTTTAGCACTGGGGGTGCCTGGTGCGACAATCATTATTGGCAACACCCCAATGGCTTCCGTCTTCATACATTTCCTCATTACCACCCTCCAATGGTACCCCTCATCTCTCCACAAGCCCTCGCTTATATTTATTTTATAACTCTTCTCATCCCAATATAGACTTAAATCACAAACATATAAGGAGCCAAAGAGTCAAACAACTGTATAAATCAATGTATAAGAAATTATACTTAAGACAATGAGGACTACAAGGTGTAGGAGTACATGGCAAACAAACTGTTAGGAACAATATGTTAAGAGTGCTTTGTCTGGTGAAACAAAGAGGCAGATTAAGAATGTTTATTCAATGTGCAGTAACCAAAGTTGAATTGTTGCGCTGCATGAAAAGGAGAATGCATAAAAGTCCGATATCCACTTACATATAGAGCTGTTGCTCTCTGTTCTCATGCTGGCATATAATGGCTGCTGTGTAACAATCCATGCACAGACCCTTGCATCATAGTTCATGAGTGTTTGAGTGATGTCAAGCTTAGGTTTTATATTGGAAGGGTACCCTTCTAGCACAGAATTATATGCTTTGACAAAGGTTAACACTTTGTACGTGTGCTGTAATGTGCAGCCCACTTGCAAAGTTTTGGAAAAAAAAAACTTTGCTCCAACTTTATACCTGCCTCGAGTAGGTGAAACATTTGATACCCATCCCTTTCTACCAAGTTTGTAGCTGGTGATTAGTGTGAAATCAATGGGTGTGTGCACGGGAATGTCCATGTACCAATCAAGATATGCCTCCTTGATGTAAAGTAGCACATAGTTACATTAGGGCTACTGTCCAGTGCTGTTCAGGATGTGCACTGGAAAGTAATTCCAAAACAACACTTTACATCAGGTTTGCATCACATTTTTGATGCAAAGAAGGTGCAGATTGTTAGTAAATCCACTTCATAAACCTAATATAATGATTGGTGTGTCAAAGTAATAAAATTGCTACCCAAAATAACCCTTTTTAACAACTTTAGAATAACGAAAGATGGAGTGAAAAAAACAGTAAGGTTCTAAACCTATGCCTTTCTTTTTGCATGCAGCACTTTGATGCCACTTTATTGCTAAGTGTGTTATATTAAAAGGGTTGTTACCTAAAACTCTAAGTCACAATAGTATCTTTGTGGCAAAAGCAATAACCCACTAATCTGTGATCTGCATGTCACACTTGTGCTTTGCAGCATGAACATTATCCTTCTTTACTACTATATCATACTGGGAAGCAGCTATAGTTAGGTCAGTAAATTATAGCTAGTGCATTCCAGTGTTTTTTTGGATTTTGAACATTCGCTTTTATATTATTACAACACCTAACTATAACGTCACTTTAAACTTTGGTTTTTTTTCAGTGAAATTTCAAACTTTGTTTTTTTGAGGTGATTTCTAGTTTCAAAAAAAATGTTAAATAAAATCTGTTCACCATACCCAACTATAACGTCACTTCATCCTTTGTCTTTATTAAGTGAATTTCTGGGGATTTTTTATCATATTCATCCATTCTCCTATTGAGCACACCTTGCAGCAGGCGTTGGCCACAGGTCCAACTAGCTAGGTCCTGCATTCACCTATCCAGGTTTGGGCTCCCAACCCCCCAGAACTAGCAACTTCTCTATTGCTTACAACCTTCAGCCATACACAGCAGGGAGTTGGGCACAGGGAGTGGCTTGCAGCCAGGCCCTCCAACCAACCCTCCTTGAGGGCCCAAATCCATTTATCAAACAGAGTGGATATTATTTGTGTGCTTTTTCTGTTTTTTTCTTTCAATTTTTTGCAGTTTTTGACAGTTTTGTATGTCTTTTTTTGTTTTTCTCATTTTTTTCTTAGCTGCTGTTTGCAATACTTTCTGATCCTTTTGCAGGTGATGTTCCATGGCCCTTGAATATATTGTTCAATTTATTACTTCACAGTATACATTTTCTTCCTCTTCTTGTTGCAGCACTTCCTCTTGAGCAGTTTTTGTCTTTCAACCACTCGTTTCATTTGTATCATCTGCGTGCCCTCAGGTGCTTCCACATTTCAGTGGTTACCATTGAATACTGGCCAGTCTTCCCTCTGTGACCACCTTCTTGCACAAATTAAACTCCACCCCCTGTGCCCTTTTTTCTTATTGCCTGGAAGGTCATAAGACTGCCACACCAAGGATTCGTTTTCTGGCCTTGCTTCTTGTGGTGATGCAGACATGCTTAGAAGCACAATGACGTCAACATATTCAGATGGTGAACTTTGATGAATTTGGTGTCTACTGGTCTTCAGTTCTGGCTAAGACCATAATGTCTTCATATGGTTTTCACTGCACCCTGCCTCTGTTAATTATTAATTCAGTAATAGTGGTTAACAAAATCTTTTGAGGGTGTTTCTAAAGGGTGTGAGCTTTTTCTTTAGAAGTGCCTCCTGTGTATTTGAGTAGGAATGCTAAATGTAACCCCTCCAAAGTCCAACGCTTTCCCTGCTGTTGCCTAGACTGGAGTGGGAATAGTAAATGTAACCTCTCAAAAGTCTAGCGCTTTCCCAACTGTTGCAGAGAATGGAGTGGGAATATAAAATTTAATTGCACCAAAGTCCAAGGCTTTTTATATATAAAAAGCGCCCCCTCCCCATTTTATAAATGACTGCCCCGGGGGTGTGTGTCCCTGGGGCTGAAATCGTCCCATGGAAATGGGGGGAGGGGGCTACAAAGAATGAAAAACATTTTTTAAAAGAAAACTCGCTGGAGGCATTGCCCCCTTTCTCCACCACTCTGCAAACTTGCCTCTGCTCTGATGTTTGGGGAATTAAGTACCCTTGGCTCCAGAGGGTTCTTGGGGGCCAACAATCCCTCCTGTTACCTCCAGTAAGTCCCACAGAGTGTTATCGCTGAGAGGTCTTTGGAGGCCATGACCCTTTCTCCACCACTCTGCAAATGCGCCTCCTGGCACACTACTGGTTGGGGGATAAAGTCCACTTTACTCCTGAGGGACCATGGGGGCCAAGAAGCCCTCCTGGTACCTCCTGTAAGTCCTGCACAGCAGGATTCCTGATAGCCGGTCAGAGGCCCGCCCCCTTCTCCACCTCCCTGCAAACAGCATTACTACTTGAAAAAAAAAACATTGAAATTCACTGAAACAAACTAAAGGTTACAGGGACTTTATAGATAGGAATTAGTATTTATAAAACCTTAGAAATTCACTGAAAAAAATCAAAAATTAAGAGTATAATGTAGTTAGGAAATGGAAAAAAGTATACATTCGCTAAAAAAACAAAGGTTACAAGGACGTTATAGTTAGGCTCAGCTATCACTCATACGAAAGCAGTAAAAATCAGCAGTTAACTCGCGCCCCTGCAATGCACTGCTTATGACCTCACATATTATATCACTCATGACATGTCAGTGACATCAGTGATGACATCTCAAATGACATCACTCGTGACATCATCCAAAAATCACAAACTACACCCCCATAGAACCTTTCATACACCCACTCCCACACAACCATTCACAAACCTATTTGCAGACCTATACAAGTACTTACACACTCACTCACTGATTCATAGATCTACACACATAGCCTTTCATATTCCCACTCACTCACTAATATAGCCAATGATATATCCACACATACAGACACTCGTACACTGAGTTACCCATAGAGATACTCACACACTTACTCACTCACCGATACAGTTAATCACACAGCCACTTACTCATATAGTTACATACACACTCACTCATACAGATACTAACACATACTCACTCACCTATACAGTCATTGACACAGCAACACGCTCACCCATACTGCTACTCTCACATTCACTCACCCATACAGTCACTCATATACCCCATCACTCACATACTGTATTTCCCATACCTAGTTACCCACTCATATACCACGGACACATCTGCTTACACACCCATTCAGCCATACACACAGTCACTCACCCACACAGCCACTTACGCATGCACTAACTAACCCATACAGCCACTGACTCACCCACTCACTCATCCATACAGACAGTCACACCCCATCACCCACCCACACAGACACCCATACAGGTACTCAGACAACCAATCACTCACCCATACAGCCACTTGTGTACCCACCCACTCACTCACCCATACGTTCATGGAGAAACCTAATTACTCACTTATACAGTCAGTCATGCACCCACTGAATCATCCATACAGGCACTCATACACCCAGTGATTCAACCATACTCCTCTCAATGCTCAAGCTGCCCAACCACAATTGGTGATGCCTGGAATTAGTCCAGTAACTATTATTGCAACCATGGGGAAAGTTCCCATCAGGCGGGATGAGATTCCTTTCCTGATTGCACAAAAAACAAATCAGCTTGAAGCAATATTTCCCAGTACAAGACTACTAGAAAAACACAGAATTCCTTCACTTTGCCTACCATTAGGGATGGTTCCTCCAATGGAAGACTGCACCACTTGGGGCACAGTCTTTGCTGCAGTCTATACCATAACACATGGTACACAAGCATTATCTGTCTTGCCAGAGGCGCTGAGACAGATTCAAAATTAATATGGGGCAGCCCCTGCCCTGGATTTGGGGATGAAATTACTAGGCAATTTTGCTACAGTATCCACAATGATGTTAAGTAACATAAAAGGTGAAGCAGCATTGCTCCATTAGAACAAACTACCTACAAGTATTGCAGAAACCTATTCCTCAATCCGTTCTGATAATTTGGGAGCCAGACCTAACAAACCACAACTCAAGGGAAATTCTGAACAGGATATCCTGAAATAGGCACCAGACTCACATAACAAAAAATGCTGGGATATTAAGAAAAATAAAGAAAAAACTTAACCATTGGGTGAATCTCCTCAACACGAGTCCTTTGACAAGTGCTATAACATGTGTAAACATGATGCAATCAAACAGTCTGGTAGGTATCAGGATACTGTGCACGTCCTTCTTATTCCTTTCAGGAATCGTCCGAAAAATGCTCGGAGAAGAGAACAATCCGAGCGTAGATCAGAGGAGTACCTGAAACTGAAGAAGGACTCCCAACTCTCTTATGACTTCATAATAAACAAGCAGTGGCAAAGCCAATAGGTCTCGCCTTTGTGAGAGTTTCTATTTTTGTTTTCTCTATTCTACAGTAGTTATATGGATATTAAGTGTAGATTGTTTGTGTTAATAGAAGAGTTTTTAATGTTTTGCTGATTAAGTGATGTATGGTGGATCTTTTTTCTGCCTTGGTAGACCTATTTTCTTTGCAAATGTGTTATGTCGATGTTAGCCAGCTGAAATTTTAAAGTCCTACGTCAATGGCATTGGACATTGTTACTGTAGATTACATAAACTCCCTTTGGCATTTTTTCAGTGAACTATAGTATATGCTTTTGTTAAGCCATTTTAGCACAACACAAAGAGGCTTGGTTCTTTCAGTAGGATGGGGGTATTATTTTAGCCTCCATTCAGTACAGAAGTTGTATGTATAAAGTATTTATATATAAACCTAGTTGAAAGGAAGCAGAGCACTGTATATTGTCAAGGCAGAGTCATCACAACATATGATAGAAGTGGTAGCTGGTTTCTGGAGAATTGCTGATTCATCCAGTCTAGTTTATTTATGATTTGGAACTCTAAGTTGTCCACATAAAAAACACATAGATCTACAATAAACAGTTCTCACACATAATAGTTTACAGAATAAAATACAAGCCAAAATCATTCAGTGTACCAACCCAGTCCACTTATATAAAATGTCCTTGGACTAATAAAGTGCAAATGCACCATTTGAAAGGAAAAATGCGAACACTATCCATACAAACAAAATATACGGTAGGAACAAAAGTGCAATTCTAGTGTAGTACTTCTAAAGAAATCAGTGCAATCAAGGTCCCAGGAAGACGTGGTTGACTCCAATCTGTAGAAACCCGGAGACTAGAACTTGTAGTTTTGCTTTAAGAATATATTTACTGATACATCCCCACGTATCACAATAACAGTAGCCAAGTTGCTTAGCTGGATGTGGATTATTAGATCTCGTACTGTAGATGCTATATGAAAATCTGGCATGTATTATTTTGTTACTGAAATATCACTATGGTATTAATTGAAATTAAGATTGTTAGCCATATATTTTTTAAGGCTTTTAATTAACTGTTGTGTTATGCTTCTTTCGAAAAGTCGGGTCTGGTGGCTCAGTGGACTAATGCGTCCACTGCAGGGGCCTGTGTTCAACCTCATGGTCACAGGTTCAAATCCCGGCGGGTCCACTCAGCCTTTCATCCATCTGAGGTCGATAAAATGAGTACCATTGAGTTGGGTAACAATAAACATCTGTTATTCAGCGCCAAGAAACCGCTGGGTGAACGTGCGCTTTACAAATACACATGTTATGTTATGTTAAATGCTTTTAATTGGATCATGTGTTTTGTACGAAATTTCAGGTTTTTAGCATTATGATTTAGTGCATTTTAATCCTTTTAATGTGTGAAAATTCATTGTTGTTTTATCCGCCACTGGCTTTTATGACAAAACTGTCGAAATAAGTTTTTTTGGGGATTGGAGTGCAATCAACTTTGCAAAGCAATGTAAGCACTCTAATGCTGTATTGTATTGCTGCTACAGTTTGACGTAAAAGAGTGAATCCATGTCTGTAAATCAATTGGCTCTTGCAGCATATTTTCTGTGCAACCCATCAGCGAACTTGAGTCACGTAAGGCAGCACAAATAAGATGAAGTAGACAGCTCATACAACTGTTTTCCTTGCTCCTTAACGTTAAATTGTGGAACACGGGGGTAGTCGCAAGACTGTGCACTAACGGTTCCTGTTATAAAATACATAGCTGTGAACATTTTAGTTTGCATATATTGTTGCGATAACTATTGTTAATGCAGTGTGCCTTTGTGTGACGATTGTCAGTTTCATGTGAGCGTATAGTTCTCCATTGGAAGCAGTTGTATCTAGGAGCTGGGAAGCTCAAGTGGGGCTCAAGGGGGCGGAGATATAAAGACCTGTCCACAACAGAAGTGGCAAGCAGTGATGAGGGTGGGGTAGGTGGATGAAATGGGGCACCTCGGAAAACAGCAAATGTCATGAAATATGGACAGGATTTACAGGGATGTTTGTTAATGAGGCTAGGAGCATCAACACTACAAAGAAACAAAAGGAATCATTTCCAAAACACAGGCTGAAAGAAACCCCAAAAATATTATGAATATACGATTTTAAAGACAAAAGTGAACAGTTCGTTTTATAAAATACCTGGCTGTATAGTTTTTGGGTTTGCATATATGGTTGTGATAATTATTGTTAATGCTTTGTGTCTCTGTGTGATGATTCCCAGCCTCACGTGTGCGTGTACCTCTCCATTGGAAGCAGATGTAACGAGGGCCAGGGAAATTAAAGCGGGACTAAGAGTGTAGGAGACGGAAAGAGTGGCTGACGACAGAGTGGGTGGGTAACCAGAACAGGCACCCTCAGAAAACAGCAAATGTGAGGAGATGAGGGCAAGATTTACAGGGTTGTTTACAGAAACAGCACTTGCAGCATCAACAATACAAAGAAACAAAAAGGGAACCTTCCCAAAACATGAACTGACAGACATGAAAATAATTGAGCACATGCATGAACTGAAACAGACAAAAGGGAAAGAATTCAAGTAGTAGGCCACTGCTCTGTGGGAGGGAACAAGGCACAAGAAAGAAGGACAAAAGACACAGATTTCCCACATAGAAGGAAGCTTTCGGAAATGACAACCAAAGAAATATATCAAAAGTAGTGGGTTGGCTATAAGCCCACAGAGTGCGTACAGCAGGCCACAAAGAGACAGTGCATGGCTGCCTACGCAATACCTAAATCGGAAGAAAACCAACTGCAGCAAAATCCTCAATTAAAAAGAAAAAATGGTTTGGTATAAAAGTAAAAAAAGCCACAAATATTGAGGACTCTGCTTCTGAATAGGGAGTTGGCTTTGACTCTGCTAGAAGGCGTGGAAGAAGTCACAATAGTTTGCCAGAAACGTATGGAGTGTCTGGCGGCAGTAGCAACAAGTGACTACATCCAGGTGGGAACACTGGAACAGAGACTAGTGTCCCAAGTCAGTTTTATAAATTACAACTCCAGATGGAGGGGAATATACACATATCATTAACGTTCTTTTTGGGAGAACTTGCCATTTAGATAGGACATTCTCTATGCTGAAAGAGATTGGCCGACTGAGTTTGTTAGAAATGTCCCACAAGGAGGAACAGTAATGCTACCAGCTTTTTTCAACCACATTGCAGAATCAATAAAAAATGCACAAACCCCAAGGAGTGGGCCCTAGCGTTATACCACAACCATGTGGGTTGGGATGAAGGATCCCCTTACCATAATATACCCATAAGGTCCAGCCTACAAGCAAAACATCCCATTAAACATGAAGCAAAATAAATGGTTCGAGAAATACTCGCACAACGTGAATATCAGAGTGTAATAGAAAGCTGTACCTCACCATGAACAATCTTTTTTTCCCAGAAATGAAACTAGATCATTCATATCGCTTAGGCCTAGACTATAGTCATGCACATTTATGGCATAAACGGGTATGGTGTGGCACATATGAACAATAGAGTGCTCAAAAAATATATTTCCACATTAAGCATCTTAAATGGGTTTTTCTGCCAAAATAAAGCACCTGAAAGCAGGCATCTGACTCCATTTAGTGACCTTTGCTCTCAAAAACAATTCTGTCTATTGCCACAAGGGTATGAGAATAGCCCTGGGCTGTTCTCAGCTCATGTAATGGAACTGTTACAATACATTGACAATCAGGCATTGTCCTATGCCGATGACATATACTTGACAGATGATGACTTGGCAACACATTTTGCCAGAGTTGATCCCATACTTCTAGGATTTGCTCACATGGGCTACAAATTAAATTGAAAAAAAATCAAAAATTAGCTATCTCAGTGTCCTGTTTTTGGGATACGAGTTGTCAAGTGAAGGCAAAAGTTAAGTGACATATTTCCAGTAGAAGTGTGCGCTACTACAACTACCAAACAAATTGAAAAACTACAATCAATATTAGGTTTTCTAAATTTGGGCAAAACATACATACCAGATTATGCACAGTTTTTAAAACCGGTTAATGATTTTATTCATCTAGACAAGAGTTATTCAAACTGTGGAGTGCGACCCCCAGTGGGGCAGTAAAGTCTTGGGAAGGGGGTCGAGCCTTTCCAGGCCTTGTTTCTACCTGGAATCCAGAAATTGTGCTCACTGTCTGGGACGCTTCCTTCTGATCTTTAAAATGCTTCAGCTTAAGTTAATTGAGGCATCTGTGCTGTGAAAAGAAGAGCCTGGTAGACAGGTAAAACAGTCCTTCGTGCCAGGGTGCCTGCTTTCATAAATAAAATGCAAACCTTCGCTGTGAGTTAATCTGCATATGTAAAAGGTGCTTGGGAGCAAATCAGGCTTTAATTGATCAATTTGCTTCAAGCATTGTGGTGGCAAATATTTGTTTTTTTTTGTGGTAGTATTAATCGTTTTTACAACTGGGCTGTGAAGTGTATGCTTTTAATCGTAATTGTATTTCCAAAGCGCTTATTACCCCAGAGGAAGTGTTGAAGGGACAGTTATGCAAAAAGAAAATAATGCATTACTTACGGTCATTTGTTACTAAAATATACATTTTGGAAGCTCCATTTTATCCTAAGTCAATTTGCACAGTTTTTAGCAGTCTAGCTTATAATGTGTGTAATGCAAGCATAAAATAATGACTTACACATTCAAAGTGCTTTCTGTCACAGGCTGTGACGTTGTAGCACTAAAAATACACAAGTCACTATTCTCCTCTGCACCAACCAAATTTAATTATGTGTCTCTCTGTTTATACACAGACCTCTGCAGTGCATTAACTAATACAGGTTTCATAATGTACTACTTTCAGGGACTGTCCGGGACTATGTGGGAAACAGTCAGGGACTTGGGCAAGGACTGGAAACTGGGTAGAAAAACGTACACAGAAAGAAGAGTACAGCGTTACCCAGGATCATACAAGAAGTCAGAGGAGAAAAGAGATCCAAACGGGAAGCCTGCGCGAAGGAACAAGATGGCTAAGACTCAAAAAGGAAGGGCACTCACAAGGCAATTTAGCATTCAGAAAAACTACACCCAGGACGAATGCGCAAGATATATATGAAACAACATTAACAATAAAGGGGGGTGTGGGGTAAAGCACTCAGGAGCTCCACACAGTAAGACTGAAGCTCAGTACGTTTCTTACCCACAGTCGCTGTTACAGATACTGACTGCAAATACCCACATGTAGGATATGCATGCAAAGGAGGGGTCTGTGGAGCTTATACCTATGGTGATGTTATAAATGTAACTCAAAGACAATCCTCACAGAGAACAAGAAACACCATCTAAAAAAAGAAAAGACAGCGTCTCTCTCAGTGCGTCAGCAAAGGAGGGTCGGCTTCCTTCGGCACTCGCATCAGCAGGGCGTTGGGCAAGTAGATAGCCGATTCTGCTCCAAACCACCGCGTGTTGCTTAAGGCAGAGGTTGGTATATTTATACCTGGAAGGTGCAGAGTTTGACGTAAGGTTGGACATAAGACGTCACTAAGAACTGGCAGTTCTTTCAGGACTCTCAGGAGTTCTAGGACAAATCAAAACAGAAGCAGGGGGAATTCCCGGGCTGCTGGAGGCTTGGTTTGTTTTAGAACGCGTTGTACTTTCTAGGAGTCTCTGGGAGTAGCCTTGCCGTATTTGGACTGCATTGGCTATGACTTATTATGGATATGATTCTTATGCCTTTATAAGGATATGATTTGTTATAACCACATAAGGGCATAAATCGGGAATATATAATTAGGGTCCTAGATACATTCACAACAACAGTTAAGGGAAAAATGAGGAGTGGAGAATTCCAACCTTACAAAGCATACATGCAGGCACTTGGTGATTGTACTGCACCACTGGCTTAACTGAAAGCTCTACTTCTGACTCTTTAGAATACAGATCCTGAATTCCCCACAAATATAGTGTGTGATTCGTATTATTGTGTCCAGTGTTATAATGATTTTCTCCACTATTATAGCAAGGATGTATTCAGAGATTCAAAAGGGTACACAATTAAGCAGGAAAATTCTATGTGGACAAGTGGCGAAACTCAAACAAAGTTTGACATCAGCTCATGTTATTCGCATACTGAGCCACCAATGTGTAGGAATACACGTTGCACTAAATCCACTGCTGATGTAGCCACAAAGGCAATGGTGCAGACTGCTGGGGTAGCTACAGTGGCTTGATCCAGCATGTGAATAGATGGAAACGTTATGAAGGCTGTCCCGGTATTGTGCTGTGGCACTCACTTACCAAAAGGTTTTCCAGTAAAATATTCCTACCATATGAGTACGCAAAACATTATGTTCGCTCATCTTCCCATAGTGGGGAATAGAGTAATCCCTAATTCTGATCACTGGTTAGAATGAATCCAACAGCACATGAACGTCTAGCTCTGTTCACGCAGGGGTGGCAGCTACAATTTCACTAATGCAGCAACGCTACTAGTGGCCAGGTTATACAAACAGACAAAAGACTGCTCTTAAATGTGACATCTGTCAACAAAGGTTCCCACCGCAGCTCGCCCACCGCAGGCATGTCTAATAATCTCCAGCAAGCCTCTCGCTAGTGTTTATTTGGACCAATGCAGACCCCTAAATTCGGATGTATCTGATAAATACATGAGGTTAGCAGTGGACTCCTGCTCTTGATTACTATGGGTTCAGTCACATTAATCAGGGGACACTCAAACTGTTATAAAGGACTTGCAAGTCTTTATCTGCACATATTCAGTAGCCGCATTCCATTTGGACCAGGGTCCATCGTTTGCCTCTAGAGCTTACAGAGACTCCATGGGAACATTGGGTGTGACTGTGCACTACTGTGGAGAGGAAAAACTGTGACAGCTTAAGTAATAGGTTCAGGTTGCAGTTGGGTCCCCCACCTGTATGGGATACAGAGAGCCATAAACAATCTACTAAGAAGATCTGTGGGTGGTGGGACTCCCTACAAAGCCCTGTTTGGGATTAAGATGTGGGTTTAAGACCATGACAGTCACAGTACAGTGGCGGTGGAAACGCCTTTTGTTATCCGTGAACGCTTGGCTGTCTTACAGGAACTAAGCGACTTCTGAGATTGACACAGCAATGAGCTACAAAATCGTTCTTCCACTGTTGAAGTGAAGGCAGCACCGGCATATCCTGGTTGGATTCCAAAGATTGGTGATGTAGTGCAGGAAAAGATTCCAAACGAAATGGAGCTCTCGCCATCTTACAGAGCCTGGGCCTTTCCTGGCTGCTGACTGTATCAAAATGTACTTTTACCGCCTCTTGCTGGCATCAAATTCCAGAGATCAGTTTCAATTGATCTCATCAAGGCATACTATGTTTCCGGTTCTACATAGAAAGCTGCAAGGAATCCTGGGTAGTTACCTGCCTCCTCTCACTACCATGCAGGAAATCTCTTTGCTAGCTTCAACCAACAATGAAGTTTCTTCTCCCTGACTGAGGACAGCTAATACTGAAGTTTCACTACTTCCAGTTTTATCTACAAACCCCATATAATCATCATGCGTGACAACACAGATTTCAACACAATAAGCAAACAATAAAGTTGTTTATAGCATCCCACCAGTGGCGTTGACTACCAGTTCTATGCAGCTCCATGACACGCCTACATTTGCACAAACTGCCCCAGGCTCCTTTGTCGACTTGGATAACTTTTCTTCAGATTCGTCTGCCCACCTTCGCAGCGTGGACCACGTACATTTTTTATTTGGCTTAAAAAGACATACATGCAAGTACTCCACATGCATTCTATAATTACACACCATGGGAACACTGCCCTACATCAACAGTGGGTATTTAAAATACATTTGCACAGAAATGTGCATATTTTTCTAGCACCTGCCCTGTAGAACCAGAATCCTACTATTAGAAGTAGCTCCCGTCCCTGCAAACAAAATAAAATCTAACTTACACCATGCTAATTTATTCCGGCTATTTAATTTCACAGTTGTCAAAACAAGAGTATGACTTTTGGAAAGATAACACTGATTTGAAATCCATCTGGGAAACTAAAAATTACCAGGTTTAGGGAAATGAATCCAGCCAGGGACCCACTGCATGTTTGTAGGGGGCTGCAGAGGGAGCTCCAATATCCCTGCGGCCCCAGATGGCTCCCCGCCTTCAGCGGGAGCCTGCATTGCTCCTGACCATAGGGAGTAGCTAGAGTAGCTAAAAATGCTGCACTCTGCTCGAAGGGACAATTTTTTAAATAAGTTACCCTGCTTCACTGCGGGTAGGGAAACCAATATAAAGTCTGCTCCCTGCGGGCTGCCACATTTTATAAGCTCCTGCTAGCTAGGAGCGGACTTAGTGTTTACTCTCACTTGGCAGGAGTTTTTACATTGTTTCCGCCACATATCACCGAACACATGATTGTATTGTTTATTCTATCTGATAGAGACTACTAGCCACAGATTCCTTAACGTAAAAGTATCCCCAGGTGTGGGACTGGTTCTGGATTTTTTTTTGCCACAGCATCTTTGCTCGCCGGGGTTGGCACCACGAGACACCGGCCTGATGTTGTCCGCGGACGTGATGTCAGTGAGGTTACATAAGTCCCACCCCGGCGCGCTGACGTCAGTTTCCTTCTTTTCCACGTGCAACGCAGATACGGAGTGAGTTCCCTTGAGCTGTTTCCAGGCCTCTTTTAACGTTGGGAAAAGTGTGCAATGCCTTCGGGTTTCAAGGCGTGTGCTTCTTGCACACGTCAAATGTCGGCGACGGACCCTCACCCTATTTGTATGTAGTGTCTGGGCAAGCACCATGCTTCTACGGACTGCGACGCTTGTCAGCATCTCAAGCCAAAGTCCCGGCGACAGTGCCGGATGAAACTTCTTTCGGCCCACTTGTCCAGGTCGGTTTTGTCACAACGTCCGTCCCCTACCTCGGAAGGGTCCATAAGCCGCCGATTTCGGCTGCGGCATTGTTCTTCAACAAGACCCCACTGGCGTCGCTCACCCACCATTAAGTCCTGCAGTTTGTCACTGAGGCCCTGTCCTCGTTCTGCAGAGGGCATGGGTTCCTCTCAGGACATCTGCCCTCGCCCGTCACCACCCTATCCGCTGTTCCTGGCCTTGGGGTGACAAGGGCCCAAATGAAGGTGTACTCTACGTCTCTGCAGGCCTCTTTGGGCCCCTCTCCTCTCCTGAGCCATTTGCGGGGCCTTCTGCGGTCTCGCTGGCGGCTTCGCCCCCGACGCCGACATGTTCGGCTTCAGATTTTGGAGGGGTGGTGTCATGGAGGTGCGGCCCTACAGGTTTCCCCTCTTCGGCCCGCAGAGTTCCCTGTGGTGTCTCAGGAGGTCGCCGGGACTCACGGCACGTCTTCGAGTCCCACCCCGGTCCTCTGGGCAGACAGCTGTCTAACCGGATGCCGAGCAGACGCCTTTCCGGTGCCAACAGCTTTCCTCCCCGGCACTGGCCGGGACCCGGGGCGCCTCCCCGAGTCCCTCTCAGTCCTCTGCGCAGGCGGCTGCCTCGTCGGAGGTCAAGCCGGCTCCGTTCATTGGCCGCTTCCGCACCGCCCGCCCCTTTCTCCTATGAGGCACGTGGTGGTGGAGGCGGACTCGACACCCCTGCTGGACACTTCGGCGTCAATCGAGGCGCCACCAGTGCCCATGGCGGACTCCCCGGTTCTGTTCCAATGTCGGGTCGTCGACTCTTCTCCAGATGTTCCTTCCTGTCTGGAGGATTGTCGTCTCCTTGTATCCTCTTCACCGGAGACTGGACGCCGCAAAGTTGCCTTTTCCCCGGCGGCTCCCAGGGCGGGTTCTACGCCGTCTCTGCGTCCACAGCCCCCGGACCCACTGTTCCGCACCTCGCAGTTGGTTGCCCCGCAGGCTTCTCCGCCTTCTCCAGAGGCCCCTCAGGCCCTTCACTCGTCCATGGGTCTTCCATCTACCGGGGCTGGCCGCTTCTTCCTCCGACAGGGCATGGGGATGGGCGGCTTAGTTTGCAGCCTTCGCCTGCGGAAGAGTTGTTCTCTCCCCCACGACGCCCTATGGAGGTGGGTGTAGCTTTTGTCCAGGCCATTTATATGGCCACCGGCATTTTGCAAGTGGGCAGCCCGGTCGCACCACTCCCAACAGACCACTTATTGGAGGTTCTCCACCAGGGCTCTGGTGAAGGGGATCCGCTTCTTCCATTTGAAGCTTCGCTCCACAACTCACTTGTGGGGGCGTCCTGCTACGGGGGATCCGGTGCCTCAGCCGCTCCTCCACCGCCACCACCCTGCCCGCATGATCCAGTCTGTCTTTTTTCCCACCCATCTGCCAAGGACCCTGTCCTGTAGACTTCTTTTCCTTCCTTGCCTTCAGTGTTGCTCCCTCCGTCATGGGAGGCCCGGTGTTTGGACTCCTGGTGGCGTAACATTTTCGCTTCCACTATTCCTGCTCTGTGTGCGCTCAACACAATTTGTGTGTCGCCCCACCCATGAAGGTGTCCGTGTTGATCTGCGGCACCATGTGCTGGATGGTGGGGAGTTAGCTGCTTTTATCCTCCGTTCGGCCTTGGATGTCTCTGATTCTCTCGCCTGTGCTATGGCGAGTTCTGTGGCCTTCCGCAGCCAGGCTTGGTTGCGGGATGGCATCTTTCCAGAGAATATTCGGGCGCGGCTTGTTGACCTGCCTTTTGATGGGATTCTTTTATTTACCACCCACGCGGACTCCGCTATTCAATGACTCCTTGCGGGGCTCTGTCCTCCTGAGGTTCCGTGATCAGTGAACCGCAAATGATCCATTTAACATATCCTGGTGTTTTCGCTATGCTACGAGCAAGAGCACTCCTGTTATGAGCACATTTCTGATCTACCCATGGCATCCATCTTAGATCACGGAAACCATTTTGTGTTTCTTGCCCTCACATAGACAATGGACACGCAGTGACCTCTTTCACCTAAGGACACGTAAGCTTTAGCCGGAGATTCACCTTGCTAGCGACACGAGCACCTTGGAACAGAACACGCCATGGCTACATGACTCGACAGAAGTTGCCTCCTCTGCCTGAGGCCAGTCCTACTATACTGGTTCTTGTGTTCGTTGGCCTGATCATGATTAGGCGGCCGAAGCTGGTAGCCTTGCCCATTTACGACCCACAAACATCTCTTATCCTGCTTTTCTATCTTCTGCACCTGGCTCTGCTCCTTTCCTTCGGGACCTTTATTAAGGGGAGGTAACGAAATTTACGATGAGGCGGTCCGGCTCTTGAATGAAAAGTTGACATGGGATTATGATGGAACAGTGGGAACCCCTCGTTCGTAATGTTTTGACATCAGATATTGTTGACGATTCCTGTGCAACGCCAAATATTTATTGTTTAAGACACAAAGGTTTAGGAACGTACTAACATGTAAAGAATTTGCCCGAAGCCTAATATTTAGTATATAAGGAGCAACCCTCTTTGTACAAATCGAACAGGCTCCTAGATACTGCCCGTGTGTAGTTTCTGTGACTTCTGTGTCCCTGCAGTAATAAACCTTTGGTCTTTGACGCCACCATCGAGAAGCCCGTGTTTCTGTTTATTTGTGCACCGAGACAGGTAGAACTCCCGGGTCTTCGGGTGTTATCCCTGACACCTCTGGACGGAACCAAAAAGTCCAGAACTCCATTTGGCGCCCAACGTGGGGCGACGTCATTCGGTACCGGTCCAAAAGCCTGAAGAGTTCGAGAAGCTTCGTGTGAAGATTCCTGAGGGAGGCGCCCCACTTCATCGATCCCGGCATATCGCAAAAGTGGCCCGACGTTCTCTTCCACGAGGGTTCCCGTTCGGACGGCTGCAGTGGTCCGTTGCCTTGACCGTCGCCCTGTCTTGGACCCGAGGTGCAGTCCTTAGTACGGCGAGACGTGACGGGTTTCTCCTTGGTGACGTCTTCAGTGCCTCAGTTAAGTATTAAGTGGTTGCTAGTTGGTTATCTCGTAAGGGTTGTTCCTGTTCGGATAAAATCCTTTTTAGTTCTTGGTTTGGTTTGGTTTCGTAAGATTATCACTGGTTGTTCTAGTTACGATAATCATTTGGTTTAGTTTGGGTATCGATACATTTGTTCGCTTTGGTAGGCCTAAGTTCTTGGTTCAAGTGCGCACCTTTGTTTGTGTTTTTGTCTGTTCTTTGTTCCGGATTATAAAATGGTAAGTCGGAAAAATTGTATGTTGTTGTGTTTTGGTTGCAACAGTGATTCCCGGTTGGAGGACTCATGTCTGGTTCCTCCGATTGGAACTCCTCTTTATGATCTGTATTGTAAGTTCGGTGTGGGTCCTATATCTTAAAACGAGGTATGTATCCGATATACAGAGAAAGACGGTGTCCTTAGTTGGCCACTGCATGGTAGTTTTGAACCCGAAATTCTTGATAATTTAGAAATGAAATTATTTAAGAAGAAAGCCCGGCCGGCAATGTTTGATTCTTTCCGTTATTGGCGAAAAGAATCTAAACAGAGAGAAATTAAAAAGTTGAAGAAAGAGCAGAAAGAGCAAGAGTTGACTTTAGAACAGTCTGCCAAGCAGCTGCAACTCAACGAGTCTGAGAAAGCAATGGAGGTGGCCAATAGAGAGCGTAATTTAGCGATAGACAAGTGCTATCCAACCTTGCCATCGAGTACAGCTAAGATAGTAGAGGACCCCGAAAACGATCCTCTGTTGTCTTACTTGTTACGGTCACCCCCACCGTATGCACAGGGTGCTACGGCTCCACCTTTACCGGTTGCTGGACAGCCTGGTATTCCTGCTCCTGCTCCCCTGAATCAAGCTCCTGTACCTCCTGTGGTCAATGTTAATGTTCCTTCGGCACCCCCTCTTCCAGGGTTGCCGGCTTCTTTACCTATACCTGTATCGCTTACACCTGTTGTTTCACAAGCCACTTTGCCAGCTACTTCTACTGCTCCTGTTTTATCTGTTCCAACTGCTACCTTACTTACTGCTTCTGCTAGCGTCATGACTCCGCTTTCTGTTCGTCGGAGAATCACTGATTCTGTCTCTAATATTCTATCTCCCTTCTATAAAACTTTAATTAAGACTCCTGCCTCTGACTCTGTGCAGAGACGTAGTCAGCTTCCCAGTACTGAAGAACGGGGAATATTAGATTCCACAGCTCTTAGATGGATTTCGAAAAGTGGAAGATATAGTACTAGAGATGTATTAGATACATTTATGCAATGGAATGAACCGACACAACGATATGTGTTCGATGAAATGTGCTCCCTTTTGCGTGAGGAATTGGAAGAGGATGACTCTGAATCAAATCTAGAAGAATTAATTAATATTCAGAAAGAATTTGCTGCAGGTATGATAGTTGGCCCAAATATAAAAGAAGCGATGGAACTGATTTTAAGTTATAGGAATGATCCATCCCTTCGTTCACCGAGGGAGTTAGAGAAACGTAGTACGAAGCAGAATCGCCAATATCCAATGAGGGAGGTTCCTCCAATTTGGCGCGAAGCTGTACCAGCTGACGTACCGAATGGTATTGCTGCCGCTCCGGCCCAATTCCAGAGAGTGTGGATACACATTCCGTGGAAGCGAGCCGAAGTGTTAGCAGTGAAGCAGGCCTTGCCTGATCCACGTAAGAATCCAGCCGGATATTACAAAGAGTTAGCGCAGACAGTTGAAGCTTGTGTGATGAATTTAGCGGACATTGACATGTTATTTGGGAATGTAGTTCCGCAACCAATTTGGGCTAAAATTCGTAAAGAGAATCATCCAGTTGCCCTAGGTGGTGATTGGGCAGCTATAATTGCAGCGGATGGTCAACAAATAGGTGGTTCCAAACCCGAACCTCTAATTGCTGATTTACCGGGTAGAATAATCGAATTAATGAAGACTCTGATGCCAGCATTGCGCGTTAACTGGGACAAATTGTCCGCATGCAAGCAAAAGAAGGACGAAAGTGTTTCCGACTTTTTCACAAGGTTTGAAGAGACTTTCGTAGATCATAGTGGTCAGGATATGAGTACGGAAGGGGGACAGAGACTATTTGTTGATAAATTTGTGCACAATCTGTTGCCTGAGCTTAGTAATAAATTGAAAGATTCCGAGAGTGCGTGGGCTGTCTCTACGACTGCGCAAATACTTGCAACTGCCCAGTACTATGAAAATAGGGATAAAGAAGAGAAGGAAAAGTCAGAGAAGAAGACAAAAGATTTAAAAACTAAAGTTCTTTTGCAGCAAGCGTATCCGCCTCGCACGAATCAGACTAATACACAGCAAGGGTCATATCAAAGGACAGATTATGGTTCTCAGAGACCGCAATATCAGTGGAACCAATGTGCATATTGTAAGAAAGAAGGTCATTATAAAAATGAGTGTCCAGTCTTAGCGCAAAATAATGCTGCGGCAGCTCAGAGAGGTCGTGGTGGTTCTATGCAAAATTCTAGGGGTCGAGGACGAGGTGCTATGCCTCCACAAACAAATGATCGCCCTTCTAATCATTTTGATCAACGATATGGACAGTCTGCTCAACAAAATAGATCTCAACAGTATCATGTTAAAGACTATTGTGAAGTTGGTGAGGAATTTCAGCAAAATGAGTACTAGGACAGCCATGGACAAAGAGAGGGAGTAGTATCAGTTCCAGTAGATCAGAGTGGGCCTTATGTCGCAGTAGCAACATCAGGTGTAGTCGAACCGTTTCTGTTGGATACTGGTGCAGCAAAAAGTTCTATCATACATGAGAAACTCCCTGGCGCACCTTTGTCTGGCTTAACAAATGTTTCTGTAGGTTTTTCAGGCGCCCCTGTTTACAACCCCGTATCTGGTCCTTTGTCTATTTCTGTTGGACCCCGTCAATTGAAAGCACCCTTGATTTTGACGACGGGTTGTAATGAAAATCTGCTTGGTTTAGACTTGTTAAAACGCCTATATGCGACATTGTACTGTTCTCCGGAAGGAGTACAGCTTACGTTGGGTAAAAGAATCACCTCCCCGATGTACTTGTCGATGGATGCGCTCCCACCAGAGCTGCGTTCTCTCCCTGATACTCTTTGGGCGACTGGTCCTAACGATGTAGGTCTTTTAGAAATTCCACCATATGTAGTCACTTTGAAAGCGAATGTCAAATTTCCACGAATCCCACAATACAGGATCTCTAGTGAAGGTGAACGTGCACTTTTATTGATTGTGCAAGATTTGATCAAGAAAGGCGTAGTAGAAGAAACTAGAGGAAATGTCTGTAACAGTCCTGTATTGCCAATTCTGAAACGTACTGATCCCTCAAAGCCTCCAGTCTATAGGTTTGTAATTGATCTTAGAGAGGTTAACAAAATTGTGATTCCACAGTTCCCTGTGGTTCCAGACATAACTGCATTGTTAACGTTGATTCCTGCCACAGCCACATGGTTTTCAGTTATCGACTTGAAGAATGCCTTTTTCAGCAGTCCGATAGCAGAGGAAAGCAGGGATATTTTCGGCTTCTCTCTAGGAGGTCGAAGCTTCAGGTTTAAACGTGCTCCACAAGGGTATTGTGAGAGTCCGTCCATTTACAGCCAGGCATTAAAAAGTCAGTTAGATTCCTTTGTACTTCCTCCTGGTTCTGCTTTAGTGCAATATGTCGATGATCTTCTAGTGGCTGCCGATGACAAGGAAACTTGCAAAGCAGCTACAATTTCCTTATTGCATCATTTGTCTAGTCTGAATCACAAGGTGTCACCTTCGAAAATGCAATACTGTTGCCAAGAAGTGACCTACCTAGGTCATCTCTTGTCAAAGGAGGGAAGAAAGTTGACCCCAGAGAGAATAAAAGCAATTACGCAGATGAATGTTCCTAGCACACAGAGAGAAGTACGTGCCTTTTTAGGTATTACCTCATACTGTAGGCAGTGGATCCCAAATTTTTCTCTTTTGGCAAAACCATTGGTAGCTTTGACTGGGAAAAATGTTCCGAGTCCGGTACCATGGTCTGCCGAATGTCAGCAGAGTTTTTCTGAGTTACGAAACGCACTGTGTTCAGCTCCTGTGTTGGGTACACCTGACTACAGTAAGCCATTCACGCTCTATGTCCACGAGAGAGAAGGTTGTGCGTTGAGTGTTCTGACACAGAGATTTGGTGATAAACAACGCCCTTGTGCGTATTTTTCATCAACATTAGATCCGGTAGCTAGAGCGTTGCCTAGTTGTTTGAGAGCTACAGCGGCAGCTGCGGCTTCCATTCGACAATCTGCTGGTTTGGTGATGAACAACATGCTAGTGGTTATGGTTCCTCATGCTGTGGATACACTCATGAACCGAACCAAGATGCAACACCTTACCAGTGCTAGATTATCTGGCTATGAGCTGACATTGCTAGCGAGTCATATTCAGATCAAAAGATGCAATATATTGAATCCAGCAACATTGCTGCCGACTAGTCAAGAGTCGAGTGATTCCGAACCACATGACTGTTGCTTCAGAACCGAGGAAGAGACAAAAGGACGAATTGATCTTAAAGACACTCCGTTGTCAGATCCAGATGGCACGTTGTATGTTGATGGGTCTTGCTTTAAATTGGAGAATGGTGATGTGACTGCTGCCTATGCAGTAACGACTTTGAGTACGATCGTGGAGACTGCAAGAGTGAGTCAGAATTCTGCCCAAGCTGCGGAATTAATTGCCCTAACGAGAGCGTGTGTTTTAGCTAAGGGAAAGAGAGTGAATGTGTTCACAGATAGTCAGTACGCGTTCGGCGTGGCCCATAGTTTCGGCCGTTTGTGGAAAGAAAGAGGTTTCATTACGTCCCATGGGACTAAGATTCAACATGGTCAGCTAGTTAACGACTTGTTGGAATCTCTAACCTTGCCGACTGAAGTTGCGATTGTGAAGTGCAGTGCTCATAAAGCAATCACGGATGATGTTGGTCGTGGGAATGCTTTTGCTGATGAGACCGCTAAACAGACAGCTAGGAATATGATGAGTAGAATGTATGTTGCAACGTCTGCAAGATGGATTTCTGAGTCTGGAATGTGTGAGGACACAGTGGAAAGTGTGAAAGAAATTCAGAAGGAAGCGACTGAGGAGGAGAAGCTTGCATGGAAAGAGAGTACGGGTAAATTGGACTCGAGTGGGTGTTGGATTGATTTGTCGGAACAACAACGTTGGATGTTGCCTGATGCGTATGTGCTTGCAGTAGTAACGATGGTACATGGAGCAGCGCATATCAGTTCAAAAGGGATTTGTAAGATGTTGGCTCCAGTCTGGAAGAATGATGGGATTAGTAGGTGTGCAGAGAGAGTGGTGAGAAATTGCATGGTATGCCTGATGCATAATCCTGGCAAGGGAATCCCCACACCCGCTGGTCATTTCGCTCCTCCTTCTTGTCCCTTTGAAGTGATTCAGTTAGACTTCATTTACATGGATCGTTGCAACAATCTAAAGTACGTCCTAGTGGTAGTTTGTGCTTTTTCCAGATGGATCGAAGCATATCCACTGAAGGACAATACTGCCTTGTCCACTGCCAAAATCCTTCTCAAAGAATATTTCCCCAGGTATGGCATGCCACGGATTGTATGGTCAGATAACGGAAGTGAGTTTGTAGGGAAAGTTATGCAGAGTGTGTGTGCCGGTTTAGGGATAAAACAAAAGTTCCACAGTGCGAACCATCCCCAGTCTGCTGGTTTAGTTGAGGGTTACAATGGCACCCTCAAACTGAAACTTGCTAAGATACAAGCATCCACGGGTTTGCCCTGGCCAGATGCACTACCTTTGGCTCTGTTATCCACAAGAGCGACTGTACATTCTAGAGTAGGGCTTAGTCCATACGAAATAGTATTCGGTCGTCCTGCTAACGTTTGGGGGGTACCTAGGCCAAAGGAATTTAACCAGCTGGAATACCCAATGTTAATTGATTACCTTTTCGACTTGACTGCTAAATTGAGTCTTATTCACCAACAGGTTTTCGATGCATTGCCAAAGCCACCGGAGAGTCCAGGTCATCAGCTGAAACCAGGTGATCAAGTGGTCATCCGTAATTTTGCAAGGACGAAGAATCTCCAACCCAGATTCGTCGGCCCATTCCAGGTGTTGTTAGCAACGAGAACTGCTATTCGTGTGGCTGGACGAAAAAACTGGATTCATACAACGCACGTCAAACGTGTGCCCCTGCCACTTCCTTACGACAACTGGGTGAAGAAGGGAATTGGTGCCTCTGAAACTGAACAAATACCCAGGTTTATCCCTTTCAGCGATGCAGAACTAATCACTGACACATCGAATTTTGACTCTCCTTCTGAAACTGCTCTTTTGAACTCTGAACATTTGTCATCTGCATCAAAAGAACATTTGCCATCTGCGAACTTGAACATTGCAACGCCTGCTGAAAATACACTGTTTCCAGATCAGACAGCTCCTGCAAAACTGAGATACAATTTACGATCTCGCAATATGGACAAATAAAGCAGGAAACTGCCTATTTTACACATTCGAATTTTGATACATTGCCTCCAGCCAGGAAGTTTGCTAATACTTTGTATTGTTTTGTTGTTTTAAATTGCCTTGCCGTCTGGGTAGCCGTAGAGTCGTGGCTGTGTGCCTAGTTGAATCTGCCGGGGTCAGACACAAGGTCGATCTTTCTGTTAGTTCTGGGAACTCCCAGGGCTGATAGAGGCATTTTCATCTACGTACACATCATCAGTGGTCGCGAGCGGATTGTAGAAGATGGAGCTTCCTGAGCTGCAACAAGAGAATGTAATTTATGTTCGCAGAAATAGACTCTACAAAATTCTTCACAGCAAATGTTTTCTAATGCAATGTGCAGTTACGTTTTTGATTGTTTTAATAACGCTGGTGGGTGGAATCGTCTTTGGTGTGCATTTGATTTTTACGCCGGTAACAACTACAGTACCTCCCCTTGATCCTGCTACTTCTACTGTTTCTTCTATGCATTCTTTTCACTCGTTTCCTGAACACGAGCAAGCTCAACGCTCAGAATTTATTAATAACACTTTTGTACAGCTCTTGCATCAACACCAACTGGTAGTTAACACTACAGACTGCTGGGTGTGTGGCTTGATACCCCACACTATGGATAAAGGCATTCCCTATCTAGTCTTGCCTTTTAGCTATAATGGATCATTTCAGGCCTTTCAGACCATTTTTGCCTATGCCCTTGAGACCTATCCTCCGCGTCCACCACGTTCCACTAAATACAACTCTGCCAACAAAGCTTTAGTCCAGGGAATTATTGACATGATTAAAGACGTCAATAATACTCCATCTTACCCTAGAGATGAATTACGGGTTTATTTGAGTTGGAATTCTACAGAGTATCGCCTTAGTTTGGGAGAAAGCAAGCGTAAAAGCTCCACTCCAGTCTGGGTCGTGCCTCACCGAGGTCAAGTCTGTTTGCAAGGAAATGGGAGAAATCCGAGAGCTCAGCTAGGGAAGAGTGAGTGCGTGGAGACTTACGTGTTTCCGTCTAACTCTTCCCCTGCCTTTCTTACTGCTAGGGGTACCTACTTCATCTGTCAAGACAGAGCATATACATGGCTGCCTGCTGACTTTTCAGGTTCATGTTATATTGCTCGACTGTTGCCTCCAACGTACACTGCTTCTTCAGATTATCACAAGACCAGAGTAGCAAGAGGTGTTTTCAGCAAGGAAGATACCGCTGGTCAGGAAGCTGGAGACTTCTTCAAAGGTTTCCTTCCATTTTGGGGGCCTATGGCCAATAGTAGAAATCTACGTCAGCTAACGCGGGTAGTTGAATCTACTATTACAGAAACTGCTGGTGCCCTTAGTAACTTAACAGCTGAGCTTCAGGCGGATCATCTCATGACGTTGCAGAACCGTATGGTTCTAGACGTAATACTTGCAGATCGAGGTGGGGTATGCAGAATGATCCAATCGAGCTGCTGTGTCTTTATTCCCAATAATGCTCCGACCGTCTATGAAGCGATCTCTAAGCTACACAAGATTTCCGACTCTATACACGTAGACAAGGGAAACTGGTCCTTCATAGAGTGGTTTTGGACTCTGCTATCAGCGTGGGGATGGAAGGTTCTGATGGTCATTGGTGTCATCCTAGTATTCCTGTTCTCGTGCTGCCTTATTATCCAGTGTGGTCAGAAAACCACCTGCGTTTGGAGAAAAGGCGCGAGAAAGGATGATGATGCAACAACATGTCACTGACCTGATGAGCATAGAGATAGACTCGGACATAGAGTAATTGCCTATGTAAGGGCAAAAGGAGGGTCTGAGGTTCCGTGATCAGTGAACCGCAAATGATCCATTTAGCATATCCTGGTGTTTTCGCTATGCTACGAGCAAGAGCACTCCTGTTATGAGCACATTTCTGATCTACCCATGGCATCCATCTTAGATCACGGAAACCATTTTGTGTTTCTTGCCCTCACATAGACAATGGACACGCAGTGACCTCTTTCACCTAAGGACACGTAAGCTTTAGCCGGAGATTCACCTTGCTAGCGACACGTGCACCTTGGAACAGAACACGCCATGGCTACATGACTCGACAGAAGTTGCCTCCTCTGCCTGAGGCCAGTCCTACTATACTGGTTCTTGTGTTCGTTGGCCTGATCATGATTAGGCGGCCGAAGCTGGTAGCCTTGCCCATTTACGACCCACAAACATCTCTTATCCTGCTTTTCTATCTTCTGCACCTGGCTCTGCTCCTTTCCTTCGGGACCTTTATTAGGGGGAGGTAACGAAATTTACGATGAGGCGGTCCGGCTCTTGAATGAAAAGTTGACATGGGATTATGATGGAACAGTGGGAACCCCTCGTTCGTAATGTTTTGACATCAGATATTGTTGATGATTCCTGTGCAACGCCAAATATTTATTGTTTAAGACACAAAGGTTTAGGAACGTACTAACATGTAAAGAATTTGCCCGAAGCCTAATATTTAGTATATAAGGAGCAACCCTCTTTGTACAAATCGAACAGGCTCCTAGATACTGCCCGTGTGTAGTTTCTGTGACTTCTGTGTCCCTGCAGTAATAAACCTTTGGTCTTTGACGCCACCATCGAGAAGCCCGTGTTTCTGTTTATTTGTGCACCGAGACAGGTAGAACTCCAGGGTCTTCGGGTGTTATCCCTGACACCTCTGGACGGAACCAAAAAGTCCAGAACTCCACTCCTCCTCCCCCTCCGTAAGCTTCGGCTTGTCGGTTCTCAGTTGTCTTATGGGAGGCGTTTATCCCACCTTTCTCTCTGGGCCTAGTGTTTTGGTTGGCCCGTCTGTATGCTGTGTGTGGCTTATAATGCATTCAGTTGACCCCTCTGTACTTTTGGCTGCTGGTACAGCCCTTCAGTTTTTGTTGTATGTGTTTTTTGTCTGTTAGTTAAGCTATATAGGTCCCCAGGTTGGACCAACTGTGTATTTTTTGGCTGATTGGTAAGCCGCCTGCGGTGATATCCACAGGTCTTTTATGTTCTTGACCTCTGCTGATGGTTTCTCTAAGTGGTCTTCCCCTGTTTTGTTTTGGGGCGTGTCATACCCTAGGTGAGGTACTTGTTGGCTATTGTATAGCTCTGTCCTAGCTCGCTGGGTGTGGATACCTTCTCAGGTTCCTCGTGTTTCCAGGCATCACTGTATACCGCTTGGTGCGGTCCCCCTTTTTCTTCCCCCTTAGCGCAGCCTGTGCTGCTCCAGGCTCTGTCCTGCTCAGTATCAATGGTGTTTCTATCCTTCTTCTACAAGGCTTGCCTGTCGTACATTTTGGCCTTTCTTCCTTTAGGATAACTTTATCTGTGAGCTTTATCCTTCCCTCTTCAGCCTCTGGATCACCAGACCGATTTTTATCATGTCTTCTACAGCGTTGTGTCGTGGTGTTTCCACCTTATTATCCAATGTTTCGGCCTGGGCCTCTGCCTTGTGTTCCAGGGGGGCTAGGATATTTCCGGATGTTCACCTGTGTTCTGATTGATGGCTTTAGGTCTGTACTACATATTCTAGCTTCCCGGGGTTCTCTGTTCCGGGCACACTACTTTGTAGTATTTTCCAGCTGCCTGCTGCATGAGCCTGGTCGTTATGGTCCACCTCCGTGAGTTTTGCCGTTTACCCGTGTGTTCCTGTCCCTGGCTCAGCTGGAGCTTTGCTCGACTGTGTCTTCCTTCTCACGTATTCGCTTCTCAGCCGTTGGGCCACTCCTGCCTTGTCCCCTGCCTAGGGGCTGATCCCTATTCAGCTGTCCCCTTCGCTGGGTGTGTTCTCCTGAGGGGGCTCTGCCTCCGTTTCCACCTCTTCTCCTTTGATTTTGCGGGTAGTTCTTTTCTTCCTTTGATACTCTCTTGGTGCCATCTGTCCCTCTGGGTTTTCTGGTGGATGCCCTAGGCCCCTCGGGTAGGCTTGTGGTATCTTGGCCTTGCCTTCTCCTTGTTCTTGCTTACTTCTGCTTGGTGGGGACTGGGCTGTCCTTCCTTTCCCACTGACACATCCCCTGTTGGGGCCCTGTGTTCTTCCAAGCTGGTGAGGTTTCTCTCGCAGATCCTCCTCCCCTCTGGGTATGGCTAGGGTATCTATTTTACGTTAAGGAATCTGCGGCTAGTAGTCTCTATCAGATGTACAATTTACTTACTTTCGGTAACGATGTATCCGGTAGAGAAGATTATAGCCGCAGATTCCTTCACGACCCGCCCTTCCTCCCCGTTATTCGAGGACCTTCTGCTTGGTCTTCTGCACTCGCCTCCCTCCGGGGGGTTTTGTCTTCTGCGAGTGCCCTCTTTCACTTCCTCCCTGGCGGGATGCTTCATTCTGTTTGTTTGTCCACTCCTTCCTTTCTGATAATTAGATGGTAGGTTCATGTGTACCTCTGCATCCCTACACCCTGGTTATTCCAGTGTGGGGCCTATTCATAATTTCCTCCCTTTTTCATTGCTTTGGGTTTCAGTCTCCTCTGTGGTCCTCAACGCTGGGGTCTCTTGACTGTGCCTCAGCCCTTAGCTCTTTGGAAATGATGCAACCCTCCTTGATTTGTTTTCATGGGGTAATTTGTTGTTTCTCTTCTGTACCACACTTGTTGCCCTTCACTGTTATAGATTGCGGTTGCAGTCATTCTGTCATCTGCTATCACATTTTTCACATGTTTTTCTGCCTCCAGGGAGGGCATTGCCTTTGCCTTGCAAGGTTGCTTCTCGGAGCGGGGCTCTGCTCTTTCCCTTCCATGACTTTCAGTAGCACAGTGCCTAGCACTTTCCCAAATGGTGCTGTTCCTCACCATTGGCTTCTTCCCTTTCTGTTTAACTGATTTTTTGTTTTATCAATGAGAACTAGTCTATCAAGATTTGGTGAAGTGTGCGATCTATACTCACTCTAGTGTATAGGTCAAAGTATGTGTAGCACACGCTAAGGTGCTCTATGTGTGAGAAGGCAGTTCCTTAGCTTCTAGTGCCCCATGAGATTCCGGCAGCGCTACAGGCATACGTGCATGCCCAGGACCTGTAGAAACACCTCTTGTCGCTGCACACACACACACACACACACACACACACACACAAAACGAAGCACACTGCGCATTCAAGACTTTATTTTATACTCCGCATGTTATCCCAAATTGGACCTGCCTCACCTCAGCCTGGATTTTCAGCATGTGCATGGCAAGACATGGTATAGACACTGACTCCTACCAATGTGACTAGCCCTGCGTTGTCAATCACTGTGTAATGCAGGGTCTACAACCCAAGCGGCTCTGATACAATTTTAGCACAGACCTACACACTTGCTCAGATCTCAAAGTGCTGCCACCCTTCTCAGCAAAACCTGTGTTTTCAGCTGCTCTTGCTAAAAGGCTGTGAGTACCGGTACTCTCCCTGGCCAAGCAGAAGTGCAGGCACTCTAAGGAAAAGACATAGGAATTGCCCGTACTCAGTCCTGCTGAGTGGTGGTTTATTTGAAGCTTATAAGAGAATACCAAGTATAAAAATATTGTGGGATAAAATATTGTGAAAAAACATTGAGGACCAAAATATCAAGAAGATAAGTACATACAGGTAAGTTTTGCCCTACTATTCTTTACTCCACATTTATATACCTTGAAGATATTCATATGGTGAAGCTATATATATTTGGAGCTAAGTATTTCAAACCTATGGTTACCTATATAAACTTACCTTCACAATATTTTGGTCCTCTTTACTTTTGCCACAATACTCTGGTCTTGATATTCAGGGGAAAACCAATTAAAATATTTAATATAGGATCTAACTATGAATGTTATATGAACGTGATAAGCAATAATGCTGGGAAACTGGCTAAATAAATTATATGAACTTCCCATAATAAGAATGATAGAAGGCCTTTTCTGAAGAACCGAGCATGTTCAAATGATAATAAATAAATATACCTGCGGATCGCCAACATGGCAGCTGCACAATCGCATTTTACTCTCTGGAATACAAAATGCCAGTAACACCTTAACTCTGACCAAACGCCCTCAGCTATGAGCCACAAATGCATGCCAAAGTCACTGTCCTGCCTAAATAAGCATCAGAGCCGTGGAATAGGATGTACACCTGCAGTCTGCCGCCCTAGCGGTAAGGGATTCCCCTTCATGCAACATGTGAGGATATAGCTCTTGTCTGATCTAGCGACCTGACAAGTTTCTTTCCTTCCCCGTTCACCCTGTTTACCCCCTGCTACCTTTTTAGTACCACAGAGGACTGGAGTCAGGCTGAGAGTCCAGCCTCCTGTAGCAGTCCTATGATAAATTAGACAGGGTAATACACTTCAACCCTGCATGTTTGGTTTGGTTTCTTTATTGTTTATTGTTATTAGTTAATAAAAACCATCACAATGCAAGTTAGATACATGTTAAAAAAATAATAATCAATTTTCATCAAAACATCGATAAATATTGGTGCAACACAAAATAATATAATGGATTTGTTAAAATAGAACGTTATAAAATACATTCAATTCATAATTGTTGGGACGCTTCACCAGATTATTCGTGTGAGGTATTCAACTGTAGGAAGAGACAGAAATTCTGCAGTTCTAGTACCCTGCATGTATTCGTCAAGGGAAGGGATGACACATTCTGAAGTGCACCGGTCATGAGAACATTCTCCTGGAGAGGTGCACTCCCTGAGTTCAGAGATGGGTACCACCGTTCTTTACACAACAGGCCACTTGAAATAATGGTTTACAGCAGTGAGCAACCCAAACTACCCTTGAGGGCTTGGGTAAGTATATATGAAAAGGTAAAGAGTGCCTTCAAGGGAATTTGTTCTAAGTATATTTATGATTTTAAACTAATTCTACAGGGCAGATTAATGATCCCAAGATTTAAACAATCACAAATTAATTTCATGACATGTGTATCATTATCTGGGATGACTGCATGGATAGGCTTTATTTTATGTGAGGTTATTTTGGGAGATCGATGGAGGGCATTATGGGAGATGGAGTCTTTCTTCAAACGGCATATATGAACTACAAGTAGGGGTGGCGGCTTGTAGCTACATCGCTCACAGGTGTGAGTCTTTTTCTCATTTATAACTGAACTGCGCTGGAGGGTAACACTTCTAGAAGGTCTGTCACAGAGAGAGTGATACGAGGTTATGACGCCGAGCGCGACGCTGAAAAGGTAAACTAGCGAGGAGGGTGGTTAATACCGTAGCGGGAATTGTATAGCAGGGAGTGAGTCAGGCCGCATTGTACACATCGAGATTAATGCTGATTGTAAGCTCGGGAGAGGGGTGTGTCTAGAGCACAGTGGGAGAGCCACGGGATGTGTCATCATTTGCAGTCATAACTCGGGTATGTTTGAGGGTAGATTTAAAATTTTCAGCAATTTGAGTTAAGCATGATTACGAGTAGCTAGGTTAACTATTTTTTTCACTTCATTTTCAGTTAAACCCCTGACGAAGAATTTAACAATTCGAAATGCATTGGGAATATATGGCTGTCATTTTAACAGTGCTGAAATATGTTTGTTTACACATACCCTCGTAAAAGCCTAAAATGGCAACGTCTGGTATTTGAAAATGATGAATAAACAAGTTAATGCACAGATATAAAGTCTCCGCAGTGATGTATTTAAGGAAGATATGAGAGCCAAAAGGTTGGATTAATAATGATAACTGGAATAAAGTGACTCGATAAGTAAAGTTAAATACAGGAATGATTTCCCCAAACGCAGTGCGACAGTAAGGGCACAGGAGTTCAGTGTCCCATCTAACTTTGTTCAAAACGTAGCCGTGAAGAGGCTTGACACGGTTTTCTGCTCGCACGCACTTCATGTTTAAATTGAGTACAAGTATAAAAGACTAAGAGAAGGAGTGCAACCCGCTCAATCACTTTGAAAGCGGTCAAACAAAGGCATTCACAATATAATATGAACATTGCAGCACAATTAAGGAGGACAGGCAAAATATTTGATGACCTTGCTAAATAGCTGCTGGCAGTGGATTTCTGATCTTGCGGACTTTAAAAAATCTGTTACAGATTTGAATTCAAAAACATGGGAAGGAGCTTGAAACACTCATAGGCAAGCAAGATGACGTGAACAAACATTCAAACAGGTCTGATGAGTACCTCATTGGGGTAGTGGAGTGTAAAGAGAATAATTCAGAAGTGATTAGAAAGAATGATAAATCAATTATGGAATGAATCTTGCTGAACTTTGAAGTAGATTTGACAATGATGATGGCACATCACATACCTGCGAATCGAAACCCTTAGTCAAAGCATCCACACCCAATAGTTGTCAATTTTGCAGATTATGAAATTCAGGAGAACATCTTGAATAAAGCACTGCAATGTAAGAGCTTAAAGAATAAAAAAAGGGAGGGCTTTTAAGTTTTATTTCTGATATGATTATAAATCAGTGCATAGAGGTAAGAGATTTAGGCAACTCATTACCCAATGTTAAGCCCTGGGTATCACAATAATGCTGTACCAGCAATCTTCATCAGAAAAAAATGAAAAGGAAGAATAACACATCGGCCTGAATATTTTTTCTGGGGAAGTGACTTTTGCTATCAGGGCAAAGAATTTAGAGGTGGTTTCTACCCTATTGGCGAATGAAGGGCAAATATATTGAGAGTTATTAATGATTATATTTTCCATATTGTAGTGATGTTTGTCCGAAGAAGCTGCTTATGGTTATATTTTGTTTAGGAAAGGTAATTAGGTGTCTGTCATTTAATAAATATCGAAGAGGTTGTGCCATTTCTGGGACCACAGCTTCCTCAAGGAGCAACAAACAACATGGTGCCACTTTTCATTAGGGGTGGGCTTTCCAGTCGGCGGAGTGCAAATGTACACAGCATAGGGAATAAAGGGAGGGAATTGTGGTATGGCAGTTCCTGTTGGGAGAGGATTGATGACATTTTGAACGTTATACTGAAATTAAGCATTATAGGAACTTTTTCTATACCAAAAACACGATCACATGTTACCAATAGTCACAATCTACCTAATGCAACGTCTGGATTCAGACATTTATCACATTAGATACTTTAGATTATTAGCTTGTTACAGTTTTAGGGCAGGTTACTCTCCGTGGGATAGGATCTGGGAATCTTTTACTATATGCATTTCACTACATTTTAACACAAGGTATATTGAAATCAGAATGTTGTTGATGAATGCTTTAGGCCTGCAAGGAGTTAAGAGAAGTTCGAAAAGATGTTCGAGTAAATTGAAAGAGTAAGGATTAATCTGGCGGTTAGAGGTGGCATTCAAGGGGGGCAGTATAACCTATAACCCTGCAATTTCCTTTTCTACAGGACACTCACATGACGAACACGAGTTTGCAGAATTCTAGTATGTTCAAGACCTGGTCCTTTGACATTGTCTTTTCTACTATTGAAATCGGGTACCGTGGGATGGTAACTTCTTTCAAACATTTTCCATTAGATATTCACAATTAGCAGCTGATAAAGAGGATCGATGCTTCTGGACTGATTACTCAGTTTATCCAGACATTTTTATGCTCCAGATGAAGAGAACCCAATTTATGCTAATCACTTATCCTATTAAGAAGTGGAGTCATTTTTGGGGGGATTTTAGTTTTGCTTAGAACCCAACTTTAGATTCTACCAATTCCAAAAGAAAGCAAAGAAAACCTAAGTTAGCTTAGATATTTAGTAATTATATATATGTAATCTATATATTAGATCCTTGGAAGTACTAATTCCTTGTTAAAGCTGCAGTTCTGTCAATTTTGGTCCACCGCAATTCGGCTGCACACATTTAATCTCTATTAATTTCAGAAATGTCAGCAACAGCTCTTTTACGCGTGTTAGGTTTTCCGATCACTGGGCTATAGAATTGTCGGTTCATTTTCCTCTTCGGCCAAGTTCTCTTAAAAGATGGAACTTCAACAAATTAAATCAGAATTCGAGAACTGGGCAGTAGGTGCCACTGAGTTTATCAAAGATATTTCTTACATAAATGAGGGCACTGCAGATTTATCCTTTGTTATGGGAGGCTCTGAAAATGGCCTTAGAACACAACTAATAGCAGTTTTATAGAAAAAACAGAGTTTAAATACAGATTGAAATCACAGAGTTGCAGTTTGTACATGTGTGCAAGTGGATTACTAGTTGAAGTGGTTGTGGATGGTCGTCCTCTTCAAGTATAATGGCACTATTACTGTTAGGTCTCAAAATTTTAAACCTGAGCTCAACTTTGGTTGCTGTAGCACAGAGCACACCAGTTTAACTTAGGAGAAATATGTAAAGCATTTGTCTGCATCAAAACAATTAAGAAGTAGAAAACACAACAGATTAAAAATGCCACTTCAAGTTATAAAAAATGGAGGCAATGTTAATGAACAATAGACAACAATTTTACAAAGACTTAATGGAGGGAATTGGAGAAATGATTTGTTCAAGTTTTTATGGTTTCTAGCATCAAACAGCTTTAAACGCCAACAGTGAGTATTTGGTCGCACAAGACCGGCTCAAAGTAAAGTTCAGGTTGACCACTATGGATCGCGGGTCAGATACAGGGACCAGGTTCATCCTCGTGGAAAGTTAACTTTCTGACTTGAGAATTTTTGCAGAAAAACGACTATCGATAAAGACGGGAAAACTCAAAGCTGGCGAATGTAGGAAGGTGGATATCTGACTATACGGTTACCCCAACTTTTTGCCTAGTTTTTAGCTGGTTTTTTACTTAGTTGGCCTGGGATCCTGCTATTCAGGGCCCCAGGCTATCTGCTCTCTCTGTAAAATGGACCCCATGTACTTTAGGTACATATCTAATTGGACATTGGGTCACCTTGTAAGCCCCTGTATAGTGGGGGTCTATAGGTACCCAGGGCATAGGTGCATCCAAGGCCTACCAGGGGCTGCAGCATGAATTATGCCACCCCTGGCTGGCCATCCAAACTGACACCACAGGCTGATCACTCAGCTTGGGCAAGGTGGTGTAATCACCCCTTGCTTAGATATAGTATTCCTATACCTACCCTTATATCTAGACACATATATGCCTATAAGTCACTCCTATGACAGGCCTTGACAATCCTGAAGGCAGAGTGCTTGTTTTATGTGAGATGGTGCTCTAGCATGAGCTGAGCCCGTCTGCAGCTTTCAAAACCATGTCCTTATAGCTGTTCTATGATATAGCCATACCATATACTCTTAAGTGCATTATAATCCTTGCGGTTAATGCCAACTTTGGTTTGGCTTTATCAAAACATGTTGTGTAAGGTGTCAAACACTTAGGAATACTACCCCCCCCCACCAGTCCTGGTGGCGGGGGAAGCATTCCACCCTTCTAGAGGGGGAAGACATGTAGTTACTGCTTTACCTGGTTGAAGTTAAACAGAGCCTCAGCATCACAAAATGGATGCTGCGGCCACAGACACAAGTCTGACCTCTTGCTGCTGGACGAAACTCCATCAGGGGAGACCTGGACAATAGGTTTCCTGTCCAGGGAGGTGCTAGCACCTCCCCAGACAGCCTGTAGTGGATTGGGGCAGGGTGGGTTCAATGGAAAGATGCTTTTCCAGACACTGCCTGGGGCATACAAGGTGCTCCATGCATAGCCCGGTTCAAATCAGTTGCTGGGGCACTCCAGCTCCAGCTCTGGCACGAAACTGGACAAAGAGAAAGGGGTGTAACCACCCCCTTCCCAGGTTCCACCCATAGGAGGGACCTAGCAGGTAATCCAACCCCTTAGTTTAGTATAAAGATAGGAGCTGTGTCTAGAGACATTAGATTATCCTGGAAACAAACTCTGAAAAGAAACTCTTGAACCTTCGACGTTCCATATCGACTGGAAGACTGAAGACATCTCCCTTGTGGTCAAGGAGTGACCACCGTGTACAAACAGGCACCACCAGTAACTTGCCGGTTTGCTTTGTCGACGCTCCCGCCTGAACCCGAAGACTTAGCTACTCAGGAACTGAACTTTCAGACTTCTCCGACTCCGATCCACAGCAAAGCTGAGACCCGTGGCGGACACGAGAGAAGTGGGACTGGACATCCTGGACTACTTGCTTTTTGCTACCTGTGCAGCTTCTGAGGTACCCTCGAAGTTGTGCATTGGGGTTTGAGAAGCCCCAGACCCAAGCAGCATTTGCACTGAAGCTCAGTCCTCCACACTCCACGAGTGCCACGTGGGGCCCGCTCCTGCATTTCAGCTCGACGCATCTTCCCGGTTGCTAGCCCGTTGGCTAGTGAGCCCTACGAAGACGAACCTTTGAATCAACAATGCTTGCCTGGCTGCTCCAGTTTTGCTCCAGCTTCCCTGTGAAGGAGAAGTGCCCCAGACCTTCCTGGTCTGAACAGAAGCCCATCTTCACTTCCTGCGTGGGTTGCGGTAACCAAGGCTTGTTGGGTCCAATCTGTATACCGAAACACCAGTCACCTAGATCCTTCGTGGGACAGCTCATATCCAGTGCCTGGTCGTCATTGACGCTTCCTGGTCGACGTGGCTGCAGAGACAAGCTTCACCTATATCAGCGTTCCCAAACTTGATACAAGGATTAGCCAAAGTAGGAGAAAAAGTACGCCTAACACAATCCAAAGTTCAACCCATGGTGATACCAGATATGTATTTTCAAGTTGATGAAAGAGTTCTGTTATTTGTTCTTTGAAAGTTTTATTTGCTGGCGTCGTTTCAGGTTCACTGGGATCGCCAGAAAACGTATCAAAGTTGATGAAACAGCAAGAAGACAGTTCTGTCAATTGTTGGTATTGCATCAGGATTACTTGAAATCACTGGAGCTTCTTTATCCCTTGTAATATTAGTATAGTCAGATGATATATCATTGTAGACAGGAGTGTCTTGAAGAACTGTTATTTGGGTCTCAAGAGGCAAAAGTTCCATGGCTTTATTACATAGTCCTTCTTTTCTTACTGCAGATTCTTCAAAGGTGATGAGTCTCTCAGTTTGAACCTCTTGGATAGTAGCAAGATTTGGTTGTCTACTTCATCTTTGCAGTCCAATGGGCCTACTACTTATTATCGGCCACATAATGTGGTTTTACCAGGTCGATAGATAAGAACCGGTTTTCCTTTCTTCCAGCAAGGGGCGGTAGTAACACTGTTCTTGATCCGTGGATTGCTATTACAGGTACTGTTTTTCTGTAAGAAAGCCCAAATTCCTTTTTGTCCGCGATCTTTTCTCTGACTAGATCCCCAATCTTTGGAATCCAGACAGGTCTTTCCTGGGACAGGTGGTTGTTCTTCAGTGGTCGTTGGCTTCTGTAATGTGTTGCTTAGACTTCGTCTTGTTTCATTTAAGTCCTGCAAAACAGCCAAACGGTCTTTGATATCAAATGGTTTTTGTTCTACCACTGAAGTATGACGATTGAGATCTTCGACAATCATTCTAGTACCAAAAAGGATTTCATAAGGAGTGATTCCACCAAGAGAATTTCTTGGCAGATTGTTTAAACTATGTTGGACTCTTATTAGATGTTTGACCCACCCGTCACCTGAGCCTAATACACTAGCTGTTATAGATTGCTTTATGTCTCGTTTTTTTCTTTCCACTACAGAATTTTCCTCAGGATGGAATGGACTTGAGTACCGCAATGCAACGCCCAAACTGGCCATGGCCTCTTTGTAAGCTTGAGAGATAAACGTAGGACCCTGGTCAGAATGTAGCATGCCGATTGTGTATGTGCTGATATAGACTCGCAAATCTTTTATAACAGTTCGGTAGTCAGCCGAGCGCTGAGGCCACATCCAAATATATCTGTCCTAATAGTTGTGGGACCACATTTGTCCTTAGTGACGTCTGTGTCTAGATAGGCTAATGCTGTCTAACAATGGTGTCTGTTCTAGGCTGCCTATACTGTAGTCAGGTATCTGGCGGCATTATATGCTGTGATCTCTGTAGCAGACATCGCAATTAATTGCAGATTCGTAAATGTGGGCATTCATCGCTTGCCACCAGTACGTCTCGTTTATTTCTCTCAGAGATTTTGAGGTCCCTTGATGTATCAGACCCTCTCCCATATGTGCTTCTTGTATCAAAGCACCTCTCCGTCTCCTGTTTAGAATTGCCCTATCCCCCACTACAGGGATTCGAGCAAAAGGGATGGAGTTTGCATCAAATATGTATGCATATTCGAGTGGATAGTTTAGAGGTAACGCTGCAACGCTGCCCTTGCTTGCGGCATTGACAGCTAGCATTGTTTCGCCTTCTATTTTTATTTTTGAACGAGTGATTGCAGCTACGGAAGCCGTTTGCACAGCTGCCTTCGCAGCTTCATCAGCAAATGAATTCCCTGCAACATGAACGCCATCACGTTGATGACTCAGTGTATGGATCACGTACCTCTTTTGTAGTTCTTTCTGTAATTGAACTACTTGTTCCCAAAGCAACTTATGCATGATTGTGCCACCTTTTGCTTCTTTGAAACCGTTTTGAACCCAGTTCTGCAAGTATTCATTGTAAGATTGAACGCAGTAATACGAATCGCACACTATGAGTGTGGGGACTTCGCGATCGGTATTTTCAAGCGCCATCTTAAATGCTTGGAGTTCAGCTCACTGAGCTGTACAGTCTCTGAGTGATTGAGTTTTTGTGACCATTGGTCTTAATTTACCATTGCGCCAGCGACCTTTAACAATCGCGCACGCAGCACTATATAGGCTTGTTTTCCCCCAATTCCTGGCTGTGCTGATCTGTCTGTATAAATTATACATCCGTACTGTTCTAGTGGCAGAATCTCAATAGGCAGGTGACATTCTTGTTCGTATTGTAGAAATTCTTGAGTTTTCAAGTAGGGGTCACAAACGTATTCAACGTCTGTTACAGCAAGAGAGTTAACCCATTGTATCCATCTCGGATGTAAAGCCTTTGCATTTGGAATGCTCGCTTTTGTCACTGCCTCTAAGGCAGGTGCAAGAGTAACGACCATTATGCGCTTACCCTGTGCGAGGGCTCTCTCTTTTGCTACTGCAGTTTGAACCGCTGTCAGAATTTGTTCTGTAGAAGTGAATTTCATTTCAGCTTGTGTGTACAAGTGTGATTGATAAGCTATTGATACCTTTTCACCTTCATTAAAGGTTAAGTATGTGAATCTGCATTTTCCTGGCAAGATTTGGATTACGAGGTTGCGTACGTTTAGGCATGTTTGCAAATGTTTTGTTGCTAACATGTCTGTTTGCCCTGAACGCAAAATTTCTGTGTGTTTTTGAGTCCAATTAGTTGTTTTAAAATCAGGTTTGATTACTTTGTAGAGAGGTTTAACCCTCTCTGCGTAATTTAGAATGTAAGCACTTCCAAAATTCAGGAAACCTAGAATTGACTGTAAGTTTTTCAGCGTTTTTGGAGGTTGGAGCAGCGCACATTTCTCTAGAAAGTTGGCTGCCAGGCTTTTGCGTTCACTTGAAAGTTCGTATCCTAAGAATAGGACGTTGAGGTGGGCAATTCGTGATTTCTTAAAATTGAATTTGTACCCTTCAGATGCGAAGCCAAGTATTATGGTGTTCCCTCTGTTCAAGTGCCTGTCCAAATCATCATCTGTTAGATAGATGTCATCGACATAAGATAATGCCTCATCATCCTAGGTTTGTAGTAACTCTGTTACTCTGGCTGAAAATAACCTTGGACTATTCTTGAATCCCTGGGGGAGACGTAAAAAATGACGCTGTGTCCCCATGATTGAGAAAGCGGTCAAGTACCTGCTTCCTGGTGCAATGTTTTGACAGAAGAAACCGTTAGAAATATCTAATGTGGTTTTATATTTTTTACGCACAATGTTATTCATTAGTGCTGCACTGTGTGCATTTTGTACTACAAAGGTTTTGCAACAAGAGTTTAAATGTCTGTAGTCCAAAACTAGACGATATGTATTGTCTGGTTTGGAGACAGGAAACAAAGGATTGTTCATGGACAAGGTGCATGTTTCAATCACCCCTTGGTATTCAAGTTGATCTAAGATCTCTCTGACCTGTTTTTTAGCTTCTTGCTTAACTGGATACTGCCTCTGAGCAGTTGGTTGATTTTTTAACTGGATCTTATGGTGAGGAGAGTCCTCATCCCATTCCACATGATTTTTATATAATGCTGGAGCTTGAGCTACAGCCCATTTTCTGGCATAGGTGTATTTTTTATGAATAAGAATATGATTTGATAAGGCTGGCATAATGATGTCTCGCCATGTAGGCACTCCCTGACAAATTTAAGTGGCCAGTCTTTTTCAGCTAGAAGAATGTCACAACCCTTAGAGAGCTTCTCCCAAAAGATTGCTCGTATTTTCCTAGTTATGTCCCCCGCCATCCGGAGCGTTATTTCGTATAACTTATGTGGTAAACTAACCCTGGTATTGCCAGTTTCAACTTGAATGTATTCATTCAAGTCCACTGTCTCCAGATGATCCTTCAGGATCTTGCGAGCTATGGTAACCTCTGCTGCGCTGTCCAGCATTGTCTAAGCCCACACCCCTTTCTTGAGTTGTGTCCTCAAGATCCTCGGCATGTCTGATTTTTAGACCTGCTACCTTTTTTGTGAATTGAGTTTTCTTATTTTTCTGAACCTGTTGATCATCTTTGGACTTCATGCGCTCTTCCTTCTGTTCTGATTGTCCTCTTCTTACCGATTTCTGTGAGGAAGTCTGAAAGGTACGAGAGGAACGTGTATCAGTATCTTGATATCTATCAGGTTTTCTCAAATTATTCCTGTTCCTGAGGTTATACCTATTTTCAGAGGGCTCCTTTTGAGGAGACCTATCTCAAGACTGAGAACCCTTCTTTCTAGGAAGTGCCTTTTTAGGAGTAGTGAGTGTTTTTAATAAAAACATTTTCAGGATTTTCTGTTAGTTCGGGCTTTACTGTTTTCCCACCCAAACTATCTCTACCTAGTTCTTCAAAAGATTTTTCAATAATTCTGGCCAGTTCATATGGTTGCTCAGTTACATCAAGTTCTTTTAGTTTTTGGCGGATTGCCACGGATGCTGCTTCACCTTTAATATTAGCTAATATTTTAGCGGAAACCTGTTTGAAATCTTTAAGCAATTTCATACCTAGGTTCAAAGCAGGCTCGGCCCGTATTTATTTTGAATCTGTTTCAGGACGTCTGGTATTACCGCCATAGACGGAACACCGTGTGATTTTGTGTAGATTGCAGCAAAGACTGTACCCCAAGTGTCAAAGTCCTCCAGGTGTGGTGCGATCCCCATTGGTAAACAGATTGTTAGAATCCTGTGTTTCTCATGAGGTGTACTATCAGGCAATACTGCCTCTATTTGAGTAATTGTTTGAGCTAACCAGAATGAAATCTGTTCCCGTTTTGCGGGTAATATACCAATGACTGATTGTATAGTCTGTGGTGTGATTTTATTTGTTTGTGTTCCCCTGGTGAGGAGTGTGTTGTGGAATCCTTATAGCATGTTGGACTGTTAAAGTCCGCATAACATATTGAACCAATTGTCAAGGTATTTTTATTAATTGTTTTAGTTGAACTAATAGTTCTGCATCTGACATTCTTTCAATTTCAGGATGAGGTGTATAGTTGGCTAGTACCGGCCATGTTGCTCCTGGTCTACCTAATGGACCGAACCTGCCAATGTGATTTTGATGTTGTAGGGCGCCTCTAAACCAGAGCACATGCTCTTGGTATGTTAATGGAATTTCAACATCCCCCAAAGGAGTGTATTCCGCTGGAGGTTCCTCTATCTTGTAGAAGTGGAACACATGTGTTGTTGGATTTGCTTCGGGAAGATAATCCATGAATAGAATACCTCTGTCTGCCGATATTAATGTGGCTCTATGACAAATATCACCCTACCACCTCTAGGTGGTAGGCCATTTGTTATAAGCTTTATAGTGATGGTTTTCCTTATTTTCCCGGGATGATTATGGCATCCACGTCGTCTTCATTAAACCCTGTAACGTCAAAACCTGGTTGGTTTGCATTTACTGCAGCTCCACCGGTTGCGGCGTTGTCGCCGTTAACCGACATTGTTTAATGAACGTTGCAGAGCAAGTTTCAAGGAAACAAAGTTAAGGTGCACAATATTTTGGAATACTGTATCCTTCAAAGTTGAACTAAACCAAAAACTTATACATAGGATTTTCGTCCTACTCAGTTTTGGCGGATATTTCCCACTCCAGACGTCTATTGGAGTATTTTACGGGAAAGAGGGGTCTCTGTGGAAAGCACGACTGAGTTACTCTTGTATCTAGGGTTAAATTAGTGCCTTACCAAGCGTTAGGCGCCATGTAGTGTAGTTCCTATATTCCCAATAGGCTCTTCGCATTGGAATAATATATCCTATAGAATTGACGTAGGACTTAAGTCGACTAGGTCTCTATCGAATATATTAAACTTAATTGTGAGTGCCAGCTAGCTCAGAGGTCACTAGAAACTTTCTCGAATAAACAAGAAGGGATTAGTTACTGACAACCGCATAAACATGACAACTTTGTTTCCCCAAGATGAAACGTATCTTCAGAGTCGTGGAAACAATAGATATATATTTTACCCCAGTAAATCGTGCATGCTTCGTTTCACCAGAGGTGCAGAGAAATAGAGAGACAGGCGTTTTCAATAAAATTATTTTTTGAACAGTCTTCTTTCTCATGCAGAACAAATGAACTGCTACAATTGTAATACTGGCTGCAAAGTATGACACATACAGCAAGAAGAGTATTATGAAATAATACTGTAAAAACATGGTATGGTTTCTAAGCCATAAAATACATACATTAATAATTAATACTAAAAGTACTCAACTGGTGCTTCTAAAATACGCCTACCCCAATGTACCTAACCTAAGTCTAGTATGAGGGAAGAAGTATGGTGTAGCATAGGTTTTAGTATTCCTTGCCAAGAATCTATCCAAGATTTCTCTTAGGGTCTAATCAGCTCTGTATCTTGGTTTAGAATGAAGGAGGTCTGGTATCTCAGTCTCAGGACTCGATTTCCCAACACCCCGCAAGGGGAGCTTGGAAACACTGGAGCTGGATTTCTCGGCAAGAGAAAATACAGCGTTTCTCTCAGTGCGTCAACTGGAGGGTCGGCTTCCTTCGGCACTTGCTGTAGCAAGCTGTGTCGGGCAAGTAGATAGTCGATCTGCTCCAAACCACCGTGTGTTTGCTGGGACAAGTGTGGGCATATTTATACCTTGAAGGTGCCGAGTTTGACGTAAGGTTGGACATAATAACGTCATCAAAGAATGGCAGTTCTTTGAAAACTCCATGAGTTCTTGGACAAATCAATATTCAAGCAAGGGGAAGTCTCTGACTGCTGAAGCCGAGTTTTCCAAGAAATCGTTGTGGCTTTTCGGAACTAGTGGAAGTGTTCATGCCTGGATTTGGACTGCATGGACTATGTCTAAATATGGTTATGATTTCTATGCCTATATAAGGGCAAGGGGATTTATACCTATATAGACATGAATCGGGAAAATTACACTAGGGTCCTAAAATGCTATACAACAGAGTCAAAAGCTTGGGAACCACTGGACTAGACTGTCCATTCACTTAAATAAGAGGCCTGAGATGAGAGCTTTCAAAACGTCTTCCATTTATGATTTGTGTTAATATCGATATTGACACCAAGGACATTTAAATGTAAATGTAAATGTATGTATACTTGTAAAGCGCACTATCACCTTTCAGGCATCCTGGCGCTGTATACCGCTGTGGAACCCTTCCTGGCTTTTCCTGTGAGATGCCCCCTACTGGGCACCCCCAAGGGGAAGCCAGGCATCCCAGCGCTTTCGGGGCCATTGTGGAGATTAAGCAAGCTATTGCCCAGAGTTGCAGAGTGGGACCCATGATTAGAGTAGGCACTGAGGCGAGAATTATCGAGTCCGTGGACATTGAGCCCAAGACCCTGCTGCGTCGGGAATTGAACCCTGGTCCCGGGTCAGACCTCTGCATCAGGGTCTGCCACTTCTAACCAGTGAGCCACACTTCTCCATTTAACAGTGGGAATGTGACCTTTACTATCTACGCACTTGCTCCCAAATAATAATATTATTGCAACTATCATTAATTATCATCACACACAACCGGAGTACTGTGCTGAGGGGCCCCCTGCAGCTCCAGGGCTGCGGGGGCCTGTGTTACGCCCCTGACCGTCAGCACTCTGACCAAAGCTGTGATCCTAGGCCACCCAGGAGTGCCGGCCAGCCAGCCAGCCGAACAGCCAGATCCCCTGATTGCAACCGTGAGTTTTGCATATAGCACCCTGGATTCGTTTCAAAAACACTTGTACCGCTTTTCATCAGCCATAAGATACGGACAAGCCATAAGAATTGCGGATGCGGGGTAACCCAGGAACGACTAGCTCACACGTCCAAGCTTGCGGACGCCATCTTGCCTCTAATTTCACCATTTATTGCTATAATGTAAAAGCTGTAGTTCTGTGAAGACTGAGAAACTGAGACCAGCCAATAGTCCGGGGGAGTGCCACCTTACTTTACCCAAGTTTGTCTTGCACATGGTCTGTTCCTGAAAGGTAGTGATGAGAAGGTGGGAGAGAAGGGATTTAACCGCATCGCTGCGGCGGCTTTTCCTGCTGTGTGCGGCAAATTTGAAAAAGCCGCACACGACCACCGTGGCGGATGACGAGCTGAGCTCGTCATCAGCAGCGAAGAGGTTAAAGAAGAGAGTTAAGAAAGAAAGACAAGGTAGCTAGTAGTATACGAAAAGTTAGTGAGTGTGTGAGAGAAGATGGAGAGAAAGGTGAGAAATGAAAGTGAGGAGAGTGCGATGGAGATGGGAAAGAACAGAGAATGAGTGTGAAATAGATGGCATAGTGGGAGCTGTGTGAACAAGCAACACAACAACTGTGATGCAAAGGCCCCCTTTCCTTTTTGCTCTCTTCTTCACCATAAGTCTGACCCCTTGTCAGTGGGTGATGCCAGTCCTGGTAGTGGATATTGCAGGTACCGATCTCCAGAGAAACATTTTAGTCACCAGCACTTAAATTTTCAAACTGAGCACTGTGTGGGATAGAAAGTATTACACATGTGACAGAGTCACTTGCCAGCCATCTATGTTTTAGAATGGACCATGGTGGTCTAGTGACCAGTCAGGTTAATTAGGCTACAGTTTATGGTATTTGTGAATAAGTATAAACTATCATTGGTGCCATTTATAGGTAGATAATACTACTGCTTGGTACCCTAATTACACCGCCCTTGTAATCGATTCAACAATCCAGTGCAGAATGTCAAGGGGTCTTACCCTTACTACAAATAATCAGAGCCCCACGGGGTATGTTGGCCTGGTCACGTCTTTTGTTTTTTGATTTGTATCGCTCAGGTGTATCCTTACACCTACCTCAGCCGCGCTGAATAGCAAAAAATCACTTCTTCTAAAAGGTAGTTTAGTGAATTGACCTACGTCTTGTCCTCAGCATGGCCAGATCGATGAATGTCAGTTTTTTTTAAGTTGGTTTGCAGTCAGTTGGTTATAAAAAAATCTTCATGTGGTATTTGTAGTGTCTTCTGAGCTTGGGAGGGGTGTGGCCTAGCAAATAGTATGTACACGTTGTACCTCCGTCAATTATTTCCACAACCCGTCATACTTTGAAAATGCAGGCCCCATCCTCGTTTGTATTTGGTTTGTGATTGTATTTTGACGGCATTGTCTTTTCGAAGGTCAAATATGAATGTAAAGGATAAATATTTGTGTAACTGAGGTAGTCACATTAGTCAGCCAAGAATTCTAGGCACCATCTTGTAATTAATAGTTTTTTTTTAATTGTAGTTGAAAGTTAAATGCAATGTCCTTTTATAGGTTCAAAAAGAATGCAACATGTGTATTTTTGTGACACACAGATAGTCACATTAGTCAGCCAAAAAGAGGCCCTCTGGAATAAATTTGGGAGCATATTTATGAGACCCTTTGCATTGTTGTGTGGTGCAAGACCGACACAAATTTAAAATGAGATATTTGAATCCATGAAAGGCCACCTTGCACAGCCCTGAGTGACTTAATCGCGAGTAATGCAACGCAGCGCAAATCCCTGCGTTGCATTACTCTGTGCCAGGAGCGTTTCCATGGGCATTGCCTGGTTGTTCCCACTCAACATACATGTTTTTTGACGAGTTCACAGATTTACCAGAAGTGGTAAATTCGGGAATGCGTCAAAAACGTACGCCTCCCCAGGTGAGGTGTAACAAGGATAAATATGTTTATTTCTCCTCGTTTTTCCTCTTTCTATGTGTACTGCATTCTGAAGATTATTCAGGGCATTATATTTGTGCAGGACGGTGCCTCTTCCTGCATTAAAACAATCATCCTTACAAGGCAGGCACCCTTGCACCTACGTTGGCGCGAGGCAGCCAAAAAGGTGCAAGCTCAGGAGAAAAGGCAGGAATGCGCCATATTGACCTAAATACAGTGAATTCCTGCCCTTTCCCTGTCACACAGTGCAGCTCAGTAAGGTGACTTGCTGTGCAGCACTGTGTGACTTGGTTCTATTGTCTTTTATTGGAGGAGCTTTGTCTCAAGTTATATTTTCACATCATTAAGTATGCACTAATTCGGTGTAGTTGCTAAGCAGATTTTTATCTATATCCCATATCCTAACTAATAAGGGGGAGTTTTCCCCTATTCCTATGATCCCAGTATTAATCTCCTAGAATATAGATAGGCAATTTCTAGTTTTTTTTTTTTAAAATCACTTCTGTGGACCCTGTGTTTTGTAATTAAAAACAAAAAGAATCTAAGGTACTGTGCTCATTCGATTCTGCCTCTCATATTATACGGTACTGTATTACTTTGACAGAATTTACTGGTTAAGAGAGTTAGGCGAGTTCCTGGGAGTTTCATCATTGAGACAATTTTTTCCAATTAGGGCAGTCCATAAGGGCCTCTAATATGATTAATTTCCTCTCATTGGCATGATAGTTTCTCTCCAGGAAGTAGTTGATCAATTTAGTAGTAACTAATTGGGATTCTCGCCATTCCCACATATCACAGTCTACATGGGCATCAAATATATAACATTTTTGTGTTACAGTTGCGTAGTACCCAATTATGCTGGAATCCAAAATCAATTTCTTTGTAATGGCTTATATGTGAGCATGCATTACAATTCCCAGTCGTGAAATGTCCCTTAACGGGTCAAGCCCCAATTGCTGCTGTTAGATTCAGAAGTCTCTGTTGGAAGGGGTCTTGTGTGTACCATGATGTCATGTAACTATTTTGGTCTCTTGAAGGCAAACACAGGATGATTCAGTGTCGTTTTCCATATGTTCAGGATATGCCAGTTTGATTTTGATTTTGTAATGTTTTTTGTTGTTGTTTGGAATTGGATTAAAAGTTGTGACCTAGGTCCCAATGTCCTGTTCCTGACTATCGTTATTGTCCAAGAGAGCATCTTGCTCTCTTTGTGATTTTATTATTTGTTTTCTTAGGGTTTTTCAGGTTTCTCGGATAGATCAATAGCTTGAAAATCATTTGGGGGCACTTCACTACAGTTCCTAGGAAATCTGAGATTGATTGTATAGTAAATTCTCTCTCAAAGCCTTCGGATGACAACTAGCATATCCAAGGAGATTTTTTCAATCTGTCAGTTTGTGAAATGTGGGTATTTGAATGCTGTCATCAGTGCTCTCCAACTGTAAGTCTAAGAAAGAAAGTTTCTTGGTAGCACACGTTGATGTGAATCTTAGAAACGTATCTTCGGAGTTGCTCCAGTTGGCAAATTGTTCTACATTTTCCATGTTTACATTCCTAGTATTTTCAATGTAACTTCTCCAATATGTTATGAAGGGAAGGGATAAATAAGTATTTGAGTAGTCATACTTTTCCTCAAAGTTGTGCGTATACAGACATGCCAGGCTTTGGGAAAATGTGCTGCCCACTGAAATACCTTGTATTTCCTAATGTAGCCTAATTAACCTGTTAATTACAGACAATTTGAAATACATATAATTCCAGAACCTTATGACATATATGTCTGAACTGAATTGAGCTGGCTCAGGAGTCATCCTGCCTGGTATTGGGATTTTTTGGGTGTTCCCTGGTGAGTGAAGGTCATTTAGGAATAGATTGTCAGCAGATTGCATCAAAGCCAGGTATGCTTTAGCTTATGCTTAGGTTGATGGTCAGAAATGGAAGAGCACAGAAAATGTTTTGCACTGATATGTAAAGCATGCCAAAAATTGAGAATATTTGGGGTGGAACTTCTCCTGATGAACGCCACAGGCCCTACGGGCCAAGGGCAAGAAACATGTCTACTGATTTAGATGATATGCTCCATGCTGGGAGCAGACTGTAGTAGGCTCCTCACACCCGAGGCCCTAGTGTCATTCCATCTGTTGCACTAAAATGATGTTTTTTCTTTATATCCAAATTTTAGCCTATTTTAGTGATGCACAATACAATGAGAGGGATTGGTGTCGTTACAACGCAGGCTATTACAACGCCTGCTGTTACAACGCGGTTTTTACATCGCATACCACTACAACGCATAGTGCTTTTAAGCGCTGGATAGTGATTTATTTAATTTACTATTCCAACTCCAGTCCCCGTGGATAGTAGGGAAGGTGTTGGATAGTAAATTAAATATATTCCCTATCCTAGAGCGCCCCCCAGCGCAATGCATTGTAATGGTTTGCGTTGTAATGGTTGCGTTGTAATGGTAGTGCGTTGTAATAAATGCGTTGTAAGTGATGTTTCCCAATGAGAGTCGCTATAAAGCAATTAGTTGTCATATTGGCCCTCACCTATCTAAGTTTGCAACTATTTTTTCTGAACCAAAGCACTTAGAAGGCAGCAGCTAAAGGTTAGTCACCCAGTGACCTCAGTTCAGCATGCAGGATATAGGCATCACTAGCATTGAAGCTCTATTTCCAGGAATAGATCCAAATCGGATTAAAGTTAATACAGAGAGACCCTACCTTACCTTCTAAATGCCTCTGGATTTCTCACCGGTTTTGCAAGTGAAGGTAAATGTTCATAGCAGCAGAGGAAAGAAACCAAAAGTAACTGTTCTAACACTAGACAGCCCCTGTAAGAGACTTGCAAGGTGATGCCAGAGCTGGCTGATGGTCAAATTGAAAACATATGTAACATTTTAGTGGCCTCGTGAGCTCAGTCAGCATTAAGTGGAAGCGTCCTTTTTAGGTCTCGGCCTTCGCAGCGCGCATGCGTTGCAAAGGCAAATAGACCTCTTGCGATCGCTCTGGCTTTTCAGCCAAGCACGCGCACACATTCCATTGCCTTCAATGGCAATGCGTGCACGTCAGGAGATTCACTCACGGGAGCGCGCGGCCCATCTGGTCGCAATTATCGCTCAGGCGAGTGAATCGCGCCCGCCCCCCCATCTCCCCCTCCTCAGGAGGAGCTAGTGTTTGTTGCTTGTTTTTTCAAGCATTGGCTGCGCGCGCACACTACTCCCTCTTCTCTCGCTCCCCCACCACATATCGCGCCTCGAGGCCGCTCGCGCGGCCAATGCTTGTCTATAACATGTATGACCGTGTCAGTCGAAAGAAGGCTTCTAATAAAAAAAAACTTTAATTGGATTCAGTTCTTGGTACAAACATTCCCTCAAAATAGCCCACAAAATGTTCAATGTAGAATAAACGCTTTATGCTGCTAGCAGGGGAATCTGTTATCACCTCCATATGAAATATTGAAAATCTATTGCCAATTGTAGATGAGCTGCTCGTGTTTACACAGCCTCGGCCTATACATTATTGAAATCCTTGTTTGTCACTCGTTATTTCTTGTATCTCTCATTATCGAAATTTGCATTTTTTAATGCATCCGTGAAAAAAGATGACACACTGCATTCAAACCAGAAGGCAATTTATTTGAGTCGCGTGCACATAGCAACTGCACTCGGGCTGCTTCTAATGCTGTGAGGAGCTACTGTCACGACTGCAAACGTGGTGTACATCTTGCAACCCTTTCACTGCGGAGCTTGAGCAGACACAAGACAGGTAACAAGATAAGCTAGCAGACTCCCCCCCCCCCCCCCCCCTACCACCAGGGGAAATGGAGCGGAAGAGCTGCCTGAGACAAGTGAATCCATCTCTCTTGCACGTGCCAGGGCTCTTATAGAGACAGATGGCGTCATTAGATGCGTTCCTGGACCGGCAGCAGGGTTCTTGATAAGACACTCTGTCTGGGGGAAATGTCGTTCCCATTTGATATTAAATCTGTCAATTAGAAATCTGTGCCGCCCAGGAGGAAGATAGAGGGTGAATCGCACGGCCTACGGCTCTCGAAAAATATATCAAACATTACCAATGCCAGTAGGTTTGGCTTCTATGTGCTATACACTGCTATCTCACAGGCACACCACTCACCCTATATTTTTGTTAATTAAATAGCATGAACTTGGCCCAATGGCACTACATGTGCACCAAATTACAGTGCACCAGGTCAGATATTTTTAAGGCATAGGGAGATTAACAGCCAGATTTAGATTAAGGAGCCAGTATATATTTTTATTTCTGTGAATTACTAGTTAAAATAAACAGGTATTACAAAAAAAAACTAGCAATTTTATACAGTTGTAAAAATATTACCACTTTAATCTGCTATGAGAATTACATGTTTGCTCCCTAAGAAACTTTTTACTCTCAACTTCTAAATGCCCAGATTAAAATATTCCCATTTCAACAACATGTTTGGAGGCCTGGGTAGCAGGGGCAGCTCCTCCATTAGAGCAGAGGAGTCTTGCCCCAATAAAACAAGCATTGGCATAGCCAATAGGTCTCGCCTTTGGGACCTTATAAGTGTTTAGCCATGCAACAGTAGGTGTTGCACCAATGATATTGTGCAGCATAACTAAATACCTAGAAGGTCCCAAAAGTGAGACCTATTGGCTATGCCAATGCTTGTTATTTTTTCCTCATTTATCTGAGTGCCCTTGTTTCTGGTGCTGCCTTTGCAATCTCTGATGCCAGGGATAGCGTGAGCAGTGTCCGAGATCATTGAATAAGTGACCCCTGAATGATGTCCATGAGTAGGGAGTACAGTAATTTTATCTTTTTTTGGTGAATATATTTATTGATACATTTTCATTGAAAATATTACATAAATACGTTCTTATACTTTGGACGAAGAGCAACGTAAGGTTTAAGCGTTTACATCTGTCAGGCAGTGATATTAAGACAAATCTTTTCCAGCAAGGTCTTCAGTCTAGACATTGTGTGATAATACATACTGATTTATCACATGTGTCGTGGGGTATGAGGGGTCTTTCATCTTATTCTTCCAGCGTCCCAAATTTTGGTCTACAGGCTTCTACATTACTTTCCATTTCCAACCCATAGTATCTCGACCAGGGACCCCAGATCTTTGTAAACTTCTTTGGGCACCCTCTTGCATGGATTATCACCTTTTCTTCCCCCATGTACAGATTCATACCTTTTCCCTATTCTGCCATTGTGGGAAGGTTTGACCCCCCAGCTTTTGGCAATGTCTCTCTTAGCTACCATAAGTCCCAAGTTGCACAGCAAGAGTTTGTAGTGAGGGAGATCCACTTCTGTGGGGATGCCTAGCAGAACGTTCTTGGGATCTACTGGTAGTTGTGACTCCACTTCCCTGCCCATCTCTTCTATTATTTGGGTCTGATATGAATTTATGAGGTGACATTGCCGTAATGTATGGATAAAAACCCAGTTTGTGTCCTGCAACAGATACATTCCTGTGACTCAACTCTTCCTATTTTGTGCAAACGCTCTATCAAAATAGGCCCTATGTAAGACCTTAAATTGTATTAAACGTAGCCTTAGTTTTATGGCTACCTCCCACGGGTGCATTAGTGCTGCTTCCCAGTCTATGTCCTCCATCTCACCGGTGTTTTTTTCCCATTGTGCTCTAAGAGCCTGCAGGTTATCTATCATGTTGTGGATGAGGGTTTTGTATATTCATGAGATGTATTTTTCCAGTATTTCACCCTGTAGCAGTTTGCCCTCTACTGGTGCAAATTCTGGGACATCTGATATATCTAACTTCCCTGCCGTCCAGGCTTGTTGCAATTGTGGGTACTTGTATCTTTGGGTTTTGCTCAGCTGAAATGTCACGTTGCAATGAGCTGAATGCGATCAGGGTGCCTTTTTCTGCTATGTCCCTGAGTCTGGAGATCCTTATTGTGTCCCATGATTCGAAAACCTGCAATTTGGCTAATTGTGGGAGGCTTGTCCCTTCCCACAATGGCATCTCTTTTGTATACTTCTGGCCCCATTTCATTTGGCGCTCCACCGCCTTCCATGCTTCTATTTTTACTTGATTCAGAAAAGGGGTGGTGATGAACAGAGTGTCTGAATTAAGCAGACCACTCTTACCCAGTCCAAAGATCAGGGCTTGATCCATCACCGTTATTTAGCTCACTGCACCATCCCAGCTCAGAACCTGGCTATATGCAAATCAGTCTGTCCCTGGCCCAGTGCATCATGGGAACAGGGCAGACTAAACTACCAAGCCAATTCTTCACCAGAAAGGAGACACGCTTCCGGGGACCGGTTTCTGGCATTTCAGCCGTCGTCGGCCCGGCTTGCTTGAATCCTGATGGTGCAGTGAGCAAGGGACTCATGTCTGAGTATACCCTGCCACACCTATAGTGGCCAAAAACGATTCAGAAAAGGGGGTGGTGATGATGCGTGGAAGGGTATACTCAGATGTGAGTCCCTTGCTCATTGCACCATCAGGATTCAAGCAAGCCGGGCGGACGACGGCTGAAATGCCAGAAACCGGTCCCCGGAAGCTTGTTTCCTTCCCAGTGTAAGAATTGGCTTGGTAGTTTGGTTTGCCCTGTTCCCATCATGCACTGGGACAGGAACAGACTAATTTGCATATAGCCAGGTTCTAGGCTGGGATGGTGCAGTGAGCTAAAAAACGGTGTTGGATCTAGCCCTGATCTCTTGACTGGGTGAGAGTATTCTGCTTAATTCAGAGACTCTGTCCATCACCACCCCTTGTTGTTAAATATTTTGTCCACCCTATGCGTGGAAGGGTATACTCAGATGTGAGTCCCTTGCTCATTGCACCATCAGGATTCAAGCAAGCCGGGCCTACGACGGCTGAAATGCCAGAAACCGGTCCCCGGAAGCTTGTTTCCTTCCCAGTGTAAGAATTGGCTTGGTTGTTTGGTTTGCTCTGTTCCCAACATGCACTGGGACAGGAGCAGACTAATTTGCATATAGCCAGGTTCTGAGCTGGGATGGTGCAGTGAGCTAAAAAACGGTGTTGGATCTAGCCCTGATCTCTTGACTGGGTGAGAGTATTCTGCTTAATTCAGAGACTTTGTCCATCACCACCCCTTGTTGTTAAATCTATTTTTATTTGAGTAGCCGGGAGCAATATTTGTGTTCCTCTTCTCCCAAAAATACATAGTGAATGCGTGAACGGGGTTGGAATTGAAGCCTCTCTAGGGCATATGCTGGAGGATTGCCTAGCAAGTGACCCCATTCAGTTAAAACCACCAAGTGGGCAGCTCGGTAATAGGACCTTATATCCGAGAGGACTATTCCTTCATTGCATTGGCTGCAGTGCAGAGTCTGAAGAGCCACCCTCGGGTGTCCCCATCCCAGAAAAGTTTGCAGGTCTCCAGGTCTATTATCTTAAAAATCTCCTCTGGGATTTTATGGTATGTGTTTTATAGAATATAGAGCAGCTTGGGGAGGTTGATCACTGAAAACAGAAAAGACGGTGGAGCCTTCTCAATATCAGCACCTAAGCTCTAATAACTCTAAATTATACGGTTCCCTTTCTATCAGCATGGGAAAATGTGTGCACAGAGATTAGCACCCACCATCACAATGCTAGTTCCATAGGAACTTTAACAATAAAAAAAAACAAAGCACAGGTGCACCACACAATATCAGCAATGAGATAGATACAAACTGTAATAATAACAGTAGTAGAGCTTCCTTAGTTTTGATTTCCTTTATTCCATAAGTTGTAAAAAAGACAGAACAGCTAACGCGTTTTGTCCCAACTTGGGACTTCTTCAGGGCTGCACTGAATACAAACATATAAACATACAGTTAAAAAGGATGTCCAACGCTAACACAGGCATTGTGACAAGCATTTATGATAAAACCAAACATGATACAAACATTCAAAATACATATAGGAATCAGCTAACAGCACATACAGGAGCTAGAGAGATCATTTTAGGGGCCAAGTGCTATTGTATATCGTCAACTTTTATTACAAACATTTGCACCAAATACCAATTATAAGTTGTTTTTAACAATTTCTGCAATTGGTATACATCATTAAGATGACAAGGTCTAAAACCAATAAAGGAAAAAGAAAAAACAAACATATATATATGTAGTGAAGGGAAAAAGGGGATTTTTAGGAAAAAGGTGTTAAAGAAACACAAAAGGAATTCAACAAGAATAAGGTGGGTATAATTATATATGTTGACCCGCTCAGAGATATTCTAGGCTTTTTGACTCAATAGAAGTGCTGAATATGAGTACCCTTTTAAAGTTTTGCACGAAAAACTGAAGGTAAACAGCGAATTAAATATTTACAGCAAGGATAAGTAACAACATAGAATGCCAAAAACATTGCCAATAATTTATCAGGCCCTTAAATGTATACGGGCAGGAGATCTCAAAATAGGCCAAGGTGAAATGAACCTACTGATTTCTTGGTGATTGTAAATGTCAGTTGATCGTAAGGACTCCTCTAGCGCGCTATCCCTCAATCATTGGTCATCAATGAAAATCTTTAGAGGACAAAAGGGGAGTAAAAGGCAAATATTATAGACTATACAAGGATACGTGATGTTCAATATCACAATAGCGTACCCCAAGTGAGGATTCTTACATGAGAAGGAAAGGTCCAATTCTATTGAAAGCGACAAGTAGGCTGATGTACAATTATTGTACAAAAGTGAAGGTCAGCTGGTAAATTCCACAAATTCTGCTTCGTTAGAGAACTGGGGAATCTAGGGTTCCTAATCTGTAGAAAGAAGTATTAGAGGACGTGATTATATATATATTCATATAGGGCCTGCTACTGTACTATTTCAACCTGGACATTACTTAGCGACCCATTATGTACTTACCAGATCAAGGTTCGAGGGGCAAAGCCTCCGTTGATTTAGGAGTATCAGGAAAAATTGAAATCGGAAGTGAATCATCCAGGTCACTTGTAGTGTGTGTACTATCATTAAAGAGGAGAATAACTGCAATTAATCACAAGTACACGAAAATGTCAATGTTCCCATAAGGAGATTAAATAGGAATACACAAAAAATGTCAATGTTTCCATGAAAGATTAAATAAAAGAGTCCCCTATGTATTATACCACAGGGTAAGGTATAGAAGGTGGGCCTAACTGAGGCAAATTTGATTTATATTTCAAAACAAACATAGAGAAAAAGAAGACCAAATACGATATATGATTCCAGTTGGAAATTTCTTACGGTAATCTAAGCACGAGACACTTATAAACAGTCTAATTTAGAGGAAAAAAACACTGATATCAAGTCCGCGGTGTATTTAAATCTTATCATGCATATGGAGATGCCCTGAACCAACTAGCCCTTCTACTAAAGCCGGAAGAGCCTTACTGAGGAGGGCGTGTATTTAGGGGCATTTAACTGAGATTAGCGGTGAAAACTAATTTGATATTCATGAATCCTAAACTTACCTGAAAGCGATTAGGTCTAAATCTTTATATATTCAGAAGGCAGAAACTCCATCCGGCCTCCCAAACTGGCTTGGAGCACTAAACGGAGATATAAGCCAAAAGAGTAATCCAAAATTAATAAAGGAACTCAGATAAATGTGGAAGAAGTTATTTATAACGCATGATGGCTATTCGTGTATAAAATTAAACAAAATCATCAGTAAAACGGTGAGGGAATCGCTCACAAAGTGCGCGACAGAGAGAACTCGCCAATAAGTAGTGATCAAAACCTTAAGAACCCCTTGTAAAACCTCAAGAAGGATATCTCCTGTGTGCAAAGCCTAGAACTCCTAATGAATAAGTCCAGCCCTCGTCCCTCCAAACCTGCTCACCGTAATGTGATAGTCACGGTCCAGCCACACGAAACTCCACGGATGCCAAAAGTAGCGGGGTCCGTCCCGAAGCAGAAATGAGTGACCAAGTTTCGGCATTTATTTAAATAGAGCGCCCACGGTTCGAAAATAGTAGACACCTGTGAAGAGCGTGTCATGTGACTACGTAGGTAAGAGTGGCGGCCATCTTTGAGTTCCAAAAAGCACTCTATTTTGAGACCAGCTACTGTGTACGGCATTCTATCTTAAGAGATACTGATCACCCGACCAGTTTGCAGACTAAACAGAAGAGGGTTTGGAAAAATAACATGACGCAAAGTCACCGACGATGTAAATCGTCAAACGTTGTTGCCCAAGTAGTCATGCTAGTAGTGAACATGGCCCGAAGTCGACCTGCCTCAGACAGGTCACATGGTATTTGAAAGGACTAAAGCGGCTATATTGGACTGTCCAGGAAAAGAGGTTAAATACAAAAGACCATAATCAAGCATCGCTTTTGTCAATAGCACGATGTTGTGAAAAGAACCCCTTTCAATAATATGGAATTCATGCATGATCTTGCATGCTAGCGCCACGAGCGGGTGAAAAGAGAAGTAATAAACCATAAAGCAGAATAAAACAGAGCAAAAGAGAAAAGTCAATAAGAGTAGGATGGGCCACACCATTTATATATGTTGGAAGCAATCGCGGCCGCTCATTTTGAACATTGCTGCTCAATGAAGGAGTGTCAAGGGAAGCTTTCTCCATCTTTCCACATCCCAGCGGAATTCCCTGAGCTCCTTTTTGATATTGTGGTCAATGCTGACCTCTAAATTGGTGTTTATATAGAGGGCAAGGTATTGAAACCAATATTTATCAATACTTAGTTGTCTCAGTAGTCTCAATGTGGTTGTGCCTCCTCCTACTATATATAAACTGGATCTGTCCCAATTCATCCGATACCCCCCTGATGCCCATATTCGTCAGAAATCTGTAGTATTGTGGGTAGTGTAAAGTCTGGGTCAGTGATGTATATAAGTATGTCGTCTGCATATAACGAAACCTTTTCATCTCTGAGCATTCCCCTGTGTGTCTCTAAAGCCTCTGATGCCTGGGTAAGCTCGGATTAGGCACATCAGCGGCTCCACAATCAAGGCAATTAACAGAGGGGAGAGGGGGCATCCTTGCCTGGTGCCCCGGCTTATTGGGAAGTCTGATGACATTACTCCATTTCCCCGTAACCATGCCCACTGTTTAGTATATGGTAAGTCTTTCCCAGCCACAGACTTTGGTCCAAGTCTAAATCTCACTAATACTTGTTGCACAAATGGCCAGTGCACAACATTCAATGGCTTCTCTGCATCCAATGATAACATTATGTGTGGTTCTGCTCTATTTCGCACAGCATCTAACAAATTGGCGAGTCTATGTAGATTACATCTTGTTGCACTCTTGGGCATGAAGCCCGACTGATCGCCAAGTAAAAGGGTGGTGATCACTGACAGCAGTCTTGTGGCTTAGATTGTGGCCAGTATTTTGAATTCTATGTTCAGTAGGAAAATAGGTCAATATGACCCGCAGTCTAGTACCTACTTCCCCGGCTTGTAAATCACCACCACAGTAGCGCTACGGAGATCTGGTGGCAGGGACACTTCGGTTTGAGCCACCAAGAAAAACTTAAGGAGCTATGAGCCCAACAGACTGGCGTTCATCTTAAAAAATTCTGCCGGTATTCCGTTTGTACACAGGGTCATCCCTGATTTTTGCTTCACTATGGTTGTCAATACTCCATCTAAGGTTAACTCGCCTTCGAGGGCAACTCTGTCTTCTCTGCCCTGGGTAAATATGTTTAATTTGCTCAGATAACTATCAATTTGAGGAGTTTCTGCTAATGCCCTGGCTTTGTAGACGTCTGCATAGTAAAGTGCAAAGGCAACTGCTATGCTCTGGGCTACTGTGTTGGTCACTCCCTCTTTCTGAATGGATGTTACCCCTCTGGAGTCTCTCTCTTTTTTGCCTAAACATGCCAGTAACTTCCCTTCACTATCTCCAGTTTCATACAGACGATGGTGCATCGCCATCAGTGGTGTCTTTGCTTCTTGTCTGGTTAACGTCTGGTACTCCCTACTGGTGATTGCTATCTGACAAAGTGTCTGGGGTCATTATCTGTGAGTGCCTGTTTCTCCAGAGCTATAAGCTTACATTCCAATGCTTCCACCTCCCTAGTCTCTTTCTTTTTCTTGTGTGCGATTGTATTATTTTCCCTATCTCGGAGCACTTTTTTAAATGCCTCCCATAAGACTACTTCTGATAACATTGTGCCTTCATTTTCACTAAAGACCAAGGGGCATATTATCAACAACTAGCCATATTTATCGCTAAATGAGCTTAGCGATATTTTTTTTATCGCCGCGCATCGCCGGATTTTATTGCAGAGATAACGTGCTATTAGCAACGTTTATCTCTAAAGCGATAAAATATCCGGCGATAGCGGCAAAATGCGTGAATATCACTGGGAATACAGCAATATTCAGGCATTAACGCCAATAGGGTCTTAACCTGAATATCCACCTCTCATTGGATATACAGGTTAAGAAGTGGTCAGAGCAGGCGTTAGGTTTTGGTGGTATTAAAGCTTAGCGCACATTTTTTTATCGCTACGCCTGCGTTGATAATAGGCGATAGCGATGTTGTTGGGTACTCCCACTTTGCATGTCATTAGCGATAAATATTGCTGACATGGAAAGCGGGCCCCAAACCGGTCGCTATCACCTACAAGCTGTCGCTAACTGCTGTTAGCGACCGCTTGCTAATAGGGCAATAAAATTATCGCTGCTTTTGGGCCGAAAACGGCCGCAAAACTGCTGATAATCTCATATCGCCCGCCTTCATAATATGCCCCTGAGTTACTTACCTTTGGTAATGATATATCGGTAAGAAACATACGGTAGTTATAGATTCCTTACCTTAGATTTACCCCCAGGCGTCAGACTAGATCCGGAAAGTTTTTCGTCAGCAGTACCCCTGCTCATTGGAAGGTGGCATCGGTCGACTCCTTGGAGTTTTGGTCGCCAGAATGACGTTGCGGTAGCTACATAGATGTTGCATGGGTGCACTGACGTCAGTTCTGTACACAACCTTTCACACCAGAAGCGCAGAGCCATGCAAGACACTGACCACAGGTGCACAAAACTAGGGCCCTGAAAGGATGCCCTTAACCCTAGAAGTCAGTTCGCAGAATGGGGAGGATGGGTGGGGCGGTAAGGAATCTATAACTAACCTATGTTTCTTACAGATATATCGTTACCCAAGGTAGGTAACTTGTTCATCTGAAAGAAACAGTTAATATAGATTCTTACCTTAGAATAGATACCCCAGCAATACCAACCCCGGAGGTGGGTCTGCAAACTAAGTCCACACCAGAAAGTCCTGGAGATCAGAATAGCCAAAGAAGCCGTCTCTCTGAACCTAGCTGTCCAGGTAGTAGTGTCTAGGAAACGTGTGTAGCGTTGCCCACATAGCTGCCTGACAGATGTTATTATGGGGGACCCTCCTCCCAAAGCAGTGGTGGCCGCCATCGCCCTGGTGGAATGGGCGTGCAGTCCCACTGGAGGCTCCTTCTTTGACAAAGAATAGCAAGCTTTGATGCACAAAACGACCCACCTGGAGATGGTCCGTTTGTGCATGGCCCGACCTTTCTTAGCGCCCACGTACCCAACAAAGAGCTGATCGTACACCCGGAATTGCTTTGTGCAATCCAAATAGAAGGATGTGGAGGCAGAAAGAAGGTGGGCAAAGTTATGGTTTGGCCAATGTGGAAAGAAGTAACCACCTTCGGAAGAAAGGAAGGACTAGTTCTAAGGACGACCTTGTCCGCCTGGACAGCCAGAAAGGGAGGCTTGGAAGAAAGAGCTTGTAGCTTACTCACCCTGCGTGCAGAGGTGATGGCCACCAGAAAGAAAGTTTTCAAAGTAAGAAGCCTGAGAGCAGTGTTATGTAGCGGCTCAAAGGGAGTGCTCATAAGATAGGTAAGCACCAAGTTCAAGTCCCACTGGGGCATTTGGAAGGGAACAGGAGGAAAGAGATGAGTAATGCCCTTAGGGAATCTATTTACAACATGGGACTTGAAAAGAGAAGGCTGATCAGGAAGTTTTTAGGAAGGCTGAAATGGCCGAGAGGTAGCCTTTGAGAGTGCCCAGAGCAGAGCCCTGCTGGGCCAAAGAAAGGAGGAACAATAGAACCTGAGAAAGAGGGGCGGAAAGCGGATCCACAGCCTTTGCTGTGCACCATGCCACAAATTTGTTCCATCGGCAGGCGTATACCGTCTTAGTGGAGGGATGCCTGGCTGGGATGATAACATCGCAGACTTCGGGAGGCTGGTAAAACAACGTCAACTGCCGCAGCTCAATCTCTACTCAATGAGGTGGAGGCTGGACAGGTTCGGGTGGAGAGTGTCCCCTGCTGCTGCAACAGAAGATACTCCCGAAAAGGCAGTCGGATCGGAGTATCAATGGCCATGTTGAGCAGCTCGGGATTCTAGACTCTTCGTGCCCAATCTGGAGCCCCAAGAATAAGTTGGGCCCGGTCGCACTTGATCTTCTTCAGCACTCTGGACAGAATTGATATAGGCGGAAAGGCGTATAGAAGACCGCTACTCCATTTGCGGCGAAAAACGTCGTCTAGCGAGTGCCGCCTTGGAATTGCAGACATTGCGCGCTCTCTTCGGTGGCGAATAGATCAAACCAAGGCACTCCCCACTGCTGAAAGAGACTGTGCACCACCTCCGAGTGAAGACACCATTTGTGATTCATCAAACACCTGTGGCTGAGTTCGTCTGCCCTGGCGTTCAGGGAACCTGACAGGTATTGAACCACCAGGGAAAAGCCCTGATGTTCCAGCCATGTCCAGAGGCGGAGGGCCTCCTGACATAGGGTCCACGACCCCACCATGTCTTGTTTGTCGCAGTAGCACATGGCGGTGGTGTTGTCCATGAACACCTGCACCACTCTTCCACGGACAGAGGGAAGGACTGCTTTGAGTGCAAGATAAATCACTTGAATCTCCAGAAGGTCGATGTGAGACCCAGAGTCAACCGGAGACCAGAGGCCTCTGATCTACACCTCCCCCATGTGGCAACCCCATCCCTGAAGTGATGCATTGGCCACCACTGTGAACTCTGGTTGGGTAAAGGAGAGGGATCTGCCACCGTCCCGATCCTGGTTTGTGAGCCACCACTGCAATTGGTGTGCAGTGCCCTCTGAGATCTGGACTCAATCGGGCAGGTTCCCCTGATGATGTGCCCACTGGAACTTCAGGTCCCACTGCAGAACCTGCATATGCCATCTGGCATGCTCCACCAGCAGGATGCAGGAGACCATCAGACCCAGCAGTCTGAGGGTCATCCTGACCGAAACCCTGGATAGAGCTGAAAGATCAAAATCAAAGCCTGAATATCCCAGACTCGTTGTTTGGGAGGATAAACCAGAAACTGCGTCATGTCCAGAACCACTCAGATGAAGAGGAGCTTCTGAGAGGGGGTCAGGTGTGACTGCGGCATATTGATAGAGAACCCCAGCAAATGCAGGCGGTCAGCCGTTGTCTGGAGGTGGAAGACGACAGCTTGGGGCGAGCTCGCCTTCAACCGCCCGTCAAAATAGGGAAAGACTGAAACCCCTGATCTGCGCAGATGAGCTGCGACCACCCCCATCACCTTCGTGAACACCCGAGGGGTGCTGGTAAGGCCAAAGAGGAGCACAGTAAAACTGAAAGTGCTTTTTGCCTACCGTGAACTGCAGGTAATGCCGGTGGGCCAGCAGGGCGGGGATGTGAAAGAATGCGGCCTGCAAGTCCAACGCTGTCATCCAGTCCTCAGGGTTGAGGGCAGACAAGAGACCTGAGCAAGTGTCAACATTTTTAACTTCTACTTCCGGAGGAAGCAGTTGACGTTACTGACATCCAAGATAGGACGCAGGCCTTTGTCCTTCTTGGGCACCAAAAAGTAGTGGGATTAGCAACCACAACCTACTTCTGGGGCAGGAATGCGCTCAATGGCTCCCTTGGCCAAGAGTGCTGAAACTTCCTGTTGGAGAAGGGCCAGACGATCCTCCGACATGCGATGGTACTGAGGTGGCATGGTTGGAGGGGTAGTCTCGAAGTGGGGGGGGAGTAGCCCTTTTGGACTATTTGCAAAACCCACCTGTCTGACATGATGGTGTGCCAGTTGGGGAGATAATGGCGGATCCTATCACCCACTGGCGTTTGGTGGCCCTGAAATGTCAGACTAGGAGGGTTTGGAGGCTTCTGCAGTGGGGGATGTGGTGGACTGGCCCGCCCGCTGGCTCCCAGAACCACGGTGCAGGTTACCACGTCCTTATGCCATGCTTAGTCTGAACAGCTTGAGCCAGCCTTTGGTCCTGTTCCCCACATGGCAGGGCACCCCTTCCGTAGCCACGAAAAGGGTGAAAGGCAGACTATGCAGAGCAGGTGGTGGAGAGGCCGAAGGACCTCGCTGTAGCCCGAGAGTCCTTAAAGCACTCCAGCGCGTTGTCTGCCTTGTCACCAAAAACGTGACGCCCATCAAAGGGCATGTCCATAACAGTGGATTGGACATCCCCGGAAAAACCAGTCGAACGCAACCAGACGTAGCATCGAAGTGCTACTGACATTGAAATTGTCCTGCCAAATGCATCGGCGGTATCGAGCCCACAGAGGATGATAAACTTTGCTGCATCTCTCCCCTCGGCAACTGCACGGGAGAGCACGGCCCGGGCCTCCTCCGGGCACTGAGGCAGCACTTGCGCAACCGTGTCCCACACAAGTAGTGGGTGAAACGGCCCAAAAGACAAAGTGTTTACCAACTGCAGTCCTAAGCTGGAGGAAGAAAACATCTCCTTCCCAAGATGGTCCAGTTTTTTGGATTCCCTATCAGGTGGAGCGGTAGGGAATGCGCCCTTGGAGGGTGAGGCTAGGACCACCAAACTCTCAGAGGTGGGGTGCTGGGGCAAGAAAGTGGGATTGCCTGGGGCTGGGCTGTGGCGTCGGGCAATCATCCTGTCCGCAGAGCCCCTGTGTTGGGCCTGGACCAGGTGCCCAAAAGGATGTCCTTGAGGGCTTCAATAAACAGGAGTAGGGGCTCTGAAGAGATCGCTTCCGGTTGAAGCACCTCTGTCAGGAGGTTAGTTCTGACTGCCACCATAGAGGTTGAGAGCCACAGCCGCCCTACGCAATACCACTGCGCTATGGTAGGAGGATACAACATGCCAAGGTCTGGTGAGGTCCCTAGGCCCCTCCCAGTCCTCCTCACCCTCCTCTGGCTGCCAATCTGGTCTCAAAGAGCCAGGCCGAATAGGGGCACAAAAGTACCCATCGGCGTCGGATCTTGCGTCGGTTGACGCCGGTCCAGCTCCGTGTCTACCTCCAGGTGGGGGCCAGTGTTGATGTCGGATGGGTACACAGCCGACGCCGGTGGTGGATGTGGGGCCGGTGGAACTTGCACCAGGGGAGGCATAACAAGGTCGACCAACACCGATCCAGATCCAGACCCGGGTCCAAGGGGACCCTACGGCCCCTGGTGAGTCCGTGTAGTCCGAAGGCACACCAGGGGAGACGGGCCGCCCAAAAATGGCGTGCATGTCTTCGTAAAATTGACAAAGCTGGGCGGGGATTGCTCCGGGTCCCTGGAAGGGAGGGAAACCCAAAGTCGGCCCTACGGGCTCTGCACGGGAGGGGCACCACCCGCATCCCTCATCGCATCGGCAGACAGACGGGGAGAAGTCGAAGAGCGACAAAGCTTCTTCAATTTCTTTTTGCGCTTCGACTTACCTGACCCTGAGTGCGAAGACTTAGATGAAGAATGGTGCTGGCTCCGAGACTGGCGCTCCAGGCAGTAGAGACACACGTGATGCGGATCCTTCACGGACATTACTCGGTTACAAGAACTGCAGGCCTTGAATCCCGGCATCCCTCATGCATCAGGAGTCGATACTCAAGAAATGAAGTCGACAAAAGTCAAGAAAAAGTCAGTCAAAAAGTGACTGGGGTACCGCTCTCTCAGGATCTACGCTTACTGTTGGGGAAAAAGAAAGAACTGATGCCAACGCACAAGGGCGGCATCTATGTAGTTACCGCAATGTCATTCCAGTGACCACGACGCTGACAACGGAGTAAACCAACGTAACCTTCCGATGTGCAGGGGTACTGTTGAAGAAAAACTTTTCGGATCCATTCTGAGGCCTGGGGGTAATACTAAGGAGAGGAATCCATAACTAATTTCTTTAAGATATATAGTTCTAAGTCCACTCTAATCTCCTTTGCTACTGCTGAGTCCCCACCCTGGTCGACGTCCTTGAGCTTTAGCAATCATGTCATCCATAAAGGTGAATGGTAAGATAGCTCTCTTGCTAGATATTCTATACTTCTGACCTTCCCTATCTCTCCTGCTGGTACAAGGAGGTAGTCTAGCCTAGCGAACACCCGAAGGGCCCCAGATAAAAATTTGTATGTGCGGTCTGTTGGATGGTGTCTGCACCAGATAACGACCAGGCCCATTATTTGTATTAGTTCTGCTAGTCTTGTCAGTTCTTTCTGTCCATTGGTAGAGCATGAGCGGTCTAAGCCTGGCTCAACCACATCATTAAAGGTTCCTCCTATTATCTGAGTTGAGGATTCATTGTCTAGTAGAATACCCGCCACCTTGTCTAGAGTGCCTTTTTGCAATCCTAGGAGGCATATAGACTGTCCAGGGTGAGATCCCTTTGTCCCCAGAGCCCCTCAACTCCCACAAAGGTACCATTAGGATCCATACAGGTTTTGTTAACTTGAAATGGAGGGGTTATTTTTATAAGTATTGAACCCGATGTGAATCCTGCGTGTGCCAGAGTTGTATATCCTCTCCAGAGGAATACACACTAGGTGCACCTGAGGTGCGTTTCTTGAAGCAGGATTATATCCGGCTTTAATCTCTTAAACTAGTTAGCCACCAACCCTCTCTTAATTTTATTTCCTAGCCTGTTGACATTCCATGTCAACACAGTAGCCCCCCTCACCCTGCATCTCGATGAGTGATCTTGTGGTCCAACCATGTTGCCTGTGTCCAAGTCTGTGTGTGCTCTTCGCCACCCCTACTCCTACTTTCTCTTCGGCTGGATTTTAAAACTAAACAACCCTTTTTTCATTGCCTCTCAGAGTACTACTCCCATGATTTGTTACCCCCACTCTCTCTCCTTACCCACACCCCTAACCCCAATAGTCAACATGAAAACTTTGGCGTAGGTGAAGACTGAGAGGTATATGTGTCGGAATAGAGATCAGAATACCACTAACCTGGATTCCAGTGTACAGCGAGGCGATGTACGATGCTACTTAACCCTATCCACTGTCATGGAGTGTCCTGAGAGAACTTATCTATCACTCAAGCAGGAAATGCCACTTTGGGGGAAAGGGGAAAAGGAACAAAGGAAACAATAAAGATGTGGCAGTGGTGAACACAAGGCACGGTATCTTCCTCGAGTAGCAGGGTTTCTGGTCTAATCTCTATTACTCCGTAGGTTGACCCCTGTAGCAATACGAAGGAAAGACACATTGTAAAACCTACACTTGCCTGTCATGTGTAATTAACAATACATGATAATATGTGTAAGCACTTCCACTTTGCCACAATCAAGCAAATAACGTAATAAACACCAAAAATAAAGAAATAAAAAGAAAGAAAGAACTAGACACACAGTAGCATGAGTTGAGGAACAGCAGTAAATTCAAGGAATACATAAAAAGTCTCTGTGATGTTTCATTGGGTTAAGGATCCGCATAAAAAATAAGAATGAGCAAATTGTACTTAGCTAAATGATGGCGCTAAGACTTCAGGATGTATTCATGTTCTGTTAGTTCCATGGAACAATGCTCTCCACACTCTTTTGAGAGGAGGGCGCCCTACAGCAGTTAATCGGCATAGAAAATAGAGAGATGCAAATTCTTTACATTCACTGAATGAAAACACCCAAACTATATTGAAAGCGCTCATTCGCTAAAGAGGCTTAATTAGCAGCTGAGATCAAAGTTTTTGAAATGAGCCTCATTTAAAGGAAAGAAAAGCGCTCCTGTGCAAGACCAAACAAACTTTAGTGACACGTTGGTGTGTGCACTGCAACAGCTCACACGGAAAAAGCGCCCCAGCGCGGGGAAACACAGAAGACCAGATCCTTCTATGGCAAAACTCAAACCACCCAAACCCAATGCACTACTCAATGAAACACACTTCAACACAACACACCCTTCAACTCCACACAATTCCATTCCACACCACATTCATCCAATCCACACCACAGAATTCCCTATCATGCCAAAACATGCAACACCACACCGCATAATTGCACTCCACAACACCCATCCAGATAATTAAACTCCTTGACACTCAGTCCAGTTCCATTACACTAAATAGGACATATTTAGTATCCACATAATTCCACTGCACACCTTGCCACAGAATTACGCTACACAATTCCATTCAAGACAACAGAATCCCATGCCACACTATTTCACAACAAACAATTCCAATTCAACCCACATAATTGCACACCACATACATCCACTCCACTCAATAACACATAGCTAAAAGACATTAACATTGAGAACAGTGGAGAAGTGTGGCTCAATGGTTAGAGCGGCAGACCCTGATGCAGAGGTCTGGCCCGGGACCAGGGTTCAATTCTTGGGCTCAATTTCCTCGGACCTGATAATTCTCGCCTCGGTGCCTATTCTAATCATGGGTCCCACTCTGCAACTCTGGGCAATATCTTGCTTAATCTCCACAACGGCCCCAACAGCGCTAGGATGCCTGGCTGCACCTTGGGGGTGCCCAGGAGTGGACGCCTTCCAGGGAAAAAGCCAGGAAGGGTTCCACAGCGGTATGCGTAAAAGCGCCGGAGAGACCCCATGTGGGGTGATTCGGGCGCTATACAAGTACTACAACATTTACATTGACAGCGCCTATAGCTCTTGGATTGCCAAGACCTATTGGCTTTGCAAGTGCTTGTTGATGTGCATAAAGAGTCTGTTCTTGGAAACGTTTTAGAGTTAAACAAGGCCCCAAAAAGATTGTTATGAGGTCATGCTATTGTTTATTAAGAGTAAGGAACATTTTATATACGTTCTCTATTCCATATATCAATTTGGCTATGGGGCTAGAGATTGTAGATAATCAATACCTCTTAACAAAGAATGATAGTGGCAGTGGTTTATTTAAATTTGTTGATTTTTTAGTAAGAAATACATGGAAACTCTTGCCTCTTATTGAACCTAACAAATGTTTATAATATTATATTCAAAGATTTCCTTTTTCAGAAGATTCAAACATTGTTATGTGTTTTGGTGAAATGTTTGAAAATAGTATATGCAACAAGCACAGGATTCACAACAAAATTCAACCGGGATTTTCAGGGTATTATTTAATATACATGTTGATTGGAAAAGGATGGTTTTCTATGATATAACATTTACCTTTTCGGGTAACCTATATTTTTTGCATTCTCACAACTTTTTAGTGTAGTTGTAAAATTAATATTCCACAACCCAATTCCAGCCAGGATGCCTCATGCCTCATGTCTTGTGATGAAGTTGTACATCAGGTTACAGAGACGTTAATTCTGCATGAAGCCCAGCATATGTGATCTTACAAATGACAGGTTTAGATAAGTGCAGTGCCATTTTAAATTATGTTCACTTAACATACACACACAAACCAGACACTGAACTAGGCAAGTACTCTAGATTAGGCTACAGTAGGCCTCCACGTTTGCTACAGAAGGGATCTAACTCTCCCTTTTGTGCTTGCATTTAGAAGTTGTCATAAGATGGGAAAACAAAAAAATATTAATTCAAACTCAGGCAATTTGAATTTTAAGGCGAAAAATATAATTGAACCAAATCTTATCATGACTCCCTTCACTAAAGAGATACCTGGCAGGTATAAGCGTAGTCTTTGCAACTGTTCATCTTTAGCAGGGCGAAGAGTGAGTCCAATGATAATGTTGACACCCAGGGTCTGATTACGATGAGGGTCGTAAAGCCTCCTATCGCAGGTGGGAGGCTTTCCGTGCCTCATTGTTGTTAGTTTCGACTGCAGCATTGCAATGCAGCCGGTCACAACTGACCCAGCCGGTCATTCCGGCTGGATTTGGACGGGCTCAAGGACCCTGCTGGCCAGTTGGAGACCGGTGTGTAATCCCCATGGACAGCGTTTCCGCCGTGGGGATTGCAATGTCAATTTCTGACAGGCTTTCCATGTCGGAAAGCCCGACATGGAAAGCCTGTCAGAAAAGGACGTTGGGGTCCCCTAGCAGGGCCGCCTTCATCCTGCGTTCTCCGGTCGAGGGGGCAACTATGGTGCCCTCCGCTAATCTCTGCACCGTGTGGCAGGCACCATGAGGTGAGATTCTCCCATTTCTCTATGGGAGCTTGTGCTATGGGTAAATTACGGCCACAGCAGAAGCTCCCATAGGAAAATGTGAGTATGCTATACCCTCCTGGTTTCTAAAACCCCCACGGGCCTCTAAAAATTATTGAACCAATTTAAGGCTTTCTGTGATGAGAGGGACTTGGTTAATAACACCACCAAAACCAAGCTAATGATGGTTAAACCCTCACACATACTTCAAGGGAAATTTGCTCCTGGACAATTTTCCGCTCGAGAGGGCAGCTCATTTGACTATCTGGATGTTAAGCTGTCTGAGGGAATGGCCTGGAAGAACCATCTAAAGAAGGCATCTCTGAAATTCTCCCAGCTAACTGGGGCCCTGAGGCAGGAGCATCGCCTCTCATATACTAAGCCAATAGCACCTGCTCTTAAATTGTATAGCTATAAGGCTGTGAGCAGTGCTCTCTATGGGGCAGAGTTGTGGGGCACAGCAAATATAAGTGATCTCTTAGCAGTGGAAAACAAGTTCCTCAGAAACTTGGTATCCCTTCCTCAAAGTACTCCTCTCCTCCCACTTAAACTTGATCTGGGCATTAGGCCTATTAATGATCTTGCGAGGCTTCTCCCACTGCTGTTCTAGCACAAATTGGTCACCACTCCTGATCTGGCACCGTATGCTGCAGCCTTCAGCGAGTTCTCTGCTTTGTATACTACCAAAAAGATTGGCTTGATCAAACACATAGATTGTCTTTGGTCAAACATTGGCTTGCCAGATCAGGTTACTCGTCACCCATCATCCCATACTAGAGGCCAAGTAAAGCTATTGTACTGGGCATGGGCTGAGCAGAATATATTTATGAAAATCTGACAGGGCACTCTAACAGATGCTTTCGTAAACTTGAAAACCAATTGTCTTTTAGAACGCTATTTTGATATTATGAAGGTCCCAGCCAACAGGAAATTATATATCCAGTTCAGGCATGGTAGCTTACCAATCAACGCTTTTACCAATTCCTGGCTGATAAAGAAATCCCAACCCAAGGGCTGTCCTTCCTGCTCTTGCCCATATGAATCAATAGGCCATGTCTTTTTTGCCTGCACAGCTTATGCGAAAACAAGGAGCAAATGGTTAGCTCCTTTGTGCAAACAACTAGGGACCCAAAATGCTAAAGAGGCCTTGCGCATATTAAAATCAGAAGCTAGACCTTTATTTGTTTGCGCAATTGCGAAATTCCAAGGCCTCTTTTGGGTGATTTGAAGGAGGGCGCTGCTAACACATTTGTCTGGCCCTGATGGACAAAACTAAAATTGTGATGGCCAGACAAGTGAGGTTTAATTCCCAACGCTGCTACTTTTAATATTGTAAACAGTTGTTTTTATATGCATTTTAATCTTGTCATTTGCTTGATCAAGAGCAAGGGTGCTAATAAGGAAAAAAGGGGCATCTAAGCACTGTCGTTGTATATTAGGGCTATTAACTTGGTGACTGTTCAATATAATATTGTAAATGCACTAGCATTTTAGTTATATGGCTACATTGCTCTGTCTTGTATTGCCAAGACAACATACTCATGACCCATTTGGGAATAGTAACAACCATGCTTCTTTTTCCTACCTTCCAATTGCCCATTCGCCATTTGAATGTTTATTTTAGCACATAATGTTTTTAATCAAGATCTGCGTGGTTGTATCTTTTATGTTTTTTTATCAACCGAAATAAAGAGAATTTGATTGATTGATTGATTGATTGACTGCACTATGTGCGTTTGCATTGTAATAAGGTATGGGAAACCACCGACCCATGTTCTGGCGGTTCCCATACTGATAAGTGTTGTCTGCCCGACATTGCATTCAGGCCCCAAGTGTCAGGGAAGGCTTGGGTTCCTAAAGAAGGTATGGTCTTCTCTCAACCCCAAGCAGCAAACAAGGCTTACTGACAAGTATAGTCTGTCTTGTCTGTTCTTTTCTGATTGTTTGTGCCTGGAAAAATAAATAAATTGGGATATGTAGCTATGCATTTAGGGTTATAACAATATGTTGTTTTCTCATTAGAAAGCCCCTTCTGATTGGTATAGCTATTGTAACCTGCATAATTATTGATTATTATTTAATGTTATTTGTCAAAGAATTACCTTGTATACACACACAAACAACATAAACCTTTGCACCTCTTTGTACATCCAGCCTTCCCCCTGCCCTCAGTCTAGGTTATTATACCTTGTGTACCCTTTCAGAGACTATGCTTTCTTTCATCAAATTGAATAAAAAAGGGATGTAAAAAGCACAGTGTTCTAATTTTTTCAAAGATTTCTTGAAAGGAGAACCTTTGCTGAACCCCATGTCGGGTAGGTCAGATTGAAATGCCAATAATCTTCAGGATCCACCAGTGGGAGTGATGGCGTAGAAAATGTCCAACTATTCCCCTGTCGCAATCCTTCACAAAGAGTGCATGTAACTCTCTACTTTTGAAAGGCCTCGTGTGGTGGCTCCCTCATGTAGGAGTTAAGATGTTCCTTCATGATGTGAGGCCCTGGATGCAAGAAAAGGGACAGTAGGGTAGGGTCAATCACTCCTTTAATCATAGAAGACACCACTTAATGTGCATGAACCCATACATACAGGTACTCCCATCCACTCATAAACAGCCAGATTCTATTACGTATAACATCACATAAACGTCCTGCAGAGTAGGAGGCACAATCCACAGGGTAAACCAATATGGTCCGGTTTGCAAAGGCTGAGTTAGTAGCAGCTCACAGTGTTAAAGATTGCATGCAGGGATTTGTTAGCATGAGCTGAAAGCCATTTTGTATTTTGGCAGCCATTTTAGGTAGCCATGTGCTCGCCATGTGCTATTTCCCTCTTCAGAGCCTTGCACATGCTCAGAAGGGCCTAGCTAGTAGAATGTACCTGCTCCTGTTATAGAACTCTCAGGCTATTTTTGCTGCTGTATGGAGAAGTACCTCTCCCACTTTGTTGAGCAAGCAGATCTTGCATGCCCATATTAAGCATTGTGCATGCTTACATGTACCAGGACCTCCCCTTAGTCTTATGCTGACTATGTAACCCTAAGCATATATAAGGCCCCTGTTTTCTGTACTCCTTAGACTGCCTCCTTCATTTGCTAAGGCTTCTGTGTGACGTAGTCTCCCTCATTTGAGCTTATTATAGATGGTACTTTTATATTACAGCTTCTGTGCCAATTTCTTCTTTGTTGGTTAAAACGGACCAAGTATCAATGAGACCCCTGAGAAGGTTTCTATTTTCTACAAATGGCGACCAACGTGGGGCTCATCAGAGCAGTGGCTATCTAAGGGATGATCTTGTCAGGAGACAGAAATCTACTGAGGAGGACAGGACAGGACTCTACTAAGGAGGTACTCTGTGCATGGAGATTCTGGGAAATCTCTGTCTCTGCAGCCCAGTATATTTCTGATCTTCTTGATTTTTATCATCCACATGTTTACCACTCCTGACTGAGAACCTTTTTGGCGTGAGTATTCTAAAAACGACCGTTAGGTCATTCAGAACTTGGCAGTTAGAATTTGGACACCAAGTGATTAGTAAGGGTTGTTTTGATGCAACACTTGCTGTTGGTTTTTGATGCCTGGGATTGGTAAGGTAGTTTATTAACGCTTACTGTGGCTTTGGATTTGTATGATTGGCCAATATTTGTATTTGGAATTTGTAATATATAAATTGCAATTTATGTAGGCAGGTAATGAGGAGACTTTTCTCTGTTTTGAATTGATTTGAATGGCACACAGTACAAGAGTACCTTAAGTGCTACTTTGGTTATAATACTGCATATTCAGCACTATTTTTGGCATGCCTGTTTCAAGCACACATCGAAGAATGTGTTGCTTTTTGGAGGTACAATAGTGAGATGTGAAGTGAATTAGCCGGCTCCCCTATAGGGAATATCTATATAGGTTTAGGTATAAAAACATATTTCTTCCTTGGTGATTCTGTATCCCCATGGAATTAAAATATGACAATAATACAAAAAAGGATCCTTTTCTGCACACTTTTATCAATGGAGATATGCAGAGCGATTTTTGGGTGTTCTGCCAGCCAAAGCTAGTGAATTGCGTGTATTTTGGCTACTTGAAAATGAAACAGTCTGTTGGGTTGTTATTTGCAGTCTTTTGGAATACTATTGAGGAGCTCTTCTTGTAAATATGACTTACAACTAGTATTTACAAATGGTTTGGTTTAAGTACAGTCTGTAGGCTGTCCTTTGTTTCTGTCCTAAGTGTTGATCTGTGGGTTAATCCTGTGTTTAAATGTTTATGTTGTTCTTGGTTTCACATTAGTGGTACTTCTGTGAGTAAATAGCGATTGCGCTCTTTGTGAAAGAATTGCTAGCCTTAAGCGTGCTGTATTGTGTGTTCTAAGTGTATGACCCCTTCTGTATATGTTTGGAATGAACTCAATGTGTTTTTGTGTTTTCTTGCTGTCATCAGTCTGTTATGCAAAATGTCATTTGGTTAATATTAAATAAAAATAATAAAAATCCAGAAATGAACCATATGATATGCTAAATAACTACATGTTACTATTACATTGATAAGAGTAAGCAACTATGCACATGTACAAACTGCTAATGCTTAAAGGATAACATTAGAATTCACATTGAATAGGAATAAAATAGGCCTAAAAAACGAAATTGTGTGTTTTGCAATAAATAAACAATTATAAAATGTTACAACATTTTCCTTAGATACATTGTATTAGATATTAACAGGCAAACACATCATCTGAGTAAATTGGATGTTGCTGAACTAAACGCACATTATAGAACTTGAAATGCCTCAGTTTTAAATAGACTGTCATTGTGCTTACATTTCAACACTAAATAAATGCTTTCCAATAGCTGTGTTTTAACTGCCGCTGAAAAGCAGCTGTCGTTTTGATTGTAGGCCACGGAGAGACAGGAATGTTGACTCAGCTAGGATTTTTTCAGTGCAAAGATGTTGTAAAACCCTGCATTTCAGACTGCTGTTTTAAAAAGTTACAAAAATCATGTTCATTATTTTGGATAACAGGAACACATTTAAAGTAAGGATTTCCTTTCATAAACCCTTTTTACTTAAGCGCATTTGTGGTTCTGATGTTAAATAATGACTGTCCTTTTAAAAAGTGGCGCAAAATATTTCATGTTTCAAGTTAGGCTTCTGTGCTTAGGCTTATGAATGAATACGTTTAAATATGATAGACAAAGTAATGCAGCTTGCTTTTTATATGTGGAATTGACAAAATGATTGGTTTTATAAAAAAAAATTAATTATGAAAAATTATTTAAAAAATAGGTGCTTTTAAATTCATTTTTTTATATTTATAAAGCTTAATACTCATACTGTGACCTAGCATCAAAATAAAATTTAAGTTGTGTTGTACCGCATAATGAGGAAATTTGGATATGAAATGTCACTCTGCGCAGGCGTAATAAACTCATTTTTATAAGGGTATATATGATATATTTCTAATTTTCCATTCCTGGGCTATCTAGAGAACACTCAGGGGATTCCTATTATGCAAAAAATGATAGGATATTCATTTTTAAGTGCCCCAAATATCAAAGTCGAAATTGGGCAAAATTCACTAATTTTAAAAGCAATTCTGCCATTCAGAGCAGCTTTTAAACTGCCTTAGGATTCAGTAAATGCATACATTTAGGTATAATACAAACAGCTGACTTCTATACTGTTAGACAAGTATACTGCACACTGCTTATAATTGAAAATATGTATAAAACCAGCAGAAGTTATTCTCTTAACTCTAAACTGACAAACAGGGGAATGGGGCTGCATTCTAACTTTCTGTCTTCAGGGTGATTTTAAATAAGGAAAGCTGCATGGAAAATGTGCACACAGAATAGGACAGCTGGGAAGAGTTAAAGGTCAGTTCTATATTTAGAAGCCTGGCAGGGCTCCCAGAGCAAGGTCTGCTTTAACATTTTGACATCTGAAACTTTTTGAAAGACAAGATGGCAGCGCAGGGAAAGAAGGAGGAGTTGTGCTTATTTTTTGTTGGCAAAAGCAAGTTTTTATGCACTCATATGAATATACCACAATACAATTGTATATGTGAGCTTGGCCATATATACAGCACTAATGCTTTTAGTTTGACGCTTACTAGGGCTGAGCCAACGGGATTTAGTTTGACTTCATTTGCCCTTATATTACAACTAGTATACTTACTAAAGGGATTTGAGGTTGGGTATTCATGTTTTTAGCTTCAACGTACTATTTACCTCCTATAACTTTGTTTATGCCCAGTTGTTACAAATAGGGGTTGATAGTGTTGACAGAAGTGAAACCTGTTACAGGTTTTCTACTGTCAAAATGGGGGAAGGAGGCTAGGTCCTCTACAAATTAAGGCTAGGTAAAATGTATGTTACTCTCTCTTTTTCTTAATATTTTTTTAGCCTGTCTAAGTTGTCTGTGAAATAGCAATGAGACATTTAATTAGCTATTCAGTAATACTGTTTTAAACATTGTTAGCATTAATAAAATGAATAAATGTTATGTTACTGCCCATCCTTTGTTTTTTTTAATTTTTTTTATTATTATTTCATCATCAGAAAAACAAAGTGTAAACAATTGATTGTTTTGACATATATATCATTTACAACAGAAATCATTCAGTTAATGCTTAGTCACTTAAAGTACCAAACGAAATGTAAAACATATTTTTAACAAGCAAAGAAAAAAAAATTGTGGAGAGGGCTAAACAGTTTTTAACCCCACCAACTATGATCCTGTAAGAGTGAGCATGAGTCTATCCCTCTTTTAATTAACCGTCTAATTTAATTTCCCATTTTTCAACTGGGGCCCATATCCGTTTCCCAAGCTGCTTTGCATTCACGCCTTTTTTTTCGTATAAAACTTTCTCTAGAGTATAGATAGCTAATAATTTTGAGAGCCATTGTTGAAACGAAGGAGGATTAGAGTCTTTCCATACCGCTGCAATACAAAGCCGGCTCAGCGTCATTGCAATAAACAAAAATTCTTGATGGGGTACCTCCTGCCCCTCCTTTGCCACCCCAAGAACCATAATCTCATTAGTTAATTTAATTGAGATTTCCAATTCCTCTTTAAAGAATTCCTCCATAGCTTGTTTAAAGGCATCTAGTTTAGGACAAGCTGCAAACATATGTATTGTGTCAGCCTCGGTACTCTGACATCTTGGGCAGAAGATCCCACTCGTACCCCCCAACAGGCTATTCTATGTGGTGTATAATATAATTTGTATAAAGTCTTATAATATTGTGCCTGCAGATTTGCAACCTTTAAGGTAATGTTTCCTAACCTGAGCGATTTTTCAACCTCATTCCCCGCTAAATTTAATGTATTTCTCCATTTGTCAAATACCTTTCCTCTGTCATCCTCATTATACTGACATAATGCACCATAGAGTTGAGAGATTGAACATCCCTCCTCATCTCGAGCAAATTCCATCAAGTCTACCCTAGTAAATTTGCAATTACCTGCTTGTTTTCTCTGCAGGACTGATCTTATCTGTAAATATTTTTTAAAAAATCTCTCCGATCCAAATTGTATAGCTGTTGCGCTCTTTCAAATGTTATTAACCCTGATTGATCTATGATGTCTCCAATTATGCTGACCCCAAGATTATCCCACCACCTCATCACTTGATCATGGAATACATCTGGGAGAAGTTCATTCATATATAAAGGGGTATAAAAGTTCATTCTCCCTAATTTAATTTTCTTCCGGATAATTGACCAAGCTGAGATAGCCGCACCCAACACCTTGAACTCCGTTCTTTTATAGTAGTTTAGCTCCTTGAAAGTAAGAGGTCCCTTATTAGAGTCCAAAACCAGCAGTTCATATATATCCGGAATGCCAGCATTACCCCTCCAAATATCTTTCATATTCCTACCGAGAAGTCCTTTACAATACTAAAGGACGGAAGCAAAATAATATGTCTTAAAGTCAGGTACTGCAAGGCACCCCCGTTCTTTAGATAGTGCCAGCATCTTTATGGATCTTCGGGTTCTGCCCTTTGCCCATATAAAGCGATTACAAATCCCCGCTATTTCTTTAAACCACTTATTAGTAAATAATAAAGGAATCGTGCGGAATAAATATAAAATTTTGGGCAGAAACAGCATTTTTATAACATTGTAGCGACCTATAACTGTTAAATGTAAATTGTCCATCCTATCTAGGTCTAGTTTTGCCTTTTTTAATTACTGGGGTCAGATTTTCCTCCACAGCCTTAGATAAATCGGATGTTATATTAACGCACAAATAGACCGCGGACTCTAAAACTCTCTCATCCTAAATATTAACAAATTGATTTACAACTATTTGCGTTTTCCCTTGGTTCAATTTATACCCTGATAGAAGACCATATTTTTTAGCTTCATTCTCAATCTCTCTAATTGCTATTATTGGTGTTGATGATGTGATTGCTAAATCGTCCGCGTATCCCAATATTTTGGTCTCATATCCGTTCAGTATAATTGGGCTGATGTTTATATTTGTTTCTATATATCTAATAAATATATCAATCTAACAGGCGAAGAGTAGAGGGGAGCAAGGGCATCCTTGCCTAGTCCCACGTTCGATTTTTATTACCTCGCTCAGTTCTCCCCCTACTTTCAGTCTGATACTCGGATATTTATAAAGGGACTTTAGTGCTCCTATACATTTTTTTCTCAAAATTGCATTTAATCATTGTTGCCCACAGGAAACCCCACGAGACCCTATCAAAAGTCTTTTCGGAGTCCAGCAATATTAAAGACATAGGGTCTCGTGAGGCAGTCGTGCCATCCAGCAGCGCATACAACCTTCTAATATGATCAGCAGTACTCCTCCCCGGTATGAACCCGTGCTGCCAGTGTGAAACTATCTTCCCAATTATCAAGCTCAGCCTATTTGACAAAATTTTAGAATAGGCTTTACAATCACTATTCATTAAACTGATTGGTCTGTATGACCCAGGATCCGTAGAGCTTTTATTCTTTTTTAAAAACACCACTATTGAAGCTTCTCCCCAAGACCCCGGAGGGGCAGCACCATTTTGTATAAGAACCATAAGTCTATTAATGTCTGCTTCTAAGATCAGAAAGAATTGCTTGTAAAACTCTAGCGGTATTAAATCAGGTCCAACTGCTTTCCCTGACGGAAGATCATTAAAAGCTCTTTGTACTTCCTCTGAGGTAAAGTTATTCTCAAGGGAATCGTTGTCCTCTTTTGTTAGCTTATCTAGTGAGGCAGACTCTAAATATTGCTCAATTTCTGCTGTATCTGCTTCCCCATTATCCTGACTATATAATTTCTTATAAAACTTCTGGAACACAGAGCAAATTTCCTTTGGTGTTTTTACTATTACCCCTGCCTCCGTAGTCATTTCTGTTATCTGTCCCTGAGTAGCCGCCTGTCGGGTTCTGATCGCTAGGATTCGTCCTACCTGTTCGCTGTATTCATGTTGCTCTTCCCTCCTTGCTAGATATTTGCCAGCTGATTTTGCGGCATATGCTTCCCCCACTGTTGCTTTAGCCATTGCCAATTTTTTAGTTACTTTTGTCACCTCCTCTTTCTCTCTTATATTTCTTATCAATTCTTCCTCTAGCTTTGCTACTAAGCTTATCTTCTTCTCAAGATCTTCTTTTTTCTGCTTGCTTCGTCTAAGAGAGTAGCTTAGCGTTTCCCCCCTAATACCTGCCTTCATAGCATCCCATACTATTTGGGGCGACGCTGTACCTCTATTGTTTTCCAGGAATTCTTTTAACCAAATTTCCATGTGGGTAATATAATTTGTTTCCTGTAACAGTTCTCTCTCGAAAGTCCAGCTAGTTATATTTTTCTGAAAGTATGGTATAGAGATCTCCATGGAGAGCGGATTGTGATCCGACATCAATCTGGGCATTTTTTTAACTTTCACCATCGGTATCAACAAGGGAGAAATCAAAAAATAATCTAACCGAGCTAGAGTTTTATGGGGGGCAGGTTTTCTGCCTCCCCCTCCATTTGTATGTTCCCAAATATCGATCAACCCATTATCCTGCATGAGTTGTATCAGAGCTCTGTGTGTTTTTTTCTTTTTACCAATAAACCTTGCAAGATCATTTTTCCACAACCCATTAAGGCCATTTATATTTAAATCGCCACATAGTATGATGGGGAGAGGCCAGTTGGATAATTGAGAATTTATATGGATTAGGGTTTCTGGGTCATCATTTGTTGGTGCATAAATAGAACATAAAGTAAAATTAAAACTTTGAATTTGGCACCTCATTAAGACCCACCGCCCGTGTCTATCTACCTGTTGTTTTTTTGAATGCAGTCCTATTTCCCCGAGCTAATATTGCAACCCCCCGTATTCTCGTTCCCTGAGTCGTGCATGTCAGTACTTTATATCCAAATTGTTCCAGTAAAGTTTTCTGAGAAATCTCTATATGTGTCTCCTGAACACAAATTAAATCAGATTGCAGTGTTTTAAAATATTCTTTCAATTCCCTTCTTTTTCTTGCATAGTTCAGTCCACATACATTAATTGTGACTATGCGTATCATTTTGTTTTCTTTTTTTCCCCCCTTATTCCTTTCTCCCCCTCTATTATGAAACCTTTCCTTTTCTGATGATGATTTTTTTTCCCCCACCTTTACACCCCCAAAGGCCTCCCCACCCCCCTCCCCTTTCCTCCCCTTGAGGAATCCTGGGTCCAGCCGGATCAGGTGTGGGCGCTTGTTGGTCAGTACGCCTCAGTGCCCCTCCCCCCCAGCCCTGCGTGACTGTATTATTTCCATACAGAAAAAAAGTCTTTAAGATCAAGGGTTCTTTTCTTTTACTCCTCTAGTAAAGGTTTTCGTGTATTATTTCATATGTGAATAGCACTTAGTATTGTTCTACCGTTATTTTTCACCGGCGAGAGATTCTTAATATGACACTTATTATTTGTTTCACATAGGAAAGAAATTAGTTCTTGCTCATATCCCCGGTCTATATTTTTACAGTCTCTGAAATTTCTTTGAGATAGTTTTCTGCCTGTATTTCACTAATGAAGCTCCGAGTTGATCCTCTGAATATTATTTTCAATCTTGCCGGGTTTTGTAAATACACTTTAGCACCAATCTGTTCAAAAGGGTTAAATAGCTGTCTCAGCCTCCATCTCCTTTCCACGGTTGCGTGGGCAAAATCTGGTCTAACAAAATATGTACTACCATTATATTCTTTCTTGCTTGTAGGACGAGCTAAATCATATATGGAGTTCCGAAGTAAGAAATTTCCAAAACACACCAGCATTGCCCTTGGATATTTAGATTGATTCTGTGTTTTTTTAGACTGAGTAAAGGGAAAACGATGGGCTCTTTGAACTTCTCTCTCTAATTCCCAGGTTTGCAATTCGGGCATAGATGATTTAAGAAGTTTAATTATGTACCCCCTTGGGTCGTTGTCCTCAGCACCTTCTGGGAGCCTCAAGAATCGCAGGTTATTCCGCCTGGCTCTATTTTCCTGTTCCTCCGCCTTTATCATCAGGTCCTGTATAATGCCTTCTTGCATTTTTTCTTGTTTTTGCAAATAAGTAACATCTTTTTCCAGATGGTTAGTTTGTGTCTCTACTGATACCATCCTTTCAGAAATCACCAGATAAGTGCTACCCACCTTATTTACTGCCCCTTGGAGCTTTTGAATAGCAAGGTGGTTCTTTTGTGTGTCTGTTTTAACATCTTTGTGCAGTTTCCTTATTGAGGTCAATATATCTTTCAGAGACGGATCCTTTACTTCTTCTGCCTCATCGTATTCAGAGATGTCCGCAATAGATTCCTCCCCACTTTCCTGATTCATCGTTGCTTCTCTTGCTTTTGTTAGTTTTTACATTTTTCCTCGGATTAGTCAATTCTGTGTTGCTTCCTTGATCAGTGGTTTCATCGTAGGTAGATTTATTTAGTCCTTTATTCCTTATTCTACTTTTCTCCAATTTTTTCCTAGGTGTGCTTCCTTGTCCAGGATCACTCTCTTTCCTTGTTCCAGAGCGACCTGAATTTTCCTGGGATGATGTTTCTTGGTCTCGACTTTTATTGACCCCACTCGTCTCACTAGCAGTCGAGATCCCATTCTCATACATATCTATATCAGATTCCTGAGAGTTTGTATCAATTCCTAGCAAAAGTAGTTTATCAGGTGGGAGATTCAGATTTAGTTGTCCGTTAGTCACCAAGTTGAGTCTTTCATTTTTATTTTCCCCGTCCAGTTTTGCTGACACCTGGGTTGTTACCGCATGACTTAGCCCCTTATTTGCCCCCATTTTGGCCACTGGACTAAAGATGTTTAATATACTAGGCTGCAATGCAGTTGATTCTCCCGTCATCTTTGCATTTGCTTTTAATTCTTTGATGGTCTGCAAGCGTTTAGCTTTCTTTATCATTAATGCCCATCCTTTGTGATGAAATTAGGACAAGATCAGTAGTCTAGATTGTTGTTCCCTTATTTTGATCTTTAAGGAGAACTAGATGTGGGTAGTTTTTGTTCTAAAAGTCTTAGGTGATAACACCATTATTGTATGTTATTCTCATGCTACATAGTTTTGCAAGGGCATTGCTAGTTTTTTATTAGCTAGTTTGTGTAAATAAACTGACAGTCCTTATTAGAGTTGATGTTGCATAGTGTGGATCATGAAAAGTAGAACGCAGGGAAAATGCCCATGTGATCCTCAGCAAAAATGTTTTTTTGTTGTTGTTTTTTTTACTCATCATCATCAAAGATAACCATTCATTACACATTTTAGAGTGGCATTATTACACAAAATATCAATAATGGATCGTTGTATTCCAGAAAAAAAATGAAAAAAAAGATCTATCCGAGAATATAACCAAATATATGGACAACCATAATACATGATACATAATTACTTGAAGATGAATTGTACCAAATGGGATTTCTTATTAAGACCAAGCATAACCCCTTTCCATTATACCCTCTTTACTCTTCTTCCAGCCTCTGTTTCCATTCTGTGACTGGGGCCCATATCCTTTTCCCTACTTGCTTTGTCTTCCCTCCCTTTCTGTCATATAGTGCTTTCTCTAATGTATATATAGCCAGCAATCGTGACATCCACTGTTGACATGTTGGTGGATTTAGATCTTTCCAAAGTGTTGCAATGCATAGCCGACTTAGTGTCAATGCTAGATATATAAATTCATGATGGGGAGCCTCAATACCATCCATTGTTACCCCTAAAACAATAACTTCGTTTGTTAGAGAGATAGAGATCCCCAATGATTTATCAAAGAATTGCTCTAATGATCGTTTAAATAAGTCTAGAGAGGGGCATGAAGCGAACATATGCACCGTGTCACCTTGTGTAGATTGGCATCTCGGGCAGGTTATCCCCCTTGTTCCGCCCCATCGTGCAATTCTGAGCGGTGTATAGTAGAGCTCGAACATAGTTGATGCTGAGAAAGCGTTTGATAGGGTCATGTGGGGCTTCCTTTGGGCAGTATTAAAGAAAGTAAATCTAGGGGATGACTGCGTAGGAGCCTTAAATGCATTATATAGGAACCCGAGGATAAGACTAAGAATCATGGGAGAGATGAGCGGGATAATAAACATCGGACGGGGAACCAGGCAAGGGTGTCCCTGTTCCCCGCTACTATTTGCCTTATATATAGATTCCTTCATAAGAAGGATAGAGCTAAATGGAAGTATCTTGCCAGTAGTTTTGAATAGATATGAAACTAAAATCTTAGGGTATGCTGACGACCTGGCCATCACATCTATAGATCCGGTCTCAGCATTAGTGGAAATAGAAAAGGAAGCAGCATTTTACGGAGACCTATCGGGTTATAAATTAAATCAGAGCAAAACACAAATTGTAATTAATCAAAAGAAAACGATGGTGGACCAGAGAATAACGGAGTCAGCAGTTTATCTTGGGATAACAATAACCTCTGATCTGTCAAAGGTAGTGGCAAAAAATATGAACCCAGTGATTAAAAAAGCTAAAAAAGACTTAGATAGACTAAACAATCTGCATTTAACAACAATAGGCAGGTGTAACATAATAAAATGTTATTTCTGCCAAAGGTGCTATATCTATTTCGGACTATTCCCCTAAAATGTATTAACAACTGGTTTAATGAAATAGAGGGAGTCACAAACCGATTTATATGGGCAAAAGGCAAAAAACGACGGGGCTAAAATATCTATCCCTACCGATAGAACGGGGTGGTCTAGCGGCGCCTGACTTCAAAAACTATTATTGGGCCACTGTCCTACAATACATCAGAGGGCTGCTGGCGGGAATATGAAGAATCGGTGGAGGGGTGATGGGGGTGTCCCGGATGTATATGAGTTATTATTTAAAGATTCTAATAAGTGGCTGCTCTCGTTTAATGAAAGAAGTTACTACAAAAAAGTAAGGTTTAAGACCCTAGGGGCTGCGATGTCGGTCTGGTCTGTGATTAGGAAGAAAATAAAAATAGGGAGGATGAATTACTACACCCCCTATTTAGAAACCCGTCGCTACCCGGGGTATTTCATGATCAAGTAATGAAGAGATGGGATATTTCAGGGGTTAAAACCATTGGGGACCTCATAGGCTCGACAGGTCTTATAACATTTGATCAATATCAGCAGTTATATAACTTAGAGCAAAGAGATTTTTTTAAATATCTACAGGTCAGGTCAGTCCAGTCTTATTAAAAAAAAGGGGGGTGATATCAACTTTAGAAGGGAAGAAGTCATGGAGTATCTGAGCGACGAGGAAGGTTGTTCTATATCCCAATTATATGGTGAAATTAGTCAGAACAAAGAGGATTATTGCGGGAGGATGTTCGAAAAATGGAAAACAAAGCTAAATCTATCAGGGAACGAGGCCGATAAGTCGCTCAAACTACTAAATTCGGTGCTAAGAGTAGCAGATCTCCAAGCAAAAATGTTTTGAAGGAAATGTTGTTTTATAGATAAGAACCCCTGTTAAATTAGCAGGTTTAGATTTTCCTGTTGCTCCTATAACATGAGAGCGTGGTCCTAAGCATACAATGTAGGTGCTTTTATTAAGAAGAATCATTTTAGATATGTCTGCAGTCCTGTACAAGTAGTTTAAAATCTATAAGTAAAAGTGTAGAACATTTCCTTTCTTTTTGAGAGTTTTCAGATTAGTACATAGGAATACACCAATGTATGGATTTAGGGTATTTCTGTGTTTTTCTCTTTTCCTCACAATATAGTAAATGAACACAGACTTCCTTGGCTGCTTGGGATTGGGTGATGTATTACTCTTGTCAGTTCACCAAAAAGTTCCTTTTATACTTGCCAATAGGTCCAGGATGCTGTTTTTTTACTCTCACATAGATAGATTGTTAGACGGACCGGGAGGGTCGGCCGAGGATAAGGGGAGAGGTCTCCGGGGAGAGCCGTCTCCAGCGATCGTACAGACAAGTAACTTCCCCCCCACAGACGGACACCACACAAGGTTAAAGTTCAACGAGACTTTATAGGCAATTCTTTAAGTTACGATGGAATGGTACAAGGAGGTCTGGACTCAGGGGTCCCCTCGGTTCTGGTCTCTGGCTTGGGAAAAGGGTAGCGGGACAGTCTTGTTACCAAAAGATGAAACTAGCTCTCAATCCTCGAGCTCAGCGTTCTAGATGATCGGGCCGCGGCGGAGCCAGCAGGTCCCGAGATGGACGGAGGAAACGACGGTCCGTGGCGGAGCCAGCAGGTCCCGATGAAGATGGTGATTACAAACGGTCCGCGGCCACGCCAGCAGGTCCCGACGACGAGGAAGGATATGAAGGTTACGAAGGTTGCGGCAGCGCCAGCAGGCAAGGCGATGGTGCACGAGACAGAGCTATGGCAGCGCCAGTAGTCCGTCAAGGATGAGTTCTTCTCTGCGTCTCTCGACTCCAAGATACAACTGCCTTCCTGCTCTGGAGCTGCCCCAGTTATAGGGCTGGTGTTCTTTGATGTCCGGACCCTCGCACTTGGAGGCCGGGAGGCCCGGGATGAGGGAGTCCAGACACCCAGCAGGGGGGTGGAGCCAGCGTCCGGGGAGGCGATGGGCGAGCGGCACTTGGTGGGGGAGAGCCATCGACACCTCTTTCTCCCATTGATTTGCCAAGTAGCCCGCTCACCTCCTGGGTGGATGGTGGTGCCGGGATGTCTGAGGCCTGGCCAGGCCCAGGGTTGGGGTCGATCGGGGCCCAGGCGGCCTCGTGGTGGAGTGTCCAAGATGGCGCCCAGGATGGGCGCGCAGGCCGGCAGTGGATCGAGCCCACGAGGTCGACATGTTCGAGAGTAGGGGTCCCGGAGGGGACGGAGGGCGTGTAATGGTGGTGTGTGGTACCTGCGTGACCGGGCTCGGGCCTGGTCGGGCCGGGGGAGTGCGGCCTTTCATGTGGCCTGTCCAACATGCGTCCCCCCCAGCTGAAGGCGGGGAGAGTTACCCATCCTCTTGGGGACTCTCCTCGTCGAGGCGGAAGAACCGGGACAGGCCATCCGCGTTGGCGTGATCTGGCCCAGGCCGGTGTTCAACCGTGAAGTTCATCCCTTGAAGGGAGATGGACCAACGTAGTAACTTCGGGTTTTCCCCCCGCATCTGCATCAGCCACTGCAGGGGTCGGTGGTCGGTCTGCACCCGAAAGTGTGTGCCAAAGAGGTAGGGCCGGAGTTTCTTGAGGGCCCATACCACGGCGAAGGCCTCCCTCTCGATGGTGCTCCAGCGTTGTTCTCGTGGTAGGAGTCGCCTGCTGATGAAGGCCACTGGCTGATCAAGGCCTTCGGTGTTCACTTGAGACAAGACTGCCCCAATGCCATGGTCGGAGGCATCCGTTTGGACGACGAACTCCCGGCTGTAGTCGGGGGCCTGGAGCACAGGGGCGGAACACATGGCGGCTTTCAATTGTTCGAAGGCTGTTTGACACTCAGGGGTCCAGTTGACTTTCTTGGGTTGATTTTTTGACGTGAGTTCTGTGAGGGGCCCCACTATAGTACCATAGTCTTTCACGAACCTTCGGTAATAGCCCGTGAGGCCCAGGAAGGCTCGTACTTCGGTCTGGGTGATGGGGGGCTGCCAGGACTGGATGGCGGCAATTTTGAGCTGCAGAGGGGCCACCAGGCCGCTTCCCACCTGGTGCCCGAGGTAGGTCACAGACCCTTGACCAATTTGACATTTGCTGGCCTTGATCGTGAGGCCAGCTCGCTGAAGGGCTTGTAGCACTGCTCGGAGGTGGTGGAGGTGCTCGGACCAATGGTGGCTGTATACAGCGATGTCGTCTAGGTAGGCGGCGCTGAACCCTTCGAGCCCCGCCAGGACCTGATTGACGAGCCGCTGAAATGTTGCTGGGGCATTCTTCATGCCGAAGGGCATGACCTTGAAATGGTAATGGCCATCGGGGGTGGAAAAGGCAGAACGTTCTTTGTCCCGGGGTGTGAGGCCGATTTGCCAGTAGCCCGCCGTCAGGTCGAAGATACTGAGGTAGCGGGCAGCTCCCATGCGGTCGATCAGTTCATCTGCCCGGGGGATGGGATGTGCGTCTGTTCTGGTGACCGCATTCAAGCCCCGGTAGTCGACGCAGAACCGGAGTTCCGGTGTGGTGCCAGGGGCGGCCGCTTTGGGGACCAGTACGACAGGACTGGCCCAGGGGCTGTCTGAGGGCTCGATGACCCCGAGCGTGAGCATTTTTGCTACCTCTTCCTGGATGCAGGCCCGTACCCGATCTGGCACGCGGTAGGCCCGGTGGCGGATAGGGGGGCTGTCCCCCGTGTCCACACCAGGAAGTGACACCTGGGGCGAGGGAGAACAGGCTGGCGAACTGTGACAGGAGGACTCGACACTCCTGGCGTTGCTCTCGGGTGAGGGCCTCCGAGAGTCGGACCCCATCCATGGAGCCATCTTTCTCCCGAGTCCGTAGGAGGTCAGGGAGGGGCTCGGAGTCCTCTTCAGCCCCGTTGTCTGTGGCCATCAGGAGGCTGAGTTCTGAACGCACGAAGTGGGGTTTCAGTCTGTTAGCGTGGAGGACCCGGAGGGGGTTCCGGGGAGATTCCATGTCGATGAGATAGGTGGCAGGACCCTTGCGCTCGACTACTTTGAAGGGCCCCGTCCACTTGTCTTGCAGGGCGCAGGGTTCGGTGGGGGACATCACCCATACCTGTTGCCCAGGTTCAAATTCGATGGAGGAGGCATTCCGGTCATACCACTTTTTCATGTCCTCTTGACTGGCCTCTAGGTTGGCTTTTGCCAGCTCTCTGAACCGCCGGGTCTGGTTGCGGAGGGTTAGGAGGTATCGGAAGACATCTGGTGGGTTCTTTAGAGGGGGCATCTCCCAGCCTTCCTTGACTAGGCTGAGCGGCCCCCGCACTGGGTGTCCATATAGTAGTTCAAACGGGCTGAAGCCCAGGGACTTCTGGGGAACCTCTCGATAGGCGAAGAGGAGGCACGGCAGCAGCACGTCCCACTGGCGACGGAGGGGCTCTTCCAACCCCCCGATCATCCCTTTGAGCGTGCGGTTGAACCGCTCAACGAGTCCGTTTCCTTGAGGGTGATAGGGGGTCGTGAATCGGTAGGTAACCCCGCACTGTTGCCAGAGGGACTTCATATATTTAGAAATAAAGTTCGTGCCTCTGTCGCTGACGACTTCTCGGGGGAAGCCCACACGGGAGAAGATCCCCATCAGAGCCCGGCCGACTACCGGGGCTGTCACAGTTCGCAGGGGAACAGCCTCGGGGTAGCGGGTGGCGTGGTCCACTAGCACCAGGATGAATCGATGGCCTTGTTTGGTGCGCGGGTCCAGGGGCCCCACGATGTCTATCCCGACCCTCTCGAACGGGGTGGTGACCACGGGAAAAGGTTGCCGGGGGGCTTTTAGTTTGCGGCCGCTCTTTCCACTGGCTTGGCACGTGGGGCAAGATCGGCAATGCTGGTGTACATCGTTCCTCATTTTGGGCCAGAAGAAGTGGGTCACCAGACGACTATAGGTTTTATCTTGACCCAGGTGTCCCGCCAGGGGGACATCGTGGGCCAGGTTTAGCAGAAAGTCTCTAAAACGGAGGGGCACCACCAGTACTCGGCTAGCCCCCAGCTCCGCGATTCTTTGCTCACTGTACAGCAGATCATTGTCCCAGTAGACCCAGTGCGTTCCGGAGGTATCCCCTGCGCTTTGGGCGAGCGCTTGTTGGCGGAGTCCCTCGAGGGAGGGACAGGTCTTCTGTTCTTGGCGAAATTGTTCTTGCGTGGGCCCCCCCTCTTGAGGCCACTGGTCGAGGTTAGCGAGGTCTGGAGGTTGAGCTGGTTCTGGGGGGACGTCACGGTCGGTGGTTTCGGCTGGGGCGACCGGAGGCGGTGGCGCCGGCCATTCGGGTTCCTCTGGGCGGGGGTTGGCACGGGCGGCCATGGACCGGGTGGTGACGCACGCCCAGTCCGGGACGCCTAACATCCCCAGGTGTTCTCTTCGTTCTACGGCTGCCCACGGAGAGCTTTCAAGGTCATTCCCCAGGAGGCAGTCTACGGGGGCATCGTCTCGGACCGTTACCTTCAACATGCCGGAGACCCCTCCCCATTCGAAGGGGACGCAGGCCATCCGACACAGACTTTCCGAGTTATCGGCTGAACGTACAGGGCAGAGAATGTTCGGTAGATATTGTTCCGGGGTCACCAGGTGACAGCGGACGGCTGTTACACTGGCCCCAGTGTCACGAAGGGCTTCGGCCCGGCGTCCATTGATGCTCACCCATTGACTGTACTTCTGGGTGTTAGCGGGTAGGGGGACCCGCGGGACCATGTCTCTCCCCCCTAAGCAGGCTAGAGCCATGGCGGCTGGCTCCCATTCTTGGTGTTCCTGTTCATATTCCTCCTGTTCCTCTGAGATCTGTTCCTCCCCCAGAGCAGCAGCGGCTACTTGGCGGGGTCTTGGGCTCTGGTACTGGGGGCAGTTTGGGTCGTTTGCATAGTGTCCGATTCGTTGGCATCGATGGCACGTAACATTGGCTCGATATCCCGGTCGCGCCGGGGTGCTGCCCCGGTTGGCCGGGGGGGTGGTGCTTGTAGCGGGGGCGACCGGAGCGTTGTCTCTTCCGCGTCCTTGGCCTCCTCCTCCTCGGGGACGGTGTTGACCATTGTTGTTCCGGTTTTGTTCGTAGGACCCATTTCGGCCTACTCTGGTGATTTCCCACCGGTCAGCTTCGGCTGCGAGCTGCCGGGGATCCGTTAACTTGCTGTCGAGGAGGTGCTGGCGGAGTTCAATGAAGCAATTGTTCGACAGATGCTCCCAGACCATAAGATTGAACAGTTGTTCGTAGGTTGTGACCTTGCTTCCTTTGATCCAGCCTTCGAAGGCTCGGCTAAAGTAGTTTACATAGTCCACCCAAGTTGTACCCGGGATGCGGGTGCAGTCTCGGAACCTCTGACGGTACATCTCGGGTGTGAGGCCATAGCGGGTGAGGAGTGCAGCTTTCATATGGTCATAGGAGGTCATCTGGTGGTCCGGGAGTTGCAGCAGGGCGTCGCGGCCCTCATTGAGGAATCTCCCCCATAGACCGGCTCCCCAATCGCTTTTATCGATCCGGTGTGCAGTCATAGCGATTTCATAGGCCTTAAACCATTGCTGGATGTCGTCCTCTCGGAAGTACTCTCGAACGACATCCTTGGGGATGTGTACCTTTTTCTCTGTTGCCCCTGGGGTGTGGGGTTGCTCGGACACCCCTACTTCTTTATTCTTGCGTAGGTCGATCTCAGCTAGTTTCCGCTCATGCTCATATGCCAGTTTCTTTTCCTCGAGCTCCCTTTGTCTCTGTTTCTCCTCTCTTTCTTCTCGGAGACGCAGGTGCTCTAAGTTGATTTTTTGTTCGGCCAATTTAAGTTCAATGTCCATTTTGAGCCGGGCCATTTCCAGTTCGTGTAGTCGGGTTTTCTCTCGTTCCTGGATCTCGTCTTGCGAGAGACCCGTTCTTCGCTCTTCAGGGGCCGTGGTGGTTTTTGCTGCGATGCTTTGATCGGGGGTTCCGGCAGCCCCGGTTTCTGCCCAAGATTCTAGGGCCTGCTTAAAATCGTCTTTGGTACTGAGACCGGTGGTAGCGATACCTAGTTCGATGCAGAACTGCTTTAGTTCACGATGGCTGTACTCGTCCAATTTCTCCATCTGGAATTTCTCCGTTGATCCGCTTTCTTTAGTTGACATCGTGATTCGCCGTGGGGTGAGCTACTCTCTGTACGGTTATGCGGTGATTCGGATCGCGCCGCTGGCCACCAATGTTAGACGGACCGGGAGGGTCGGCCGAGGATAAGGGGAGAGGTCTCCGGGGAGAGCCGTCTCCAGCGATCGTACAGACAAGTAACTTCCCCCCCACAGACGGACACCACACAGGTTAAAGTTCAACGAGACTTTATAGGCAATTCTTTAAGTTACGATGGAATGGTACAAGGAGGTCTGGACTCAGGGGTCCCCTCGGTTCTGGTCTCTGGCTTGGGAAAAGGGTAGCGGGACAGTCTTGTTACCAAAAGATGAAACTAGCTCTCAATCCTCGAGCTCAGCGTTCTAGATGATCGGGCCGCGGCGGAGCCAGCAGGTCCCGAGATGGACGGAGGAAACGACGGTCCGCGGCGGAGCCAGCAGGTCCCGATGAAGATGGTGATTACAAACGGTCCGCGGCCACGCCAGCAGGTCCCGACGACGATGAAGGATATGAAGGTTACGAAGGTTGCGGCAGCGCCAGCAGGCAAGGCGATGGTGCACGAGACAGAGCTATGGCAGCGCCAGTAGTCCGTCAAGGATGAGTTCTTCTCTGCGTCTCTCGACTCCAAGATACAACTGCCTTCCTGCTCTGGAGCTGCCCCAGTTATAGGGCTGGTGTTCTTTGATGTCCGGACCCTCGCACTTGGAGGCCGGGAGGCCCGGGATGAGGGAGTCCAGACACCCAGCAGGGGGGTGGAGCCAGCGTCCGGGGAGGCGATGGGCGAGCGGCACTTGGTGGGGGAGAGCCATCGACACCTCTTTCTCCCATTGATTTGCCAAGTAGCCCGCTCACCTCCTGGGTGGATGGTGGTGCCGGGATGTCTGAGGCCTGGCCAGGCCCAGGGTTGGGGTCGATCGGGGCCCAGGCGGCCTCATGGTGGAGTGTCCAAGATGGCGCCCAGGATGGGCGCGCAGGCCGGCAGTGGATCGAGCCCACGAGGTCGACATGTTCGAGAGTAGGGGTCCCGGAGGGGACGGAGGGCGTGTAATGGTGGTGTGTGGTACCTGCGTGACCGGGCTCGGGCCTGGTCGGGCCGGGGGAGTGCGGCCTTTCATGTGGCCTGTCCAACATAGATGGAAGTGTTTTTTGTGTGCCTTGCTAATATATGAGGCGTCCCAAGACTAGGAAGTAATCTGAGACTATCCTCTCTGTTGATAGACTGGTTCTGTGCCTTGTCTAAAGACCTTTTGTTCTGTCCACCAATAGATGTTTGCTGCCTTACAACCATTGCCAGAGGGGCCCAGACATCAGATTCAGCCTGGGGAGTCAGCATCAACACCAGTCCAGCTTGAAGCCAAAGTGAAGATAACCAGCACAGGCATTGCTGGCAACTAGGACCTCAGTGAAGGCGTAAGCCCTGTGATGTAGTGTGTACCCCTGCCACTGTCTTGGGCGAAATACGGGGTCACAAATCAGAAAGGGGAAATTGTGGATCAAGTTTTTTGATGCCCAGCTGAGAGTCACAGACCGACCAGAACAGCAATGAGGCTTTGCTTAAGGTGACCCCTTTTGAAACAAGGGTTGCTTCAGAGATCCTAGCATCAGGCCCCTGAATCCTGGTCCCAAAGTGAATGCAAGTTTGCTCCTTTGTTTATTGGTCAAGAGATACCTGAGCACACTGGATGCAATGTGTGGCCCCAATAAATGAGCAGTGCGCCAGCAGAGCAATACAGGAGTTAGGGAAGGACTTGAGTTTAGGGTACAGGTGCTGTGTCTCTGGTGCCTGTTATATTGAATTGAAGGAAACTGGTGCACTGCCTGAGACACTGGACAGGGTCGCTGAGAGTATTTGCCCTGGTGGGTGACTGCCCTATCCTGAAAGAAGAGACTTGGCTGTGATTCTTGAGTTGCGAGTTGTACAGCTCCACCGAGGAAACAACAAGAGCCTGCCTGTGAGGCTCAAACGGACACAGGGAGAAGATTCCCCTCTGGCTTGGTTGTTCAGCGGCTTCAATTTCCCCAAGGACTTTTTCTTTTTGTCAATAATGTACCCCTTTGGATGTCCTGTTTTTGAGGAGGAGCAGCCCTTTGCAGCTCTTCGTCCTAATTCTTATGGCCCTGTGTGGTCCTCCTGGTCCCTTGGAGCCAGGATTGTTTTTGTAATAATCTGTTTAGTTGCTTTAATATTTATATTAGTTGTATTTATTATGCACGAAAAACATTTTTCTGAGCAATTGAAAAATGTGACTTTGCCCTTTCCTTGACTATATTAAATTGATGTTCTAGCCCTCATAAAAGGAAAATGGACAAGTTGCCCTGAAAATGTTTTTACTAGACGGTTTTAGGATTTGCTTAGGGTTGTGAAAAATGATAATTCTGTTTGTAATAGTGGTCATTACTCTCTGTATGTTAATTATGACCCGATGCTTTGTTCCCTTTGTATTCGTGCTTATACCTTATATATACCCGCTTAATGAAATGTTTAGAATGGAAAATGCCCACCTAGCAAGGAAGTAGGATATTGATAAATTTATGAAAATTAATGTGCAAATATTTTCTGTGTTCCTACTGGATCATAGGAATGTCTTAAGCTCATGCTAAAAGGACCATCTGTTGAAGATTGCAGGGATTTGTTAGCATGAGCTGAAAGCCATTTTGTATTTTGGCAGCCATTTTAGGTAGCTATGTGCTCGCAATGTGCTGTTTTCCACTTCAGAGCCTTGCACATGCTCAGAAGTGCCTAGCTAGTAAAATGCACCTGCTCCTGTTATAGAACTGTCAGGCTATTTTTGCTGCTGTATGGAGAAGTAACTCTCCTCCCACTTTGTTGAGCAAGCAGATCTTGCATATGGATATTAAGCATTTTGCATGCTTACATGTGCCAGGACCTCCCAATTGGTCTTATGCTGACTATGTAACCCTAAGCATATATAAGCCCCCTGTTTTCTGTACTCCTTAGACTGCCTCATTCATTTGCTAAGGCTTCTGTTTGACGTAGTGTCCCTCATTTGAGGTTATTAAAGATGTTACTTTTATATTACAGCTTCTTTGCCAATTTCTTCTTTTTTGGTTTAAAAGGACCAAGTATCAGTGAGACCCCTGAGAAGGTTTCTATTTCCTACAACAGAACTGTAGTATCCTGAGCAAAAAGAAGCTGTTGCCTGAATATGCCATTAAAGAACATCATCACAATGTCAAGTGCATAACGAGTTCAAAATACACTGCAAGTTACTAATCTCTGTACGATGTCCCGCGGAGGGACTGGAGGGACTTCCCCTGTTGCGTCACAGGAGGGAGAGCCAGAGGTGCCGTCGGCACTGGTGTTTTTCACAGAGCACGTGTCCTCAGCAGAGAAGTGGTCGATCCCTGGGGGCCACGGAGGCACGGTCAGCCGCCTTCACGGGTAAGTGTAACTCCTAGAACACTGTTCTGAGGACAGCGTGAACTGGATACAGGCTGGGTGCAGGGAACTTCAGAGGCAGAAGGGTGCTGTGGAATTCAGAGCGAACCAGCGCGGCCCACTAAACGAATCTCTGATTGTCAAGCACAGAGGGGATGTGGGGGAGGGGTTATATAGGCCTTGTGTCTCCAATGAAGGAGGAAACACTGGTTGCCTTTTCAGAGGTATTCCTTGAGGTGTAATTCCTTCTTGTTCCTGTACTGTTACTCCATACCAACATACGTCTCCCACTCTTGCAGGAATATAGGGATGGTGGGAAAGCAGTAGGGCTTGTACCCCTCAACCCTGGCTCCCCTGGATGGCAAAAAACCATGACAGTACCTCCCCACAAGGATTGCGGTCCCTGGTGTTGGCCTGGTTTGGACGGGTTTTGCTCAAGAAAGCATGTGACCAGGAGGGGATGGCGTAGATTTTGGACAGGTTCCCATGTTCTCGCCTCTGGACCATACGCCTTCCCGTATACCAGGTGGTACACCCACCCATTTTTTGTGTTTGGAATCGAGGATGGGTTGCACCGCTTACTCCAGAGTCCCTTCTATGTTGACAGGTGGCTGGGGGTTTATGACTTGTGTGTTTTATCAGGACATGGGCGTAGTAGCGAGACATGAAACACAGGGTGTATGTGCCAGGAAGTAGGCAGGTATAACCTCATAGTTACCAAATTCACTACTTTTTTGATGATATAGGGGCCCACGTATTTGGGTTTGAGCTTGTTCACTCCTTTGACATGTAGGTTTTTGGTGGCTAACCAGACTTTTTCCCCTACCCAATATGGCGGTTCTTGGGCACGCTTCCTAGCAGTAAAATGTCCCTGTGCCTCTTGTGCCTTTATAGATAGCTTCAGACAGCTTGGAGTGCCGCATGGAGATGAGCGTGATGTTCCTAGATGGAAGGATGATCATAGGATACGGGCCACTCGACGGAAAGCATGTTGGGATGGTACCCATTTAAACAGAAGAAAGTCGGGCATCCCAATGTGGAATGCTCAGCGTTATTATATGCAAACTCGGCCATCCATAGCAACATGCTTCACTCCTCTATGTATTGTAATGTAAAACACCGGAGGTATTGGTCCAGGTTCTGGTTGAGATGCTCCGTTCTACCATCGGTTTGGGGATGGTAGATGGTGGGAAGGCAGGCATCTGCCTTCATAGCGGTACACAAGGCCTGCCAAAATCTGGGGGTGAATTGGGATCCTCTTTCTGTGATGAGCACGGATGGAATTCCATGGAGTCGACTATGTTCTGTAGAAAGGAATTAGCCAGTACCGCAGAGGTTGGTATCCTACTCATAGGGATGAAGCGCCCATTTTTGTGAGGTGTTCTATGACCACTATTATCATCGTGTACCCCTTGCTGAGGGGAATCTCTATGATAAAGTCCATTGAAATCGTATGCTATGGGCTCGGATGGATTGGAATGGGACGTAGTAATCCTACAGGCTTACTATGGCTGGGCTTCCCTTGGGCACAGATGGAGTAATCCTTTACATATTCCTTTCTGTCTGACGTAGAGTGGGCCAACTGAAACGTCGCTCAGTTAGGACAACTGTTTTGTACATTCCCATATGTCCTCCCAGTGTGGAATTGTGGGTCCACGATAGCACAAGTTTTTGCAATGCTTTTTCAGGGACATAGAGGGTGTGATAACGATATAAAAAGTCTTCTTTCAAGGACCGGCAATCCGATTCTTCCTGTATCCATGCCTGCTGATCAAGTGCAGCCACACTGACTTTCAGGTTCTCCAGGAAGTAGGGGGAAGCGATGATAGCAATTTCAGCTTAGGGGAACAAGGCTTTTCGTAGTATACGTGGTGGTTCCTTAACAGGTTAAAGGACGCCTTCTGACCTGGTGTCAGGTTGTGAGAGCATGTCAGCTGTGTCATTTTGTGAGCCTGGTCGATATTTGATGATGAAATCATAGTCTGAAAAGAAGAGAGACCACTGCAGTTGCCGGGGTGTTAGAGCCCTGGATGTTTTTAAGAACAGCAGGTTTCTGTGATTGGTATAGAGTTCTACAGTGTGTTTGGCTCTGAGCAAATAATGCCTCCATTCTTCACACACCTGTTTGATCGCCAAGAGTTCCTTATGAGTAATGTTATAGATCCTCTCACAGGGAGTACGTTTTCTTAAAAAGTATGCTACTGGGTGTACATGTCCCATTTCAGGATGTCTCTGGCATATCACCCCCCTCTAAGGCATAATGAGAGGCATCTGTTTCGACCACTAAGGGCAGCTGAATGTTTGGCTGTCTTAGAATGGGGGCTTGTGTAAAGCGTGTTTTTAGCTCCTGGAAGTCCACATCCTCATCCCACAGGAACAGTACCCCTTATTTCGAAGAACTTGTGATGGGCTGCACTACCTTGGAGAACCCTTTGATGAATCTCCTGTAGAAATGTGTAAATCCCAGGAAGCTCTGCAATGCCTTCACACATGTAGGAGATGTCCATTGAGTGATGGTGATCACCTTTTTTGTCCATTTGTAGTCCTCGTGAGTTGATAACGTAACCCAGGAACTCTATCTCAGGAACATGGAATAGGCATTTTTCTAGTTTGGCATACAACAAACTCTTCTGTATCCTGTCCAGAGCAGCTGTTACATTAGCCACATGCTCCACTTGGTTCTTAGAGCAAATGAGTATGTCGTCAGTATAGACGATGCAAAACCCATCCAGCTAACCCCGCAATACCTCATCCATAAAGTATTGGAATGCTGCTGGGGCGTTGCACAAGTCAAAGGGCATAACTTGGTTCTTAAATGACCCAAACTTGGTTCGGAATGCCGTCTACCATTCGCCCCATTGTCTTACTCGAACCAGATGATATGCTCCACGAAGGTCCAGTTTGGTGAAGACCGATCCAACAAAACCGGAATGAGGGGTAATGGGTAGCGGTTTTTAGTGGTGACCCTGTTGATGGCCTTGTATACACGTTCGCAGGTCCCCCTCCTTCTTTGGGATGAGGAAAAGAGGTGACGGTGCTGGAAAAAGGAGGGCCTTATGAATCCTGACCGAAGATTCTTGTTGAGGTAGTCTTTCGGATGCTGTGTCCCAGGTTCAGTCAAGGCATATATCCAGCTGCATGGAATAGCAGCCCCGGGGATCATGTCTATCCAGCAGTCATAGTACCTGTGGGGGAGGGAGTTGGCTGGCTTCCTGTTTCTTGATCATAGCCTAATACCATACTTACTCGGATGGCAAGGTAGTAGCCGAATAGACCAGAGGTTCTTCACAACCTTCCACCAGAAAGCCCGCCTGCCTCTGCTAGAAGGCTCCTTCCTTGTGGCAATGTTCTTTGCAGAAGATCGAGTCCATAGTCACAGTGTGGGCCGTCCACTTCACTGCTGGGTTGTGTTGGGTTAACACAGCATACTCAAAAATAAACAGCACTGGTGCGCTTCACGGAGCACGGACGCATACGTCTGCGTCCCGTGCAGAGAAGCGGTTGATCCTTGGGGGCCAGGAATCAAGCAGGTGTGCAGAGGAAGATCCTACCACGGTGGCACATCAGCTGCCTATGCTGGGTGAGTAGAACTCCTAGAACGCTGTGCCAAGGACAGCGTGAACTGGATGCAGGCTGCAAGGGAAGGTGCCCGGAAGATGCCTCTTCCCGACAGTCCAGAACAGGCAGAGTGCAGGAAACTTTGGAGCCAGAAGGAAGCTGGAGAATCCAGAGAAAACTAGCGCTGCACTCTAAACAAATTTCTCTGATTGTCAAGCACAGAAGTGATGTGAGTGAGGGGTTATATAGGCCTTATGTCTGCAATGAAGAAGGAAACTCCTGTTGCCTTCTTAGAGGTATTCTGGGAGGTGTAGTTCATTTTTGTTTCTGTACGGTTACTCCATACTAACATATCGCTCGCACTCATGCAGGAATATGGAGAAGGTGTGAAAGCAGTAGGGCTTGTACCCCTCAACCCTGGACCCTCCTGGGTGGCAGAGAACCATGACACTCCCCTTGATGAAGGCTGGCGTGCTTCCTTTATCTTGATTTGTGTGTTGCACATGCAGGCTTATTCATATGTTGAAATGGGTAGTACCATCGGCTCCCTAAGAGAAATTTTGGGCACCTACACTTTATTTTCTTTTTTTTACAAATGAATTGCTGCCCATTGGGTATTACATTGAGGTAATAATAAAAAGAGCCAAGATTCAATGTACATTAACTGACCTGGCACTATAGATTGAGAAATCCTATAGTAATGCCCTGGAAATCTGCTGCTTCCGAGGGAATAATGAACTGGGTGACAGGAACTCGGAGATGGGTGAAAACTGAACTCACGGCTCTTAGAACACGTAGAGATAAGGCATAAACGACTGACAGCCCCTGGGTGGGAAAGCCATATATTACAATTACCCGCAGCAGATGATGATTCGCCTTATAGAGTTCCCTACATAGGCCCAGTTTATTTCACAATACAGCCCTACCTTAGTCCTACCTTATGAACATACATAGTCAAGGAATATAAGAAAGAACATAGATAAAGGACTAGGCCTTAGAGAGAGATATATATGATTGAAACCAGGGTGCAGAGTTAAATTAATAGTCACCTACAGCTGGCTGCGCCCCGTCACATTGTCATTGCCACCAAACTTTGCAAACGATTTGACTGTGTACCTAATATTTATGTTAATACCACTTAGAGATTTTTAACAGTGTAATAGTATAACTTTAAATGAAATACAGCATGAGAGGAGGCAGTTTTAACAGCGCAAACCTGCAACATGAGAAAACTACTGTGATTGGTCAAATCAGAACCACGTAGCCAGGTAAGTAGATAACCATAGATGTTAATGCAAGCATGTTTTGGTTTATTAACATAATGCAGGCTGTATAGCTGTATAGCTTTTTTCTTTTTTGTTTTGAAAACATTTTAGTATATTTTTATAGCATAACATAAGAGAAAAAAAAGGGAAAAAGCATTTCCTATAAACTGCTATCTGCCCTAGTTCAACCGCACCCGCTGGCCACCAACCACCAAGGACATCACGCCGACTTCATTCAAGCTTTGCGAATTGACTGCACTTGTAAACACATCCAGGCAGAGACTTTTCAAACCATGGTGTCTTTTTTTGTTTGAGTAGTCACAGTCCAACCTAAATTCTTCCAGTATGTTTAGGGCTCTTAATCTCCTGGGGCATTGCAATTCTTGGAAGCCTGTGGTTAGACAGTCCAATATGAAACTCCACTTTTTCCTGAACTCGCATTCCCTCACCTTGAATGTCTGCAACTTCTTTTCCATCAATAGAATCTACCATAACCTCCCATCCATGCTGCCTTGCCAGGCACCTCTGTATTACCCCACACTGACAGATTGCTTTGTTTCGCCAACAAGAGGTAAATGTGAGATCATTATACCTTTCCTACGACACAAGGGGGTAAACTTATTATTTCCCCCTTGGGGACGTAAATGGAAAAGGAAGCATGGTCCCAATTGGATTGTAGAATCAGACCATCATAATGGTGCTACCTTTTGAGTTGCTGACACCATCAATTTGGTGGAAGGAGATACTTAGGACCTCTGAAAATGTCCAGTTTCTCTTAAACCCCCACACTCCATGGAACTGTACAAGTTTCTCCATAAGAAGGGGGGGGTGACACTTTATAGGGCTTTGTTCACTGATGATATATTGTCGTCATTGACAAAGTCAGTTTAAACTCATCACTCAAAAACCATCCTCCCTGGAAACATTGAGTTGTTGGATTATTTAGGCTAGGGAATTCCAGAGTGAGAGCAAAAAGGAGGTAGGAGTGAGTACATCCCTGCCTAGTGCCACAACTATTTGTATCTACTTAAATAGTCGTCCATTAGCTCTGCTTCATGCTTTGGAGGGGAATAGAATTCCCTGGAAATAGCAATCATCTGAATCCCTTGCCTAGGCCAAACACACACATGGTGTCTGCCATAAAGCTCCAATCTACCCAACCACCTTCTCCAAGTCACAGGCGATCAGGGTCACTTTTCTACTAACTTTGCTGCCAATATAAATGAGGGGAAATGCTTTTTTGGTGTTGTGTTAGCCTACCTTACGATTTTTAAGCCTGGTTGATTAGAGTGTACTAACTTCACAGTGAAGCATTGTTGCCAGGTTGCTGCGATTTTAATAAAGATTTTTGCATCAAAATTGTGCAGCAAAACATGCCTGTAAGAGGCACAATTTCCAGGTGGTTTGCTTTGCTGTAAAATCAGAGATCGTTGATTTGGCCATTGTGGGTATTATCTTGTTCTCTGCCACCATTGTATGGTACACTATCAGCAGTGGTGGCTGGTGATGTTTGAAAGTGGTGGGGTGTAAAAGTTGGGTATGGCTTTTATGTAGCAAGTGATGCGAGCAAACAATGGAAATATCTTTTTTTTTAAAGATTGCCAAATGGTGTATTTTAAAGCAAATTCATTTAGTGATAAAACAAGGTTTTTAAAGCAGTGGGAATGTATATTATTGAAATATTAAACATTAAAAATCACCTCATATCTTACTGCATTCATATGTTCAACATTTACTGTAATGTGCACGTTTTACAGCACAACAACTTCAGCCCTTTAAAATCTGTGCTTTTCCAGTGTCTTACATTGCATGAAGCACCAACTTTGGAAGAAAAGGCTGTAACCAGGCTTCGGGAAGCTACTGACAGCAATCAGGCATATAGAAATATGTGCAGGCAGGTCTTTAAGTGGGATGACAAAAGTGGGGGCTCTCTAAAAGGAACATATATCATACATTTCTGTAATTCCCATAGTACACCATGCAGCCAGTATTTTGGTCTCTCTCTGAGATGTAATTACATCCAGATATATAACACAACAACTGACAAACACATAAAACATGTTAGTACTATTGGCTTTGTCAATGGTGCTTAGCTGTTTAAGATAAATGAGTAACACCAATGATTTGTTATAAATGATTAACATTGAAAAAGTTTCAATTCTGAAATTGTGAGGCTGTGATTTAAATAGTATTACGGCCTGTGGAAGGAGTTCCGGCTTCAGTTATGTGTGCTTTATGTTAGACTTGTATGCCATTTTCCTCTTCTCCCCTCATCCATCTGCACATCTTGAATCACCTCTCCTTTGTCTTCAGCACCCTCTATTCACTATTCCCCGAACACACTTCCTCTCATCTACCTCACTTTGCCCCTTCCAAACATACACTGCACTCACTCAAATGTAATCAATACATTTAGTTTTGCTTTTGCCCTGTAACTATTTTGACATCTGTGCACCCTCTTCACACACATTTTCACAGAATTGCAATAACAACTGGAATATATGACCATTGTTCTGTGTGCTCTGCAGAGAGACAAACCCACCGACAAGCACCTTTCTTTGGCTTCAGCCTCAGTGTCCGAGCTCTCAATCAAAGCCCCCCATAAACACCTGGCAGGACTCAAAGTATGCATTATACAAGAGTAATACGGTGCATGAAAAAATACAGAAACACAACATGATAAAATAGCTAACACTCCTGGGGAATGCAAGATTAAGTAAAACATGTCAAATGAGAGAGGAGCTAAATCACTGACATTGCCTTAATGTTTTTAACATTCATTGTTTGTAAATCAATCTATGTTTAGGGCATACAAAAGGGTCAGTTTTGTTCTCCAGACAGCAGGTAGCTGCCTTTTTCTATATGCAGATATTTCTCACTTTACCTTGACCCAGATATTTGGATCAACTTTGCAAGGTAACAAAAACCCTGCTCATCTTTTGGATTATTTTCGTGGGGGAACAAATACAGCAGTTCTACTTCTGAAGGGGCCAGTGGCATGCAGTTATGTTCTGGGGTGGCACACATGGGGGAGGTTAGTGTGACCAGGGTTCTCAGCACAATATACATAACACAAGATTAGCATTATAACACTTACCATTACCGAGGACAAGGTACCAAATCACACATGCTTGCATCCACTCCTATGTGTGACAAATGAGAAAGGGTTGGATCTATGCCTGTGAATGACAAACGGCTGTCCTCACACAGGGAAGGAAACTCTGCCGCCTAAAGGCGTGACGCTGTAAGCGTCACAGGCCTATAGTGGATACTGTTGGATCAAGAATTGGTTGTTGCCCATGCACTACAAGGTTGTGAATGTCTGAATGGGTTCTTCTTTTTATAGGTTGAAAGGTGCTCCTGGGGTATCGTTCTCCGGACCAGAACCTAACATTAAGCAGATTTGTAGCACTCCTCCCAAGGGGAATGTCCCCCTAGGCACTAAATGAGTCCTCAACCGAGGATTTTAATGCTTTTGAAATACTTTTTTTTCAAAAGAAAGACGATGATTCAAATGGAAATAGCCCATTAGAAGTATTTGTAATGCCGTTGTCACATAAATTAACCTAATTCCTGAAGCATACAAGTCCCATAATGCATTGAATACATAGCTTTGATCAATCATGATGTTTTTCCACAGTTATGGTCTTCCCTATGCATTTCGGGCTCACTGCCCTTCATCAGGGGGTGGAATCTATAAATATAATACAAGGACTAGTTAACATGAAGAAACCTGAATATTTTTGACATCACTCTCATGTTCGTAGCTTTATTCACTCACAAACGTGACAGTTTGCATCATACAATCCACGTCGACTTTCCTTCATTTGAATGTTGACAGTGTCTATTAGAGTCAGGAATGTGCATTGTTAATTCAACTTATTTACACTTGTACATACATTTGGCAGCACTATCCAATATGAAACAGTTCTTTTTCACCCTCTACCAATATGGCCACTATACTCTTACTGCCTACATACAGGACATGTTGTTAGTCCGTCTTCTCACACTATCACTGCTCAGTGTTCATTAAGCACTTCACATCCGTTACACCTGTAATCTTGGAATCAATGCAAATCACAAGCATGAAAACTCCCGAGTGAGTACTTCATTTTTATTTTCTGAACTAATGATAATTACGGGCACTTTGGTGAACCGTGTTCATAACAGAGCACCTTTTTGACTTTCTTCTTCGCTTTCTCACTTAATCGCCAATTTGCGCCGTAACTCAGCACCGCTCCGATCTTCATTTTGCCTGTTTACTAAATTGTCCACTTGTGGCACATTACTAACTGCTTTAACCTTTTGATATTTTTAGTAAGTAACCCATACCAGTAACAGGCGTTCACTTAATAGCATGGTTAGTTATATACATGGACGTATTTAACCGCGTCCATGGAGCAATGCGATTTTGTCAATCCACACTTTTTGAATGTATATTTCAAATCACATCTTTTCACTGATATTCCAACACACGTTTTCAGGATATTAAGAGACCCGACTTGGGACCATTTCAGGGACATGGTTTATTTTTACACCTTACGGCACTTTATGATGACAATGAAAAGCATGACACACTCATTCACGTCGGTATTTGGACCTCAGCCACGTTAAACACTTTTCAATCACTCACTGAATCGCCGTCATGTGCATTGGTTTCTTCGTGTTAACTAGTCCTCGTATTACATTTATAGATTCCATTTATAGATTCCATCCCCTGATGAAGGGCGGTACACCCGAAATGCATAATGAAAACTCCTGGATTCCATCCCCTGATGAAGGGCAGTGCGCCCGAAATGCATTGGGAAAATTAAAGGAAAGATCATAACTGTGGAAAAACATCATGATTGATCAAAGCTATGTATTCAATGCATTATGGAACTTGTATGCTTCGTGAATGAAGATTTTTCATGTGACAACGACATTACAAATACATCTAATAAGCTAATTGCATTTGAATCATTGTCATTCTTTCGGAAAAAAAGGATATCCAAAGCATTAAAATCCTCGATTGAGGACTCATTTGGTGCATATGGGGACATTCCCTTTGGGGGGAGTACTACAAATCTGCTGTAGTGCATACTATCATAGATTACAACGGCAATTAAAGGCTTTAGAACGGTAAGCCCTGAGTCGTGTGTCATAGTGCAGAAAGTTGACTTAGTGCCTGGCTTCCGTCTCCTGCTTCAGAGCGAGGCGGGGCAGGCAGCCTGGACAGACATGAAGACTAAAATCATCGATTTGTTTAGAGATATGATCATATCTCTAAACAAACCGATCTATGCGCAGGAATGTGTAGGAATTTCAATGGGGTGCAGCCCCAGCGCCCGCCCCTTACCTGGGGATCCAAATTAGTACTACACTATGACAAACCATTCATTAATTACTTAAATTTACTCAAGCAGGTCCATGATGACCTCAGCCAGTGGAGGCACTACCACCTCTCCAGGTTGAGATGAATAGCTGTGTTCAAAATGACTATATTGCCACAAGCACTTACCTTGTTTCAAACCCTACTGCTAGAGCTTCTGGTGGGCACATTGCAAGCTCTGCAGATGGAGATCAACCGCTTCGTGTGGGAACCTAAGAGAGCACATATGAGTTGCGAACAAGCCTATTGCCTGAGCAGGGAGGGGGGCCTGGGGCTCCCCAACCTCTGATAATACTGTCAAATGTCCCAGCTCTGTTTTCTTGTGGAGTGGAATCGTTTAGAATCCGAGAAGCATTGATGCTTCATGGACAAGGTGGTAGCAGGCGAGCATCTCTGGAAGGTTCCCTTCTTGTGCAAATCACAGAGGGCTTGGAGCTTGTACTTCTCTACTGTTACCAGAGCCGCATTGGGAGTGTGGGACAAAGTAGCTACCCACCATAGGTTGACTTTTGTCCCATTCCTAGTGATTCCCATTTCGGCACTCCAGACTTTACCCTGAGGCTTCACCACACTGCATTCGCTGCCTGGCAAACTGCTGGCTGTCAATCAGTGGGCCATCTGTTTGATGATGATTGGCCCGTTAGATTTGGGGGTATCTAGTTGGCACAGGTAGGTACTTGTGACAAATAGGGACCTTTGCCTCTAGTCAGGATAAGGGGATTACACTCCTAAAATAACCCCTGCTCACCCCCGTGGTAGCTTGGCCAGAGCAGTCAGGCTTATCTCAGAGGTGTTGTGCATTAAGCATTTGTGACCACATACAGTAACCCAGTGACAACACTACAGATGGACACCACGCAAGGTTTTATATAAAAATAAGTATACTTTATATAGAGTTACCACAAGACCATAAACGACAAAAATATACAATAGTATTACTTTAAGATGGTAGATTAAGCTTAGTTCAGTTCAGTTCTTAAGATGCAACACTTTGCGTCAATGTACCTTATGTTGCGTTGCACTTCCACGACAAGCAGTGTCTCAGCGATGGGAATGCGGCAAAGTTCAGGTGCAAAGAAATAAAGACATGAAGATCTTCCAAATGCTGCACGCTTCTCGGGGATGCAAGAAGTTCTCAGTTCAATGCGTGGACTGCAGCAGCGACACCCTTGTGATGCGATGGCAACAGCTCCAGCTCCAGCGGCGACACTCTTCTCCCACGATGCGTGAAGCTTCCGCACGTGCGACAACTACAGCGGTTACATCCACGATTCGACGCAGCAGCTCCGACGGCGGCGTGCTTCTCGGGGATGCAAGGTGCTCTTCCAGCGGCGACACCCTCCTTCGGAGTTGCGACGGCAGGCACAGCGACGCCGACACACTACGACCTCGTTGCGAGATTCTTCTCCTGATGCGGTGCAGCTTCTTCTCGTTGAGTCGCGCTTCCAGCTCCTTGCGACACGCAGTTCCTCAGAAGGCCCAAAACAGCAACAGGCACTTCCAAAAGAACTCTGGGGAGCTGGGGGGTGAAGTCTGTTGTCCCTGAGACTTCAGCAGGAGGCAAGCTCTTTCCAAGCCATTGGAGATCCTTCACAAGTTAAAAGCAAAGTACACAAAGTTCCTTTCTCCTTCCTTTGGCAGTAAGGCAACCACTGCAGGCCAATCCCCCAAGCAGCACTTCAGCTTGGGAATAGTCTCTACTCAGTTTCTTCAGGTTCTCTCCTCAGTAAACGTTTCTTCTTGTCGTCCAAAAGTGATCTAATTTCATGGGATCAGGGTCCCAATATTTATACCCCAAAATCCTTTGTTCTCTGAGGGGAGAAGGGCCTTTGCCCAGACCAAACCAGTTCTGAAGAACTCTGTTTACCAGGCTTCTCCTTTCCTTTCACAGTGTAGGGCAGGCACATCAGACGCCCCACAGGCGGTAGAGCCAGCATTGTGGAAGGCAAGTACAGTCCTGGAGCACTTTGTTTACAGGACTCCTTCTCTTCTTTCAGTGTGCAGGGCAGAGACACCAGCCGCTCCCCAGGGTGTGGAGCCAGCATTTTGGAAGGCAGGCACAGCCCTATTCAAGTTTCAGGTGCAACTGCTCCCTCCCATCTAGATGCAGATCTCTCTATTCACGACTGGGTGACTCAGTCTGTCTCTTGGAATCCCCCAGCCCTGTCACTCACCAAACCAGACAAAGGAATACACAACCTAGCAGAGGCAGGTTTGAATGGTTAGGCAAGCAAATACCTACTTTCTAAAAGTGGTATTTGCAATCACAGAATATTAAAATCAACTTCACTAAAAGATGTATTTTATCATTCTGAGTTCAGGCATACTAAACTTGAATGTCTACCATGTTCTCTGAGACAGTTAGGATTATAAACATGTAATAATCTAACATCCCATTCTGTCCTATGGAGAACAGGTAGCCTTGGAATAATGAAAATGGCTGTAATTCACTATTAGGACATGCCACACACACCAGGGCTTGTCCTACCTTATACTTATAATGCACCCTGCCCTCGGGCCTACCATAGGGTTGACTGATATGAAGAAAAGGGAAGGTTTAGGGACTGGCAAGTGGGTGCACTTGCCCAGTCAACATGACAGTACCAGACTGCACGCAGGCTCTGCAATGGCAGACCGTAGACACATTTTACAAGGTTGCTTCTGTGGGTGGCACAACCAGTGTTGCAGGCCCACCAGCAGCATTTGGGTTTACACGCCCTGGGCACACTCAGTGCACTGTACTAGGGTCGGACAAGTAAACCGAATAGCGAAACATGGAACCACTGATTAATACATCAATTTACAATAGGGAGCACTTGCACTGTGGCACTGGACAGCAGTGGCACAGTGCCTAAAGCATCTAACACCACCAAAAATACATGAGGCAACAGCAGAAAATGGAAGGGAGACCCACGCCAATGGTGCCAGGTCTAACAGGCCCCTTGCATTTGATCAACTTAAGATGGACTAAAGGCTAGCAGAAACGGAATGCCTACACTATCTGCAACTTAGACACTAGGTCACCCACAGAAGCATATGTAATGGTGACCAGCGCCCTCTCACTTTCTTTGAGAAATGACCACTGACAGATGCCTTATTACTGAGTAAGATGTTTTCAATAATGCATAATCAGAAGTCTACCACGACCTCTGGAGAACATACGTTACCTTGCTTTCCTCTGAATTCTGTGAATTGTCAACCCACAGATATCTTTGTGTCTTGCGTTTGACTGATACTGACGATACAGGCCATGGGAGGGGAAGTTACCAGAGGGTGAGACATACGTGTACCATGCAGCATTGATCTACTATTATTGAATGAGCACTACCTGGGAGAGAGAGGAGGGTTTGGGTTGGTTTGCTAATGTTGTACTTTTTCTCTATAATATTTCATTTCATTTCAAATTTCTTTATTTCGGCATAGTTGCCATAAAAGAGTCACAACACATTCATTACATTAAAAAGAAATTTTTACATAAATTTATTTATTTTTTTTAATCTGAGGGTCATGCGACCCTGTTTTTAGACCTCTGTTTTTAGACCTATTAACGTGGAACGAGTATTACCTGGAAGGTGAGGGAGGAAGGGAGTTTGTTTACTATTTTTTAAATACTTTTCTATGATACTGTATGGGAGGGCCATGCTATGCAGGTCCCTTCTGTTACCTGCAATGTCGTTTGTAAAACAATAAAACAATAAAATACATTTGAACCATGAATAGGACGGGCAGTCACATATCCTTTGTTGGGATTGGCCCTTGTATTTTTACTGATGTAGTTTTCTGAATGATTATTTTATGGCCTAAGTATGCCAATCCAAGATAAAAATCAAGATTTTATTGATTGACTGATTAACTTGGCCCTGTTTGCAAGGTCATCCTCAAACTTTCTCCCTTCACCTTCCTGTCTTCTAAACCTGTTGTTTTGGGGCTTTTAGGAGTCTTTGTAATTTACCACTGCTAACCAGTGGTAAAGTGTTTGTGCTCTCTCATTTAAACATGATGAAATTTGCTTACACCCAATTGGCATATTTAATTTACTTAGTCAGGTGGGAGTACATGTATCCTGGGCCTGTAATTGAAATGCAACTAGTAGTATAACTTTTTCTGCACAAGAGGTGGCTGTGGCGATAGCCCAAATGACCTGTAATAAAGCACCGGGCCCAGATGGGGTCCCTGCTGAACTTTTTAGGTTAGATATTAATTTATGGTCAAAATTACTGGCAAATGTTTTTAACATAGCATGTACAGTAAGATTGCCTAAATCCTGGTCAACATCTATTATATTCTCTGTTTTTAAAAAAGGCAATAGAGGGGATCCAAGGTGCCACAGGCCAATATCACTGATCGATTCCACAGTTAAGGTGATGAGAGAGTGGTCCTCAGCAGACTGACCGGATGGATTGATGAGCAGAATGTCCGGTCAGACCTCCAATATGGCTACAGGACAGGCAGAGGCACCATGGATCAATGCCTTAAACTCTACATTTTAATAGGGAAATACACAATGGCAAAGAAAGGGACTTTACATCTTGCCTTTATGGACCTCTCCTCTGCATTTGACCGGGTAAATAGGTCCAAGCTTTGGGACCTATTATTAGAAATGGGGATGGACAAGAATAGTGCATATTTTCTGGCAGACCTGCACAGGGACCTCTCGGCAGCAGTAAGATTCGATCAAAAGGGTAATCTTACACAGCAGATAGATATAACAAGAGGAGTTAGACAAGGCTATATTTTGGCGCCCTTGTTATTTACCCTTTATATTAACCATCTTGAACCAGTTTTATCTGAAACTGCTAAGGCTATTCCCTGTGTAAGAAACCATCTGATTCCTGCATTGCTCTACGCAGATGATAAAGCACTTTGGGCACCCACAGATGTGGGCCTTCAGCACTTGGTGACCGCCTTCACCAATTTTATGGGCTCATCAGATTTATAGTAAACCTGTCAAAGTCACACATTATGACCCTGGGAGGGAAGTCAAAGATAGCCAAAACGTTTTGTTGTGGCGGGACCGAAGTAACTAGGGTCTCCACATTCCCGTACCTGGGTGTCTTATTCGTTGATAGGTGTTCATGGATTCCGCAAAAGAGGGTGAAGAGAAATGCGATGTTTAGATCAACAGGTGCGGTTCTTGATTTTGCCCGGGGGCTGGACGCCAAGCCCTTGCAGGCCATGTTGAATATTTTTATAAGGCCAAGAGCATCACTATTGTGAAGTATGGCATAGAAATTTGGGGTTATAATAATTGCACTGAGCTCCAAATTGTTAAAAGTAAAGTTTTAAGAAGCCTGCTTTCAGTCCCCCAATCTATATCCTCGTACATTATCCATCAAGAGGTGGGCCTCAGCTATGTTACTGACTCGGTTAGAATGTCTCCCATTCTTAAATGGATTTCGATCTGGTCTAATCCTGATTTGGTGCTAAACAAAGAGATCATATGAGATTGTATGGCTCTAGATAGGGCCAGTATTATACAGTGATTGAGACATTTGAAGAGCACAGCTGAGTTGCTAGGATGCCCAACCTTGTTTTATAACCCAGAAAATATACGTAAAAAAGATCTTGTGTGGGCCAAGACCTCATTTCTGCATATAGTATCACTAGAAAGAGAGGCCTCAGAATTATTGAAACCTACCGTCCGTGGCCACCAGCTCCTAAAAACCTCCTATTCCATGGAACCTTACCTGGAATTGTCACTAAGCCTCAACACCGCTTTCTCTTGACAAGATTTAGGTTTAATTATTTACATCTTTTGCTGGCTGACCCTTTAGGATGGGCTAAGATAGACGACCTGGGCCCTTGCTCATGCTATTGTATCTCAAGGCATGATACTATGCATTTTGTCCTGTTCTGCGATTTCTATTTATCTATACGCAGGCGGTATATCCTCCCAATTTTAAACAACAAAGGTTTTCTTCAGGCTAGATAAGCTCTTTTATGCCTGCAGATGTTGATTAACCCTTGGGAAATTTTCAGCATTGCTAGCTTTCTAGTAGTAGCAGTTAGAGCAAGGAAAAAAAGGAAGTAGCGAGTGAAGCAGGTTTATGTGTCCGGATCCTTCAATGTATTTTTGCCCTTCTGTCTATGTTATGATTTTATATTTGTATTTTATAATATATATGCATAAAAAAGCCCGGTGCCGACCCTTCATCCCCTTCTAATTACCGTCCCATCTCCCTTCTGCCTTACCTGGTCAAGGTTCTAGAAACCCATGTAACCAGCACCCTGAGCACCTATGTGGAAACTAATCACTGCCTCTCCCCCCGGCAGGCGGGCTTTCGCCCCCTCCACTCTACGGAGAAGGTGGTGACCTCAGTGATGGACAGCCTACGCGAGGGCATTGACACCAACCTCCCGCAGGCCCTCATCCTTTTAGACCTGTCCGCCGCTTTTGACACGGTGGACCATTCCATCCTCCTCACCCGTGTCAGGGCGGCGGGCATAGAGGGCCTGGCCTTCGCCTGGCTTGAGTCCTTCCTGAGTGATAGGGCTCAGGCGGTCCACCTAGCTGGTTTCACCGCTGCCTCTCGTAAGGTTGTATGTGGAGTCCCCCAAGGTTCCTCACTTTCCCCTCTTTTGTTTAATTTATACATCTACCCTCTTATTTTTATGTTACAGCAGCTTGAGGTCACGGTGTTCAATTACGCCGATGACCTCCAGCTAATCTTTAACCTTTCCCACTCTTCCTCATCTTCCCTGAACGTCCAATCCGTCATGTTGTTCATCCAGGATTGGATGAACTGCAACCACCTCAAACTCAACCCGGACAAGATGGAGTTAGTCTTGACCGGAGGTGGTTGCAGTCCCTGGTCCCCTTCCCACTGGCCTCCTTCACTTAGTGTCCCCCCGCTCCCTGTCCCCAAGGTCAAAACCCTTGGTATTTTCCTTAACTCTTCACTTTCCGTTCACTCACAGGTCAATTCGGTTGTTTCCTCCTGCTTTTTTTCCCTCAGAACCATCAGGAAGATCTCTCGCTTTTTCTCTCTACCTGCCCTAAAGATCATAGTGATGGCTATGGTGCTCTCGCGCCTTGACTATGGCAACATCATTTACAATGGCGCCCCAGCCTACGCCATTCACCGTCTGCAGCTAGTGCAGAACCAGGCCGCCCGCCTGATTCACGGCCTGCCCAAATTCCACCGAGCTACTCCCTTACTGCAGGCTCTGCACTGGCTGCCGGTGAAAGAGCGAGCCTTGTTTAAGCTTGGCTGTACCATCTTTCAGGCCAAAATGGGCACCGCCCCGGAGTTCATCTGCTCCGCCATCAAGCCCTACACGCCGGGTAGAGAGCTTCGATCCACCCATCAGACCCTGCTAACTACCCCCTGTTTCAGAAAGAAAAAGGCGGCGGAACAAAATTTGCAGATCTCGCTCCTGCGTTCTGGAACTCCCTTCCGACGGAACTCCGCATGACATCCTCTTACATCGAGTTCCGGAAAGGTCTTAAAACTCTGTTCTTCTCCTGAGCCTACAATGTCTAGATTCCCTCCGCTCCTGTTGTCTCCTCGCAATCCAAAAGCGCCAAGAAACCGCGTGGTAGAAGTGCGCTATACAAATGTTTTTAAATTCAAATTTTAAATTCAAATTATTCGGTTCTGCACTTACATTTTAATCACAGATTATTTTATGTTAAATTATTTTTTAGTTTTGTATTATTGATGGGTATTTTTAACATGTTTTTCATGGTTTTTAATAATAACTGATTAAAGTAATTATGACTTAAATTCAACTAGTAAGGCCTGCAACACTCATTGTGTCACCCATTTAAGTAGCCCTTTAAACACGTCTCAGGCCTGTCATTGCAGCCTGTGTGTGCAGTTTTATAAACTGCTATTTTGACCTGGAAAAATAAAGAATATGCCAGGCCTAAACCTTCCTTTTTAATACATATAAGTCACCCCCAGTATAGGCCCTAAATCACCCATAGGATAGGGTGCATTGTATTTAGAACATTGGACATGTACTTTGAGGTTTTATATGTGCTGGTAATAGAAAACTGTAAAATGTGTTTATCACTATTGCAAGGCATACCGCTCGCATAGAATAACATTGGGTTACTCTATTACGCATAATAAGCGATTTGTTTGATTGGGTTAAGTAGAAATATCGAGTTTGGCCTTTAAAGAATTGCAATTTGAAACCCTCTTTAATGATAAATTCAGATTTTAAGTCACATTTCTGAAAATGCCATTTTTATAAAGTTGTCATTTTCTTGTCCTAATCATTTGTTGCCTGCAGCATGTACAGTCACATAACTGGGTGTAGTTTGCTGTTGGCTTTGGTGGGTACCTCCCAGGCAGTATCACAAAGGGAAGACTGGGTATTGGCAGGATGTGTTATGCTCAATAGATGGGAGGGGCAGAGTTGTCACCTTCCACTCTTGCACTTCAAAGGGCTGCCTCAGCACAGACACAGATACCTTCACACTAGTCCTTTGTGGCCCAGACTTTCTGGGACCAGGGCGTGGAGGAAGAACATTTCAGACACATCCATGGGGGGAAATCTCTAGAAACATCTCCAATTTTGAAGCTAGCACCAGGTATAAATATTGGACCCTCACATCAACCCTTTAGTATACTCACAAACCTGTGGATACTACAGAAGAAGGCTGCCCTGCTGCCTGAGGCCTGCTCTGTTCTATCAGAAGGAAGACTGGGCCTGCTGCCTTAATCCCAGGCTGAGTAACTCCAAGGGTCAGCTGTTCAACCTCCTGTTCTGAGCTACCGGGGTACATCAAACCCCAAAGGCCTCCCTGCAACTGCCCAGCTGTACTGGGCCTGTCTGGACCTACCACTGGATCTACCTGGACCTACAACTGGACCTACCTGGACCTACAGTTGTACCTGCCTGGGCCCTGCTGGCCTCTTCTGGAATGAGCTCCAGATCCCCAAGTGGTCCCTTCCCAGGTTGTAGGCCCTGGGCTGGCATCAGAGAGAGCTCCTCCTGTCCTAACTTAAGGTTTAATCAAATCTGGTGTAAAGTGACATGAAACCCTGCAAAGCCAAGCCGCACAGCTTCAAGCTTCATCAGAACTGACGCCGGGTAATGTGAAGCACAGCAAAGCCTTACAGCACAGCCGGCAGCTTCATCAGAACTGATGCCAAGCGACATAAAGCCTGCAAGGCCTCGCTGCACAGCACATTGAAACTGACACAGAGCGGCGCAAAGCCTCTTTGCATAGCATTATTGGAACTGACAATGCAAAGCCTCACCGCATAGCTCATCTGAACCGACACAGAGCGACACAAAGCCTCGCCGCACAACTTCATTGGAATGGAAGCTGGAAGCCGCACAGCGCAGCGCCATGCAAACCGCGCACCAAGGACATAAGGTACAATCCTCAGCGGACCCAACTTGGTCCTGTGCCTGGCCTGCGCTCCATTGCAGTCGGGTGAATTTGAGATTTTGTCCCGATCCAGTGCAACCAGATACCCTCAGTTAGCACTACATGCCTTTTGGAACTACTTTTTACCTAAATCTTTAACATTCAATATCTCCAGTTCTACTGACTGGGTTTTTGTCATTTTGGTCCCAAATTATTTATTAAAACAAACAATTTCCCTAAAGTGGGATTTTTCTTGTGGTGTCTTTTCACTTTATTACTGTTTGAGTGATGCATAAATGCTTTACAAATTGCTTCTAAATTAAGCCTGACTGTTTTTGTCCCAAGCTACCAAGGTTTAAGCACAAGTTAATTTTGTGACTTTTTGGGGTTCACCCTGACGAGGATGGTGGCTGTTGCTTTAGTGGGTTTATACCTCCCCAACCAATAACCAAATTTCTTGCATCCTTACTCAGACAGCTCCCACTCTGTCAGGCTGTCAGAGTACATTTTTGTTATGGTAGAGCCAGCGGAGCACCTCTGCTCGAAATTTGATGGTTCTGTTAACTCAGAATAAAGCTGACAGAGCGAGGGTGTGACAATTGTGATCGAGTACCTTATCTATCAAACTCTAAATCAGGCCCTTAGTAAATATGAGATAAGATTAGCCTGAGAGGGAAGCTAATCTATCCACTCTGAATTTGGTATTATGCACATGCTAGGCTAAAAAACTTTATTCACTGGTTCGGTGAAATATTGGAGAGCGTGTGGCCAGGAGGGCATGGGTTTATATATTGGGTGACCATGTGTTAAAAAGAAGCAAAAAAGAGTGGAAAGCAAAAAAGTGTGTGTATGTTTGGCTAATTAATAGGATAACTCATCCTCTTATCTGCGCTAACAGGACTGAAATCATATTCCCTGCACTATAGAGCCCATCTGTGATACAATACAGCTCAGCCAAAGTACCAAATAATTGAAGGCCAGTTAATAAAGTTTGGGGCACTACCCTTACAGAGCAAATTATGCACTTTCTTGGTGGGACAAAGCATAACTTTGTTTTTTATTTGGAGCTCATTGACAAGGTATAAATGCACCAGCGGAACAGGGAGCTGACATATCATAAAATACTTCAGTCTTTGAATTTATTAGATGGAGCAAAAGGCACCAAAATCTCTAAATTACACTTGATTGTGGCGCACAATGTGACTTCAAGTGACGTCAAGGGAAATATAATGAATTCTTCTTAGTAAGCTTTATTCGGCTTGTGTAGCAACCATAAAACATAATATACATATACAAACACTAAAATCCAATTACAAATTCATAAAAGCAGCAAATATACATATACAATCATTTAAAAAGTATATTAAAAACCATACTTTTTCTCACATGTATTGATTTTAAAATCAATGTTGCCACATAAATACAAATCTCGGGTTCTCTAAATGTAAACAATAAACTCATAGCAGCATTGTTGGTTATAACATTATATTTCCTGAACAAAGGTTTTAGATCGATAATACTATAGTTCAAATAAAGATCGCATGGTGCTCTTCTTATTATGCTCATCACTAGGGCATGGGTCGACTGGTCGCTGTTTCTTTTCGGGGAACGCGACAAAGTAGTGAACAAGACCTAGTCTCATCCTTGTTAATATAAAGCGGTGCGATGGTCTTGTAACTAGTGATAGATAGCTTTGAAAGCCATTAAAATCTAAAAGCGAATTTTAAAGCTGATATGTAGTTTGTTTCCCCACAATTCTCATCCTGCTCTCCTTCTTTTTTTTTTTTTTTTTTAAATATATCTTTATTGGTATTTTTGGAATTTTATCATAACTAGCATCATGTTTTTATATTTATTTATTTTTATTTATTATTTAAACTTGTAAAGCGCAACAGCTACCCGTGAGGGTCTTCCGGCGCTAGGATACTGCAGCTAACAAAAGGTGGATTGGCCAAAAAGTTATAGGTCGAAAAGCCAGGTCTTAACGGCTTTACGAAAACATATAATGCTGTCCTCAGACCGGATGGCCAGAGGGAGAGAATTCCACAGCTTGGGTCCTAAATAAGAGAAGGAGCGACCTCCCATTCTGGAGAGCGTAATCCTGGGAACAGAAAAGAGGCATTGAGAAGAGCAGCGGAGGGAACGGGAAGGAAAGTAAGGTTTTACTAGGGTCTGTAGGTAACTCAATTGTCCATCACAAAGTTATAGTGCCCATGTGACTCACAATAGTGCAGTTGACATCAGTAATAAACTAACGTTAACACGTCATGTCTGCTTACAGATACATACATCATTTTGGGTACACATAAAGAAGTCCAAGTGTGCTATTGCTGACACATGTTTCCACAGCATGGTTTTAGTGTCCAATGCAAGGCCATACACAGCATTATTGGGACATACCTTTGTCTGGGCCCATACCACAAAACCTGGTATATAGATCCTGCACTCCTTCTTAAGGGACACAAAAGTGTTCTGTATCTCCTGTTTGGACAGACCTATCATATCAATTGGATTTTCCAAGATCGTGAGCTTAAATAAATCTCAATTGATATTTACTATGTATTTTAGGCAAGGGATCTTAAAGCAATTGTCCGATCTCAGGCAGTCCTTGATAATTGATTGAGTAAATATTGTCTCCTCTTTAGACCAAATTGATCTCCAAAGCAATAGGGGTCTCAGAGCGATCAAATCTGACAGATAGTTGAGCCCCAATTCGAAATAGATTAACTCAGTGGATGCTGATGCAGGCAGGAACAGAAGCTTTTTTAAAAATGAGTTTTCCTCTAATTACAGTTCTTGACTGGAATGGTAACCCCATACCTCTGCGCCATATAATGCAATAGAGGCGCGTCTAGCTTTATATATATATATAAATGTCATGTCTTTGATATGGTGATCCCCTAGTTTAGAGGCAAACCTAAAGACCCTATGCACGCTTTTTGACATCTTAACCCGGTCCATAGACAATTTGTGTGACCGTTTACCATCCCCAGAGAAGGTTAGTCCCAGGTAACAAAAATTGTCAACAGATTCTACTCTTTCCCCCTCTATAAAAAAAGACTTAATTTTCCTGGGTTTTATACCACAAACCATTGTATATGTTTTGGCCTTCTTTATCAACAACTTCCTATCTTTGATAAAATCTGCAAACCCATCTATTAAATGCTGTAGGCCTACCGGTGTTCTAGATAAAAGCACAGCATCATCTGCATAAAGCAGAACCGGTACATCCTGGCCCTCATCTTGGGGGGCATCCGCCTGTATCAACTTGAGAACTGTGTCTACTTCGTTAATAAATAAAGTAAAAAGCAGTGGTGCTAAGATGCAGCCTTGGCGGATGCCACATTTAACCTTAAAATTACGAGTGCATTCGCCCCGTTGGCCATACCAAACTCTAGTCGTTAATTTCTCATACAGCCATGCAAGGAAGTAAATACTAGGTTCTGGGGCTTCAAGGTTACGTAGAACTGGCCAGAATGTAGCATGGTCCACTAAATCAAAGGCGCTGTTAAGACCAGCAAAGCATATAAAGAGGCCCCCTTGTTTAGCACATGTATATTTTCCAATTAAAAGCTCTAAATTAATACACTGTTCTAATGTACCCAGCCCCTTTCTAAAATCATATTGGGCTTGTGATAAAATCCCATTGTCCGCAACCCACTCTTCCAATCTTACCAATAAAACCCTGCTCATCACCTTTACTAATGAGTCTAATAGGGAAATTGGCCGATAATTCTCGGCTCCCGATTTTTTTCCTATTTTAGGTCTCGCCTACGCAGCGTGCCTGCGCTGCATAGGAAAGAGACCTGTAGCCATCGATTGCCTTTTTCAGCCTAAATCGTGCACGCGTTCCATTGCCTTCAATGGCAACGCATGCACGTTTGGCGATTCCCTTGCGGGAGCGAGCTTGACACCATATGTTTGTAATTAACTTACAAACACATGGTGCCCCTGGCTCGCTCCCGCAAGGGAATTGCACAGGCACCCTCCTCTCTCCCTCCCCCCTGCTGCCAGCGCGAGGCGTGCACACACTTGTTTTTCTTCACACCGCAGTACCTAGTGTCCATGAAATAATTACTTCTGGGGTTTCCATCACTGCAGCAGCCAAGAATCCATTTACACTGCAGCTGTGGCAAGAGCATTCAAAAGCGTGAGAAATTGCAGGCCTGCTTCTCGTCTCCTCAGCCCTGGGCACGAGGCCCCTCCTTTGGAGCCGCGCTCACGGTGCACGGGCCCCGCCTTTGCACGCTTCCATCCCTCTCTGTCATCGCTCGGAGGATTTACAAATTGCGTTCCTTCTACTATAAATGCATTGCCGCTGACACTCGAGATAATTGTTTTTGTTTTCCTGTGGGAGTATGTTTCACTTTTAGATGTGTAAAACAGAGCAAATGATGAAACTACAGGTTTGCAAATTCAGTTCTTTTAGTTTACCTTTAAGTTGTTTTCTCTTCTGTTACTGCCCACGACGACCTACTGTGAAGTGACCAGTGCTCAACAACGTTCGAGAAAAGAGTCGCCCGCAGGTGTCATTCGCCGTTATTGGTCCAGCAGGAGCCTTGATGTAAAACGTCTTTTAAGATCCGAGGCAGCGATTAGCTACCCAATGCGACATGGCCCTGTGTGGTCTGATAAGCACATGTTTCTCCTCACTCGCTCCATCTAAAATGCTGTCAAACAAAGTAAAAACTGCGAAAAGCTTCTTATTGCTATGCAGCTTGTCACTTGAGTGATGGAGAAGGTTAGAGCACTTGACATCAGTTTTCTACTACACAACAAAATGTAAATAACTTTAAATTAAATTAACTGTACACATATTTCAAAAGAAATCAGTTATGAAAGCACAAATGAAGCACATTTTATTTTGGAATTCCAAAGTGTGATGCTATTTATTGCTTATGATTATTTTAATTTCTCCTTTCAGAGTCAATTAGCCGAGTGCTTGCCCAAATTTCTCCTCCCTCCCCCCAATTCTCTGTTTGGTTCTCTCTCTACGTTTTGCCCCTAACAGCAAATTACCAGCGCTATGAATTGCAAAGCAGCTGCCAGCCTGAGCGGAGCAGGCAGCTTGTCGAAGACAATCACGTCTCCTCATGTAAATGCAGGCATCCTTTTTATGCATGTATTACCCCCCACTTTTTACAGCTTTTACTGCTAGGGACTGCGAATCCCTTCACATATTCAGACCTGCTCAACTCATAAAAGATGCACATTCCTGTCTCCGCTGCCCTTTGTGGCAAAAATAAACAAGACGCAGGCACATGTGTGCGCACACACAGGCAGGCAGACTCACAGACATGTCTGTAGGGGCGTGCCTTACATACCTGCCAAGGAGGTGTTCTGAATTCCTTGCACCCGTGGACTTCTGCAGGGGCATAACACAGGCCCCCGTAGCCCCCGCGGTGCGGGGGGGCCCTCAGCACGGTACTCCGGTTGTGTGTGATGATAACTTATGATAGTTGCGATAATATTAGCATTTGGGAGCGAGTGCGTAGGTAGTAAAGGTCACATTCCCACTGTTAAATGTCCTTTTGGTCAATATCAATATTAAGACAAATCATAAAAGGCAGACGTTTTGAAAGCTCTCCTCTCAGGCCTCTTATTTAAGTGAATGAACAGTCTAGTCGAATTCGCAGGGTTAAATTGGTTGCAAAACTTTTAAGCAATATTTAGATTCCTGTTAATTGACAGACCATGGTAGCTCTTCATTTTTCTTTTCTACCACAGTAGCGTATTACCAGAGCGACGGATTGATGGCATCCAGATAGTCATTTTGTTAAGATGCTCCTACCTTCAGGGCCGGCTTGTAGGGGGTGGGGGTGGGGGGTGACCGGTGTATTCGCACCTGGCGCTGACTTTGGTGGTGGGGGGGGGGGTTCTTTGTTTAAAAATAACTATTGATATAAAAGCATGTGAACTTCCTAGTGCATCCAGCAGTGTTTACGCAACAACAAAAAATGTCTAGAGAACATTGGTGATTGATGTTTCTTTTTTTATATTTTTATTAAATGTTTTTGTGTGTACAGCACAGAAAACATAAACAAAGAAGAGCACAGCAACAGAAATCCATCCCTTATGGGCAGTACTCTCTCCCCCCCGGGGTTTCCTAAAGCACTTCACAGTGATGACGTTCCCCAGTTTATACATAATATACATTCAACCCCTTCAGGAACTCTCCTTCCACCTCTGTATCGGTTCCCAGATTTTCCTCCCTAGCAATCTCCCCCTTTTTTCCTTTCCTAGCATATATTCCCTTTTCTAGATTATAGACAGCCAACAGGCTTGCAAGCCATTGCTGTAATGTAGGGGGTACTTTATCTAACCAAACCCTGGCAATGGAGAGTCGGAAAACCGCCATGGCTACAAATGCAACCTCCCCGTAAGCTCCACCCAGGTCTGGAATAACCCCCACTAGTATCAAATCTGGAGAAAGAGTAGTTTTAATCCCTAATGATCTATAAAAAAATAATTTGATACCTCTAGTAAGTGTGTAAAGCTGCGGGCAAGTAGCCTCTGATGAGTCGCAACGAGGGCAGGTAATCCTTGTAGTGCCCCACCACTGAGCTATTCTTGCGGGGGTCAAGTAAAGGGAATATAGCGTCTTGTATTGCTGGGCCTGGAGTGCAGCTGAGCATAGGGTCGTCCGGCCCAATTCTAATGATTCCTGAAACGAGTTCCTCTCAATACCCAACTTCTCGGACCATTTAGTTCCATGCTTCTCCAAATTATCTGGTTTAGCTGCTACCAAGTCTGCATAGAATCTACGGATTGTACAATACCCACCCTTTTCAACATTATCCAAAATTCTGTTTTTACTAAACCCTGTGGCCCCTCCATGCTTATTACAGATAACACTCCGTACCTGCAGGTATTTGAAGAAGGTCTTCCTATCAATGCCGAATGTATCTTGTAGTTCCGTGAACTGCAGGATCCCAGTAGGGCCAACAACATCCCCTAACTTCAAAATACCCTTTACCACCCATTCTGCCATAACCGAGTCTGCAAATATCTCCCCTGGGAGGGATATATTTCTGAACAAGTGAGTGTATCTGTTAAATCTCCGCAGCCCAAATTTTTTCAAAAAGGCTGACCAATTTCTCTAAGCAGCGTGCACTGTCTTGAAACTTGTCCTTTTATAATAGGTGGAGTCTATGCAATTAAGAAAGCAGTTCTCTGCGTCTGCCACCAGCACCGTTACGTAAACATTAGTGGAAGTGGAGGTAATTTTCGGATCTCCTCCTCCTCCCCCTATTAAGACTTGCATATACTGCAGGGCCGCAGCCCAATAATACATTTTGAAGTCCGGGACACCCCATCCTCCTCTGCCCTAGGGAGAGTGATAAAACTATATGCCCTGCTTCTTTTGCCATGTGCCCATATGAACCTATTCAATATTAATTCTAATGCAGAAAACCATTTAGCCTAAAGATATGACGTAATTGCCCTAAAAAAATATAGAAATTTGGGCAAAATAATCATTTGGAGATTATGCATCCTCTCGAGGTCATATCTTACTTTGGTCATCAAGGGTGCAATATTCCGTTCCACAACCCCATCCAGATGTGCCGAGACATCGATCCCTAGTTAAACAGCAGAGCTAACTACATGGCTGTCAACACAATCTGTATTTATATTTTTAACAATCTGAGTTTTAGCCCTGTTGAGTCTGTACCCTGAAACCTGACCAAAGAGCTGGGCTTCAGCTTCGACCTCCCTGATAGCACGGACAGGGTCTGGAGTGACAATAGCCACGTCGTCCGCATAAGCCAGCGTCCTAAACTCCTGGCCATTTATCTTTACAGAGGGGATCCTCAAGTTGGAGTCTAACCTGCATAATAGAGGGTCCATGTATAGCGCAAACAAAAGCGGGGAGGAGGGGCAGCCCTGCCTGGTCCCTCTCATAATCAGCAGTGGGGCGGTGTACCCTTTGTTAATTCTGATCCGGGCTGTAGGTTCCCTATACAGAGCCTGAATGGCTTTATTATATCCCTCTCTTATACCACTCCATCTCATTACCATCCACAAGTAATCCCAGGAGACCCTATTGCACGCCTTTTCTGCGCCGAGTAGTAGGACGGCCATAGGGGTCTCCTGTTACTCCTGTGGAATCAAACAGGGTAAATACTTGCCTTACATAATGTGTTGTACTCTTCCCTGGTATAAAGCCATGCTTTCAGGGGCTAACGATACCCTCGATCACTCTAGATAACCTCCTAGCAAGAATTTTGGAGAAAATCTTTGCATCAGCATTCATTAAGGCGATAGGCCTATAGGATCCCGGTTCTGTTGGTGGCTTGCCCTTTTTCAAATTTACTACGATGTCCGCGCCCCCCCAGGAGTTTGGAATGGAGTCTCCCTGTTGTGCCAGCATTACAGTATTCTGGAATTCGGAGATGAGAGCCCTTTGGAAAACATTATAAAACTCGGCAGGAATTTGGTCCGGACCAGCCGCCTTTCCCGAGGGAAGATTCTTCAATGCTAAGGCGACCTCCTTGAGTTTAATCGGGGAGGCTAAGGCTAATTTCTCCTCCTTAGGAAGGGTCGATGGTGGTATATCTTTTAGGTATCCCTGTATATCCGCAGCACCACTTCCGTGTTCTAACCCATATAGATCTGCATAAAATTGTCTGGAAATTTCCCTTATACCCTCAGTATCAGATACAACATTACCTGAAATCTCCCTTATCTATCCTGCCTAAAGTTTCTGTCTAGTGCGGATTGCTAATATGTGTCCCACCCTTTCGCTCAGTTCATAACACCTTTCTTTTTTAACAAGGTAACTAGCTGCTGCTTTACTTGCAATACCCTCTACTGCTTCAGCTTTATCCAAGATGATTTTAAGAAGGAATGGTTCCAAAGGTACTTCCTGCTGCATTGCTGAGTTTAAATTCTCTTCTGCCGTGGCTAGTTTAACAATTTTCTCTACTTTGGCCTTCTCTTGTTTTTGCTTATGGAGCGTATAACTCAGCATCTCCCCTCGGACTCCTGCCTTAAAAGCGTCCCAAGCTGTGCCCGAGGGTGTATTTCCTCTATTTATCTCCCAGAATACCCTTATCCAAACATTCATGTATTTAATGTATTCCTCATCCTTAAGTAGTGCCCTCTCAAAGGTCCAATTTTCCCTGCAGCCATCCCTATCAAGTTTTATACAAACTATCAGTGGGTTATGGTCAGATACTATCCGGGGGTATTTTTCTATTTAGGATCTACTAACTAGAGAGTTGGACATCCAGAAGTAGTCCAATCTTACCGAAATTTTATGTGGTGCTGAGTAGAAGGTACTGCCAGCATCCTCAGGATGCAATTTTGCCCAGAGGTCTATTAACAAATTGTGCTGCGCCATAGCGATTATTGCTCGGTGCGGCTTTTTTTTCCGACCATTATATACCAGACCTGCCTGCATCTCTGAGCCCGAGAGCCCATTGACGTTAAAGTCACCGCAACATATAAAGGGTTCAGGCCAGCGGGCTAACTCTGTGTCTAAAAACTAAAAAAATTCTGGATCGTCTTCTGTAGACCCATATACTGACACCAGTGTAAACTTCTCACCACTAGTTGTTACTTCCAGCAGCACCCATCTCCTCCACTGATCCTCCTTCTTCCTATTAACAATGATGTCCCTTCCTTTAGCCAGAATGGCCACTCCTCTAGTCTTGGAGCCTTGCATTGTGTGTGCTAACAATGAGAAACCCAGATGCTCCAGAAGATATCCCTTTGCCCCCTCTATATGCGTCTCCGGTAGGCAGACAAGATCTAGCCGCATTGTCTTTAGAAGTGCCGCAAACCGCCTCCTTTTTGTGCCATCATTAAACCCACAGACGTTAATCGAGGCAATCTGGAGGGTCATTAAAACACATCAAAGAGCTCTCCTGCATTACCTGCCAACTTATTGAGAAAAAACAAATACATTGTGCTGTGCTGTATGTACTGTGTAAGCCCCCCAGCCCTCCCCCACCCTCCCCAGCGTCCCTCCCCCCCAGAGCCCCCGGAGCCCCCCTCCCCCTTACAGGCAAATAGGTCAATCATGACCTATGTGTGGTCGCTTAGAGTGTAGCTGTTGCGTCCTCCTCCCTCCCCTCTATTTACAAAAATCTCCCCCTTCCTGTGTAGACCTCCAAAACCGTGAGTTCTCTACCCCTTCATAGTGCTTTAAGCTGGAGCCTTGCCTACTTCTTCGCGCCTAGACCCCTAGACCTACTTTGTCATAATTTAACCAATGTATCTACCCCCCTTGTATTTCCGAAGTTCCTCCATATATCCTTTTGCTTTTATTTCGGAAAAAAACATTTTGACCTGCCCTCTAGTAACCACTTTCAATTTGGCGGGGTAAAGAAGGTTTGCCTCTGAGCCCAGAGCCTGAATAGGAGCTATTAGCTGTCTCAGCCTCCACCTTCTCTCCACAGTGACATGACAGAAGTCGGGCCTGGCAAAAAATGTAATATTGTTGAACGAGCACTTAGCCTCTGGTTTTGCTTTGTCGATGATTTCCTGCCTAAACAGAGAGTTGCCCACATAAATCAAGATTGCCCTGGGCCTGTCCTCCTGCCTCGCACCCTGCCCTTTCCTTACTGTTAGCAGGAATCGATGCGCCCTTTCTATTTCACTCTCCCACTACCAGGAAGGTGACTCGGGGAAGGCACCCTTTAATAAATTCACCACAATCTCACGTCCTGCCCTTCAAGCCCCTCCGCCACCCCCAGCAGTGTCATGTTATTCCGCCGCTGTCGATTTTCCTAGTCCTCAAGTTCCCACTGAATATCCTCTGCCATCTTCTGTTGTTCTTGTTTGAAAGTTTGTAAGCTACGGAAATCGTCCTCCAGCTTCCCTGTCCTCTCTTCCACTTGTGTCACTCTCTCTGCCACCTCTTCATAAAGTTTATTCATCTTTCTGAGTGAGTTTTGGATTTTTTTTGTTGCCTGCCTAGTCCTACGGCTCTCCACCCTTGCTTCACTCTGCATCTGTTTCAGAGTACTAAACAGTAAGTCCAATGAGACAGGCTGGGACTGAGGAGAGGAGTGTTCCCCTACTTGCATAACTGAGTTACCGCCATCCTGGTATACCTGTGATGTAGCTGAATAATCCCAGGTAAATTTTTTTGTAGGGTCTATAGGGCTCCCAGATGGATTAGCTTTCCTTCTAGATCTACGCTTTTTCTGCGTACTTTTCTGAGCCGAAGAACTGCTTCTAGAGTCAGTTTCCTCTTCAGTGCCAATTTCGCTTGACACAAGCGATTCCTAATCTTCATTTACATAGAAGAATCCATCCCCATCCGGTGAGCCAGCCCCCACTCTTGCCTGGGCCTCCGTCTGATTGAGATCGTTAGAATTGTTCTGGGATGCCAATAGGGGGTCGCTTGCCCAAGTGCTAATCGCTCTGCCTGCATCGCGTGGGTTCCCTCCCATCATATGTGCCCCTGACTCACCCTCATTTTCATTTGTGGGGGTAGTATATCTTTCAGTCAGCTCTGCCTGTTCCTCCTCGATGTCTCTGGTTGAAGCAACAATAGTGCTTCCAGTCTCCGAGGTTCTGTTCGTGTGCTCGCGCTCAGGCGGTGCTTGGGTCACGTTCTCCAGCTCCTGCTGTTGCCTAGCGACCAGCGCTTCAGCGTCCTCTAGGACGGCGGGCACGGCGCTGCTCTCGACCTCCCCTCTCATCGCGCCGACGTCTGCTGACTCCGCTGACTCTGGGAATCTTACAACAAAGGCCTCCGACAAAGTGGGTTGGCGCATCGTAGAGTCCTTGGTCTTGCATTTCTCCTTGAGGGTTTTCTGCGCTGGAACATCCCAAGCGATCACAGGAGCCGGGACCTCGCAAATGTTGCTCCGTCGCTCTGCGGACTTCTTTTGTTGAGGCCTTCTAGTAGCGCTGACAGATTTTTGCACCGTGCCAGGAGCCGACACAGCCTTGCCTTCGTCTTTCTCCTTGGGAGTCGGCTCCTTCTGATCCTTAACCAGCTTGGTAAGGCGCAGTGGCATCTTGAGTGACCCTTTGAGAACCAGCATCGCAAAGCTTACGAGTCCTCTTTGCACTCGAGAAAAGATTATGGATATCAGGTTCTTCGTAGACAGCAAGGTCGAAGGGTCCCTTGAGGCAGTGACTGTGGGGATTCCTCGGCCGGTAGAGGCCTGTTGCATCGCCGTAGAAACAACTGTGAAACCATCATTCTATGTGAGGAGGAGAGAGGAGGAATGATGCGACTTCACGCTACAGACTGCTCGCGGCCATCTTACCCCCCGGTGATTGATGTTTTTACTGAAACTGAGCACTACAACAAAATGTAATGTATGTCAGAGAGCGGCTATGGAGAGATGAGATGCACTGTTGGAGAGTGGAGCTGAGGGAATTCAAGGAGAAGGAGGCCATGGGGGGTGGCAAAATAGACTGATACACTGTCTGAACACAGATAGTTTTTCTTGATTTGGGCAGTGCCTGCTTTGAGCTTCCTCTCTTATCACAACCTTTGTAGTGTATACATCCAGTTGAAATGAATCTGCAATACCTCGATTTCAACCAAAGTTGCAGAGCTGCGTGGAAAGATTTACACATTTCTGGTTAAAAAAAAATCACATATCACTGAAATTACCCAAAAGCTTTTGGTGGTGGAAGTGTTATATACGGTGACTTAGTGCAAGGTCATGATAACAGGAAATGACCAGATAACCCCAGTTTGCAAACTTAATATTTTAGCATACTGGCGGCGAGTGACCACTGCCATAATTAACATGAGCCAATAATATTACCAATATAATGCCTTAGCAGTCTGTGAGCTGAAAAAAACACAACTATATATCTGAAAGACTGCCCTCATTAAAACATCCCGACGATCAACCAAACTATCCGGGGAGATATAGGTAGGAATGTAAAAGAGCAGCAGGTATGTTGCAAAAGCATTTATGTGCTGCCAGAGGGCGCATCTACCAAAAATACATACAATATAAGCACCTATGGAGAAAAGAGCAAAGTGTAGACTGAATAACTCCCTTTCAGTCCAGCTATATGACAGTACAAAACAGTCTAAACATTGACAAGAAATTGTAGCAATAATTTATTCAATCAATATATATTCATTTTCAAAATTACATCAGACTTAAATACAAACACTAAGGAACTGTTTATTGAAGAGATTGCTATGGGAAGGCACATAGGCCCTCAGTGTAAGTTGCCCAATAAAAAGGTGTGATAATAATCCATTCTGGTTTAATGATATTATATTACTTGACCTTTAAATGATTTTTAAAGTTTCCTATCTGGAATGAGTAATAATGTGGAAATCGTTGTTACAACGTCGATGTCTGAATGCAGTTCTGAAGTCTATCCCATTTTATGTGAACATGTTACATCATGTTTGATCTCATGGATTTATCCCTATATCACATTCAGTAATACATTGTGTGGTTATATTAAATGCAGTATTATCTCCTGACTCAAAGTTCAGGGTCTATATTGGCATTAAGATGCTAGTCATAATGATGCCCCTAAGATATTTCTTTGATCTTTTTACTAATAGTATTTAAAAATATTTTCAAAATTTTAGGGTTGGTAGGGAGATGATTCTATAGAGAAGCAGCATAGTTTTGTTCCCTTAATGATGTCTCTCACTTGATGGAACTTTTAGAGATGTACTCTTGAGGATCTCTCATGTTATGTCCTTCTAAAGAGCACTTAACTTCATTGTGAACATAGCTCGCGTGTTACCAGCAACATTATGCTGATGATCTTCTAATCACAACCTTTTTGTAGTATTTGATCTCTTACAGGAAAAAAATATGCTATTTCTCATTCCATTGAATAGTTCAAATACGCAATTTTCCACTGGAGAGTAATTAATTAGTGATACGTTTTACATTTGCCTGTTCTATTAATAAGTCATGGTATGTATGGATTTACCAATCAAGATGAGAATAACCTTCAATGTATTCCATAAATCATATTACGATTTCAATATGACTTTAAGGTGTGCCACCCCTGCAGGTTACAATAGCAGAGTTACAGTAAGAGTTGAATGCATTTTAGCAACTGATGCCATGAAAAATATTGATTATTTTACCCCACAGTAACATCATTTAACCACCTAATTGATGCATGGATTGACTATCATAAGTTGCCCATCTTTAGTGCCCTGTTCACTATTTCGCCCCAGTTATAGTTCTGTTATAATTTTGCCCAGTGGTCGTGCAGCGATTTCCCCTGTGGAATGGGATTTTTTTACCTAATGCTTGTTCAATGTTTATCCTAGTATAGTGGCATCAGGCCATGTCATGCTAAGCAGTTACTAGCATTTATACAGCACTCATGACCCATTTGAGTGGCCTCCTCTACCACAGTAAGTATTCCAAGAAGGTTCAGCACAGTGATTGTATTGAGGCTTTTTGTAGTTATGACCTCAGAAAAGTTATGTTGCCAGAGGAGTGTCTCGTTGATTGCAGACCTCTCTCTCCTAATGGCACTATTGGCTCTGCAGAGTTGAGAGTTACAGTCTGCTTCACCTCCCTTTCGGCTTTCCTGCATGTGCAGCACTAAGTCTTTGTGCTAGGGAGAAGTTTTCTCTTTCCGCAAGCTTCAGTCATCTCAGCTATAGAAAGATCATCACATCACCTAACTGGATTGGACAATGAGCCTGTGCCTTGAAGCATTTAGCCAATTACTAGCTGTAGTGTTACCTTCTCCTCAGGATGGTCAACATTCTAGCGTTTTATCATCCAAAAAACATTAGGGTATGCTCATCAAAGAATGCAGTGTAAACTGCAAAGTTACATGTCACTCATCTATTCAGAGACATTACTTGTTTAGTCTGGCCCAGTTCTGGTTATAATAAAAACCCAGATACTTTCAGAACTCCAGGCAAAGGATATGACACTCTAGCGTTTTTTAGCGTTTTAAACTTTTATTATCTATTGAACTTAGATAACTTTGGATTTCATCCTCATTAAACGTCAATTACTTTGCAATTCATCTAAACACCTGGATTTACTAGTATATATTTGGCGAAAGGAGTCTGTTACCAGATGCTTTCATTAGGAATTAGTTGTAAATAAAAAAATGTTTTTGGTGATTTGGATATTTATTTAGTGAAGTGAGGACCCATTCTGGTTCTCAAAGGCCTGGTAACCATACCAGCTTTACATTTGAATAGAGCTGCCTCCTCCTCTGATATTCCAGCACTTATTACTTGACCCAGCGGGGGTCATCCAAGAATTCATAGCCTACTGATGCTCTCCTTTCGACAGGTGAAGAATTTCAGGGGCACTCGGATTATCGCGTTTTAGTTAAAGTGGTTCTCCTTGTAAATAAGCCATGGCTTAGAGATGCCGGGTGATAATTCAGCGTGGGACTCTTGAATTCAGTGATGCTTGGACTGGCGAGTAGAGAGCCTTTTGCTAAGACATTGCCAATGTTCTTTTGTCTCTTAAACAAAAGAGGAGAGCTGCCCCACTCACCACTATACATTGGCTCACATCTATTTCCTATGATTTTTTTTGTTTTACAGCGAGCTTTTGTTCCAGGTGCTCAGAAACAAATATGAATGAATGAATAAATTAATGAACGAATGAACGACTAAATTAATGGAAAAAAATAAGTGGTACTTTTACCAACAACAGTTGGGGAGGGCCCCGAGCTCCAGGGGGGCCGGCAGCACTGTACCCTGATCTGAAAGCTCCTGAGTGAGTCCGAAGGGGGCCCCTTCCATGTACTTTGCAAGGGGCAACCTCAAGTTTCGTTACCCACTGGACAGCTGGCTGCCGGGTCAGTGTATCTAAATTGCCTTTATTCTGCTTTTAAAACACGCATGTTGTCTCGCGGCGATCTGCCCCTGGGCTTAATTTAAAGCACCCGTATTTTAAATCTAGTTTCTGCAGTCACATCGACCTCTGATCATTTGACAGAAGTCCGCTCCTACTGGGGATGTCGTTACCAAATGCTTGCTGTTGTAGTTTGCAAAAAAAGCTTTCTTTGTATGTATGTTTTTTTTTTAAATGTTTTGTTTTAGTTCAGTTTAATGTTGTGTTCGGGTGGGACCGGGGACCTTGAGAGATTCGTAGAAACATCAGTAAACTCAGCTGTCAGGGGGGGGGGGTAAAGGAAGGGGTTGGGGCCGCCTAGCCAGGGACATGTTTGGCATTTATTGCAGTTAGGCCCAACCAGGTGTGCATACATAAAATAGCAAAAATAATAAAAGCTACCGTCGCAAAACGCACAGAGCGTCATTTGTGAGTGGTTTTGTAGGCATACAAATATTGTAATTGTATTTATATAGCGCCTACAACTCCTGACGAGGTGTTGAAGATCCTTTAGGTGAGTAGCACGAATTATTGTATTTTATTATACAAAGAGCAAAGACAACAGATTCAATAACTGACAACCGGGGAAACTATTTGTAGTTCTATGGAGATGGCAATCTCTCACACCCCACACCCTGCAAACCTGTCCTTATTAAATTAATGATCAAGTTAGATTATAAAAAAAACGATAGGGCCTAGAAGAACAGTACGCACTGTCGTTATACATTGGAAGATAAACTGACAAAAGCCTGACAGAGTGGAGCGAAAGTTCTGCCAGTCCTCGGTACATCTGAAGCGCCAAGTAAAATAGCTTTTTTTTCTAGGATTTCTGTGCCCTGCGTTCTGCTTGTCATTTTCCAGACACTAACATGCTGTTGAATGAGAACACAGACTCCCCCATGGATGGCGTGAAGGAAGCAGGCGTTAAAACTTGCTCAGAAGTAACCAGAAGCTGTGTGGGGTCTTCTTTGTCAGAATGATCTGGCCTTGTCTGGGTGTGTGGCATTTTTGCCGGGCAATGCCCGTTTCCATGGGAAAGGAATTAGGGGCATCAGACGGCCTGACAATAAATAGGGTTCAGGCCGAGGAGAGGCAGGCCGCACTCTAAATGGGAAAGTCTACAGATCCCCAGGAAAACAAGCATTGGCATAGCTAATAGGTCTCGTATTTGGGACCTTATAAGTGTTTAGCCATGCAACAGTTGATGTTGTCGCACCAAGGATATTATGCTGCATAACAAAATACTTATAAGGTCCCAAAGGCGAGACCTATTGGCTATGCCAATGCTCGTTATATATGGGAATAATAACTGATTGACCCCAAGTCATGGGAACTCCCTCTGTAACTGCAGCATAAAAAACTCTAGTGAGTATCGGGCCCCATAGATCTGGCACTGTTTTATAGACATCTATGGGTACACCTTCTGGGCCTGGTGCTTTTCCCCCTTTGCTGCCTCGAATTCCTAACTCAACTTCATCAAGGATGATGTTTAGGAGAATAATGGGCCATTTGCTGGGATTTGTAAAATCCTCATCACCTTCATCGCATGACATAAAAATGCTAGAAAAATATAACACCCATTACTCACAAATAACATGGAAAAAAAGTTCAGGATAAGATTTAACAATATCCAAGAACAACTTGTTATTAGACGTACCCGCAGCCAGCGAAAGTTTATCCCACTCCTTCTCTTGGAGCTCCCTCTTCTTCTGTTTTAGGGCTAGTTTGTAATCTAAACTTAGATTTTGAACTAACGCTTTATCCCTGGGTCTACTGGAGAGTGCTTGTTTTAACTGGTTCAGCGAGTTGGTAGAAGTGTGGTTAAACCAACCCCTATTTTGAGTTTGCTTCCTACTCGGTCAATCAATCAATCAATCAATCAATCAATCAGAGTACTTGTAAAGCACGCTACTTACCCGTGAGGCTCCCAAGGTGCTGAGGGGGGGGGGGCTGCTACAGCAGGTCTTGCGAAGTCTTCTGAAGGTGAGTAGGTCGTGGGTCTGCTGCCGTATGTGGGTAGGGAGGGTGTTCTAGGTCTTGGCGGCGAGGTAGGAGAAGGATCTGCCACCGGAGGTTGTTCGTTGGATGCGGGGGACAGTGGCGAGGTCAAGGCTGGCGGAGCGGAGCGGGCGGGTGGGGGTGTGGAAGCTGAGTCTGCTGTTCAGGTAGGTAGGTCTGATGTTGTGGGGTGCTTTGTGTGTGTGGGTGAGGAGCTTGAAGGGGATCCTCTTATCGACGGGGAGCCAGTGTAGGTCTCTCAGGTGGGGGGTGATGTGGCTGCGGCGGGGGACGTTGACGATCAGTCTGGCGGAGGCGTTTTGGATGCGTTGTAGTCGTCATAGTTGTTTGGCTGGTATTCCTGCGTACAGTGCGTTGCCCTAGTCCAGTCTGCTACTAACGAGGGCCTGTGTCACCGTTCTTCTTGTTTCGGTCGGGATCCACTTGTAGATCCTGTGGAGCATGCAAAGGGTGTTGTAGCAGGAGGAGGAGACAGCGTTGACCTGCTTAGACATGGAGAGGGAGGAGTCGAGGATGAATCCTAGATTGCGTGCATGGTCTGTAGGTGTTGGTGCTGTTCCCAGTTAGGTCGGCCACCAGGAGTCATCCGGGGCTGAGGGGATGGACCGAGGATGAGGACCTCCATCTTGTTCGAGTTCAGCTTCAGACGGCTGATCCTCATCCAGTCGGCGGCGGCCTTCATTCCTTCGTGGAGGTTGGTTTTGGTGGTGTGTGGGTTCTTGGTGAGGGAGAGGATGAGCTGGGGGTCGTCGATGTAGGAGATGATGTTGAGGTTGTGATGGCGGGTCACTAGTGCGAGGGGGGCCATGTAGAAATTGAACAGCGTCGGGCTGAGGGATTAGCCCTGGGGGACGCTGCAGATGATGCCGGTGGCTTCGGCTCGGAAGGGTGGGAGGTGGACGCTCTGGGTTCTGCCGGTGAGGAAGGACGTGGTCCAGTCAAGGGCCTTCTCTTGGATTCTGGCTTCCAGGAGGCGTGATTTTAGAGTGCGATGGCAGACCGTGTCGAAGGCAGCTGACAAGTTCAGGGGGATGAGGGCTGTTGTTTCACCGTTGTCTAGTTGGCGCCTGATGTTGTCTGCGGCGGCGATGAGGGCTGTCTCGGTGCTGTGGTTTCGTCTGAATCTGGACTGGGACGGTTCCAAGATGTTGTTGTCTTCCAGGTGGCGGGCCAGTTGCATGTTGACAATTTTCTCGATGATCCTTGCCGAGAACGGGAGCAGGGAGATGGGCCTGAAGTTCTTGAGTTCCTTGGGGTCTGCTTTGGTCTTCTTGAGGAGGGCGCTGATTTTGGCGTGCTTCCAGCTTTCCGAGAATGTCGCTGTTTCAAAGGAGATGTTGATGACCTTCCGTAGTTGGGGTGCGATAGCTGCGTCTGCTTTGTTGAATACGTGGTGTGGGCATGGGTCAGACGGAGATCCTGAGTGGATGGAGTTCATCATCCCTTTTGTATTGCTTTGTTCGCCCTAAGTTGGCAGGGTATGCTCAGACGTGAGTCCCTTGCTCACTTGGCCACTGGATTCAAGATAGCCTGGCGGATGAGGTTTATGAACCCGAAACCGGTCCCAGGATGCTTGTTTCTGGTCCAGGGAAGACATGGCTTGGAAGTTCGGCCTGGACTGTTCCCATGAGGCACAGGGTCAGACTGATTTGCATATGGCCATGTCTGAACTGGGGTGGCTGAGTGAGCTAAAGAATGGTGATGGATTAAACCCAGATCAGTTGACTGGGGGTGAGTGTTTGATTTTCTCAAACGCTCCGTCCATCATTCCCTTTTGTATCGCTTTGTTCACCCTAAGTTGGCAGGGTATGCTCAGACTTGAGTCCCTTGCTCACTTGGCCACTGGATTCAAGATAGCCTGGCTGATGAGGATTATGAATCCGAAACCGGTCCCAGGATGCTTGTTTCCGGTCCAGGGAAGACATGGCTTGGAAGTTCGGCCTGGACTGTTCCCATGAGGCACAGGGTCAGACTGATTTGCATATGACCATGTCTGAACTGGGGTGGCTGAGTGAGCTAAAGAATGGTGATGGATTAAACCCAGATCAGTTGACTGGGGTGAGTGTTTGATTTGCTCAAACGCTCCGTCCATCATCCCCTTTTGTATCGCCTTGGATGGAGTTCATGACCTTGCATGTCTCGTCGTCGTTGACGTTGGACCAGGAGGTCAGGCGGTTGGCGCTGGTGGTGTTCACAGGGGGGGTGGAGTCTGGCGTAGTCGGGGCGCTCGTGGTGTTGAAGCTGTCGTGGATGTCAGCGATCTTGCAGTGGAAGAAGATGGCTAGTGAGTCGCACAGTTCTTGTGAGGGCGGGATGTCGTTGGCATTGGCGCTGGGGTTGGAGAGTTCCTTTACGATGCTGAAGAGCTCTTTGCTGTTGTGCACGTTATTGTCCAAGCGGTCTTTGAAGGAGGATCTCTTGGCTAGTCTGATGAGGTGGTAGTGTTTGCGGGTGGCGTCCTTGTGGGCTCTGTGGTTGTCCGGTGTGTGTTCGTGTAGCCATGTCTTCTCTAGTTTTCGGCATGTGCATTTGGAGGTCAGGAGCTCGTTGTGTACCGTGTGGCTCTCTTGTTGGTGTGGCTGTTGGAGGGTTTCTTGAACGGGGCGAGGGTGTTGGCGCAGTCGTCGATCCACTGTCTGAGGTTGCGGGCTGCGGCATGAGAGTTGTTGGGGTCGGTGGGTGGGTTCTTGGCGAGGGAGGTGAGCAGCCGGTCTTCAGTGACTTTGCTCCAGCAGCGGTGAGGCAGCTGTTGGGTGCAATGGGGCATGGTTGGTTTCTTGAAGTTGAAGTGGATGCAGCGGTGGTCGTTTAAGTGGAGTTCAGTGGTGTAATCGAAGGCGACGTGGAAGCCTGTGGAGAAGATGGGGTCAAGCGTGTGGCCAGCGGCGTGGGTGGGTGTGGTGATGAGTTGTCTGAGGGTGAGGTTGGCGAGGTTGTTGATCAGGGTGGCGGCGTTGGCGTTGTTGTTGTTCTCGAGGTGGAAGTTCAGGTCCCCGAGGAGGATGTCATCCATGGAGGCGAGTGCGTGGGTGCTGGCGAGGTCGGCGATGGAATCGCTGAACTGAGCCCGGAGTCCGGGTGGTCTGTAGATGAGTGTTCCTCTGAGGGTGGTGTTGGGGTCGGTGTGTATCCGGAAGTGCAGGTGTTCGGCGGTGTTGAGGGTGTCGTCTGCGTGGATGGCGACTTTGAGGGTTGACTTGTGGATGATGGCTATTCCTCCTCCGATTCCGTTGGCGCGATCCCTGCGATGATCTTGTAGCCGTCCGGAATGGCTATGGCGATGTCGGGCGCTGAGGAGTCGTTCCACCAGGTCTCGGTCAGGAAGGCCACGTCTGGGGCGGAGGTGTCGAGCAGATCCCATAACTCGACAACGTGTTTGCGTGCAGAGCAGGTGTTGAGGAGTATGTAGAGGAGGTGGTTGGGTCCAGTCCTTGGAGGTTTGGTGTTTCTGTCGCAGGTGAAGCTGCAGGTGCGGCAGGAGAATGGTCCGTTTTAGGGCGGCCTGGAAGCAGGTGTGGTTTCGGCTGGCGTTGAGTGCGTGGATGGTGCTGGCGTTGTCGTTTTCTGGTGTCGTGGCGTTCGCAGGGTCCAGGGGTTCTGGCGCTGGGTGCGGTCCAGGCGCGGACGGGCGCAGACGGGCTTGCCTTTGGCGCGCCAGTGGCGCGTCCGCTGCACGGCCGCTTCTCAGCCTGCAAAAAGGAGGCTTGGGAGGGAGGAGCAGCTGGGAGGTGGGAGCCAGGAGGCCAATGGGTGTGCTGGGGGGCGGTGGTGCGAATAATAGCTTATCAATGGTATTGTTAATTTTACAAACATTAGTTAATATCGTTGCCGGTTCAACCTCCATTTCAAGACTGTCATATATCTCCTTACCTCATTCTATAACAATATATTTTTAAATGTTAACTTAGTACCTTTCCACCTAATACTGTTGCCCTTTGGTCTACACTGGGTAATATTGCCAGTAACCGTATGTTGTATTACAATTTTATTTCCCCATACAACCATTGGCATGATAATACAATTGTGATCACTAAGCAACAATTCGGCAATCCATGGGGTAGTACATAAATGTAGAATATTTGCGGATACTAAAACATGGTCAATCGAGGTATTGGCATTTCTTCCAGTGAAGGTTGGTATCTCCCTCCCATACCCATCCTGTGCACATTGCATTAAATCAAGGTCATATTTCGCCAAAATTGTATTTAAGGTACCTCCATAGATGTTGTGCGGGAAGTGTATACAATCACCCCCTTCATCACTCCTAAACCCACAAACTTTAGTCATGGACAGTGTACAAATTAGAGTATTAAAATCTCCGACCCATATAATAGCAAGGTTTGTATTTACTGCTGTAGACAGATTATCTATTTCGCTCTCTAAATCAGTAACTACTGTGTGACGAGTTGTGTCAAAAATGTTATTATAAAAGTTAATCAGTAAGACGTTCCAGCCGTCTCTATGATGTAGCCGAAGTATCAGCGAGTGGTATCCTACTTGGATTACCCTTTTAACTACCACAGGCAATTTATTTGACAGAAGAATTAACAATCCACCCTTCATTCTGCCAGCCATAGAGGGTGTAGCTAATAAATCATAGGAAGTAAACCCTGCAAAATAAACATGATAAATACTCCAAGCTTCTTGTAGACAAATTATGTCATGTTTATTAATAAAATCCACCCAGCCCAACGTGTCCTTTGTGCTTGCCAGTCTGGCTATATTCCAAGTAACGATGGTATAGCTGTTAGCTGTGGAATTCCCTGTACTATTAATAAATTGTTCACTTATGCCCATACTAACGTCTTCAACCAGTAGTTGAGGGATTCATTATGGGCGAGTTTATATCTTTTTCCGTAGATATCTCTTTATTTGCATCCGAATGGACATCTAGACTGACCTCAGTTTCATACTCATTAAATAGGGAGAAAAACTGATTTATAACCTGAGGTAAAAATTTGGGTGAGGTTAAATTAGGCTCAACAATATTAAATACACTAACTCCTATCAGCCCTGCTCCCGTCAACCCGATTCCTTCCAGTTCCACCTCCCCAACGGGTAGATGGGCAGTGCTCTGTCAATCATTATCTTCAAGAGTACTGAGTGGTTGAAATCTATTAAAAGTAGATAATGCATAGTATGGCTGGGCAAGCACTGCTGGTTTGGTTCTGCATATCTCCTGATCTCCTCCTCTATTGGGTATAGGCCTTAGGTGTCTATAGAAAAAGCCTAGAGGTAAAAGTCCTACATTAGAATCAATGTGTGAAGTTACATCCGCTCTTTCCAGCGAGATCCTGGCAAAATTGGAGTTCCTAAAGTTAATAATTATACAATCGCATTGCAATGTCTTTCTTAAGGTTCCGATCCCGTTCACTCTTCTGGTTAAGAGTATCTGGTCAGCGTGATCCACTGGGTAACCACAATTCTTATTTAACCAATACACCACTTTATTTTTTAGTGTATCATCCATTTCCTTTTGGTCAGGCTCAAGTTGGGGTACATTCACCAAAACTGCCACGTATGGGCAGCATTCTGGGGGTAAGTTTATCGACATACAATTTCTTTACTCTGGTACGCATTTCTCCCTTAGTTTGTTAGGGGCCTGGGGCAGGCTCAATTGCTCACAGTCATTTTCTGTCTAGGGTCTGTTGCAATCATGTTGGCACCTATTTTGGGCGCTTCCAGGTTGCTCCCTTGGCCCCCACAAACCTTATTAGCCCTATTGTTGGTGCTTAGGGTACTAGTTAATGTGTTAGCGGCTATTATCCTTTGTTGTAATTGTTCATGTGGTCCCCCCTGTGGCCCATTTGCATTCTCGCTTGTGTTTTCACTAATACGTTTTAATAAACAGCTACGTTTAACCCCTTCTCCATTAAGTTTGTCTAATTGGTCATGGAGTGGTTTAATTGATGCTTCTAATTTTTGGGTTAAAAGGGCTACGATATGATTAATTTGCACGTTCGTCAAAGGCCCTATATCGGGGGGTTTTCCCTGTGCCCTGACACTAGTATTCAGTAGTGGGCCTTTCTTACTTTTACTTATGGTCCCTGTTTTCACTTGACTTTTTCTACAACCCTCATCCTTTTTAGTGTAGGTGAATCACCAGGTGAAGGCGGTCGTGGCGCATCAGATAATGTAAGTAAATCTGTATCAAGGTTCTGAGTACTCACTATTATCGGGGGGCACTTTCTTGCTCATCACTTGGGACGCTCTCTACTTCATACTGTTGAATCCCACATTCCAACCCAACTATTTCTTCCACCCCGTGCCTGCACCTAATGAAAGACGACGTTCCGCCCTATCTATTTCGTCATTAATAGCGCTAACCACTCGTACCAAGTAGGAATCACTAGTGGAGCACGAGGGGTCAGCTGCAGCTTTATGGTTTTTTTGCAGTTTGCGTTACAACATCCTAATACTTACTACAGTATCACTGTTTCTTTAGGATGAAAGAGTCGCAGGATAAGATGCAAAAGATGCCCAATACAAAGCGTGCCGTGTGCAAAACTGCAAAGTGCAAAACTGCAAGGTGCAAGCGCTGTGAAGTGCGGGGTGCAAAAGTACAAAGAGTACCTTAAAAGTGCGGGTGCAAAATACAGTACAGGTACCGGTACAGGTACCTCAGAACTGGGTATAGTAAAAAGGGCTAGGTACCAATATAATCAATAGAATCAAGTTAAAAAACCCATCAATTCATGCTGATATATAACATTTGCACATAATTCAATACACAAGAAATAAAATATAATATGCGACACAGACCCTAGCTAAAACATGTAGCTATCTTACTTAGAAATTTAACCAAGATTAAAATTATTGTGTCTCAGTCTGTAAAAAAAAAAAGAAAAATTGGGACCGCCTGATTAAGAAGGATATATTCCTTCCCCGATTATCTCACCGCCTTTCTGCTCTTCTGAGTTATTAGGGGAAGTTATGCAACCGGAGTTCAGATTACTCTACGAATATTAAATGTTCCAGCCAATCTCCAGTTTCCAAGATCGGTAAGTCACAGTTTTTAAAGGCCATAAGGGGTGGCCCTGCCCCTGCCACAATCTGGTGCAGATGGGCCCGCCCTTGGCCCGGGCTTTGCCCGCGCGCGGCCCAGGTATGCCCGCGTGCGTCATGCGCTGCAGGAATGCTGCCGATTTTATATACGCCTCTGGGCGCAAGGGACTCGCGTTGGTGCCTTTCTGGCTATGCCTGCTGGGGAATGAACCCCCCCCCCCCGGTGTCCGGTCCTCTCCGTGGACCTGCAGGCATAATCAAGAGACTACCGCACTGCGGGGGTGCTGCCGATGTTATATGCGCCTCTGGGTGCAAGGGACTCGCGTTGGCGCCTTCCTGGCACTATGCCTGCTGGGGAATTAAGTGCCCTCAGTGTCCGGTCCTCTCCGTGGACCTGCGAGCGTAATCATGAGGCTATAATGAATCAGCAGCCTGATTCCTCAAAGACCAGTTTTGCGAGTCTGTAATAGCGATTCATAAGGAATCGCTATTACAGACTCGCAAAACTGGATTCATGTAGGAATCGCAAAAAAAAATGCGATTCCTACACATTCATTATTTGTGATTAGCAAATTGCTAATCGCAAATAAGGAATACCTCCCCATTCATTCCTATGGGCCAAAAGGCCTATAGGAATGAATGGGGAGTATTCCTTATTTGCGATTAGCAATTTGCTAATTGCAGATAAGATAGCGATTTAAAGGGTGCTAGGGGTGTCCAAAGGACACCCTGTAGCACCCCAGAAACAAAATCTACATTGGTGATGCGCACACACATGTCCAAAGGACATGTGTGTGCAACATGCAACTTAGAAAAATGCTTTTAAAAGCATCTTTCTAAGTTTTCGCTATTTACCACGAGGTTTGACCTCGCGGTAAATAGCGGCCCAAAATTGCGATTTCGCAATTTGAAAATGGATGATGAATTGCATTTAAGGAATCTCAAATGGAGATTCCTTAAATGTAATTCCTCGCAAATTTGCGAAATCGCTATTACCGATTTTTGCATTTGGGATGATGAATCCCAAATGCAAATATTGCGCTCGCAAAGGGCCAGATTCTGAGAATCTGGCCCTTTGCGAGCGCAATTCACCTTCATGAATCTGGCTGTAAATTCCTTGTAAAATAATGACGCCAGGTTGTGGAGTGAACATTGGAGAGTGAATGGATATAACCAATAACCAGTATTCGTCAAGAAAACAGATCTACTATTGATGAAACCTAAATGTTTGAGAAATCATAACACCACTTGTATTAGGGCTTTTTGCTACAAAACAAATGGCATGTTTTTAATACTATGCTAAAGTTGTAAAATTAAAAACTGGATGGTTCTGTCATCCACTCGAATAATATTTTAACCTTTTCAACTGTGCAATTAAGCTAGTTCATTGTGTTCCATATCATCCATTTCCATACGCCTCCAGCCTTTTTTAGGTCGACCCTGAATCAGCGCACATGCGCTGCTCTGCGAGACTTGTTGCAGTGGAGTATGCTAGAGAAGCCCCGCCCACTCTCCGCCCTTATTTGTCATTGGCTCATGTCATTGTCCTTCCTAAATGCTGTCTTGCGAGTCGTTATTAGGCTTGTTAGTGCCTCCTTAGTACCGCCTTGTCTGCATTTGTAATCTCCCATGGCGACGGGCCCCTTTACTTTGGATGCGTCACGGAATGTCTTAATTAGTCTAAAGCACTCTTTTCTTTGATGCGCTTCTCCTACTGCAGTCAAGACGTGCTTCCCTCACCATGCCCACTTTCACTTTCAAGCATCCCCTGACAGTGGCTTCCGCTTTTTTTAAGTGAAATAGGTCTCACATTTACAAGAGTTTGAACTATTGACATTTTAAATTACAATAGCTTAAACTCTCGTAAATGCGAGATCTATTGCATTGGAAATGCTTTTTTTTTTATACGAGACCGCAACTGCACTCGTAAGAATTAGCATGTTTATATAACAAGAGCATCCTGCGCTAACGAGTGACGTAGTAGTCTTTCTTCCCTTTTTCCACATTTTGGAGATGGGAGATAGATTCATACAGCTCAGAGCATTTAACTGAGTGAGCACTCTAGCTTTTACTGGTCACATGCTTGATTGAAATTGGCAGCGTCAGTACTGGTAGGTAACCGGAGAGTGTACCTATTCCTGTAGCTATCCCGTTGTTTAAGTTGTACTGTTATGCCCACGTTTACCTTCCGTGATCGTTTAGAAGGAGCGGATGGCACACTTTTTGCTTTGCACCAGTGAACGTCATCTTTGTAACTTTTATTGCTTTTGGTTATGGGTTATGTCTGGACCAAGCTGCAAGGGATTTCAGAGGTGAACATGGGCGTCTCTCGCAGTTATATTGCAAAATTGAAATTATATTGAATAGCATGTCTGATTGACGTGAGCAGAATATTAATGTTAAAACGGATTGAGTTTGGGCTGAAGGCAATATCATGGGCTTTAATTATTCATATTTTATGTCTGAGCGCCTGTGGGTCAGAAAGAAAGGTGAGGAACGGGTATCATATTTGTATAAATCAAAATATGAACTTTAAACCCTGCCCCGGTTTAAAAGCGACATGTCTCTTTCAGCGCCCTTAACTGATTCAGCTTTCATACAGCGGCTTGTAGCCATTCAAGCAGTTTAGCAAGACTGTAAATAATAGTATTTTATTATCACTTGTCTTAATCGCACGCATTTAGTGACTCCCAAAAGAATGAAGGGCTTGGTTGGCCATAACATTTAAGATTCACATTTTCCTTAAGACGACAGCAATAACAACATCAAGACATTGAAATATCCCTCCAGCTATATCTAGTTGCTGTGTTTATTCCCCACAGTTTAGATGGTTAAGGCGCATGCTCTTGATGTTTGTGTCCAGCAGGTCTAAGGTGATAGTATATCTTTAATAGTTAATGCACTTGCTACAGTGACCTTTGTGTAACCTGCAGGCCAAACGTTTATATCAACGTTATATAGCACATGCGTTGTTTGATGTGCCCACAGCAGAATGCTAAAGATAAACTGTGTCTCACAGATTTGAATTGCTCTAAGATGATGTATAGCTTATTTGTGCTTGATGCAATGAGCCTGCACATCGCTAGATCCAATCCTGACTGAATAACTCCTTGAATTAAGCTCCCTCAACAAACTGCTTGCATGTAATCTTTAAGGTCTATGTTTGAATCCCAGCTGACTTTTTCATTCTTACAGACAATTACTCTTTAAAGTCCATCTATCTGATACTGCTATTTCTAGCCATATGTTTGGTTTCTTGCGCTTTCCATGACAAAATAGTTTTATGGGAGAATTCATGCTATATTGGCTTACTTGAAGGAAGTATACAGTGGTAAAAACGGAAGAAAGGTAATTTGAAACTTTGATTCACCAAGAGCTGTTCACTTGGGCACAACTAGACCTGATATTCTGGGGGAGGAGCTATCCTTAGAGACAATAAAACAAAATAGAGTGGTAAGCTGTGCATATTGAACATATTGGTCAAACTCCATATAATTATAACAAAACAAAAAATGTGGATTTGTCAGTGTTGTTAACAGACTAACGATGGACCTCTCTAAAAAGGGGAATGAGTGATTTGACAACCAAAAAGCAACTTCTACTGATTTCAATCCAAAGCGATTTAGAGCCAGTTTTTGCAACGTTATTTCAAGATGATAATCCCTTGGTGCTAAGGCTCTTAAAAAATAAATAAATAATAACACTTCTGAAATAATAAGCTTGTGACATTTTTTATTCCATCTTCAGAAAGAGGCTACTGTCTTGCTATTGATCTAAGGTGCATTTTCAGTTCTCTCATCAGAACGTTGCGAAAATGCTTGTTTGAAGCCAGACACATATTATCGAGCTTAGTGGGTTAACTTGCCAAATTTTTGGAAGTGTGACAAGCAGAACTTGGGTTTTATTGCTGATACATCTTCCATTTCTCCTGAGAGTGTCAGTCAGTTAGCAATATGATTACCCTTCAATTACTCTGCCAGAAATCTGAGCTACTCTAAATGCAAATAGTTGTTGTTAGCATCCCACATTGAGCAGTCCTCATATGAGATAACTGAGCTACATCCAGGGAGAAATCTAACCAGATGTAAAAAACTGGCAAAAAGGTAGCCACCTTTTGCGTCACAGGACCCTCTACTACAAAACCTTGTATCATACCGGCATTTTTTGGATCATACTGGCACTTACTCCCTTTTGTCTTGCGTGACGTTGTACTACACCGACATTTGCCTCCTTTTACCTCACAAGATCCCTTATCACTTCGGCCTTTATTGCCTCCTACTACATTACAACATTCTACCTCACTGGACCTATTACCACCCCATTTTGCTGCTTTTTACCTCACAGGGCCTTTTACCACACAGGACCTTTTACCATACCGGCACTTGCTGCCTTTTTCATCACAGAATCTTGACTACACAGCATTTACCTCACAGGATCTTTTATCAACCAGTAGTTACCGTCTTTTACCTCACAGGATCTTTTACTACTCCAGCATTTCATTTACCGCATTCTTCTACCCAGCAAACTTTTACTGGACCAGTATTTGCCTCTTTCTACTTCACGGGGGCAGGAAGCGGGAACTTTTACCACACAAGATCTTTCACCTCACTGTAACTCGCCGCTTTTTACATCACAGAACCGTTACCACACCTGCATTTACACCTTTTACCTCATGGAACATTTCACCACACAGGACCTTTCACCAGACCGGCATTTATTGCCTTTCACTACACAAGGACCTTTTACCTCACGGGAACTTTTAAGTCCCTGGTCTTTCATACGTTTACACCAAGGGGCGATTTACTATACGATATTCATCCCCTTTTAACACAGAAGACCTTTGATGTAAGGGACATTTTCCACCTTCGTCACACAGGAATGTTGCTACGCGAATGTTTCCCCCATTTTTAGGTCTCGCCTAAGCAGCCCATGCTGTACTCAAGTATGGACTTGAAGCTCCGCCCACTTTTCCCATGCCCATCTTTTTAATTGGCTCCCGTCAGCCTTGTCTCATCTTGTAACCTCCCGACAGGACACCCCCTGTTACGTATGATGTTACTGTGTAGGCTTTTATTACAGCCTACAGCACTATTTTTTTAAATGTTTTTCTCCTGCCTGCAACATGAAGTCTCGCAACGCTTTCTTTTGCGGCACGCCTCAGATGATATAATGGACGGTGTGCCTTTGGTTTGTTATTTGCGGCGCCGAACGCAGTCGCATTTTTTTTTCGTTTATTAACTTTTTTGATATAAAGCGCCCCATTATGTGCTTTCATTGTAATGGCCCCTTTCTTTAGACGTGACTTGTTTAAAGAAAGGTGTGCAGCCGCTATTAAAGTGAAAGCGGGGAATGGAGCCTTTTTCCCTAAAAAAGGATTTGTTTGTCAATTTGAGAAACAAATGCTTTTTTTGTTGTAAAAGCGCCCCATGCTGCGCTTTGACTTTAATGGCGGTTGCACACCTTTCTTTAGATGAGCTGCATCTAAACAAATGGGCACAGACACCATTAAAGTGAAAGTGCGACATGGGGTGCTTTTACAAAAAGTAAAATTTGTTTTTTAACTTGACAAACAAATGATATTTATTTTTTGTAAAAGTGCCCCATACTACGCTTTTACTTTAATGGCAGCCATGCACCTTTCTTTAGATGCAGCTCGTCTAAAGAAAGGGGCGCGGCTGCCATTTAAGTGAAAGCGCGGCATATGGTGCTTTTACAAACAAGATTTGCAATGCAATAGATCTCACATTTGCGAGGTTTTAAGCTTTGGCATTATAAATGACGATGCCTTTTATTTATCTGTTTTGAAAATAAACACATAAATAAAAGGCATTGTCAATTTCAATGCTAATAGCTCAAACTCGCAAATTTGAGACCTATTGCATTGCAAATACTTGTTTCATTGTGTTGGAGTGCCAATAATCATTCTAAAAAATTAGGTTCCATTGCAGAAATAGTGTATTTAAAGCACAGAACACACTTGAAGTGATAACACTTCATACATTTCAATATGTACACAATAGGGAGCGTACATAAAGCGCACACACTGAATATCTCATTGACATCCAAATTAGCAGTTGCACACAGTATAGTTAGTGCTTCTCACACACGTGTATCAACCATTGTAGGATTATATGCCCCTGCACTCAAATCACAATTTATTGAAATGCTCACGTTCTAAATAACAGAAATGTAAGTAAACATATTTGTTTAGCATGCATTCTACACATAACGGAATAATGCGAATGATATGTCTTATTTCAGAAATTAATGTCAACCACACCAGTATCTGATGTTTCATCTGCTGTTGAAAAATTGCTGCACTACTTGTGGGACGCTCATGAGGCATCTATTGACTCAGCAGTTCAAAAATTCGAGAGCAGGTAATCTGAAATTCATTTGTACAAGCTACGTATACGCTTTATGTCATGCGCAACCTATTATCGAACAGAGGATATGGAACAAGAGGATACACAGAGGGCTCTTGAGAAAGCTAAACTTAACTTGTGGGTTATTCTGCATCTGTACTTTTTCTCCTACACGTTTGAACAGCTTTGCTATTTTTGGGTATTCATCATTTACAAGAGTTACTCAAAAGAGTAGGCTTACATGTGCTCACACCCGGATATAGGTTAGTAGAGACAGTAAAAAAGTCAAATACTGTAAAGTTACTACTAGTAATGACTCTACGACCGTGTTCAAACTTCTGCACAATTAGCAGCGACCTTTGTATTCGGAGCAAAGAGGTCCGTATAGTAAAGAGTTGGGATTTATAAAAGTAAATACTTAACTCTTTCTTACTCCTCCCTTAACACCCCCTCTTCAGACTTAAATCTTCCCTATTTTCCACCTGTACCTGCCACATTTACTTCTAAAACCTGTGTGTGCGGAGATCAGTAAGTAACGCCTATGTTTATTGTTGCTGCACTGATATTTCTTCTAGTACCTTTACATCTTCAACTTCTTTCAACTTGTGTTTAGCAGACTCAACTGTAATTTCAGAAATTGTAAATATATGTATGCTTTAAATATTTCTTGATCGCAATTGTATTAATTCTTCACGCGTCTTTTAACCGTTTTAGTTTTGGCATTGTTCGGCTGCAGTAGTTTTCTGGGTTTTATCTATATAAACCCTATAGACATGAAACTTGAATACAACCAACATATACTCAAATGAATAATGGTGAATTACAGGCCGCACCTCAGAGCGAAGCAGCAAACACAGTATAGGGTCGTCTTTTGGCTGCTGCTTATTTTCATCAACCTTATAAATGTTATGTATATTATAGCATTCTTCTTCCACTGAGGTGCTTCGTAGCTATCATGGGTGGATTAGAAAGTAAATTATATCTTATCTACCGTTGTTAGATTTGTAAAAAATATATGTAAGTGCAACTTTCTGAAGTTTTTCTTTGGAGTGCATTGCTCAATGTCGAGTAGATTCTGCAAATACCAAATCTGCAGAATTTGGATTTAATCTCTTGCCTTTTTTCTTCCACTACTCCACATTTCCTGTGTGCAGATTACACAATGTTTCTGACATGCACTATTCGAGTTCTTGGTGGTGCTTTGTGTAAACGCCTTTTACTACTGAATTATGAAAACAGGATTCTGCATATGGTAGTTTGTGTCAAGAATGTTTGTGCATATTGGTTGTGTGGTATTTTATTGTGCTGCTGATATGTTCTGATGTTTTTTCAGTTGGTTTTGTGCTGCGTTATTGCATTGAGATTCTGTTGTATTGTGATTGTGCTGTGTTTTGTTTTGAACGTTTGAACCTGTTTATTATTTTTTGTAGGAAAAATGTCATAGTAATAATCAAGATGCATTACATAGACCAGGGGATGCCCCTTCATTGGGGGCGATATTATCCGAACCAGAATGGTAGACATCTACAGCTAATAAACTACCAACATGGATGGAGACCATGCTCATTGACAGCTGTATAACCATAACTTGAAGGCTCAATTAATCAGTGAAAACTAAAATGTCTAGAAAAATCAACAAAAGTAGGAACAATAGAGGTCATCCATTGGGTGGATCTTACCACGCAGGCCGCTTGAATGCAACTATGGAAGATGGTCTCTATCAAGGAGCATGCACAGGAGCTGAACTGAGGAATGGCCCTTACATATCCGTAAACAATTGAACCTGATCATTCAGTTAATATATCAATTGTTCGTGAGCAGCCATCAGGGCCATGGAGTCCATCCATTTTGCATGTGGGGGGGACTGGACATTTTTCATCAGTGGAGAAGACAGAGTTTCACTGTTGCCAGAGCTAAATCAAAGCAGTGTTTCTAATGGTTTTTGAGCCCTGGGATGGCTTTTGTGTCATGGAGTATTGCCAATGCCAGAGAGGGGTGGAATGAGGTTTCACTTGAGTGTACACCAGGTGTGACTCCAATCGGTCTGAATGCAAGAGCAGGAAAATCAGACCTGACAAAAAACTAATTTCCCTTCCCTTCTTCCATCTGCCCGTGCCAGATCATAAATAGCTTCTCGGGCCCAAACATTATTCAAACTAATTAAAATAGTTCTTGGTTTATTTTTTAGTTGTCCCGCGCTCCTGTGCTGCTTGAAAGTAAATTGGTGGGTCCTCTGAATCTCCAGGTACCAGGACCATTGTGTAAGCTCTGGGAATGCATCCGTAAACAACTCTATGATACATTTTCGAACAGCCTATCCTCCATGCCTTCAGGTATACCCAGAACTCTCAGATTGTTCTTTCTAAGACAATTTTCCAAATCCGCTAGCTTCCATTGCGTATCATCCTTTTGTGTAGTTGGAGAGTCCATGAGGGATCTTTGTGCGACCAGTTTGTCTTCAAGCGTAGAAATCTGAGCCTCTACTTCACCTATCCTCTCTGAAAATTGTGAGAAGGACTTAGCAAGTACTGCAGGTTATGGCATGCCCCTTGGGTTCAATGGCTCTCAGTCCGTGTCTCCTCTCTGTGTGCCATAATGCTCTCATAAATGACAGAGAGAGAGATCTCCTCAGAGCATTCTGCTGCTCCAGAGGCTACAATTAAGGTAGCAGCATCTTCGCTGCCCATGAAACCAGGAGAAAAAGAGTAATCTAGTACTAGAAACCCTGCGGCTTCCTCAGTCGTAGTCCTGGGTGGCTCTCTCTGCTTCCGCACAGTAGAAGGACTGGCCCCTGCATCTCCAATATTCCCATCTTCGAAACCAAACACAGGCCGCTTGTATCACCCAGATCTGGGCTTTGTGACTCCCAGATTTGGATTTTTTCCTAGACTTTCTTTCCTCCAAAAGTTCTCACAGTGCCCCTATTTTAGCTTGGGACACTTCCATGTGCTCTCCAGCCGCATCTGCTATCGGGGGCCTACAAGCAAGGTACCCCCTGCCGCCCCTCCAACAAAGCCTCCCAGCCATAATCAAGACAAGTTCCACAATCAGAAGCCCCCGATCTTATGTACTCCCTGTCCACTTCTATCGCTCACCGCATTGCCTCGGGGAGAGTCTCGGGAGGGTGGCTGGAGTGCTACCTCCTGATTCAACTGGGGGCCCTGTACAGCATCTGAGCTGGAATCAATTATACCGCCTCAGTCTCCATCTCTGCATTATACATCTTTTTAGCCTTGACTGCTTGGGTTGCTTGAAAAATGCCAACACTGTTTTCTTACTGCAAGCGGAGGAGCTAGTTTTCTCCTTTAAGCCCGCCCCTGTTCCTGCTCCCTTCACGGAGCCAGACACTGTGGGCGGTCCACAGGTCTTAGTGCCTTGTGTGGGTTAGGAGGCATTGGGCTGCTGAGAGACACAGATCGTGCTGGGTCCACAGGAGCAGCGATCCAAAAGTGCGAGGAGGAAACCAGGTACGCTGCAGTGCCTGAGATATGCAGCTTTGGTACAGGTTGGAAACAACATCCAGATCATGCCGAGTTCTACTGCTATACTGCTGCTTAGTGGAGCTTAGGAGCCTGTTAAATCCATACAGGTGGGGGTAGGGGGAGAATGATCAGGAGGGTGGGAGCCAGCTTACTCGGGCATCGGTGCGACCACCATCTTGCCTTGTGAGCAAGACCCACGATGCTTAACTAATTCATATTCTTGTTGGTAAGGTAAGGCAATGTTTGGTACAAACACCTTTTACCATTGTATTATAAAAACAGGATTTTGGAGGTGTTAGTGTGTGTTACAAATGTTTGTGCATTTTTGTTGTGTGGTATTTTGCTTGCTGGTGATGTGTTCTGTTGTTTTCTATGCCGCTCTGCTTTTATGCTGCATTATTGCAATGTTATTTTGTTACATTATTGTTGTGATGTGGTTTGCTTTGATGGATTTGTTGTATTGTGCACTATGTTTTAATTGCGTTGCTCTGTGTATGTTATAGTGTTATGTTTGTTGTTTACTTTACCCATGTTAAAAACGCTGCTACATTTCCAGCTCAAGACAGCACATGCCGTGTAAGTTCCTGTGAGAAGCAACCCTTTAAGACTGTCTCAGTATCTCTTTAACTACCTATTACCAGTCAGGCCAAAGCTGTAGCAGAACCTGAGACTTAAATTAGGGATCCCAGTGCTAGCCTTGTGCCATCCCAGGTCAAACAGGATGACTTTAGAAGCCACCCCAGAGTCATTGGATGATCATCAAACTACTTTAGAAGTAATTCTTTTGTTATCCGACATCATCAAGCGCTTGAAGACATCAGCAAGGTTTAGAAACTTACCCTGACAACTTGCGGATGACTTGAAAATGAGTACCTGATGCCTTCACAAGATGAGTTTCTTTGTGATGTTTTGGTGATCATTTGAAAACGAGTACCGATTACTTCACATGCACTATATGCATTCACCATCTTGGACAGGTTTTATGATGGTTTGGGGAAGATTTGTTGATTACTGATTGTAGAGGATATATCCACCATTTTGATTTCATTTTTGTTAGGAAAATTTAAGCCATTATGCGATTTGTGAATTAAGAATTACCTGATTACTGCACAATAAACACCATTTAAAATGTAACATGTATCATTTATTATATGCAAATAAGCACCCAGAGTGTCATTTAACTGTGTTTTAGGTAAATCACAGTTAATATTTTTACAGGTTTTTTTATACTTATAAATATTTGTAAATAATTAAAATTGATAAAAACAAAGATCATATCATTAAAATGATCTATAATTAATATTAATTATGCAAATGAATCATTGAAGGCTGGACCACTGGGATTAAGTTGAAATGTCATACGCAGTTATGCCTCAGGGTAGACTGAATTAAGCAGCAGGATGAGGCAACTTCTACAATCAAATAGGGCAAAATGATGAAGAATAAGCTGTTATCTAAATACACACATATGCAGCAGTATTTAACCATGCTGCACCCTAACATTGCTCTACTGCCTTTTTCCCAAAATCAAACCTAAATTACCTTTTTTTTGCACCTACCTCACCAAAAGGCGGTTTAAAAAAATGTGGCCTCTTTGCAGCCCTCAGATCCTCACCCTGGCTTTCAGTGATTCGATTTTCAAAGCTAACAAGCATTTACAATGCAATGGTTTCGCCTTTGGAAAAGTTAGAGCTATTGGTATTGTAAATGACAAAATGTGTATTTATGTGTTGGTTTTGAAAACAGATAAATAAATGGCATTGTCATTTACATTGCCATTAGCTTAATCTCTGCAGTCAATTTGCGGTCCCTAGCACTCCATAGCACTCCCTAGTCACTCTGCACTCCCTAGCACTCCCTAGTCACTCTGCACTCCCTCGCCCTCCCTAGTCACTCTGCACTCCCTAGCACTCTGCACTCCCTAGCACTCTGCACTCCCTAGCACTCCCTAGTCACTCTGCACTCCCTAGCACTCCCTAGTCACTCTGCACTCCCTAGTCACTCTGCACTCCCTCGCACTCCCTAGCACTCTGCACTCCCTTGCACTCTGCACTCCCTTGCACTCTGCACTCCCTTGCACTCTGCACTCCCTAGCAGTCCCTAGTCACTCTTCACTCCCTAGCACTCCCTAGCCACTCTGCACTCCCTAGTCACTCTGCACTCCCTTGCACTCCGTAGCATTCTGCAGTCACTCTCCACTCCCTAGTCACTCTGCAGTCACTCTGCACTCCCTAGCACTCCCTAGCACTCTGCAGTCACTCTGCACTCCCTAGCACTCTGCAGTCACTCTCCACTCCCTAGTCACTCTGCAGTCACTCTTCACTCCCTAGCACTCCCTAGCACTCTGCAGTCACTCTGCACTCCCTAGCACTCTGCAGTCACTCTGCACTCCCTAGCACTCCCTAGTCACTCTGCACTCCCTAGCACTCCCTAGTCACTCTGCACTCCCTAGCACTCCCTAGCACTCCCTAGTCACTCTGCACTCCCTAGCACTCGCACTCCCTAGCACTCCCTAGTCACTCTGCACTCCCTAGTCACTCTGCACTCCCTAGCACTCCCTAACACTCTGCAGTCACTCTGCACTCCCTAGTCACTCTGCACTCCCTAGCACTCTCTAGGCACTCTGCACTCTGCAGTCACTCTGCACTCCCTAGCACTCCCTATTCACTCTGCACTCCCTAGCACTTTGCAGTCACTCTGCACTCCCTAGTCACTGCACTCTGCACTCACTACTCTGCACTCTGCACTCACTACTCTGCACTCTGCACTCACCACTCTGCACTCTGCACTCACCACTCTGCACTCTGCACTCACCACTCTGCACTCTCTACTCTGCACTCTCTACTCTGCACTCTCTACTCTGCACTCTCTACTCTGCACTCACTACTCTGCACTCACTCTACACACTCACTCAGCGCACTCACTCTGCACTCACTACTCTGCACACTCACTCTGCACACTCACTCTGCACACTCACTCTGCACACTCACTCTGCACTCACACTCTACACACTCACTCTGCACACTCACTCTGCACTCTGCACTCACACTCTGCACTCACACTCTGCACTCACACTCTGCACTCACACTCTGCACTCACACTCTGCACTCACACTCTGCACTCACACTCTGCACTCACACTCTGCACACTCACTCTGCACTCACTACTTCACAATCTGCACTCTGCGCACTCTGCGCACTCTGCACTCACACTATAATAATCCTTATGTCCTGTAACCAAGGGTTTGTGTGTTTAATACACCCCAGCACTGCCAGTTACCAGCGGTTCAGTGCCCCTTTGGACGCAGCACAACAACGTGAACACAGTGTGCTCTGAGAGCAGGGGCTTGTCCCGGCTGACAAGGGAGGGGGCATTGAAACTACAAAGAATTGTTGATCCTGTACAAATCCGGGCTGACGTTCTTTACAGAGCCTAAAACAAATCAAGAGCAGCTTTGGTGTACCTGTGTTAGCCTTTTACATGTACTTTACTAATAACCTGCATGTTAATAAATAAATAAATACGTGCAACGGCAATAAAGGGAAGACGGCGGGAACGGGCACACGGACAGCGGGAGGGGGGGCGGGAACGGGCTCATGGACAGCGGAAGGGGGGCGGGAACGGACAGCGGGACATCGCGCAACCCACCCCTGCAAAGGACACTTCCAAAATGGCAAAAACAAAGCTTTAAAATTGTTTTTTTTTAAAACACGCCCACAGCCGCATGACGTAGGCAAAAGCCTAAAATTCTCGGGAACGCCCACGAATCTGCTCCGGCATTGATGGACAGATCTCTGTTCCAATGGCTAGCCTCCATTTAGCTAGACAATGGAACAGAGGGTGGGACAACACACACATTCTGTAGACTTAAGATTTCGCCTGCGCGAAAAGCTGCACACTAGGCCCTAGGCGCTTTCAAGGCAGGGGCGCGCCCCCGGTTCAGAGGTACCTGGAGCCCTTTCCCTGACTTCGGTCAAGGGCTAAGGAAAATGGGTTCCTGACAGTGCAAGGGGGGCCTTGGCGATATCCCCTGCGCATCGGACTCTCTAAAGAGTACTTACTGTTGGACATTTTGTTGGCCGCCAGCCATAGGAGAGCTCTTCGCCAGCTCAGGGGAAGGAGTGCGGCACCTTCTTCCAGTGCTTGGCTTGTGAGCTGAATGATGCTTGAACACTCAGCCAGCGTCTGCTCCATGCACGGGCCATATGCAAACCACAACCTTGAACTACATTATTAAGCATCATGGTTGTTTCCACTATATTAGAAACCTGATGGGGAGTACGGCTTCGCTTCAGGACAACACATGGAAACATATATATATAAAGCTGGAGGAGGCATATATTAGAAGGAAGGTTGTAGGTTTGACTCCCGATTTGCCAACACATGGAACATTCATTTAGGGTGTTGTTAGACATTGGTAGTTTTGCGAGCTAATAAGTAACAATTTGATAGGGGACACAACCTGAGACAATGAGTGTCAAGACTTAAGTTTATATATTTTTAAGCGTATAAATAAATACTACTAAGTATGACAAGTGTTTTTCTTTATAAGTTAGCGGTGAAGAAATTAGTACATAAATATACAGGTATAGAGAATGAGAGGAATAGCGAGTACTCCTGGGAGTGCGAAAATAACATAACAGCGACGGTAGGTCATGTTTAGAAAAACAAATAATTGTAAAGGATAATCGTAAGTCAAAACATGCACATAATGAGGAATCTGAAGAACTTAATAGCAATATTAAGGCCGTCCAGTTTGAAATCTGCATAATAATTAGTATAAACGTAATTTTGGGCTACATCTGATATAGTAAATAGACACCAGAGGAACAGACTGAAGATTTAATAAATGAGGGCGATCTTATCAACTGCGCTAGCACTAGGAGCTAAATGAATTATATAACAAAGAAAAAGTCATGGGTTCGAAACCCGATCTCACAACATACGAAAATATAATTTATATTTTTTAAAGTTATAACACAACTTGATAAAATAAGGAGCCGGAATTCTATCAAGACTGTAATTTTACACGCATTTAAAATACATTCACAAGAAGTATCTATACATTGTTTTTCTATAGTTGATGCTTCACCGGTAAAAATCGAGCGCGAAAATACCCCCCAGGTGTAGTGCATTTGATGAACAGAGTGTATAAATAAAGAGCAGCAGAATCTGGCACAATCCACACCCGCTCAAGAGACGTGATTGGTCAGGGGCTGACAGTCACAGGCGGTTTCAAGATGAGGAAATGTATGGGATTTGAGGTCCAGGGTGAACGTTATATTAAGCCTTACTTGCACCCTTCCATTAGCACCAGTACCTATCCCCCAGCACTCATGGACTCAAAGGGACCGATGACGAGGAATCTTAGCTCTGGCTGCTGGAATATGCATGTCCCTTTTATCACTACCTTAAAAACATCTGCAAAACACCGTGTTTAATATTGTGTTCAAACTTGTTTCTCATCATGCACAGATGCAATATATGACGCACACAAGCCTCCTTCTTTTTCATGTAAGCGCATACATGTCAACTGCCCATATTTTGAGGGTTTCAACCCATTCAATTATATTTACCCTCATAAAAAGCAGCATCCTGCCAAAGACTTCCATGGGGTCACCCCTTTGCAAGCCCGCACCACCTTCAAAACCTTTCCCTCCCTTCACTTCAATGGTACAAACCTCGTAAACATCTGATCCCGTTCTCATCAAAGGGGCCACAGGTTGGCAGATATGCAGCTGAGCAGCGGAAAAAAACGGAGAACGCTGGACAAGTGGGAATCACGCTGCGGGAGGGGGGGGCGGGAACGGGCTCACGGACAGTGGGAGGGGGGCGGGAACGGACAGCAGGACATCGCACGCAAGGAATCTTAGCTCTGGCTGCTGGCATATGCATGTCCCTTTTATCACTACCTCAAAAACATCTGCAAAACCCCATGTTTAATATTGTGTTCAAACTTGTTTCTCATCATGCACAGATGCAATATATGACGCACACAAGCCTCCTTCTTTTTCACGTAAGCGCATACCTGTCAACTGCCCATATTTTGAGGGGTTCAACCCATTCAATTATATTTACCCTCCTAAAAAGCAGCATCCTGCCAAAGACTTCCATGGGGTCACCCCTTTGCAAACCCACACCACCTTCAAAACCTTTCCCTCCCTTCACTTCAATGGTACAAACCTCGTAAACATCTGATCCCGTTCTCATCAAAGGGGCCACAGGTTGTCAGATATGCAGCTGAGCAGCGGAAAAAAACGGAGAACGCTGGACAAGTGGGAATCACGCTGCAGGAAGGGGGCGCGGGAACGGGCTCACGGACAGCGGGAGGGGGGCGGGAACGGACAGCGGGACATCGCGCAACCCACCCCTGCAAAGGACACTTCCGAAATGGCGAAAACAAAGCTTTAAAATAAAAAAAACAAGCCCACAGCCGCATGACGTGGGCAAAAGTCTAAAATTCTCGGGAACGCCCATGAATCTGCTCCGGCGTTGACGGACAGATCTCTGTTCCAATGGCTAGCCTCCATTTATGGAGCTAGCCAATGGAACAGAGGGGCGGGACAACACACACATACTGTACACAAAAGATTTTGTCTGCGCCAAAAAGCTGCGCGGTGCGCAGCTTTCGACAGGTGAAACCTAAAAACTGGGAGATGCCACAGACATTAATGCAATATTAAATTCTGGCACTGACCCTGGACGCCAGTAAGGCTGCATCACATTACCCATAGCGATACTTGAGATGCCAGGGCTCTCCACCAAAACATCTGTTCCCTTCAAAAACTGCCCAATAAATGCACTGTCAGAACTGTAGGGCAAATAGACATAAGAAATGCAAGAAAGACAAGCGTTAATCAGCGTTTCGGTCAAGCAAATTAGAAGGTGAGAATCATTTACATTGCATGTTGACAGGAATTATTTTCATTAACCATATGCGAGGAAACAAAAAAAAAAATATATCAGGTCCCCTTTAACCTTTTGCTCAACATTAAAATTGGTCAGCTGCTGAAAGCTGGTGGACGAGAACGCTGTTTAGTTTTGTGTTCAATAAATAACTTTCCCCCTTTTCTCAATGTTATGAAGTTCAGAGGAATGCACGTGATCCTGGATCCACGCTTTATGTCCCCTGTCCCCAGGCGCTTCACACCCCTTTAATGCCTGCTGTGCTGCATGAATGTGGAGGGCAACTCTACAGCCAGGCAGGCGACGCCTTAAAACAATTAACTTCTTTTCATGGTCTGCTACAGGAGAGGGAAACGCGAGCATGCGCAGGCTGTAACTAACGTGTATGGTTACTAAAATCTCTTTACCAACTTGAGTTTGGACATGTTTTTTACATTAAGAAAAAGTTTAGAGACAGACCAGAACAAGCATTTGCAATGCAATAGGTCTCGCATTAATTAAGTGTGAGCTATTGGCATTGCTAAATATTGCAACACAAATTGCAACAAAAGTCTATAAATCGTAGGCCAAAAATATGTGTATTTGATTTTGTAGCAATCGAGGCATGCTGCGCTTTAGATAAATGTTTAAAAGTAAAGTGCACCATACTGCGATTGCTACAATAGTTAATTGTGGATGTGTTAACAATTGATGTGTGCACTGATGGCTGGTGGTGTGTGTGCCTGTAGAAATTGTGCACTGATGGCTGGTGGTGTGTGTGCCTGGTGGAAGTGTGCACTGCTGGCTGGTGGTGTGTGTGCCTGGTGGAAGCGTGCACTGACTGCTGGTGGTGTGTGTGCCTGGTGAAAGCGTGCACTGGCGGCTGGTGGTGTGTGCCTGGTGAAAGCATGCAGTGACGGCTGGTGGTGTGTGTGTACATGGTGAAAGCGTGCACTGACGGCTGGTGGTGTGTGTTCCCGGTGAAAGCGTGCACTGACGGCTGGTGGTGTTTGTGCCCGGTGAAAACGTGTACTGACGGCTGGTGGTGTTTGTGCCCGGTGAAAGCTTGCACTGACTACTGATGGTGTCTGTGTCTGGTGTAAGTGTGCACTGACGGTTTGGTTTAATGTGTGTGGTTGTGTGTGTGGTTGTTGGTGTGGTTGTGGTTGGGTGTGTCTGTGTGTGGTTGTGTGTGTGTGTGGTTGTGTGTTGTGGTTGTGTGTTGTGTGTGTGGTTGTGTGTTGTGTTTGTGGGTGTGTGGTTGTGGGTGTGTGGGTGTGCTTGTGGTTGTGTGTGTGTGTGCTTGTGGTTGTGTGTGTGTGTGGTTGGGTGTGGTTGTGTGTGTGTGTGGTTGTGTGTGTGGTTGTGTGTGTGTGGTTGTGTTTAGTATTTGTGTGGTAGTGTGTGTATGTGTGGTTGTGTGTGTGTGTGTGTGTGTGGTAGTGTGTGTGTGTGTGGCATAGCCAATAGGCCTCGCCTTTGGGACCTTATGTGTTTAGCCAGAACTTTTGGCTATGTTGTAGAGCATTGTGGATGCTGTGCTTTATGTTGAAAACTTATAATAAAAAGTGTTAAGCATTTTTGTTACCTTTATACAAACAAAGGCAACATTATATGCAACAGATTTAACACAAAAATTGTCTTCTACTTTTTTGTGCTTGCACTGCTGGCAACTACTTCCTGCCTGTTTTCATGCTTGTTTGTTATAATTTTTTTGTTATGGGGGAGTAGGACATAAATAACTGGGGAGTGGATGTTTGAAAACAGTAATTTAATCAGAACACGAGCAGCGGACAGACACTAGGGGAGAATCAACAGATGCCAGATTCCAAGGGCAGACTGATGCTTAGGTGGTGCGCTGATGCAAAATGGTGGTGGTGAATGATGTTTGGTGCTCAGATGGTGACATTATATGGTGTGGATTGGAGGTACGTTGTGGATTGTGGAGTTTTGGAGTTGAAATATGTTGTTTGGTGTGTAATTATGTGGTGTGTATTGGAAATGTGTGGAGTTGGATTGTGTGGCCTGGAACTGTGGTGTTCTATAAAATGATGCTTAGTTAAATTGTCATGGTGTGGAGTGCATTTTGTAATAAGTACAGTGTAATTGTGTAGCATATAATTATGTGCCATTGAGTGGTATTGTGTGGAGTGTATGTTGCATTCAGTAGAGTGTAATTATGGGGCACTGAGTGGTATTTGGAGTGTATGTTGCATTGAGTGCAGTGTAATTATGTAACATAATTATGTGGCACTGAGTGGTTTTTGGAATGTATGTTGCATTGAGTGCAGTGTAATTATGTGGCGTGTAATTATGTGGCACTGAGTGGTATTTGGAGTGTATGTTGCATTGACTGCAGTGTAATTATGTGGCATGTAATTATGTGGCACTGAAAGGTATTTGGAGTGTATGTTGCATTGAGTGCAGTGTAATTATGTGGTGTGTAATTATGTGGCACTGAGTGGTATTTGGAGTGTATGTTGCATTGAGTGCAGTGGAATTATTTGGCATGTAATTATGTGGCACTGAGTGGTATTTGGAGTGTATGTTGCATTGAGTGCAGTGTAATTATGTGGTGTGTAATTATGTGGCACTGAGTGGCATTTGGAGTGTATGTTACATTGAGTGCAGTGTAATTATGTGGCTTGTAATTATGTGGCACTGAGTGGTATTTGGAGTGTATGTTTCATTGAGTGAAGTGTAATTATGTTGCATATAATTATGTGGCAATGAGTGGTATTATCTGGAGTGTATGTTGCATTGAGTTCAGTGTAATTATGTAGCATATAATTATGTGGCACTGTGTGGTACTCGGTGGAGTGTATTTATGTTGCATTGAGTAGAGTATAATATTGCTGCGTGTAATTATGTGGCACTGAGTGGTATTATGAGGAATGTATGTTGTATTCAGTAGAGTGTAATTATGTGGTGTGTAATTATGTGACACTGAGTGGTATTTGGAGTGTATGTTGCATTGAGTGCAGTGTAAATATGTGGTGTGTAAGTATGTGGCACTGAGTGGTATTTGGAGTATATGTTACATTGAGTGCAGTGTAATTATGTGGCTTGTAATTATGTGGCACTGAGTGGTATTTGGAGTGTATGTTGCATTGAGTGCAGTGTAAATATGTGGCACTGAGTGGTATTTGGAGTGTATGTTGCGTTGAGCACAGTGATATTATGTAGCATTTAATTATGTGGCCCGAGTAGTATTCTGGGAGTGCATGTTGTATTCAGTAGTGTGTAATTGTGTGGCATGTAATATTGTGGCACTGCGTGGTATTGTTTGGAGTGTATGTTGCATTGCGTGCAGTGTAATTATGTAGCATATAATTATGTGGCATTGTGTGGTGTTGTGTGAAGTGATTGATGCATTCATTAGAGTGTAATTATGTGGTGTGTAATTATTTGGCACTGAGTGGTATGTGGAGTGTATGTTGCATTGAGTTCAGTGTATTTATGTAGCATATAATTATGTGGCTCTGTGTGGTACTATGTTGAGTGTATTTGCGTTGCATTGAGTAGAGTGTAATAATGCTGCGTGTAATTATGTGGCACTGAGTGGTATTATGGGGTGGTTATGTTGTATTCAGTAGAGTGTAATTGTGTGGCATGTAATTATGTGGCACTGAGTGGTATTGTTTGGAGTGTATGTTGTATTGAGTGCAGTGTAATTATGTAGCATATAATTATTTGGCACTATGTGGTATTGTGTGGAGTGTGTGTTGCATTCAGTAGAGTAATTATGTGGTGTGTAATTTATGTGGCACTGAGTGTTATTTTGGGTGTATGTTGCATTGAGTGCAGTGTAATTATTTTGAATATAACTATGTGGCACTGAGTGATATTTGGATTGTATGTTGCATTGAGTGCAGTGTAATTATGTTAAGTGTGATTATGTGGCACTGAGTGGCATTTGGAGTGTATGTTTCATTGAGTGAAGTGTAATTATGTTGCATATAATTATGAGGCACTGAGTGGTATTATGGGGACGTAATGTTGTATTCAGTAGAGTGTAATTGTGCGGTGTGTAATTATGTGGCACTGAGTGGTATTTGGAGTGTATGTTGCATTGAGTGCAGTGGAATTATTTGGCATGTAATTATGTGACACTGAGTGGTATTTGGAGTGTATGTTGCATTGAGTGCAGTGTAATTATGTGGTGTGTAATTATGTGGCACTGAGTGGCATTTGGAGTGTATGTTACATTGAGTGCAGTGTAATTATGTGGTGTGTAATTATGTGGCACTGAGTGGCATTTGGAGTGTATGTTTCTGTTGGACAGGCCACGTGACGGGCCGCTCTCCCCCGGCTCGACCAAGCCCGAGCCAGTCATACAAGCACCACACCCCACCATTGCCCGTCCTACGTCCCCTCAGGGACACCTGCCCCCGAGCATGATAACCTCGTGGGTCCGATCCACGACCGACCCACGCGCCCAGCCCGGGCCGCCATCTTGGACACTTCGCCACGAGGCCGCCTGGCCCCCGATCGACCTCAACCCTGGGCCTAGCCCGGCCTCAGACATTCCGGCACCACCCTCCACCCAGGAGGTGAGCGAGCTACTTGGCCAGTCAATGGGAGAAAGAGGTGTCGATGGTTCTCCCCCGGCCAGTGCCGCTCGCCCATCGCCTCCCCGGGCGCTGGCTCCACCCCCCTGCTGGGTGTCTGGACTCCCTCATCCCGGACCTCCCGACCTCCAAGTGCGAGGGTCCGGACATCAAAGCACGCCAGCCCTATAACTGGGGCAGCTCCAGAACAGGAAGGCAGTTGTATCTTGGAGTCGAGAGACGAAAGAGGAACTCATCCTGGACGGACTACTGGCGCTGCCGTAGCTCTGTCCTGTGCACCATCGTCCTGCCTGTTGGCGCTGCCACAGCCGTCGTAACCTTCATTCTTCACCGTCGTCCGGATCTGCTGGCGAGGCCGCGGACCGTTGTAACCGTCATCTGCATCGGGACCTGCTTGGCTTCTCCACGGCCCGTCGACCATCCTTCATCCATCTCGGGACCTGCTTGGCTTCTCCACGGCCCGTCGACCATCCTTCATCCATCTCGGGACCGGCTTGGCTCCTCCACGGCCCGATCAGCAAACCCACCGAGCTCGAGGATTGAGAGCTATTGAACTCATTGGTAACTAAGACTGACCCGCTACCCTTTTCCTCAACCAGAGATCAGAACCGAGGGGACCCCTGAGTCCAGACCTCCTTGTATTATATCAACGTAACCTAAGAAGTGCATATAAAGTCTCGTTAACCTTCAATCTTGTGTGGTGTCCGTCTGTGGGGGGGAAGTTACTTATCTGTACAGTCGTTGGAGACGGCTCTCCCTGGAGACCTCTCCCCGTAATCTCGGCCGACCCTCCCGGTCCGTCTAACATTGGTGGCCAGCGGCGCGATCCGAATCACCGCATAACGTACAGAGAGTAGCTCACCCCACAACGAACAACAATGTCGACTAAAGAGAGCGGATCAACTGAGAAGTTCCAAATGGAAAAGCTAGAGGAATACAGCCATCGTGAACTAAAGCAGTTCTGCATCGAACTAGGTATCGCTACCACCGGACTAAGTACCAAGGACGATTTTAAGCATGCCCTAGAATCTTGGGCAGAGACCGGGGATGTCGAAGCCCCGGAGCAAAGCACCGCGAAAAAGACCAACACGGCCCCTGAAGAGCAAAGAACGGGTCTCTCGCAAGACGAGATCCAAGAAAGAGAAAAAGCCCGACTACACGAACTTGAAATGGCCCGACTCAAGATGGACATAGAACTCAAATTGGCTGAGAAAAAAATAAACTTAGAGCACCTTCGCCTCCGAGAAGAAAGAGAGGAGAAACAGAGGCAAAGGGAGCTCGAGGAAAAAAGACTAACGTACGAGCACGAGCGGAACCTAGCCGAGATCAACCTGCGCAGACAGAATAAAGAATTAGGGGTGCCCGACAGACCGTCCACCCCCGGGACCACGGACAAAACAGTGCACATCCCCAAGGATGTGGTCCGAGAATATTTTCGAGAAGACGACATCCAGCAATGGTTTAAAGCATATGAAATCGCGATGACTGCGCACCGGATCGATAGAGCCGACTGGGGAGCCGGCCTATGGGGCAAATTCCTCAATGAGGGCCGCGATACTCTGTTACAGCTCCCAGACCACCAGATGACCTCCTACGACCATATGAAAGCGGCCCTCCTCACTCGCTATGGCCTCACGCCCGAGATGTACCGTCAGAGGTTCCGAGACTGCACACGCATCCCAGGTACAACTTGGGTGGACTATGTAACGTACTTTAGCCGAGCCTTCGAAGGCTGGATCAGGGGGAACAACGTCACGACCTACGAGCAGTTGTTCAATCTGATGGTATGGGAGCATCTGTCCAACAACTGCTTCATTGAACTACGCCAACACCTCCTCGACAGCAAGTTAACCGATCCCCGGCAGCTCGCAGCCGAAGCTGACCGGTGGGAGATCACCCGAGTGGGCCGGAATGGGTCCTACGAGCAGAACAGGAACAACAATGGTCACCACCGATCCAGAGGAGGAGGAGGGGGCCAAGGGCGAGGAAGAGACAACACTCCGGCCGCCCCCACTACCAGCACCACCCCCCCGGCCAACCGGGGCAGCACCCCGGCGCGACCGGGATACAGGACCAATGTTACATGTCACCGATGCCAACGAGTCGGCCACTATGCAAATGACCCAAGCTGCCCGCAGTATCAGAGCCCAAGACCCCGCCAGGTGGCCGCCGCGGCACTAGGGGAAGAACAGATCTCCGAGGAACAAGAAACAGATGAGCAAGAGTATCAAGGGTGGGAGCCAGCCGCCATGACTCTCGCATGCTTAGGGGGAAGAGACATGGTCCCGCGGGTCCCCCTACCCGCTAACACCCGAAAGTACGGCCAATGGGTGAGCATCAATGGACAACGGGCCGAAGCCCTTCGAGACACCGGGGCCAGTGTGACAGCCGTCCGCTGTCATCTGGTGACCCCAGAGCAATATCTACCGAACATTCTCTGCCCTGTACGATCAGCCGACAACTCGGAGAGTCTGTGTCGGATGGCCTGCGTCCCCTTTGAGTGGGGAGGGGTCTCCGGCATGTTGAAAGTAACGGTCCGAGACGACGCCCCCGTGGACTGCCTCCTCGGAAATGACCTGGAAAGCTCCCCGTGGGCAGCCGTGGAGCGAAAAGAACACTTGGGGATGTTGGGCGTCCCAGACTGGGCGTGCGTCACCACCCGGTCTATGGCCGCCCGTGCCAACCATCACCCGGAAGAACCAGAATGGCCGGCGCCTCCGCCTCCGGTCGCCCCCGCCGAGACCCCCGACCAGGGCATCCCCCTCGAACCTGCTCAACCTTCCGACCTTGCTAATCTCGACCAGTGGGCTCAAGAAGGGGGGCCCACACAAGAACAATTTCGTCAGGAGCAGAAGACCTGTCCCTCCCTTGAGGGACTCCGACAACAAGCGCTCGCCCAAAGCGCAGGGGATACCTCCGGAACTCATTGGGTCTACTGGGACAATGACCTACTGTACAGCGAGCAACGAATCGCCGAGCTGGGGGCCAACCGAGTACTAGTGGTGCCACTCCGCTTTAGAGACTTCCTGTTAAATCTGGCCCACGATGTCCCCCTGGCAGGGCACCTGGGACAAGATAAAACCTACAGCCGCCTAGTGACCCACTTCTTCTGGCCAAAAATGAGAAACGATGTGCACCAGCATTGCCGATCTTGCCCCACGTGCCAAGCCAGTGGGAAGAGCGGCCGCAAATTAAAGGCCCCCCTGCAACCCTTTCCCGTAGTCACGACCCCATTTGAGAGGGTTGGAATAGACATTGTGGGACCCCTAGACCCACGTACAAGACAAGGCCATCGCTTCATCCTAGTACTAGTGGACCACGCCACCCGCTACCCTGAGGCTATTCCTCTCCGGACCGTCACAGCCCCAGTGGTCGGCAGGGCCCTGATGGGGATCTTCTCCCGTGTGGGGTTCCCCCGAGAAGTCGTCAGTGACAGAGGCACGAACTTTATTTCCAAATACATGAAGTCCCTCTGGCAACAGTGTGGGGTCACCTACCGCTTCACGACCCCCTATCACCCCCAAGGAAACGGACTTGTTGAGCGGTTCAATCGCACACTAAAAGGGATGATCGGGGGATTGGAAGAACCCCTCCGTCGCCAGTGGGACGTGCTGCTGCCGTGCCTCCTCTTCGCCTACCGGGAGGTCCCACAGAAGTCCCTAGGCTTCAGCCCATTCGAGCTGCTCTATGGGCACCCAGTACGGGGGCCACTCAGCCTGATCAAAGAAGGCTGGGAGTTGCCTCCGGCCAAGAGTCCTCCAGATGTCTTCCGGTACCTCCTCACCCTCCGCAACCAGTCCCAGCGGTTCAGAGACCTAGCGAAAGCCAACCTAGAGGCCAGTCAAGAGGACATGAAGAGATGGTATGACCAGAACGCCTCATCTATTGAATTCGAGCCGGGGCAACAGGTCTGGGTAATGTCCCCCACAGAACCGTGCGCTCTCCAAGACAAATGGACGGGACCCTTCAAGGTAATCGAGCGCAAGGGACCCGCCACCTATCTGATCGATATGGAGTCCGCCCGGAATCCGCTCCGAGTCCTCCACACCAACAGACTGAAACCCCACTTTGCACGAACAGAACTCAGCCTCTTGATGGCCACAGACAACGGGGTTGAGGACGACTCCGAGCCTCTCCCTGACCTCTTGCGGACCCAGGAGCAAGACGGCTCCGTGGATGGGGTCCGACTCTCGGAGACCCTCACCCAGGAACAACGCCAAGAGTGCCAAGCCCTCCTATCACGATTTGCCAGCCTGTTCTCCCTCACCCCAGGTGTCACTTCCTGGTGTGTGCACGATGTGGACACCGGAGACAGCCCTCCTATCCGCCACCGGGCCTACCGCGTACCTGATCGGGTACGGGCCTGCATCCAGGCGGAAGTAACTAAGATGCTCACGCTCGGGGTCATCGAGCCCTCCGACAGTCCATGGGCCAGCCCGGTCGTACTGGTCCCCAAAGCAGCCGCCCCCGGAACCACACCCGAACTCCGGTTCTGTGTCGACTACCGGGGCCTGAATGAAGTCACCAGAACGGACGCACACCCCATCCCCCGGGCAGATGAACTGGTCGACCGAATGGGCGCTGCCCGCTACCTCAGCATCTTTGATCTAACGGCAGGCTATTGGCAGATCGGCCTCACACCCCGAGCACAAGAACGTTCTGCCTTCTCCACCCCCGATGGCCACTATCACTTCACGGTCATGCCCTTCGGCATGAAAAATGCCCCAGCGACTTTCCAACGGCTCGTCAATCAGGTCCTGGCGGGGCTCGAAGAGTTCAGCGCCGCCTACCTGGACGACATCGCGGTGTACAGCCACCACTGGACCGAGCACCTCCACCACCTCCAAGCAGTGTTGCAAGCCCTTCAGCGAGCTGGCCTCACGATCAAGGCCAGCAAATGTCAAATTGGACAAGGGTCAGTGACCTACCTCGGACACCAAGTGGGAAGCGGTCTAGTGGCCCCTCTCCAACTGAAAATTGCCGCCATCCAGAACTGGCAACCCCCTAACACTCAAACTGAGGTGCGAGCCTTCCTGGGCCTCACGGGCTACTACCGAAGGTTCGTGAAAGACTATGGTACCATCGTGGGGCCTCTCACCGAACTCACGTCGAAAAATCAGCCCAAGAAGGTGAACTGGACCCCAGAGTGTCAAGCGGCCTTCGAACAGCTAAAGGCCGCCATGTGTTCCGCTCCTGTACTCCAGGCCCCAGACTACAGCCGGGAGTTCATCGTCCAGACGGACGCCTCCGACCAGGGCATTGGGGCGGTCCTGTCCCAGGTGAACACCGAAGGCCTTGATCAACCGGTGGCCTTCATCAGCCGGAGACTCCTACCACGGGAGCAACGCTGGAGCACCATAGAGAGGGAAGCCTTCGCTGTGGTATGGGCCCTCAAGAAGCTCCGACCCTACCTTTTTGGCACCCACTTCCGGGTGCAGACTGACCACCGACCCCTGCAGTGGTTGATGCATATGCGGGGGGAAAACCCAAAACTGCTACGCTGGTCCATCTCCTTGCAAGGTATGGACTTTACCGTTGAACACCGGCCTGGGTCTGACCACGCCAACGCGGATGGCCTGTCCCGGTTTTTCCGCCTCGACGAAGAGAGTCCCCAAGAGGATGGGTAACTCTCCCCGCCTTCAGCTGGGGGGGACGCATGTTGGACAGGCCACGTGACGGGCCGCTCTCCCCCGGCTCGACCAAGCCCGAGCCAGTCATACAAGCACCACACCCCACCATTGCCCGTCCTACGTCCCCTCAGGGACACCTGCCCCCGAGCATGATAACCTCGTGGGTCCGATCCACGACCGACCCACGCGCCCAGCCCGGGCCGCCATCTTGGACACTTCGCCACGAGGCCGCCTGGCCCCCGATCGACCTCAACCCTGGGCCTAGCCCGGCCTCAGACATTCCGGCACCACCCTCCACCCAGGAGGTGAGCGAGCTACTTGGCCAGTCAATGGGAGAAAGAGGTGTCGATGGTTCTCCCCCGGCCAGTGCCGCTCGCCCATCGCCTCCCCGGGCGCTGGCTCCACCCCCCTGCTGGGTGTCTGGACTCCCTCATCCCGGACCTCCCGACCTCCAAGTGCGAGGGTCCGGACATCAAAGCACGCCAGCCCTATAACTGGGGCAGCTCCAGAACAGGAAGGCAGTTGTATCTTGGAGTCGAGAGACGAAAGAGGAACTCATCCTGGACGGACTACTGGCGCTGCCGTAGCTCTGTCCTGTGCACCATCGTCCTGCCTGTTGGCGCTGCCACAGCCGTCGTAACCTTCATTCTTCACCGTCGTCCGGATCTGCTGGCGAGGCCGCGGACCGTTGTAACCGTCATCTGCATCGGGACCTGCTTGGCTTCTCCACGGCCCGTCGACCATCCTTCATCCATCTCGGGACCTGCTTGGCTTCTCCACGGCCCGTCGACCATCCTTCATCCATCTCGGGACCGGCTTGGCTCCTCCACGGCCCGATCAGCAAACCCACCGAGCTCGAGGATTGAGAGCTATTGAACTCATTGGTAACTAAGACTGACCCGCTACCCTTTTCCTCAACCAGAGATCAGAACCGAGGGGACCCCTGAGTCCAGACCTCCTTGTATTATATCAACGTAACCTAAGAAGTGCATATAAAGTCTCGTTAACCTTCAATCTTGTGTGGTGTCCGTCTGTGGGGGGGAAGTTACTTATCTGTACAGTCGTTGGAGACGGCTCTCCCTGGAGACCTCTCCCCGTAATCTCGGCCGACCCTCCCGGTCCGTCTAACAGTTTCATTGAGTGAAATGTAATTATGTTGCATATAGTTATGAGGCTCTGAGTGGTATTATGGGGACGTAATGTTGTATTCAGTAGAGTGTAATTGTGTGGCATGTAATTATGTGGCACTGAGTGGTATTATCTGGAGTGTATGTTGCATTGAGTTCAGTGTAGTTATGTAGCATATAATTATGTGGCACTGTGTGGTACTAGGTGGAGTGTATTTATGTTGCATTGAGAAGAGTATAATAATGCTGCGTGTAATTATGTGGCACTGAGTGGTATTATGAGGAATGTATGTTGTATTCAGTAGAGTGTAAGTGTGTGGCTTGTAATTATGGGGCACTGAGTGGTATTGTTTGGAGTGTATGTTGCATTGAGTGCAGTGTAACTATGTTGCATATAACTATGTGGCACTGAGTGGTATTTCGAGTGTATGATGCATTGAGTGCAGTGTAATTATGTGGCATGTAATTATGTGGCACTGAGTGGTATTTGGAGTGCATGGTGCAGTGTAATTATGTGGCACTGAGAGGTATTTGGAATGTATGTTGCATTGAGTGCAGTGTAATTATGTGGTGTGTAATTATGTGGCACTGAGTGGTATTTGGAGTGTATCTTGTATTCAGTGCAGTGTAATTATTTGGCGTGTAATTATGTGACACTGAGTGGTACTTGGAGTGTATGTTGCATTGAGTGCAATGTAATTATGTGGCACTGAGTGGTATTTGGAGTGTATGTTGCGTTGAGCACAGTGTAATAATGTAGCATATAAGTATGTGCCACTGAGTGGTATTGTGTGGAGTACATGTTGTATTCAGTTGAGTTTGTGTGGTGTGTAATTATTTGGTACTGAGTGGTATTGTTTGGAGTGTATGTAGCATTGAGTGCAGTGTAATTATGTAGCATATCATTATGTGGCACTGAGTGGTATTGTGTGGAGTGTGTGCTGCATTCAGTAGAGTGTAATTATGTTGCATGTAATTATGTGGCACGGAGTGGTATTTGGAGTGTATGTTGCATTGAGTGGAGTGTAATTATGTGGCGTGTAATTATGTGGCACTGAGAGGTATTTGGAGTGTGTGTTACATTGAGTGCAGTGTAATTATGTGGCGTGCAATTATGTGGCACTGAGTGGTATTTGGAGTGTATGTTGCATTTAGTGGAGTGTAAATATTTGGCGTGTAATTAAGTGACACTGAGTGGTATTTGGAGTGTATGTTGCATTGAGTGCTGTGTAATTATGTGGTGTGTAGTTATGTGGCACTGAGTGGTTTTTGGAGTGTATGGTACATTGAGTGCAGTGTAATTATGTGGCGTGTAATGTGGCACTATGTGGTATTTGGAGTGTAGGTTTCATTGAGGGCAGTGCAATTATGTTGCATATAACTATGTGGCACTGAGTGGTATTATGGGGAGAGTATGTTGTATTCATTAGAGTGTAATTGTGTGGCGTGTAATTATGTGGCACTGAGTGGTAGTGTATGGAGTGTACGTTGTATTGAGTGCAGTGTAATTATGTAGCATATAATTATGTGGCACTGAGTGGTATTGTGTAGAGTGTGTGTTGCATTCAGTAGAGTAATTATGTGGTGTGTAATTTATGTGGCACTGAGTGTTATTTTGGGTGTATGTTGCATTGAGTGCAGTGTAATTATTTTGAATATAACTATGTGGCACTGAGTGGTATTTGGAGTGTATGTTGCATTGAGTGCAGTGTAAATATGTGGCACTGAGTGGTATTTGGAGTGTATGTTGCGTTGAGCACAGTGATATTATGTAGCATTTAATTATGTGGCCCGAGTAGTATTCTGGGAGTGCATGTTGTATTCAGTAGTGTGTAATTGTGTGGCATGTAATATTGTGGCACTGCGTGGTATTGTTTGGAGTGTATGTTGCATTGCGTGCAGTGTAATTATGTAGCATATAATTATGTGGCATTGTGTGGTGTTGTGTGAAGTGATTGATGCATTCATTAGAGTGTAATTATGTGGTGTGTAATTATTTGGCACTGAGTGGTATGTGGAGTGTATGTTGCATTGAGTTCAGTGTATTTATGTAGCATATAATTATGTGGCTCTGTGTGGTACTATGTTGAGTGTATTTGTGTTGCATTGAGTAGAGTGTAATAATGCTGCGTGTAATTATGTGGCACTGAGTGGTATTATGGGGTGGTTATGTTGTATTCAGTAGAGTGTAATTGTGTGGCATGTAATTATGTGGCACTGAGTGGTATTGTTTGGAGTGTATGTTGTATTGAGTGCAGTGTAATTATGTAGCATATAATTATTTGGCACTATGTGGTATTGTGTGGAGTGTGTGTTGCATTCAGTAGAGTAATTATGTGGTGTGTAATTTATGTGGCACTGAGTGTTATTTTGGGTGTATGTTGCATTGAGTGCAGTGTAATTATTTTGAATATAACTATGTGGCACTGAGTGATATTTGGATTGTATGTTGCATTGAGTGCAGTGTAATTATGTTAAGTGTAATTTTGTGGCACTGAGTGGTATTTGGAGTGTATGTTGCATTGAGTACAGTGTAATTATGTGGCGTGTGATTATGTGGCACTGAGTGGCATTTGGAGTGTATGTTTCATTGAGTGAAGTGTAATTATGTTGCATATAATTATGAGGCACTGAGTGGTATTATGGGGACGTAATGTTGTATTCAGTAGAGTGTAATTGTGCGGTGTGTAATTATGTGGCACTGAGTGGTATTTGGAGTGTATGTTGCATTGAGTGCAGTGGAATTATTTGGCATGTAATTATGTGACACTGAGTGGTATTTGGAGTGTATGTTGCATTGAGTGCAGTGTAATTATGTGGTGTGTAATTATGTGGCACTGAGTGGCATTTGGAGTGTATGTTACATTGAGTGCAGTGTAATTATGTGGTGTGTAATTATGTGGCACTGAGTGGCATTTGGAGTGTATGTTTCATTGAGTGAAATGTAATTATGTTGCATATAGTTATGAGGCTCTGAGTGGTATTATGGGGACGTAATGTTGTATTCAGTAGAGTGTAATTGTGTGGCATGTAATTATGTGGCACTGAGTGGTATTATCTGGAGTGTATGTTGCATTGAGTTCAGTGTAGTTATGTAGCATATAATTATGTGGCACTGTGTGGTACTAGGTGGAGTGTATTTATGTTGCATTGAGAAGAGTATAATAATGCTGCGTGTAATTATGTGGCACTGAGTGGTATTATGAGGAATGTATGTTGTATTCAGTAGAGTGTAAGTGTGTGGCTTGTAATTATGGGGCACTGAGTGGTATTGTTTGGAGTGTATGTTGCATTGAGTGCAGTGTAACTATGTTGCATATAACTATGTGGCACTGAGTGGTATTTCGAGTGTATGATGCATTGAGTGCAGTGTAATTATGTGGCATGTAATTATGTGGCACTGAGTGGTATTTGGAGTGCATGGTGCAGTGTAATTATGTGGCACTGAGAGGTATTTGGAATGTATGTTGCATTGAGTGCAGTGTAATTATGTGGTGTGTAATTATGTGGCACTGAGTGGTATTTGGAGTGTATCTTGTATTCAGTGCAGTGTAATTATTTGGCGTGTAATTATGTGACACTGAGTGGTACTTGGAGTGTATGTTGCATTGAGTGCAATGTAATTATGTGGCACTGAGTGGTATTTGGAGTGTATGTTGCGTTGAGCACAGTGTAATAATGTAGCATATAAGTATGTGCCACTGAGTGGTATTGTGTGGAGTACATGTTGTATTCAGTTGAGTTTGTGTGGTGTGTAATTATTTGGTACTGAGTGGTATTGTTTGGAGTGTATGTAGCATTGAGTGCAGTGTAATTATGTAGCATATCATTATGTGGCACTGAGTGGTATTGTGTGGAGTGTGTGCTGCATTCAGTAGAGTGTAATTATGTTGCATGTAATTATGTGGCACGGAGTGGTATTTGGAGTGTATGTTGCATTGAGTGGAGTGTAATTATGTGGCGTGTAATTATGTGGCACTGAGAGGTATTTGGAGTGTGTGTTACATTGAGTGCAGTGTAATTATGTGGCGTGCAATTATGTGGCACTGAGTGGTATTTGGAGTGTATGTTGCATTTAGTGGAGTGTAAATATTTGGCGTGTAATTAAGTGACACTGAGTGGTATTTGGAGTGTATGGTACATTGAGTGCAGTGTAATTATGTGGCGTGTAATGTGGCACTATGTGGTATTTGGAGTGTAGGTTTCATTGAGGGCAGTGCAATTATGTTGCATATAACTATGTGGCACTGAGTGGTATTATGGGGAGAGTATGTTGTATTCATTAGAGTGTAATTGTGTGGCGTGTAATTATGTGGCACTGAGTGGTAGTGTATGGAGTGTACGTTGTATTGAGTGCAGTGTAATTATGTAGCATATAATTATGTGGCACTGAGTGGTATTGTGTAGAGTGTGTGTTGCATTCCGTATAGTGTAATTATGTGGTGTGTAATTATGTGGCACTGACTGGTATTTGGAGTGTATGTTGCATTGAGTGCAGTGTAATTATGTTGCATATAACTATGTGGCACTGAGTGGTTTTTGGAATGTATGTTGCATTGAGTGCAGTGTAATTATGTGACGTGTAATTATGTGGCACAGAGTGGTATTTGGAGTGTATGTTGCATTAAGAGCAGTGTAATTATGTGGCATGTAATTATGTGGCACTGAGAGGTATTTGGAGTGTATGTTGCATTGAGTGCAGTGGAATTATTTGGCGTGTAATTATGTGACACTGAGTGGTATTTGGAGTGTGTGTTGCATTGAGTGCAGTGTAATTATGTGGTGTGTAATTATGTGGCACTGAGTGGTATTTGGAGTATATGTTACATTGAGTGCAGTGTAATTATTTAGCATGTAATTATGTGGCACTGCGTGGTATTGTTTGGAGTGTATGTTGCATTGCGTGCAGTGTAATTATGTAGCATATAATTATGTGGCATTGAGTGGTGTTGTGTGAAGTGATTGTTGCATTCATTAGAGTGTAATTATGTGGTGTGTAATTATTTGGCACTGAGTGGTATTTGGAGTGTATGTTACATTAAGTGCAGTGTAATTATGTTGCATATAAATATGTGGCACTGAGTGGTATTATGGGGTGGTTATGTTGTATTCAGTAGAGTGTAATTGTGTGGTGTGTAATTATGTGGCACTGAGTGGTATTTGGAGTGTATGTTGCATTGAGTGCAGTGTAATTATGTTGCATATAACTATGTGGCACTGAGCGGTAATTGGAGTGTATGTTGCATTGAGTTCAGTGTAATTATGTGACATATAATTATGTGGCACTGAGTGGTATTTGGAGTGTATGTTGCAGTGTAATTATTTAGCATGTAATTATGTGGCACTGCGTGGTATTGTTTGGAATTTATGTTGCATTGCGTGCAGTGTAATTATGTAGCATATAATTATGTGGCATTGTGTGGTGTTGTGTGAAGTGAGTGATGCATTCATTAGAGTGTAATTATTTTGCATATAACTATGTGGCACTGCGTGGTATTTGGATTCTATGTTGCATTGAGTGCAGTGTAATTATGTTGCGTATAATTTTGTGGCACTGAGTGGTATTTGGAGTGTATGTTGCATTGAGTACAGTGTAATTATGTGGCGTGTAATTATGTGGCACTGAGTGGTATTTGGAGTGCATGTTACATTGAGTGCAGTGTAATTATGTAGCCTGTAATTATGTGGCACTGAGTGGCATTTGGAATGTATGTTGCATTGAGTGCAGTGTAATTATGTGGCATGTAATTATGTGGCACTGAGTGGCATTTGGAGTGTATGTTGCATTGAGTGCAGTGTAATTATGTGGCTTGTAATTATGTGGCACTGAGTGGTATTTGGTGTGTATGGTTCATTGAGTGAAGTGTAATTATGTTGCATATAATTATGTGGCAATGAGTGGTATTATCTGGAGTGTATGTTGCATTGAGTTCAGTGTAATTATGAAGCATATAATTATGTGGCACTGTGTGGTACTAGGTGGAGTGTATTTATGTTGCATTGAGTAGAGTATAATATTGCTGCGTGTAATTATGTGGCACTGAGTGGTATTATGAGGAATGCATTTTGTATTCAGTAGAGTGTAAGTGTGTGGCTTGTAATTATGGGCCACTGAGTGGTATTGTTTGGAGTGTATGTTGCATTGAGTGCAGTGTAATTATGTTGCATATAACTATGTGGCACTGAGTGGTATTTCGAGTGTATGATGCATTGAGTGCAGTGTAATTATGTGGCATGTAATTATGTGGCACTGACTGGTATTTGGAGTGCATGGTGCAGTGTGATTATGTGGCACTGAGAGGTATTTGGAGTGTATGTTGCATTGAGTGCAGTGTAATTATGTGGTGTGTAATTATGTGGCACTGAGTGGTATTTGGAGTGTATGTTGTATTCAGTGCAGTGTAATTATTTGGCGTGTAATTATGTGACACTGAGTGGTACTTGGAGTGTATGTTGCATTAAGTGCAGTGTAATTATGTGGCACTGAGTGGTATTTGGAGTGTATGTTGCGTTGACCACAGTGTAATAATGTAGCGTATAAGTATGTGCCACTGAGTGGTATTGTGTGGAGTACATGTTGTATTCCTTAGAGTGTAATTGTGTGGCGTGTAATTATGTGGCACTGAGTGGTAGTGTATGGAGTGTATGTTGTATTGAGTGCAGTGTAATTATGTAGCATATCATTATGTGGCACTGAGTGGTATTGTGTGGAGTGTGTGTTGCATTCCGTAGAGTGTAATTATGTGGTGTGTAATTATGTGGCACTGTGTGGTATTTGGAGTGTATGTTGCATTGAGTGCAGTGTAATTATGTTGCAAATACCTATGTGGCACTGAGTGGTTTTTGGAATGTATGTTGCATTGAGTGCAGTGTAATTATGTGGCGTGTAATTATGTGGCACAGAGTGGTATTTGGAGTGTATGTTGCATTAAGAGCAGTGTAATTATGTGGCATGTAATTATGTGGCACTGAGAGGTATTTGGAGTGTATGTTGCATTGAGTGCAGTTTAATTATGTGGTGTGTAATTATGTGGCACTGAGTGGTATTTGGAGTGTATGTTGCATTGAGTGCAGTGGAATTATTTGGCATGTAATTATGTGACACTGAGTGGTATTTGGAGGGTATGTTGCATTGAGTGCAGTGTAATTATGTGGTGTGTAATTATGTGGCACTGAGTGGTATTTGCAGTATATGTTACATTGAGTGCAGTGTAATTATGTGGCTTGTAAATATGTGGCACTGAGTGGTATTTGGAGTGTATGTTGCATTGAGTGCAGTGTAAATATGTGGCACTGAGTGGTATTTGGAGTGTATGTTGCTTTGAGCACAGTGATATTATGTAGCATATAATTATGTGGCCCGAGTAGTATTCTGGGAGGGCATGTTGTATTCAGTAGAGTGTAATTGTGTGGCATGTAATATTGTGGCACTGCGTGGTATTGTTTGGAGTGTATGTTGCATTGCGTGCAGTGTAATTATGTAGCATATAATTATGTGGCATTGTGTGGTGTTGTGTGAAGTGAGTGATGCATTCATTAGAGTGTAATTATGTGGTGTGTAATTATTTTGCACTGAGTGTTATTTCGAGTGTATGTTACATTAAGTGCAGTGTAATTATGTTGCATATAACTATGTGGCTCTGTGTGGTACTATGTTGAGTGTATTTGTGTTGCATTGAGTAGAGTGTAATTATGTTGCTTGTAAATATGTGGCACTGAGTGGTATTATTGGGTGGTTATGTTGTATTCAGTAGAGTATAATTGTGTGGCGTGTAATGTGGCACTGAGTGGTATTTTCGGAGTGTATGTTGCATTGAGTTCAGTGTATTTATGTAGCATATAATTATGTGGCTTTGTGTGGTACTATGTTGAGTGTATTTGTGTTGCATTGAGTAGAGTGTAATTATGTTGCTTGTAAATATGTGGCACTGAGTGGTATTATGAGGAGTGTATGTTGTATTCAGTAGAGTGTAATTGTGTGGCATGTATTTATGTGGCACTGAGTGGTATTGTTAGGAGTGTATGTTGTATTGAGTGCAGTGTAATTATATAGCATATAATTATGTGGCACTATGTGGTATTGTGTGGAGTGTGTGTTGCATTCAGTAGAGTAATTATGTGGTGTGTAATTATGTGTTATTTTGGGTGTATGTTGCATTGAGTGCAGTGTAATTATGTTAAGTGTAAGTTTGTGCCACTGAGTGGTATTTGGAGTGTATGTTGCATTGAGTACAGTGTAATTATGTGGCGTGTAATTATGTGGCACTGAGTGGCATTTGGAGTGTATGTTTCATTGAGTGAAGTATAATTATGTGGCATATAATTATGAGGCACTGAGTGGTATTATGGGGACGTAATGTTGTATTCAGTAGAGTGTAATTGTGTGGCATGTAATTATGTGGCACTGCGTGGTATTATCTGGAGTGTACGTTGCATTGAGTTCAGTGTAATTATGTAGCATATAATTATGTGGCACTGTGTGGTACTAGGTGGAGTGTATTTATGTTGCATTGAGTAGAGTATAATAATGCTGCATGTAATTATGTGGCACTGAGTGGTATTATGAGGAATGTATGTTGTATTCAGTAGAGTGTAAGTGTGTGGCTTGTAATTATGGGGCACTGAGTGGTATTGTTTGGAGTGTATGTTGCATTGAGTGCAGTGTAATTATGTTGCATATAACTATGTGGCACTGAGTGGTATTTCGAGTGTATGATGCATTGAGTGCAATGTAATTATGTGGCATGTAATTATGTGGCACTGAGTGGTATTTGGAGTGCATGGTGCAGTGTAATTATGTGGCACTGAGAGGTATTTGGAATGTATGTTGCATTGAGTGCAGTGTAATTATTTGGCGTGTAATTATGTGACACTGAGTGGTACTTGGAGCGTATGTTGCATTGAGTGCAGTGTAATTATGTGGCACTGAGTGGTATTTGGAGTGTATGTTGCGCTGAGCACAGTGTAATAATGTAGCATATAAGTATGTGCCATTGAGTGGTATTGTGTGGAGTACATGTTGTATTCAGTTGAGTGTATTTGTGTGGTGTGTAATTATGTGGTACTGAGTGGTATTGTTTGGAGTGTATGGAGCATTGAGTGCAGTGTAATTATGTAGCATATCATTATGTGGCACTAAGTGGTATTGTGTGGAGTGTGTGCTGCATTCAGTAGAGTGTAATTATGTTGCATGTAATTATGTGGCATGGAGTGGTATTTGGAGTGTATGTTGAATTGAGTGGAGTGTAATTATGTGGCGTGTAATTATGTGGCACTGAGAGGTATTTGGAGTGTATGTTACATTGAGTGCAGTGTAATTATGTGGCGTGCAATTATGTGGCACTGAGTGGTATTTGGAGTGTATGTTGCATTTAGTGCAGTGTAATTATTTGGCGTGTAATTAAGTGACACTGAGTGGTATTTGGAGTGTATGTTGCATTGAGTGCTGTGTAATTATGTGGTGTGTAGTTATGTGGCACTGAGTGGTTTTTGGAGTGTATGTTACATTGAGTGCAGTGTAATTATGTGGCGTGTAATTATGTGGCACTGAGAGGTATCTGTAGTGTATGTTGCATTGAGTGCAGTGTTATTATGTGGAACTGAGTGGTATTTGGAGTGTATGTTGCATTGAGTGCAGTGTAATTATGTGGCATGTAATTTTGTGGCACTGAGTGGTATTTGGAGTGTATGTTACATTGAGTGCTGTGTAATTATGTAGCGTGTAATTATGTGGCACTGAGTGGTATTTGGAATGTATGTTGCATTGAGTGCAGTGTAATTATGTGGCATATAACAATGTGGCACTGAGTGGTATTGGAGTGTATGTTGCATTGAGTGCAGTGTAATTATGTTGCATATAACTATGTGGCACTGAGTGGTAATATGGGGTGGTTATGTTGTATTCAGTAGAGTGTAATTGTGTGGCGTGTAATTGTGTGGCGTGTAATTGTGTGGCGTGTAACTATGTGGTGTGTAATTATGTGGCACTGAGTGGTATTATTTGGAGTGTATGTTGCATTGAGTTCAGTGTAATTATGTAGCAAATAAAGATGTGTCACTGTGTGGTACTATGTTGAGTGTATTTGTGTTGCATTGAGTAGAGTGTCATTATGTTGCTTGTAATTATGTGGCACTGAGTGGTATTATGAGGAGTGTATGTTGTATTCAGTAGAGTAATTGTGTGGCGTGTAATTATGTTGCACTGAGTGATATTGTTTGGAGTGTATTTTGTATTGAGTGCAGTGCAATTATGCAGCATATAATTATGTGGCACTGAGTGGTATTTGGAGCGTATGTTGCATTGAGTGCAGTGGTATTATTTTGCATATAACTATGTGGGACTGAGTGGTATTTGGATTGTATGTTTCATTGAATGCAGTGTAATTATGTGGCGTGTAAATATGTGACACTGAGTTGTATTTGGAGTGTATGTTGCATTGAGTGCAGTGTAATTATAAAGCATATAATTATGTGGCACTGTGTGGTACTATGTTGAGTGTATTTGTGTTGCATTGAGTAGAGTGTAATTAAGTTGCTTGTAATTATGTGGCACTGAGTGGTATTATGAGGAGTGTATGTTGTATTCAGTAGAGTGTAATTGTGTGGCATGTAATTATGTGGCACTGAGTGGTAGTTGGAATGTATGTTGCATTGAGTGCAATGTAATTATGTGGCGTGTAATGCGGCACTATGTGGTATTTGGAGTGTATGTTGCACTGAGTGCAGTGTAATTATTTGGCGTGTAATTATGTGGCACTGATATTCGGAGTGTATGTTACATTGAGTGCAGGGTAATTATGTAGCGTGTAATTATGTGGCACTGAGTGGTAATTGGAATGTATGTTGCATTGAGTGCAGTGTAATTATGTGGCATGTAATTATGTTGCACTGAGTGGTATTTGGAGTGTATGTTACATTGAGTGCAATGTAATTATGTGGCGTGTAATGCGGCACTATGTGGTATTTGGAGTGTATGTTGCATTGAGTGCAGTGTAATTATGTGACGTGTAATTATGTGGCACTGATATTTGGAGTGTATGTTGCATTGAGTGCAGTGTAATTATGTGGCGTGTAATTATGTGGCACTGAGTGGTATTTGGAGTGTATGTTACATTGAGTGCAATGTAATTATGTGGCGTGGAATGTGGCACTATGTGGTATTTGGAGTGTATGTTGCATTGAGTGCAGTGTAATTATGTGGTGTGTAATTATGTGGCACTGATATTTGGAGTGTATGTTACATTGAGTGCAGGGTCATTTTTTAGCGTGTAATTATGTGGCACTGAGTGGTAATTAGAATGTATGTTGCATTGAATGCAGTGTAATTATGTGGCGTGCAATTATGTTCCACTGGGTGGTATTTGGAGTGTATGTTACATTGAGTGCAATGTAATTATGTGGCGTGTAATGCGGCACTATGTGGTATTCGGAGTGTATGTTGCATTGAGTGCAGTGTAATTATGTGACGTGTAATTATGTGGCACTGATATTTGGAGTGTATGTTGCATTGAGTGCAGTGTAATTATGTGGCGTGTAATTATGTGGCACTGAGTGGTATTTGGAGTGTATGTTTTGAGCGCAGTGTAAATATGTAGCATATAATTATGTGGCACTGAGTGGTATTGTGTGGAGTGTGTGTTGCATTCAGTAGAGTGTAATTATGTGGCGTGTAATTATGTAGCACTGAGTGGTATTTGGAGTGTATGTTGCATTGAGTGCAGTGTAATTAGGTGGTGTGTAATTATATGGCACTGAGTGGTATTTGGAGTGGTGTTGGAGGTGGTGGTTGTGGACGTGTTGGTGGTGGTGGGTGTGGTGTTGGTGGTGGACATGGTGGTGGTGGTGGACGTGGTGGACGCGGTTTTACTGGACGCGGTGGTGGTGGTGGACGTGGTGGTGGTGGACATGGTGCTGGTGGACGTGGTGGTGGCTGACGTGATGGTTGTGGTGGATGTGGTAGTGGATATGGTGGTGGACATGGTGGTGGAAGTGGTTGTTTTGGACGCGGTGGTGGTGGACGTGGTTGTTGTGGACGTGGTGGATGTGGTGGTGGACGTGGTGGTGGTGGACATGGTGGTGGACATGGTGGTGGTGGTGGACGTGGTGGTGGTGGACATGGTGGTGGACGTGGACGTGGTGGTGGTGGACATCCAAATGGATACAAATCGACTTCCATGATCCTGCTCCAAGGTTGTGATGCTGCAGTAGAAGGCCAACATGATGGGGTACAGATTGGGTTTGATTCATCAGAGGCTGGAATTGCAGGTTATTGAAAGGATACGCGTTCCTCATGCAGATGCCTTGTGAAATATTGTTAGCAGAATGGGTTCTAATATGGTTATGGATGAGGTATAGACAGAATGGCAATGAAGAGTTTGAACAGGATGGAGTATTTCACTTCACTGGTGCAAGGACATGAGATGAGAGAGAGACAGTATCCCTGCTCAAATGAACATATGTCATACTCCAGGCTTATGTATATTTTCACACTGCCAGTTGCCAGGCTTAGGCTTAAAGACAACCACATACATGCAACAGGAACAGTGCAGCATTCCACCCTTTATGCTACCTTGGAAGCTTACTACTTAGGAGTAGAAAAAGAGAAGTGGGTTTGGAAACTGCTGCCTAAGACCAACTGGTAATTTCAGGAAGACGTGGGCTCACTGGAATCCAGGGTAGTTCTCTGAGAAGCACATAAAACAGTGCTTTGGAGTCACATAGTATCCAGTGTCAGGAATAAGCGTAGAGAGCATTCAATCAGAATTGGAACCCTGGAGAAAGGGGTTTTTAATCTTTTGATTTCCATGGACCCCCAATGAATCGGTACTGGAAGCCAGGGACCTATTTAGTTTTATTTATAAATGACTTAGTAATATGCTACACTGGAGCATGATAATGCATTTGTGCTCCTAATGCATGCTTTTTTTTGTCTGCACATTCCAGTACTGCTTCAAGTGATGCCCCCAATCATCCATATTGGATTCCGTTTGCTGTACTTGCACTGCTCCCACAAATGAAGAGAAGGCACCAATCTACTTGCCTGCTCTTCCTCCCCAGGGCTTTAGACAACCTCACAGAGGTTGCCCTTGATCAGTGTGCCGCCTCCCTAATTTCTTTTCAGGGGTCCTCTTTTGTTCCCTAGACAGTGTGTTTGATTCTGCCCTGAAGTCTGATTTCAGTGAGTTCCACAGTCCAGGTCTCTGGACTCCCAGAGAGTGAGACCCATCTGTGTTGCATGTAAAGGCCTGTTGGGAGATGAGGTTCCTTGCTGATTGCAGGCCTCTGCTTCTGGGCACCAACCCTCCGTGGGTGGGTAGAAAACTTTTAATGTTCTGCGATGGCCCTCCACAGCACCGACCCGAGATCGTTTGTACTTAGTTAGCGCTGTGGTTACAGGGACCGTTCTTTCTCAGCGCCGGCTGCAGTGTAGGAGGAGGCACCACTGAAGCTTCTTCCAACTATGTACTTCTCTTTCTGTGAAAGTTGGAGCCAGGCCTACTGGAGGAGCACGCTGACAGGCCACCGCCTGCCCTGTAGAAGCCCACCTCTGCCGACTGCCTGTAATATGCCTTCTTGTCCTGTAGGAGGCCACATCTGCCTGTAACATGCACCCAGTAGGAGGTCGTCTCTGCCTGTAACATGCCTGTGCAACATGCACTTGCAATGCCTGGGAAATATTCCAATCATACATGAAATCTTGGCTCTGTATGAATACTGACATAGATTTGAGTGAACACAAAGATTCTATCCTTATGTTTTTTTGTTTTGTTTTTGTAATTACTTTATGTGCGCAAAGGTGGGTGCTGTTGCTCCGGGAGATGTCCAGGAGGAACACTATGTGTTTTTAAAATACCCCTCACACACTATGAGTCCCAATGTGTCATGCTTCATCATGGGGGTCTTTTTTTTGATAATCAACTTTATTGAGTATATAAAACAGCAAAAGAAATTCATTGGTTGCAGCTCTTGAATCAACATATACAGTGGATCTGAATCGATAAGACATATAGGCAGGGTCAGTCCATTCCAGTCCAGCCGCTCATCCTGCATTACAATAACAGCGGAATATAAAACATTCAATACATCCAGAATCATGGCAGAATCATGTTGAACCATTTCCCCCATATTTTGTGTAATAATTTTGAAGAGCCTCGGGCTTTGAACAGGGCCTCCTCCTGGGTGCCGCACCAATCAACCCTCCTCCTCCACCATTTCACAGTGGGTGCTGCGGTACGCGTCCAGTGCATCGCTATGTCTCTTTTGGCCACAGCCACCGCTGTCCCCAATAGGCGCTTGTCCATCCTGGAACCATCCAGGGCGTCAAAGACCCCCAACAGCATCTGCAGTGGATCATGGGAAACCTCCCATCCTAGGGCTTGTGTGAGTTCCAGCTCCACCCCCTTCCAGAACCTCACTACCACCGGGCAAAGACACACCATGTGGTGAAAATCAGCGGGGGTTGAGCCGCATTTCGGGCAGTCTGGGGAGGGTCGCAAGCAGGCACGGAAGAGTCGCTCTGGGGTGAGGTAAACCGCGTGTAGGAAGTACATCTGCACCAGGCGCAGCCTGGAGGACGTGGTCGGGGTTCTGGGCACCATAAGGGCATCTCTCCAACTGCCTCCTCCAGGGGGCCCACCCAGTCCTCCCATCGAGCGCGTAATTTATCTAAAGACGCGGGGCCATTATTCACTAGGGAGCGATGGATGCGGGACACTCCTCCCCTGCCCAGGTTCCCCATCATCACCTGAGCCTCCAGTGGGCTGAACTCTGGAAGGGAGACCGGCGAGGGGGAGATGTGTGTGAATGGCATGGCGCAGCTGCAGATATCGGAAGTGTTGGGCATGGGGAAGGGCATGGCGCTGCTGTAGGTCTGCAAAGGCACGGATATGGTCCCCCACCCAGACATCGCTGAGGACCGAGATGCCAATCAGATCCCAACGGCGGAATCCATTCAGGGACGAAACCTCTCAGAGCCAGGTACCGTTCCAAAGCGGTGTTTGGCGAGTGAGTTTACGGCTCCACCCCACGTGGCGCAGGGCGGCACGCCAGGCTAGGAGGACCGTTCTAGTGATTGGCGCTATAGTCTGTGGCACCGGGCTGCCGTATAGGAATGCTTGGATCTGTGGAAATTCCGTAGCCTCATGCTCTACATGGTATGCTGGGTCAGACCAGCCGCCCGCATATCAGTCGTGGATGACTATTAGTTTAGTGGCAAGGTAGTAGAGGTAGAGGTGGGTCACCCCTAAGCCCCCATCGAAGGGGGGGATGCGGCTGTGCGCCAGGGATATACGCGGGCGTCCGCCTCCCCAGAGGAATTGGGACAGGGTCCCATCAAGTTTGCGGAACCAAGTGCCGGATAGGGGGATGCAGATGTTTTGTAGAATGTAAAGGAAGTGGGAGAGGACCATCATTTTAAAAAGTGCGCTTCTCCCTAGGGGGTTGAGGGGAAGTGTTTGCCATTTTTTAAGATCAGCCTTCATCCGGACAACCAGGGGCGTGATATTCAACGCCCACTCGAGTTCCGGCAGGAGGACCACCCATATCCCAAGGTACTTAACCGAGTGGTGCCTGAGGGGAATAGCCGACTGCCGGTCATAGCACTCCCTGGAGGGATGCAGCGGGACCAATGTGGATTTGGCCGCATTGAGTCGGAGTCCAGAGACCCTTTTGAAGGCCGCGAGGATCTGCAAGCACCTGGGGCCCGAACTCGCTGGGTCCACCAGATATAGAAACACGTCATCAGCGTAGAGGGCTATTTTATCTACGTGGCTCTCATTCCAGGCCCGCCCCTGGACAAGGGGGTCCGCCGTATGACCGTTGCCAGGGGCTCCATTGCTAGCGCAAACAGGAGTGGTGAGAGGGGGCATCCCTGGCACGTACCTCTACAGATCGGAAAGGCCTCGTAGAGCTCCCCATTGACAAGCACCCGGGCCCTAGGGTTGGCATAGAGGACCCTGATGAGGCGGCAAAACAAAGGGCCAAAGCCCATCGCCTCCAGCACGTCCTGCAAGTAGTCCCAGTTCACCGTGTCAAAGGCCTTCTCGAAATCGAGGAAGATAAGGGCCAGGTACGGGGACAGGCGGGCACAGTGGGCCAGGGCCAGGTGGAGGCGACTGATGCAATGACGGGTGCCCCTCGCCGGCATGAACCCGCACTGGTAGGGATGGACCAGATCTTGCAGGAGAGGCTTGAGCCTCTGGGCCAGTATCGTGGCAAAGAGCTTGAACCCAGTGTTGATAAGCGAGATTGGGCTATAGTCCGCACAGCTCATGGAGGGTGGCTGAGTCTTAGGGATGACCACTATTATAGCCAGGTCCGACTCAGGTGGGAAAGAGCATGTCTCCGCCACATGCTGGAAGAGAACCAATAGTCGGGGAGCCAGAATATTCCGGAAGGCAGCGTACTACTCCTGTGGATACCCGTCAGGGCCAGGCGTCTTGCCAGGGTGTAGGAGGGGAATGGCCTCCAGGACTTCGTCCAAGGTAAAGGGGCGATCCAGGGCTTCCGCGGAGTCACGCGTGAGAGAGGGGAGCCGGGCACTAGCCCCGTCTAACAGGGTGGTCAGGGGCGCATCTGCTGGTCGCGCCGCATAGAGGCGCGTATAGGGATTGGTGTCAGTACAACGCAATGTTTTACAACGCGTTCCGTTACAACGCGATTTTTACATCGCAAATACCATTACAATGCATGCCATTACAACGCATGGCATTACATAGCAGATGGTATTACAACGCATACCATTACATCGTAAGTATTGGTAAGTAGATCTTTTTTTTTAAAAATGTAATAAAGTTAATTAAATTAATTTAAAATAATAAAAATAATATAACATTTTTAAAACAGTAATTAATTTAATTATAGTAATTTAAAATAATATAATTAATGATATTTAAAAAATTTATAAATAGAAAATAAAATAATGTAATTAATTACAATAAATATAATTAAAATTTAATTAAGTTATAAATAATACATAATATAATTATAATTAATAAAATTAAAAGAATTTAATTAATTAAACATTTTAAAATAATATAATTTAATTATAATCGTTTATTAATACAATTAAATTAATAATATATTAATTTAATAAATTTAAAATAATATAATTAATGATATATAAAAAATTTATAAATAGAAAATAATATAATGAAATTAATTACAATAAATATAATTATAATTTAATTAAGTTATAAATAATACATAATATAATTATATTTAATAAAATTAAAAGAATTTAATTAATTAAACATTTTTAAATAATATAATTTAATTGTAATCGTTTATTAATACAATTAAATTAATAATTGTAAATATTGTTATTAATTTAATTAAATTAAATAAAATTAATTTAATTAATTTAATTTATATAAAGTCGTAATACCCCTGTACCCCAAAACCCAAACACTGCCCTAAAACCTAAAAACACCCCTGTACCCCAAAACCCAAACACTACCCTAAAACCTAAAAACACCCCTGTACCCCAAAACCCAAACCCTGCCCTAAAACCTAAAAACACCCCTGTACCCCAAAACCCAAACCCTGCCCTAAAACCTAAAAACACCCCTGTACCCCAAAACCCAAACACTACCCTAAAACCTAAAAACACCCCTGTACCCCAAAACCCAAACCCTGCCCTAAAACCTAAAAACACCCCTGTACCCCAAAACCCAAACCCTGCCCTAAAACCTAAAAACACCCCTGTACCCCAAAACCCAAACCCTGCCCTAAAACCTAAAAACACCCCTGTACCCCAAAACCCAAACCCTGTCCTAAAACCTAAAAACACCCCTGTACCCCAAAACCCAAACCCTACCCTAAAACCTAAAAACACCCCTGTACCCCAAAACCCAAACCCTACCCTAAAACCTAAAAACACCCCTGTACCCCAAAACCCAAACCCTGCCCTAAAACCTAAAAACACCCCTGTACCCCAAAACCCAAACACTGCCCTAAAACCTAAAAATACCCAAACACCCCAAAACATATACATCAGTACCCCAAAACATATACTCCTATACTCATACTTATTTTAAAAAATACTTAAATTAATATATTTAATTTATAATATTTAAAAACGAAATAAATATTTTTTTATAATTAATAATAATTAAATCAATAATAACATATTAAATAAAAAAAAAAAAAATTTAATACTTACCAATACTTACGATGTAATGGTATGCGTTGTAATACCATCTGCTATGTAATGCCATGCGTTGTAATGGCATGCATTGTAATGGTATTTGCGATGTAATAGCTGCGTTGTAACAGCATTACGTTGTAAAAGATGCGTTGTAGCGGTAACACACCGCGTATAGAAGTGTGCAAAGGTTCCGGCTATGGCCACGGAGGTCACCTGGAGGGTACCGTCTTGTGCACGGACCTCTGGAATAATGTGATGAACTTTGGGCTAAGAGACCAAGTTATGGAGGAGTTTGCTGTTTTTGTCCCCCCAGCCGTACACCCGCGCCACCGACAATCGCCACAGCATTTGGGCCGAGTCCAATGAGATCTGGCGGATTTCCTCTCGAACCAGCTCCAACTGCCGGGTGGGGTCCGCGCGCCCAGCAAGAGACTGCTCTGCCTCCAACCGCGCAGCCTGGGACTCCAGCTCTGCAAGCCAAGCCATTTGGTCCGCACATTTGGCATGTAAAAGCCCCCTTGCCACCACGCGAATCACGGTTTTGCCAGCTTCCCATAGGGTCCCCGGCGAGGGAACTGAACCCTCGTTGGTGGAGAAATAATGGCCTAGCTCCTGTCCCAGCGAATCCACCAGTGTGGGGTCCTGTTGGAACCAAGCGTTGAGACACCAGACCGCCCGCGGCCCATCGGGAAGAGCAAAGTCGGAGGGAGACCGGGGAATGGTCAGACAGTCCCCGGGGCAGAATAGCAGCTCCAGAGACCAGGTGGCAGTCAGTGGCCGGAAGCAGGAGAAGGTCAATATGGGAATGGGTGTGGTGGGAGGCCGATGTGTGTGTATATTGCGCCTTGCGGGGATTCCAGACCCGCCACACGTCGCAGAACCCCAGAGCTGAGGCCCAGCCCGATAGAGCAGCAGCAGAGGAAATCCGGACCGTGGACGGAGTCCCGGTCGTGTCGTGTTCAGCCTGCATGATGGTGTTAAAGTTACCCCCAACCACTGTGAGGCCCTGTGAAAGGGAGGAGAGAACCCGTGTAAGGCATCGAAGTGTCCGGGGCTGGAGGGCGGGCGGGATGTAGAGATTCAGGAAATTTAGAGGGCAACCCTCCACCATGCCTGATATCGCCACATAACGCCCCTGTGGGTCAGTGTCGGCCCTGGTCAGGGTAAAGGGAAGGCCTCTTCTGAGCAGGATTGCCACCCCTCGGGACCCGCATGTAAACACAGAGTGTATGTTGCATTGAGTGCAGTGTAATTATGTGGTGTGTAATTATGTGGCACTGAGTGGTATTTGGAGTGTATGTTGCATTGAGTGCAGTGTAATTATGTGGCTTGTAAATATGTGGCACTGAGTGGTATTTGGAGTGTATGTTGCATTGAGTGCAGTGTAAATATGTGGCACTGAGTGGTATTTGGAGTGTATGTTGCGTTGAGCACAGTGATATTATGTAGCATATAATTATGTGGCCCGAGTAGTATTCTGGGAGTGCATGTTGTATTCAGTAGAGTGTAATTGTGTGGCATGTAATATTGTGGCACTGCGTGGTATTGTTTGGAGTGTATGTTGCATTGCGTGCAGTGTAATTATGTAGCATATAATTATGTGGCATTGTGTGGTGTTGTGTGAAGTGAGTGATGCATTCATTAGAGTGTAATTATGTGGTGTGTAATTATTTGGCACTGAGTGTTATTTGGAGTGTATGTTACATTAAGTGCAGTGTAATTATGTTGCATATAACTATGTGGCTCTGTGTGGTACTATGTTGAGTGTATTTGTGTTGCATTGAGTAGAGTGTAATTATGTTGCTTGTAAATATGTGGCACTGAGTGGTATTATGGGGTGGTTATGTTGTATTCAGTAGAGTATAATTGTGTGGCGTGTAATGTGGCACTGAGTGGTATTTTTGGAGTGTATGTTGCATTGAGTTCAGTGTATTTATGTAGCATATAATTATGTGGCTCTGTGTGGTACTATGTTGAGTGTATTTGTGTTGCATTGAGTAGAGTGTAATTATGTTGCTTGTAAATGTGTGGCACTGAGTGGTATTATGAGGAGTGTATTTTGTATTCAGTAGAGTGTAATTGTGTGGCATGTATTTATGTGGCACTGAGTGGTATTGTTTTGAGTGTATGTTGTATTGAGTGCAGTGTAATTATATAGCATATAATTATGTGGCACTATGTGGTATTGTGTGGAGTGTGTGTTGCATTCAGTATAGTAATTATGTGGTGTATAATTATGTGGCACTGAGTGTTATTTTGGGTGTATGTTGCAATGAGTGCAGTGTAATTATGTGGCGTGTAATTATGTGGCACTGAGTGGCATTTGGAGTGTATGTTGCATTGAGTACAGTGTAATTATGTGGCGTGTAATTATGTGGCACTGAGTGGCATTTGGAGTGTATGTTTCATTGCGTGAAGTGTAATTATGTTGCATATAATTATGAGGCACTGAGTGGTATTATGGGGACGTAATGTTGTATTCAGTAGAGTGTAATTGTGTGGTGTGTAATTATGTGGCACTGAGTGGTATTTGGAGTGTATGTTGCATTGAGTGAAGTGGAATTATTTGGCATGTAAATATGTGACACTGAGTGGTATTTGGAGTGTATGTTGCATTGAGTGCAGTGTAATTATGTGGTGTGTAATTATGTGGCACTGAGTGGCATTTGGAGTGTGTGTTACATTGAGTGCAGTGTAATTATGTTGCATATAATTATGAGGCACTGAGTGGTATTATGGGGACGTAATGTTGTATTCAGTAGAGTGTAATTGTGTGGCATGTAATTATGTGGCACTGCGTGGTATTATCTGGAGTGTACGTTGCATTGAGTTCAGTGTAATTATGTAGCATATAATTATGTGGCACTGTGTGGTACTAGGTGGAGTGTATTTATGTTGCATTGAGTAGAGTATAATAATGCTGCGTGTAATTATGTGGCACTGAGTGGTATTATGAGGAATGTATGTTGCATTGAGTGCAGTGTAATTATGTTGCATATAACTATGTGGCACTGAGTGGTATTTCGAGTGTATGATGCATTGAGTGCAATGTAATTATGTGGCATGTGATTATGTGGCACTGAGTGGTATTTGGAGTGCATGGTGCAGTGTAATTATGTGGCACTGAGAGGTATTTGGAATGTATGTTGCATTGAGTGCAGTGTAATTATGTGGTGTGTAATTATGTGGCACTGAGTGGTATTTGGAGTATATGTTACATTGAGTGCAGTGTAATTATGTGGCTTGTAATTATGTGGCACTGAGTAGTATTTGGAGTGTATGTTTCATTGCGTGAAGTGTAATTATGTTGCATATAATTATGAGGCACTGAGTGGTATTATGGGGACGTAATGTTGTATTCAGTAGAGTGTAATTGTGTGGTGTGTAATTATGTGGCACTGAGTGGTATTTGGAGTGTATGTTGCATTGAGTGAAGTGGAATTATTTGGCATGTAAATATGTGACACTGAGTGGTATTTGGAGTGTATGTTGCATTGAGTGCAGTGTAATTATGTGGTGTGTAATTATGTGGCACTGAGTGGCATTTGGAGTGTGTGTTACATTGAGTGCAGTGTAATTATGTTGCATATAATTATGAGGCACTGAGTGGTATTATGGGGACGTAATGTTGTATTCAGTAGAGTGTAATTGTGTGGCATGTAATTATGTGGCACTGCGTGGTATTATCTGGAGTGTACGTTGCATTGAGTTCAGTGTAATTATGTAGCATATAATTATGTGGCACTGTGTGGTACTAGGTGGAGTGTATTTATGTTGCATTGAGTAGAGTATAATAATGCTGCGTGTAATTATGTGGCACTGAGTGGTATTATGAGGAATGTATGTTGCATTGAGTGCAGTGTAATTATGTTGCATATAACTATGTGGCACTGAGTGGTATTTCGAGTGTATGATGCATTGAGTGCAATGTAATTATGTGGCATGTGATTATGTGGCACTGAGTGGTATTTGGAGTGCATGGTGCAGTGTAATTATGTGGCACTGAGAGGTATTTGGAATGTATGTTGCATTGAGTGCAGTGTAATTATGTGGTGTGTAATTATGTGGCACTGAGTGGTATTTGGAGTATATGTTACATTGAGTGCAGTGTAATTATGTGGCTTGTAATTATGTGGCACTGAGTAGTATTTGGAGTGTATGCTGCATTGAGTGCAGTGTAATTATGTGGCATATAACTATGTGGCACTGAGCGGTATTTGGAGTGTATGTTGCATTGAGTGCAGTGTAATTATGTGACGTATAATTATGTGGCACTGAGTGGTATTTGGAGTGTATGTTGCATTGAGTGCAGTGTAATTATTTGGCATGTAATTATGTGGCACTGCGTGGTATTGTTTGGAGTGTATGTTGCATTGCATGCAGTGTAAATATGTAGCATATAATTATGTGGCATTGAGTGGTGTTGTGTGAAGTGATTGTTGTATTCATTAGAGTGTAATTATGTGGTTTGTAATTATTTGGCACTGAGTGGTATTTGGAGTGTATGTTACATTAAGTGCAGTGTAATTATGTTGCATATAAATATGTGGCACTGAGTGGTATTATGGGGTGGTTATGTTGTATTCAGTAGAGTGTAATTGTGTGGTGTGTAATTATGTGGCACTCGGTGGTATTTTTGGAGTGTATGTTGCATTGAGTTCAGTGTATTTATGTAGCATATAATTATGTGGCTCTGTGTGGTACTATGTTGAGTGTATTTGTGTTGCATTGAGTAGAGTGTAATTATGTTGCTTGTAATTATGTGGCACTGAGTGGTATTATGAGGAGTGTATGTTGTATTCAGTAGAGTGTAATTGTGTGACATGTAATTATGTGGCACTGAGTGGTATTTAGGGTGTATGTTGCATTGAGTGCAGTGTCATTATATTGCATATAACTATGTGGCACTGAGTGGTATTTGGATTCTATGTTGCATTGAGTGCAGTGTAATTATGTTGCGTGTAATTTTGTGGCGCTTAGTGGTATTTGGAGTGTATGTTGCATTGAGTACAGTGTATTTATCTGGCATGTAATTATGTGGCACTGAGTGGTATTTGGAGTGTATGTTACATTGAGTGCAGTGTAATTATGTGGCATGTAATTATGTGGCACTGAGTGGTATTTGGAGTGTATGTTACATTGAGTGCAGTGTAATTAAGTAGCGGGTAATTATGTGGCACTGAGTGGTATTCGGAATGTATGTTGCATTGAGTGCAGTGTAATTATGTGGCATATAACTATGTGGCACTGAGTGGTATTGGAGTGTATGTTCCATTGAGTGCAGTGTAATTATGTTGCATATAACTATTTGGCACTGAGTGGTATTATGGGGTGGTTATGTTGTATCAAGTAGAGTGTAATTGTGTGGCGTGTGATTGTGTGGCATGTAATTATGTGGCGTGTAATTATGCGGCACTGAGTGGTAATATTTGGAGTGTATGTTGCATTGAGTTCAGTGTAATTATGTAGCATATATTTATGTGGCACTGTGTGGTACTATGTTGAGTGTATTTGTGTTGCATTGAGTAGAGTGTCATGTTGCTTGTAATTATGTGGCACTGAGTGGTAGTATGAGGAGTGTATGTTGTATTCAGTAGAGTGTAATTGTGTGGCGTGTAATTATGTGGCACTGAGTGCTATTGTTTACAGTGTATATTGTATTGAGTGCAGTGTAATTATGCAGCATATAATTATGTGGCACTGAGTGGTATTGTGTGGAGTTTGTGTTGCATTCAGCAGAGTGTAATTGTGTGGTGTGTAATTATGTGGCACTGAGTGTTATTTGGAGTGTATGTTGCATTGAGTGCAGTGTAAATATTTGGCATGTAATTATGTGACACTGAGTGGTATTTGGAGTGTATGTTGCATTGAGTGCAGTGTAATTATGTGCCGTGTAATTATGTGGCACTGAGTGGTATTTGGAGTGTATGTTACATTGAGTGCAGGGTAATTATGTAGCGTGTAATTATGTGGCACTGAGTGGTATTTGGAATGTATGTTGCATTGAGTGCAGTGTAATTATGTGGCATGTAATTATGTGGCACTGAGTGGTATTGTGTGGAGTGTGTGTTGCATTCAGTAGAGTGTAATTATGTGGCACTGAGTGGTATTTGGAGTGTATGTTGCATTGAGTGCAGTGTAGTTATGTGGTGTGTTATTCTGTGGCACTGAGTGGTATTTGTAGTGTATGTTACATTGAGTCTAGTGTAATTATGTGGCATGTAATTCTGTGGCACTGAGTGGATTTTGGAGTGTATGTTACATTGAGTGCCGTGTAATTATGTGGCGTATAATGTGGCATTATGTGGTATTTGGAGTGTAGGTTCATTGAGGGCAGTGTAATTATGTTGCATATAACTATGTGGCACTGAGTGGTATTATGAGGAGGTTATGTTGTATTCAGTAGAGTGTAATTGTGTGGCATGTATTTATGTGGCACTGAGTGGTATTGTTTTGAGTGTATGTTGTATTGAGTGCAGTGTAATTATATAGCATATAATTATGTGGCACTATGTGGTATTGTGTGGAGTGTGTGTTGCATTCAGTAGAGTAATTATGTGGTGTATAATTATGTGGCACTGAGTGTTATTTTGGGTGTATGTTGCATTGAGTGCAGTGTAATTATGTGGCGTGTAATTATGTGGCACTGAGTGGCATTTGGAGTGTATGTTTCATTGAGTGAAGTGTAATTATGTTGCATATAATTATGAGGCACTGAGTGGTATTATGGGGACGTAATGTTGTATTCAGTAGAGTGTAATTGTGTGGTGTGTAATTATGTGGCACAGAGTGGTATTTGGAGTGTATGTTGCATTGAGTGAAGTGGAATTATTTGGCATGTAAATATGTGACACTGAGTGGTATTTGGAGTGTATGTTGCATTGAGTGCAGTGTAATTATGTGGTGTGTAATTATGTGGCACTGAGTGGCATTTGGAGTGTGTGTTACATTGAGTGCAGTGTAATTATGTTGCATATAATTATGAGGCACTGAGTGGTATTATGGGGACGTAATGTTGTATTCAGTAGAGTGTAATTGTGTGGCATGTAATTATGTGGCACTGCGTGGTATTATCTGGAGTGTACGTTGCATTGAGTTCAGTGTAATTATGTAGCATATAATTATGTGGCACTGTGTGGTACTAGGTGGAGTGTATTTATGTTGCATTGAGTAGAGTATAATAATGCTGCGTGTAATTATGTGGCACTGAGTGGTATTATGAGGAATGTATGTTGCATTGAGTGCAGTGTAATTATGTTGCATATAACTATGTGGCACTGAGTGGTATTTCGAGTGTATGATGCATTGAGTGCAATGTAATTATGTGGCATGTGATTATGTGGCACTGAGTGGTATTTGGAGTGCATGGTGCAGTGTAATTATGTGGCACTGAGAGGTATTTGGAATGTATGTTGCATTGAGTGCAGTGTAATTATGTGGTGTGTAATTATGTGGCACTGAGTGGTATTTGGAGTATATGTTACATTGAGTGCAGTGTAATTATGTGGCTTGTAATTATGTGGCACTGAGTAGTATTTGGAGTGTATGCTGCATTGAGTGCAGTGTAATTATGTGGCATATAACTATGTGGCACTGAGCGGTATTTGGAGTGTATGTTGCATTGAGTGCAGTGTAATTATGTGACGTATAATTATGTGGCACTGAGTGGTATTTGGAGTGTATGTTGCATTGAGTGCAGTGTAATTATTTGGCATGTAATTATGTGGCACTGCGTGGTATTGTTTGGAGTGTATGTTGCATTGCATGCAGTGTAAATATGTAGCATATAATTATGTGGCATTGAGTGGTGTTGTGTGAAGTGATTGTTGTATTCATTAGAGTGTAATTATGTGGTTTGTAATTATTTGGCACTGAGTGGTATTTGGAGTGTATGTTACATTAAGTGCAGTGTAATTATGTTGCATATAAATATGTGGCACTGAGTGGTATTATGGGGTGGTTATGTTGTATTCAGTAGAGTGTAATTGTGTGGTGTGTAATTATGTGGCACTCAGTGGTATTTTTGGAGTGTATGTTGCATTGAGTTCAGTGTATTTATGTAGCATATAATTATGTGGCTCTGTGTGGTACTATGTTGAGTGTATTTGTGTTGCATTGAGTAGAGATTAATTATGTTGCTTGTAATTATGTGGCACTGAGTGGTATTATGAGGAGTGTATGTTGTATTCAGTAGAGTGTAATTGTGTGGCATGTAATTATGTGGCACTGAGTGGTATTTAGGGTGTATGTTGCATTGAGTACAGTGTATTTATCTGGCATGTAATTATGTGGCACTGAGTGGTATTTGGAGTGTATGTTACATTGAGTGCAGTGTAATTATGTGGCATGTAATTATGTGGCACTGAGTGGTATTTGGAGTGTATGTTACATTGAGTGCAGTGTAATTAAGTAGCGGGTAATTATGTGGCACTGAGTGGTATTCGGAATGTATGTTGCATTGAGTGCAGTGTAATTATGTGGCATATAACTATGTGGCACTGAGTGGTATTGGAGTGTATGTTCCATTGAGTGCAGTGTAATTATGTTGCATATAACTATTTGGCACTGAGTGGTATTATGGGGTGGTTATGTTGTATCAAGTAGAGTGTAATTATGTGGCGTGTAATTATGCGGCACTGAGTGGTAATATTTGTAGTGTATGTTGCATTGAGTTCAGTGTAATTATGTAGCATATATTTATGTGGCACTGTGTGGTACTATGTTGAGTGTATTTGTGTTGCATTGAGTAGAGTGTCATGTTGCTTGTAATTATGTGGCACTGAGTGGTAGTAGGAGGAGTGTATGTTGTATTCAGTAGAGTGTAATTGTGTGGCGTGTAATTATGTGGCACTGAGTGCTATTGTTTACAGTGTATATTGTATTGAGTGCAGTGTAATTATGCAGCATATAATTATGTGGCACTGAGTGGTATTGTGTGGAGTTTGTGTTGCATTCAGCAGAGTGTAATTGTGTGGTGTGTAATTATGTGGCACTGAGTGGTATTTGGAGCGTATGTTGCATTGAGTGCAGTGTAATTATTTTGCATATAACTATGTGTTACTGAGTGGTATTTGGATTGTATGTTGCATTGAGTGCAGTGTAATTATGTGGCATGCAATTATGTGGCACTGAGTGGTATTTGGAGTGTATGTTGCATTGAGTGCAGTGTAATTATGTGGCGTGTAATTATGTGGCACTGAGTGGTATTTGGAGTGTATGTTGCATTGAGTGCAGTGTAAATATTTGGCATGTAATTATGTGTCACTGAGTGGTATTTGGAGTGTATGTTGCATTGAGTGCAGTGTAATTATGTGCCGTGTAATTATGTGGCACTGAGTGGTATTTGGAGTGTATGTTACATTGAGTGCAGGGTAATTATGTAGCGTGTAATTATGTGGCACTGAGTGGTATTTGGAATGTATGTTGCATTGAGTGCTGTGTAATTATGTGGCATGTAATTATGTGGCACTGAGTGGTATTGTGTGGAGTGTGTGTTGCATTCAGTAGAGTGTAATTATGTGGCAATGAGTGGTATTTGGAGTGTATGTTGCATTGAGTGCAGTGTAGTTATGTGGTGTGTTATTCTGTGGCACTGAGTGGTATTTGTAGTGTATGTTACATTGAGTCTAGTGTAATTATGTGGCATGTAATTATGTGGCACTGAGTGGATTTTGGAGTGTATGTTACATTGAGTGCCGTGTAATTATGTGGCATATAATGTGGCACTATGTGGTATTTGGAGTGTAGGTTTCATTGAGGGCAGTGTAATTATGTTGCATATAACTATGTGGCACTGAGTGGTATTATGAGGAGGTTATGTTGTATTCAATAGAGTGTAATTATGTGGCACTGAGTGGTATTATTTGGAGTGTATGTTGTATTGTGTGCAGTGTAATTATGTGACGTATAATTAGGAGGCACTGAGTGGTATTTGGAGTGGATGTTGCATTGTTTGCAGTGTAATTATGTGGCGTGTAATTATGTGGCACTGAGTGGTATTTGGAGTGCATGTTGCATTGAGTGCAGTGTAATTATGTGGCGTATAATCATGTGGCACTTAGTGGTATTTGGAGTGCATGTTGCATTGAGTGCAGTGTAATTATGTGGCGTGTAATAATGTGACACTGAGTGTTATTTGTAGTGTATGTTGCATTGAGTCTAGTGTAATTATGTGGCCTTTAATTATGTGGCACTGAATGGCATTTGGAGTGTATGTTACATTGAGTGCAGTGTAATTATGTGGCGTGTAATGTGGCACTATGTGGTATTTGGAGTGTATCTTGCATTGAGTGCAGTGTAATTATGTAGCGTGTAATTATGTGGCACTTAGTGGTACTATGGGGAGGTTATGTTGTATTCAATAGAGTGTAAATGTGTGCCATGTAATTATGTGGCGTGTAATTATGTGGCACTGAGTGGTTTTATTTGGAATGTATGTTGCATTGAGTTCAGTGTAATTATGTACCATATAATTATGTGGCACTGTGAGGTACTATGTTGAGTGTATTTATGTTGCATTGAGTACAGTGTAATTTTGTTGCGTGTAATTATGTGGCACTGAGTGGTATTTGGCATGTATGTTGCATTGAGTGCAGTGTAAATATGTGGAATGTAATTATGTGGTACTGAGTGGTATTTGGAGTGTATGTTACATTGAGTGCAGTGTAATTATGTAGCGTGTAATTATGTGGCACTGAGTGGTGTTCAGAATGTATGTTGCATTGAGCGCAGTGTAAATATGTGGAATGTAATTATGTGGTACTGAGTGGTATTTGGAGTGTATGTTGCATTGAGTGCAGTGTAATTATTTGGCATGTAATTATGTGACACTGAGTTGTATTTGGAGTGTATGTTGCATTGAGTGCAGTGTAATTATGTGGCATGTAATTTTGTGGCACTGAGTGGTATTTGGAGTGTATGTTACATTGAGTGCTGTGTAATTATGTAGCGTGTAATTATGTGGCACTGAGTGGTATTTGGAATGTATGTTGCATTGAGTGCAGTGTAATTATGTGGCATATAACAATGTGTCACTGAGTGGTATTGGAGTGTATGTTGCATTGAGTGCAGTGTAATTATGTTGCATATAACTTTGTGGCACTGAGTGGTAATATGGGGTGGTTATGTTGTATTCAGTAGAGTGTAATTGTGTGGCGTGTAATTGTGTGGCGTGTAATTGTGTGGCGTGTAATTATGTGGTGTGCAATTATGTGGCACTGAGTGGTATTATTTGGAGTGTATGTTGCATTGAGTTCAGTGTAATTATGTAGCAAATAAAGATGTGGCACTGTGTGGTACTATGTTGAGTGTATTTGTGTTGCATTGAGTAGAGTGTCATTATGTTGCTTGTAATTATGTGGCACTGAGTGGTATTATGAGGAGTGTATGTTGTATTCAGTCGAGTAATTGTGTGGCGTATAATTATGTGGCACTGAGTGGTATTGTGTGGAGTTTGTGTTGCATTCAGCAGAGTGTAATTATGTGGTGTGTAATTATGTGGGACTGAGTGGTATTTGGATTGTATGTTGCATTGAGTGCAGTGTAATGTGGCACTGATTGGTATTTGGAGTGTATGTTTCATTGAATGCAGTGTAATTATGTGGCGTGTAAATATGTGACACTGAGTTGTATTTGGAGTGTATGTTGCATTGAGTGCAGTGTAATTATGTAGCATATAATTATGTGGCACTGTGTGGTACTATGTTGAGTGTATTTGTGTTGCATTGAGTAGAGTGTAATTAAGTTGCTTGTAATTATGTGGCACTGAGTGGTATTATGAGGAGTGTATGTTGTATTCAGTAGAGTGTAATTGTGTGGCATGTAATTATGTGGCACTGAGTGGTAGTTGGAATGTATGTTGCATTGAGTGCAGTGTAATGATGTGGCGTGTAATTATGTTGCACTGAGTGGTATTTGGAGTGTATGTTACATTGAGTGCAATGTAATTATGTGGCGTGTAATGCGGCACTATGTGGTATTTGGAGTGTATGTTGCACTGAGTGCAGTGTAATTATGTGGCGTGTAATTATGTGGCACTGATATTTGGAGTGTATGTTACATTGAGTGCAGGGTAATTATGTAGCGTGTAATTATGTGGCACTGAGTGGTAATTGGAATGTATGTTGCATTGAGTGCAGTGTAATTATGTGGCGTGTAATTATGTTGCACTGAGTGATATTTGGAGTGTATGTTACATTGAGTGCAATGTAATTATGTGGCGTGTAATGCGGCACTATGTGGTATTTGGAGTGTATGTTGCATTGAGTGCAGTGCAATTATGTGACGTGTAATTATGTGGCACTGATATTTGGAGTGTATGTTGCATTGAGTGCAGTGTAATTATGTGGCGTGTAATTATGTGGCACTGAGTGGAATTTGGAGTGTATGTTACATTGAGTGCAATGTAATTATGTGGCGTGGAATGCGGCACTATGTGGTATTTGTAGTGTATGTTGCATTGAGTGCAGTGTAATTATGTGGTGTGTAATTATGTGGCACTGATATTTGGAGTGTATGTTGCATTGAGTGCAAGGTAATTATGTAGCGTGTAATTATGTGGCACTGAGTGGTAATTGGAATGTATGTTGCATTGAATGCAGTGTAATTATGTGGCGTGTAATTATGTTGCACTGAGTGGTATTTGGAGTGTATGTTACATCGAGTGCAATGTAATTATGTGGCGTGCAATGCGGCACTATGTGGTATTTGGAGTGTATGTTGCATTGAGTGCAGTGTAATTATGTGACGTGTAATTATGTGGCACTGATATTTGGAGTGTATGTTGCATTGAGTGCAGTGTAATTATGTGGCGTGTAATTATGTGGCACTGAGTGGTATTTGGAGTGTATGTTGCGTTGAGCGCAGTGTAAATATGTAGCATATAATTATGTGGCACTGAGTGGTATTGTGTGGAGTGTATGTTGCATTGAGTGAGTGTAATTATGTATCATTTAATTATGTGGCACTCAGTGGTATTGTGATGAGTGTGTGTTGCATTCAGTAGAGTGTAATTATGTGGCGTGTAATTATGTGGCACTGAGTGGTATTTGGAGTGTATGTTGCATTGAGTGCAGTGTCATTAGGTGGTGTGTAATTATATGGCACTGAGTGGTATTTGGAGTGGTGTTGGAGGTGGTGGTTGTGGACGTGTTGGTGGGTGTGGTGGTGGATATGGTGGTGTTGGTGGTGGACATGGTGGTGGTGGACGTGGTGGTGGTGGACGTGATGGTTGTGGTGGATGTGGTGGTGGATATGGTGGTGGACATGGTGATGGATGTGGTTGTTTTGGACGCGGTGGTGGTGGACGTGGTTTTTGTGGACGTGGTGGATGTGGTGGTGGACGTGGTGGTGGTGGACGTGAAGGTGGACATGGTGGTCGTGGTGGACGTGGTGGTGGTGGATGTGGTGGTGGTGGACATGGTGGTGGACGTGGTGGTGGACGTGGTGGTGGTCGTGGACGTGGTGGTGGTGGACATCCAAATGGATACAAATCGACTTCCATGATCCTGCTCCAAGGTTGTGATGCTGCAGTAGAAGGCCAACATGATGGGGTACAGATTGGGTTTGATTCATCAGAGGCTGGAATTGCAGGTTATTGAAAGGATACGCGTTCCTCATGCAGATGCCTTGTGGAATATTGTTAGCAGAATGGGTTCTAATATGGTTATGGATGAGGTATAGACAGAATGGCAATGAAGAGTTTGAACAGGATGGAGTATCTCACTTCACTGGTGCAAGGACATGAGATGAGAGAGAGACAGTATCCCTGCTCAAATGAACATATGTCATACTCCAGGCTTATGTATATTTTCACACTGCCAGTTGCCAGGCTTAGGCTTAAAGACAACCACATACATGCAACAGGAACAGTGCAGCATTCCACCCTTTATGCTACCTTGGAAGCTTACTACTTAGGAGTAGAAAAAGAGAAGTTGGTGTGGAAACTGCTGCCTAAGACCAACTGGTAATTTCAGGAAGACGTGGGCTCACTGGAATCCAGGGTAGTTCTCTGAGAAGCACATAAAACAGTGCTTTGGAGTCACATAGTATCCAGTGTCAGGAATAAGCGTAGAGAGCATTCAATCAGAATTGGAACCCTGGAGAAAGGGGTTTTTAATCTTTTGATTTCCATGGACCCCCAATGAATCAGTACTGGAAGCCATGGACCTATTTAGTTTTATTTATAAATGACTAAGTAATATGCTACACTGGAGCATGATAATGCATTTGTGCTCCTAATGCATGCTTTTTTTTGTCTGCACATTCCAGTACTGCTTCAAGTGATGCCCCCAATCGTCCCTATTGAATTCCGTTTGCTGTACTTGCACTGCTCCCACAAATGAAGAGAAGGCACCAATGTACTTGCCTGCTCTTCCTCCCCAGGGCTTTAGACAACCTCACAGAGGTTGCCCTTGATCAGTGTGCCGCCTCCCTAATTTCTTTTCAGGGGTCCTCTTTTGTTCCCTAGACAGTGTGTTTGATTCTGCCCTGAAGTCTGGTTTCAGTGAGTTCCACAGTCCAGGTCTCTGGACTCCCAGAGAGTGAGACCCATCTGTGTTGCATGTAAAGGCCTGTTGGGAGATGAGGTTCCTTGCTGATTGCAGGCCTCTGCTTCTGGGCACCAACCCTCCGTGGGTGGGTAGAAAACTTTTAATGTTCTGCGATGGCCCTCCACAGCACAGACCCGAGATCGTTTGTACTTAGTTAGCGCTGTGGTTACAGGGACCGTTCTTTCTCAGCGCCGGCTGCAGTGTAGGAGGAGGCACCACTGAAGCCTCTTCCAACAATGTACTTCTCTTTCTGTGAAAGTTGGAGCCAGGCCTACTGGAGGAGCACGCTGACAGGCCACCGCCTGCCCTGTAGGAGCCCACCTCTGCCGACTGCCTGTAATATGCCTTCTTGTCCTGTAGGAGGCCACATCTGCCTGTAACATGCACCCAGTAGGAGGTCGCCTCTGCCTGTAACATGCCTGTGCAACATGCACTTGCAATGCCTGGGAAATATTCCAATCATACATGAAATCTTGGCTCTGTATGAATACTGACATAGATTTGAGTGAACACAAAGATTCAATCCTTATGTTTTTTTGTTTTGTTTTTGTAATTACTTTATGTGCGCAAAGGTGGGTGCTGTTGCTCCGGGAGATGTCCAGGAGGAACACTATGTGTTTTTAAAATACCCCTCACACACTATGAGTCCCAATGTGTCATGCTTCATCATGGGGGTCTTTTTTTTGATAATCAACTTTATTGAGTATATAAAACAACAAAAGAAATTCATTGGTTGCAGCTCATGAATCAACATATACAGTGGATCTGAATCGATAAGACATATAGGCAGGGTCAGTCCATTCCAGTCTAGCCGCTCATCCTGCATTACAATAACAGCGGAATATAAAACATTCAATACATCCAGAATCATGGCAGAATCATGTTGAACCATTTCCCCCATATTTTGTGTAATAATTCTGAAGAGCCTCGGGCTTTGAACAGGGCCTCCTCCTGGGTGCCGCACCAATCAACCCTCCTCCTCCACCATTTCACAGTGGGTGCTGCGGTACGCGTCCAGTGCATCGCTATGTCTCTTTTGGCCACTGCCACCGCTGTCCCCAATAGGCGCTTGTCCATCCTGGAACCATCCAGGGCGTCAAAGACCCCCAACAGCATCTGCAGTGGATCATGGGAAACCTCCCATCCTAGGGCTTGTGTGAGTTCCAGCTCCACCCCCTTCCAGAACCTCACTACCACCGGGCAAAGACACACCATGTGGTGAAAATCAGCGGGGGTTGAGCCGCATTTCGGGCAGTCTGGGGAGGGTCGCAAGCAGGCACGGAAGAGTCGCGCTGGGGTGAGGTAAACCGCGTGTAGGAAGTACATCTGCACCAGGCGCAGCCTGGAGGACGTGGTCGGGGTTCTGGGCACCATAAGGGCATCTCTCCAACTGCCTCCTCCAGGGGGCCCACCCAGTCCTCCCATCGAGCGCGTAATTTATCTAAAGACGCGGGCCATTATTCACTAGGGAGCGATGGATGCGGGACACTCCTCCCCTGCCCAGGTTCCCCATCATCACCTGAGCCTCCAGTGGGCTGAACTCTGGAAGGGAGACCGGCGAGGGGGAGATGTGTGTAAATGGCATGGCGCAGCTGCAGATATCGGAAGTGTTGGGCATGGGGAAGGGCATGGCGCTGCTGTAGGTCTGCAAAGGCACGGATATGGTCCCCACCCAGACATCGCTGAGGACCGAGATGCCAATCAGATCCCAACGGCGGAATCCATTCAGGGACGAAACCTCTCAGAGCCAGGTACCGTTCCAAAGCGGTGTTTGACGAGTGAGTTTACGGCTCCACCCCACGTGGCGCAGGGCGGCACGCCAGGCTAGGAGGACCGTTCTAGTGATTGGCGCTATAGTCTGTGGCACCGGGCTGCCGTATAGGAATGCTTGGATCTGTGGAAATTCCGTAGCCTCATGCTCTACATGGTATGCTGGGTCAGACCAGCCGCCCGCATATCAGTCGTGGATGATTATTAGTTTAGTGGCAAGGTAGTAGAGGTAGAGGTGGGTCACCCCTAAGCCCCCATCGAAGGGGGGATGCGGCTGTGCGCCAGGGATATACGCGGGCGTCCGCCTCCCCAGAGGAATTGGGACAGGGTCCCATCAAGTTTGCGGAACCAAGTGCCGGATAGGGGGATGCAGATGTTTTGCAGAATGTGAAGGAAGTGGGAGAGGACCATCATTTTAAAAAGTGCGCTTCTCCCTAGGGGGTTGAGGGGAAGTGTTTGCCATTTTTTAAGATCAGCCTTCATCCGGACAACCAGGGGCGTGATTTTCAACGCCCACTCGAGTTCCGGCAGGACGACCACCCATATCCCAAGGTACTTAACCGAGTGGTGCCTGAGGGGAATAGCCGACTGCCAGTCATAGCACTCCCTGGAGGGATGCAGCGGGACCAATGTGGATTTGGCCGCATTGAGTCGGAGTCCAGAGACCCTTTTGAAGGCCGCGAGGATCTGCAAGCACCTGGGGCCCGAACTCGCTGGGTCCACCAGATATAGAAACACGTCATCAGCGTAGAGGGCTATTTTATCTACGTGGCTCTCATTCCAGGCCCGCCCCTGGACAAGGGGGTCTGCCGTATGACCGTCGCCAGGGGCTCCATTGCTAGCACAAACAGGAGTGGTGAGAGGGGGCATCCCTGGCACGTACCTCTACAGATCGGAAAGGCCTCGTAGAGCTCCCCATTGACAAGCACCCGGGCCCTAGGGTTGGCATAGAGGACCCTGATGAGGCGGCAAAACAAAGGGCCAAAGCCCATCGCCTCCAGCACGTCCTGCAAGTAGTCCCAGTTCACCGTGTCAAAGGCCTTCTCGAAATCGAGGAAGATAAGGGCCAGGTACGGGGACAGGCGGGCACAGTGGGCCAGGGCCAGGTGGAAGCGACTAATGCAATGACGGGTGCCCCTCGCCGGCATGAACCCGCACTGGTAGGGATGGACCAGATCTTGCAGGAGAGGCTTGAGCCTCTGGGCCAGTATCGTGGCAAAGAGCTTGAACCCAGTGTTGATAAGCGAGATTGGGCTATAGTCCGCACAGCTCATGGAGGGTGGCTGAGTCTTAGGGATGACCACTATTATAGCCAGGTCCGACTCAGGTGGGAAAGAGCATGTCTCCGCCACATGCTGGAAGAGAACCAATAGTCGGGGAGCCAGGATATTCCGGAAGGCAGCGTAGTACTCCTGTGGATACCCGTCAGGGCCAGGCGTCTTGCCAGGGTGTAGGAGGGGAATGGCCTCCAGGACTTTGTCCAAGGTAAAGGGGCGATCCAGGGCTTCCGCGGAGTCACGCGTGAGAGAGGGGAGCCGGGCACTAGCCCCGTCTAACAGGGTGGTCAGGGGCGCATCTGCTGGTCGCGCCGCATAGAGGCGCGTATAGAAGTGTGCAAAGGTTCCGGCTATGGCCGCGGAGGTCCCCTGGAGGGTACTGTCTTGTGCACGGACCTCTGGAATAATGTGATGAACTTTGGGCTAAGAGACCAAGTTATGGAGGAGTTTGCTGTTTTTGTCCCCCCAGCTGTACACCCGCGCCACCGACGATCGCCACAGCATTTGGGCCGAGTCCAATGAGATCTGGCGGATTTCCTCTCGAACCAGCGCCAACTGCTGGGTGGGGTCCGCGCGCCCAGCAAGAGACTGCTCTGCCTCCAACCGCGCAGCCTGGGACTCCAGCTCTGCAAGCGAAGCCATTTGGTCCGCACATTTGGCATGTAAAAGCCCCCTTGCCACCCCGCGAATTACGGTTTTGCCAGCTTCCCATAGGGTCCCCGGCGAGGGAACTGAACCCTCGTTGGTGGAGAAATAATGGCCTAGCTCCTGTCCCAGCGAATCCACCAGTGTGGGGTCCTGTTGGAACCAAGCGTTGAGACACCAGACCGCACGCGGCCCATCGGGAAGAGCCAAGTCGGAGGGAGACCGGGGAATGGTCAGACAGTCCCCGGGGCAGAATAGCAGCTCCAGAGACCAGGTGGCAGTCAGTGGCCGGAAGCAGGAGAAGGTCGATATGGGAATGGGTGTGGTGGGAGGCCGATGTGTGTGTATATTGCGCCTTGCGGGGATTCCAGACCCGCCACACGTCGCAGAGCCCCAGAGCTGAGGCCCAGCCCGATAGAGCAGCAGCAGAGGAAATCCGGACCGCGGATGGAGTCCCGGTCGTGTCGTGTTCAGCCTGCATGATGGTGTTAAAGTTACCCCCAACCACTGTGAGGCCCTGTGAAAGGGAGGAGAGAACCCGTGTAAGGCATCGAAGTGTCCGGGGCAGGAGGGCGGGCGGGATGTAGAGATTCAGGAAATTTAGAGGGCAACCCTCCACCATGCCTGATATCGCCACATAACGCCCCTGTGGGTCAGTGTCGGCCCTGGTCAGGGTAAAGGGAAGGCCTCTTCTGAGCAGGATTGCCACCCCTCGGGACCCGCATGTAAACCCAGAGTGCCAGACCGTCGCAAAACCATACCCGGCCAGGACGTTGCATTGCGTGCCTAAGGTGAGTCTCTTGGAGAAGAAGGACATATGCCGCATGGCGGTGGGCCGCCCGGAGGATGGCTCTGCGTTTAATACGGTCCAGGAGACCATTGATGTTCCAGGAGAGAATGTGGAGGGATCTTGGTATGTACACCATCAGGGAGGAGAAGAGGTGGGGGGACGGAGGATTGCCGGGGAGCGCACCCAGGGAAAGAGGGCCAGTGGCACCACGCAGAGGTAGGAGGACCCGATCAAGGGCAGTTAATGGAACAGGAGCACTGGAGGACCGAGGGGGAAGAAGGGGGGGAGCGACTGCCCGCAGCCCCCCCCCCCCCCGTGGCGGCCCAAGGGTGGCCGAAAAAAACAAAGTATTGGACCACAGGAGCTGCGTGTCAGGTGTGGACCCACCCACCACATTTCGCCAAAAAGGAGAGCTGCAACCAGCCACCCGTAGGTAGCACCAACAGTGGCCGAGGAGCGGCCAAACAGAGCTGAGCCAGAAGGTAGCCCGTAGGCGGCTGAAAACAACAAACCAATGGGAGTCAACGGACTCTCCACCCACCCGTACCCCTCAACCCCCCCCCACCCTACACTTCAAAACAGGAAGCATCTGTCGCCCCAAATTCCAATCAAACAAAGACCCCGCTAGGGGAAAGGTACTAAACTAAAACGGTTAGTAGGGAGCATTAACACTAGTCAAGAGTTTGCTAAGGAGGACCCCCCTCCATATTATAGGATAAATGCCAACAGCTTTAGACAAAAGAGCTTCAAAGACGAGTGTGAGGCAAGGTAACAGTGACAGTCTCGTGAAAGACAGAAAGGATGTGGTGTAGAGAGGAAGGGGAATAAAGGGCAGGAGCACAGACTAGGAGAATGTATACAGTACGGGGCATTCCCCCCACAGGAGGTCGCCATGGACAGGCAGCCCTCCAGGCAGTAAGCGAGGCTCAGGTGGCTGGACAGAGTGGACCCGGCAGGCCGGACCCGGCCAGCGAAGACCAGGCAGCAGTTGACGTTGGTTCAGACCTCCACATCGTCCGGAGAACCACAGATCACAGGGCTGCCAGACAAGTCTGAGTCCGATCTTCCTTTCCGCAGGCCCGCGCCCGACTCAGGGGCCCCATCCATGACAATCAAGGAGGGGGACAAAGCGGAGGAGGGGGCACCCTGGTCCGTGAGCGGAGATGGGGGCCGCTGGGACCTCCCCCCGGTGAGTGAGAGGCCCCCTCTTGACAGTGGCCTCGCCTGCGGGATCCGCCTCGGCGCAACCTTGTCCTGGGCATCTCGATGTTTAGCTGGGTCGTAGGCCTCTGGAAGGGGGATGGGGCCCGCCCAGGCAAGAGGGGGCGCTCCTCCGTAAGCCAAGTCCATGCTGCCTGCGGGCTGTCAAAGAAAAAGGTCTTGTCCTGGAAAAGGACCTTAAGTTGAGCTGGGAAGAGGAGACCATACCGCAGTCCCAGCGCCCTGAGCTTTTGCTTGACCTCGTCATAAGACCTACGCTGGGATTGGACCTCTCTAGAGTAGTCTGGGAAGATCATTATCTTAGAGTTTTGAAAGAGCAGTGGGCCCAGGTCCCTGGCAGCCCCCAAGATGGGCTCCCTGTCATGGTAATTGAAGATGAGGCCCCAGGAGGCGGCTTGGACGCAAGAGAGCGGTGAGCCCGTTCTACTGCAAACCAGGGGGAAAGCTTCTCTGTAGGCATCCAGGAACGGATCCAGGTTTCGAGGAAAACGGCAGTGGACCCCCTCTCCACTCCCTCCGGAAATCCCAGGGGGCGCAAGTTGTTTCTGCGTGCCCGATTTTCAGCGTCCTCCGCCCTGCCATGGAGCTCCGACGTCAGCATCTGAAGACTGGCCACTTGAGTTGTGAGGGTGGTCAGGTCATCTTCCACCTTGGAGATACAGGATTCCGCTGTAGTGATCCGCGCCGTGGCATTTCGAAGGTCCTGCCGGATGAGGGCCACATCCACCCTCACCTCCCCAATCTTGTTTTCCACGGAGGCCTGGGATGTACTTATCGCCTGGAGGATTGTGGACAGATCCCCCCCATCAGCCCCATGCACAGGCGGGGGCCGGCGCTGGATTCCTTGTCCGGTTTGCTGAACTGGTCCATCCGCATCTGGGTCGGGGGGGCCCGAGTCTGCGTGGTTTTTTCCCCTGCCCATGGTCGCAGCGAGCCGGATGTCGGCACTTAGGGGATGGTCCCGTCCCGAGGACCCAGCCCAGAGGGTCGAGCCTCCCGGCTTCTCAAAGGGGGCCCGTGACCCCAGGATCCGGTAGTAGCGCGGCAGTCCCACCGCGGGGCGCGGTCCCCCAGGCCTCTCCCCACGGCGCAGGCAACAAGATCCAAGGAGCTGGGAGGCAGGGGTAGGTGCCGCTGTCCGTTCAGCGAGGGCCAAATCAAGCGAGGGAGCCCCCAGCGGTCATGCAGGATGGGGCGATGGCTGTCAGTAGTCTCGGCTTACCCCCTAGTGGAACAAAGCAGGGCCCCTTTGACGTGCTCCACGCACCGCTGTGTCAACCAAAGTCCCGCACTCCGCCAATGCCCAGGCGCGGGATAGGAGTCACAGTATCAACAGAGGGGGAGGGTGCGTCGCCCCGAGGGCCTCCAAACACGTGGGGGCAGGTCCGGGGGACAGGCGCCCGGTTGGCCAGATGTGTCTGTCGGCCAGACGCCTCCGCGGGACGCCAAGTGCATAGGGGCAGGACGCCAGGGGGGGCGGGCAGCGGCCGGGCAGGAAGGCAATCTCTGGCATCAGTTCACCTCGGGCTCCCCAGGCCTCCAAGCCTGCTCAAGAAGCACACGTCAAGGCCAGGGGGGAGCCCTCTGCCCAGTCCCAAGCCTCTCCTCACCTCTTAAGGCGCGCAGCAGCCCCCGGTCACTTAAGGCCACGAGGGTGGGATCCATGGATGCAGCGGAGCCGCAGCAGCTCAGGGCCGGCCCCGCGGGAGCCACCCACCGCCCCGTCGGCCGGAGCAGAATGTCGGGGGCTGTCTTAGGCACTGCAGGCCACAGGCGCCGCGCCGCACAGCCAGTGCCGGGCCCGTCAGGTGCAGCAGCCCCGGGGAGGTCTTCTTCGTCCGGTGGGGTGGGCTCAGCAGGGAGCCGGTTGCAGCAGCAGTTCCACCTGCCTGGCAGGGGCGGGGAGCCGGTCAGGCAGCAGGGAGTCGCCGGCCGGGGATCTCAGTGCCAGGCCGCCTCGCTGGTTCAGATGGGGGCCGCCATTTTGTGAGCCTCGCTGCCAGGAAGGATCGGGCCAGCGGAGGCGTTCCACAGCCCCGGAGAGACTCCCCGCGGTACCGGGGAGTGCAGGGCATCCAGGGGAGTCCGGCAACACAGGGGCTGCACACCGATGGCAGCTGCTGAGGACGGATGCAGGGCGGATGATGGATGGGGGGTCCGGAGCCCTCTTAGAGTGCGACCGCCATCTTGACGGCTCAGGCCACGCCCCCCATCATTGGGGTCTTACCGTCCCTCTATGGGGCGGGACGTGCTGCGACCGATGGATACGTGGGAGCACTGTTTTTCTGTGATAGGCTATGTGTGGTGCGGACAGTGGGTAGAGAGTGTGATGACTAGTGAAGAAACTTTAAAAATTCCCTGGCTAGTAGAAAAAATATATTTTATTCTCTTCTCTAGCTGGAAATGTTAAAAAGGGGTTAGGTAGGGTGTAATTAGTTTACCCTCCCTGGTCAACATGTTTTGTAAGCAGTCCCACCTGCTTTACTCATCAGGACAATATGCGATCCCTACTACACTCAAAAAAATCTAATTATATGTAATAATCCTATTGTCCTAGAAACAGATTGCAAAAATAGGCTAATCTATTTACAAAGGGGTTGATAATTCGCCCCTAACAAAAAATTGGCCACTACACCATCTGAAAGAAAAAGGCAAAAAAGGAACAATATTCGTTTTCTTTGCTTCATGACACATCATCCTAACGTGGAAATTGCGTTGCGCAAAAGGAGTAAACTGTGATATCTTATGTGATTTACTGTTTTGTGATATATTTTTCAGAGATATATATTTTTTAAAGATATATTTCTTTAATCTAGAGAGAAGTTCTCTCCTTAGTGATGTAGCATTTCCAATGAAATTACCTTAATATAACTCTTATTTAAAATTCACATCACTTGCAAGGAAACAAGAAACAGCACTCACACAAATGCTTGGGTAGTATTGAAAATGGAGCGTGAAGACACATTCGGACACACACACTCACACGTATTAGACACATGTCCGATTTTTTTAGAAAAACTGTATATATGTATACAGCTAAAGGTTTTGTATATCCTTTGCAATGTTTGGCAGATATTGTGAAGTTGTGAAGAGACGTAGCAAAATATATATAATACATACATTGTTTTCTTTATAAGCTGGCCACATGAGCTCGCTTCGGAGGGGAGGGTGTCTTCAATGGTAGACGCTGTGAGGGAATCAGAGAAAGTGTTTTCGATATAAATCCAGACTTTCTGCTATGCTCATGGGTGCTAAGGTGGGAGAATTCGGCACAGCACCCCATGCATAAAGTTATCGATGAAATTGCATCTTAAAGGTTTGTGCTGTTTATTAGAGACCCTGGCCCGGGTCTATTACTCACATGACCTAAAATCAGCCCTCGCCTGTACAATGGCCTCCGTGCTGCTCCGTCGGTCAAGGGGAGTGCAGTGGCCGAGCTATTTACCTACCCACTGATTGGATAGTTGATCGGTTGATTCGAGGCAGCTGCTGTTTAGCGCTATGCCCGGTGTGTGATCCCATTCTGTTTGCTTCCTGTATCGCGCAGTGAAAAAATTAAAAACTGGTGCGCTGACAAAGATGGCCGCCACTGTTGGCACCATGAAAACAATTTTCGACTACTTGTTTCCAGCTTTGTTTTAAGACGAACACAGGCGGGAGGGAAGTTTCAAAATTGAAAAAAAGGTTTTCTATATAGAAAACTGAGGTTGATCTAAATACAGGTAGATGGCCTTCGTATTCTGTACAAGTGTGTGTCGGCGAGAGGAAAAAGACTGGTGCGCTGACAAAGATGGCCGCCACTATTGGCCCGATGGTAAAAAAAGGTTCTACCCACTTCCAGATCTGTTTTTAGACCGGTGCATACGTGGGAGAAGAGGTTATGAAATTGAATATAAGTATAAGTATACGCGTGTATCAGCGAGAGGTTAATTTCTAGAAAATGTCAGTTGCACAAAGGCAAAGCAATAAAGCCCTGTGCATTTGGTGCCTTGTTGGCTGTGAGTTCAAAGTTCCTAAAGGCTGGGGTGGCCTTAGATTCGAAAAGGCCATGCATGGAGCATGGAGATGGCAGCATTTGTGTAGATGGAATTATAGAAGCTGGTACCAAAAAAGGTTTATCAAAAAGATTTATCCAAGGGGGGCATAATTTGCACATATTTGTTGGCACCTTATGCGCGCAAGTAAATGAAACATCAGAGTTTGTCAGCATTTGAATGCGCCTTGGATAGTAACGGCTGGGGATATCGAAATTTTACCATATGGTGTTCATGGTCGGTCAAATTAAAGTTCACCCCATGGAATATCATCATTCAGCCCGTTCTTGTTAGTTTTAAGGCGAAAAACCCATCTCTGTTCTTCCTCAAATAAATACCTCTCATTTTGCACCTGTTCAATCACAGTCCAAGAGATATCATTCATGTTGTGTCCTTTTTCCAGATAATGGGATGCCATTTTCGTAGTTGATTTTCTACATTTTATGTTGCTCTTATGTTCTCCTATTCTCGTTTTTACAGGTCTAGTTGTCATGCCGATATATTCCAGATGGCATGGGCAGGTGATTAGATACACCACATTGGCACTGTTGCATGTAGTGAATTTCCTCTGTTCCCATGTTGTGCCATTCTGGAATTTGATGTCTTTGCTCTTCTTTGTAAGGTGACACACTTTGCATCTCCCGCATGGATGATGTCCTTGTATGTTAGCCAGAGTGGATGTTGGGTCTTGTGGTACCATTTTCTTCGGTCTAGTGCGGACAATTGTCTCTCGTATGCTTCTTCCTCTTCTATGTGAGAAAATGGGTTTGGGGATGTTCAGACCGCCGCTGTTGAGAATCCTCCAATATTTATTGACAATTTTCCTTGGTTTGAATTGGTATTGTATGTTGTTATGCAAAAAGGTCTTTGCTCTTCATTTTTTGCAATTGGTGGTTCCAGAAGACTTTCCCTGCAATTGTTGCGTGCCCTTTTGTGTGCCTGATTTTATTATATTTTTGGGGTATTTTCGTATTTCCAGTTTCTTTTTGAGCTCTTCAGATTGAATTTTTAAATTAGTGATTTCAGTACAGTTACGTCTTAGGCGTAAGAATTGCCGATAGGGGAGGTTGTCCCTCAGATGTCTACGATGGATACTTTGGTACATCAATAGGCAGTTCTTGGATGTTGTCTTGAAGTGGGTGGTCGTTGCTAGTTTTCCATCTTTAGGAAAAATGTTCAGATCTAAAAAGACCAATTGTTTATTGGAAATAGTGCTGGTATAGTTCAAGAAATCATCTTGGTAGTTCAACCAGGTAATGAAACGGTTAGCAGTTGCCTCATCACTGTCCCAGATGATCAGAATATGATCTATATACCTTTTCCAGGTATTGATGTGTTTGCAGTAGGGGTTGTTTGGATGTAACATTTTCGTGGTGCCTAGATGGTACACATAGAGACCAGCTATGCTGGGAGCAAATGTGCTCCCCATGCTGGTCCCATGCTTTTGGAGCTACAAGGTATTGTCATATTAAAAAGAAAATTCTTTGAGTGCTAGATGGTGTTGTGTAGGAATCTAGGACCCTAGTGTAATTTTCTCGATTCATGCCCATATATAGATATAAATTACCCGATCCTTATATAGGCATAGAAATCATTACCATATTTAGACTGAGCCTATGCAGCCCAAATACGGCATGGCTACTTCCACTAAGTTCCGAGAATCAACAACGATTTCTTAGAAAAACCCGCCTTCAGCAGCTAGGGATTCCCCTCGCCTGAATACTAATTTATCTAGGAAATCATGGAGTTTTCAAAGAACTGAGTCTTTGAGTGACGTTAATAGGTCCAATCATACGTCAAACTCGGCAACTTCAAAGTATAAATATGCCTACATTTGCCCAGACAAACAAACGGTGGTTTGGAGCAGATCGACTAACTACTTGCCCGACGCCCTGCAGCAGCAAGTACCGAAGGAAGCCGACCCTCCAGCTGACGCACTGAAAGACGCTGTCTTTTCTCCTGCTGAGAAATCCAGCTCCAGTGTTTCCAGGCTACCCTTGCGGGTTGCTGGGAAATCGAGTCCTGAGAGAGAGATACAAGACCTCATTCATTCTAAAACCAAGGTACGGAGTTGAAAAAACCATAAGAGAATTATTGGAATAGATTCTTGGCAAAGAATACTAAACTTAAGCTACACCTCACTTACTTCTTCCCTCGTACTAGACTTAGGATAGGTACACAGGGGTAGGTGTATTTTAGAAGCACCAGTTGAGTACTTGTCTTACAGTACTATTTTATAATACTCTTCGTATTATATGCCTTGTACTTTATAACCAATATTACGATTGTAGCAGTACACTTCTTATGCTTGAGCAAGAAGACAGTTCAATAAATACTTTTTATTGAAAACGCCTGTCTCTCTATTTTTCTCAAAGCACCTCTGGTGAAACGAAGCTTGAAACGATTGACTGAGTAAAATAGCTATCTATTGTTTCTGCGACTCTGAAGATTGATTTCTTATTCTTGGGAAACAAAGTTGTCATGTTTATGCGGTTGTCAGAAACTAATCCCTTCTTGTGAATTCGAGAAAGTTTCTAGTGACCTCTGAGCTAGCTGGCACTCACAATTAAGTCTAATATATTCGATAGAGACCCAGACGACCTCAGTCCTACATCTAAACTATAGTATATATTATTTCAATGCGCAGAGCCTATTGGGAATATAGGAACTACACTACATGGCGTCCAACGTTTGGTAAGTCGATAATTTAACGCTAGATACTAGAGTAACTCAGTCGTGCTTTTCACACAGACCCCCTTTTCCGTAAAATACTCCAATAGACGTCTGGAGTGGGTAAAAGGTTAATATCTGCCAAAACTGAGTAGGACGAAAATCCTATGTATTAGTTTTTGGTTTGTTCAACGTTGAAGGATACAGTGTTCCAAAATATTGTGCACCTAATCTTTGCTTCCTTGAAACTTGTTCTGCAAACTCTTCAGTCAGTAAAATAAGGAATAGTGATGAAGAATTAGCTGCAGCAGCAGCACAAGCAGTTTTAGATGACAGAAATCTGCTACAAAATGACCCGGAGGTTATAATCCACCCGGTAAATGTAAGGAAAACTATAACTTACATACTCATAAATAATGGAGTATCATCGAGAGCTGGTAAAGTAATATTTGTTATAGAGGCACATGAATATCGGCAGACAGAAGTGTTCTATTCATGGATTCACTTTCCTCCAGCAGATGGAGGAACACACGAGTTCCACTACTACAAAGTAGAGGAACCTCCAGAAGAATACATTCCTTATGAGGACGTCGAAATTCCGTTAACTTACCAATAACATCAGCTTTGGTTTAAAGGCGCCCTACAACATGAAAATCACATAACAAGGCTCAGTCCACTAGGTAGACCAGGAGCAACATGACCGTACTTGCCAGCTATACACCACATCCTAACATTGAAACAATGACAGGTCCAGAACTGTTAGTCCAACTGAAACAGATAATTGAAAATACATAGACAATTGGTTCAATATGTCATGCGGACTTTAACAGTCCAACCTACTATAAGGATTCCACAGCACACCCCTCACCAGGGGAACACAAATAAAATCACACCACAGACTATGCAGTCATTGGTAAATTGTGCGCAAAGAGGGAATAAATTCCCATTTGGCTAGCATAAAAAAATCACTCAGATAGTGGCAGTATTCCCTGATAGTACACCTCATTAGAAACACAGAATTCTGACAATCTGTTTACCAATGGGGATAGCACCACATGTGGAGGACTGTGACACTTGGGGTACAGTCTTTGCTTCCATCTACACAAAAACATATGGTGTCCCGTCTCTAGCGGTAATACCAGACGTTCTGAGACAGATTCAAAATGAATACGGTCCAGAACCGGCATTAAATCTGGGTATGAAATTACTGAAAGATTTCAAATAGGTCTCGGCTATACTATTAGCCAACATTAAAGGTGAAGCAGAACCGTTGCAATCCACCAAAAACTAAAAGAAACAGATATAACAGACAACCATATGAGCTTTCGAGAATTATTGAAAAATCATATGAAGAACTGGGAAGAGATAGTTTGGGTGGGAAACCATTAAAACCCCAACTAACAGAAAATCCTGAAAAAGTTTTTATTAAAAATAATCTCACTACTCCTAAAAAGAAGTGGGAAAATACTAAACAGACACTTCCTAAAGAGAAACGTTCTCAGTCCAGAGGAAGATCTCCCAAACGGGGAGGTAGGTCTCCACAACTTGAGCCCTCTGAAAAAAGATACAACCTTAGAAATAGGGATAATATAAGAAAACCTGACAGATATCAAGATACTGATACACGTTCCTCTCATACCTTTCAGACTTCCTCGCAGAAATCCGAGAGGAGAGGACAATCAGAACAAAAAGAACACGTGAAGTCCAAAGACGAACAGCATGTTCCAAAAAATAAGAAAACTCAATTCACCAAGAAGAAGGTAGCAAGCGTAAAGATCAGACATGCCGAGGATCTTGAGGACACAACTCAAGAACGGGGAGTGGGCCCAGACAATGCTAGACAGTGCAGCAGAAGTAACCATAGCTCGCAAGATCCTGATGGATCATCTGGAGACAGTGGACTTGAATGAATGCATTCAAGTTGAAACTGCCGACACCAGGGTTAGTGTACCCCACAAGTTATATGAGATAACATTCCGGATGGAGGGGGACATACCTAGAAAAATAAAAGCACTCTTTTGGGAGAAGCTATCAAAGGGTTATGACATTCTTATAGCTGAACAAGACTGGCCACCTGAATTTGTCAGCGAGTGCCCACAAAGCGAAGAGATAATTATGCCAGCCTTCTCAAATCATATTCGTATTCATAAAAAATATACCTATGCCAGAAAATGGGCTGTCGCCCAGGCTCCAGCATTATATAAAAATCATGTGGGATGGGATGAGGACTCTCCTCACCATAAAATCCAGTTAAAAAATCAACCTACTACACAGAGGTAGTATCCAGTAAAGCAAGAAGCGAAAAAACAAGTCAGGGAGATTTTAAATAAACTTGAATTCCAAGGGGTGATTGAAACATGCACCTCGTCAATGAGCAATCCTTGTTTCCTGTCTCCAAACCAGACAATTCATATCGTCTAGTTTTGGATTACAGACATTTAAACTCCTGTTGCAAAACATTTGCAGTACAAAATGCACACAGTGCAGCATTGATGAATAGCATCATGCGAAAAATATATAAAACCACATTGGATATTTCAAATGGGTTTTTTCTGTCAAAACATTGCACCTGAAAGTAAGCATTTGACCGCTTTCTCAATTATGGGGACACAGCGACAATTTTGCCGTCTCCCCCAGGGATTCAAGAATAGTCCAGGGTTATTTTCAGCCAGAGTAACAGAGTTACTACAAACGTAGGATGATGAGGCATTATCATATGTCAATGACATCTATCTTACCGACGATGATTTGGACGTGCACTTGAAAAGAGTGAACACCATAATACTTGGGTTTGCTTCTGAGGGTTATAAATTCAATTTTAAGAAATCACGAATTGCCCACCTCAACGTCCTATTCTTAGGATACGAACTTTCAAGTGAAGGCAAAAGCCTGGCAGCTAACTTTCTAGAGAAATGTGCGCTGCTCCAACCTCCAAAAATGCTGAAAAACTTAGTCAATTCTAGGTTTCCTGAATTTCGGAAGAATTTATGTTCTGAATTACGCAGAAAGGGTTAAACCTCTCTACAAACTAATCAAACCTGAGTTGAAACCAACTAATTGGACTCAAAACCATACAGAAATTTTGCGTTCAGTGCAAACAGACAAGTTAGCAAAAACACAGTTAGAGACACGTGACAATGTGCGCAATCTTGTGATCCGAATCATCCCAGGAGATGCGGATTCACGTACCTGACCTTTAATGAAGGTGAAAAGGTACCAATAGCATGCAAATCACACTTGTACACACAAGCTAAAATAAAATTCACTTCAACAGAAAATATTCTGACAGCGGTTCAAACTGCAGTAGCAAAAGAGAGAGCTCTCGCGCAGGGAAAATGTATAATGATCATTACACCTGTACCTGCCTTAGAGGCAGTGACAAAAGCAAGCATTCCCAATGCTAAAGCTTTACATCCGAGATGGATTCAGTGGGTTAACTCTCTTGCTGCAACAGACGTTGAATACGTTTTTGACCCATATTTGAAGACACTATAATTCCTACAATACGAACATGAATGTCCTCTGCCGATCGAAATTCTGCCTCTGGAACATTACGGATGTATAATTTATACAGACGGATCAGAACAGCCTGCAATTGGGGGTAAACAAGCCTATAGTGCTGCGTGCGCGATTGTTAAAGGTCGCTGGCACAAAGGTAAATTTAGACCGATGGTCACTAAAACTCAATCACTCTGAGACTGTACAGCTCAGCGAGCTGAACTACAGACTTTCAAGATGGCACTTTAGAATACCGATCGCGAATTTCCCACACTAATAGTGTGCGATTCATATTACTGCGTCCAGTCTTACAACGAATACCTGCAAAACTGGGTTTAAAATGGTTTCAAAGACGCAAAATGTGGCTCAATTAAGCATAAAATGCTTTGGGAACAAATAGTTCTTTTACAAAAAGATCTACAAAGGACTCACGTGATCCATACACTGAGTCATCAGCGTGATGGGGTTCACGTTGCAGGGAATTCATTGGCTGATGAGGCTGCAAAGGCAGCTGTACAACCGGCTTCCGAAGCTGCGATCACTCGGTCAAAAACAAAAATAGACAGCGAAATAATGCAGGCTGTCACTGCTTCATTAAAAGACAGTGGTAAGACACTCCCGAAAGGCTTTCCAGTAAAGTACTCATATATAACTGATGCGAATAATGTTCCTTTTGCTCGAATCCCTGGAGTGAGGGGATAGGGAAATTCCAAACACGGAACATAGGGTAGGACTGATCTTAGCAGCACACGAAGGACTCGCTTTTGCACAGGCAGGAATTTCCGCCACAGTATCATTATTAAAACAACGGTACTGGTGGCCGCGCATGAGGAAACAAACTAGAAACTATGTTCTAGAATGTGAAATCTGCCAAAAAATGAACGTTTCAACAGTGGAGCGACCTGCACAGACGCCCCTTCTGATTTCAGATAAACCACTAGCGTGTGTTTATCTGGACCACTGCGGTCCCTTACAAAGGGATGGTAACTATAAATATATCATGGTCGCAGTGGATTCCTGCACAAGATTTATTTGGATGTGGCCCCAGCGCTCGGCTGACACCAGAACTGTTATAAAGGATTTGCGAGTCTTTATTGGCACATACACAATCGGCACGCTACATTCTGACCAGGGTCCTGCGTTTAGCTCTCGAGCTTACAAGGAGGCCATGGCTAGCTTGGGCGTTGCATTGCGGTATTCTAGTTCCTTCCATCCTGAGGGTAATACGGTAGTGGAAAGAAAAAACTGTGACATAAAGCAATCCATAACAGCTAAGGTATTAGGTTTGGGTGATGGGTAGGTAAAACATCTAATAAGTGTCCAACGTAGTCTTAACAATCTGCCAAGAAATTCTCTGGGTGGAATCACTCAATATGAATTACTATTTGGAAGTAGAATGATAATCAAAGACCTCGATTGTCAGACTTCAGTGGTGGAACAAAAACCCTTTGATGTCAAAGATCGTTTGGCTGTTTTACAGGACTTAAATGAAACAAGAAAAAGTCTGAGTAACACGATACAGAAGCCAACGACCACTGAAGAGAAACCACCTGTCCCAGCAAGTCCTTTCTGGATTCCACAGATTGGGGATCTAGTCAGGGAAAAGTTCGCGGTAAAGAAGGAATTTGGACCTTCTTACAGAAAAGCAGTACTGTCTTAGCAATCCACGGAACAAGATCAGTAGTACTACTGCCACTTGCTAGTAAAAGGGAGAACAGAGTTGTGTCCATCGACCTGGTAAAACCACATCATGTGGCCGATAATAAGTAGTAGGCCCAGTGGACTCCCAAGATGTAGCAGACAACCAAATCTTGCTACAATCCAAGAGGTTCAAACTGAAAAACTATCACCTTTGATAAACCTGCAGTATGAAAAGAAGGACTCTGTAACAAAGCCATGGAACTCGTGCCTCTTGAAACCCAAAAAACAGTTTGTCAAGAAACACCGGTCTACAATGATATAGCCTCTGACTATACCAATATGACAAAGGAAGAAGCAGCTCCAAAGATTAATAACAATCCTGATGCAATTCCAACAATTGACAGAACTACCTCTGGCTATTTTATCAACTTTGATACATTTTCTGAGGATCACAGTGAACCTGAAAATACACCAGCAAATAAAACTTTCAAAGAAAAAATAACAGAACTCTTTCATCAACTTGAAAAAACATATCTGGTTTCACCATGGGTTGAATTTTGGATTGTGTTAGGTGTACTTTTTCTCCTGCTCTGTCTCATTCTTGTTTTAAGCTTGGGAAACATGATAGATGGAAAATATAGTACAATGGACACAGCAAATAAGAACATCAACTTGCTCCTGAAACCTCACAAATCATCTCATTGTGAACGAAGAGACCTGTCATCAGTAAACATCACAGCCGTTCCTATACCTGTTGCTATAGCATGGGACAGAGCTGATTATGACATCTATGGCCCGGTGGAACTGCTGAAGTTTCTACACCAGTTCAAGGTTTCTTTGAGTGACTTTGTATCACCCAGCACATTTTCCGATGATTGGGACTTTTGAAACTGTTAACAACATGATGACAGATTTAGAAATATCAGCAAAATTTACAGAACATGAATACTTAGAGGGTTCATCAGATTATGAACAAATGTATTGATTTAATCATTATGGTCACCATTATCTGCATAAATCTGCAAACCCTTGGAATGTTTTTACTGATAATCAATGGGAACATTGTCCAACGCCACCAAAGGGTAGCTCAAAAAGATTTTATGAAAAGTTTCCGTATATCTCGGGGTTTAATGTTACAAATCCAGGAAAGTTTTATTTCAAAAATATGAATAAGACAGGAATGAAAACAATGTTGACCAATACAAAACCAATTTAATCTACAAACTTTTATGCTCAGCTGTCTACATTAGGTTTTGACTTTTTGGAAAGACAGCATTGAGACAAAAACTGTCTGGGCACAAAAGACTGGCAGGTGCAAGGTTTAGAAGCCCTTTTCAGAGCCTGCATTATACCAGAACAAATAATGTTTTTAAATGACAATGTTCAACAAACTTCCTGTCTTGGCCTGGCTAAGATAAAAGATTTAAATAAACTGTCTATACCTAAACCCACATCTGACAGTAATGATACTACAGAAGAGGAGGTAGACGTACCTTATATTTTAAGACAATAACAGAACTAATCCTGATTGGAAAAAATGGTTAATCTGGCCCACAGACACAGATAACTATCAAGATAGATTTCTGAACAAAACACAAGGGTTCAAAGTGAATAAGCCAGATCCAAGATACTCTGAGAGACAACATCCAAGGATAGTAACTACTTACAGTGTAGGAATGTTATGCCTTGAGTGGCTACAGAAATCTACACTTCCAGAAATCAAACAAAACTTATCTTTACTTAAAGAAGGCAATGATTTGCGAGATTTCTTAATGGGGCCTCGCTAACCACGTCAAAAACGCTTCATATACGCCGGTATATATGCAGCGTACAACGAAGCTTGGAAAATATCGCAAATGGAAACTGCAGAAAGAATACGAGAAATTGATTGTATTCATTTAGAGAAAACTCTCTCTGTAGTGGACAGTGGGTTAACGACTCTGTCCTCCAGAATATATTCTTTGGACAGCATTGTATCCTCTGCAATTGACATAATAGAGTAGGACTTACTAATGTTACAACATGGCCAGTCTCAATTACGTTCTATAATGCAGCTAGGCTGGACGTTACAAAATATCCGTTCAGGCTACGTGTCATGGCGTCTATTCAACACAACGTCATTGTTTTCTGCATTTAACCTTACAGACAAACAAATCTCTTTGGCACAAAAAGGAGCAGACTATACGTTGCTGAGCATTGAAAAACTGGAAAGATTACCATTGACAGTTTCTGAGAAGCCTGTCATTGAATGGATAATACATGGCACCATCACGATACCAGTGACGATTTTCCAATTTCAGTATTGTCTACAGCATATACCAGCGGGCCTGTATGAAAGGTTGGGTAAAGAATACATTAAGTCGACCTGGAGTTTACCATACAGCCACAAATGTTGGAATGGGGGAGAGGAGGTATTCCTTAGTGGTAAAAATTGTAAGAACTCACTAAGTGGTACACTTTTGTGCCAAGGTATTAATTTACACTCAGCCTGCAAAGGTTCTGCAAAGAACCTTTCATGCCAACTGCACGGTTCGCCCTCCACAGTGATAGAACCAATTTTCAGGAAGCTAACCAATGGCAGCTACGTTATGCTCAATGACCACAGATGTTGTGTCATGTTGCTAGGAAAAGTGTATTTAGTTAGTGTGTCATCGAGGGTCACTTGTTGTATGCAAGAATTGTATCCAAAGAGCAAGACAGACAGGGAGACGGCGGTATGGCCATCACTGAATATCTCTTCTATACAAATTGATACTTTAAGCAGAATGAAAGTCATTCTTTTGCAAAACACTGTGCCAATGACCTCGTTCAGAGAAACGTATGATCTGCAAGTTTCAAGGACTTCTGCAGAGATACATACATTATTATCAACGAACTGCCCAGTACAGTTTGCAGAAATGTTAAGTCAAATCTTGAATATGTCTGATACCAGTGGCATCGCACATGTATTTAAGACGATTTTTTCGGGACTGTTAACACCGTTTGACGCAGTGCTCGGCATTTTTTCAAATTTCGTGCACTCTGTGTTCGGCGGCCTGCCTCTCATCTTGGGACTTGTAGCAGGAATTCTATTTTTATTCCTTCTGCTCCGATATGGAAAGTCCAGTCACCGGAGATACCCAGACTACCATGGAAGCAGCCCTCCTTGCCATGAGGTATCGTGAGAGAATTACACAGATTCTTGGCTTGGCTCGTTTAAGAGATCTGAACACAACCTAGTTTCTATCGTTCAGACCAATCTGGCAAAATTGAATCTTACCTGTTCTGCAATGCCTACTTTGCGGAGAAGAATGCGTGTTGGACATTTGTCTTACACTTCCATCAGTCCTGCCATCAGATGTTGACGCTTTGCTAGGTACGGTAATGACTCATGCGTCGTGTTGCCCCCAACGGCTGCCAATTCTTATGACGGCATTCATTGAGGTCTCACCGGCAAGTCTAACTGAGGGTGAGATACGAGACACTACAGGCACACAGGTACCACCTACTGCGGACATTGCTAATACATTAAACGCTGACGCGATGATCCTAATCTATGCACATTTGACCTGCTAACTGAAGTCGTTCCACTTTCGCCTACTATGGTAGACGGTTTCTTTGCCAGCCTAGACGATCTGATGTTTTCTCCTGACACCGAGAATAATCTTTGATTAATTCACACAGCGTTCCCTGAACTCTGAAATTGGGCCTTCATAGTTTCAAAACAAACCTTCTAACAATTTGAATTTTTTCCAAAATAGAACTTTTTTGGCACAGAGTAATCTGCTTAAAGTAGAACTATTCTTAGAGAACAAGATTTCTTTTGAAAACTTCCTAAATGACAATATTTGGCCTTGTCCTGGAAACAAAACGGTTTCAATATTATGCTATGGAATGGTCTCAAATTGTTTTTTTCTTTCTGTAACTTAAGAGGCATTTCATGAATGTTATTTTATATTTCATAAATGTTAGAATGTATGCTCTCCTAATATGCTTCTATCTGTTGAGACTTGTTTTTTTATAGAGTCTATACTCATTTCATGTAAACAAGCCTTTTCGAATGCAATTTGTATTTTGTATTTTGAGTGGCATTGTAAACACTTCCCTTAGATATGTTCAGTGCTTATACATTTAGTTTTATTGAACTTAATATCGTGGAGTTGGTGTTGTGTAGGAATCTAGGACCCTAGTGTAATTTTCCAGATTCATGCCCAAAAATAGATATAAATTACCCGATCCTTATATAGGCATATAAATCATTACCATATTTAGACTGAGCCTATGCAGCCCAAATACGGCATTGCTACTTCCACTAAGTTCCAAGAATCAACAACGATATCTTAGAAAAACCCGCCTTCAACAGCTAGGGACTTCCCCTCGCCTGAATACTAATTTATCTAGGAAATCATGGAGTTTTCAAAGAACTGAGTTTTGAGTGACGTTATTAGGTCCAATCATACGTCAGTCAAACTCGGCACCTTCAAAGTATAAATATGCCTACATTTGCCCAGACAAGCACACAGTGGTTTGGAGCAGATCGACTAACTACTTGCCCGACGCCCTGCAGCAGCAATACCGAAGGAAGCCGACCCTCCAGCTGACGCACTGAGAGACGCTGTCTTTTCTCCTGCTGAGAAATCCAGCTCCGGTGTTTCCAAGCTACCCTTGCGGGTTGCTGGGAAATAGAATCCTGCGAGAGATACAAGACCTCCTTCATTCTAAAACCAAGGTACGGAGTTTATTAGACCCTTAGGAGAATTCTTGGAATAGATTCTTGGCAAAGAATACTAAACTTAAGCTACACCTCACTTACTTCTTCCCTCGTACTAGACTTAGGTTAGGTACACCGGGGTAGGCGTATTTTAGAAGCACCAGTTGAGTACTTTTAGTCATTATTTTATCACTGTATGTATTTTATATGTTTTAGGCAATATATGGCTTAGAAACCATATCCTGTTCTTACAGTACTATTTTATAATACTCTTCGTATTATATGCCTTGTACTTTATAACCAGTATTACGATTGTAGCAGTACACTTCTTATGCTTGAGAACGAAGACTGTTCAATAAATACTTTTTATTGAAAACGCCCTTCTCTATACTTTTCTCAAAGCACTACTGGTGAAACGAAGCGTGCACGATTGACTGAGTAAAATAGCTATCTATTGTTTCTACGACTCTAGAGATTGATTTCTTATTCTTGGGAAAAAAAGTTGTCATGTTAATGCGATTGTCAGAAACTAATCCCTTCTTGTGAATTCGAGAAAGTTTCTAGTGACCTCTGAGCTAGCTGGCACTCACAATTAAGTCTAATATATTCGATAAAGACCTAGTCGACCTCAGTCCTACGTCTAAACTATAGTATATATTATTCCAATGCGCAGAGCCTATTGGGAATTTAGGAACTACACTACATTAGCAGCATTCCAACACTATGTTTCTCGGTGTTTGATATTCCCAGTCAGTTTCGAACACAACTTCTTCAATGATATTCAGTGTTGCATTGTGAGGGAGAGTCGTGTAGAGGCTCTCTACGTCACAGCTTATTAGGAGTTGGTTCAAGGGGTCAAAAGCGAGGTTCTCCAGGAGGATCAAGACATCTTTAGTATCTTTAAGATATGTTGATTTACCTTGCACCAGTGGTCTAAGATATGCATCCGCAAATTTAGAGACCGGCTCAAGGATAGATCCTATCCCTGACACAATTGGACGGCCTGGGGGGTTGTCCAGGCTTTTGTGGATCTTAGGGATGGTGTATAGGTATGCTGTCACGGGGGTCTCTTGGATGAGGAATTCTCCTTCTTTCTTGGTCATCCACCCGTGTGTGATTGCGTCTTCCACCATGGTCATTATTTTGATTTTGATTTTGTCTGTGGGGTCTTAGGAGAGGATTTCGTAATTTCTCTGGTCTTGGAGTAGTCCTCTGCATTCTTGGTCGTATTTGGATGCTGTCTGTATAACAATGGCTCCCCATTTGTCTGCTGGTTTTATTACTAGCTCGGTGTTGTTGCCTAGTTCTTGTAGTGCTCTCTTTTCTTCATTTGTAATGTTCTGAAAGACATTTTTGTTGTCAAGGTCTTCTAGGTCTTTCATTACTGCTTTTTCGAAGGTTAGCTGTTCGATGGGAAGAGTGCAGTCTAGAGGTGTACATTTCGACTTTGGTTTGAGACCAGTGTCTCTTTTCTGTGATTCAATCAATCAATCACAGAATTTGTATAGAGCACTACTCACCCGGTCGGGTCTCAAGGCGCTGGGGGGGGGGGGGGGGGGGGGAGGGGTCCGTTACTGCTCGAAGCCAGGTCTTGAGTTGCTTCCTGAAGGAGAGATGGTCCTGGGTCAGCCGAAGGTGGATGGGGAGAGAGTTCCATGTCTTAGCCGCCTGGTAGGAGAAGGATCTTCCTCTGGTGGTGACTCTACGAATGTGTGGTACTGTGGCGAGGGCGAGGCTGGTCGATCGTAGCTGATGGGTGGGCGTGTAGAAAGTCAGGCGGCTGTTGAGATACTTGGGGCCCAGGTCGTGGAGAGCCTTGTGTGCGTGGGTGAGGAGTCTGAACGTGATCCTCTTGCTGACGGGGAGCCAGTGCAGGTCTCTCAGGTGGCTGGAGATGTGGCTGTGTCGGGGGATGTCCAGGACGAGTTGTGCGGAGGCGTTCTGTATGCGCTGGAGTCTTTTCTGTAGTTTGGCTGTGGTCCCGGCGTAGAGGGTGTTTCCATAGTCCAGTCGGCTGGTGACGAGCGCCTGGGTGACCGTCTTCCTGGTTTCGGTGGGGATCCATCAGAAGATCTTACGGAGCATGCGCAGGGTGTTGAAGCATGATGATGAGACAGCATTGACTTGTCTGGTCATCAAGAGGGAGGCGTCCAGGATGAAGCCCAGGTTGCGTGCGTGGTCCGTTGGTTTGGGAGTGGTGCCCAGGGCAGGGGGCCACCAGGAGTCGTCCCAGGTGGAGGGTGACGATCCCAGGATGAGGACTTCCGTCTTGTCTGAGTGCAGTTTCAGGCGGCTGTTCTTCATCCACTCGGCGACGTCTTTCATCCCTTCGTGTAGGTTGGCTCTGGCGGTGGCGGGGTCGTTGGTGATGGAGAGCATCAGCTGGGTGTCGTCGGCGTAGGAGATGATGTTGAGGTTGTGTTGGCTTGCGATGGCTGCGAGAGGGCTCATGTAGACGTTGAAGAGGGTTGGGCTGAGTGATGATCCTTGTGGTACGCCGCAGATAACTTCGGTGGCCTCGGATATGAACGGGGGGAGGCAGACTCTCTGGGTTCTTCCGGCGAGGAACGAGATGATCCACTCCAGTGCCTTCTCTTGGATTCCGATGTTGCTGAGGCGCTGTGCTAGGGTGCGGTGGCAGACAGTGTTGAATGCTGCTGAGAGGTCCAGGAGGATGAGGGCAGCTGTTTCCCCGTTGTCGAGCAGGGATCTGATGCCATTGGTGGCTGCGATCAGGGCGGTCTTGGTGCTGTGGTTGGCTCGGAAACCGGACTGCGAGGGGTCGAGGGATCCGTTCTTCTCGAGGAAGGCGGCGAGCTGTCTGTTGACGATCTTCTCGATGACTTTGGCAGAAAAAGGGAGGAGCAAGATGGGGCGGAAGTTCTTGAGGTCGGTGGGGTCCGCTGTTGGTTTCTTCAGGAGGGCGCTGAGCTCGGCATGCTTCCAGCTCTCCGGGAAGGTGGCGGTGTTGAAGGAGATGCTGATGATGTCCCGGAGTTGGGGTGCGATAATGAAGTCGGCCTTGTTGAAGATGTGGTGGGGGCATGGGTCGGTTGGTGATCCGGAGTGGATGGTGTTCATCGTGCAAGTGGTGTCTTCGGTGCTGACCGGGGTCCAGTTGCAGAGGGTGGTGGTGGAGGGCGCTGTTTTTGTGTTTGGGTGCGTGGTTGGTGTGCCGAAGCTGTTGTGTATGTTGGCAATCTTGCGGTGGAAGAAGGAGGCGAGTGAGTCGCAGAGGTCTTGCGAGAGAGTGATGTCGTTGTTTCCGGCGCTGGGGTTGGAGAACTCTTTGACGATGCTGAAGAGTTCCTTGCTGTTGTGGGTGTTGCTTTCAAGTCATTCTTTGAATGTTGACCTTTTGGTGGTGTGGATCAGCTGGTGGTGTTTGCGGGTGGCGTTCTTGAGGGCGGTCATGTTGTCTGTGGTCTGGTCGTGGCGCCAGGCTTTCTCGAGGGTGCGGCAGTTCTTCTTGGAGTTTTTGAGTTCGTTGGTGAACCAAGAGGCTTTCTTACTGCCGGGTCTGCTGGGAGGGGTCTTCAGTGGTGCGAGGTCATCTGCGCAGTCGGTGAGCCACTGTGTGAGGATGCGGGCTGCTTCGTTGGGGTCCGTTGCGCTGGCGGGAGGGTTCTGTCTGAGGGAGGGGTTGAGCTGGTCGGCGGTGACCTTGCTTCAGCTCCTGCGAGGAACCTGTTGCTGGTGGTGGTGGGTCGTGGTTCTACTGCAGCTGAAGTGGACGCAGCTGTGGTCGGTCCAATGGAGTCCGGTGGTGTGGTTGAAGGAGATGTGCTTGCTGGAGGAGAAGACTGGGTCAAGCGTGTGGCCGGCGTAGTGGGTGGGGGTGTTCACCAGTTGCTTGAGTCAGAGGTTAGCGGGGTTGTCCAGCAGGGCGGTGGTGTTGCTGTCCTGTTGTTCTCCAGGCGGAAGTTGAGGTCCCCTAGGAGGATGTAGTCAGCAGAGAGGAGGGCGTGTGGGCTGATGAAGTCTGCAATGTCTTCGCTGAATTGTGTGCGTGGTCCCGGGGGTCTGTAGATGAGGGTGCCTCTGAGGGTCGTCTTCGGGTCAGTATGTATCTGGAAGTGGAGGTGCTTAGCAGCGGTGAAGGTGTCGTCGGAGTTGGTCGTGATGCGGATGGTGTTCTTGTGTACGATGGCGATGCCTCCTCCGGTCTGGTTGACGCGGTCAATCCGGGTGATCTTGTAGCCTTTCGGGATGGCTATGGCGATGTCGGGGGCTGAGGAGGCGTTCATCCAGGTTTCTGTGAGGAAGGCGACGTCTGGTGATGTTGTGTCGAGGAGGTTCCTGAGTTCCACGGCGTGCCTTTGGACGGAGCGGGTGTTGAGCAGGATGCACTTGAGGTTGTTGTTGGTGCTCGGCTTGGGTGCCGGTTCAGAGGCAGGTGAATTGACAGGCTTGGCAGGTGAAGGGTCCGTGTGTGCGCCTCGGGGTGGCTTGGTAGCAGGCGGCGGGTCGGCCAGCGTTGAGTGCGTGGAGGGTGGCGGCGTCGTAGGTCCGTCGGGAGCGCTGGCATCGTCGAGGACCAGGAGTCCTGGCGCTGGGCGCGGTCCAGGCGCGGACGGGCGTAGACGGGCCTGCCTTTGGCGCGCGTTCAGCGCACAATCGGCGCGCCCGCTGCGCGACCGCGCCGGCTCCATTTAAGGCAAAGTGGGAGGTAGGAGCAACTGGGAGGCGAGAGCGGGGCAGCCAATGGGGAAACAGGAAGAGAAGGGGGTGGGGCAGCGAGGGAGCGGCAGCGGGAAGCGGGGAGCTGAGGGGGGGGTCACACCAGGGGTACAGAAAGAAGAAGCGCAACAAAAACCTACCTGACAGAAGAAAAAGACTAACACAGTGAATACAATGCAATACAATCAAAAACGAGGGCACAGCAGGGCAAAAGCGGGGGGACCAAGAACGAGCAGCATGGAGGGGGCACCGAGGTCCGGGACGGACCTGTGCCAGAGATGCACCTTCAGCTGGTGGGCCGTGCGGCGTGGGGGTGTCCTGGGGTCAGGTCACCGCCATAACTCTTTGTTTTAAAAAAAGACCTGTAATTTCAGTCTTCTTATAAACTCCTGCATCTCTTTGCCTAGCAGGAATTTGTCCATGTGGTTAGTTGGCACATACCATAATCCTTTTTCTAGAACAGCAAACTGGGTGTTAGTGAGGTTCTCTTCTGTTAGGTTCACTACCAGACTCATTTCCTGTTTGTTGTTGCTTTTGTCATGTTCCTGGTTGATACCCTGGCTTGTTCCTCTTCTCTTTCTGTCCAGTGGACATTGTTCCCTCTCTGATTCCTGCCTTTGTTTCTTCCTTGGCGTGAACCTAAAAAATGGGTCTGTTCATATTGTGGGAAATTTTGTGGTGGGTAGGCCCAGGGTGGGTAGTGGCCTTGTGGATGTGGGGAAGGTTGACTATAGACCAAACCGTGATGAAACAACTGACGATGACTCCTCAGACACGGGGTCCAACAGCTCTGGTTCTAGTCGCAATAGAAACACTAGATATCAGGACACACGCAGTAACTACAGACGCCCGTAGCAACACGGGCCTAGAGGGTGGGGTAATTTCCAGGGTCCACCAATGTACCCACTACAACACTATGGCCCTCCACCTTTCCCACATCCACAAGGCCACTACCCACCCTGGGCCTACCCACCACAAGGATTAGGGTATGTGCCAACTAACCAGTAATGAAAGACCTAGAAGACCTTGACAACAAAAATGTTGAAAGACCTAGAAGACTCTGACAACAAACATTTCTTTCAGAACATTACAAATGAAGAAAAGAGAGCTCTACAAGAACTAGGCAACAACACCGAGCTAGTAATAAAACCAGCAGACAAAGGGGGAGCCATTGTTATACAGACAGCATCCAAATATGACCAAGAATGCAGACGACTACTCCAAGACCAGAGAAATTACGAAATCATCTCCGAAGACCCCACAGACAAAATCAAAATCAAAATAATGACCATGGTGGAAGAAGCAATCACACAAGGGTGGATGACTAAGAAAGAAGGAGAATTCCTCATCCAAGAGACCCCCGTGACACCATACCTATACACCATCCCTAAAATCCACAATAGCCTGGACAACCCCCCAGGCCGTCCAATCATGTCAGAGATAGGATCTATCCTTGAGCCGTTCTCTAAATTTGCAGATGCATATCTTAGACCAATGGTGCAACGTACATCAACATATCGTAAAGATACTAAAGATGTCTTGATCCTCCTGGAGAACCTCGCTTTTGACCCCTTGAACCAACTCCTAATAAGCTGTGACGTAGAGAGCCTCTACACGAGTTTCCCTCACAATGCAACATTGAATATCATTGAAGAAGTTTTGTTCAAAACTGACTGGGAATATCAAACACCGAGAAACATCGTGATGGAATGCTGCCATCTAGCACTGAATTTTTTTTTTTTTTAATATGACAATACCTTGTACCTCCAAAAGCATGGGACCAGCATGGGGAGCACATTTGCTCCCAGCATAGCTGGTCTCTATGTGTACATCTAGAGATCCCGAAAATATTACATCCAAACAAACCCCTACCGCAAACACATCAATACCTGGAAAAGGTATTTAGATGATATTCTGATCATCTGGAACGGTGATGAGGCAACTGCTAACCGTTTCATTACCTGGTTGAACTACCAAGATGATTTCTTGAACTTTACCCGCACTATTTCCAATAAACAATTGGTCTTTTTAGATCTGAACATTTTTCCTGAAGATGGAAAACTAGCGACAACCACCCACTTCAAGACAACATCCAAGAACTGCTTATTGATGTACCAAAGTTTCCATTCTAGACATCTGAGGGACAACCTCCCCTATGGGCAATTCTTACGCCTAAGACGTAATTGTACTGAAATCACAAATTTCAAAATTCAATCTGAAGAGCTCAAAAAGAAACTGGAAATACGAAAATACCCCCAAAAAATAACAAAGCAGGCATACAAAAGGGCATGTAACAGTTGCAGAGAAAGTCTTCTGGAACCTCCAATTGCAAAAAATGAAGAGCAAAGACCTTTCCGTATCACAACATACAATACCAATTCAAACCAAGTAATGAAAATTGTCAATAAACATTGGAGGATTCTCAACAGCAGCGGTCTGAACATCCCCAAACCCATTTTCTCACATAGAAGAGGTAGAAGCATACGAGACACAATTGTCCACACTAGACCGAAGAAAATGGTACCAAAAGACTCAACATCTACTCTGGCTAACATACAAGGACATCATCCATGCGGGAGATGCAAAGTGTGTCACCTCACAAAGAAGAGCAAAGACATCAAATTCCAGAATGGCACAACATGGGAACAGAGGAAATTCACTACATGCAACAGTGCCAACGTGGTATATCTAATCACCTGCCCGTGCCATCTGGAATATATGTAAGAAAACACCAAACCTGCCTATGCTGAGCAGCTATTTTCTAGAAAACAACATTTGTTGAAATGTGCATGAAAAAATAGCATGAACACTTGCTTTAAGAATTGCAACGTTTACTTTAATTCTTTGAAGACTATTATGATTTTTAGTCTTTCTTTGTTTTTTTAGTGCATGAGAATACAAAAGACATGAAGAAAATATTATACATTTATATACAAACAAAAAACAAACTTTGGTATGTACATATTTCAAACAAACTCGCACTCAACACATTCTTGGCCATCCAATCATACAAAAACACATTCATACTGGTCCCAGTGTCATGAAACAGTTGTGTAAATACAAAGACAATATCATTTGCTGATTTTTACACGTTAATCAAACTTTTACAAAATTTATGGAAAAAGAAGGAAGTGATCTTTCAATTAATTGGCATATTCCATATAGAAAAGAATGACACGGGACCGGGTCGGGTCGACGCGTTTCGAACCCTATCGTTCTGAGGGTTCTCTTCAGGACCACAGTTTAACTATAAAGAGAGAGGAGAACAATCGTCACTAACCAAAACCTGCGAGATCAACGTCTCAACCAATGTACAGCTCCCCACAGCCTACCTCAACAAGTGGGTCAGGGCTCCATAGAAAGTAAAGGGAGACAGATGTATTCCCAGCGGAGGGGGAGCGAAAGGTGCTGCAAGACAAAAGGAAAGTATACTCAATCTCACCATCTAACTGCGCCTAGGCTAATTGAATGTGCAAGTGAGTCTGCGCGCTTACCTTAAAAGCCGCGCGTGTGTGCTCGAAAGGATGCTTCCCAGTCGGGTTGCGCTCGGTCCGAGGGATTTGGATCCGGCGTCCCTGAGGTTGGGGAATGAAAAGGCGGAGATCGTGAGTTGCCGTCATGCGAGGGAAGACGCATTGTCAGTTGTTGGTTATCGGCGCTTGCTGGCGCCTAGGTATGCTTACCGTGGTTTCGTTTTCAAGAAGCTTTTGACTTCTTGAAAACGAAACCACGGTAAGCATACCTAGGCGCCAGCAAGCGCCGATAACCAACAACTGACAATGCGTCTTCCCTCGCATGACGGCAACTCACGATCTCCGCCTTTTCATTCCCCAACCTCAGGGACGCCGGATCCAAATCCCTCGGACCGAGCGCAACCCGACTGGGAAGCATCCTTTCGAGCACACACGCGCAGCTTTTAAGGTAAGCGCGCAGACCCACTTGCACATTCAATTAGCCTAGGCGCAGTTAGATGGTGAGATTGAGTATACTTTCCTTTTGTCTTGCAGCACCTTTCGCTCCCCCTCCGCTGGGAATACATCTGTCTCCCTTTACTTTCTATGGAGCCCTGACCCACTTGTTGAGGTAGGCTGTGGGGACTGGGAGCTGTACATTGGTTGAGACGTTGATCTCGCAGGTTTTGGTTAGTGACGATTGTTCTCCTCTCTCTTTATAGTTAAACTGTGGTCCTGAAGAGAACCCTCAGAACGATAGGGTTCGAAACGCGTCGACCCGACCCGGTCCCGTGTCATTCTTTTCTATATGGAATATGCCAATTAATTGAAAGATCACTTCCTTCTTTTTCCATAAATTTTGTAAAAGTTTGATTAACGTGTAAAAATCAGCAAATGATATTGTCTTTGTATTTACACAACTGTTTCATGACACTGGGACCAGTATGAATGTGTTTTTGTATGATTGGATGGCCAAGAATGTGTTGAGTGCGAGTTTGTTTGAATTATGTACATACCAAAGTTTGTTTTTTGTTTGTATATAAATGTATAATATTTTCTTCATGTCTTTTGTATTCTCATGCACTAAAAAAACAAAGAGACTAAAAATCATAATAGTCTTCAAAGAATTAAAGTAAACGTTGCAATTCTTAAAGCAAGTGTTCATGCTATTTTTTCATGCACATTTCAACAATTGTTGTTTTCTAGAAAATAGCTGCTCAGCATAGGCAGGATTGGTGTTTTCTTAGTTATTGTTGGCTCAGCCTTGCTGAGTTTTGAGTCAAGACCCTCTTTTGTTATTGAAATCTGGAATATATGGGCATGACAACTAGGCCTGTAAAAACGAGAATAGGAGAACATAACAGCAACATAAAATGTAGAAAATCAACTACGGAAATGGCATCCCATTATCTGGAAAAAGGGCACAACATGAAAGATATCTCTTGGACTGTGATTGAACAGGTGCAAAATGAGAGGTATTCATTTGAGAAAGAACAGAGATGGGTTTTTTGCCTTAAAACTAACAAGAACGGGCTGAATGATGATATTCCGTGGGTGTCAACTTTAATTTGACCGACCATGCACACCATATGGTAAAGTTTTTATATCCCCAGCCGTTACTATCCAAGGCGCATTCAAATGCTGACAAACTCTGATGTTTCATTTACTTGCGCGCATAAGGTGCCAACAAATATGTGCAATTTATGCCCCCCTTGGATAAACCTTTTTGATAAACCTTTTTTGGTACCAGCTTCTATAATTCTATCTACACAAATGCTGCCATCTACATGCTCCAGGCATGGCCTTTCGAATCTAAGGCCACCTCAGCCTTTAGGAACTTTGAACTCACAGCCAACAAGGCACAAAATGCACAGGACTTTATTGCTTCGCCTTTGTGCAACTGACATTTTCTAGAAATTAACCTCTCGCTGATACACATGTATACTTATACTTATATTCAATTTCATAATCTCTTCCCCCCGTATGCACCGGTCTAAAAACAGATCTGGAAGTGGGTAGAATTTTTTTTACCATTGGGCCAATAGTGGCGGCAATCTTTGTCAGCGCACCAGTCTTTTTGCTCTCGCTGACACACACTTGTACAGAATACGAAGGCCGTCTACCTGTATTTAGATCAACCTCAGTTTTCTATATAGAAAACCTTTTTTTCAATTTTGAAACTTCCCTCCCGCCTGTGTTAGTCTTAAAACAAAGCCGGTAAACGAGTAGCCGAAAATTGTTTTCATGGTGCCAACAGTCAATTTTTTCACCGCGCGACACAGGAAGCAAACAGAATGGGATCACACACCGGGCATAGCGCTAAACAGCAGCTGCCTCGAATCAACCGATCAACTATCCAATCAGCGGGTAGTTGAATAGCCCGGCCACTGCACTCCCCTTCACCGACGGAGCAGCACGGAAGCCAATGTGCAGGCGAGGGCTGATTTTAGGTCATGTGAGTAATAGACCCGGGCCGGGGGCTCTAATAAACGGCACGAACCTTTAAGATGGGATTTCATCGATAACTTTCTCCCACCGTAGCACCCATGAGCATAGCAGAAAGTCTGGATTCATATCGAAAACACTTTCTCTGATTCCCTCGCAGTGTCTACCTTTGAAGACACCCTCCCCTCCGAAGCGAGCTCATGTGGCCAGCTTATAAAGAAAACAATGTATGTATTATATATATTTTGCTACGTCTCTTCACAATATCTGCCAAACATTGCAAAGGATATACAAATCCTTTCGCTGTATACATATATACAGTTTTTCTAAAAAAATATGACGTGGGTCTAATACGTGTGAGTGTGTGCGTGCGAATGTATGTCTTCACCCTCCATTTTCAATACTACCCAAGCATTTGAGTGAGTGCTGTTTCTTGTTTCCTTGCAAGAAATGTGAATTTTTAAATAAGAGTTGTAGTAAGGTAATTTCATTGGAAACGCTACCTCACTAAGGAGAGAACTTCTCTCTAGACTAAAGAAATATATCTTTAAAAAATATATATCTCTGAAAAATTTATCACATAACAGTATATCACATAAGATATCACAGTTTACTCCTTTTGCGCAACGCAATTTCCACGTTATGATGATGTGTCATGAAGCAAAGCATATGAATATTGTTCCTTTTTTACTTTTTTCTTTCAGATGGTGTAGTGGCCAATTCATGTAGGGGCAAATTATCAACCCCTTTGTAAGCAGATTAGCCTATTTTTGCAATCTGTTTCAAAGACAATAGGCTTATTACATATAATTAGTTTTTTTTTAGTGTAGTAGGGATCGCATATGGTCCTGATGAGTAAAGCTGGGGGGACTGCTTACGAAACATGTCGACCAGGGAGGGTAAACTAATTACACCCTACCTAACCCCTTTTTAACATTTCCAGCTAGAGAAGCGAATAAAATATATTTTTTCTACTAGCCTGGGAATTTTTAAAGCTTCTTTACTAGTCATCACACTCCCTACCACTCCCACTGTCCGCACCACACATAGCCTATCACAGAAAAACAGTGCTCCCACGTATCAGTCAGTCGCAGCACGCCCGCCCCGTAGAGGGACTGGAAGACCCCCATGATGAAGTATGACACTATGGGACTCATAGTGTGTGAGGGGTATTTTAAAAACACAGTGTTCCTCCTGGACATCTCCCGGAGCAACAGCACCCACCTTTGTGCACATAACATGAGTAATTACAAAAACAAATAAAAAACCTAAGGATAGAATCTTTGTGTTTATGAACATTGTACTGAAGGCGGATTCTATCCTCTACCTCTATGCTCCCCAATTTTGTTGCTTTAATAGATTTGAGTGAGTCACACACATGCGGTAAACTGAAGGGACGGGTTGATATTTATTTCACATTTTTTTTCTCTATTTTAGGTTTTGTTTTTAAATAAGGATGTGGCCCAAGGGGCATGGGCACTGAATTTAGCAAGGGGAGGCCAAGAGGAATGGGTTGAGATGGCACACAAGGCTAACAGATGCCTGATTTACTGACCCTGGGAGGATGGAAGGCTGAGCTGGTCTTGTCAGTACTCAAACATCACAGCTAATGCCAGAGGCGAGAGTTAACTTACTCTTAGCGCAGTTTTTCCATGGGTGCAGCATTTAATGCGTTACATGTCACAAGGCATCCACTGAGGGGTCCTTAGCAGGGGATGGCGGCGACAATAAGTGCCAGAAAATTGAAGCCTGCCCCGGGCCGTGGTCCTCCCTCCCTCAGTGATGGCCGTGCCCTGCGCTTAACTGACTGAGCCTCAAGGAAAGACAAGGTTTAAATGTAAGTGATTTAATCAAAACCAGCAGAAGAGATCATTTGAAAGAGGAATAAAGTCTGCAGAGTGGGCTATCTATATGAAATCTGTGGCGAACCTCTGCCATAGTCAGGTTGAAATGTTTTCCAAGGTCAGTTCTCAAGCTGAGGGAAGAGATATGAATGTCGATCTTGCAATTATATACCTACGTATCTGCTCATTAATGCCATTCAAATATGAATCTTGCAGGCACCAAAGACAAAGAGGTGTTCTTAGGGGTTAATGTCAAATGCGATATGTGTTCCAACGAATGGAGTTTGTGATGTGACTGTAGAGCAGGCAGCATGAGTCTGCTATTATAGCTGCATGGTATGGACAGCAAATGAGTAGACGTCTGCTCAGGGTCAGCAGTGTGCTAAAATACACCATCATAGCAGGGTGCTTAATTTATGCCGGTGCTTTCCGGTGCGTAGACACACCAAAAAAATAGTTTTGATTGATTAATATCAATGAGATTGTTTTAGGAAGTTACCACCCTGCTTTCATAATTTGAAAAGAGGAGCTGCAGAGAGGAGTATGTACTTGCTAGAGCACAGATTTTTCTCTATACATCTACAACACCAAAGATAGCTAGCTCGGAGTCATCTCTGCAGGGTCAAGCACCTCACAGACACGAAACAAGGAGTCCCTTGTTTGGGAGTTTTTTTAAATTCAACGTGGGCAGAAAAAAGTCTCAGCCAAACTTGTGACATAGGGCTCCGTGCACTTTACCAATGCTAACCAGTGCTAAAGTGCTTGCGCTATTTCTCTTTAAACATGGTAAAATTGGCTGACAAAGAATTGGAAAATTTAATTTACTTGTAAGTCCCTAGAAAGGTGGTTTTCCATGTGCCCAGTGAATGTAAATTAAATGCTGCTAGTGGGCCTGCAACACTTATTGTGCCACCTACGTAAGTAGTCTATTTAAACATGTGACAAGGCCAGGGCCTGTCATTGCAGTCTGCCTGTGCAGTTATAAAACTGCCATCTTAACCTGGCAAAAAGGAACCTTTTGCCAGGCCTAAAAATATTCCCTTTTACTACATTCATCACCAGATGTCACCACTAGCCAAGCCCTTTCCATAAGGCAGGGTGCAGTATGCAGAGTGCAGTGTATTTAAATAGTTTGGCATATACTTTAAAGTTTTATATGTCCCCGAATAGGCAAGGGTGAATTGCTACCCTTGTTCTTTGTGTGATTCTTGAATTTTTCACAATCCCATGACTTGAGTGATGTACAGGCAACATTGATGACAGCACCCCCACTCTGAAAAGTGTTCCAGTGCCACTAGCCTGGGTGCCTTTGTGTGAATATTTCAGACTTTCTGGCTAGGGTGCCATGTGAAACATTCCCATGCCTTCTGGCAGCCTGGGTGCTTATGTGTGAGGTTTCCATGCTTTCTGGCCTGGGTGCTTATGTGTCCTGTCTCAGTGACCTGGAGGCTCATGTCATGTGTGACTTTTCCATGCTTACTGGACTGGGTGCTTATGTGTGACGTTTCTGTGCGTTCTGGCCTGGTGTGACCAGGCCTGGGTGTGATATTAACATCCTTTCTGGTCTCTGTGCCCTAGGTACTAGTTATCACATGCTTATGTGTGACATTTTTACAGTTTCCGCCCTCAGAGCCTAGGTGCTTATGTGTGACATTTCCACAGTTTCTGGCCTCAGTGGTCTGTGTGCTCGTGTCTATTTGTTGTGCTCTCTGAAAGAATGACTATGGGTACAAATGACTGGCTGGGTAACCTGGTGCTCTTAAAGGTCATCATCTACTATTTACTGTGCTTTGAAAGTTGATACAATTGAATATGTCATTAAAAATGTGCTGTAAAATTCAACATTTTGGTATGTCTTTTTCCAAATTTTTCTGGGGAGAGAACCCCACCAAACCCCCCTAGTAGTGGTCGGGCTCGCTCGCGACGCTCGTTTGCGACGCGCCAGGCGGGGGCTAGTCTGCCTAAATTTTCCTGGGCTGCTCTCAGTTCTCAGTCCGGCCCTGCATCTAAGTGTTCTGCTCCAGGCCTAGTACCAGTTGGGGCGAAAATAATTCCTCCTACTGAACCCTTGTCCAGCAGATAAGGCAGCTACTTACATGCCCATGCTGACAAATACATTGATATGTGCGTGGCATCCAGGAGGAGGTGGGGATAGTGCAGTATTCTAGTGGGCAGATGAGCTTTGAAGAAGTAACCTAAACAGGCAAAACTAGGGTACAGTGCGTCAGTAAGGCGTGCCTATGTATTTCCTTTTTGTAATGTTTCTGGGTTTCAGTACACGTGACACCTTTGGCTCCAAGGAAACGGTGCGGGTGCCCAAGCCAGAGCTTTTGTTGGCCTAGTATGCACAAAGTGTAAATCCAGGATGGAACTGCCAAATGTATTCCTGCATCCAGTTTATAACATAAAGTGACTCATCGACCTAGTCTGTTTTGTACAGGAGCTGGTTGTGGAGCCTAGCAGCATGATCTCTGTCAGGGCCTGACTGGCTGTAGCGGGCACCGGATGTTTTCCCTGATAGGCCGGCAGGGTGTGGGCCGTTTTTAGGTCGAACCTAGACAGGACTTGTGCTGTCTAGAAGATCTGTTGTATGTACTTTGTGGGCTCTGAAGATCAGTCCCAGGACTTGTCTGCTTCCACTTTTGCTAAGGGACCTTTTTTTCGGTTAAACTGCCCCTATTTAACAGTCTTGATACAAAACAACCAGTAGAGGTAAGAAAAATACCAGAATTGCTTTCTGCTGAAGGACTTTCTTTTTTTATTTATCTGGCAACTGCCTCTATTTACCTTTCTTGACAGAAAACTAGCAGCAGCGGTTGGTAAAGTACCAGAATCACTTTAGCATTCCCTAGATTACAAGCCATAGAATCTTCCCTTGTACAAACACCCGTAGCCAATATTTTTTTCAAATCTTGTATTTTCAGTGATATGACCGCTGACGGCCCTGATTTTATATTAAGAACAGAACTTTGGACGTTACCATTTCGTGCTGATAGGCAGTATTTCTCGCCATGTGTTCCCATACCTGGCGTGTTCCGGAGTTTGGTGCTTACTTTCCCTCCATGTTGAAGAACAGTAGATGTTTTAGCACCCGTGGTTATGTGCTGCATAGCTAAATACATACAAGGTCCCGAAGGTGAGACCGATTGCATTGTAAATGCTTGTTCTATGTGTGATGGGGAATGCACCCATATAGAAAAAGACAGTAGCTAAGAGAAATAAAGATAATTGTCCTTTTTACATCTGGGTCTGGCAGTTATACCATTTTGATGCATTCCCTTTCTTTGGGAATGTGCTCAAATTCATGGGTGGATTCATGGGAATGCCCACACTTCGATCAAGGAATGCCTCCCTGCTGCAAGGTAATGCAAGGCAGCAAAATGCACTGGTTTGCTTTACCTGGGGTTTACTAAACCACACAGAGCCATGCCAGGTTGCTTTGCGTGGCTTTGTAAAAACCAGTTAAGGCCTTGCATTTCCTTGTGTGATGCTAGAGTAACACGTACCCTTTGTAAACCTGGCCCATAGTGTGCAGCTAGCCCTCTTCTTCTTGTTTGTTGTCAGATAGATGGTGTTCTCAATAGAGTCCACCAGTGCACTTACAACCAATGCTTCCATAGGCCTGTCCAGCTCTAACACAGTGACAGTGTAGAACAGGAATGCCTTGTATGTTTCAGTGTGTACAAATCAGTGACACGCATTCCAGTAATTCCTCTTCACCACCATAGAAAATGTTAGGATGTCAAGAGGCAACATTTAGTCCAGCTTCCTCATGTAAAAACTGACCATTAGGTAGCTCATGTCTCACTTTGTGTCCTGACTTGCAGTTAATGTTTGTTCAGTTGGAGTCTCTGGCTGCAAAGAGATTGCTTATACTGCATACATGTTATGGATAGGAGGTTGTTGTGTCTTGTCATCTGGATGTGTATCTGAGCCATCTTGTTCTACATCGTCATAAGCTTTTCCTTCAGACACTCTGGATTCTGAAGCTAAACTAGAAGTCATTGCTTCCTGGCTGTCTTCCCATATGCACTTGCATCTCAAATGGCCTGATTGGCCACTACTGCCAAGCAGTTTGGCTGGCTTCTCCCCACAATGCCCTTTAGTGTGCACCCTGCAATGCATTTATGGATTTTGTAAATGGAAAACATTTGAAAAAAGGAGATGTGCTTTTTCGTGTAGTGCCAAACCCAGAACTTTCTGTGGTACCAGACTCAATGGACTTTAGATGGGGATTGGTCCTGCTGGAGCAAAATGAAGGTGGTGGTTACTTCTGTTATTGATGCTTTTTTTTATTTCATTTCTGTTACAATAAAATTAAGCCAATTAGGATGTATGGTACTCTAGTTTACATATAGATGGCTTCCACTCCCTCAGTTCCACTCTCAAAGAGAACAACTACACGTTCATCTTTATCGCCATAATCATTAGGAGCCCTGGACTTTCTGAAAAATGATTTTGCTTTGCTTGCCTTGATGATCATGCTCTGTGTCCTCTCCTTGGCAAAACTTTAGAGAAACTCTGAGAGAATGCATCTTTTTCCTGGTGGAGTTGCTGAATATAACATTGATGACAAAGCAATTGCTCTGCTCCTATCTCAACGGTGTCTTTTTTTTTAGTTCTGCCTGCTTCAGCCTTTGCTGAAAGAAACTTAGCGTGGGTAGTTTGGAGTACCACTTCCATGCACATAGACCACACTTAGCAGTAAGCAGTACCTCCAGAACGAATATCTGACAAATGATCCCACTTTCTAATGGCATCATCCTATTACATTGGAGCAAATGCTAAACATGCTTTTTTATCCCGGACACAATAGTTTAGCACACTTAAACTCTGTGAATGATGGATTAAATTGAATGGGTTTACATCAGCACCTGAGCAGAGCCTGCGAGTGGCACCTGCATACCTCAAGTATTGAGGTAATGTGGCAGAAGCACAAATCTTCACTCACAAGTCCTTATTTTCTTGGACTATTGAGTACTCCTTCCTTTATAGTGTTTGTCAGATTTCTGCAACCTTCGGTGTATTTTTTAGCTCATTCGTATCACCCGACTGAACATAGTTGCTGTTGTTTCTTTGGTGGGTTCATCTTTGGAACATGCTGTGTTTGCGCTGTCCTACATGCTGCCAGACAATAAGCACTTGTGGCATTTTTGTCCTGCAATTTACCATACTAATTCTGGTTGTCACCCTACTTTACTTTAGTTTTTCAATGCACACACCTGTGTCACAATGATTCTCTGAAAGGGAAACTTACTAGCTCCTGCCCTGATCTTTATCTTCTAGCCAAACTGCTACAAGTACATATCTCAGCAGTACAGTTCCACAGAGGATTTCACCACAACATCTATGTGTAGGGGCATATCAGCTCACCAGCTCCTGTTCTCAGAAACATTAGCAGGAAGGCAAAATCTCCTTCATGAAATAATTCATGTCAGTAAAGACATCCTTTGCAATTCTCAAAGAAAAACCTCGGAAGTGACACAAGAGAATAAATCCATATGCACAAACATCATCTCTCTTTCTTCTTTATACACCACTAAAAAGCAACTATAGGATTAAGAAAACTGCATCGGGGTCAGGAAATTTAGAATCTTGTCTGAAAAAATTAAGATTTGGAAGAATGGAGCTGGTGTGGAATTTGCTTATATATATCTGAGTTGGGTGTAAAGGAGTTCAGCTACCTTGGACTTATTTCTAACTCAGCCTGCACCTGGCACTCGCATGCCACTTCTTGCTGCTCAAAGGTCAACGTGAGAGGTTTTTAATCTTTCCAGTCCATGACTTAAAGGTAGCATTTCACCTTTTCTAAAAGTATACAAAGCACCATGTATCCCTGGAGCAGTATACAGGGCAGGGGTCTGGGGCTACCATAAAGCTTGTTCACTCCAGACCAAGGAAAATCACAATTCTAAGGTTGCTACAGCTCTCCCCGACTGCTTCCACTTATATTATCCATGCAGAGCTCGACCAACAATATATCGAGGATACAGTCCTCTGGCTCTTGAGTTGATTTGGATTGACATTTAGGTAAACCCCCAAGCCAAACTAAGCAGGGATATCATTTTGGAGTGTCTCGCCTTGGACAAAGGAAACGCCCTCCTTTGGCTAAGCTATGTATCCAGTCACTTGGGGCCTTACAGAAAGAAGACCAATTACGGGTTAGGTGTTCATATCTCCTTTTCTGAGAGGATATACAATCTGCCTTGGAGAGCACGAAAAGCACAGTGTTACACTATCATAGGTTACTCGCTTCTCCTGAGCCAGCCTTTTACCTGGGCCTCAAATTAACACATTGGGAGCGATCTCTGCTTTTTCGGTTTAGGGCTGACTCTGTATGGCATCTTTTGTGTTTTACTGACCCTTGTTTTAATTTGGTGAGTTCCGCAACATTTTGTTCATGTGACAACCTTACTGAAAAATCTTTCTTACAATATATGTATTTTTGTGTTTACTAACATCCACACAAGCATGCACTTTCTTAAGCCCTTGTTAAAAAACCTTAGTTACCACAAATGTACAGCATCTGCAATTGTTAAACACTTTGACCATTTGTCTTAGAATATGCTCCTTTTTAAAAACTGCCATTAAAGCTAGGAGGACGATGAAGGGCTAGTACCCCTGTTAATTTTATCCACGTACGGTTTTTATTTTTATTATTGTTTCTAGTGGTTTTAACATTGACATTTAGACGTTTTAATCACTTACCAGACTATATTATGTATTTATTTTTGTCAGCTGATATATTTTTTGATTAACTATCCTGTTGAACCATCGATTTTTGATTTTATTGATGCTGGAATTGTGGTCCTTTATTTACTCATGACGTTGGTTTAGTCTGCAATGCAGAATCGTTCTTGTTTCTTTTATGGCATGACTGGCGAAATAAAGTGTCATTGATTCATTGACTTGTTCTATATTTACTGGAGATCAGGCAAGGGGCACTCCTTTAAAGTAATTGAGTGGAAGCTAAGGTTAAACTCAATCTGATTTAAACGCCTGTAAAGAAAAACTATTTCTCAGAACAAACATGGGAACCAACTGGTCAGAAGCCACAAATTCAGCTTTATATTCTGTCGCAGGGTAGGCTCTGGTAGGGGTGGTTCAGAAAAGAGATCTATACCAAGGTGGCGTAGACTGGGTTTTATTTTGCGATAAAATCGCTTTTTTTTTTAAATAATTTTTTTTAGCTGAAGCCAGTGTAAGTAAGGAATAAACAATGTTCTTTTAAGGAGATAAAATAAATATCCTTGTCCACTGCAGTCCAGTTTGGTTTCCTGGTCTTTAGACTTTTATCAGGTTCCTTCCCCCTTTTTATGACTTCCGGCCTTTATAATTGAGAGGGGTGAAGGGTTGACTTCACCTAGGCCGGCTTCTGCGGCTCCTCAACCAAAGATTAGGGTAGTCAACACCATGGAGGTATACAAGAAAAGTAAAAAAAAAGACGGATGTCAGGGCTTCAGGCGTAAGTCATTACAAAAATAGGGGAAAGGGAGTGCAGATATCTCAGTGCTCCTTCCTGGCAGGCAACGGTACGGGGAAGTGCTCGTGAGGAGAGAGAGGGTTTTGCTTGACAGATAGCTCAAGTGAACCTACTTACAAGTTACGCGGTCGCTCCTCCTCCCTCCCTTTCCTTCCCATCCAACCCGACACATGGCTGCGTACCTGTGAAAGCCACACTCCTCCTGGAGTGCGGCGCGGCGGAAGGTGGGAACGGTGGCCTCCAGGCGTGTCTACGGTCCTCCGGTACTCCGCGTCGTCGGGGTCACTCCAGGCACTCAGAATCCTCCTCTGCACGTAGCTGTTCTCCTCTCTCGGTTCCCCGCTCGTGTTCTCTGCCTCAAGACCGCCGCTTCCTGGTTCCTCCTCTCTTCTACTGGTTGTCGGCTTTCCCATTGGTAGTTTCCAGACAACGTCATCCCTTGAGGCATAGCTCCCTTCGAAGTCTATTTCTTTAAAGAAGTGTGTCCCCGTTTCTGGGGTTTCTTTAAACCAGATGGAGTCCGGTCCGGTGCTCCAGTTTTCGGCCTGAAAAGAGATGACAGGAGGGTATTCAGGGGGCGCAGACCACCTGGCTTCCTTTCCTGTCCGATCCTTTCACGGTGTCGGGGTTGCCCGACCCATGACATTCCCCTCCCCAATTCGGGAGATGAAGTATCCTTGATAGGAAGTCAGCGTTTCCGTTGTTAATACCTTTACGATGTTTGACAGTAAAGGAGAAAGGTTGCAGGCTGAGGAACCACTGTAATATGTGGGGATTATGTCCCTTATTCCGGCTCATCCACTGTAGAGGGGCATGGTCCGTATTGAGAGTGAAATGCGTACCCTCCAGATAGTAACGTAGTTTGCCTACTGCCCACTTTATGGCTAAGCATTCCTTTTCTATAGTGGGATATTTTTGTTCCCTGGGGAAAAGCTTCCGGCTTATGAACAATATTGGATGTTCTAGCCCTTCAGAGGACGTGTGTGACAAAAACGCCCCCAGACTGTGTGCAGAGGCATCGGTCTGTTGCAGGAATGGTTGTGAGAAGGTAGGGGAGACCAAGACCGGAGTGGAGGTGATGGCTTCTTTTAACTGGTCAAAGGCCTTTCTTGTTTCTGGTGAGGGATGATTGATGGCTTGGTTTGTTACACCTTTCCTAAGTAGTTCAGTCAGGGGTGTGGCGATTTCCGAATAATGGGGGATGAACCTGCGGTAATAGCCCAGGAGACCCAATAATGCCCTGACTTCTCATTTGTTGGAGGGAAATGGGGTGTCTTTGATTGCCCTCGCTTTTTCCTCTTGTGGTTCTATCAGACCATGTCCTAAAAGATAACCAAGATATTTGACCTTCTCAAATCCCACCCTTGATTTTTTTGAGTTTATGTGAAGCCCGAACTTGGTCAAGCTGGTCAGGACCCTCTGAAGATCGCTTAGATGTCTTTCCCAGGAAGGGCTATATATCACTATATCGTCCAAGTATGCCGAGGCATATTCTTGGTTATCACGGAGCATCTCATTCATGAGTCTTTGGAAGGTGGCTGGTGCTCTGTGAAGACCAAAAGGTAGGACATTAAACTCATATAATCCGCCCGGTGTGATGAAAGCTGTTTTTTCTCTATCGCTCTCACGCAGGGGAACCTGCCAATACCCCTTAGTGAGGTCGATGGTGGTGCTATAATGGGCCTCTCCTAATTTTTCTATCATATTGTCAACCCTCGGGATGGGGTAGGAGTCAAACTTGGAGATGGCGTTGAGGGCGCAGAAGTCCATACAGAAGCGTGTGGAACTATTGGGTTTTGGGACCATAACGATTGGGGTAGACCATTCGCTTTTGGATGTTCAGATAACCCCTAGGTCCAACATGCTCCGTACTTCCTTTCGTATGGCCTCTTTCCTGGCAGCTGGTATTCTATATGGCCGTTGTTTCACCTCCCGGCCGGGCATTGTGTCTATTGTGTGTTCTATTAGGTGGGTTTTTCCTGGTACGTCCGCGAAGATGGGTTCATATGAGTGTAGGAGGTTGTCTAGGTCGTACCTTTCCTGGTTCTGGCGCTCTAAGTTAATGACTAGTTGCTCTATTGTGCATTGAGGTGTATCTAAGGGAACTGTGAACTCACCCTGTTTAGGAATAGGCCCCAACCATTTCTTTAAAAGGTTGATGTGATAAGTCTGTATTTTGCCATGTTTCATCGGTAGCTTATAGCTAGTCCTTCCTACCCTGCTCACAATTTTGTAGGGACCCATCCATTCTGATTTCAGCTTACTCGCATGACATGGAAGGAGGACTAGGGCCCAATCTCCTGGATTTAGGCTTCTCCATTTCTGTCCTTTATCATAGAAGTGTTTTTGTATTCTTTGTTGTTTTTCTAGCTGTGAATAGGCTAAGTTTCGCAGTTTGCCAATCTTAGACTGGATATTTTGGGTATATTCCAGGAAATTACGGTTATCTTCCTCCTCCTCTTTCTCCTATGCCTCCTGAGTCATGTCCGATAGAGTCCTGGGCTTTCTCCCATAAAGTAACTCGAATGAGGAACAGCCCAGACTACTCTGTACTTGACTCCGGATCACATATAGAGCTAAGGGGAGAAGTTGATCCCATTCTCTTCCTTCCACCGTTAACATTTTTTTGAGGGTCTTCTTTATAGTGTTGTTGTACCTTTCCACGAGACCATCTGTTTGGGGGTGGCATATGGATGTTTTCATGTGGTTTAAACTGAGGATTTTGCACACCTCCTTCATTAGTCTGGAAACAAATGGGGTCCCTTGGTCTGTCAAGATTTCTTTGGGAAACCCCCCTCGGGAAAATAACTCCACTAGGCGTCCAGCGATAGCCTGAGACGTCAGAGCCCTTAGGGGGAAGGCTTCGGGGTATCTGGTAGCATAGTCGACTATCACTAGGGCGTACTGAAAACCTCTCCGTGTTTTGGGAAGGGGTCCTATCAGGTTCATGCCAATGCGGGAGAATGGGTCTCCTATCATTGGTAGGGGTTTTAACAGGACTGGTGGCGGCTTATATGTTCTTAACCTCTGGCAAGTTTCACATTCAGACACTATTTTCTTATGTCATTGAAGACTCCCGGCCAGTAAAAGTACTTTAAAACATTTTGTGTTGTTTTCTCCCTGCCTATGTGTCCCGCGGTTAAATGTGAAAGGGAAAAAAACAATATTTGTTCTCTAAACCCTGCCGGGACAAGCAATTGTGGTTCGCTCTTCCCATCGGCTAGGCGATATAATAGACCTGCTTGTGTGATAAAGTAGGGGCCGCTTGGGGTAGGGACTTGCCCTTCTTTAAGAGAGGAGTGCCAGGCATTTTTGAGGGAAGGATCGTTCATTTGTGCGAACCTGAAATTTTTGTCCAAGAGCCAGGGTTCTGGGTCGATTAGTGCCTGTAGGGGACCCTTAGCCCTGGTCTCTACTTAAGTCTCGTGGTCTCTGGTCCTTAGTATCACCCTAAATAATGCAAAGAACTGCGGGTTGTCCGCACCTATGATTAGGTCTTCGGGAAGGTTTGACATTACCCCTACTCTGATGGAATATACTCTCCCGTCTGGCGTATGTAGGTCTATGCGAGCCATAGCATAGGTTTTTACATTCCCATGGACGCAGCAGATATGTACCGAGGTGTTCGGTATGAACTGATTGGCCCCTACCAGTTCTTTCTGTATGACAGATCGTTTACAACCGGAGTCTAAAAGCGCCCTGACTACTTGCTGATTTACCCTCACGCTTACATAGAAAGCGGTCCAAGTTCCGCCGAGTATATGACTGATCGAGGTACGTATCCAATGTCCATGGGTTCTTCACCCGTTCTTCTCCTGGGGCAGGCTCGTGCTATATGTCTCCAGTCTCCACACTCATAGCATTGGGGACCTTTAGGAGTGGGGTTTTCAGGTGGTTTGTATCTGCTTTTTACTGTCTCGTGGGGGGGTTTAGGACTTGGCCTTACAAATTTCCCTGGGGGGCTTGTATGTACGTTCGGTTTCACCGCCTCCATATCGTGTTTGGGCCCGGGCAAAAGTGGTTGCCATTTCCATGGCTTCTTTTGTGGTGAGGCTGGCGTGTTGCCTCAACCATAGTTGCGTATTGAAGGGAAGGGCTTCCAGGAACTGCTCCAGATATATCTTATCAAGGATGTCCTCTTTGGAGCTCTCCTCAGGTTTCAGTCACTTGTCTGCCGCGAATTTGAGCCTGTAGGAGAGGGTTTTTGGGTTTTCTCCCGGGGTGTCCCTTATCTTTCCTGAAGCGGACCCGGTAGGCTTCCTCATCCAGGCCTAAATGGTCCAATATAATCCTTTTTACCTCCCCGTAGGGTGTGTTCCCCAGGGGATTAGCCACCTCATAGGTGGCTTGGGCTTCCCTGGTTAACAGGGGAGCCAAAAAGAAAGGCCACTTCTCTATTGGCCAATTACAGGCTCGGGCGACTCTTTCAAAGTTCATAAAATAGGCGTCTAGATTCTCACCTATGACATACCTTTGTAGGGCCACCCCAGTGGGATTCTGATTAGGTGTTCGGACGCTGTGTTGCGACCCGCTGGCTTGTTCTGATACAATTTTCTGCAGCCCTTCCATCTGGACTGCCATGGTGTCTTTGAAGAAATCTCGGTCTGCTTGGGCAGATGTCATCTGACATTCTACCACCCAACCAAGTTTGTCCTGAGCCTTGATAATGTGCTGAATGAGGGCGTCCATTGTTTCTAATGGACAAGAACACGCATTCTCCACCAAATGTCGCAGGGTAGGCTCTAGTGGGGATGGTTCAGAAAAGAGATCTATACCAAGGTGGCGTAAACTGGCTTTTATTTTTCAATAAACTTGCTGTTGGAGGGATGGTCGAAAATGAAAGCTAGGAGGACGGAGAATGGTGTTAAATTGTTTTATTGAAGGATGGGACACAAAATGTACTGGGTGTATTAGGATGTGGCTTTAGTTGTTAGAGGAAGATTACTGTCCAAGAAAATACTGGGGTCCAGGTATGGCGACATAATGGTTGGCGGGTAGTGCAGGATGGATGTGGTGTCCTTGGCTCAGGATACAGAAGTCTTCGGGCTGGTGATGACGTCCCAGGATACTCCGAAAGAAAAACAATAAAATGGCGGTGAATATACTTGTGGGGCTCTATTTTACCCTTAACCCCTTCCATGCTCATGACGAGCTCAGCTCGTCATGAGGCACACTGGAGCTGTGCTGATGACGAGCTGATCTCGTCATGAAATGCTGCTTTCCAAGGTTTTTCAGCACAGGACGGGAAAAGCCATAGCAGCCAAGGTGTTAATCCTCTCAGTGTGCCAATCGTGCTGTACAGGGTTTATACAGTGAAAACACGTGAGGGAGGGTATGCTGGGATGATCAGAAAGGAAATAGTGCAACAAATAGGAAAAACCCCAGCTAGTAACACAGGCTTAATTTCAAGAAAAGGAATCTGCTTAGCCAGATCGGCTTAAATGTTGGGCTGTTTTCTGTAGTGCAACAACCCTGTCTGAGGGATGATTTACTTAGTCAATCTGTGCGGTGGCTTTCGAGGTCCGTTTGGTGCCCCACCGCCACCCCAAACACAAGGTACGTCCCGTACCACGCCCTCACCTTCCCAAATGTCCCCAGGATGCTGTGTACTCAAAGCTGAAGCCGTAACTCTCCTTAAGTTACGGAGGCAAGCTTGCATCTCCTAGGGACGTCCACCAATCCTCGCTCCACATCTCGGATTCTTCTTCCGGGGCTAGGTCGGCGGGATCTTCAGTTGATGATGTTCTTTCTTCGGGCTCGACCGGGATTCCCTCCTGTCCGAAGTCTTCCTGCTTGGCTCCCGTGCAGTCCTCTGCGTACTCGGCTCCTTCGGCTTCAGCTTCCGCGTCTTCCCGTGAGAGGCTTCTTTTCTCCGCCTTGCTCAGCAGGGATTGGCTGTCCTCATCTTCGTCATTCTGGAGTGGGGAAGGTGCAAAGACTCTGTTAACCCCTCCCTGACCGGCCCTTGTTACTGCTTTTGGTGACTGTCTGGCCCCCGGGGTACATTAGTCTGCCTTCGCTCGAACTCCGCCTGACATTCCCCATCCCTAACTTTCCTGCTAGCAGGATAACGTTCAAGAGGATATCTAGACAAAAAAATCTGCGTTCGTCTGTTCGTTGCCTTTCCTATGTTGGGTTGTGAAATGGAAGGGCTGGAGGGCTAGAAACCACCGCAGGATGCAATCGTTATGTCCGTTGTTCCTGGCAAGCCACTCCAGGGGAGCGTGATCTGTGTATAGAATAAACTTGTTCCGCTCCCAAGTAATATTTTAATGATTCCACAGCTCATTTAATAGCTAGAGCCTCCTTTTCTATAACAGCATATTTGTTCTCTCTAGGGAATAGTTTCCTGCTGATGTAAATCACTGGTCTTTCTTGCCCCTGGGAATCTATTTGTGATAAAATCACTGTAGATGACAATGTCATCAATATATACAGATGCATACTGATGGAGCTTGAGAATAAGATTCATAAAGCGCTGAAAGGTGGCCGGGGCGCCATGAAGGCCAAAAGGTAGCATCTTGAAATGGTACAGCCCTCCCAGGGTAGAAAAGCGGTTTTCTCTTTATCGCATTCTCTAAGTGGGACCTGCCAATAGCCCTTGCAGAGATCAAGGGTACTGATGTATTTCGCTTTGCCTAATTTTTCAATCATTTCGTCTACCCTCGGCAATGGTTAGGCATCAAAGCGGGATATTTTATTGGCTTCTCTAAAATCGATGCAAAAGCGAATGGATCCATCGGGCTTCGGCATGATGACAATTGGTGAATTCCATTCGCTTTTGTAGTGTTCTATTATCCCCATACGTAACATTTGTTGGATTTCTTCCTCAATGGCATCCTTCTAGCCTCAGGGATTCTATAAGGTCTTAACCGCACAATCTTCTTGGGTTCGGTATGTATGGCGTGAGTGATGAGAGTCGTTTTCCCTGGAGTTAGAGAGAACATCCCATTAAGAGATGATAGTTTGGCCTTTATTTCTTCCATTTTGGTCAGGGGCAGATCGGGATCTATACTCTGTACAAACAGGGGTTCTGTCGTGAGCTGATTAGTCAAAAGAGCAGGTCGATGACCCTCCCATTTTTTTAGTATATTGATGTGATATATTTGGGTATTTCTCTTTTCTTTGGGGTCTAGCTCCAGACGGTATGTAACCGAGGTGACTTGTTCAAGGACCCTGAAGGGGCCCTGCCACTGCCCCAACATCTTATGCTCTGAAGTGGGTCTCATCACTAGAACTAAGTTGTTTACGTTCAGACTTCGTTCTTTGGCTTTCTTATCATATTGTTTCTTTTGTTGTTCTTGGGCCTGCTCCATGTGGGTCTTGACTATGTTACGTATTTTATATAGTCTGGTTTTCAACCCCTGGACATACTCAGGCAGGGGTTTTGCCCCCTCCGGTTCCTCCTCCCACTCCTCCTTCAACATATCCAGCAGAGTTCTGGGCTCCCGGTCATACAACAGTTCAAAAGGGGAATACCCAGTACTTTTCTGCTTTTTACAACAAAGTGCAAAAAGGGCCAGCGGTAAAATTTCTTCCCACTTCCGGGCCTCGAGTTCTAACAACTTCTTTAAGGTGGTTTTTAAAGTGGCATTATATCTTTCACAGAGAATGTCGGTCTGGGGGTGATAAGCAGCGGTCCTAATTTGTTTTATGTTTAGCTGCTGGCATACCTGTTTCATGAGGTGTGACACAAAGGCCGTGCCTTGATCGGTTATAATTTCTTTAGGAAAGCCAACCCTGGAAAAGATGTTAATCATTGCCTTCGCTATTTGGGTGGTGTTTGGTTGTCTCAAAGCCACGGCCTCAGGGAAACGGGTCGCGTAATCCACTACGATGATATCCATTCCCACCCGTGTAAATAGTTCTTCTATTATTGGGAGGGGACATAACGGGACCCTTGCACGTATTGACCCAGCTGTTTTATTGACATATGGAACATTCTCTACAAAATTTCCTAACTTGTTGATACACTCCCGGCCAATAAAAATGATTCAGGATTGCCTTCTCAGTTTTGTCTCCTCCAAAGTGCTCACCCAAGAGATGGCTATGCGCCAGATAAAGGACTTTCTGTCAATGGGACTGTGGAACTAGTTACTGGGGATTAGCGTTTTTACATCCTATCGATACAGAAGGCCCTTAGCCCTAAAAAACTGGGGACCGCTTTGGTCTGGGTCTTCGTGCTCTGTGGATCTATTCCAAGCTTCCTGCAAAGTGGGCTCCTCTCTCTGTGCCATTATAAAGTCATGATCGTGTTCCCATACCTTAGTGATAACGGTTTGGGTGAGGGAAACTGGAGTCCACTGCCATTTCTCTGCTTTTTTCTGTCTCTTGCTTTTTCGGGTCTTCCCAGGACATAATTTGTGGTCTTTGCAAACAAAACAGGTGATGGACAGAATGTGGATCAATGTCACACATTCACCCCAGTCCAAAGATCTGGGCCCAAATCCATCGTTTTTTGCACTCCACACCACCCTGGGTTAGACAATGGCGATATGCAAATCAGCTCTGACCCTGTGCCCCATGGGAACAGTCCAGTCCGAACTACAAAAGCCATGTCCTTCCCAGAACGGAATCAAGCATCCGAGGACCGGACCGGTTTCGAGGTAACACCTCTCATCAGCCCGGCTAGTGGGTCCCAGGCACTCCACACCACTTGGAGTCAAGCTAGCCGGGCTGATGAGAGGTGTTACCTCGAAACCGGTCCGGTCCTCGGATGCTTGATTCCGTTCTGGGAAGGACATGGCTTTTGTAGTTCGGACTGGACTGTTCCCACGGGGCTACAGGGTCAGAGCTGATTTGCATATCGCCATTGTCTAACCCAGGGTGGTGTGGAGTGCAAAAAAACGATGGATTCGGGCCCAGATCTTTTGACTGGGGGAATGTGTGACATTGATCCACATTCGGTCCATCACTTGTTGTTTTTGCAATTGCCGCCCTAAGTGCGCTGGGGATGCCCAGACGTGGGTCCCAGGCACTCCACACCACTTGGAGTCAAGCTAGCCGGGCTGATGAGAGGTGTTACCTCGAAACCGGTCCGGTCCTCGGATGCTTGATTCCGTTCTGGGAAGGACTTGGCTTTTGTAGTTCGGACTGGACTGTTCCCATGGGGCAACAGGGTCAGAGCTGATTTGCATATCGCCATTGTCTAACCCAGGGTGGTGTGGAGTGCAAAAAAACGATGGATTCGGGCCCAGATCTTTTGACTGGGGGAATGTGTGACATTGATCCACATTCGGTCCATCACTTGTTGTTTTTGCAATTGCCGCCCTAAGTGCGCTGGGGATGCCCAGACGTGGGTCCCAGGCACTCCACACCACTTGGAGTCAAGCTAGCCGGGCTGATGAGAGGTGTTACCTCGAAACCGGTCCGGTCCTCGGATGCTTGATTCCGTTCTGGGAAGGACATGGCTTTTGTAGTTCGGACTGGACTGTTCCCATGGGGCAACAGGGTCAGAGCTGATTTGCATATCGCCATTGTCTAACCCAGGGTGGTGTGGAGTGCAAAAAAACGATGGATTCGGGCCCAGATCTTTTGACTGGGGGAATGTGTGACATTGATCCACATTCGGTCCATCACTTGTTGTTTTTGCAATTGCCGCCCTAAGTGCGCTGGGGATGCCCAGACGTGGGTCCCAGGCACTCCACACCACTTGGAGTCAAGCTAGCCGGGCTGATGAGAGGTGTTACCTCGAAACCGGTCCGGTCCTCGGATGCTTGATTCCGTTCTGGGAAGGACATGGCTTTTGTAGTTCGGACTGGACTGTTCCCATGGGGCAACAGGGTCAGAGCTGATTTGCATATCGCCATTGTCTAACCCAGGGTGGTGTGGAGTGCAAAAAAACGATGGATTCGGGCCCAGATCTTTTGACTGGGGGAATGTGTGACATTGATCCACATTCGGTCCATCACTTGTTGTTTTTGCAATTGCCGCCCTAAGTGCGCTGGGGATGCCCAGACGTGGGTCCCAGGCACTCCACACCACTTGGAGTCAAGCTAGCCGGGCTGATGAGAGGTGTTACCTCGAAACCGGTCCGGTCCTCGGATGCTTGATTCCGTTCTGGGAAGGACATGGCTTTTGTAGTTCGGACTGGACTGTTCCCATGGGGCAACAGGGTCAGAGCTGATTTGCATATCGCCATTGTCTAACCCAGGGTGGTGTGGATTGCAAAAAAACGATGGATTCGGGCCCAGATCTTTTGACTGGGGGAATGTGTGACATTGATCCACATTCGGTCCATCACTTGTTGTTTTTTTATAATTTGTGGTCTGACACTTGGGAAAATGGGGCGGTCTGTCTCCATTCTACCTCCTCAGGGACTGACTCTAAGAGCAGTCAGTTTATGTGGGGATAATCAATCCCCAATATGAAAGGCTTTGGTAGCTCAGGTATGAGCCCTACTTTAAGAGAAACTGGTTCTATTTCAGGGTCATGTTGGACAAGCACCTCTGTGGTGTTATAAGGTTTCTGATCTCCATGAACGCATTGGATGTTTACCATGCCAGTTTCTGTTTGCACACCTCCTGGGATGATTTGGGGTTGGATGACACTTTGTAGGCACCCTGTGTCAACAAGAGGACCCCTTCTTTCCCCATTTACTGTTACTGTTCTGTGAAACGGGGGTGGACCAGAAGGTACGGGATGACAGATGTAAGACCTGGTGAGTCCAATGTCCATGGGTTCTTCCCTCTGGGGACAGGTGTGCGCAATATGTCCATATGCTCCACAATTATAACATTGAGGTCCCAAAGGGTCGGGTGGTCGTGAGGGAGGTGGTAGAGGTGGCGGTAGTCCTGGTACCATAGTCACAGTATCTTTTTTTAAATTGGGGATGGTTTGGGAGCTCTGGAGGTAGAGGCCCTGCTTCTGTGTCTCCATTGGCCCTCGTCTCGCCCCCTTTGACTCTCCTGGGCCCAACTGTATGCACTTGCTATTTCCACTGCTTTTCCTAGTGTCAAGTCTGTGTGTTGTCTGACTCATCTCTGAATTGGGGGGGTGGCGGGAAGACAAATACTTCTCGAGATATATCTTTTCCATAATTTCTACTTTCGTAGATTGTTCTGATCTCAGCCACCTATCTGTCATATCACGCACCCGGTAATATAATGCCCGTGGAGTCTCTTGGGGTCCTTCTCTAATCTGACGCAGGCGTATCCTGTATGTTTCCTGGTCTATTCCCATCCTTTCCAGGATAGTCTTCTTGAGGTCCGGCTATGGAGTAACCCCAAGAGGGTTAGCGGCCTGATAGGCGGTTTGAAGCTTGCCCGACAGGAGGGGACCTAAATACTGACCCCATCTATCTTCTGGCCATGCGGTTACCCAAGCCATCCGCTCAAAGTTAGCGAAAAAAAATCGGGGTCTTCCCCGCTGACATATTTTTGCAAGGTCACAGAAGGGAGGGCAGGCTGACTTCTTTGCTGGGTTAGGGTTTCTGCTAATCTTGTGAACACAGTCTCTTGGTTCTGGCTCTGCGTTGTAAGTGACTTGTGGAGTTTTTCTATATCCTCTTCTGCCACTGAGAGGAATCTCTCCATGACCTACCCAAGCTTCTCCTGATTCTCTGCCATCCTTTTTAGAACAGCCTCCATTTCCGCCGATCCCACTTCTGACACCACCTGTCGGAGGGATGGTCGGAAATGAAAGATAGGAGGCCGGAGAATGGTGTTAAATTGTTTTATTGAAGGATGGGAAACAGAATTTGCTGGGTGTATTAGGATGTGGCTTCAGTTGTTGGAGGAAGATTACTGTCCAAGAAAACACTGGGGTCCAGGTATGGCGAGATAATGGTCGGTAGGTAGTGCAGGATGGATGTGGTGTCCTTGACTCAGGATACAGAAGTCTTCAGGCTGGTAATGACGTCCCAGGATACTCCGAAAGAAAAACAATAAAATGGCGGTGAATACACTTGTGGGGCTTTATTTTACCCTTAATCCTCTCAGTGTGCCAACCGTGCTGTACAGGGTTTATACAGTGAAAACACATGAGGGAGGGTGTGCCTGGATGATCAGAAAGGAAATAGTGCAACAGATAGGAAAAACCCCAGCTAGCAACACAGGCTTAATTTCAATCAGGACTTCAGCAATAGGCAAAGAAAAGGAATCTGTTTAGCCAGATCGGCTTAAATGACGGGCTGTTTTCTGTAGAGCAACAACCCTATCTGAGGGATGATTTACTTAGTCAATCTGTGCAGCGGCTTTCGAGGTCGGGTTGGTGCCCCACCGCCACCCCAAACACAAGGTACCACGCCCTCCCCTTCCCAAATGCCCCCAGGATGCGGTGTACTCACCGCTAAAGCCGTAACTCTCCTTGAGTTACGGCGGCAAGCTCGCGTCTCCTGGGGGTGGCCACCAATCCTCGCTCCACGTCTCGGATTTTTCTTCCGGGGCTGGTTCGGCCGGATCTTCAGTTGATGATGTTCTTCCTTGGGTAAAGGGTACGCTTCTCCTAGGCAGGCTTCTGCGGCTCCTCAACCAAAGGTTAGGGTAGTCAACACCAGGGAGACATACAAGAATAGAAAAAAAAAAGACGGATGTCAGGGCTTCAGGCGTAAGTCATTACAAAAATAGGGGAAAGGGAGTGCAGATATCTCAGTGCTCCTTCCTGCCAGGCAATGGTACGGGGAAGTGCTCGTGGGAGGAGAGGGAATTTTGCTTGACAGATAGCTCAAGCAAACCGACTTACATGTTACGCGGTCACTCCTCCTCCCTCTCCTTCCCACCCAACCCAACACATGGCTGCGTACCTGCGAAAGCCCGTCTCCTCCTGGAGTATGGCACGGTGGAAGATGGGAACGGTGGCCTCCAGGCATGTCTAAGGTCTCCGGTCCTCCACGTTGTCGGGGCACTCCAGGCACTCAGAATCCTCCTCTGCACGTAGCTGTTCTCCTCTCTCGGTTCTCCGCTCACGTTCTCTGCCTCGAGACCGCCGCTTCCTGGTTCCTCCTCTCTTCTACCGGTTGTTGGCTTTCCCATTGGTAGATTCCAGATGACGTCATCCTTTGAGGCATAGCTCCCGTCGGAGTCTATTTCTTTAAAGGAGTATGTCCCTGTTTCAGTGGTTTCTTTAAACCAGATGGAGTCCGGTCCGGGGCTCCAGCTCACGGGCTGAAAAGAGATGACAGGAGGGTATTCAGGGGGCGCAGACCACCAGGCTTTCTGTTGTTCTATCCTGTCCGATCCTTTCACGGTGTTGGGGTTACCCGCCCGTGACATATTCAAAGTGCTTTAGGCTGCAGAAAAAGCATACCTTTAAGGTATGATAATGAAAGGCTCAGCTGATTGCTTACAGATAGATATTAAAACACATTCTTTCCTAGGTGGAAATTAAGTGGCGCATAACACTTTATACATCCTTCACCACTTCTGATAATCTCCAGAGGAGAATATGCCTTATTATTCCACAAAAGGTGCTATTACGAAAAGGAAGACAAGCTGCTCATCTTATGGTGGAACTGTAGCCACACAAAGATATGTCGAACATCCTAACTATTTGCTCTGGGAGTGGAGAATTATAAATGCACCAATTGATATCAATTGGAATTTGCATTCTTCAATCTCTACCACTCTGACCAGATAGATACACCTAACACTGAGGAAAAAGTTCTAAATTGACTCTTGCTGGCCGTCTTCAACATGTCAGTGACTGTACACTATGTTTCACCTAATGTACATGTAGTGTTGCTGTCTAGTGGCAAAAGCAGCCTTCTTTTGATAAATATTTTCAGCGCGGGAGTTACACACGAGGGAGGTTAACATAATGCAGTTGGGGGTCAGTATTACGGGGTGGCACCTTGAAGGGCCTGAACTGTCATTGCATCTTTTTAACTGGGAACTTTAACATCCAGATGTGTGGGGACATTAGACAAGGAGGAGTTGAAGCCATGAGCTGCGCCCGACAATCTGGTCCGCACATGGAACATAACCCTCAGGTCACCGAGCTTAACTTAATCTTACTTGAACTCGACTTAATATCTGTCATGAACAAGTTGCCCCCGGGAAAACGGACATTACTCTCACCTTTATCGGTAGAGGTTGTGAGACTTTTCTAGACTTAACCTTTGTATCTACTCCTATCTTTTCCATGGTCACAGATTTCTCTGTCTAGTCAAGTAAATTCATAATCCCACTTGTGTAGCAACAGGATGGGCTCGTGTACATAGACACACTGAGGTGGGCGGGATGGGTGGCCCTCTCAAAGTGGCGGAGGCGGGGAAGAGCTTAACATAGGGATGTATAGCACCAGAGTCTCCTCACAAGTCCCTTGCAACTCAGTGTAGCAGGGAGTTTGCCACCTGTCTTGATGGCAAGGCTAGTGCTTCGGACATCCTGGGAGCATTTGGAACTATGTCCACCATCATACAGAGACTTTTACGAGCCCCGGTCGGGCCGTGAGCCAGTAGGCCCAAGATGGTTCGATTCAATTTGTTCTCAGGCCTTAAGCAACAAGCCCTGAGATGTGGTGGTCAAAGGGCTTCACAGAGCGTATAAGCCCGCATTAGTAACTCATAAGTCCTCCCTGAAGGAGAAGGCCTGGTCTGACCTAGTGAAGGCAAGCATACTGCGCAACAGTTACAAGTTTTGGGCTATCATTAACAGCCAATTTCTTTCAAAAGAGAACACCCAATTATTGGTCGCTCATATCATGGAGGATGATTTGGTCCATCATTTTGAGGGTATCTTTCAACCAAATCCCATGCTACTTGAAGGGCAAGAAAGGGTGGAAGGCAGGGCAGATCTCATTCTTTACTCCCAAGAAGTAAGGGCTGGTATATTAGATCTGACCCAAAGAATGGCCCCAGGGTCATATGGAATCCTGCCTGACCTCTACATTGCCCACATAGATTTTTGGGCGCCCGTCCTTACAGCTGTTTTAATGCTGCAGAGCGGATCGGCCATCCAGATTCTTGGGCCTTATTGACCATAGTCCTGATATTCAAAAAGGGTGATCAGGACGGTACCTCATGTTACAGGCCCATTTCTCTCCTAGACTCTGTGGTGAAGGTGGTGGGTGCATGATTCTTCACAGACTGGATCTTGGGTGGACAAAAGCAAAAGGCATCTCAAAGGTTAGTTTTGGGAGCAAGATTTGGGCCATACCACACTCGGTGCTCTGCAGAGCACCAAAACCTCATTCCTATGAATCAGAAAAGGGGGTGGTGATGAACAGAGTGTCTGAATTAAACAGACCACTCTTACCCAGTCCAAAGATCAGGGCTTGATCCATCACCGTTTTTTAGCTCACTGCACCATCCCAGCTCAGAACCTGGCTACATGCAAATTAGTCTGTTCCTGTCCCAGTGCATGATGGGAACAGGGCAAACCAAACTACCAAGCCAATTCTTATACTCGGAAGGAAACAAGCTCCCGGGGACCGGTTTCTGGCATTTCAGCCGTCGTCGGCCCGGCACTGCACCATCAGGATTCAAGCAAGCCGGGCCGAAGACGGCTGTAATGCCAGAAACCGGTCCCCGGAAGCTTGTTTCCTTCCCAGTAAAAGAATTGGCTTGGTAGTTTGGTCTCCCCTGTTCCCATGATGCACTGGGCCAGGGACAGACTAATTTGCATGCAGCCAGGTTCTGAGCTGGGATGGTGCAGTGAGCTAAAAAACGGTGATGGATCAAGCCCTGATCTGTTGACTGGGTACGAGTGTTCTGCTTAATTCAGATACTCTGTCCATCACCACCCCCGTTTCTGAATCGTATTGTCCACCATAAGCGTGGAAGGGTATGCTCAGACATGAGTCCCTTGCTCACTGCACCATCAGGATTCAAGCAAGCCGGGCCGAAGACAGCTGTAATGCCAGAAACCGGTCCCCGGAAGCTTGTTTCCTTCCCAGTAAAAGAATTGGCTTGGTAGTTTGGTCTCCCCTGTTCCCATGATGCACTGGGCCAGGGACAGAGTAATTTGCATGCAGCCAGGTTCTGAGCTGGGATGGTGCAGTGAGCTAAAAAACGGTGATGGATCAAGCCCTGATCTGTTGACTGGGTACGAGTGTTCTGCTTAATTCAGATACTCTGTCCATCACCACCCCCTTTTCTGAATCGTATTGTCCACCATAAGCGTGGAAGGGTATGCTCAGACATGAGTCCCTTGCCCACTGCACCATCAGGATTCAAGCAAGCCGGGCCGAAGACGGCTGTAATGCCAGAAACCGGTCCCCGGAAGCTTGTTTCCTTCCCAGTAAAAGAATTGGCTTGGTAGTTTGGTCTCCCCTGTTCCCATGATGCACTGGGCCAGGAACAGACTAATTTGCATGCAGCCAGGTTCTGAGCTGGGATGGTGCAGTGAGCTAAAAAACGGTGATGGATCAAGCCCTGATCTGTTGACTGGGTACGAGTGTTCTGCTTAATTCAGATACTCTGTCCATCACCACCCCCTTTTCTGAATCTCATTCCTATGAAGACCTCTTTCTGTCCTGCAAGGCACCCCATCCTATGTTGTTCATGAGGAATTGGTGATGCCTTTTCTCTCTGACAACCTTCTTTTCGACCTCTGGCATTGTGGCTCAAGATAGGGGCTAAGCAAGAGTGCATACTTAGTAAAGACAACTTACAAGATTGTCTTTCTCCTGATCACGTTTCACACATTCTATGGCTCCAGTACATAAAATTTGGGCTTGCCTGGCTAGGAAGAGTAGACCTCTTTATGAATCCTGAGGGTATTGGTAAAAGGAACCTTACCTGGGCCAAGGAGTGTTTTTAAAGAATGCGACATTGTGAAAGAGAAGGAATTGAGCTGTGTAAGCCCAGTGTGCGCAAGTACGTTGTACTGAAAAACGTGCCTACCACAAAGCCTTACCTTCTAGGGCTGAAAAGCATCCACAACCGTTTTCTTTTGACGAGGTTCTGGCTCGACCTCTCCCACTACTTACTGGCACATCCCAATGGTTCTCACAGAGGTCGGTGCCTCATGCCCTGTGGCTGCGATGGTGAATCCCCTCATGACATGGTGCACTTTTGAATGTTCTGCACTTATTACGCTGTTCCCAGAAGGTTATTTATTCATTCAATCTTTAAAAAAATGGGCTTGTTGAGGGTGAGACCAGCTTTTATCTACTTACAACTTTTCTCTAGTGATACCGTTTTGTACACTCTCATTTTTTTACGGTTCGCTATCAGACAAAGGACAAGTTGTAAATAATACCTATATTGTAATATAGCTCACTTGGATTTGTCATATTTGCCAATATGTAGTCTGATTCATGGTACATCGAAGGTTGTATGACTTTCATGGTTTTATTCTTAAAACCGAATTACGTTTTAATGTATTGTATTGAGTGGGTGTGCTCCACTTTCCTATAGAGGCATTAACCTCCCTGGAAAGTAGGTTACCTGCACAGGATGTCCAAACCCACCCAGATCATGGAGAAGGGAAAAGGACATTGCATTGATGGCTTAACTGAATTTTACAATGTTTAGTAATCCCATTTTTCTGTTACCATAAGCATACGTACATAAGGATGTAGAATCCATTTCTGTTTTCTGAAATTCAACAAGGATATAATATCTCTGATAGCGAAGTCTGGCAAATAACTTATTTAGCATACAAGATAGTGTAGACCTCACTTCTTACTGTAGACACTAATATGTTATTATAATTCCTGGATGACTGGCTACACACTGTAATTCCAGGCCTTATTCATCCATTATAAATAGGATTTGAGTCCCAAACTTCTCCTCGAGGAATAAATTACACACGCCTTACTATTTCCTTTGGTAAGTGTACAACAACATAAACTGTAAACTAATGATTTCTCTTAATGTTGAGAAATCATTAAACAGAGTGTAATTGGACAACTTTTTTTCTGAAACAAAAGAGAGCCAGTCTAGGTTCCAATTTCATTATCGGAATGAAATAACTCTGCAATTCACTTAATTGTGGGGAGAACTGTAGAGGTTTCCTTTCTTACTCTTTTCCAACCAGAAGAGGAACATTAGGTGGCTTCATTTAGCTCAAAAACCCTTAGCAGCAGTGGGAATAATGATCGGCGACCACAAGATCAGGATTTGCGCAGAATCTGAAAAGTACTCGATATTACAAGGCCAGATCAGTAACACAAATTACAAGAAACTTACTTGAAACCTGAAAATATGGAGGAGACTATTGCAATGGCAAAAAATCTAGCTGTGGAATGCTTTGATGAACAAACAAAGTGCACTGCCCTAGATAGATGGGCTGAATTTACACAGAAAGTGGTGTCCAACGATTCAAAAATAATAGGTAAACAAAGGAAAAAGAATAAATTTATGAAGATAAAAGAAACTAAGATCTATCTCCCATATGCGGTAAGGAAAACTAGAACCATGAGAAACAGGCTGAGGAAACAGCTAACCAAGACCCCACTTAACAAGGAAATACTGGCATCATTAAAAACTACAAATAGCACCTTAAGGAAACTAATCTGGAACGAAAAAAATAAAGACAAACAAGAGCTTTTGACAAAAATCTATTACGCAAGCACTTTAACAAACTCGCGGGAATTCTGGAGATTAATTAATGGACTAGCTAGACCAAATAAGGTTGCTATAGGATCCAGCTTATCTGAAGAAGAATGGGTGACGTTCCTTAAAAAACATCTAGATTCCAAATCCACAGCACCAAAACAACCTGCAATCAATCCGATGTATATAAAGGCTGATCAAGAAGGCGACTGTGATATTATAATAACTGAAACTCAAGTGGCTGGGCTAATTAAAAGACAGAAGGATGGGGCCCCCGGTCCCAATGGTATCCCATTTGCACTATATAAGTAAGCACCTGATTTCTGGTCCACTTATCTTACATATGTTTTTAGAGAAGTAGTGGAGAGCGGCCAAATCCCTAAATCATGGAAAGGATCACTAATAACACCAATCCTAAAGAAAGGAAATTGGCAACTATTGGAAAACTATCGCCTAATTACATTGCAGGACACCGATGCAAAGTTGTTTACCGGACTCCTACTGAAGATCTTAACGGAATGGGCAAAAGAGAAACAGGTACTGCCTGCGAATCAAACAGGCTTTATTAAGGGACATGGTACATCCACAAATATTTTAATACTATCACTACTAATAGATAAAGCAATCACATCTAAAGAACTGCTATATCTGTGTTTCGTAGACTTTAAGTCTGCTTTTGACTGTGTTGACAGAGAACTCCTTTGGGAAAAGCTTAACAAACCAGGAATTCCGCATAATTTCTTACAATTGATCCGGCTCCTGCACACAGAAACTTGGGTTAAGGTTAGGTGAGGGAAATACACTAACCAGAAAAATCTCTACATCGAGTGGCCTAAAACAAGGGTGCGTTCTGGCCCCCTTACTTTTTAACTTATTCTTAGCAGACCTTTCTACAGACCTAAATGAAATCAATGCACATTCTCCAAGGCTAGCAAACAAACTGATATCTAACCTATTATATGCCGACGACGTTGTGCTTTTAAGTCAAACCAAAGTCGGCATGCAACGATTAATCGATGGGATTTTTAGGTATTCACAGGAAAATGGCATGCAAATAAATGAAGCTAAGACCAAAGTAATGGTCATCTCAAAAAATGCTCATCTTAAATCCAAACATAAGTGGTTATTAAACGGAAAAAAATTGGAGCAAGTAGCATATTATAAATACTTGGAAGTTACTTTTAATGACAAAGGCAACTTTCAGACACAAAAATCGGACATTATAAGAAAGGCAAACTCCCTAGTAGGGGCCTTTAAAATCATTCAGAAATCAACGGGAGATTTGTCTTATCACCCCTTATTAAAAATAATTGCCGCTAAATTATTGCCTGCTCTAACCTATGGTAGTGAGGCACTCAATGGTCAAGATGCTGAAATTATTAATATAGCTGTAGCTAAAACGTACAGATCCTTATTCTCTCTCCCGAAGAATGCCTCACAAGCTCAGGTGAGACTTGAGTTTGGGCTAAACAATCAATGCTACGCAAGGAAAGGGCACATACTAAAAGTATGGAACAGAATAAAAAACGACAAGGATAATGAAATGTCCCGCTTATTGTGGCAGGAAGTGAACAACAAAACAAACACAAACGTCAGCTCCTGCTTAAACAGCGCTATTGCAGAATTTGGTATAACACCAATCTGGGAAACCACAATTACGTCGGAGAGCTTAAAAAAAACAATAAACAAACTCACTAACTACCTCTCCATGATTATGGATAAAGATATTCTGGTCAAGCGTAGCCACGCATGGTCAATTGTCTCTGGATATAAGAAAAAAAAGGTTCAAACCTATCTAGAAACTGCATGGTCTAAGAAAAATAAACACATTTTTATTAATGCCAGATTTGGCTTCTATCCAGGCACATGCCACTTACCACCATGGAAGAGACCACATGGAAATAACATATGCAGGCTTTGTAACCTAGGAGAAGAAAACATCTTACACCTATTGTGTCTTTGCCCGGATCTGGAAATTGAAAGAAAAACTACAATTAAAAGAATGTTTAACATGCGTAGTGTAAGGACATGTAGACAGGCACTGATCGCCAGTCTTAACCCAGAAGATTTGCCGATGAGTTCTGCGCTTGTTAAATTCCTTCGTGCGGTACAGAAGAAATTGGATGTTTTTGATTGACCAAACAATAGTCTACGTGAATATGGACTTTATACAATGCAGCTCTTTTTCTTTTTTATGTGTATAATATATATCTAACTTTTGAAAACTGATTGAAAATCCAATTGTTTTATAATTTTAAATTTGGTAAAGTTTTATCTGCCTTTTTGTAGGATTTTAATTAATCAAACAAATAAATAAAATATATATATATATATATACACAAGATCAGACAGTATGCTGATGATACATTATAATAATGTGCCCTCCAGAAACATTGATTCCTGCCTTTTTTGCACCTCATCTCAATCCCCTGACTTTTCGGGCTCCAAGATTACCTTATGTGTGGTGCTCCCGAATTCGAAAGGACCTGCAAAGCTTCTCTAAAAAATCTGTATGCAAGTAAAAAACCTTAAATAACACCTATTGTGTCTTTCCCCGGATCTGGAAATTGAAAGAAAAACTACAATTAAAAGAATGTTTAACATGCGTAGTGTAAGGACATGTAGACAGGCACTGATCGCCAGTCTTAACCCAGAAGATTTGCCGATGAGTTCTGCGCTTGTTAAATTCCTTCGTGCGGTACAGAAGAAATTGGATGTTTTTGATTGACCAAACAATAGTCTACGTGAATATGGACTTTATACAATTCAGCTCTTTTTCTTTTTTATGTGTATAATATATATCTAACTTTTGAAAACTGATTGAAAATCCAATTGTTTTATAATTTTAAATTTGGTAAAGTTTTATCTGCCTTTTTGTAAGATTTTAATTAATCAAACATATAAATAATATATATATATATATATATATATACACAAGATCAGGCAGTATGCTGATGATATATTATAATATTGTGCCCTCCAGAAACATTGATTCCTGCCTTTTTTGCACCTCATCTCAATCCCCTGACTTTTCGGGCTCCAAGATTACCTTATGTGTGGTGCTCCCGAATTCGAAAGGACCTGCAAAGCTTCTCTAAAAAATCTGTATGCAAGTAAAAAACCTTAAATAAAGAGTCATGATCAGCAGAAGTCTACAACAGATAGTTAATGACCATACTTAAAATACCATAGAAAACGCAGCAGCAGACTTCACAAGTTGGTCCAAACTGAGGGGCATGTGTACTAATTTTTCAATCTATTAGCACTCAACCCTGTGCTGGTACTCTTCAAGCTGCCTTGTGCCATGCACACACATTTGCACCATAGTGCAAGATGATTTTACACCTCAATCTGCTGAACCAGATATGTTGTCATATAAATGCCCACATTCTACATCCTATGTATTATGTTTCTCCCACATTTTCTCTCTGCACTGAAAGACTTTCAACCAAATATGCCGCCACTCTCCTCCTGACTTTGCAACACAGTGGATCAGAGAATTCGATTTTTTGCCCTTATTGTATTTTTTAGGTGTAGCCACACGCCACATGATTTGTACATAATAAGGTTTCCACTCGTTTTAGACCAGACATAATTTGCGTGAGTGTCCCTTCCATTTTTGACGGATTGCCTCCTCAAGTTTGATATGTTTTTTCTGGAATTATGCTTTGGGCACTGTGCCACTGCTAATCAGTGCCACAGTGCAAGTGCTCCCTATGTTAAATTAATGTACTGATTGGTTATTCCATGATTGGGTTATTTGATTTACTGTCAGCCCCTAGTACAGTAGACCGTGTGTGCCCAGGGCTTGTAAATCAAATGCTGCTGGTGGGCTTGCAGCACTGGTTGTTCCACCCACAGAAGCAGCTTGTAAAGTGTGTCTCAGGCCTGCCATTGCAAGGCCTGAGTGCAGTCTAGCACTGCCATGTCGACTCGGCCAAGTGCACCCACTTGCCAGTCCCTAAATCTTCCCTTTGCTTCATATTAGACACCCCAATGGTAGGCCCAAGGGCAGGGTGCATTGTAAGTATAAGGTAGGATATGCTCTGATGTGTGTAGCATGTTCTAACAGTGAATTACAGCCATTTTCAATTTTTCACTATTGAAGGCTACCTGTTCTCATAGGCCAGAATGGGCAGTTAGATTATTACATTCTTATAATCCTAACTGACTCAGGTAACATGGTCGAAATTCGAATTTAGTATGCCTGAACTCAGAATAATTAAGTACATCTTTTAGTAAAGTTTATTTTAATATTCTGTGTTTGCAAATACCACTTTTAGAAAGCAGGTATTTGCTTGCCTAACCATTTAAGCCTGCATCTGCTGACTTGTGTATTGCTTGTCTGGGTGTGTGTGTGACAGGGCTGGGGAATTCGAGGAGACAGGCTGGGGCAGCCCAGTGGTGAATAGAGAGATCTGCATTTAGATGGGAGGGAAGAGTCGCACCTGGGACCTGAATTGGGCTGGGCCTTCCATCTCCAATGCTGGCTCCACCCCCTGTGGCTTGTCTGATGTCTCTGCCCTGCACTGTGAAAGGAGAGGAGGAATAATGTCAACAGAGTGCTCCAGAGCTGTATCTTCCTTACCCTGTGTTGGCTCCACCTCCTGTGGGGCGGCTGATGTCTCTGCCCTGCACAGTGGAAGGAAGAAGAGAGTTATGTCAACAAAGTACTCAGGAACTGGTTTGAACTGGGCAGAGGCCTCTCTGCCTTCAGAGAACAAAGGAGTTTGGGGTATAAGTATTGGGACCCTGCTCCCACGAAATTAGATCACTTCTGGAACAAGAAACCTTTCTGCCAAGGAGAAGAACCAAGGAGGCTGCAGGAGTTTGACTGCCCCTCTGCCAGTGTGCTGTTTGCTGGGTTGCAAGCAGTGGTTGCTTCATTGCCAAGGGAAAGGCGAAGGAACTTTGTAAAGGACTTTCATTTACAGAATATTCTCCAAGGGCTTGAACTGTGCTTGCCTCCTGCTGAAGTCTCAGGGCCAAAAGACTTCACCTCCAGCTCCCCCCTGAATTTCCGTGCTGGGAATTCTGACTCCAGTCACTTGCGTGCCGCTGGGAGCTGGAAGCGCGACGCATTGAGAAGAAGCGTGTCGCCGCCGCAGCTGAAACCATCGCAATGCCGGAAAAGCGAGCCTTCACCGCATCTCCCTGGAAGCGTGTGTTCATCGAAGCTGCCTGCTATCGCTTCACCAGAGAAGGGTGACGCCATCGAGAGAGTCGCCATCGCATTACCGCTGAAGCGTGTCGCTGCTCCAAAGTACGGAGTCGTCGCAAGGCTGTCCGGGACTCATCGCATCGCCGCATCAAGGGCGCCATCTTCTCGCATTGCAACCGGATCATCGCATCAAGGCGCCATCTTGCGCACGGCAAAGGAACCAACGCATCTTCCCTTCTGCAAGCCTTTTTAGTTACTTTGCGTTACGCATCCAGGTACTTTGTTCAGAACTTTGTCGCATCTACCATCAACTTGAACTAAGAGACTTTAATCATCTTTTAAGTAATCTTAAGTGTAGTATTGTGGATTTTTGTTGTTTGTGGTCTTGTGCTAAGTCTATATAAAGAATAATTATTTTTATAAAACCTGTGTTATGTCCATCTGTAGTGTTTTCACTGTATTACTGTGAATATTCACAAATGCTTAACACACTGCCTCTGAGATAAGCCTGTCTGCTCGTGCCAAGCTACCAAGGGGGCGAGCAGGGGTTATTAAGGACTGTAATCCCCTTATCCTGACTTAGAAGTAAGGATCCTTATTTGGACAAAGGTGAATACCATTGCCAACTAGAGACCCCCAGATCTTACATTGGTGGTCGGCAGTGAGGATTTGGACCTTCCATTTATGTTTCATATACAGTGATTAGTGTACACTACTAGTGAGTGCAGACCAAACGTGACCACATACTTTTTTTTGATAGAATCCTTTTTCTTTGGAACTGTTATTTTTTCTGAAGACTCCCAATTCTTACTATCATGAGTAAACCAGCATCTGTTGCATCTATACATCTTGATTTTGAGGAAGAGAGGCTGGAAACCTACACTGTGAAACAGCTCAAGTATCTCTGCAGGAAATTGAAAGTTGCTACACCAGGCATTTCTAAAAAGGCGCTGAGGGCCTGGGTAGAAGCCAGAAATATCCCTGATCTTGTGGTGGAGCCTGTTGGGGATGCAGATGGGCGAATTGATGGGCCAGAGTTTCCAGCCAGGGGAGGGGTGCCGTCCCCACCTGGCAGCAGCATCTCTTCAAAAGACCTGTCCCCCAGGCAGCTGGAAGACAGGGAGAGAAATAGGGCACTCATACTGGAGTTGGCTAAGCTTAAGATGGAGGGTCAGAGGGAAACAGAGAATAACAGGTTGTCTTTGGAAAGAGAGAGAATGAGAATAGAGCACAAGAGGATGTTGAGGGAGTTAGAGATCAAGGCCAAGGTCTTAGGAATCAACCCCTCTGGTGGCAGCGCACCATCTGTGCCTTCAGAAGGCAGGGTACATATTCCCAAGGATGTCATCAAAGATTTTCACAAAGGTGAAGATATTGGTCAGTGGTTTGCAGCCTATGAGATAGCAATGTTGGCCTACCGGGTCCCTGAGAAGGATTGGGGAGCGGAGTTGTGGGGCCGCTTTCTGACTGAGGGGAGGGATACATTGTTAGACCTACCCAGTGAGTATAGGATGTCTTATCACCACATGAAAGAAGCACTGATGGCAAGGTTTGGGTTAACTCCAAAACTCTATAGACAGAGGTTCAGGAATTGTAAGAAACTGGAGGGAACTACTTTGGTAGAATACCTACCTGGGCTGTCCCATTGGCAGCAAGAGGGGGGTCCCTCCAGGGAAGAATTTTGTGAAGAGCAGAATAAGTACCCTTCTCTTGTGGGTTTGAGGCAACAGGCCACAAACCAGGCAGCAGGTGATCAGTCCGGATCACATTGGATCTACTGGGAGAATGCTCTCCTGTATAGCGAGCCTAAGGTTGCTGAGCCTGGGTCAGCCCGTGTGCTAGTGGTACCCCAGCGCTTCAGAGCCTTCCTACTGGGTTTGGCTCATTATGCTCCTTTAGCTGGTCATCTGGGTCAAAACAAGACCTTTAAAAGGCTTGCCTCCCACTTTTATTGGCCCCAGATAAGGAATAGCTCAGATACTCATTGTAGGACCTGTCAAACTTGCCAGGCAAGTGGGAAAAGTGGAAGGAGGCACAAGGCCCCTCTCCAACCTTTCCCTGTAGTCGGTACATCCTTTGAACTGGTGGACATTGATATATTGGGGCCACTGGACCCCAAGACAGCCATGGGCAACGGGTTTATCCTGGTCTTGGTGGACCATGCTACCCGGGACCCGGAAGCCATTCCGCTCAGGACAGTGACGGCCCCCGTGGTGGGACGTGCACTTATGGGGATCTTCTCCTGTGTGGGGTTCCCCAGAGAGGTTGTGTCTGACCGAGGTACAAACTTCATTTCCAATTATATGAAGTCTCTGTGGAAGGAGTGTGGTGTTACCTACAAGTTCACCACTCCTTACCACCCGCAAGGTAATGGTCTGTTTGAAAGATTCAACCGGACCCTTAAGGGCATGTTCATGGGTCTTGGAGAACCAATGAGTCGTAAATGGGACGTCTTCTTGCCATGCATTCTGCTTGCCTACCGTGAGGTGCCACAAAAGTCTCTAGGGTTCAGCCCCTTTGAGCTTTTGTATGGTCACCCGTTAAGAGGACCTTTGAGTCTGGTCAAGGAAGGCTGGGAGCAATCTCTCAGGAAACCTCCCCAGGATGTATATAGCTACATGCTGGCCTTCAGGAACCAGACTCGGCGTTTCAGGGATCTCGCTCAGGCGAATCTGGAAGCCAGCCAGGAAGAGATGAAGCGGTGGTCATGGCCCATGTGGAGCCTTGTGCACTCCAGGACAGGTGGATCGGTTCATACAAGGTTGTGGAGCGCAAGAGTGATGTCACCTATCTGGTGAACTTGCGGTCTCCAAGGAACCCTTTGAGGGTCCTTCATGTTAACCGCCTAAAGCCCCACCTAGAAAGGTCCGAAGTGGGCATGCTCCTAGCGACAGATGATGGAATTGAGGAGGAGACAGAGCCTCTTCCTGACCTCCTGTCTGATACAGAGCAAGATGGGTCAGTGGATGGTGTCAGCATCTCTGCCACACTGACCCCTGATCTGCAGCAAGATTGTTGCCAACTATTGGGGCAATTCTCTGATCTATTTTCCTTGGTTCCTGGTGTCACAGAGTGGTGCGTCCATGATGTGGACACTGGTGACAGTCCTCCTGTGAAGCACAAGGCTTACAGAGTGACTGACAAGGTTAGGGCTTACATTAAGGAGGAAATCTCCAAGATGTTTGCTTTAGGGATCATTGAGTCCTCCAACAGTCCTTGGGCCAGCCCAGTGGTCTTGGTCCCAAAGGCTGCCTTGCTGGGTGCCACACCTGAACTCCGGTTCTGTGTGGATTACAGAGGGCTCAAGTCAATCACCAGGACTGATGCACACCCCATCCCCAGAGCTGATGAGCTCATTGATCAGTTAGGGGCCACACGGTACCTCAGCACGTTTGATTTGACGTCTAGATACTGGCAGATCGCCTTGACTGATGGGGCTAAGGAGAGGTCAGCATTCTCCACACCAGATGCGCACTACCAATTCCGGGTTATGCCCTTTGGGACGAAGAATGCACCTGCCACCTTTCAGAGGTTGGTCAACCAGGTGTTGGCTGGGCTTGAGGATTTCAGTGTCGCCTACCTGGATGACATTGCTGTGTTCAGCGCCAGTTAGGAAGAACACTTGCAGCACCTCTGGGAAGTGTTGATGGCACTGCGAAAGGCAGGCCTCACGATCAAAGCAAGTAACTGCCAGATTGGGCAGGGTTCCGTGGTGTACTTGGGTCACCCGGTAGGAAGCGGCCAGGTGGCGCCCCTACAACCCAAGATTGATACCATCCTGGCATGGGAACCCCCAAAGACCCAGACACAGGTGAGAGCCTTTTTAGGACTCACGGGGTACTACAGGAGGTTTGTCAAGTGGTATGGCAACATTGTTGTTGCACCCTTGACTGAACTGACATCCAGGAAGCAGCCCAAAAAAGTGAACCGGACTTTCACCTGTCGGAAGGCTTTTGACGCCCTGCAGACTGCCATGTGCACAGCACCCGTGCTTCAGGCGCCCAACTTCTCAAAAGAATTCATTGTACATACAGACGCTTCAAAGCATGGTGTGGGGGCTGTTCTATCACAAATTAATGAAGAGGGCCTAGACCAACCTGTAGCCTTCATCAGTAGGAGGTTACTTCCACGGGAACAGAGGTGGAGTGCAATTGAGCGTGAGGTATTTGCTGTGGTCTGGGCACTGAAGAAGTTGAGACCATATTTGTTTGGGACTCACTTCCAGGTTCAGACAGACCACAGGCCCCTCAGATGGCTGATGCAGATGAGGGGTGAGAACCCAAAGTTGTTGAGGTGGTCCATTTCCCTACAGGGTATGGACTTTACGGTGGAACACTGCCCTGGTACAGAACATGCCAACGCTAATGGTCTGTCCAGATTTTTCTGCCTTAGTGAAGATATCTCCCAAGGGGAAGGGTAGTTCTCCTCACATTTCAGCTTGAGGGGACACGTGTTGGACCTGGCATCATTGGTGTGAGTCTCCCTTCAATTTTTGACAGATTGCCTCCTCTGTTTTGATATGTTTTTTCTGGATTTATGCTTTGGGCACTGTGCCACTGCTAATCAGTGCCACAGTGCAAGTGCTCCCTATGTTAAATTAATGTACTGATTGGTTATTCCATGATTGGGTTATTTGATTTACTGTCAGCCCCTAGTACAGTGCACTGTGTGTGCCCAGGGCTTGTAAATCAAATGCTGCTAGTGGGCTTGCAGCACTGGTTGTGCCACCCACAGAAGCAGCTTGTAAAGTGTGTCTCAGGCCTGCCATTGCAAAGCCTGTGAGCAGTCTAGCACTGCCATGTCGGCTTGGCCAAGTGCACCCACATGCCAGTCCCTAAACCTTCCCTTTGCTTCATATTAGACATCCCAATGGTAGGCTCAATGGCCTATGAGAACAGGTAGCCTTCAATAGTGAAAAACGAAAATGGCTGTAATTCACTATTAGAACATGCTAAACACTTCAGAGCATGTCCTATCTTATACTTAGTATAAGGTAGGATATGCTCTGATGTGTGTAGCATGTTCTAATAGTGAATTACAGCCAATAGGACATGCTCTGATGTGTGTAGCATGTTCTAATAGTGCATTACAGCCATTTTAGTTTTTCACTATTGAAGGCTACCTGTTCTCATAGGCCAGAATGAGCAGTTAGATTATTACATTCTTATAATCCTAACTGACTCAGGAAACATGGTAGAAATTCGAATTTAGTATGCCTGAACTCAGAATAATAAAGTACATATTTTAGTAAAGTTTATTTTAATATTCTGTGTTTGCAAATACCACTTTTAGAAAGCAGGTATTTGCTTGCCTAACCATTTGAGCCTGCCTCTGCTGAGTTGTGCATTACTTGTCTGGGTTTTTAGTGTGACAGGGCTGGGGAATTTCAGGAGACAGGCTGGGGCAGCCCAGTGGTGAATAGAGAGATCCGCATCTAGATGGGAGGGAGGAGTCGCACCTGGGACCTGAATAGGGCTGGGCCTTCCCTCTACAATGCTGGCTCCACCCCCTGTGGCTTGTCTCATGTCTCTGCCCTGCACTGTAAAAGGAGAAGAGGAATCATGTCAATAGAGTGCTCCAGAACTGTATCTTCCCTCACCTGTGCTGGCTCCACCTCCTGTGGGGCGGCTGATGTGTCTGTCCTGCACAGTGAAAGGCAGAATAGAGTCATGTCAACAAAGTGTTCAGGAACTGGTTTGAACTAGGCAGAGGCCTCTCTGCCTTCAGAGAACAAAGGAGTTTGGGGTATAAGTATTGGGACCCTGCTCCCAAGAAATTAGATCACTTCTGGAACAAGAAAACTTTCTGCCAAGGAGAAGAACCAAGAAAGCTGCAGCAGTTGGACTGCCCCTCTGCCAGTGTGCGGTTTGCTGGGTTGGCCTGCAGTGGTTGCTTCATTGCCAAGGGGAAGGAGAAGGAACTTTGTAAAGGATTTTCCTCTACAGAATATTCTACAAGGGCTTGAACTGTGCTTGCCTCCTGCTGAAGTCGCAGGGGCCAAAAGACTTCACCTCCAGCTCCCCCCTGAATTTCCTTGCTGGGAATTCTGACTCCAGTCACTTGCATGCCGCTGGGAGCTGGAAGCGCGACGCATCGAGAAGAAGCGTGTCGCCGACGCTGCTGATATCATCGCAACGCCAGAGAAGCGAGCCTTCGCCTCATCTCCCTGGAAGTTTGTGTTCATCAAAGCGGCATGCTGTTGCATCACCGGAGAAGCGTGACGCCATCGAGAGAGTCGCCATCGCATTACCGGAGAAGTGTGTCGCGGGGCCGGTCGTGGCTCCAAAGTACAGAGTTGTCGCAAGGCTGCCCGGGCGTCATCGCATCGTCGCATCAAGGGCGCCATCTTCTCGCATCGTAACCGGATCATCGCATCGCATCAAGGCGCCATCTTGCGCACCGCAACGGGTCCGCAGGCTGAGAATCTACGCATCACCTTTGCACCGGTAAGGCTCACGACGAGTCCCCTACTCTGAGCAAACATTGAGGAAGGACGCAACCATTCCCCCGGGTCACGGAACCGACGCATCTCCCCTTCTGCAAGCCTTTTTGTTTACTTTGCATTACGCATCCAGGTGCTTTGTTGAGAACTTTGTCGCATCTACCATCAACTTGAACTAAGAGACTTTAATCATCTTTTAAGTAATCTTAAGTGTAGTATTGTGGATTTTTGTCGTTTGTGGTCTTGTGCGAAGTCTATATAAAGAATACTTATTTTTATAAAACCTGTGTTGTGTCCATCTGTAGTGTTTTCAGTGTATTACGGTGTATATTCACAAATGTTTAACACACTGCCTCTGAGATAAGCCTGTCTCCTCGTGCCAAGCTACCAAGGGGGTGAGCAGGGGTTATTAAGGAGTGTAATCCCCTTATCCTGACATAGAAGTAAGGGTCCCTATTTGGACATAGGTGAATACCATTGCCAACTAGAGACCCCTAGATCTAACAACGCTCCTTCTCATTTTTAGGCCTGGGCGGTTTACTTTGCTCCGCATGCAAAGTTTTCCGCACTCCGCACTCCGTGTAGCTCGCGGAGTGCAGAAAAAGCGGAGTTTTTTCCCTGCTTGCGGACGGTAAGTTCGCGATCGTGAACGGTAAGTTCGCAAGCAAGAACGGTAAGTTCGCAAGCTGCCGCTCAGGTAGAACTTCTACCTGAGCGGCAGGAATGCCAGCACAAACTGCAGTTCGCACTGCACTCCGACACTCGCAGAACTTTGCAGAGATTTTTGTAACTTTGCGGGGTTCCGTGTAGATAAACTCTGTGAGCTACGCCCAGGCCTAGACATTTTGCACCAATGATGATTTTGCACCTAAAAGTGAATTGCACACCATACTGAAGCTTTATCACTTGTTTGAGATTTAAGAAATTCTGTAAATCATATCCTCCGTATCTTTTCTCAAAAGCACTGTTCTCTTAGCGATTTGTTTTCCTGACTGCCATTGCACCCTCAAGTTGCATGCCTCCTACTGAAGAATCAAGCAGGCACACCTATCTCAATGTAACAGAGCATTTCTCCGCACAGATGACCTCTAACATACATCACATGCCTGAAGTCTGCTTGATCATAGATGGCACAACATTCACTAGTAACACAATCTTTCAAGCTGGATGTCCTAAACAAAATAAAAGTTCAATCTATCTAAGCAAACTCAGAAGACTCACCTCCTCACAACCCAGTGTACATCTTGTACTAATGACAAAAACTTGCATGCCTGGCCTCTGTAGGTCTACGGTCTGTTATGCAATTTCTTTATATTTCCTCAACCATGACTTTGGTGCTATGGCACACACTAAAACCTGGTTTTGCTCCCCCTCCTTTTTATTATCTTACTGCAAAGATACAAATACCTCAGCTCAATGAGTCCCTTAAATACAAATGTATTAATTAAATAAAATTCTCCTCATTCAAATCTGTAATCTTCACAGTAAAGCATAAGACACTTAAACCACTTAGGCTGAACAACTTTTGCTCCCTACCTTGCAGCCCTAATAGTCGCCTCCTTTTGATCATATTTTACTCGGAAAGTACAACCTCCATTGGGAAAAAACAATAGGTCTGGATTTAATGTTGCAAGGCATACAATTACAAGCATGCACACATTTGCAGAAACAATTTTTGACATCTCATTTGGCAAGCCTCCTCTTTCTGTGCCTTATGTTTCTGTGTCCTGCTATCTATCCCCCAGATTTCAATGCTGCATGGCACAAGCACTACATGCTTACATGCTCAACCCCTTGGCTTCTAAGCCTTTGCCCCCCTAAAATGCTAAGCCCCTATCTAGCCATGTGGGGTAGCTCGTGCTTAGGCCTCCATAAAGTTTTTTCTACATAAGCTATCCATACCAAATTTGCATCATTTTTTTCCGGCACCCTGGGGATCCGAAAGGTATCCAGGATTTGTGGATTCCCTTGGAGGGGACAGAGAAAAGAGACAACATATAGCTAAATTTGATTGTTTTGGGAGTCGGGGGAATAGGAAGAAAGTGCTCTGAAAAAAACTGGTTGTTTTTTTCTCTAAAAATGGCATCAACTAAAGGTTTGCTGTGCCAATGTCACCATCTTCCCGGCTTTTAGAAACATGCAGAGCTAAATCCAAAAACCTATTTTGTTTAACACAGTATTGGCATTTTTCAAAGAGATAGCCCATTTTTTTCTGTTTGTTCTTTCCCTCTAGTGCGAGTTTGTAGAGAAAATCAGGTTTGAAACCCAGGGGTAATCCTGGAAAGGTATAGATTTCTAAAAAGTAGACAAAATTCTGAATTCAGCAACAGGAACAGATCAAACTAATCCTTTTGCGAGGACCCTCTTTAGCCTAAGCTTGATTAGTTCCTATCCCGGTCACTAGTACCTCTACACAAATGGAATAGCATGCTTTTTTGACACAAGTGGGAGAGAACTGGGAGGTAGGAATTTTGTAAATTCCGTAAGTTTACATCACAGAAATAAAAAGAAATTGCACAATTTTAGGCAAAGTTTGAGATTTGCAGGGTGTTGGGGTTAAGAAACCTTTGTGGCATCCATGCAAGGCATACCACCCTGGAAACCTATGGGTGTCTCGTTTTCAGAACTGCCAGGGTTTGGTAGGTTTTCCTAGTTGGCTGCTGAGCTTGGGCCCAATAACCACAGTGACCTCCTTTAGTCGATGTTTGCCATATTATATCTTTGCACCCCTTGTGCTAATCTCACCTACAAAAGTACTGTTTTTATCGGGAAACATGTTGTAATGCTGGCTGGTAGGAAATGTGTGTCTTTCATCAGATTCTAGTACTTTGACTCACAGAAATATGAAGAGAATTTGTGCTTTTAGCCAATGTTTGAGGTTTGCAAGGGCTTTTGGGTAAGAAAACCTTGTGCGATCTACATGAGGCTCACCACCCTGGAGTCTAGTTTACAAAAATATCTGGGGTTGATAGGTTTTCTCTAGAGACAATGTACACCCTGACAGTGAAAGACAAATACTACTGCACAACCATCTGCTACTCAAGTACGCACATACTAGTTGTATTTGGCTTGAGGTTGAGTGATAAGTTTAAAATGTAAATTTAAGTAACAAAAAAATTCACAAAAACGAAAACGTGGGAATCACTCTTAAGAAGATAATTAACATTTTGTAATACTGATCCAGTGACTCACAGCTCGCGATAACACCACCAGGCGGCTGGTCGAGTATGTGGACTGGTGTTTGGATTGGTGTGTGTGGGCTGCCAGTGTGTTTAGTGACCATCAGTAAGTCACTATACACACCTCCAGCCACATACAGATGCTGTCAGACACGAGTTCAGATGCCACCAGGTAGTGTGATGTCTGTATGTGTGTACCGGTGTTTGGCTGTCGGTGTGTGATGACTGGCGTTTGGCAGCCAGTGTGTACGTAGTGAGCAGTAGCAAGTCACTACAAGCATACACTGCCATCCAAACACCCATTCACACACATCTCCAGCCAAACAACAGTCCATAGACACCATCAGCCAAATGCCACTCAGACATCCCCAAGAAGCTCTACACCACTTTCATTTCTAAAACACTCTCATACTGACCCTATTCCACTCACAAAGCACAGACAGGAAAAGATAAAACACCAAACTCAAAACAGCACCTTTTATTCCAAAATAAAGCAACCTATTGTTACAAAATGAAATACCAACCATGACTGTATACACAACAGGTGTGACTAAGCATATCAAAAGACTGTATTGCTATATGTTTTCTGTTTACATATCGGGATGGCAGAGTACAGTCCGTTTTGCTTTACTCTCATGGGTGCTTCCATTAGTTAAGTTGCGTATGGTACCATTTAAAACATGTGGGCACACATAGACCAGGATTAGAAGGACATTCAGGGGAGTAGATATGACTCTCCTTTCATACTCCTCTAAGGACACAGACTCTATATCTCCGACAAGCAAAGAATTTTTAGGGGTATTGGAGCCATATATTTAGGAAAGTGGTGATCTTTCAGTCTAGTCACATCTTCCACCACTCTGATTCTGGGAACTCTTGTCTGCTTCACCACAACAAGACTACCTTTTACAGACTGCTGAAAATGTACAAAACACAACTTGGAATCTAGAGAACATTGTTTAAAAACAACATAAGTATTGAAGGCTGCTAATGAAACAAATGAAAAGCTACGTTTTTTCACTACAATGCTGACATTTTGAGCAGCATTGTAAGGCTCCAACCTTTGATCTGCTCTACCTACAACTTTCATGTGCTTGTTGTAGTCTAAAATGCACACAGACTTGAGCACTTCTGCTACCTGACCCCAAACAGTCACAGGTGAAGTGCGTCCATCGTAAATAGTCGTGAGCATGTGGACATCCCTTCTGTCTGAAAATGTCAAATCTAGAAGTCATTACTAGGCAATGCACGAGTCTGTCCCCTTTCACGTTTTTACACACAAGCTCTTTAGGGTGACCTTTACAGTTAGAGCAGATTGTGTCACATGCCACAATGTCCATTTTGAACAATTTCTTAAATATTTGCACACCTGTGTAGATATTGTCCACACACAAATGGCGATCTTTATCAAAAAGTCCTCTGGCAAGTTCCCACACAATTTTTTCAATGATTCCTCGGGTGGAAGGGCAACCACAGGTATCAATTGAAGAATCCCAACCAGTGTACAACCTGAAATTATATGCACATCCAGTGGCACTTCAACACCGCATATGCATATTAATACCATAACTTGCTCCCTGGCTGGGAATGTATTGTCTGAATACCAAATCGCCCTTGAACGGGACCAGAGACTCATCCACAGATATCTCACAAACACGCATCTCTGAGAAACGATCTACTAAAGGGGGAAGAATAGAGGAATCTTGAAGGGAAGGTCACAATCAGAGGGCTGTTGTGGCAATTTTGTAGCATTATTCACAAAATGCAGCACCTGCTGCAGAAGCAAATACTGATCTTGACTCATGGTTGTTGGAAATATAGCAGTTGCAAACAAGGGACTAGTAGACCAATATAAAAAAGTGATGGTTTCCTTATCAACCCCTTCAGCAAAGTTAAACCCCAGAGCTGGTTACTAGTCTCTTGGAGATTTGTGTGAGTCCACCGGGTAGCTCTAGGATGTGCCTTACTTTAAACGAGACACTGCTGTTCCTAACAAACTGTACACAATACAAATTAGCCTGCTCTACAATTTCATCTAAAAACACATCTTCAATAAATGTCCCATGTTATGGGCAAGCCATGGTTCAGCGCTTCCAATGTGAAGCATTCCAGCCCCTGGCTACAATCCACCTGCTTCCCCTCCACTATGGCATGTCAGTGTCCCCATCTGAAAAAGGCACTTCATCCGTACAAATAGTGGATTCATCATCAGATAATTCCTCTAGGACAGAAAATCCACTGCCAGACTCTGCATCTGGGGGAGAGGACCAAGATGAAGAGTCAGTCTCAGAGCTATGCTCAGAGGCTGATTCAAAGAGCAAACCAACAGCCTGCTGGGCGGTCAGCCTATGAGCAGCCATAATGACAATAAAAACAGGTCCCGCTAAGCAAGAAGCGTTGAGTGCAAATGCTATAATCATGGTTCTACATGAACATTGTTACCATTCATTAGCTCTTGCTTCTTCACATTGTTAGCACGAATACCCCACACCCAGCTCAAAGATGTGGCCATAGCTATCGCTACGGGCTCGTGTGTATTGGTCTTCAGTATTCGAAGAGCTGTAGCACTTGACCTGGTACCCATGTTGGATCATATTGGCTGGACAAAACAAATAAAATATGGAGAATTGACTCGTCCTGCTCAGAACAGGATATGCATTTGTTGTGCAATGGGTTGCGTTATTTTTGTGTGAAGTATTTAACAGGGAGTGTGCCTGCCCTAAATTGGTTGAATAGCTTCCTGTCACTGGGTTTGGATATACAATCCTAATAATTGTCATACAAAGTGTCATGTTTGTACTCCAAAAAAATTCTGATCAAAGAGGTGTTCTTAGTGGATCGTAAACAATTTACTTTGACCATATTCTAGTAAGCTTCCTTAAAATCTTTTTTAGAGGGAAAGGAACTACCTGCTGGATCCTCCCATAGGTGGCTCAAACCCATGTCCACCAGTGTGCATTTTATCTTTTGTAACCAAGGGATCTTACATGATAAATCAGCCTCTCTAACATCTTTTAACGCGTTCGCGTAGAAAGACCACGCCGGGGCAGACCAGAGCCTTCTCCAGAATGCCAAGGGTCTATACCGGGCTACCTCCTCCAAAGTACAACAACCCAGATATAAGTAAAGGGGCTTAAGTGGGGTAGATTGGGGAGACCAGTAGGGGCTCTCACAAATTTGTTCTGATCATTAGCTAAAGATGACAAATCATCGAAGCCCCAGAGCTCGGCTCTATATAAAATTGAGGTCTTGACCTTGGAGTAATAAATCTTTAATGCTGGGCCTACCAGCTTCGTTTGGGAGAGCCTCTGTTCTTTTATTAGTGCTCCTGCCAATTGAACATGCTTGAGTGCCATTAAGTTGATCTGGGGCTTCCAGTTTAGCTTCCTGCCCAGAGTAATCCCCAAATAGGTAAATACGTCAGTTTGTTCTAGTTGTAGCTTGCTCATGAAGACCCTCCCTTTGATCACTTTGTGTTTGTGGAGGACCATGAATTTGGTTTTCTCCACATTAGCCACCAACTCATGGTCACCACAAAAATCCTCAAATCTTTTCAGTGCACTCTGCAGCCCTGATTGTGTTTTTGAGATAATAAGGGTATTGTCAGCGAACATAAGTATGGGTACCTTCATTCCAGCAAGAGAGAGGGTGGAGGAAAAATAGTTAACAACCCTGTTTATAAATAACGAAACTAGGGTTGGAGCCAAGACACACCCTTGGCGGACCCCTTTGGATACTGGTAACCTGTCCGTAATGGTACCTTGTGAGCCCCATCGTACCAGAGAAAAGTTTGACTCCAGCAGCTTGACTACCAGGGATAGCAATTCTAAATGCATGCCTAAGTCTTTCAATACCCCCATAACTTATTGCGGGGAACCAAGTCAAATGTGGATTTAAGATCAATAAATGCTGCATAAATGGTTCCTCCTGCAATTGTTACAACTCGCCAGTAGATTAATATAAACCTAAAAACATGGTCTATGGTGCTTATGTGTGGGCGAAATCCAGCCTGTAGGGGCAATAGTATATCGTTGTCTGTAATCCAAATCTTGATTCTGCTCACCACTAGGCTGGCCATGATCTTTTGGATTTAATCTTTTATTCTAATTGTCCTATAATTGCTAGGGCTAGAGCGATCCCCCTTATTATAGATTGGAAGTATTTCTACTCCACGCCAGGATTACGGAAATGGAGCTCCACTGGCTATCGCAGTTGCAAGTATTTGGATGTACGTTATCCAATTGTCTTTATCGTATAAACACAAGTCTGCCGGAAAGCAGTCGGGCCGGCAGCCCTTCCTGTTGGTATCGCGTTCAGGACAGATTCGACCTCTCCTGTGTCAAAAAACACAGCAGTGTCCGGCTTGGGTAGTTGTAATTGATCTATGCTGTCACTAAGGACAGCAAATTGTGCCTCAAAGTGAGACACCCACTGGTCGGGAACTTAGTGATTGGGGGGGGATTGTCTAAGTTCACCACACCCCATTTGACCAACTGCCAACATTTTTGCATACCTTTTCCTTTACTCACCTGTAGAAGATGTTGCCATCTTTGTTCATCCCACTGCTTCTTAGCTTTATGTTGGGTGATTTTATAAATGTTCTGTGCGTATTTAATGTCACCCATTATTTTGGTTTTGATGGCTAGGGACAGCTGCTTGTAGGCTTCACTACAAGCCTTGTACCAGTTTACAGGATTTGGAGTGACCCTTTGATTTGTTTTTTGAGATTTGACGAAGAAAGATTTAAGTATGACAAACCTTTCGTCATGCGCTTGTGTCATGGTAGCGTTAATATCGTCCTACATGCCTAAATTTGAAGGGCTGCTAATGTACACTCCACCTCTGCCTTCATCTGCTCTATTGAGGCGTCATTTCTGATAATCCTAGCCCATTTAACCCTTCTCAAGTCATTGCATAGGATAACATCTGCAGTCACCCTCTCGATTATATGTGACTGTGTTGGAAAAAAACGGTACCTGCAACGTTAACAACAGTGGATTATGGCCACTTTTCTTCTCTCAAGGACCACCATGTCAATAAGGGAAGACTATTGCTCCAAGTTAATAAAAAAGTAGTCGATAAAACTACTTCTTAGCCCATTACAATATATATGAGAACCCATCCTATCTGAGGGGGTCCTCCCTTTAACTGCCCTAATGCCTCTCTCCAAACACAGGGCTTTTAATTGGAGTGCAGCTTCTGTCCATTTCCTTATCGGTGATAAATATAGGGATGGGATTCTCCATTGGGCTTCCTCCTCAGCACTAAGGCTGCCATTCTCATGATCAAGGGGCTCGACTGAGCAGTTGAAATCTCCTGCGATCACCAAATTATTTCTGCCTCTGTTGTTATCTAGGAAGCTATCAAGTAGAGAGATTGTATTGGATAATTTACCACCCACCAAGCCTCTTGAATATACATTAATTACTAATACGTCAGGACGGATGTTTTGGGCGTAAAAGTTTAGCCATGATATCGGGGCTGTCAATCAGTACTTCCTCAACCCTATAGCCAGAGGGCTGCCTAACCCATATGGTAAGCCCTCCTGAGGGTCTGCCTTTATGTCCACCCAGGGCTGGTTTAGAAAATGTAAATAACCTGGGTGATAGATTTGATTAAGTGACCATGTTTCTTGAAAAGCCCATACATCATGGTCCTCTATGAATGCTAAACAGTGTGCTGATGATATTTTAAAGTACAGTCCCGCTATATTCCAAGAGGCAAAAGCCAGCCTTGTTGTGGCAGGATCGTAGGTAGAGGAACTGGTATTTATCTGCCTGGATGCAGTTTTCCAGGGCACTTGCCAACTCGTCTAGATTTTGATTAGCAAGAAAAGTGTCAGAGCTGACATTAGGGTTCTCTATGAACCTTGCCGACCCATCCTCTAGCCCCCCAGTGCCATTACTCAAATAAGCCCTGGTTTGGCTGGTGGTTTTACCCCATTAGATTATTTCATCATTACAAAATGTTAGGGAGGGGGTGTTCCTTAAACACCAATCTACTTTTTCTAAGGGAGAACCCTCATTACAAACTTGGGCTGATGTATTACAGTTGTTATTGATGTTTGAAACTGCGGGGTTATATTTTATCCTAATGTTGGATGTGGTCAGGTGGGATGTCCTTAGGTCAAATGCCACTAGTTTATCTGCTAAATCCACTGTCTTCAGGGTAAGGAATGCATAATCTGTGCTAGAGCCATCAGACACAAACCTTTTGGCGGAGAGTATGTCTTCTCTAATTACTGATCTGCACTTCTGCATGTGTCTAAGCTATTGGGTGCTTTTATTAATCAAAGATTGTTCATCTTCATTAATTAAGCTAGGGGACAATTTTGGGAAATTAGTAAAAGAAAAATTGGCCTTTTTGTAAGAACGGGTCTGTGCCTTCTCTTGGCTACTGTTACCCTCTTTTAGGGATGGGCCGGAGTTCCAAGGGAGATTGGAAAATGAACAAGCTAAGGCTCCATGTCCCTTATTCTGCTGTGAGGGTCAGACTGCCTGTCTTGGCTATTATGACCTGGAGAATACATTCTGGCCAGGCTTAGGTAAGATCTTTTGTTGCTAATTGGTCGAGGAACTGCCAGGACGATGACTGGATCATTATTAGTTCTTTCGATACAAACGGTGTGTGGTTCACTCTCGATTGATTGCTTAGGCAAGAGTAATCTGGCATTATCTGGGGAGATATTTTGAATAGACAATTTCATGGTGTCAGAAAGCTTGTCAATCAAGCCCTTCAGTGAGCTTACTACTTCCAGTTTCAGTTAGTCTTTATTCGATTATAAAACAATCATAAAAGATGCATGTACAAACAACATTAAAATCAAATTTGTCTTAATAAAACATATAAAATATCAAAAAATAAAACTCAATAAATCTTTTATCATCAAAGATAAATAAAATCATAATGAAAGAGTGAAACCTCGCTTAAATGTGACATAAGAGTCAACAACACATGGGCACGTATTAGCATATTTAGGTTGGAAAATAGTAAAGCACCAGAACTCAATAACACCTATTACAAGATGGCAAAAGAGGTATAGAAATAAACTACTTCCATGAATATACTTGCTGTGCCTTTAGAATCTGCTATTTGGTTAGTAAACTGACCTGAACACGAACACTTACACGAACCAGAGGGAACTGTGGCTTGCATAACTTCTACTGACCCTACGCTATCTATCAGCTGGGAAGGCACAATATCCTCGTTTGTATTCGACAGAGGGGCAAATCTATTGGTGCACTCTATTAGTTCAGTTCATTTAGTCTTTATTTCGAATAAAATTCATGAAAGACAGCAGACATAAAAACATTTTCAACAATTTCAACATTTTACAATGGAACCCCAGAAATATAAGGGAATTTACCTTCAAACAATATACAGACATTATTTAAAAATTAAGTTAATTTAAAAGGGGTTACAATTCCTTTGCGCGAATCAGCCACATCCACCCCAAAAATTTGGCAACACAAATCACAGATTTTTCAATACGTAAGTCGCATAATTTCAACAGGGCTACACGATTCCCCCCACAATTTAAGGTTTTACAAATAGGTTTCAACCATTTTTGTCGAGGCAATCGATATGCTGGGCATGCAAAGAACAGATGACCGATACTTTCAACCTGGTCAGGACAAAAAGGGCATTTGTTGCTTGTATTCTTCGCCCACTTTGCAGTAAAGGAGTTGATCGGCAAAGTACCCACCCGAAACTGATGATACAGCTTACGGTCAAGGGTTTTGCATATCAAGTCCCAATAGGGCTCAAGGGACGGTGTTATCTTGTGTGTTAAGAACAGTCCCGTTAGGCTATTTTCTGATGAAAGGGAGACCAGTGCAGATTTCTTTGCAGCCCAAAATTGCTCTTTAAATTCCTCTTTAGATGGGAACCTAGAACATTCAGGATGTAGCCATAATTCTGGGAGGCCCATAGAATACAATATTTGTTTAACCTCCCGCAGCCATGGGATTTTGTGAGCACCCCACAATGATCTAACCTCGCCCAATTCATGAGCGAAAAGACTAAGCTCTTGGGTCGTCCAGAGGCGACGCCAGAGAGCCGCAAGACGATACTGTGCCATCTCATTCAGCGGTCTACAGCCTAAGTCTAAAAGCAATGGTTTTATGGGTGACGATTGTGGAAGCCCCACTAAGTTCCGAAAAAAACCTGTTCTGTGCAGTGGTTAGTGCTGACAAGCCTTTATAACCCCATATGTCCGCTCCATACAGGGTAGCTGCATTGACCTTGGCCTCATAGATCTTTAACGCTGGTGTTATGCGTTTGATCAAGGTTTTTTTCTGTTCCTTCAGCAAGCATCCTGCATGGCGAACAAATTTAAGAATTAAAACCTCCAACTGGGGGTTCCAAGTAAGTTGGTGGTCAAGGGTCACGCCCAAATATGTCATGACTTTGACCTGTTCGATTGGGACACCTTCTAATAAAAACGAGCTTTGGTTTATTTTTGTTAAAGATCATAAATTTAGTTTTATCAGCATTAATCTGAAGGTCATTTTTTGTGCAAAATTCGGCAAATCTGTTTAGAGCTGCTTGTAAGCCGCTCCGAGTCTTGGAAAGGAGCAGGGTGTCGTCGGCGAATATTAACATGGGATATTTTGATCCCCCCAGGGTGGGAGCATCAGTTTGTGTTTCACTAAAGAATGCAACCACCCGGTTGATAAACAGGAGAAACAGGGTAGGGGCCAGCACGCAACCCTGCCGCACCCCACGTTCGACAGGGAAGCTAGCGGACACCTGACCCTGTTTCCCCCATTTTACTCGGGCAAAGTTATCCTCATGTAGACGCCTGACCAGCTCTAATAGTTCAGGTGGAAGGCCCATGAGTCTAAGGGCTTCCCATAGTTTTGCCCTGGGAACCAGGTCGAATGCCGACCTGAGATCAACAAAGGCGGCGTAGATGACACCACCGCCCAAGAAAACCACCTTCCAATACAGCATGGTAAGACGAAACACCTGATCTAGGGTGCTGGTGCCTGATCTAAATCCTGCCTGCATGGGGGAGAGTATATTATTCTGCTCAATCCACCCCTGTATTCTAGCCAGGGCCATTCTTGATACCACTTTTTGTATAGTATCGATCAGGCTAATGGGGCGATAGTTTTTCGGTGAAGATCGATCCCCTTTCTTATAGACTGGAAGTATCTCAGCCCCTTTCCAGGATTGTGGTACCCTTGCCCCTGCTGCAATAGAATTTACTAAAGTTGTTATATAAGGGACCCACAGATCTAAATTCAATTTAAAAAGGTCCGCTGGTACAGCATCTATACCTGGGGCTTTCCCAGACTGAATAGAACCCAAGGCATGTTCGGTGTCTGAGGTACAAAAGGTAAGCCTATCCCCATAAGATACTAATGTAGTCCCCACTAAGGGCTCACCTGCCAACTGGACGATATTAGGATCTTTAAATTGAGCGGAGAAAAATTCCACCCAATCTGCAGCGGAAACATGATTTTCAGGGGTTAGGGAATCCGAGTCCCTGCCCCATCTGACAAACTCCCAAAATTTAGTTTGGTTGAACGACTCACAGGCTTTGAGAAGATCAAGCCAGTACGAATCATCCCATTCCCTTTTAGCTTCCCAAATAATGCGTTTGTAAGCCTGTCTCGCTTTCCTGATGTCTGGAGTGTTTCTAGATTTAACAGCAGCAATTAGAATGCTGTGGGCTTCTCTGCAATTTTTATTATACCAACCTTTGAATTGCTTCACTTTCTGTTTTCTACATGGCCTAGTGAGAAGTTCCCTAATAGCCGCAAAGCATGCCTCATGGAGATCAACAATAATGGGCTTTACCCTGCCATTAGGAGATAATGCAGTCATCCTATCTCTAGTGTCTAGGACCAGTTCTTCTATTTGACAGACAAGCTCTTGATCAGCTATGACCCTTGACCATTTGACCCGTCTTCTGTTATCCCACAGGACTAGGTCTGATGTAATACAAGCTGTTTCCGTCTGGGGGAGCCCTAGACCAGGGACCCTGAGTCCAAGTGAGATGGGTTATGATCGCTCTCTGGCCTGGTCTCTATTGACATATCAATTACATTAGACCAGGATTCTATGTTGACCAATATGTAGTCGATGCGACTCGCACTAGACCCATTGTCAAAGGTTGGTTTCCCCGCCTTGTCAGACAAGCTACGGCCATTCACCGCCCGGAGCCCCCATTCCAGGCAGAGCCCAAGCCAGTGGAGGGCAGCCTCCGTACCCCTGACACCCTTAGTTATTGCTAGCGGGGGGATATTCCAGACAATATCTTCATCCATCCCTACATCCTCAGCAAGACTCAGGATGGGTTCAAATGAGCAGTTCAGATCACCAGCTACTAAAATAAGCTGGTCACTTGTATACTCATTTAGGAGATCTTCCAAGTCATTAAGGATAGGTTGCTTCCTACCACCCTGACAACCTCAGGCATAGATATTAATTAGAACAATATCCTTACAGTTCTCCTTACTTAGGGATATACAAAGGAGATCAGCATTCTTCACCAGGATTTCCCTGACACTGAAACCTAGTGAGTTTTTTATCCATATGGTAAGACCACCTGAAGCCCTACCCCTGGAGCCCTGTGTTGCTGGTTTATAAAAATTTAGGAAGCCTACTCTAAACAGGGGATCAACTGACCAAGTTTCCTGGAAAACGATGATATCATGTGTAGTAATATAATCTACCCAATCATCGTTGTCCAGGCGACCCCTTAAACCTGCTATATTCCATGAGGCCACCTTAATTTCATTATCTGGTTTACTAGGGCTGGAGGTCTCAAGTTGTCCCAGAACACCTAACTCAGCCTGGATTGGATTATAAACATTGTCTAGTGTTATTTGTGGGCCTGATGGTGACATAGAACATGCCATACTGGGTACTGACAGGGTGGACGGAGTAGGATCTACTAGATGTTTTAAAGCATCCACCCCACTGAGTCAATCAACCTCATCCAAACAGCCAAACATATTTGAAGTAGGAACCCCTTGCCACCAGGTATTCTGGTTATGCCCACGATTCCCACGTCCTCTGTACCTGGGCTTTTGGATTGTCGTCCAAGACCCTTCCATTCCAAGCTGTCGTCGAGGAGGATAGAAAAAAGTGAGGGGTCTAACAACGACTGAGTGGTCTTCTTCGCAAGGGGCCCATGAACAAAGATGTTGTGCCGTATTGGGGTCAGCAAATGACACCACTATACAGTCACCAGTGATGGTTTTGTGAGTAGGTCCAACCCAAGGTACTCTTCGCACCATTAGTACCCGACTTCTTTGGTGGTTAGGGAGCTGTCTATTCGTGTTAAGCCAATGAATGACCTTATTTTTAAGAGACCAATGATTCTCTTTAGTTTGTGGGTCAAGAGTGGGTACACCAGCTAATACAATGACATATGGACTAGCCTCCGGTGGTAAGTCAATATACCCACCACGAAAATTCGGTCGGCTAGATTCAAAAGATGGCAAGTTCTTGTTTGTTGATTGGTTAGGCTGTTGTACGACAGCTTGTGGCCTGGGTTTAGAACGTGCTACATTCTGTTGTGGGCAAGTTTGAGCCCTAGTATTGGATGGTGCTGCATTCTTTGCGGGGCAAGCTTGTTGCCTGGGTTTGGATGGTACTAAATCCTGGGACGGGAGACAAACGCTAAGATTTGAAATAGTAATAGCGTTGTCCCCAACTTTCGTGCAGGGTTTTGGTACAGGTTTAGGTCTAGGAGGTGGAGGGGCCGGGGGTTCTGACTCTTGTGCCTGGGAAGTGGAACCCTCACCCTGGGAAAACCTAGCTTCCATTTGCTTAAGACTAAGGCTAGCCAGCGTGACTATAGTCCTGTCCATTTCTAACAGATGGTTTTCCATTCTGGAGAGTCTAAGTTCCAGGGGGGTAAGTAACTTTTTAAGTGTGTCCCAGACAGTTTTTAGGAATTCCTCATCCCTCCTCCTATCCCCCTCTACCACACTCAATCCACCCTCTGTTGACCCTTCCTTGCTCTTGTCGGGGAGAATTACCACCGGGGGATCAAGCACAACACCGCTTGAGGCACGGATGGTATCGCTGCCTAAAAAAGCTGTGTTGGCTTTATCTTTTTCTTCCCCGACCCCAAGTGTGCCCAATGGCCGTCTACTATTAAAAAACTGAGATCTCGCAATTTTAGCCTTTTTGCGAGCAAAAGTAGGCCTAGCAAGACTTTTCTTCTGCTGTAGGGCAACCTTTTTAGCATTAGCTGCAATCTTCGGCATGACAATTTTTACAGGGGAGCTTATACCAACCACAAGAGTAGGTGGTGCAAACTCCTCAGAAGGTGTTAATATAGATTCCTTAGCTTGCTCGGGTGGGGATGTGGTTGGGGGGTGGTGTATGTCAACCACTGTAAGCAAGGAACGAGGGCCAGATGTACGCTCTGGGGTTAGCGCTAGAGCAAGATTACCTAAAGATGATTTCTTGGAAGAAGCCATATTAAGAGAAAGTTTACGCGCAGCATCTAGTTCTAGAGAAACCCTATGTTGCATTTTGTTGATTTCCGCATCAATGGCCAGATTGGTCTTAGTGAGGAAATCGTCCAGGGTCCCACTAGGTTTGTTAAGGCCCTTGGCAGTTTTACTGCGACTGCCCCGTGTACACATGATGGAAACCAACGAGGATCAGTGACACAAGTAGAAATTAACGCAAATGATAAACAGTTCAGCCAAGGGATATAGCCCAGCCCAGACCTCTTAGACCTCGAACGGCCTCAAACGGCCCGCTCTTAGCCCGGTCTTCGCCCCGGGCTGCGTCCCGCGCTGCGGGAGAAAAAACACTGTTTATAGTGGTTGGAAAGGGCGTGGGCGGAGCTACAGGGAGAGCGGACCGGAAGGTGGGCTCGGTCTCGCAGGGACACCTGGGTCAGGTAGTCCCTGCACGCTCGCAGCCCTGTAGCGTTGCTGGTCCCGAAATCCAATACGGGGTGCCCCCACAGGAAACAGGCAGAGTCAGCACAAGATCCACGGCGAAGCGGCACCCGCGAGCTTCAAAGTGCAAGTGCAACAGGTGAGCGCGAGTCCAGCAATGCGCTTGGCTTTGGCAGCAAACAAGTGTCCCAAGGGTCCAGGGCTAGACCAGTTGATTTTAACGGCCCTCCGATGGGCGGGGGGCGGAGCTACAGGGAGAGCGGACCGGAAGGTGGGCTCGGTCTCGCAGGGACACCTGGGTCAGGTAGTCCCTGCACGCTCGCAGCCCTGTAGCCTTGCTGGTCCCGAAATCCAATACGGGGTGCCCCCACAGGAAACAGGCAGAGTCAGCACAAGATCCACGGCGAGCTTCAAAGTGCAAGTGCAACAGGTGAGCGCGAGTCCAGCAATGCGCTTGGCTTTGGCAGCAAACAAGTGTCCCAAGGGTCCAGGGCTAGACCAGTTGATTTTAACGGCCCTCCGATGGGCGGGGGGCGGAGCTTCAGGGAGAGCGGACCGGAAGGTGGGCTCGGTCTCGCAGGGACACCTGGGTCAGGTAGTCCCTGCACGCTCGCAGCCCTGTAGCGTTGCTGGTCCCGAAATCCAATACGGGGTGCCCCCACAGGAAACAGGCAGAGTCAGCACAAGATCCACGGCGGAGCGGCACCCGCGGAGCGGGTGCGGCGAGCTTCAAAGTGCAAGTGCAACAGGTGAGCGCGAGTCCAGCAATGCGCTTGGCTTTGGCAGCAAACAAGTGTCCCAAGGGTCCAGGGCTAGACCAGTTGATTTTAACGGCCCTCCGATGGGCGGGGGGCAGAGCTACAGGGAGAGCGGACCGGAAGGTGGGCTCGGTCTCGCAGGGACACCTGGGTCAGGTAGTCCCTACACGCTCGCAGCCCTGTAGCGTTGCTGGTCCCGAAATCCAATACGGGGTGCCCCCACAGGAAACAGGCAGAGTCAGCACAAGATCCACGACGAAGCGGCACCCGCGGAGCGGGTGCGGCGAGCTTCAAAGTGCAAGTGCAACAGGTGAGCGCGAGTCCAGCAATGCGCTTGGCTTTGGCAGCAAACAAGTGTCCCCTATTACATACTCGGGGTGGGTTTCTTTGCCTAGGTTGGAGCAGGAGGGTGGAGGAGAGATCTTCCCTGGATTACATACAACCGCTGTATTAAAAGATGAAGGCACTTTCTGTCATGGTCTTTTAAACATATCAGGGATAGCTATATTAACCCGAGGGGACAAAGAGTACTTGGTGGGGGGTGCATCAGACGTGCCGCTATCAGTGCCCAAAGGGGCTGTTAAGATCTCTTCACAATCACTAATTAAGTTGTCTATGTGGTTCATGACACGATTGCTACTTTTAAGCGTTAAATGTTTAATCGACCTTTTGGTCTTCTTGCCCTTCCCTGCAACTCCTCCCCCCAAAGCATCAACAGCCTTCCTTTTTGCCATGCTAGATGGTAACAATAGCAACTCCCAAATGGCTAATAGAATTACAACCAATAAGACAATAATGCAATTTAGTAGTCCAGCCAGTCTCTGGCACAGAACTAGACCAGACACTAAGAGGCCATCTAACAGACGGGATACATGCTTGGAACGCTTTCAAATTGATAAATCCTCTGGGTTGGCTGTTACTACCAGTATTATGACTTTGACTACAAAGAGCGAAGGGTCAGAAGGTAAATAACAGTACCTTGTTGTTGCCTCAGTTCAGTCCTGGGACCAATGTTAGGGGGTGGCCCTGCCCTGCCTCTTCCTGGCATTGATGGGGAAGGACGGGCCTCCCCTTCGCCCGCATCATGCGTCATGGGTGAGAGGCATCGCTTTATGCACGTTGTCAGATCTAGTGCCTCCTTCTCACTGGCTGCACCTGCAGCGGGAGCGTTGGACACTGGGACTAGTAGTCCCCTGCGATGATGGTGAGCGCCAAGAAAGTGCTGACGGCGCTGTCATGGGTGTGCCCGGGGACTCCGGTCCCATCAGGGCTCAAAGAGAAAAAGGTAGTGGCCCCAAGCAGCAGTAGTGCAACACAAATGGCAGAGCAGGCTCTCCCGTTGCGGGGGAGAGGCAGCGCTTTATGCGCAATGTCAGATCTAGCGCCTCCCCTTCATCGGCGGCACCTGCAGCGGGAGCGTTGGACACTGGGACTAGTAGTCCCCTGCGATGATGGTGAGCGCCAAGAAAGTGCTGACGGCGCTGCTGTGGGTGTGCCCTGGGACTCCGGTCCCATCAGGGCTCAAAGAGTAAAAGGTAGTGGCCCCAAGCAGCAGGAGGGCAACAAAAATGGCAGTGTAGAGTGGATTGCGGGGACATTTACCAACACGTCTGTAGTTGCCTACTGAAGCTCTAAGGTGTTCTTGCTCAATACTTGCCGGATTCCAGCTACTTTTGAATCTTGTAAGGTGACCTTATGCCATTTTAGGAACCTTTTGCAATGTTAGGGGACCACCTCTTTAGTCATAGATAGCGTGTCGGAGCTCAGAGAGGGGCAAGGAAGGTCCCATGGGATCTTCATGTTAACACAAAGGGGGTTGTGATCGCTATCGGTGGTAGTGTCCACTACCGTGTCTATCATATTTCCCCATAGCCTTACTGTATCAATCAATAAATATAACAATTGATCAATACTCATCTGGAAAAGAAAAAAAACCCACAATGAACTTTATACTCCAAAAAGATATCTCTCACTTCCCATAGACTGAGGACAAACTGTTTCTACTTGTACAGACACAGCAGGCACCAAAGAAAAAACAAGTCACATCCAAGACAACGCAATACAGATCTTGAACAAGTCCAAAAGTGAATTTGAAACACAATGAAACATAAGCTAAATATGGTACAATGATTACAACTGTTAAAAAACATTCAAGCAGGGTAACAATACTTGCTTGAAGTAAACATTACAAAAACGTTTCCTTATCAAACAAATACAACTACACAAACCACAGATCTACCAATGCCGCAAACAAAAGACTCCTCTAAGGAAATTACAAGCTTTGTACTAAAATAAAAAGGAGACTAAAGCATTAATTTCATAAATGCAAATGATGACAACAAATTAAAGAAGTTATCATTAGGGGCGTGGCCAAGAAGGCGGCCTGAGTGGACGGAGATTTCTGTGGCTCCCTGTCCCGACCCCCATTAATGCCCCTTTTCATCGCCCTTTGACCCCCCCCTGGCATCCCGGCACCCCTGAGACTGGTGGGGGAAACCTGGATTTGCTCCGGTACGCCTGTGACCTGATCTGCGCGTCCCTGGGCCCCTCTGAGCAGCGAGACGCACACAGGCTTGCGGTGGCCTGTAATGGCGGCCGGGCCTGCCCTCTAATTGCGCCGCTCTGAACACCGGTCGCCCACGTGCTGTGCCTGCTGCGGGCTTGCGACTGCTTCCCCGGTCCGCTGCTCTCCAGTCCGAGAGGTGAGCGGGTAGTGCTGGGTGCGAGCGCCCGCCACTGCAACGCTCCTGACGGCGTGTGAGAGAGCCGGCCGGGAGGTGCGCTACTAGAGGCCCCAGTCTGGGCCTACTCTGACGCTAAGGAAGAAGCCCCCGGCTGCAATCCGCCATCAGAAGAGGTCCCACCGCGGGCTCCGTCTGCTCCCCACAGTGCCGGCTGAGCAACGATCACGGAGGCTCACTACAAGGTGAGGAGCGCGCTTGAGTGCTGGGGGAGCGAGAAGCTCGGGGGGCATAATCGAGCCCCCGGCGTTTGGCCTAGTCAGGCCTGTACACAAGGCTCTCCCTGCGTGCCACTAGCAATGGCGGACTGAGGGCGCCCCACACCTATGAAGACAGAGGCTGGGTGAGGCTGTGGCGGGCCGGAAGCGGAGGGGCCCCAGCACACATACACCAATCACCTGTGGAGCGAGCAATGGCGAGGAGTCACTGGGCGCCATAGCGAGGCCTCTGCCCGCGCCTCAGCAGGGGTTTGTCCCGATGTGTGAGCCGGGCCTTCTGCGAGATATCCAGCGCTGGGACCTGGGATATCATACCCGTACTGACGCACGACTTACCTGCCCCTGCCAGCCCGTCAGACTGTAACCAAGCCTCCACAGCAGTCTCTCCACAGCCCCTGAGCTGGTGGCCCCACGCTGGGGTTGTCTATCGCCAATCCCCGGGGCTATCAGCACCGGACCCTCACAATAGAGGGGCGCCGAGACCCTTTGCGACGCCGACACAACCGCACCTGGGCCCGCATCTACGCGCCATAACCCACAGCACCCCAGGATTTATCACTCATACACGGGCGGGGCGTAAGGGACTAGATGGCGGGTCTCAGAAAGAAGGGGGACCGCTGCTCGCCAAAAATCAACTACTGACCGATAAGCGGCCACCCTCCCCTGAGGCCCCCAAAGCACAGCCGATGCCCTCCGACGATCAAATACCCATCACTAAATCCTTCCTGGAGTCTTTGTTTAACTCTCTCCGTGATGACTTCAAATCCTTGAAGCAGGACGTTGCCGGGGAGGTTAGAGAACTCAGGAGGGAGGTAGAGGGCCTCGGGGAGCGCGTGGTTGCCATTGAAACCGCCAATACCACTAGAAGCAAAGAGGTTGAGCAACTTCAGCAGGAGGTCCTCAGACTCAAAGATCAGCAGCTAGACCTCCAGGCCCATGCTGAAGACCTGGAAAACCGGTCCCGTCGCAACAACATACAGGTCCGCGGGGCCCCTCAGAAAATGGAGGGGGTAGATATCCCAGCCTACCTGCAAGACCTCTTTCGGGAGATTCTGGGGGAGCCCTTCGATTTTGCCATCAGAATCGACAGGGCACATAGAGTGGGGCTACCCAGATGCTCGCCTGCCCCGCCACCGGACATTCTGGCGTTCCTCCCCGACTTCCTGCTTAAGGAAAGAATCCTCTGTGAGGCCCGGAGAAACCAAACCCTCCACTTCCGCGGACACCCCATCGCTTTATATCAAGATCTTTCGGCTATCACTCTCCAGAAACGGAAAGCATTCAAGGTGGCCACGGACTTTCTGCGGAAGCAAGAGATTCCTTTCTCCTGGGGCCACCGGTTCCGCCTGACATTCAAATGGAACGGCGCCCTACATCAGATGCGATCCCTCAAAGACACTTGTGCCTTGTTGGGCATAGACCTGGCGGAGGACACGTCGCCCTTGAAGTCTTCCCAGGGCCCATCCAGAGGAGGTTGGCAGACGGTGGGCCGCAGACGTTCACCTGACCTGCGCTCCAAACCCGAGGCCCACATCATTTCGCGAGAAAGGGCCACTGCCATCTTGGAGGTGGCCAAAGAAACTTCGTCCTCTGATTGACTCCTCTTGCCGGGGGGACTGTCTCTGCACGTTTCTCAGCTGGGTGAGGGGGGAGGGTTGGGGCCACGAAGGTCGTCACTGGACTTCACCCTACTAGATACCTTCACCACAGCCCTGTGTTGGACTGACAGGACTGTGACTTTGTCTTCACACAGTTGGGGAGTTGGGGTGGGGGAGGTAGGGGATGGTTGGGAGGTTCAGTGGGGATGAGGGGACAGAGGGGGAGGAGGAAGGGGGATGGGGGTTTTCGGGGAGGGACTGGAGCAGGCGTGGGTAGGGGGGAAGGTTGGAGGGGTAAGGGAGTGGAGTTGTGGGAGGGAACCAGTGTGCCAGGGGATTCAGAAAAGCTGAACTGTTTGCTCCTTTTTCTTCTTGTATGGCAGCAATGCTTTCTTGCGCAGCATTCTCCCCCTGTGATTCGCTATGCCTGATCCCACTTTAAAAATATTGACTCTTAATGTGAAGGGCTTGAACAATCCTACCAAACGGAGGGCAGTAATCTCCTACTTGGTAAACTCTGGGGCTGAGATTTGTCTATTACAAGAGACTCAACCTTCTTGCGAAAGACTGGCATAGGATGCGCTCCCCCGCCTTTCCCCAACAATTTTTTTCCTCTCTCCCAACAAAGAGGGCAGGGGTAGCTATTTAGGTGTCTAAGCGCTTTCAAGGGAAGGTGGGGGACAAGATAGGGGAGTCCAGACGCAGGCTCTTAGCTTACACCTTTACCATAGGTGACCAACAACTGACGATCGGTACCCTTTATGCCCCGATTACGGGACAAGAGGCCTTCCTAAAAGGCGCCATATCAGAATCTCTTCAGTCCCCTCCTTCCCCTTTGCTCTTAGGGGGGGATCTCAACCTAATAATGGACACTAACTTGGACAGGTCCGTAACTCGATATGGGGACACAGGCACCATTACCACAGCGGGCAGGGCGTGGCTGTCGGAGAGAGATCTAGAAGACCTCTGGAGGGCCAAGAATCTAGGGGTGACACATTTTACCTTTTACTCCCATGTTCACCGCACTTACGCCAGACTTGATTACTACTTGGGCTCCTCCGATCTAATCGCGAATCTCAGGGATGTTTGCATAGTGCCGGCGGCCCTTTCAGATCACGACACGGTCGAGCTATCGCTTGCGATCCCCAAGCTTAAACGCCCCCGGCTCTTGGAGACTGCGCGAAACCCTTCTGCAAAGACCGGAAGTGGTTAAGCAGCTTCATAAATGCATCACTGACTACCTGGCTATTAACGACATACCCGAGACGTCGGCCTCAGCTCCGTGGGGAGCCCTGAAATCAGTGACTCGGGGTGAATTTATCGCGATTGCGACAGCTGAAGCTAAGGCCCGCAAGGTAAAAAGAGAAGACCTCACTGCCCGGGTGTCTGAGCTGGAGAGAATCCACAGCCGCACTGGGGCCCCGCGGGTGTGGAGACAATTGAAGGCGGCCAGAGCTCTCTTAGCTAGCCTAGATACCGATAGGGCAGAATTTGCTGCTCTTCGCCTCCGCCATTCTTATGATGTGGGGGGGAATGAGACTGGCCGCTTACTGGCTAGCGCTCTGAGAGCTAAATCCCAACGTTCGAAAATCACTACCCTCAAAGATGGGACAGGCGCTGACATAGAGGGGGAGGCCCGTGTCGCTGAGGCCTTTCGTGGTTTCTATGCCTCCTTGTACCGAGCAGATACGGTATCGACTAGGGAGGTTGACGCGTACTTGGAAGGTGCAGGGATTACCGCACTGTCAGCGGCCAGTACGGCTGCACTAGAAGATCCCATCCGTTTAGACGAGGTGTTGGCAGCTATATCTCACCTTCGCCCCCTCAAATCCCCGGGGCCTGACGGCTTTTCGGCCGGTTTTTATAAAACCTTTAGCCAGCTGCTGGCGCCCATCCTCACTCGGCTTTTCAATTCCTTAGAAGGCCCGGGCTCTATCCCCCCAGACATGCTGGCAGTGGAGATAGTGGTGCTGCCTAAACCGGGAAAGGAACTTCCGCAACACTCGGCGTTTCACCCAATTTCACTCCTGAACCTGGACCTGAAACTTTTCACAGGCATACTTGCCGCACGCCTCGGCCCCTGCCTGGAATCCTGGAGCCTGATCAGTCGGGCTTTGTCCCGAACCGCCAATGCAGCGACAACACCAAGCGGATACCTCACTTAATTGACAAGGCCCATTTTCAAGACTCGGACTCGGCCCTGCTGGCCATTGATGCTGAAAAAGCATTCGACCGGGTCGACTGGACCTTTCTACAACAAGTCTTGTAGCGTTTTCGGTCCTGGGTCGCGAGCTGTTATCATCAGCCTCAGGCTCGGGTCCGTCTGGGTGACCTCCGCTCTAATCCCTTCGAGATCCAGCGCGGCACGAGGCAGGGGTGCCCCCTCTCGCCTCTTTTATTTGCTCTGTATGTGGAACCCCTCGCGCAAAAGATCCTCTACCACCCGACATTCACGGCATCACCTTTGGCCGGGAACCCCATGCCATTGGCCTATACGCCGACGACATCATAGCTGCCATCGACCATCCCGAAAGTTCCATCCCCGCCTTTTTAAAGGAAATAGACTCCTTTGGTACCATATCCGGTTTCAAGATAAACAAGGGGAAATCCCTGATCCTGCCTCTAGGTAGGAATGCCCACACACAAACATAAGCGCCAGCATGCACCGGAGGTTTGCAAATGACCGCACAACTCCCGTACCTGGGTGTTACCCTCACCTCCTCTACGGACTCAACGGTCGCCCTTAAATACACGGCTCTTACCTCTCAGATTCGCATGGATTTTACACGCTGGTCTAGGCAACCCCTCTCCCTTTTGGGACGAGTTGCGGCAGTAAAGATGTCGACCCTACCAAAGATTCTGTACGTTTTCCAGACTATCCCAGTAATGCCTCAGGGTGGCACCATCACAGCCCTACAAGGTGCTCTTCACCATTTTATCTGGGGGGGAAAAGGCCACGCTTACATAGACAGCTGGCGTATCGGAGAACAGACGATGGGGGCCTTGGGATTCCCAACCTGTTGCAGTACTTCCAGGCCTCTCAACTTCGCTACCTGGTGGAGTGGTACAGACCGGAATCTGAAAAACTGTGGTTATTTCAGGATAGAGCAATGGCTCGAATGTCCCTTTGGAAGGTCCCGTTCCTCCCTCCTCCCGCATCCCTTGTCTGGGATGCGGTCGCCGTTCGCAGAGGGCTGACGCCCTTTCCCTCCCCGCTCACTCCCATCTTGGACAACCCGGAGTTTCCGCCTGGCACTGACCCTCGTGCCTTCCCGCAGTGGCGCGGCACGAGCTGTCGCTCCGCTGGTCATCTTTTTCACTTGCAGGGTTTTATTCCCCTCTCTGACATAGAACGGGGTTATGATGTTGTTTCCCCTCACCTTTTCCAATACTTTCAGATAAGACACTGGATCACGCACCCAGACTACGCCCCCCTAGTTCGCAGACCCATGACAGAGTTCGAGAAGTGGCTGGTCACAAAGGACACGGACAGACACCTTATCTCAGACCTCTATAAAATGCTCACACCCCCCACCCCGCCGGGTCGAGCGGCGGGACAAAAGCGATGGGAGGCGGAACTGGGGAGGACCCTGACAAACCAGGAATGGAGCTACATCTATTACAGAGCTTCTCACACAACACACAACACCGCAAGCAGGGAGGCAGCAGTGAAACTATCCCTTTATTGGCACCTTACCCTGGTACGGCTTAACAAAGGGAACCCGACTCGCAGCGCGCTATGTTGGAGAGGATGTGGGGACAGGGGCACCTTAACTCATCTTCTCTGGGACTGCCGTGAGGTTCGAGACTACTGGACCACAGTCTTAGATGACATTGACGCCACATTTGACACTGAAATCCAGAGATTCCCTGCGTATGCCGTCCTAGGCCTTCCCAATGCACTCACTTTCCCCTTAAAATCCATGCGAGGCCGTCAGATGGGGATCGCCATGCAAGCCGCGTCACAACACATTTTGTCGCTTTGGAGTTCAACTACCAAACCCACACACACGGGTTAGCTGCACAAACTCTGGTTTACCTTAGGTATGGAGCGAATTCACGCCTCCCTTACGCAGACTGACTCTACATTTCGGAAGGTTTGGTTGCCATTGCTATCCCTCCTTTCCTCCGAATTTAATGAAGTCACATGCCCTAGATATCTCTGGTTATTGCGCCTCACGGAGACTACACTTGACCACAGTGATCAGATGAGGGGCTGCGTTCCTCACTATGGGATCATCTTAGCGATTATCTTCCTGGTATGGCACACTGGTTGGGGTGGGGAGAGGGTGGGGAAGGGGGAGGGGTTTTGGTTTTGGTTTCTGAACTTCTGCTTACACATTTGACCTATTACTTACGGCCTTTGCACTAAACTTATGATCGGGCACATGTATATCACCTACAACTCAATTCCCAGGGAAGACATGCTTGTCTGTCTCGCCGGCTTTCTATGCATGTTGTCTCTTCATTGCAATGTAATACTTGCTTTTGCTTCTGAATTCAATAAAACAAATTTAAAATTAAAAAAAAAAGATTAAAAAAAAAGAAGTTATCATTAGGGAACACAATAAAGTCTGCCCCTAGGAGCAGATCCAGATCTACCCACTAGGCTAGCACAAAGCAAAGATAACAAGCATTGGCATAGCCAATAGGTCTCGCCTTTGAGACATTAGAAGTGTTTAGACATACAACAGTTGATATTGCACCAAGGATATTGTGCTGCATAATTAAATACTTATAAGGTCCCAAAGGCGAGACCTATTGGCTATGCCAATGCTGGTTTTTACTGTCTGTCACCAACAGGCAAACCTCGTTGTTGAGGTACAGTAAAATGCCCTCCTTTCCAGGGGAGATGACTCCTGTGGCAAGGAAATCTTTTTTTTTTTTTTCCAAAAATAAAATCCAGTTTCTGGATTTTCTTTTTGAAAAGAAAACTGTTTTTTGCAGGGCTGCGTCATGATGGCGCAGCCCAGCAACAAACAACGAAATACATTGGCAGGAACCACTGTGATGGCGGTTCTTTTCAATCCATTATAAATGACCGCATGCTTGGCAGTCATTTATAATACACTTGGGGGGACGGTCCCTCTGCCGGGGACAGTTTAACACCATCGCTGCTGCAGCAATTCCCCTCCTGTGCTGCATGATCTCTATTCCCATTGTTCATGACGAGCTCAGCTCGTCATCAGCACAGCTCAACCGTGCCTCATGACGAGCTGAGCTCGTCATGAGCATCAAAGGCCCTGGCTGCCAAAGTATGAATTAGTATCAAAGCATGGGTTCAAATATCACAGCACCTAAGTGGCTTTTGGCGAAAAAGACAGGACTGACAGAATGGTGCACACACGACTTGGCCAATGGACAGCTAGGCATGATAATGTGAATAATGAAAAGAAAAGAAGGAACATCATCTGTTTTCATCATTTATTGGGTGTCTCCCACACATTTTGGCTACTTGTCTTTCAACATATTTGTAATTTCACATGTATGATATAGGAAAAAATTCACTAAACCATGCTTTGGCGCTATTTTAAGTACCCTTGTACAGAGCGATCCTACGTGAAATGTTTGACTAACTTGATATGCTTTAAACTACAGGCCGTGGCCTTAAGCATCCTTGAGTATTTTATTTTGGTTGCAGTATTCACGTGAAAAAAATGCCTATTTTCGGTGGCCTGGTTAACTCATGTTACGCGGCAGGTTGCACGGAAATGAAACATCTGAAGTTCATTTGGATGATTGAATGCCAGTGATCCGTGTGCATGGGTGAGCACAGCAACATTACTTTTTAAAAAACGACTATGTTCACATGCCAGTTTTCAAAAGCTCTCAGCAGGGACAGGAAAGGGTTTGTCTCAAAAAGTGTTGGTTTGGATTAATAGACCACTCTGTCTGAAGAGAAGCAGCATGCCACCAGCACCTAGCCGCTCCTTAAGTGACGCAAGTAGAATTACTTACACTGGCAAGATAAGCCATGGCAGTGCGGTGCCGTTGTCATTTAAAGTGTTCCTACTCAGTCTTTTGAAAGTAAGATTTTTTGCCATAATTTACTGGGCACAGACTACAATGCAGATCTATGTGATGCGGTTATGATACATTTATTGCCAAAGCATATGTCAAGAAAATGAGGCGCTTGCCAGGCAGTATTAAAAAGAAGCATTGGCCGCGCGACCGGGAGTTGTGTGCGCGCACACAATAAGTAAATAAAAAAACCGCAAGTGGTGCGCGCTTGCACGCGCAATGGGAAAAAGTGCTGTGGACGTCGCGCGCGCCTGTGCACGTAATAGCAAGCTGGTGGCCAGCAAGGTAGCACTTTTAAAGCATCTACTAAATGTCTCACTAGACAGCGCATGTGCTGGCTCTAGCGAGACCTCAAAACAATTAGCCCCAGAGGGAAGTGACCCCTACCCAAGCCACATACCAGTTCACACAAACCCACCAGTCAAATGCCAGCAACATTCGCTGCCAGCAGCATGCTAGTACACACATAACCCCAGTCAAATGCCAGCCACACATTGCCAACCATACGCCAGTCCACACACACCACCAGCCAAGCTCCAGTTCTCAGACATGCCAGACACACAGCAGTCCACACACTCCGCCATGCAAACACCAATTCACACGCACCACCAGCCAATCACTAGTTCACACAAATATACCTATTCCCTGGTGTCTAGGTTTTTCTGCCTTCCCCTGGGGCAGGACTGCCTAAAATATTACCCATCTGCCCCCTTTGGGTGCGGAAAACAGAGGATATGCCTGTTTCAAAATGGAGAGCTACCCTTACCTAATGGGCTGCTACCCCAACCTATACAAATAATTATTTCCCTTGTGTCTTGTGATTTTGCGCCACCCCCTGGAGCAGATCGACCTAAAAAATGTACAAACCTCCCCTAAGGGTGGGATGGAAAACAAAGGAGATGCCATTTTAAAAAATGGGGAGCGACCCTTGCCCAAGGGACTACTTCTCGCCATGCATGCAATGCATTTCAATTCACTGCTGTCTAATGGTTTCCACCCCCAGATTGGCCTAAAATGACAGCTCATATGCACCCTTGGGCGGCAGAAATAAAGGAAAATTGTGCCCTAGAAGGGGAGGCCATGGTGATCGCTCTTTTTGCAAACAATATTAATAAAAGAGTCACTGGTGCCTATAAGCTTTCCACCTCCCACCACCCTATCCCGGGGGCAGATGAGCCTAAGAAGTAGGCAATCTGCAGCAGGGAGGGAGAAACTGCCAAAACATCTGCCCATATATTTTGGGGATCGACTTTTGCCTAACTGGCTGCCCCTAGCACCAAAAACATATCTCTGGTGTCTAGTGAGTGTCATTCTGGTGCCGGGGAGGAGGTGGCAGCGGAAGCGCTTCAGCTGTCATACCTGGTGGGGGCATCTGGTGGGAGCAAAAGGGAAGTGCCAGTGCTTCCCCCATGGTGGTGCAAGGACACACTGGGCACGTACTCAGGACCCAGGCAATGGTCCTGAGGACATACCCAGCATGTTCTTAGCACCTAACTCGTTAAGAAATGGGAAGCCAGCAGAACCACAATCTTGTGCAATAAAGAAATATAGACACAGGAGGCACAGAAAGAAATTGAGTTCCCAAAAACAAGACACAATTAGTCTGTGTCCATGTGGGCATGCTTATTTAGCACATTATGTAAAGCTAGACTTCATGATTTTGTTTATGCTTCTTGTCAGTGTTTGGCCTCTAAAGATGTTATCACCTCGGCGAGCTTGAGGATGGTGAATTAAAGTCATGATTGTGAAAGGAATGAATAAGCAACTGTCTGAATGTTTTTAGGTATGGCAAAATCTTGCAGCTATAGGTATGAAAATAAATCATATGTGTTAGGTTAATTTGTGTTGCACCCTATTATTCGTCATAATTTCCCGTTTTCTGCCAGGTATCCTTCGATTTTTTGCCTGACATGAAGCTACTTCTGGGGCTATTGTGACTCTGTGTACTGCTGTTCGGTATCACGGTCAGTGTGCTCTTTCCCTAACACCATTATTATAATGGCCATTGATATAGTGCCCAAAAATTGGGTAAACACACTTGGAATATTTAACTTTAGAATAAGGCCCAGCTAAGTCGGGAGAGGAAATGGAACAGTGAGACAGAAGTTAAATGCCACACATGGGTTGAAGTGCACATTTACACTACCCACATGTATGATTGAGAACGCATAATTTAATTGTGGTCATAAGACATTGGATTACTAGCTGAGGGTGGTAAAACCCTACATAAGTAACAAACACAATCCTTGTCAGAGTGAAGTCATAAGCAAATCCCAAACTAACCTGTGCCCAACCTACAAGTAGCTTGGCACAGAACAGTCAGGCTTAACTTAGAGATAATGTGTAAGTATGTATGTAGCACTTCAAACACTCATACCATGAAAAAACAACACAAGGACAATCCCACACCAGTTTAGCAAAATGATGTAAATTTTAGGAAATAACATAAGAACAAAATGACAAAATTCCAATCAGTAGAACTGGAGGCATGCAATTTTGAAGATTTGAGTGAAAATAGTGCCAAAAAGCACAAAATGCCAACTGTGGATATCTTGTTGCGCTAGACCAGGACAGAGTCACAAGTTCAGGCTGACAGTAATTGATTGTAGGCTGGCTACAGGCACCCACTTAGGCCCATTGAACATGAGTATCATGAATCCTGGTTGCAGAGAGTTGCAGAGTCCTGCATCGAGGATGTGTTGAGGGGCTGCCAGGCTGTGATGTAAGGTTATACGTTGCTTTAGAGGATCATGTTGATGAGGGGTTGTGATGCGAAATCCAGCATCGAGGATGCACCATGCAGCTGAGCCAATGTGTGGGTTCTGAGAAGCTGCAAGTCTACCATTCAAGGGCCTGCGTCCTCATTGAAGATCTTGTCAACAAGAGACTTGCGATGTAAGGTCTTGCATTAGGGATGTATTGCACAGCGGCCATTCCAATGGAGCTGGGAGGCAGTGCTTTGGTTCTACTCAGGGTTGTACCACCCAGCAGAGGAGATCCGTCAGTTGTGCCGGATCTATAGGTGGGCTGCTGGCAGAGCACCTTCAGGCCCTTTCACAGGGGTCCAGGGCTGGCAACACTTGGCAGGGTAGTACTCACAGACGACAGAGTCCAGGTTCCGGTGTTAAGGTTGTTGGAGCCTTCTGTCCCTAAAGCCTTAGTCAAGAGGGCAGCATATCAGCACAGCAGACCATCAGTCCTTCAAAGCAACAGTCCAGCAGAGTGGCAGTTCTTTCAGCAGCACAGCGTTCCTTCTTCATGGCCAAGTTACCCGGTCCAGATGTGTAGTGATGAGTTAGTTGACGGAGGTCCAATATTTATACTAGGTGCCTCCTTTGAAGTAGGAGAACTTTTAGAGGTTTCCTATTGAAATGAACAGGTGTATTCCCTGCCATGGCTCGAGACTAACTCCAGGGGGTATGTAGCCCTTTTTGTGGAGGCAGAACACAGCCTATTCAACTGTAAGTAGAACTTTGCCCATGCTACGCCGTCCCAACCTGACAGTGATGGCCCATCAAAGCACATGCAAACTTTCTAATATACATAGCTGTCTAAGAGGAATACACACATCCCAACTGTCAGCTACACCCAGTCTTGTGACCCAGAGACAGGCTACAGGCACTAAATGGCTATGGTAGGAAAACACCCACTTTCTAAAAGTGGCATTTTCAAAATTGTACTTTAAAAACTGACTTTACCATAAGAGAGGACTTTTCATTGCAATTCCAAAGACATCAAACATGAAGTAATCACCTGTTCCCATGTGGAAGTTACAATCTAATAAATGTAATAAGAAAACTCCAATGTTATCCTATTGGCAAGGTAGTCCTTCCAGTAGTGAAAAATGAATTTAAGAGTTATTCCCTAACAGGACATGTAAAACTAAATAGCACATGTCCTACTCTTTAAATACACTGCTCTCTGCCTTGCGGGCTGTCTGGGGCCTAACCTACGAGTGACTCAAGGTTTGGGCCCAAAAAAAGTGTATTATGCCAGGTACTTGGCTGTGGGCAGAGATTGTACCCATCTTCAAGAAGGGCTCTTCTCTGCTCTCAGCCAACTATAGGCCTATTAGTTTAATAGACGTCCCCCAAAAGATTTTTGCTAGGCTGATCTTGGACCGTTTATTAGAATGGACCGAAGATCACTCAGTCCTGAGCCCATACCAGGCGGGTTTCAGGAATAAAGTGTCCACTGTAGACCAAGTCTTTCGACTTTCCATGATATTTTGGAAATCGGTACAGCTGGAGGGTGGCAGCCTCTACACTGTATTCGTTGACCTAAGAGCGGCCTTCGATCTGGTACAGCGTAGGAAACTCTGGTCCGTGCTCTCTGGTTTGGGGGTCCCACAACACCTATTAACTATGATTATCAGATTACACACTGATAATTACGCCCAGGTAAGATGTGGCCGGGAAGGGACATTGTCCAACAAATTCCCCGTTGACACAGGGGTTAGGCAGGGCTGTGTGCTTGCACCGACCCTGTTCTGCCTCTTTGTCAACGGAGTAATAGCGCATTTGAATGGGGTTGAGAATACAGATGCTCCCAAACTTGGAGGCAGCAAGGTGCCCGCAATTATGTTTGCGGATGACACCCTGCTGCTCTCCAAGTCCCCAATGGGGATTCAGCGAGTTCTCAATGGCTTCGAGGCATTTTGTAAAGACCATGGCCTAGAGATCAATGCTTTGAAGACCAAATATATGGTCTTCAACCCTCCATCTCGAGCTCGCTCCAATCCTTCCATTGGATCTAATATGCTAGAGAGGGTCCGAACCTTTGACTACCTAGGGATCACCCTAAATGAAAAAATGTCATGGGTACACCAACGGGAGAAAGCGCAATTAAAGTTGGCCCAAATAGCAGGCGGAATTACTAAACAATCCCCAAAAATAAATCCACTTTCAAGCCGGTGTGTCCCGCCCTAGAGATTTACAGAGCACAAGCTAGGGGAGCGGCTATGTATGGAAGTGAACTCTGGGGCCACACGTGCAACCGTGATCTGGTAGTAACCGAGAACAATTTTATCAGACAGCTCCTATCGCTTCCTTCTAGCACACCCTTGCTGCCTATTAGACTTGACTTGGCCCTGAGACCTTTGGACGAAGACATGGGCCTGCGGCCCCTGTTATTTTGGCGTAGGATCTGGTCAGTTCCTGAGTTAGCTAATTATAGGTTAGAACTGCAAGAAATCCTTACTCTCCCAAACATCGGGAAAATTCCATGGCTACATTTTATTAGGAAAGAACTAAGGAAATTAGGGATTCCCATCCTATGGTCTGACCCGCTTACATCTTGTCCCGGGGTTACACGGAGGCAGCTTATTATCCAGTATCAGGAAAGTAAATTTGCTACCCATATGCAAGGAACTTCCCCTGGCACCCTAACGTCATCATTTTTAATAATCAAGGACAGCTATAGGTTCGAAATTGCCCTAGACATCATAGCCCCAACATCAATCAGGAAACTGTATCTCCAATGGAGGTATGGTAGCTTACCGTTACGTGCCCTTACTAGTAAATGGGCCGACCCATCCCCGTCTCATTGCCCCGGATGCAAATCCGAACAAGAAACTGAATTGCACATATTGTTTTTCTGTAATGCGTATGTGCAGGAGCGGAGAAAATGGATTGTCCCACTATGTAAAAACTTGGGCTTCTCCCGTTGCCTGCAAGCATACAGGGTTTTAAAGACGGATCTATCTGGTCATATTGTCTTTGCTTTAGCCAAATATCTGGGGTCTGTCTGGCACAGGAGGAGACATCTTCTAAATGGGGATCTATGAAAAATTGTTATAATGGAAAACCCTGAGTCAGATAGTCTGAGAATGTCCAATGGCGGGTCCTTATATTTGTATAACGTTTTTTACATGTTTTTATGCTTGTATATATCTTAATATTTACTGTTTTACATTCAATGTTATCTGTACCTTTTATGGCACATGATGCCGAAATAAAGATATGAATCTCATTATGCCAGGTGGAAATGGCAGTTATAAAACTGGGCACACAGGCTGCAATGGCGGCACACAAGCTGCAATGGCAGGCCTGATACACTTTAACTGGGATACCTAAGTGGGTAGCAAATTAAATGCTGTAGGGGGGGAATTGATTGAAACTCTACCTCGCTGCCGACCTCGCTGGGGCTAAAGAAGCGAGAAAGTTACTGCCCACAACGCTGCCAGACACCGCCACCGGTCACTCCACACCGTCGCAGCCCCTTCACTCGTGCGCGGCCGCTGTGTTTGGAGGACCGATGGGAGCTGGGAACTACATATCCCAAGCTCCCTCGCGGCCCTGCTAAGGGGGATTACGCGCCAGGAGGCGCCATAAAACCAACGTCACCCCCGGTGGAGCGGGGGAATTGATTGAAACTCTACCTTGCTGCCAACCTCACTGGGGCTAAAGAAGCGAGAAAGTTACTGCCCACAACGCTGCCAGACACCGCCACCGGTCACTCCACGCTGCCGCAGCCCCTTCACTTGTGCGCGGCCGCTGTGTTTGGAGGACCGAGGGGAGCTGGGAACTACATATCCCAAGCTCCCTCGCGGCCCTGCTAAGGGGGATTACGCGCCAGGAGGCGCCATAAAACCAACGTCACCCCCCGCATCGCGGGAGCGCCGGGCTAAGGCTGGGCAAAGAGCGGGCCCTCTACGGCCAGAAGAGGCCGGGCCGGGCCACCCCCCTAACCTTCCTCACTCCTTTCCACTATTTCACACAAGGCATCTATGCAACCTGATCAATAAACGGATACTCGAGCTTTCCATGCTGTGACTCACTGGTGTCTAAGTATGAGGAAGGTAACCAAAAGCTCCAGGATGCCCACCTTAAGATCTAGTACCAAACAGAAGGTGGACACCCCACAATCAGTACCTACACTCACAGCGATTGACAAAATGCTACAGCAGACAATAGGGGTTGTAGCCACTGCGATAGCAAATACAGAAAGGAGGCTGTCCCTACCACCAATGACAATCATCCAAGACACACAAGAAGTAACAACTGATCTTTCTGTAGTCACTTTAGATGCTACAGACGACCCAGACACTAGCCTTGGTGTTACTTTCTCCTTTGCCGAGCTTCCATGTGCCCAGGCCCCCACTGAGAACAATAGGGATACAGTGAACATCCAGACCAATTTAAGCACTGTGTGCCCCACAGAAAAGGCGACCTCAAGTAGCACTGAAGAAAAAATATCTAGAGAAGGTCAAAAACAGGGGGAAAAAAGGGACAAAACAATACAATAAATCATAATTTAGTGGCACCTATAACTACCTCCACACCAGGAATACCCTGCTGGGTGGCAAACATGGTAGCAGACCTGAAAGCAGACCTAGAAGACACGATCACTGCCTTAATCAAACCCCTTATGTCAAAAATCAACAGACTAACATCTCTAATAAACAACAAGGGGGTTGGCCCCACTAGGCCAATTGGGACATGACAGCGCATTATCTAAAGCGGGACAAGATGGAGGTATGTCTAACAAGACACCAAAAGACAAGGCAGAACTAGTTAATGAACCTACTGCAAACAGACTAAAGAAAGTCAGGCAAATGAACACCCCAATAGTAGAAAACGTCCCCATACCCCCTAACCCTTGCAGCTCTAGTGCCACCTCACAGGTCCAAACAAAACAAGGCAAAGGAACCCTCCAAGCCTCAAAAGATAAAACAGACCAAACCCCAAAAGAAAAGACCACCACAAACCCCCCTCCAGTAAAAAATGCACCTGAAAAACTAAGATCGACCCGATTCCGGACAATCAATCTCCCACCTGAAGCTTTGCCCTTTGTGGTCGTATTGACAGGAGTTCCACCATTGAAAGAGGGAAAAAGGGAAACACACTTGGAACTAAAAAAATAAATGTGTGCAATGGCTGCAGATAAATAGACCCCTACCTCCAAATATCTGTGGCGAAAGACTTACAGTAAGAAGGGGGGAGTGGATCGGGAGAGGAATAAAAACAATAGCAGGGGACATAATAACAATCAATTTCAGAGACATTGCAGCAGTGAATTACATATGCAATGCACCCCCCAGCAGATCTCACACACAAATTCACCCCTTACATTTATCATATTTTTACCCGTATATACCCCAAAGACCAGCGCAGGCATATAGAATGAGTAGGGTTCAGCAGCTGGAACCACAGCATAGACTCACCCAATGGCAAATGCCTTGCCAAGGCACCCCAGCTTATGACCCCTTTCTATCTCAACATGTGCACTAGAATAGGTTCAGTGCTCTGGAAGAGGTGGACTGACTTGTATTGGAGGAAACCAGTATCTTACACCCCATGAAGAGACTAGAAGAGGAAGGGCCCACTGGGACAGGAATTCGTACATCGAGTACCCCAGGACATAGTGACGGTAGGGGGGCCAGTATAAGGAATCTGAAAACAAAAAAGGGGGAATGAAAACAATAGAGCAACTAGATCAAAAAATAACCCCCGTTCGAATTAGGCGGAACAGTGAAATTACATTAGAACCCCGCACCAATATAACAACAATAGGGGAAGTTAAGGTAGTGCATTCACTAAGGGAACCAAAAGGGTTTCCCCTGGAGGACAACCAGGATAGCCTTCGAATTATATCCTGGAATATTGTAGGACTAGCAGATAAATATGAATACCAGGAATGGCGGAATTACATAAATAACTTCCAAATCATATGCCTGCAAGAAACATGGGCGGTTGACCCAAATCTGTATAGCATAGAGGGGTATAAATGCTTTTCTGTCCCGGCCATAAAATCACCATCGGGGAGAGCGATTGGGGGACTAATAATGTATGTTGATCTCCTTATTCAAGGGACCTGGTTTAATTATATCTGGGATTCACGAAACATACAAGCGGTAGGGTATCGCTTTAAAAGGCTCAACCTCCTTTTATTAAATTGGTACAAAGCTATAGGTACGATGGGAAAGGAGTCCGTCACAAAAGAACTGGACTCCCGATCTATTAAATAAGACACCCAACCCCCCCAGTATAATACTTATGGGGGACTTCAATTGTCATCTTTGCGAGAACCTAAGACCATTGAACAAGGATTGGTCACAATGCACCGTATCAAAAGGTCCACATTTTGCACATACAACTGAGGGATGGGATTTAGAGAAACTAACAAAAAGGCATAATCTGGCCCATACTATGGACCTGATAGAGCTAGGAAGAAATGGAGATCCTAACCCAACATTCAAAGGCAGAGGCTGCCATTCGTACATTGACTTCATTTTAGCTTCACCCCTTATAAAGAGAAGTATTAGCAGCATGGCCATAGACACAAGCACCTTTAGCGACCATAACCCTCTGATCTTAGTATCAAAAGGCTTTAATTTAAAAAAATCTCCACGTAGAACAGATATTGTAGAAAAGGCAGTGGACCAGGGGAGGAGGATCAAGTGGGCTAAGATAGACGGAGATAAATTCTACAGAAGATTAATAACAGAAGGGCAAAACGCTATAAATACATGCCTTGATCCCAGCGTGGGGGGAGCAATAGTGGTCAGTGCATTTGAAGAAATTGCACACCATGTAGACAATTTACTGAAGACTTCTAAAGACAGTAAAGTACCCCCTACCCCGCGTTGGTTCGACTCTGACTGTACTAAGGCGCATAAAAACCTTAAACTCAGCCTCCAGTCTCGTCCCAGGGACAATCTTAAAATAGCACAGTACAGAACAGAATACAAAAAAGCACCGAGATCCCGCGAAAAGAGCTTACAAATACAAGCCTGGGAGGATCTAAGGGACTCGGCAGAAAGGGGAGATATATCGGGATTCTGGAAAGTTATTAACACACCATGTTTCCAGGACCCAGGAGTACCCAAAATAACAAATACCATTTTACCGGAACAATGGCAGACCCATTTCCAGAGCCTCTATAATCATACAGGACAACTAACCCAGGGTAAAGGACCGAGGTTAAGCCAAAATACACAATTGGACTTTTCCCTGGAAGAAGTGGAACTGGCAATAGCAGGACTGAGTAAGAACAAAGCACCCGGCCCTGATGGTATACCCCCGACCTCTACCTGAGCAATATAGATCTATGGGCTCCACTGCTCACGAGGGTTCTGAACGAGGCAGTGGTGGCAGCGCTACCTCGTTCCTGGTCAACAGCAACCATAGTCCCGATTTACAAAAAAGGGAATCGTGATGACCCCCAATGTTATCGCCCTATATCCCTCATAGACGTGACGGCCAAGATATTGGGCCGTGTCATTTTACATCGCTTGCAGGAATCGGCGGAGGAGAACCAGGTCTTGACAGACATCCAATATCGGTTTAGGGAGGGCAGATCTACCACTGATCAATGCTTGAATCTCTACCTCCTGACGGACAAATATACCATCGCTGGCAAGGGGGCTATATACATGGGGTTCATGGACCTCTCCGCGGCTTTTGACCGTGTAAATAAAGAAAAACTTTGGACTCTATTGTCAAACTTAGGAGTGGAACAATCATTGGTAGACGTCCTAAAAACTCTACACTGGAACACTTCCGCAACAGTACGATACAACCGAGAGGGAAGCAGGACTGAGCCCTTTTCATGTACCAGTGGAGTGAGGCAGGGCTGCATCCTGGCGCCTTTTCTGTTCTCTATATACGTTAATCTCCTGGACAAAGAACTACTCAAATTGCGTGTGGACTCACCCCAAATAGGACACCGAGCGGTGCCCGTATTACTCTACGCGGACGACGCGGTGTTGTTAGCCAGGACACCATTGGGGCTGCAGAAGTTGATCAATGGCTTTGTCGACTTTATGGCTAAACTTGACCTATCGACAAATCTGGAAAAATCTTACGTCATGTCAGCAGGAGTTAAAGAAAAAGGGAAGTTTACCTATAAAATTGGGTCACACAAGATTGGACAGGTTAAGACTTTCTCGTATCTTGGTGTACTGTTCAACGAACAATTACATTTTAACTCCCTGGCGAACAAACACGCAGCGAAATTGGTGGCGTCATCAGGAGCCATCATGGGTTACGGGAGAAGACTTGGCAGATGGTCCCCAGAGCAAATGCTAAACCTGTATAGATCAGTATGTTGTGCCAAGGTCACTTACGGAGCAGAAGTATGGGGTTTCATAGACAAACAATTGCAGCAGATCCAGGTGGAAGAAAACAAGTTCTTTAAAAGAATCTTGAAATTGCCGCAGAGCACCCCGGCCTACATCATCCATGAGGAAGTAGGGGAGCCCTACATTGAAGACCGTATTAAAATCAAACCCCTCGTTGCCTGGATTAAAATCTGGATTAACCTAGAAGCGGACCTCACAAGACAAATCCTAAAAGACTGTCTGAAACGTGACAGAGGGGGTTATATACCATGGCTGAAGTATGTAAAGGACTCCCTGGAGGCAATCGGCTGTAAAAATCTTTTTACAGCCCCAGAATCCTTAACCGGCCATAATAAAACAATGGTTAAAAAACTCTTCTCAGAATGGACACTCACGACTAGGGCCGAGGTGGAAAGGTGTAAGCCTACTGTTTTATCTTATTGCTTACTGACAAAGAAACAACGAATGAAACCATACCTCACTGTGATGCATAATGCCCAGGACCGATTCTATATGACTCGGTTTAGACTAAATATGCTACCTCATCTACTTGCCGTCCCCTCTGTGTTCACTCTTACATTGGAGGCTAAGGGTACCTGCGGCTGCGACGCTAGGTCTCCGCAGGATACCCTTCACTTTGTTCTGTTATGCCCCTTTTATTCTGTCCCAAGACGCAAGTTTTTAGTAGGGATTCTGAAAGAAACTAAACTTAGACAAGCAAAAATGGCCCTGAGGTTTCTCCAGGAAGCCTCAGATGCACACACGTTGTTTTGTACAGTAAGTTTTATCAGGGTTGCAATGAGGTTAAGGAACACCAGAGAAATAATTGACTGTAATAATGCTACTTAAACAGAGACCCAATTATGAAAATTTCCCTTTCCTCTTTGTAAATGAAATGAATTTTTAGCTCATTCTTTTTAACTCATTTTTAAACCCACTTTTAAAATATATAAAAATGTGTATGTATTGTGTATGTACTTTTATGGTGTCTTTTTAAGTGCCGAATAAAGATTTAAATTGAAATTGAAAAATGCTGTAGGCCTACTAGTAGCATGCAATTTACAGGCCTTTGGTACACGTAGTATCACTTTACTGGGGACTTATAAGTAAATTAAATATGCCAATTGTGTGTAAGCTAATTCAACCTTGTTTAGAGGAAAAAGGATAAGCACTTCACCACTGCTAATCAGTGCTAAAGTGCACAGAGCCCTAAGGCCAGCAAAAACAAATATAGCAAAAGGGTAAAGACAAAACGTTTGTGGGTGAACCTGCAGAGAGGTTCAGGTTTAACAGTGGTCTTTCTGGCTGCAATGTAAAATAGTGCAGTAACATATGTCATAGGAAAGTATTATTCTATGTAACAAAACCTACTTTTATACAGTAAATAAGTCTAGGTGTACCCTGTAAGCTCATAAGGTTGGGTGCTTACTGTGAGCTATGCTAAATATGAAAGAAACAGCCGTCCCCATTGTGAATGGCTAGCAATTTTTGTTTTTCACTGTTTAGGTAAAGTGTCATTTTTCTATGATGAACACTGCTTCAAAAAAAGATTTATTTTCCAATTTTGGGCTAGAAAACTGTTTCAAACTTTCTTTTTACTGTTTATAGAAAATCTAGTCCAGTTTGGTGAAGGTAACTTTTTAAAAAAAATCATCATATGAGCAGCGTAAAAACCTAACACTAATAAACAGCAGACTTTTCCTTCCTTGTAATGACTGTAATTTGCATCTCAATTAAGTGTGAAAGGGGTGCAGCCAAGAGACAATAGATTACTTTTATCAGCAGGGCAACTATTTTGGGGCAATCACTGAACACTTTGTGGTCGATTATGATGTAGTTTAGAAACTATTCCGACCAAATCGGTTTTGGAATCGTTTCCGACCGACTCAGTTTCTGCGAGTCCGACCGATTACGATGCTTCCCAACATCATTTGGTTGGACTCGCTTTGACTTCAATTGGAGCCTGTATTGCGAGTGAGAACACAGGCTCCCATTGAAAAAAGGGGTGGTTGGGAAAAAACATGCATCCTTGTGACAGGCACCCCATGGTGCCAGTCACACTGTGCATGGTTTGTAAGAGGGGTCCCTTGGATACCCCCATTGGCCCCACCGGAGGCCTACAAGTGAAGGGGGGGTCTGCTACGGGCCCCGAAGTCAGATTCTGACAGCTGTTTTGTGTCAGGCTGACCGATTCGGAATGGCTGTCCCATTCGGTCATCGGAATTACTCATTTGGAAACTGTGTCCATAGAGCTGTACTAATTGGCTCTGAATGACTCTGGCTGTTCGAATGCCATTCGGAAATGATTCAGACAGCTCGAACAGTTTCCTTGCATCCTAATCTGTTGTCTGGAAAGGTGTGCGATTCAGTCGGAATCATAGGTTCCGAATTGGATTCACCCGTTCTGAGTTTCCCGGGTGGCATCATAATCGACCCCTTAGCTGGGATGGACCATTTGGGAGAGTATAGGAAGAGATAATGTCAAGACACAGGGAGTTGCACTGGTCCTTTATGATTTCAATGTGCCACAAGAAGGCCCAAGTGGCAGAAGCTTTTCATTTGGAGAGTACTCACAGACATTTGGGTCTTCCCATAGTGTGGAATATGTTTTCAGATTAGGAAGGAGTACTGATATAAGTATAACAAAATATGATTTCCTTTTTTCTTTTTGCTCTTTCTTGCAATAAATAAAAAATTTTAAAAAAAAAGAATCATCTTCTCTTACTCCATTTGTGTAAGTAGCAGTACAAACTTATATCAACAATTCATTGTCCTCGCTGGTCCCCTTAATCTAGGCTTAGTTCCCTACCTAACTATTACTCAACCTATAGAGTAGAATTTGGCCTCTGATATAGGTACGGTAAGCTTAATTTCCCTTGGTTAGAATGATTCGGAAGGATTGATAAAGCATTGGCTATTACAAGCTGACTCCTAAGTCAATCAGCTAGAATCATCTTCTCTTCATATTAATACTGCTGTCACAGCTTTCGACGTCGCCGCAGTTACTCTCGCCCCACTCGGAATGGTTATGTTAAATGCAGAGAAAGCATTTGACCGAGTGGGGTGGGAGTACCTATGGGCGACGTTGAGTGCATATGGAATACAGGGACAATATCTTGGTTGGATTCAATCTCTATATGAATCACAAACAGCAATAGTTAGCTATCTAGGAGCCAATTCGGCTAATTTTTCAATCAAAAGGGGGACTAGGCAGGGGTGTCCTCCATCACCCCTGTTATTCGCTTTAGCCTTGGAGCCATTCTTAAATGCACTAACAGCTCAGGATAATATAATTTCAATAGAGCATGGAGGCAAGAGTCTGAAAATCACAGCTTTTGCTGATGATATAGCTATATACACTACCGACTTAGTTCTGGCCATACTTAAGATAATTGAGGAAGCTAGCAAATTTGGTGCCATATCAGGGTATAGGTTAAATGTGAGTAAAGCTCAAGTAATTGCGAACTATAAGCCTATACAACCGATATTCGGGCTTTGCTCAAATGCTATTTACTTAGGAGTTAAACTTACTGCCGATATAGGGAAAATCATAGCACTGAATTATGACCCTCTACTCAAAGAGATTGCTGCTAATCTTAAAAATTGGCATAAGATACCACTCAGTCTGGTAGGACGTATAAATATAATCAAAATAAAGATTGTACTGAAAATATTGTATTTATTTAGATCCATCCCTATGCAATTGAATAATTTATATATTACGAAAATAGAGAGTATATGTAGCAGCTATATCTGGGGCTATAAAAAAGCCCGACGGTCAATGACCGCATTGAAACTCTCAATAGAAAAGGGAGGATTGAATTTTCCGGACCTTAAAATTTATTTTTTTGCTACCTTTATCCAACGTATACATAGCCTTTTGTCCAAGGAAGGTTCCTTATTCTATCATCAATTTATGCTGGGAGTACAAAGTAAACAGTTTTTATTTCGCGTGCATGACCCAAATTACTACAAGAGGGTCAAATTTAAGACCGCAAGAGATATCAAAAGAATCTGGGATCAAATTATGATTATTGACAAAATTCAATTTTTTAATGCTGAGCTACAAATCTGGGGGAATCCAGGGATGCCATATATTTTTTCTGATGGCGCATGCACAAAATGGATAGATCATGGTATAAACACTTTAGGAGATCTATATGGATCAGACGGCCTTTTGAGATTTAGTATACTAAAAACATTCTATAAAATTAGCGATGCTATGTATTTTAAATATATACAGATACAAGACTTTTTGGTCAATAAAATGAAAATTGGGAGAGTAGAACACTCAGATACTCTACAATGTATTTACTCTAGTTATACTAAATCGCTTATCAGCAAGAGCTATGCTTGTCTTAATAAAGGCCGAACAGGGGATTGTGCGAAAATGGGGGACAAATGGACCAACAGATTAGGAGTTAATATCAGCCCCAATCAGATTGCAGGATCGCTCAAACAAATTAACCGGGTGGTTCAATCTTCAAATTTGAGGCTGCAATTTTATAGAACGGTCACTCAAATCTACTACACGCCTCAAAGAATTGCTAGCTGGACCTCTGGAAATATTTCTAATGAGCTTACCAAATGCTTAAAATGCAGTATGGAAGCTGCTGGAATAGAACATATGCTTTATCAGTGTCCGAAACTTACAACATTTTGGCAAGGAATAACAGCGGCTCTTAATAGTAGACACATAACTTTGCCTGTCTTTCGGCACACTTGATATTGCTAGACATACAAGATATTAATAGTAACTATAAAGATTTGATATCAATTATTTTTGCTTGTGCTAAGTTGGTCATTGCGCGGACTTGGATCTCGAAGGAACCTCCTAATGTCATGGAATGGTGGCACCTAATACATGAAATACATATAATGGAGCTTTCACTTGCTAAACTTAGGGGCCCTAAGACATTAAAAGGGAGGGAAAAAATATGGGGAACGTTTATTAATTAAATACGTAATTGTTTTGAACCAGCATGTCAGCACTATTGTTATGATTTGAATACTTGTAAATAATATTTATACTGCAATCCTCTGCTTCTTGCACAATGACAGCGTAATGTACATATATTTATGTAATGATATAGGTATAACAAAATATGATTTCCTTTTTTCTTTTTGCTCTTTCTTGCAATAAATAAAAACATTTAAAAAAAAAAGAATCATCTTCTCTTACTCCATTTGTGTAAGTAGCAGTACAAACTTATATCAACAATTCATTGTATCCCATGATGCATATGGTTGTGCTGATTCTTCCCCCGGCCGTCATGAAATGATCATAGCCTGGATACAGAGAGTCACAAAGCTCATTCGAGTTGCAGCATTGCTGGTGAATGAGAAAAAAATATGTCTTGTGTAAGGTGGAGGAAAACGGCTCGGGCGAGGCATGGATGGTGAGTGAGATGTAGCAAGAAAAAATTGCTAGAAAGAGAATGTAGTGAGACATCTGAGAGACATCTCTTCTAACAAGCATAACATAAGACATGAACATATGAGGGCTGAGGAGTGCAAATAAGGCACTCTTGCTCATCAAGAAATGTCATCTCTGTCTAATGAAATAGCATTCCCTCAGTAAAAACACATTTCTTTTGAAAGACAAAAACTCCTTTCACAGCAAGGTTTACAAACAGTGATTACAACATCACAATTTACATTTGGGTATATGGTAATGGTGTACTTTTTGTGTTGCTAAAACTAGGTTTAGAGGATGGCTGGTAGGATATTATTTTGTGATAGAGAAGACCTACATTTTACTCTTACCGCACAATGCTCTTGCATTTAACTTTACCTTCTTTGTAGATACCTGATGACCAGATCACTGGTGCATATTCTATCAAATGTGATCAAACTTCACTATGTGCAGCTGCATTGTGTATTCTAGTAAAAGAGTAATTTTCATCTCTGACTCCTTTACCTTTCTTTGTAGATTAGATTTCCTGTCAGACCCTGAACAAGAGTTTAACAAAGACTGGGCAACAGCGGTGAAGTTCATTGGTGCTATCAATTTTGGAACCGGCTATGAGAATATAAATATATTTATGGCATATTTACCACACCGTATACTGACGAATGCCGATAGATGTCCATTCATCACTGACTTCACAGCAAAACAAAACATGATCTGCCAAATGTTAAAACTGCTACAAGACTTAAATACATTAAGCGGTATGTATCTTTTTCATGCATGTGTTTTCAGATTTTTAATATATGGAGAATGGTTGAAGATAATCAAGCATTCTTAATGTTTCTTTCATCCTTTCATCACTTATCGATAGTCAAAGACTGAAAAGGCACTCTTTTGTGAAGCTATATTTGATCATAAATGTACATTTCCAGCTAAAAATAGTTCTATTTATGTGTACACGGAATTTATAAAAGCCCTGCATAACATTTGGGTGCTTTGCTGGGTGACATGAAGAATTAATAAAACTGGGCCTTAATGTTCAACAAAGCAAATTGCATTTCCAATAGCTGTCACTGCCACCCTAGGACTGCTTATGTAAGCATCATCACCTTTCTCGTTTTCTGATCTTTCCAAGTCCTATTACTTCTCCTGATATGAATCTGGACCGCCTTTTCTCTGCCATTGTACTTAAGATCCCTTGCCTTTGGCAACCCTTGGGCACATCCACATCATTGTTTATCTTTTGGACAAAACTTTTAATGTCAGTCTCCTATAAATGAGTCATAAGAAGCCGAATCAGTTTTAGGTGCTCAAAGGTCGATATTTTTATTTTTTAAACAGTATTACTCATTTTATATTCGTCAGAACATGGAAGGCTGAGAGAAACATAGGCACTCATTACCGGTGGACCCTTAATTCCAATAGAGAACTGTAATCCCAATAGGGGCCAGTAAAAGGAGTTACAAACATTATCGAGATTACACATCATTAGTGAACACCAGGTGTCTGCAGTGTTTGACTCAGACATTTTCCAAGAAGAAAACAGGTGAAATATTAACTGAAATGTGGTAATGCCCTACTTCTTTACGGCTTCAATTACACAGGTGCTGGCTCCTCTTTCCTGTTGACTATTGTGCATATGCTTTGCAACTACACTGCCACGCCTTAGCCTGCCCGCACGTTTCTGTTGCTGTCAATTGTTTGTTTGCCACAGGGCAATCAAAGGACCACCACTTTTAACTTACAGCTGACTCACTTCTGAACATTTGTTCCGATGCCCCCCTGATTTTTTTGGTCCTGGGAGTGCTGCTTTTTTCCCCATTTGTCACTTTTCTGCGGCTTTCGAGGCATCTGTGGCATCCACGTTTCCTGACACCTTCAAAGACTTGGCTCTATCCTAGGGCACTGGTTGCACGGAACAGCACGCCTCAACTATGTCTGCCCTCCTGGGGAGTTTGGAGGGTGGACATGCGGCAAGGAAGTTGAGCTGTAGTGGAGGACATTTACCAAGGCACATATCCTGTAATATAAAGGGGTTGAGTCTGATTTCTCCTGCACACCCCTTGAGGAGGAATATTCTTTGGCTGTTCAGCTGAGGGTGGAGGCGGCTGGAGTGTACTGATTGGAGGAAGGAGGTACGTGACCATAATATATTCTATTTTAGGTCAAGCCTAAACAGAGCGCATGTGCTTTCTCTTAGGCATGCTCTATCTCCTATTTGGGATTCAAGCATGCCCATCGATTTCTATGTGTTCTTTGTGGTGCCATTCACAAATGCTGGCTTTTGAATGGTACATCGGTTGTACTCTCCCCTCCTTAGGGTGCTTGGTTCCCTCCCATGGGATTTCACTCATTGTTCCTTCTGTTTGGCCATCGCAACGCATTTACCATTGCTCTTGGTTGGCCATCGCAACACGTTCACACAATAGTATTGGGTATGATTACCAGATAGTTCCAAGGACACAGTGTTCCCGTTCAAGAGACAATATCTGAATCGTACATTGCTTGTGGCATGCCTGTCTATTGTTTCTGTGTTTCACCCATCCACCCACCTCACACAAGATCTGCTTACTACAGAAAATTGCAGTTTGATATAGTGCAATCCTGACCCAAAAGTATTGAAGCGCTTTACATGATCACCAGTTGCATTATAGACAAATGCATTCAATTTTCAGGCAGGGTATTAAGTGTTTTGCGCAGAATCACAGGAGGCTTGAGCCGACGCTGAGACTTGAACCTGGTGCCCCAGCTTCAAGGTCGGCCACTCTGGCTATTAGGCCACATCTGAACGCTGCTCTCTCCTGTCCTTTATCTCCCTCTTTCCTCTTCCTCACATGGTCACTCCTTCTAGGCATGCCTCGCTCCGTATTTGTCCTCACCCAGGTCCCGCCCTCCTCTCCGTTTTCTCCCTCTTTCCTCCTCCTCAGGTTATCTCTCCTTCTATCCCTTCCTCACTCAGTCTTTCTTCTCTCACTAGAACCTGTTATAAACAAATGACGAGGCCGCGTAGTGAAGTTTGTTCAGTCAGATGGTTTATTTAAGTTAAGGGGTAGAAAAACCCGACCAGCAAGACCGGGACCAAACGGGCAATAACGGCCGTTAGGACCGAACACTGGCCACGTAGTGGAAGCAGGCAGCTCGAGCTCAGCACGAGATGCACGCTGAGGATAGGGAGAATATAACACATCTCCTTTCCTTAAACAGTGGAAAAGGAAGACGTACTAAAGTAAATTGAACAAGGATGCACAGCAGAACACAAAAAGAGGACACTGCTTAGAACACGCAGTTTCCACTTTTAAAATAAGGTACCAAGTAACACAAAACCTGGTAAATGGCATTACTTAGAACATAAGCTTTTCAAGTAACTTTCAAGTAACATAAGACCATGTAACCCCACACCCTTCCTTAGGCAGGCGAAAATTACACAAAAACTTTGAAAATTTACACAAAATCTTTCAAATAAGCAGGAGCAACTCTTTTGCGAGTTGGTCTGCACACTTCTTCAACGACAACCTTTTTGGTGACAGGCACATGAGTGGTAGGCTTGGCCTTTTTCTGGTAGAGTGCTACCCTGCGGAGATTCCAAGTTTGCCCATTCTGCAGCCTAATGTAGTTACCAAACACAGACTTTACCTGGTAAGGTCCTCTGAACTTGTTGAACATATTCTGATTCCCTCCCGGTTTCACCTTCACTAAATCCCCTTCAGCTCTGTTAGTGGAAGCACTATTTCCCAATTTACTGTGACCGCTCCTTTCTACTTTCCCATGTAGCCAAGTGGGAATCAGCTTCGTACCCGCAGGCCTCCCTCGCATGAGTTCAAAAGGTGTGACAGACATGTTACTGTGAACAGTTGTGCGGTATGCCCACAACATTTCTTTAATCTCCTTCTGCACTGACCGACCGGAAGCTAAGGCAAGTTGCATAGTGCCCTTTACAAGTCTGTTCACCCTCTCGCACAATCCGTTCCCTTGAGGATTGTAGAGTGACGTGCGGAGGTGCTTTAAGCCCAAAAACACAAAGTAATTCTCCATGGTCGCCGAGGTGAGTTGTGTGCCGTTATCTGTCAAAACTATTGAAGGAATCCTCTCACGCCTAAAAATCTCATCCAGAACCTTGACAGTGGATTCAGCAGTGATGCTCTTCATAAAAGCAACCTCTACCCACCTAGAAGCCGAGTCCACTAACACCAAAGCAAACTTCTCTGAATCCAGCAGGTCATGAAAAGGGCCTATAAAGTCAATACAGACCTTCTGCCACGCGCCATCGTCAGAAACAATTTGTCCCCTAGTATCCTTACTAGCGCGAACCTGTAGCCTCTTTTCTGACTCTTTGCACGACTGACACTGCTCAACCCAACTCTTTACCTGCGCATCAACTCCCGGCCACCAAAAATCAGCCTTGACGCGTTTGCCAGTAAGGGTTTGACCTAGGTGGCCCTCATGCGCCAAAGCAATGATACAAGGTCTAAGGGAAACAGGTGGTATGTATTTCTCACCCCGCACGAGGATGGACTCAGTCAATAAAGACATTTCATCCTGTAGCTGGACGTAAGGCCTAAGAGCAGGTGAGACTGTACTTTGTCTTGACACCCCTTCCTTGCACATCTTAATCAACCCTTCCATTACAAGATCCTTTTTCATCTCCTCCACCCATTCCTCCTTGGATATAGAAGAGGGTAAATTACTCCCCAGGTCATCTAAAAACGCAACTACACTCTCAGTTACCAACTCCTTGGGCAGCACTTTAGTGTCCGGCAACCTCGACAAGCAGTCAGCAACACTGTTGCACCAACCAGGTAGGTATTCCACATTGCACGTAAACTCTTGAAGGCTAACAGCTAGTCTCGCTAACCGCCCAGAGCAATTCCTAATACCCCCCGGAGCTAGAACCTTCAACAGTGGCTTGTGGTCAGTTCTGAGTGTGAATGTGATCCCCCACAAATACACACGGAAATACCGAGTGGCCCACGCAGCCGCCAATGCTTCACGCTCTATGACCGAGTAATTCCTTTCAGTCTCGGTCAAGGAACGTGACGCAAACGCAACAGTGTTCTGTTTACCACCACCTTTTTGTGTGAGAACTGCCCCGATCCCAACAGAGCTGGCGTCAACGGTGAGGATAGTGTGAAAAGATTGTACAAAGCTTGAGAGGATATTAGCATCTAAGATATTTTGTTTGATCATTGAAAAAGCATTTCTTTGGTCAGCTCCCCATGTAAAACCTTTCCCTTTTCTCATGATGGCACGTAAGGGTTCCACTTTCTCCGCAAAATTCTTAACGAACTTTGCATAGTACTCTACCATGCCCATAAAAGACCTTAGTTTGTCTTTGTCATCAGGTTCAGGCACATTGCATATTGCACTTACTAGATCCTTCTTTGGCTGAATCCCAAGGCCAGACACATGATACCCCAAATAGTCTACTTCCCCAACAGCAAAAACACATTTTTCCTTACGCAGGGTCAAACCAGCCTTTGAAAGAGCGGTGAGAACTTTGTTAAGAATAGCATTATGATCATCAACATTTAAACCATAGATTAGGATATCGTCTTGGAAGAATACCACTCTTTCTATGCCTTTCAGGACGTCAGTGATGATTCTTTGAAATGCGCTTGCCGCAGAACAAAGGCCAAAAGGGAGTCTTTTGAATTGATATGTTCCCTCCGGAGTGATGAACGAAGTAAATTGCCTTGAGTCCGGGTGAAGTTTTACCTGGTGGTATGCGCTGCGAAGATCCAACTTCGAGAAAACTTTACCTCCGCCCAAACTCAGAACAATTTCGTTGATGTTGGGGAGTGGAAAATTGTCCATTATCACAGCCTTGTTTAGACTTCTCATGTCCACACAGAAACGCAAAGAGTTGTCCGGTTTCTGTGTGATAACTACAGGACTTAAGCATTGTGTGGCCTCTACAGGTTCAATTATGTTATCATCCAACAACTGTTTGATAATCTTTCTAACTTCATCTCTGGCGGACAAAGGTATTTTCCTTGCAGTGTGTTTTACAGGTGCAATACACTTCTTAGTTTTAATAATATGTTGATAACCAACAGCTTCCCCCAATTTCTCACTGAAAATATTCTCATGCCTTTTAAGAATGGTCTCTAAATCTCCATGAACACTATTGCATTTGTTCTCATTATCTATACACAACACAGGTGGATCTGCTCTCGGGTTCACCCTTATGTTTAGTTCGTACTGATGTAGCCATCCCAAAATGGCAGGGCCATGAGGTGACACATAGACCTTCCCTCGAGTAACCCTTCCTTTAAATTTAATATTGGCCTCAAAGAACCCAAGAACACCAATGCTCACGCCTTGATAACCTCTCAGGGTGATGTCAGATTTGATAAGAGTTGACTCTTTGCATGAGGAATTAAACAAACTCTTTGGGATGATAGTATACAATGACCCAGTATCTACCATCAGGTTTATTACACACCCATTCAATTCAAAATCCGCCTTTGGACGAGACAAAATAACATCTTCCGTTAACTCTTGACTACCAGCAGATGTAATCATCATTACCTCCGCCTCATCATCAGTGGTTTCACTTTCAACTATGGCAACCTTTTTAGAACCACTATTTGTTCTACACATACGTGCATAATGTCCTTTCTTTCCACACTTTAAACAATCCCTGGACAAAGCTGTACAATTCTTTGAATCAGCTAAGTGAAAAGGACTACCACACCTGTTGCAAGAACGTGTGGTTTGTCTGAATCTGTTTGGTTGCCCACTCTTACTAAACGAGGTTGTGGCCTTCCCTCCTCTATTTATCTGTCTCCCTTGTATTGGGTTGACACCCTCTGAACTATCTGTTTGCAACACTGCAACTTCTTGCCCGCTGGCGTGCCCATGTTGTATCCTCTTAAGTTCCTTCATGCATCTGTCACTTTCTTCAGCCACCTTAGCAATCGTGATTGCTTCAGTGAGAGTGGGGTTTTTAGCTGCCCACAGCTTCTCTTGTGTTTTTTTGCTAAGACATTGCACAATTAACTGATCACGGATCATTTCATCCTGAATATTACCAAATTGACACTTCATAGAAAGTTCCCTTAGCCTAGACACAAACTCATCAATTGTCTCATTCTCTCTTTGGGGAGCAGTGTAAAATTTATGTCTGCGCATTACAACATTTTCTTGTTTTGCAAATCTCGTATACAACCTAAACAAAGCCTCTTTATATACATCATCAATATCTAAGGGTGGGCTCGGTAAATATTTAAAGACTCTCTGTCCCTCTTTCCCTAAAGCACCCAGTAATAAAGCCTTTTTCCTGACAGCAGAAAACTTTGTGCCATCTAATGCTACGATGTAGTTCTCGAATGCCTCACACCAGTCATCCCATTCCATGGATGGCTCACCCGGGGCACTCAAGAAAGGGACAGGGGCTAGGATGGTATTGTTTACATTCATGGCGTAAACACTGAACTAAAGTCACAGCAAGATAAACAAATCAAATACTTTATGTATATATGTATAGCCAAGACGCCACCTTCCGTATAAGTGTGTGTGTCACTGCAGCTTTGATTTGCAATTGTATGACACACCAGATTTAAAGTGAGTGTGTCACTGTTGTCTGCATATTGTGTGGCTCTCCATATAAGTGTGTGTGTCACTGTTGTTTTAATCTCCTTTCCTTTAGAATGACACACAGTATTTAAAGTGAGTGTGTCACTGTTCGCTGTATTTCAATACAGAAAGACTCTCCGTTTTAAATTTGTGCTTGTGCCGCTTTCAAATGCATTTCACGTCGGGTTCAACAAGCTTGTCTCAAACTCTTGAGCGCGTTGCCCTTTTAAATAGTCTTTGCCAGCGGTGGGGCTCACCAATGTTGCCTTTCGGTACAGAGGGAGATTTCCCTTTTAAGCGCGATGGCACCGAGGCGCTGTTGCCTGCGTTGACGGGCTGGGAGCTTATAGTCACTGCTCCGTCACGCTTCACCCACAGTTAATCTTTTCCCGGTAAGTTGTTTTTTAACGTACCTTCTGAAGAGGCTTACGGTATAGTCTTTTCCTTTATGCGACACTTCTCGCCAAGTCGCAAGAGCTGTCCTTTGGTCGGGTCTTTCACTTTTGCCCCTTCGACGTGTTCTTCGTCAGTTTCCGCTTTTCCCTTCACTGTCGTCTCCTGCACGCCGCCTTCGTCTTTGACAGCCAAAGTCGCCAAAATGTTATAAACAAATGACGAGGCCGCGTAGTGAAGTTTGTTCAGTCAGATGGTTTATTTAAGTTAAGGGGTAGAAAAACCCGACCAGCAAGACCGGGACCAAACGGGCAATAACGGCCGTTAGGACCGAACACTGGCCACGTAGTGGAAGCAGGCAGCTCGAGCTCAGCACGAGATGCACGCTGAGGATAGGGAGAATATAACAGAACCCTTCCTCTTCTCCGCTACCTCCTACTTCCCCACTCCGGTCCAGCCCTTGCTCACAATGCTGCATGCCTCTCATCCTGGCCAGTGGAGCCATTATTCTGCACGTACTGCTCAGTGGATGGTCAGCGCTTTCCCGGTTCTGGCTCCTTCATTCTGATTTTGGATCGAGCTGTCTCCCTTCTCAGGAGGATTTGTTTGCCCTGGTCTGGATCTGACTGCCCTTTTCTAGAGCTCTTCTGCCTGTCCTAGTCGCCCACTTCTGGACCCACAGAACTTGCCCCCATACACACTGCACTGGACTTACTCCCATTGACCCAGTTCCTGATACTCTCTCCCTGAGCCGGTTTAGGACCCAGGTCTTACTCCTGTAGAGCTGCGCTCCCTGAGCCAGGTCTCACTCCACTAAAGCTGCTCTCCCTGACTCATATCTCTTTCTAGAGCTGCTCTCCCTGACCCAGGTCTCCCTCTAGAGCTGCTCTCCCTGACCCAGGTCTCCCTCTAGAGCTGCTCTCCCTGACCCAGGTCTCCCTCCTCTGAACCTGCTCTCTCTCACCCCGTTCGGGTATCAGGCACCTACATTGCTTCATGCCCAACGGGCCCTTCCTCCAATGACCCACAGCTCTGTCCTGGCAGGCCCCCTCCAGCCTGCCCAGGGTTTTATAAATACCTGTAAAGGCCTAATCGCCTATTGATTCACAGAGCTGGCCACCTGCTGGGTTTGTATTATTCACAATCACTGTGATAGCGATGCAAACACTCATTTGCTGACTAAATATACAGGAGTGTACTGGGGGCATGTTACTTCTAAAATCTGTGAGCATACCTGGCCGCTTCAGAAGCAGCTGGATTCAACTTTCGGTCTGCCTTGGCTCTGCTGTGTGACACAAATTGTACCAACTCACAGTATTTGTGTTAAGTTTAACTTCGTGTTCATCCATAGCGTCATGAAGGTCTGAGCTGGGTTGCAGTCCAGTTGTCTGTCTTTATAGTAAACGCATGATGAAGTTGGGAGAGACACTTGACAATGGATGCATCTTCCCTCGCTTCTAGCAGCGAATTAACATTATTTCTCTTGGGTGTGCTTGGAGGGACAAAGCATGCATGATCATTTTAATGACACATTTGCTGTTGCATCAACACGTACACATCACGCTGCGCAATTTCCTTTTGGCTGTTTATCACTGTTATACATGCTTGGAACACTGCTGCTTCTGTTCACCTTACGCTCAAGGCAGGGGAACACAACTGTAGTCCATGCAGAGAACTTTCCCTTTCCAACATCACGTGACATAGCTGAAAAACATTGGCAAAGTCAATAATTCTAGGTAAACACTTATAATGTCCCAAAAGGGAGACCTATTGGCTATACCAATGCTTGTTTTTTATTTCAATTACAGTGCTATTCTTTGTTCTAAATGCCCAATTTAAGGAAGGGGCCCAGGGGCACACAATATGACGAGGAAATATGAGGAGGAAAGAAATCTCATAAAGAAAAGGGTAAAAGTAAAACAATATGCAAGTATTAGTTGGGGGAGCACTTAGGAGAAAGCCCATTGAATACCTCTGTGGACAGAAGTGGTAGCACTTGTAGGAAGGTGGATATCTGACTATATGGTTACCCCAACCTTTTGCCTAGTGTTTAGCTGGTTTTTGACTTAGTTGGCCTGGGATCCTGCTATTCAGGGCCCCAGGCTATCTGCTCTCACTGTAAAATGGACTCCATGTACTTTAGGTACATCTCCAATTAGATATTGGGTCACCTTGTGAGCCCCTGTATAGTGTACCCAGGGCATAGGTGCAACCAAGGCCTACCAGGGGCTGCAGCATGAATTATGCCACCCCTGGCTGGCCATCCAAACTGACACCACAGGCAGATCACTCAGCTTGGGCAAGGTGGTGTAATCACCCCTTACTTAGATATAGTATTCCTATATCTACCCTTATATATAGACACATATGCACCTATAAGTCACTCCTATGGCAGGCCTTGACAATCCTGAAGGCAGAGTGCCTGGTTTTATGTGAGATGGTGCTCTAGCATGAGCTGAGCCTGTCTGCAGCTTTCGGAAACATGTCCTTATAGCTGTTCTATGATATAGCCATACCATATACTCTTAAGTGCGTTATAATCCTCGGGGTTAATGCTAACTTTGGTTTGGCTTTATCAAAACATGTCGTGTAAGGTGTCAAACACTTTGGAATACTACCTCCCCCGCCAGTCCTGGCGGCGGGGGTAGCATTCCACCCTTCTAGAGGGAGAAGACATGTAGTTACTGCTTTACCCGGTTAAAGTTAAACAGAGCCTCAGAATCACGAAATGGATGCTGCTGCACAGACACGAGTCTGACCTCCTGCTGCTGGACGAAACTCTGGCAGGGGAGGCCTGGACAATAGGTTTCCTGTCCAGGTAGGTGCTAGCACCTCCCCAGACAGCCTGTAGTGGATTGGGGCCGGGTGGGCTCAATGGAAAGATGCTTTTACAGACACTGCCTGGGGCACACAAGGTGCTCCATGCATAGCCCGGTTCAAACCAGTTGCTGGGGCACTCCAGCCCCAGCTCTGGCATGAAACTGGACAAAGAGAAAGGGGTGTAACCACCCCCATCTCAGGTTCCACCCATAGGAGGGACCTAGCAGGTAATCCAGACCCTTAGTTTAGTATAAAGATAGGAGCTGTGTCTAGAGACATTAGATTATCCTGGAAAGAAACTCTGAAACGAACTCTTGGACCCTCGACGTTCAATTTCGACTGGAAGACTGAAGACATCTCCCTTGTTCAAGGAGTGACCACCCTGTGCAAACAGGCACCATCAGTAACTTGCCGGTTAGCTTTGTTGACGCTCCTGCCAGAACCTGAAGAAACTGGACTTCCAGAATTCTTCGACTCTGATCCACATCCACAGCAAAGCTGAGACCCGTGGCGGACACGAGAAACGTGGGACCGGACATCCTAGACTACTTGCTTTTTGCTAACCGTGCAGCTTCAGAGGTACCCTCGAAGTTGTGCATTGGGGTTTGAGAAGCCCAAGACCCGAGCAGCATTTGCACTGAGCTCAGCCCTCCACACTCCACGAGTGCCGCGTGGGGCCCGCTCCTGCATTTGAGCTCGACGCGTCTTCCCAGTTGCTAGCCCGTTGGCTAGTGAGCCCTATGAAGATGAATCTTTGAATCAACAATGCTTGCCTGGTTGCTCCAGTCTTGCTCCAGCTTCCCTGTGAAGGAGAAGCTCCCCAGACCTTGCTGGTCTGAACAGAAGCCAATCTTCCTGTCCTGCGTGGATTGCATTTGCCAAGGTTTGTTGTATCCAATCCGGATACCAACACTGCCAACTGCTAGATCGGTTGTGAGACAGCTCGACTCCAGCTCCTGGTAATCGTTGACGCCTCCTGGTCCTCGTGGCTGCAGAGACAAGCTTCACCTCTTCACCTGTTTGCATCTCAACATCGGCTGGTTCCTTCCTGGTCACTGGCTAGTGACCCAGACTCTGTCCCCTCTGCTTTCAGGTTCTTCTCGACTCCGATCCACCCTTGGATCCACGAGGACACTTTCCTCCTGGTCGCCTGCAGCACTTTCTTGCAGCTCTCCATAGGATTCAGCGACGAAACCCGACACAAAAGAACACCTATGCCCCCTGCTTCCCTGGGTGAGGTAACTCAAGTACTCTGGTGCTCCCGTGGGTATTAACTATCCAAGTGTCCTAGTTTAACAGGGCTTTCCCGTAGTCCATCTGGAAGTGTCCAAAATCTACTACTTTATAACTTTTACGTTCCCATTATAACTCTATGGTAACTCGTGTGTGTGTTTAGACACTGCACACGCATCCTGTGGGACTCCTACTTCTTAACCTTTGGTTGTCCAGTGTAGCCCGAGCTATTCTCTAGGCCCTAGGCCTATTCACCTTTCCTGAAGTGGTTCTTAAACCACTTACTTAGTGTATGGTTCGTGAGGCCCCTAGGGCAGAATTGTATTTGTGCAACTTATAGTATGCTTATTGAGTAACTTGTGCTGTATCTCGAACTCTGACCTCATAAAGAGTGCAGGGGGGTTGTGTTAGTAATAAATACATATATATTTGATATATACATTGTGTGGTGTCCTTTCATTTGATATTCAAGGGATTATAATAGATAAAACAGCTGGCTTCACATGCTCTCTGAAGTTTTAGGCTAAGACTTGTTTGTCCATGCTACCACTAGGATAAGTGGTCTATATGGTTGACTTTACAACCATCACCATAAGGGTTGTTTGGACTGATACAGGGTGCCCACTAGAAAAGTGGACATCATATACCAGGCCAACTTCTCACATTGGTGTGCAGCTGTTGGGATAAGAGCTTGCTGTTTGTTTTACCATATAATCTTAAGATATCATTTGAAAGATCACATTAAGGTACCTAGAGGTACATATAAATCAAGTCTTAAATACTTAAGTTATACTGAACTTAGTTGTTGTAGAGCAAATGGCCTAGCACACCCTGACTACAACTCCTAGAGAGTTTTAGTAGGTAACACTTAGTGTAGGTAGGTGCACACACCACACATCACTAGAACATGTCTCTGAGAACAGAACCTAGTGGATCTCTCCCAGTAGAGGTTGACCCTCCCAGGACACCTTCTAGATATGATACATTTACCTTCCATGAGCTGAGACGCTTATGCAGAACTAGAAAGTTGAGCCAAGGCTCAAACCCTACCCTCAAGCACCTGATAGAAATACTAGAGGAGTATGATGCTAATAAAGCATCTAACCCAGGTCCTTCAGGTGGTACAGGGGAGGGCCATCCCTCAACCGAAGATTCCCCTGATGAAAATCTAGGGGATGATGATGATGACACTAATCAGGTCCAAGTAGCAGGACTTAACCAGATCAACCTAAGCCTACATGGGGCTGGAGGAGGCATAGCCCCATCCAGGCCCCCAAGAAGGCTTAACCATGAGCCCAGAAGGAGGAGATCCCTTTCCAGGGAATCTCACCACTCTGGTCTGGTAACTCAATAGGGTCAGATGCCTCTGCTCTCAGGAGAATGACTTCCCCTGAGAGAAGAGAACATCTAGCTAGGATGAGATAAGTCAATCTTAGGATCAAGAGGCAGGAAATGGCTCTTGCAAAAGAAACCCTGGCTCTTGAGAGAGAGAAAAAATTGATTGGACTAGAATCCACTGGTGGCAGCAGTACCCCTAGAAGTATGGAAGGGTCATATGACCATAAAAACCTAAGTAAGATTGTCCCTCCCTACAAGAGTGGGGATGACATCCACAAGTGGATAACTGCTTTGGAGAGGGCCTGTAAAGTACAACAGGTCCCCCAGAGTCGGTGGGCAGCTCTGGCTCGTCTTTTCAGATAAAGGCAGGGATAACCTACTTACAGTTAGTGATAAGGATGCTGATAACTACCTAGCCCTGAGGAGTGCTCTGATAGAAGGGTTTGGCTTAACCACTGAGCAGTATAGGTTGCTGATCAGGGATACCCAGAAGATTGATTTTGTAGATTGTGCTACTAAGGCTCTGGAGGGCTGGTTATTGGACAGCAAAGTACATTACTATGCAGGATTGTATAATTTGATTATTAGGGAGCAGATCCTTAGTAATTTTCAAAACCAGCTTCTAAACCAGCACCTGGTGGACTCTGATCAGACCTCTCCCCAAGAATTTGGTAAGAAGGCGGACAAATGGGTCAGAACCAGGATTAGGCCTAAAAATCAGGGCGGTGACCAGAAGAAAGATTCTACCAAGCCTTCAGAGAAAGGGCCATAAAACTCCAATGGGGGGGGGGGGGTTGGTCCCAAACCCCTTCCTCTAACCTCAAGAAACCTTATTGCCATGTCTGTAAGCAGCCTGGCCGTTGGAGAAGTGACAGCAGTTGCCCCAAGGCCAACAATAAGGAAAATAGTCCTCCAAGTAACACTCCAAAACCTCCTGTTACTATCAGTACTAATCCCCCAGGTGGTGGGAGTACCCCCAAAACTGTGGCTGGGTATACTTGGGGAACTCAGGTAGACTCTGGCCTAACCAGGTCCCCTAAACCAGAAACTGTAGTCTGTGAGGATGACATGGGGTTTGCCAACTTCACTGCTTGTCCCAATACCTTGGGCAAGTACAGACAGGAGCCCCTCATCAATGGTCAGAAAGTTGAAGCCTACAGAGACACAGGGGCTAGCATCACTATGCTGACTGAGAGACTAGTCCCCTCAGGACAACTTTTACCTGGGTTCACATACCATACATTGATGGAGTGCAGAAAAATCATCCCATGGCATTAGTAAATCTCAGCTGGGGAGGTGCCACTGGTCCAAAGAGAGTGGCAGTGTCTACAAACTTGCCTGTAGATTGTCTACTGGGAAATTATCTAGAGATCTAAGCCTGGGCTGAGGTAGAACAAGAAACCCATTCGAAAATGGTAGGCCTTCCTGAAAAGGTTAGTGGGGCTGTGATGGTCACAGCCCATGCTCAAGCTGCTTTCCTCCCTGAAAAGGTTGGTAGGGCTGTGATGGTCACAGCCCAAGCTCAAGCAGACTTCTTCCCTGAAAAGTTTGGCAGGGCTGTGATGGTCACAGCCCACACTCAAACAGAGTTCCTTCCTGAAAAGGTTGGAAGGGTTGTGATGGTCACAGCCCAAACTCAAACAGATTTTTGTGTTGTGAAACCTGAAACTATGGATCACTCCACACAGACAGAGAGTATTGGGGAGGAAGAAAAGTCTCCCTGGTCCTGAGGCACTTGAGTTTTATTTCACTTAAAATGGATGCCCAAAAGCTCATTTATTGAGGTAGCTGACTTTACACTTTACATCATTTTAGTCTTTGGACTAAGGACCAAAAAGTGATAGAAACAAGCAATTTGTTCTGCTGTACTGTTGATTTTTGTTCTGCTTTTGATCTAGTTAACAGGAACATATTTTTGCAAACAAATTGCAGGGAGGCCCAGTCCCATGTGTCTCCTTGCAGTATTGAAAGAACTACATCATGATAATTGGGCAAAGGGGAGCTAGATTCTAATGGGTCCCTTTCAAGGAAAATCACTATATATGATGGCCTTCGGCAGGGATGCATTTTGGCTCCTAAGCTGTTTGCACTATATTTGTTCGATCTACCTGCGGTCTTAAACACATCACACTCCTTTTCCCCAAGGATGGCTTGTCATCCACAACCTAGTTATTCTAGATGTGGCCCGGGTGGATCTGCAAAGAAAACTGCATGTTTTAAATTAATATTTTAGGGTCAACATTTTAATAATAAATTGTGACAAAACAAATGTTTTAGTAATGGGGAGAACATTGGAAACCTAAAAGTGTTACATGGGAATACGTTGATAAGAAGAGTCTTCTATGTACAAGCATCCAAGGATGATGTTTTCTTATAACTTGCAGTGGAATTCTCATCTAGACTGCCTAAAAATTAGAGATTTGGAGAAATATAAGAGTGAATTTGCTGGTCCTTCATTATCCCCAACGATTGCAGATTACAAAGTTATAGTACCTCCTCAACTGTTGTATGGCACCAAAGTCCTAAGCCTAGGTTTGCAGCATGACTGAAATAAAATGGAGGGCAGACGCCTAAAAAATCTCCCCCATCTTCAATGATACAAGCTACTCGCATAGAACTTGGCTTAACCTCTTGAAATCACATTTGGGCCAATATCACAATTCGATTTTGTCAAAGATTGAAAGCATGTTCTATAGATAAAGTGTTCCTGCTTTGTATGAAATACATTTTCCATAGTGAATTGTGTTGGGCAAGAGATACTAAACACCAGTTAAAGGATGTGGCTGTCTCATTAAATTCAGATCATTTTAGTAGTGAGGTTTAAATAAACTTCAACAAAAACAAAAAGGAGGTTAAAGGGAATGGCCATTAAGGAGTCAGTCAGTCAAACCACTTTATTTGATTAATTAAAATCATAAAAGTATGCTATACATGTACAAACATTTTTTTTTTAAATTGGTTAAAAATGCGATATACAAGATAAAAAATACAGTACAGGGTCATTTAAAACAACGTTAACAGTCATTTCTAAATTTAGAGCAATTGATTCTGCTACAATGGCATTATATTAAAAAGGTTGGATTTCTAGTGCAGCTTTCTGTCTATCCCTCTTGTTTCTTACAGACGCAACAAGAAAGCTGGCGACACTAAACATTGTTACAGGAGATTCCAACAATTGTAAAAACAATAAGGCGGGTTTATACTGGATAAAATTCATTTTCTTTAGTAGAGGGAGGATAAACCTTTTCCTAGCATCATGGTAAAAAGGGCAAAAGAACATAAAGTGCAAGGTGTCTTGGGGGGGAAAAATCATCACATTTACACGGGGCAACATCTTCAGGTCTGCTCCAGCCCTCCAAATCCCAGAGTACAAAATGTAGTTGGTTAAACCGGAATTTAGTCAGTAGCCATCTATGAAAAGGATTGGTCACTATGGACAAATAAGGTGACATCGCTAAAGACAAGGTAGCCAAAACATGGCCTCCCTTAATCTGATAAAGTTAGTTTTTACCCACTCTAGGTCAGCCTTGCATAAAGATTCTGGGTTAGAAAAGATCTCAGGTCGCCCCATGTACATGGCTAACATTTTTATATAGGACAACCATTGGATTTCTTTCCTATTGTCAAGGTTGATACAGTCGTTTAGGATCTTATGATTTAGGGAAAGGTTAGAATTCAGCCAAATTTTAATCCATAGCAGTATCGGGGCAATTTTAATTATGTCTGCTATGTAACCTATCCCCAGTTAAAGATGGACATAGTGGGTAGCTGCAGATTGCGGGAGGCCCAGGAGGGACCGCAGACATTTATTTTCCTCTGTTTGGATGAGGTCCGGTTTTGTAAATCCCCATATTGATGCCCCATACCTTGCAATAGATATAGTCTTGGCTTTATAGATTGCCAGGATCGCCTCAAAGGGTTTCCCCCCCAACCTTTTAGCGAAACCTAACACTGTGGCTGAGCAACTTCTCACTGCATTTGCCTTTATTGTGAGCTGTGGGGACCATGTGCCCCTGTCATCAAAAACTACTCCCAAATAGGTAAATGCCTTCACTCTGGTGATTACCTCTCCGCCACAGAAAAAGGTCTTCACTTTGTTCTTGGCGACACCCAGTGACATAACATGCGATTTGCCATAATTTACCACCAGATCCAGGCTTTTCATAAAGTCCCCAAATGAGTTCAGCAATATTTGCAGGCCCAGAGGGGTCCTTGCTAGTAAAACAGCGTCACCCGCATATAGGAGCACCGAAACCGGTGTGCCTTCCATGCGAGGGATATCTGGAGTCGCTGATAACAGGTTTACCTCCAGCTGATTGATATACAGTGTAAACAACATTGGGGCCAAAATGCATCCCTGACGCACCCCTCTACCGGACTTAAAACTTGACGTACATTTCTCCTCGTTTGTCATCCTAATTGAGGCGTTTAAGTCTTTATGCAGCTCGGCCAGGAAATATACAAGAGGCCGATCCAGGCCCAGCTCCAGGAGCATTGTCCACTGCTTTGACCTATTAACTAGGTCAAAGGCCGTGGACAGGTCCATGAAGCCCAGAAAAATAGAGCCCCTAGCCGCCTTTGTATACTTAGCTATTATTAAGTGTAGGTTCAAACATTGGTCCTCCGTGCTCCTCCCCGCTCTAAAGCCGTACTGAGCATCTGACAGTATGTTATTGTCAGTAGCCCACCCTGTTATCCTTGCTAGGATAACCTTCCCCAAGATTTTTATGGAGGAATCCAGCAAGGATATAGGCCTATAGCATCTGGGGTCTCCCCTTTGCCCCTTCTTGAACACTGGGATTATTGTCGATCTAGACCAAGATTTAGGGAATCCTACACAGGCCGAGGTGTTAAAGACATTAGTCAAGATGTTTGCCCAGTACAACGGGTTTGCCTTGTACATATCTGAGGGGACCCCATCAGGTCCTGGTGCCTTTCGTCCTGCTGAACCTTCAATTGCTTTAATAACTTCTGCTAAATAAAATCTTACTGGCATAACAGGAGGATCTGAGGCTGGAGCCTCAAAGATTTCTAGCTCAAGATGACTTCCGTAGATTTGTTCAAAGTGGCTCAACCAGTCCTCCTCTGCTATGTTAGCTTCCAAGACATTGTTTTGTATATTAGAAAACAGGGGCGTGTTAATGATGGACCAGAATTTAGCACTGTCTTTTAGGGTTGCTTTGTCCATAAGCTCCTCCCACGCTTCTTGTTTTATTTTATTTTTCCTTTCCAGTACTGCTCTAGTGTACTCTCTTCTGAGCTGAGCAACCAAAGATTTGTTCCTTGGTTGCTCCTGAAGAGCTTTTTTGAGGAGATTATGCGTTTTGGTGCAATTATGGTCGAACCAGCCCTTTACCGGATTATTTTTAGTGGGTCGCCTTTTGGACGTGAGTTCTTTGGCTACTTGGGAGCAAATAGCTTCATAAGAGGTTATTACCTCCACCCCGTTTGAAAGGGGGTCTCCGCAGATGTTTAAGTCATGAGCAGCCTTAGCAATATTGGTGTTAAGAAAGTCCTCTGGCACCACCTTGCTCCATTTTACCCTCCTCCCCTGGTCTTTGGCTTTAACTTCCACCACAGCCAGTGTCGGAACAGATTTGTTTAAAAGTGAAAAACCGTTTATCAACTCGATTACCACTGGATTGTAGACAGCATAGCATTATATGAAATAACATATTTTAAAAGGCCTGAAGAAAGAAATATGTAGTTAATTATTGTTTCACAATCCCTGCCTATATAAGTGGCAACACAAGTGCTTTTGTCAAAAAACCCTGCTTCAAACAAATCGTTGATTGACAAAAGGTTCTCCAGGGCTTCACCCTTATTAGTATGCTCAAAGTGTTGCGGGGATGTGAAGTCTGACCCATCAGTATCAATTAATAGGCAATTCTGTCTACATAAATGCACATTAAAATCACCCAACAAAATATATTGACAGAAAGTGGTTTGCTTTGCATTATAATCTTTTAAAAATTCGGGCAACCATACCAAATCTTCGTTTGGGGAGACACTTTGCTGCGATTATAACAATTCACTAGGATTATTTTAGTGTTATTTGTAGGGTTTACTTCCAAAATAAGGAAATTATGGGAGGCATAGACTACTCTTTTAACTTTCCCCCTAACATTCACAGATACTAATAGCACTAGTCCCCCTTTATCTCTCCCAGCTGAAGAACCTAGCGCAGGGACAAAGTACGAGGTGAAACCATCCAGCCAAAAGTCACAGTCCTTATCCCATGTCTCTTGGAGAGCCACATTATCATGTTTCTTAACAAAGTTCAGCCAGTTGCTATCCTCTCTCTTGGAATGCAAACCAGCAATGTTCCAGCTTGGCATCTTAACAGTTTCCCCTTCAGCGTTGTACGTAGTTACGGGGTTACAGTGGTTGGTGAGAGGAGTCAGAGTGAGGTGATCCGGAGCCGTGGAGACCAGCCCTGTGAGAGACTCTTCTCCTGTACCCTCATTAGCCTCTCGTCAATCACACAGTTCTAAGCCAGAAAGTACGTCAAATCTGTTATGTGTGGCATTGTTAGGCCCATAGTTAAAATAAATCTCTCCACCGGGTCTATGGAAAGAAGCCGGCGTCTGGGCCATAACAGGAGTGTGTGGTCTCATTCTCGCACTTTGTGGGGGCACTCTTATGGGATGATTATTAAAAAAAACAAGAGGTCGCACACAGATACTATTAGCGTTGTATGTCATAGAGGCGGCCCTTAACAGAACTGTAGCCACGTGTTGTGGGTGTCTGAAATTTACAATTACACAGTCCCCAATGCACGTCTTTCTAGAGGACCCTATCCAATTTGCCCTTCTAGTAGTAATGATATCGGGGGCAAAATTTATGGGGAAATCACACCGCCTGTTCAGCCACAACACAGTTCAGGAGTTCAGAGAGAAGGATCTAGGCTACCTCAACTCAAAAAAGCTAAAATTTGTGTTTACAATATTCTTGGCAAAAAGCACAGCACTTCCTGCACCACTGGGAACTGCCGAATTCAATCTGGCACACAGAGATTTAGAAATTTCTGGCCGCGCTAAACCCTGGGTTTTCCTTTTCCACGGATTGTGGAAGAATGATGGATTCAGAATGTTCCGTGAGTGGGGGCTGAATACAAACTGTTTCAGAATGCATATTTTAATAGACGGCATTTATTATGTTAACCTGGGACAAAAGTATACAAGGCCTCGTTTAAATACATTTGGTATAAAAACAAGATCAGATGTTGTAAAACTATTGTTCAAGATTCAATTTGGGGATTTTGCCAGATCAATTGATAGATTTTTAGTGGCTGTAAGCCAGCGGAATAAGTACAGGGATAAGAAAGATTTTCACCATGAATGGGAATTTTATTATCCCACAAGTATCTGGGCGTATGGTGTAAATGTATTTTATGTATAATTTTTACCACAGAGGCATTTAGATTTTTAATATCGGTGATATTTAGGATTTTATGTCTGCATAATGTTTTTTAATAGTAACTTTTTGTGAGAAGCTGGCCTGGTATATGATGTTTGCTAATGTAAGTGAGGAAAACCAAAGGGGATGATGGACGGAGTGTTGAACATTGCAAGCACTCACCCCCAGACAAATAATCTGGGTTTAATCCATCATCATTCTTTTGCTCACTCCGCCACCCCAGTTCGGACATGGTCCTATGCAAATAAGTCTGACCCTGTGCCTCATGGGAACAGTCCAGCCCGAACTGCCAAGCCATGTCTTCCCTGGACCGGAAACAAGCATCCTGGGACCGGTTTCTGGCTAATCAGCCGTCATCAGCCAGGCTAGCTTGAATCCAGTGGCAAAGTGAGCAAGGGACCCATGTCTGGGCATACCCTGCCAACTTAGGGCGAACAAACCAAACCAAAGGGGATGATGGACGGAGTGTTGAACATTGCAAGTACTCACCCCCAGTCAACTGATCTGGGTTTAATCCATCATCATTCTTTTTCTCACTCCGCCACCCCAGTTCAGACATGGCCATGTGCAAATCAGTCTGACCCTGTGCCTCATGGGAACAGTCCAGCCCGAACTGCTGAGCCATGTCTTTCCTGGACCGGAAACAAGCATCCTGGGACCGGTTTCTGGCTAATCAGCCAGGCTAGCTTGAATCCAGTGGCAAAGTGAGCAAGGGACCCACGTCTGGGCATACCCTGCCAACTTAGGGCGAACAAAGCAAAACCAAAGGGGATGATGGACAGAGTGTTGAACTGCGTAAGCACTCACCCCCAGTCAACTGATCTGGGTTTAATCCATCATCATTCTTTTGCTCACTCCACCACCCCAGGTCAGACATGGCCATATGCAAATCAGTCTGACCCTATGCCTCATGGGAACAGTCCAGCCTGAACTGCCAAGCCATGACTTCCCTGGACCGGAAACACGCATCCTGGGAGGCCCAGATCTCTGTACTGGGGTGAATGTATGACATTGCTCTGCATTCTGTCCATCAACTGTTTTTGCATTTGTCACCCCGAGTGGGACGGGTATGCTCAGATGTGAGTCCCGTGCTCTCCATGCCACTGGAATCAAGCTATCCTGGCTGATGAGGACTGAAAGCCCGAACCCGGTCCTAGGATGCTTGGTTCCAGTCCAGGGACGACCTGGCTTGGCAGTTCGGGCTGGACTGTTCCCATGGGGCACAGGGTCAAGACGATTTGCATATGGCTAGGTTCAAACTGGAATGGCATGGTGAGCAATAAAACAATGGATTTAGGCCCAGATCTCTGTACTTGGGTGAATGTATGACATTGTTCTGCATTCTGTCCATCAACTGTTGTTTTTGCATTTGTCACCCCGAGTGGGACTGGTATGCTCAGACGTGAGTCCCGTGCTCGCCATGCCACTAGAATCAAGATATCTTGGCTGATGAGGGCTGAAAGCCCGAAACCGGTCCTAGGATGCTTGTTTCCAGTCCTGGGAGGACCTGGCTTGGCAGTTCGGGCTGGACTGTTCCCATGGGGAACAGGGTCAAGACTGATTTGCATGTGGCTAGGTTGAAACTGGAATGTTGCAATGGCATGGTGAGCAAAAAAACGATGGATGTAGGCCCAGATCTCTGTACTGGGGTGGATGTATGACATTGTTCTGCATTCTTTCCATCAACTGTTGTTTTTGCACTAATGTAAATGGGCACCTTGCACCAGTCCAGAGAACTCTTATGATGATTTTAGGAGGTCTCAGGCAACCTTAGAAAGCTATCCAAGTGGTAGCTGTGGAGAGAAGCCTTCACGCTTAGTCTTGAAGGAGTATAAAGCAGCTTATTTTACCAGAATGTAATCTTATAGTATAGCTTAAATGAAAAAGAACCACACAAAGTATGGATAAAAATATGTATTTATTATAGAACACTCTCTTGTACGTTACCGTATCTCCTACATAGAGATAGACACAAAGCACACAATACTTTAGCAAAGAAATCACAGTAAATAGCACTAATACATAGATGTCCCCAGTGGGAGACCAAACCATATACTAAAAAAGTGGTATAAGAACCACAACTCTAGTCAGGACAATGTCAAGAGGACGTAGAATTGCTGGGGACCCAAAGAACCACCCAAGGTATGTAGATAGGGACCCCCAAGGAGAGCGTGTACAGTGTGCAGTGTGTGAACATGACCGTATGCTCCGTACAAGTCTATGTGCAAGTCGCGGTTGGAATTTTAAAGATTAAGGACCTTTCCCAGTGGACCCTGAAGAAACCCCGTGAAAGACAGAAGGTTTGAGAGCCACCCTACCTTTGGATACTGTGGTACCCAAGTTACCTATTCCATGGAAGGCGGGTGCATAGGTGTGCAGTGGCGTCGGAAACCGCAGTCGATCCAATGGAGGACTTCAGGAAAGTGCTGCTGCTGGAAGAGGAGAAAGTGTCTGGAGAAATCCAAACATGACTTCTTGACGTGGAGTACCTGAAAGCAGAGGGGACAGTGTCTATGTCACTCAGGAGTGAACAGGAGACTTGAAAGACAAATGCCTTCCGATGTTGGGTGCTTCCGGAAGGATGACGGTGACCATGACTCTGCAGCTGAGAGGACCAGGCAATGCTGAGTATGACCAGGACCTGGATTGGAGCTTTCCAACTAAGAATGTTGAGTGCTGAGGGGTCGGTGTCCATCGGGAGCACCAACAAGTCTTAGCAAATTCAACCCATGCAGAAAATCAAGAAGGTGCACGGTTGGGACCAGCAAGGTTCAGGAGTCTCGCCACACGCAGGGTAGTCAGGGCAGGCCCGAGTAATCAGGGGAGCCCAAGGAAAATAAAGGTGACCCTCAAATGAACCCACAGGCTGGAGGCATTGGAGTCGCGACAGGACGTCAAGCAGTTCACCAAAAGATGCAGGCCAAGATGCACAGGATGCTGTGTGGCCAAAGATTCTGGTCACTTGAGGTGCTCAAGATTGGGGCTACTTGGAGCCTGAAGATCTTTTTGCAAAAATGTCAACAATCCTTTGCAACTGCAAAAAGACGCAGTACCCAGTGGTTCGGTTATTGCAACCCCCACAAAGACCACTGGCCTCAAACTTGGTAAGATGGTAGAGCAGGCCACCTGAGCTAAGGAAAACCACCACCTGTGTTGCAGAGCCCATGGAGTGCGGAGGAGCTCGGGATCTGCAGGCCGGTCGTCTTTGTTGCGGTGCCTGCGAATGCAGAGGAGTGACTTATTCACTCCAAGAGAGATTACTTCAGTTGTCCTTGATGCTTCACAGGCCTTGGTAGGTTCCTGTATGATGCAAAGGCGCATACAATGCAGCAGATTGGAAAGGAGGCAAAGCCAGGCCCAAACGAAGTCCAGCAAAGTCGAGAGTGCCCAGACGGTATAAGTGCAGTGGTTTCAATTCTGAATCTTATCCCACAACGAATCTAGGGACCAACACCTAGGTAATCCCTTAAGTACCCTAAAGAAATGGTTGGGAAGTTTCAGGGGACCCTCCCAGGGGAGGGTCTGGACAGGGGGAGGTTACTCCCATATCCTTTGTCAAGTTTCGCGCCAGGGCGGCAGCTAACGGCTCTCAGGACTGGTTTGAACTGGACTATGCACAAGGATACTAAATGTGCCCCTCATGCAGACTTTTGTCGCTGGTAAGCGCCCCCACCCAGCCCTTATACACGAAATCCTGTCTGGGAGGTGGTCACACCTCCCTGTGACAGGATGCCTATTGTTCTGCCTTCCCCAGCTTGAGCTTGGCTCAGCAGCAGAAGGACAGAAATGTGTCTCTGGTTGGCAGGAACCATTTTTGTGCTGTCCGGGACTAGAAGTCTGGTACTGGGAACACTGAGAACCTGATACCAAACATGATAGGATCACTGTTCCTGCTAATGCGCGCGCCTGCGTACCTCTCTTACGTGAGCGCGCACTTACGTGTGTGCAGCGCGCACACACACATCCCGTGAAATAGTTGCGCCGCTCGGTATGCCAGTGGAAGGGTCGGGGCGAGGTAAGGCTGGCTTTGGGGCTTGCAGCTGTTGAAACTTGCGGGGCAGATTGTGGGCTTTTGTCTAAGTATTCATGCTAATTACAGCCCCTTCATGAGCTGTGATTAACATGAATACTTAGACAAAAGCCCACAATCTTCGCCGCAATGCTCTTTACAAACAAAAGATTAGAGCAAGTTAAAAAACCCAGGGTGTACTTTCTGAAGGTACACGCTGTGTTTTTATATTTACTCTACGCTTTTGTTTGTAAAGAGCAGTGCGGGGAAGTCTGTGGGCTTTTGTCTATAGCCTTATAGCCCGCCGTAGAGGGCTATACCAGCTATTAAAGGCCCTCTCCAGCGTTAAAGGCCCCGAGCCGAAGGCGAGGGCCTTTAACAAGGGAGAGGGACTTTAATAGCGGTATAGCCCATCTACGAAGGGCTATAAGGCTATTAGAACATTCTGTCACTAGAGGACAGAATGTTCTAACAAAAAAAACAAAGCCTTTTGGGAGTGTGAGGGGATTAGAATCCCCTCAGGTTCCCTGAAGCCTTTGTTCAAAGCCAGAGCTGTGAACAAAGAAACATTGGAATGTTGGAGCTCCAGGCTTATACCAGCCATTATAAGCCCAGAGCACTCCATTGTTTTCAAGGAGCTCCCAACAATCCAATGTTCTAATAAGTATTCATGTTAATCACAGCTCGTGAAGGGGCTGTGATTAGCATGAATACTTAGACAAAAGCCCACAGACTTCCCCGCACCGCTCTTTACAAACAAAAGCATAGAGCAAGTTTAAAAACTCAGCGTGTACCTTCAGAAAGTACACGCTGGGTTTTTTAACTTGCTCTAAGAACTTGGAACATTATCCCTGGTTACAAAATGCCCAAGACCCCGCATGCTTGAGACCAGGATACGCAATGGCACAGGCAGACCACAGCCTCTCAGTGGTGGCTGGTGACATTTGAAGGTGGTAGGGCGTAAAATGTGAGGTGAGGCGAATCGCAGCGCACAAGCGTAGCGATCTAGCCAGAACAACCTAAAGAGGTTCGGCGTGCGGGGGGATTACCATAGCATGCTTGGATGTCTATACACAAGCTGTTTTAGAAATTGCATGCATAAACAAAGTGGAATCCACTCAAAGTGATAGTGATCCCTAGAGTGATGGGGAACACACAGTGTTGTTTAAATGCCCCTCACACACCAACAGGCCCCTTGGTGTCATGCTTCATCATCGGGGCCTTCGCACCCCTCTACGGGATGCGGCGTGCTACGACTCGCGAATACGCAGGAGCACTTGAAGTGAACTATGTGTGGGGGGTGTGTGTTTTTTACAAAAGTGTGAGTGAGGTGAGGTGAAAAAGTGAGTGGTTAAAAAATACCTGGCACGTGGGAGAAAAAAACTTTATTAAATCCCCGGCTGGTATTATTAAAATAAAAGTGCAGGGCGTGGTTATGATAGATACGTGTTAGGGTATCAAACCACTGTTTTAAAAGTCAACATGTTTCGGAGGTCAAAGCCCCCTTCTTCAGGACAAGGGATAATGCACTTACCCTCCCCTTACTCACATGTAAAGATGTAAAAGTGTAAATAAAAATTACCACAATGTGTAATGTTCCTCACAGTGTTAAATGTTAGTGAGTGTCGTTGCGCCCAATTGGCGTAAGAACCTGTGGAGACAAAATCATAGATAAACATACAAATCTATATGACACAGGTTAAAGGAGAAGAATCATGCTTCTCTGAAAAAACATCAGGTAGAACCAAAAAATAATTGGACCCTGGGAAGGAAAAAGAAAAAAGAAAAAAGAGACACTACAAACACACATACACACAACAACACAATTACTCTCTGCTCAGATGGAAGGAGAGCAAACCAGAAAGGAATAGAAATCTTACTTAAAGTTCCCAAATACAGGACTTCATGAGCCTTTAGCGTATATTGGGGAATCCTTCCTTTCTAATCGGAAAACCTAAGAAATCAATATCAGGGGTTCAGTAGGAAGACTATGTCAGCAATGCGCCACAAGTACAGTGAACAACTGCTTCTCTTGGATGGTCTAAAACTCAGTTACTGCAGCAGCTAATCGCCTGCCTTCCCTCAACGCGGCTCCGATGAAGTGAGCTACGGAGGAATCGAGGCCCTTATATATCGTACCTGTAGGTAATTAAAGATGATTAATTGAATGATATAACCCGGGGGATGCCCAAATACGGAGATAACAACCTCCGAGCGTCCGGTAATGCGCAGCGCCTTTCACTCCTCTATCGCGCATGCGCATTAACGCTCCAGGGAAACACATGCGCGGTAGGCGAGGCTACCGCGCATGCGTCAAGGGAGACACTCCGTTCAGACACGGAGTAATCGGCTTTGCAGGTAAATGCCGGTTGGTGAATGGCATTTCAACTGCAAAAGGATGATGAAATAAGCGCATATAAGGCAGTGCATTTAAGGCAATTGTTATAGCTAGAGGCCAAACAATATATAATAAGTAACCATGACAGTAGTGGTAAATTAAACTGCTTCTTAGGAGGATATACGAATCAGCAATTAGTTGGACTGCCTCCCAGTTCGAATTCAACAGACGGTGATTCTTATTTTGAACTTAGTTGTGAAGAGGGGAAAACTCATAAAACATGGTCCCTATAAAGGGATACATCCTCAATCACAATTTAACCCAAATGAGCCCCGCAGATACAATTGTTGAATGTAACCACACGTATACAACAACAAATTGTGATGGGTAGTCAGGTTGAGTTTTTATCTGAGAAGGTTCCAAGGAATGGAATCGTTCAGCCCAGTGGTGTCGGTTCCCAACCGAAACACCCACCGTTGCTCTTTTTCTAGGAGACCTATCTCTGAGGGCAGTTGTTCAATTATTGTCCACTGTAGCTCATTCACACAATGTTGGTATTCAATATAATGGGTTGACATCTTAGTCGTTAGTTTCTTGCACCTGATGTTGCTTTTGTGTTCATTTAACCTGACCCTTACAGGTCTGGTGGTCATCCCCACATATTCCTTTCCACATGGGCAGGTAATTAGGTAAACAACATTTTTACTGTTGCAGTTCGTAAAAGCACGTTGTTCCCATGTTGTCCCATTGGTAAAGGTTAGATTCTGGCTCTTTTTTGTGAGGTGGCAGTTATTGCAGTTGCCACACGGGTAGTGCCCATGTACGCCTTGTAACCTCGTCTGATCCTTGGCAGGAGGGGGTGGTCTAGTATGAACGAGTATATCTCTAAGGTTCCTACCCCTTCTGTGTGCAAAGAGAGGTTTCTCCAGAGTCAAGCCACCACTCGTTAAGGTGCGCCAATGTTTGTGGACCAATTTTGTCACTTGGTTGCTGACCGGACTGTATGTGGTAACACAAACCGTCCTGTTTGCGGCATCCTCCCTACGTGGAATGTCCTCCAGAAGGGCGTCACGGTTATTATTTCGTGCTCTTGTAAAAGCTTTTTTGATCACAGTTTCCGGATATTTCCTTTGTCTTAGTTTTGCACTAAGATCCTTGGCCTGAGTTTTGTATCTAGCCACATCGCTACAGTTCCGCCGGAGGCGTAGGAACTGTCCATAGGGCAGGTTCTCTCTCAGATGACGAGGATGAAAGCTGTCAAATCTGAGGAGACAGTTCCTCGCCGTTGGTTTGAAATGTGTTTCAGTTTTTAACATGCCGGCTTCATGGTAGATATTCAAATCTAAGAAAACCATGTTGGTATTAGATGTCTGGTGAGTGAATTTTCGTTTTCTTAGATTTGAATATCTACCATGAAGCCGGCATGTTAAAAACTGAAACACATTTCAAACCAACGGCGAGGAACTGTCTCCTCAGATTTGACAGCTTTCATCCTCGTCATCTGAGAGAGAACCTGCCCTATGGACAGTTCCTACGCCTCCGGCGGAACTGTAGCGATGTGGCTAGATACAAAACTCAGGCCAAGGATCTTAGTGCAAAACTAAGACAAAGGAAATATCCGGAAACTGTGATCAAAAAAGCTTTTACAAGAGCACGAAATAATAACCGTGACGCCCTTCTGGAGGACATTCCACGTAGGGAGGATGCCGCAAACAGGACGGTTTGTGTTACCACATACAGTCCGGTCAGCAACCAAGTGACAAAATTGGTCCACAAACATTGGCGCACCTTAACGAGTGGTGGCTTGACTCTGGAGAAACCTCTCTTTGCACACAGAAGGGGTAGGAACCTTAGAGATATACTCGTTCATACTAGACCACCCCCTCCTGCCAAGGATCAGACGAGGTTACAAGGCGTACATGGGCACTACCCGTGTGGCAACTGCAATAACTGCCACCTCACAAAAAAGAGCCAGAATCTAACCTTTACCAATGGGACAACATGGGAACAACGTGCTTTTACGAACTGCAACAGTAAAAATGTTGTTTACCTAATTACCTGCCCATGTGGAAAGGAATATGTGGGGATGACCACCAGACCTGTAAGGGTCAGGTTAAATGAACACAAAAGCAACATCAGGTGCAAGAAACTAACGACTAAGATGTCAACCCATTATATTGAATACCAACATTGTGTGAATGAGCTACAGTGGACAATAATTGAACAACTGCCCTCAGAGATAGGTCTCCTAGAAAAAGAGCAACGGTGGGTGTTTCGGTTGGGAACCGACACCACTGGGCTGAACGATTCCATTCCTTGGAACCTTCTCAGATAAAAACTCAACCTGACTACCCATCACAATTTGTTGTTGTATACGTGTGGTTACATTCAACAATTGTATCTGCGGGGCTCATTTGGGTTAAATTGTGATTGAGGATGTATCCCTTTATAGGGACCATGTTTTATGAGTTTTCCCCTCTTCACAACTAAGTTCAAAATAAGAATCACCGTCTGTTGAATTCGAACTGGGAGGCAGTCCAACTAATTGCTGATTCGTATATCCTCCTAAGAAGCAGTTTAATTTACCACTACTGTCATGGTTACTTATTATATATTGTTTGGCCTCTAGCTATAACAATTGCCTTAAATGCACTGCCTTATATGCGCTTATTTCATCATCCTTTTGCAGTTGAAATGCCATTCACCAACCGGCATTTACCTGCAAAGCCGATTGCTCCGTGTCTGAACGGAGTGTCTCCCTTGACGCATGCGCGGTAGCCTCGCCTACCGCGCATGCGTTTCCCTGGAGCGTTAATGCGCATGCGCGATAGAGGAGTGAAAGGCGCTGCGCATTACCGGACGCTCGGAGGTTGTTATCTCCGTATTTGGGCATCCCCCGGGTTATATCATTCAATTAATCATCTTTAATTACCTACAGGCACGATATATAAGGGCCTCGATTCCTCCGTAGCTCACTTCATCGGAGCCGCGTTGAGGGAAGGCAGGCGATTAGCTGCTGCAGTAACTGTGAGTTTTAGACCATCCAAGAGAAGCAGTTGTTCACTGTACTTGTGGCGCATTGATGACATAGTCTTCCTACTGAACCCCTGATATTGATTTCTTAGGTTTTCTGATTAGAAAGGAAGGATTCCCCAATATACGCTAAAGGCTCATGAAGTCCTGTATTTGGGAACTTTAAGTAAGATTTCTATTCCTTTCTGGTTTGCTCTCCTTCCATCTGAGCAGAGAGTAATTGTGTTGTTGTGTGTATGTGTGTTTGTAGTGTCTCTTTTTTCTTTTTTCTTTTTCCTTCCCCCTTCCCAGGGTCCAATTATTTTTTGGTTCTACCTGATGTTTTTTCAGAGAAGCATGATTCTTCTCCTTTAACCTGTGTCATATAGATTTGTATGTTTATCTATGATTTTGTCTCCACAGGTTCTTACGCCAATTGGGCGCAACGACACTCACTAACATTTAACACTGTGAGGAACATTACACATTGTGGTAATTTTTATTTACACTTTTACATCTTTACATGTGAGTAAGGGGAGGGTAAGTGCATTATCCCTTGTCCTGAAGAAGGGGGCTTTGACCTCCGAAACATGTTGACTTTTAAAACAGTGGTTTGATACCCTAACACGTATCTATCATAACCACGCCCTGCACTTTTATTTTAATAATACCAGCCGGGGATTTAATAAAGTTTTTTTCTCCCACGTGCCAGGTATTTTTTAACCACTCACTTTTTCACCTCACCTCACTCACACTTTTGTAAAAAACACACACCCCCCACACATAGTTCACTTCAAGTGCTCCTGCGTATTCGCGAGTCGTAGCACGCCGCATCCCGTAGAGGGGTGCGAAGGCCCCGATGATGAAGCATGACACCAAGGGGCCTGTTGGTGTGTGAGGGGCATTTAAACAACACTGTGTGTTCCCCATCACTCTAGGGATCACTATCACTTTGAGTGGATTCCACTTTGTTTATGCGTATGACTAGGGAGACTGAATCCACTGACTCTCTCTCTCCCCCCTCCTGTTAAAATTTAGAAATTGCATGTGCAGTTGGTAATCTTTAGTACTATAGCAGACAAATGGGTTCTCATTGAAAGTCTTATGTTCTGTCTTCTGGTGAACGCAGTCCTTACACACAGAGGTGGGAAGGTATGAGCTTGCAGCACTGCATAACAGTCCTGTTGCCCAAGCGGAGTCTCAAATGGGAAGAAGGGCTTGGGGGCTGAAGGACAGCATTTGCATGAGAGCGATTAAGTCCCCCTTTCTTTGATCGTCCAAAAATGCAGCCACAAAGCAAATAGGTACACTACAATACTGAAATGCTTGTAAATGCTGCGCAGCTGCGCTTGTATTGCTGAGGGAAAGGTAATTTCTTTAGCACTCTAGATGGCAGGGCCTAGCATCAGAAACATTTACGAATGTCTGCAACTCTGCGCTAGTCTGCGTTTCCGCTATATAAACATTAACACTCTTGGAAGTGCAGAGTCACTCTGCACTTCAAAGACTGTTAATGTTTATATCGCGGAAACGTGACCCGAACATATTAAGAGCTGCAGCAGCTGGCTGCTTTACATCCTGGCGTGTGGATTTGGCAAAGTCCATGATGAAACATCGAAGTATGGCCGTAATGCTGGCCAGAAAAGGAGCGCAGCTGAGCTGCCGACTTTGGAGGGGGTGTCGTGTGTGCAACGTGTGCATGGTAGTAATGGCGGCGTTGGGTGCAGAGCAGACCTAACGACTTAGGAAGTACCAAAGTGGGATGCTCTGCTTTTGCCATGATATACACACACCAACAAAATAATAAAAACTCACTCAGAGTAAGTAGGCAGGTCGGACATTCATTCATCATGCACGTTGCAGCCAGGCTGCCAATAAAGAAGTAGAGACGCACTGTGCGTGGCTGCACACTAAGTACCTTCTTCATATGGGAGCCCCGGCGGGCTTTTTACTTGAGACACGCACACACTGCAGTTGTCTGCTCGAGGCGGCTCACATGCGTGCGGTAACACTCACACCTAGTTGTTAGGTTTCCCCCATCCAAAACCAACATTATAAACCAACCACCTTATCCTGGAGTCCAGACCCGTACATCACCGCTGTGTGTCCTCAAACATCCAGCCATCTGCTGTATGGTCTAACGTGACGTCTATCGGATAGCACCTCACGCTCGCTCCTGGCTGGCTGGCTTGAGCAGTAGTGCGCATGTTCTGTTCAGGGCTTAAAGATTTTTGCGAGCAGTCGGAACATGCGCCTTGGACTGCTCATTAGAAAAGCTGCTCGGAATAACCCTCGCTCTTCTAGTGCGCATGTTCGGGCTGATAGCAAAAATCTTTAAGCCCTAAACAGAACATGCGCACTGCTGCTATGCACTCCGCTGGGCACCTGATGAAATATTTGTTGATGCACTTGCTTGCACTGAACTGTGTCCTGCTGCGGATGCCCCGCCCCCTTCTGAGCCGACTGCCTACGGTGAGTGAGTGAGACAGAGAGTGATGGCAGCAATGGCATGCACGCTTGAAACTAGACGTGCGTGCCCCAAATTAATTAGTGGAGCAAAGCCCAAGCGCCCTAATGGACGCACCGTGCCTGCAGTCTCTGGCTGCCTTCAAAGAACTGAGCCCAAATTCAAACACTAGTCAATGAATGTTGATCAGTTGGCTTCCATTCAGGCTCATGGCCAGCACCAAACTTAAAGGACATACGACTCTTCATAGCTCCTGTCTCTCAAGTGTAAATATTAACTTGCTACCTTCAAACACCCCTCACCCACTCTAGGTCCTCAAGACCTGAAGAACCGGGTTTTAGAACCCAGCCAGGGGAAACACCCGAAGTCTTCGAGTTCACCTGTCTTGGCATACAGAGACACGGGACACTTCTAGGTGACGTCAAAGACCAAGTTTATTGGCTGCAACCAGGAACAGAGGTCTACGAAGCACAACACGGGTGGTTCGCTGGAGACTGCACAAATTCATAGAGCGAGACATCGTCTTTTATGCCAAAAATCACATTCCTGGCTAGTATCAATTACTTACAAACTGTCCAATCACACAGTGACATTTCAAAGGTTTCGCATAATGACAAACCCACTTTCAGTTGTCCAGCCCACCAGAAATGACAAAGCAACAAACCAACATTCCTGCTCGGACAGGCCAAACGAACCCATAATAAAAAGACCTCAACCCAGACCATAAAATAAGCCATAAAGGAAGGAACAGAAACAGATGAGAAACAAGATAGAAGGGTGTGTACATGTACCATAAAATCAGCAATGTCCTGCTCTTTGATCTCTATCTGACCAGCTGCCTAACAAGGAACTGGCTCAACAAGGTCAGCCTCGGGCAAGGGAGTCAGTTCGTCCAGGTCACACAAAAGTCAGCTAAAGGTGTAAGTGTCCCAAAGACTCGGCCGCAGTCATCGGCCTATGTGAGGGCAACCACAAAATGGCTGCCGTACACAAAATGGAACCCAAAGGTTCGAACGAAATCCCTGTATACATAATGTATCCATAGATCGATCATGACGAAAACACTTGTACATGCCGCACTCGTCATTTGCGGTCTGCTGATACCAAAATCGTCTTGATACGACTACCTTTATTGACCAGGTTCAGAATCACGGAACCTCAAACCCTCCTTTTGCCCTTACATAGGCAATAAACCCAAACTCACGTCAGTCTGAATCCAGGTCTATATTCATCAGATCATCAAGATGTTGCTGTAGCATCATCCTATTACTTAGCATCTCTCTCTGGACAGGTCTCCTTGCACATGAAGTAGCACAATGGCCACATATAGCAGGAGCACACTGTACACAAAGACAGAACAGGAAAAGGATAGCTAAGATCATCCCAATGATCATCAGAATCTTCCATCCCCAAGTGGATAACAATCCCCAAAACCATCCCATTAACGACCAATCTCCTTTGTCCACATGTACAGACTCGGAGATCTTATGTAGCTTGGAAATGGCTTGGAAAACTGTCAGAGCGTTGTCTGGAATGAAAACGCAGCAGTTTGATTGAATCAATTTACACACCCTCCTCTATCTGCAAGTATGACATCTAACGCAACTCTTTTCTGAAGAGTCATAAGACGATCCGACTGGAGCTCAGCAGTCAAGTTACTAAGGGCACCGGCAGTTTCGACTATGGTGGACTCAACCACTCTTGTCAACTGTCGAATGTTCCTGCTGTTAGCCATAGGTCCCCAAAACGGCAGAAAACCCTTCAAGAAATCTCCCAATTCTTGTCCTGCATTATCTTCCTGACTGAAAACACCTCTAGCAACTCTAGTCTTGTGGTAATCTGCTGCAGCTGTATATGTAGGGGGCAACAGGAACGAGACAAAACATGTGCCTGAGAAATCAGGGGGCAACCATGTATACGCTCTATCGTAACAGACAAAATAGGTACCCTTAGCTGTTAGAAACGATGGGGAAGTCTGGGACGCAAAAACATACGTCTCAGTGTAGACGCTCTTCCCTAACTGAGCTCTCGGATTCTTGCCATTACCTTGCAGACAATAATGACCCTGATGGGGCACTATCCAAATCGGAGGGGATCTTTTCGCTCGCTGGTTAACACTCAGACTAACTCCATATCCAGTCACGTTCCAACCAATGTATGCTTGCGTCTCATCTCTCGGGATAGTCTCATAGGAACTAATTCCTCTAATCATGTCGACTATACCCTGAACTAGAGCACTATACTTCGGACTATCCTTCACAGAACGTAGGGGGTAAACTTCACGAGCATAGATGAACATCGTTCTGTATGCCCAGACAGAACCATTGTAGCTAAAAGGCAGAACCAGGTAGAGAATACCTTTATCAGTAGTATGGGGCATAAGGCCACACACCCAACAATTAGTCGTGTTCACTACTAGCTGGTGTTGGTGCAGAAGCTGAACAAAGGAATTATTAACAAATTTCAGTCTTCTAACAGTTTCATGTTCGGGCAGAGGGTGAAAAGAATGTGAAGAAACAGTAGGAGGAGGCATAGGTTGCGTAGTGGGCACAAACGTCACATGAAAAGAGAATGTCACATATCCACTTAAAAACATCATTAAACTAAACAACATAAACAAACATAATATTAAAAAACGTTTTCTACTCATTACAGTACATATTTTGCTCTTGAAGCTCATTCTTTCAACAGTTCTCTCCATCTCGAAAAACTCCATCCTCTAATCGTGCTGTTCGCGGCGGTAGGGTGTTCTGCGCTAAGGAATGCGTCTGTCAGTCCAGTGAACGCCCTTAGACCAACCAGAACCGTCAACCTAATGTCTTCGGCTTGCACTCCAAAGACTTGACACCGCGACCTTACAGCGGAACCCGGATGGCGGTTTGAAAAACAAAAATCAAAGCAGTTCCTCGGAGGAGAGTTTAACCTAAAAATATCAAAGAAAGAACTTATTTCTTTATTAGTCCAACGACTCTTGGTCGCAAATTATAACGGCCTTTGTCAGGCAATGTCTGTTCTCGGAACAAAAGCTCAGGTTCAGAAGTATCCAAACGATTCGACGGAGGCACAGCTTCTTGCAAAAGATCGTCGCTTTCTCGTTCAGTGTTCGTTCCAATCAAACGGGCATCACTAAAAGGCAGAAAACGAGACACGGTTTCAGTCTCAGAGTCTGGAATATCTTTCTGGACCCACCGGTCGTACGGCAGAGGCAAAGGGGCCCTCTTACAATGTACGCCGTGGATCCAGTTCTTTTTACCGCGCACTCGCACTGCTGAACGCGTGGACAAAAGCACCAAGTAGGGACCAATCCAGCGGGGCTGCTCGTTCTTGGTCCGCTGGAAATTCTTTATCAGGATCCAAGAGCCAGGTTTGATAGCATGTCCTGGATCTTCAGATGCTTTTGGCAGTGTATCATGAACCTGTTGGTGCAAAACACGCAATTTAGCCGTCAATTCGTAAAGGTAATCAAGCAATACAGGATGTTCTATCTTGCTTAATTTTGTCAGCCCCGGCACTCCCCATATATTTGCCGGGCGACCAAACACAACTCATATGGACTAAGTCCCATTCGTGAATGCTCAGTCATTCTTGTGGACAGAAGGGCTAATGGCAAGGCATCAGGCCATTGTAAACCAGAGCTCGCCTGAATCTTGGCTAGTTTTAGCTTAAGGGTGTCATTATAGCATTCTACCAAACCAGCTGATTGGGGGTGATTTGCAGCATGGAACTTTTGGCGGATTCCTAAACCGTCACACACTCTCTTCATCACTTGACCCACAAATTCACTCCCATTGTCACTCCAGACCATTCTCGGCAAACCATACCTAGGGAAGAATTCCTTAATAAGGGCTTTAGCTGTGAACAAGGCAGTGTTATCTTTCAAAGGGTATGCTTCTACCCATCTCGAGAAGGCACAAACAACAACAAGCACATACTTTAAGTTGTTGCACCTCTCCATGTGGATGAAATCTAGCTGCAAAACCTCGAACGGATACGTTGGAGGAGCAAAATGACCAGCTGGAGTTGGAGTTCCATTACCAGGATTGTACATCAGACAAACCATACAATTCTTAACCAAATTCTCTGCACACTTAGGAATTCCAACGTTTTGCCATACTGGAGCTAACAACTTGCAAATCCCTTTCACACTGATATGAGCCATTCCATGAGCCATCGTAACCACTGGAAGCACTTATGCATCAGGTAACAGCCATCGCTGATGCTCTGACAACTCAATCCAACAACCATTCAAATCCAATTTACCCTTACTTTCTCTCCATTCATTCAACTCTCTCTCTGTAGCTTCAGCTTGAATGGACTTCACACTCTCAATCGTATCTTCACACATACTTCTATCCAGAACCCATCTCGTCGGACCCGCAACATACATTCGACTCATTACATCTCTCGCAGTTTCTTTGGTGACTTCGTCTGCAAACGCATTACCACGACCAACATCATCAGTAATTTTCTTATGCGCACTGCATTTCACGATCGCAACTTGCAACGCCAAAGTAAGTGACTCAAGGAGCTCATTCACCAACTGACCATGCTGAATCTTAGTTCCATGCGAAGTCAGAAACCCACGTTCTTTCCACAAGCATCCAAAACTATGAGCCACACCAAACGCGTACTGGCTATCAGTGTAAACAGTGACTCGTTTCCCTTTCGACAACACACACGCTCTTGTCAATGCAATCAACTCTGCTGCTTGCGCTGAATTATGTGGGATACGTGCAGCTTCAACAATCGTATGCGAAGTCGTAACAGCATATGCCGCAGTCGTATCACCATTCGGAAGCTTAAAGCACGAACCATCAACCCATAAGGTACCATCACACTCTGCAAGAGGAGTGTCCCTAAGGTCTATTCTACCTTTCGTTTCTTCTTCTGTCCTAAGGAAGCAATCATGCTGTTCAACAACATCTGTCTCAACTGAAATTGGCAACAACGTAGCTGGATTCAACGTGTTGCATCTCTTTATATGCACGTGACTCGCTAAGAGTGTCAATTCGTAACCCGACAACCGAGCACTAGTTAAGTGCTGTGTCTTGGTGCGGTTCAACAAGGTATCCACTGCATGTGGAACCATCACAATCAATGTATTGTCCATCACCAAACCAGCAGACTGTCAAATCGAGACAGCCGCTGCTGCTGTAGCTCTCAAACAACTCGGCAACACTCTAGCTAACGGATCCAAAGTCGACGAGAAATACGCACATGGACGTTGCTTATCGCCGAACTGCTGTGTCAAAACTGATAATGCACATCCCTCTCTCTCATGGACATAGAGTGTAAAAGGCTTACTGTAGTCGGGAGTACCCAACACAGGAGCCGAACACAACGCATCGCGTAATTCTGAAAAGCTCTTCTGACATTCGTCAGTCCAAGGAATAGGATTTGGAGTGTCCTTAACAGTAAAAGCTATCAAAGGTTTCGCAAGCAAAGAAAATTACAGATCCACTGTCTACAGTACGATGTAATACCTAGAAAAGCACGCACTTCTCTCTGTGTCGTAAGCACACTTATTTTCGCAATGGCTTGAATTCTTTCCGGGGTCAATCTTCTTCCCTCCTTCGATAAGAGGTGACCTAAGTAGGTAACTTCTTGTCGACAATATTGCAACTTCGAAAGAGACACCTTATGATGGAAGTCAGACAAATGACGCAACAACGACAAAGTAGCCTCCCTACAAATCTCTTCCTTATCGGCAGCTACTAACAAATCGTCAACATACTGAATAAGGGCAGCACCATCAGGTTAGACAATCGATGAATCGAATCAAGTTGTGTTTTCAAAGCCTGACTATAGATGGATGGACTCTCACAATAGCCTTGAGGAGCGCGCTTAAACTGGAAACTTCGGCCTTCTAAAGAGCAGCCAAAAATATCCCTACTCTCCTCGGCAATCGGGATGCTGAAGAAAGCATTCTTCAAGTCAATCACCGAAAACCAGGTAGCAGAAGCTGGAATCAAAGTCAGTAAGGCAGTGATATCTGGCACAACAGGAAATTGTGGAACAACAATCTTATTCACCTCGCGGAGATCAATCACAAACCTATATTCAAGAGGTTGCGAAGAATCAGTTCTTTTCAGAACAGGCAAAACCGGACTATTGCACACATTACCTCTCGTTTCCTCAACCACACCTTTCTCAATCAGATCATAGATGATCGCCAGAAGTGCTCTTTCACCATCACTAGAAATCCGATATTGGGGAATACGTGGCAATCTAGCATTCGCTTTCAGCGTCACAACATATGGTGGAATCTCCAAAAGACCCACATCATTAGGACCAGTAGCCCAAAGAGAATCAGGGAGAGAAGACAATTCAGCTGGGAGTCTATCTTTAGATAAATACATCGGAGATATCACTCTCTTACCCAATGTAAGCTGTACTCCTGAAGGAGAACAATGTAGCGTTGCATACAATCTTTTCAACAAGTCTAATCCCAACAAGTTCTCACCACAACCTGTCGTCAGAATAAGGGGTGCTTCAAATTCACAAGGTCCAACAGAAATAGACAAAGGAGTAGAAATCGGATTAGTAACCGGGGCGCCAGAAAAACCTACTGAAACATTCGTTAAGCCAGACAAAGGTGCGCCAGGGAGTTTAGAGTGTATAATAGAACTCTTCGCAGCACCAGTATCCAACAGAAAAGGTTCTGACACACCTGATGCAATCACTTCAACATAAGGTCCACTCTGATCTACTGGAACTGAAACAACTCCCTCTCTTTGTCTATGGCTGTCCTAGCAATCATTACCATCCATATTCTCACCTTCAACATAGTAATCATCCGCATAGTACTGAGCTGTCCTACCAGAGGCACCATTCTGCTGATCAAAACTATTCATCGAATTCTGTGGAGGCAAGGAACACGCATTCTGAGAAAACACATTGCGTCCTCTACCTCTAGGAGCTTGCTGAACACCTCAACCTCTCACACCAGATGCACCATTCGTGCGCTGCAACAGAACCGGACAACTGTTCTTGAAATGACCCTCTTCTTTACAATACGCACACTGATTAGGGCCTACCGGAAAATGCTGTTGAGAAGACTCGAACCTTTGCGAGTTTCTCTGATATTGCTGAGGAACTGATAATCACGCTGATTATTACGAGGCGGATACGCTTGCTGCAAAAGAACCTTTGTCTTTAGGTCTTTAGTCTTCTTGTCGGCTCTATCTTTCTCATCCTTATCTCTGTTCTCGTAGTACTGTGCAGTAACTAAAATCTGTGCTGACGATGAAACGGCCCAAGAACTCTCAGAATCCTTCAACTTAGTGCACAAATCCGGAAGCAAATTATGCACAAACTTGTCAACGAACAACCGTTGACCACCTTCCGTACTCATGTCCTCACCACTATGGTCGATAAACGTGTCTTCGAACCTGGTGAAAAAGTCAGACACACTTTCGTCTTTCTTCTGCTTACACGCAGACAATTTGTCCCAGTTAACATGCATAGCAGGCATCAGAGTCTTCATGTAATTAATAATCCTACCAGGGAGGTCCGCAACTAAAGGCTCAGGTTTAGGCTCACCACCAACTTGTCTGCCATCGGCAGCACCAATATTAGCCCATGTATCACCCAACTCCTGCGCATGATCAGTATGACGTATCAGTCCCCATAAAGGCTGTGGAACTACATTTCCAAACAACATGTCTATGTCGGCTAAATTCATAGTGCATGAATCTGCAGTCTGTGATAATTCCTTATAATACCCTGCAGGATTTTTACGTGGATCAGGCAAAGTCTGCTTAAGGGCTAAAACTTCAGCACGCTTCCATGGAACATGTACCCAAACACGCTGAAAATGAGGCGGAATAGCTGGAACAGCAGCTGCAGCTCCCGGCCTCCAAACTGGGGGAACCTCTCTCATCGGATATTGTCGAGCCTTTCTCCTACCTGAAGAATCAGGCCCAAACAACGCCTGAGAAGGAGACTCACTCCTAAACGACAAAGACGTCGCAACCGCTCTTTCAACGTCAACACCCACTATAGTTCCCTTCGCAAACTCGGACTGTACACGGAACAACTCAGACGGAGTCTGTCCCAAATCACCATCTTCCCATTCTTCACGAAGGAAAGTACACATTGTCCCAAAAACATATCTCTGTGTCGGTGCTTCCCATTGACGGAAAACATCCATAACACACTCAAATCTATACTTCAGAGGATAAGTAACCTATTTACGCACTAAATGATCCAACACTGTCCGCTCATCGGGACCAGGCAATTGGCTACGCAATTGTTTACGCTCTGAAGCAGGGGTCATACCCAATGACCCAAAGAGAGGAGAAAAGAGACCAGCAACAGTATCGGTCATTCTTTGTCGAACAGAAGGAGAAGTTGACGAAAGAACAGGAGGAAAAAGAGGATGAGACAAAGTATGCATAGGAGCAGTAGCAGAAGGGGTAGACAATACAGGCGTAGGAGTAGGAGACAAAGCAGGTAGTAAAGTTGGCGGCCCTTGAGAAGGCTGTCCCAAAGGAATAGGAGCCAACTGAAGAGGAGCTGGCTGCTGTGGAACAACAGGTGGCAAAGCAACCGGAGGTTGCGCAACTATAGGTTGCGGAGGTGCTGTAGCACTCTGCACCTAAGGGGGTGGCAAACTCAATAGATGTGACATCAAAGGATCTTTCTCAAGATCTTTCTTTGCATCTTGCTGCTGAGGTGGCAAAGCTGGATAGCACTTATCTATCGCCAGTTTACTTTGCCTAAGCAACTGTTCACTCTCTTGTTCTTCTTCATTATCCCTAAACTGTATAGCAGTTTGCACCATTGACATACCTCTTTCTCTCTTATTTTTCTTCGCTAACTTAATTTCTTACTGTTTGGCTTCCTTTCGCCAAAGGCGGAAAGAGTCAAACATCGCCGGCCGGGCTTTCTTCTTGAACAGTTTAACTTCTAGATTGTGTAAAATCTCCGTGTCATAGCTACCATATTGGGGCCACTTTAGGACACCGTCCTTCCTAGTATATCTAATCCATACTTCATTATACGTGATAGGGCCCACGCCATGTTTTAAATAGAGGTCATAGGTCGGAGTTCCAATCGGAGGCACCGGACACGAGTCCTCCAATCGGGAATCCCTATTACAACCACAACAAAATATCTTTCCAAGTCTGCTAAGACCAGGCATCTTCGCTCACTAGTCTAGCTTCAAACTTCAAGGGAATATCGAATTACGATGTCCTCACGAATACACAAGTCCCTCGGCTTTGGAGCTTGCAAGTCCCAAATCAAAGATCCCAAGGGGATACCCCAAACAAACTAAGGACTGGGAGACGCTCCACTCATACTTAACTGAAATATCGATGACGTCGCCAGAAGACCCGTCTATTGTCTCGCTTTACAAATCGTCTAATGGCTCCAAGACAGGGCGACAGTCAGGGCAGCAGTCCTTCGTAGCCGTCGGAAAGCGGGGAACCTCGCAGCAAAGACTTTCGGACCACGAGGACATACAGGGGTCGATGAAGTGGCAGGCCTTCCTCCAGAATTTTCACTTGAAGCTCCTCACGATCGTCAGGCTTGGACCGGTACCGCTGAAGTTGCCCTACGTTGGGCGCCAACTGAAGAACCGGGTTTTAGAACCCAGCGGCGCCAGGGGAAACGCCCGAAGTCTTCGAGTTCACCTGTCTTGGCATACAGAGACACGGGACACTTCTAGGTGACGTCAAAGACCAAGTTTATTGGCTGCAACCAGGAACAGAGGTCTACGAAGCACAACACGGGTGGTTCGCTAGAGACTGCACAAATTCATAGAGCGAGACATCGTCTTTTATGCCAAAAATCACATTCCTGGCTAGCATCAATTACTTACAAACTGTCCAATCACACAGTGACATTTCAAAGGTATCGCTTAACGACAAACCCACTTTCAGTTGTCCAGCCCACCAGAAATGACAAAGCAAAAACCAACATTTCTGCTCGGACAGGCCAAACGAACCCATAATAAAAAGACCTCAACCCAGACCATAAAATAAGCCATAAAGGAAGGAACAGAAACAGATGAGAAACAAGATAGAAGGGTGTGTGCATGTACCATAAACTCAGCAATGTCCTGCTCTTTGATCTCTATCTGACCAGCTGCCTAACAAGGAACTGGCTCAACAAGGTCAGCCTCGGGCAAGGGAGTCAGTTCGTCCAGGTCACACAAAAGTCAGCTAAAGGTGTACGTGTCCCAAAGACTCGTTCGGCCGCAGTCATCGGCCTATGTGAGAGCAACCACAAAATGGCTGCCGTACACAAAATGGAACCCAAAGGTTCGAACGAAATCCCTGTATACATAATGTATCCATAGATCGATCATGACGAAAACACTCGTACATGCCGCACTCGTCATTTGCGGTCCGCTGATACCAAAATCGTCTTGATATGACGACCTATATTGAACAGGTTCAGAATCACGGAACCTCAGACCTCATATTAGACTCAGCTAATCTGCAAGAAGAATCTTGACTCAGCAAATGTAGTAAACTACTGACTGATATCCAATGGCTCCTTCTTAGGGAAGGTGGTGGAAAGAGCTGCCTTCCCACAGGTGTCCAAATTTACTGAAGTGACCCTCTCCTGTCTGACAGTGAAACTGGTTTTCACCCTAGCACAGACAGTGAATCAGCTGTTATATGTTGTAGCCATTTGTAATCATCTGAAAACAGCTGTCGGAGAAATACAGTGGCTATGTAGAATTTGACACAGTGCACCAAGAGACCCTACTGTTAGGGCTACAGGAACTTGGTAGCCAATAAATAAAGATTTCAAGACTGGATCTGCTCCTATCTATATGGCTGGTCTAGAATCATCTGCTCTCCCCTGCTTAAGTTAGCTTCTTTCAGTACAGATTTGTAGTACCTAAAGGCTTCGTTATCTCACTATTCCTCTTCAATTCTTCAGCCTTCACCTCAGCCACCACAAGACCTCAAACAACATGCAGATCGCCCAAAACTAGAAAACCTAAAGATCTAGACATCTTAGGGTCTGACCAACACGTCCAAGCCATCAGTCAATGTATGCTGATAACCACCACAAACATAACTTTCACAAACATAACTTTCACTAATCTACAGAGAATAAATAAACAAGCAGCCCACAACCAACTGGGCCCAGGAAGTCAAACCATTACCAGCAACATCAAAAGAAGTGACAAATTTGGGAGTGATTATGAACACTACCCTTTTCATGGTTCCCACAGTGAACTAAGGGTCAGCTTTATCAAGATGCCATGCAACTCAGCAAGACAACTTGCTGCATGACAAGGAGAGAGTAGGAATGCACATATCTACTAAGATATGAAACATTCATGAGCTCTCCCTGCACTGGTGCACTGAGTGCTGCCTAGCGCTAACACAGGCACCCTTGCACCATGGTGCAGGGGGTCCTGCATTACAGGCAGGATTGTTTTTGTGCAGGAAGGGAGACCTTCCTGTACAAAAACAATCCTGGGAGTCCTCTTCCTTTTTCTATGTGTACTGCACAATGTATGTCTCTGTTGGCAAGGCATACCATTTTGACGCAATCCCAGGTTTACTACTACGTGTAAATCTAGGATTGCGTCAAAATCTATTGGTGGATGCATGGGAATGTCCATGCTCCACCCATTGAACGCCTACCCAACAGAAAGTAATGAAAGGCAGCGATTAGTGCTACCTTATAACTGTGGATATACTCCGCCATGAGAGCCATGCAAGGTGGCTTTACGTGGCTAAGTAATCTCACTTAGGCCCTAGCGTTGCTTGCATCGCCTTGTGTGAGGGGGTACAGCTTGTGTAATACACACTGCAGCCTTGCAGAGTAACTACATTTAATACAGTTAGTGAGAGTGCGTGTGCCAGACTATGGTTGCGCATGCCTGAACATGCGTGACTGGCGCATTTCCAGTATATAGCCGCCATAATGTTGATAATTCTTTGCAAGTTAAGGGAATCCATTGTATGATGGTGCCTACCGTTTGAATAAAACTAGCTCAAATAATGGTGGCAGTTCCAGGCATCTATGGCACGATGATGCCTAACCCTGGGATAATGCCACCCCCCTCTTGCATAATTGTAACCCTCAGTATGTTGTGGGCATCCATGACTTGCAAGGCCTGGATATGCAAGGCAAAATCCAGTACTGGCAGCAGGAGTTGGGAGTCTTTACCTACGCTCAAACATGTTTTTGAGTGTCTTCATCTATGTCAGTGGTGGCTGGTGACATTTGAAAGTGGTAAGGCGTAAACCAAATGTCGTACTTCACTACGCGGAGCGAGCGTAGAGAAAATTTTGAAAAAAAGAGTGGGCAAATGGTGCATTTTCAAGTAAATTTGCGAGTGCAATACCACTATTCGAACTCCTACCTTATATTTGTCATTACTACTGACGCCCTGCACCAAAACACAGACAGACCACACCCACCCTACATTAAGATAAGGCCTTTCGCTACTACCACACGCTACATACAGACCGATCCCACACACTACATCACAACAATGGCTGACACTATTGCTACCACAGAACTCTGCAGTTAAAACTTCTCCCTCGTTCTCACCCTGTTTCTCTCCAGCATTCTCCCTCGCTTGCTCATTTTCTATCGTTCCTCTCTGTCTCGCCTTCTTCCTTCCATTTTCTCACACCCTCGTTTTCTGCACCCCACTCTCTATCTTTATCGTTCTCGTACTCTGTCAGCCTCTTCTCTCTCCCTCTCTTGCAATCCCCTCTGCCTCTAGCTCGAACATCTTTCTCTCAGCCTCACAGTCTTGCTCACAGCTCTCCTTCTCTCTCCCCTTCTTCTCCCCCATTTCATCCTCCCTCTCTCTTAGTAACCCTCTATCTATCTCCTTCCTCTATTTTCCACTGTCTCTCTCTTTAACCCCCTCCCACCCTCTCTCCCGTTGCTGCAGTTGGAGTCACGTCTACATACTTAAAGATGTCAGATAGGACTGTGGGTTCCTAAGTTGAGTTTTGAAAATGAAGGGTAAACTATGGTCTTTTTGTTGAGGCCTGTCTGTGCACAGTCAAGGAAGTGATAGGTGCCCTACCAGTTCTTTCATCAAAGTTGCTCTAATTGTCATCACCGTCGTGACACATGTGGTGACTTTTTCCCTTTGAAATACTTGCGGTCTGACAAGAAAGTTTTCTGCTATCACATGCAGATGGTACCTACAGCATAGCATGAGGTATGGGGTCGAACATGCAGAACTTGAATTCTAGCTGGTCACTTTGTGGTTTGAGGCCTATAGTGGTTGGCTGTTATTTAGACATCTATTTTAGTATTTGAGGAACTCCCTTGAATAGGCCACCCTATTGTTCCTTGTTCTGTGTTTTGTTTAAACGTATCTGCAAGTAAAACATGATTGAAGGTTATTCCTCTTGATGCAGATTTTTAAATTTTAGGCTGAATTTTTCTTATTCACTCTTCAAAAACACCCTTAAGTTCTTACAATCAAAAGCTATGTTACTCTTCCGCTCGGGTGGTCTGTCGCAGGGTTTCGGCCATTGTAATGAACGGAAATGCAGCTCTTTGATAGTTAATAGCTCACTGTTCTATATTAGTAATTAAACTTTTAAACTGCAAGTAACAAAAGAGCCTGTCTGACAGAAGCAGTAAAGGAGTGGCATTTGGTATAAGAACCATGACTCGAGTCAAAACAGTGTCTAGAGGGTGTAGAATCGCTGGGACCCAAATGAACAATCCAACTTGAGTAAGTAGGGACCCCAAGGGAGGTGGGGTGCAGTGTGGGAACACAACTGTGTGCACTGTACAATTCTCTGGGGAAGTCGCAGTTGAAGTTTGTTTTGAAGTTTAAGGACCCTTCCCAGTGGACTTTGAAGAAACCCTGTGGAAGGTTTGAGAATAGACCCACCCGTTGATACCGTAGTACCAGAGTTACTTATCTCAGGGGAGCCGGGTGCATAGATCTGAAGTGGTGTCAGAAACCACAGTCAATCTCAATGGAGGACTTAAAAAAAAAGCAACTGCTGGAAGAAATAAAAGTGTCTTTGGAATCCAAAGGTGGATTCTGCTCGAAGAGTACATAAAAGCAGATGGGACAGAGTCTGAGTCACTCAGGAATGACCAGGGGCTTGGTAAACGAATGCCCACCAATGTTGGATGCTTCAGGTGCAAATAAGGGGTTCTTGACTGTAGCCACGGGGACCAGGAGACGTCAAGGATGACCAGGAGCCAAATACGAGCTGTCCCGCGAAGAATGTCGAGTGCTGAGGGGTCGGTGTCCGGCAGGAGAAGGTTACGGTTCACACCAGCAAGGTCCAGAAGACTCACCAAAGCCAAGGGAGTCAGGGCAGGCTTGGAGCAACCAGGGAGCCCAGGAAAATCAAAGTTGACCCTCAAGTGGACTCAAAGGCTGGAGGCATAGGAGTCACGAGAGGACCTCAAGCGATTTCACCAAGCAGCAGCCTGCGGAGCACTCAGTGCAAGGAGGCCGGAGTTCTAGGTAGGAAATGGTGCCAGAGGTTGGGGCTACTTGGAGCCCAATGCACTTGCTTGGGAAATGCCAACAAGCAAATGCATTTGCAAATGAACGAGGTGCACAGGGGTATGGGTATTGAGGGAATTTGGCCTCAATCTTGGTAAGAGGGCAGCTCAGACCTTGTGGGACGTAAGAACCCACCTCCTGTGTTGCTGGAGCTTCCGCAGTCCATAGGAGCTCAGGAGCAGCAGAGCAGTCAGTCATGATGTGGTGCCGGCGAATGCAGGGGAGTGACTCCTTTCCTCCAAGGGAGATATCTTCGGTTTACCTTGATGCTCCATAGGTCCTTGCCGGAGCCTGTATGGTGCTCTGGCACAAACAATGCTTCAGACTGAGTGGGAGATAATGTCTGGCCCAAACAAAGTCCAGCGAAGTCCAGAGTGTCCAGAGGGTCAAAGGTTAGTGGTTTCTTGTTCAGAATCTTGTCCACTTCGAATCTAGGGTCTACAGCCAGGTAAGCCCTTGTGTACCCACAGGAGAGGGTTGGACATATTCAAGGGACCCACCCAGGGGTGGGTCTGGACAGTCGGGAGGTTACTCCCATCTATTTTGTCCAGTTACGCGCCAGAGCAGGAGCCAACGGCTCCCAGGAAAGGTTTGAACTGGACTATGCACAGGGACATCAAATGTGCCCCTCCTGCAGACTTTCGGTCGCTGGCAATAACACACACCCAGCCCTAATACACTAAATCCTGTCTGGGCGGTGGTCACACCTCCCTGTGACAGGATGCCTATTGTTCTGCCTTACAGGGCCGAAGGCGCAGCAGTAAGGAGCGACCCGCCACCTCCCACCTGAGGTCAGCAGGCGAGAGGCTTTCGTACTATGGCCCCAACCTGAATCCCGTTAACACTAGTTCTTCGGGATTCTTGGTTCCAAAATGGCGCCCGTCTGACTTCGCGGCTGACTTTGGGATAGAGGAAAGTTGAGGGCCAACACCGGAGCACTCTGTTCACTGTGAGCAGGTAGGCTGCCATGCTCCTAGACGACCGCTGCCCCGCGGGGGCATCACACCACTACATGTGGCAGTTGCTGCATTAACTCTGGAACATGCCTGGCCTTAAAATGGCGGCCCACGCCAGGGTTGGATCTGCGCACTTGAAGCCTCCCTCTCCCAGAAGCAATTGCCATGGTTATTATCTAAAACAGCAGGGATCGGAAGGGGGAGAGTAACTTCTGACCCCTTGTTCACCTTTGCCGACTCTGCCTACTTAGTGTGGCCCAGTACAACATGTATCCAGCATGCTGCTTCCCTCACAGCCATCCGGCCTTCTACCCCTATTGACATCTCCAACTCAGGTATCCCACCAGGCCCAAGACCACCAGCCTTGAGTGTAGCACCACCTGAACACCTGGCTGAACGAATTTCCTGCTCTGTAAATATGTAATATATAATTGTCCAAGCCTAATCGCTGTTAAAATGCAATCCTGAGTGAATTTGCAATTTGTATATATTTATATCCCTAACCACTAGTTTATGTAGTAGACTTTTGTACTTACTATCATTCCTATGTGATTTTAGAATGTATCTGTTTGTATCTCTTCCTTGAGTGACTTTACTACTTGTACATTTGCAAATTTTCCCTCCTTTCACTCCACTTGTATATATAACTCTAACAACTAGTATATGTAGTAGACCTTTGTACTTACTACCATTCCTATGTGATTTTAGAGTTTATCCTTTTGTATCTCCTCCTTGAGTGACTCTACAACTTGTACATTTGCAATTTTCCCCTCCTTTCGCTCCACTTGTACATTTGCAATTTTTTTCCTGTTTATATCTCTTATGTAACTCATGGAATCTAAAGTCATTATGTAACGCAACTGGTTCTTTTGTAAAGGACTCTGATACCTTCGGGTAATGTCCGCACTATATAAAAGCACATTACATAAATTAATAAATAAATAAAAATACCCTGCTCGAGCTTGGCTCAGCTGCAGGAGGGCAGAAACGTGTTTTGGTCTACAGCAATCATTTTGTGCTGCCCTGGGATTAGAAGGCTGGTACCTGGAACACCAAGGACCCAAGGAAGCTCGCTTCTGAGGTGTGGAATCATGCCTCCCACACTGGTTACCAGTGTGGGGGTATGTTTCCACAATGTGTGACACCAAAGACAATAGGGTTACTTCCAGCCATTTTACAGTTGGTCATCACGCAGTCCTATAATGCCACTCTACATGTTTGAAATGACTTCTTCACTAACAACCCAGGATAATTTGGACAGCGTAGGCTGCAAGGGTGTCCTGCTCATGCAGTGGCACACTCTCACTTAGAACCAAACCACGTTGCCTTCATGATTGTTAAAACCTATAAGTCACCCGTATAGCAGGCCTTAAGTGTAGATATAGCAAACCAATATCTTAAGTAAGTGTTGTGTGCACCATCTTCCACAGGCTGCAATGGCAGGTTTGTAGTTCCATTTTGCATGGCCTCTCATGGGATGCATAATATATGCTTCAGCCAATGGGAGGCCTCTGGGGTACCTATGCCCTGGGTACATGGATCCCATATACTAGAGACTGACAAGAGTACCCCAGTATTCCATCTGGAGCTTACCTAAGTACATAACATAACATTTAGAGAGAAAGCAGATTGACAGGGATCAGAATCCCAGTCTAAGTTGCCCAAAACAGTATCACATTTAGCAAAAAGTGGGGGTAACCATAAGAAGCAGATCCTGCTTTCCTCCACAACTCCTCCACACGTAATGAGATTAGACTAACCTTGCCCAGTTGAGTCTTCATTTTCTAAGTGGAAATAACTGGAGAGTCCATCTGCATTGGCATGTTCACCCCCAGGTCTATGTTCCACTGTATAGTCCATCCCCCAGTAGGGAAATAGATCACCTCAAAAGTTTGGGGTTTTCACCCTTCATCTATTTTAGCCATGGGAGGGGCTTATGTTCTGTCTGAACAATGAACTGAGTGCCAAACAGGTATGGCCTCAGCTTCTTTGGGGCCTAGACCACAGCAAAGGCTTCCCTCCCTATAGCTGACCAACGTTTCTCTCTGAGGGTCAACCTTCTGCTGATAAAAGCTACTGGTTGATCCTGACCCTCTGCATTAAGTTGTGACAACACAGACCCTACCCCCAACTCAGATGCATCTGTTTGGACAATAAATTGCTTGGAGTAGTCAGGCCTCTGTAGAATGGGAGCAGTGCACTTGGCCTGCTTGAGATCATCAAATGCCTTCTGATAGCCAACTGTCCACAGAACATTCTTAGGCATTCTTTTTCATGTACGATCCTTCAAGGGAGTTACTATAGACCCATATCCTTTCACAAATCTTCTGTAGTACCTAGTCAGACCCAAGAAAGCTCTGACCTGAGTCTGGGTAGTTGGAGCAACCCAGTCCATGATGGTCTGGATTTTGCTCTGTAATGGTTGAACTTGACCCCTACCCACAAGGTGGCCCAGGTACACAACCTTGTTTTGCCCCATCTGGCACTTAGTAGCCTTGATAGTGAGGCCTGCTTTCAGCAGAGCTTCCAAAAGATTTTTCAGGTGGACCAGGTGATCCTCCCAGGTGGAGCTAAAACAGCTATATCATCAAGATATGCTGCACTATAGGCTTCCAGGCCGTAAGGACTTTATTCCTCAAAGGCAGAACGGGTACCTGCCCTATGGATTTGGACAGAAAGGCCTAGGAGAGGTCCAAGTGTATTAATATAGAGACACCTGAGCCCAGGCAAATTACACCACACAGACAGATTTATTCGTTTTGTATCAAAATTTATTTTTCAGGAGTAAATTTATTTTGGAGACTGCCTTTTTTTTTTTTTTTTTTTTTTTTTTTTGTTTTTTTTTTTTGGCTGATACATAAATATGTTTCGTGGGTTAACCTACACCGTAATAAATAGACACAATAAAAAATAAGTATGAATAGTGGTTCAGATTCCGCTCTAGCATATCATCAACATTCATACAGCATTCATTCTCAGATCAAACAGCACCAAGCGATGATGGTTGTGGATAACATGGGGACCGATGGTTCGAGGTCCAGGTAGGTTCTGAGGGTTCCTAGATAGGAACTGGCGCTTGTTCCTATCTAGGAACCCTCAGAACCTACCTGGACCTCGAACCATGAATGTTGATGATATGCTAGAGCGGAATCTGAACCACTATTCATACTTATTTTTTATTGTGTCTATTTATTACGGTGTAGGTTAACCCACGAAACATATTTATGTATCAGCCAAAAAAAAAAAAAAAAAAAAAAAAGGCAGTCTCCAAAATAAATTTACTCCTGAAAAATAAATTTTGATACAAAACGAATAAATCTGTCTGTGTGGTGTAATTTGCCTGGGCTCAGGTGTCTCTATATTAATACACTTGGACCTCTCCTAGGCCTTTCTGTCCAAATCCATAGGGCAGGTACCCGTTCTGCCTTTGATGTTTCTTTCCCCGTCTACCTGCCTTAGATTGATGTGGGGTCCCCCTCTGAATTGAAACGTAAGGACTTTATTCACCAGCCTTTGGAATGTGACAGGTGCATTTTTCAAACCAAATGGCATTACATTAAATTGATAATACTCTCTAGGGGTTGAAAATGCTGTTTTTGGTTTGGCATCCTCATCTAGTGTGATATGCCAATAGCCAGCAGCAAGGTCAAATGTACTCAAGAACTTTGCTGAGGCCAAAGTGTCAGTGAGCTCATCAGCCCTTGGAATTGGATGAGCATTAGTCCTAGTGACTGCATTTAGTCCCCTGTAGTCAATGAAAAACCTCATCTCTTTTTTACCACCGTGGGTGTGAGGTTTTGGTACCAAAACCACTGGACTAGCCAAGGGCTATCTGAGGGCTCAATAACTTCCAATTCTAGCATCTTTTGGCCTCAGTTCTGATGCAATCTCTGACATGATCAGGCTGCCTGTATATCTTATTTTTTAACAGGTAGACTCTCACCTGTGTCCACTTCATGGGTAGGCCAGGTGGTCTGTCTAGGAGTCAGAGAGAACATGTGTCTATATTGATTAAGGACCTTGCTGCAATCAATCTGCTGTTGGTCAGTGAGGCTGCCTGCCAAAGCTATACCGTCAACTGACCCCTCATCAGGGTTCTAGGAGAGGAGATCAGGGAGAGGGTCACTCTCTTCTTCCTGTCCCTCATCAGTGGCCATGAGCAAGCCCATGTCAGCCCTGTCTACGTATGGCTTAAGCCTGTTCATATGGAGAACCTGTGGGGACCCCGGGAGTTCCAAGGTCCGCCAGGTAGGTGATCTCTCCCTTCTGTTCAAGAATGGTATTCGGTCCACTCCACTTGTCGAGAGCTGCTGGGGCCACAGGCTCCAACACCTTCGCCCTGGCTGATAAACAGCCTTTTGGTCATGCCAAGATTTTTGCAATTCTTGACTTGGCTCAAGATTTTTACTGGCCTTCATGTACTCAGCTATCCTGGAGTGGAGACCTAGTACATAGTCCTAAATATCTTGTTGAGGAGGTTTGAGAGGTGTTAGAACTGGGGGTCTCTAGTTGGCTGAGGTTGGTACCTTAGGCCAAATAGGGACCCTTGCTACTAAGTCAGAGAAAGGAAGGACACCTTCTCAGACCCTGCTCACTCCCTCTGTAGCTTAGCACGAGCAGACAGGCTTATCTCCAAGGCAAATGTGTAAAGTATTTGCAACCATGCTCTCAGTAACTCAATGATAACACCACAAATGGACTCCACAGGAGTTTCATAAAAAAACAATTATATGTTTATATATTGAAAGATATATGATGAGACCACACAATAAAAATCCAACATATGCATGTTTGTAATATTTCAGCTGCCAAGTTATTAGACCAAGAAGCCCTTCTAAGTTCTTTGAGTATTAATGAGCAATTCTCGATGATCCAATGCAGTCCTAATGCAATGCTATGCAGTTCGTAATGCAAGAATCAGGCACTTTGTGTTGTAAAACTAATGCAATTCGTTATGCACCAATCAGGCAGTTCGTAATGCGAAAATAATGCAATGCACAATGCAATAATCAGGCAGTTCTTAATGCAAAAATAATGCAATTCATAATGCAAAAATCAGGCAGTTCGTTGTGCAAAAATAATGCAATGCGTATGCAATCAGGCAGTTCGTAATGCCAAAATAATGTAATGCAACAATCAGGAAGTTCGTAATGCCAAACTATTGTACTCCAGCACCAATCTCGGTGTTCTGGACGGTCTCTATGCCACTCTTACTGACTCGCAGTCAGCTACTGCCAAAATATGGCCCCAATACGGTCTATGATGCAAAACAATGTGTAGCTCCACACTCCGGCCCCGGTACTGCCACTCTTCGGCAAGTACGGGCCGCAATACGGACATCAGGGGAGGACACATGGTGCAACTTTGTTGATCCTGGACAGTGGAACTCGGGTCTCTCCTCGTTGCAACACACCTGAGTGGGTCCCAGGTACCAGGAGGAGCACCCTCTGCTGTACCCCCACCCATTACACTGCAGGCAATGGTAGCGACAACCCTGGAGTCAGAGGCAGTTGTTGGTTTTGTCAACATTGACAGTTCCACACCTGCCTCATAGCAAAGTAAGTGTACATTGTTTGCAACTGTAACATTTCCTAACTTAAAACTGTCTTCTACATGCTTGTAAAATTTAAACTAATACAGACATATTAGTGTGGAATGATTCCATAGCAAAGAAAACTATATAGTGCATTATGGGACTAGTAGTTAAGAAGAAACACACTGTAGTCATACTTTTAATAAAGAGATTATGCCACCCAAAGAGAAATATGTTTCCCATTTAATGACATTAATAGTATGTCTTTTATTCAAACAGATGCACCTAAGGAATGCAATGAATGTACAGATAGATTTTGAGGGAGAAGAACAGGCACAAATGATGGAGGAAGATCCAATCATGTAGGAGGGTTAGCCCACTGCACCCCATGGCCACTCCAGCACTGCATGTTTCTCCCCACATTCACCATCAGTTGAGATGGATGCTATCCAGCTTCTTACTCCAAACCTGCAGCCAGTTCTCAAGCCCCAACAGCAGTGTCTTACAGTGCGTGCTCTTAGGCACCATGATATTTCTCATGGAAACCAGCCTTCTGGGTCTCAGGCAACTGCAGAAGATCAAGCGTTTGGTGGGCTTGAGGCTTCAATGCTGAAAGTTCACCGTCTAAAGTAGAAACAAATGAAAATGGCGAATGAAACATTGCAGACCTGGCAAAAAAACATTTCTGTATGTTTAAAAACAGTGGCCTATCAGTTGTCTGAAAATCAGTCAAGGATGGGCAATAAAAGGGACAACTTAATAAGTGCCCTAGAGAAATTATATCCACAGATGACAGAGGAAAATGGCAATCAAATGCAAACAGAAAGGAGAAGTGCTGCACGTATGCATGATTTAACAAGGTTCTATTGAAAGGTTAGCACATGCCACTTCTATCTTACCAAGGTGGACTGTGACGCTACAGGTAGAAATGGACCACTTCAGTGGTATTATATCAAGGGGCCTTGGGCCGATTACCACTGCAGTGGAAGCCGTACAGACTGCCCAAATTGCAAGAGGGGTAGGTGCAGAGCATTCTGATAGTGAGGAGTTGTCCAGCATCAGAAGCATCTCTGCCACAGATGCACCTGTGCTGCGACGCAGTAGTAACGTTACTCCTGCCCCTCAACATGGTGGCACATCCCATTCTGGACGCAGTCACAAAAAGCATTGAGGGGCAGAGATTAGGGAGTGCCTTCATTTTGTTTTCATTTTGTTTCATGTCGGTGCTGTTACGGATTGTTTCAGAATGGTTGTGAAACACCTGATATTAAAGGTGTCTTTACTTTGAAACCGCAAGCAAGTGACGTTTTGTGGAATCATATATGACTTTCTTTGAGAAGTAATGTATGGCAATGTGGTCTCTGTGCCTTCTCCCCTCCACTGCTCTGCTCTCATCTGTAGACTGGTGAACTCAACCAGTGACACAGGATCTTCATCCTCTGACTCCGAAACTGAGATGTTTAGGCCTCTCCTGCTGGCAATATTGTGTAGAATGGCACACATTGCTACTCTCTTACATGCAATTACTGGTACATATTGTAAGGCACCTCCACTCTTATATAGGCACAGGAAACGAGATACCAATAGGCCAAATGTCTGCTCAATCCCAGTCCCGGTGCAACGATGAACATTGTTGTATCGCCATTCATTTTGGGAGGTGGGGGAAAAGTATGGTGTGAGAATCCAGGGACATATGGAATACGCACCTTCATCTGAAAAATATACATTAGTGTGAGCCTAAGCCACCAAACATGAATGCACCTCGGTATTTACATTTCTTTTCAGTACCTAATAAATATCTATGATCTAACTTTACTCTTTCCAGCCGTCTGTATATTCCACTGTGCCTAAACATGAAGGAGCCATGGGCGCTCCCTGGATATTGTGACACAATATCAGTGTTATATGGTGGGCATTGTATACCACTTGACTGTTGAGGGAAAGTGTACTTTTCATATTCCTAAAAAGATATTTAAGAGGGGATGGAGGACATATAGACACATGTGTCCCATTTCTACACATGGGGAAATTTGGCAAGCATGTGAAATTCGAATTTGGTACTTTGCATTTCCTGAGCATTTCTGAGTAGATATATGTGGGGGTAGATATAGCGAAGCATGGCATCTAGGAATCAATGAAAGAAAGAAATGTGAAAACACACTTTGAGACACCCTTCCTGCAACAGCAATCAGACCCTGGTAAGTGCCAGAGGCCAATAGGTGTAACAAGCACAACACTTGAACTTGAGTGGGGATAGAATTGTAATGCTTCCTAAATGTGGCTTTAAAAGGTCAATAATCTCCAATATGGCATTGCTATTTAGCCTGTAGTTGGTATATATTGTGTCCTCTATTTGTTGAAAAGTAGTCAGCCTGACTCTGAAAAACATCTCTTGCCTTCCCCTTCTCATCTGCTAAGCAGCCAGAATATGCATCGTCCTTGAAATCACATACAGAGCAGCCATTGTCGAAACCCCTGATGTTCTGGGCCAAAAACACTGCACAGGAATGTACAACCTACATACATCGTTATTAAGCTGTCAAATACATCAATTTTATAAGCAAGATATCTGAAATACATCACCTATTCTTGTCTCTGGCAGTATACTAAGAAAACTTTATTTGAATCTTAAGTACTCTGCTCCTATACTCGTCCTGATACCATTGCACTGCAATTGAGCACATTCCGTTTATTGAAGACCATTCTAACATATAATACAGGTAACATTGACAGTCATGGGCATTATTGTACCCTAATAGAGAGCTGCACGTAGTGTGTTTCAACCTACCGCCAGCCGTTCTCACTCGATACGACCATTATGGATCTTGCCATTTGTTTATACTGTGTAATGTAACAAGTTATTAGAACACTTATGAATGGTAAATGAATTGGCTTTCATGGATACACAACTGTGATACAATGTTCCTTTTTTATTGATGGTTTTAACTATATAAATTATTCATCACACTATAATAATTTTTTGATAAGAGTTATAAAAAAAAGTTTTTCTATCAAAAAATCAATACTGTTCATGTTCATGTTTAATATTTATAATGAGTGCACATTGTTTGTATAAGATAATTGTTGTGTTGCCCGGGTACATTTTCTATATTGTGTATACTTGCTCATGCCCTTTTTCCCCCCTCTGGGCCTGATTTTATACTTAGCACCCAGTTACCACCTGGTTTGAATTGGTATTAAATTGCATGTGCAAATGGCTCTTTTTGCAACTAGTCACTATTCGCTATAGCCTTCAACATACCGTTTGTGAATCACATTTAGTGATTCTGTAATTGCGATTCACTATTTTGGGTTGCAAGCAATACCGGGAACATGTAGTTAGTGATAAGTCATTGATAGTTTGGTGTGAAGCTCACTGGCAGGAATGCTATACGCAGATGTTCAATGAGATATAAAGTCTATTTGCAATTTTTGTATTAGAAACACAAGGTTCCTATAATATGTGATTGCAGTCGACAACTCTTAACCTCATTGGTGCTCATGACGCGTCATGAGGCACGGTGGCGTGTGCTCATGATGAGTTGAGCTCGTCATAACGGCTGCAACGCTCGCACGCGGGGATATTTACCCTGCTGTGCGGAAACGAGTGTGGCCGTGACGAGACGAGTGTGCAGTGGCGGTCCGTCCATTGGGGGCGTTGGGGCGTTGCCCCACTAGCCATGGACGACCGCACTTGCATTGAAAGCCAAAGGTATCCATCTGATATGTGCTGTCTGCAGCTGTCAGCTCAGCTGATGAAAAAATAAATCCGAGCGCATTGTGCGCTACCGGCCCCGGGACAAGCCTGACACAATCGGGCATCGTAGGAAGTGGGCTGTGGCTGGGGGGCGGGGCTGCAGCATAGAGAGTGACAGGCAGCGCACGGCGCACGCACAGGCAGAGTGAGAATATCTGAGACAGTAAATCAATAATGCGCAGGTGGGATCCAGGAGTAGTTAAAACTTCGACTGGCCCGCGCACGCGCACAGTAGACCTTCCCTCCCCCCCCCTTCTCGAGACACTGGCACAGTCAGGTAGTGACCCGGGCCCCCGGTCTCATAAATGGGCAGATAGTATCCTGCTCGTAGCCCAATCCTGGGGCAGTGTTGCTTTAACACTGCACCAGGATTGGCTGCTGCAGCAGGATGTGTCCGCGCGTTGGTGTTGGCTGCTTTGCTGAGGGGCTGCACTGTATGGCCAATCACCATATGGCTATCCAGCCATGTCGAGGTGATTGGCCATTTTCTACTCTGTCGGGGACGTCACCGCGCTTGGTGAAACCCGCCAGAACACAACAACTCAGTAAAGAAAGTGAAAGTGCAGAGTCTGTGGAGAGTCACGAAGACAAAATGCGTGACCACCAGTCGTCCTGACCTTCGTCGTCGTTGTGTGCTCGCAGCTCGCCTCCTCCGGAGTCTGAAGGTAAATAAATATTATATTGTCCTTTCGCTGCCCTTTCAGCTGGTCAATTGTATTGTTACATCCAATACAAGAGAACATAAGCAAAGGGTACCCACAAATTAATGTTACAGTGTAATTGACCGTCACCTGACCCGTTTACATAATTTCTGCTATTAGATCTATTGCAATATACACTATTGTGACGCCAGAAGGTCCGGACCACTTTCCTAGTAACAGAGTCACAGTCACAACCGGCCGACAGGCCCGTGGACCGATAGAGACAGGCTCCTGGATTTACATAGACAGCGTGTCTCTGTGGGTGCACTGCAATAGACTAAGAGAGACAAGTCTACTGAACACACACAGACAGACTAAGGGACCGTCACTGAACCTAGTGGAAGACTACCAGCTCCAGGGTCCATAGAGACAGCCTACTGAATTAATCAAAAGAGACCGGCGGCTGCACCCGAAGCACTAGACGGTATTGGCTTTAGGACCAGAGGCACACAATGAAGAGTCTAAAGAGACTGATGCCAGGTAAAGAGGCTCCGGCACCCACAGGGAAGAGTGCAGTTCCTGCGGAGACATGCTTCTGCACCCTGAGGAGACTGCTGCACCCAAAGAGAAGAGTGCAGTCAGTGCCTGCAGAGACATGCACCCAGTGGAGACTGCTGCACCTAGAGAGTAGGGTACCCCCAGAGACAAGCCTCTGCACTGCACCCACAGAGCAGAGTGCAGTGCCTGCAGTGAGAGGCTTCTATGCCATGAGGAGACCGCTGCACCCGCACAGAAGGGTACAAGTAGAGACAGATTTCTGCACCCACAGAGAAGAGAGCTGTACCCGCAGAAACGTGCTTCTGCACCCACAGGGACAGACTACTGCAGCCATATAGACGCAGAGACAATCAGCAGAGACAGACAGCAGCAGTCGAATGGGCCCACAGTGACAGGTTCCTGATGTCTGTAAGGCAGATATCACTGAGTGCTTCGAGGCGGCCTCTCATCCCTCAGATGCCAAACTTCGGTGGGGCAAGTGAAGAAACTGGAAAAACAACAGCAGGAAACAAACCCTGCTTGCTCCTCCCTCCTCCCCAGGGCGCCAGGGCCTAGAGCTCGCAAACAGCAAACTAACACTGCCACAAGCAAAACTCTCGGACGCACAACCAACCATACCTTGGTACTCTTCGCTGCTCGATTTTCGTTTTTTTCCCTCCTTCCCTTTATCGCCACCCACTTTTCTCATTATCTTGCTTCCCCTTCTTGACTGGTTTTCTTTTCTCTTGCTCGAAAACCACTCTCCACTTTACAACTTTTTTTGTTATTTCCCTTGCTGCCATTCTCGGTTTCTTTTCAGTATTTATCTTGTTGTATTGGTCCTCCCACTTGCATTCATGATTTATTTTTTGTTTTTATTTCTATGAATGTATATGCCCAGTGATGAATCTTTGCCATTATCTCTGTGACAAATATATCTTTATATATGTTTGAGAACATAATTATATTTGATACTTTTCAGTGTGTCTCTGTAAGCCGCCTTCTAATTCTTGTGCGTGAGATAAGTGCCCCATTTCCACTCTCCTTTACACTTAATATTGCTGCTGCAGTGTCCCTCTGAACCCCCCCCCCTCCCACTCACACGGTGCCCCTGACACTTACTGGCCCCTCAGTAGAGGAGCATGCTGCTGTGGCATAGGCTAAGAGGTATTCTTTGGTAATGGCTGCGACAAGGAGGATGCATACTGTATCGGTGCTGGAACAAGTGTCAAAGAAGTCTGTGTGGCTATGGATGTGGTGATGGAGTCCCAGGCTAAAGACAACTGATTGTCTAAGAATCAGTTTTAGCAAAGGTGAAGACATATGTAATCTTTCTGGATTTGGATTTTGAATGTCATGTTGAAAGCTATCTGTTTATAGTGCAGCTGTCACTCGTGCGTTTTAACTTTGGAGCATGCATACAATTATAATAATTTTCCTATAAATCAGAATGTTGTCCCTAAACCACTTGGCTCACAGTGCACTGGCAGCACTTTCAATAATTTTCCGAATGCAGCCGTCTACAAATAGAATAGTGCAGTGACAGTAAAACAGAGCTTAGATCACCCCACCCACTGATGAGAAAAGACAACACATGTTTCCCAAGAAAGCATGAAACTTCACTGTAAATAATGATCAAAGCCATCCTAGATCTGCTTGAGAGCGAGGGGGAGTAGTTTACATTTTTGTTATTTGGTATGTATTTTTGCATATTCCCAAAATAAATGTTCTTATGTTTATTTAAATAACTCAATGTTATGTATTTTACTGGCATGGCAGCAATGGTGCATTACACCACCCAGGGGGAAAGGCATAGCATGGCATTTGAATGGTGTTTGATACACTGGGAAATATTGAAATGTGCATGTTATTGTGTAATTTACTTATTAGGTGAAATGTGGACCTCCTTAGATCGTTTGGGCTCGCTCGCTAGACACAGTGTGCTCCACCACTAATTTTACGCCTCACCACTTTCAAATGTCACCAGCCGCCACTGCGAGTGTGGCCGTGAGGAGCTGAGCTCGTCATGAGCACAGCGCCACCGTGCTGCGTGATGAGCTGAGCTCGTCACGACCACCAGGTCGCTGTGCGCGCCCCCAGCACAGTGGGGGAATTACCCCCGCGGCGAAGGGGTTAAACTGTTTTGTACAGTGGCAGCTTTGCAATTTGTCATTTAGGCTTCACATATCTTACGTTTTGTTGGCAGTGTCAGAAGGGTTTTTTTTGCTCAAAAGTCCCTCGATGTAATTTCTTTATTAAGCTAATATGTTTATTTTTCTCAAAGGTTTCAAACTCATACATCATAAAATATGTTTTTATAGATATGGTACTGTAGAAAAATGCATGCAGTTCCCTTTTTTTTGCAAAGTTGACCGTATGGTACAATTTCTCACATGATTTTCTTAGGAAACTCAAGTTGATATATTTTACAACCACTCTGGACTTCCAGCTTTGTACACTGCTTCAAAAACTTGAATGCTTCTCCTAAAGATAATGGGTTGTAAACAACAAGAGCTATCCATAATGCCATCTAACAACATGTTAAATAGTTCTGATGGTTGTGCTTTACTTAACCGCAATCATACGTGCCACCATTTTGGGTGTTGTATGTCTGGAAATGTACCTGTTTCACTTTGTTTCCGATTTATGTTCAGCCATATTTTATTGTGTATTTTTGAGTTTGCACATATTTTATGGTAGTCTTTTCTGCATTTTATAGTGCACACAAGGATTTGAGTTTTTAACGTTGAGACTGTTGTATAATCGTTGCTTGCCAGTTTTCTTCTGTGATGGTGTTTACCTTTACAGTTTGTTAAGTTCTTTCGGCAAGTGAGGTTACTGCGAGGATTTTTTTTATTTATTTTGCAGCATATTTATATTTACCAGCTGTATCGTTTCCTACCACAAGGCTGAGGAATGGAAATTGTGGAAAATCACCTGTGAACTAATCCAGGGGCAGCTCATCCGCTTTGGCGAAGGAGTCTCGTCCCACTGGCTCAGAGCCAGCAAGCGAAAAATAAAACGATATACAATAATAGTTTTATTTTTCATTTAAAGGAAATGAGCCATCTTGTGCAGGGAGGGGCGGGGCTGGGGCATGGGAGGGGAGAGAAGGAGTGGTATGTGCACTTAGGTTTCTACAACCAGGCTGTATTGAACAGCAGGGCTGGAGAAACAGCACAGATGCCCTGTCCTGAGCGAAGCGCCTGTTCAGCCTACTCAGGCCAATCCCAACGCTGCTCTCATAGACTGAGAGCAGCATGGAGATTGCGCATGTAATCTGCTGCTCCCACAGTGCCTGCTGGGACCTGGAACCAGCACAGCAGAACACCAAAGCACGAGGAGCTATGCGGCCGGCAGCTTCTATAAGTGTTTTTGAAAATGATTAATTAATTCCCCCCAACGTTCACCCCTTTTGTGCTCCCCCGCACGCCCTCTACCCACCCCACCACCTCTTCATTGTGTCTGCCACAACTAAACTAATCCCTTTTTAGGTCTCGCTAGACCTATTGTTACTGAGTTCCTTGTGAAGCGACCTAGATCTGGCCACGAGCGCCGATTACACCTCGTGGACGCGCCCCCTGGCCCCGCCCCCCCAGCCGTGCACATCTCCAGAAGCCGATTGCCAGGGTCAGCCATGCCTCTCCAGTCACACGCGCACACACTGCATACACGCACGCGCACACACACACACTGCATACACACACGCTGACACACAGGTGCCAAGCCCCCCAAGCCCCACTTACCGCCTCAGCCGCCTCTGCCGCCTCTCCTGACTTCTGCTGCCATCCACTTTGTGAGAGTGGGCGCGGGCTTCTCCAAAAGACGGAAGTCCCGCCCCACGACTGCCGTGAGCGTGCACATCCCGAGACCGGAAGTTCGGGAGAGTGCACGCTCACGGCTTGTTTTTCCTCTTATCCTACAAGGCAAAGGTTAAGCCGTGCATCGGGCGAGTTTCAGGTTGTAGATGAACCTTTGACCTTTTTTTGGTATTCCCTTGTAACTTTAATATTACCTGTAATTTGTTCCTTTTGTCACGTTGAATGGAACCGAAACTGCAATTACCGCGTGCAACTTTCTAGTACGTTGGATTGAGCTCCCAGCAGCAAGTGACGGCTATGCATATCATTGATGGGATTTGATTGGAGGACCGATTAAAGCAGCTTTAATCTGCTGACCTTCTGTGCAACCTATACTGTCTCCTTGGGCCGAGATGGCATAGACTAGCAAGGTGGTACATCAGTGCAATCAGGTTAAAAAATGCGTTCTAATTCATTGTATGAGTGTGGATATTTGTATTTGCTTCGGTGTGCAGTCGGTGCACGAGGTGCCTATTGCCTCCCCGCGCAGCTTTCCCTGAAATAAAAGTGGGGGTCTGATATATGTGGAATAAGTGAATGCAGCAATGCCGCGCGGGAGGCGCTGACATCTAAAGGTGGGGGTTATCGGGGTAACTGGGCGGCACGGAGTCTCTTGTCAACCTGTCTTCTACTGTTTTTGGGGGTTCATGTCTAATACGTGAACCCCAACTAACGTAGTCCGCAAATGACTATAGAACTCTGTGTCTCCCCTTCCCGTTCTCCCCTTCAAAAGAAGACACTGACACACAGCCTGTCCAGACCTGTGTGGGTCCCAGACACTGATACAACCTGTCCAGTCCTGTGTGTGTCCCAGCAGACACCGACACACACCACTGAGACACAGGCTGTCCAGAATTGCGTGTGTTCCCAGCAGGCTTCGAGACACTGTTGGCTTAGAGCTGTGCTGTACACAGCAGACACTGAAACAGTACGCATCGAGATGTGTGTGTCACCAGGAGTTCCTAAGAGACAGCTGTGTCTCCCCAGTAGACACAAGTGCCCTCTCTATTGTACTTTACAAAAGTAGAATTGTACATTCCACGCGTTCTGCCACGTCCCACGGTAGTTCGACGCGTCTTCCGTCTCTTTCTATTAACCCGTTCTTGTTTTCTTTCAAGTGTTTTTATTCGCGTTTTCCTTTGCTGAATTCATGAAAACTGAAATGTGCACACTAATGACTACAGACATGCGGACAGACCAATACACAGAAGGACTGTAACATTACACACAAAAAACCAGCACACATCCAAGACACACGAATGTACTCTAGCACACTCACACCTACGTGCGGGTATGCAGTAAGGAACACCTGCATACAGAGGCACTTGAACATCATCTAAGCCATAAACACCAACACGCACAAGCTATCACCTGCGCGCACACACTAAGCAGAAACACACAAGCGTGCAAGAACACTGTCAAGCCAAGACAAACTCACGCTTACACACACACATGCACACACATGCACACATGCGCACGCACACACACACACCAAAGAACCCCCCAAGTAAAGCTGACAGGAACAAACACGTGCGCTGTCACACGAAAAAGTAACAAGCTGAAAAATGAACAAGAATGTGTGCGCACACATCACCCCAAAAACGTGAGCGCTAAAAATCTAACGGAGAGAATAACTGCAGAACAACCACGATAATGTAGACATAGGTGGTTAAAAACTAGCAAACCCACAAGCAAACAGTTGAGACAAGCATTTGCAATGGGTCTCGCATTTGTGAGTGTTTAAGCTATTGGCATTGCAAATGACAATGCCTTTTACTTATGTTTTAAAAACCAACACGTAAATGAAAAGCATTGCCATTTACAATGCCAATAGCTCAAACTCTCACAACTGCGAGACCTATTGCATTGCAAATGCTTGTTATTTCTTCTTTGGATTATACTAGGTGAAGTGAGGACACTGTTGCGTGTAGTAAAGTGAACTAGTCCGTATTTGTTGTCGGTTATTGCATCAACATGAGTGTTCAAAATTATTCATTAGCCCCCCATCATTTTGTCATGCTCAGAGTACACCTTGCATGAAGTAGACAGAATGGAAAGCATATTTTTTTTAATTACATTGATACTCTTTATGTACAAGGAAATATGTCTGCCGCATAGACAAAAGGACTTTTTTTTACATTCTGTAGGCCCGGAAGGTCTTAAAGCACTTATTCCCGTGGTTCCCAAACTGTGCGCCGCGGCACCCCGATGCGCCGTTATGAGTTGCCAGGGGCGCCGAGGCACGATCTGGGAAATTGCAGTGGCAGCGCTAGCAATTTAGAAATGCCACCTGCCGCTTTAAGGAAACAGGAATGGAAAGAAAGGGTGTAAATCGAAGGTGCATGTTAGTGAGCCCAAGGTTAATTGGGACTGAACTAAAAAAGTATTAATTCAAACTGCCATATAAACTAAAACTTCCATGCATCACAGTTGCGGTAAAGGAAGCCAAGAGACCCTGAGGGTCGGTTCAAAAAGGGTTAAATCAAATCCAAAATTTCGAGTTAATCACATAAATAATCTGTAGAAAAACGGGGGGAGGTAGATATTAGTAACCCCGAATGGGATAATGTACCCATTCGATTGTCAAACTCCAGTAACTGAATTTACCTTAATGTCTGGGAGCCGGGAAAAATCTCGAGCCACCGTCCGTCATGAATGCGGCAAGCAACTGACACGCATTGAGCCTCCGTGTTAAAAGGAGCTCAGATGATGTGTGAAAGTAACTAAAGGAAGACCTAAGTACCAACGAACGCGGTCCATTATAATTTTAATACAGTATGAATGTGCACATGCAGAACATGTCAAAGAAGTTGTGCACGTCAATGACGGCTCACAGTTACAGTAAGAATGGTAATTAGCAGCACACTTTTGAGGTCTTATCCCCGGCTGCCACACACGACGGGGGTGGGGGGGGACTGAGGGGCTGAAGACCTTTGAGTCCAATGGGTGTTGCGCGCCTGAGTCTGAGAGCACAAAGAGAACAGGCATGGAGAAAATGGATAGAGGGCACAAAGGGAGCAGGCATGGACACTAGGAGCAGACTAAGTGCGCGAAGGGAGCAACCATGGAGAGAAGGGTAGTCTGAGGACACAAAGGGAGCAGCATGGATAGAAGACAGTCAGAGGACACGAAGGGAGCAGGCATGGAAAGAAGTGACAGTCTCAAGATATTAAAAGGGACAGCCATGGGTAGAGGGGGCAGGAGAGGTCACGAAGGGAGCAAGCATGGGCAGAAGTGCAGGGCCAGCCACAAGGCATAATACAAGAGATGGGGAAACATCTGGGGGCAGGGGGAGAGGGTTGGCAGGGTTCTGGCAGGCAGTGGGAGAGGGTGGCAGGGGGGAGAGGGTTGGCAGGGTTCTGGCAGACAGGGTTAGAGGGTTGACAGGGGTGTATTAAATGAATTTTGGCGTGCGTATTTGCCTGTTGGGCGCATTTTTCCTCCAGTATGAAATGATAACACCATGTGGCTCTGTCTTAACTTGGTGGAATTTAACTCCAGATTAACCGAGAGATCTACTGGGTTTGGTCTAGAATAGATTAGAAAAATGACGATGGCCCTGTCTGTAAACGCACATCTGAAGATGTTTTTTAAACAAAATACACTTTTTTTAAATGTCATTGTAAATGCATATTCCATATATTTAATAGGGAATATGCATTTACAATTAAATAAAAAGAAAGTGTATTTTGCATATTCCACACATTCAATAGGTAATATGCATTTACAATTAAATAAAAAGAAAGTGTATTTTGTTTAAAAAACATCTTCAAATGTGCGTTTACAGACCGGGCCATCATAATTTTTCTAATCTATTCTAGACCAAACCCAGTAGAACTCTCGGATGGTCCCTGAAAGGGGAAGGCATTCAAATATTACAGAAACATCAGTATGGTCACTGGCTTCAATACAGCCTCCCACGCCTGAGTTCACGACGCATTTACATTCTCGATGAGAGAAAACGTATCAGCACGTAAAACAAAAGTTTGTTTTTCCCCTTTTACAACGGTTATCTTATTTTGTTACAAATATGATTAAATACCTTCATTGCATCCCAATTAATGTAAGGAAGACAACAGGAAGTACTCCCGAGGTCGGGCTTACATCCCCACCACCAGTCCACCGGTAAAAAAATGGGGGGGAGCCACGGCCAACTGCCAATTAGGTCAAGGGAGCCACGGGTCAAAAAAGTTTGGGAACCACTGACTTATTCAGATGTCCAGGGATGGAGGTGAGGGTGATAGAAATTTTAATAGTTATTTTTCTCCCATGATGTGTGTGGGTATTGTAAGATATCATTTCTTCCAGAGTAAACAGGAGAATCTATTGACAGTTATGTAGCAGCCCTTCAAATCTGGTCGTTGGATTGCAAATTTGGAGCCCTGCAAGATGATTTGATTAGTACCAGGTGGTCATGCCCGTAAATGATTCATCCATACACAAGAGGTTGTGGGTGAATGGAGATGCTAATTTAGAGCGTATTTTAGCTATTGCTGGGAAAGCTGAAATGTCGAGTAGGAGTGCAAAGGAAGTTAAAGCAGATGTCAAAGTGGAACGTGATGAGGTTGTAGGTAAAATTGTTAACATGACTGACTCCTTCTAGAAATGCGGATGTAAAAAAGAATATTCTGGGAGTGGTAAGGAGAAGCAGCAGGATGGGAATAGAGAGAATTAAGGTGCTATTGTTGCAACAGTAAATCGCATTGCACCCAGAATAATATGAACAGCCTGAATCAATAGAGCACATTAGTCGAAAATACCTCAAAAGGGAGTGCATGATGTGATTGGAGTCTTTAAGACTATCCTTGGAAATATTGAAGCCGACCGTATGTATCAACCAAATGATACTGACTACCTGTAATCTACAGCCTTATTTACACTTCATGGAAGGGATGCAGGATAGATTTGTTCTAACTCGTTTTAGGTTAGGCATTTTTCATCGCCTAACAAGCTTTCCTGCAATAAATGACTGGTCAGGTACACTTTGTAAATGCCCATGTGTCGGTATGTCACATAAGATGACAATTCACGTAGTGCTCTTCTGTAAATGTTATGAAAATCATAGCAAGGTCTGGATTTTACCGATTTTAAGGACCCTTGGCCTCAGGCAATGTTGCCCACCTTTTTTTTGTCCCTTCAGCTGCTAGCCGACGAGTATACTATGCAGTCCATGGCAATGTTTTCAAAGAAGGTGATTAGATGCAGAAAGGCCATCAGTGATGTAAATATGATTGTATGACTGTTGCTGATTATTTTTTTTAATAGGACTGTTATAGACTTATTTAATTTGTACATGATTTTTTGTCTGTAAACAGTAATTGTATTTTATATAAGTATTTTGCTTTTATGGTTTCCACGGATAAAATCTAATAAAGCTTATTGAATTGCATTGAAAAGCAAGTTCTGTCCTTCTATCAAGCAGTAATGTACTAATTGTGGTGTGATGGGACATTTTTCAAAAGTGTGCAAGAAGAAAAGAAATCTCAAAGTCAAGTGTGTGAATGAAGTTGATGGCAGTGAGGAAGATTCTTCAGCCTTTGGTGCACAGGATGAAATTTCATTTGTGCTGAATATACCGGATTTAATGAGCGTAAAATACTCAATATAGACAATTTACTGATTAAGAAGAGACCTTTGTGTGATATGACGATCGCTGAGATACAATTTATGGAGATTCACAGTTCCCTTATTCAATTGAGTGTCTCTGTCCACATTTACTGGCAGATGGGGTCACACTCTGGAAAAACCTGAAATTAACCCTGAGGGATATTCAGGGAATGAATTGAAATGGTGGGTTACCACCCTTTAGTTTTCAGGTTTAAAAACCATGAGTGTGTTGATAAGCTTTGAGGTGCCAGAAAATGACCTTCAGTTTTGGGTTGGTGTGATCAGGGTAAATAAACTTAACATGATGCTCAATCCAAACAGCCCGGAACCAGTAATGGTTGTGGAGGAAGGTAATGGCACTGGGGATGTCATGTTAAAGAAATTCCCCCAAAGTATTCAGGGACGAAATAGGCAAATTAGATGATTTTTAAAATGAGATTGTATTAAAAAAAGATAATCGTCCCAAGATATACAAGGCAAACAATATTCCCATCATTGTCAGAGGGGAAGTAGAAAAATAACTTCACAAATTAGTGGAGGATGATATAACTGAGAAAATTGAGTTGTCCCAATGGGTTTCCCCTATTGTGGTTGCTATGCGTGCTAACAGTAATATCAGACTTTGACTTGATTAGCGCCATCTTAATAATAATATTCTGGTGGACACAGAGATATTGTGAGAACAAAACAATCTGTAAACAAAGGATTTTTGTTGCCAGGTTTAGACATTTACATAGAGCGACTAGTCAGGAATTGTGTGATGTGCTAATGCAGACAAGTCAAGGCCCAACATGAGTTAAAATTTTGTTGCGAAAAATACATGGGAGACTATTGCTATGGACATTATGGGACCCATAGCTTCTAATTCTAAATACATTGTTGCAGCCATTGGCATATTTTCACAGTGGGCTGTTGGTTCGTTGGAGGGCATGGATTGGACTGTCGGTGTCCATTAGGGACTGTGAGTGGTCCCTGATGGGACTTAGGCACCCACGTATGGCGTCTAGTTGGTCTGCCATGCGGTCAAGCCCCACCTGCACCTGTTCAGCCAGCTTCTCCTGGCACCCCAACACACAGAGTTGGAAGGACATGTGTTGGTCATGGGGGTCCTAGGAGTCAGCCGTGGTGGTGGGTGCTGCCTGCTGTGTGTACTGTGCAGGGGGTGGGTTCTCCTCATAGCAGCTGGGCTGCGTGATCCTGGAAGTGGGCTCTGGTGGCTGTCCACGAGCTATTAGAGGGCGTCGGGGTCGAAGGTCTGGTTGTGCTCTTTGTCATCAGAGAAGAGAGATTGGGACTGCTCTGCAGGAGGTTTTGTATTTCTCTCTGCAATGTGAAGGGAAGATGCAGGTTAACATTGTGTTCACATGTATGTTGACTCATTGAACATGTTTGCATGCAGACTGAATGACAGTGTACATTGTGACTGTTTGTGGGGAGCTGCCTATGTGAAGTGGGACAGTGGAGATTTCAACCACTTCACGGATGTGTGTTTGTACTTGTACATTGTCAACTCACATTTCCCTGCCATGCCATATGTGATTGGCCAGTTACTGCACACAAGAGGGACCAGTCGTTTACCCTGTCCTGTTGTGGACATGTTGCGGATTGTGCCACATCATTGTCGATTTTTTTGTGCTCTGCATGTGATGTGTGTGCCACAATTTGGGGTAGTCCCCCGTGCAGCTCTGAGTTGGCTGCCCCTGATCCCTTGCATGCGGTGTGTCTCTGCCTTCTGTGCTTATACAGTGCTGGGATGTGGCATTCATAGGTGCGTGGGTACATTAGTATCTTGGTAGGAGTTGGGGGTCTGGGGCATGGTTTGTGTGATGTTGTGCTGTGCTTGCTTGTGCATGTGTTCTATTAGCGAAAGGTACCCCCTATTTTTTGCTTTTCAGCTCTGGGAGAAGGGGGAAAGGCCACAAAAGGTACAGAAGAAATCTCCCACTCGACCTATAGTGTTTTAACTTTGGCTTAACACAGCTCTAATGGGCATCTAATCCTAGTCAAATCAAAACATGCTGCCAAATTTCATTTCTTCATTTTATTCAGAATACTCTTTTTTTCTAAGATGTAAAAAGTTTATCCTTCATTGTTTGTTTATAAAGATAAAACATGACATCTTCTTTAAATAGATTACAAATACTTTTTTTTGAAGAAAAGAGAGAAAAACTTGTATTACCTAAAATGTTTAAGATATAACAAACATGAAGACACTACTTCTATAATGTGCAATACAGTACATACAAATAAACTTTCCACAAATTAATAATAACGTGTCATATCCCCATCAAAAAGGAAGAAACAATGTCTCATCTCACCACACCTCTCATTCCATCCCATTCTCACCACAACCAGGCACACAAACCCACATTCCAAACCAATACAAAAAGAGGGTAACAGTTTGAAAAGAGCGCACAGCAAATATAGGTAAGTCACAATATCACAAATCTTAATTTGGTGTTCCAGGAAGGAACAGGGCCGGTTACCATAACCCCAGACTTAAACAACCATCTGGTGATTTAAAACATAGTAGAAAGTTCTTCCGAGCACTCCAAGTAATAATTAAGAACAGCAGTTCTCCAGTCGTTGTATTTCTATTGACAATGTCCAAGTTTAATTTCTTCAATAGGTTCAAAATCCGGTTCACATAGAATAGTGCAGCCAACACGGGTTTCGTCTAGTCAGTACATTGACTTTAGACTTCCTCAGGGCATCCTTATTATTTTTCTCCTCCGTAATATACAGTCTTAACAAGATAATCCATACGAGTAGATAGTTCCTCAATCACCATAAAATCTTAATATTCACATAATCCACAACTCGTATCTCCGCTTTAGTCGTTATCACAATCGTAACCACGTGTACGTGTTCTCTATATCATACTTCCAGTCCGCGATAAATCTCGGCGTTCCGAAACGCCGAGATTTACGGAGGAGAAAAATAATAAGGATGCCCTGAAGAAGTCTAAAGTCAATGTACTGACTAGACGAAACACGTGTTGGCTGCACTATTCTATGTGAACCGGATTTTGAACCTATTGAAGAAATTAAACTTGGACATTGTCAATAGAAATACAAAGACTGGAGAACTGCTGTCCTTAATTATTACTTGGAGTGCTCGGAAGAACTTTCTATCACATTCCAAACCACATGGAATGCCCGGCCTAGATACACATGCTCATGATTCACATGGTAGAAGTCATTTTCAGCTATCCATGGTATTGCTGCCAGCCGGGAATATATCAAGCCAACGTACGTTTTAGTGGATTTTATAAATTTATGTCCACCTTCCCCAGGACCATGTGATATTTAAATGTCATTCTCCATGGCAGAGGTGCGATGGGGAATCCGATACAACTGGTTAGATATTTCTTGTCCTCATAGTTATTTGTCCTGGCATATTGTCATTACACTGCCACTTCCATCAACAACTTTGGTATGTTTTAAAAGGGGAAAGAGATTTTAATCCCTGTTTTTATGCTAAAAAGCTTGGCCTCCGTGTTTATGGGTAAGGGTTTTCTTTATTTGCACAAAAGATGGGCGTGCAAGGCCTGGCTAAAAAACTACTGGCATCGTTTCTGACGGACAAATCCCAGGCAGTCACCTTAGGACAATTCGAATCAGCCGAGTTGTCCTTGCCATGTGGGGTACCTCAAGGTTCATCCCTTAGTCCGACACTATTTAACATCTATGTGTCGGACCTGGCTAAAACAATCAAAGCACATGGGATGAACTTTACCTCATATACGGATGACACCCAGTTGATTCTGGCCGTTAGAGATGATGGGGTAACAGTAGTGGAGAATTTTAAAGCAGGCATGTTGGCTATCGAACAGTGGATGTCAGCAAACTGTTTAAAATTGAACTCCGATAAAACTGAGGTGGTAACCTTTGGCCACCTCAGCCCTAACTGGTCCCAGGCATGGTGGCCGTCATCCTTTGGAACATTGCCTAAACCAACCACGAAGGTGAGAAACCTGGGCGTCATGTTTGACGACAACTTGAATTTTATGGCTCATGCCAACCAAACGGCCGCCAAAGCGTTTTACAAACTACGCTTGGTCAAGAAGATTCTTCCTTTTCTCCCTAAACATGTAGGCAAGACATTAGTTAGCACCCTTGTCCTGTCAGCATTAGATTATTGCAATGGCCTGTTCGCCAATGCCCAAACTAGAGTCATCAAGAAAATGCAGACAGTTCAGAACGCAGCAGCGAGACTTCTCTCAGACGTCCCCAAATTCAAACCTATAACCGAGACCTTGAGAAGCTTTCACTGGCTTCCTATCAGGAACAGAATCAAATTCAAAACCCTGTGTATTGTTTACAAAGCGTTACATCAACAAGCACCTCAATTCCTGAGAGACCACCTGGTTCCATATGTTCCTTCTCGGCCACTCCGTTCTGCTCAGCTGAACGATCTGATTGTTCCACGGACTAAGTTAGTCAACTGGGGAGACAGACGATTCCTGGTTGCCGCCCCAAAACTATGGAACACACTTCCTCAATCCATAAGATCCAGCCCAAATCTCCTGTCATTCAGAAAGAAACTGAAAACATGGTTGTTCAACCTCTAAGAACCTGACGCCAAGCATAGGAGAGTTCTCAATAGTACAGCGCCGAGACGCCTGCGGGCATTTGTTCGCGCTTAAGAAATGTTAAAAATAAATAAATAAATAAAATCTTCCGAGAACACAGCAAAATATTTCAACTTCTCTCTGCTTATATGCTTGTTTTTCCTGTTTCCGATGCTGTTTTTTTAATCTTTTTTCCAATTTATGATACAATTTACCTTCTTCTATTTAGTTGGCATGTCAATGCCAGTTGGTCATTTTTCACTGGCCATTTGGTCCCCTTGTCGTGTGTCTCAGTCCTGCAAGCACTATAGGTTGAGTTGGAGATTTCTTCTGTGCTTGTGCAAGTGTGCCATTGTGCCCATCTCCCCACATCCCCTAGTCCCTGGTCATTACTCACCCTGTTGCTGTTGTGTCATGTACTGTTGAGCAGTGTCCGGGGCCCCAACTCCTGCCACCATCTCCCCACTGATTACTGTGGACACCATTTCCTCCATCTCGTCCAGCTCCTCCTGTGGCGCTGGACTGCCACCTCCAGTCTGCATTCTTGCCTTCCGGTTGTTTGCGAGCTTCTGCTTGGTTTTGTTCTTGACATCATTCCAGCTCCTCTTGACCTCGCCCATTGTCCTCTTCAGCACTCAGACTGCATTCACCTTGTCCACGATGGTCTGCCATATTCCATTTTTAGTTGGCAGTGACACAGTGGAGGTAACGAACAGTAGTTGATGGTGTTTATCACCTCCGTTATCAGGATCCTGTTTTCCTGCAGACTGAACCTTTTCTTTCTACTCTTCTTCTCCTTGCCCTTCCCTGACCTCGAAGTCCCTGGCTGGTCCCCCAGGGGGCTTATGGGGTTCTGGTTGTCCTCTGCACTTGCTCTGGCTGACTTTATTGTGCTTCTCTGTTGTTTGGCTTTTCTATGTTGTTTTTTTCACCTTTTGCGGTGCATTTTCTGCATGCCGCGTGGGGATTGCAGGCCTGTGGCTGGTTTTCGCTGACTTTAGTATCGCGATAGGCTTCATCGCCGCTTTTTTGGCATTGGTGTTTCGCATTTTTGCGGCGTCGCATTGTTTTTTAACGTTGGTTTGACGCGTTGTCGTGGAACTATCGCATGTTGCTGCCGGCTTGAGAATACCATGTTGACACAGAGTTATTTTTCCCGCGATGGACTGCGATGTGGCGAGTTGGAATAAGCTACTCTTGTGGCAGTTATCACATATTAGAGTGTGAGAAGGTGCATCAGATTTTCACTTGGATGATGTCATCATTGATGTAATTTGAGATGTCATCAGTGATGTCAGTGACCATGTCATGAATGATGTAATATGTGATGTCATCAGCAGTACATTGCGGGGGTGCAAGTTATAGTTAACTGGACTAACTATAACAGCAAAATTTCTCTGGTTTTGTACGAGTGAAATGTCCAACTAAGTATAACGTCCCTGGAACTTATGTTTTTTCAGTGAATTTCTAATGTTTTTTAAATACTAATTTCTAACTATAACGTGCCTGAAACCTATGTTTTTTTCAGTGAATATATACAAATATATATATACACAGATATATATTATGTAGACATACATATGCACATACAAAATATACATACACATATGTATACATATGTTTTTTTTAATAAAAGACAAGGGATACTCAAAGATTATGCCCAAGACAAATACAGAAGCCGGCTCAATAGGTACCGATGTGAACCATAGCAGGACATAACATAAGTCAAAACATAGTAAACCACAGTCATTTATACAGTTTCTGTATAGGGGTATATATGCATATTTCTGACTGTATATGTCTATGAGCATCCTTGAACAAGGAAACTGCTAAGATTAACATCGGCCGAGGCCTTGAGCAGAGGGACCCAAGCCTGTGCCTGGCAAGAAGCAGAGAAACTTGAGTCCCTGCGAGGGAAGTGCGTAGGAAAGAGGGGGGGCACATGACAATGTGCACAGCAACGTGTCTGACATAGAACCAAACTGACGAGAAGATAAAACCCCGAGAGGGTCTGAGCCATGAGGGAAGACCACTGACAGAAGCCCTTTCTACCACCAGAGATTGAAGGAGAGAACCGAGCCAACACTGTGGCACAAGTCGGAGCAACAGGCACCAGTATCTGTGAACGTATCTGTAGCCACATACCGTGCCAGAACTAAATTCAGAATAGAAACTGTTCCGGAAGTGGAACAGAATTACATGTTCATAAGAAACCCTGGCTTACGGCTAAGACATCCAACATAGGTAGAAGGGCCAAAGGCAAGAAAATTAAGAGGTGAATGCACCGGGGGGGCTCAATTTGTGGCGCAAACAAACAATACTCTGGAGAAATCTGCATCCACAGAGGCAGGAGAGAACTACGGACCAACCGTAAATGCAAACATGCAAGCTCCAAAGAGAGCTACATCAATCTTGTGGGTCTTACCAGAGGAGAAGTCCCACAACTGTAGGCAGCCATAATGTGAGAAGCCTACAGCAGAAACTATAGGAAGATTTCCCAGAGGGAAAGAAGAGAACAATCCTAAGAGGACCTCACGGGATCCTCTGGAAGGACCATCCAGGTACACCGACCACCCAGGAAGAACACTTCCCATGGCAGGTAGAATGGCTATATGATAACAAATTAATACCCCACATAGGGTATGTCACATCCCTATAAAAGCAAGGGAATACCTCTTGAGACTACCTCTTAGACAGAGGAGTCAAAAATAAGGGCAGAAAAAGCTTTCTAGCTGTACAGATCGCCCGGGAAATAACATCTCAAACCCGGAGACAGATACCAGGGAAAAGCAGAAACAATGCTGCAACCAATTAAAATGAGATCAGAAGTCTGCAACAAAGGATGAGAAGCAAAGGGACTCACAGAAAACCAGACATGAGACGCTGGACCTCTGAGTCTGCATGACTGTCAAAAAGGTGAGCCCCATCAAAGGGCAAATCTGGATGCTCCTGAACATTTTTAGGAAAACTGCTATCACTTAGCCAAGCATGGCGACACAGAGCAACTGACCCGGCCATAGCCCAACCCACAGAGTCAGGGGGGTCCATGGCTGATCGAATTGAAAACAGTGCCAGTACACGACCACCTTGGAGTATCCAAACCACCTCAGCCCGAGGGCCTTAAGTGAAGAGAGGGAACGAGGTAGTCAACCGAGTCCCAGAGGGCAAAAGTAGCTAAGGCAAACAAGCAGGACGTGTTCAAGGACCGAAGGCCCGAGCTCATGGACGCAAATATATGTCAACCACAAGTCTACAACCATCAAGTCTCCCTAGTAGGTGGATGTAACGGGGGGAGGAAGAAGGCAGCGAGGCAGAGGCTGCCTGGACAGCCAGCCCTTGAGCCCTAGGGTGGTGGGAGAAACAGACACCAGCCGGGCAATGATGATGTGTGATAGCACGAGCCACAGGGTCCCCCGATGAGGGCTGCACCCAAGTCCCTAGAAGAATTTTGTACGATGACTTGCCAAAAGGCATCAAGGGCTCGACGTCAGCATTGTCCTGGTGGAGCAGATCCAACAAGGGATCAGAAGCCGGAGAGACTGATGGAGGCTGGATCCGTAGAATTTAAGCAGCTTTGTGAACAAATCCCGCAAATGCTGCACTAGCCTCCGTGGCCATGTTAGGTGACAACAGCAGATCATCAATAGGGGATGGCTGCAGGCTAACAAAATGTCTACCAAAAGCCAAAGACTCTGCACCCCGAGGAGGACCAAGGGCCTGTAAACGCTCCACCAGAACACGACCCAAGGAACATGTAAGCAACACGGAGGAAATACCCAGGGTTGACGTCCCTCGCTGCTCCTTTGCTCATGGAGGATGTCACCAACATCGAGACGCATCACATCGGCGTTTACGTGCGCCGAAGGAGACTCCATCGGCTGGCGTCAGGACGGGGTCGACTCAACATCCACTCAGATGGGAGACTGCGGTGTGGGCCGGCATCGACTCGGAGACAAGTCCCCCACTGAGGCCGCAAGAGACGTTATCACAGGAAGCCCCACCGATATGTGCCATGAATCTAAAGGTGGACTGCGGTCTGACGTCTGACTGAGAAGCCCCACCGGGCCGACTCCCAACGTCGCAGCGACTCTGGAACAAGAGTCAGGGCACTCAAATGGCGCAAGGAGGAACCCGACGGTGAGCTCCTAATCGGAGTCCCTACTCCCTCTGTGGGGCCTGACGGCGTGCCAGAGAAAGGGGCAACCAAAAGATGGCCTGCAAAACCCGAAAATCGGCTTCCATCTGGGTCCTAGTCGCCCCAACACTGGGAAAATGTGATAGGCAGGGGTCAACTTCTGACGGGCTTCATGGCTTCTTCTTGTGCTTACCTGCGGAAGGATAGCGACGTCCGCTGAAATGACTTCCTGATCTGCCCTGAACAGGAGCCTCAGCTCGAAATGGAGACCGGCAATGCTTGGTCTCCTAACAGGACATCCAGGTGGACAACAACTTGGATCCGACGTTCCCACGGGGACTCAGAGGAGTGCGACACCTGTCGGCAGCTGAAGCCGGAGTCGTGGTGCTCGCCCAATCACCATATACAAATCGCATGCGGATCCATCGCCAACATCTGCCGCATACAGGTCTCACGATATGAAGCCCAAAGGCATTGCACACTGTTCCCGGATGCGAAAAGACATCAGGAAGACCTAAAAAAAAAACAGGCCAGAGGAACCGCTTCTCCTAGATCCACGTTGCAGATGCAGAAAAGTAGGACACTGACGTCAGCGTGCCGGGAGGGACTTATATGACTCTACTGATGTCATATCCGTGGCCGACGTCAGGGTGGAGCCATGCGACTCCGTCTCCCAGTGCGCAAAGGGTCTGCTGAAAAATCTCTGGATCCAGAATGGTGCCTGGAGAATATTCTAAGTTAAGAAATCTGCAGCTAGATGCCTCAATCAGATACACCATCTTCTGGACTGCACAGCAGAGATGCCAACTAGATGCACTCATTGGTCGTGGTGTCTTCGATGATCTTCTCAAGGGAGATAGGGAGTGGTCGGGAGCTTTCAACACTGAAGTGAACTTATTCCTCTACCTTTTCCGTATTAAGCGCTTCACTTTCTGTGGCAGGACGGGCATGTCTGTACAGGTAGTTCACGTTGTTCTGAGTTCCCAGGTGGCAAACAATTGTAAAATGATATTCCTTCAGTTGCAGTATCCATTTTTCGTTTTGATGTGGTTGCTTGGATGATGATCCCATGAACAACGGAATGAGGGGTTTTTGGTCAGTGTGGACAACAAAAGGTTGGCCGTAGAGATACAGATGAAAATGATGACATCACCAATGTACATCAATCGCTTCTTTATCAATGTGGGAATAACGCTGCTTCGTCTCATTCAGTGCTCGGCTGGCATATGCCACTGGAGCTCATTCCCTGTTACTCTGCTTTTGAGACAACTCTGCTCCGAGCCCAGCAGGGCTTGCATTAACTGACAGTCTTCTTTGATCCTGCCAAAGAATACAAACTAAGGTTGTGTCGCCCAACAGTGCCAGCTTCGTGGTCTGGAAGGCCTTCTCCTGATCAGGCCCCCAGTTCCAAATGGAGTTGGTTTTGATTAGCTTGCTCAGCGGTACGGGAAGGTCAGTGAGATTACGAATGAACTGGCCACAATATGTGGACCATATCAGGGAACCTTTTCACTCCGGTGGTAGGTGCTGGGGCAGCCTGGATGTCCTGAACTTTGATGGGATCAGGGGACACCCCCATCCTGGGGAAAACAATATCCAACAAAAGCAATCTCCTTCAGAAGAAAAGCACACTTTTCTCTATGAAGCATTAATCAATTTTCTTTGATCGCTTGAAGACTGTTTTTCAATGCCTCAAAGTGTTCCTCCAGCGTAAAGGCATGGACTAGAATGTCGAAGCTGATGTTAAGGACTTGTTGGACCCGGCCCTTTTAGTAGGTTCACCCCGAGACTTTTTGCTTTTTCCTAGCCTGTTTCCGTGACCTGGTGTTGGTGATTTTAGGCCTCTGCGCACTTTTTCACTGTGGTACAGTGTAAAGTGCGTGAGCTCTCTGTGTATGTGTGGTAAGTGACCTGCCCTCCCATAGGAATGAATGGGGAATATGTATGCCCATGGTAGTTCCTTATGTGTGGGGAGTGCAGGGTCGAGTTTGGTATGTGCGAACTTGTGAGATTGAATGCTGCGCAATGGTATATGCGGCATGATTGTGTCTAGTGTAGAAGTGCCACTTCTAGAAGTTGGCACATTTGTGTAATTTGTGTCTGGCGTGTGATTGGCTGAGGCTGGCTGGTGAGCCTGGCTCCAAGAGTCTGGGAGGGTCTGCCCCGGTGGTGGATGGAGTGTTTAGCATGCTGATGTGAGGGGAGGAGTGAGCCTGGCCTGCTTGTGGATTGACCGTCTGGTTTGAGGGTCCTGAATGAGGCTGGGTTTTCCCCACACAATGCTGGCTCCACCCCCTGGGGGCGTCTGATGTCCCTAGCCTGCCCAGTGAAAGGAATTCCCTATAACCAGTTCTAGCTGGTTCTCACACTGCCTGCACCCTGCTAGACAAAAGAATTTACAGTATAAAAAGGGGCTGTGTCCCCTTACAAAATGTTCTTGCTTCTGACGTGACTCCTGCCAGGGGCATGCTGCTGTTGGGCCCAGGGGGAAGGCTTGCCTCCTTGGGTCCTGCCCAGCCCCTGGATACCTGATGGCCCTGGCTGCCTGGATGCCTGCTGGACTAGGAGGCTTGAGGACTTTTCCTGGTTCTTAGGAGCTGCTTGCTCCATCTTTTGATGATCCTGGACTTTGGGGGGGCACTAGTGCCTGGGAGCGCTGATATGGCCCCTAGCGCTGAGAGCCCTTTATTTTGCCCCAGCGAGCGCTTTATGTTCACCCCAACGCCTGAGAGCGCTTGATCTACCTTTTTTTATATTAATTTAAGCGAGCGAGTGCCCACCTTGCTTATTCCTGATTAACTTTTTTCAACCCCCGAGTTCATCGCCGCTGGCCCGGGACCCCTCGTGATGTCCTCCCCGGGCCGCGCTGGGATTGGCTGCCGGCCCGGGGTTCCTTGGTGATGTTTTTCCCCGGGCCGTGCCGTGATTGGCTGCCGGCCCGAGGAGATTGAAGTTCCGCCCACAGAGGGAGAGGGAGCATGGCGTCGCCGGTGTGAGCAGGGCTCCCGTGGGCTGGGGAGAGCCCTGCTGTTGCCCAAAGGAAGCAATGGCCGATGTTGCCGGTCTCCCGTGACTAAGAGGGAGACCGGAGAAGAGGACTTCCGGCGGAAGAGCTGGCCGAGTGAGGGTTGCTGCGGCCCGGGGCTCCCGTGAGCGAGGGAGAGCCCCGGGGCCGCCAGAAGAAGATTGCCCCCGTGTTGCGGGGCTCCAATGACCAGAGGGAGCCCCGGAAGGAGAGGACGCCGGTGGAGGAAGGAGGAGGCAGCCTGGAGCTGCTGCCCCCAGCAGAGAAGCCGCCGCCCGGAGGAGCCCCGCACAAGAGACAGCCCGGAAAGTAGGAAGGGCTGGGGGGGCTCCGTGCGGCTGCTGTTGGTCCCGGATGGCAGTGGGCTACCTCACCGCGTTTACGAGTCTGTGAGAGGCTCGTGGGGGCATATTTGCTGAGCCTGAGAGGCTCCCTGCCCACATGATTGATTTAGAGCCACGAGGGCTCTAGGGGCATTTTCTGTTCTTCGAGCCCCGAGAGGCTCCCGCCCATATTTGATTTATGAGCCCAGCGAGGCTCGAGGGGCCATTGCTTTGCGAGCCCTGAGAGGCTCTTGAGGGACACAGTCAGGTGGTTGGAGCCCCGAGGCTCCCACGCTGTGTTTCTCCCCACCAGTTTCAGAGCCTGTGTGGCTCCAACAGTTGGCGCAGTTCTGTTCCAGGGTCAGTGAGGACCCTGTCGCAGTTTTGATTCCCAGCTGCCCAGGATTAGTGGGCAGCTGCACCGTTTAGGTCTTGTGATGTTCCCAGGTGCCCAGCAAGTAGTGGGCACCTGCAACGTTTAGGTTTTGCGCCGGTGGCGCACCCCTGACTGGCGCTGCGTGGCAGCACGCCCTGACATTCTGGACACAGGGCTCTTTAGTCCCTTTATTATATGAGGGCTGGTATGTGATTTTATTTAGGCGCAATGTGATTATCTATGTGATGGTAATTGCCTAATGTGAGTTTTGCGCAATGTGATGTGGTGCTAGGAAATGTAATGCATTTAATATGATTACGCACCTTGATCTTACACCTCTGAATGTTTTTGGCATCATGTGTTTTTGCGCTATTGAGTTATGTTCTGGCACCTCTGAATGTTTTTATGCATCATGTGTCTTCCTTGATTTTACACCTCTGGATGTGTTGGTTTATGCATCATGTGTTTTTCCTTCCCTGCACCTCTGAATGTGTTTTTGATGCATCATGTGCCTTGTTATTACACCGCTGAATGTATGTTTTATGCCTCATGTGTTTTCCTTCCCTACACCTCTGAATGTTGTAATGCATCATGTGTAATGTGTTCTTGCTTATACCCCTAACTGTATTGTGATACTTAGGTGGTTGTTCTTTTTAGTACAGGTGGTCCTAGTGAGGTCCTGGTTCCCTGCGTGACATTCTCCTAAGGTGACTAGGGGTTGTGTAGGTGGTACTTACCTGTTACCAGTAGTTACTGGTTGTGATTTATATTTGCTAATTTGTGCTACATTTATTTTGTATCCTATATTCTATTTTCTACTAAGTGCTGATTCTGACAGGCGCCCACGTGGCCCTGTCCTGCGTAAATAATCCCTTGTGAATATTGCCCGTGTCAGTTGGCACAATGTACATGTGTGATTTCTATCTGATGTGTTTTGACAATACAGAAGTTATTTTTATATAACCTTGTGTGGAGTTCCTGTTGTGGTGTGCCTAGGATGTTGTTGCTTGTGTGTGCTGGCGCAAATGCTTTACACATTGCCTCCGGGATAAGCCTGTCTGCTCGTGCCAAGCTACCAATGGGGGTGAGCATGGGTTATCTTGGCGTGTGACTCCCTTGCCCTGACTAGAATGGTGGTTTCTGCCTGGCTTTGGCGTAAGCCTTCAGCCAACCAGAAATAGCCAGTTCTAACAGGACTCAATTCAATTCAAGTAATTTTATTTGATCTTAAGAACAAAGGATCATAAAAGTACAATTCATCATATCCCGGCTTCTAGTAAAAAGCCAGTGCATGACTTTCAACCCAAATTTGCAGCATACATTAGATACAATTGTTTTATGAATAATGTTTAAATGGTAATACTAACAAATCAGTGATTGCGAGACAATTAACCACCGTGCCTTTCATAGTCAAATACAAAGGCATCTGACTCGATCCTTTCTTTTCCATGCAATAGAACTTTACAATAATCATTCAAAAGTGATGTGTGCTGGAAGAGGACTCCCTCTAGGCTGGCAAGTACACTCCTGATAGTTTAGGAATCTCTAGTGCAGCTGAGGTTTTTCAGGACACCAAGGCACTGATTTCTCCTCAGGCCCACATTGGTAGAAAAAATGGTGATGGCTCGGGATTTAGGGTTCAACAGCAGTTGGTGATAACCAGCTTGTAAGTCCATTTTTGAGAACCATTTTGAGCCACTTACTTCTGGCCCAATATCATCCACAGTGGGCATCAGATGCTGCTCCCGTTTGATAGCCAGATTAGATAGGTGCATGTCCACGCATATTGGAACCTCTCCGGATTTGCTTGCTACAACAATTGGGGACACCCAGGGAGTGGGTCCATCAACTTTCTTGGTCTACCTGTTCCAGTTTCATTAGTTTCTCTTCCACTTTTGGCCTTAGGTGGAATATCACGTGTTGATGCTTCAGAGCTACTGGTTGGATCGAGCCATCAAGATGCAGGTGTATCAAACGGTCTTTTAGGCACTTTATGCCCTTAAAAAGCAATGCAAACTGAGTCAACAAGTCATCCATGCTTCATTGGTGTATGCTGAGAGCGAAAGCGACTAGTTGAAGGCGCTTTGCTGTCTTCCACCTCACCAACTTCCCGGTGCCTCCTTTGGTGACATAGAAATTGGCATGAGTCAAGCGAGATTCATGGGTAATCTCGGTCGTGAACACTCCTGCTAATGGAAGTGGAGAGATAGACCCGTATGTGAAAACTTTTGTAGTGATGGGTCTCAGGGTAGGTGGTACAGGCAGTGTGAGCATCAGGGTCTTGGCCATGATGTTGATGGAGGCTCCAGTGTCAATCAGTGCCTGCAAATGATAACCACCCAGGAGTATGGTGCAATTCGGGTTGTGTTTTCAGGGGAATCCCTCTGGCTGCATGTCATGTATCACGTGGACCGCCTCATCGTCCATGTCCTCTTCGTCTGCCAAGATGTCTGATGTGAGTAAAGCATCGACCGGTTTGAGCTGGGCAAATCCCGGGTGGGGGTAAGAACCTTCACAACCATAGCATGTCTTAGGTGCAGACAATGTTTTATTTCGTGCCTTCCTCTCATCCTGGGTTCTGACAACAACAGCATTGACTGGTTCCATCTTGATCGGGTGCTGTAATGCTGCCTTCATGTGGGCCGCTCGCACCTTGGACAGTTCTTTTGACCTAGCCAGGGTCAGCATGTCCTCCATGGGCAGTCCTGAAACTTGAAGAACGTTCTCTCTTAACTTAGTTGAGGAACAACCCTGAAGGAACTGAGCTCGGATTTCATCATTAGCATCCAGTAGTGGACAGATGCTAGCTTACTCACTCAGGTGCACATATACAGTGTTAACAGATTCATATGTTAATTACCTGGCCTGAACCAGGTAAAAACGTTCGTAGTCAGAGTTTGCTAATGGTTCGAAATGGGCTAGTAGTGCTATCTTCAGCATGCCATATGTGAAAAGTGGTCCAGATTTTCCCAACTTTTGTATAGCTGACCCTCCTAAATGTATAAGCATGGGGCATCATCTAGGTCAGAGCTTTCCAAACTGTGTGTCCCGACACAGTACTGTGTCGCCAGCAAGTGGCAGGGGTGTCGCGGGATGACACCCCCAGTATTAAGGGCACTTAGCACATACCTGCTGCTAATTAAGAGGCATTCCTTTGAAAGAGTGTCTTGGAGTCTGCCAAAGCAGCGTGGACTCCGAGACACTCTGCTCTTTGGGGGCCGGAGATTCACAACAAAGCCCCATTAACAATTAAATGGTCTTTTAAAGACCTGCGAAGTACTCGGGTGCATATGTTCACAAGCATAAAGCATGTGAGTTAAGGAGTGGTCAGATGAGAGGACTTTATATTGGGTGAGAGGGTGGATTAAGGATTAGTATGATATTGAAAATATTTCCTTGAAAATGTGAGGGCAGCCTGTGGGTTCTGGATATTGAGTTGTCCAGTAAGAGTAGAGGAATAGTGTGGTCTGTTACGATACAAAGTGAAGTCACCAAACACAATATGGGGCGGATCAGAGGGGGCTGTTATAAAGTTGGAATCCAGGTCCTTGAGGAAGGTGCCATGTCAGTGGTGAAGCACTAATATATGAATTTGGCGGGGGTGTTTATTTACCTAGAAATGCGCTTGAGGGATGCTTGTCGGGTCGCAGAAGAGGGTGGGGGAGTGAAAGAGTTTTGAAGAGTTTTGAAGAAGAGAATTTGGAGTCGTAGTAGTCTATGATAAAGATATGTGCCTGTAAGCTGGGGTGAGGTGACAGAGGGTGACAGGCAGAGGGAGGGAGACAGAGGGAGGGAGACAGAGGGAGAGAGAGAGAGAGAGAGAGAGAGGGAGAGGGAGAGAGAGAGAGGGAGAGGGAGAGGGAGAGGGAGAGAGAGAGAGAGAGAGGGAGAGAGAGAGAGAGAGAGAGAGAGAGAGAGAGAGAGAGAGAGAGAGAGAGAGAGAGAGAGAGAGAGAGAGAGAGAGAGAGAGAGAGAGAGAGAGAGAGAGAGAGAGAGAGAGAAGAGAGAGAGAGAGAGACACAGACACAGACACAGACACAGACACAGACACAGACACAGACACAGACACAGACACAGACACACAGACTCCCCTTCAGTGTTTCGGGCTCGCTACGCTACTCTCGCTTGCTACACTGCCTTACTGTGTCCCAAAATGATGCATCTCCAAAACGTGTGTCCCCAACATGAAAAGTTTGGAAAGCTGTGATCTAGGTCATTAGCCGCAAGTATGTCTCCAAACGCTCTACTCGGTCTTTCCACTTTGCTGCTTGCTCAGATGAAGGGCCATCAACCAGAAATGGCTCCCCTCGGGTGTAGCTGTCATGTTGGTCGTTCAGGGTAGCAAAAAGTGGTATTCTACAGATGATGTGTCCCGACCACTCCTCCCCATTATACGAAAAAGGCCAGTCCGAGCTCAGCCACTACCCTCAGACAGATTGCAGCGAGGTAGACAGAGAGGACAGACAACAGGCCCTGCATCCACAACCAAATTCAGTTGGACAAGTGCTGCAAGGACCAACGAGGTATATTGTCCACCAACCTGGGGCTGTCTATGAGTCAGTGATGAGAAGCCCACGTGGTGTACCAGGGGTAAAAAAAAAAAAATGTAAATTGATACTTATATAGCGCACTACTCACCCGCAAGGGTCTCAAGGCGCTTGTACGAATACCGCTGTGGAACCCATCCTGGCTTTCCCTGTGAGGCGTCCACTCCTGGGCACCCCCAAGGTGGAGGCCAGGCATCCTTAGCATTGTGGGGGCCGTTGTGGAGATTAAGCAAGCTAATGCCCAGAGTTGCAGAGTGGGACTCCATGATTGGAATAGGCACCGAGGCGAGAATTATCAGGTCCGTGGAATTTTTAAGCCCAAGACCCGCCGAGGCGGGGAATTGAACCCTGGCCCGGTCTAGACCTCTGCATCAGTGTCTGCCACTCTAACCATTGAGCCACACTTCTCAGCCATGACACTCAGCGTCCTGGGACGGACACGAGTGCCGCAGGGTTCCAGCTCTCTGCAAAGCAGGCCAGGACATCCCACAGAGAATGGAACACGGGCACCCTGTCCCCGATCAGGAACACGCCACCAGGAACACACCAGGAAAGGCCGGGCGATGTACCGGAGGGAGCGCGCATGATATTCCAGAGGCTGGGGAGTGAAGAAACAGCAGCAGAACCCTTCACACGGCGTCTCATACCATCTGCGTGCCACAGAGGAAATTAAATATGAGGCCCAGGAGGTTCGGCACGGCAGGGCACTCGAGGCAGGCGAAGCTAAAATAAAAAAGACGAGATAGGTGGCAGGTCCAGACTGCTCGTTGCCAGTTGTTGCATGCCATGTTTGCACACCGGCCTATACTCAGCGCTGCGCCGCTTCATGTAGCTAGTAATGCACTCTTCATTTCGTGTTTTACCACCATGAAGTCACGCCCCAGGCCCGTTTATTTTATAACTTGTCCCTACATCAGGGCCATGACAATTATGACCCAACAGGAAGGGCTCACTTACAAAGTACCCCTCCTGGTGGTTGCAGAGTGGGCTCAACCCACCAACGTTAACACAACAAAGGGGACACTAGGAAGGTCTTTTGTTTTTTAACACTGAAGCACACTCCATTGTCCCCCTCAATCCCCACACACAGCTATTGAGACTCCTAAATCATCCATAAAAGTGAAGAAAACAGATTGTTTGCTGGCTTCAGAAACACTGGGTTAAGCACTAAAAGGTCTTGCAGATAAAGTCTGTTATTCTTTCCACTCGTAAAAACAAAACAAGCATTTGCAATGCAATAGGTCTCGCATTCGCAAGAGTTTGAGCTATTGGTATTGTAAATGACAATCCCTTATTATTTGTGTGTTTTAAAATCCTGCGAGGGGTGCATAAAACCCACACTTTGTTCTTATAGTCCTTGCTTACGAGAAGCACGGCGGTCAGTAAAAGAGGCGCAGTTACAGCCAGCCTGCAAGGACGGACTAAGTATAAAGTGTGTGTTTACGCATGGCTTGCAGGTTTTCAAAACACATAAATAAAAGGCATTGTCAGTTACAATGCCAATATCTCAAACTCTCACAAATTGCAAGACCTATTGCATTGCAAATGCTTGTTTAAACAGGGTGCCATTAGCTTCACATCTTCACCTTGGGGCATACTGATGTCATCATGCAGATTACTGTCAGGACTCATAAAGGACTCAGAGGACATTTACTGACATGTGACATTTTCCTTCACATTAAATAGTTTGCTACTCAATGAGAAAATTGAAGTTACCCTTGGGTGAACTGTAAAGTGGTTTTGCAGTGCCATCTAGTGGCTTGGTAGAATATGGCCCATGAGAACAATGTAATAACGAAGGTAAGTTTAATTTCATGAACGGTGTGAATACTGTAACTCGTGTTATCTATGTATATTTTTTAATAAGACATTTTATTGAATTTTCGTGATACCAGCTGGGCTGTATCCCTACATATATACATTGGCACCGAGATAGTCCGGATGCACAGAGTTGGTATACATTATTAACCGCAATTGACATCTAAAACAAAACGAACTTTGCGCAGACAGTACCAAAGCCCATACATTTAAGGAGGTGTTGGTGAGTACTCGAACATGCATGCAGCAATGGAGCGTAGTGTGTGGCCTGGAATGGTCAGGGAAGTGCAGGTAACTTCAACGATCAAGGAGTCTGAGAAGGGTGGGGGGAAGGTCTGTACCCTTGTATGTAGCCCATCTGGACCATATTTTCCTAAGTTTTCCGAAGGCAGCCACGCACCTGGAATACTGCCAGCTCAGCGCCCATACATCTGTCCAGGTCCTTTCTCCATTTCCCACCCGTCTAGGGAGACCTTCTTCCATAGTTGGGCGATGTCCCGTTAGCGATAGTAAGGTCCAGGAAGAGCAGGTGCTGTTTGTACCGATTCCCCCTATCCCGTCAGTGATGTGTAGTAGGAACAATTTTGGGTCATGTGGAAGATCCCAGGCTAGTACCCTACCCAGACATGTAGAGACTTCACGCCAGAAGGGTTGTAAAGCTGTGCAGCTCCGCACTGTGTGTATGAAGGTTACCTCAGCACCTTTGCAGCGTAGACATTGCGGAGATTGGACGACCCCCATCCTCCATAGACGGAGTCTTGTATAGTATACCCGGTGTAGATATTTTAATTAGATGAGGCGATATCAGAAGGACACTGCTGCACCCCGGGGGCTAGCTATGGCCTCGGCCCAGTCATCGTCCGTTAAGTCAGGTATGTCGTCCTGCCACGCCTTTCTAGTCTTGTGTGGTGTCGGTTTGTAATGCGTCGTTAGCGTCTAATACACCTGCCTGATTTTATGGGCACCGAGGTCCCCCCATGAGGAGACGGCCTTCAAGGGGATGGAACTCTGGCAAGCTATCTAGGGTAAGGATCTTGGGGTCAGGGCATGGCGCAGTTGAAGATATTTATAAAACTGCGACTTGTGCAACTGCAATTCTGTCTGTAACTTCTGTAAAGATTTTAAAGTCTTCCCCTTCATGATATCTCTCAGTGTGGATGTGCCCACCAGGCCCCATTTGCGGAATCCAGTTAGGGCCACTACGTGGCACAATTGGGTTCTTCGCCAAAGGGGGGTAGCTTGAGTCAATCAACCCCACCCCCCCCCCGTTTGCCCAACAACGTACAGCCAGAGCCGAATCACCGCCTTACAAGCATGGGGCAGGAAGTTTAGGTTCTGCGCACTATAAAGTAACTGAAGGAGAGGGGTACCCTCCATTGCTGTGTGTTCCAGTGCAAATGCCGGGGCAAATGGTGAACAGTACCACCAGTCATTTATAATCCGTAAGTGAGAGGCGGTGTAGTAAGAAAATATATCAGCCACTGCGATACCTCCACAATAAGTGGATTACACACAGGTTTGTAGCGCGACCCGGACTGCCCCATCATTCCATAAGAATTTGTTGTGGATAGCGTTAATATTTGCAAACCAAGATTGTGGTATGTGGTATGGAAAACTTGTAACCGATCGAGCAATCTAGGTAGTGAGACCATCTTAAAAATCACTGGGCATCCATACAGTCAAAGCAGGAGGGAGGACCATATTATCATCTCATCTCGGAGACTGGTGAGATGGGGATTATTGTTATGTGCCCGTGAGGTCTTTGGGGAGGGTGACATAAAAATAACTAAGTACTTAAAGCCACTGTCGCGTGGGTCAGTGGGGGCACCCATTTCTTCTGTGTCCTGATTGCCGCTCACCGGGAATAGAATGGATTTGGAAGGATTAGTATGAAGTCCGGTGGTCTGCCCGAAAATCAGGAGGAACTGCAGGATACATGGTCCCAAGATTCATGGGTCCTTCCTGAAAAAGAGGACATCGTCCGCGTATAGCGCAATGTGGTCGGGACGCGACCGCTGCCACTCAAACCCCCAAAGTACTGGGTCACCGTGCACCCAAGCCGCCAATGGTTCTACTGCTAAGGCAAATAAGAGGGGATAGGGGGTAGCCCTGCCGTGTACCACGACCGATAGGGAATGGGGCCAGGATATGACCCGCAATGAACACAGAGGCAGTCGGGTCTGTATATAACAGTTGAACATACGCCAGGAAACGCAGGCCGAAATTGACGGCTTCAGGGAGCTGGAAAAGGTACTCCCAGCTAAGGGAGTTAAAGGCCTTGTCAATATCGGTAAGTAGTATAGCCGCGGGCGCCTTAACTCTTGGGCCAACGTGATGGTGTTGTGAACCCAACGGATGTTGTGTCTAGTGGCATAAAGGCAGATTGATCTGGGTGAATTAGGTCTAGTACACTGGTGCTTATGCGATAGGCTAAGACCTTGCCCATTAGTTTGGGCTCAAAGTTAATAAGAGAGATAGGCATATATGAGGGCGGTTCTTCCGGAGGGCGGCCTGGCTTCAGGAAAAGAACGAGCTCAGGTTGCCACCAACCATGGGGCAACTGACATTGTTCGAGTGCTTTGTGTATTGCCTCTAGCAGGTGGGGGCTTAAGATGGACATGTGGGACCGGAGGAATTCAACAGGAAATTCGTTGGGGCTGGGGGCCCGTCCCGGTCGCAGCGCCACCAGCTCCGTACTGAGTTCATTGGCCGTAATTGGGGCATCTAGCTGGTCTCATTTGGTCACTAAGCTTCTGGGGGGCAAGAACTCTGCTATAAGGGCTGGTGAGAGTTGCTCCTGTCGTGCATACAGCGTGGAAAAATAACGCACAAATTCCGCAGCAACCTCCCTAGGGGACGAATGCAGCGTATCCATCATCCAAGGTGCAGATGGAACAGCAGCCAGGGACCTCCCTACCTGACACAACCAATGCAGTATATTGCTCGACTTGTCCCCTCATTGATAGATCCGGAGTTGCAACGCCAGCCAGATTTCTTTAGCCTCATCCATGAGGTGGCACTGTAGCTGTTGTTGTGTTTGCAATAAATTACGGTGGAGGGAGGGGTCAGAATTCAATTTGTATTGTGTCTCTAGGGATGTCTGATGGGCCTGTAGCTCGGCCCGTTGGATGGAATGGTTGTGCTTTCTCTTTTGCACAGTAACTAATATTTACCCCATGAATTATGGGCTTTGTGCTTCCAAAGGATTACCTTGGATTGGGCAGGAGCGGGATTAATGTCGATGTATTACTGGATTGCCCCAGTAAGTGTCTCTTGATAATCAGGATCCTGAAGGTGCCATAAGGACATTAGCCACCTAAAGGGAGGTTTTTGGGATAAGGTATGCAATTTGATAGTGACCAGAGACTGGTCCGACAGCCCACTAGGGAGGTCAGAGGCTTGGGAGAACCCGTGAATGTAGGTGCGTGGCGTGAATAGGTAGTCTAGCCGGGAGAGGGAACCATGAACCGCAGACATGTATGTATAGGCCAGTTCAGTGGGGTGGTATTCTCACCATATGTCTGCCCATCCCAGTGTGGATTCGGAAAAGGGGGTGGTGATGGACAGAGTATCTGAATTAAGCAGAACACTCCTACCCAGTCAACAGATCAGGGCTTGATCCATCACCGTTTTTTAGCTCACTGCACCATCCCAGCTCATAACCTGGCTACATGCAAATTAGTCTGTCCCTGGCCCAGTGCATCATGGGAACAGGGCAGACCAAACTACCAAGCCAATTCTTTTACTGGAAAGGAAACAAGCTTCCGGGGACCGGTTTCTGGCATTACAGCCGTCTTCGGCCCGGCTTGCTTGAATCCTGATGGTGCAGTGAGCAAGGGACTCATGTCTAAGCATACCCTTCCACGCTTATGGTGGACAAAACGATTCAGAAAAGGGGGTGGTGATGGACAGAGTATCTGAATTAAGCAGAACACTCCTACCCAGTCAACAGATCAGGGCTTGATCCATCACCGTTTTTTAGCTCACTGCACCATCCCAGCTCAGAACCTGGCTACATGCAAATTAGTCTGTCCCTGGCCCAGTGCATCATGGGAACAGGGCAGACCAAACTACCAAGCCAATTCTTTTACTGGAAAGGAAACAAGCTTCCGGGGACCGGTTTCTGGCATTACAGCCGTCTTCGGCCCGGCTTGCTTGAATCCTGATGGTGCAGTGAGCAAGGGACTCATGTCTGAGCATACCCTTCCACGCTTATGGTGGACAAAACGATTCAGAAAAGGGGGTGGTGATGGACAGAGTATCTGAATTAAGCAGAACACTCCTACCCAGTCAACAGATCAGGGCTTGATCCATCACCGTTTTTTAGCTCACTGCACCATCCCAGCTCAGAACCTGGCTACATGCAAATTAGTCTGTCCCTGGCCCAGTGCATCATGGGAACAGGGCAGACCAAACTACCAAGCCAATTCTTTTACTGGAAAGGAAACAAGCTTCCGGGGACCGGTTTCTGGCATTACAGCCGTCTTCGGCCCGGCTTGCTTGAATCCTGATGGTGCAGTGAGCAAGGGACTCATGTCTGAGCATACCCTTCCACGCTTATGGTGGACAAAATGATTCAGAAAAGGGGGTGGTGATGGACGGAGTATCTGAATTAAGCAGAACACTCCTACCCAGTCAACAGATCAGGGCTTGATCCATCACCGTTTTTTAGCTCACTGCACCATCCCAGCTCATAACCTGGCTACATGCAAATTAGTCTGTCCCTGGCCCAGTGCATCATGGGAACAGGGCAGACCAAACTACCAAGCCAATTCTTTTACTGGAAAGGAAACAAGCTTCCAGGGACCGGTTTCTGGCATTACAGCCGTCTTCGGCCCGGCTTGCTTGAATCCTGATGGTGCAGTGAGCAAGGGACTCATGTCTGAGCATACCCTTCCACGCTTATGGTGGACAAAACGATTCAGAAAAGGGGGTGGTGATGGACAGAGTATCTGAATTAAGCAGAACACTCCTACCCAGTCAACAGATCAGGGCTTGATCCATCACCGTTTTTTAGCTCACTGCACCATCCCAGCTCAGAACCTGGCTACATGCAAATTAGTCTGTCCCTGGCCCAGTGCATCATGGGAACAGGGCAGACCAAACTACCAAGCCAATTCTTTTACTGGAAAGGAAACAAGCTTCCGGGGACCGGTTTCTGGCATTACAGCCGTCTTCGGCCCGGCTTGCTTGAATCCTGATGGTGCAGTGAGCAAGGGACTCATGTCTGAGCATACCCTTCCACGCTTATGGTGGACAAAACGATTCAGAAAAGGGGGTGGTGATGGACAGAGTATCTGAATTAAGCAGAACACTCTTACCCAGTCAACAGATCAGGGCTTGATCCATCACCGTTTTTTAGCTCACTGCACCATCCCAGCTCAGAACCTGGCTACATGCAAATTAGTCTGTCCCTGGCCCAGTGCATCATGGGAACAGGGCAGACCAAACTACCAAGCCAATTCTTTTACTGGAAAGGAAACAAGCTTCCGGGGACCGGTTTCTGGCATTACAGACTAATCGGCCCGGCTTGCTTGAATCCTGATGGTGCAGTGAGCAAGGGACTCATGTCTGAGCATACCCTTCCACGCTTATGGTGGACAAAACGATTCAGAAAAGGGAGTGGTGATGGACAGAGTATCTGAATTAAGCAGAACACTCCTACCCAGTCAACAGATCAGGGCTTGATCCATCACCGTTTTTTAGCTCACTGCACCATCCCAGCTCAGAACCTGGCTACATGCAAATTAGTCTGTCCCTGGCCCAGTGCATCATGGGAACAGGGCAGACCAAACTACCAAGCCAATTCTTTTACTGGAAAGGAAACAAGCTTCCGGGGACCGGTTTCTGGCATTACAGCCGTCTTCGGCCCGGCTTGCTTGAATCCTGATGGTGCAGTGAGCAAGGGACTCATGTCTGAGCATACCCTTCCACGCTTATGGTGGACAAAACGATTCAGAAAAGGGGGTGGTGATGGACAGAGTATCTGAATTAAGCAGAACACTCCTACCCAGTCAACAGATCAGGGCTTGATCCATCACCGTTTTTTAGCTCACTGCACCATCCCAGCTCATAACCTGGCTACATGCAAATTAGTCTGTCCCTGGCCCAGTGCATCATGGGAACAGGGCAGACCAAACTACCAAGCCAATTCTTTTACTGGAAAGGAAACAAGCTTCCGGGGACCGGTTTCTGGCATTACAGCCGTCTTCGGCCCGGCTGTAATGCACCATCAGGATTCAAGCAAGCCGGGCAGACGACGGCTGACATGCCAGAAACCGGTCCCCGGTAGCTTGTTTCCTTCCCAGTGTAAGAATTGGCTTGGTAGTTTGGTTTGCCCTGTTCCCATCATGCACTGGGACAGGAACAGACTAATTTGCATATAGCCAGGTTCTGAGCTGGGATGGTGCAGTGAGCTAAAAAACGGTGTTGATCTAGCCCTGATCTCTTGACTGGGTGAGAGTATTCTGCTTAATTCAGAAACTCTGTCCATCACCACCCCTTGTTGTTAAATATTTTGTCCACCCTAAGCGTGGAAGGGTATACTCAGATGTGAGTCCCTTGCTCATTGCACCATCAGGATTCAAGCAAGCCGGGCCGACGACGGCTGAAATGCCAGAAACCGGTCCCCGGTAGCTTGTTTCCTTCCCAGTGTAAGAATTGGCTTGGTAGTTTGGTTTGCCCTGTTCCCATCATGCACTGGGACAGGAACAGACTAATTTGTATATAGCCAGGTTCTGAGCTGGGATGGTGCAGTGAGCTAAAAAACGGTGTTGGATCTAGCCCTGATCTCTTGACTGGGTGAGAGTATTCTGCTTAATTCAGAAACTCTGTCCATCACCACCCCTTGTTGTTAAATATTTTGTCTACCCTAAGCGTGGAAGGGTATACTCAGATGTGAGTCCCTTGCTCATTGCACCATCAGGATTCAAGCAAGCCGGGCCGACGACGGCTGAAATGCCAGAAACCGGTCCCCGGTAGCTTGTTTCCTTCCCAGTGTAAGAATTGGCTTGGTAGTTTGGTTTGCCCTGTTCCCATCATGCACTGGGACAGGAACAGACTAATTTGTATATAGCCAGGTTCTGAGCTGGGATGGTGCAGTGAGCTAAAAAACAGTGTTGGATCTAGCCCTGATCTCTTGACTGGGTGAGAGTATTCTGCTTAATTCAGAAACTCTGTCCATCACCACCCCTTGTTGTTAAATATTTTGTCCACCCTAAGCGTGGAAGTGTTAGAAACGGGACCCTGGCTGGCCAAGACTCGCGTCGAGGTCAGTCAGGGATCACCACTCCTAAAGTCAGGGCAAGGGAGTTACACGCCAAGATAACCCCTACTCGCCCTCTAGGTAACGTGGCGCGAGCAGTCAAGGCTAAACTTGGAGGCGATGTAGGCTAAGTATCTGCGCACGCACCCCAGCAACAACACCCAGGGCCCACCACAAAGGAAACTCCACACAAGGTTATATAAAAAATAGCCTTTGTATTACACCAAAATACATTAGATAAAACACACACTTTACAATGTGCCAGAGGCACGGGCAGAATTTACAGGGGATATTTACAAGACAGGGCCACCTGGACCACTGTCAGGAATCAGAAGTAACACTTTCAGAAATAGCACTTTTTAGATCATAGAATTATTACTGTAGCGCAAAAATAACATACAACCAGTCACTACTGGTACCAGGTGAGCACCACCTATGCAACCCTCACTATCTTAGGAGATTACACTAGGGACCTGGGCCTTGCTAGTACCACCTGCACTAGGGGGAAAACCACCACCTAGGTATTACCATACCTGTAGGGGTGTAAGAACATAACACATGATGCAATGCATACATTCAGCGGTGTAAAAGGACAAAGCACATGACGCATAAAAACACATTCAGAGGTGCAAGGAACAGCAAACACAATAGCGCAAAATCCACATTTGCCACCACTTGTGGCAGTCCCTGTGTCCCAAAGTCAGGGCCTAAACGTGGCAGTTGCCCACAAAGTGCTGGGCAACTGTGTAAGGATGGGGCCACACGCTGGAGCCTCGCAGGCCCTGGCCAACCAAATGTGAGCAGAGAGTGAGCCTCTCAGGGCTCTGTAGAAATAAACTGGCCCCCAGAGCCTCTCTGGACTCTCTAAGAGCAAAGTTGCAGCCTCACTGGACTGTCGGGGTCCCTCATGGGGGACCCGGGAACACTGGGGCGCCTCGAGCCTCTCTGGCTCGTAGATCAGTGACTGCGTCCTTCTTGAGCCTCGTGGGCTCTTACACAGGAATGCCCCTGAGCCTTCTCTGGGCTCGCAGAATCACGGTGGCGCTGTGAGCCCCTCTGGGCTTCTAAACAAAGCAAATGCCCCCAGAGGTTTTAGAGCCCTCAGGCTCGCACAGAAGGCTGCTGACTCCGTTGGAGTCCCACACGGGGGACTCAAAAAGGCCTGAACGCCAGGAGAAGAAAGCCAGCACACTGGGGGGGGGCGAGCACCGGCACTGTGCCCCGGCGTCCCCCTCTCTCCTACCAATGACCACGGGGCTTCGGCCTCACACCCCCTCCTTCCGGCTCAGCTCCACTCACCGGTCTTGGGCGGAGGGATGTCCTGGATTGCACGCTGCAGAGCGGAGAAGGTTCCTGACGCTCCCGGCTTCTCCTCCGGCCTCGTCCTGCTTCCGGGGTGCGTGCGGGGAAGCCCTTCAGGCTCAACCAATCCCTGCGCGGCCCACGGATGACGTCACGGAACTCCTCGAGGCCGGGGACGAATCCCAGCGCGGCCTGAGGAGGCGGGCTTAATACTCGGCAGCCGAGCTCGGGGAGACAATCCAGCAGGGCAGCGCCGGGTGAGCACCGGTAAGAGTGCGGTAATGAGCGGGGTGGCACCCGCGCCACTCGGGTCAAGGATATTGCGGGAGAATGCCGGGTAGGCACCGGCCTGGCAACAAAAGCGCTCTCAAGCGCACAAAGTAAAATAAAGCGCTCCCAGGCGCTAGGCAGATGAATACAGCGCTCCCCAGCGCTATAAGTGGACAACACAGCGCTCTGAGCGCTAGCAGGCAATAAAGCGCTCCCTCAGCGCTAGGACAAAACAAACGCGCTCTCAAGCGCTAGGGCCCCAAGTAAAGCGCTCCCAGGCGCTTAGCAGAAGCAAAGTCCAGCACAGTTCAGGGAAGTAGGCAGAGGGGCAAGGCTGGGCCCAGAGCCAGCTCACTGGGTCTCCAGGCAGGGAGACACTCCAAGTGGCGGTCCTCTGGCCCAGCAACAGCAGCCACAGCCCCCTCAGGATCCTGGAAGAGAACATCTTCTAAGGGGACACAGCCCCTTCTTTATACTGTAAAAATCCTTTGTTTCAAGGTGCAGGGTGGGGGGAAAACCAGTTTCAGCTGGCTTTGGAGCACTCTTGATGGCCCAACCACCCATTTCTTTCACTGGGGAGGCTAGGGTCGTTAGACACTCCACAGGGGGGCGGAGCCAGCATTGTGCGGGGAAAACCCAGCCCATCCAGGACACAGGTACACTCCTCCCACACATCACTCATGCTAATCTCCCACTCACCACCGGGCAAACCCCTCTAGACTTCCTGGAGCCTGGCATGCCAGCCAGCTCCAGCCAATCACGCTCCAGCACCCTCACAGCACATGCACACATATCTCAATGTCCAGAAGTAGCACTTCCCTTCTAGACACATACATGCCGCAGACACCATCTCGCAGCATTCATTCTCACGAGTTTACACATACTAAACTCGAGCCTGCACTCCCCACGCATCAGGAACTACCAGGGACACACACATTCCCCATGCATTCCTATGGGAGGGCAGGCCAGCCATACTACACGCACGCACTTTCACTCTGGGACTCAGGGGAAAGTGCGCAGAGACCCAAAAATCACCGTCACCATTACAAGCAAAAAGTCTAGGGGTGAACCTGCCATAAGGGCCAAGTCCAACACAACCCCCTTCCAGCCAAAACGCAGGGGAGAACAATCACCATCGTGATGGACTTCCCTGCTTGGGGCGATAGAACACGGACGCGGGCCCGCAACTGCAGGGACACCCTCCTGTTCTACGCCACGGTGAACCCATGGGATTCCTTCTCAACACACTGTCTGGACCAACTGGGCTACCCCACTGGTACTCCCAAGCTGTCCGCGGCCAGGACCAGGCCCTGGGCCACCTAGGTGCCACCGGTCCTTGCCAATTCGCAGAGCGGGGGGTAGTAACCCCTGGTACGTAGTAGCCATTCTCCACTCTTCCTGTCTGCAAGACAGGACTAGACTGCCCCTGGTTCACCAGCCTTTGGTCTACAACCTCAGGCGGACCAGGAGTCTCAGGGAAGGCTCTCCTCCCCCTACCTCTTCTTCTAGGGTTCCTCCTCCTCCTTCGAGGGGTACCCTTACAACGCCACTCCAACCCAGGGTTTAACCCCTCAGGTTGCACCGGGGTCAAAAGTGGGCTTTCCCACCCTCTGCACCCCCTTCCAGAGGTCTGCCCTCTCCCAACTGGAGAAGTTCCTCTGGAAGAAGAACCGGTCAGGACACTGGTTACAGTCGTCCTACCCTTCAGGTCAGGCTGAACCTGAACCTGGCCTCCCAACCTCCGGTCTAAAACCTTTGGTGGAACAATTGCCTGGCACTCCAGGACTTCTGGGGATGCACACGCCGTCCCCCTGAGGCTGACACATGACCCATGTGTCGTGTGACTGTCTGCCTGGCGCAGATCTCCCGCCTCCTGTCCACCTGACAGTGCGCAAAGATCCCCCAGCACAGAAGTGGCGCCACCCGGGTCCCCCCAAGAAGATCTAGCCCAACTGGCTAGTCCCTGGTCCACTGGTGCATCCACTGGGAAACTCATCCCCCAATCACTCCTCACTTCGGACTTCTGTGCACTCCCTCCTGGAGTAGCACTGCCGGACACTGGAACCCCTGGAGCTCTAGTTACAGACGCTCCAAGTTCCCTAGACACTAGGAGATCCTCCTCAAGTGTACTAACAGGACAGCCTAGGTCCCTAACCTGGTGTTCCCTCAAGAAACCACCCAAGTTCTGAGACAGGGCTTCGGGCCTCTGGGGGCTCTCAGCCACCCACTGACTCCTGCTCCACTGAGCCAGGTAGTCAGCCCCTCCACCCTTCTCACTATACTGGGACCTAGCTGGGCTACACTGAGCCTCTTCCACCACGCTGGGCTGGAAGCTCCCTGTACCACTACTGTTGGACTCACTCTCTAATGACTCTACAGAACCTCTGGCACTCTCCCAGCGGTCTGCTTCTTCTGTAAATAGTCTTAGATCAGAAAATTCACCTGCCAACAGGTGTTGGCGCAACTCAGGACAACAACTACTGAGCATCTGCTCTCTGACAATCAGCCTGAATAGTTCATCATAGTCCTCTTCCTCGATACTCATCAGCCACTCAGCCAGTGCCTCATCACATACATCTGAAAAATCCGCCCAAGACTGGTGAGGCAGTTTCCTACTGCCCCTGAATTTCAACCTGTACTCCTCCTCTTGGGAACAAGGTATCTTATGTGGGGGACGTGGACTGGGACTTCCTACACTGAAATTTAAATAGCTGCCACCACTGGACCCAACCCTCCCAGGGGGATCCAGAACATTAAGACTGCGGTCAGGGGATAACCTACACTCTAGAGCTATCTTCTCCCTGGCCAAGGCCCTCTCAGCCTCTGCAGTCCGCTCATTCACACCCAGCTGCGCCATCTCTCTGGCATACTCTAACCTGAGCTTCTCCATGGCCAGCTGGTGCTCCCTCTCTTCTCTCCTATCCACCCACTCCTCTGGGGACACGGAAAGGGATGGGGTGCTACATCTGACACTGGACCCAGCAAGGGACTCCCTATCTGTGGGGTCCTCACTATCTGCTGGCGTCCCCGTGCTATCATTTTCTTCCTCCTCTTCTGAATCTTCAGGGCTCCCTACAGACCCACCACCCTCATGGTGTGAGACCCGGGCCCTTTCCTCACTGCGCGCAAGATCCCACTGACCCTTTTGCCACAGGATCAGGCTGCTCCTAAGTTCGGACTGAGTGTCTAACTCATCCACCCCTATGTCTCTCTCTTCACAGAACCTTACCAACTCTCCCATACTGTATCTAAACAGATCACAGACATCAAAAGCAGGCTCCATTCTGGTGGACGTTCTGGAGAAGAGATCACACAGGGAACCTAGGGGTCTGAGCTAACACAGGAGTACACAATTCACAAAGGTTCAGCAAGTTCCCTCTCCCAGAGAACTCACACTCACTTGCCTAGTGCCACACACCATTCATTCACACACAACCCCCCCCTCGGACTGGTAAGGCAGTTTCTACCACCCCTGATTCCTCAACCTGACCACACGTGACACAGGTACCAAACTCTGGGCGCGGGGCAGGGGAACAAATGTACTGGACACAATTGCACAATGATACCTTTTGGAGAAGAAAATAATGGAACTTCAAAAACAATAATCCCCTAAAATGTGGTCATCTAAAATGCAGAGCTTTGTAGTGGCCAGTTGCCACTGTGGTACAACGCAAACACAAATTCTTATCCTCACCGCTTGCCGCCAATGTTAGAAACGGGACCCTGGCTGGCCAAGACTCGCGTCGAGGTCAGTCAGGGATCACCACTCCTAAAGTCAGGGCAAGGGAGTTACACGCCAAGATAACCCCTACTCGCCCTCTAGGTAACGTGGCGCGAGCAGTCAAGGCTAAACTTGGAGGCGATGTAGGCTAAGTATCTGCGCACGCACCCCAGCAACAACACCCAGGGCCCACCACAAAGGAAACTCCACACAAGGTTATATAAAAAATAGCCTTTGTATTACACCAAAATACATTAGATAAAACACACACTTTACAATGTGCCAGAGGCACGGGCAGAATTTACAGGGGATATTTACAAGACAGGGCCACCTGGACCACTGTCAGGAATCAGAAGTAACACTTTCAGAAATAGCACTTTTTAGATCATAGAATTATTACTGTAGCGCAAAAATAACATACAACCAGTCACTACTGGTACCAGGTGAGCACCACCTATGCAACCCTCACTATCTTAGGAGATTACACTAGGGACCTGGGCCTTGCTAGTACCACCTGCACTAGGGGGAAAACCACCACCTAGGTATTACCATACCTGTAGGGGTGTAAGAACATAACACATGATGCAATGCATACATTCAGCGGTGTAAAAGGACAAAGCACATGACGCATAAAAACACATTCAGAGGTGCAAGGAACAGCAAACACAATAGCGCAAAATCCACATTTGCCACCACTTGTGGCAGTCCCTGTGTCCCAAAGTCAGGGCCTAAACGTGGCAGTTGCCCACAAAGTGCTGGGCAACTGTGTAAGGATGGGGCCACACGCTGGAGCCTCGCAGGCCCTGGCCAACCAAATGTGAGCAGAGAGTGAGCCTCTCAGGGCTCTGTAGAAATAAACTGGCCCCCAGAGCCTCTCTGGACTCTCTAAGAGCAAAGTTGCAGCCTCACTGGACTGTCGGGGTCCCTCACGGGGGACCCGGGAACACTGGGGCGCCTCGAGCCTCTCTGGCTCGTAGATCAGTGACTGCGTCCTTCTTGAGCCTCGTGGGCTCTTACACAGGAATGCCCCTGAGCCTTCTCTGGGCTCGCAGAATCACGGTGGCGCTGTGAGCCCCTCTGGGCTTCTAAACAAAGCAAATGCCCCCAGAGGTTTTAGAGCCCTCAGGCTCGCACAGAAGGCTGCTGACTCCGTTGGAGTCCCACACGGGGGACTCAAAAAGACCTGAACGCCAGGAGAAGAAAGCCAGCACACTGGGGGGGGGCGAGCACCGGCACTGTGCCCCGGCGTCCCCCTCTCTCCTACCAATGACCACGGGGCTTCGGCCTCACACCCCCTCCTCCCGGCTCAGCTCCACTCACCGGTCTTGGGCGGAGGGATGTCCTGGATTGCACGCTGCAGAGCGGAGAAGGTTCCTGACACTCCCGGCTTCTCCTCCGGCCTCGTCCTGCTTCCGGGGTGCGCGCGGGGAAGCCCTTCAGGCTCAACCAATCCCTGCGCGGCCCACGGATGACGTCACGGAACTCCTCGAGGCCGGGGACGAATCCCAGCGCGGCCTGAGGAGGCGGGCTTAATACTCGGCAGCCGAGCTCGGGGAGACAATCCAGCAGGGCAGCGCCGGGTGGGCACCGGCAAAAGTGCGGTAATGAGCGGGGTGGCACCCGCGCCACTCGGGTCAAGGATATTGCGGGAGAATGCCGGGTAGGCACCGGCCTGGCAACAAAAGCGCTCTCAAGCGCACAAAGTAAAATAAAGCGCTCCCAGGCGCTAGGCAGATGAATACAGCGCTCCCCAGCGCTATAAGTGGACAACACAGCGCTCTGAGCGCTAGCAGGCAATAAAGCGCTCCCTCAGCGCTAGGACAAAACAAACGCGCTCTCAAGCGCTAGGGCCCCAAGTAAAGCGCTCCCAGGCGCTTAGCAGAAGCAAAGTCCAGCACAGTTCAGGGAAGTAGGCAGAGGGGCAAGGCTGGGCCCAGAGCCAGCTCACTGGGTCTCCAGGCAGGGAGACACTCCAAGTGGCGGTCCTCTGGCCCAGCAACAGCAGCCACAGCCCCCTCAGGATCCTGGAAGAGAACATCTTCTAAGGGGACACAGCCCCTTCTTTATACTGTAAAAATCCTTTGTTTCAAGGTGCAGGGTGGGGGGAAAACCAGTTTCAGCTGGCTTTGGAGCACTCTTGATGGCCCAACCACCCATTTCTTTCACTGGGGAGGCTAGGGTCGTTAGACACACCACAGGGGGGCGGAGCCAGCATTGTGTGGGGAAAACCCAGCCCATCCAGGACACAGGTACACTCCTCCCACACATCACTCATGCTAATCTCCCACTCACCACCGGGCAAACAACTCTAGACTTCCTGGAGCCTGGCATGCCAGCCAGCTCCAGCCAATCACGCTCCAGCACCCTCACAGCACATGCACACATATCTCAATGTCCAGAAGTAGCACTTCCCTTCTAGACACATACATGCCGCAGACACCATCTCGCAGCATTCATTCTCACGAGTTTACACATACTAAACTCGAGCCTGCACTCCCCACGCATCAGGAACTACCAGGGACACACACATTCCCCATGCATTCCTATGGGAGGGCAGGCCAGCCATACTACACGCACGCACTTTCACTCTGGGACTCAGGGGAAAGTGCGCAGAGACCCAAAAATCACCATCACCAGGTCACCATTACAAGCAAAAAGTCTAGGGGTGAACCTGCCATAAGGGCCAAGTCCAACAGGAAGGGTATACTCAGATGTGAGTCCCTTGCTCATTGCACCATCAGGATTCAAGCAAGCCGGGCCGATGACGGCTGAAATGCCAGAAACCGGTCCCCGGTAGCTTGTTTCCTTCCCAGTGTAAGAATTGGCTTGGTAGTTTGGTTTGCCCTGTTCGCATCATGCACTGGGACAGGCACAGACTAATTTGCACATAGCCAGGTTCTGAGCTGGGATGGTGCAGTGAGCTAAAAAAACGGTGTTGGATCTAGCCCTGATCTTTTGACTGGGTGAGAGTATTCTGCTTAATTCAGAAACTCTGTCCATCACCACCCCTTGTTGTTAAATATTTTGTCCACTCTAAGCGTGGAAGGGTATACTCAGATGTGAGTCCCTTGCTCATTGCACCATCAGGATTCAAGCAAGCCGGGCCGGCGGCGGCTGAAATGCCAGAAACGGGTCCCCGGTAGCTTGTTTCCTTCCCAGTGTAAGAATTGGCTTGGTAGTTTGGTTTGCCCTGTTCCCATCATGCACTGGGACAGGAACAGACTAATTTGCATATAGCCAGGTTCTGAGCTGGGATGGTGCAGTGAGCTAAAAAACGGTGTTGGATCTAGCCCTGATCTCTTGACTGGGTGAGAGTATTCTGCTTAATTCAGACACTCTGTCCATCACCACCCCTTGTTGTTAAATATTTTGTCCACCCTAAGCGTGGAAGGGTATACTCAGATGTGAGTCCCTTGCTCATTGCACCATCAGGATTCAAGCAAGCCGGGCCGACGACGGCTGAAATGTCAGAAACCGGTCCCCGGTAGCTTGTTTCCTTCCCAGTGTAAGAATTGGCTTGGTAGTTTGGTTTGCCCTGTTCCCATCATGCACTGGGACAGGAACAGACTAATTTGCATATAGCCAGGTTCTGAGCTGGGATGGTGCAGTGAGCTAAAAACGGTGTTGGATCTAGCCCTGATCTCTTGACTGGGTGAGAGTATTCTGCTTAATTCAGAAACTCTGTCCATCACCACCCCTTGTTGTTAAATATTTTGTCCACCCAAAGCGTGGAAGGGTATACTTAGATGTGAGTCCCTTGCTCATTGCACCATCAGGATTCAAGCAAGCCGGGCTGACGACAGCTGAAATGCCAGAAACCGGTCCCCGGTAGCTTGTTTCCTTCCCAGTGTAAGAATTGGCTTGGTAGTTTGGTTTGCCCTGTTCCCATCAGGCACTGGGACAGGAACAGACTAATTTGCATATAGCCAGGTTCTGAGCTGGGATGGTGCAGTGAGCTAAAAAACGGTGTTGGATCTAGCCATGATCTCTTGACTGGGTGAGAGTATTCTGCTTAATTCAGAAACTCTGTCCATCACCACCCCTTGTTGTTAAATACATCCCGGTGTGGAAGCAAGCGTGCATCATTTTGATATGTCTGTTACGGGGACTGTATCAGACTTGTGTCTTCTATCTAGTGGTGACATTACGTCATTCCAGTCTCCTCCCAAGAGCGTTACGTTGTCTGGGAGGTCGCCCCAGAGACGGGAGATCTTGTCAATGAATGTAGTCCTTAAAGGAGGGGGCGCATAGATGCTCCTGATGTTAATGTGTTCGCCGTATATCGTTTCTGATATCAGGATGTATCGCCCCCCTGGATCCTCAGCGTTTTGTGTGGATAAAAAGGAACCCGGCAATGAATAAGGATAACCGTACCCCGGGATTCCCTGGTGAACCCAGCATGACATTTACTGGGTAACAAGGCTCCATGCTTGGCCCGGTTTGGATATCACCAGATATATGTTTCCTGCAAAAGCAGGATATCCTCCCCATATCGCTTGGCCTGGCGGAGAACAGCGGAGAACAGCACCCAACTTTGTTGAGTAACCCCCTGATGTTCCATAATACCACCGCTAGGTCACCGAGTGGGGGAATGCAAGCCTGTGCAGCCATCAGGTAGTATGTACGCCTGCAAGGTACCTAGTGTCACGGGATTTGGTTGACATGTCTGTGCTTGTGTGAGAACTAAAACAAACTTACCGAAGAAACCACCCCGATACTGCTATGAACAAGGAGCATCTGTTGCTGTGATGGGCAGCCAAGTTACCCAACAGGAGAACCCTGAGCCCCTCCCCCAATGAATCCCAACTTTCCCAAAGAACTTCAACATGGGGATGGAATGTCTGGACTGGAAATCTACAGTGCTTTTTGCCCACGCCAGTTCAGTGCAGTGCAGTGTACATCTCTGCATCTCTTTGTGCCGCCATTGTAGTGATATAATATAGAAGCAGGAGTTGTAACGGGCAACTTGACATATACCACAGTAAGGAAATGACTTCATCAAACACAAAATCAAAAGCGTCAACTAACTTAATCCTCACCCACTCCAGCCAGAACAGTAGCTAGAGAACTCATTCATCCCTAAAAGAAAAATCCCAAAGTACTACCCTAAGGTGTGCAACACTATGTTTGTGACAACGCCCAGAAGAGCATGGCCCAGTAAGCAAGGAATACATTATAAGAATTACAATTCAGATCATATTGCTGACTTGCATGATGTTCTAAACTGTTTATTACAAATTCATTCAAAGGCATGTACACATTCGGTGATGAGGACACATATGAAGGGTTACAGGGGGGCAAACATATCCATATGTTGAGTCTGCGAGGAGCATACTAGGACGAGTGTGCATCAGGCAATGTGGGCACCGAGATAGCAGAGGCATCAGTACCAGAACCTCCAGCGGGGGGAATCTCTCAGATGAGTGTTTCTTGCAGAACTGCACAGCATCCACGAGTGTGTTGCAAGGGAAGTGGCAGCCATCTAGCTCCACACGGAGACGTGCCGGGTAAAGCATCCCATATTTAGGCCCACATTTTTGGAGTGTTGGTTTAATATCAGTGAATTTGCGTTGGGCTTCCTGAACCAGTGGTGTATATCCTGGAAACAGTGAGATCACAGTGCCCTGGTATTGTATAGGACCCTTTTCACGGGCCAACAGCAGTGTAGTATTGCAGTCTCTAAAACTAAGAATGCTGGTGATGATCTGTCTTGGTGGCACCCCAAGTATCGGCCGGGGACCGAGTGAGCGATGTGCTCTTTCAACCACAAATGTTTCAGTAAAGGATTTCCTATCAAAGAGCTCAGCTACAAGATGTTCCACAAAAACATCCATGCATCCAGTGTTGGCAGATTCAAGTACCCTAGCTATGCGGTTGTTATTCCTGCAGGATCTTGCCTCCAAGACCTCCTTTTTAGCTGCTCTGGTTTTTAGGATGCTTTCAGTCAGTTAAAGGTGCCTCATTACCTGCGCATTGCCGTCCTCTACCTCCAAAATTTGGCGCTCTGCAAACTCTATTCTCAAATTATGCAGTTCAAGACATTCAGCCATATTGTCTAGTCGATGTGTTAAAGTATCAAATCTAGATTCAAATTCTCTGAACCCGGTACGGAACTGAGACATGATAGACTCCCTCCTCTTGATAGAGGATGTGCTGACAGCAGCAGTGGTATGTTATGTTATGCTATGTAGTTTTTAAAGCGCATGGCTGTGACAGCAAAGAGACGTCCCAGCACTGAAGATTGGGAAAGAAAAAGAGCGAGATAAAAAATTACTGGAACAGCCAAGTCTTTACTACCTTTCTAAACATCAAATGATAAGAAATCTTCCTAATAGCAAGAGGCAATGAGTTCCATAAAGTAGGAGCAAATACCCTAAATGAATGGCCTCCAGTTCTGGGTCTACGGAAGCGAGGCACATACATCAAATCAAGGCCAGCAGAGCGCAGAGCACGAGATGGAACATAGTGGTGGCCCAAGTCATTGAGGATCGCAGGGCAGGAGCCACTCAGAACTTTATGCATAACACAAAGCGCTTTGAGCCTAATTCTCTGTTCCACGGGAAGCCATTGGAGTTGACGCAGTATCCCTGAAACTGAACTGTACTTGGGCAGAGCAAATAGAGTGCGAGCTGCCTCATTCATAGTATGTTGAAGCCTATTTATCACAGACTTATTAGCCCCTAACAGGAGGCTGTTGCAATAATCTAAGCTGGACATGATGGTTGTTTGAACAACTAGCTGGCGCGTTCGAGGATCGAACAAACCCAAAATGGGTTTGAGTCCGCGCAGAATACCAAAACCGGTCCCTGCCACAGACTTAGCATGTTCCTCAAACGAGAGTGCAGAATCCATCCTTACACCAAGATGTTTTACCGTCGTTTTGGGCATGGGGGGATTGCCCAATTTTGGCGGCCACCAGGTATTGCCCCACTGATGTGAATTTCTGCCAAGGAATAGAATCTCAGTTTTGGAGTTCAATTGGAGACAATTTGCCCCATCCACCCAGCTATGGGTGCCAGATCCTCCTGAAATTCAATCATGTCTTGACTGGAGTCTTTGGTACAAGCAAAAATTACTTGTGTATCGTCCGCTTAAGTGCATGTTACGGGTGTTGGCCAACAAGGCCAGCGGACGAACATAAATGTTAAATAATGTAGGGCACAGAGCTGACCCCTGTGGGACTTCATAGCGCACAGGGTACGTCACAGAATGAAATTGAGGGGCAATGACCTGAAATGACCTGTCACTCAAAAAGGAGGATAGCCAGTCAAGGGCACTGCCTCCGATTCCAATCTCACACAGCCGATGCAGCAAAATACTGTGAGAGACTGTATTGAAGGCTGCGCTAAGGTCAAGCAGAATGAGTGCGGTCAAGTTGCTCCCATCCATAGATGCTCTAAGTTCTTCTGTGACAGCTAGCAGAGCTGACTCCGTACTATGTTTAGGACGGAAGCCATTCTGGGAGGGATCCAAAATGGAATTAGATTCCAGATATTGCTTCAGAATGCTGTTCTACCATTTTTCTCCAAAATTACAGAATCAAATGTGAAGTGAGATCGGGCGATAGTTTTCTGGTCTGGAAGCATCCAATGAGGGTTTCTTCAAGAGAGGGATAACCTTTGCATTCTTCCAGGTTTTGGGGACCTTGGCAGTGGATAGACAGAGATTAATAATATCCAGGCAATCCGGGAACAGACAGTCCGAATGTTTTCCTACAAGATCGGGTTTAATAGGGTCAGCAGGAAACCCGGATGTAATCGTTGTAGTCAAGGCCTTAAGCTCATCTAAGGTCATGGAAGGGAGGGTGTCCAGCGTGTTAACCCCCTTTTCTACAAACTCTGCTTCCGCTGTCCCAGGAGTTTTGCAGTTCCCACAGAAACTATCATAGATGTCTGCCACTTTATTAGTAAAATAAGTGGCCAGCACCTCACACTGGAACTATCATTTGACACCAGGTGCTGAGGTGCTACTGGAACCTGAAGCAAGTGTTGACAGCACAGAGTTCTGGCTGGTTCGGAGGTGAGTTGCTTGTGTCTACGATCCGAGGCCAGAGAAACAATATGGAGACAGCGAGCCAAACAATGGAATATAAGTGGAGGCTGCTCGGGGCACCGGGTTTGAGGTCAGTCATGAACAGTCACAGAGCCATGCAGGCTGGCTTAGTAGTGCCGGTCAAAGTGGCTGATTAAGCATACTGCTCTGGTGGTGGTTCAAGCAGAAACAACTCCCCCCTCCTTACCGGGGGGGGGGGGGGAGAGAGAGTCAGCCAGCCAGGAAAGTTCACCTGGTTGAACGCTACCCCCGGAACGGTCCATGGTCGCAGCTGTAGATGGGTCTAAGGGCTGGCAGTAGGGTACAGTAGGCCTCGGCAATGGGAGAGAGTGCAACAAGGGTAGAGCCAACAACGAAACTCTGCATCCACAGCAGGCGGCGCATCAGTGTTCCACTTTGCAGCAAGCTGGGCCCACCACGATACCTCTCCAATCCCACACACTGCAGACCACCCTCGCAATGGGGGCGCAGCTTGGCATGTCTGGCGCCGGCAGGCGAGTACGGACTGAGAAAAATACACTGGCCTCCTCGACTGATTTCACCGCGGCCCCACCCTCAGGCTTACCCGCAGGCCTCTGAAGGCCGTGACAGGCCGCTGTGGGTGGATCCTTTAGGAAGGAGCTGCGATGATGTCCGCAAAATTAAATTTTGCCCACAATGTTGCATATGCTACTATAGGACCCGCTCTAAGCCCATAATAGGAGCTACAAATGCTCGGGCCAAAGCTTGATGGAGCTTCAATGCCATGCAGCCAACAGGGCCGAGCCCTCCTGCATTGATCTGTTGCTAATATTTTTTAGCAAATATCCACCAGGTTTTTGACGTGTTTAATTTTGCGCTAGCGGTTCCTTTCTTCATGTTTGCAAACATGCTCTAAAATGAAGGAGCTACACTCCAAGGATTTAAGTGGTTTGTTGGAAAGATAATGGGTCACAATCTATTATGGAATAAAATACCCACGCCAAATGTGATATGGATATTGCAAGTTACCTTGGACCTCCATAACCTCGTAAAGGAACTCGTCCTTCAGCCTTGTTCCTCTGTATGGTTAGGAAACTTCTAGGTGACTTGCAATATCCTTATAACGTATGGCAGGGGGTAGTCTTATCTCCTATATTAAGAAGCACATGCTGAACCATAATACCATAGAGGCATTGGGACATCAATTTCAATCTGAAATTTTGCCAGACATCAGCGTTCAGACTGCCAAAATCCTCCCAACAGGTGGGATGGCAGTGTTATATTCATGTGCTACTGGCTCGTTTGAGTATACAGTAAGTGACTCTAATGGGATGTCTAAGATAGCTTTTTCTGGTTGCCTCTGCCAGCTCTTAGCTTTTATGCTCTGACATACAAGTGACTACATCCAATTTTCATTGTCTTGATATTGTTCATAATCCAGAGTTCTATGGACTGTGAACAATATCAAAACAGAGTTATATGAACTGAGAGGCATACCTCATGAGGTAGGTACCATAAATGTAACCTGCATTTCATGGGTGCCACCTCGGTACTGGGAGTAAGTAAGTCTACCTTAACAGTAAGCATTTCCACTCCATCAATGTGCAAGTGGTTTGAATTTCGTACCTCTACATCAGCAGTGTCTGTGCTAATTTTTGAGTATGCTCTAATGACTTGCCAGTGCTACACAACAGCTGCATACCATAACAGTTGGTAGTCAAATAGCATGAAGGAGAGATTAGATCTACCCCGTATTTAATCAGGTATCGGCTCTGTTAGAGTCCAGAATCTTCAAAAGTCACCCATTCTTGACCTCACCAATTAGTCAAGGCCAGATACAATTTAGACAGAAGCATTCTTATACAAAATATATCATTTTTATTCTTGTTTTCTTCATACATTTTTATGTATAACACAATTAAACAAGGTCATTTTTTAGAAAAATTTCACAATATTAGGATAAAAGACATATGTATATACAACCCTTCAACCTTCCAACATTCAAACTTCAACAAATTCATACATCACAGCCAATCATGCTCATACAAGACTCATTCATGCATTCTACTCAGATGGATTTTGAGACAAATTGCTCTTAAATCATCCTGAATGTTCATCTCAGCCGTGGGCCGGGGATAGATGGTAATAAATTCAGGGTAGATGTTTTCAACGCCGACGCGCGTTTTGGTGCCAGGCCCCAAAGTAGGCCACACCTTCGTCAGGGCAACAAATAGGGAAGGGGGGGTTTTTGTGCTTAACAACACGATTATTGCTTCTGGTGTTCAGGCATTCTGGCGTTTCAAGTAAAGCTCAGCATTTAGTGTGATGTTGCAGAATGCAGTCTTTTTCAATAAATGGCACGTTTTTGGCGCTTTCCGGGGGTCCTAAAAGGATGTTTATTTTCAATGGGCCAGACACGAAGAATCTCGACAGGTTCGAATCGCGTTCTGCCTGCTAGATGGCGTATCGCCGTTTAAATGATAACAGCGCTTTTTGTCTTCTGGGGATCGCAGTGGTCTGGTGTTAGCAGCTCACAGCATACGCGTCCATGTTCCGTAAGAAGGACAGCCCAAGCGGCGGTTTCACAGCCCAGGCGGCGGTTTCACCAGGAGGTGCCGTCACAATCTCCACGAGCGGTGCATGTGGGATTTCCTCTTCATTTCGCATCCGGCAACCGTCCACCGGTTGCCGGATGCGAAATGAAGAGGAAATCCCACATGCACCGCTCGTGGAGATTGTGACGGCACCTCCTGGTGAAACCGCCGCCTGGGCTGTGAAACCGCCGTTTGGGCTGTCCTTCTTACGGAACATGGACGCGTATGCTGTGAGCTGCTAACACCAGACCACTGCGATCCCCAGAAGACAAAAAGCGCTGTTATCATTTAAACGGCGATACGCCATCTAGCAGGCAGAACGCGATTCGAACCTGTCGAGATTCTTCGTGTCTGGCCCATTGAAAATAAACATCCTTTTAGGACCCCCGGAAAGCGCCAAAAACGTGCCATTTATTGAAAAAGACTGCATTCTGCAACATCACACTAAATGCTGAGCTTTACTTGAAACGCCAGAATGCCTGAACACCAGAAGCAATAATCGTGTTGTTAAGCACAAAAACCCCCCCTTCCCTTTTTGTTGCCCTGACGAAGGTGTGGCCTACTTTGGGGCCTGGCACCGAAACGCGCGTCGGCGTTGAAAACATCTACCCTGAATTTATTACCATCTATCCCCGGCCCACGGCTGAGATGAACATTCAGGATGATTTAAGAGCAATTTGTCTCAAAATCCATCTGAGTAGAATGCATGAATGAGTCTTGTATGAGCATGATTGGCTGTGATGTATGAATTTGTTGAAGTTTGAATGTTGGAAGGTTGAAGGGTTGTATATACATATGTCTTTTATCCTAATATTGTGAAATTTTTCTAAAAAATGACCTTGTTTAATTGTGTTATACATAAAAATGTATGAAGAAAACAAGAATAAAAATGATATATTTTTTATAAGAATGCTTCTGTCTAAATTGTATCTGGCCTTGACTAATTGGTGAGGTCAAGAATGGGTGACTTTTGAAGATTCTGGACTCTAACAGAGCCGATACCTGATTAAATACGGGGCAGATCTAATCTCTCCTTCATGCTATTTGACTGTTCTTTCCCCCGCTGATCTGCCTCACATCCTACCCCCGGGGGGCCCCTCACTCTGTGACTTATTACATAACAGTTGGTAGGCCTTGCACCGAGGAGGACCTGACTTGCCGGTTATTTTCAACAAGTCTGTGATGCCACTTTTAGTGTTATTATATGCACATCCAAACGTGAGTTCATGTACTCTTTGTTTTCTTTTTTGATTACGCATTTCAGGGATCTTTGGGTATCCAAGTTATACCTAGCCTTTAAACCTTTGAGAAACCCAACAGTGTCAGGAAAGTCTGCAAAGGCAAACAGGGGGTCTTGTGTAGTGGGCTTTTGGGATTCTGGAGGCCCAGTTCAGTTTTCCTGACCATCGGTGGACTGGTTGTGAATCATTTATTGATACACTTATGGAGTAATTCATATGTGCATGAGTTTCATCCAGAGTACCTGACAGATGTGGGGTGTGTGTTTCAATGCCTAGAGCTCAGGCTTGGTGTTATTAGCTGAAGATGGTCTATGAAATTTGGTGTTGCTTATGTGCACACTTCTCCATTGCTGGGCTTTTGATGTTGAACATATTTAAAGTAAATGTTTTTTCACTCACCAAAATTGCTATTGTTTCACATACAGATCTCAGTTCTACTATAATTTTATGACCGACCACAAAATGTGTGTTGCGTGTGTGTGTATGAACTACATTATTATCATGCATGCTATCTTTGATGTGAATTTATGTGGCTTGGAAACAAATCTATTATTTTTAAACAATTATAAAGGGGTAATTACATATTGTTTTATACTCATTTTAAATGTTTTATCACAAATATATTAATTTGTTTCCATCCATTACAGTTGTAAGAAAGTAAGATCACATTTTTTTTGAGAAAAAAATAATTAGTCAACTATTTCTTAAGAGTCATTTTCCAGACAATTGTTAATGAGCTGATTGGACCAGCTTAGTCAAAAAGAGTATAAAGCGAATAGTCCAGGTGCTAACATTAGGAAATCACTTTTTGCGCCTCTTGGTGGTAGATTCTTAAGTGTTGACCCCAAGGCCACTTTAGGAATGGTTGTTCATATGGCTTGGTTGAGGACAACAGTGGTGGTGGTGTCAGGTGACTCTTGGGCAGTGTACTGTCCTGCCCAGCCCGGGTACTCATCAGAGACTATGCCACACATGGAGAGTAGTCATACACGTCTTTATTCTTCAGTGTGTAAGCCCAAACCAAAAGTGTAGTGTCATGTAAATAGAGAATGACAGAATAAGTTGTAACTTTTTATTTAACAAAGGGGGAAATTTAATTATTTATGCATTAATTCATGTATTTTATTTGGGTAAGGTACAAACACATATACACTTATAACTCTTTATGAGCCTTCATGGCCCTTGTATCACAAGTCCTTATCGGGTCACCAGAAACAGGGAGCTGCAGGTGCAGTGTTAGTTAATTATCCTGCAACTGCTGTTGTTTCTACCTCACCAATTCAGATCACTGTCTGGACCCAGTCTCTAAGTGACATCAAAAAATTTTTGTTGGGTGATAAGCCACATGTCTGTTGTGAGAAGAAGCTCTCGTAAGGGACTTCCCAGTACATTTTGCAGTCACCATGTGTCCGTAGGTGGTTGTGACAGTAAAGGGCTCAGCCTTGAAAGAAGCACCAGATTTATATTTTCTGGATTGTCGAACCAGGACTTGATCTCCTCTCGTGAAAATTATATCCTTCACATGACATCACTTGTCAGCATAGATTTTTATTTTCAGTTCGATCAACAACTGCGACCACAATCTTCTGTGCAAATGTCTTTCTCATAGGTTGGTTCATTGAGGTAACCTGGTCATCATAGCCCTGCAACCTTAATGTTTAGGAGAGCCTTCTCCTGCATTCAAGTGAGGGGTTGATCGGCAAGCTGGAAGAGTGGTATTCAAAACAACCTTGAGGTTGAGCTTCTCTAATGTCACACACTGCACATCTTTCTTTAGATACTCATGAAGGAGGAAACCCTACGCACGATGAATTCCATCCACTCCGGATCCCCAACCGACCCCTGCCCTCACCACGTCTTCAACAAGGCCGACTCCGTCATCGCACCCCACCTGCGGGACATCATCAACACCTCCTTCGACACAGCGACCTTCCCGGAGAGCTGGAAGCATGCCGAACTCAGCGCTCTACTGAAGAAACCATCAGCGGACCCCACGGAACTCAAAAACTACTGCCCCATCTCGCTTCTCCCGTTCCCGGCAAAAGTCATCGAGAAGACCGTCAACAAGCAGCTGGCCGCCTTCCTCGAGACGAATGGATCCCTCGACCACTCGCAGTCCGGCTTCCGAGCCAACCACAACACCAAGACCACCCTCATCGCTGCCACTGATGACATCCGAGCCCTGCTCGACAACGGGGAAACAGCGGCCCTCATCCTCCTGGACCTTTCCGCGGCCTTCGACACTGTCTGCCACCGCACCCTAGAGCAGCGCCTCAGCAACGTCGGAATCCAAGAGAAGGCACTAGATTGGATCATCTCCTTCCTCGCCGGAAGAACTCAGAGAGTCCGCCTCCCCCCCTTCAGATCAGAAGCCACTGAAGTCATCTGCGTCGTTCCTCAGGGCTCCTCGCTCAGCCCCACCCTCTTCAATGTCTACATGAGCCCCCTTGCGGCCATCGCACGCCAACACAACCTCAACATCATCTCTTACGCCGACGACACCCAGCTGATCCTCTCCCTCACCAACGACCCCGCCACCGCCAGAGCCAGCCTACACGAGGGGATGAAAGACGTAGCCGAGTGGATGAAGAACAGCCGCCTGAAACTGAACTCAGACAAGACGGAAGTCCTCATCCTGGGATCTTCGCCCTCCGCCTGGGACGACTCCTGGTGGCCCCCCGCCCAGGGCAGCGCACCCAAACCAACAGACCACGCACGCAACCTGGGCTTCATCCTGGACTCCTCCCTCTCCATGACCAGACAAGTCAACGCCGTCTCCGCGTCATGCTTCAACATCCTGCGCATGCTACGTAAGATCTTCCGGTGGATCCCCACCGAGACCAGGAAGACGGTCACCCAGGCCCTCGTCACCAGCCGACTGGACTACGGCAACTCCCTCTACGCCGGAACCACAGCCAGACTCCAGAAGAGACTCCAGCGAATCCAGAACGCCTCAGCAAGACTCATCCTGGACATCCCCCGACACAGCCACATCTCCGGACACCTGAGAGACCTGCACTGGCTCCCGGTCAACAAGAGAATCACGTTCCGACTCCTCACCCACGCAAACAAAGCCCTACACAACCAAGGCCCAAGATACCTCAACAGCCGCCTCAACTTCTACACTCCCACACTCCAGCTTCGATCAACCAACCACGCCCTCTCCGCCGTCCCCCGCATCCGAAGAGCCACCATAGGAGGAAGATCCTTCTCCTACCTCGCCGCCAAGACGTCGAACTCCCTCCCGACCCACCTCCGCCTGACCCAAGACGACCTCGCCTTCAGGAAGCAGCTCAAGACATGGCTGTTCGAGCAGTAGCAGACCCCCCCCCCCCTCCCCAAGAGCCTTGAGACCCTCCGGGTGAGTAGCACGCTATATAAATACTGTGATTGATTGATTGATTGATGAATCGTTCTACCAGGCCATTGGCCTGAAGCTAAAGAGGAGGACTTTTCTGATGCTTTATGTTGGGATGGCTGAAAAAGTCTTAAGGGCCCGCCTTTCAATAGCTGAAAGTGTTGTCAGATTTCAAGATCACAGGGACACCACATTGCAAAGATGCCATCCAATCTTTCCATAACCGTTTCATGAGTGATGGATGAAAGATCTTCTATCAGTAAAAAACAGGAGTATTCACTGGCAATTCTTATGGTCATTGTTGATGTCTATTCTTAATCGGACCAAAGAAATCATCATCTTTCTCAAGCATGGTTAGGCAATTCTGACATGTTTAACTGGTGCTGAGTAAGGTGTGATGAGAGACAATTGCGTAAGTGGCAGGCCTTTAACTCTGGTTTCCACATCATGATGTAAGGGAGGAAAGAGACTCTGTGCCTGATTTAGATCTTGGCACACAGGTTACTCTATCACAATAGTGACAGATATCCTGTCTGTTGAAATATGAATTCCATAGGATATATTGGGATTTACATTTCGGCAGCCGGGAGATCTGTCACCGTTGTGACGGAGTAACCCATACGCCAAGATCTAGATCAGGCACTCTGTCTGGCAGAGCTCTCTTTGTGGCAACTATTCCTCAGTATCCCTCATGGGCTACTTCAATTACTTGTTGGCGTAGAATGACAATTTGTAACTCAGGAAGGCCTCATCTTGAGAGGTACACAGATAGTTCATCTCGGACATTTCTGAATTTGAAGTACTCACTGTCACTGGTAAGTGGTCAAGAGTGTTGGTTCCAAGATTGGTGAGCAATGTCTTTCAATTTTAGCATGTCACTATCTCGGTTCATAGCAGTGACAATTTGTTCTAACGACACAGCAGCTGATGTGCTTGATTTTACCATTAAATTTATGTAGCATTCAGCTGTCTTAGATGGCGTTCCAGGGCATAAATTGTAATGGCACTCTTAAAAAATAACCTGTAGGATTTTTACTTTTCCTTGGACAGTGAACAATTGTGCAGTTGTATTCTTGTAATCTCAGACCCCAACGCTCAATATGAGGAGGCATCTTGGCTATAGGATTGGCAAATATAGTCAAATGTGCTTGGTGATCAGGCACTACAGTGAAATGCTTTCCAAATAAGAACACATGGAAATATTCACAAGCACAACACCACTGCCAAGCTTTCTTTATCAGGTTGTGAATAAGCACATTCAGTTTGTGACAAGCTTTTACTGGCATAAGCCAAGGTATGCCTTATGGCATTTGGCTGTCCATTGTGCTGTGCAAAAATCACACCCAACCCAGTGGGGCTAGCATCAACCACAAACTCTGTATGAAGCTTGCGATCAAAGTAGGCCATTTCAGTTGCATTTTCGATGGCTTGCTTGATTCTCTTGAAACTTTCCTCTCACTCACATGATCATTGAAACACAACATTCTTTTTTGTCAGTTCTCATAACGGTGCACTGACAGTGACAACGTCTTGTATGTATCTAGTACATTAACAGGCCATCCCAAAGAATGAATGAATATAGAAATGTCCTGTGAGGAATTAGCAGTGGATAGTGCTTGCATTTTGGCTGGGTCAAGTGTTATACCGCCAGCTCAAAAGATATGGACAACATTTTCAAATTTATTGTCATATGGAATTTACATTTGTCAGCAATCAAAGTCAAACCAGCATAATTTAGCAAACGACAGAGACCTAGCATGACAAAGCTCTCATGCATGTGAGTAGCTCCAAAGACTAATATGTCATCATCACTATAGTTGCAGGCATTTACAAAAGACTGTATGATACGTAGAATGTCGTCCTGGAAATGTTCTGCTGCAGAGGATACATCAAAACTTGGTCACTTATAGCGAAACAGGCCAATGTGTGTAGAAAAAGTTGTAATGCACCTGCAATTCTCTTCAAGATCCAACTGGTGATATTTTTTGTTTGTCGAGCCGGGAGAAAAACTTGGCATCATTCAAATGAGTTATCATATCAGCAATGTGTAGTCGTGGATGTTGTTCTCTCTCAATTACCCTGTTGGCCTGATGTATGTCAACATAAATGCATACAGCTCCTTCACCGTCTCTTTTAGGGACTACCACTATGAGAGAAACTCATGAAGTTAGACCAGTGGAGTGTTCAATGACATTGTGTTTGAGCAACAAATCAAGCTCACTTATAACTACATATGAACAAGGATATTTGTCCATTGTCCAAAGACACAGACAAATTGCATTTCAGTTGCAAGATGCTGTTGAACTTTCATACTAAGTCAATTTCCTTCATTATGTTGTCGGGTAGGAAAGCTCAAGACTTTTTCATGATGAGCATTCACTTGAAGCCATACCTTGAAGTACATGAATAGGCACTTGCACCACTGTTTGTTGTGTTTCATTGTAGCTCAAAATGAACCTTGACTTTTTAATGGTATTGACGCAGCCCTGGTGTACACTTCAGTTTTTGATTGCATAAGTTGTGGTAATGGAGACAATTCACAATATTTCTCCTCAGGCATAATGTTGATCGATGCAACACTATCAATAATAAAAGGTAGCAAACACCCATTTATCATAAGGGAAATCTTCGAGCAATGTTTGTACGTCTTTCGTACTTTTTCTTGTCGATCTTTCTTTCGCCTGTGTTTTTTCTCACATTTGATTAGTCCGACATGTGCATGCTTCTCTGAAGTAAACATCGGCATTCTTTTGTGGACTGCTCCGCACGCACAACCCCGGCCCTCTCTCCGGTACCGCTCCATAGCAGGCGGTGGTCTGATGACTTCTTTTAGTTGTTTTGGTAAGCACGCAAGTCTTTTCATATTCAAATGATTTGATAAGCACATAACGTTATGATATTTAATTGGCTTTGCGCGTAAATGTCTCTTCGTAAACACCTGGTTGATCTTTGCCCCATAGCACATCTGATTACAGTTTGAAAAACCAGTGGATTGTGACAATTCAGTGCAAGTTAAGACCTAGTAGCATCTGCCTTTACCATTTTCACTCCATATGATATATAGCATTAATTTACGTAGTAGTGCGCTACCTCGGCGGCCGAGAATCAAAGGTGCAAACAGATGTGTAGATTTTGTATTATGCTATTTTTGTTCCTACACACTTTACTTAGGCACGCAGACTTTCAGAAGCAGCTCCTCCTGGTCACTTCTAAGACTCGCAGAACTCACGGACAACACTTAGGGGCTTGGGACATACTCTAGCAGAGTCTATCAAGAGTGTTGAGGTCTAGTTGCTACTGGTCAGGTGGTCAATGCCGGAAGAAGGCCTCTTGTAGCCTGTTGTCAGACCTCCCATGAGGCTACAGGGGCACAACTGACCATTAGACTCCAACTCTCAGTTTTCAGACAGCAGTTCCAGTCTTTGTGGCTGCAAGCTTCATGTAATTTGCTTTTGCATCCTTGCCCTACATTTTGACAGTAGTACACTTCTGTAGGATTTGTTAGCCAGTGGGTGGGGTGGCTCTTTGACACTCTCCAGAAACAATGGGCACCCCTTCCCAAGTTTGCAGCACATTCTGTGTGCCTTATTGAAAATGATCCCACAGTACACTATTCTAAGTGGAATCCAACATGGTTGTACCATTCTGCTCTTGGAGGTTTCTAACCTCGTAACAAGGAGTGTGTTTAGGGAAATGAGCAGTAATCTTTTCCTCAACCCCACTAACGTGGTACAGCCAGTCAGAGGGGGAGTTGGTCTAAGAACCAAGCTGGCTGCAGTTAGCCCAGGTAATAAAGGCTTCACTTTCTCAGGTCTCTCGTAACAATTAACTATGAATGGGCAGGCCTCAACCCAGTTCCTTTCAAGTTAAAGAATTTCCTGAACCATGTCCTGCTGCCCTTCCTGAGCTGAGAGGAGTAACATACTTTCTAGACAGGTCATCCTGCCAAAAGGCGTAAGCCACTGTTTCTCCTCTGGGAGCTGTTCACACTTCATTAGGGAAAAACACTGACAGGGGTCAGCTACTGCCAGATTAATGCTTATTAGCTTACAAGAGATTTAGGCAGACAAGTCTAACTTTTTAGAAGGTCCTTTTCCTAATATTTATCAAAACTCTGTCTTCAACGATGCAATTGATTTTTAATAAATATTTAAAATAGTGAGTACATTTTTCCTACAGTTCCAAAACTGGGATTGCAGAAAATGCAATTATATCTCCGGGATGGCACATATAGGATTATATCATCGCATATAAGCTAATTAATAAAGGCCCTGTTTTAAACAGCAAGCCTTTGCGCAGGTGTTTCTCCTTTAGGTGGTGCACCAGGGGGTCCAGTGCCAGCACAAAGAGTAGGGGGGAGAGTGGACACCCCTGCCGTGTTCCGCGAGTGGGAAATATAGGTGATGTCTGTGTACCATTCAAGCAGATGCAGGCTGGCGGTACAGTGTATAACAGTTTAATGAGGGCAATGCAACCCTGTGGGAAGCCCATTCTGCCCAGCGTCACCCTCTGAAAAGGCCACTCCAAAAGTCAAATCCCTTTTCTCATCCAACATTACCGCTGCTGCTGGCACAGAAGGTAAGATTAATTTCCGTGGATTTATGAGGTACAAATCCAGACTGAGCTGGTGATATCACTAGGTCGAGCAGTTGTGATAATCTGTTGGCTTCCATTTTGGCCATTACCTTATTGAACAAGTTACTTACAGATATATTGTTACCGAAGGCAAGAGACATATATTAGTTCTGAATTCCTTACCTTAGAATTACCCCAAGGTGTCAGACTGGATCTGGAGAATCCTTTCTTCAGCAGTACCCCTGCGTGTCGATAGGTGGTGTTGGTCGACTCAGCTTTCGTCGTTGGTGTCCTGATCACTGGAATACCATCACGCTGTCTACTTAGATACCGCCCCTACATCCTGACGTCAGTTCTGTACACCACATTCCACGCCAGAAGCGCAGAGATTTGTTAGACACTAACTACTGGTGCATACAACTAGGGCCCTGAAAGGGAGCTCTAGAAGTCAGTTTGCAGAATGGGAAGGATGGGTGGGGTGGTGTTAGAACTGGGGGTCTCTAGTTGGCAGAGGTAGATACATTTGACCAAATAGGGACCCTTGCTTCTAAGTCAGGGAAAGGGGATTACACTCCTGGATTACCCCTGCTCACCCCCTTGATAGCTTGGCACGAGCAGACAGGCTTATCTCAGAGGCAGTGCGTTAAGCATTTGTGAACACATACAGTAATACAGTGAAAACACTACAGATGGACATCACAGAGATTTTATAAAAATAAGTATTCTTTACATAGACTTAACACAAGACCACAAACGACAAAAATCCACAATACTGTACTCAAAATGGACTTAAATATGGTAGAAATAACTTAGTTCAAGTTGATGATAAATCCCACATGCATCCAGGTACTTTTGTGAGAAACGTAATGCAAAACAAGCAAAAGGTTACCAGGGAAGGTGATGCGTCGGTTCCTTGCTTTGGGGGAGGCGATGCGTCGCTCCACAATTCTTGCGCAGAGTAGGGGATGCGTCTTGTTCCTTACCGGAGAGGAGGTGATGCGTTGATTCTCGTACGGCGTTCCGGTTATGATGCGGCAAGATGGCGCTTCGATGCAATGCCACAATCCAATGCAATGCGATAAGATGGCGTCCTTGATGCGATGCGACGCCTTGAAGACGATGCGTGCACACCCGACAAAGGTGCAGCAAACTCTGTAACTTTGGAGCCGCAACAGGCCCTGCGACACATTTCTCCGGTAAAGCGACAGCGACCCTCGTGGTGGCGACACGCTTCTCCGGTGATGCGTCGGTAAACCACTGCGATGAAGGCATGCTTTTCTGGTGATGCGGCGGCGATCTCTGCAACTGCAACATGCTTCTCCGGCGATGCGACGGCAACAGCTGTGCCTGCGACACGCTTCTTGTTGAGTCGCGCTTCCAGCTCCAGGTGACACGGAGGCTTCTGCAGACAGAATTCCCAGCATGGTAATTGAGAGGGGAGTTGGTGGTGAAGTCTTTTGTCCCGGAGACGTCAGCATGAGGCAAGCACAAGTTCAAGCTCTTGTAGAAATATTCTGCAAGAGGATGAAAGTCCCTTCTCCTTTCCTTGGCAATGAAGACACCACTGCAGGCCAACCCAGCACACTGGCAGGGGGGCAGTCCAAACTCCTGCTGCTTCCTTGGTTCTTCTCCTTGGCAAAGGTTCATCTTGTTGGTCCAGAAGTGATCTAAAATCCTGGGATCTGGGCCCCAATATTTATACTGCAAAATCCTTTCTCCTCTGAAGGCAGAGGGTCCTGTACCTAGTTCAAACTAGTTCTGAGTGCATTCTGCCAGTGTACATCTTCTCCCTTTGTAAGTGTAGGCCAGGGTCCTCAGAAACACCACAGAAGGTGGAGCCAGCATTGTGGAAGGCAGGCAAAGCTCTATTCAGACCCAGGTGCTTCTCGTCCCACCACTATCCATGCAGATAGGTTATTCAGCCCTGTGCTGACCCACCCTGTCTCCTGGAGCCTCCCCAGCCCCTGTCACTCACAAACCAGACGTGTAATACACAAGCTAGCAGAGGCAGGCTAGATGGTTAGGTACAAAAAGTGGTATTTTCAAACATAGAACGTTAAAACCAACTTTACTAAAATATTTGTTTTATCATTCTGACTTCAGGCATACTAAACTCTAATTTCTACCATGTTCCCTGGATCAGTTAGGATTATAAGGTGTTATAATCAAACTGCCCCTTCTGGCCTATGGGGACAGGTAGCCTTGCAATAGTGAAAAACGAAAATGGCTGTAATTCACTATCCGGACATGGCACACACATCAGGGCATGTCTTACCTTTTACAAACAATGCACCCTGCTCTTGGGCCTACCTTAGGGGTGTCTGATATGTAGAAAAGGGAAGGTTTAGAGACTGGTAAGTGGATGCACTTACCAAGTCAACATGGCAGTAATAGACTACAGACATTCTCTGCAATGGCAGGCCTGAGACACACTTTACAAGCTGCTTCTGTGGGTGGCACAATCAGTGCTGCAAGCCCACCAGCAGCATTTGATTTACAGGCCCTGGGCACACATGGTGCACTATACTAAGGTCTGACGAGTAAATCAAATGGGCCAATCATGGAGTCACTAATCAATACATCAATTTAACATAGGGAAAACTTGCACTGTGGCACTGAATAGCAGTGGCACAGTGCATAAAGCATCTGAACCAGCAAAACATATAAAAAACAGAGGAGGCAATCAGTAACAAAATGGAAGGGAGACTCATGCCAATGGTACCAGGTCTAACACGTGTCCCCTCCAGCAGAAATGTGGGGAGAACTACCCTTCCCCTTGGGAGTTCACTTCACTAGGGGGGAAAAATCTGGACAGACCATCGGCACTGACGTGTTTTGTACCAGGGCGGTATTCCACCGTAAAGTTCATCCCCTGTAGGGAAATTAACAACCTCAACAACTTTGGGTTCTCACCCCTCATCTGCATCAACCATCTGAGGGGCCTGTGGTCTGTCTGAACCCGTACGTGAGTCCAAAACAGGTATGGTCTCAACTTCTTCAGTGCCCAGACCACAGCGAATGCCTCATGCTCAATTGCACTCCACCTCTGTTCCTGTGGAAGTAACCTCCTACTGATGAAGGCTACAGGTTGGTCTAGGCCGTCCTCATAAATCTGTGAAAGAACAGCCCCCACATCATGCTATGAAGCGTCTGTTTGGACAATAAATTCCTTTGAGAAGTTGGGCACCTGAAGCACAGGTGCTGTGCACATGGCAATCTTCAGGGTGTCAAAACCCTTCTGACAGGTGTCAGTCCAGATCACTTTCTTGGGCTGCTTCCTGGAAGTCAGCTCAGTCAAGGGTGCAACAAGGTTGCCATACCCCTTGACAAACCTCCTGTAGTACCCTGTGAGTCCTAAAAAGGCTGTCACCTGTGTCAAAGTTTTTGGGGGGTTCCCATGCCAGGATGGTATCAATCTTGGTTTGGAGGGGTGCCACCTGGCCGCTCCCTACCTGGTGCCCCAAGTAAACCACAGAACCCTGCCCGGGCATTTACTCGCCTTGATCGCGAGGACCGCCTTCCGCAGTGCCATCAACACTTCCCAGAGGTGGCGCAGATGATCTTCCTAACTGGCGCTGAACAACGCAATGCCATCCAGGTAGGCAGCACTGAAATCCTCCAGTCGAGCCAAGACCTGGTTGACCAACCTCTGAAAGGTGGCAGGGGCATTCTTCATCCCAAAGGGCATAACCCGGAATTGGTAGTGCCCATCTGGTGTGGAGAATGCTGACCTCTCTTTGGCCCCATCAGTCAAGGCGATCTGCCAGTACCCAGACGTCAAATCAAACGTGCTGAGGTACCGTGCAGCCCTTAACCGATCAATGAGCTAATCAGCTCTGGGGATGGGGTGACCATCAGTCCTGGTGACTGAATTGAGTCCTCGTAGTCCACACAGAACCAGAGTTCGGGTGTGGCACCAGGCGCTGCAACCTTTGGGATCAAGACCACTGGGCTGGCCCAAGGACGGTTAGAGGACTCAATCATCTATAAGGCAAACATCTTGGAGACCTCCTCCTTGATGTGAGCTCTGACCCTGTCAGTCACTCTGTAAGCCTTGTGCTTCAAATGAGGACTGTCCCCAGTGTCCACCTCATGGACGCTCCACTCAGTGACACCAGGAACCAGGGAGAACAAATCAGAGAATTTTCCCAACAGTTGGCGACAATCTTGCTGCTGCTCAGGGGTCAGGGTGGCTGAGAGGGTGACACCATCCACTCATCCATCTTGCTCTGTCGCAGACAGGTGGCCAGGAAGAGGCTTGGTCTCCTCCTCCATTCCATCATCTGTCGCTAGGAGCATGCTTCAGGCAGTTAACATGCAGGACCTACAAAGGGCTTCTAGGAGATACCAGTTCATCAGGTAGGTGACATCACTCTTGCGCTCCACCACCTCAAATGGTCCGGTCCACCTGTCCTGGTGCACACACCAGGGCTCTACAGGGGACATGAACCAAACATTCTGACAGGGCTGAAGAACAGTCAGAGTGACATTCTGGTCATACCACCGCTTCATCTCTTCATGGCTGGCTTTCAGATTCGTCTGAGCGAGGTGTCTGAATCGCCGAGTCTGGTTCCTGAAGGCCAGCATGTAACTATACATCCTGGGGAGGTTTCCTGGGAGATTACTCCCAGCCTTCCTTGAAAAGACTCAAAGGTCCTCTTACCGGGTGCCCATAAAGCAGTTCAAAGGGGCTGAACCCTAAGGATTTCTGTGGCACCTCACGGTAAGCAAAAAAAAGGCATGGTAAGAGGACGTCCCACTTACGCCTTATAGTCTGTACCTTAACTTGAAAAAAAACATCTGGTCAGACTACAGACAGTACAAAATGGAGTGGCAGGACTGCTAATTGGGATACCTAGGTTTGCCTCTGCCCAAGATGGTCTCCGGCAATTGCACTGGCTACCGGCTATAAAACTAGCACAGTTTAAGGCACTGTGCACGGTTTTTAAGGCGCTGAGGGGCTCTGGCCCCGACTTTCTGACTAAGTGTTATGAATGGTATGTTCCCGGCAGAGAGCTGTGTTCCACCGAAGGAGGCCACGTAGCCGTTCCCCTAATAAAGAAGGCCAGTTGGGGAGGCAAAAGTTTCTCCTATGGTTCAGCGAAAGCCTGGAACAGCCTGCCATTACATCTTAGGAAGGCCTCAGAGCTCCTTTCCTTTAGAAAGGGGCTCAAGACTTGGTTATTCACTCTTTAGGCACCCCGCTTACAGTGAGTCAGTGTGTAGCGCCAGGACACCCATGGGTAGAAGTGCGCTTTATAAACTTCCCTAACATAACATAGGTTCCTCAAGACCCATAATCATGCCTTTAAGGGTCCGCTTGAATCTCTCAACCAGCCCATTACCTTGAGGGTGGTAAGGAGTGGTGAAAATGTATGTAACACTGCACTCCTGCCACGGGAACTTCATATAAGTAGATATGAAGTTTGTACCATGGTCTAACAGCACCTCTCTGAGGAACCCCACATGGGAGAAAATCCCCATCAGTGCATGTCTCACCGCGGGGGCCGTCAGTGTCCTGAGCGGGATGGCTTCCGGGTACTGGGTAGCATGGTCCACCAAGACCAGGATAAACCTGTTGCACATGGCTGTCTTGGAGTCCAGTGGACCCACAATGTCAATGCCCACCCGTTTAAAGGGGGTACTGACTACAGGGAAAGGTTGGAGAGGATCCTTGAGCTTCCTTCTACTTTTCCCACTAGCTTGGCAAGTCCTACAATGAGTGTCTGAACTCTTCAGCATCTGGGGCCAGTAAAAGTGGGTGACAAGCCGTTCAAAGGTCTTGTCCTGCCCCAGATGTCCAGCTAAAGGCACATCATGAGCCAAACCCAGTAGAAAGGCTCTGAAGTGCTGGGGTACCACCTGCACACGGGCTGACCCAGGCTCAGCAACCTTAGGCCCGCTATACAGGAGGTTGTTCTCCCAGTAGATCCAATGTGATCCAGACTGATCACCTGCTGCCTGGTCTGTGGCCTGTTGCTGCAAAGCCTCAAGAGAAGGGTACTTTCTCTGCTCTGCACAAAATTTCTCCCTGGAGGGGCCTCCTTCTTGCTGCCAATGGGTCAGCTCAGGCAGGTCCCCCAGTTCAGCACCTTGCTCCCCTGTAGGTTCTAGGGCATCCACCTCAAGGTCTGCCTCCTCCTGGACCGTGGGAACAATGGGGGCTGGTTTCCCGTGCCGCCTACCTTTTCTCTTTAAGGCAGGTACCTGGGCCATACTTTCAGGCTCCAGGATCTCTTGAATACCCCTACTGGCTGCCATAGACCGAGTGGTCTTACACACCCACTCAGGCAGACCCAACATCTCCAAATGAGACCTTCTCTCCACCTTAGCCAATCAACAGGCCTGGCTAGCCTCACAGCTACTTGAAGAGTACCTGAGACCCCCCCCACTCAAAGTGAACATGAGCCTCCTCACACTGGCTCTGCGAGTTGTCTGCGGCAACTACAGGGAAGAATGCATGGGGGATAACCTGTTCTTTGGACACCAACCGGCAACTGACCGCTGTCACACTAGCCCTGGTGTCTCTTAGAGCTTCCACCCTATGGCCATTGATGGTCACCCACTGCCTGTATTTCTTAGTGTTATCAGGCAGCTGGGTCTTAGGGACCATCTCAAAGTCTCCTAAAGAGACAAGGGACATTTCTGCTGGACCCCACCCACCTTGGGCACCCATCTCCTCCCCCCCCCCAGGCCTACACTTGCCATCTGACAGGGTGGTGCACGGGGTGGCACATACTGACCCTTTTGGGGACACTAGGGATCATATCAATGGTGTCCCACTTGCTTACACTGAAAGCATGTAGCGGGCCCCCTGTGAACATGTTTACCTGTCGGGGGCTCTGACTTTTTCTCAGGGGGAGGCTGGGAACCCTTTTAAAAAAAATCTTTTTATTGTTTTTCAAACAAACGATACATGTTTGCCATTGACACCAGCAAGGAGAGGCACAGCAAAGACATTATCAGATCACAATTCCACAGAGGTTAGGGATAAACATCGTTATTCAGTATGGCACGATGGGGTATTTACAGACAAATCGAGAGGTAGTTCTGAAAATTTGCACGGCATTATATATATGCACAATCAAAGGAAACAGTGCCAGGCACTTTCACCACATTACGTCAATAATCAGGCGCTAGCTCGTTGATCTTCACATTGTCCATCTCGGGCAAATTCAGTGCGTTCAGCCAAATCAGTATTTAATGCACGCAGCATAGCACAGCAACTCCCCACCTCCTAAAGGAACATAAAGGCAATATTGATACGTGTGCTTAGAACTCCGCAGATTTCGTTCACTTACTACTCTACTGCGGAATCCGTCCGCGGGTGTGTTAAAAGATAACACTGCAGGGTCCCCCAAATGTCCTTAGCTCTGGAGGCACTTGGTAGTAGTTCCGTGTACGTAGTGAGCTGCTCCTGATAATACACTAAGTCGTCAATCCAGTCATTGAACTTGGGTGCCCTTCCCCTGCCCCAGTGGCATTCCACCCTCCTCGTCGCCATCAGTAGTGCGAGGGCCACATATTTGCGATATGCTGCGTGTAGCGGTTTAACATACCCTAACAGGGCCAGTAGTGGTGTGGGTTCAAGATGAGTATCTACCATCAGATTCAGGGCATCAAAAACATGTGTCCAGTAATCATGTACTCCTGGGCATTCCCAGGCCAGATGTAAGAAATCTGCTCCCGGGGCCCTACACCTGTCGCACCTATCGGTATCCCTTAGCTTATACCTGTGCATCCGGGCAGGGGTGTAATACAATCTATGTAGAAATTTGTAGTGGAGTATACGGAGCCTACTACTAGGCGGGACCTGTTCTGTCTGCGACGAGCAGTTATCCCATTGTTTGTCTGTCATTTCCAAAACCCAACCCCGAATCCCAGCACGTTCTGGCTAGCGCAGGCGGTTCCTCTCTCTGTGTGTGCACTGTGCGGTATATCAATGAGACTAGTCATTTGGCTGTCGCGCATTTAAGGGTCAATTGTAGTGGGGCAAGGACTGGGGGCTCAGTCGGGAAGTCCGGCGTAATGGAGCGCACGCCCTGTCGGAGACGTATATATAAAAAGACATCAAGCGGCGTCTGCTGCAAGCCCTGAAAGATATGCTCAGCCTTTCGAAACTGACCATCCTGATACATGTCCCCCCATGTTTTAATGTGTGTACGCTCCATGAATGTACGAAAGACTGCTTCTCAGAGAAGGGGCATACTGGGATCGTATGTAAGAGGTAGTAGTGGAGAATAGAGCATAGGTGTATCTAACATCTGTCCAATGCGTATCCATGCTACGATGGTGCATGTAACAGCAGCCGGTATATTTTCCTTGCCAGCCAAAACGTCATATAGCGTGCCCTCAAGCAGAACCAGATGCACGAGCCAGTGCTCTGCCACCACTTGTGGCATATATCTCGGTTGGTGTGCCCAGAAGTTGCATAGTGGGCTTGTGCGCTGATATAATACAATTCAAAGTTGGGTATCCCAAATCCACCCTGCAAGTAAGGCCTAGTGAGCACACTCCATTGCAGTCTCGGGTGTTTGCCCCCCCCCCCCCCCCAACCCCCCCACCCCCACCAAGCGAATCAGTTCAGATTTAAGTGCTTTAAAAAGTAGTTTCCTGGATGAAACGGTATATTCAAAAACAGAAAAAGCAGTTGGGGCAGAATCACCATCTTAATTAGGGATGCCGTCCCGCCATTGTGATTGGGAGGGTGATCCAGCGAGAGATGTTATCAGTGATGCGCATCAGCGCTGTACCGTAATTAAGGCGCATCAGCTCATCTCTATCCCTGGTGACATGAATGCCTAAATATCGCAGTTCTTCCTCACACCACTCCAAAGGGTAATCCAATGGAAAGCGAGTCACTGCCGCCGTCAGGGGAAAAATACAGGACTTACCCCAATTAATTTGGATCCCGTAGAGTTTCCCAAAAACTATAAACTCTTGGAGGATTGGGTTAAGATTGCTCTGTGGATCGCGAATATACAGAGTAATATCATCCGCATATTAGGATATTAATATCTGCCTCATATTGCACAGCAGTGCTTTATACATAAGATTTTGCTGCAGTTTCGCCGCCAGTGGCTAAACTGCGAGCGCAAATAGTAAGGGGGGAAATGGCCTTCCTTGCCGGGTGCCCCTCGTGATCGGGAAAGCCCTGGAGACGCGACCATTCACAAGCACTTTAGCGACAGGTGAACAATAGAGTAGTTTGATCCAGGAAAGGAAGAGTGACGGAAAGCCTATTCACAACATCACCCAAAGATATAATCCCATTCGATGGAATCAAATGCCTTTGTGGCATCTAAAAATGCAGCCGCCAAAGGCAATTCAGAAGAAACGTTTAGCACAGTGAATAGTGTTCTGAGGTTGTGGGAAGTAGCTCTTCCAGGCACAAAGCCAGAATGATTGGGGAGTATCAGATTTTCCATCAGCAAGCTGAGTCGGGTGGCGATGAGCTTGGCCAGTATTTTTACATCACAGTTTAGAAGTGACAGTGGTCTGTAGGAGTCGCAATGATGAGGTACTTTCCCTGGTTTTAAAAGCGAGACAATGAGGGCTTCTCTCATGGAAGGGGGAAGGCATCCAGTGTCCAGAGAATCCTTGTAGACTTCCCTCAGTATGGGGGCCATCTGATCAATATAGGTTTGTAAATTTCTATGTGCATGATCGCTTCCCTTACCTCATCCAGCTCAAACGGGGCACATAAAAACTTTCGCTGCACATCGCTCAGCCACCCCAATGATACATCCCCAGATGTTGCTCCAAGTCTAACTTGTCCACCCTTTGTGTGGTGTACAGCTGAGCATAGTGCGCAGTAAAGGCATTAAGTATATTCGCAGTGTCTCTGAAGACCACCCCTGTGTCCTCAGGTTCTAGCACATTGTTGGAATAGCGTGGTTTCCAAATCGTGTCAGCTAGCGATTTGCCCGGCCTTTCCCCCTCCCCATAACGATGAGACACCCAATTTCTTCCCCTGAAGCGCGACTCTCTCCGTGCCTGGTCCATGTACTCTGTCAGCGTCTCCCTGAATTTAAGTTGTGTGGGACCATCCGGGTGTGCCGCCAGCTTCGTCTCCAGTGCTTTGAGTTCTATTTCTAATTTGCACAACGTGTTTGTGATGTCTTTTAGTACTCCAGCTCCTTTAGCTGTGCAATAGCCCCTAAGCATAACTTTGAAGGCCTCTCAAATGGTTTCATCACTCTCAACCGAATCCTTATTTCGAAAAAAAATCTTGCACCTCTTCCCTTAGTTTCTCCTGAAAACCTGAATCTAGCAGGATAGGGGCATGCAATTTCCAACTACAGCTCAGGGGCCGTAATCTGCAGAGGACAGCGTGGGTTTAACAAGAGCGTGGTCTGAGTACATGCGTGTGTAAAAGATTGGGGCCCCTACCGAACAGGATGAACCCTGGTAAGGAAACTATACTTTTTAGAAAAATTCGAAGTCGCACCGGGTTACGTGCAAGAGTTTAAACCACACAAGTTAGACGCTGAACAATGATTCAGGTACTAATAAATGTTTGCATGATCTATTTACTGTTTTATTTTTAATTGTTGTATCAAAAAAGGTTTTGTTCACATTTTTTTATATCTTTTTTTTTTTTAAATTACATGTTTTTTGTCTTTGCAAAGTGCATCATATTACATGTGACCATATACAAATATTTATAAGGTACAATCACAAATAAATCACATAAAATTGAACCGTCATTTTTTAGAATACAGAACCCGGTGCGACTTCGAATTTTTCTAAAAAATAAAAAAAACTGAGTACATGCGTGCCAGATGTTGCACTTGGGAAATGGCGGGTCCCCGCCCCCGGGACAAGAAGAAATAAACCAGCCGCGCCGATGATGCCGCTTGCGAAGTGTAGTTTGTTCCCTTCAACTTGTGGGGGTGAGCATGTCTCCAGGCATCAATCAAGCTGTAAGCTGTTAACGTGTGGTGCAGGAAAGCGCGTGCCTTGGTATAATGATGGGGGCGGGGTGAGACCTATCGATGTCTGGGTTGCATGCAACATTAAAGTCTCCTCCCCAAATTATGTGATTAAAACCTATATCAAAGATTTTAGCCGATAACCCAATATAAAAATCCGGATCGTCCACATTTGGCCCGTAGCAACAGGCCAGGGTTATTGATTCGGAGCCCAGTCTGCCCCATGCCAAACAGTACCTCCCTTGTGAGTCCCAGTTAGCTCCAGCCAACTGAAAAGGTGTGCGTTTCTTTATAAGTATGGCCGTCTGCCTCGCATAAGAGGAATAAGAGGAAAAGATTCTGTGCTCTGCCCATTTACCAGCAAAAGTGTTGACACTTTGGGGGTTAAAGTGCGTCTCTTGTAGCATGGCTATGTGCACCTGATGCCTATCCAGATAACTAGTATGTGTCGCTTTTTGCGCGGGTCTCCTAACCCCCTGATGTTCCATGTGATAACATTCAGTTTTTCAGGACTAGTAACAACCATAAGCATGTGCTTTTACCAACAACGAGACTCCCACCCGATGAATGTGTGTCAGCTCATAGGTGTGGATGTACAGCAGCGCTCTACTCTGTGCCAGAAGCGCAACTATCAAATTGGATGTTAACCGTGCTGATTCAGAAAGAAAACCATTCAGAGCCATGACGAGCATGTGTAAGTCAAAACTTCCCCCCAATCCCTCCCCCACACACTGAAGCAGCCCCAACTTGCCAGAAACAGTGTTGTGGATGAATCTAGGACTCTAGTTTAATATTCCCGATGTATGCCCTTATATAGTTATATCAAATCATATCCTTATATAGGCATAATAATCATACCCATATTAAGACATAGCCAATGCAGTCCAAATACGTCAAGGCTACTTCCACAGACTCCTAGAAAACACGTGTTCTTAGAGAAACCAAACCTCCAGCAGCCCGGGACTTCCCCCTGCTTCTGTATTTGTCCTAGAACTCCTGAAGTCCTGAAAGAACTGCGAGTTCTTAGTGACGTCTTATGTCCAACCTTACGTCAAACTCGGCGCCCTCCAGGTATAAATATACCAGCATCTGCCCTAGCAAAGCACACGGTGGTTTGGAGCAGATCGGCTATCTACTTGCCCGACGCCCTGCTGTAGCAAGTGCTGAAGGAAGCCGACCCTCCCGCTGACGCACTGAGAGAGACGCTGTCTTTTCTCTTGCCGAGAAATCCAGCTCCAGTGTTTCCCTGCTACCCTTGCAGGTTGCTGGGAGATTGAGTCCTGAGAGAGAGATACAAGACCTCCTATGCTCTATAATAAGGTACGGAGCTGATTAGACCCTTAGAGAATTCTTGGTTCAGATACTTGGCAGAAACTATTTAACTTAAAAACTACTTCTCACTTACTTCTTCCCATGTACTAGGCTTAGGTTAGGTACACCGGGGTAGGCGTATCTTAGAAGCACAGGTTGAGTATGTTTAGTCATTATTTATCGTTGTATGTATTTTATCCATTTTAAATACCGTATGGCTTAGAAACTATACCATGCTTTTACAGTATTATTTTATAATACTCTTTTTACTGTACACACTTTACTTTGACAAGTATTGCAATTGTAGCAATTCACTTCTCTTGCATGAGAAAGAAGACTGCTCAATAAATAACCTATTTTATTGAAAACGCCTGTCTCTCTATTTCTCTGCACTTCTGGTGAAACAAAGCATGCAGGATTGACTGAGTGAAATAGCTATCTATTGTTTCCGGGACTCTGGAGATATCCTCCTTATTCTTGGGGAGCAAAGTTGTCATGTTTATAAGGTTGTCAGAAACGAATCCCTTCTTGTGAATTCGAGAAAGTTTCTAGTGACCTCTGAGCTAGCTGGCATTCATAATTAAGTCTAACTTATTCAATAAAGACATAGTTGACTTCGGTCCTACGTCTAAACTATCGTTTATGTTATTCCAATGCGCAGAGCCTATTGGGAATATAGGAACTATACTACATGGCGGCCAACGTTTGGTAAGACGATAATTTAACACTAGATACTAACACCATCGATGCTAGTGTTATTTTCCTCCTGTGCTGATATTTCATGAATACCATTGTTTCATGACGAGCTCAGCTCGTCATGAGTGTATGGAGGTGTACCTCATGACGAGCTGAGCTCGTCATGAGCGTCGAAGGTGTTAAAGTAACTCAGTCGTGCTTTTCACACAGACCCCTTTTTCCGTGAAAAGTCTAATAGACGTCTGGAGTGGGTGAAAGGTTAATATCCGCCAGAACTAAGTAGGATGAGAATCCTATGTATTAGTTTTTGGTTTGTTCAACGTTGAAGGATACAGTGTTCCAAAATATTGTGCACCTAATCTTTGTTTCCTTGAAACTTACCCTGCTAACTTTCAGTCAACAAAATGACGGAAAGTGAAGAAGAAAGGGAAAAAGAAAGAGATGCTTTGGCAGCTCAACTATTGGTGGAAGACACAAGTCTCCAACAAAACTTTCCGGGTGCAATAATCATCCCGATAAATGTACGAAGGAGTGTAACTTTCAAACTTATAAACAACGGAGTATCATCGAGAGGTGGTACAGTTATCTTTGTCATAGAGGCACATGAATATCGGCAGACAGAGGTATTCTATTCATGGATAACTCTTCCAGCAGCAAATGCTATAACACGGTAGTTCCACTACTACAAAACAGAGGAACCTCCAACAGAATATTTTCCTTTTGAGGACATTGAAATTCCACTAACTTACCAGGAGCATCAGCTCTGGTTTAATGGCGCACTAAAACATCACAATGAAATTACCAGACTCGGTCCACTAGGTAGACCAGGAGCAACATGGCCAGTACTAGCTGGTTACACACCACATCCTGACATCGAAAGAATGTCAGACAGTGATCTATTGATTCAGTTGAAGCAATTAATTAAAATATGTAGACAATTGGTCCAATATGTCATGCGGACTTTAACAGTCCAACCAGCAATAAAAATTCCACAGCACACCCCTCACCAGAGGAACACAAACAAAATTACACCACAGACTATACAAGCAGTCATTGGCAAATTACCTGCAAAACGGGAACAAATTCTGTTCTGGTTAGCTCAAAAGATTACTCAAATAGAGGCAGTATTCCCTGATAGTACACCTCATGAAAAACACAGAATTCTGACAATCTGTTTACAATGGGGATCACACCACATGTGAAGGACTGTGACACTTGGGGAACAGTCTTTGCTTCAATCTACACAAAAGCACATGGTGTTCCGTCAATAGCGGTATTACCATACGTACTGAGACAGATTCAAAATGAATACGGTCCAGAACCAGCTTTAAATTTAGGTATGAAATTACTGAAGGACTTTAAGCAAGTCTCGGCTATATTACTAGCCAACATAAAAGGAGAAGCAGCATCTGTGGCGATCCGCCAAAAATTAAAAGAAACAGAATTAGCAGACCAGCCTTTTGAACTTGCCAGAATAATTGAAAAGTGCTACGAAGAATTAGGTAGAGATAGTTTGGGTGGGAAACCACTAAAACCACAACTACCAGAAAATCCTGAAAAATCATTTATAAAAAATAATATCACTACTAGAAAAAAGAAGTGGGAGGGTAATAAACAGACTCTTCCCAGAGAAAAACAGTTTCAGTCCAGAGGAAGGTCTCCCCAAAGGAGAGAAAGATCTCTAGAACGGTGGGGGGGGAGGGGAGGGGGGTAGGTCTCCCCAACGAGAGCCCTCTGAAATAAGATACAACCTTAGAAATAGGGATACATTTAGAAAACCTGACAGATATCCAGATAATGATACACGTCCCTCTCGATCTTTTTAGACTTCCTCACAGAAATCAGAAAGAAGAGGACGGTCAGAACATAAAGAAGAGCGCGTCCAGTCCAAAGACAAGGAACCTGCTCATCAAAGTAAAAAATCATACTTTTCCAAAAAGAAGGTAGCTAGTATAAAAATAAAACATGCCGAGGATCCTGAGGACAGAACTGAAGAACGGAGAATGGGCCCTGGCAACGCTAGACGGTGCAGCAGAAGTGACCATAGCTCGCAAGATCCTGATGAATCTTCTGAAGACAGTGGACACGAATGAATACATTCAGGTGTAAACTGCGGACACCAGAGTCAGTGAACCCCATAAATTTATATGAAATAAAACTGCGTATAGAAGGGGACATAACTAGGAAAATAAAAACTCTCTTTTGGGAGAATCTATCTGAAGGCTATGATATCCTTCTAGCTGAGAAAGACTGGCCACCAGTATTTGTTAGGGAATGCCCACATGGCGAAGAAATGATTAGGCCTGCCTTCTCAAAACATGTTCCAATTCATAAAATACACACTTATGCAAGGAAATGGGCTGTGGCACAGGCTCCAGCACTATACAAAAATCATGTAGGATGGGATGAGGATTCACCTCACCATAAAATCCAGTTAAAAAATCAACCCACTGCACAAAGGCTGTATCCTGTAAAGCAGGAAGCTAAAAAACAAGTCAGGGAGATCTTAGATCAACTTGAATACCAGGGGGTGATTAAAACATGCACCTCACAAATGAACAATCCTTTGTTTCCTGTCTCCAAACCAGACGATTCATATCATCTAGTATTGGACTACAGACACCTGAACTCGTGTTGCAAAACATTTGCAGTACAAAATTCACACAGTGAAGCACTGATGAATAACATTGTGCGCAAAAAATATAAAGCAACATTAGATATTTCAAATGGTTTCTTCTGTCAAAACATTGCACCAGAAAGCAGGTTTTTGACCGCTTTCTCCAGTATGGGGGCCCAGTGGCAATTCTGTCGTCTCCCCCAGGGATTCAAGAATAGCCCAGGATTATTTTCAGCCAGGGTAACAGAGTTACTACAAATGTATGATGATGAGGCATTATCTTATGTTGATGACATCTATCTTACAGACGATAACTTGGACATACACTTGAAAAGAGTGAACACCATTATACTTGGATTCGCATCTGAAGGGTACAAATTCAACTTTAAAAAATCACGAATTGCCCACCTCACAGCCCTATTTCTGGGATATGAGTTATCGAGTGAAGGCAAAAGCCTAGCAGACAACTTCTTAGAGAAGTGTGCAGTGCTCCAAGCCCCAAAAACGATGAAAAACTTACAATCAATTCTAGGTTTCTTGGATTTCGGAAGAACATACATTCTACACTATGCAGAGAGGGTTAAACCTCTCTACGAATTAATCAAACCTGATTTCAAACCAATTAATTGGACACAGAAACACACAGAAATTTTACGTTCAATACAAACAGACATGTTAACTAAAACAAAGCAGCAAGCACGCGTAAACGAACGCAACCTTGTAATCCGAGTCAACCCAGGAAGATGCGGATTCACCTACCTCTAATGAGGGAGAAACTGTACCAATAGCATACAAATCACACTTGTACACACAGGCTGAAATGAAATTCAGTTCTACTGAAAAAATACTAACTGCGGTTCAAACTGCTGTAGCAAAAGAAAAAGCCCTAGTCCAAGGGAATCACATATCTGTTTTGACAGCAGTATCAGCCCTTGAGGCAGTAACAAGACCAAGCATTACAAATGCTATAGCTGTTATAGCATTACAGCCAGAATGGATACAATGGGTTAATCCTCTTGCTGTAACAGACGTGGTACACACTTTTGATCCCAAAATGAAAAAACTAGAAAATGTAGAATACGAGTATGAATGTCCTCTGCCGACCAAAATTCTGCCTCTCGAACAGTACGTCTGTGTAATCTACACAGATGGATCTGCACAACATAGGATTGTGGATAAACAAGTATACAATGCGGCATGCGCGATTGTAAAAGGTAGCTGGCTCATAGGTAAATTCAGACCAATGGTCACTAAAACTCAATCACTCAGAAACTGTACAGCTCAGCGAGCTGAACTACAGGCTTTAAAGATGGCGCTTGAAAATGCTGATCGTGAATTCCCCACACTAATAGTGTGCGATTCACATTACTGCGTCCAGCCTTACAATGATTTCTTGCAAACCTGGATTGATAACGATTACAAAGATGAGAAAGGTGGCACAATAAAGCACAAAAAGCAATGGGAACAAGTAGTTCTTTTACAGAAAGAACTACAAAAGACTCACGTGATACATATGCTGAGTCTTCAACGTGATGGCGCTCACGTTGCAGGGAATTCATTGGCTGATAAAGCCGCAAAGGCAGCTGTTCAACCGGCTTCCGTAGCTACAGTAAAGCATTCTAAAAAATTAATAGATGGTGAAACAATGCTGGCAGTAAAAGTCTCATTGGTAGGCAATTACGCTTCATTTTCTCTAAATTATCCACTGGGAATTACATACATAATTGATGCAAACTCCGTTCCTTTTGCTCAAATCCCTGGAATGGGGGACAGAGTAATTCCAAACAGGAACCGGAGGGCTTACTTGAAACAAGAAGCACACATGGGATTGGGTCTGAGGCATCAAGAAATCTTAAAATCTCTAATAGAATTACAATTGCAGTACTGGTGGCCGGGAATGAGCGTGCAAGTTTATAACTTTGCAATAGATTGTCAGGTCTGCAACAGAGATCGCAGTTGTGAACCGTACCAAATAACTGACTCATGCACAGTAAGAACAGCCCAGACACCTCTATTAGACAGCATTAGACTATCTACACGCAGGCGTCCGCCCAGACAAATGCGGTCCCATAAATATTAAGACGAGATTCATTTGGATGTGGCCCCAGCGCTCGGCTGACGCCAGAACTGTTATTAAAGATCTGTGAGTCTTTATCGGCACATACGCAATTGGCACGCTACATTCTGACCAGGGTCCTGCGTTTAGCTCTCGAGCTTACAAAGAGGCCATGGCCTGCTTGGGCATTGCATTGCGGTACTCTAGCCCCTTCCATCCTGAGGGTAATGCGGTAGTGGAGAGAAAAAAACGTGGCATAAAGCAATCTAACAGCGAGGGTATTAGGTTCGGGTGATGGGTTGGTCAAACATCTAACAAGTGTCCAACGTAGTCTTAATAATCTGACAAGACATTCTCTGGGTGGAATCACTCCGTATGAACTTTTGTTTGGTACTAGAATGTTGATCGAAGACCTTGATCATCATACTTCAGTCGTGGAACAAAAAACCTTTGATATCAAAGATCGTTTGGCTATTTTACAGGACTTAAATGAAACAAGAAGAAGTCTAAGTAACACAAAGCGATAGCCAATGGCCACTGAAGAAAAACCATTTGTCCCAGCAAGACCTGTCTGGATTCCAAAGATTGGGGATCTGGTCAGAGAAAAGATCGCGGTGAAGAAGGAATTTGGGCCTACTTACAGAAAAGCAGTACCTGTCTTAGCAATTCAAGGACAGAGATCAGTAGTACTACCGCCCCTTGCTGGTAAAAAGGAGAACACAGTTGTATCAATAGCCTGATAAAGCCACAATCATGTAGCCAATAATAAGTAGTAGGCCCAGTGGACTCCCAAGATGTAGCAGAAGATCAAACCTAGCTACAATTCAAGAGGTTCAAACTGAGAGACTAATCACTTTTGATAAACCTGCAGTGAGAAAAGAAGGACTATGCAACAAAGCCATGGAACTTGTGCCTCTTGAAACCCAAATTGCAACAGTTCATCAAGAAACACCTGTCTACAATGATGTAGACTCTGACTATACAAATATGCCAAAGGAAGAATCCAATAGAAAAATTTATGAAAATCCTGAAGCAATTCCAACAATTGATAGAACTGCATCTGGCTACTTCATCAATTTCAATGACTTTTCAGAGGATCCTAGTGAACATGAAGAGAAGCCAGCAAACAAGACTTTCAAAGAAAAAACAACATAACTCTTTCATCAACTTGGAGAAACATATCTGATTTCGCCATGGATTGAATTGTGGATTGTGTTAGGTGTACTTTTCCTCCTGCTCTGGCTCATTTTAGTTTTAAGCTTGGGAAGAATGATTGATGGATAATACATTACAATGGACACAGCAAGTCAGAAAATCAACCTGGTTCTAAAGCCTCACAAATCTTCTCACATTGAAAAAAGAGAACTGTCATCAGTGAACATCACAGCCATTCCTATACCTGGTGGTGTAGCATGGGACGCTACTGATTACGACATCTATGGCCCGGTTGAACTCTTGAAGTATCCGCACCAGTTCAAGGTTTCTTTAAGTGACTTTGTATCACCGAGCACTTTATCTGATGATTGGGACTTTGAAACTATTAATTACATGATGTCAGATTTAGAAATGTCAGCAAAATTTACAGAACATGATTATTTAGAAGGTTCATCAGATTATGAAGAAATGTATTGCTTTAATCATTATGGGCACCATTATTTAGATAAATCTGCGAATCCTAGAAATGTTTTTACTTATAATCAATGGGAACATGGTCCAACACCGCCAAAAGGCAGCTCGAAAACATTTTATGAGAAATTCCCATACTTCTCAGGGTTTAATAACACAGATCCATAAACGTTTTATTTCAAAACTTATGAATAAGACAGGAATGAAAAACATGTTGACAAATACTAAACTGATTTATTCTGCAAAATTTTATGCACAATTGTCTACATTTGGTTTTGAGTTTTGGAAAGACAACATTGAGAAAAAAACGGTCTGGGGTACAATAAAACTGGCAGGTACAAGGTTTAGAATCATTATTCAGAGCCTGCATGATCCCAGAACAGATAATGTTCCTGAATGACACCATTCAACAAACAACTTGTCTTGGATTAGCCAAGATTAAGGATTTAAACAAGCCGTCTATACCAAAGCGCATACCTGATAGAAATAGCACTACAGATGTGGAGATAGACGCATCCCATATTTTACACCAAAACAGAACTAATCCTGATTGGAAAAAATGGTTGATCTGGCCCACAGACACTAATAACTGTCAAGATAGATTCCTGAATAAAACACAGGGGTTCACTCTTAACAGGCCAGACCCTAGATATTCCCAGAGACAACATCCAGGGATAGTGACCACATACAGTGTAGGAAAACTATGCCTCGAATGCCTACAGACATCCTCACTTCCTGAAATTAAGCAACACTTGACCTTACTTAAAGAAGGTGCTGACTTGCGAGATTTCTTATTGGGACCTTGAACACAGTGTCAAAAACCTTTCATATACGCCAGTATATATGCTGCTTACAACGAGGCTTGGAAAGTAACGCAAATTGAAACTGCTGAGAAAATATGAGAAATTGACTGTATTAATTTGGAAAAATCCCTATCTGTAGTAGACAATGGGTTAACGACTCTGTCCTCCAGAATTTATTCTTTGGACAGCATTGTATCATCTGCTATTGATATAATAGAACAGGATATGCTAATGTTACAACATGGCCAGTCCCAATTACGTTCTATTGTATAATTAGGCTGGACGTTGCAAAACCTCCGTTCAGGATATGTGCCCTGGCGCCTGATTAACACAACATCATTATTTTCTAATTTTAACCTAACAAAATAAACAAATTTCTTTGGCACAAAGAGGAGCAGACTATACGGTGCTGAGCATTGAAAAACTCGAGACATTGACAGTTTCCGAGAAGCCTGTCATTGAGTGGATAATACATGGCACCATTACAATACCAATACCGACATTTCAGCTTCAATATTGCCTAAAGCACATACCAGCGGGCCTGTATAAAAAATTGGGTAAAGGGTACATCAAGTCAACCTGGAATTTACCTTACACACATAGATGTTGGAGTGGGGGGAAAAAAATAGGTATTTCTTAGTGGTAACAATTGTAAAAACTCACTAAGCGGTACACTTCTGTGTCAAGAATTAACTTACATGGAGTCTGCGAAGGTTCATCAAATGACCTTTCTTGGCACCTGCACGGCACCCCAGCCACACAAATAGAGCCTTTTTTTAGACATCTTTCCAACGGCAGTTACGTTATGTTAAGTGACCACAGCTGTTGTGGCATGTTGCCAGGAACGGCCTATCTCGTTAGTGTTACATCCAGGGTCACTTGCTGTATGTAAGTATTGTATCCAAACAGCAAACCAGACAAGGAGGCAACAATATGGCCTTCATTGAATATCTCCTCTATTCGAATTGATACTTTAAGCAGAATGAAGTCCATTCTTTTGCAAAAAACTGTGCCTTTGACATCGTCTAGAGAAATGTATTATGGTTGGGTATTCCCTATGGCCCCTCTCAATACTTTAAAAACCCCTGGCACAAGGTTAGTCCCGCCCCGGTCTTCCCTCTTTGCCCCAGAGATTGGACAACCAGACTAAGAGTTTGTAAGTTATTTGGATTAGGGGGGAGTGACCCCCCAGGCCGTATTTATTAACAGTACAAACAAATATTTCAAACCATTTGTTACTGAAAAAATGTAAACGCAGAAAGTACAGTTTACATTGATAGACACATGTTGTTGAAAGAGCTAACCTTAACACATGCTAATACAGAAGGCACTCCTACCATAAATCTAACAATGGACGATATGACTTTCTGCGTGTCCCTTTGGGCCAGACGGCAAAGTCAACATCTGGCAAGCTTCTCTCCCCTCCCTCCTTCAGTCCCAAGGGTACTGCCACTATTACTCCTGGAGCAAGGTTGCGCAGGGGGTCCAGCTTATCGGACAAATCTTTTTCCCCCGGCCCCCCCCTACGCCCGGTCCTTGAACTCCATAAAAGGGGGGTGCAGACTGCTGCACATGCGCATACAGGGGTGGCCCCAGGCCCACTGGGAAGATGACTCCCCCAGCCCCCATACCCCGACAGCCTACTTACCAGCTGTCACTACCCCCGGAGTTACATGGTACTGACCGCTAAGACCGCAGACTATGCTTACCGGTGTTGACCTTACTGCCTGACCAAGGACACCTAAATATGACAATAGCTAAGCATGCAAATTATATATCCATTTTATTTACATTATCACAGCTCGAAGATCACAACCTGTGGAATAAAACAATTTTTAGGTCATAAAAAGAACTATATACAGTATGGATAGAAAAACAACTACCCAGAAATCCTGCTTTTAGGGGATGGTGGGTGGGCAAACGATTAAACGGACACGGAGCACACGCGCAGATGCAAAGAGGGAGGCAGCCGCGAAACAAAGAGGCTGTCTCCCTCGCAGGCTCCCCCCTTTAAGGGTTGGGGAGCCAGGGGTACTTCCGGGGAGATCTCTTGAACCAGAAGTATTGAAATGCTTCCGGTTTGCTGGTGTGGTGCGGGGGCGCGATTGGCTACTAAAAAAGAGGGGGGGGGCGCGAGGGCAACGTCACTGATGATGCGTTTCCTCACCCTCTCCCTCCTTGTGAATCGGGGCTAGGGGGACCGCCATATTTGGCGGCCCGTCCCATTCTGGTCCTGGCTCCTGCAAGACCTGGAAGTAGCAAGGACTTCTTCAGAGATACATGCATTATTATCAACAAATTGCCCCGTGCATTTCGTAGAAATATTGAGCCAAATCTTAAACATGTCTGATACCAGCGGCATCGCACATGTATTTAAGACAATTTGTTCGGGATTATTATCACCCTTTGAAGCAGTCCTGAGCATCTTCCCGAATTTCGTGCACTCTGTGTTTGGCGGCCTGCCTCTCATCTTGGGACTCGTAGCAGGAATTTTATGTTTGTTCCTTCTGCTCCGATATGGCAAGTCCAGTCACAAGCAATACCCAGGTTACCATGGAACAAACGATCCTGGAAATGCAGTTCAGAGATAGGATTACCAAAGTCCTCGGCTTGGCTCGGCTAAGAGATCTGAATGCCACATGGTTCCTTTCATTCAGACCAATCTGGCAAGATTGTATCCTACCTGTTCTACGATGCCTGCTCTGCGGAGAAGAATGCGTGTTAGACGTCTGTCTCACACTCCCATCAGCAGTACCTATGGATGTCGATACTTTGCTTTGTTCGGTAGCGGCTCATGCAACGTGTTGTCCCCAGCGGCTACCAATTCTGATGACGGCATTCGTTGAGACCTCACAGCTACAAGCTGACGGTGAGGTAGGAGATGAAAGCGGCACACAGGTACAACCTTCAGTAACCATTGCTGATCTAGATAACGATGACGGCAATGCATGACACATATGCACTATTTCTACTTTTTCGGACATGGCCGAACTTTCACCTACTGTTGTAGACAAATTCTTTGTGCAATTAAACAAGGACCCCCTGAATAGAGTACATTTCCTGGGTCAGGGCAAAGCAGTTTAAGGCAAACGTTAATACCCAGGCAAAAATAATATAAATATCTGGCAAGAAAATGTGATATATCATGCAATAAAGCATACACAAGAAGAAATTAGAGCAACCACATACTATGATAACATAGAAAATGTAATTATAGTGCTAAAAATTGATATGGATATGTACAATCATACAAAGAATTATGTTTAAAATGAGATAAAAGTAAAACAATTATTTGATTATGACAATATATGCTGTCCGGGGAAAAAAAGGTTTTATCAAAACATTGATGATTCCCAGAACTTATTGAGGGAGCTGTTGTCTGTCGACACGTTTCGACACAAACACTGTGTCTTCATCAGGACAATTTCAGCATGATTCTTAAACTTAGGAATATATTCTATAAGGTTACTCATTCTTGTTTTATGATGATACTTATGTTTTATTCATAAACATTTGTAGTAGTTTGTAATCAATCTACATAGCTTCTTACCAGATAAATAATACAACAGTTTGATATACCGCACAATAAGGACATCTAACAAAGATAGACAAACCATGACAATACTGGCAATCATTTTTGCAAACAGAAACACATAAGGTACAGTGGAAATTTATATCAAGAATAATATAAATCAGATAAGAGATATGAAATAAGGAAACCCATACCTAACTAAAACAGATTATCAAGAACAAAGATAAGAGACAGGTACATAATACAATAAACAAATGACTAATAACACGATACGTGGTTTTATAATAAACACTGGGACTGTTCCTTTTAGAAAACCATGAGAATCTACAAGCCTGATTAACTAACGTAGAATATACGACCTGCCCCCTTAAGAGAGGGTGTTGGTTTTTTTGCTCACCAATTAGAAAACCGTATATATAAAGAGGTTGGGTTTACCTTCTCTAACCTTTCCATTTCAGACGCCATTCTCTAGAGACCATTCAGAACGCCCGCTTAGAGCTACGAAAAGAAGGTATGCGAACTATACTGATATCCGAAAAATCCCCCCTTTTTCGCCTCCCCTTTTATTATCTGTATTAATGCTAGATTTAGCCCTTCTCTATTCCCTTTTGGGATGTAAGAAAACAAATGTGGGTGTAATGTTCCGTGATGTCCGTATGACATCGCTACTTTGTAAAACGTTGCCGCTACAGTGTAAAGCCGCTACATTTTAAAGCCGTTTTTTATTGGCTAAATCTTTTACTAGGTACGCATACTAGAAATAGACTATATTTCTATGGAGAGTCTTTAGAGAACGAACAGTTTATTTAAACATATCTATCAGGATATAACTAGTAATATCCGTGCACTATATTTTGTTGGCAGTTTCCGCTCACCGGCAACAAACATTAGCGATTTCAAGTGAAATGTCTGTACTGCTGTGATCCGTTTGAACAGCTGCACGCAATTCGAAACTGCGTCCAGATATTGCTGGCTTGATTAGCAGGTAAAAGATCCCTGAGATATGTATTAGAAATTAGAATATCGTAATGCAATATCACGTTACTAAATAACCGTTTTTGCCATTGCCAGCGGAATCGCAAATCAATGAACACTACCACTCGCTCTACGCCCACGTGATTGGTTTAATTGAAACTTCTCCAACTGTAAATGGGTCATTTCGTCCTTTGATGAGTTTATTTCTTTTAAAGGTAAGATCGCTGAGTTCGAGGGTGGTTACGTTTGAATCGTTATTTATTTTTATGGACACCTATACACAATATCCTTCTGTATATATCTTTTCCTAGATTGTTTTTTACAAAATGGATGTCCGCCACCTATAAAGCTTTGTGTACCCGAAATCTAGACACACGGCGACAAAAAATTAAAGGTATTTTTCAAATTTGTCAATTTCGGTAGGAATAAAATAAAATATAATGAAATGATGAATCAGTAAGTCAATTACTACTACTACCCTCTCAACAGATGTTAAAACAGGAAACCTGCTCATATTTAAGAACACCGTGTTTGACCTTTTTTCAGTCTGAAAGACGAATGATATGTGAAGCACTCTAAAGGTGAGAGTTGATATACACCCACATGAAAGATCCTATAAGGTTTTGTTTTAATTAAGGAGCTCTATAGGAAATAGAAGCTTTTAAATCTAAGACTTCCCCGAAGACCTCCCCGATGTATAGCATAATTCTAGATAAATGAGTAAATGTTTGTTGAGTGTGATAGATGCTATCGAAGTTGAATCTCAGAATATAAATAGGTCTTCTTTATGAAAAGGTTTAGTATATAAATAGGTCTTTTCTATGAAAAGGTTGAGGTCAACTTCGATCTCAATATAACATGCAAAATAACAAAAATTCTCATGTTGAATCTTGATTAATGGTTGTAAAGACACATAAATCACTCATGCTTCTCCTCCCTAGAAAAACAAAAATCCCCTCCCTCCTTTTTACATCTAAAATATATTAGAGTATTGGCACCAAGACTTACCTGTCTCTTATCTTTGTTCTTGATAATCTGTTTTAGTTAGGTATGGGTTTCCTTATCTCATATCTCTTATCTGATTTATATTATTCTTGATATAAATTTCCACTGTACCTTATGTGTTTCTGTTTGCAAAAATGATTGCCAGTATTGTCGTGGTTTGTCTATCTTTGTTAGATGTCTTTATTCTGCGGTATATCAAACTGTTGTATTATTTATCTGGTAAGAAGCTATGTAGATTGATTACAAACTACTACAAATGTTTATGATTAAAACATAAGTATCATCATAAAACAAGAATGAGTAACCTTATAGAATATATTCTTACATTTTAGAATCATGCTGAAATTGTCCTGATGAAGACACAGTGTTTGTGTCGAAACGCGTCGACAGACAACAGCTCCCTCAATAGGTTCTGGGAATCATCAATGTTTTGATAAAACCTTTTTTTCCCCGGACAGCATATATTGTCATAATCAAATAATTGTTTTAATTTTATCTCATTTTAAACATAATTCTTTGTATGATTGTACATGTCCATATCAATTTTTATCACTATAATTACATTTTCCATGTTATCATAGTATGTGGTTGCTCTAATTTCTTCTTGTGTATGCTTTATTGCATGATATATCACATTTTCTTGCCAGATATTTACAAAGTAGACAAATTCTTTGCCAGCCTATCTGAGCTAATGTTCTCCCCTAACAACGAGAATAACTTTTGGAAACCGGAGCACACAGCGTTCCCTGAACTTTGAATTCAGCCTTCAGTTTTTGATAAACAGAACTTCTAAAACTTTGGAACAATTTTTTCCTCAAATGAAATTATTTTTTCCCCGTTCCCAAAATATTTATCTTTTTGGCACATGATACTCTGCTTAAAGTAGAACTATTCTTAGAGAACAAGATTTCTATTTTTAAAACCACTAGAGACAATATTTGCAACTTAGCCTCTAGCACATGTACACTCTTGTATGAAAATGTGATGAATTGGTCTCGATCTTCTTTTCTGTATTAAGAGCCATTTCACAAATGTAAATTTAGTAAATCATTTAAAGTAAAATATATGCATTATTTTGAATGATACCACTGCTTAGAAAACGTACAGTACAATACTCATTTTTTCGTGTACATAACATTTCAAATGCATTTTATGTATTTTGGGGTGGGATAGAAAACACACGCTTAGATATGTTTTATTACTTAGTAATGATGGACATTATACGTGGAGTGGGTGTTGTGGACGAATCTAGGACTCTAGTTTAATATTCTTGATGTATGCCCTTATATAGTTATATCAAATCATATCCTTATATAGGCATAATAATCATACTCCTACTAAGACATAGGCAATGCAGTCCAAATACGGCAAGGCTTCTTCCACAGACTCCTAGAAAGCACAACGTGCTCTTAGAGAAACCAAACGTCCAGCAGCCCGGGACTTCCCCCTGCTTCTGTATTTGATTTGTCCTAGAACTCCTGAAGTCCTGAAAGAACTACGAGTTCTTAGTGACGTCTTATGTCCAACCTTACGTCAAACTCGGCACCCTCCAGGTATAAATATACCAGCATCTGCCCTAGCAAAACAAACGGTGGTTTGGAGCAGATCGACTATCTACTCGCCCGACGCCCTGCTGTAGCAAGTGCCGAAGGAAGCCGACCCTCCCGCTGACGCACTGAGAGAGACGCTGTCTTTTCTCTTGCCGAGAAATCCAGCTCCGGTGTTTCCCTGCTACCCTTGCGGGTTGCTGGGAGATCGAGTCCTGAGAGAGAGTTATACAAGACCTCCTATGCTCTATAATAAGGTACAGAGCTGATTAGACCCTTAGAGAATTCTTGGTTCAGATTCTTGGCAGAAACTATTTAACCTAAAAACTACTTCTCACTTACTTCTTCCCATGTACTAGGCTTAGGTTAGGTACACCGGGGTAGGCGTATCTTATAGGCACCAGTTGAGTATGTTTAGTCATTATTTATCGTTGTATGTATTTTATCCATTTTAAATACCGCATGGCTTAGAAACCATACCATGCTTTTACAGTATTATTTTATAATATTGTACGCACTTTACTTTATGACAAGTATTGGAATTGTAGCAATTCACTTCTCTTTCATGAGAAAGAAAACTGCTCAATAAATAACCTCTTTTATTGAAAACGCCCGTCTCTCTATTTCTCTGCACTTCTGGTGAAACGAAGCATGCATGATTGACTGAGTGAAATAGCTATCTATTGTTTCCGCGACTCTGGAGATATCCTCCTTATTCTTGGGGAGCAAAGTTGTCATGTTTATGCGGTTGTCAGAAACTAATCCCTTCTTGTGAATTCGAGAAAGTTTCTAGTGACCTCTAAGCTAGCTGGCATTCATAATTAAGTCTAACATATTCAATAGAGACATAGTCGACTGTGCCCTACGGCTAAACTATCGTTTATGTTATTACAATGCGCAGAGCCTATTGGGAATATAGGAACTACACTACAACAGTTACCCAACCTCCTACCCCTTCTCCCATTGAAAACAAATAAAAGGAAAAGAAAATACCAACTTCGCACTGCAGTGAACAACAGTAGGGGAATGCCCATTGGGGGTATCCCTATGTGACAGCAAAGGTTCACCCTGCTCCAGAGCCCACCATAGTCAGTCAGTCAGTCAGTCAATCACTTTTATACGATTTTAAAAAAATCATAAAAAGACACAGGATACATTTCAAAGGTTACACGTACAAAAAAGTTAAATAACACAGGGAGAATATTTACATAATATGTACATAGTAATTCATAGTTCATAGCAGCTGAATGTAAAGTGACATGAGCACAAGCAATTCCTATATACAGAAGAAATAGATAAAAAGGTTAAAAAGGTACATTTAAGATATATAAAACATCGCTAAATCTATTTTCTTGTGAGAGTTAAATTCTTAAAAAACAGTTGCCTTTAAAAAAATTTCGTTTATAATCAATCCGTTATTACATTTTCTGCGCTTTTTATTGATGCGTACTCCTGCTACTAAAAAACTTGCAACATGAAAGGTGACGTGTGCATTGTGCAAAAGTTGCAGGAATAAGAGCGCTGGCTTCACATGTAAGAAGCGGGCCTCTCTAAGGATGGGGACAAGATATTTCCTTCTGATTTTATCATAGTGATCGCAGAACATAATAAAATGTAGGGTGTCCTGGGGTGAGAAGTTATCACAATCACATGGTTTATTGTTTTCCGGCGTCTCCCTTCTATAGTATGAGCCCAATAAAAAATGAATTAAATTCAACCGAAATCTAATTAAAAGAAAGCGGTGGAAAGAGTTGTTTACAAGTATCAGGTAGGGTTCTGGTCCTGGGACGGTTTTCAATCTGAAATTCCTTCTCACTGTAAATTTCATAAGTTCGGTTTCCTCTCGCTCTGAAATAAAAAGGTTCATCAGTGAATCCTTAACTGTTTTAACGTCCGCTTTGGTTATGCTCATAGGTGAGTAAAAAAGGTCGATGCGTCCCACCTTTGCTAACATATTTTTTACATACAACATCCAGGGGATCTTGAGAACTCCATCCAAATTTAAACAATCTTCTAGAATTTTATGATTTAAAGAGATCTCTTCATTTAACCAGGTTTTGAGCCAAGTAGTAACCGGGGCAGATTTTATCACATCAGAGACATACCCAACTCCCAGTTCTGAGTGAGTGGAAAAAGTAGGGGTAGACAGGGGAACAGAAAGCAATGATCTTAAAAACCTGTTTTCTGCCCGATGAATAGGGACAGGCTCTATGTATCCCCAGATTGAAGCCCCGTAATTAGCGATTGCGATGCTCTTGGCATTATATACTTTGAGGATCGCGCTCGTCGGTCTTGAACCCAGTTTTCTGGCAAAATTCAGGATGGCTCCTGTCGATCTGCTTAGTGCATTGGATTTGGCCTTAAGTTGGGGACCCCACGTACCTTTATCATCAAATAGGACGCCCAGGTAGGTAAAAGAGGGAACCCTCTGGACCTCCTTTCCTAGACAGACCATGGTTATTGGTCTCCTCTTTGTCCCTTTTATTCCCATGATCATGACGTGAGATTTTTGTGTGTTCACTTTTAGGTCTAGTGAGGTCATGAATTCCCCAAAGGAGGCCAGGAGTTTATTCAGGGCAACACCGGTTCTCGCCAAGAGGACCGCGTCATCCGCGTACAGGAGAACTGGGATGTTAGTGTCTCCTGCACGCGGGACGTAGGCGCCCAAGGCAGAGAGAACCGGCTCGAGGGTGTTTATGTACAAAGTGAAGAGGAGCGGGGCAAGAATACATCCCTGCCTCACTCCTCTCTCGGAGCTGAAGGGATTTGTGCACCTACCGTCCCTGGTCACTCTCACTGTGGCCTCCAGCCCCTGGTGTAAGTCAGCCAAAAAGCCCACTAAGGATTTATCAATGCCTATCTCCAAAAGGACCCCCCACAGCCTCGACCTGTTGACCAGGTCGAAGGCTGAGGAGAGGTCCATGAAAGCCATATATAACACTCCTTTTTTGACTATGGTGTATTTGGAGGTTATCAGATACAAGTTTAAGCATTGATCCAATGTGCTTCTTTTGGCCCTGAAGCCATATTGGGCGTTCGAAAGAATTCCCCTGCCCTCCAGCCAGGATGTTAATCTCCCCAAAATGACTCTGCCCAAGATCTTAACAGCAGAGTCAATTAGGGAGATAGGCCTGTAACAGGCAGGGTCATTCTTGAGGCCTTTTTTAAAAATGGGTATGATGATAGAGGTAGCCCAAGACTGTGGTATCACACCTGTTCTGACTGCATTAAACACATTTCTCAAAACCTTTGACCAGAATGTGGGTGCTGCTTTGTACAGATCGGCCGGGACCCCGTCAGGTCCTGGGGCCTTGTTAATAGATGTCTTGTTTATTGCATCCTCTATCTCTTCTATTGTGAAAGCTTCAATTGGGTCAGCGTTAGAGTGGTCAGGGCTATCCTGTGATGGACTGGATTCAGTTTGTTTATAAATATTACCAAAGTGGGATAGCCACTGATCGGCAGGGATAACACACTCTACTGAGTGGCTATCTCCTTCCGAGAAGTATGAATGATTAATAACTTCCCAAAATTTTGAACTATCCCGGAGGACCTCTGGCGATTGAAGGTCCAACCAGGCCTGCTCTTTGATGTCCTTCTTCCTTTTCCAGATGGCCTGTTTATACTCTTTCCTTAGTTGGATGACTTTGGCCTTGTTTCTTGGTGTCTCTTTGAGGGCATATAATAAGTTAGTGTGGGCCCTTGAACAGTTAGAGTCAAACCAACGTTTAACAATCTGTCTCCCCCTTTTTGGTTTAAGGGTTAAATCCTTGTTAATTTTTTGGCATATTGTTTCAAAAGCCTGTACGATGTTGCTATTGGTTGATAGAGGGTCTAAGCAAACACCGACTTCCCTTTCGGTTTTTGTTAAGACTTCCTGTAAGAAAGCAATTGGTGTCACTTTAGACCATTTCAACTTTCCCCCTTTACATGTTGATGTTAAATTTTTCATCGATTGTACCCCTGGTTCGTTAAAATCTTTAAAATCAATAAATCCTACTTGCGATACCTCTAATGCCACAGGGTTGTGATCTCTAAAAATAGAGTCCACGACTCTATAACTTAAGATATAATTCAAAATAAAGGATGAAATGAAAATAAAATCTATAATTGAACCTGTGTCGTTCCCTTTGTATGTCGAAGGTCTTGGCCCTAACGGGCAGCAACTAGACTCATATAGGTTATGCGTGGCCAAAAGATTCTCCAGGCCCTCCCCTCCTTTTGTATGTTCAAAGTGTACTGGGAGAGCATTGGGTGGGCCATCCTCATCAATAAGCTTACAATTCATACTACAGGGATGAATATTAAAATCTCCTGACAATATAATCTCATAACCATGTTTGCTTAATTTATAGCCCACCATAGATTGGGGGGGGGTTGGACTCTAAGGAGCCGAGGGTGCCCAGTGTGTGCAGGGGGAAGCTCAGAGTGATCAGTAAGCGGAACAAATTACAGGATGGATCCCAGAAGTTCAACCATCCAGCAATCTCAATCTTTGCAGTCCGCCTTTTAAATAAGAATACTCAACGTGAGGCATCTCAACAGTTACTGTGAGTCATCTTCCGCTCCCACTGAGGAGGATTGTTGCTATGACAGCAGGGATCCAGTAGTGCGATTTGTGCGCTTCAAATGTTTAAGGAAGTTTTTCTGCCTTCTGTGGTTTAGTAAATAAATGCTGTTTACCCTGGTGCGTGACTCTAAGGCGCGCAGGGTACAGTAGTGCATAATCAGTTTGGGCCGCCCGCAATTTGTTCTTAACATCCGTGAACTTGCTTCTCTCCTCTTGGACCGTAGGCATGAAGTCCGGGTAAATGGAAAAAGTATTGGCATCGTAGGTCAGTTGCTGTTTATTGCGCGCCACACGGAGCGTGACATCACGATCCCTGTAATTTAAGAGTCTCGCTATAATTGGGCGCGCCGTGCCTCCAGGAGGTGGACGTGGCCCCAGTGTACGATGCGCGTGCTCTATTATGAACTGGTTGCTGAAAGCCTCCGCTCCCACTGAGGACAACAGCATTTTCTCCACATACTCCTCCATCCCTCCTGTGTTGGTTGACTCCAGAATACCTAGGATGCGAAATTATTTCGTCAGCTTCTTGCTTCCAAGTCCTCATTTTTTGCGGCGACCATTTGCAGTAATTTATCCAGACGGGCAGCCTGCGCAGTGACCCAGGCTGTCGCATCCTCAGTCTCCGAAATGCCCCTCTCCGTCTCCGTTATGCAGTCCTCATGTCCCTCCAATTTGTGCGCAATGACGTCCATGCCAACCTTGTCCACGATGGTAGCAAACCCCTGTCGGACTTCTTGAAGGATACTCTGTACATCTGCATTCTGCGCGGTCGTGCTACCCTGAGCCGTTTCTCAACCATCTAATTCCGGGCTTTCCTGCAAGCGTCATGTGCTGCGATTCGCGGCTTCGAAATTTAACATGGGTTGCCGGGTATCCGGTTTCCCTATTGTGCTCTGCGTGTAGAGTCCTCTTTTCTGTCCCCAATGCTGTCAACTAAGTCTCACCAGGGCGGCAGCCGGGGCACGCAGCTAGCAGCAGGGGCCCGCCGCGGCAGGAATGGCAACGCAAAGGGTGTATCGAAGTTCCTACCACCCGCACTCTTGTTCCATCAGGGATCGTGCTTTCCTCAGTGCGCCGACCGTAAGTCAGTCAGATCAAGCGGGTCTCTCGCCTCTGTTTATGCATGTGGTCTCATATGGAGGCAGCATCATAATGGAACACCTTCAGGCTCCAACCTGCGGCACAGCATTGTTCAATTGCATTTGCAGCCAAATTTTCTACTTCATTTCTATTTTAGCACTTTACTCCTTTTTAAATTATTTTTCCACTACAACATTAGTCACTGTTTACATCCACATGCCAGGAAACGCTATTTCCCGAGTTTCACATGTCTGTGCAGTGCCATCCGAGCCTCTTAACAAAGACACGACCAAAGCTGAATCCATTAAAAAGCAGTTTTATTATAAACCAATGCATTTCAGGCCTCTGGGGCCTTTCGTCAGGGGTAACTGAAAATAAAAATATGTACATTAAAACTCCATATGCCGGTATCAAAAACTCAATTTCATGCACGTAATTATGATTGTTGATGTTAATGCCATTTAAATAACTCGTGAATAAGCTATGGGCCAATTAGTCTAACACGACTTCCTTTCACAAAGTCAGTAATTAATATGCTTTACCTAGGTAAACAACTCTCCATAGGCTTTTTTTCATTCACTATCACAGCATCTCTCCACAACCATCCCACCATAACATTATTCTTACCACTGACTGCAGCCTTCTAAAGCATTCATTTGTTTACCTGCCAACAAGCTGACTTCGTACTCCCTCCATCAGAAAGTGAAATGACCTTTCCTTTCTGACCACCCGATTATAAGTTTGGCTTTCGCCCCTCCTCCCATAAACCTTAGCGTTCTGCAAGTGTAATCACCACCTGTAGCATGTTAGAACTCCTCTGAAATTCCACCAACTCCCAGAATGCAAAGCAAACATTTCTTTATACTAACTGGCCTGGAATCTGTTAAATACGATGAAGACAGATAATAATTCCATGCACAACAAGCATTGGAAATGCAATAGGTCTCGCATTAGAAAAGTTGGAGCTATTGGTCTTGTAAATGTAATAATTTTTTAAGTTATGTTTATGTTTTTATAATAGCAAATGTATTAATTTTGTTAATGTAAATGCCAATATTTATAGAATTTGCAAATGTGACACCTAAAGCATTATTAAAGCTAGATGTTTAGTATTCCCCTGTAAATGCCAATATTTATAGAATTTGCAAATGTGACACCTAAAGCATTATTAAAGCTAGATGTTTAGTATTCCCCTGTCTTACATGTATTGATATGACAAATCTTAATGGCTTATACATTTTATATGTAATTATTAATTACATAATAATTTTTGTAATGTATAATGGCACTACATTTAAAAAAGAAAAAAATTGTGAGAAGATTATGTGTTGCGTATGTGATATTTTAAAAAAATCAAGATTAAAAGTGTAATATTCATTTTTTTGTACTTTTGTAATAAAGCTTTAAACATTGATACATTGCATTTTTGCTGAGAACTGGGTATAGTGAGGGTGGTAGAGTGAGGGTGGTAGAGTGGTATAGTGAGGGTGGTAGATAGAGTGATGGCAAAAGATAAAGTGAGGGTGATAGATAGTGTAATTATGTGGTGTGTAGTTATGAGGCACTGAGTGGTATTAGGAGTGTATGTTGCGTTGAGCGCAGTGTAAATATGTAGCATATAAATATGTGGCACATAGTGGTATTTGGAGTGTATGTTGCATTGAGTGTAGGGTAATTATGTGGCATGTAATTATGTGACACTGACTGGTATTTGGAGTGTATGTTGCATTGAGTGCAGTGTAATTATGTGGTGTGTAATTATGTGGTAGTGAGGGGTATTTTGAGTGTATGTTGCGTTGAGCGCAGTGTAAATACTTAGCATAAAATGTTGTACTGAGTGGGTGTTGTAGTGTATGTTGCATTGAGTGCAGTGTAATTATGTGGCATGTAATTATGTGGCACTGAGTGCTATTTGGAGGGTATTTTGCGTTGAGCGCAGTGTAATTATGTAGCATTTAAATTATGTGGCACTGAGTGTTATTATGAGGAGTGTATGTTGTATTCAGTAGAGTGTAATTGTGGGGCGTCTAACTATGTGGCACTGAGTGTTATTGTTTGGAGTGTATGTTGCATTGTAATTATGTAGCATATAATTATGTGGTATTGTGTGGAGTGTGTGTTGCATTTAGTAGAGTGTAATTATGTGGTGTGTAATTATGTGGCACTGAGTGGTATTCGAAGTGTATGTTGCATTGAGCGCAGTGTAATTATGTAGCATTTAATTATGTGGCACTGAGTGGTATTGTGTGGAGTGTATGTTGTATTCAGTAGAGTGTAATTGTGTGGCATGTAATTATGTGGCTCTGAGTGGTATTGTTTGGCGTGTATGTTGCATTAAGTGCAGTGTAATTATGTAGCATATAATTATGTGGCACTGAGTGTGTGAGGGTGCAGTGTGTGTGAGGGTGTAGTATGTGTGAGGGTGCAGGGTGTGTGAGGGTGCAGAGTGTGGGCGCAGTGTGTGAGAGCGCAGTGTGTGTGGCCTAAAGTAGTGTGAGGGTGGAGTGTGTGTGGGCTAAAGTAGTGAGAGGGCGCAGTGTGTGTGGACTAAAGTAGTGTGAGGGTGCAGTGTGTGTGGGCTAAAGTAGTGAGAAGGCGCAGTGTGTGTGTGGCCTAAAGTAGTGTGAGGGCTCAGTGTGTGTGTCATAAAGTAGTGTGAGTACGAGTGAGGACGAGTTCCAAGCCTGGTAGAGGAATGTTGGTTCGGTCATATTCCACAGCAGATGCCCCAGCCAGGCTGGTGGTATGACACCAGCAGATGCAATATTTAGCAATCAGACAGTGCTGTAGGTCCTGTACGAAAGAACTGCTAGTAAAATTAATACAGCGACAATATAAGGAAGGTAACTTTGATCTAGAATGCTTAAGCAATCTAAGCAGAAATTTGAAAGACCCTAAAAATAAGTTAAACAGGTCTGTGGCCGACATTTTTTAGGAAGTAAATGAATGGAAACCTGAGTCTCAGGTCTGCAGGATGAAGCAGAATCATGAGACTCCAATACCAAATTAGTCACTTAAAGGACAGTGCTAGGGCTAGTACCGCTACTGCTCCACCACCTCCTCCTCAACTGTTCCAACAAAACACTGAAACCAGAGAGAGAGAAGAAAGACAAGAGGCAAGAGATGCTGGAGGCACACCTGTGGCTGCGCCTGGAAACGGGGCTGCACTGTCAGAAGGAGGAGCACCATGAGACAATGCGCAAGCGGGCACGGCAAGACAGGTAACTGACAGAGAAGCATTAGAGGACTGTGCACAGCTCTTAAGATGCGAGGCTGATTCTACCACCCCATACCCACGCTCTAAACCTGGAGTCTTTTTGTTTCCTGAAAGGCGCCTGATGTACCGGGCTCGTAGCTTGCTACTAACCGAGAGAGTTTGATATGCACTGTAGGGCGCATAGTCACAGACTTATGACAGGAACAACCATGACGATCAGCACAACCCACCTTCTAATGTTGCCAATGAGAAGGAACCTCAACCGGATTTCCTCTAAGCACTTGTCCCATAGCAGATAATTTAGGCCCGCAGACACAGTAAAAGTACATGTCCCTTGGTCCTCTGCTGACTTGACTTTAAGAAACTGTTTCACAACAGATGTGAAAAACCCTATATATTTCTGTGAAGAAATATAGATGATATTTGAAGTGTATACGCTGAAGAGGATGGAAGCGAAACAGTCGTGTGACTGGCGGAGCCAAACGAAATGATAAACCAGTTGATAAAGGAGTGTAGTTGGTCACAACAAACATCTTCAAATGAGGGTGCTTTAGCAGCGGCAAAGGATGGGTTGTTGAATGTCATGCTGGAAGAGTGCCCCGTCAAGACGAACAGTGCAAAGATTTCAAACACACCAAGGAGAGTCACAGCTGTATTTTGTAGACCATGAATCTTCAACGTATTTTGTGATAACAGCTACTTATGTTCAGTAAAAATGATCCTGAGTGACTAACACAAAATATCAGTGTTATAATAGTGACCCCTTCAGACAGTATCACATTAGTAGCCATTGCATGCAGGATTAGGAGCAACGACCACCTCAGTGCATCAGGCAAGGTCACCAAAAATATTGTAACATAATGAAGACCAAAATAATCTGCTTTGATGGGTCTATGGAGAAATGCGACACGGCGGGCAGGGGAGGGGGCGGAGCGGGTAAAAAAAAACAAGACGGAGGGAAGGCAGAGAAGGGGAGGGGGGTGGAGAAAGTCTGACCAGGCAGTTAGTAATAATGCCGTTTTCAGGGTTGTTGCTGAGCTGCTGCATATCAACCCCGAACCCGATCTCTTTTAGAAAATGCTCTTGAAATCGGGAACGTTTTTTTCTGCTTTGATGGGTCTATGGAGAAATGCGACACGGCGGGCAGGGGAGGGGGCGGAGCGGGTAAAAAAAAACAAGACGGAGGGAAGGCAGAGAAGGGGAGGGGGGAGGAGAAAGTCTGACCAGGCAGTTAGTAATAATGCCGTTTTCCGGGTTGTTGCTGAGCTGCTGCATATCAACCCCGAACCCGATCTCTTTTAGAAAATGCTCTTGAAATCGGGAACGTTTTTTTCTGCTTTGATGGGTCTATGGAGAAATGCGACACGGCGGGCAGGGGAGGGGGCGGAGCGGGTAAAAAAAAACAAGACGGAGGGAAGGCAGAGAAGGGGAGGAGAAATGCGACACAGCATGCAGGAGAGGGGGCGGAGCGGCGATGAGGGTGTGAAGCAGCAGGGGCCTTTGAAGTGAAGCTAAGCTTCACTTCAAAGGTGTGGGAGGATTGCTGCCGGGCGATTGACTGGCGATTTGATGATGTGCACGTGCATTTTAGGTCAATGCGCTTGCGCATTGACCTAAAAGCTCACGGGCACAGCATCAAATCGCCAGTCAATCGCCAGTCTAGGTAAAGCTTATTTAAGCCCCTATAGTCTCGCTCTGCTCAATGTGCATGCGCATTGAGAGGCGAGACCTAAAAACGCTAACAATATTTATGCGCACGTTTCTTTGTGCTAACCGACAGGGAATCTATTTGATACATTTAGGACAGCAAATGTTTCTATGCACTTTACAAGGCGCTAACAACATTTATGCGCTTATGAACTATTAAAATGTTCATCAATCACATTTCAGTCTCTTTCTGACATCCAAATGTAAACATGCTCCATGGATTTACGATGTTCCTCCTGGCATGAAGAAGGCAGGGTTTTCACAATACTCATTTGTTTTCACGATTCTTTCCTGGTGCTTAACCCAAGGGGCTAAATCATTGAGAACAACATATATATTATAGGGTAGCACACCGTTGTTTGTAAAATGTTATCCATTCCTCAATGTTAACCATTGCGTGCTCAATGGTGACGTGCCCAGCCCGTGCAGCACGTGATTAACTGAACAGCATCATAATGGAACACCTTCAGGCTCCAACCTGTGGCACAGCATTGTTCAATTGCATTTGCAGCCGTATTTTCAACTTCATTTCTATTTTAGCACTTTACTCCTTTTTAAATTCTTTTCCACTCCAACATTAGTCACTGTTTACATCCACATGCCTGGAAACGCTATTTCCCAAGTTTCACATGTCTGTGTAGGGCCATCCGAACCTCTTAAAAAAGACACGACCGAAGTTGAACCCATTAAAAAGCAATTTTATTATAACCCAATGCATTTCAGGCCTCTGGGGCCTTTCATCGGGGGTAACTGCCAATAAGCTGACTTCGTACTCCCTCCATCAGAAAGTGAAAACAAAAAAATCATATGGAGGCAGTTTTGTAGGGTCAGATTCAAGCTAGAAGGGGAGGGAGGGCGGTGGGCCTCCGCACGCCAATGTCCCAGCCATCAGCACATCACCTCGCCAGGAGAGACTTGCGGGGCGACCTCCATTTATATAGCTGGCAGTCTATCGAGAAGTGCCACTAATAATGTCGGGGCACTCACTCACACCACAATCCAGTCTCGCATGAATGGCACAAACAATTTATCCTGAGCTAAGAGTTCATAAGTATTAGGAAAAAAATATCAAATCCAAGGATTCAAAGTGTCTTTATTTCATCTTCATTTATTTTCATTTTCCATTGAGTCCAATCTTCACCAATAAAGAATTTTATAACCGCTGCCAACACGTGTTTTGTCTTGGTCGTGATGACCAAAAGACTTCGTCAGGGCTGTAAATATTGTAATAAATATAATCATATTTCTGTTCCACTTTAGTCATACCACATAAAAAGCATGTAAAAGACAATCCTTACTAACAAAAAGTGGCTTCAAAACAATCAAAACGTCACTACCATAATGTTCTTAAAGGAGGAGGTCCAAACTAAAAGAACCTCAAAAACTAGTACACATATTACATCCTAGAAGTAGATGAAACGTAAATAGTTCTACAGCTGTATTACATACTTTACCCTTTAAACATTAAAAGTTTTATTACAACTTTACATGCTCTATCACCAGGGTAGAAAACAAGAGAGGAAAAAGAGAGAAAGAGATAGTATATCAGTAGTAAAAAGAATTATAAGTTCTTTAATCAAATAACCATTATGATTAGATGGAAAGTGTATTGGTCCCAAAAGGACGTGAGCAGAAAAGAATGTAGCCGTGACTATTGGCACCAAATCACCAAACACCCAAGTCACAAGTGAGAAAGCAGATCAAAAAATCAAAGGAAGGGTCGTGAACACCAAAAGCAGAACCGACGTTGATCAACTCATAGTGATAGAGTTACACATAAGCGCGAACAGGTAGACAGGTTGAACGTATATATATATAAAAAGTCGCTCACCATGTAAGTAAAAAAGGAAGGGTTATGTTGAAAACATGAGAGAAATGCCTTAGTCCGTAACCAGCATCAACTCTTAAACTGAAAACAAAAAGTAAAGTAATCACTAGTCGGCATATGGGTGGAACCCTCAAGTCTTAAAAAACAAGTTACCCAAACGCGAAGACAAACCAAAGTGGAGTAAAGAACATATTTAGCACTCACTCGATAGAAAGTTTTCTCCAGGTCGTCTCTTATTCATATAGTCCATAAGCCCAGTCCTTAAGGTCGGTAAAGAAGATATAAAAAACCCAAGCCGTGTCTGGGTCAATACAATGAAAATAGGAAATTCACTCCTGTCCTGGAAACAAGAAAAGAGCAATCTCCGTTTCAATAATGACGGCTAAAAGGAGCTATGTTGTTAACAACCAGTTATACTATTATATCCTCTATAGGTGAGAGCCGACATTAATAGAGAACTAACTCCTATTCGTTCGTCGTACTGCTATATCAAAAAACAAAAATCCCAAAATTAACGTAAGATACCACGTACGACAGAAGGCAAGTAGCCCCCACACGTATAAACATCACAATTAAACTAGAAATCACGGACGAAAAGTCCAAAAACATTGTCCTGAATGGCATACCTCCGTGTACTACATATTACGAGCCCTTGTGTTTTATTTGCTTTTTCGCTATGATTATGTTATTTGAAAACTAAAAATAGCCTATTCCCACCCAGATCTTTTAATCACGCAGGCAGCGTGCTACAAACCTCGAACGACTCGAAACAATTAACCTGAACTTTGTCCAGAAACGGACATTTCGTACATTTCCTATATTTGTTGTCATACTTTCCTCAAGAAGGTAGGTGTGACATTCTGTTTAGGAATCTCCCCAAAGAAACTAATTCTTGGAGCCTTTTAGAATCATCAAAAGTCTTTGTGATTACACCGCCCCCCATATTCCTTGATTCCACCCGATAGAAATAGTTCCTCTTTTGTCTTCTCGGGTATTTTAACCTAGCAGATATATATATAATCACCTTACTAATTTTAGCCATTAACTGTCTTCTCTCACATAACATGTAGGTCCTTTCACTGAATTACACATACCTGCGAACACACAACGTTTTTTCATCTAGGTATTTTGGGTTTATCTTGTTAAATTACAACAGCATTTCGCATGGCACTAGAACGAGCCATCCTGGCAATTTCTTTATTTAACCTATAGAGTCTACATATTGTAGTAACTGTGATGATATGCCCTAGTAGGGAAATATAGGATAAGTGGCAATAAGTATCCGACTTTGTGTGTACACAGAATAACGTTTGTTTTGCAATACTATAACATCTAGTTTATTCGCGTTTTCATCATTGTCACATGGGAATACCGCCCTTTCAAACACAGCCACACTCTTTTCACAATACCACTACACTCTCTCTACGACCAATGTTTAGACCTACTATGTTCACCAATTCATTGTTCAGATGCACTAGAAAGTAATAAAAGATATTAATACATGTCACAATAGATTCACTTAACCACACGTACACTCTATAGTTCACTGATTCACTCTGCTATCGAACATGAGTCACAATTACACAGAGTCACCATGAGCATGACCACTTCTGCACATTGGTAAGTCACTAGCCTTTTGCATTTATAACAAGAACTTTTTGCAAATGCGAATTTCTTATGTTTTCCGTTCAGCCCTGAAGATTTGCAGTAGGTTCCCTGCGATGAAACACGTGTTGGCATTATCAAAGGAACAATAAAACATTTACTTAACACCAGGAACAGAACATTTCTTTCATTTTTGGAACTCTTGCACCTGAACTTGGATATTGATTCTCTTAAAAGTCACTCCGAAAGTGTGGTTGTATACTAACTGATCTTCACTTGCTATAGATGTTATCACTTTAATGTTCTATACTTGTATAGTGCAGGGGCATTGTTGTTCTACACAGCATAGGTATGGCGGCAGGCTGCGAACCACCAACGCGGTCAGTGCCTCAGCAGCATCGGGCATGCGATATCGCTCACCTCCCACCTCCAGTGCTTTTACAGCAGCCTCCGCAACTCACAAGTCCTCAGCAGGCAGATCTCTCCTCATGTGCGATGCAGCCAACAGCCGTGATGAGCGGTGCTTCAGCTCCGGATTATCCCCTCTACTTGCGTCTTGAGGCCTGGAAGCCTCGTGGTCAGCCGCTGGCTTGCGCAGCGCTGCAGGCCGAGTCAGGGATCCACGCCACCCCATCCCCCACACCGGCCGGATCTTCACTGTGCCACAGCAGGAGCGGGAGTGCCCCAAAACAGCAAGTTTTTCCAGCAAGTCTCTTTTTAGCTTTGATTGTCACGATTTTAGCAATCAGCAGTACCTCTTGAGCACGCAGGGCTGCAGGAGCCTCACAGCAGTGCTGCCATCTTGCGTGTGCGCCACCTAGCGCCCCCGGAGGCTGGGAACCCTTCCCTTGGTTCCCTTGGGAATTACTTTGGGGCCCTTTCTGGAACTCCCTCTGTTTAGCCTTGTCCCCCCCACTCTAATGCTGGGGACCCTGCCCACTTTTAGTGAAGTCTCCCACGTGACCCTTGTGGACCCGGGTGCTGACCCAGCGCTCCGCCTCCTCAGCAAGCTTCCTAGGGTTAGTTAACTTGCTATCAATAAGGTGATGGTGTAGCTCTGGAAAACAATTAGCCGAAAAGTGCTACCATGCAAGCAAATCATAGAGCGCTTCAAAATTATCCACTTTGCTACCCTTCACCCAACCATTTGTAGCTCTGCAAAAGAAAGATACATATTCTACCCAAGTGGTTGCCTCCAGCTTCTTACAATTCCTAAACCTCTGTCTATAGACTGCTGGGGTCAAACCATACCTTGTCATCAGGGCTTCCTTCATGTGGGCATAAGACATCCTATTCTCACTGGGTAGGTCTTACAATGTATCCCTCCTTTCACTCACAAAGCAGCCCCACAACCCCGCTCCCCAAGCCTTCTCGGGTACCCGGTGGGCCAACATTGCTATCTCATAGGCTGCAAACCACTGACCGATATCTTCATGCTTATGGAAATCTTTGATGACATCCTTGGGGATATATACCCTGCCTTCTGAAGGCACAGATGGTCCGCTGCCACCAGAGGGATTGCTTTCTAAGCCCTTTGCTTTGAGCTCTAACTCCCTCAACATTCTCTCATGTTCAAATGTCATTCTTTCTCTCTCCAATGACAATCTGCTATTCTCTAGGGGGCATATTACCAACGTTTAGCGATATTTACCTCTAAGGATGCTTAGCAACGAATTTTTTAACGCTAAGCATCGCCGGTAATTATCGCAGAGATAACTTGCTATTAGCAAGGTTTTTCTCAGTAGTGATAAAAATCCTTGCTCTAACTGCCAATTAAGAGATTATCGCTGGAAAACCAACGATAATCTCTCGAAGTTTGAAGTTAGCTTGATGATAGGGGCTCACAAATTTAGCCATGATATCCACCTTCCATAGGATATCATGGCTAAGTCAGGAAAATACCAGGTGTAAAAAAAGCAGTGCTAACCGCGGTTAGCGCTGCTTTTTTTTATCACTAACAGGGTTAGCGAAATCCTTGATAATAGGAGAAATGTCGCTTAACAACATTTCTCCTATTATTTTTCACTGGAACGCCCCCTTTGCATCTCATTAGAGATGCAAGGGGACGCGTAGAGAAAATGGGTGCTAACATACAAATTTGCGTGTTAGCACCCTGTTGCTGATAGGGAGATAATTTTATCTCCGCTTTCTTGGCTTTTAAAGCCAAAAAAGCAGAGATAAATCCCTTGATAATATGCCCCTAGGTCCCTCTGACTCTCCATCTTGAGCTTGGCTACCTCCATTCTGTGCACCCTATTTCTCTCCCTGTCTTCCAGATCTCTGGGGGACAGGCCTTTGGAAGAGATGCTACTGCCTGGTGGGGACAGTACCCCTTCCCTAGATGGAAACACTGACCTATACAGCTGCCCATCTGAATCCCCAGCAGGCTCCACCACCAGCTATGGGGCATTTCTTGCTTCCACCCAAGCCCTCGGTTCCTTTTGGTACGCCTCCTTTTTGAAAATGCCTTGGGTAGTAACTTTACATTTTCTGCAGAGGTGTTCAGCTATTTCAAATTGTAGGTTTCCATCCTCTCTTCCTCAATATCTAGATCCATGGATGCAACAGATGCTGGTCTGCTCATGACAGTAAGAATTGGCAGCTCTCAGGAAAAATAACAGTCCAAGGAAAATAATTCTATCAAAAAAGTATGTGGTTGCGTTTTGTCTCCACTCACTAGTAGTGTGCACCAATAACTGTATAAGAGTCACAAATGCAGGGCCAGAATCCTCACCGCTGACCACCAATGTTAGGGTTAGAAGCAAGGGTCCCTATTTGGTCAAAGGTACCTTCCTCTGCCAACTGGAGACCCCCAGTTCTAAGTCGGGGAAAGGGGATTACACTCCTGATTATCCCTGCTTTCCCCCTTGGTAGCTTTGTACGAGCAGACAGGCTTATCTCAGAAGCAGTGTGTTAAGCATTTGTAAACACGTAATAACACTACAGATGGACACCACACAGGTTTTATAAAAGTAAGTATTCTTTATATAGTCTTAACATAAGACCACAAACAACAAAAATCCACAATACTGTACTCAAAATAGACTTAAAGATGGTAGGAGCAACTTAGTTCAAGTTGATGATAAATGCAACACGTTTCTCACAAAAGTACCTGGATGTGTAACGCAAAACAAAGAAAAGGTTCGCAGGGAGGGTGATGCGTTGGTTCCTTGTTTCGGGGGAGGCGATGTGTCGCTCCTCAATGCTTGCGCAGAGTAGGGGATGCGTCTTGTTCCTTACCGGAGAGGAGGTGATGCGTTGATTCTCGAACTGTGTTTTGGTTACGATGTAGCAAGATGGCGCCTCTATGCGATGCGACAATCCTTTGCGATTTAATAAGATGGCGTCCTTGATGCGATGCGAGGACGTGAAGATGATGTGTGCACGCCCGATGGCCCTGTGGCAAACTCTGTAACTTTGGAGCTGCAACAGGTCCTGCAAAACGCTTCTCTAGTGATGCGACGGTAACAGCTGCGACTGCGACACACTTCTTCTCTTTGAGTTGCACTTCCAGCGACATGCAGGCTTCTGCAGCAGAATTCCCAGAAAGGAAATTCAGAGGGGAGCTGGTGGTGAAGTCTTTTGTCCCTGAGACTTCAGCAGGAGGCAAGCACAAGTTCAAGCCCTTGAAGGAATATTCTGCAAGATTATGAAAGTTCTTTAAAAGTTCCTTCTCCTTTCCTTGGCAATGAAGACAACACTGCAGGTGAATCCAGCAATACAGCACACTGGCAAGGAATCAGTCCAAACTCCTGCAGCTTCCTTGGTTCTTCTCTTTTTTTTAAATACATTTTGTTATTATTGTTTTCAAGGGAAAAAAGAAAGCATTTCATATATACAAATCATGGCAGATTCACAGATAAGCAATTCATAATACTTCTTGAACATCTCTAAAAGAGCAGTAGAAGAAAACAAAGAACTAGTATTAGACATATACAACACAGTTACAAAACCCATATCAGACAAGCAAAGTATATTCTGCAAAAGAAGAACAAATAACTCCATATTCCAAGCAATTTCAAGGCTTATGAAAAGAGTAATAGCAATATAGCCCTTCGGGAGGGGCATACTAACATAATATTTAAATGTTATTTGATCCTACTTTACTGTAACCATTCTGTAAAAGGAGCCCAAATCGTTTGCCCCAGCTCCCGCCTCCTTCGCCCTTTCAACCGATAGACAGAAAATTCAATATTATATATGACAAGCAGCCTGGAGCGCCAATTACTGAAAGTGGGGGGATCAAGGCTTATCCACTGGGAGGTGATACAAAGTCGGACAATAGCCATTGAACAAAACAAAACCCCAGTGACAGCTCGTGGCTTCCCGTTTCCACTCGTGTTTCCCTCCACCTCCAGGATTACTAGCGGGATCCCCAGAACCATAATCAGAAAAGATTCAATATCCTGTAAAAATTTTGCAAGACTAGGGCATCCCGCATCTATTGTATATCCCCCATGTTCCTCCCCACTTGACAATCTTTGCCAGGGTATAGTAAAGATCAAAAATGGACATAATAACTGGAAGCCTAAGGAGCCAGCACTTTAAGATCTGATTGGCTAATTCAAGTGAATCCTCAATGTTTATCCCCTCCTTCCCAAATTTCCTATTCCTATTCTAAATAGATATATCATCAGGGAGAGCCTCCAGTAGATTTTGATAAATTCCCTCTATACGTGATTTAGTTCGAATTAGTTCCACTAATTGAAGCTTTCCAACATTTAAAGCTGGGCCTTTTATCCTCCTCCCTAAAAAGCTATGGATCTGTAAGTACTTTAAAAAATCTCATTTACCCAAACCAAACTTTTCTTGTAAAACAAAAAATAAGCCATTTGGCCTTCATAGCCCAAGTCACCCACAGTGCTGATTCCAATACTCCCCCTCTGAATGTGGTTTGATCTTGAAAAATTGGTGGCAGGATCCCACAGGCCGATAATGGCGTATACCCATTAATATTTAAGATATTCAATCTGCGGCGTATCTTTCTCCAGATCGAGTAGGCTGCCTTAATTATTTTAAATGTAGTCTTTTTATAATAACTATGTTCTAAAATCTTGACCAGACATTTCTTAGCTTCGTCCCCCATCCCTATTTCATATATGGTTGGTCTAATTGTCTCCGAACTTTCAGCTTTATCCCCCACTAGGAGTACCCCCATATGTTGCAACATGCATGCCCAATAATACAATATAAATTTGGGGATAGCCTCCCCCACTCAGAGTCTTGGAAGAGTCAACCACCTAGCCGCTCTCCTTGATCTATGAGAGCCCCACAGAAATCTAAAACACATCCTTTCGATCTTTGAAAAACAAGTAGCAGGGAATTCTAGAGGAATAGTCCTAAACAGATACAAACATTTTGGGAATACCACCCTTTTGATAGCATTGCTTCGCCCATACATGGATAGATGCAGATGGTCTAGACTCTCCGGTGTCTTACTAACCGTATCAATCATTGGTCCTATATTTATATCCGGAATTAGATCAACCCCTGCTGTAATCTTGACCCCCAAGTATGTTGCTTCAGGGACTAGTGGTAAATCCACAAGAGGGTCAGTGCCAGAAATAAGAATCTGAGTCTTATCAATGCTTAGTTTATACCCAGAGTAGATACCAAATCGTTCAGCCAGGTCTTTCACTGATGTGTAAGCCGAGATAATGTCAGTAGTAATATCGCAATATCATCAGCGTATGTCAATGTCTTATGTTCCGTGTCATTAAGCTTAACTGGCTTGATATTCCTGCTTTATTCTAATTTTTTAAGAAAAGCGTCAATGTATAACAAAAATAAAAGAGGAGATCACGGGCACCCCTGCCTAGTGCCTCTACATATGCTGAATGATTTAGATTCCTGTCCCGATATGCAGATCCCGGCCTCAGGCAGTTGATACAATGCCTGAATCACTTGAATAAACTCGACACACATTCCCTTCCACCGCAGGACATACCACAAGAACCGCCGGGAGACCCTGTTGAACGCTTTCTCAGCGTCCAACAGGATCACCCCCAGCGAAGAACCCGTGGCTTGAGCCCAATCGAGAAGGGTGATAACTCGTCTGACATGATCAGTTGTGTCCCTACCGGGAATAAACCCATGCTGCCGAATAGAGACAGAAGGTTTGATAACCTTTCCTAGCCTGGAAGCTAATATTTTGGAATAGATCTTGATATCAGAATTAATAAGTGATATAGGTCTAAATGAGGATGGATTGAGTTCTGGTCTGCCTTTCTTTTTGAATACTAATATAGTAGTCTTAAGCCAAGAATCAGGAATACAGCCCCTTTGTGCTGACTGTACTAAAATGTAATATCTGGCCGCAGTAAGTTACAAAATGACCTAAAAAATTCCAAAGGAATGCTATCTGGGCCCACGGCCTTTCCAGAAGCTAAAGAAGTTTTGGCACTTTCAATCTCTTCCCATGCAGTCGGGGCTGCAAGAATCTTATTTTGATCAGGTGTAATCTCTATTGTTTGAAGGTCTTTAAAGAACTCCTCAGGGGATTCCTCCCCACTGGGAGCTACTTCCTCAGTATAAAGCTGACAGTAAAAGTTCTGAAATACATCCCATTGGAGAGTCCTGAATCTGACCTGACTGATCTTTGATTCTACAAATTCTGTTTGACACCTCCCTCTGTTGTAATAGTTTCACCAGAACCCTACAGGTGTTTTCTCCAAGTTCATACACTTCAGTTCTATATTGCACATACTTAATAACAAGCTCTTCCCCAAAATGCTGATGTATTCTAGATTTAATAATAGCAATTAACTGCTGGCATTATTCTATTTTTTGACCTCCACTGTTTTTCCTCATAAGATCTATCTCAGCCGACCTAAGCTGTTCTACCCAATCCCTCATCTTTTTCTTTGCAGCCTTCCGATGATAGCTAGAAAAGTCAAGAGTCTCTCCACGCACGGCTGCCTTAAACGCACCCCACACTATAATTTCTGAAGCCGTGTTCCTTTTAAAATTAAAAAATTCTACTATCCACTTGCCCATATGTTCACAGTATGACTGGTCCAACAATAATTTCCTTTCAAAATGTCCACGGCCTCTGGATTTCTGCAAAGCCACTGAATGGCAGCTCCACAACTATTCGGTTGTGATCTGACATTAACCCTAGGGGAGATCTCAACACTTACCCCCTCAACCATTCGACATGATGTAAAAAAGTAATCGATAAGGACCAATTTATTATGAGGGGCCGAATAAAAAGTGAACCCCAAGTCCGCCCATTTATACCTGTACCAGACATCGACCAGCCCATGCTCCCTAACTAATTCCCGTAGAACCTTGACAGTCCTATTTTTTCGTCCTTGGTATGGAGAATCACTAGAAAGATTAAAATTACTGTTCAAATGAATATTGAAATCTCCACAAAAAATTAGCGGATGTGGCCATGCAGCAAATTCTATACTTAAGTAATTCAAAACTTCCGGATCATCCAAATTTGATCCATTTATAAAGAAAATTGAGAAAGGGACACCATTAACTATAAATTCAATAATTGCCCACCGCCCCAATAGATCCTCCTTAACTCTTTTCCAAATCCCTAAACCTAGCTTTGCCAGAATAGCCACCCCCCTTATTGTAGTACCTTGACACGTATACGCCAGCAGTTCGAGGCCTAGTTCCTTTAGCCATCCACTTTTACTACATGATATATGGGTCTCTTGCAGACATAGCAAATCTATTTGCATAAATTTAACAACCTTAACCAATAAACCTCTTTTTTCCTGTCATTCAAACCATAAACATTCCATGAGCAGATAGATATTCCTCTCCTTTTACCCGTCATCCTTGAAAATGCCATATTCTTCCTCAGACCTTACCAGACAATATCTATAACAATTACAAACTATACCAAAGTTTGCTCTTTTCCTTTGATAACAAGTGCCATGACAATATATAGAAAACAAGAACATTACAACCCCGGCCCCCCTTCTCCCCCAGCTTACCTACCCTGCACCCCAAGCCGGTCTTCCCACGCAACCACCCACCTTATGAGGCATAAGGACCCCCGGTCCTTGGTGATGAAGATCTGGCTACCACCCTCCTCCCCTAGCACCGCCCCCCCCCTTTTGGGCTGTTGAGGAAGAGAAGAAAAAGAATATACAAAACAAAGAGTGAGAGACCCACTTCTAACTCTAGCATGAGCATAGGGTAGGCATAAAATGCCCCTATCAATCAATAAACCAAACCTTTGCATGTCAATCCTGAATTGAATGCAGAAATTCCTTTGCTAATACATCGGAAGAAAAGAATTGCCCCTGCCTCTTGAATACTACTTTCAGCTTGGAGGGGTTAAGCAAGAATACCTGCGCCCCTTTAGCCTGAAACAATGGGATAATTTAACGCAACTGCCATCTTTTCTCCACTGTTGCCAGACGGAAATCGGATCTCACAAAAGCTCACAGCACTTCCCAACCCTTTTCCTGTCTGGTCTTGCCAAATCATATACTGACTTTCGGGCCAACAAATTCTTAAGACATATCAGAATAGCTTGTGGCCTGTCTACAGCTTGTCCTGCATTTTTTCGCTGATTAAAGGCAAACCTATGAGCCTTTGAAACCTCAGCTTTCCAGTCCCATTGCCTACGTTCAGGAAATGCATCCGCAAATAATTTCACCACAAATTGCTGCGCATCTCCACCCTCCTTGCCATCGGGAATGCCCAGTATCCGCAAATTATTCCTTCTTGACCGATTTTCAAGATCCGTCAATTTCAACAGCACATCTTCCTTCTGGGTTTTCTGAGTCAATAAGTGTTTTCTGCACAACCATCTTATCCTCAAGCATAGATATTCTAGTTTCAGCTTCTCGGATCCTAGCTGCAAAATCAGAGCAGATCTTTGCGACCGTACAGATTGAATTTTGTAATTTACAACATGCCCCCTGGGTACGTAGGTTCACCAACAGGGTCTCTTCTTGATGAGCCATAATGCTCTGATAAATAGTAGCTAGTGTAATTTCATCAAGGCCAGCTAGATTTTTGCATGAAACAGCTGTTGGCATCCCTTCAGTAGAGGTCGAGTTGCCATCCAGTTTAGGAGAGAAGGAATAATAATAATCCCATATCATTGATCCAGTTGAGCCAGTATCCCTATTTAACAAGGCCTCACGCTGCCCCTTCTGTTGCCCCTTCTGTTTACGGATTGTTCCGAGAGTATATGGAGAATTATCTCCTTCCTCACTGTCTTCCAGACGCAAACTGCCTGCATCGCTGTCATCTTCAGCCTAATCTTTTCCAAGGCTATCATTCCCGAGGAGTTGGAGGGATCGGACATGGAGTAAAACGTATCCCCCGAGTCCCCCTCCCTTACGAACCCTTTAGCTGAACATTATTGACCTTCAAGCTCTTGCTGAGGAGTCGTTTCACTATTTTGACCATCCCACTTGAAGTGCTTCCATCCCCTGAATGTCCACCTCTTTTTTTTTAATGCCATTTTGGGGAACTACATCTCCCACAAGTCTACTTTCATGTTGTCCCCCAGAATTTTCTCCTAATACTCCAGCCCCATCTAATCCAGTAGCTATGGTCAGAATACCTTGCTTACCATCATGGGTATTCAAACCAGCAAGCACTTTTAAGTCTTCAGGGGTCCCCCCACTCCCTGCACTCTCCGTGCTCTCCTCAACAATATTCACAGAAAGGGAAGGCACCGTACCTTGATTGGATGTAATAAGAGATGCGGTGGATGTCCCTGGCACCTTTGGCATTTTTTGCTCATCGCGACCTCCATCAGATGCACCCACCAAAGTTTTACTTTTCTCAGACTGTTTCTTGAAGAGAACAGGGACCATCTGTCGCCCTCGACCAGCAGTGCTTCCTTTCCCTGTCCGCTCTGTGTTTCTAGAAAATTCATTAGGCCCTCCTGCTGCCAGCCGGCGTATTCCTGCTACTCCGGCCTCATATCAGTAGCGATAGTAGTAGCTGCCTTCCCTGGACTCCCGGAGCCTCCAAGCGCCCCCCTTGACCGAGTGCCTTTGGACGCGGTTTTCGGTGGCATCAGGAGTGTCGGGCGTTTGCATAGAGAGATGAAGGCCATGGAGATGAAAGGACCAGCGTGTATCAATCGAAAAGGTGCAGGGCAGTGCGGTAACCATAAGCGGCAGAACATGCCAGGAACCACAAGCGTGTAATCCTTCCCTGACTCTGCTGCTGTGAAACCAGGTAAGGAGGAGGGGGAGGTTCAGCCAAGGGAGCGTCTGAGGGCAGCTCACTCAGCCGTCCTTGCGGCCGCCATCTTGCCTCCAGCAGCTTCCTTAGTTCTTCTCCTTGGAAAAGGTTTGTCTTGTTGTTCCAGAAGTGATCTAAAATCCTGGGGTCTGGGCCCCAATATTTATACTGCAAAATCCTTTGTCCTCTGAAGACAGAGGGTTCTGTACCTAGTTCAAACTAGTTCTGGGTGCATTCTGCCAGCGTACAACTTCTTCCTTTGTCAGTGTAGGCCAGGGTCCTCAGACACACCACAGGAGGTGGAGCCAGCATTGTGGAAGGCAGGCACAGCCCTATTCAGACCCAGGTGCTACTCCTCCCACCACTCTACTTGCAGATAGGTCTATTCAGCCCAGTGCTGACTCGCCCTGTCTCCTGGAGCCTCCCCAGCCCCTGTCACTCACAAACCAGACATGCAATACACAAGCTAGCAAAAGCAGTCCGGATAGTTGGGTAAGAAAAGACCTACTTTCTAAAAGTGGTATTTTCAAACACAGAATGTTAAAATCAACTTTACTAAAAGATGTATTTTATCATTCTGAGTTCAGCATACTAAACTCAAATATCTACCATATTCCCTGGGTCAGTTAGGATTATAATGTGTTATAATCAACCCGCCCAATCGGGACTATGGGAACAGATAGCCTTGCAGTAGTGAAAAATGAAAATGGCTGTAATTTACTATCAGTACATGCCACACACATCAGGGTATGTCCAACCTTTTACTTACAATGCACCCTGCCCTCGGGCCTACCTTAAGGGTGTCTGATATATAGAAAAGGGAAGGTTTAGGAACTGGTAAGTGGGTGCACTTACCAAGTCAACATGGCAGTACTACACAGGCTCTGCAATGGCAGGCCTGAGACACACTTCACAAGCTGCTTCTGTGGGTGGCACGATCAGTGCTGCAAGCCCACCAGCAGCATTTGATTTACAGGCCCTGGGCACACATGGTGCACTATACTAAGGTCTGACAAGTAAATCAAATAAGCCAATCATGAAGTCACTAATCAATATATCAATTTAACATAGGGAGCACTTGCACTGTGGCACTGAATAGCAGTGGCATAGTCCCCAAAGCATATAAACCAGCAAAACATATAAAAAACAGAGGAGGCAATCAGTAAAAAGTTGGAAGGGAGACTCACGCCAAAGGTACCAGGTCAAGCAGCCGGTAAGGAATCCATAACTAATTTATGTCTATTACAGATATATTGTTACTGAAGGTAAGTAACTTGTTTGTTATGGATTCCTTACCTTAGAATAGATACCCCAGTAATACCAACACCCAAGGTGAGTCTGCAAACCAAGATCACACCAGGAAGTCCTGTAGAACGGAGCAGCCAAAGAAGCCGTCTCTCTGGACTTGGCAGTCCAAGCAGTTATGTTTAGTGAACGTGTTCAATGAAGCCCACATGGCTGCCTGGCAGATGTCATGAAGGGGGACTCTACATCCCAGAGCAGTAGTGGCTGCCGTAGTTCTGGTGGAATGAGCACACAACTCTACTGGAGGTTCCTTTTTCACCAAGGAATAACAAGTTTTAATGCAAAGAACGACCCAGCACAAGATGGTTTGTTTTTGCACAGCCTGACCTTTCTTGGCGCCCACATAGCCAACAAAGAGCTGATCATCCACCTGGAATTGTTTTGAGCGATCCTGATAAAATGAAAGCACACATTGTAGATTCAGACAGTGGAGCCTCTCTTCCTCTTTAGAAGGATGCGGGGTGGGACGAAGGTGGGCAAAGTGATGGTCTGTCCTTTGTGGAAAGAGGAAAACACTTTGGGAAGAAAAGTTGGTCGAGTTCGAAGGACAACCGTCTGGATAAACAGCAAGGAAAGCAGGTTTTGAGGAAAGAGCCTGGAGCTCACTCACCCTGTGAGCAGAGGTGATGGCCACCAAAAAAGCCGTTTTTAAAGTCAAGAGTCTGAGAGGACAATTATGGAGCAGCCCAGAAGGAGCGCACATTAGGTCAGTCAGAACAAGGTTCAAGACACACTGGGGCAATATGAAAGGAATAGGAGGAAACAGGTGAGTAATGCCCTTAAGGAAGCAAATTTCAATAGGGGAATTGAAAAGAGAAGGTTGATCAGGGAGGCGAAGAAAGGCCGAAACGGCCAAAAGATAGCCTTTTACAGGTGTATACTGTTTTAGGAGAGGGACGCCTGGCTGTCAAGATAGCCTTCGACCTTCCTCCTGAAGTCTGTAATGTTGTCAACTGCCGTCGCTCAATTTCCACGCAAGGAGGTGGAGGCTGGATGGGTGCGGGTGGAGGACCGTCCCCTGCTGCTATGACAGAAGATCCTCCCGAAGGCGCAGTCCGATCGGAGTATTGATGGCCATGTTCAAGAGCTCGGGATACCAGACTCTTCGTGCCCAGTCCGGAGCCACAAGAACTACTTGAGCCCGGTCACGCTTGATCTTCTTCAGAACTCTGGGCAGAAGTGGTATAGTTGGAAAGGCGTATAGAAGACTGCAACTCCACTTGCGACGAAAAGCGTTGCCTAGCGAGCGCCACCTTGGAAATTCCAAAACGCCGACTTGCTGACATTGTGCATTCTCTTCGGTGGCAAATAGATCTAACCTAGGCTCTCCCCACTGCTGAAAGACACCATTCACCATCTGCGAGTGAAGATGCCATTTGTGATCCATCAAGACCCGCCGGCTGAGTTCGTCCGCCCTGGCGTTCAGGGAACCTGCCAGGTGTTGAACCACCAGGGACATGCCCTAATGTTCCAGCCACTTCCAAAGATAAAGGGCCTCTTGACAGAGGGTCCACAACCCCACTCCATCATGTTTGTTGCAATAACATGGTGGAAGTATTGTCTGTGCATACCTGCTCTACTCTCCTTTTGACAGAAGGGAGGAATGCCACAGGGTGGAAGTATTGTCTGTGAACACCTGCTCTACTCTCCCTTTGACAGAAGGAAGGAATGCCTTCAGTGCTATACAAATCTCCCAGAGCTCCAGAAGGTTGATGTGGAGCCCCGAATCCACCAGAGACCAGTGGCCTCTGATCTCTACCTCTCCCAGGTGGCCGCCCCATCCCATGAGGGACACATCTGTCACCACTGTGAACTCTGGTTGGGAAAGGGAGAAGGATCTGCCATTGACCCAATCCTGGTTTGTGAGCCACCACTGTAACTGGTGTTCAGTCCCGCCAATATCTGGACAACATCGGACAGATTCCCCTAATGCTGCGCCCACTGGAACTTCAGGTCCCACTGCAGAGCCGGCATATGCCACCTGGAAAGATCCACCAGCAGGATGCAGGAGGCCTCGAGGCCCAGCAGCCTCAAAGTCATTCTCACCGAAATCCGGGATAGTGGCTGGTACATCTGTATCATAGCCCGAATACCCCGGACTCGCTGTTTAGGACGATAGGCCCGAAATTGCACTCTGTCCAGAACTGCTCCGATGAAGAGGAGCTTCCGAGAGGGAGTCAGGTTTGACTTCGGCATGTTGATGGAGAACCCCAGTGAATGCAGGAGGTCGGCTGTAGTCTGGAGGTGGGAGACAACAGCCTGGGGTGAGCCCGCCTTCAACAGCCAGTCGTCGAGATAGGGGAAGACTGGCCTTACCAGCGCACCTCGGGTGTTCACGAAAGTGATGGCGGTGGTCGCAGCTCATCTGCGCAGATCAGGGGTTCCACAGGGAAGCATGGTGAACTGAAACTGCTTGTGGCCTACCGTGAACCATACGTAACACCTGTGGGCCGGCAGGACGGGGATGTGGAAATAAGCATCCTGCAAGTCCAACACTACCATCTAGTCTCCAGGGTCGATGGCAGACAGGACCTCAGCCAATGTCAACATTTTGAACTTCTTCCGGAGGAAGCGGTTAACTTCCCTCAGGTCTAAGATAGTACGCACCAGAAAGTAGTGTGAGTAGCAGCCACAACCTACTTCTGGCACAGGGACTCGCTTGATGGCTCCCTTGGCCAAGAGAGACACAACTTCCTGACAGAAAAGGGCAAGGTGATCCTCTGACATGCGATGGTGTGTAGGTGGCATGGTGGGAGGAGTAGTCTCGAAGGCGAGGGAGTAGCTCCTTCAGACTATCTGCAAAACCCACCTGTCCAACGTGATGTTGTGCAAGTTGGAGAGGTAATGGCGAATCCTGCCGCCCACTGGCACTGGTGGCCCTGAAATGTCGGACGAGGAAGGCTTAGAGACTGCTGCAGAGGGGACATTGGTGGACTAGTCCGCCCGCTGGCGGAAGAAAACATCTTCCCAAGATGATCCAGCTTCTTGGATTCCCTATCTGGGGGAGCAGTAGGGAATGCGCCTTTGGATGTTGAGGCCTGGACCACCAAGCTCTCAGTGGTAGGGTGTTGGGAGAGGGAAATGGGGTCACCTGGGGCCAGGTGGTGGCATTGAGCAATCATCCTATCCACTGGAGCCCATGTGCTGGGCTTGGACCAGGTGCCCAGAAGGATGTCTGTGAGGGCCTCATTGAATAGCAGCAGGGGCTCCGAAGAGGCCGTTGCTGGCTGAAGCATCCCAGTCAGGAGGTTAGACTAGACTGCCACCATAGGTATCTCAAGGCCCAAGGTCTCCTCGACCATGTGCAACACCACAGCATAGGAGGCTCCCTCCTCCATAGCCACGGTAGGGGGGGAAAGTATACCAAGGTCTGGGGATGCATCCAGACCACTGGTCTCACCCAGTTCCTCTCTCCAGTCCAGCTCTTCCAGCTGCTCTGCTAGAGGGTCAATAGACCCCTCGCAGCCTACTCACCCTTCTCTGGCTGCCACCCAGGGTGATAAAGGGCCAGGATAGAACAGAGGTACAAAAGTACCGGTTGACGCCGGTCTGGCTCCGTGGCCATGTTGAGAGGGAGGCCGGGGTCGACGCAGGCTGGGGACACCACCGGCGTCTGAGGGGGCGAAGGTGTAGCCAATGGATTCCACACCAGAGGAGGTGTCGTAAGGTCAACCAACGCCAATCTGGATCTGGGCCTGGGTCCCACTGGGCCCTATGGCACCGGAGCCGCAGTCATGGAGGACCCAGAACCCCCAGTCGAGTCTGCGGGCCCTAAGGCGCGTTGCCGGAGTCGGTCTGCCCAAAGATGGAGTGGAGGGTTTCTTAAAAGCTAGGAAGTTGGGCAGGGGTCCCGGGAAGGGGAAGGGAGTCCAGGGGTCCAGGGGTCCCGAGAAGGGAGGAAGGCTCGGAGTCGACCCAACAGGCTCTGCGGGCAGAGCTGAATGGCGATGACCTTCCACATCCTGCGTTCCGTCGACCAACAGACAGGGAGAAAGTGAAGAGCGACATTGCTTCTTCGCCTTCTACTTGTTCTTCGACTTACCCGAAGATGAAGACTTCGAAGAGGAGTGATGGTGTTGGCTCCGTGAATAGTCCAGCGACCTCCCTCTCAACCGGGACCTTGAGCGGCACGGAGCTGACTGCCGGGCCTCGAGAAGCTTTCAAGACCGCTCCAACAAAGACTTCAGGTTCACGACCCAGCAGTCGGAGCTCAACTTAAGGTCATGGTCGCGCTCCACGCACAGAGGCACTCGAGCTATGGGTCCGTGACCGACATCAACTCATGACAGGAGTCACAAGGTTTGAAGCTGGCCCGACGATGTGACATCCCTTGCCCCAGGAGTCGAAAGGCTTGAAAAAAAGAAGTTGACAAAAGTTGAAAAAACTCTAGTCAAAAAAGACTTAGGGTACTGCGCTCTTCAGATTTGCACTGGCTGGCGCAGAAAAAGAAAGAACTGATGTCAGCGCACAGTGGCGGCATCCCGGTAGATACCACAACGTCATTCCAGCGATCACGATGCCAATGAAGAACACAGAGTCGACCAACGCCACCTACTGACGTGCAGGGGTACTGCTGAAGAAAAAATTATACAAATCTAGTCTGACGCCTGGGGGTAATTCTAAGGTAAGAAATCCATAAGTAATAATCTCTTTCAGATATCAAAATTTAACAGCGACAGCGGGCAGTATGAACTGCATAACAGCGGGTCCTTCCCTGTCTTGAGAATCAGTATTATGATGGCTTCACAGAGTATAGGCAGCAATATTCCTGTTTCAACCGCCTCTAGATAGGCCTCTAGTAGATATGCGGCCAGCAGGTGTTTTAATGCCTTATAGAACCGCCCCGATAAGCCTTCCAGCACCGGCGCCTTAAGGCCATTGAGGCCATGAATGGCTCTGACTATCTTCTCTTCTGTAAACGGTTCACCAAGGAATTGTTGATATGCCTGGTGGAGCCACACCAAGGCAACTTTGTCCAGGTACTGGTAACTAGGCCCCCTCCTCTGGAGTAGCTTGTGTTGTGTACAGGTATGTGTAGGACTTCAAAGGCATCCAGAATACGATATTAGTGTCAGCAATTCTCACACTAACATTTAAAAAAATATTGAACTGATTTACACAAAGCCAATTTCTGAATAAAGCTTTACTTTCATGTTAAGTATGGTGCAAATCTATTTAACGGTTTTTGCTTTACGGTACCAGAAAGCAAATTTCCCTCTTGGGAACTAAAATGTAAAATGCTTCTTTTAACCCCTCTTAACGTTTTTCCTGCATTGACCTGGATGAAAACTGGCATGGGGCCAATGGTATTGGTCAAAGTTCGGCACTCAATTTAAACTTTGACAAGGACCACTTAGTTCTTGCCATGGTTTACTAAAAGCAATATTTCTTCTGACTGATCGCCTCTCAGTTAAATATAGACTAAGGTAACACACATGATTGGTAAAAAAAAACAATCTAAATCTATGACAGGTCTGCTGACTTAGAGGACTAATGCATCCACTCCAGGAACCTATGTGACCTCATGATCACAAGTTTGAATCCTGGTAGAGCCCCTCAGCCTTTCATCCTTCCAATGTATATAAAAGGAGTACCAATCAATTGGACATCTTGGTGATGTATATTGTTAACCAAGAAGTAAACAAACCTGTGCTTCACAAATAAACATTAAATACTGTAATGCTATTTGTGGTTGCACATCTTCACCTTTTTGGACATTGATTGTAGTCAAAGAGAGCATGGGACCCTAGTTGATGTTGCAGTTTATTGACAACTATGTCTTCCATACTTTTCCTAAGGAATGGAAGTTTGACCAAATTTGAGTCGTGATATCTTTGTGCACAACATTGCATCCTTCCTCCCCATCCGAGTGAAGAGTGCAAACAGGAGAAGAGAAAAGGGATGTCATGTGCTAGTTCCCTTCCCCAATGGAAATTCCTCTGAGGGTCCCACATTGACCGCTATGCTTGATATGGGGGCTCTGTATCCTGCCATTACCATCACACCCATTATCTGGACAAATCCCATCTTTTCAAACACTTCCACCAGGAAGTGTCAATTATAGCCTTTTTAGTCGGGTGGATCACACATGTTGTTGTGTGTCTGCCTCGGTTTCCTAAAACCAGACTGGTCTGAGTGAATAATGTCCTGTAGGACAGACTCCAGTCATTAGGCCAAAACTTTACATGAATATATATATAGCAATATTAAAGTGCCTGATCTCTTGATATGAGGAACAGAATGCGGGGTACTTACCCTGTTTTAATATTAATGAGATGCAGGTCTCCGCCATCGTCTGTGTCACCCAATCAGCTTGGGTGAAGTTATTGAATAAGTTTGCAATTTTGAAAAAGTTTTGTTAAAAAAAAAAAAAAAACATCTAGACTTCAAGCCTTATTTAGCTTAAGGGTTTTATGGCAGTTGTCACTTCCTCAGAGGTGATCTGACTTCCAGGGATTTCTGTTGTTATATTGTTATCTGGAAAACAGGGCACGTCTTTAAATTGATGAGGGAAACAGTGTGCTCTGGGGAATAGAGCTCTATCAGTCTCTTACACAAAGCCTTGAGTAGCCTTCCTCATCCTCCACTCCTTTCCTACCATCTGGAAGTAGTACCATCTTGAAGTAGTACATCTCCTATATATCCCCTATCCCTCTTAGCCTTTAGTGGCCTCACTAAGTGCAGGCCAGCCTTATTCATTTGTGTATAGTGATTGCGTTGCAAGTGCAATAGGGACACTTCTGCCTTATTGGTGGCAATAGTGTTAAGCCGACCTCCTAATTGCCATCAGGAGACAATGTGAGGTGTTGTATTATTGTATTCTGACTCAGCTTTGTATACTTCCAATAGATCTTTTTCTGTGTGCCTTACTCTTCTGATGTTAGCCATTAACCCAATATATGTACCTCCAGGAATACTTTAAACACGTCCCACACTTCTGCTGCAGAGGTCTTTTCGGTGTTAGCGAGCTGCAAGTATTCTACAGTTTGGGTGCCAATTTCCTTTTGCAACACTCCATGTCGCAAAATGCGAGATGGAGTATGTATCCACCCCATGCCTTCTACTGCCCAATCAAATTCATTTGTGTGTTATTGAGGAATGATCTGTAATTGTAATCGATGGCATTTCAGAGTAGCGAAGGGGTGTAAGGGTCTAATCAGCAGTGCATAATCTATTATAGAACAGTTGCATCCTCTAGGTACCTCTCAGACCTAACACGCAGGATGTGCTTTTCAGGCCCTTATAAAGCGCACCCATCATGAATCTGCCCACCCCATTCTGTGGTTTCGGATTCTGCGAAATAAACTGAAATCTCCCAATAGCAAAATGTCTCCATTTGCAAATTACACTAATCTATTGAGGATGTCAAAAACCTCAGCCACCCTATTTTGGGAAATAATCAAAGTGATGGGTCTGCCTTCCAGAGAGCCTTTCGTTATTAAGCATTTACAATCTTGGTCTCATTTTTGGGCCATCATTGTAAAAGCCAGGGATGTATGTATAAACAGTGTTACCTCATTATGCTTTATGCTGGCCGAGGCATAGGGATATTGTTTTTGTCAGAGCCTTATTTACTCTAATTTCTGCAAGTGGGTTTCCTGGAGTGCCACGATGTCAAACTTCTCCCAAATAAAATGCCAGATTTTAAAACTTCTCGGAGAGTAATCATCATGTGCAATGAATCTCAAAGTACATATGTTAGCTTCATCGTGTTGGAGAACTTGTTTGTCAGTTGTGTCATCTACGATGTCTAACCCCCACAATTAGCTAAATGGTGTGTGGATTTCATTGTACTATGTGAAACCTTCACATACCCTGTAAACCTTCCCTCGAACAAACAGAACTGCAACCCTTAACTACATTATAATCCCTCATATTAGCACAGTAAAAATTTAAATGATGGTGCATGGGCAGGGATCCTAACCCTTTTGGATCCCCAGACCAGAGTGATCATCTCAACTTAATTATTAACCAAGATCAGCAGACTACCTCTCTGGAATCCCCTTACAGGACATTTCCCCATTTACTACTGACTGCATATCAGGTCTGAACCCATGGTTGCGTCTGTGGTAAAATTAGTAACACAGTCTGGACTCGATGCCAGGATAGATGCACTTCGTTTTACCTGTGCCGCACAAAGAGTGGGATATCACCAGTCTTTCTTCTTAGCTGTGTAATCAGTCTGGGTATGCCAGTGCTGTTGCTTCTTGTTCTCCTTTCCTCTATCCTTTGAGGCCCACAGATTATTAAGGCTATTCTTAAGTCACCCAAGTCTTTCCAACCTTCTCCTTGTCAACCATTCTTTTGAACGATGTATTGTTAAATCACCACCACGCCGTCCCAGGTTGGCTGTGCCTGTCTCGCCTCTTCTGGAAATATGATGCAGATTATGGGGACCCAAGCAGAGCTGTGGTAGAACAGTTTATTTCAGTATTTTAAGACAGTGACAAAGGGATAAAGCCACTGATACCAGGCAGTTTCCTCTCAACTTGTTTGTGAGGAACCTAAACTGTTGACTGTGGGTTAGAGTTGCTAGTGAAATACCCTGATATCCAGATTTAATTAGCTTTTAAATACTTGAAAGCTAAAGCGTACCTTGCCCCTTTCTGGTGTTTAAATCATTATCTTTCCCACACAAACCTGCATAGATATGTACATGTACAAAAACACACATAAACACACTGAGTGTCTGACTTAGTGTTTACCAACAATATGACGACAGTTTGATTCCCACAGCATGGGTTATCCATTTCCACACAGAAAGAAAGACAGAGTAATACACACATACAAACACTTAAAACAAGCATTGGCATAGCCAATAGGTCTCGCTTTTGGGACTAGACGTGCATGCGTTGCCATTGAAGGCAATGGAACACCTGCACGTTTTTGGCTGAAAAGTCGAAGCCATTGCTAAAGGTCTTTTGCCTAAGCAGCGCAAACATTCTGCGTAGGCAAGACCTAAAAAGGTCAGTCCCGGCACCATCCTGTGCTGGTTTACTTGAAGCAATTTGGTCTTTTTCTAAATTCATCCAAATGTAGGAGCAACCATGGTAAATTGACGCGCCTAGTTTTAGCGTTTTATTACCCTGTGTGTGTGTTCTTAGAAATAGCATGATTACTACTGTTATGGGACTTTCAATACCATAAATTCTGGCTCTGCCAATACCTACTTTTACATTGGTCCAGGACAAACTGACATTTGTCAGAAAATCTGCCCCTATGCTTCGGTATCTATTATACATAATTTTATGTTGACGGGTCAATGTGGACTGTTTTAAGAATTTTGACCATGGATGTCACTCGTTTCACGGGTGTGGACTCCCAACATCCCGGTCAGCCACATGTATTTATGTTGCACATAGCAATAAAGCACTATTCATTCACCTGATCACTTTCCCTGCGTTATCGCTGTTTAGGAGCACCCTGTACGAGCATTAGATTGTACTGTGTGAAATATATTTATACAAGAGCTGTATAAACAAATTCACTAAACGCACAATTGAAATTTACTCATTTGAGGTTTCTTTGTTTAAGTAACACTATTGTTGTAAAGGGCTACACTAAACCACAAGGACCACTTTATTTAAAGATTGCATGGTTGAGGCACCATATTTTTTTCTGAGTGCTGAATGTTTACTTTCCAGACTAGACTGAACTCCCAGCAATCCCTTTCACAATATTAACACAATTGTATCTAGTGCGACCTCCAAGTCCACCAAATGACCATGCCATGAATAATTGTTGCTGCATTTGTGAGTTTACGGTAAGATAGTCTATTGTTAAATTCATGCTTTACAGTTCTTGGGGCCTTTTTTGATCAAAAAGTAGAGTAAACTGGTAACATCTGGCTATTAACACGTCAAGATAAAGAGCGGGCGGAGACAAGTACAGCAAGCCACCATCCTTTTAACTTCGAATATGGTTACAGTTTAGTACTAGACTGCAAATTTTTTAAATAGTTTGTAAATTGGTAGCTCCTTCTGCATCCTTGGTTAGGAAATTATAGCACTAAAAAAGCTGAAACAAAGACAATAGCTCAAATAGAGTAAGAACTCCAGGAACATTCAAAAGTTGTGTTCATGTTATCAAATGAAATAGTTACATCATAAAATGTTTTGAAATTGTGTATAGGTGATTAAGTCTATAAGGACATAAGATAACTCAGGCAATCTAGGTTCCTCCCATAATAATCTGCACTAAAAAGCATGCCAATTCAATAATGTGCATAAATATTGACAAAACCGGACGAAAGCTCAGCAAACTTGTTAATCACATTTGAAACTGTTCCTCTCAAACAGATCGTAGCATAGTTGACAGTACACACCGATACGAGACTTAATCATTTTAAATAAAGCCACTTCAACAAAAACAAAAAATCTCCATTCAAACACTCTGGGTGGCAGCATTCTATATTTTACAATTGCTGTTAACCAGCGTAACAAATTATTGATTCAAGTATATTTACTTAACATGTGTGACATGCATGTGTCCTTATGCAGAAAGGAATGAGGCTGCTATGATTCAGCCGCTTTAGAGGAACCTTTGCACTTGAGATATTCAACTGGGATTAATATGCTGGCCAAACATGCTGTCTGGCCTTTACGTTGATTGCGTGTTTGAATTATATCTTTCGGTGAGGCTATTCATAAGATGCTACACTGCACCATGTAAGGTCTTGTGCACATTCAATGCTAAGTGACTGGAATGGCAACATATTGTGCCATAGATAATACTAAAGTGACTTTCAAGCTTAATGAACTTTGAAGCAGGACAGAGCTTGGACAGTAAATTTTACAGCAGTTGTGTTTTGTGGTACAAGATATTTGTTGGAGTCCTGCTGATGAGCTATACGTAAAGCTGCCAACTTCCATTAACTAAATATGTATATAATTAAAGATAGAAAAATTGTTGTTGTGTTAAAAGTCTACAACAATACTTTGATAAAATGAGCAAGTAATATTTATACTACTGTTGCAGGACATTTTGAAATCATTGATTTGTACGAAAGTGGGATGGTTGTATTGCCCATAAACACATGGCAGGATTCCTCTGGAACAATTTCACTTTTACATTGTGTGACCTAGACTCTTTAGATTAGCAAACAGTCCTATTGACTAGGAATTAGTCAAATCAGCATGACAATGTAGGTATAAAGAAATGCAGTTCTATGCAGGTGGTTAGCCAAGGAGGTAATAATAGTGAAGCAAATATGAACAGATTACTTTTCCACAAAATTAATAGATTACTATTTTTGTTCTTGGTTTGACCGATTGAGATTGTGACCAGCCTTTATTTAAAAAATGAGTGGCATTCAACAGATCCAAGATTTCAGAGGAATCACCTTGATCCACAAAAAAATTTAAATTTAAGGTAGCCCTGAAATAAACAGTAAAATATGAAGCTTACCCATCGCTTAGGATCAAAAATATGCACGTGAAAATGAGTCGGTCCACAGAAGGACCAGTAGCATCTGCAACTTAAAAAATGTCCAAGTTCTTAAATATTGCTCTAGTATGCAGGGTCAGTTCTTAAAATCAGAATCAAACATGAATGATTCAAGACATGTATGAAACATCTGTTCTCATAAAAGCAGAATACTTGTTTAATGTGATTTGATAACATACACAACTATATACGTGTTCATTGTATGAGTTATGTTCCATACAACCACTTATCATTTAAGTACTACGCAATTCTACTGCCAAACTTCCAGGACACACATAGCTTAGTCTCTTGTAAGATGTATTAACATTTGTTTTTAAGCACTTACTCAGTTTTGTGATCTTAATTTGTCTTTGGTATAAAGTTTTAGATTTGTGGTCTTTATTATGACTGGCTTCTTCTGTTTCAAAGCAGATTGTTCTGTCAAACCAGTCGATCGATTTGAAGCAGAATTATCCTATTAGCTCAGAGATATTAAATCATAAGCTTGCACAATCTCAATTTATAGGGCATTAAAAAGCTTCCAACTAGCACCAGAACAGCAAACCCGGGTAATTTGTAAGAATGACACTGCATCCAAAATGTTTATGATAGCCATATTGATCATTGCCCATCTTAATGTAGCTGTATATTACTGGTCTACATTTAAGGCCCTAATACCCTTTTTAGCAAAGGTGCATTTAAGATTCACAATAAAGGTGCAAAACAGTTAAGAGCATTGTTAAGCCTAATAAAGGATTCATACACATCTTTCAGATTTGCCCCTTTCTATGGCAGCAGTACTACTTCATCGATGGACATCCCTCAACCTACCGGCCTACTTCTGCTAACGCTCAGTGAAAGTATCACCGGACATAGAAAATAGCCAAACCTTTGTAACTAACCCCCTTGCACCAAAAAATTAACGGTCAGCCATGGCATATCCTAATCAATGGAAAATTTGAGGCAAGCGGTAACAGATTATAGAAAATCTCCTATACTAAAACACTAATCAAGCTACAAGCAAAAATTTTGGTAGTCTGTACCAACGCCTAGAAGTTCCTTAAACACAGGCCCGGTTTACCTGCAGTCCACTGTCCAATAACTTCAATAGAAAGTTTAAACAACGTGTTACACAAGTGTTTTACTCACTAGCTATATAAGTTGCCAACGATTTAAACCTGACAGCAACCTCATACCCATCTTCTATACTGTTGTCGGGCAATAGGCTAAGAATATTTTGACATCATGGACTAAAATCCTTGAAAAAGTAGTTAAAAATTGGCATCTTAGTCAGTAGTCAGACTACCTAATTTTAAACCTACGCATGCATGTCATTGTCAGTAATAGAGTATATAAACAACCGAGTTTAATACTCCGAAAACGGAAGCACGGTTTTAAAGCAGCTCATTTTTTTTAATAAACAGAAAATGGGTACACGATCGCTATTTAAACTTGGTACTAGCGTAAATATTTATGTAGGATCTTGCGTGTCTAGACTCCGAGAGACAACCACCTTTGAGAGTCTCCCATAAGTAGTGGTCGAAGTGGGGGAAAAAAAGTAGGGGAACTGTGGGTGTAGAATCAGGGGGCAGGAATAACCGAAGATTGGATCAGTGGGCGGAGTCAGGGGTGTGGATAGAAATAGCAAAAGATTCCAATTATTAGTACGTTTAGCATTTCAGTTACAGCTTATAACGTTATTTATTTCAAACAATGGATAAACATGTTTATTTGAGGTTTAATTAAGGAAAAAGCAAACACTCATAGCTCGAGGCATCGATTTTTCCTTAGCACCCCTCCATGTATGCCAACTCTTGCCTTTTTTCGCTTCCTTTTTTTCTAACCGGTTTCCTTGCAAGAGCTATCTCGAATAACGCTGTATGACAATGAAAAGAATTTTCCCCCGGCAGAGACCTTATGCGCCTTGCATTGGCCTGCACAGATCTGACCATTTTAAGGAATATTTTTGTAGATTTACCCCCACTACATTATGTAGAACTCATCGATTTAAAGAACAGGACTCAACGGTCAACAGAAAAAAACAACACGCCTAGGTCATTAATCCCACTCACTGGTAGTCAGCAATGAGGTGTGGGTAAAATACGAGCTAGTAGTGACTGGAATACAGAGTCAACTACTTTAGAGCCCTAAGCCCATTAAGCAGGGATATTCTACAAAAAAGTTTGCTGTATTATTCCACCTCAGGCAGACTCATTAAATCATGCATCACAACACAATCAATTGTCATGTAGACGAAGAGAACCCAAATGCAATATGCATGTTTTAATCATATGACCTGGCATGAAGCAGTTATTGTCACAATTCGCTCCCTGTGCTCTCGTGCCCAACACCAGGGGACCACATAGTTGGACTTTCCAGTCTTCTAATAAGCTTCGAGACCCTCCCCTGCATGCATATCCTGACTTCCAACCATTTGGACACTTATTGGGAACTGACATCCATTCCCAATCCATGCCGGGTTTTGTGATAGCCAGCCTGCTTATACTTGAAGCCAGCCTACTCATGCCTGAAACTCCATTACCCAGAATTCCCTGCTTGCTGCTTTGTCTCCACCCCTGCAGGCCAAGGATAGGTGGAGGAATTCAGCTTGTTTGAGAACCCATTGCTGATCAAATCTACATGGATATTTAGGTCTAGAATGACAGTGCAACTGTTGCTGACCTTATGTGGCTAACAAAAGGGAGCTTTCAAAGTCCTAATGAGCGAGGGGCTTAGGCCCTCATGTTGGGTCCGAGGAGTACAGGATTTAATTGCCGCAAGCCAAAACATACAATACGAGCAGTATTTTTAGTGGAAGCACACATATTTGGCACAAAGTTTAAATGCGATTCAATGATAAGTATATAGACCTTATTGGTTTCATATAAAATGTTGTGCTAAAGGTACGTGCCTAACAAAAATTAATTTGTGTCCTCATGAAACAAAACTGGCGCTTGTAAAGCACTCTGATACCCGATATCTTCGAGTCTAGTTCGCGCTATATAAAACTCTATAAAAAAAATACTAGGCCTAAGATATTTATTGTGAAAACCATTGTTAAAGCTGATGCATTAAAGTGTGGTTTGTAATTACTCTAACAAAATGCCTATCTGTAGGCTTTATTATACTCATTGTCTCACAGATTACTGTAGTAAGCAATGGTTTTGCTATTGGTCACCCAATATTGGTTTCCCAATTCATAGTTCCCTCTTCGTTTCTTTGCTTCTCCTAATCTTATTTTAATGTTTCTTATGAGAATTCTACAGCTCACCCCTAATTTAATCTGTAGTTTGCCATATTCCACATGACCACATTCCTCTAAACCATGAGACAATTATGGATAAATAAGATTTGCTTTCTGAGAATCCTTGGTTGGCCATTATAGGAGAGATAAAATTACAAAGATGTAGAAAAATACAGTTTGCAAAACTATATACCACCCTCTCTGCAAGACCCAACAAGATAATCACAGTTAAAATCCATTCTGCTCAGGCCTACACCTTTGAGCGTAAGCTTTTCCTCAAGCCAAACATAAGACACAGCCATAAACTTAGAATATTATACAAAATTACAGTTGGCTGAGGAAAAGTAGTATAGCTCCATGCATGATGGTTGGTTGCCAGTTTATGTGCACTTGAACAGGTTGGTGTTAAGGTGGTAAAGGGTACAGGCTTTATTGATGCATTGGGAAAAGTCAAGCCAGATTTAATAGATTTGATATGTTATGACAAACCCAGTAGGCTCAACCTACTTATTGTAGAAAGTTTGTGTGTAGCACAGTGTAATACCAATCCATCCCTAAAAGCCTATTATATTTAAGTCTGTGGGCAGGTATTGTGTTACATGAATTTTCACAGAATACCGTAGTAGGCAATGGTTTTGCTGTTGGTGATCCAACCAAACAAAATATGGGAATAGAATATATGCACTACAATAATTCTTGTAGGATCTCTTGGGAGAGAGACAGTATTTTGCTTTACCAACTGTAATTTTGTATGCATGTACATTTTCATGCCAGATGGTGGAAAGCTTTCGCTTGGTTGAATGGGTATGAGTTGGTGATAGTGATAAACCAATGATAAAGGCTATATGCCTGATTTTGTATTATGAAAAGTTACAATAAAGGCAGTAGGCCTGACATTGTTTGTGAAAAGCATATGTCAAACTCAATAGTCATTTAATTTAGAATAATACCAATCCATCTTTAAAGCCCAAAACCAGGTTTTTTGCTACTTCGAAACCAATAGATATTATTAGGCAAGGGGTTGGTTGCTGGTTACCTCCTATGACAAACCATGAGTTTAGAAGATTTGCACTGTGAGAATCCCTGTGTCATGTCGTTCCTGCTAATATGTGGGATCTGCTCATTTGCTGACAACATAGACTGATTCCATGCACCCCAGCAGTATAAGCACCTCACCCAAAGTTTATGTTGTCCTGGAGACTAGCTAGCTCACATTGCCACCATAAGCACCCCCTACCCGAAACAGGGAGTGCATGGTTTCTGGCACCCACTGAACATGACAACCCTGACCCCGGTTGTCATATTCAGTGGTTGTCATGTCGGTTTAACTGTCTCCCTTGCTAAACCCTGGAAATGCTTTTTTATTTATATAAAATATAATTCTTGTGATGTCAATGCAGATTAGTGATTGATGAGTTAGCAGATAGCCCTGTTGCCCCGAGAATGAAGATAGAACAGCATGTTCGAGGCATGTGGGCTGCTGAATTCATATCTGTGCATAGATCGCCACCTAGTGTTGGGTCCGGATGATTGCACATTGTTGTCCTGGAAGAGTCTTCGAAGTATCACGAGATAGGTGGCTCCTCCCCCGGACTACAGTGCGCATGGGCATCCTCTCTATCCTCAGATTGTTTTTTTCCGCCATTGGGTTCGGATGCATACTCAAGTTCGGAAACTTTTCTAAGGCCAAAGGCCTTCGGGGACGTCGGTATTGTCTTTTCGTTCAGTGCCGAGAACTTTGTTCCATTCTTTAACAGCAGACGTCGAAGACAGCCGCGTGGCATTTTCGACACCGGAGGCCCGATCGAAGATGGAACGGAACCCGTTCAAACGATGCCCCCTTTGTAATTCAAAGTACCCGCACATTGACGTACACCCAGTGTGCAACAAGTGCCTATCTCCAGAGCACAATGAGGCCAACTGTCTGGCTTGTGCTCAATTCAGGTAAAAAAAGACGCTTAGACTTTCGGCGCGCAGCAAGACAGACAATGACGAAGACAGCGCCCGACCCGGTCAATATCTTCGATGAAGAAGACGATGAGGTCAGCGACACTGAGGATCCAGAACAGCAGTCGTATCCCGGTTCGGAGCATGGCTCCGACTATTATGAAGACGACGAAGAAAACGTCATTGATGAAGACGCCGTCGATGGAAAAGGGACGACGATTCAGCCATCGGAGCCGTTGATGACGACTCAAGAGACGAAACAGGCCCAACAGTCCCTACGGGCCGGAAACAAACACTGAAAGACTTCCAAGGGCTCAGGTCGAGGCATCACCACAAGGCCTTATCCAAGATCTTGTCGAACATTCTACAGCCCCGCGTCTCGGCCCGGCTAAGAATATATTACACGAGCCATTGGTAGATCATCAATATTCAATGGTTAAATCGAAACCGAAAGCCATTGAGGCGAAAACGAAACCGAAACTGCTGCAGACAGTCTTCGGATCGAAGAGTTGGAATCCAATGAAGAAAAAAGTGTCGACGAACCTGCGGGGTCACAAATGAAGGATGTCGAACCAAAAATCGGTACGCTTAAGTCCTTAACTAAAGCCAAGCACGTCGAGCCGACGAAGTCGACGTCGACGGACAGCGACACAAATAAGGGACTCGAGTCTCGGAAGGTTCCCGAACCGAAGAAACGAGTCGACAAGCCACACTTAGTAAAAGGCCTCGAGCCGAAATCAAAAAGTAGCTCAAAGGATCACGTCGAGTCGAGGCAGAAGAGCATGCCCCCGACGCATCAGGCACCGAAGTCGACGCAAGGCCTGAAACAAATTGCCGAAAAGACAAAGTCTATCAGAACAATATCGACGCCAGCCACAAAAACTGTCAGCCTGCCTACAAAATCAATGCTGCCGATAAAATTCAGACTGCCACCGACTGCATGGCCAAAAGCTTTCGATCCAAAACCTGGAGTCGAGCCGTCCAAGAAGGTGTCGATGGGGAAAAGAAGTCACTCTATAGAAGAGGACGTTGTGTACCAAGAGCCCTCCTATGAGGAGCAGTCAAAGCTACATATCGACTCCGACTCCGGCAGACTTACTATCTATCAAAGAAAGATCAGGTCAGAAAACCCTCTTGAAGCATACAAAATTCCACTCAAAAAGAAAAGGGATTCATCAACATCACCTGTGCTTTTTGAAAATATAAGGTACCATGACAAAGACACCTCTGCATGTTCTCCCACACGCACTAATGAGGATATGGAGTATGGCTACAGTGAAGAATTCACTTACCCTGTGGACGAGGAACAGGATGACCAGACTCAAGCCTGGACAGAACCTGTTGACTCAGGGGAGACACAAATTATTCCAGACACTCCTTCCTATCCTGTCAAAACTTCACCTACAGAGGACACAGCAGCGTTTAACGCATTATTAGAAAGGGCAGCAAGCAATCATGATGTGGAAATGCATGCTGACCCAATTGAAGAGGACTTCCTATTCGACACTTTCTCAACTTCAGAGAAATCAGTCAAAACATTGCCAATGTTGAAAGGGGTCCTTAAACACGCTGGAGACATCTTCAAGGAAACCACAAGAGCAAGAGTGGTTAACCCCAGAATTGAAAGAAAATACAGACCGGCGCCTGTGGACCCTACATACATTAAGGGACAGCTGCCATTGGACTCTTTGGTGGTATCAAATGCTCGTAAGCGGGCCAACTCACAAACCACTGGTTATGCTCCTCCTCCAGACAAGGAATCTAAAATATTAGAAGCTTCTGGAAAAAGGGTAGCTGCCCAAGCAGCTAACATTTGGAGAATTTCTAACACACAGGCCCTATTAGCCAGATACGATAGGGCTCATTATGACACACTAGAGCAACTGCTACAACATTTGCCTGATGTCTACAAGGAGGGAGCAGAAACACTGATACAAGAAGGGAAACTAATATCTAACGCATCCATTAAATGTGCGCTAGACGCAGCAGACACCACAGCCAGGGCCATCAACACTAGTGTCATGCTCAGGAGACATGCGTGGTTACGCATCTCTGGGTTCAAACCTGAGATTCAAACCACATTGCTAAATCAACCCGTCAACCCTGATTATTTATTTGTTCCTGATGTGGACAAAATATTAGAGAAAATTAAAAAGGACACAGAGACAGCTAAGTCTATGGGTGCCTTGCAGTCTCAACAGTTCAGAGGAGGCTCCTTTCGTCTCTCCAGTAACAGAGGAGCCACACGAGGACAGGCATCTCAGCAGACTCCATACAATAAAGGGAACACGCAAAGCACCTATAATAAAAACAATAGAGGTGGATACCGTGGCAACAGCACCAAAGGCAGAGGACGAGGGAATAACAACACCAGATCCTCCGCCAATACTAAACAGTGACGTCTTGTCACTGCCCCGGACCATATAACACCGGTCGGGGGTCGCATGCAGCAGTTCCTGCCACTCTGGGAAAGCATCACTCACCCACCAGACAGGTGGGTGAGGCAACTTATTCAGTACGGCTATTGTCTAGAGCTAATCTCCACTCCACCCAACATACCCCCAAGACACCGTCCTATGTCCGCAGAGCACACACACTTATTGCAGCAAGAGGTCATCAGCCTGCTGCAAAAAGAGGCCATAGAACTCGTACCCGTAGAACAACAGGGTACAGGAGTATACTCGCTGTACTTCTTAATTCCCAAAAAGGACGGGTCTCTAAGGCCAATACTGGACCTCAGGCCCCTAAACCAATACATCTTGTGAGAACATTTTCACATGCTCACATTACAGCAGGTTCTACCATTACTCAGTCAGGGAGATTTCCTCGCAACACTAGACCTCAAAGACGCATATTTCCACATTCCGATACATCCGGCACACAGGAAATATCTCCGGTTTACCACACACAACCAGCACGACCAGTTCAAGGTCCTGCCTTTTGGGGTAACAACAGCCCCCGGGGTGTTTACCAAGTGCCTAGCGACAGTAGCTGCGCACCTACGGAGACAGAATATTCATGTCTACCCATATATGGACGACTGGCTTATCCAAGCAAAGTCAGCCCAGCAATGTGCCAGCAACATGTCCCCACTATTCACCTCCTACACAGCCTCGGATTCTCATTAAACTAACCAAAGTCTCATCTTCAACCCGCCCACGTACAACAGTACCTGGGGGCGACAAAAGACACTCTGGCAGCAAAGGCACAGCCAAACTCAGCAAGAATCCACAGCATTCAATTACTGATTCAAACATTCAGACCTCAACACTCGCTCCCAGCCCGGGTGTTTATGCAGTTGATAGGCATGATGGCCTCCTGCATCTTCATAGTCCCTCACGCGAGACTACACATACGTCCGCTTCAGGAGTGTTTAGCACGGCAGTGGAACCAGGCTCAGGGGCAATTAAAAGACCTAGTGTTGGTGACCGGTCGTGCATACAACTCTCTGCATTGGTGGAACCCACAAAACCTTTGCAAGGGGCGACCGTTCCAAGAGCCTGTACCACAAATAGTGCTCACGACGGATGCGTCTCTCCTGGGATGGGGAGCACATGTCCTCCATTACACAGTGTAGGGACTCTGGCCGACACAGCAAAAGAAGATGCATATCAACCTGCTGGAACTGATGGCAATCTTTATGGCAATGAAGGCGTTCAAGGTACATCTGTGCAACAAAGTTGTGTTGATCCGGACAGACAACATGACTGCCATGTACTACATACAGAAAGAGGGAGGGACACACTCTCCACAGCTGTCACATCTAGCGCAAAGCATGTGGAAGTGGGCCAATCAAAGGAACATATTCCTCATGGCGGAACACCTCCCAGGCAGGGACAACCAGATGGCGGATCTGCTCAGCAGACACAGCCACCAAATGCACGAGTGGGAGATACACCCCTCAGTGCTACAGCCGTACTTCCAACAGTGGGGTCACCCAGACATAGACCTGTTCGCCACAAGGGAAAACGCAAAATGGCAAAGCTTTGCCGCCAGGTTTCCACATCCGCAGTCTCAGGGCAATGCGATATGGATGAACTGGTCAGGCAGGTTTGCGTACGCTTTTCCCCCAGCCCCGCTCATACCACTAGTGGCACGCAAACTGCGACAACACTCAATGACACTCATCCTAGTTGCTCCAACGTGGGTGAGGCAACCATGGTACACCACGTTCCTCGAAATTTCCGTGGTGCCTCATCAAAGGCTACGACTAACACCCAGTCTCTTAACGCAGAGCCATGGAGACATTCAGCACCCAGATCCACAACAGTTGAACCTGGCGATCTGGCTCCTGAGGTCATAGAGTTCGGTTACCTAAACTTGCCTCCTGACTGTATGAATATTATCAAGGAGGCAAGAAGACCTTCAACCGGAGCATGCTATGCGGCGAAGTGGAAACAATTTGTCATTTATTGTAACAATAATGACATAAATCCACTAGATGCATCAACTCAAAACATCATATGTTATCTGTTACATTTACACAGATGCAATCTAGCCTACAGTTCCATACATATACATTTAGCCGCGGTGGCAGCTTACCTTCAAAACAGGCAGCACCTTTCACTCTTCAGAGTGCCTGCTATTAAAGCTTTCATGGAGGGACTCAAACGAGTGATTCCTCCAAGACACCCACCTTCACCTGTCTGGAATCTAAACATGGTTCTAACCAGACTAATGGGACCACCTTTTGAACCTCTACACTCGTGTGAAATACAATTCCTAATGTGGAAAGTGGCTTTCTTAGTGGCAATTACATCACTTAGAAGAGTTAGTGAGCTGCAAGCCCTAACTATTCAGGAGCCATTCATCCGAATTCACGCAAATAGGGTAGTGCTACGTACAAACCCTAAATTTATGCCAAAGGTGGTATCACAGTTTCACATCAATCAAACAATAGAACTGCCAGTGTTCTTCCCAAATCCAGATTCAGTGGCAGAAAGAGCTCTACACACACTAGATGTTAAGAGAGCTCTCCTGTATTACATAGACAGAACAAAACATTTCAGGAAAACTAAGCAACTGTTTGTTGCTTTTTCACCGCATCACAAAGGCAACCCCATTTCTAAATCAGGTTTAGCCAGATGGATTGTTAAGTGCATACAGATTTGTTATCAGAAAGCTAAGTGCATATTAACAGTTCCCCCAAGAGCGCATTCCACACGCAAGCTAGGGGCATCCATGGCTATCCTGGGAAACATTCCCCTAGAAGAAATATGTAGAGCAGCCACATGGTCTAACATACACACATTAACCAAACACTACTGCGTAGATGTACACTCCAAACAGCAGGCAGCTGTAGGACAGACTGTTCTCAAGACTCTGTTTCAGACGGCTGCAGCTGGCACAGGCAACCACCGCTAAGGGGGACACTGCTATACATTCTCTGCACGGATATGAATTCAGCAGCCCACATGCCTCGAACGGAATATGCTACTTACCAGTATGCATCTGTTCTTGGCATGTAGGGCTGCTGACATTCATATAGCCCGCCCTCCTCCCCGGTGCCTGTCGCAGCTGTAGCACTCAAAATTAATCTCTAGCATGGACATCACTTACTGTATATTACTCCATCTCTGCCACAATGGCAAAAAAACAATCTGAGGATAGAGAGGATGCCCATGCGCACTGTAGTCCGGGGGAGGAGCCACCTATCTTGTGATACTTCGAAGACTCTTCCAGGACAACAATGTGCAATCATCCGGACCCAACACTAGGCGGCGATCTATGCACAGATATGAATGTCAGCAGCCCTACATGCCAAGAACAGATGCATACTGGTAAGTAGCATATTCCTTGTACAGTTTGCGTAAAGGCTTTGTACTCAGTGTTAGATGCATCATGATATGTTGCACGAAGCCAGGTGTGTAAGCAAAGCAGTTTCAGATAAAGTAACCCAACATTGTCACTCTTGCAAATGTATGCAAAAGGTCACAGTAAAAATGTTATTGTGCAGAAAGTGGACAATGTAAGAAAATGTGCAGCTTTGTTACGCAGGCCTAACCCGGGCACATAACACCTATAAAGTGGGAGAGATAGTATTTTGCTTTCCAGATCCATTTTGTATAGATTTGCAAATTTATGGTCGTATGACTAATGACTCCCTCATGGGAAAGCTTACGCTTAGTACCGTAGGCCTAAATTGGTTATGGTGACAAGACAATAAAAATGGCTATAGGGTTGGTTGGTGTGCAGGGAAAAGTTATGCCCGATGACCCGGAGCAACAGGCTGTTTCATTATGAAAAGTTATTACAATGGCAGTAGCCTTGGCTTATTTATTGTGAAAAGCATATGTTAAAATCAATATTCCTTTTACGGTATGATTGTTAATACTACGCATGCATTTAGGTGCTGGTTTCTAGGCCTGGGCGGTAAATTCCGTTCCCCTTGCGGAATTTGGGTAATTTTCCGTTCCGCGGAGAACCCGAAATTGCCCAAAATTCTGCGTTCCGCGACTTAGCGAAATTTTTTGTTTGTTCGCGTTCCCTTTCGGACAGTACAAATCTTCTATACGTATAGTTTGTCAAAATAATTGTTAAGCCGTTTTAGGAGAGCTAGAATTTTAGGGGTATGTCTGATAATTGCCTTGTGGGACAGCTTATGCTCAGTACAGAAGGCCTCAGTTGGTTATGCTGATGCAATTGATAACAGCTACAGGCCTTATTGGTTCAGAAGGAAAAATATTTATTTTGCCAAATGTTTGATCTGTTTATTATGACATACTAATTGTGAAAGGTATATGTTAACAATACAACCTTAAATACCTGTTGATATTTTTTCTCTGTATTGAAGCCTACAGATATGACATTTTGTGTAATGAAATACCTTTTTGCTTGTATGGAATGGTTTTGGTGCCTCTGACAAATCGTAGGAGAGAATATTTATACTGTAATCATTCTTGATAGAATCTCTTCTTAGATTTCTGCTAGGATCCTATAAAAACAAAATATCAAATAATACATCCATCTACATAAATCTAAATCCCTATAGATACAAAGAGGACTTTTGGGTCCACTCTGTTTTGCCATTGGTCTGTCTGAGTGTCATTTACACTCTGCTTCCATCAATGACAGCGACCTGCATAGGATAATGGTTCAGTCTCCATCAGTCACTGGCTATCTTGCCCTGGAAATGACAGCATTTTCTGATCACTTGTGTACATCCATTTGAAAATAAGTTTGCTTCAGTGTCACAGTTGGTTGGTCAGTCCTTAAGCTTTGCATTTTCCCAATTCATAGTTCCCCTTCATTTCTTTGCTTCTCCTCATTTTATTTTAATGTTTCTTATGAGAATAGGACAGCTAACCCCTAATTTAATCTGTAGTTTGCCACATTCCACATGGCCACATTCTTCTAAACCAGGAGACAATTATGGAATGATGTTGACAATAGTGTATCATTGTTTCTCAAGCTCCAGATGGCCAACACGTTGGTTCTATTTGCAGCGCCCATGCTTGAACTTTGAAATATTGATAGACTATTTATAATACCATTGAAAGATGGACTCGCTGCTATGTTTAGTTTTGTTATTGCAGCATATGTCCAGTGTGGTCAGATGATAGCCTGTTTTTTTTTTTTTCTACTTGTATTCTTGTAATTTATCATATGTTTTGTGTGTTCTATTCCAGTTGTGTCAGTGGGTAAATACAAGAATGAGTCACCCCATCAATGCACGACCCACCACAGGTGCTGTGATTGTCCTTAGAGGGACTGCTTCTGGGTACCGGGTGGCATGGTCCACCAAGACCAGGATGAACCTGTTGCCTAAGGCTTTCTTGGGGTCCAGGGGCCCCACGATGTCGATGCCCACCCGCTCAAAAGGGGTGCTCACCACAGGAAAGGGTTGGAGGGGTGCCTTGCTCTTCCCTCCGCTCTTGCCTCTGGCCTGACATGTTCGACAAGATCTACAGAATGTCCTGATGTGCTTCCTCATCTGGGGCCAGTGGAAGTGGGTGACAAGCCGGTGTAGGGCTTGTCTTGCCCCAGATGTCTTGCGAGAGGCACGTCATGAGCCAGACCCATTAGGAAGTTCCTGAAGCGCTCAGGTACCACCAGCACATGGGCTCAGCCAACTTAGGTTCACTATAAAGTAACTCATCTTCCCAGTAAATGTAATGATCCTTGGATCCTAGGCCTACTGCCTGGTCTGCGGCCTGTTGCCGCATACCAATGAGAGAAGGGCACTCACCCCTACTGGCTGCCATAGCACGCGTGGTCACACAGATCCACGCAGGCAAACCCAACATCTCCAGATGAGTTCGGTGCTCTACATCCTTCCATGGAGAACTCTCCAGGTCATTACCTAGCAGACAGTCTACAGGCAAGGCATCACTGACAACAACTTCCAAGAGACCAGAGACTCCCCCCCGCCCCCACTCAAAGGGAACAAGCACCGCTTTGCAGAGGCGCACTGAGCTATCAGCTGCAACTACCAGGCGGAGTACATTGGGATACACTGTTCTTCAGGCACCCACTGACAACTCACGGATGTCACGCTGGCTCCTGTGTCTCTAAGAGCCTCTATCTCCCTCCCATTAATGGTCACCTTCTGCCGTATTTCATAGTGTTAGGGGGCAGTAAGGTCTCTTGGACCACCTCTTGATCTCCTAAAGAGACAAGGGTCATAACTGCTAGCTCCCCCCATCCACTGGAAATCAAATCCCCTCCCAAAGCTACACTTGCTAACCCTGGGGCGGGAGCACCAGTGGGTGCTGGGTTTTTCTTGGGACACCTGGATGCAAAGTGGCCCACCTCGTTGCAGAGATAGCATGCAGAGGGACCTTGGTTATTCCTTCTGCCCCTAGGGGGCCATGGCTGTCTAGGTCTGGGGGGTTGGGACTCCTTTCCCTGGGAACTATTTTGGGGCTCTTTAGAGAACTCCTTTTGGTTACCCTTGTCCCCCCACTCTTCTGCTGGGTACCCTTCCCATCTTTGGCTGTGGTACCCACAATTCCTCTGTGGACCCTGGTACTGGTCCAGCGGTCCGCCTCCTTAGCAAGCTCAATGGGGTCTGTCAGCTTGCTATCTAAAAGATGCTGGCGCAGCTCTGGAACACAGAGACTACTCAAGTGGTCGCAACTGATTAAATGCAATAACCCCTTAAAATCAGTTACCTTGCTGCCCTTCATCCAACCTTCCAGTGCACGTGAGTACAAATTCACATATTCCAGCCAAGTCTCAGACTCTCTCTTCTTGGAGTTTCTAAACTGCAGTCTGTACTGCTCTGGAGTAAGTCCATACCTGAGAAATAGGGCCTCCTTCATATTGGGGTAGGACATAGCACCTGCTAACTCTAAGGGCTCTGGAGCACTCCTCCCAGAAGCCTCAAAATGTTTGCACAGGCCCGCCCGCCAATGCTGTTCAGGCACACCATTCATTCTTAAAGCAATTTCATAAGAAGTAAACCAGGCATAGATATCCTCATTCCTATTATAATTCTGTACCAGATCCTTGGGAATATATACTTTACCCCCCTGCACTGGCTGTGCACTGCCACCATTTGAACTGGAATCTACCTGCTTGGCCTTGATATCCAGTTATCTCATGCTCAACTCATGAGCCAAAAGCAATTTCTTTTCCTCCAGGGCATGGGCATTTTTACTCTCCTCTGCTGCCCTGTCTCTTTCCGCTCTTTCCCTTTCTTTTTCCATATCCATTTTTAATTTCAGTACCTCCAAGTCATGGTCCCTTTCTCTCTGATTTTCTTGTAACTCTTCTTGGGTGAAGCCCCTATTGGAATGGTTGCTGCCATGACTTGAGCCTGGTCTGCTCACAGGCAGATCTGTGGGTTGAAAACCATTCTTTCCATTTGCATCATTTCCTTCTTGGGTCTCCCAATGGGCCTTCAAGATTCTCTGCAACTCCTCCTTCCTGCAGTTGCTCTTTATGGGGCGCTCAAACTTGTGTCAGAATTGCTGAAGCTGTGTAACGTTGTAGGAATACAAATTTTCAATGAAAAACACTAATTCAGGCTCCACACTGGGTGCCTTTCCAATCACAGACATGATGCTTTGAAGAGTTACTCAAAAATAGAATCAAAAATCAAAATGTAGTATGCGGTGGCGTAGTGGTCTGCACTCACTGTGATGTACACCAATCACTGTGGGTCTAGTACAACTACAAGTTCAAATCCCACCCCTGACCAACAATGTTAGTACTGGGGGTCTCTAGTTGGCAGAGGTAGGTACCACTGTCCAAATAGGGACCCTTGCTTCTAGTCAGGGTAAGGAGGAAACACTCTTTAGATAACCTCTGCTCATCCCCTTGGTAGCTTGGCACAAGCAGTCAGGCTTATCCAAAAGCAATGTGTAAAGTATTTGTACCAACACTCACAGTAACACAGTGAAAACACCACAAACTGACTCCACAACAGTTTAGACAAATAAAGGTATTTAATCTAAACTACACAAGACCACAACGACAAAAATCCAACATACACAGTTCAAGAATATGGTTGCGAAAGAGTTCTTAAGCAGAAGCGGGTGCGGTGGAAAACAAGCGATGCGTTGCTCCTGAGACCATGGGGAGGCGTTTGCGACAGCCCCGCTGCAGCAGCGGGCGTGTTGCGTCGAATCCGGTGTTTGTGGGGAGGAAGGCAATGACTTGTGTGGATTCCGGTGCGTAGGTTCCGTAGGAAGTTTGGTTCTCGCAAAGGCACGATGCAATGATCTGGAGGGGCTGCAACGATCTCCGGGATGATGATGCGTGATCCAGCGGCGATCTTCTTCTCGCGTCTCCTCGATGCGATGGCTCTGCGACGACACTCGCAGTGACACGATGCAATCCACAAGCAAGGGGTGCGGCGATCTCACCCCGCGATGACAGGCTCTGCGATGATTTTTGCAGCGATGGTGATCTTCCCGCAAACGAAGGATGCGACGTCTCTGGCAGCGGCAACAGGCCCTGTGAAGATATCGGCCTTCGTAGCGGCGGGAATTTCCTCGCATTGTCGGGGATGCGCTCCGCAAGCGAGCGATGCAATAACTTTTCTGTAGCAAAGTCTCTCAAATCATGGTTTCCAGCTTCCCAGCACATGTACAACTTCCAGAGGCACCACAACTGGCCCAAGCCCTCTAGGAAGGACAGAGCTCTCTCAGCAGAGCTCAGGGAAGCTGGGGGTGAAGTCCTTTTGTTCCACGGACTTCAAAACAGGGAGCCAGCTCACAACAGGCCCTTGGAGATTCCTTCAAGTAAGGGGACAAAGCAACAACAAAGTCCTTCTCCTCTCCTAGGCAGCAAAGCAACTGCAGGTCAGTCCAGCATCACACAGCAGGGCAGTCCTTCTTCCTCAGTCTTCCAGCTTTCTCCTTCCCAGAGGTTCCTTCTTCTTTACAGGAGGATCTAATCTTCTGTAGTCAGGGGTCCTGTACTTATACCCCTAAAAGTCTTTGATCCCTTTGTTCAGGAGGGCTCTGAGCCAGGTCTGAACCAGTTATGGGTGTTCCTTGAGCACTTTGTTTTCCTGGCCTCTCCTTTCCTTTCAGAGAGAGGGGCAGGGTCGTCAGCCGCCCAGCAGGAGGTGGAGCCAGCATTCTGGAAGGCAGGCACAACCCTATTCAGGCCCAGGTGCTATCCCCTCCCACCACCCTAGATGCAGATGGAACTATTCAGCCCAGGGATGGCCCACTCAGACTCTGGGAGCCACCCAGCCCCTGCCACTCACAAACCAGACAGTCAATTCACAAATAGGCCAAGGCACACAGAAAGGTCAGACAAGAGAACAGCAACTTTCTAAAAGTGCTGTTCTCAAACGCAGGATTTAAAAACAACCTTTCCTAAAATATGTTATTAAATTCTGAGTTCAGGGATACCAGACTTTTATGTCCTATCTTGCTCCTATAGGAAGATATGCTGGTAGCCACTGTAGCCAGCACTCCCCATGATAGCCTATGGGGCATGATAGCCTTACAATAGTGAAAAACGAAAATGGCTGTAATTTACTACCAGAGCATGTCACCTGCACAAGTACATGCTCTACCTTTCACATACACTGCACCCTGCCCAAGGGGGTACCTTGGGCCTTCCATAGGGGTGACCATTGTGTTCAGAAAGAGAAGGGTTAGGCCTGGCCAGTGGGAACATTGACCAGGAGGACATGGCAGTTCACAGACTGCACACAGGCACTGTGGTGGCAGGCCTGAGACACCATTATAGGGCTACTCATGTGGGTGACACAGTCAGTGCTGCAGGCCCACTCGTAGCATTTGTTATCACCAGCCCTGACACACTCAGTGCACTTTACTAGGGACTTCTTGGTGACACAAATATGCCAATCATGGATAACCAATTACAATAACAATTTACACAGGGAGCATTTGCACTTTGACACTGAACAGCAGTGGCAAAGTGCCCAAAGCATCTAAACCAGCAAAAACGAAATCTGGCACAGCATCAAAAATACAGGAGGTGGGGGGCGTGGCTTCGCGGGCTTGCATGGAGGACGCTTCCTAGAGGAGCTCCGTCTCGCCCGATCATTATCCGCTAAATTATCCTGTTCCCCAGTACTTGCCGCTGCCCAAAAGAGAAGTCCAGCTTGCAGAACCTGTGGGGCACCCTCCGGTGGTATTTTTTGGGCTCCGGGGTCCCGGACGCCGTGAGGCGAGTCGAGACGATCTGCGGCCTAGTCTGGCGCCCCACAGCTGGGGCCTCTAGTTTGGCCCTCCCCGAGCTGGGGGCACTGCCAGCGGCCACATAACCGAAGGCGGGACCCGGAGGTGCGGGGAGGTCCTGATCCCCCCCTGATTGACGGCTGGAGCCCTGAAGACGACTGAGGCTGGCGGTGGAGTACAGTATAGCTCCCTTCAGAGGTGGAACTGCCGGGGCTCCCGAGACGAGAGGCCTAGTTGCTAAAGTTTGACGGCACAGGTGCAGAAGCCCGGGTGCGCCTGGATTATGTTCCCGGAGCGGCCGATCCTTGTGGAAGTTGCGGAGCAGCCCTCAGCCCTTGGCTAAAGAAACTGGGGTGAGTGGACACTCGGGAGATCACTGGTCCCACTGGAGTGTTATAGAAGAAGTGCGGCCTGTGGCCCGAGGATACCGGGCGGCATGGCTGGAGACGCCTGACTGGTGTCCTGGGACAAAACCATTGCTGACAGACTGCGACAGGGCTGGAGTGGACTCTTGACCGGACAGTGGCTTGCCTTGCATGCGGAAGGCCCGCGCGCCCATGGTGCGATCTGGGTGTGAGGAGCCATCTGTGAAGACGTTCCCAGCACCACGACTTCGGAGAAAGGGCATCGGGGGCGGGCCGGCCTCCAGGAGTGGCCCCTCCGGTGTTAATGCCGGGCGAGGAAGACCTGGCCTGTCTTGGTTCTGAGGTAGTGTCGAGGCTGGTGTAGGATCCGGATTGCAGAGTTGAGTGGTGCCATTCCGGGAGTCGCAGTGTGCCGAGAGCAGCAGTGAGCATTCGTGAAGATTCCCAGTGCGTCAGGTGCCCGACCCCGACAGAACTTGTGTGGACATTCCAGACGTGGTCCGCAATGACCAGAGGCGGGAGTGGTGGTGGAGCCTCGAAGCAGGGTCCAATAGACAAATTCACGGGCCCGAGTGGTGGCGCTGGGGCCGCCGGAGGCCAACAGGCCGCTGGGCAGGACAATGCGGCAATTATGGCGGCGATCACCCAGTTGCGAGACATGTTGGATGCGAAGATCGGTGCAGTGGGGGCGGATGTCACACTGCTGCATCAGGATCCGCGGAACGCTGTGGCCCGCATCACGGAGGTCGAAACTAGGATATCGGGAGTGGAAGATGATGTGGCGATCCTAAAGAAAAAGGTAGCCAGCATGGAGGGAATACAGAAAGGCCTAGCACTCTGGGCGGAGGATGCGGAAGGGCGGGCCCGGCGGAACAACTTGAGGTTAGTAGGATTCCCGGAGGGCTGCGACAAGGGCAACATGGAGAGTTTCCTGACTCGGTGGCTAGAGGGCTGGCTTCCACCTGACTCCCTCTCCAATTGTTTTGTGATTGAGCGGGCGCACAGGGCCCTCATACAAAAGCCGCCAGTGGGATCGCGTCCCCGAGCAGTGATATCCAAACTGTTGAACTACCATGATAGGGACACTATACTGCGACAGGCATGGGAGAAAGAGCCCCTTATGTGCGACAACCACAAGATCCTTATATTTCCGTATTATACCAGGCTTGTCCAGCAGCAGAGGCAGTCTTTTGCGGCGGCCAAGGCACGCATACAGGATCTTAAACTTTCCTATACGTTGCTGTACCCGGCCCACCTGAGAGTGGTTTACCAGTCCGGTACCCTGTTCTTCGATACCCCAGAGGAGGTGTTCCACTAGACTGATGAGACAGTGAAGGTTAGGGCGCACACACCGCTGTGTCGGGATTTGGATTCTTTGTCGAGCGGGGCACAGGGGCGGACCCCCGACGATCCCAGAGCCAAAGCAACTGGAGGTCCAGGTCTCGGAGGCGCTCCATGTCCGGGGGTGCGGCCACGAAGAAGACGGACGCCCCTGACCTGCCTTAGACAGACCCTTGAACCCAGGAACGGTACATGGCAGAAGTAAGGAGTATTTGACCGATTGAGGTGCCTGGTAGGATGGAGACATTCGAGGTTGCAGTCTTGGGGCTGGAGGAACTGACTTATTGAGACTGCTGAATTATGGTGAACTTGATTGTTTGGGGTGACGTCAAGGGGTGGGGGGGTGATGTACTAGGGGCAGACGGGTTCCCCCTTGTTTAAAGTTCGTTTTTGAGAGGAGGGAAGGGTTGGTTGAATGGGCGGGTTGTTGGGGATCCATTGGCATGGATGCACTCGGGTCCCACGTTCGGGATCAGAGGTTGTCCAGGCCGCGACAGGTACTTCAGAGTTGTTGAGGTATGGGGGTGGGGAGGCTGCATGGCTTCGGGGGGAGGGGGGTCTGGGTGGAGGGGGGGTGGGGCGGGGCGGGGGTTGGGGGGGTTGGGTTGCACTGCACAATGTTGTTGAAATCTTCATTCTTGATGTGTACATGTCCGTTATGCCCGCTGCTTGGCACTGTGATTAGCCTGCGCTCGGATGGAGGTTGAGGGTCCCAAGCTGATGACCTCTAGGGCCTCTATACGGGTTTTGAGCTGGAATGTGCGGGGGATGCTCGACAAGATTAAAAGAGGCGCAGTTCTGAGGTTGGGGAAAAGGGAGAAAGCGGACATTCTATTGCTGCAAGAGACACATATTTTGGGCAACAAGACGCTTAGCCTGAAGCGATACGGCTATGAACAGGATTACCATGCTGGGTTTGTGAGGGGATCTCGGGGGTGGCCATTTTGGTGCACCGTAGATTGTCCTATGTCCACTCGACACAGTGGATCGATCCACAGGGCCGATATGTGTTTATTAAGGGGATGATTGGTGCGGAATCCCTAATGGTTGGGAGTGTGTATGCCCCGCCCCCATTACAGTGGTCACTAGTTGAGAAGTTGTTTACGGTGTGGGCGGAGATTCCTGAGGGACTGGCTGTGGTTGTGGGCGATTGGAATGATGTGATGCATTGCCGAATGGACCGTTGTAGACCTGGGGGGGGGGACAGGTTGCTGACACGCCCACTAAACTGGAAAATATGGTGCAGGGAATGGGTTGGGTAGACGGGTGGCGTTATCTACACACACATAGGGGCTTATTAGGATAGCGGATTTTCCGTATCCTCTGGGCCGGCGGAAGCCACCGCCGGCCCGGAGGATGCGGAAAATCCGCTGTGGACCCACCAAAGACCCACCACCACATTAGGATGGCTGGTGGGTCCTTGTTTCAGTCCGCTGCTTTTCCGCCGCGGATGGCTTACAACCGCGGCGGAAAAGCTCTAATATGGTGGTGGTGTCTCTCAGACACCGCCAGCCATATTAGGATGGGTTTTAAAACATGCTTTTCCGCGGCGGGTTTTCCGCTGTGGAAGAGCATGTGGAACTTCACTGCAGGGGCCCGTTGCGGGGCCCCTGGGTGAAGGGGGGGGGTGTGGGGGGTGCACATGGGGGGTACCTATGGTACCCCCCTGCATTTGTATGCAGATATCGGTAGGCACCGCACAGTGCCTGCCGCTTTCTGCATACAAATGCAATGTATACATTTTTAACATTGCGGCGGGTGCAGCTTGAAGCCGCACCCGCCGCAATGTTAAGAATAGAGGATGTGACCGCCATGGTGGCGGTCACATCCTAATTGCACAGGAGGGAACTCCGCAGGCCATGCGGAGGTTCCCTCCTACTCTGGGGTCGCGGACGGACGCAAGTCCGTCCGCGATCCTAATGGGCCCCATAGTCGGGAGTATACCTATGTTTCTGCGGTCCATAAATAATTTTCTAGACTAGATTATATCTTTGTCCCCAGTGCAGTGATAGGGAGAGTCGACTCTGTGTCCACATTGCCACGGGGACTATCCGATCACTCTCCAGTCACGGTAGTTCTTATGCTCGATAAGGGGAGACACCCCTTTCGATGGCGTTTATCTGCGTGGAACCTGCAACAGGAAGACTATCAGAACCACATGGGGGAGGCTATAGCTCACTATTGGTAGGATAATGTTGGCTCGTGATGGATGTTGTGACGCTCTGGGAAGCCCTAAAGCCCACGCTTCGAGGAGTGGATATCGCCTGGTGCTCGGCGGCCCGTGGGAAACATAAAGAGGAATTAGCGAAGGCCGCGGCACATATGGAGGCGCTAGAGAACCAATGCGGAGTGGCTCGGGAAGGTAGAGAGGTGGGGCAGTTGCTATTGGCACAGCATTCTTATGCGTCCCTGCTGCTCGACGAGGCCAGGCAAGTGTGGCTGGCGACATGGAGCAGAATTTATCAATGGGGTGACAAATCGAGTACAATGCTCCATAGACTCTGCCAGAACACGTTTCAGGCGCAGGCCTTGCCGGGTCTCAGAGATGAGGCTGGGGCCTCGATCTCGGCCCCAAAGAAGCTGGCGGACAGCTTCGCTCAGTATTATGCTTCCCAGTATGCCCGGCAGGAGTGTCTCCCTGCGCCGGAAATGGATACATTTATTGCGGACCTCCCACCACGCGCACTCTCGGAAGATGTACGGGAGCGCCTCGACTTGCCGTTGTTGGCTAAGGAGCTAGGCACGGCTCTCGGGGAGCTTAACACCGGTAAGGCCCCCGGGCCTAATGGGTTTCTGAGTGAATTCTTCAGGAAATATCACCTCCAATTGGGTGTACATTATAAGAGAGCATTAGAGGCTGCAAGGGAGCATGGTCGTCTACCGGAAGACTCGAGACATGCTGAAATTGTAGTGTTCTGCAAACCCGGAAGACCCCCAGATAGACACAAGTCATACCGACCAATTTCCCTTCTAAACATTGAGGCCAAGATATTGGCCAAGGCACTCGCGAACCGGCTCCTCCCCTATATAACGGAGCTGATCCATCCGGACCAAGCCGGGTTTATGCCCTGTAGGGCGACGAGGCACAACATCAGATGCGCGCATGTAGCAGTGGAGGCGATTGGGGGAGTGGGGTCCAGGCGGCGCTTTTGTTGGCGGACATTGACAGGGCCTTTGACTCCCTGAGCTGGGTCTACCTCTTTGCACTCCTCTAACATCTTAACTTTGGGCCCCACTTTATGTCATACCTGAGGTTGCTATATACGGATTTGACGGTCTCAGTAAGGGTGGCAGGCGCTACATCAGCAGCCTTCTACATAGGGCGGGGCACCCGGCAGGGTTGCCCCCTTTCACCGTATCTGTTTGCTCTTGCTATGGAGCCGCTGGCAGCATGGGTCCGTATTGACCCACAATTACGAGGCTTTGAGTGGGATGCAGGACCGTCGGACAGAATCGCACTATATGCGGATGACGTTCTGTTTTTCCTCACGGATTTGAATAGGTCGGGCCTAGAGTCCTGGAGATCATGAGAGTGTTTGGCGAGGTATCGGGGTTATACCTGAACCCGGGTAAATCTACCCTTTGGGTGCTGGGTGATCGCACAGGACTTGGATCATGGGCATCGGCGCTGCAAGTAGCAGCAGGGGGCCTTAAGTATTTAGGTGTGTTTTTAACGGTTTTGCCCGTGATTTCTGAGGAACGAAATGTAGTGCCGGTCTGGGATCAGGTTCGGACTGAGATGAAAACTTGGTCCCGTATGCCCCTCAATATCTACGGCAGGTCAGCTTTCTTCAAAATGGTTGCCCTTCCACGTCTACTGTACCAGCTGCAGAACCACCCATATACGGTCTCACCGCAGTGGTTTCGACAGGTTAATTCGGCCCTGGGTCAATTCCTGTGGGTGGGGGGGTGCGGTGCGAGTGGCTTTGCGTACCTGTTTTTTGTCCACATACTGCAGAGGGTTGGCAACATCGGATATTCTGTCTTACTATCAGGCGTCCCACCTCCTAATTCTGAACAAATGGTGGTATGGGGATAGGGGGGACCCGGCGTATGCCCTTGAGAGATACCTTATGGAACCTGACACGCTGCACACTGTCTTATACTCAGCGCGACTAAGGAAGAGGCTGCCCAGAGTCACCCAGGTGGTCTTCCAGGTCTGGCGGCAGGCCCTACGTCGCATGGGATGGTGGGTAGGCTAACGGAGGAGACCCCGCTCTAGCAAAACGGTCAGCTACCGGCATTGGCGTCACTGCAGGGCTTTCGAGGTTGGGATTCTATAGGAATTTCCACACTGGGGCACGTCCTGAAGGGTACGTCGCTTAAATCCTTTCAGGAGCTCAGCGAGGAGTTTTGAATGCCTCGAACGCAGTTCTTTAAGTATTTGCAATTCCGCCACGCCATTACACCTGCCCTGGAGGGACTAGACTCCTTGCCAGAATTCAGCCCGGTAGAGGCAAAAGTCTTCATGGGAGACAAGAAAATATCTTGCATCTACCAGACCCTGGTTATGCACTGCTCCTCCTCGCTGCAGAACCTGCGGGAATCATGGGAAAGAGATGTGGGGGAGCTAGAGGAAGAGGATTGGTCAGAAGCCCTCGAAGCCCCAAGAGGAGCGGTTATGCTTTATCCAATTCAAAAATCTGAATAGGGCTTGCTATACTAGGGAGAGGTTGTGGCGGGTTGGTTTGATTGAGTCTCCTGAATGCTTGAGATGCGGTCACGAGGTGGGTACCTTCCTACACACGGTGTGGAGCTGTGGTAATTTGGCTAGATTTTGGACAGGGGTGTGGGATTGCTTGTCCGAAGTGTTGGGTTGGGACCTTCCTCGTAATAAAAAGAGTTGTTAAAAGAAAACATACAGGAGGTAGAGGCAAAAAGTTAGGGGGAAACCACGCCAAAGATGCCAGGTCCAACAATTCTCATATGTGTTATAATTGTCTGCATTTGTATTTTGCATTGTTATAACTGATTCGTTGGCTGTTTCTCTTTGCACACTAGACATGCACTTTAATATTACAAAATAACGTTTTGCAAGTCATAGTAATTTTGATGTGCTTGTGATTGTACTTTATTTGATTTTAGATAAAATCATTAAAGGTTGTTCGATTTATTGATTAGAAAATCACAATACTTTGCATTTGTGCCAAGTTACCAGAAGGTTAAGCACAGGTTTATTTAGTGATTTTTGTGGTTCACCCTTAAGTCAGGTTAACTTAGAAGCAATTTTCTGCTGTTTGCATAAACTGCATAAATAGTTTACAAAGTGAAAACATAAGTCAAGAAAAATAACAAACAAATATAGAAAAATGGGGTCATGTTAAATTTTGAATTACAAATAGCACCAAAAATAACAAAGTGACAACCCCGGCCAGCTGGTCGTACTAGACCAGATCAAATTCAAAAGTTAAGGCCGGCCACGATGGAGGACACTTTCTTCCCCATAGCAGTTTGCAATCGTTTTTCCCCTTTAGAGAACCTTGAGAGGGTAGATTGACTTACTTCAAATCTGGTACATGTATCTGTGGGGAAGATTCTACATACTGCTCAGATGTCCAACTTGTTTGTAGCTTGTATGACCAGGAGAAAGAACACATTCTAAAGTATTGGTGAAACTATTTGATGTGTTACCAAAAGGAGAAATACAGTTTGCTCTTCTGGAATGTGGCATGCCGACGTGGAGGAATTGCTGAACCAGATTGGTTTACTTTTCTATCCAGCTTTCATATTCTGTGTGTACAGGAGACAAGGGCAATTGACCCCCTCCATGTTCACAGTTACAAAACGTTCCTTCAACCTGCAGTGGCGTTTAACACTGATAGAGCAAAAGGCAGCCTGTGTATTTACATCTTCAATTACTTGCCGCTCCCCAATACTTCCACCTGGTCCAGCACTAACTTTTTTATCAAATAATTGTGATGGACTTGTTGGATAAACTCAATTGGGTCCTGGATAATTTCTGTAACAGTGCATCTACCAGGGAAATCATGACTTTACTAGGTCAGTTGGACAATGATTGTATGTCTCTGTACCGCAGCAAGAAAGATGAGCATATAATCATTTGGGGTGGTGACAGCAATATTCGTTTGTGTTCCCTGCCCCCCAAAAAAGGTATGTGGCATGACAGATACTGAATATGGTGATAAAGCATTTGGCCAAGGCCTCGAACATGAGTGAAAAGTAAACAAGATGGTATATAAGCACAACCTCACATTTTCCAATGAATTATGCACCCCGCAGATCCTTTTAATTGTACTTTCAAAAGTAGTGCTACTAATATGCAAATTGACTACATATTATCATCATTTAGAACACAGGGTGTTCTTTGTGGGTAGTAATCACTAAGAGATCGACTATATCATGAAGTTGCAGAGTGTTAAGCCTAAACCTTAACTCCTAGTTAAAACATGCACATAATATCGTATGTGTAGAGAATATTGAAGTGGCCTCAAGTAATGGTCTTTCCTTACTTTGGTCGAAGGTAAATCCGACTGCCCTTTTGAGTTATTGGTCACAAAACACAGGGAAGACTTTGGGTTAGTTTCCTCATCCAGGCAATCCTCAAAGGCCATTTTGAGGGCCTTTGTTAATATCTCTAGGGAGGGGTTAAGGAATGTTTGTCAGTGGGAGTCCCAAAGCAAAACCATAAGCAAAGGTGGTTTGATGCTTAGAGTTCTTAGGCGCTTAAAGATCCTAAAGCTATTCTTCATAAAATTCTCAGGTGTACAGGAGGGATGCAGAGATTTAGGCAAGAATACAGACAGGCTCTAACGGACAGGAAAAAGACCCTAATCAAAGCCAGCTCAACTAGAGACAGTACAACATTTTGGCACGTTATGAACTCCCCCTTTCTGAGAAACAATGGGACACCATGATTGCAAAGTGTGCCATTCACTTCACTTCATTGATGGCACTCTCCAAACATTTATTCCAACCCCAGTCTACTTTTGGCTATGCAGACGGCTAACCGTCTTACTTCTCAAGTGGATCCTGTATAAAATCTTGGGTTCAACCTTGAAGAAGTGAGTAGGGCTCTTATGCTCAGTGAGAGCAGCAAGACTCCCAAATGATCTTCTAGTATACCTTTATAAAGACAATATATTATTATGGGGTCCTATTGTAACAGTGGTGCAAGGATCATGTGAAAGCGTAGGATTTTTGAGTACTTGTTCGGAATCCTCAATTGTCCAGATTTCTTTTTTTTTTTAAAAGGAGACCGCTCAAATCCATCTTGCTTCCACCCGATCTCCTTACGTCACTCTATGAACAGGCTGTATGAAAGATTATATTGGAAAGAATGGAGAACTGGGCAGAAAGTAAAGAGATACATTAAGACATCCAATATGGTATTCATAAAAGCCTGTGACAATAGAGCATTGTTTAAATTTAACCCAGTGCATATTTCTTAGTCAACAGGTCCACAAAAGCCAAGAACAAATGTAACCTATCAAACACCTTTGTCTCATTAGTCATGCTAAATTGTGGCCCATTTTAGAATTTTTCGGAGTAGGCCACCCCACACAATGTTTCTACAGGATCTGTACTCAGGAGGGAGAGCCCGCGTTTGGTTTGGCCTGAGGGGTGAGTGTATGTCACCTTTTGCCTTAGAGAGAGGGCTTAGACAGGGGTGTGTCCTTGCCGCCTTTTTGTTTACCCTATACATTAACAACCTGGGTGATGTGTTTAGTTGAAGGGTGCAAGGACCTCCCCCAAACTGGACAGTGTCCGGTTCTAGCCCTTCTCTAAGCAGATGATACCATGCTTATGGCTTGCTCACCCATGGGTCTACAATGTTTATTGATCTTTCTCTGAGTTTATTTAGGATTTGGGTTTATCTACTAATTTGAGCAAGACATTTGTAATGAAATGTGAGAAGGGTCCCCTAAGATATTGAGATTGTTTTGTTAACAACAGCAAGCTACGTTTTACTCCTTTGTTTTCATATCTGGGATTTAGGTTTTCATAGAGTTCGTCATGGAAGGTTGCTATTCAAGCAAGGAAACTAAACTTTATGTGAAAATTAAACAAATTAAAGGTTGATTTTACAAACTCCGTAATAAACCAGTTAATGAAATGTTGACAATATAAGTGGCAAAGTGTGCATCAACAGCATTGTGTGTGGCAGAGCTACAGGGATTGTGATACTAGCACTCTCCAAATTGTGGAAAATTCCTTTTTTAAATCTCTATTCTCAGTTCCCCAGGGTTGTTCATCCCAAGTTCGCCACTCAGAAGTGGGGATGCCATTTTTAATTGACATGACACACCTACTATAGCACTGGTCCACACCTTGTATGTGCTGACACTCCTAAATTGTGTAAGGTGGTTAAGGACTGGCTTGATCTGACAGCATTACTCCATCACATACCCTGGTTGAAAAACGTCAAACAATTTTGCTCATACTTGGGGTGCTCAGAATTATTTGAATCCTCTGAAACTTTGCAAAATGTGTCAAGGATAGTATTAAACCGGATGTCTCTTATGAGGTTTGAGGAAGCTAGGTGGACTGTTGAACTATACAAACCTAGTGTACTTAGGAACCTTTGACTCTTAGGGGCCTATTAGCAACAACTTGCAATAGTTATCGCAATTTTTTTTATCGCCTCCTATCGCTGGATTTTATCGCGGAGATAACGCAGTATTACCAATGTTTATCTCCCTGCGATAAAAAATCCAGCGATAGCGGCGAATCCCATCCTCAACGTTAGATTTCCAGCGATAAAAATCCTATCGCTAAGGAAAATCTCGCTAATAGGCAGGTAAGGACTTAGCCGTAGAATCCACCTCCCATTGACTATTATGGCTAAGTCAGGTTTTTACCAGGTGTAAAATCCTGGAGCTAATCGCGGGTCAGCGCACATTTTTTTATCGCGTCGTGGGTATTGTTAATAGGCGATAGCTGTGTTAGCGACTGCTTTCATTCGCTACCAGTTTGGGTACACCCACTTTGCATGTCAGCGATATTTATCGCTACTGACATGCAAAGCGGGCCCCAAACCGGTCGCTATTGCCTGGAACCTGTCGCTAACTGCTGTTATCGACAACTTGGTAAATGGGCGATAAAAAAATGCCGCTTTATCAGCAAAAAGTGCAGCTAAAGCGGCGATCTGGCCCTTGCTAATATGCCCCTTAATATGGTTGCAAGGGAAAAGTAAGCAAAGTCTGTCTACAATACTCAGCACAAGTTTGTCCTGACCCGCTTTAAAATGGACATTTTTCATTATCTAGTGACATTTCCAACTCCAAATTATTGGTCCATAATTCTATCTAAATGCCATTGTGTAAAGTGCTTTGAATGAACATATCATCACATTGTTTTTTTGTATCTTTGCATCATCATAACTTGTGCATCAGAATTCCGCCTCGGGAGCCTGGGACTTGGCTTGAGCATTGATACAAAACATGAACAACAGGCAGGGAGGCAATGGATACAGAGGCAGCATGTCAGAACGATACCTGCTTTATCAATGAGGATGGTGAGAATCTTCCAACCCCAAGTAGCGAACAAACCCCAGAACCAGCCTGTGAATGGTCATTTCCTATTATCTTGGTGTATCTCAGACGCTATTTTATGCAACTTCTGTATGGCAGTGTATACAGTGGGGGCATGGTCGGGGATGTACATGCAGCAACTACTGTAGATGAAGCGACACTCCCACCCCGATCAGCCAAGATAACGTCTAAAATCATACGATTTTGAAGGGCAACTTGTCTCGTAGCCTGGACCTTTACTGTGATATTCGTTAGTATTCCCCTGTTCGTATTAATGACTCCTTCCATCACCCTCGTAAGCCTGCTAATATTAAGACTATTGGCTATTGGGCCCCAAATAGGTGTGATACCTTTCATGGCGTCCGTGAACTACTGCAATGTGGTGTCTGTCTGATCAATGTCATCTGTGTTAATCATTCTCCTATTTCGGGGCCCATGGTGATCTCTTGTCATGCTTGTGCCTCCGCGCATACCTAATTCAAACTAATAGCGCTGACTGTTGTTTACATTATCAGCCATTACTCGTCCACCCGGGGTTGGCAATGGTTGGCAAAAGGAAGCTGAGATCAATATACGCATGTGCAAGGTTAGCGCATGCGCATTGGCTTGAAGGCATTATTTAACCCCGCCCAAGATGCATAGGAAGCGCTTCGCGTTTAGCCAGCTTGTTGTGGTTCTCGTTCCGGGTCACGGTGACGGGCGTCCGAGGAGTTAGTGTTTCCTGATTATCCGAAGGGTCGCGTGAGTTAGGAAGCGTCTTGGCTTCTATTGTGTTCCGCTTTTTGTTTCCTCGTTATAACGTTTCAGTTTGTTTCTATCCACTAGTAAGCCTCATTTTGCTGTAAGGATAGGCTTATAGTAGTCTTGACACCCACTCGTTTTTGTCATAGCGTGAGGTGCCTTGTGCTGTTAACAAGGTTGCCTCTGCTGCTCATTTGAAGGATTCTTTTAAGGCCAGTTACAGTATCGTTTAGGGTGAGTGTTGTACACCATAGAATCGAATATCCTCTGAAGTGGTTCTAAACCTTAACGGGTGTTTTTGTTCACAGTATTTGGCTACCTGGTGTGATACCTCGTTCTGTAGCATTATTATTTCCTGGCAAGTCCTGCTTCTCCTCAGTGTTTTACAGGTATTTAAGTCCCCTAAAGATTCACACATGGAGAGTAGTAGTGGGAAGTTTTGTCTATTATAACTCTTGTTTCTTTTGCTACAGCCCCAGAAATAGAGAAGACCAGGAAGTGACTCTATCCTTTGTGAAGCCTGAGGAAAGCTGTGTTTATACCCTTTTATCCTTGTTTTGTTCCCCTGTTTCCCTGTTTCCCCCTGTTCACTACCTGGGGGTTAGCGTTCTGTCCTGACTCCCGTGGGTGATAGGGGTGAAGCAGGGAGCTTGGCATCAGATCTCCAGGACACTCCCGAGACAACAGGTGCGTGCATGACAAAACGCGAAGCCTATATAAATTTGTCTCCCGAGTGCCATGGATCTCACTTTACAGGATGTGGCCAGTATGGTGGGAAATCTCCAAAGAGAAACCCAAAGCCTAGCAGATAAAGTTGAGGCTTTACGCATTAATAGAGAGAAAGAAGCTAGTGCTAGTGCTAACACACAGGTCATACAAGTAGTAATGCCACATACTATTCCCTTAGCTCCCCCTGAACGTTTTTATGGTGACCCATCTAAATGTGCTGCCTTTCTTACGCAATGCCAATTACATTTTTTGTGCAAGGCCTCTTGTTTTCCAAATGACCAAGCTAAGGTAGCCTTTGTTCTTTCATACTTAGGGGGTTCAGCTGCAAATTGGACCATACCTTTAATTGATAAAGACGATCCCCTGTTATTGAATCATAACGCCTTTATACGTGAACTGAGAAAGATGTTTGACAAACATACATTTACGCATGCTGCGGATACAGAGCTATTGAATCTTAAGCAAGGGACCAAAGATCTCATTACTTATATCTCTACCTTTAACAGACTAGTGGTAGAGGCGGATTGGCCCCCAGAGAAACGCAGTGCTTTTTTTTATAAAGGACTGCGTGATGAATTGAAAGATGCCTTGGCACATGTAGTTGACCCTCCTGCTACTAGTCCTGAACTAATAGATCTTGTTGTAAAATTAGATCATAGATTAGGAGAGAGATGTAAGGATCGGGTACGATATGAATTCCCTAGAATAGGAACCAGAGAGAATAAAAAACCTGAAACTGAAGTCAAGGCAGATGATTCTGAGCCCATGCAAATAGGCAGCATCAAAGGACCCCTGAGTGAAGCTGAAAAATAGAGACGTCGGGAAAACAAATTGTGTCTTTATTGTGGCAGGGCAGGACATTTCTCAAGAGAATGCCCTGTGAAACCAAAACAGTTCCGCAAGTCGGAAAACTAGTTGACCCGAAGGTTACGTACACCGCACCATCGGGTCCTTCAAGTCATATGGTCTCTTCATTGTTAAGAAATGATGGACATTTTTATGTATCTTCAGAAATATCTTGGTCTACCAATTCCATCTTACAAGCCATCATGATAGATTCAGGGGCTTCGGGTAATTTTATGGACAAACACTGGGCCACTACCCATTGCATTCCTGAAACACTAAAGAAAACCATAGAAGAAGTATACACTATTGATGGCAGTCCGTTGAAATCTGGGCCAATCACTCATTCTACCATACCTCTAGACTTATGTGTTAATGTTACTCATTGGGAAACTCTCACCTTTGATTTAATTGAATCACCTCAGTTCCCTGTGGTATTGGGACTTCCTTGGTTGCGTGTGCACAATCCCATAATAGATTGGCAGCATACTCAGATCTTGTTTAGAAAGGAGTGTAATGAACACATCCGTGTCAATCACATTGAGCAGCTCAATACTGTGATTTCCAGTCCTGATTCACCTAGGCCCCAAACCATCACATCAGTCTCTCCCACGGTGGGGGAACAGTATACAGTAGAACAACCCGACATTACTTTACCTTCTGAATACCAAGAGTTTAGTGCAGTTTTTTATAAAGAGCAAGCTACCACTCTGCCCCCTCATAGGGTTTACGACTGCCACATTGATTTACAGCCTGGTGCTCGTATTCCTACAAGCAGAGTATACTCCCTAACGGAAAAAGAAAACCTCTATTTGAGGGAGTACCTTGATACCATGTTAGAGTTGGGATATATTCGGCCATCTAGATCTCCTGCTTCATCTGCCCTTTTTTTTATCCCTAAACGGGAGGGGGGCTACGTTGCTGCATTGACTATAGATCATTGAATAGTATTACGATCAAGAACAGGTACCCCTTACCACTCATCTCCTCCTTGTTAGATCAGATTAAAGACGCTCAATGGTTCACAAAATTAGATCTCCGTGGAGCATATCATCTTGTACGCGTCAAAGACGGAGATGAATGGAAAACTGTGTTTTGTACCAAGTTTGGCTTATTCGAGTACTTAGTCATGCCCTTTGGGCTATGTAATGCTCCCTCCGCGTTTCAGTATTTCATAAATGAAGTACTGAAAGAATATCTGGACAAGAGTGTCATAGCCTACATAGATGACCTACTCATCTATTCTAAAAGTTTGAAGGAACACATATTACATGTGAAAGAGGTGTTAAGTGCCCTACAGGAGAATTATCTTTTCTGTAAATTGGATAAATGTTTTTTCCATCGTCATCAAGTTGCCTTTTTGGGGTTTATAGTGTCAGCACAAGGCTTAAGAATGGACCCACAAAAGATCAATGTTGTGTTACAATGGCCACCCCCTAAAAACGTAAAAGAAGTTCAGCAGTTTATAGGGTTTTCCAACTTCTATAGACGCTTTATTCATCGCTTCTCAGAAGTCGTTGCTCCCATTACCCGTCTGTTAGGGAAAGGTGTCTCCTTTTGTTGGTCAGACGACGCAGACATTGCTTTCAACACCTTGAAAAAGGCATTCACACAAGCCCCCATATTAACACATCCCGATCCCAGGAGTCCTTTTGTTGTGGAGATAGATGCCTCTCAAGTGGATGTGGGGGGTATTTTGTCGCAGGCTGATGCTACCACGGGGGAACTACATCCGGTGGCTTACTATTCCCATAAATTAACTCCTGCGGAAGCCAATTATGCAGTGGGGGAAAGAGAACTCCTTGCCATTAAGAAAGTCCTGGAAGAATGGCGGCAGTATTTATTGGGCACTCACCATATTGTAACTGTATTGACAGATCACCGTAACTTACAGTACCTCAAAACTGCTAAGGCTTTATTCATGAGACAATTGCGATGGACACAATTCTTTAGTGAATACAATTTTGTTATTAATTTCAGGGCATGCAAACAGAACCGGAAGGCTGATGCATTGTCACGTTTAGGGTTTGAGCCTTGCCCCTTTGATGACCCTCCTTGTATCATAGGGCCCCAGAAGATTATAGGGGTGCGCACCATGGAAGAAGACTTCCTACAGAGAGTAAAAAACGCGCAACACGATCCATCTATATAAACCATGTTGATACAACAGACATCTCATGTCAAATCAGGTCTACATTACATACAGGGTGGGTTGTTTGTTCCTACGTTACCTCTTCAAAAACTAGTGTTAAAATTGTGCCATTCCCATGGGGTAGCGGGACATCCTGGATATAAGAGAACCCTAGAACTAGTGAAGAGATATTGTTGGTGGCCTCGTGTGGTCAGTGATGTACAGCACTTTGTGAAAACCTGTCACGTCTGTGTCCAGGGTAAGGTGTCACATGAGGGATTAGTGGGTCTTTTACATCCTATCCCTACTCCTCCAGCACCATGGCATTCTGTCTCCATGGACTTCATAGTAGAGTTGCCTTGCACTAAGGGAGGGAATACCACTCTTCTTGTTGTAGTAGACATGTTCACCAAGGCAGCTCATTTCATCCCTATGAAGAATTTGCCCACATCCATTGTATTGGCAAAGGTCTTTCTACAGAACGTGGTCAGGTTACATGGGCTAGCTTCTGTTTTGATTACGGATAGAGGAACACAATTCGTCTCACGCTTTTGGAGACAGCTCTGTAAAACATTGGGCATTGATGTGCGTCATCACCCACAAACAGACGGACAAACCGAGAGGGTGAACCAATGTTTTGAGCAATTCCTTAGATGCCAATACTTACAAGATCAGAAAGAGTGGGATGAGTTGGTTTGGTTGGCAGAAATGTCCTACAACAATAGTCATCAGTTTTCGACCTTGTACACTCCCTTTTATGGATCATATGGATTTCATCCACAAATTCTGCCCTTCTCACCTCTGAAACCCTGCGATACTCCAGCAGTACAACACCTTCAGATAGTCCATTCCAATATCCAGAAAAATCTTGATAGAGCTAAGATGGAGTATAAGAGAAGAGCAGATGCACATAGACGTCCAGAACCAGTCTATAGAAAGGACGACAAAGTATGGCTTTCTACCAAATATTTGGCCCTGAAAGGTACCTGCAAATTCAGACCCAAATATGTTGGTCCCTTCTCTATCTTACAAGTTGTCAATCCAGTGGCTATGAAACTGTTTACCACCTGCTATGAAGATACATCCAGTGTTTCACTTATCCTTACTTAATCCGGTTGTACCAGGTACTCGACTTCCACCAGTCCCTCTACCTACCTTGATTGATGCCAGTGAGGAATATGAGGTGGGGGCTATTATTAACTCCCGACGGGTACGCCGTCGCCTCCAATATCTAGTGCATTGGAAGGGGTATGGTGTTGAGGAGCGCTCATGGGAACCTGCTAGTAATGTACATGCTCCCCGGCTGGTGAGAGCATTTCACAGACGCTACCCTCACAAGCCCAAACCGGTGGGGGGTGTTGTGGCAGGGGTGTTCTGTCATGCTTGTGCCTCCGCGCATACCTAATTCAAACTAATAGCGCCGACTGTTGTTTACATTATCAGCCATTACTCGTCCACCCGGGGTTAGCAATGGTTGGCAAAAGGAAGCTGAGATCAATATACGCATGTGCAAGGTTAGCGCATGCGCATTGGCTTGAAGGCATTATTTAACCCCGCCCAAGACGCATAGGAAGCGCTTCGCGTTTAGCCAGCTTGTTGTGGTTCTCGTTCCGGGTCACGGTGACGGGTGTCCGAGGAGTTAGTGTTTCCTGATTATCCGAAGGGTCGCGTGAGTTAGGAAGCGTCTTGGCTTCTATTGTGTTCCGCTTTTTGTTTCCTCGTTATAACGTTTCAGTTTGTTTCTATCTACTAGTAAGCCTCATTTTGCTGTAAGGATAGGCTTATAGTAGTCTTGACACCCACTCGTTTTTGTCATAGCGTGAGGTGCCTTGTGCTGTTAACAAGGTTGCCTCTGCTGCTCATTTGAAGGATTCTTTTAAGGCCAGTTACAGTATCGTTTAGGGTGAGTGTTGTACACCATAGAATCGAATATCCTCTGAAGTGGTTCTAAACCTTAACAGGTGTTTTTGTTTACAGTATTTGGCTACCTGGTGTGATACCTCATTCTGTAGCATTATTATTTCCTGGCAAGTCCTGCTTCTCCTCAGTGTTTTACATGTATTTAAGTCCCCTAAAGATTCACACATGGAGAGTAGTAGTGGGAAGTTTTGTCTATTATAACTCTTGTTTCTTTTGCTACAGCCCCAGAAATAGAGAAGACCAGGAAGTGACTCTATTCTTTGTGAAGCCTGAGGAAAGCTGTGTTTATCCCCTTCTATCCTTGTGTTGTTCCCCTGTTTCCCCCTGTTCACTACCTGGGGGTTAGCGTTCTGTCCTGACTCCCGTGGGTGATAGGGGTGAAGCAGGGAGCTTGGCATCAGATCTCCAGGACACTCCTGAGACAACAGGTGCGTGCATGACATCTCTTTGTTGCAAACGATGGTCCTTATGGTAATTGCGAGGGGCTATGTAAACAGGCGGCAGCAGGTAAGAAAGGTAGCACCTCACCGACCACCCTTCAGGGAGCCACACATATCCATTGTGTCCACAAACAAAATAAACATTATGTGGTGGTAACAAGGGTGACATTTTCGTTACTCTCAGATCATAGGTAGTGTTGCATCTGCTCTCCCCCACCTCTATGTCCCCTACCCCCTTGACACAAAAGGGAGCCATAGCGTCCGCTACTGACAAGGGTATTGGCTTGTCTTCAGTAACATTGCGGTCCTGGAAAGACTGGTAGTATTCTGATGAATTGAATTGTAGGATAATATTTCTCTCCACCTGAGACCAATTCCCTCCTCTCACCCCTTATATGCCTGCATGCAAGAACTCAGAAACAACCTGTCCAATGGCTCTCGGCCTATGGGGGCACCAGTGGGGACTCTATGCTGGAAGCGCACGTTCTGTGTCAGGGTATGGGATCTAGTACTCTTCCGCTCCAATATATCTGATTGATGAGAAGAATGGATCATGTTAAGTAAAGCAAACCATTCCTCTCAACTATTAACATACTATAAGGGCATCAGTAACAAATTCTCATTTTTATGAGCCACTGAGGGCAGTAATTCACATACCCAACACTTTGTCTTATTATAAGCAGCATCTGTCTGATGTAACGTTTGGATGCAGACATCATTTTTATAGGACTTCCTGTGTTCCTCCTTGTGAGGTGCTAGAGTAACAAAAACATGTTCAGGGGGAATAGGCATAGTGCCAATCAGAGCACGGACAGGATATTTCTACTCAAGGAAGTATGTCAACCCAAATACCAATATCAAGGAGATCAAGGTAATCAGTATGAACACAACCTTGCTTCTAACAGACCAGGTGGACCAAACAGGCCCATTTTGCTCAGGACGCAGAGCTACAAAGGGCTGCTCCTCCTCCTGTATGGGGCGGCCAAAGGGATACATGTATATTTTTCTTCATGCACACAATAACAGAAAAGTCTTACAGTTGGAGCCAAGCTGGAATGAAAGGAAAACGTTAAAAAGGAAACCAAGACAGCATATTGCTCATCTATCATTGGCGCTTTTGAGCACCGGCAGTGGAGCTTCGTCCAGCTCGGATCCCACGTTGCAGGGCAAACACCTTCTCCTCGAAAGCACTGTCCACGTACCCAGTTCAGTGACTGTCCGAGTAACGCACCAGTTTCTCTGTCCCTAAAATTATCATTGGTACCACGGGCACGGTACACGTACTCTAGTCTTCAGCAATGTAGTCCATCCCTACTAACCAGACTTTCCCTGTGGTGCACTGTTCTTTTTACGGGGACGCAAATTGTATCTCAACACTCCAGGCACAGTAGGGTTGGAAAACGAGGGGCTGGGCTCAAGGGGACCAAGGGGCAAAGGGGCAGACTCAGGTACATCGGCAAATTGGGTCTCAGAAGGGCATGTCTCCAACAAAGACTGGCCAGCAGGCATGGGCACCTGGATGGCCTTGATTTCAGGTGGCACTGCATCAGTTAGCACTGCATTATTTTCTTCTTCCGACGGTGCTCACATGAGCCGGACATCCAAGAAGGGAATAAATCGTGATACCTGCTTACCTTCACAGTCCCCTATACCAAACCACAACCCACTGGTCATAGGGCAGCGAAAGGGGCACCTGCTTGCAGTGGGTACTGTGGATCTAGTTCTTCCGACCATCAATTTTCACTGCTGTCCTGGTGGCCAGTAGGACCTGGAGGGGTTGGTGAATAGAACCCAGATCTTTAGTCAACTCGTACAGGTAATCGATCAGCAGGGGGTATTCTGTCTCTGAAAACTTACTAGGCCGCGTGACGCCTTAGACGTTCGCCGGGCAGCCAAACACAACCTTGTAAGGAGACAATCCTTTTCTAGAGTGGGCAGTGACCCTCGCAGACATTAAAGCTAGGGTCAAAGCATCGTGCCAACTCAACCCTGTGCTCTCTTTGATCTTGGCCATTTTCAGCTTGAGTGTTCTGTTGTACTTCTCAACTAATCCTGCTGATTGGGGGTGGTTAGCTGCATGGAACTTCTGCCTGATGTGCAACGCATCGCACACTAACCGGATAACCTTGGCATTGAAATGGCTGCCGTTATCACTCCAGATAAAACGGCGCAAACCAAAGCGTGGGAAGAACTCTTTCAAGAGTACCTTCCCCATTGCCATGGCGGTGTTCTCTTTAGTGGGGTAAGCCTCAACCCATTTACTTAACGCACAGACAACCACCAATACACATTTAAAGGTGTTGGCCCGTTCCTTTTCGATATAATCCGTCAGAAGAACCTCAAAGGGGAATGAAAGGGGTGCAAAACTGCCAGCAGGGGTACCTTTCCCATGATTATGCATTAAGAAAACCATGCAATATTTCACTAAGTGAGCTGCAACCTTGGGAATGTTGTCATTTTGCCATACAGGGTCTAACAGCCTAAAAATTCACCTCGCGCTAATGTGTGCAGGCCCCTGTGCCATGGTGACCACAGGGAGGACATACGCATCCGGCAGCATCCGTCGTTGCTTCCTGGACTTGTCAGTCCAACACCCTTCTTCATTCATGTTAGCCGTACTCTCCTGCCATACTGCCAATTTTTCAATTGTTGCCTCGCTTTGGATCCCCTACACATTCCCTAGAACATCCTCAAACATCCTGTTCTCAGGTACCATCTAGCTGGACTTGCCACAAACATCCTCTTAATTTTAGTCCAAGCTGTCTCCTTTGCTGTCTGATCCGCAAATGCATCCCTCTCTCAACATCATCAGTCACTGCCTTATGAGCACTACACTTCACTATTGCTAGTCTCTTAGGGAGTGTCAAGGCTGACAAGAGTCTGTGTATTAGGGAGCCATTTTAAATTTTCATGCCATGAGGCTTCAAGAACCTCCTTTCTGCCCAAAGGTACCCAAAATTATGAGCCACGCCACATGCATACTGGCTGTCAGTATATATATTGACAGCCAGTCCGTCACTCAACTCGCAGGTATGAAGAAGGGCCACAAGCTCTGCAGCTTGCGCTGATTGGTAGGGAACTTGTGATGTCTCAACTACAGTGCATATGGTCATAATGGCATAAGCTGCTGTTGTTGTGCCATCTGGTAATTTGAAACAAGAGCCATCGACATATAGCTCCCCTTGGGATGTAGATAGGGGAACATCAGTCAAGTGTACCCGTGCCTTCGTCTCCTCCTCTGTGCGGTAGATGCAATCATGCACATCAGTCTCCTCACCTTCAGAAGTGATGGGTAGTAATGTGGCTGGGTTCAGCATAGTACATCTTTTAATAGTGACGTGTGGTGCAAACAGGGTCAACTCATAGCCGGTCAAATTTGCACTGGTAACGTGCTGTGTCTTTATTCTGTTCAAAAGTATGTCCACAGCATGCAGTACCATGACGGTGAGATCAGTATCAAGGATGAGCCCTGCCGATTGTTGGATAGATATGGCCACTGCCGCAGCCACTCTCAGACTGCTCGGGAGAGCTCTGGCGACGTTGTCTAAAAAAAGCAGAGAAGTAAGCACACAGCCTTTGCTTACCTCCAAAGGCCTGTGTTAAGACAGAGAGCGCGCAGCCAGCCGTTACATATAACACAAACAGCTTCCGGTAGTCCGGGGTGCCTAGCACATGTGCAGAGCAAAGCGCTATCTTCAATTGCTCAAAAACATGCTGACAATCATATGTCCAGGACAGGGGCTCATGCACATCTTTATTGATCAATTGCAGTAGGTGTTTTGTTAGTAAAGCAAAATTTGGGGTCTGGTGGCTACAATACGAAGTTATGCCTATGAATGTTCGCACATCCCGCTGCGTCTTAGGGATGGGCATCTTAGTTGTAGCAGCCACACGCTCAGGTGTTAGTCTCCTTCCCTCCTTTGACAGTAGGTGACCTAAATAGGTGACCTCCTATCGACAATATTGAAATTTTGAAAGGACAATTTATGCCTGTGTTGTGCCAAATGGTGCAGCAGTTTGACACCGAAAAAGGATGCAGAGAGAGTACAGTTAGAGGCAACAAGCCTGTCATCCACATACTGAAGCAATACGTTACCTGAGGGAAGAGTGAGGGTTGTGTATACTAGGGCTTTCATTATAGCGTTGAGGAGCTCAACAGAATCTAAAGCTTCTGCCAGCCAGGGAGAATCCAAAAAGGTACCTACTGTCTGGGTGTATGGGAATGCTAAAGAAGGCATTCTTTAAATCAGTTACAGAGAAATAGGTGGCAATAGAAGGAACCATGGTCAGGAGGGCAGTGATGTCAGGAACGACAGGAAACTGGGGAACTACTATCTTGTTCACAGCACGCAAGTCAATTACAAAGTGGTAAACATCAGGGTGGTCTTTTGAGGGGGAGGGAAGTTCCGCTTCCTTGTGTGAGACTTGGACATCTGGGGAACCTGAGGGTGCTCTTTTTAGGATGGGAAGTATAGGGCTATTGCACACATTAGTAGTCATCTCCTCAACCACACATGACACAATCAAGTCCTGTTTAATCTGCTTCAGCGCCCATTCCCCTGCCTGTGGTATCATATACTGGGGAAGAGGAAGACAGCATTGTCCTTAATGCTGATGGAAACTTGAGGTATCTGCAACAGCCCTACGTCTGTGTCACCCATAGCCCGTAATGTCATTGGCACCTCCCCAAACTCAGCAGGAAGAGGCTCATCTTTTGATAAACATTGCTTAGAATTCACCACATTGGACCCAATCGTCATATAACCACCATCCGGGGGGGACCAATTAGAAGCATTTAACTTCTTCAACAGGTCCAAACCCATTACATTTTCTCCACAATTTGATGTCAATAAGAAGAGCAAGTCTATAGTCAAAGCCAAAGGTTCAGCGATGAGGCTTACAACTGATATGCCTGAAAAGCCTGCCGAAATAATATTTTGGCCAGACAGAGCTGTCCCGGGGTCCAGTGAATGAGAAACAGACACAGGTGCAATGAATAGCTCTACCAAAAATTTCTTCACTGAGCCCTGCAGACCAGCAGTGACATAAGGTCCTCGCTGGTCAACAGAGATCTGAACTGATCCCCCACCCTGTCCCTGGCTGTCCTAGCCATGATTAAGTCCCATCATGTTGTCTAAGTCATAACCATCATGATAATACTTGCGCCCTCTTGGATCATCAAAACAGTTATGCTCCGACCGTCCCGGCTGTTCCTTCCTTCCCATTTTCCCGCCATATCCAACTGCTCCTTTGCCTCTCCCTCGTGATCCTCTCTCCCTCTTGACCCCTTCCCACTCAGACCCTCAACCCTCTGCAACAACGTTGGGCACTCGCTACGCCAATGCCTCTCCTCTTTACAGTACTCACATTGGTTGGGTCCCCTGGGTGTAGTATTCCGGCTGGTGCGTGGCATTTGCCGGGCCGGACCAATCCCTCTTCCTCTACCACCGCCCCAGGACACCTGCTGCATCAACACCTTCATCTTCGAATCCTTATTTTTTTTCTTTACACCCAATGGAGTCCCTGTTCGGGCACCAAATGAAGTAAGTGACCCAAAATAGGTCCCCCTGGTCACCAGCGACCACCTTTTGGCCTTCCAAACAATGAAGAATTGATCAGACAGTAGACAATACAAACCAGTTTGTTTTTTCATAATATGCTGCAGCAGAGCCCAGTCTGACCCGTCTCCTAAGATGACGGCCGAGGGGTCTGGCTGCCTCTACACAGTAGTACAAATTATACAATTCCATACCTCTAAAGTCCCACCCAATCTGGAATTTTCCAGCTGTGGCCTGGATGAACAAAGAAGGCACACAAAATGAACAGTGTCTCTGTCGTGCCCAGACAGTGTGCGCTAGGACCCTGGGTTTGGGGCAAAGGGAAAGGGACACCGGACACCACTTTCGGTCAGGGACGAGGGCGGGGACAGAAGATGACCAGCAGGGCAAGGGGCAAGACATGCATAAATGCTGTACCCGGAGAAACAATAAAGGTACCTTAATACAAGCCACCGCATCCTGTTATTCTTGGGGCTCGAGGATACGACAACTGGCAACGAGGACACGCATATCAAGTGTCCAGCAGGAGTGCAGGAGCTAAACCAGGAGCCCACCCTGGGTCGCGTCGAGGGACGAGCGACAACATCAGCGAGACCAGGAACCCACTCTTTCTCATGTGTGAGTGAAGAAAGCGGCGCGGGAACCCACCCCGACCGCCGCAGAGGAAGGAAAAGAAGCATCTGAAGATCACCGGTAAGCCGACTGACTGAGCCGAGTGAGCACGAACATCGAGCAATTTGAGTGCGAGCTCTCGCGAGAATTCGGCGGCCATTTTGAAGTCAGGTGGCCATTGCCAATCAGCGCGAGGGAAGATCGGGCGGCCATTTTGAAGTCAGGCAACACTCCGATTGGTCCCGAAGTCTCGCGAGAACACCGGCGGCCATCTTGAAGTCAGGTAAATGAACCAATAAGGGAGCACAAAAGAGCGGCAGCCATTTTAAAGTCAGGCAAGAAAGGAAAAAAGCCATGGGAGTGCTGAAAAGAGCGCCAAAAGAAGGGGAAAAAAGCACAAGGCAATGCAAGTGACTAAATAAGAACAAAAAGAAGACAGAGTGAAAGAAAAAAAAGCAGATGCCAACAAAGAAACATTAAAATAAAAGAAGGAACAGAGAAGAATAGAGAAACAAGTGCCACCAAGAGCACAAAAGAAAGCAAGATGACAGAGCAAAGAATTGAAAGGCAGAGCGCCCAATATCGCAGACCTCTACCATTCAACCTGTCAGAGCCGCAAGTGAGTATAAGATGAGAGAGATGGGTCAGGAGGTTCGAGAGGTACATGGAGGCCACGGATGTGACAGAGGCCAAACAACTGGGCCTGTTCCTCAACCTAGTGGGTGATGAAGTAGACGACCTACTAGTGACCCTACAACAAGAAGAGACATTGACGTACAAGGGACTAATAAAGTGCCTAACAAACAAATTTGATCCGCAGAGGAACATTGATTTTGAGCGATATACCTTCACAATAGTGTTTCAGCACACAGACGATTCGTTGGATGATTTTGCAACGCGACTGCGGAAGTTAGTAACTCACTGCGAGTTCGACAAGTACGACAACGAACAAGCAATTCGCCTGCGCATCATTGAGGGATGCCGTGACACGGACTTCCGTGCGAGAATCCTGAAGGAACCAGCCTCACTGGAAAAGATCCTGTCACTAGCAAGGGCCGAAGCAAGAGCGACAGCGCAAGCAAAGCAAATGGAGCAAGGAAAAGAAAGGCGAGTTGAACAAGCACACCGCATGACAAAAAACAGCCGCGCAAGCAGCTGGAAAAAAGCGCAAAAATGAACAGGTGACAAGGAAGCAACCCGAATCGACCTGCTACAGATGTGGACTCGAGTTTCCACACAGAGGCACTAGCCCGGCATGTGGCCAAACATGCAGGAAGTGCAACAGAAGCAACCATTTTGCCAGTGTATGCCAGGGACTGCAATTCAGAAGTGAAAGAGGAAGATCGGGAAGACCGCGAATGACGATGAGCAGACATGTCAGACATGTCGAAACAACATACAGAAGCTCTTCACTAGAGTCAGGAGGAGAAGTGGAAGAAGAAAAATTAGAACGACTCTACCTCATGTCCGACGCTGCTGCCATGTCCACAGATGAAGGCGGAAATCAAGAAAGCATCTGCCTTGTGGACATGAACACGATAAAAAGACGGAGTCTGTGACCATAGACGTAGGACCACACAAAGCAAGGTTTGTCCTAGACAGCGGCGCAACATGTAACATCATGTGTGTGTCGGAATATGAGAAGATGGAGGTGAAGCCAACGTTGAAACCTTCCAGAGTTGAGGTATTCACATGGGGGTCAGGAAAGCCAGTGACAAACATGGGAAAATTCACAGAGAACCTGATATACAAAGGTCAAACGATTAAAGAAGAGATTCACGTGCTGAAGGGTGACATTCCAGCACCGTGCCTACTGAGCAACGTGCTACGGAAGCAAGAGCTTATCAGATGTCGAAAAAGCATATTCTCAACCCGAGTAAGAGAGTCTGGCAGTAGTGTGGGCAGGTGAACACTACCACATGTTCATCTATGCGAAACCCTTCACAATAATCACAGATTACCAAGCACTGATAACAATCTATGGAAATCCCAATGCAAAAATACCACCCCGGATGGAGAGGTGGGGGATATGGCTAATGGACTACAATTTCAAAATAATACACAAACCAGGAAAGGAACACAACCCGGCTGACTACATGTCAAGGCATTCCCTGCCACACGCATCTGAGGCAACCACAACGGCGGAGGAATACCTACATTTTGTACTGAAACACAGCACACCGGCGTCAATAACGATGGAAGAACTGGAACGGGAAACGAAAAAAGACCCTACCATGCAAGCAATACAGAAAGTGACAAGACAACAAAGGTGGAGGCATGTCAATAACAACAGCATCCTGGAAGAAGGAGTAATAAAAGAAGAACTTTTGCTGTTCAAAAAGATCCATGAAGAGCTCTCTGAAACAGAAAATGGAATAATGATGAGAGGAACGTGAATAGTGATGCCCCGAACGCTGCGGAGACAGACGATAGAGCTAGCGCATGAATCACACAGAGGAATGGTAGCAACCAAGAAAATGCTACAGGAAAAGGTGTGGTTCCCGGGTCTTGACAGCATGGTTGAAGCAACTGTCATGCACTGCCACATTTGCCAAGTGACGGGGCCGCCGTCCAAGCCGGAGCCACTTCAGATGTCTGAACTCCCCAAAGCAGTATGGACAGAATTGGCGGTTGACTTCTATGGGCCCCTGGAGACAGGATATTACCTGTTGGTGATAATAGACGAATTCTCCAGGTTTCCAATTGTAAGGCAAGTAGCGTCTACCTCGGCAAATGCAATACTAACAGTCATGGACGATGTTTTTGCAGCATGGGGCTCACCGCAGACACTAAAGACTGACAACGGCCCGCCATTCTCAGGATAAGAGTTCACAAAATTCATGGAATACTTAGGTATCCGTCATCGGAAAATAACACCTCTGTGGCCACAAGCGAATGGGTTGGCCGAAAGATTAATGGGAACGATCAAGAAGGCGATACAGCGAGGAAAGATAACGCAGATATCGATAGGGCATGCCCTATGCCAGATACTGAGGGACTACCGGAACACTCCTCACAGCTCCACAGGCCGGTGCCCCGCAGAACTGGTGCTGGGGCGCTCGAGCAGGACAAGGCTACCACAAATGGAAGCGATGACAAGCGTGGAGCGAAGCAACATAGCTGCCAGAGACAAAGAAGGAAAAGCAAAAATGAAGGCGTATGCTTATCGCAGGAGGCACGCCACTAACACAAAAATAAAAGAAGGAGACACAGTGGTAGTGCGGCAAAGCAGCTGCGGAAATCGGATAGCGCGTTCTCAAAGGATCCACTGATGGTGACGGAAGTGAGAGGACCTATGATAACAGCATCAGCAGGGCGATATCACATCACAAGAAACAGTTCACATTTCAAATAACTAAAGACAAAAGAAGAAGAACAGCAGGCACCAGCGCTGGAGGAAGTCAAACAGGAGGAAGGAGCACAAGTGGACAACAGAGAGACGCGACCGAGAAGGGAGTGCAAGAAACCACAGAGACTGATTGAAGAGATGTGAAGGGACGGAGGCCTGTGAGGATCGAGATCTCTCTCTCTCTCTCTCTCTCTCTCTCTCTCTCTCTCTCTCTCTCATTACTTCTCTATTAGGGACCACAGGCAGCGTCACAGGAAATATTGTTTTGCAACAAGGGGGGAGATCTCATGCCCAGACAGTGGGTGCTAGGAGCCTGGGTCTGGGGCAAAGGGAAGGGGACACCGGACACCACTTCTGGTCAGGGACGAGGGCGGGGTCAGAAGATGACCAGCAGGGCAAGGGGCAAGACGTGCATAGATGCTGTACCCAGAGAAACAATAAAGGTACCTTAATACCAGCCACCGCGTCCTGTGATTCTTGGGGCTCGAGGTACGACAGTCACTGGGCAGGGAACATGCTATCTCAATCCCAAGGCGACTCGGCAGCTCTCTACCATGTAAAGATGTGAGAACGAGTGTATCTAACGGGAAAGGTACGTGACAATGAACAGTACATTCATTAGCGCACAAAAACTTCAACCTTGAGAAGGACAGGCTAGGGGTGCAGGGCAGCTTCTCTGTTGAAGTGAGCATTATTAGACAGACACTCGATCTTAGTTACAGAACAAGATGGCGTCAATAAAGATGGCGCCATGCATGGCAATTAAGTGTGAGACAGAGGTTAAGGCATCGCAAAGGGAGCAATTTAATCATGTGCATCACGGAAACCATTTCAAATCTAACAGATTCGCTATGTTTTACCCATTTTACACAACTTGAATTTTAAACAATGCTGCCCCACTTTTTTGTATTTACAGACCCGACCATCTCTGCCTATTTGTTACTCTGTGGCAAGTTTTGTGTAATGTTTTACTGTAGAGATAAAAACAGTTATTACCATCTCACAATCTCTTTAAATTCTGATTTATGTTGCTCTTTTTACAAAATGTATGCTTTTATGATTTCCAAAGAAATCGAATAAAGTTGATTTAACTAGGTTTGCCCTGATAGAAAGTTAACTTTTAAACGTAGGAATTTTTCTGGAGAAAAGTAGTCATTAATAAGTCATCAGAAGAGCACGCTGCAATTACCGATCCGATGCAGTGCTGGATGACAGCGGGCTACTGAAGAGCAGGGGTCCCAGCACTGTCTTTGACAAAGGTGGAAATACTCTGAATTCTACCACAAACTTCAGACTTTGCCCACTCACTCTCACAGAAGCCAACAGCAGGGTCGAGGACACCTCTAGGTGGAGCTGGTCAGTTGTAGGAAATGACCTTTGGAAGCTTGTTTTGTCCCTGTAGCTTAAACTGGAAGTCCACCAACTGAGCATTGGAGTCACTTCTGGGTCCTGATTTCAAACAAAGCAGGTACAGTTTCTCATCAGGAATCAGACAGCAGGGAAGTCCTTATTCTAATCTTCACAAGTCCGGGAATATTCTCAGCTGAGCTCTATGGGATCAGATTTTATGCCCAGTGCCAATCTGTGTCTGGGGCCAAGCCTTTATCTACTCCTTAAAAATGTTCTGCTCAGTTCCTCTACCACCACTGAGTTTGGAGCCAACCTGAATAGAGAGACAAAATACATGCATGTCTAGGTGCAGGCTGCATCTGCCAGTAGCAGGGTAGGCCTCAATTGAAATCAGGAAGGGGCTAGGTCCAACCCCAAGTCCACCCTTAGAGGCTCAGGTATGGGCTGTGTAGTGCCCCCAGGCCATCCTACTCCGGAGAGGAGCATCCCTCCAAACACTCAAGGCCTTTTTTCCCCTGCAGGAGCAATAAAACACATATAACACTCCAGGTGAGCCGTCAGGTGACACTGGTAGAAAGGCGCATTTGGCTTAGGTTGGAAACAAGCATCCTAGGACTGGTTTTGGCGACTGCCTGCATAGTTTTAGCACTCCGACCATCATCCCCTTGTGTTTGCTTTGTTTGCCCTAAGTTGGAAGGGTGTACCCAGACGTTGGTCCCATGCCCACTTTTCCCCTGGATTCAAGCTAGCCAGGCTGATGAGGGGTGTTACACAAAAAACGGTCCGAGGATGCTTGTTTCCAGTCCAGGGAAGACCTGGCTTGGCAGTTTGGGCCGGACTGTTCCCATGAGGCGCAAGTTCAAGACTGATTTACATATAGCTGGGTCTGAACTGGGGTGGCTAAGTGAGCTAAAGAACGATGATGGATTCAACCTAGATCTGTGACTGGGGGCGAGTGTCCGAAAAGTTTCAGCGCTCCGTCCATCATCTCCTTTATGTTTGCTGATTACCTACAATGCCATTTATGGCTCCTTGGGAATGCATTACTAGCTGCCCCTTCATAAATAATTTAAAATTCAATAATATACTGCTTCTTGTTCCTCAGGAAGGACCTAGACCAAGATAATAAGCGCTCGGCATAGGTGTTCTCCACCCAGGAGTTATCAGCTGGCTTCGAAATACTTCAAACATGGGGTCCTCCACAATGACTACATGACCCACCAGGGTAGAAACAACACTGGTACTGCCTGTGATGGGTTCCCATTGCAACTGAACTGTCTGGAGGGGTTTCCAGTGAGATTCAATATATGCCTATGAGTTCTCAGTCCTTGCTCCGTATTACTTGATAGTTTTAACTCTGTGCCCTTGGGACTGGATCCTGCTAATGGAAAAACATTTCTTAGTCAATGACCAAGTTCTGAGAGCAGCAATTGTTCCAGTTCCTACCATGGCACAGGCCTGCTGACCTAGTTTCAACTCTGTGGCTTCAGACATAGATGAAGAAATGGGTTTCCATGAAAAGTCCCAAGTCATAAAGGCAGCAACTGTCCCAGATACCACCCCAGTACAGGGCCTGGTGTGGGGCTGATTAAAAAGGCCTCAGTGGAGTACAGGTTGGTTATGACTTGAGAGAAATCAACTGCTAAGTGGTGAACTCACAGTTCAGCAACATGGAGTTTCTTCAGCTGATCCTGTCATTAGTGAAAAGTGGGAGCTGTTATCATACATCCGTTTGAAGGAGACTTATCTTCATGTGTTATTCTGGGGGTGCCATCAATAATTCCTGACATGCATTCCAAATGCTAGCACCACTTACAGAAGTGTGCCACTGGGTTTTCACCATAATGCTGGTACCTTTGATGGTGGTCTAGAAGTGGATGTATCTTCACTCCCATTAGCATCATTGCTTCGTCCTGGCATCACTATTCAGAGTGTGCATTTACTTCAAGACCACAGTTTCTCTGATTTGGGTTTGACTTCTGACATTATCAAGAGTTGAAATTCCTTTATCCTGCACAGGATGCCAAATTGTTCCTGCCTGTGTCTCCACTGGTCTTCAATGCCTCTTAAAGCAGGTTTTACGTTTGAGGCACCATGGGCTTGCCGGCTTCTGCGTTCATGGGTTGAGCCAATGTGTGTTACCAGTCTCTGGCAGATGAGTTCGGAAGTCCTTTGATACCCAGTGATGGCAGGATGACAAAGATCATAGAGGTGGACTGAAGATATTACCAACTCTCATATCTGATCTCCCTCAATCCTCCTGATTCTGTGTCACTAATAATGGATGTCAGCAGGTAAGTTTGGGACCAATGTTGTGGTCCTCTTCAGTGCAGGATGATTGGGCTTCTCAAACCTGGGCTCCCAAACACTTTTTATAGTTGGTAAAATCCTAGGGGGCCCTGTGGGTGAGTGCACATGGATTCAGGGGGGCTGTAGGGGTCTCACCAGGAACCACAGTAACCAAGGTTTACTCGAACAAGCATTTAAGAACAGACTCCCAGCTCTTGGGCCATCTTATGTTTCAAATTTTATCTAGGGTAGAGTAGGTTTTAATGTCTATAGAAGCTGTCCATAGGTCAGCACTCCAGCTGTTCAATTGTTTGCTAATCAGATGACGTTCATGCTTTATTTCTTTGTTTTGTTTTCCCACAGCAGGGGTCTATGGGCACAGATTATCTCCCATTCGGCCTAGTATGCACATGGTCTCAATTTCTTTGTCAGAGTTTGGTGGACCAAGTGGAATCTGCCATTGATATCTTGTCCATCCTCCCATCCTTCTCTACAATGTTCCTTCTGCCCAGGCCTGTCTTTCTAGGGATGGTAGTTGAGAGGGCACAGCGTTAACATCTAGGTCTTTCTCTTCCATAGACTTTCTCCATTCAGTAGGCCAACCACTGGATGGATCTACAGCCACCTATGACCCTTGTTTTAAAAGTAGTTTCAGCTGAAGTCACTCTCTCAAACTTTGGGCTGCTAAGTAAACAACAAGAACTCCAAAATACAGACCTCCTGCGAAAACAGGAATCTACCTCTGGAGAGAATCAATGTAGCCCAATGTAACTGCTATCTGGGGTTTTAGAGTCACTTGGGGCAGTTTGCTTTGTTTTGGGCTTTAGACGTTTGTATGTAAGTTCGTTATAGGGTTTCCTTTACATTGTTCTCCTTTCTGAATATTTTTTGAGAATCACATGTTGCAGTTGGTCCAGGTTTCATCATAATATCAACTCAGTTTTCCACTCAAACCAGGATGTAGTTCTATATTCATTTTACCCATCCTTGTCCTGGCACAAGGTCAATTAATCCATTTATTCGATGTTCTGAGAGGTGTCTGTATTTATCATTGCAGATCTGTTGACTATGGAGATTAGGCGAAACTGTTTGACTTTGAGTTGCCTGGTAAACTTTTCCAGTCACACCACATTTGACAATGTGTAAGGCTTAACTGTTGCTTTCCAATCTTGTTCAAGTTTGAGCTATATCTAGGCTAATGAAATGATCGGCCCTGCAAGCCTAAGAGAAGGATGAAGGCTTTTATGGCTGACTTTTGAGGCACCTCTATCTCTGACATAAACAGAGCTACCACCTTGGTGGTGCCATCCGCTTTCAGTTCTCATTCTCGCCACATCAACTTTGCAATGTTTGTTTTTTGCTCTGAATATTTGAACGGGAGGTTTGGTTCCTATATTTAATCATTCTGTTTTACTCTTCTGCAACAGGTGCAATAAATAGTGTGGTGTCACATTCCTTTGTATCATCCTACAAAAATATTGGGGCCAACATATCGACAATCCAATTAGCTTTGAGATAATGTACATTTACATATATGTACTTTAGTTGTGGTTTTGATTGACCTAACTATAACTACAGTGGCAGAGTTTCCATAGGAAGAGTGCTATTAATTTTGTTTCAATAGTACCTTTGGTGTCATTGACAAATTTTCACGAAACTTTCCAGGAATGAACTGGGGTAGATATATTTTTGGCGTAAAGTTTGGTGTTATCTGCCACACGAGGGTAGGAAAAAGAGGGGAAGGGTGAACAAAACATTTACATTCAATTTCCATAGGGAATTTTAGACAGTGCTACAGCCAAGACAGCTAAACACATTTAAACCAAATTTAGCAAAAAGCAAGATCTTTACCCAGAAAACATGCTTTTTGTGATTTGGTAGGGATACGTTTAGTAGTTTTGGAGAAATTGAGGTTCATAATTTATAGATATATGGACAGTTGGGCTGAAATTAAAAATTCTAAGCCTTCTTATTGACTGAGGGGGCCTTTTTGGAGTGAGCGCTCTGAGTGACTGGTCGTAAAATGAACAGAAATTATGTTGTAGCCGTTACAGGATTCAGGGACTTAATCCCCTATCCTGAAAATTGCATTTAAAAGGACATAAGGGAGCAGTATTGGGATATTCTGAACTCCTAGTGCTTGTGTGTGGGTTCCAGAAAGACCCTCTGGGGATAAAATGTAACCATTTTGTGGTCCTGCAGGAGTACAACAGGACTGAAAAAAAGAAAATTACAGCGAAGCATATTTTTGTATGCTCCCTCCAGGGTGGGCTGGAATCCAGGTGTGGTCACATTTGTTTTTTATTATTTTTATTTTGTAAATTGTATTTATTGGTATTTCCACAGTACAGCAATAAGACAAACCAGGAAGTTTTAGCATGCATAATATATGATCTGTTCATACTATATGCTTGAAAAACTGAGAGAAGTAACATAACGAAGAAACTAATACAGAGCGGCTTCCCACAGAACAAACACACGTTTCGCTTGTCCTGACAATTGTCCAACATCCACAAAATCGACTAAGGATTATACATTTAGTTTCCATAGTCATTCGTTAAGAAGAGAATAAGCCAGTGGAGTTGTCCATGGGTGGATCATATGGAATGTCAACAAGAGCCCTGCCACTTGTGTCCTCCCCCTGCAGAACCCAACTTTTCCCAACCAGGTGGCAACCCTCACACTACATTTGTATTTTAGGTCGAGCTTAGCGCAGCGCATGTTCTAAACTAGGAAAATGACCTCTTGCAATCACTTCAGCTTTCCTAAAAGCTCGTGCATGTGGGGCTCACACGCCATTGGCCTTTGCGTCTAGCTTTAGTAGGCAATTGGCCAAAGGCGTGTGGAGTTCCCAGCTTCTTGTGAAATGTTTACTCCCAGAGCGATTTGCTCTCGGGAGCCAGCAGCGCGTCCAGAGGGCATCTGGTTTTAATTAGCATGACTGCGCTTGTCTCCCGGGAGCAAAACGCTCTGAGAGTAAACATTTCACAAGAAGCTGGGTGGTGATATTTCACTGCCTCTGCTGCAGCCTTGGAACATCGACCCCCCATGGGCCACCTGTTTAAGTATCCGCTGAACCAGAAGTCACAGCAGACGTAGGGCCCCTCCAGGTGGAACAACATGGTCTTCGCCTTCGACCTGTCCGGGGTCGCACCCTGAACCTGGCAAGGGGCCCCCTCCTGAGAAACGTGGAGGCCTGTGAGATGGCAAGGAGTCTGTGAAGGGACAGCGGCCCCGTCCTGAGACACCCCCCAGAGAAATATGTATCCAAGGAGGAGGCGGGAAGCGTCATCCACGAAGAGAGTTAAAGCCTCGTCTGCATAGCAGTAATTCCTGTTTTCATTCACTTTGCATCAATAATCAGACACAGCCCCTGCACAGCCCCCCGCATAGCCCCCCACACAGCCCCCCACACAACCGCCTCTTCGACCACCTTGCTTTCACCCAGTCCTCCTCCTGCCACTGAAGGCTGCGCTCTCTCCCACCAGAAACTGACAGCTGGGATATTTACCCGACCTCGTGGACTGCCTATGGGTTTTCATATTGTAACTGGTGCACCAAGCGCTGCAATCCCTCAGAGTGAAGTCCACGCTACATACAACTGCAAAAAATATATTACTTTTAATATTCAAAGCTTTAGCTGCTTTTTTGTACTGGTTAAAACGTGCATGTTATACCTGCCCAATAAAGCCTTTATAAATTCTGCTCTTTAAGTTTTAATAAAGTTTAATGTTAAACTCTCAGAAAATCTACTTTTTCGAATTGGCTTTTTTAAGTCTACTTCTTTGGTTACTCCTTTCACGCTTTCATGTCTGGTGAGAGCTGCTGTAATGCATACTGAAACGGTACACAGTTGGCATAAGGGACTACTTATCAAATGACTTAGGGGCATATTATCAAGGGGGTTTATCTCCGCTTTTTTGGCTTTAAAAGCCAAGAAAGCGGAGATAAAATTATCTCCCTATTACCTAGCTGTCGCTAACACCAGTTAGCGACAGCTAGTAGGAGATAGCGACCATCTTGGGCCCCACTTTGCATGTCAGTGATATTTATCACTAATGAGATGCAAAGTGGGCGTGCCGAGATGTTAGCGACTGAAAACAGTCGCTAACATCGCTATCTCCTATTACCAACTTTTGGAGATATTCGCGCTAAGTGCGAATATCTCCAAAAGCTAACACCTGCCCTGAGCAGTTCTTAGCCATGTTATCCAATTCGAGGTGGATAACATGGCTAAGAGCATTAGCTCGGTAATGCATGAATATCGCTGACTTTTCAGCGATATTCATGCATCGCGGCAATTTTTATTGCATTTGCGATAAACCTTGGTAATACCAAGGTTTATTTGCGGTAAAAATCGCCGCAGCTCAGCGGTAAATTTTTGTCTCTAACCAAGCAATAATGATAATTATCGCTATTGCTTGGTAATATGCCCCTTAATTTTTTAGGTCGAGCCTAAGCAAATGCGAAGCATTTGCTGTCTGGCTCGAGAACTATTGTCACCCGTTTTTGGGAATGTGGACACGAGCTGGGCACGAGCGCAGATTTCACCTCGTGGGCGCGCACGGCGCCGTGCCCATCTCGTGCCTCACATTCCCGTGCGCAAACACACACACAGCCACACTCACGCATGCGCACATACACAGCCACATGCATACACAGGCACACACGCACTGCATACACACACGCACCCCCCCTTAAACAGACACACGGCACACAGACACACTCAAACACACACAGACACACTCGCGTACAACGTCCAGGCGCCTCCCTTCTCACTACTCCTAGCCCAACAGAACCCCTGTCCCCGGCTGACCTGCTCTGCAGTGGCCTCAATGCCGGAGCGAGTCCTAGAGGAGATAAAGTGAGCGGGCTCTACTGCCGGTGTTGCGGTGTTGCTGCGAAGGGAGCGCCGGGTGTTCACCATACTGCCGGCACGGGTTGCGCTAAATGCCGGGGCCTCTCACTGCCCGGGCTCTCTCAGCGCCATTCCTCTTTCTCTCGGGCTGCTGTTAAGCGGCACTGCCACTGGGGGTCGCTACAGCCAGTACCGCGGGCCGGCCGTTACACTCTCCCTATTGGCAGAAGCAGAGGTTTCCGCAAACACAAAGGCTCAGCCACTAGACCAGAGACATAGAAGAGCGGACAACGCTGGCGATTGCATATGGAAGCAGCGGCCATCTTAACAACTCCGCTTTGATGCTGCTCATTTTTTTTTGCCATTCCCCCTGGGGGAGCGCGCGCCCTCACTTGTATTTAATACTACAAATTATTATGGAATTAGCAATTCGTTGTATGACTGATGTATAAAATGCAGAGTGTCGAGATTTGAGATGTATGGAGATCACGTGTATCAGACGCAGAGTGCCGACATGTATAACACGCAGAGTGCCGAGATTTGTATCAGACGAGATGTAGATCTCAATAAAAGTTATTGATGCGTCCCACTTAGATGACTGTGCCGAGGTGACAGATAACATGGGAGATCACTTGTACGCAGACTAAGATGATATGGGAGATTTCAACAGCATGCGGTGACGTCATACCAATAGCCACGTGTTGATGTGCCATGACATGGGAGATGGTACACGGGAGGCGACTGATGCGTGCACCGATTACTTGTATTTCATAAAAAATATTATGCAATTAGTTCTATTTCATATGCAAACAAAAATAGTATTGTGCAATTAGCATTTACTTGTATGCACCGATCACTTGTATTTAATACAAACTATTATGCAATTAGTTGTAGGACTGATGCATGCACTGATCACTTGTGTTTTATAAAAAATATTATGCAATTAGTTGTATTTAATAAGAAAAAAACTTTAGTATTGTGCAATTTGCAATGTGCAATTAGCAATTACTTGTATTGAACTCGGAGTGCGAAGATAGACATTATGCTTGACATTAGAAAAGACAGATGAGATGTAAGATGCGAGTGATACAGATGGTGAAGATGAGAGATGCCGATACAGATGCCAATCACTTGTATTCATTACAAATTATTGATACGTGCAGTTGTATTGAATATGAAAAAAACATTATTATTATGCAATTAGCAAATAGTTGTATTGAACATGGAAAAACATTACTTTTAAACTATACAAAAATATCACTTTAGACCCACTGATGCAAGATGACAATGGGGGGTCACGAAGATGGCAGATACGTGCAAGATAGTGAGATATGTGATTCCAGTGGGTCACTGGGACCATCCCCTTGGGAACACAATTTACTCCTCTTATGGACAGAGGATTCCACACAGTTTATTCAGTTTCTGAACTTCATTTATTTGTCAATGTTCTCTTATTTCAATGAATATTAGTTGAAGCATATTCAATTACTTGTAGTTTCACATTTTTTTGTCAATGAGGCATCATTATAATACATGATATCCAATGCATTTCGGGCTGCATTTCGAGCCCTTCATCAGGGAATAACATGGTTTACTTTACTGGTGGCAATGCCTATATAAGTGATCTGCTGCTGCTTCAAATAACAGTGCCCGCCTCGAAGTCGCGCTCAACTGGTTACTCATGCGGTGGCGGTCATGCCACCGCATGAGTAACCAGTTGAGCGCGACTTCGAGGCGGGCACTGTTATTTGAAGCAGCAGCAGATCTCTTATATAGGCATTGCCACCAGTAAAGTAAACCATGTTATTCCCTGATGAAGGGCTCGAAATGCAGCCCGAAATGCATTGGATATCATGTATTATAATGATGCCTCATTGACAAAAAAATGTGAAACTACAAGTAATTGAATATGCTTCAACTAATATTCATTGAAATAAGAGAACATTGACAAATAAATGAAGTTCAGAAACTGAATAAACTGTGTGGAATCCTCTGTCCATAAGAGGAGTAAATTGTGTTCCCAAGGGGATGGTCCCAGTGACCCACTGGAATCACATATCTCACTGTTATTCGAAGGCGTTTTTAGGGGTATCAACGCCACCCACGGAGAACCTAACCCTTACTAACTTGAATTAAATGGCTGTGCATCCATCCTAGACTTTTTAGATACGTGCAAGATGACAGATGCCGATCTACATGCCGATCACTTCTATCATTACAAATTGTTATGCAATTATCAGGGGCACATGGATGACATAGTAGCAAAGGCTGCATGATGCGTGCAGATGACAGATGCGCATTATGACTGATGCAAGATGCGTGTGCTGCGGTGACGTCATACCAATAGACACAGGGGTGCTGCAGGACATGGCAGATGGGAGATAGTATGCACTAACACGGAAGATGACAGATAAGATGGGAGATTGTATGCACGAGCACGGAAGATGACAGATGCGTGACGACTTATGACATTTTGCGTGACGTTCTACCAATAGCCACGGGCTGACATTAGATGACATATGGTTACACTATGAAAAAAACGTGACTTTTAAACCATGGAAAATTATCACTTTAGACCCACTGATGCAAGATGACATGGGTTGTCACGAACACGGAAGATGGCAGATGCGTGCAATCCATATTAACAAAGTCTGGACAATAATAAACACTTTCGGGAAAACGATTTTCTAGCATGCAATGTGATGACCGGCGATGTATTTGCCTAAAGCGGCAGATACACTACATTAGCGTGGGGACAGCATGCGCACTGAATGCGTGCGATGTGATGCCTTTTGCGATGTAAAAACGGCGTCGTCATTGCTGGCGTTGTGGCGGTTAGCGATGTATCATCATACATCCCTAAGTGACACCTTCAGGCAGTCCTTACTTTTTAACCAAAAGCTATTTGTATCATTGGGGCAGGGACACAACCTCACAACACATCTTTGTGGCAGCATTTTCACCGTCCTGGACTTTTCATTTACAAATCATTGTTTTCAGGCGTGTTTGTTTAATTGGACCGAAACAAAGCTGAAATCCCCATGGCTTCGCACCTACCATGTTCACGTGCATGTAATCGAGGGAGTTGTAATATTGTTTTGCTGTTGTTTTTCTATTTAATTAATATTTTTGGATATTTTTGACTTTGTTCACATTTATGAATGTATAACTGTTTTTTGTCTGTTTATATGAAAATGTTTGATTTTCGATCCCTCACTCTAACACTCTACCGTCCTCACTCTACCGCACTTGCTCTACCGCCCTCACTCTACCGCACTTGCTCTACCGCCCTCACTCTACCTCTCTACCACCCTCACTCTACCGCCCTCTCTACCACTCTACAGCCCTCACTCTACCACCCTCACTCTACCACTCTACCGCCCTCACTCTACCGCCCTCACTCTACTGCTCTACCGCCCTCGACCTACCACTCTACCGCCCTCACTCTACCGCCCTCTCTACCACTCTACAGCCCTCACTCTACCACCCTCACTCTACCACTCTACCGCCCTCACTCTACCGCCCTCACTCTACCGCTCTACCGCCCTCACCCTACCACTCTACCGCCCTCACTCTACCACCCTCTCTACCACTCTACAGCCCTCACTCTACCACCCTCACTCTACCACTCTACCGCCCTCACTCTACCTCTCTACCGCCCTCACTCTACCGCTCTTCCGCCCTCACCCTACCACTCTACCGCCCTCACTCTACCGCCCTCTCTACCACTCTACAGCCCTCACTCTACCATCCTCACTCTACCACTCTACCGCCCTCACTCTACCGTCCTCACTCTACCGCTCTACCGCCCTCACCCTACCACTCTACCGCCCTCACTCTACCGCCCTCTCTACCACTCTACAGCCCTCACTCTACCACCCTCACTCTACCACTCTACCGCCCTCACTCTACCGTCCTCACTCTACCGCTCTACCGCCCTCACCCTACCACTCTACCACCCTCACTCTATCATTCTACCGCCCTCACACCCTCACTCTACCACCCTCAATATACCCCTCTACTGCCCTCATGCCCTCACTCTACCACCCTCACACTACCACTCTACCACCCTCACTCTACTGCCCTCACTCTACCACTCTACTGCTCTCACTCCACTGCCCTCATGCCCTCACTCTACCACCCTCACTCTACCACTCTACCACCATCACTCTACCACTCTACAGCCCTCACTCTACCACTCTACTGCCCTCACTCTACCACTCTACCGCCCTCACTCTACCGCCCTCACTCTACCACTCTACCGCCCTCATGCCCTCACTCTACCGTCCTCACTCTACCGCCCTCACACCTACACTCTACCGCCCTCAATATACCACTATACTGCCCTCAGGCCCTCACTCTACCGCCCTCACACTACCACTCTACCACCCTCACTCTACCGCCCTCACTCTACCCCCCTCACTCTACCACTCTACTACCCTCACACTACCACTCTACCGCCCTCATGCCCTCACTCTACCACCCTCACTCTACCACTCTACTGCCCTCACGCTTTCACTCTACCGCCCTCACTATACCACTCTACCGCCCTCACTCTACCACTCTACTGCCCTCACTCTACCACCCTCACGGCCTCACTCAACTGCACTCACTCTACCACTCTACCGCCCTCACTCTACTGCCCTCACTCTACCACTCTACCGCCTCTACTGCCCTCACTCTACCACCCACACGCCCTGACTCTACTGCCTTCACTCTACCGCCCTCACGCACTCACTCTACCGCCCTCACTCTACCGCCCTCACTCTACTGCCCTCACTCTACTGCCCTCACTCTACCGCCCTCATTCACTCTACCGCCCTCATTCACTCTACCGCCCTCATTCACTCTACCGCCCTCACTCACTCTACCGCCCTCACTCACTCTACCGCCCTCACTCACTCTACTGCCCTCACTCACTCTACTGCCCTCACTCACTCTATCGCCCTCACTCACTCTATCGCCCTCACTCACTCTATCTATTGCCCTCTCTCACTCACTCTATCTATCTATTGCCCTCCCTCACTCTATCTATCTATCTATCACCCTCCCTCACTCTTTCGCCCTCCGTCTATCGACCCTCCATCTATCTATCTATCGCCCTCCCTCTATCTATCTATCACCCTCCCTCTATCTATCTATTGCCCTCACTCTATTGCCCTCCCTCCATCACCCTCCCTCCCTCTATCAACCACACCCAACCACACACACATACAACCACACATACACACAACCACACACACAACCACACACACACAACCACACACACACAACCACACACACACAACCACACACACACAACCACATGCACAACCACACGCTCAACCACACGCTCAACCACACACTCAACAACACACTCAACAACACACACAACCACAACCATACACACAACCACACCCAACCACACACCCAACCACACACCCCACCACACACCCCACCACACACCCCACCACACACCCAACCACACACCCAACCACACACCCAACCACACACCCAACCACACACCCAACCACACCCAACCACACACCCAACCACACACACAATCACACACATCTATCTATCGCCCTCACTCTATCTATCGCCCTCACTCTATCTATCTCCCTCACTATCGCCCTCACTCTATCTATCGCCCTCACTCTATCTATCACCCTCACTCTATCTATCACCCTCACTCTATCTATCTATCGCCCTCACTCTATCTATCTATCACCCTCACTCTATCTATCTATCGCCCTCACTCTGTCTATCTGTCGCTCTCACTCTATCTATCTATCGCCCTCACTCTGTCTATCTATCGCCCTCACTCTGTCTATCTATCGCCCTCACTCTATCTATCTATCGCCCTCACTCTATCTATCTATCGCCCTCACTCTAGCTATCTATCGGCCTCACTCTAGCTATCTTTCGCCCTCCCTCTAGCTATCTTTCGCCCTCCCTCTAGCTATCTTTCGCCCTCCCTCTAGCTATCTTTCGCCCTCCCTCTAGCTATCTTTGCCCTCCCTCTAGCTATCCATCGCCCTCCCTCTAGCTATCTATCGCCCTCCCTCTAGCTATCTATCGCCCTCACTCTATCTATCGCCCTCACTCTATCTATCTATCGCCCTCACTCTATCTATCTATCGCCCTCACTCTATCTATGTATCGCACCACCACAGCATCACTCAGGGGCACCACAACATCACTATGCGCTACCACAGCATCACTGAATGCCACAGCATCACTCGTCGCCACCACAACATCACTCAGCGCCACCACAGTATCAATCTGTGCAACCATTCAACAATAACTGGTTCAAATATTTTCTCTCAATGTTTCAAGCTTTATTAAAAATGTCACAAAAAGATGTTAATATTTCACTTCTGTTCTTGGATTTTTGTCACAAAAAAATACACTGAACATAATCTTCACAAAAGTTATTTACAAAAGTTTAAGCTATTGCCATTATAAATTACAATAACTTTTATTTAAGTATTAATTATTTAAAAAAATTAAAAGCCATTGTTATTTGTAATATCAATACATCTAAGTCACGTAAATACAAAACATGTTGCATTACAAATGCTATAGGTGTCACATTTGCAAAAGATAAAAGTATTGGCATTGTAAATGACAAAGCTATTAATTTCGCTATTTTCAAAACCAACATATAAATAAAAAATGTGTCATTTACAAGACCAATAGCTCAAACTTTCCTAATGCAAGACCTATTGCATTGCAAATGCTTGTTTTAAGTGAGTCTTCCAGAAACGTCCAATCGTTACGTGAAATATTCTAGTTCAGCTGTTGCGCCCTGAGCATGTCATTATTGCAGGATGTTAAAGTGGCCTTTGGGCTCAGGGAGGCCATATCTGGGTCATGTAGCCGTGCCTGGCTTACGGTATCTGCCCAGTAGTATATCTTAATCTGCGAGTTGGGGATGGGGGGGGCGTGAGTCTAAGACAACGTCCTGATAGTCCCTCGGAGCCGTGAGGAAGGTTAGGGGTGTCCGAGGGGTGCAGAGCAGCCTGAACAGTATTGTGAAGGGCAAACAGGATGCGTGAAGCGCTTCAGACCTGGTGTTCAAGCGCTGAGATCTCTGAGAAGAAGCTGGCACCGTAGATTGGTGAGCTGGGTACATGCCACAGAAACGGTGCCACCTGCAGGTTTGATGCCAATCGCATTGCCTAGGAGGAAGAGTGTATTCTGTAGTGATATGTGCATACATTACAAGTCACAGACTCCAATACCTGGTATTTAGTATAGTGGGCTAATGCACCTGCTGCTCCCGCTGGGGGGTGTGATTGTGACTCCAAGTTTAGCTCTATTTTATGGTATATATTGATATAGCAAAAGCTGTCTCCAGTTGCAGCAGGGCACATTGCATCGAACATTTTAATTTTAATGTCTCTGACTGAAGGTGCTGTGTGTGCTTGCATCAGAAAGGAAATGAGATTACAAAAAAAGCATGGCAAAGTCAGTAGTTGTGGTCTGTAACGAGGGCGAGGACTTCTTCAACGCGAGTGAACACCTTTTGAGCTGATAAAAACAATGTACATCGTATACTTACATAGAGGTGCTTTCGGGTTGGTCGGCTGGATGATTGAGTGAATGAATAAATGGGCAGAGACTTCGTGTGAGAGGCAAGAGTGGGGTTTTGAAGCTGACTAACTGAAAGTAAGTTACGATACTCCAATAACGTTGTCAGAATATTGACTGACATAAATATTTTATTGTAAATACCATCTATCAAAATATCGCCCCCAGTGATTTAATCATAAAAATTCTGCACCCAACAGGGCAATATTTTAGGGCACAACATATGTCAGGCAGTGTTTCTGACAATGACATTCTCACAAGCAAAGAGAGCGGTGTGAGACAACTGGCAGTGCATGGATAAGGGGCAGTGACAGGTGAGTGAATTAATTAATTCGTGGAAAAGTGCAGGGGTGCATGACTGAATGAATGGGTGAATGCATAAATGGGGGAGGTGCTGGGGCAGTCTTTGAGAAGGAACTGTGAAGCTGCTGAAGGTTTGAAACATAAAGGAGAAAGCAGTCGAGACACAAGGGACTGGGGACAACACACAGCAAGTACTTACTTTGTGCCTGTGTTTGCCTGTGTTTGGCACCAGCACTTACGTATATACATCATCACATGTTCATGAAAGCTGAACACATTGTGGCGCCATCTGTCTATTTTTGAGCAAAACTCTTTCTAAATTCTGGTGTTGGTGGACGTGGTAGTGGACCACCACCAGAATTTATGGTTAGGATCCATGGGGTGTGGATTCTAATGGCAAATGTGCCAGCTATTTGAACACCACGTCCACCACCACGCCCACCACCACCACCACGTCCACCACCACCACGTCCACTACCATGTCCACCACAATCACATCTACATTTAAGTACATATAAGCAAGGTACAATGACCCAAAGTTCAAAGGAAACGCGGAAGCAGGTTCTTTGATGTTATTCTTCTTGTCTCTGCAAGATGTTTAATTTTCTCCAGACTTGAAACAATACAAACGCCGACACGTGTTTCGTCGTGTACGGTTGAGTCACACGACTCTTCAGGGCTGGTGATACAAAATAGTGTATACACTTAATTGACTAAACATGTTCAATTGTGTACTGCATATGGTGACATTTGTGCAGCCAACATGCAGTTTGTGACGTGCGTGGATGTCGCACACGGTTGGTGAGAAAAGTGGTAATGACACTTGCATGGTCGTGCAAGTCTTTGGACTATTGTGCTAGTGTGTACGTCGTGAGTGAAGGAATTTAAGAAGACCCATGTGTGGTCATGTGTCACTCGTACACAGTGGTCCTAAAATTTCTGAGGGCATCTATAGTGATGGTGAGTTTAAAAGTGAGATGTCAGAAAGATTCAGTTTTAAATAAACACAACGTGAAGAGGTATGTGTGTTGCCTCATAACATGCTTGTGATAAGTGTGCCTATATGCGATAAAGATCCAGAGAGCATACATCATGCAATAGCTTTTGTAAAATGGATAATAGCTATTACCTTCCACTTTAATTTCAAAAAATGGAGGGAGTAAGTCTGGACCTCTAAAAACTCAGTATCAAGCTAGAGTAAAGTAAGGATTAAAAGGGGAAAAACAAAAAGGGAATTTAAGGAAGGCTTCTAGAAGACGGAATTGTAGGTACAAAAGAAACTGACAAGTTCAGGGCAACGGAGACAGCACAGCAGACTATCTCTTACCAATGGGTTTTCTGTAAGTCTAAACAACAGCCGGTGCTGTGTGCTGTAATGTTCTGTTGAAGTTAAGGTTAGTAATTGTCTTTGTCCACTGGTAATTTCCAAAAAACGGAATAGCACTATGTATGCACAAAAAGGAGGAAATAAGGGACTCATGAGTCATCTTAACAAAGTGCTATTAGATTACAATAAGCAGGTTCCCTATTTTCAATAGGTTAAGGTTATACGTTAGCCCAAAACTATGCGAGAGCTTGGCTTTGTATCACTGTTTGGTCTTGTTGACTTACCTAGACGGTTAAGGGTGTTTTTCCGTCTGCTCTTCACGCACTACATACAAATACCATCTTGCCTCTCAAACACTTTGTAACGTCTCAACCCAGGCAGTGCGCCCCTCTAGTCCTATTTTCTAAAAAACCCCACATCTTACAAAATTCTGATCTGGTTTAGGACTGGGTGCCTCCACGTTACTATATCTACCACGATAACCAATAACAAGCAAGCTATTGTCCACTACAGAATGGACAGAGACAAAGCGGCAGCAGACCTTTTTGAGAACCTTGCCAAAGGCATGCCCACACACCAGGCATCGGCCGCAGCTGGTCCTGCTCGAATAGAGGGTCTTAGAGACAAATTCATGAAACTTGAAAAGCTGAAGAAACAAGAAAATTCCAGATGGTGGGATGGGGCCACCCTCAAACACTATTTAAGACTCAAAATAGTTCCTAGGGGTTTACGGTCCCACATCTTCCCCACCTATGATGACCTCGACCGAGATCTCATGGTCAAATGGGAGGATTCACTCAACCTTAATTCTACCACACTTATGGACATTCTTATTGAGAGTGCGGACCGAAAGACCGTGAAACTACAGTCTGAAATCTCTAATATTGAACAAGAGATCAAAGATCTCAACAAACCTGAGGCTACTGTAAAGAATTACACCCTACTGGATGAAATTCTGCTTAAACACCAGACTGAAATTAAAAATAGAAAGGCACGTCAAATAAAGAGGGACGAGGCAGATTACAAGAATGGGAGGGTTTATACCTTTGATCGGAAATACGACTCACTGATCCCCAAACCTAAGAACAGCTCACAACTTGCGAGACCCACCACTTCTAATTCCGCCCACTCAAGCACCACTTCCCTGAGTTCTACTGGACTCAGTGATATTGAGAACGAAATCCTTGCCAACGCACAATCCACCAATTCCAACTTTTTTTTAGAAGTGGAGCGGGTACGGAAGGGCAACAGGACTCAACCTCAACAGGCCGCAGCAGACCAAAACCCCACAGGGGCAAACGGGGGAACAAGCGAGGAATATCGCAGAAAACTGAGGTCAGGTACACAGAGGAACTAACAACATCACTTGATACTGTCCAAGTTATCAATCTGTCTTCATTACCATTGACACCAGACATGATTTCCCTACTAAGCAAAGGCCTTAACTTTAACCCTTATGCCACAGGTGATTTGTGTCAGACTAAAATTGATCTGTTTAAGTTCACTCGTAACCTTAAACTTAAAAAACATTTTGCGGGATCACAACATTCACAAAGACAACCTAACCTTGTTCCAACTGTATTTGACGATGTACCTATAACGATTAAAGATATACAAGCAACACATCTGCTTCTTTCTTTGACGGACAGGGAAGACAGTCCTTTGGAAATGGAGCAGTTATTAGAGGAACTAGACATAGAAACAGATTACAATATAACCAGTGGTCTGAAATGTAAATCTAAATGGATACCAACACTATCAGGTTGCAATTCTATAGACAGTTTTTACAAACGTGTTTTAGAAGATCTAGATAGAACTAATACCAAAAACTTAGACAACAAATTCAAGTATAAAGACAATCTGAATCGAGGAGAACGATCGGCCCTCTCTACTCTCAGTAAGAATACCGACATTGTCATCAGGGAGGCTGATAAAGGGGGGAATGTAGTGGTCATGGATTTAGTTGACTACAACAACGAGATCCATGGCCAACTGAGTGACCTTTCTTGCTATGAGTCACTCAACTACAACCCTACTGGTCCACTCACCAAGCTAATTAATGATCAATTGTTACTTTGGAAACAATCAGGTCTTTTAGATGAAAATGAATACCTATATCTTAAGGTACATAAACCAACACATCCTTGGCTGTATACCCTACCCAAGATTCATAAGGACCAACCGTTCCCACCTGGCAGACCTATAGTGTCAGGGATTGGTGGTCCCACTGAAAGGGTCGCAGAATACGTAGATCTCTTCTTGGGACCTTTAGTGAAAAACCTTCCTTCATACATACAGGATTCTAAACATATACTCAATATCATGGCTGACGTAGACTGGCAGAAAGACACCATACTGGTCACTATGGACGTGGTGTCTCTTTACACCAGTATAAACTTAGATCTAGGAATTGAAGCAATTACTAAAGTCCTCTCCAATCGACCGGCTTCACTATGGGCACACACAAACATGCTAATACAATTGATGAAGATCATATTGGAGAACAACTTCTTCATGTTTGATCGAAAATGGTACAGACAGAAGAAAGGAGTAGCGATGGGCTCTAAGTTTTCACCCTCCTTTGCAAATCTCTTTATGGGAGCATTGGAAGCTGATCTCTTATGGGGCACCAAAGGAACACAATACACTGACTCCATAGTGTATTGGGGTCGATACATAGACGACTGCTTTCTCCTGTGGTCTGGGTCTGAGGAACTCCTCAAATCCTTTTCTGATTATCTGAACACCAACACTTGGGAGATCAGCTTTACCATGAAACACAGTTTGACTCACATAGAATTTTTAGACTTGGAATTTTATGTTAAAAATGAGCAACTACACTCGAGACTTTACAGAAAACCCACTGCATGTAATGCTATTTTGCATGCTTCAAGTTTTCATCCTGTACACCAGATACGATCAATTCCCTATGGAGAATTTCTCAGGGCCAAACGTAATTGTAGTGAAGCCTGTGAACTAGATAACTGCATTACAAATATGAAGAAAAGATTTCAGACCAGAGGCTATACCAAAACTTGCCTTAAAAAAGCAGAGTCGAAAACAAGAGTCACTACCAGACCTGATTGTCTGAAGACACGTACTGAGATGAAATCCACTGACAAACATGTCAGATTCATCACCGAGTACAACGCACTAAACCAACTTACGAGAAAGAGTCTCAACAAGCATTGGAAATTGTTACTAGATGACCCCACATTAAAAGACTTTATCCCAGAAAGACCGTCTATCACCTACAAAAAAGGTTTTACCTTGAGGAATAAACTCAGTCCTACTGTTCCCTCCAATGCCTCAGCTCAGAACTGGCTCTCTACACGTGGCATTGGTTTCTACAGATGTGGATTCTGTTCTATGTGCATGTGGGGTAAACACGGTACAAAAAACTTTACAGGGCATGATGGTATGGTCCATCAGATCAAATACAATATTACTTGCCTTAGCAAATTTGTAGTATATGTCATCGAATGCCAATGCGGCAAGAAATATGTGGGGAGCACCATAAGAGCTCTCAAAGAGAGAATAGCTGAACACATGAGAGCTATACAAAAGAGGGACCAAAGATACCCAGTGGCCCTTCACGTGGCAGAATGCCAACCCAATGAGGATGACATCAAGATACGTGTCTTTGGGATTGACCTAATTCCCCTCAATATCAGGGGGGGCAACCGCGAATTGATGCTCAGGCGTAGGGAGGCCACTTGGATCATGCGCTTACGCAGCGTAGAACATGGGCTGAACTATGATTCTGAGCTGCAATATTTTCTTGGAGATTAATATAGTTACCGGGGGGATCCTTGGTGTACACAAGAAGATATACTGTACAAACACTTTGAGCCCTTAGGTGAGGTTGGCTAATGACAACATCAAAGATTTCCCTCTCCTTAAGGGCCAAAGGTATTCTACTTCAATGTATGTACTTATTAAGTAATTTTAGAAAATGTAACGCCCAATAATGGCAAATGTTCCTATGTATTATGCTAGGTATTCACTGAACATCAAGAGTGTCAGTTCAGACATTGTCTACTATGCCATTAATCTACTGTTCGCATACATGTACATAGTCCAGGATACGTATTTTTTTAAAAAAATCATTTTTAAGTGAAAGAGTGTATTTATGTCTGAATATACATGGATAGGATGTATTTCAACTTCACGTTCACCTCTATGCACAATCAACTAGTCTGTGCACCCTTTTACTCACATGCACTATACACCTAACTAATCTGGCCACACTTAGGCCTTGCCCCGCATGCCCTAACGTCACCTTTTGCCCGTAGCCCTATATTTTAGGATTATTTCTACTTTGAAACATTAACTAGATTAGGGTGTTCTAATCGCCTTAAAACAATAAAATATATTTTTGTATAATCCAAAACTAATCATTTTTAAAGAAGCAGCGAATAGGATTATACTGGATATCTTTAGTACTTGCATTCCAGTAGGATACCATACCCCTTCGAACTGGTTCCTATTTTAGCAATCAAAAATACACCATGACGTCTATTCCTAACAAATAAACTCCAAAAATCGCCTTCTTCGCAAAGAACCTTCCCCTTTCTAAAATGGCGCGGAGATTTACTTAGGTTTAGAGGTACGTCTTCTATTTCCACTCTCTATTTTCTTTTATAATCCCTCCTCTCCCGGGGTCACGTGTCCGTACACGAGAGACGACCGCCGGGAACTGACAGAGGAGGGATTGCCGTGAGCGGGTAGGTTTGACTTTCCTTACCGCTTCTCAACATACCGCGCACCCGCGTCTAAACACTTTGGAATTGGGCGCGCGTTGCTTTACACGCATATTTAAAAGAACGTCTCTCATTATGGAATTCCCGTTTTTTGCTAGAATACCACCGCGAAAGAAACGCACCCGTTTCTTCACCTGGCGCCATACAGAAATCCCCTCCCGGCTTTGAAGTTCAAACCATAGCGATTAACAGGTAACCTCTCACATTCCTGTGAATAGTTTTTACTCTCGCATAGTTTTGGGCTAACGTATAACCTTAACCTATTGAAAATAGGGAACCTGCTTATTGTAATCTAATAGCACTTTGTTAAGATGACTCATGAGTCCCTTATTTCCTCCTTTTTGTGCATACATAGTGCTATTCCGTTTTTTGGAAATTACCAGTGGACAAAGACAATTACTAACCTTAACTTCAACAGAACATTACAGCACACAGCACCGGCTGTTGTTTAGACTTACAGAAAACCCATTGGTAAGAGATAGTCTGCTGTGCTGTCTCCGTTGCCCTGAACTTGTCAGTTTCTTTTGTACCTACAATTCCGTCTTCTAGAAGCCTTCCTTAAATTCCCTTTTTGTTTTTCCCCTTTTAATCCTTACTTTACTCTAGCTTGATACTGAGTTTTTAGAGGTCCAGACTTACTCCCTCCATTTTTTGAAATTAAAGTGGAAGGTAATAGCTATTATCCATTTTACAAAAGCTATTGCATGATGTATGCTCTCTGGATCTTTATCGCATATAGGCACACTTATCACAAGCATGTTATGAGGCAACACACATACCTCTTCACGTTGTGTTTATTTAAAACTGAATCTTTCTGACATCTCACTTTTAAACTCACCATCACTATAGATGCCCTCAGAAATTTTAGGACCACTGTGTACGAGTGACACATGACCACACATGGGTCTTCTTAAATTCCTTCACTCACGACGTACACACTAGCACAATAGTCCAAAGACTTGCACGACCATGCAAGTGTCATTACCACTTTTCTCACCAACCGTGTGCGACATCCACGCACGTCACAAACTGCATGTTGGCTGCACAAATGTCACCATATGCAGTACACAATTGAACATGTTTAGTCAATTAAGTGTATACACTATTTTGTATCACCAGCCCTGAAGAGTCGTGTGACTCAACCGTACACGACGAAACACGTGTCGGCGTTTGTATTGTTTCAAGTCTGGAGAAAATTAAACATCTTGCAGAGACAAGAAGAATAACATCAAAGAACCTGCTTCCGCGTTTCCTTTGAACTTTGGGTCATTGTACCTTGCTTATATGTACTTAAATGTAGTTGCGAGAGCTTGGCTTTGTATCACTGTTTGGTCTTGTTGACTTACCTAGACGGTTAAGGGTGTTTTTCCGTCTGCTCTTCACGCACTACATACAAATACCATCTTGCCTCTCAAACACTTTGTAACGTCTCAACCCAGGCAGTGCGCCCCTCTAGTCCTATTTTCTAAAAAACCCCACATCTTACAAAATTCTGATCTGGTTTAGGACTGGGTGCCTCCACGTTACTATATCTACCACGATAACCAATAACAAGCAAGCTATTGTCCACTACAGAATGGACAGAGACAAAGCGGCAGCAGACCTTTTTGAGAACCTTGCCAAAGGCATGCCCACACACCAGGCATCGGCCGCAGCTGGTCCTGCTCGAATAGAGGGTCTTAGAGACAAATTCATGAAACTTGAAAAGCTGAAGAAACAAGAAAATTCCAGATGGTGGGATGGGGCCACCCTCAAACACTATTTAAGACTCAAAATAGTTCCTAGGGGTTTACGGTCCCACATCTTCCCCACCTATGATGACCTCGACCGAGATCTCATGGTCAAATGGGAGGATTCACTCAACCTTAATTCTACCACACTTATGGACATTCTTATTGAGAGTGCGGACCGAAAGACCGTGAAACTACAGTCTGAAATCTCTAATATTGAACAAGAGATCAAAGATCTCAACAAACCTGAGGCTACTGTAAAGAATTACACCCTACTGGATGAAATTCTGCTTAAACACCAGACTGAAATTAAAAATAGAAAGGCACGTCAAATAAAGAGGGACGAGGCAGATTACAAGAATGGGAGGGTTTATACCTTTGATCGGAAATACGACTCACTGATCCCCAAACCTAAGAACAGCTCACAACTTGCGAGACCCACCACTTCTAATTCCGCCCACTCAAGCACCACTTCCCTGAGTTCTACTGGACTCAGTGATATTGAGAACGAAATCCTTGCCAACGCACAATCCACCAATTCCAACTTTTTTTTAGAAGTGGAGCGGGTACGGAAGGGCAACAGGACTCAACCTCAACAGGCCGCAGCAGACCAAAACCCCACAGGGGCAAACGGGGGAACAAGCGAGGAATATCGCAGAAAACTGAGGTCAGGTACACAGAGGAACTAACAACATCACTTGATACTGTCCAAGTTATCAATCTGTCTTCATTACCATTGACACCAGACATGATTTCCCTACTAAGCAAAGGCCTTAACTTTAACCCTTATGCCACAGGTGATTTGTGTCAGACTAAAATTGATCTGTTTAAGTTCACTCGTAACCTTAAACTTAAAAAACATTTTGCGGGATCACAACATTCACAAAGACAACCTAACCTTGTTCCAACTGTATTTGACGATGTACCTATAACGATTAAAGATATACAAGCAACACATCTGCTTCTTTCTTTGACGGACAGGGAAGACAGTCCTTTGGAAATGGAGCAGTTATTAGAGGAACTAGACATAGAAACAGATTACAATATAACCAGTGGTCTGAAATGTAAATCTAAATGGATACCAACACTATCAGGTTGCAATTCTATAGACAGTTTTTACAAACGTGTTTTAGAAGATCTAGATAGAACTAATACCAAAAACTTAGACAACAAATTCAAGTATAAAGACAATCTGAATCGAGGAGAACGATCGGCCCTCTCTACTCTCAGTAAGAATACCGACATTGTCATCAGGGAGGCTGATAAAGGGGGGAATGTAGTGGTCATGGATTTAGTTGACTACAACAACGAGATCCATGGCCAACTGAGTGACCTTTCTTGCTATGAGTCACTCAACTACAACCCTACTGGTCCACTCACCAAGCTAATTAATGATCAATTGTTACTTTGGAAACAATCAGGTCTTTTAGATGAAAATGAATACCTATATCTTAAGGTACATAAACCAACACATCCTTGGCTGTATACCCTACCCAAGATTCATAAGGACCAACCGTTCCCACCTGGCAGACCTATAGTGTCAGGGATTGGTGGTCCCACTGAAAGGGTCGCAGAATACGTAGATCTCTTCTTGGGACCTTTAGTGAAAAACCTTCCTTCATACATACAGGATTCTAAACATATACTCAATATCATGGCTGACGTAGACTGGCAGAAAGACACCATACTGGTCACTATGGACGTGGTGTCTCTTTACACCAGTATAAACTTAGATCTAGGAATTGAAGCAATTACTAAAGTCCTCTCCAATCGACCGGCTTCACTATGGGCACACACAAACATGCTAATACAATTGATGAAGATCATATTGGAGAACAACTTCTTCATGTTTGATCGAAAATGGTACAGACAGAAGAAAGGAGTAGCGATGGGCTCTAAGTTTTCACCCTCCTTTGCAAATCTCTTTATGGGAGCATTGGAAGCTGATCTCTTATGGGGCACCAAAGGAACACAATACACTGACTCCATAGTGTATTGGGGTCGATACATAGACGACTGCTTTCTCCTGTGGTCTGGGTCTGAGGAACTCCTCAAATCCTTTTCTGATTATCTGAACACCAACACTTGGGAGATCAGCTTTACCATGAAACACAGTTTGACTCACATAGAATTTTTAGACTTGGAATTTTATGTTAAAAATGAGCAACTACACTCGAGACTTTACAGAAAACCCACTGCATGTAATGCTATTTTGCATGCTTCAAGTTTTCATCCTGTACACCAGATACGATCAATTCCCTATGGAGAATTTCTCAGGGCCAAACGTAATTGTAGTGAAGCCTGTGAACTAGATAACTGCATTACAAATATGAAGAAAAGATTTCAGACCAGAGGCTATACCAAAACTTGCCTTAAAAAAGCAGAGTCGAAAACAAGAGTCACTACCAGACCTGATTGTCTGAAGACACGTACTGAGATGAAATCCACTGACAAACATGTCAGATTCATCACCGAGTACAACGCACTAAACCAACTTACGAGAAAGAGTCTCAACAAGCATTGGAAATTGTTACTAGATGACCCCACATTAAAAGACTTTATCCCAGAAAGACCGTCTATCACCTACAAAAAAGGTTTTACCTTGAGGAATAAACTCAGTCCTACTGTTCCCTCCAATGCCTCAGCTCAGAACTGGCTCTCTACACGTGGCATTGGTTTCTACAGATGTGGATTCTGTTCTATGTGCATGTGGGGTAAACACGGTACAAAAAACTTTACAGGGCATGATGGTATGGTCCATCAGATCAAATACAATATTACTTGCCTTAGCAAATTTGTAGTATATGTCATCGAATGCCAATGCGGCAAGAAATATGTGGGGAGCACCATAAGAGCTCTCAAAGAGAGAATAGCTGAACACATGAGAGCTATACAAAAGAGGGACCAAAGATACCCAGTGGCCCTTCACGTGGCAGAATGCCAACCCAATGAGGATGACATCAAGATACGTGTCTTTGGGATTGACCTAATTCCCCTCAATATCAGGGGGGGCAACCGCGAATTGATGCTCAGGCGTAGGGAGGCCACTTGGATCATGCGCTTACGCAGCGTAGAACATGGGCTGAACTATGATTCTGAGCTGCAATATTTTCTTGGAGATTAATATAGTTACCGGGGGGATCCTTGGTGTACACAAGAAGATATACTGTACAAACACTTTGAGCCCTTAGGTGAGGTTGGCTAATGACAACATCAAAGATTTCCCTCTCCTTAAGGGCCAAAGGTATTCTACTTCAATGTATGTACTTATTAAGTAATTTTAGAAAATGTAACGCCCAATAATGGCAAATGTTCCTATGTATTATGCTAGGTATTCACTGAACATCAAGAGTGTCAGTTCAGACATTGTCTACTATGCCATTAATCTACTGTTCGCATACATGTACATAGTCCAGGATACGTATTTTTTTTAAAAAATCATTTTTAAGTGAAAGAGTGTATTTATGTCTGAATATACATGGATAGGATGTATTTCAACTTCACGTTCACCTCTATGCACAATCAACTAGTCTGTGCACCCTTTTACTCACATGCACTATACACCTAACTAATCTGGCCACACTTAGGCCTTGCCCCGCATGCCCTAACGTCACCTTTTGCCCGTAGCCCTATATTTTAGGATTATTTCTACTTTGAAACATTAACTAGATTAGGGTGTTCTAATCGCCTTAAAACAATAAAATATATTTTTGTATAATCCAAAACTAATCATTTTTAAAGAAGCAGCGAATAGGATTATACTGGATATCTTTAGTACTTGCATTCCAGTAGGATACCATACCCCTTCGAACTGGTTCCTATTTTAGCAATCAAAAATACACCATGACGTCTATTCCTAACAAATAAACTCCAAAAATCGCCTTCTTCGCAAAGAACCTTCCCCTTTCTAAAATGGCGCGGAGATTTACTTAGGTTTAGAGGTACGTCTTCTATTTCCACTCTCTATTTTCTTTTATAATCCCTCCTCTCCCGGGGTCACGTGTCCGTACACGAGAGACGACCGCCGGGAACTGACAGAGGAGGGATTGCCGTGAGCGGGTAGGTTTGACTTTCCTTACCGCTTCTCAACATACCGCGCACCCGCGTCTAAACACTTTGGAATTGGGCGCGCGTTGCTTTACACGCATATTTAAAAGAACGTCTCTCATTATGGAATTCCCGTTTTTTGCTAGAATACCACCGCGAAAGAAACGCACCCGTTTCTTCACCTGGCGCCATACAGAAATCCCCTCCCGGCTTTGAAGTTCAAACCATAGCGATTAACAGGTAACCTCTCACATTCCTGTGAATAGTTTTTACTCTCGCATAGTTTTGGGCTAACGTATAACCTTAACCTATTGAAAATAGGGAACCTGCTTATTGTAATCTAATAGCACTTTGTTAAGATGACTCATGAGTCCCTTATTTCCTCCTTTTTGTGCATACATAGTGCTATTCCGTTTTTTGGAAATTACCAGTGGACAAAGACAATTACTAACCTTAACTTCAACAGAACATTACAGCACACAGCACCGGCTGTTGTTTAGACTTACAGAAAACCCATTGGTAAGAGATAGTCTGCTGTGCTGTCTCCGTTGCCCTGAACTTGTCAGTTTCTTTTGTACCTACAATTCCGTCTTCTAGAAGCCTTCCTTAAATTCCCTTTTTGTTTTTCCCCTTTTAATCCTTACTTTACTCTAGCTTGATACTGAGTTTTTAGAGGTCCAGACTTACTCCCTCCATTTTTTGAAATTAAAGTGGAAGGTAATAGCTATTATCCATTTTACAAAAGCTATTGCATGATGTATGCTCTCTGGATCTTTATCGCATATAGGCACACTTATCACAAGCATGTTATGAGGCAACACACATACCTCTTCACGTTGTGTTTATTTAAAACTGAATCTTTCTGACATCTCACTTTTAAACTCACCATCACTATAGATGCCCTCAGAAATTTTAGGACCACTGTGTACGAGTGACACATGACCACACATGGGTCTTCTTAAATTCCTTCACTCACGACGTACACACTAGCACAATAGTCCAAAGACTTGCACGACCATGCAAGTGTCATTACCACTTTTCTCACCAACCGTGTGCGACATCCACGCACGTCACAAACTGCATGTTGGCTGCACAAATGTCACCATATGCAGTACACAATTGAACATGTTTAGTCAATTAAGTGTATACACTATTTTGTATCACCAGCCCTGAAGAGTCGTGTGACTCAACCGTACACGACGAAACACGTGTCGGCGTTTGTATTGTTTCAAGTCTGGAGAAAATTAAACATCTTGCAGAGACAAGAAGAATAACATCAAAGAACCTGCTTCCGCGTTTCCTTTGAACTTTGGGTCATTGTACCTTGCTTATATGTACTTAAATGTAGTTGCGAGAGCTTGGCTTTGTATCACTGTTTGGTCTTGTTGACTTACCTAGACGGTTAAGGGTGTTTTTCCGTCTGCTCTTCACGCACTACATACAAATACCATCTTGCCTCTCAAACACTTTGTAACGTCTCAACCCAGGCAGTGCGCCCCTCTAGTCCTATTTTCTAAAAAACCCCACATCTTACAAAAAACACCACAATCACATCCACCACTATCACATCCACCACCACCACATCCACCACCACCACCACATCCACCACCACCACCAACATGTCCACCACCACCACGTCCACCACCAGGTCCACCACCACCATGTCCACCACCAGGTCCACCACCACCAGGTCCAACACCACCACGCCCACCACCACCACCACGTCCACCACCACCACGTCCACCACCATGTCCACCACAATCACATCCACCACTATCACATCCACCACAACCACACCCACCACAACCACACCCACCACCACATCCACCACCAACACCAACATGTCCACCACCACCACGTCCACCACCAGGTCCACCACCACCACGTCCACCACCAGGTCCACCGCCACCAGGTCCACCACCACCACGTCCTCCACCACCACGTCCTCCACCACCACCACCATGTCAACCACCACCACGTCCCATACCACCACATCCACCACCACGTCCACCACCACCACATCAACCACCACCACGTCCACCACCACCACATCAACCACCACCACGTCCACCACCACCACCCCATCCATCACCACCATGTCCACCACATTCACCACCACCACCACATTCACCACCACCACCATGTCCACCACCACCACATCCACCACCATGTCCACGTCCAACACCACATCCATCACCACCACCAAGTCCACCATGTCAACCACTTCCACCACCACGTCCAACACCACACTGTCCACCACCATGTTCACCACCACGTCCACCACCAAGCCCACCACCACACCCACTACCACGCCCACCACCATGCCCACCACCACATCCACCACATCCACCACCACGTCCACCACCACCACGCCCACCACCACCACGCCCACCACCACCATGTCCACCACCACTACATCCAAAACCACCACATCCACCACTGCCACATCCACCACACCCTCCAGCACCACCACATCCACGTCCACCACATTCACCATGTCCACCACCATGTCCACCACCAGCATGTCCACCACCTTGTTCACCACCACCACCACCACCACGTCCACCACCACCATGACCACCACCAGGTCTACCACCAGGTCTACCACCAGCATGTCCACCACCGCGTCCACCACCACATCCACCACCACCATGTCCACCACCATGTCCACCACCACCACGTCCACCACCACGCCCACCACAACATCCACCACCAGCACATCCACCACCACCACTTCCACCACCACCACATCCACCACGTCCAACACGACCACATCAAACACCAACACATCAAACACCACTACATCCACCACCACCACATCAAACACCACCACGTCCACCACCACGTCCACCACCGCGTCCACCATCACCAAGGCCACCATCACCAAGGCCACCACCACCACATCCACCACCACCAGCATATCCACTCTCACCACATCTCTACCTCACAGTGGCATACCTGCATGAGCCACTCACTCAAAACAAGCATTGGCATAGCCAATAGGTCTTGCCTTTGTGACGCTATATGTGTTTAGCCATGCAACACTTGATTTTGTTGCACCAAGGATATTGTGCTGGATAAATAAACACTTATAAGGTCCCAAAGGCGAGACCTATTGGCTATGCCAATGCTTGTTATTTATGTTGGGAAGGGGCGTAATTGTGCCCCCCTTCTTGAGCAAATTTTTGGTTCCTTGGACCTCATCCTCAGGAGACTGTAATTGTCCCCAGGACAGCACAATTTGCAGAGTTCATTGCATACGTATTACCCAAACCCCTGTGCATGTGTGTTAGGCAAAGAAACCACCTGGGTGACCACTCCCCTGTCATGGTGGTGGATTACAGTAAGGGCACCAGGTTAAGTGGTACACATAGCCCTTCCCCCTATGTATATTGCCGAATGTCTGGAATGCGCGTTTGCCTTCCAAATGCTAAACTACAACTCCAGGCCAGAAACCAATGGGGTTGAAGACAGGAAGGGGTTTCCTTGCCAGAACCATCTGATTTGTATTAGGATATAACCCCTCCTCTGGAATTACCAGGTGCTTGACAATCAGTTCTGGTAGAAAGCTCCGTACTTGGAATATCCTGTTGCCTGGTGTGTGCGCGTTGCCTGCTTCTTCGTCATTTCCCAAGTGCTCCCAGAGGGGCGCGAGAGGCACCATCTGGTCTGGTAGCATCTTCATGAGGAGCGGCTTTGATTAAGCCATGCTCAGCTGTCCTGTGCTTCGGCTGAAGCATTCTTGCCGCTTTCCCAAAACGGCGTCAGTCTTGCCTCCCGTTTCCCTTCCGCATTTGCCAAAATCTGAGATCGGTTTCTAATGAGACGCAGAAGTTACGCGTGCCCCGTGAACCCGAGTCTCCTGAATTCATCTCCGCTCCTGTGAGGCAACAATCGAGCGGCGAACCGCAGGAAAAAGGACAGAAGCGCGATTCACACGCTCTTGAAGCACTTAACTATCTGTATAACATTATTTACCTATATTTCGTTACATTTTTGTGATTTTGGAGTCTTGATTCTAATGAGACAAGTGTTTACTTCTTGGACAAATTTTCAGCAGTGGAATACCATTCTCCACCACAGCCATTGCACACTTGTGAACGACGTCCCTCAGGATTTCCTGAAAGGCTCTTGTTAACATTCAAGGTGTGCTGTGTGAAACATGAAAGTGAGTAGTTTGGAATAGAGCCGAGTGGCATTTTGATGGTTGTCCATATATGTGTATGTCTTTATATTCCTCTTTTTTCCTCTTACATACAGGGATCTACCCCTAAGGTTGGTGGTTCCGAGAAACCCTAGAGGTCCTCACAATCCATGAGGGGTTCCTAACCCAGGCCTTGCTGAGCTACTCCTCAGCCTTTTTTATTTTTTCTATTCCCCTTTGCTTTGCGAAGGAACGCACTTGTGTAGTGATTGCTAAACACTCTTTGGGTGGTAACGTAAGAGGGAATAATAGAATACACTTAACACCATCACCCCCTCCGGACGACTCCCAAGGTCAGAGGTATTTCAATCTGACAGCCCTGACATTGCCTGCCCATGGGGGTGTGCAGGAGACTGCACTGTAAGCATGGGCGAATTTTGCGGATCTCGCGTTCGCGGATTTTGCGGATTTGCGAACCGCAAAATCCGCGAATTCTCGCGAATTTGCAGATTTTTTTTTTTTTATGTTCGCACGGGTTTCTGCAAGTTTGCGAGGGGTTTGTACAATTTCGCAAATTGCGAAATTGTACAAAACGCGTGCGAACTTGCAGCAACCCGTGCGAACACAATAATATGAAGAGAAAGAAGCTCCTGGTCACAGGAACAGCACGGGGATTGCGCTCATGAAAGTCAAGGATGCAAAGGCCTCTACCCAGCATCACAGCTGACTTTCCACGGTAGATTTGGGAAGAGGCACACCTGTCCAGCCTCGAAGACGCTCATGATTGTTTTTGGGCTAATGAATGAGTCACTGAATTTGAGCATCAACTAGTTCGAGCGCCCATGTGTGTGTTATTATGCAATCGCCCCGAAGGGCGCAGGGGTCCCTTGAATGAGCTGTCCATCATAGTGGGTGAATGGCGGGAAGACGGTGCAAACCGCGAGTGTGTGCGCGGGGCCAAACGTGCGGGGCTTCCATGCGAGTTCACATGCCTCTTGTGTGCATAAAAGGTCAGAGAAAGATCAGTTCAGCCAGGCCTGTTGTAACTATTTTAGGATGGCGCCGGCAAGCTGCCAGCGCCATCCTAAAATAGTTACTAAGTTAGCTTCAACAGGAAGCTCTAATAGATAAAATCGAGCACCTGCTTTATTTTATCTATTAGAGCTTCCTGTTGAAGCTAACTTAGTAACTATTTTAGGATGGCGCTGGCAGCTTGCCAGCGCCATCCTAAAATAGTTACAACAGGCCAGGCTGCAAGTTTTGAACTTTTGCCCCCGGAAAAATCCGCCGCTCGCGGATTTGCGGATTTTCGGTAAATTTGCGGGAGTTCGCGGATTGCGAATTTACCGAAAATCCGCAAAATCCGCGAGCGGAACGGATTTTCCGCCCATGCTTACTGCACTGCTCATGACAAGAGTAAAAAAAAAAAAAAAAAACATTCAAATTCTGTGGGAGCAGTCTCCTGAAGAGTGGCGGTGGGATCACAGGGGCCTTTGGGCTCTTCTGGGCCCCCCAAAAAACATCTGTCTGGGTTCTCCAGGTGGGACGAGGACACCCCCACACAATGAAGATGCCGGCTCCGGCACAGTTCGAAAACAATGTGGCAAACATGCTAATAAATGAGGAGCAGGAGCTGTTCATTTATTATTCACTGCTCCCAGCCATCATAATGCCCTTCTTGGGATAATTTGCTTATCCATTACGCTCTGTGGCGCTCCCATGCAGTGAGTGCAGCAGCCCCCCAAGAAATTATTTAATAAAGTAAACCTTTTTTTCCTGGGGCCTATAGAACGGGACCCAGTAAAAGTTTATGCTGCTTCTTAATCTTTTCTTTAGATAAAGATTTTGCTCTTCAGCTAAGGATTGTAGGAACCTCTGGTGGCCGATCCTATGACTGAATTATGTGGCCTATGAAGTGGTAAAGAAAGACTGATACTTTTTTAATGTTGTTTTGAATACAAATTGCTTTATTTAAATGGATATTGCTGTGAGAAGCTTGCCTGGCATATGATGACCATTGATGTAAGTGGGCACCTTGCACTAGTCCAGACAACCCTTATGGTGGTTTAAGAGGTCTTGGACAACCTTAGAAAGCTATCCAAGTGATAGCTGTGTTAGAGCAGCCTTCATGCTTAGTCTTGAAGGAGTGTAAAACAGCTTGTTTCACCAGAATGCAATCCTTTAGTATACACCAACACTGCATGGGGGTATCTTCCCTGCAATGAAGAGGCCTTCAGGGTAAATGGAACTCTATGGACTCGTTGAACTTCCATTTCCCAGTTCCAGGAGGCAAGCTCCGGGAGTGTATCTTTAAATAACTGGATAATGAAAGTGCGTACATCTCCCCCCTCGCTTTTTTCAGGAATTCCAAGGACGCGGAGATTGTTGCGTCGAAGGCGATTTTCCATATCCTCCAACTTCCATCTAACATCTTTTAGTTCCTCTTCGTGGATGACTGTGGCTTTTGCTTCATTGACCACTATTTTAATGTTGTTTTGAATACAAATTGCTTTATTTAAATGGATATTGCTGTGAGAAGCTTGCCTGGCATATGATGACCATTGATGTAAGTGGGCACCTTGCACTTGTCCAGACAACCCTTATGGTGGTTTAAGAGGTCTTAGACAACCTTAGAAAGCTATCCAAGTGATAGCAGTGTTAGAGCAGCCTTCATGCTTAGTCTTGAAGGAGTGTAAAACAGCTTGTTTCACCAGAATGCAATCCTTTAGTATAGACTACATATTTTTACAAATACCTTGTGTGGTTCTTTTTTAATTTGTTTATTGTATAATACTCTCTAGTACGTTCCAGTATCCCCTACACAGAGATATACACAAAGCACACAATACTATAGCTAAGAAATAACAGTAAATAGTATATGGTTTGGTCCCTCCCCCCATGGTCCACTGTGTATTAGTGCTAAGAAAGTAGGTGGTTCAGTGGAGTCGCAGCGATTCTACATCCTCTCGACCTTGTCCATAATTGAGCTGTGGTTCTTATGCACTAGTGAGTAGATAGGGACCCCACGGAAGACGTGTGCAGTGTGAGAACACGACCACAGGCTCCGTACAACTCTACGTGTAAGTCACGGTTGGATTTTTAAAGATTAAGAACCCTTCCCAGTGGACCCTGAAGAAACCCTGTGGAAGACAGAAGGGTGGACAGCCACCCCACCAGTGGATACAGTGGTAGCCAAGTTACCTATCCCAGGGAATCTGGGTGCATATGTGTGAAGTGGCATCGGAAACCGCTGTTGAACCCAATGGAGGACTTCAGGAAAGTTCCACTGCTAGAAGAGGAGAAAGTGTCCATCAAGAATCCACGTTTGCTTTCAGGTAGTCTTCGTGGGAATCCAGAGGGTACAGAGTCTGGGTCACCTGGCAGTGACCAGCAGCTCGGTAGATAAATGCCCACTGATGTCAGTTGCTTCAGGATAGATGTCGACAACCTTGACTCTGCATCTGTGGGAATAGGCGATGTTAAGGATGACCAGGAGTCGGATACGAGCTGTCGCACAAAGGATGCTGAATTCTTTTTTTTAATTTTTTTTTTTTTTTTTATTGAGCAACATACATTCAAAGTATACAACAATACAGATCATCAAATGTATAGAAATATAGAACATAAATCAACAATAATAGACAAGCATATTAATAGATGTCAGCCAAAGAACAATATACTAACATAAAAAGAAAAAGAAAATAGAATTAAATATATTGTGTATTCAAATAATTTGAATAACATTAATCCAAACAGGTCAGACCGAGCCAAGAGAAGCAGGGGGCCTCGTATCAGAATACCAGTTAGAAATTGGGGCCCAAATCTGTGCTCCAAGAAGTCTAGCTTTTTTACCTCTAGTAGCATAAATTGAAATCTCCTGTTTATAAGTGGCCAGAAATCGACTAAGCTACATCTGAAATGTAGGTGGCTCTGAATCCTTCCAACGGGCAGCAAGAATAATACGAAGAATTGCGGTAGCTAAGAAAATAGACCTTTTTTCATCAATACTATGTCCAAGAGAACCATCATGACCCATCAAATAAAGAGTTACTGAATCTCGTATGTTCCGACCAAATACCTGGGCCCAAAATCCCATGAACATAGCCTTTAGTAGGCCCAATTTGGGGCATTCAGCGAACATATGAATTAAATTCGCTTGAGATTGTCTACATCTTGGGCAGTTGTCATCAGCCCGTAAACCCCAAGGATATAATTTTGCTGGTGTATAGTAAAGGTTGTATATAACTCTGTAGTATTGGGCTTTAAGATTGGAAGCGATGAATAATTTTGATGAGAGGGCTAAGGAGAAATCAATATCGATATTTGGATTGCCCAACCTTAGAGCCCAAGCTTGCTCAACCCGCTCTAAATTATCCTTAACATTTTCAATCAATATCCGATATAGGTTACCTATACTAGTGGATCGTTTTCCAATGATTGAAAAAAGATGTATATTATCTAATTCTATTCTAGGAATACAATTGCGAATGCTTGCAAGCACCTGAAAATATTTAAGAAAATCAGTAGCTGGAATATTATACTTCTGCTGTAACAACTCAAAGGAAGTAGAAGTTTCTTGGCCAAGAAAGTCTGCAACAGTGTTAATGCCTAAATTTTCCCACCTCCGGGAGGTACTATCATTGAGGCTATCCGGAAGGATCAAACTATACCATAGGGGGGTATATTTTGTAAATTTTGGAATATTTAGTTGTTTAGATACAAATTTCCAAACCTTCCACGCATCAATAACTACCTTTATTTTGATTTTTTTAAAGTACGATGGTTCAACCTGCCTTAAAAATAGCCCTTGACATTTAGCCCCCAGACTCAGCTCATAAATGGAAGGGATATAGCATACCCTGGTAGTTATAGTGGGTATTTTACTAGTTAGCAGAGGAGCCATATGTTGAATAAGTGTTGCCCATAGATATAGAGTTAGGGTGGGGATAGCTAACCCCCCCCCCTATCTAGAGGTAAGGTCAGAAATGGTAAAGCTCTTCTGATCTTTCCAAAGCTCCAAATGAACTTAGACATAGAGGAGTCAAGAATCTTAATAAAACTACCTCCAGCCAATAGCGGAATTGCTCGAAATAAGTAGAGTATCCTTGGAAAGATATTCATTTTTAAATAATTGGCCCTTCCAATTATAGAAAGATGTAAATTATCAACTCTCCTGAGATCATCTTTTATTTTATTAATCAGGGGAGTATAATTAAGATGGTTGATTTCGTTCACATCAGAAGACATACAAACACCTAAATAAGTTGCATGTCTTACTTTATAAGGGCTCTCAAATATAGTATTATTTGTGCACAGGACCATTGTTTTATCTCTATTAAGAGAGTATCCTGAGTAAGAGCCGAAAGTATGGGTGACTAGTTCAATTTCTTGAATTGCTTCAGTTGGATTTGTAGTTAGGACAGCCACGTCGTCAGCGTAAGCCAGAAGTTTCGTTGAAAACAGGCCCACCGTGACGGGTGAGGAAAGTAACTTTAAAATTAGAGGGTTAATATAAAGTGCAAATAAAATCGGGGAACAGGGACAGCCCTGCCTAGTACCTCTTTGTATCTCAATAAACTCCGACTCAGAACCACAAATGGAGAGTTTTGCCTTTGGATCTACGTACAAGGCCTTTATGGCTTTGATGAACCTAGGCCCAAAATTATTTAGTTCCAAGATGTTCCCCAAAAATTGCCAAGAGACACGGTCAAATGCCTTCTCGGCATCGAGAAGGATCATCGACATCTCACCCCCCGTGGCACCCATGATGTCAAAGAGGGTAATGGCTCTCCGGGTATGATCTGTAGTACCCTTTCCGGGAATAAAACCATGCTGCCACGGGGAGACAAGATGCTCGACAACCCGACTCAACCGATTAGCTAAGACCTCGGCGTATAGTTTTGAGTCGGAGTTTATGAGAGATATGGGCCTATATGAGGATGGAAGCTGGGGCGGTTTGCCTTTTTTAGAAAAGATCGCAATATTGGTATATTTCCAGGACTCAGGCGGTGTTGCATGATATTGAACCCCTAGAAACAGATCCAGTAGATAAGGAAGTATTTGTTTACCCAATATCTTATATAGGTCCAAGGGGATTTTGTCGGGACCTGCGGCTTTACCATTTGCGAGCTCTGTTAGTGCAAGCTCCTGCTCTGTGATTGAAATTTCTTTTTCAAGTTCTTCTTTGATTGACTCCTCAATCAATAAATTGGGGTCCATTTCTGACATCCAATTATTAAGGAAAGTTTTTAAATCACTGCCGGAGTATAGATCTTCATTTTGGTATAGTTTTTGATAATACTTTCGGAAAGCCTCTACAATATCATGTGAGGAGGTGTGTTTCTGGCCCTCGTACTCAATCATCTTTATATTATTATGAGATTGTTTTTGGCGTGTTCGGAGGGCTAGTTGCCTACCTACATTTTCTCCAGATTCATATAAGCTGCTTTTGTTTGCTTGATATGTTTCTGCAGCTTTCCGAATTAGGGAGCTATTAATTTCAGTCTTCAGGACTAATATTTTATGGAGAGTGTTAGAGGATAAATCTCCTCGGTGAATCTGGGTGGCATGATAAGCCTCTAGATTAGATAATTCTCGCTTAAGCTCAAGGTTAATATTATCCTCTATCTTTTTAGTCTTAGCTACAAAAGATATAGTTTTGCCCCTTAATGCTGCTTTGAAACAGTCCCAGACAATCAGTCTGGGTGCACTATATTGATTGCAATCGAAGAACCCCTGGGCCCAAGATGTTATATGGGTTATATATTCCAAGTTCACAAGAAGCTTTCTATCAAAGGACCATTGTGGCTTAGGTCTAGTAAAACTGGGCAGGTCAAAAATAAGGGTAAGTGCGTTATGGTCAGAGATTGTTTTTGGGGACTTGCTTATATCCAGTAGATCCAAGTCCGCCAAGGATGTCATAATGTAATCAATTCGGACATATTTGTTATGTGGGTATGAAAAAAAGGTAAATCCGGAATCATTGTTTTTCCTCAAGTTTCAGACATCCTGTAAGTTGTGACTATACATCAGTTGGCGTAAAGCCCTATACACCTTAGGTTTACGTCCATTATATTTCAAAGGTAGACGGTTATCTACAAAGGTCCCTAAAGAAATGTTAAAATCTCCACATAGGATGAGAGGACCAGGCCAAGAGGCCAACTCTATGTCTAGATCACTAAACAATAAAGGATCATCTAAATTTGATCCGTATATTGTACATATAGTAGGACCTGATTCTAATTGAACTATAGCCCATCTGCCATGTTTGTCGGCCAATTTACGTCTAGGAACACCAAGTGCAGGTTTTGCTAAGATAGCAACCCCCCTTATTTTAGATGTTTGAGAGGTAGCTATGATCACATTATACCCCGGTATCTTTAGTAATTCTTTATCACATTCCGTAATATGGGTTTCTTGTAAGCATAGAATATCAGCAGGATCTTGCCCCAATAGTTGATATAATTGCGCTCTTTTATTTCTATCATTAAGCCCTGCGATATTCCAGCTGCAAAGTTTTACTCTCCCCATCTAGGATGGTAGATTCCAGACCTGACCTTCCAGACACAGTAAAACATGTTACCACAGATACCACAGCTACCAAGCAAACAGTTCGTAATCTCATTTCTCATTATTCCAATCATTTGATCCCGTACACAAGAAGATGCTTGACATTGTCTTATTTGAGTGAAGTTGCTCATTTTTATAAATTTTACCCCCCCCCCATACCCACCACCCTCCACCCCCCGTACACCAACCACCGAGGCATTTAGACTCTGGTAGAGTCTGTGGTGATGGTGAGACGTTCCCTGACCAGTACCAGTAACAATAGCCTTGTTTGTTCAAGAACCAATAGAGATGAGAGATGTGCATAGGTATTAAATCAAAGTAAAGAAAAGAAAAAGAGAGAAGAAAAAATAAAGGGAGAAAGAGATCGAAGGAGAGTTAAAAGCAATTAAAAGAGAAAATAGAACGATACAAAAAGAAAAAGGGAAAGGCCGCGAGAAAAAGGGGATAACAAAGAAAAACAGAAAAAAAAAAGATTGGAAATTATTATTTTAGCGTCCACAGTTCTGATGTGATAATTAAAAAGATTATATCTGCATGTATAACTGTCAAATGCAATAATGCCATATTACCATATGACCAACTATAAAGTAGCTAGTCAGGAGATAAAAAAAGGGAATGTTAACACAAGGGGGGCGACAGACTGACCCTCCAATACTAACCTATATCCATCCCGGATTCATTGTGAACACTCCATCGCTAATCAATCTCAGCATATTTTACACAATCAGTTAGATGACTATTATCGGAATGTCAAAACTCAGGTCAAACTGTCTAAGAATTCCTTAGCTTTTATCTCTGAGGTGAAAAATTTCACCTGGCCATTGTAAATAACCTTCAACTTAGCAGGGTTATTAAGATACACCTGGGCTTTTTTGTCCAAGAAGGGTTTGATCAACTGGCGGAGGCACCATCTTCTCTCCACTGTAGTGTGGCAAAAATCAGGTCTAACAAAATAAGAAATAGAGTCTCTGGTGGGCCGAGCTTCAGGTTTCACCTTGTCAGCAATGGCCTGACGGAGAAGAAAGTTTCCGAAATACACCAACACTGCATGGGGGTATCTTCCCTGCAATGAAGAGGCCTTCAGGGTAAATGGAACTCTATGGACTCGTTGAACTTCCATTTCCCAGTTCCAGGAGGCAAGCTCCGGGAGTGTATCTTTAAATAACTGGATAATGAAAGTGCGTACATCTCCCCCCTCGCTTTTTTCAGGAATTCCAAGGACGCGGAGATTGTTGCGTCGAAGGCGATTTTCCATATCCTCCAACTTCCATCTAACATCTTTTAGTTCCTCTTCGTGGATGACTGTGGCTTTTGCTTCATTGACCACTATTTTAATGTTGTTTTGAATACAAATTGCTTTATTTAAATGGATATTGCTGTGAGAAGCTTGCCTGGCATATGATGACCATTGATGTAAGTGGGCACCTTGCACTTGTCCAGACAACCCTTATGGTGGTTTAAGAGGTCTTAGACAACCTTAGAAAGCTATCCAAGTGATAGCAGTGTTAGAGCAGCCTTCATGCTTAGTCTTGAAGGAGTGTAAAACAGCTTGTTTCACCAGAATGCAATCCTTTAGTATAGACTACATATTTTTACAAATACCTTGTGTGGTTCTTTTTTAATTTGTTTATTGTATAATACTCTCTAGTACGTTCCAGTATCCCCTACACAGAGATATACACAAAGCACACAATACTATAGCTAAGAAATCACAGTAAATAGTATATGGTTTGGTTCCCCCCCCCCATGGTCCACTGTGTATTAGTGCTAAGAAAGTAGGTGGTTCAGTGGAGTCGCAGCGATTCCACATCCTCTCGACCTTGTCCGTAATTGAGCTGTGGTTCTTATGCACTAGTGAGTAGATAGGGACCCCACGGAAGAAACCCTGTGGAAGACAGAAGGGTGGACAGCCACCCCACCCGTGGATACAGTGGTAGCCAAGTTACCTATCCCAGGGAATCTGGGTGCATATGTGTGAAGTGGCATCGGAAACGGCTGTTGAACCCAATGGAGGACTTCAGGAAAGTTCCACTGCTAGAAGAGGAGAAAGTGTCCATCAAGAATCCACGTTTGCTTTCAGGTACTCTTCGTGGGAATCCAGAGGGGACAGAGTCTGGGTCACCTGGCAGTGACCAGCGGCTCGGTAGATAAATGCCCACTGATGTCAGTTGCTTCAGGATAGATGTCGACAACCTTGACTCTGCATCTGTGGGAATAGGCGATGTTATGGATGACCAGGAGTTGGATACGAGCTGTCGCACAAAAGATGTTGAATTCTGAGGGGTCGGTGTCCGGTGAGAGCACCAACAAGCCTGGAAAAAGCAACCCGCCCAGGAAGTCAGGAAGTTGCAAGAAGAGGACCAGCAAGGTCAAGGGGACTCGCCCTGACTCCCCTGCTTGTGGTAAGCCCAGAGCAAACAGGGGAGCCCAAAGAAGATGTAGTTGACCCTCCACAGGACCTACAGGCTGGAGGCACTGGAGTCCCAGGAGGACTTCAGGCAGCTTTACAAAACAGCAGGCCACGGAGGACACAGTGTGATGTAGCTGAAGATCTTTGCAGGAGAAGGTGCCGCAGGTTGGGGCTACTTGGATCCCAATGACTAATTGATAAGTTGCCAACAAGCATATGCACGTGCAAAAGTATGCTGTGCACAGGGTTTCAGCTAATGCAGCTCCCCCAAAGAATTCTGACCTCAAATTCGGTGAGAGGGCACCTCGGGAGATATCGAAGGGTTCAACAACATGGGTGGTGGCTATCTGAGTCCACAGGAGCTTGGTATCTTCAGACCAGTCAACAGTGTTGTGGTGCCTGCGAATGGAGGGGAGTGACTCCTTCACTCCAAGTGAGATTATCTTCAGGTGTCTTGGATGCTCCACAGGCCCTACACGGACTCTGTATGGTGCACAGGCACAGACGAGGCAGCAGACTGTTTGAGCCTGACTTCATCTCGCTTTCAAAGTCCAGAGTGCCCATACGGTAGAAGCGCAGTGGTTTCAGTTCTGAATCTTGTCCACCGCAAATCTAGGGACCTACAGACAGGTAAGCCCTTAAGTACCCTAAAGAAAAGGGTTGGGAAGATTCAGGGGTCCCTCACAGGGGAGGGTCTGGACAGGGGAGATGTTACTCTCATGTCCTTTGTCCAGTTTTGTACCAGAGCGGGAGCCAATGGCTCCCAGGGCTGGTTTGAAGTGGACTATGAACAAGGACACCAAATGCGCCCCTCATGCCGACTTTCAAGTGCTGGCAAGCGCACCCACCCAGCCCAAATACACTAAATCCTGCCTGGAAGGTGGTCACAACTCCCTGTGACAGGATGCTTATTGTTCTGCCTTCCCCTGCTCGAGATTGGCTCAGCAGCAGGAGGGCAGAAATGTGTCTCTGGTCAGCAGCAACCATTTTGTGCTGCTCAGGACTTGAAAGCTAGTACCAGGAACAGCAGGGACCCCACGAAGCTCGCTTCTGAGGGGTGGAATCATACCTCCCCCACTGGTTACCGGTGTGGAGGTATGAGTCCAGCATGTTCGACTGCAACAAACCCTATCGTTTTTAGTGTAATTTTCGAGATGGTCATTGCGCAATCGCGTAATGCCCCTCTATGTTAGTATATGCCTGCTTCTCTGACAACCCGGGAGAATGGATTCCGTAGGTTGCAGGGGTGTCCTTCTTGTGCAGGGGTACCCTCTCCCGTAGAACCAGGCACCCTGCCCTCAGGATTGTAAAGGCCTGCTATAGGGGTGACTTTCATGCTGCAATGGCAGGCCTGTAGGTTCCATTTTGAATGGTCTCTCATGGATGGCATAATACATGTTTTTGCCCATCGGAGACCTCTGGGGCACCTATGCCCTTGGTGCATGGGTACCATACACTAGGGACTGCTAAGGGTACCCCAGTATCCAATCTGGGATGGCACCTAGGTACTAACGCACAAGTTACTTACCTTCGGTAACGATATATCTGTAAGAAACAGTAGTTAGTATTAGATTCCTTCCCTTAGAATATTCCCAGGCGTCAGACTGGATCCGGAAAATTTTGCGAAGCAGTACCCTTGCGCGTCGGTAGGCGTCATCTGCGGCTCCGCATCCGTCGTCGGCGTCGTTGACACCGGGATGACGTCGTCGGAGTACTTAGACGCCTCCCACGCGCGCTGACGTCAGTTCTTATACATAGCTTTTCCACGCCAGAAACGCAGAGCCATGATAAAAACCAACACTGGTGCCATGAAACTAGGGCCCTGAAAGGGGATGACCTTAACCCTAGATATCGGTTCGCAGAACGGGGAGGATGGGTGGGGCGGTAAGAAATCTAATACTAACTACTGTTTCTTACAGATATATCGTTAACGAAGGTAAGTAACTTGTGCATCTGAAAGAAACAGGTTAGTATTAGATTCCTTACCGTAGAATAGATATACCAGCAATACCAACCCTGGTGGTGGGTCTGCGAACCAATGATCACACCAGAAAGTCCTGGAGAACGGAACGGCCAAAGAAGCCATCTCTCCGGACTTGGCTGTCCAGGCAGTAGTGTCTCGCAAAAGTGTGCAGCGAGACCCACGTAGCTGCCTGACATATGTCCTGCAAGGGGACCCCCCCCCCCGACCCAGGGCAGTAGTAGCCGCCGTGGCCCGAGTGGAATGGGCCCTCAGCCCAACAGGAGGCTCCTTTTTAGCCAAAGAGTAGCATACCTTGATGCACAACACGACCCACCGAGAGATGGTCCTCTTGTGCACCGCCTGACCTTTCTTAGCACCCACGTAACCAACAAAGAGTTGGTCATTCACCCGAAACTGGCGTGTGCGATCCAAATAGAATGAGAGTGCACTTTTTGGGTCCAGACGGTGGAGCCTCTATTCCTCTTTCGAGGTATGTGGAGGCGGAAAGAAGGTGGGCTAGGTGATGGACTGCCCGATGTGGAAGGCTGTGACTACCTTGGGCAGGAAAGAGGGTTGCGTCCGCAACACAACTTTGTCCGGATGGACAGAAAGGAAAGGAGGTTTAGAGGAAAGAGCCTGGAGCCCACTCACTCTCCTGGCAGAGGTGATGGCAACCAGGAATGCAGTCTTGAGAGTAAGGAGAAGAAGAGGACAGTTATGAAGTGGCTCGAAGGGAGCGCTCATCAGGTAAGTCAAAACAAGGTTCAAGTCCCACTGAGGCATCACGAAAGGAACGGGAGGAAACGTAGGAGTGATGCCCTTCAAAAACCTATTTACAACTGGGGACTTGAACAAAGAGGACTGATCAGGGAGCCTTAAGAAGGCGGAAATGGCAGAGAGGTAGCCCTTGATAGTGCCCAGAGCAGAGCCCTGCTGGGCAAGAGAGAGAAGAAAGAGGATAACCTCTGAAAGAGGAGCAGAAAGGGGATCCACAGTCTTTGCTGTACACCATGCCACAAATGTGTTCCACCTGCAGGCGTATACCGATTTTGTGGAGGGACGCCTGGCTGCCAGAATGACATTACAGACTTCAGGAGGCAAGCCAAATCGCCTCAACTGTCGCCGCTCAATCTCCACGCATGTAAGTGGAGACTGGACAGGTTCAGGTGGTGGACCGTCCCCTGCTGCTGCGACAGAAGGTCCTCCTAAAGAGGCAGACGAATCGGGGGATGGACAGACATGCTGAGTAGCTCGGGATACCGGTATCTTCTGTCAGGAACTAGCTGGTTGCGCCTGCTGAGGGTCAGGACTACAAGTCCCAGAAGGCTCAGCAGTGGAGGCGCGGTTAAAAGGAACCAACACGCAGTTCCGCACAATCCAAGGATCTTCTTGGGACCAGGAAGCGGGTTGAAGACGTCGCGAGTTGGCGTTTGCAGTTTCATTCGTTTGGGGCGAGGATTCACCCAAAGCGGAACCGGCGATTTCCGAATGCAACGACGGAAAGGTAGGGAGAGAAGAGTCGGGTCGCGGCTCTGTCTCTCGATTCTACCGCACTTCCTGAAAACTTGTACGGAGCACTTCGGGGGTAACTTCCGTGAGGCAACGCTCCTCCAACTTGCTCTGCTCTTTATGTAGGTTTTCTTTTCGGCAGCGGTGATTACTCCGGAAGGAGGAAGGCCAAGTTTGCTCAAAGACCATTGTGTGTTTGGATATCTTCGTTTGGACAGTGTGTTGATCCCCCCGTGAGGAGGAGCGCTGAAAGGGCATAGGTGACAAAAGGGCGGCGGTTATAGGACACCGTGGAAGCCATGCCTAATTCTAATCAGAGATTCGATAAAGAGGGGTTGTTCTAGAGTAGTGATTTAACTACGAGACTTCCTTGCTCCTGGATCCGAGTAACAGTGTCTCCAGAAGACAGGATCTGGGTGTTTATGTTTTGACTCTGGTTTCTGCCAAACAGAAAAAGAGGCTGTAGTGGTTTCCTCAAGAGGGCGAGGAGTATACGTTTTCTAGTCTGAATACTTGGCACAAGGGTCTGCAGTTAAGGTGATCAGGGTTTAGTGATACCTAATGATAGTAGAAGTTTATATGTATGTGGTATGTTAATGGTGTCTGTTTGTGTATTACAGATCCTTTGTCCCTGCAGTCCCCTCCCATCCTTTATCCCCTGCCTGATCTGACTAGAACTCTGTGTTTATCATTCTGAGTTCGGAACGATCTGGAAGCGGAACCCTTATAGCATCGTTGTGAGAAGTTGGCCTCATATATGATGCTCACTAGTTCTAGTGATCACCTTGTATCAGTCCAAACAACCCTTATGGTGATTGGTTGTAAGTCAACCTTATAGACCAGCTATCCTAATGGTAGCATGGACAAAACAGTCTTAGGCTAAACTCTTTTGGCATGTGAAGCCAGCTGTTTTACCACATATAACCCCTTGAATACCAAATGAAAGGAAACCACACAGGTAGTTATGAAAATAAACAAGATATTTATTAACTAACAAACACCTCTGAACTCTTTATGAGATCAGAGTGCTAAGCACATGACAAGACTCTTTAGAAAAATACGTTAAGTTGCACAAGTTACAATGTTGCCCTAGGGGCGCAACAAACCATATACTAAACAATTGGTATAAGGAAGTCGATAGAAGGAATGGAGCTGTCCAGAGGCTGTAGGATCGCTGGGACTAAACTACCCTAACTTTAGGTAAGTAATAGGAGGCCCACGGAACGCGTGTGCAGAGTGTGAACTCACACGCGAGATGCGTAACAACGTCTATGGACAGTACAGTTCAAGAAAAAAAAGTGAGTACGGACAATCCTGACTAGTTAGGACTAAAACTACTGTGAAACTGGACACTAGGAGAGTCAATCTACCCTTGAGCACCGAAATGCTCTTGTTACCTCACCCACGGGCTGCGGGTGCATAGGTGCGAAGTCGTGTCGGCTTTATGCGCCGAGACACCTTAGGGTAATTGTTTGCGCAATAAAAATTCCACAAAAAAAAATAAAAAAAATAAAAATAAAAAATAAAGTCTATGGAGCCTGGAAGAAAATATGCTGCAGGCGACCAGGAGGAAGATGTCCGTGTGATCCAAGGGTGGATCAGGAATGCTGAAGAACTGAAAGCAGAGGGGACAATGTTCAAAGTCACTAGCCAGTGACTGGAGTGGAACCAGGAAGGAACCAGATGCTGTCGTCGCGATCAGGTGAAGAGTGGACGCTTGACTCTGCAGCCACGTGAACCAGGAGGTGTCTTTGATGACCAGGATGGAGGCACGAGCTGTCCCACGCAGACTCTCGCTGTCGGCGGTGTTGGTTCCGGATTCGGCGTCAACAGGCCTTGGCAAAGGCAACCCACCCGGTGAGTGGAAAAGACGCCTGGTTGCGGACCAGGAGGGTCCGGGGTGCTTCTCCTTGGCAGGGAAGCAAGGGCCAGTCTGGAGCAACCAGACCAGCGGTGTTGATGTGGATTGTCGTCTAGGAGGCCACTAGCCAGCCGGCAAGTGACCAGACAATGCGTCAAGCAGCAAACAGGCAGAAGGGCCCCACGCAGATCTCGTGGATGCTGGAGGGCTGGTCTTCGGTGCAGGAGCTGCTCGGGGCTGGGGCTTCTCAATCCCCAAAGCACTTCGTCGAGGTTACCTCAGAAGTCGTGCTGGAAGCGAAGTGCAGTTTCTCTAAGATGGCCGGTCCCACGTGTCTCGTCGCACCCACGGATCTCAGCTGTGCTGCAGATGTGAGTTGAGGTCGGGGAGGTATGGGAATCCGGGTCTCGTCAGGCTCTGAAGTCTGGATCCTCGAGGGAAGACGACAAAGTGAAGCCGCTGGACGCTTGATGGTGCCTGCTTGTGCAGGGTGGACAATCCTTGCCCACAAGGGAGATTTCTTCAGTCTTCTGTGTAGAATGTCGAAGTCCAGAGTTTCTTCTTGTAGAATTTCAGTTCAGGATTAATCTGATTTGGAATGGGACCTCCTACCTTTATCCTACTAAAGGGGGCTGCACTATCACTAGGTCCCTCCCATGGTTGGGACCAGGAAGGGGGGTGGTTACACCCCCTATCCTTTGTCCGGTCTCGCCCCAGAGCTGGGGCTGGAGTGCCCCAGCAACTGGTTTGAACCGGTGTATACACAGGGCACCTTGTGTGCCCCAGGCATGTCTCATTCCTTTCAGCCCGGGCCTACCTAATACACAAAATCCTGTCTGGGGTGGTGCTAGCACCTCCCAAGGCAGGAAACCCTTTGTCCAAGCCTCCCTCGCTGGAAGGACTCCCAGCAGCAGGAGGTCAGACTTGTGTCTGTGGTGGCAGCATCCATTTTGTGATGCTGAGGCTCGAGTTAACTTTAACCGGGATTCACAGTTAGGTACATGTCGGGTCCCTCTAAAAGGGTGGAATGCTACCCCTGTCGCCAGAATTGGCAAGGGGGTAGTATTCCAATTCGTATGACACCTTACTCGACATGTTTTGATAATGCTATGCCAAAGTTAGCAATAACCGCGAGGTTATAATGCACTTAAGAGTATATGGTATAGCGTTATCATGGAAACAGCTAAAGGACTTGGTTCCGAAAGCTGTAGACAGGCTCAGCTCATGCCAGGGCACTATCTCACATAATTCCAAGCACTCTGTCTCCAGGATTGTTAAGGCCTGCCATAGGAGTGACTTATAGGAGTATATGTGTCCATTTTAGGTTTAGATATAGGTATACTATATCTAAAGCAAAGGGTGATTACACCACCTTGCCCCAGCTGATTGATCAGCCAGTTGTGTCAGATTTGGATGGCCAGCCAGGGGTGGCATAATACATGCTGCAGCCCCTGGTAGGCCTTGGGTTCACTTATGCCCTGGGTACCTATGGTACACTGTACAAGGACTTACAAGATTGACCCAATACCAATTGGTAAATGCACCTAAAGTACATGGATGTCAATTTAGAGAGAGAACAGCTAGGCTGTGGGTCTGATTAGCAGGCCCACAGCCAGGGAAAGTCGTAAACCAGTGAAGCAAAAAGCAAAAATCTGGGGTGACCATAGGATTGCAGACCCTACTCTCCTACAATCGTCCTGATCCTGAGGAGCGTGAGAAGCCTGACATCTTCGTGCCCAGTCCGGAGCCACAAGGATAACTTGGGCCCGGTTGTGCCTGATATTCTTCAGCACTCTGGGCAGAAGTAGTATAGGCGAAAAGGAGTACAACAGACCGCAGCTCCACTCGCGACGAAAAGCGCCTCCGAGCGAGTGCCGCCTTGGAAATTCCAACGCACAGAACTGATGACACTGCACGTTCTCTTCTGTAGCAAATAGATCTAACAAAGGCTCTCCCCACTGCTGAAAGAGGCCTTGCGCCACGTCCGAGTTCAGACGCCATTCGTGATCCATCATGCACCGATGGCTGAGTTTGTCTGCCCTGGCGTTCAGGGAACCTGCCAGGTGTTGAACCACCAGGGTCACGCCCTGATGTTCCAGCCAATGCCAGAGCTTGGACTAGGAAGGCTTTGAGGCGGATGCTGCGGGGGTGGATGTGGACTGGCCTAGCCGTTGTTCCCGGGCACCGCCACGGCGGTTACCACGTCCACCACCACGCTAGATGGCAGGACGTGTGGGGGCACCCCTTCCTTGGCCACAAAAGGACCAAAAGGCAGCAGGTGGCTGGCGCTGGGCCGACTGGGCCCAAGTCCTTAAAGCGCTCAAGCCCACTGTCTGCCTTGTCGCCAAAGAGGCGACGGCTATCAAACGGCATGTCTATAAGGGTGTTTTGGACATCAGCTGAAAAGTTGGCAGACCTCAGCCAGGCGTGGCATCAAATCGCCACTGTCGTTGCCATCGCTCTACGTAGCGAGTCCGTTGTATCCAGTCCACATCAGATAGAATACCGTGCTGCATCTCGACCCTCCGCAAGGGCTTGGGCGAGTTTAGTCCGGGCCTCCTCCGGACATTGTGGCTGCACGGCCGCGACCGTGTCCCACAGAGAGTGGGTATAACAGCCCAAGAAGCATGCAGTGTTAACTGACCGCAACCCCAAACTTAGGGAGGAGAACATTTTCTTTCCGTACTGTTCATACCTCTTGGATTCCCGATCGGGGGAGCCGTCGGGAATGCGGTCTGGGAGTTAGAAGCCTGGATGACCAGGCTCTCGGGGGGGGGGCTCATTAAACGGCAGCAGAGGCTCCGAGGAGCTTGCCTGCAGTTTAAGGACCTCAGTGAGGAGGTTAGTCCTCATGGCCGCGACGGGGAGTTCAAGGGATAAGGCCTTGGCCGCCCGCGTCAACACCACACTATAGGCAGCCCCCTCCTCCGTAGCCACGGTAGGGGAGAGACAAAACCGGTGTCTGGCGAAGTGTCCAGACCACTGGCATCCCCAAGCTCACCTGCCCAGTCCTGATAAGGCTGGCACTCACGTGCCAGAGGGTCCTCAGACCACCCCCAATCCTCCTCGCCACCCATCTCCTGATACTCAGGGTCAAAGGATGGGGCCAGGTCATAGAAGTAAAAATCTCCTAGCGGCACCGCTCTGGCGCCAGACCTGAATCGAGGGTAGGACCAGGGACGGCGGCGTCCTGGGACGGCGCCGGGGGCGACAACCTGGGGGTCGGCGCCGGCGAGGTCTTAAGGTCGACCGGCGACGACCTGGATCCGGAGCCGGATCCGGCGGGGCCCTGCGGCACTGGGACTGAAGTTGCCGACGGCACCGGGGCCAAAGCACCCGACGGCAGCAGGACCGAGGCACCCGACCCGCTTGGGGGCACTGCGGAACCGCCGCAGAACCCGACGGAGGAACGAGTGAGGAAGGCCTCGATCTCCTCTGGCGTCATGTTCTGCCTAGGGACCGGCGGGTATGGAGCAGGCCGCGACGCCTGCGGCTCCGGCGGAGCCGCGTTGGCGGTGTCGCCCGAACCCCCGGCCGTCAGACGAGCGTCGGGGGGAGTCAGAAGAGCGATGACGCCTCTTCGACTTCTTGTGCCTCTTACCTGAGGACTTGAAGCCCGAGGAATGATGTCGACTCCCAGAGCTATGACGACTCTGGCCCCGCGACCGGTCCCTCGACAACCTTCCAGACCGGGACCTCAAACGGCGGGGGGCCGACTGCCAGAGCTCGAGGCGCTTGCGGGACCGCTCCCGCCGAGCCTTCGAATTCAAAGCCTGGCAGTCGGGGCATGACTCGTCGTCGTGGTCGGGCCCCAGGCAATGAAGGCACCGGCGATAGGGGTCGGTAACCGACATCAGTCGGCTGCAGTCGACGCTGGTTTGAACCCGGGCATCCCTACCGGCACCGTCGGAGTCGGTCGACTCGAAAAGCAGATCAAAAAGATCCAAAAAGTTCAGTAAAAAATGGACTAAAGGGTACTACTTTCTCCGGACCTGCGCTTTCTGGCACCGAAAAAAGAAGAACTAACGTCAGCGAGCGAGGGCGGCGTCTAAGTACTCAGACGACGACGATGGACGCGGAGCCGCAGACGACACCTACCGACGCGTAAGGGTACTGCTACGTAACATTTTTCGGATCCAGTCTGACGCCTGGGGCTATTCTAAGGTAAGGAATCTAATACTAACTGTTGGACAGGCCACATGAAGGGCCGCTCTCCCCCGGCCCAACCAGGCCTCAGCCCAGTCCCGCAAGTACCACACACCACCATTGCACGTCCTCCGTCCCCTCAGGGACCCCTGCCCTCGAGCCTGCCGACCTCGTGGGTCCGATCCACTGCCGGCCCACGCGCCCAGCCTGGGGCGCCATCTTGGACACTCCACCACGAGGCCGCCTGGCCCCCGATCGACCTCAACCCTGGGCCTGGCCCGGCCTCAGACATTCCGGCACCACCCTCCACCCAGGAGGTGAGCGGGCTACTTGGCAAGTCAATGGGAGCAAGAGGTGCCGATGGCTCTCCCCCACCAAGTGCCGCTCGCCCATCGCCTCCCCGGGCGCTGGCTCCACCCCCCTGCTGGGTGTCTGGACTCCCCCATCCCGGACCTCCCGACCTCCAAGTGCGAGGGTCCGGACATCAAAGCACGCCAGCCCTATAACTGGGGCAGCTCCAGAGCAGGAGGGCAGTTGTATCTTGGAGTCGAGAGACGTAAAGAGGAACTCATCCTGGACGGACTACTGGCGCTGCCATAGCTCTGTCCTGTGCACCATCGTCCTGCCTGTTGGCGCTGCCACAGCCGTCGTAACCTTCATCCTTCATCGTCGTCGGGATCTGCTGGCGTGGCCGCGGACCGTTGTAACCGTCATCTTCTACCGGGACCTGCAGGCTCCGCCGCGGACCGTCGTCCTTCCTTCATCCATCTCGGGACCTGCTTGGCTCCTCCACGGCCCGATCATCCAGAACGCCGAGCTCGAGGATTGAGAGCTATTTTTGTACTCATTGGTAACTAAGACTGTCCCGCTACCCCTTTCCTAAACCAGAGACTAGAACCGAGGGGACCCCTGAGTCCAGACCTCCTTGTATCCATCATCGTAACCTAAGAATTGCATATAAAGTCTCGTTAACCTTCAACCTTGTGTGGTGTCCGTCTGTGGGGGGGAAGTTACTTATCTGTACAGTCGTTGGAGACGGCTCTCCCTGGAGACCTCTCCCCGTAACCTCGGCCGACCCTCCCGGTCCGTCTAACATTGGTGGCAGCGGCGGGATCCGAATCACCGCATAAACGTACAGAGAGTAGCTCACCCCACGACGAAGTCACAATGACCACGAAAGAGAGCGGATCAACCGAGAAATTCCAAATGGAGAAATTGGAGGAGTACAACCATCGTGAACTTAAACAATTCTGCATCGAACTGGGTATCGCTACCACCGGACTGAGTACCAAGGACGATTTTAAGCATGCCCTGGAATCTTGGGTAGAAACCGGGGCTGCCGGAACCCCTGATCAAAGCACCGTAGAAAAAACGACCACGGCCCCGGAAGGGCAAAGAACGGGTCTCTCGCAAGACGAGATCCAGGAAAGAGAAAGGACCCGACTACACGAACTAGAAATGGCCCGACTTAAAATGGACATTGAACTTAAGTTGGCCGAACAAAAAATCAACTTAGAGCGCCTGCGTCTCCGAGAAGAAAGAGAGGAGAAACAGAGACAAAGGGAGCTCGAGGAAAAGAAACTAGCGTACGAACACGAACGAAACCTAGCCGAGATCAACCTACGCAAGAAGGATAAAGAAGCAGGGGTGCCCGAGCGACCCCCCACCTCAGGGGCCACAGACAAAAAGGTACACATCCCCAAGGATGTTGTCCGAGAATACTTCAGAGAGGACGACATCCAGCAATGGTTTAAAGCCTATGAAATCGCTATGACTGCACACCGGATCGATAGAAGCGACTGGGGAGCCGGTCTCTGGGGAAGATTCCTCAATGAGGGCCGCGACACCCTACTACAGCTCCCGGACCACCAGATGACCTCCTACGACCATATGAAAGCGGCCCTCCTCACCCGCTATGGTCTCACACCCGAGATGTACCGTCAGAGGTTCCGAGACTGCACCCGCATCCCGGGTACAACTTGGGTGGACTATGTAACATACTTTAGCCGAGCCTTCGAGGGCTGGATCCGAGGAAGCAACGTCACGACCTACGAGCAACTATTTAACCTGATGGTATGGGAGCATCTGTCGAACAATTGCTTCATTGAACTCCGCCAACACCTCCTCGACAGCAAGTTAACGGATCCCCGGCAGCTCGCAGCCGAAGCTGACCGGTGGGAGATCACCAGAGTGGGCCGGAATGGGTCCTACGAACAGAACCGGAACAACAATGGTCAGCACCGACCCAGAGGAGGAGGAGGGGGCCAAGGGCGAGGAAGAGACAACGCCCCGGTCGCCCCCGCTACCAACACCACCCCCCCGGCCAACCGGGGCAGCACCCCAGCGCGACCGGGGTACAGAGCCAATGTCACGTGTCACCGATGTCAACGAGTCGGCCACTATGCGAACGACCCAAACTGCCCGCAGTACCAGAGCCCAAGACCCCGCCAAGTGGCCGCTGCAGCCCTAGGGGAAGAACAGATCTCCGAGGAACAGGAAGAGTACGAACAAGAGCATCAAGAGTGGGAGCCAGCCGCCATGACTCTAGCCTGCTTAGGGGGGAAAGACATGGTCCCGCGGGTCCCCCTACCCGCTAACACCCAGAAGTACAGCCAATGGGTGAGCATCAATGGACACCAGGCCGAAGCCCTTCGTGACACCGGGGCCAGTGTAACAGCCGTCCGCTGTCACCTGGTGGCCCCAGAACAGTATCTACCGAACATTCTCTGCCCTGTACGATCAGCCGATAACTCGGAGAGCCTGTGTCGGATGGCCTGCGTCCCCTTCGAATGGGGGGGGGTCTCCGGCATGTTGAAAGTGACGGTCCGAGACGATGCCCCCGTAGACTGCCTCCTGGGCAATGACCTGGAAAGCTCTCCGTGGGCCGCCGTGGAGCGAAAGGAACACCTGGGGATGTTGGGCGTCCCAGACTGGGCGTGCGTCACCACCCGTTCCATGGCCGCCCATGCCAACCACCAGCCAGAAGAACCCGAATGGCCGGCGCCACCGCCTCCGGTCGCCCCGGCCGAAAACACCGACCGTAACATTCCCGCCGAACCAGCTCAACCTACCGACCTCGCTAACCTCGACCAGTGGCCTCAAGAAGGGGGGCCCACGCAAGAACAATTTCGCCAAGAACAGAAGACCTGTCCCTCCCTCGAGGGACTCCGCCAGCAAGCGCTCGCCCAGAGCGCAGGGGATACCCCCGGAACTCATTGGGTCTACTGGGACAATGATCTGCTGTACAGCGAGCAAAGAATCGCCGAGCTGGGGAGCAACCGAGTACTAGTGGTACCCCTCCGTTTCAGAGACTTCCTGTTAAACCTGGCCCACGATGTCCCCCTGGCAGGACATCTGGGACAAGATAAAACCTACAGTCGCCTAGTGACCCACTTCTTCTGGCCCAAAATGAGAAACGATGTGCACCAGCATTGCCGATCTTGCCCCACGTGCCAAGCCAGTGGGAAGAGCGGCCGCAAACTAAAGGCTCCCCTGCAACCTTTTCCCGTGGTCACTACCCCGTTTGAGAGAGTCGGAATAGACATTGTGGGGCCCTTGGACCCACGCACAAAACAAGGCCATCGATTCATCCTGGTGCTAGTGGACCACGCCACCCGCTACCCTGAGGCTGTTCCTCTGCGAACTGTGACAGCCCCGGTGGTCGGCCGGGCCCTGATGGGGATCTTCTCCCGTGTGGGCTTCCCCCGAGAAGTCGTCAGCGACAGAGGCACGAACTTTATTTCCAAATACATGAAGTCCCTCTGGCAACAGTGCGGGGTCACCTACAGATTCACAACCCCCTATCACCCTCAAGGGAACGGACTCGTTGAGCGGTTCAACCGCACGCTAAAGGGAATGATCGGGGGGTTGGAAGAGCCCCTCCGTCGCCAGTGGGATGTGCTGCTGCCGTGCCTCCTCTTCGCGTATCGAGAAGTCCCCCAGAAATCCCTGGGCTTCAGCCCATTTGAACTGCTATATGGACACCCAGTGCGAGGGCCGCTCAGTCTCGTCAAAGAAGGCTGGGAGATGCCTCCGCTAAAGAACCCTCCAGATGTCTTCCGGTACCTCCTCACCCTCCGCAACCAGACCCGGCGGTTCAGAGAACTAGCGAAGGCCAACCTAGAGGCCAGTCAAGAGGACATGAAAAAATGGTATGACCAGAATGCCTCATCCATTGAATTCGAACCTGGCCAACAGGTATGGGTGATGTCCCCCACTGAGCCATGCGCCCTGCAAGACAAATGGACGGGGCCCTTCAAAGTAATAGAGCGCAAGGGTCCTGCCACTTATCTCATCGACATGGAATCCTCCCGGAACCCTCTCCGGGTCCTCCACGCTAACAGACTAAAGCCCCACTTTGTGCGAACAGAGCTCAGCCTCCTGATGGCCACAGACACTGGGGTTGAAGAAGACTCCGAGCCTCTCCCTGACCTCCTACGGACTCAAGAGCAAGACGGCTCCGTGGATGGGGTCCGGCTCTCAGAGGCCCTCACCAGAGAACAACGCCAGGAGTGTCAAGCCCTCCTATCACAGTTCGCCAGCCTGTTCTCCCTCACCCCGGGTGTCACTTCCTGGTGTGTGCACGATGTGGATACCGGGGACAGCCCCCCTATCCGCCACCGGGCCTACCGCGTGCCAGACCGGGTACGGGCCTGCATCCAGGAAGAAATAGCCAAGATGCTCACGATCGGGGTCATCGAGCCCTCAGACAGTCCCTGGGCCAGCCCTGTCGTACTGGTCCCCAAGGCAGCGGCCCCCGGCACCACCCCAGAACTCCGGTTCTGCGTCGACTACCGGGGCTTGAATGCGGTCACCAGAACAGACGCGCATCCCATCCCCCGGGCAGATGAACTAGTCGACCGAATGGGAGCTGCCCGCTACCTCAGCATCTTCGACCTGACAGCAGGCTATTGGCAGATCGGCCTCACACCCCGGGCGCAAGAACGTTCTGCCTTCTCCACCCCCGATGGCCATTACCATTTCACGGTCATGCCCTTCGGCATGAAGAATGCCCCAGCAACATTCCAACGGCTCGTCAATCAGGTCCTGGCGGGGCTCGAAGGATTCAGCGCCGCCTACCTAGACGACATCGCTGTATACAGCCACCATTGGACCGAGCACCTCCACCACCTCCGAGCAGTGCTGCAAGCCCTTCAGCGAGCTGGCCTCACGATCAAGGCCAGCAAGTGTCAAATTGGGCAAGGGTCTGTAACCTACCTCGGACACCAGGTGGGAAGCGGCCTAGTGGCCCCGCTACAGCTGAAAATTGCCGCTATCCAGGCCTGGCAGCCCCCCATCACCCAAACCGAGGTACGAGCCTTCCTGGGCCTCACGGGCTACTACCGAAGGTTCGTAAAAGACTATGGTACCATAGTGGGGCCCCTCACAGAACTCACGTCAAAGAACCAGCCCAAAAAAGTCACCTGGACCCCAGAGTGTCAAACTGCATTTGAACAATTAAAGGCCGCCATGTGTTCCGCCCCTGTGCTCCAGGCCCCAGACTACAGCCGGGAGTTCGTCGTCCAGACGGACGCCTCCGACCAGGGCATTGGGGCCGTCCTGTCTCAAGTGAACACCGAAGGCCTTGATCAACCGGTGGCCTTCATCAGCCGGAGACTCCTACCACGGGAGCAACGCTGGAGCACCATAGAGAGGGAAGCCTTCGCTGTGGTATGGGCCCTCAAGAAGCTCCGGCCCTACCTTTTCGGCACCCACTTTCGGGTGCAGACCGACCACCGACCCCTGCAATGGCTGATGCATATGCGGGGGGAGAACCCAAAGCTGCTACGCTGGTCCATCTCCTTGCAAGGTATGGACTTCACAGTCGAACACCGGCCTGGGCCAGATCACGCCAACGCGGATGGCCTGTCCCGGTTTTTCCGCCTCGACGAGGAGAGTCCCCAAGAGGATGGGTAACTCTCCCCGCCTTCAGCTGGGGGGGACGCATGTTGGACAGGCCACATGAAGGGCCGCTCTCCCCCGGCCCAACCAGGCCTCAGCCCAGTCCCGCAAGTACCACACACCACCATTGCACGTCCTCCGTCCCCTCAGGGACCCCTGCCCTCGAGCCTGCCGACCTCGTGGGTCCGATCCACTGCCGGCCCACGCGCCCAGCCTGGGGCGCCATCTTGGACACTCCACCACGAGGCCGCCTGGCCCCCGATCGACCTCAACCCTGGGCCTGGCCCGGCCTCAGACATTCCGGCACCACCCTCCACCCAGGAGGTGAGCGGGCTACTTGGCAAGTCAATGGGAGAAAGAGGTGCCGATGGCTCTCCCCCACCAAGTGCCGCTCGCCCATCGCCTCCCCGGGCGCTGGCTCCACCCCCCTGCTGGGTGTCTGGACTCCCCCATCCCGGACCTCCCGACCTCCAAGTGCGAGGGTCCGGACATCAAAGCACGCCAGCCCTATAACTGGGGCAGCTCCAGAGCAGGAGGGCAGTTGTATCTTGGAGTCGAGAGACGTAAAGAGGAACTCATCCTGGACGGACTACTGGCGCTGCCATAGCTCTGTCCTGTGCACCATCGTCCTGCCTGTTGGCGCTGCCACAGCCGTCGTAACCTTCATCCTTCATCGTCGTCGGGATCTGCTGGCGTGGCCGCGGACCGTTGTAACCGTCATCTTCTACCGGGACCTGCAGGCTCCGCCGCGGACCGTCGTCCTTCCTTCATCCATCTCGGGACCTGCTTGGCTCCTCCACGGCCCGATCATCCAGAACGCCGAGCTCGAGGATTGAGAGCTATTTTTGTACTCATTGGTAACTAAGACTGTCCCGCTACCCCTTTCCTAAACCAGAGACTAGAACCGAGGGGACCCCTGAGTCCAGACCTCCTTGTATCCATCATCGTAACCTAAGAATTGCATATAAAGTCTCGTTAACCTTCAACCTTGTGTGGTGTCCGTCTGTGGGGGGGAAGTTACTTATCTGTACAGTCGTTGGAGACGGCTCTCCCTGGAGACCTCTCCCCGTAACCTCGGCCGACCCTCCCGGTCCGTCTAACACTAACCTGTTTCTTTCAGATTTAACAGTTTAGGGAGAAAGCAGATAGATTGGAGTCCTGATTAGCATGATCCCAGTCAGACTCGTCAAAAACAGCATCACATAAAGCTAAAAGTGGGGGTAACCATAAGAAGCAGATCCTACTTTCCTACAATCGCTTAAAATCCTGATGCTTTTTTATTAATAAATGACTGTCTTTATAAGCAATAGGATTCAACATTAATATAATAGTGATCACATGTTAGAATCCTAAATCATATTTAAGGTAGTGGTCTCGACAAAATCAAGAGGCTTTCCTTGAATATCGATGCATGCCTTGAATATCGATGTGGTCCACTCTTGACAAAGCCAATAAGTCTGCCTATTCTATATGGATGTGGTCACCCCTCGGCGCAGCCCGAAGGCATACCTTATTTAAAATGGTGCCCCCTATATTGTCAACAATCCCTACTACACATAGTATTGTAGTAGGTCTCGTATAGAGGCCATTCCCTCATGAAGTTCAATTGTGCACAGCCTTCACCCAGTACAGAGGCCTTCGCAAACCATACTATGCACAGACTATGTGGGTAGACTGTGTGCACAGCTCACTTCCTCCTGAGAAAACACCTTAGCCCCACTAGGTTACAAGTCCCTATTACACACAGTGAGTATGTGGAGGGAGTGGGCTCTTCACCTACTGTTTTTGCACAGCTCTTCAAACATTCTTAGATAGCCAAGGCCCTGCTTTGTAGAGTTAGGTATGGTATTACTATCTTACTTCCCATTAAAAAATCCTAAAACTTAATTAAATCTCTTTAACCTTTGATTTTTTTCATAGAATAAAATACCACACGATCACTGACATTGATGAACACGAAAAACACTGACATTAGCCAGAACCTCCCCCCCCCCCCCCCCCCCCCCAGTGCCTTGAGGGTGATTAGCCGCACTCTATAAGAACCCTGATTGAGTTATACTTCTGCATGCTAACTATAGCCAATGTGTGCTCCCACAATTAATTGCTTATGACTTCATCCAAGTACAATTCAATGCATCATTGATGACATCACTGATGACTGATGAAACAGTACTTAATTTCATATCTGAAAAGCTGCTAAGTGGCGCAGAATCATGTAAAACATACATTTTGCTTCAGATATAGATGCCCCCTTAGGTGAACCAAATGCCTCCTACATACAGCATTCACCCTGTACTGAACACTTTGGTGTATTACCCACATGAGGTCCACTACCCTTAGACACAAGTGGCAGGCCACTGCCGCACATGGTCTTCACTCGCTGAAAGAAATGGGTTCTCCATGGAAGATCGTTTAGACACCCAAGTCCCACTAGGTATCCAAGCCTATACTATGCACAGAGTTTGCCCTGTAATGAAACTGCCCACAAGAGTTTAGCAATAAGCAGACAATGAACCAGGTAAAGGTTGGAAAGTAGCATCTAAGAGAAGCCTTCACCCTGTGCAGAAACCCTCTATGAGAGTTAGTGGCTGTGGGTGCCCACAGGGAATTGTGGTGGTGAGGGCCATACTATGCATAGTGTTTTTCCTGCACCGAGAGCGTCTGAGTTTGTCAACCTCTTGTGGAAAATCAAGCACACATGGGTGGGCCAGTGTGTGTGTACTCTCTTCCCACCAATGCACTTCTCATGCAGAGCCCACTCTCCTAGGGAGCTTGCAGTGTCTAGTAAGAATACGCATGCACTAGCTACAACCTTTGGCGACCTCTTGTGCATTATCAATCTGTAAAAGCTTTCCCCCATTGCAAAGAGATAAGAGTCATCAAGTCTCTGTGCACTGCCCAAAGACCATGCATAGCATTCACTACCAGAGAGCTGATCCCCTCCCCCCACACTCAAGACACATTTAGTGTAAACATTTGCAAAATTATAAACTAACTATTACCAGTAAAGCGGTTATAGAAAATTAGGTCAGGATGTGCCTTATTGAATACGTTGGAGTATGATACACTATATCAAATTGTCTGAAGACACTCAAAACAGATAGACTCACCAAAGAACTAACATATATTTTCACCTTCAGCCTTTCTAAGGTAGTACTCATATATCCTCTACAACATTTCACCTTCTACCTTTCTCACGTAGTACAAGATATTTATGGTCATTGATGCGATCGATATACGTATAGATATTTTACACTAAAACCTTAGGGTTTCATGTACACAAAATAATGAAAGAAAAATGAGGTTACAGGAAACAATTGCCTATATAATATTGCACTTTAGCACAGAGTTATTTAGCGCAAAATTAGTATATTTATAGTTTTCAAAGAAAAAAGAAGAAAACATCTGGAGGGTTTTATTTCCTCTCCTCTAAGTGAGAGGAGTTCACTTCATATTGGAATATTATGATTGACATTGAAGAGGTATTAAGGCAAAGAGTACACCCAATGGATCACACTTTAATTGTATACATGAAATATTATTGAAGATCAATGTCAAATGCTGTTACTTTAAAATGACAGGGAGCAAATTTGGGCTGTTGCCCTTTAAAAAAGTACACACCAAATGTGACCACTCTATGGTTCAGTTGAAGGCTCTGGCCGAAACGCGTAGGCTTCTGCTGCTCTGCACCATGACAAGTAAATATAAAATGAAAATACATTGGTCTGTGGAGATCCATACCAGACTGGGCCGTTTTTCCTGGCCGTATTTGAAATTCGCATTGGTGATTACTGGGAATTGGCGCAAGGAATGTGTATCTTATATAAATATACTACGGAAAACTATAATACACTGAAGTACATCTTTCCTTCTACAAGCCGATATGCAAAGTGGGTTTGTCCGGTCATGAGGTTGGGGGGGTTGGGGGGGCGATGTGGGCTTTCCCTCACTTTTTCACGCACCAACACTTGCATCTCATTAGTTTAACTTACATCTAGTGGTGAACACCCACATATTTTTAACTTAGTGGGTATTCACTAGGTTGGCACATTTGCACTGGATTTTGATGACTCCCACAATTGTAAAGTAGACAAAACAATGCATTGTTTGATTTATGCAATAACGAATATATTATGCACAGAAATATCACACACCAGTTCATGTCTCGTAATTTACACATCACTTAGACAAATATATATGTGTAAAACCCAACTTTTTCAAATCGTTCTCTGTCCATTAGATGTGAATCTCTCCTCGAATAACAAGGAACGAACTTTGGTAAAGTGTTTTGCGTAGCCTGATGTTGTTCTTTCTTGAGGCATGTTTTTTTTTTTTTTTACTTAAAGACTGTAATAATGTTCTTCTCAATTCCTTGCTCTCCAGGAGGAACTTTGTTGACCCTGTGGAAAACTGTCACGTGTTCAGATGCAGGAAGGAAAATATGTCGAGGAATTCTTCAAAGCATGATTACAGGCGAAAAACCTTCTCTCTCCCAATTACTTGAAATTCTGGCACCTAGTTCTCTGACAACTAATTGCATCACTGATCCATGAGAATAATGTTTATATTTTACAGATGGAAAGGAATAAGTTAAATCTGACTGCTTTCTCCAAACACCATACCAGCTTCTTAATTTCTGTTTTGGTTTTGTTAAATTCACTTTCGAGATTATGCTTGACTCATTAAATGAATTTTACCTTGTTAAAATATATAAGCTTTCTAATAACCAAATAGTTTAACGGTCTATAATGTTGGCAATACAGAAATAAAGCTGTAGCGACCGACCGAATGTACTTTATTGTGGCTGATGTTTTCTTCAAAGGTGGACATTGAAGGTATATGAACATTCCTGCTCTGTGAAGACGACTATATTTTTAAAGAAAGTAGGAAACGTTATCACGCTGAGTCCCTGTTGCATTAAGAAAGAAGTTGCCTGGCATGCCAGGTAGGCTGCCTCAGTATTGAAAGGTGTATGTCAAAGACAGAACAAACACCCTAAAACCGCAAACATGCTTTCGTCAATATTTGACATTGGAAGGTGGGAATGAGGACATGAAGCAAAAGATTTATGTTTATTGCCAAATATTAAACGCAAAATGTGCCCAACGGTACACGCAGCAGAGCAGTATTGTCTTTTTCACACTGAATGCACACAACACAATCCGGAGCAGTTCATACTTTACCTGTGACAGGGAAGCTTGGTCATCTGTGCTGGAAGCAAGGAGACCACACGCTGCTGAACAGTTAATTATAGAAGAGGCAGCAGCAGTGGGAACTTCCGACACATGCAAAATAGATATAGCACAGGTAGAAGAAAGCCAAGTGTAAGGGCAGAGGCCTACTTTTATTTTTTTTTCCTTAGGATTTGTAATGCGCATGGCTGCCTCAGCAACGAGGCGTCCCAGCGCAACCAGAGACCCGAGAGAGAGAGCGAGAGAGCGCAGCCTACAAACTCAACACCAGAAAGAGGAAACAACCACGTTTTTATAGTTTTAAGGAACATCAAAAGATTGGAAATATCTCTAATGTGTGCTGGGAGCGAGTTCCAAAGTCTTGCCGCTAAAAAGCGGAAAGAACGACCCCCTGCCCTTGCTCTCCGAACACACGGAGCACAGACAAGCGCAAGGTCGGCAGATCTCAATACTCGCCCAGGCACATAAGGTGTCAGGAGGCAAGAAAGCCCACCCGGGGCTTGATGCGTCAGAATCTTATGTGAGATACAGAGCACCTTAAACTGGATACGTTTCTCAATTGGTAGCCAATGGAGCTTAGGGAGCACATGTGCCACCGAGCAGGATCTAGGCAAGGTCACCAGAAGGCGTTCTGAACCCTCTGCAAGCGTTTGTATTTGGCGCTAACAAGGCCAGTATTAGAGTGTTACCGTAGTCAAGCCTGGAGAGAATGGACGCCTGACAATGGTTTGACGAACTCTAGGGGGGGAAAAAAACACCAAGCAAGGGTTTCAACCCTCACAAGAGCCCGAAGCAGACAGCAGCAACAGCTTTTCTCTGCTTCTCAAATGTTAGTCTGTTGTCAAACCACAGGCCCAGGTTCTTCACAGCCTCACAATGTGACGGGCGGGATTGAGACGGCCCGGGCAACACTGCTCCGACCAAAGCTCCCGGTCCTTGCCAAATAGCAATATCTCAGATTTACTGGCATTTAACTGTAAACAGTTTGCCGTCATCCAATCTGAGATAGCTAGCAGATCCTCCTTAAATTTCTCCAAATGAACACAGCAGTTTTTGGAGAAGGCGATTACCAACTGGGTGTCGTCGGCGTATGACACCAAGGACAATCCCCTGTCTTTTGCCACTTCTACCAGGGGTCTCATATATAGATTGAACAAAAGTGGGCTTAGAATAGATCCTTGAGGTACCCCCTGGCGCAGGGCACGTACCTGGGAGTGGAAGGGTGGTAATGAGACCTGGAACGTCCGATCTTCCAAAAAAGAGCGGATACACTCCAGGGCCCCATCCCTAATCCCAACTTCCCAGAGGCGTTCGAGGAGAATCGCGTGGGACACCGTATCAAAAGCGGCACTTAGGTTCAACAGTGCCAAGGCCGCTGAATCTCCCACACCCATCCTACTCTGAATGGATTCCGATACTGCCAATAGCGCAGATTCAGTGCTATGCCGAGGCCGGAACCCATGCTGTGATGAATCAAAGATACTGTGCTGTTCAATAAATTTGGATAGCATAGAATTCACGTGTGCTTCCACTAACTTGGCCAAGAAAGGCAACTGGGATATGGGGCGATAGTTGCCCGGGTCTTCCGGATCAAGAGTAGATTTTTTTATCAACGGAATGACTTTGGCGTGCTTCCATGCCCTAGGAACAGAAGCTGACCTAAGAGACAGATTCGCCACTTCTAAGCTCACCGGAGCAATCGATGAGTGAAGCTGATGAAAGTAAGTTGGTGACAACAAATCAGCTGGAGAGCCTGACTTGATTCTATGGCATAAGGCCTCAAATTCCAGAGGCGTCAACAGTGGGAATAATGTCAAACAATTACCCTCCACAGTGTCCACCGCTCCATGCGCCCCTACTTTCACAACAGGAGAGGATGCCTTAGGAAAACCACAATAAATCTTCTCAACTTCATTCAAGAAGTGCTGCGCTAGTACCTCACACTGGCAATTGGAGACTATACAAGAGGTTCTAGGAGCGCCTGCACTCTTCATATTATTGAGCAGAGAAAAAATGGTCTTTGCAGGATTTGAACTTGCCAAGATCTTGTCTGCCACATACTCTGCCCGCGCTCTCCGGATGAGTTTATGATAATTCTTAATTGCCGCTCGATATTCAACTTTTGCAGCTGCCTCATAGGAGTGACGCCAGACCCGCTCCAGCTGATTACAACCCTTTTTTGCCCGAGTCAGTGAGTCATTGAACTACGGGTTAGAGGGCCCACGCTCCTTTCCACCTTGTATAATTATCCAAGCCAGCCATCAACCATTCTTGGAAACACAGATCTGCCCCCTCTATATCCAGGGGTAGTTGAGGTCTGTGCTCATCAAGCCAGACAGAGAGCAATTCACAATCTAATTTATGCCAAGGCACTTGGGAAGGTCGTGACACAACCACTCTCCCCTGCACTTGCAAAGAGAATGTGATCAACCAATGATCAGTCCAGTCCTGTGGAGTTGGTGAAACCATTTAAAAAAAACAAATGTTCGAAAAAATGGGATCTAAAAGGTGACCAGCAACATGAGTTCCCTCAAGAACGTGTTGCAACAGCTGAAAGGCCTCAAAATCTGCCAAACAACTGACAATCTCAGCTTTCCCCCCATTCTCAAGATGTAGATTGAGTTCCCCTAATATGGTGAAATTTGCCGCTTTACTGGCCAGATGCCCGGCTTTGCTCAGAAGATCTTCTCTGAACAGGCCAGAATCCCCCGGGGCCTATAAACTAACAGCCTGATTCATCAAGGTGAGTATTTGCTATTCCTTAATAGCGATTATTAAGGAATCGCTATTAAGGAATAGCAAAATGCTATTCACCAAGAAATCGCTAAATAAATTGCGATTTCTAATTATTCCTTAATTGCGATTAGCAAATTGCTAATCGCAATTAAGGAATATCTCCCCATTCATTCCTATGGGCCCAAAGGCCCATAGGAATGAATGGGAAGACATTTCAATGTGCGAATCGCAATTAGCGATTCGCATATTGAAATTGCGATTTCAAGGGTGCAGGGGTGTCCAAAGGACACCCTGTAGCACCCCTGAAATGTATGCTACATTGGTGTTGCGCACACACATGTCCCAAGGACATGTGTTTGTGTAACATGAAATGCATTTTTCTAAGTTTCCGCTATTTACCACGAGGTTTGACCTCGCGGTAAATAGCGGGAAATTTTTGCGAATTCGCAATTTAAAAATGTTTCAAGAATAGCATTTAAGGGATCTCTAATAGAGATTCCTTAAATGCTATTCCTCGCAAATATGCGAATTCATAAATAGCGATTTTTGCATTTGGGATGATGAATCCCAAATGCAAAAATACCGCTCGCAAAGGGCCAGATTCTCAGAATCTGGCCCTTTGCGACCGGATTTAACAATGATGAATCAGGCTGTAAGAGGCCAGACATGGTAAAATTACAACTAAGACCAATTTTAAAAAGGGCCCATTCACAGCCCGCTATTATCTTCTTATCCAGACAAATAGAGTAAACTTCCTTGACCACCACTGCAATGCCACCTCCTCTTCCTCCCTCTCTGATGATACTTTTTCACACATAGCCTTTAGGGAGGGCTAACCATGGTTTCGCCACTGAGTCCTGAGTGAGCCATGTTCCTGTTAGGAACAGGGCATCAGGAGACTCATCCATTAGAAGGTCAAACACCTCGGCGTGGTGTTTCTCCAAGGAGCGGCAGTTCAAGCTAAGAAACTTATATTCCATGGAGTTAGGTAGACTGTGGAGAAGTGTGGCTCACTGGTTAGAGCAGGCAGACCCTGAAGCAGAGGTCAGACACGGGACTAGGGTTCAATTCCCGACGCGGCAGGGTCTTGAGCTCAAATGTCCACGGACTCGATAATTCTCGCTTCGGTGCCTGACCTAATCATGGGTTCACACTCTGCAACTCTGGGCATTAAGCTTGCTTAATCTCCACAACGGCCCCCCGCGGCGGGATACCTGGCTTTCACCTTGGGGATGCCCTGTAGGGGCTATCTCACAGGGAAAAGCCAGGACGGGTTCCCAAGGCAAGTGCTTAGAGACCCCTGGGTGATAAGCGCTATATAAATCCAATATACAATACAATACAATACAATACTGGGTAAGCAAGAAGATTGTGCTGCTGAGTCCAGTTCAAAGGCACAGAATTCACAGCAAAAACTTGACTCCTGGAAAGTGCAGGGTAAGGAGGGACACTTAAAGGCCATACCCAAAAGCTCCTCCCGTGAATAACAACGTGAATCACTAGCGAGGGAAGCAGTGGTTCTGGCGACGGCCCAGCGTGGATGGGCGCAGACCGGCTACTACGCAAGTCTTCTGAACTCAGAAGCACAAAGGCACCTGCCAGTCACACAACCAGATCTAACATATTCTTTTGACAGTAAACTGTTGATAAACGACCACTTAAGCCTCCATTGTTAGTTGGTGGTGTGACTGGGGGACCGACGAGCTGGCAGCGATTGTTGTCTTGTCTCAAACTATCCCCGCCTAGACATCACTATGGAGACCTAGAACCAACTAGCATGATCTAGAATACATAACAAAGCTCTTTGGTATTTGTGGGGCAGCTAATTCACCGCCGCACTTCTGACCTGACAGACCAGCCAGACGCCTCACCGGAGCTCGGGGGTAACCAGCTGTGGGTCTCCCTCACCGTCGCAGGAACCACCACGCGACCGCTGTGAGGGGAGACTACAGCCCCCAGCTCCCCCGCAAGACACGCCCACTCCCTCCCACATCCGCGCCCGGAGGCGCTTAAGAACGAATCGCTCCTCCCGCGTTGCGGGACGCGCGCGGGAACGTGCAGGGAGAAGCCCGGGACAAGGGCGGGACCATCTGTGGCCATCAGGGGCCAGCAGAGGCCGGGTCGGGCCACCCCCCTTGGTCGTAGAAATGGGGGAACGCAAGCTCAATAACGTTGAAGGCGAAGGTAAGAAAGCTAAAGTCCCCAGGAAGTCTGAGTCTATAATTTCCTACCTAACATCGGCAGTAGGGGTTCTTAGTGCAGAAATTGCCAATGCTGAGAAAGAATTGGGCCTGGATATCGCCCTTACCACTCATGATGTCCCTGATACTGCACCTAAATCGGATCTTGTTCCCTCTATTCCACTTGAGCCCACTGTAGTGATTGTGAACCCACCCCAGGCCCCCCAAATCGACCAAGATCGGACCGAGGCTCCCATTCAGGATACCGAGGAGCTTATTCAGGGTCAAGACTCTTCAGGACTTAAGGGACCGAAGGGGAAACGAAGGTACACTAAAAAACCCCGCAAGCAAAATAAACCTAGTCTGGCCTCCGAAAATGCTACAATTGACTCAAGGCTTTCGCCTCAGCTGGCAGATTTCGTGGAAGGGCTGTTTGAATCTCGGCTGGAGCCGGCCCTAGTGAACATGGCCAAGGACATTGTGGACACTCTATATTCATGTGTGGCTAGTCTATTAAATAAATGCAAGCACATTGATCATTTTATAAAGGAGTATAGGGTACAACATCCCAGGCCAATAGTGTCACGGAAGGTACGGGAGAGCCCTATATCACAGGTCTCTCACTGCGCAGTATCTGAAACTCCACCCTGTGATAATTTCGCCAGTAAGACTCCAAGTCTAGAGAAGCTGGGACCCAGGGGCGAGGTTAATTTCAGTGGGCGGCTCACCAGTCCTGCTGATCTTACATCCAAGGTAGGAGCTGGGCTAGCACAACCTAAACCTGTTTCAGGCCATACAAAGCCTACCCTCCACAGGGGCCCTACTTTAAATCTTCCACCTGATGCTGCGCCTTTAGTAGCAGTTCTAACTGGGGTTCCTCCTATAAATATTGGCGCAGTGGAAAACGAGTTTGATATTTTGAGGAAGGCTCAATTGTGGTGTTCCCAACTTTGCAGTGGGGGAGTTGACATCACCTCGCACATTATTTTTACTAGACGGGTTGAGTGGGTAGGGAGGAGAAGTAAAAGTATACCAGGCGATTGCGTGGTTGTAAATTTCAACAGACCAAATGTGGCTGATAGACTGTTTTCGGACAGATCTGAAATTGTGTCATCTGGTATTAGGCCGCTTCCCCTGGGTTATTTTTATCCCCCGGTATTACATACATACAGAAGTTTTTCCAGGTTAGATGTTCAAACAACTAGATGCCCTCACTCTGAAATGGCTGCCATCAACAACAACACATACCAAGCTCAGCAGACTTTATTGAGGAAGGAGAGACGGAGCGCACTCTTCCAATGCACGATGGGTACTCATCCTACTCAAAGGCCCACAGATTTAATTTTGTCAAATAGGTTCACACCTCTCTCCAATATGGAAGTTAATGATTGACTACATAAGACAGAATCTGCCCCTTCAGGTTGTAATAAGGTGATAGTCCATTCCCCTTCCCTTAAATTCCTTAGTTGGAATATAGCAGGATTAAAGAATAAATGCGCTGATGAGAGATGGAAAAATGTTGTGAATCAACATGACATCATTGCGTTACAAGAGACCTGGGACACAGACAATAGCTTTTGTCTAGACGGGTATTCCAGTTTTGTTGTGAAGGCAGTTCCGGGGCTAGGGGGTAGACCCAAAGGAGGATTGCTTATGTTTATTTCACTAGAGCTGTGTGGCTCCTTTAAACAGCTGTCCAGATAATATATTAATCCTGGAATGGACAGGCCCTAACCACCCAACTACTCTTTTGATTAATTTCTATAATGCCATGGAGAAGGACTTGCGTAACCTACACCTTAACTCCTTGGCGGATTTTTTAGAGGATTATAAACTCCTACACAACACTTTATTCGAAACCATACTGATGGGAGATTTTAACATTCATCTGTGTAGCTGGGATTGCCTGGTAGATCAGCAATTAGGCCCCGCTGGATCCATTACCACACACTTTGAACATAGCCTACAGGGGGAAGCTCTTGAGGACCTATTGGCTAGTATGAATTTGTTTGAGGTAGACGGTTTTAGGGGGAAGGATAGGGCTCCGACATTCAAAGGAAGAGACTCAGATACGGTAATAGATTATATTTTTGTCTCAGTAGGACTGGTAAACAAGGCTACCTCTTATGAAGTAGTGGTCTCTGTTTTCAGTGATCACAATCCTCTTGTTCTGGCTCTGAATTTGGGGAATGTAATAATTAGACGGGAGCTGAGCGTGACAAACACCAACACTCTGATTCCTAAGGTTCAGGCCAGGAGGCTTAACTGGTCTAATGTAGTTCCAGACACCTTTATGTCGGATCTCCTCACTAATGCAGAGGTGGACTTCGCAGTCTGCCTAGATAGCACAGCTACTGGCAACGATGTCATTGGCGCTTATGTCGCCATCTGCACTAGAATCAATCAGGATTTAAAAAACAAATCTAGGGGGGGAGGAGCTTAGTGCGCATCCAAGATGGTCGCGTGAGTTGTGAGCTCCCGAAACCCTCGCCGCCTCAAACATCTATCCTGTCACGGATCCTGTTTCTAACTACGGGTTATTGTAGCTGAGACTCTCCTGACCTACATGGCCTTTTTCAAAATTTGAATCGGACGCCGGACACCTAAAATACTCCTTCCTGAAGCCTGAAGGCCTACACCGTGAGTCATCCAGGGACTTGGGCATCCGAAACACCCCGAGAGTAGTTGGACAACAACGGCGTATGGAAGGAGATAGCTACCCGGGGTCTACTTTCGGTTTAGTTTTTCCTAAGACGGCTGGGAGACGACTGTCCCTTGATCTAGCTGGCCCATATGCGCACTTGCTTGATTGCTCTTCACCGGCGCCCAGCACTTTGATTTTTCGCTGTTTCTCTCCGTGGGGAGCCATTTTCACCAGGTCCCAAAAGCCCCCAAGGGGCGCGCAGCCCACCATGGCGGGCAAGTCCGACAGCGACAAGCGGACGATCAAGATCGGGGTGGCATTACTCAAACCACCATTATGGACCGATTTGCGCGCCACAAGGGTTCACCCAGCGGAACTGGCAAAACCTCGGAGGACCTTGGTGGTGGCCCCCTGAAACGGAGGAGCTGACCCTTCGAGATGTGATGGGCGCCATTGCGAGCATGAAGTCATCAATGGGCCAACAATATGAAACTTTGGTCGCCAAGATTGACACTGTGGCGTGGATGTCAGTTTGATTAGGGCGGACTTGGCTAAGACTAACGAGAGAGTCAAGTTGCTGGATATCAAAGCTGCCAGTCTCACCACCGACGTTTCCGATCTCCAGACCGAGGTCCGGACCCTTCGAACCTCGAGTGAACAGTTTGCCCGCCGGCTCGAGGATTTTGAAAGTCACGCTAGGCGCAATAATGTTCGCATCGCCGGAGTTCCGGAGTCCTCAGCCGATCAATCGACGGATCTCCTTGTGGAAGACCTGATCCTAAACCATCTCGCCCCTAAGGGCCTCAGTAACTTTTTTGCGGTGGAGCGTGCCCATAGAGTTCCGGGCGGAAGACGCAAACAGGGTGCTACACCACGACCCATAATTGCGAGGATCTTCAATTTCAGGGACAGGGACGCCATTTTACAGGCCTCGAGGACCAACGGCCCCACCAAATTTGAGAATGCGTCCATCAGCTTCTACCCCGACTTCACTGAATCGGTGCAGAAACAGAGACTCGGATTTACCGGGGTGAAGCGTAGACTGAGAGACCTGGGCATGAAGTATGCCATGCTCTTCCCTGCCCGACTGCGTATCGAACATAATGAGCGTGTGCTATTTTTTGATATGCCAGAGGTGGTTAGTGACTGGTTGGACACATTATCGACGCAACGGGACAATGCGGAGCACTTCAGAGGCGCAGAGGGAGGCCAAGAGGACCAGGAGGAGTAAGGACACCGGCGTGTGTAACCACCGTACCGTGTTGCGGTGGATCGTTTTCTTTTTGGGTCAATGACACTTTCACGAGACAAACCCTGGGGCGGCGGGGAGTTTGGGACTTTTCCTCCTCCTGGGGTGTTCCTTTTTCTTCCTGTAGATTAGTTTTCTTGGGTAGGGCGACAGGCACACTGCAACGTGGGGTGGTTTTTTGTATTATCGCAGGGGTGCAGGGTGGGGGGATGTGTGTATGGGGCATTTTGGGGGAGGGGGTTATTTCTTTCTGTTTGAATTGTTTCAGAGGCTACGCATTGTTGCATATTGTGATCTGTGTTTCCTTCACGGGGTTTGGGGGACCCTGCCACCACTTATGGGATGGGGGATAGGGGGTTGAGAGTTTTGAGTTGGAATGTCAACAACTTGGGGGACAAGATAAAACGGGGGATTGTACTACAATACTTAAAACGCCATTCCCGCGATATTGTCTTATTGCAAGAAACGCACTTGGTGGGGAACACGTTCCATGCTATGAACCGGAGGGGCTACAGGTTGGTTGCACACTCGGGGTTCACCTCGGGATCCAGAGGGACCGGTGTTATGGTCCGAAGTTCCCTCTCCTTGGAGATTGATGACACGGTATTGGACGATAGGGGACGGTATGCGGCCATTATTGGTAGGTGGGAGGGGAAGGCGATCTCCATCCTTTCAATATACGTTCCCCCGGGTTTACAGACCACCACGTTTGCCGACCTGGGGAAACTGGTGTTGGGGCTTCCTGAGGGGATCTTGGTGGTTGCAGGAGACTTCAACTCTGTTGTTAGCGGCTTGGAGGATCGTCATCCTCCCAGAGCTCTCACACAGTTGCGGTCCGGCCTGGGTGGCTTCTTGGAAACGTTTGGTATGGTTGATTGTTGGCGGATGCTTCACCCCGGGTAGGCTCAGTACACCTTCCACTCTGGGGCACATGGGAGCTTGGCTAGACTTGATTACATCCTCATGCCTGCAGCCCAGGCTGTATCAGTGAGAGAGGTCCGACATTTGCCCAGAGGCATCTCGGATCATTCCCCGCTATGGATACTCATTGATCTCCATCTGGGCACCGGGGGCCGGTTCGCCCGATCAATCCCTGGCATCTCCGTCTTCCGGAGACCAGGGCTGGGGTGGTTAAGGCTATTGATCATTACTTTGCCAAAAATGAGGGATCAGTGTCTTCGTCTGTGTCCCTGTGGGAAGCTTTTAAAACTGTTATACTGGGTCAGACGCTATCGCTGATTGCCGGTTTTAAGAAACGCCACAATGAAGAGGTTGAGCAGTTGGAATCTGACATTGTTGCTTTAGAGGCAGATCTTGAGTCTGAAGTCACGCGAGATAAGGTACATGTTTTGCAACTGAAACAGTCTGACTATAAAGCCTTGGTTACGAATGCTGCGAAAACCATGAGTCGGGAGCAACAGGGCCGTTTGTATGATGTGGGCGACAAGGCGGGGAAGTTGATTGCATGGCTGGACAAGAAAGAAAGACTGAATCGAGTGGTGCCGGTTGTTGAACGAGTGGATGGTGTACGTGTGACGGATCCACTGGAGATCGTGGAAGAGTTTGCTTGTCACTTCCGAGCGGTGTACGCGCCGGTCTCTGACCGGCCGGAGGAGGACTCACATCTTTTGCTCAGAGATATCGCTTTGCCTAGCTTGCCCGAATCTGACAGAGAGCTTATGGAGGCGGAATTTTCCACCGATGAAGTTGCGCTCGCTATTCGCTCCATTCGCTCTGGAAAAGCTACAGGCCCGAACGGCATACCTATCGATCTGTACAAGTTGTGTCCGAACAAAATAGCCCCGTACCTTCGCTTGATGTTCTTAGAGTCCAGGGAGAAGTGTTCACTCCCCCGAGATCAGAGATTGGCATCTCTCGCCGTAATACATAAAGAAGGAAAACCCAGTGAGTTGTGTGCTTCCTATAGACCCATTTCACTTCTTAACGCTGAACCCAAGATCCTTGCAAAATTGTTAGCGAATCGATTGATTAAAGTGATTGGGGACTTGGTGCACCCAGATCAGTCTGGCTTTATTCCGACCCGCAACACTGCGTTGAATTTACGTTGTCTACACGGCGTTCTGGCGAGGGCGGAGACGTTACGTGAGCAGGCCATTTTGGTTTCTCTGGATGCCACCATGGCATTTGATAAAGTGGAATGGCCGTACCTATGGGCGGCTCTGACGAAGTTCGGCTTCGGAACGGTATTCATTAGCTGGGTCCGGCTACTTTATGAAGAGCCCCTGGCTCAGGTGGTCGTTAATGGTAGGGTTTCGGCTTCTTTTGTCCTCGGGAGGGGTACGTGACAAGAGTGCCCCCTGTCCCCGCTGCTCTTTGTCTTGGCTTTGGAACCCCTGGCCGCTTGGTTTTTGGTGGGAACCGTCACTTAAGGGTATCAGGTGGACCCCTGACTTTGAAGACCGCATCTCATTGTATGCGGACGACATTCTCCTTTATCTCACTTCCCCTCGGAAATCTCTGGGGGTACTGTTCGATGTCCTTAGTTCCTTTGGTAGAAACTCTGGTCTAGTGATCAACTGGAGTAAGTCCTGTGTTTACTCGCTCACGGACGATACGCCACTCGTGCCGCGCAACTGCCAGATACAAATCTCGCCTTCTGGATTCAAGTATTTAGGTATATATGTCTCGCCTGATCCTGCAGTCAGGTATCAGCGCAACTTGCTCCCCCCGCTTCTTCGTTTGAAGGCTGATGTGAAAGCCTGGTGTAGGCTGCCGCTGCCGCTGTCCCTGGTGGGCAGGGCAGCTCTCTTCAAAATGATGTCCCTCCCTAGATTTTTATATGCACTCCAAAAGACTCTTGACCTTGTGCCTACCAGCTACTTTCACGAGATCGAGAGCCTCCAAAGAAAGTTGTTGTGGACCGGACGTCCCCGGATTGCCTTGGCTAAGCTCACGCTGCCTTGGTACGATGGCGGTATAGCGTTGCCTGATATCAGGTGCTACTACTGGGCCTCTCAATTGAGCTCGGTTAATCATGCAATGTATGGCCCAGTTTCTAACCTGGCCTTTGCTATGGATAAATGGCTGCTTCCGGGCGGGGATTAGTACAGGGCACTTTATTCCAAGCGGTCAGATACGACGTTAACGGGGCCCACCAAAGTAGCGGTGCGGATCTGGTATAACGCTAATGCAGCTATGGGCTGGTCAGACACTATCACTCGAGCGACTCCACTCTATGTCTCCGAGAGATTAGGCAATTTGTGGACTACCAAGGGCTTCGAGAAATGGGACCTCATTGGTATCAGCAAGGTGGGGGATCTTTGGCGGAAAGACAGGATAAAGACTTTTGATGAGCTACAAATTGAATATAAACTTAGTGATCGAGAATACTTCCGGTACCTGCAGGTCCGACATGCCATCTGCTCGGTCTTCCCGACCAGCACTCTTGTTCCGGAATCCTCACCCCTGGAGGACAGAGTGCTCGACGGCCATGTCCCGGACAGTACGATCTCTCTCATATATAAGAAATTGATAAATGACCGGACAGACCTTCTTCTACAGCTCCGTGAGGCCTGGACCAGCGCTGGACTGGAACTTGACGATGAGGATTGGCAGACAGCGATATCCTCCCCGAAGGAGGTGGCGATCCCGGCCCGTCTGCGACTGGTGCAATTGAAAATCCTACACCGAGTGTATGTGACGGGCCCTCGATTGTTACGTATGGGATACTCTTTGGATGGATTGTGTAAGCGTGGGTGTGGAATGGTGGGTACCTTCCTACATATTTTGTGGGAATGTCCAGCGGTGGTGTCCTTTTGGAACCGTGTGCATGGCGTCATGGAAGAAGTGACGGGTGTTTCGATCTTGCCTGAGGCCCAAAGGTGTCTTCTGAATGTGTGGGAGCCCAACGACTACAACATGGCTCAGACACAGTGGGCCACCTTAGGGAATATGGTCGCCAAGCGTGATATTGCACAACTGTGGGGATCATCGAGGGCACCTAGTCTGTCAGCCTGGTCAAAAAACATGGACTGGTGCATGTTTCGAGAAAAAACGGTCTATGTCGCCCGGGGCAGGCCCAAGAAGTGGGGGAGGGTATGGAATCAGTGGAACCAGTATCGTGGAGAGATCTGTACTCCCCCCTTTGTGAATCCACCGGAGGTGTTGCACTCCCCTTAGCCAGATGTTCCTTCTGGTCTTGATTTTCGTCAATATACTGCTTGCTTGCTCTCTTCCCCCTTACCCCCCCCTTGTTTTCCCTATAGCTTTTTAGCTTCAATTGTTGCCGTGTGAGATCCTTAGATGCGGTTCTCCCTCTCCCGAAGGATCACTTGTATATAAGCTTCTTGTTTTGCCTCAACAGTTATTTACTTTTTTTTCCTTTTTATGGGTTTGTTTGGTTTTCTTAAAAAACATTAAAAAAAAGACCTTAATTCTCCTGTGATTAAAATATATGGCTACGACATGTTTGCTTAATTGCCGCCGGACCCCCGGGTTGTCGGCTGCAGTGCTGTGTAACTGACTCATCCTGTATACTTGCTGACAATGGTGACAGCCGACTCGGGGTGGCTACATGCTTGCTACTGTATAACTATATTTGTCAATAAAGGTTTAAAAAAAAAAAAATCTAGGCAGAAAGAGTCCAACCATCCTAGATGGTTCGATGCTAAATGTTCCAAAGTACATAAGGACCTTCTACAAGCCCTAAAACTGAAACCACGGAATAGTGAGCTCATTGCCAGGATGAGAAAGACCTATAAACTGGCTATGTCCTGTAGGAAAAAGGCCATTAAAAACGAGGCCTGGAGCAATCTTATTTCAACAGAAATCCTAAAGGATAGCAGTAAATTTTGGGCCACAATAAATCACCCTTGTTTTTCCGGGGTAGATAACACGGTAATGGACTGTGTGATCCCTGATGATCTATGGGTATCACACTTTAGTAAGATTTATGATATCGAGGAGAGTTTACCCGTCATAGTTACGGGTAATACTTCATCGTCTTCAGCACCCTCGTTACATTTTGAGATGGCCGAGGTTCAAAGGGCGATAGAGGAGACGTCAAAAAATAAGGCTCCAGGCCCAGATGGAGTCCCAGCAGATCTTTATAGCACCCTCCGAAAATTCTGGGCAAAGATACTTTCAAACGTCTTCAACTCCGAGTCCTCAAGTATCAGTGGATTTCCCCCATCTTGGGCAACATCAATCATAATACCTGTGTTTAAAAAAGGTTTGAGGAGTGACCCCTCTTGCTACAGGCCCATCTCCCTGATTGACTCTGCCGTTAAAATCTTGGGCAGAGTTATTCTGCACAAATTAGAAGATTACCTGGAGAAAAGGGGGGTCCTCTCCAACCTCCAATACGGGTTTAGGGCAAAAAGAGGAACCTTAGATCAGTGTCTAAACCTGCAGATGCTTATAAGCAAATATACCCAGGCGAAGGAAGGCATGCTCTACATGGGGTTTATGGACCTCTCTTCAGCCTTCGACCTGGTAAACCGGGAGAAACTTTGGCTGATTTTATCCAATTTAGGTTTGGATCCTTCCTTGGTTAACTTCCTAGCGACCCTTTACCAAGGACTTCTGGCGACAATCAGAGTTAACAAGGAGGGGAGTTGTACCAGCTATTTTAACTCCAAGTGAGGTGTTAGACAGGGGTGTATCCTGGCCCCCCTCTTGTTTACCCTATATATAAATTTCTTGGACAAACATCTAGAGGGGGCCACCCTGGATGTTCCACGTGTGGGAGACTCTGTAGTCCCAGTCCTTCTTTATGCGGACAATGCGGTCCTATTAGCCCGCACTGGACTGGGGCTGCAGAGACTCTTGGACGCCTTTGGTGGCTTTATGAGGTCATTAGACCTACAGGTAAACAGTAAAAAGTCCCATGTTATGGTGGCAGGCAAACGTCCTAAGGCCCAAAAAAACAAAACATTTTACCTGCAACGGGGCAGAGATATCCAGAGGCCGGTTTTCCCATATTGAGGCGTCATTTTTGACGAAAAGGGTAACTGGGCCCCCCAATTAAATGCTAAAAGTATAGCTGTCGCAAGATCAACCTCAGCTTTATTGGGCTTCACAAATCGTCTGGGATCGAGGCCCGTAGAAGCCTTACTAACAGTCTATAAATCTAAATGCTTGTCCATAGCACTGTATGGTGCCTCACTTTGGGGCTATTTACCGTTAGGGAAATTGCAGATCACGGAGAATAAGTTTTTAAGGTCATTACTAGCTGTCCCTCAATCTACTCCTGTATTTTCTCTGCACTCAGAGTTAGGTCTGAAATATATCACGGATCTCTTACAGTTGGCCCCATTGTCCTGTTGGATTGAAACCTGGCTTAATAGTGAGATCACATTGAATCACTCCATTTTAAAAGATTGCATGGCGTTAGATAAGGCTGACAAAATACCCTGGCTAGTTTATATCAGAAACTCATTTTGTAAATTGGGTCAACCTGAACTGTACTCGTCCCCAAGTCTGCTGCAAAAGGGTGACCTAGAGTGGATTAAGAACAATGTTTTGAGTCAAGCGGAGCAAGAACGGGAGAAGATGGAATTGTTAAAACCACCTGTCAGAGCAAATTATGTTCTGACGACTTCCCCACATCTTGAACCATATTTAAAGATTGTGACAATTCCCTTTCACCGTCATCTCTTGATCCGATTTAGATTCAACATTGTTCATTTCTCCCTCGGCCACTTTCCAGTATGGGGCAGACTCGAGTCATCAATTCCTTGCAGCTGTGATAACTTCTCTAGCCAAACCCTCATGCACTTTATTATGTTTTGTGACCACTATGCCGACATCAGGAAACAGTTCTTAGTACCACTTCTTAGAGAGGCGGGGTTCGTTCAAGTAAGGCCTGCACTCATGTACTTACAACTTTTAGGCAGTCCCCGGGTGATTTACGGGGTTGCCTGTTTCCTGGTGGCTGCGGTTCTAAATAAAGCCAAAAGATTAGTGGCAATAGAGACTGTGATGTGATTATCCTTCCCCTGCTACCTAATTTTTATTTTTTGTATTTAAACCTTTTTATGAAACCTATGTATATTTATGATGAACACTGGTTTTAATGTATTTTTAACATATGTATGAATTATTGTCATCGCTTTTATGATTTTAAATAATCGAATAAAGTGTTATTTGACTTGACTTGACATAACAAAGCGAGTCATAACAACACATCCCCCTTACCCAAAAAGACAGAAAAACCTGGAGAAAAATTAACATGGAGAGAGAAAAGAAATCATGTTACAGGGGAGAGGAAACAAAGAAGAATGAGAAAACAAAAGTGCAAGAGTGGAAACAAGAGAAACGATTGTAAGAGAGAACAAAAGCATGATTATTTCAATACATCACAGACTCCCTGAAATGTTCTGGAGAACAGCAAGACCTGTTAGAAAAAACCCTTGCATGAGAATCAGGAGGTAGATTTGTTTTCAATCAATCAATCATATAATTTGTAAAGCGCACTAGTTACCCATGAGGGTCTCAAGGCCCTGGGGGTGGGGGGTGCTGCTACTGCTCGAAGAGCCAGGTCTTGAGGAGTCTTCTGAAGGTCAGTAGGTCTTGGGTCTGCTGTAGGTGGTTGGGGAGGGTGTTCCAGGTCTTGGCGGCGAGGTGGGAGAAAGATCTGCCGCCGGAAGTCGCAGGGTACTACGGCGAGGGCGAGGCCAGTGGAGCGGAGCTGGCGGATGGAGGTGCAGAAGCTGAGTCGTCTGCTGAGGTACGTTGGCCCGGCGTTGTGGAGTGCTTTGTGTGCGTGGGTGAGGAGCTTGAAGGTTATCCTCTTGTTGACGGGGAGCCAGTGCAGGTCTGTCAGGTGGGATGTGATGTGGCTGCGGCGAGGGGATGTCTAGGATCAGACGTGCAGAGGCGTTCTGGACGCGTTGCAGCCGTCTCAGGAGTTTGGTCCAATCTCCTGCATAGAGTGCATTTCCGTAGTCCAACCTGCTGCTGAAGAGGGCTTGGGTGACCGTTCTTCTCGTATTGGTGGGGATCCACTTGTAGAACCTACGGAGCATGAGGAGGGTCTTGAAGCAGGAGGAGGAGATGGCATTGACCTGCTTAGTCATGGAGAGGGTGGAGTCAAGGATGACCCCTAATTTGGTTGCGTGGTCAGTGGGTGTTGGGGCTGTTCCCAGTGCGGTCGGCCACCAGGAGTCGTCCCAGGCCGAAGGGGTGGATCCGAGGATGAGGACCTCCGTCTTGTCCGAGTTCAGCTTCAGTCGGCTGTTCCTCATCCATTCGGCGACAGCCTTCATTCCTTCTTGGATGTTGGTTTTGGCGGTGTGGGGGTGTCTGGTGAGGGAGAGAATCCGCTGGGTGTCATCAGCTTAGGATATGATGTTGAGGTCCTGCTGCCGGGCGACATGGGCGAGGGGTGCCATGTAGATGTTGAACAGGGTGAGGCTGAGGTTTGAGCCCTGGGGTACACCGCAGATGATATCGGTGGCATCGGAGCGGAAGGGGGGAAGCAAACGCTCTGTGTTCTGCCGGAGAGGAAGGATGTGGTCCAGTCCAGGGCCTTCTCTTGGATCCCGGTGTTGTGGAGGCGTCATCGTAGTATGCAGTGGTAGTCCGTGTTGAAGGCGGCTGACAGGTCCAGGAGGATGAGGGCCTCTGTTTCTCTGTTGTCTAGCAGGGTCCTGATGTCATCGGTGGTGGCGATGAGGGCGGTTTTAGGTAAGTTTGTTGCACCCTTCATTTCCTGGTGCTAATTTGCCTGGAACAATTTGTCACGTCTTGTGATGTTTTGTGGTGACATACTCTACATACTCCTAGTGTGCATCATCACCACATTCCTCCTGATTGAATTTATAGGCCCCTTTGTCATAACTTCTGTGACAACCTTCCATTGACACCTGGGTTTCTTTACTAGAACCCACTCACCATGTCTTGTCCTTCACCCATTTCCCTGAATCATACCCATCCTTGTATTTCTGTTGATAAGATTTAATTCTGGCATCAACTTCCTCCCTAGCCAAACAAATACCCTTTTTAAATGGCAGCCACCCAGAATTCAATTTAGACAAGGTCACTCTACCCCTTAATAGCTCAACCAGAGAACTCTGCATGACACAAGTAAGTGTGGTGTGACTCACCAAGTATCCCTCAGAACTTCTTTAAGAGGAACCCTCGTCTCCAAGACTCTTTGAACACATGCTTTATTCATGCGTTCAGCAAGGCCATTGTTCTGCGGTACATAGAGCGGTTAAAGAGCTATCTTCTGCTGCAAGAGTTTTGAAAATATTTTGGAATCATTCTTCTCTTTAGAGGTGAATTGCACCCAGTTGTCAGTAACTAGGAACTTGGGTACGCCCTCACTCGCAAACTCATCCTTGAGAAAATCCAAAACCACTCTAGTACTGACAGTGCTCACACACTTTGTGGAAACCCAATTAGAAGTGTAATCCACCAGAAGAATTTCAAACCTCCCAGAAGGGCAGAACAGTTCAAAGGGACCAATCAGGTCTAAACCCAACTTTGTCTCCGTTGGAGATTCCACGTGAGCCCTGGACTAAGGAGCAGAATTGGTGACACCAGACCTATCATTGGTGGCACAATGATAACACTCCTTGACCACATCCTCCACCTGGCAATCCATGCCTGGCCACTGATATCTCTCACGAATACGAGTTTTTGTGAGGCTTCTCCCCAAGTGTCATTCATGACGAAGGTTTATTATCTTAGACCTCAAGCCACTGGGAGATACCACCTTCCCACCATGCATGAGTTCATTTTGAAACAGAGCGAGTTCATCCCTCACAGACAGAATGGCAACAAATCAGGCCACCCCTTGCTCCCAGTAGTTGCTGACCTTGGAGTGTTTTGGGTCAGCCTGGACAAACGGCCTGCCATCACAAAAGATGAATGTGGTTAACACATCTTCAGCCCTGGCCTTGCCCCAGTGGATTCATCATAAAAAACCTCAAAATTACCCTCAATTGGCAAACAGTCTGCAGCCTTTTTCGCTACTCCAGGAAGATATTGTACTTGAAAATTGAACTCTTCCAGACCCTCACTCAACCATTTCTATCTAGGCCTCAACCTCTTGCTCTACATACCAGAAAACACTTGCACCAAGGGCGATGGTCAGACCTTACTAAGAAAGTTATGCCCCACAGTTAAAACTTAAACTGTCTGATTGCCCAGGTTATAGCCATCACCTCCCTTTCAATGCAGGAATACTGCTGTTTAGCCTTCTTTAATGCTCTGGACTCAAATGCGACAAATTTCTCCTCATCCCCATGCAATTGACTAATAACCGTGCCAAGCCCACAAAGACTGACAAAGGAAGAAAATTGTACTTACCACTGATGTCGAAGTGACCAAGAGTGGGCATCTCTCCAATGTTTGACAGAGTTAAAAGCTATGTTACATTCTTCCGACCAGGCACATTGGGTCCCCTTTTTTAGTTGAACTCTAATGGGTTCAACAATGGTGGCAAAATCCTTAAAGAACTTTGAGTAGAACTCAACAAGTCCAAGAAAATACCTCACTTGCTCCTTGTCCGTGGAAGCAGGAAAGAGCATTGTCAACGCTCCTAACTCCAGTTCGGGTTAAATGCCCTCCCCCGAGATGGCACGCTCCAGATATGTAACAGACAACACACCAATTTTCCCTTTCAACTTGTACTCAATAGGTTATCTGACAAAGGACTCGCAGTGAAAATCTCTCAACTGTATCATCTTTACCATACATTAAAATGTCATCTTGGAAGAATAAGATGTTAGACATATCACCAAGAATCATTTTCATGATGCGCTGGAAACAAGCAGCCACCGAGGCTAGTCCAAACGGCATCCTGATAAAACGAGAAGTACACAGCTGCGTCACAAAGGATGTTAAATGCCTTGAGTCTTGGTGCAGGGGTACTTGGTGATATGCCGAGGACAATTCTAACAAGCTAAAAACTTGCACACGATCCAGCATGGTAATGGATTAAGCAATATTGGGAAGCGGTTGACGATCCACCCATATCCACTTATACGGATGTGTGTGGACTTAAGAAGTCTGAATTCTTATCCCACAATCCTTGGGGGCCAGAACCACTGGTGCCAACCATTCTGAGGATTCAATCTCCTCGATAACATTCAGAGTTACAAGCCTGTCTAGCTCATTCTTCAGAGGCCCCACATCATAGTGGGAACCTTCCTCACTTTGAACATCGGATTGTGCTAAAAAAGAATGCTGAGCTATGTGTGCACAAAGTTTTTCAACAAACCAAGTTTATTGCTGCACACTTGTGGAAACTCAAAGAACTTATTACAACCTCCACAGTCATCCACTAACATGACAACCCGAATGTGCGTAATGCATCTGAGCAAAAGTATTATACCCAAGACTCTTTGGGGCCTCCAACCTAAGAGGTTGCCCCTTCGTTTGGCCACATAAATCTTGCCAGTAGTCTTCCTGCCCTTGAAGGGTATTCTCATTACTGCATAATGAATCACATCGATATGAGTACCCCCATAGCTTACGGGATTAATATAAGGAGAAAGAAGTTGGATATCTGGAAACGTCTTGTCCCACAATTCATAACCCACTATTGGTGGTAAGTTGTTTATAGTTTAAGCAGATCCAGGTTCTCCCTTCACAATCACTACTACACATTGAGGCATGCTTATGGAGTCAGCATCCACCACGCCATCACTTCCCTTATTCGACACCACTATTCTTGGGTTGTCTTTTATGGTCTCCACATTCTCTAATGTGTGCACCTTCCCCCAAGATATACAAACCCTGGCAGAGTGACCTTTAAGAATTCCACCCTATCACAAGTGTCGAATAATCATACCTCCAGTAATCCCAATTTTTATGCTAAGACTCACACAATGATAACATTTAATTTTTGAGAACTTCAGTAGGGACTTTGGCCCATGGTCCATGAACCACTTTATAAACATTTTCTACAGAGTTTTTTGAATTTCCTTGTGTGTCACTTCATGTATACTACTGGGAGTAGGAACATCCTCAGACACAGGTTTATGAGTTTTCATTTCTTTGACCCAGCCGGAAGTATTTTCCACACCCTCCACAATGACAATAGCTTCCTTAAGTGAAGGGTTTCTTGACAGAAACTTCTCTTGCACCCTGGAACTGTTAGAATCCTTAGTGCATCTGACCAACTGGTCACGTATTAACAATTGACTTTTCCATCTGCAGAATATACTGAATGACCAGCAGTGGCAGTGCATGAGCAGGACACCCCTAAAGCCTACGGAGCCTATTCTCCTAAGTTGTCACTGAAGCAGCCATGTACTATATAGAGGGGCACCGCATAATTATGCAATGACCATCTCGAAACTCAGACAATGAATGTTACGCATTCCAGATCATCATCCTATCATGTTTGGTATGTCATATTCGGCACTTGTATGCAGAGAGGGCATCAGTCAGCATACAAGTTCTTTCCCCCCTGCAATGTGATAAATGTTAAAGAGATAACAAAGCTACAGGAATACAAATCTGGTGAGCCTGGAAGACATGTTATAACTTGCACAATATGTAACTATACGATCTAAAGGGTTGCGGTCCATGACCAACTCAAGCTTGTTGCCCCAAATGTATGTACTAAATTCGTGGACTGCCCATACACAAGCCAATGCCTCATGTTCTATGGTGATATATTGACCCTTGTGTGATTTGACGGATTTAGTTGCTGGTGATAAAACTATTGCATTTGCATTTGATTCTGTTTTCTGGCTGTTTTGCCAGCAACAAGCCCCGACCACTGACATCCACCGTAATTGTATAAGTGCGCACCTCACAAAATGCATGTAGCAAATTCCGTAGATTCACTTTGTCAGAGGAGCACTCAGTTCCTGCTCTATTTTACCTTTTCAAAAGCTGCAGTCACAAAATGAGCAAAATATTCTGCTAAACTCAAGAATGAGCGCTCAGTCTGTGGAGCATCTTTGATTAAAGCCAATAGCGACGCTAATGCCCTAGGTGATAAGGACACACTTCGTATCCAGATACAATTAGCTAAGAAAATGTCAAAGACTGTTTGGAGCATGACGTATCACGTGATGGCATTACGCCCAATTAGTCAAATTCATTAGTTGCAAACTTGCATTTTTCTTACTTCTTTGTCATGCCCATTTATAATAGTATCGACAACACCTTCCTAAAGATCTGATTATGTTCCTTCAAATCCTTGTCCTAAATGAACAAGTACTTACCTTTGGTAACAATGTATCTGGTAGAGACATATTTTAGTTGTAGATTCCTTTCCGTAGAATTTCAACCAGGCGTCAGTCTGGATCTGGAGGTTTTTCACTAGCAGTACCCCTGTGCGTTGGTAGGTGGCGTCGGTCGGCTCTGTGTCTGTCGTCATTGTGCATGCCAAAATGATGTCGTAGGACCTACATATCAGCGCACCCGCGGGCAGCATCTGTCAGTTCTTAACATGATTTTCCATGTGAGAAGCGCAGAGCCATGAAAGACACTGACCACTGGTGCGTCTAAACTAGGGCCCTTCAGGGGAGTGTCAGGCGGATGCTAGTAGCATAACAAAAGAAAGCCACTAACCTTAAAAGATCAGCCAGCAGGGACGATGGGAAGAGGAACGTCCCCTTTCTCCCCTGAGTACAACTCCACACAGAGGGATAGAATACTGCTATGTAAGGGAGCACACCAGGGAAAAAGGGAATGGGAGAAAACAAGAAAAGCTCTGCAGATAGTACATCAGAGGAACAACTATAGGTGGATAGCGTAGCCCAATGTGGTTTGTCTCAATCCTTCTTGGACACTGCAGTGGGGAGAAAACAACACAGAATCACTCGTGAGGTATTAGCCTGGCAATATACCCTAAGTGTTCGTGCACCCTCCCCTGAATACTCTTACTCACTAGTATTCTTATAGCAGAGTCTCTAAAGGAAATAACATCCAAGCTGTATTTATACAACACTCTTTTAGTTGCCCAATGCCACCGGAAAGAAACTGGTGAAGGTAGCTGTAGCAGGAACAAATGGATAGTCGGAGCAAGGTACAGCGCTTTCCTTCTAGTGGTTGAAGGAGGAATACTGGAACTGCCTCAAATAACAAAACGGTCTACAAAGAATCGCTCGTTGTATAATTCACAGCGAGAGCGTCCTTGTAACTTCAAAGGAAAATAAATACAGAAACCCCTTGTTATCTTGGAGATGGTAAAATGAAATAATAACGTGGAACATGGGCAAAATGCAAGTCATTGCCGCACAATTCACAGAAGACCTAAATACTTGATACTGTAGTGTAGTTCCTATATTCCCAATAGGCTCTGCGCATTGGAATAACATAAACAATAGTTTAGACGTAGGACTGAGGTCGACTAGGTCTCTAATGAATATGTTACACTTAATTGTGTGTGCCAGCTAGCTCAGAGGTCACTAGAAACTTTCTTGAGTAAACAAGAAGGTGTTTAGCTCTCCTGAATAGACAAGAAGGGATTAGCTTCTGACAACCATATCACATGACAACTTTGTTCGCCCTGCAATAAGGAATATATCTCTAGAGTCACGGAAACAATAGATAGCTATTTTACTCAATCGTGCATGCTTCATTTCACCAGAGATGCAGAGAAATAGAGAGATGGGCGTTTTCAATAAAAGGGTTATTTATTGAGCAGTCTTCTTTCTCATGCAAGAGAAATGAATTGCCACAATTGCAATACTTGTCATGAAGTAAAGTGCGTACAGTAAAAGGAGTATTATGAAATAATACTGTAAAAGCATTTATATGGTTTCTAAGCCATAAGATACTTAAAATGGATAAAATACATAAAATGATAAAATAATGACTAAACGTACTCAACTGGTGTTTCTAAGATACGCCTACCCCAGCGTACCTAACCTAAGCCTAGTACAGGGAAGGAGTAGATGAGTTACAGTTGTTGCCAAGAATCTGAATCAAGAATTCTCTATGGGTCTAATCAGCTCCGTACCTTAGGTATCTGTGTGAAAAGCACAACTGAGTTACTCTAGTATCTAGCGTTAAATTATCGCCTTACCAAACGTTGGGCGTCATGTAGTGTAGTTCCTATATTCCCAATAGTCTCATTGGAATAATATAAACGATAGTTTAAACGTAGGACTGAGGTCGACTAGGTCTCTATTGAATATGTTAGACTTAATTGTGTGTGCCAGCTAGCTCAGAGGTCACTAGAAACTTTCTCGAGTAAACATGAAGGTGTTTAGCTTTCCTGAAAAGACACGAAGGGATTAGCTTCTGACAACCATATCACATGACAACTTTGTTCCCCCTGCAATAAGGAATATATCTCTAGAGTCGCGGAAACAATAGATAGCTATTTTACTCAGTCAATTGTGCATGCTTCGTTTCACCAGAGATGCAGAGAAATAGAGAGACGGGCGTTTTCAATAAAAGGGTTATTTATTGAATAGTCTTCTTTCGCATGCAAGAGAAATGAATTGCCACAATTGCAATACTTGTCATAAAGTAAAGTGCGTACAGTAAAAGGAGTATTATGAAATAATACTGTAAAAGCATTTATATGGTTTCTAAGCCATAAGATACTTAAAATGGATAAAATACATACAATGATAAAATAATGACTAAACATACTCAACTGGTGTTTCTAAGATACACGTACCCCAGTGTACCTAACCTAAGCCTAGTACAGGGAAGGAGTAGATGAGTTACAGTTTTTGCCAAGAATCTGAATCAAGAATTCTCTATGGGTCTAATCAGCTCCGTACCTTAGGTATAGAATGAAGGAGGCCTTGTATCTCTCTCTCTCAGGACTCGATCTCCCAGAAACCCGCGAGGGTATCAGGGAAACACCGGAGCTGGATTTCTCAGCAAGAGATAAGACAGCGTCTCTCTCAGTGCTTCAGCAGGGAGGGTAGGCTTCCTTCGGCACTCGCATCAGCAGGGCCTCGGGCAAGTGAATAGCCGATTCTGCTCCAAACCACTGTGTGTTGCTTAAGGCAGATGTTGGTATATTTATACCTGGAAGGTGCCGAGTTTGACGTAAGGTTAGACATAAGACATCACTAAGAACTGGCAGTTCTTTCAGGACTCTCAGGAGGTCTAGGACAAATCAAAACAGAAGCAGGGGGAATTCCTGGGCTGCTGGAGGCTTGGTTGTACTTTCTAGGAGTCTATGGGAGTAGCCTTGACGTATTTGGACTGCATTGGCTATGACTTAATATTGATATGATTCTTATGCCTGTATAAGGATATGATTTGTTATAACCACATAAGGGCATAAATCGGGAATATCTAATTAGGGTCCTAGATACATTCACAACAATTCAGGGGGGGGGTTGTTCTGTAGCAGACAAAACGAACGTTCAAAAAAATACCTTTCAGGCACTACGAAGTACCTGCTTAGGTTCCACTATCCGTGCGGGTCAATGGTAGCGAGGATGCCAGACTGGAGACCTCGTAGCAGTAAGCGCCCGACCTCCAGCAGGGAAAACACCTTCCGCATGGCGCTCGTGTTCTTTTCTCACAAAAGGCTCAACAGAAGTACAGGATAAATGCGATGAAGAAGAGCGCTCGACCTCCAGCGGGGAAAACACCATCCGCTTGGTGCTCGAGTTCTCAGGAACGCTACGGGCAGTTTGTCAAGCCCGGATGTGAGGAAAGGGCGTGGCTTTATAGCCATCTGATCGAAAGGCGGCCCCGGCCTTGAGACGTGGGAGACTGTCCCAGGGCATTCTGGGCCCTGTAGTTTCTTTCTGTTAGCGCTACTGTGTTTATTCTGATTTTCCCTCTGTGCCTGGTACAGAGCACAAAGGGGAAATACAGGCCCAGTTTCCCTCTTGGTGTCAGGGTCGCGACAGTGAGTCCCTGTCCTTAAAAATCTGTTCACAGAGTGGGGAGTATGGGTTGGGGTGGTAAGGAATCTACAACTAGAATATGTCTCGAACAGAAACCTTGTTACCGAACCGAAGTAACTTGTTCACGTGGTAGGGGCATCCATTCCAAGGTAAAGAATCTACAACTAGAAGTCTCCGTTATGAGCCCCAATGTACCTCAATATAGGCCTAGGTAGCTGCACAACCTTTTACCTACATTTGTCCTACCTTGCCATACATTAGGGTTTTAGCGCAAACCTTTTACCTAGTTATGATCCAAATCAATGTTGTGTGGTTTTCTTCGAAAACTAGCCTCCTTTATTATGTATGAGGATTCTTAGTATCATATCTTAATCCTGTGCCTAGGACATGCACAGCAGGATTACCATCTTCTTTATAATAACTCGGTACTGTTGGTCTGTCATTCAAGGATGATGATAGCGGTGACTTTTGCACAGTTACAGATCTAGGTAGAACACTGAGGGTACTTTTTGGGTATTAAAGAACCACATCTTCGCTGGGCAACCAGAAGAGAAGCTTCCACGCTGACACGAGATGCTGAAGTCCCTGCACGCAGAAACTCTAGCATGCAGTGGTCTGACATCCCTTGTGGAGCATGCGACTTGGGAGAGAAGAAAGGACCCCATCTTGGTCTCATCAGGTAATGGGGTTGACTCTTTCCTAGGGCTTTCTTGGCTTTACACCCACATGCATGCTAGGTACACTTACATTACTGCCAAGTGTACCTAACACTAAGATGCAATCAAGCTTACTCCTATCTATTGATATGCCTGCATATATTTACAAGCACGACAGACAGGTATAAAAGATTACTATTTTAGCACCTTGGTAGAATTCTACCTTTTATTTATTCATGTTTACTGCGACATTCATTAGAAACAGTTTAACAATAGAATGACGCTGGTTCAATAAATGCTTATTAAAAATGTCCCCATCGTTTATTCTGTGCATTACTCTGAGACTAAGTGTGCACGATTTACTGAGTGAATGGTACTACACAACCCTTGATCCTTCAGGGATCGTGGAAACAGACATGTTCTATAGTTGCCAGGAGCTATTCGTTTCTTGGTATGGTTCGGAGGCTTATGGTGACACTGTGGGCTAGCTGGTCTCAAAGCTAACATCCTTTGGGGTGTCAGTATATTGTTGAAATCAGTCTAGACAACATATAAAACATGCAGATCCTAAGGGATAGGTGTACAATTAGGAACTTCACCACACCCAGCAATTCCAACCCCAGAGGAGGGTCTGCAAACCAAGACCACACAAGGAAGTCCTCAAGCACTGAACTGGCAAAGTACCCGTCCCTCCGGACTTCGCTGTCCAAACAGTGTGTGCAGGGATGCCCACCTTGCTTTCTGGCATTTACCTGACACTAGATATTCAGGACTGGAACTCCACCTGCTAACGCAGTGGTTGCCGCTGTTGCTCTTGTAAAGTGAGCGCGTAACCCCACATTAGGATCCTCCTCTGCATTGCCAATGCATAGCATAATTTAAAGGACAACCCATCAAGAAATGGTTCTTTTTTGTACTTCAACACTTTTTTGGCGCCCACATATCCAAAAGATTTGTTCCTCCTTATTCTGTATGGACAGAGCCTCAAACTCACTATCTGTCTGCTTGCATAGTTAGGGAGGCTTGGAAGACAGGCTTTTAACCCTGAAGACTGCTTTTGTAATTGCCTTCTCAGAGGTGATGACGAGTATTAACAGGCTTTATGGGAGCGCACACAAGAAAAGTCAAAACCAAATCTTCCATTGGTAATAGGTTTCTTAAGGGCCTTACTCACTTGTTTCCTCCATCTCCTTTCATAATGTCCCAATTGGATTTACATTTGAACAAAGAAGCCTGATCTGGAAGTCCCAGAAAGGCAGAGATAGCTGAAAGATTGGCCCTGCAGGGCTCAACTTTTAAGGATGCCCATAGCAAAGAAAGTATGTACAACAGAACTTCTGAAAGAGGGGCAGAAAAGGGGATGAACAGCCTTTACTGTGCACCATGCGACAGTCGTATACTGTTTTAATGGAGGGAAGCCTGGCTGCCAAGATGACATCACAGACTTCAGGTGGAAGGTTGAAAGCTGTCAACTGCCCCTCAATCTCCACGCAAGGAGGTGGAGACTGGACAGGTTTGGGTGAAGAACCATCTCCTGCGACGATTCAGACTGCCATGCTCAGAAGGTATGAAGATCGTCCTGAAGGGGCAATCAATCCTCAGAATATCAGACTTTTCTGCCCACTGTGCTCAGGAGGATCATGCCCAATCCGGAGCCACAAGAATGTTTTGAACCTTGTCATGCTTTAAATGTTATAGGCGGAAAGGCGTACAGGAGGCTGAAGTTCCACTCACAACAAAAAGCGTGCAATATGGCTGCAATTGTGTGTTTGCTTTGGAGGCAAACAGATCTAACGAAGACTATCTGCACCGCTGAAAGAGACCTACTTGGAAATTGTGGGACTTTATTTGCAAATAAAATGGGACATTTTCAAAGTGCATGCAGGAGTGCAAGTTTTGTGCATTGCTAAAATGAGGCTTTAGTGCATGTCGCCATTGCAGTTCAGAGGTTTTCTTGTTTGCAGATTCTGTATGTGCTCTCAGTGCCAAAGGGAAGCGGTTTAGAAATACATCCAGAATCTACTATGTTGATGCTGTTAAAGCCACTGAGGAGTGTGTACATAAGAGAGCACTCAATGCTCTTTGTGAGATCAAGAACTTCCGAGAAAAAAATTCTTGTACCTTGCTAAGTGCACAATTAAAGACTTTAAGTTGTAGAAACCCAAATTGGTCCTAAATGTAAGTTTCAAATCCATATGTGGTTGCTAGTATGTATAATAACACCCTAAGAGTTGAAACTGTTGCTGGGATTCTGAACATACACAGAACTATGTGCAGAAAAACAGGACCCTCAGTGTATAGGGGTTTTACCTTTCTACCAACTTAGTACTCAAAATTTGAAAAACGACTAGCTATAGTGTCTCATCCGTTCTCATACATAATCACAAAGCTACAATTGATTAGACAACCCAGAACACTCCCAACTCTCTCAGGAATCGCGGTAGCAAGACTTACCCTTTCTCTTACTCACTCGTACTTGTCTGCCAATTCTTATTGTGGAGTCACTGTAATAGTTTAAAATGTTTATTTCAACTATCATGCTCTATAATGCAGTATACTTGCCACTACCAGCAGCAAAATGCATAAACTCAGAACAGTTAGCATTGTTACAATTCCATAGAATATTAAGGGGGATGTCATCATATACAGACAGTGGAAAATGGACTATAAGGCCTAAACACCCTCCGCCTGGCTGGAAGAAGTTTTATTATATAAAGAAAGATCTCTGGGCTTTGTCAGCAGACCCCATACCTTTAAGACTAGATGGCGGGTATACATCATAGGAGCAGCATAGCTCTTCTCCATGGAAATGGCTCTCTCCAAGTGTGTATCTGTACGACATGCACTTTGATATTATAGGGATGCAAGTCTCCAGCAGTGCAGCTGTGTTCAGCATGTTTTGTCTTGGTGCTAGGGACTGACCAGAACAGAAAAACAAGGGGCATTGTTTATCGACCTTGCACATCGTGTTCAGACTAAACTCCAGGGGGCAGATTTACAAGCCCCTTGCAACACTTTTACGCCGCCATTGCGTCACTTTTGTGACGCAGCGGCAGTGTAAACAATGCGCCACTATGCGACATATTTACAACGTGACACATCTAGTGAGATGCGTCACGTTGTAAAGTCCTGCGCTACATTATACCTGCGTCAGGTATAATGTATGCAGGGTGGGCGTTCTGTCGCAAGGAGGCCCCGTAAAAGTGACGCAGTGAAATCTAAGAGATTTCACTGAGTCACTTTTATGTCCCCACTACGTCAAAATCTGACGCCTGCTTGTAGCAGGTGTAAGGAGTTACTCAGCACAGTAAGTATAGGGCGCCCCCGAGCAGTGCTGGAGTTGCGTCGAGCTTGCGACACAACTCCCAACACTGTGTCACCTTTACGGCATCAGATGCGTCACGCATATGTCTATTATTGCTCCATGGTGCGTCGCACTGTAAATCCAGCACATCCATGGTGGCGCAACAGGTTTATGCCGTGACGCAAAATAACTGGGGCATCCCTTCTGATATGCAGGGATGCGCCAGTTATTGTAAATCTGCCCCCAGGAAATTAGCAGAGAACGCAAAAAGCAGACAGTTCTCATGTGAAAGGCATAAACAGAGTCTTGCAAAATAAAGTCATGTAGTAACGTGCGCAAAAGCAGCATTATGGCAGCAAAGTTCATGCTAACTTAGCAATGTCGACAATGAACTTAATGGCCATATAACAAAACATACTTCTCAACATTCTCTTGAGACTGCTGCTAGCGTTTCAAAAAGGCATCACATTCAAGCATAATATTTGGTGCACCTGAAAATTGCTTGCATAACGTTGCAATTGCCCCAAGGTATATGTTCCAAGGGTCATCCCCAGATGGTGAAGGAATGGTTGTCAAAAATCTGTTGAGCAGCAAGACTTTTTGCAATGGTGTATGGTAGTCTTTGCAGCTTATAGCTCAAGAGCAACAATGTGATTTTTTCAGTCTTGTGTGCAGATTTGCCAACTTAAACCTAGCATAAAAGGGGTACTTTGGCATAGGTTACCACGACAACTCAACCTCCCATATTCTTGAGTGAACAATGCCTGCTGTGCAGTAGCCCTAATGCATACAAAATATCAGAAAAGCCAACAAAAACAACTATTTGAAATGTAATGCAGAAATAAATTATTACTTACTTACGTTAACTCTTTAGTAGCTTTATAATAATAATGCAAAATCAGTGTACTGGTCAGAGGAGATGGTGTGTGTTGTATGGGTATTTCTCTATCCTCTGTCTTTCCCTGCTCTCTAGTCTGACTGTGTGGAATGTTGTACATGTCATAGAATGTTGGATGGGTGAACAGATTCAGTTGGTGACTGAAGGGTGAGCTGCCAGGAGGACAGCTCCTGGTGGGGCGTATTTACAGAGTTACTTACTGGCCTACTTACCATCCTGGCTTCAACATCATACCTCTGTAACCTTGTACTTCAATAAATACTTACTTAAAACTACCACCTCTGGACCCTCATATCATTGTAACATTGGCGACGATTTGGATTACAAAACCTGCGTGGATTCTATTTCAAAGGACTTTCTTCTCTAGAAATTCTTCTACAGCAAATTATATATTTTTAAAAGACTGCCACTACTTCAAAGAACCCAGGCTTGTACCTACTCAACAATATCTGTTGGCAGCCCCAGCCCCACCAGTGACAAAGACTCTGTCAGCCTCAACTCGGGCATGCCAATTTTCTACTCTAGCTTGGTGAGTCTCCTTCTCTTTTACTTCCTTGCCGAGGTTTCACTATTCACTGAACGCTCACTGAACGCTTGCTGTGGGTTATTGGATTATTTATTCATCAAGTGAACCTGCGATACCATATTCTACACCTTTTAGTATAATTCTTACTGATTCTCAACTGGCCTGATCACCCAGTTGCAGTTTTCTGGACTTTGGTAGCAGCGTTTATTTTCCATTCATCCACAGTGAAGTTAGACTTTGCTTCTTTTGTGTGGGACATGCATATCGTCATTCTCTGCATTTTTGATTGCTTAATACTTGGTGTGGAAACTTGGTTAGACACAATGACACCATTAATTTGGGATTCCTGGTTATTTGTAGTGCGAGAAAGAAATACCGGCTTATCTTTCCTCCGAAGTAAAGAAGTAGTTGCATTTGTTCAAACTGTTCCCGTGATTCAAAACAACCATATTAAAAAACGGTCACTTTCTGTGGCGCAGCGAGAGCCTTACCTTTTAAATGTGGCATCGTTCCTCAAGTCTTCTGCTTTGATGCTGCCTGTCAGGTATTACTTTACGGTGACGCCGGGAGCCAACCGGCGCAGCGTCACTGTGCGTGACACCATTTTGTCATTGGCACTGTTGATGTGTGTACTCAGTTTGCCAATCGCGCGTCCCTCTGTGAACTTTGTTGCATGCCATCTTTCTTTTGGAGTTGCCATGACGATCCGGATTCATGGCCATTTCGACCTTCTTCGAATGTGACAAAGGTATTTCTGCAATGATTATTATTTACGACTACGCAGGAAACGTGCCTCCATTTTGCTCCTTCATGGTTGTGAGGTTGTGAGTTCTTCTTGTCAGCTTACATGGAGCACCAAGATTTCCAAGGTACATTCATTTTTCTTCAAATGCAGTTCGTTTGAATACTCTTCATTTTCTGTGGATTTGTCAAAAACTACGTGGGATTTCTTCTTTTGGAGTCATTTTCAACATTGATGTCAGCCTGCAACAATCTCACAGATTTACTTTCATTGTTCGTGACGTTTTTTTTTACCTTTCAGAAGGACCGAATATTATCTAAGAGTTATTTCTTACATCTTTATGTTGTGCTAAGTTCGCCATCTACTGGTTTTTTGCACAGTGTTCACTGCTTTAGTTTTAATAGGTTTTTCTCATGTGAATTAACACTGGCTACTAAGTCGGGTATTGGTGTTATTTCTTCTGGGGTTTATATTACATGTTTATGTGTTATATTATTGCTTGCAATCTTCATATTTTACTATGCTTTCACATGAAGACACTTATTATTTTACTTTTAACAGGCAGTTTTATTCTAGCATAGTAATTTATTTTTTAAGGGTATCACACCGCACTTTGATTCCTATTTATTTGGTTCTTTAGGTGTGTATATGACTCTGCTTATTTCAATGAGCTTTACATTAGGTGAAAATTGCTTATTACGTTCCCTAGTGCATTTAATTCATTAATTTGTGTTGTTGATTATACATTGTATACAATTCTCTGAGTAAGGTATGTTATGAACACTTGCTTTTAATTCTATAATTATTTTCTGCGAGTATTTCATGAAAATGTTATATTTCAATGTTTATGTTTTACTTTTTGAGCACGTTTAGTAAGTTGTTCCTTACATGTTATGAGTATTCATGTAATTTTATTCGCAGGTTACATTGTTCTTTCTTCATTAACTTAAGTTTGTGATATTGATATGCATCGATGTTTACACCTGCACTATTATTAATGATGATTTATCTAAGACTCGAGTGTTGCATTCACAGTGGTTCAGTGCACGGAACCCTGTATTTAAGTTGATGCCAGATTTCTGGCAAATTTAAATTCATGATTTTGTATTGTTTGGGCGTACTTGATGCCAGATTACTGGCAAATTTAAATTCATGATTTTGTATTGTTTGGGCGTACTTGATGCCAGATTACTGGCAAATTTAAATTCATGATTTTGATTTGCTTGGGCGTACTTGATGCCAGATTACTGGCAAATTTTAAATTTATGATTTTGTATTGCTTGGGTATACTCCTGTTAAATGTATATATCCTCTTTTCTCACCTCTTTTCTCACTTTGTAATGGAGTTTTCTGTTGGGAGTACTTCTCTTGCTTTTCTCTTCTTAGTGCTTTTGTTTGTTGGTTACTCTCCACTCCGGCCAACTGGTATGTGTTGATGTGTCTGAGTACTTTTCACTAACTTTCCTTCATTTCTTATTTTTCTCTATTTCTTGTATGTGTTTTACTTGTTCTTTTACCATTAAAGGGAGAATATGTGTGCTCTCTTATATTCAAGCTTCATTCTCTTATATTCAAGCTTCATAGTTCTTTCATTCGATTTTCTTCTTATTCTTCTGTTCTATTCTGTTTACATTTCTGCTTTCATTGGTATACTGTTTATTACGTTTAGCATGTTTTATCCATTCTTTGATTCTTCTTTTGTTTTTGTTTCAAGTGTAAAGAAGGGGGATATGTTGTATGGTTATTTCTCTATCCTCCGTCTTCCCCTGCTCTCTAGTCTGACTGTGTGGAATGTTGTACATGTCATAGAATGTTGGATGGGTGAACAGATTCAGTTGGTGACTGAAGGCTGAGCTGCCAGGAGGACAGCTCCTGGTGGGGCGTATTTACAGAGTTACTTACTGGCCTACTTACCATCCTGGCTTCAACAACATACCTCTGTAACCTTGTACTTCAATAAATACTTACTTAAAACTACCACCTCTGGACTCTCATATCATTGTAACAGTGTGCCTGTCATCGAATGTGCTGGCAACCTTTACATCATTATCAATTTGTAAGGTGACTGTGGCTAAAAGTGAATAGTTTCCAGAAGAAAGATTTGCCCATCACAGACGCTTAGGGCAAATGTTGAGTTAAAATGTGTAAAGCGATTGATGAAGTCTTGTGTTTGTCAGCGAACATGCAGGTGAAGTGAAGATTCCTTCCTGACTTAAGATGACCGCCGCTGATGTGCTACAAGATGATGTGTGGTGACTTCATGAGGTCACCAGTCAGTGATGCGCGCACACTACCAGTTGCGTGAGGGCTTCAGAGGCAAAGCGGGTAAACTTCTGCGGAAGTGTGGAAAATAGAAGAAATTTCCCAAATAACTGCAGCTTCAGCAGGGAGAAACCGGGAAATGACCCTGAGCTGAGCATCAATAATGCTGCTTCTGTTATCCGTCTTCTTACACACTTAGTCAGCGACGATTTTCCAGTCCACCAATTCACTCTCACCAATGAATGTCAAATAAATCTCCTTAAGATGTAATAAGTGCAGGCTGATATGGCAGCTGGTAAGTAGAAAGTAAAGTTTATCAAAGTCAAAGTCAAAAAGCTTTATTTCGATAAAATTTCATTATCATAAAAGCGAGTCAATAAAATTGGTAACACATATCCTGTTGATAGCAAGAAGTAAGACATTACTAGAATAAATATTCTTTAAAAAGGAATTAAACAGAGTATTTAAGCTTTCTGGCTCGAATAGCCCAAGCCCAGGATAAAAATTTGGCTAGGGCACACACATAGGGTACATAGCTGTCCGAAACAAGTATCCTAATTGCCACATCATGGCTTCTGGTTCCCAGCTGACGGCATAGATTCTTCAACCACACCCTTCTTGGGTTAGCATATTCCTTGCAGACAAATAAGAAATGGGCTAATGTCTCTGGGTGAGCTAAACATGATGGACACAAATCAGTTTTGCCTGTACAGGATTTCCATGTTTTGGTAAAGGTATTCAGTGGCAAAGAACCCGTTCTAAATCTAAAATACAAGGACCGGGCAAAAGGTTTCCCGATTATGTCTAGGTAGGGTTCTCGCCTGGGACAGTCTTTAAACATCAAAAAATCCTCTGTAAGCCTGCCAATGGACGTGCTGGAATGTCTTTGGGAGCAAATCCAATCCCGATAGAGCTTTTTGAGTATTTGTTTTGGAGGTGAGGTTCTGCTTGACCAGGAATCGAGTAGGCCCAAGTTGGACAGTAAAGATTTCATATCTTTTAACCATTTGATTCTGGCCCAGTGTGGTGATGCCATTATTTCTTCAAGACCTCTGGCGTAGCCACTAAGTTCCTCTACCCGCCAAATACGGGCCCATAATAAGAGAGGGCGAAATTTCGCAATTTCGCCGATCTGGGTACAGCCAAGGTCCATGAATAAGGGTAAAAGTGGGGTGCTTTGAGGGAGGGACATTATTTGTCTACAGAAATTATTCTCGGATCTTTGTAGAGCTTCGGTAGATGCAGAGCCCCAAAGTTCAGCTCCATAAAGGGCAGAGCTGACACCTTTGGCAGCGTAGATCTCAAGGACTGTTCCTATTGGTTTGAACGAACTGGAACGTTGCTCCCTCAATAGGGCACCTGTGATCCTTTTATGGCTCAACAGCATCTTGTCTAGATGGGGCGTCCAATCCATTTTGTCTGAAAGGCGTATCCCTAGGTAATCAAATATCCCAGAAGAAAGATTTGCCCATCACAGACGCTTAGGGCAAATGTTGAGTTAAAATGTGTAAAGCGATTGATGAAGTCTTGTGTTTGTCAGCGAACATGCAGGTGAAGTGAAGATTCCTTCCTGACTTAAGATGACCGCCGCTGATGTGCTACAAGATGATGTGTGGTGACTTCATGAGGTCACCAGTCAGTGATGCGCGCACACTACCAGTTGCGTGAGGGCTTCAGAGGCAAAGCGGGTAAACTTCTGCGGAAGTGTGGAAAATAGAAGAAATTTCCCAAATAACTGCAGCTTCAGCAGGGAGAAACCGGGAAATGACCCTGAGCTGAGCATCAATAATGCTGCTTCTGTTATCCGTCTTCTTACACACTTAGTCAGCGACGATTTTCCAGTCCACCAATTCACTCTCACCAATGAATGTCAAATAAATCTCCTTAAGATGTAATAAGTGCAGGCTGATATGGCAGCTGGTAAGTAGAAAGTAAAGTTTATCTTCATATAATGAAGCCTGTATCCCAACAGCATTTTGTCGCTGCAACAGGATTCTTGACCGCAGCAGCACCCCTCTTAGTGGAAGAACAGGTTCAAACAATAACAAAGCTTTAGAAAATACATTACCTCCACAATAATAGCCAATGAGCATTCTGCTCCCACAGAAACTCCAAGCAAAAGTTAACATACTAGTCTTCCTATCCCTCCAATATGGCCCCCAGAGGCTACAACCAAATACATAAAAGGAGACATCATCCAGAGCACGACCTGTTTTTTTGTTTCTGCACTACTCCGCATGCTGTTCCTGTTCCAGTGATCAGGTAGGAGGGGGCAGCGGCCTTGTTCTAGTGGACCTTAGGGCCCGAGGCATTGTGTTTCCTGTCTTCCCCCTTCTTTGACACTTCCTCCTCAGTCCTGCAAGAGCAGACTCTCAGAGGTGCCTTGGTGTCATGCCTCGCATTGAATCTGCTGAGTCCTGCTCTAGTGGACCTGGCAGGTCTTGGGTGTGTATTGGTACTCTGCACCTTTTTCCTGGCGTTAATGTTGGCTCCCTAAGGGGTTAGGAGGGATGCCCCAGTTCTCCGAATGGCTCCCTCCTCCCCTGTCTTTTGTCCGCTTCTGTAGGATGGTGGCTTAGTTTGGTATGCACTGGTCGTTGGCGTGTGGGAGCGTGGCTTCATGCCGGCTCCTTCGGGTCGGCACGTTGTGACAGTGGCTTTTGCAGGGGCTCATTGACATTGCGTACACGCTAGGGTGTGCTAATGGCTGTCCTGGGGCATTTTTTATGGTTTTCATGGCAATGGTATGCTTTTTTAAGCGTCCTAGATTGCCACAGTGTGTTATTCTGGTATTTTTGCAGTGGCACAGATGGAGGAAGGTGCTGAGTTGACTTCTGCTCACGCTCGAGAGTCTTCTGGGTCTGTGGACACGGTCCCTTCCCTGGCTGTGATCCAACAGACAAACTCATACTGTTGTTGCTGCCACTTGGAGGAACAGACTCCCTTGCTCGCAATCTAAAAAGGCTAAATGTGACCCTAGTCCCTTCTAGGACTCTGATGAGCAGGAGGATGTCGAACTTAAGGGTCGTTTTGTGCAGGGGTCGGATGTTAAGAATGTTCTTTGGAAACAACAGGTTGGAGCGAATGTACTGGAGTCTGATGTTACTGAGAAGACACAGTTTCTTTTCACAGTATAAAAAGAAGGAGCCGGAGTCGTTGCCGCTCCACTCCTCTGTCTTGAAGGTGTTGGAAACTTAATGGAAGGATGTGGATAAGAATAACTTTCCCAGGTATTTGGCCAAAAGATATCTGTTGCAAGACTGTGTGGTTAAATATCTGGCCTTGTGAAGGTGGATTATTTGATGGCTGGCATGTCTTCTGGTCACTCCCCCCTGTGTCTTGCCTACAGTCTGCTTCCCTCTCACAGGCTTTCTGTAGGAAATAGACACTTGAAAAGAAATCCACCAAGGTTACTTCCTCTATTGCTACCTTGATTGATGGCGCGTCAAATCTATTATTGAGGTATGGGGCATTCACAGCTAACCAAAATTGTGAACTGTCAGTGCTCAACGCTGCATCACTTAAATTCTTCCAAGTCTCTTCTTTTAATGCATTTGTCCTATTTTTACTAGCTGTGGTATATACATTTCTACAGATCCTAATCTCCTCTTTATTTCATACTGATCTATGTAAGGCATTTTTTTGTTTGGTGTAACTTTTTGTGCAATTATTATTCTGGTGTTACAGGTACCTTTACTTTCCTTTTGCAGCGTACTTTTGACAGTCTCAGTAATACAGATAAAAGCTTTTAAAACGCTGTCATGCGTCGGACTATCACTTAAGCATGTAGAGATTGGCACATTCACATTTGTGACTATTTGTTTGCTTAATTAACAATCAGAGGGGGGAGAGAGAGAAATCAGAATGGATTCGTTCTCCCTGGGCATATTTAAATAAAAAGTTAGAATACACTCCTTGAGATTAAGGGTGTCTCCTCCACAGTGGGGAACACCTTTATGTTTTTAGGTCCCCTCACACACCAACAGGCCCCTTGGTGTCATGCTTCATCATCGGGGTCATCGTAACCCTCTACGGGGTACGGCGTGCTGCGACCTACCGAGACGTGGGAGCACTTGTTAGACTATCTGTGGTGTTGGTGAGAGGGTTGACTAAAATTATTTAATAAACCTCATGAGCCAAAACGTCAGGATCTGGTGTGCTAACTAGCACGATTTCTACGAGGAAATACCTCCTGATTGATCCCTACGTGGCTCCGGTGATAATGACCGGAGCCACGTAGGGATCGATCGGGAGGTTTATCTACAACTCCAAAACAGTTGATCAATAGACAACGTTCTTTTTTTTGCTAGGTACATTACTTTTACCTGCACTGTAATTTTTCCTCACTTTTATTAGAAAATTCTGGTATTAGTTAGAGAAACGTGAGTAAGGTGGGGATTTGTGCACCCCGTCCTGAAGAAGGTGCTTCTGGCACCGAAACATGTCGACGCACACAAAAAGGAGGTAACGCACATTGTCAGCGTAGTGACCTCCCACCCTCATTTTTAACAGCACCAGCCCGGGGGCTTATTAAATAATTTTTAGTCACCCCACGAGCCAGGTTCTTTTTAACTATCACTATTTCCCAAACCCCACAATACACTCACATTTATTCAAAATACCCCCTCACCAACAAAAATGGACCCTCTGTGGCCTGTCTAGGAGGGCTACAGTTGATTTTAGGAAACATGGAGGCTGGTAAAAAAAGCCCAATGGGAGTACTTGTATGTTTGTGTACATAGGGTAGACTCTTGTGTTCTTATTAGGATTTCCCTTACCAATGTGGGAGATCCTAATGAGAGGGAGATACAATCACCTTCAAAGAGTTGGTTGTTGTTTCTCACCCAATCGATTCTCCTCACCATCTTGAATTCCCTAAAAAGGGCACTAGTCAGGCCTGTTCGGTTTTCCAGCCAATGTATGGTTTTATTTCTTAGTGCCTACCAGGATTCCGTGACAGTTAAAGGCAAGGGCAGGATATTTGCCAGAATAATAGTATAAAGTGTGGCTGCTGGCAGTAGGTTTAGTATTTGTGGCCTATTGGTTACCACTGGAACGTAACTATATATTAGGGTTGCTCTTCTACCTCCCCTCCCAACCCTCTTTCAGATATTTTATAATCTGTCCTCCCCATCGCTTTTAATCTATGCGCCGCTCCCTTTAAAGGGCAAATGTTTTTCACATTTTCAGGTGTATTAAGGTTTAATCTTTGTCCCTAGCCCTGTTTTCTCACCCTGTGTGGTGCCTCTGCTGTCAGAGAGGTTACTTTTTGGGCTGCCTTCTCAGAGTATGTGCTCGTTGTCAGGATCGTGGGTTCTGTGACCAGTAAGGTGCCTGAGAGGTCTCACAAAGGTCGATATGCAAAGAAGTATTTGCGTTGGAGGAAGAAGCATATCGTCTCCAGCCTCATGTTTGGACAGTGTATGCACTGGCTATTTGACTCTGCGAAACATGGATACCAAGGGGTCAGTGAGCGGTGTTCAGCGGTTGCGGTCTAGTGGTTGTAGTCGCGCGACTTCAGGAACGATAAACTCCGCTGATTAATTCTAACCTGCGCACTTCAACTGACTTCGCACCATGAAGCGTGCATATGTTTGAAGACCTCATTCTGAGGTATTTTGAAGTTTAGTTTTGGATATTCGAGGAAATTCTTTTGAACGCTGCCAGAATCTACAAATAGCTGTAACGCATGCGCATCGAGGGAGCACCTGTAATATCGGCTACTCTAGCGGCGGAGTGAAGAAAGTGAGCTGACGGAGTTGTTGTATTGGCAAGCGTATTTTCAGGTATTTCTTGGACATAGTTTAATGGACTGCAGTAGTAGACTTTCAGCTGCAAGCAAAGACTTTACACATCATATTTGAACTCTATATGTACGTAGCTTAGGAAATATTCACAATCTTTTTGGGACATTGGCATTGTCAGTTGAACAACAAGTTGACCCAAAGGATTCTCAGGGCCAACAGTCTGCGACATCTAAAATATAATTTTGGGGTGAGTTTTCAGAATCAAATTTCAGTGAGTATAGAGCCTCCATGTAGGAATAGGAATAACGTTATTGTGTATTTACAGATACTGCGACAGGCTAAATCAAGCTCAACATTCATATGCAGCATCCATGAGAGGGGAGCTTAAGCCCAGGTCAAAAAGGTACTAATAGTAGGAATAAGAAAAGGTTAGAGTTTTGAAAATGTGAAGTGTGTGTTCTAAGGTTTTGTCGTTTATGCAGGTGCAGAGCGACAACGCCAAGTAGCTGACACCGAAGACCAGAGAACAGTGGTCAACTGACCAGGCAGTCTCTCTCTCTCTATCCACTTCCCCTTTCCCTCATGCTTCAGTGGCCTCCACGAGGTATTCCAGGGGCACCTGAGGTGGGGGGGGGGGGGGGGGGGGCATTGGGAGCATCGTCAGCTTCGATGGACCAGGTGTGAGCCTTCTGACACTCGTACACCGTAATTTCTGATGTTCTGTGCCTCTTTCTTATATAGCCTTATTCTGAGCTGTTAAGATTTTCTCTAAGCCTACTTCTATTTTATCCAGTCTATCCATAAGGATATTGATGGCTTGTGTAACAGTCTCAGTTAGATCTTTAACGGCCAAGGACAGGCTTACAAATTCGGATGAGGTTACCTCCCCTTTACTATTTGCCTGTAATACATCAGTGGTGCATTTTTCCCTACACATTTTATTTTTGGGGCCCTGAGATTTTACCTGTAACTTTTTGGGATAAGTCCTAATTGGTTTAGGGGTAAGTTGTGCTGTATGTAGTCCTTTACTTGTAATATCCATTATCCTTAGATTAGGCGATGTACAGGGTTTTATGGGGGGAGGTAATTGATCATTTTGTAATTCCACCAAAGAAATATCCTCGGAAATTACCTGAATACACCCATTTTTCCTCTGCTCATGGGGAATGTCACCTGAGCTGGCATGCTCAATAGGCTCTACACCCTTTGGCTTCAGGGGTGATAGTAGTGAGCCCTCCGTTTCAAAGGACAAAAATATTACTCCAATGTTTAGTGTTTCTTCCACGGAGATTATCTGCCTTTCGATATCTCCGACTGCCCCGATTAAATAATTGAGTCATATTTACTTTCCTATGTTTATTTGGTGTTTTCGGCGTATGGCTCGCTCTCTGCTTTCTTTGTCCCATGGTGCTAGTCAACTAATTGCGTATACTGAGCTCTAACCTTCTAGAGGTAGCAGTCAGTGAGCTCAACTTGTCCCCTGACTCTCGCACATAGGATATGAAGTGCAAAGTGCTTATACTGTAACAATGTCCCCTGACTGTCGCACATGGAATGTAAAGTGCAAAGTGCTTATACTATAACAATGTCCCCTGTCTCTCGCTCATAGGATATAAAGTGCAGAGTGCTTTAACTGCAACAATGTCAGAACCCAGAACGGGAGGAGCAGGCACAGATTGCCGCCGCAAGAACTCAATTATCCTCAGATCAAGAGAGGAGACAATATAACAGCTTCAAAACAGTTGTACAAATACAGTAAAAACTGACGATGTGCAAATATAGGATTCAGAAATCGGTTCAAGAACAAGAGCTATAGAGTGCAAATTATTAAAGTCACTAACAAATAGTTTGTCTGAATGTGGTTTCAGTGATAATGTGTCAGAGTTTTTAGGAAAAGCATTCTTCCTTAAGGTTGGAAACATGACCAAAAATATATTTCCAACGCAAGCATCCATGGTTAATTGTTAAAGGCCCTAAAATTGGCTGTTCTGTGTGTCACCAAGTCCGTGATCTAGGTGCTGAGAAATCCAGGGGAATTAAATTGTCCAAAGAATGGACTGAGTCTACTGTGAAGGCATACGGCACCAATATAGAACAACAGCAGAAATCATTGAGGAAAAAGATTGGAGAACATGCACAAAGCAAGGCTCATGTTGCAACTTTAAAAATCTTAGAAAATGCAAAAAAAGATCCTGTGAGAAAGAGCTCGCGGGGCTCACCTTTATATCGCCATGGGAGGACCTTCCCCGTAGAGCCCATACTTCTTTCGACACTCAACTCCCGAGAGGTGTATTTCGAATCACGAAGGCCCACATAGGACTACAAGATCCATCCACCTATCCTGTCTCCCCACAGCGAGACTTCGACTGGAACCCGGAAGTAGGCAGATACTAACCCAGAAGTCATTTCCCCAGCCCAATGAAAGGAGGGGTAAACGAGAAGGAGGGATCTCGGACAGGTGGCGAAGGAGCAGAGGAAGTGGAGTCAGAGGAAGAGCGGAAGAGAGAAGGCAAAAACTACAAAAAAACAGACAAAGAAGACACAAGGAATGAGGACGCCCTGAGAGGAGATGAGGAACCGGATGAGCGGTGGTGCGAGGAGTGGTGGTGCCCACCGGAGGATGCTGGAGAGCGGCCGAACTCAGGAGAGCTGCAGCGGGGCCGGTGAGTGGTAGTGTCTCTGGGGACCAGGGCATGTGAGGGAGGCGGGAGGCGAGCACGAGAAAGGGCACAGGTAGTGAATTGAGGAACCAGCCTCAGAAGTACTTGTGTGTGTAGCATGTAATTTTTTTTGTTTCCCTGAGAATTGGCACTTTACTTAATTAACGTGGTAGACAATGAGCATGATTTTAAGCTTTCTTTTTCTTTGTGGCACTACTTGGCTTAACGGATTATTAAGGTGCGCCTTGCACTTACTGTCTAAAGAATACACATCCCTAAACCAGCACATTAGGATAAGCCATTGAGATCTGATCAGTAAAGCACTTCAAGGTGTGGTGACAGGTATACTATAAAATATCTTCCGCAAAACAGTGATTGACGGCTCCCTTTTTCTCCTCTCTTATAAGCCTCCGGGGAGACACCTTTGATACTGAGGAGGAGCCTCTGAATCCCCATGAAGCTCAACAAAGACCGAACAGGGAGAAGAGCAGGAGAAAATACATCCTGAACGAACTACCACCACTATCACTGAGAATAAAAAACGTACTGTTGGAAAATGCATTCAGCCTCCTCGCCTGTTTATCAAACCTGCCCTCCCACAAGTGGTGTCAGAAGTGGGATTGAAAGGCGACATGGTGGCTGCCTTAGCAAAAATGGCGGGAAACCAGGAACACCTGGGGAAAGTGATGGAACGCTTCCTGACAGTGGTCGAAGATGATCGGGGTAAGCTGCAACAAGTACTTAGGGGACAGAGACAAACTCATGGAGAAGCTTTGGACAAAATTACTGAGGCTCTTGGACACCAGAGAGGGACCACCACCCTTCCCTTTGTAGTCTTACAACGATATATGAGTGGGGAAGACCCTGACTATTTTTTCAATACCTTTACTAGGATGGCAACGGCAGCATCTTGGCCAGCCGATAAGTGAGGCCAGTACTGGTGACTTACCGGCAGCTTATCAGACTGCTACGATCCATGGGGTGGTCCCCTATGTTGAGATAAAGTGATGCATTATGGAGAGGTTGGGTGTAGATGACGAGACCTACCGGTTAAAGCTACGGCAAATGAAGGAAGGACCCCAAGAGACACCTAGAGCTTTGTACATTAGGATGAAAGATATGGCCGATCGCTGGTAAAAACCAGCTACTACGATAAGGACAGGATTATGGCCAAAATACATTTGGAACAATATTTGTCCTCTCTTCACCCGCCTATTCAGAGGTGGGTACGTCAACAGGCTAATTTAACCCTTGAAACCGCAGTAGAAATTGCTAGTGCATATAGCAGAGCCCAAGAGATTCGAAATAACGAGAGAAACCGACTGGGAAAACAGGAGGCCCAGGAACACATCTTCCTCCCTGTCGAACACTAGCTAAGAAGCCCGAACACCTGCCCATTGTACCCAGATCCCCAAACATCCGACCCCTTTCTATGGGTCCTCAATGTTTCCAGTGTGGAGGGATGGGACAGTTCGCCCGGTTTTGTCCCCAGAAAGAAGAACCCATGGAAATCGGGATGGCCCGCAACTACTATTGCTCCTCTTCAGAGAAAAAATACCCCCCTATCGCTGTACTGTATCAGTGAATGGTCATCCAGTAACGGCTCTGGCTGATACTGGGTGCCTGCACAGTGTAGTCAGACCTCAAGACCTGGGATCCAGTATTGGTCCAATTAATGGAATGGTAGCTATACATTGTGTTCATGGTGATACAAAACCATACCCCACAGCACAAGTACAAATACAACACCCACATGACCTTGGAATCACTCTAATGGTTGGACTTATACCCCGTTTACCTGAACAAGCTATAATCGGAAATGATTACCCAAAGTTATCTCAGTTATTGCATGGCACCAGTCCTGAGGATGAAGAATGGTGGTCTACAGCACCTTTTCCACAAGACGTAGATAAGGAGTGGCCACCGCTGAAATCTAGGAAGAGCAGAAAACAAAGGAGGGCTGAAAAAGGGAAGAACCCGTTGGTTTTACCCGTATTACAAGACGAGAATCCCTGGGAAACTGATAGAAGTTTCAATGATGCACAAAGAGTAGACCCGGTGTTGCAAGAAGCTTGGAACAGGGCCCTAGAGGGGGAAGACCCTCACCACGTAGGTCCTTACTTCTTTAAGAGAAATGGGTTGTTATAAAGGGAACCCCACTCAAAAACCCCAACTATTGATTCCCGGTCCATTTAAGGAAAAAGTGTTGTACCTAGCCCACAGCCACTTATTGGGGGGACATTTTGGTACAGACAAAACAGAAAAACAGATTACGTGTTGGTATATACCGGGCCGATAAAACCGTTCCATAAAGAAATACTGTAGGGAATGCCCGGTATGCCAAAGAAACAACAGATACCATCCTCCCATAGCACCCCTTCAGCCGTTTCCCATCATAGATGAGCCCTTCCGATGAATAGGTATGGATATAATAGGTCCTTTGTTGCCTTCCCAAAGTGGGTGTCGAGATGTTCTTGTTATGGTAGACTATGCCACTCGTTTTCCGGAAGCCATACCCTTACGACGACCAGATGCCTCTAATATAGCCAAGGCCATGATCACATTTTTTTCACGGGTAGAATTCCCGAAGGAGATCTTGACTGATCAAGGGACTCCATTTGTGTCCCGATTGATTAAACAAGTCTGTGTGCAGTTAGCGGTCAAGCAAATAAGGACAGCTGACTATCATCCTCAGACAGACGGGTTAGCTGAAAGGTACAATGCCACGATTAAAACCACTCTCAAGAAGCTCTTCGCATTAGAGTCGGGGAAATGGGAAGACATGCTGCCCCTAGCACTATTTGCCATCAGGTGTAAAAAACAAAAAAGCACCGGGTACTCTCTCTTCGAGTTGTTATATGGTCACAAACCATGTACCTTTCTAGAGATGGCCCAAGAGAGATGGGAAACAGAACCAAATGATTCCAAGCCACTGACAGAATATGTCTCTAACTTACATACACACCTGCCGCGTCAAAACAGATCCGGCTAGACATACCTCCCGTATATATCACATTAATTTGCTGAAAAAATGGAAGGGACCATTGCTGGTGTCCGTAAGCATGGCAGAAGTACAGACTCCCTTATTCAACCAGTGAATAGTTCCCTGTCTTTCTCCTATACTACGAGGTAGTCTATCAAAAGTGCTACAACCCCTTCAGGGTACCTTCTCTACCTCTCCTGGTAGGACCACACTCATTGAGCATGCTATAAAAACTCCTCCTGGGAAACGGGTACACCTTAGGCCTTACTGTATCCCTGAGGCTCATCGCCAGACCATTAGAGATGAAATCTAAAAGGTGTTGCAGATGGACATATTTGCACCCTCTGTGAGCGAATGGAACTCACCCATTGTTCTTGTACCAAAGCCAGATGGCTTGGTATGATTTTGTATTGACTTCAGAGAAGTCAACAAGATCTCAGAATTTGACACCTACCCCCTTCCCGGGGGGGATGAAATGGTCGAGAGGATAGGCCGGACTAAGTGTATCAGTACCCTGGATTTATATAAAGGATACTGTCAGATTCCCCTTAGAGAGCACGATAGAGAAAAAACAGCGTTCTCTACCCCTGATGGGTTATACCAGTTCAAAGTACTACCCTTTGGGTTACACGGGGCTCCTGCCACATTTCAGAGAGTTATGAATGTGGTATTGCAACCCCATGAGAATTACGCAGGCATATATTGATGATATAATCATTTATAGCGATACCGGGAGTAGTACAGACCTTAGGGCGACATGGTCTTCAAATAAACCCAGCTAAAAGCCATCTAGCAGCCCAGACCATTCGATACCTTGGGCATTTATTAGGGGAGGGGGTTATAAGACCACACATTTTTAAAATGTCTGCCATCTCCCAGATACCGTTACCTCGAACCAAGAAAGATCTACGAGCTTTCCTGGGGTTGCTCAGATATTACCACCGGTTTATTCCTCGGTTTTCACAAACGGCAGCCCCTTTGACTAATCTGCTTCAAAAAAATGTCAAAACAGAAGAGATATTAAAACATCCACCTTCTGAAATAATACAGGCCTTTGAATCACTGAAAACATCTCTTATATCTGATATTGTATTAGCTAGTCCTGACTATTCTCTCCCCTTTGTCCTTCAAACAGATTCCTCAGATCAGGGACTAGGGGCTGTCTTGTCACAAGAGACACCCCAAGGAGAATACCAATCTTATATATCAGCCGCAAGCTTTTTCCGAGAGAAAAGAATTATGCCACCATAGAAGAAGAAGCACTAGTCATTAAGTGGGCCATAGACACTTTGCTATATTATCTTGAAGGTCGGTAATTCACATTATATACCAACCACTCCACCCTAGAATGGCTAGCCAGGAACAAAGGCAACAATGAGAGTCCTTAGATGGTTTTTATCCCTGCAACCATACCGGTTCCAAACAAAATACCGAAAAGGGAGCGGACAGGGAAATGTGGACTACCTGTCTAGGTTTCCCCAAGAACAGGATCCTATTAGAAAAACAGCAAGGGAAAAGGGATGTGAGAAAGTGCATGCGGGGCTCACCTTTATACCACCATGGGAGGACCTTCCCTGTACAGCCCATACTTCTCTCGACACAACTCCCGAGAGGTGTATTTCGGAACACGAAGGCCCACATAGGACCTCAAGATCCATCCACCTATCCTGTCTCTCCACAGCGAGACTTCGACTCGAACCCGGAAGTAGGTGGATACGAACCCAGAAGTCATTTCCCCAGCCCAATTAATAGAGGGGGAAACGAGGAGGGGTGTCGGACCGGTGGCGGAGGAGCAGCGGGAGTGGAGTCGGAAGAGGAAGAGCGGAAGAGAGAAGGCGCAAAACTACGAAAGAACAGACGAGGAAGACATGAGGAACGAGGATGCCCTGAGAGGAGACGAGGACCCGGAGGAGCGGTAGTGCGAGGAGTGGTGTTGCCCACCATAGGATGCTGGAGAGCGTCCGCAACTCAGCAGAGTTGCGGCGGAGCCGGTGAGTGGTAGCGTCTCTGGGGACCAGGGGGACGGTGCGAGGGAGGCGGAAGGCGAGCACGAGAAAGGGCACAGGTAGTGATTGGAGGAACCAGCCTTAGAAGTACTTGTGTATGTAGCACATCATTTTTTTTGTTTCCCCGAAGAATCGGCACTTTACTTAATTAACGTGCTAGACAGTGAGCATGATTTCAAGCTTTCTTTTCCTTTGTGGCAGTAAATTTGGCTTAGCTGAATATTAATGTGCACCTTGTACTTACTATCCAAAGAATACACATCCCTAAACCAGCACATTGGGATAAGCCATTGAGACCTGATCAGTAAAGCACTTCAAGGTGTGGTGACGGGTATACTATAAAATATCTTCCACAAAACAGTGATTGACGGCTCCCTTTTTCTCCTCTCTTATGAGCCTCCGGGAAGACACCGTTGATACCGAGAAGGAGTCTCTGAATCCCCATCAAGCTCAACAAAGACCAAACAGGGAGAAGGGCAGGAGGAAATACATCCTGAACGAACTATCACCACTATCCTTGAGAATAAAAAAACGTACTTTTGGAAAATACACTCAGCCTCCTCGCCCGTTTATCAAACCTGCCCTCCCACAGATCCTTTATTGCAAGTAACTTCAAAAGCTCATTCTTTACAAATGTCAGCAACAACCAGAATATTCTGTGTAGCTTATAAGGAAGCAAAGCAGAACAGGCCAGTGTATGATTTTGAAACAGAGATAGACTGCCACCAGTTAAATGGACTGGATATGGGGTGAATTTTGCACTCCAATGTAGCTTGCTCAAATATACAATGCCACATATCCTCAGAAATTAAGAGGAAGATATTTGCCAATATTATTGAACTTTCCACAAAGGTAGGTCTTTTCCTATTTAACGCAGTGGCTTCATCTAGTAAAAGTTCTTTAATTGTCTACATGCGAATGCAGCTACCTGGCATGGACTCCCAGTTAATATTTTTGTTGACCTCATTGAGCTGAGTGATTTGTCAGCTGACGGCATAGTAAGCAGTTTACTGCCTGCTCTAACAGAAGATTACGTTAATATAATTGAGGACTTTATCTGAAAAATGCCTGGTTTCAGTTGCCTGTGATGGAGCTTCAGTGATGTTTGGCCGCCACAGTGGTGTTGTAAAGAGGTTGCAAGAAAAAATCTCTCACAATATTGTAGCCTGGCACTGTTCAGTACATCGCCCGGAACTTACCGTTCATGATGTAATGAAAGATATTGACGCTATAAATCACTTCAAAAATGTACTCGATAAGTTGTAATCTCTATATGCCACATCTGTTAAAAAACGTTTGGAGCTAAAGGAATGTGCAGAAGCTCTTGACATTCAGGTTTGCAAAATAGGTAGAGTGTTAGATACTTGGGTTGCATCAAGCTTCAGAACAGTAAAGGCTATTTGGAATGCTTATCCTGCTCTCTACAAGCATTTTACGAGTGCACCTGTCCCATGACAGTTCAACACAAAACATGTACACAGGCCTAGGAAGGCGGGTATCATCTATCCAGTTTGTTGCTAATCTTGGCCGCATGTATGATGATGTCAGGAGTTATCAGAGTTATCACTCGAGTTACAGAAACGTGATTCTACAATCATTGATGCTCATCGGACTATTTTTTGGCAAATAGCAGTGTTTGTGGCAATAGTAGACAGCAAGGAAACCATTTCTCACACAGTAAAAAGGCCATGGAAGAAGAGTGATACTGCACAAAGGAAAGGCCACTGACAAAATCACTGAACAGGGACAGTTTTTTGTAGCCTTGCAGAAAATCTGAGCCATTGTTTGTAGTCTACAGAAGGTACTAATCCTGCTGAAAAAAAGGCTGAGTATGATACACTGATTGGCGAAGTGAAAGTTTTATACAAACAGTACTGGCCTGATGCGCTACCTGTTCTTTATGGTGAAAGTGATATTGAGTCTCTGTGTAAAAGATTCAACATTGCCAGTCGAGAAACCATATGTGCGTACAGAGAGTATAAGGAATCTGGAGGAAAATAAATTAAAAGGCAGTTCAAGGAGCTTTTGATTGCCTTACACACTATTGCTATTAGTACTGCAAAATGTGAGCAGGGCTTTTCTCAAATTAATCTTAAATGTACATCTACAAGAGCAGCATTGTTGACTGAAACAATATCTTCTTCAATGGTGGACCAACAAGGTTTAAAAACATTAAAGAGATTCAACCTAATCCCCTATGTTTAGTCATGGCTTGCAAATGGACGAAGAGCAGCTGATGACACTAGGAGTAAAGCAAGGAAAGAAGAAGACTTGGAACGCACAAGTGATTTAGACTGTTTGTGGGCTTTTCTAGAAAAATAGATGCTAGCCCAGTCCAACTGACAAAATACGTGTCATTGCAATGTTTTGATATGTGATTATTGTTGTAGTTGTTTGGATATGTAATTATTGTTGTAGTTTATATAGATTCATTATTTGCGTTTATTTGCTGACAGTGTCAATTTATTTAATATTTTGTTATACTTCTTTGTTTGGATGTTATATTTATTGTTCTATTTTAGATAATTTATTTTGTTTTTATAAGACAACTTGCTTTTTCATTTTTCATTTTAGAACATATTTATTTGTATTTGTATATTTTATTTTTTAATTATTTTGTCTTTATATGTTTATATTTTTTATGGCACTATGGTAATTTTGCACTAATAGGTATGACTTACTTGAAATACGGTTAAATTTAAACTGCCCAGCCATTACCTATTCCTTTGGCCTAGGTTCCTCTTGGACATTTTGGTGGAGATTACATTTTCCTGAGCTTTATGGTAAGATACAAATCTTTAATTAAAAAGTTATATTTTGAATATAAGCCTCTTTTCTAATCTCTGTCTGGTCTGTGTGATACAGAACAACATAGTTCCATGGTTTTTTACTATTCTGAATGTCTAATAAATGCACAGTAGCTCCAGGGAACTAAGTTATAGTAACAAGCCCAATTGGTAATCCTCTTTTTTCAATTGTTTCACATTTTGGTTTATTTTGCTACATAAGTTATGTAAAAGTTGTATCTTTGAACTCATAGACTCTGTTAAAGATGGCATACCCTACCCCAGTATTGTCCTTTCCCCAAATCAGCACATAAAGCACTGAATGTCCCTTTTCAAGGTATTAGTGATTTTAGCTAATTTATTCCAAAATTGTGCTTTAAATGCACTTTTGATTTAATCTGTTTCATAATGTTCACAGGGCAGGGGAACCTCCTATCAAAACCTTACTATGAGCAAGGCTCCCTTGATAAAATTCAGACCAGGTATATGTTACATCTGACTTTTAGCAGTGCAAGTTGAAGATGCGGGTGGAGCTAATATAGTAAGTGGGTGGAGTCAGTGGAGGAAGTGCGTGGAGCCAGAGAAAAGAATGTATGGCCTCCGACAAACATTTGAGCACCTGCACTTCATATTTTACAAATTAAGCACTGAACCAAAGTAAGATGACAGTGGACTGCTAAACTCCGTTGTGACTAAGGAGCTTCGTGAAATATGTTATAGCCTTTTTCACCATAACCTGCTCTCCAGATGAGGTCTTCAGATACTTGACCTTGTTGCAATCTCAGGCTACAGAAGGGTTAGAGGTCCACTTTCAAGCTCCCGGTGCTGTGGCATTGACTCTCCTCTCTCACACGTAAGCAGACATTTTGTAACGCAACGCTCACCTTTCAAATCGACTGCCTCCCCATGGTTTGAGTAATAACTGCAAATCTGTGTATCAAAGCATTTATGAGGTATGAATTTTTTAAAACCCTGGTGCCGCTGCAGTGATTTTCCTCTCATATTTATGAGCAGCTCTCCTTCCAGCCTCCTCAGACATCCTTGCCAGCTGATTTTCCACGAATATGTTTCTCTTGGAATGACTTTTTGCTTTAATCTGACCTCAAATTTCCTTTATCCTTGCCTGCTACTTGATAAATGTTGTGGTCCTAGTGTATAATGCCAGCCAGTTCCTTGAACAGCCAGAAATTATAATGAATATGTAATATGTTCTAATTTTTTCTTGATAATTCTATATATATATATATATATAATCCTATATTGAATTCATGCGCCTTCACAATTGTTCCAAATCAGCTCTTTAGTGCATGGGCAGGATTCGGTCCTTTCAGAATCTTATGCAGAGTTCAATTCATTCAGTCAAGATGGCTAGTGACCAACATAGATCTTCTAAGCCATCTTCTTCAAGTACAAAACTAAAGAGAGCAAAAAATGACCCTCCGTCTCCAAGTTTGTCATCTCGTAATCTTGTTTTGGACACTATTTTGAATGAGGTACGTGGCCTTCAACCTTTCATGTGTGCAACTAAGGAAAAATTACAACCAATTGAAGACCGTTGGATTGCTATGTAGGGTAAGAAGTCTGAGATGTAACGGCGTGTTGGTGATCTTCAGGACATGGCTACAAAAAATATGATGGTTGGAATAAGAAACTCAAAATCTTAAACTACACACTGAAGACCTTGAAAACTGAAATAGAAGGAACAACCTTTGCCTTTATGGTCTTCCAGAGAACCTTGAAGGTCCTGACCTTTGGTCCTTCCTAGTGAAGTTTCTACCTGATCTCCAAGCTGTATCACGTCTCAATATTCAACAAGTGCATCGTTTAGACTGTCTCCAATCTCACTCCACTAAACCACGTGGTGTTATAATGCTCTTTGTGGAGTTCACTGATTTGATGTGTTTCTTAAAAGCTGCTCAGGAAAAGCTCTGTCCGGTCTGGTCCTAACATATCAATTTCTCAAGATATCTTGAATGCAACCAATGCTCTTCGAAAGAATTTCTAGCCCTTCGACCCCGAATGAGACAACCGAAAATTGGCTTTGACATTTAACAAGCCTGCCTTTGAAAGGACAGACTTGCCTCCAATAATGCTATAAATTTCAGTAAGGCCCTAAGCTTTGAGAAAAATCATCCCTCTCTTCTGGCTGCCCTTTCACTCGATGCTGAAAAGGTTTTGATCGTATAAATTGGGCCAAAACCAAACCAGTGGAGAGTAGTAAACATGAATTGCCAAAGTTTATATCCCTTATCAAATTACTATACATTGCACCACATGCTTTCCTCTTTCTTTGGAACCCTTTCTTGAGCGTATTCACTGTAATCCTCTTATATCTGGTTTTAAACACAAGTCCCTAGAAATCAAACTCTCTGCTTATGCCAATGATATTCAGCTTTATATGTCTGATCCCCTCACTTTCCTAGGACCCTTTTTGCAAGAGATTGATTTATAATCTAGTATTTCTGGTTACAAATTAAACTTTTCTAAATCTGGGTTTTTACGATTAAACTCCTCCTGTTATCGTTATATGTTTGATAATATTAATTTTGCATGGTGCCCTTCTATAATTAAGTACCTGGGGGCCTGGTTTTCCTCCACTATCTCCAATACACTCATCCATAATTCCAATGGACAATGGACAGGCAGCACTTTTAGTGCTGCTTGACCTATCGGCGGTGCTTGACACCATTTCTCACTGGATCCTGCTTGGGAAACTCCAGGACATTGGGGATCAAGGCGTTGCATTGAAGTGGTTGGCAAACTTTCTGACTGATAGAACTCAGACGATTAACCTGTGTCTGTTCCATTCTAAGACCATGAGAGTACCAAGGGAGTTTCGCAGGGCTCCTGTTTGAGCCCTACCCTGTTTAACATTTATGTCACTTGGCTGGCGGGATTAATGAGGATATTAGGATTCAGTCCCATTTCCTATGCTGATGACACTCAGCTTCTACTCTTGTTTGATAAATCCAATCCCAACACCCAAGTGATCTTCTCGGAGGGCCTGAAGACCATTGCTGATTGGATGAGGGATAACTTCCTTCAACTCAATGGAGGATAATTGGAAATCATGCTGTTTGGAGGTGCAGCAGTGAGCTGGGCTCCTAGTTGGTGGCCAGAGGAATTGGGCACGGCCCCTACCCCGAAAACAGTGGTAAAAAACCTGGGGGTCCGCATAGATAATAAACTCTCGCAGGAAGAGCATACCACTACGACTACGGGGACATGTTTCCACACACTTATCCTACTAAGGAGAGTCTTCCCTTTCCTACCCCCTAAACGCGAAAAATGTTGATCCAGGCACTTATGTTAGATGCCAGGACTACTGCAATGCCTCGCTAGTCTCTGCCAACAAAGCTTCTCTAAACAAATTGCAGGTGGCCCAGAATACTACGGCTTGCCTTGTAGCAAATGCCCCTCCCAGAACAGCATCTGCTCCACTTCTGCAACAACTACATTGGCTACCAGTGCGGAAGCGGATCAAATTCAATATTTGCTGTACTGTTTTCAAAGCTCTCTACGACCTGGGCCCTATCTACCTATCTGACAAAATTGTAAGGTACTTACCTTCTAAAGGTCCCTACGATCAGGTTCTAAATCACTTCTCTGCATCCTTCGGTTTAAAAAGTCTCGCTTGGGTGGAAAAGCCTTTTCCTACCTTGTCCCTCTCTTTTGGAAGCAACTCCCCTTGTCCTTACATCAATGTTCCGAATACTTACAATTCAGAAAGCCGCTAAAGACCTATCTGCTCTGAGACGTCCTTGTCTGGCTGTAGCTCGCATTCCCAGTGTGGAGATACCCCTGACGAGGTGATTCGGGCGCTATATAAATTTTCAAATATCAATGCCCTTAAACTTAAACTTCAGAACTTATTTTCTGCCTGGTCCCCTCTTTGTCTTCGTGGGGTATATTGGATACTATTAAAATGATGATTGCCCCTCAAGTTCTTTTTATGCTCTCTATGTTACCATTCAAGATTCCCAATTATTTTTTTTCCCAAATTACATCTTTTTGGGCTAAATTCCTTTGGAATATCAAACACACCCAGATTGCCTCGTCCAAATTAATTTGTCAAAAGACTGAAGGCAGGGTTTGTTTTCCTAACTTTAACTTATATCTTACTGCCTTCTTAATTCAACAATGTTATGCTTTAACTAATAAATATGATGATTCTCCTATACCACAATGGATTCATTTTGAATGTTCTTTATTACATACCTTTTCATTTTTTTTTTTATGTCAAATTGTACATTTATTTCTAAAAACCCAGTTTTGAAATACTCTCAACACTTGTTGCATACAATATTTACCCGAGGGTCAGATTTTTCTCAATCCTTCCTTTCATCCTCTATCTGGTACAACACATTTATTAAATTTCGCCATTAATCATTTTATTTCAAACATTGGAAGGAACGGGTATTTTTTACGTTTATCATTTGATCTCTCGGAATTCTATTCTATCTTTTGCCCAATTACAAGAGCGATGCACCATCCCTAATTCCTGCTTGCAGCAATATAACCAATTGTCACCTGTGCTCCAATCTTTTTTTATCAACCAATATTTATTCTTCTGACTCTGCTCCATTCACTCCCTTGACACCATTATACAATATTACTTATGATTCCATCCCCAAAACATCTCTCATATATATATATTCCTATTTTCCACAATAGTTCAATAGCAGATGTATTTCTCATATGGATAGGGGGAGACAGAACTCTCTCTTTCATTATCTGTTCACCAATGGGATCAATTGTGGCATAAAATGTTCAGCACTTGTAAAGCTGCCAATATTAATCAGTCTTTATTTTTTGTATATAATAGAGCAGGTATTACCCCTTCCCTCCTTCATAAAATGTATACCTCTCCCTTATGCTGTTCATGTCTTTTCTCTGATGGTACTTTGACCCAAATAATCTTTCTTCAAAACTGTATTATTTGATCTTTTTATTGCACTTGCTTATTAGTTATACTAACTTGTTAGAAAGATAATTCTAGAATATGTACATTAGTTTGGTGGAATCTTATTTGAGATCCTTATCTCACCCAAATCAAGAACCTGCGGACCTATACAACTGTCTGACGCAGATACAAGGATGGATGAATAGCTCATCTTTAAAACTTAACTGTTCAAAGACTGACATTCTCCTCCTTGGTCAGAAGGGGCTGTCCCTTTCACAGAACATTTGGCCCCCCTGTCTGGGTTCGCCTCCAGACCCGAAACCCGAGATTAAAAGCCTGGGTGTGTGGCTCGAAAAAGATTTGTCGTTTACAACACAAGCCAAAAAAGTAGCCGGGACGTGCTTTGGGCTCCTCAAGTCGATCAGAAAGATCTTGCCTCTACTTCCTCCCACCTCCCAAAAACTGTTAATCCAAGGCCTGATACTATCAAGGCTCGATTACAGTAACTCCATCTACCTAGGTGCCCCTGAGGCAACACTGAACAAGCTACAAAGGATTCAAAATTCCGCTGCCCGGATCCTCACCAATACTCCTGCCAGAGCTTCGGCCAAACCAGCCTTGAAGCTTCTTCACTGGCTCCCAGTGAGAGAGCGAGTGAAGTTCAAAGCCCTTTGCTTGGCCCACAGACTGCTTCAAAACAAAGGCCCCCCTATCTTAAGAAAATTTATCAGACCATACAAAGCCCCAAGATCCCTCCGATCCGATCAGGAATATCTCATCATCATCCCCAGAGTCAAGAAGGCACGCACGGGTGGAAGGCGCTTCTCGGTCCACACTGCACGCCTTTGGAACGCGTTGCCCCGCGACCTGAGAACAGAACCAGACTATCTCCGATTTAGGAAGCGTTTGAAAACTCATCTCTTTCCTTAATTTCTGACCTCTCCCCTCTGCCCCCACTGACCCCCAGTTGTATGGATCTTAGCGCTGGGATACTCACAGGTGACTACGCGCTTTATAAAATAAAATAATAATATAATAATAATAATAATGTGGCAGATAATCTATGTTCATCACAAAAAATTAAATCTGATCTATTTTAGTTACCTTTCTCTACTTTCTACTTTTTTATCCTCACACTCATCATTTTCATAACCTTATAAATATCTTTCTATTGCTTCCCTTTCTTTTCTTTTCTTTTTTTATCCTTTCTCCTTTCTCTCTCTAAAACACCAGAAATAAAATATAAATCGATATTACTGGTTCATTTAGCTATTTCTCATTATTTGATTTGTATTGAACAGGTGCCCCTGCGCCTAGGGGAGGGGCGGCCTTAGTTGCGCCACGGGGCTGAGCCTCCTCCGGGCCCCAGGAAAAAATGAAAGGGGTTGGTGGTGATGACGTGAGGCATGGCATGGAGAAACGAAACCTATGAGAAATGAAACTAGGAAAGTATTTAAGGCTGTGCCCTGGGGAGTTTCATTCTCTTTGTCCCCTTAGGCTGCAGATATTTCAAAACACGGAACAATGTCTGCCCCTTGTAGTTAATCTAGCTGCTCAATTAGAGTCCTCAATTAGTAAAATGCAGGGATTAGCTCACTGAGACCAGAAACCAGACTACATAATCAAAATCACATTTTTAGAAAAATATAATTTTATTTATTTTCTTTCAATTTAAATATATCGTTTCATTTCAAAAAGGTAAGATCAACAAATGAAATTGCACAGAAAACAATGTCAGAAGCACCCCACACACACCTACATTTCTTCAGTAAAACTCCACAGCACACACTCATTCTGCAATATAACAGATCTCATACTTTCAATCATACCCATCCATTCTTCACTTATTCTAGACTCCTCGTACTTCAAGAGTCAGCTGTAGCACAAATATTCTGTCCAGAAACGTCTCCCCAACACAGGATAGGAGACAAGATGGCAAAAATAACAGGACAGACTACAAAACGCCAACGTGTGTTTTGATGCAGTGCCAGGTCTATGGCCACACCTTCATCAGGGCAGTCAGAGTAGGGGCGGGGGAATGAGGAAGCAGCATACAATCTGCAATAGGTAAGAACAAATTCAATTTTACATAAACCGTCTTGATATTTACAATTTTAACATTTAATAAAACAATTAATACAAATTACGATAGGGTTTTGTCACAGTTCTGGTACACGAAAATGAGCTCAAACCACTGCATCAAGAATTTCAAAGGATAAATTTACTGAAAAAATATAAACGAAATAGGAATCCACATGGACAAGAAGAAAAAGACACAATACATACACATACATATCCGCTGCTTCTCCCATGGAAGATGAAAAGAGAATTAAACAGTGGTCTCCCAAACCATCACAACTTATTTCACACCAGAAAAGCTTGTACACTAAGCCTCCTTCTCGATCGCTAAGCTGGAAACTGATTAGGAACAGCTAACAAGCTGGCAGAACAGAGCAATCACACTCAATAATTTGTTGCATCTACCCTGCCAGATTCCATACCCCCAGAATAATAGCTTAGTGGGGGCTCATAAAAATGAGCGGGACTGATACTCACTAGCAAGCACAAGAAGTCCAAGTTACAGTTTCGTAGCGTCATGTATTCCAATTCTTTTCAAAGGTTTAGCGAAATTGAACAGCAGCAAGGGGCCATGAAATAGTATCAAAAAGTTTCTACGAGGGAACAGAAAGAAGCCTAGGTTCAGGCGTCACAATTCTTCTTTTAGTGTATAACTAAGAAAATATCGAGGATGTAACATTCGGGCTCACTCACGTTGATTCACTTACCAAAATTAAGGTCGAATAGCGCCCAGGAAGGGCCAACGGCTTCCAAACAAACGGTGAAGCCTACGAGGAGCACCCAATCCTCGGTTGCCGAGAGTGATATCCGCTCCAGAAGGTGGCGGGTTCGTATCACCACACGCAGGGACTAAAGGGATAATAAGAAAAAGTATAGATAGATTTGCATCCCATAGTTTAGCTAGGGTATGCTGGGGAGACCGGGGATAATATCAACAACAAGGTAATTCAAAATAGAATCACCCTGCCAGCCAAAACCCGCTAAGGATCCTAAAACACCACTAAAGGCGTAGGGAAAAAGCCGGTGGCGGAATTACCTGATGAGATTTGAGGAGCTGCCGCTAGTTCACAGTAATTAAGAATAATTCAGTAATTCGCTTCCGCTCCTGTAAAGAATGGAGAATAGAGATCTAGTCATAAAACAGAGGATGACTAGATTGAAGGCAGAGCATGGGTATTTAGTTAGTACACGGTCCATCGAAGTAAAACGGCCCGTGTTCGTTAAACGGAGACGCATGGGGGAAGCTTGGCGCTCCGAGTTCGAGGGCTCAACACTATTAGCCATATATATGCATAGGTGCTGAAAATGCATGTCAAGAAGCCGCTATTACAAGACCTGGCTAAGTGGACAGGATAGACTGAACCAAAAGAGTAAAGGATTAAAACAATCACTTAAAGTTCACTGAATCAAATGACAAATGTCACGGTAACCTCAGCCCAAGTCTAAGGTCCTAAACAAGGCTTTTTTTCTCTTTTTCCCCGAAGGACCCGATGAAAGGGTACAGCTCACGTCAATACCGCCCGCCAAAACTGTACCCAGTTAAGAGAATGCTAGGGGACAAACAGCAATAGCAATCAACGTACCTGAAGGCCCTCACGGTAGGACATGCAACTTGCGTGTTCTGAAATACACAGCAAAAACGGGCCGGGGGCTGACCTGGAAGTACGCAGCGGGAGGACCCGTAAGATTTAAATATTAGGCGTAGGCGGTTCTGGTCCAATTAGGGAGTCGGACGGGGAGGTGCCCGAAACAGATAAACCAAAAAAGGAAAACCAGCAATGGAGCATCTAGATGGGCGCACAATATATACAGGCTAGGAACCAACAGAATATCAAGGATATAGCCGGCGAAAGCGTTAAACAGGAATCAGCGATATAGGACCCAAAAGTAAAATGGTCTTAAACGTAACTGTGATGTTGTACACGTTCTAGTAGTTGGGTTGGGAGGAGTCCAGGGGTTGGAGGAAGAGGAGGAGCCATGAAGGGCAGTTAGAGTAGGGACAGGGACACAATAGGAAGCAGAGAATAAAGCTCCTATAAATAATAGATATTTGTCTGTCATTATTGAAGCGACGACATGACAACTGGCGACGAGGGTGGGATGTGAAGATAATCACCCCAGAACCCCAGAAGAAGCGTTCTGTCCCTGGGCACCACGAAGTGAAGGTTGTCTGCAAGACACGTGTGCCTCGATGAATCCGCCGCCTGCAAATAAAGGCCAGCGGTGAGTGCCCCGCGATTTAGCGATCGCGTGGAGCCCTGCTGGAAAGTGTGGCCGGGTGTTGCAAGAAATTCAAATCGAGCGCGATTTCGCGCCAAAAACCGGGAGTGCATCCCCGGTGCGCACCGAGCCGTGTGCTGCAAAGGAGGAAGTCGGGAGCCTACCCCGATCCTGCCGTGAAGCCGTGAGGAGGGAAGAACGTGGGAAGAGCGTGGACACCCCAGTGAGGCGCGTAAAGGAAAACGCCGATGTCGGAGCTCACCCCCGATGCGTGAGGAATGGCACCCTAGTAGCTGCACGAGTCGGAGCAAGGCCCTGAGCTCACCTGGATGTTCGTGGTAGCCAAGGAGTGTGGAGAAGGACGAGGAACTCCTGGTGCCCGTGGAAGCAACAGTGGTGAGTGCTGAATGAAGCCCGGCGAGCAAGAAGAATGAATGTAACCAAACCTCGTGAGAGAGGAGAGTTTCTGTGTGGCGGCCATCTTAGAGTCAGGCGGTCGTGAAGGACACCCCTGTGAAATGCATGAGCGGCCATTTTGAAGTCAGGCATCCCAAGTTTGAAGCTGAAACAAATACTGAAAAGGCAAAAACAAGCATTGATAGACGCAGAACAAGCACTGGTGAGTGCAAGGACAAGTATTGATAATTGCAAAACAAGCATTGGTGAGTGCAAGTGCAAACAGTGATTACTGCAGAAACAAGCATTGGACATTGCAAAAGCGAGCCCTAGCCAATATATAGGTGCGTCGCTGACATTTCAACCGAGCCATGTCGAACACGCCAAACCGGAATGGAGGTGGTGCAGCGGTGGCTGCCCCTGTCGTACCCATCGTCTCACACCTGCGCCCTCCGGAACCACTGACCCTGGTGGCGGGCAGAAGTATGGGCCCTCGGTGGCAGGAGTGGCTGGAAGACTTTGAGGACTACTTAGAAGGGTCAAAAGTCACAGGAGACAGAGACAAGCTAATTGCACTCCGTAACCTCGTTGGCAAAGAAATTGGGAAGGTGATCAAAGAATTACCAACAGATGACAAAGGGACTATGACAAAGTGCGTGATGCACTCAACAGAAAGTTTGTGCACAAAAGAAATGTGGACTACGAGAGGTACGTGTTTCATCAGGCACGTCAGGACAAAGATGAAATGATGAGCACTTTCATATCGCGACTGCGCCGGCTGTCGCAGTATTGCAATTTTGACTCATTCTCAACAGAGGATGCCATTCGACTGAGAGTCATTGAGGGCTGTCATTCAGAGATGCTCCGAAGGCGACTGCTAAGAAAGAGCCATGATCTCAACGAGATTGAGGAAATGACGAGAGTATACGACCAGGCAGAAGAACACGCAAAAACCATGGAGACAGGGCGGGGCGAGAAAAAGGAGCAAGCATATTGGACTCAAAGCTCCAGCACTCAGAGAAGATCAAGTGATCATCAGAGAAGGTCTCGTCCAGCGTCCAGACACACACACCAAAGTCATCGACGATACGAATCGAGAAGGAGAGAAAAGAGGTCGAGTTACACCAAGAAGCCAGAACGTCCACGGAAATGCTACCGATGTGGGTATGACTTCCCACACACAGACACCTGTCCAGCAATGGGCCAACAGTGCCGGAAATGTGGGCGCAAGAACCATTTCGAAGCCATGTGTGGAGTGTACAGCATGGAGAGAAGGAGGGAGACAACCAGATCTCAACCAGAAGAAAAGAGACACCACGCAAAGGGTGTGCAAGACAGGGCACTGTCGTCTTCTGGCTCGTCACATTCCAGCAAGGAATCTCACAGATCTCAATGGATCAGAAGGTCACCGTTGAGGGAATCGAGGTCGACCTCTCAAGAGACAGAATTCACGGATGAATACATATGTATGGTGGCTGACCCGGACCAGCTAAAAAAGTATCCACCGCTAGACATCAAAGTGGGGACTCATGCCACCAAATTTGTGCTTGATAGTGGGGCCTCATTAAACTACATGCCTGTGACCGAACATCACAAGATGAAACCACCGCCTGTCCTGAGTCCCGCACATGTCAGAGTGTTTACCTGGATGGCGAAGAAACCACTTCCCTGTCTGGGCAAGTTTGCAACGACGCTCAAGCACGAGTCCACAGCGGTACCAGCTTACATCCACGTCATTGAGGGACCGGAGGCTGATTGCCTTCTCAGTCTGCCCACGGAAGAGAGACTCAGACTGGTTGAAATCCTATACCGAGTCCATGACAATCCAGACATTGTCCGCAAAATTCCCAAGTTGTTCAGTGGGCTCGGCAAAATGAACAAGTGTCTGATTCGCCTGCACATCAACGACCAAGTACGCCCTGTTGCTCAGCACCCGAGGCGAGTGCCTTTCCACCTTCAGCAGGCAGTTGAGGACGAAATTCAGGAACTACTTCAAGCGGACATTATTGAATAAACATATGGTCCCACACCATGGGTGTCACCGGTTGTAATCGTCCCCAAAAAGGGTACCCCGGAGAAAGTACGGCTATGTGTGGACATGAGGCTTCCCAACACAGCCATAGAACGGGAGTGGCATCCAGGGCCTCACCTGAGTGACATGATATCGGCACTAAATGGAGCCAGGGTATTTTCAAAGCTGGATCTCAACAATGGATACCATCAGCTGGAGTTGCACGAAAAGTCAAGATACATTACAACATTTGCCACTCATCTGGGTCTGTTTCGTTACAAAAGGCTGAGTTTCGGCATCTCCTCTGCAGCGGAAATATTCCAAGAGGTGATACGCCAGACCATCAGGCATATCCCGAATTCCCTAAACTACAGTGATGACATTTTAGTATATGGATCAAACACACAAGAACATGACAAAGCCCTGGATCAAGTATGCCATGCTCTCCTGGAAGCGAATTTAACTTTGAACAAGGATAAGTGTGAATTCCATCAGTCCACTCTTAAAATTTTTGGTCACGTGTTTTCCGGGGCGGGAATGAAACCCAACCCCGAGAAAGTAACTGTGCTCAACACCACCAAGAGCCCTCAAGACGTCAGCGATGTCAGATCATTCCTGGGCATGGCAAGCTATTGCTCCAGATACATCAAGGACTAAGCAACGATCAGTCACCCCCTTCGTGCCCTCACTAAGTGTTAAAAAGGGTTCCAAAGACAACCGGTAACCAAAGACCCTTTTATGTTGCCCGGCGGTATCGCCTCTATGACCCACCAATATTAATCAATGAAGAAGCAGGCGCTGGAGACTGGAAGGCGGGAAACGAGGATTTTATTCTCTCCGGAGGAGAACACATCAATTCAGACAGCAAGTATCGTCACGAGGTGCTCTAACCACATCTCTGAGGCCGGGCCTCTTATACTAGAGTTTACGACCTTTATTGCACATAACACATTCTCGTAATATTTTAATACTTGAAAGAACATCCTCGGAATCTCCCCTCCAGACCCGTTCCCACATATATTTACAGTTGGATTCCCCACCCCGGTCACAACAGGTGATGGTGGTCGCACAGCAGGGCATTCCGCCGATTCACGGAATGCATGGGGTTGATCGGATCTCATGGGGTGGGGGCTTTGATCGGTTCGGGGGTCTTTTGATGGGGAGAGGAAGCTTCCTACTGTACGGGGTAATAAACAGTATCCGCAGGGTCAGGTGGCAGCCTGGGAACGAGGAAGACAAACGGGGACACAGGAAAAGGGGGTTTGCATAAAAAGGGTTTGAGGCCATGAAAGGAATGAAGGGAGGTGTCGCGCTGGGAACAGGATGGGATTCCGTGGTGAAGCTGCGCTGGAGAGGGGTTTATGACCCAAGGCATGAGAGAGCGGGGGGGTTGTCAGCGTGCGGGGGAATGCTTGCGAGGTTAAGAGAGAGAGAGACGCGCTGGCTATTAGTGAGGGGCAGGGAGGCCATGGTGCTCAAAATGGCTGCCGCTTACGCGCACGAATGGGCCTGGAAAGGGGCAAGATGGCGCCGATAATGTTCACCAAGTTTGTATTTATTTTTCACAGTCCTCCCTTTAACATTTCCAAGACATCTTGCTGGCCTATTTCCTATCTATCCCTATATGCAGTGATCATAAGTAAGGGAGAGGGGGCTTGGGTGAAAGAACTGTACGTAAACATCACATTATAAACATCATATAAAAAAATCTCATCAGTCAGTAGGCGGGTTCATTGTTAAGTTGGTTGCAGGAAAAAGTCATCGTAATGCAATATCAGACTAGAATCACGTAGCGAGGACGTTGGGTACAGATCATAGAATAAGAACTGGTAAATTATCATATAAATAGGTCCTTTTTGTATACGGTGGGTGCATAGTCAGTCCAATGGTGATTGGGAGAGAAAGGAGAGATAGAAAAAATATCAGAGTTCTCGTTGTCTTTTGTCGTCTTCTGTTGGCACTGTTGAACACCTGGATTACCTATCAACAGAAATGTTCATGTGGATCGAGTCGTTGGGGGTAATTGTAAGATCAGTTCGTTTCTTGAGTCTCTGTGGTGGGCATTTCCTGTTGCTTCCATCATCTCCAAGGTGCTTGGTAGCGGGCAGAACCACAGACTTTGTTTATCTTTTCTTCGGGGGTGATCCTTGGTGGAGTTCTAGGTCACCGTTCTGGGATTTAACATAGTTCGTGGTCTACTTAGTCGGAGCTCCCCCCCTTTTGACGTAGGGAGTACTCTTCTCTGGGTAGCTCAGTAGGATTTGGAGGAACTTGGGAGTTCGGGTGGAAAGGTGCGGGTGTGAACAGTCCTTATGGTAGGTCGGAGGAAGAGGGGATGGAGCAAGGCCAAGTCGGGGACAGATCAGGGGGAGGCGGAGAGTTTGCGACAGGCGAGTCCGTAACCATGTTCAGAGAGCGGGGACTTTTTGGCACACGTTGATCATAGAGCAGGGGCTTCAGGTCAGCCCTTTCCTTTGCTTTGTTTGAAACAGTGCCCCGTCCTGCGACTCCTTACTGCCGTGGTCTCGCCTTGGCCTCCGTTGCTGACGTTCCACAATCCGCAGTCAGGCCGCGTGCTCCCACATCCGGTCTCTTTCTCCTCCGACAGTGATATCCTTAAATGAGTGTTGAAAAGACAGTCTTTAGAGATTTTGCAGAAAAAGGTAATTACATGAATCTATTTTCTTTCCCAACACCAAGCGACTAGCGTAAGCACTCGCTACATATGAGATTTTTGCGGTTTACGTATAAACAATTGATGATGGGTTTGCTGGATTCCTTGCAACTTCCTTTTGTTGGCTAATTCTTTGACGCTTTGATGATTATTACGTTCATTTGTCATATGTCTATTATAGTAGATGTCAGTTCTTCTGGCAGAGACCCATTTCTCTAGTACGAGTCTTGCATGGCTAGGCTAGTCTTCAGGGCCTTGTATTTTACAAAAAGTGCAACGTGCTATTCACCATAGTCTGATAAGCATCCTTCTGAGGGATGAACATAGGCTAAACGAGTCTGCATTACATAAAAACATCTTATTTTCAACCATGCCTACTGCAACAAGTTCTTTCGTTTTTTTCAATCTAATTTTCAACTTTGCACACATCCTTCTAACTTTCTATATAAATCCTCGCAACCTGGTTACTACAAAAAATTCGGGAGGGGTGGTTTGCAATAATTATTAAACTTATCCTCGGGGAAGGAGGGATCTGATGGATACCAAACTGGGGGCATTTTGGGTAGATGGGGGTGTCTCGATCATTTCTTACAGCTTGGGGTACGGAGACAATTTTCAATGGGGATGGTCGCATCACCACAGACACATTTTTATCATAGGAGCCACTGACAAAGAGTTCCCTGAGAGTGGGTCAAATTTAGGGAACCTTAGTCGTCTCACCTGTCCCTTTCCTATCGGCCAATTTAAATTTCATCCATATTTTAGTAGAAAAGGAGAGGTAGTAACGTGGTACCAATACAATTTTATTTAGGACAGATTTGCACAAATACTTGTGGTATTTGGGGCCAATCAGGAGGTGCACCAGGTTCGCCAATTAGGTGCCAGTTGCTAGGAAGAGGGAAAGTGTGGAGGGGTGGAAGAGTGAGTGAGAGAAAGAGAGAGAGAGAGAGAGAGAGAGAGAGAGAGAGAGAGAGACAATAGGCCGAACAGTACACGTGTGACGTAGAGAATGACCGTGTATTGTTTGGGCTATTCAGTGCGTTACCCAACGTTAGACGTTTCGGGTCTATGTTAGGAGGTGGGAAGCATGCAGTTTTGGGACAGAAAAGCGTTAGATTTGGTAAAAAGGTCGTGAGAGCGTCCTTGTTGTGCCATTTTGTAGCGCTAGTCCGTCTTCATGCATCGGGCGTGACGTGGTTCCAGATCCCTTATGATACTCTAATCGGGATTCTAATGTAACCTGCAGAGGGAAAAAGGGGAAGAAAAAGGGGAGGTAGGGGGACAACATTCGAACACATCAAATGTAAGGGCACGAAAATCCTTTACTTACCACATACTCGTACTTGTCTCTTCGGGATATAATCCCTTAGGGTTCTGGTTTCTTAAAGTCATGGGGGCAGGCAATGTGATAGGTGGTTCATGGGGAGGTTCGAGGATGGCGTTAAGGATCGTGTGTAGTGAAAAACGCTAAAAAGAGGAATCAGAGGTGCCTAGCGCGAGGTACCCGGTTTCGTAGATGTATCCGGTCATCGGGGTCCCAAAATCATTCCCAAAGCTGTGATGTTCTTAAGGCATACCAGTTCTTCGTTCAACCCTGTACCTTAGTACCTTCGACCACCATATCCTTATAGCAATTTATCAATCACACCATTTTACTTTACCCATTCTCTGAAGTCGAGGTCCTTCTTCATAAGCAGCGTATCATACCTTCGTTTTGACCATCAACCCAGGGCCGAACAACCATTTCTCGGATAACCTTAAAAAGAGAGCAGAACAGTTGCGCACAGAAAAACCCTCCCACCGATACCCGTATTTACAAAAGTACGCGGAGCCTATCCATAGCTTCTAAGACTTTTATTTGTAGTTATTCAGTACGTAAAAGGTGAGAGCGCAATTCATATTTTTGGCCTGACACGTTGTCGATGGAAGCACATACAGTAGGGGGTTATTTTGTAGTACAAGAACATGTAAAAAGGTCTAATTAATTATTTGTAAGTAACCAAAAACATTTCATTGCGTGACGAAGGAATCAGGGGCATTTCAGTTCATAGATGGAAACACAGTCAAGCTCATCGTAATCACATTTCCTAAATGCAAACCGCGGGCGTGCATCATGAGCGACGTTATGTATCAGTTACAACAAATATCAAAAATAAATTGTTCATTGAAATCAACATTTTTACAGAACCTTTTCTTAAATGTTTGCCAAGTGCACCCTCCTCCCTTTAACATTGAGTGCGCAATGGTTCATATATATATACGTATATATCTTAGTACATCAAGTTTCATTAGCTAAGGAACACCATGAGGCACCCGTAAGTTCCATTGATACCAGCGCCATTTTGGGCGAGGCCGGTTTAGTCCGGAAGTAGCATCAGGGGCAAAATATCCCCGACAATTGGCGGTTGGACCAGAGTCCCTTTCGGTAGTCCAAAAGAAAACTGTGCTAACAAAGGGGCTGGTGGTGTGGACCGTCAATCAAGAGAGGGAGGGGGTAAAGTCTCTCTTACCGGGTCATGTTGATGTTCAGCCGGAACTTGCTCGAGTTCGTTAGCCCATAATGTTCCTGGGTGGTTCAGACGGAAGCTGATGCAGACACGAGAGCACCGCCATCTTGTTGCTGTGCCGTGGTTATTTCATTTGAGATCAATGCAGCTGTTCCTCACCGGAAGCCTGAAGGGGCCGAGGGCTCTTGGGACTTTGGTAGAATCTTCAAAGTCGAGGGGATGTTTTGTCGATGGTGGGGGCTTGCGCCCAGGTGGGCAAGCGCCCGAGTTGCAATTTCGGACAAAGTTACTCCAGCGGCCTAGACCCGCCTTTCGAGGGCCCAGACGCCATTTTGAGGCCCTGCAGCAACCTTTGCCGTACCCATCAGGAGTGGAGGAAAACTTCTTGTGATGGCGAAAAACAGAGCATCATGCGGTTGGAGCAGGACATTTTGGTTCGGGGCGCCAGGGTGCAGCAGTGGAGCCTTCATCTGGGGAGGTGAGGGAGGCTCACCGTGCCGTCTTCCTCTCCCGGTGCATCCTACGCCGTCTCTTGGAATCAGGGGCGCACATGATGACCACCCTACACCCCTGATTCCGACTCTTGGGGGACCACTGTACATCCGGTACTCCGGAAATATGCCCATCGGACATTGTGTGTCCTGTACCACGCAAGTATACCAGCCGGGTCTTGTATATCCTGTACTGAGAAAGTATACCAGTCGGGCATTATATGTCCTGTGTTACGGAAATATACCAGCCGGACATTATATTTCCTGTGCAGCGTAGGTATATGGCCGTCGCCCGGCTGGAGGACATCGGCGTCGGGCCAGGGCAGGGAAGCCTCCTACCTGTGGAGGTGGAAGAGGCTCGTCCGCGTCGCCTCTTCCTCCCTGCCCACCCTGCATCCGTTCGATGGAGGAATTCGTGATGGCCGGACCAGGAGATATGAGGGAGGGGGGTCATTTTCATCCGCCCCCCCTCCCTACTCGCGGCCCGGGGGACGCCATCCCTGGAAGGGCAATATGGGAAGACCATTTCATTGCCCGCTGTGTGGGGTCTCCAGTACCTTCTCGCCAGCAATCTCTTTTTGGGCTCATGGTTGCTGGCAGGCCCCGCCCCACACGTGCTATGTGTTTCGGATGGGCGGGACCATCGAACTGTTACATTTCGAGGACTTCCGGAGTGAGCATAACATGTTTTGTATTTTTTTCTATTAGTCAAGTTTGCTTTTTAGAGAGTTCTACTAGTTATTCTATTTACTGTTGGTTGTGTGTTTTACCGTAATTAAATCCTAAGTTATATAATAGACGCTTGGCTTTCTTGAATCTTTTCTCTAACGGGGGGTTGTTTACACTGACCTGCAGTTATGTTTGTTTTTCAGAGTGGGGGAGCAACAGAGAGCAATCAGTCCCAGAACTCCAACATGTCGTTAAAATTTGTCTGACGAAATCTGTGCCACCGAGCATAATCGAACGGGGTGGTCCTGTCTGTTCTGTCTGCACTAGTCTGATTGGTTTTTATCTCACGTCTTTTTCCTTTCTGTCGGTCCGTCCTTTCTGTCCACCCTCCATTCTTACCTATGCTTTGCAGAGTCGGGCATCGGGCTTTCCAGTGTCCAAGACATTTACAGAAAGCACATTGGTTTTGTTTTAAATCTGTCCGTCCTGTGCGTAATGTCGGGGGATTACCTTCAGGTCGTTGTGTTCCGGGGTTGGCTTGTCGGCACATCCCCTTACACCATTCGCTTTTCATGTCTACTCCTCGGGGCTGTGCCATCGCTGGCCCTTCCCTTTGCCTACTAGACGTTTGGAGGTTTGTCCGTCGTGTCCCTTCACCTTTTCTAAATTCGTCGCTTTCCCTTCGTTGCGTGGCTTCTTTGCGCCACATACCGAGACTATCGAGCATAATAGGTGTTGTTTCATTCCTACGAAGGGCTATTTCTACTGTTTCTATTTTGTCGAGATCAAAGGATCCTCTCAGTGGCCACTGTCTTTCTCGATCCCTTTTCGTATATTTATGCCACAGCTCACTATAGGCTATAGCAATTAATCCATGCTTCATGAACATGTCCTTATTAGGGGTGCCTTCCAGCGGAGCCGGATGGTTCATCTCTAATAAGCGGTCCGGGTTAAACAGGCTACTGACCAGTGGGGAGAAGACAGGCATGACGGATCACAATGGGATAATAATCAGCACTACCTATCTTATCACTGCGCGCAAAGACTAGACAGAATATTTCTATTCTACGTTGTTTGCACATAGTGAATACCTCATGAACCAATTCTGAGCAATCAATCAACGTTAGGTCAAAAATAAAAAATCAATATGGTCAATGGGGAGAATAAGTAGGCTCGCAAAGGTTCGCGTCACCTACCCTTTCACTATCTGTAAAGAGGGGACCTAATCTTCCCTGTTTTCAGACAGAGAATCTCCAGAAAACAATCTATAACAGTTAATCAATGGGGCGAAGGGGCAATTGTTCAGTGGGGGAGAAAAATAGGTCCGACGGGTGCGTACCTATCCTTCGCTGTTTATAAAGGGAGAGCCTGTTGTTTCTCCGTTTGTAGACAGTGAATCTCCAATAAATTAACAAAGAGTAATACTAGTATTTTCACAACAATTATCAATTTCTTTCAATTATCTATCACTTTCGCAATTCGTCGTGTTTACACGACCTTACCCGGACCGCATGGACAGTTTCTCGTCTTCCGAATCCAGCGCCCGATCGTCCTCTTCTCTTCGTACTTCTCGTGGCACTCCTGATGGTTCCCAGTCAGGACCGCAGATCACTCGAGAGAGGTCTGTTCGGAACCAGTGAAGTTCGGATGATCGGCTGTCAGACGAGGGTCTATCGGACAGGGTACCTTCCGATCGTTGCAGTCGTTCACTCTGTCGTCAGGACCTCTCCCACTGGATCCACGAGTCGCTGATGGGCCCCACGTTTGGGACGCCAATTGTTAAAAAGGGTTCCAAAGACAACCGGTAACCAAAGACCCTTTTATGTTGCCCGGCGGTATCGCCTCTATGACCCACCAATATTAATCAATGAAGAAGCAGGCGCTGGAGACTGGAAGGCGGGAAACGAGGATTTTATTCTCTCCGGAGGAGAACACATCAATTCAGACAGCAAGTATCGTCACGAGGTGCTCTAACCACATCTCTGAGGCCGGGCCTCTTATACTAGAGTTTACGACCTTTATTGCACATAACACATTCTCGTAATATTTTAATACTTGAAAGAACATCCTCGGAATCTCCCCTCCAGACCCGTTCCCACATATATTTACAGTTGGATTCCCCACCCCGGTCACAACAGGTGATGGTGGTCGCACAGCAGGGCATTCCGCCGATTCACGGAATGCATGGGGTTGATCGGATCTCATGGGGTGGGGGCTTTGATCGGTTCGGGGGTCTTTTGATGGGGAGAGGAAGCTTCCTACTGTACGGGGTAATAAACAGTATCCGCAGGGTCAGGTGGCAGCCTGGGAACGAGGAAGACAAACGGGGACACAGGAAAAGGGGGTTTGCATAAAAAGGGTTTGAGGCCATGAAAGGAATGAAGGGAGGTGTCGCGCTGGGAACAGGATGGGATTCCGTGGTGAAGCTGCGCTGGAGAGGGGTTTATGACCCAAGGCATGAGAGAGCGGGGGGGTTGTCAGCGTGCGGGGGAATGCTTGCGAGGTTAAGAGAGAGAGAGACGCGCTGGCTATTAGTGAGGGGCAGGGAGGCCATGGTGCTCAAAATGGCTGCCGCTTACGCGCACGAATGGGCCTGGAAAGGGGCAAGATGGCGCCGATAATGTTCACCAAGTTTGTATTTATTTTTCACAGTAGCAAGGACAAACGTTTGTGTGGAGCCCTCAGTGTGAGCGGGCTTTCCAAGAGATCAAGCAAGCGGTGGAATCGGCGAACAATCTGGCCTATTTCAACACCAAGAGGAAGACGGAGATAACGGTGGATGCCAGTCCAGTGGGTTTGGGTGCCATCTTGGCTCAATATGACAGTGACAATGAGCGGCGTCACATTGTGGCATACGCCAGTCGCAGCCTCTCCGACACTGAGAAGGCCTATTCTCAGCCCGAGAAAGAGAGCCTAGCGGTCGTGTGGGCATGTGAACATTTACATATGCTCATCTTCGGCAAACATTTCACCATGATCACGGATCACCAGGCCCTTGTCACCATCTTCGGTAATCCCAAAGCCAAGATGCCGCCCCGCATTGAAAGATGGGGTCTGCGTCTGCAGGAATACACGTTCATCATCGTTCATAAACCCGGGAAAGGTTAGAATCCGGCGGACTACATGTCCAGACACCCTCAAGCATCCCACGACTCACATCCATCAATGGCTGAGGAATATATACACTTTGTGGTAGGTGTAGCCCGACCACCGGCAGTACCATTAGAAGCGATCAAGGATGCTACGGCGCAGGACAAGATCCTTCAGAAGGTAGTGCGCCGATTGCACACACATCGCTGGAGACACGATAGTGAGGACGAAGCGAGTGACCCCCAAATACGTCAGGAAATGCAAGCTTTCCGACATATCAGTGACGAGTTGTCAGCTACCTCAGAGGGGCTCCTGCTGAGGGACCATCGGATTGTCATCCCGAGGCAGCTCCGTCAAGGAGTGGTCAACCTTGCACATGAAGGTCATCGAGGAGTGGTTGCCACAAAGAGAGCTTTAAGGGAAAGAGTCTGGTTCCCGCAACTCGATTAAATGGTTGAGCTCACTCTGAAGGACTGTCCCCAATGTCAACTGGTGAAGTCGGGAGAGCCTCCAGCTCCCCTTCAAATGACCCCGCTGCCCAAAGGGGTATGGCAGGAACTCGCCATGGACTTCTACGGACCCCTCCAGTCAGGCAGGTACGTGGTGGCTATCATGGATGAATACTCGAGATTCCCGATAGCTCAGTTTGTGTCTTCCACCAATGCCTCCAGCACAATTGCTGTGCTAGACGAAGTATTTGCAGCATGGGGTGTTCCCAAGGAACTCAAGACAGACAATGGTCCTCCTTTCAATGGTCATGAGTTCAGTGAATTTTGCAAAGCATCTAAACTTTCGGCATAGGAAGATTACACCGTTGTGGCCACAAGCCAAATGGCACCATCGAGAGGTTCATGGCCACCCTGAAAAAGACTTTTCAACAGGCCACGTTGGAAAAGAAAGATTTATAAATAGCTCTGAACGAAGTGCTAAGAGCGTATCGGACTACCCCTCACGCCACCACCGGCAAATGTCCTGCCACACTCATGCTGGGGTGACCCATAAGGACAAGGATCCCGATGTGGGAAGGGGCTCTGACACCGGTGTCCCCAACACGTATCCATCGAGAAACGGCAAGGACTGACCAAGCGGGGAAGAACAGGATGAAAACACATGCGGACACTAGACGGCGCGCCAAGTCTCCATCCCTTCAGACAGGAGATTGTGTAGTGGTCAAACCAATAAAACGGATTGTCGGTTCAAGGAAGAACCATTGATCGTCACTCAGCAAAAAGGCACCATGATCACCGCCGAGTCTGAGCAAAGAAGGATCATCCGAAATGTGTCTCATTTTCAGAAATGTACCCCGGGCATGAAAGAGACACTTGACAGGGATACAGCACAACGAGATGTTGGCGGAGTGATTCAACCGAGTCCAACCCTGAGACCTGACAGACCAATGGAAGATGCGCCTGCAGATGATGGAATGCGTCTCCGACCACGAAGAGACATACTCAAGCCAAAGAGACTGATTGAAGAGATGGACTAGAAATGGTTAAATTTTGTTTGTTAACAAAGGGGGAGATGTGATGGTGTGCACGTTCTAGTAGTTGGGTTGGGAGGAGTCCAGGGGTTGGAGGAAGAGGAGGAGCCGTGACAGGAAAGGGGCAGTTAGAGTAGGGACAGGGACACAATAGGAAGCAGAGAATAAAGCTCCTATAAATAAGAGATATTTGTCTGTCATTATTGAAGCGACGACATGACAGTAACGATGGAAAAAAACCTCCAACGAGAAAAGAATGCAAACGCAGTCATCTATTAGAGGAGGGGAAGGCTCATTGCAGATCGCAGGGGGGCAGATTTAAAAGAGCCTGTTCCCATTCACTCTAACAGATTTCAAGCCCGGAACCAAAAATCCGTCAACCAGGGTCAGAAGGAACAAGCATTTACAATGCAACGGTTTCGCCTTTGCAAAAGCTTGAGCTATTGGCATTGTAAATGACAAACTTTTTATTTATGTGTTGGTTTTGAAAGCAGATAAATAAATGGCATTGTCATTTACAATGGCAATAGCTTAATCTCTCGCAAATGCGAGACCTATTGCATTTTCAATGCAATAGGTCACGTATTTACGCACGTTTGTGCTATTGACATTGCAAATAATTCGCTTTATTTATGTTTCAAAAACCAAAACATAAATAAAAGGTCTCACACTGCTGTCTCTCTCACACTGCTGACTCTGCCTTGAACACACCCACTGCTGTCTCTCTAACATACACTGCTGTTTCTCACACACTTCTGTCTTTATTACATACACTGCTGTCTCTCATACACACTGTCTTTCACACTGCAGGTGTGGGTTGTTTCCAGCTCATCCCGGCTCTCACAGGCACCGCCTCCGGGGATTGAGAAACATACTGTATTGAAAAGCTTAGTAAACACAGGATCAAAAAAGTAGATCCCAATTAGAAAGCAGTACACAAAAAAGCAGAGACTGGTATAAATAATGCAACACAAACTGTCACCTTACAGGAGGTACGTAATTAAAAGACTTTTTCCAAAACCCTTATCACCCTAACTTCCAACTTTTGAATCCTTGGGGAGTTTTAAACGTGTTAATATATATCGTCAACCATAGTTTGAAACTTTTTCTTTCTAGTTGAATGTACGGCATTCTGGAACTTTGCCTTCGGGTTCGGGCCTAAGAAACATGGCAGACCAGAATGGATTTCTTTCACCTTTTTTGCAGTCACTTTACATAGGGAAACTTACAGATCATGTCATGAAGTTCTGTTCTTCCATCGCTATGGAAAGCATAACCAATATCTGCCTCTGGTGTGGGAACACGCAGGAGTTGAGGGTATCAAAATGTTTCAACAATTATTGCTGAATTATGAAATCGCTCTTTGAAAGACAATTGAAAAACAGCCTGCGTCAGTCACCAACCACCATTTAATGCGATTTTCTAGCATTTCTGGGGAGGAAAAAGCAGTCAAAGGTCTTAAAATGGTAAACTGTTTAAAATCAAAATAGATGGCAAATCACATAGCTCCTAAAGAATGCCGCAACCATGGACATCATCAGTCCTCAACAGAAAATCTGCCGTTTGAACTGGATATCCTAAGGAAGTGGGCCGCTGGGTCCAAGCCCGCCAGCCCGAAACATGCTCAGTGGAGTATTGAGAAGGGTCGAGACAATATGGTCTTAAGAAAGTAATAAAATGGTTTCATCTTTTGCTCTTTTGTCAGTCATTTACTGGAAGTACAGCTTGTTCAGACAGATCTGTTATACTGAGCAAGCTGAACAGGTATTTCTATATGCTCCTTATCTATGTCTCACTTAACATCAGACCTATTAGTCATCTTTGCCTAAATGTGTCTAGAATATGTCTTCATGCTCAATAATCTCGAGGAATGGATTGACACATGCCTTCAAAATACCCCCATAATTAATATGAATCTTCTGTTTCGTGTATTCTATCCTAATTGTCAATTAGAGTGAGGTCCTAAAAAGGCATCTATACAACTACTAAAGAAGGGAAATTCAAGAACTTCAACACATCTTTTGTGGCTTCATTACGTTTTGTTTATAAACTCCACGTACCAAAGCCTGCAAGCTAATCTCGGTGGTGCGTCTTGGGACTGGCTAATCAGGTTACCAGCAATATCTTCTCGCCTACCACTAAAGGACGGTTCTATAGGCTGTTAAAGACGGGCTAGAGTGATAGTTGGATCTGAGATCTGATCAGTCTAGCCGCGCAAGGAAGCCTAGAAGTGCTCTGAGGACGGGAATGACTCGGGCCAGCTGTACAAGAAGACCTGACAGTGTGGAGGCTGGCACCGGCTTGTGTAGAAACTCATATAAACATGCCTGGTAAGCCAACACAGGCTTGCTTACCAGGTATGTTTATATGGCCATTTTCAACGATGGGGCTGTACGTTCTGAATGAGCTGCTGCCCAGCGTGGCGGGTGCCTTGCGTCCACCACACCACCGCTGCTCCGAAGCGTGTGTAGCTGGAATGGACATTGGCAGCCGGTGGCACAGGCAGGAGGGGGCAGGGATGTTGGCATTGAAAGTGGATGGACAGAGGATGCAAAAGGTGAACAGACTGTGTGTTTGCCCAGCGTAGAGCTGATCCTTACCTGTTGAGACCTGGACGTGACGGAGCGGTGGAGCTGCGGTGGGGCCTCTGGATCTAAGAATCCCGGCTGCTCGCCTCCCCCTCCCGCTACTGCATTGCTCTTCTCCGCCCTGCTGAACAGAATGAAGGCTGTGAAGAGCGCATGCGCGGACTGAGCTCACTGGCAGGTCTGTTAAACTCTTAATAATACCCTGGGGGTACTCATAAAAGCTCGGTAACAGAAGCTTACTTTAATGATGCCCTTGGGGTACCAACGAAGATCTAGGCTAAACACGTCACTCTCATATACCCCTTTACAGCAATAAACGCCTAAACAACACCAATCGCTGATGGTTTATAAGAAGCCGCACCCTTTTTGTGTGACTGTACCCGCCAGGAACTTTGTCGCGCTCGTGTGGGGAATAAGAAAACCCTTCAATCCAGTCCTCGCTTTCTCGTGGTTCCCCAATTATATCATAGAGTTGCTTCCATTCTAAACACCGAGCTAGACTGCACACTTGTGTTTCTGAATGTATCTTTTCTGGCCGCCATGCTGCTAGTCAAATACGTTTTATAATCAAGCATGAAGCTTAAAACAGGGACCACGCGGCCCGGGGAATGACGTCACGGGGGTGTCCCGGGCCGGCAGATTCGGGGGCGTGTTTTTCGTGCTCTCCCCTTCCCATCGGCTGGAAGGTAAATTCCAGCCAATGGGAAGAGGAGAGGGCGGGACTTAAAAAAAGACACGGAAACGCCCCCGAATCGCGTTCCGATGGGGAAAGAATGATTGAAAGCCAATCTCTTCCAATGGCTAGCCTCCATTTATGGAGCTAGCCAATGGAAGACAGAGGCGGGACAAAGCTCCATACTGTCTCTAACATTAGATTTCGCCAGCGCGAACGCTGCTGCGCAGCGGACGCCAGGCGAAACCTAACACTAGAGACGATCCAGTCTACGCCGGGCTGGCTCGCACGGAAGATCAAAGGACAGAGAGGGAGGACAAAAGCGCTGTAACGACCTGCCCTTTGCTAGGGGGTATCTTTCACAAAATTGCATTTTCCCATTGACAGTGTTCATTTAAACCCTTGTTCATGGACTTGAGAAGGAAGATCCAAAAGTCCTCCCTTTTCTTTCTGAGGGCAGTGCTGTCCTTCCCTACTACGGTACGTATCTTCTCAAGAATCGACCATTTAAGGTCCAATTCCTTATGTTTGGCATTAATCCAATGTTGGACAAGTGGAGCCCCACTTTTCGAATTTCCGATACTAGATTTGTGTTCGCCAATCCGGTATCGGCATTCACACCCTGTCTCGCCCACATAGGGCAACCCACAAGGGCATAAGATGACATACACTACATTTGTTGAGCGACAGTTGCTCATTCCGCTCAATTTGATGGTACGGTTGTCAGGTACCAAGGTTTTTCACACCATAGCCTGTGGACATGCTAGGCATGTTCCACAACGGTGGTGGCCCTCCACCGGAGGGAGACCTAAGATTCCAGTCTGTCTCATGCTTCCAGGTGTCGGCAGGGCACCACGTACTAGGTGGTTACGTAAGTTTTTATTCCTGCGAAACGCAAATAGGGGTTTGGGTATCATCTTTTCCTGATCTCCAATGTTGAGAAGGTACCAAAGGGAATTAACCGTTTGTCTCAATTTATGATTGATGGTGGAGTGTTTAGTGATACAGACCAATCGATCATGGGGTACAGGGTTGCGCTCTTGAAACATACTTCCCTATTGAAGTATCTTGCGCGTTTAACAGAATCTCGAATAAGTCGAGCGGGGTGGGCCAATTTAGTTTTTAGAATATTGGACTGCAACAGGAACTCTTTGGTTTCAGTACAGTTCCTCCGGAGACGGAGGAACTGACTAAAAGGGATGGAGTCCCTTTGGCAACGCGGATGGAAGCTCCCGTATTCCAATAAGGTATTTTTGGCGGTAGGTTTGGTGTATAAGGATACCAGTAATTCGCCCTCTGAGTGTTTGACTCAAACGTCCAGGAATTCGATTTTAGTATCACTGGAATTGGCAGTAAATTTCAGGTTTGGGTCGACTAAATTTACCCATGACACAAATTCAATCAGAGATTCACGGTCGCTGCTCCATACGAAGAAGATATCGTCGATGAAGCGTGACCAAGCTCGCACATTCTCGAAAAAAGGAGCCATTTCATTGTAGATGTTTATGTCCTCAAACTTACCCATGTACAGGCAGGCGACACTGGGGGCACACGACGCCCCCATACTGACGCCTTGCACCTGGTGAAAGTACTCCTTGTTAAATTCAAAATAATTCTCACACCAATACGATCCTGAGGCAGTTCAGAATTAAAGGGGCATTGGGGAGATCATTTTGGTTCGTCAGAATTTCCTCTAGGACCTGGATTACCCCATTCTGGGGGATGTTGGTATAAAGGGATTCCAGGTCCATAGTTACCAATAATTCGGTTTCAAAGTCAAAAGGTATCTTCTCCACTTTAGAGATAAAGTGTCCAGTATCTTTTACAAATGATTTGAGTTGGCTCACCAGAGGTTTTAAAAACTGGTTGGCATATTTCGACAATGGCTCAGTGGCCGCCCCAACCGTTGATACGATGGGTCGCATCGGGGGGTCCATGATGTCCTTATGGACCTTAGGAAGGCCATAGATGATCGGCATTGTAGTAAAAGTAGGGGTCAGGTATTCTGCTTCCTTTGTGCAGATATATCCTTCCTCTACCGCCGAGTTAACCAGAGTCAAAATGCGATGTTTCAAAGCTTCCTCAGCAAACAAAACAGGTGATGGACCGAATGTGGATCAATGTCACACATTCATCCCAGTCCAAAGATCTGGGCCCAAATCCATCGTTTTTTTGCACTCCACACCACCCTGGGTTAGACAATGGCAATATGCAAATCAGCTCTGACCCTGTGCCCCATGGGAACAGTCCAGTCCGAACTACAAAAGCCATGTCCTTCCCAGAACGGAATCAAGCATCCGAGGACCGGACTCGAGGTAACACCTCTCATCAGCCCGGCTAGCTTGACTCCAGTGGTGTGGAGTGCCTGGGACCCACGTCTGAGCATCCCCAGCGCACTTATGGCGGAATTTGCAAACAAAACAGGTGATGGACCGAATGTGGATCAATGTCACACATTCATCCCAGTCCAAAGATCTGGGCCCAAATCCATCGTTTTTTTGCGCTCCACACCACCCTGGGTTAGACAATGGCAATATGCAAATCAGCTCTGACCCTGTGCCCCATGGGAACAGTCCAGTCCGAACTACAAAAGCCATGTCCTTCCCAGAACGGAATCAAGCATCCAAGGACCGGACCGGTTTCGAGGTAACACCTCTCATCAGCCCGGCTAGCTTGACTCCAGTGGTGTGGAGTGCCTGGGACCCACGTCTGAGCATCCCCAGCGCACTTATGGCGGAATTTGCAAACAAAACAGGTGATGGACCGAATGTGGATCAATGTCACACATTCATCCCAGTCCAAAGATCTGGGCCCAAATCCATCGTTTTTTTGCACTCCACACCACCCTGGGTTAGACAATGGCAATATGCAAATCAGCTCTGACCCTGTGCCCCATGGGAACAGTCCAGTCCGAACTACAAAAGCCATGTCCTTCCCAGAACGGAATCAAGCATCCGAGGACCGGACCGGTTTCGAGGTAACACCTCTCATCAGCCCGGCTAGCTTGACTCCAGTGGTGTGGAGTGCCTGGGACCCACGTCTGAGCATCCCCAGCGCACTTATGGCGGAATTTGCAAACAAATCAGGTGATGGACCGAATGTGGATCAATGTCACACATTCATCCCAGTCCAAAGATCTGGGCCCAAATCCATCGTTTTTTTTGCACTCCACACCACCCTGGGTTAGACAATGGCAATATGCAAATCAGCTCTGACCCTGTGCCCCATGGGAACAGTCCAGTCCGAACTACAAAAGCCATGTCCTTCCCAGAACGGAATCAAGCATCCGAGGACCGGGCCGGTTTCGAGGTAACACCTCTCATCAGCCCGGCTAGCTTGACTCCAGTGGTGTGGAGTGCCTGGGACCCACGTCTGAGCATCCCCAGCGCACTTATGGCGGAATTTGCAAACAAAACAGGTGATGGACCGAATGTGGATCAATGTCACACATTCATCCCAGTCCAAAGATCTGGGCCCAAACCCATCGTTTTTTTGCACTCCACACCACCCTGGGTTAGACAATGGCAATATGCAAATCAGCTCTGACCCTGTGCCCCATGGGAACAGTCCAGTCCGAACTACAAAAGCCATGTCCTTCCCAGAACGGAATCAAGCATCCGAGGACCGGACTCGAGGTAACACCTCTCATCAGCCCGGCTAGCTTGACTCCAGTGGTGTGGAGTGCCTGGGACCCACGTCTGAGCATCCCCAGCGCACTTATGGCGGAATTTGCAAACAAAACAGGTGATGGACCGAATGTGGATCAATGTCACACATTCATCCCAGTCCAAAGATCTGGGCCCAAATCCATCGTTTTTTTGCGCTCCACACCACCCTGGGTTAGACAATGGCAATATGCAAATCAGCTCTGACCCTGTGCCCCATGGGAACAGTCCAGTCCGAACTACAAAAGCCATGTCCTTCCCAGAACGGAATCAAGCATCCAAGGACCGGACCGGTTTCGAGGTAACACCTCTCATCAGCCCGGCTAGCTTGACTCCAGTGGTGTGGAGTGCCTGGGACCCACGTCTGAGCATCCCCAGCGCACTTATGGCGGAATTTGCAAACAAAACAGGTGATGGACCGAATGTGGATCAATGTCACACATTCATCCCAGTCCAAAGATCTGGGCCCAAATCCATCGTTTTTTTGCACTCCACACCACCCTGGGTTAGACAATGGCAATATGCAAATCAGCTCTGACCCTGTGCCCCATGGGAACAGTCCAGTCCGAACTACAAAAGCCATGTCCTTCCCAGAACGGAATCAAGCATCCGAGGACCGGACCGGTTTCGAGGTAACACCTCTCATCAGCCCGGCTAGCTTGACTCCAGTGGTGTGGAGTGCCTGGGACCCACGTCTGAGCATCCCCAGCGCACTTATGGCGGAATTTGCAAACAAATCAGGTGATGGACCGAATGTGGATCAATGTCACACATTCATCCCAGTCCAAAGATCTGGGCCCAAATCCATCGTTTTTTTTGCACTCCACACCACCCTGGGTTAGACAATGGCAATATGCAAATCAGCTCTGACCCTGTGCCCCATGGGAACAGTCCAGTCCGAACTACAAAAGCCATGTCCTTCCCAGAACGGAATCAAGCATCCGAGGACCGGACCGGTTTCGAGGTAACACCTCTCATCAGCCCGGCTAGCTTGACTCCAGTGGTGTGGAGTGCCTGGGACCCACGTCTGAGCATCCCCAGCGCACTTATGGCGGAATTTGCAAACAAAACAGGTGATGGACCGAATGTGGATCAATGTCACACATTCATCCCAGTCCAAAGATCTGGGCCCAAACCCATCGTTTTTTTGCACTCCACACCACCCTGGGTTAGACAATGGCAATATGCAAATCAGCTCTGACCCTGTGCCCCATGGGAACAGTCCAGTCCGAACTACAAAAGCCATGTCCTTCCCAGAACGGAATCAAGCATCCGAGGACCGGACCGGTTTCGAGGTAACACCTCTCATCAGCCCGGCTAGCTTGACTCCAGTGGTGTGGAGTGCCTGGGACCCACGTCTGAGCATCCACAGCGCACTTATGGCGGAATTTGCAAACAAAACAGGTGATGGACCGAATGTGGATCAATGTCACACATTCATCCCAGTCCAAAGATCTGGGCCCAAATCCATCGTTTTTTTGCACTCCACACCACCCTGGGTTAGACAATGGCAATATGCAAATCAGCTCTGACCCTGTGCCCCATGGGAACAGTCCAGTCCGAACTACAAAAGCCATGTCCTTCCCAGAACGGAATCAAGCATCTGAGGACCGGACCGGTTTCGAGGTAACACCTCTCATCAGCCCGGCTAGCTTGACTCCAGTGGTGTGGAGTGCCTGGGACCCACGTCTGAGCATCCCCAGCGCACTTATGGCGGAATTTGCAAACAAAACAGGTGATGGACCGAATGTGGATCAATGTCACACATTCATCCCAGTCCAAAGATCTGGGCCCAAATCCATCGTTTTTTTGCACTCCACACCACCCTGGGTTAGACAATGGCAATATGCATATCAGCTCTGACCCTGTGCCCCATGGGAACAGTCCAGTCCGAACTACAAAAGCCATGTCCTTCCCAGAACGGAATCAAGCATCCGAGGACCGGACCGGTTTCGAGGTAACACCTCTCATCAGCCCGGCTAGCTTGACTCCAGTGGTGTGGAGTGCCTGGGACCCACGTCTGAGCATCCCCAGCGCACTTATGGCGGAATTTGCAAACAAAACAGGTGATGGACCGAATGTGGATCAATGTCACACATTCATCCCAGTCCAAAGATCTGGGCCCAAATCCATCGTTTTTTTGCACTCCACACCACCCTGGGTTAGACAATGGCAATATGCAAATCAGCTCTGACCCTGTGCCCCATGGGAACAGTCCAGTCCGAACTACAAAAGCCATGTCCTTCCCAGAACGGAATCAAGCATCCGAGGACCGGACCGGTTTCGAGGTAACACCTCTCATCAGCCCGGCTAGCTTGACTCCAGTGGTGTGGAGTGCCTGGGACCCACGTCTGAGCATCCCCAGCGCACTTATGGCGGAATTTGCAAACAAAACAGGTGATGGACCGAATGTGGATCAATGTCACACATTCATCCCAGTCCAAAGATCTGGGCCCAAATCCATCGTTTTTTTGCACTCCACACCACCCTGGGTTAGACAATGGCAATATGCAAATCAGCTCTGACCCTGTGCCCCATGGGAACAGTCCAGTCCGAACTACAAAAGCCATGTCCTTCCCAGAACGGAATCAAGCATCCGAGGACCGGACCGGTTTCGAGGTAACACCTCTCATCAGCCCGGCTAGCTTGACTCCAGTGGTGTGGAGTGCCTGGGACCCACGTCTGAGCATCCCCAGCGCACTTATGGCGGAATTTGCAAACAAAACAGGTGATGGACCGAATGTGGATCAATGTCACACATTCATCCCAGTCCAAAGATCTGGGCCCAAATCCATCGTTTTTTTGCACTCCACACCACCCTGGGTTAGACAATGGCAATATGCAAATCAGCTCTGACCCTGTGCCCCATGGGAACAGTCCAGTCCGAACTACAAAAGCCATGTCCTTCCCAGAACGGAATCAAGCATCCGAGGACCGGACCGGTTTCGAGGTAACACCTCTCATCAGCCCGGCTAGCTTGACTCCAGTGGTGTGGAGTGCCTGGGACCCACGTCTGAGCATCCCCAGCGCACTTATGGCGGAATTTGCAAACAAAACAGGTGATGGACCGAATGTGGATCAATGTCACACATTCATCCCAGTCCAAAGATCTGGGCCCAAATCCATCGTTTTTTTGCACTCCACACCACCCTGGGTTAGACAATGGCAATATGCAAATCAGCTCTGACCCTGTGCCCCATGGGAACAGTCCAGTCCGAACTACAAAAGCCATGTCCTTCCCAGAACGGAATCAAGCATCCGAGGACCGGACCGGTTTCGAGGTAACACCTCTCATCAGCCCGGCTAGCTTGACTCCAGTGGTGTGGAGTGCCTGGGACCCACGTCTGAGCATCCCCAGCGCACTTATGGCGGAATTTGCAAACAAAACAGGTGATGGACCGAATGTGGATCAATGTCACACATTCATCCCAGTCCAAAGATCTGGGCCCAAATCCATCGTTTTTTTGCACTCCACACCACCCTGGGTTAGACAATGGCAATATGCAAATCAGCTCTGACCCTGTGCCCCATGGGAACAGTCCAGTCCGAACTACAAAAGCCATGTCCTTCCCAGAACGGAATCAAGCATCCGAGGACCGGACCGGTTTCGAGGTAACACCTCTCATCAGCCCGGCTAGCTTGACTCCAGTGGTGTGGAGTGCCTGGGACCCACGTCTGAGCATCCCCAGCGCACTTATGGCGGAATTTGCAAACAAAACAGGTGATGGACCGAATGTGGATCAATGTCACACATTCATCCCAGTCCAAAGATCTGGGCCCAAATCCATCGTTTTTTTGCACTCCACACCACCCTGGGTTAGACAATGGCAATATGCAAATCAGCTCTGACCCTGTGCCCCATGGGAACAGTCCAGTCCGAACTACAAAAGCCATGTCCTTCCCAGAACGGAATCAAGCATCCGAGGACCGGACCGGTTTCGAGGTAACACCTCTCATCAGCCCGGCTAGCTTGACTCCAGTGGTGTGGAGTGCCTGGGACCCACGTCTGAGCATCCCCAGCGCACTTATGGCGGAATTTGCAAACAAAACAGGTGATGGACCGAATGTGGATCAATGTCACACATTCATCCCAGTCCAAAGATCTGGGCCCAAATCCATCGTTTTTTTGCACTCCACACCACCCTGGGTTAGACAATGGCAATATGCAAATCAGCTCTGACCCTGTGCCCCATGGGAACAGTCCAGTCCGAACTACAAAAGCCATGTCCTTCCCAGAACGGAATCAAGCATCCGAGGACCGGACCGGTTTCGAGGTAACACCTCTCATCAGCCCGGCTAGCTTGACTCCAGTGGTGTGGAGTGCCTGGGACCCACGTCTGAGCATCCCCAGCGCACTTATGGCGGAATTTGCAAACAAAACAGGTGATGGACCGAATGTGGATCAATGTCACACATTCATCCCAGTCCAAAGATCTGGGCCCAAATCCATCGTTTTTTTGCACTCCACACCACCCTGGGTTAGACAATGGCAATATGCAAATCAGCTCTGACCCTGTGCCCCATGGGAACAGTCCAGTCCGAACTACAAAAGCCATGTCCTTCCCAGAACGGAATCAAGCATCCGAGGACCGGACCGGTTTCGAGGTAACACCTCTCATCAGCCCGGCTAGCTTGACTCCAGTGGTGTGGAGTGCCTGGGACCCACGTCTGAGCATCCCCAGCGCACTTATGGCGGAATTTGCAAACAAAACAGGTGATGGACCGAATGTGGATCAATGTCACACATTCATCCCAGTCCAAAGATCTGGGCCCAAATCCATCGTTTTTTTGCACTCCACACCACCCTGGGTTAGACAGTGGCAATATGCAAATCAGCTCTGACCCTGTGCCCCATGGGAACAGTCCAGTCCCAACTACAAAAGCCATGTCCTTCCCAGAACGGAATCAAGCATCCGAGGACCGGACCGGTTTCGAGGTAACACCTCTCATCAGCCCGGCTAGCTTGACTCCAGTGGTGTGGAGTGCCTGGGACCCACGTCTGAGCATCCCCAGCGCACTTATGGCGGAATTTGCAAACAAAACAGGTGATGGACCGAATGTGGATCAATGTCACACATTCATCCCAGTCCAAAGATCTGGGCCCAAATCCATCGTTTTTTTGCACTCCACACCACCCTGGGTTAGACAATGGCAATATGCAAATCAGCTCTGACCCTGTGCCCCATGGGAACAGTCCAGTCCGAACTACAAAAGCCATGTCCTTCCCAGAACGGAATCAAGCATCCGAGGACCGGACCGGTTTCGAGGTAACACCTCTCATCAGCCCGGCTAGCTTGACTCCAGTGGTGTGGAGTGCCTGGGACCCACGTCTGAGCATCCCCAGCGCACTTATGGCGGAATTTGCAAACAAAACAGGTGATGGACCGAATGTGGATCAATGTCACACATTCATCCCAGTCCAAAGATCTGGGCCCAAATCCATCGTTTTTTTGCACTCCACACCACCCTGGGTTAGACAATGGCAATATGCAAATCAGCTCTGACCCTGTGCCCCATGGGAACAGTCCAGTCCGAACTACAAAAGCCATGTCCTTCCCAGAACGGAATCTCAGGGTGGTGTGGAGTGCAAAAAAACGATGGATTTGGGCCCAGATCTTTGGACTGGGGTGAATGTGTGACATTGATCCACATTCTGTCCATCACCTGTTTTGTTGTCAAAGCTTCCTCAGGACACCTCCTAATTCGCTGGCAATGTCTGGTGGATGAGAGGAGGGCGGTCATTTTTTCAACATAGGTGGAAGTGTTGAAAACCACTATCCCCCCGCCTTTATCACAAGGTTTAATCGTGAGGTTTTGGTTACCGCAGAGTTCTTTCAAAGCAGCATTTTCTCCACTCATAAGGTTGTTGGCCGCTTTGGGGACAAACGTAATCATTTTTTCAATCTTTTTAGTGACCGCCTTTTCAAAAATCCCCACCTCGGGTCCAAGAAGGTCAAGACTGGGGGTAAAGTTGTATGTAGGTTTAAGGCCTGAGGCATTGTCCGATTCCAAAAGAGTGGGGCGGGTTAGAAATAATTTTTTAAGACAAATCTTCCTAAAGAAGGGATGGAGGTCCTTGGTGAACTCAAAGCAGTCAAATTGAATAGAGGGAACAAATGAGAGGCCTCTAGATAGAAGGGTCATGGATTCAGTGGAGATGAGGGAATCAAATAAATTAAACACAGGAATAGCATTCAAGTTCTCCAATACTGAGTGTGTCTTGTTTGAATGTACCTCTGTGGTCGAGCCTGACCCTGATGGAATTGCCTCACTTCGGGTGTCCGATTTCTTGGTCTGAAATTGCCCCTGCGGTTCCCTAAAAAATGGCTGCAGCCTGAGCTTCAGGAGCGTCGTCGACGTGGAGATAGGTTCCGGTTGGCGGCGGGCGGCAGGCTGAGTTAGAGGGGGCCGTGGCGTAATGTGATGACTAGTTAGGTTTGTATATTATTTAATGTGATATTCGTTTACATTGTAATTTGGTAGTTCCAGGCGCGCGACGGCTTTGCTGGAATGGCTCGCTGTGCCGGGGGTGCGGCGGGTATATAGTGGATTGTGTGGCTGCAGCGTTTCTGGGATCGAGGGTGCGTCTGTATACAGTGATCCACCTGGTGTTGTACTCTGGTGTCTTGCGGTTTTGAGTTCAGGCTGCCCCAGCACTTCCAAGACCCTTGGAACTGTTCAGGACAGGGGGTGCCGTAACGCTAGGGCGGCCGCCTTTGAAGTCGGGGAACAAGGTTAGAGTCCGGCCGAAGGCTCAAACGTCCTTTGGTTTTGGCCAGGTCACCGGGTTTCCCAATGCAAATAATGTAATATCCCCTTGGGAATGCAACACGTGCTCATTTAAAGTGCTATCTGGTGCTTATTTAAAGCTCTCTGGGATCGTCGGTTGTTGTCGCTCAATCAGGTTATTTAATTGGCAAGTGAGCCTTACCTTGTACCATGAATGTTTGCGTGAATTACGTGAAGGATTAAGTAAATGTGCTCATTTAAAGTGCTCTGATAATTTCTGTGGCGTTCTGCAACCTGTGCTTATTTAAAGCGCTCTGATATTGGCGGTTGGGTTCGCTTAATCAGGTTCTTAAATGAATGTACCTGACAAGAGGCATAAATAACATATATATCGTGGATGCCATGCAAGCCTTAACTTGTAATTACCGTGAATGTTTATTTGATTTGTATTTAATAACTTCTTGACTATTTAAGGGATTACTTGACTAAACAGGTTTGTCAACTCTTTAATTTATCTAATTACTATATTTTATTTGACAATTGTATTGTTTTCTACTTTTAATATTAAATACAAAATACTTCAAACAAAATGCTAAAACAAGATAGCCACTAATATTCAAGACTGCATTGATGTTGTGTGCGCAACAGTCATAAACAGCCATTAAACAAGTTGGAGTCCAAAGATGAAACAGCCTGTTACTGAATCTTTGATGTTGTAAAAATAAAGCTTTCGGACCTGCAACATTGGCAGACCAAAGTATTTTCACTGTGTAGTGCTCTGGATACAGCATTGTATTATGAAAATGTGAGGGATTTTCTTTAATGTATTTGTTAACACTCAGGAGTGGCATAGTGTTTGTCTGTTTGAGCACACATTACTTGTACCTTTTTTCTCACTTACCCTGAATCTGTGATATACAAGCTGATCTGTTCTACCAATGCCAACTTGTATTTTTATATAAACAGAATCATAATCATCACAATTTTGTAAATTAACTCTCCTGGGTACTGATCTGCACACCCTCCCAAAATACCTCCTCTTGATGCACTTAGAACAATTCTTGTCTATTGCAGGACACCTTTTAGAATTGCCCAAATGACTACTACTGCCGCACCTATAACAAAAAGCAATACTCTTTTTTTTCCCCTCTGGTTTTTTCATTTGGTCTTAATTTCAGGCTTTTGCATCATCTCACTTTGTTTTTGCACCAGAGATTTCTTTGACTTATCCCCATCTTTAGATACAATACGCATCTCAATCCTCTCATAACTCTTTATTTCCTGTACAAACTTTTCGGAATGCTCATTTGCCTTAACCACCTCGAAAGCAACATTAAGTGACATATCCAGGAGAGACTGTGGGCGACTTCAGATCTTATTATTATTAGTTCTCATCAGGATTTGATCCATTAAAACTTACTCGTACATAATATGTTCGAAATCACAAGTCACAGCAAGCGACCTACAGGTAGAAACATATTCCGACGAATCCATGTTTTCTAGAGAAAAAAATTATCTTTCCATCATCAGATTCGTTTTCTTACTATATCGTAAGACAATTGCTTATATGCATATAAGTAAATAGTAAGATTGCCGGGATTGACCAAAACTGAAGGTTCTTGAACTCTTTCAACCCGGTACCTGCCAAACAATGTTTTAATAGAGCTAATGTCCTCTCTGATTCACACTCCTTCCTCTTTAAAACCTTCACATATGCTAAAAACATAGCCTCCCATGTTTCCCAGTCCATGGGTGGTTCACCCGGACTTGAAAGGAAAGAATGAGGTGGAACAATACCAGACATAATGCTGTATGAGAATAACATTTACAGAACAAAGGTCCGTAGCAAGAAATCAATGTAAGTGGGATTATTTATATAGAAATACAATGATGTATGTTGTTCCTTTAACCCTTCATATTAAATGATTATGTCCAGTTGGACAGCCAAATATAGACAAGTGGGCACATGTATAACATAATTTATGGCCATGCTCCATGTAATGCCTGATTTTTTTTCTTTCTTATCAGTTGGGCCAGCAGACAACATACATCGATGTACTCTAGCACATACAAATACGAGTATACAATTGTGTTTAAAGTGTTCAAAAGTCGATTACTTTTTGATCCCTTTAACATATTAGTGGGATCATCTTCAGGACTAGAGGACAGGTGCCTGTTTAAGTCTGAAAGTAAAAAAGGAAAAAGGGGGGAAGGCAAGGGAAGGGGACTAAGGTAAGTCAAGTCTACTTCATACAGTAACAAGCAACGTGACATAGCGCATGGCACACTTGTGAATACAACATTTAGCTCCTAGAGAAGAATGGACTGGAGGTATTAAAATGGTGATTTAGTGAAGGTAAAGCCAGGGCGTGTGTAAGGTGGTCTAAAAAAGTTCGGTGTAACTTTCTGAGTTGAGGCGATACACAAGTTCTTTGTGGAGTTGGCGAATGAAAAGAGGTGGCATCAAAAAACAGTCACACTTTTACAACCAGCCTTAACATATAGAGTATCTCAGGAGAGAAGCAGTTGTAGTGACAATATAGTGATAGATGATAATGAGGTTCTAGTAAGGAGCAATGGAAGTACTCCAAGTGAAGTTGGACCAAGAACGACTATTGTTTGTGGCGATTGTGAGGGAAATAGAAGTGGTAGTGCACAAATGGAAGCAGAGAAATTGCCAAGAGGAGCTCATAGGTTCAGATGGTCTCTTGAATATATGAGGGATTAGGTTAGACCATGAACGCAATAAATAAATATAGATGAAAAAGAAGAAAAATCTATGGGTTTTTTTTGTTGCACAAGTTACTTACCTTCGGTAATGATATATCTGTAAGAAACAGTAGTTAGTATTAGATTCCTTACCTTAGAATATCCCCAGGCGTCAGACTGGATCCGGAAACTTTTGCATAGCAGTACCCATGCGCGTCGGCAGGCGTCGTCCGCGGCTCCGCGTCCGTCGTAGGCGTCGTTGGCGCCGGGATGTCGTCGCCGGAGTACTTAGACGCTCCCTCGCGTGCTGACGTTAGTTCTTATACACAGCTTTTCCACGCCAGAAACGCAGAGCCATGATAAAAACTAACACTGGTGCCATGAAACTAGGGCCCTGAAAGGGGAAGACCTTAACCCTAGATATCGGTTTGCAGAACGGGGAGGATGGGTGGGGCGGTAAGGAATCTAATACTAACTACTGTTTCTTACAGATATATTGTTACCGAAGGTAAGTAACTTTTGCATCTGAAAGAAACAGGTTAGTATTAGATTCCTTACCATAGAATAGATACCCCAGCAATACCAACCCCGGTGGTGGGTCTGCGAACCAATAATCACACCAGAAAGTCCTGGAGGACGGAACGGCCAAAGAAGCCATCCCTCCGGACTTGGCTGTCCAGCGAAGGTGTGCAGTGAGGCAAACGTAGCTGCCTGACAGATGTCCTGCAAGGGGACTCAACCAGCCCAGGGCAGTAGTAGCCGCCGTGACCCGAGTGGAATAGGCCCTCAGCCCAACAGGAGGCTCCTTCTTAGCCAAAGAGTACCATGCCTTGATGCACAAGACGACTCACCGACAGATGGTCCATCTGTGAACCGCCCATCCCTTCTTAGCGCCGACGTAACCAACAAAGAGTTGGTCATCCACCCGGAACTGGCATGTGCGATCCAGATAGTATGACAATAACTCCCACAACAGCAAGGAACTCTTCAGCATCGTCAAAGAGCTCTCCAACCCCAACGCCAGCAAGAACGACATCACACCCTCACAAGACCTCTGTGACTCACTGGCCTTGTTCTTCCACCACAAAATCGCCGACATACACAACGGCTTAGGCACCCAGACCACGCACCCAACCACCGAACCAACGCCCCCCACCACCACCCTCTGCACCTGAACCCCCGTGAGCACGGAAGACACCACCCGCGTGATGAACACCATACACTCCGGCTCCCGATCCGACCCCTGTCCACACCACATCTTCAACAAAGCCGACTCCATCATCGCACTCCAACTGCGGAACATCATCAACAACTCCTTTGCATCTGCCGCCTTCCCGGAGAGCTGGAAGCATGCAGAGATCAGCGCCCTCCTGAAAAAAACTACCGCGGACCCCACTGACCTCAAGAACTTTTGCCCCATCTCGCTCCTCCCCTACCCCGCTAAAGTCATTGAGAAGACCGTCAACAAACAGCTGACCGCATTCCTCGAGACAAACGGCTCCCTCGACCCATCACAGTCCGGCTTCCGAGCAAACCACAGCACCGAGACCGCCCTCATCGCAGCCACGACGACATCAGGTCCCTGCTCGACAACGGGGAAACAGCTGCCCTCATCCTCTTCGACCTATCGGCCGCATTCGACACAACCCGCCTCCACCACACCGGGATCCAAGGAGGAGCCCTGGACTGGATCACCTCCTTCCTATCAGACAGAACACAGAGAGTCAGCCTCTCCCCCTTCCGATCAGCGGCCACCAAGATCATCTGTGGCGTCCCTCAAGGATCCTCGCTCAGCCCTACCCTCTTCAACGTCTACATGAGCCCCCTTGCAGCCATCGCACGCCAGCACAACCTAAACATCATCTCCTACGCTGACAACACCCAGCTGATCCTCTCCCTCACCAACGACCCCGCCACCGCCAGAGCCAACCTCTAGGAAGGAATGAAAGAAGTCGCGGAATGGATGAAGCTCAGCCGTCTGAAGCTGAACTCGGACAAGACGGAAGTCCTCATCCTTGGACCATCCCCCTCCGCATGGGATGACTCCTGGTGGCCCCCGGCACTGGGCACCGCCGCCAAGCCTACGGACCACGCACGCAACCTGGGATTCATCCTGGACTCCTCCCTTACGATGACCAAGCAAGTCAACGCTGTCTCGTCATCATGTTTCAACACCCTGCGCATGCTCCGTAAGTTCTTCCGATGGATCCCCACCGAAACCAGAAAGACGGTCACCCAGGCCCTCGTCACCAGTCGACTGGACTACAGGAACAGCCTCTACACTGGATCCACGGCAAAACTACAGAAAAGACTTCAACGCATACAGAACGCTTCAGCACGACTCATCCTGGACATCCCCCGTCACAGCCAAATCTCTGGCCACCTGAAAGACCTGCACTGGCTCCCAGTCAGCAAGAGAATCACATTCAGACTCCTCACCCACGCACACAAGGCTCTCCACGACATGGGCCCCGCCTACCTCAACAACCGCCTCACGTTCTACACACCCACCCCCCAGCTCCGATCGCCAGCCTCGCCCTCGCCACCGTCCCACGGATTCGCAGAACCACCACCGGAGGAAGATCCTTCTCCTACCTGACGGCCAAGATGTGGAACTCCCTCCCTACCCACCTACGACTGACCCAGGACCATCTCTCGTTCAGAAAGCTACTCAAGACCTGGCTCTTCGAGCAGTAGCAGCACCCCCCCTCCCCCCAGCGCCTTGAGACCCTAGCGGGTGAGTAGCGTGCTCTATAAATGTCACTGATTGATTGATTGATTGATATGAGAGTGCACGTTTTGGGTCCAGACGGTGGAGCCGCTCTTCCTCTTTAGAGGGATGCGGAGGCGCAAAGAAGGTGGGCAAGGTGATGGACTGCCCAATGTGGAAGGCTGTGACTACCTTGGGCAGGAAAGAGAGTCTTGTCCGCAACACAACTTTGTCCGGATGGACAGAAAGGAAAGGAGGCTTGGAGGAAAGAGCCTGGAGCTCACTCACTCTCCTGGCAGAGATGGGGGAAACCAGGAAAGCAGTCTTAAGCGTAAGAAGACGGAGAGGACAGTTATGAAGCCGCTCAAAAGGAGCGCACATCAGGTAGGTCAGAACCAGGTTCAAGTCCCACTGGGGCATCACAAAAGGAACAGGGGGAAACATATGAGTGATGCCCTTCGAGAACATATTTACAATCAGGGACTTGAACAAAGAAGGCTGATCAGGTAGACTTAAGAAGGCGGAAAGGGCAGAAAGGTAGCCCTTGATAGTGCCCAGAGCAGAGCCTTGCTGAGCAAGAGAAAGAACGAAGAGGAGAACCTCAGAAAGGGGGGCAGAGAGTGGATCCACAGCCTTTGCTGTGCACCATGCCACAAATCTGTTCCACCTGCAGGCGTATACTGACTTTGTGGAGGGACGCCTGGCTGCCAGAATCACAGTAAAAACTTCAGGAGGCAAGTCAAATGGCCTCAACTGTCGCTGCTCAATCTCCAAGCATGGAGGTGGTGACTGGACAGGTTCGGGTGGAGGATCGTCCCCTGCTGCTGCAATAGAAGGTACTCCTGAAGAGGCAGACAAATCGGGGGATCGACAGACATGCTAGTAGCTCGGGATACCTGTACCTTCGTGCCCAGTCCGGAGCCACAAGGATAACTTGGGCCCGGTCTCGTTTGATCTTTTTCAGCACTCTGGGCAGAAGTGGTATAGGCGGAAAGGCGTACAATAGACCGCAGCTCCACTCACGACGAAAAGCGTCGCCGAGCGAGTGCCGCCTTGGAAATTCCAACGCGCAGAACTGATGACATTGCGTATTCTTTTCTGTGGTGAATAGATCTAACCAAGGCTCTCCCCACTGCTGAAAGAGGCCTTGCACCACGTCCGAGTTCAGACGCCATTCATGATCCATCATGCACCGACGGCTGAGTTTGTCCGCCCTGGCGTTCAGGGAACCTGCCAGGTGTTGAACCACCAGGGTCACGCCCTGATGTTCCAGCCACTGCCAGAGATGCAGAGCCTCCTGGCATAGGGTCCATGACCCCACCCCGCCCTGTTTGTTGCAGTACCACATGGCGGTGGTGTTGTCCGTGAACACCTGCACTACACTCCCCCGGACAGAGGGGAGGAATGCCTTCAGTGCAAGCCGGATCACCCGCAGCTCCAGAAGGTTGATGTGGAGCCGGGACTCCGCCGGAGACCAGAGGCCTCTGATCTCAGCCTCTCCCATGTGCCCCCCCAGCCCTGGAGGGCCGCGTCCATCACAACTATGTGCTCCGGTTGGGGTAGGGAGAGGGATCTGCCGCTGACCCAATCGCGGTCCGTGAGCCACCACTGCAACTGTCTTGCAGTGCCCTCTGAGATCAAGACATGGTCGGACAAGTTGCTCTGATGCTGGGCCCACTGAAACTTCAGGTCCCACTGCAGAGCCCGTATCCGCCACCTGGCGTGATGCACCAGAAGGATGCAGGAGGCCATCAGCCCCAGAAGCTGTAGCGTCAACCTGACCGAGACCCGGGATAACGGCTGAAAGATCGGAATCAGAGCCTGAATATCCCGAACCCGCTGTTTGGGAGGATAAACCTGAAACTGCGCCGAGTCTAGAACCTCTCTGATGAAGAGGAGCTTCTGAGAGGGACACAAGTGTGACTTCGGCACATTGATGGAGAACCCCAGCAGGTGCAGGAGGTCGGCCGTAGTCTGGAGGTGGCTGACGACTGTAGGGGGCGAGCCCGCCTTCAACAACCAGTCGTCGAGGTAGGGGAAGACTGAAACCCCTAACCTGCGCAGATGAGCTGCTACCACCGCCATCACTTTCGTGAACACCCGTGGGGCGCTGGTAAGGACGAAGGTGAGCATGGTAAACTGAAAGTGCTCATGGCCTACCGTGAACCGCAGGTAATGCCAGTGGACCGGCAGGACGGGGATATGAAAATAAGCATCCTGCACGTCCAACGCTACCATCCAGTCTCCTGGGTCCAGGGCAGCTAAGACCGGAGCCAGTGTCAGCATCTTGAACTTCTCCTTCCGGAGGAAGCCGTTGATGTTCCGCAGGTCTAAGATAGGGCGTAGGCCCCCTTTGCCCTTCTTGGGTACCAGAAAGTAGTGGGAGTAACAACCACACCCTACTGCTGGCCCAGGAACATGATCGATGGCCCCCTTGACAAAGAGGGCCATAACTTCCTCTTGTAGAAGTTTCAAGTGAACCCCCGACACGCTGTGGTACTGCGGTGGCATGGCTGGAGGGGTTGCCTCGAAGGGGAGGGAGTAGCCCCTTCGGACGATTTGCAGCACCCACTTGTCCGATGTGACAGTGCGCCAGTGGAGGTGGTGATGGTGAACCCTGCCCCCCACTGGCATCACATGGGCCTGAAAGCTCGGACTAGGAGGGTTTTGAGGCGGATGCTGCAGGGGCAGGTGTGGACTGGCCTCACCATTGTCCCTGACCACCGCCACGGCAGTTTCCACGTCCGTCACCGTGCTGGATGGTAGTCTGCGGCCCGTGGCTGGCAGGACGTGTGGGGGCGCCCCTTCCTTGGCCACAAAAGGAGTGAAAGGCAGCCATTTTCTGGCGCGGGGCCGAGAGGCCAAAGACTTGGCCGTAGCCCTGGAGTCCTTAAAGCGCTCAAGCGCATGGTCTGCCTTGTCGCCAAAGAGGCGACGGCCATCAAACGGCATGTCCATAAGGGTGTTTTGGACATCAGCCAAAAAGTTGGTGGACCGCAACTAGGCGTGGCGCCAAATCGCCACACTCGTTTCCATCGCTCTGCCCAGTGAGTCCGTGGTATCCAGCCCACATCTGATGGAATACCATGCCACATCTCTACCCTCCGCAAAGGCTTGGGCGAGTTTAGTCCGGACCCCCTCCGGACATTGTGGCAGCACCTCCGCGACCCTGTCCCACAGAGAGTGGGTGTAACGGCTCAAGAGGCACGCGGTGTCAACTGACCGCAATCCCAAACTCAGGGAGGAGAATACCTTTTTCTCGTATTGCTCATAGCTCTTGGGTTCCCGATCGGGGGGAGCCGTCGGGAATGCGGTCTGGGAGTTAGAGGCCTGGATGACCAGACTTTCAGGGGTGGGGTGGGTGGACAGGAAGCAAGGGTTGCCCGGAGCCGGGCGGTGGCGCCTGGCAACGTTCCTATCTACAGGCGGACCTGTAGCGGGCTTGGACCAAGTGCCCAGAAGAACGTCAGACAAGGCCTCTTTAAACGGCAGCAGAGGCTCAGCCGAGCTTGCCTGCGGTTTAAGGACCTCAGTGAGGTCAGTCCTCACGGCCGCGACGGGGAGCTCAAGGCCCAAGGTCTTGGCAGCCCGCGTCAGCACCACACTATAGGCAGCCACCTCCTCCGTAGCCACGGTAGGAGGGGAGACAAAACCAGTGTCGGGTGAAGTGTCCAGACCACTGGCATCCCCATGCCTACCGACTTGCAAGGGTACTGCTACGGAAAAGTTTCCAGATCCAGTCTGACGCCTGGGGATATTCTAAGGTAAGGAATCTAATACTAACCTGTTTCTTTCAGATTAGTTATTGTGTAAGGGAAGGAGATGTGTTTAATTCCAATAAAGAATATGTCATTCTAACTGCTGAATGGGAATGATGTAATCTGAATTATGTTGTTAGCCTAGCCTCAGGTTTCTGACCTAGTCGGTTAGTGCTGGTTTTTACGGGAAGACCATGTAGTGGCTGTTTCTACTAATAAACCTACATAAAATATCCAGCTCAGAGTGATTCTTACTAGACGTCTCAGTTGCAATCACAGTAGTACTAGATCATCATTAAATGTCTAAAACAACTAAGGCACCGCGCAGGATGAGGCTCACTTCAATCAAGCCAAGCCCATCCTGTAAGAGTCTCGTCAGCGCGTGGTCTCTCAGTGCATTATGACCGCAGCAGGTTTCATTCTTTTATCACCCTAACCAGTGTTTAAATTGTCTGATTGGTGGCCCGAGATGACTGAGGGGGTAGGCAGCAGCTTTTTTTTGTTTGCTGCGCCCACAGCCAGAGCAGATATGGGGCACCGGCCTCATCCTTTCCTGAACCGTCTCTTCAGTGCTGCTCGAATTGTTGAGCAGGCCATGCTCTCACATTGCTCTCCCTCTATGGCTAACAGTGGCGGGGTCAGGTGGGTCAAGCACACCCAAGGTAGCCTCCTGGTCCTTCCAAAGCCCATTTAAGAAAAAACTAAATATCTTTTTGTAATTGTAAAGATTCACTCGGGCCTGCAGCCTCACTTTCTGATCTTGATTGTTAAACCTCCATGATAAGCACAATTGCGGTGGGCTACTTAAAGTGCCTCAGGAGGGGTATGAAGTCTGTGGGGATGTTGGCTGTTAAAAAAAACACGTGAAAAGCAGTGGTACTTGTGACTAAGCATGGGCGAATTTTGCGAATCTCGCGTTCGCGAATTTTGCGGATTTGCGAACTCGCAATCCGCAAAATCCGCGAATTCTCGCGAATTTGCGGATTTTTTTTTTTTGTGTTCGCGCGGGTTTCTGCCAGGTCGCGAGGGTTTTGTACAATTTCGCAAACGCGAACTTACCTGTCGGGTCGCAAGTTTTGCGAACTTGTTGTTTCTACGTGTCCAGCCTGTTTGGGACACTCTTCTTCATCACTGCCACTCTCTGTCACCACTGCCACTCTCTGACTACTCATGCCACCCTCTGGCCCACCCATGCCACCCTCTGTTTCATCACAGCACCCTCAGTGTACATTATTGTGGCAAAGCAAAGCACACCTTCCCTGCCTCAAGTGACCTGAATTAATTTGGGGCTGATTAATGTGTCACAGAATATTTTTTTAGCTGGCACCTGCTTCCTTAGTGCTTCCTGATTAGTGATCTTTTGCACTTGCTAAGTGCTTTCATTGTTGCAAAATTAGTTACAACACCTGCCCCAACTGACAATAATGAATTAGTGGCTGATTAATGGATTTGAACTTCCAGCCTGGCTCCTGCTTGTCTCCCTTAGCTGTAATTCAGGACCTTTGTGGCATATGTGTAACTATTCTGAGGTTCAGAGCAGGGTCACATAATAGTTGCAACTGGCAACTGAACTCTGGAGGGGCCCCTCAGGAAGCACTACAGGAAATGGCTACTAACGATGAGCCTGAACTTTTGAACCTGGTAAGTAGTTTCAGTTTTGCTAAGATCGTATTTCTGCAATTTAGCGCTTATTCACGGGGCGCGAAGTTGTACTGGGAAGCCGCGAACTCACGCGAACAGTGCGAGCAAGCCATAAAATCCGCTGCTCGCGGATTTGGCGGGAGATTCGCAAATCTCGCGGATTGCGAATTTACCGAAAATCCGCAAAATCAGTGAGCGAAACGGATTTTCCGCCCATGCTTACTTGTGACACATCTATTCTATCGAGAGAGGCCTGCAGGCACCTATTACACAGTATTTAAGAGATTACATGACCGGAGCCACTGGGATTTTGTGATTCTGCGGATATGATGATTTCTACATAATTGTGGATTGGCCACGCATATGCAGAAGATGATGGACTATGAGATAACCATAAAAACGTTTGATGCATTTGAGGTAGCATTTTTAGTGACTGTTTCTATCAACATTAGCTGCTGTGCCCAGTGGCAGGCCTTTTGTCACGAAGAGGAAGATCACCTCTCTGTTCCTCATTGCTATATTTAGGTGTAAAACTGTATCTGCAAAGGTTTCAACTTATTAAAATCAGTGTTAAAATGCGTAAAAATTAGAAAATGGTGGGCACTGCTTCAACATATGAAACATTAGGCTGGATAATTTGCCCTTTTCTTGTTACCTTATTTAGTACATGCTGCCAATTAGTTCGATCCTCCCTTGGCAGGTAGTTACAGTGGCCATGTATATGGCAGAAACAATCTTCTTGGGAGGCCAAAACCCTATCAAAATAATTGAAAATATGCAGACATATTTCACTAACATGATAAAGCATGGGCGGAGCAGTGTGAGCTACTTTTTACAAAGAACAGTATTAGCCTCTATTCTGTGGCAGCACAGGCATTGTGTAATACTACTATCCTGCCTACTCCCAATCTCCAGGGGCGCTAGCTGAGTTTACATAATTAGAAGGAACTTAAGGCACAAATGGCACCCTTGAGGACACCGGGAACTGGGCATATATTCTCTCCCAACAAATTATCTCTTTATGTCACATAGATAGAAATGGATTATAGGGCTGAGGTAACACCTCAGTCCTAAACCAATAAGAAAATATAGAGGGCTAATGCACTTGCTTCTAATATGTTTATACCATCAGTGACTTCATAAGTTCAAACATTGCTACTAATCCTTTCATTTTCTACACAAGATTGGGACAGCAGGTCCTGCCATCAAAATAAGCATTTTGATCTTCCAAGTGTCCCAGAACCCTGATAAGCAACACAGTCAATTGAGCTTCAAATATTTGTGTGTTGGCTTATTTTGAAAGTCAGAGCACATAAACCGGTTAGACCACTAATGTTATTAACTATCCATTAACTCACAGCAGTTGGTGTGTCCTTCCATCAGAAGTCCTGAAAAACTCAGGTCCACAGCTTCCACATGTTGACTCTAAAGGTTAGTGAACTGAATCCAAAAATTCTAGAATCTTGACATGAGGAAATTGTGATGAGAATGGTGCAGAGATGAGAAATGGAGAGTAATTAGAGTGTTAGAATAGAAAATATGAGGTTAAGAAAAAAAGGAAGGAATATTAAGGAAAGAGGTGGATGAAAAAAGAGTAAGGCAGTGAGCAGAAAGGAAGAGAACATATATGATAGAAGGGTTGATTAGAAAGAAGTAGGGTAGTGATATGTTCATAAAGAAGAGAATATGATGAGCATGGTGTTAGAGGTTCTTGGATGAGGATATAGTGGGAGAAATATGAGCAATGTGGGTGATGGGAAAAGGATGACTGATAGATCTGAACTGAAAAAGAGACAAAAAGTGAGTAGAGGGAAACAAGTAGTGAAGGAGGAAGATGGAAGATGAGGCTTGTGAATGATTATGATGATGAGAAAGGAAAAGTAATCAGAGTAGAGCATAATGAGCAATTGCTAAATTGCATTGGGGCAGAGTTGGAGTGTTAAGAGGAGGATAGTAGCACAAAAGGGAGAGGAGAGTGTTGGGTGGGGAGGGTGATGATGACAGAGAAGGTGATTGAAAAGATGGGACTAGAGAGAGAAAGGAAGACGAGCAGGGTACCTGACAGTCAAAATTTAGAAAAGGACTATTCAGTCTTGAGGCACTCATATGAGCTATGCATTTCCACTTTGCTCCCCTCAAACTGCATTCTACTCAAAAGACTGACCAACAAATATTGATTGAAAAAGTAACCGAGTAATTACAATTCCATTAGTCATCTTCAGAATCTGTACTCTTTGCACAGTGGGCAGCTAAGGGAAGAAACTGTCTCACATTTGATGTTTGCCAAGTTGCTAACTTTGATTGCTCTTTCAATTGCTATTATACTTATTTGAAGTAAATGGACAGCAGTAGGCACTATCGATAACTTCAAAAAGTCATAAAGGCCTTTATAATCTGTTTAAAAAATGCAGGTCTCCCAAATCTTTATAGATCTTTTGCATACACACAATGGATAATCCAGACCTCAGGATTGCAAGGTCCATATACTCGCACAACCACTTGCATGGAAGCAGTTCAAGTTTCCTTTATATACAGAAAATTATTACCCGATAGGCAGCAGCAGTGACGGTAAAGCGGACAGAAGAGGGTGAGATGGAGAGAGTTGTGGATCAGATGGGCAGACAGGAGGTTGTGTTTCGAGGAGGGGATGTTTAAGCAGAGAGAGAAGATGGAGATAGGTAGGTAGCTGTATGAGAAGAGGCGAATATCCACGCACCTCCCTTCAGGGAATGTTTTTCCGAATGCAGCACTGCTGTGCAGCAGAAATAACAATATATGGTGGAGAAGTGTGGCTCAATGGTTAGAGCGGCAGACCCTGATGCAGAGGTCTAGCCCGGGACCAGGGTTCAATTCCCCGCCTCGGCGGGTCTTGGGCTCAAAAATTCCATGGACCTGATAATTCTCGCCACAGTGCCTATTCCAATCATGGAGTCCCACTCTGCAACTCTGGGCAATAGCTTGCTTAATCTGCACAACGGCCCCCACAACGCTAAGGATGCCTGGCCTCCACCTTGGGGGTGCCCAGGAGTGGACGCCTCACAGGGAAAGCCAGGATGGGTTCCACAGCGGTATTCGTACAAGCGCCTTGAGAGCCTTGCGGGTGAGTAGTGCGCTATACAAGTATCAATTTACATGACATTACATTTACACGTTGCTTCCAAAGAATCGACGCAGCGCCTGCTGTGTGACTGAAAGATCACCATAGCCCGAGTTCTGAGCACCACATCTCCGACATCCAAGGCACCTGCACTGACTCAGACGCAGGCCCTGCTGTGCGGCTAAAGAAATAAACGCATGACCTGCCATGCAGCTGAAAAACTGACATGCACCTGTTCACCGCATCGGCCCAGCTCATCGGATTTTCGACGATTGCACCGGTGTACCAAGTTTTTCAACAATGTTCAGTGGTAGGGAGACAAGGCCACATGTCCGGACTTTAACACATGGCCTCCCCTTGCAGTAAGGAATCAATGCCTCATCTCCTCTGCACTGCAGAAAGGATTTGATGCATCACCTCCCTTGCGAGTAAGAAATCGATGCATTGCTTTGTTTTCTGATGTCTTATCTCCCCTGTGCCTGGAATCCATCAAATTTAAAGATGAACACAGTTACTTTGCCATACACGTGATGTTTCCATACTTTTCAGGTTTAAAACAGTTAAGTCAATTGGAAAAGTGATACTTTTACTTATGTAGCACAATTTACTTACCTTCGGTAACGATATATGTATCTGTAAGAAACATTAGTAGTGATAGATTCCTTACCTTAGAATTACCCCAGGCGTCAGACTGGATCCGGAAAGTCTTCGTCAGCAGTACCCCTGCGCGTCTGTAGGCGTTGTCGTGCAGCTCCGCGTGTATCATCGTCGCCGAGATGACGTCTCTGGAGCTACTTAGACATGGCCGCGCATGCTGACGTTAGTTCTGTACATGACTTTCTGCGCCAGGAACGCAGAGCCATGCATGAAACTGACCACTGGTGCCTTTAAACTAGGGCGCTGAAAGGGATGACCTTAACCCTAGAAATCAGTTCACAAAACAGGGAGGATGGGTGGGGTTGTAAGGAAACTATCACTAACTAATGGCTCTTACTTACCTTCGTTAAGATATATCTGTAACTTGTACATCTGAAAGAAACAAGTAGTGATAGATTCCTTACCTTAGAATAGATACCCCAGCAATACCAACCCCAGTGGTGGGTCTGCGAACCAAAATCACACCAGGAAGTCAGGGAGAACAGAACGGCCAAAGAAGCTGTCTCTCCAGACTTGGCTGTCCAGGCAGTAATGCTTGATAAACATGTGCAGCGAGGCCCACGTGGATGCCTGACAGCTGTCTTGCAAGGGAACTCCCCGTCCCAAAGCAGTAGTGGCTGCCATCGCCCTGGTATAATGGGCACGCAGTCCCAACGGAGGCTCCTTTTTAGCCACAGGATAACAAGCCTTTATGCTCAGAACGACCCACGGAGAGATGGTCCGCTTGAGCACGGCCCGACCTTTCTTGGCACACACATAGCCCACAAAGAGCTGGTCATCTACCTGAACCGCACACAACAGTTCCGGGGTGGAAGGAGAGAGCACGTTTTGGGTCCAGACGGTGGAGCCTCTCTTCCTCTTTTGAGGGATGCGGAGGCGGAAAGAAGGTGGGCAAAGTGATGGTCTGCCCGATGTGAAAGGCAGTGACAACCTTTGGCAGAAAAGATGAACGAGTCCTGAGAACCACTGTCTGGATGGACAGAGAGAAAATGAGGTTTAGAAGAAAGAACCTGGAGCTCACTCACTCTTCTCGCAGAGGTGATAGCCACCAGGAAAGCTGTCTTTAAAGTAAGAAGACGAAGAGGAAAGTTGTGAAGTGGCTCTAAGGGAGCACACATCAGTAATGTGAGAACCAGGTTCAAGTCCCACTGAGGCTTTAAGAAAGAAACAGGAGGGAAAAGATGAGTGTTGTCTTTTAAGAACCTATTTACAACTGGGGACTTGAAAAGGAAAGGCTGATCTGGAAGCCGTAAAATGGCTGAAATTGCAGAGAGATAGCCCTTGATAGTGCCCAGAGCAGAGCCCTACTGGGCCAAAGAAAGGAAAAATACAATGACCTCTGAAAGAGGGGCAGAAAGGGGATCCACAGCCTTTGCTGTGCACCATGCCACAAATTTATTCCACCTGCAGGCGTATACTGTCTAAGTGGAGGGAAGCCTGGCTGCCAAGATAACATCACAAACTTTGGGAGGCAGGTCAAAAGACGCCAACTGCCGCCGCTCGGTCCTCCACTTGAACCTGTCCAGCCTCCACCTCCTTGTGTGGAGACTGTCTAATGTTGCTGCGACAGAAGATCCGCCCGAAGAGGCAGTCAGATCAGGGGATCGATAGCCATTCTGAGTAGTTGAATACCATACTTTTTGAGCCCAGTCTGGAGCCACAAGAATGACTTGGGCCCGGTCACGCTTGATCTTCTTCTGCACTCTGGTTAGAAGTGGTATAGGCGGAAAGGCCTATAGTAGACCGCAACTCGACTCGCGACAAAAAGCATCGCATAGCGAGTGCTGCCTTGGAAATTCCAACGTGCAGAACTGATGACATTGCGCGTTCTCTCCGGTGGCAAATAGATCTAACTAAGGACCTCCCCACGGCTGAAAGAGACCTTGCGCCACGCCCGAGTTCCGACGCCATTCGTGATCCATCATGCACCGGCGGCTGAGTTTGTCCGCCCTGGCATTCAGAGAACCTGCCAGATGTTGAACCACCAGGGAAACGCCCTTATGTTCCAGCCATGTCCAGAGCCACAGAGCATCCTGACATAGGGTCCACGACCACACCCCACCATGTTTGTTGCAGTACCACATGGCGGTGGTGTTGTCCGTGCACACCTGCACTATTCTTCCGCAGACAGAGGGAAGGAATGCCTTTTGGGCAAGACGGATCACCCAAAGTTCCAGAAGGTTGATGTGGAACTCAAACTCCGCCTTAGACCAGAGTCCTCTGATCTCCGCCACTCCCATGTGGCCGCCCCATCCCAGAAAGGACGCGTCTGTCACAACTGTGTGTCCCTGTTGGGTAAGTGAGAGGGATCTGCCATTCACCCATTCACGATTCGTGAACCACCACTGCAATTGTTGTGCAGTGCCCTCCAAGATCTTGGCGTGATCAGACAGGTTGCCCTGATGCTGTGCTCACTGGAACTTCAGGTCCCACTGCAGAGCCAGCATATACCATCTGGCATGATCCACTAGCAGGATGCAGGAGGCGAACAGGCCCAGGAGCCAGAGTATCATCCTGACCGCAACCCGGGATAGAGGCTGAAAGATCGGAATCATAGCCTGAATATCCCAGACTCGCTGCTTGGGAGGATAAACCCAAAACTACGCCAGAACCGCTCCAATGAAGAAGAGCTTCTGAGAGGGAATCAAGTGTGACTTCGACACATTGAAGGAGAACCGCAGCAAATTCAGGAGGTCGGCCGTAGTCTGGAGGTGGGAGACAACTGCCTGGGGTGATCCCGCCTTCAACAACCAGTCATCGAGATAGGGGAAGACTGGAACAACCGATCAATGCAGATGAGTTGCGACCACCGCCATCACTTTCGTGAACACACGAGGGGCGCTGGTAAGGCCGAAGGGGAGCACGGTAGACTGAAAGTGCTCGTGGCCTACTGTGAACCGCAGGTAACGCTGGTGGGCCGGCAGGTCGGGGATGTAGAAATATGCGTCCTGCAAGTCCAACACTATCATCCACTCTCCAGGGTCGAGGGCAGACAAGACGTGAGCTGGCGTCAACCTCTTGAACTTCTCCTTCCGGAGGAAGCGGTTGACGTTCTTGAGGTCCAAGATAGGATGCAGGCCCTTGTCCTTCTTGTGGACCAGAAAGTAGTGGGAATAACAACCACAACCTACTTCTGGCCCAGGAACATGCTCTATGGCCCTTTTGGCCAAGAGGGCAGAGACTTCCTGCTGAAGAAGCGCAAGATGGTCCCCCAAGACGCGGTGGTACTGAGGCGGCATGGCTAGAGGGGGTAGTCTCGAAGGGGAGGGAGTAGCCCCTTCGGACAATTTGCAACACCCACCTGTCCGAGGTGATGTTGCGCCAGTGGGGGAGATGATGTTGAATTCTGCCGCCCACTGGCATTTGGTGGGCCTGAAAGGGTAGACTAGGAAGGCTTTGAAGTGAATTCTGTGGGGGTGGAGATGGACTGACCCGCCCGTCTGCCCCCTGAACCACCTCTGGTACAAAAGGGGGTGGTGATGGACAGAGCATCTGAACAAATCAAACACTCACACCAAGTAAAAAGATCTGGGTTTGATCCATCACCGTTCTTTAGCCCACTCTGCCACCCCAGTTCTGACATGGCTATATGCAAATCAGTCTGACCCTGTGCCTCATGGGAACAGTCCAGCCCGAATTGCCAAGGCATGCCTTTCCTGGACCGGAAACAAGCTTCCGAGGACCGGTTTCTGGCATTCCAGCCGTCTTCAGCCCGGCTTGCTTGAATCCAGTGGCAAAGTGAGCAAGGGACTCACGTCTGAGCATACCCTGCCACACTTATGGTGGCCAAAAGTGGTACAAAAGGGGGTGGTGATGGATGGAGCATCTGAACCAACCAAACACTCACACCCAGTCAAAAGATCTGGGTTTGATCCATCACCGGTCTTTAGCCCACTCTGCCACCCCAGTTCAGACATGGCTATATGCAAATCAATCTGACCCTGTGCCTCATGGGAACAGTCCATCCCGAACTGCCAAGCCATGCCTTCCCTGGACCGGAAACAAGCTTCCAAGGATCATTTTCTGGCATTCCAGCCGTCTTCAGCCCGGCTTGCTTGAATCCAGTGGCAAAGTGAGCCATAAGTGTGGCAGGGTATGCTCAGACGTGAGTCCCTTGCTCACTTTGCCACTGGATTCAAGCAAGCCGGGCTGAAGACAGAAACCGGTCCTCGGAAGCTTGTTTCCGGTCCAGGGAAGGCATGGCTTGGCAGTTCGGGCTGGACTGTTCCCATGAGGCACAGGGTCAGACTGATTTGCATATAGCCATGTCTGAACTGGGGGGGCAGAGTGAGCTAAAGAATGGTGATGGATCAAACCCAGATCTTACGACTGGGTGTGAGTGTTTGATTGGTTCAGATGCTCCGTCCATCACCCCCCCCCTTTTTGTACCACCCTGAACCACCCCGACGGTTCCCACATCCGCGGCCGTGCTGAGGATGTTGTTGCACAGCCCTGTGGCTCTGAAATAAACGTGTTGGAGCACCCCTTCCGTTGCCACAAAATGAGCGAAAAGCAGGAGGGTGAGCGGCCAACAGGTCTAAGGACTTGGCTGTAGCCCGTGAGTCCTTAAAGAGCTTCAACGCACTATCTGCTTTATTGCTAACAAGGCGAATGCCATCAAAGGGTATGTCCATCAGAGTGTTCTGGACAACCCATGAGAAGCCAGTTGTCCTCAGCCAGGCATGGCGCCAAAGCGCCACCATCATGGAAATCACTCTGCCCAGCGAGTCAGTTGTATGAAGCCCACAACGAATGGTGAACTTAGCTGCATCTCTCCCAGCTGCTATAGCTTGGGAGAGTACTGTCCCTGCCTCCTCCAGACAGTTGGGCAGCACGTGCGCTAACATGTTCCACACAGAGGGGGAATAAAGGCCCAAGAGGCATGCAGTGTTCACCTACCACAGCCCTAAGCTGGCAGATGAAAACAGCTTCTTGCCAAGCTGCTCCAGCCATCTGGATTCCCGATCCGGAGGTGCGGAAGGGAACGCGCTCTGGGAAGCAGAGGCTTGGACAACTAAGCTCTCGGGAGTGGGATGTTGGGAGAGAAAGAGGGGCTGGTCCGGAGCCGGGCGATGGGGTTGGGCCATGTTCCTGTCCACAGTAGCCCCTGTGTTGGGCCTGGACCAAGTGCCCAAAAGAACTTTGGAAAGTGCATCAATTTAAGGCAGCAAGGGCTCAGAAGTGCTTCAGCCGGCGGCAACCACTTCGCTCAGGAGGTTAGTCCTGAAGGCCACTGTAGGGAGTTCAAGGTGGAGGGCCTCGGCCGCCCTACGCAACACCACTGCGTAACTGGCTCCCTCCGCCATAGCCATGGTAGGAGGAGACAGCATGCCAAGGTCAGTTGAGGTGTCAAGACCACAGGCATCCCCCAAATCCTCTGTCTAGTCCGGATCATAGTCACACTGTTGTGTAAGAGGGTCCTCAGACCCCTCCCAGTCCTCCCCTTCCTCCAAAGCCTGTGAAACAGGCTGAAAATAAGGAAGATGGACATAGAGGTAAAAAGGTCCCATCTGCATCGGAATCTGCGTCTAGCGATGCAGATCTGGTGCCGTGTCCGGGTCAGGGCTGAAACTGGGGCCGACGTCGGGGGTGGCACTGGACAATTTCAGAAGTGGTGGTGGAGGTGTTATGAGGTCAACCGGTGTCGCCCGGGATCTGAGCCCGGATCCAGGGGGTTCCTGCAGCACCGGGGGCGACTGCCGGACTTCCAGCAACTTTCGGGACCGCTCCGGCAAAGTCTTCGGCGCCATGGCCCGTTAGTCGGGGCACGACTAGGAGTCGTGGTCGCGCCCCAGGCAGTAGAGACACACACAGTGTGGGTCCGTCACCGACATCATGCGGTGACAGTCCCCACAGTTCTTAAAGTCGGGCATCCCTTTGACACCAGGAGTCGAGGGACGCAAAAGAATGGAGACAAAAGGCCTTGAAAAAAAACTCAGTCAAAAAGTGACTGGGGGTACTTGCTCTTCCCAGATCTGCTCTTGCTGGCGCGCAAAAAAAAACTAACGTCAGCGCACGCGGGCCCTTCTAAGTAGCTCCAGCAACGTCATCTCGGCAACGACAACGACGCACGCGGAGCCGCATGACGATGCCTACCAACGTGCAGGGGTACTGCTGACAAAAACTTTCCGGATCCAATCTGACGCCTGGAGGTAATTCTAAGGTAAGAAATCTATCACTACGTGTTTCTTTCAGATTGTTGGATTTATGTTGGTCTGGTCTTGTTTTATTCAGATACATATTGGTTATTTTTCTAAACTGGTATGGTGTCCATTTGTATATATTTGCACTGTGTTACTGTACAAATGCTATACATATTGCCTCTGAGATGAGCCTGACTGCTCATGCCAAGCTACCAAGAGGGGTGAGAGCAGGGGTTATCTTGTGTGTGTAACTCCCTTACCCTTACTAGAAGAAGGGTCCCTACTAAGACAGGGTGCAAGCCACTGCCAACTAGAGACCCCATTTCTAACAATCTCACAAATGCTTGACGAATTCCAAGAATATTTCTAAAGAATTGGGTGGCTTAAAAATAAAATGACCAAACTACACATTGACACTACCATCTTAACACATCACCACTGAAGGATTCTATTCCATTCCATATATAGAACCAAATAGAATGCATGGGTGGAAGATCTGGTGGGGCAGGAACTCACTCACAGGAAAGGCTTTCTACTTGTTTGAGTCACCCATCCTGATGGCATGGAAACAAAGCAACTAGGAACTTCCCACATATATGTTGCATGTGGGTGCCTATCAAAGAAATTATAGAGGATGCCAATGATGACAATCACAGAAATCAACGTAGGTAGGTGGTTCTCAAAAATCGATGTCAAATCTGGATACCACCAAATTCAGCTCCGTAAAGAATCATGGTATATAACAACATCCTCAAAGCACATTGATCTGAGCCTGTACCACAGACTAGATTCTGGCATTTCAAGTGCCACTGAAGACTTTCAATAGTGCATTCAAGAGATGCTATCAGAACTGCCCGGAGTAATAAATGTCAGCGATGACATCCTGATGTTTGGCGGTGGTGGTGTTTGATGCGTGTGGCAAAGGCATTACCAGAAAAAAATAAAAAAGGAGTGGGATGACCCTACACCAAGAAAAGTGCAAGTTCATCAAGAGGAACAATGAGTTCTATGGGTACTAGTTCTCCGATAGAACAGTGTTACCCGACCAAAGAAGTTACACGATATTCAAGAGGCTAGCCCCTGACAAACTTCTCAGATGTGTGGAGTTTCTAGGCATGGTTGTTTATTGTGGAGGATTTATACAGAACCCTTCAATGAACCACGCCGCTGCAAGACCTCTACCATTCAAACTCCCTATGCGAATGGGACATAAAGGGCCACGGGTTTTTGATGAAACCATAGTTGCTTTGGCCAGATAGAGCAGCTTTTAAGTACTAAGCCCTTGCTAAATAAACTGAGTCATGGATGTCAGCCTCATCCATGATAGAGTGCTGAAGACATTCATCAAAGTGAGCTTTTGAGACCAGCAATTGGTTGCCATCATGAAATCCCAATTACGTCAGATGCCAGAAACCTGGAGGCAGATTCAGGCCATGTATAACGTCCGTGATGATCTCTCTATGGCAGAAGATTGACTGGTACTACCCAGACAGCTAGTGTTAAGGCTAATACAAGCTGTTCACACCACCCACCTAGGGGTAGTTAAAACTAACATGCGTCTCTGGCAGAATGTCTGTTCTAGATAAGGGATCCACAAAGTAGCTGGCTGTCTAAGATGTCAAGCGGGAGGACTACCTTACCAGACTGTACCTTTCACAAGTGAGGAGAGACTAAGCCCACCATGAACCCAACGAAGCGCAGACTTTGTACCTCTATCTCGATATCTGGGCATTTGCTGATTTGTCTGATGATGAGGAGATGATGCCCTTGGAGCATAGTCAACTCCACTACACAGGAAGTCATCCAGAAGTGCAACAAAATACTTGCTACCTATGGTATTCCTTTTGTTGTTGGGCCACCATTTCAAGGAAAAGAGACAGCCATGTAATTCCAATCCCTAGGGGTGATGCATTCAGAAATCACACAGGTAGCGTCAAGGAAATGAAGTAGTAGAGGGATTCATGCGGCCTCTCAGTAAGGTCATCAGTATTGCTGAAATCCAACACAAATTGGTGGAATGTGCAATACACCCATTTCTATGGAAATATGTTGAGCCCTATTTGCCACTACCAGGGGTAATCTTCTAATCTCAGGTTGGTGGGTGTTGTTGAAGATTGTGATGATCCATTCCTTGGCCCATATGGGAAAGGGGTCTTCTGATTGCCGGTCGGCTCTCTCAGCCCTTCAAACATTTAGCTTGACTCCGGTTTGGTTGTTAGAGACCTATCCATCCCAACAGGTCCAGGTCATGGTGGGCCCAGTCCCACTGTGACCTCCTCTCTCCAACAGTCAGTGGGATCCAGCATTTCTTATCTTTTTGTACCATGCCCTGTTGCAGGGCATTAACTGGTCTCCCTTTTTTTGCTGGCCAATCGTTGACTTTAAGGCACCAATTCTCCATAGTTAACACCAAATGGGTAACAGAAATTACGTCCAAGATTCCTCTACTTGATCAAGGCACAATTACCTAGAGATGGACCCCCTTTGGATGCCCTTTACCTATGGCGGAGGGTACAGAGGCCTGCAGGCCAGGAGTTGCGCTTCTTATGGAGGTTTGAGTAAGATGGCCACCTTACTGGTTTGCACCTGATCTTCACTCTCACAAAATGTCCATGTGCTCACAGTTATTCTACCTTCATTCGCTGCAACTGTGGCCTCACACAGGCATACAATTACCAGGTGCTATCCAACTTTAATGTTGGTTGGCCATGCGACCAATGCAACCAGAAGGGGTATGCACTCTGTCCAGAATCTGGGTGATGGAGAGCAATATCTGTACGGCCATCCAGAAGTACAATGTGCGGGCCTCCGACACTTTGTCGTCAACGTGGTGTGTTGGCAGAGTCCTCAGCAGCATGGAGCTACAGTGCACAGGAACCACACTCCTAGATTGGTTCACAAATGGCAGCCGTGCGTAAAGCATTCCATATTTTGGCTCTAGGGGCTGCGTCTGGTCTCCAGAGTGCATGTGTCAGTGTGAGCTTGACTAGTCAGGCACTGCACCTCTTATCCTATAAATTACAATAGGGATTTCTATATGAAGCATGTTACATGGCAAGCTACTTGCACCCTGTCTATGTTTTGAATTACATCTCCCATAATGCACCTTCTTTGAGTGTTAGTGAGGTCTCTTGTCAGGAGCCTCTGGGAGTACAAAGGAAGCCGGCCCACTAAACTAGGTGCTTAGCTTACTCTTCCTGTAAGGAGCACGTGCCCTGACCTGGATACATTCATTGGAACTTCCGGTGATAACCAGCATTCCTGTTTGTTCCTCACATCCCTCTCAGTTTTGCCTCTGTTCTAGTAATTCCCACCATACTTCAAGTCTGTAAAGCACTTATTTCATCAACTGAGTTATTTCACTCTGCTTCATTTGAGTCTGCCCTTTCCCAAATCATTCTGTGGATTGCTTCTGTTTCCCTTGGACTCCGCTATTATTTCAGCTTTTGGATTGCACATTAGCGCAAGGACGTGCTTCCTGTTCTGACTTCCTCCGTGCTATACTTCAATTATTTGGACATCTGACAGTCACAGTCTAGAGAGTACTTGAGCTGTTACCTCTAGAACTGCCGTTTTTTATCACTTCCTGTTTTTTTAGTAGTCCAAAGACTCTAAAGATATTGGCCTTAATTTATCCTCGAAAACACCAACTTTGTGAAACTCCTTCGAGGCAGACGAATGCCTTCACCTTAAGCTACATAAAGGTAGCTTCATGCTCTGCAATATTACAGAGCTGTTCTTTTTGATTTACCTTTCACTTTGTGTTATTAAAAGAGGCTTTAGAATTGGACTTCGCTCTTCCCCACCTCCAAGTGAGTATGTGATGGTACACAATATCTGTTACTGGCAGCTGGATGCGTTCGTTAATAAAACAGTGGCTTCTTGTATGATGCTGCTTCGCACGCTACGCAAGATCCTTCCTATGCTTCCACCCCGTTTCCCGACCAGAGGTAGTGCGTAGTATTATCTTAAGCAGGCTTGATTACTGCAACGCACTACTTCTGGGTGCACCTGATACCCTGATTGGTAAGCTGCAGCGAATACAGAATATGACTGCTAAGCTAGCTCTCTCTCGGCTGCGATCTGACTCCTCTTCTTTGGCGCTCATGGACCTTCACTGGTTGCCAATCCACCAGCGCATCCATTTCAAAGCATTATGCTTAGTTTTTAGGGCCCTTCATGAGCAGGGGCCGGTTCTGCTGCAGGAGCTGTTCTCCTGGTATACGCCAGCCAGACCTCTGCGATCCTCGTCGGCATACCTGGTGGTAGTTCCCAAGATTTTGAGGATCGGGATGGGCGGACGCTCTTTTGGATTCACTGCAGGCAAACTGTGGAATTCCTTACCGTTGTCTCTTAGAAGCGTTGGGGAATTCTCCTCTTTTAAAAAAGGATTAAAAACTTATCTTTTTCCTAGGAAAATGTAAACATTGTGGCAGCGTAACATCGCATATGGTCTTAAAGAGTCTAAGCGCCAGGATACCCTTTGGGTGACAGTTTAGCGCTATACAAAAACGCGATACAATACAATACAATACAATACAATACCTTTAATAGTGTATTAGTTATTTTGCTCTCTCTTAAAAGGAGTCCAGGGCAGAAATCTTTAATCTTGCTCTTTTGTCTTTCGGTATTATTTTCTGTTATCTGCAGTATTGGGATACTAGACTTCAGGAATATCCTTCTTTACAACCCAGCCTGCTTGAAGATCTTCCCCTGGTGGTCCATCTGTCACCTCTTCACTCCCTGGGGGTATTAGCTACTGTCCTTGTTGAGTCAGCGGCTTGGAGTGGCTTTACCTTATGGGAGAGTAAAGGCACATCTTTGCTCCTGTGGAAATTTGGTTCTTCCTTTAAATTATAAATACAATTTTGACAGAGCATTTCTTTTATTGCTGTTAGTATTTGTCCCAGAAGTCCCACAGCGTTCTGCATTGCCACAAGATGCGAGTCAGGGTACTTATTTCCTAACAACTCCGCCAATAATGTTCCGTCTTATTATTTTTTTTTGTGTTGACATTTTTTATTGAATTATGCAATAAAATACATAGTAAATATCAACGTGAATAAGGTAAATAAGAAAACCTTATTTGCTAAATATTTGAAAAGAATAATGAATTGATAGATTATGAAATGTACTCCTAGTAATAGAGATAAGGAAAATAAGGAAAAAGTTAACAGTACATACTCTACAATCTGTTGTAAAATAACAATACAAAAGGTATGAACGCATCTTATATGTAAGTAACCGAATGACTAAATAAATATAATCAAGATTAAAAGAAAGAAAGAAAAAAAAGTGCCAGAGTAACGGGGGGTGGGGAGGGAGGGAGGGAGAGGGAAGGAAAGAGAAAGGATAAAGAGAATGGAATAGTACAGGAAAAGCATATGAGATAATAAAATTAAGTAGGTAAAGGATGCACATTAGAAGAGGGAGTTGGGTTAGAATCGTCATCCAATGTGGTTTCCAAAAAGGGGGACCAAGTTTGAAGAAAGATGTCAGCTTGGTCCTGAAGATTGTAAACTGTGCGTTCATGTAAGGCTGTCTGCATCATTGCCACCAACCATTCTTTCTGAGAAGGAGCAATTGAAGACTTACAATGGCGTAAAATGCAAATTTGCCTGTAGCCAAAGCAGTGTGAAGAAGACGAGTCTGAGGCTTAGAAAGTTTTGGAAAACCACGGCAGTCATGTAAAATAATGGAGGCAGATGTAAGTGGTAAAATTAATGCCATTATAGAGTTCAAAATTTTGCCAACAAAGATCCAGAAGGGTCTGGTTGGTGGACATTCGCAAATGATATTTGTTATGTCACAACCAGGATTGGAACATCTCCAGCAAGAAGTATGCAATAATAACCCAGCTTGATGTAATTTAACCGGTGACCAGTGCCAATCATGAAGAATTTTAAAGATAAAGATAAAGAATTTTAACATTCTTCATGATTGGCACTGGTCACCGGTTAAGAATAAAGAATTTGAGACGTACAGAGGGGGCAAGATGGCCGCTGGCAGGCCGTAGAGAGCAGTCGCTCCTCTCTTTTGCTCCTGATAGAATGGCGGTATAATCCAGTGAAACGCCTCGGACTGCTGGTCGCCGCTATTGACTGCTGTTGCTCTCTAAAAACTTGAGGCAGCAGGATCTGCAGTACGAAATACGAAATATGAAATATGATATATCCGCTATGCTGTTTACAGCGCCTCTCATCCTAAGCTAGCAAGGCTGGCCTTACATACCCCAATCTCCGAGAGTGAGTTATTGGGCTGAAGTATTCAAACTATCCGTGCGACGAACGGCACAGGCTGCAATGCAGAGTATGGCCTCTCGAGCACCAAAACAGCAAAAAGATTTGCAGAAAGATAAGGCAAACTTCAGTGATCCTGGTATGACTGCGATGAGCTCCAACTTGAGATCACCCGCCCAGGCGCAGAGGAACATAAGAAAAGAACATATCGAGGACCTGGAGAAAGCCGAGAAAACTGAGAAACTTGAGAAGCCAAAGGAGAAAAAAGCTACGATAAACAAAAAGGGATCTAAGCGCCAGAATGGTGAGAGCGCTACAAAAGATGGAACCATGCAGCAACCTACCCTTCAGGAAGTGTTTGCAATTCCCCCAGCAGCTCTGGTGTTCTCCCTTCTTCAAGGAGATTCTGCGGGGAGTCAGGCCGCAGGCGAGACAGGCGAGGCGGTAGAGCCGGGAGAGCCAAGTCAGGGTGCGTGGATGCTAACGGAGGCCGCAGGCAGCAAGAATGACGTGAAGATGTCGGAGGAATCGCACGATGTGGCGTCTCCCTCCATAGTGGTACCTGGATGCTTGTTGTGCGCTCAGGGTGGACAGGGGGAGCACCCGGAGCGTTTAGACCAACAACATGCAGACGCTGCTCACCCCTGCGGTAAGGAGGGCTCTAGCGGGGGCTCTAGAGGGGGCGGATCAGTGCCCCTCGCTGACAGCAATATACAGAACCAAGACTTTGCCAAGGGAGGATTGTCAGGGGTCGGGGCTAATGGCAAGACAATTGACAATATGTGTAAGAAGGAGCCTGGAGCTATCGAGCATAGGAACGATTTTGAGGTCTGCACAACTTCGGGATTGCAAAACTGTTCTTCGCCATGTGTAAACTCTGTAGTCCCCCTTATTAATCCAGGCGGGGCTCAGGAGAGCGCGGTCCCTCAGACCGAGGCCTTGGTTCGGAACAGACAGTACGACCTAAGATTGCTGTTCAGGGAAAACACCACTCTAGGCTAGGGGTAAAAAAACTGAAAGAACATAATAACTGTGTACCTTCCATGCAAGACATAGGGGCTGAATCCAATGTGCCCGGCTCCCCTAGTGATGATTTTTTTTTTTTCCGTGAACGATGAGGAAGAACAGGGGGATAAGACCGCTTCTGAGTCTACTACTGAGAGTGACATTGATAGCTCAAATGTGGAGTTGGGGTCTGTAGCAGCAGTTTCAACACCTGAAAGTGAAGTTATACATAAGGCATATACCAAGCGGAGGTCCAAGAAGAGCAGATCCCGTAATAGGCCAGACCCTACTGTAAGCCCTGTACACCCGGACGTATCTAAGAAGCTAGACTGGGATTACTCTGCCACCTCTCAGTTATATCAAGAGGCAGGCACTATCGCATCACATAATCAGACTAATACCCCAGTGCAAATAACTACAATGGATACGCTTCATGCTACGCTGAAACAGATGCAGGGGGAGGACAGGAGCGAATCTAGGAGGGCGAAGCAGTCTAGTCAAAAGATACAGGGTTCATTACGCAAAATAAACAAACTCTATGTGTGTGACGGTGGGTGTGCAGCGGGCCGGAAAAGCAGGCGAGGAGGCCGTATATAGTGTGCTATACTGGTTGTTTATTGTAGAGAGACAAGGAGGAATGTCACAGGGGAAAACAAAGAAGGCTCCCGGGGACGGGATCCGCTCCGGGTCTTGGGTTCGGCTCCCGGTCTTCAGCTCCTCCAACGACGGCTCCGGTGATGCGGAGGATCCACGGAGGGCAGTAAGAGAAAGAAAAAACAAGGGACCGTTAGTCCTATCCTGGTTTCAGGACACTATGTACCGATCACCGTCACCCGGGACGTGAAATACAATAGGGGGAAAGAAGAGACAGTGAGGAAAGGGAGTTATCGGGAGATAGGAACACAGGTCGGTTGAAAGAAAGGGTGCTGAGGCGGGACGTGAAGGGAACGGATGGGGCATGCAGTGAGGGTGCTATACAGTTATACTACAGTGCAGGGGACGTGTTACTAAAGAGATCGGGGAGAATGTACAGGGACTTTACAGGGGTTCCTAGCGAGCAGGGAATAGGAAGGTTTAAGGCACTCACGCGGTCCGCCGTAACTCTCCAGTGAGTTACGGCCGCTCTTCAGCAGGGGCGGCTCTAGGCTCATGGTGGCCCTGGGCAGGGAGCGTAGGTAGGGGGGGGAAGATCCTTCTCCTACCTGGCGGCTAAGACATGGAACTCCCTGCCCGTCCGCCTGCGGCTAACCCAGGACCACCTCGCCTTCAGGAAACAGCTCAAGACCTGGATGTTCGAGCAGTAGCAGACCCCCTCCCCCTAGCGCCTTGAGACCCTTCAGGGTGAGTAGTGCGCGATATAAATTCCATGATTGATTGATTGATTGATTGATTGAAGAGGGGGTCTGGGCGGGGCGGAGCGTGGAGGCCAGTGAAGAGGCGGAGGGAGTGAGGGGATCAGGGTGTTTGAAAGTGGAACAGAGCCGGAGGCCGCCAAATCCCTGCCAGGGGCCGCCATGCAAATATGTACCCATCCTCAGAGGATTATTATATTAAGGATATATATTGGCATGGTGGCCCCTGGGGTTTGGTGGCCCTGTGCAGGTGCACAGCTTGCACATGCCTAAGGCCGCCCCTGCTCTTCAGCCACCTCCTGTGGACTCCACCACTCTTCGGTCCACACCTCTGCGTCGCACGTCTGCTCTCCGTCTCCAGCTCCTTCTCCTTCACCACCTCCAGTCCGGGGATCCAGCCACGAAACTCCGACCGCGTGCTGTCCTCGATCCTCGTTTTTATCCTGTGCTGGCGCTGCCTCTGGGGCGGGACTTCCGGGGTCAGCAAAATATGTCTCCTCCGGACCTGGTGCTCGGGTTGGTCCCTGCGGGAGAAAGAAGGGCGGGGTTTCGTGGGTTAGGGCTGGTTCTCCGAGTCCTGTCTCGGCTATGGCGTTGTGGTTGCGGGGTCGCAGTCCCGGTGGAAACGAACAAGGTACGTGCGGGGGAGGGCGGCCTCCAGGTTGGGGTCTTCGGGACGCCGTCTCACATCCCCTTCCCCTAGCTGTCCTTCCTGTACTGGAGGGAGAATGAGGGTACCGCGAAAGGAAATCGGCATTACCCTGGTCTGAGCCTTTCCGGTGCTTTGTTTGGAAATGAAAAGGCTGTAGGGACAGAAACCAGCGCAGGACCCGGTCGTTCTGACCTTTGTTCCGGGCCATCCACTCCAAGGGGGCGTGATCGGTGTAGAGGACAAAGTCTCTGCCCTCTAGGTAGTACCGCAGATTGTCCACTGCCCACTTTATTGCCAAGGCTTCCTTTTCGACCACAGCGTATTGCTTTTCTCTGGGAAACAGTTTGCGGCTCACATAGAGTATGGGTCTTTCGTTGCCTAGGGCATCTTTCTGGGATAGCACGGCCCCCAACCCATGATCGGAAGCATCCGTTTGCAGGATGAAGGGCAGTGAATAGTCAGGGGGTACCAAGACAGGACTTGAGGTCAAGGCGTCTTTTAAGTCCGTGAAGGCATGCCATGCTTCGGGAGAGGGGTTTCGTAGCTTCTCCTCGGAGCGGTTTGTTTTCTTCAGTAGGTCCGTAAGGGCGGCAGCTCTCTGGGAGAAATTGGGCACAAACCGCCGATAGTACCCTAGAAGCCCCAAAAAGGCTCGAAGGTCCTTTTTTGTTTGTGGAAAGGGAAGGGATCGGATAGCCACTGTTTTGCTTTCTTGGGGTCTTATCAGGCCATCCCCCAGAAGATACCCCAGGTATTTAACTGTCTTTGCCGCCAAGGTGGTCTTGGCTGGATTGATGGCGAATCCGAAGGTGCCCAGGGAGGAGACGACGCTGTAAAGATGCTTCAAATGTTGGGGCCAGCTGTCACTAAAGATGATGATATCGTCTAAATAGGCGCCGGCGTACTGTGAATGGGGCAGCAGAACGTGGTTCATAGCACGCTGAAATGTGGCTGGGGCGCCATGAAGACCAAAGGGCATGACTAAAAATTGGTATAACCCCTCAGGGGCAGAAAAGGCTGTCTTCTTTTTGTCTTGTTCCCTGAGGGGTATCTGCCAGTACCCTTTGCAGAGATCGAGCGTGGAAATATACTTTGCCTTTCCTATCCTCTCAATCATTTCGTCCACCCGGGGCAAGGGATAGGTGTCAAAGCTAGACACCTTGTTGACCTCCCGAAAGTCAATGCAAAAGCGGACCGACCCGTCAGGTTTTGGCGCAAGGACGATAGGGGAATTCCAGTCACTAACTGAGGGCTCTATAATTCCCATCTTTTGCATTGCTTCTATCTCATGACGAATAACGGTCCGGCGGGCCTCTGGTATTCTGTAGGGTCTCAGGCGGACAACCTTCCCGGGTTCTGTGTCTATTGTATGTTCAGTGACGTTGGTTAGACCCGGAGAAGAGGAGAAGACTTCTTTCAGAGACTCCAGGGTTTGTCTCAGTTCCTGGACTTGTACGGGGTTTAGTTCAGGGTCAAGACAGGGGTCGAAAGAGAAGGGGAGGGACTCGCTGGTTCCGGACAACACCGGACGGGGTCCTTCCCATTTTTTTAACAGATTCACGTGGAATATCTGGGAGGTGCCCCGTGTGGGGTCTAGTTCAACCTCATAGGTAACTGGGGTCACCTGCCGGAGGATGGTGTAAGGCCCTTGCCACTGTCCCAGAAGCTTCTGGTCGGACGAGGGCATCATGAGGAGAACCAAATCGTTAACAGCAAAGACCCGGGAGTGAGTGCCCTTGTCATATTGCTTCTTTTGGTTGTCCTGAGCGTTCCCTAGGTTTTGTCTGACTATGTCCCGGATCATGGATAGGTGGGTTTTCAGATTTTCCAGGTATTCGGGAGGCGGACGAGTGCGGTCCGGTTCGGCTTCCCAGGCCTCCTGTGCCATGTCTAGCAGGGTACGAGGGGGACGCCCGTACAGCAACTCATATGGGGAGTAGCCAGTGCTGCTCTGAGTTTTACAGCGAATGGCGAATAAAGCCAAAGGCAGCATGTCTTCCCACCTTCTTGCCTCTAGGCCCAGGAGCTTTTTCAGAGTCTGCTTTAAAGTGGCGTTGTAACGCTCCACCAATCCGTCCGTTTGCGGATGATATGCAGATGTCCTGATTTGTTTGATCCCAAGTTCAGAACAGACTCGTTTCATAAGAGCAGAAACAAAAGGCGTACCCTGATCGGTCAGTATTTCCCGGGGAAACCCAACCCGAGTAAATAAGGAGATCAGGGCTTTGGCTATAGTCTGGGTAGTGGGTTGGCGTAGGGGTATGGCCTCCGGAAAGCGGGTGGCATAGTCAACTATGACCAACGCATAGCGACACCCACTACGGGAGGGCAAGAGGGGTCCTATGATGTCCATCCCTATGCGGCTGAAGGGGACGTCTATGAGAGGGAGGGGTTGTAACGGAACCCGGGGGGGTCTATGACGGCTGTTTTTCTGACATACAACGCATTCACGGCAGTAGGTTTTGATCCTTTGATATACCCCCGGCCAATAGAACTTCTCCAAGACGGCTTGGCTGGTTTTCTCGTCCCCGAAATGACCCCCTACAAGGTGACTGTGAGCCAGGAAGAGGACTTTGTCCTGGAAGGGACCGGGGATGAGTAACTGTGCGTTTTGTTGTGCTCCCCCTTTTCGGTACAGCAACCCATTTTTCTTATAGAAGTAAGGACCTACTTGTAAGGGGTCCTCGTGATCAAGGGCTCTTCCCCAGGCTTCCTGTAGGAGGGGGTCCTCCTGCTGTGCCGCCCTGAACTCCCGGTCGGTCTGCCAAGGGTGTTCTTCCACGATTGCGGGATAAGCGCTGGCATACTCTTTCTTCTCTTTTCTTTTCTGGCTTTTAGGTTTGTGTGGTTTGGGAACTGTCGCCGGATTGGTCTGTCCTGGATAAGGCGCATCCTTCCACCACTGAGTCAGGGAGTCAGAGGTGTCTTGGAGGAGCGCAGGCAGTCCCGGATAATCGCTCCCTAAAATGGCTTGTTCTGGAAGAGCGGGCACGAGACCTACAGTGAGGCTGGTTCCGGGGTCCTTGGGATGTTGGACTCGCACCTGAGTAGTGGGGTACTGTTTGGTGTCACCATGGACACATTGGATGGCTACTACTCCCGTAGGGTTACTGACCGGGTGTGCAAGGTCTTGTGGTCTTAGAACACTCTGACGGCAACCGGTGTCGGCAAGGGCCATAAGGCGTTGACCGTCAATTGACACAGGGCAGTGGAACGGTGGTGGTGTGGACCCTGGAGGGGTGCACAAATAGTTCCTTACAAAGCCGACCTCCATCGGCTCCTCCTTCTGCGGGCACATCCGGGCGATGTGTCCGAACCCTCCACACGAATAACACTGGGGTCCAGGAGTAGGGGTTCGGAACACGACCGGGGAGGGAAAAAGGGGTGATGGTTCAGGTCTGCGGGCCGGTGGTGGCCGGGTAGGACGAGTGGTCATAGCAGTCGGGCCCTGTGGGGATGTTCCTCCTTACCCCGTTGGAGTTCCTGAGCACGGCTATAGGCAGAAGCTATCTCAATGGCCGTCTCCAGGGTGAGTCTGGAGTGCTGCCTCACCCAGCGCTGTGTGGCCGGGTATAAGGAGTTCAGGAATTGTTCCAGATATATTTTCTCCAGGATGTTGTCCTTTGTGGAGGTCTCGGGTTGAAGCCATCTGTTTGCGAGATCCTGGATCCGGAATGAGAGGGCCCTTGGATTCTCTTGGGGTCTTTCCTTGGCTTGGCGTAGTTTCACCCTATAGGTATCATCGTCAATGCCAAGGCGTTCTAATATGCACCGTTTGATGTCCGCATACGGTGTGTTGCCCTGTATGTTGGCCTGTTGATAGGCGGCTTGTAGGTCGCCGGTGAGGAGGGGACCCAAGTATTGGCCCCAACGGTCCACTGGCCAATTTGCGGCTTGGGCTATTCTTTCAAAGTTAGTGAAAAAGTAGTCCGGATCTTCTCCCGGGACATACTTTTGCAGGACCACGGAGGGGAGAGAGGTCACAGGCCTTTGTTGTCCCAAGGCATCTGTTAACTTCACCATGGTTTGCTCGTGGGCCACCCCCTGGCCCTTCAGGACATCGTGGAGCTGTCCCCTGTCGTCTTCAGCGGTCTTCAGGAACTGCTCCATCAGTTTCCCGAACTGTTCCTGGGACTCCGCCATCTTTTTAACTACGGCCTCCATGCTTCCAGCTGATCCCACTTCTGACACCAGATGTGACGGTGGGTGTGCAGCGGGCCGGAAAAACAGGCGAGGAGGCCGTATATAGTGTGCTATACTGGTTGTTTATTGTAGAGAGACAAGGAGGAATGTCACAGGGGAAAACAAACAAGGCTCCCGGGGACGGGATCCGCTCCGGGTCTTGGGTTCGGCTCCCGGTCTTCAGCTCCTCCAACGACGGCTCCGGTGACGCGGAGGATCCACGGAGGGCAGTAAAAGAAAGAAAAAACAAGGGACCGTTAGTCCTATCCTGGTTTCAGGACACTATGTACCGATCACCGTCACCCGGGACGTGAAATACAATAGGGGGAAAGAAGAGACAGTGAGGAAAGTGAGTTATCGGGAGATAGGAACACAGGTCGGTTGAAAGAAAGGGTGCTGAGGCGGGACGTGAAGGGAACGGATGGGGCATGCAGTGAGGGTGCTATACAGTTATACTACAGTGCAGGGGACGTGTTACTAAAGAGATCGGGGAGAATGTACAGGGACTTTACAGGGGTTCCTAGCGAGCAGGGAATAGGAAGGTTTAAGGCACTCACGCGGTCCGCCGTAACTCTCCAGTGAGTTACGGCCGCTCTTCAGCCACCTCCTGTGGACTCCACCACTCTTCGGTCCACACCTCTGCGTCGCACGTCTGCTCTCCGTCTCCAGCTCCTTCACCACCTCCAGTCCGAGGGTCCAGCCACGAAACTCCGACCGGGTGCTGTCCTCGATCCTCGTTTTTATCCTGTGCTGGCGCTGCCTCTGGGGCGGGACTTCCGGGGTCAGCGAGATATGTCTCCTCCGGACCTGGTGCTCGGGTTGGTCCCTGCGGGAGAAAGAAGGGCGGGGTTTCGTGGGTTAGGGCTGGTTCTCCGAGTCCTGTCTCGGCTATGGCGTTGTGGTTGCGGGGTCGCAGTCCCGGTGGAAACGAACGAGGTACGTGCGGGGGAGGGCGGCCTCCAGGTTGGGGTCTTCGGGACGCCGTCTCACAATGTGGATATGGCAGCTAGGGTTACGGAGGTCGAGACAAGAACAGAGAGGATGGAAGAAGACATTGGGAAATGGAATGAGTTTAAAACCAATCAGGAAAAAGTGGCAGCAGATGTACTTTGGAAGCTTGAGGACTATGAGAATCGTCAGAGAAGGAACAATGTTAGACTTCTTGGGGTGGCGGAAGGAAAAGAAGGGCAGAATGTGCAGGCGTTTGCTAATATTGATATATGTAGGAAACTATTTACTCAGGCAGGAAATTATGGATAAGGCCAAACCTGAAGCTAGACAAGCGTACAATGGCACAACGTTTTTTGCCCGCCCAGACTTCTGTCATGTGACGGTGGAAAAGCGCTGGCGCATGAGGCAGATGATAACCCCTTTCCAAAATATGGGTTGTGAGGCTTATTTAATGTTTCCTTCTCGTCTTAACGTAGTGTTGAACGGTCAGATGAAGATCTTCTATTCGGAAATTAAAGCCCAGGCTTATCTGGATGAGATAAGAGAGATGAAAAAAAGGGTCAAAGTCTATGACGGTTGCATTAAGACAGTCAAAGCAATAATGCTGGAATAGTGGAAATAGTGGAACGAGATATGTTTGCTTGTTTATTTGATAAACCTGAGCGGAAGTAGTGGCAGCAGCATTTAGTAGCTTTAAGTAGGGCATGATATAAGATAGAGGCAGGTAATGCTATTGATGGGACCAGGGGCAGGAGGGGGCGGTTGGCACTTGAGTCACAGCTGTCATGCATAGGTCAGGACTGACCTATTTGCCTGTAAGGGAGAGGGGCGGGCGGGGGGGAGGGAGTACAGGGCGCACTGATCTGTTGTTGTTTTTTTCATACACAGGGGAACACGGGTAATTTTAGAGAGCATGTCCAGGTGATGTTTTTGCAGTTAGGGAAAAGTGGCAAAATGGAAAATTACAAAAATTGTTTGTTACCGATGTACGCTTGAGGGTACAATTAACCAGGGTGCATTAATGGCTGTGCCCAAAATTACGGTAAATGTCTGTGGCCTAAATGATCGCACTAAAAGGCACAGGGTTGCTATGTGGTTAAGATCTTTAAATGTAGACTTCGTATGCCTCCAAGAAACCCATATAGAAGGACTACAAGGTTACGTATTAGACCAGCTGGACTTCAAGGTACTTGCATATTCCAAGCAAGGTTCTAATAATAGAGGGGTTGCAATCTTATCGAAGCACAGAGATGTTATGATAAGGAGAAAACTCGATAATCAATGGGGGAGATGGGTACTGCTAGAATGCAGAATTAATGAGGAGTAGGTCACCTTAGGATGTATATATGGCTCAACGGAGGACGATCCTGATATTTTTGATTTTATGGATGTGGAGTTAGCAACCTGGTCCCCAATTATCATTCTTACTGGGGACTTCAACATCAATGGGGCAGGAGGGGTCAGAGGGATATTAAATGGTGGGTATCAGGGTAGAAAAGAAGCGTCTGGAGGTCTCTATGCAGTCTTACTAGAAATAACGCTTTATTGGATGAATGGCTGGTTTCAAGGCCAGGCGACCAGGGATTCACTTTTTATTCTGCCCCGCACAAGATTTGTGCTAGATTAGATTATTTTTTCGTCTCACACTCTTTACAATCAAAAATTAAAATTGAGAGACACCCTCGGATTATCTCCGACCATAACCCTCTGATCCTATCTGTAAATTTGGGGACCACTAAAGGCCAGGACCGAGTATGGACCTTTGAAAGAGGGTTATTGAAAGAGGAAGCTTATATTGCCCATATGACTGAGTGGATTAGGACCTTTTTGGACATCAATAGAGGTAGTACCGCGGCCGGGAACATGTGGGATTCATTTAAGGCAGCTGTACGAGGGGAGACAATAAGCTTCAGCGCAGCAAGACGAAGGAGGGAAAGACAAAGGGAGGCAGAGCTCGTTAGGGCAGTGACAAATGCAGAGGAGGAATTGACAAAGCATGTGATAAGGGGACTCCTGTTGGATCAAGTTTTAATTAAAATAGCTAAAGCAAAAATAGAGGCAGAGGAAAACATAGCTAATAAAGTTGCTAAAACATATTTAATAAATAGAGAAAAATGCTATGAATTTAATGAATCAGTAGGCCGCACTCTTGCAATTCGTACAAGGCAGAATGTATCCACAGGTTACGTGAGGGAAATCCAGGACGAGGCAGGCACAACAGTGGATGACCCAGAGGGGATACGGGAAGTGTTTAGGAAATTTTACATTTCACTATATGACCAAAATCTCCCAAATGATTTATAAGATAGGTAATAACCTTCAAGATATTCCGGTGGATATTTTACCGAATGGTGAATCAAGGGAGCTGGAGGCATCATTTACTATGGAAGAAATTCTGCTGGCTTTGACAAGCCTCCCTTCTGGTAAGGCCACGGGCCCTGATCAAATCCCTATGGAATTTTTTTAAACCTTCTGGGACGTAACTAAGCAGGATCTCTGTACCACTATGCAGTATGCACAGACAGGGGAATCAATACCGAATAGTTGGGCTGGGGCAGATATCGTAATAATTTTAAAAAAGGGCATACCGGCTAATCAACCCGGGTCATACAGGTCAATAACACTAATGATCGCGGACACCAACATTTACTCTAAGGCCCTACCTATTAGAATTGCGAAAATAATTAATACCCTTGTGAGCATCAATCAGCATGGGTTTATTCCAGGGAGGGGCACTACGCATCATACTCGAAAGGTTATCACTCTCTTGGATGCCGCAGAGGTTGCAGGAGACCCGTTCCCAGTAATGTTAATAGATGCTGACAAAGCTTTCGACCGGGTCTCCTGGGACTTTCTGTGGGTCATCTTGAGGAGAGCGGGATACGGGGAGGGTCTGGTTAAAGCTTTGCAGGTTCTATATGCAGCACCAACCACTTGTATACAAGTAAACAATGGGTATACGCTGCCATTCCAGATAAAGAGGGGCACACAGCAGGGGTGCTCTTGTTCCCCCTCCTGTTTGCTCTGTATATGGATCCATATATACGGCGTATTGAGTTAAATGTTGATATATGTCCAGTAGACACCCATAGAGGGCAATGTAAAATCTTGGCCTACGCCGATGATGTTGCTATTATCACTCCTAGGCCGGCAGAAGCTATTGGCCTTGTGGAGGAGGAGGCAGAGTCTTTTGGAGAGGTATCTGGCTACCCGCTAAACTCAGCCAAAACGCAGATTATTAAAAATAGCAAGGCGGTCTGTTCACACCATCGGGTGATTTCTAGTGGGCTGTATTTAGGAATTATTACACAGGCAGATTTAGATAAACTTGTGGGTCAAATATTGCACCGGTAATTAATAAAGCTAAAAAAGAATTGGATAGGGTGCATAACATACATTTTTCAATAGTTGGACGTACAAACATAGTTAAAATGATTTTTTTGCCAAAATGTTTATATTTATTTAGGGCTATACCCTTATTGTTTGAAGGTAGGTGGTTTAAGGAGTTTGAACTTATGGTAAACGGATTTGGTTGGGCGCATGGAAAGACTCGTAGGGCGCTGAGGTTTATGGCACTCCCAAGGGAGCGTGGTGGGGGTGCCCTACCAGATTTGAGAATGTACTATTGGGCAGCTTGTCTCCAATACATGGCAGGCCTCTTTGGAGGGGCAGAAAAGGAAGGGCAAGACGACCTAGGAACTTTGGCGATATATGCATTAGTATTAGGAGACCAGGCTGAGAACATCTTCTTGAAGTTCATTGAGTATAGCTATTATAAAAGAACTAAATTTAAAACAGTTATGGCCGCGTATAAGATATGGGCTGCCTTTGTGAAAAGATTTGGTCTAGGTAGATACAATGCATATACAAGACTGGGCAAGAACCCTACTCTTCCTGGGGATATATTTTTCGGGGCAGTGTTTTCAGAATGGGGAGATCTTGGGATTACTGAAATGGGTGATATGATGGGACCACAGGGGGTAATGCAGTTTATTAGCCTTCAGGCAATATATGGACTGGAATCATCTCATTTTTTTAAGTTTTTACAAATCAGGAGTTTTATGTTGACAAAAACGGGTGGTTCGGCCGGATTTGGGACAAATCCTATGTTGGACATTATCCAGGAGGGCACAGACTGTACAATTAAGAGATTCTACTCTGAATTAATAGAGCAACAGGTAGATGACTTAGAAAAGTATGAGGGAAAATAGATGCAGAAGGTGGGTCTTGAAGGAGTATGCTTTCAGAGGTCATTAGAACTTGGGCAGAAACTTCTGTGTTCAGCCCCACTCCAGGCACAGCATTATAAGACATTGTATTTTCTATATCATCTAATATAGGATAGCACAATGGGGAGGGCTAGCCGGTATTACGTGCCCAAGATATGATAGTCCTGAGGCTGGCTTGGTTCACATGTTTGCTACCTGTACCCATTTAAAATCTACCCGGGATGAAATTGAAATATTCCTCAAGAGTTCACTAAGGATAGAGATTACCTTAACTACAGCCGTAGTACTTCTGGGAACAGAGAACAATGCCACTCGGAATCTGCAGAAATATTTCATCTTTGTGGCAATGGTGGTACTGCGCCTTTGTATCGCCACAGCCTGGTTGGATAAGCTACCACCCACATTTCATCAATGGCTAAGGAAACTTTTGGCTGCCTATAATCTTGAGAAAGCAATTTATGCAAGGAGGGGAAGTAGAGGCAAGAAATTAGGTAAGGAAATATGGGAACCTATAAAAAATTGTAAGGAGAGAGAACCGGGTTAGGCTGGGTTGAAAATATTTAATTGAGTTCCTTTGCTCTCTCGGTCTGTTTATGTTTTTTATTTTTGCAATGATATGGAATATGTTTACCCTATAAGTGTTCATGTAATTTCACTTGTTTTCCCTTTATTAGTATGTATGTCAATCATGATGATTTTTATTTGCTTCTCTGCGCCCTGTACAATAAAAGGGGGGGGGGGAACCTGAATAAAAATATATATTTTTAAAAAACGAATTTGCTACGCACTTCTCGAACGCCTTTGTGCAACCCCTCCAGAATTTGATCCCATTGAGCATTGGAGTAAATAATAGATAAGCGAGATTGCCATTTAGTCCGAAGAGTATGTGAGAGAGGTTGTGAAAAAAGAGGGAGCAAAAAGGTTTTATAAAGACCAGAGGTCACCCCCTTAAACTTCCCCCATAGTTGCAGATAAGATAATATTAGAGAAACCTGAAGCAACCAAGGTGGAGCGCCTAATTGTTTTTTAAGACATTGTTGTAGTTGAACGTATTTAGAGGAATGTAGGAGTGGAAGATTAAATTCCTCACAAAGTTGGGGAAAAGTTTTAAAATCTCCATCATGTAATAGTTGATCCAGAGAAGAAATGCTGGCTTCTCTCCACAAAGGCCAGGATAAAGTACGACCATTGATACGAATAGCTGAATTATTCCACAAGGGAGCTTTAATGTGAATTCGCGGATTCAAACTTAATATGCGATGAACCCTCTGCCAAGATCTATGCATGGCTAATAAGATAGGATGTTTAGGATCCAAAGAACTAGTACCAGTACTGTATAAAAGGGATAGTCCTGAATCCTGAGATAGAAGATGACGTTCAATTGATACCCATTGTGGAATGTCCTTAGATTTGGGTAGAAAATATGAGAGTTGAGAAATGTGTAGGGCAAGAGAATAATGTTCAATGGATGGAAGACCCATGCCTCCATATAACTGATGGGCCTTTAATTTAGCAGCAGCAAGGCGCGGTTTAGCTGTGCCCCAAATAAAGAGCTTTATTTTGGAGTCGATTGATCTAAGAGTAACTAAAGGAATTTGGAGGGGGAGCATACCCAAAACATAAATGAATCTTGGTAAAGTAACCATCTTAATAGCTTGAACTCTACCCCGGAAAGATAATCCTAGAGCTTTCCACTTATCAAAATCCCTCTGCATTTGAGATGATAAAGGAGCTAAATTATCCGCAACCATATTTTCCAAACCTCTATTAATCAGAATCCCGAGATACTTAAGGTGTGAAGATTGCCAGTGAAAAGAGAATCCAGAAATTGCTGATTTCGTAGTGCCAACTGAAATAGGTAACGCTTCACTTTTGTCCCAATTTATTTTATAACCAGAGAAGGAGGAAAAATCATTAATATTTGAAGAAGGGCTGGGAGAGATCGGGGGAGGTTAGTAAGAGTAAGGAGAATGTCATCTGCATATAAATACATTTTAGAATGGCCAATTGGAAGGGGGATACCTGTAATATCATCAGATTGGCGAATTGCAGCAGCAAGAGGTTCCATCGCTAAGAGAAAAAGAAGAGGGGACAATGGGCAACCCTGGCGTGTACCTCTGCGAATTGGAAATGGGGTCGATAAGAAACCTCCACAGTTGACTTGAGCTAATGGGCTATCTTATAATAAACGTACTTTATTAATAAATTGCTCACCCAAACCAAATCTATGCATTATTGTAAAGAGATATTCCCATTCAATGCGATCAAATGCTTTCTCAGCATCAAGTGAGAGAGCCAAGCCATCTTCTGGAAGATGTTTAGCAGTCCATAATGTGTGAGCCAATGTACGAAGATGATTTCGGGAACAACGGCCTGGGACAAAACCCACTTGGGAATTATGTATCAAGGAGGGTAACACTTTGCGAAGACAGGACGCAAGAATACTAGCTAGAATCTCAATATCTGAATATAAGAGGGATATAGGGCAATAACTTCCGCATAAAAGAGGGCCTTTGCCTGGCTTGGGTAGAACAGCTAAAATTGCTTTATTAGAAAGGGGGCCCAAGGAGAATTCTTTGTCAGCCTTTAGAAACGCAGCATGCAAAGTATCTATCACATTCTGACCAGTCCATCTATAAAATTTGGCGGGGAAACCGTCCTCTCCAGGGTCTTTATGATATGGCAGAGCAGTGATAGCCGAAGAAATCTCGTCTCTCGTGATAATACCTTAAAGTAAGGCTCTGCCATCATCCGAAAGCTGCAGAAGATTCACCTTCTCTAGAAAAGTTGACATTTTATCCAAATCAAGCTGATTACTTGGGGTATATAGAGATCTATAAAAGGAGGTGAATTCATTAACTATTTCCGGAGGTCTGGCGAGTATTTCACCCTGGGTCGACTTAATAGCTGGAATAGCCATAGCAGCTTCTTTCTGACGCAATTGTGCAGCCAATAATCGGCCAGCCTTTTCTCCTTGTTCGTAATGTCTCCCTTTCATCTTCTGCAATGCATACTCAGCCTTAGATGTAAAAAGACCATTAGGAGACATGCATGCTTGTTCCAACAATTTGCGATTCTGTAAAGTAGGGTGCGATATATGTAATTGAGAGTAATGTTGAATGTCTCGTTCTAGTTCTGTTTGTTTTGCAATATTATTCTTGTTGATAAGAGCAGCATCCCGCATTAACTGCCCTCTAATAGTGGCTTTTGCTGCTGCCCAAATTGTTCTCTTAGAAGAGACAGAGTCCTCATTAATAGTGAGATAATCTTGGAAATGAGATTGCAAAAGAAGCTTACCCCCAGGTGTCCTATATTTCTGTAAACTCATTTGCCATGGTTTGCGTCCTGGTTTAGATAAACATAAATCAAGAGATATAAGAACAGAAGAGTGACCAGGGGGGCGTGGCTAAGCACACGACTGCAATGGACGCCTTAGGGTAAAGCTCCGCTCCGAGCTCCCCTTCCCGGCGAATTTATCCGCTGAATTAACACCCACAGCTGGCCGAAAATAGCAGGCGCCGCTGCAGAACATTGAGAACGTGTGCCCAGCCGATTTTGGAGGAAATCGGAGACGTCGAACGGCACCAAGGTTTTTGCGGACCAGAGGCCGGGCAGGTCGGCGACGGACCCGGCGCGAGAACAGGAAAGACCGAGGCTCCAGCGAGACAGGTAGGCCCAGAGGTGCAGCCTACAACCGGCATTGTCGGGGTTGGCGGGGCCGGCCGGACTCACGTGAGGCATACCCGGGAGCTAATCCTACGGAACAGAGAGCGCCGATTCCCGCGCACTGCCCACCTTGACACCCACACACAGGGAGAATGAAATAGAGAGGCAGCGGCAGGAGGGCACGGAGCGCGGGCCGAAGTACTGAGGGCGGGACCGGAGTGAGACCGAGTGGCGCAATTGGATCAGAGACACGGGCCGACAACCATAGAGACCCTGAACGGGACTCCCACACGAGATTGTGAAGGCAGGCGGCGGTGGCTGCGGAGACGTTGGTGGCTGTGGCCTAGAGTACGGATGGCAGGAGGGCACATGGAATGCAGGCAAAAGAGAGGACGACTGTAGAGAGCGCAGCTGACCGCCGCTAACACGATGAACGTGAACACAGAGGCCCACGACTGGGGGAGCGCCTGGCCAATGACAGGCCTCACGCACGCAGAGGCAGGAACAGGGAGGTGAGGCGTGTAGCGCCCCCAATTGCTGGCTGCAATACATGAAGAGGAACCACTCGTGGGGCAGGTAAGTATGGGCGAATTTTGCGAATCTCGCGTTCGCGAATTTTGCGGATTTGCGAACTCGCAATCCGCAAAATCCGCGAATTCTTGCGAATTTGCGGATTTTTTTTTTTTGTGTTCGCAAGGATTTCTGCCAGTTCGCGAGGGTTTCGTACCAGTTCGCAATTGTGAACTTACATTTCGGCGCGCAACGGTCGCGAATTATGTTGTTTCTACGTCTGGTTCATCATCACAGGTTCCCAGCACCCTCTGTTTCACCACTGCAACCCTCTGTTACATCAATGCCACCCTCTGGTTCATCATTACTGTAGATTATGGGGGGGGAAAGCAAGCACACCAGCCCTGCTTCAACTGAGATGAATTAATTTGGGGTTAGTTTATTAATGTGTCACTGTTTTAAAATTCCAGTCTGGCATCTGCTTCCTTATCTGTAATTTTGCTTTCTGTTGCAGTGCATTTTTTTTCCCCAGGACCTTTGTGGCCTACTTGTAGCTATTCTATGAGCCTGCTGTGAGGGTCAGAGCAGGGTCATACAATTGTTGCAACTAGCAACTGAATTCTGGAGGGGCCCCAGTCAGGAAGCACTACCGGGAATTGTTACTAATGATGAGTTTGAACTCTTGCCCCTGCCGAGTGCTTTCAGTTTTGAAAAACTCGTTTTTCTGCAATTTCGCGGGGTTCGCGGGGCGCGAACACGCGCGAGATCGGATTCGGAAGCCGCAAATTCGTGCGAATATGCAATTTGTTTTTTTTGCGGCGTGTTAGTTGGCAAGGTTTTGTGCGTTTTTGCGAGCCGCTCGTAGCGCAAGGCGCGAAGTTACCCTCGCGGTCGTTCAAGGGCGCAGCCATCTTGTTTGCCTGACGTATTTCCGTTTCCGGGCGCGAAGTGTAATCTCGCAAAGTCCGCGGCTTGCCAGTACAGTTTTGCGCGTGTTCGCAAGGAAAATCTCGTGCGAACTTACCCGCGCGGTCATGAACGGGCGCGGCCATCTTGTTTCTCATTCATTGCTATGGTTCTGGGCATGGTCTTTGTATCCTCTGTCAATCTCTGCCATCCTTTGCTTGTTTGAAGTTTTTTTTGATCTATTTTACTTATTATCTATCCCTCTATTTTTCTAGCCCTATATTTTTGTGTTTACTGCTACTTTTGGTTAATTTTAAACTACTTTTGTAAACTCTTTTCTTTTCTTCTCTTCCCTATTCTATTTTCTTTATTCCTTTCCGCCCAGACCATGGTGAAGGGAGCCGGGAAGCATCCCGAGAAGGGGAAGGGTCCCGCACCCCGTGTCCGGCTCCCGTGCGGGCGTTTGAGGGGGGAGCTAGTGATGCCACGGGAGATCTTTAGCCCGGAGGAGGTGGCCCAACTCGTTTTTTATGTTCAGCGCCGCCTCCCCAGGACCATCATGGGAGGCGGCAAGATCAGTGCCGGGTACGGGGCCCGGGAGCGCCGGAAGCGGTGGGAGAAGGTGTGCCAGGCCATTTACCACCACTCTCGGGTCTGGCGCACCTACAACCAGGCCACCCACCGCTGGACGGATGTCCTGACCCGTGAGCGAGATCTGCTCGACCTCCTTTGCCTTGAGATCCCCGGGCTTGGTGAGTAGTAGTAGCTATGTCTTTACTACTATGTTTGCTCCTGCTGTGTTATTATATTGCAAATTTTTGTTTTTTACCAAGAGCAATAATGCTGCTCATTACAATGTAGGTAAATTTTATTTCAAAATCTTCTGTGCATTTCAGGTACACTGCTCTCCTTCTTCTCAGTAGTGTTGCTACTATGCTTATTTGTTTTAGATTTTGTGTTCATTTCATTGGCCTGTGAAATTATGTATGAGTGTAGTTGAAAGAACTGCGTAATGCTACACACTAAGGTTCAGATTTTTAATTTGCAGGGATGCGCCAGTAATTGTGCGTCACGCCACCATCACCCATGGTGCGCCGTATTTACAATGCGGCGCGCCATGGGCCCAAAACGTCACCAAAGCGTTACGCATCTGTGCCGTAAAGGCGGCGCATTGCTGGAGTTGCGTCGCAACGATGGTGCAGCTCCATCAATGCTCTGGGGTGCCCTATCTCCCCAATGCTGCGTCAAGCCGTACGTCTGCTTCAAGCAGGCGCAGGGTTTGAGTCACGCATCATTGTCCTCAAAGTGACTGATTGAAATCTTGTAGATTTCCCTCAGCCACTTTTAGGATGCGTTCCTGCGCAGGAACGCCCTCCCTTGCGCCGGAACGCCCCCTATTGGCGCAGGGCTTTACAACGTGATGCATCTCCCATATGCGTCACGTTGTTAATATACGCCGCACCATTGCGCCTCTTTTGTGCTGTCGCTGCGTCACAAAAGTCACGCAACAATGGAGCAAAAGAGCCGCAAGGGCCTTCTAAATCAGCCCCTACAGACTCAAGTCCAGTCCTTCCTTTGTACACATGGCGATAAGAAGAAATAGTGGTGGTGGATTAATAGTTTGAGTATTTTAATGACTGGTTAATGTAGTAGGAAACTTTAGTGTTGTCGCTGATCTTCAATCACGATGGACTTTGGCTGTCACTTTGCGTGCTGCGGACTGCTGCCTGCCAATCCTAGGCAAACCTTTTTAGTACTTTGTTTAGCGAGTTACATAGGGTAGTTTCCAATTCGACGGTCCGCAAATCAAGCAATACTAAAGTAATGACGTAGTCGACCACATGAGATTGGTCAATAATATATCCCGTGGAGTCGTTCCCTATTTGCTATTTCGCAAAAATATTTTGTTACTTTGTTAGTTCTTTTGAAATGTTTGATTTGGTTGAGAAATATCATCCATGTTTTCTGTTTTTCTTTCTTTCATGTTGTACATCAGCTTCCCCAAGGGGCAAGAGGAGGACACAGGAGGAGGAGGGTGCTGTTGACGATGCAGGCCAGGACCGGGTAGTCGAGGGCTCCTTTGCTGGCCCCAGTAAGTTTTAATTTTAATATAGAGTACTTATTTTTTCCTAGCGTTCCTCATTCGATTTTTTCTAAATCGTCTTTGATCTTCTTGTAGTCAGGATCTAAATTCTTATCCTGCCTCGACTATGACTCCGTGTGGTATTACTAGATTATTCTTATTAGTCTGTCTGTGTAGCTAACTAAGATTGCACATTTGGCATTTCCATTGGACTCCCATTCTAGTCAGCAATAGCTCTATGCACTGAGTGCAGTCCTCTGGGATTGTCCATAATGTCTTTTCAAGTATTCTAAATGTTTATGCTTTGACCATTGCCAACAATAAAAAGGTGAATGACCACCACCAAGAAAGAATAAGATACTACTTTACTTTTGGTTTGGATAGGAGGACAATCTATTCTACTACTGTTGCAGGGACAAATCTGCACAAACAGAACTATGGACACTAAATAATGCATCGCTTAGCTTATCAATTATAATAGGTGCTGTAACTGTTAGACTTTCCACATACCTCAGTGATAACAGACTTTGTAGTTGAACCCCCAATCTCCTTACTGACTAGATAGTGTGGCAGAGTCATTTAGCTCCCAAAGTCACCGATGGCAGAGGCACGGACTCATGCTTGCAAAAATTCGAAAACCTTTAGCTCATCCACTCTAGTCTGGAGGACCAAAAACCACAGAGTCTATTTAAGTTTAAAAGCTTTATTAAAAGTAAACACATTTATTAAATTCAAGTTTGTCATAAAAGTGAACGTGTAACTGAAAATGGAAAAGTGCTTAGTGCTGACGATTAATTGGACACATTTCTTGTGGTCGAGCCGAGCTCTCACCTGGTTTGAACTTGATCCTGCTCGTGTTCTTAGAAGTCAAGGTTCTGTCTGTTAGGAGAAAAAGTGGTGCGTGTTAGAAAGTAAAAAGCAAACATTCATCAGTTGTGCCAAAAAGTGCAGCAAGACAACAGCCTTCCCTGGAAAAAGGGACATTTTTACTCTAGAGTACACAGTCATAAATTATTAAATTGTACACTTTTTTTCACATTTCTTTCTTCCTCCTAGACCAAATATTATATAGTAGTGAGTGGTGTATTCTAACATTATTAAATGTACTTTGTAGGTGGAACATCTGGAGACGGGGCCAGCGCGGAGGTGGTGGCGGCATTGGACGAGGAGGACAACTCTTGGGAGGAGGCGGTGCAAGTGCCGGACAAGGACATGCCTGTGAGGGTTCACACGGTGGTGGCGGGCAGAGGTAAGCTATACATTCCTTAGTCATTGAGATTGAAGACTGCAGAGTGTGCTTTCTGCACGGGTGTATTATAAAAAAAGCAGGTAGTAGCCTCCTCTAAATGTACTTCGACTTAGCTGTGAAGTTTTTGGCGAGAAGAATCCCTATCAGATCTGAGGTGAACTTGATGGATGGGATGAACGAAAAGCGAAAGAAGGGTGTAAGTAAGTGTGGAAGCACGAGAAATGTAATGATGACTGGCAAAGAAGAATGATATGTGTTTGCTTGGTCCCCGAGGTGGCTGGGAAGGTAAGAAAATTGTATGGTGCATGGCTGGGTTAATGATGAAGCAAGGATGGGTGGAAGGAGAACAGCCTGGGTGGGTGAGACAGAAACTGTATGTGTGCAATATACTTTGAATGGATGGATGCCTGGATCATTCATGGTACTATCTGACTCTTAGATAGCATATGTGTATCTAGAGAGAGTAGACGGTCACTGGATGAAGTAAGTGTTACTTTGAAGAGCATGTAACACCGCACCCGCACGTCCGTTCCAGTGTAGGAAAGGCAAGGAAAAGAAGTTGTAACGTTGTCCAAAGACTACCATGAATAGTAGCAGTAGTTTGTATTGCAACTGCAAGCACAGCATATATCCGGTTATTACGGTGGACACTCCCTACCTCCCTTAATAACTTTAGTTTAGTAGTAGTACGTCATTCATGTGTGGGGGTATCACTGTTCACTCAATAATAAGCAAAGCACCTAAAGTCATCCCATATGTCATCAAATACATCCCATGTGAAGTGATAGATAATCAGATAATTTAGCTTCTTCATTTTCCTTTTCTAATACTCATTTGCACTGTAGGGTGAAAGCTAAATTAATTAAGCCCTTTTAACAGAGTATTCTCAGTGCCACCCGTAATAGAAAAGTAAGAGCTTCACCACCTGCATGTACTGGACCGGTACAGTAACGCAAGTCTGTCTCACTCACCATGGTGTGCGTCTGTTTTTCTCGGGTGCAAGTTCACTGCGCTGGCATTATGCCGGCTTGCATAAGATAACCTACCAATTTTCCTAAACAAGAGAGAAGAAGAAGAATAAGAGTGGTGTACTGTCATAGTCGACTGTAATGGAAGTCCATAGTGCTCGTAGAATTTGTTCCTGAAACTCCCACTAATGTTAGAGCAAGGATGAAGAAGTCGGAGGTTACATAGATACTGTCCTCAATAGTTATGTACTGTGCTTTCAATTTGCTACTTGTACTGTGACAACTTTCTGCTCAATCATTTTGTGTTAATCTTAAGGAGCATTAGTTACTGACTATGTCTTTCTTTTTTCATGTAGTTGCTCCTTCCAAATCCAAGACACCATCAAGGAGGAAGGAGCTGGCTCGAATGGCCCGGCAACGGAGGCTGGATGCCACTGTCGCTGAATATCGGCGGCTGGTGGCCCTGGAGTAAGCATGGGCGGAAAATCCGTTTCGCTCGCGGATTTTGCGGATTTTCGGTAAATTCGCAATCCGCGAGATTCGCGAATCTCCCGCAAAATCCGCAAATCCGCGAGCAGCGGATTTTATGGCTTGCTCGCACTGTTCGCGTGAGTTCGCGGCTTCCCAGTACAACTTCGCGCCCCGCGAATAAGCGCTAAATTGCAGAAATACGATCTTAGCAAAACTGAAACTACTTACCAGGTTCAAAAGTTCAGGCTCATCATTAGTAGCCATTTCCTGTAGTGCTTCCTGAGGGGCCCCTCCAGAGTTCAGTTGCCAGTTGCAACTATTATGTGACCCTGCTCTGAACCTCAGAATAGTTACACATATGCCACAAAGGTCCTGAATTACAGCTAAGGGAGACAAGCAGGAGCCAGGCTGGAAGTTCAAATCCATTAATCAGCCCCTAATTCATTATTGTCAGTTGGGGCAGGGCAGGTGTTGTAACTAATTTTGCAACAATGAAAGCACTTAGCAAGTGCAAAAGATCACTAATCAGGAAGCACTAAGGAAGCAGGTGCCAGCTAAAAAAATATTCTGTGACACATTAATCAGCCCCAAATTAATTCAGGTCACTTGAGGCAGGGAAGGTGTGCTTTGCTTTGCCACAATAATGTACACTGACTGGACAACCAGAGGGTGCTGTGATGAAACAGAGGGTGGCATGGGTGGGCCAGAGGGTGGCATGAGTAGTCAGAGAGTGGCAGTGGTGACAGAGAGTGGCAGTGATGAAGAAGAGTGTCCCAAACAGGCTGGACACGTAGAAACAACAAGTTCGCAAAACTTGCGACCCGACAGGTAAGTTCGCGTTTGCGAAATTGTACAAAACCCCCGCGAACTGGCAGAAACCCGCGCGAACACACAAAAAAAAATCCGCAAATTCGCGAGAATTCGCGGATTTTGCGGATTGCGAGTTCGCAAATCCGCAAAATTCGCGAACGCGAGATTCGCAAAATTCGCCCATGCTTACCCTGGAGGAGGAGGAGATGCAGTCTGGTACAACAACAACGTCCACTGGGACAGCTGCATCCTCCTCCGTGCGGGCTGCCAGCCAGCGCAGTGCTCCAGCGGTACGGAGCCGGGCTACCAAAGCCAAACGCCACCGCCCAGCAGCAAAGAAAGCAGCTGCCCCTCACAGGATTTGCAAGGCACACCGGCGCCGCTTATCCCTCAGACTGTCCTACCTGGAGCAGGAGGTCCATAACTATAAGAACGTGGTGGAGGGCCTCCGCTTCGAACTTGCCACCCTCCGCAAGGAGCATGATGCCATGGCTGCTAATTCCAACAGCACCCTGCCATAGTGTCCCTTGCCCCTTTTTTAGAGACTTTTGGGGGGTGGGAATTGGGAGTTGGGATTTTTGGGGACTTTTGAAGGACAATCGTTGGGGTTAGGGAGGGTCTTGCGGGAGATTCTTTTGTTAGGGCTATAAAAATATACTTTTTGAAACTTTATCTGACCATACCTGTTTTTTACTGCTTTTGAGTCTGGTGGGTGGGGGTTTAACAGTAAGTTTGTTTTCCTGAATAGTCCTAGGACTTTAGTAGTACTACCGTCAATCAAATCTCTCGTCTCTCCTAATACTCCATTATACTACCTCCAACCAAACGCCTATCTTACCTGTAATTTCTGTTTGCAAGTAGGGCTAGGCCCAGGGCTGGCTCCACGGGAAACAGCAAATAAGGTTGGCAATCCTGGGCGGATAAAATTTCCTCATAGCGGTGGTACTAGTGGTGTGACACAGTGGCAGTTGCATGCCTATGAAAAAAAAGAAAATGAAATCTGGTTTGTCCTCCTGAGCAATACAACGGTACAATAGAGAATATAGCAGGTGACAGAAGTACACTAGAACAGTGCCACATTGTAGCCTAACAAATGTTAAAGTATAACTAATTCGGTTGAAGTTCTTTGACATTAGCCATGGGTCTTTGTCAAGCAGAGTAAGAATATATCCTCGGATTTCTTCACCAGCCTGTTGCTATCACCTTATCCTCCCCAGCAAGTGTGTGGATTTATTGCTGTAATTTAGTCACACATCAATCAAAACCACACAGCCCGGGGGAAGAGGGTTAGGGTTTGAAAAATGGATGGGTACGGGGGATTTTGGGAAAGGTTTTGGGAGACAAGAAAAAATAGCACAGCATGGACAAACAATTGTGAACATAAACAAATCTTTGGGTACAAGCCTATCCATCAATCTTTGAAAGTGCATGCACTACTGCATGCATGTCAGTGAAAAGTAAGTAGTACTTTCAACAACTGTGGAAGAAAGAATGCGACAGTACAGGGCGTGTGTGGAATTATTGATAACTATATTCAACATAAGGTCTCTGTAGCCAGATACCTGAGAGCCTTGCTGGTCACTATAAATCCATTCACAACAACACTCAATGGGGTTGGTCTGGAAGGTATAGTAGATAGAAAAGGAGAAATTGCTTTTTTTTCTAGGTGTCCCCTCACTCACCAGGGTTGCCCCTTGGTGACATGCTTCATCATTGGGGCCATCCCAGTCCTCTACGGGCTGGGGCGTGCTGCGACTTGCGAATTACGTAGGAGCACTTACAAATGACTATGTGTGGTGATGTGTTAAGGGATCAATTTAGAAGCAGAGAGAGATCCAAGAAATGCAGTCACAGTCAGAGAAAAAGGCAAGGGATACTGTATCTATGTTGTTGTAGTTGTCCTGTTGGAAGTGGTAAGTAAGTTGCCTGCAGAAAAAAAGTCCTCTTATTAGCGGCACTCCTCCATTGCAGCCGACGCTTCGTCCATCGATGTTGGTCACCAGAAGACACCCTGTCCACTGCCTGCCTGATGCTGAATTGTGGCTCGCTAATGTGAAGCCTGACTCCATCCTTTTTTCCCCATTGCAGAGACTGAAACCCGGCCTGTAATTATGCAACGAAAAACAGGAAGTGATATAATATTACAACACCACTGATAAATAAATATAAGGTATGTAGGCTGTGGAGTGCAAAAAGTCACACTTTGATTTTCCTAGTAGACAGTACAATATTTTTGAAAGTGCGTACTCTGTCTGAGTCACCTTTTGAAGTATAAATAAGTAGGGGCAAATTAATGTAGCGGATCTTTCCCCTCAAGCTAGGTGTACTGTAAACTGTGTTTTAGAACAAAATTAGATCTTCCTAGCAGTGCTCCCACCCAGACCCTTACTAAAGCCAGTCGCAAAAATGTAGAAAACCCCCAATCAAATCTCAAAAAACGAGGCCTAGCAGAAAACTGGTGACAAAACTTACTTTGAAAGTAAAAGTAGGCCGAAGTACCCCCTTACTAATTACCCCTTACCCACCGTGGATTGCATTCAAACCACTTGCAAGCAACCAAGCAAAAGTATCCATAGCCAGCATCGCTCCAAGACTCGAAATCCCCCCCACTCAAACACATGCAATTGAAATACTGCTAACCCTAACGAACCCTAAGTTAAGAATAGTGGCAAAGGCTTTCTTTAACTATGCCAAATCCCCCCTTTCCCACCATGGATTTTCTTCAAATAACTTGCAACCAAAATTACACATTCTCACGAGTGCTCTAAGACCCCATAACTCAGTTGCAAAAATCTAGAACACCCCGAAACACATGCAATCCTGCTGCGAAGGCTAACCCTAACGGAACCCTAAGTTACAAAAAGTGCCAAAAGGCTTTTCCGTGAGGATTTTGTCCCAACCACTCCTACCCGGTATTAGACCTTCCCAGGAATGCCCCAAGACCCGCCAACCCACCCGCCAAAAAGCATAACACCCCCAAACAGGCCAAAAGCAAAATCTCATACTTGCAATATTTCTCGGCCTTCGGTCCAAATGCGCTGCGTAGCTAGGCCATAAGTCGGGGTTGCCACCACGGATTTCCTGAAAAGCAAATGCAATCAAGATTAGAGTGTCCCAGCAGTGCTCCCAGACCACGAAACTCACCCACAAACAGACGGAACCCCCCCTAAAAGCACCTCAAAGGCAAGCAAGTCATCAAAAACACAAAAAAAATTCCGCCTGGGATTTGGTCCAAACCACTTTTATCCGGTATTAGAGCTTCCCAGCAATGGCCCCAGAGCCGTCAACCCAGGAGAAAACGAGTAGAAGACCCCCAAACAGCCAAAGAGCAAAAGTACAAAAATGGGGACTTTGTCAGTTTTTCACAAATTTCCCAAATCACTCCGCGCGCGCTCTGCAGCTAGGCCCTAACTCCCCTCTGCCACCATGGATTTGCTTCAAACCTCTTGCAAAGTAAAGTATATATAGCCAGCAGTGCGCCCAGACCCCGAAACCCACCCACAAACACCAGGAAGCCCCCCAAACAGGCCCCCGAAAACGCTACATTGAGCAAAATGTCAGAAATAGCCAAAAAAAAATCGGCCTGGATTTTGTCCCAACCACTTCTACCCGGTATTAGACCTTCTCAGGAATGCCCCAAGACCCGCCAACCCACCCGCCAAGAAGCATAACACCCCCAAACAGGCCAAAAGCAAAATCTCATACTTGCAATATTTCTCGGCCTTCGGTCCAAAGGCGCTGCGTAGCTAGGCCATAAGTCGGGGTTGCCACCACGGATTTCCTGAAAAGCAAATGCAATCAAGATTAGAGTGTCCCAGCAGTGCTCCCAGACCACGAAACTCACCCACAAACAGACGGAACCCCCCCTAAAAGCACCTCAAAGGCAAGCAAGTCATCAAAAACACAAAAAAAATTCCGCCTGGGATTTGGTCCAAACCACTTTTATCCGGTATTAGAGCTTCCCAACAATTGTCCCAGAGCCGTCAACTCACCTGCAAAGAGGTACAACAACACCCCCACAAGTGCTGAGTCTTTCTTCATTGGGCGTAAACCAGCCCTCTGGTTTGATGGAAATAGGAGTCTGGAGGAGGAGGATAGAGGAGCATGTTCTTCTGAACTTGTGAACCTGAGGAATGCAGACTGCGGCAACTTCAAATCAATTAGCAAACCAGTGAAGACAGTTCTGCTGATGGGCTTGTTTTTGTGATTATCTGATTAAAGTTTGAAATATATTAACTGTGCACAACAAAGAAAGACAGACACACAGGAATAAAAGTGAATAAGGACGAAAAAGAAAGTTATTGATTCGTTGTCTCATTTTCAGGGCTCGGTATCACGGTCCAGGAATGACAATAAGGCTTCGTCATCATACTCTGCGAATTCAGGCAGGGTGAGCTCAGTGTCACCTGACAGAGTAGAAATTCCCTCATCTATGTTGCTGGCCACCTCCTCTTCATCCGGCACGCTTTCTCGTACTCTGAAATCTGGTGGTATGAGGTGCTGATTCATCTTGATCATTGTTAACCTCTCCACATTTTTGGGCGAGAGGCGGCTCTGTTTGGGAGTTACAATGCCACCAGCAGCACTGAAAACCCGTTCAGAAGACACGCTTGCGAGTGGGCAAGACAAGTAGTTTAAAGCCAGGTTGGTGAGCTGTGGCCACAATTCTTTTTTCCCATGCCAATACGCCAATGGGTCAGAATTAACATAGACCTCTGTTGAGTCATTCAGATAGTCCTTCACCATCGACTCAAGGTCCTCATCCAAGGTTCCTCCACTTTGCTTAGCTCTTGCTGTGCCTCTGACCTTTTGAGAACCAAACCCACGCAGAGCTAGCCAATCCTCTTCAGCCTCCAATGTTTCTGTTGTGTCTCGTGCAGATGATCCGGTTGCCGGTGTCTTTAACGGCTGAGAGGTCACTTGTGCCACAGCCACAGGTGCAGAAGTGGATTGTTTTGACTGGGGATGGCCTGCTGATGTACTGCCATTTCCTTCAATTTCCAGCCGTTCTCTTTCAAACCTCTTGGCTGACAAGGCTAGCCAATGTTTGTACTTTGGAACATGTTCATCATCAAAAGGAAAGAATGCTTGGCCTGCCAGCGCCTTTTTGTAGCGTGGATCCAGAATAGTAGCACAAATGTAATGCTCTTCTGAGTGGATCTTTTTAAGACGTTCATCACCTTGTAGGAGCTCTAATAATTTCTCAGCCAGAAGAAAAGAGTCTTGGTTTTTTACATCTTTTTCAAACACAGAACACACCTCCTTCAGTTGGTCCTCCAGCATGTACAACAATGGGATAGCTTTTCCCAAATTACAGTCCTCCTTGCTGACTGCACGCGTGAAGAACTCAAAAGGACGAAGCATGCGTGTCAGGCTTTGAACTATGTTCCATTGCGCCGCACCCATCCTCAGCTCCTCTGTACCCTCTGTAAGGAAATATTGATCGAGTTCCGTATACTGCTCATACAGACGCTCAAGCATGTAGAAGGTTGAGTTCCAACGTGTTACCACCTCCTGGATGAGTGCTTTCACTGGCATTTTACGTTGATATAGCAGGCTCCTCAGCTGCTTCCGGGCCTTAAAAGAATGGCTGAAATGCTTGCACATTTTTCGGCAGGTGTCCAATACGCTGTACGCTGCACTGCCTTTATTACCCAAGAATTTTTGGACAACCAGGTTTATACAGTGCGCCAAACACGGCACTCTGAAATAGTTACCGTCCCTCATGGCCTTAACTATATTGGCGCCATTGTCCGTGGAAACATAACCAACCTGGCGTTTTAGTGGGGACAGCCAGTTAAGGACCTTTGTGTTAAAGACATCCAAAATGTTTTCTGCTGTGTGACGTTTCTCCAAACCAAACATGGCTAGTGTTGCATGTTTCCGAGCAGCTTTAAAAACAATGTCCGTGTCAACACCTGTGTTTAGCTTTGCTTTAGCCCCTGAAAAAGAGACCCAGTGTGCAGTGATGCACATGTAATCAGCGCCTGCGCCACTGGTCCACATGTCTGTTGTCATATGTATAGTGTGAACAGCACTCTTCTGCAAAGCTGCCCCAATCACTTTCAGAACATCTTCATGTAGTGCTGGAACCGCAACTCGGGCAAAATAGAACCGGCTAGGAACCTTCCATTTAGGGCAGAGCGCTGCCACTAATTCTAGAAAACCAACCCCTTCTACAAAAGAAAAAGGGAGAAGGTCCAGAGCTAGCATTTTAGCCAGCTTAGTGTTATACAGACGCGTCAGTGGGTGGTTGCGTTCATATTGCGCTTCTGTAAACAACATCTTTTTAATGTTGCCCTGGACCAAGGATTTACGGGATGATGATGATATCTTCGACCCAGTTACGCTCGCTGATGAACTTTTCCGCATTGATGTCTCACTCTCTCCCACACTCTTAGTGTGCCTCACATGGAGTGTGCTGCTGACAGGGGTACTGGGTGTAAGTGAAGTGTTTGAATCGTCTTCTTCCTCCTCGTCATCATCAGATGAAAAATCAACGTTTTCATTACGTGCAATTCCGGCTTCCTTGAACGCCTCTAGGTGCGGAAACCATTGGACAGGGTGCGCTCTCTTAAGATGACCTCTCTGGCCTCCGGTACCATAGTTAGAACCAAGCTTACCACGACTAACTCGAAGCTTACAAATGCTACAAATGGCTACGTTTTCCATTTTTGGGCAAACACTAAAGAAGTCCCAAACTGGAGTCTTGAAATGTCTTTGGGGGCCGGAGGAGGCGGCGATACTGGTGGTGGTGGTCCTGCTGCTAATGCCAGATGAAGTGGAGGATGTGGATTGCCGAACTTCAGTACGTTTTGCACTTTCACCACCACGAATTGAGGTCGAGGTGGGTACCTTCTTGCGAGGAAGAAATATGGAAGCGGTAGGTGTTGGTGTACTACTTAACTCCAAATCTAATGATTGTTGTGTTTCCATTTCCATTGCCTCCTCGTCGACATCATCATCACGCTCAGCAGCTTCTCGGGATAGGGTCAAAATGTCTCTTTGCTGCATGCCCGGTGGGGCTGCAGTGACCTTTGTGATGACTGGCTCGTCGTCATCATGAGAGGCTTCATCACCAGCAGTATCTATCACTTCTTGTTGAGCCTCATCACACTCCATAGCTATGAGTTTTTCGACGACCTTCCTTTTACGCTTAGGTACCTTTGTCAGATCATGGTGTGCCTCACTCTCAGACCGCAGTGGTGGTTCCCAAGCTGGATCCGTATCATCAGAAGGAGGTGGGCTTGAAGAAGATGTAGACACCCCCCTTAATCTTTTCCTTGCTAGGGATGTGGAAGACAATGAATGATCATCAGGAGGAGTGGCTTCCAATGATACCTCGGCTTCATTGTCGATTTCCTGATGTGCCCCTACTTCGGGAGGAACAACTATTGTCGGCACTTGTGACCCTCCATGCACCTCTGCTTGCGCATCTCCTTTTGCTGCCTCTCCTTCCACATGTACTTGGGCGTGTACTTGCACATGGTGTTGTTGTTGCGGCTGTGGTTGTTCAACACTTGTCAGATGAGTTACAACAACCTGTGTTGATTCAGGGACATTGCTGCTACTTTCTTGCGATGAGCCAACATCACTGGTCGATGGTGATTGGAGAAGTACACTGACTGCCTCTGAAGCACTCAAGGGCTTTGACTTAAGTTGGCGTGGTGGTGGAGGCACTGAACCCAATGGAGCAGGGGTGCTGCTCCCAGCTTGGTCCCCAGCAGATCCTGCTGCTGCTGCAGGCGTACTTTTTTTTTTGCTCCCAAAAAACGTGGCGGTTGGCACACCAGCCTCCTTGGTAACTTGCTTCTTCTGCTCCTTACTAGCAACTTTCTTGCTAGAGGAGCTACGGAGAACTTTTTTTGGGGCCATCTTCTTCAGAGCAGGTCAGACAGCAGGCCGCAGTTGCACGAATTGTAGAGTTGTCTGAGGCCAGACGTGACGTCGCGTGACGTTATGCTGCACACACACACCGCTGCAGGACTTCTTCCTGGCACTGGTGGTTCTCTTGTCTTGTGCACCTAAAAACAATGGAAGACAGAGGAATATCAGTTCAGTTATACACCACAAAAAAAATCGGAAAAAAAACAGAAAAATCAGCACAATCCCATTCCATCCATGCCCTCCATGATGTTTAAGTTCAAGACAGCCCACAGAAAGACTAGGCCCATGCTAGACTCAAATACCCCTGGTGAAAAGGCCACAAGTACAGCCCCAAAAAACGAAAATCACTGAAAAATCAGCACAATCCCAATCCATCCATGCCTTCCATGATGTTTAAATTCAAGACAGCCCACAGAAAGACTAGGCCCATGCTAGACTCAAATACCCCTGGTGAAAAGGCCACAAGTACAGCCCCAAAAAACGAAAATCACTGAAAAATCAGCACAATCCCAATCCATCCATGCCCTCCATGATGTTTAAATTCAAGACAACCCACAGAAAGACTAGGCCCATGCTAGACTCAAATACCCCTGGTGAAAAGGCCACAAGTACAGCCCCAAAAAATGAAAATCACTGAAAAATCAGCACAATCCCAATCCATCAATGCCCTCCATGATGTTTAAATTCAAGACAACCCACAGAAAGACTAGGCCCATGCAAGACTCACTACCCCTGGGCATAAAGGTTGAAAAGTAGGCAAAATGGTTGCAGGCCTAACAACAAAGCCTGCATTCAAAATGGCCACTTGCCTCCCAGCACATGGCCAGTGCCTGTAGCAGCACTCAAAATGGCCACCAGCCTCATGGCCTGTCCCTCCCCATGAACACCTCCAAAAATCGAAAAACACTGCAAAATCAGCACAATCCCATTCCATCCATGCCCTCCATGATGTTTAAGTTCAAGACAACCCACAGAAAGACTCAGTCCACCCACCACTGAGTACCCCTGGGCAAAAGGCCCCAAAACAGCCCAAAAATCGAAAATTCCAAAATTTTAGTTGCAGCAACTGTAATGCCCCAAACAAACTTACTTGTAAAATTTCTAATCCAACAGTGATCCAAAGAAAGTCAAAAAGGCCTCAAATCCAAATATTCAGCAGCATCCACAAAAAGTAATCCTTCCAGCTCCAGATCCAAATGAAAAGTGACCAGGAGATGGACAAAGCACTGGGAGGAGCCTGCTGGACAGGAACAGGAAGTTGAAGACTGTGGGGCACTTCCTTCCTCCCACCCCCCTCCCCCCTTCCCCAAAATGGACTCCTCGCTAAAAAAGTGCAGGCAAATGTCAACCTAAGGAGTTATTCAGATAAAAATCATCATTTCAAGAAGGTTTATGCTGCTTGCTGGTGGATTTCTTGTGCAGAATTGCAAATTTCATATTTTCGCTTGTGCGAGATTGTTGCTGCTCGCCGCATCTCAAATCTCGCAATTGCGAAGTACCGCGAGACGTGATCTCGCCGTACTCGCGTTGACAAACTCTCGCTGTTCAAGTTGGCAAGCCGCGATGACGTAATCGCGCTCGCCAAATTCCCGCGGGATCACACAGCAAGATCCAAAATGGCGCAGCACTCGCAAAATATCGAGAAAAACAACTCGGCAAACGATGATAAACGCTGCGCGCCGCAAAAATTGTATCACCACCGACGCGAGCCGCAAAAAAAATCCGCTGCGTGCGAATTTGCGGATTTTGCGGGAAATTCGCAAATCTCGCGGATTGCGAATTTCCCAAAAATCCGCAAAATCCGCGAGCGTAACTGATTTTCCGCCCATGCTTAGGGGCAGGCGAGGGGCTGTTGGACAGGACGGCAGGATCGTGACCCCCCCGGGGAGGAGGCTCCGCCGCGACGTGGTGTAAGGACGGCGATACCGTGACCTGACCGATGGATAGACACTGAGATATACCGGAGAACACCGCGTTGGTCGGGGAGCGGACTAAAGGTGCCGCAGAGCATTGGCAAAGTGCAAGCAAATTGTTACTGCCCTGGGACCCAAGGCCTTACAGATTCACTCCCCGACCCACAGTCCAGTGGCTGCGCTTTCGCTGCTCCGCTGAAGTAACCGAGTGTGCACCAGGGCGCTGATGTCTGGCGGGACCAGAACCCAGACTGGGACCGGGAGCACGAACCCTAAGGGCAAAATGGACAAAACTGGAAAGAGCACCGATCCGGATCAAACGGCGGCCAAGCTTGACACCATGCTGGCCGCCATAGAGAGGCTGGAGGAGTCCATCCAACTAACTCGCACCTCCATGGCAACCAAAATCGATAGTGTTGAGATTGACCTCACACACCTGAGAGCGGACCATAAAAAACTAGCGGACCACACCACATCCCTGGAAAGCGACATGAAAGAACTCCAGCCCCAAGTCAGCCAGTCAAATAAACAGATGCAGGACCTCTTGAACAGGGTGGAATTCCTAGAAGAAAGATCGGAGGATGCGGAAGGTAGGGCACGGAGGAACAACGTGCGACTAGTGGGGGTACCGGAAAAATGGGAAGGAAGGAACCCAGAGGAACACATGGAGAAATGGTTAAGGGACATACTACTAGAGGGATCACTCTCTCCGCACTTTGTGGTGGAACGTGCACACCGGGTGTGAGAAGTTGGCCTGATATATGATGCTCACTAGTTCTAGTGATCACCTTGTATCAGTCCAAACAACCCTTATGGTGATTGGTTGTAAGTCAACCTTATAGACCAGCTATCCTAATGGTAGCATGGACAAAGCAGTCTTTAGGCTAAACTCTTTTGGCATGTGAAGCCAGCTGTTTTACCACATATAACCCCTTGAATACCAAGTGAAAGGACACCACACAGGTTGTTATGAAAATAAACAAGTATTTATTAACTAACATACACCTCTGAACTCTTTATGAGGTCAGAGGGCTAAGCACATGACAAACTCTTAGGAAAAATATGTTTAAGTTGCACAATTTACAATGGTGCCCTAGGGGCACGACAAACCATATACTAAGTAAGTGGAATGTGAAAGTCAATCAAAGGAATGGAGCTGTCCAGAGGCTGTAGGATCGCTGGGACCACGCTATACTAATTTGAGGTAGGTAATAGGAGGCCCACGGAGCGCGTGTGCAGAGTGTGAACTCACACGCGAGATGCGTACAAACGTCTATGGACAGTACAGTTTTAAGAAAAAGGTGAGTACGGACGTCCCTGACTAGATAGGACTAAAATGACTGTGGAACTGGACACTAGGAGAGTCAAGCTACCCTTGAGCACCGAAATGCTCGTGTTACCTCACCCACAGGCTGCGGGTGCATAGGTGCCAAGTCGTGTCGGGTTCCGGCGTTGAAGTCGATGGAGCCTGGAGGAAAAGATGCTGCAGGCGGTCAGGAGGAAGATGTCCGGTGTGATCCAAGGGTGGATCAGTGAAGAGAAGAACCTGAAAGCAGAGGGGACAATGTTCAAAGTCACTAGCCAGTGACTGGAGTGGAACCAGGTGTCGTCGTCGCGATCAGGTGAAGGTGGACGCTTGTCTCTGCAGCCACGTGGACCAGGTGGTGTCTTTGACGACCAGGATTGAGGCACGAGCTGTCCCACGCAGGCTCTCGCTGTCGGCGGTGTCGTCTCCGGATGCGGGTTCAACAGGCCTTGGCAAAGGCAACCCACGCGGTGAGTGGAAACGGCGTCTGGAGTGGACCAGGAGGGTCCGGGGTGCTCCTCTTTTGGAAGGGAGCAAGGGCCAGTCTGGAGCAACCAGACCAGCAGCAAAGTTGTTGGAGTTCGTCGTCTAGGAGGTCACAAGCCAGCCGGCAAGTGACCAGACAACGCGTTGAGCAGCAAACAGGCAGAAGGACCCCAAGCAGATCTCGTGGATGCTGGAGGGCTGATCTTCAGTGCCGGAGCTGCTCGGGGTCGGGGCTTCTCAGTCCTCAAAGCACTTGGATGAGGATGCCTCGGAAGTCGTGCTGGAGCGAAGTGCTGCTTCTTTCAAGATGGACGGTCCCACGTGTCTCGTCGCACCTTCGGGTCTCAGCTGTGCTGCAGATGTGGGTAGAGGTCGGAGAGGTCGGAGAGGTCTGGGAGTCCGGGTCTCGTTGGGCTCTGAAGTCTGGATCCTTGCAGGAAGACGACAAAGGGAAGCCGCTGTACGCTGGTGGTGCCTGCTTGTGCAGGGTGGACACTCCTTGCCCACAAGGAAGATTTTCTTCAGTCTTCTGTGGAGCAGAACGTCGAAGTCCAGAGTTTCTTCTTGTAGAGTTGATCAGGATAATCTAATTTGGAATGGGACCAGCTCCTACCTTTATCCAGCTAAAGGGGGGCTGCACTACGACTAGGTCCCTCCCCTGGGTGGGACCAGGAAGGGGGGTCTTTGTCCGGTCTTGCAACAGCTCTGGGGCTGGAGTGCCCCAGGAACTGGTTCAGACCGGTGTATGCACAGGGACACCTTGTGTGCCCCAGGCATGTCTCATTCCTTTCAGCCCTGTCCTACCTAATACACAAAATCCTGTCTGGGGTGGTGCTAGCACCTCCCAAGGCAGGAAACCTTTTGTCTGAGCCTCCCTCGCTGGAAGGACTCCCAGCAGCAGGAGGTCAAACTTGTGTCTGTGGTGGCAGCATCCATTTTGTGATGCTGAGGCTCGAGTTAACTTTAACCGGGGTTCACAGTTACATACATGTCGTGTCCCTCTAGAAGGGTGGAATGCTACCCCTGTCACCAGAATTGGCGAGGGGGTAGTATTCCAATTCGTATGACACCTTACTCGACATGCTTTGATAATGCTATGCCAAAGTTAGCATTTGACCGCGAGGTTCATAATGCACTTAAGAGTATATGGTATAGCGTTATCATGGAACAGCTATCAGGACTTGGTTCCGCAAGCCGCAAACGGGCTCAACTCATGCCAGAGCAACATCTCACATAATTCCAAGCACTCTGCCTTCAGGATTGATAAGGCCCGCAATAGGAGTGACTGATAGCAATATATGTGTCCATTTTAGGGTTAGATATAGGTAACTATATCTAAAGCAAAGGGTGATTACACCACCTTGCCCCAGCTGTCGTGCAGCCAGTTGTGTCTGTTTAGATGGCCAGCCAGGTGTGGCATAATACATGCTTCAGCCCCTGGTAGGCCCTGGGTACACCTATGCCCTGGATACCTAAGGTATGCTGTACAGGGACTGATAAGGTGGCCCAGTACCAATTGGTAAATGCACCTAAGGTACATGGTTGTCAATTTAGAGAGAGAACAGCTAGGCTGTGGGTCTGATTAGCAGGCCCACAGCCAGGGAAAGTCGTAAACCAGTGAAGCAAAAAGCAAAAATCGGGGGTGACCATAGGATTGCAGACCCTACTCTCCTACACCGGGTTCCGACAAGGCCATTACCAACGAGCTCCAATCCAAGACCTATGCTTCTCCGCATACTGAACTACAGAGACAGAGATTCCATCCTGCGCAAAACACGCAAACTTCAAGACGTGCGGATCGAGAACAGGACAGTGATGTTCTTTCCAGATTATACCATGCAGGCGCAAACACAAAGACATTCTTTCCTGGCGGTGAAGAGGCGCCTGAGGCAGCTCGGCCTACAATACTCTCTTCTGTTTCCTGCGAAACTGAGGGTGGTGGCTCACGAGAAAACGCATTTCTTTACTGACCCAGACGAAGTGGAGGCATGGCTCAACAGTGGCACGGACACGACCCCCAGGGGAGCCACCGACATCGCTGCCCGGCGACACACCGGGGGAGCCCGGCGGAGACGCAGACCCCGACAGAGACCACAGGGCAGTGCGCGAGACACGGCAGGTGTACACCCCCCGGCAGATGCCGCGCAGCAGGAGAAACAAGACGCCCTTCGCCTGGTGATGGAACTCAGCCGATCCCCTGCGCAGAGTGAAGCGGCGGGGGGCAGCCCTCGGAATCTCCCTAGTGACGACGAAGCCATCTACGGCATTTCGGACTCTCAGGCCTCGGAGGAACGGCCTGACGTCATGCCACAGACAGCGGATTTCATAAAATAACTGAACGTTGGGACGCGATGCCCTAGGGACGCCTGCTGAGGAATACCACTGGGGACACCGGGCATGGGGCTGATTGATCCGTGACGCCGCGACCACTTGAGACGCTTGTCGTGGCCAGAGTAGCCCCGGAGCCCAACTACAATTAGTAAGGCGGGAGTACGCCGGATGTCTATCGAATGAGAATCACGACACAGGGGCAGAACAGAAGCCCGTGTGTGACCGGCGCGCGGGGCCTGCGCTGACCTGCCCTGCTGCAAGTTGATTGGGACACGTAAAGTATGATGTTCAATGCATGTGCAACCAGTTACCTGCCTTTTCAAGTATGGTCTAGACTGTTACACATGTCCCAGGAGGGTGAGGGGCCCTTACACAACAGACTTCATTAACTAAAAACAGTTACAGTGCTACTTGCACAGCAACCCCCTTAGCTTTAGATTTAGTTACTCTCCTTGAGAGTATGGACGGGGGCACGTTTGACAACCGACCTTTTGGTATTTTACATGTATATCACATTCCATGGCTTATTGTTTTGCTAGTCATGTTTCTCCCCCCCCATTATCCCAATGATGTGGTGTGTAGATATGGATACAATTTCGGGACGCACTGATGGGAGCGTTTTCATGTTGGGTACTTTGCAGTCCTCTGGGAGGTGGTGGAAGGGCCAGGGAGGGAGATTTGTTGAAGATTTACAATGTCTACTGTTAAGATCTGTACGTGGAATGTGAGGGGTATGCACACACCGTCCCGACGCTATCAGATTTACTCATACCTCAAGCGCCACCACATTCAAATAGCAGGAGACACACCTCAGCGAGACTGAAACCTGTGTCTTGTGACGTAGATGGCGAGGGCAACTATATGCCACGCACTACTCCTCCTACGCTAGGGGGACTTTGGTGTGGGTAAGACCGCGCACCCCTTTAACAGTAATGGAAACACATATTGACCCCGGCGGGAGATACGTTGTGGTGAATGGTAGACAGGACGGGAGGCAAATAGTCTTGGCCTCGATATATGCGCCTAACACGGGACAGGCGGACTTCCTAGTACAACTATCAGCCACGTTAGCACCCTGGCATGGAATCCCATGGGTATTGGGTGGAGATTACAACAGTGCACTTGATCTGTCGCTAGACCGATCACATCCCCCGCCACCAGGCTCACAGACACAGAGTGCCGCGAAGGCCTTACAAGCCTGGTCTACACCGTGGGACTTGCAAGATGCATGGTGCAGTTGCAACCCCCTCACCAAGATATACTCATACTTCTCAGGAGCACACGCCCTACACGTACGTCTAGACAGGTACATGTTTACCAGCGAGATACTTCCATATGTGACAGACACCTATTACATGGGCCGCACACACTCGGACCACAACCCACACTTCATAGACCTGACATGGGAACAGCCACGACCCCCGGTACCTACCTGGAGACTGCAGCCAGATCTACTTCTGGACGGTCCATTCAGAAACTCCATATGCACATAAACAGCGCAATACTTCGAAGAAAACACGGGCATGGCGTCCACCCCACAGCTTGAATGGGACGCATTTAAGGTAGTACTCAGGGGGCAATGTCTAGGTACACAAGTTCACTCCCGGCGTCAGATAGAAAAGGACCTGACGCGTTTAGAGTCTGACCTACTGCAGGCGGAACAAGAAGCGACCGAGGGCACAAACGCTAGACTGCTGGCGGCACGAGCTGAACATGGCAAATTACTGGAAAGGTTACGACACGTTAACTACATAGCCCACTCGGCCCGCACACATCATGTAGGGGATAAACCTGGCAAACTGCTAGCTTGGTTGATCGGCTGCGAGGATCGTTCGTCCCCTGTGACGGCGATACACTCCGCTGATGGCCCAGTGGTGTACACACAGGAGAAGATACATGAGGCCTTTGTGACACACTATCGCGCACTATATGCGTCGAGACTCCAGACGCCCCAGCCGGGCATTGCCACCTACCTCGATGAGGTCACACTGCCTGCACTGACTGACGACCAGCGAGATGACTTAGGGATGCCACTCACACCAGACGAGATACGTGAAGCCATTTTCGCCCTCTCGAATGGCAAAGCTCCTGGCCCGGACGGGCTGCCGGCCGAGTACTACAAAGCATGCTCTGACATACTGATCCCAGAGCTCCTCCGGATATATTCTGTGGCTCTAGAGGACTCGTCCTTACCCCAGTCGATAAACAAAGCAACCTTAGTGTCTCTTCTCAAGCCGGGCAGAAATGGCACACACCTCGGCTCATACCGGCCCCTGGCACTCTTAAACATGGACTACAAGATACTGGCATCGACCCTAGCCCGACGGCTAGCGACCTTGGTGCCCACCTTAGTGCACAAAGATCAGAATGGCTTTGTGCCCACCAGGTGCACCTCCCAAAATATCAGGAGGTTGTTCCGAGTGCAGGAATACGCAGTGCAACAATGGCCAAGGTCGGGATGCTTGGTTTTAGACCTTAAAGCATTCGACTCGGTTGAATGGCCCTATCTGCTGACAGTGTTGCGTAAATTCGACCTGGGGGATGACTGCGTAGAGATGGTCGGCCTACTATACAGAAGCCCCGAAGTACGAGTCTGCACGGGCAAACTGCTGTCTGATGCCATTCAAGTCAGACATGGCACCAGGCAGGGGTGCCCGTTGTCCCCTTTGCTTTTCTCGTTAGCGATAGAGCCCCTTGCGGAGATACTACGAAATAGAGGAGCAAACTGGGGTATCCCGTTAGCGGATGGCACGCACATAGTCTCGCTGTACACAGACGACCTTCTCCTGTACGTTAGAGACCTAACTCAATTACCGCCGGGGCTCTCGGACATCTTCCGAACTTTCGAGGCTATGTCGGGCCTAAAGGTAAATTGGGCCAAATCAGGGGTGTATTCATTCGACCCTGACACCCCAGAGCCCGAAATCCGGATCAGTGGCGAAAGATTACCATGGTCCCCCACCACGTTCAAATATTTAGGAATATACATATATAGGACCTCTCCAGACATATTGGATGGCAACCTGACGTGAGCCATCACGACCATACGGTCACAGGTCGCCTTCTGGAAGACCCTCCCACTCAACGTGCCAAGCAGAGTGACACTGGCGAAAATGATTGTGCTACCTAGGCTATTGTATTACTATGCCAACATCCCGGTATACGTCCCAGCCCGCACGTTCAGGGAGCTGGAAACCATGGTCAGAGACCTAATTTGGAACACTGGAAGACCCAGAGTGGTACTGAGAAAATTATATACACCTGTCGACGACGGAGGTCTCGCAGTGCCCAACCTGGAGCTTTATTATCTGGCGGCGCAGCTACAATGGGTGGCGGCCTGGCTCAATGACAGAAATCTAGACGATACGGCCACTGACGCAGACACGATGTCCCCTCTACAGATCCACACGTTGTTCCACCCGCTGACAAAAATAAAGAGACAGGCACAGCTCCACATGCAGTAGCCACTAAATGCTATGTCCGGAGCCTTCGACTCACAAAAACGATAAAGCCATATGCCCCAGCACTCCCGCTCCTAGGCACCCCCAGAACCACAGACGTGGTAACAGAAGCAGCAATGGACACGTTCGGGAGTGGACACCATGGCGGACCTGTACGCCGAAGGCACCTTGATACCTTTTGCAACACTCGCTGATGATACGGGACTGCCGGCTGGACAGTTCTTGCAACATGCTTCCATAGTCAGGGCATACACACAGCAGCGGGGAAACATCGCAGAGGAACCACCCACACACCAACTAATACAATGCCCACACGTCATGGGGAATGGCACACACGTGGTACACTGGTTAACACAGGCACTGTTATCGCACACGCAACATACTCTACAGCCATTGCGCGACAAATGGGCGGCAGATAGGAGGAAAGAATGGACGGATAAGGAGTGGGCGATGGTGATAGCGAGTCCCAGATGTATCCCACGTAACGCACGCTTTAAACTGATACAGTTCTACATACTGCATAGAGCGTACCTCTCACCAGACAAAATTAACCAGTACTTCATGGGTCCCTCAGCGGGATGCCCGAGATGCATGCTGGCGGGGGCGGACCTGCTACACATGTTGTGGCTCTGTCCGAGGATTCAGACGTACAGGCAGGCGGTGCTGCCGTTACTTGAGCGGAGCACGGCCATGCCAATACCACACACGTAGGAGGCATGTCTGCTGGGCCTTTATAAGAGGACAAAACTTAACAAAGTCCCCTCCCGCTTCTGGGACCTAGGCCTACTCACAGCCAAGAGACTCCTCACCAAACATTGGAAGCGCACAGAGCCACCACTCGCTGAACACTGGCGCACCTCCCTAGACAACTGGGCGAGAGCAAAGAGTATCGCTCTTCACAATGAGGAGACTGCGGAAATTCCCCATAGCGGCTCTATGGGACGAGACGTTGAGCTCCTTCCATCGAGAATGCCAGACACAGGGAATTCCCTCGGACGGCACCCCCCCTGACACGAACACGACATAACTTACAAGATGGACACCGCAAGCCATAGCCCCGAAGGCCCCACCGAAAGCAAGCACGAACCACTAGATTGGGGCTCCCTTTGACCTGTTGGTAGCAATTATGCCTGGCCTGCACGACAAAACCCCTCGCCCACACCACGACCCACCCACTGGCTGATATGCTAACCTCCCGTGAACGGACAAGCCATCATGAGTACCATGTGACGACATCTCCTAGCTCCCACCACACTGATGCGTTCTCGCCATAACACACAACACACACCTCCAAGTTGACTTACCCCCCTCTCCTTCTCCCCCCCCATCTTTTTCTCTCTTCCCCAATTGCATCCCCACTTACCCTTCTCCTCGATTCTCCCACCCCCTCCACTTCTCTTACCACGGTCACGAATTTCCCTCTCACTTCCCAGCCGACCTCTTGACCACACTGATGGACCATTTTGAGCTACAAGTGTCTATGATGCGGCCGTCACACCCGACCGCTACCACACAGAGATGTATATACATTGGATTGCCTGAGTGGGGGAGATATACACTAGCGCATCTGACTTGGCATTGAACGCAATGGGCAACCAGGTTTAGAATCAAGACGCGGAGGCGGCAGGATTTCCAGCTCACCCCGAAACATGAGCCTGATAATGTACCAAACGAACCTGATGATGTACCAAATGTGATGTAACAATGTATTTCATGAATAACCCCGTGGAGATACCACACACTGTTATAATGTGAGTTAATGAATGATGCACAGTTCATGTTTTTTTGTGAAAACAATAAAATATATATATATAAAAAAAAAATAGATGCTAATTGCATGGGGGGGAAAAAAAAAAAGAACAGCAGAGTGATCAGATAAAGCAGCTTCCAAAATGTTAGAATCTGTGACCAAATGAACTGCTTTACAAGATAACAGAAAATAATCCAAACGGGAAAATGTGCCATGCAAGGAAGAAAAGAATGTATATTCATTATCATGTGGATGATTGAGACGCCAATGGTCAACCAAACCATTATCAGAAGGTATGTATTGTAAGATGGCCCTATCTGCTGCATTAACCCTGTCAAACTGAACCGTTTTGTCGAGGATAGGATCTTGAACCAAATTCCAGTCACCTCCGATGAGATATTGGGAAGCATTGATCTCGGTAAGAAGACAATTCAATTGGAGGAAAAATAGTTTTTTAGTACCAATCGGAGCATAAATTGATCCAAGACAAATTGAAGAATTCCCAATTCGTAATTTAGCAAAGACATGGCGACCATGAGGATCTGACCATGTCTTGGAAATTGTGATGGGAAGAGATCTCCGGATAAGAATAGCCACTCCACATTTACGGGCAGGGTTAGTGTTTGTGGGGTCATTCCTACGTATGCTGCTATGAATGACCTTCCCAACCCAGTCTCTACTGAGTTTGTTAGATTCAATTTCAACCAGGTGCGTTTCCTGCAATAAAGCTATGTCCACATGTTTGGACTGCAAATATGAGAGAACTTTCTTTCTTTTAATGTAATGGGTGAGACCATGTACATTCCATGTAACAACGGATAAAGGATGAGCATGAGTCATAGTGGAAAATATTCAAAGAAATAATAAAGAAGAAGAATAGGGGGTAGGGCAGAATAGGAGAGGGAGTTACTCTGGTTATTAAGTAAGAAAAGAGGTGATAGTATCAGAAACTTATAAGATAATAGTGCAGAGAAAGGAGGGAATCAAACAGGATAGAGGTATGTGAGTAGTCAAGTAGAAATGAGGCAGATGTTATATATTTGAAAGAATAAATAGAAATAGAAAAAAGTAGGGGAAAGGGAGATTAGAAGAAGTGGATGTGAGAATAAGATATGAAGAAAAGTTAGAAAACCTAGACTGTGAACCGCGGGCCTGGGCTAACTAGAGCAACGCCGCGGGACAGGACCCCATCTAGGAAAAGAAAAAGTATGGATCAGCGAAGTAGATGATAGTGTAAGGTAAGGAGCCCTGGGGAATGAATTAACAAAGATATATAGATACAGTAGAATATGATAGAGGAGTGATGAAAACCGTTTAAGAATGCCTTAGGTAGTAATTAATCAGCCAAATACTATAATGACTATCCTAAATTATGCCCTGCAGTATCTTGTTACAGCCTATTAACGAAATATCAACAAACAGAACCTTAACATGGTAAAACAGTAAGAATACAGTATGGGAAGAGTGCAATAAATGATGGCAAAATTATGAGGAATTCACATAACAGCAGCTCTTAACAAAATATGAATGACCGATAAAATGAACACTCATAATTAAAAGAACTCAAAAGGCACATAGCATATTAGCATTTAATATCCAAGCTAGAGAAATACATATTAAAATTGTTGTATTTCTATCTAGGACCCTAATTCGATATTCCCGATTCATGCCCTTATGTGGTTATAACTAATAATATCCTTATAAAGGCATAAGAATCATACCCATATTTAGTAATAGCCCATGCAGTCCAAAAACGGCAAGGCTACTCCCATAGACTCCTAGAAAGCACAACGCGTTCTTTAAACAAACCAAGCCTCCAGCAGCCCAGGAAAACCCTCTGCTTTTGTTTTGATTTGCACAAGAACTCCTGTAGTCCAGAAAGAACTGTTAGTTCTTAGTGACGTCTTATGTCCAACCTTACGTCAAACCCGGCACCTTTCAGGTATAAATATACCAATGTTGCCTTAAGCAAACACACGGTGGTGGGAGCAGAGCGACGTTCTACTTGCCCGGGAGCCCAGCTGTTACGAGAGCCGAAGGAAACTGCCCCTTCCCTTGGCGCACTGAGAGAGAGACGCTGTCTTTTTCTCCAGCCGAGAAAATCCAGCTCCGGAGTTCCCAGGTCACCCTCGCGGGTTGCTGGGAGATCGAGTTCTGAGAAAGAGATACAAGACCTCCTTCATTCTATAACCAAGGTACGGAGCTGATTAAAACCTTAGAGAGAATTCTTGATTAAGATTCTTGGCAAAGAAAACCTAACTTAACTTAAAACTGCAACTTACTTACTCCTTCCCACATATTAGGCTTAGGTCAGGTACACCGGGTAGGCGTATCTTAGAAGCACCAGTTAAGTTCGTTAGTCAATGTTTTTATGTATGTAAATATTTTATCCATTTTAAAGTATCATACGGCTAAGAAACCATATCAATGCTTTCACAGTATTATTTCATAACACTCCTTTTACTGTACGCACTTTACATAATGCTAAGTATTGCAATTGTGGCAATTCATTTCTCTTGCATGAGAAAGAAGACTGCTCAATAAAAAAAACACCTTTTATTGAAAACGCCAGTCTCTCTATTTCTCTGCACTCTGGTGAAATAAAGCATGCATGATTGACTGAGTACAATAGTTGTCTATTGTTTTCACACAACTCTAGATATACTCTTTATTCTGAGGGAGCAAAGTTGTCATGTTATATGGTTGTCAGAAGCTAATCCATTCTTGTCTGAATCAGAGAAGTTAACTCCTCCCTGTTCATTCGAGAAAGTTTCTAGTGACCTCTGAGCTAGCTGGCAAAACTAATTAAGTCTAACATAGTCAGTAGAGACCTAGAGACCTCAGTCCTACCTCTACACTGCTGTTTATGTTATTCCAATGTGCAAAGCCTATTGGGAATATAGGAACTACACTACCTGGCACCCAACGTTTGGTAAGGAGATAATCCAACGCAAGACTCTAGAGTAACTCAGTCGTGCTTTTCACACAGACCCCTTTTTCCCGTAAAAACTCCAATAGACGTCTGGAGTGGGTAAAAGGTTAAAATCCGACGGAACTTAGGAGGATGAGAATCCTATGTATTAGTTTTTGGTTTAGTCAACGTTGAAGGATACAGTGTTCCAAAATATTGTGCACCTAATCTTTGTTTCCTTGAAACTTGCTCTTCAACAAAAACATTTTTAGTCAATAAAATGACGGAAAGTGAAGAAGAAAGACATAGAGAAGCATTAGCAACTCAACTCTTAGCGGAAGACACAAGTATCCAGCAAAATGACCCGAGTGCTATTATCATTCCGGTCAATATAAGAAAAACTATAACTCTTAAACTTATAGAAAATGGACTATCACCAAGAGGTGGTACGGTCATATTCGTTATAGAGGCCCATGAGTATCGGCAGACAGAGGTGTTCTATTCATGGATACATTTTCCAGCAGCACACGCTGTGACAAAAGGTTTCCACTATTACAAATTAGAGGAACCTCCGGATGTATACACTTCTTTCGAGGACGTGGAAATCCCATTAACTTACCAAGAGCACCTGCTCTGGTTTAAAGGCGCCCTAAAACATCAAAATCACATCACCAGGCACGGTCCACTAGGTAGACCAGGAGCCACGTGGCCGGTTCTAGCCAGCTACACACCACATCCAGACATTGATAAAATGTCAAACGAAGAACTCCTAGTTAAACTGAAAGAATTAACAAAAGCATATGGAGAATTAGTTCAATTGGCAATGGACGATATAACGTACCTGCAAAAATTGAAGGAGACAGATATAACAGACCAACCATTTGAACTTGTCAAAATCATAGAAAAATCTTATGAAGAACTAGGAAGAGATAGTTTGGGTGGGAAACTAGTAAAACCCCAACTAACTGAAAATCATGAAAAAACATTTATTAAAAAAAATCTAAACACTCCAAAAAAGAGTTGGGATGGTAATAAACTATCCACTCCAAAGGAAAAACGATTCCAGTCCAGAGGAAGGTCTCCTCAACGGAGAGAAAGATCTCCTGGCCGAGGAGGCAAGTCTCCCCAACGGGAACCCTCTGAGAAAAGATACAACCTTAGAGATAGGGATAAATTGAGAAAACCTGACAGATATCAAGATATTGATACACGTCCCTCTCGATCTTTTCAGACTTCCTCACAGAAATCGGAAAGAAGAGGACGGTCAGAACACAAAGAAGAGCACGTCAAGTCCAAAGAATAGGAACCTGCTCATCAAAGTAAAAAATTACATTATCCAAAGAAAAAGGTAGCAAGTATTAAAATTAAACATGCAGAGAATTCTGAGGACACAACTGAAAAACGGAGAGTGGGCCCAGACAATGCTAGACAGCGCAGCAGAAGTGAGCATAGCTCGCAAGATCCTGATGAATCTTCTGGAGACAGTGGACACGAATGAATACATTCAAGTGGAAACTGCAGACACCCGAGTGAGCGTGCCCCATAAACTATATGAAATAACATTACGTATAGAGGGAGATAGAACTAGGACAATAAAAGGTCTCTTTTGGGAGAAACTATCTAAAGGCTATGACATCCTGTTAGCTGAAAAAGACTGGCCACCAGAGTTTGTCAGGGAGTGCCCTCATGGCGAAGAAATGATTATGCCTGCCTTTTCAAATCATATTCCAATTCATAAAAAATACACATTTGAAAGAAAATGGGCAGTGGCCCAAGCTCCTGCTTTATATAAAGATCATGTAGGATGGGATGAGGATTCTCCTCCCCACAAAATCCAGTTAAAAAGTGAACCTACTGCACAAAGGCAGTACCCAGTTAAACAAGAAGCTAAAATGCAAGTCAAGGAGATCTTAGATCAACCTGAATATCAAGGGGGAATTGAAACATGTACCTCATAAATGAACAATCCTTTGTTTCCTGTCTCCAAGCTAGACGATTCATATCGTCTAGTTTTGGGCTACAGACATCTAAACTCCTGCTGTAAAACATTTGCAGTACAAAACTCACACAGTGCAGCACTAATGAATAATATCGTGCGCAAAAAATATAAAACGACATTAGATATCTCTAATGGATTCTTCTGTCAAAACATTGCACCTGAAAGCAGGTATTTGACCGCTTTCTCAGTAATGGGGTCACATAAAACAATTTTGTCGACTCCCACAGGGATTCAAGAATAGCCCAGGATTATTTTCAGCAAGGGTAACAGAGTTACTACAAATATATGATGATGAGGCATTATCCTATATCGATGACATCTATCTTACAGACGATGACCTGGAGACTCACTTAAAAAGAGTGAACACCATAATACTTGGGTTCGCATCAGAGGGTTACAAATTCAACTTTAAAAAGTCAAGAATTGCCCATCTAACTGTCTTATTTTTAGGATATGAATTATCAAGTGAAGGCAAAAGCCTGGCAGACAATTTCTTAGAAAAGTGTGCAGTACTCCAAGCACCAAAAACGCTGAAAAATTTACAATCAATACTAGGTTTCCTGAATTTTGGAAGAACATACATTCTAAATTATGCAGAGAGGGTTAAACCTCTCTATGAATTAATAAAACCTGATTTCAAACCAATAAATTGGACTCAGAAACACACAGAAATTTTAAGATCATTACAAACAGACATGTTAGCTAAAACAGAATTGCAAACTCGCGATAATGTACGCAACCTAATAATCCGAGTCATCCCAGGAAGATGCGGATTCACGTACCTGACCTCTATTGAGGGAGAAACAGTACCAATAGCTTACAAATCATACTTGTACACACAAGCTGAAATAAAATTCAGTTTAACTGAAAAAGTTCTGACTGCGGTTCAAACTGCTGTAGCAAAAAAAAGAGCCCTGGCCCAAGGCAAGAGAATATCTGTTTTAACAGCAGAATCAGCCCTTGAGGTTTTGCCAAGTCCACGCAATCTGAATGCAGTGGCATTAGATCCAAAATGGATACAATGGGAGAAATCTCTTGCTACAGAAGACGTGAAATACTATTTTGACCCGAAAATGAAAAAACTAAACGATCTACAATACGAACAAGAATATCCTCTGCCAACCGAAATTCTGCCTCTCTAACAATATACCTGTGTGATCTATATGGACAGATTTGCACACCATTACGATGTAGATAAAAAATCTTACAATGCAGCGTGCGCGATTGTTAAAGGTCGCTGGCGCTCTGGTAAATTCAGACCGATGATTACCAAAACTGAATCACTCAGAAACTGTTCAGCTCAGCGAGCTGAAATAAGATCTTTAAAGATGGCGCTTGAAAATGCCGATCGCGAATTCCCCACACTGATAGTGTGCAATTCACATTACTGCGTCAGGTCATACAATAGTGACATGCAGACATGGAGCAAAAACGGTTACAAGGATGACACAGGTGCCACAATAAAGCATAAAACACTTTGGGAACAAGTAGTTCTTTTGAAGAAAGAACTACAAAAGACTCACGTGATACATACACTGAGTCGACGTGATAGCGTTCACGTTGCAGAGAATAAAGCCACAGCGGCAGCGGTTCGAACGGCTTCCGTAGCCACTAAAAAGCGTTCAGAAAAACATATAGATGGAGAAACCATGCTGGCAGTAAAAGCCTCATTAAAAGGCTACTATGCGGCATTACCTCTCAACTATTCACTCAATAATACATACATAATTGATGCAAACTCTGTTCCATTTGCTCGAATGCCTGGAGTGGGGGATAGAGTAATTCCAAACACGAACCAGAGAGTTTTCTTGATTGAAGACGCACATGTGGGATTGGGTCTAGGCACCAAGAGATCTTGAAATCTCTAATAGAATTACAATCGGAATACTGGAGGCCGGGAATGAGCTTGCAAATTTACAAATTTACAATGGATTGTCCAGACTGCAACAGAGATCGAAGTTGTGAACCGGACCAGGCACCAGCCCAGACACCACTATTAGATAGCATCAGGTTATCAATGCGCAAACGTCCTACCGGACAAATACGGTCCCATAATTACTAAGATTACATACACTAAAGATGTGGCCCCAGTGCTCGGCTGATGCCAGAACTGTTATAAAAGATTTGCGAGCCTTTATCGGCACATACGCAATTGGCATGCTACATTCTGACCAGGGGCCTGCGTTTAACTCTGGATCTTACAAGGAGGCCATGGCCAGCATGGGCATCGCATTGCGGTACTCTTCTCCCTTCCATCCTGAGGGAAATGCGGTTGTGGGAAGAAAAAACCGTGACATAAAGCAATCTATAACAGCAAGGGTATTAGGTTCGGGTGATGGGTGGGTCAAACATCTAATAAGTGTCCACCGTAGTCTTAATAACATGCCAAGAAATTCTCTAGGAGGTATCAGTCCGTATGAACTATTGTTTGGTACTAGAATGATTATCCAGGACTTAGATCGTCAAACTTCAGTGGTAGAAGGAAAAACTTTTGATATCAAAGATCGTTTGGCTGTTTTACAGGACTTGAATGAAACAAGAAAAAGTCTAAGTAACATAAAGATTAAGCCAACAACCACTGAAGAACCACCTGTCCCAGCAAGACCTGTCTGAATTCCAAAGGTTGGGGATCTGGTCAGAGAAAAAATTGCGGTGAAGAAGGAATTTGGGCCTTCTTACAGAAAAGCAGTACCTGTCTTAGCTGTCAGCGGAACAAGATCAGTTGTACTACCGCCCCTTGCTGGTAAAAAGGAGAACAGAGTTGTATCCATCGACCTGGTGAAACCACAACCATGTGACCGATAATAAATAGCAGGCCCAGTGGACTCCCAAGAAATAGCAGAAAATCAAATTTTGCTACTATCCAAGAGGTTCAAACTGAGAGACTAATCACATTTGATAATCCTACAATGACTACAAAAGGTCTATGCAACAAAGCCATGGAACTTGTGCCTCTTGAATCCCAAATTGCAACAGTTCTACAAGAAACCCCAGTCTACAATGATGTAGCCTCAGACTATACAGATGTAACAAAAGAAAATGCAAAGATCAATGGAAATCCGGAAGCAATCCCACCAATTGACAGAACTGCATCTGGCTATTTTATCAACTTTGATGACTTTTCCGATGATACAAGTGAACATAGCTAGCTACAAAAACTTTCACAAAGAAAATTACAGAACTTTTTCACCAACTGAAAGAAACATATCGGATTTCACCATGGATTGAATTTTGGGCTGTGTTAGGTGTACTGTTCCTCCTGCTTTGGCTCATCATGGTTTTATGCTTGGGTAAATTAATTGAAGGAAAATATAGTACAATGGACACAGCAAGTCAGAACATCAACTTGGCCCTAAAGTCTCACAGATCCTCTCACATCGAGAAAAGAGACCTATCATCAGTTAACATTACAGCAAAGCCTATACCTGGTGGTATAGCATGGGACAGAACTGATTATGAAATCTATGGCCCGATTGAGCTCTTGAAGTATCCACACCAGTTTAAGGTCTCCTTAAGTGACTTTGTGAAACCAAGTTCTTTCTCTGATGATTGGGATTTTGAAAATATTAATAATATGATGTCAGATTTAGTAATGTCAGCTAAATTCACAGAACATGATTATTTGCAGGGTTCATCAAATTATGAAGAATTATACTGTTACAATCACTATGGTCATCACTATTTGCATAAATCTGCTCAACCTAGAAATGTCTTTACTTATAATCAATGGGAACATTGTCGAACTCCGCCAAAAGGCTGCTCGAAGACATTTTATGAGAAATTTCGATACTTCTCAGGGTTTAACAACAGTGATCCAGAAACATTATATTTTAAAATATTGAATAAGACAGAAATGAAAACAATGTTGACAAATACTAAATTGATTTATTCAGAAAAAAAATATGACAAAATGTCTACATTTGGTTTTGAATTTTGGAAAAAATAACATTGAAACAAAAACCATCTGGGGTACAAAAGACTGGCAGGTACAAGGTCTAGAAACATTATTTAGAGCCTGCATGATCCCAGAACAAATAATATTCCTGAATGGTACCATTCAACAAACTACTTGTCTTGGTTTAGCCGAGATAAAAGATTTAAACAACCTGTCTATACCAAAGCCTATGCCTGCTAGAAACACCACTACAGATGAGGGGTTAGACGTGTCCCATATTTTAAAACAAAACAGAACAACTCCTGATTGGAAAAAATGGTTGATCTGGCCCACTGACACAAATAACTGTCAAGATAGATTCCTGACCAAAACACAGGGGTTCAAACGGACCAGGTCAGACCCAAGATATTCCCAGAGACAACATCCAGGGATAGTTACAACATACAGAGTAGGGAAACTATGCCTTGAGTGGCTACAGAAATCCACACTGGCTGAAATTAAGCAACACTTAACTTTACTTAAAAAAGGTGCTGACCTGCGAGATTTCATACTGGGACCTCGCAAACAGCGTCAAATGTTTCATAGCGGCCGGTATATATGCTGCATACAAGGAAGCTTTGAAAGTAATGCAACTTGAAACAGCAGAAAAAATACGATAAATTGATCGTATAAATTTGGAAAAATAATTTTCTGTAGTGGACAATGGGTTAACGACTCTGTCCTCCAGAATATATTCATTGGACAGCATTGTATCATCTGCCTTTGACATAATAGAGCAAGACTTGCTAATGTTACAACATGGTCAGTCCCAATTACGTTCTATTGTACAGCTTGGGTGGACGTTGCAAAACCTGCGTTTAGGCTATGTGCCATGGCGTTTAATCAACACAACGTCATTGTTTTCTATCTTTAACCTTACTGATAAACAAATCAGTTTGGCACAAAAAGGAGCAGACTATACGATTCTGTGCATTGAAAAACTTACCATTGACAATGTCAGAGAGACCTGTCATTGAATGGATAATACACGGAACAATTACAATTCCGATAACAACTTTCCAGTTTAAATATTGCCAAGAATATATACCTAGAATATAGCAAGGGGGTTCACCCAAACATAGTCACTGGGACCTGGGTCGTAACAGTACTGAGAGGAAGGGGTCCCAGTGTGGAATTAGCAATAAACACAAAGTAATCAAAAATTAGAAACACAATGAATGAATCTACACTGTTTTTATTCACAATGTAGATATTTGTTAGATATAGTATCTGGCGGTACACATTCAAAAGGTTGTATGGTGCCCCAGGGGAAAAGGAGAAGTGATAAGGTGAGGATAGTGTGGATAGGGAATCGTGACAATAAAATCAACCAAATATCGTAGACGCATTTGTATGTCAATTTCAATATACACAAACAAAAGACCATAGGTTCAATGCATCACTAGATACGAATCATGCTTCACATAATACATTAATGTTATAGTTTTGGCGTGAAGCTGATAGGCAGAGAGCAATTGTCGACGTTTCAACCTTCAAATTGTTGCAGGAATTAGTAGTACCCTTGCTGTGGGGTCTTCATCAGGACAGGGTGCGGGGCAGGCAACCTATTCAATATATATCACAAAGGTTACTTAAATTTGATTAAACTCCTGGTCATGAGTCATAACATGAGTAATTAAAATAGCACACAATTAGGGGTAGAGCATACCAAATCAATTGATGCTCGTCTTCTATTTAATGAACGGAATACCTAATCTGGTGAGAGCTTCGAATCTTAAGATAGATGAAAGAATTTATTAATGAATTTATGTTATGCTAAATGGAGTGTTAAGAAACTTTAAGAGACCCTTAGGTCTAGAATAAAAAAGACGGACATATCAAAACTGATATTGTTTAGTAGCTGGAACATGGCAGTTCAGCCCAATCCCAATACATGTATACTGAAGGCATAAGAATCATACCCATATTTAGTAATAGCCCATGCAGTCCAAACACGGCAAGGCTACTCCCATAGACTCCTAGAAAGCACAACGCGTTCTTTAAACAAACCAAGCCTCCAGCAGCCCGGGAAAACCCCCTGCTTTTGTTTTGATTTGCACAAGAACTCCTGTAGTCCAGAAAGAACTGTTAGTTTTTTTTTTTTATTTTTTTATTGGAACACGTCAAAAAAGAAAAAAAAAACCATGAACATACAAGATACACAAGATAACCGTCACAGAATACATAATTCATAATTCAAAATAAATTTTCCAACCTTGGAGAAATGAAAAAACACAAGCGCACATACTCAAATACAACTTACAAATAAGAAAAGGGTAAGGCTACACAATAGGAGATACACATAACTATAGCCACATCATTATTAATACTTAAGTCTCATAAAAATCAGAAAAAGCCCCCCAAATTTTCAATCCCAGTCTTTTTTTCCTTCTTGATTCAGATAACGAAAACAGACTCCACTCTAACTTATACAATTTATATAATCGAGCTTGCCATTGTTGGAATAATGGAGGTTTTTCTTGAAGCCATTCTGCCGCAATACATAATCTAGCGACCGTCATTATAACAAAAATAAACTGTCGACAACCAATGATTTCCTTATTTTGGCCATCCTCAGGAATCTTTCCTAAAATCATCATTGAAGGAGTAATTTTGAGATTAACCTTTAGGATAATAGATACAAACTTTTCAATATCTTGGATGAATCTCCCTAATATAGGGCAAGAGAAAAAAATATGTATACAGTCTGCATTATCCATTTTACAGCGAAAGCATTTGCCATCATGACCTCTTCCCCACTTTAGCATTCGAACCGGTGTATAATATAAATCAAAGAGGCTTTTAAAAAACTGCGCTTTTAAGTTAGCGGACATCAGTACATCTTTAGACATCAAAATCAAATTTCCCACTTCAATATCATTGTCTCCCAGTAGTTCCCTCCATTTACCTTGTACTTTATCCAAATCATCAGTTTTTTCTTCCAAAAACATGCGATAGAGAATCCCTATCTTAACTTGTAGTGTTATACCTTCTATGATTTTATGCTCCCTTAAAGAAATTTTGTGTCTATTAAAATAATCTCGTATCTGTAAGAACTTAAAGAAAAAATCCCTGGTCAACCCAAATTCTTCACTCATTTCTGAGAACGATTTGCACGCTCCTGCACTCGAAAAAAAATCTCCCAGCCTGTATACCCCTTTTTTTTGCAGTTTCCGTGCCACTCCATCCGAGAATATCATGGGTAGAAAACTAACCAAACAATATGGAGTATAGTATGAGACTTTCCGTACATCAATGAGCCGGGCCACCCATTTCCAGACTTTATGAGCACCTATAAGAACCTTGAATCGTGTCCTCTTGTAATAATTGCCATCTATTTCATTAAAAAACACTTGTTTGGTTTGTGACCCCATCAATATCTCAAATATAGAGGGATAGTTATGCATGTCCTCCTTAGCATCTCTTAATAACAAAAATCTCATTTTTAACAAAAAACATACTACATAATACAAGAAAAAATCAGGTACCCCCATTCCGCCCCTTTCAATTGGTAAGGTAAGATGTTTCATTGCCCGCCTGGGTTTTCCGGGACTCCAAATGAATTTACCGCAAAGAGATTGTAACGCCTGTAATTTAGGTTTCGGAAAATCCAGGGGTATTGATAGGAATAAATAAAGAATTTTCGGGAGAACATTCATTTTGATGACATTAGTCCTACCAATAATAGTCAAATATAGCCGCTCCCATTTCTCCAAGGAGGTTTTGATTTTATGGAAAACATTACTCCAGTTAGCATTAACCAACTCATCCATGTCCGTTTTTATACGTATTCCTACGTATGTAACTTCATCAACCACCCTTTCATCCCCCCAAGTTATGGCACTGGAACAAAGTATTTGTGTTTTAGAAGCATTAAGTTTATATCCTGTTATCCTACCGAATTCTTTGGCTAGCTTCTCGATTTCCAAGCTGGCAGATTCCGGGTTATCCGTCACAACTGCTATATCGTCCGCATATGCGAATACAGAAAAAGAAAACTCAGCAACTATAAAGGGGGGGATCAACCTATTCTGACTTAGTAACTCAATAAAAGGATTAATATATAATGCAAATAAAAGGGGGGAGCATGGGCAGCCTTGACGGGTCCCTCTTGTAATATTAATCACATCGGAGAGTCCGCCCAAAGTGGATATCCTAGCTTTGGGTCGGAGATACAGTGTTTTGATGGCCTTAACATATCTCTGACCAAAACCCATTTTTTCCATTAGGGTCCATAAATACTCCCATGCCACCCGATCAAACGCTTTTTCCGCGTCTAATAGAAAAAGCGCTAATTTTTTTTTGTTAACCGCAGCCAAATCAAACAGGGTAATAACTTTGTTGATGTGTTCAGTAGTGCTCCTTTTAGGAATAAACCCGTGTTGATATCTGGACACTAAAGATGACACTACCCCAGACAGTCGAATAGCCAATATCTTTGAGTAGATCTTATTGTCCACATTCAACAGGGATATAGGTCTGTAAGACCCTACCCTATCAGTAGGTTTATCTTTTTTACAGAATACTACAATTGTTGCTTCGGCCCATGTAGCAGGGGGATTACCACCTTGAGCAGCTAAAATTACCCGGTGTAGCTCATCCTTAATATTGTGCATAAAGCGTTTATACATTTCAGCGGGCAACCTATCGGGCCCTGCAGCTTTACTCAATGCTAAACTATTCACTGCAATTTCCACTTCCCCCAAAGTTATTGGTTGATCAAGTTCATCGGCTATGCCAGGGTCTAATATTTTCAAATCTGTGAACATCCTATCATACCATTGATCGTCAGGCGCTATAATATCTTCCCTCGCATACAATTGTGCATAATAAGTTTGGAAAATTCCCAATATGCTTTCTTGATCGTAATATATATTGCCATGAGAGTCTTCCATTGCCTTTATGTATTCAGCGGAATGTTTCATTCGGATTTTTGTCGCCAAAATCCGGCTAATCCCATAGACTCCTAGAAAGCACAACGCGTTCTTTAAACAAACCAAGCCTCCAGCAGCCCGGGAAAACCCCCTGCTTTTGTTTTGATTTGCACAAGAACTCCTGTAGTCCAGAAAGAACTGTTAGTTCTTAGTGACGTCTTATGTCCAACCTTACGTCAAACCTGGCACCTTTCAGGTATAAATATACCAACTTTGCCTTAAGCAAACACACAGTGGTGGGAGCAGAGCGACGTTCTACTTGCCCGGGAGCGCAGCTGTTACGAGAGCCAAGGGAAACCGCCCCTCCCCTTGACGCACTGAGAAAGACGCTGTCTTTTTCTCCAGCCGAGAAAATCCAGCTCCGGTGTTCCCAAGTCACCCTCGCGGGTTGCTGGGAGATCGAGTTCTGAGAAAGAGATACAAGACCTCCTTCATTCTATAACCAAGGTACGGACCTGATTAAAACCTTAGAGAGAATTCTTGATTAAGATTCTTGGCAAAGAAAACCTAACTTAACTTAAAACTGCAACTTACTTACTCCTTCCAATGTATTAGGCTTAGGTCAGGTACACCGGGGTAGGCGTATCTTAGAAGCACCAGTTGAGTTCGTTAGTCAATGTTTTTATGTATGTAAATATTTTATCCTTTTTAAAGTATCATATGGCTAAGAAACCATATCAATGCTTTTACAGTATTATTTCATAATACTCCTTTTACTGTACGCACTTTACATAATGCTAAGTATTGCAATTGTGGCAATTTAGTTCTCTTGCATGAGAAAGAAGACTGCTAAAAAAAAAACACCTTTTATTGAAAACGACTGTCTCTCTATTTCTCTGCACTCTGGTGAAATTAAGCATGCACGATTGACTGAGTAAAATAGTTGTCTATTGTTTTCACACAACTCTAGAGATATACTCTTTATTCTTAGGGAGTAAAGTTGTCATGTTATATGGTTGTCAGAAGCGAATCCCTTCTTGTCTGAATCAGAGAAGTTAACTCCTCCCTGTTCATTCGAGAAAGTTTCTAGTGACCTCTGAGCTATCTGGCAAAACTAATTAAGTCTAACATAGTCAGTAGAGACCTAGAGACCTCAGTCCTACGTCTACACTGCTGTTTATGTTATTCCAATTCGCAGAGCCTATTGGGAATATAGGAACTACACTACAAAATGGTATACTATAATGAAGGGTAACGTGTTGCACTATAGAATAAAATAAGGGGGGGGAATATGCATAATCATAGAATTTGGACGTATAAAGAAAGGGAATATCAATACCTACCTTAATCTATTGAGTAACATAGGAATGATAAAACATGCAGAAATAGATAAAGTAATTCCAATACCCCGAAGAGGGATTGAGGGTGTAGAAAAAACATGCAATTTACTATGAACTATGTCTAAGCATATAACAGCGGTACAAAAGGGGGTGGCGATGGACGGAGCATCTGAATCAATCAAACACTCACACCCTGTTAAAAGATCTGGGTTTAATCCATCACGGTTCTTTAGCCCACTCTGCCACCCCAGTTCAGACATGGCTATTTGCAAATCAGTCTGACCCTGTGCCTCATGTCAAGTCAAGTCAGAAATTTGTATAGCGCGCTACTCACCCAGAGGGTCTCAAGGCGCTTAAGGGAAAGGGGTTCGTTATTGATCGAATAACCAGGTCTTGAGTTGCTTCCTGGGTTCTGGGTAGAACGGAGGTGAGAGAGGAGGGAGTTCCAGGTCTTGGCCACCAGGTATGAGAAGGATCTTCCTCCCATGGTGGCTTTTCGAATGCATGAGATCACGGCGAAGGCTATGTTGGACGAACGTAGTTGACGGGTGGGGGTGTAAAAGGATAGGCGAATGTTGAGGTAGCTGGGTCCTAGGTTATGGAGGGCTTTGTGTGTGTGAGTGAGGAGACGTAACGTGATTCTCTTGTTGACAGGGAGCCAGTGCAGGTCTCTCAGGTGTTCTGATATGTGGTTTTGTTGAGGTATGTCCAGGATGAGTCGGGCGGAGGCGTTCTGAATGCGTTGAAGTCTTTTCTGCAGTTTGGCTGTGGTTCCGGTGTCGAGGGTGTTTCCGTAGTCTAGTCCGCTGGTGACAAGTGCTTGGTTGACCATTTTCCTAGTTTCTGTGGGGATCCATCGGAAGATCTTACGGAGCATGCGTAGGATGTTAAAACATGATGATGAGACGGCGTTGACTTGTTTGGTCATGGAGAGGGAGGTGTCTAGGATGAATCTTAAGTTGCGAGCATGGTCCGTTGGCTTGGGTGCGCTGCCTAGGGCCGGGGGCCACCATGAGTCGTCCCAGGCAGAGGGGGATGTTCCTAGGATGAGGACTTCCGTCTTGTCCGAGTTCAGTTTTAGGCGGCTGTTCTTCATCCATTCGGCTACGTCTTTCATCCCATCGTGTAGGTTGGTTTTGGCGGTGGTAGGGTCTTTGGTGAGGGAGAGGATCAGTTGAGTGTCGTCAGCGTAGGAGATGATGTTTAGGTTGTGTTGGCGTGCGATGGATGCAAGGGGGCTCATGTAGACGTTGAAGAGGGTGGGGCTGAGCGAAGATCCTTGTGGTACTCCGCAGATGACTTCGGTGGCCTCTGATCAGAAGGGGGGGAGACGGACTCTTTGTGTTCTTCCGGTGAGGAACGAGATGATCCAGTCCAATGCCTTATCTTGTAATCCGACTTTCCTGAGGCGTTGCACTAGGGTGCGGTGGCATACCGTGTCGAACACTGCGGAAAGATCCAGGAGGATGAGGGCCACTGTTTCCCCGTTGTCGAGCAGTGTCCGGATGTCGTCTGTAGCTGCGATGAGGGCGGTCTCGGTGCAGTGGTTAGCTCGGAAGCCGGACTGTGAGGGTCAAGGGAGCCGTTGGACTCAAGGAAGGCGGCGAGCTGGTTGTTGACGGTCTTCCTAATGACTTTGGTGGGGAACGGGAAGAGAGAGATGGGGCGGTAGTTCTTAAGTTTGGTGGGTCAGCAGAAGGTTTGTTTAGGAGGGCGCTGAGTTCGGCATGCTTCCAGCTTTCCGGGAAGTTAGCGGTGTTGAAGGAGCAGTTGATGATATCTCGGAGTTGGGGTGCGATGACGGAGTCGGCCTTATTGAAGATGTGGTGAGAGCAAGGGTTGGTTGGAGATCCAGAGTGGATGGAGTTCATCATGCGGATGGTGTCTTCGGTGCTGATTAGGGTCCAGGCGCGGCGGGTGGTGGTAGGGGGCTTCAGTTCAGAGGTAGGGGGAGAGGATAGGTCGCTGAAGCTGTTATGTATATCTGCGATCTTGCTGTGGAAGAACGAGGCTAGAGAATCGCATAGATCTTGAGAGGGAGTGATGTAGTTGTTGCCGGCGCTGGGATTGTTGAGCTTGTTGATGATGCTGAAGAGTTCTTTGCTGTTGTGGGCGTTGTTGTCTAGTCGGTCTTTAAATGCTGACTTCTTAGTGGTGCGGATCAGCTGGTGGTGTTTGCGGGTGTTCTTGAAGGCGGTCATGTTGTCTGCGGATGGGTTTTTCCTCCAGGTTTTCTCGAGGGTGCGGCAGTTCTTTTTGGAGTTCTTGAGGTCGTCATTGAACCAGGAGGCTCTTTTGCTTCCTGGTTTATTGGGACGGTTTTTCAGGGGTGCTAATACGTCAGCGCAGTGGGTTATCCATTGTGCGAGATTGAAGGCTGCTTGATTTGGGTCCATAGATCTGGCGGGAGGGTTTTGGTTCAGTGATGTGGTGAGCTGGTGGAGGGTCATTTTGTTTCAGTTTCTGCGGGGAACCTGTTGCGGGTGGTGGTGGATCGTTGTCTATCTGAAGCTGAAGTGGACGCAGCTATGGTCTGTCCAGTGGAGTCCTGTGGTGTGATTAAAGGAGATGTGTTTGCTGGAGGAGAAGATTGGGTCGAGCGTGTGTCCGGCGTAGTGGGTGGGGGTGTTCACCAGCTGTTTGAGTCAGAGGTTGGCGAGGTTATCAAGCAGGGTGGTGGTGTTGTTGTCGTTGTTATTCTCCAGGTGAAAGTTGAGGTCTCCTAGGAGAATGTAGTCCTCGGAAGGAAGGGCGTGAGGGCTGACAAGGTCAGTCATGTCTTCCAGAATTGTGTACGGGGTCCTGGGGGGTCTGTATATGAGGGTGCCTCTGAATGTTGTTTTGGGGTCGGTGTGTATCTGGAAGTGGAGGTGTTCGGTGGCTATGAGGGTGTCGTCGGAGCTGGTCGAGATGCGGATGGTGTTCTTGTGGACGATCGCGATACCTCCTCCTGTTTTGTTGATGCGGTTTCTTCGGATGATCTTGTATCCGTCTGGGATGGCTATGGCGATGTTGGGTGCTGATGAGGCGTTCATCCAGGTTTCCGTGAGAAAGGCAACGTCCGGAGTTGTGGTGTCGAGAAGGTTCCATAGTTCAATGGCGTGTCTGTGGACCGAGCGGGTGTTGAGCAGGATGCATTTCAGGTGGTTGTTGTTGGAGCTCTGTTTGGCATTTGAGGTTGTAGTGTGGGTCCTGATGCAGCAGAACTTGCAGGATTGGCAGGTGAAGGGTCCATGGGTACGGCCGGGGGCAGCTCGGTGGCAGTCGGGGAGTCTGTCGGTGTTAAGGGCAGTGAGGCTTGAGGAGTCGTAAGTTCTGCGGGGTGGATGGCCACTGCGGGGGCCAGGGGTTCTGGCGCTGGGCGAGGTCCAGGCACGGGCGGGTGTAGACGGGCTTACCTTTGGCACGCATTCGGCGCGCATAGGGCGCGCCTGTTGCGCGTGAACGCTGCACGTTTGCCACTCTGCCATAAGTGGAGAATGGAAGGGGGCGGAGCGAGGGAGGAGCTGCTGGGAGGCGGGAGCGGGGTGGCGAGTGGGGAGGGGAGAAGCGGTGATGCAGGAGGGAACAGGGGTTGGGCTGAGCGGCGGCAGGGAGCGGGGTGGAGGGGCGCAGGGCACGACAACAGGAATACAATAACAGAAACCGAAACCGGAGGGGCGCAGCGGTGGCGGCAGCAATCACGGGGCACTACAAAAACAATGCAGACAATGCAACAATTACGATACTGGGCAATATTGAAAGAAATAGAATACTGCACAATACCAGATCCTTTGGCGAGCTCAGGGGCACACCAGAGGCACAGCGGGCAGCAAAGGCGGCAGCACTCTGGGGTCAGGCACGAGGCGGGTGGAGCGACCGGCTCTGACCAGGTCAGGTCGGGTCACAGCTCCCCGTCTCGCTGGAACAGACCTTAGGCTACTAGTGGGAGGGAGGAGCAGCTGGGAGGCGGGAGCGGGGTGGCGAGTGGGGACGGGAGGAGCGGTGATGCAGGAGGGAGCGGGGGATGGGCTGAGCGGCGGCAGGGAGCTGGGTGGAGGGGCGCAGGGCACGACAACAGGACTACAATAACAGAAACTGAAACCGGAGGGGCATAGCGGGCAGCGGTGGCGGCAGCAATCACGGGGCACTACAAAAACAATGCAGACAATGCAACAATTACGACACAGGGCAATATTGAAAGAAATAGAATACTGCACAATACCAGATTCTTTGGCGAGCTCAAGGGCACAGCAGCTCAGGGGCACACCAGAGGCACAGCGGGCAGCGAAGGCGGCAACACTCTGGGGTCAGGCACGAGGCAGGTGGAGCGACCGGCTCTGACCAGGTCAGGTCGGGTCACAGCTCCCCGTCTCGCTGGAACAGACCGTAGGCTACTAGTGGGAGGGAGGAGCAGCTGGGAGGCGGGAGAGGGGTGGGGAGTGGGGAGGGGAGGAGCGCTGATGCAGGAGGGAACGGGGGTTGAGCTGAGCGGCGGCAGGGAGCGGGGTGGAGGGGCGCAGGGCACGACAACAGGAATACAATAACAGAAACCGAAACCGGAAGGGCACAGCGGGCAGCGGTGGTGGCAGCAATCACGGGGCACTACAAAAACAATGCAGACAATGCAACAATTACGATACTGAGCAATATTGAAAGAAATAGAATACTGCACAATACCAGATCCTTTGGCGAGCTCAGGAGCACAGCAGCTCAGGGGCACACCAGAGGCACAGCGGGCAGCAAAGGCGGCAGCACTCTGGGGTCAGGCACGAGGCGGGTGGAGTGACCAGCTCTGACCAGGTCAGGTCGGGAACAGTCCAGCCCGAACTGCCAAGCCATGTGTTCCCTGGACCGGAAACAAGCTTCCGAGGACCAGTTTCTGGCATTCCATTGACTGGGTGTGAGTGTTTGATTGATTCAGATGCTCCGTTCATCACCACCCCCTTTTGTACCGCTTTTGGCCGCCATAAGTGTGGCAGGGTATGCTCAGACGTGAGTCCCTTGCTCACTTTGCCACTGGATTCAAGCAAGCCGGGCTGAAGACGGCTGGAATGCCAGAAACCGGTCCTCGGAAGCTTGTTTCTGGCCCAGGGAAGACATGGCTTGGCAGTTCGGGCTGGTCTGTTCCCAAGAGGCACAGGGTCAGACTGATTTGCATATAGCCATGTCTGAACTGGGGTGGCAGAGTGGGCAAAAGAACGGTGATGGATTAAACACAGATCTTTTGACTGGGTGTGAGTGTTTGATTGATTCAGATGCTCCGTCCATCACCACCCCCTTTTGTACCGTAAGCATATAACAGGCAATTTAATATTAGGTAGATAAACATCTCATAGCAGAAAAATAATACTGAATATAAGTTATCTAATAGTAATATTGATGAAGAAAAATCAGAATTGAATACAAGATATGGTAAAAGTACAACAAAGCACAGAAACAGACAGTTAAATAATAGTAAACTATACAGTCAGCATCTGAAGGAGTTTTAAGAGGTGATCTAGATTTGTCTCTCTGTGGCTCCTTTTAAGTGTACAGACAGAATGCAAAGCTGAGGCTTTATCTTCCTGGGAACAATTGACTCTATTCAAGTCTCTACTCTGTTGTCTGGAGTTACTAGATGCTTGTGGGCTTTGCAACCGCAGTTGTGGGGAAAAGGAAGAAGACGGTTGGAACTGTTCACAATGGGAGGACTGCAAATCCATGTCCTGAGATTTGATGTCTTCTAAGAATTTTTGTAGAAGTTCAGGGTCATAGAAGTCCTTGGTTTCTCCATTTTTGGTATTACGGAAGCGTGCAGGCTCAAACAACCCATATTTAATGTCTAACTGACGTAGTTGAGGCCGCATGGAGGGAAACGCCTTCCGTCTTTCATTCGTCACTTTAGAAAAATCCGCTGCTACGTGAATATTATGACCCTTGAAAAGAAAAGAGCCTCGTGAGCGAGCTGCAGTCAATATTTGTCGGGTTTGCTCATGACGAAGAAAACAGGCAATAATTGGCCTCGAGCGCGCAGCAGGGTCTGTGCGTAGAGGGCCAAATCTGTGAGCTCCTTGACTTTCAAGAGGTGGAGTAAAGGAAATTCCACTCAATATTGGAAGGGTATCACAGAGGAATATTTTCGTGTTGTGTCCTTCAATATTTTCCGGAAAGCCAAAGAAGCGGAGATTGTCTCTTCTACTGCGATCTTCTAAGTCAATGATTTTGCTGTGCAAAAAGAGAAGATCTTGGTCTGAGCTTTGGACTGTATCAAGGCGACTCTCCATGGCCATTATTTTAGAGTCAAGACTTTCAATTCTAGTATGAAAAGTTGTAAGGTCTGCTCTAATCGATTTAGTTTCTTCAGCCAGAGATGTAATTGTGATATATATCCCTTCCAATCGATTATTGACCCCAGAAAGCTCCTGCAATATACGTTGCATGGTGTCTGTTAAAGTCTCGTCACCATGAGAGGGCGCAACTTGGGGCATATTCGTTGAAGAGGACGAGTTCCCTTTCATTGGCATAGCAGTAGATTGATTCAAAACTTCTGTAAAGAGTGGTTGTTTAGGTATTTTACTCCCATTCCTATTAGTAGACATGTGTGTGTTGCGCTTCATAGACGCTCTACAGTAACGTATTGATGTGGTAACGTGGTGAGAAGCAATTATGAAAACAAATTCACAATTGACAACAATAAGCAGAAAATAGCAATACAACATATAATGCAATATCTCAAACTGAGCAAGTTATATATATCATAGGTGAAAGCAATAATAACATTTCATAAAAAATACATGCTGAGGAAAATCTGGCGTCGCCTCAAATATTTAAATATGTAAAGAACAATAGCGGGCAAAGATGTAAAAAAAAAAAAAAAAGCAGTTTTTTAAACTTAATATTATGTTGCCTTGACAGAGTGACAAACATATAAACTTTTTTTGGCTGATGAGGTGATGAAGCAATCCATTAGATGGTCGTACAAACTGAAATGGTGAAAGGCTAAGATCAGGTAGAAAGGCGTTATCTACTTAAAGAGGTGTTAGCAGAACAATAGTTTGCGAGGGATATAAAGCCACTGTCTTAGCTGACGCTATTTTCTGCAGAATAACAATAAAAGACCATGTACTATTCCTCAAAGATGACACATAATATTGCATACAATATCATGAAAAGTCCTCTTGAATAACTGAATATAGAAATTTCACTCTCACATTATATGTCAAACGCTAGTAAAACAATATCAACATATATGATTAACAAATCATAGCTATGAGAGAGTTTTGTTTGTTTACTACATTGTTTTCAGATGTATGAAAAGCCTCTTAAAATAATGAGTTGTGTGGTGCGTCCCAAAAAATTCCCTCTCACATTATATAGCAAAAGTCAGTAATAACAGAATTGCCATGGAATGAGAAGAAACATTTAGAAATTCACCTCATATCAACATCAAAATAGTCACAGCCAAATGAAGCTCCTCATAACATTTCAGGAAAGCATTATAAGCGAGCAATGACTAATGATTGCAACTATAAACTTCATAATGTTGAGATAGTATGCATAAAAACTTCAAACCACTGCACCAGTCTTACTCATTACATTTTGAAAAATAAAGGAATTCCAGGGATACTGGTAGTACTAATACATTTGGAAGCGCTGTTCTCTGACTTTCCCTTCACAAGGTTTCCAAATGACAATTGAAGAGATTCTGTGGTAAATTATTTTAGAAAGCTGTTGACCTAGCTGGTGACATTCTGAAAATAATTATTCCCCACAAATACAGGAAGTATTTCGTCACGTGGAAAGCTGTTCTTTAATGTTCTTGTAAAGGTTTCCAGATGGCTATTAGAGAGGTTGTAAATCAGAGTTTAAAGCGGCAATTCATATGTTAATGGCAGCGCAGAAAGGCAGCGTATGAGGTGCTTCAGCTACTCAGCTGTGCTTCGGTTTTCAAAATGCCAATGAAATAATAATTTTAGTCATAATTAACCCCAGAAAGGGTCATTCAGTTACAGGATTCAGCCACGGTGTAGAAAGGCTAAGACATGAGCTTATTTATCTCCTTTTTAAATTCAGAAGCGCCTCAATTCAACAACAGCTCCAGTGACTGGAAAGACTTTCATTTACTCTGTGAATAACAACTTTGACACTGACCTTTATCTGTGAAGACCCACTTCACATTTCAAAGTTGAAAACCAGAGAATTGCCTGCCTCACATATCTCTGCTGTCAAGTTCAAGTGTTCACAGGAAGGCAGGCCTGTGCATTAGGCAAGGCCCGGCAAGCACTCCTCTCCTCAGGCCTTCCTCATTACGCAAGGCCGGGGATTCCAAATAGGTCATGAGGTCAAAGGCCCAGCTGCGCTCGTCTCCTCAGGCAATCTTCAGCTTGAGAAAAGCCCTCCAAAAAAAGGTCACCAGTCAGAACAAAACACACTGTTCATGACTAGGTAATTTCACCTAATGGAAAATGTCTTATTATTAGCCCCAAGCTCACTGTAAATGAGGCTGCCTCTGGATGGGTGCCGTCCCGGAGCGGAGCTCTTCTCTCAGGCGGCCATTCTCCCTCGTGGCCAGACCACGCCTGTTCCGTCTTATTTTTTTTTCATTCATCAACTTCAGCAGGAGTTTGATACAATATATTGTGATTTTGCAGAATGTTTTGTTGCCTCTAGTTGTACAAATAGCCTTATGTGTCCTAAGATGTACTTGGTAACATTCCGTCTCAGGCAAGACGATGAGCCAAAGAGGTGGGGGAAAATGGGTAGAGAACTCACTGTCTGCTGGCCTTTGTATATATTGATGATATAAAATGTTTACTATGGTCTCCCTTTAACATCTACTTCTTGAATGTTGTACGTTCACTAGTGTCTCTCCTTTCCTTTCGCCACAAGGGTGTAAGACCCATTGCCTTAGTTGGAAATAACTGAATCTCTATGATTCACTTTGATTAAACTGGTTTCATGTCCTCAAAAGGATTTAATAATGCCGCCCTTGGAGAGAGAGCCTATAATTAGACATCTCTGTCCTGTCACTTTTTTAACTTCTTTTTCCACATCCTGGGTTTGCTGCTCATAGGTTTGGAGATGGAAGGAAATTAGATGAAGCCAATGGTTTATGCCACCTTGTCCCATTTTCTAGCATTTGCCTGGTGACCGGTACCCGCTCCAACTTCTGTGTTTCTTCTTGAGCCATTTTACATTCCACAGGTATTTTCCTGCTATTAAGTGGTCTACAAAGCACCACTTTCATGTCCTATTTCCTCCTACCAAATAGCACAACTCTGCAACCTGGAAGTATATTGTGAAGCCAGGTAAGGCAAGACTCTCTGGTTCTGTTGGTAGATAAAAAATCTTTTTCACCCTCTGTGTTGACCCAAACTGAATTATTAAAGGATTGGAATTGTTGCATTAGTTTAAGTGGAGGAGGTAATAGAATTGCCTGGAAGAGATATAAAAGTGACAACTTCGCCAGAGTTTCTATAATAGCTATTCTCCTTGGTTAAAGGATTCGTCCTGTGTCTACGGTCCACATGATGCTGCATATCTCAGTAAGAGGGAGTAGTTTAGTGTGATAATTTGAGACATAGAAGGCCCTATGGCAATCCCCGATTAGTTTAGTCTTAAAGGCTCACCTTAATTGAAGTCACACTGAACCATCTCTAGTTGCGACCAAAATAATTGTAAACCCAATGTTTCATATTTATTTAGATTTATTTTAAATCCAGAAGCCTGTTGATATCGCCCTAGTTCAGCTGGTAATACAAGGAGCAATTGAGGTGGCTTTGGAAGCAAATTCAACCCACAATGTTTGCCGATAAAGTGATGAAAGGTGTTTAGATCACTCTGTGCTTCCTGAATCTGCACATTCGTCCGAATGCATTGAGCAAAAACCTCAATTGTTTAGGTAAAAATAAGTGAAGACAAGGAAGACTCTGTCTTGTCACCTTTTGAATCATGATGGGGGCTGAAATCAGTCTATTTGCCTTAATCCTAGCCTGTGGGTTTTGATATCTTGCCAGTCTCATCTCCTAAATGTTGGTTCTTGTCAAATTTCCTTCCATATTGCCTTAATAGATGTGCAATATCAGCATTCCACAGTGTCAACTGGACATTTTGGAAAAGTTCATAATGTCTAACATTTATGAAAAATTGTTCAAAATGTGAAGTCTGCATGTAGGATCTCCATGTCTTGAATTTCTTCCCAGCCTTAGTAAACACTGTACTAGTGGCCTTTGCCATGGAGTCAAGCAGGCAGCCTAGTTCACCTATGCAATTGCATAGGCATGATAATATAGGAGTTAGAAGACCTAAAATAGCCTTTGAAAGCTTGCTATCACGGTACTGGAGAGGTTCATTAATGGGCATGCTTCTAAAAAGCTTGTATTAAGTCCCCCCTCCTCCTTATACAAATGCCAATATTGTTCAGCTATTTTCTCATCTTTGTATATCTTAGAGAGCTGGAGAGAAAAGAGGGATCCGACTCCCTCGCCTATTAGTCTTACCCTGATTTGGGCTGCATGAATCTTCCCTGGTTTATTCCTGATGTTGATGTACATCTCTTTAGTGCCTCATATAATGTATTATGCCTTATCTAAGTTGAGGGCATTTAATCCTTTTCATACTGCTAGCAGCTTCCTCCATTTTTCATATACGTTTAGATGGTAAATACTTCATTAAAAAGAAGAAGAGAAAACCGAAAAGCTGCAATGACCAAGTACATGGCTGGGACACCATGGGTCCGGGACTGGTTCAGAACACCTCAGGGCCAGCTTCCTGCATGTTGAACTGATAGAGCAGGCTCACAAGAATGCACAAAGATCTCAAGGCGATTTTCAAAATGGCTCCTTTTTTGTCCAAGTCTCTTGAATCTTGAGGCTTCCTATATGAACCCCCATCCAGTACTACCTTTAAAGTCTCCCACAGTGTGCTAATGGGCATCCCTTCTGTGTCCTGACGTTCTCTTTCATGAAACTTTCAGTAGTTTCTGTAATGTTTAACTTCTGAGAAAAGCAATATTAAATCATTCAGCCTTCATGTCCTCCACCCGTGTGTGAGATTGGTGAGCTTTAGAGAGATTTATACTGAGGCATGGTCTGACAGTGTGAAATGTCCTATCTCTGTTTCAGCAAGGCATTGTTTTAGCCCCCCCCCCCCCTATTAATAGGTAGTCTAACCTAGCATATGACTAATGTGTTACTGAATATTATAAGTAATCTACTTTGAATCATGGAGACTTCTCAATCCTAACAGTCAATCCCATTTGCCTGCACCCGTGTTGTAAGAGTTGGGGATTAGGTCCCTCTCTTGTGTAGCCTCAATGGTTAGATTCAGATCCCCCACTCTAATCAATATGTCCCCTTCAGCAACCTCTAAGATCACAGAACAATTTCTGAAGACAATTTGAGGCAGATATTGAAGCAACTGTCAAGGTGTGGCCTTCTATCTCAAGCATTAAACATATTGATCTACGCTAAGTATTTCTGATTCCTCTTTTAACAATACAATGAGTGTTTTGGAGAGCAGAGAATAGTGGCAATTGATATTATGCTCTGTTCCAAAGAGGGGTGTTGAACTGGGAACACCTTGAAGGACAAGTTACTTACTTTCGGTAATGCCTTCTCTGGTAGAGACATGATCTAGCTACAGATTCCTTATCTTTGAACTTCCAGGCATCAAGCTGTATCCAGAAGATTTTTTATAGCAGTAGCCTTGCACACAAAGGGTGGCATTGGTCAACTCTGTGTGATGTCGTAGGCTTTGGGTTTGTCGTCATCGTAACACAAACTTCGTCCATATAGTTGCCTCCCAGACAGGCTGTCAGTATTTTTCATGACTTTACACATTCGGAGGCAAAGACCCATGAAGTGACTGACAATGGTGTGTTAAAGCAACTAGGGCCCTCAGGAGGAGATAGGCCTGACACTAAACCAACCCACAATGCAGGTGGATGGGTGGGTCGATAAGGAATCTGCGGCTAGGTCATGTCTCTGTTTACTTTCGGTAACATCTCATCTGGTAACTTGTCCATCTGATAGAGACATCCAGCCGCAGATTCCTTATCTTTGAACAGATACCCAAGCAATACCTTCCACAGCAGAGGGACTACAGAAAGGTTTTAAACCAAGAAATCCTGCAAGACTGATCCACAGAGAGGGCCTCTTTGGCTGTTCTGAGAATCCAGGCAATAGTGTCTGGCAAAAGTGTGCAGAGATGCCCATGTGATCGCTTGGCAGATGTAACTAACTGGGACACCAGGCTCAAAAGACGTGGTGACTGGCTTTGCCAATGTTGAATAGGCCTGAAGGCCTGAAAGAAGCTGTTTCTTCACCAAGGCTTAAAAATTTTTAATGTAGAGAAAGACCCAGCGCGAAATGGTCCTCTTTTGAAATGTCGCCCCTTCTTCGCTTCAGCATATCCTATGAAACGTTGGTCGTCCACCCGGAACTCTTTAGTGCGATCAAGGTATAAAGATAACACTATTTTGGAGTCCAGATGGTGGAGACACTCCTCTTTCTAGGAAAGATGTTGGGGTGCATAGGAAGTGGGCAGAGTAACAGATTGAGTCAGATGGAAAGGTGTTACCACCTTAGGCATAAAAGATGTCCCAGTGCTGGAGCACTACTTTCTCAGGAAAGACAGTCACATAAGGAGGCTGAGATGACTGAGTCTACAATCCGATCACCCTTCTGGATGAAGTTATGGCTACTAAAAAGGATATTTTGATAATGAGCAGCAGAAGGGGGCAATTGTGCATAGGTTCAAATGGTGAACACATCAAAAAAGGTAATGACCAAATTAAGGTCTGACTGTGGCATAATGAAAGGCTAAGGGGGAAGCAAATGAGTAAGCCCCTTCAAGAATATCTGCACAAGAGGTAATTTAAACAGAGACAGCTGATCTGGTAGCCGAAAGAAAGCAGACAGGGCTGAAAGGTAGCCCTTTGGAGTGCCCAAAGCTGAGCCCTGCTGGGCCAAGGAAAGAATGAAAAGAAGAACATTTGATAGAGAGGCAGAGAAAGGGTCAATAGATTTCTCTGTACAGTATTTACAAACGTCTTGCCATTGGCAGGTGTGTTATATTCCCAGGGAAGCAGCTAATTTCTTTCATTGTCCTTACTAATAACATTTTCAGCTGTGACCTTTTACACATATTTGCATGCACGACAATGTTGGATTAGTGTCCGTGAAACTAAACTTGGGATAATGTTGTGCAATGCTAGATGTATAAACAACACCCTGAACATCATGTACAAGGTCTCGTTTTGCACTATGTACAAATGTCATCACTATCTTCATCCACAGGGCGATAGGGCTTTCTGCATATCCATAACTTCACTAATCTATAGGCACATCACAAGGCTGCTTTCTATTATAAAAGATGAGCATCCCGATCGATTAGCTGAGGAGGCACTTCCACTGACAGCGAGGTCCTTGCAGGATGAGAATTCACCACACAGCAGTCTGACATCTCGTGAGGGGTGTCAAGGTTGTGACCAAGATAGGGTCCTTCACTCTATCCCATCAGGTAATGGGGTTGGATTGTCCACCAGGGGGGATTCTTGGCATAACATTTACACACACTCTGCGTACACTTAAGAGTAGGGTTTGCATCACTGGAGTATGCTTAATTACTGCCTTGTGTTATATTCCTGCATATCTACCTTGTTTTAACACCATGTTAGAACTATACCTACTATTTATGCTTTTGGTGCTTGTAATCACATTTATCTACTTCTGTCTAATAATCATTGAAGCAAACATATTTTATGCAAGAATAACATTGGTTTAATAAATATTATTGAAAACGTCCCACTCTGTATTTTCTGTATTTTTCTCTGAGAATAAGTGAGCATGAGTGAAACGTTCTGTACTGTTTCCAAGATCCCTGAGGGGACAGGGTTGTCATGTTCAGTGGTTACAAGAAACCATTCAAGCCTGGTAAGTTAGGGGGGACTTGAGTTGGCATTGGGACATAGCTGGTCTATAGGACCAACATATTGTGCAGGGTGTCCGGAATCAGTCTTGACACCAAGCCCCCAGTATATGTTGTCCAAACATTGCGCAGATCCTATGGATTAGTAGGAACTACATGACATGGTGATGTCAACATTAGTTAGGCTCTTATTCAACGGTCAAATCTGAGTAGTTTAGTGGTTCTTTCTCAGAGTCCGCTACTCACTTTTTTTTTTTGATAATCAACTTTATTGCGTATATAAAACAGCAAAAAAGAATTCATCGGTTGCAGCTCAGAAATCAACATATACATCGGAATTGAATCAATAAGACATCTTGGCGGGGTCAGTCCATTCCAGCTCAGCATCCCATCTTGCATTACATTAAAGGTGGAGCATGAAAGATTCGACACAACAAGAATTATGGCTGGTTCCTGTTGAACCATTTCCCCCATATTTTGTTGAACAATTCTGGGGAGCCTCGGGATTCGAACAGGGCCTCCTCCTGGGTGTCACACCAGTCCAACCCCCTCCTCAACCCGCCATAGGAGCAACGGCACACGACCAGTACATCGCTATGTCCCTTTTGACCACAGTCCCGTCAAGGTCGCGGAACCAAGTGCGAGAGAGGGGGGATGGAGATGTTTTGTAGAATGTAGAGGAAGCAGGGGAGGACCATCATTTTAAAAAGAGCGCTTCGTCCTAGGGGGTTGAGGGGGGGGGTTTGCCATTTCTTGAGATCTGCCTTAGTCCGGGCCACCAGGGGCGCGATGTTCAATGCCCACTCAAGTTCCGGCAGGAGGGCCACCCATATCCCAAGGTATTTAACCAAGTGGTGTCTGAGGGGAATAGATGACTGCCAGTCATAGCACTCCCTGGAGGAATGGAGCGGGACCAGCGTTTATTTGGCCGCGTTGAGCCGGAGCCCGGACACCCCTTCGAAGTCCGCAAGGATTCGCAAACACCTGGGGCCCGAAGCCACCGGGTCCGCCAGGTACAGGAGCATGCCGTCAACGTAGAGGGCTATTTTGTCTGAGTGGCTCTCGCTCCAGGCCCACCCCTGGATGAGGGGGTCTTGCCGGATGAGCGTCGCCAGGTGCTCCATCGCTAGCACAAATAGGAGTGGGGAGAGGGGGCATCCCTGGCGCGTGCCTCTGCAGGTCGGAAAGGCCTCGGAGAGCGTCCCATTGACTAGCACCCGGGCCCTAGGGTTGGCATGCAGGACCCTAATGAGGCAGCGAACAACGGGCCAAAGCCCATTGCCTCCAGCATGTCCTGTAGGTAGTCCCAGCTCACCGTGTCAAAAGCCTTCTCAAAGTCGAGGAAGAGGAGGGCCAGGTATGGGAACAGGCGGGCACGGTGGGGCAGGGCTAGGTGAAGGCGGCGAATGAAGTGACAGGTGCCCCTGGCTGGCATGAACCCACATTGGTCGGGATGGACCAGATCTTGCAGTAGAGGCTCAAGCCTCTGGGCCAGTATCGTGGCAATTTTTTTTATCTCGGTGTTAATAAGTAAGATTGGGCGGTAGTCCGCTCAGCTCGTGGAGGGCGGCTGGGTCTTAGGGATGACCACTATCATGGCCAAGTCCGATTCAGGGGGGAAGGAGCCATTCTCCACCACATGCCGGAATAGGAACAAAAGTTGGGGAGCCAGGATATCCCGGAAGGCAGCATAGTACTCCTGTGGATATCCATCCGGGCCAGGCGTCTTGCCAGGGTGAAGAAGGGGGATGGCCTCAAGAACCTCGTCCAAGGTGAAGGGGCGTTCCAGGGCCTCCGCGGACTCAGGAGTGAGAGAGGGGAGCCGGGCAGTAGCCCCGTCCAGCAGGGTGGTCAGGGGCGCGTCTGGTGGTCGAGTCGCGTAGAGGTGCGTATAAAAACTTGCAAAGTTTCTGGCTATGGCCGCGGAGGTTACCTGGAGGGTACCATCTTGTGCACGGTCCTCCGGAATAATGCGGTGGACTTTGGGATAAGAGACCAGGTTATGGAGGAGTTTGCCATTTTTGCCCCCCCAGCCATACACCCGTGCCACCGACGATCGCCACAAAATTTGGGCCGAGTCCAATGAGATCTGGCGGATTTCTTCCCGAACCAGCGCCAACTGCTGGGTGGGGTCCGCGCGCTCATCAGAGGTTTGCTCTGCCTCCAGTCGCGCAGCCCGGGACCCCAACTCCGCAAGCAGGGCCAGTTGGTCCGCCCGCTTGGCATGTACAAGCCCCCTTTCTACCCCGCGTATCATGGCCTTGCCAGCCTCCCATAGGGTCCCGGGCGAGGGAACTGAACCCTCGTTGGTAGAGAAGTAGTGGCTGAGCTCATGTCTCAGTGTGTCAACCAGAGTAGGGTCCTGCAGGAACCAAGCGTTGAGACGCCAGACGGTCCGCGGCTCCGTCGGGGAGGAGCCAAGACTGAGGGAGACGGGGGAATGGTCAGACAGTCCCCTGGGCAAGATAAGGGCTCCAGAGACCAGGTGGCAGTCAGTGGGCGGAAGCAGGAGAAGGTCGATACGGGAGTGGGTATGGTGGGAGGCCGATGTGTGGGTAAACTGTGCCTTGCGGGGGTTCCAGACCCTCCATACGTCACAGAGCCCCAGAGCCGAGGGCCAGCTCGATAGAGCAGCAGCGGAGGAGATCCGGGCCGCGGATGGAGTCTCGGTCGTGTCACGCTGGGGCTGCATGACGGCGTTGAAGTCACCTCCAACCATTGTGAGGCCGTGCGGAAGGGAAGAGAGAACCCGTGTAAGGCAACGAAGCGTCGGGGGCTAGAGGGAGGGCAGGATGTAGAGATTCAGGCCATTTAGAGGGCAACCCTCCACCATGCCCATTATTGTCATGATCCTTCAGGTCCAGCAGCTACTCCTGATCCTAATTCCTCACAGAAGGATCCTGCGATCTCTTATTTCCCGTAAGAAACCCACCCCTGTCCTGTGCATCCAGCACTCCTGTGTTAGTGTAGTGTTTGGTGATGTATATGTGTTTCAACATTTAATGCCACTTGACTTTGCCTGTCTTTGTTTTGTTTGTTATTTCTCTTCTTCGTATATCGAGTAGAACATTGAAGTTTGACATTCTCATTTCACTTATTCTGTTTAAAGAATTGCTGTGTTCCGTTTCTTTACTCAAGCCCTGATGAAAGGAAACGGAAAGACCAAGTTTAAAAAGACGCGTTTCTTTCTGCACTGTTCTCACGCTGTGTGAAGTCTGGAAACACAGCGTGAGAGGGAAGAAGATGCACGCAGGCAAATGACGTTTGGGTGTGGCTCAGATATAAAAACCACACTCGAACTTCTAGAAGGTGCTTAGCCTTCCAGCTTCCTTCGAGTAAACATCGCGCTTGCCTGATTCACGAACTTGAGAATTCTTCAAAGGATTTCCAGGGGTCCCGGCGGAGCTGAAGCTTCGGATTCGCATCTTCACAGTCTATGAGTACAGGAATCCATGGTGTTACCTGCAAGGAAAGAAAGAAAGCTAAGTACATTTCTTTTAAGAAAAGGCGCCCACCGCTAGCAGGACCTTTTCACCTTTAAGCAAGATAAAGAACAATTTTTGGACACTCTCTCAGTTATAGAGGTAAAAACGCGGAACGTTTGAAACCGTCCAGAGACTGAAGTAATTAAAAATGTGTTAACATGCATGTTGTAGTTTTTATTTTAGTTTATTAGACGGAGCTCATTAGGGAAGAATTCCTTTAGGAAGTTGTGCAGAACCTCAAGCAGAAATACAAGTGTAAGTTTAAATTAAGGGAAAGAAAAGAGAATCAAGTTAATTGAGTTAGAAAGCAATCCTAATGTTTATGTTGTATTATTTTTTATAGAAGTGAAAGAAAACTTTGGCGAACATAACAAGGGGTAAAAACCAACTGAGTCAAGTCACCAAGACGACTCCTTCACATCTCTGCCGACCTGACTAAACCCTCGACAACTTCCTGGACATGAAGCCTGACTTAGTAGATCGCAGGTAGGCAATTAGATGATGTAATATTGTTCCAAATTAGCAGTTCTTTTAGGAATAGGAGTCTCAGTAAAAAGGTAAAGAAAAGACATAACTAAGGAGTGTCATGTTGCTTCGCAGGTCGACTACAAAAAAACTCACTAGTGTCAGACTCCGGCCTCTCTCCCTAACTGCTATCCAGCACCCTAGTGTAGTAAAAGAACCACAGGAGGAAGGATAGGATTCTGGGAGTTTGGCTCATAGCGTCTCTTCAAAACCAATCAAGCACCTTACAGGTAAGGGTTCGAGAACGTACAGGTAAGAGTGCCTTGATACACCTGACAGAAGACTAAGCCCACAAACACAGTTTTGCCCAGGCGCTATGAATCAAACTCCACAGATATCTTTGCAGGATATTGCTGCAATGTTAGCTGAAATTAAATCTGAGAACGCAGAATTAAGGAGAGACATGTCAGCACTTCAGAGTAAGATACAACCACCTAGCCCAACTACGTGGTCCTATCCCTCCGATAAAAAAACAATCTTGAAGCCGGCAGCTTTTCAACCAGCCATGCAAACGTTATACAGCGGAAATACCTCATCCTCGACTTCTGCCCAAACTCAAATACAGGTAGTTACACCGGTTACAGTGCACCCCCTGAAAGATTTTTTGATGACTGTAACAAGTTCACGATATTTTTAAATCAGTGTCATTTACATTTTGTGGCCAAACCCGCTGCATTTTCAGACGATTCCTCCAAAGTCGCCTTTATTCTTTCTTATTTAAGTGGTGAGGCAGGTCTTTGGTCAGTACCGTATGTAGAGAGAGATGATTCCATTCTTTATAATCTAAGACGCTTTAAAAATACTATGAAAAAGTTGTTTGCTAAACACGTTTTTGTACAGTCAGCTGACCATGAACTGCTAAACTTAAAACAAGGGTCTTCTGATCTGTTACGCTACATATCCTCTTTCAACAGGTTGGTCATAGAGGCAGAATGGCCAGAGGAAAAACGCATATCCTTATTTTATCGTGGTCTGCGGGAGGAATTAAAAGATATGGTTACACAAATTTTAGATCCACCTACTGACTGCGAAGACTTTATTGACCTGGTAGTAAAACTTAATCATCGCATCTCAGAAAGGAAAGGCGAAAAAGGGAAGACAGATTATAGGATGATTGTGTTTAAAGATAGGTCTAGTACCAAGAGCGACTCAACAGCAAAATTCGACCCTGTAGAACCTATGCAGATAGGTAATATTAGAGGGCCTCTGTCAAGAGATGAAAGAGAAAAGCGTAGAAAATTAAACCAATGTATGTATTGTGGAAAAACAGGACTTTTTTTAGAGATTGCCCAACTCGACCTGTAAAACCTAAGACAAAAACTGCAGACAGCATGTCCCTGCAACTGTTGGAAAACTAAAGGGCTCGGTAGATAAGGAGGTCGGTTTACCGAGTGCTCATACTAGTTTGGCCTCCATGACACCAACTGCCTCTCATTGTCATCTCAGCATACGGATTTTACTGCAATAACAAATTAATAAAGATCGTTCCTGGTCAGTTGACGCATTATTAGATTCAGGGGCCAGGGGCAATTTCATAGACACCCAATTATTCATCAAATTAGGCTTACAGAAAACAGTGAAAGATTCCCCAGAAATAGTTAGAGCAGTGGATGGGAAGGAATTGACTTCAGGACCTATACAACATAATACTGAGCTATTAACCATGACTTGCGCTACAAAACATGTGGAAGAAATAACCTTTGACATTATTGATGCACCTCAGTTTGGTTTAATTTTAGGCATTCCTTGGTTGGTTCTTCACAATCCCTACATTGACTGGACAAACAGGACTATACTGTTTAAATCTGATTACTGTCATTCCAAATGCTTTCGACAATATCCTGGCTCAGAACTTTTCGTACAAGGATATGATTTCCCAAAAAATCCCAAGAGTGTCTTGACAGTAACGGGGGTCCCAGAGGACTACCATGACTTACTAGGCGTATTTGATAAAAAAAAAGGCCAACACATTGCCGCCTCATAGGGACTAAGATTGTCCAATTGACTTAATTCCAGGGGCCATTCTACCATGTAGTCGTATCTATGCCCTGACTGAGAAAGAAAATGAACATTTACGTGCATACTTGGACGAATATTTAACTAACGGTTTTATTCGACATTCCAAGTCGCCGGTTTCTTCCCCTTTATTTTTCATTCCGAAGAAAGGGGGAGAATTGCGTGCTTGTATCGATTATCGCGCAATAAAAAATGTTACTGTAAAAAATCGGTACCCCTTGCCTTTATTTCCAACATTGCAAGACCAAATCAAAGATGCCTCAATTTATACTAAACTGGATCTACGCGGAGCTTATCATCTGGTAAGAGTCCGAGAGGGCGATGAATGGAAGACAGCATTCCGTACAAAATTTTGATTATATGAGTATCAAGTCATGCCCTTCGGACTCTGTAATGCCCCAGCTGCATTCCAGTTTTTTATAAATTAAGTTTTAAGAGAGTTTCTTGACATCTGTTGTATCGTCTATATAGATGATATTCTTATTTATTCAAAAAACAAATCTGAGCATGTAAAGCAAGTCCGAGCCATTCTACAACAGCTTTTACAAAATTCCTTGTTTGTAAAATTGGAAAAGAGTTTGTTTCATGTCACCACAGTGGACTTTTTGGGGTACATTCTCATTCCATCTGGCATAGAAATGGACCAAAAGAAAGTTCAATCCATAGTAGATTGGCCAAATCCAAACAGTGTAAAACAGGTCCAAAGATTTTTAGGATTCGCAAATTTTTACAGGCGATTCATTCAAAATTTCTGCAAAATTATCACTCCAATCACAAAATTGTTGAAAAAGAATACTAAGTTTGAGTCGGATTCTGAAGCTGAGTTGGCTTTCCATGAGTTAAAAAATCAGTTCACTACAGCCCCGATTTTAAAACATCCGGATCCCTCTCTACCTTACATAGTAGAGGCTGATGCCTCCCAATTTGCCATAGGAGGTATTCTATCCCAAAGATGTTCAAGTACAGGACAGATGCACCCCATAGCATATTATTCAAGAAAATTGACTCCCACAGAACAAAATTATGCCATAGCTGACAGGGAACTGTTAGCTATAAAAGCTGTTTTCAAGGCATGGCGACACTACTTGCTAGGGGCTCGACATCCAGTGACTATTTACACTGATCACAGGAATTTGCAATCACTCAGATCTGTCAAGGCTTTATCTGCTCGTCAATTGCGATGGACTTCATTCTTTAATGACTATGATTTTATAATCACCTACCGTCCTGGAAAGAAAACAATAAAGCTGACGCTTTATCAAGAATTGGAATCAGTGACGATATGAATGTCAAAACAAGAAACAATTCATCCAATTATTCCAACAGAACGTTTTCTGATAGGTCTTATTGATTCTGATGTTTTAGTTGACATAAAAGATGCTTTAAAAAAACAGCCTAAAGAAGCTTGGAACAAGACTTATCCATTATTACAATGGAAAGAAAATTTGTTATGTATGAATGATCAAGTGTTTGTCCCAACCGAATTTCTCTGGAAGCGTGTGTTACAAACGTATCATGACTCTTCTCTATCTATCCTTGAGTCATAAAAATGTATCAATTAATTAAAAGAAGATTTTGGTGGTCATCAATGCTCAAAGATATACAACTCTATGTAGACACTTGCTCTGTCTGTAGTCAAAACAAGGCCATTCACCATGCTCCTAGTGGTTTACTTTTGCCCTTACCTCCACCACCACAACCTTGGCATACTGTATCTTTAGATTTCATTGTGGAATTGCCTAGAACTAATACTGGTTTCACCACAATTCTAACAGTTGTAGATCATTTCTCACGATATGCCCATTTCATTCCTCTTAAAAAGCTTCCATCAGCTATAGAACTAGCTCAAATCTTTGTTAAAGACATTGTGAAATTACATGGCATTCCATCAGTCGTAATTTCGGACAGAGGCCCCCAATTTATTTCTCATTTTTGGCTTAATTTGGGGAAATCTCTAAACATGGAAGTGCGTACCTCATCCAGTTATCATCCGCAAACCGACGGACTAACTGAACGCACAAACCAAACTATTGAACAGTTTTTACGCTGTATGCTAGCCACTGGTGATCAAGAATGGTCTGATATTTTATGGGCTACAGAATTTGCATACAATAATTCTGATCATTCCTCTATTGGTATGTCTCCTTTTTTTTGTACTCATGGCTTTCATCCCAAAGACATGTTGGGAGTAGGAAAAGTTTCTACCTCAATTCCAGCAGTCTCAGATTATGTGAATAACTTAGTTGATGTTCAACAAAAAGCCCAACAATATTTGGCTCAAGCAAAAGAAACACAAAAACCATTTGCTGATAAACATCGCTCTAAACCACCGCTTTACTCGGTAGGGGACAAGGTTTGGTTAGCAACAAAAAATTTAAAGCTGAACTGTCATAAAACCTTTCGTCCACGATTCATAGGTCCCTTTTCCATTGAAAAGATTATCAACCCTGTAAGTGTAAAATTACAGTTACCAGATACCTATGGTATACATCCAGTATTCCATGTCTGATTAAACCATGCAATCCAGGAATTAGGGAATTACGTCATCCTCCAGCTATTGAAATTGACGGAATTCCAGAGTTTGAAGTAAAGGCGGTTCTCGATTCTAAAAGGTAAATTATTTTACCTAGTAGATTGGAAGGGATACGGCCCAGAAGAACGTTCATGGGAACCACTTGCTAATCTACAAAACGCTCCAAGAATTCTGAAAGCCTTTCATGCCAGGTATCCTGAGAAACCAAAACCCGTTCCTACTGTTTTAGGAGGGATTCTACGGGGGGTACTGTCATGATCCTTCAGGTCCAGCAGCTACTCCTGATCCTAATTCCTCACAGAAGGATCCTGCGATCTCTTATTTCCCGTAAGAAACCCACCCCTGTCCCGTGCATCCAGCACTCCTGTGCTAGTGTAGTGTTTGGTGATGTATATGTGTTTCAACATGTAATGCCACTTGACTTTGCCTGTGTTTGTTTTGTTTGTTATTTCTCTTCTTCGTATATCGAGCAGAACATTGAAGTTTGACATTCTCATTTGACTTATTCTGTTTAAAAAATCGCTGTGTTCCGTTTCTTTACTCAAGCCCTGATGAAAGGAAACGGAAAGACCAAGTTTAAAAAAACGCGTTTCTTTCTGCACTGTTCTCACGCTGTGTGAAGTCTGGAAACACAGCGTGAGCGGGAAGAAGACGCACACAGGCAAATGACGTTCGGGTGTGGCTCAGATATAAAAACCACACTCGAACTTCTAGAAGGTGCTTAGCCTTCCAGCTTCCTTCGAGTAAACATTGCGCTTGCCTGAATCACGAACTTGAGAATTCTTCAAAGGATTTCCAGGGGTCCCGGCGGAGCTGAAGCTTCGGATTCGCATCTTCACAGTCTTCGAGTACAGGAATCCATGGCGTTACCTGCAAGGAAAGAAAGAAAGCTAAGTACATTTCTTTTAAGAAAAGGTGCCCACCGCTAGCAGGACCTTTTCACCTTTAAGCAAGATAAAGAACAATTTTTGGACACTCTCTCAGTTATACAGGGAAAAACGCTGAACCTTTGAAACCTTCCAGAGACTGAAGTAATTAAAAATGTGTTAGCATGCATGTTGTAGTTTTCATTTTAGTTTATTAGACGGAGCTCATTGGGGAAGAATTCCTTTAGGAAGTTGTACAGAACGTCAAGCAGAAATACAAGTGTAAGTTTAAATTAAGGGAAAGAAAAGAGAATCGAGTTAATTGAGTTAGAAAACAATCCTAATGTTTATGTTGTATTATTTTTTATAGAAGTGAAAGAAAACTTTGGCGAACATAACAAGGGGTAACAACCAACTGAGTCAAGTCACCAAGACGACTCCTTCACATCTCTGCTGACCTGACTAAACCCTCGACAACTTCCTGGACGCGAAGCCTGACTTAGTAGATCGCAGGTAGGCAATTAGATGATGTAATATTGTTCCAAATTAGCAGTTCTTTTAGGAATAGGAGTCTCAGTAAAAAGTTAAAGAAAAGACATAACTAAGGAGTGTCTTGTTGCTTCGCAGGTCGACTACAAGAAAACTCACTAGCGTCAGACTCCGGCCTCTCTCCCTAATTGCTATCCAGCACCCTAGTGTAGTAAAAGAACCACAGGAGATAGGATAGGATTCTGGGAGTTTGGCTCATAGCGTCTCTGCAAAACCAATCAAGCACCTTACAGGTAAGGGTTCGAGAACGTACAGGTAAGAGTGCCTTGATACACCTGACAGTTATTGCCACATAACGCCCTTGTGGGTCGGTGTGGTCTTTGGTCAGGGTAAAGGGAAGGCCCCTTCTGAGCAGGATTGCTACCCCTTGGGACCTGCGTGTAAACCCAGAGTGCCAGACCATCGCAAAGCCGTAACGGGCCAGGAAGTTGCATTGTGTGCCTAAGAGGTGGGTCTCTTGGAGAAGAAGGACATCCGCCGCGTGGCGGTGGGCCACCCCGAGGGTGTAAGACAGGATGACAGCAACAGTCTCGCAAATGACAGAAAGGATGCAGAACAACAAGGGAAGAGGAAGACAGATCAGAAACACAGCCTCGGAGAACATAGACAGTTTGGGGCTCGTCCCCCACAGGGGAACGCCATGGGCAGCCAGTTCTCCAGGCGGTGAGCAAGGCACAGGTGGGTGGCCCAAGCAGACCTGGCAGGCCAGACCCGATGAACGAAGACCGGACACCAGGTGAAAATGGTTCAGACCTCCACATCGTCCAGAGTTCCACGGATCACAGGGCTGCCAGGCAAGTCGGAGTCTGATCTTGCCTTTTGCAGGCCTGCACTCAACTCAGGGGTTCCATCAATGACGACCAAGGAGGAGGGTGCTGCAGAGGGGGGGTACCCTGGTTCGTGAGTGGAGACGGGGGCTGCTGAGACCTTCCCCCCGGTGATTGAGAGGCCCACCCTGACGGCGGCCCCCCCTATGGGAGCCGGTTCGGCGTCATCGTGACCTGGGCGCTTTGTGGTTCAGGTGGGTTGCAGGTCTCTGGGCAGGGGATGGGGCCCGCCCAAGCAGGAAGGGGCGCTCCTCCATAAGCCAAGTCCATGCCGCCTGTGGGCTGTCGAAGAAGAGGGTCTCCTCCTGGAAAAGGACCTTAAGGCGAGCCGGGAAGAGGAGACCACACCGCAGTCCCATCGCCCTGAGCTTTTGCTTGACCTTGTCGTAAGACCTGTGCTGGGATTGGACCTCTCTGGAGTAGTCCGGGAAAATAATTATTTTTGAGTTCTGAAAGAGCAGGGGGCCCAGGTCCCTGGCAGCCCCCAGGATGGCGTCTCTATCCCAGAAGTTGAAGATGGGAAGAATGATGGGCCGGGCCAGGGCCCCAGGAGGCGGCCTGGGCGCAAGCGACTGGTGGGCTCGTTCTATCGCAAACCAGGGGGAAAGCTTCTCCGCAGGCATCCAAGAACGAATCCAGGTTTCGAGGGAGACAGCGGTGGATCCCTTCTCCACTCCCTCTGGAAATCCCAGGAGGCGCAAGTTGTTTCTGCCGGCCCGATTTTTGGCGTCCTCCGCCCTGTTATGGAGCTCCGACGTCAGCATCTGGAGATGGGCCACCTGGGTTTTGAGGGTGATCAGGTCATCCTCCGACTTGGAGATGCGAGAATCCACTGCTGTGATCTGCGCTGTGGCGTTTCAGAGGTCCTGCCAGATAAGGGCCACATCCACCCTCACCTCTCCAATCTTGTTTTTCACGGAGGCCTGGGACATACTGATCGCCTGGAGGATGGTGGACAGATCCCTCCCCTCAGCCCCCTGCGGAGGTGGGGGGCCGGCGCCGGAGTCCTGGTCTGGTTTAGTGTACTGGTCCATTCGCATCTGGGTTGGGGGAACCGGAGTCTGTGTGGTCTTTCCTCTGCCCATGGTCTCAGCGAGCTGGATGACGGTGTGTAGGGATTGAAACAGTCCCTTGGGCCCACTCCAAGGGGTCAAGCCTCCCTGGGTCCCAGAAGGTTCGGATTCTCCGGAGTCTGGTGGTGGCTAGACAGTCCTGCCACAGGCCGCAATCCTCCAGGCCTCCCCCCGCGGCGCAGGCAGCCGGGTCCAGGAAGCAGGGAGATGGAAGGGAAGAGGGGGAGGTGTCCCTCTTCTTGCTGCGACGGCCAGAGCGGGCAGAGGGCCCCCTGGCAGTCCCGCAGGGTGGGGAGCCGGCTGTCAGCAGAGTCGGTCAGACCCCGATGGAACAAAGCGGGGCCCCAAGTGAGGCGGTCCGCGGGCCACGGTGTGTACCACAGTCCTCCACACCACAGAGGCCCCAGGCTCTGGGCAAAAGTTCGAGCAGCAACAACGGTGGGAGGGCACGATGCCCCGGGGGCTTCCAAGCCCGTGGGAAGCCGGTCTGGGAGGCAGGCGCCCAGATGATCTGTTATGCTGGTGGCTCTGCACCCCCGCGGAGCTCCGAAGGCACCGGGGGAAGTGCCGGGGGGGCCAGTCAGTGGCCGGGCGGGGGGGCAGTCCCTACCGGTAGTACACATCAGGCTCCCAGGCCTCCCAGCCCGCTCGATCAGCACTTGGGCGAGGCCAAAGGGGAGCCCCCCCACTCCAAGCCTCCTCACACCTCCGGGGGCTAACAGCATCCCCGGTCGCTCCAGTCCACGGGGCAGGGTCCGCTGATGCGGCAGCACCGCAGCAAATTCAGGGCCGGCCCCGCGGATTCCACAGGCCCCCCCCCCCCCCGCGGCTCAAGCAGAATGTCAGTAGAGAGGGGCCTCACCGCAAGTAGCACGCCTCGGGGCTCCCGGCCTCCCAGCCCGTTCGAACTGCACCCGGGCGAGGCCAAAGGTGGAGCTCCCGTCCCATCCCGAGCCTCTCCTCACCTCTGGGGCACTCAGCAGCCCTCGATCGCCGCAGGCCGTGGGGCAGGATCCGCCGGTATGGCAGCGTTGCAGCAGGCACAGGGTCGGCCCCGCGAGAGTCCCACGCCGCCTCACAGGCCCGCTCCAGACGTCAGTGTGGAGCTGTCAGTCAGTCAGTCAGTCAAATCCTTTATTCTCGATAAATTAATATCATATAAAGACGAAAAGCACAGTCATATAAACATACAAATAATTACGACGAGATTGAGTTAAAAAATGTACAGTCAATTACAGTTACAATAGATCTCAATAAGATTAGAAATGTCATAGAAATAGAGCAATGTTTAACTTAAAACTCATTTCATGACATATAAAATTAAGTATACATGTTCAAGGCATCTATTTATCACAGATATTTAAGAGTGGTGGAAATGTGACATTTCTCCTCCTTATTCGATTTGCTGCAATTAAAAAACAGGCAACATGAAACATTATTTTTGGTGAACCAAGTTGTTTTAGGTACACTAGTGCCGGTCTAACTTGTAAAAATCCTGCCTCTCGGAGGACTGGCAACAAACATTTCCTCCTACACTCAAAGTGTTCACAGAACATCAGGAAATGTAGGGTATTTTGAGGTGACAAATTGTCACAGGGGGCTGCTTGTTCAGGGGAGCACCATTTATGATATACACCCAACGTATAATGAATTAGGTTGAGCCGGAATCTGGTCAAAAGAAACCGATGATAGGGTTTATTTACTGTGACCAGGTACGGTTCTGGCCCTGTGCAGGTGACCAGTGCATAATTTTCTCTTACCCTGGGTTTTCCCATCTCAATCCCTTCCCGCTCTAAAGAGAAAAGATCCAAGAGGGCTTTCTTCGTTAAGCCTGTGGAGCTGTCATAGGTGCCGCCGGCCATCAGCGCCGCGCCGCACCTCCATGGCCGGGCCGGGTACAGACAGCAGCCCCAGGGAGGTCTTCGTTGGCCGGCGGGGGGCCCGGCAAGGAGCAGGTCGGCCCAGCGGCTCTACCCGCCCGACAGGGGCAGGGAGTCAAACGGGCAACCAGGACTCCCCGATGGGGGCCTCCCCACGCTTGGTCGTCTCACCAGCTCAGATGGGGGCTGCCATGTTGGTTTCCTCGCGCCCAGGAGGGATCGGGCCGGTGGGGGCGTCAGCAAGCCCCGGGGAGGCAGACCGCAGCACCGGTGAGTACAAGGCAGCCAGGGGAATCCGGGCATACAGGGGCTGCAAGCCGATGGCAGCTGGTGAAGGCGAATGCCGGGTGGATGATGGATGGGGGGTCCGGAGCACTCTTAGAGTGCGGCCACCATCTTGACGCTCAGGCCACGCCCGCTACTCACATTTAAACAGAAGATGTCTATAGTGGGAAGTGAAACAAAATCACCTCAGCTGAGTAGGTAAACCATATGTATTGGCTATTGGTTAATCAATCTTGGAGGATTAGAAGTTCCTGCATTGTGCAAACCATATCTCCATAAAATTCATTTAAATAAAATACTTTTTTTCCTCACACATTGTCTGTAAATGGAGAAGCGGGTGAGGAAGTTGAATAACGGATAGTTGGACTAAGGATTTCTAAAAATTTCTCCTAAATGGCCTGTTGGCATTGGGTTGAGTTGTTACCTTCTTGGTTGAGGCGCTAGAAGCATTACGAACCGAGGTATTCCATTTTTGGGTTAAATTCCCGCCAGCCGATGCACACACATGGTTGTTTCATGAATACATTGAAGATGATCCACCAGATGAGTATTTCCCATATGTGGACTTGATAAGTTAAAAAGGACTTCAAAGAACACATGAATTGGTCTAAAGGCACGCTGCCCCTTACTACTGAACATATGAGACTTGGTCCGCTCAGCAGAGGGGGAACGGCCTGGCCGGTCTTAGCTTCATACAACCCGCTTCCAGACATTGCTGCCTTAACAGCAGCAGGAATGCGTACACTCTACAAAGATCTAGGAAAAATGTACGGAAATCATACTCAATTCATAATGAGAACATGAACAGTTCAACATGTGAGGGGTGCGAGGGCTACACAACCACATATGGTTACTCCAGCAACTCGTCCACTAACCGTAAATGACATTATAGGAAAAATTCCCACCAGCCGGGAGCAAATCCTGTTCTGGATAGCACAAAAACAGCACAGCTTGAAGCAGTTTTTCCTCATACAGGCTTGCATGAAAAACACAGAATACTGACAATCTGCTTGCCAATGGGTATGACTCCCTAGATAGAAGATTGTGTCACTTAGGGTACGATATTTGCTATTGAAAGGGTACCATGTGTTCTGGTATTTACAGCAGCAGTCATTACAGATGTACTGAAACAGATTCAAAATGAGTACAGGGCAGAACCTGCCTTAGATCTGGGGATGGGACCGATACCTGGCCAAAATTGCCCATCAGCTATTATGCTGAGTAAGCATGGGCGAATTTTGCGAATCTCGCGTTCGCGAATTTGCGTATTTGCAAACTTGCAATCCGCAAAATCCGCGAATTCTCGGATTTTTTTGTTTTTATAGTGTTCGCAAGGGTTTTTGCCAGTTCGCGAGGATTTTGTACCAGTTCGCAATTGCGAACTTACTTGTCGGCACGCAACGGTCGCGACTATGTTGTTTCTATGTCTGGTTCATCATCACAGGTTCACAGCACCCTCTGTTTCAACACTGCCACCCTCTGTTTCACCCATGCCACCCTCTGGTTCATCATCATCACTGTAGATTATGGGGGGAAAAAGCAAGCACACCTGCCCTGCTTCAACTGACATGAATTAATTTGGGGTTGATTTATTAATGTGTCACTGTTTTAAAATTCCAGTCTGGCACCTGCTTCCTTATCTGTAATTTGCTTTCTGTTGCAATGCAATTTTTTTTTCCAGGACCTTTGTAGCCTACTTGTAGCTATTCTATGATCCGGCTGTGAGGGTCAGAGCAGGGTCATACAATTGTTGCAATTAGCAACTGAACTCTGGAGGGGCCCCATTCAGGAAGCACTACAGGGAATGGTTACTAATGATGAATTTGAACTTTTGCACCTGCTGAGTTCTTTCAGTTTAGCAAAACTCGTTTTTATGCAGAACAGCAAATGTAATGCCCCAAACAAACTTACTTGTGAAAGTTGATTTCTAATCCAAAAGTGATCCAAAAAAAGTCAAAAGGCCTCAAATCCAAAAAAGGGCAGGCAAATGTCAACCTGAGGAGTTATTCTGATAAAAATCATCATTTTCAGAAGGTCTATGCTGCTTGCTAGTGGATTTCTTGTGCAGAATTGCAAATTTTGTAATTTCGCGAGTGCGAGATTGTTGCTGCCTGCCGCACCTACATGTTCGCAATTGCGAACTTACGCCACACGCCGCAAAATTGTATCACCAAGAAAAAAAATCCGCTGCGTGCGAATTTACGGATTTTCGGAAAATTCGCTAGCGTTCGCAGAACGCAAATTTACCAAAAATCTGCAAAATCCGCGAGCGGAACGGATTTTCCGCCCATGCTTAATGCTGAGTAACATAAAAGGTAAGGCAGCAGTGGTGGCTCTGTGCCAACGCTTTAGGGAATTCACTCCTACACAGCAGGAGCGAAAATTACCTCAGATTATCGAAGACACATATGCTTTGCTGGGTTGATATAATATGAGAGCCAGACCTGGGAAACCAATAATTAAGAGTAATTCTGAAAAAGATAACTCTAAGCAAGCACCCGATTCTTCAAAGAAGAAATGGGATAGTTAACAGAAAATTAAACAAAACAAAACCCACTCACAGGAGGGGTCTCCTCAACAGGAACACACCGAATGGAGATATAATTTGCGAAACCATGACAATATTAGAAAGCCTGACAGGTATCAGGATACTGATTCAAGTTCATTTTGTTCCTTTCAGGAGTCATCCGAAAAACATTCAGAGAGACGGATGGTCAGAGCACAGATCGGAAGAGCGAGTCAAGCTGAAAAGGGAGACACATTGCATTTTGGACTACATCATAAAACAAGAAGACAAACAAAAGACTTCAAAACCTCAATTTAAAAAGAAGGTGGGGGCGTGGCTAGCAGCCAAAGCAAATGGCCACTGCCTAGAGAGGCTCCGCGACTGAAGCAACTTTCCCATCGATCCGACGGCGCAGGATGCCCTAAAAATAGCGGGTGAGGCATCGGAAACATTGATGAACCGACTGAGCGGCTCTTGAGCCCCGAGCGTGAAATAATCGACAGCCTACTTTGTGTGCAGGAGACGTGGCCCACCAAGTGAAGTGGAGCAGGGACATCACGTACCCGGGGACCGCAGTGTGCTGAGGGTGGCGTGGAACGGCTCCACTGACAGGACAGGCAGCGCTCGATTAACTTTGAGGCAGCGAGCATACCTGAACTCAGAGCAACAGTGAGCAGGCAAGTGGGATAGTGCTCTCTGAATGCAATGCACAGTGAAGCAGGAGTTGCAAGCAAGTGAGAGACTGAGCCATAGCGGTGCCGGGTTGAGCCGTGCTGGCAGCGAATTGATATGAGCTGCCCCAGCGGGGAGTAAAGATCTGCACTAAGTGCCTGCCCACGGGAGGGGGCGCATTGAAGCTGCAAGTGCTGGTGCCGGCCATGGAGGCGCGCTTCCGACCTACTGGCGAAGGCCCCACTCACCTTTGTGGACGCTGAGATCCACTGTGGCAAAAACATCTGACCTTCAGCACCCAGTGGGCTGGGAGTGTGCTCGCTGGGACCTGAGAATACTGCTGTGGTGCTCCCTGTGGCGGCGCCGACGATGTTCCGTGCCTGTAATTCCTGCACTGCACCAAATAACTCAGCATTATTACCACCACCTTAAATATGATATACCGCCAGCCTATCTGAAAGTAAATGCGTGCTTTCACATTGCGGTGTACCTCGCCTGTTCCGGACACTGCCGGCTGGAGTAGGTGAAACGGGGGCCTGAGGTGGTTGAGGAGGACGCAGCAAGCAGATATCCGGTGCGGGATTGAGGGTGCCAACGCGGTAGCGCTTAGTCCTATTAAAACTCTAGCACATTGAAGCACAGCTGGGAAGATTTAGGTGCGCAGATAAACCAGCAATCCCGGTAACCCCCCAGATACTTTCCCAGGCTCTTGCTGCGGGGTGAGGACAGCCGGAAACCGAAAGACCGCGCATGACTGTTAGTCCAGTGGGCAGGCAGTGGCGAATACTGACGCTCACCCGCGCAGTCTAGAGGGTCGACAGAGGACCAATTACAATGTGGGGCCGGGGTCAATGAACTTTACAGCAACTAAAACTGGACAAATATGTATACAACAAAGATCCTCCAGACCTTTAGGATCGTGAACAGAAAGAGAAAGTCTTGCAACTGAGAAACCTGCAGAGGTCACTTTGCAAGATATCATGACCACTCTGACCAAGTTCCAAACTACTGTGGGGTCGATCTTAACGGACATTTTTTTTAATCCGTGCTGACTTCCAGAAAATGGCCACGAGGATGACTGATTTTGTATCTGTGGAGAGATTCGCCGTCGTGGTTTCAGTCGCTCTACAGGGCCAGGTCAAGCAGCTATAAGCAGATAAATTAATGGTGGCCAAGCTTGACGACCAGGAAGGCTGCTCGAGACGCAACAATGTCCGAATTATTGGTGTGCCAGAAAGGGCGGGGACCATACATTGGACTTGTTTGTCAAAGACCTTATAAAGAACCAGCTACAACCACATGGACGGTCCAACTTCTTTTCAGTTGAAAGGGCCCATAGAGTGCAGGGTGGAAGACCACGACCAGGGCCCCCCGGCCCATACTAGCCTGCATCTTCAACTTCCGTGACCGCGACACGATTCTATAAACGGCATGAATTGCTCCTCCAATTCGTATTGAAAACGACACGGTTACATTCTTTCCAGACTACACGACAACAGTGACTAAACAACGCCGTAGCTTCCTGGAAATTAAGAAAGTAATGAGAACCCGAGAGCTAAAATACTCTTGCTATTCAAGGCAAAGTTAAGGGTAGAAGCCGAGTGGAAACTTTGGTTATTTGAGACACTGGAAGAAGCCAATGACTGACAGGAGGGATTGCGCCCGGCATCCGGGCCTAAAAGACTAGGCAAGAAGCAACAGCATCGCTTGCTGGAGGGTGAGTCACCAGATTCCAGGGAATCGAGCTCAACGGAGGATACCACGCAGGCAAAAGGTGGACAATGAGGTTAAGGTCCTGCTCTGTGATTCTATAACTGCTGGGGGGAGGGACTCTGCGGGGTTAACGGGGGGCCCAAATGCTGTCAGACTTGACGGCAACGGATCAATGCTCGTGATCGAAATTGCTGTGAATTTAACACTATCTGGCGCTCTCACTGGTGTGGGACAAAGACTTATTGTTTGAACAGTTAGCTGATATATCATGCTTTGACCATGGGGATTATGCAAGAAGATCGTGGGACTACTCTTCCCCCTCATGCAAGTACAAGTTATGGGAAAAAAGCACTCTGCGATGCTTGGGTCGCAGGTAGTTTTAGGTCCACCGAGCAGGGAGGCAGGGAGGGGTTGGGGGAATGGGACCAGTTTAATGTTACGACTTTTCTAATGTTCCAGGTACATTACGTGATTACTAGATATATGCAAAATGTATGCATGATGTTTATATTGCAATGCTCTGTGAATTCGCCCATTGAGGAGGTAATAGATGGCACAAGCGAATGCCCTGGCTGACTCATTGGCCGCACGATCACTAACCTCTGTTATATCATGGAATGTAAATGGCCTTGGGGATAGGATAAAGAGAGGGCTGGTCCTACAATATCTTAAACGCAAGGCGCCGGAAGTGGCCCTGATCCAAGAATCGCACCCAGTGGGCTCCAACTGCTAAGCCCTAGATAGGTGGGGTTTTAAAATGGTGGTACACTCTGAATTCACTTCCGGTTCACGAGATGTAGGCGTTCTGATTACTAAACTCTTCCCGTTTATTATTACCGGGTCATGGACTGACGATCAGGGACGCTTTACAGCAGTAGCTAAAAGAAAAAAATAAGGTAGATGGGATTAAGGCACAAGTTACTTACCTTCGGTAATGATATATCTGTAAGAAACATTGGTTAGTGTTAGATTTCTTACCTTGGAATATCCCCAGGCGTCAGACTGGATCCGGAAAGTTTTCGTCAGCAGTACCCCTGCATGTGGCAGGCGTCGTCTGCGGCTCCGCGTCAGTCGTCGTGATCGCCAGGATGACGTCGGAGTGCTTAGACGCCGCCTTCGTGCACTGATGTCAGTTCTGTACATAGCTTTCCGCGCCAGGAACGCAGAGCCATGATAGAAACCGACACTAGTGCCATGAAACTAGGACCCTGAAAAGGATGTCCTTAACCCTAGATATCGGTTCGCAGAACGGGGAGGATGGGTGGGGCGGTAAGGAATCTAACACTAACTACTGTTTCCTACAGATATATCATTACCGAAGGTAAGTAAGTTGTGCATCTGAAAGAAACAGGTTAGTGTCAGATTCCTTACCTTAGAATAGATACCCCAGCAATATCAACCCCAGTGGTGAGTCTGTGAACCAAGATCACACCAGAAAGTCCTGGAGAACGGAACAGCCGAAAAAGCCATCTCTCCGGACTTGGCTGTCCAGGCAGTAGTGCTTAGCAAACGTGTGCAGAGAGGCCCACGTAGCGGCCTGACATACGCCCTGCAAGGGGACTCCCCAACCCAGGGCAGTAGTAGCCGCCGTGGCCGAAGTAGAATGGGTGAGCAGCCCAACAGGAGGCTCCTTTTTCACCAAAGAGTAGCAAACCTGGATGCACAAGACGACCCACTGAGAGATGGTCCGCTTCTGCACCGCCCGTCCCTTCTTAGCGCCCACGTAACCAACAAAGAGCTGGTCGTCCACCCGGAACTGGTGTGTGCGATCGAGATAGAAGGAGAGCGTATGTTTTGGGTCCAGACAGTGAAGACTCTCTTCCTCTTCCGAGGGATGCGGTGGCGGAAAGAAGGTGGGCAAGGTGATGGACTGCCCGATGTGAAAGGCTGTGACCACCTTGGGCAGGAAAGAAGGACGAGTCCTCAGAACAACCATGACCAGATGGACAGAGAGGAAAGGAGGTTTAGAAGATAGAGCCTGGTGCTCACTCACTCTCCTGGCAGAGGTGATGGCAACCAGGAATGCAGTTTTAAGAGTCAGAAGACGAAGAGGACAGTTATAAAGTGGCTCAAAGGGAGCGCACATCAAGTACGTCAGAACAAGATTTAAGTCCCACTGAGGCATCACGAAGGGAACAGGAGGAAACATGTGAGTGATGCCTTTCAAGAATCTAATCTCGTCGGACTTAAGAAGGCTGAAATGGCTGATAGGTAGCCCTTGATAGTGCCCAGAGTAGAGGCCTGCTGGGCAAGAGAAAGAAGGAAGAGGAGAACCTCCGAAAGGGGGGCAGAGAGTGGTTCCACAGACTTTGCTGTGCACCATGCCATAAATTTGTTCCACCTGCAGGCGTATAGCGTTTTTGTGGAGGGACGCCTGGCTGCCAGAATGACATCACAGACTTCAGGAGGCAAGTCAAATAGCCTCAACTGTCGCCGCTCAATCTCCACGCATATAGGTGGAGACTGGACAGGTTCGGGTGGAGGACCGTCCCCTGCTGCTGCGACAGAAGGTCCTCCTGAAGAGGCAGACAAATCGGGGGATCGACTGACATGCCCAGTCGAGAGCCACAAGGATGACTTGGGCCCGGTCTTGCCTGATCTTCTTCAGCACTCTGGGCGGAAGTGGTATAGGCAAAAAGGCGTACAACACACCGCAGCTCCATTCGCTGAGAAAAGCGTCTCCGAGCGAGTGCCGCCTTGGAAATTCCAACGCGCAGAACTGATGACATTGCGCGTTCTCTTCTGTGACAAATAGATCTAACCAAGGCTCTCCCCACTGCTGAAAGAGACCTTGCGCCATGTCCGAGTTCAGATGCCATTCGTCATCCATCATGCACCGGCGGTTGAGTTCGGCCCCCCTGGCGTTCAGGGAACCTGCCAGGTGGTGAACCACCAGGGTGACGCCCTGGTGTTCCAGACATGTCCAGAGGGGCAGATCCTCCTGACAAAGGGTCCACGACCCCACCCAGCCCTGTTTGTTGCAGTACCACATAGCGGTGGTGTTGTCCGTGCACACCTGCACTATTCTTCCGCAGACAGAGGGAAGGAATGCCTTTTGGGCAAGACGGATCACCCAAAGTTCGAGAAGGTTGATGTGGAACTCAAACTCCGCCTTAGACCAGAGTCCTCTGATCTCCGCCACTCCCATGTGGCCGCCCCATCCCAGAAAGGACGCGTCTGTCACAACTGTGTGTCCCTGTTGGGTAAGTGAGAGGGATCTGCCATTCACCCATTCACGATTCGTGAACCACCACTGCAATTGTTTAGCAGTGCCCTCCAAGATCTTGGCGTGATCAGACAGGTTGCCCTGATGCTGTGCTCACTGGAACTTCAGGTCCCACTGCAGAGCCAGCATATACCATCTGGCATGATCCACTAGCAGGATGCAGGAGGCGAACAGGCCCAGGACCCAGAGTGTCATCCTGACCGCAACCCGGGATAGAGGCTGAAAGATCGGAATCATAGCCAGAATATCCCAGACTCGATGCTTGGGAGGATAAACCCAAAACTACGCCAGAACCGCTCCAATAAAGAAGAGCTTCTAGAGGGAATCAAGTGTGACTTCGACACATTGAAGGAGAACCGCAGCAAATTCAGGAGGTCGGCCGTAGTCTGGAGGTGGGAGACAACTGCCTGGGATGAGCCCGCCTTCAACAACCAGTCGTTGAGATAGGGGAAGACTGGAACAACCGATCAATGCAGATGAGCTGCGACCACCGCCATCACTTTCGTGAACACACGAGGGGCGCTGGTAAGGCCGAAGGGGAGCACGGTAGACTGAAAGTGCTCGTGGCCTACTGTGAACCGCAGGTAACGCTGGTGGGCCGGCAGGTCGGGGATGTAGAAATATGCGTCCTGCAAGTCCAACAATATCATCCACTCTCCAGGGTCGAGGGCAGACAAGACCTGAGCTAGCGTCAACCTCTTGAACTTCTCCTTCCGGAGGAAGCGGTTGACGTTCTTGAGGTCCAAGATAGGATGCAGGCCCTTGTCCTTCTTGGGGACCGGAAAGTAGTGGGAATAACAACCACAACCTACTTCTGGCCCAGGAACATGCTCGATGGCCCTTTTGGCCAAGAGGGCAGAGACTTCCTGCACTACACTTCCCCGGCCAGAGGGAAGGAATGTCTTCAGTGCAAGTCGGATCGCCCGCAGCTCCAGAAAGTTGATATGGAGCCGGGACTCTGACAGAGGCCAGAGTCCTCTGATCTGTGGCCCCCCCATCCAAGGAGGGACCCATCTATCACCACTACGTGCTCCGGTTGGGGTAGGGAGAGAGATCTGCCGCTGACCCAATCGCGGTTCGTGAGCCACCACTGCAACTGACTCGCAGTGCCCTCTCAGCTCAGGACGTGGTCGGACTGGTTGCCCTGATGCTGTGCCCACTGAAACTTCAGGTCCCACTGCAGAGCCCGCATCCGACACCTGGGGTGATGCACCAGAAGGATGCAGGAGGCCATCAGCCCCAGGAGCCACAGCGTCCACCTGACCGAGACTCGGGATAAAGGCTGAACGATCAGAATCAGAGCCTGAATATCCTGAACCCACTGTTCGGGGGGATAAACCCGAAACTACACTGAGTCCAGAACCGCTCCGATGAAAAGGAGCTTCTGAGAGGGGCATCGGTGTGACTTTGGCACGTTGATGGAGAACCCCAGGGGGTGCAGGAGGTCGGCAGTAGTCTGGAGGTGGGAGACAACTGTTTGGGGCGAGCCTGCCTTCAACAACCAATCGTCGAGATAAGGAAAGACTGAAACCCCTGCACAGATGAGCTGCGACCACCACCATCACTTTCGTGAACACCCGAGGGGTGCTGGTAAGGCCAAAGGGGAGCACGGTAAACTGAAAGTGCTTGTGGCCTACCGTGAACCGCTGATAGCGCCAGTGGGTTGACAGGACAAGGATGTGGAAATACACGTCCTGCAAGTCCAATGCTACCATCCAGTCACCTGGGTCCAGGGCAGCTAGGACTTGAGCTAAAGTTAGAATCTTGAACTTCTCCTTCTGGAGGAAGCCGTTGACGCTCCGTAGGTCCAACATAGGGCGTAGGCCTCCTTTGCCCTTCTTGGGTGCCAGAAAGTAGTGGGCATAGCAACCACATCCTACTTCTGGCCCAGGAACACGCTCGATGTCCCCCTTGGCCAAGAGGGTCGTAACTTCCTCCTGCAGAATTGCAAGTGATCCCCTGACATGCGGTGGTACTGCGGTGGCATGGCTGGAGGGGTCGCCTCGAAGGGGAGGGATAGCCCCTTCAGGCGATTTCCAGCACCCACCTGTCCGATGTGATGGTATGCCAGTGGAGTAGGTGATGGCAAATACTGCCCCCCACTGGCGTCGAATGGGCCTGAAATGCCGGACTAGGAAGGCTTAGAGGCAAATGCTGTGGGAGCGGGTGTGGACTGACCCTGCCGTTGTCCCCTGGCACCGCCACAGTGGTAGCCATGTCCGCGGCCGTGTTGTGACTGGTTTTGCGGCCTGTGGCTGGCTAGATGTGTGGGGGCGTCCCTTACTTGGCCACGAAAGGGGCGAAAAGCGGAAGGTTGCTGGCGTTGGCTAGGCCCAAGGACTTGGCGTAGTCCTGGAGTCCTTGAAACACTCCAGTGCACTGTCCTCTTTGTCGCCAAAAAGGTGACGGCCATCAAAGGGCATGTCCATGAGCATGGCCTGGACATCCCCAGAAAAGTTGGCGGACCTCAGGCGTGGCGGCGAACCGCCACTGTCGTTGCAATCGCGTAGCGTGCTGCATCCCCCCTTCCACCAGGGCTTGGGCGGGTCATGCCTGGGCCTCCTCTGGGCACTGTGGCAGCACCTCCACAACCGTATCCCACAGAGAGTGGTTGTAACGGCCCAAAAGGCAGGCGGTGTTGACAGACCGCAGCCCCAAACTCAGGGAGGAGAACAGTTTCTTCCCAAACTGATCGCTCCTCCGGATCGGGTATCTAAAAGGTATGGTCGGAACTGCGGTCTGGGACGTAGAGGCCTGGATCACCAGGCTCTCGGGGGTAGGGTGAATGGACAGAAAGCAGGGGTTGCCTGTAGCCGGGCGGTGGTGTCGGACTATGTTTCGATCGACAGGGAGGCCTGTGGAGGGCTTGGACCAGGTGCCCATCAGAACATTGGTGAGGGCTTCGTTAAACGGCAGTAGAGGCTCAGAGGAGATTGCCTGCGATTTGAGAACCTCAGTGAGGAGGTTAGTTCTCACGACCACAACAGGGAGCTCAAGAGCCAAGGCCTTGGCCGCCCTGTTCAACACCACTCTGTAAGCAGCCCCCTCCTCCAAAGCCACGGAGGGAGGAGAGACGAATCCAGTGTCGGGCAAAGTGTCCACACCACTGGCCTCCCCCAGCTCTTCTGCCCAGTCCTGGCTCAACTGGCACTGCTGTTCCAGAGGGTCCTCAGACCCCTCCCAGTCCTCCTCGTCATCCATCTCCTGATAAACAGGTAAAAATGATGGAGCAGAGTCTTAGGTGTAGGCCTCATCCATCGACGGAGATGGCGCCGACTAGCGCCGGTCCGACACCAGACAGGGGCTGAAACTGGGGTCAACGTCATCCGGGGACAGCACCGGGAGTGACACCCTTGGGGTTGGCACCAGCGGAGGAGTCGTAAGGTCGACTGGTGACGACCCAAATCCAGGCCTGGATCCTGCGGGGCCCTGCGACGTCGGGACCGGAGTCAACGACGGCACTGGGGCCGAAGCACCCGAAGGCGCCGGAGCCGCCGACCCGCTAGGGCTCCCAGTCGGACCCGCGGGGCCAGAAGGCGCCTCGGCAGGTTCCGACAGAGGGAAGTGCGACCTCATGGCCATGAGGAAAGCACTGATCTCCTCCAGCTTCGTGTGCAGCACAGGGACTGGCGGGTATGGAGCTGGACGCGGCGCCTGCGGCTCCGACAGATGCGTGGGCGTTGTCGCCCGAACCCCCAGCCGCGTAGCACGAGCGTTGGGGGAGTCAGAAGAGCGATGACACGACTTACCTGAGGACTTGGAGCCCGACGAGTGCTGGTGCCTCGTCGAGCGGCGATGACTGCGGCTCCACGACCGGTCCCTCGACTTCCTCCTCCACCGGGACCTCGAGCGGCGCGGAGCCGGCTGCCGGAGCTCGAGCAGCTTACGGGACCGCTCCCGTCTAGCCTTCGAGGTCAAGGACCGGCAGTCAGGGCACGATTTGTCATCATGGTCAGCCCCGAGGCAATAAAGGCACCAACGGTGGGGGTTGGTCACCGATATCAGGCGGTGACAGGCCTTGCAAGGTTTAAAGCCAGGCATCCCAGGCATCCCTATTGGCATCGCGAGTCGAAGGTCGACTCAAAAGGTGATCAAAAGAGATCAAAACAGTTAGTAAAAAAATGACTAGAGTACTGCTCTTCCCGGATCTGCGCTTACTGGCGCGGAAAAAAGAAGAACTGACATCAGAGCACGAGGGCGGTGTCTTAGTACTACAACGATGTCATCCCGGATGATCAGGACGCCGATGACAGAAGAGGAGCCACAGACAACACCTACTGACGTGCAGGGGTAGTGCTTATGAAACCTTTCAGGGTCCAGTCAGATTCCTTACCTTAGAATATCCACAGGGGTCAAACACTAACCTGTTTCTTTCAGATATTAAAAATACCCAGGCTACTAAGGACTCTTCTGCCGCACTGTCCAGCATCATCACTGCCCATTCAGAAGCAGTCACAATAGCTCACCAGAACCTGATGGATTATCTGGGGGTAGCAGCACTGAGTGAGCATATCACGATAGAAACACTTGCTACAAGGGCAAGTGCGCCCCACATCGTTAATACGAAATAATGCTCCAAATGGAGGGGGATATACGCAGGAAGGTAAAAGGTATCTTTTTGGGAAAACCTGACATATGGTTACAATATTATTTTGTCTGGAAAATATTGGCCACCTGATTCTGTAATGGATTGCCCACTGGAGGAAGAAGTTATTATACCTACTTTCGTCAACCTCGTACCAGAATTAGTTAAAAATTCATACGCGCAGGAGTGGGGGTTATCGCTGGCTCCAACACTTTACCACAATCATGTTAGGTGGGATGATTAGTCACCATATCAAGAAATCCCATTAAAATCAATTCCAATACCACAGAGACAATACCCATTTAAACATGAGGTGAAGAAATAAGTCAGGGAGATCTTAGATCAACTGGAGTACCAAGGATTGATAGGGAGGTTTTCATAGGAGTGGTGCAATGTTCTGTTTCCCGTTATAAAACCTGATAATGTCTAATCTCAGACCAGACAATATGAAAGGCATCCACACCCACATTTGAAATACAGAATGCACATTGTGCCGCACTAATAAATAAGATCATGCAGAAAAAAATATATAACACTAGACATCTCAAATTGATTTTTCTGCCAAAATATAGTGCCTGGGAGAAGATATTTGACAGCATTCTCAGCGCTAGGTTCTTAAAACCAATGTTGTCGATTACCACAAGGGTATAAGAACAGCCCTGGACTGTTTTCAGCCAGGGTAACAGTTACTTCAAAATTTTGTTGAGGAAGCATTGTCCTATGTAGAGGACATCTATCAGATGGACAATGAATTGCTGGAACACTTGTCTAGGGTGATCCATATAATTCTTGGGTTTGTCCACCTGGGTTACAAATACAATTTCAAAAAATAAAAAAAATGCCTACCTCAGTGTCCTATTTTTCAGAAATGAATTGTCAAGTGAAGGAAAAACCTTGCGCCACAATTTTCAGAAAAATGTGCACTGCTCCAACCTTCAACAACTCTGGCAGAAGATATACTTGTGATTGTAGACTTTACAAATTAAATAATGGCTCTAGATCAATATAAATGTATCAGCTATACCGATGGATCTGCCCAGCCAGCCTTAGGAACAAAACAGCAATATTCTGTGGCATGTGCAATTGTAAAAGGGTGCATGTATGATGGAAATTTCCATCCTGGGAAAACACATATCCAGTTCCTAGGGGACTGTACAGCACAGCTGTAGAACTAAAAGCCCTAATACTGGCACTACAAAATACAGACCTTGAATTTCCAACACTAATTGTGTGTAATTCATTTCCCATCTGTCCAGTCCTAAAACGAATATTTCCATTATTGGGGCCAGAATGGATTTAGGGATTCCAAAGATCGCATAGTAAAGCACAAGGTGCTTTGGGAACAAGTGGCAAAGCTGAAAGAAGGCCTGGCACAGGCTCATGTTATTCATACATTGAGTCATCAACGTGTTGGTGTTCACATTGAAGGGAATTCAATGGTGGATGAAGCCACCAAAGCAACTGTTCACGCTTCAACCGTTGCTGCAAAATCTTGCTCTAGTACGAGAATAAATGGAACATCTATGATAGCTGCCAATGCCACACGGAACAGCTCAGCCCTGCTGAAAAGTTTTCCACTTAAGTACTCCTACAAGTTAGATGCACAAAACATTCTGTATGCTCCGATTCCAGCAGTGGGGGAAAGAATAATACCAAACAATGAGTTTAGATTGGGATTGATACTTGCTGCACACAAGGGTCTAGGTTCAGCTCATGCAGGGATCAATGCTACAGTTTAATTACTAAAGCAGTGCTAGTGGTGGCCAGGTCTTACTAAACAGACCAAGGACTTTGTGGTGGATGTGCTACGGTGGAGCCCTCAATCTGCTGGCAGATGTTGCATTTAGGGACAAACACCTTTATTGATCTCAGACAAACCACTCATGTGTGTATGTTTGGATCCCTGCAGCCCCTTACACTCAGATGGGACATACAAGTACATCTTGGTGGCAGTGGATTCATGCTCCAGATTCCTGTAGATTTGGCACCAGTGCTCGATTGACGCTCGAGCTCTCACATAAGATTTGTGAGTCTTTGTGTGCCAATTACGTATGTACCAAAAAAGCCATGGGAAGTTTGGGTGTGGCCTTGCGGCACTCCTCCCTGTACCATTCTTAGGATATTCACTCTTTGAGACGAAAAACTGTGACTTAAAGCAATCCTTGGCAGCTAGCTTATTAGCCTCGGTGGCAGTTGGGCAAATTATCTATATGGGGTCCAGAGGGCCCTCAACAACATGCCAAGAAAATCCCTGGGGGGGCTGTATACCTGATGTACTCCTGTTTGGGGTGAGGATATTGGTACCCAAACTCAATAGTGTCAGCACTGTGGCAGCTGAAACCCCATTTGACTTCAATGATCGTTTGGACATTTTACAGGATCTCAAAGAATAACAGGCTTTACAAATCAGCGTCCAAGTTAAATGCACCATCACTGTGGAAGTGAAAACAATACCGGCAAGACCTGCCTACGTCCCGAAGATTAGGGACCTGGTCAGAGAGAAAACAGTGGACAAGAAAGAATTTGGGCCATCTTACAGAGCGCCTGTACCTGTCCTGGCTGTCAAAGGTACCAGAACTGTACTTCTTCAGCCACTTGATGAGATGGAGACAGCACTGCTAGTGCTGTGTTGCCATGAGCACATGGTACACTGTTTTGGCACACCTCGGCTTCAAGAACTAAATGAGCATTGGTTCTTATCCTTCATGCCTGTCGCACAAGTTACGATATATCTGTAAGAAACAGTAGTTAGTATTAGATTCCTTACCTTAGAATATCCCCAGGCGTCAGACTGGATCCGCAAACGTTTGCGTAGCAGTCCCCCTGCGCGTCGGTAGGCGTCATCTGCGGCTCCGCGTCCATCATTAGCGTCGTTGGCGCCGGGATGACGTCGCCGGAGTACTTAGACGCCGCCCACGCGCGCTGATGTCAGTTCTTATACACAGCTTTTCCGTGCCAGAAACGCTGAGCCATGATAAAAACTAACACTGGTGCCATGAAACTAGGGCCCTGAAAGGGATGACCTTAACCCTAGATATCGGTTCGCAGAATGGGGAAGATGGGTGGGGCCGTAAGGAATCTAATACTAACCACTGTTTCTTACAGATATATTGTTACCGAAGGTAAGTAACTTGTGCATCTGAAAGAAACAGGTTAGTATTAGATTCCTTACCTTAGAATAGATACTCCAGCAATACCAACCCCAGTGGTGGGTCTGCGAACCAATGATCACACCAGAAAGTCCTGGAGAACGGAACGGCCAAAGAAGCCATCTCTCCGGACTTGGCTGTCCAGACAGTAGTGTCTTGCAAACGTGTGCAGCGAAGCCCACGTAGCTGCCTGACAGATGTCCTGCAAGGGGACTCCCCGACCCAGGGCAGTAGTAGCTGCAGTGGCCCGAGTGGAATGGGCACTCAGCCCAACAGGAGGCTCCTTTTTAGCCAAAGAATAGCATGCCTTGATGCACAAGATGACCCACCGAGAGATGGTTTGTTTGTGCACCACCCGTCCCTTCTTGGCGCCCACGTAACCAACAAAGAGTTGGTCATCCACCCGGAACTGGCGTGTTCGATCCAGATAGTATGAAAGCGCACGTTTCGGGTCCAGACGGTGAAGCCGCTCTTCCTCTTTTGAGGGGTGCGGAGGCGGAAAGAAGCTGGGCAAGGTGATGGACTGCACGATGTGGAAGGCCGTGACTACCTTGGGCAGGAAAGAGGGTCACGTCCGCAACACAACTTTGTCCGGATGGACGGAAAGGAAGAGAGGCTTAGATGAAAGAGCCTGGAGCTCACTCACTCTCCTGGCAGAGGTGATGGCAACAAGGAAAGCAGTCTTGAGAGTAAGGAGACGAAGAGGACAGTTGTGAAGTGGCTCAAAGGGAGCGCACATCAGGTAAATCAGAACCAGGTTCAAGTCCCACTGAGGCAACACGAAAGGAACAGGGGGGAACATATGAGTGAGGCCCTTCAAGAACCTATTTACAATTGGGGACTTGAAAAAAGAAGGCTGATCAGGTAGCCTTAAGAAGGCGGAAAGGGCAGAAAGGTAGCCCTTGATTGTGCCCAGAGCAGAGCCCTGCTGGGCAAGAGAAAGAAGAAAGAGGAGAACCTCAGAAAGGGGTACAGAGAGAGGATCCACAGCCTTTGCTGTGCACTATGCCCCAAATCTCTTCCAATGCAGGCGTATAACCGACTTTGTGGAGGGACGCCTGGCTGCCAGAATTACATTGCAGACTTCAGGAGGCAAGTCAAATGGCCTCAACTGTCGCCGCTCAATCGCCACGCATGGAGGTGGAGACTGGACAGGTTTCGGGGGAGGACCGTCCCCTGCTGCTGCAACAGAAGGTCCTCCTGAAGAGGCAGACGAATCGAGGGATCGACTGACGTGCTGAGTAGCTCGGGATACCAGTACCTCCATGCCCAGTCTGGAGTAAGCATGGGCGGAAAATCCGTTACGCTCGCGGATTTTGCGGATTTTCGGTAAATTCGCAATCCGCGAGATTCGCGAATTTCCCTCAAAATCCGCAAATTCGCACGCAGCAGATTTTTTTTCTTTGCGGTGTAAGTTCGCAATTGCGAACATGTAGGTGCGGCGGGCAGCAACAATCTTGCACTCGCGAAATTACAAAAATTGCCATTCCGCACAAGAAATCTACTAGCAAGCAGCATAGACCTTCTGAAAATGATTATTTTTATCAGAATAACTCCTCAGGTTGACATTTGCCTGCACTTTTTTAGATTTGAGGCCTTTTGATTTTCTTTGGATAACTTTTGGATTAGAAATCAACTTTCTCATATAAGCTTGGTGGGGCATTAAAGTTGCTGTAATGCTGCTCTGCAGAAAAACGAGTTTTGCAAAAGTGAAAGCAGGTTCAAAAAAGTTCAAACTCATCATTAGTAACCGTTCCCTATAGTGCTTCCTGACACGGGCCCCTCCAAAGTTCAGTTGCTAGTTGCAACAATTGTTCAGTTGCTAGTTGCAACAATTGTATGACCCTGCTCTGACCCTCACAGCAGGCTCATAGAATAGCTACAAGTAGGCCACAAAGGTCCTGGAAAAAAACATTGCACTGCAACAGAAAGCAAATTACAGATAAGGATGCAGGTGCCAGACTGGAATTTTAAAACAGTGACACATTAATAAATCAACCCCAAATTAATTCATGTCAGTTGAAGCAGGCAGGTGTGCTTGCTTTTTCCCCCCATAATCTACAGTGATGATGAACCAGAGGGTGGCATAAGGCATTGATGTACCAGAGGGTGGCATGGGTAAAACAGAGGGTGGCAGGGGTGAAACAGAGGGTGCTGGGAACCTATGATGATGAACCAGACGTAGAAACAACATAATCGTGACCGTTGCGAGCCGACATGTAAGTTCGCGATTGCGAACTGTTACAAAACCCTCGCGAACTGTCAGAAATCCTTGCGAACTGGCAGAAATCCTTGCGAACACAAAAAAAAAATCCGCATATTCGCGAGAATTCGCGGATTTTGCGGATTGCGAGTTCGCAAATTCGCAAAATTCACGAACGCCAGATTCGCAAAACTCGCCCATGGTTAGTCCGGAGCCACAAGGTTGACTTGGGCGCGGTCACGCTTGATCTTCTTCAGCACTCTGGGCAGAAGTGGTGTAGGTGGAAAGGCGTACAACAGACCGTAACTCCACTCACGACGAAAAGCGTCTCCGAGCGAGTGCCGCCTTGGAAATTCCAAAGCGCAGAACTGATGACATTGCACGTTCTCTTCGGTGGCGAATAAATCCTACAAAGGCTCTCCCCACTGCAGAAAGAGACCTTGCGCCACGTCCGAGTTCAGACGCCATCGGTGATCCATCATGCACCGGCGGCTGAGTTCGTCCGCCCTGGCGTTCAATGAACCTGCCAGATGTTGAACCACCAGGGTCACGCCCTGATGTTCCAGCCACTGCCAGAGGCGCAGAGCCTCCTAGAAGAGGGTTCAAGACCCCACCCGCCCTGTTTGTTGGAGTACCACATGGCGGTGGTGTTGTCCGTGAACACCTGCACTACACTCCCCAGACAGGGGGAGAATGGTAAACGGAAAGTGCTCGAGGCCTACCGTGTACCGCAGGTAATGCCGGTGGGCCGGCAGGACGGGGATGTGGAAATAAGCGTCCTGCAAGTTCAACGCTACCATCCAGTCTCCCGGGTCCAGGGCAGCTAAGACCTGAGCCAGTGTCAGCATCTTGAACTTCTCCTTTCGGAGGAAGCCGATGACGTTCCGCAGAACCAAGATAGGGCGTAGGCCCCCTTTGCCCTTCTTGGGAACCAGAAAGTAGTGGGAATAACAACCACACCCTACTTCTGGCCCAGGAATGTGCTCGATGGCCCCCTTGGCCAAGAGGGCCGTAACTTCCTCTCGCAGAAGACTCAAGTGATCCACCGACACGCGGTGGTACTGCGGTGGCACTGCGGTGGCATGACTGGAGGGGTCGCCTCGAAGGGGAGGGAGAAGCCCCTTAGGACGATTTGTAGCACCCACCTGTCCGATGTGACAGTGAGCAAGTGAAGGAGGTGATGGTGAACCCTGCCCCCCACTGGCGTCAAATGGGCCTGAAAGCTCGTACTAGGAGGGCTTTGAGGCGGATGCTGCAGGGGTAGGTGTAGACTGACCTCGACGTTGTCCCCAACCGCCGCCACGGCAGTTACCACATACGCCACCGCGCTGGAAGGTAGCCTGCAGTCCGTGCCTGTGACGTGTGGGGGTGCTCATTCCTTGGCCATGAAAGGAGCGACAGGCAGCAGTTTGCAGGCGTGGGGCCGAGTGGCCCAAGGACTCTGCCGTAGCCCTGGAGCCCTTAAAGCGCTTAAGTGCACTGTCTGCCTTGTCGCCAAAGAGGCGACGGCCATCAAATGGCATGTCCATAAGGGTGTTTTGGACATCAGCCGAAAAGTTAGCAGACCTCAGCCAGGCGTGGCGATGAATCGCCACCGTTGTTGCCATCGCTCTGCCCAGCGAGTCCGTGGTATCCAGGCCAAACAGGATGGAATACCGTGCCGCATCTCGACCCTCCACAAGGGCTTGGGCGAGTTTAGTCCGGGCACCCTCAGGACATTGTTGCAGCACGTCAGCGACCGTGTCCCACAGAGAGTGGGTGTAACGGCCCAAGAGGCATGCCGTGTTGATTGACCACAACCCCAAACTAATTGAGGAGAACATCTTTTTACCGTACTGTTCGTACCTCTTGGATTCTGAATTGGGGGGAGCCATCGGGAATGTGGTCTGGTAGTTAGAGGCCTGGATGACCAAGCTCTCAGGGGTGGGGTGGGTGGACAGGAAGCAAGGGTCGCCCGGAGCCGGGCGGTGGCGTTCCTATCTACAGGCGAACTTGTAGCAGGCTTGGACCGAAGCACCCGACGGCGCCGGGGCCGAAGCACCCGGCCCGCTTGGGGACCCAGCCGGGGCCGCTTGGCCCGAAGGCGGCGCATAACCCGATGGAGTGAGCGACCTCATGGCAATGAGGAAGGCCTCGATCTCCTCCGGAGTCGCGTTCTGCCCAGGGACCGTCCGGTATGGAGCAGGCCGCGACGCCTGTGGCTCCAGCGGAGCCGCGTGGGGGGTGTCACCCGTTCCCCCGGCCGCGTCGCGCGAACATCGGGGGGAGTCAGAAGAGCGATGACGCCTCTTCAACTTCTTGTGCCTCTTACCTGAGGACTTCGAGCCCGAGGACTGATGACGACTCCCGGAACTGTGGTATCTGCGGACCCGCAACCGGTCCCTCGACCTCCTTCCCGACCGGGACCTCGAGTGGTGCGGGCCGACTGCCGGAGCATGAGTCGCTTGCGGGACTGCTCCTGTCTAGCTTTGGACTATAAAGAGGGGGGTTGTACCCAGATAGAGTTACGGGGACCTGGGTTGTCAATTGAGGTATGGGAAGGGGTCCCAGTAAACATGAACAATAATAACAAAGAAAGTATAAACAATCAAAGAAACCAATCATAAAGACACATTGTTTTATTCACAATGTGCTAGTATCTTGTATATACGTCACTTTAAACATACATTGATTAGTGACTATTTTGTAGTGCCCCAAGGTTGGGAAAGGAGGGGGGGTTTGTGATACGTGTGGGTAATAGGTGAAGGAAAAAAGGGTTTGCAGTGACAGTAAAATCGGCGAATAAGACAAATTCAATGTAGTTACATATCAATGTACCCAGAAAAAGACCAATAGGTTCATATAAATTATTTTACAAAAATCATACTCCAAATGTACAACTAATGAAACCAATAGGGTGTGGAGTTGACTGCAAAAAACAAAGTGTTGTCGACGTTTCGACCCTCGTTCGCAGATGTAGGTTTAAATCTTGCCGTGGGGTCTTCCTCAGGACTGGGGAGATGGGGGCACGTGACCTAGTTAATGTACAAATATACACGTATTATTTTGAGGGAAAAGAAATTCCCATATATTACTCAGGATTAAAAAGCACACCAATCTTTTGATGAAAGTGGCTAACGGTTAGCAAAGTCTTGTGGAATAAATACAGTTCAGACACTATGTCGCCACGAGTACGACTTGTTCAACCAATAAATGTATTATTAATCCTCGATCGAGATCATTATGCAAAAAAGGGGGAGGAGAGCAGTCTGAAGAAGGGTCTCGCCGCACTGGGGCAACCCATCCAAAACACCAAAGGGCTATACGTGAATTAGCAACAACAGCTAATAAGTACAGGTCAAATATGTTAATCGACAATATAAAATCCAATCAATGGATACCAATTATACCGGTTAGAGGGTCATACTCGGAGAGGTTACAACTTACCACCGGGGTGGTGTGCAAAAGGACCCGTTAGATGGAGGGTAGATATCAACAGTAGATCTGTAATTAAAGTTTGGTACAGGTCTTATTATACTGATAGTATTATTTCAAAAAATTGCAGAAATGACCGCATGGTAGAGGACTTACCGAGGTATCACTCGGAACCGCCTATTGAATAAATGGTCGGGGGTCCGTTAAGGCATCAACAGGGACAGTAGCTCTAAATATAAAAAAGTATAAAGAGAAACTTTAAAAACTATCCCCGCAGGGCCGGACGGGTTAGAACCCAAAGCAGGGACCAATCTCGGACTTACCCGACAGCCGTATTGCTTCGACTTTCGGCGTGGGGTAGCAGGCACTCGCGCTGTGGCGTCGAGTCCGTGGCAGGACTAGATCAGGAGACAAAGAGTATGCAAAGCGTTACCGGTCTGCTGAAAAGGCGCGGACTGAACGCATGCACTCGAGGAAAGGCTGATGCTTACCGGTGTGAGGATTAATCCGAAGCCGTTCCCTGCTCGCCGAGGAAATGGCGAAGCAGAGTTCCGCTTACAAGGATGTTACCCGGGTTACATGTCACGTGATTAAAAGGCATGGTGGACAGACTCAGTGAGTCAGTGGGCAGCATGAAGTCAGGCAATTACTGGAAACACACATACGGAATATTACCAATAACGCTCAGTGTGCTAGTACACATTCTGGATATAGCCATTAAAGGTGACTGAAATAACGTGTTTAAAAGTGACGTAGCGACTGGATGGAGTCCGGTAACGGGATATATCCCTAAGTATGGAGGTAGTAATAGCCAAACCAAGATAGGCAATTGGGTACTTGTCGGTGGAGCGGATCACGCGCATATGGGTGAATGCATCGACTAGGGGATGACTGTGGACATCCAAAGACAAATACTATTCTTTTTGTCAAGCTAAATGCTGGCTTGGGCACGAACATAAATTGGTGAATAATAACATCGTGATCACAACAAAATAGTCTCATAGCTTCAATACCCCTTAATAAATTGGCAGGGTGCTCAAATACAAGGCGTACCTCACACAAGTGGGTATAGGCCACTGTAGCTCCGTTCTGATAGTTATTAATGGGCAAAATTGCTGGTTGTTGCGCAAATATTGGTTCCTGGATAATGTCACCATAATCACAACACAGTAGGTCCAGATCTTAGAAACCCTGACTGAATTAATTGACAATGCTCAAAATACATGGCGTACCTCACACAAGCGGGTATAGGCCACTGTAGCTCTGTCCTGATGATTGTTAATATACACACAATCAAAGTTACTGCAACATTGTGGGTGTGGCGTACCTCGCACACGCGGGTAAAGGCCATATACACATTGGCGCTGTTCATCGATGCACAATTAGGCTACTGATGTCTTAACTATATGTGGATCGAGGCCAGACATATTGAATCATCATGCTAGGTAGATTCATTAGTAGGAAGAGTGTGATCTCAGGCTCATAGTTAATTCTAGGTATGGATACAGACCATGGGCAATGTCATTGAAACCATCATCAAGGTAGAATAGCCAGTTGGGAGAATGAACTATCATGTTCGTTAAGCCCAGATTCAATGGAGTTAAAGGTAAATATCCACTTTAATTCCCGGGTGTTAAGGATATTTGAGATATTACCTCCCCGTGGACGACACTGGGTCCACGGGGAGGTAATATCTCAAATATCCTTAACACCCGGGAATTAAAGTGGATATTTACCTTTAACTCCATTGAATCTGGGCTTAACGAACATGATCACACTCTTCCTACTAATGAATCTACCTAGCATGATGATTCAATATGTCTGGCCTCGATCCACATATAGTTAAGACATCAGTAGCCTGTGTACTAGCACACTGAGCGTTATTGGTAATATTCCGTATGTGTGTTTCCAGTAATTGCCTGACTTCATGCTGCCCACTGACTCACTGAGTCTGTCCACCATGCCTTTTAATCACGTGACATGTAACCCGGGTAATCCTTGTAAGCGGAACTCTGCTTCGCCATTTCCTCGGCGAGCAGTGAACGGCTTCGGATTAATCCTCACACCGGTAAGCATCAGCCTTTCCTCGAGTGCATGCGTTCAGTCCGCGCCTTTCCAGCAGACCGGTAACGCTTTGCATACTCTTTGTCTCCTGATCTAGTCCTGCCACGGACTCGACGCCACAGCGCGAGTGCCTGCTACCCCACGCCGAAAGTCGAAGCAATACGGCTGTCGGGTAAGTCCGAGATTGGTCCCTGCTTTGGGTTCTAACCCGTCCGGCCCTGCGGGGATAGTTTTTAAAGTTTCTCTTTATACTTTTTTATATTTAGAGCTACTGTCCCTGTTGATGCCTTAACGGACCCCCGACCATTTATTCAATAGGCGGTTCCGAGTGATACCTCGGTAAGTCCTCTACCATGCGGTCATTTCTGCAATTTTTTGAAATAATACTATCAGTATAATAAGACCTGTACCAAACTTTAATTACAGATCTACTGTTGATATCTACCCTCCATCTAACGGGTCCTTTTGCACACCACCCCGGTGGTAAGTTGTAACCTCTCCGAGTATGACCCTCTAACCGGTATAATTGGTATCCATTGATTGGATTTTATATTGTCGATTAACATATTTGACCTGTACTTATTAGCTGTTGTTGCTAATTCACGTATAGCCCTTTGGTGTTTTGGATGGGTTGCCCCAGTGCGGCGAGACCCTTCTTCAGACTGCTCTCCTCCCCCTTTTTTGCATAATGATCTCGATCGAGGATTAATAATACATTTATTGGTTGAACAAGTCGTACTCGTGGCGACATAGTGTCTGAACTGTATTTATTCCACAAGACTTTGCTAACCGTTAGCCACTTTCATCAAAAGATTGGTGTGCTTTTTAATCCTGAGTAATATATGGGAATTTCTTTTCCCTCAAAATAATACGTGTATATTTGTACATTAACTAGGTCACGTGCCCCCATCTCCCCAGTCCTGAGGAAGACCCCACGGCAAGATTTAAACCTACATCTGCGAACGAGGGTCGAAACGTCGACAACACTTTGTTTTTTGCAGTCAACTCCACACCCTATTGGTTTCATTAGTTGTACATTTGGAGTATGATTTTTGTAAAAGAATTTATATGAACCTATTGGTCTTTTTCTGGGTACATTGATATGTAACTACATTGAATTTGTCTTATTCGCCGATTTTACTGTCACTGCAAACCCTTTTTTCCTTCACCTATTACCCACACGTATCACAAACCCCCCCTCCTTTCCCAACCTTGGGGCACTACAAAATAGTCACTAATCAATGTATGTTTAAAGTGACGTATATACAAGATACTAGCACATTGTGAATAAAACAATGTGTCTTTATGATTGGTTTCTTTGATTGTTTATACTTTCTTTGTTATTATTGTTCATGTTTACTGGGACCCCTTCCCATACCTGTCTAGCTTTGGACATCAGGGGCCGGCAGTCGGTGCAGGACTTGTCGTCGTGGTCTGGGCCCAGACAGTGAAGGCACCTGCGGGGGGGTCGGTAACCGACATCAGTCGGTTGCAATCGACACAGGGTTTGAACCCGGGCATCCCTACCGACACCGTTGGAGTAGAGTGACTTCGAAAGATGATCAAAAAGGATCGAAAAAGTTAATCAAAAATTGAGTAAGGGTACTACTTTTTCCGGATCCGCGCTTGCTGGCGCGGAAAAAAGAAGGACTGATGTCAGCGCATAAGGGCGGCGTCTAAGTACTCCGGCGACGTCATCCCGGAGCCAATGACGCCGATGACGGACGCGGAGCCGCAGACGACGCCTACCGACGCACAAAGGGTACTGCTACGTAAAAGTTTCCGGATCCAGTCTGACGCCTGGGGATATTCTAAGGTAAGGAATCTAATTCTAACCTGTTTCTTTCAGAGTGTGCTTTGCAGACTCAAATGTGTCGTGTATATATATAGGTCTTTGATCAGAATTTCATGTGGGAAGAATTCAGCCTCTTTCTCAACAAAATTAATGAAAAAACTTTTTCTAGGCACCATGGCTTTCTGAGTGCCTGGGAACTCAAACTGAAAGCAATAACTTTTAGATTAATATTTTAAAGGAAGCCCGTTTTTTTGATGCTTTTAAGAATAGTTTTTAAATTTGTCTGCTGTTTTTTTAGATAGCTTTTAAATATCGACCCTTAGTATGAGGAGTGGGTATTATATTCCCAGGTTAGGCCCATGTAGCGAAGCAGCTAATTTCCTACACAGTCCTCAGTAATAAAATTTTCAGCGGTGACCGTTTGTCATGCACGCAAATATGTGCAATGTTGGATTCGTTTCCCTGAAACTAAACTTGTTTATACATATAGCTTTGCACAACATTAGCACAAAGCCCTGGGCATCAGGTACAAGGCCTTGTTTCGTAATATATGTGTAGGAGAGTAGGGTCTGCTTCCTATGGTCACCCACACTTTTTGCTCTGATATACTGGTTTCTCGACTATAGTGTGGATGTGGGTGTAGGAGAGTAGGGTCTGCTTCCTATGGTCACCCCCACTTTTTGCTTTGCTTTACTGGTTTTCGACTTAGACATGGCTGTGGGCCTGCTAATCAGACCCACAGCACAGATGCACTCTCTCTAAATTTACAGCATGTACTCTAGGTACATCCACAATTGGGGATAGGTTCACCTTGTCAGCCCCTGTAGAAGTGCACCCTAGGTACTCAGGGCATAGGTGTAACCAAAGCCTACCAGGGGCTGCAGCATGTATTATGCCACCCCTGGCTGGCCACTCAAATAGACACAACTGGCTGATCACTCAGCTGGGGCAAGGTCGTGTAATCACCCCTTGCTTAGGTATAGTATTCCTATACCTACTTATATATAGACACATAGTAACCTATAAGTCACTCCTATGGCAGGCCTTAATCCTGGAGGCAGAGTGCTTGGTTATGTGTTAGATGTTGTTCTAGCATGAGCTGAGCCTGTCTGCAGCTTTCGGAACCATGTCCTTATAGCTGTTCTATGATATCGCCAAACCATATACTCTTAAGTGCATTATAATCCTCGCGGTTAATGCTAACTTTGGTTTGGCTTTATCCAAACATGTCGTGTAAGGTGTCATACGCTTTGGAATACTACCCCCTCACCAATTCTGGCCACGGGTGTAGCATTCCACCCTTCTAGAACGAGAAGACATGTTGTTGCTGACTATCCCGGTTAAAGTTAACCAGAGCCCCAGCGTCACAAAATGGACGCTGCGGCCACTGACACAAGTCTGACCTCCTGCTGCTGGGAGTCCTTCCAGTCACAGAGGTTTGGACAATAGGTTTCCTGCCTGGGGAGGTGAGAGCACCACCCCAGACAGGACTTTGTGTATTGGGACAGGGAGGGCTGAGTAGAATTGGGCACTGCCTGGGGCACACTAGGTGCTCCATGCATACCCTAGTTCAAACCGGTTGCTGGGGCACTCCAGCCCCAGCTCTGGCACGGAACTGGAAAAATGAGCGAGGGTGTAACCACCCCCCTTCCTGGTCCCACTCACAGGAGGGACCTAGTAAGTAATCCAGCCCCTTTTAGTTGTATAAAGGTAGAAGCTAAGTCTTGAGACTTTAGATTAGATCCTGACTGAAACCCGAAATGAAACTCTGGACCTTCGACATTCTGCTGAAGCTGAAGACTGAAGAATCTTCCTTGTGGCCAAGGAGTGACCACCCTGGGCAACCAGGCACCATCCAGCAAATCAACGGCTTGCTTTGTCGACGTTCCCGCCAAAACTCGAGCACAGAGCCTGACAAGACCCAGACTTCCTGACCTCTCTGACCCTCTCATCACGACTGCAGCATAGCTGAGATGCGTGGAGGTGGCGAGACACGCGGGCCCGGAGATCTTGAAAAGCCTGCAACTTGCTACCTATGCAGCTCCTGAGGCACCCTCGTAGCTGTGCACTGGGGATTGAGAAGCCCCGATCATGAGCTCCATCTGCGACTAAGATCAGCCCCCCACACTCCACGAGTTCTGCGTGGGGCCCTTCTGCTTTTGTTCTGCTCGACGTGTTGTCCGGTTGCTGGCCCGTTGGCTAATAGCCTCTGTGACGACAATCTTTTTGAACCACCTCGCTGGTCTGGTTGCTCCAGACTGGCCCTTGCTTCCCTGCAAAGGTGAAGCACCCCAGACCTTGCTGGTCTGCACCAGAAGCCTTTGTTGTATCCTGCGTGGGTTGCCTTTGCCAAGGCTTTTCGACTCCAATCCAGAAGTCGACCCCTTCATCTGCGAGAACCTTTGTGGGACAGCCCGTCTCCAGCACCTGGTCATCGTCGACGCCTCCTGGTCCACGTGGCTGCCAAGACAAACTTCAAGACAGCACCTGATTGCTCCTTGACGTTGTCTGGTTCCTTCCTGGTTCCACCCGGTCACTGGCTAGTGACCCAGACTCTGTCCCCTCTGCTTTCAGGTCCTCTTCATCCTCGATCCACCCTTGGATCCACACGGACATCTTCCTCCTGGTCGCCTGCAGCATCTTTCTTCAGGTCTCCCTAGGCTTCAACGACGAAACCCGACACATCTTCACACCTATGCACCCGCCGTCCGTGGGTGAGGTAACGCGAGTACTTCGGTGCTCCCAAGGGTATTGACTATCCAAGTGTCTAAGTCTCTAGTTGTTTCCTCCTAGCTCAACCGGATGTTTCCTAAATTCTTCTATATCTAACTTCTATGTTCCCATTGACTTTGCATTGAATTCCGCGTGTGTGTAAAGACACTGTATGTGCCGCCTGTGGGCCTCCTACTTCTAAACTATTGTTGAGATAGTGTAGCCCCAGCGATTCCCTAGGCCCAAGGCCTTTCCTTTTCTCTTGACATGGTACTTATACCACTTTCTTAATATATGGTTTGCTTCGCCCCTAGGGCCTAACCGAAAATTGTGCAACTTAACCTATATTAACTAAGAGTCTTGTTATGCGCTTTGGCCTCTGACCTCATAAAGAGTTCAGAGGAGTGTGTTAGAAATAAATACATATATATTTTATATATATCCTGTGTGGTGTCCTTTCATTTGATATTCAAGGGATTACATATGGTAAAACAGCAGGCTTTACACGCCCTCAAGAGTCTTTTAGCCTAAGACTGTTCTGTCCATGCTACCACTAGGATAGCTGGTCTATAAGGTTGACTTACAACCATCACCATAAGGGTTGTTTGGACCGGTGCAAGGTGATCACTAGAATAGTGAACACCATATACCAGGCCAACTTCTCACAGTGGGCTTGCTAATCAGACCCACAGCCCAGCTGTTCTCTCTCTAAATCCATACCATGTACTTTAGGTACCTACCTAATTGGGTATTGGGTCACCTTTGTGAGCCCCTGTATAGTGTACCATAGGTACTCAGGGCATAGGTGCATCCAAGGCCTACCAGGGGCTGCAGCATGTATTATGCCACCCCTGGCTGGCCATCCAAATTGACACAACTGGCTGATCACTCAGCTGGGGCAAGGTTGTGTAATCACCCCTTGCTTAGATATAGTATCCCTATACCTACCATTACATATAGACACATATATACCTATAAGTCACTCCTATGGCAGCCCTTAACAATCCTGGAGGCAGAGTGCTTGGTTTTATGTGAGATGGTGCTCTAGCATGAGCTGAGCCTGTCTGCAGCTTTCGGAACCATGTCCTTATAACTGTTCTATGATATAGCCATACCATATACTCTGAAGTGTATTATAATCCTTGCGGTTAATGCTAACTTTGGTTTGGCTTTATAAAAACATGTTGTGTAAGGTGTCATACGCTTTGGAATCCTACCCCCCTGCCAGTTCTGGTGGCAGGGGTAGCATTCCACCCTTCTAGAGGGAGAATACATGTAGTTGTAGCTTTACCCAGTTAAAGTTAAACAGAGCCTCAGCATCACAAAATGGATGCTACTGCCACAGACACAAGTCTGACCTCCTGCAGCTTGGAGCCCTTCCAGTGAGGGAGGCCTGGACAATAGGTTTCCTGCCTTGGGAGGTGCTAGCACAGACAGGCTTTAGTGAATTGGGGCAGGGTGGGTTGAAAGAAATGACACTGCCTGGGGCACACAAGGTGCTCCATGCATAGCCCAGTTCAAACCAGTTGCTGGGGCACACCAGCCCCAGCTCTGGCGTGAAACTGGACAAAAGGAAAGGGGTGTAAACACCCCCTTCCCTGGTCCCACCCATAGTAGGGACCTAGCAGGTAATCCGGCCCCTTTAATTCGTATAAAGCTAGGAGCTGAGTCTAGAGACTTTAGATTATCCTGAACTGAAACTCTGAAACGAAACTCTGGACCTTCGACATTCTACTGCAACTAGAAGACTGAAGAATCTCCCTTGCGGTCAAGGAGTGACCACCTTGTGCAAACAGGCACCACCTAGCGAATTGCCAGTTTGCTTTATCACCACTCCTGAAGGATTCCGATGACCCTGCTTCACAGGACTGGACTTCCTGACTTCTTCGACCCCGACCCTCACCTCCAGCAAAGCTGAGACCCGTGGCGGACACGAGAGATGTGGGACCAGACACCTGGCCATTTTGCTCTTTGCTAAATTGTGAAGCTTCTGAGGCGTCCTCGAAGTTGTGCATTGGGACTTGAGAAGCCCCAATCCAGATTCGTAAGTGCACTGAAGCTCAGCCCTCTACACTCCACGAGCGCCGCGTGGGGCCCGCTCTTGCATTTCCTCTTGAAGCATCTTCCCGGTTGCTAGCCTGCTGGCTAGTGGCCATCTTGAAGACTCCATTTTGAAACAATGCTGCTTGCCTGGTTGCTCAGGGCTTGCTCTTACTTTCCTGTAAAGGGGAAGCTCCACAGACCTTGCTGGTCTGTACCAGAAGCCGATCTTCACTTCCTGCGTGGGTTGCCTTTGCCAAGGCTTATTTACTCCAATCCGGAAGCCGACACCGCCAACAGCTAGAGCCTTTGTGGGACAGTCCGTATCCAGCGCTTGGTTGTCGTTGACACCTCCTGGTCTACGTGGCTGCAGAGACAAGCTTCACTTCTTCACCTGTTTGCAGCTCAACATCACCTGGTTCCTTCCTGGTTCCATCCTGGTCACTGAACTAGTGACCCAGGCTCTGTCCCCTCTGCTTTCAGGTTCTTCACTACTTCAATCCACCCCTGGATCTATCCAGACATCTTCCTCCTGGTCGCCTGCAGCATCTTCTTGCAGCTCGACGACGAAACCTGACACGACTTCACACCTATGCACCCGGCTTCCCTGGGTGAGGTAACTCGAGTATTCCGGTGCTCCCGTGGGTAATAACTATCCAAGTGTCCTGTTTTAACTGTGTTTCCCTGCAAGTCCACCCGGACTGTTCGAAATGAACTCGTTTCTAACTTTTACGTGTCCATTGAAAGTCTATGAGAACCCGCGTGTGTGTTTAGACACTGCACACGCATCCTGTGAGACTCCTACTTCCTAACCTGTTGTAGTTCAGTGTAGTCCCAGCGATTCCCTAGGCCCTAGGCCTATTCACTTTTCCTGAAGTGGTCCTTATACCACTTTTTAGTATATGGTTTGTGAGGCCCCTAGGGCAGAATTGTATTTGTGCAACTTATAGTATGCTTATTGAGTAACTTTTATTGTATCTCGAACTCTGACCTCATAAAGAGTGCAGAGGGGTTGTGATAGTAATAAATACATATATATTTGATATATACCTTGTGTGGTGTCCTTTCATTTGGTATTCAAGGGGTTATTATTGGTAAAACAATTGGCTTCACATGCTCTCGGAAGTATTAGCCGAAGACTGCTTTGTCCATGCTACCACTAGGATAGCCGGTCTACAAGGTTGACTTTACAACCATCACCATAAGGGTTGTTTGGACTGATACAGGGTGCCCACTAGAATAGTGGACATCACATATCAGGCCAACTTCTCACAATATGTACAAAAGTCAATACTATCTTCATCCATGGGGTACATATCCATAACATCACTAATCTATACGCACATTGCAAGTCTGCTTTCTGTTGCAATCTGGATGATCATCTTTTATGTCAGCAGAAGTGCCTCCTCTGCTAATCTGAGATCCTTGCATGCTGAGAAATCACCATGCAGCGATCTGACATCTCATGAGGGGTGTCCAGTTTGTGACTAAGATAGGGTTCCTTTACTCTATCCCATCAGGTAATGGGGCAGGATTGTCCCTTGGGGGATTCTTGGCTTTATACCTACACACACACTAGGTACATTTAGAGTAGGGTTCGCATCATGGCAGTACACTCGATTACTGCCTTGTGTTATATGCCTGCATATATACATTGTTTTAGCACCATGTTAGAACTCTACCTACTATTTACGCTTTTGGTGCTTGGAATTATGTTTATCTGCTTCGGTCTACTAATCATTACAGTACACTTTTGGTTACACTATTTGGTTAAATATATATTACTGAAAACATCCCACTGTGTATTCTCTGTATATTTCTCTGAGAATTATAGAGCACGAGTGACTGAGCAAGCACGAGTGACTGAGCAAGAAGTTCTGTACTGTTTCCAAGATCCCTGAGGGACAAGGTTGTCATTTTCAGTGGTTGCCGAAAACCATTCTCTCCCTGGTAAGTTAGGGGGAGCTTACGGTGGCAGTGTGAATTATCTGGTCTATAGGCCAGCATATCATGCTGGGGTGTCTGGAATCAGTCTTGACACCAAGCCCGTAGTTCATGTTGTCCAAACAATGTGCAGATCCTACGGATTAGTGGTATAAGCCTCCTGTCGTATAGTTCCTGACTTCGTGGAGGGACGCCTGGCTGCCAGAATACCCTCACAGACTTCAGCAGGAAGGTCGGAAGCTGTCAACTGTTGCTGCTCAATCTCCACGCAAGGAGGCAGAGAGTGGGCAGGTTTGAGTGGAGGACCCTCCCCTACTGCTGCGACAGTCTCCACCTGTGATAATTTGGGATAAGGGAAGGGGAAGAAGGGCGAATCGGCCAGTAGTACGAGGTTTTTCAGATAGTTCAGCGGACCACAAGTGTTAGTCTCATCGCAGAATTCATAAAGCTGGTCCAGATAGTTCTAAAATCTCTAGAACTATCTGGACCAGCTTTAGAACTATCTGGACCCCTTCTTCCCCGTCCCTTACCCCAAATTATCACTGTATATAGTACACTTTCACGAATATCACTGAGCACCTAATGTCACAATTCTTTCACATATGATGCGCACCGTGTATTGTTGACAGCCATGTATATACACTTAGATAAGGGTCTTTATAAATGAAGCAATTTATATAAAAAAATCTGTTGTCATACCCTAGTCGGTTTGGTTTTGCGTTTCTGGTGATTTATTCTTTGAAAAGATTTGTTTGGAAATGAATAATTGGCTGAATAGTCAGAACAATTTGAAGAGATAATACGCACCCGACAGAACCATTGTTGTATTTTGTTACTACTGCCCAGGTTCTGAGGGATACTGGGTCACCTCATTGTGCTTTACCACCTTCAACAACCGGTCGTCGAGATAGGGGAAGACTGGTACAACTGATCTCTGCAGATCGGCTGTGACCACCCCCATAACTTTGGGGAACACCTGAGGGGCACTGCTGAGGGTGAAGGGGAGCATGGTAAACTGAAAGTACTTGTGGCCCACAGTAAACCACAGGTAGCGACAATGGACTGGCAGAATGGGAATGTGGAAATAGGCGTCCTGCAAGTCCATTGCTACCATACAGTCTCCCGAGTCTAGAGCAGACAGGACTTGAATAAGGGTAAGCATCTTGAACTTCTCCTTTTTGAGGAAGCAGTTGAGGACTCTGATGTCTAAGATAGGACAAAGGCTCCCTTCCTTTTTTGGAACCAGAAAAAAGCAGGAATAGCAACCAAAGCCAATTTCTGGCTTCAGAACCCTCTCTATAGCTTCCTTGGCCAAGAGAGACTTAACTTTCTAACAGCTGATCGTATGGAGGGAGGGGTAGTCTTGAAGGGGAGGGAGTAGTCCCTTCAGAATATTTGCTGCACCCAGCTATCCAAGGTGCTCTCTCACCAGTGGTGGAGGTGATGGCATATCCTGCCATCAACTAAACATCCATGATCCGGGGCATCGAACTAGGGAGGTTTTATGGTAGAGGAGTAGGCTGTGGTTTGACCTCACTTCTGGCCACCTGACACACAAGGTCAGGGTGAAACACGTCCATGACCCCACAGAGGTTTTTGGACTTGCAGGGTCCCCTGGCTAGAGTAGGGTTGGCGTGGTTGTAAGTCCTTTCCATAGTGATGAAAAGGGCAAAAAGCAGACAGGCCGGGATGAAGTGGAGAGGCCCAGGTACTTGGCTGTAGCCCGCGAGTCCTCTAAGCACTATAGCGCTGCATCTGACTTGTCCAAGATAACCCCAAGGACATGCCCTTTGATGGCTCCCATCTCTTCGGAGACATCACCCAAAAAGCCAGACGTCCTCAGACAGGCATGGTGCCTAATGGCCAACATCGAGGTTATGACTGCCTAGCGAGTCTGTTTTATCTAAGCCACATCGTATGGCAATTTTCGCGGTATCTCTCCTGTCCGTAATAGCTTGGGAGAGGAGAGTCCGGTCCTCCTCCAAGTTTCTGTGTAGCACTTGGCAACTGTATCCCACAATGGGGGGGAGTAACCGACCCAAGAGGCATGCAGCATTTGCTGACCACAATGCTAGGCAGGTGGAAGAAAATATCTTCTTACCAAAGCTGTTCAGCCTTTTGGGTTCCCTGTCCAGGGGTGCGGAAGGGAATGTGACATGGGAAAGAGATGCTTGGACCACCAAGCTCTGGGGTGTGGGGTTGGTAGAGAGGAAAGTTAGGTCACCAGGTGCAGGGCGGTGGCTGCAGGCAATGGTTTGATCCACAGGAGCCCCGGTGCTGGGCTTGGATCAGGTGCCTAGAAGAACATCGGGCAAGGCCTCGTTGAATGGCAGCAAGGATTCCGAGGTGGAGACAACAGGCTGCAGGACCTCCATCATTGGTCTTGACCACCACCATAGGAAGCTTCAGGTCTAAGACCTCCTCAGCCTTACACACAACCATTGCAAATGAGGCTCCTTCCTCTGAAGCATGGTTAGGAGGAGACAGCATGCCAGAATCTGGAGAAGTGCCTAGTGCCTAGGCCACTGGCATTATCCAGTTCCTCATACAAGTCCAGGTCTTGATTGGGTAGCAGGGTTTCCTACATATCCTGCTGCCCTTCCCTGTCCTCATCCTAACCCTTCAACTAGCCCTATTTTGAACGGCATGGAGCCGTACGCCTCGGTCGACGCCGGTCTCTGCATTCGTGGATGCCCAACTGGCTCTGTGTCATCCAGTATGATGATGGGGGAGATGCCGCTGGTGGTCTCCTGCGATGCTGAGGGGATCTGCATTGGACGCTGCACCGGGGAAGGTCACAGGGGTATGACCAGCGCAAGTCCAGATCAAGGAAAGGATCCAGGAGGAGGCCACAGTGCTTTGGCTAAACCTGGAGGCACAGAACCCACAGGATCTCCATCAAATGAGCCTCATGGCCCAAAGGCACGCCGGCAGGGTCGGGCCATCCAGATATGGTGCACATGGTGTAAAAATGATTTTAGTTAGACGGGTCACTCCCAGCCCTGGAAAGGGTGGGATATGCGGAGACGACCCAGGCACATGCTACACAGAGCGAGGCATCGAACGCCTAGGCTCCTCCGTTTAGTTACCTGATGAACGAGGCCAAGTGAAAGCACTCTTCAACTTCTTGTGCTTTTTATTGTGTTTCTTACCTGACCACTATGACTTCAAGGAAGACGACTTTGACCCCCCCACCCGGAGTGGTGCTGGGACATTCCTCTCTATTTAGACCAGGAACAAGATCGACAAGGTGACCTCCATGGTGCTGGACACCGGGCCATGATCAGCTTTAGGGATCGCACCCTCAAAGCCTTTGGTGCCATGGTCGCGCTATTGGAGCATGACTGGAAGGCAACCACAACACAGAGACACACCAAAGGGAGGTCCTGTGACCGACACAGCACAGTGATAGGCACCGCACGGCTTGAACCCGAGGTCTTTTTCACTAGACATCCCTACACACAGAAAGGATTCAACAAAAAATTGCAAAAAAGTCTGTCTAAAAACAACAGGGGGTAGCTCTTTTAAACAGATCTGTGCTGGCTGATGCCGAAATATAAATGGATTTCAGCACGTCAGGGTGGTGCCTATATAGATGATGCGGACGTCACAACGAAGATGAACCCAATGCCTACAACATCATGTGGAGTCGACCAATGCCACCCTTAGGCACGCGGGTCTACTGCTATCAAAAATCTTCCCAATCCAGCTTGATGCCGGGAAGTTCAAAGGTAAGGGATCTGCGGCTAGATGTCTGGACAAGATTAAGGATCTGATAGAGTCTTGTTTCTTTAGGTATGTATCCAGTAGAAGGCGTGTGTCGTTTATGTGTTTAATTTGTTTAGAATGGCTTGGCATTTGGCTGGGACATTAGTTTAGATGCAAATGGCTTCAATTAGGATGTCAGTGTTATAAAAGTTAAGTTGTCTAGTGTGTAGTTGTCGTAATTTGACAATGATTGGGTTAGCGTTTAGCTCAGCTACACGATTTCCTTCTTATCTTGACCACGTTTGCGGAGGCCATTTTGTATTACTGGCGTCCATCTTCATGAACATGCTGCCTTGTGGTCAGCATGCCCCTTTTGTCCTTCCTCTGTACCAATGACCATCTAACTTGCCCAGCAACAGGCTATTTTTAGCACTGGTCAAGCTCGCACATGCGTAGTCAAACCCTTTGTATTAGTGGACGGTCATCGCTGAGGAATGTTCCCCAAAAAACTGACCATTGGCACTAAAACTCCTCCCACAAGTTGGCTGTGTTCCAGAAATGTCCTTATATGTACCTAAACTGAACAAATGTATCCCGCCTACTCTTTTTATTACTGTAAAAATGTATAAAAGAGGTCGCGCACCGATGTTCGGTGTGATACTTCTTGCATTACCGAAGGGTGCTGTAGGAATGTACCACCACCCCATGGGGTCTTAATAAACTTGTCTTTTGCATTTTCCAGTTTCCGTGCCAACTTCTGTGCTTCGGTGTTATGGAGTTTTTGCGAAGTATGTAGATCAAAAGAACCCAATACCACAAATTGGCGACCACGAAGGGACTCATCGGCGACTCGGATGCCCGAAGGAGAGGTCGTGACGAAGGATTGGAAACTCGCCATGGACGCGTACGCTGCCACTGAGTGACCAGAGTCTTGGCACCCACGGTGTTTTTTTCCTTTCCTTGTGATCTGACCTTCCAGGTGGCGCCTGTCCTCGTCTGAGATCCTGATTGGTTGGGTTGCAGTACAGTGCGTGTTTGGCTGATTCGGTTAAAAAACTTGGCAGCTGGAGCCTGGATACTTGAGAATTTGGTAAGCTTGTGATTGGTAAGATAGTCTACGGACACTTACTGTGGCTTTTTGGATGTGTTTTGAGTTAGCTAACATTTGGTTCTATGATTTGAGTTATATGTGGAGTGCACCTCACATAGGCAGGCAGTGTGGAGATATTTCTCTGATTTCGTATTTGTTTGAACGGCACACCATGTGTAGAGTATATTAAGTGCCATTTTATGTAATATCGCGTTTTCGTGATATTTTGACATGCCTGTTTTAAGCACACTTCGAGGAATGTGCTGTTTTGGAAAAGGTACCAATTATCGATTAAATGAATCTCAGCCGGCTCCCCCAGAGGGGACACCTAATCACGAAATGTATGTAAAATTTGGCCTTCCCCCTATTATGTATAGTACGTTGTGGCATAAATATACTAAGACTGACCGCGAATTGCAATGGCCACTACATGGGTCGTTTGATTTACGAAAGGTTCAATATGTGGAGCAATGTTTGTTTCAGCGCAGGTCTAGACAGGATATGTTTGATTGTGTACGTATGTGGGAGAAAGCGGTGCGTGAACGAATAAAGCGTGAACAAGCCTTGGAGGACAAGGAGCAGCGAAAGGCTGCCCGTGATAAAGCTTTACAGCTGGAGGAAAAAGAGTTACAGGAAAAGAAAGAAAGGGAGGCACGGGAACGTAATTTGCAGATTAATGGTCAATTTCCTATTCGACGTCCTCTTTATCCTGTCCTTACTAATGAATCTGATGATTTTTCATTGTTAGACCGTTGCCCACCTCCGTACGTTCCACCTACGGCCCGACTGAGGATTCGGACGAAGACGATCAAGGGGATAGTTGTACCAGGCTAAGTGTTGATCGAGCTGCGGAATTGCGCGGGTTTGCTCGAAAACTTAATATTAAATCTATAACTATTTCAGAGATTGATGAACAAATGCGTAAGTGGTCTGAGCGAGAACGGTTGTATTTCCTGAGCCATTTTGAAGACGAAGTTGTAGAACGATTTAGAAAATATTCAACTGAGTTGGAGCCTAAGGATGTATCAGTTGGTCGTGAGAATTTACATATAGGTCTTTTTGTTCTTACAGATGCGGATCCGTTTTTCCAACGGTTGGTCCAGCTACGGGATGAGACGTTAAGATTGCGGGAGGCGAAAAAGGCACCAGACGCGCATGCGCCTGGATCGACAGAGAAAACCAAAGAGTGTACTATCTTTGGAGCAGATAAGAGTTCTATAGTTCATATTATGCTTATGCGTGAAGCTGCACCTCTATATGTCCCTCCTAAAGAGTAAGGTACAGATGATGATAAAACATCCGTAAATGAGAAGGGTTATTTTATATATAATTGGGTTTACACGCCGTGGAACAGAATAGATGTTATGGCACTTAAGGCTGCTCTGCCTGACCCTCGTAAAAATCCGGCAGCCTTCTATGAAGGGGTGGAAGGAGCTATTTCTTTGTGTGTTATGACATTAGTTGATATCGATCTTTTCTTCGGGTTAATATTGCCTCCTGATATGTGGAGGGCGATTCGCAAGTTCGATGATCAAGCGATTCTGGGTGAAGATTGGAAAACCTTAGCCCAAGCTGACTTGGATAGGGAGCCAGCGTGTAAGCCATGCCAATTAATTTTAGATCTTCCAGCGGCTATTTTGAATAAATTAAAAACGCTTGTTCCCCCTAAAAAGATTGATTGGACTATGTTGGCCTCTTGCAAGCAGAAAGTGGACGAATCGGTTTCTGACTTCTTTTCACGTTTTGAGGAAGCATTCCATGATTATAGTGGGCAATTATTAACAGAGGACACGGGCAGGCATTTGTTCGTTGACAAGTATGTGGCTAATCTCCTACCGGATATTGCAAAACGATTAAAGACTAGTGAAAGTTCATGGACCACGGCGACCCCTGCTTCTTTATTGACTATGGCTCAGTATTATGAACGACAGGAATTGGAGGCTAAGGAAAGTAGTGATAAGAAAGCGAAGGAGTTAAAGACGAAGGTGATGTTGGCTCAGGTTTACGCTACACAGCCGAGAGGGAATGATAGGGGTAGACGCGGATCGTATGGTACGTCTTCCGTTCGTTCCGATATTTCTGAGGACCAGTGTGCATACTGTAAACAGTTTGGACATTGGGCTTCAGACTGTCCGGTGCTTCGAGAACAACGTAATCAGCGTGGTCGAGGAAGTGGAAGGACGCGGAATAGTTATTCAGGGTCAAGGGGTGGAGCGAATGATCGTGGTAGGTTTGAAACGAGGGGTCGTGGTCAGGCTGATCATAATACTTTTGATCGACGGAATCAGTATCAGATAGCTGAGGGTGAGTTTACTGAGTCCCAGGATTATGTACATGCATAGGATTGCGTAGGATGGGGTGTGGAATCGGTTGAAGTACCAGTAGATCAAAGGGGTCCATATGTATCAGCGCATGTTTTGGGTTCCACTGATCCGTTTCTGGTCGATACAGGAGCTACTCGTAGTGCTCTGTCCAAACATTTGGTTCCAAGGGCTCCCCTGTCTGGCGAAATAATTACATCAATAGGGTTCGATGGAACACCCTCTCTTAGCCCATTGTCACAACCCCTTCCATTCCACATTGATAAATTTACCGCCCCATGTCCGTTTTTGTTGTCACCAAACACTCCAGATAATATCATGGGATTGGATATGCTTAAATATTTTCGAGCAAATATACGTTGCGCTCCTGAAGGGGTGCGGGTTATTTTGAATGAGAATTACCCGGATGTAATGAGAGTGTGCCTCATGCAAGAGATCGATGCGTTAGCCTCTCTCCCAAAAACGTTATGGGCTACTTCGGATACAGATGTGGGACAGATGATTATCCCTCCCATACGTATCACTGTTAAGGAGGGGGCGTCTTTGCCTCGTGTACCGCAGTACAAAGTTTCCAGGGAAGGTGAAATTGCTTTGATGCATATTGTACATGACTTGATTATTGCAGGAGTGGTGGAAGAAGTCCCCTATAATGTCTGTAATAGCCCTATTCTTCCGATTTTAAAGAAAGATACAGACACTAAAATGTATCGTTTCATTATTGATTTGAGAGAAATTAATTAGATAGTAGTGCCTCAGTACCCAGTGGTGTCTGATATTACCACCTTACTTACTTTGATTCCGCCCACAGCTACTACCTTTACTGTTATCGATTTGAAGAACGCTTTCTTTTCGATACCCATCCATCCCGATAGCCGATATCTGTTTGGCTTTACATTAAATAACAAATCATATAGATTGTGTCGAGTTCCTCAAGGTTACACTGAACGCCCTAGCATTTATAGCCAGGCTTTAAAAAGACAGCTTGATTCCTTCGATTTACAGTCTGGAGTGGCTCTCATACAATATGTTGATGACATTTTACTTGCAGCAGACACTCAGGAACAATGTGAAGAGAGTAGTCTTTCCTTGCTTTTTTTTCTTGCCCAGAATAATCATAAGGTTTCTAGGAAAAAGCTACAATATTGTAGACCGAAGGTGACCTACCTCGGTCATCTTTTGTCTAAGGAGGGACGTGCATTGACATCTGATCGAATCCAAGCAATCTTAGATACACCAGTCCCTCGCACTCAGAGAGATGTTTGTGCTTTTATAGGTTTAACATCTTTTTGTAGACAATGGATAATGGGGTTCTCACACATTATAAAACCTTTGTTAGCGTTGTTGTCCAAAACTACACTGATTCCCCTTGAATGGACAGATGAATGTCAGAATGCCTTTGAACAATTGAGACAAGCCCTTTGTTCCGCACCAGTACTAGGTACACCAGATTATACAAAGATTTTCACACTATATGTACACGAGAAGGATGGGTGTGCATTGTCAGTCCTAGTGCATACACACGGGGATAAACAGAGACCGTGTGCGTATTTTTCAGCAGTACTTGACCCCGTAGCACGAGGGAATAATTTTGTCACACGAATTGTTGGTGTTAGTTCCCCATGCGGTAGACGCCCTGCTAAACCAAACAAAAACCCAGTATCTAAAAGAGTGCACATTTAACAGGATATGAGCTAACAATGTTGGCGCCACATATTACACTGAAGAGATGTGCCACTTTGAACCCTGCTACTTTATTGCCGTATCCAGTTACTGAGGGCCAGGAGGAAGAACACCATGATTGTGTTTTCCTGACTGAAGAACAAACAAAGGGTCGTATTGACTTACAGGATACGCCACTTCCAGATGTAGATGGGGAACTGTGGGTTGATGGATCGTGTTTAAGGTTGCCAGATGGTACAACTTCTGCAGCCTACGCGATCACGACACTTAAGACAGTGGTGGAAACAGCACGAATACCGCAAAAGTCGGCCCAAGCAGCTGAATTGATAGCTTTAACGAAAGCATGTGAATTAAGTGCTGGTTTATGTGTGAATATCTACACTGATAGCCGGTATGCCTTTGGAGTAGCACATGATTTTGGCCTACTCTGGAGGGAACGAGGCTTTTTGACTTTACACGGAGTGCACATTATGCATGGAGAATTAGTACGTGATCTCCTGAATGCGCTACTATGTCCAAAGAAAGTGGCGATAATTAAATGCAGTGCACATAAGAAAGTGACAGACAAAGTAGGACAAGGAACCGCTTTTACAGATTGCATAGCGAGGGAAACTGCTATGTTACAAAATGCCTCGCCTATGTATGTGGTGAAATCGCAGGCTGAGCGATAGCATGATGCTAGAGAGGAGATACTAGACATTCAGAAATCAGCATCTGAAGCGGAACTCGCAACCTGGGCAACGGAGGGAGTGTTGGATGATGAGGGTTGTTGGAGAAGCAAAGATATGAAGAGATGGAAATTGCCTGCAGCCTACTTGCAAGCAATGGTTCAAATGACACATGGATTGGCACATGTTGGAGCTCTTGCAATTAGGAAATTGCTTACACGAGTTTGGGAGCATCCTGAGATTGCCAATACGGCCAAAAGAGTAGTGCAGACCTGTCTGATATGCTTGCAGTACAATCCTGCTAAAGGGACGTATACTCCGAAAGGAGGGTTTGTTCCACCTACTGCACCATTTGAAGTACTACAAATGGATTACATCCAGCTTGAGCGTTGCAATAATCTGAAGTATGTCTTAGTGGTGGTGTGTGCTTTCAGTAAATGGATTGAGGCCTTCCCCACAAAGGATAATACAGCATTGACAACAGCTAAGGTACTGCTCAAAGAGTACTTCCCACGCTATGGTGTTTGTAAATTTTTGTGGAATGATAACGGTCCTCATTTTGTCGGGAAAATAGTGGAGTATGTCCTGAAAGGATTGGGAATTCAGCAAAAGTTTCACGCTGTATTCCACCCGCAGTCAGCAGGTTTGGTAGAAAGGTATAATGCTACTCTGAAGTTGAAGCTAGCAAAAATCGTGGCATCTACATCTTTGAAATGGCCGGATGTCCTACCTCTAGCATTAATATCTATTAGATCAGTACCACATTCCTGAACTAGCCTCACACCATATGAAGTGGTGTTTGGAAGGCCTATGAATATATGGGGAGTTCCTAAGCCTCGTTTGCTACTTGATGTGCCTTGTATAATGATGAACGATTATTTGGCACGATTAACAAATGATTTACTCTCTATTCATCAACAGGTTCGAGAAGCGCTCCCCGATAATTCCGTTGGAGAGGCTCACAATCTTCATCCTGGGGATCATGTAATGATCCGATCATTTGAGAGATCCAGCAGCCTGGAGCTGAGGTGGCGTGGCCCTGAACAAGTGCTGCTGGCGACTCGAACAGCTGTGCGAGTCACGAACAAAAAGCGGTGGGTGCATTCTACTCATTGTCGTCGTGTCTCTCCGGATCTGGTGAACCCCACTGTGCTGTCTGATTATCGAGACATCTTGGACGCAGAGAAGAGCCCAGCTACTACGCCTACTGAATTGGAGGGAGCCTTCCCGGACCACACTGTCTCTGGTGGAGAAAGATACAATCTACGGCTAAGGAGAGCAGCTGTTTTGTGCGAGACTGGTTGAGTTACCGCTCTGAGGTTTGTGAAAACGGAAGCCGGGAATATCAAGGGGGGGATCAGTTCTGCCCAGTGTAGCGACACCCGTCTTGAATCTTGGAGAATAAACCAGCGGCTACCTTGGAGCTCAGCACTCATATTTTTTATTTTTTAGTTCTTTTGAGACATTTGTGCTTTGAACAATGGCACCAACTATGATAAGAAATAAGAGAATCCTTGGTACAGTGCTTTTTGTTACGACCATTGTAGTAATAGCAGTAATAGCTTGGGTTGTACAGCGATTGGTTCCAGCAAGAGAATATCTATTGCCTACTACTCCAATCCCATCTGAACATTTTCATTTTACCTTGCCTTATCATGAAGAACGACATAGACAGACTTATCTAAATAACAGTTTCATTCAAATTCTACATCACACCCATAATATGACGAACACTTCGAACTGTTGGGTATGTGGAATGTTGCCTGGACATCAGAAAAAAGGAGGCACTCCGCTTATTCCTCTTCCGTTCTCTCATAATGGTTCCTGTAATGCTTGGTACACTCTTCTGTTTACTTTGAGATGGCCGACAAAAGGTGGACTGCTTTTCCGGCTTAACAAGGTTTGCTATAATGACCGAGATGGCTACCCGCAAGCAGAAGGAACTAAATTTGAATGGGAAGAATATCGACCAGATAATGTGTTGTTGCCTCGCGTCCATACCAATCAAAGACGTGTAAATACGTCCAGTTTGCATGTGATTACAGTCATTGATACCAAAGCTGATTTATGTGTCCGAAATAAAGGTACTATCCCAGTAGGGAGAAGTGAATGTAATACTACTCTCACCTTTGACACTCCAAATGGTATCGCCTTTGTAGCCTCACGAAACACTTACTTCATTTGTGGAAATAAAGGTTATCACCGTCTTCCTTATATGATGGTTAGGAACATGTTACATATCCATTGTATTACCCCCTGTATTTATTGCTCCACCCATGTATCAATGATTTTGTGTTATACCATGATTTTATACTAAACAGAGTGAAGAGAACATTAGAAAATGATGACGTTGACCAAACAGATACATCTCTGCAGCAATATGTTGATTTTAATTTAGGCCTCTTTTCGTTTGTTGGTGCTGCCCTAAATAGCAGGAAAATAAGAGGGCTAACACATGTTGTGGAAGCTGTTGCTAATGAAACAGTTTTTGCCCTAGGGAATTTGACTGAGGAACTTCAAATTACCAGAATTGTAACACTCCAGAACCGTATGGTTCTAGACGTAGTGCTAGCTGACCGTGGGGGTGCATGCCGCATTATCGGCAGTAGTTGTTGTGTATATGTCCCTGATAATTCGCCCTCTGTATATGATGCTATTTCTAAAGTGCATAAAATAGCTGCTGAAATATATCCTGAAAACGGTACATGGACATTTTCAAGCTGGTTCTAGACTTTGCTCAGTACTTGGGGTTGGAAATTGTTAACAATTTTATGTATTATAATTGGGATACTCTTCTTCCTTTGCCTATGTATTCAATGTGGCCCTATGTTATGTTCTATGTGTATTTTTGTCTGTATTCCATCCAAACGAGCCATTCCTAAGAATGAGCAAATGATTAATCGAGAGATAACAAATATTATGCTGATTAATACTGATGATGAGTATCCCAATTACATTATGTTATGTTATTTTATGTTATATGTTGTTTTATATAGCGCACGGCTACTCAAAAAGAGTGTCCCGGCGCTTTTATTGAGAACCTGAGGCAGAGTGAACACAACACAGTAATATAAAAGCAGATCAAAGAAACAGAAAAAACAGGGTAGATAGGCTAAAGGGCAAAAAGCCAGGTTTTAAGGCCCTTCCTGAAGGTAAGCAAACTAGTGGCGCCACGCAACGCCAAAGGCAGAGTATTCCACAGCTGTGGCGCTAGCAGGCTGAAGGAGCGGCCTCCAATGCGAGCCTTTTTTACCCGCGGAACCACCGCAAGAAACAGAGATTCAGATCTTAGAGATCGAGCCGGGCGGTAGAAGGCAAGTCTCCTCTGGAGATACTTTGCTCCCACAGCATGAAGAGCCTTGTAGGCCAAGGTCAAGGCCTTGAATGCTATCGCTTCCAGATGGGCAGCCAATGGAGCGACTGCAGAAGGCCAGCAGCCCTGGCTCGCCTATTTAGGCCATAAATGGCCCTCGCGGCCAAGTTCTGGACGACTTGCAGCCGCTGCAATAGATATTCCGGCAGGCCCAAATAAAGGACGTTGGAGTAGTCCAGTCTTGAGCCAATCATGGCCTGCACTGTCAGCTTCCTGTGCTCCTCCGAAAGTAGAGGCAAGAACTTCCGGAGCATCTTGAGGAGGCCAAAACATGTTACGTCCATTATGAGGTAGCTTCAGCTAAACGCTAAAGGGGTCGTCTGTCGTAATTTGACAATGATTGGGTTAGCGTTTAGCTCAGCTACACGATTTCCTTCTTATCTTGACCACGTTTGCGGAGGCCATTTTGTATTACCGGTGTCCATCTTCATGAACATGCTGCCTTGTGGTCAGCATGCCCCTTTTGTCCTTCCTCTGTACCAATGACCATCTAACTTGCGTAGCAACAGGCTATTTTTAGCACTGGTCAAGCTCTCACATGCGTAGTCAAACCCTTTGTATTAGTGGACGGTCATCGCTTAGGAATGTTCCCCAAAAAACTGACCATTGGCACTAAAACTCCTCCCACAAGTTGGCCGTGTTCCAGAAATATCCTTATATATACCTAAACTGAACAAATGTATCCCGCATACTCTTTTTATTACTGTAAAAATGTATAAAAAAGGTCGCGCACCGATGTTCGGTGTGATACTTCTTGCATTACCGAAGGGTGCTGTAGGAATGTACCACCACCCCATGGGGTCTTAATAAACTTGTCTTTTGCATTTTCCAGTTTCCGTGCCAACTTCTGTGCTTCGGTGTTATGGAGTTTTTGCGAAGTATGTAGATCAAAAGAACCCAATACCACATAGTGACATCAGGTTTCCTACTCGTACAAAGTATTGCCATTATAGTTATTGTGAGTTGTGCTTCTCTTTCCCTTACGTCCATGAAGGTTTTAGCTAGATTCCCTCTTATCCAGTTCACCTCCTAACGCATCTGAGCTGCATACAAAAAAAACATAAAATATATTTTTAGCAATAATTGTTTTGTTCCCTCCAGTCTGAGGTCCAATTCGGCCTCTTGGCCCTGTTGAGGCTACTCCATGTCTCGTTTAAATGCACCAAGATCATTGCTGCTCATGAAATGGGTGTCTGCTGTCAGCGCGATCAAATTTAAAGAATTTTGTCACTAGAGCGGATCCTCCTCCATTGCCTGGGAGCCTTCCTGGTTCTCCTGACAATTCTCAGACCGGTCACCTTAATATTCAGTTGTATTGCCTCCAATGTGTCCCTTTTAACTGCCATCGATGTCCACACCTTCACATTCAGTTTATGGCTCACTTTTTTCATTTCAAGGTTCAAGGTTGCTGATGCTCATACCCTTTCTCCCTCTGTTGTTGTACTGCCATTCTTTGGTAAAGAGAGGATCATCTTTACCTCTTCTATTGTCTTATAACATGTCTTTTCTGTTTTAATTCAAAGATCAGATGGAATTGGTAACCCCATTAGTATTATATGCCTTGTGATTGAAGGAAGTTTGTGGCAATGTCCAGTTCTCCCCGTCACTTGAGAGTGATCCCTATTAACTCTTTGAAGAAGAGCAGCTCGTGGTTGCCATGGATTGTTTTCCTTTGCTTCTTCCCAACTATAATTATCTCTTCCAGTTCCTAAAAAAGATAAACCCTTATGAGTATGTCTGAAGTCCAGATCTATTCGCCGTATTGTGTTGACTCTATCCTATCGGATTATACCAGGCAGTCACTAGAGCATTCTATTAATTTGTGGAATTGTTTGTTAACATGTCAGATGGCTCCAATCAGGCACCGAGAGCTCAAATTCAAATATCGTCACAAAGGACCTGTTATCACGGTCTTCGTTCTTTATGTCACAGTTTTAGCTCCTCGGGATCGGAGAGATGCTCTAAAGGGGTCCACCTCCAGACGTCCCTGCACTCTGGTGTACATACACATACAGAGTACGAAGGCAGTCAGGCGAGGGAAAAGTCGTGGTTAAACAACCCCTGGGAATCAGGTCCTGTAATGAAACAAAGAGGACACGTATCAGAAACACTCCCTCTCTTACATTGATAACTAATGCATGGAATGGATACTGAACGGTACCTGATATCTTTCAGGAGGTGACCCCTTCCCGTCTCAGCTCCTGCTAAGGACTCAGGGACGTTGGGAAATAACGACCTCAATGAGAACTAGAACTGCTGATTCCTCCGTTCAAAAAATAAAGAAGAAAAACAAAATCCTCCCACATGGGTAATCACCAACGTGGTGATCAAAGATACGAATTATCCAAAGGAAAGCAAAATGCACCCCTGCTAGTCTAGAGCTTAACAACAACCACCAGGAGCAGATAAGAGTTTCAAGAGGGGGCAAATCCAGCGTCTCTTGACTCTAACAGAGAAGAACTCCAAAGGCAATGGAGTGAGCGCTCAGCCGAGCGCCAAACAGGAGGTCGTAGAGTTTGTGAGAACGCCGAGGGTGCAATCCTGCGTCTCTTGCATCTCACGTCTCACCACAATGATAAGGATGGCAGTACCAGCCGGTATTGCTGCAAAAACAAAAGAGAGCTTCCTGGTGCGAGCGCGGAGGGGGCAATCCAGCGTCTCACGCAACACACACCACACCAGAAGGACAGTACCAGCCGGTATCTGTCAAGGGGTCTTTGCGTGGGAGCGCGGAGGGGGCAATCCGGCGTCTCTCGCATCACCCACAGGAACCAGTAGGCTGGCCAGGACGCGGAGGGGGCAATCCTGCATCTCACGCGTCTCGCCAACCACTACTCAAGGAAGACAGCACCAGCCGGTGCTGCCGAGACTCGACAATCAGTGATTGTGCGGAGGGGGCAAATCCGGCGTCTCTCGCCACCACTCACCGCAACAGAAGATGGCAGCCCAGCCGGTACCTGCCGAGAAGGACTCGTAGTTCAGCCGAACCACGCAGCAAAGTCTTGCTCCACAACCACGGAACAAGCAATGGGAACAGATAAATCAGGGAGCAGGAACTCCGTCAACTCCGCACAACTCCGCGGGGACAGGGCGTCCGCTACCTGCCTCTCGGAATGACGAATCACGTGCATCTGTTGTTGACTCCCATGATTCTTTATGCTTTCTGTGGCCCGTCCCTCTCCCCTAAGCATTCTGGGAGACGTAGTACTTTCATTTCAGGCAGGCACATCCGTCAGATCCTGACACTTTATTAACAAATCTTCATATTTATCCTCTTCTTACCTAGAAAACGATAATCCTATGTGCATGCATCAGTGACATTTTGATGTATTTTCTCTGTGGCCAAGGGCAAGTACATCCTGCTTCAGTTCTTTCAAACAGAGCCCTAAATCTTTTTGGATCACCCCAACTTCTGTTTTATTTGCTGTAGAAAGCACTGAATTACCCTACCATAGAGCTGGACAGAGTTATCACACAAACACATTCTTCAATCTCCTAAGCTGCTTTGTCCTATATATCCTCGTTTTGTGGAAGCCATAAAAACATATTTGAACTGTTGTCCAAATATTAGCAATAGATTCTGCATTTTGAATTGTGCTTTAAGTATGGGTTTCAGAGACATGCTCACGTTTCTGTGAAAATGGACACTTAAAGATACACATGAAGCTCTCATCTTGCTGAGCTAATTATCAAACACAGGTTCAGCCACACACAAGACTGGCTTATCTAAACTATGCATGGTTCTTGGCCATGAATCCTAAAAGAAGCAAGGAATAATTGGTTATTTTGCAATGAACATCCTGCCAGAGCGCACATTTATGAGAATAGTGCTTTTTGTGGGTTAGATAAAAGTGACATATGCTTGAAGTTATGGCTTCTGCAGTATGCAACTAAGACGCACCCTTAAGTGGAGGATGAACTATGTGTATGTGGAATGTTAATCTCAAGGCTATTGTTTGAAGCAAAGTGAGCATGGCCCCTCGGATATCATTGTCATATGTATGCTTTGCTGATAATCAATCAATCAATCATGGCATTTGTATACCGCGCTACTCACCCGGGAGGGTCTCAAGGCGCTGGGGGAGAGGGGTCCGCTACTGCTCGAAAAGCCAGGTCTTGAGTAGCTTCCTGAAGGTGAGATGGTCCTGGGTTAGCCGAAGGTGGATGGGGAGGGAGTTCCATGTCTTGGCTGACAGGTATGAGAAGGATCTTCCTCCGGCGGTGGCTCTGCGGATGCGTGGAACGGCGGCGAGGGCGAGGCTGGTCGACCTTAGCTGGCGGGTGGGCGTGTAGTAGGTCAGGCGGTTGTTGAGGTACTTGGGGCCTTAGTCGTGGAGAGCCTTGTGTGCGTGGGTGAGGAGTCTGAACGTGATCCTCTTGCTGACGGGGAGCCAGTGCAGGTCTCTCAGGTGGCCGGAGATGTGGCTGTGTCGGGGGATGTCCAGGATGAGTCGTGCAGAGGCGTTCTGGATGCGTTGGAGTCTTTTCTGGAATTTGGCTGTGGTTCCGGCATAGAGGGAGTTTCCGTAGTCCAGTCGGCTGGTGACGAGTGCCTGGGTGACCGTCTTCCTGGTTTCAGTGGGGATCCATCAGAAGATCTTTCGGAGCCTGCGCAGGGTTTTGAAGCACGATGATGAGACAGCGTTGACTTGTCTGGTCATTGAGAGGGAGGAGTCCAGGATGAAGCCCAGGTTACGTGCGTGGTTCGTTGGCTTGGGTGCGGTGCCCAGGGTCGGAGGCCACCAGGAGTCGTCCCAGGCTGAGGGCGATGACCCCAGGATGAGGACTTCCGCCTTGTCTGAGTTCAGTTTCAGGCGGCTGTTCTTCATCCACTCGGCGACGTCTCTCATCCCTTCATGTAGGCTGGTTCTGGCGGTGGCTGGGTCGTTGGTGAGGGAGAGGATCAGCTGGGTGTCGTCGGAGTAGGAGATGATGTTGAGGTTGTGTTGGCGTGCGATGGCTGCGAAGGGGCTCATGTAGACGTTGAAGAGGGTGGGGCTGAGTAATGATCCCTGTGGTACGCCGCAGATGACTTCTGTGGCCTCGGATCTGAACGGGGGAGGGGGCGGACTCTCTGGGTTCTTCCGGCGAGGAACGAGATGATCCACTCCAGTGCCTTCTCTTGGATTCTGATGATGCCGAGGGGCTGCACTAGGGTGCGGTGGCAGACCATGTCGAACGCTGCGGAGAGGTCCAGGAGGATGAGGGCCGCTGTTTTCCCGTTGTCGAGCAGGGTCCTGATGTCGTCTGTGGCTGCAATGAGGGCGGTCTCGGTGCTGTGGTTGGCTCAGAAGCCGGACTGCGAGTGGTCGAGGGATCCATTCGTCTCGAGGAAGGCAGCCAGCTGTCTGTTGACGGTCTTCTCGATGACTTTGGCCGGAAAAGGGAGGAGCGAGATGGGGCGGAAGTTCTTGAGGTCGGTGGGGTTCCCTGTTGGTTTTTTCAGGAGGGCGCTGAGCTCGGCGTGCTTCCAGCTTTCTGGGAAGGTGGCGGTGTTGAAGGCGGAGTTGATGACGTCCCGGAGTTGGGGTGCGATGATGGAGTCTGCCTTGTTGAAGACGTGGTGGTGGCAGGGGTCGGTTGGGGATTCGGAGTGGATGGTGTTCATCGTGCGGGTGGTGTCTTCGGTGCTGACCGCAGTCCAGGCACAGAGGGTGGTGGTGGGGGGCGTTGGTTCGGTGGTTGGGTGCGTCGAAGCTGTTGTGTATTTCGGCGATCTTGCTGTGAAAGAACGAGGCGAGTGAGTCGCAGAGGTCTTGCGAGGGAGCAATGTCATTGTTTCCGGCGCTGGGTTTGGAGAGCTCTTTGACGATGCTGAAGAGTTCCTTGCTGTTGCGGGCGTTGTTGTCCAGTCGTTCTTTGAATTCTGTCTTCTTGGTGGTGCGGATCAGCTGGTGGTGTTTGCGGGTGGCGTGCTTCAGGGCAGTCATGTTGTCTGTGGTCTGGTCGTTACGCCAGGCTTTCTCGAGGGTGCGGCAGTTCATCTTGGAGTCCTTAAGATCGTCGGTGAACCAAGAGGCTTTCATGCTGCCGTGTCCGTTGGGAGGGGTCTTCAGTGGTGCGAGGTCATCTGCGCAGTTGGTGATCCACTGTGTGAGTTTGTTGGCTGCTTCGTTGGGGTCCGTTGTGCTGGCTGGAGGGTTCTGACTGAGGCAGGTTTTGAGCTGGTCGGCGGTGATCTTGTTCCAGTTCCTACGAGGAATCTGTTGCGGGTGGTGATGGGTCAAGGTTCTTCTGAAGCTGAAGTGGACGCAGATGTGATCAGTCCAATGAAGTCCGGTGGAATGGCTGAAGGAGATGTACTTGCTGGAGGAGAAGACTGGGTCAAGCGTGGGGCCGGCGTAGTGGGTGGGGGTGTTCACCAGTTGCTTGAGTCCGATGGAGGCGAGGTTGTCCAGCAGGGTGGTGGTGGTGTTGTTGTTGGCTGATAGACTTATCTTTTTCTTCTCAAATGCAATTACCCTTTTTTGTTGATTGTGTTCCTCAGCTGCGTGTCGACAATGAGATGGGGATTATAAAGGAAGGCAATGCATTTTCATATATAACGTAATAACAAGTAAATGCTAAATGTTTTCTAAACATGCTCTGTAAATACGTAAAAAGTGTGAAAAGACTAACGTCACAGGTCCAAAGTGCAAGTCATGCACTTGTTTATGTCTATGAACCAAATGCCAAAATGTAACCATGGCAATATCTGGTTCGAACCTGTAAACACTAATTAAGTGACACACCCATGTTTCTGTGTATATATGTATGCCCTTAACACAAAGGCAGATGTAGTGAACAAGGCGGTAACGCTGAAACGCGTCTAAGCAGAAACTGACCAAGAATAAAAGTTTGGATTAAGATTCACGGAGTCAGCGCCGTCTTTTATCGTGAAGCATGGTATGAAGGAATATATATATATATATATATATATATATATATATATATATATATATATATATATATATATATATATATATATATATATATAACTTGGACAAACCTAAATGCTTGACAGATGGACTCTGTGACCTTTAAGCCCTGGACCGAAACACACAAAGCTTTGCTTATAGGATCTACATGACCGCATTTTGACTTATTTCTGTAACGAGGTGGGGGCGCCTACCGCACATGACTGGTGGGACCCTCGCACTGCTGACCACTCATCGACTCCTTCTTTACAGCCAGGTCGGTGGGACGAAGGACGGAGCGGTCCGGATGATGACCACATCAGCGGCTCCTTTAACTGGGCGTATTCAGAGGAGAAGGAGGAACCACCCCCGAGTGACGTGAGAGCGACGAGATTGGAGAAAAGGAAGGAAGTCCTGTTTGTCGGGTGTGCGAGCACCCCGGAGGAGGAGGAGAGAAAGGCGGAAGCGAGAGGAACGGAGGACGGAGGCAACGAGGGGAAGAGCGTGGAGGAGACCAACCCGGAGGAACAACACGGAAGAGACGGAGAGACGGAAGGCGGAGTGAAGCCAGGAGGCCAACGACCCTGCGGACCGCCGTGCCACACTCCCGAGGGAGGAGTGTGGCTGTCACAGGTACGGCGGCGTTGGGCAGCTTGGCTGGGGAGGCGGAGCGAAAGCGTGTAGATCGTGTATAGACCCTGTTCGTGCCTATCCTGTGTTGTGCTCCTTTCCCATCTAGTCTCCCCTACCCAGCCCTATTCCTTCCTAGTCTCCCCCCCCCTCACACGCACGCCGAGCACTGTAGATATAAGAGGCATGGTACACTGGGTTTTCCTCACATACCCCGGACCCCCTGGTGCAACCTCATTGAGGACTGAACCCTAACGGCTCCCTTTTGTTGGTTTCCTTGCATGCACCGGAGCCTGAGGCAGCGGAGAGCCGACCAGCTTCCTAAGACTCTGGGGAAACAGAACCGCCTCAACCCCTTCCACGAACAACGAAAGGAGAAAGCAGACCATCGCCACGGACCCCAGCGTATTTGCCCGTGAAAGACTGACTCTAAGGAATAGAAAGACGTTAATGTCTAAGCCTACCAGGGTTATAAAAATAAAGCCATCGTTAACCCCTCAACTTGGTGTCACGGTCGTCCCTACACCCACGCCCACACTGGTTTCAGAAGTGGGATCTACCTCCACAGAACCGACCATGGCCATGGAACAAGTGATCCAGACCCTCATAGACGGGCAACAAAAGCTGGAATGGGCAATAGGCCAGCAAATCAACACGGCGGATGCTGACCGAGAGCTATTCAGAACGTCCATGACCCAACAGATGGACAATCTCCACAAAGTCGTGCAGGCCCCAAGTGCAGCCATCCCGAGACTAGGCGGACAACACCCCTCGGGAGTGGCCCTGCAGAAATATATGACAGGGGAAGATCCAGACGCATTCCTGCTAAACTTTGAACGGGCGGCGAGGGCATGTGGGTGGCCTGAGGATAAATGGCCGTTCTTCCTGGCTCCCTTATTGACAGGAGAAGCCCAGGCCGCCTATCAAGTGGCCAACCATGCCGGTACATCCACATATGTAGAGATTAAGGCGGTGATTTTAGATCATCTGGGCATGGATGCGGAGGCATACAGACTCCGTTTCCGAAAGGAGAAGGGTGTCACGGGAGAGAACCCAAAAACAATGTATCTAAGAGTTAAGATGGCCGCAGAGAAATGGCTGAGACCGGACGTCCATACCAAGGAAGAGATAATGACAAGCATTATCCTAGAACAGTTCATGGAGGTCCTGCCCTATGGCACACAAAGATGGCTTAGACAGCATCCAGGACTAACGGCCGCCCAAGCCATTGAGATGGCCTCCAATTACAATAGGGCAGCTCCCAGGTCTTTTACATGGGATATGGACAAGGGCGGCAAGCCAAACCCGAATTCTTCCAAACCGGAGAAAAAGAAACCAGTCCCCGAGCCTCCTAAACTCCGACAATACCGACCAGAAGGACCTCCCACAATGAGAGGACCCCAATGCTATGAGTGCGGGGAGTGGGGCCATATAGCCCGGATGTGCCCCCATCGAAGAACCACCGAGGAACCTATGGAGGTTGGCTACATACCGAAAGCCGTGATGTACTCAGCCGAAATGGGACCTTCATTTTACGTACAGGTACGGATAAATCACAAACCAGTAAAAGCCCTCCTAGATTCCGGGTGTAGGCAATCAGTTATACAGGGAAGATTGTTACTTCCTGATCAGATAGGCCAGAATGACACCGTGCACATCAGATGCGTACACGGTGACGTCAAGTCATATCCTCTAGCACGCATAACCATACACCCAATAGGTAGAGAGCCCTGTTTGGTGAAGGTGGGGGTGGTGGAGACCTTACCCGAAGAACTTATATATTAGGAGTGGACAACCCTGATTTCCTGTCCCTTTTCAAAAGGGAACTTAAAGACCTCCCGGCAGACGCATACCTGTCGGACGAACCATGGGTTTTGGATAGGGGTTTTAAGTTCGCTCAATCCAACGACCCTACTCTACTGAATGCGTGGGAAGCGGCTCATGTCGCACAAAGTACACCTACCCAGGGATATCCCAGATTCAGGATAGTGAATGACTTATTGTATAGAGAAGGGAAAGCGGGCGATCCATCCCAGCTAGTGGTACCAAAAGAATTCAGGGAGCAGATCCTGTTCTACGCCCACACTCACCTTACTGCCGGACACAGTGGGGCCAAGAAAACAACCCAGAACATAGTACGGTTGTTCTTCTGGCCTGGGATATATAAGGAGGCAGAGACGTACTGCAGACAATAGGAAGTATGTCAAAAAAAGAACTTGACACGGCCCCCTGCAGTTCCCCTGCAACCTCTGCCGATCATAGGCAACCCATGGGACAGAGTAGGGATGGATCTCATCGGTCCATTACCATGGACCTCCAGAGGGCATACATACGCTCTAGTGGTGGTGGATTACAATACACGGTTCCCGGAGGCCTTTGCCCTCAGCGCGCCGACCACCAAGAATGTAGCAGAAAAACTCGTAGAGCTTTTTTCCCGGGTGGGGTTTCCACGAGAGATCCTAACGGATCAGGGAACCCCATTTGTTTCTCGGATGATGGGGGAGGTGTGCAAGTTGCTGGACCTCCACCACATCAGAACGTCCGCCTACCATCCCCAAACGGACGGCCTCGTTGAGAGGTACAATAGGATGTTAAAGACCACCCTAAAAAAATTGTTGAGTGCAGAAAACAAGGATTGGGATAGGATGTTACCCCTAGCCCTTTATGTAGTGAGAGCCCAAGTTCAGAGCAGTCTAGGGTTCTCACCTTTTGAGCTCCTCTATGGACGGCAACCAAAATCCCTCCTTGAAATCACACGAGAAGCCTGGGAGAGGGAGGAAGCAGCGGAACAACGGAGTCTACTGGAATACACTCAACAATTGAGGTCCAGATTGGGGAAGCTCAGGGATTTAGCGTATTCGAACCTAGAAAAGACCCAACGTGTCCAGAAGCAATATTACGATAAGGGCAAGAAGTGGAGAACCCTAGCAGTAGGGGACTGGGCCCTTGTACTCCTTCCTTCTTCAACACAAAAGTTTAAGAGTGAGTAGAAGGGACCCTACAAAGTTCTAGACTCCTATGGGAGAACGACCTACCGGCTACAAATGTCTCCAACTCGGAGGCAAACTTTCCACATCAATCACCTCAAACGGTGGTTAGGACCACCGCCTCGTTCCGCACATCTGGTGTTACCATCCAGCATCCCAACCTCCACCTTGGGGAATCTTCCGGTGAATACCGAGCTGACGGAGGCAGAAAGAAAGGAACTGATCAAAACACTGACCCCTTTTTCCGCAGTATTCTCGGACACCCCGGGGTGTACCCATTTGGCAGAGCACAGGATAAAAACCAAGGAAGGACAGGTAGTAAAACAGAGGGCATACCGCATACCAGCTGCAAAAAGGGCAGATGTGAGGAAGGAGGTGCATGACATGTTAAACCTGGGGGTGATAAGACCTTCCAGGAGCAACTGGGCCTCACCCATAGTCATGGTCCCGAAGCCTGACGGGTCCACCCGTTTTTGTATGGACTTCCGTGCATTGAATGCTATCTCGTCCTTCGACGCGTTCCCCATACCCCGGGTGGACGAATTGATTGAACGGATAGGGGAGGCTCGTTTCATCACTACCCTTGACCTTACCAAGGGTTATTGGCAAGTCCCATTGAGGGAGGAGGACAGGCACAAAACCGCCTTCGCAACAGAGGATGGACTCTTTGAATTTAATGTACTCCCTTTTGGACTTCATGGTGCCCCGGCCACCTTTCAAAGGCTCATGAACAAGGTGTTAGCTCCCCATGTCAGGTATAGTTCAGTATATCTGGATGATATTGTCATTTTTAGTACCACATGGGAGGAACACCTAGGACACCTGGCCAATGTTTTGAAGGCTCTACAGGAAGCAGGGTTGCACGTGAACGCAAGAAAATCAAGAGCTGCGTTCCCCAAAGTGAAGTACCTGGGGTTCATGCTTGGGGAAGGAGTGATAGCCCCACAAGAGGAGAAAATCAAAGCTATCACGCAGATGCCCTTTCCATCAACAAAAAGGGAACTAAGAGCGTTTCTAGGCCTAATCGGGTATTAAAGACGCTTTGTTAAAGATTTTGCTGCCCTGTCCAGTCCCCTGACCGACCTACTCCAGAAAAATGTCAAAAACTCCCTTCCAATGCCTCCCTCCGAAAAGGCCCAAACCGCCTTTCAGGCACTAAAGACGGCAATGACAACAAGTCCGGTTCTAATACCCCCGAACTTTGAAAAAACATTTTCCCTAGCCACTGATGCTTCAGACAGCGGTATTGGTGCGGTGTTGTCCCAGGACGGGGAGGATGGTGTGGAACACCCCATACTGTTTGTGAGTCAGAAACTCCACCCAAGGGAACGTAAATATCCCACGGTGGAAAAAAAATGCCTGGCCATTCGCTGGGCAGTTGACAAACTGCGATACTACTTGGAGGGCAAGGCCTTCGTTCTCTTCTCAGACCATGCCCCCCTGCACTGGATGCAGAAGAACAGGTCACAAAATGCGAGAATCCTAAGGTGGTTTCTGTTTCTACAGCCGTTCTCCTTCACAGTGGTACACAGGAAAGGAAGGGACAATGGGAACGCGGACTTCCTTTCCCGGATGCCGATTCCCCCCAAACGGGAGAATCCAGGGGGGGAGGAGTGTAACGAGGTGGGGGCGCCTACCGCACATGACTGGTGGGACCCTCGCACTGCTGACCACTCATCGACTCCTTCTTTACAGCCAGGTCGGTGGGACGAAGGACGGAGCGGTCCGGATGATGACCACATCAGCGGCTCCTTTAACTGGGCGTATTCAGAGGAGAAGGAGGAACCACCCCCGAGTGACGTGAGAGCGACGAGATTGGAGAAAAGGAAGGAAGTCCTGTTTGTCGGGTGTGCGAGCACCCCGGAGGAGGAGGAGAGAAAGGCGGAAGCAAGAGGAACGGAGGACGGAGGCAACGAGGAGAAGAGCGTGGAGAAGACCAACCCGGAGGAACAACACGGAAGAGACGGAGAGACGGAAGGCGGAGTGAAGCCAGGAGGCCAACGACCCTGCGGACCGCCGTGCCACGCTCCCGAGGGAGGAGTGTGGCTGTCACAGGTACGGCGGCGTTGGGCAGCTTGGCTGGGGAGGCGGAGCGAAAGCGTGTAGATCGTGTATAGACCCTGTTCGTGCCTATCCTGTGTTGTGCTCCTTTCCCATCTAGTCTCCCCTACCCAGCCCTATTCCTTCCTAGTCTCCCCCCCCCTCACACCCACGCCGAGCACTGTAGATATAAGAGGCACGGTACACTGGGTTTCCCTCACATACCCCGGACCCCCTGGTGCAACCTCATTGAGGACTGAACCCTAACGGCTCCCTTTTGTTGGTTTCCTTGCATGCACCGGAGCCTGAGGCAGCGGAGAGCCGACCAGCTTCCTAAGACTCTGGGGAGACAGAACCGCCTCAACCCCTTCCACGAACAACGAAAGGAGAAAGCAGACCATCGCCACGGACCCCAGCGTATTTGCCCGTGAAAGACTGACTCTAAGGAATAGAAAGACGTAAATGTCTAAGCCTACCAGGGTTATAAAAATAAAGCCATCGTTAACCCCTCAACTTGGTGTCACGGTCGTCCCTACACCCACGCCCACAATTTCCTATCCAGATGTTTGGTCTTTTACCGTTTTCTTTCATCATACCATTTGCAAGCAACAAACCATTGACTGACTAGACTTTTATGTTTCGCGAGGAAGCCTTTGCCAAACATGGTGGGGCTCAGGTAGTGTACATTGTTGCGCTAGTTACTTGTGGCTGGTTAGCAATTTTGCTTTCTCCCTTGCCTGTATTGCTCAGTGCATTGCAATCAGAACTATTCTGAACCTGACCCTTTTTCTGTATCGTCAACGGGGCTGTGTCTTTCTGCGTGCTATGGTCAGTGAAGAGAAGTTAAGTCAGTGGGAAATCGTTGCTATTTAAGGATCAAGCAAAAACTGAGATGTGTGGTGGTATTCCTCCAAGCATTGATGTGTGCCTCACCTCCTTTAGGATGCTCTCGATACCAGATTGAAGTGGGTGGGGGGGGGAGAGTCCTCAAACTCCACTCAGATTCCTGCTCTTGTCACTTCAATTAGTTTCTTAGGCATGATTGCAGACTACCTCTACCTTACTAGTGATCGCTCTCCTCTCTGTTGTGAGTTCTTCTGTCTGCCACCTCTGAGTATGGAGTCCTCAGATCCTGGCACCGTCAATACTTCCAGGCCTCTGCATACTAATTGCCTCCGCCCACCAACTGTGGTTTTTGCTACAATCTCCGCCTCTATGGGACTGCACACTGCTACCCTGGTATGGCGTTTCCTCTGCTCTTGATAGCGGATGGCGCTACTGCTGTACAGGTCGTCTTCGTTGTCAGGTCTTTACTCAAATGCTGTCCTCTTGCCAGTTAACCAACTCCTAGGGCAACCTCAAGGGCACCCTCCCCTTTATGCTCCAACTTATAGCCATTCCACCTCCACCACTCGGTCACTCTTCTGTTCAATCCTCATTTTTGGAGCCCGCTGCACACCAGGCCAACCTCTGGTCCATCGGACCCTGAGAGTAGTTCCCTTGTCTCCCATATATGCCTGTCAGTGACTCACTCAATCGTGGCCACATGTAAGCTCCATTTCAGGTTGCTGGGGCTTGCGCTCCTACGGGTACAATCCTTCTTAAGGGTAAATATCGATCCTATCTATTTTAACGATTTTATGCTCCCTTGACCCTTTTGGCACCTCTGTAACTTCTTTACAGGCTAAAAGAGAAGGGATAAAGCAGGATCACGTCCCATCCACCCCCTCTTCAAGCCATGGCCCAACCCTCCAAAATCTACTCTAATTTACAGCTTTGGTTCTCCAATAATTATAACATTTCTTTCATTTAGAGTTGTGTGAAAGCCTCAAGAGGAGGCACACATCTATGGGTATTTGCATTACCCAAAATTCCCAGTAATATGTTATGCATGTTCACCCTGCAGCAGGGGGACAAACATTACATATTTACTCAAATAAACACATTGCAGTTGCAAAGACCATACAACAGCAGTGTAAGATGCTGGCCTGGTATATGATGTCCACTAATGTAAGTGGACACATTGCACCAGTCCAGACAACCCTTAGGTCTCAGGCAACCTTAGAAAGCTATCCAAGTGGTAGCTGTGGAGAGCAGCCTTCAAGCTTAGTCTTGAAGGAGTGTAAAGCAGCTTGTTTTACCAGAATGCAATATTATGTTACAGATTAAAAGAAAAAGAACCACACAAAGTATGTATAAAAATATATATTTATTATATAATCTCTCTAGTATGTTACAGTACCTCCCACACAGCAATAAACACAAAGCGAACTATACTTTAGCAGAGAAATCACATTAAATAGCACTAATACACAGTAGGCCCCAAGGGGGGGGGGGCAAACCATATACTAAGAAAGTGGTATAAGAACCATGGCTCGAGTCAGGATGATGTTGAGAGGACATAGATGTTCTGGAGACCCCAGAACCACCCAAGGTAAGTAGATAGGGACCCCATGGAAAGAATGTCTAGTGTGTGAACACAACCGCGTGCTCAGTACAAGTCTATTTGCAAGTCACGTTGGATTTTTTAAGATTAAGGACCCTTCCCAGTGGACCCTGAAGAAACCCCATGGAAGAGAAGGTTGGAGAACCATCCCACCCGTGGATACTGTGTTCCCAAGTTACCTATCCCAGGGAAGCCGGGTGCATAGGTTTGAAGTGGCATCAGAAACTGCTATCGAACTCAATGGAGAACTTTAAGAAAGTGCCACTTCTGAAAAAGGAGAAAAAGACCAGAGGAATCCGAACATGGATTCTTGAAGAGGAGTACCTGAAAGCAGAGGGCACAGAGTCTAAGTCACTAAAGAATGACCAGGAGACTTAGAAGACGAATGCCCTGGGATGTCGGGTGCTTCAAGGAAGAAGTTGATGACTTTGACTGTGCAGCTGTGGGGACCAGGATATGCTGCGGAAGACCAGGACTGAATACAAGCTGTCCCATGAAGGATGTTGAGTGTTTGGGGTCAGTGTCTGGTGAGAGCACCAATAAATGCAACCTATGCAGGAGGTTGAGAAGGTGCAAAGTTGGGACAGGCAAGGTCCAAGGGACTCACCATAAGCAGGGGAGTCAGGGCAGGCCTGAGCAATCAGGGGAGCCCAAAGGAAACAAATGTGACCCCCAAGTGGACCCACAGGTGGGAGGCACTGGAGTTGCAAGAGGACCTCATGCAACTCACCAAAAGTAACGGGCCACGATGCACACAATGTGGTGGGGCTGAAGATTCTAGTCACTGGAGGTGCTCGAGGTTGGGGCTACTTGGAGCCCAAAGATCATCTTGCAAAGATGGCAACAAGTCTTTGCAACTGCAAAGTGGACATGGTAATCAGTGGTTCAGTTAATGAAACCCCCATGAGGACTACTGGCCTCAAACTTGGTGAGAGGGTAGAACAGGCCTCAGGAGCTGTGGAAAACCACCACCTATGATGCATGAGTTCACGGAGTCCGGAGGAGCTCAGGACCAGTCGACTTAGTTGCGGAGCCTGCAAATTCAGGGGAGTGACTCCTTCACTCGAAGGGAAATTACTTTAGTTGTCCTTGATGCTTTACAGGCCTTGGAAGGTTCCTGTATGATGCACAGGCACATACGATGCAGCAGACTGGAAGGGAAACGTATTCAGCCCCAAACGAAGTCCAGAATTGGTAGAAGTGCAATGGTGTCTGATCTGAATATTATTCCACGGCGAATCTAAAGACGTACACCCAGGCAAGCCCTTAAGTACCCTAGGTAAAGGTTTGGGAGGATTCAGGGGACCATCCCAGGGGAGGGTCTTGACAGGCGGGAGTTTACTCCCATGTCCTCTGTCCAGTTTCGCACCAGAGTGGGAGCCAATGGCTCCCAAGACTGGTTTGAACTGGACTATGCAAAGGGACAACAAATGTGCCCCTCATACAGACTTTCTGGCACTGGCAAGCGCACCCACCTATCCCAAATAGACTAAATCCTGTCTGGGAGGTGGTCACACCTCCCTGTGACAGGATGCCTATTGTTCTACCTTCCCCTGCTCAAGCTTGGCTCAGCAGCAGGAGGGCAGAAATGTGTGTCTGATAGGCTGCAACCATTTGGTGCTGTCCAGGACTAGAAGGCTGGTACCGGAAACACTGACAGCCTAATGGAGGGCTCTTCCAGTGCTTGGAATCATACCTGCCACACAGCTTACAGTGTTGGGGTATGAATCCAACATGTATAATACCAAACATGATGGGATTCATTGCAGCCATTTTGAAGAGGGTTCGTCTAAGCCGTTTTAGAGTTGATCATCATGCGGGCACACAATGCCCCTCTACATGTTGTATAAGGGTGCTTCACTGACAACCCGGGAGAATGGACTCCGTAGGCTGCAGAGGTGTCCTGCTTCTGCAGGGGCACCCTCTCACTTAGAACAAAGCACCCTGCCTTCAGGATTGTAAAGGCCTGCTGTGGGGGTGACTTATAGGTTTTAGGTGCAGTGACCCTTAGATATAGTAAACCTATATCTGTAGAACACCATATCTGTAGAAAGTGGTGCATCTACCAACTTGCACAGGCTGCAAAGGCAGGCCTGTAGTTTCATTTTGAATGGTCTGTCATGGGCGGCATATTACATGCTTCAGCCCATGGGAAACCTCTGGGGTTCCTATGCCCTGGGTACATGTGTACCATATACTAGGGACTGACAAGGGTACTAGGGACTGACAAGGGTACAACAGTATCCAATATGCGATGTACTGAACACAACAATTTAGGGAGAAAGCAGATAGACTGGTGTCCTGACTAGCAGGCAAGCAAAAAGTGGGGAAACCATAAGAAGCAGATCATACTTTCCTACAAGCAGACTCTACACATGCATTTTGTAAGCATTGGCAGGTGCTCCACAAGACGTTTTCTGGGGACCAGAGGGGATAATGAGCCAATGAGCTCATTTTGAGAATTTGATTCCATAAACTCTCCTCTACATCAGCCATTTTACAAGATGTCATTCAGTAAGATATTGAGCTTATTAGGTCTGAATACTGCTAATGGACCTAAGTTATCCATTCAAACTGTTAAGACTGGAGCAAGGACTGAACCTTATAGAAGATGAGATCCAACTGAGCCCAATTTTACTGTAGACTAGACCATACACAAACCTGGAAGCAAAGTTGTACCCAAAATTCAACTTAAATTTTCTAGGCAAGACTGGATTTGCAAAGAATCCTAACCCTAGAAATTAAACCTAAAATACCACAATCCTTGCATTAAAATTCAGAATTGGAATTTTGCCTTTCAGAGTTCTCACTGCTGAGTGTTCAACGAAAGAAACAAACTCTGGTCAATCCTGTGACATTGCTAGAGACAACCTGCCATTTCTTACTCTTGCACATTATCGGTAGCATAACAAATGCAAATACTCTTCCTGCTGTTCAAGCAATACTGAAGTTACAATACTAATGGAGTAGCTTAATTTGGCTTCCCTCTTACACGTTACTCCTTGTGTTTTTATATAGATTAGAATTTCCTTAATTTCGTGTGTTCTAACTTTTAATAAACCTGGGGGGATTTCGAATGTATTACTGAAATGTTCCATGATAACTCGATAGAAACATTAATGAGTGCATATTAGTGTTGTAGATTTTATTTGAAATGTACCATGTGCATATTAGTGTTGTAGATTTTATTTGAAATGTACCTCCTACTCACAATTATATGAATGATTGAAATATAACGACATTTTATATGATAATGATTTATTCTGCTTAATATTTCATACATGTATAAATTTGAATGTGAGTGTACATATATTCACATGCCAGAGTGCTCTCTACCTGCAGTGTTAACGTAGCTAACCAAAGGCCCTACGTTTTTGTATATCAATGTTTAAATATCACATGAGAGTTGCTTTGAATGTTCTCTTCTCTGCAGGTGCATACACAAGGCTTTATTAGTTAGAGCAAAGCATTTTTTTTTATACTGAACAGTAAGGTACAGGAGGAATTTCTTAGCAAGAAGGAGACATTAACGAGGTAGTAGACAAGTTCTCATGAGAGAGGGACCCTCAAGGACAACCGAATGTGCCCCATCGAGAGGGTGAAATAAGAGCTGGATGTTGCAAATTTCTACCTAGAATGATGGAAATGTACTGAAAAATTACAACATTGGTTACCTTAAATGCTTGTGTGTTAATGTACAAGTTACTTACCTTCAGTAACATAATATCAGGTAGAGACATAGTCTAGCTGTAGATTCCTGAACTTCTGAATTCTCCCCAGGTGTCAAACTGGATCCGTACATTTTTTGGCAGTCCCTCTGCGTACCCGGTGACAGCGTAGTATGGCTCCGCAATTAATTTGTCTCCGGATGTGACTTCCGCTGAGCCATTTAAGTCCCCTCCAGCATGCAGATTTGAGTTTCTTGTGTGAAGCAACTGTGCCAGATCACTGAGCCACCATGGAAACGGGATGTTGAAACAGTGTGTCCAAAAAAGTTCAAATCTTTGAATCACTAATTATAAATAAACCTGAAGTGGTATACTAATACAAGTCAACATTTTAAGGTAACCCCTCCGCCCCCATGAAGGTTAGGCTATGTATAACCCTACACCCTAATGCATTATTAGCTTTGCAAAGGAAAACTCCCCCACCCTACAGATCACTCACCAACAGAAGCGAAAGACATGACAATACAAAGACAAGACTCATAAGGCAACAAGCTGTTTGTTGAGTCATCAATATGCGGGATAGTGACCACTGGCGTATAAACCAGAATCAGGGTATAACCCTCGTCTCAAAGGTTTTTTGCAAGTCAAGTCAAGATAAAGGAGTAAAACCCAATGGTCCGTTGAATCACACCATCATGTGAAACAGTGAACACTAGTATATCCAACCAGTACTGCAAAAGGGGTGTAACCCCTAAACCACAGGTCATTCACAGTGTGGGGAGTATGGTCAGGGCGTTAAGGAGTCTGCGGCAAGACTGTGTTTCTACCAAATATTACGTTACCGAATGTAAGTAACTTGCACGTCTGATAGAGACATCTAGCTGCAGATACCTTAATATTTGAATCAAATACTAAACACAAGCATAAAAGCAAGTTTGGGAGGAAAAGCACCAGGCCCTGATGGGGTCCAGGTGGATTTATATAAGAATAACACCGACCTACGGGGCCCGCTTCTTACTCAACTTTTTAATGCATCTTGTTCCAATGGCCTACTACCCTCATGGGGTGAGTCAATAATTGTACCGATATTTAAGAAGGGGGATAGATCAAGCTGTTCTTGCTATCGCCCCATATCGCTATTAGACTCAACCATTAAGATCTTTGGCCGTGTGATTTTAAATGGATTACAACTATGGCTGATGAACACTCAGTAATTAGCTACCTATAATATGGTTTTAGAAAAAGCCTGAGCACCACTGACCAGTGCCTGAACTTGCACATTCTTTTAGAAAAATACACTAAAGCTGAGGGTGGTTGCATGTTTTTAACTTTTGTTGACTTAACGCCAGCCTTTGACTACGTCACCCATAGTAAGCTTTGGCCGATCCTTGAGAAATTAGGGGTAGAGAAATCTATTATTTATTTTCTCAGGGAACTTTATTCGGGGGCCTCCACCAGAGTTAGGTATGGGAAGAATGGAGAGTGTACTGAATCATTCATTATTGCAAGAGGAGTGCGGCAAGGCTGTGTTGTAGCTCCTTTTCTTTTTACAATTTACATCAATGACGTAGAGAGAATACTGTTACAGGAGTGTAGGGACATGCCGATGGTTGGCAAAAGACCTGTCCCAGCGTTACTATAAGCTGATGACGCGGTCTGATGGACAGGACGCCGCTGGCCATGCAAAAGTTAGTTACTTCTTTTTTGGAATTTATGACCAGCCTGGACCTGAGGATAAATTGTACTAAGACTTTGTATGACTTGTGGCCCCGGGCAGATAGAAAGAAAAAAGTAATGTACATCGATTTTAGCCCAGTGGATTTCACCCCAACCTTCCCATACCTAGATGTTTTATTTGACCAATCTGGCTTATGGAACAGTGCAATTAAGACCAGAAGGTTACAGTTTTGTAAATCGATAATGGCCCTGAAAACTTTTAGCAAAAGATGGGCAGAAAACTGATTGGGGAGCTTTTAACTGTGTACAGAGCGACCTGTGTAGCTATCGCCACATACGGTGCAGGAATAGGAGGATACGCAGATGTGAAATCACTGCAGGTGGTGGTAAACATCTTAATGAAATATCTCTTAGCAGTCCCTGGTAGTGTTTCCACATATGTTTGCCACGCCGAACTTGGGGAACCATATTTAGAAGACATTATTAAGGTTGCACCGGTTCTCCTGTGGCACAGGGCCTGGACCACCGAGGAGTGTGTATTTAACCGCCCCATTTTGAATGATGTGATGGGGTTAGAGAATGGTGGTAAGGTGGGATGGCTAAATTATGTTAAGAAGTTTTGTATAACCATAGGCCACGCAGATTATGATGATGACCCTGCATTGCTGCATGATGTCCCCAGAAAAGTCTTGAAGGGAATATGCATGAGGTACTTGGAAGAGCGCAGAACCACCGTAGAAATTATTTTAAAAAAGTGTGGTCGCGCATCAGTTAATAATGATTCCGAGCAAAATGCAACCATATGTTAAGTTAAAAATGACAGATTATGAAAAGTTTTTATTAACGGGCTTTAGGTTAAATCTGTTATTCAGATCTCTTAATTTCCCCAATATGAATAACTGGTCAAAACATCTTAATAAGTGCCCATGCGACGATTTGTCTGAACAGTCAGACATTCATATCCTCTTCTTTTGTAAATTTTACCTAACCCCCAGGAGAAGATGGATTGTGCCCATATTGAAGATCATGGATGTTAATCTGTGTCATCCTGTTTTTTTAGCTGTCCAGAGATTAGACAATATATTAACTGTTGCATCTGTCTCTGCGTTTCTTAAAAATGTTTTTAGATCCCGGAAATCAATTATATATTGAAATGTGATGAGCTAATTTTATAGTGTTTTAGTGAAATTGTTAATATTTATACATATTTTAAATGTGATTAATTACTTGTATTTTTATGGTTGTTTCCTTTCAATAACCGAAAAAAGTTGAAAATGAATCAAATACCATAGCTATACCCCCTGGAGGAGGGTCTGCAAATTAATCCTAAAAAAGTTCTCAAAGAGAACCAGCCGGTCATAACTAAGAACTGACCAAATGTACATAAGAATAGCAGAGCAAGTGCTTGGCTCTTAATAGAATCCATGATCACAGACACAGAACACATAAATAATAAACCATCCTACAGGCTCGAAATAATCGGGCCTTGAGGGAAAAGGGAAAAAAAAATTAAGAACTATCTGGCAGTTATCAGACATTATCCTCTACCCCCGTAGGGGCAAGAAAACGTGTTGACTAGAAAGGCCAAGCACAAGACCAAAGCCATGTAATCTGCATACTTCACGATAATAAAGAAATATCAGAGAAAGCATGGTTGTGATAAAATCCAAAAAGAAGGGCTCTCAGAACTCATTCCCATTATGCCAAGATGAATTAACATCAGTGCAGCAACTGGAGACATAATCAGTACTCAAGAAAGATTAACAATAATACCTCCCCGGTATAAAGAACTTTGTTTGAACAAATAACCACTGTAAAGAAGTTAAAGTGACACCAAACAGATTTGAATCTTGTATAGGTATTCATCAAACATGTCAGATGTATACAATTTTGCTACAAAGCTGTATATATGGGCATAGGTATATATATATATATATATATATATATATATATATATATATATATATATATATATATATGGGCATAGGTATATATATATATATATATATATATATATATATATATATATATATATATATATCCACACAAGAGTCTGAGCCCGTTGGCAGGTGGTGCGTCGCACCGATGAAGCCTCCTGGCGAACTTAATACCCACACGACTATGAAAGATAGGAGGCACACTCAGGAAGTAAACCAAATACGTTCATTTGGTAACACGTTTAAACAGACGAGCGGTCTTGTTCACACAGTGAGCAAATACGTGTGGAGGCGTTACATAAACGATAAACAAAATCATTGATATCGTTACACAAGTAGTAACTTGTGCATCTGAAAGAGACACCTTAGTAATAGATTCCTTACCTTAGAATAGATACCCCAGCAATACCAACCCCGGTGGTGGGTCTGCGAACATGATTACACCAGAAAGTCACAGAGAACAGAACCGCCAAAGAAGCCGTCTCTCCGGAATTGACTGTCAAGGCAATAATGCTTGGTAAACGTGTGCAGCGAGGCCCACGTAGCTGCCTGACAAATGTTCTGCAAGGGAACGCAGCGTCCCAAGGCAGTAGTGGCTGCCATTGCCCTGGTAGAATGGGCATGCAGGCCCAGAGGAGGCTCCTTCTTAGCCAACGAGTAACATGCTTTGATGCACAGAACGACCCACCGAGATATGCTTCTTTGTGCACGGCCCATAATTTTTTGGCGCCCACGTAGCCAACAAAAAGTTGGTCATCCACCCGGAACTGTTGTGTGCGCTTCAGATAGAATGAGAGCGCACATTTTGGGTCCACACAGTGGAGCCTCTCTTCCTCTTTTTAAGGATGAGAGGTGGAAAGAAGGTGGAAAAAGTGATGGTCTGCCTGATGTGGAAGGGCGTGACAACCTTCGGCAAGAAAGAATGACTGGTCTTTAAAACCACCTTTTCCGGAGGAACAGAAAGGAAAGGAGGTTTAGAAGAAAGAGTCTGGAGCTCACTCACTCTTCTGGCAGAGATGATCGCTATCAGGAAAGCCCTCTTTACAGTGGGAAGATGTAATGGACAGTTATCAAGGGGCTCAAAGGGAGCGCATATCAGATAGGTCAGGACAAGATTTAAGTCCCATTGAGGCATTATGAAAGGCACGGGAGGAAACATAGTGTAATGCCTTTGAGGAAGCGATTAACAACCGGGCACTAACAAAGAGAAGGCTGATCTGGAAGCCGTAGAAAGGTGGAGATGGCCGAAAGATACCCTTTGATAGTGCCCAGAGCAAAGAGAGAAGGAAAAGAAGGACCTCAGAAAGAGAGGCAGAAAGGGGATCCACAGCCTTTGTTGTGCACCATGCCACAAATTCGTTCCACCTGCAGGCGTATACTGTCTTAGTGGAGGGACGCCTGGCTGCCTGAATGACATCACAGATTTCGAGAGGAAGGTCAAAAGCTGTCAACTGTCACCGCTCAATCTCCACTCATGGAGGTCGAGGCTGGGCAGGTTCATGTGGAGGGCCATCCCCTGCTGCTGCAACATGAGATCCTCCAGAAGAGGCAGTCGGATCAGGGCATCAATCGCCCTGCTGAGTAGCTCGGGATACCAGTATATTCGTGCCCAATCCGGAGCCACAAGGATGACTTGGGCCAAGTCGTGCCGAATCCTCTTTAGCACTCTGGACAGAAGTGGTAAAGGCGGAAAGGCATACAACAGCCCGCAGCTCCACTCGCGACGAAAAGCATTGCAGAGCGAGTGCCGCCTTGGAAATTTCAACACACAGAACCGATGATAGTGCGCGTTCTCTTCGGTGGCGAACAGATCTAACTAAGTTTCTACCCAATGCAGGAAGACACCTTGCGCCAAGTCCGAGTTCAGACGCCATTTGTGATCCATCATGCACCGGCAGCTGAGTTTGTCCACCCTGGCGTTCAGTGAACCTGTAAGGTGTTGAAACACCAAGGTAATGCCTTGATGTTTCAGCCATGTCCAGAGGCGCAGAGTCTCCTGACAAAGGGTCCAAGACCCCACCTGCCATGTTTGTTGCAGTACCACATGGCAGTGGTGTTGTCCGTGAACACCTGCACCACACTGAGGGATAAAAATGAGATCTTCCATAATACGAGGAGTATCGGACATGTATATATTGTGTTAGCATGGTATATCTATATATCCTCTTTGTTAATATGCATACAACATAACTTTTATATGCTTTAGCCAGTAGGAACATGTTTATTCTTGCCTGTGTTTTCCATGTTAACCAAGTAGGCTGAGAACCATACAGACGCCATCCTCCTTTCTCTGATTCAGACACAAGCTGTTATCACGTGTTGTTCTTCAGTAGCTGTTGAGTCCCAGTTCCTTTAAATTACTGAGAGCAACTGAAGGTAAACTGTTTTCCCTCTGTCCTGGGACTCAAGTCGCATCTGGCTTTGGGTGCGATAACTGCATTCCTGGAGGCGCCGTGCCTACACTTCCGGGCACCTGGACGAAAGGGAGTCACCCCTCCTGACCTTCCCAGTAATAAATAATGAAGCTTTGAACTAATCATGTGTGCCATACATGGTCCTTCCTTGGGGCCCAAAGGCCAAGTGGTGTTTTCCATTTACGGTGATCTCATGTGTTGAACTGAAAAGTATATATGTTTGGTTTTGACTGGAGGCCAGCAGTCTTCTCTACGCACCTGATGGGTGAGGGTTGGAGAGGCTCCTCTATAGAGTATTTTGCTTAACGATTGAACCTTCGTCACTGCCAACTGACTGGTTATTTGGTAATGACAATGGGGCTAGGTATAGCTTTTTATGTTATTTTTATGGTACGTCAGTTGGCGACTCTGGTGGGACTCCGCGATAGGGTCGTCCTCCCGTAACCGGGTAAAAAGGACAAAGAAAAGGGGAACTCTGGTCGAGTGGGTGGACTGATTGGAAATCCGATTTACTCTGCTCTCGTGATCAGGGAGCCCCAGCTGCTAGTAACCCTTCGCCGGAGTCCTACGGGCATAACCCAGGAGCTGACCATGTTGGTCTGCAGGAGTTGGCAGTGGAGAATACGCAATTGTACCTGCGTGCACCAGGTGAGTGGATTGTTTTGTGCGGTAGCTCTTGGAACACGCTGTTGAGCGGTGTTTTGTGAAGCAGTTAACTGCATTGGATTTGGTGGTTGGTGTACCACGGAGAACTTTGGGGGTCTGACGGGGCAGCATGTGGCTGCACGGGTGGACGCTTCACGGACTTGTTTTGTGAACAATAGAGACGCCGATCGGACACCCTGGTGTGGTACGTGTGGTGCACACCTGGCTGGACTGCTCTCGTAAAGGCCCGTGGTTGTACCTGGGTAGCCTTTGGGACACACCAGAAGCGATGCTAAGGCAGCAGGCTTAGTCAGAATAGTCCCGAGGGTGAACTAGGAAGATTTCGGGATCGTCTGTAGGACAGTCGGTGGTTAATACCTGTCCGACGGTCTCTTGGTTGTCTTTGGACTGCGTGATGTTGGTATCTGTTGGTCTGGAATCTGAATTGATCAGTTCTCCATGAACGGGAGTCGACGGGCTCCGTTCCTTTGTTTGGAAAAAGACATGTTGTTTTGAAAAATTCCTTTTGGTGTATATCTGTATGTATTGTTCTGTCTGCGCTTGATTCTGAGAATGATTGAAAATGTTGAGAATGCGTAACCATGGCCATGTTTGAAAGACTTTTTTCTTGAATGAGATTTAACTGACAACAGTAATAATGCTGTGTTTTAGTAAATTATGTTTTGGATGTTGTTGTCTCCAAAAAGGCACACGTTTGGATGAAAGTCAGCTTGCCCCGCCAGAGGGCAGCCCAAATTATGATATGTATGTTAAACATGGTATTTCACCCATCCTGTTTAATACGCTATGGCACAAATATACAAAAGATAATGTGGAACTACAATGGCCCTTAGCCGGGTCTTTTGACGAGAAAAAGATACATTTCCTGCAGGATCGATTGTTTTCTAAATGAAGTCGGCAGGCAATGTTTGATTCTTTAAACATGTGACAGAAGGAAGCAGAGCAGAACTTCCTCCGTTTTGTCTCCCTCAGCACTTGAGTCAGCTATTTTATGGTCCGATACATTGCCATCTCCCACTATGTCCACAGTTGTTTTGTCTCCTCCAACTTCCACTTGGGCTTCCCAGTCCTCGAGCACGACCCCAATCCTAGCTGACCCTACTCCCTCCCGTGCTCTGGGGTATTTTGGTGCACAAAGGTTGTTTACTCGTTCGGCGATAGGACTAGAAGAGAAGCAGATGATTGCTAATCAGTCATCCCAGTGGATGCGCAACTCTATTTATACTTTAGCTGATATATGGAGTACCCTTCGAGATTATGAGCCTGTTATGCAGCAGCATGCCCTAGAGCACATGGCCCTACGTCTTATTTCCCTATGTGAGCAGTGTTTCCCGGGAGGAAAGGCCCCACAAGTAATGTATGATATACAGGGCAGGGCGCATAAGTTTGAATTAGGACTAGAGGAAGTGTATAGGAACGTCGAAGTTTTATTGAATTATCTAGGGCGGCGGCACTCGAAATGTCCAACCTGGGACTCTCAGCACCCTATGCGGGAAGTCCATCCTATCTTCCATCCTGAAATACCGGAATTATGAAACAATCAAAATGTGGCAACTAGACCTGGCGTAGAGGCACGATTTCAGGAACAATGGGTTTATACCCCTTGGAAAAGGAGTGAAGTCCTTTCATTGAAGTCACAACTCCCTGGCCCCCGTAAAAACCCTACAGCTTACTATAAAGAGCTTACAGAAGCGGCCTCCTCAGCCGTCATGACCCTAGCTGACATAGAGCTATTTTTTGGCTTGTTAGTCCCTGTTGATGTGTGGCGACAGGTGCATGATCAAGATCATGCCGCAGAGTTGGGTGGGACTTGGGTTAAGATTAAAGGTTGGGCCAAGGATTGAAAGCCTGGTGATAAACCGAAACCCAAATTATTGGCTTTGCCGGGTCGGATTATTACCTACATGCATTCCTTGATTCCACCCCGTAAGGTAGATTGGGACAATTTGACGGCGTGTAAACAGAAGAAGGACGAAAGTGTTTCGGATTTCTTCACTAGATTTGAGGGTGTATTAATTGATTTTAGTGGGCAAGACTTGTCTGTGGAAGGTGGTATACGATTATTTGTTAATCGTTTTGTGACAAACTTGTTACCAGAAGTCTCCGCGTGGCTACAACCCGCTGAGAGTACTTGGACCACTTCTACACCTTCGGTTATACGGAGTATGGCTCAGTATTATGAACACAGGGGAAATAAGAGTATGGATAAGACCGGGAAAGAAAGCAAAGGATCTTAAAACACGAGTGTTGTTACAGCAAGTCATCCGGGGACGAGGCAAAGAGCGAGGCGGTAGAGGGATTGTCCCGAGGGGGGCAGGAACTGGATGAGGTGGAGGACCAGCTGTTGCTTTGGGAATAAACCAGTGCGCCTACTGTAAGCAGGAAGGGCATTGTCGATTTCAGTGTCCACTGTTGCCGGCTCAGAATTGGGCAATGAGAGGGAAAGGACGAGGCCGAGGTGGTGTAGATTGAAGTGATATGCGAAGAGAGGAGGCAATGCATGGCCGGAAAAGAATTATTTTGATAATCCGAGAGGTAGGCAGTATTATAATGAGGACTGTGTGATTGATTGGATCGAGGGGTACGCTTACACATAGGACAGCTAATGAGAGTGTGGGCCAGGTGTCAGTACCCTTCGATCAGCAAGGTCCTTATAGGTAAGGGCGGTTGATGGGGACATCTGAAAACTTTTTAGTTGATACGAGTGCGATGAATAGTTCCATTTCTCGTTTGCTGGTCCCAGGGGTGATGAGTACAGGCCTCAGCAAGGCCTGCGAGTGCAAAGGGTTCGCCTTTCTGTGCACAGAGTCCTCAGACTACACAAAATAATTTGGCACGGAAACTGAAAATACAAAGACATAGTTTAATACACCTTTAAAGGTGGTAATACAGCCCACACAACACTCTTCAGTATTGTACAAGGTAGCACAAAGAACTCGAACACACAGTCCCCTTTTATACACAAAGAAGGGGCTCATAAGTAGGCGGGTACAACTCAAGACATGATTTACAACCATATATGGACATTTCTTGAACATGATCAATACATGGGTGGAGAGTTAACGGTTCTTGAGACCTGCGAAAATACACATTCCTATCTACGCTAATCAAAGACAGATGTGGCTCCTACTGGGCATACGCTAGACACACAAAGGACTATTTATAGCTTGTTGCTGGGCAAACTTCAAGGGTGACTAGCGGAGAGGTAGGACTCGCCACATGTCGGGCACATGGTAATATGTAGTAGACAAGATGGAGGCCAGAAAACAAAATGGAGTCTGGCGTATCAAGAGTTTGAGCGGGAAAACGCACAAACAAGTTACGATATCATGTCTTTAGCTAATGCTTAACATTATCGCTGTTTTATTTACAACAGGGGCTGCTCTGTTTGGGCAGAATAATGTTTCGGTGGGATTTTCTGGCATTCCGGTGGTGAGCCCCATTTCTAAACCTATTCCGTTTACTATTGGTCTGGTCACAGTGGACTCTCCGTTCCTGTTGACTTCACATTGTGGGGAGAATCTATTAGGATTGGATTTGTTGAAGAAGTTGCATGCAAAGATTAATTGTTCCCCCGATGGCATTTATTTGACTATACAGTCCACTGGTAAGCATACTTTGCAGTGTTTCACTAAAAATGAACCCCTCCCTCCTGAGTTTGCCGCTATCCCAGCAACACTATGGGCCACCGGAGATCAGATGTAGGATTATTAAAGATTCCCCCTGTTTCTATTACTTTGAAACAAAATACTTGTTTACCACGTATACCTCAATATAAAATTTCTCCGGCAGGCGAGAAAGCTTTGCTTTTCATCTTACAAGATTTGATCGAAAAGGGTGTGGTGGAAGAGACGGCTGTCAATATATGCAACAGCCCCATTTTACCGATCTTGAAAAAGGCCCCAGCTGGGAGCGATCCTGATCATGTTGATACTTACCGTTTTGTATTTGATCTGCGAGAAATTAATAAAATAGTGTTGCCACAATACCGTGTGATTTCGGAAATCACTACTATTCTCACTATGATTCCTTCCACTGCTAAATATTTTTCCGTTATTGATTTGAAGAATGCTTTCTTTAGCATTCCGATTCACCTTGATAGCCGTCTTATTTTCAGCTTCTCCTTATCTGGTTGCAGCTTCCGGTTTTGTCGCGCTCCCCAAGGGGTACACTGAGAGTCCTAGTATTTATAGTCAGGCTCTGAAAGCATTGTTGGATGATTTGAATTTGCCCCCGGGTATTGTACTCTTGCAATACGTTGACGACCTGTAGTGGCTTCCGACACTGAAGAAGGTTGTAAAGAAGCCACCGTTAAATTATTGTCTCATCTTGCGGCTAATGGTAATAAGGTTTCTCTTTCCAAATTTCAATATTGTCGACAGGAAGTGACCTACCTTGGTCATTTACTGTCGAAAGAGGGGAGGAGATTAACCTCTGAATGTGTGACTACCATTTCTAACATGTCTGTACCTCGTACTCAACGTGATGTTCATGCATTTCTTTGCATAATTTCTTACTGTCGCCAATGGATACCTAATTTTTCTCTTCTTACTAAACCTCTACTGTACCTAACCACTAAATATGTGCATTAGCCTTTACCTTGGACTGATGAGTGTCTGGAAGCTTTTGACTCTTTGAAATCTGCGCTTTGCTCTGCACCCATTTTGGGTACTACCGACTACCGAAAACCTTTTGTACTTTATGTCCACGAGGTAGACTGTTGCTCGCTTTCTGTGTTAACACAAGGATTTGGTGGTAAGCAGAGACCTTGTGCTTATTTTTCGGCGGTGTTGGATAACGTCGCCAGAGCGCTTCCTAGCTGTTTAAGGGTTACTGCTGCAGTTGCAGAGGCTATTCGACAGTCGGAAGGGCTCGTCCTAAACACTGACCTCACAGTGATGGTACCGCACGCTGTGGATACATTATTAAACCAAACAAAGACCCAGCACCTTACGAGTGCGAGTCTTACAGGATACAAATTGACTTTGTTTGCTCCCCATTTTACAATTAAACTGTGTTCCACTCTGAATCCTGCCACGTTACTACCCCGTTCCATTCGGACGAGAAAAACAATGATGTACATGATTGTATATTTTGGAAAGAGGAAGAGATGAAGGGACTGGTAGATCTCACAGAAATTCCTCTATCTGACCCCCAAGGGGAATTGTATGTGGATAGCTCTTGTTTCAAGTTACCAGATGGCACGACAAATGCTGCTTACGCGACGACTACTTTACGCACTGTAGTTGAGGCTTCTTGTGTACCCTATCAGTCAGCACAGGCAGCTGAGTTACTGGCATTGCTACGGGCCTGTGAGTTAAGTGAAGGATTGAGAGTAAATATTGGGAGTAAATATTTACTCAGATAGCCAATACGCCTTCGGTGTGGCTCTAAGTTTTGGCCGATTATGGACGGAAAGGGGTTTTCTTACTCCCCATGGTCAGAGAATACAACATGGCCCTTTGATTCTATGCTTACTGACTGCATTGACATTACAGAAATTATGGCGGGAGTCAAATGCAGTGCGCATAAGGCAGTGGTGGATGCAGTAGGTGAAGGTAATGTTTTTGCCGATCAGATAGCTAAAGAAACTGCTAAATCTAAAATGTCCTCAATGTTTGTGACTTCTTCTGCCAGGTGGGTGGTGGAGATGTAAATGTTTGACAACACTATGGAGAGTGTCCGAGAAATACAGAAAGAAGCTACTCCAGCTGAACTGGCTCACTGGGAAAAGGAAGTGGGGAGATTAGATGAAAACGATTGCTGGGTTAATTTAACTGAAAAACAGAGATGGTTGTTGCCCAATGCATTAGTGAATGCAGTAGTGATCATGGCACATGGCTCAGCACAGATTTTGGAGCAAAGGGTATTTGTGCACTATTAGACCCTGTGTGGAATAACCCTAATATCCCAAGAACTGTTGCTCATTTGGTTCAATATTGCATGGTTTGTTTACGACATAATCCTGGAGGTAGGGAACCTGTTCTGAGTGGGAATTTTACACCAACATCTTTGCCTTTTGAGGTGCTCCAAATAGATTACATCCAGCTGGAGCGTGTGAACAATTTGAAGTATGTCCTGGTCGTAGTATGCACCTTCAGTAAATGGGTGGAGGCTTACCCAACTAAAGAAAACACTGCACTGGCAACAGCAAAGGCTCTGATAAAGGAGTACTTCCCACGCTACGGATTGCCTCGGGTAATCTGGAGTGATAACGGGGGGCACTTTAATGCAGATCTTATCAGTCATGTGTGTAATGGGTTGCAAATTAAGCAGATATTCCATGCGGCTCGACACCCTCAGTCTGCTGGATTGGTCGAGAAGTATAATGAAACCTTGAAACTCAAACTACCAAAGATTCAAGAAAGTACGGGATTGAGGTGGCCTGACGCCCTTCCACTAGCATTGATGTCAATACGAGTTACTCCCCATTCTCGTTCTGGCTTATCTCCCTATGAGGTGGTCTTCGGGCGCCCTGCCAATGATTGGGGCGTCCCAAGACCCAGAACGTTTCGTGATATTGAATATCCTATGATGACAGATTATCTGTATGCCTTGACTAAAGATCTTCGTTCCATTCATCAACAGGTCTCAGCAGTTTTGCAGCCCCTGCCGGAGGGTCCCGTACATCGTTTGAAACCAGGACAGTGGGTTTTGGTCCGCAACTATCAATGGAAATCCAGTTTGGACCCTCGTTAGTCTGAACCCCATCAGATTCTACTGGCGACGTGGACGGCGGTGAAGGTGAACGAAAGAGACATTAGATCCATGTCTCTCACGTCAAAAAGCTGCCCCTCCCGCTTCCTTATGATCAACGAAACCTGGAAGGAATTTTGACCCAGGAGAGTGAACGAGCCCCTCGCTTGGTTCCTTTTTCTGATGCCCAGTGAGTTGAAGGAGGGCAAGGAGAAGGAGCACCGGGCTCGAAAGGGGTGTTGTCACCTGCACCAGTGATTGCCCCGGATTCCGTTGCCCCTGCAGTTGAACGAGAGGCTCGTAGTACCCCTGTTGTATTGAATGCAGCATCCTCCGTTTTGTTCCCTGATCAGGAAGTGCCTGGCCATGCTCGATACAATCTGTGGCCCAGAAAATGACACAGTACCCCAGGTGAAGATGGTAGGAGATAGGGCGAGACGAGTAATAGGGTTTGTCAGATATGCTTCTGGGGTACTGAGCGAGACACTGGACTGAACACATTGAGAGCCTTGAACATTTGCTTGCACTGTTCAGAATGAAAGACTACATTTCTTGTTTAAAAGGGGCCCAGGTTGTGTTTTCTTCAAGGGTTGTGTGAGAACATAACTCCAACATGAGAAGTTTGCTTTGGTCTTGTTTTTTGAGGAACAATAGGAGCATGCCTGTGAGGCTCAACGCGGACACAGGAAAGAAGCACCCTCTGGCAGGTTGGACTGCATTGCCCGAGTTTATTTCTGGACTTTTAGCTAGCATGTACTCTTTTGCTCGTTTTGTTCCCAAAGAGGAATGTCCTTTTGCACCACGTCATTACCCTGTAAATATGCCTGTCTTTTCTAGCTGGACGCAACGTGTTAAAATTGCATTTGTGGTCATTATAGCGACCTTGTTAATCGTAATGATGGGAGTGTTTATATATTTAGAATTTTGTCACCCTATGCATACTGTTTTGGGAACCAATATCCCACCTCCGGAACATGTATTTTATACCTTAGCCCCACATAAGGAAAGGCATCGTCAGACTTACACGAAAAATGTATTTGTTGAAATGCTTCATCAAACACACAGTGCTACCAATACTACGAATTGTTGGGTTTGTGGCCTTCTGCCCTCTGTTATGCACAATACTATTTTAGAGAAACAAGGGAACACACTTGGTAAGCAAGGACCAGGGGTATTAGTATAATTGAACAACAACGGTCCTTGACAAAATGGAGATACACATTTAAATAATTATAGGCTACAATCTGCGCTATAATGAACAAGAAGTCCAGCCGGACTTCAGAATGTAATTAATAGTATAATAGGTAAAAATAAACAGAACAACGAATAAACAGTGAGACACAGTCCTGTATCCACAAGGCTAGACAAACAATTTACAATACATACAAATAGGAAATTTCTCAGGCAATTGAAAAGGGAGGGAGCAATAAAATAGAATCAATTTGCTTCACACATGTAGAAAAAGCATGATTTTGGCACATAGTAGTGAACTGGTGTTTAGACTACATCAACTGTCGACGGCGTTTCGATCCAGTTAGATTTACGGATCATCATCAGGACAATGGTAGGAACATGTTTATTCTTGCCTGTGTGTTCCACGTTAACCAAGTAGGCTGAGAACCATACAGACGCCATCTTCCTTTCTCCGATTTAGACACAAGCTGTGATCACGTGTTGTTCTTCAGTAGCTGTCGAGTTCCAGTTCCTGTGAGTTGCTGAGAGGAGCTGAAAGTTTTCCTCTGTCCTGGGACTCAAGGTCGCATCTGGCTTTGGGTGCGATAAGCGCATTCCTGGAGACCCTGTGCCTACACTCCCGGGCACCAGGACGAAAGGGAGTCACCCCTCCTGACCTTCCCAGTAATAAATAGTAAAGCTTTGAACTAATCATGTGTGCCATATATGGTCCTTCCTTGGGCCCAAAGGCCAAATGGTGTTTTTCCATTTACGGTGATCTCATGTATTGAACTGAAAAGTATATATGTTTGGTTTTGACTGGAGGCCAGAAGTCTTCTCGGCGCACCTGATGGGTGAGGGTTGGAGAGGCTCCTCTATAAAGTATTTTGCTTAACGATTGAACCTTCGTCACTGCCAACTGACTAGTTATTTGGTAATGACAATGGGGCTATTGGTAGGTACAGCTCTTTATGTTATTTTTATGGTACGTCAACACTTCCCTGGACTGAGGGAAGGAATGCTTTCAGTGCAAGTCGGATCGCCCGAAGCTCCAACAGGTTGATATGGAGCCTGGACTCCGCCAGAGACCAGAGGCCTCTGATCTCCGCCTCTCCCAAGTGTCCGTCCCATCCCATGAGGGACACATCCATCACCACTGTCTGCTCTGGTTGGAGAAGGAAGAGGGATCTGCCATTGAACCAATCGAACAAGTTACTTACCTTCGGTAACGATATATCTGTAAGAAACATTAGTTAGTGTTAGATTCCTTACCTTAGAATATCCCCAGGCGTCAGTCTGGATCCGGAAACTTTTGCGTAGCAGTACCCCTGCGCGTCGGTTGGCATCGTCTGCAGGCGTCCCCTGCGGCTCTGCGTCCGTCGTCGGCGTCGTGCGCCGTGATGACGTCGCTGGAGTATATAGACGCCGCCTCCGCGCGCTGACATCAGTTCTTTGTACACAGCTTTTCTGCGCCAGAAAACGCAGAGCCATGAGAGAACCAACACTGGTGCCATGTGAAACTAGGGCCCTGAAAGGGATGTCCTTAACCCTAGGTATCAGTTCACAGAACGGGGAGGATGGGTGGGTTCGGTAAGGAATCTAACACTAACTAATGTTTCTTACAGATATATTGTTACCGAAGGTAAGTAACTTGTTCATCTGAAAGAAACACGTTAGTGTTAGATTCCTTACCTTAGAATAGATACCCCAGCAATACCAACCCCGGTGGTGGGTCTGCGAACCAATACATTCCTACACCAGAAAGTCCTGGAGGACAGAACGGCCAAAGAAGCCATCCCTCCGGACTTGACTGTCCAGGCAGTAGTGCCTCGCAAAGGTGTGCAGCGAGGCCCACGTAGCCGCCTGGCAAATGTCCTGCAAGGGGACTCCCCGGCCCAGGGCAGTAGTAGCCGCCGTGGCCCGCGTGGAATGGGCCCTCAGCCCAACAGGAGGCTCCTTCCGAGCCAAAGAGTAGCACGCTTTGATGCACAGAACGACCCACAGAGAGATGGTTCGTTTACACACCGCCCGTCCCTTCTTCGCACCCACGTAGCCAACAAACAGTTGGTCATCCACCCGGAACTGGCGTGTGCGATCCATATAAAATGAAAGCGCACGTTTTGGGTCCAGACGATGGAGCCGCTCTTCATCCTTTGAGGGATGCGGAGGCGGGAAGAAGGAGGGGAGGGTGATGGACTGCCCGATGTGAAAAGCAGAAACTACCTTGGGCAGGAAAGAAGGTCTAGTCCTTAGAACCACCTTATCAGGATGAATGGACATGAAAGGGGGTTGGATAGAAAGAGCCTGGAGCTCACTCACTCTCCTGGCAGAGGTGATGGCAACCAGGAAAGCCGTCTTTAAAGTCAGGAGACGGAGAGGACAAGAATGAAGGGGCTCAAAGGGAGCACACATCAAAAAGGTCAGAACCAGGTTCAAGTCCCACTGAGGCATCACAAACGGAACAGGAGGATACATGTGTGTGATGCCCTTCAAGAATCTCGTTACAATCGGGGACTTGAACAAAGAAGGCTGATCAGGAAGCCTTAGAAAGGCTGAAAGGGCCGAAAGGTAGCCCTTGATAGTGCCCAGAGCAGAGCCCTGCTGGGCAAGAGAAAGAAGAAACAGAAGAACCTCGGAAAGAGGGGCAGAAAGAGGATCCACAGCCTTTGCTGTGCACCATGCCACAAATCTGTTCCACCGACAGGCGTATACCGACTTTGTGGAGGGACGCCTGGCTGCCAGAATTACATCACAGACTTCAGGAGGCAAGTCAAATGGCCTCAACTGCCGCCGCTCAATCTCCAAGCATGGAGGTGGAGACTGGACAGGTTCGGGTGGAGGACCGTCCCCTGCTGCTGCGACAGAAGGTCCTCCTGAAGGGGCAGGCGGATCGGGGGACCGACTGACATGCTGAGTAGCTCGGGATACCAGTACCTTCGAGCCCAGTCCGGAACCACAAGGATAACTTGGGCCCGGTCGCGCCTGATCTTCTTCAGCACTCTGGGCAGAAGTGGTATAGGCGGAAAGGCGTATAACAGACCGCAACTCCACTCGCGCCGAAAGGCGTCGCCGTGCGAGTGCCGTCTTGGAAACTCCAACGCGCAGAACTGATGACATTGCGCGTTCTCTTCTGTGGCGAATAGATCTAACCAAGGCTCTCCCCATTGCAGAAAGAGGCCTTGCGCCACGTCCGAGTTCAGACGCCATTCGTGATCCATCGAGCACCGACGGCTGAGTTCGTCCGCCCTGGCGTTCAGAGAACCTGCCAGGTGTTGAACCGTCAAGGTCACGCCCTGACGTTCCAGCCACTGCCAGAGGCGCAGAGCCTCCTGGCAAAGGGTCCACGACCCCACTCCGCCCTGTTTGTTGCAGTACCACATGGCGGTGGTGTTGTCGGTGAACACCTGCACTACACTCCCGTTGACAAAGGGGAGGAATGCCTTCAGTGCTAGACGAATCGCCCGCAGCTCCAACAGGTTGATATGGAGCCGGGACTCCGCCGGAGACCAGATGCCTCTGATCTCTGCCTCTCCCAAGTGGCCACCCCAGCCCTGGAGGGACGCGTCCGTCACGACAACGTGCTCCGGTTAGGGAAGGGAGAGGGATCTGCCGCTGACCCAATCGCGGTCCGTAAGCCACCACTGCAGTTGTCTCGCAGTGCCCTCCGAGATCAAGACGTGGTCGGACAAGTCGCCCTGATGCTGGGCCCACTGAAACTTCAGGTCCCACTGCAGAGCCCGCATCCGCCACCGGGCGTGATGCACCAGAAGGATGCAGGAAGCCATCAGTCCCAGCAGCCGCAGCGTCAACCTGACCGAAACCCGGGATAGCGGCTGAAAGATGGGAATCAAAGCCTGTATATCCCGGACCCGCCGTTCCGGAGGATAAACCCGAAACTGCGCCGAGTCCAGAACCGCTCCGATGAAAAGGAGCTTTTGAGAGGGACACAGGTGTGATTTCGGCACATTGATGGAGAACCCCAGGTCGTGCAAGAGGTCTGCCGTCATCTGAAGGTGGTGGACGACTGTCTGGGGCGAGCCCGCCTTCAACAACCAGTCGTCTAGGTAGGGGAAGACTGAAACCCCCAACCTGCGCAGATGGGCTGCGACCACCGCCATCACCTTTGTGAACACCCGTGGGGCGCTGGTAAGGCCGAAGGGGAGCACGATAAACTGAAAGTGCTCCTGGCCTACCGTGAACCGCAGGTAACGCCGGTGGGCCGGAAGGAAACGGATGTGAAAATACGCATCCTGCAAGTCCAACGCTACCATCCAGTCTTGCGGGTCTAGAGCAGCCAAGACCTGAGACAATGTCAACATCTTGAACTTCTCCTTCCGGAGGAAGCCGTTGACGTTCTGTAGATCCAAGATAGGACGTAGGCCCCCCCTTGTCCTTCTTGGGTACCAGAAAGTAGTGGGAATAGCAACCACGCCCTACTTCTGGCCCAGGAACGCGCTCGATGGCCCCCTTGGCCAAGAGGGCCGTAACTTCCTCCTGCAGAAGTGTCAAGTGGTCCCCCGACACACGGTGGTTCTGCGGTGGCATGGCTGGAGGAGTGGTCTCGAAGGGGAGGGAGTAGCCCCTTCGGACGAGTTGCAGCACCCACCTGTTCGATGTAATTGTGCGCCAGTGAGTGTGGTGATGGCGAACCCTGCCACCCACTGGCGTCACATGGGGCCGAAAGCACGGACTAGGAGGATTTGGAGGCAGATGCTGCGGGGGGAGGTGTGGCCTGACCCCGCCGTTGACCCCGACCGCCTCCACGGCGGTTTCCACGGCCGCCACCGCGTTGAAAGGATTGTTGCGGCGCGTGGCTGGCAGCACGTGTGGGGACGCCCCTTCCTTGGCCACGAAAGGAGCGAAACGAACCCGTTTGCTGGCGCTGGGTCGAGAGACCCAAGGACTTGGCCGTGACCCTGGAGTCCTTGAAGCGTTCCAGCGCGTGGTCCGCCTTGTCACCAAACAGGCGACAGCCATCGAACGGCATGTCCATCAAGGCATTCTGGACATCTGCCGAAAAGTTGGCGGATCTCAGCCAGGCGTGGCGACGAATCGCCACCGTCGTGGACATCGCTCTGCCTAGCGAGTCGGTCGTATCAAGACCACACCGTATAGAATATTTAGCTGCGTCTCGGCCCTCAGCCACAGCCTTGCCGAGTTTTGCCCTCACCTCCATGGGGCATTCTGGCAGCAGTTCCGCGACCGTATCCCACACAGAGTGGGTGTAGCGGCCCAAGAGGCAAGCGGTGTTGCAAGACCGCAGTCCCAAACTCAGGGACGAGAAGACCTTCTTGCCATACTGGTCATACCTCTTGGATTCCCGCTCGGGCGGGGCCGACAGGAATGCGGTCTGGGAGGTAGAGGCCTGGATCACCAGACTCTCGGGGTGGGATGGGTGGACAGGAATTTGGGGTCGTCCGGACAAGGACGGTGGCGTCTGGCCACGTTCCGATCAACAGGCGAACCTGAAGCAGGCCTGGACCACGTGCCCAACAGAACGTCTGACAAGGCTTCGTTAAACGGCAGCAGTGGCTCCTGTGGGCATGACTGCGGTTTGAAGACCTCAGTGAGGATGTTAGGCCTCACGGCCGCGACGGGGAGCTCAAGGTGTAAGGCCTTGGCAGCCCTCATCAGCACCACTGAATATGCAGCTCCCTCCTCCGACGCCACGGAAGGAGGAGAGACAAAACCAGGGTTAGGAGAGTCGTCCAGACCACTGGCATCCCCCAAATCACCTGTCCAGTCCGGGTCATACTGGCACTCTCGTGACAGAGGGTCCTCGGACCCCTCCCAACCTTCCCCGTACTCTTCATCATCTCCATACTCGGAGTCAACGATGTAGACCGGCTCCTCGGGGTTCACAGGCCCCATCGGCGTCGAGCCCGGCGTCGAGCGACGTCGGTCCGACTACGCGTCCGGATTTGGGGAGGGTATGGGGACGGCGCCGCCCGGAGCCGGCACAGGAGAACCAGCGCCGCGCGGGGACGGCGTCGGGGGTAACCCCGATGGAATCGGCGCTGGCCCGGCCGGATGGCCAGCCGGCGTCGACCCCGAAGGCCCCTGCGGCGCCGGGGTCGGAGCCGTCGGCGGCACCGGGGCCGGAGCACCCGATGGCGTCGAGTCCGGGACACCCGACCCGCTAGGGCCCCCAGACGGTAGCACTGGGCCCGAAGGCGCCGTAGGCCCCGTCGGAGAACTGAGCGCCCTCATGGCCATGAGGAACACCTCAATCTCCTCAGGCGTCGCACCTTGCCCAGGGACCGGAGGGTATGGGGCAGGCCGCGCCGGCGACTCTCGCGGAGCCGCGGGGTTGGGGTCACCCGAACCCCCGGCCGCGTCGCGGGGGAGTCGGGGGTACGATGACGACGCCCCGACTTCTTGTGTTTCTTACCTGAAGAGCCCGACGAATGGTAACGACTTCCGGAGCGCTTGGCGCGGCTCCGCGACCGCTCCCTCGAACGCTACCTGGACCTCCGGCCGGACCGGGACCGCTCCCGACGCGGGGCCGACACCCGGAGCTCAAGCAGCTTGCGGGACCGCTCCCGTCTAGCCTTGTTAGTGAGAGCCCGGCAGTCGACGCAGGCGTCCACGTCGTGGTCGGGGCCCAGGCACCGGAGACAGAGTCGGTGATGGTCCGTGACCGACATCGTGCGGTCACAACCGTCACAATTCTTGAAACTGGGCATCCTACCAGGCACCAAAAAGAGATTAGAAGTTTTAACAAAGTTGGTCAAAAGACCGGAGTACTGCTCTTCGGATCTGCGCTTACTGGCGCGGAAAAAAGAAGAACTGACGTCAGCGCGCGGAGGCGGCGTCTATATACTCCAGCGACGTCATCACGGCGCACGACGCCGACGACGGACGCGGAGCCGCAGGGGACGCCTGCAGACGACGCCTACCGACGCGCAGGGGTACTGCTACGCAAAAGTTTCCGGATCCAGACTGACGCCTGGGGATATTCTAAGGTAAGGAATCTAACACTATCGTGTTTCTTTCAGATGTAATTTGTGAGCCACCACTACATTTGTCGTGCAGTGCTCCGAGATCTGGACATGATCGTACAGGTTGTCCTGATGCTGTGTCCCTTGGAACTTCAGGTCCCACTGCAGAGCCCGCATATGCCATCTGGAATGTTGCACTAGCAGGATGCAGGAGGCCATCAGCCCCAGGAGCCGGAGGGTCATCCTGACTGAAATCGGGAATAGAGGCTGAAAGATCGGAATCATAGCCTCAATATCCCTGACTCCCTGCCCGGGAGGATAAACCCAAAACTGCATCGAATCCAGAACCACTCAGATGAAGGGGTGCTTCTGAGAAGGACTCAGGTGCGACTTTGGCACGTTGATGGAGAACCCCAGCACATGCAGGAGGTTGGCCATAGTCTGGAGGTGGGAGACGACTGGTTGTTCAAGGCAGGCTTGTCCCAGGGAATCATCGACATAGGGGAAGACTGGAACCCCTGATCTGCGCAGATAAGCTGCGACCACCGCCATCACTTTCGTGAACACCCGAGGGACACTGGTAAGGCCAAAGGGGAGCATGGCAAACTGAAGGTGCTCTTGGCCTACCGTGAACTGCAGGTAACACCGGTGGGCTGGCAGGACTGGGATGTGAAAATAAGCGTCCTGCAAGTCCAACGCTACCATCCAGTCTCCAGGGTTGAGGGCAGGCAAGACCTGAGCCAGAGTCAACATCTTAAACCTCTCCTTCCAGAGGAAGGGATTGACGTTCCAGAGGTCACAGATGGGGCGCAGGCCCCTTTTCTCCTTCTTGGGGACCACAAAGTAGTGTGAACAACAACCACGTCCTACGTCTGGCCCAGGAATGTGCTCGATGGCCCCTGTTGGCGAAGAGGGCCGTGACTTTCTGTTGGAGAAGAGTGAAGTGATCCCCGACATGCAATGGAACTGAGGTGGCATGGCTGGCGGGGCAGACCCGAAGGGGAGGGAGTAGCCCCTTCGGTGATTTGCACCACCCACCTGTCCGAAGTGACAGAATGGCAGTGGGGGAGGTGATGGCGAATCATGCTGCCCACTGGTGTGGGGTGAAACCCAAAGCACGGACTAGGAAGGCTTTGAGGCGGATGCTGCGGGAGCAGAGGTGAACTGACGCACACCTTGGTCCCCTGTCCCGCCACGGCAGGAACCACATCGGCGGCTGCGCTGAGGTTGGTTTTGCACTGGCTTTTGGCTGAATGAACGTGTTGGGGCACCCCTTCCATGGCCACGAAAGGAATGAAAAGCAGACGTGGCCGAGCACGTGGTCAAAAGACTCAAGGACTTGGCCGTCGCCCGGGAGACCTTAAAATGCTCCAGCGCACTATCTGCCTTATCGCCAAATAGGTGGGTACCATCAAAAAGTATGTCCATAAGGGTTTTCTGAACATTCCCTGAGAACCCCGTGGACTGTAACCAGGTGTGGCAGTGGAGGGTCACTGTGGTGGAAAGTGTTCTACCCAGTGAGTCCGCGGTGTCCAGTCCACACCGGATGGAGAACTTTGGGAAAGCATTGCCCGAATTTCCTCCGGCACTGAGCCAGCATCTTCACAACCGTGTACCACACAGCGTGAGAGTAACGGACTAAGAGGCATGTGGTGTTCAGATTTATTAATATGATACTATACTTCTCTAATAATCATTTAGATTAGTTTGTTTTTGAGTTTGTAATAAAACCCTTTAACCTTCGTTAGAAGTCAAAGCCTTATTGCGTGATTAATTTGTTACACTGTTATTGGATTATGCAACTTATGTTTACTCATACCTCTCAAGCAACTAATAAAGGTCCACAGACCAAGGAGAGGAAAGCAGTACCACAAATATAGCATTCTCAGATGGTATAAGAGCAGAAATGGGTAGTTGTTAAAGTAGAGGGTGGTAGAGAAGTTTTCTTAGGCAGGTTTAAACCCAAGCCCAGCCCCTAGAGTCTATATTTTGGACTGGAGGATTGCCGAAGTTCCAGCAGTTTGGAGAATAATGGTGGTAGCAGTGGAATAGTGAATACTAATTGGGTTGTGTGATGCAGTGGTTTATAAGTAGCATGTAGGTTTTATGAAAATGGTCTGATGTTTAGCAGCGTATTTGAGGATTATGCAAGTGTGGTGTTAAGCTGAAGTTGTGATCGGGTCCGACTTGACCGAAGATCCTGGGATAAAATTCAACGTGCAGAAGAGACAGCAGATAAAGCACAATGCAAAGGTTTTGTAGGGTTCATCATGAGACATTGCTGGCAGCCCATTTGAGATAGTGGCCTTACTACTAATGCGGATAATTGTAGGGCTTCACACAGGTATTTAGCTTTGTCAATGGCACAAGATCACAGAGAAAGAATGGTGGACTGGCGTTTCCATGCTATGGTATGTTTAATGTAAGACTCATCAAAACCTGGGAATAATTTGATACTAAATGAAACTATTACCTAGTCCTTGCATCTTTTGAAGTGCTCAAAACCTGAGAGTGAGTTGTGCATGCCAGAGGGATATATCAGGGTAGAGCTTGAAAGGCACTGCAGACATATGTGGATGCTAGATGGGATGCAGAGCAGAAAAGGTGGAGGACGGACAAGACAGAAGTAGCAAAGCTGTACACTGTATTGACTGTGGAAGAAAGAGGGATAGGGAGACAGAAGAAGAGAGAATTCAAAAGGTTCAGGGGAAAGAGGATAGTGATTGCGACACAAGTGTTAGTCTTTTTGCTAGGTTATTGTCAGAACGTCCACCTCTGTACAATGAGCCTCACAAGATGAGTGAGGAAGGCACTAATGTGCATCATCCTGCGGGAGTGACTACCACCCCAATACATGTGAATTCCAATGCAGTGGGGATTACTCCTATGAATATGAATCAAAACATGAAAGGGGAACGCTCTGTGTGCACCTCGCACCACCACAGCTCTCACTGTTGCAGATACACTTACTGTTCCGGTTACCATCGGCCCAGTGGATCCCATCTATAATCCAAATTCTGCAGGGAATGAGAAACATAATTTGGCTCTTCCAGCTAAACAGCAGGTTTTTGGGCCTACTCTTACCTGTGTAGGGGCGGGAGGATTTGTTCCCTTAGTTCCTTTGAGTGTGAGTTCTCAATGTGGGGCAAGTGCAGACCCCTCGATGAATCAGGTAGGATTTGGACCTTTGAGCACATTACAGGGATTACCAGAGATTGATGCAATTACAAGGGGAGTCACCTCTAAATACGCCTAGAGGGTGGGATGTCTAATACTCCTGAGCGGCAGTAACATTTATGTGTCCAAGAATTGGATGAATGGCTGAAAACATTTGATGAAATGTCAAATGGAAGTGGGAATACCGGATTAGGTCAGGGAACAATCAGGTCAACCCTCCAGGTAAATTTGGTGGATGTATTAAAATTGAAACTGGAGCTGGATGAGTTGATAATTGGAAGTCTTAAATTAGCCAAATGAACAGACGAGCAAGACAAGCTCATGATAAACTCATTGACTTAGTAAAAGAGTATGAGATAGACCTTGAGCGAACAAATGTGTTACAAAAGAGCCACTGACTTTTGTTCTCAGATCAGGGCATCGAGAACATAAGAATATCAGGGTTGAAAATGCAAATCCAGGAGTTGATTCAGAGTATTCAAATCTGGGGTGTATTGGATAAGTGGAAGGACAAGTGGTCAAAGAAAAAGGGCCTCAAAAAGTCTATAAGGGAACAACCTCCTTCAGGAGAAAAGGGAGCAAGTACCACAAGTTTCGCCTTGTGGGCAGTACCTGGCGGAGGTTATGTTCACGTGCTTTGCCGTAGGTGTGATTGTGTATCATTCCTAATGACTTTCTGTGATTGAGAGAGAAGCCTGTGGAATGGTACAAACAAGTTGATCAATTTATAACATTTCAGGAGGTATTGTAGACTGATTTGAATACCTTGTTTGACATTGTTGTTTCAAGTGATTTGTGGTCTGCATGCAAGGTAGCAATGGATTGGCCTGAAAGGGAGCTGGAATAGGATGCAGTGACACATGGCCCATCTGTTAGTGTAATGAAAAAGTATGATCAGGTGATAACTTGGCTGAAAGCTGAGGTGCTGCCACAGGATATGGATTGGGTTAAAATTCATAGGATGACCCAGGAGCCTGAAGAGACAGTGCATGCCTTTTATGAGAGATTGTTACATGCTTTGAAGCAGTATCGCGGAATGGGCACGCTGGAACCTAAGGACATGGGACAGTTTGTGTTCAGATTTGTGACAGGATTGAGATCCAAAATTAGGCTGATGATACAACCACATTTAATATTTTGGCAGAATAAGTCAAATGATGATATTTTACATTATGACAAGTACTGCCTTGAAGAGATTGAGGTGAAACAGAAGAGAGTTAAGGAGAAGATAATGACTATGCAGATGAGATGAAAACTGCTCAGAGGGGTAATCAGAATCAGGCCTTTATGGGAAATGTGGCCACTATGCAGGGTGTTTTTCAGCTGGGAGCCCATGTTATGTAAGGTGGAGGAGGTTTCTAGTTCCAGTTCAGGGGCTGAGGTATTCCTATTGATCCAAGGACTGGGACTGATGTGGACACCTTGAAAAAGCCTAATCCATGTCATTACTGTAATAGGTCCGGGCATCGGAAACAAGAGTGCCGTCTTAATCCAGCTAATCAAGGATAAAAGTTAGGGTCTGCTCAGCTTCCAAATAGTAACCCGATCACAAAATGGACAAGACCGCAACATTTTAATGCGCATCAGGGTCTGATGATGCAAGTCCCACTACCCCCGATGTCACAGCAGAAAGCCAATAACCCTAGGTTCAATACAAATCAGAACCCAAACATGCATCGGAAATCTTTCCGGAACCAAAATATAGCTCAGCAGTTTCCTGTGTTTGACCCGTCAGAAGGTTATGGTTCAGATCAGTTGTCCTTATGGTGCCTGTAAGGGAGGAAGTTTGTGTGCTTGGTGCTGTTTTAGAGGTAGATCAGAGTGGCCCATTTGTAGATGCTGAAGTAGATGTCTGGAATCTGTGGCAGCCACAGGTGTCAGTATAGAGAGGTGTGAAAACATTGTAATGGGTCGCCCATTGACTTTCTATGTTTCCTACACTGTTGAAATGTTGTTGACTAGAACATGTAGACAGCACCTGACGAATAGCTGCCTTAATAGGTTTGAAAAGGTTATTCTGGTGGATGAGAATGTCACATTAAGGTATTGTGCTGCTGAACCCTGCTACTTTGTTGCATATTCTTATAGTCCTGTTCTACTTCATCAGAATCAACATCACAGTCTCATTGTTACTGAACTGTGTACCAAGCAAAGACCAGATATACAAGATGAACCACAACCTGAATCTGCCTATGCACGGTTTGTAGATGGGTTGTTTTTACGAGACCAGGAGGAAACCCTGACAGCTGCCTATGCAATCTGCACTCTTTCTTTCCAGTGTAGTGCAATCTGCCTGCATACACAGAGTATTCTCTGCTCAGGCAGCTGAATTGATTGCCCTTACTAGAGCATGCTGTATTTCAGATCAGATGAAGGGAACAATTTTTACCCATAGCATGGGTTTGGTGTGGTGCATTACTTTGGACAGTTATGACACTAGAGGGGGTCATCACCTCGTCAGGTTCCCCCTTTCATAATGGAGATTAAGTACATCAACTGTTGGATACTTTACAGTTGACTGTACCAAGTTGCCTGTACCAAGTTACCAAGTTGTGGTTGTGAAATGTTCCACACATTGCAAAGAAGATGATTAGAGATGGCAACAGATATGACAATCAATTTGTAACATATTTTATTCATAATGCTTGTACTTTTAATGGAAAGTATACTAATAAAAGAGCAGACAAAAACAATTACAACCTTTTGCTAACAGTTGCTGACACTTCGGAAGTGGTTAAGAACTTGCAAGAGGAAGTGACAGAGCAGCAGAGTAGGGAAAGAGCAGGTTGAATCCCAAATTCAGATTGTCATAGGTGTGTTGTTTGCCAACAGATGAATGTGGGGAAAAGGACTGTAGTTACACTGAGTCACCTAAGGAGATCTGGAGGTCCTTTCAACAGTATGAAGCTGGATTTTGAGATGCTTGTGTGTAATGGGCTGAGATACATTTTGGTGATGGTGTGCATTTTTTGCTTTGGGTTGAAGACTACTTGACTAAAAGGTACATTAGTCTCACTGCGGCTAAGCTGTTAAGGAAACTCATCCACAGGTTTGAGTTCCGGCTTCCAGGAGTCATATCGCAAAACTCATTTTAATAATGAGGTCCTGAGAATGCTGTGTGCAGCATTGCAAGTGGAGCAGAGACTACATTGCAGTTACCGGCATGAGGCTTCTGGCACTGTGGAGCAGGTCAATGGAAAGCTGAAGTCCAGATTGGCTAAAGCGTCTGCTTCCACATCTCTTAAATAGCCTGATGCTTTGCCTCTTGTGTTGATGAGTGTTCACAATGTCCCTGATCAGAGAACAGGACTTTTGCCTTATGAAATTATGTGTGGGGGCTATGCGATGATCTGATCTTAGACTATTTCAAGGGATTCACTGATATGTTACATTCTGTCTCTCATCAGATTGAAGTGGCCATAGCCCTTTCTCATCAGGAGCAGTGCCATGACTTCAGTCCCGGTGACTGGGTCTTGGCAAAAAAACATGTTCTGAAGAGTTGCCTGGAACATCGTTGGCCTGGTCCTTACCAGATGATCCTTGCTGCCAACATATCGGCATTGACTAATAAATGTATTGGTGCTTGAAATATATTTTAAATCAATTTTTGGTTTAGGGACACATTTTCTCATTTAGTCTGGAGAACAACACTGCCCAGAATCCTGCATGGGCACTTTATTTCTACTCTCCAAAAGAGGGGAACCGGGAGCTGTTTAAACAGGTCCTGCACACGTGCTCCCAAACGTAAAGTGAGTATATCTGATTGGTATGCAGTTCCTAAGTGCAAGTGTGAGTGTTCAGGTCTCAGAAAAAGTGCCCTCACACACCCCGAAGGATGTCATGCTTCATCACTGGGCCTGCTCCTCATTGGGCCGGCGCTGCAATGCCTGATGGGCACCCACGAAGGGGCTCTTTGGTGGAGATTTTTTTAAATACGCCATTTGGTGTGTGTGGGTGTATGGAATAGCTTATGTAGTGAGTGCAAAGTGGTATCTAAAAAGGTTTAGGGGAACCCTAATGCCTACATTTTATTCCTAGGGTTCACTAACCTAACTAAAAAGAAAGATCCCTAACTGGATCCAGTGATCCTAAAGGACATGTGTGGTGTAGAAGGTCGACAAGTTACTTGCCTATGGTAGCCCCCAACGGGTCTCGTGGCAATCCATTAGGACCGATCGTTTCAGAGAGAGTGTCCAAGCTCTTCACACTACCGCAATGCTGGTTCTAAAAGTGAGGAAATACAATAGTTACCAGCTTCGCAAATCAATACCAGGTCCAATTCACCTAGTATTCTGTGACCCGAAAGAGAAAGTGATAATAAAAACAACTTTTCTTAATGTGCAACAGAAACACTGCACAGCGCATGGTGGCCAAGTTATTAAAGACTGTAGGGATCTGTTAGCATGAGCTGAAAGCCATTGTGTACTTGGCAGCCATTTTAGTTAGCCATGTGCTCGCCATGTGCTGTTTCCCTCTTTCAGAGCCTTGCACATGCTCAGAGGAGCCTAGCTAGTAGAATGCACCTGCTCTTATGTTATAACTGTCAGGCTATTCTGGCTGATGTAAGGAGAAATAACTCTCCTCCCACTTTGTTGAGCAAGCAAATCTTTTATACCCATCTTAGTCATTTTGCATGCTTACATGTGCCAAGACCTCCCGTTGGTTTTATGCTGACTATGTAAACCTATGCATATATAAGGCTCCTGTTTTCTATACTCCTTAGAATGCCTACTACAGTTCCTGAGGGTACTGTGTGACGTAGTCTCCCTCATCTGAGGTTAATAAAGATGCCTTTTATATTACAGCTTCTTTGCCAATCTCTTCTTTGTTGGTTTAAAATGACCAGGTGTATCAGTGAGACCCCTGAGAAGGTTTCTATTTTCATCAAAGTAATCCCAGTCCTGGCTCCGGGAGAAGGAGGCTATGGAGTACCACGCCTCCATGTAGCCTCAGGTGATCTCCGCCTGCCCTCAGTAATGGTGATGGCGTTCGGCAGACTGGTTTTTCTCCTCTTGGCGGGAATGCAGGCTCCGTAATTGCTTCCTGCATCAGGCACCCAGCAGTGAAGCGGTTCTCGATCTTTATGGGGGCTGCTCTCCTCTTTGCAGATAGAAGAGTGTTTTTGGCAGTGGCGTGGGTGGCACAATTGTGCTCCCCTAGTGGGATTTATTTAGGTGTGCAGCAGAGAAAGAAGCTGGGGTGGCGGCCGCTTGATTTGCGAGTGTAGTGAAAACTCACAACGCGGAGTCCACAGCGCTGGAACTTTTGTCTGCTTTATTATTACAGTGTCCAGCATCGGCCTCTCCTTTCTTCTCTTGGGACATTTTTCTGCGAGTTTGCCTGGTGGAGGAATCCTGTTTGGCTCTTGCTCTAGATGGCAGGGAATGCAGGGGATGCCATCGGAATTTGTTTCTGCAGCAGCCGGCGGAAGAGGTGAGCGAGGTAAAGAAAAGAGGTAAAGAGGCAAATCTTACTGAAAACAAGCACTTTACTATGACTCTTTCTTTGAACTGCTCCGGATTGATGGTGATACAGACTGTTGCATTCTGGGAAATTGAGTCCCTTATGGACTTTATTTGAAACCTCTTTTGGAACTATTGGACATTAAGGGAAATACAAAAAGGGGGGAAAATAGACAGGGGTGTCGGAAAGGTTTGGTTTAAAAAGAATAAGAAAAAGAAAATGGGCAAACTGTTGAATGCTCGCATTAAAGCTAAAGCCCGCCAACTCCAGGTCAAAGAAGCAAAGGAAGCGGCTCGGATTGCCGGCAAGGAAACTTCATTGAATTTGCCTGACCTTAACTCCACATTTGAGAGTTCAGATGAACTGGATTCACCCCCCGTTGTATCATCAAATCAAACTAGCATTTTAGTAAATGCAACAACTGTTGATATGAATACAATTACAGCCAGTCCAGCGACGTCCTTACAGGATAATGTTAGACCTTATGGTCTTAAAAAAGTAAAAGCAATTAAGAAGTCAAAGCAATTTTCCCTTTTTTTGAAAAAGACAATTCCACAGCCTTTCTCTAGCCCTGTCCTAGATTTGCAACCTGTTGTTGAAATCCCCGGAATTAGCCAACCTTTAGCCGCTTCGCCACAAGCAGAGTCTGACATAGCCAGCCATGGAATTCTTCAAGCCAATACACAAATTGATGTGTGTTCAAACACTGTACCTCTGATGGGGGTGATATCCCATCAAGATGAAGAAACATCGCTACTGACTATTCAAAAGGAGGTATATTCAGGAATCACTGAATCAGTACAAGTTTTTGACCAGACGGGGTTATTCCTAGCACCCCCGGTGCTCCATTGATTCCTCTGGCCAAATCCCAGATACAATTTCAATCCTTTTCACATAAATTAGCCCCGTCAGAGGACACCCTGTCTCTGTATGAGTATATGGGTAATCATCTACCCTGTATTGCGGATCCCCCGTTTACAGTCCCCAGTTTGGACACTGAGTCAGCGAGCGAAGTTCATATGACTGTTAAAGACATGCTAAATCTAATTCTAAAGGAGGCTCAGGAATTGAAAAGAACTCAGAGAGCTGAACTTTCCTCTATACATCTGCGACTGGAGAAATTTGAGGATGTAATTTCAAGTTTCCCACTTAAACTTCGGGAAGCTGATGGTCGGATATCAACTCTAGAGGATCAGATGATGGTGGTAAAGGGAGAAGCTAAGTCGACAATTAAAAGCAAGCATGTACTTGAAAATAAATTGGATGAGTTGGAAAATTATACTCAGAGATCCAACCTTCGAACAGTTGGAGTCCCGGAAGGTTTAGAAGGCTCTAATACTGTGCAATGGGTCACCTCATTCATAAAACAAAAAGTCATTCCAGAATTTAATGGGGACCTCACTATCACCTGGGCACATCGGGTACCTGATAGCCCATTTCCTAACTCTACGTTGCCACGCACAATACTATTACATTTTACAGACTATCATAGAAAAGAAACAATACTGTCCAAAGCCATACAACAAAGACAGTTTGCAGTTAAAGAATCAACAAAGTGTTGAATCTTCTCTTATACGACTGCAGTGGCGGCACGTAGGAGGAAGGAATTTGTAAAAATTCTCCATCTGTTTAAAGCCAATGGAGCACAGGCTACCATCGCCCAACAGAGAGTCTTGGTTAAAGGTAAATTCTATATGTTTTCTGTCTTAGATGAATCCCTGGAACTATTTAAGGAGATCTCACAGGGCCATAAGGGTTGAATGAGGGGAAGAAATGTGAAGACCTCTGTTCAAAAATACTAGACTTATCAATATAGTGTGTTTAGTATAAGAACTAAGATTTATTTCTTGATCCTTGCAATAGATAATTGATCTGTGTGTCTTAAGTTATCAAGTTCAGATTCTGGATTCACTATTTGCCCGCCAGATAATAAATTAACCAATGGAGGATATGTAAATTTCTTTTCATTACTGGGGCGTCAGGGGCGGGATCACATGGGTGTAATAACATGACACCCAGGTTGTTAGGGGGAAGGGAAATGTGGTTGGTGTGGAGGAGGGAGGAAGGACCACATTCTGGGGGGAAGGGGCACAGGACAGGTTTAGGAGTACTATAGAAGGTGGTGAGGGTCACAGTGGGAGGGTAGGGAGTAAAAGTAGTGAAAAAATGAAGTCCTTTATTTTATCTACAAAAAGGGGGTGGGGTCGCACACTACTCACACACCGGCGGAAGTTGCCCCTAAGGACTCTGGTCATTGTAGTAGAGTGTTCGCGATGCATCATCTTTCGATCTTGCTATCTTCGCTGTCTTCGCCATCCCTGGACACGTGTTTCGGGTTTTCAACCCTCGTCAGCAGGGATAGGCAGTGTTCTGGGGTCGCCGATGGCTGCCAATATCTGCCAGGTATAGTACCACTCTGGCGCGTAGGTGCGGGATCCCAGGCTCGTCAGCCCGCTGCTCAAGGGAGCTTTAAGTTACAAAAAGGGGGTGGGGTCGCACACTACTCACACACCGGCGGAAGTTGCCCCTAAGGACTCTGGTCATTGTAGTAGAGTGTTCGCGATGCATCATCTTTCGATCTTGCTATCTTCGCTGTCTTCGCCATCCCTGGACACGTGTTTCGGGTTTTCAACCCTCGTCAGCAGGGATAGGTAGTGTTCTGGGGTCGCCGATGGCTGCCAATATCTGCCAGGTATAGTACCACTCTGGCGCGTAGGTGCGGGATCCCAGGCTCGTCAGCCCGCTGCTCAAGGGAGCTTTAAGTTACAAAAAGGGGGTGGGGTCGCACACTACTCACACACCGGCGGAAGTTGCCCCTAAGGACTCTGGTCATTGTAGTAGAGTGTTCGCGATGCATCATCTTTCGATATTGCTATCTTCGCTGTCTTCGCCATCCCTGGACACGTGTTTCGGGTGGTGAGTAGTGTGCGACCCCACCCCCTTTTTGTAACTTAAAGCTCCCTTGAGCAGCGGGCTGACGAGCCTGGGATCCCGCACCTACGCGCCAGAGTGGTACTATACCTGGCAGATACTGGCAGCCATCGGCGACCCCAGAACACTGCCTATCCCTGCTGACGAGGGTTGAAAACCCGATACACGTGTCCAGGGATGGCGAAGACAGCGAAGATAGCAAGATCGAAAGATGATGCATCGCGAACACTCTACTACAATGACCAGAGTCCTTAGGGGCAACTTCCGCCGGTGTGTGAGTAGTGTGCGACCCCACCCCCTTTTTGTAACTTAAAGCTCCCTTGAGCAGCGGGCTGACGAGCCTGGGATCCCGCACCTACGCGCCAGAGTGGTACTATACCTGGCAGATACTGGCAGCCATCGGCGACCCCAGAACACTGCCTATCCCTGCTGACGAGGGTTGAAAACCCGAAACACGTGTCCAGGGATGGCGAAGACAGCGAAGATAGCAAGATCGAAAGATGATGCATCGCGAACACTCTACTACAATGACCAGAGTCCTTAGGGGCAACTTCCGCCGGTGTGTGAGTAGTGTGCGACCCCACCCCCTTTTTGTAACTTAAAGCTCCCTTGAGCAGCGGGCTGACGAGCCTGGGATCCCGCACCTACGCGCCAGAGTGGTACTATACCTGGCAGATATTGGCAGCCATCGGCGACCCCAGAACACTGCCTATCCCTGCTGACGAGGGTTGAAAACCCGAAACACGTGTCCAGGGATGGCGAAGACAGCGAAGATAGCAAGATCGAAAGATGATGCATCGCGAACACTCTACTACAATGACCAGAGTCCTTAGGGGCAACTTCCGCCGGTGTGTGAGTAGTGTGCGACCCCACCCCCTTTTTGTAACTTAAAGCTCCCTTGAGCAGCGGGCTGACGAGCCTGGGATCCCGCACCTACGCGCCAGAGTGGTACTATACCTGGCAGATATTGGCAGCCATCGGCGACCCCAGAACACTGCCTATCCCTGCTGACGAGGGTTGAAAACCCGAAACACGTGTCCAGGGATGGCGAAGACAGCGAAGATAGCAAGATCGAAAGATGATGCATCGCGAACACTCTACTACAATGACCAGAGTCCTTAGGGGCAACTTCCGCCGGTGTGTGAGTAGTGTGCGACCCCACCCCCTTTTTGTAACTTAAAGCTCCCTTGAGCAGCGGGCTGACGAGCCTGGGATCCCGCACCTACGCGCCAGAGTGGTACTATACCTGGCAGATATTGGCAGCCATCGGCGACCCCAGAACACTGCCTATCCCTGCTGACGAGGGTTGAAAACCCGAAACACGTGTCCAGGGATGGCGAAGACAGCGAAGATAGCAAGATCGAAAGATGATGCATCGCGAACACTCTACTACAATGACCAGAGTCCTTAGGGGCAACTTCCGCCGGTGTGTGAGTAGTGTGCGACCCCACCCCCTTTTTGTAACTTAAAGCTCCCTTGAGCAGCGGGCTGACTAGCCTGGGATCCCGCACCTACGCGCCAGAGTGGTACTATACCTGGCAGATATTGGCAGCCATCGGCGACCCCAGAACACTGCCTATCCCTGCTGACGAGGGTTGAAAACCCGAAACACGTGTCCAGGGATGGCGAAGACAGCGAAGATAGCAAGATGCAAAGATGATGCATCGCGAACACTCTACTACAATGACCGGAGTCCTTAGGGGCAACTTCCGCCGGTGTGTGAGTAGTGTGCGACCCCACCCCCTTTTTGTAACTTAAAGCTCCCTTGAGCAGCGGGCTGACGAGCCTGGGATCCCGCACCTACGCGCCAGAGTGGTACTATACCTGGCAGATATTGTCAGCCATCGGCGACCCCAGAACACTGCCTATCCCTGCTGACGAGGGTTGAAAACCCGAAACACGTGTCCAGGGATGGCGAAGACAGCGAAGATAGCAAGATCGAAAGATGATGCATCGCGAACACTCTACTACAATGACCAGAGTCCTTAGGGGCAACTTCCGCCGGTGTGTGAGTAGTGTGCGACCCCACCCCCTTTTTGTAACTTAAAGCTCCCTTGAGCAGCGGGCTGACGAGCCTGGGATCCCGCACCTACGCGCCAGAGTGGTACTATACCTGGCAGATATTGGCAGCCATCGGCGACCCCAGAACACTGCCTATCCCTGCTGACGAGGGTTGAAAACCCGAAACACGTGTCCAGGGATGGCGAAGACAGCGAAGATAGCAAGATCGAAAGATGATGCATCGCGAACACTCTACTACAATGACCAGAGTCCTTAGGGGCAACTTCCGCCGGTGTGTGAGTAGTGTGCGACCCCACCCCCTTTTTGTAACTTAAAGCTCCCTTGAGCAGCGGGCTGACGAGCCTGGGATCCCGCACCTACGCGCCAGAGTGGTACTATACCTGGCAGATATTGGCAGCCATCGGCGACCCCAGAACACTGCCTATCCCTGCTGACGAGGGTTGAAAACCCGAAACACGTGTCCAGGGATGGCGAAGACAGCGAAGATAGCAAGATCGAAAGATGATGCATCGCGAACACTCTACTACAATGACCAGAGTCCTTAGGGGCAACTTCCGCCGGTGTGTGAGTAGTGTGCGACCCCACCCCCTTTTTGTAACTTAAAGCTCCCTTGAGCAGCGGGCTGACGAGCCTGGGATCCCGCACCTACGCGCCAGAGTGGTACTATACCTGGCAGATATTGGCAGCCATCGGCGACCCCAGAACACTGCCTATCCCTGCTGACGAGGGTTGAAAACCCGAAACACGTGTCCAGGGATGGCGAAGACAGCGAAGATAGCAAGATCGAAAGATGATGCATCGCGAACACTCTACTACAATGACCAGAGTCCTTAGGGGCAACTTCTGCTGGTGTGTGAGTAGTGTGCGACCCCACCCCCTTTTTGTAACTTAAAGCTCCCTTGAGCAGCGGGCTGACGAGCCTGGGATCCCGCACCTACGCGCCGGAGTGGTACTATACCTGGCAGATACTGGCAGCCATCGGCGACCCCAGAACACTGCCTATCCCTGCTGACGAGGGTTGAAAACCCGAAACACGTGTCCAGGGATGGCGAAGACAGCGAAGATAGCAAGATCAAAAGATGATGCATCGCGAACACTCTACTACAATGACCAGAGTCCTTAGGGGCAACTTCCGCCGGTGTGTGAGTAGTGTGCGACCCCACCCCCTTTTTGTAACTTAAAGCTCCCTTGAGCAGCGGGCTGACGAGCCTGGGATCCCGCACCTACGCGCCGGAGTGGTACTATACCTGGCAGATACTGGCAGCCATCGGCGACCCCAGAACACTGCCTATCCCTGCTGACGAGGGTTGAAAACCCGAAACACGTGTCCAGGGATGGCGAAGACAGCGAAGATAGCAAGATCGAAAGATGATGCATCGCGAACACTCTACTACAATGACCAGAGTCCTTAGGGGCAACTTCCGCCGGTGTGTGAGTAGTGTGCGACCCCACCCCCTTTTTGTAACTTAAAGCTCCCTTGAGCAGCGGGCTGACGAGCCTGGGATCCCGCACCTACGCGCCGGAGTGGTACTATACCTGGCAGATACTGGCAGCCATCGGCGACCCCAGAACACTGCCTATCCCTGCTGACGAGGGTTGAAAACCCGAAACACGTGTCCAGGGATGGCGAAGACAGCGAAGATAGCAAGATCGAAAGATGATGCATCGCGAACACTCTACTACAATGACCAGAGTCCTTAGGGGCAACTTCCGCCGGTGTGTGAGTAGTGTGCGACCCCACCCCCTTTTTGTAACTTAAAGCTCCCTTGAGCAGCGGGCTGACGAGCCTGGGATCCCGCACCTACGCGCCGGAGTGGTACTATACCTGGCAGATACTGGCAGCCATCGCCGACCCCAGAACACTGCCTATCCCTGCTGACGAGGGTTGAAAACCCGAAACACGTGTCCAGGGATGGCGAAGACAGCGAAGATAGCAAGATCGAAAGATGATGCATCGCGAACACTCTACTACAATGACCAGAGTCCTTAGGGGCAACTTCCGGCGGTGTGTGAGTAGTGTGCGACCCCACCCCCTTTTTGTAACTTAAAGCTCCCTTGAGCAGCGGGCTGACGAGCCTGGGATCCCGCACCTACGCGCCGGAGTGGTACTATACCTGGCAGATACTGGCAGCCATCGGCGACCCCAGAACACTGCCTATCCCTGCTGACGAGGGTTGAAAACCCGAAACACGTGTCCAGGGATGGCGAAGACAGCGAAGATAGCAAGATCGAAAGATGATGCATCGCGAACACTCTACTACAATGACCAGAGTCCTTAGGGGCAACTTCCGCCGGTGTGTGAGTAGTGCGTGACCCCACCCCGTTTTTGTAACTTAAAGCTCCCTTGAGCAGCGGGCTGACGAGCCTGGGATCCCGCACCTACGCGCCGGAGTGGTACTATACCTGGCAGATACTGGCAGCCATCGGCGACCCCAGAACACTGCCTATCCCTGCTGACGAGGGTTGAAAACCCGAAACACGTGTCCAGGGATGGCGAAGACAGCGAAGATAGCAAGATCGAAAGATGATGCATCGCGAACACTCTACTACAATGACCAGAGTCCTTAGGGGCAACTTCCGCCGGTGTGTGAGTAGTGTGCGACCCCACCCCCTTTTTGTCCTTTATTTTATCTGTTTGGTTAATTAATTAATTTAGGCTTTCTATATATATTTACGAGGGTGGAACGGCTGAAAACTTTGTTAGGACTGTTATGATTAGTAAAGAACAACTGAAAGTGGTATCATTTAATGTTAATGGCCTCAATAATCAGAAGAAAATGCGGGCCATAGAAATGTGGATTAAAACAGGAAATCCTGCGGTAATTCTCTTACAAGAGACCCATATTTCAACTATAAAAAGATCTGGTTTCTCTATGTTTAGGGCCACGGCATCATACCAAGGTTTTTCCTCATCACCTGCTTCCCATAAAGTGACAACTATTTTTTTTAAATAAAAACATTCAAGCGGAGGTTATACATTTTGAAAACGATTAGTCTGGCCGTTGGTGCTGGGTTACGTGTACAGTTAAACATTGACAGAGGCCAATAACTTTTGTTAGTTTCTATGCGCCGGTTGAAGATAATTTTAAGATATATGAGGATCTCTTTCAATCTTTATTGACTGTTATAGGTGATGTGATAATTGGGGGTGATTTTAATATTATTATCAACCCCCAAATAGATTTCTCCACTCAGACAAGAAGACAGTTAAGTCCTTAAAAGATCTGCAAAATTATGGAGTTACCCTTGATTTGCACGATCCTTGGCGTATGAATTTTCCAGCTAAAGCAGAATTTACATGCTGGTCGGGCAGATTTAGGTCCTCATCTCGTATAGATTTTTTTTTAGTCTCTAGAAATCTTTGTTTTAGTCAGCAGAGATTTCTCTATAATGGATTTTCTGATCATGCTATGTTAGTTTTAGAGATTCAGTTAGAGAACTCTGTAAAAGTTACCAAACAATGGGTGTTTAACAGACAATATTTGAATGATGAAGTTTGAGTTAAATTTATTGAGGTAGAGATTAAAGAATACCTTATTCGAAATAGTGAGTCTGCACCGTTAAGCATAGTTTGGGACACACTTAAGGCCTTTATCCGTGGAATAATCATCGGAAAGGATGCAGCCAATTTAAAGGAAGTTAGAGCAGATAAGAGAAATTTAGAGCAAAAGGTACAAGCACTTAGTTCCATAATCCATCAATAGCCAATCAGCATCAGCTTGATCAGGCCAAACGTGATCTTAGTGCTAATTATTATGCTCAGAGCGAAGCTTTCTCACGGCAACAACATCAAAAAACATATGAAGAAAGCCATTTCACGGGTAGATTTTGGCCTGGCAGGCTAGGGAACACACCGCCGGGAACCAAATTAAAGCGTTAAAATGTCCTCTCACTGATTCATTGACAGATGACCCAATTAAGGTAGGAGATATAATGCTTAGGCACTATGAATTTATCTATGGCCAGCACCAGAGAGTAGATACCCTTTTGTTAGAAACTTTCTTACATAACAATGAACTACCTACACTTTCAGAAACAGAACAACAGTCTATGGCTAGTTTATTTTTTATGGAGGAATTAGAGAGAGTTATTAAAGACCTTCCAAACGGTAAGGCATGCGGCCCAGATGGGTTTCCATCGGAATTTTTCAAAGTCTTTTTTTGTTTATTTTGGGATTTTTTCCTTATATTACTAAATTCCATGTTAGAGGGAGGGACAATACCAGAATACTTCAGACAGGGTAATGTAGTGAGTTTTTTGTAGAAGGGGCAGAGTAGCGAAGACCCAAATTCTTATCAACCGATAACATTGTTAAACTGAGATTATAAAATAGTAACTAAACTACTATCATTACGTTTTAATCAATGTACGGCGAAATTGATCCATCCAGATCAGAATGGTTTTATCACTGATAGACAGTTCGTTACTAATACTCATTATTTAATTGAGGCCTTGGATTATTTTGAGACACAGGGATACCGGCTTTAGTTTTTTTATTAGATGCTGAAAAGGCTTTCGACCTTGTGGTGTGGGAGATATTGTTTATTATTTTAGGTCACTTTGGGGTTTCTGTTAAGATTATATCCTTGATTCGTAATTTGTATATCAATGCCAAAGCTAATGTAATCATTAACACCTCTGTGGCTGGGTCAGTCTTAGTTAAACGAGGCACAAGACAAGGATGTGCTTTATCGCCAGTCCTTTTTGCTTTTTTCATTGAGCCTTTGGCAATAGCAATAAGGAACAGTGCTGAAATACCCTCTCCAATTCCATCGATGGCAAAACTGAAATTATATGTGGATGACAGCATGTTTATTATAAAACCTGAAATGAGAGTCCAAGCCAAAGTATTTCAGCTTTTTGAGGACTTTGAGGCCTTAGGGGGATATCGCATTATTAAAAAGAAAACCAAAATACTACAATTCGGGGGCGCAGCTGTGGATTTACATCCTGATATTCTTTCTTTTATTAATACTAGACCCAAGAGATATCTGGGAGTTTTGTATCTGTCAGTGATTTATACCATTTGAATTTTGATCCCCTTCTTCGAAAGGTTCAGGCATTATTTTCACGATGGAATTCTCTCCCATTATCTATTTCAGGCCATGTGGCTTTAATTAAAATGTCTGTTCTCCCCGTTTAATTTTTGTTTTCAACCATTTCATGTTCTTTGTCGGGTTATTTTTTCACTCCAGTTGAATCCATGATTACAGCCTTTATTTGGGCAAAGAAAACACCTCGTATTGCACTTAGTACCTTATATGAAGATCTGGATCAGGGAGGGTTAGACCTTCCAAATCTCAAGGATTATTATAACGCATATTTTGCACAGTATTTATCCAGATTTAAATTTCAATTACAAGGAAAAAAACTATAAGTCCCTGCAGTGTTTTTTTTAAAAAACGTCAGGCTCTGTTTAAAAGATATTCTATCCCCGTGATTAATTCAACAACCTTATTATCCACCATTCTGCCACTGGCTGGTGTTACACAATGTTCAGATCTTGCGTTTAACTGGGCAGGGGCTGGATTTTTGAAAGTCTCAGATTTTATGAGAAATGGGAGATGGATTACCCTGGTGAAAAGGTCTTCATTCTACTAGGGTCATATTAAATTTTGTATAAATTCCTTGCTGAACTGGATATTATTCAGTTGGACCAACAAAGTCAATTAGTTAATGAGTTATTAGTTGAAGTACCCTGAAGGCAGGAAGGTGGATCTCAGTCAGAACCGATTAAAAAATGGTTGGATCAGGAAAATCGGGTTATGCCTTTGAATGTTTGGTCAATGGTTAATAAATTTAATTTTAGTACATTATGAGGGGCAAATTGGGGAAGAATGTTATTTTTTAGTAAGCGGCTACTTTATTGAACACCTTTTTCTATCTCTAAAATGTATCCTAATCATTCTCCACATTGTTTTCAATGTATTCATCATTCTCTAGCTAACTGGTCACATGTTATGTTTCATTGTGGTATGATCTCAAAATTTTGGGAAGAGATTTTCCGTTATCTTGAGATCGAATGTGGTATTAAGATGGTAGTGAATGAGAAATTAATTTTGTTCGGTTTTGATCCGGATCTTTTTTTTCCTGACCAGATAGCTAAATTGTTATATATTGCTATGGCAGTGGCTAGATCGCTTTTGTTACAACAATGGCGTATGGAGCAGATTCCATTGATCTATGAGTGGATACATAAGATAATAAAAGCAGCGAGCTGACTTTTTTTTTTACGAATAGGAGTTAGTAGAAATTTTAATAAGATCTGGGCTACATTTTTTGACTGAAATCAGGAGGCATCATTGTTATTACCTGATGAAGTAGTTTTAAAGCTCTACAGCACATTATATGATTATATTGTGATTTTAATTAATTCCCTGCTCTTGGATTGCTTGGTGTATGGTACATGTCTTAATTATCACGCCTATGTAAATGTTTTCTATGCTAGAGAGTTTTAAAAGTATCGATTGGCTGTAAACTACCTAAAATTTTGTATTGTTATTACGGAGTTCAATAAATACATTTATTTTTTTTAAAAAGTGATCCCAGTGTTGATGAGGCGGTAGTGAGGCATTCATTGACCATAAGGGTTACTCATTTTGTAGCTCCTGTGTGGTGCCTCGATGTGCTCCAATTGAGAATTAACAAGAAAAATTGTGTGTGTGCTAGCACAGTTGGCGTGATATAAAATTATTGGCATGACTAATTAATCATAACCAGCTAGTCGTGATTATTGCAGCAAATTATATAGTCATAAGTGTCTCTGATAATGGAGGAGCTCCTTTCCAAATCATAGTTGTGACACAGACTTATGATCTGGCGTTCATCATTGAGCCAACCATAAAAACACGAATACGACAAACAGACACATATTGTGGTTAAGTCGACAAGTCACAGTGGATGCAAAGGGCTATTGTGGCATATTTATAAAGTTGTTTGTGACCCAAAACGCAGTTAGCCACCTAACCCATAGTTCGTGTGACAACCAAGTACACATCTACACATACACAATGCAGGCAAAATGTGCGCCTCTGTTTGCAATTGCTCTCATCGTGATTATAGGCAGTCAACACTTATAGTAAAAAAGCGCGTTCCTACATTGTCCGAAAAAAACTGCTAACTACCACTCACCCCATATGTTGCAGGTCTGTGATGACCGGCACTTTAAAACAGAGCGCATTGTTACTCATGACCTGTGTATGGGTAAGTATACGGAAGACAGGCCTTCAATCACAGGGATTTCCATTGCCTTACCTGGAGCTGCAGCATACTTTCTTCGGCGTATTCATAGATTTATATACTCAGGGAAGGCGGCGTGGCAACTAGCCGTGCTCCTACCCCGGCTCTGGATCCCGTAAAGGGAAGCACTGGGGGCAGGTCTTTAAGGGTTGCAAGTTAACGTTAGAAGCAGAGGAGATGCTGTAATGCGCCTGAAGATGGCCGCCGGGTAGGAGCTCAGCCCGGGAGCTCCCGGGTCAGAGATCACCAAATCAGTGAAAATCCCGATCTCTACCCATCCATCCGCCTCCTATCTTCCCACTTCCAACTCCCTTTGACATCAGACTTGGTTCTACAGCGTGGCCTACCTCTGGGGACGAACTCCAGGACCCCGACGTTCCTTTCGCCTAGCCCGCCGCACCTCGCCAAGATCTGGCCCTCCGAGCCGAGCAAGACGTGTCGTGACTCAGACTCCCACTGTCATGCGGATTCGGTGCTGCTCCTCTGTCGGACACGCAGCACCATCACTGGACAAATTTCCTCCGGACTAGGCGTGCTTCTACTCATCACCTTTCCCACATCTGTGTTGATGTTGAGAAGTGCCCAGATTGGTGCTCTTGCCTGACTGCCACACCACTGGGGCTGCTGCCTGTAGGCTCTCCATTCGGGGAGCCTTTCGGTCCGAGCCGCTGCCTGAGCTGGGTGGTCGGATCGGGCCCCCCCACCTCTGCCAAACGGTGCAGGGCATAGCTGTTTAGCTTTGTTGCTCCAGCCGACGTGGCAGACAGCAACAAACTTGCCAGGAGATGATCCAGGATAGGAGCAGCTGTTTCACGAACAGGAGTGCCTCGGACAACCAACAAGCACAGTGTTGGGCTGATTGATGAGCCTGTTACACTGTTTTGTTCTTTCTTTGTCTCCTATGCGTTCAACTCCAAGCGCACTCTACTCTATGAGGGACAAAATGACCGATGTCTGAGGCGCTACTGGCAAAACGCAGTTCATGACGAAGCTGGGACCCACAAGTAAGTCAATCTGCTTGCCTTCTCGAATCCATGTGCGCTGGGCTGCTCCCAGAAAATTCTGTCTGGACATATGTTCAAGTTGAAAATAGTATCTCATGTAAATCCTCCCTGACTTTAGAACGGCGGCCACTCTCGAGACATGGGATAATGTTTTAGCCGGAATCTGGACTTGGTTCATATAACTACATTTTCCTATCATTCCATCTGAAATATACATATCCCCAATGAACACCATTAATATCTAGGAGAAGTATCGACAATTACTGATAACATGAAGCATTCCCACTTGGTGCCTGTACAATTGCCCAAACACTCACTATTGTTTCACAACCACTGGGGTCAAGCTGGAGGCGAGGCGACCCACGTTGCTACGATAGAACTATGATGTTGCCCCCTGGGCAGAATCCATAATTGTTCGGACTTATAGTAGAGCTAGAGTAACCTTTTGGCTGATGCCCGGTGGAGCTATCATATGTAGCTAAAGCGGAGATTGACTCTGGTTCACCCCCTTTGCCGGCACCTACCCAGCTGGACATCAGAATTTGTTTTCTTTCTCATCTTGCCGTTATGTTCTCCTCCCTCCCTCCATCGGTCTTGTTTTTTATGTTCATTGATTGCACTAGCAACAGATGTAACTGTAATGTAACTGTAACTGATGTAACACTGTAACGTCTTAATCCTCATGTAAAGCGCTCTGACACCTCCGGGTCTAGCCAGCACTATTTAAAACTCAAATAAATAAATGCTAACCTGTGCGGCCATCTTGGGTGAGTTTGTAGTCAAACGAACAGACTCCTCGTGGACGTGTTTAAGCAGTCACTGCTCAACAAGCATACGGAGGTTAGATGTACCTTTAGGGGTGTGTTTTCTTACACTTTTAAGGTGTCTACCACCTCATTGGGATACATAAATAAGCATTATTTGATATATGTTATGTAGGTAGGTAGAGGGTGTGCCTCCACGACCAATGAGGCTTACTTCAAAGGTGTCCTCAGGTGACTAGTGCGAGCCCATCCTTTACGTTTTTTTTTTACACTTAAGGTGTAGTACCACCTTACTGGGATACAAAATTAGCCCTATTCGATATATGTTATTGTGGGAAGGAGAGACACGGAACACACCGGAAGTATTCAAATGAGAGTGCCGATTCCCTCAGCAGACCGGAAGAAGTGGGCGGTCTAGCGTGGCTGGGAAATACTAGGAAGACCTCCTGATGACATCCGGAGGGGACTTGAGAAAACTCGGTGAGACGGAACTAGAGGATGAGAGTGTGGTATCGGAGAAGGCAAGAAGTGAACCGAGGAGCAAGCAGGAGGAATCCGAGAAGGAAGACGAGGACAACAACGAGAAGAGGGCAGAGACCCAGGAGAGAGAGTTATACACCGCGACCAAGCCCAGTGGCTTATAGAGGAGAGAGGACGCCCCAGGTCCCTACACCACGGCCCTGGGCACAAGCCTTGGTACAAGGTGGTAGGGAGGCACGGGGAATTAAGTCATGCGTATCTCAATTTTTGTTTCGCCTACACCACGCCGGCATGTCCCTCATTCCTCTCCCTCACTGCCTGTTTTCATTCTAGTGATGGTAGCACGTAACATTAAGAGAGGCCCCTAGCATGGCAGTAACTCCCGATTGTGTTTATTTTTTCTTTCACTACAACAACTGGATCTGTGGAAGTGACCGGGTGGATCCAGAAGCCACGATCCTCAAGGGCCTGAGGAGAAGACCAGGAACGAACAGGGTCCAACCTGCTTTGTGACGCCCTTCCTATTGCAAAGACCTTTGTGTTTCATTTTATTTTGGTTTACCAGTTATTGCCTAAAGTTACCCCAAAGAAGGGACAAAACCAAGAAGAAAATAAACGTCCTTTCAAAACACACTTGGCTTGTTCTGTGGTCCCTTTGTTGTCGGTAGTGGGTGTGCCTCAAGGGACTATAAGGGTTATTTCAAGGGGGGCCTCTGGTGACTAGTGCAAGCCCATCCTTTTCATGGTACAGTGACTAGTAACCCTAATTGGAGAAAGGGGGTTTGTTCATAAGTTGTAATATCCCCCCTGATTCCCAGTGTGGAGATGAGTTTATTTCCCAGGTCTCTGGTGGGGGACAGTTCCACCTGTGAGATTGTTGGGATGTACTCAGTTGAAGATTTAAGGTATACATTTTCTGATAAATGTGATCAGTGGCAAAATGTAAACATACTGATTAGTTCAGCCCTGTGATATGGGAAGAGAGCCTGAAGACCCAATCTTGCTCATTCCTGAAGAGAGCTTCCTTATGTATTAGGGGGTGGGATACCAGGATAGTCCAGGGTAGGCCATTGAAAGTGTGGTTCATTGCTGTAAAGTGTGAAGACATCTTGGTGTTTGTATTCTTACATTGAACATTGCTTCAGTGCTCTGTCATTCTTGTTTTCACAGGGTGTGTTGTCATCCCCACATATTTGAGTTGGCACGAGCAAGTGATTAGGTAGACGCAGTTGCATGTATTGCAGTTTGTATGTTTTGTCTGCGTTCATGTGAAGGTGTTAGTTAATGTCATTGTCTTGGTTGTGCTAGTCAGGGTGTCCCGCTCTAATCTAGGACCCCGATCAATACTGTGACCTTATGCCCCTATACGGCTATAATCCATTTATTCCCCTATAATGGCATAAACGATCAAGAGTGATATTTCAGAAACTCGTCTCTGGCCTAACACGATCAGAGCCACATTTCAGAATCTCTTCCTCTGCAGCTTCCTCTGCAGCTCATTAGAGCAAATGACACAGCAGAAGCCACTATCTAAGATTCCTAGATTACACTCCGAGAACTTCAACAAGATAAAAACTCAGCAACCTGGGAAAGCCCCGCTTGCTATGTTTTGATTAGTAATAGAACTCTAATGAGCACTGAGAGACGATCACTTCCTAGTGACATCTTTATTGACGTCTTATGTCCAAAAACTTACGTCAAACAAGGCACCTTTCAGGTATAAATATTACCAACGTTGCCTTAAGCAAACGCTGCCTCAACGACATCGATGATAGCGATGGTGTGGTGAACATAGGAGCAGAACAGCTGTCCCTTGCAGAGCCCAGCAGATACAAGCTGCCCACGGACGCTGCCCCTCCTCCTCGACGCGCTGAGAGAGACGCTGTCTTTTCTCCTGCCGAGAAAATCCAGCTCCGGCGTTTCCAGCCCACTCTTGCGAGTGACTGGGATATAGAGTCCTGGAAGGAGATACGAGACCTCCAACATTCTATTCCAGAGGTATGGTGTTGACTAAACCCTTAGAGAGAATTCTTGAAGCAAACCTTGGCAAAACCAACTTAACTAAAACTGCTACTTACTTACTCCCTACCAAGTATTAGGCTTAGGTCAGGTACACTGGGGTAGGCTTAGTTAGAAGCACCAGTTGAGTACGTTAGCTAAATGTATATATGAATGTATATATTTTATTCATTTTAAACCATTGTATGGCTACGAAACCATATCAATGTTTTTACAGTATTATTTCGCAGTCCACATTTTACTGAACGCACTTTTTATAATAACTAGTCTTGCAATTGTGGCAATTCATTTCTCTTGTACGAGAAGAAAGACTGTTCAATAAATAATACCTTTTTATTGAAAACGCCCGTCTCTCTATTCTCTGCATATTGGTGAAAGTAATCTGCACAAAACTGACTGAGTAAAATAACTGTCTATTGTTTCACACGACTCTAGAGATTGACTCTTATTCTAAGGAGCAAAGTTGTCATGTTTATGCGGTTGTTGGAAAACTGAATCCCTTCTTGTCTGTACCAGGGAAGCTGATCACTTCCTATTCAGTCAAGAAAGTTTCCAGTGACCTCTGAGCTAGTTGGTAACAAACCCAATTAAGTTTAGCATAGTCAGTGGAGACCTGGAAGATCCGCACTTCTATGTCCATACTACTGTTTATGTTATTCCAATGCGCAGGGCCTATTGGGAAAATAGGAACTACACTACATGGCGCCCAACGTTTGGTAAGGTGATAAAACTAATGCAAGACGTTAGAGTAACTCAGTCGTGCATTTTTTCACACAGACCCCTTTCTCCCGTAAATACTCCAATTGACGTCTGGAGTGGGTGAAAGGCTAAAATCCACCCGAACTTAGTAGGAAGAGATTCCTATGTAAAGCTCTGGTTTATTCAACGTTGAAGAATACAGTGTTCCAAAATATTGTGCACCTAATCTTTGTCTCCTTGGAGACCTGCTCTGCAAAACCTGCATTTATAAAATGTCAGTAGAAAACAACGGAACTGATGCCGCAGTAAATGCGACTCAGCAGGGTCCTGATAATACAGGGGCTACTGAACCGGGTGCAATAATCATCCCTGCACATTTAAGAAAATCTATAACGTCAAAACTTATAGAAAATGGACTGACCACATAAGGTGGCACAGTCGTCTCCGTGATAGAGGCACACGAATATCGGCAGACAGAGGTATTCTATTCTTGGATAAAATTTCCAGCGGCAAATGCCGCAACACACGAGTTCCACTACTACAAAGTAGGGGATCCACCGGAAGAGTACGCTCCTTTCGAGGGGATTGAAATCCCATTAAAATTCCAAGAGCATCTGCTCTGGTTTAAAGGCGCCCTAAAACATAATGATCATATTACCAGCCTCGGTCCACTAGGTAGACCAGGAGCAACGTGGCCGGTTCTAGCCAGCTACACACCACATCCAGACATTTATAAAATGTCAAGTGAAGAACTCTTAGTTAAAATAATAGAATTAACAAAGGCATATAGAGAGTTAGTAAAATTATTTATTAAAAATAATTCAAACACTCCTAAAAAGAGCTGGGATGGAAATAAACAATCCACTCCCAAAGAAAAAGTTTTCCAGTCCAGAGGAAGGTCTCCTCAACGGAGGGAAAGAACTCCGACTCGGGAACACCAGTCTCCCCAGAGGGAGCCCACTGAGAAAAGATATAACCTTAGAAATAGGGATAATTTGAAGAAGCCTGATAGATATCAAAGTATTGATACACGTCCCTCTCGATCTTTTTCGCAGAAATCGGAAAGAAGAGGACGGTCAGACCCAGGAGAGCACACCAAGTCCAAAGACAAGGAACCTGCTCAAAGTAAAAAATCTCAATTTCCAAGAAAGAAGGTAGCCAGTATTAGAGTAATCGAACATGCCGAGAATACTGAGGACACAGTTGAAAAACGGGGAGTGGGCACAGACAATGCTAGACAGTGCAGCAGAAATCACCATAGCTCGCAAGATCCTGATGAGTCATCTGGAGACAGTGGACACGAATGAATACATTCAAGTAGAAACTGCCGACACCAGAGTTAGCGAGCCCCATAAGATATATGAAATAACACTGCGTATAGAGGGTGATAAGACTAGGAAAATAAGGGATCTATTTTGGGATAAACTCTCAAAAGGCTATGACATTCTGTTAGCTGAAAAAGATTGGCCCCCAGAGTTTGTCAGGGAGTGCCCTCGTGGCGAAGAAAGGATTATGCCTGCCTTCTCGAATCACATTCAGATTCACAAAAAATATACATATGCAAGGAAATGGGCAGTAGCCCAGACACCAGCATTATATAAAAATCATGTAGGATGGGATGAGGACTCTCCTCCTCACAAAATCCAATTAAAAAGTCAACCAACTGCACAAAGGCAGTATCCCATTAAGCAAGAAGCTAAAAAACAAGTCAGGGAGATTTTAGGTCATCTTGAATACCAGGGGGTGATTGAAACATGCACCTCTCAAATGAACAATCCTTTGTTTCCTGTCTCCAAACCAGACAATTCATATCGTCTAGTTTTGGACTACAGACACCTTAACGCATGTTGCAAAATATTTGCAGTACAAAATTCGCATAGTGCTGCACTAATGAATAACATAGTTAGGAAAAAATATAAAACGACATTAGACATATCTAATGGTTTCTTTTGTCAAAATATTGCACCAGAAAGTAGATACTTGACCGCTTTCTCAGTAATGGGGTCACAGAAAAATTTCTGTAGGCTCCCACAGGGATTCAAGAACAGCCCAGGACTATTCTCAGCCAGAGTAACAGAGTTACTACAAATATATGATGATGAGGCATTATCTTACGTAGATGATATCTATCTCACAGACGACTATTTGGAGACTCACTTGAAAAGAGTGAACACCATTATACTTGGGTTCGCAGCAGAGGGTTACAAATTCAACTTTAAAAAGTCCCGAATTGCCCATCTGACAGTATTATTTTTAGGATACGAATTATCAAGTGAAGGAAAAAGCCTAGCGGACAACTTCTTAGAGAAGTGCGCTGTACTCCAAGCTCCTAAAACGCTGAAGAACTTACAATCGATTCTAGGCTTTCTGAATTTCGGTAGAACTTACATTCTAAATTATGCGGAGAGGGTTAAACCTCTCTATGAACTAATTAAACCTGATCTTAAACCAATCAATTGGACTCAAAAACACACAAAAATTTTGAGATCACTGCAAACAGACATGTTAGCAAAAACAAAATTAGATACACGTGACAACACACGCGATCTTGTAATCAAAGTCATCCCAGGAGAATGCGGATTCATGTACCTGACCTCTAATGAGGGAGAAAAGGTACCAATTTCAATTAAATCTCACTTGTACACACAAGCGGAAAAAACATTCAGTACCACAGAAAAAAACGTGAAAGCAGTGGAAACTGCATTAGTGAATGAACGAGAACTAGCACATGGCAAAAGGATTAATATCCTCACAGCGGAATCCGCCTTCGAGGCGCTATTCAGCCCAGTAAATCTGCCCACAGTGTCACTGGATTCAAAATGGATACAGTGTATAGATTCTCTTGGAGCGGAAGATGTGAAATACTATTTCGCCCCGCAACTCGAAAAACTGAATGATTTGACTTATGAAGAAGAATATCCTCTGCCAATCGAACTTCTGCCTCTCCCACAGTACGCCTGTATAATCTATACAGATAGATTTGTACAGCATTTCAACGTAGAGAGCAAATCCTACGATGCAGCCTGCGCGATTGTTAAAGGTCGCTGGCTGTGCGGTAAATTCAGACCGAAAATAACAAAAACTGAATCAATAAGAAACTGTTCGGCTCAGAGAGCTGAAATCAGATCTTCAAAGATGGCGCTTGAAAATGCAGAACGTGAATTCCCGACACTAATCGTGTGCGATTCGCATTTTTGCGTCAACTCTTACAATAATAAGTTGCAGAGCTGGATTCAAAATGATTACAAAGATGACACAGGTGCCACAATAAAGCATAAAATGCTTTGGAAACAGGTAGTTCTTTTACAGAAAGAACTACAAAAGACTCACGTGATACACACTCTGAGTCATCAACGTGATGGCGTTCACGTTGCAGGGAATTCATTGGCTAATACAGCCATAGCGGAAGCAACTAAACCGGCTTCCGTAGCCACAAAAAAGCGTTCAGAAAAATACATAGACGGGGAAACCATGCTGGCAGTAAAAACGTCCGTAAAAGGCGACTGTGCAGCACTACCCGTGAACTATCCACTCAATTGTGCATACGTAATTGATGCAAACTCCGTTCCTTTTGCTCGAATCCCTGGAGTGGGGGGTAGGGTAATTCCAAACATGAACAGGAGAATATTTTTAATAGCAGACGCACACATGGGATTGGGTCCTAGGCACAAAAAGATCAAGGTATCTCTGACTGAATTACAATCAGTATACTGGTGGCCAGGAATGAGCGTGCAACATCAAATATATGTAAAGAACTGTCCAAATTGTGACAGGGATCGCAGTAGTGAACTGGTCCAGTCTGTTGCCCGGCTACCAATTAGAAACCGCGTAATGCTGTCTACATGCCATCCTGCGTCCTATTAATCATTAAGGCTAAACCCACTTAAAAAATGTGGCCCCAGCGCTCGGCTCACGCCAGAACGGTTATAAAAGATCTGCGAGTCTTTATTGGCACATACGCAATTGCCATGTTCCATTCTGACCAGGGTCCTGCTTTCAGCTCTCAAGCTTATAAGGAGGCCATGGCCAGCATGGGCGTTGGCTTGTGGTTTTCTTGTCCGTCACACCCCGAAGGGAACAGTGTGGTAGAAAGAAAAAAACGGGACATAAAGCAATCTATAACAGCGAAGGTATTAGGTTTGGGTGATGGGTGGGTCAAACATTTAATAAGTGTCCAGTTAAGCCTAAACAACTTGCCAAGAAATTCTCTAAAAGGTTTCAGCCCATATGACCTATTGTTCGGAAATAGAATGCACATTCAGGACTTAGATAGTCAGGTATCATGAGTAAAAGATAAAAATACAGACTTTGACATCAAAGACCGTTTGGCTGTTTTACAGGACTTGAATGAAACAAGAAAATCCTTAAGCAACATAAAGTTAAAGCAACAGCCAACTACCACTGACGAGGCACCACTAGCCCCAGCAAGGCCTGTCTGGATTCCAAAGATTGGGGATCTAGTCAGAGAAAAAATAGCGGTGAAGAAGGAATTTGGGCCTTCTTACAGAAAAGCAGTACCTGTCTTAGCTATCAACGGAACAAGATCAGTAGTACTACCGCCCCTTGCTGGTAAAAAGGAGAACAGAGTTGTATCAGTCGACCTGGTAAAACCACAAGCATGTGGCCTATAATCATCAGTAGGCCCAGGGGACTCCCGAGAAACAACAGAATAACCAAACTTGCAACAATCCAAGAGGTTTAAACTGAAAGACTAATCACATTTGATAAACCTGCAGTGCACAGAGAGGGACTATGCAATAATGCCATGGAACTCGTGCCACTTGGAACACAGATTGAATCAGTTCGTCAAGAAACACCAGTCTACAATGATGTGGCATCAGAATGTGCTACCAAAAGACAAATTGAGAGAACAATCCCAACAATTGACAGAACTGCCTCTGGCTACTTCATCAACTTCGATAACTTTTCTGAGGATCAAAGCAACCCCGAAGTAATGCGAGAAATAAAAAATACTTTTAAAGAAAAAGCAACAGAACTCTTTCATCAACTCAAGGAAATTTACCTTATTTCTTCATGGTTAGAGTTCTGGTTTGGTCTAGGTATATTTTTCCTCCTGCTTTGGCTCATCATGGTACTTTGTTTGGGAAAATTCATTGAGGGAAAATATAGTACAATGGACACAGCAAGTCAGAACATCAACTTAGTCCTCAAACCACACAGATCATCCCACATGAAGAAAAGAGAACTGTCAACAGTAAATGTCACAGCCATTCCAATACCCGGCGGGGTAGTATGGGACAAAACTGACTATGAAATATATGGTCCGGTCGAAATCCTGAAATATCCTCATCAATTCAAGGTTTCCTTAAGTGACTTTGTAAAACCAAGTACATTCTCTGATGATTGGGATTTTGAAAGTATTAATAATATGATGTCTGATTTAGTAATGTCAGCAAGATTCACAGAACATGATTATTTACAAGGTTCGTCTAGTTATGAACAGATGTTCTGCTACACACACAATGGTGATCATTACTTGCATAAATCTGCACAACCTAGAAATGTCTTTAAGTATAACCAATGGGAACATTGTGCTACTCCACCTAAAAGCAATTCTAAAACATTCTATGAGAAATTTCAGTACTTCTCAGGGTTTAACACCAGTGATGCAGAAACGTTTTATTATAAACTGTTAGATAAAACAGGGATGATAAACTATGCTGACAAATACTAAATTGATATATTCAGAAGCATTTTATCAAAAAATGATGACATTTGGTTTTGATTATTGGAAAAATAACATTGAAACAAAAACAATCTGGGGTACAAAAGATTGGCAGGTACAAGGCCTAGAAGCATTATTTCGAGCCTGCATGATCCTAGAACAAATAATGTTTTTAAATGACACAATTCAACAAACAACCTGTCTTGGCCTAGCTAAGATCAAAGACCTTAACAAATTGTCTATTCCAAAGCCAATACCTGGTAATGCAACAACAGATATTGAAATAGACGTATCTAAAATTTTACATCTAAACAGAACACATCCTGATTGGAAAAAGTGGTTAATCTGGCCTACTGACACAAACAACTGTTAGATAGATTCTTGAATAAAACACAGGGGTTAGCAATGTCCAGACCAGACCCTAGATACTCCCAGAGACAACATCCAGGGATAGTAACAACATACAGTGTAGGGAAGCTGTGCCTTGAATGGCTAGAATCACCCACACTGGCTGAAATTAAGCAACACTTATCTTTACTTAAAGATGGTGCGGATTTGCGCGATTTTATTATGGGACCACGCAAACAGCGTCAAAAACGCTTCATAGCGGCCAGCATCTATGCGGCATACAACGAGGCTAGGAAAGTCACACAAATTGAAACAGCTGAAAAAATACGAGAAATTGATCGTATTATTTTGGAAAAATCACTTTCTGTAGTGGACAAATGGTTAATGACTCTGTCCTCCAGAATATATTCACTGGACAGTATTGTATCTTCTGCCATAGATATAATAGACAAAGACTTGCTAATGTTACAGCATGGCCAGTCACAATTGCGTTCTATTGTACAGTTAGGCTGGACGCTGCAAAATCTTCGTTCAGGCTCTGTGCCTTGGCGTTTAATCAACACAACGTCATTGTTTTCCATCTTTAACCTTACTGATAAACAAATCAGCTTGGCACAAAAAGGAGCAGACTATACAATCCTGAGCATCGAAAAACTTGAGAGATTACCTTTGACAATGTCAGAAAGTCCTGTCATTGAATGGATAATACACGGGATTATCACAATTCCGATAACAACTTTCCGATTTAAAAATTGCCTTGAATACATACCTACTGGCCAGTATGAACGATTGGGTAAAGGATACATTAAGTCAGCATGGAAATTACCATATACAGACACATGCTATAGTGACAGCAACAAAAATGTATTTCTTAGTGGTGAAAACTGTAAACATTCACAAAGCGGTATACTTTTGTGCCAGGATATTAACTTACACGGAGCCTGTGAAGGAAATTTTAACAACCTTTCATGCCACCAACATGTCACACCTGCAACGCAGATAGAGCCTTTCTTTATGCAGCTCTCGAATAGGAGTTACATTCTAATAACGGATCACAGCTGTTGTGGCCTTTTGCCAGGGAAAGCATATCTCGTAAGCGTAACTTCCATGGTCAAATGCTGTATGCAAGCATTGTTTCCAAACGGCCCTGGAGACACTGAGACTCCCATATGGCATCGTTTGAATTTCTCTTCTATACGAATTGATACTTTAAGCAGAATGAAGTCTGTGCTTTGGCAGACAACAGTGCCCATCACGTCATCAAAAGAGACGTATGATCTCCTAGTTGCAAGGACAACATCAGAGATTCATGACCTTTTATCAACAAATTGCCCCGTGCGTTTCACAGAAATGCTTAGCCAAATCCTTAACATGTCTAGTGCCATAGGCATCCCAGGCATATTTAAGACCATTTTTACGGGACTGCTAACACCATTCAAAGCAATTCTGGGAATCATTCCTAATTTTGTCCATTCAGTCTTTGGCGGCATACCCCTATTTTTGGGACTTGTAGCAGGCATTTTATTTTTGACCCTCCTGCTCCGCTATGGCAAGCCAAAGTTCAGACATGACTCCTACAAGGATGGAAGAAACTATCCTAGCAATCCGCTACCGGGACCGAATAACTAGAGTCTTTGGATTGGCCAGGCTGAGAGACCTGAACATGACCTGGTTTCTTTCATTCAGACCGATTTGGCAGACCTGCATCTTACCTGTGCTTCGATGTATGCTATGCGGAGATGAGTGCGTGTTGGACATCTGTCTTGCACTTCCATCAGCAGTACCAATGGATATCGATACTTTGCTAAGTCCTATAACGGCTCACGCATTGTGTTGTCCCCAGCGGCTACCAATCCTGATGACGGCATTCGTTGAGACTCCTGTACTACGACTAGGTGGTGACAGTGGAGCGAGAAATAAAAGCAACATCACCCAGGTACGACCTTCTGTGAGCATTGCTGATCCAGACTTTGATGATAGCAATCATTCTCACACCTGCCAAGTTACAGCACTATCGAACTTGGTCGAACTGTCACCTGATTTTGTTGACCAATTTTTTAAGAGCCTGTCTGATATGATGTTCTCCCCTGAACAGAAACAATAACTTTAGAAAAGCATTCCGACACACAGCGTTCCCATGAACTCTGAATTCGACCTTCAGTTTTGATCAACAAAAACTGCTGAAAAGCGTTGGAACTCTATTCCCCCGTTCAACAAGAATTTTTTGAATTGAACACTTTTTAAAAATATTTACCTCTTTCTGGCACAAAAATTCTTTGCTTAAAGTAGACCTATTCCTAAAGAACAGAAGCTTCTATTTTTAGGTTATTCTAGAGACATAATATTTTAACATCAGCCTCTAGCACATGTTACAGCAATTGCATTTATATGTGATGAAATTATCTCACCTTTCTTTTCTGTAGTAAGAGATATTTCATGTGTAATTTTTTCGCAAAACCGTTCACTGATTGCATATGCTATAATTTTGAATGATTTCTATGCTTAAAGACGTACAGTACAAATAATTCCATGTTTCGCAAATACACCATTTCAAATGCAAATATGTATTTTGGGGTGGGTAATGTTACACATGCATCTTTTTGCTATAGTTTTTAGTAAATTGATGGACATAAATTCGTGGAGTGGGTGTTGCGTTCTAATCTAAGACCCTGATCAATACTGTGACCTTATGCCCCTATACGGCTATAATCCATTTATTCCCCTATAATGGCATAAACGATCAAGAGTGATATTTCAGAAACTCGTCTCTGGCCTAACACGATCAGAGCCACATTTCAGAATCTCTTCCTCTGCAGCTTCCTTTGCAGCTCATTAGAGCAAATGACACAGCAGAAGCCACTATCTAAGATTCCTAGATTACACTCAGAGTTCTTCAACAAGATAAAAACTCAGCAACCTGGGAAAGCCCCGCTTGCTTTGTTTTGATTAGTAATAGAACTCTAATGAGCACTGAGAGACGATCACTTCCTAGTGACATCTTTATTGACGTCTTATGTCCAAAAACTTACGTCAAACAAGGCACCTTTCAGGTATAAATATTACCAACGTTGCCTTAAGCAAACGCTGCCTCAATGACATCGATGATAGCGATGGTGTGGTGAACATAGGAGCAGAACAGCTGTCCTCTGCAGAGCCCAGCAGATACAAGCTGCCCACGGACGCTGCCCCTCCTCCTCCTCGACGCGCTGAGAGAGACGCTGTCTTTTCTCCTGCCGAGAAAATCCAGCTCCGGCGTTTCCAGCCCACTCTTGCGAGTGACTGGGATATCGAGTCCTGGAAGGAGATACAAGACTTCCAACATTCTATTCCAGAGGTATGGTGTTGACTAAACCCGTAGAGAGAATTCTTGAAGCAAACCTTGGCAAAACCAACTTAACTAAAACTGCTACTTACTTACTCCCTCCCAAGTATTAGGCTTAGGTCAGGTACACTGGGATAGGCGTAGTTAGAAGCACCAGTTGAGTACGTTAGCTAAATGTATATATGAATGTATATATTTTATTCATTTTAAACCATTGTATGGCTAAGAAACCATATCAATGCTTTTACAGTATTATTTCGCTATCCTCATTTTACTGTACGCACTTTTTATAATAACTAGTCTTGCAATTGTGGCAATTCATTTCTCTTGTACGAGAAGAAAGACTGTTCAATAAATAATACCTTTTTATTGAAAACGCCCGTCTCTCTATTCTCTGCATATTGGTGAAAGTAATCTGCACAAAACTGACTGAGTAAAATAACTGTCTATTGTTTCACACGACTCTAGAGATTGACTCTTATTCTAAGGAGCAAAGTTGTCATGTTTATGCGGTTGTTGGAAAACTGAATCCCTTCTTGTCTGTACCAGGGAAGCTGATCACTTCCTATTCAGTCAAGAAAGTTTCCAGTGACCTCCGAGCTAGTTGGTAACAAACCCAATTAAGTTTAGCATAGTCAGTGGAGTTCTGGAAGATCCGCACTTCTACGTCCATACTACTGTTTATGTTATTCCAATGCGCAGGGCCTATTGGGAAAATAGGAACTACACTACAAGGGGGCAAACTACGCATTGCCCTCATGGGTAGTGGCCAACCACAGGGGGCAGGTTCCACAATTGTTGTGGCTCCCTCTTTTTGGGTCTGGTATTGATCAGCAGGTCTTTCAGGTTTGCTGTTCTTTTAACTACAAAACTTGAGAGAACTAGGTTTTTGTTCACCTATCTGGAGAATCCAGTGTTTTCTTATTACCCTTCTGATCAGGTTCGATTCTGGTGTGTACATGGTCACACAGGTTAGATTCTTTTACTCAGATTTAGACTTTGCTTCCATGAGTGCCTCCCTGTTATTTCAGGCTCCCTTCTGGGCTGTTCTTATATTTCTCAATGGGTATTCCCGTCTGGCTAGATGGTTAGTGATCTCAGACAATTGGTTGATGAAGTCACCCAGGTTGGTACAGTTTTGACATATCTGAAGTAATTGACCATAAGGTAAATTCTCCTGAACGGCTTTGGGATGCAAACTGCTGAACAGCAGAGGGCTGTGACTGTCTGTAGGCTTCTTGTAAGTCCTTGTCTCCAGTTTTTCTGGCTTGAGACTGATCATTAAATCCAGGAAGGGTAATTCCTGGTCAGAATTGTTAGCAGTGAATTTTAAATACAGGTTCAAGACATTGACCCAAGTGACGAAGGCTTGGATGTTTTCTTGTCGCCTTTCCAAAAGACAAGGACATCGTCAATGTAACGATGCCACAAAATGATGTTATCTTTGTAGGGATTTAGAGACATGCCAGACTGGGGGCAAATGTACTGCCCACTGACGTCCCTTGTGTTTGATGGTAGAGATGGTCCTCAAACTGAAAAAAGTTTTCTGTCAGTGCTATGTTAGCGCATTCCATAATGAAACGTATGGGGTTGTTGCTGTCCAATGTGTTGATTAAGGGTGGGCGGAGCTGGCATAGTGCCGTTTCGTGGAGCTCCATGGAGTTTGAAAAAAACTCTGTGGAGCTCTGCAGTGCTCCCTCCCAAATTATTTAACATTTTAAAAACTTACCTGCGTGGCTCCGCCTCACCTGCCTGGCCGCTCTCCTTCCGGCTCCTTGTGCCCTTCAATGAAAAAAATCCTACGTTGTACGACTTGGGCGGGCGGAGGGGCTGGCTAACTCCGCTCCACAATGGAGTCAGATTTTTGCCTACCTTTGCATTCGCAACGGAGAGTGGAGTAGGCAAATCTCCGCACATTCTGCTGGCAGAGCGGAGTTACCTGCCCAGGGTTAGTGTTGATCTCAGGATCTCCTCTACAACCTCCAGTGTTCCATGTTTGGGGATGTTAGTTTAGAGGGCCTCTGAAACCAAGAACACGGAGGGCCTCGAGTTGGATGTCAACGTGACCTTAGATGTAATTAGGTTCAAGACATCCCTTGTATCTTGAATAAATGAGGGAGTTTCCTTTACCAATGGTTTTAGGTAATGGTCGCAATACTTCGAGAGGGGATCTAAGACAGACCCTATGCCCGACACTATTGGCCATCCCGCTGGTGGTCGTGTTCCTTTATGTATCTTGGGAAGGGTATGAAAGTAGGGCAGTCTCTGGTTGTTATCGATCAGAAAGTCTGCCTCATGCTTATTGATCCATCCCTGGTTAAAGGCTGCTGTCACTATGGATTTTATTTTTGTGATCAAGCATGCAGTAGGATATTCCTGTAGAGGAGTGTAGGGCCTTCTGTCAGTTAATTGGCAGAGGCATTTGTTCCTGTAATCCATGGTTGACCTTATGACATTCACACCCCCTTTGTAGGCCTTTTTTATTATTATGATGGTCTCATTGGCCAGGTTACGGCCCGCTTAATTTTCCTACTTGGAAGTATTGTAGAAACCCCTGTTAACTTTTTTGTTACCTTTGAGAAAGCAGTCCTAAAATAAGTTAAGGACCTCTGATGGCACCATACTTGCATTGGGGGTAAAAGAGGAAGGTTTATGTAGACCAGAGTCAGCTGGTGGGGTTTCCGGTTGACCTGCAAAGAAGGCTTGTAGTCTTACTTTGCAGAAGAAATTGTGGAGTTCTCAATTTGTGCAGAAATGGTCAATTCTGGGTGTGGGATCAAAACCCAGACCCCTTTGCAGGACATTCTTTTCTATGTCTCTGGGGGGTCTGGAGGAGAGAGTCACAATTCGTTTTTTTATCCCTGTGTGGCTCCTGAGCTCTATGTGTTGTTGCTGAGGCTGGTCCTACCATTGGACCTGGTTCCATTAATTGTGTCCGCCTCTTTTTCTGCCTCCCTGTCTGTTCCAGCCTATGCCTAAAAAAGGTTGGTTGAAAGGAGTGAGCGGTGGTTGCGGGCCATGTGAGAAACCAGGTTACTGCCACATAGGGGGTCCTTGGTAAGGCGACATACGGAAACCAAACACCAGGTGTGGTGGTTCTCTTCTGTGTTGTGGTCCACCCAAACTATCTGTGCTGGAGTTGCTGCTGTTTGACAAATTCTTCCTTCTTGAAGATTGGCTCTCCTTCGATTAGTTGTCTTTATGTGTTGGGCAGTAGTCCTCTTTTAAGTAAGGATATATTTTCTCTCTGCTAAACTTTGTTATATCCTTCTGGAGTTTTGTGACTTTTTGCTTCATGAGGTACTCTTTGTTCTCTGCTATTTCGATGTTGATTTCCGACATCTTCGTCTTAAATGCTGTGATGGTAATAAGGGCTTTTAAAGCTTCTTCTGCCACCGTAATCTTGATGATCAGATGGTCCGCTAGACGCTTGGCTGTTTTGATCATTAATACCAGCCAGTCCCTAGTGTACTTCCAGGCAACTGGGGACCACTCTTCCTTGAATTATGTGTCTTCTAGGAAGATTCTTGGCACGTTGGCAAAAATCAGACCATTTGGAGCTATATTTGCTCGTAGATATTAGTTCATGATTGCGCCGTGTATAATGATCTTCATCAGTTGTCTCTTCATGGCAATTAGGGAATTCCAATCACTGCCTTGACTACTGGATAGTTTCAGAGAGAGTGTTAGAAATGGGGTAGCGTGGTGCAGAGCGGGCGGGCCAAACTCCGGCGGACATGTTTAAAGCATCCACACAGTACACACAGGCGACACACAAGACACTCTACAAACAGAGACCACACCAGATTAGGTGAAAAGAATAACTTTGTATTGTCAACACAGGATAATAATCACAGTACTTTACACTGCGCCAACTGGCGCCAAGGCAATATTTACAGGGGGATTATTTACATGGCAGGGCCAATCAGGCCGCTGCCAGAACCATTGCGAAGGACAGGGGAAAAGGATAAATGAAAAAGGTAAGTCCCTCCGTTTCAATGCTGCAATAAAGACATAACGCATTAACATTTGGCATAACCCATCAGGCAAGAACCTCTGCAATAAGCATACCAGGATCTTAGGCATGGAATCAGCCAGGATCACATTAGCATGCACGTTAGCCCATTAGCATTGGTCCAAATCACCAGCCTTGATGCGACATGAGACAGGAGCACAGTGTGCATAACACTGGCATGAACACATTGACATGAACCCACTCCCTTAGGCATAAAACCTGCTTAATCTCATGAGATAGGCATCAGTGGCATGGGTGCATTAGGCATTAAATCAGGAGTAGTGGATTGAGTCTTAACATAAGTCCCACCTTACATTGGGCAAAATCCTGGGAGCTCAGGGGCATCAACTCTAGGAAAAACCCATTAGGCACATTGGTATAAATGCATCACAATGGGGGTTACACACATTAACATAGGGGCATTCTGCATCAGCCTAAATCACATTAGTAGGGGGCATAAACCAGTATCGTAACCATCATCGCAGACAGCTGGCATCCGCACCTACAATCCTGGCCCCCCTTACGTTGCAGATGACTTGCTGGCGCACTGCAAAGTCACAAAGGGTCTCAATGTAACACCATCCGCAGAGGCCTTAATCCTAAGCAGAAATCAAATGAGCATGGAGGCATCGGATTTGCACCACTCAAAGGGGGCCTAACAGCATAACAAAGACACCAGGCATCAAATTAGCCATGGTCCTCAAATTAACACTGCCCCCAACGGTGGCGTCCGTTCCCTGTCTAGCAGGGCCGTCGTGTCCACGAGAGTCAGCACGGGTCCGTACCCACACTGGGACCGTAGGAGCCCAACTTCGGACCCCTGGAGTGAAAGTGACCAATATGTTGCAGCTGCCCACTGTTAGCTGGGGCAATTGTAGAGTCACGCTGGCGCATGGGGCAAGCACAGACAATGTGCCCCGTTGCCCTCTCCACCCCCAGCTCCTCAAAAGGCCCCTTCCTGTGCCTCGGGGCCTCAGGCAGTCCCCCAACTCCGCCCCACTCACCAGGAATCCTGCGTGGGGGCTCTGGGCTTCCTCCATGCCTGACTCCTCGGCCTGCATGTGGGGCTCTTCCTCCCCTTGGGAGCCCCGCAAACCACTGGCTGTTTGCCTCCCTGGGCGGAGGTGGGGTAGGCTCCCGCCCTCAGAGGTCGGGACGGCTCTGGGCTCCTCTGTCTTGTCTGCCGCTGGGCTCTCCTCCGCACGTGAGAGCCCCGCCCGCAGCAGCATCTCGCCCGACTTTGCCCAGGCCTCCTCCTGGGACCCGGGTGTTTGATGCGGGACCCGCGCGGGTCCAGATGGCATCTTTACGGGACATGAACCGGCGGGGTGGGCTCCCGCTCGGGTTCTAGAATCAGAAAAGGTGCGGGCTCCCACTGGCTCACGGGAGCCCCGCCTGATTTTCCGGGCAGCTCCCTCCTCTTCTGGGTCGCCGCGGGCAGCGCGGCGGCCCTTAGTTGATCCTGGGTTGCGGTGGTGATGCCAGGCGGCAATTATGCGGGGTGGGCACCCACTGAGTTAATTAAGGCGCCAACGCGGGATAGGCTCCCGCTAGCTTAAATAAGCTACACGCAGTCTCCACTTAAAACATTTGCTAACAGTTTACCACCTATATTTAGTAGAGAAATTGGTCTCATTATTCAAGTCTTTCTGTTCCCCTTTTTGTATAGCAGAGAAATGACACCCTTTAAAAAGGCTAAAGGAAAATCATTCATATCTATAAATTAATTTTATTATATTGAGAGAAGCTCATGTCCACTAATTAAAGTGGGCACCTTGCACCAGTCCAGACAACCCTACGGTGATTTAAGAGGTCTTAGAGAACCTTAGAAAGCTATCCAAGTGGTAACTGTGGAGAGCAGTCTTCAGGCTAAGTCTTGAAGGAGTGTAAAGCAGCTTGCTTTACTAGAATGCAATCTTATAGTATAGATTAAAAGGAAGCGAACCACACAAGGTATGTATAAAAATATGTATTTATTATATAATACTCTCTAGTATGTTTCAGTATCTCGTACACGGAGATGCACACAAATCAGAAAACACCATAGCAAAGAAATCACAGTAAATTGCACAAATACACAGTGGGCCCGCGGGGGACCAAACCATACACTAAGGAAGTGGTATAAGAACCACAACTTGAGTCAGGAAGATGTCAACAGGAAGTAGAATCGCTGAGACCTCAAGGAACTACCTAAAATTAGTAAATTACATAACTGTAGGAACTGGGGTAACCAGTTCCCCGGGGGTAACCTGGCACGAGCAGGTATGCACCCAAAGCTTAGCTACACAGCATACGCAACCACTGAGACAATAAATGCACATGCAATGACTGACGCCACTCCAATGAGTTTGATTAAAAACTATAAACTTTTATCTAAGATCAAGGTTCAGGAGTGGAAAATCACAGTATCAATTACTCATCAAAGTAGTTCATCAGGGGGGAGTAAAGGGGGGCAGTTCAATATCCAATTTAACATGTTGCAATAACATTTCATTAGAGAATTAGCATTCCATTACTTCACAACAAACATTTCATGGCACTAGAAATCAGCATGGCTTAAACCAGGATAAAACATTTCCTGAAAGAATTAGCATGGACAACCAGCTCATCAGGCAAGGATGAGCATATCCTGTAGCAAGAGTCCACAGGTCTTCAGGTGAGTAACCTGTTCAGTAGGCACATCAACTAACTTCTCTCTAAGCAAGGGTGAATATTTCATTAAACTCCTTTGCAAGAGTAAAACATTTCATTAGGCAGGAAGAAATCACCATTTCATGGTAAACCCCTGCAGTCTTCTGGAGAGTGCAGGCATGAACTTTTCATGAGGAAATAACCATTTGAGCAGGAAATCCTAACCATTCCATTACTCAGCATTTAACATTTCCTGGAGTAGCTAAAGGTACTTAGGGAACACTGCATTAGGCAGGAACATATAACACTTCCCTAGGCAGGAGTAAAACAGTTCATTGAAGATCAGGCAGGAATAATAACATTTCCTTACTCAGGGGTCATCAGGGCATTAAGGTGACTCATTCAGCAGAGGTAGACCTCCCATTAGCCATATTGAACATTTAGCACTTTGGGCCAGGGGCCGTTAAACTAGACCCATAGCGGTACTTTCCAAGGTCCGGCCTAGGGGCAGGTTAGCACAACTCGTCCCCCAACGTGGGGTTAACTTAGAAGAATTCAGTCCCCCAAATGGCTTACAGGAACCTGGCCCCGTCTCATTAGGGAGGTAGCGGAAACATTTTATTGAAGAACTGTAAGCATTTCAATCCCCAGGTCAGTAGGTCAGAATCAGCATTTCAGTACCTTCACTAAGCAGGCATAAACATTTCAGTAGGAACTCATATCTATTTCCGTACAGAGCCCTAGATATTCCCTGAGACACTAATAAACAATGCATCCAAGCCAAATGAGCTTTTCCTGAAGCAAGAATTCAGATTTGGCAAATCATTCAAGGTAATGTCGATAATGCAGGTATCACTATCTTCTTAAAACATTTCATTAGTACATTTCCTTATCCTCGATGGGCTGGGATAACCCTTTCATTCATTAGAGATGACCATTACCCTGGCCAAGAATACACTTTTCGTTAAACAGGGCCTAGCAGTAGCCTGGAGAGGAGTATTCCCCAGCCAGGGGCTAACATTTGCTACCATGCAGTCAAAACAGGCCTACTTAGTTCATGTTCTGACCCAGCTCAGGGGCCTTCGGTGGGTAAATAGGGCCAACGGGGCCCTAGCAACAGTCTCCCCAGGGTGGGGGCGGTCTCAGGCCTTCCGCTCGCCCACCCGGGGTATTACCTCTTTCTTCGGCCCTCCCGGGCCCTTGCGTAGTCTTCTGGTGGGGTGGAGGGCCCTCAAAGGTGTTTCCGGCGCCGGGGGGAGGGCTCCTACTCTTCCTGGAGCCCTCCGGCAGTGTCAGCAGGCCTCGGATATGGTGGGCCGGTCAGGGGAGGCCGGCATGACTCAGGCACTCTTCCCAGGCCTCCCTTCAGCCCCACGGCTCTCTTCTCGGAGCCCTTCGATGCCTCACCCGGTCCCGGGCCTTCCCTTGCCTCCTCGGGCCCGGGAACCAATAGCAGGCCTGGATTGGGGGTGTGTGGTGCCGGCCGGCAATCACAGCGCGGCCGGTGAGGGAGTGCAGACTTGGGAACCAATCAGTGTGGGCCGAGGCGGGGCGCGGCCTTGAGACCCAACCGGGATGCGGCGATGGCGGGGGCGGGGCTTGATGCACCCCATCACGTGAGGGTGGAGGCCGGCTTTGGGCCTAGTCCGGCTCTCAAGGCCCAGCACGGCCTGTCTGGAATTCGCAGTGGCCTACCTCAGACTCCGGAGCCCGACGCTGGGATCCTTTGCTCTCGGGCCGGGCTGCGGCGGTGATAGCGGCCCCTGGGTGCGCCGGGAAACGGCATCATCTCCGCCCACTCCTCTGGACCCGGAGCGGGCCCCCGAACACGGCAGCGGCCCTCTCCTGGTACCGGGGGCCGCCGAGGGGGCAGATGAAGGTGCAGAGGCTCCCGCGATATAGCGGTGAGTCGGGAAGCACTTTTGGGACACAGCGCTCCAGAGCCTTCACGACAGGGCACCAGGTAAAGCAGCGCTCGGGGGGCAGTCTCCACAATAGCGCTTCGGGGGCACAGCGCTTCTCAGGGGAATGCAGCGCTGGAGCCCCAGGCAGCACAATCACTTCACGGAGCCAGCGCTAAGGCACACGTGGGTCCGATGCTCAGCAGAGATAGCGCTTGGGGTAGATCACGGTACAAAAGGGGGTGGTGATGGACGGAGCATCTGAATCAATCAAACACTCACACCCAGTCAAAAGATCTGGGTTTAATCCATCACCGTTCTTTAGCCCACTCTGCCACCCCAGTTCAGACATGGCTATATGCAAATCAGTCTGACCCTGTGCCTCATGGGAACAGTCCAGCCCGAACTGCCAAGCCATGTCTTCGCTGGACTGGAAACAAGCTTCCGAGGACCGGTTTCTAGCATTCCAGCCGTCTTCAGCCCGGCTTGCTTGAATCCAGTGGCAAAGTGAGCAAGGGACTCAGGTCTGAGCATACCCTGCCACACTTATGGCGGCCAAAAGCGGTACAAAAGGGGGTGGTGATGGACGGAGCATCTGAATCAATCAAACACTGACACCCAGTCAAAAGATCTGGGTTTAATCCATCACCGTTCTTTAGCCCACTCTGCCACCCCAGTTCAGACAAGGCTATATGCACTGGATTCAAGCAAGCCGGCTGAAGACGGCTGGAATGCCAGAAACCGGTCCTCGGAAGCTTTTTTCCGGTCCAGGGAAGACATGGCTTGGTAGTTTGGGCTGGACTGTTCCAAGACGATGCAGCAGACTGGACTTCATTTGGGCCTGACTTCGTCTCCCTCTCAGAGTGCCCAGACGGTCGAAGTGCATTGGTTTCAGTTCTGAATCTTGTTCATGACGAATCTAGGGTTCTGCAGCCAGGGAAGCCCGTAATTACCCATAGGAGAGGGTTGTCAAGATTCAGGGGACCCTCCCAGGGGAGGGAGGGTACCCCCATGTCCTTTGTCCAGCTTCACACCAGAGCAGAAGCCAACGGCTCCCAGGACTGGTTTGAACTGGACTATGCACAGGGACACCACATGTGCCCCTCATGCAGACTTTCAGTCGCTGGTAAGCGCACCCCCAGCCCTAATTCACTAACTCTTGTCTGGGAGGTGGTCCTAGCTCCCTGTGGCAGGATGTCTATTGTTCTGCCTTCCCCTGCTCGAGCTTGGCTCAGCAGCATGAGGACAGAAATGTGTCTCTGGTTAGCAGCAACCATTTTGTGCTGTCCGGAGCTACAAGTCTTGTACTGGGAACACCAGGGACCCCCACGAAGGATGCTTCTGAGGGGTGGAATCATACCTCCCACACCAGTTACCGTTGTGGCGGTATGATTCCAACATGTTTAAAACAGCTTAAATAAACTCTATCGTGTTTGGTGTCAGAGTTGGTCATCACACGGTCGCATAATGCCCCTCTATAGTAATATATGGCTGCTTCACTGACAACCAGGGAGAAGGGACTCCGTAGGCTACAGGGGTGTCCTGCCCATGCAGGGGCACCCTCTCACTGAGAACAAAGCACCCTGCCCGCAGAATTGTAAAGGCCTTCTATAGGGGTGACTTATAGGTTTTACGTGAAGTGACCCTTAGATATCATAAACCTGTATCCTAAGTAAGTGGTGCATGCATTAACTTGCACAGGCTGCAATGGCCGGCCTGTAGTTCCATTTTGCATGGCCTCTCATGGGTGACATAATACATGCTTCATCCCATGGGCGACCTCAGGGGTACCTATACCCTTAGTACATGTGTACCATACACTAGGAACTGGCAAGGGTACCCCAGTATCCAATCTGGAGTGTACCCAAGTACATAACAAAACAGTTTAGGGAGAAGGCAGATAGACTGGGGTCCTGATTAGCCGGATCCCAGCCAGACTAATCAAAAAACAGCTTAGCAACAGGCAAAGAGTGCAGGTACACATTCTGAAGGATCATACCTTCCTACACATATCCATAAAATCCACACATAAAATCCACCAACACTTTTTGTAGTATTTCCTTGGGGAAAAACATGCAAAACATTGTGAGAGAGCATCGAGGAACTCTTCACCTTCAAGTGGGTTTTCCACGTAGCAGTTTTCTTTATTCGCTAAAACATTTTCAGTAGCATAATAATCTTGCACAACATTTTGTATATTTTCTTTGTTTAATATGGCTTTGATTTCTTTTTGAATGTGTACACTTTTTTTTTTTTAAAGAAAAATCTTCTTCAAAGTGGAGTTAAAAATAGTTTGTTTCCTTTTATCCAGGCACCACTGTTTGTGTTAGTTATTGGTTTCTTTCAAGTCATCAGATACCTCTGTACCCGATTCCTTAAATGTATGCAATAATTGAAATGTATCTTGTATATTTTGACATGTTTATCTTTTGATTTGGGCTTTCCTTTTACTTGCATTAATAAAAAAAAGTTTAGCTTTTTTTTATTAACCCATTCCCAGCATTTGGCTTGAGATATCAAATAATTTATCTAATTTTTTCAATTGTCATATTCTTTTTCATGGTTATTTACAATTTCTTGATCTAGAATAGAAACATTAGAAACATTCTATAATTAGTGTGTCAAGATCAGACTGGGTTGTTTTCTGTGTGTTCATCTATATAGGTAATTAGATTTTGTTTTTTACATCACATTCAATCTTGAGGAGATGTCACCTTTGTCTCACTCAACGAAAAACATAAGGGAAGACCCCCACAGTAAATATTAAAGATGGGTATTACCTCCAAAAATAAAAATGTCACCCACAGAGAAAACTCATTTTATGCTTATGTATTCATGTTATTTTCAAAGTTCATTGCTTTTTTAGAAAGAGTTATTTTTAAAGTATATAAAATACAAAAGTGTAAGCACATAATAAATAGAAAAATTCATGTATACATTCAGCACAAACATAGGAGCCATTTCAGGGCTCCTATGTTTGTGCTGAATGTATATATGAATATGAATGCTTACACTTTGAATTTGGAAATGAATAAATAAGCATAAAATGAGTTTTCTTTGAGGGTGACATTTTTATATTTGGATGTAATACCCATCTGTAATATTTACTGTGGGGGTCTTCCTTTATGTTTTTCATTGTAACTTCCCTGAATTGGGCTATCCCCCCGAACTAGTTTTCTCAGTGTCCCTCTTCTGGGTTTTTACCTTTGTCTGACTCCCCTTCAGACCTGAACCTTTGGGATATTATCCCCATACAGATCCCTTCAATTTAAGTTGTGCGTAATTTTAAGCTAAGTTGAGGATGACATGTTTAATTTGTACTGTGTTTGCTCCTTGCCACTCTTTGGGGTGTATAATGCCATCAATATCACCTGCAATGAAAGTAGGGGTTGTGCCTGTTAGGAAAAAAGAATACATTTTCAAATAATTCAACTCATCCTTTTTTTTGTGGGTGCATAAAACTGCATATACCAGTAGGGTGTTCCCCCATTTCCATGTTGACCATTAGGGCCCTTCCTGGGACTATTTCAATTTCATTTAGGAAAAACATATTTTTGTTATTGTTTAAAACGGACACCCCAGCATTTTTATTTCAACCTTCTGACCACATGGACCATTCTTTATCATAGCTCTGTGGATTGTTACACTCCTGTGAGAAGATTATGTCTGCTTTTGAAGGTTTACAATATTCAAGAATTACTTCTCTTTTAATAGGTTGTTTCATACCCCTAACGCACAAGTTACTTACCTTCGGTAACAATATATCTGTAAGAAACAGTATTTAGTGTTAGATTCTTACCTTAGAATATCCCCAGGTGTCAGACTGGATCCGGAGAGTTTTGCGTAGCAGTACCCCTGCGCGTCGGTAGGCATCGCCTGCGGCTCCGTGTCCGTCGTTGGTGTCGTGATCGCCAAATGACGTCGGAGTACATAGATGCCACCCTCGTGCGCTGACGTCAGTTCTTGTACATAGCCTTCCGCTCCAGCAATGCAGAGCCACGCCAGTAACCAACACTGGTGCCATGAAACTAGGGCCCTGAAAGTGATGTCCTTAACCCTAGATATCGGTTTGCAGAGCGGGGAGGATGGGTGGGGCAGTGAGGAATCTAACACTAACTACTGTTTGTTACAGATATATTGTTACCAAAGGTAAGTAACTTGTGCATCTTAAAGAAACAGGTTAGTGTTAGATTCCTTACCTTAGAATAGATGCCCCAGCAATACAAACCCCAGTAGTGGGTCTGCGAACCAAGATCACACCAGAAAGTCCTGGAGAACGGAACGGCCGAAAAAGCAATCTTTCCGGGTTTGGCTGTCGAGGCAGTAGTGCCTAGCAAACGTGTGCAGCGAGGCCCATGTAGCTGCCTGACAGATGTCCTTCAAGGGAACTCCCCGACCCAGGGCAGTAGTAGCAGCCGTGGCCCGAGTGGGATGGGCGCGCAGCCCAACAGGAGGCTCCTTTTTCTCCAAGGAGTAGTAAGCCTTGATGCACAAGACGACCCACCGAAAGATGGTCCACTTGTGCACCGCCCGTCCCTTCTTAGCACCCACGTAACCAACAAAGAGCTGGTCGTCCACCCGGAACTGGCGTGTGCGGTCCAGATAGAATGAGAGCGTACGTTTTGGGTCCAGACTGTGGAACTTCTCCTCCTCCTTCAAAGGATGCGGAGGTGGAAAGAAGGTGGGCAAGGTGAGGGACTGCCTGATGTGAAAATCTGTGACTACCTTGGACAGGAAAGAAGAGTTCGCGGAGTGGGGCTTCGCGGAGCTACGCGAAGTGGGCGAGAAACTACGCCCACCTCCGCACTCCGCGTAGCCCCACTCCGCAAAACCACTGGCCGGCAGCCCCGCAACCCGCCTCCCTCCCGCCCTCCCTAAATACTTTACAATAAAAGAACGCAATAATTTTAAAAGCACTTACCTTGCCGCCGCTGGCCGCCGCGTTCCCCGGGGCTCGTTCTCTTCCGTCTTCCGTATTTTGCAGTAATGCGCATGCGCGGGCGGCCGCGCATGCGCATTTTCTCGTGAAAATGCGCATGCGCGGGCGGCCGCGCATGCGCATTACTGCAAAATACGGAAGGCGGAAGAGAACGAGCCCCGGGGAATGCGGCGGCCAGCGGCGGCAAGGTAAGTGCTTTTAAAATTATTGCGTTCTTTTATTGTAAAGTATTTAGGGAGGGCGGGAGGGAGGCGGGTGGCGGCCAGCTACGCTCCGTCTGCGGAGCGTGCGTAGTGCCGCCTGGCTCCGCCAGCTCCGCAAAATGCGGAGTAGGCGGAACTACGCACACTCCGCAGACGGAGCGTAGCTGGCCGCCCACGGCTACTCAGAACATCTTTGTCCGGATGGACAGAGAGGAAAGGAGGTTTTAAAGATAGAGCCTGGTGCTCACTCACTCTCCTGGCAGAGGTGATGGCAACCAGGAATGCAGTTTTAAGAGTCAGAAGACGAAGAGGACAGTTATGAAGTGGCTCAAAGGGAGCGCACATCAGAAAAGTCAGAACAAGATTTAAGTCAAACTGAGGCATCACAAAGGGAACAGGAGGAAACGTGTGTAATGCCTTTTAATAATCTATTTACAACAGGGGACTTGAAAAGAGAAGGCTGATCAGGAAGCCTTAAGAAGGCTGAAATGGCCGAGAGGTAGCCCTGGAGAGTGCCTAGGGCAGAACCCTGCTGGGCAAGAGACAGAAGGAAGAGGAGAACCTCTGAAAGGGGGGCAAAGAGTGGATCCACAGCCTTTGCTGTGCACCATGCCACAAATTTGTTCCACCTGCAGGTGTATACCATTTTTCTGGAGGGACGCCAGGCTGCCAGAATCAAATCACAGACTTCAGGAGGCAAGTCAAATGGCCTCAAATGTCGCCGCTCAATCTCCACGCAAGTAAGTGGAGACTGGACAGGTTCGGGTGGAGGACCGTCCCCTGCTGCTGCGACAGAAGGTTCTCCTGAAGAGGCAGACAAATCGGGGGCTCGACTGACATGCTGAGTAGCTCGGGATACCAGGATCTTCATGCCCAGTCTGGAGCCACAAGGATGACTTGGGCCTGGTCTCACCTAATCTTCAGCAGTCTGGGCAGAAGTGGTATAGGTGGAAAGGCGTACAACAGACCGCAGCTCCATTCCCAGAGAAAAGCGTCTCCGAGCGAGTGCCGCCTTGTAAATTCCAACGCGCAGAACTGATAGATCTAACCCAGGCTCTCCCCACTGCTGAAAGAGACCTTTCGCCATGTCCGAGTTCAGACGCCATTCATGATCCATCATGCACCTGCGGCTGAGTTTGTCCGCCCTGGCGTTCAGGGTACCTGCCAGGTGTTGAACCAACAGAGTGACGCCCTGGTGTTCCAGCCATGAACAGAGGCGCAGAGCCTCCTGACAGAGGGTCCACGACCCCTCCCCACCCTGTTTGTTGCAGCACCACATGGAGGCGGTGTTGTCCATGAACACCTGCACTACACATCCCCGGACAGAGGGAAGGAATGCCTTTAGTGCAAGACGAATCGCCCACAGCTCAAGAAGGTTGATATGAAGCCAGGACTCCGCCAGAGACCAGAGGCCTCTGATCTCCCTCTCTCCCACATGGCCTCCCATCACAGGAGGGATGCATTTGTCACCACTACATGCTCCTGTTGGGGAATGGAGAGAGATCTGCTGCTGACCCAATTGTGGTCCGTGAGCCACCACTGCAACTGACTCGCAGTGCCCTCCGATATCAGGACGTGGTCGGACAGGTTGCCCTGATGCTGTGCCCACTGAAACTTCAGGTCCCACTGCAGTGACCGCATCCACCACCTGGGGTGATGCACCAGAAGGAGGCAGGAGGCCATCAGCCCCAGGAGCCGCAGCGTCAACATGATCGAGACTCGGGATAAAGGCTGAAAGATCGGAATCAGAGCCTGTATATCCCATACCCGCTGTTCGGGGGGAATAAACCCAAAACTGCGCTGAGTCCAGAACCGCTCCGATGAAAAGGAGCTTTTGAGAGGGTCACAGGTGTGACTTTGGCAAGTTGATGGAGATCCGCAGCGAGTGCAGGAGGTCGGCCGTAGTCTGGAGGTGGGAGACGACTGTCTGGCGCGAGCCCGCCTTCAACAACCAATCGTCAAGATAGGGGAAGACTGAAACTCCTAATCTGCACAGATGAGCTGCGACCACCACCATCACTTTCGTAAACACCCATGGGGCGCTGGTAAGGCTGAAGGGAAGCACGGTAAACTGAAAGTGCTCGTGGCCTACCGCGAACCGCAGGTAATGCCGGTGGGCCGGCAGGACGGGGATGTGGAAATACGCGTCCTGCAAGTCCAACGCTACCTTCCAGTCTTCTGGGTCCAGGGCAGCTAGGACCTGAAGTCAAGTACCCACAACTGGGTGAGAGGCGCACTCAATATTCATACAATATTTTCTATAATTTATCACTTGCTTGTACAAGGGTGCTACACTATACTCATGTGTTGGCTCCACACTAAGAATTAATTAAACCATGAACAGGGTAACAACCCGCTCTAGTGTGCACTGTACCTATTGAACTGTTGTTCCCAATTTTCAACCAATGATTAGTAACAAAAAATAATAATGGTACTGCCAAAACGTTGATCTATTACATAACACTATTCACACAATCTTTCTTTTTGTAACAACTGTATTTGCTTTTGATTTATATGTTTTTCCATCACATATACTAATGATTCAAATTTTTGAACAATACTTCTTCTCATTACAAATCATTAACAATTCATTAAACTTATTCAACTCAATACTTTTAAGATGCTTCCATAGTTGCTATTGAACCATATTTAGTCTCTGGCCCAATGCATTTCGGAACCGTGTTCCTTCCTCAGGGGCAGTATTCACCGTTTCAATGTAACTGTCTCTTCGCCGTGTGCGTTTCTATGTGTGTAGGATGAGTCAATGATCCCTCGGTATCTGAAAACAGTTAGTCGTGTGGACGGTGAAACTTCCTTTAAGGGAAGTATTGCTTGAGGCGTGGGGCTCTTATTAAATATCATCCGATGCTTACTATCAGCGGTATGTAGCCTGTCTCACTGTGTCCTCAATCTCTCATCACACGCTGTTGACTCCACTCTCAGTCAATGTCATCCGTTGCTTACTCTGAGCTGTCTGTAGCCTTTCTAACTGTCCTTGAGCGATTGAGGACAGTGAGAAAGGCTACAGACAGCTCAGAGTAAACAACGGATGACATTGACTGAGAGTGGAGTCAACAGCATGTGTTGAGAGATTGAGTACACAGTGAGACAGGCTACATACCGCTGATAGTAAGCGTTGGATGATATTTAATAAGAGCCCCACGCCTCGAGCAACACTTCCCTTAAAGGAAGTTTCACCGTCCACACAACTAACTGTTTTCAGATACCGAGGGATCATTGACTCATCCTACACACATAGAAACGCACACGGCGAAGAGAAAGTTACATTGAAACGGTGAATACTGCCCCTGAGGGCCTCTTGTTTTGAGGTCATCATGAACTTTTTGCGCCCATTCCAAACACCCCACTTGTTTTTTAATTCCATGACCCCTCTAAATTTGAGCAGAATATCTGTAAACATGTGTATATTTCCAATGTTGTTACCTTCAGAGAGAGGAAGTGTTATGCTACAGTTAATGGGAATAATAAAAACGATGAATAGAATATTTACCATCATTTTAGCAAATTCCTACCAATTCAGCAACAGTGAAGTCGAGACTCTTATGCTCAAACTTGCGTTCATACAAATTTAGAAGTCTCAACAAATGCCCTCATTTCTTTAATCTTACCATCTTAGTTTTCATCTGGGCATCCTGTCTACCCTGCTACTCATTTCATTACCAAGATAAATGTATCCTGCTGCTTGCTAGGCAACAGAGTGACCCTCACGTCAGACAACATCTTGCTTTAGCTTTATGATGTCAGCTTGCTAGTTAACAGATTGGCCCTCATGTCAGAAAACATCTTGCTTTAGCTTTATGATGTCAGCTTGCTAGGCAACAGATTGGCCCTCATGTCAGACATCTTGCTTTAGCTTTATGATGCCAGCTTGCTAGGCAACAGATAGGCCCTCATGTCAGACAATATCTTGCTTTAGCTTTATGATGTCAGAGCGCCTCAGGTCCAATTGTCCTTGTGGAAGCTGACCACACTGTAGGATGAGATATCAGAAGTTATGCAGTAGGTCACTATCTGTATTCATGACTGCAAGGCAAGCAGGAGGGGGAATGGTAAAGGACTCTGAACCACTCCAAGCACTGGGAACTTTTTGAAAGTGAGACGGAGATACAAAAATAGAGATTATCCTTACCAACAATCCATCTTAAGTATCAGAGTCCAACATACAGAGTGCAGGGGAAGATGTTAAATGAGCTTCCTTCCGTGAGAAACTAACACTATCATTCTAAAGTGAGATAGTGCATTTCAGGCGCAAATGCAGCAATTTCCTTGAATGGAACATTGCTAGCATCAGGATCTAAATCATGTTTAAGTAGCCTTGGAAGCAGTCAGTCTTTTATTAACTATCATGACCAACACAATGTGATCCATATTACCTCCACCTTGACAGAAATGATATTCAAGTACAGGACATTCAGATGCTGTGAAAATCTTTTTAATGCCTAAAGGAATGATTGTGAGATTGACTTACCATATAAACTGGTGAAATTATGCTGTATGCCAGAAGAGTGCCTTTTTAAAAAACAAATCTTCAGTCTCGGCAATGTAGAGAAATTCTGTTGTGAAACACTGCCACTGCTGGTCATTCAGTATATTCTGCAGATGGAAACGTCCACTGTCAGCACATTTACTATAAGCAGTACAAAACAATCTTGATTTTTATAAAGGGTAAACAGATCAATTCTATGGAGTCTGTATTATTTTGAAAATACACCTCACTTTAGAAAATCAAATCTCAATTTGTGTTTTTAACCTCCCACCATTATCTGAATCCCATGCCTCATTTGCGAACACTCTCTAAACAACTGTAGCATGTACATTAGGAAATAGATAAAGAGATCTTTTGCCAGCCAATTGGCAGCATACCCATCTCATTTCATTTGTTTTAGGATATGGTACACCAGTAGCAATTAAGCCAGCTGATAAACTGAGCAAGGAAGGGCTATGCTACAGTTAATGGGAATAATAAAAGCTATGAATAGCATGTTCACCATCATCATTTTAGGAAATTCCTACCAGTTAAGCAATAGTGAAGTTGAGACTCTTATGCTCAAAATTACGTTCATACAAATTTAGAAGTCTAATAAAAATGCCCTAATTTCTTTAATATTACCATTTTAGCCTTTGTTTGGGCATCCTGTCTACCCTGCTACTCATTTCATTACCAAGATAAATGTATCCTGCTATTTGTTAGGCAACAGAGTGGCCCTCACGTCAGACAACATCTTGCTTTAGCTTTATGATGTCAGAGCGCCTCAGGTCCAATTGCCCTTGTGGAAGCTGACCACAAAAAGGAGGATGAGTTATCAGAAGTTATGCAGTAGGTTACTGTTGGAACTGGGGTCCCCAGCTCCCCGAGGGTAGCATGGCACAAGCGGGTAGGCATCAGAAAGCCTACGTGTAAAGTGACCATATAGCACACAAATCCACTGAGACAGTAAAATTGGGCACGCAATGACTGACACCACTCCAGTAGGATTGTATAAAAAGCAAATAACTTTTATATAGAGCAGAGTCAGGGTGATCATAAGTTCATAGTATCAATAACTTATTAGTTTTCCTTCAGAATACATGTTTCAACACTTTGTAATAAATACTCAGAGGAATAAATATTAAATATCAGATAAATATTGAATATTAGATATTATTAAGTATAGATAACAACAGGCCTGACCTCGGCCTTGCTCCTTGTCAGCACCTGTAAGTAATACATTACAAAGGCAACCAAATGACATTGCATCTTATTAGTTCTGTAGGCATGTTACCCACTTCTCACCACGCAAGGGTGAGCGTTTCACAGCAGTAAACAGGTAATTAAATAACTGTAGGCTTCCCGTAAATGCGGTACTAAATGGGAGAAAACATTTCATTAAGATTAAACATCCCCTTGTGCAGGATTAACCATCTCCTTAACCAGGAATAACCACTTTAGGAATCACTCCCAGTAGGAATAAGCATTTCCTAGATTAGGGCTACACATTTCCTTAGGTATGATACATTTCGGTAGACCAGAAAGAACATTCTCCTTAAGCAGAAGATAGAACATTTCGTCAAGAATCAGACCAGCTTTATGGAAAATAGTAACAGACCCCTATGCAGGGCTAAACATTTCAACAGGTAAGCATGAGCATCATGGGCTTGGCTTACGCCTTTAAAACCTTTCCTTATGTAAATAGAAACTTCTCCTTTTGCAGGAGCAGGAGTATCTCATTAGGCAAAGCCAACTTTTCATTAAGATAGCCAATCTTGAAGTTACATGAAAACTTTCATTAGGCATGAAGAAACAGTTAGTTTCCCAGCGATAAGCCTCTCATGGAGCGAAGATACCAGGCCTCCGTTGACAATAAGTAACATTCCTCAGGGCCTAACGTTACCTGATAGTCAACTCTATTAAACTCGGGCCCCCAGAGGTGTCTCCCGGAGTTCTAACCTAGACTCAGTGATAATTTTATCACAGGAATCAGTGTTCCCCTCCTCAGCACTAAACATTCCCTTCAGCAAGGATAAACATGGTAATAGGCAAAAACATTTTATCTGGGGTAACCATTTCCATTAAACAGGAAATGAACAATGCATCAGGCAAGGAGTAAACAGGTCATAGCCGGTAAGACATTTCCTCCATCCGAGGGAACACCGCATTAAGCAAGAGAACATTTCTTGAGGCAATAATCATTTCAGCAGTTATGCAAACATACCATCAGGTAAGTAGAAAACCTTTCATTGAGCAGGCGCAAGCAGATCTCTGTTGTAGTAGGGGTAGCAAACCCTTCCCTGGGAAGGAGTAAACCTTTCCTTACTCAGGAATAAACCATTACATTACTCAGGGACAAACAGCCATTAACAATCAGGCTGGGTTACATCGCACTTCACTCCGCAGAACCTAACCCCTAGCCAGCAGGGTAATTTCACTGTAATGCGGGAATAAGCAGTGCAGGTGAGCATAACAGGTCCTCAATATAGCGCTTGAGCAGTTCTCACAATAGCGCTCCTGGCAGCCACAGATCCTCAACTGACAGTGATGGATAATCAGGGTTAATTACAGCAATAGCGCCTCTCAGGCACAGCGCTCCTCAGGGGGGGCGTTCCCATAAATAAGGCAGTTCATTTAAGTGGGAATCAGATCAGCAGTCTAGACAGGACAGGCCACACGACAGTGGCAAACCAGCAGAAGGGGTCCCAGGTGGCGTCAGGGAACGCAGGGAAGTGTCTCAGCGCCAATACCTGGTAGTTCCCCTGGTAGTCCTGTGGTGGTTTGGTTTCTTCTTTGCGCTTTATGTTTCCTGCGCCCTTGTAAATAGCAGTCTCTGGATTCCTTGAAAGGGGGGGTGGAGTTGACGGCTGGTATCAAATCTCCTCAGCCGGTCATCTCAGGTGGGCTCTGGGTTCCCCTCCCGCCGGGCTAGATCAGGGGGTAAGTTCAGGATTCCTCAACACTTGGAAGGCAACACCTAAGCCCTGTCACTCCCAGGATCATAAGTCCCTGACTAGGCCCCACTGTCTAAAACTCCTGCGTAGGTTCTCCCCCAGGTCTGTGCTCCCTCAATCTGACAGGAAAGCTTCCCTCCCTTTCCTTTTAGAGTGCCAGTTGACAGTTGGCAGTGGCAGTTGGTGTCACCTCACCTGTTCCAGAAGGTTCCAGGAGGTTCTAGGAGGTTCCACCATTCTGGCTATGGGCAGGCTGGCAGACTAGTATTGATACATGCTTTGGAGGGTTCCAGCCTGCTCCCGGCTACTAGAATGCGCCTGAAAGGACCACGTTGCAGTAGCAGGGGTCAGGGGCAGCCATGTTAGGGGAAGAGGGCACCTTCACCTTAACATTTTTTTAACAATACGCAGGGCACCTCCACTACACAAGGCCTACACCCTCTTGTTACAATAGGGGTCACCCTAAATTAAGGGAATAAAAAGCAAAACATTTCTGGGGAAAGGGGCCAAGTCCCACACGTCTCCCCCCAGCCAAAAGCCAGGGCAGACCGATCATCACCTTGATGGGCTTCCCTGCTTGGGGCGGAAAAAGGTGGACGCAGGCCCGTTACTTCAATGGCATCCGCCAAGTCTTCACTAATCAAACCATCCCACTGGTGTTCCCTAGTGGGATGCGGCCAGGACTGACCTCTAGACAATCCAGAAGCCTGTGGCCCTTGCTTTCTCTTAGAGTGGGGAAGAGTAGCCCCAGGCCTGTGGTACCTTTGGACCACTCTTCTTCTCAACCTAGAGTCTAAACCCTTAGGTTGAACTGGTGACAGGGGCGAGTCCTCCCTCCCCCTGCACCCCATCTCAGAGTTCTGCATCCTCCCAACTGGAGTAGTACCCCTAAGAGTCACAACCGGGGGGACTCTGATTACAGAGATCCCTCCCGCCAAGTCAGGCAACCCCTGAACCTGGCCACCCAACCCGGGATCTGCACCCTGTGGCTGGTCCGGTGCCAGAGGAGAGTCCTTCCTCCCTCCGCACCCCCTCCCAGCTGGAATAGTACCCCTGGGAGTCAAACCGGTAGGGTCCTTAGTTACCGGTACCCCACCCTCCAGCTCAGTCAATCTCTGACCTTGAAACCCCAGTCCAAGTTCTACACCATGTGAATGGTCTGAAGCCCGAACCTCGAGTACACTGCCACCATTAGGAGTACCTGGCACACATGATTCCAAGGCTTCCAGCTCTAACTCTCTTAGCTGAAGCTGGTGCGCCAGTTTCCTTTCATCCATTGCAAGACTCTCACTCTCCCTCTTGTGCTCTAGTTTCTTCGACAACGCACACCCCCTAGATACTCTACTCCCTGTCCTGGAACATCTTCCCGGTAGCACATTGTCAGACACAACAATGTCGTGCAGGCCTGGGTTTCCTGATGCGCCCGCCTCCCTGGGTGTGACCTGCCCCTCCTGTTCCCCGCCCCCTCTCCCCTCTGAGTGGGCTCCTACCCATGCCCTCAAAGCGGTACGGAGATCCTTCTTCCCGATTCTCCGCCCAACAGGCACCCCCATCCCCTGACAAAACTCCATTATGCCAGGTGGGGACTCAGATAAATCTGGGAAAAGATACCAGGACGTGGGTGACAGGATAAGGTCAACAGGTCTTGATACACTCTACAGGCTAGACAGTGGAGGGGTCAATTACCTAGGCATGCACACACAATAGGTGTGTTGCCTCATTGCAGTGCACCCTGTTCCACTGGAGGGTGCTGCATGGTCACAGGTCCTGGATCCCACCGCTCAACACCAATATGTTGGAACTGGGGTCACCTGCTCCCCGAGGGTAGCATGGCACGAGCGGGTAGGCATCAGAAAGCTTACGTGTAAAGTGACCATATAGCACACACATCCACTGGGACAGTAAAATTGGGCACGCAATGACTGACACCACTCCAATAGGATTGAACAAAAAGCAAATAACTTTTATATAGAGCAGAGTCAGGGTGATCGTAAGTTCATAGTATCAATAACTTATTAATTTTCCTTCCGAATACATATGTTTCAACACTTTGTAATAAATACTCAGAGGAATGAATATTAAATATCATATAAATATTGAATATTAGATAATATTACGTATAGATAACCACAGGCCTGACCTCGGCCTTGCTCCTTGTCAGCACCTGTAAGTAATATATTACAAAGGCAACCAAATGACATTGCATCTTATTAGTTCTGTAGGCATGTTACCCACTTCTCACCAAGCAAGAGTGAGCGTTTCACAGCAGTAAACAGGTAATTAAATAACTGTAGGCTTCCCGTAAATGCGGCACTAAATGGGAGAAAACATTTCATTAAGATTAAACATCCCCTTGTGCAGGATTAACCATCTCCTTAACCAGAAATAACCACTTTAGGAATCACTCCCAGTAGGAATAAGCATTTCCTAGATTAGGGCTACACATTTCCTTAGTTAAAATACATTTCGGTAGGCCAGAAAGAACATTCTCCTTAAGCAGAAGTTAGAACATTTCGTCAAGAATCAGACCAGCTTTATGGAAAATAGTAACAGACCCCTAAGCAGGGCTAAACATTTCAACAGGTAAGCATGAGCATCATGGGCTTGGCTTACACCTATACAACCTTTGCTTATGTAAATAGAAACATCTCCTTTTGCAGGAGCACGAATATCTCATTAGGCAAAGCCAACTTTTTATTAAGATAGCCAATCTTGAAGTAACATGAAAACTTTCATTAGGCATGAAGAAACAGTTAGTTTCCCAGCGATAAGCCTCTCATAGAGCGAAGATACCTGGCCTCCGTTGACAATAAGTAACATTCCTCAGGGCCTAGCGTTACCTGATAGTCAACTCTATTAAACTAGGGCCTTCAGAGGTGTCTCCCGGAGTTCTAACCTAGACTCACTGATAATTTTATCACAGGAATCAGTGTTCCCCTCCTCAGCACTAAACATTCCCTTCAGCAAGGATAAACATGGTATTAGGCAAAAACATTTTATCTGGGGTAAACATTTCCATTAAACAGGAAATGAACAATACATCAGGCAAGGAGTAAACAGGTCAGGGCCGGTAAGACATTTCCTCCATCCGAGGGGACACTACATTAAGCAAGAGAACATTTCTTGAGGAAATAATCATTTCAGCAGTTATGCAAACATACCATCAGGTAAGTAGAAAACCTTTCATTGAGCAGGCGCAAGCAGATCTCTGTTGTAGTAAATGTAAATGTAAATGTAATGTAAATGTATGTAAATGTATAGGCATTTATATAGCGCACTACTTACCCGTAGGGTCCCAAGGCGCTTCGACCGCTGCGAAACCCTTCCTGGCTTCCCTGAGAGATGGTCCCTTAATGGGTATCTCCAGGGTGAGACCAGGCATCCCCGGCGGTCTGGTGGGGCCGTTAGTGAAGATGAGGCAAGCTAATGCCCAGAGTTGCCGAGTGTGATCGCTGATCAGAGTGGGCACCGAGGCGAGAGAATTATCGAGTCCGCTGACCCTGGTCCAGAAACCTGCCGCGCCGGGAATCGAACCCTGGTCCCGGGCCGTCCTCTGCTCTCGGGTCTGCCGCCTCTAACCAGCGAGCCACACTACTTCACTGTAGGGTAGCAAACCCTTCCCTGGGCAGGAGTAAACCTTTCCTTACTCAGGAATAAACCATTACATTACTCAGGGACATTCAACAAAAGGGGTGCTGCACTGTTCCTAAAAGGCGGGGAAAGTTAGGTAAAGCTGACGTGACCGAAGGTGTGAGTATTACACCTTTGGGCATCCATTTTGTTGGATTTATTTGCCTCACACACCCAAAAGGGTGTCATGCTTCATCATTGGCGGTTGCTCCTCGTCGGGGGGGGAGCAACCGCCAATGATGAAGCATGACACCCTTTTGGGTGTGTGAGGCAAATAAATCCAACAAAATGGATGCCCAAAGGTGTAATACTCACACCTTCGGTCACGTCAGCTTTACCTAACTTTCCCCGCCTTTTAGGAACAGTGCAGCACCCCTTTTGTTGAATTACTTGTACTAGATACGGGCACATGCTGTGACTGGACCTTCCACCTTCTTAAGTGGTAATTAGTGTCCGTTGATCCATTGATCACTCTCCCCCTTTTGATAAATATTACTCAGGGACAAACAGCCATTAACAATCAGGCTGGGTTACACCACACTTCACTCTGCAGAACCTAACCCCTAGCCAGGAGGGTAATTTCACTGTAACGCGGGAATAAGCAGTGCCTTAAATGCGGGCAAAACATTACTCTAGGCTTCAAGCGTGTCTTTTCGGGCTCGGGCCCAGTTCTAGGACTTGTATGTAGCCAACGGGGCCCAAAGATGATCTTTTCCCCAGAGGAGGGGCGTCTCAGGGCTTCCTTGTGCCTTCCGCCCTTCCTCCCCGGGGTTACCTTGGCCTTCAGCCCCTACGGGGCTCCTGCGGCAAATTCAAAAGAAGAGGGAGGGGTCCGACTCTCCACAGAGCCCTCTGAGAGATGTCAGCAGACGGCTCCCGGGCCTTCCATAGCCTCCACGGCCCGGGAACCAATCAGGATGCGGCTCCTGGGGGGGCGATCCTGGCAGCCAATGGCTGCGCGGCTAATGATGCAGCCGGGGCACCCCCGTCACATGGGGTGAGTGTCCCGGCCTCCCAGGCATAGCGCGGCCTGACGAGAATTCACAGCTACCTCCTCACGTTCAGGCCGGGCGCGGCCCACAGCAGCACGGCGGTGGCCCCCTCCTGGCACCGGGGGCCGCCGGGGCAATGCATGGTGATGTCGGAGCCTCAGGACAACACTGGTGAGTTCCTCAAGAGGCGTTGCGAAGTCACAGCAGCACTCCGGGGACACAGCACTTTAGCTAGCGCCACACTGGACGCAGAAGCAGTCCAGGCAGTAGTGCTCGGGACATACAGAGCCTTAGGGATCACAGCACTCGATCGACGCCGGTGCTCCAGGGGTAATAACAGCAGTGCTGGCCCAGATTACAGCGCTTAACCAGGGGTAATGACAGCAGGCTCACAGCGCTTCTCAAGCAGGTCAGTGGCTAGCGCTTCACAGGACCCCACAGGTGAGCATAACAGGTCCTCAATATAGCGCTTGGGCAGTTCCCGCAATAGCGCTCCTGGCAGCCACAGATCCTCAACTGACAGTGATGGATAATCAGGGTTAATTACAGCAATAGCGCCTCTCAGGCACAGCGCTCCTCAGGGTGGGCGTTCCCATAAATAAGGCAGTTCATTTAAGTGGGAATCAGATCAGCAGTCTAGACAGGACAGGCCACACAACAGTGGCAAACCAGCAGAAGGGTCCCAGGCGGCGTCAGGGAACGCAGGGAAGGGTCTCAGCGCCAATACCTGGTAGTTCCACTGGTAGTCCTGTGGTGGTTTGGTTTCTTCTTTGCGCTTTATGTTTCCTGCACCCTTGTAAATAGCAGTCTCTGGATTCCTTGAAAGGGGGGGGGTGGAGTTGACGGCTGGTATCAAATCTCCTCAGCCGGTCACCTCAGGTGAGCCCTGGGTTCCCCTCCCACCGGGCTAGATCAGGGGGTAAGTTCAGGATTCCTCAACACTTGGAAGGCATCACCTAAGCCCTGTCACTCCCAGTATCATAAGTCCCTGACTAGGCCCCACTGTCTAAAACTCCTGCGTAGGTTCTCCCCCAGGTCTGTGCTCCCTCAATCTGACAGGAAAGTTTCCCTCCCTTTCCTTTTATAGTGCCATTTGACAGTTGGCAGTAACAGTTGGTGTCACCTCATCCTGTTCCTGAAGGTTCCAGGAGGTTCTAGGTGGTTCCGCCATTCTGGCTATGGGCAGGCTGGCAGGCTAGTATTGATACATTGTTTGGAGGGTTCCAGCCAGCTCCTGGCTACTAGAATGCGCCTGAAAGGACCACGCTGCAGTAGCAGGGGTCAGGGGCAGCCATGTTAGGGGTAGAGGGCACCTGCACCTTAACATTAGTTTAACATTACGCAGGGCATCTCCACTACACAAGGCCTACACCCTTTTGTTACAATAAGGGCCACCCTAAATTAAAGGAATACAAAGCGAAACATTTCTGGGGAAAATGGCCAAGTCCCACAGTTACTATCTGTATTCATGATTGCAAGGCAAAGCAGGAGGGGGAATGGCAAAGGGCTCTGAACCACTCCAAGCACTGGGGCCTTTTTGAAAGCGGGACATAGATACAAAAATAGAGATTATCCTTACCAACAATCCATCTTAAGTATCAGAGTCCAACATACAGAGTGCAGGGGAAGACGTTAAATGAGCGTCCTTCTGTGAGAATGTAAAACTATCGTTCTGAAGTGAGATAGTGCATTTCAGCCGCAAAGGCAGCACTTTCCTTGAATGGAACATTGCTAGCATCAGGATATAAATCATGTTTAAGTAGCCTTGGAAGCAGTCAGTCTTTTATTAACTATCATGACCAACACAATGTGATCCATATTACTTCCATCTTGACGCACAAGTTACTTACCTTCGATAATGATATATCTGTAAGAAACAGTAGTTGGTATTAGATTCCTTACCTTAGAATATCCCCAGGCCTCCGACTGGATCCGGAAACTTTTGCATAGCAGTACCCTTGCGTGTTGGTAGGCGTCGTCTGCGGCTCTGCGTCCGTCGTCGGCGTCGTTGGCGCCAGGATGACGTCGCCGGAGTACTTAGACGCTGCCCTTGCGCCCTGACGTCAGTTCTTATACATAGCTTTTCCGCGCCAGAAACGCAGAGCCATGATGAAAACCAACTGATGCCATGAAACTAGGGCCCTGAAAGGGGATGACCTTAACCCTAGGTATCGGTTCGCAGAACGGGGAGGATGGGTGGGGCAGTAAGGAATCAAATACTAACTACTGTTTCTTACAGATATATCGTTACCGAAGGTAAGTAACTTGTGCATCTGAAAGAAACAGGTTAGTATTATTTTCTTTACCTTAGAATAAATACCCCAGCAATACCAACCCCGGTGGTGGGTCTGCGAACCAATGATCACACCAGAAAGTCCTGGAGGACGGAACAGCCAAAGAAGCCATCCCTCCTGTAAGAGAGTAGGGTCTGCTATCCTATGGTCACCCCAATTTTTGCTTTTTGCTTCACTGGTTTTCGACTTAATGTGGCTGTGGGCCTGCTAATTAGACCCACAGCCTGCTGTTCTCTCTCTAGAGAGAGCGGTGAGCAAGATGGAGTTTGCATGAGTTTCTGCCGCTCGGCTGTCCACGCCGGAAGCGTAGCACTGCGTCAGCCTGACAGATGCCAGAGCGATGCAGAACGATGCAGCGGCGGACCTGACTCAGCGAGCTCAGATGCTACAGACACTTAATCGCCTGCCAAGTCGTCTGAACTACAGGAGACCCCGGAGGCGCTGGATCGTGACAGCCTTTATCCCAGGCAACTTGGGGAATTATAGCACAGTTTTTAAAACGCTACTATTTTTCTTCTTCTCCTTAATTGCCGGCCTTCGGACACGAGGGTTTTTGAGAAGCTATCTGTCCGTAATTTGCTTCCTCCTCACGGCTGCCTCGACGGCCCCCCCGGAGAGAGGTCATAGAGGCTCAGCACTTCAGAGGCACCTGCACCGGAGCAGCATCATGAGTAGCTCGAACACCAGAGGAGCACGGAAAAGCTCCAAAACAAAAACCCCTATCACGACGAGTGAAGTGCAGAACTCAAGGAATGCGGCGATTGCTGCTGTCGGCGCCGCTACCTCAGGAGGGGCCCAGGGAGGCGCATCGAACTTGAAAACTGAGGTCAGTGTCGGGCTAAAAGGCATGGGGAAAACGGTGGTGAGGGCAGAGGGGGGGACCGGAGGCAAGGACCTTAAAAACATTGATACTATGCATTCTCCCCCCGCGAAGATATTTTTGGGGTCAAAAAAATCTATAATTCCCAAATCACGTCAAATCCATCACGCAGAAGGGGCAGCGCCAGTATAAAGTCTCAGCATAACACCCCTACAATTGCCAGAAGAGGTGACTTGCTCTATTATGGCCCCGGCCCTAACCCCTCAGGCCTTGACTGCCCAGACTACTGTAACACTGGAGCTCTCCCTTCCACTAGAACAGCCCTCCAGCGACTGCACCCTCGAGACACCATTGTCCTCCCCTAACCTCCTGCCTCCAAATGACCCCAAGGAGATCAGTAAAGCCATACAAAATCTTGCGGTGCCCTCCACTGCTCAAACTCCCTGGACTCCCGAAGCTGGGCTGGAGGACTTTTACTCTGTCTCCGATGGCACCACCTCGTCTAGCGAGGAGGCAATGGATCTGACTGAAGGGGCTAGCGAGGGGGACAGTGAAGTTTCCCATAAAGACACAGATAACATCCAGAGGCCTAAGAAACCCAGCTGCAGGAATAAACGACGGAGCCAACTAAAGTGGGACTACTCTGATTCCCAAATGTCTTACCCAAGCAAGGAAGATGACCTCAATTATACTCAGTAGGGGAGTTTAAAAAATCTACTGCCTGAGCCGCCAGAACCCTTGCTAGCCTCCATTCTAGCCTCTATTAAGGAGTTCCAGGAAGAGGTCAGAATAGACAATCGGGTAGCCAAAAATGCAGCCAAAAAATTACAAGGCGGGCTAAGGCGTCTAAACAAAACCTGCTCCGAGATCAGTGATCGCGTAACTATGGTAGAGGCACGCACCGAACACCTAGAGACTGAAAACCTAGCTGTCAAACAGTTGGGAGAATCTAACTCTGCTTGCATGGTCGACTTAATGACCAAAATGGAGGATCAAGAGAACCGCCAGCGCCGAAACAATCTGCGCCTCCTGGGTATCCCCAAAGGGAAAGAAGGAGACGACCCAAGGCGCTTCATCGTCAAGCTTTTATAGGAGTCCTTTCCTGAAGAGACCAGCTGGGACTGGAACTACGAGGTACAGAGGGCTCATCACTTCCCCTTCCATCTGAAGCGACACAATCCTGGCGGACACCCGAGAGCATTCCTTGTATATTTTGGAAACTTTCTCCTCAGGGAGATGATCTATGACAAAGCTCGGTTCAACTCAAAAAAAGGCGTCAATGGTATAACCTTTTTTTCAAAGCCAGACTTTTGCCACCAAACTGTTGAACGAAGATGGCGTCTAAGACAATTAATCCTACCATTCCAGCAGCAAGGCGCTGACGTTTACCTGATGAACCCTGCTAGACTGAAAGTCATCTATAAAGGAACCACTAAGATCTTCCTGTCGGAAATAAAAGCTGGGGAATACCTATCTGAGACAAAGACCAGAGGCAACAACAGATGATCTAGGGACGCTTGACAAATATCTGCTTTTGCTGTGTCCTCTGGCTTCTTTGTTCTCTCTTTTATTTTTCTCTTTCTCTTTTTTTTTTGCACTTTTCTGCACTTGCTTAGGTTTATTGCTCATATTGCTGTGGAGGTTGAGGCACTCAGAGACACTTAGAGAGAGAAATACAAAGGCGGGACTATGGTTTTTATGGACTCCTTCTGGCGTGGCGGACGGCCGGGACTCTTGCAGACTTCCATAATTCAGGGTTTCCCTGATTGCTCAAGAAGAGGGGGAGGGTGGGTGGAGGGCGGGTGCAGCTCAACCTTCTTTAGGGGAAATGGGGTTCAGAAACTATGTGCAATTACTTTTCACTTTTGTATTACACTTGCACACGCATATGCTAATGGACTGTATTGTTCTTTTTGCGAAAATCGCCCTCAGGCTCTTCTATACATGGTATAGAAGACACGGAAAGCCCCTATATATCCATTACCATGGCTAATGCGGATACATTAAGAATTGTATGTGTGAATATCTGTGGACTGAACGATCGCTCTAAATGACAAAAAACTGCCCATGAAAGGAGTGAAAGGCAGCAGGTTGCTGGCACGGGGCCAAGAGGCCCAAGGACTTGGCCGTAGCCCTGGAGTCCTTAAAGCGCTCAAGCGCACTGTCTGCCTTGTCGCAAAAGAGGCGATGGCCATCAAACGGCATGTCCATAGGGGTGTTTTGGACATCAGCCAAAAAGTTGGCGGACCGCAGCCAGGCGTGGCGACGAATCACCACTGTTGTTGCCATCGCTCTACCTAGCGAGTCCGTGGTATCCAGCCCACACAGCATGGAATACCGTGCCGCATCTTGACCCTCAGCAAGGGCTTGGGGGAGATTAGTCCGGGCCCCCTCTGGACATTGTGGCAGCATGTCCGCGACCGTGTCCCATAGAGAGTGGGTGTAACGGCCCAAGAGGCACACGGTGTTGACTGACCGCAACCCCAAACTAATGGAGGAGAACATCTTTTTACCATACTGTTCGTACCTCTTGGATTCCCGATGGGGGGAGCTGTCTGGAATGCGGTCTGGGAGTTAGAGGCCTGGATGACCAGGCTCTCGGGGGTGGGGTGGGTGGACTGGAAGCAAGGGCTGCCCGGAGCTGGCGGTGGCGCCTGGCCATGTTCCTATCTACAGGCGGACCTATAGTGGGCTTGGACCAAGTGCCCAGAAGAACGTCCGACAAGGCCTCATTAAATGGCAGCAGAGGCTCATCCGAGCTTGCCTGTGGTCTATGGACCTCAGTGAGGAGGTTAGTCCTTACGGCCGCTACGGGGAGCTCAAGGCCCAAGGCCCTGGCAGCCCATGTCAGCACCACACTATAGGCAGCCCCCTCTGTAGCCACGGTAGAAGTGTCTGGCGAGGTGTCCAGACCATTGGCCTCCCCAATCTCACCTGCCAAGGCCTGAGAAGACTGGCACTCACGTGCCAGAGGGTCCTCAGACCCCTCCCAATCCTCCTCGCCACCCATCTCCTGATACTCAGGGTCAAATGATGGGGCCGGGTCATAGAAATAGAAATCTCCCATCGGCGTCGAGAGCGGCGTCGAGCGACACAGTTCCGGCGCTGGACCCGAATCGAGGGTAGGACCAGGGACAACTTTGTCCTGGGACGGCGCCAAAGGCGACACCCTGGGGGTCGGCACGGCGAGGTCGTATGGTCGACCGGTGATGACCCGGATCCGGAACCGGATCCAGCGGGGCCCTGCGGGATCAGGACCGAAGTTGCCGACGGCGCCGGGGCCGAAGCACCCAACGACGCCGGGGCCGAAGCACCCGGCCCACTTGGGGACCCAGTCAGGGCCGTTTGGCCCGAAGGTGCCGCGGAACCCGACGGAGGAGTGAGCGAGCTCATGGCCATAAGTAAGGCCTCAATCTTCTCCAGCGCCAAGTTCTGCCCAGGGACCGGCGGGTATGGAGCAGGCCGCGACGCCTGCGGCTCCAGCAGAGCCGCGGGGGCGGTGTCGCCCGAACCCCCGGCCGTGTCGCGCGAGCGCCGGGGGGAGTCAGAAGAGCGATGTCGCCTCTTCGACTTCTTGTGCCTCTTACCTGAGGACTTCGAGCCCGAAGACTCATGACTACTCCCGGACCTCTACCCGGACCGGGACATCGAGCAGCACGGGGCATACTGCCGGAGCTCGAGTCACTTGCGGGACCGCTCCCGCATAGCTTTGGACGCCAGGGCCCGGCAGTCGGAGCAGGACTTGTCATCGTGGTCGGGCCCAGACAGGTCAGGCACTGGTGATGGGGGTCGGCAACCGACATCAGTTGGTTGTAATCGATGCAGGGTTTGAACACGGGCATCCCTACCGGCTCCGTCGGAGTCGAGTGACTTCGAAAAATGATCAAAAAGATCGAAAAAGTTAGTCAAAATTGACTAAGGGTACAACTTTTTCCAGATCGGCGCTTGCTGGCGCGGAAAAAGAAGAACTGACGTCAGCGCGCGAGGGCGACGTCCAAGTACTCCGGCGACGTCATCCCGGCCCCAACGATGCTGACGACGGACGGGGAGCCGCAGACGACGCCTACCAACGCGCAAGGGTACTGCTACGCAAAAGTTTCCAGATCCAGTCTGATGCCTGGGGATATTCTATGGTAAGGAATCTAATACTAACCTGTTTCTTTCAGATTCTATTTGTACTAAACAAATAAATGAGTGAATAAACACAGGTCATGCTAGGAGAATCTCTTTAAATAAAAATTTGATAAATTAAGAATTAAGCTGGTCTTGTTCATCCTTAGCCTAATTTTTTACTAGCAGATCTATCGCCAAATAATGGTGGTGTGTCTGAATAAATTGTCTTGTTGATAAAACCATGGTATAACAATTTAAACTGCAGATGTACATATTATAAATAGTTAGCTCAATTTAGACACTCCGCAATGATTCAGCAGCTTTCCTTTGAAGTCTCCCCAATCCATGAAGTAGGGAGAAGGTGTGTAAGAGTGACTTGCAGTGTTATGGGCCCCACTGATGAGTGAATGCGTGATTTAATTCTTCAGGGAAAGGTGATGAAGTTTTAGAAATTATTTCCGGAGTAGCGCTGCATCAGTAATTAGCTTGGTAGCAGAGCAATGGTTGCTATAGAATTATCTAGGATAATGTATCAAGTGATGTATACAGGATTTGATGTACAGAATTATGACCAACACCTGTTGAGTTTGTATTACGTTATATGTAGTTCTGAAAAGGCTTCCGGAAAGTGTGGGAAGCTAGTTACTCTGTCTGCAGGCAGAGGAAGTGTGGCAAGTGAAGTCGCACATCACATAGTCTGTTTCAAAAGGTATTGGTATCGTCGTGTATCACAAGTTTAGGGATTTTCCGAGTAAAAGTATAAATGCATAGCGAGGACAGTCTATGGAATCTTAGCCTTCAAGTATAGGGATCATTCTGTATCCTGGTTTAAAACTTACTGCTGAGATTGTAATAGAGCAGGGGATTCCAAACCGGTCCTGGAGGGCCGGATCCATGCCAGATATTTTGGATATCCCCATTGAGATATATGTAGTAATTTTAAAAATCTGGCATGGATCCGGCCCTCCAGGACCGGTTTGGAGACCCCTGTAATAGAGCTTAACCCGAGCTTGAGAGAACGGTAAGGTAGAGGGATGTGCCACTTGATCTTCGAGTCTATAATTCTGTGGTAGAGAAGAGGTAAGCGCTGTCTACTGGAAATACAGAATACTTGTGTGATTGAGGAAACTATCACTTTGGTTTTATCGAAAAAGACAAATGGAGTTGTTTTATGTAGTTACTAACTGATTCAGTTGTATAAAAGTGTAAATACGGCTTCTCGATAAACCTTGTAAAGGAGGGGTCAGTCGAAGCTGCAGAAGCCGGAGCAGAGCTGACGTCATAAGTGTCACGCAGGGATTGGTCCTTGTGACCAAGACAGAGTAAGGGTTGATTGGTGCATCAGTAGAAGCAGCAAGACTGTTGGTTAAGCACTAAGACAACGTATCTTGTTCTAATTGGTGCGATAGTGTGAACCGCGCTGTGATAGGCTGGTGTTACAAAGCAGTTTACAGAAGAGTGCTCAATCTTTTGTAAGACAGGAAAATTATCAGAAAAATGTATTTTTATTATGGAGAAGAAAAGGAGAAACCTTCATGGTTAAGAGATTGAAAAATGTATTCAAGAAAGACAAGGCAATAGTAACAAGAGAGGGAAAATTACTTCCGTGCCAAAAACGCCTGCTTCTTACATGATGACGAAATATGGCTATCATACATGCATTTGGCTAGAAAATTGGGTTAGATATACCAGAAACGATGTTACGTTAGCATTTCCAGAAGTAGGATCTCTTAATCTGGCAGTTTTAAAAAATTTGAGAGAAAAGATGATGAGACTTAAACCGAGACCTAGACCAATTCAATTTGAAGCACTAGTTGGGTGGGAAGATGAGATGCATGAGTTAGAACGAGAGAGGTTGGAAAATCCTAGAGGAACAAGAGGTAGATTACGTGGATTATGGGGAGAAACACATGAAAGTAGAATGCGAAGATGGAGAAATGCTGACATGTGTGATGGAATGTATCCGGTTAGATTAGCAGGTGAAATAGAAGGGCGAAAAAGCACAGAGTAAAGGAATAATGTGGAGACATGAAGGAAAAATTATGTAGAAAGTGAATCAAAGGATACGTTGCTGGAAGAGATATTAAATAGGAGACCACCCCCATATCAACCAGCTTCTATATGGACCACTCCAAATGCTCCCCCAGTAGAGGATAGATTTATTGAAACCCCAAAACTATTTTCTGATTTTAGAGACCTTCCAGAAAGAGTAGAAATGAGATATAATTCGAACACACCAGTGGTAGAAACTAGATTTACTGGTACTCCTAGGCAAAATAATGAAATCCAGAGAAGTGTAACAAGAGTAGAGAGACAAATTGAAGAACAACCAAGTACTTCTGAATATATACGTGCTACAAATGAATTAACCTAAAGGGTAGATGAACTTACTAAATATATAGAAGCTGTAACAGTCCTAGTAACAATAGGTCCTGTAATTCCTGTGTTTGAAAATCAGAAAATAAAAGAACCAACTTTGACGAATCCTTTAAACCAGAGTTTGCAATAAGTAAGAGAAAAGATTTATCCAGATTTGGCTGAAATTAGGCAAAAAAGTAATATAATACCGCCTGACTTGACTTTTAATCAGAGCCTACCGTATAAGTTTCCAAACGGAGCAGAATCTGATTCTGCAACACCCGAAAGCAGAGTAGAGAAAATAGATTTAACACAATTCTTGTTCCGATGGTCCAACTGGGGTTTAAGTGAATGGCTTAAAACTCTGAAAGTAAAAGAACATGAACCTAAAGTATTAGATGTGGCTAGACTAAAAGCGGACATGGAAGAATTAATTAGTGGAACTATTGGAACTGATAGACTAAAAACATATCAAGTCAATTATTTAATGTTCATGTGTAAAAGTATTACTTGGAAAGCTAAAAATGTGCATGACCAACTGGAAGGATTAGCTAGTGAATTAGATGCAGATTTTACAAAGAATAAAACATTACAGAAATCCTACAGAGTAGATTTTTTCTGAAAAGGACATTGAAAATAGGAATACTGCAGGAAGATTGACCCAAATAAAAGAGCTAATCGTATTACTAAGAAAATGGGGAGATGCGAATAGATGGGAAGCAAAATGGGCAAAGTAAAAAGAAGAAGCCAGTGATAAATCTACATTAGCGTTCCCAGTGCGAGAAAAAGACAGTAGTAAATTAATTTCCTATGAGAGAAATACGGGGAGGAGGATATGTACATGTTCCTTGGTCTAGACAGGACATATTATTGAAAAACCAGTAGAATGGTATCGACAGGTGGATCGATTTGTAAAAGTTTCAAAGGTACTATGGGAAGATCTAGATGGATTGTTTGACATAGCAGTACCAGCAGACCTATGGTCTGAGTGCAAAATAACAGTGAATTGGCCGAAAACTGAATATCCTCGAGACAAAGTAATAGTGTTTTTGAAAAATAAAATTCCTCCAAAAGAGACAGATTGGGTAAAAATAGACAGGACTTTGCAAGAGCGAAAAAATCTGTACATGCATTTTATGAGAGACTACTGTCAGTGTTTAAACAATACAGTGGATATGAGGAGCTGAAGGAAAATGATATGAGTCATTTTGTGTATCGATTTGTGTTTGGATTAAGACCAGAAATAGGAGATATGATTAAGCATAATTTAATGGGATGGCAATCACGCTCCGTTCACGAAGTACTGAGACATGCAAAATATTGTAGTGATGAAATTGAAGTTAAGCAGAGAAAACTAAAAGAGAAAGCCATGTAGGCACAAGTGAAGGTAGAAGAACATCAAGTGGCACAGTTGGAAAATAAAAAAACAGATGTGAGTCAAGGGAAAATTAAGGGAAATCCCAATAAAACTAAATTAGTTGGGAATATAGAGGAGCTTAAGACAAAGTATCCTTATCATGATTGCGGCAGGATAGAGCATTGGAAGAAAGAGTGTAAATATCCACCAAGAGTTATTCCCGAAAATACATAATTGAATCCGCAGGTGTAGAATGAGGTAATTCAGCAACCATCGCAACAGCAGCAGGTAGTTACTCAGCAAAGTCAGGTGGCACAACTGCCACTACCACACAGTGTAAATCTGCAGAGATACAGTGCAGAGACAGGATTCAGCGGAGGCGAGCAGGTAAAACGATCGCCCAGAGTGAATGTGAGTGCTCAGCATTAGTTACAAGAGGAAGACGGAGTGAGTCGGATTATAGTTTATGATTGTGCCTGGGAGAGGAACAACAGTGTGTGCTTGGAGCCACTCTTGAGGTAGATCAGTCTGGTCCGTTTGTGAACGGAAAAGTGAATGATGTAAAAGTAACTGTCCTAGTGGACACTGGTGCTACCCGTTCTACTGTTAGATCAGTGGAAGTACAAAATCTTCCTCTATCTGGAGAGCAAATCAAAGTTGTAGGTGTAGCTAATAGACAAATTGATACCTCCTTAACAAAACCATTGGAAATTGGAAATTTCAAAGACATGCACCGATTTGTGGTGTGTGATAGTAGTCAAGTTAACCTGTTAGGCAGATATATATTATGTAAAATGAACTGTGCCATATATTGTTCACCAGATGGCATAGAGCTCCAAATCCCAGATGAAGATAGCTTGTATAAAATGACCATGTCAATGATTGAATCAGAAAAGAATGAATTGTTTCCTGTGTTTGATCGAGAAAAGATACCTACTGAATTGAAAGAAGCAATAAAAGAGCGAGTGTGGGATTTTACAGGAGAAGATATTGGATTAATTAAAGACGTTCTGTGAAAGAAGGAGTAAGTTACCCAAACATTCCCCAATATTAAATGACAGCCAAAGTAATTGAAGGAATAAGACCAGTAATAAACAAGATGATTAAACAAGCCATTTTAAGAGAAATAGAAAGCAGTCCTTGTAATTCACCGATAATGGGATTGAAAAAGCCAAACAGAACATTTAGGATAGTACAAGGCCTTAGAAAGGTTAATAAGATCGTTGTCCCATGTTGTCCAATTGTACCAAATCCAGCAGTAATTCTATATCAGATTCCACATGATGCAGAATGGTATACCGTGATAGATTTGTGCAATGCATTCTTTACGGTTCCATTACACCCAGAAAGCCAGCCAATTTTTGCATTCCGGTTCGGAGATCGCATTTTGGCATGGTGCCTCAATTGTTAAAGAAATCGTTAGAAGGTTTGAGCATGCATGGAAAATCTGAATTGGTTCAATATATTGATGATCTGCTAGTGGCATCAAAGACAAAGGATGAATGCATGTCAGATACTGTTGCATTGTTGAACCATTCGGCAGAAGAGGGACATAAAGTGTCTCCATCGAAATTACAATTTTGTCAGAAAGAAGTGCAATACTTGGGTCGTAATATTGCTAAAGGAACTAGACAAGTAACTGCAGAAAGAATCAAAATGATACAAGGAATGCAACCACCAAAGACTCAAAGAAAAGTTAGAATGTTCCTAGGAATGGTGGGTTACTGTAGACAGTGGATTAGTTGATTTTCACTAATAGCAAACCCCTTGCAAAGACTAACCAAAGCAGATCTCAGAGACCCTATTGTACTGAATAAGACTGAAATGGAAGCATTTGAACAGCTAAAAACAAGCTTATGTGAAGCTCCAGCTTTAGGGATGCCTGACTATGAAAAATTATTTGAACTGTATTGCAGTGAGCGAGAAGGATGTGCATTGTCAGTATTAATTCAGAGACATGGAAAACTGAGAAAACCAATTGCATATTTCTCAGCTGTTTTAGACCCAGTTGCAAAATCCTTACCAGGTTGTCTGAAAGCAGTGGCAGCTACAAGTGTGAGTTTGGAACAGAGTGAAGGAATAGTGATGGGATTTCCTGTAAAGGTATATGTACCTCATTCTGTGGAGATTCTCCTCACTAGAACAAAGACACAGTACCTTACTAACAAAGGGATAACAAAATATGAGAAAACAATTCTAGGTGCAGACAATGTGACATTCTCCCGATGTGTGAATGTAAATCCATCTACATTGTTACCCAATGCTATGGAAGCTGAAGTAAGAAATGAGGTTGATCACATGTGTTTGGATGTTCTTAAGTATTGTACCAAACGAGACCTGACATTAGGGATGAGCCATTGCCAGAATCCGATTATGTGATGTTTGTCGATGGTGGCGTGGCCAGCCAGCCAACATGGCGACCGCGATCTGTTAGAGGTCTGTCCTTAGACCCCTGTTCTCCTGACATTTAACCTCCAGAGATGTTTTTCGTGCCCATGCTGCGTGGAGTCGGTGTGGGGACACGGTGAGGAGCCCGGGGGGCTCAGCAGATCCCAGTTTGAGGTTGCAGCGGCGAAGATTGCAGAGGGACTGAGGCAGCGCTGCCCTGCAGGGAAAGTGCGAAAAGTACCCGGAGGTCCGGCGACTGCTGGCGAGCCTCGTGCTGTTGCTGTAGCGCTGCTGAGAGGCATTGGGCATTGTTTTGGGCCTGGGCGCCCTGCGCACCTAGCTAAGCGGTGCTCCCCCTGGAGGATTGGCGGGCTCTGAGGCCCCGTGCTGCTGACGGCTGCTACCGGGCACTGAGAGCTGCGGTGAGGCCTTGAAGGAACTGGCGGACGATGGGCCGCGGCTGATCGGCCCGGGCAAAGGCCTGCATCCGTGGCTCGGGTGGGTTGCCGCGCTCGGTGTGGCGGGGACCGAAGAATCTGTGCATAAGGGCAGGACAGCGCCGAAGGAGAGCGCTGCGAATCCCGAGGCCTAAAGAAGCCGGGGTCTTGTGTCCCCCCTGGGGCCTGTGGAGTCACACGGCCCCACCGACCCGCAGAAGAACGCTGCACAGCTGGAGACGCAGGAGTGACTGCACGCCACAACCCCTGTATGGTAAGGAACGGGAACCAGGGGGAAAGAGGCAATCGCACGGGGTGCTGCCGCACAGGAGAGGGTGCCCGTCTGTCGCCTCGCTGCGCCCAGAGCAGTTACGGCGGCGCCTGGAAGCCCTTTGCGGTGGTCTGGAGAATGTGTTGATAGGGCACCGAGCATAATCAGCTTCGAGCAGCAGAAGTGCATTGGAGGCCGAATGGCGCGGCTACTGTCCCTGTACTGGCCATCTGGACAGAGACCTGGGCCTGGGGCCCAGAGTTATAACTGTGGTGTGTTACTCTGCGAGTGCTGCTACCACAGTGGGCTGACATAGCGGCGACCATGGGGAGCAATTGAACGAGCAGCTGGGACAGCTTAAGGTGGCTGCCCTCGCAACCTGGACAAGTCCCGGGGGACTCCTGGTTATTAAGGAAATGAGGCATTATACCAGGACAGGTGTGGCGTCGGAGGGGACAGCCCGTTAAAGACGACGCCTGTGACTGGGTCGTGTAGCTTCTGCTTTGAGGCACTGAGGCCCGAATCACTGGTGTGGGCTGAGTTTTTAAGGCCGGACACACTGGGGCCTGGGTGCCATTTTAGAGTCGGCGCCATCTTAATTGTCATTACAGCCCGAGCGACCCACTTCTAAGGCAAAGCCTGCGTCACGCACAGAGGAAGCATCAGGAGTTTGGGGCAGTGTCGGACACGCTGGACTAATCCCCCTGTGATATTGAGGCCCCTGCTGCCTGGGGGCACTGGTAAGGAACAGGCGCCACTTACTGATGAGGAGGCACCCGCAAGAGAGCCCCTGGCGACAATGAAGATGGTAAACTCTCCCTGGGCTACGCGGTGATGTCGGGCTGTCACCTAGGCCACCCCCAGAGCGGACATTGACCGCCTAGCGGCACGGCCCCTGGTGGCGTCAGCGCCCGTTATAACTATTGTCCTATATCTCTCTTACCCTACCTTAGTAAAATACTGGGGACACATGTGACGGAATGTTTGAGCTCTTTCATTGAGGAGTCTCATTATCTCGACCCTCACCAAGCTGGCTTTAGGCCTGCCCACTCAACCGAGGCAGTCCTTGTAACGGTCATGGATGAGCTACGCATGGGGGCGGACCTTAACTCCCCCCAGGCCCTGATCCTCCTTGATCTTTCGGCCGCGTTCGACACGGTCGATCATAACATCCTGATCGACCGTGTCCACAGTGCTGGGGTTGGAGGGCAGGCCCTGAGGTGGATACGATCCTTCCTGACAAACAGACTTCAATCTGTCAGACTGGGCAATTTCTGCTCAAAAAAAGGACGGCTCTCCTGTGGAGTCCCACAGGGCTCCTCATTATCCCCCCTTTTATTCAACCTATACATGCAATCTTTAATATCAGCCCTGAGGGAAATGGGAGCCCTGGTCTATAACTATGCAGACGATCTGCAACTCATCTTTAACATTCAACCTACGAGACTCTCTGAAATCAATCTACAGTCGATCATGACTTACATCAGCTCTTGGATGAACACCAACCAATTGAAGCTTAACCCTGACAAGACAGAGTTGGTCTTGACACTCACGCCCTCTAACCCCTGGAATACCAGCTTCTGGCCTCCCGCTCTGGGCCCCCGCCCACCCCAGTTCTTTCCACAAAAAGCCTAGGCGTAAAAATCAGCAGTGATCTTTCAATGACTCCACAGATTAGTTCTGTGGTATCAGCCTGCTTTCTTATGTTACGTAAAATAAAAAAAAATAAAAAGATTTTTGTCTATAGAAGCCCTCACTCTGGTCGTCCTTGCACTCATTGTCTCTCGGCTGGATTATGCCAACGCACTGTATGCTGGTATTCCAGCTTACCAGATACAAAGGCTGCAATTGATACAGAATCAGGCGGCCAGACTGATCTTCCAACTCCCGGCCCGCCATCATACAAAACCTTTGTTAAAAAAATTGCATTGGCTTCCCGTGGAACAGCGAAGCACTTTCAAGCTCTGCTGTATTACACATAGAGCCCTATCAGACAAAGGCCCTAGGTTCCTCTCAAATCGGATCAAAAAATACACTCCCTCTCGTACCCTTCGTTCCGCTGGACAACACTTACTTATCACCCCCAGATTTAAGCGCCTAAAATACGGCGGCACCCGCATCTCCACGCTTTCCCCTCAAATATGGAATTCCCTCCCTCTCTCAATCCGTTCTACTGCTTCGCATCTCCATTTCAGAAAGCTGCTTAAAACGTGGCTATTCCAGCAAGCCTACTCCTCCTGAGCCTCCATTCCATAGAGCCCCATCCCAGAAGCGCCAAGAAACCAATCCGGTGTACGTTGCGCTATATAAATATTTTAACATTAACATTAACATACATGGACAGCTCCCCCCACTGCTGCCGGCGCGGCCACTAGCCTGGTGAATCAACTCTACCCCTAACTTCAGAGAGGCTGACATTACGCGTGGATGCCTACTGCGCAGCAGCTAGTAATGGGCAGGCTCAGGGATAAGTCCCAACATAGACAGCAGACGGCTGGCGGCCTGGGCTCCACACACGGACATCAGCGCGACAGCATGGAGCCGGCAGCAGCCCTCGCAGCCAAGATGGACTCTGTGCTGGTGGTGGTGGAGCGCATTGGCACCACTTTAGAGCAAACTAAAGAGTCACTGGAAGCCGGATCGATAAGGTCACGTCCGACTTCACCCTTCTACATGCAGACCATCGCAAGCTGTCGGAGTCCGTCACCACGCAGAGTCAGTCAATCCAAGAACTACAGCATGTGGTGCAAAATCATGCTTAAGCACTTCAAGATAAAGTAGATAGGGTTCACGTGCTGGAGAATCGCATCGGGGATGCGGAAGGGTGCTCTCGGCGCAATAATGTTCGAGTAGTTGGGCTTCCAGAGGGAGAAGAAGGGAAGGACCCGGAGCAGTATGCTGAGAACTGGTTGCGGGAACTCTTACCCCGGGGGACGCTGTCCCCACACTTTGTGGTAGAAAGAGCGCACAGAGTGCCAGCGCAGACGCCCCGGCCTAGAACCCGTCCTCGTCTGTTCCTCTTCAAACTTCTACATTACCCCGATTGGGACGTGGTGCTTCATGAAACCAGGAAGCTGGGCGATCTCACAGTGGGGAACAGCCGAGTGATGCTCTTTCCAGATTACACAGCAGCAGCGCAGAGGAGGAGAAGCACATACATGGCTGTGAAGAGACAACTGAGGGAACTAGAGCTACCCTACTCTTTACTGTTTCCCTCTTGCCTCTGAGTGGTTTCGAAGGAGGGTGCACGCTTCTTCGATGCCCCATCGGACGTCTGGGACTGGCTGGAAGAGACAGGACAATGGAAAGGCACAAGACCCGCAGGCCCGGAGGGGAGTGGGTGGCAGGAGCAGCGATCGAGGAGGCGCAGAAGGAGAGGGACCCGCCGGGGCACGGGCCTTGGCCAGGTCGCAACCAGCCCGGAGAAGATGCGACTGGAACAACAGGAAGTACTTGAAGTGGTTGCGACCCTAGGAGCAGTAAACAATGTTGCCCGCTCGGATGCCCAACCACACAGTGACCTGGAAATGACTGGCTTGTCATCCCCATCTACAGTGCTTTCTGAAGACATGAACATGCCTGTGGTGATGCCCCAAACGGCTGACCAGATTGTGTGACTGAACAAGGGACTATGGCAGCCTTGAAGGAACTCCTGTCTCTGAATATTCTATCTTCTAAATCCTTCTAGAGATATTGTTGTGCGCGCTGCTGCAATGTGTTCTCTGCCAAGTGTGTTTGCGCTGCCTTACGATGATGTACAGCTCAGTGTATGCTGGTGTGCTTGTAGGCCAGCAGTTGAATAGAGCTGAGCAATCACTACATTCATGGGCTCCTCTACTGGTGGTCTGCACTGGCTCTGCGCGTTTAACCATCCAAAATGTCCCCATGCACCTCTCGAACGCCTGGGAGGTCTGAGACAGGGGCGTAACTCAGCTTGGTTGTTGGCAACACACTCACCCCAACAGCCACTGTGCTGGACTAACACCTTTTGTAAGTGGCGGATCTTCTTGAGGTTTGGACGTATGTCCCGTTGGGGACTCACCCATTTAGTTACACTGTTTGTCATTGTTCTCATGTTTCAGTTGCGGCACACTGATACCCCCTTCCCTGATGGCGCCCGTAGGCCCCCCTTCGAGATGCTCCCCCGGCCAAACGCTGACACGATATTTCCCGACACATGACACACACTAATGTAATGACCTGGAACATCCGTGGTATGCACACCCAGCCAGGAAGTCCTGTTAGGATCCCTTTACGCCCCGAACAGTGACCAGCCCTCCTTCCTGGCGAGCTTGAACCAGGTCTTTCACTCATATGCTGTCCTCCCCTGGTTGCTTGGCGGGGACTTTAATATGGTGCTGGACATATGCCTAGACCGATCTTTCCCTCCCCTCCGAGCTGCAGCAGTGACATCTAATGCGCAAGCGTTCCGGGACTGGCTCTCACACTGGGAGGTATATGACTTTAGGCAAGCACAGCATCCCGCAGACAGAATATACTTCTATTACTCATCAGTTCACTACCCGCATGTCCTGTTAGACCGGATAATTGGCACCCAGTCAATGCTCCCGCTCATTGCCAAATCAGAGTACCTGGAAAGAACACATTCCGATCATAACCCCCTATGGTTCCAGATTAGTTGTGAGGCGGACCGCCCACCTTTGGCTACAACCTGCCGCGCTCGAGGATGCTGAATTTTGCTCTTCGCTGGGCACAGCCATCCTAGCCTACTTTGAGGACAATGAAGGGACGGCGAGCAATACCATGGTGGAGTGGGATGCACACAAAGTAGCCATTCGGGGGCATTGTATGGGGGCCACGTAGAGCATACGTAAAACATTGCCTGACGCGCCTGGAGACTGAGCTCCTGCGGTATGAGAGGGAGGGTGAGGGGACAGGTGAGCACTGGCGCACGCTGAGTGACCTTCGCAATAAGCCTGCCGTTCTCATGGAGCAACTGAGGAGCCATAATTATGTGTCACATACAGCTAGAACACACGCCAGGGCGGACAGAGCAGGCCGGCTGTTGGCCTGGTTGGTACAGAGAGTAGGACGCAGTGCCCTGATAGGAGCCCTTTGTACAGTGGATGGGAGATGGTGCACACGCAACGTGAAATACATCGTTCTCTGACTGATCATTACAAGCAATGAAATGAAATGAAATGAAATGAAATGAAGAAGGTTCTTAATAAAGCGCACTGCGACCAAGCGGCTTCCTGGCGCTAAGGTAAAGAGCTAAAGAGTAGGTATAGCCGAGGTAGATCAGCTAGAGTACGCTATGAGAAACAAATGAGTCTTCAGAGCTTTGCGGAATTGGGAGTAGACTGGTATAGATCTGATCGCCAGAGGGAGAGTGTTCCAGAAACGGGGAGCTAGTACAGAGAATCTAGTGCCTCCAGTTTTAGATCTACGGAACCGTGGAACAGTGAGGAGAGATTGATTGGAGGCAACGAAGGGTACGTTTGGGAGTGTAGGGGATAATACGAGAGTTGATGAAGGCCGGGGCAGTGCAGGTGCGAGCCATGAAGGCCAGGCAGCCCATCTTAAAGAGGGATCTCTGGCAGATGGGAAGCCAGTGAAGGGATTTCAAAACAGGAGTGATGTGAGAGGACTTGGGAAGGTGATAAATGAGACGGGCGGTCTGATTCTGGATAGCCTGCAGTCGACGTAGTTCGTAGGCCGGGATGCCCACATACAGGCTATTCCCGTAATCAAGACGGGAAAGAATCATTGCCAAAATAATGAGTTTAAGGGCATCAGAAGAAAAGAAACGGGACACTTTCCGGATAATCTGGAGAGAAAGGAAAGAGGAAGAAACAACTGAGCTGATCTGGGCATGCATAGAGAGGTCCCGACTGACTTTAATACCAAAGGTCTTCGCGGAGGCAGCCGGAATGGGCGGGGGGCCGAAGATGGAAGGCCAAAATGCGGCCGACCACGGGGAGATGGTAGGGCCAATCAGGACCAACTCAGTCTTGTCCAGATTAAGCTTAACTTGGTTACGGTTCATCCACTCCGAGATGAAAACTAATGTGGAGTGGAATTTAGGAAGGGAGTGCAGAGGAGAAGAAAGATCAAAAACTAACTGAAGGTCATCCGCATAGTTATATACGGAGACCCCCATGTCAAGGAGAGAAAGAATAAGGGGACGGATATAAAGATTGAAAAGAAGAGGGGACAGGGAGGAGTCTTGGGGGACCCCGCAAGGAACCAAGTGGGTTGGGGCGGTATAGCCAGAGAGATGGACAGCCTGAGTCCGTTCTTTAAGAAAAGAGGCGAGCCAAGAGAGGGCGGTGTCCCGAACGCCCGCCGCGCAGACACGGCCGAGGAGGATGGAGTGGTCGACTGTGTCAAACGCGGCGGACAGGTCTAGGAGCACCAAGGCCTGAGGTAAGTTGGAGTCTGCCTTGCTCTTTAGCTCGTCTAGAACGGACAGGACCACTGACTCAGTAGAATGGGCTGGACGAAAACCCGCTTGGTGGGAGGCCAAGAGGTGATTATCCTCAATGAAGGAAGAGAGACAAGATGTAATATAGCTCTCCAAGATCTTCCCCAGGTAAGGGAGAAGGGAAATGGGTCTGAAATTGGAGGGAAGAGAGGGGTCTGAACCAGGCTTTTTTAGGATGGGGCGAACTATAGCTGATTTAAAGAATTTCGGAACTAAACCTGAGGAGATAGAGACGTTAAGGAGGGAAAGAGGAGGATCGGGGCAGTGAGTGAAAAGTTCTCTCAGACTGCGAGCTGGAGCACAGTCAGCCGGAGAACCTGACTTCACTTTCTGAAGTAGAGCCAAAAAAGAGTTCAGAGGGATAGGTGGAAACTGATCGAGAGAAGAAGAAGACAGGGGAGGAGTGAGAGGGGGAGAAGGATGTGGCTAGGGTACTAGAGGAATATTGGATTTAATCTTCGCGATCTTCTCTAGAAAGAAGTCGTTCAGAGACAGGCAAAGAGTGTGGGAAGGGATGAGATTCGGGTTGACCCTATCCGAAGCAACTAAGTTGCGAACTATGGAGAAAATCTCTTTGGGCTTATTGGCTGACAAAGATATTCTCTCCGAGAAGTAGGTGGTTTTGGCTAACAGGATGGCCTTCTTATAATTAGCCAAAAGAAGCTTGTATTTGGTTTGCAAGAAGGGACAATAGTTGCGTCTCCAGTGGCGCTCGGAACGCCTAAGATCCAATTTAAGAATTTTCAGCTCGTCTGTGAACCATTTTTGGGCGTCATGGGGGCGGCAGGTCTTGACTTTCCTGAGGGGGGCCACCTGGTCGCAAGAGGTGGACAGCCAGTGATTCACGGCGTCTACTTGACAATCAAGGGAAAGAGTACCTAGGTCGGGGGAAGAGGTAGTGAGAGAGACACAGAGGGAGTTGAGGTCAACCCGATTCCAATTACGAGGTGTAACACTCTTGGGCAGGGAGAGTTTCTCTTGTGCTCCGAGCTCAATAGGAAATGAAATCAAAAAGTGATCAGACCAGGTGCAAGGAAGGACTGTGGGGGGGAGAATAGTACAACTAGCTGACCATATTTGATCTAAAATATGGCCATGAATGTGGGTGGGGGAGTGAAGGTGAGGGAGAAAATTAAGACACTGAAGAGTGGCCGAGAAGTCCTTAGAGGACAAGTCCTCTCTGGGGTCGCCTGGCCAATAGTTAAAGTCTCCCAAAAGGAGCACAGAAGAATTATTGACCACAAGCGTAGCCAGTAGTTCTTGCAAGGCGGGCACAAAGAGAGGCATGTTCTGAGGGGGACGATACATAAGGACTATTGTAAGGGGGGCCAACAGGTTAACGGAGCGGGCAACTAAAAAGTCGACACCAGGTATGGGAGGGTGGGGGATAGGCTGAAACTGAAAATTAGAACGAATGATCATCCCCACATGCCCACCGGCTTTACCAGCTGGTCGGTCCGCCCGAAGGGCGTAGTAAGAGTCGGGAAGGGCGGACAGAAGATCAGGAAGGGAGTCAGCCGAGAACCAAGTCTCTGTGAGAAACAGAAAATCAGGGGCATCGGTGTCTTGTAGATTAAAAAGCTCAAGCTGGTGTTTGCCTGCCGATCTAGTATTAAGCAGGCAAGCGGTGGCCGTGAAGGATGAGGTGGGAGGGAGAGGGACGAGGGAGGGAAAAGCCTGTAACCGGGGAATAGGCAAAATAGGTTCAGGTGAAGAGAGCGACGGGACAGAGATGCCCAAAGCTGCAATGCGCTGAAACAGGGAGGGGGCAATGGGCTGAGCTAGGTTTAAGGAGACTAATTGAGCTGGGGTATAAGTGAGAGTGGGGGCAGGGTGAGTGGCCCTGGTCCCTGCCTGTCGCGGACGGGCGCAGACGGGCTTGCCTTAGGCGCGCCGAAGCGCGTACAAGGAATGCACATCTTAATTGGAAAAGCAGCTATACAAAGCCGAGGCACCGGCCCCAGAAACATGCTAGAAGAGTTCCTAGACTCTGTTTCCCTGCCTACGACCTCTGAGGAACACAGGGACGCGCTTAATGCCCACGTTGCGCTGGTGGAAGTGGGAGACGGGATTCAGGCTATGGCGACGGGAAAAACCCCAAGGCCAGATGGCCCGCCTGCGGAATCCTATAAGGCAAACAGGGAAATCCTTACGCCCTTACTCCTTCAGTTGTACAATACAGCAATCGACAAAAGCTTGTTTCCTCCATCCATGCGAGAGGCATTCCTGGTATCATTGCCCAAGCCGAACAGATACCCCACAGTTCTGGGTTCATACCGGCCATTGGCAATGCTCAACGTAGACTATAAAGTCTTTGCAAAAATACTTGCAGAACGGCTAGCACTGGTGGTCCCCCACTTAATACATTCAGATCAGAATGGATTTGAGCCTGCGAGCTCCACGTCCCTGAACCTCAGGAGGTACTTCAGGGTGGCGGCTGAGGCAACAAGGGAATGGCCTAAGGCGGGGTGCCTGTTATTAGACCTGGAAAAGGCCTTTGACTGCCTGGAGTGGGGTTATCTGTCTGCGGTACTATTGCGATATGAGCTGGACGTAGATTTCCTACAGATGGTCGACCTCCTTTACAAAAACCCAGTAGTCTGCATGCGGCTGGGTCCCTACTTCTCAGAGGCGTTGGCGGTGGGCCACGGCACCCGGCAAGGATGTCCCCTGTCCCTGCTACTGTTTGCGCTGGCTATAGAACCCCTGCCGGAGGCCATGAGGCAGACCCTTGGAGATGGAATTCCCTAGGGTGATGCTACCCATCAGGTATCGCTATATGCCGATGACCTGTTGGTGTTTGTGAGAGATGTGGGATGCATACTCGAACAGCTAGCCCAGTTGCTGCGTACGTTCGCAGATGTCTCGGGGCTCTGGGTGAATCCTGCGATTATGCATTCGGTGATGGGCTAGATGATCCGGGGTACTGCCTTGATGTCACGAGAGTCCAATGGAAAGCTGACACCTTTAAGTACCTTGGGATCCAGATCTACCATCAACCGTCTGACTTATTCGATGGAAACCTGGGGTGGGCAGTGGCAGCCCACAGGTCTCAGATATGCTTTTGGTCCACACTCCCACTGACAACCACGGGCAGAGTGGCCCTTGCCAAAATGGTCATGCTCCTCCACCTCCAGTACTATTTTGCTAATATGCCTCTATTTATTCCGGCATCCTTTTTCTCCACGTTTAATGCGGTCATGCGGGACTTCATCTGGGTTACTTCCCCGCACCGACTGGCCCTGGTAAAATTATTCCTGCCTACGGACAGGGGAGGACTGACTGCCCCCTGCTTCGAACATTACTATCTGGCTGCACAGCTCCAATGGATTGCCCGCTGATTGGTGGATAAAGGAAGAGATGATACAGCAACAGACGAGCTGCCATACTCTCTCTGTGGCGTGTCACCAAACTTCTTCACTCACTGACGGCAAATGAGTGACCCACCCCGCTGCTGCTGGCAGTGGCGTATAAATGCTTCTGCAGAGCCCTGTTCCTCACACGAAAGGTGCTTCCGTACGCGCCTGCTATTGCTTTGGAAGGTTACCCAGGTGGTGAAGGGGTCCTCATGCGCCCCATGTTAGAGCAGTAGAGGGAGGAAGATGTCCAGACGCTGGGTGATCTCTACAGTTATGGAGAGTTAGTGACCTTTGAGTTGCTGGTCTCTGAGGACGGGCTTCCACCCGGGGCGTTCTTACTACATCGCTCCCTCGTAGTGAAGCTGACGGCCAAGTGGGGAGATGTGACGACAGAGCCTGAACAGCACTTAACCATGCAGTACCTTCACGTCATGGGGAGGGGCGGGCATCTGGTTCGTCGGTTTGCTACGTCATTACAGATGCACACGGAGACCAGTTTGGCCCCACTTAGAGGCAAATGGGAGCGGGATTTGGGAAGGTCGCTCTCTGATAAGGAGTGGGAGAGAATTCTTAAAAGTCTGGTACACATTCCCGGAAACATGCGCTTTCGCCAGATCCAACTCTACGTTGTTCATAGAGCCTATCTCACACCTGAGCTAATCAACAAGTACTTCCATCGCTCTGACGCGTTCTGCCCCAGGTACGGTGAGGTGGGTGCAGGTCTCCTCCACCTTTTGTGGAGTTGCCCTGGGCTGGGCACTTACTGAAGTGCCATTAGTGAGTTGCTTAGGAAATGCACTGGGTGTATTATTCCCTTTGATTGGCCTGAATACATCTTGCATCACTTCCGGAGACCACCCAAAGACAAGGTGTCGTCCCGTTTTTTAGACTTGGGGTGGGTGGTGGCAAAACGTCTCCTTACGAGGAGCTGGGAGGGGCGTGACCTGCCTGGCGTAAAGGCGTGGATTTCTTCTCTCCAGGAATGAGCCCGAGCAGAGTGGACTGCCATACGTAGCGAAGAAACGTCGGGGCTCCGCAAGGAACCAATAGCAGAGCACTGGGAGCACATGTTTAATACCCTAGAGCTGACAGATGGGGCTACTGATGCAGGGGTTGTGGGGGATTAGATGAGCACTCTTTCGGGTTGGAGTATACCGTGGGCTGTTCTCCTGTCTGGATAATACTATTACTGTCCCATCGGGCCGTACAGGTTTACAGTATAAGCACATCTGTGGTTGGAGGTGCGGGCGGGGGCCGAAAGGGAAGAGGGGGCAGGAAGGGGATCTGTATGGATATGTGTCTGTGGTTTTGCTGCTGTTGTTTTTCTTTATTTACAGTTGTTGCATAAACATCATCTCTGTAAGCAGGTCCAAGCTGGGGGGGGGCACCCAATACCCTGCTACTATATAGGGCTTAACGCGAGGACAGTCATGGACCACTCTGGAGTTGCCTGCTTAGGCACTCCACGTTCTAGCCAGCTCTGGGCGATTATCCTTTGTTTCTGAGATATCACTTCTGTGACATTGTGGCTCCTAATTGTCATGTTATTATGTATATGAATGATCCCTTGACATGCCCAGGTTGCTGTGCCGAACTGATTGAAGTTCATACTGTATTATGAAAATTTTTCAAATGCCAATAAACAGATTTGACAAAAAAAATGTGATGTTTGTCAATGGTTCATGCCTGAGAACAGAGGAGGGTGCTTTTAGTGCTGCATATGCTGAATGTACAGTAGCAGATGTCTAGTGTCCTGGAAGCATCTTGTCTGAAAGGAATTTGTTCTGCTCAAATAGCAGAATTGATTGCTTTAATTCAAGCACGTGAACTAGGAAAGGAGATAAGAGTTACCATAGTGACTGACAGTCTGTATGGATTTGGGGTTGTCCACGATTATGGGCAATTGTGGTCCCAAAGAGGTTATTTAACTTCTGCATGATTCCCCATCAGAAATGCTGAATTTGTAAAAATGTTGATTGATGCTATTCAGTTGCCTGATAAAATTGCAGTGGTTAAATGCGCCGCCCACAAGAAGGGAGACGATTATGTCACTCGAGGCAATAGGTATGTTGATTCCATTGCAAAATACTGTGCCTAAATCTTGCATCCATAAATCGGGACAAAAGAGAAGAACATGTTTCAAGTTCTTTAATGCTAACCACAGTAGTAGAGACTTGGCAGGAAGGGAGACAGTTGCAGGTAGAAGCTAGTGAAGAAGAGAAAAACATTTGGCTAAAAGCAGGATGTAGACAAAGGGAAGAAGATGAAATCTGGGTTTACAAAAATGAAAGACCAGTAACGTCTGATAACATGATTTCAAATATGGCCCGAAAGTACCATGGTCAAGCTCATGAAGTGAGGGATGCCATGATTAGGATGTTTAGGCAGACATGGTATATTCCTAAGTTTAGGATGATCGCGGAGAGCTAGTGTCAGAGGTGTCTGGTGGGTCAACAGTTTAATCCAAGAAGAAAAACAATTGTGAGCTTGGGAGCCAAAGGACGGGAGGGAGGTCCATTCATTTGAAAGCATTTGGATTTCATTGAATTGTCACCTTGTAATAGACTCAGATATGTGCTGGTTATCCTTTGTCTGTTCTCTCGATGGGTTGAAGCCTTCCCCACCAGGAGAAATGATGGAGTAACTGTTGCAAAACTGCTTTTACGTGAGATTATACCACAATATGGTTTTCCAGTAACAATTGAAACAGATCGTGGGACTCACTTCCAGAACTAATTATTGCAAATGATTTGTGAAGCACTGGACATTTGCCAGAAACTGCATTGTGCTTACAGACCTGAGGCTTCAGGGGTAGTTGAACAAGTGAATGGAACAATAAAAAACAGAATTGCAAAAATGTGTTTGGCAAAAGGACTGAAATGGCCGGACGCATTGTCACTTGTTCTGATGACCCTAAGGAGTATACCTGACAAGAAGACTGGATTGAGTCCACATGAGATTTTGATGGGCAGAGTGATGAGACAAGCATTTGTTCCAGTTGATAAACTGTTAACTATTAATGATGACATCATACTGGATCACTGCAAATATCTGTCTGGCGTGGAAACTGCTGTCTTCCATCAGGTGGGAACTGAGTCAAACACGAAAGAGATACATCCAGCCCATGATCTAGTCCCTGGACACTGGGTTCAGATAAAGGTACATTGAAGAAGAAAATGCTTAGTGCCTCACTGGCAGAGATCAAGACAGGTAATTTTGGTCAGCACAACTGCAGTTAAATGTACAGGAGTAAAAAGATGGGTGCATGCCAGTCATACCATCCGTGTGCCTGAGCATGAAAATCCACACGAAGAAGGTGAAAGCACAACTGACTCTGATTCTGAAGGAGAACCAGAAAAAAATCCAGATACCGAAGCTCGATAGGAACGTCGACATCTGGAAGTATCGGATGCTACTTCTGCATCTGAAGGAGAAGGTGAAACTGTTGAAATACCAAATTTTGAAGATCAACCTGAAAGTCGAGATTTGGTAAGAGCTGATACCAGTAAGGACATTGAGCAAAGTGAAAATAAAACTGGTAATTAAGACAATACTGAAGAACAGTCATAAAGCTCTGAAAGCAGGAACCAGAATCCTGACACTGGAAAAGAGGAATTAACTCACAACAAGGATGAGATTCCAAGTACCAGTTATGGAGATGTTCCTAACAGAGTGAAACTGCTGGGTAAAGAAAAACCTGAATCTGAAAAGGATACACACATTATAAAGTTCATCATCAATGAAACTGTTGAAAATACTGAAAGTGAAACTGATGACAGTGGGGATGAAACTCAATTGAGAAAGAGTTCAAGAAAAAGAGCTTGGAGAGTGGAACATAACACCACAGATCCAAAGATAAAAAGATCTCGTAAAGGAGATAATTGGCCTTAAGAAAGTGATGGACTTAAATTCAAACTGGTTAACAAAGCAAGAAAACCAGACGATCAAGTAAATGAGATAACAAGTCAGAAAGAGTTGTTGGGAAAAAAGATAGAGGTTGTTCAAAGGCCAAAAAGAGTGAGGAGACCCAATCAGAAACATAAATCACCTGATTGGACTTACATATTTTTGCCTCCTACTGAAGATGTAAACAGCAGCCAAGAGAAGCTGAATTTCTCAAATCAGGGAAAAGCAAGTGAGTAAAAGCTGAGACTAAAAGAAAGAAAAAGATATTTGATCTGAAGGCACAAAAGAGAAAAGGGTAAAGCTTGGAACCCTTGTGACTGTAAAAGACTATTTGAATAAAAAGAAAATGGCCACTAATGATGTAACCTTGAAATGTTCTATTTTTAGTAAATGGTGTAAAATGTGGTTAATATGTACTGGATTATTAATGTTAATATGGTTAATTTTAGCTATTATTACTGCCTTTCGCGAAAACTTTGAGAAAATGAAAGCAAATGGGACTATGAGTGAACAAAATAATGAAGTGAAATCTGACAAAGTACATGTGTATAAACCAGAAAGTCATCGAGACATGTCAATTAGTGACTTCTCAAAGAATACCTTTTCAAGGTTATTATCTGAGTATTTTAGAACCATGGGTGCTAGAGATTATGTGTGTGTGAAATTGCCCGCATCAGTGTCAAAGGGGGTAACCTACCTCCATCTTCCACTTACATATGGAATTACATTTAATGTAATAGCAAGTTTGCTTTATAAAACAGGAAAATTAGAATATTATTATTCAAATTCTGATGATGTTTTTGCAAAGTTGAAAGTTATAAATGCAAAAGTTATGGGAGCATATTTCCTAGTAACTCAATAATTGACTCATGATTAAGCTTTTAGACATAATTTGACTTGTAAAATGAGGAGTGTAGAGAAATCATTTTTAGATATGGTTGAAGAAAGGAGGACTGCATATAAAAGAAATGAAAAGGTGAAGCATGCTAAATCCAAATATTGGGAATCTGAGGATGAAAAACTAAACGGACAAAAAGTAAATGTGGCTATAAACATAAATACTCCATCATTGGGGAAATTTTGTATTCATAGAGACAATACTTTGTGGGAGCAAGTCTGTGTGAAGACTCCTATTGTGTTGGGGATTTAAAGGTGGTAATGACCCAGTTTTTCCTGGAATCTATTTCATTTGTGGGAACAAAGCTTATTACAAGTTGCCTGATCATTGGTATGCGACCTGTTATGTGGGCCTGGCCTTTCCTAACATTTTCAATGTAGATAGAGGTACTAATGGGATACATGAGATAGGTAAACCTTTAAGTCGTAGAAAAAGAGAGAGTGCAATAGAAATAATAGCTGATGTTTTTAGAGCACTGATACCAGTAATATGTAAGCAAAGTCTAGCGCACACAACCTTAGTTAGTTCCTGGGTTAGGTTTTGTATCATTAGATGAAAAGGATAAGATCAAACTCCAACTTGATTTTGTTTGTTTCTTTATTTGTTTGGTGAGTATTTGTTTCACAAAAAACCAGCCGACACGTGTTTCGTCATTAACCGGGTAGACCCGGGACTCTTCAGGGCTGTGAAGCAAGGCGGAGGGCTGTATCGTGGGACCGGTGATAATTCCAACCCGGTCCTAATCGGGTGTCAGTATTGAAAGACGCGAAAAGGGAGTGCTTTCAAGGCGTCAAAACACCTGTTCTAGGTAGCAAGGTTCGCTGCCGGATACGCGGTCGGTCTTAGAAGGCAAGCCAATCCGCTTGTCCTTGTTTGTAGGCTTGAAGCCGTGTTACGGGGAAGTGAGTTAATCCGTGGGTTCTCCGGGTATTGTGAGCAATACCCGGAGAACCCACGGATTAACTCAAGTTGTAGTTTGATCTTATCCTTTTCATCTAATGTTACAAAACCTAACCCAGGAACTAACTAAGGTTGTGTGCGCTTGACTTTGCTTACATATATACAGGAGGGAAAGCTCCTCTACCCCTTCTTTTTTCAGGGACCAGGGTTATCTCTGACCAAGAAGCACCAACCACCCTAACCTCATAATTACTCTCTAACCACTACCTGTAGAGCGCCAACATATTTCTGGACAATCTCATAACCCTTCGCTGAACTTCATACTGATACCAGCAATGGCAATATCTTTTAATGCAAACAAAATTCGGAAACTATCAACGATAGTAGATCGTTTGTCAACAGACACTGCAGGTGGATTTTTAATGGTAAACACAAATGATTGCTATGAGGGATGTATGACGGTACGACGCAGGCTATTACCATGCGTACCGTTACAACGTGTGTTTTACAACGCAAGTCGTTACCACGACTTGCGCTGTAGGGTGCGAACTTAGGAATAGTTTAATTTACTATTCCAACACCAGTCCCCGTGGATAGTAGGGAAGTTGTTGGAATAGTAAATTAACTATTCATTGTCCTTGAGCGCCCTCCAGCGCAAGTCGTGATTACGACTTGCGTTGTAAGAGACGCGTCGTAATGGTAGCGCGGGGTAACATCCGCGTCGTAAAGGATGTTCCCCTGCTATGAGAGCTATGGTGATGCAAAATTGTCTTGCTCTTGATATAATATTAATGATTCAGAAAAGGGGGTGGTGATGGACAGAGTATCTGAATTAAGCAGAACACTCGTACTCAGTCAACAGATCAAGGCTTGATCCATCACCGTTTTTTAGCTCACTGCACCATCCCAGCTCAGAACCTGGCTACATGCAAATTAGTCTGTCCCTGGCCCAGTGCATCATGGGAACAGGGCAGACCAAACTACCAAGCCAATTCTTTTACTGGAAAGGAAACGAGCTTCCGAGGACCGGTTTCTGGCATTACAGCCGTCTTCGGCCCGGCTTGCTTGAATCCTGATGGTGCAGTGAGCAAGGGACTCATGTCTGAGCATACCCTTCCACGCTTATGGTGGACAAAACGATTCAGAAAAGGGGGTGGTGATGGACAGAGTATCTGAATTAAGCAGAACACTCGTACCCAGTCAACATGTCAGGGCTTGATCCATCACCGTTTTTTAGCTCACTGCACCATCCCAGCTCAGAACCTGGCTACATGCAAATTAGTCTGTCCCTGGCCCAGTGCATCATGGGAACAGGGCAGACCAAACTACCAAGCCAATACTTTTACTGGAAAGGAAACATGCTTCTGGGGACCTGTTTCTGGCATTACAGCCGTCTTCGGCCCGGCTTGCTTGAATCCTGATGGTGCAGTGAGCAAGGGACTCATGTCTGAGCATACCCTTCCACGCTTATGGTGGACAAAACGATTCAGAAAAGGGGGTGGTGATGGACAGAGTATCTGAATTAAGCAGAACACTCGTACCCAGTCAACAGATCAGGGCTTGATCCATCACCATTTTTTAGCTCACTGCACCATCCCAGCTCAGAACCTGGCTACATGCAAATTAGTCTGTCCCTGGCCCAGTACATCATGGGAACAGGGCAGACCAAACTACCAAGCCAATTCTTTTACTGGAAAGGAAACAAGCTTCCGGGGACTGGTTTCTGGCATTACAGCCGTCTTCGGCCCGGCTTGCTTGAATCCTGATGGTGCAGTGAGCAAGGGACTCATGTCTGAGCATACCCTTCCACGCTTATGGTGGACAAAACGATTCAGAAAAGGGGGTGGTGATGGACAGAGTATCTGAATTAGGCAGAACACTCGTACCCAGTCAACAGATCAGGGCTTGATCCATCGCCGTTTTTTAGCTCACTGCACCATCCCAGCTCAGAACCTGGCTACATGCAAATTAGTCTGTCCCTGGCCCAGTGCATCATGGGAACAGGGCATACCAAACTACCAGGCCAATTCTTTTACTGGAAAGGAAACAAGCTTCCGGGGACCGGTTTCTGGCATTACAGCCGTCTTCGGCCCGGCTTGCTTGAATCCTGATGGTGCAGTGAGCAAGGGACTCATGTCTGAGCATACCCTTCCACGCTTATGGTGGACAAAACGATTCAGAAAGGGGGGTGGTGATGGACAGAGGACTTGATATAATATTGGCAAAAGAAGGAGTTTGTGGAATTTTAAAAGTAGAACATTGCTGTACATACATTCCAGACAAAGGTCAAAACATTGAAAGGTATATTACAAATCTTACAGAATTGCATAAAGACGTTGAACCATTGAACAAAGGAGAGACGACAAAGCAAATTCCAGGACCTGCAGAACCAAGAAATGGTAGTGGACAGAAGAATGTCCCAGGACCGGAAGGGGAAAAAGGTCCCAGAATCTAACCGGGAGAGGACAAAGGACGTCCCAGGACCGCAAAGGGACAAAAGTTCCAGATTTAGAACCAGGAGAGGACAAAGGACGTCCCAGGACTGGAGGAGGACAAAATTCCCGCAATCACTTCCATCACAACGCAACTTTTACGACGCACTACCAAGACAACGCATCTTTTACGACGCAAGTTCCATCACAACGCATGCTAATACAACGCATGCCATTACAACGCAGATGTCATTACAACGTATACCATTGTAACGCATTTATGGGTAAGTTTTTAATATTATTTTTTATTATTTTTTAATATTAGTAATAATACTAGTACCTTAATTTAAAAAAGACTGTTTAATAATTTAGTATTATTGTTAATATTTGAGTACTTATTTTTAATACTCTAGTATTATATCCTCATTTAGTATGAAATGTATTTTAAAGTCCACCACTGTTTCAGAATTTTTTTTTAAATACAATTTAAAAAATATTTAGTACTTATAAAAATATTTTGTGTTAAAATTAAGTATTTTAATTTATACTCGAGTATCTTTTTTAAATACCCAAGTATTACAAACTACTAAAGTTAGAATAGAAATTTATACCCATCCACTATCCCACACATACCCTAGTATTACACCCCCCTGGAGTTAAAATAGTAATTTATATCCCTTGTCTTTCCTACACATACCCTAGTATTACACCCCACTGGAGTTTGAATAGTAAATCATACCCCTCCACTGTCCAATAGAAACCCAAATATTACACTCCTCTGCAGTAAGAATAGTAATTTATGAAAAAAATAAAAAATTAAAAAATGTTAATACTAATAAAAAATATTTGTTTAAAAATTAAGTATTATTATTAATACTCTAGTATCTTTTAAAAATACCCTAGTATTACAACCTAGTTTAGTTAGAATAGAAATCTATAACCAACCACTATCCTACACATACCCTAGTATTATACTCCCCTGGAGTTAGAATATTAATTTATAACCCTCCTCTATCCCACACATACCCTAGTATTACAACCCACTGGAGTTTGAATAGAAATTCTTACCCCTCCACTATCCCACAGAAACCCTAGTATTACACTGACCTGGATTAAGAATAGTAATTTATACCCCTCCTCTATCCCACACATACCCAAGTATTAAACCTCCCTTGAGTAATAATAGTAATTTGTACCCCTACACTTTTCCACACATACTGAAGAATTAAACCCAACATGGAGTTAGAATTTTAATTCATACTCCTACCACTATACCTCACATACACAAGTATTAAACCCCCCTGGGGAAACATTATTCATTTATACCCCTCCACTTCACCACACATACCCTTGTATAACACCCCCCTGAAGTTAGATTAGTATTTTAAACTTCTCAACTAACCCTATCTTACCTTAGTATTACATCCATCCTGTAGTTTGAATAGTAATTCATATTTCAAAATTATTCAACATTTACACTTCATAAATAATTTTTAAAAACTATTACTTTTTAAAAATAACTATTTGATAAATAATTTATTTAACATTTAGTTTGTGTGGGTAAAGAAAGTTCAAGTAAATTTTAAAAAAAGTTCACACGCTTTAACATTGATTTCAATGGAAAGTTATGTCCTTCATTTATTTCCATAGCTCACTATGTCAATGTCGCGATAATGAAATAAGAAGCTTGTTGCAGGGTAAGGGGCTTGGATGACAAACAAAAGGGAGTATGCTGAAGGTAAGAATAATATTTCATAATTGTATACATCATTTTAAATAAAAATAAACATTGTACATTTAAATTACATATTGAAAAAAATCAAAAACCACAGTTTATGTAAGTTTATTGACAAAAATATTTATTAAATAAACGTAAATATTTTTTAAAATTTTCAAATAATTCAAAACATTTGTTAAATATCTTTTTACATATAAATAACAAATTTTTAATATACAGTAATGATACATAATGAAAAATTAATAATAGTCCTTTTTCTTTTTTTGCAGCTTGTGATGACATATACGCGTGAACGTCAAACGCGTAGGCAGCCATATTGTGGAGCGTCGCTGAACAGAGCAGAAGCAAGGAGACCTGCGCTCAGGTAGGGAAGTTTTAAAACTTCTTTTTTAAATTAAACAATGTTTAGATTAAAATGTATTGCAAGGAAAGAAAAGGGAGTTATAGATTATTTAAATTACATGTTACATGTTGCCGATCACATTGTTAGTGTATGCCCACGTCGGGTCACGTGTTTGTTAATACAATGTTTGTATTTATTAATGTAAAAAATTGTAAAAGAATGCTTTTAGTATGTATTATTGTGACATTGTTTGCTATGGAATATATCAGATAGAAAAGAAGATCAATTTACGAACATGGATATTCGAGAGGAGGACATGAATCGTTTTTAATAGCTTTTTATTGGAATCGTGGAACACATCATTGGATTGTTTTTGGGATTTGTTTTTTGATGGATTTTGAGATTTGGAATTGCTTTTTGATGGACTGCTGATTTCGAGAACAGCAAGTGTATGGATCGTATCTTCGAGTTTTTTGGTTTTTTGTTTTCCAGTGCATGAAGAAGAAGGATCCGATTTTGAATTTTTCGGACATGAAATTTGTTTTGATTTGGAGAAGAAATCTTTTTTGGGTAAAATTTTATGTTGTAAATCGATCGGCTTACCGTACTTTTGGATATGCATTTTTTTGGGAATGGATTTTAACTTTTGGAATCCACAACAAGAATGGTTTCGCTTTGGTTTAAAGAAAAAAAAAGAAAGAAAAAAGAAGACAGCTAAGGTAAGGTGACCCGACTTTAAATTTACTTTAAAAAAAAATTAAAAAATGCCAATTGTAATTAGAGAAAATATAATTTAGGGCAAAACAGTAAAGTAATGCTGTAGGGTGAATTAGAGGTGGAGTATATGTGCAACATTATCTAGGTAGCCTGAAGCCACACACAACGAAAACTGTTGTAAAATAGCCAATAGTTGTTCTGACATTTCCTTTGATCTTTTAGAGATGCATGGGTTCAGACTACCTGTTAATGCTTGTGACATTCTCATTTCTTGAAAACTTTGCTCCTTCCTCAAAGTTTCCAAAAAATGATAAAGATTAGGATGAGGTTTTCCAATTGTGTGGTTGAAGGAGTTGTGCCATCCCTCTATGGAATAGTTTGTCTTTGCCTCTCCTTCTAAGCAGCTGGTGTAGCAGTTCCAACACTCCACATGGAAACGTGGCTTCCTCCTGCAACCTGACATTATTAGATGTCCAATCCATGTGTCTTCGAAATAATTTAGCAAGGGTGCCAATTTTTTTGGCCATAAATGGCGACCGCGCATACGCGCAGCGGGCGTGCCGATTGTGCGCCGAAGGCGTGCCAAAGGCAAGCCCGTCTGCGCCCGTCCACGCCTGGACACGCCCAGTGCCAGGACCGCTGGTCCTCAGCGAAGCAAGACGACCCGACAGACCTACGATGCCCGTGCCGCCCCAAAAGGCACTCACGGCCCCTTCACCTGCGCAACCTGCAAGTTCTCCTGCCTCTGAACCTGCACCACGCCCGCCAAGCCAAACTCCTGCAGCGACCTCAAGTGCATCCTGCTCAACACCCGCTCTGTCCACAGACACGCCGTAGAACTCTGGAACCTCCTCGACACAACATCACCAGACATCGCCTTCCTCACTGAAACATGGATGAACGCCTCCTCAGCCCCCGACATCGCCATCGCCATCCCGGATGAATACAACATCATCAGGAGGTACTGCATCAACCAGACCGGAGGAGGCATCGCCATCGTCCACAAGAACACCATCTGCATCTCGACCGACGCTGAAGACACCCTCGCCACCGCCGAACACCTCCACTTCCAGATTCACACCGACCCAAAGACGACCCTCAGAGGCACCCTCATCTACCGGCCCCCGGGACCACGCACGCCATTCAGCGAAGATATCACGGACTTCATCTGCCCACACGCCCTCCCCTCCGCCGACTACATCCTCCTAGGGGACCTCAACTTCCACCTGGAGAACAACAAGGACCGCAACACCGCCACCCTGCTGGGCAACCTGGGCCTCAAGCAACTGGTCAACACCCCCACCCACTACGCCGGCCACACGCTTGATCCCGTCTTCTCATCCAGCAAGAACATCAGCTTCAGCCACTCCACCGAACTCCACTGGACCGACCACAGCTGCGTCCACTTCAGATTCAGAAAAACCACAACCCACCACCACCCGCAACAGGTTCCTCACAGAAGCTGGAGCAAGATCACCGCCTACCAGCTCACCACCTCCCTCAGCCAGAACCCACTCGCCAGCACATCAGACGTCAACGAAGCAGCCCGCAACTTCACGCAGTGGCTGACCGCCTGCGCCGATGACCTTGCACCATTGAAGAACCCTCCCAGCAGCCCCAGAATCAAGAAAGCCCCCTGGTTCACCGACGAACTCAAAAACTCCAAGAAGACCTGCCGCACCCTCGAGAAAGCCTGGCTCCACGACCGGACCACTGACAACATGACCGCCCTCAAACACGCCACCCGCAAGCACCACCAGCTCATCCGCACCACCAAGAAGAAATCACTGAAGGAGCGACTGGACAACAACGCCCACGACAGCAAGGAACTCTTCAGCATCGTCAAGGAGTTTTCCAATCCCAGCACCGGCAACAACGACCCCCTTCACAAGATCTCTGCAACTCCCTCGCCTCGTTCTTCCACCGCAAGATTGCCAACATCCACAACAGTTTCGGCACACCATCCACGCACCCAACCACCGAACCAACGAACCAACGAACCCCACCGCCACCCTTCGCACCTGGACCACGGTGACCACCGAAGACACAGCCCGCACGATGAACACCATCTACTCCGGCTCTCCAACCGACCCCTGCCCCCACCACGTCTTCAACAAGGCCGACTCCACCATCGCACCCCAACTCCGGGACATCATCAACACCTCCTTCAACACCGCCACCTTCCCGGAGAGCTGGAGGCATGCCAAGCTCATCGCCCTACTGAAGAAACCAACAGCGGACCCCACCAACCTCAAAAACTTCCGACCCATCTCGCTCCTCCCTTTTCCCGCCAAAGTCATCGAGAAGATCGTCAACAGACAGCTTGCCGCCTTCCTCGAGACGAACCAATCCCTCGACCCCTCACAGTCAGGTTTCAGAGCCAACCACAGCACCGAGACCGCCCTCATCGCAGCCACCGATGACATCCGAGCCCTGCTCGACAACGGGGAAACAGCGGCACTCATCCTCCTGGACCTCTTCGCAGCATTCGACACTGTCTACCACCGCACCCTAGTCCAACGCCTCGACAACACCGGCATCGAAGAGAAGGCACTGAAGTGGATCATCTCATTCCTTGCCGCAAGAACACAGAGAGTCCGCCTCCCCCCGTTTTGATCCGAGGCCACCGAAGTCATCTGCGGAGTCCCGCAAGGATCATCACTCAGCCCCACCCTCTTCAACATCTACATGAGACCTCTAGCCGCCATCGTACGCAAACACAACCTCAACATCATCTCCTACGCCGACGACACCCAGCTGATCCTCTCCCTCACCAGAGACCCCGACACCGCCAGAACCAGCCTTCACGAAGGGATGAAAGACGTCGGCAAGTGGATGAAGAACAGTCGCCTGAAAGTGAACTCAGACAAGACGGAAGTCCTCATCCTGGGACCATCACCCTCCGCCTGGAACGACTCCTGGTGGCCCCCAGCCCTGGGCACCGCCCCCAAGCCAACAGACCACGCACGCAACCTGGGCTTCATCCTGGACTCCTCCCTCTCGATGACCAGACAAGTCAACGCCGTATCCTCATCATGCTTTCACACCCTTCGCATGCTTCGCAAGATCTTCCGATGGATCCCGACCGAAACCAGGAAGACTGTCACCCAGGCCCTCGTCACCAGCCGACTGGACTACGGAAACACCCTCTACGCCAGAACTACAGCCAAGCTACAGAAAAGACTCCAACGCATCCAGAACGCCTCCGCCCGACTCATTCTGGACATCCCCCAACGCAGCCACATCTCTGGCCACCTGAGGGACCTGCACTGGCTCCCCGTTGACAAGAGGATCACGTTCAGGCACCTCACCCACACACACAAGTCTCTCCACGACCAGGGCCCCAAGTACCTCAACGACCGCCTGACCTTCTACACACCCACCCGCCAGCTACGGTCTACCAGCCTCGCCCTCGCAACCATACCTCGCATCCGAAGAGCCACCGCCGGAGGCAGATCCTTCTCCTACCTGGCGGCCAAGACATGGAACTCCCTCCCCATCCACCTCCGGGTGACCCAGGACCACCTCGCCTTCAGGAGACAACTCAAGACCTGGCTGTTCGAGCAGTAGCGGACCCCTTCCTCCAAGCGCCTTGAGACCCTTCCGGGTGAGTAGCGCGCTATACAAATGCTATGATTGATTGATTGATTGAATTTTTCCTCATTTGTTGTAAAAAAGTCAGAATCAGTAATTGCAGAGTAGTACTCGTCTACACTATCAGGAGGTACAAAGCAAAGTGCTGTTAGTTTTTAAGTTCGAATTGCAGTTTGCTGTTTGATATGTAATCCGCAACTAGGGATGTTTTTTGTATCTTATGCCAAAATGCCTGGGAAAAATGGAAAAAACATCCCTGAATTTGGGTATCCGTGTACGTTTTGGTTATAACATTAATCATTTCAAATTCAAAATCAATAATTATTTTCCTAGGGCTTTTGTTGGAAGTTTTAGATTTAACCACTGTTAAAAGTTCAGTGTACGCAGTGGATTGTTTATCAGGCAGCAAACTGTTTACTAGGGGCACTACTGTATGGTTAATTTTAGCATGGATAGTGTGTATTTGGGTGAAAGGATGGGGCGTACTTTTAAACGTACCATCCATCATCCAAATATCACTATTCTCTAACTTTGCAAGGTTACGGGGTGAGCTAAAGATAATTATTAGTTTCTGAGGGTTTTGGTTGTCATGCAGATAAAAGGTTCGTTAGAAATAGTAAGAGAGAGTTCAGGAGGAATTACAATGTCAGAGAATGTGTGTGGTGTGACTCTTTGTGGGTTACTTGCCTGTTTTTTACGTTGAATAATTCATCTAAGATTAGGTATAATGGGCATACTGCTAGCAATGTGGTCGGGGACATGTTGAGCAACCTCCCTTAAAATAGAACCAGTGGAGTCATTGGAGGTGCTTGCAATATCTTTCATTTCATTGATGGCTTCTCTTACTTCAATCTCCATTGCTGAGGCAGAGTGGTTATGCTCAGATGTTCTGACAACTGTGTCACCCTGAGTAACTGTTCTGCATAGGCAATGGGATGAGTGATATTGCACGCACCTCCAATGTCTCCTTGGTTCAGAAATTTTTTCCTTGCAATAAATATAGCCATGTTAATGTAGGAGACGGTTTCCTTTGCTGCTCTTAATGTACTTTGCTGCATTATCACTTGACATGTTCTGAAATGATAAGAACAAAAAGAAAAAGATGTTTTAAATATATGAAATTTCTTTTTTTTTAATTAGTGTGAAATTCTCTGCCCATGTATAGGCGTGTTTTTTTTATTTTGAAAGCATGGCTAAAATATATTTACCTTGTCTGTTTATTTTCTGTTCACTTTCAGATGAGGGTTGATTTTGGTTTTTGTGTAGGTTGTTTTCTTGAAAAGGCTTTTCAACTGGATTTTTTGAAGATGTCTGTAGAAGAATATAAAATAAATAGGTTGTAGTTTTAGTGTTGTAAATAAACCCTATTTCTTGGGAATAAAAAAAGAACACATTATCCATCACTTTCCCTACTGGTGCACCTTCCTGGAGTTACAATAGAATGTTTCACCCCTACACTATCCATCACTTGCCCTACTGCTGCACCATCCTGGAGTTAGAATAGTAAATGACACCCCTATACTATCCAACACTTTCCCTACTGCTGCTCCATCCTGGAGTTAGAATAGTAAATTACACCCCTACACTAGCCATCACTTGCCCTAATGCTGCACCATCCTGGAGTTAGAATTGTAAATACACCCCTACACTATCCATCACTTTCCCTAATGCTGCACTTTCCTGGAGTTAGAATAGTAAATACACCCCTACACTATCCATCACTTTCCCTACTGTTGCACCATTCTGGAGTTAGAATAGTAAATTACACCCCTACACTATCCATCACTTTCCCTACTGCTGCACTTTCCTGGATTTAGAATAGAATGTTTCACCCCTATACTATCCATCACTTGCCCTACTGCCGCACCATCCTGGAGTTAGAATAGTAAATGACACCCCTATACTATCCAACACTTTCCCTACTGCTGCACCATCCTGGAGTTAGAATAGTAAATTACACCCCTACACTATCCATCACTTGCCCTAATGCTGCACTATCCTGGAGTTAGAATTGTAAATACACCCCTACACTATCCATCACTTTCCCTAATGCTGCACTATCCTGGAGTTAGAATAGTAAATACACCCCTACACTATCCATCACTTTCCCTACTGTTGCACCATTCTGGAGTTAGAATAGTAAATTACACCCCTACACTATCCATCACTTTCCCTACTGCTGCACCTTCCTGGATTTAGAATAGAATGTTTCACCCCTACACTATCCATCACTTGCCCTACTGCTGCACCATCCTGGAGTTAGAATAGTAAATGACACCCCTATACTATCCAACACTTTCCCTACTGCTGCACCATCCTGGAGTTAGAATAGTAAATTACACCCCTACACTATCCATCACTTGCCCTAATGCTGCACTATCCTGGAGTTAGAATTGTAAATACACCCCTACACTATCCATCACTTTCCCTAATGCTGCACTATCCTGGAGTTAGAATAATAAATACACCCCTACACTATCCATCACTTTCCCTACTGTTGCACCATTCTGGAGTTAGAATAGTAAATGACACCCCTACACTATCCATCACTTGCCCTAATGCTGCACTATCCTGGAGTTAGAATTGTAAATACACCCCTACACTATCCATCACTTTCCCTAATGCTGCACTATCCTGGAGTTAGAATAGTAAATACACCCCTACACTATCCATCACTTTCCCTACTGTTGCACCATTCTGGAGTTAGAATAGTAAATGACACCCCTACACTATCCATCACTTTCCCTACTGCTGCACCTTCCTGGATTTAGAATAGAATGTTTCACCCCTACACTATCCATCACTTGCCCTACTGCTGCACCATCCTGGAGTTAGAATAGTAAATTACACCCCTACACCATCCAACACTTTCCCTACTGCTGCACTATCCTGGAGTTAGAATAGTAAATTACACTCCTACACTATCCATCACTTTCCCTACTGCTGCACCTTCCTAGATTTAGAACAGAATGTTTCACCCCTACACTATCCATCACTTGCCCTACTGCTGCACCATCCTGGAGTTAGAATAGAAAATTACACCCCTACACTATCCAACACTTTCCCTACTGCTGCACCATCCTGGAGTTAGAATATTAAATTACACCCCCTACACTATCCATCACTTTCCCTACTGCTGCACCTTCCTGGATTTAGAATTGAAAGTTACACTTCTACACTATCCATTACTTTCCCTAATGCTGTACCATCCTGGAGTTATAATAGTAAATTACACCCCATACACTATCCATCACTTTCCATACTGCTGCACCTTCCAGGAGTTAGGATAGTAATTTACACCCCTACACTATCCATACCTTTCACTACTACTGCACCTACTTGGAGTTACACTATCCATTAAGTTTCTTACTGGTTCACTTTTGAGTATTTTACCTTTTTAGTTTGTAGTAGTAGTTGAGTCTTTGAAGAAGTTGTGTTTTCAATTGCTCTTTTTTTATGATAGTTCTTAATCTGATGTCTGTCTGTTTACAATCAAATGATAGACCATTTAATAGCGGGTTTACATCTAAAAAAAATGCATTTCATGACTTTTTTTGAAAACAAGTTTATTTGAACTATATTGTTCTGCTTCTTGATTAACATATTATTCAGTTGTTTTTGAAACACTGTGTGAGAGCATTTGTGTTTTCAAACGTATCTTACCTTTGGTTCTTTGCTTTTGGTTTTGTTGTTTACTTGAATTGGTATGATTTTCTGTTCCAAATGTACAGTACTTTGTTTGGAATCTGGTAGAAAGATACAGTTGAAGGTATATTAAGTACAGTTTGTTCAATAATGGTACGTTTGCTTTCTGTAGGAAAAAAAGAGTATTTCTAAAATGTATATCATAGGTGTTTTTATGGCCTTTAATAACATTATTTACCTTCTATAATTTTTTTCTTGGTTTCTATGTTGTTGTAGGTTTTCAAGTTTTTGAATGTCGTAATATCTGTAAATGGTAATACAAATTAATGTGATTTAAAATATTTAAAACCCTATTTTTAAAATGGAAAAGATTACTTTTTGGTTAGAGTTCATTTTTACACATTTGAAAATAGTGCATTAAAATATGACAAATGAATCAAAAAATGTATTTTAAATTTAACAAAAGGTTTGACATTATTTGCAGATAACTAACTGCATCCCTGTTAAAAAGAAATAGTTATTTCAAATATTTTTATTAAATTACCTTTATTTAAGTAGGTTTTTGGTCTTTTGCTTCTATTTCGAAAACGAGCGATAGATGTGGGTTTTGAGTGCTACACATGCAATGATTATGTTGATAAAATATTCAATTTTAAATGGTTTACTATTTAACATATTTTACATTGGATAAGTCACAATATGATTATGCAGCAAATATTCATATGTGATTTCATAATTTATTTTACAAAAATATAACTGTGACATTGTTTCGTGACAAATTTCAGAAAATAATATTTTCACATGGCTTTACAAACACTGTTACATTTGAGAGTTTATATCCATAGCACTACATTTCAAAAATGTGATTTAAGATAACAACGGCATATTTTGGAAAGCCATTTATATTTAAAAAATGTACTTACATCTGTGAGCAATTATTTCAAATGTAGAAACTATTTAATGAAGTGATGGTAAAGATTTCGTAAATCTGAAATATAATAATGTTTTACATTTATTAATAATAGTACGATATTTTTAAAATAAGTTATGATTACTTGTGTTTTAATGCAAACTTACTTCTATTTATGAATGGATTACTCTTCGTTTGACTCAAGGTCGTCACTGTGGCAAGAGGTCAGACGGTCAGTTATTAGCGTCTGCTCTCTGGTAGTTGAAGATCAACTGATTTCAAAATGGTGTCTTACTCGTATTTATAGGTTTTTGTGAGTGTCTTCTTAATGTTTGAGAAAAGTATTGTTTAAATCTGTTTTTCTGTAACATACAATTGCTGTGAGAACTTGTAATTTAAAATATGTCTTTATTAGTGTGTGTTTTACTTCGACATAGTGTTTTCTCCTCCATTTTGTTAATAGGCTCTTGGTGTTGATTTCATGAAAATAGTTGAAGGACTCTGTTGTTGGCTTTCGATCTAAAATGGCGGGTATATGTTTGTTAATCTGTTTATATTAATCAAAGTCACGATTTTTTCTACGATTTATATTAATGTTTTAAAATTATTTTTGATAATACGTTTGATATGCATTTTTGAATAATGTAAATATTTTCTTTTAAACGTGCGAGTATTTTTTTTAAAACTCTAGTATTCATTTTAATACTCGAGTATCGAGTATTAATTCTTTAAAAACATGTGCTATTTTCATTAATTACCATTTAGTTTTTTACTACATTTTTAATACACTTCCCCACCCAAAACCCCTATTTTACCTGCATCCCGTGCCAGGAGTTATTTTACAAAAATATATAGGAAATTCGTAACATATGCGTTGGAATGGTATGCGTTCTATTAGTTTTCGTTGTAATGGTACTTTTTCATTAGTATTATTATTTTGCGTTATAATGGTATTCGTTGTAAAAACATGCGTTGTAAAGGTACTTGCGTTGTAAAAAATGCGTTGTAGAGGCATGCATTGTGAAAGTATGCATTGTAACATCATACATCCGGTTGATGGTGTTCTTGAATGACTTGGTAAAAGTTTTTCAGCAATTAAACATCGGTTACATGAAATAGGTAGTTCTATTATAGGTAAAGTACTAATTCCAGTAACAATGATAATAGTGGTGATTTTCATATTAAGATTATTTTGTATGATTAGAAAGAGAAGAAATGTTAAAAGATCAATAAAGAAGGTGATTCAAGAAAAACAAGAAAGAGAATGTGAAAAGGGCGATTTAGAGATGGAAGAGTTCCAAGAGAAACTCTATCAAGATAGCAGAAAATCAGAAGATACTAGAGTATAGTTTATACTAATCAAAAGAATTTGAAACATGTTAAAATAAAAATGTTGCTAAATTTTGGGAGATATTTGGTGATAAATCACCAAAGGAGGGAGTTGATGGAGTGAGGGGTCGAACTAAATTTTATATACCCCCATGAAGTCACTTTCTCATAACAGTAACGTGGACTAATCGTGTGGTTTTGAAAAATGATCAACATAGAGTAGAATGCACACACAAATACACGTGGGAAACTAATTTGCTAAACACTCAGCTGAGAGGCAAGATGGCGGCGGCTCCTTAGACCGCTGTGAGATGCTCTCTGGCCTGTGCCTTAATCTCTGGGCAAGGAGTTCAGACAAAAGAATGGATATATCGGATCTATTGGCGTGAATATTGAAGGCACACAAAGAATTCGAAAGAATACTAGGGATAATGTGAATACTCCATTGCAAGTGTGGCAGCTGATATAATGCAGGCATGGAACTTACCCGGCAAGGTCCGCCATCCTCAACGCGGTGCTCTCGTCTGAGTCTTCACCTGGTGGCCTCAGTTATCGGCTTTGCGGTGTTAAGACTGCTCTCAAGGATTCAAACTAGTAAAGACTTTGCTGGTGAACAGTATAGAATTGATAAAACAGCGAAAAAACTATCCAGTGTGGCAGAGGTAATTGAGCAGATGGCGCCGAAGAATGCAGCAGCGGTTGCAGCCGCCTCCAAAACTCGAGCAGCCAAACAAGCCCTTCGAGATCAGAAACTGGCAGCGAGACGTGCAGATACTGGCGGCTCCGGTTCTGTGACTGATGATACTGCCGGCCCTGAGACTGCTCAGGTGCAGACATCGCAGAAGCGCACCAAGGCTGTGAAGACACCTAATACACCAGGTCCGGGTCCCTCCGTGGTAGACCTGCTACGGAAAACACCGGCCGGTTCTGTGCCTCCGGTAAACGCTCCCTCTCCCTCCGCCCACCACGCAACAAGCGGGACACTGATTGCAGCGGCTCCCGCACCTCCTGCTGCTCCTACCGGAGTGGATTTGCTGTCTACTCCCCCTGCTCCTCATGGGATAGTAGACTCGGCTGACCCGGGTGACGGAGCAGACGCCCCTACGATTACTATTACAGAAGCTGCAGAAAACGACCCTGCTGTATTGAAACAGGGTTCGGCTCAGGCTCATGATCAGCTGAATGGTGGACTTGCGGACACGCCAGGGTCATCTAATGTAGCAGTACTATCAACAACTGCAACACCAACATTAAAAGTATCGGCAGGAGGGCTTGAATCAACACAAAGAGGTCGGGGGCAGATCCTGAAGGAAGGTAGGCCTGCACCTGCACCTGCAACGAATACCCTACCCCCCGAAACTACCTCTCCTGGGCTAATCAATGAGAATACTAACTCTCTCCAACATATAAGCAGTGCGCAGGCCCTAGCGGATCCGATACACGATCTTAAGGAGGGGGGCATAGTATCAGACACAGATAAGGAACCGTCCGAGTTCTTCACCATCTCTGAGGGGGGTGCAGACTATGTACTGTCTCAAGAATTAGATACAGACTCAGACTCTTGCTCCTTCTCTGATTCTGACCACCACACTGGCTCTAATGTGAGTTCACAAGAAAGCGATTTCGATCTAGATCCTGTCATAGGTGAACCTAAAGATAGGAGACATACTGTGCTAAGGAAAAAAAAAAGCCATCATGGGGCTGAGGGTTTGCTCTGGGATTACTCTCCAGCATTGGTCTCTGACTCACAGGCTCCCTTCCCCAATACTCACCTAGAAGATACCCCATTTCATGAGCAGCAAAATGCCACGCTAACATCTGTTATGGACACGGTGCTCCAGGCAATAGCCTCCCATAGAGAACAGACCTCTAAAGATGGGCGCAGGGCTCAACAAGCACTACTCAAAGTACAAGGCGTAGTGCGCAAACTCTCTAAATCAGTAACAGCTTCTAACGCAAGAATGGTCGACATGGAGGATCGCATAGTCATTAACGAAGCTGAAGCAACTGTTGTTAAAGAGCTAGTAGACGCGCATGATGCAGAACTTAAAGACGTTAGGTGGAAACTGGAGGAAATGGAGAATCGAATGCGACGCAACAACCTTAGAATTCTAGGTATTCCAGAAAAAATTGAGGGCGATAATATACGCGTATTCGTGATTCAGCTTTTCAAGGATACACTCCCTGAACTATCTACCTGGAACTGGGAATTAGAGGTCCAACGCGTCCACAGAACACCATTTACAGTAAAGGCATCAACCTCGCAGAGCAAATATCCAAGGGCTATCCTAGTTTACTTCGGAAACTTTCTTCTCCGTCAAGCTATTGCTGATAAAGTGAGACCGGATGCCCACCGCTCTAGGGGTGCAATATCATATTTTGTCAGACCCGATTTTTGCCACACCACAGTGGAGCGAAGGTGGCGGCTTCGCCAATTGATCAAACCCTTTCTGGAGAAAAAAACTCAGGTTTACCTGAATAATCCTGCCACACTCAAAGTCATCTATAAAGGACAGACCAAATATTTCACCTCTGAAATAAAAGCTAAAGAATTCCTAGATAGTCTGAACTAAAGTTATATCAAATCATGATGGTATGACACTGGACCTTGCTGTGTAAATTAGATAGAAACTTGGTGGAATCAAACCCAATCCAACCAATTGATATATGATGATCTAGAAATCTAAGTCATATAAGAGGTCTTTATGTTTAGTATATAAGGTTATATATATATATATATATATATATATATATATATATATATATATATATATAAAGTCCCGGTATCATTGTTTATAATTGTTTCTTATTAGTGTGTTCTTCACTCCTCACGCCTTTTTTTTTTTTTTTTCTTTTAGCCCAATAAGGGATCACTGAAGATATGTTTGTTTTCCTCCTTTTTTTTGTATAGCACTGGCTAGAGATATCTCTCCATCACAACAGACTCTTGTTAGAGTCTAAATGCCTCATTGGGTGGACTGGGGGAGGGGAAGGGTGGGGAGGGGGAGGGTTGGGGGGGAAAAAAGCAAAAAAATGAGCAAATTCATCCGAAATGTAAAATACATGCAAAGACTTTATTTTGGTCGGCATCTATTCCATGGAAAGCAAAGTACCAATATAAAACAAAAGGCTAGCTACTATTTATGTGTTCAAGATATTAAAACCGGGATAGGTTTACATCAGGGTAAATGGGGAGAGTGAGCCTATGTACATGGAATGTGGCAGGTCTCAATGATAGAAGTAAAAGGGCTCAGTTATTTCAATTAACACGGCAGACTCCTGTGGATATACTCTGCTTGCAAGAAACACACATAGCAGCTGCTGACAAAGATCTAATTAAGTTGCCTGGGTATAACCTCTTAGTAGCCACAACCCAATCGTTCAAAACTAGAGGAGTGGCTATCCTAGCTAAACCTATAATGGGCCCCCCGACTCGCACTATGGCTGATAAAAACGGTAGATGGGCCATAGCTCAGCTAACATGTGGCCTTACAATATGTGCAATATATGGTTCAAATATTGATGATCCGACTATTTTCCAAGAACTAGAAATTGAATTGGCCTCTTGGTCAGCTCCATTAATTTTCTATGGGGACTTTAATATTGATGTAGGAGTGCTCATCGATAACCATCTGTCACCAAGATATAAAGGGCGCAAACCAAAGGTTTTCAATGCATTAAGGCAGTTGATGGAAAGCCATGACCTATTTGATATGTGGGATCTGTCAGGTAAAAACATTGATGGTCACACATATTTCTCTCATCCTCACAACAAATATGTCAGAATTGACTATGTGATGTCATCTTTAGAGGGTTTGGCTATCATTGATATAACAAAGTCTCCCAAAACGATTTCGGACCATAATGCGCTTACTTTTTTCTTCGACATGGTCAATTTAGTAAAACCCAAGTCTAACTGGACCTATGATAGGAAACTCTTGGTCAATCAAGGATATATAGATCATATTAAAAGCTGGGCTCAAAGGTATTTTGACTGTAACCGGTTCAGTGCGTCAAGAATAATGGTCTGGGATTGTTTTAAAGCCTCATTAAGGGGAGAAACTATTTCATTCGTAGCTAATAAAAGGAAGAATGAGGAAGAGATCAATGCACAACTTATGAAAGAACTTTCTGACCTCGAGACTTATCATGCCACTCAGATAGGTCAAGGCGACTCAACTTCAGAAACCACTAAGAAAATACTGATTTTAAAGAATGAAATTAATAATTCTCTAATCCAGAAAGCTGCTGAAACCTATCAGGCAAATAAAACCAAGATATACGAATCAGGAGAAAATGTCGGTAAGCAGCTAGCATTACGAACACGCCAAAAACAATCATATAGCAGTATAAAAAAGATTGAATTCGAAGGAAAGGAATATACATCTACGCAAGACATTGTAAAGGTATTCCAAACATATTATCAGAAACTCTATCATAGTGATGTATTATATTCTGATACTGATACCACAACATTCTTGAACAGCTGGCTTCCAGATCAAGACTTAAATACTATAATCGATAATAATGCAAAAACAAACCTAGACAGAGAAATTACGCTTGCGGAGGTGGAGATTGCCCTATCTGAACTCTCCAATAATAAAGCGGCAGGCCCCGATAAAATTCCCCTAGAATTATATAAAATATTAGGCAGTCAAATATTACCCTTCTTATTAGATTTGTTTCTCGGAGTACAATATCACTCAATTCCACCTGACTCCTGGAAACAAACGAACATAATAATTTTTCACAAAAAAGGAAAACCATCTCATCTTCCCTCATCTTATAGGCCGATATCCTTGATAAATTCTGACTCAAAGCTATATGCCAAAATTCTAGCAAATCGACTGAGTAGGGTCATTAAACAACTTGTATCACCGTGGCAACATGGCTTTATTCCCGGAAAAGGCACTACAGACCATACCCGGAGAGCCATCACCCTTTTTGATATCATGGGCACCACGGGGGGTGAGATGGCAATGATTCTTCTCGATGCCGAAAAGGCTTTCGATAGAGTATCATGGCAGTTTCTATGGAACATCTTGAAATGAAAGAACTTTGGGAATAACTTTATTAAAGCCATCAAAGCCATATATTCTAATCCCAGGGCAAAAATTTCTATAAGTGGCGCTGAGTCAGAATTTATTGAGGTGCAAAGAGGTACAAGGCAGGGTTGTCCATGCTCCCCGATATTATTTGCCCTATATATAGATCCCCTTATACAGAAACTCCTCTTATCACCCTTAATCCAACCAGTTAAGTGTGGCTCATATTTCACCAAAGTCATGGCATACGCAGATGACGTGGCCGTCATTACTACCGATCCTGCCAGTGCAATCCGTGAAATTGAATCAGTTACCCAGGCTTTTGGTGCTCACTCAGGATACTCGCTAAATAATGATAAAACTATGGTATTAGCTACTAAAAATATTCAATATGAGAGTTCCTTTAAAGTTAAAGAGGCTACATATTTAGGTATATGCCTTACTACTGAGGTGGATAAAATTGATTATTTAAATTACACCCCCCTTATTGATAAAATTAAAAAAGACCTTAAAAGAATAGACAATCTACATCTATCTATAATTGGAAGGGCAAACTATATAAAAATGAATATTTTTCCGCGGGTTCTCTACCTTTTTAGAGCAATCCCGTTGCTAGCGGGACCTAACTTCATTAAGATCATTAACTCTACTATCTCTAAATTTATGTGGAGTTATGGCAAGATAAGAAGAGCACTTTGTTGGATGTCGCTACCACAGGATAGAGGAGGACTAGCCATTCCTAATTTAGAACTTTATATGTGGGCAACATTAATACAATCTATGGACCCCCTACTAACTGGTAAAAAAATTACGTCTTTGCCCCCAGACGCATATATTCCCTCGATCTATGAGCTTAGCCTTGGTGATAAATGTAAGGGTTTATTTTTAAGACAAGTAGATTCCACGTATTATAGAAAAATTAAATTAAAGACAGTTGTAGATGCCTGGGCCGTGTGGAAAGCTATCTCTAAATACCTATCTATTCCCACCTTTTCAAAATATACCCCTCTCTGGCATAGTAAGATTATCTCTCCATCTCTTAATGATACTACCTCACAGAGATGGGAACGGTTAGGCATCAACACTGTTGGTGACTTTTTAGGACATAATGTCCCCACTTCTTTTGAATCTTTCCAAGAAAAATACTCTATTCCCACGTATGATTTTCTCAAATATTTTCAAATTTTGCTGAGCATTCGTAAGGTTATACCAACAACAACAACATTAGATAACTTGCCCCTTCTTGAATCTATAGGCAAAAATACTACAAGAATAGGGTCGCTATATCAAATGCTGATGGATAAAACCCCTGATGATCTAGAACGAACTGAACAATCCTGGGCTGTAAAACTGGCAAACCCCAATGTAGATATTGATCTCTCCATTGCTCTCTCCACAAAATATTTCATAGCTTCTAATTTGAAAGCACAATATTATAGAGTTATTTACAATTTATATTACACACCGGCAACATTATTTACTTGGGGCCTTCGGGCTGATGATAACTGCCCAAGATGCAAACAACCACAGGCTAACCTCATACACATGTTTTCCGAATGCTCAGAACTCACAAGGTTAAAAACCATGATACTGGAGTTTTGGGTCCAGATATTTGGACATCAGCTAAGAGATTCATTAACTCTATATATATTTGGTCATGATGATTCTCTGGGTCACAATAGCGAGGAACAAGCGGTTATATTTCTGGGATATGCTGTTTTTCGTATCATTCTGGCAGCTCGATGGAAAGATCCAGAACCCCCAACTTTTCAAATGTGGCTAAGTCGATTTGTTTCAATCTATAAACAAGAAATCGCAATATATGCTTCTAGAGGTAGAAAAGCCAGAGTAGTTGGAGCACAGATTTGGGACCCCATTGCTAGATGGTACACTAATGAGAGGGGCTAGTCAGATTCTATTAGCGGTTAACCAATTTGACATGTTTCTCTGTTTACCCTGCTCTTCTCCCTTGTATATAGATATTTTGTTAGGGATGTTTTAAACGCTTTTTGCTTTATTTGTATCATTTCAAGTTACGACATGAATTAATAACATTTTCCTTTTTTTTAATTTATTTATTTATTTATTTTTTAATTATTATCTGTCTATGTCTGTGAACCTGTATTTGGTTTGAATTTGCCAATAAAAAAGGAATAAAAAAAAAAAAGGAAACTAATTTGCTCGGGTTGCAACTATAATCGATTAACCAAGTGATGTTATGATGTCCAAAATTAATGCAGCAGCTATAAACTAACCAAAAGCAGCATAAATGTGATTTCTGTTTATTTGTGGCAAAAAGATGAAGACAGGTGAGCAAATCACGCATATGTGTTGCTTTATTTGCTAGGTAATAACTAACAGGGATACCTTAGTAAGGGGGAGGTAAACAGAAGGGTTATAATTCAATAATTAACGTTTGATTGTGTTTGTTTCTATAATAGTTACTGTTCTGGCCTATGAGGCCTAGAACAAAATGGACGTTTCCATAACTCCGAGATTGAAAAGTTGTATGCACGAGCAGAGTGAAAAAAGAATTGTAGACGAGCTCGAGATGACTATGCCTGTGCAGGATGGGTCAAGGACAGTGTGCCCCGAAAGTCCAGTTGAGTGCCAACAAAACGGACACCCGTGTTGAAAGAACGTGGGAAAGAAAGCAAAAATTGCAATTTAAAGGACATGAGCGAAGCGGATGCAATGTGGACAAAGACCGTTTCATTGAGCTGACATTGTGGAAATTAAACAATAAGAGGATGAGGTTATGCTCATCCACCCCTTGTTTTGACCAATCAGAAGTGTTGAAGACCCCAAGTGTTTCAAATTTTAGATAGATTATTTAGTGAAAAAAGGTATAAAAGAGTACGTTCGGACTTAAGAAAAATAAACCTTCTTTTCCGATTTTCATCTGCCTATCCTGACATGCTCCTGGAATGCTGAATGAATCCTGAGGTGTAAGGACTTTGAACATTTTCTGAACTTAAACTTAATTTGAATGAGTAAGAAGTCTTTAGATGAGGTTAATAGCTAGAGAGTGCAGGGAAATGAACTTAGGGAACTATTATGTTTTTGCTAATATATATGTCCTATAATTTCAATAATAATATGCTTATTTTCGGAGCTTTGAATTAAACGAAATATAAAGGTATGAGTTAAATTCTTGCTTTCCATTAAATCTATTTGCATTAAACAAATAAATGAGTGAATAAACACAGGTCATGCTAGGAGAATCTCATCAAATAAAAATTATATACATGAAGAATTAAGCTGGTCTTGTTCATCCTTAGCCTAATTTTTTACTAGCAGATCTATCGCCAAATAATGGTGGTATGTCTGAATAAATTGTCTTGTTGATAAAACCATAGTAAAACAATTTAAACTGCAGATGTACATATCATAAATAGGTAGCTTAATTTAGATACTCAGCTATGATTCAGCAGCTCTCCTTTGAAGTCTCACCAATCCATGAAGTAGGGAGAAGGTGTGTAAGAGTGACTCGCAGTGTTATGGGCCCCCCTGATGAGTGAATGCATGATTTAATACTTCCGGGAAAGGTGATGAAGTTTTAGAAATTATTTCCAGAGTGGCGCTGCATCAGTAATTAGCTTGGTAGCAGAGCAATGGTTGCCACAGAATTAGCTAGGATAATGTATCAAAGCTTTAGTAGCCTTGGAGGCAGTCAGTATTTTATTAATTATCATGACCAACACAATGTGATACATATTACTTCCATCTTGACAGAAATGATATACAAGCACAGGTTACCACTGGAAAGTAGTGTCGACATTCAGATGCTGTCAAAGTCTTATTAATGCCTAAAGGAATGATTGTGAGATTTACTTACCATATAAATTGGTCAAATGATGCTGTATGCCAGAAGACTGCCTTTTTTTCCTTCAGTCTCGGCAATGCAGAGACATTCTGTTGTGAAACACTACCACTGCTGGTCATTCAGTATAATCTGCAAATGGAAAAGTCCACTGTTAGCACATTTACCCTAAGCAGTACAAACAATCTTGATTTTTATAAAGGGTAAACAGATCAATTCTATGAATTCTGTATTATTGTGAAAATCAACAGCATGTTAGAAAATCTCAATTTGTGTTTTTAATCTACCATACTTCTCTGAATCCAATGCCTCATTTGCTAACACTCTCTAGCATGTAGCATGTACATTAGGACATAGATAAAGAGATATTTTTGCCAGCCAAGTGGCAGCGTACCCATCTCACTTCATTTGTTTTAGGATATGGTACACCAGTAGCAATTAAGCCAGCTAATAAGATGAACGAGGAAGGGTTATGCTACAGTAAATGGGAATATTAAAAGCTATGAATAGCATTGTCGGAGAGGACCGGATAGGGAAGCCACAAACATGGAAAACCTGCATCGGATTTTGGAAAGTTCCTGGGTTAGGAACCCACCTGACAGTCATTCAGGTAATTCATGGTACGGGTCGTCTCTGTTGGAGGAAGATGAGGGAGGTCCCAGAGGTGCTGACCAATCCAAAGCAACCAGGCAGGAAGAAAAGGCGGAACCCGACGGAGAACGTGGTGACGTCAGGGAGTCTGAAGAACGGAGAGACTGCGAGGATCTGAGAGACCGGGACTACAGAAGACGCTGCGAAGAGGGCCCGAGAAGATTGAACACCCCACTGAAGATACCGAAGAAGCCGAGAAGTGGAGTGAGGAGTGGTGGATACCCTCCCCCAGGATGATGAGAACGCCGCCGTAACTCAGGAGATTTACGGCTACGGCGGTGAGTGAATCATTAACCAGGGCACCGCAGAGCTAACAAGGGAGGTGGGAGGGAACTTGTGGGAGGAGGGAGGTTGGGTTGGTAGGAACAGGAACCATGGGGCACTGTATATACTTCCTGCACAGTCACCGGCACCCCCTTCACTTCTCACAGATTCCTCACAAGCCAAAATCTGCATAATTGTCCCACAAACGGTCTTAATGAGACGGGCACTCTATTGACCGCGTACTGAGAGGAATGCGGACAGCTTGTCAGCCCTTCGGACTGTCAATATTTTACCCTCACTACTCACTACTCCCGGGTGTGGTGACGGACTTCTACTGTCATTTACCTAAGCCATAAGGCGAAATACTTACCGCCCTTACCGCCCTCTGTTTTTTCTTTTAAGCTCCTGGGGCCGACGGTATATAATACCATAACTACAACCGGACACCTACGGGAGTACGACTACGTCTTTCCTGAACAGAAGAAGACCCTGTGACACAGCAGCCTTCCACATCTTTTCTTCTCAAACCAAAGTCTTTAATTTTGTTACCATCAATCACAAATAGAAAGCAACATTGATAACCCGATGAAGCCTCCCACAAGCATGTTCACAAGCATGTTCACCATCATCATTTTGGGCAATTCCTACCAGTTCAACAATAGTGAAGTTGAGACTCTTATGCTCAAACTTACCTTCATACAAATTTAGAAGTCTCAAAAAATTCCCTAATTTCTTTAAGCTTACCATCTTAGTTTTCATTTGGGCATCCTATATACCTGCTACTCATTTCATTACCAAGATAAATGTATCCTGCTGCTTGCCAGGCAACAGAGTGGCCCTCACGTCAGACAACATCATGCTTTAGCTTTATGATGTCAGAGCCCCTCAGGTCCAATTGTCCATGTGGAAGCTGACCACACAGGAGGATGAGATATCAGAAGGTATGCAGTAGGTTACTATCTGTATTCATGATTGCAAGGCAAGCAGGAGGGGGAATGGTAAAGGAATCTGAACCACTCAAAGGGGCTTTTTTGAAAGTGGGATGAAGATACAAAACAGAGGTTATCCTTACCAACAATACATCTTAAGTATCAGAGTACAACATACAGAGTGCAGGGGAAGACATTAAATTAGCTTCCTTCCGTGAGAATGTAACACTATAGTTCTAAAGGGAGATAGTGCTTTTCAGCCGCAAAGGCAGCTATTTCCTTGAATGGAACATTGCTAGCACCGGGATCTTAATCAGACTTTAGTAGCCTCGGAGGAAGTCAGTCTTTTATTAACTATCATGACCAACACAATGTGATCAATATCACTTTCATCTTGACGGAAATTAAATACAAGTACAGGCCCCCACTGGAAGGTAGTGAGGACCTTCAGATGCTGTGAAAGTCTTTTTAATGCCTAAAGGAATGATTGTGAGATTTACTTACCATATAAATTGGTCAAATGATGCTATATGCCGAAAGACTGCCTTTTTATGTCTCGCCTGGCGATGCAGCGCGAAAGCATGGTCGCCAGCGAGATCTACTGTTATCGACTTGCCTGCAAAGTGGTACAGACCGGGGCACGCGCAGGGCTTTGGCGATTGGGGTCTGTGGACGCGCTTGTGAAGATGCCCCACGCAACACACGCAGCAGACGCCCCCAGCCGTGCACACACACAGCAGCCGCGTACACACGCAGCAGCCGTACACACGCAGCAGCCGCACACACACGCACCAGCCGCCCCCAGCCAGTGCACGAGTACTCAATTATTCAATAACAAGCACACACACCAGCCCCCACAGTAAAACCAAGCCCCACTCACCAGGCTCTTTTGTGCCTGCTACAGGCTCCGTCTCAGGACTCCCCTGGTGTCATCTCCTCCACCTCCATTGACGTGGAACACACGGGGCTTCCCTCACTCACGGGAGCCCCCGCACTTGCATCAATGGCCTCAGCCGCCACTTCTAAGCCAGGGCTTGTCCTTACTTCTGCCGCCACCGCAGGGATCTCCCTCAGGCGTGGGAGCCCTGCGTCACCACTGTCCTCTCGGCCAGCCACTCCGTGGGCATGGGCTTCCCGCGGAAGGCAGAAGTCCCGCCCCACAACAGGCATGACGCTGCTGGACTTCCGGATTTCGTGCCAGATCGGCTCAGCGGCTTGTCAGGACCTCATGCTATTTCTAGGTACTTGTTTAATTTTTATTTTCTTCCGTTTTTGATTGCTATCCATCAAATGTGTGTTTACCAGCAGTAATGTAGGGAGGATGACATGACCCTCTTTCCTATACGTTGGTAGCAGATAACAACAACAGTTATGGTGCAGTGAGCCCTCATCCCTATGGACTGTGTAGCCACTGTGCATATAGCATTAATGTGTTTAAAGCTCATGCTACATTGACCCCTCTCCTATTTATTTTATTCATACAATTTCTAAAGCGCGCTACCACCTAACAGGCATCTTGGCGCTAGCAACTCAGAGACCGTATTAACAATGAATGAATTCCTCAATCGTCACGTCTCTGATTCCACTCCTATACCCCCCCTTAGATTTATTCACAAATGGACATCCTATACCGATAGCTATACTGGCGGAGGTTCCAGCTGGAAGAATATTGTGCTTAAAAGACAACAAAGGAGAATGTTGTACAAAATATTGTTCTCTTCTTTTAGCCGGTCCTAGTACATGCCCTTTTATCTGTGGCTTTGAAAGGCCCTGAATATTTGCCATTGTGCTGCTTTTGACGTCATTATCTCTAGATTTAGATGTTAAAAAGCTGTCCCCAGAACGTGATGCCCCGATGTGTGGGCATGCTCCTTCCTCTCCACATACTCTGTCAGAGACAGAGAGAAACAACCATTGCTTGCGGTGGTCCTCGAGGGTCACAGTACCCTACACTGCTGCGAACTTCTAGCTTCTTAAATAGTGTTTTTCATTCTGAAATAGTCCCAGGAATGTGTGATGCACTAGCTCGTCAGAGTATGAATAGGCTTTATAGTTCATGTCCCTGCAGCTGGAAGGGTAATTTGTTTTCATGCATTCCCAAACAATGCCACTTATACTTCATGCACACTCATCATTTCATTTCCCTTAGCATTGAAACCTGCATCATCACCACCAGCCTGGTTTACGTTTAATATTTAGGTTCAGTGAGTTAGTTTCAGTGGCGAAGCTTGCTCTAAGGTGAAGCAGATCCCCACTTAAATGCATTCCGCATCTTTCTGCTTGTATGAGGCAGGCCCCTTGCCCACTGTTGCTGTTCTTATTTAAGTGTTTGGATAACTTCTTATTTAGGTAGCCTAGTTTTAATTGAGACTGCGTACCATTCAATGAGGCTTCCTCATAATGAGAGTTCTATGATGCTGCTTCTCATTCATTACTTCAGCTTTGTATTTATTTCGGTCACATCCACTTCAGTGACACAGCATTCAGTTCACTAAATAAATATGGATAGGTGGATAAATATCTAGATATCTTTCTGGTGGCCATTTACCTATATGTTGCACTTCACCACTTTTAGGAAGCTCTATTCCATTTTGCAGCAAAGTGATGTGACCACATAAGACCACTTAAGAGGGCCTACCTATTCCCAAAAATATGAGAAATTTGTTTCAGTAGCAACATTTTACAAAACGTTCTTATCAATTTAGTGTGAGTAGCTATATTTAAACACATCTACTATCGTTGATAACTTTAACAGCAGGATTCATATCAGTGTCAGAAACTTCAATACAATTTAAAACATTTCAGAACATGCTTCTCTTGCATTCAGCAAGAAAAGTGACTAATTTTGCTGTTTTTCCTCCAACATCTTCCTTGATATTCTTCTTCCTTTATGGTGGGTACCTTCCTCTGCATTTCATGCTCACATTGACACTAGGTGCCTCAAGAACCTCTTGGCTTGCATGCAAAGTAAGGATGCGCTGCCCTATAGGGACAATGGATTTAATTACCAAGAAAAGACAAAATACATGATTGGTAGAATGCTTGAATGAGTCTTGTCCTGTTACTCATTACCCCTGTATTCCGAATGGTAAAACTCGAAATCCTGATTTTTATCCTGGGCAAATCTGTCACCAGGTATTATGGGAAAAACATACGTCGGTGTGAAATTTGTCCTCATCTTGTAATGCTGATGAGGGGCAGTTTCCTCCTTCAACTGCGTTAGCAGCTGGTTAAAAGGAAAACAATATCTTGTGAATGAACGAGGAGTGTCGCGGGTAAGAGTCACGAATCAGGGCGCACAGAGGGCGGGGAGTGTGTTGTATCTGCGGCAGTTGTTGCGGGTTGTTTTATTTATTTAATGCGTTTTTATACAGCGCGGACTTTACCCGAAGGTGTCAGAGCGCTTCACAATAGAAACAGTAGCGTTACATCAGGAGAACATTACAAGTGGGCATGTTACAAAAGAAAACGTTATGTTACATGAGGAAAAGTGACAATTGTGCATGTAACAAAAGCAAACAGAATACAATCAGAGGTAGAAAACGATATGTTATAAAAGGAACAAGCATTTGCATTGAAAAATACTAGTTTTTAACATATGTGGAAACTGGCTCAAAAATGCTATGATGTGGGCAGTATTGGCCAAGTCATAGTGCTTTTCCCTCTTTACTTAAAGCCTTATAACACAGCAGCAGTGTCTCTCTGCAACATGGCTTAAAGTTTAAAACAAACCCATATGACGCGGTTATCACTGGCTTGTGGTAAATAAAAAGCTAGTTATTTACGCCGTTCGGAATTTCTATAAATACCCAAGAAAATGGTAATGCATAAAATGAGGAGCAGAGTCCGTGGTCTTCGAGTTGAAAGGGTTTTATTCCAGAACTCGAGTTAAGGAAGAGCTCCTTCACCAAGCGGGTTCAGGAGTAGTCTACTTTGCTTGAAACATATCAGCACTTTTATACAATACGAGTACAATCGGAAAGAAGGAGTTTCCCTTAGACTTGATTCAATCATTTCATGATGTAGTCATACAGAAGACATAGCATGCTTGTTCTCGTTTAAAGAATAACCTGAATAGCATTTACACATAGAAAAACATATTGCATCGGGGTGATTGAGGTAACAAGTTACAGAGTTGCTAGTATCTGAGGACAGAGAATCGAGGCATTGTCACAGGGTCATTTCTGTCGGAAAGGTAAAGAGGACGAGGTATTGTGCGTTCTTTACTTCGTACACAAGGGCGGTGATGTCTCACAATGGTATGTGTGTGCAGCGGGGAAGAGGGAGAATGGGCTGTAGTAAACTATTCTTCTTCGTGGCTGTCTCGTGTGCTTGATTAGGTTTTCCCTTGGTTGTTAACGCAACCCGTGGCTGTCCTCGCAAACTAGGAAATCATTGACGAGCGAGAGCTGCTCGTTCGGTGACAGAGTTAGGGAGGGGGGTTTTTCCGAGTCAACTATCTGACTGCCTCCGTTCTTGTCTAAAGGAAAATATCGAACGGGACGGAAACCCATAGGATACATGGTAGCTGGTCATTATTCTTTGCATGTGTCAGTTTTATGAGAAAGAGAGCAGGCAAGAGGGGGTACAACGGGATTTGTGCTTGAAGTAGGAGAATCGGCTTGCCTGGTCGATGTCAGGGTGGATAGGGTGCATGATGGGACACCAGGCGAAAAAGGGAGCTTTTTAGTCAAATTCCACATTCCCTCCTTGTCCCATAGAAACCCTATTACAGAAATTCTTAATCAATTTCTATATTCATCAGGTCGTATACTTGCTCCTGTAACATGATCATTTCATTTTTCTTTCTTCTATTTTGTGGACGAGGAGTACAGGAAGTGGCACACAGTCCACAAAGGGCGGGGCCACACTGGACATAGAGGCAACAGGTGAGGATAGTGGCGAAAACGAGTCCCAGGACTGTTAGTGCCTTCCACCCCCAGGTGGACAGGAGATCCCATAACCAGCCGGTCAGGGACCATGTGCCGGTGTCCATATCCAATTTGTCGGATAGAACATGAAGGCGGGAGATAGCAGAATAAATTGATGGGGCGTTGTCTGGAATAAATACACAACAACTGGACCCTATTACCTTACACACACCACCACGGTCGGCTAACAGGACATCTAAAACTATACGGTGCTGCACTGTCATGAGCCTGTCTGCAGCTACCTCAGCTGTAATGTTATTTAAGGCGCCAGTTGTTTCATCTATGGCGGCCTGAACTACACGGGTTAGTTGCCGGATGTGGCGACTATTTGCCATAGGTCCCCAGAAAGGTAGAAAACCTTTAAAGAAGTCTCCTACTTCTTGTCCTGCAGTATCTTCTGCATCTATGACCCTCCTTCGTTGTCTTCTAACTTGGGTCAGAGGGTCAATCAGGTGGTAATTGGCAGGGGCTGTGTAAGTCGGTGGTAATAGGAATGCGACGTAGCACTTTCCAGACCAGCCTTGGGGCAACCAGGTGCGCGCATGGGGTCCACAAATGAAATAGGTGTTTGGGGCAGTTACTATGGTCGGAAAATTGGGAGCGGGCAGTGTGTATGTCCTGTCACACTCGCTGTTCCCCATTACTTCTCCTTTTCCCTTCCCCCTTATGCAAAACCGGCTGTTTTGCGGTACTACCCAACCCCCTTGATCTGTCCATCTTTGATCGACTGAAAACATTTCCCTGAAGGAAGCAATGTCATGGAACTGAGAGTAACTGATATTTTCGTGATCTTCGGCCCTCCCCCAGGTAACAGTGAGATCCACCATTTTACAAACAGCCTTTACTATTTTGGTCTTTACCTCGTTCCAATTACTCTCGTTTTTCAATTTGGTCGGGGGAATGTTTCTGACTGAGGCAGAGAATATCATGGCTAAGGCATAGGCGCATCCTGAATAACCAAACGGGAGGGAGAAAAAGGGCATTCCCTTATGTACGGAATGTGGCATCAAGCCACAAACCCAACAGTTTGTCTTGTTGACTATGAGCTGGTGTTTATGGAGGGTGGAAATGAATGTATTATTTATAAATTCCTTTCTTCTGTCCTCGAGATGTGGGGGAAGATCAACATAGGAATGCATAGTGGTATTCTTTACAAACGTGGAAGAATGTGGAGGGAAAACTGTACATAAGATCCATCCCAGACAGGCTGCTACACAGCAAACAAGTAACATTGTAAACAGAAAAATCGAGAACCTGCTATGCAGTAATTTTACATAATTAGTCTTTTTCCATTGACGCACCGCGTCATTTCTCCTCATAATGTCTATGGATTTAATATCAAAATGTCTCTGGACACGAGATCAAAACGTCTCCCAGCAGCCGCTTCACCAAGAGCTTGTTCCTTGGCTTAATTAGCCACCGGTGCGTTATGATCAGGTGCAATGTCTTTAGTCTGTTTTTGGTGAGATCGCAGCCGCGATCGGTATTCCTGTTGAGGAGTGAGTTCTGGAATTGGTGAAATTATATCCGGGGCGTTTGTAGCTGTTGAACAGGGCACAGTGTCTGTGGGTGTAGGTCCAAAAAATTTCCGACAGTGGCTAGCGTGGAGCCACCCTTTGCGTCCTTCTACTTTGACGGCTGTCCTCGTGGTCAGGAGGACCAGCTTAGGAGCTGTCCATCTCTTCTCCAGGGGGCTGGTACGATCAAAATTCCGCACCAAGATCCAGTCGCCGGGCCTGATGGTGTGTTCTCCAGGCGTGGTGTGGTCTGGAAATGCTGCTGTAACCTGTGAACGACAAGATTGGAGTGCAGACATCAAGGAAGCCAGGTAATATGTCAACATATTAGAATCAATGTCAGTCAGTTTTCTAGGAGAAGGGACACCCCAGATGTTAGGAGGTCTCCCGAATGTTATTTCGAAAGGGGACAGTCCCGTCCGGGAATGTGCCACCATTCGCATATAAAAGAGAGCGACCGGGAGGGCAGTGACCCAGTCTATCCCTTTTTCTGCACATACTTTGGCTAGTTTTGTTTTCAAGGTGTGGTTGTGCCTTTCTACTAAGCCAGCTGCTTGAGGGTGTCGGACACAATGGAATCTCCAGGAATATCCCAATAAAAGAGAAACAGCCTCCATTAATTTGGAGGAGAAAGGCTGTCCATTGTCTGAATAAATGACCCTTGGTAACCCATACCTGGGGAACAATTCTCTCACTAATTGCTTAGCGGTTGTTTGGGCACCATAGTCTGGGACGGGGTATGCTTCAGTCCATCGTGTCAGTGTACACACTACCACTAGCACATATTTGTACCCTCTGCATCTGTCCATCTGGATATAATCCATTTGGAGGACTTCGAAAGGATGATCAGGAGGCTGGAATCCACCTTGTTCTACTGGTACACCTTTACCAGGATTAAATTGGCAACATATCATGCAAGTTTTTACTTTTTGTTTGGCTGCAGCTCTCAGATGTTTGTTAAACCAGATATTCCGTAAACTATCCAGCATACCTTTCTCGCCTAGGTGGGCGGGGCTATGGACCGTGTCAATTATGACTTGTACCATGGAATCAGGGAGAAACCACACTGTTCGGTCTTTGGTCATCCAACCCTGATCAGTCTGGACCCCTCCTTGTTCAGTCCATTTCTTTATTTCATCTGCGGTAGCATGTGTCTGTATGTCTAGCACATCTTTCAAGGGGTCTCTCACTATCATAGTGACAGTCTGTGTTGGTACCTGAGAGTCTGTTGTGTTCGCTGGACTCTGGGCTGTCTGTTTAGCAGTCCGGTCCGCTAAGTCATTTCCTTTGGATATGGTGTCTGTAGCTTTGGTATGTGCTTTGCATTTCAGAATAGCTATGGCTGTAGGTAGGTGTATGGCATCTAGTAGGGCTTGAATCAGGGGACCATGTTGTATCTTGGCCCCATGTGAGGTAAGGAAACCTCTTTCTTGCCATAACACTCCAAAATTGTGAACTACACCGAATGCGTATTGGGAATCGGTATAGATGTTCACTTTCAATTGTTTTGCCCATATGCAGGCCTGTGTCAGAGCGATGAGCTCTGCTGCTTGGGCTGACAATGTTAATTCTTTGGGTCTCTATAACTCTACAGTCAGTTGTTACTGCATAGGCTGCCACTAACTCTCCAGCATTTGTCCTCATGCACGACCCATCCACATAGAGTGTTACATCAGGATCTGGGAGTGCAACATCTGTTAGGTCTTGTCTTGGTTTTGTCACTACGTCGATCATCTCCACACAGTCATGTTGTGTCGTGTCATCTGAGCTTGAGGGCAAAAGGGTAGCAGGATTCAATACATTGCATCATCTGACCTCTATGTGTGGCTGAAAGAGCGTTAGTTCGTATCCTGTCAGTCTTGCTACAGTCAGGTGTTGTGTCTGTGTTCTGTTCAGAAGGACTTCCACAGCATGTGGTACTTGTACTATCAGGGCATGTCCTAACACTATTGAATCACTTTGTCTTATGGCCAGGGCTGTAGCCGCAACGGATTTCAGGCATGCAGGCAAAGCTTGTGCTACGGGGTCCAATGTGCTAGAAAAATAAACACAGGGTCTGTTTCTTCCTGCTTGGTCTTGTGTGAGGACGGATAGTGCTGTTCCGTCACGTTCTGTCACAAACAGGGTAAAAGACTTGCTATAGTTCAGGGTGGCCAGAACTGGTGCTTGACACAGAGCTAGTTTCAGAGCTTCAAATGCTTGGGAGTGTTCCGATGTCCAAGGGAGAGTTGTATGAGTGGCTGCTTCCACTGTGGTTAACTGTATGAGTGGCTTGACTATGTGGGCATACTGAGGGATCCATTGTCTGCAATATGAAGTGAGACCAATGAATGCGCAAACTTCTTTCTGTGACTTTGGCTGTGAAATTGTCGAAATCAGTTGGATTCGTTCTTGTGTTAGTTGCCTACCCTCTTTCGACAGCAAATGTCCTAAGTAAGCTACTTGCTGTGCGCAGAACTGTGATTTTGAGGGAGACACCTTGTGACCTTTGTCAGGAAATGTAGGACTGTGAGAGATGCTTTTTCACATTCTGGTTCTGTCCTTGCTGTGATGAGGATGTCATCTATATACTGTATCAATGCTGTGTTGATAGGCATATTGATACTGTCAAGTTGTCTTTTTAGTGCTTGGCTGTAAATGCTTGGACTTTCTGTATATCCTTGGGGAGCTCTAGTGAACCGGAAGCTTCGTCCTTTTAAACTGAATCCGAAAAGATATTGACTGCCGGGATGTATAGGAATGCTGAAAAACGCATTCTTCAAGTCGATGACTGTGAAAAATGCAGCTTCAGGATCTGTGGCAGTCAATAGTGAAGAGATATCTGGGACCACCGGATATTGTGGGATTACACATTTGTTCAGTTCTCGGAGATCAACCACCAGTCGGTAGACCGGGGGTGCCTGAGGGTCAGTCCTTTTGAGGACCGGAAGAACTGGAGAATTGCAAACATTTGAATCAGTCTCTATCACCACACCATGCTCTATGAGTTCTTGGATTATTTTTAGTAAGGCTTGTTCAGCCTCGGGTGGAATCTTATATTGTCGTATACGGGGTAGGACTACACCCTCCTTGAGCGTGTCCATGTATCCGACATCAGTCGAGCTTTTTGCCCACAAATGTTGTGGGATGTCTTTTAGTCTGGGGTCGAATTCTTTGACTGTGAAATGTCCTTTGAAATCTCGTAGGAACAATTTTACTCCTTCCGGTGAACAGCATATTACTGCTCCTAGTTCTTTGAGTGTCTTGATTCCTAGTAAATTCTCTGGGCACGTTTCTGTAAGGACCCGGTCAGTAGTACGTGTCAGAGGACCCACTCCTAAAGAGACTTGTTCAGATACTTTGTTTATGATCGGTTTTCCTGAAAAGCCCAGAGATATATTATGTGAGCCAGAGAGAGGAACCTCTGGGACTTCCTTATGACTTATGGTAGTCCTACTTGCCCCCGTGTCGATGAGAAATTTTCTGTCTTGTCCCAGTAAGTGAGCTTGTACATATGGACCTTTCTGATCTACTGGAACTGGGATAAGGGGCAAGTCACTTTCTCTCTCAAGGCTGTCTCATACATATGGCTCAAAATCGGGGTAATCTGACTGTACGCTCTGGTACATCTGCGTGGCAGCAGCAGGCGTCTGAACCTGTGGCGGCGTAATGGTTTGGGGCTGCTGAGTGTTACCTGTTCTAGGAGTGTGAGGGCGTTCTTTCGTCTTTCCTGTTGCTATATTATGTTTCAGAACTGGACATTCCCTCACAAAATGGCCCTGCTGCTTCCAGTAGTTGCAAGTACCTTTATTGGCCCCCACATTACCTTTGGGGCCCGTATTTACTGGTGCCGTCTGCGCAACCAGTACCTTCATTTTTGTGTCTTTTACTCTTTTCTTTTCCTGTTCCTGTTCCTCCCTTATTCTGTTGTGGTGGTACTGTAACATCTGTAACATTTGTGAAGGACTATTTGCTTGCCAGGTACTCTCAATTTTCAACACTCTATTTCTGATGGTGGGTAAGGCTTTGTCCACCAATTTGGACACAAAAAGATGAGGATATGCCTCGCTGCTATGTGCGAGTCCACTATTTATAGAGAAACATTTCTCCAATCTGGTGTAGTAATCACCCATATCCTCGTCTGGCTTTTGTTTACAGGCAGCAATGGCATCCCAATCTTCCTTTTTCGTTGTCAATAACAGAGGCAAGACCTGTATGAGGAGACTGGGCAGTTCTCTTACGCACTCACCTAGACCTTCACCTGGTTTTCTATCTGTCTCTTCTTGTTCTAGGGCAGTCCACGTGATCTTTTTACCACCCACCTCCCAATCCTTTTCCTTCAATTTGTCAAATATGCCTGTAGGTAGAATTACTTTAAGGAGTATTATTATATCTGGATATGTAAAACTACCCATTTGGAGGATATCTTTCAACTCTCTATGGAATCCCCCGGGATCTTTTTCGTGAGAGGGCACCATCTTTTTCATTTCCAATATCTCTAATTTGGTGAGGGGAGTATACACATGTATTCGTTGCAGTGTACCATCTGGCTGGGGTATGGGGTGGACTTCTCGTAAGGGATATTGGCCTATACTGTAAGGTTAATGATCTGATGAAGTTAAGGTAAGTTGCAGGAAACGGAGGCGCAGGTCCAGAATGGTGTTGATCAATTCCGGTCCCCGAGACCTCCATCTATCCGTCACTATTTCCTGTAACAATTTGTATAGCTTGTCTGGTCGGTGGGAGTTATTCTCGTATAAGGTAGCCAGGTGTTGGACCATATAAATACCTGCTAGTCGTCGTTCTGCTCGGGGAAGAGCCAAAAACATTTGGGCTACTATATCTGGGCCATATACCCGGTGCTGTGATATCCAATGGGTGGCAGACCGGGCCAATTCTTTTTCTTGTTGGGTAAGGGGAGGCTCATTGTCCATCCATTCATCTAGGGCTCTTTCCGTGGACTGAAAAAGATCTTCCGAAGAAGGATCTAATCTTTTAATTTTCTGCGACATTCGCGGGGTTCGCCACTTGGAGCCAGGACAATGTCGCGCTACACCCAGGAAATTCATTCTATCTAGTGTCGGACCCTCATCTTCCTCCGAGTCGTCCTCTTGTGTGACTTTCTCAGAGTGAATAGTGACAATTTTCTTAACCAGTCTTTTAGTTATTTTGTCGATCTGATGTCCCAGATCATGTGCTCCTCTGTGTACCTGATCACTGAGGTCTATTAATTCAGGGTCTACGCTTCCATTACCCGGGTCTAGTTCCCGGATCAGACAATTTATGATGAACCGCAGGAGCAGTCCTCTGATGGGAACTTTTCTGTTTTTCATGACCTGGACCAGAGTATCCGGACCTTCACCTGTCCGTATGAATTCGTAAACTCTATCCAAATGCTTCGTTATATCAGGGACCTTTTGGAGTTGACCCACGGCTAGTCTTAATCTCTCTGATATCGTGGTCATTGGGCCACTACCGGGTTTGGGGTCGTAAGGACACTCAAGAGGCGGGACATCGTCTTTATCCTCAGGCCCGTTACCGGACACTCCTAAATCAGAGGTAGAACCACCGGCTATTAGTTCAGGAGCACGTGTCGACGGGCGTGTTCTAGGCATGTTTACATAAGCGGGGGTGGTTCGGATAGATAGGCAGGGAGGAAATTTTCGGTAGCAGTGGGAATTGCTTTCACTGGGGACTTGGGGTGTTCTACTACAATTTCTTCAGACGAAACGGGATAAATACCGGAAACAAGAGCATTTCTCTCTCTCTCTACCTGTTCAGCTAGAACTTTCTCACCTTCTTCCTGTAATTGCTTTTCTTTAGCCTGTTCTGACATTCTCTTACTTTTCTCGACTTTCCCTAGTTCTTTCTGGGCCCTCCTATGAGCTTCCTTACGCCATAACTCAATGGCTTCTGTCTGTGAGGGCCTCGCCTTTCTTTTCCATAACTCTTCCTCCACTCTCATAATGCATTTCTATATCCCATGTACCCGTGGCAGACCACCTATACGCCATCTCTAATTTCTCGGTATAGTCTACCCAAAGGTCTAAAAGTAATACGGCACTCAATCCATGTTTGTTGTACATGAAATATGAAATATCCAGGAGTATCTCTAGGCAGAACTTTTAACTGGTTTCTCTAACAGATTATTTTTGGTGCCTATAGTACGTAATTTGGAAAACAGAGGCATTCTTAAACTCAACAAATTACGATTTAAAAAGACTTGGTATATACAAAAACAAAACAAACACTTTATACACTAGAATATAGTGCAACCGTACCGGTCTCACGAATGAAACACGTCTTTACCGTTTTCCAAAAATGGAACCCGTCTTTATACTATCTCAGTGGTACTCACCAAGAAGCAAAACTCGAGGACCTGGTCGTCGGACTCTTGACGCTTGCGCAGGAATTCGGGGCTCCAAAGACCTCGGACTCGAAGCTCTCACTGGTCAGGCTCTGGGTTGGGACGCTCCGCTATCTTCTTCACCGCCTCGTGTGGATGATCAGTCGCAGTCTGCCTCCTCCTCGTCTCGAGGGAGTTTAGCGGGAACACCCCGCTGTTGTGCATTTGAAGTCCGTCGAAAGTATGGAAGGGACAAGGACCCGACTTACATCGCCGGCGCGTAGGGAAGAGGGAGCGTCCCTGTTCAGGCGCCAATTAATGTGGTAAATAAAAAGCTAGTTATTTACGCCGTTCGGAATTTCTATAATTACCCAAGAAAATGGTAATGCATAAAATGAGGAGCAGAGTCCGTGGTCTTCGAGTTGAAAGGGTTTTATTCCAGAACTCGAGTTAAGGGAGAGCTCCTTCACCAAGCGGGTTCAGGAGTAGTCTACTTTGCTTGAAACATATCAGCACTTTTATACAATACGAGTACAATCGGAAAGAAGGAGTTTCCCTTAGACCTGATTCAATCATTTCATGATGTAGTCATACAGAAGACATAGCATGCTTGTTCTCGTTTAAAGAATAACCTGAATAGCATTTACACATAGAAAAACATATTGCATCGGGGTGATTGAGGTAACAAGTTACAGAGTTGCTAGTATCTGAGGACAGAGAATCGAGGCATTCTCACAGGGTCATTTCTGTTGGAAAGGTAAAGAGGACGAGGCATTGTGCGTTCTTTACTTCGTACACAAGGGCGGTGATGTCTCACAATGGTATGTGTGTGCAGCGGGGAAGAGGGAGAATGGGCTGTAGTAAACTATTCTTCTTAGTGGCGGTCTTGTGTGCTTGATTAGGTTTTCCCTTGGTTGTTAACCCAACCCGTGGCTGTCCTCGCAAACTAGGAAATCATTGACGAGCGAGAGCTGCTCGTTCGGTGACAGAGTTAGGGAGGGGGGGGTTTCCGAGTCAACCGTCCGACTGACTCCGTTCTTGTCTAAAGGAAAATATCGAACGGGACGGAAACCGGTAGGATACATGGTAGTTGGTCATTATTCTTTGCATGTGTCAGTTTTATGAGAAAGAGAGCAGGCAAGAGGGGCTACAACGGGATTTGTACTTGAAGTAGGAGAATCGGCTTGCCTGGTCGATGTCAGGGTGGATAGGGTGCATGATGGGACACCAGGCGAAAAGGGAGCTTTTTAGTCAAATTCCACAGGCTGAGTCACAGCGCTTTTTTCTTGACTTTAAGGCATGTTGTACTGCAACTCGGCTTTGCCAATGCTTGTTTAGAACTACACTTTCATCCCTCTTTCTGCTGACCAACCTCTCCATCTAACCTTACTTTGCGTTCATGTGGGTGAGTGAACACGGAACTGCTTTCACTATTTGAAGACCAAACTATTTGCTTTATCAATGCATGTTTGATGTTGTGTTAACAATGCAGTAATTCTGAGAAGTGAATGTCTATTATGACATGTCGGTAAACTGTAGCTCAGAAATATACCACACAGTTTTATTTTACCGTGCTTGTTTGTCAAACCTCCTTTTTACTTTAAAAACACGTTAGAGTCAACTTTTCAGATTAAAGGGTTATTTTGAAACAATACGCGAAATATCATTTAGGCCATCGAAAGGCGACACACTGTCCAAGTAGCTCTGTTGTACCTCTGTTGTTTTGGGGGTTACACAACTATGTACAAGCATTTGAGATTCAATAGGTCTCTCATTACCAAATGTTTGAGCTATTGCCATTACAAATAATAATGCAACGCACACACACAACCACACACAAAGACACAAACACACACAACCCCACGAACAACACACACAAAACCACACACACACAAAACCACACAAGCACACACACACACACAACCACACACACATAACACACAACCACACACAAACACAAGACACAACCACACACCCAAACACAACACACAACCACAAGCACACACACAACCACAAATACAAAACCACACTCAAACACAACACACAACCACACAACCACAAGCATACACATAACCGCAAACACGAAACCACACACACAAAACCACACACACACACACACAACCACAAATACAACCCCACACACAACCACACACACACAATCCACAACAAACAACCACACACAAACACAACATACAACCACACACAATACCACAAACAACCACACACACAAAACCACAAACACACAACCACACACATAACACATAACCACACACACAACTCCACACACAAAACTCCACTCACAAAACTCTACACACAAAACTCCACACACAAAACTCCACACACAAAACTCCACACACAAAACTCCACACCAAAAAACTCCACACAAAAAACTCCACACACAAAACTCCACACACAAAACTCCACACACAAAACTCCACACACAAAACCCCACACACAAACCTCCACACACAAAACCCCACACACAAAACCCCACGCACACAAACCCACACACACACAAACCAACACACACACAAACCCACACACACACAAACACAACACACAACCCCACACACACAACCACACCGTCAGTGCACACTTTCACCAGGCAGAGACAACATCAGTCACCAGTACACGCTTTCACCTGGCACAAATACCACCAGCCATCAGTGCACGCTTCCACCAGGCACACACACACCACCAGCAGTCAGTGCACGCTTTCACCAGGCACACACACACCACCAGCCATCAGTGCACGCTTTGACCATGCACACAACACAAGCCGTCAGTGCACGCTTCAGTTTTTAACGCATCCACAAAAAACTATTGTAGCAATTGCAGTATGGCGCACTTTACTTTTAAACATATTCAACTAAAGCAGAGCATTCCACCATTGCTATAAAAATAAATACACATTTTTTTGGTCTACAATTTATAGACATTTGTTGCAATTGGGGTTGCAATATTTAGCAATGCCAATAGCTCAAACTTAATTGATTCGAGACCTATTGCATTGCAAATGCAGAGACATTCTGTTGTGAAACACTGCCACTGCTAGTCATTCAGCATAATATGCAGATGGAAAAGTCTACTGCTAGCACATTTACTATAAGCAGAACAAAAAATCTTGATTTTTATAAAGGGTAAACAGATCAATTCTATGGAGTCTGTATTATTGTGAAAATCAACAGCATGTTAGAAAATCTCAATTTGTGTTTTTAACCTCCCATTCTTCTCTGAATCCCATACCTCATTTGCTAACACGCTCTAAACAACTGTAGCATGTACATTAGGACTTAGATAGAGATCTTTTTGCCAGGCAAGTGGCAGCGTACCCATCTCACTTCATTTGTTTTAGGATATGGTACACCAGTAGCAATTAAGCCAGCTGATAAGTTGAGCAAGGAAGGGTTATGCTACAGTTAATGGGAATAATAAAAGCTATGAATAGCATGTTCATCATCATCATTTTAGGCAATTCCTACCAGTACAGCAATAGTGAAGTTGAGACTCTCATGCTCAAACCTACCTTAATCCAAATTTAGAAGTCTCAAAAAATACCCTAATTCCCTTATTCTTACCATTTTAGTTTTCCTTTGGGCATCCTGTCTACCCTGCTACTAATTTCATTGCCAAGATAAATGTATCCTGCTGCTTGCCAGGCAACAGAGTGGCCCTCACGTCAAACAACATCTTGCTTTAGTTTTATGATGTCAGCTTGCTAGGCAACAGATTGGCTCTCATGTCAGACAAAATCTTGCTTTAGCTTTAGGATGTCACAGCGCCTCTGGTCCAATTGTCCTTGTGGAAGCTGACCACATAGGAGGATGAGATATCAGAGGTTATGCATTAGGTTCCTATCTGTATTCATGACTGCAAGGCAAGCAGGAAGGGGAATGGAAAAGGACTCTGAACCACTCAAAGCACTGGGGCCTTTTTGAAAGTGGGATGGAGATGCAAAAACAGAGGTTATCCTTACCAACAATGCATCTTAAGTATCAGAGTCCAATATACAGAGTGCAGGAGAAGACATTAAATGAGCTTCCTTCCGTGAGAATGTAACACTATCGCTCTAAAGTGAGATAGTGCATTACAGCTGCAAAGGCAGCAATTTCCTTGAATGGAACATTGCTAGCACCATGATTTAAATCAGGCTTTAGAAGCCTTGGAGGCAGTCAGTCCTAGATTAATTATCATGACCAACACAATGTGATCCATATTACTTCCATCTTGACAGAAATTATATACAAGCACAGGCCCCCACTGGAAGTTAGTGAGGACATTCCAATGCTGTCAAAGTCTTTTTAATGCCTAAAGGAATGATTGAGAGATTTACTTACCATATAAATTGATCAAATGCTGCTGTATGCCGGAAGACTACCTTCTTTTTTCTCTACATTCTCTGCAATGCAGGGACATTCTGTTGTGAAACACTGCCACTGCTGGTCATTCAGTATAATCTGCAGATGGAAAAGTCCATTTACTACTAGCAGTACAAAAGCATATTTACTATAAACATTGAAAAAATCTTGATTTTTATAAAGGGAAAACAGATCAATTCTATGGAGTCTGTATTATTGTGAAATTCAACAGCACGTTAGAAAATCAAATCTCAATTTGTGTATTTAACCTCCCATACTCCTCTGAATCCCATGCGTCATTTGCTAACACTCTATAAAGAACTGTTGCATGTACAGTAGAACATAGAGAAGAGCAGCTAACGCGGAGCTCTTCACCAATGGTACTTTGAATGTTTTTAATTCTTATCGAACTTGAGGCGCATACTGTTGGAATTCTAGAAGCTGTCTGAAATATAGCTACTGTGTGCTTTACACTTTTCTTCTGCCCATATCGTGTTTGTCTACCTTACCTCTTCCGCCGCATCCCAGTAACTTCTCCCCGGTCCACAGCAGCTCGAAGTGCTGTTTGTGTGGAGGGAGTATAGGGTGACAGTTGCGGTTGCGCTGCTACTTTCGGTGGCACAGGCCACACCGCCATCTTGGGTAGCGGTCTCGTTTCTGCTGCGGCTGCCATAAAAACAACTGATGGGGCTGGCGCGCAGCGGGCACACCTGGGGTGCACCGGGGGCGTGCCAAAGGCAAGCCCGTCTGCTCCCGTCCGTGCCTGTCCGTGCCGTCCAGGACCAGGGGCCAGTTCCCCTGCCCGGGTACTGACCTACGCGACACACAAGTTACTTACCTTCGGTAACGATATATCTGTAAGAAACAGTAGTTAGTATTAGATTCCCTACCTTGGAAAATCCTCAGGCGTCAGACTGGATCCGGAAACTTTTACGTAGCAGTACCCTTGCACGTCGGTAGGCGTCTTATGCCGCTCCGCGTCCGTTGTTGGCGTCGTTGGCGCCGGGATGACGTCGCCGGAGTACTTAGACGCGGCTCTCGCGCGCTGACGTCAGTTCTTATACATAGCTTTTCCGCGCCAGAAACGCAGAACCATGATAAAACCCAACACTGGTGCCAAGAAACTAGGGCCCTGAAAGGGGATGACCTTAACCCTAGATATCAGTTCGCAGAACGGGGAGGATGGGTGGGGCGGTAAGGAATCTAATACTAACTACTGTTTCTTACAGATATATCGTTACCGAAGGTAAGTAACTTGTGCATCTGAAAGAAACAGGTTAGTAATAGATTCCTTACCTTAGAACAGATACCCCTGCAATACCAACCCCGGTGGTGGGTCTGTGAACCAATGATCACACCAGAAAGTCCTGGAGAACGGAACGGCCAAAGAAGCCATCTCTCCGGACTTGGCTATCCAGGCAGTAGTGTCTTGCAAACGTGTGCAGCGAGGCCCACATAGTTGCCTGACAGATGTCCTGCAAGGGGACTCCCCGACCCAGAGCAGTAGTAGCCGGAGTGGAATGGGCCCTCAGCCCAACAGGAGGCTCCTTTTTAGCCAAGGAGTAGCATACCTTGATGGACAACACAACCCACCGAGAGATGGTCCGCTTGTGCACTGCCCGACCTTTCTTAGCGCCCATGTAACCAACAAAGAATTGGTCATCCACCCGGAACTGGCGTGTGGGATCCAAATAGAAGGAGAGCGCACGTTTTGGGTCCAGACGGTGGAGCCTCTCTTCCTTCTTCGAGGGATGCGGAGGCAGAAAGAAGGTGGGCAAGGTGATGGACTGCCCGATGCGGAAGGCTGTGACTACTTTGGGCAGGAAAGAGGGTCGCGTCCACAGCACAACTTGGTCCGGATGGACAGAAAGGAAGGGAGGTTTAGAGGAATGAGCCTGGAGATCACTCATCCTCCTGGCAGAGGTGATGGCAACCAGGAATGCAGTCTTCGGAGTAAGGAGACAAAAAGGACAGTTATGAAGTGGCTCGAAAGGAGAGCACATCAGATAGGTCAGAACAAGGTTCAAGTCCCACTGAGGCATCACGAAAGGAACAGGAGGAAACATATGAGTAATGCCCTTTAAAAACCTATTTACAACTGGGGACTTGAACAAAGAGGACTGATCAGGGAGCCTTAAGAAGTCAGAAATAGCAGAGAGGTAGCCCTTGATAGTGCCCAGAGCAGAGCCCTGCTGGGCAAGAGAGAGGAGAAAGAGAAGAACCTCTGAAAGAGGGTCAGAAAGGGGATCCACAGCCTTTGCTGTGCATCATGCCACAAATTTGTTCCCCCCCCCAGGCGTATACCGATTTTGTGGAGGGACGCCTGGCTGCCAGAATCACATTACAGCCTTCAGGAGGCAAGTCAAATGGCCTCAATTGCCGCTGCTCAATCTCCACGCAAGTAAGCGGAGACTGGACAGGTTTGGGTGGAGGACCGTCCCCTGCTGCTGTGACAGAAGGTCCTCCTGAAGAGGCAGACTAATCGGGGGATCGAAAGACATGCTGAGTAGCTTGGGATACCAGTACCTTGGTACCCAGTCTGGAGCCACAAGGATAACTTGGGCCCGGTCGCGCCTGATCTTCTTCAGCACTCTGGGCAGAAGTGGTATAGGCGGAAAAGGCGTACAACAGACCGCAGCTCCACTCACGATGAAAAGCGGCTCCGAACGAGTTCCGCCTTGGAAATTCCAACACGCAGAACTGATGACATTGCGCGTTCTCCTCTGTAGCGAATAGATCTAACCAAGGCTCTCCCCACTGCTGAAAGAGGCATTGCGCCACGTCCGAGTTCAGACGCCATTTGTGATCCATCATGCACCGACGGGCTGAGTTCGTCCGCCCTGGCGTTCATGGAACCTGCCAGGTGTTGAACCAACAGGTTCACGCCCTGATGTTTCAGCCACTGCCAGAGGCGCGGAGCCTCCTGGCATAGGGTCCACGACCCCACCCCTCCCTGTTTGTCGCAGTACCACATGGCGGTGGTGTTGTCCGTAAACACCTGAAATACACTCCCACGGACATAGGGGAGGAATGCCTTCAGTGCAAGCCGGATCGGCCGCAGCTCCTGAAGGTTGATGTGGAGCCAAGACTACACCGGAGACCAGAGGCCTCTGATCTCCGTCTCTCCCATGTGGCCCCCCCAGCCCTGGAGGGACGTGTCTGTCACAACTATGTGCTCCGGTTGGGGTAGGGAGAGGGATCTGCCACTGACCCAATCGCGGTCCGTGAGCCACCACTGCAACTGTCTTGCAGTGCCCTCAGAGATCAAGACATGGTCGGACAAGTTGCCCTGATGCTGGGCCCACTGAAACTTCAGGTCCCACTGCAGAGCCCGCATCCGCCACTGGGCGTGATGCACCAGAAGGATGCAGGAGGCCATCAGCCCCAGAAGACGCAGCGTCAACCCGACGGGGCTCAGGATAACGGCCGAAAGATCGGAATCAGAGCCTGAATATCCCAAACCCGCTGTTCGGGAGGATAAACCCGACACTGCGCCAAATCTAGAACCGGTCCGATGAAGAGGAGCTTCTGAGAGGGACACAGGTGTGACTTCGGCACATTGATGCAGAACCCCAGCAGGTGCAGGAGGCCGGCCGTTGTCTGGAGGTGGCTGACGACTGTCTGGGGCGAGCCCGCCTTCAACAACCAGTCGTCGAGGTAGGGGAAGACTGAAACCCCTAACCTGCGCAGATGAGCTGCGACGACCGCCATCACTTTCGTGAACACCCGTGGGGCGCTGGTAAGGCCGAAGGGGAGCAAGGTAAACTGAAAGTGCTCGTGGCCTACCATGAACCACAGGTAATGCCGGTAGGCCGGCAGGACGGGGATATGAAAATAAGCGTCCTGCAAGTCCATTACTACCATCCTGTCTTCTGAGTCCAGGGCAGCTAAGACCTGAGCCAAGGTCAGCATCTTGAACTTCTCCTTCCGGAGGAAGCCGTTGATGTTCCCCAGGTCCAAGATAGGGCGTAGGCCCCCTTTGCCCTTCTTGGGAACCAGAAAGTAGTGGGAGTAACAACCACACGCTACTTCTGGCCCAGGAACGCGCTCTATGGCCCCCTTGCCAAGAGGGCCATAACTTCCTCTTGCAGAAGATTCAAGTGATCCCCCGACATGCGGTGGTACTGCAGTGGCATGGCTGGAGGGGTCGCCTCGAAGGGGAGGGAGTAGCCCCTTTGGACGATTTGCAGCACCCACCTGTCCGATGTGACGGTGCGCCAGTGGAGGAGGTGATGGCAAACCCTGCCCCCGCTGGCATCACATGGGCCTGAAAGCTCGGACTAGGAGACTTTCAAGGCGGATGCTGCAGGGTTAGGTGTGGACTGACCTCGCCGTTGTCCCCGATCGCCGCTACGGCGGCTACCACGTCTGCCACCGCGCTGGACGTTAGTCTCTGGTCCGTGGCTGGCAGGACATGTGGGGGCGCCTCTTTCTTGGCCACAAAAGGAGCGAAAGGCAACAGTCTGCTGGCGCGGGCCGAGAGGCCCAAGGACTTGGCCGTAGTCATGGAGTCCTTAAAGCGCTCAAGCGCACTCTCTGCCTTGTCGCCAAAGAGGCGTCGGCTGTCAAATGGTATGTCCATAAGGGTGTTTTGGACATCAGCCTAAAAGTTGGCGGACCTCAGCCAGGCGTGGCGACGAATCACCACCGTCGTTGCCATCGCCCTGCCCAGCGAGTCCGTGGTATCCAGCCCACACCAGATGGAATACCGTGTCGCATCTCGACCCTCCACAAGGGCTTGCGTGAGTTTAGTCCGGACATTGTGGCAGCACGTCTGTGACTGTGTCCCACAGAGAGTGGGTGTAACGGCCCAAGAGGCACGCAGTGTTGACTGACCGCAACCCCAAACTAAGGGAGGAGAACATCTTTTTACCATATTGTTCGCACCTCTTCGATTCCCGATCGGGCGGAGCCTTCGGGAATGCAGTCAGGGAATTAGAGGCCTGGATGACAAGGCTCTCGGGGTGGTGTGGGTGAACAGAAAGCAAGGGTCACCCAGAGCTGGACGGTGGCGCCTGGCCAAGTTCCTATCCACAGGCGGACCTGTAGAGGATTTGGACCAAGTGCCCAGAAGAACGTCTGATAAGGCCTCATTAAACGGAAGCCACGCTCAGCAAGCTGCAGCAGGTGCAAAATGCTGCGGCTAGGCTGTTGACTAATGCATCTAGGAGACAATCAGCTAAGCCCGCCTTGGAAGCATTGCATTGGCTCCCGGTGCTTGAGAGGGTCAAGTTTAAGGCTCTCTGTACGGCCCATAAGATCCTCCAAGAGAAAGGGCCTCCTTCCTTAAGGAAGTTAGTGGTGCCCTATAAAGCGAACAGAGCTCTTTGCTCTGATCAAAAACTTTTGCTTCAGGTCCCCAGAGTTCATAAAGCCCGCACTGGTGGCAGAAGATTTTCGGTGCATACAGCCACCCTCTGGAATGCGCTCCCATTGAAATTGCGTCGTGAGACATGCACTCTTCGTTTTCGAAAGCTTCTGAAAACACATCTCTTCCTATCCTAATACGTGGATTAGGCTTTGCAACGGGCTGACGGACACCTTGACAAGCGCTGGGATGCCCAAGGGTACCACGCGCTATATAAGACTCATAATAAATAAATAAATAAAAATAAATAAAAAACGGCAGCAGAGGCTCAGCCAAGCTTGCCTGCGGTTTAAGGACCTCAGTGAGGAGGTTAGTCCTCACGACTGCGATGGGGAGCTCAAGGCCCAAGGCCTTGGCAGCCCGCGTAAGTACCACACTATAGGCAGCCCCCTCCTCCGTAGCCACGGTAGGAGGGGAGACAAAACCAGTGTTGGGCGAAGTGTCCAGACCACTGGCCTCCCCTAGCTCACCTGCCCATTCCTGTGAAGACTGGCACTCACATAGCCAGAGGGTCCTCGGACCCCTCCCAATCATCCTCGCCACCCATCTCCTGATACTCGGGGTTAAAGGATGGGGCCGGGTCGTAGAAGTAGAAATCTCCTAGCGGCATCGAATACGGCGCCGGACCCGAATCGAGGGTAGGACCGGGGATGGTGTCGTCCTGGGCCGGCCCCAGGGGAAGACACCCTGGGAGTCGCCACGGTGAGGTCGACCGGCAACACCGGGATCCGGAGCCAGATTCAGCGGGGCCCTGCAGAGTCGGGACCGAAGTCGCCGATGGCGCTGGGGCCAAAGCACCCGACGGCGCCGGGGCCGAAGCACCCAGCCCACTTGGGGACCCAGTCAGGGCCGCTTGGCCTGAAGGCGTTGCGAAACCAGACGGAGGAGTGAGCGACCTCATGGGCATGAGGAAGGCCTCAATCTCCTCCGGCGTCGCGTTCTGCCCAGGAACCGAGGGGTATGGAGCAGGCCGCGATGCCTGCGGCTCCAGTGGAGCCGCGAGAGCGGTGTCGCCCGACTACCCGGCCGCGTCGCGCGAGCGTCAGGGGGATTCAGAAGAGAGATGACGCCTCTGACTTCTTGTGCCTCTTACCTGAGGACTTCGAGCCCGAAGACTGGTGACGACTCCCGGAACTGTGGTGACCTCCTTCCGGACCGGGACCTCAAACGGAGCGGGGCTGACTGCCGGAGCTCGAGTCGCTTGCGGGACCGCTCCTGTCTAGCTTTGAACATCAGGGCCCGGCAGTTGGAGCGGGACTTGTCATCATGGTCGGGGCCCAGACAGGTCAGGCACCGGCGATGGGGGTCGGTAACCAACATCAGTCAGTTGCAATCGACGCAGGGTTTGAACCCTGGCATCCCTACCGGCACCGTCGGAGTCGAGTGACTTCGAAAGATGATCAAAAAGGATCGAAAATGTTAGTCAAAAATTGACTAAGGATACAACTTTTTCCGGATCAGCACTTGCTGGCACGGAAAAAAGAAGAACTGACATCAGCGCGCGAGGGCGGCGTCCAAGTACTACGGCGATGTCATCCCGGCGCCGACGACAGATGCGGAGCCGCAGACGCCGCCTACCGACTCGCAAGGGTACTGCTACGCAAAAGTTTCCGGATCCAGTCTGACGCATGGCGATATTCTAAGGTAAGGAATCTAATACTAACCTGTTTCTTTCAGATAGAGACTTTAAGGGCACTCAGGGTGGATGGCTATGTGCTAGAGGAAAGTGTGCAAGCAAGGTTGCGAGCTGAATCCCTACTGAAGGCCAGCAACACTGAGGTGAAGGGGGCCCGGAGGACTCAAGGTCAGACCCGAGCCCCTACGGGAATTGGACTGGAGGATAGCAGTGCTTAATACTCGCTCCTTGCAGAAACATCATCTCAAAGTGTTTACCCTACTACAAGAGGGAAACATTGATATTCTGGCACTCACAGAAACCTGGTTGGGGGATACTTCTACCCCAGATATTGTGGCAGCCTTGCCAATGGATTTTGATGCGGTATGGCACAATAGGCAAGGGGACTCCAGGGGCAGGGGAATAGCGGTCTTGTTTAAAAAGAGCCTTATGGCCCCTAAAATACTTGCGGAAAATTGTGACAGTGCGGACGTTTTGGGGATAAAAATTTCCTTGAAATCCTCCTGCCTGATACTGGTGGTAGTGTATCGGCCCCCTAGATCCACCCCTGATTTCAATGATGGTTTTCTGGAGATTATAACTGATCTATGTTCCAGATATAAACACCTCCTAGTAGTGGGGGATTTTAACTATCATTGAGACAAGATGCAAAGAGAACCTGTAGAAGCTCTATTTGAGTCAAATATGAGCTCTATGGATATGTTGCAACTGGTGAATAGCCCTACCCACATTAAAGGTCATATTTTAGACCATATCTGGTCTTCACAACCGCGGGCACAGATAACCGATATCAGTCCCTGTGCCTGGTTGGATCACTCACTGTTAAGATGTTGGGTCCCTAGTGACAGCCCACTCTTGCGACCTCCACCGTTGTAGAGGAAGGTCAGATTGTGGAAAAATGTTGATGCAGATTCTTTAGTTACTCGGCTCCACTCAATTCCTGTCCCTATGGTGAGTGAGGACAACCTAGACCACAAAAGTGCAGCCCTATTCTCCCGGTTACAACAGGCCATTGATACACTAGCACCTGAACAGAAAGAAAGGGTTAGAGACAAAGGGAAAGGGGCCCCATGGTTTGATGAGACACTAAGGATAAAAAAGCTTCTCCGTCAAGCTGAGAGGAGATGGAGACTTAATTATGAACCAACAGAATTAACAACCTATAAAGCCCTCCTTGCTACATATAAATAAGCTATCCTAGGTAAGAATGCGGCATTTTACGAGGCAAGGATTACTTTGGCAGGAAATAAACAAAAAGAGATATTTGCCATTCTGAAGGAACTCAGCCAAAAAGGGGAAAATATGCCCACAATCGCTCTTCCTACCTGCAATAGATTCCACGATTTCTTTCTCCAAAAGGTTTTGAACATTGTCTCTGAAATTACCACAAACCCCATCGACTCCAGGTCTATGGATCAGACTAGCCTTCCTTGCCCTAGAAGCCAGTTGGCTAGTTTCCCAAGGTTTGATTATGCCACCCTGGCTGCAGGAGCAAAACAGATTAAATCAGGCTCTCGAATGGACCCCTGTCCTCGGGGGATTTTCCAAATGGCTCTGCCGGGTCTGGAAAGGCAGGCCCTGGAATTACTCAATGAGTCTTTCGTACTGGGCTACTTACGAACCAACTTGAAGGAAGCAAGGGTCACCCTCTATTGAAAAAAACAGGGGCTGACACAACAGCCTTAAAAAACTACAGGCCCATTTCACAGCTCCCCTTTCTAGTAAAAATATTGGAACAACACGTCTTGAAAACACTTGCAAAATACTTAGATGACCACCATCTGCTCCACTCTAGACAGGCGAGCTTTAGGACACACCATAGCACAGAGCTGGTGAAGGTGTCCGTCCTGGACGATCTTAGAGTTAGGGCCGATAAACATCCAAGTGCTCTGATTTTATTAGATCTGTCAGCAGCATTCGACACGGTCAGTCATAACATTCTGCTGAACCATTTGTTGAATCTGGGCATAAAGGGGCAAGCACTTCAATGGCTGAGATCCTTACTGACTGATCGCAATCAGAGAGTTCAAATGGGTGAGCAGTTGTCAGACTTTGGCTCCCTGACCTGTGGAGTCCCCCAGGGTTCTGCATGGTCTCCACTGCTTTTTAATATCTATTTGCAGCCCTTGGTGGAGGCTCTCACACGCAGAGACTGGCAGGTCTTTAATTACGCTGATGACACCCAACTCCTGGTCCGACTTGACAACACCAGCCAGGTTCAAGAATAGTGAAAAATCTACTCAAGTTTACTGTTAACTGGATGGCAGCCAAGTCTTTGAAAGTCAACCTGGATAAAACCGAGGTGCTTGTTGTTCCAGCTCAAAATAGCCCTTAGTGTGATTTTTTTGGCCTCCGGAGTTTGGTGTGGTTCCAATCCCAGTGCCAGTAGTAAAAAGCCTGGGCCTGAAAATTGACTCATTTGCCTACCTAAGCCACACTTCATGCTGCACAGATTCACCTGCCTTTTGCTCCGGGGGCATTTCGGTTTGGTCTGCCGATATGTACCCCACCGCCAGCCTGCAGACGTGGGTCTAGAGGACTACCACTTCCAGAAGCCCTAGTGGCACAGCCCACACGCGTCATTTGGGAGCGCCAGGAGGCGCTTAAAACAGCTTTCAGCCTCCCGCAGAGCGGGCGTGCCCGGGCAAAGCCCGGGCCAAGGGCGGGCCCGTCGTAGCCCGGAGTGGGCTGGGCTGGGCCAACCCACCCGATCATCGGTACTGTGCGCACCACAAAGGACTTGGTCAGTGACATTTATTTGACTTTATTCTCTTTCTTGTGGACTTTGATTATATGTTCAATGGCCACCAAACGTAAAATAACTGGGCAGAGGGTTGGGGTGGTTTGGTAGACACCCTAGATGTCTTTTTAAATAGGGCAGAATCTGTTTTGCAGCATGAGATATTCTTAACAGAGAGAAGACACTCCCTGGGGCCGCTTATGGGGCAAAAAGATGTTTCCGGGGGCCATCAGCAAAGAAAAATCACCAGTGGCAGCTCCTCAACACATAATTTGTTCCAGTACAGATCCCACCGACGCTGGCTTGGCTGGCCCTGTCGCACTGAATTGAGCCCCGACGTGGGTGCAGCAGAAACACCAACCCGGAGGGATTCGAGTGACCTGGTTATAGTTTTTTCCCCTGGTGTAACCACCCAGAGAACCTTGTTGGGGCCATCCCAGGTTCCTGTGCAAGTTTCCCCTGTTGCTTTGACCACCCAGCAACCACCCCCATCAAAATCACCAAGGGTAGATAGAAGTGATCGAGTCACCAGATCTAAAAGATTGACTTGTGATAATGAAGCCATGGGAGGTGCTTCTAATCCAGGGATAGAGCGAACTCAAGAGGGTGGAACCGGGGAACCGTCTGCTAAGCTTGCAAGGGGTGGGACTGCCTTGAGGCCCAGAGCTAGTGCTAAAATCAAACCAAAATCTCAATCTTCGGGGCTAGCGGAAAGTTGTCTTTGAGACCTGCGAATGGTGTCCCCGTCACTCATAATGTGGATAATTTAATGGCAAGGGAACAAGAAAGCAACTTAGATTACTAGAAGCATATTGAGTCTCTGATTATGGGGCTTCTAGCGCCTTTCTTGAATAGATTGGGGCAATTGAGGAAAAATGATTTCTCCTGACACAAGGCACTTACCTGACTGTGAATCCAGAGGTGGTCAGGACCAATAATTGTCATGTAGAGGGGGGGGGGGGAGCCCAGAAGCATCCTCTATACTAAGGCCTGGGGGACGAAACAGGGAACGGGCCGACGAAGTGACGGAAAAGTCTGTTTCTCATGTGCGTACTGACCGCACGCAGATCCAGCAGCGTCCATCTGGCACTGCGGGCCATCCTTCGCAATTGAGAACAAGCTCCCAAGGGATGAGTGGGTCTGTGAAAGGGGTGCAATTAGGTTGGCGCTCTGCTCCCCCAGGAGCCCACCCATAGTGAAGCCAGGGCTGTACAAGCACCACATAGGGATGGTCTTAGATCGTTACCCGATGTGCCCACTAAGCCTGCTAGGGATAATTTAGATCTCCATCCGGCGGCTTGTCCTCTGGTCGTGGTCTTGGCCGGTGTTCCTGCGCTAAGACCCGACCAAACTGAATCCTGGGGACAGCTGAGTAATAAAACAGCTGATTGGCTGACTAGACACAAATGGTTTAGAGCAGCTATGTTCAATGATGATATTATGGTTCGTAGAGTAGCGTGGGTGGGTCAGTCTCCTAAGAACATAGTGGGGGTCTGTGTGGTTGTCAATTTTCGGACTCCATTGGTTGCTCAAATGATTCTAAAGGCCGAGGATCATTGCCCACTATCTTCTACCTCTATTTGGGCACTGCCATTGGGCTATTTTTATAAACCCCCGAAGAGAAACCTAAATGAGATACCCCGCTTTACACCGAATATAAATAGGTTGGAGGTGCTATCCGGGCTTGATAATCAAGACTGACTGAATGTCATTAATATAGCTCCGGTGAAGGTTCCAAATGATAGGGCAGTGGTAGAGGTTTCACCCCCGTTTCTGTTGCGCCTAGCATTCCACTCACGCACCCCCCTGGTGGGAACATCTGGCCCCAATTTACATTCAGATCCTAATTCTAACGTGACTGGTTGTGCCTCCAGGGAGGAAACTTTAAAAATCTTATCTTGGAACATAGCCGGTCTTAAGTCCAAAAGGGGAGACAGAAATTGGGAGCAATTTTTTGCTGGTGAGGATATAGTAGCCCTTCAGGAAATATGGGATGCGCAAGATTCTTATTTTTTGGACGGTTTTTCAACATTTTGTGAACACGCTATATCGTCCAGTATGGGGCGAGCAAGTGGAGGGTTCTTGCTCTTAGTAAACTTGAAATTAACATATAAAGTCAAATTAATGGATTCATATTCTTCAAGTTGAACTAACAGCCAAAAATCTACCAACTCTGTTAGTGATTCATTTTTATAATTCTTTCACGAGGGATGGTGACCTAGAGCATCTAAGGTCTCTCTCCACGTGTTTGATTGATTACAAGTCCACAGTTAACACGCATTAGCACACACTAGTACTAGGTTATTTTAATATTCATGTCTGTCCAATTGATTGTCTTTTAAAATTAGATGAGGAATATTCACCGCAAGGGATAACGCACTTTGAACATTCCGCCTCGGGAATTTTCCTAGACAGTCTTTTATCTGACCATAATTTGATCTGCCCAACTCAGGGGTATTCGGCAACTCCAATACCCACATATATTGGCCATGGCTATCATATCACCATTGACTATATTCTAGTCTCCGGTTCTATGAGGGACCTTTTAGGCATATTTGAGGTAATGGACAATTGCTTAAGTGATCACAACCCACTGAACCTCAACATCCGTGCTAGGGATAAAGTTAGCCTCCTGGCTCACACAAGTAATGGTAACATAGTGCCAAAAGTTCAAGCACGCCGGCTAAGATGGGATTCAATCACCCCAGATAGCTTCATTGAAACCTTAACCTGTGTTTGCTCAGAGGAGTTCGGCATCTGTACAGACCAGGAGGCGGACCCCGTAATTGTTCTGGATGCTTTTGACCGTATTACTAAACAAGTGTTGGCCAACCTGACAATTCCCTACAAACCTAGGCCCTTAAAAAGTAAAAAATATGGTTTGATGATAACTGCACAAGAGCTCATAAAGCTCTCATGGATGTGCTCAAGGGGAAACCAAGAGATACAGACAGGATTAAGGAGGCAAGGAGGGCATACAAAATTGTTGTAGGGAGCAGGAAGAAACAACTAAGAGAGATGGCCTGGAAGGAGCTTAGCCAAGCTAGTGTCCTATCAGCCAGCTCCAGGTTCTGGAGCGTGGTGAACAGCCCCATCTTTGACCAATCTGGTCTCTGACTGTCACATCGCTCCAGAAAAATGGGTACAACATTTTGGGAGAGTTTATACCGACATTAGGCAAGGCTATCCAGGATGGATAGTGGACAGTGGGTCTGTCTCGAACCCTTTGTATTTTACTGAAGGCGAAGTAATAGAGGCAATTAGGTCAACAGCAGGTGGAAAAGCGCCGGGGCCCCGATGGTGTCTCAGCAGACCTTTATAGAGCGGATCCTATTTTATGGTCTAACATCTTAACCCAGGTTTTCAACGCAGCTGCCCGGGTTGGCTTCCCCCTGTCTTGGGCTAAAGCAGTTATTAATCCAATTTTTAAAAAGAGATGACCCAGCCTGTTATAGGCAATTATCTCTCTTGGACTCCGAAGCCAAATCATGGGGAAAGTTGTCCTTGCCCGACTAACTGATTGGCTGGATCAAAATAATATCATCTCAGATCTCCAATATGGGTTTAGGCAGGGCAAAGGCACCATGGGTCAATGTCTCAATCTCCACCTAATAATTGGAAAGTACACAGTCGCTAACCGGGGGGACCTGCATCTGGCATTTATGGATTGATCCTCTGCCTTTTATTTATTTATTTATTTATTATAGAGTTTTGTATAGCGCGAACAAGACCCTTGGGTATCAGAGCGCTTAACATAGGAGAGGTAGAGGGTTAACATATATAAAAACAGTTAACATATATAAAACAGTTAAAGTACAACAACTATATATTCGTAACACGTGAGGCGTTCGCGTTAAAATATGCTATGGCTAAACTTGTAACTAAAACAGGTATATATAACAAATAACCAATATGAGGTAGCTCGGTATATGTTCGTATGGGGTGCTGTTCTCGTGATCTGTCACAATATCCATTAGTGGTGGCCTTTAGGTTGTTCTCATATCAAAGAATACGTGTTCCTTTTAGTATTGACTATGCTTCCCTTACTCGTGCCCTACAAGCTCAGTACTAAGGCATTAGTATATCAGAATCGTGAACAGTGATCTTCACTAGGTAATGTATCTATTCATCAGTAGGCTCTTCACTTCCCGCTTGAATGTTACCAGGTTCTGGATCTTCCTGATTTTTGGAGGGAGTGAGTTCCATATTCTGGGGGCGGCTCCTGAGAACGCTCTGTCATAGGTTTTTTTCTTTCGGAAGATGGCTGGCCGTAGCAGCAACTCCTTAGCACTCCTAGCTGGTCGGTTGCCTCCGGACAGTTGAACTTTCTTGGCTAGATACCTTGGTGTGTTGTCGTGTAGCGCTCTGTGTGTGATACATGCTATCTTCATTTGGATTCTGGCTTCATAAGGTAGCCAGTTTAAAGCTTTCAGGTGCGGGGATATATGATCATATTTCCTGGTTCCGGTGATAAGTCTTGCCGCCGCGTTAAGGCAGGCTTTTAGAGGTGCCGTAGACATTTTTGGTAAGCCAGCTAAGGTGGTGCAGCCATATTCAATCCTCGAGATAACTAAGGATTGGATTGCCAGTTTGAGGTCCGCCTCTGAGATGAATGGTTTCAATTTTCTTAAGTAGTTCAAGTGAAAGCGGGCACTTTTCGCCATTGAGTTAATGTGGGCTTTCATGTCAAGATTCTCGTCTAAGGTGATTCCTAGGATTTAGCTGAGTTGACCAGGGTTGGGGTGCAGTTTAGCGCAGTCACGACTTTCGTCCATTCCTTTATTTCTGTATTGTTCCTTGGTGGTGAGATTAGCAGGAACTCTGTTTTATGTGCGTTCAGCTTCAGATGGTTTGTAGTTAACCATTGAAGTGCCATTTTTAGTGTCTCATTCATTAGCTCCAAGTCTTTTAGGGATGCGATCTTTAAGTATATTTGCGTGTCATCAGCATACATGTGATAGGATAATTGAGACTTTTGGAGAATTTCTGTGAGTGGTTCGACGTATAGGTTAAAAAGATCAGGGGATAGAGTCGATCCTTGAGGGACTCCTAATGAGATAGGGCATGGAAGTGAGATTGATTGGTTAACCAGGAAGCGCTGCGTTCTGTTCTGTAGAAAGGATTCAAACCATTTCAGCAGAGTGCCCGACAATCCCATCCTGTCCCGAAGCCTGGTCAGTAATGCTTCATGATTTACCGTGTCGAATGCCGATGACAGGTCAAGGAGAATCAGTAAACATGCTTGATTTTGGTCAAGAGCCTGTAGCGCATCATCAATAATATGGAGGATCGCTGTTTCCGTGCTGTGCCCTGCTCTGAATCCTGATTGGCATTCATCTAGCAAGGAGAACTTGGTGATATGTTGGCTCAGTTGGTTCTGCACACATTTCTCAGTCAGCTTGGCCAGTAAAGGGATGTTGGTCACTGGGCGAAAATTGTTTGGATCTGATGCATCCGCTGTGGGTTTTTTGATTATGGGAACAACTTGACCTGTTTTTAGGCAGTCGGGGAGGATCCCTTGTGAAAGTGAAGCATTTATTATTTCGGTCCATATTGGAATCAGGATGTGGTTGATTTCTTTTACGCATTTTGCAGGCAGGGGGTCTTGGTAGTGGTTGTTTGGTTTGATTTCTGTGAGCATCTTGGCAATCATGTGCTGGTCGTACAGTTCGAATGATTCCCAACTTGCCTTATTTTTTGCCTTAGTGCGATCCGTTGTGGAGTCGGAATCATTGGTAAACCGAGGTTCGGTGGGAAGGTTCACCGCAGCGTTTCTAAGCTCTACTTCGAGTGATTTGGCCTTTTCCGTGAAAAATGTGGAAAATTCATCACAGCTTAGAGATGTTTTTGAGTTTTCTTGCACCGATTTGGCTAGTTTGTTTGATTGCTCCTTTAGGATTTCAAAGAGTTTTCGTGGTCTGTTTTTGGCATTATCCAATTCTGATCTTATGAATTCCTTTTTTGAGCTGATGATCTTTTAATTATATTGGTTTCTAATTTTTCTGAGTGCTTCCAGTTCAACGGATGACGGATGTTGCCTCCATTTCCTTTCAGCCATTCTCAATTTGCGTCTTTCTTAGTTTAGTGCTTCGCTAAACCACGGGTTTTTAGTCTTCTCTGAGATTCTTTTCAATTTTAATGGCATGGTGTTATTGACGATATTTTCGACAGTTGCTGTGTAGTGATCCGTCAGCTCGTTGACGTTCTCCAGGTTGTTGGGTGGCTTTAAGTCTCTTTCGCAGCTTTCGACCAGTAGCTCCATATTGGCTTCTTTTGTGTCTCGAGTCCATTTTTGGCCTTAAAAGGTTGTCTGGTCCTGCCTTTTCCCACTGTGGGTATCACGAATGTTATGGCGTGATGATCAGACCAGTCACATGGCGTTATGGCGCGGATTGATGCAACTTTGTTTCTTGAGATAATCCAGTCTAACGTCGCTCCTTTTGTGTGTGTGGGTAGTGTGCACGCTTGTGTGAGGTTTAGTTCAATGAGGAAACCTTTAAGCGTGTTGACCAGTTTGTCATTGCAGTCTTCCCAGTGAAGGTTGAAATCGCCTAGAAATATGTTATTGGCATCATTGTTAGAGTTGGCTGTTATGATCTCCATTAACTCTTCTGTAAACTTTGCGTTGTCTCCTGGTGGGTGGTAAAATGTATGCAAGTTGCATCGTTGGTTGTTGGTTGATCTTATGTTAAGACCTAGATACTCACAGGATTCTAGCGGGTCGGCCTGAATTTGTTTGACCTCAATGTCAGATCGATGAATACAGGCTATCCCTCCCCCTAGCTTTATGTGTCTATCAAGTCTCAAAATGTTGAATTGGGGTGGTACTAAAAGATCCATGGTTGGGGATGAGGAATCCGTAAGCCATGTTTCTGTGAGGATTGCCAAGTCAATGTCCTTGTTGATGATGAGGTCTGCTATGTCCGATGCATGTTTGGTTGCTGATCGACAGTTGATTAGTAGACAGGTCAGAGGTTTTTCTTTGTTACTAGGGTTCACATTTGATGCAGTTTTGGTCTCCTTCTTGGCAGCCATGCATGAGAACACCATAGCTTCTGTGCGCCATAACAAAGATGGTAGGCTCACAGATCCTTGGCCCGTTAAAAGAGGGGTAAGACAGGGGTGCATTTTGGCACCCCTGTTGTTCACCCTCTACATTACAACTGGAAATTGAAGCGGCCCCAATATTGTTAAAGACATCCCAAGGGCTGGTTCAATATTGATCCCTGGTCTGCTTTATGCAGACGATGCGGTTCTGCTGGCAAGGACCTCAAGAGGGCTTCAAATCCTTTTAAATTGTTTTATTGATTTTATGGACTCTCTAGATTTGGTTACGAATTTTAAGAAGTCCCATTCTGTGTCCATCGGCTCTGTTAGAGCAAGGAAGGCTAAGTTCTATTGTAAGAACTCAGAACTAACAAAGGTGTCTGCCTTCCCTTATTTGGGGATCCTTTTTGACGACTGACGCTCTTGGGTTACTCAGCGTACGCACAAAAGGAACATCTTAGCCCGAGCCACTGGAGCCATCATGGAATTCGCAAAAAGAATTGGCTTGAAACCCTTCCCTGCTCTTTTCAAAAATGTATAATGCGAAGTGTGTTCCAATGGCGACTTATGGGAGTGACTTATGGGGTTATTTAGAAACGGGCGATATCCAGGCGGAGGAAAACTTTTTTTTCCGTAAACTACTGTCACTCCCTGTCTTTACCCCCATTTTTAATATTCATGAGGATCTTGGAACTGGATATATCTCAGACCAGATCGTGGTTGCTCCCATAATGTGCTGGCTAAGAATCTGGGCCCAACCGCCACCTAACCTAAATCAGCTGAATATAAAAGACTGCTTTACGCTAGACAAGGGTTTAGATATACCTTGGATTCGCTATATCAAGTCTCAAATGGCCATCCTTGGCTGTCCTGAATTATTTTTAAGTCCAAGAGCTATGTCCAAACCGGCGATTAAAGACTTGAAGCGGCAGTTTTTGAATAGATCCATGCTGTGTAGGGAGGAAAGGGAATTAGTGAAACCTAAAGTGAGGAGTTTTGCCACACTGAGCATAAATAGTCAGATGCAACCATATCTAACATATATAAATAGGTCCTATCACCTGTTTGTCTTAGTTAGATTTAAGCATAACATGGTCCCCTGGCTATTGGCCTTTCCGAAAGGGTTTTTTAAAGAAAGTTCGTTAAGACCCTGCCCCTGTGACAACTTCTCAGATGAAAATCTTCTTCGCATGGTATTTTTCTGTGAGTTTTATGACTCGTTGCGCAGGAAATCTATTATCCCCCTCCTAAAAGGTCAAAACTTTGAAAAAGTTAGACCAGCATTAGCCTATTTACAAATGTTGGCATCGCCTGTGGTGTGTTTTAGGGTTGCCAGCTATTTTATAGGCGCCATTAGGTGCAGGAACAGGTTGATGATTGCATAAACGGGGCTATGTCTTAAATGAATTCATTTATGATTTTTTGTTGAAATTCTACTATTATTTGTATTCATAAACTTAGGACTTAGTGTGTTGGATAGGACTACATCATACCCAATGGGTTTTATATAATTGTGCAATAGTATGGAATAAGAATAATGACGAATGTATTTATGAATCGATTGTATGCACTTTGATGGTTTTAATCTAACCGAATAAAGTTAGACTTGACTTGACTCGGATCTGTCTATGTCCTGCCAGGTTACTTCGGTGGCAGACATCTGCACGGGCTACTTAGGCAACTACAAGACTTATTCCTCTCCTCTCTACTTCTGCATTACAATCAGTTGCGGTTGCGCTGCTACTTTCGGTGGCACAGGCCACGCCGCCATCTTGGGTAGCGGTCTAGTTTTAGCCGTGGCTGCCATAAAAACAACTGATGGGGCTGACGCGCAGCGGGCGCACCGGCGGTGCACCGGGGGCGCGCCAAAGGCAAGCCCGTCTGCGCCCGTCCGCGCCCGTCCAGGACCAGGGGCCATTTCCCCTGCCCGGGTACTGACCTACGCGACGCACAAGTTACTTACCTTCGGTAACGATATGTCTGTAAGAAACAGTAGTTCGTATTAGATTCCCTACCTTAGAATATCCCCAGGCGTCAGTCTGGATCCGGAAACTTTTACGTAGCAGTACCCTTGCGCGTCGATAGGCGTTGTCTACCGCTCCGCGTCCGTTGTTGGCGTCGTTGGCGCCGGAATGACGCCGCCGGAGTACTTAGATGCCGCCCTCGCGCGGTGATGTCAGTTCTTAAACATAGCTTTTCCGTGCCAGAAATGCAGAGCCATGATAAAAACCAACACTGGTGCCAAGAAACTAGGGCCCTGAAAGGGGATGACCTTAACCCTAGATATCAGTTCCCAGAACGGGGAGGATGGGTGGGGCGGTAAGGAATCTAATACTAACTACTGTTTCTTACAGATATATCGTTACCGAAGGTAAGTAACTTGTGCATCTGAAAGAAACAGGTTAGTATTAGATTCCTTATCTTAGAATAGATACCCCTGCAATACCAACCCCGGTGGTGGGTCTGCGAACCAATGATCACACCAGAAAGTCCTGGAGAACGGAACGGCCAAAGAAGCCATCTCTCCGGACTTGGCTATCCAGGCAGTAGTGTCTTGCAAACGTGTGCAGCGAGGCCCACCTAGTTGCCTGACAGATGTCCTGCAAGGGGATTCCCCGACCCAGAGCAGTAGTAGCCTCCGTGGCCCGAGTGGAATGGGCCCTCAGCCCATCAGGAGGCTCCTTTTTAGCCAAGGAGTAGCATACCTTGATGAACAACACGGCCCACCGAGAGATGGTCTGCTTGTGCACCGCCCGACCTTTCTTAGCGCCCACGTAACCAACAAAGAGTTGGTCATCCACCCGGAACTGGCGTGTGGGATCCAAATAGAAGGAGAGCGCACGTTTTGGGAGCAGACGGTCGAGCCTCTCTTCCTTCTTCGAGGGATGCGGAGGCATAAAGAAGGTGGGCAAGGTGATGGACTGCCCGATGTGGAAGGTTGTGACTACTTTGGGCAGGAAAGAGGGTCGCGTCCACAGCACAACTTTGTCCGGATGGACAGAAAGGAAGTGAGGTTTAGAGGAATGAGCCTGGAGATCACTCATCCTCCTGGCAGAGGTGATGGCAACCAGGAATGCAGTCTTCGGAGTAAGGAGACAAAGAGGACAGTTATGAAGTGGCTCGAAAGGAGAGCACATCAGATGCACAAGTTACTACTTGTGTAACGATATATCTGTAAGAGACATTAGTTAGTGATAGATTCCTTACCTTAGAATATCCCCAGGCGTCAGACTGGATCCGGAAACTTTTGCGTAGCAGTACCCTTGCGGGTCAGTAGGCGTCGTCTGCGGCTCCGCGTCCGTCGTCGGCGTCGTGGGTGCCGTGATGATGTCGTCGGAGTACTTAGACGCCGCCTCCGCGTGCTGACGTCAGTTCTTAGACACAGCTTTTCCGCGCCAGAAACGCAGAGCTATGCCAAAAACCAACACTGGGGCCATGACACTAGGGCCCTGAAAGGGGATGACCTTAACCCTAGATATCGGTTCGCAGAACGGGGAGGAGGGGTGGGTCGGTAAGGAATCTATCACTAACTAATGTCTCTTACAGATATATCGTTACACAAGTAGTAACATGTGCATCTGAAAGAGACACGTTAGTGATAGATTCCTTAGCTTAGAATAGATACCCCAGCAATACCAACCCCTGTGGTGGTGGGTCTGCGAACCAATAATCACACCAGAAAGTCCTGGAGGACGGAACGGCCAAAGAAGCCATCCCTCCTGTAAGAGAGTAGGGTCTGCTATCCTATGGTCACCCCAATTTTTGCTTTTTGCTTCACTGGTTTTCGACTTAATGTGGCTGTGGGCCTGCTAATTAGACCCACAGCCTGCTGTTCTCTCTCTAAATTCACATACATGTACTATAGGTACATAGCCCAATTGGAACTGGACTCCTTGTCAGCCCCTGTACCATGCACTATAGGTGCTCAGGGCATAGGTGCCACCAAGGCCTACCAGGGGCTGCAGCATAGCTTTTGCCACCCCTGGCTGGTTCTTAAATTGACACAACTGGCTGATCACTCAGCTGGGGCAAGTTGATGTATTCACCCCTTGCTTAGATATAGTATACCTATATCTAAACCTATATCTGGACACATATAAACCTATAAGTCACTCCTATGGCAGGCCATATCAATCCTGGAGGCAGAGTGCATGGTTTAACGTGAGATGGTGCTCGAGCATGAGCTGAGCCTGTCTGCAGCTGTCGGGAACAACTCCCTAAGCTGTTCCGGGATAATGCCATACCATATACTATTAAGTGCATTATAATTTATCGCGGTTATATGTTAACTTTGGTTTGGCTTTATCAAAACATGTCGATTTGGAATACTATCCCCTCGACAGTCCTGTCGACGGGGATAGCATTCCACCCCTCTAAAGGGAGAAGACATGTTACTTTACTGAAACGCGGTTGATTTTTAAAAGAGCCTCAGCATCACAAAATGGACGCTTCCGCCACAGACACAAGTCTGACCTCCTGCTGCTGACCGAAACTCAGCCGAGGAGGCCTGGACAAAGCCTTTACTGTCGCGGGGAGGTGTCACACCACCCCAGACAGGAGATAGTGGATAGTAGCAGGGAGGTTTGAAAGAAACCAGACAGTGCCTGGGGAGCACAAGGCTTCCCCTTGCATAATCCGGTCGAACTGGTTCTGGGGCACACCAGCCCCAGTCCCAGCGCGACCCTGGACAAAGGGAAAGGGGTGTAACCACCCCCTTCCTGGGTCCCACCCATAGGAGGGACCTAGCAGGTAATCCAGCCCCCTAGAATGGTATAAGAATGGGAGCAGTGCCAACGCACTCAGATTATCCTGACTGAAACTTATGAAACGAAACTCTGGACCCTTCGACATCCTACTCGACGTAGAAGACTGAAGAATCTCCCTTGTGGTCAAGGAGTGACCACCCTGTGCAAACAGGCACCATCCAGCACCTCGACATTAGCTTTGTTGCAGTTCCCGCCGGAACTCGAGCAACAGAGTTCGACAAGACCAAGCGTGCCTGCCTTCTAACAGCCCGATCCACAGTCCCTGCAGAGCTGAGACCCGTGGAGGCGACCTGAAGCGTGGGGCCCGCCATCTTGGAAAGACCACGAGATGCTGACCGTGCAGCCCACGAGTGACCCTCAAAGCTGTGCATTGGGGTTTGAGAAGCCCCAGCCCTGAGCCTCTCTTGCACCGAAGCGCACCCCTCTACACTCACCGAGTGCTGAGTGGGGCCCTTCTGCATCTTTTGGCTCAACGCGTTGGCCCGGTCACTTGCCCGTTGGCTTGTGGCCCCTGTGCCGATGAACCTTGAAACCTAACTCGTGAATATGGTTGCTCCAGACTTGCACTCGCTCCCCTGAAAAGGAGCACTCGCTCAGACCCTCCTGGTCTGAGTGTTAAGCCATCTTCGAATCCTGCGTGGGTTGCGCTTGCCAAGGGTTGTTTGCTCCAATCCGGAAGCCGACACCGCCGACTGCGAGAGCCTGCGTGGGACAGGTGGTGATCCATTCCTGGACATCCTCGGTGCTCCAGAGTCCACGTGGCAGCGGAGAGAAGCAACTCGTAAGCGACGTGAAAGCGCCCGACATTGCCTGGTTCCTTCCTGGTTCCACCCTGGTCACTGCTGAGTGACCCAGACTCTGTCCCCTCTGCTTTCAGATCATCTTTAACTTCGATCCACCCTTGGATCACACCGGACACTTCTCGTCTCGACGCCTGCAGCATCTCCAGCTCCAAGCACCAGCAACCTGCGTGACAAAACCCGACACTACTTTGCACCTGTGCACCTGCTTCCTGTGGGTGAGGTAACTCAACAACGCCGGTGTTCCTACACTGGTGCACACCTCTAGTGTATGTGTCTAAAGTTTCGTCCTTCTAGGTTGAGCGGAAGTCTCCTTAAACTGTAACTTTATAACTTTTACGCACCATTGACATTGCATTGGTGCATGTGTGCGCTTTAAGCGCTGCACCCGAATCCCGCGGGCTTTTCCCGACTTCAGTATGGCTAGTCCCGACTGCTCCCAGCGCTTCCCTAAGCCCTAGGCCTAACCACTGTTCGATTGGTATCTCTTATACCACTTTTTTAATATATGGTTTGAGTGGCCCCTGGGCCTCATCCATAATTGTGCAACTTTCATATGTTTAACTGTGCTTTTGTTTAAACGCTTGTGCCTCTGCACTCATAAAGAGTACGGAGGATTATTCTAGTAATAAATACATATATTTTCATAATATATAATTTGTGTGGTGTCCTTTCATTTGATATTACAGAATTGTGATTGGTACAACAGCTCGCTTAACACAACCCCTTGAGTTAAGCCTTTAAGGCTGCTTAGCCCATGCTACCATTAGGATAGCTTGTCTATAAGGTTAACTTACAACCAGACACCAAAAGGGTTGTTTGGACTGATACAAGGTGCCCCCAGAATTGGAGACATCATATATCAGGCCAACTTCTCACACCTCCGGACTTGACTGTCCAGGCAATAATGTCGTGCAAACGTGTGCAGTGAGGCTCACGTAGCCGCCTGGCAAATGTCCTGCAAGGGCACACCTCGGCCCAAGGCAGTTGAAGTCGCTGTGGCTCGAGTGGAATGAGCCCACAGCCCCACAGGGGGTTCCTTCTTAGCCAAGGAGTAACATGCCTGGATACACAAGATGATCCACCGCGAGATGGTCCGCTTGTGCACCGCTTTCCCTTTCTTAGCGCCCACGTAACCAACAAAGAGTTGGTCATCCACCCGGAACTGGCATGTGCGATCCAAATAAAATGAGAGCGCATGTTTTGGGTCCAGATGGTGGAGCCTCTCTTCCTCTCTCGAGGGATGCGGAGGCGGAAAGAAGGTGGGCAAGGTGATAGATTGCCCAATGTGGCAGGCCGTGACTACCTTGGGTAGGAAGGAGGGCCTTGTCCGTAACACAACCTTGTCCGAATGGACTGAAAGGAAGGGAGGTTTACAAGATAGAGCCTGGAGCTCACTCACTCTCCTGGCAGAGGTGATGGCTACCAGGAAGGCAGTTTTCAAAGTTAGAAGGCGAAGAGGACAGTTGTGGAGTGGCTCGAAGGGAGCGCACATCAGAAATGTAAGAACAAAGTTCAAGTCCCACTGAGGCATCACAAAGGGCACAGGAGGGTACGTATGCGTGATGCCTTTCAGGAATCGATTAACAATAGGGGACTTGAACAAAGAAGGTTGATCAGGCAGCCTCAAAAAGGCTGAAAGAGCAGAAAGGTAGCCCTTGATAGTGCCCAGAGCAGAGCCCTGCTGGGCAAGAGAGAGAAGAAAGAGAAGAACCTCAGAAAGAGGGGCATTGAGGGGATCCACAGCCTTTGCTGTGCACCATGCCACAAATCTGTTCCACCTACAAGCGTATACCGACTTTGTGGAGGGACGCCTGGCTGCCAGAATGATGTTACAAACGTCAGGAGGCAAGTCAAATGGCCTCAACTGTCTCCGCTCAATCTCCAAGCATGGAGGAGGAGACTGGACAGGTTCTGGTGGAGGACCGTCCCCTGCTGCTGTGACAGAAGGTCCTCCTGAAGAGGCAGACTAATCGGGGGATCGACAGACATGCTGAGTAGCTCGGGATACCCAGTCTGGAGCCACAAGGATAACTTGGGCCCGGTCGCGCCTGATCTTCTTCAGCACTCTGGGCAGAAGTGGTATAGGCGGAAAAGGCGTACAACAGACCGCAGCTCCACTCACGATGAAAAGCGTCTCCGAACGAGTTCCGCCTTGGAAATTCCAACACGCAGAACTGATGACATTGCGCGTTCTCCTCTGTGGCGAATAGATCTAACCAAGGCTCTCCCCACTGCTGAAAGAGGCCTTGCGCCACGTCCGAGTTCAGACGCCATTTGTGATCCATCATGCACCGACGGCTGAGTTTGTCCGCCCTGGCGTTCATGGAACCTGCCAGGTGTTGAACCACCAGGTTCACGCCCTGATGTTTCAGCCACTGCCAGAGGCGCAGAGCCTCCTGGCATAGGGTCCACAACCCCACCCCGCCCTGTTTGTTGCAGTACCATAGGGCGGTGGTGTTGTCCGTGAACACCTGAAATACACTCCCGTGGACATAGGGGAGGAATGCCTTCAGTGCTAGCCGAATTGCTCGCAGCTCCAAAAGGTTGATATGGAGCCGGGACTCCGCCGGAGACCAGAGGCCTCTGATCTCCTCCTCTCCCATGTGGCCTCCCCAGCCCTGGAGGGACGCGTCCGTCACAACTACGTGCTCCGGTTGGGGAAGGGAGAGGGATCTGCCACTGACCCAATCGCAGTCCGTGAGCCACCACTGCAGCTGTCTCGCAGTGCCCTCGGAGATCAGGACATGGTCGGACAGGTTGCCCTGATGCTGGGCCCACTGAAACTTCAGGTCCCACTGCGGAGCCCGCATCCGTCAACGGGCGTGATGCACCAAAAGGATGCAGGAAGCCATCAGCCCCAGAAGCCGCAGCGTCAACCTGACCGAGACTCGGCTAAAGGCTGGAAGATTGGAATGAGAGCATGTATTCCCGAACCCGCTGTTCGGGCGTGTAAACCCGAAACTGTGCCGAGTCGAGAACCGCTCCGATGAAAAGGAGCTTCTGAGAGGGGCACAGGTGTGACTTCGGCACATTGATGGAGAACCCCAGCTGGTGCAAGAGGTCTGCCGTCGTCTGGAGGTGGCTGAGGACTGTCTGGGGCGAGCCCGCCTTCAACAACCAGTCGTCGAGGTAGGGGAAGACTGAAACCCCTAACCTGCACAGATGAGCTGTGACCACCGCCATCACTTTCGTGAACACCCATGGGGCGCTGGTAAGGCCGAAGGGGAGCACGGTAAACTGAAAGTGCTCGTGGCCTACCGTGAACCGCAGGTAATGCCGGTAGGCCGGCAGGACGGGGATATGAAAATAAGCGTCCTGCAAGTCCAACACTACCATCCTGTCTTCTGGATCCAGGGCAGCTTAGACCTGAGCCAAGGTCAGCATCTTGAACTTCTCCTTCTGGAGGAAGCCGTTGATGTTCCCCAGGTCCAAGATAGGGCGTAGGCCCCTTTTGCCCTTCATGGGAACCAGAAAGTAGTGGGAGTAACACCCACACGCTACCTCTTGCCCAGGAACGCGCTCTATGGCCCCCTTGCCAAGAGGGCCGTAACTTCCTCTTGGAGAAGATTCAAGTGATCCCCGACATGCGGTGGTACTGCGGTGGCATGGCTGGAGGGGTCACCTCAAAGGGGAGGGAGTAGCCCCTTTGGACGATTTGCAGCACCCACCTGTCCGATGTGATGGGCGCCAGTGGAGGAGGTGATGGCAAACCCTGCCCCCCCTGAAAGCTCGGACTAGGAGAGTTTCAAGGCGGATGCTGCGGGGTTAGGTGTGGACTGACCTCGCCGTTGTCCCCGATCGCCGCTACGGCGGCTACCACGTCTGCCACCGCACTGGACGTTAGTCTCTGGTCCGTGGCTGGCAGGACATGTGGGAGTGCCCCTTCCTTGGCCACGAAAGGAGCGAAGGGCAACAGTCTGCTGGCACGGGCCGAGAGGCCCAAGGACTTGGCCGTAGTCCTGGAGTCCTTAAAGCGCTCAAGCCTTGTCGCCAAAGAGGCATCGGCCATCAAACGGTATGTCCATAAGGGTGTTTTGGACATCAGCCGAAAAGTTGGCGGACCTCAGCCTGGCGAATCACCACCGTCGTTGCCATCGCCCTGCCCAGCGAGTCTGTGGTATCCAGCCCACACCGGATGGAATACTGTGCCACATCTCGACCCTCCACAAGGGCTTGGGTGAGTTTAGTCCGGACATTGTGGCAGCACGTCTGCGACTGTGTCCCACAGATTGACCGCAACCCAAAACTAAGGGAGGAGAACATCTTTTTACCATATTGTTCGCACCTCTTCGATTCCCGATCGGGCGGAGCCTTCGGGAATGCGGTCTGGGAATTAGAGGCCTGGATGACCAAACTCTCGGGGTGGTGTGGGTGGACAGAAAGCAAGGGTCACCCGCAGATGGACAGTGGCGCCTGGCCACGTTCCTATCCACAGGCGGACCTGTAGAGGGCTTGGACCAAGTGCCCAGAAGAACATCTGATAAGGCCTCATTAAACGGCAGCAGAGGCTCAGCCGAGCTTGCCTGCGGTTTAAGGACCTCAGTGAAGAGGTTAGTCCTCACGACTGCGATGGGGAGCTCAAGGCCTTGGCAGCCCGCGTAAGTACCACACTATAGGCAGCCCCCTCCTCCGTAGCCACGGTAGGAGGGGAGACAAAACCAGTGTCGGGCGAAGTGCCCAGACCACTGGCCTCCCCTAGCTCACCTGCCCATTCCTGAGAAGACTGGCACTCACATAGCCAGAGGGTCCTCGGACCCCTCCCAATTCTCCTCGCCACCCATCTCCTGATACTCAGGTTCAAAGGATGGGGCCGGGTCGTAGAAGTAGAAATCTCCTAGCGGCATCGAATACGGCGCCGAGCGGTGCCGCTCCAATGCCTGACCCGAATAGAGGGTAGGACCGGGGACGGTGTCGTCCTGGGCCGGCCCCGGGGGAGACACCCTGGGGGCCGGCACGGCGAGGTCGTGAGGTCAACCGGCGACACCCGGATCCGGCGGGGCCCTGCGCCGTCAGGACCGAAGTTGCTGATGGCGCGGGGGCCAAAGCACCCGATGGCGCCGGGGCCGAAGCACCCAGCCCACTTGGGGACCCAGTCAGGGCCGCTTGGCCCGAAGGCGTTGCGAAACCAGACGGAGGAGTGAGCGACCTCATGGGCATGAGGAAGGCCTCAATCTCCTCCGGCGTCGCGTCCTGCCCAGGGACCGACGGGTATGGAGCAGGCCGCGATGCCTGCGGCTCCAGTGGAGCCGCAGGCTCTCGGGTGGTGTGGGTGGACAGAAAGCATCGGGCGAGCATCATGGGGATTCAGAAGAGCGATGACGCCTCTGACTTCTTGTGCCTCTTACCTGAGGACTTCGAGCCCGAAGACTGGTGACGACTCCCGGAACTGTGGTGACAACGGCTCCGCGACAGGTCCCTCGACCTCCTTCCGGACCAGGACCTCGAGCGGCGCGGGGCTGACTGCCAGAGCTCGAGTCGCTTGCGGGACAGCTCCTGTCTAGCTTTGGACATCAGGGCCCGGCAGTCGGACCGGGACTTGTCATCATGGTCGGGGCCCAGACAGGTCAGGCACCGGCGATGGGGGTCGGGGGTCGGTAACCAACATCAGTCGGTTGCAATCGACGCAGGGTTTGAACCCTGGCATCCCTACCGGCACCGTCGGAGTCGAGTGACTTCGAAAGATGATCAAAAAGGATTGAAAATGTTAGTCAAAAATTGACTAAGTATACAACTTTTTCCGGATCAGCACTTGCTGGCGCGGAAAAAAGAAGAACTGACGTTAGCGCGTAAGGGCGGCGTCCAAGTACTACGGTGACGTCATCCCGGCGCTGACGACGGACGCGGAGCCGCAGACGTCGCCTACCGACTCACAAGGGTACTGCTGCGCAAAAGTTTCCAGATCCAGTCTGATGCACAGGGATATTCTAAGGTAAGGAATCTAATACTAACCTGTTTCTTTCAGATAGAGACTTTAAGGGCACTCAGGGCGGATGGCTATGTGCTAGAGGAAAGTGTGCAAGCAAAGTTGCGAGCTGAATCCCTACTGAAGGCCAGCAACACTGAATGAAAGAATGAATGAAATGAAATTTGATTTGTAGAGCGCATGGCTGCCCGGAAGATTCCCAGCAATTGCTTAGGGAACCCGTCCTGGTATTCCCCTGTGAGATAACCCAATACTGGGCATCCCCAAGGTGAAAGCCAGGCATCCCGCTGCGAGGGGCCGTTGTGGAGATTAAGCAAGCTATTGCCCAGAGTTACAGAGTGGGACTCCATGATTGGAATAGGCACCGAGGCGAGAATTGTCAGGTCCGGGGAAATTTGAGCCCAAGACCCGCCGAGGCGGGGAATTGAACCCTTGTCCGGGCCAGACCTCTGCATCAGGGTCTGCCGCTCCAACCACTTGAGCCACACTTCTCTGAGGTGGAGGGGGCCCGGAGGACTCAAGGTCAGACCCGAGCCCCTACGGGAATTGGACTGGAGGTAGCGGTGCTTAACACCTTCGCTGCTAGGCGTTTTCCCCTCCTGTGCTGGAAATTGCTATTTGACATTATTTTATGACGAGCTGGGCTCGTCATCAGCACACGACCACTGTGCACCATGACGAGCCCAGCTCGTCATCAGCATCGAAAGGGTTAATACTCGCTCCTTGCAGAAACATCATCTCAAAGTGTTTACCCTACTACAAGAGGGAAACATTGATATTCTGGCACTCACAGAAACCTGGTTGGGGGATACTTCTACCCCAGATATTGTGGCAGCCCTGCCAATGGATTTTGATGCAGTATGGCACAATGGGTAAGGGGACTCCAGGGGCGGGGGAATAGCGGTCTTGTTTAAAATGAGCCTTATGGTCCCTAAAATACTTGCGGAAAATTGTGACAGTGCGGACGTTTTGGGGATAAAAATGTCCTTGAAATCCTCCTGCCTGATACTGATGGTAGTATATCGGCCCCCTCGATCCACCCGTGATTTCAATGATGGTTTTCTGGAGCTTATAACTGATCTATGTTCCAGATATAAACACCTCACAGTAGTGGGGGATTTTAACTATCATTGAGACAAGATGCAAAGAGAACCTGTGGAAGCTCTATTTGAGTTGAATATGAGCTCTATGGATATGTTGCAACTTGTGAATAGCCCTACCCACATTAAAGGTCATATTTTAGACCTTATCTGGTCTTCACAACCGCGGGCACAGATAACCGATATCAGTCCCTGTGCCTGGTCGGATCACTCACTCTTAAGATGTTGGGTCCCTAGTGACAGCCCACTCTTGCGACCTCTACCGTTGTGGAGGAAGGTCAGATTGTGGAAAAATGTTGATGCAGATTCTTTAGTTACTCGGCTCCACTCAATTCCTGTTGCTGTGGTGAGTGAAGACAACCTAGACCACAAAAGTGCAGCCCTATTTTCCTGGTTACAACAGGCCATTGATACACTAGCACCTGAACGGAAAGAAAGGGTTAGAGACAAAGGGAAAGGAGCCCCATGGTTTGATGAGACACTAAGGGTAAAAAAGCTTCTCTGTCAATCTGAGAGGAGATGGAGACTTAATTATAAACCAACAGAATTAACAACCTATAAAGCCCTCCTTGCTACGTATAAATCAGCTATCCTAGGTAAGAATGCAGCATTTTACGAGGCAAGGATTACTTTGGCAGGAAATAAACAAAAAGAGATCTTTGCCATTCTGAAGGAACTCAGCCAAAAAGGGGAAAATATGCCCACAATCGCTCTTCCTACCTGCAATAGATTTCAGGATTTCTTTCTCCAAAAGGTTTTGGACATTGTCTCTGAAATTACCACAAACCCTATTGACTCCAGGTCTTTGGATCAGACTAGCCCTCCTTGCCCTAGAAGCCAGTTGGCTAGTTTCCCAAGGTTTGATTCTGCCACCCTGGCTGCAGGAGCAAAACAGATTAAATCAGGCTCTCGAATGAACCCCTGTCCTCTGGGGATTTTCCAAATGGCTCTGCCGGGTCTGGAAAGGCAGGCCCTGGGATTACTCAATGAGTTTTTCGAACTGGGCTACTTACGAACCAACTTGAAGGAAGCAAGGGTCACCCTCTATTGAAAAAAACAGGGGCTGACACAACAGCCTTAAAAAACTACAGGCCCATTTCACAGCTCCCCTTTCTAGTAAAAATATTGGAACAACACGTCTTGAAAACACTCGCAAAATACTTAGATGACCACCATCTGCTCCACTCTAGACAGGCGGGCTTTAGGACACACCATAGCACAGAGCTGGTGATGGTGTCCGTCCTGGACGAGCTTAGAGTTAGGGCCGATAAACATCCAATGCTCTGATTTTATTAGATCTGTCAGCAGCATTCGACACAGTCAGCCATAACATCTTGCTGAACCATTTATGGAATCTGGGCATAAAGGGGCAAGCACTTCAATGGCTGAGATCCTTACTGACTGATCGCAATCAGAGAGTTCAAATGGGTGAGCAGTTGCCGGACTTGGGCTCCCTGACCTGTGGAGTCCCCCAGGGTTCTGAATGGTTTCCACTGCTTTTTAATATCTATTTGCAGCCCTTGGTGGAGGCTCTCACACGCAGAGACTGTCAGGTCTTTATTTACGCTGATGACACCCAACTCCTGGTCCGACTTGACAACACCAGCCAGGTTCAAGAATAGTAAAAAATATACTCAGGTTTACTGTTAACTGGATGGCAGCAAATTCTTTGAAAGTCAACCTGGATAAAACCGAGGTGCTTGTTGTTCCAGCTCAAAATAGCCCTTGGTGTGATTTTTTTGGCCTCCGGAGTTTGGTGTGGTTCCAATCCCAGTGCCAGTAGTAAAAAGCTTGGGCCTGAAAATTGACTCATTTGCCTACCTTCGCCACACTTCATGCTGCACAGATTTACCTGCCTTTTGCTCCGGGGGCATTCCGGTCTGGTCTGCCGATCTGTACCGCACTGCCAGCCTGCAGACGCGGGTCGAGAGGACTACCACTTCCAGAAGCCCTAGTGGCACAGCCCACACACGTAATTTGGGAGCGCCAGGAGGCGCTTAAAACAGCTTTCAGCCTCCCGCAGCACCAAGGGCGGGCCCTTCGTAGCCCGGAGTAGGCTGGGCTGGGCCAACCCCCCCGATCATCGGTACTGTGGGCACCACAAAGGACTTGGTCAGTAACATTTATTTGACTTTATTCTCTTTCTTGTGGACTTTAATGATATGTTCAATGGCCACCAAATGTAAAATAACTGGGCAGAGGGTTGGGGTGGTGTGGTAGACACCCTAGATGCCTTTTTAAATAGGGCGGAATGTGTTTTGCAGCATGAGATACTCTTAACAGAGAGAAGACTCTCCCTGGGGCCGGTTATGGGGCAAAAAAGATGATTCCGGGGGCCATCAGCAAAGAAAAATCACCAGTGGCAGCTTCTCAACCTATAATTTGTTCCAGTACAGATCCCGCCGACGCTGGCTTGGCTGGCCCTGTCGCACTGAATTGAGCCCTGACGTGGGTGCAGCAGAAACACCAACCCGGAGGGATTCTAGTGACCTGGTTATAGTTCTTTCCCCTGGTGTAACCACCCAGAGAACCTCGTTGGGGCCATCCCAGGTTCCTGTGCCAGTTTACCCAGTTGCTTTGACCACCCAGCAACCACCCCCATCAAAATCACCAAGGGTAGATAGAAGTGATCGAGTCACCAGATCTAAAAGATTGACTCGTGATAATGAAGCCACGGGAGGTGCTTCTAATCCAGGGATAGCTCGAACCCAAGAGGGCGGAACCGGGGAACCGTCTGCTAAGCGTGCAAGGAGTGAGACTGCCTTGAGGCCTATTGCTAGTGCTAACATCAAACCTAAATCTCAATCTTCGGGGCTAGCGGAAAGTTGTCTTTGAGACCTCCGAATGGTGTCCCCGTCACTCATAATGTGGATAATTTAATGGCAAGGGAACAGGAAAGCAACTTAGATTACTGGAAGCATATTGAGTCTCTGATTATGGGGCTTCTAGCGCCTTTTTTGAATAGATTGGGGGCAATTGAGGAAAAATGATTTCTCCTGACAGAAGGCACTTACCTGACTGTGAATCCAGAGGTGGTCAGGACCAATAATTGTCATGTAGACGGGGGAGCCCAGAAGCATCCTCTATACTAAGGCCTGGGGGACGAAGCAGGGAACGGGCCCACGAAGTGACGGAAAAGTCTGTTTCTCATGTGCGTACTGACCGCACGCAGATCCAGCAGTGTCTATCTGGCACTGCGGGCCATCCTTCGCAATTGAGAACAAGCTCCCAAGGGGTGAGTGGGTCTGTGAAAGGGGTGCAATTAGGTTGCCAAACTCAACCCCCCCAGGAGCCCACCCATAGTGAAGCCAGGGCTCTACAAGCACCACATAGGGATGGCCTTAGATCGTTACCCCATGTGCCCACTAAGCCTGCTAGGGATATTTTAGATCTCCCTCCGGCGGCTTGTCCTCTGGTCGTGGTCTTGGCCGGTGTTCCTGCACTAAGACCCGACCAACCTGAATCCTGGGGACAGCCGATTGGCCGACTAGACACAAATGGTTTAGAGCAGCTGTGTTCAATTATATTATTATGGTTCGTAGAGTAGCGTGGGTGGGTCAGTCTCCTAAGAGCATAGTGGGGGACTGTGTGGTTGTCAATTTTCAGGCTCCATTGGTTGCTTAATTGATTCTAAAGGCCGAGGATCATTGCCCACTATCTTCTACCTCTATTTGGGCACTGCCATTGGGCTATTTTTTATAAACCCCCGAAGAGAAACCTAAATGAGATACCCCGCTTTACACTGAATATAAAAAGGTTGGAGGTGCTATCCGGGCTTCATAATCAAGACTGACTGAATGTCATTAATATAGCTCCGGTGAACGTTCCAAATGACAGGGCAGTGGTAGAGGTTCACTCCCCTTTCTGTTGCGCCTAGCATTCCACTCACGGCCCCCCCCTGGTAGGAACATCTGGCCCCAATTTACATTCAGATCCTAATTCTAACGTGACTGGTTGTGCCTCCAGGGAGGATACTTTAAAAATCTTATCTTGGAACATAGCCGGTCTTAAGTCCAAAAGGGGAGACAGTTATTTGGAGCAATTTTTTGCTGGTGCGGATATAGTAGCCCTTCAGGAAATGTGGGATGCGCAAGATTCTTATTTTTTGGACGCTTTTTCAACATTTTGTAAACACGCTATATCGTCCAGTATGGGGCGAGCAAGTGGAGGGTTCTTGCTCTTAGTAAATTTGAAATTAACATATAAAGTCAAATTAATGGATTCATATTCTTCAAGTTGAACTAACAGCCAAGAATCTACCAACTCTGTTAGTGATGAATTTTTATAATTCTTTCACGAGGGATGGTGACCTAGAGCATCTAAGGTCTCTCTCCACGTGTTTGATTGATTACGAGTCTACAGCTAATACGCATTAGCACACACTAGTACTAGGTTATTTTAATATTCATGTCTGTCCAATTGATTGTCTTTTAAAATTAGATGAGGAATATTCCTCGCAAGGGATAACGCACTTTGAACATTCCGCATCGGGAATTTTCCTAGACAGTCTTTTATCTGACCATAATTTGATCTGCCCAACTCAGGGGTATTCGTCAACTCCAATACCCACATATATTGGCCATGACCATCATATCACCATTGACTATATTCTAGTCTCCGGTTCTATGAGGGACCTATTAGGCATATTTGAGGTAATGGACAGTTGCTTAAGTGATCACAACCCACTGAACCTCAACATCCGTGCTAGGGGTAAAGTTAGCCACCTGGCTCACACAAGTAATGGTAACATAGTGCCAAAAGTTCAAGCACGCAGGCTAAGATGGGATTCACTCACCCCAGATAGCTTCATTGAAACCTTACGGTTTTTGCTCAGAGGAGTTCGGCATCTGTACAGACCAGGAGGCGGACCCCGTGATTGTTCCTGATGCTTTTGACCGTATTACTAAACAAGTGTTGGCCAACCTGATAATTCCCTATAAAACTAGGCCCTTAAAAAGTAAAAAATGGTTTGATGATAACTGCTCAGGAGCTCATAAAGCTCTCATGGATGTGCTCAAGGGGAAACCAAGAGATACAGACATTATTAAGGAGGCAAGGAGGGCATACAAAATTGTTGTAGGGAGCAGGAAGAAACAACTAAGAGAGATGGCCTGGAAGGAGCTTAGCCAAGATAGTGTCCTATCAACCAGCTCCAGGTTCTGGAGCGTGGTGAACAGCCCTATCGTTGACGAATCTTCCAATCTTGTCTTTCACTGTCACATCGCTCCAGAAAAATGGGTACAACATTTGGGAGAGTTTATACCGACATTAGGCAAGGCTACCCAGGATGGATAGTGGACAGTGGTTCTGTCTCGAACCCTTTGTATTTTACTGAAGGCGAAGTAATAGAGGCAATTAGGTCAACAGCAGGTGGAAAAGCACCGGGGCCCTGACGGTGTCTCAGCAGACCTTTATAGAGTGGATCCTAGTTTTTTGGTCTAACATCTTAACCCAGGTTTTTAACACAGCTGCCCAGGTTGGCTTCCCCCTGTCTTGGGGTAAAGCAGTTATTATTCCAATTTTTTAAAAAGGAGCCAGAGATGACCCAGCCTGTTATAGGCCAATATCTCTCTTGTACTCCGAAGCCAAAATCATGGGGAAAGTTGTCCTTGCCCGACTAACTGATTGGCTGGATCAAAATAATATCATCTCAGATCTCCAATATGGGTTTAGGCAGGGCAAAGGCACCGTGGGTCAATGTCTCAAACTCCACCTAATAATTGGAAAGTACACAGTCGCTAAGCCGGGGGACCTGAATTTGGCATTAATGGCTTGATCCTCTGCCTTTGATCTTGTAAATCGATCAAAGTTATGGACGATGCTCCATGGAATGGGTTTAGATGCAGTTTTGGTCTCCTTCTTGGCAGCCATGCATGAGACTACCATAGCTTCTGTGCGCCATAACAAAGATGGTAGGCTCACAGATCCTTGGCCCGTTAAAAGAGGGGTAAAACAGGGGTGCATTTTGGCACCCCTGTTGTTCTCCCTCTACATTACAACTGGAAATTGAAGCAGCCCCTATATTGTTAAAGACATCCCAAGGGCTGGTTCAATATTGATCCCTGCTCTGCTTTATGCAGACGATGCGGTTCTGCTGGCAAGGACCTCAAGAGGGTTTCAAATCCTTTTAAATTGTTTTATTGATTTTATGGACTCTCTAGATTTGGTTACGAATTTTAAGAAGTCCCATTCTATGTCCAGCGGCTCTGTTAGAGCAAGGAAGGCTAAGTTTTATTGTAAGAACTCGGAACTAACAAAGGTGCCTGCCTTCCCTTATTTGGGGATCCCTTTTTGACGACCGACACTCTTGGGTTACTCAGCGTACGCACAAAAGGAACATCTTAGCCCGAGCCACTGGAGCCATCATGGAATTCGCAAAAAAAATTGGCTCGAAACCCCTCCCTGCTCTTTTAAAAATGTATAATGCGAAGTGCATTCCAATGGCGACTTTTGGGAGTGACTTATGGGGTTATTTAGAAACGGGCGATATCCAGGCGGAGGAAAACTTTTTTTTTCGTAAACTACTGTCACCCCCCGTCTTTACCCCCATTTTTAATATTCATGAGGATCTTGGAACTGGATATATCTCAGACCAGATTGCGGTTGCTCCCATAATGTGCTGGCTAAGAATCTGGGCCCAACCGCCACCTAACCTAAATCAGCTGAATATACAAGACTGCTTTACGCTAGACAAGGGTTTAGATATACCTTGGATTCTCTATATCAAGTCTCAAATGGCCATCTTTGGCTGTCCTGAATTATTTTTAAGTCCAAGAGCTATGTCCAAACCGGCGATTAAAGACTTGAAGCGGCAATTTTTGAATAGATTCATGCTGTGTAGGGAGGAAAGGGAATTAGTGAAACCTAAAGTGAGGAGTTTTGCCACACTGAGCATAAATAGGTAGATGCAACCATATCTAACATATATAAATAGGTCCTATCACCTGTTTGTCTTAGTTAGATTTAAGCATAACATGGTCCCCTGGCTATTGGCCTTTCCAAAAGGGTTTTTTAAAGAAGGTTCGTTAAGACCCTGCGACAACTTCTCAGATCAAAATCTTCTTCGCATGGTATTTTTCTGTGAGTTTTAAGACTCGTTGTGCAGGAAATTTATTATCCCCCTCCTAAAAGGTCAAAACTTTGAAAAAGTTAGACCAGCATTAGCCTATTTACAAATGTTGGCATTGCCTGTGGTGTGTTTTAGGGTTGCCAGATATTTTATAGGCGCCATTAGGTGCAGGAACAGGTTGATGATTACATAAACGGGACTATGTCATAAATGAATTCATTTATGATTTTTTGTTGAAATTCTACTATTATTTGTATTTATAAACTTAGGACTTAGTGTGTTGGATAGGACTACATCATACCCGATGGGTTTTATATAATTGTGCAATAGCATGGAATAAGAATAATAACGAATGTATTTATGAATCGATTGTATGCACTTTGATGGTTTTAATCTAACCGAATAAAGTTAGACTTGACTTGACTCGGATCTGTCTATGTCCTGTCAGGTTACTTTGGTGGTAGACATCTGCACGGGCTTACTTAGGCAACTACAAGACTTATTCCTCTCCTCTCTACTTCTGCATTACAATCAATTGTTTCCGTCACTGTCATTTCTCGGCTGGACTCTGGGAATGCCCTCTATCTGGGCATCCCCAAGAAGTTCCTGAGGAGATTGCCAGTTGTACAAAACGACGCGGGCAGGCTCATTTTTAGTCTCCCTAGGAGAACGCGAGCCACCCATCTACTACATAAATTGCACTGGCTGCCCATTGAACAGCACGTGCACTTTAAGAGCCTTTGTATAGCCCACAAGGCCATTTATGGGGATGCACTAAAATACATAAAAGACCGAGTGCAAAGGTGCGTTCCCACGAAGGGCTCTACCATCTTCCGAGGCCTGCAGACTAGCCTCTTCCAGGTACAAACTTAAGACTAAAGGTGGCAGAGCATTCTCGGTCCTCCTTCACAGATCTGGAATGACCTACCGGAGAACCTGCGTAAGGAATCGGCTCTGCTCTCCTTTAGAGAGCTTTTAAAGACCGACCTGTTTAAAAAGACATTGACATCTGTTTAAGCTCCGCCTTCGCAGCTATGCTTGCCACCTGCACTTTCTCTAGAAGCGCTTAGAGACCAGTAGTGATTTGCGCTATATAAAAATAAAATAACATAACATATCAGATAAAGAGATATTTTTGCCAGCCAAGTGGCAGCGTACCCATCTCATTTCATTTGTTTTAGGATATGGTACACCAGTAGCAATTAAGCCAGCTGATAAGTTGAGCAAGGAAGGGTTATGCTACAGTTAATGGGAATAATAAAAGCTATGAATAGCATGTTCACCATCATCATTTTAGGTAATTCCTATCAGTTCAGCAATAGTGAAGTTGAGACTCTTATGCTCAAACTTACGTTCATACAAATTTAGAAGTGCCCTAATTTCTTTTATCTTACCATCTTAGTTTTCATTTGGGCATCCTGTCTACCTTGCTGCTTGCTAGGCAACAGAGTGGCCCTCATGTCAGACAACATCTTGCTTTAGCTTTATGATGTCAGAGCGCCTCAGGTCCAATTCTCCTTGTGGAAGCTGACCACACAGGAGGATGAGATATCAGAAGTTATGCAGTAGGTTACTATCTGTATTCATGACTGCAAGACAAGCAGGAGGGGGAATGGTAAAAGACTCTGAACCACTCCAAGCACTTGGGCCTTTTTGAAAGTGGGACAGAGATACAAAAACAGAGATTAACCTTACCAACAATCCATCTTAAGTATCAGAATCCAAATTACAGCTGCAAAGCTAGCAATTTCCTTGAATGGAACATTGCTAGCACCGGGATCTAAATCAGGCTTGAGTAGCCTTTGAGGCAGTCAGTCTTTTATTAACTATCATGACCAACACAATGTGATCCATATTACTTCCATCTTGACAGAAATAATATACAAGCACAGACCCCCACTGGAAGGTAGTGAGGACATTCAGATGTTGTGAAAGTCTTTTTAATACCTAAAGGAATGATTGTGATATTTATTTACCATATAAAGTGGCCAAATGATGCTGCATGCCGGAAGACTGCCTATTGTTTCTTCAGCCTCGGCAATGCAGAGACATTCTGTTGTGAAACACTGCCACTGCTGGTCATTTAGTATAATCTGCAGATGGAAAAGTCCACTGTTAGCACATTTACTATAAGAGTCTGTATTATTGTGAAAATCAACAGCACGTTAGAAAATCAAATCTCAATTTGTGTTTTTAACCTCCCATACTTCTCTGAATCCCATGCCTCATTTGCCAACACTCGCTAAACAACTGTAGAATGTACATTATGACATAGATAAAGATATCTTTTTGCCAGACAAGTGGCAGCGTACCCATCCCACTTCATTTGTTTTAGGATATGGTACACCAGTAGTTATTAAGCCAGCTGATAAGTTGGGCGAGGATGGGTTATGCTACAGTTCATGTGAATAATAAAAGCTATGAATAGCATGTTCTCCATCATCATTGTTAGACTTGGCTGTCTCTAGTTGGCAGAGGTATACACTTCTGATAAATAGGGACCCACCTCCTCTACTCAGGGCAAGGGGATCACACACTTAGATAACCCCTGCTCACCCCCTTGGTAGCTTGGCAAAGCAGACAGGCTTATCTCAGAGGCAGTGCATTAAGCATTTATGACCATATACAGTAATAAAGTGAATACACCACAAATGGACACGACACAGTAGTATTATAAAAATAAGGATGTTTATATAAGGCTTAGCACAAGACCAAATAACGACAAAAATATACCACAATCCTAATAAATACTCTTGGAAGGAAAAAATAATAGTTCAAGTGTAGTTTCTTCCTAGCACAAAGTCTTTAGTAACAAAAGCAACTCTTCTTCTATAAATCACAGTTCTTAGCAACAATGTAACCCCCACAGGAGTCACACGACGTTGAGGCAAGGTTAATCCGAAGGTTCGGCGTCGACCGCGAGAAGCGCTACGTCGAGCCCGGAGTCGAAACAGACCCCCACAACACAGTACTTTGGAAAAGGAAGAAAAGATGATCTACGGCGTCGAGGTCTCCCGGCGTCGAGTCTTCGGCGTCGATCGAGCCTCGGAGTCGGGGCGATCTGCAGCGGCGTCGACAGATGTCAGGCAGGAGCAGCGCTCACGGTGTCGAAGCAGGATACCGCGCCGTCGTCGATGTCGATGTTGCAAGAGTGAGCAGCGCTCACGGCGTCGAGAGGGCTCAGGGTCGAGGCGTCGGCAGCGGCTTCGCTACTAGCATCGATCGGGCCCAGCGGCCAGCGTCGAAGATGCGGGACACGGGAGCTGCACTCACGATGTCGAGCTGGATTCGGCGGTGTCCTTCGGCAGCGTCCATCGGCGTCGGGATTGCTGGATTTCTTAAGAGGTGCTGGATTTTCAGGTTCCAGCAACAAGCCCTTTCAGCAAATGGTGAAGTCCTTTAGCCCTGTGACTTCAACAGGAGGCTGGCACTCTTCCAGCCCTTGGAGATTTCCTTGGCAAAGCTTGAGAGTACACACTCAGTTCCTCTCTTCTGGTTCCTTGGCAAAAATAAAGAAGTGACTGCAGGATTCCCCCCAGCAAACAGCACTCTGGCAGAAAGGGTAGGCAAGTCCTTGGATCAGCAGGCTTCTTGTCCTTGGTTCAGGGTTCCTTGTCAGAATTGACCTAAATTCATTGGTTCAGGGGTCCTTCTCTTATACCCCTTTTCTGCTTTGATCCCTTTGTCCATGCAGGGGAATTCCCCTCATCCTGGGTTTGTTGTGGGTGTAGCCAGGCCGAGGCACCTGGCCTATTCACTGTGCAGGGCAGGGTCCACAGCCACCCAGCAGGAGGTGGAGCCAGTATTGTCACTGGCAGGAGCAGAGCCATCAGTCGCCCGGCAGGAGGTGGAGCCAGCATTGTGTCAGGCAGGGCAGGCTATCAGGAGCTACTCTTCCCCTACTCTCAATGCAAATGCCTCACTCACCCCACACTGACTCATTCAGACCTCTGGAGCCACCCAGCTCCTGTCACACACACACCAAACCAGCAATAATAGCGGTAATAGTCAGACAAGAAAATAGCCACTTTCTAAAAGTGCTATTTTCAAACCCAGAGCCAAAAACCACCCACCCAAACGGATGCGTTATTAAGCTCTGAGTTCACGGATACCAAACTCTACATTGTACCATGCTCCCCGAGCCCGCTAGGATTACAGCGCTTAATAACCCTGGCAGCCCATTCTAACTTATGGAGAGCAGGTAACCTTACAATAGTGAAAAACGAATATGGCTTTAATTCACTATTAGGAAATGCCACACACATCAGGGCTTGTCCTACCTTATGCTTACAATGCACCCTGCCCTTGGGCCTACCATAGGGGTGACTAACATGAAGTTAAGGGAAGGTTTGGGGACTGGCAAGTAGGTGTACTTGTGCAGCCCGCGTGACAGTACCAGACTGCACGTAGGTCTAGCAATGGCAGACCTTTAGACATATTTTACCAGGCTGCTTCTGTGGGTGGCATAATAGGTGCTGCAAGTCTAGTGCACTGAGTGTGCCAGGGCGTGTAATCCAAATGCTGCTGGTGGGCCTGCAGCACCGGTTGTGCCACCCACAGAAGCAGCCTTGTAAAATGCGTTTAAGGTCTGCCATTGTAGAGCCTGTACTGTCATGCTGACTGGGCAAGAGCACCCACTTCCAAGTCCCTAAACCTTCCCTTTTCTTCATATCAGGCACCCCTATGGTAGGCCCGAGGGCAGGGTGCATTGTAAGTATAAGGTAGGACAAGCCCTTGTGTGTGTGGCATGTCGGCATAGTGAATTACAGACATTTTTGTTTTTCACTATTGCAAGGCTACCTGTTCTCCATAGGCCAGAATGGGCTGTTAGAATTGTTACATTTTATAATCCTAACAGGCTCAGAGAACATGGTAGAAATTCGAGTTTAGTAGGCCTGAACTCAGAATAATAAAATACTTCATTAAGTAAAGTTTATTTTAATATTCTGTGTTTGCAAATACCACTTTTAGCAAGTAGGTATTTGCTTGTCTAACCATTCAAACCTGCCTCTGCTAGTTTGTGTATTCCTATGTCTGGTTTCTGTGAGTGACAGGGCTGGGGAATTCCAGGGGACAGGCTGAGTCACCCAGTGGTGAATAGAGAGATCTGAATCCAGATATGGGGGGGGGGAGGAGTGCACCTGAACTCTGAATTGGACTGTGCTTACCTTCAACAATGCTGGCTCCACCCCCTGGGGAGCAGCTGATGTCTCTGCCCTGCACACTGAAAGAAGAAGGAGTCCTGTCAACAGAGTGTTCCAGGACTGTAATCGCCTTCCACAATGCTGGCTCCACCTCCTTTGGGGCGTCTGATGCTTCTGCCCTGGACTGTGAAAGGAAAGGAGAAGTCTGGTAAACAGAGTGCTTCAGAACTGATTTGGACTGGGCAAAGACCCCTCTCAGACTTCAACCCCCAGCTCCCCAGAGTTCTTTGGGAAGTGCCTCCTGCTGTTTTGGGCCTTCTGAGGAACTGCGTGTCGCAAGGAGCTGGAGGCGCAACTCAACGAGAAGAAGCCGTCACAACTCCGGAGAAAGGAGGGTGTCGCCACTGGAACGGTCGCACTGCACCGCGTCGGAGAGAAGAGTGCGCAACGAAGAGGAAGCGTGTCACCGTCACTGCTGCTGCCGTCACAACTCTGAAGAAGGAGGGTGTCGCCGCTGGAGCTGTCGCACTGCCCCGCATCAGGAGAAGAATCTCGCAATGAGGTCGGAGCATGTCACCGTCGCTGTGCCTGCCTTTGCAACTCCGGAGGAGGAGGGTGTCGCAGCTTGAACTGTCGAACTGTACTGCATCGATCAAGAGCACCTCGCATCCCCGAGAAGCGTGTCGCCATCAGAGCTGCTGCTGTCGCATCTTGGATGTCGCCGCTGTAGTTGTCGCATCGAACGGAAGCTTCACGCATCGTGGGAGAAGAGAGTCACCGCTGGAGCTGCTGCTGTTGCATCTTGGATGTCGCCGCTGTAGTCCACGCATCGAACCGAGAGCTTCTCGCATCCCCGAGAAGTGTGCCGCATCTGGAAGATCTTCACATCATTATTTCTTTGTATATGAACTTTGCCACATTTCCCATCGCTGCGACATTGCTTGTCGTGGAAGCACAAAGCAACTTAAGGTACATTGACGCAGAGTGTCGCATCTAAGAACTGAATTGAACTAAGCTTAAATTTACCATCTTAAAGTTATCATAGTGTGTATTTTTGTCGTTTATGGTCTTGTGGTAACTCTATATAAAGTCTACATATTTTTTATATAAAACCTGTGGGTTGTCCATTTGTAGTGTTTGTCACTGGGTTACTATATGTGGTCACAACTGCTTAACTTACAACGCCTCTGAAATAAGCCTTGACTGCTCGCGCCACGCAACCTAGAGGGTGAGCAGGGGTTATTTTAGGTGGGTAATCCCCTTTCCCGGACTAGAGGAGAGGATCCCTATTTGTCACAAGTACCTACCTGTGCCAACTAGTGACCCCCAAATCTAACACTGGTAGGCAGCAGAAGGATTTCCGAATTTGCATTTGTGACTCATGCACAGTGACTGGTGAACACTACTTAGTGAGTGCAGACCATAACGGTACTGCATACTTTTTGGTGGATTCCTTTTTGATTTTTGGATTGTTCTATTTTTGAAAGATGCCTAATTCAGTCGTGATTGAGAGGGCAGACTCCATAGCCTGTACTGATCTTGAATGGGAAGAAGAGAAATTGGAAAGCTACAAAGTTGCACAGCTGAATTTTTTTTGCAAAAAGTTAAATATTCCCACCCCTGGGTTCAGAGTAAAAGAAGAATTCTACAAGGCGCTGAGGGCCTGGGTAGAAGCAAGGAAAACTGTGATTGAGGAGGATGACTTGACATTTGTGCAACAAGAAGGGCCAGTGGGCCTAGGACGGAGGAAAGTACCTCCCCCCGCATGTAGTAGTGCTTCTAACAAAAGTCTGTCTCCAGAGGAGTTGGAGGACAGAGAAAGATCAAGAAGGCATGAAATGGAGATGACCAGGTTCGAGGTGGATAGGCAGTTGGAATTAGAAAATAGAAAGTTAGATCGTGAGGAAAAGAAAATGCAGTCTGAGCATGAAAAAGTTTTGAGTGAGTTGGAGTTGAAAGCTAAAAGTTTGGAAATTACTCCCTCTGGTGGCAGCGTACTATCAGTACATACAGAAAGAGTGTATATTTCCAAGGATGTGGTGAAGGAGTTTTACAAAAATATGATATTGGTCAGTGGTTCAGAGCCTATGAGGTAGCCATGTCTTCCCACTGGGTCCCTGAGAGAGATTGGGGAGCGGGGTTGTGGGGAAGGTTCCTAGTGAGGGGCGGGATATATTGTTAGACTTGCCTTCTGATGTCCACAATTCATACAGCCACATGAAAGATGCATTGATGTCTAGACATGGTTTGACACCTGAGCTCTATAAGCAGAGGTCTAAGAAATGCAAAAAGTTAGAAAACAGTACTTGGGTTGAATATGTCACTTTATTTTACAGAGCATTGGATGGTTGGGTAAAGGGCAACAAGGTTAATGATTTTCAAGGTCTCTTTGATTTGATTGCGTAGGAGCACTTGTCTGATAATTGTTTTCCAGAGCTGCGCCAGCATCTGATAGATAGCAAGCTGACTAACCCTAGGAAGCTTGCTGAGGAGGCGGACCGCTGGGTCAGTACCACGGTCCACAAGGGTCACATGGGAGACTCAGCCAAAGGTGGGTAGGGTCCCCAGCAGAAGAGTGGGGGGAACAAGAGTAAACAGAAGGAGTTCCGCAAAGAGCCCCAAAGTAGTCCCCAATGGAACCCCGTGAAAGGTTCACAGCCTCCCCCTGGGAGAAGGCAAGGGGCCCGACAGGTAGTCCTGTTCCCCAGGGTCCCCTGAAATGTTACAAGTGTGGTAATCTGGGTCATAAGGCGAATGATCCCAGGTACCACCTGTTTGTTAATTAAGCACCCACTGGTGCTCCACTCCGGCAGAGGGCTAGTGTAGCCTCAGGGTAGGAGATCGGTGTCCAAGGTGGGTGGGGTCCCGCACAGATGACCCTAGTCTCTTTAGGAGACAGTGAGATGGTCTCAGAGGCGCATCTGCCCAGGAAAACTAAGAAATATGGACAGCGAGTGACCATCAATGGCTATAAGGTGGGGGCTCTTAGATATACAGGAGCCAGTGTGACAGCTGTCAGGTGTCACCTGGTATCTCAAGAGCAGATTGTCCCTCATGCATTTTGCCGAGTTGTTAACGCCGACAACACAGAGAGTCATTGTACAGTGGCTCAAGTTCCCTTTGAGTGGGGATGGGGTCTCTGGTACTCTTCAGGTAGCTGTGAGGCCCGCCATGCCTGTTGACTGTTTGTTAGGAAATGATTTGTAGAGGTCCCCTGGGGAAAAGGTGGAGGAAACAACTCACTTGAAGATGGTTGGACTGCCTGACTGGGCGTGCGTGACCACCCGGTCAATGTCAGCCAGTAGGGGTTCTCAAGAGGACCTGGAGCCTGAGAGGGAGACCCAGGAACCTGCCGTAGAGAGAAGTGGCGAGGGGCGCGGGAAACTGGCACTGAAGTTCCCACTGCCCAGGAGGAGGTAGACCCTGAGGGGGTTGCCCTGGAGCCTACCGGGGAACAGATAGCTGAACTGGGAGACCTGCCTGAGCTGACCCATTGGCAGCAAGAAGGGGGACCCTCCAGGGTAGACTTCTGCAAGGAGCAGAGAGAGTGCCCTTCTCTTGTGGGCTTGTGGCAACAGGCTGTAAGCCAGTGTAGCCGTGGGATGGGACTAGATGAGGGCACAGGTATCGACTGGTGGACAACTGACTTGCAGTCCATCCCCTCTCTTCCACCTTCTCAGGTTACTTGGGAAACCGAGTCCGAAGAATGGTGGAACCAGCAACCGAGAAGAAATGAGGACTGCTCCTTTAACTGGGCCGACGGCGAGGACGGGAACACGCCCCCCTATGACGTGATGCTCTGTGGATTGGCCAAAAGCCCGGAAGAAGAAGGACCGGGGTGTTCCGACACAGTGGAGAGTGGAGAGAAGAGAGGAGAGCGAGCTGTGGACGAGGAGGACGGAGTCAGAATGAGGAGACCGGAACCGGAGGAGAAGAAGAGGGAGACCGCTGTGCCTGGAGGACAACACTACCACGAAGCACCCAGCCGCACTCACGGAGGAGTGTGGCTCAGCTAGGTACGTCAGCGCATATCGGGCTGGCTGGGGAGGCGAGGCGAGGCGACGCTGTGTAATTAGTGTAAATAACCCCCTTCTCCTTCATTACCCTACCTCCCCTTTACCTCCTTTCCCTCACGATCTACCCCTCACGTGCCTTTCACCGAGTGGACTGTATATAGAACCTGCACTGGTGTCCTCACTTCCTGGGTTCCCGTAGGGATATCGGTTGGACCGAACGGCTCACTGATAGAGTCTTCTTTCCTCTGCATGTGGCGCTGGGACGCAACAAGAGGAGGAGAAACGGCCAGTTCAGAGTCCGGACCAAGACCGTCAAGCCCCAGAAGATCCCGCACCTCACCGGCTAACCTAGACCCAGCTGCTTTGGCCCGAGAAAGGCAATCTTTAAGGAAGAAAAAGACTATCATAAAAATAAAAACTTATATACCTTGCATCTGTCTCCGTGCCCCTTCATCAACCCTGCCAAAGCCAGACAGCAGGTGATCAGTCAGGATCAGATTGGATCTACTGGGAGAATGGTCTCCTGTATAGTGAGCCTAAGGTTGCTGAACCTGGGTCAGCCGTGTGCTGTGGTACCCCAGAAGTTCAAAGCCTTCCTACTGGGGCTGGCTCATGATGTGCCATTAGCAGGACATTTGGGGCAGGACAAGACATTTGAGAGGCTTGTCACCCACTTTTATTGGCCCCAAATGCGCAAGAGTTCTGATACACATTGCAGGACTTGTCAGACTTGCCAGGCAAGTGGAAAGAGAGGGATGGAGCACAAAGCTCCTCTCCAGCCATTCCATGTGGTCAGTACCCCCTTTGAAAGGGTGGGGATTCACATTGTGGGGCCACTGGACCCCAAGACAGCCATGGGCAACAGGTTCATCCTGGTCTTGGTTGACCAGGCCACCGGTGTCCGGAAGCCATCTCTCTGAGGACAGTGACGGCCCCCGTGGTGGGACGAGCACTGATGGGAATTTTCTCCCGAGTGGGGTTCCCTCGCGAGTTAGTGTCTGACCGGGGAACCAAACTTCATTTCCAAGTATATGAAGTCCCTGTGGCAGGAGTGCGATGTAACTTACAAGTTCACCACTCCTTACCACCCCCAAGGAAATGGGCTGGTGGAAAGGTTCAACCGGACCCTGAAGGGCATAATAATGGGTCTTGAGGAACCCATGAGGCGTAAGTGGGACGTCCTCTTACCAGTCCTACTCTTTGCATACAGTGAGGTGCCACAGAAATCTCTAGGGTTCAGTCCCTTTGAGCTTCTCTATGGACACCGAGTCAGAGGACCTCTGAGTCTGATTAAAGAAGGCTGGGAGCAATCTTCCAGGAAACCTCCCCAGGATGTATATACCTACATGCTGGCCTTCAGGAACCAGACCAGGCGCTTCAGTGAACTCGCTCAGGTGACTCTGGAGGCCAGCCAAGAGGAGATGAAGCGCTGGTATGACCAGAATGCCACTTTGGTAGAGCTTCAGCCTGACAGAAGGTGTGGGTCATGGCCCCAATGGAGCCCCGTGCACTCACAGATAAGTGGACCGGACCTTTTGAGGTTGTGGAGCGCAAAAGTCCAGTTACCTATTTGGTGGACTTGCGGTCTCCTAGGAACCCCCTGAGGGTCCTACATGCCAACCACCTTAAGCCCCAGTTAGAGAGGTCTGAAGTGGGCATGCTTTTGGCAACAGATGCTGGGATGGAGGAGGAGACTTAGCCTCTTCCTGACCTCCTGTCAGCCTCAGAGCAAGATGGGTCAGTGGATGGTGTTAACCTCTCTTCCACCCTGACCCCTGAGCAACAGAATGACTGCCGCCAGTTGCTGGGACAGTTTTATGATCTGTTCTCCCTGGTTCCTGGTGTCACATATTGGTGCGTCTATGATGTGGACACAGGAGACAGCTTACCTGTGAAGCACAAGTCTTACAGGGTAATTGACAGGGTGAGGGCTTGCATTAAAGAGGAGGTCTTAAAGCTGCTTGCACTTGGGGTGATTGAGTCATCTAGCAGTCCTTGGGCCAGCCCAGTGGTCTTGGTCCCGAAGGCTACAGCACAGGGTGCCACACCCAAACTCCGGTTCTGTGTGGACTACCAAGGGCTCAATTCAGTCACGAAGACTGACGCGCACCCCATCCACAGAGCTGATGAGCTCATTGATCGGCTAGGGGCTGCACGGTACCTCAGCACGTTTGATTTAACGTCTGGGTACTGGCAGATCACCTTGACTGATGGGGCAAAGGAGAGATCCGCATTCTCCACACCAGATGGGCATTTCCAGTTCCGTGTTATGCCTTTTGGGATGAAGAACGCCCCTGCCACCTTTCAGAGGTTGGTCAACCAGGTGTTGGTTGGACTGGATGAGTTCAGTGCCGCCTACCTGGACGACATCGCAGTGTTCAGTGCCAGTAGGGCGGAACATCTGCGCCACCTCTGGGAAGTGTTGTTGGGGCTGCGGAAAGCAGGCCTCACGATCAAGGCGAGTAAGTGCCAGATCGGGCAGGGTTCTGTGGTGTACTTGGGACACCAAGTTGGGAGCGGCCAGGTGGTGCCCCTACAACCCAAGATTGAAACCATCCTGGCTTGAGAGGCACCCAAAATCCAGACAGAGGTGAGAGCCTTCCTAGGTCTCACAGGGTACTACACAAGGTTTGTCAAGGGGTATGGCAACATTGACATGACTTGACAGAGCTGACTTCCAGGAAGCAGCCCAAGAAAGTGATTTGGACTGACAAGTGAAAGCCTTTGAGGCCCTGAAAGCTGCCATGTGCACGGCGCCCTTGCTCCTGGCACCCAACTTCTCAAGAGAGTACATTGTCCAGACAAACGCTTCAGAGCATGGTGTGGAGGCTGTTTTGTCACAGATGAATGAGGAGGGCCTAGATCAACCTGTAGCCTTCATCAGTAGAAGGTTACTTCCACGGGAACAGAGATGGAGTGCTATTGAGCGTGAGGCATTTGCTGTGGTCTCGGCACTGAAGAAGCAGAGACCATACCTGTTTGGGACTCACTTCCGGGTTCAAACAGACCACAGACCCCTCAGATGGTTGATGCAGATGAGGGGTGAGAATCCAAAGCTGTTGAAGTGGTCTATTTCCCTACAGGGTATGGACTTTACTGTGGAGCACCGCCCTGGTACAGAACACGCCAACGCTGATGGTCTGTGCAGATTTTTCTGCCTTAGTGAAGAGAACTTCCAGGAGTTAGGGTAGTTCTCCCCACTTTTCAGCTGGAGGGGACACGTGTTAGTCCTGGCACCATTGGCGTGGGTCTCCCTTACATTTTTTGCTGTTGCCTCATGTATTTTTGCAGGTGTTAGATGCTTTGGGCACTGTGCCACTGCTATTCAGTGCCACAGTGCAAGTGTTCCTATTGTAAACTGATGTATGGATTAGTGATTCCATGTTTGGCTATTTTGGTTTACTTGTGAGACCCTAGTCTAGTGCACTGAGTGTGCCAGGGCGTGTAATCCAAATGCTGCTGGTGGGCCTGCAGCACTGGTTGTGCCTCCCACAGAAGCAGCCTTGTAAAATGTGTCTAAGGTCTGCCATTGCAGAGTCTGCGTGCAGTCAGGTACTGTCATGCTGGAAGGGCTTGGAAAATAGCTTGCCTCCTGCTGCAGTCTCAGGGACAATAGACTTCAACCCCCAGCTCCCCAGAGTTCTTTTGGAAGTGCATGCTGCTGTTTTGGACCTTCTGAGTAACTGCGTGTCGCAAGGAGCTGGAAGCGCGACTCAACGAGTAGAAGCGTGTCACCGTCGCTGTGCCTGCCGTCGCAATTCCGGAGAAAGGAGCGTGTCGCCGCTGGAACTGTCGCACTGCACCGCATCGGAGAGAAGCGTGCTGCAATGAAGGGGAAATGTGTCGCCGTCACTGCTGCTGCCGTCGCAACTCCGAAGCGAAGGAGAGTATCGCCTCTGGAGCTGTCACACTGAACCGCATCAGGAGAAGAATCTCACAACGAGGTCGGAGCGTGTCGCCGTCACTGTGCCTGCCGTCCCAACTCCAGGGAAGGAGGGTGTCGCCGCTGGAACTGTCGCACTGCACCTCATCGATCAAGAGCATCTCGTATCACCAAGAAGCGCGCCGCTGTCGGAGCTGCTGCAGTCGCATCTTGGATGTCGCCGCTGTAGTTGTCGCATCAAGCGGAAGCTTCACGCTCGTGGGAGAAGAGCGTCGCCGCTGGAGCTGTTGCCGTTGCATCTTGGATGTCGCTGCTGTAGTCCACGCATCGAACCGAGAGCTTCTCGCATCCCCGAGAAGCGTGTTGCATCTGGAAGATCTTTACATCTTTATTTCTTTGCATCTGAACTTTGCCACATTTCCCATAGCTTCGACATTGCTTGTCGTGGAAGCGTAATGCAACTTAAGGTACATTGACGCAGAGTGTCGCATCTAAGAACTGAATTGAACTAAGCTTAAATCTACCATCTTAAAGAAATCATAGTGTGTATTTTTGTCGTTTATGTTCTTGTGGTAACTCTATATAAAGTCTACTTATTTTTTATATAAAACCTGTGTGGTGTCCATTTGTAGTATTGTCACTGGGTTACAGTATGTGGTCACAACTTCTTAACTTACGCCTCTGAAATAAGCCTTGACTGCTCACGCCACGCAACCTAGAGAGTGAGCAGGGGTTATTTTAGGTGTGTAATCCCCTTTCCCTGACTAGAGGAGAGGGGCCCTATTTGTCACAAGTACCTACCTGTGCCAACTAGAGACCCCCAAATCTAACACTTACCATATAAATTGGTCCAATGATGCTGTATGCCGGAAGAATGCCTTTTTTTCTTCAGTCTCGGTAATGCAGAGACATTCTGTTGTGAAACACTGCCACTGCTGGTCATTCAGTATAATCTGCAGATGGAAAAGTCCATTGTTAGCACATTTACTATAAGCAGTACAAACATCTTGATTTTTATAAAGGGTAAACTGATCAATTCTATGGAGTCTGTATTATTGTGAAAAACAACAGCACGTTAGAAAATCTCAATTTCTGTTTTTAACCTCCCATACTTCTCTGAATCCCATGCCCCATTTGCTAACACTCTCTAAACAACTGTAGCATGTACGCCTCCCTTCAGCTTGGCCAAATCTCACCCATTCTTAAAAACACCACTGCCGACCCCAATGACCTCATCAACCTACGCCCTATTTCTAACCTTCCATTCCTCTCTAAAGCCCTTGAAAAATGTGTCCTATCGCAATTAGAGAAACATATTGTCTCCTTCAATCGCCTTGCTGTTTTCCAATCAGGCTTTAGAAAGGGATGCAGTACCAAAACTGCTATGTTAAACATTAATGATGATATTCATCGCTCCCTAGACAAAGGGGAATCCTCATTACTAATCCTCCTTGACCTCTCGGCTGCATTTGATACTGTTCACCACCCCACCCTTCTCAACACTCTCAAAGATCGGTTTGGCTTGGAAGGCACTGTATTCAAATGGATCTCCTCATTCCTTCAAAATAGATCACAGCAAATCAAACTCAGCCACTTCCTCTCCAAACCTCAACCTGTCTCACTCGGTGTCCCTCAAGGATCCATCCTCTCCCCAACCCTATTCAATCTTTTCAAGGAGCCACTCACCCTCATTCTCAAAAAAGCTAATATCAGCTACCACCTCTATGCCGCTGATACCCAATTATACTACAAGATCAAATCCCACAAAGACATTCTTCACCGCAATGATAGCTTGATTAGAGTTCAAACCTGGTACCATCTGAACCATCTCAAACTGAACACGAAAAAAACTGAAATCATCCTTTTCACCCCCAAAAACAATTCCCTTCCCATTCAACTATGGGTCAATGATATCAAAGCTCTTAACTGCTCACTCTCCACCTCTAATTCCGTTAAATCCCTAGGCATCAGTATCGACCAGAATCTAAATATCATCCCCCACATCAAAAATGCAGCCAAAAGTGCCGCTTTTCACCCTTCACCACCTCAAGAAAATTAAACCATTTATTCCAACAGATGATTTCAAACTCGTTGTCCAATCGCTTGTCCTTTCCAGGATTGACTATGGTAACGCCACACTGGCCGGCACCCCTAAAGTCCATCTTGCACCGATTAAATCTGTCCTCAACCTAGCTGCTAGACTTATCTCTGACTGCAAAAAATTTGACCACATCTCTTCCGTCCTCAAAAATCTCAATTGGCTCCCAATAGAAGGAAGATCCCCCTACAAGATTGCCTGCATCACTCACAAAGCTCTGCACCAAAACACCCCCTCTTACCTTGCAATCAAACTACATAAAGAAGGGTGTTCCAGGTCCCTGAGAAGCTCAAACTCCCTTGTCCTGATCCCTCCTAGACTCAAATGTCAAAAGACCCAATCCCGTGCATTCTCTGGTAACGCTCCTATGATTTGGAACTCTCTCCCCAAAGATCTTCGCTGCAACCCCTCTTACCCTCTCTTCAAAAAAGAACTCAAAGTACTTCTTCTCAACAAATATTGGGGTATCTAATGTTACCTACTCTGAACATGCTCACTCTTTTCTCTTCTCTTGTCCACTCCTCTCCCCACCCCCTCTCAATCCTTTCATATTCTCACTCCCCCCGGTCTACACCCCCTTTTCTCTCAACTTTTAATATTCATCTCCCCCTTAATTTATATCTCTCTGTTTCTTTGCCCTCTTAGCTCTTCTGAATGCAACACTATATTGTGAATTATTTGCACAGTGCTAATGTTATCTTATTATGTTCACCTTACTTGCAAAGCGCTCTGATACTCTTGGGTCCAGCAGCGCTATATAAAACCTTTGAAATAAATAAATAAAAATTAGGACATAGATAAAGAGATCTATTTGCCAGCCAAGTGGCAGCGTAACCATCTCACTTCATTTGTTTTAGGATATGGTACACCAGTAGCAATTAAGCCAGCTGATAAGTTGAGCAAGGAAGGGTTATGCTACAGTTAATGGGAATAATAAAAGCTATGAATAGCATTGTCGGAGAGGACCGGTTAGGGAAGCCACAAACATGGAAACCTGCATCGGATTTTGGAAAGTTCCTGGGTTAGGGACCCACCTGACAGTCATTTGGGTAATTCCTGGTACGGGTCTTCTCTGTTGCAGGAAGAGGAGGGAGGTCCCAAAGGTGCTGACCAATCCAAAGCAACCAGGCAGGAAGAAAAGGCGGAATCCGACGGAGAACATGGTGACATCAGGGAGTCCGGAAGAACGGAGAGACCGTGAGGATCGGAGAGACCGGGACTACAGAAGACGCCGCGAAGAGGACCCGAGAAGATTGTACACCCCACCGATGATACCAAAGACGCCAAAGTGGTGGATACCCCTTCCCCAAGGAGGACGAGAACGTCGCCGTAACTCAGGAGAGTTACGGCTATGGCGGTGAGTGAACCAGTAACCAGGGCAGCGCAGAGCTAACAAGGGAAGTGGGAGGGAACTTGTGGGAGGAGGGAGGTTGCGTTGGTAGGAACGGGAACCTCGGGGCACTGTATATACTTCATGCACAGCCACCGGAACCCCCTTCTCGTCGCACAGATTCCCCACCCCCGAAAATCTGCATAATTGTCCCGCAAACGGTCTTAATGAGACAGGCACTCTATTGACTGTGTACTGAGAGGAACGCGGACAGCTTGTCAGCCCTTCGGATTGTCAATATTGGTGAGTACCCCCGTGCTCTTTTGCCGGTGTGTCAGGTCCCAAGCTAAAAGGTTAATCACTCAGAGAGGAGCACAGAGAGGCCAGACAGGAATGGTGGTGGCAGCGCTGGCGAGACTGTGTAGGCAGAATTGGGTGCGAGGAAAAATGCAGCATGGCAGCCGCTTGCCCCTCAGAAGGACTCAGTTCAGCGCTCTAGCCTATCAAGATGATTAGCGTGTTCCAGGTGAAGCGCGTGAAAAGCTACGCACTTCACCGGAGCGGCGGAGAGAGGTGTCTTGTTCGCGTCGCGCTAGTTTAGGGAAAAACTAAGCGTCGCGAATTCTTGATCGGAGTACAAGTTCGACTGAGACATAGAAATTATAGTTCAAGTAAGAGCGCGTTCCATTTAATTGTCTGAGGAGCAGTTCGTGTTTATGAGTTAAGCGCATGTTCTTGTCAGAAGCATAACTTGAGCTTGCGTAGTTATCGTGAAGGAATATTGGCGCATGTTCATTTTACAGAAGTCATTTTTTCTCTGTGCGAATGCGCAATTTTGGGTTGAAGGAGTTATTTACCAGAAAACTTGAACCTGCACCAGTTGTCAAGGAAAAGCACTAGTCGCATGAAACAAGAGTAGAGCACGGGGTATATTCATTCTAAGCTAGGTCAGTTTAGTTGAGCTTAAGCATAAGATGCTAAACTATAGTGTATTACACACATAAAACAGAGTAGGGAGAAGTACGGTGAAGTAATTAGACGAGAGTTCAATTTGATACTTCAGTGAAGTTAACTGCAGTGTATAAAGGAGAGAAGAAAGAAACAAGAAGAATAGGAAATACATACAAGGCGGCAGTTCTCCATTCTGTAGGTGAGCACCTGAGTAAATAGGGAATAAGAGCAGTAAAAAATTAGAGAAGGAACATATAATAATTCGATTTTACATTACAGTGATTAAAGACACAGAATAGAAGAACTAGAAGCCAATAGAAGAGAAGCAAAAGCACACAGCTCCTGGGTAGGTAGTGTTATACAGAGAGATATAGAAGAGATACAAGAGGAAGAATAGGTCAGTGGGAGAATTATATGTAACTTTATTCTTTCAGCAATCACACAACCAGTTGAGCAAAAGAAGTGAAAAGAAAAGACTGTAAAAAGAAGAAAGAAGAAGACTACTTGTGTGCATTCTCTTTTCTGTCCAATTCCCCTTTCCCCCGTGGGGCTCTTCTGGCCACGCATTTATAAATTGTGTGTGGCTGGGGGGTCCTGAGGGGGAGTTGGGAGCAAGCGTCATTCTGCTCCTGTGTCGCTGGCCAGTTCAAAGGAGAAGAGCTGGTTCTGACAGAGTGAAATGCCCACGACAAATAGAGGCACCTGAGCAGAATGGCGGAAGGATTGGATTTAAAGAAGTTGGGGGATATTTTGGATGGCATACAAAGAGAATTAATAACAGTTAGGGAGGAGAATAGAGAACTCAAAAAAGATACTACAGAATTAGCGCAAAGAATAGGAAGTTTAGTTTCCAGAGATGGTTTTAAGTTATCCTCCCCAGTTTTGAATCCATTTGGAGAGTCAGCTTCATCTCAGCAAAAAGTCAATACACAAGTAATACATTCCCTATCCCCAGTGATTCCCCTAGCACCCCCAGAACGCTTTAGTGGGGATCCACAGAAGGCACAAGTCTTCTTGACACAATGTACTTGACACTTTATGTGCAGAACTGGTCTTTTTCCTGATGCCCAGTCTTGTGTGGCATTCATCCTATCCTATTTAAGTGGTGATGCTGCAGCATGGTCGATGCCCTTGGTCACTAGGAGCGATCCAGTGCTGTTTGATTTAGACGCATTCAAAAAGGAGTTCATGTGAATCTTTGATAGACGCAAGGTGTCACAAGCTACGGACAACGAACTCTTAGAAATAAGACAAGGAAACAGAGAGTTGGTAGCATACCTGGAGCAATTAAACAAGTTGGTACTTGAGACAGAATGGCCAGAGAACAAACGAGCCGTGGTATTCTATCGGGGGCTAAAAGACGAATTAAAGGACGCCCTAGCACAAGTTCCCAATCGTCCTACCGAACTTTCAGCTTTGGTTGACCTCGTTCTGGAGATTGATTTTCGTCAAAGTGAAAGGAGAGACGAGAAGAAGCGAGAGTATCGACCAAATGTGCCGCGTTACGATAGAGCCAGGTATGAACCTCAAAAGGAGCATGATTCTAATCGAGGAGGGGAACCAATGCAGATTGGAACAATTTGCGGGCCTCTTACTAAGGAGGAAAAGGAGAAGAGGCGGACAAATAAATTATGTCTCTATTGTGCAGGGATTCAGAAAAGGGGGGGGGTGGTAATGAACAGAGTGTCTGAATTAAGCAGACCACTCTTACCCAGTCCAAAGATCAGGGCTTGATCCATCACCGTTATTTATCTCACTGCACCATCCCAGCTCAGAACCTGGCTATATGCAAATCAGTCTGTCCCTGGCCCAGTGCATCATGGGAACAGGGCAGACTAAACTACCAAGCCAATTCTTCACCAGAAAGGAGACAAGCTACCGGGGACCGGTTTCTGGCATTTCAGCCGTCTTCGGCCCGGCTTGCTTGAATCCTGATGGTGCAGTGAGAAAGGGACTCATGTCTGAGTATACCCTGCCACACCTATAGTGGCCAAAAACGATTCAGAAAAGGGGGTGGTAATGAACAGAGTGTCTGAATTAAGCAGACCACTCTTACCCAGTCCAAAGATCAGGGCTTGATCCATCACCGTTATTTATCTCACTGCACCATCCCAGCTCAGAACCTGGCTATATGCAAATCAGTCTGTCCCTGGCCCAGTGCATCATGGGAACAGGGCAGACTAAACTACCAAGCCAATTCTTCACCAGAAAGGAGACATGCTACCGGGGACCGGTTTCTGGCATTTCAGCCGTCTTCGGCCCGGCTTGCTTGAATCCTGATGGTGCAGTGAGAAAGGGACTCATGTCTGAGTATACCCTGCCACACCTATAGTGGCCAAAAACGATTCAGAAAAGGGGGTGGTAATGAACAGAGTGTCTGAATTAAGCAGACCACTCTTACCCAGTCCAAAGATCAGGGCTTGATCCATCACCGTTATTTATCTCACTGCACCATCCCAGCTCAGAACCTGGCTATATGCAAATCAGTCTGTCCCTGGCCCAGTGCATCATGGGAACAGGGCAGACTAAACTACCAAGCCAATTCTTCACCAGAAAGGAGACAAGCTACCGGGGACCGGTTTCTGGCATTTCAGCCGTCTTCGGCCCGGCTTGCTTGAATCCTGATGGTGCAGTGAGAAAGGGACTCATGTCTGAGTACTTTTCTGAATCTATTGTGCAGGGAGCGGACATTTTGTTCGAGATTGTCCTAAAAAGCCAAAGACTGCATTGGCGGAAAACGCCACGCGCCGCCAGTAAGTGGGTTTGGACTGGTGGTCGCAGAAACAAATTCAACTCCAAAGGATCATGCATTGGCCAATACCATTCAATCGGCAGCTCCTCATTTGGTGATTTCAGTGACCTTGAGTTATCGAGAAAGAAGAGAGAAACAAATTGCAGTTATGATAGATTCTGGAGCAGTGGGAAATTTCTGCGATTTGCGATTTGCAGAAAAGATTGGGATACGAGCGATCCGGAAGGAAAAGAGTGAGCCGGTTAGAGCAGTTGACGGCACAAACCTATCATCAGGCCCCATAGTGAGTCATACAGAACCAGTGCAGCTAGAAACTGCTGAAGGACATCAAGAGATTCTTCAATTCAATTTAATTGAGGACCCTCAATTTCAATTAATCTTAGGGTTACCATGGCTCACCGAACATAATCCAATTATAGATTGGGCGGCAAGAACCATTACTTTGAATTCAAGTAACTGTAAGGAAAATTGCTTTTATAACTGTAATTTCAAGATGGAACAATCCCCCGCTTATCACTTAAGTAACACTGAGAAATTAGTCTGTGTGATTGATACTGTTACGTTACCTGAAAAGTATCTAGGATTTCAAGATGTCTTCAATGAAGTCGAAGCGAAGAAGTTGCCTCCCCACAGGGAGTATGATTGCAAGATAGATTTTGGAACCAGGAGTAAATTTACCCTGCAGCAGAATCTATGCTTTAACTGAACAAGAAGACAAGCACTTGAAGGAATACTTAGAGTATTTAGAGAATGGGTTCATTCGACCCTCTCAGTCCCAAGTCTCTTCCCCTTTATTCTTTATTTCAAAGAAGAGTGGGGAATTATGCCCTTGTATTGATTACAGAGCAATAAACCGGATAACCATCAGGAATCGCTATCCCTTGTCCTGAGGGGGAGTTGGGAGCAAGCGTCATTCTGCTCCTGTGTCGCTGGCCAGTTCCAAGGAGAAGAGCTGGTTCTGACACAGTGACAACGTATGGCAAAAAAGACGAGAGGTAGCATGTCCTCCCATTTACGATATTCTAAGTTTAGTAGTTTATTTAATGCGGTTTTAAGGGTGGCGTTGTACCTCTCAAGGAGGCCATACGTCTGGGGATGGTACGCTGCTGTACGGAATTGTTTGATTTTAAGTTGCTGGCATACCTGTTTAATGATCCGGGAAACAAAAGGGGTCCCCTGATCAGTGATAATCTCTTTGGGGAAACCTACCCTTGAAAAGAAAGAGATCATTGCATAAATTGGAGGACATGCTACCTCTTGCTCTTTTTGCCATACGTTTTCACCGGCAAAAGAGCACGGGGTACTCACCATTCAAACTCCTGTATGGGAGCAAACCCCGGACCCTGCTGGACATGGTTAGAGAAGAATGGGAGGAAGAAGAGAGTGAGGCCAAACCCCTCCCAGAGTATGTGTGGAACCTAAAAACCCATCAAGCACAGATCAGGAACATAGTTATGGCTCACTTAGCTGCCTTTTTATTATACTGTCTTTTTTGTTTTTCCTGGACTTCTTATGACAGATCATTGAATGTGGGTGACATGGTCCTACTAATGATGCCGAGTTCCGATCACAAACTCATAGGTTAATGGCAGAGACCTTTTAAAATAACGGAAAAAATAACCCCGGTCACTTATCAGTTAGAGGTCGACCCCCACAACAAACAAAACACCCAGATTTATTATGTAAACTTACTAAAAAAGTGGCAAGGCCACATAAATACCCTAATGAGTACCACAGAAGAGCCTACCCCCTTATTTTTTTTAGAGCATAGACAGTGTTGTCCCAGGTACAGGAGGTATTTTCAACCATCCCAGGAAAAACCACCTTAGCACAGCACGAAATACATACCATTCCAGGGAAGAAGGTACAATTACGTCCCTATCGACTGCCTGAATCCCGTAGAGAGGCCATCGAACAGGAGGCGCAACAGATGCTACGCATGGGGATCATCGAACCCTCACATAGTGAGTGGAATTCACCTATAGTGATAGTACTTAAGCCTGAAGGATCGATACGTTTTTGCATCGATTTCCATGAAATCAAAAACATATCTCGTTTTGATGAATACCTATTACCCAGGGTTGACGAGATGGTGGAAAAGCTAGGCAAAGCAAAGTATATCAGCACCTTAGACCTGTGTAGAGGCTGCTGGCAGGTCCCTCTCCGAGAACAAGACAGGGAGAAAACAGCATTTTCCACACCCGGGGGCTTGTACCACTTCCTGGTGTTACCTTTTGGCTTACATGGGGCCCCCACCACTTTTCAGAGACTCATGAACCAGGTACTGAGACCCCGTAGGGATTTTGCTGCAGCATACATCGATGATATTATCATCTATAGTGATTCAGGGGAAGAGCACCTAGCACATTAAACTAGAGTAATCAAAGCTTTGAAAGAGGGGGGTAGACCATCAACCCTGCTAGAGCCATCTAGCTGGAAGATCAGTTAAATATCTAGGGTACCTACTGGGAGAAGGATACATTAGGCCACAGGAAGAAAAAGTAGCAGCCATCGCCCAGCTGGCCTTTCCCCCAACCAAAAAGGGTCTACGAGCCTTTCTTGGTATACTCGAATATTATAGAAGGTTCATTCTCTCATTCTCTTAAAGAGCAGGCGACCTCACTCATCTCCTTAGAAAAGAAAGGAAAACTGAAGTAGAACTGAAGAACCCCTCAGCCGCAGTACAACAAGCCTTCCATGACCTAAAGCAAGCCCTAATAACCAAACCTGTACTCCTCAGCCTCGACTATACAAAACCCTTCATATTGCAAACCGATGCCTCGGAGTACGGGTTGGGTGCTGTGCTTTCACAAGAATATACTAAGGGCCATGAGAAACCAGTCAGGTATATAAGTAGGAAACTCTACCCCGGAGAGAAGAACTATGCGGTAATTGAATAAGAGGCCTTAGCCAGTAAATGGGCTATCGAATCTCTAAGGTACTACTTGGAGGGAAGAGAGTTCACTCTATTCACAGACCATGCACCCCTGGAGTGGCTTACATGGAACAAAGGGCACAATGATCGGATCCTAAGGTGGTTCCTTGGATTACAGCCATTCAGATTCATCACATTGCATAAAAAAAGGACAAGCACAAACTAATGCTGACTTTCTATCGAGGTATCCCAGTTACCCCTTTCTTGTGAACAAGAAAGTAAGGAAAGGGAAATGTTGGAGAGGACCGGATAGGTATCAGAGTCCAACATACAGAGTGCAGGGGAAGACAATAAATGAGCTTCCTTCCGTGAGAATGTAACATTTTCGTTCTAAAGTGAGATAGTGCATTTCAGCCGCAAAGGCAGCAATTTCCTTGAATGGAAGATTGCTAGCACAGGAATCTAAATCAGGCTTTAGTAGCCTTGGAGGCAGTCAGTCTTTTATTAACATTCATGACCAACACAATGTGATCCATATTACTTCCATCTTGACAGAAATTATATACAAGCACAGGCCCCCACTGGAAGGTAGTGAGGACATTCAGATGCTGTCAAAGTCTTTTTAATGCATAAAGGAATGATTGTGAGCTTTACTTACCATATAAATTGGTCAAATGATGCTGTATGCCGTTAGACTGCCTTTTATTTTTCTTCAGCATCGGCAATGCAGAGCCATTCTGCTGTGAAACATTTCCGCTGCTGGTCATTCAGTATAATCTTCAGAGGGAGAAGTCCACTGTCAACACATTTACTATTAGCAGTGCAAAAAATCTTGATTTTTTTAAAGGGTAAACAGATCAATTCTATGGAGTCTGTATTACTGTGAAAATCAACAGCATGTTAGAAAATCAAATCTCAATTTGTGTTTTTAACCTCCCATACTTCTCTGCATCCCATGCCTCATTTGCTAACACTCTCTAAACAACTGTAGCATATACATTAGGACATAGATAAAGAGATCTTTTTGCTAGCCAAGTGGCAGCGTACCCATCTCACTTAATTTGTTTTAGGATATGGCACACCAGTAGCAATTAAGCCAGCTGATAAGTTAAGCAACGAATGGTTATGCTACAGTTAATGGGAATAATAAAAGCTATGAATAGCATGTTCACCATCAGCATTTTAGGCAATTCCTACTAGTTAAGCAATTGTGAAGTTGAGACTATTCTGCTCAAATTTACCTTCATACAAAATTAGAAGTCCCAAAAAATGCTCTAATTTCTTTAATCTTACCATCTTAGTTTTCATTTGAGCATCCTGTCTATCCTGCTACTCATTTCATTACCAAGAGATGCTGCTTGCCAGGCAACAGAGTGGCCCTCGCATCAGACAACATCTTTCTTTAGCTTTATGATGTCAGCTTGCTAGGCAGCAGATTGGCCCTCATGTAAGACAACATCTTGCTTTAGCTTTATGATGCCAAAGCACCTCTGGTCCAATTCTCCTTGTGGAAGCTGATCACCCAGGAGGATGAGATATCAAAAGTTATGCAGTAGGTTACTATCTGTATTCATGACTGCAAGGCAAGCAGGAGGGGGAATGGTAAAGGACTCTGAACCACTCAAAGCACTGGGGCCTTTTTGAAAGTGGGATGGAGATACAAAAACAGAGGTTATCCTTACCAACAATCCATCTTAAGTATCAGAGTCCAACATACAGAGTGCAGGGGAAGAAGTTAAATGAGCTTCCTTCTGTGAGAATGTAACAGTATGGTTCTAAATTGAGATAGTGCATTACATACGCAAAGGCAGCAATTTCCTTGAATCAAACATTGCTAGTGATGGAGCGAGGTGTTGAACAAAATTTTGTATACCCCTCATGCAGTCACTTTCTCATAACAGTAACGTGCACTAATCGTGTGGTTTGGAAAAATAATCAACATAGAGTAGAATGCACACATAAATACATGTGGTTAACTAATTTGCTTGTGTTGCAACTATAATCAATTAACTAAGTGATGTTGTGATGTCCAAAATTAATGCAGCAGCTATAAACTAACCAAAAGGGGCATGAATGTGCTTTCTGTTTGTTTATTTGTGGCGAAAACATGAAGACAGGTGAGCAAATCACTCATATGTGTTGCTTTATTTGCTAGGTAATAACTGAAAGGGATACCTTAGTAGGGGAGAGGTAAACAGAAGGGTTATAATTCAATAATTAACATTTGATTGTGTTTGTTTCTATAATAGTTCCCGTTCTGGCCTATGATGCCTAGAACAAAATGGAACTTTTCATATCTCTGAGATTGAAACGCTGTACGCACGCGCAGAGTGAAAAAAAAATTGTAGGTGAGCTCGAGATGACTATGCCTGTGCAGGATGGGTCAAGGACTTGCCTTGAAAGTCCAGTTGAGTGCCAACAAAATGAACACCCGTGTTGAAAGAATGTGGGAAAGAAAGCGAAAGCGAAAATTGCAATTTAAAGGACATGAGCGAAGCAGATACAATGTGGACAAAGACCGTTTCATTGAGCTGACATTGCGGAAATTAAACAATAAGATGATGAGGTTAGGTTCATCCACCCTTGTTATGACGGATCAGAACTGTTTAAGACCCCAAGTGTTTCAAATTTTAGATAGATTGTTTGGTGAAAAAGGGTATAAAAGTGTATGTTCGAACTTAAGAAAAAAACCTTTTATGAATTGCAGTGTATCCTGACATGCTGCTGGAGTGCTGATGTAATCCTGAGGCGTAAGGAATTTAAAAATGTTCTGAACTTAAACTTTATTTGAATGAGTAAGGAGACTTTAGATGAGGTTATTGAGCTAGAGAGAGTAGGGAAATGAACTTTGGGAACTAATAAAATATAAATGTATGAATTAAATACTTGCTTTCCTTAAATCTATTTGCATTAAACAAATAAATGAGTGAATAAACACAGGTCATGCTAGGAGAATCTCTTTAAATAAAAATTAGATAAATGAAGAATTAAGCTGGGCTTGTTCATCCTTAGCCTAATTTTTTACTAGCAGATCTATCGCCAAATAATGGTGGTGTGTCTGAATAAATTGTCTTGTTGATAAAACCATGGTAAAACAATTTAAATGGCAGATGTACATATTATAAATAGTTAGCTTAATTTAAACACTCCGCTATGATTAAGCATGTCTTCTTTGAAGTCTCATCAATCCATGAAGTAGGGAGAAGGTGTGTAAGAGTGACTCGCATTGTTATGGGTCCCACTGATGAGTGAATGCGTGATTTAATACTTCAGGGAAAAGTGATGAAGTTTTAGAAATTATTTCCAGAGTGGCGCTGCATCAGTAATTAGCTTGGTAGCAGAGCAATGGTTGCCACAGAATTAGCTAGGATAATGTATCAAGTGATGTATACAGGATTTGATGTACACAATTATGGCTAACACCTGTTGAGTTTGTATTATGTTATATGTAGTTCTGAAAAGGCTTCCAGAAAGGGTGGGAAGCTAGTTAGAAAAAAGGTTTCTGTTTCCAGATACCTGAGAGCCTAGCTAGAGGAAAGGACAGCCACTGCTCAATGTAATACAGGCCTGAAATGGGAGTTAAGACAGTTTTCGAACTGCAATACATCAGGAGTTGTCTACATGATTACATGTGTGTGCAATTTGCATTATATTGGAATGACAACCAGAAAGGTCAACACCAGAATGGTTGAACATCGCAGTAACTTTAGGTGCAAACATTCGAACACCAAAATGACAACACACTTTTTGGAAAAAGCACATACACCCAACGATATGCGCTGGGTGGTGCTGGAAACACAACCACCCCATGCTGACATGGAAAAGAAACTATTGGAAAAGGAGCAACGCTGGGTGTTTAAGCTTCGCTCCCATATCGTGGGATTGAATGATGACATTCCCTGGGGACAGTTTACATAAGAAATATATGTAAACATTATAATACCAGACCCAGCAGATGTGGAATTCACGAAGTCTCATGTATATAGTCTCAACCACCTTTGGGCGGTAACTGCACAATCAATGAATGAATGATCCACCACTGAAAGTTAAGATCCCTCTAAAAATACTGTTTTTTTCCAGCTAAAACTGACTATAAGACGTTGGTGACACTCCATACCTTTAGGAAGGGTGGCGTTAACGAACCGGAATAATCGGTTCAATTTATGAACTTTATTTCCATTTTTTTTAAAATCGGCGATTCAAAACCCTGACAATATAGCAAGCACTTTGTAGATCACCATAAATTAATTTAGAAGTGTCAAACTGCTGTAATAGTCGTGTTGGACACCTAATCTCGACTATTTACGAAGACCGACACTCCTAAGATGGCCGCCACGCAGACGGGCGGAGAAATACACGCTCTAGCTTACGCAAAGGGCGTTTCCCTCGACAGCGCGGGGCAACCGCGACTGCCTTCAGCATTTAAACTACTCGGAACCTCCAGTCCGATAACATCCGGACCGGAGGGAGAAACAGTAGGTGCCTGAATACAGGAGGTAACCGGAGCACAAGTAAGTGGAATAGAGCGCGAAGGAATGCCGTTTTCAATACGGAGACACTGCCTAAGGAGCGAACAGTACTGGGGAACTTAACAACTCCATTTCTCTCTCATTAGAGTTGCGAGGATACCGATACCCCTCCGACTCCATGGGGCCCAGTTAGGTCTCAAAAGAAAGTATGTATGAGTGTGTATGATTGTTGAATGTATGGGTGTGACACTATGATAGGTGTTATGTTAAAAACCACGTTCGAAAATGCACGAAATCAATCACGTTTTTTGTGCATGAAAACACGGCCAATGAGTTCGCGTTCAAAATTCACAGAATACATCACTTCTGGAAAAAACTGTGTGTGATAACTAATGGGGCCAACCACCCCTTGAATTTTAAAGTTGTTTTCTATCTTTCAGGAACCACGTGTTTTTGGGAACAAAATACGTAGGTATAAATGCATGCACTTAACAGAGTTTGCTGCAGTTCAAAACCTTTTTACAAATATCTCATTGATAGAGTAAGGAGTGGCGAACACAGGGCTGGTCCCTGTGTAGTCCCGAAGAAGTGCTTGGGGTATGCACGAAACATGTCGACTTAGGAGTTGATAGGAACATCTGGACACATTAAGTTTAGGATAGCCTATCTCCCTACCCCGTTTTTAATACTACCACCTAGAGGCCAGAATAAAGTTTATTAGTAACCTACTGGGCAGGTAACTTTTAATTTCATCACATAGTCCACTCCCCACAAATACACATGCACCACACATAGTCCATTTAAGTGCTCCTACGTAACTCCGCAAGTCGTAGCACGCCCCAGCCCGTAGAGGACTGGGATGGCCCCAATGATGAAGCATGTCACCGTGGGGCAACCCCGGTGAGTGAGGGGACACCTAAAAAAAGGAACAATTTTTCCTTTTGTTACACATTAGACACTACTTCCAACAGCCAACCACATTGAGCAGTGGCTGTCCTTTCCTCTAGCTAGGCTCTCAGGTATCTGGAAACAGAAACCTTTTTTCTGACTTTAATGACTGGAGGGCGAGCCAAGCTATTAACCCTCTAACTCCCTTAGTTCTTTTCCTGGGAAGCTAGTTACTCTGTCTGCAGGCAGAGGAAGTGTGGCAAGTGAAGTCGCACATCGCAAAGACTGTTTCAAAAGTTTAGGGATTTTTCTAAAAAAAGGATAAATGCAAGATGGCGGCGGCGTTCTAGACCGCTGCGAGAAGCTCCGCTGACCAGTACCCCTTTGCAATGATGTGAGAGGTGCCGGTTGTGAAGTTCGGAGGAAAACAATCAGAAGACGTTGGCAAAACTTAATACGGGGTTAGCAGAATGAACAATAAAGCCTGATACAAGCATGATACAAAGTATTGCAATAACGCAAAGCCCAAAACTTACTCTCGGATTGTTTCCGACGGCTTTGAACCGGATGGAGGGGCTCCGTACTGAAGATTCGGTGGATATAACGGCGGTCTTGGTACTGCGATTTCGTCTGTCCTTTTTGTCCTCGCTCATTGGCTTCGCTGTGCTGAGATTTGCTGGACGCATCCAACTTGCTAAAGTCATTGCTAGTCACCACAATACAGACGACTCGCAAACTAGCCCTGTGGCCGTGATTGACCCTGCCTGCTTTCCCGGGGCTGATTCTGTTCATCAAGCGAGTACAAATGATATGGCCCCAAAGAACGCTGCTGCTACGGCTGCCGCTGCCGCTTCCAAAACCCGAGCGGCGAAGCAGGCTCTCCGAGATCGAGAGCTGGCGCTGAAACGAGCTGGAGCGCTAAGCTCTGAGGAGACCCCCGGCTCTGACATTGCTCAAGCTCCAGCTCCGGGGAAACAATCTAAATCCTCGAAGCAACTGCCGTCCACACCCGGACCGGGTCCCTCGGTGGTTGAACTCCTTAGGAAGACGCCCGCTTCTCTTCCCCCTCACCTGTCAACAATTACAGCGTCGACTACGGTGGATCGATCCATGGTGGCGGGCCCCTTCCCCCCCCGGACTGGAGACTGTAGGTAAGACTGGGAAAGTGCTGCCAGGAGGTGGTGCTCTCATGCCTGAGCGAGAGGGGGGATGACAGGGAAGCCTGACGCTATATCTGTAAATGGAGATTTGATTATCTCAGTAATAAATATAACTAATTACCCGCAGGTTACTGAGAAACAGCTGCCTGTGACCCGCGAAGGTACTGACTTACAGGCATCAGTTCGTGCTCTTTCTGCTCCTATCCCTACCCCTGTGGCTATTGTTTCTATTTCTGTACCTGTTCAGAGCTCGGTTCTGGAAGACCCCAATTTATTACCACCTCCAATAAACACACTGACAATGATTAATGAACCTGAGCCTGAACCTGAAACTGAAGCTAATGTTGAAGCAGTCACTCAATCTATGGTGCAAAATACAGAATGTCCAGATCCCAGGGGGAAGACATCTAAGGCACACAAGGACTGTACTATATCTGACTCGCTGGACACAGATAGAGACCCGTCTGATTTTTATTCAATATCTGAGGGACTTGATGATCTTAGGTGGTCACATGAGTCAGACTTAGAATCAGAGATCGATACTGGCTCTGATACTAGCGCAACGGAGAGTGACCATGACCCAGCCCAGGGTGAATCTAGGGGAGGTAGGAGAACTGTACGGAGGAAGAAAAGGACCCACCATGGTGCATCAGGACTATTGTGGGATTATTCTCCAGCACCAGCCCTTAATTCTCAGGAGCATGCCTCCATATCTCAGCCTGAGTCATCCGTCTCTTTAGATCAACAATGTGCTACACTGACTAATGTAATGGATACAGTTCTCCAAGCGATCGCCTCCCATCGGGAACAGACCTCAAGGGATGGTCGAAGGGCACAACTAGCATTACATAAGGTACAGGGCATAGTCCGAAAACTCTCAAAATCTGTTGCGGCTTCTAATGTAAGAATGACGGAGATGGAAGACCGCATAGTGAGTAACGAAGCAAAAGCCACAGTTACTCAGGAACGAGTGGAATCCCACGAGGAGGAACTAAAGGATGTTAGATGGAAGTTGGAGGACATGAAAAATCGTCTTCGACGCAATAATCTTCGCGTCCTTGGAATTCCTGAAAAAAGCGAGGGCGAGGATATACGTACTTTCATTATCCAGCTATTTAAAGATACACTCCCGGATCTTGCCTCTTGGAATTGGGATATGGAAGTGCAACGAGTCCATAGAGTTCCATCTACCTTGAAGGCCTCTTCACCGCAGGGGAGATATCCCCGTGCAGTGTTGGTATATTTCATAAACTTTCTTCTCCGCCAGGCCATTGCTGACAAAGCAAAGCCCGAAGCTCGGCGCACCAGAAACTCTATTTCTTACTTTGTTAGGCCTGACTTTTGCCACACTACTGTGGAGAGAAGATGGCGCCTTCGCCAGTTGATCAAACCCTTTTTGGACAAAAAGGCTCAGGTGTATCTTAACAACCCTGCTAAGCTGAAGGTTATTTATAATGGCCAGGTTAAATTCTTCACCTCAGAGATAAAAGCTAAATATTTCTTAGATAGTTTGACCATAGTTTTGACATTTTGTGTAACATTAGAGTAACTGAATGTGTAGAGTATTTTGAGACTGAGCAGCGATGGAGTTTTCACAGTGAAGTAGTTATTTATCTGGCATATGTCAGTTATATATGCAGATATCATTTTGTTAATTACGTCATTAGGATTATAGACGTTAAAATAATCATCTCGCTTTCTTATTTATCTTTTTGTTTGGTATCTACTTTCTAGCGGTCTCTTTTTTCTTCCTATGTATTTCATTATCCTTTTCTCTCCTCTTAGAATTTTTCCTCGATTTTTGTTTTTTTTCAATATTTTCTTTTCTGATTCACTATTTCTGCACTTCTCATTTCTATCGGTCTTTGAGCACATTAGTTTAGCGTTAGTGGTACTGGTCAGGGAACGTCTCACCATCACCACAGACTCTATCAGAGTCTAAATGCCTCGGTGGTTGGTGTGTGGGGGGAGGGGAAAAATTATAAAAATGAGCAACTTCAATCAAATAAGACAATGTCAAGTATTTCTTTGTGTATGGGATCAAATGATGGTAATAAGGAAAAGTCAGATTATGAACCAACGGCTTGATATCTGTGGTTACATGTTTTACTGTGTTGTAATGACTAGAGCTGGGATCTACCATCCTAAATGGGGAGAGTAAAACTCTGCAGCTGGAATATCGCAGGTCTTAACGATAGAAATAAAAGGGCGCAACTATATCAACTATTGCGACAAGATCCTGTTGATATTCTATGCTTACAGGAGACCCATATTACAGAATCTGATAAAGAATTGTTAAAGATCCCAGGGTACAATGTGATCGTAGCCACTTCTCAAACATCTAAAATAAGGGGGGTCGCTATTTTAGCAAAACCTTTGCTTGGTGATCCTAGACGCAAATTGGCCGATAAACATGGCAGATGGGCTATAGCTCAATTAGAATCAGGTCCTACTATATGTACAATATACGGATCAAATCTAGATGATCCCTTATTGTTTAGCGATCTAGACATAGAATTAGCCTCTTGGCCTGGTCCTCTCATCCTATGTGGAGATTTTAACATTTCTTTAGGGACCTATGTAGATAACCGATTACCTCAGAAATACAACGGACGTAAGCCTAAGGTATATAGGGCTATACGCCAATTGATGGATAGCCACAATTTACTGGATGTCTGGGACTTGAGGAAAAACTATGATTCTGGATTTACCTTTTTCTCATATCCGCATAACAAATATGTCCGAATTGATTACATTATTACATCTTTGGCGGACTTGGATCTATTGGATATAATCAAGTCTCCAAAAACAATCTCTGATCATAACGCACTTACCCTTATTTTTGATTTGCCCAGCTTTATTAGACCTAAGCCACAATGGTCCTTTGATAGAAAGCTACTTGTCAACTTGGAATATATAACCCATATAACATCTTGGGCCCAGGGGTTCTTTGATTGCAATCAATATAGTGCACCCAGATTAATTGCCTGGGACTGTTTCAAAGCAGCATTAAGGGGTGAAACTATATCATTTGTTGCCAAGAGTAAAAAGATAGAGGATAACAACAACCTTGAGCTCAAGCGGGAATTATCTAATCTTGAGGCTTATCATGCCACCCAGATCCACCAAGGAGATCTATCTACTGACACTCTTCATAAAATATTAGTCTTGAAGACTGAAATTAATAGCTCTTTAATCCGGAAAGCTGCGGAAACTTATCAAGCAAACAAAAGCAGTCTATATGAATCCGGAGAAAATGTAGGTAGGCAGCTAGCCCTCCGAACACGCCAAAAACAATCCTATAATAATATAAAGCTGATTGAGTATGAGGGCCAGCAATACACGTCCTCACAGGATATTGCAGATGCTTTCTGGAAGTATTATCAAAAGCTATATCAAAGTGAAGATCTATATTCCGGTAGAGATTTAAAAACCTTCCTTAACAACTGGATGTCGGAGGTAGACCCCAATTTATTGATTGAGGAATCAATCAAAGAAGAACTTGAAAGGGAAATCTCAATAACGGAGCTGGAGCTTGCATTGTCTGAGCTCGCAAATGGTAAAGCCGCAGGTCCTGATAAAATCCCCTTGGACCTATATAAGGTACTGGGTAAACAAATACTTCCTTATTTATTGGATCTGTTTCTAGGGGTCCAATATCATGCAATACCGCCTGAGTCCTGGAAATATACCAATATAGTGTTTTTTTCTAAAAAAGGTAAACCGCCCCAGCTTCCATCCTCATATAGGCCCATATCTCTTATAAACTCCGACTCAAAATTATACGCCAAGGTCTTAGCTAATCGGCTCAGTCGGGTTGTCGAGCATCTCGTCTCCCCGTGGCAGCATGGCTTTATTCCGGGAAAGGGTACCACAGATCATACCCGTAGAGCCATTACCCTCTTTGACATCATGGGTGCCACGGGGGGCGAGATGTTGATGATCCTGCTCGACGCCGAGAAGGCATTCGACCGTGTCTCTTGGCAATTCTTGTGGAACATCTTGGAACTTAATAATTTTGGGTATAAGTTCATCAAAGCCATAAAGGCCTTGTATGTAGATCCAAAGGCAAAACTTTCCATCTGTGGTTCTGAGTCGGAGTTTATTGAGATACAAAGAGGCACGAGACAGGGTTGTCCCTGCTCTCCGATTTTATTTACCCTTTATATCAATCCCCTAATTTTAAAATTACTTTCTTCACCCGTTATTCAACCTGTCACGGTGGGCCTGTTTTCAACGAAAATGTTGGCCTATGCCGATGACGTGGCCGTCTTAACAACAAATCCAACCGAGGCAATCAAGGAAATTGAACTAGTCACCCATACTTTTGGCGCTTACTCAGGCTATTCCCTTAACAGGGATAAAACAATGGTCCTGTGTACAAATAATACGACATTTGAGGCCCCTATAAAGTGAAACAGGCAACTTATTTAGGTGTATGCATGTCCTCTGATGTGAACGAAATCAACCATCTTAACTACACTCCCTTGATTAACAAAAAAAAGAAGATCTTAGGAGAGTGGATAACTTACATCTTTCTATAACTGGAAGGGCCAACTATCTAAAAATTAATATCTTTCCAAGAATACTCTACTTGTTTCGAACAATTCCGCTATTGCTGGGCTGGAGGTAGCTTTATTAAGATTCTTGACTCCTCCATGTCTAAGTTCATCTGGAGTTTTGGGAAGGTTAGAAGAGCCTTACCACTTCTAACTTTACCTCTAGATAGGGAGGGTTAGCTATCCCTAGCCTAACTTTATATCTATGGGCAACACTCATTCAACACATGGGTCCTCTGTTAAATTGTAAAGTATCCACTTCAACTACTAGGGCATTTTATATCCCTTCCATTTATGAGTTGAGTCTGGGGGCCAAATGCCAAGGGTTATTTTTAAGGCAGGTTGAACCATCGTACTTTAAAAAAATTAAGTTAAAGGTAGTTACTGATGTGTGGAAGGTTTGGAAATCTGTATCTAAACAACTAGATATTCCAAAATTTACAAAATACACCCCCTTGTGAAGTAGTTCGATCCTACCGGCCTGCCTTAATGATAGTACCTCCCGGAGGTGGGAAAATGTAGGCATTAAGATAGTGGCAGACTTTTTTTTGCCAAGAAAATACTACCACCTTTGATTGGTTACAGCAGAAGTATACTATTCCAGCTACTGATTTTCTTAAATACTTTCAGGTGCTTACGAGTATCCGCAATTGTGTTCCCAGAATAGAATTAGATAATATTCATCTTTTCTCAGTCATTGGAAAACGAACTACTAGTATAGGTAGCCTATATCGGTTATTGATTGAAAATACTAAGGATGATTTAGAGTGGGTTGAGCAAGCTTGGGCTCTAAGGCTGGGTAATCCAAATATCGATATTGATTTCTCTTTGGCCCTTTCATCAAAACTGTTCATCGCTTCCAATCTTAAAGCCCAATATTATAGAGTTATATACAATCTTTACTATACACCGGCAAAATTGTTTTCCTGGGGTTTACGGGCTGATGACAACTGCCCAAGATGTAGACAACCTCAAGCAAATTTAATTCATATGTTCGCCGAATGCCCCAAACTAGACCTATTAAAAGTAATGATTATGAGATTCTGGGCCCTGGTATTTGGACGGAATATACGAGATTCAGTAACCCTCTATGTGATGGGCCGTGATGATTCTCTCGGTCATAGTATTGAGGAACAAAGGTCCATGTTCTTAGCTACTGCAATTTTCCGTATTATTCTTGCTGCCCGTTGGAAGGACCTAGAGCCACCTACATTTCAGATGTGGCTTAGTCGATTCCTGGCCACTTATAAACAGGAGATCTCAATTTATGGTACTAGAGGTAAAAAAGCTAGACTTCTTGGAGCCCAGATCTGGGCTCCAATCTCTAACTGGTATTCTAATGTGAGGCGTCCTGCTCTCATTGTCTCGATCTGACCTGATCGGATTACTGCTGTTTAATTTACTGAAATACACGATATATGATATATTTAATTCTGTTTTCTTTCTCTTGCTATGTTATTATATTCTTTTATTGGGTGATATAGCCATTAATATGCTTGTTTATTCTTTTTGATGTCTTAATATGTTTGAAGTACTTTTTATACATTTAATGAATATGTATTTCTGTATCCTTTGACTGAATGTTGCTCAATAAAAAAAAAAGGATAAATGCATAGCGAGGACTGTCTATGAAATCGTAGGCTTCAAGTATAGGATCATTGTGTATCCTGTTTAAAACTTACTGCTGAGATTGTATTAGAGCTTAACCCGAGCTGACAGAAGGGTACGGTAGAGGGATGTGCTACTTTATCGTTGAGTCTAAAATTCTGTGGTAGAGAAGAGGTAAGCCCTGTCTACTGGAAATACAGAATACTTTTGTGATTGAGGAAACTATCACTTTGGTTTTAGCGAAACAGACAAATGGAGTTGCTTTATGTAGTTACTAACTGATTCAGTTGTATAAAAGTGTAAATACAGCTTCTCGATAAACCTTGCAAAGGAGGGGTCAGTCGAAGCTGCAGAAGCTGGAGCAGAGCGGACGTCAAAAGTGACGTGCAGGGGTTGGTCCTTGTGACCAAGAGAGTAAGGGCTGATTGGTGCATCAGTAGAAGCAGCGAGACTATTGGTTATGCACTAAGACAACGTATCTTGTTCTAATTGGTGCGATAGTGTGAACCGCGCTGTGATCGGCTATGGTTACAAAGCAGTTTACAAAAGAGTGCTCAATCTGTTGTAAGACAGGAAATTATCAGAAAAATAGATTTTTATTATGGAGAAGAAAAGGAGAAACCTTCATGGTTTAAGAGATTGCAAAATGTATTCAAGAAAGACAAGGCGATAGTAACAAGAGAGGGAAAATTACTTCCCCCACAAAAAACGCCTGCTTTTTACATGATGACGAAATATGGCTATCATACATGCATTTGGCTAGAAAAATGGGTTAGATATACCAAAAACGATTTTGCGTTAGCATTTCCAGAAGTAGGATCTCAATCTGGCAGTTTTACGAAATTTGAGAGAAAAGATGATGAGACTTGAACCGAGACCTAGACCAACTCAATTTGAAGCACTAGTTGAGTGGGAAGATGAGATGCATGAGTAAGAATGAGAGAGGTTGGAAAATCCTTGAGGAACAAGAGGTAGATTACGTGGATTATGGGGAGAAACACATGAAAGTAGAATGCGAAGATGGAGAAATGCTGACATGTGTGATGGAATGTATCCAGTTAGATTAGCAGGTGAAATAGAAGGGCGAAAAAGCACAGAGAAAAGGAATAATATGGAGACAGGAAGGAAAAATTATGGAGAAAGTGAATCAGAGGATACGGTGCTGGTAGAGATATTGAATAGGAGACCACCACCATATCAACCAGGTTCTATATGGACTACGCCAAATGCTCCACCAGTAGAGGATAGATTTATTGAAACCCCAAAACAATTTTCAGATTTTAGAGACCTTCCAGAAAGAGTAGAAATGAGATATAATTCGAACACACCAGTGGTAGAAACTAGACTTCCTGGTACTCCTAAGTAAAATAATGAAATCCAGAGAAGTGTAACAAGAGTAGAGAGATAAATCGAAGAACAACCAAGTACTTCTGAATATATACGTGCTACAAATGAATTGACTGAAAGGGTAGAGAAACTTACTAAAAATATAGAAGCTGTAACAGTCCCAGTAACAATAGGTCCTGTAATTCCAGTGTGTGAAAATCAGAAAATAAAAGAAACAACTTTGATGATTCCTTTAAACCAGAGTTTGCAATAAGTAAGAGATAAGATTTATCCAGATTTGTCTGAAATTGAGTGAACAAGTAATATAATATCACCTGGCTTGACTTTTAATCAGAGCCTACTATATAAGTTTCCAACCAGAGCAGTATCTCTGAAAGACGTGTAGAGAAAATAGATTTAACACAAACCCCAGTTGGACCATCGGAACAAGAATTAAGTGATTGGCTTAAAACTCTGAAAGTAAAAGAACTTGAACCTAAAGTATTAGATGTGGCTAGACTAAAAGCTGACATGGAAGAATTAATTAGTGGAACTATTGGAACTGACTGACTAAAAACATATCAAGACAATGAATTAATGTTCATGTGTAAAAGTATTACTTGGAAAGCTAAAAATGTACATGACCAACTGGAAGGATTAGCTAGTGAATTAGATGTAGATTTTACAAAGAATAAAACATTACAGAAATCCTACAGAGTAGATTTCTTATGAAAGGACATTGAAAATATGAATACTGCAGGAAGATTGACCGAAATAAAAGAGCTAATTGTATTACTAAGAAAATGGGGAGATGTGAATAGATGGAAAGCAAAATGGGCAAAGAAAAAAGAAGAAGCCAGTGATAAATCTACATTAGCGTTCCCAGTGCGAGAAAAAGAGACAGTAGTAAATGAATTACTATGAGAGAAATACCGGAAGGAGGATATGTACATGTCCTAGGTCTAGACAGGACATATTATCATTTACTAATGATTTCCCCAGATTGAGAGAAAAAACAGTAGAATGGTATAAACAGGTGGATCGATTTGTAAAAGTTTCAAAGGTACTATGGGAAGTTCTAGATGGATTGTTTAACATAGCAGTACCAGCAGACCTATAGTCTAGTGCAAAATAACAGTGAATTGACCGAAAACTGAATATCCTCGAGACAAAGTAATAGTGTTTTTTGAAAAATAAAATTCCCCCAAAAGAGACAGATTGGGTAAAAATAGACAGGACTTTGCAAGAGCCGAAAGAATCTGTACATGCATTTTATGAGAGACTGTTGTTAGTGTTTAAACAATACAGTGGATATGAGGAGCTGAATGAAAAGGATATGAGTCATTTTGTGTATCGATTTGTGTTTGGATTAAGACCTGAAATAGGAGATATGATTAAGCGTAATTTATTGGGATGGCAATCATGCTCCGTGGACAAAGTACTGAGACATGCAAATATTGTAGTGATGACATTGAAGTTAAGCAGAGAAAAGCCATGTGGACACAAGTGAGGTAGTAGAACATCAAGTGGCACAATTGGAAAATACAAACACAGATGTGAGTCAAGGGAAAATGAAGGGAAATCCAAATAAAACTAAATTAGTAGGGAATATAGAGAAGCTTAAGACAAAGTATCCTTGTCATAATTGCGGCAGGATAGGGCTTTGGAAGAAAGTGTGTAAATATCCACCAAGAGTTAATCCCGAAAAGACATCATTGAATTCGCAAGTGCAGAATGAGATAATTCAGCAACCATCGCAACAGCAGCAGGTAGTTACTCAGCAAAGTCAGGTGTCACAACCGCCACTACCACACAGTGTAAATCTGCAGAGATACAGTGCAGAGATAGGATTCAGCGGAGGCGAGCAGGTAAACCGATCGCCCAGAGTGAATGCGAGTGCTCAGTATTGGTTACAAGAGGAAGGCTGGAGTGAGTCGGATGATAGTTTCTGACGGTGCCTGGGAGAGGAAGAAGAGTGTGTGCTTGGAGTCACTCTTGAGGTAGATCAGTCTGGTCCGTTTGTGAATGGAAAAGTGAATGATGTAAAAGTAACTGTCCTAGTGGACACTGGTGCTACCTGTTCTACTGTTAGATCAGTGGAAGTTCAAAATCTTCCTCTCTCGGGATGCAAATCCAAGTTGTAGGTGTAGCTAATAGACAAATTAAAACCTCCTTAACAAAACCAGTTGAAGTAGAAATTGGAAATTTCAAAGACATGCACTGATTTGTGGTGAGTGGTAGTAGTCCAGTTAACCTGTTAGGCAGAGATATATTACGTAAAATGAACTGTGCCATATATTGTACACCAGATGGCATAGAGCTCCAAACCCCAGATGAAGATAGCTTGTATAAAATTACCAAGCCAATGATTGAATCAGAAAAGAATGAATTGTTTCCTGTGTTTGATCAAGAAAAGATACCTACTGAATTGAGAGAAGCAATAAAAGAGCAAGTGTGGGATTTCACAGGAGAAGATATTGGACTAATGAAAGATGTAGATCCTGTGAAAATGTCTGTGAAAGAAGGAGTAAGTTACCCAAACATTCCCCAATATAAAATGACAGCAGAAGTAATTGAAGGAATAACACCAGTAATAAACAAGATGATTAAACAAGGCATTTTTGTTTAATCATCGATTGATTGGGCGTCTGTGGGTGAACCAGACGATCACCGGAACCCGGGAGCGCTGCATGTTCTTCCCAGCGCTCTTGACCACACAGCCTGCAGCCCCACCGCGCGCTTACTCGCGCTGTGCATATGCGCCGAATTTTAAAACTACAACCGGATTTTAAAACTTATATGCACTAACCCCCTTTTGTTGTGCAGGTCTTCTTGGAGTCGCCTCACCGCATTTTGCGCCGTCTTGCACTGAAACCGCTCCTGACCTCCGAGTGCGCGCTGGGACCCGTCCGGTCGCGCTGCACTCCCACAAGCGGTCATCTTTGCCCCGCCTCCCGGTCCCGCCCACTGCAGCCGAGCTAGGTGCTGCCTGGGTCGTGACCTGGTGAGTCGCCATCTTGGGTGAGGGAGCAGGCGAGCGGTGCAGCGCTCGGCCCCTCCCGCCCTCGGCCCCATAAAAACCCTGGACTGGTGACCAATACCATTGATTGGGCGTCTGTGGGTGAACCAGACGATCACCGGAACCCGGGAGCGCTGCATGTTCTTCCCAGCGCTCTTGACCACACAGCCTGCAGCCCCACCGCGCGCTTACTCGCGCTGTGCATATGCGCCGAATTTTAAAACTACAACCGGATTTTAAAACTTATATGCACTAACCCCCTTTTGTTGTGCAGGTCTTCTTGGAGTCGCCTCACCGCATTTTGCGCCGTCTTGCACTGAAACCGCTCCTGACCTCCGAGTGCGCGCTGGGACCCGTCCGGTCGCGCTGCACTCCCACAAGCGGTCATTTTTGCCCCGCCTCCCGGTCCCGCCCACTGCAGCCGAGCTAGGTGCTGCCTGGGTCGTGACCTGGTGAGTCGCCATCTTGGGTGAGGGAGCAGGCGAGCGGTGCAGCGCTCGGCCCCTCCCGCCCTCGGCCCCATAAAAACCCTGGACTGGTGACCAATACCATTGATTGGGCGTCTGTGGGTGAACCAGACGATCACCGGAACCCGGGAGCGCTGCATGTTCTTCCCAGCGCTCTTGACCACACAGCCTGCAGCCCCACCGCGCGCTTACTCGCGCTGTGCATATGCGCCGAATTTTAAAACTACAACCGGATTTTAAAACTTATATGCACTAACCCCCTTTTGTTGTGCAGGTCTTCTTGGAGTCGCCTCACCGCATTTTGCGCCGTCTTGCACTGAAACCGCTCCTGACCTCCGAGTGCGCACTGGGACCCGTCCGGTCGCGCTGCACTCCCACAAGCGGTCATCTTTGCCCCGCCTCCCGGTCCCGCCCACTGCAGCCGAGCTAGGTGCTGCCTGGGTCGTGACCTGGTGAGTCGCCATCTTGGGTGAGGGAGCAGGCGAGCGGTGCAGCGCTCGGCCCCTCCCGCCCTCGGCCCCATAAAAACCCTGGACTGGTGACCAATACCATTGATTGGGCGTCTGTGGGTGAACCAGACGATCACCGGAACCCGGGAGCGCTGCATGTTCTTCCCAGCGCTCTTGACCACACAGCCTGCAGCCCCACCGCGCGCTTACTCGCGCTGTGCATATGCGCCGAATTTTAAAACTACAACCTGATTTTAAAACTTATATGCACTAACCCCCTTTTGTTGTGCAGGTCTTCTTGGAGTCGCCTCACCGCATTTTGCGCCGTCTTGCACTGAAACCGCTCTTGACCTCCGAGTGCGCGCTGGGACCCGTCCGGTCGCGCTGCACTCCCACAAGTGGTCATCTTTGCCCCGCCTCCCGGTCCCGCCCACTGCAGCCGAGCTAGGTGCTGCCTGGGTCGTGACCTGGTGAGTCGCCATCTTGGGTGAGGGAGCAGGCGAGCGGTGCAGCGCTCGGCCCCTCCCGCCCTCGGCCCCATAAAATGGTTCCCCCATTCAGGGAGCGCAGCGGACGGGCGCAGCGGGCGCGCCGTCATCGCGCCGAAGTCACGCCTAAGTCCCGCCCGTCTGTGCCCGTCCGTGCCCAGACGGGCGCAGGGGCCAGAGACGCTGCCGCCCCCATACCATACACCGCAGCGGCTCTTAAAGCACTGCAGTTCCCTGCTTGCCCCCTTCATCCCACCATTTGGGCTCGTATCACTTCGCTGGGAATTGAGGGAAGCTCCCCCCCTCTCCTAGGGCCAGATATATCAGTCACCCCCGAGTCACACATTCGTGTACTCTATCTCAACACCCGCTCCCTCGTAAGACATCAAATTGACGCCTTCCTTCTACTGACTGCCGAGAACCCCGATATACTATTACTCTCGGAGACATGGTTATCGGAGGATTCTCTTCCTGATATTCTAGCGGCATTGCCCTCTGATTACTACATGCTGAACGTCAATAGATCGGACGGTCGTCATGGAGGGGGCGTGGCAGCAGTAATTAGGAAAAACTTACAACTTATTTCCTCCTCCTCGCTTACCCTCCCAGCAGTCGACAATATTGTGATCAACCTGGGCACGAACGAGGGTGCCATCTCGCTCGTGGTACTATATCGCCCTCCCTACCCCATGCCTCTCTTTCCTTCCTCTCTGTCTGAACAGCTGGCCAACCTCACTACTTCCTCCACTCGTGTGGCCATCTTTGGGGACTTTAATTATTGGTTCCAGCATGAGGATGCTGGCCCCCAGGCTACTGAGCTTTTCGAGACCTTATCATCCCTCAATCTGCAACAACACATAGATGCCCCCACACACACCGGAGGTCACATTCTTGACCACATATGGACCCTCGGGATTAAGCTCTCGCACCCAGTGGTTACTCCCTGTATTTGGTCCGACCACTTCTTGGTCGAGACCACTCTCACCATCACTGGCCATGTCAAGGTCCCCCCTTCAGAGGGTGGCATGGCGAGAAAATGGAAGACCGTAGACACTCATGGCTTTCTCGATCTCCTCTCAAAATCGCGTCCCCCCCTCACGCCCGACCTCAGTACCGGCAAGCTGGCCAACAACATCTCCCACTGGCTGTTATCAGCCACTGATGCCCTGGCCCCCTTAACAAAACTCCCTCGATCCCGGCACAGTCACTCTCACAAGTGGTATAATTCTAGCCTGAAACAGCAACACCTTGAACTCCGCCAACTTGAGCGCAGGTGGAGAAGAGATTACTGTGCCACGAGCAGAGATACCTACTTGATTGCGCGCAAGAGGTATAAGAAAGCAATCATTGCGGCCAAATCTGCACACATCACCGACAGAATTCTCTCCGCACCTATTAAATCCAAAGAGATTTTCAGAGTTATGGGGGAACTCACCACTGACACCAGGACCCTTCCCACTCAAGCCCCCACTCAGGAATCCTGCAATACCCTCAGTTCTTTCTTTGTGGATAAAATCGCCAGTATTAAGGATTCCATCTCTGCCCCCCTTCCTGACGCTGACATCACTCCCGTCCCTCACAATACTTCCTCTCTTTCAAACTTTCCTATTCTTGACTCCGCCACTCTAGCAAAACTCGCCACCCGAGTCAAGTCTGGCTCTCCGGATGATTGCTGTCCCCCTTTGATGCTACGTAACATCTGCTTGTCCCTTCCTGACTGTATCCTCCCTTTGCTTAACTCTTCCCTTTCTTCGGGTACGGTACCTGATTCTTTCAAGGAGGCCGTCCTCGTGCCCCTTTTGAAGAAGCCTGGGGCTGATCCTTCGGTACCAGCTAATTACCGACCCATTTCTCTCCTCCCTTACTTCTCCAAAATTCTAGAAGCCCATGTCACTGCTTGCCTCTCACAGTTTGTCGAAAGTTCGAACTTCCTGGAGGGCAATCAGGCCGGCTTCAGGCCCGGCCACTCCACGGAGGCAGTCATCTTGGCCGTGCTCGACACTCTGAGAGGCAACGCGGACAGGGGCACCCCCCAGGCCCTGGTATTACTAGATCTGTCTGCCGCGTTCGACACGGTGGACCACAACATCCTTCTTCGCCGTGTCGAGCAAGCCGGCCTCCAGGGCCCGGCGCTGGCCTGGGTCCACTCTTTCCTGTCCGGTAGGGCTCAGTCGGTCAGTTTGGGCCCCTTTCGTGGACCCAAGGTACCTTCCACCTGCGGTGTCCCTCAAGGCTCTTCTCTGTCCCCCCTTCTTTTCAATCTCTATCTTCGCCCTCTCCTTCTCTCTCTGAGGCAGTGGGACGTCACCGTCTTTAACTACGCTGACGACCTACAACTCATCTTTCCTCTTTCTACCCCTTCTGCTGTCTCTAACTTTCATGCTGTCATGTCCCACATCCTCCTCTGGATGAGTCAAAATCAGCTCAAACTAAATCCTGGAAAGACGGAGCTCCTTCTTCCTGGCAAGAGCTCCATCCATTGGGGTCCCCACTTCTGGCCCTCAGAGCTTGGCCCTCCTCCCGCCCCTGTGGCGTCTGTAAAGAGTTTGGGAGTTATTATTGACTCCGAACTCTCACTCAAAGCCCAGGTGGGGGCGGTGGTCTCCTCCTGTATGCATCAGCTTCGCAGGATCAGGAAGGTTGCTTATCTCCTGTCCCCCGAAGTTCTGCTTCAAGTCACCATGGCCCTGGTCCTTTCCCGCTTGGACTTCTCCAACTCTTTATATCATGGTCTGCCAAAAACTCTGCTTTATAGGCTGCAGATCACTCAGAACCAAGCGGCACGGCTGGTCTTCAGGATCCCTAAATGGCAGTCGGCCAAGCCTCTTCTTGCCAAACTGCACTGGCTCCCGGTCAATCTTAGGGCAGCCTTCAAGATCGGCTGCATAGTATTCAAATCCCTGACCGGCCCCTCTCCTAGGTTCCTGAAATCCCTCATCACCCCATACTGCCCCATTCGCAATCTTAGATCTTCCCATCTTCATCTTCTTGCCACTCCTTCTTTCAAACTTGCGAGGATGGGAGGTCGGAGTTTTTCACATCTTGCCCCCACTCTCTGGAATTCCTTTCCCCTGTCTCTCAAATCTGCTAACTCTCTCATTCTCTTTCGTAAATCTCTTAAAACTTGGCTTTTCCCCCAATCCGGCTAATTTCTATCTGCTATCTCACTGATCTCCCAATCAGCGCCAGGAAACTCATGGTGTCGGTGCGCTCTAGAAATACCCCCCTAACATAACATAACATAACATAACATTTTGAGAGAAATAGAAAGCAGTCCTTGTAATTCACTGATAATGGGATTGAAAAAGCCAAACGGAACATCTAAGATAGTATAAGACCTTAGAAAGTTTAATAAGATCGTTGTCCCATGTTGTCCAATTGTACCAAATCCAGCAGTAATTCTATATTAGATTCCACATGATGCAGAATGGTATACCGTGATAAATTTGTGCAATGCATTATTTACGGTTCCATTACACCCAGAAAGCCAGCCAATATTTGCATTTTGGTTCGGAGATCGCATTTTGGCATGGTGCCGAATTCCTCAGGGGTATACTTAGAGTCCATCCATTTTTAATCAATTGTTAACACCTTGGCTGTGGAGCATATTCCCCTCCTGCACTGAAAGTGCTTGAATTCCATTGTTCATGACAAGGTCAGCTCCTGATGAGCACACGAGCACCGTGCTTCATGACGAGCTGAGCTTGTCATGAGCATGGAAAGGGTTAAAGAAATCATTAGAAGGTTTGAGCATTCCTGGAGAATCTGTATTGGTTCAATATATTGATGATCTGCTCGTGGCATCAAAGACAAAGGATGAATGCATATCAGGTGCTGTTGCATTGTTGAACCATTTGGCAGAAGAGGGACATAAAGTGTCTCTATCGAAATTTCAATTTTGTCAGAAAGAAGTGCAATACTTGGGACATAAAATTGCTAAAGGAACTAGACCAGTAACTGCAGAAAGAATCAAAATGATACAAGGAATGCAACCACCAAAGACACAAAGACAAGTTAGAATGTTCGTAGGAATGGTGGGTTACTGTAGACATTGGAATAGTGGATTTTCACTAATAGCAAAACCCTTGCAAAGAGTAACCAAAGCAGATATCAGAGACCGTATCGTACTGAATAAGACTGAAATGGAAGCATTTGAACAGCTAAAATCAAGCTTATGTGAAGCTCCAGCTTTAGGGATGCCTGACTATGAAAGAGAATTTGAACTGTATTGCAGTGAGCGAGAAGGATGTGCATTGTCAGTATTAATTCAGAGACATGGAAAACTGAGAAAACCAATTGCATATTTCTCAGCTGTTTTAGACCCAGTTGCAAAAGCCTTACCAAGTTGTCTGAAAGCAGTGGCAGCTACAAGTGTGAGTATGGAACAGAGTGAAGGAATAGTGATGGGATTTCCTGTGAGGGTATATGTACCTCATTCTGTGGAGATTCTCCTCACTAGACACAGTACCTTACTAACAACAGGATGACAAAATATTAGAAAACAATTCTAGGTGCAGACAATGTGATATTATCCCGATGTGTGAAAGTAAATCCATCTACATTGTTACCCGATGCTATGGAAGCTGAAGTAAGAAATGAGGTTGATTACAAGTGTTTGGATGTTCTTGAGTATTGTACCAAACGAGACCTGACATTAGGGATGAGCCATTGCGAAGAATCAGATTATGTGATGTTTGTCAATGGGGGCGTGGCCAGCCAGCCAACATGGGGGACGCGATTAGTTAGAGCTCCATCATTAGACCCCCAGTTCTCCTGAAAGTTATCCCCCAGTTCTCCTGAAAGTTATCTTCCAGAGGTGTTTTTCATGCCCACGCTGCGTGAAGTAAGTGTGGGGAAGCGGTGAGGAGCCTAGGGGGCTCAGCAGATCCCAGTTTGAGGCTGTGAAGATTGCAGACGGACTGAGGCAGCGCTGCCCTGCAGGGGAAAGGAGCGAAAAGTACCTGGAGGTCCGGCGACCGCTGTCGAGCCTCGTGCTGTTGCTGTAGCGCTGCTGAGAGGCGTTGGGCATTGTTTTGGGCCCAGGCGCCCTGCGGACCTGGCTGAGCGGTGCCCCCCCTGGAGGATTGGTGGGCTCTGAGGCCCGTGCTGCTGGCGACTGCTACTGGGAGCTGAGAGCTGCGGTGAGGCCCTGAAGGAACTGGCGGACGGTAGGTAGCGGCTGAGCAGCCCAGACGAGGCCTGTACCTGTGGCCTGGGTGGGTTGCCGCGCTCAGTGTTGCGGGGACCGAAGAACCTGTGCCTAAGGGCGGAACAGCGTCAAAGGAGAGTGCAGCGACCCCTGAGGCTTAAAGAAGCCAGGGCCTTGCATTCCCCCTGAGGCCTGTGGAGTCACACGGCCCGCCGACCCGCAGAAGAACGTCGCACAGCTGGAGACGCAGGAGCGACTGCATGCACGACCCCTGTATGGTGAGGAGCAGGACTCGGGGGCAAACAGAGGCAATCGCACGGGGGTGCTGCCGCACAGGAGAGGGTGCCTGCCTGTCGCCTCGCGGCACCCGGAGCGTTTATGGCGGTGCCTGGAGGCCTTTTAGGGTGGTCCGGAGGATGTGGTGATAGGGCCCGGAGCACAATCAGCGTAAGGCAGAAGAGGTGCATTGGAGGCCTAAGGGCGCGGCTCCTGTCCCTGTACTGGCCAGCTGGACAGAGACCCGGGCCTGGGGCACTGAGTTATAACTGTGGAGTGTTACTCTGCAAGTGCTGCTAGCGCTGCGGACTGACATAGCAGCGACCATGGGAAGCAATTGAACGAGCAGCTGGGAAAGCTTGAGGTGGCTGCCCTCACAACCTGGACAAGACCCGGGGGACTCCTGGTTATTAAGGCAACACTGTATTATACCGTGCCAGGTGTGGCGTCGGAGGGGGCAGCCCGTTAAAGATGACGCCTGTGACTGGGCCGTGTAGCTTCTGCTTTGAGGCACTGAGGCGCGACTCACTGGCGTGGGCTGAGTGGATAAGGCCGGACACACTGGGGCCTGGGCACCATTTTAGAGTCGGCGCCATCTTAGTTGTCATTATAGCCCGAGCGACCCACTTCTAAGGCAAAACCTGTGTCACGCACAGAGGAAGCATCAGGAGTTTGGGGCTGTGTCGGACACACTGGACTCATCCCCCAGTGATGTTGAGGCCCCGACTGCCTGGGGGCACTAGTAAGGAGTAGGTGCCGCTTACTGATGAGGAGGCACACGCAAGAGAGCCCCTGGTGACGGTGAAGATGGTAAACTCTCCCTGGGCTACGCGGTGAAGTCAGGCTGTCACCTAGGCCACCCCCAGAGCTGATATTGACTGCCTAGCGGCACGGCCCCTGGCTGAGACAGCACTCGTTATACATGGACAGCTCCCCCCACCACTGGCGGCACTGCCACTAGCCTGGTGAAGCGACTCTCCCCTTAAATTCAGAGAGTCCGACATTACGCGCAGATGCCTACTGCGCAGCAGCTGGTAATGGGCAGGCTCAGGGATAAGCCCCAACATAGACAGTAGACGGCTGGCGGCCTGGGCTCCACACACGGACATCAGAGCGACAGCATGGAGCCGGCGGCAGCCCTTGCAGCCAAGATGGACTCTGTGTTGGCGGCAGTGGAGTGCATTGGCACCACTTTAGAGCAAACTAAAGTGTCACTGGAAGCCCGGATCGATAAGGTCACGTCTGACTTCACCTTTCTACATGCAGACCATCGCAAGCTGTCAGAGTCCATCACCGCGCAGAGTCAGTCAATCCAAAAATTACAGCCTGTGGTGCAAAATCATGCTTCAGCAATTTAAGATATATTAGACAGGGTTCACGTGCTGGAGGATCGCATCGAGGATGTGTAAGGGCGCTCTCGGTGCAATAATGTTCGCGTAATCGGGCTTCCGGAGGGAGAAGAAAGGAAGGACCTGGAGCAGTATGCTGAGAACTGGCTGCGGGAACTCTTACCCCAGGGAACGCTGTCTCCACACTTTGTGGTAGAAAGAGCGCACAGAGTGCCAGCGCAGACACCCCGACCTGGAGCCCGGCCTCGTCCGTTCCTCTTCAAACTTCTAAATTACCGCGATCGGGACTTGTTGCTTCGTGAAACCTGGAAGCTGGGCTATCTCACAGTGGGGAACAGCCGAGAGATGTTCTTTCCAGATTACACTGAAGCAGTGCAGAGGAGAAGCACATACATGGCCGTGATGAGACAACTGAGGGAACTAGAGCTACCCTACTCTTTACTGTTTCCCTCTCGCCTCCGAGTGGTCTCGAAGGAGGGTGCCCGCTTCTTCGATGCCCCATCGGACGTCTGGGACTGGCTGGAAGAGACAGGACAATGGAAAGGCACAAGAACTGCAGGCCGGGAGGAGAGTGGGTGGCAGGAGCATCGATCGAAGAGGCGCAGAAGGAGAGGGGGCCCCCGGGGCACAGAACCTGGCCAGGTCGCACCCAGCCCGGAGAAGATGCAACTGGAGCAACAGGAAGTACTTGAAGCGGTTGCAACCCTAGGAGCGGTTAACAATGTTGCCCTCTTGGACGCCCAGCCACACAGTGACCTGGAAATGAGTGGCTCGTCATCCCAATCTGCAGTGCTTTCTGAAGACATGAACATGCCTGTGGTGACGCCCCAAACGGCTGACCAGATTGTGTGACTTGATAATGGACTATGGCAGCCATGCAGGAACTCCTGTCTCTGAATATTCTATCTTCTATATCCTTCTAGAGATATTGTTGTGCGCGCTGCTGCAATGTGTTCTCTGCCAAGTGTGTTTGCGCTGCCTTGCGATGATGTACAGCTCAGTGTATGCAGGTGTGCTTGTAGGCCCGCAGTTGAACAGCGCTGAGCCATCACTACATTCATGGGTTCCTCTACTGGTGGTCCGCGCCGGCTCTGAGCATTGAACCTTCCAAAATTTCCCCATGCACCTCTCCAACGCCTGGGAGGTCTGAGACAGGGGCGTAACGCAGCTTAGTTGTTGGCAACACACTCCCCCGGACAGCCACTGTGCTGGACTAACACCTTTTTTAATTGGTGGATATTCTTGAGGTTTGGATGTATGTCCCGTTGGAGACTCGCCCATTTAGTTACACTGTTTGTCAATGTTCTCATGTTTCAGTTGCGGCACACTGATACCCCCTTCCCTGATGGCACCCGTAGGCCCCCCTTCGAGGTGCTCCCCCGGCCCTATGCGGGCGCGATACGTCCAGACACATGACACACACTAATATAATGACCTGGAACATCCGTGGTATTTAAACCCAGTAACACCGCTATTCTGTCTTCTCCGATCTGCAGCGACACGGTGGGGATCGCCCTCCTCCAGGAGACACACATGATTCAGTTAGAACTCGACAGGCTCCGCAGGCGCTGGAGGGGGCAAATGTATGGCACAACCTTTTCTGCGCATGCGCACGGCATGCTGATCTGGATGAGGGTGGGTGTCCCCTTTATTTGTGAAGACGTCAAGGTCAACCAGGAGGGGAGGTACTCCCTAGTGCGGGGATGGCTGAATGGTCAGGAAGTCCTGTTAGGATCCCTTTACGCCCCAAACATGGACCAGCCCTCCTTCCTGGCGAGCTTGAACCAGGTCCTTCACTGATATGCTGGCCTCCCCTGGTTGCTTGGCGGGGACTTCCATATGGCGCTAGACATACGCCTAGAACGATCTTTCCCTCCCCTCCGAGCTGCAGCAGTGACGTCAAATGCGCATGCGTTCCGAGACTGGCTCTCACACTAGGAGGTATATGACTTATGGTGCGCGCAGCATACTGCAGACAGAATATACGCCTATTACTGATCAGTTCACTACCTGCATGTCCGGTTAGACCGGATAATTGGCACCAAGACACTGCTCCCGCTCCTTGCCAAATCAGAGTACCTGGGAAAAACACATCCCGATCATAACCCCCTATGATTCCAGATTAGTTGGGAGGCGGACTGGCCACCTGTGCCTACGTGGAGGATACAACGTGCCACGCTCGAGGATGCTGAGTTTCGCTCTTCGCTGGGCACAGCCATCCTAGCCTACTTTGAGGACAATGAAGGGAAGGCGAGCAATGCCATGGTGGAGTGGGATGCACACAACTTAGCTACTCGGGGGAATTGTATGGGGGCCACGTGGAGCATACATAAAACATTGTCTGCTTCCCTGATGCGCCTGGAGACTGAGCTCCTGCGGTATGTGAGGGAGGGTGAGGGGACAGGTGAGCACTCGCACACGCTGAGTGACCTTCGCGATAAGCATGCAGTTCTCATGGAGCAACTGAGGTGCCATAATTATGCGGCACATACGGCTACAACACACGCCAGGGCGGACAGAGCTGGCCGGCTGTTGGCCTGGTTGGTACAGAGAGTAGGACGCGGTGCCCCGAGAGGAGCCCTTTGTACAGTGGAAGGGAAGATGGTGTACACGCAACATGAAATACATTGTGCCCTGATCATTACAAGCAGCTATACAAAGCCTGAGGCACTGGCCCCAGACACGTGCTACAAGAGTTCCTAGACTCTGTTACCCTGCCTACGACCTCTGAGGAACGCAGGGACACGCTTAATGCCCCCCTTACGCTGGAGGAAGTGGGAGACGCGATTCAGGCTATGGTGACAGGAAAAACCCCAGGGCCAGATGGCCTGCCTTCCGAATACTATAACACGTTGATAGATTAAACCCAGATCTGTTGACTGGGTGTGCGTGTTTGATTGGTTCAGATGCTCCGTCCATCACCACCCCCTTTTGTACCTCTTTGTTCGCCATAAGTTGGCAGGGTATGCTCAGACGTGAGTCACTTGCTCACTTTGCCACTGGATTCAAGCAAACCTGGTTGAAGACGGCAGTAATGACAGAAACCGGTCCTAGGAAGCTTTTTTCCGGTCCAGGAAAGGCATGGCTTGGCAGTTCGGGCTGGACTGTTCCCATGAGGCACAGGGTCAGACTGATTTGCATATGGCATTATCTGAACTGGGGTGGCAGAGTGGGCTAAAGAATGGTGATGGATTAAACCCAGATCTGTTGACTGGGTGTGAGTGTTTGATTGGTTCAGATGCTCCGTCCATCACCACCCCCTTTTGTACCGCTTTGTGCCGAATACTATTAGGCAAACAGGGAAATCCTTACCCCCTTACTCCTTCAGTTGTACAATACAGCAATCGACAAAGGCTCATTTCCTCCATCCATGCGAGAGGCATTCCTGGTATCATTGCCCAAGCCGGACAGAGACCCCACAGTTCCAGGTTCATACCGGCCATTGGCAATGCTCAACGTGGACTATAAAGTCTTCGCAAAAATACTTGCAGAACAGCTAGCGCCGGTGGTCTGCCACTTAATACATTCAGATCAGAATGGATTTGTGCCACGTCCCTGAACATCAGGAGGTACTTCAGGGGGGTGGCTGAGGCAATAAGGGAATGGCCTAAGGTGGGGTGCCTGATATTAGACCTGGAAAAGGCCTTTGACTGCCTGGAGTGGGGTTATCTGTTTGCGGTACTATTGCGATATGAGCTGGACGTAGATTTCCTCCAGATGGTCGACCTCCTTTACCAAAACCCAGTAATCCGCATGTGGCTGGGCCCCTACGTCTCAGAGGCGGTGGCGGTGAGGCGGGGCACCCGGCAAAGATGCCCCCTGTCCCCGCTACTATTTGCACTGGCTATAGAACCCCTGGCAGCGGCCATGAGGCAGACGCTAGGAGATGGAATTCCCTTGGGTGATGCTACCCATCAGGTATCGCTATATGCCGATGACCTGTTGGTGTTTGTGAGAGATGTGGGATGCATACCGGAACAGCCAGCCCAGTTGCTGCATAAGTTCGCAGATGTCTCGGGGCTCCGGGTGAATGCGGGTGAATCCTGCCATCACTACATCGCTCCCCTGCAGCGAAGCTGGCGGTCAAGTGGCGAGATGTGACGACGGAGCCTGAATAGCACTTAACCATGCAGTACCTTCACGTCATGGGGAGGGGCAGGCATCTGGTTCGTTGGTTTGCTGCGTCATTACGGATGCAAAAGGAGACCAGTTTGGCACCACTTAGAGGCAAATGGGAGCGGGATTTGGGAAGGTCGCTCTCTGATAAGGAGTGGGAGAGAATTCTTAAAAGTCCAGTACGCATTCCCAGAAACATGCGCTTTCACCAGATCCAACTCTACGCTGTTCATAGAGCCTATCTCACACCTGAGCTAATCAACAAGTACTTCCATCGCTCTGACGCGTTCTGCCCCAGGTGCGGTGAGGCAGGTGCAGGTCTCCTCCACCTTTTGAGGAGCTGCCCTGGGCTGGGCACTTACTGGAGTGCCATTAGTGAGCAGCTTAGGAAATGCACTGGGCGTATAATTCCCTTTGATTGGTCTGAATACATTTTGCATCACTTCCGGAGACCACCCAAAGACAAGGTGTCGTCCCGTTTTTTAGACCTGGGGTTGGTGGTGGCAAAGCGTCTCCTTACGAGGAGGTGGAAGGCGCGTGACCCGCCTGGTGTAAAGGCGTGAACTTCTTCTCTCTAGGCAAGGGCCCGAACAGAGTGGACTGCCATACGTAGAGAGAAAACATTGGGGCTCTGCAAGGAACCAATAGCAGAGCTCTAGGAGCACATGTTTAATTCCCTACAGCTGTCAGATGGGGCTACTGATGCGGGGGTTGTCAGGGATTAGATGAGTACTCTTGGGGGTTGGAGTATACCGTGGGCTGTTCTCTTGTCCGGATAATACAATTACTGTCCCATCCGGCAGTACAGGTTTACAGTATAAGCACATCTGTGGTTGGAGGTGCGTGCGCCTGCGGGGGGCTGGGGGCCGAAGGGGAAGAGGGGGCGGTAAGGAGATCAGCATGGATAGGAGTCTGTGGTTTTGCCGCTGTTGTTTTTCTTTATTTACAGTTGTTGCATAAACATCATCTCTGTAAGCAGGTCCAAGCTGGGGGGTCCACCCAAAACCTTGCTACTATATAGGGCTCAACTCGAGGACAGTCATGGACCACTCTGGAGTTGCCGGCTTAGGCACTCCACGTTCTAGCCAGCTCTGGGCGATTATCCTTTGTTCTGAGATACCACTTCTGTGACATTGTGGCACCTAATTGTCATGTTATTATGTATATGAATGATCCATTGACATGCCCAGGTTGCTGTGCCGAACTGATTGAAGTCCATACTATATTGTGAAAATTTTTCAAATGCCAATAAACAGATTTGACAAAAAAAAATGTGACGTTTATCGATGGTTCGTGCTTGAGAACAGAGGAGGGTGCTTTGAGTGCTGCATATGGTGTATGTACAGTAGCAGATGTCCTGGAAGCATCTTGTCTGAAAGGAATTCGTTCTGCTCAAATAGCAGAATTGATTGCTTTGATTAGAGCATGTGAACTAGGAAAGGAGAAAAGAGTTACCATAGTGACTGACCGTAATCTTGGGCAACCCCAAATCCATACTGACTGGTAATTGTGGTCCCAGAGAGGTTATTTAACTTCTGCAGGATCCCCCATCAGAAATGCTGAATTTGTAAAAATGTTGATTGATGCTATTCAGTTGCCTGATAAAATTGCAGTGGTTAAATGCGCTGCCCAAAGAAGGGAGACGATTATGTCACTCGATGCAATAGGTATGTTGATTCCATTGCAAAATACTGTGCCATAAATCGGGAAGAAGAGAAGAACATGTTTCAAGTCCTTTAATGCTAACAACAGTAGTAGAGACTTGGTATGAAGTGAGACAGTTGCAGGAAGAAGCTAGTGAAGAAGAGAAAAACATTTGGATAAAAGCAGGATGTAGACAAAGGGAATAAGATGAAATCTGGGTTTACAAAGATGAAAGACCAGTAATGTCTGTTAACATGACTTCAAATATGGCCCGAATGTACCATGGTAAAGCTCATGTAGTGAGGGATGCCATGCTTAGGATGTTTAGACAGACATGGTATAATCCTAAATTTAGGATGATCGCGGAGAGCTTGTGTCAGAGGTGTCTGGTGTGTCAACAGTTTAATCCAAGAAGAAAAACAATTGTGAGCTTGGGAGCCATAGGACGGAAGGGAGGTCCATTCACTCGAATGCATTTGGATTTAATTGAATTGCCACCTTGTAATAGACTCAGATATGTGCTGGTAATCATTTGTCTGTTCTCTCGGTGGGTTGAAGCCTTCCCCACCAGGAGAAATGATGGAGTAACTGTTGCAAAATTGCTTTTACGTGAGATTATACCACAATACGGTTTTCCAGTGACAATTGAAACAGATCGTGGTACTCACTTTCATAACAAATTATTGCAAAGGATTTGTGAAGCACTGGACATTTGCCAGAAACTGCATTGCGCTTAAAGACCTGAGGCTTCAGGGGTAGTTGAACAAGTGAATGGAACAATAAAAAACAGAATTGCAAAAATGTGTTTGGCAAAAGGACTGAAATGGCCGGACGCATTGTCACTTGTTCTGATGACCCTAAGGAGTATACCTGACAGAAAGACTGTTCACATGAGATTTTGATGGGCAGAATGACGAGACAAGCATTTGTTCCAGTTGATAAACTGTTAACTATTAATGATGACATCATACTGGATTACTGCAAATATCTGTCTGACGTGGAAACTTCTGTTTTTCATCAGGTGGGAACTGAGTCAAACACGAAAGTGATACATCCAGCTCATGATCTAGTCCCTGGACATTGGGTTCAGATAAAGGTACATCGAAGAAGAAAATGCTTAGTGCCTCGCTGGCAGAGACCAAGACAGGTAATTTTGGTCAGCACAACTGCAGTTAAATGTACAGGAGTAAAAAGATGGGTGTATTCAGTCATACCATCCATGTGCCTGAGCCTGAAAATCCACACGAAGAAGGTGAAAGCACAACTGACTGATTCTGAAGGAGAACCAGAAAAAAATCCAGATACTGAAGCTCGACAGGAACGTCGACATCTGGAAGTATCGGATGCTAGTTCTGCATCTGAAGGAGAAGGTGAAACTGTTGAAATACCAAATTTTGAAGATCGACCTGAAAGTCGAGATTTGGTAAGAGCTGATACCACTAAGGACATTGAGCAAAGTGAATATAAAACTGGTAATCAAGACAATACTGAAGAGCAGTCAGAAAGCTCTGAAAGCAGGAACCAGAATCCTGACACTGACAAAGAGGACTTAACTCACAACAAGGATGAGATTCCAAGTACTAGTTATGGAGATGTTCCTAACAGAGTGAAACTGCTGGGTAAAGAAAAACCTGAATCTGAAAAGGATACACACATTATAAAGTTTATCATCAATGAAACTGTTGAAAATACTGAAAGTGAAACTGATGACAGTGGGGATGAAACTCAATTGAGAAAGAGTTCAAGAAAAAGAGCTTGGAGAGTGGAACATAACACCACAGAACCAAAGATAAAAAGATCTCGTAAAGGAGATAATGGCCTAAAGAAAGTGATGGACTTAAATTCAAACTGGTTAACAAAGCAAGAAAACCAGAAGATCAAGTAAATGAGATAACAAGTCAGAAAGAGTTGTTGGGAAAAAAGATAGAGGTTGTTCAAAGGCCAAAAAGAGTGAGGAGACCAAATCAGAAATATAAATCACCTGAATGGACTTACATGTTTTTGCCTCCTATTGAGGAAGTAAACAGCAGTCAAGAGAAGCTGAATTTCGCAAATCAGGGAAAAGAAAGTGGGTAAAAGCTGAGACTAAAAGAAAGAAAAAGAGATATTTGATCTGAAGGCACAAAAGAGAAAAGGTTAAAGCTTGGAACCCTTGTGACTGTAAAAGATGATTTGAAGAAAAAAATGGCTACTAATGATGAAACTATGAAATGTTCTATTTTTAGAAATTGGTGCAAAATGTGTTTAAATGTACTGGATTATTAATGTTAGTATGGTTAATTTTAGCTATTATTCCCTTTCGAGAAAATGTTGAGAAAATGAAAGCAAATGGGACTATGAGTGAACAAAATAATGAAGTAAAAACTGACAAAGTACATGTGTATGAACCAGAAATTCATCGAGACATGTCAATTAGTGACTTCTCAAAGAATACCTTTTCAAGATTATTATCGGAGTATGTTAGAACCATGGGTGCTAGAGATTGACCTACTACCATCCTCCACTTACATAAGGAATTACATGTAATATAATAGCAAGTTTGTTTTATAAAACAGGAAAATTAGATTATTATTATTCAAATTCTGATGATGTTTTTGCAAAGTTGAAAGTTATACAAAGTTAAGCCTGCAAAAGTTATGTGAGTCTCTCCGGACTTGGCTGTCAAGGCAGTAGTGTCTGGCAAACGTGTGCAGCGAGGCCCACGTAGCTGCCTGACAGATGTCCTGCAAGGGGACTCCCTGATCCAGGGCAGTTGTAGCCGCCATGTGACGAGTGAAATGGGCCCTCAGCCCAACAGGAGGCTCCTTTTTAGCCAAAGAGTAGCATACCTTGATGCACAACAGAACACAACCCACCGAGAAATGGTCCGCCTGTGAACCGCCCGACCTTTCTTAGCGCCCACGTAACCAACAAAGAGTTGGTCATCCACCCGGAACTGGCGTGTGCGATCCAAAAAGAAGGAGCGCATGAATTGGGTCCAGACGGTGGACCTCTCTTCCTCTTTCGAGGGATGCGGAAAGAAGGTGGGCAAGGTTATGGACTGCCCAATGTGGAAGGCTGTGACTACCATGGGCAGGAAAGAGGGTCTTGTGCGCAGCACAACTTTGTCCTGAAGGACAGAAAGGAAAGGAGGTTTAGAAGAAAGACCCTGGAGCTCACTCACTCTCCTGGCAGAGGTGATGGCAACCAGGAAAGCAGTCTTAAGAGTAAGGAGACGAAGAGGACAGTTATGAAGTGGCTCGAAAGGAGCGGACATCAGGTAGGTCAGAACAAGGTTCAAGTCCCACTGAGGCATCACGAAAGGAACAGGAGGAAACATATGAGTGATGCCCTTCAAAAACCTATTTACAACTGGGGACTTGAACAAAGAAGGCTGATCAGGTAGCCTTCAGAAGGCGGAAATGGCAGAGAGGTAGCCCTTGATGGTGCCCGGAGCAGAGCCCTGCTAGGCAAGAGAGAGAAGAAAGAGGAGAACCTCCGAAAGAGGGGCAGAAAGGGGATCCACAGCCTTTGCTGTGCACCATGCCACAAATTTGTTCCACCTGCAGGCGTATACCGATTTTGTGGAGGGACGCCTGGCTGCCAGAATTACATTACAAACTTCAGGAGGCAAGTCAAATGGCCTCAACTGCCGCCACTCAATCTCCACGCATGTAAGTGGAGACTGGACAGGTTCGGGTGGAGGACCGTACCCTGCTGCTGCGACAGAAGGTCCTCCTGAAGAGGCAGACGAATCGGGGGATCTACAGACATGCTGAGTAGCTTGGGATACCAGTATCTTCGTGCCCAGTCCAGAGCCACAAGGATGACTTGGGCCCGGTCACGCTCAATCTTCTTCAGCACTCTGGGCAGAAGTGGTATAGGCGGAAAGGCGTACAACAGACCGTAGCTCCACTCGCGCCGAAAGTCCAGTCGTTGAGGTAGGGGAAGACTGAAACCCCCTAACCCGCGCAGATGAGCTGGGACCACCGCCATCACTTTCGTGAACACCCGTGGGGCGCTGGTAAGGCCGAAGGGGAGCGCAGTAAACTAAAAGTGCTCGTGGCCTACCGTGAACCGCAGGTAATGCCGGTGGGCCGGCAGGACGGGGATGTGAAAATAAGGGCCCTGCAAGTCCAACGCTACCATCCAGTCTCCCGGGTCCAGGGCAGCTAAGACCTGAGCCAAAGTCAGCATCTTAAACTTCTCCTTCCGGGGGAAGCCGTTGAAGTTCAGTAGGTCCAAGATAGGGAGTAGGCTCCCTTTGCCCTTTTTGGGAACCAGAAAGTAGTGGGAGTAACAACCATACCCTACTTCTGGCCCAGGAACGTGCTCGATGGCCCCCTTGGCCAAGAGGGCCACAACTTCCTCTTGCAGAAGACTCAAGTGACCCCTCGACACGAGGTGGTACTCCGGTGGCATGGCTGGAGGGGTCGCCTCCAAGGGGAGGGAGTAGCCCCTTCGGACGATTTGCAGAACCCAACTGTCCGATGTGACAGTGCGCCAGTGGAGGAGGTGATGGCGCACCCTGCCCCCCACTGGCGTCACATGGGCCTGAAAGCTCAGACTAGGAGTGTTTTGAGGCGGATGCTGCAGGGGTAGGTGAGGACTGACCTCGCCGTTGTCCCCGACCGCCGCCAAGGCGGTTACCACTTACGCCACCACACTGGATGTTAGCCTGCGGTCCGTGGCTGGCAGGACGTGTGGGCGTCCCTTCCTTGACCATGAAAGGTGCGAAAAGCAACAGTTTGCTGGCGCTGGGCCGAGAGGCCCAAGGACTTGGTCGTAGCCCTGGATTCCTTTAAGCGCTCAAGCGCACTGTCTGCCTGTTCGCCAAAGAGGCGACAGCCATAAAACGGCATATCCATAAGGGTGTTTTGGACATCAGCCGAAAAGTTGGCAGACCTCAGCCAGGTGTGGCGACAAATCGCCACTGTCGTTGCCATCGCTCTTCCCAGCGAGTCCGGGGTATCCAGCCCACACCCGATGGAATACCGTGCGGCATCTCGACCCTCCGCAAGGGCTTGGGCGAGTTTAGTCCGGACCCCCTCCGGACATTGTGGCAGCACGTCCGTGACCATGTCCTGCAGAGAGTGGGTGTAACGGCCCAAGAGGCATGCGGTGTTAACTGACCGCAACCCCAAACTAATGGAGAACATCATCTTACCATACTGTTCGTACCTCTTGGATTCCTGATCGGGGGGAGCCGTCGGGAATGCAGTCTGGGAGTTAGAGGCCTGAATGACCAGGCTCTCGGGGGTGGGGTGGGTGGACACGAAGTAAGGGTCGCCCGGAGCCGGGCGGTGGCATCCATAGGCTGACCAGTTGCGGGCCTGGACCAGGTGCCCAGAAGAACGTCAGACAAGGCCTCATTAAACGGCAGCAGAGGCTCCGAGGAGCTTGTCTGCAGTTTAAGGACCTCAGTGAGGAGGTTAGTCCTCACGGCCGCAACAGGGAGTTCAAGGAATAACGCCTTGGCCACCCGCGTCAACACCACACTATAGGCAGCCCCCTCCTCCGTAGCCACGGTAGGGGGGAGACAAAACCAGTGTCTGGCGAAGTGTCCAGACCACTGGCATCCCCAAGCTCACCTTCCCAGTCCTGATAAGACTGGCACTCATGCGCCAAAGGGTCCTCAGACCCCTCCCAATCTGCCGCGCCACCCATCTCCTGATACTCCGGGTCAAAGGATGGGGCTGGGTCATAGAAGTAAAAATCTCCCATCGGCGTCGAGAGTGGCGTCGAGCGGCGCCGCACCGACGCCGGACCCGAATCGAGGGCAGGACCAGTGACGGCGTCGTCCTGGGATGCCGCCGGGGGCGACACCCTGGGGGTCGGCGCCGGCGAGGTCGACCGTCAACGACCCGGATCCGGAGCCGGACCCGGCAGGGCCCTGCGGCGCCGGGACCAAAGTTGCCGACGGCGCCAGGGCGATGCACCGGACTGCACCGGGGCCGAAGCACCCGGCCCGCTTGCGGACCCCAGTCAGGGCCGCTGGGCCCGTAGGCACCATGGAGCCCAACGGAGGAGCGAGCGACCTCATGGCCATGAGGAAAGCCTCGATCTCCTCTGGCGTCGCGTTCTGCCCAGGGACCGCCGGGTATGGAGCAGGCCGTGACGCCTGCATCTCCGACGGAGCCACGTGGGGGGTGTCGCCCAAACCCGTGTCGCACGAGCGTCGGGGGGAGCCAGAAGAGCGATGACGTCTCTTCGACTTCTTGTGCCCCTTACCTGAGGACTTGGAGCCCGAGGAATGATGTCGACTCCCGGAGCTATGACGACTCCGGCCCCGCGACCAGTCCCTCAACCTCCTTCTGGACCGTGACCTCGAACGGCACGGGTCGACTGCCGGAGCTCGAGGCACTTGCGTGACCGCTCCCGTCTAGTCTTTGACATCAAGGCCCGGCAGTCGGGGCACAACTTGTCGTCATGGTCGGGCCCCAGGAAATGAAGGCACCGGCGATTAGAGTCGGTAACCGACATCAGTCGGTCGCAGTCGACGCAGGGTTGAACCCGGGCATCCCTACTGGCACCGGAGTCGGTCGACTCGAAAAACAGATCAAAAAGATCCAAAAAGTTTAGTCAAAAATTGACTAAAGGGTACCACTTAACCAGACCTGAACTTGCTGGCGTGGAAAAAAAGAACTGACGTCAGCGCACATGGGCGGCGTCTAAGTGCTCCGACGACATCATCCCGGCGCCATCGACGCCGGACGCGGAGCCGCAGACGACGCCTACCGACGCACAAGGGTACTGCTACGCAAAATTTTACGGATCCAGTCTGACGCCTGGGGATATTCTAAGGTAAGGAATCTAATACTAACTTATTTCTTTCAGATATAGGTAGTTCTATTATAGGTAAAGTAATAATTCCAGTAACAATGATAATAGTGGTGATTTTGATATTAAGATTATGTTGTATGGGGGCGTGGCCAGCAGCATGGCCGGGTAGGAAGTGCCGTGCCAGAGCTCCCGCCGTGCTGCCACAGAATCCGACATTACAGCAATACCCCAGGGCACCCAACACATGCATCAGGAGCAGAAACTCCCCCAGAGCCAGCGGGACTGTTCGCCCGGCGGAGGCGTGATCGGGTCCCTCAGTTATTCCGACTTTGGCTGGAGGTCCGCGGAACTCTCGTCCACAGGCAAAATGGCGGCCGCGGCGACCGAGCCCTGATCAACGGGCGGAGGACCGCTGGCTTACACCGGAGGGCGAGGAGAGCCTGCGGACTGTGGCTGGCGCCCGTGATTGGGGCGAGGAGGTGAATTCAGGGATCCGGTGGGAGCGGCCGCGGCGCAGCGGGACCAGCTGCCCTTTACCAATATGGCGGACGCTGAGCCCGAGCCCTGATCAGCGGGCGGGAGGCCGCTGGAGTGCTCCGGAGGCTGAGAGGAGGCGGCGGAGTACTGGAGGCGCCTGTGAGGGGGGCGAGGCAGTGAGGCTGAGAGCCCAGTAGGAGCGATCGTGATACTTCGGGACTGGCCGTCCTTTACCAAGATGGCGGCCCGGGAACCCGAGCCCTGATTACCGGCGAGAGATGGCTGGTGTGCACCGGGGGATGTGAGGAGTCGGTGGCTCGCGGGAAGCGCCTGCACAGGTGGAGCTGGTGAGGAGCCCGCCTCGCCCAGCCGCGGCCGCAGAAACCTTGGTGGCGGACCTTCCCCCCTCCGGGGACAACCCTCTGGCGCTCTGGGGCCCGGTCTGGGGCCTCCGGTCTGGGAGTTAGCCATCGGCGCTGCATCTGGGACCTGCCCTGCCCCTTGTGTGATATCGGCCCGGGCTGGGAGGCCGGCGTTGGTGTCTCTTCCGTCTGGTCGTCCCTGGGGGAAGCAGTGTTAGTCCCTAGATAGAGGCGGCAGTGGGCTGCGGAGGCTGGAGGGGCCCAGGACTTCGTACCCTCAAATACCAGCACTCGAAGAAAGGGTCGGCGCGCCGTGGAACACTCAGGGTATTGGAGATCTTTGGCGGTGGGGGGGAAACCCCGAAGACGCGGACAGCCATGAGCAAGAGAGATACGCTCCCCAAACCACAGAAACTGGGACCTATGGATAACTTCGCGGTGCCAAGACACCAGATGGAGTCTCTACCGGCGACGCCTGGGGCACGGACCGACACAGCACTGCTGATGGAGGCCATCCAGGCTTCCAGGACAGATATCAAGGAGTCATGGGCGGCACTGGAGGTCAAAATCGGGGAAGTGGGCTCTGAAGTGACAGTGCTCCGGCAAGATTTCCGCAAGCTGTCTGACAGGGTAACGGCGACCGAAACGAGGATTGGCGAGACCGAGGATTCAGTCTCCACCCTGAAAAGAGACATGGCAGAACTGCAAGCCTCCCACCGTCAGCTGCTGTGGAAGGTGGACGACACCGAAAACAGGGCAAGGCGCAACAACCTGCGCTTTGTGGGATTCAGAGAAGGAATCGAGGGGACGAGTATGACGTCGTTCCTCCGCACGTGGCTGATAGAGACTTTCCCTGATGCGCAGTTCTCCCCATGCTTTATTATCGAACGAGCGCATAGGGCTCTCCTGGCAAAACCACCTGAAGGGGCGAGACCGAGGCCGGTTATCGCCCGCTTCCTAAACTTCGCTGACAGAGACTTGAACCTGAGAGAGGCAAGGAAACTGGGGGAGATCCGACTGGAAAACACAACGATAATGATTTTCCCAGATTATAGTCAAGAGGTGCAGAAGCAACGCCGCTCATTCGATGCAGTGAAGGCGAAACTAAGAACCCTGAATATCTCATACATGCTCCTCTTCACCGCTAAACTTAAGGTACTATACAAGGACAAGTCGATATTCTTCACACACCCGGGCGACGCATGGCAGTGGCTTGAAGAGCGTCCTATCCTTAACAGTAGGGAGATGGCCGGAAGAGAAGAGTTGGACAGATCAGTAAGGCAAAGATCTCAGTGGGAACTGCCAAAGCCACAGAGGCGGAAGTCACGGAGGGTGAAGAAACAGACCCCGGCCAATCCATACCGGGACCAAGGATCAGGAGACAAGCGGCGAGGGAGGGCGTCGTCGTCAGGAGACAAATCCGTGCCAGGCTCAAGATTCAGTTGTCTCCGGAATGATGTCCATTCAGAAGGGGACGAGGAGGAGGACTTGGGGAGCCGTGCATCTGGAGGAGAGGATGAGGGAGGGGGGCCTGGCTCGGTACACCCGCTGGTTGAGGCGATCCGACATCTGGAACATGATTCTTCGGGACACATCAGTGCCTCAGTAATGGACACGCAAGGCTCCCGTTCGTGAACAATGGTGCACCTGGACAGTTGGGATGGCAGCACGTCTTAGGGACGCACACAAGTTGGCACCCCCTTTTTGTTCTTTTCATTCTTTACTGTTTTTGACTTTCTGAAGGGTGGGATGTGTGGGTGGGCGACAGGCCTACTCCTCCGGATAGTCTTGTCCTGTGTCAGGATGCGACTGGATGGGGAGGGAGGTGGGGTGTGGGGTGGGAGGGGGTACATGTTGGGGAGGGGGGGGAGAGGGTGGGGACAGGGCAGCAGCATGCTTTGAACACGCTCACCACAAAGGTAGGCCAGAGAGTAACCCTATACAGATGCAGCATAGTAGTCGGGAAGTGGCTGGGAAACATGCTGAGAATTGCCACGACCCTCGTACACAGGGGATTGCCCTCGAGCGAATAATGGAGTATCCGCCTTCGAGACGATACCCGGGGCTCAAATGACACATACGCTAGACACAGCAAGCTTGGGGAGAGGGGAGTTAGCATCCTCTCTTGGAATGTCAATGGGCTAGGAGCCAAGATTAAGAGAGGGCTGGTGAATGCCTACATCAAAAGAGTAGACCCCGACATCACTCTCTTACAGGAAACTCACCTCAAGGGAACACAGTGTGCTTTCATTGCAAGGGGTCGATACAGAGTTCTGGCTCATGCAGGGTACACGTCCGATTCTAGGGGGGTGGTGGTTTTCATCAAAAAGACCTCACCATTTCATATAACTCGAACCTGGGTGGATCCACTAGGAACATATGTAGGGGTGCAGGGATCATGGAATAGCAACATATACACAATAATCTCAGTGTATGCCCCGCCCAAACTACAGGCACGAACACTCAAGGCTATAGCCACTATTCTGCTAGACACGGCGGACACGATCCAAGTGGTGGGGGGAGATTTTAATGATGTCATGGAATAACAACGAGACCGATCAGGGGATACGGCTAGAGGGGAGGCCCAGACGGCGCTTTCACGCACGATGCACAACTTAGGACTGTTGGATATATGGCGGTGGCTCCACCCCACCCAAACAGCTTACTCGTATTACTCTGGGGCACATAAGGTGTTCTCGAGACTAGATTATGTCTTCATGTCCAGACAACACTTGAGAGGCACGGATACTGTGGAATATAACGCCAGAGGCGTGTCCGACCACTCACCTGTGTTCGTGAGGGTGGGAGGAGGTCGGGCGCGTTGGATTCCCTCTGGCGCCTTGCGGCATGGGACCTACAAAACGCATCTATAGTCAGGGGTCTTAGAGTTGACATCAAGGTCTACGTGGCCGAGAACGAGAGCACAGTAGACTCCGGGGTCACATTCTGGGAAGCCCTAAAACAGGTCTTGAGAGACAGAATAGGAGGCAGGCTGAGGGAGGAAAGGCGTAAGGGCCATGCCGACATTACTGCGGTGGAACGAACGGTGCTAGACTTGGAAAGGGAGTACCAACGCGAGAGGAACTCGGAGACCCTTAGACGGCTGTTAGACGCCGAGAGGCGATACAGAGAGCTGGTAACTAATGAGGCGAAGACGCAATCCCTGGCCACCCTCCACCGTCTCTATGAAGTGGGAGACAAGTCCAGCAAGCTACTGGCGTGGCTTAGTAAAAAGGAGAGAGCGGCAAGATGGGTGGACACTATTAGAAACGGTGAGGGGGTGCTAGTGTGTGCAGACGGGGAGATACCCAATGTTTTCGCCACTCACTATGAAGGCTTCTATGCAGCGCAGGACTTGGGGACAAGCGACGAGGCATTGAGTTACATGTCTCAGACAGACATTCCGGTGCTGACTCCGGAAGCTGTCGTGGGCCTAGAGGCGGACATCTCGACAGAGGACATAACTGAAGCCATTGCTAAATTGAAACCGGGGAAAACACCGGGGCCTAATGGCTTTCCCGCAGAATTTTTTAAGAGTACGGCGGACCTCCTGTCCCGTCACCTTAAGAGTCTCTACTCTGACGCGTATCAGGAAGGGGAGCTACCACCGGATCTCTCTTCGGCCACGATAGTGCCGATTTATAAAGAAGGTAAGCCTCGGGAGGACTGTGCATCCTACCGCCTCATATCTCTCCTGAATATGGAGGTGAAGATCCTAGCGACAATCCTGGCAGGCCGTCTGAGGTCGGTCATACCGGATCTCATACACCTGGATCAGTCCGGCTTCCTACCGGATAGGGCGACTAAATTGAACTTGAGTCGGACGCACAATTGGCTACAGGAGGTGAGGGGACAAGTTGAACCCCACTGGTTCCTCTCCCTTGACGCGGAAAAAGCCTTTGACGCCGTACACTGGCCTTTTCTTACGGCGGTGCTCCAGAAGTTTGGCTTCGGCCCAAAATTCCAGAGGTGGGTCCAGCTCTTCTATACTACCCCGAGAGCGAGGGTGCGGGTAAATGGCAGACGGTCCCGAGAATTCCCGATCCGGCAGGGGTGCCCCCTCTGTCCCCTACTCTTTACACTCACCATCGAGATACTGGCAGCCAGGATCAGACAGAACGAGGACATAATAGGCTTTGTGAAACCAGGCACTGAGCTAGGCCAAGAAAAGATTTTGCTATATGCAGACAATGTTCTCCTCTACATAACAAGACCAGAGTCCACAGTCCCGGCGCTATTTCGGGAATTAGCGCTATATGGCGGGAGGGCGGGCCACACCATAAATTGGCATAAGTCCATCCTGTACGACCCTGAGGGACAGGACCGATGGGGATGGCTACCGGAGCGACTCCTGACTACCACTGAAGGCTTTCAGTACCTCGGAGTCTACATCACCTTGAATGTGGCTTTATCGTTCTGGAGGAATCTGGAGCGTATCATAGTGAATGCAGTGGCTGACATGGACCGTTGGAGACAGCTCCCACTCACACTCTTGGGTAGAGCGACCATGTACAAAATGATCATCCTGCAAAAATTTCTTTATGCGCTGCAAAACGAGTATTATCCGATATCTGTTGCGATGTTCAATAGAATCCATTCGGACCTGCGCACTTTTCTGTGGCTGGGTAAGCAACCACGGGTGGCCCTAACCACGCTCCAGAGGCACCAATACAGTGGAGGCATTTCGCTGCCTAACCTGGAGGCATAGTACTGGGCGGAGCATCTGATGCCGATCAATTCCTGGCTGCATACCCCTGCGGATCGCCCGACGTATGCCTTGGAGAGGCATAAAATGTCACCTAAGAACCTACTAAGCTACCTATATGGTGGCACCGGACGGGCGCGGCTCCTTCCGGCAACGGTCCAGACCCTCACAGCCTGGACTAGGGCCACGAAACGTATGGGGTGGGAGAAGAAGCTCACACGGCAGACTCCGCTGTGGCACTGTCACTGGCTGACAGAGCTCAGCAAACTACGCGGATTCCAACGATGGGACGATATAGGCATCTCCACTATAGGAGATGTGATTGTTAAGGGGAAACTGAAGTCCTTCGGGGCCCTGCAGGGAGACTTCGGCCTCCACGAGTCGCAGCTCTTTAAATACCTACAGTTCCGCAATGCGTGGAGGGTTCAGAATATACCGTTACAGGACATCCCGGAATACGTGTCGCTAGAGGGCGCCTACTCCAAGAACAGATGGTGGGACAGGCAGTTTCCCTTACCTACAAGACTCTAACGAACAACATGTTGGGAGATCTGGCAAAGCTCAGAGGCGTATGGGAGGCAGAGGTAGGAGAGATGGAAGACCTAGATTGGGAGATGGCCCTGATGCACCCCAGGGAGGTGGCAATCAAATCGAGATTACGCCTCATCCAGCTTAATGTGCTACACAGAACGTACTATGATCGACAACGTCTCCTCCGTATGGGGAGAGTGGCAGACGCCCGTTGCCTCAGGTGCCTGTAGCAGGAGGGAGACTTCTTCCACACTATATGGGCATGTAATAGGATACAGATCTATTGGACACACATATTCACTGAACTGGGAGAGGTTTGGGGAGTTCCACTCCAACAGGAGCCTAAGTTGGCGTTGCTGGGTTTGACCACTGAGGTTGACCTCCCGCGCCCACTCATCACTTTCCTGGTGCTATCAATGGTGGTAGCGAAACGGGACATTGCAAAACACTGGGGAGCGCAGGAGCCGCCTGACATAGAGGAATCGAGGAGAGGGCTCGACCTCTATATGGCAGCCGAAAGAGTGACTTACAAGGCAAGGGGTTGCCCGAAAAAATTCCGCAGAGTCTGGGCAAAATTGCGATACTACCATGGCTTAGACGGGGGCTGGGAGGGGAGGGAAGTGAAGAGAGGTTTAGGTTATTTCATTCCCAGAGGGCAGAGGAGGGGGAGGGCCCGAGGGGATCCAGGTTTTACATAAGGGGTGCCTTGAGGCACCGATTGTGAGATGCATCATTAGGGGATTGATCTTTGAAAACTGAAGGAGGTGGAGAGGGATATAGTTGCTGCCTGAAATGACCAAATGGTTTAGTTGCTGTGAGACATTGTAATGTATATGTGTTGGAAATCTTGAAGAATGACAGGACACAGTAAATAGGAAGATACTTGTTTAATGACCATCCACTCTCCTCTCTTGAGAACACACCAACATTCCACAGGGAGCTTCAGGATGGGAGAACCCAACAGGGGTCGGGGAGCAGGGGTGGACGGAATGTACCAACAGGGCTAATTGTAACAATATGCTTTCTTGAAACAAACGTTTTGAGGGGTGGGAAGAAAACGTAAAAGTGATGACCATTTCTGTATTGATAGTACATGCAGTTTTCCTCGATTTGTTCTCTGGGCAGTAGTGATCCGATGACATGGATGTGTAACGCCGCCCGGCCCCCGGGATGTGGGCTGAATGGCTGTGTGAGGCGCTGCCTGGTTAATTGATGCTTGGTTACGTTATCCCTCAGAAGAGGCACTGTACAGAATAACCTGCTTTCATCACAATAAAAAGTTGTTTAAAAAAAAAAAGATTATGTTGCATGATTAGAAAGAGAAGAAATGATCAATAAAGAAGGTGATTCAAGAAAAACAAGAAAGAGAAAGTGAAAAGGGCGATATAGAGATGGAAGAGTTCCAAGAGAAACTCTATCAAGATAGCAGAAAATTAGAAGATGCTAGAGTATAGTTCATACAAATCAAAAGAATTTGAAACATGTTAAAATAAAAAATGTGCTAAATGTTGGGAGATATTTGGTGATAAATCACCAAAGGAGGGAGATGATGGAGCGGTGTGGAACTAAATTTTGTATACCCCTCATGAAGTTACTTTCTCATAACAGTAACGTGGACTAATCGTATGGTTTTGAAAAATAATTAACATATAGTAGAATGCACACACAAATACACCTGGGAAACTAATTTGCTAGTGTTGCAACTATAATCGATTAACCAAGTGATATTGTGATGTCCAAAATTAATGCAGCAGCTATAAACTAACCAAAAGCAGCATGAATGTGCTTTCTGTTTATTTGTGGCAAAAACATGAAGACAGGTGAGCAAATCACGCATATGTGTTGCTTTATTTGCTAGGTAATAACTAACAGGGATACCTTAGTAAGGGGGGAGGTAAACAGAAGGGTTATAATTCAATAATTAACATTTGATTGTGTTTGTTTCTATAATAGTTCCCAATCTGGCCTATGAGGCCTAGAACAAAATGGATGTTTCCATAACTCCGAGATTGAAACGCTATAAGCACGCGCAGAGTGAATAAAGAATTGTAGACGAGCTCGAGATGACTATGCCCGTGCAGGATGGGTCAAGGACAGCGTGCCCTGAAAGTCCAGTTGAGTGCCAACAAAACGGATACCCGTGTTGAAAGAACGTGCGAAAGAAAGCAAAAATTGCAATTTATAGGACATGAGCGCAGCGGATGCAATGTGGACAAAGACCATTTCATTGAGTTGACATTGCGGAAATTAAACAATAAGATGATGAGGTTATGCTCATCCACCCCTTGTTTTGACCAATCAGAACTGTTGAAGACCCTAAGTGTTTCACATTTTAGATAGATTATATAGTGAAAAAAGGTATAAAAGAGTACGTTCGGACTTAAGAAAAAAACCTTCTTTTCCGATTTCCATCTGCGTATCCCGACATGCTGCTGGAATGCTGAATAAATAATGAGTTGTCCAGACTTTGAAAATTTTCTGAACTTAAACTTTATTTGAATGAGAAAGGAGTCTTTATATGAGGTTAATACCTAGAGAGAGTAGGGAAGTGAACTTTGGGAACTATTATGTTTTTGCTAATATTAATGTCCTATAATTTCAATAATAATATGCTTATTTTCTGAGCTTTGAATAAAACGAAATATAAATGTATGAGTTAAATTCTTGCTTTCCATTAAATCCATTTGCATTAAACAAATAAATGAGTGAATAAACACAGGTCATGCTAGGAGAATCTCTTTAAATAAAAATTAAAGAAATGAAGAATTAAGCTGGTCTTGTTCATCCTTAGCCTAATTTTTTACTAGCAGATCTATCGCCAAATAATGGTGGTGTGTCGAATAAATTGTCTTGTTGATAAAACCATAGTAAAACAATTTAAACTGCAGATGTACATATCATAAATAGGTAGCTTAATTTAGATACTCTGCTATGATTCAGCAGGTCTCCTTTGAAGTCTCACCAATCCATGAAGTAGGGAGAAGGTGTGTAAGAGTGACTCGCAGTGTTATGGGCCCCACTGATGAGTGAATGCATGATTTAATACTTTAGGGAAAGGTGATTAAGTTTTAGAAATTATTTCCGGAGTAGTGCTGCATCACTAGCACAGGGATCTAAATCAGGCTTTAGTAGCCTTGGAGGCAGTCACTCTTTTATTAATTATCATGACCAACACAATGTGATAAATATTACTTCCATCTTGACAGAAATGATATAGAAGCGCAGGCCCCCACTGGAAGGAAGTGTCGACATTCAGATGCTGATTAACAAAAAAAGGGGTGACCCTGTGTCCCTCAGAACCTGGGTATTCAATAGTTAAACAAACAATGGTTCTGTCGGGTAAGGCAGATTACTTGAACAATGCTCATAAGACTTATGAGCATTGTTCAAGTAATCTGCCTTACCCGACAGAACCATTGTTTGTTTAACTATTGACATTCAGATGCTGTTAAAGTCTCACTGATGCCTAAAGGAATGATTGTGAGATATACTTACCATATAAATTGGTCAAATGATGCTGTATGCCAGAAGACTGCCTTTTTCTTCTTCAGTCTCGGCAATGCAGACACATTCTGTTGTGAAACATTGTCACTGCTGGTCATTCAGTATAATCTGCAAATGGAAAAGTCCACTGTTAGCACATTTACTATAAGCAGTACAAAAAAGCTTGATTTTTATAAAGGGTAAACAGATCAATTCTATGGATTCTGTATTATTGTGAAAATCAACAGCATGTTATTAAATCTCAATTTGTGTTTTTAACCTACTATACTTCTCTGAATTCCATGCCTCATTTGCTAACACTCTTTAAACAGCTGTAGCATGTACATTAGGACATAGATAAAGAGATATTTTTGCCAGCCAATTGGCAGCGTACCCATCTCACTTCATTTGTTTTAGGATATGGTACACCAGTAGCAATTAAGCCAGCTGATAAGATGAGCGAGGAAGGGTTAAGCTACAGTTAATGGGAATAATAAAAGCTATGAATAGCATTGTCGGAGAGGACCGGATAGGGATGCCAAAAACATGGAAAACCTGCATCGGATTTTGTAACGTTCCTGGGTTAGGAACACACCTGACCGTCATTCGGGTAATTCCTGGTACGGGTCGTCTCTGTTGCAGGAAGATGAGGGAGGTCCTGGAGGTGCTGACCAATCCAAAACAACCAGGCAGGAAGAAAAGGCGTAACCAGGCAGAGAACGTGGTGATGTCTGGGAATCTGGATGAATGGAGAGACCGCGAGGATCGGAGAAACCGGGACTACAGAAGACGCCGCGAAGAGGACCCGAGAAGATTGAACACCCCACTGAAGATACCGAAGACGCCAAGGAGTGGAGTGAGGAGTGGTGGATACCCTCCCCCCAGGAGGACAAGAACGCCGCCGTAACTCAGGAGAGTTATGGCTATGGCGGTGAGTGAACCAGTAACAAGGGCACCACAGAGCTAACAAGGGAGGTGGGAGGGAACTTGTGGGAGGAGGGTGGTTGGGTTGGTAGGAATGGGAACCACAGGGCACTATAGGGATAAATGGGGACAATATTTAGGACCATTAGTGTCAGGTGAACTACAAGCTGCATACCAAGCAGTCAATCCATTGGGCCTCACCCCTTATGAGGATGTTAAAAGAAGTATTCGGGAGCGCATGGGGATAGATCGTTAAACATACAGAATCCATTTCCGGCAGGACTTCAGGAAACACACAGAGCACTAAACTATAGAGTTCAGGACTTAGCGGATTGCTGTTTACAACCAGCCCAGGCTATCAAGGAACAGATTATGGAAAAGGTATACCTGGAGCCATACATCACATCCCTACACCCTCCCATACAAAAGTGGGTCAGACAACATACCCAGCTTACATTGGAAAGTGCCGCAGAAATAGCCAGCGCTTTTAGCAGGGCCCAAGAGAGCCAGAAAGGGAGAGAGGAACCATCCTGGAAACACTCAGACAGAGGAGGTACCCATCGGAACATTAGACTCCCACAAAACCCCAAGAAATCAGAATCTGTGACTGTCTAACCCGGTCCCGTACCGGTGGTCTTGAGCCCACCAAATCCCCAAGGTCCCCAGTGCTTTAATTGTGGGGCATATCGACATATAGCTCGGGTATGCCCCCAAAAGGAGGAGCCAATGGAGATAGGCCTGACATGCTCATACCACTGTAAAGCAGAAGGAAAGACCCATCCTTATCGCCAGGTTTCCGTTAATGGAGAGCCCAGTGAAGCCCTAGTTGATACCAGATGCCTTCAGAGCGTCATGCAGCCACAAAGCCTTCCCAAGAACGTACATGAGACCCACGGAAATGTGAATATTCTGTGCGTGCATGGCAATCAAAAGCAGTATCCCATAGCAAAAGTAGATGTACAACACGATTCTGCCATTGCTCCCGTCAAAATTGATGTAGGGCTTATCCCTAAATTACCTGAACCTTTCATTCTTGGACGGGACTATCCATATATAGAGGATCTACTTAAGGAGACACGGACTAGCAAAGATGAACCAGTAACCAGGGCACTGCAGAGCTAACAAGGGAGGTGGGAGGGAACTTGTGGGAGGAGGGAGGTTGGGTAGGTAGGAACGGGAACCACGGGGCACTGTATATGCTTCCCGCTCTTCCACTGGCACCCCCTTCCCTTCTCACAGATTCCCCACCCGCCAAAATCTGCATTATTGTCCCGCAAATTGTCTTAATTAGACGGGCACTCTATTGATCCCCAACCGCAATGGATCGCACACCGCTAGTCCCTCTTCCGGATCGCCCCTAAGGTATCTGGTACATATAGTTCGTAAGTGGTTCACCTCAGTAGGTACAAGTAAGTACTTGTTGTTGTGAAGCTCTCTAGACCCGAGACTTGGCCCGGGTTTCGGGATATCTTCCCTCATCAGTAGAGAACGTAGTTGGGGTGGAAAAGAAGGCCGCCAAGTAACAGTCACAGGCCTTGATGCCTAAACGGCACGCAGGTGCGTCATTCAGAAGCTCGTCAGCTTAAAGGCTCATGGGAGCCCATTTGTAGAATCAACAGCGATGGATTGCTTATATTCAGGCTCCCTTGAGCCGGTGGGGCTGACAAGCCCATGGTTACGCACCTGCGTGCCACGAGCGGTACCGGACCTGAGAACATTTTTCGGCAGCCTACGCAGCGACCCTACATACATGCCTATTCCCTGCTGATGAGAGGTAACAACCTCGAAACACGTGTCTAGGGATGGTCAACGCGACAGTGATTTTTGCTCAAGACTCTGGCAGAGGCGTACTCGCTGAAGCTTACTTCATGGACCACAATGCTTTGGGGTAACACGCTGGTAGGACAAGCAGTGTACGACCAATTGGACTTTCGTTTATATTCAGGCTCCCTTGAGCCGGTGGCGCTGACGAGCCCATGGTTACGCACCTGCGTGCCACGAGCGGTACCGGACCTGAGAATATTTTTCGGCAGCCTACGCAGCGACCCTACATACATGCCTATTCCCTGCTGACGAGAGGTAACAACCTCGAAACACGTGTCTAGGGATGGCCAACGCGACTATGATTTTTGCTCAAGACTCAGGCAGAGACATATTCGCTGAAGCTTACTTCATGGACCACAATGCTTTGGGGTAACACGCTGGTAGGACAAGCAGTGTGCGACCAATTGGACTTTCATTTATATTCAGGCTCCCGTGAGCCGGTGGGGCTGACGAGCCCATGGTTATGCACCTGCGTGCCACGAGCAGTACCGGGCCTGAGAATATTTTTCGGCAGCCTACGCAGCGACTCTATATACATGCCTATTCCCTGCTGACGAGAGGTAGCAACCTCGAAACACGTGTCTAGGGATGGCCAACGCGACAGTGATTTTTGCTCAAAACTCTGGCAGAGGCGTACTCGCTGAAGCTTACTTCATGGACCACAATGCTTTGGAGTAACACGCTGGTAGGACAAGCAGTGTGCGACCAATTGGACTTTCGTTTATATTCAGGCTCCCTTGAGCCGGTGGGGCTGACGAGCCCATGGTTACGCACCTGCGTGACACGAGCAGTACCGGACCTGAGAATATTTTTCGACAGCCTACGCAGCAACCCTACATACATGCCTATTCCCTGCTAATGAGAGGTAACAACCTCGAAACACGTGTCTAGGGATGGCCAACGCAACAGTGATTTTTGCTCAAGACTCTGGCAGAGGCGTACTCGCTGAAGCTTACTTCATGGACTACAATGCTTTGGGGTAACACGCTGGTAGGACAAGCAGTGTGCGACCAATTGGACTTTAGTTTACTCTATTGACCACATTCTGAGAGGAACGCGGACAGCTTGTCAGCCCTTTGGACTGTCAATATTTTACCCTCACTACTCCCGGGTGTGGTGACCGCCTTCTACTGTCATTTACCTAAGCCATAAGGCAACATACTTTCCTCCCTCTGTGTTTTTTCTTTGGGGCTGCTGGGGCCGAAGGTATATCCTACCATAACTACAACCGGACACCTACGGGAGTACGACAACACCCTTCCCTGAACAGAAGAAGACCCAGAGACACAGCAGCCTCCCACATATTTCCTTCTCATACCAATGTCTTTAATTTTGTTACCATCTATCACAAATAAAAAGCACCATTGATAAATGGATTAAGCCTCCTAGCTTCTACTTCTGCCCATCCCTCCCACAAGCATGTTCACCATCATCATTTTAGGCAATTCCTACCAGTTCAGCAATAGTGAAGTTGAGACTCTTATGCTAAAACTTACCTTCATACAAATTTAGAAGTCTCAAAAATTGCCTTAATTTCTTTTATCTTACCATCTTAGTTTTCATTTGGGCATCCTGTGTACCCTGCTACTCATTTCATAACCAAGATACATGTATCCTGCTGCTTGCCCGGCAAAAGAGTGGCCTTCATGTCAGAACATATCTTGCTTTAGATTTATGATGTCAGAGCTCTTCTGGTCCAACTGTCCTTGTGGAAGCTGACCACACAGGAGGATGAGATATTAGAAGTTGTGCAGTAGGTTACTATCTGTATTCATGACTGGAAGGCAAGCAGGAGGGGGAATGGTAAAGGACTCTGCACCACTCAAAGCACTGGGGCCTTTTTGAAAGTGGGGTGGAGATACAAAAACACAGGTTATCCTTACCAACAATCCATCTGAAGTATGAGAGTCTAACAAACAGAGTGCAGGGGAAAACGTTAAATGATCTTCCTTCCATGAGAATGTAACACTATCGTTCTAAAGTGAGATAGTGCATTTCAGCCACAAAGGCAGCAATTTCCTTGAATGGAACATTGCTAGCAACGGGATGTAAATCAGGCTTTAGTAGCCTTGGAGGCAGTCAGTCTTTTATTAACTATCATGACCTATATAATGTGATCCATATTACTTCCATCTTGACAGAAATTATATTCAAGCACATGCCCCCACTGGAAGGTAGTGAGGACATTCAAATGCAGTGAAAGTCTTTTTAATGCCTAAAGGAATGATTGTGAGATTTACTTACCATATAAATTGGTCAAATGATGCTGTATGCCGAAAGACTGCCTTTTTAGGTCTCGCCTGACGAGCAGCGCGAAAGCGCTGTCGCTAGCGAGATCTATTGTTATCGACTTGCCTGCGAAGTGTTACAGACCGGGGCACGCGCAGGGCTTTGGCGATTGGGGTCGGTGGATGCACTTGTAAAGACACCCCGCGCGCACAAACGTAGCAGACGCCCCCAGCCGTGCACACACGCAGCAGCCACACACACATGCAGCAGCCACGCGCACACGCACCAGCCGCCCCCAGCCAGTGCACGAGTACTAAATTATTCAATAACAAACACACGCACCAGCCCCCCACAGTACAACCAAGCCCCACTCACTGGGCTCTTTTGTGGCTGCTAAAGGCTCCGTCTCAGGACTCCCCTGGTGTCATCTCCTCCGCCTCCATTGATGTGGCACACACGGGGCTTTCCTCACTCATGGGAGCCCCGCACTTGCATCGACGGCCTCGGCCGCCACTTCTAAGCCATAGCTTGTCCTTACTTCTGCCCCCACCGTGGGGCTCTCCCTCGGGCATGAGAGCCCTGCGTCACCACTGTCTTCTAAGCCAGCCACTCCGTGGGCACAGGCTTCCTGCGGAAGGCAGAAGTCCCACTCCACAGCAGGCATGACGCTGCTGGACTTCCGGATTTCGGGCCGGAGGCTTGCCAGGAACTCAAGCTATTTCTAGGTATTTGAAGAAAGAATGGTTTTTAGATGGCTGGTTGTTCACAAGCTGTGATTGATTAAAACAAGGAGACCAAGATTTCTTTATTGACACTTGTTTATTTATTCACATCAATTTGCATATAATTGTTGTTTTTCTGCACTATATTGAACATTTGCATTTGGACATATTGTATCCATTTTTGTACCTGTCAAGTGTGTGCATAGGGTATGTTTCCCTATTTCTAGGTATTTGTTTTATTTGTATTTTTATTTTCTTCCGTTTTCGTTTGCTACCTATCAAATGCGTGTTTACCCACAGTAATATGGGGAGGATGACATGGCCCTCTTTCCTATACGTTGATAGCAGATAACCACATCCCTATAGACTGTGGAGCCACTGTGCATATAGCATTAAAGCATTTAAAGCTTGTGCTACATTGACCCCTCTCCTGAATGAATTCCTCATTTGTTGCATCTCTGATTCCACTCCTATATCCCCCCTTAGATTTATTCACAAATGGACATCCTATACCGATATCTATACTGGTGTAGGTTCCCGCAGTAAGAATATTGTGCTTAAAATACAACACAAGAGAATGTTGTACAAAATATGGTTCTCTTCTTTTAGTCTATCCTAGTACATGCCCTTTTATCTGTGGCTTTGAAAGGCCCTGAATATTTGCCATTGTGCTTCTTTTGACGTCATTGTCATCTCAAGATTTAGATGTTAAAAAGCTGTCCCCAGAACGTGATGCCCTGATGTGTGGGCATGCTCCTTTTTCTCTGCATACTCTGTCAGAGACAGAGAGAAACAACCATTGTTTGCAGTGGTACCCAAGGGTCACGGTCCCCGAGGGTCATAGTCCCCTGCACTGCTGCGATCTTCTAGCTTCTTAAATCGTGTTTTTCATTCTAAAATAGTCCCAGGCATTTGTGACGCACTAGCTCATCAGAGTATGAATAGGCTTTATGGTTCATGTACCTGCAGCTGGAAGCTAATTTGTTTTCATGCATTTCCAAACAATGCAACTTATACTTCATGCACACACACCATTTCATTTACCTTAGCATTGGAACCTGCATCATCACCACCAGCTTGGTTTACGTTTAATATTTAGGTTCAGTGAGTTAGGTTCAGTGGCGAAGCTGTTCCCCACCTAAAGAGGTATTCCACAACTTTCTTCTTGTATGAGGCAGGCCCCTGGCCCACTGTTGCTGTTCCTATTTTAGTGTTTGGATAACTTCTTATTTAGATAGCCTAGTTTTAATTGAGACTGCTTACCGTTCAATGAGGCTTCCTCATAATGAGAGTTCTATGATTCTGCTTCTCATTCATTACTTCAGCTTTCTATTTATTTCTGTCACAACCACTTTAGTGAGACAGCATTCAGTTCACTAAATAAATATGGATAGATGGAAAAATATCTAGATATCTTTCTGGTGGCCATTTCCCTATGTGTTGCACTTCACCACTTTTAGGAAGCTTTATTCCATTTTGCAGCAAAGTGATGTGACCACATAAGACCCCGTAAGAGGGCCTACCTATTCCAAAAATTTGAGAAATGTGTTTCATTAGCAACATTTTACAAAACCTTATTATCATTTTAGTGTCAGTAGCTATATTTAAACACATCTAATATCATTGATAACTTTAACATCAGGATTCATATCAGTGCCAGAAACTCCAATGCAATTTAAAATATTTCAGAACATGCTTCTCTTGCATTCAGCAAGAAAAGGGACTCCTATTTTGCTGTTTTTCCTCCAACATATTCCTTGATATTCTTCCTTCAAGGTGGGTACCTTCCTCTGCGTTTCATGCTCGCATTGGCACTAGGTGCCTTAAGAACCTCCTGGCTTGCATGCAAAGTAAGGATGCATTGCCCCTAAAGGGACAATGGATTTAATTACCAAGAAAAGACAAAGTACATGATTGGTAGAATGCTTGAATGAGTCTTGTCCTGTTACTCATTACCCCTGTATTCCGAATTGGAAAATTCAAAATCCTGATTTTTATCCTGGGCAAATCTGTCACCAGGTATTATGGGATAAACATACATCAGTGTCAAATTTGTCCTCATCTTGTAATGCTGATGAGGGGGAAAATGCTGTTTCCTCCTACTGTCAAGTACCTGAGTTCCAACGTTGATTTCCGCAGGAGCCGATGCTAGTCCTCTAACTCCCACACCCCGATGCCAAGATCATATAGCTCCTGACAGCAAGGAGGGGGGAAATGGGAAGTGGAATAAGAGAGAAACACGCCACGTCTTCTACCTGAAGAGGATTCTGCTTCTGCTATTATCTTCTTCCTGTCAAAAGAGTTATTATGCAACCATGTACATACATAGATATATATATATATATGCAATCTCTATTTAATCTCTATTTAATTCTATAGCTTGATGCTTGATCTCTAAATTTTCTATCTATGTTACCTTAACCTTCAGGGTGGCTAGCTGTTCTCTAACTGTGTTCTTGTACTGGCTCTGGTCTCACTTACTGTAGTGTAGAACCTACAACATAAGACACCTGGTTATTCTCATTCTATCGTACTGTAGACCTAACCTTGCAAGACTTTTGCGTCTGGTTACCTTAACCTTAGTTTCATCAAGTCTTTACTCTGATACCTAGGTCTTCTAGTTCAAGAAGTTCGAAGAAACTGGAGATAGTCTTCTCTAAAGATGGTAAGTATCTTTATATATATATATATAAAATGCACACCTACTTGCTGAACCTCTACTGAAGACTTGTACCTTCTTCTTATAGCCAATTGTCTTTATAGAAAGATGTTTTTACTTCTGTCTATATATGTAATTACACCGTCCTTGTAACACTGGAATTTAGGCTTACGAATCTGGCTTTCGGGATTTATTTCTGAGTTCAATAGTCACTAGAAATTGAGTTCTTTGAGCCAATAGCCCTGTGACGCCTGTCACATTCCGAGACGTAGAAAAACTATACAATTATCCTCAAAAAGGTTTTCTGGATAACTCACCACAACTGCGGTAAGCTCGAACTCCAATGTGAGTGAATTTCTACTCACTATCTGCCTCACAGCAAAACTGAAGCGCCGCAGGAACAAAGAGCAGCCGCTTCGTCAAAACGAACAGTTGAAGTGCGCAGTTTACATTCAGCAAGCGCGCAACAACAGCTGCGGTGACTACTGGCAAACAACTAGACCGGCAACCGATTTGGCAACACCGGCAGCCATGTTGGAATACCTGCGAATACATCGCATCAGATTCCTGTGCACCAGCTGAGACCAGCGCTTGGCGAGAGTTGAAATAGTTTGCCCCAAACAATGTCGTTGCAGACCTGAAAGTACCATCACCATTCCTGAGGCATCATATTGATTAGCAGGACTAAAGGTATCTGAGAGGCTAGCGGGGACGATCCTGACACCTACAACTGCGTTAGCAGCTGGTTAAAAGGAAAACAATATCTTGTGAATGAACGAGGAATGTCGGGGGTAAGATTCACGAATCTGGGCGCACAGAGGCCGGGGAGTGTGTTGTAGCTGGGGGAGTTTTTGCAGGTTTATTTATTTTTTTTATGCATTTTCATACAGCGCGGACTTCACCCGAAGGTGTCAGAGCGCTTCACAATAGAAACAGTAACGTTACATCAGGAGAATATTACAAGTGGGCATGTTACAAAAGAAAACGTTATGTTACATGAGGAAAAAGTGACAATTGTGCATGTAACAAAAGCAAACAGAATACAAGCAGAGGTAGCAAACGATAAGTTACAAAAGGAACAAGCATTTGCATTGAAAAACACTAGTTGTTAACATATTATGTGCAAACTGGCTAAAAAATGCTATGAGGCGGGCAGTATTGGTCACGTCATAGTGCTTTTCCCTCTTTACTTTAAGCCTTATAACACAGCAGCCAGTGTTGAAAGTTTAAAACAAACCGATATGACATGGTTATCACTGGCTGAGTCACAGCGCTTTTTTCTTTACTTCAAGGCATGTTGCACAGCAACTCGGCTTTGCCAATCCGTGTTTAGAACTACACTTTCATCCCTCTTTCTGCCGACCCACCTCTCCATCTATCTCTACTTTGCGTTCATGTGGGTGAGTGAACACGGAGCTGCTTTCACTATTTAAAGACCAAACTATTGGCTTTATCAATGCATGTTTGATGCTGTCTTAACAATGCAGTAATTCTGAGAAGTGAATGTCTATTATGACATGTTGGTAAACTATAGCTCAGAAATATACCACGCAGTTTTATTTTACGGTAAACTATAGCTCAGAAATATACCACGCAGTTTTATTTTACGGTGCTTGTTTGTCAGAACCTCCTTTTTACTTTAAAAACACATTAGAGTCAACTTTTCAGATTAAAGGGTTATTTTGAAACAATACGCGAAATATCATTCAGGCCATTGAAAGGCAACACACTGTCCAAGTAGCAATGTTGTACTGCTGTTGTTTTGCGAGTTGCACGACTATGTACAAGCACTTGTGATGCAATAGGTCTCCCATTACCAAATGTTTGAGCTATTGCCATTACAAATAATAATGCAATGCACACACACAACCACACAAACAACCACAGACAAGCACACACACAACCACCCACACCCACACACACAACCACACACACACACAACCACACACACCCACAACCACCGATACACCCACAACCACAGATGCACATACAACCACACACACAACCACACACACACAACCACACCCACACAACCAAACACACACAATCACACAGTCAGTGCACACTTTCACCAGACACTGACACCATCAGTCATCAGTGCACGCTTTCACTGGGCACAAACACCACCAGCCATCAGTGCACGCTTTCACTGGGCACAAACATCACCAGCCGTCAGTGCACGCTTCCACCAGGCACACACACACCACCAGACGTCAGTGCACGCTTTGACGAGACATACACACACCACCAGCCATCAGTGCAAGCTTTCACTAGGCACACACACCACCAGCCATCAGTGCACGCTTCAACTGTTAACGCATCCACAAATTAATATTGTAGCAATCGCAGTATGGCGCACTTTACTTTTAAACATTCATCTAAAGCGCAGCATGCCACCATTGCTACAAAAATAAATACACATTTTTGTGGCCTAAAATGTATAGAGTTTTGTTACAATTGGTGTTGCAACATTTAGCAATGCGAATAGCTCAAACGTAATTAATGCGAGACCTATGGCATTGCAAATGCTTGTATTTTTCTTAAGTCTCTGCAATGCAGAGACATTCTGTTGTGAGACACTACCACTGATGGTCACTCAGTATAATCTGCAGATGGAAAAGTCCACTCTTAGCGCATTTACTATAAGCAGTATAAAAAAATCTTGATTTTTATAAAGGGTAAAGAGATCAAGTCTATGCAGACTGTATTACTGTGAAAATCAACAGCACATTAGAAAATCTCAATTTGTGTTTTTAACCTCCCATACTTCTCTGAATCCCATTCCTCATTTGCTAACACGCTCTAAACAACTGTACCATCACATTAGGACATACATAAGGAGATCTTTTTGCAAGCCAAGTGGCAGCGTACCCATCTCACTTCATTTGTTTTAGGATATGGTACACCAGTAGCAATTAAGCCGGCTGATCAGTTGAGCGAGGAAGGGTTATGCTACAGTTAATGGAAATAAGAAAAGCTATGAATAGCATGTTCACCATCATCATTTTAGGCAATTCCTATCAGTTCAGCAGTAGTGAAGATGAGACTCTTAAGCTCAAACTTTTTCTTTTGCGCTCCTGGGGCCGACGGTATATCCTACTATGACTACAACCAGACACCTACAGGAGTACGACAACACCTTACCCTGAACAGAAGAAGACCCGGAGACACAGCAGCCTCCCACATCATTCCTTCTCATACCAACATCTTTAATTTTGTTACCATCTATCAAAAATAAAAAAGCACCTTTGATAAACCGATTAAGCCTCTTAGCTTCTACTTCCTCCCATCCCTCCCACAAGCATGTTCACCATCATCATTTTAGGCAATTCCTACCAGTTCAGCAATAGTGAAGTTGAGACTCTTATGCTCAAAATTACCTTCATACAAATTTAGAAGTCTCAAAAAATGCCCTAATTTCTTTAATCTTATCATCTTAGTTTTCATTTGGGCATCCTGTGTACCCTGCTACTCATTTCATTACCAAGATCAATGTATCCTGCTGCTTGCCAGGCAGCAGAGTGGCCCTCATGTCAGACAACATCTTGTTTTACACAGGAGGGTGAGATATCAGAGGTTATGCAGTAGGTTACTATCTGTATTCATAACTGCAAGGCAAGCAGGAGGGAGAATGTTAAAGGACTCTGAGCCACTCAAAGCACTGGGGCCTTTCTGAAAGTGGGATGGAGATACAAAAACAGAGGTAATCCTTACTAACAATCCAACTTAAGTATTACAGTCCAAAATACAGATTGCAGGGGATGACATTAAATGAGCTTCCTTCCATGAGAATGTAACACTATCATTCTAAAGTGAGATAGTGTATTTCAGCCGCAAAGACAGCAATTTCCTTGAATGGAACATTGCTAGCACAGGGATCTAAATCAAGCCTTGGTAGCCTTGGAGGCAGTCAGTCTTTTATCAACTATCATGACCAACACAATGTGATCCATATTACTTCCATTTTGACAGAAATTATATACAAGCACAGGCCCCCACTGGAAGGTAGTGAGGACATTCAGATGCTGTGAAAGTTTTTTTAATGCCTAAAGGAATGATTGTGAGATTTACTTACCATATACATTGGCAAAATGATGCTGTATGCTGGAACACTGCCTTTTTTTTTCTTCAGTCTCGGCAAAGCAGAGACATTCTGTTGTGAAATACTGCCACTGCTGGTCATGCAGTATAATCTGCAAAAGGAAAAGTCCACTGTCAGCACAATTACTATAAGCAGTACAAAAATCTTGATTTTTATAAAAAGTAAACAGATCAATTTCATGGAATCTGTATTATAGTGAAAATCAACAGCACGTTAGAAAATCTCAATTTCTATTTTTAACCTCCCATACGTCTCTGAATCCCATGCCTTGTTTGCTAACTCTCTTTAAACAACTGTAACATGTACATTAGGACATACATAAGGAGATCTTTTTGCCAGCCAAGTGGCAGCGTACCCATCTCACTTCATTTGTTTTAGGATATGGTACACCATTAGCAATTAAGCCAGCTGATAAGTTGAGCGAGGAAGGGTTATGCTACAGTTAATGGGAATAATAAAAGCTATGAATAGCATTGTCTGAGGGGACCGGATAGGGAAGCCACAATCATGGAAAACCCGCATCGGATTTTGGAAAGTTCCTGGGTTAGGGACCCACCTGACAGTCATTCGGGTAATTCCTGGTACGGGTCATCTCTGTTGCAGGAAGATGAGGAAGGTCCCAGAGGTGCTCACCAATCCAAAGCAACCAGGCAGGAAGAAAAGGCTGAACCCGACGGAGAACATGGTGATGTCAGGGAGTCCGGAAAAACTGAGAGGCCGTGAGGATCGGAGAGACCAGGAATACAGAAGACGCCGCGAAGGAGACCCGAGAAAATTTAACACCCCACCGAAGATACCATAGATGTTGAGGAGTGGTGGATACCCTCCCCCAAGGAGGACGAGAGAGTTATGGCTACGGCGGTGAGTGAACCAGTAACCAGGGCAGCGCAGAGCTAACAAGGGAGGCGGGAGGGAACTTGTGGGAGGAGAGAGGTTGGGTTGGTAGAACGGGAACCACGGGGCACTGTATATACTTCCCGCACAGCCACCGGCACCCCCTTCTCTTCGCACAGATTCCCCACCCCCATAAATCTGCATAATTGGCACGCAAACGGTCTTAATGCAAAAGTTACTTACCTTCAGTAACGATATATCTGTAAGAAACAGTGGTTAATATTAGATTCCTTACCTTAGAATAGATACCCCAGCAATACCAATTACGGTGGTGGGTCTGCGAACCAATGATCACACCAGAAAGACCTGGAGAACGGAACGGCCAAAGAAGCCATTTCTCTGGACTTGGCTGTCCAGGCAGTAGTGTCTTGCGAACGTGTGCAGCGAGGCCCACGTAGCTGCCTGACAGATGTCCTGCAGGGGGACTCCGCGACCCAGGGCAGTAGTGGCCGCCGTGGCCCGAGTGGAATGGGCCCTCAGCCCAACAGGAGGCTCCTTTTTAGCCAAAGAGTAGCATACCTTGATTCACAACACAACCCACAGAGAGATGGTCCGCTTGTGCACTGCTCGACCTTTCTTAGCGCCCAAGTAACCAACAAAGAGTTGGTCATCCACCCGGAACTGGCGTGTGCGAACCAGATAGAATGAGCGCACACTTTTTGGGTTTAGACCAGGGGTCTCCAAACCGGTCCTGGAAGGCCGGATCCATGCCAGATTTTTTGGATATCCCCATTGAGATACATGTAGTTATTTTAAAAATCTGGCATGGATCCGGCCCTCCAGGACCGGTTTGGAGACCCCTGGTTTAGACGGTGGAGCCTCTCATCTTCTTTCGAGGGATGCGGAGGCGGAAAGAAGGTGGGCAAGGTGATGGACTGCCTGATGTGGAAGGCTGTGACTACCTTGGGCAGGAAAGAGGCTCACGTCCGCAACACAACTTTGTCCGGATGGACAGAAAGGAAAGGAGATTTAGAAGAAAGAGCCTGGAGCTCCCTCACTCTCCTGGAAGAGGTGATGGCAACCAGGAATGCAGTTTTAAGAGTAAGGAGACGAAGAGGACAGTTATGAAGTGGCTCGAAGGGAGCGCACATCAGATAGGTCAGAGCAAGGTTCAAGTCCCACTGAGGCATCACGAAAGGAACAGGAGGGAACATATGAGTGATGCCCTTCAAAAACCTATTTACAACCAGGGACTTGAACAAAGAGGGCTGATCAGGGAGCCTTAAGAAGGCGGATATGGCAGAGAGGTAACCCTTCAGAGTGCCCAGAGCAGAGCTATTTTGGGCAAGAGAAAGAAGAAAAAGGAGGACCTCTGAAAGAGGGGCAGAAAGGGGATCCACAGCCTTTGCTGTGCACCATGCCACAAATTTGTTCCACCTGCAGGCTATACCGTTTTTGAGGAGGGACGCCTGGCTGCCAGAATCACATTACAGATTTCAGGAGGCAAGTCAAATGGCCTCAACTGCCACCGCTCAATCTCCACACATGTAAATGGGGACTGGACAGGTTCGGGTGGCGAACCGGGGGATCGACAGACATGCTGAGTACCTTGGGATACCAGTATCTACGTGCCCAGTCCGAAGCCACAAGGATGACTTGGGCCCGGTCACGCCTGGTCTTCTTCAGCACTCTGGGCAGAAGTGGTATAGGCGGAAAGGCCTACAACAGACTGCCGCTCCACTTGCGACGAAAAGAGTCTCCGAGCGAGTGCCGCCTTGGAAATTCCAACGCGCAGAACTGATGACATTGTGCGTTCTCTTCTGTGGCGAATAGATCTAACCAAGGCTCTTACCACTGTTGAAAGAGGCCTTGCGCCACGTCCGAGTTCAGACGCCATTCGTAATCCATCATGCACCGACGGCTGAGTTAGTCTGCCTTGGCGTTCAGGGAACCTGCCAGGCGTTGAACCACAAGGGTCACGCCCTGTTGTTCCAGCCACTGCCAGAGGCACAGAGCCTCCTGACATAGGGTCCACGACCCCACCCCGCCCTGTTTGTTGCATTACCACATGGCGGTGGTGTTGTCCATGAACACCTGCACTACACTCCCCGGACAGAGGGGAAGAATGCCTTCAGTGCAATCCGGATCGCCCGCAGCTCCAGAAGGTTGTTGTCGAGCCGGGACTCCGCTGGAGACCAGAGGCCTCTTATCTTCGCCTCTCCCATGTGGCCCCCCAGTCCTGAGGGACACGTCTGTCACAACTACATGCTCCGGTTGGGGTAGGGAGAGGGATCTGCCACTGACCCAATCGTGGTCCGTGAGCCACCACTGCAACTGTCTTGCAGTGCCCTCCGAGATCAAGACATGGTCGGACAAGTTGCCCCGATGCTGGGCCTACTGAAACTTCAGGTCCCACTGCAGAGCCCGCATCCGCCACCTGGTATGATGCACCAGAAGGATGCAGGATGCAATCAGCCCCAGAAGCCGTAGCGTCAACCTGACCGCGACCTGGGATAACGGCTGAAAGATCGGAATCAGAGCCTGAATACCCCAAACCCTCTGTTCAGGAGGATAAACCCGAAACTGCGCCGAGTCTAGAATAGCTCAGATGAAGAGGAGCTTCTGAGAGGTACACAGGTGTGACTTTGGCACATTGATGGAGAACCCCAGCAGGTGCAGGAGGTCGGCCGTAGTCTGGAGGTGGTTGAGGACTGTCTGGGGCGAGCCCGCCTTCAACAACTAGTCATCGAGGTAGGGGAAGACTGAAACCCCTAACCTGCGCAGATGAGCAGCGACCACCACCATCACTTTCGTGTACACCCGTGGGGCGCTGGTAAGGCTGAAGGGGAGCACGGTAAACAAAGTGCTCATGGCCTACCATGAACAGCAGGTAACGCCGATGGTCCGGCAGGACGGGGATGTGAAAATAAGCGTCCTGCAATTCCAACGCATACCATCTGGTCCAGGGCAGCTAAGACCTGAGCCAGTGTCAGCATCTTGAACTTTTCCTTCCGGAGGAAGCCGTTGACGTTCCACAGGTCCAAGATAGGGTGTAGTCCCCCTTTGCCCTTCTTGGGAACCAGTAAGTAGTGGGAGTAACAACCACACCCTACTTCTGGCCCAGAAACGCACTCGATGGCCCCCTTGGCCAAGAGGGCCATAACTTCCTCTCGCAGAAGATTCAAGTGATCCCCCGACATGCGGTGATACTGAGGTGGCATGGCTGGATGGGTTGCCTCGAGGGGGGAGGGAGTAGCCCCTTCGGACGATTTGCAGCACCCACCTGTCCGAAGTGATGTTGCACCAGTGAAAGAGGTGATGGCGAACCCTGCCCCCCAATGGCATCTGGTGGGCCTGAAAGCTCGAACTAGGAGGGCTTTGAGGTGGATGCTGCAGGGGTAGATGTGGACTGGCCTCGCCATTGTCCCCGGGCCGCCATGGTGGTTACCACGTCTGCCACCGCGCTGGATGTTAGTCTGCGGCCCGTGGCCGGCAGGACATGTGGGGGTGCCCCTTCCTTCGCCACGAAAGGAGCGAAAGGCAGCAGGTTGCTGGCTTGGGCCAACAGGCCCAAGGACTTGGCTGTAGCCCTGGAGTCCTTAAAGCGCTCGAGCGCACTGTCTGCCTTGACGCCAAAGTGGCGACGGCCATCAAACGGCATGTCGATAAGAGTGTTTTGGACATCAGCCGAAAAGTTGGTGGACCTCAGCCAGGCGTGGCGACAAATCGCCACCGTCGTTGCCATCGCTCTGCCTAGCGAGTCCGTTGTATCCGGTCCACACCGTATGGAATACCGTGCCGCATCTTGACCCTCCGCAAGGGCTTGGGCAAGTTTAGTCCGAGCCTCCTCCGGACATTGTGGCAGCAAGGCCACTACCGTGCCCCTAATAGAGTGGGTATAATGGCCCAAGAGGCACGCGGTTTTAACGGACTCAGTGAGGAGAACATCTTCTTGCCATACTGTGTGCACCTCTTGGATTCCCGATCGGGGGAGTCGTCGGGAATGCGGTCTGGGAGTTAGAGGCCTGTATAACCAGGCTCTTGGGGTGGGGTGGGGTGGGTGGACAGGAAGCAAGGGTCGCCCGGAGCCGGGTGGTGACGTCTGGCAACATTCCTATCTACAGGGGGACCAGTAGCGGGCCTGGACCAGGTGCCCAGAAGAATGTCGAGGAGCTTGCCTGCGGTTTAAGGACCTAAGTGAGGAGGTTCGTCCTCACGGCCACGACGGGGTGCACAAGAGTCAAGGCCTTGACCGCCCTCGTCAACACCACACTATAGGCAGCCCCCTCCTCCGTAGCCACGGTAGGAGGGGAGACAAAACCAGTGTCTGGCGAGGTGTCCAGACCACTGGCATCCCCTACCTCACCTGCCCAGTCCTGGTAAGGCTGGCACTCACGTGCCAGAGGGTCCTCAGACCCCTCCCAATCCTCCTCGCCACCCATCTCCTGATACTCGGGGTCAAAGAATGGGGCGGGTCATAAAAGTAAAAATCTCCCATCGGTGTCGAAAGCTGGGTCGAACGGTGCCGCTCCGGTGCCGGACCTGAATCGAGGGTAGGACCAGGGACAAAGTCGTCCTGGGACGGTGCCGGGGGCGACACCCTGGGGGCCGGCACTGGTGCAGTTGTAAGGTCGACCGGCGACGACCCTGACCCGGAACAGGATCCAGCAGGACCCTGCTGCGTCGGGACCGAAGTCGCCGATGGCGCCGGGGCCGAAGCATCCGACGGCGCTGGGGCCGAAGCACCCGGCCCGCTTGGGGACCCAGTCGGGGCAGCTTGGCCCGAAGGCGCCGCGGAACCCGACGGAGCAGTGAGCAACCTCATGGCCACGAGGAAGGCATCGATCTCCTCCGGCATCGCGTTATGCCAGGGACCGGCGGGTATGGAGCAGGGCACGACTCCTGCGGCTCCGGTGGAGCCACGTGGGCCGTGTAACCCGAACCCCCGGCCGCGTCGTGCGAGCGTCAGGGGGAGTCAGAAGAGCGATGTCACCTCTTCGACTTCTTGTGCCTCTTACCTGAGGACTACGAGCCCGAGGAGTGGGGTCGACTCACGGAGCTATGACGACTCCGGCCCCGCGACCCGTCCCTCGACCTCCTACCAGACCGGGACCTCTAACTGCGCGGGGCCGACTGCCGGAGCTCGAAGAGCTTGCGGGACCGCTCCCGCCTAGGCTTCGACATCAAGGCCCGGCAGTCGGGGCACGACTTGTCATCATGGTCAGGCCCCAGGCAATGCAGACACCAGCAATGGGGGTCGGTAACCGACATCAGTCTGTTGCAGTCGACGCAGGGTTTGAACCCGGGCATCCCTACCGGCACCATCGGAGTCGTTCGACTGACGTCAGCACGCGAGGGCGGCGTCTAAGTGCTCCGACGACGTTATCCAGGTGCCAATGACGGATGCGGAGCCGCAGATGACTCCTACCGACGCGCAGGGGTACTGCTACGCAAAATTTTCCAGATCCAGTCTGACGCCTGGGGATATTCTAAGGTAAGGAATCTAATACTAACCTGTTTCTTTCAGATGAGATGGGTACTCTATTGACTGCGTACTGAGAGGAACGCGCACAGCTTGTCAGTCCTTCGGACTGTCAATATTTTACCCTCACTACTCCGGTTGTGGTGACGGCCTTCTACTGTCATTTACCTAAATCATAAGGCAACATAGTTACTGCCCTCTGTGTTTTTTCTTTTGAGCTCCTGGGGGCCGACGGTATATCCTACCACAACTACAACCGGACACCTACGGGAGTACGACGACACCCTTCCCTGAACAGAAGAAGACCCGGAGACACAACAGCCTCCCACATCTTTCCTTCTCATAGCAACGAATTTTATTTTGTTACCGTCTATCACAAATAAAAAGCACCATTGATAAACCAATTAAGCCTCCTAGCTTCTACTTCCACCCATCCATCCCACAAGTGGTGTCAGAAGTGGGATCAGGGGAATTGGGTGCTATTATGAAGAAGATGGCGGATAACCAAGAGCAATTGGGGAAGATCATGGAGTAGTTCCCGGCTGTAGCTGAAGAAGACCGAGAGAAGTTGCACCGAACACTCACGGAACAGAGTACAGCCCAGGAAACAGTAAGAGGGAAATTAGCCGAAACGCTCGGCCAACCAAAAACCCAAACCACCCTACCGTCTGTGGTGATGCAATAATACGTAGCTGGTGAGGATCCGGACTACTATCTGTCCAACCTTGAGAGGATGGCCAGGGCAGCCACCTGGCCCAAGGAAAAATGGGGATATATTTAGGACCATTACTGTCAGGTGAACTACAAGCTGCATACCAAGCAGTCAATCCATTGGGCCTCACCCCTAATGAGGATTTTAAAAGAAGTATTCTTCAGTGCATGGGGATAGATCCTGAAACATACAGAATCCATTTCCGGCAGATCCGAGGGGGACCTCAGGAAACACCCAGAGCACTATACTATAGAGTTCGGGACTTAGCGGATCGATGGTTACAACCAGCCCAGGCTACCAAGGAAGAGATTATGAAAAAGGTATACCTGGAGCAATACCTTACATCCCTACACCCTCCCATACAAAAGTGGGTTCAACAACATACCCAGCTTACATTGGAAAGTGCCATAGAAATAGCCAGCGCTTTTAGCAGGGCCCAAGAGAGCCAGAAAGGGAGAGAGGAACCCTCCTGGAAACACTCAGACAGAGGAGGTACCCACTGGAATATTAGACCCCCACAAACCCCCAAGAAATCAGAATCTGTGACTGTCTTTCCTTGTCCCATACTGGTGGCAATGAGGCCAACTAATCCCCAAGGTCCCCAGTGCTTTAATTGTGGGGCATATGGACTTATAGCTCGGGTATGCCCCCAAAAGGAGGAGCCAATGGAGATAGGCCTGACACGCTCATACCTCTGTAAAGCAGAAGGAAAGACCCATCCTTATCACCAGGTTTCTGTTAACACCTTGGCTGCTAGGGGTTTTCCCGTTCTGCGCTGAGTTTGGATGATCCCCATTGTTCATGACAAGGTCAACTCGTCATTAGCGCAGGGCAGGTAAAGCCCATGACGAGTTGACCTTGTCATCAGCGCTGAAGGGGTTAATGGCGAACCCAGCAAAGCCCTAATGATACCAGATACCTTCAGCGCGTCATGCAGCAACAACACCTTCCTAAGGACGTACATGAGACCCACATAAATGTGAATATTCTGTGTGTGCATGGCGATCGACACAGACAGGCACAGATGAATGGAGAGAAACAGCTCCCTTCGCTCTCCTCACAGACCATGAATGGCCTCCTTCCAAACCAAAGAAAAGTAAGAGCCAAAAAAAGAAGGACAAACGAGACTGGTCACAAGTAGCTGTAACCCAGAAAGCAGAAGACTGTATATGGGAGCGCAACCAACGATTTCACATTACACAAAGAGAAGACCCCAAGCTACAGGAGGCATGGAACAAGGCAGTGGAGAAGGAAGACGTCCAAAATGTAGGTCCCCAATTCATGAAAAGAAAAGGACGGTTATATAGAAAGGGGGGAAAAGGTGAGGCATTGCAGTTGATGGTCCCTCAGGTATTCCAAGAAAAATTCCTATTCCTAGCGCATAGTCCCCTCCTAGGGGGCCACTTTGGGGGGGATAAAACAGAAAGCATGATATTGGCTCAATTTTATTGGCCGGGTGTATACCACCAAGTAAGGAAGTACTGTCAAGAGTGTCCCACTTGCCAGAAAAACAGCAGGTACAAACCTCCACGTGTACCCTTACAACCTCTTCCTGTTATCGAGGAACCTTTTTTCCGAGTAGGGATGGACTTGATTGGCCCCCTGTTACCCTAACACAATGGAAGCCGGTATGTACTGGTCATTGTCGATTATGACACATGATTTCCAGAAGCCATTGCTTTGCGCCAACCTACCACTACCCAAATAGCCAAGGCAATGATCTCTTTCTTTTCAAGGGTAGGATGTTGAGGCCCCAACCTTCCAAATGTGGATTTGCAGGATGCTAGGGATCCACAACATTGAGTCAGAACTGTATGCTTTAAAGGGAGTTAAATCTAGGGAAATGGGGCTACGGATCTGGGCACCAGTGGCTACATGGAGGTTGTCGAGGTGTGGGGTCACATAAAGTCCTTCAATTTCCTGACTCTGGTATGACCATCACTCTTTTAATCTTCGTTCTGTTGTATATAATGCTTTTTGCTACATCAATTGTTCCTGCCTTTATATCATGCATATTTATTTCTATATTTATATATATTGTTGTGTCTAGTGTATATTATATTGCTATGAACTTTCAAAAAAAAAAAACAAAAAAAAAAAAACGAATAATATGGTCCCAAAATTGCATCCTTCTACATTGCTCTATACAGAGTTTGACTTGTGGGGCTAGTCACAGATTAACTTTTTGCCACAACACTACAGTCATGATCCTTCCTGGACATTGCCCTATGCTGTCAACCTCTTTCCATGATAATGAATAGTTGCTGGAACCCTGAGGAAAGCCTACCTACTTGGTTGATATTTTGTTTTTGTTGTCTTCACTGGGGATCTCTGTAATCTTGGTGATTCCTGTGCCCATTGGGGGACACGGTGAGACATAAATGCAGCCCTCAATTGCAGATAGCGATAGCATGATGTATTCCAGTGAGACATACTCCAGGGTGCTTTAAGTAGGTTCTACCCTATGAAAATCTTGCGAAAAGAAAATTTTCAAACATTTTACTACATATCTTTAACATTCATTTACTAAAAAGTCATATAGTTTCTAAAGAGGCAATTAAGAATTTGTTCAATGCTTTCCCTGTGTGCCAATCAACCATAACCATTTACTGGCATGCTGGGGATTCCTTTGCCCTATGAATAATATGAGAAAATAGTGCCATATTGTTCATTTTTCTTGACAGCATCCCATAAAAATGTAATCTGTGATAAAGGCGTTTCAAAAATTAAAAAAATTAAAAAAAAAAAAAAATTAAAAAAAAGATCTCTTTCTTTTCAAGGGTAGGATTCCCCAAAGAGATTATCACCGATCAGGGGACCCCTTTTATCTCCCGGATCGTGAAACAGGTATGCCAGCAACTTAAAATCAAACAAATCCGTACAGCAGCGTACCACCCCCAGACAGATGGCCTCCTTGAGAGGTACAATGCCACCATTAAAACAGCATTAAAGAAACTACTAAACTTAAAATATCGTAAATGGGAGGACTGTCATGTGGATTGGGTTTGCCTTCACACTGGGTTATGTTAGCATAAGCTTATTAGAAGTTTAAACGCCATTTTCCTTTGCTGCAGCTTCTGCGCACAACACATTTTGTTATTAAAGCTTTTCGCCTATTAGAACGTTTCGCTTCACACGAGAATAATATGTTTGCTTATAATATCAGCCTTGCTTGGTAAGCTATGTCTGTACAATGAGTGCCGAGGCCCTCAAGGTTATTTCAACACAGTGCGTGTTGTCCGGTTTGATCAGTGCCCAGTCTAGACTTAATACATATGCAGCTGTGGCCAACTTTGGGTTTTAGGCGCGATTAATAATGCACTGAACATAGCATGAACTACTACACTTGATGAATATTTGCATGCAGAGAGTTGGTGCAGGAGATGATGTGATCCTTTTCTGCTAAGACCAGAGGTATGGGCCCGCCCTTCTAAACCCAAGGAGACCTTCTGTAGATATAATATAATATAATATACTAGCAAGGGAGGGTAAACTGAGGTTCTATTTAGACCTTTTCCCTTTAGCATTTTAACATGCTTTCACCCTTTGTATTTCATGGAATAGTAACTATGCTGCTAACCTTGTTCCTTATATGTTTGCTTGTATTAGCTAAGATACTGCGCTTGAGAGCACTACATTAGAAATAAACATTTCAAAATTGCACGTGTCATCATTACTTCTCGTTCTGAACTGATATGTTAGTATAACGAAAGAGTGTTCATGTGTTCCACGTTACCGGAAATGTTCTAAGTCCATGTTCTGGGTTGTCTAAATCATTGGGGGTTTGTAATAACCAATGAGACACTGATTGCTAGTCTGGTAGGGGATTTTGGATAGTAAGGTGAGTTTTGGCACACCCTAATTCACTGAGGTTCCAAGTCTCTATGCACAGTTCTGTGTAAGAGCAGGATACCCGCGCTACATGGTGCCCAATCGTTGGTGGTCTTATTACATGACACTTGAGTAGTGCTGCTATCAGTCTTTAACCCCTTTCACTATTGTTTCCGGAAGACATTAATGTCGGACAAACCTACCTATACTTACATAGGTCTTTTCAAGCTTGGATCTTTCAAAACGGTTTCCTTGAATTACTACCCAGTAGTGCTACGTAGTTTTTATTGTACCTCTTTATTACTGTGTCTCTATGGCTGAAGTTGATCTACCGCAACACAGTCGTATTGCGGTGCGCAATCATTTAAAGACTTATAACGTCCCAGTTGATGGCATGGCAGTTATTATGGTAGTGAGTGCGTAAGTAGCTTACCCTTTCGAAATTTTCTATTCGTGGGTGACCTTCCCTGCAGTTAACTCGAATACTGGAGTATTCGACACTTATACTGCTACTGCCATGCCTCAGGAATATGTTCCAAATAGAACACAGGAAGTTCCGATTAATGCTTGGCAGCACCGAGTTTGGTATAATGGAGCCCTACCTCACTCTGTTAGCTCCAAGGTTAGGTCCCTTGTCCATTCCAGGCGCTAGTTGGCCTGTTTTGGCTGGATTTACACCACATCCTCGTCATGGAGTGATTCCTGTAGCATAGTTACGGCTGTTATATACAGTCGCGATTAGTGTAATTTGTTCGTTAGTACAGTACGTTACCCGCAATCTCCCAGGCGGAGCCCCAGGTGGTGCCCCAGGTGTTGCAGCGCTTCCAGACGGACAGGGCAGAATGAAACTTAGCCCTGTGATGGTAAACGCAGTGATGGGCAAGCGCCCCCAGAATAAGGATGACTTTCCTTTCTGGCTTGCCAAAAAGTTTGACCAACTGGAAGCAGTAGTTCCTAACACGACTCCTGTTGAAAAACACAAGATTCTAACAATTAGTATGCCTAAGGACTTGATCCCAGAAGCTGGTGACTGTGAATCTTGGGGTAAGATCTTTGCGGCAGTGTATACGAGGTGCTTCAGCACTCCGTCAATGACTGTCCTTCCAACGGTCGCTAAGCGTGTTCAAGATGAGCACGGACTTGAGGCAGCGGTAGAATTGGGTAGGCGCCTGCAGCAGTTTTGATGTAGTTTCCGATCTCGTACTTGCAAATGTCAAGGGAGATGCAGTGAGCTTTCAGGTGTTTAATGCTTTGCAGGCTGTGCCCAATGCCGACAAACCCGACAGTTACCAAGAATTATTGTGGCGGCTTATAAGACCGTGGGCGACAATAGTTTAGGAGTCAAGACATTTTCCACTAATGAGAAAAAACAACCCCAAGGGCAGACGTCAGAGACTGACGAACAGCCCAAGGCTAAAAAGCAAATTTGGCCCAAAAAACAAAAACAGGGTAAACAACAACAACAGAAACAGGAGTCTCGTTCTGCATCTCCAGTGCCTGTGTCTACAGAACGTGTTTAAGACTTGCGCGATCGCGCAACGATAAAATCATCTGATCGTTTTCAGGTTTCTGACTAACGCTCTCCTCATTCTTTTCAGGACTCATCGACCGGTGGTGGAGGAGGCGGCAGAGGTCGGGGTGGCCAGCAGGGACGCGACTAGCCCCGCCCGAAAGACAGTAATGGCAAGCAGGACGATTTAACACCGAAAAGAACCCAGTTTCAGAAAAAGAAAGTTGCAGCTTTAACAGCGAGGTAAGCCACAGATAGTGAGAACGCAGCTTCGAAATCAGACATGGGCTCTGACCTTGCTGGATAGCGCAGCGGAGATTACCATAGTGCGAGAGGCCCTGCGTCTGCCACTGAAGGTGACAGCGACTGACCAATATGTTGTTGTGGAGACAGCTGATACTAGAGTAGCTCCCCCTGATAGACTTTATAACATAGTCCTTTTAATTGAAGGGACATACAGCGTACCATCAAAGGGGTGTTTTGGGAAAATCTTACGACTACCTATGACATTTTGTTAGTGGAGGCTGACTGGCCCCCACCTTTTGTACTTGCAGCGCCGAGAGGGGAGGAGATAATCCTCCTTAGTTTTGCGCACACAGTCTCGAAAGAGCATGCGCTGAATTTTGCAGAAGAGTGGGCTAAGGCTCCTGTGCCGGCTTTGTACCGTACACAGTGTGGGTGGGATACATTTTCTCCACACCACGAAATTCCTTTACGGTCTATGCCACAGCCTCAACCTCAAAATCCCATCCAACGTGAAGCTAAGGCTTCCGTCGCAGAAATCCTTGAACAATTGGAATATCAAGGTGTGAATGAAACTTGTGTGTCACCAATGAATAACCCTCTTTTTACTGTGACCAAGCCTGACGGTTCATACCGTTTGGTATTGGATTACCGGCATTTGAACTCGCATTGCTGTACTTGTGCAGTACAGAATACCCACAGCTCTGCTTTAGTGGATGGTCTTGTGCGAAAACGGTTTAAAACCACACTTGACATATCCAACGTTTCTTTTGCCCACAATTTGGACGGACTGAGTTCCCAGTGGACCGGTTTTACCTGTGGCGGCAAATATCGCCAGTATAAACGGTTACCTATGGGCTACAAAAATAGTCCAGGCGTGTTTGCTGCCCGTATTGTCTCTCTCTTAGAGAGGATAGACACAGAAGCATGTGGATGACATATCTCACAGACGACGAGCTTTGGGCGCATCTGTGTCGCGTTGACCGCATAATTGGTAACTTTGCGGACTTTGGTTACAAGTTCAACTTTGCGAAGTCTCACATTGCTGAGTACACAGTGTTGTTCCTGGGCTACGAGCTCAACAATGAAGGTCGAGGATTGGTTCCTTACTTCTTGTAGAAATGCGCACAACTCCTTGCTCCTACAACTCTGAAAAAATTACAGTCCTTGCTGGGATTTTTAAACTTCGGGCGTACTTACATTCCCGAATATGCCCAGCATTTCAAGCCTTTGTATGCTTTGATACAACCTACTTTTACCAAATCTTGCAGGATGCCTGAACATTCAGCTATTTTGCAATCTTTGCAGGCTGATCTTCTAGAATCTAAATTCTTACTGACTCGTGACAACCACACCAACCTGGTGGTAAGAATAATCCCTGGGGCGGTGGGTTTTACTTACCTTACTTTTAATGAAGGAGACACAGTATCTATTGCTTACAAGTCACACTTGTACACTTCGGCTGAAATGCGGTTTTTCTCGGAGGAAAAAGTTTTGACAGCAGTGCAAATGGCGATTCTAAAGGAACGTGCGCTATCACAGGGAAAACGCATGTTGGTGGTTACCCCGTTTCCTGCGTTAGAGGCAGTGACCAAAGCCAATGTACCTAATTCTAAAGCTTTGCACCCACGGTGGATACAATGGGCAGCATCATTGACATCTTCGGATGTCACATTTATTTTTGATGCCTCCTTACAGTCGCAGGAGTTTTTGCTGTTTGAATTTATTCATCCTGCTCCTTTAGCAATGCGGCCTTTGGAGGATTTCCATTGCATCATATACACTGATGGTTCGGCGCAGGTTGCGCATGGGTCTAAACACGCATACGTTTCCGCTTGCGCCATTGTGGTAGGTGCCATGGTGAATGATGAGTTCAAGTCCAAAGTCGTGCACGCGCAGACTCTAGGGGACGGCACCGCACAATTGGCTGAGCTTCGTGCTCTGATGCTTGCATTGGAGTACGCTGATCCTAGTATGTAAACTCTTATTGTGAGTGTTTCTTACTACTGTGTCCAGTCTTACAATGAAAACCTGTTCTTTTGGATTCAGAATGATTTTCGTGATTCCAAGGGTAGCACAATAAAACATAAAATGATCTGGGTCCGAGTGGCTGAGCTTAAAGAGCAGTTGCCACTCGTGTTTGTGACTCACACTCTTGGTCATCAGCGCGTAGGAGTCCACGCTGTTGGCAATTCGATTGCCGATGAGGCCGCGAAATCAGCAGTATCGACATATTTGGTTGCAGCAGTTACACGTTTCAAAAGTAAGATTGATGATGATATCTTGGCAGCTGTTGCTGCATCTGAGAAGGGAGGTAAATATCCCAAGGAATTCCCTTCTAAATATTCATACTACTTATTTCCTGATAAAGTTACTTATGTAAAAATACCTGACGTTGGTGAGAGGTTAATTCCCAACGCAGCCGGCAGGGCCACACTGATTACTGCAGCCCATGAAGGTTTTGTGTCTGCACATGCGGGCGTTTCGGCTACTGTAGCTCAGTTACAACATCGTTTCTGGTGGCGGGGACTGTACAAACAGACGCGTGATTATGTCCTTCAATGTGACATTTGCCAGCAGATTAAACCTTCACCTGCTACGCGTCCGCCCCAGACCCAGTTGTACATTTTTAATAAATCACTTGGCTGTGTTTATTTAGATCACTGTGGTCCTTTTTCTTCTGATACTGCATATAAGTACATCTTAGTTGCAGTTGATTCATGCACACACTTTGTGTTGGTCTGGCCACACTGCAGCGCTGATTCACGGACTGTCATAAGAGACTTGCGTGTCTTTGTAGGGATTTTTGCCTGTGGTACCTTCCATTCGGATCAGGGTCCGGCTTTCACCTCTAAGGCGTATAAGGATGCCATGACTTCGTTGGGGGTACAAGTCAAGTTTTCCTCTCCATACAGACCTGAGGGTAATAGTGTTGTGGAATGAATGAACTGAGATTTAAAGCAGTCTTTGACAGCTCGAGTTATAGGCACTGGCAGGAACTGGCTAGCCCACCTCAATAGCGTGCAGCGTGCCCTTAATAATCTCCCTAGAAGGTCTCTGGGTGGGCAGACCCAATACGAGGTGCACTTTGGTATCAAGATGTATGTCCCGGACCTTGACGGTCTAGACTCGGTGGCTCTTGCTGCCTCCTTTGACGTAGATAAACATTGCAATGTTTTACAGGATCTAGAAAAGACAAGAGACAGTCTTGCAAAGGAATATTTGTCCTCCACCTCGGATGATCCATTGCAGATCCCGGTAGTTGGCTGACTACCCCAAGTTGGAGAACTGGTTTGTGAGAAGATCGAAAACAAGAAATAATTTGGTCCCTCATATCGGTCTCCGGTTCCAGTGCTTGGAGTGAAGGGCACAAGAACAGTTGTTTTACCACCACTTCCAGGTCGTAAGGAGAACAGGTATGTCTCCATTGACAATGTCAAGATACAAAGAGTGGCCGATTCTTCTTAGTATGACACCGGCGGTCTCATGTCCTTCGATTTTGAGAAATTCTGTTTTGGCCCCGGTTTCCAATCCTGTGCCTGATGTTGCTCTCGAGATGCCTGCTATTTCCAGTCCTTTATTGAGTACACTGCCTGGTGCTCAACATGATGAAACTGACTACACTTACTCAACTGACTTATCGATGCCTGATTTGCAAACTCGCTTAGCTACAGAATCCAGATTTTCATTTGACACTGATTCCCACACATCAAAAAAGCCTTCAGTGATTAATGTTCTAGCAAGACTGTTTAAAAAACATTTTTTGATTCCCCCTTGGACCTATATTTAGATAGTGCTTTTTTCGATTTACCTTTTTATGTCAATTGGTTTTGTGTTTTAATTTTTCCGTCTCGTCAATGGACACTATGTCGAGGAGAGAACATGCATTCAACATATCAATGGAACATTGGCTCCTCATTCCTCATTACTGAGACTGAAGAGAGACTTGGCTTTTGTTAATATCACTGCTTGGCCTGTCTTAGATGGGATTGTATGGGATACTGTTCGATTTCAAATCCATGGGCCCACTGAGGTTATAAATGTCCCTAATGTGCTTAGAGTTTCTATGGGGGATGTAGTAAAACAAAATATATGTTTTGATGATTGGGATGTTCAGGCCGTAGAATCATTGTTTTCGGATTTGAAATATTATGCTGCCCTTGATGCTGAAGATTTATATTTGGAGTCGGCTAATTACGGTGATTTGTAATGTTTTTTTATTTTTTTTAAAAACCTTCATTTTTAGATTGCACAGTGCACAGCGTCTGCCTACAACCCAATCGGGCCGGCCGCTATGACAAAAGGTCTGGATACCAGACAACACAGTATATCAAACATATCTCCTTCAGTCACACCACTGCTCTCCATTGGACGGACCACAGCTGCGTTCACTTTATCTACAATAAGACCACAACCCACAACCATCCTCAACCTACTCTGCGAAGAAACTGGAACAAAATCACCATCGACCAGATCTCCTCATCGCTTCTTCAAAACCCCCCTGCCCACTCTTCGAACCCCAACCAAGCAGCCATCAACCTCACCCAATGGCTAACCAACAGCGCCGACAACCTAGCACCCCTGAAAAAACGTCACATCAAACTAGGCAACAAAAAGGCCCCCTGGTTCAACGATGATCTCAAGAAATCCAAGAAACTCTGTCGCTCCCTTGAGAAGGCCTGGAAAAAAGACCCAAACACCAGCACTAGGAACGCCTTCAAAAACGCCACCCGCATACACCACCAACTGATTCGGACTGCCAAAAAAGCCGCATTCAAAGACCGACTAGACAACAACGCCCACAACAGCAAGGAATTATTCAACATTGTCAAAGAGTTTACCAACCCCACTGCCAACTCCAACGACATCACTCCCTCTCAAACCCTTTGCGACTCCCTAGCTTTGTTCTTCCATGACAAAATCACAGACATCCACAACAGCTTCGACAATCAACCCGGAGACCAACCCACCCAACCTTCTGCCGTACCTTCACCCCCCTTGAACATCCTTAATGAATGGAACCCAATCTCCACTGAGGACACTATCCGCCTGATGAACTCCATCCACTCAGGATCCCCCACAGACCCATGCCCTCACCACATCTTCAACAAAGCAGATTCCATCATAGCACCACACCTCCGAGACGTCATCAACTGCTCCCTCAACTCCGCCACCTTCCCGGAAAGCTGGAAACACGCCAAACTCAGCGCCCTTCTGAAAAATCCCACAGCGGACCCCACCGAACTCAAAAACTACCGCCCCATCTCGCTCCTTCCATTCCCGGCCAAAGTCATTGAGAAAGCTGTCAACAACCAACTCGCCGCCTTCCTCGAAACCAACAAATCCCTCGACTCCTCACAGTCCGGCTTCCGAGCCAAACACAGCACTGAGACCGCACTCATCGCAGCAACAGACGACATTCGTACTCTACTGGACAATGGAGACACAGTCGCCCTCATCCTCCTCGACCTCTCCGCAGCCTTTGACACAGTCTGTCATAGCACCCTGATACAACGCCTCAGAAACATCGGAATCCAGGGAAAAGCACTGGAATGGATCACCTCGTTCATCACCGGAAGAACCCAGAGAGTCCGCCTCCCACCATTCAAGTCAGAGGCCACTGAAGTCATTTGCGGCGTGCCACAAGGATCGTCGCTCAGTCCCACCCTCTTCAACGTATACATGAGCCCCCTCGCGGCCATCGCACGCCACACAACCTCAACATCATCTCCTACGCTGATGACACTCAACTTATCCTCTCACTCACCAAAGACCCTAACACCGCCAAAACCAACCTACATGAAGGAATGAAAGAAGTAGCCGAGTGGATGAAGCACAGCCGTCTGAAACTGAACTCCGACAAAACAGAAGTCCTTATCTTAGGTACCTCCCCCTCTGCCTGGGACGACTCTTGGTGGCCAGAGTCCCTTGGAAAAGCACCCATCCCGACAGACCATGCACGGAACTTGGGCGTCATTCTGGACCCCTCACTCTCGATGACCAGACAAGTCAACTCCATTTCCTCATCTTGTTTCAACATTCTTCGCATGCTCAAAAAAACATTTCGCTGGATCCCCACAGAAACTAGAAAAACGGTCACCCACGCACTGGTCACAAGCCGCCTGGACTACGGAAACACCCTTTACGCCGGTACCACCGCCAAACTTCAGAAAAAACTCCAACGCATCCAGAACGCATCAGCCAGACTCATACTAGACATCCCGCGTAACAACCACATTTCTGATCACCTGAAAAACCTCCACTGGCTCCCCGTCAATAAGAGGATAACATTCCGCCTCCTAACCCACGCACACAAAGCACTTTACGAACTTGGACCCGAATGCCTCAACACACGACTTTCCTTCTACACCCCCTCCCGCCAGCTACGCTCCTCCAACCAAGCCCTTGCTGCTGTACCTCGTATCAACAAAACCACCATGGGAGGGAGATCCTTCTCCTACCTGGCGGCTAAAACCTGGAACTCACTTCCCATTCACCTTCGCCTTACTCAGAACCACCTAGCATTCAGAAAGCAACTTAAAACCTGGATATTCGACAAGTAATCCCCCACCCTTCTCCTAGCGCCTTGAGACCCTCTGGGTATGTAGCGCGCTATATAAATTAATTGAATTGAATTGAATTGAATCATTGAGGCCATAAATCGCAACGGTGCACTGAATCAAAACACCATAAAGAAAGGATCAACCAGGTTTCGTTTTTTTAATTTTGATGAAAACAAGAACAAACAACACAAACACTCACATGGTAAGAGCAATATCTAGGGTGCGGGGCGGAGAGGAGGAGGGAGTCAGTTTCCCAAAAATCTGTGACTATCATCGAGGGGCGGGGGGATGGTGAAGAGGATCACAAAGAAGATTTATCAGTCAGTCTTCAGGAACGCCAATTACGGGGACAAAGGGATATCAGCGGTGTATTCGAGTGGAGGGGAGCAGATATCTCCACGGTACTCATTCCACTGTGACCAAATCCTGCCCCACTTCCTGGGACGGCCCGAGCCTCATAGACCGTCTTCTCCCGAAACATGCACCAGTCCATGTTTTCCTTCCAGGCTATTATCCCAGGCGGTCTATGAGAACCCCAGAGTTGCGCTATGTCCCTCTTGGCAACCATGTTGCCAAGAGTTACCCAAAAGGTCTGAGCGGCCGTGCAGTCCGTAGGCTCCCAGACATTAAGCAGGCAACGACGCGCCTCAGGCAAAAGAGAGACCCCGGTGACCCGCCCCATAATGTTATGCACTCTGGACCAGAAAGCGGATACCACCGGACATTCCCAGATGATGTGGAGAAAGGTGCCACTCATGCCACAGCCATGCTTACATAATCCATCACTCGAGTATCCCATTCGGACCAGACGCGTACCAGTCATGTAGACTCGATGGAGGATCTTCAACTGCACAAAACGAAGGCCAGCTGGAATAGCCACCTCTTTTGGGGAAGCAATCGCTATATGCCAATCCTCGTCGTCTAGCTCGAGGCCGTCCGCAATCCAGGAGGCCCGAAGCTGCACCAGAAGATCAGCTCTGGTATTAATGAGCTTTTTATAGATCAAGGAAATCGTACTGTCAGGCACGTGGCCATCCAGAATACGATCCTCGAGCGGCGACGATTGGGGAATCTCCGTCCCGGGAGGGAACACAGAGATCAGAGCGTGGCGCGCCTGAAGTTATCGAAAATATTCCCTGTCGTCAAGCTGGTACTCCACCTTAAGGGCCTCAAAGGACTTAACTGCACCCTTGGACCAAAGATCCTCCACCTTGCTAATACCGATCATATCCCATCTATCAAACCCTTTCGACCGCCACAGGCTGCCCAATCTCTCAGTCATACAATGGAGTCAGCCGTGTCATCTTATCACCCCAGCCAGTAGCCACAGTCGCATCTCTCCACGCACGCACAGCACATTTTGTAGGTCCAGTCAGGAGTCGGAATGGCTCCTTCGAATACAAAGCCCTGTTGAAGTTGCCACCCGGGAACAGTAATTTGTCCATTGCGAAGGCAGGAACGGGTCCCGGGGAATACATCACATGGTTGACCGCACTCAACTGTGAGGCCCAGTAGTAGCGCTTGATGTCCGGAAGGGCTATGCCACCATCATACCATGGCACCATGGCAACGTGAGCTTAGATAAGGAGATACGAGCCCGTCCGTCCCAAATCAATTGCCTCTGGAGCCCCTCAACCTCACGAAAGTAGCTAGAGGGAACAGGATCAAAGAAATTCTGTAGAGTGTATAAAAATCTAGGGAGGGACATCATTTTGAAAAGAGCCGCGCGTCCCAGTGGGGACAAGGGCAAGCCGCGCCACCGCTGGACGTCTAGTTTAAGGCGCCGAAGAGGAACATATAGATTGCGGTCATAACGTACAGAGGGGTCAAGGGAAATAAATATTCCCAAATACTTGAACCCAGTCTCTGCCACCTGGATCGGGAATCTACGGGGTAGCGGAGGCAGCACCCCCGCTATAACATATATACACGATTTGGTCCAGTTAATTACGAGCCCGAGTTCTTCCCAAAGGAGGTGAGGACGTCAAAAAGCACGTTAAGGGACTTCTGAGGGGAAGTAAAGTAAAGAAGGATATCGTATGCGTAGAGAGAGACGCGATCCTCAAGGTCCGGGGCTCACCCGATCCCTTTAATCGAAGGCTCCCACCGAAGCCACGCAGCCAACGGTTCCAATGCCAGAGCAAACAGGAGGGGGGAGAGCGGGCAACCCTGTCGGGTGCCTCGCCCCAGCGGGAACGATCCAGAGACTCTTCCATTAACAACTACCTGGGCCAACGGACGTTCATACAGGAGCTGCACCCACGCAATAAAGTTAGGACCAAAGCCAAACTTCGAGAGGGCCGCCCACAAATAAGGCCACTCGATAGTGTTGAAGGCCATAGTGGCATCCAGCGAGGCCAAAATGGCTGGTTCAGTCAGCGTCGCAGCTCTCGCGAGAACACCGTGGAGTCTGCGAAGATTAAGCGCCGTATTCCGATGAGGAATGAAACCGGACTGGTCCGGATGGATCAGGTCACAGATCACCGTTAGCAAGCGATTCGCTAGGACTTTAGCCAGGATCTTAGGCTCGGCGTTGAGCAACGAAATAGGGTGATAAGAAGTGCATTGATCACGAGGCTTACCCTCCTTGTAGTTGACGACTATAGTGGCCAAACGCTGATCAAGGGAAAGGAGACCAGCCTCAAAGGCTTCAATGAACATATTGCGCAGATAAATTGCCATCTTATCAGGCCGTAGCTTGTAGAGCTCGATGGGTAGATCATTCGGCCCCATAGCCTTACCCAAACGCAAGGACCGGATAGCGGTAGCAACCTCATCCACCGTTATGGGCGCATCCAAAGCGGACCTATCCTCTTCCGACACACAGGGCAGCGCAATATCGCGCAGAAGCAAGCGGGAGTCAAACTCGTCTCTATCACTCACGGAGCGGTATACTGTCTGAAAGTGGTCCATAAAGCATTCAACAATCTCCCCTGGGTCAGACACGCATTCCCCAGTCACATGGGCGATCACTGGCACCACACGACTCATTCTCTCAGACTTTTCCAACCATGCCAGAAGTTTACTAGCCTTATCTCCCACATCATAGATCCTGCCCAGTTTATTCTGTGCATAACCTTAGCAGCATCGGTAACCAGGGCCCTAGAATCAGCTGTTTCAGCGCTAAGGAGTGCAAGATTGCAGGGGTATCGTCACCACCCAATCCACTTTCAAGCGAGGTGATGTCGGCCTCAAGGGCTAACAAGTTTTCCCTCTTGGCCTTCTTATCAGCAGCAATGAAGGACAGTGCAGAGCCCCTTACTACAGTCTTGAAGGCCTCCCACAAGGAAATAGGGGAAGAAACGGACCCCTCATTCTCATTAAAATAACAGTCAATGGCCTTGAGAAGGTCAGAACGAAGTTTAGGGTTCCTAAAATGCCAAGGAGGAATGGGGGGAATCCTACTCCCACCAAAATATCCCACCGAAACCTCAAGCATCAAGGGGGAATGATCAGAAATGCCCCTGGGAAGATGACGAACCCCACGCACCAAGGGGGTATGGGCAGCCAACATCAGAAAGTAGTCAATTCTCGAGAGGCTGCCGTGGGCTCCAGAGTGGAAAGTGTATTGAGTTTGTGTGGGATTCAACATCCACCAGACATCCACCAACCCGAGAGTCTCAAGCAACTCAGGTAGCCACAACTGAGACGCCGGCAGGACCTGGGGGGTAGCCGGTCACACTCTCCCGAGACCACCGAATTGAAATCGCCACCTAGTATAAGGATACCATCCGGAAGTCCTAGGAGAGTCCTTCCAAGATCGGCGTATGTAGTAGCCTGAAGCCCCGGGGGGATATAAACAGTAACAATCGTAAGCAGCTTCCCCTCCCACCGCCCAGAGACAGCAGGATACCGGCCTCTATCGTCGAGGGCAACTTCATCGATTTCAAGGGGTAGGGAGGATTTAACCATGATGCCGACTCCTCTGGAGCCCGATGTGAACCCAGCATGCGCTACCAACCGATAGCCTCGTCTATCAAGAGCCTTACAAGCGTTCCCTATCAAATGGGTCTCCTGTAGCAGAACTATATCAGGGGAATGACGTCTAATGAATTGAAGTACAACACCACGTTTGATTTTGTCACCCAGACCATTAACGTTCCAAGACAACAGTTTCAAATCACCCCCCCCCCGTCCCTGCTCAGCCCCGAACCTCCCCCCTCGGAACCCAAGAGCAAAAGGATAAAAGCAAAAGAGATTGTACATGTGAGAAAAACACACAAAAACAAAAACAACCCCTCCCTCCACACCACAAACAACAACCCGTTACAACACCCCCCACCCTGCACCCCTGCTGACTAAAAAGCCACCCCAAACTGCAGTGTGCCTGTCGCCCCTTCATAGAACTCTACACAAAGAACCCCGGAGGAGAAAAGAGAGACAGTCTCACCCCGCCCCACCCCGGGCCTACGCAATAATAAGATAAAAGACAAAACTCAGCCGGTAAATGCGACCCAAAACCGGACATCGGAACCAAAATGTCACTCCTGTGCCGATGCACCTCCGTCCGCACCGCCGGGGCCTCCACTCCCAGTGTCCATCTTCGGCAACGAGTCCAACCAGTCGCCAACACTGTCCGGTCGATCAAAAAAGAAAGTGCGTTCTTGGTACTCGATGCGAAGTCGAGCTGGAAACAGCATCGCATACTTAAGTCCCAAGTCCCGCAATCGACGTTTCACTCCCTGGAATCCCGTCCGCTGCCGCTGCACTTGAGGAGTGAAATCAGGGTAGATAGAAATGGAACTGTTCTCGTATTTCAGTGGGCCATGTCTACGAGAGGCCTGGAAGATAGCGTCCCTATCCCGAAAGTGGAATAGCCTAGCGATGATAGGCCTCGGGGGAGCCCCGGGCTTAGTCTGCCCACCCGGGAAGCGGTACGCACGCTCTACCGCAAAAAACTTACTGAGGCCTGCGGGAGCAAGATGAGTCACAATTAAGTCCTCCACCAGTAGGTCCACGGTAGTATCACCACTATTCTCGGGTACCCCGACCAGGCGAATGTTGTTCGTCGGGCCCTATTTTCGTACTCCTCCAGACGTCTGGCCATCAAATCATGCGATGACCGCAGGTTGCCGATCTCCGACTGCTCGGCCGCCATGTCAGTGTTAAGACTGGAGGCCTTAAAGTCCAAGGCTTTGACCCTCTCATTGGTCTTAGCCAGGTCCGCTCTTATGAGGGTAACATCAACCGCTACCGTGTCTATCTTTGAAACAATGGCCTCGTACTGGTGCCCCATGTCCGTCTTGATCCCAGCGATGGCGCGCATAAGTTCCTGGAGGGACACCTCCGACGTCGCCGCCTGGTCCATCTTCGGGTCCTCAAGACTACGGCCAGCAGCACTGGGGGAACCTTTCGGTTGCGTGTAGCGGTCCATAACATTGGACTGGACCGAACCCCCACGGGTAGGCACCTATGTCTTGCGCTTCTCAATGTCGGGTTTAGTCGCCATATTGGAAGCCGCGCCCCGAAGGGCCTCTCTGGACCTGGTGTAAATGGCAGTGATCTTTTGGTCGCCAAATCAGCACTTCTGTCCAAAATTGTAGCCTGGGAGGCCAGGGTTGTAGCCAGAATGCGCAGCGGGTCAGGCCACCGTGGTCCGAAATGAGAAGTACGTCCAGAGCAGTCAATTAGGAGGTAGAGGGGAAACCGAAAGTGAAAGTGACAATGACACCGGTGGAGCAGATGCTCAGTGCCCGCTGTTGTTGAATTACTTCTCGGCCAGCCAGAGCAGTAGCGACCCCGGTCCCGTCCAGGGTTAGGCCAGAAAGTGAATGACGGCGTAGAAATGGTTCCCGAAGTCCGATCTCAGCCCTGGAAAGTGTAGCAGGATAAGCAGAAGTAGAACTTCAAAAGCCCGTAGAAATAATCAGGATATCAAAAGGATAGATGTAAGAGGGCGGCGCGGGTCTCGGGAGCTCTCTGCTCACGCGACCATCTTGGATGCCCGCGTAGCTCCTCCCCGTGATTTGTATTGTTATCAACATTTTGGCAATCATTACCTGCATAACACTAATACCAGGAGACTCACTGTAAATTATACCCAGTGGGAACACTGTCCCGCTCCTATACAAGGCAGTTCGGCTTCTTTTTTTAAAAGGTTCACATACTTTACAGATTTTAATCAGACAAATCCCAATGCATTTTATTTTAAAATGACTGAACAGTCCACATCCAAAGTTAGACTTACCGATACTAAATTATTGTGCTTGAAGTCCTTTCTCGACCAGTTAGCTGTTGGGGGCTACGAGTTGTAGAAGGATACAATTGACCTTAAATCAGTTTGGGGTTCTAAAAGCTGGCAAGTGCAAGGCACTGAGGCTTTGCACCGTGCATGCCTCATCTCGAACCATGTGTTTTTGAATTTTACGATTTCTCAGACAACATGCTTTAGATTGGCTACTGCTAAAAGATTGAATGCTCCTTCTTTTCCTGACTTAGAGGAATATCCCGGTTGGAGTAATATTACTAAATTTTCCATAAGAGAGTTACAAACCCTGCTATTGAATTCCTCCTTTAACATATCCAGTTTGGATCCCGAAGGCTGGTTGCTCTGGCACAGAAGTGCTGACTCATGTCAGCATTGTTTTCTGGGTTTAGCTCATGGCTTTACACAGGTCAGGGTGGATCCCCGTTTTGAGAGTGGCCATTCTGTGACTACCTATTCTGTAGGCAAATTATGTCTGAATTGGCTCAGACATTCTACCTTGGCGTCAGTTAAATTGCATTTATCTAAACTGACTGACGATGTTGATCTGAATGATTTTATAAAAGGCCCGGCTAATGGTAGATCTAAAAGATGGATATATGCTGTTTATAACGAGTTCTGGAAAACATTCCAGATTGAGGCGGCTACCCGCCTTAGAGCTATAGATCAAGCTAATTTAGAAAAAGTGCTAGCCGTTGTAGATAATAGCATAAACACACTCTCTTCCCACATTTACACGTTGGATAATATTGTGTCATCTGTTGTAGATATTGTGCAAGATGAAGTGTCTGTTTTGTACCATGGTAAAAATCAGTTGCGTTCTATTCTGCAGTTTGCATGGACATTGCAGATCCTTAAGGCAGGAAAAGTGCTGTGGCATTACATGAATATATCATCTTTGTTTGCCCCGTTTAATTTGACTGACAAGCAGCGCTTACTGTCGATGAAAGATGCTTCTTTTTCTATGTTACACATTGAAAGGTTGGCACCTTTACCGTTTTCTGTGGCAGAGGCCAATACTGCAACGTGGCTTATTTACAGTTTGATAACACTCCCGTTTCCCCTGTTCGAGTTTTAGGGCTGTATGAAGCACTTTGCCATAGGTAGATAGGAGCCTCTTGGAAGTTCTTATCTCCATGAAGCTTGGTCGCTTCCGTTTACATATAGATGCCTTAGGGAGGGAAAGGAAGTTTATTTGAATGGTGAAGAATGCACTGAAACACCGGATCACTCATTAATGTGTAGACACATCCAATTACACGACTCATGTAATCAAAACAAGCCAAATTTAGCCTGTATTTTGAAAGGTACCCCGTGCCTGCAATCATTCCCACATTCACATTACTGGCAAATGGGAGTTATTTACTTTTAAACAATGAAGATTGCTGTGGGTTAATAAAAGGGATTGCTTATGTCGTTACCGTCAGTGAACGTGTGGTTTGCTGCAAGAATGTAATGTATCTACCCCGCATGGGAAAATGGATGTTTCCATCTGGCCTAAGATTCCGACCTTGAATACAGAGTTCAATAAGATGAGTTGCATAAGAGCTCTATTGTCCCAAAAAGAAGTAGCCCTCACATCTGCTCGTGAAACATTTCTCCTTCACGTGGCTAACACCCGCACAGTGGTGCATGCCTTATTAAACACTGATTTGCCTTTCGGTGAATTAATTCACACAATCTTCAATGCATCCTCCACATCAGGGCTGGTTCACTTTTTTAAATTTGTAAGCAGTGGCCTGGTGACTTCCTTTCAAACGATTTTCGGGACCTTTCCAGCTTTCTTCCATTCTATTTTTTCCAGCCTGTTTGGTGGATTTCCCTTACTACTGGCTATTGCTGCTGGCGTGCTATTGCTGTTTTGCTTGTTTCAAAATGGATGCACATCCTGTGTTACAAGACGAGCTGTCTCGGCTGGGGCTGCTTCGCGCCCGGATGCTGGAGTACTATGGACCGCTGCCTCTTGCTACACTGAGTGCAGCTTATGGATTATCGTTTCAATTTTCCTACTTAACATGCGTCTAGCCTGTCTTTCATTGCCTGAGTTGCGACTTCGAATGGGCCCTGGATTTGTGTCTCTGCAATAAGGTGTCTCCCGATGCGGATTATAATCAGCTTATGAGCCCCTTAGTTGCTCATGAATTGCTTTGTTCTTATGGATGGGATTATGGCCTTTGCAGCGATGCATGGAATACTGGGTCGTTGGAATGTGTTCACAGCGGCGCAAGATTTCTTGGCTCGCAGCTTCCTCAAAAACCCACCGAGTTGTCCTCTGATGTTGCTAGAGGCTCCGGTAATTGAGGAACATGTATATCCTTTCCCTTTGTTGAATTGGATGGCCGAATTATTTTCAGATGAGAACAGTGACTTCCTGTTGGAGGCTGTTGCTGCGTATTTTGCATATTCATTATTAGGATGAGATGTGTTTGCAGTCTCGCTTCCTTGACCGTCACCTTTGGTTGGATGATAGGATTTATTTTTTCACACATTTTTTGGGGGGGCCTAACCTATTGGCTTTATCAGTTCAGTTCAGTAAGCTTTATTCAATTATAAAGAACAATCATAAAAGCACAAAAACATTTAAGGCATATACAGTACATTTTAAGAAAATAGCAGCAGTCAGGACGACAACATTTTCAAATAGCATACTCTTCCTAAGAGCAATTGATTTTAGGATGTAGGTTGCAGTAAAAAAACAGATATCCAGCTCATATAATAAAAACAGGAGATTCATAGCAGTATTGACAGATAAAATGCCGTACTTTTTAAAAAGTGGTTTTAAAAAAGCAATACGAAGGTGTAAATATAAATCACAAATGAGGAGAAAGTGCATAGTGCTTTGTTTTTGTTATTCCGTCACATGGACATGGGACCGTGGGATACTTTTTAATACATGGGAATGCCACCAGGTGGTGTACAATACTTAATCTCATTCTGGTGAGTACAAACTGGTGTGATGTTCTAGTAACCGTGGTTAGATATTGTTGAAAAACAACGGTATCCACATGTAAAGTATAGAGCTTAGAAGTTATTAACTGCCCACTTGTATGTTTACGTTCAAAAGCTTTCTTCCTCAAATAAATATGTTTAATTTCGCACTTCGATATATCAGTAGCCCTACTGGGATCATCCATAATATTTATATTAAATATGTCCTTAAATGTTGTTACTACGTATTTGAGCCATGGGATCTGTAAGCATTTGTCCAAACTGAGGCAATCATTAATAATGCTTCTATTGAAAATGGTTTCATCCTTCAACCATATAGATCTTCAGGCCATCAGGGGTCTTAGCCCAATTAAATCTGTCAAGTGTTCACCCCCCACTTCGGTATGTATAAGTTCGGTGGAGGCAGACGTAGGTAAACAGAGTAATTTTTTCAAAAACATATTTTCCTCAATTTGTAGATATGCATGGTGACAGTAACCCCAGACCCCGGCTCTGTAGAGCGCTATCGACACGCATCTGGATTGATATATATGTAGCATAACACGGAGTCGGCAATCCCAGAGTTTAGCCGCGAATTTTAAAACCCCAAAAGCGCTTTTGGCCATATTAGCCCTAACATTAGTCACCTCCTGTGTCCACATTCCGTTACCGGTAAAGGTTATGCCCAGGTAACAGAACTTCTCTACTAGTGAGATTTTATGGTGGTCTAAATAAAAGGATTTTGTTTTTCCTGCTCTATTTCCACAGATCATAGCATAAGTTTTAGTTTTATTGATCTGCAGCTTTCTCCCTTGATAAAATTAGAGAACTTGTCCATAAGTCTTTGGAGGCCTAAAGGTGTCCTAGAGAGAAGTACTGCGTCATCCGCGTATAGCAGTACCGGTACTTCGAGGCCCTCCACTTGTGGTGCATCACATTTAACCATTTTAAGTTCAGCATCGATGGCATTAATAAAAAGGGTAAAAAGGAGAGGCGCAAGGACACAGCCTTCTCTAATGCCTAGATTGACCTTAAATTTAGCAGTGCATTCTCCAGCTTGTCCATAGCGCACACAGTCAGATAATTTAGTATATAGTCTAGCCAAAAAGAAAATAATTGGCTCTGGGGCACCTAGTCCCAATAAGATCGGCCATAATAGGCCGTGGTCTACTAGGTCGAATGCACTACTTAGATTTGCAAAGCAAAGGTAGAGGGATCCTTGCTTTGCTCGTGTATATTTCCCTAATAAAAGATCTAAGTTAATGCATTGTTGCAGGGTCCCAAAACAGTTTGGTATTGGATATCAAGACTGCCATAGTCAGTTTGTTCCAGACTTCTTCCTGTAACTCCTTCTTCCTTCGCTTTAGCTGTACTTTATATACAGATCTCAAGTTGGTAACAATTGTCCTGTCCCTTGGTCTACTTGACAGGGCTTGCTTTAATAGCAACAGAGATTGCGTACAGGCATGATCGAACCAGCCTTTAATCTGGACTGACTTATTCACCTTAGTTACAGTCAGGATGTTAGAAATTGTAACATTAATCTTGCTAAAGCACCTTATAGTATACATGGGGTCAGCATTGGGTTCCAAGCAGTCGTATACTCTGCCTGACATGCCGTAACAATACTTTTTAAAAGCTTATCAGAGTTTTCCCCTTTCCACTTTATCCTTGGGCCTTTCGGTCTACATGGAGTAATGTCATCTACGCTTATTTGGAGTATCTGACTTCTAGGGCCCCAAATATAAAGCGTTAGAACAATAAAGTTATGGTTGCTGATAGCCAAGTCTATTATCTCTGGGGTGGTACAGTATGCACTAATGTTAACAGAGATCAACAAGTGATCAATAATAGTGCATGCATTCCTGCCTGTGAATGTCGGTAATGGGTTACCATCCTTATCATTGGCACACTGCAACACCTCCATGTCAAATTTGGCCATAGCTGAATTCAACACCTCACCGTAGGTGTTAAGCGGAAAATGAACACATTCCTCACCTAGGTCATTGTTAAACCCACAAACTTTCGTTAAGGAGAAGGGACACATAGATACATTAAAATCACCCCCCCCCCCAAATAAAATCAAAATTAACATGATTATCAGAGCACAATTGATCTAGTACATTCTTCAGTTCACTAACCGCTTTTTATCCCGTGGAGTTAAACACATTATTATAAAAATTAATTAACAGGACATTACGACCATTTTTGTGTTGTAGCCACAGAACCTGAGAATGACATCCAACCATTTTATACAATTTAACTTCCGCCGGCAATTTAACAGACAGAAGAATTAATAGTCCTCCTTTTGCTCTGCCAGCGGCAGATTCCAGAGCAGGTAGATTAAATGCAACATACCCATCAAAGTAGATGTTCTCCATACTCCATGTCTCCTGGTAACATAAGATATCATGTCTAGTGACAAAATCCTTCCATCCTAAAGAATCTATATTCCTTCGCCACCCGGCAATGTTCCAGGTAATAAAACTAAACCCGCTACCATTACTAGGTGGTCCTGCCTTAGTGTCAGATACTTTGGACACCCGGTGTTTTACAGCCCCAATTTCCTTTGGGGTGCCAGTCACTTCTTTAGGAAGACAATTCGATGGGCTGTCAGGATCCAAGTCTGGTGGATTGCTTTGAATAGACTCCATTATTGGCCTAATATCCCCGATACTGGGGTCAACCTGAGTAGAATTGTCCAGTTGTCTAGCATCCCCTAGGGAAGTCAAGCTAACTTGCTCCACCATACATATGCTATGGCGGTCGAGGTAATGTCAATCTATCTCCTCTAGTGATGTCAAAGGGAGATATCTGTTGGACGTCGGGATAGCGGAATAGTGTGGTACCGGGATTTGAGAGTTTAATGTCTTCCGGTTCCACTCTTGTACCATAGAACTATCTACTTTTAGGTGTCTATAAAAGTAACCCAGCGGTAGCAAAGAGACATTTCCGTAAGTATGGGGCCGGATAGGACCTTTCTCTAGAACTGTACGTGCGTAATAAGGATTTTTAAAATTAATAATTACGCAGTCCCCTTTAAAGGATTTATTAGATGGACCAATCCAGTTTACTCTCCTGGTTGTAAGGATTTGATCCACGCAGGCTATTGGAAATTCACAGTTGCGATGGACCCAGTCAACAACCTTGTTTTTAAGTGAATCGTGCGAATCTGTGGCACCCGGAGTAAGAGGGGGGACATTTGCCAGTACAGTTACATATGGACAACATGCTGGGGGGAGGTCAATTGTCCTAGATCTTATCTCCCTCATCGGGTCTTAACTTTTTTTTGTTTATTTGTATCTTCCTGTTTTTTCGCTCTATTTATGCCTGGAGGGCTATTTCCTGTAGTTGCCTTGCGCTGTTCCCTAGTATTTTGGGTATTACTAATAATTTGTAGGTCTTGTATCGGACTATTAGATAGTCCCACCCCTTGTGTAGATATACCGGGGCCATCATTACCTTGGACAGCTATATGTCTTTGTGAACAGAGTGGATTCTCCGTACTAACCGCTAGCCTGCTTTTTCCCAGCGTCGTGATTACATCCTGTAATCTGCATACTTCTGTTTGAAGAGCCTCTATTTTATCCTCAAGATGCTTAATATTTGATACCAGGGAACTTGTTATTTTATCAATGATCATATTAACCTGGTCACTGGTAATAGTACCTGATCTCATTTGTACTTCCACTGGGGGTGTATGCATAGGTGCATTTGAACCCTTTTTAGCAGGTCCCTGCTTGGGTGGTTTTAGCTGGGCCTTCCAACAATTTCACTTTCTTTTTGGGGATGGAGAACCGTTGTTTAGGAGAGTACAAAGTGATCCATCTTGCTCAGGATTACTAGTAACATCTAGAGGTAGTAAGTTAACATTTGAAATGATAACAATGGGCGTAATATTCGTAGGGTCAGACTCAGCTTGAGTGGCAGTAATGGATAAAGGGTCAGGTGAGATACCTTGACCCAGAGAGAGTCTGCGTTCTGCCTTATCAATCTCCTAGTTAATAGCACTAACTGCTTTCACCAGGTAGCAGTCTATTGTATTTCCGGGTGTCTCCGAAACATCAGTGATCCCCTTATTTAGCTTGCGTTTAGGCATGGTTAGTAATTGCAACGCTCGCCTCGTTGCACAAGTTACTACTTGTGTAACGATATATCTGTAAGAGACATTAGTTAGTGATAGATTCCTTACCTTAGAATATCCCCAGGCGTCAGACTGGATCCGGAAATTTTTGCGTAGCAGTACCCTTGCGTGACGTCTGCGGCTCCGCGTCCGTTGTCGGCGTTGTGGGCGCTGTGATGATGTCGTCCGAGTACTTAGATGCCACCTCCGCGTTCTTAGACACAGCTTTTCCGTGCCAGAAACGCAGAGCTATGCCAAAAAACAACACTGGTGCCTTGAAACTAGGGCCCTGAATGGGGATAACCTTAACCCTAGATATCGGTTCGCAGAACGGGGAGGATGGGTGGGTCGGTAAGGAATCTATCACTAACTAATGTCTCTTACAGATATATTGTTACACAAGTAGTAACTTGTGCATCTGAAAGAGACACGTTAGTGGTAGATTCCTTACCTTAGAATAGACACCTCAGCAATACCAACCCCGGTGGTGGGTCTGCGAACCAATAATCACACCAGAAAGTCCTGGAGGACGGACCGGCCAAAGAAGCCATCCCTCCGGACTTGGCTGTCCAGGCAATAGTGTCTTGCAAACGTGTGCAGCGAGGCCCACGTAGCTGCCTGGCAAATGTCCTGCAAGGGAACTCCTCTGCCCAAGGCAGTTGTAGTCGCTGTGGCCCGAGTGGAATGAGCCCTCAGCTCAACAGGGGGTTCCTTCTTAGCCAAGGAGTATCATGCCTGAATACACAAGATGATCCACCGTGAGATGGTCCGCTTGTGCACCGCTTTCCCCTTCTTAGCGCCCACGTAACCAACAAAGAGTTGGGCATCCACCCGGAACTGGCGTGTGCGATCCAGATAAAACGAGAGCGCACGTTTTGGGTCCAGACGGTAGAGCCTCTCTTCCTCTCTCGAGGGATGCAGAGGCGGAAAGAAGGTGGGCAAGGGGATGGACTGCCCAATGTGGAAGGCTGTGACTACCTTTGGCAGGAAAGAGGGCCTTGTCCGCAACACAACCTTGTCCAGATGGACTGAAAGGAAAGGAGGTTTACAGGATAGAGTCTGGAGCTCACTCACTCTCCTGGCAGAGGTGATGGCTACCAGGTAGGCAGTCTTCAAAGTAAGAAGGCGAAAAGGACAGTTGTGAAGTGGCTCAAAAAGAGCGCACATCAGAAAAGTTAGAACCAAGTTCAAGTCCCACTGAGGCATGACAAAGGGCACAGGAGGGAACGTATGCGTGATGCCTTTCAAGAATCGGTTAACAATAGGGGACTTGAACAAAGAGGGTTGATCAGGTAGCCTCAAAAAGGCTGAAAGAGCAGAAAGGTAGCCCTTGATAGTGCCCAGAGCAGAGCCCTGCTGGGCAAGAGAAAGAAGAAAGAGAAGAACCTCAGAAAGAGGGTCATTGAGGGGATCCACAGCCTTTGCTGTGCACCATGCCACAAATCTGTTCCACCTGCAGGCGTATACCGACTTTGTGGAGGGACGCCTGGCTGCCAGAATGATGTTACAGACTTCAGGAGGCAAGTCAAATGGCCTCAACTGTCGCCGCTCAATCTCCAAGCATGGAGGTGGAGACTGGACAGGTTCAGGTGGAAGACCGTCCCCTGCTGCTGCGACAGAAGGTCCTCCTGAAGAGGCAGACAAACCGGGGGATCGACTGACATACTGAGTAGCTTGGGATACCAGTACCTTCGTGCCCAGTCCGGAGCCACAAGGATGACTTGTGCCCGGTCGCGCTTGATCTTCTTCAGCACTCTGGGCAGAAGTGGTATAGGCAGAAAGGCGTACAACAGACCGCAACTCCACTCGCGATGACAAGCGTCTCTGAGCGAGTGCCGCCTTGGAAATTCCAACGTGCAGAACTGATGACATTGCGCGTTCTCTTCGGTGGCGAATAGATCTAACCAAGGCTCTCCCCACTGCAGAAAGAGACCTTGCGCCACGTCCGAGTTCAGACGCCATTTGTGATCCATCATGCACCGGCGGCTGAGTTTGTCCGCCCTGGCGTTCAGAGAACCTGCCAGGTGTTGAACCACCAGGGTCACTGCCTGATGTTCCAGCCTTTGCCAGAGGCGCAGAGCCTCCTGGCAGAGGGTCCACGACCCAACTCCGCCCTGTTTGTTGCAGTACCACATGGCGGTGGAGTTGTCCGTGAACACCTGCACAACACTCCCCCGGACAGAGGGGAAGAATGCCTTCAGTGCAAGACGAATCGCCCGCAGCTCCAAAAGGTTGATGTGGAGCTGGGACTCCGCCAGAGACCAGAGGCCTCTGATCCCCGCCTCTCCCATGTGGCCTCCCCAGCCCTGGAGGGACATGTCCGTCACAACTACGTGCTTCGGTTGGGGAAGGGAGAGGGATCTGCCACAGACCCAATCGCGGTCCGTGAGCCACCACTGCAGCAGTCTCGCAGTGCCCTCCGAGATCAGGACATGGTCGGACAGGTTGCCCTGATGCTGGGCCCACTGAAACTTCAGGTCCTACTGCAGAGCCCGCATCCGCCAATGGGCGTGATGCACCACAAGGATGCAGGAAGCCATCAGCCCCAGAAGCCGCAGCATCAACCTGACCGAAACTCGGGATAAAGGCTGGAAGATTGGAATCAGAGCCTGTATATCCCGAACCCGCTGTTCGGGTGGGTAAACCCGAAACCGCGCCGAGTCGAGAACCGCTCCGATGAAAAGGAGCTTCTGAGAGGGGCACAGGTGTGACTTCGGCACATTGATGGAGAACCCCAGCAGGTGCAAGAGGTCTGCCGTCGTCTGGAGGTGGCTGACGACTGTCTGGGGCGAGCCTGCCTTCAACAACCAGTCGTCTAGGTAGGGGGAAGACTGAAACCCCTAACCGGCGCAGATGAGCTGCGACCACCACCATCCCCTTTGTGAACACCCGTGGGGCGCTGGTAAGGTCGAAGGGGAGCACGGTAAACTGAAAGTGCTCATGGCCTACGGTGAACCGTAGGTAACGCCGGTGGGCCGGCAGGACAGGGATGTGGAAATATGCGTACTGCAAGTCCAACGCCACCATCCAGTCTCCTGGGTCCAGGGCAGCTAAGACCTGAGCCAGAGTCAGCATTTTGAACTTCTCCTTCCGGAGGAAGCCATTGACGTTCCGTAGATCCAAGATAGGACGTAGGCCCCCTTTGCCCTTCTTGGGTACCAGAAAGTAGTGGGAGTAGCAACCACGTCCTACTTCTGGCCCAGGAACGCGCTCAATGGCCCCCTTGGCCAAGAGGGCCGAAACGTCCTCCTGCAGAAGCCGCAAATGATCCCCGAAACGCGGTGGTGTTGCGGTGGCATGGCTTGAGGGGTCGTCTCGAAGGGGAGGGAGTAGCCCCTCCGGACGATCTGCAGCACCCACCTGTCCGAAGTGACAGTGCACCAGTGAGAGTGGTGATGGCGAACCCTGCCCCCCACTGGCGTCACATCAGCCGAGAAGCACGGACTAGGACGGTTTAGAGGTGGATGCTGCGGGGGAGGGTGTGGACTGACCTCGCCGTTGTCCCCGACCGCCTCCACAGTGATTTCCACGGCCGCCACCGCGCTGGATGTTAGTCTGCGGCGTGTGGCTGGCAGCACGTGTGGGGGCGCCCCTTCCTTGGCCACGAAAGGAGCGAAAGACACCCGTTTGCTGGCGCGGGGCAGAGAGGCCCAAGGACTTGGCCATAGCCCTGGAGTCCTTAAAGCGCTCAAGTGCATGGTCTGCCTTGTCACCAAAAAGGCGACGGCCATCAAACGGCATGTCCATCAAAGTGTTTTGGACATCAGCCGAAAAGTTGGCGGACCTCAAACAGGCGTGGCGTCTAAACGCCACTGTCGTTGCCATCGCTCTACCTAGTGAGTCAGTGGTACCCAGCCCACACCGGATGGAATATTTGGCTGCATCCCGGCCCTCCACAGGGGCTTGGCCGAGTTTGGCCCGTACCTCCAATGGACACTCTGGCAGCACTTCCACAACCGTATCCCACAGAGAGTGGGTGTAGCGGCCCAAGAGGCATGCGGTGTTGGAAGACCACAGTCCCAGACTAAGGGAGGAGAAGACCTTCTTACCGTACCTCTTGGATTCCCTGTCCGGCGGAGCTAACGGGAATGCGGTCTGGGAAGTGGACGCCTGGATGACCAGGCTCTCGGGGGTGGGATGGGTGGACAGGAAAACTGGGTCGCCCGGGGCTGGGCGGTGGCGTCTGGCCACGTTCCTATCTACGGCCGAACCCGTAGAGGGCCTGGACCAAGTGCCCAAAAGAACGTCGGTCAAGGCCTCATTAAACAGCAGCAGAGGATCCGATGGGCATGACTGCGGTTTAAGGACCTCAGTGAGGAGGTTAGTCCTCACGGCCGCGACGGGGAGCTCAAGGCTCAAGGCCTTGGCAGCCCTCATCACCACCACTCCGTATGTTGCACCCTCCTCCGAAGCCACGGTAGGAGGTGAGACAAAACCAGTGTCAGGAGATGTGTCCAGACCACTGGCCTCCCCAAGGTCACCTGTCCAGTCCTCTAGAGGCTGACAATTGCGTGTCAGAGGGTCCTCAGACCCCTCCCAATACTCCTCATCAACCATCTCCTGAAGTTCAGGGTTGTCAACCAATGGAGCCGGTTCATTGAAGTAAAAATCTCCAAACGCCGTCGGATACGGCGCCCAGCGGCTCCGCTCCGACGTCGAAACCGGAGCGAGGGAGGCATCGGGGACGGCGCCGCCCGAGGACGGTGCCGGAGGTGACACCTGATGGACCGACGCCAGGGGCGGTCGTAAGGTCCACCGGCGACGACCCAGATCCCGAAGTGGGTCCAGTGGGGTCCCGCGGCGCCGGGCCCGAAGGTGCCGGCGGCGTCGGGACCGTTGGGCCCAGCGGCGCCCGGCGGTGTCTGGACTGTGGGACCCTGCAGCGCCGGCGGCGTCGGGGCCGAAGCACCCGACGGTGTCGGGGCCGAAGCCCCCAACCCCCTAGGGGCCCCAGACGGGCCCGTCGGGTCCGAAGGCCCAGCGGAACCCGCCGGCGGAGAGAGGGACCTCATGGCCATGAGGAAGCGCTCGATCTCCTTGGGCGTCGCATCCGACGGAGCCGCGTGGGTGTGTCACCCGAACCCCCGGCCGCGTCGCGCGAGCGACGGGGGGAGTCAGAAGAGCGATGACGCCTCTTCGACTTCTTGTGTTTCTTACCTGACGACGACTTCGACCCGGAGGAGTGGTGCCGGCTCTCGGAGCTGTGGTGGCTCCGACCCCGTGACCTGTCCCTCGACCTCCCGTGGTACCGGGACCTCTCGCGGCGCGGGCCGACTGCCTGAGTTCGAGTCGCCTGTGGGACCGCTCCCGCCTGGCTTTCGAAGACAGGGCCCGGCAGTCGGAGCAGGCCTTGTCGTCGTGGTCGACGCCTAGACAAGGTGGGCACAGGTGGTGAGGATCCGTGACCGACATCGTGCGGTCGCAATCCTCGCAGTGCTTGAAACCAGGCATCCCTAGGCACCAATCGGAGTCGTAAAGACTTCGAAAAATGATCAAAAGGATTCAAAAAAGTTAGTCAAAAATTTACTAAGGGTTATTGCTTTTTCCAGATCTGCGCTTGCTGGCGCGGAAAAAAGAAGAACTGACGTCAGCACGCAGAGGCGGCGTCTAAGTACTCCGACGACATCATCACAGCGCCTACGACGCCGAGGACGGACGCAGAGCTCAGACGATGCCTACCAGTACCGACGCGCAAGGGTACTGCTACGCCAAAATTTCCGGATCCAGTCTGACGCCTGGGGATATTCTAAGGTAAGGAATCTATCACTAGCGTGTCTCTTTCAGATATACCAATGTGCTCCAATCAATAATAAAGAGAAATGTACCTATAAATATAATCCTAATACAATATTTAACGTATGAAATACGGTTGAATTAAGCTTACGGAATAAGAAGAAGAATACAATTTAAAATATATGTTTAAGACATTTTCCGAAGAGAAAATAAGAAATGCGGTATTATAATACCCAGTTCAAATGTCCCAGGAAACAAATGCCCAAGGTCTAACCTACCTACTTATGTGCCTCCTGGCGCGGGTTGATGAGGGGGGCGGCGTCCTGGGTTAAGGCTGCAGGGCTGCTGGGAGACGTAGTTCTGGACCAGCGGAGCGGAGCCCGGCCAGCAGAGGAAGCAGTGGGGGCAAAGGTCGCAGCACCTCGGTGGAGCAAAGCCTGGCCGGCACAGGAGTCAGGGAGAGCTAAGCCTCGTTGCGCCTCAGCGGAGCTAAGCCCGGCCGACCCAAATACCCCCTGCGGACTGCGCTGGGGTCCAGGAGGTGCTCAGCTGGAGAGGCCGGGCCGCACTGAGTGGCAGGCGCTGCGGTCCCGGATCTGGATCTACCCCGCTGCTGCTGCTTCTCCGGGCCCCGGTCCTTGATGTCAGGCTCTCCTCGAACCAGCAGCAGCAGCTCCAGTTGTATCTCTTATGCTATTAAAATGTCTTATGTCTCAGCACAATATCAGGCTCACCGAAAATGATCACCAAAAATGCTCACCGGAAACGCCACCCTCCTACCTTCATCAGACTTGGAACACTTTTTGCCTTCCATACCTCCACGCTTTTATGAATTTGCTGCCCCCAACCGTCTTCAGGACACAAGGCTTGGAGGCGCCACTGTGCAGCTGCCGTCAGAGGAGAAAGGCAATGGGCGGGCGGAGCCTCCACGCGCCATGTAGTGATCAGCAGTCAGCTGTGAAAGATATTTGGGGCCAAATCCAGCACCATACTCCTCGTCCCCGAAAATCCCAGATTCCTGCCCGGAAAGCACACCAGGCAGTACCGAGCAGTACTGGGCGGCATCCGTTTCACAGAAGCAGCAAGAGGTCTAGGAAGCCCAATGAGTTTTCAGCCACAGCTGCTCTCAGTCCGCTCGCAGCACGCCAAATGAGCAAACCAGCAAAGCCGCCATCCTGTTAGAGAAGGTGACAGGTGAAACACTTCCTGCCCGGAAAGCACACCAGGCAGTACCGAGCAGTACTGGGCGGCATCCGTTTCACGGAAGCAGCAATAGGTCTAGGAAGCCCGATGAGAGTTTTCAGCCACAGCTGCTGTCAGTCCGCTCGCAGCACGCCAAATGAGCAAACCAGCAAAGCCGCCATCCTGTTAGAGAAGGTGACAGGTGAAACAGTGCATTGCTTTGGTTGGATGATCGGATTTATTTTTTCACACATTTTTTGGGGGGGGCCTAACCTACTGGCTTTATCAATATCCAAAGGCTAGAATTTTTTTTTTCTCTTCTCCTTTCAGGATTATGTTTATTTTATCTCTTCTCTTAACATACCAAATTGGAGACTTGTGTTCGGACTATCGATCTTGAACTCTGCATTCATAAATTTGCCCCTTTTTCATTATTCTATTCGTGCTAGGATCAAAGGGAGGGTGTCTTGTGGATTGGTTTTGCCTTCGCACTGTGGTATGTTAGCATAAGCTTATTAAAAGTTTAAACGCCATTTTCCTTTGCTGCAGCCTCTGCACACAACACATTTTGTTATTAAAGCTTTTCGCCTAGTAGAACGTTTTGCTTCACACGAGAATAATATGTTTGCGTATAATATCAGCTTTGCTTGGTAAGCTACGTCTGTACAGTGAGTGCCGAGGCCTTCAAGGTTATTTCAACACAGTGCTTGTTGTTCGGTTTGATCAGCGCCCGGTCTAGACATAATACATATGCAGCTGTGGCCAAATGTGGCTTTTAGGCGCGATTAATAATGCACTGCGCAGAGCATGAACTACTACACTTGATGAATATTCGCATGCAAAGAATTGGTGCAGGAGATGATGTGATCCTTTTCTGCTAAGACCAGCGGTATGGGCCCGCCCTTCTAAACCCAAAGAGACCGTCTGTAGATATAATATAATATACTAGAAAGGGAGGGTAAACTGAGGTTCTATTTAGACTTTTTCCCTTTAGCATTTTAACATGCTTTCACCCTTTGTATTTTATGGAATAGTAACTATGCTGCTAACCTTGTTCCTTATAATATGTTTGCTTGTATTAGCTAAGATACTGCGCTTGAGAACACTGCATTAGAAATAAACATTTCAAACTTGCACGTGTCATCATTACTCCTCGTTCTGGACTGATATGTTAGCATAATGAAAGAGTGTTCATGTGTTCCACGTTACAGGAGGTGTTCTAAGTCCATGTTTTGGGTTGTCTAAATCATTGGGGGTTTGTAATAACCAATGAGACACTGATTGCTAGTCTGGTAGGGGATTTTGGATACTAAGGTGAGTTTTGGCACACCCTAATTCACTGAGGTTCCAAGTCTCTATACACTGTTCTGTGAAAGAGCAGGATCCCTGCTACAGGACATGCTACCTCTCGCTCTTTTTGCCATACGTTGTCACCGGCAATAGAGCACGGGATACTCACCATTCGAACTCCTGTATGGGAGACAACCCCGGGCCCTGCTGGACATGATTAGAGAAGAATGGGAGGAAGAAGAGAGCGAGGCCAAAACCCTCCCAGAGTATGTGTGGAACCTAAAAACCCATCTAGCACAGATCAGGAACATAGTTATGGCTCACTTAGCTGCCTTTTTATTATACTGTCTTTTTTGTTTTTCCTGGGCTTCTTCTGACAGATCATTGAATGTGGGTGACATGGTCCTACTAATGAAGCAGAGTTCCGATCACAAACTCATTGGCCAATGGCAGGGACCTTTTAAAATAACGGAAAAAATAACCACAGTCACGTATCAGTTAGAGCTCGACCCCCACAACAAACGAAACACCCAGATTTATCATGTAAACTTAATAAAAAATTGGCAAAGCCCCATACCTACCCTAATGAGTACTGCAGAAGAGCCTAACCCCTGATTGTTTCAGAGCATAGACAGTGATCTGCCCCTGCAACTCAGGCAGGAACTCTGTTCTACTTTGTCCCAGGTACAGGAGGTATTTTCAACCATCCCAGGAAAAACTACCTTAGCACAGCACGAAATACATACCATCCCAGGGAAGAAGGTACAATTACGTCCCTGTCAACTGCCTGAATCCCGTAGAGAGGCCATAGAACAGGAAGTGCAACAGATGCTACGTATGGGGATCATCGAACCCTCACATAGTGAGTGGAATTCACCTATAGTGATAGTACCTAAGCCTGATGGATCGATTCGTTTTTGCATCGATTTCCGTGACATCAGTAACATATCTCGTTTCAATGCCTAGCCATTACCCAGGGTTGACGAGATGGTGGAAAAACTAGGCAAAGCAAAGTATATCAGCACCTTAGACCTGTGTAAAGGTTGCTGGCAGGTCCCTCTCCGAGAACAAGTCAGGGAGAAAACAGCATTTTCCACACCCGGTGGCTTGTACCACTTCCTGGTGTTACCTTGTGGCTTACATGGGGCCCCCACCACTTTTCAGAGACTCATGAACCACGTACTGAGACCCTGTAGGGACTTTGCTGCAGCATACATCGATATTATCATCTATAGCGATTCTGGGGAAGAGCACCTAGCACATTTAACTAGAGTAATCAAAGCTTTGAAAGAGGGGGATTAACCATCAACCCTGCTAAGAGCCATCTAGCTGGAAGATCAGTCAAGTATTTGGGGTTCCTACTGGGAGAAGGATACATTAGGCCACAGGAAGAAAAAGTAGCAGCTATCACCCAGCTAGCCTTTCCCTGAACCAAAAAGGATCTACGAGCCATTCTTGGTATACTCGGATGCTATAGAAGGTTCATTCCCTCATTCTCTTAAACGGCAGCCACCCTCACTGATCTCCTTAGAAAAGAAAGGAAAACTGAAGTAGAGCTGAAGAACCCCTCAGCCGCAGTACAACAAGCCTTCCATGACCTAAAACAAGCCCTAATAACCAAACCTGTACTCCTCAGCCCTGACTATACAAAACCCTTCATATTGCAAACCGATGCCTCTGAGTACGGGTTGGGTGCTGTGCTTTCACAAGAAGAAACTCAGGGCCATGAGAAACCAGTCATGTATACAAGTAGGAAACTCTACCCCAGAGAGACGAACTATGCGGTAATTGAATAAGAGGCCTTAGCCATTAAATGGGTTATCGACTCTCTAAGGTACTACTTGGAGGGTAGAGAGTTCGCTCTATTTACGGATCATGCAACCCCGGAGTGGCTTGCATGGAACAAAGGGCAGAATGATGGGATCCTAAGGTGGTTCCTCGCATTACAGCCATTCAGATTCATCACATTACATAGAAAAGGACAAGCACAAACCAATGCTGACTTTCTGACGAGGTATCCCAGGGACCCCTTTCTTGTGAACAAGAAAGCAAGGAAAGGGGAATGTCAGAGAGGACCGGATAGGGAAGCCACAAACATGGAAAACCTGCATCGGATTTTGGAAAGTTCCTGGGTTAGGGACCCATCTGACAGTCATTCGGGTAATTCCTGGTACGGTTGTCTCTGTTGCAGGAAAATGAGAGAGGTCCAGGAGGTGCTGACCAATCCAAAGCAACTAGGCAGGAAGAAAAGGCGGAACCTGATGGAGAACGTGGGGACGTCAGGGATTCCAGAAGAATGGAGAGACAGCGAGGATCGGAGAGACCGGGACTACAGAAGATGCAGCAAAGAGGCACCGAGAACATTGAACACCCCACCGAAGATACCAAAGACGCCGAGGAGTGGAGTGAGGAGTTGTGGATTCCCTCCCCCCAGGAGGACGAGCACGCCGCCGTAACTCAGCAGAGTTACGGCTACGGCGGTGAGTGAACCAGTAACCAGGGAACCACAGAGCTAACAAGGGAGGTAGGAGGGAACTTGTGGGAGGAGGGAGGTTTGGTTGGTAGGAAAGGGAACCACGGGGCACTGTATATACTTCCAGCACAACCACCGGCACCCCCTTCTCTTCTCACAGATTCCCCAACAGCCAAAATCCGCATAATTGTCCCGCAAATGGTCTTAATTAGATGGGCACTCTATTGACCCCGAACTGAGAGGAACGCGGACAGCTTGTCAGCCCTTCGGACTGTCAATATTTTACCCTCACTACTCCCGGGTGTGCTGACCGCCTTCTACTGTCATTTACCTAAGCCAAAAGGCAACATTCTTATTGCCCTCTGCGGGGTTTTTTTTGTGCTCCTGGGGCCGACGGTATATTCTACCATAAATACAACCGGACACCTACGGAAGTACGACGACACCTTTCCCTGAACAGAAAAAGACCCGGAGACACAGCAGCCTCCCACATCTTTCCTTCTCATACCAACATCTTTATTTTTGTTACCATTTATCACAAATAAAAAAAGCACCACTGATAAACTGATTAAGCCTCTTAGCTTCTACTTCCGCCCATCCCTCCCACAAGCATGTTCACCATAATCATTTTAGGCAATTCCTACCAGCTCAGCAATAGTGAAGTTGAGACTCTTATGTTCAAACTTACCTTCATACAAATTTAGAAGTCTCAAAAAATGCCCTATTTTCTTTATTCTTACCATCTTAGTTTTCATTTGAGCATCCTGTGTACCCTGCTACTCATTTTATTACCAAGATAAATGTATCCTGCTGCTTGCCAGGCAGCAGAGTGGCCCTCATGTCAGACAATATATTGCTTTAGCTTTATGATGTCAGAGCGCCTCTGGTCTAATTGTTGTTTTTGAAGCTGACCACACAGGAGGATAAGAAATCAGAAGTTATGCAATAGGTTACTATCTGTATTCATGACTTCAAGGTAAGCAGGAGAGGGAATGGTAAAGGACTCTGAACCACTCAAAGCCCTGGGGCCTTTTTGACAGCGGGATGGAGATACAAAAACAGAGATTATCCTTACCAACCATCCATCTTAAGTATCAGAGTCCAACATACAGAGTACAGGGGAAGACGTTAAATGAGATTCCTTACAAGAGAATGTAACACTATCATTCTTAAGTGACATAGTGCATTTCAGCCGCAAAGGCAGCAATTTCCTTGAATGGAACATTGTTATCATCGGGGTCTAAATCAGGCTTTAGTAGCCTTGGAAGCAGTCAGTCTTTTATTAACTATCATGACCAACACAATGTGATCCCTATTACTTCCATCTTGGCAGAACTTATAAACAAGCACAGGCCCCCATGGAAGGTAGTGAGGACATTCAGATGCTGTGAAAGTCTTTGTGAGATTTACTTACCATATAAATTGGTCCAATGATGCTGTATGCCGGAAGACTGCCTTTTTTTTCTTCAGTCTCGGCAATGCAGAGACATTCTGCTGTGAAACACTGCCACTACTGGACATTCAGTATAATCTGCAGATGGAAAAGTCCACTGTTAGCACATTTACTATAAGCAGTTCAAAAAAATCTTTATTTTTCTAAAAGGTAAACAGATCAATTCTATGGAGTCTGTATTACTGCGAAAATCAACAGCACGTTAGAAAATCTCAATTTGTGTTTTTAACCTCCCATACGTCTCTGAATCCCATGCATCATTTGCTAACACTATCTAAACTGTAGCATGTACATTAGGACATAGATAAATAGATCTTTTTTTCAGCCAAGTGACAGCATATCCATCTCACTTCATTTGTTTTAGGATATGGTACATCAGTAGCAATTAAGCCAGCTGATAAGTGGAAAAATGTCCTAAATTCTTTATTCTCACCATCTTAGTTTTCATTTGGGCATCCTGTCTACCCTGTGTCAGGTATGCAGGAGGGGGAGGGGGGGTGGGGGTTGTGAAGTAACAAACTGAAGAATTACTCGTGAGTGTTCGCTGGTGGTGCTTTTATTAGCAGTCACAAGAACACCAGTCAAATGAAAACAACCCTCGTTTCTAGAGGGGAAAACACCACTGAAACAAGAACTGCCATGAGATGGGTTTGTCCTTCTGCTAATTTCAGTAGGTTGTCAGCTTGATTCTGTATTGCCGTGGAGAATGTGGCACGATCTGCTTCGCTTGTGTCGACGTTTGCCCGATGGCCCACTCGAGCTTTTCCTGGCCCTCCTTCATCTGTTGGATAAGGTTCTCCTTTCTGTATCAGATGGCGGTTCTTCACCACAAAGATTCCTATCTGACTCGCCACTTGTCAGGTATGCAGGACGGGGGGGTTGTGAAGTAACAAACTGAAGAATTACTCATGAGTGTTCGCTGGTGGTGCTTTTATTAGCAGTCACAAGAACACCAGTCAATTGAAAACGACCCTCGTTTCTAGAGAGGAAAACACCGCTGAAACAAACAGTCTCCTTCTCAGGAGTTTCGAAAGGAAACAAACAATAGTTGTGGTCCGAAGTCCTTCTCGGTTCTTGCGTCGTCCTTTCAAGGTTCTGCGCAAGCGACCAGCAGGAGTTCCCTGGTTAGGCCATGTAAAAGAAAAGAAGAAAACCCCGAGGTTACTGTTGGCTCTGGGGTCCTGGGCTTGACAGAGGGGGGAACGGGGAGTGAGGGAATCACCAGGGACTGTCACCAGTTTTGTCTTATGGTTAAGCTATATTGGTAAGGACTGAGGGGAGGTGAAATAACAGGAACACATACAGATTCGGTCCTGTGACCTCCCTCAAACCTCCCCTATCCCGTCCCAGCCTGTGAAATAAACAATCCCTTTAGCCTGCCCCGTACCTTGTCCAGCCACACTTCTCCAGAAGTGGGGCGGGCGGCTCGTGACAACGTTGGCCTCCTGGCGTGTCCATTCCGCTGTGCTGCCCGTCTTCTTTGTCCTCTTGACGGCGTACCTTCTCCTCGAGGAAGCTGCTTGGCTCCGGCATCTCCTCATCCGATCTCCACCCAGCTTTCGCTCCATCGACTTCCGGGTGGCGGTCTTTGAGCGCCGCCTTGGTCCCTGAGTGGTGGAAAGCTGGTGACATCACGCCTGAGGTTTCCTCCTCCGGGAATGCCCAGGCAACATTAAAGGGACCGCACAAGTCCTGTTCACGGGGCAGAAACGGAGAAGGGTTAAAGTCCACGTCCTGCCCTGCAACCCCGTGACAGATCCCACCCCCGGGATTTCCCCTATCGGGGGAAAGAGGAATTCTAGACAAAAAGTCAGCGTTGCCCTGGTGCAAGCCTTTCCGATGATGGACCTCCATTTGAAAGGGCTGGAGTGCCAGGAACCAGCGGAGTATACGTTCGTTGTGGCCACGATTCTTTTGGAGCCAGGTCAATGGGGCATGGTCCGTATATAATATGAAGGGTCTGCCCTCTAGATAGTACCTAAGCTTGTCCACCCCCCAGCGAACCGCTAAACATTCCTTTTCGATGGTGGAGTAGGCCACCTCTCTAGGAAACATCTTCCTTCTGATGTAGAGGACAGGTTTTTCAATACCTTTACCATGCTCCTGTGAGAGAACAGCCCCAATCCCTACCCCGGGGGCGTCCGTTTGCAGGATAAAAGGTATGCTGAAATCCGGTGACACCAATACCGGGGGGGAAGTCTGAATGGTCTTTAAGGTGTGAAACGCTGCCGTTTCCTTGTCAGTGGGGGCAGGCAATTTGGAAAAGGTATGGGACTTCTTTAGCAGATCTGTGAGGGGACCGGCTATTTCAGCAAATTGGGCGATAAACCGTCTGTAATATCCCACCAGGTCTAAAAACGCTCTCAGGTCTCTCTTGGTTTTGGGATATAGGACGCTCATAATGGCTTTCACCTTTTCCGTTTGGGGCTCTATCAGGCCGTCACCTAATACATAGCCAAGATACTTCACTTTTCGGAATGCAACCCTTGATTTTTTTGCATTTATGTGGAATCCAGTGTCCCTAAGACTAGTGAGGATATTCTCAAGGTGATTGGTGTGTTCTTCCCACGTCTTGCTAAAGACGACGATATCGTCTAAGTAAGCGGAAGAATATTGGTGGTGAGCAGACAATACCGTATCCATGGCCCTTTGGAATGTCGCTGGGGCGCCGTGTAATCGAAATGGAAGTATGGTAAAGTGGAAGTGCCCATAGGGAGTAGAGAAGGCAGTCTTCTCTAGGTCCTCAGGGGCTAGGGGGGATCTTCCAATACCCCTTGGTGAGGTCGATAGTAGTGATATAACGAGCCTCACCAAGGCGCTCTAGCAACTCCTCCACTCTGGGAAGTGGGTATGCGTCTTGTTTGGACACTCTGTTCACAGCACAGAAGTCGATGCAAAACCGGATGCTGCCATCCGGTTTTGGTACCAAAACCACAGGCGAACACCAATTGCTGTGTGAGGGAACTATCACCCCAGATCTTAACATTTGGTCGATTTCATCCCGAAAGGCAAGCCGCCTAGCTTCGGGTATACAATAGGGTTTTTGCTTAACCACAACCCCTGGGGAAGTGGTTATGGAATGTACCGCTATCTGTGTCTTCCCTGGCTGGTCTGAGAAGACGTCCGTATACTTAAGTAAGATGGAAAGGACTTCTTTTTTTTCTTGTTTAGGGAGGCCGGGGTTGATAGGTGTGTCGTGCACAGTGTGAGCAATGGTGGTGAGGGTGTGAACAGCTTGTGGGGGTTTACCTAGCCATTTCTTTAACAGATTGATGTTAAACATTTGAGTCCTAGTTCTGGTCATTTGTATAATATAGGTGGTTCTACCTATTTTCCTGACTATCTTAAAGAGGCCTTGCCACTCCTTTTTCAGTTTGTGAGTGGATGTGGGTAGTAGGACTAAGGCCCAATCCCCGACATACAACTCCCTCCACTTCTTGCCTTTGTCATAAAAGGTATTATGCTTTATCTGGGCTATGGCTAGATGGTCATGGGCCAAGGTTCTTAGTTTATGGAGCCTGGTTTGCAGCTGTCGGGTGTAATCTAACAGGGCTTCAACTTCTTGAGCTCCCTCTCTTTCCCAACTGTCCTTGGTTATTTTGAGTAGGGATCTCGGACTTCGTCCGAATAACAGCTCAAATGGAGAGGCACCTAGGCTGGCTTGTTTTTGACTACGGAGGACAAAAGGAGCCAGGGGTAACAACTGATCCCAGATCCTAAAATCCACAGACAGAAGTTTTTTTAGGGTGAGCTTTAGGCTCCCGTTATAACGCTCTACCAACGCGTCTGTCTGAGGTGGTAGACTGAGGTTTTGATATGGGTGATCCAAAGTTGGCGGCAGACTTGCTTCATCAACCAAGAGAAGAAGGGTGTCCCTTGATCGGTAACGATCTCCCGAGGAAAACCCATTCGAGAAAAAACCTCCACTAGCCTTTGGGCTATGGCGGAGGAAGTAGCGGCCTGAAGGGGAAACGCCTCCGGAAAACGGGTGGCGTAGTCCACCAGAACTAACGCATACTGATGCCCCTGGGCCGACCTGGGCAAGGGGCCTATCAAGTCCATCCTCATCCTATCGAATGGTTTTCCAATGATGGGAAGGGGATTCAGGGTACGGCCGGAGGAACATAGGGATTGCGCCGTTGACAAATATGACATTCCTGGCAGTATCGCTGTACTTGTGCGTACTAATCCCGGCCAGACAAAGTGTTGAAGGATGGTCTGCCCTGTTTTCTCCACTGTGAGAAGTTGGCCTGATATATGATGCTCACTAGTTCTAGTGATCACCTTGTATCAGTCCAAACAACCCTTATGGTGATTGGTTGTAAGTCAACCTTATAGACCAGCTATCCTAATGGTAGCATGGACAAAGCAGTCTTAGGCTAAACTCTTTTGGCATGTGAAGCAGCTGTTTTACCACATATAACCCCTTGAATACCAAATGAAAGGACACCACACAGGTAGTTATGAAAATAAACAAGATATTTATTAACTAACAAACACCTCTGAACTCTTTATGAGATCAGAGGGCTAAGCACATGACAAGACTCTCAATCAAAATATGTTTAAATTGCACAATTACAATGTTGCCCTAGGGGCACAACAAACCATATACTAAGTGGAATGTGAAAGTCGATAGAAGGAATGGAGCTGTCCAGAGGCTGTAGGATCGCTGGGACCACACTACCCTAACCCTAGGTAAGTAATAGGAGGCCCACGGAACGCGTGTGCAGAGTGTGAACTCACACGTGAGATGCGTAACAACGTCTATGGACAGTACAGTTCAAGTAAAAGGACAATCCTGACTAGTTAGGACTAAAACGACTGTGGAACTGGACACTAGGAGAGTTAATCTACCCTTGAGCACCGATATGCTCTTGTTACCTCACCCACAGGCTGCGGGTGCATGGGTGCGAAGTCGTGTCGGGTTCCGGCGTTGAAGTCTATGGAGCCTGGAAGAAAAGATGCTGAAGGCGACCAGGAGGAAGATGTCCGGTGTGATCCAAGGGTGGATCAGTGAAGAGGAGAACCTGAAAGCAGAGGGGACAATGTTCAAAGTCACTAGCTAGTGACTGGAGTGGAACAAGATGTCGTCGTCGCGATCAGGTGAAGAGTGGACGCTTGTCTCTGCAGCCACGTGGACCAGGTGGTGTCTTCAATGACCAGGATGGAGGCACGAGCTGTCCCATGCAGGCTCTCGCTATTGGCGGTGTCGGACCCGGATTTGGAGTCTACAGGCCTTGGCAAAGGCAACCCACGCGGTGAGTGGAAACGGCGTCTGGAGTGGACCAGGAGGGTCCGGCGTACTTCTCCTTTGCAGGGAAGCAGGGGCCAGTCTGGAGCAACCAGACCAACAGATTGGATTTCAAGATTCATCGTCTAGGAGGTCAATAGCCAGCCGGCAAGTGACCAGACAACGCGTCGAGCAGCAAACAGGCAGAAGGCCCCCACGCAGATCTCGTGGATGCTGGAGGGCTGGTCTTCGGTGCAGGAGCTGCTCGGGGTCGGGGCTTCTCAGTCCCCAAAGCACTTGGTCGAGGTTACCTCAGAAGTCGTGCTGGAGCGAAGTGCTGCTTCTTCCAAGATGGCCGGTCCCACGTGTCTCGTCGCACCCACGGATCTCAGCTGTGCTGCAGATATAGGTAGAGGTCAGAGAGGTCTGGGAATCCGGATCTCGTCGGGCTCTGAAGTCTGGATCCTCAAGGGAAGACGACAAAGGGAAGCCGCTGGACGCTGATGGAGCCTGCCTGTGCAGGGTGGACACTCCTTGTCCACAAGGGAGATTTCTTCACTCTTCTTGGCAGAAAGTCGAAGTCCAGAGTTTCTTCTTGTAGAGTTTCAGTTCAGGATTAATCTAATTTGGAATGGGACCAGCTCCTACCTTTATCCTGCTAAAGGGGGCTGTACTACGACTAGGTCCCTCCTATGGGTGGGACCAGGAAGGGGGGTGGTTACACCCCCTATCCTTTGTCCGGTCTTGCACTAGAGCTGGGGCTGGAGAGCCCCAGGAACTGGTTTAGACCGGTGTATGCACAGGGACACCTTGTGTGCCCCAGGCATGTCTCATTCCTTTCAGCCCTGTCCTACCCAATATACAAACTCCTGTCTGGGGTGGTGCTAGCACCTCCCAAGGCAGGAAACCCTTTGTCCAAGCCTCCCTCGCTGGAAGGACTCCCAGCAGCAGGAGGTCAGACTTGTGTCTGTGGTGGCAGCATCCATTTTGTGATGCTGAGGCTCGGGTTAACTTTAACCGGGGTTCACAGTTAGGTACATGTTGTGCCCCTCTAGAAGGGTGGAATGCTACCCCCGTCGCCAGAATTGGCGAGGGGGTAGTATTACAATTTGTATGACACCTTACTCGACATGTTTTGATAATGCTATGCCAAAGTTAGCAATAACCGAGAGGGTTATAATGCACTTAAGAGTATATGGTATAGCGTTATCTTGGAAACTGCTAAAGGACTTGGTTCCGAAAGCTGCAGACAGGCTCAGCTCATGCCAGAGCACTATCTCACATAATTCCAAGCACTCTGCCTCCAGGATTGTTAAGGCCTGCCATAGGAGTGACTTATAGGAGTATATGTGTCCATTTTAGGGTTAGATATAGGTATACTATATCTAAAGCAAAGGGTGCTTACACCACCTTGCCCCAGCTGATTGATCAGCCAGTTGTGTCAGATTTGGATGGCCCGCCAGGGGTGGCATAATACATGCTGCAGCCCCTGGTAGGCCCTGGTTGCACCTATGCCCTGGGTACCTAAGGTACACTGTACAGGGGCTGATAAGGTGACTCGGTATCCAATTAGATATGTACCTAGAGTACATGGAATCCATTTTACAGAGAGAGCAGTGAGCCTGGGGTCCTGAATAGCAGGGCCCCAGGTCAACTAAGTCGAAAAACCAGCTAAACACCAGGCAAAAAGTTGGGGGCAACCATAGTCCAATATCCACCTTCCTACACCCACCCCCGAGTGTCCCGCTAGCAAATGTGCATGGGCAAAAAAAAGGATTTGGTCTCTGAAATCTGTTGGGACCAAGAGTTGGGGTACCCCATCGGGCTTTGCTAGTCGATACAACAGTCCGTTTTGTTCGATGAAAGTAGTATAAGACCTAGTTAAGGGATCCTGACCTGAACGGGCTGTTTGCCATGCATTGGTGAGACTGGCATTGTTTAATTGGGCTGTTCTGAAATGTGTCCCCCTAGCCCAGGGTTCTGAAGCAAGAAGGGTGTTGTTAGGGGTTTGCTTAACGGCATCAGTCATAAGAGAAAGGAACCCCGGATTATCGGTTCCAATAATGACCGGTTCAGGAAGGTCATCTAACACCCCAACCACCAGCTCCGTCTCCGTTCCTGAGGAACTACAAAGGGATATTTTGGCCAGAGGATACTCCTTAATGTCCCATGGACACATCTTATGTGAACAGATCTCCCAGGCAAAGTACAAGAAGGGGAGAGAAGCTCTTTCCTTACTACTGAATGTTTACACCCAGAGTCAAGCAATGCTTTTACTATTCTCCCATTGATGACTACACTCACATAAAAGACCGGTCCTGTTTCCTGGGCATACAGGAGAGAACGGTGAGTGTAGCTCACGTCCATGGGTTCTTCTTCTTTATCCTTTTTCTTCCGACAATACCGCGCTATGTGTCCCCACTCCCCGCAATCGTAGCACTGGGGACCTGAAGCCAGTGGAAACTCAGGTCGAGGGAAACGAGGACGTGGGGTTTCTACTGGAGTTTTTATTAATTTCTTGTCTTGTTTTCCCAGGATGTTTCGGTTGGGTTTCTCTGGTTTATTATTGGGGTCGACCTTGGGCACATGCATAACATGTAGCCATCTCTATGGCGTGTTCAAGAGTCAATCCAGCGTTTGCTTTAGCCAACGCTGGGTCCCATACAGCAGGGCTTCCAGGAATTGTTAGAGGTATATTTTGTTCATGGCCTCTTCCATACATAATATGAAGCGGCAGCCCTGAGACTAGTTCTCTACATACAACTGATTGGATCTATCGATGTTTATTTGGAATCTATGGAATTGCTTTGAAAAGTTACAGAAGAGATTATATGTAACTGTTTGCGCCCTGACGAAGGATTGGTGAATATCGGTCCTGGTCCGAAACGCGCGTCGGCGCTTTTTCTTTTTCGTCTTGTTTCATTTGTGTATGTTTCTCCTAATGGTGTACATTTTTGTAAAGTGTTTGTACTTTCTGTATATATTGCTGATTGGTATGACTGATGATGGTTTGTATGGGTGTGATTGGTGGTTACTTTGAAGGTGTGAGAGGGTATGTGCCGCATACATTTTGATATGTAAATAGAATTGTATATACATTTGTGCCTTTATTATTGTATGATATATAAATGAAAACTTCAGAAATTAATAATAAATAGATATGTTTTTCAAATAAATACTCTCAGTGTGGGACTACTATTATGTCTGTTATGGATTAGAGTGTTTGCCATTTAATAGATTTAGTCTTAGGGGGGGTTCTCTTGTTTTTGATTACAGTAATTTCCCTGCCTCCTCCCCCTAATACTGATTTTCAGGGACCCTCGTGTGTTTTTGATTGATTCTCTTCCATACTCGAGTCTTGTGGTTTGAGCTACTAATCAGCTGCTGATTTTAACCTATAAAAGAGCGTTTTGGGGAGGTCTCCGGGGGTCCCCCGTTCTTGTCGGAACTTAAGCCTATGTGTTTCCTCGTCAACACCCAGCCGGTCTAGGATGTACTGCTTCACCAGGGCATAGGCAACGGTGCCATCTTTATTTACCATTTGATATGCAGCTTGCGCCTCCCCTGTTAAAAGAGGGGCAAGGTAGAATGGCCATCTATCCCCGGGCCAGGCGCAGGCCCTGGCAGCCCTTTCAAAGTTCAGAAAGAAGGCCAACGGATCATCCCCGGGAACATACTTTTGTAGCGGCACGACGGTTCCTGGAGGAGGGGCAGTGGTTTTTCCCTGCCCAAGAACTGCCGTGAGATGGGTTTGTCCTTCTGCTATTTTCAGTAGGCTGTCAGCTTGATTCTGTATTACTGTGGAGAATGTAGCACGATCTGCTTGGGCTTGTGTAGACGTTTGCCCGATGGCCCACTCAAGCTTTTCCTGGCCCTCCTTCATCTGTTGGATAAGGCTCTCCATCCTGTATCAGATGGCGGTTCTTCACCACAAAGACTCCTATCTGGCTCGCCACTTGTCAGGTATGCAGGGGGGGGGGGTTGTGAAGTAACAAACTGAAGAATTACTCATGAGTGTTCGCTGGTGGTGCTTTTATTAGCAGTCACAAGAACACCAGTCAAATGAAAACAACCCTCGTTTATAGAGGGGAAAACACCACTGAAACATAAACAGTCTCCTTCTCGGGAGTTTCTAAAGGAACCAAACAATAGTCGTGGTCCGAAGTCCTTCTCGGTTCTTGCGTCGTGCTTTCAAGGTTCTGCGCAAGCGACCAGCAGGAGTTCCCCGGTTAGGCCATGTAAAAGAAAAGAAGAAAACCCCGAGGTTACGGTTGGCTCTGGGGTCCTGAGCTTGACAGAGGGGGGAACAGGGAGTGAGGGAATCACCAGGGACTGTCACCAGTTTTGTCTTATGGTTAAGCTATATCGGTAAGGACTGAGTGTGCTCGGGGAGGTGAAATAACAGGAACGCATACAGACTCGGTCCTGTGACCTCCCTCAAACCTCCCCTATCCCGTCCCAGTGTTGTAAATAAAACAGCGATAATGTTAAGCATTAGCTAAAGACATGATAATTGCATTCCCCTCTTGCGTGTTTTCCCGCTCTAACTCTTAATACGGCCAGACTCCATCTTGTATTCTGTCCTCCATTTTGTCTGCTGCATATTGCCATGTGCTCGCCATGTGATGAGTCCTACCTCTTCGCTAGTCGCCCTCAGGATCTGCCCAGCAACAGTCTATAAATAGCCCTTTTTACATCTAGCGCATACTCAGTAAGAGTCACATCTGTCTTTGATTAGCGTAGATAGGAATGTGCATTTTCGTGGGCCTCAAGAACCGTTAACTCCACCCATGTATTGATCATGTTCAGAAATGTCCATATATGGTCGTAAATCATGTTCTGAGTTGTATCCGCCCATGTATGAGCCCTTTTTTGTGTCTAAAAGGGGACTGTGTGCTTGAGTTCTATGTGCTACCCTGTACAATGCTGTAGAGTGTTGTGTGGGCTGTGGTACCACCTTTAAAGGTTTATTAAACTTGTCTTTGTATTTTCAGTTTCCGTGCCAAATTCTTTGTGTAGTCTGAGGACTTTGTGCATAGAAGGGCGAACCCTTTGCACTCACAGGCCTTGCTGAGGTCTGAACACGTCAATTGGCGCCCGACACATGGGGCTCATCGACGACTCGGATGCTCGAAGGACTGGTCGTGACAAAGGATTGGAACATTGCTGGAAACGTGATCACTGCCAGCGGCGTTTTAGTCCTGGCATCCCAAGTTTTCTCTTCCTTCCTTTTTGATCTGACCATCTGGGTGGTGCCGGTCCTCGACTGAGACCTCTTCTGTCGGTTTGCCGTGCAGTGGCCGATTCGGTTGAATGTCGAACTTGGCAGTTGGAATCTGGACGCTCTGGATTGGTAAGAACCGTTCTACGGTACTTGCTGCGAGCTTTGGAAGCTTGGATTGGCAAGGCAGTTTTAGGATACGCTTGCTGTGGCTATTTGGTTTTGTGGGACTAGTCATATTTGGTTTTGGATTTGGGATATATGCGTTGCAACACATATAGGCAGGCAATGTGGAGAGATTTCTCCTAAATTTTGGATTTGAGCGGCGCAACGTTTTAAGTGCCATTTTTGATTATAATATTGCATATTTTGCACTATTTTTGACATGCCTGTTTTTAGCGCACTCCGTAAGTGGTGCTGCTGTTTTGGAAGAGACCGGTTACGACTTGAGGAATCACACCCGGCTCCCCCAGAGGGGACGCCTGATAGGGACATGTATGTTAAGTTCGGTCTTTCCTCTATAATGTACAGCACCTTGTGGGGGAAATACACGAAAAAGGATCCTGAGTTACATTGGCCTTTGTATGGATCGTTTGATTTGCGCAAAATTGAGTATGTGGAGCAGTGTATGTGTAAGCGACGAGAAAGGCAAGATATTTTTGAATGTGTGCGTATGTGGGTGAAAGAAATGCGTGAGCGCGAGAAACATGAGCAAGCGCTGATTGAGAAGGAACAACGAAAGAGTGAGCGTGAGAGGGCGCAACAGTTGAGAAAGCGTGAAGCAAAGGAAGAAAAGCAGGAAAAGGAACGCAGATTGCAGATATCTGGCCAGTATGCTGTTTGACAGCATCTTTACCCTGTCCTTAATAAACATGATGATGATTTTTCGTTATTAGATCGCTCCCCGCCTCCGTACGCTGGTCCGTCTGCTCCGAGAGGGGGAGGTGAGGATTCCGGATCAACCCCAGAGAAGGTGGACACGCGGTCCATGTTATCGAACGATCGTATGGCTGACCTCCGAAAGATCGCTTATCGAGTTCTCAAGGCTACCGTTTCTGTTCCTGAGTTACTGCAGTCTCCTGAAGGATGGCAGGATAGGGATAAATTATATTTTACTGAAACTCTTTCTGATGAAGTGGTTACATCTTTTCGGAAATATTCTGATGTTATTGAACCTGATGATGTGGTATGTGATTCTAAAGAATTGCATAAAGGTCTTCTTCCTCCTTCTCAGGTGCCCGACGCGGTTCGACAGCTGTTTGCCTCGCAGGACGAGATGTTTCAGCTACGGGACGAAGCGTGGAAAAAGAAGGAGGAGGAGCAAATGAATCCGAGCAGCGGCGGGAAGCAGTCATCTATTCTTCATTCAGATAAGACCGAGCTAGTGCATGTCAAGCCTATGCGAGAGGCAGCGCCTCTGTATGTTCCTCCTAAAGGAGCGGGTACTAGTTCGGACAAAACTTCTCCTGATGCTAGAGGGTATTTCATTTATAATTGGGTTTATACTCCCTGGAATAGAGCGGATGTTATGGCATTAAAAGCTGCATTACCAGATCCATGAAAAAATCCTGCTGCCTTTTTATGAGGAAGTTGAGGGGGCTCTAAACTCTTGCACTATGACATTAGCTGATATTGATTTGTTTTTTGGGCTTATATTACCCCCCGATTTGTGGAGATCTGTGCGGAAAGTAGATCTGGTTGCTTTTAAGGTTAGGTGGTCGGATCTTGAGGATGAGGATAGAGACAGGAAACCTGCGCAAAAGCCACCCCAGTCGATTTTAGACCTTCCTGCTGCCATTTTGGCCAAATTAAAAACGATTATCCCCTAAAAAGATTGATTGGACTATGTTAGCGTTGTGTAAGCAGAAGGTAGATGAATCAGTTTCAGATTTCTTTACGCGATTTGAGGAAAATTTTCATGATTTTAGCGGTCAGTCGCTTACGGACGACACGGGCCGACATCTTTTTGTTGATAAATATGTCTCAAATTTATTACCAGGAGTGGCAGCTCGATTAAAGGCGAGTGAAAGCTCTTGGAGAACTTCGTCTCCGGCATCCCTCCTGACGATGGCTCAGTATTATGAGCGTCAGGAATTAGAAGCGAAGGGTAATGAAGAGAAAAAGTCTAATGATTTGAAAACGAAAGTTATGTTAGCACAAGTGTACGGACTGCCCCATAGAGGTATCGAAAGGGGTGGCCGAGGATCGTATGGTTCTTCCTTTGCTCGTTCGGATTTGGCTAGGGACCAATGTGCGTATTGCAAGCAGATGGGCCATTGGGCTAGAGAGTGTCCATTGTTGCGGGCACAGCGGCATGGGCGTGGTCAAGGACCAATGAGAAATCGAGGGGGCCTTCCAGGCCCTAGGGGCAACACGAATGACCGTGCTAGGTTTGATTCTAATATGCGACCGCAAGAAGGGTCTACTGTTTTTGATCGACGGAATCAATGCCAGATATCTAATTACGAATGCCCTGAATGTCATGATTCACAGTATGCATAGGATTGCGTAGGATGGGGTAAGGAATCAGTTGAAGTGCCAGTAGATCAGAGGGGTCCTTATGTTACAGCACATGTTTTGGGTTCTACTGATCGGTTTCTGATTGATACAGGAGCTACTCGTAGCGCTTTGTCTAAACAATTGGGTCTGGCTTAACAATTACATCAATAGGGTTCGATGGAATACCTTCTCTTAGCCCACTATCACAACCCCTTGCACTTCATGTAGATAAGTTTGTTGCACCATGTCCATTCCTGCTCTCCCCAAACACGCCTGATAACATTGTGGGTTTGGATATGCTCAAGCATTTTAGAGCTACAATACGGTGCTTCCCTGAAGGAGTACGTGTTATTTTGAACGACAACTATCCGACAATGGAGAGGGTCTGTACGATTAAAGAGGATACTGCATTGGCCTCTTTACCTCGTACCTTGTGGGCTACTTCAGATACTGATGTGGGATAGATGGTGATTCCCCCGGTACACATCAGTGTGAAGGAGGGAGCTGTGTTGCCACGCCTACCTCAATATCGTATTTCAAAGGAGGGGGAGGAGGCGCTTACACAGATCGTGCAGGATCTTATTAAAGTGGGGGTGGTGGAAGAGGTTCCATACAATGTGTGTAACAGTCCTATCCTACCGATTTTAAAGAAAGACACTGATACTAGGATCAATCTGTGGGAGGTGAATAAGATAGTGATACCTCAATACCCAGTGGTTTCTGACATTACGACGCTTCTTACCCTGGTTCCACCAACTGCAACCACGTTCTCTGTTATAGACTTGAAGAACGCTTTCTTTTTGATCCCTATTCATCCTGATAGCCGATATCTTTTCGGCTTCACTTTGAATAATCGATCATATAGATTTTGTAGAGTTCCTCAAGGCTATACTGAGAGTCCTAGCATTTATAGCCAAGCGTTTAAACGACAATTGGATTCTTTTGTTCTACCTGAAGGTGTGGCGCTTATACAATATGTCGATGACATCTTGCTGGCGGCCGATACCCTCTGAGCAATGTGAGAAGTGTACACTGTCTTCGCTTGCTTTTCTAGCATCACATAATCACAAAGTATCAAAAAAAAAAATTCCAATATTGTAGACCAAAGGTAACCTACTCAGGTCACCTTTTGTCTAAGGAGGGGCGTGCACTTACACCAGATCATATTCAAGCAATTTTGGACGCACCAGCACCCTCTACACAGAAAGATGTTCGAGCATTCTTGGGTCTTACTTCCTTTTGCAGACAGTGGATACTGGGTTTTTCACACATAGTTAAACCACTGTTAGCGCTTTTGACAAAGGACACCCCAGTTCCCCTTCCCTGGACAAATGAGTGTGAGAATGCTTTCCAACAATTGCGACAGGCCCTTTGTTCAGCACCAGTACTAGGCACCCCTGATTACACGAAGCCTTTTACATTGTTTGTACATGAGAGAGATGGATGCGCATTATCAGTGTTAGTGCAGATGCACGGCGATAAACAGCGCCCTTGTGCATACATCTCGGCAGTGCTTGACCCTGTTGCTCGAGCGTTACCTGGTTGTTTTCGCTCGGTTGCAGCGACAGCTGTGTCAATACGTCAGAGTGAGGGGATTGTGTTATCTCATAAGCTGTTGGTGTTGGTCCCCCATGCTGTGGATGCTCTTTTGAATCAGACAAAGACACAGCACCTAACTAGTGCTCGTCTAACAGGATATGAGCTGACGCTATTGGCTCCTCATATTACATTAAAGGGATGTTCAACACTAAACCCAGCCACGCTATTGCCGTTTCCGGCGACTCAGCCTGAGGCGCAAGAAACACATGATTGTATTTTCCTGACTGAGGAACAGACAAAAGGTCGTATTGATTTGCAGGACACACCCTTTACAGATGTAGATGGAGAGCTGTGGGTGGATGGGTCTTGCCTGAAGCTATCAGACGGTACTACCTCAGCAGCATATGCAATTACTACATTACACACAATAGTGGAGACAGCACGCATACCACAGAAATCAGCTCCAGCAGCAGAACTGATAGTGTTGACACGGGCATGTGAGCTTAGTGTAGGATTATGCGTGAATGTCTACATGGATAGCCGCTATGCTTTTGGAGTAGTGCACGATTTTGGCCTGCTCTGGAAGGAAAGGGGCTTTTTGACATCACATGGAGCACAGATAATGTACGGAGAGTTAGTGCATAATCTTTTGACTGCATTGACTTATCCAAAGAAGATAGCCATGTGAAGTGCAGCGCACACAAGAAAGTGACTGATAAAATGGGAGAAGGAAATGCTTTTGTAGACCGAGTAGCACGTGAAACTGCGATGCAGCCTGACTCCACTCCAATGTACGTTGGGAAGTCACAAGCTGAGCGTCGGCACAATGCTAGGAAGGAAGTGCTAGAGATACAGAGGACCGCTTCCGATAAAGAGCGGGAGCAATGGTCTAAGGATGGAGAGTTGGATGATGAAGGTTGTTGGAGAAGAAAACAAGTTACTTACCTGTAACTTTGGTTCCCCAGTATTGGTAACTTTCATAGATTCCCATGCTTTGTATCATTCCCCGTCGTCGGAATGGGAGCCTCTGTAGTATCACAACCATAGAAACAAAAGAGAAACATAGGCCTCATCTCATTTTGTATCCTATCACTCTCTTTGTGTAAAAGAGACCAAACTTTTGCCAGGACCAATCAGAGCAGCCTCACCCTATAGAACCTTCCTGAGAGAGCTCAGAGCCTCAGATTTTCGTAGCCGTTGTGCAAACCGCCACTAACTCTGTAAAAAGACCGAGCTTTCCCAGGGGAGGAGGGTGGGCGCATGGGAATCTATGAAAGTTACCAATACTGGGGAACCAAAGTTACAGGTAAGTAACTTGTTTTCTTGCCCCAGTATTGGAACTTTCATAGATTCCCATGCTTTGTATCAGAGTAGCTAGCAGTAAATTACCAAGACACGTTTTGTAAATACATGGTATCACATAACCACATAGCAATACTTATAGCATAGTAAAAACAAGAAACAAAATGTGTCACCAGGAAGAAGGGACTGTAGGGAAAGCTCACCTCTCAATGAAAAAGATTCTGCAGAACTGCTTGACCAACAGCCGCGTCCTCTCGTCCTGCAGATTCCAGGCAGTAGTGTTTCGTGAAGGTATGAGTACTGTTCCACGTTGCTGCCCTGCATATGTCCTTAATGGCGACTCCAGAGAAAAGAGCCACAGACGATGCCACAGACCTTGTGGAATGTGTACGGACCTTTCTGTCCAGTGGCTTGCCCGCCTCCTGATGGCAGAATTGAATCGCACTTGAGATCCAGCGGGAAATGCCACTCTTTGCCAAAGGAAACCCCTTCCATGGTGCGCTGTAGGACACAAACAATTGGGATGATTTTCGAAAGGGTCGTGTGCGTTCTAAGTAGAATTTCAAGCATCTTTGAACGTCCAAAGAATGTAATGTGCGTTCCGCAGGTGTACAAGGGCGCGGAAAGAAAGACTTTAAAATCAAAGGTTCATTCAAGTGGAACTCAGATGGCACCTTTGGGATAAATTTCGGATTGGTGCGAAGGATAAGCACATCTTTTTTGAATTGCAGGAATGGATGCACTATGGAGAGGGCTTGAAGCTCACTAACTCTTCTCGCTGATCTTAGAGCTAAGAGGAGGGCAAGTTTCCAAGACAGGAATTTCATGTCCGCCTTGTGCACCGGCTCAAACAGAGCTTTCATGAGTTGAGGCAGGACAAGATTGAGCTGCCAAACTGGCGGAGGAGGGCGAACAGGAGGATACATCCGAAACAAGCCTTTCAAGAATTGTTTAACAATCCTAGAGGACCATAAGACGGGCCTGAAGAACTTCGCCGAAACCTCGATATGGCTGCAAGATGTACCTTCACAGACGAATGCCCCAAACCAGACTTAGCCAATGATAGTATATATGGCAAAAGTTGATGAGGCAGAGATTTGTAAGGATGGAGACCTTGTCTTTGACAAAACAGGCAGAACCTCTTCCATTTTGCCTTGTAAGTTTTATTAGTGCTTGGTGCCCGAGCCTGGGATAACACTGCTCTACACTCCTTGGGGAGATTCAGATGACGGAACTCTCTGTGTTCAGGAGCCACGCTGTCAAGTGCAGCAATTTCGGATCCGGATGGAACACCTGCCCCAGATTCCTCGATAATAGGGATGGAATTGGTGTCAAGCGAATTGGATGATCCTGGGAGAGTAGAAGGAGTTCTGTGTACCAGAATTGCCGGGGCCACGCCGGTGCAATGAGAATCATCTTGCAAGCTTCCGCCTTCATCTTCCTGAGTACTCCGAGGATGAGGGGAATTGGCGGAAAAGCGTAAAAGAACACGCCGTACCAGGCAATCAAAAGAGCGTTCCCAGAGATCCCTGATGGTAAACTTTGCTTGCGTAGAACCGGCATTTGGCATTTACCGGAGAGGCAAAGGGGTCGATGGTTGGTGTCCCCCAGACCGAGAACACACTCTCCAGAATGGACTGATTCAATTCCCATTCGTGATTCGCCTCTGTCTGGCGACTCAGGGCATCCGCCGTGACATTGAGAGAACCTGCCAGGTGTTTGGCCTTCAAATTGATCCCGTGCAGAATCGCGTAATCCCAGATTCTCTGAGCCTCTTTGGACAGAGTTTGTGACTTCGTTCCTCCTTGCTTGTTGATGTAGTGCATGGCCGTCGTATTGTCCGTCCGGACCAGCACTGTTTGATTTTTAACTCTGGGAAGGAAAGTCTGCAAAGCCAACTGAATGGCCGTTAGCTCCAAAAAATGTGTATGGCACTGGCGCTGGTCTGGACTCCAGTGTCCGCTGACTTGAAGCTCTCGGAGCACTGCTCCCCAGCCTTCTAAAGAGGCATCTGTAGTCATAATCAGGGGGGGGGATGGTGAAATCCTGAATGTCAGACCCACCGCGATATTGTCTTTTACTAGCCACCACTCGCATGCTGTTCTCATTTGTGGCGTCACAAACACCTTGTCGTTAAATGATCCCTCTGCCTGGCACCATTGCTTGTCTAGCTCTTCTTGCAGAGGACGCATTCGCAACCTGCAATGGGGTATTAATGGTATGTAGGATGACATCGACCCGAGCAGGGACTTATATTGTCGGACTGAAAGGCATTTCTTGTTGAGCACCTGGCGAGCCGAGACTATCAACTTTTGTTGACGTTCCTCCCAAGGACGAGCTGTGCATTGCGTCGTGTCCAAAATGGCCCCAAGGAGCCTTGTGGGTCTTGAGGGCTGCAGAACTGACTTGTGTTTGTTTAGCTGAAGGCCCAGGTGATTGAACAACTGGATGCAAGTTGAAACAGCTTGAGAAGTTTCCTTGAAAGATGGAGCCTTGACGAGCCAGTCGTCCAAGTAAGGGAAAACTTCCAGGGATTGTTTTCGTAGGAATGCTGCTACTGGTGCTAACACTTTGGTGAAGACCCGTGGTGCAGACCGAAGGCCAAACGGAAGCACCTTGAATTGGAAATGGCTCTTGCCCACTGTAAAGCGTAAATATGGTCTGTGAGCTGGGTGTATTGGTATGTGGAAATACGCATCTTCTAAATCCAGAGACGCCAAAAAATCGCCAGGGTTTAAAAGAGGAAGAATATCTTGGAGTGTGACCATCCTGAAAGAGAGTTTGATGAGATAAGTGTTGAGCTCTCATAGGTCTAGAATGGGACGCCAAGTCTCTGCTGTCTTCGGAACCAGGAAGAACCTGGAATAAAAACCTCTGCCCCTCTGAGAGAGAGGTACTGGTTCTATTGCCCCCTTGATGAACAATTGGTAGGCTTCGAGGTGGAGCAGACTCAGATGTTTTGTGCGGTTGGCGCCCGGAGCTCTTGTTGGAGGAAGATCTTGGAATTCCAACGCATGGCCACTCTGAACAATATTCAGGACCCACTGATCTGATGTTATACACTTCCAGCTGTTCAGACAAAAGGATATCCTGTCCCCCACTGATGTTACTGGGAGGGAAGTAACAGTAGGTAGAGCCAGGAGGCCGCTATTGCCTCTTGGCATTGTCACGTCCTTGGCGGTTCTGACGCCCTCGCTGAGACTGGCGAGAGAAAGACGCTGATTGTCCCTGCCGTTGATTTGAATATTGAGTCTTGTAAGACTGCGAAGGCTGTGAGGAATATCTCTGCTGGGTGTTTCCTCTATAAGAAGAGAAGCCTCTGCCTCGTGCACCTCTAAATGGGACCTTACGATAGTTCAGTGATCCCAATGACTTCGCCGTGTCCGTATCTTTCTTTATACTTTGCAGGGCATCATCAACATGTTTACCAAAAAGCATCTCCCCATCAAATGGGAGGTCCAGGATCTTATTTTGGACCTCCTGACGAAACCAGGTGGCTCTCAGCCAGCCCTGACGACGTAGTACTGCTGACCCTGCTAAGGCACGAAAAGCCGTGGAAGCAATATCCATAGCACAGTCGATTACTTCGGAGAAAGATTTCTCTCCCTCCATAAGGACTCTCCTAGCCTCTTCCTTCGTGGAATCTGGCAGTTGTTCCACAAATGGCTCCATGTTACACCACATCTGGCGATCGTATCTGCCTAGAATGGTGAGAGCATTTGCTGCTCGAACAAGCAAACTGGCCATGGAAGAAAACCTCTTTCCCACGTTATCCAGACGCCTACCGTCCTTGTCCGGATTCGTAGTCAAAGGCGTTGATGGGTTTTTGGATTTGCTTTGAGCAGCCTGGGAGATCACCGAATCAGGCTTCGGCTGACCAAGAAGACAAGCTGGACTGCCCTATGAAGCCTTATATTTCTTTTCCAGCCTAGGAAGAAACGGGATAACAGTGGCTGGATTTTGCATGATTTTTATCCCTTCATCCCACACATGCTCAATTATGGGAATGGATTTGACTGATCTTTTGTATTGTTCTTTAAAGTCATACAGGAAACATTCAGACTCTTCCCTTGTAATTGGTAGTCCAAACCTCTTTGACGCTCTCTCCATGAGGTTATGGAATCCCCCTATATCGACTGGAGGTGAAACAGAAGTATCTCGACCAGTGGCGTCTGGATCTTGTAGTCCACTGTCACCGGGATCCAAGTCTGGGTCCTGCAATGGATCAGTCAAAGGGGAAACCTCGTTCATCGGATTTGCCTGAGCACTGTTGGAGGCTCGCTCGTCCTTTGCTGCCTGTCACCGGATTTATCCACGACTTGCCGGACCCGCTGCGCGGGTCCCGCTGCGTCTGAGGAGACCCTGTGGGGCGCTGGAGGGGAACTCTACAACTTCAAACCACTTTGTCCACCGGCAGGGCTGCGAGCAGCCTAGCAGGGACTCCATTGTCCAGGAGTCCCTGCGTGCTACACCTGTGGCCGCTCTCCCTGCCGGCTCCCCCCCTGACTGCTGGTAAAAAGTGCTTTGTTTCCTCTACCCAGCGAGAAACCTCGTTCATCGGATTTGCCTGAGCACTGTTCGAGGCTCACTCGTCCTTTCCTGCCTGTCACCGGATTTATCCACGACTTGCCGGACCCGCTGCGCGGGTCCCGCTGCGTCTGAGGAGACCCTGTGGGGCGCTGGAGGGGAACTCTACAACTTCAAACCACTTTGTCCACCGGCAGGGCTGCGAGCAGCCTAGCAGGGACTCCATTGTCCAGGAGTCCCTGCGTGCTACACCTGTGGCCGCTCTCCCTGCCGGCTCCCCCCCTGACTGCTGGTAAAAAGTGCTTCGTTTCCTCTACCCAGCGGGAAACCTCGTTCATCGGATTTGCCTGAGCACTGTTGGAGGCTCACTCGTCCTTTGCTGCCTGTCACCGGATTTATCCACGACTTGCCGGACCCGCTGCGCGGGTCCCGCTGCATCTGAGGAGACCTTGTGGGGCGCTGGAGGGGAACTCTACAACTTCAAACCACTTTGTCCACCGGCAGGGCTGCGAGCAGCCTAGCAGGGACTCCATTGTCCAGGAGTCCCTGCGTGCTACACCTGTGGCCGCTCTCCCTGCCGGCTCCCCCCCTGACTGCTGGTAAAAAGTGCTTCGTTTCCTCTACCCAGCAGGAAACCTCGTTCATCGGATTTGCCTGAGCACTGTTGGAGGCTCACTTGTCCTTTGCTGCCTGTCACTGGATTTATCCACGACTTGCCGGACCCGCTGCGCGGGTCCCGCTGCGTCTGAGGAGACCCTGTGGGGCGCTGGAGGGGAACTCTACAACTTCAAACCACTTTGTCCACCGGCAGGGCTGCGAGCAGCCTAGCAGGGACTCCATTGTCCAGGAGTCCCTGCGTGCTACACCTGTGGCCGCTCTCCCTGCCGGCTCCGCCCCCTGCCCTGCCCTGTCCTAGCCCTATTTTACAGGGCGGAGTATCCGCTGCGCGGGAGCGCCCGGGGCGAAGAACGGGCAAAGAGCGGGCGGTTTGAGGCCGTTCGAGTACGGCAGAGTCCGGCCCGGGCCCACCCCCCCTGGCCGTTTTGAAGTACTTAAGGTAGGCGGTCTACCTTACCTTACAATCTCTTGCTACTCGGTACTGTGGGGACGGCCTAAAGTGACAGTGTGGTTTTTGTATTCAACCTACATCCCACCATGCCCTTAAGGTCAGGTAAAGAACGCACAGTCCAAATCCAAACCACCAAGGGAGTCGTATCAGGCGCACTAGACGCTTTCATCACACGGGCCACGGGGATATTGGAGAAGGAAATTGCAATGGTGGAAAAAAGACTCTCGCTTGACCTTATTAGCGGAAAGCGATCATCGATGGGTGGACTAGCTACCACCACCAGCCCCGTAGCACATGCCGCTTTCAATTGTGTACAAACTATTACCACGGATACTATTGTTCATCTAGATAGCGTGGGGGAGAGCCCAACTGTTCGCATTCTGGAGGAAGATGCGTATAGCATAGATGACTCACAAGCTAGCCAGGGGGATGATTCACAGGCTAGCGTGGGACCCGAACCTAGTCAGATATCTGGTTATTTACCCCTTAATGTCTCTAACACCGTTGTTACCATAGATCCCCCAAGTACAGACATCACCTCTAGAAAGAGAAAACAAGACTCAAGACTCTCGGGGGGGGAGAGAACGTAAGATCCCAAAAACAAAAGATACTACAGACAAAGGGAGCCAGAGCCCTGAGCATCCTTTAGACACCCAAATTCCCTCTGTATTTCCCAATGTGTTGTGCCCCTCCCTCACCACCTTGGGCTCCTCGAACCCCTGCCCTATGTGCCTTAACAGTGATGAAATCTTGTTAGTAAAAATGGAGGCCATGTTTAAAACCCTACTACTACCCGTCCTGGAACGGACCAGGTTAATGACCTTGAAAATAGACAGCGTGGAGGCTGTTGTGAATTCAAACCAGGCGATGTTAGAAAAATTAACCGGGACCAGTCCAATAGGAGTTATTAAAACACATATAGCCCCGAAGACCTCAGGCACAAATAATATCCCTACTGGCAACCCTGCCTATAACAAAACATCAGGGTTGGACACCAATATGACCATAGGGGGGGGGAAGCCAAAAGCTACATCCTCTAAGTTATCTGTGAGTACCCTAACACAGGCATCTAAGATGAAGGTCACTGAAAAACACAATTCTTGTAGGCCTCAGAGTACTAGGCCACCCCCACAAGTAAAACCCAATCCTGCCCCCCCCCCGTCTCCCACCACACGGAGATATAGCTGGCCAGCGCAGTAACACCAACCAAAGGGCGGAGAGGCATAGAAGGTTTACCACCCCTCGCGCTGATCTACCGGTGGAGGCAACACGTCACACAATAGTTTTAACAGGTGTTCTCCATTAAAACCTGGTAGTAAGGAGTCGTATGGGGACCTCCGTAACAAAGTGATCTTCTGGTTAAATAAAAACCGACCTTTACCCCCCTCCTCACCTACTGAAATACTTTTTGTAAGGAGAGTGGACTGGGTGGGCCATGGTACTAAGGATCTGGAGGGAGATTGCATGTTAATCTCGTTTAAAGACCCATGGGTGGTAGATACTATTCGAAGAGAAGCTAGGTTTGCTAGACAGGGGGACGTCCAAACACTGGGCCTATTGTATTTTTATCCCCATAGGCAAAGACCCATTCAATCATATCCCAACTTTGGTCAACCCCCAGCTACAAGATACCCCTTGGAAATAACACCTCTTGCCCACCAACGCCCGTTTCTCTTCAATCACTTTGGCCCCCTTTCCGGCCTTGAGGCCATAGATTGACATCATATAACACCCTGTGAGACTCCCCCTGCTGAAGTAGTTGGTCACGAGCCGACAAGGTGGAATAGGGAGACCCCGCATCCAATTGATAATCTAGATGCAGTTATGGGAGGCCTAGCCACAAGGGAGACTACTTTATCAGCATCCAAAGACGATTCAGAGGCTATGATGAGTGGGGATTCTATGGATAACCCTAGGTTCATGGAGAACAGGAGGGTTAGAGGGTGCAATCAGGTACTTCCTGCAGCTCCAGCCCTGCCACCCCTCCCTGCGGTCTCTGTCCTAGATAATCTGAAAATACTATCCTGGAATATCGCAGGGATTAAGGCCCGTATGCTCTCTGAAGATTGGATGGAGTTTGTGGACAAATTTGACATCATCCTACTCCAAGAAACTTGGGCACCTGAACCAGTCTTCAGGTTGGGCTATGTTAATTTCTTTAAACCTGCGATTAGAGGGGGCAAAGGGCGTGCTTCAGGTGGCTTATTGATATGGGTAAAGCAGTCATTGGGACTTCATCCAATAGAGCTACCTGTTCAGAACCCGGATCTCCTTATAATTAAGTTGAGCAAGGCCAGCCAACGGGATCTGATTATGTTCAACATATACGCCAGAGGCATGCCTGGTGGCTGCAGTCCCCCGTTGTTAAATGTCTTAGACCACAAGCTTGCTGAAATGGGTAGTGGGAATGTTACCCTCTTAGCAGGAGACTTAAATTGTACCATTGAGCCATTGTATGACATAGGGGACAGTTGGGGTTCGGCCGAGGACGCCGCTTGGGACATTCCTGATTTGATGGTCGATAAAACGGTTAAAGCGACCGAGGCGGCAGTGAACTGGATGGCTCTTTGCCTAAACAGGGGACTCCGGGCTTGCAATGGCCGCAAAAGATCGGATAAAGGAGCCAACTGTACCTTTGACAACGGTCTAAGGCGGAGCCGTATTGATTATGTTCTGTTAAAACTGGAATATTGGCCCCTACTAGTGGACATGGAAGTAATACCGCGCCCAGAAAGTGACCATAACCCCCTGTCGTTCCTATTGAAACTGCCAAGTATAAAGAGACTGTTGGAGCCTCCCATTTTACAGACAGGGGATGTTTTGATAACTAACGATAGGAGGAGACTGAAATGGTCCAGGGTTGTGGAGGACGAAACCTTATGGGTCAATGTTAATACAGTGGTTAAAAATGTGTGTAATGAAATGTTAAAAATTGACCTGTTGGGGGGAAGTCCGGAATTGGAAAATAATGTTATTAATCTCCACATTAGCTGTTTCGACCATTTAAAGTCCCTACTCTCTCTCCCCTGTCGGAGTGCTCCCACCAAAGCCAACTCCCACCACCAGAAATGGTATAACAAAAAATGTAGGGAGGCCCATACAGATCTTATTAAAACTATCAAATCTCATGATATGGGCGCAGTCAAAGCAGCTAGGTTACGCTACAGAATTTGCTGCACGAACAAGCAAACTGGCCATGGAAGAAAACCTCTTTCCCACGTTATCCAGACGCCTACCGTCCTTGTCCGGATTCGTAGTCAAAGGCGTTGATGGGTTTTTGGATTTGCTTTGAGCAGCCTGGGAGATCACCGAATCAGGCTTCGGCTGACCAAGAAGACAAGCTGGACTGCCCTATGAAGCCTTATATTTCTTTTCCAGCCTAGGAAGAAACGGGATAACAGTGGCTGGATTTTGCATGATTTTTATCCCTTCATCCCACACATGCTCAATTATGGGAATGGATTTGACTGATCTTTTGTATTGTTCTTTAAAGTCATACAGGAAACATTCAGACTCTTCCCTTGTAATTGGTAGTCCAAACCTTTTGACGCTCTCTCCATGAGGTTATGGAATCCCCCTATATCGACTGGAGGTGAAACAGAAGTATCTCGACCAGTGGCGTCTGGATCTTGTAGTTCACTGTCACCGGGATCCAAGTCTGGGTCCTGCAATGGATCAGTCAAAGGGGAAACCTCGTTCATCGGATTTTCCTGAGCACTGTTGGAGGCTCACTCGTCCTTTGCTGCCTGTCACCGGATTTATCCACGACTTGCCGGACCCGCTGCGCGGGTCCCGCTGCGTCTGAGGAGACCCTGTGGGGCGCTGGAGGGGAACTCTACAACTTCAAACCACTTTGTCCACCGGCAGGGCTGCGAGCAGCCTAGCAGGGACTCCATTGTCCAGGAGTCCCTGCGTGCTACACCTGTGGCCGCTCTCCCTGCCGGCTCCCCCCCTGACTGCTGGTAAAAAGTGCTTCGTTTCCTCTACCCAGCGGGAAACCTCGTTCATCGGATTTGCCTGAGCACTGTTGGAGGCTCACTCGTCCTTTGCTGCCTGTCACCGGATTTATCCACGACTTGCGGGACCCGCTGCGCGGGTCCCGCTGCGTCTGAGGAGACCCTGTGGGGCGCTGGAGGGGAACTCTACAACTTCAAACCACTTTGTCCACCGGCAGGGCTGCGAGCAGCCTAGCAGGGACTCCATTGTCCAGGAGTCCCTGCGTGCTACACCTGTGGCCGCTCTCCCTGCCGGCTCCCCCCCTGACTGCTGGTAAAAAGTGCTTCGTTTCCTCTACCCAGCGGGAAACCTCGTTCATCGGATTTGCCTGAGCACTGTTGGAGGCTCACTCGTCCTTTGCTGCCTGTCACCGGATTTATCCACGACTTGCCGGACCCGCTGCGCGGGTCCCGATGCGTCTGAGGAGACCCTGTGGGGCGCTGGAGGGGAACTCTACAACTTCAAACCACTTTGTCCACCGGCAGGGCTGCGAGCAGCCTAGCAGGGACTCCATTGTCCAGGAGTCCCTGCGTGCTACACCTGTGGCCGCTCTCCCTGCCGGCTCCCCCCCTGACTGCTGGTAAAAAGTGCTTCGTTTCCTCTACCCAGCGGGAAACCTCGTTCATCGGATTTGCCTGAGCACTGTTGGAGGCTCACTCGTCCTTTGCTGCCTGTCACCGGATTTATCCACGACTTGCCGGACCCGCTGCGCGGGTCCCGCTGCGTCTGAGGAGACCCTGTGGGGCGCTGGAGGGGAACTCTACAACTTCAAACCACTTTGTCCACCGGCAGGGCTGCGAGCAGCCTAGCAGGGACTCCATTGTCCAGGAGTCCCTGCGTGCTACACCTGTGGCCGCTCTCCCTGCCGGCTCCGCCCCCTGCCCTGCCCTGTCCTAGCCCTATTTTACAGGGCAGAGTATCCGCTGCGCGGGAGCGACCGGGCCGAAGAACGGGCAAAGAGCGGGCCGTTTGAGGCCGTTCGAGTACGGCAGAGTCCGGCCCGGGCCCACCCCCCCTGGCCGTTTTGAAGTACTTAAGGTAGGCGGTCTACCTTACCTTACAATCTCTTGCTACTTGGTACTGTGGGGACGGCCTAAAGTGACAGTGTGGTTTTTGTATTCAACCTACATCCCACCATGCCCTTAAGGTCAGGTAAAGAACGCACAGTCCAAATCCAAACCACCAAGGGAGTCGTATCAGGCCCCCTAGACGCTTTCATCACACGGGCCACGGGGATATTGGAGAAGGAAATTGCAATGGTGGAAAAAAGACTCTCGCTTGACCTTATTAGCGGAAAGCGCTCATCGCTGGGTGGACTAGCTACCACCACCAGCCCCGTAGCACATGCCGCTTTCAATTGTGTACAAACTATTACCGCAGGGATTAAGGCCCGTATGCTCTCTGAAGATTGGATGGAGTTTGTGGACAAATTTGACATCATCCTACTCCAAGAAACTTGGGCACCTGAACCAGTCTTCAGGTTGGGCTATGTTAATTTCTTTAAACCTGCGATTAGAGGGGGCAAAGGGCGTGCTTCAGGTGGCTTATTGATATGGGTAAAGCAGTCATTGGGACTTCATCCAATAGAGCTACCTGTTCAGAACCCGGATCTCCTTATAATTAAGTTGAGCAAGGCCAGCCAACGGGATCTGATTATGTTCAACATATACGCCAGAGGCATGCCTGGTGGCTGCAGTCCCCCGTTGTTAAATGTCTTAGACCACAAGCTTGCTGAAATGGGTAGTGGGAATGTTACCCTCTTAGCAGGAGACTTAAATTGTACCATTGAGCCATTGTATGACATAGGGGACAGTTGGGGTTCGGCCGAGGACGCCGCTTGGGACATTCCTGATTTGATGGTCGATAAAACGGTTAAAGCGACCGAGGCGGCAGTGAACTGGATGGCTCTTTGCCTAAACAGGGGACTCCGGGCTTGCAATGGCCGCACAAGATCGGATAAAGGAGCCAACTGTACCTTTGACAACGGTCTAAGGCGGAGCCGTATTGATTATGTTCTGTTAAAACTGGAATATTGGCCCCCACTAGTGGACATGGAAGTAATACCGCGCCCAGAAAGTGACCATAACCCCCTGTCGTTCCTATTGAAACTGCCAGGTATAAAGAGACTGGTGGAGCCTTCCATTTTACAGACAGGGGATGTTTTGATAACTAACGATAGGAGGAGACTGAAATGGTCCAGGGTTGTGGAGGACGAAACCTTATGGGTCAATGTTAATACAGTGGTTAAAAATGTGTGTAATGAAATGTTAAAAATTGACCTGTTGGGGGGAAGTCCGGAATTGGCAAATAATGTTATTAATCTCCACATTAGCTGTTTCGACCATTTAAAGTCCCTACTCTCTCTCCCCTGTCGGAGTGCTCCCACCAAAGCCAACTCCCACCACCAGAAATGGTATAACAAAAAATGTAGGGAGGCCCATACAGATCTTATTAAAACTATCAAATCTCGTGATATGGGCGCAGTCAAAGCAGCTAGGTTACGCTACAGAAAAACCCAGTGGGAAGCTAAACGGGAGTGGGAGGACAGGTTCTGGTCGGATCTCTTGGATGCCTCCACTTAGAACAATCCGAAAAAGTTCTGGGATTTAGTCAAGTGGGGGAAGGATCCTGACTCGTGTACCCCGGCAAATCATGTACCTCCAGAAGAGTGGGTAACCTTTTATTCTGCCCAATTCAGAGTTGAAAATCCCAAACCCCTACCAATCTTGGGAAAGGCACCCCCGTTACACACTTACGGGGAGAAACTCATTTTTTCAGAATCAGAGGCCGAGCTTGCTCTAGGCTTGACCCTGCGAGGGAAAGCTCCCGGTATGGATCTCATCCCAGCAGATCTGTTTAAATCAAACTCAGCCTTGTGGCTTCCCTATATAACCATGATTGCCAATTCATTAGCTAAAGGAGCCAGTATCCCAAAATCATGGAAGGGAGCCGAGATAATACCAATATTTAAAAAAGGCGACAGGTCCAATCCAGGGAACTACCGCCCGATCAGTCTCATTGACTCCATACAAAAAATCATCGCACGTATGGTCTTGGGACAGGTTCAGGGCTGGATTGAATCTGAGGACATATTATCTCCCATGCAGGCGGGCTTCAGATCAGGCATAAGCACCATCAACCAGGTGTTCAGACTCTGTCTGATCTACTGGAAAGTGGTCTTGCTCGGTGGCGGTACCATCTTTGCAGCATTTATTGATCTGAAGTCCGCCTTCGATCTAGTGCCAAGGGACAAACTGTGGGGAGTTATGAGAAACTTGGGTTGTCCATCAGAACTACTTGACCTCATAATTAAATTCCATGAGGATAATTATGCGAGGGTGAGGTGGGGAGGCCAGGGAGAAGTGACGGAAACATTTCCCGTAACTAGAGGTGTCCGTCAGGGGTGCGTCCTGGCACCAACACTCTTCCTCCTGTTCATCGACCAAGTGGTGACATTTTTTTCGGATACCCCCGCTGATGCCCCAATGCTGGCTGGGACGAGATTCCCATTGCTCATCTTCGCCGATGACACCCTACTCCTCTCCAGAACACGCAGCGGTCTACAGCGGGCGCTGGACCGCTTTGAGGAGTTCTGTGCCATTAACAATCTTGCGGTGAACGTGGGCAAAACAAAGTTTATGGTTTTCTCGAGAAACCATCCTGTCCGGAGCTCCGTGAGCTTGAGTGGAGTCAACCTTGAGCAAGTTGAGACCATGACTTACCTGGGGGTTACCCTAGACAGCCGCTTGAGATGGAAAGATCAAGTCGGCGTACAACATCTTAAGTTAGCACGGCTAACTGGCTGTCTAATAAAGGAGCAAAAGAGATCCATCACGAAGCGGGTCATTCCAGCTCTCAAGATCTAGGACGCCAAAATCAGCACTGCAATCTTATATGGCGCAGATCTTTGGGGCTACATGGACCTCTTAAATCTCTTTAAAACCCAATGCAAGTTCCTACGGAACCTGGTAGGTCTACCACAGTCGTCTCCATCTATTCCTCTCTGCTTGGATCTGGGGTGCCTTCCGATCAATGAGATGGCCAGATTCAGATTGGTGGCCCTGTGGAGGCGAATATGGACCTCCCCTGACCTGTCTCTATTTGCGAAAGAACTAGCAGAAGTCAGGTCAATCGGTGGCTCTGGAAAAATCCCATGGCTCCAAGCTGTAAAAAACATCCTGGTAGATATGGGTTAAGAACAACTCTGGACAGCTCCCTCCACTAATGCCTTTCCCTCCAAACAAGAGTTTAAAGCTTTGTACTGGGCGTCTCTTCGTCAAAATCGAGTTTCGATTTCCAGCCTTACCAGTCTCACGGGCAGGTTCCTTACTTTTAAGTTAGACCTGTCCCGTGAGCCCTACTGGGATGTTATTAATAAACCGCTGGACAAGAAACTCTACCACCAGTTCAGGGTAGGTGCTTTGCCATTGAACACTTTTGTAAATAAATGGTCCACGGGTGTATCAGATCTCTGTAAAGGCTGCTCGGGGCAGAAGGAATCAGAGGGCCACTTTCTTTTTGCCTGCCCTAGCTACTTGGCGCCGCGAAACAAATGGTTAAAACCACTGTTTCAGCGTTTACCATTTAGAAAATCTGCAGAGGCCATTTGGGCGCTAAAGACTATCACCTCTGAGGTCTTCGTAGTGAGCCTAGCCAAATATCTGGGGTGGGCCTGGATCATCAGGTCAAAACATATGGCAAAGTTGTTAGAGCCCTCCAATACTGCTTCATAAGGTGGCATACTCTGTCTACTGCATAAACATACGATTGCACTGATCGCACTTCTTGCACTTCATGTATGAAATGGTTTCCCATTGATTGTCATGGTTTGCTATGCAATTGTTAACCTTTATGTTTTATCAGGTTTCTTACTTAAGATGTTTAATACTCTTTTTAAACTTCCTTACAATCAACTTATTTAAGGTTTATTATCGTATGGTTTATTTGGCTTGCTTTATTTGTATGTAGTCCTTGTTTACTAATGTATTGTATTCTTTCCCTTGTAAAAAGTTTTCTAAGTTTTAGCTTTTATAAATGTACTATAATGTGTCTTTTATGATTTATCAAATCGAAATAAAGACTTGAAACCTGAAAAAAAACCTGAAAACAGTCAAAGGATCTACCTGTACTTCATCATCAGAAAAGGAATCCTGCTGAACGGTATTGGGGGGCTCGGGATCCGATGTCCGGGAAAGGACCGTTGGTATGACCACTGGTGTGAGAGGTACCGCTTGGGAAGGAGGCTGCACAACCACTGGTTGCGCTTGCAGCAACACCTGAGGTGGAGGTTGCGCAGGCTGCAATAAAGGTTCTGAAGGAAACCTGGTTCTATAGTCTTGCAGCATCATCTGTAGATCAGAGATTAGAGAGGCCGGCATGGCCACCATGTCCTGTCCTAAACCAGGTGGACGTCGCTCCTGAGGAACATAGCGATGCACCTCTTGATCGTATGCCTGCTCATAATATTCCTCCGTGTCAGTCTCTTGCAATTTGACATGTAAATCTGAGGGACTGTAGGCAGCCCCATATTGGCCTCCATCATACTCTTCCTCATCCGACTCGTCATCCAGAAGCGGAGTAGGTGGAAGCGGTGGAACCCGTCTTGGAGACGTCATTTCAGGTGTAATCTTCAGCTTTTGAATAGGAAATTGTAATTTTTGACCCGTCGACGACGTCGTCGACGGTGCGGCAGTCGTCGACGCTATCGTCGATGGAATCATCGACGGTACAGTGGAACTCGTCGACGGAGCCTTGGACGTCGTCGACGGTATTATTGTCGACAGTTTCGTCGACGAACTCGTCGTCATCACCATAAGTGTCGTCGTTGACGTCGTCGTTGTCGACGTAGTCTTCGTCGACGACGAGGCCGTCGACAGCACCTTACCGGAGATCTTCATCATCGTCGACGAGGAAGAAGTCATCGTCGACGAACCTGGTACCTTAAACGACGATGAAGCCGTCAACGTCGAAACCGCCACCGACGACGATCCCGTCGACGGGGCCAAGGAAACAGCGGGAATTTTCATAGAAGCACTCGTCGTCAACGTACCTGATGTTTTTGTCGTCGACGGACGCTGTTTTTTCTCAGGAACGGTCCCTGGAATGACTGTAGAGTATTTTTCACCAGTCTTTTCCTTTTTGGACGGAGGAGAAGTGATAGCAACCTCCTTGTTATCCTTAGTGGCTGTAACCAATCCAGCAGCCTGTCCCTGCCTCTCCTTTTCACTTCAGTGAGGAGATTTAATGGGACTAGCCCTCTCAGACCGGTCAGAGATCTTATGAGGGGCTTTGAAAGGGGGCTCGGCTGAAGAAGAAGAAGGAGGAGACCTACCTCTCTTCTTGGATCTGTGAGAGGAAGCCATAGATGTTGAATCCTCTTCATCGGATGAAAGCACCTCCTTCCGAGTCTTCATTTTTTGAAGCCAGGTCTATAGCCAGCCTTCTCTGTCCCGAAGTGTTTTTGCAGAGAAGGTTCTACAAATCTTGCAGTCAGTGGCCTTGTGGTCTGGGTATAAGCAATATATACAGTTTTCATGCTTATCTTTCACAAAAAGTCGTTTTTTCCCCACAAGAGGCACAGGACCTGAATAAGGCCTTCTTCTCCTTGTCAGACATGTCTTGATTCTAGTAGAAAAGTTGAAGAAATAACTTGTAAGAATGAGAAAACTGAGCAGAGCTTAGTGGAGACTCCCTAGCACAATGTGCGGGAGAAAAATCTGAGGCTCTGAGCTCTCTCAGGAAGGTTCTATGCGATGAGGCTGCTCTGATTGGTCCTGGCAAAGGTTTGGTCTATTTCACACAAAGAGAGTGATATGATACAAAATGAGATGAGGCCTAGGCCTATGTTTCTCTTTTGTTTCTATGGTTGTGATACTACCGAGGCTCCCATTCCGACGACGGGGAATGATACAAAGCATGGGAATCTATGAAAGTTCCAATACGGGGGCAAATAAACAAATGGATAAGTGGAACTTACCCACAGCCTTTGTACAACCTATGGTTCAGATGGCACATGGGCTAGCACATGTTGGAGCTTCGGCAATTGTGAAATTGCTTACGCAAGTTTGGGAGCATCCAGAGATTGCTAGCACGCTAAGAGAGTAGTACAGACCTGCATGATTTGTCTTAAGTACAATCCAGGAAAAGGGACACGAACTCCAGCAGGAGGATTTGCAAAACCCACCGCACCTTTTGAAGTATTGCAAATGGATTATATTCAGCTGGAACGCTGCAATAATCTGAAATACGTCTTAGTTGTGGTTTGTGCATTCAGTAAATGGATTGAAGCATACCCTACGAAGGACAATACTGCAACACTGACCCGGTTTCCAAATCACCTGAGGATCTGCTTCTTGCCCTCGACTTGCAGCGCATTCCCTGAGGCAGAGGTCGGCTGGTGGGAGCGCTACCGCACTCGGCGGTAAGATAATCCGCTCTCAGCGCGACCCGCCCAGGTTGTAGTGCATTTGAAAGGCTGTCTCCTGGAAAAGCCTACCGGGGGACTGCGAGGCCCAGAAACCACCGCACCTTGCAGCTGGTGCCTCTTCCCCCGGCGGCCACGCCCATCTAATTGGCCCTTTGCTATAACTTTTCGCGACACCCGCTGCGCGGGTGCCGCTCACTGACCCGGTTTCCAAATCACCTGAGGTTCTGCTTCTTGCCCTCGACTTGCAGCGCATTCCCTGAGGCAGAGGTCGGCTGGTGGGAGCGCTACCGCATTCGGCGGTAAGATAATCCGCTCTCAGCGCGACCCGCCCAGGTTGTAGTGCATTTGAAAGGCTGTCTCCTGGAAAAGCCTACCGGGGGACTGCGAGGCCCAGAAACCACCGCACCTTGCAGCTGGTGCCTCTTCCCCCAGCGGCCACGCCCATCTAATTGGCCCTGGGCCACCACTCTGACATTTCCACCTGGATACACCCCATTCTTTCTCAAGTAACACCATCCGAACCACAGCCTAACAATAATGGTTCTTACAAGAGGATCCAAAACTAAAACTAAACCCCCAAGCTCGGTGGGTAAACTGCTTGGCCCCATGGACGACTTCCTAACGAAGGCTAACACGTTTATAGACCAAAGCATTTCAATGATGGAAGAAAGGGTCTCCCTGGATCTGGCATTCGCCAAAAGATCCTCATTAGGTATCCTGGCGGAAGCCAGATCCCCAGCCATAGGAGCGCCAAATGCTGAGGTAGCCCCAACACGAGAGAGACGCAGCTTACCAAACACAGTAGATTTATCAGTATCCCAGCTAGCGGACTCACAGCTTAGCTTTGACTTAGAGAAAACACCGGATCTACTCCCGCAAACATCTCCACAAATTTCCTCCACAGACAAAAAAATAGAAAGGGGTAGGAGGGAGGGAGCCATAAGTAAGAAAAGGGTGTCCACCAACCTTAACACACTAAATAACCCGACGCAGCCACCTAGCGTCCTACAAGATCGAGAGGATAGATTAGTTCAAATAGAGATCTTAGCGTCAGTTCATCAATCAGAGAAGGAAACATCGATCCCGAGAGTTCCGGACCCTCCCACTCTCACACAAGCCCATGTGGACTTGAGTGATATGGAGGCCCCTGAACTAACACTGACCAACATAGCCAGCATATTTAAACAAGCACTACAACCCCTAGAACAGCGATTAGCACACTTGGAGTCACAAATCTCTAAATTTATAAAAACCCAATACTCAACCCTCTTACCAGGCCCACAAAAAGCAGGAGGAACTAATATTAAAAAACCAGCTATCACTAAAACTGCCAACGCAAATCCACTCTCGCTCAATCCCCAACAAAAGACTCTTCGGATAACAACGCCCAACGTGCCCACTAACAACAATACACCAAACTTAGTAAAAACATCAGAAATTGCTACTGCCCCGAGTACCACTAACAATTCACAACAGACAATCATACTGACCTCCCCAGGTGCGGCACTTACATCTGCCCCAACTTCAGTGGCACCTAATAGTTCTGTGAATAAAATCCTTGGTAAAAATACAAATAAACCATTAACTAAAACACCGGCCCCTCAGGCCCCAGCTCCACAAACCCCCTCGGATAGGCCCAAGAGAAATACTGCAAAGAATTTTGGTCCCCCAAGACTCCCAGCAGATTTCCCTCCTGAGGCTTCACCGTATGTGGTGGTCATGGCTGGCGTCCCCGAATTAACTGATCTTAGTTCGGAACCCGTTTGGTCCTTAAAAAATAAGGCCCAGCATTGGCTCCAGACCAATCGCCCGATTCCATCCACCTGGCGTGGAAGGATTAGATCCGTTGCTAGAGTTCCATGGGTGGGTAGTACCAGAAAGACGATCCCTGGGGACTGTATAGCGATTACTTTTGAGGACCCACGCATAGCAGACTATGTCTGCGCATGGGAAGATATTGCCTCAAATGGAGGTATTAAGATCAAGTCACTTTCCTTTTTCTATCCCTTTAGGCAAGTGGACGGATTTATCCAGGAGCAAGAGCCACCCTGGACCGTTCCATTCCCCAGGCAGGACGATCTACCAAATCCTAGATACCACGGCCCCCCCAACATTTATGAGCCAGATTTTTCCTGGCACGCAGTAAGACAACGCCATCAGGGTGGACGATGGGAAGATAGAAGACCCCACACACAATGGCCGCTATCCAGAGACCAATCCCGGTGGGATCCTTGGCACAACATCCCGTTATACAACAGGTATAGTGGCCTAGAAATGGTCGACTGACCACTAACAGAAACCCTACCCAACGACCATCAAGTTTCCTCTTCTCCACAGACCTCGATTATCCCCTCAGGGTTTAGAAATGCTGAAGCTATAACTTCAATAGAACAACCAAATGATGAGCTCTCCCCAATCACAATACTCTATTGGAACATCGCAGGCCTTTGAAGTAAAATCGAGGATGGATCTGTGCAAAATTTCCTAAAACCATACCAAATAATCTGTCTCCAAGAGACATGGTTATCAGAAGAACTACATTTACAAGGTTATAAAACCCATTTTGTACCAGCATTAACCAGCCTAATGGGAAGATCCAAAGGTGGGTTAATAATCTGCATAGCAAACACCCTATCCCTCAATAAAGTGGTTACACTTTCTCAGGATTCCAACCATCAAATTCTCTCATTAACCCTTCTGAATAAAGAAACAATCATCTTGACTAATGTATACAATAATCTATCGGAAGAAAACTTCATAACTCTCCTCACAAGCCTACATGATAAATTAAAACAATTTTATCAATGGAGATCTGGCAAAGAGGCAACCCATTTAATCTGGGGAGGAGATTTCAACCTCCATCCCTGTTCAACGACTAACCCACTGTGTTGTGGGATGGTGGACGAACTCGGTGCCCCGTTAGCGCACTTTGTACACAACAAATTGGGAAACACCATTAACGATGTCCTTTCGGATTTGGATCTGCATATTGTTAATCATCACGATGCAGACCCTAACAAATTCAGTCCGACCTACGTGGGCAGAGGCCATCAAACTACAGTTGATTTTATATTTCTTTCCCCCGGCCTGATGAACATAGTTAAGGATTTCGGGGTCATTGTTAATCCTTTTAGTGATCACTCAGCCTTAACGATCAACCTATATATGCCAGTAAACACCTCCCACAAATCAGACATAGCGACCACCCTCACACAGAACAAAATAGAGGTCGGTAAACATAATGGATTCACAATTAAATGGGCAAAAATTAATCCTACTGAAATAACAAAAAAATTAATAACTCGGACCTATCCAAATATTGTAAAATGTTTAGACCTTGCATCAAGTCACAAGGAAGTCCTAATAAATTTTAAACAAATTTTAGATTCCACAAAGGACTTACTTACCACAAAACCTAAAGTAAACCGCACCGCAAAACAGAAATGGTTTAATCATAATTGCACAGTCGCATTAACAAAATTAAAATCAGCACTCCACAACAACCCGCGTGATGCAGCCCAAATTCAACTCTTAAGGCGTCAATATATAGGGGAACGAAAACTGAGAACTGCCCAACTTAAGCAAAAACTTTGGGACGACCTCCATAAGGGCGCCGTCTCAAAAAATAGTGAGCTTTTTTGGCGTACAGTTAGAACTCCATATCTCTCAGAAACTGGCATCCCAAAAATAGAAGTCGCCATTGATGAAAACACTTGGGTTACACACTTCGCGGAGATCTTTAAAAACACTTCACCTACAGACCCATTGCCCTCAAAAGCCAAGTACCCCATCCTGCTTCCCTTTGACATCCCAGACCTCTTGGGGGCTTTGCAGAACAGTAAACCAGGCAAGGCACCAGGTCCCGATGGGGTCCCAGTGGACTTCTTTAAAAGTAACCTAGACCTCTGGGCCCCCATTCTAACGAGAGTCTGTACAGCGGCCGCAAATGAGGGAATCCTAAGCTCTTGGACTAAATCAATAATGGTCCCCATTTTCAAAAAGGGGGACCGCCAAGATGCAAAATGTTACCGGCCAATTTCACTGCTGGATTCGCTTGGGAAAGTAGTGGGGAGAGTCATCCTAGAGCGTCTTCAGCAGTGGAGTGAGGACCAAGGCATTATCTCCGACATTCAATTTGGCTTTCGCGAGGGCTTCGGTACATTAGAGCAGGTCCTTAACCTTACCCTAATAATGGGCAAATATACCCAGGCCATACCAACTAAGATCTATATGGTCTTTGTCGACCTATCCGCAGCTTTTGACTGCGTCTCGCACGCAAAGCTGTGGAAGGTCCTAGCCCAATTGGGAGTAGACCTCCCCCTTCTGGACTTCCTAAGAGAGCTCTATACCGGGGCATCGGCCAGAGTGCGTTTTGGCCTAAACGGAGAGCTGACATCCCTGTTTAGTGTAGGGCGTGGAGTCAGGCAGGGATGCGTCCTGGCCCCCTTCCTCTTCTCACTCTATACTAATGGTCTGGAGGGGGAGATGTTGAGGGGGGCTCAGGACCTCCCACGCATAAACCAACGCCTGATTCCAGCCCTGCTCTATGCGGATGACGCTGTCATCCTCGCACGAACTCCTCGTGAGCTCCAGAAATCATTGAATATGTACAGGACCTTTATGGGCAACCTTGATTTAAAGGTGAACGTGAAGAAAACGTTCGTAATGACGGCTGGTAGGGGTCAGAAAAGAATAAAACCCATTCAGCTTGACAACCAAAAGCTTGAAGCTACCCCTCAATATCCCTATCTGGGGGTTATGATAGATGACCAATTGACTTGGAAGCCAGCAGTGAACACAAGGGCACATTTATTTAAGAGATCAATTGCTGCTCTAACGAGCTTTTCTCAGAGACTAGGAAAAAGGCCTCCAGTGGAGCTACTAAAGATTTACAATGCTAAATCCCAGGCAATCGCAACATATGGCGCGGGAGTCTGGGGCTACACTGACACCAGCTCTATTCAGAAGGCAGAAAATGCCTTCTTGAGATTCCTATTAGCCACTCCCAAAGGTACCTCAACTTATGCAATGCATCTAGAACTAGGCATACCTTACATAGAGGACCTAATCAAAATAGAACCATTGATGTTGTGGCGTCGTATCTGGAAATCAGATAAAAACGCACTGACTCAATCCATCATTGCTGATTCAATGAACCTGGACAAATCATCAAAAATAAAGTGGCTCCTTTACGTTAGAAATTTTTTTAATGACCTAGGATTTGAGAACTATTACCTGGACCCAGTATCCATAACAGACATCTCTAAAAAAGACCTTAAACAGGTAGCATTAAGACATTTGGAATCTTTAAGACTTGCATCCAACTCATCAAAAACGGCAGTTATACATGCGAACATGATCCAAATAGCCCATGGCATTCATCCGTACTTGGCACTGCAAACATCAACTTACGAAAGAATGCTAATTACAAGATTTAGGCTAAACACTTTTTTTAGAATGGTCACTTTTCCGCTAAAAAACTGTTGGAACGCTACACTCCCGCCCTGCCCGTGTGATGGCTTATCAACACAGTCTAACTTGCATGTGATCATGCTCTGTAAATTTCATCAAGCCCACAGAAAGATCTGGCTACTACCAATACTAAGAACTTGGGGGTTGAGACAATGCAGACCTGCCTTCTTAAGACTCCAAATGCTGGAAACGGAAAATGTCTGTTATTTTGTTAGTAATTTTTTAAAATGCATTATGAAACATAGAAAGAATCTCTAAAAGTCCTCATCAAGCCCACTTTGAGCGGTTTCCTACATATTTCGATTAACTCCTTTTTAACTGTTAAATGAATTTTATATGAAATGTTATGTAATGTGTGTATTTTTTTACCATGCAATTTTGTAATGTACGATATTATCTGTCTCTTTTATGGTTTTTCCATTGTGAATAAGCCGAATAAAGATCTTTATATATAATACTGCAATTACTACGGCAAAGGTGTTATTGAAGGAATTCTTTCCTCGATACGGTGTTTGTAGATTGTTGTGGAGTGACAACAGGCCTCATTTTATAGCGGACGTTGTTAAGTATGTCCTAAAAGGATTGGGAATAAAACAGAAATTTCATGCAGTGTTACACCCGCAATCAGCAGGATTGGTGGAAAAGTATAATGGTACTCTAAAGCTTAAAATTGCGAAGATACAGGCTTCTACTTCTTTGACTTGGCCGGATGCATTGCCTTTGGCATTATTGTCTATCAGATCAGTACCACACTCTCGGATGGGCCTTACTCCCTATGAGATAGTATTCGGGCGTCCCATGAACATATGGGGAGTGCCCAAGCCAAGTTCAGTGTATGATGTACCTTGTGTTTTAATGAATGACTATTTGGCACAATTAACTGACAGTCTGGTTTCTATTCATCAACAGGTTAAAGAAGCACTCCCTGACCAGTCCACAGGTGCAGGCCATAATCTCCGGCCCGGAGATTTCGTCCTTATAAAATCATTCGAGAGATCGAGCAGTCTGGAGCCAAGGTGGTGCGGTCCCGAACAGGTTCTTCTTGCAACGAGAACAGCCGTCCGAGTCACCAACCGGAAGAACTGGATCCATTCCGTACATTGTCAGAAGGTGCAACCCGGACTGGTGGAACCTGCTGTATTGACCGGCCATCGAGAAATCCTGACTTCGGAGAAAGACCGTGCTGTGGTACCTGACGAATCTGAGGAGTTCTTCCCGGACCCAACAGTCCCTGGAGCGAGAAGATATAATGTGCGACCAAGGAAAGAGCCTGCAATTGTGTGATAAGTTGTCAGAACGGTCCTTAGGTCAGTGAAATGGAGAGCCGGTGAGGCAAGGGGGGGGGGGGGGGGGAACAGCCCTGCATTAGTATAGTTACACCCGTCTTGGCCCGCTGGTGAAGAAAACAACGGCTACCTAGGGGGAAGAATTCTGACAACCCTTTAGTTTCAGGAATATACTGTTTTGTACATTTGTTCGAATGGATAATGTAGGAAGGTGGCTACCTGACTATGGTTACCCCAGATTTTTTGCCTTGTGTTTAGCTGGTTTTCGACTTAGTTGGCCTGGTTCCCTGCTAATCAGGGCCCCAGGCTATCTGCTCTCTCTGTAAAATGGATTCCATGTACCCTAGGTGCATAACTAAATTGGCTTGGGTCACCTTATCAACCCCTGTACAGAGCACTATAGGTGCCCAGGGCATAGGTGAATCCAAGGCCTACCAGGGGCTGCAGCATATCTTTTGCCACCCCTGGCTGGCTATCCAAAATTGACACAACTGGCTGATCACTCAGCTGGGGCAAGGTGGTGTAATCACCCCTTGCTTAGATATAGTATGCCTATATCTAAACCTAACTGGACACATATATACCTATCAGTCACTCCTATGGCAGGCCTTAACAATCCTGGAGGCAGAGTGCGTGGTTTTATGTGAGATGATGCTCTAGCATGAGCTGAGCCTGTCTGCAGCTGTCGGGACCAATTCCCTAAGCTGTTCCGGGATAATATACCATATACTATTAAGTGCATTATAATCCTCGCGGTTATATGTCAACTTTGGTTTGGCTTTATCAAAACATGTCGTGTAAGGTGTCATACGATTTGGAATACTATCCCCTCGACAGTCCGGTCGATGGGATAGCATTCCACCCCTCTAGAGGGAGACGACATGCTACTTTGCTGAAACGCGTTTGATTTTTAAAAGAACCTCAGATCCACAAAATGGATGCTTCTGCCACAGACACAAGTCTGACCTCCTGCTGCTGACTGAAACTCAGCAGAGGAGGCCTGGACAAAGGCTTTCCGGTCGCAGGGAGGTGTTACACCACCCCAGACAGGAGATAGTGGATTGTAGCAGGGAGGTTTGAAAGAAACCAGACACTGCCTGGGGAGAACAAGGCTTCCCCTTGCATAATCCGGCCAAACCGGTTCTGGGGCACACCAGCCCCAGTCCCAGCGCAGCCTGGATTAAAGGGAAAGGGGTGTATCCACCCCCTTACTGGGTCTCACCCATAGGAGGGGACCTAGCAGGTAATCCAGCCCCCTAGATTGGTATAAGAATGGGAGCAGTGCCAACGCACTCAGATTATCCTGATGAAACATTTGAAACAAAACTCTGGGCCCTTCGACATACTACTCAACGTAGAAGACTGAAGAATCTCCCTTGTGGTCAAGGAGTGACCACCCTGTGCAAACAGGCACCATCCAGCACCTCGACATCTGCTTTGTTGCAGTTCCTACTGGAACTCGAGCGACAGAGATCGACGAGATCAAGCTTGCCTGCCTTCTTACAGCCCGATCCACAGTCCCTGCAGAGCTGAGACCCGTGGAGGTGACCGGAAGCGTGGGGCACGCCATCTTGAAAAGACCACGAGACGCTGACCGTGCAGCCCACGAGTGACCCTCGAAGCTGTACACCGGGATTTGAGAAGCCCCAGCCCTGAGCCACTTTTGCACCGAAGCTCACCCCTCTACACTTGACGAGTGCTGCGTGGGGCCCTTCTGTTTTTTTTGGCTAAACGCGTTGGCCTGGTCACTTGCCAGCTGGCTTGTGGCCCCTGTGCTGACGAAACTTGAAATACCACTTGTGATTCTGGTTGCTCCAGACTTGCACCCGCTCCTCTGAAAAGGAGCATCCGCTCTGACCCTCCTGGTCCGCGTGAGAAGTAATCTTCCAGTCCTGCGTGGATTGCTCTTGCCAAGTGTTGTTTGTTCCGATCTGGAAGCCGACAGCAACGACGGTGAGAGCAATTGTGGGACAGCTTGTGACCCGCTCCTGGACGTCGCAGATGCCCTGGAGCCCACGTGGCAGCAGAGAGAAGCTCCTCGACAACCACCTGATTGCGCCCGACATTGCCTGGTTCCATCCTGGTTCCACCCTGGTCACTGCTGAGAGACCCAGACTCTGTCCCCTCTGCTTTCAGGTACTCTACAACTCTGATCCACCCTTGGATCACACCGGACACTTCTCCTTCACATCGCCTGCAGCATCTTCAGCTTCAAGCACCAACAACCTGCGTGACGAAACCCGACTCAACTTCGACCCTATGCACCCGCTTCCTGTGGGTGAGGAAACTCAACAACGCCGGTGTTCCCACATTGGTACACACCTCTAGTATATGTGTCTTGAATTTCATCCTTCTAGGTTAAGCGGAAGTCTCCTTAAACAGTAACTCTATAACTTTTACGCACCATTGACTTTGCATTGGTGCATGCGTGTGCTTTAAGCGCTGCACCCGAATCCCGTGGGCTTTTCCCGACTTCTAAATAACTAATTGATGCGTGAGACCAGAAGGATTCCGGTGTCATCCCTTATCAGCACACACTTATGTCGTGTCTCCTTAGTTGAAGAAAACTCTTTCAAACCATATTCATTGTGCTCATCATTTATTTCATGATTATCATTTTAGTTTCTATTGTTTCTTATCACATCTCTTCATGATTATCATCATTCATAAATCAGGCAATATCAAAAGCATATCCAATGCATTTCGGGCATTGAGGTGGCATGCCCTTCGTCAGGGAATTGACACTGGGGAATAATGGTATAAACTAACATTAGAATCAACGATTTTGCATGTTTTGTACATCGTTAACATGGTAAACAATATCGTATTAATGGTGCTCCCAGGATTACAATGTAATTATCACATGTGTGTCATGCAGTTTAGTATAAATAATGATGTGAGAAAGTGGGTCAGGGGTTGTGATCAAAGTAAGGCTCAAAAAGGCTGAGTCTGGCGTTCACTTACATGCCTGTATTGAAACGTTGATGGGATAATCTAAAAGGAGGTAAAAAAATCGTCAGCGGAATGCATTCGGTTTCGTGAGCGCCTGCAGCCAGCAGTACGCTGTAATTGGTTCCAAGGTGATCGTGGGGACTAACCTGGAGGTTATGTGACTCGCGTCTTGTCCGGTGCTCGTATCTTGATTACGTCGGTGAAGCAAAACCGCTTCCGGCGTTCTTTAAGATCAAAAAAGTTCCCGCGGTCATGTGACCGGTCACATGGTGAAAAGAACCGAAAAAAGACTTCCGTGTTGTGATCGTGCGCGATCTTGAGTTACAAAAAGCTGAATGTATTAAAAAGGGGGCATACTTATAACCTTTCTTATTGTAGAGGTGAAAAAATTGCAAATAAAAATAAGAAATAAAAAATAAAGATGCACGGTTTAACGAACTAAGCGTGGGTGACAAAAACGTGTGATCCACAGGATCGGGCTGCCGTTAGGGGGAATGTTGTGCTGTTTAATAACTGACGCTATCAGGATGATAACATCGAATGGCAAGTTGGGTTGTTTAGTGTCAAGAGTGTTGGGAACGTGCACATTAACAGTAAGATCGATTTACAGAGCAATTCATCATAGGTAACAAGAAAATTCTATTCTTTCGTTTAAACCTGTGGGTTTCTGGGTTGACAACTTGTGGATCCAGTAATTCTCACGTCTTAACAATAATTTATTGTTGTTAACTCCTTCATATTTGGGAACAGTCTCTAGAACAATGAACTTTACTTGGGAAACATTATGTTGTAGTTCTGTGAAATGAGCCGAAAGGGCTGACTTCGAGTTCTTCAATCTGATGTTAGATTTATGTTCATTCAGGCGCACCTTGATGCGTCTCTCAGTTTTCCCAACATAAGTTTTTCCGCACGGGCATTTGATCCCGTATATTAAGTTGCTGGAGTCACAGGTGGCATTGACTCTAAGTTTTATTGGGTAACCCTTGGTTGGATGGTTGAAAATGTGGCCTCTGATAATGCTATTGGAATTGCCGCAATTTAAGCAGGGTCTTGTTCCAAGATATGTGATGGGATCATTGGACTTACTTTGTAGGATTTCACCTAAATTCTTGGCTCTGGTGTAGGCAAATAACGGAGGTTGGCTGAAGGCTCTGTTGAAATCTGGTTCAAGGTTAAGGATAGTCCAATGTTTCATTATTATTTGTTTAAATTTTCTACTGTTGGTTGAATATTTGGAAACCACTACTGTTTGGTTTTGTTCAGATTTCACAGTTGGTGTCATGAGTTTAGTTCTGTCCAAGTTCTCGATTCTCATTTTGGTTTCTTCCACTAGGTTCTTGGGATAACCTCTTTGTAAAAATTTGTTTGACATCTCTTCTAGTCTTATGTTGAGAGTGGTCTGATCTGACACAATTCTTTTGACCCTTGCCATTTGTGAGTACGGTAAATTTCTGATCAGGTTTGGTTCGTGAAAGCTAGAGTGCAATAGCATGTTATTCCTGTCTGTAGGTTTAACGTAGAGGTCAGTGATGAATCCATTTTGTGTTATGGTGACTTTAACATCCAAAAAGTTAACTGCTGTGCTGGAGATCTCCCAAGTTAGTTGAATCCTTTGGTCAATGGAGTTGAATTTGTTTAGTTGTGATCTTAATTTCTCCTCGGAGTCTGTCCATATGATGAAGAAGTCATCAATGTATCTTGTTATCATTTTCAAATGATTTGTCCAGTTCGTATCATTTAGAATATGCTGGGTCTCATACCAGTGCATGAAAGTATTAGCGTATACAGGCGCGGCTGAATTGCCCATTGCCATCCCGGTGAGCTGTTGGTACCATTTGTCATTTATTTTGAAGTAGCTGTGGTACAAGGTAAATTGCATAAGCTCCATCAAAAACAGTTGAAAGTCATGGTCTATATTTGTGTTGAGAATGGCTGATTCAATTGCTTCAATACCCATATTGTGTGGTATGTTTGTGTATAAATTGCTAACGTCAGCAGTACATAGCAGTATTTTTTCATTGGGGTTTAGTTGGATTTGTCGTAGTTTAAGCAAGAAATGCGACGTGTCCTTTATGTATGTTAGAGTAGATTGTACCGAAGGTTGGAGATACTTGTCAATGAGTTGTCCTATTGGTTGATGTATGCTGCCTCTGGTGGAGACAATTGGTCTCATAAGGGGGTTCCTGAGGTTTTTGTGGATTTTGGGCACCATTCTTAATGTAGGACTCTTAGGGTTGCTAGTTGTGAGAAAGTTTTTGGTCTTTTCCGTGATGGTTCCCTGTCTATGTGCCTGGTCAATGATGGTTTTTAACGTTTTGGCGTATTCCATAGTGGGGTTTGAATCCAATTCGTGGTATGTTAATCTGTCCATGACATGTTCAGTTACTTTGTCGTTATACATTGAAATGTTCATAATGACGATTGCTCCTCCCTTGTCGGCTTTGGTGAAGATTATTTGATCATTGGTCGCTATTCTTCTGATTGTATCCAAGTCTTTCTGTGTGATGTTTTTGTGTTTGGGTTTGGTGTTTTTGAGTTTATTCAGATCTTGTTTTACGAGGTTTTCGAACAGGTCCAGAGTCTTGTGACTTATGGGTGCTTGAAATGAACTTTGTGGACGTAGTCCCAATAGTTGGTCTTTGTCTTGTGCTGGATGTTCAGGTAAGGTGTTGTCAAAAAAATGCCTGAGTCTGAGCTTACGCATTAGCTTGAAAAAGCTTACTTCTTGCTCCAGGGGATCTGTCTGGGTGGTAGGTACAAATGACGTTCCTTTCTCCAGTAGTTTGAGCTCATATGTGCTCAGATGTTGGTCGCTGATGTTAATAACTAGATGTTCTGTAGTTAGTTCTTCTTTGGTTTTTTTCTCCATTATCTTGGTTATCGCTGAGGTGCTCCGGGTTGTCGGCGGGTCCCGTTCTTTCTCCTTTTCCTTTTCTTTTTCCTTTCCCTCTCCTGGGTCTCCTTTTTGAGCTTGGCCCTGGTCTAAAAAAGGGCTACTATCATGCGTTTGGCTGGTGGTGGCTTCCACAGTTGGGGTTTGTTCTTGTGGTGTCCTTGTAGGTTGGCTTTTGCGAGGTCTTGCGGTGGATTCACTATCGGTCGAGGAAGTATCTGTATTAGAGTTGTAAGGGCGGTTTCTGCGTTTCTGTGCGTACACGTCGGCCCAAGTATAGACCTCCCCCAGTTTGTAATCCAAGGTGTCCCGCTTGAACTTACGTATTTTACGTTCATTAATCTCCCTAGTGTGTCGGTCAATTTGAGTTTTGATGTCCTCAAGTGTAGTGTTCAACTCATCCTCAGTCATCAGTTTAGATAGTTCCGTGGCTGTTTCTTGGATTTCAGCGGAGATTTCCTCCAAGATAGTGGATAGTTCTTGGATGATTAGAAGTATTAAATCTAATGAGCATTTGTTAAGTATCTCGTACCATCGTTCCTGGAATTTTTTAGAGTGTTTGCATAGAGATGGTTTCAGTGCAATTCTTAACCCACAGGGTATACGGTGGTTCCTGTGGTACTTGATGAGAGTACTCGCGTGTAGTTGTTGGTTTGTTTTCCTCTTAGATAGGTATAACAGTTGTTTTATATTTTGCTCTTTCGATCGACTTGTTGTTTCATGTGCTAGCTCCTCCCTGATTAAAGAGTAGATTTGATCCATATGTCGTTAGTTGAAGAAAACTCTTTCAAACCATATTCATTGTGCTCATCATTTATTTCATGATTATCATTTTAGTTTCTATTGTTTCTTATCACATCTCTTCATGATTATCATCATTCATAAATCAGGCAATATCAAAAGCATATCCAATGCATTTCGGGCATTGAGGTGGCATGCCCTTCGTCAGGGAATTGACACTGGGGAATAATGGTATAAACTAACATTAGAATCAACGATTTTGCATGTTTTGTACATCGTTAACATGGTAAACAATATCGTATTAATGGTGCTCCCAGGATTACAATGTAATTATCACATGTGTGTCATGCAGTTTAGTATAAATAATGATGTGAGAAAGTGGGTCAGGGGTTGTGATCAAAGTAAGGCTCAAAAAGGCTGAGTCTGGCGTTCACTTACATGCCTGTATTGAAACGTTGATGGGATAATCTAAAAGGAGGTAAAAAAATCGTCAGCGGAATGCATTCGGTTTCGTGAGCGCCTGCAGCCAGCAGTACGCTGTAATTGGTTCCAAGGTGATCGTGGGGACTAACCTGGAGGTTATGTGACTCGCGTCTTGTCCGGTGCTCGTATCTCGTATCTTGATTACGACGCCTCCTCATCAAGCACCACCAAATTGAATTAACCACAACAAAACAGAGAATAAATTCAATCAACCAAGCTGTGCATCTTCCTACACTTTATCAAACTTTTCCCGACTTCAGCATTGCTTGTCCCGACTGCTCCCAGCGATTCCCTAGGCCCTAGGCCTAACCACTGTTCGATTGGTATCTCTTATACCACTATCTTAATATATGGTTTGAGTGGCCACCCGCCCTCATCCATAATTGTGCAACTTTCATATGTTATACTGTGCTTTTGATTTAACGCTTGTGCCCCTTTGCTCATAAAGAGTACTGGGGATTACTTTAGTAATAAACACATATATTTTTAATATACTTGTGTGGTGTCCTTTCATTTGGTATTACAGGATTGTGATTGGTTAAACAGCTCGCTTAACACGACCTCTTGAGTTTAGCCTTTCAGGCTGCTTAGTCCATGCTACCCCTAGGATAGATTGTCTATAAGGTTGACTTACAACCAGACACCATAAGGGATTGTTTGGACTGATACAAGGTGGTTCCAGAATTGGAAACATCATATATCAGGCCAACTTCTCACAGATAAGAAGAAGATTTTTGTGCTGTAGGGTTCATTGCTACTGTAGCAGTTGTTGCTAAAATCACGTGGTTTGTCGAGGATGCAATTCCTGCCCGTGAGTTGTATGTTGCTTCCACTCCAGTGCCAGATGAGCATTTCTTTTATACACTTCCATATCAAGAATTGAAGCATCGACAGTCATATTTGAATAATACTTTCATTCAGATGCTACACCACACCCATGTAGCTACTAATGCCACAAATTGCTGGATATGTGGGATGATGCCAGCACATCAGAAGAAGGGGGGGGGGACACCGTTTATACCTCTCCCTTTCTCTCTTAATAGCTCCTGTCGAGCAAGGTACACTTTGCTTTTTGCTATGAGGAAGCCTACAGTGGGCAGACTACTCTTCAGACTGAATAAAAATGCCATCAGGACAAAGAGGGTTATCCAAAAGCCAACTGAACTATATGGGAGTGGGAAGAATATCAACCGGACAATGATTCAACGCCCTATATTTTTACAAACACTAGAGACATTGTTGGCAATGAAAAGTTTGTAATTTCAGTGGCCCAAGCTCAAGAAGATTTATGTGTACAGAGTGTAGGTTATATCCCTGTAGGCGTTAGTGATTGTATTATTGTGTTAAATATTGATGGTCTAAATAATAGCACATTCCTGGCCTCTCATAATACTTATTTTGTATGCGGCAACAGAGGTTATTACTGATGACCAGCTGGATGGTCCGGAGTATGTTATGTAGCATTTTTATTACCGCCTGTATTCCTAGCACCTGCATCTTATCATAAAGATTTGAAATTATTGAATAATGTAACTGTAAATAGATACAAACGGACTTTGTCTATTGATGATGTAGACCAAACTGACACTAGTTTGCAACAATACATAGATTTTAATTTAGGTTTATTTTTCTTTGTTGGAGCTGCTCTGAACAGTAGGAAAATACGGCGATTAACTAGAGTAGTGGATGGTATGACAAATCAAACTTCTGCAGCTCTTGGAAACCTTACTGAGGAGCTGCAAATTACTAGAATTGTTGCATTACAAAACAGAATGGTTTTGGATGTAATGTTAGCAGACCGAAACGGTGCTTGTAGAATTATCGGAAGTAGCTGTTGCGTATTTATCCCTGATCACACTCTTTCTGTATACAAGGCAATTAATATTTTACATAAGATCGCAGCTGATATACATGTCGAAAATGGAACCTGGACATTTTAAAGTTGGTTCTGGACTTTGATCTCCACATGGGGTTGGAAAGTTCTTACTGGTCTCTGTATAATTATTGCAATCATTTTTACATGTTGTGTATGTATTCAATGTAGTCCAATGATATGTTCCCTATGTGTTTCATTTTGTGTACCCAATTAAAGAGCTGTTGCTGAGGCTGCCCACCGGAAAAGCATAACTAGAGAGGTAGCTGAAATGATGAGCATCGACATTAACGATGAGTATTTAGATTATCCTTGTGCTGAAAGGGTTGTCTGTTGTAAATACAACAGCGATAATGTTAAGCATTAGCTAAAGACATGATAATTGCAATCCCCTCTTGCGAGTTTTCCCGCTCTAACTCTTAATACGGCCAGACTCCATCTTGTTTTCTGTCCTCCATTTTGTCTGCTACATATTGCCATGTGCTCGCCATGTGATGAGTCCTACCTCTTCGCTAGTCGCCCTCAGGATCTTCCCAGCAACAGTCTATAAATAGCCCTTTGTGCATCTAGCGCATGCTCAGTAAGAGTCACATCTGTATTTGATGTGCGTTTTCGCGGGCCTCAAGAACCGTTAACTCCACCCATGTATTGATCATGTTCAGAAATGTCCATATATGGTCGTAAATCATGTTCTGAGTTGTATCCGCCCATGTATGAGCCACTTCTTTGTGTATAAAAGGGGACTGTGTGCTTGAGTTCTGTGTGCTACTCTGTACAATGCTGTAGAGTGTTGTGTGGGCTGTGGTACCACCTTTAAAGGTTTATTAAACTTGTCTTTGTATTTTCAGTTTCCGTGCCAAATTCTTTGTGTAGTCTGAGGACTTCGCGCACAGAAGGGCGAACCATTTGCACTCACAGGCCTTGCTGAGGTCTGAGCACGTCACCGGCCAGTGAAATAAACAATCCCTTTAGCCGGCCCCGTACATTGTCCAGCCACACTTCTCCAGAAGTGCAGCGGGGCGGCTCGTGACAACGTTGGCCTCCTGGCGTGTCCGTTCCGCTGGGCTGCATGTCTTCTTCGTGCTCTTGACGGCGTACCTTCTCCTCGAGGAAGCTGCTCGGTTCCGGCGTCTCCTCACCCGATCTCCGCCCGGCTTTCGCTCCATCGACTTCCTGGAGGCGGTCTTTGAGCGCTGCCTCGGTCCCTGAGTGGTGGAAAGCTGGTGGCGTCACGCCTGAGGTTTCCTCCTCCGGGAATGCCCTGGCAACATTAAAGGCACCGCACAAGTCCTGTTCACGGGGCGGAAACGGAGAAGGGTTAAAGTACACGTCCTGCCCTGCAACCCCGTGACACCCTGCTACTCATTTCATTACCAAGATAAGTGTATCCTGCTGCTTGCCAGGCCACAGAGTGGCCCTCAAGTCAGACAAAATCTTGCTTTAGCTTTATGAGGTCAGCTTGTTAGGCAACAGATTGACCCTCATGTCAGAAAACATATTGTTTTAGCTTTATGATGTCAGAGCGCCTCTGGTCCAATTGTCCTTGTGGAAGCTGACCACACAGGAGGATGAGATATCAGAGGTTATGCAGTAGGTTACTATCTGTATTCATGACTGCAAGGCAAGCAGGAGGGGAATGGTAAAGGACTCTGAACCACTCAAAGCACTGGGGCCTTTTTGAAAGAGGCATGGAGATACAAAAACAGAGATTATCCTTACCAACAATCCATCTTAAGTATCAGAGTCCAACATACAGAGTGCAGGGGAAGACGTTAAATGAGCTTCCTTCTGTGAGAATATAACACTATCGTTCTAAAGTGAGATAGTCATTACATACGCAAAGGCAGCAATATCCTTGAATTGAACATTGCTAGTGATGGAGCGAGGTGTGGAACAACATTTTGTATACCCCTCATGAAGTCACTTTCTCATAACAGTAACGTGGACTAATCGTGTGGTTTTGAAAAATAATCAACATAGAGTAGAATGCACACATAAATGTAAATGTAAATGTGTTTCGATTTATATAGCGCACTTTAACCCAGGGGTCCCAAGGCGCTTGCTTAGGGAACCCGTCCTGGTATTCCCCTGTGAGATATCCCGGCCGGGTATCCACAAGGTGAAAGCCAGGCATCCTGCCGCGAGGGGCCGTAGTGGAGATTAAGCAAGCTATTGCCCAGAGTCGCAGAGTGTGACCCCGTGAGTCGAGTAGGCACCGGAGCGAGAATTGTCGACTCCGTGGAATTTTTGAGCCCGAGACCCGCCGAGGCGAGGAATCGAACCCTGGTCCACGGCCGATCTCAGCTTCCGGGTCTGCCGCCTCTAACCACTGAGCCACGCTTCTCCACAAATACATGTGGGAAACTATTTGCTAGCGTTGCAACTATAATCAATTAACCAAGTGATGTTGTGATGTCCAAAATTAATGCAGCAGCTATAAACTAACCAAAAGCGGCATGAATGTGCTTTCTGTTTGTTTATTTGTGGCAAAAACATGAAGACAAGTGAGTAAATCACGCATATGTGTTGCTTTATTTGCTAGGTAATAACTAACAAGGATAACTTAGTAAGGGGGGGAAGTAAACAGAAGGGTTATAATTCAATAATTCATGTTTGATTGTGTTTGTTTCTATAATAGTTCCCGTTCTGGCCTACGAGGCCTAGAACAAAATGGAAGTTTCCATAACTCTGAGATTGAAACGTACGCACGCGCAGAGTAAAAAAAAAATTGTAGGTGAGCTCGAGATTACTATGCCCATGCAGGATGGGTCAAGGACAGCGTGCCTTGAAAGTCCAGTTGAGTACCAACAAAATGGACACCCGTGTTGAAAGAATGTGGGAAAGAAAGCGAAAATTGCAATTTAAAGGACATGAGCGAAGCGGATGGAATGTGGACAAAGACCGTTTCATTGAGCTAACATTGCGGAAATTAAACAATAAGATGATGAGGTTATGTTCATCCACCCCTTGTTATGACCAATCAGAACTGTTTAAGACCCCAAGTGTTTCAAATTTTAGATAGATTATTTAGGGGAAAAGGCTATAAAAGTGTATGTTCGGACTTAAAAAAACAAAACCTTCTTTTCCGAATTCCATCTGCGTATCCGGACATGCTGCTGGAATGCTGAATAAATTCTGAGGCATAAGGACTTTGAAATTTTTCTGAACTTAAACTTTATTTGAATGAGTAAGGAGTCTTTAGATGAGGTTATTGAGCTAGAGAGAGTAGGGAAATAAACTTTGGGAACTATTATGTATTTGCTAATATTCATGTCCTATAAATTTCAATAATATTATGCTTATTTTCTGAGCTTTGAATTAAACGAAATATAAATGTATTAGTTAAATTCTTGCTTTCCTTAAATCTATTTGCAATAAACAAATAAATGAGTGAATAAAAACAGGTCAAGCTAGGAGAATCTCTTTAAATAAAAATTAGATAAATTAAGAATTAAGCTGGTCTTGTTCATCCTTAGCCTAATTTTTTACTAGCAGATCTATCGCCAAATAATGGTGGTGTGTCTGAATAAATTGTCTTGTTGATAAAACCATGGTAAAACAATTTAAACTGCAGATGTACATATTATAAATAGTTAGCTTAATTTAGACACTCCGCTATGATTCAGCAGCTCTCCTTTGAAGTCTAACCAATCCATGAGTAGGGAGAAGGTGTGTAAGAGTGACTCGCAGTGTTATGGGCCCCACTGATGAGTGAATGCGTGATTTAATACTTCAGGGGAAGGTGATGAAGTTTTAAAAGTTATTTCTGGAGTAGCGCTGCATCAGTAATTAGCTTGGTAACAGAGCGATGGTTGCTATAGAATTAGCTAGGATAATGTATCAAGTGATGTATACAGGATTTGATGTACAGAATTATGACTAACACCTGTTGAGTTTGTATTATGTTATATGTAGTTCTGAAAAGGCTTCCGGAAAGTGTGGGAAGCTAGTTACTCTGTCCGCAGGCAGAGGAAGTGTGGCAAGTTAAGTCGCACATTGCATAGTAGTCTGTTTCAAAAGGTAGTGGTATCGTCGTGTATCACAAGTTTAGGAATTTTCCGAGTAAAAGGATAAATGTATAGCGAGGACAGTCTATAAAATCTTAGCCTTCAAATATAGGGATCATTGTGTATCCTGGTTTAAAACTTACCGCTGAGATTGTAATAGAGCTTAACCCGAGCTTGAGAGAAGGGTAAGGTAGAGGGATGTGCTACTTTATCGTCGAGTCTAAAATTCTGTGGTAGAGAAGAGGTAAGCGCTGTCTACTGGAAATACAGAATACTTGTGTGATTGAGGAAACTATTGCACAAGTTACTTACCTTCGGTAACGATATATCTGTAAGAAAAAGTAGTTAGTATTAGATTCCTTCCCTTAGAATATCCCCATGCGTCAGACTGGATCTTGAAAATGTTGCGTAGCAGTACCCTTGTGTAGGCGTGGTCTGCGGCTCCGCGTCCGTCGGCGTCGTTGGCGCTGGGATGACATCGGAGTACTTAGACGCCGCCCTCGCGCGCTGACATCAGTTCTTATACATAGCTTTTCTGCGCTAGAAACGCAGAGCCATGATGAAAACCAACACTGGTGCCATGAAACTAGGGCCCTGAAAGGAGATGACCTTAACCCTAGATATCCGTTCGCAGAACGGGGAGGATGGGTGGGGCGGTAAGGAATTGAATACTAACTACTGTTTCTTACAGATATATTGTTACCGAAGGTAAGTAACTTGTGCATCTGAAAGAAACAGGTTAGTATTAGATTCCTTACCTTAGAATAGATACCCCAGCAATACCAACCCCGGTGGAGGGTCTGCAAACCAATGATCACACCAGAAAGTCCTGGAGAACGGAACGGCCAAAGAAGCCATCTCTCCGGACTTGGCTGTCCAGGCAGTAGTGTCTTGCAAACGTGTGCAGCGAGGCCCACGTAGCTGCCTGACAGATGTCCTGCAAGGGGACTCCCCGACCCAGGGCAGTTGTAGCCGCCGTGGCCCGAGTGGAATGGGCCCTCAGCCCAACAGGAGGCTCTTTTTAGCCAAAAATTAGCATACCTTGATGCACAACACGACCCACAGAGAGATGGTCCGCCTGTGCACCACCCGACCTTTCTTAGCGCCCACGTAACCAACAAAGAGTTGGTCATCCACCCAGAACTGGCGTGTGCGATCCAAATAGAAGGAGAGCACACGTTTTGGGTCCAGACGGTGGAGCCTCCCTTCCTCTTTCAAGGGATGCGGAGGCGGAAAGAAGGTGTGCAAGGTGATGGACTGCCCGATGTGGAAGGCTGTGACTACCTTGGGCAGGAAAGAGGGTCTCGTCCACAACACAACTTTGTCCGGATGGACAGAAAGGAAAGGAGCTTTAGAAGAAAGAGCCTGGAGCTCACTCACTCTCCTGGCAGAGGTGATGGCAACCAGGAAAGCAGTCTTAAGAGTAAGGAGACGAAGAGGACAGTTATGAAGTGGCTCGAAAGGAGCGCACATCAGGTAGGTCAGAACAACGTTCAAGTCCCACTGAGGCATCACGAAAGGAACAGGAGGAAACATTTGGGTGATGCCCTTCAAAAACCTATTTACAACTGGGACTTGAACAAAGAGGCCTGATCAGGTAGCCTTAAGAAGGCGGAAATCGGAGAGAGGTAGCCCTTGGTAGTGGCCAGAGCAGAGCCCTGCTGGGCAAGAGAGAGAAGAAAGAGGAGAACCTCCGAAAGAGGGGCAGAAAGGGGATCCACAGCCTTTGCTGTGCACCATGCCACAAATTTGTTCGACCTGCAGACGTATACCGATTTTGTGGAGGGACGCCTGGCTGCCAGAATTACATTACAAACTTCAGAAGGCAAGTCAAATGGCCTCAACTGCTGCCCCTCAATCTCCACGCATGTAAGTGGAGAATGGACAGTTTCGGGTGGAGGACCGTCCCCTGCTGCTGCGACAGAAGGACCTCCCGAAGAGGCAGATCAATCAGGAGATCGACAGACATGCTGAGTAGCTGGGGATACCAGTATATTTGTGCCCAGTCGGGAGCCACAAGGATGACTTGGGCTCGGTCGCGGTTGATCTTCAGCACTCTGGGCTGAAGTGGTATAGGCGGAAAGGCGTACAACAGACCGCAGCTCCACTCGTGATGAAAAGCGTCTCCGAGCGAGTTCCACCTTGGAAATTCCAACGCGCAGAACTGATGACATTGCGCATTCTCTTCTGTGGAGAATAGATCTAACCAAGGCTCTCCCCACTGCTGAAAGAGGCCTTGTGCCACGTCTGAGTTCAGACGCCATTCGTGATCCATCATGCACCGACGGCTGAGTTCGTCCACCCTGGCGTTCAAGGAACCTGCCAGGTGTTGAACCACCAGGGTCACGCCTTGATGTTCCAGCCACCGACAGAGGCACAGAGCCTCCTGGCATAGGGTCCACCACCCCACCCCGCCCTGTTTGTTGCAGTACCACATGGCGGTGGTGTTGTCAGTGAACACCTGCACTACGCTCCCCCGGACAGGGGGGAGGAATGCCTTCAGTGCAAGCCGGATCACCTGCAGCTCCAGAATGTTGATGTGGAGCCGGGACTCCGCCGGAGACCAGAGGCCTCTGATCTCCGCCTCTCCAATGTGGCCCCCGCAGCCCTGGAGAGACGCGTCAGTCACAACTACGTGCTCCGGTTGGGGTAGGGAGAGGGATCTGCCGCAGACCCAATCGCGGTCCGTGAGCCACCACTGCAACTGTCTTGCAGTGCCCTCCGAGATCAAGACATGGTCGGAAAAGTTGCCTTGATGCTGGGCCCACTGAAACTTCAGGTCCCACTGCAGAGCCTGCATCCGCCACCGGGCGTGATGCACCAGAAAGATGCAGGAGGCCATCAGCCCCAGAAGCTGTAGCGTCAAACTGACCGATACTCGGGATAACGGCTGAAAGATCGCAATCAGAGCCTGAATATCCCGAATCCGCTGTTCAGGAGGATAAACCCGAAACTGCACCGAGTCCAGAACCGCTCCGATGAAGAGGAGCTTCTGAGAGGGACACAGTTGTGACTTTGGCACATTGATGGAGAACCCCAGCAGGTGCAGGAGGTCGGCCGTAGTCTGGAGGTGGCTGACGACTGTCTGGGGCGAGCCTGGCTTCAACAACCAGTCGTCGAGGTAGGGGAAGACTGAAACCCCTAACCTGCTCAGATGAGCTGCAACCACCGCCATCACTTTCGTGAACTCCCGTGGGGTGCTGGTAAGGCCGAAGGGGAGCACGGTAAACTGAAAGTGCTCGTGGCCTACCATGAACCGCAGGTAACGGTAATGTGAAAATAAGCGGCTTTATTTAATATTATTGAGGATCTAGCTTCCGACATCCGGTCGAGACGCCGGAGAGCCAGACCCCACCATCGGAGGACGCTACCGACTTCACCTCAAGAGACTCTTTGTTTCCTTCTATCACCCAGAGCGAGGAACTACAAACCTTGAACCAAAACGAAACAAGTTTTAACCAAGATGTTCCGCTCCCCTTGATACCTCCCGGATTATCCTACGTTATACCATGTTGCTATATGACCAAGTTCTAATAATATAGAAGACTACAGGGTAGCATCGTGTATATATAAACCACATACCTTACCAGCAGCGAAGAGTTAACCTCTGCATCCCAGACTGTGCCATACCTTTGGCCTTAGTGCAACTCTAAATGTGCATCTAAAGTCCACCCCCTCGTATTGCGGCTGCAATACAACATTGGTACATTTGGAACATACATTATGGGTTCCTGATGAAGGCTAATAGCCGAAACGCACGTAGCAATTATAATTTATTTCTAGCCATGTTTTCTGATTAATATTAAGTATTCCTGCATATATTTTTTGTACCTTTTGGATCTATTTATGAATTGCATATTTATATTGAAATGTACTGTGACGCATAAAAATTAGAAAGTGCACAGCATGAGATTCATTGCTGGATCTAAACCAATGAATGTTAAAAAGTTAGATCCTCAATAATATTATTAAATAAAGCATCTTTTTAACCATATGCTATAATGTGTATTGTCAATCCATAGTCAGCATTCCTTGTTGTCAGTTTGTGTCCATTTGAAATCCATGTTCCTAAATCCCTGTCCTTTCAAATAACATAATGATCCCGATTTAGGAACTTTAGTCGGGGATACCTCCTGTTCTTGCACACATGTGAAAATAAGCGTCCTGCAAGTCCAACGCTGCCATCCAGTCTCCCGGGTCCAGGGCCGCTAAGACCTGAGCCAAAGTCAGCATCTTTAACTTCTCCTTCCGGAGGAAGCCGTTGATGTTTCGTAGGTCCAAGATAGGGCGTAGGCCCCGTTTGCCCTTCTTGGGAACCAGAAAGTAGTGGGAGTAACAACCACACCCTACTTCTGGCCAAGGAACACGCTCGATGGCCCCCTTGGCCAAGAGGGCCACAACTTCCTCTTGCAGAAGACTCAAGTGATCCCCCGACACGCGGTGGTACTGCGGTGGCATGGCTGGAGGGGCCGCCTCAAAGGGGAGGGAGTAGCCCCTTGGGACGATTTGCAGCACCCACCTGTCCGATGTGACAGTGTGCCAGTGGAGGAGGTGATGATGAACCCTGCCCCCAACTGACGTCACATGGACCTGAAAGCTTGGACAAGGAGGGTTTTGAGGCGGATGCTGCAGGGGTAGGTGTGGACTGACCTCGCCGTTGTCCCCGACCACTGTGTAAGTGTTCCTGTCCCACTAGGGGATCCCACAAGCGATTGCGCGGGTGCATAGGGTGTCAGCTTCTTAGTGAGGTATAAACTCCTGCGGTAGCATTTGTACGCCACCACTAGGAGAGGTGTTGGCATTGCTGTTTTATTAGCCAGGTGGAATAGGCTGGTTAAGTGTTCTAGGGTGTATGGAGGTTGCACTGACGCCGTATCGTCACGTCCCCCATCAGCAAGCCACAGAGCTATCCACTGTAGCTGCGCTGCCAGGTAGTAGTGCTACAAGCAGGGCACAGCGAGTCTTCCCTGATCATTGGGTAAGTGCAGTTTCGACAGGGACAGCCTGTGTCGCGAGTTTGCCCAAATGAAATCCCTGAGCAATTTGCAGAGAGGAGTAAAAAATGCTGCCGGGATGTATATAGGTAAGTTGGTGAAGTAGTACAGGAGTCTAGGGAGGATCACCATCTTAGACAGCGCCACCCTGCCTGTGATTGTCAGCGGCAATGTGTACCAAATTTTCACCTGTGATCCGATTGGCAATAGCGCTTTCCCCAGATTCCCATCTATCAGGTCTGATGGCTGGTGGTATATTTGAACACCCAGATAATGAAAGGTGTGCGCCTGCCACTGCACTCTAGTAAGTACCGTTTAGGGTGTATCCCGGGTCCTGGTTCCCTTCCCCAAACGCATATATGAAGGACTTGCCGGCATTCACACGGAGTCCCGAGACAGCAGCAAAGTCTCCGAGGACACGCTCCAGTTGATCCGGTATATGCGCACAGTCCTGTACATAACCCAGTAGGTCATCAGCGTATAGGGAAACTTTATGGACTGCATCTCCCAATGGAATGCCACTGCTGAGTAACGCTCGCAACGCTGCTGCGAGGGGCTCGATGGCAAGCGCAAATAAGAGGGGTGATAACAGGCAACCCTGCCTGGTGCCCCTGCATATTGGCACCGCGTTCGAAACATAGGGCCCTAGTCTTACCCGGACCGTAGGACCCCGGTACATGAGATTAACCATCTCCAGGAAATCCTGGTCCAGACCGTATCTCTGCAACAGTACTGTTAGGTAGTTCCATTCCAAGCAGTCGAATGCCTTTTCCAGATCCAGTATAAGACATCCCGACCTGGGCCAGATCTGTGCGCTGACATACGCCACCCTGAAAAATCTCTAAGTTTAGGGATGTTTTCCTTTTGGGCACGAATCCATTTTGGTCGGAGTGTATCAGGTCAGGGACCACTAAGGCCAGGCGTTCCGCCAAGACCTTGGCTAGGATCTTATAATCTACATTAAGTAGTGCCAAAGGCCTGTAGGACCCCATAGTGGTTGGATCTCTGACCGGTTTCTGCAAGGAGACTAGATACGCCTCCACATTGAGGGGGGCAACCTGCCCTCCTCCTCTGCCGTCATGTATAGCTTATGCAAGTTTTGCAGCTGATACTCTCTATTGGCGTTGTAATATTCAGCTGGCAGGCCGTCGGGCCCCGTGTTTTTCCTGATGCCAATACCCAATCGCCTCCACAATTTCCTCTAGTGTGAGGGGGTCCCCCAAGGACTCAGTGTATTCCAGAACCACTGAGGGCAGCTAGACCCGCTCTAAGAATCCCACAATGTCCTGTGCAGTGCAGTGAGTCACTGATCGATAAAGCTGAGTGTAGTGGTCTGTGAAAGCCTTGTGAATTTCGTGTTGAGTGTGCACTAGGATGCCATCCGAGGTGCGAATGACCCCTATGGGAGTATGCACATTCTCCTGCCGCAGCAGCCACGCCAGTAAGCAGCCCGATCTATCTGCCACAGCGTGCATGCGAGCTGTACGCGCCGTGTAATTAGGACACCGGAGTCTCTCAAGCAGGTCTGCATGTAAAACAGGTATGTGGTGGTAGTGTTTCTCAGAAATGAGAAAACGTCCGCACATATGAATGATACAATACTCTAAACACGTATACGTGTAATATCACTTCTACAGTTTCTAATGTGAGGTGCACTGTTAACCTGTCAAACACCCACCACCAGGAGTGTTGAATTAGCAAAAAATAAATTTTCTGCTAATGTTAAATAGCAAAGAAAAAAACAGGCATTGATCATGCACCCTCACAGGATATGTAATGATCCGAGTACTATTCACAATTTTATAAGATACAATTCATTGATAGGAGAAAGGTTTCCAAAACACGGATCCAGAGTCAAGCGTTAGACTTCAAATCTTTTATTTTATATTCATTAAAATTATTTCCAGCTTGTCCTGCCGACACGTGTTTCGTCTCTATGGAGACTTTTTCAAGGCTGGAAGTATAGAAAAAACTAAAATCAGTATTTACAAAATATACACAATACATATACAATATCATGGGCGAAAATATATACATAGAAGCCTAACACAAATATATATTATCTAAAGGTGAATCCCACCTTATAGAGAAACCACAAAAACAGAAATGGCATATCAATGATCATATTTCAAAAAAATATATGTCCTTCTTGTATTAATATAGTACATATGGTCAATGTTTCATGATTATCATCGTGTATCCTCTTATAATCCAAAACACATTTGAGAAACAATGTATGCTCATATTCTGTGAGTCATGTCATAGACAAGGTCCCATATGAACGTCTATAATTCTGTGAGAAACAACTGATAATAGACATAGTCATGTTATCAAGAGAATCTGGAAAACAAAGTCAGTATTATATCTCTGTCTCGTTATTTTCTATCTATCAGATCCAAATAAATCAGAAAGTGTTCATAAACATACCCAAAAAGACGGAAATGGTGCACTGGTCTTAAACATCACGAGTCTTGTTATAAGGAGAAGTGGATAGATCCAAGTTCTACAGTCACATCGGAAAAGATACTCCTGAAAAGGTTTGAGAATACCAGTGTTGTCCAACTAGATAAAGGTTCAACCAAAATCTCAGTTTTAAGACGACATAATCGTAATTAAAGGACATACTTAGGGACAATATATAGTAAGTCCACAGTCTTCACGATCCAATTCACCGGTGTATATTCTTAAAGGGTAAGTGCTGGCATTCGGAGTAGTAGTCCGAGAATTATTTTTAGCAAGAATGAACCTAAGGATATTGGCAAAGAGTTAGATAATATAATGCTGAGTAGAATCTCAATGGCATTTAAACTAGATCATGTTGATTCTTAAATCACAAAGCCCTATATGTTTTCATGGTAAACGGGTTCAGGCAAAGAAACATATAAGAATCTTAGTAAGACATTATAGTATTGGTACGTGGTTCAGGAAGTATAAATAAGATGTTCAACCTTATCATCATACGATAGGTAAGTAGGGGAGATCCTATGTTCAGTAAGATAGACCTGTCGCCTAACTTATAGTAATAATGTAAAATGACAAAAGTACAAAAATCAACATATGAAGCTACTTACTTAGTTAATAACACGTCATATTCCTTGAAGGTTGATTCAAAATTCTTAACTTTATATGTTGACCATGATAAGTCACTAGAGAGATAAAATAATAGACAGAAACAAACACAGGCGTCACAATTCTGCCAACTGTGTGAGAACTGTTTAGATAGTATAATTTTATGGCAAGCGACACTAAACCATAATAATAATCACATGTAAATCCGAATGTCTGATAAGATACGGGTACATCAAGCTACATAGTCACGTAAGTACAGATCAGGTTACGTTTGTACCCTAACCCATCGTATCATTTAATGAATCCAGAAGGCACGAGTAAACAACCCCTCATGGTTCTAAGTGCACCGAAAATACACTCCCAAAGGGGGGGGCAAGTTTCTCATTATAGCAAGCACACTCGGGAGTCCGCAAATAGGCGCCGGGAAGTAAGAAACCATCTGCACTAATCAGTATAAATCAGATTTCATATTTACCCTACCCATCGCATCATTTAACCAACCAAAGATGCACGAGTAAACAAACCCTCAGGGTTCAAAATGCAGCGAGAATAGAATCCTAAAGGGGGCAAGTTTCTCGTTATAGCGAAAACACTTAGGAGTTAGCAAACAGGCGCCGGGAAGTAAAACCATCTGCGCTAATCAGTACAACCAACCCGATAGGGTGTGTATTTGCTGCAAAGTTATGAATACATAGGAAATAGATGGGTACGGCTGTAACTTTCCCTAAAATTAACCCAAGTAACCAAGGCTCATCTGAACATACCTCATACGTCGTGGCGTCACCCTAGCACGCTCACCGAAGCCAGCTACTAGTGACAATCTCTCGCGACAATTTTTAAACAGAACGTAGGGGGCGTGGCTAAGGCCCAAAGATCACACGTAGGTCACACAACGAAACGATTCCCCAAATCTTGAGCTTCTAATGGGAAAAGTGGCGGCCATATTCTAATATTATTTAGGAAGTAATATTATCCTTCCAGGTCCTAGATGTCATGCATTGAGGGATAAAATATCCCAAAATATATTAGTGGAGTCACTACGAGTCGCCCAAATCAATTAACTCGATATATGTATTGCAGAGACATCGGTAAAAACGAATCCCATAAGAAGCTCTACATTTGAGAATACGGTCAAGTCTTATATGCCAGACATCCTATTAGTGCAATTTGATTTGTTTGTCCCCGAAAAACGTCTATTATTCATGTGTGTGTCCAACCTTGTGAACTAGTGATTATAGTAAAGCCTTCAATGAGCATACAATGGTGGCAGACATCTTGTAGTAGGTGTCTGTGAAGCCCTAATGTAAGTATCGTGATACTGAGAGTCTTAGTAACCCCATATCCGACCGTGTATTCCTATATAGTAGGGGTGTATGTGCTAATTATGATCTATTCATTAAAAAAATTCTATAAACACCTCAAATATAACTCTATAAACATTGGGATGCAAAGATAATATATAGCAAACCAACAATACCCATAAAATTACATGAGAATACAGAACACAATACATAAACAGAATTCATTCAGATCGAATACATAAACGAAAGTCACTATATCATTAAGACTATGGTCAATACAGAATGATGATTAGCTCTTCATTAGCATACCTAATTTCATTATTCATTCAGAAACACATGAAGTTCTCTGTCAGTATTTAATCCCTGATCAACTGCACGGAGTTTGATCAACCATTTAGACTCAAGCTTACGTAGAGCCACAGTGTTATCTCCCCCTTGTGGATCTGGTTTGATCATGTCTATTCCATGAAAATGGATTCCAAGTACCTCACAATTTGCATGTTCTTTATTGTAATGGGCTGCTAAGGGATATTTGTCATTGTTGTTACGAATAGCTCTAACATGTTCCTGTAATCGTTCTTTTAGTGGGCGAATTGTACTCCCAACGTAAATCAATCCACAATAACAAATAATACAATAAACCACCAGTTTGGAATTGCAATTAATGAAATGATTTATATGGTATACTTGCTTGGTATTGTAGGAGAAGGTCTTTTTTTTGTCCAACGCAAATTGGCACATGTTACATAGGGTACATCTGTACGATCCGCACGGTTTGATAGGCATCCATTTTTTGATGCCATCAATCATTTCATTATTGTGGCCCGGGTTCTTTATAATGGAAGGACTAAGTATATTCTTCAGGGTTCTGCCCTTTTTATATATAACCCGAGGTTTATTACCAACATAGGTTTCAAGATCTTTGTCTAGTTGGAGCAAGTGCCAATGTTTTCTAATGGCATTATAAATTTCAGTACTATTAGCACTATATTGGGTTATCAATGCCAGTTTGTTATTGGCCTCTTTGTTAGAGTCTTTGTGTTTCCTTTTTAGCGTAGTTTCTCTGGAGACCTTCTGAATCTTCTTATGTGCTGATTCTAATATTTTGTTGTCATAATCTCTCATAAGAAACCTATTTTTTAGAATATTTATCTCCCTTGCAAAATCATCTTCAGTACTGCAATTACGTCGCAACCTAGTCATTTCTCCATACGGGATGGCACCTATCTGTGAAGCTGGGTGTGCACTACTCGCCTGGAGAACTGAGTTGCAAGAGGTACTCTTTCTATATAGCTTGGATTCGATTCTGGTGTCTGATATAAATAATGTAACGTCCAAAAAGGATATACTTTTGGTACTAGATTCAGAGGTGAACGTGAGATTGTATTCATTATCATTTAGATAACTCATGAGTTCATTCAATAGATCGTCTCCTCCCGCCCAGATCATAAAAACATTGTCAATAAATCTACCCCAGTAGACAATGTGCTCAGTTAGGGTGGGGGGACCTTTCCTCCAGATATGGTGTTCTTCGAAGAACCCCATATAAATGTTTGCAAAAGATGGGGAGAATTTAGCCCCCATAGCTACGCCTGAATGTTGTTGGTACCAATCATCCATATGTTTAAAATAGTTATTATTAAGGGCAAACCTTGTTAAGTCAATGATCATAGTAGTATGATCATACAGTGTGGCGTCCCTCTTGGATAAATAATACGTGAGGGCATCCATACCCTTTTCCAAAGGTATACTTGTATACAAGGCGCATACATCTAGTGTTACCAATTTGAAAGTCAGAACCCATTCAAGATCTTCCAGTTTGCAGAGAAGGTCCTTCGTATCTTCCAGAAATGAAGGTATATTTCGTACGATAGGTTGTAATGTAATGTCAATGAACTCCGAGATTTTCTCTATTGGTCCTCCAATCCCAGAAATGATGGGTCTGCCTGGTGGGGATGTCATGCATTTGTGTATCTTTGGTAATACATATATATAGGCAGCTTTTGGGTTGGGAACATTAAGATATTTCAGTTCCAGATCTGCCACTTTGATATAGGAGCTTGTATCACATAGCTGTCGATTGATCTCTCCAATATAGTCCTCAACGTCAAGCATAACTATATTTCCCCCCTTGTCCGCCTCTTTTATTATTACATTTTTTCTAGCTTTAAGATTTTTCAAGGCATTCCTTTCACTAGCATTAAGATTGTCTTTAAATCCTAAGGGCCGACCAAGGGTCTTGTCTTCAAGTTTGTACAATTCATCCGTGACTGTTTTGTAAAAACAGTCAATAAGGGTATCAGAAGATGTTATTGGAGAGAAAGTAGATTTATTTCTAAGGCCACTATCTGTATAGATATTGCTCTCAATTCCCAAATCTGCCATAACACTACTAACTGTAGGAATTTTATCCAAATCATCATCCATCTCAAGGAGCATTTGTACTTCCATAATATCCTGAATACTCCTCCCACTTTCACATACATTGTAGACAGGGTTTCTCTTGGTCTTTTGTTTTGGTCAAAAAACTTTTTTAATTTGAGCTTTCTTACAAATTTGAAAAGATCAATGTGTGCGAGAGTAAAGTCGGCTTTATTCATGGGACAGAAACTCAATCCTTTCTTAAGTAAACTCACTTCACCTGATTCCAATTCAGTTTTGGACAAATTAATAACAGATACATCATTGCTATTATTCTGTAGATCCATTTCAACATCACAGTTAATGATTTCAGTACAAGTAGTCAAGACATCTTCACATAAGGTCACTATGTTGGTATTACTGTCCTGAGCTTTTACTTTCTCTCTTGTCGTGATGCTGACCTGGTTACTCTTTGATTTGGGTCTCTTTCTATGTTTGCGCCCCCCCCGCCTTGTTCTCTTTCTGGCTGGGTTTTGCGATTGAAGCCCGCCTGAATTCCCTTCCGATATCGTTCTAGTTCTGTTAAAAAAGATGAACCTGGGATGGGGCTCTTGGAGGGTCCTGCAACTGAGGAGGCTTCACTTCTTCTTTCACTGATTTATGTAAAATCACTATTGAAGCTTGACATTTCTGAACCACTCACAGAAACTGTTCTGTCAGTCCTGGGCTCATTCAGTGTTGAGGTCCCTGATCTGGGCTTGGCTTCGTCAAATCTTTTGGCAAAAGTAAAAACTCTTCCATTTTTATAATCTAGTTCGTCCCGCTTCAATTTTCTAATCTTTTTATCTCTTATATAGTTCTGGTGAGAGCTGAGAACCTCTTTCAGTATCTTATAGTTTTTTTCAGCAACATCACCCAAATTGAGGGAACTTATTTCACCTTCAATTTTTTCTATTTCTCTCAAGAGTTTTTCCCTTTTTCTTTCCGCATGACGGATTAAGATGTCCATCATGCCAAATGATGAGCCAGCAATTAGACTTTCCCATTCTCCAAGGAGATCGGGATCCAGGTCCTCGAAAGTGGGAAAGATGATAACTCTTAACCCTCTAGGGATCTGCTTTATCTCGATGTATTTCTTAAGAGTAGTTAAGTCCCACCAACGAGAAAGTTCCGACTTACGTAAACGTTCTAGTTTAAGAAAAAGCTGTCTTATATTTTGTGGTTTCTCTTCTATTGTAACCTTCGGTTTAGTCTGGACCTCCTTTTATTATATCAAGCATGGCTATGTTTATCATTCTGTATTGACCATAGTCTTAATGATATAGTGACTTTCGTTTATGTATTCGATCTGAATGAATTCTGTTTATGTATTGTGTTCTGTATTCTCATGTAATTTTATGGGTATTGTTGGTTTGCTATATATTATCTTTGCATCCCAATGTTTATAGAGTTATATTTGAGGTGTTTATAGAATTTTTTTAATGAATAGATCATAATTAGCACATACACCCCTACTATATAGGAATACACGGTCGGATATGGGGTTACTAAGACTCTCAGTATCACGATACTTACATTAGGGCTTCACAGACACCTACTACAAGATGTCTGCCACCATTGTATGCTCATTGAAGGCTTTACTATAATCACTAGTTCACAAGGTTGGACACACACATGAATAATAGACGTTTTTCGGGGACAAACAAATCAAATTGCACTAATAGGATGTCTGGCATATAAGACTTGACCGTATTCTCAAATGTAGAGCTTCTTACGGGATTCGTTTTTACCGATGTCTCTGCAATACATATATCGAGTTAATTGATTTGGGCGACTCGTAGTGACTCCACTAATATATTTTGGGATATTTTATCCCTCAATGCATGACTTCTAGGACCTGGAAGGATAATATTACTTCCTAAATAATATTAGAATATGGCCGCCACTTTTCCCATTAGAAGCTCAAGATTTGGGGAATCGTTTCGTTGTGTGACCTACGCGTGATCTTTGGGCCTTAGCCACGCCCCCTACGTTCTGTTTAAAAATTGGCGCGAGAGATTGTCACTAGTAGCTGGCTTCGGTGAGGGTGCTAGGGTGACGCCACGACGTATGAGGTATGTTCAGATGAGCCTTGGTTACTTGGGTTAATTTTAGGGAAAGTTACAGCCGTACCTATCTATTTCCTATGTATTCATAACTTTGCAGCAAATACACACCCTATTGGGTTGGTTGTACTGATTAGCGCAGATGGTTTTACTTCCCGGCTCCTGTTTGCTAACTCCTAAGTGTTTTCGCTATAACGAGAAACTTGCCCCCTTTAGGATTCTATTCTCGCTGCATTTTGAACCCTGAGGGTTTGTTTACTCGTGCATCTTTGGTTGGTTAAATGATGCGATGGGTAGGGTAAATATGAAATCTGATTTATACTGATTAGTGCAGATGGTTTCTTACTTCCCGGCGCCTATTTGCGGACTCCCGAGTGTGCTTGCTATAATGAGAAACTTGCCCCCCCCTTTGGGAGTGTATTTTCGGTGCACTTAGAACCATGAGGGGTTGTTTACTCGTGCCTTCTGGATTCATTAAATGATACGATGGGTTAGGGTACAAACGTAACCTGATCTGTACTTACGTGACTATGTAGCTTGATGTACCCGTATCTTATCAGACATTCGGATTTACATGTGATTATTATTATGGTTTAGTGTCGCTTGCCATAAAATTATACTATCTAAACAGTTCTCACACAGTTGGCAGAATTGTGACGCCTGTGTTTGTTTCTGTCTATTATTTTATCTCTCTAGTGACTTATCATGGTCAACATATAAAGTTAAGAATTTTGAATCAACCTTCAAGGAATATGATGTGTTATTAACTAAGTAAGTAGCTTCATATGGTGATTTTTGTACTTTTGTCATTTTACATTATTACTATAAGTTAGGCGACAGGTCTATCTTACTGAACATAGGATCTCCCCTACTTACCTATCGTATGATGATAAGGTTGAACATCTTATTTATACTTCCTGAACCACGTACCAATACTATAATGTCTTACTAAGATTCTTATATGTTTCTTTGCCTGAACCCGTTTACCATGAAAACATATAGGGCTTTGTGATTTAAGAATCAACATGATCTAGTTTAAATGCCATTGAGATTCTACTCAGCATTATATTATCTAACTCTTTGCCAATATCCTTAGGTTCATTCTTCCTAAAAATAATTCTCTGACTACTACTCCGAATGCCAGCACATACCCTTTAAGAATATACACCGGTGAATTGGATCGTGAAGACTGTGGACTTACTATATATTGTCCCTCAGTATGTCCTTTAATTACGATTATGTCGTCTTAAAACTGAGATTTTGGTTGAACCTTTATCTAATTGGACAAAACTGGTATTCTCAAACCTTTTCAGGAGTATCTTTTCCGATGTGACTGTAGAACTTGGATCTATCCACTTCTCCTTATAACAAGACTCGTGATGTTTAAGACCAGTGCACCATTTCCGTCTTTTTGGGTATGTTTATGAACACTTTCTGATTTATTTGGATCTGATAGATAGAAAATAACGAGACAGAGATATAATACTGACTTTGTTTTCCAGATTCTCTTGATAACATGACTATGTCTATTATCAGTTGTTTCTCACAGAATTATAGACGTTCATATGGGACCTTGTCTATGACATGACTCACAGAATATGAGCATACATTGTTTCTCAAATGTGTTTTGGATTATAAGAGGATACACGATGATAATCATGAAACATTGACCATATGTACTATATTAATACAAGAAGGACATATATTTTTTTGAAATATGATCATTGATATGCCATTTCTGTTTTTGTGGTTTCTCTATAAGGTGGGATTCACCTTTAGATAATATATATTTGTGTTAGGCTTCTATGTATATATTTTCGCCCATGATATTGTATATGTATTGTGTATATTTTGTAAATACTGATTTTAGTTTTTTCTATACTTCCAGCCTTGAAAAAGTCTCCATAGAGACGAAACACGTGTCGGCAGGACAAGCTGGAAATAATTTTAATGAATATAAAATAAAAGATTTGAAGTCTAACGCTTGACTCTGGATCCGTGTTTTGGAAACCTTTCTCCTATCAATGAATTGTATCTTATAAAATTGTGAATAGTACTTTGATCATTACATATCCTGTGAGGGTGCATGATCAATGCCTGTTTTTTTCTTTGCAGGTCTGCATGTTACGCCCTAAGTCTCCCCAGTCTGTCAGTGTGCACGCTATCCTTCTCTCCCTCCTGCTCGTATCATAGCAATTGGGACTCCAACTTAGCTAGCGAGGTGGACAGTTGTTTCCGAATGTTCCAAGTGGCTCCCAGGCAATGGCCCCGGACCACGACCTTTAGCGAATCCCATTCAATCAATGGGCTGCTTGCCGTATCTTCATTTTGCTCAAAATATGCCAGTATGGCTGTTCCTAGAGATGAGCGGAACTCTGGATCTTCCAGTGCCACAGGTTGTAAGCGCCACGTGGGCACCGGGGCACGGCCAACTTCCCAACTGAGCGGAATTTTCAGGGGGTTATGGCTAGAGTGTATCCTGCCTTGGTATTCCGACCCTTGTATGAGGGGGAGCAGTGACTGGGAACCCACCACCCCGTCCAGCCGTACGTGAAGATCATGCACCGCCGAGTAGTATGAATAAACACGGTCAGTGGGGTGATGTGTGCGCCTTAGATCTATCAGCGCCCGATGTGTGAGCCAATCTGTCAATGCTTGGGCATTAGACACTGCCGTTGTCCGGTTAAGTGGGGGGAAGGATCTGTCCACGTGTACGTCTAGCACAGAATTATAGTCCCCGCCCAACAACTAAGGGATTCCAGTGTGTGGGGTCAGTGTGAGCGATAGCTGCATCAGGAAAGAATCCTCGTCAACATTCGGGGCATAGATCGAGCCGAGTAGTATAGCCTGGCCATTGAGCATCCCCAGTACTAATGTGTATCTGCCATTGGGATCTACGTCCACTTTAGTGCACCTAAATGGTGTGCCAGCCCTCACCCAAATGAGTGTGCCCCTTGCATGCTCCGAATATGTGGTGCCGTAAATTTGTCCCCTCCACCGACGGCACAGCCGGTCCAGCTCCGTCTGCGTCATGTGGGTCTCCTGTAAGAGCGCAATTCCAATGTGATGTCGTTGCATGTATGCAAAGACAGAGTAGCACCTCGCAGGTGTGTGCATGCAGCTGATGTTCCATGTCAGTATGTTAATGTGCGTCATTACGCGGGTGAGGGGTCAGGGGTTGTGTTTGTAGGGGGTCCTGGCAGTGCACATGGATTACATAATTTCCCTGCGTCATACCGGTCTGGTGCAATAGGAACCATAACTGAGCTGTGAACAACATAACCATATGGGCGAACCCGAGCTGGGGTCCATCCAAACCTTTATAAGAGCACATCAACATATATTAGGTCAATGTGTTGCCTATGGGGTGTGTGCCTGGATGATATGCCGCTGCAACTATCCCCTCCTATAGCATCGTATGAGGCGTGCCCCTAGGAAATTCTGCTGGGTGTGGTCCAGGGGGTGGCGGGGGGTCGCATAAGTAAGTGCCGCAGCAGGGCAGTTCAGAGCGTGGGCGCCTGGATCTATGTCAGGAACGGAAGTGTCACAGTCCTCCGCCCAATGTTTAAATAGTCTGCATTATGCTTCGGTCTTGCACCCCTCAGTTCTTAGCCCTGCCGGGGGCCTAGTTAAATACATGCGCATGATGTTACTTGTGTGAATCACCCTTGTCTGGACGCCAATCAGTTTCAGCCGGCTTTATCCTATGATCTCATCCGCTGTCTGAGGGGTGACCACCGGCAGGTAAGTGTCCTCTGATATGTAAACAGATTGGGAGGATGACCCACTGACCATTATTGTGTCTTGTTCATGAGAGACTGATGTCCCTTTATGGGGCAGAGTGCTCAGGGTCAAGACTGCTGCCACTGCATTCTGCCGCTCTTCTCTCATGTTGTCTGGACTCGGAGCCGCTGAGGTTGACTTTGTTTTCCGTTGTTGTCGTCGCCTCCTACGCCTTCTGCTTTGCCGATATCCTGATTCTTCCCCCTCCGTATCCGATGGCCTGGTGCCCGACCACTGGCCAGTTTCTTCCAGCAAGTCCCCTGCTTCTGTTGGCGTCTCGAAAACACGAGCCCTGTCCTTCGTGACCACCCTCAGCCTGGCAGGGTAGAGCAAGGAATACTGGATTTCCAGCCCCCTGAGCTGGCGCTTCACGGCCATGTAGTTGCCTCTGCGCTTCTGCGTTAGAGCTGTATAGTCCGGGAAGAACATGATTTGCGCTCCATCAACCTTTATCAATCCCAGCTTTCTGGTTTTGCGGAGAATCACATCCCTATCCCTATAGTTGAGGAGTTTAAACAGGAAGGGTTGCGGACGTGCTCCCAGCTTGGGCATCTGTGTCGGTACCCGGTGTGCTCTTTCCACCACGAATTGTTCCGATAAGGTACCCTGGGGTAGGAGGCTCCGGAACCAAGTTTCGGTATGGTGTTCTGGATTCTTCCCTTCTTTTCCCTCCGGCAGGCCCACCACTCTAATATTGCTACGCCGGGAGTGGCCTTCTACATCTTCCGCCCTGTCTTCAAGGGCGTGTATACGGGCGATCATATCCTGCAGTACCGCAGCATGACTATTTGTGATCGGTTGAAGTTCTTGAAGTGCCTGGCCCTGGGTGGCTACCTTGTCCACCAATTTTCTGTGGTCCGCGTGTAGTAGCGTGAAGTCAGACGTAACTTTGTCAATCTGACTCTCTAGCCGCTAGCATCAGGTCCATTTTAGTTTCTAGTGCGGCAGACCGGGAGTCCGACTCTTCACCGTTGTTTCTTTGCGCGGGGTCCTGACTGTTCGCCCACGCCTGTTGTAGCTGCTGTTTGTCCCATAGGCGGCCCATTGCCAGTTGTTGTGCTGTGAGCATTTGTTATATTAGGCTATGTTACCACGCACCTTGCTGTTCACTACGGTCGCCTCTCCGGTCGCCACATGGGTCCAGGGCAATGAGGGTTTACCTTGTTGTGTCGCCACAGTTCCCAAGTCCCCTGTAAATGAGGCAGCAGAGTTAACTGGTGCGCTCAAGTGTCCACAAATGAAGATCTAACAGGCTCCTCCCAGCCCACGCGCCCACTCCGTGATGCCGAAGACCCCAGCTCACACCATACCATGCGCGCCAGGAGTCGGGCACTCCGACTTCTACGTCAGGTAAGGCTCCGAACCACACCTCTGAGTTGCTGGTGATTCCTGTGAGTCTCTGCGTCGGGAGTGGGGAGGGGGTTCTGGTAAAAAAGAGAAAGGTCTCTTATGTCTGAAGTGCCTCCAGGTGCATGTGCCACAGCAACTCCGACTTGTCCCGGCAGTTAGTCCAGCTATTCCCAGTGAGGGGTGATCAGCTCCTCCCCCCCCCGAGCTGCTCAAGTGCGGTGGGTCATACTTGTGCCCCTGCCCGCTCATCCTTCCTCTAGAGCAGGTGCGGTCGTGGGGTTCACCAATGTCTCTCAGGACCCCGACGCTATAGGGGTACCCTCGTCGCACGTCCCCCATACCTGCTACTCTGCTGTGCCCCAACAGTCTCTGCCTCTTCTCAGCAGACGCACAAGTCAATGGTGTGCCCTCCCCCACCACTTTGCACCAATCCCCTTCAAGCCACAGTCTAGCTTGTCAGGGCGCCCCTGGGATGCCAATTGCAAGGCCTGCTGCCATCAGGGTTGCTCTCCAGTAGCCGCCTCCACCACCACGCGCCCAAGCCTCTCCTCTCGGGGTGTCCTCTTGCTGGCTGTCCCCCCAATCCAAGGGCGCACGCCGACGAGGATCCCTCTGTCCACCCCACCCCCGATGTGCACAGGGCAAAAGGCGTGTCCCCTGCTACCTGCGCTGCCCCACAGAGGCGGGGGGAGGCATCCACCTCACTGCAGCCACACAGCGTCCAGATCTGGTGCGGGGGGGACAGGGTTCCCTCCAGGGGGTACAGAGCTCTTCTCCCGGGGGTGGTAGCGCCGCTCCTCTTCACCTCAGGGTGACTTGCGTGAAGGGCTGCCTCAGCTTCAGCAATCAGCCCAGACTCCGGCAGGCGTCATTTTGTATGCCTGGTGCGCTGGTGTCCCGACTGCAGGGCCTCGGTCAGTCCGGTTTATGCCACTTGCATGGGGCCCGTATGCCAGCGCTGCTCCTCCTGCAGACCAACAGCACCTGGTTCGTGCCGCCCGGAAAGGGGACACAGACAAGACCGGGTAGTCCCGTCCTGAGCTGCGGTCCAGCCGGGCCACCGCCGAGCGCGTCCCGCAGCACTCTCTCCCGTCCCAGGCACCGCAGTGCAAAAGCGGGCGAGTCGCGTCTCGCCAGGTCCGCAAGCTCCCACTGCTAGGGTGCCCCTAATTGATGGGCACTGGGCACGCTTCAGGATAATTTGGCGGATTAATAGGGGATAGTGGGACGGAGCACTACAGACTCGTGTCAGCCATGTTGGCCGGCTAGCCACGCCCCCCCATCATTCTTTACGGTTCCATTACAACCAGAAAGCCAGCCAATTTTTGCATTCCGGTTCGGAGATCGCATTTTGGCATGGTGCCGAATTCCTCAGGGGTATACTGAGAGTCCATCCATTTTTAATCAATTGTTAAAGAAATCATTAGAAGGTTTGAGCATGCCTGGAGAATCTGTATTGGTTCAATATAGTGATGATCTGTTAGTGGCATCAAAGACAAAGGATGAATGCATATCAGATACTGTAGCATTGTTGAACCATTTGGCAGAAGAGAGACAAAGTGTCTCCATCGAAATTACAATTTTGTCAGAAAGAAGTGCAATACTTGAGTCATAAGATTGCTAAAGGAACTACACAAGTAATTGAAGAAAGAATCAAAATGATACAAGGAATGCAACCACCAAAGACTCAAAGACAAGTTAAAATGTTCCTAGGAATGGTGGGTTACTGTAGAAAGTGGATTAGTGGATTTTCACTAATAGCAAAACCCTTGCAAAGACCAACCAAAGCAGATATCAGAGACCCTATTGTACTGAATAAGACTGAAATGGAAGCATTTGAACAGCTAAAAACAAGCTTATGTGAAGCTTCAGCTTTAGGGATGCCTGACTATGAAAAATAATTTGAACTGTATTGCAGTGAGCGAGAAGGATGTACATTTGTCAGTATTAATTCAGAGACATGGAAAACTGAGAAAACCAATTGCATATTTCTCAGCTGTTTTAGACCCAGTTGCAAAAGCCTTACCAAGTTGTGTGAAAGCAGTGGCAGCTACAAGTGTGAGTTTGGAACAGAGTGAAGGAATAGTGATGGGATTTCCTGTAAGGGTATATGTACCTCAATCTGTGGAGATTCTCCTCACTGGAACAAAGACACAGTACCTTACTAACAACAGGATGACAAAATATGAGAAAACAATTCTAGGTCCAGACAATGTGACAGTCTCCCGATGTGTGAATGTAAATCCATCTACATTGTTAACCGATGCTATGGAAGCTGAAGTAAGACATGAGGTTGATCACATGTGTTTTGGATGTTCTGGAGTATTGTACCGAACAAGATCTGACATTAGGGATGAGCCATTGCCATAATCAGATTACGTGATGTTTGTCGATTGGGGCGTGGCCAGCCAGCCAACATAGCGAACGCAATCTGTTAGAGCTCCGTCCTTAGACCCAGAGTTCTCCTCAAAGTTATCCTCCAGAGGTGTTTTTCTTGCCCACGCTGCGTGGAGTAGGTGTGGGGACGCGATGAGGAGCCCGGGGGGGCTCAGCAGATCCCAGTTTGAGGCTGCAGCGGCGAAGACTGCAGACGGACTGAGGCAGCGCTGCCCTGCATGGGAAAGGTGCGAAAAGTACCCGGAGGTCCGGCGACTGCTGGGGAGCCTCGTGCTGTTGCTGTAGCACTGCTGAGAGGCGTTGGGTGTTGTTTTGGACCCGGCGCCCTGCGGCCCTGGCTGAGCAGTGCTCCCCCTGGAGGTTTGGCGGGCTCTGAGGCCCCGTGCTGCTGGCAGCTGCTACTGGGCGTTGAGAGCTGCGGTGAGGCCCTGAAGGAACTGACGGACGATGGGCGGCAGCTGAGTGGCTCGGACGAGGCCTGCATCAGTGGCCCGGGTGGGTAGCCGCACTCGGTGTGGCGGGGACCGAAGAATCTGTGCCTAAGGGTGGAACAGCGCCAAAGTAGAGCGCGGCGACGCCCAAAGCGTAAAGAAGCCGGGGCCTTGTGTCCCCCCTGGGGCCTGTGGAGTCACTCGGCCCCGTGGACCTGCAGAAGAACGCCGCACAGTTGGAGATGCAGGAGTGACTGCACTCCACGACCCCTGTACGGAAAGGAGCGGGACCCGGGGCTGACAGAGGCAATCGCACGGGGTGCTGCCGCACAGGAGAGGGTGCCCGCCTGCCGCTCGCGGCGCCCAGAGCGGTTACGGCGGCGCCTGGAGGCCCTTTGCGGTGGTCCGGAGAATGTGTTGATAGGGCCTGGAGCATAATCAGCTTCGGGCAGCAGAGGTGCATTGGAGGCCGAATGGAACGGCTACTGTCCCTGTACTGGCCTGCTGGACAGAGACCCGGGCCTGGAGCCCAGAGGTTATAACTGTGGTGTGTTACTCTGCGAGTGCTGCTAGCGCTGCGGGCTGACTTGGCGGTTACCATGGGGAGCAATTGAACGAGCAGCTGGGATAGCTTGGGGTGGCTGCCCTCGTAACCTGGACAAGACCCGGGGGACTCCTGGTTATCAAGGCAACAAGGCATTATACAGGGCCAGGTGTGGCGTTGGAGGGGGCAGCCCTTTAAAGACGATGCCTGAGGCTGGGCCGTGTAGCTTCTGCTTTGAGGAACTGAGGCGAAACTCACTGCCGTGGGCTGAGTTTTTAAGGCCGGACACACTGGGACATGGGCGCCATTTTAGAGTCGGAGCCCTCTTAATTGTCATTACAGCCCGAGTGACTCACTTCTAAGGCAAAGCCTGCGTCACGCACAGAGGAAGCATCAGGAGTTCGGGGCTGTGTCGGACATGCTAGAGTCATCCCCCTGTGATATTGAGGCCCCTGCTGCCTGGGGGCACTGGTAAGGAGCAGGTGCCGCTTACTGATGATGAGGCACACACAAGAGAGCCCCAGGTGACGAAGATGGCAAACTCTCCCTGGGCTACGCAGTGATGTCGGGGTGTCACCTAGGCCACCCCCAGAGCCGACATTGACCGCCTAGCGGCACGGCCCCTGACGGCAACAGCGACAGTTATACATGGACAGCTCCCCCCACCGCTGCCGGCGCTGCCACAAGCCTGGTGAAGCGACTCTACCCCTAACTTCAGAGAGGCTGACATTACATGTGGATGCCTGCTGCGCAGCAGCTAGTAATGGGCAAGCTCAGGGATAAGTCCCAACATAGACAGCAGACATGGCTGGCGGACTGGGCTCCACTCACAGACATCAGAGTGACAGCATGGAGCCGGCGGCAGCCCTTGCAGCCAAGATGGACTCCGTGCTGGTGGCGGTGGAGCGCATTAGCACCACTTTATAGCAAACTAAAGTGTCACTGGAAGCCCGGATCGATAAGGTCACGTCTGACTTCACCCTTCTACATGCAGACCATAGCAAGCTGTCGGAGTCCGTCACTGCGCAGAGTCAGTCAATCCAAGAACTACAGCCTGTGGTGCAAAATCATGCTCCTTCAATGCCTCATCGGACGTCTGGGACTGGCTGGAAGAGACAGGACAATGGAATGGCACAATACCCGCAGGCGCGGAGGAGAGTGGGTGGCAGGATCAGCGATCAAGGAGGCGCAGAAGGAGAGGGGCCCGCCGGGGCACGGGCCTTGGTCAGGTCGCACCCAGCCCGGAGAAGATGTGATGAACAACAGGAAGTAATTGAAGAGGTTGCGACCCTAGGAGTGGTAAACAATGTTGCCCGCTCAGACGCCCAGCAGCCACACAGTGACCTGGAAATGAGTGGCTCATCATCCCCATCTACAGTGCTTTCTGAAGACATGAACATGACTGTGGTGATGCACCAAACGGCTGACCAGATTGTGTGACTGAACAAGGGACTATGGCAGCCATACAGGAACTCCTGTCTCTGAGTATTCTATCTTCTATATCCTTCTAGAGATATTGTTGTGCGCGCTGCTGCAATGTGTTCTCTGCCAAGTGTGTTTGCGCTGCCTTGCTATGATGTACACCTCAGTGTATGCAGGTGTGCTTGTAGGCCCGCAGTTGAACAGCGCTGAGCAATCACAACATTCATGGGCTCCTCTACCTGTGGTCTTCTCCGGCTCTGCGCGTTTAACCTTCCAAAATTTCCCCATACACCTCTCGAACGCCTGGGAGGTCTGAGACAGGGGCGTAACGCAGCTTGGTTGCTGGCAACACACTCACCCGGACAGCCACTGTGCTGGACTAACACCTTTTTTAAGTGGTGGATCTTCTTGAGGTTTGGACGTATGTCCCATTGGGGACTCGCCCATTTAGTTACACTGTTTGTCATTGTTCTCATGTTTCAGTTGCGGCACACTGATACCCCCTTCCCTGATGGCGCCCGTAGTCCTGCTTCGAGGTGCTCCCCCGGCCCTATGCTGGCGCGATACGTCCCGACACATGATACACACTAATACAATAACCTGTAACATCCGCGGTATGCACACCCCGTCACGCCGCTATTCTGTCTTCTCCTATCTGCAGCAACACGGGGTGGGGATCGCCCTCCTCCAGGAGACACACATGACTCGGTTAGTACTCGACAGGCTCCGCAGACGCTGGAGGGGGCAAATTTATGGCACAACCTTTTCTGCGCATGCATGGGGCATGCTGATCTGGATGAGGGCAGGTGTCCCCTTTATTTGTGAAGACATCAAGGTGGACCTGGAGGGGAGGTACTCCCTAGTGCGGTGGCGGCTGAATGGTCAGGAAGTCCTGTTAGGATCCCTTTAAGCCCCGAACATGGACCAGCCCTCCTTCCTGGCAAGCTTGAACCAGGTCCTTAACCCATATGCTGGCCTCCCCTGGTTGCTTGGCGGGGACTTCAATATGGTGCTGGACATACACCTAGACCACGGGTACTCATAGTACGGCCCGTGGGCCAGCAGCGGCCCGGCAAGCCTTCCGTGGCGGCCCGCGGACCGTGAGACATAGTACCCGTGTTTACAAAGACTGTCTGCAAACACTCTGCTGCTCTGTGGGGGCCAGGCAATTTATTCTGGCGAAGCCAGAGTGGAGCTGCAGGGGCGCCAAGAGGGTGTGAAATACAGCAATGCCCCATTCACAAGCAAATGGTCTTTTTGAAGACCTGTGAAATGCTCGGGTGGGGCTGTGTGTCTGTGCGCGCAGGGAAAGCAGGCTGGGGAAGCTGTCTCAGCCCGGGTGACACAGGCAGGGTGGGGTGACAGAGGGAGGTAGAGGGACAGAGACAGAGGGAGGGAAATGGAGACAGAAAAAGGGAGAGACAGACAGAGGTAGGAGGGCGATAGAGGAATGAGGGTGACAGAGGGATGAGGGTGATGGAGTGTGGGAGGCACAGTGAGGGAAGGGGAGTAAGGGAGGGAGTGAGGGAAGGGGAGTGAGGGAAGGGAAGTGAGGGAGTGAGGGAAGGGGAGTGAGGGAAGGGAGTGAGGGAGGGAGTGAGGGAAGGGGGGAATGAGGGAGGTAGTGAGGGAAGGGGGGAATGAGGGAGGTAGTGAGGGAAGGGGAGTGAGGGAAGGGAGTGAGGGAAGGGGAGTGAGGGAAGGGAGTGAGGGAAGGGAGTGAGGGAAGGGAGTGAGGGAAGGGGAATGAGGAAAGGGGAATGAGGGAAGGGAATGAGGGAAGGGAATGAGGGAAGGGAGTGCGGGAAGGGGACTGAGGGAAGGGAGTGAGGGTGTGAGGGTGTGAGGGAAGGGGAGGGAGTGAGGGAAGGGGAGGGAGTGAGGGAAGGGGAGTGAGGGAAGGGGAGTAAGGGAGGGAGAGAGGGAATAGGGGAAGGAGAGTGGGGGGGAAGGAGAGTGGGGGAAGGAGAGTGAGGGAAGGGGAGTGAGGGAAGGGGAGTGGGAGAAGGGGAGTGAGGGAAGGAGTGAGGGAATGAGGGAAGGAGTGAGGGAATGAGGGAAGGGGAGTGAGGGAAGGGGAGGGAGGGAGGGGTGAGGGGGGATGAGGGAAGGGGAGGGAGGGAGTGAGGGAAGGGGAGTGAGGGAAGGGGAGTGAGGGACAGGAGTGAGGGAAGGGAGTGAGGGAAGGGAGTGATGGACGTGAGGGAGGGAGCGAGGGAAGGGGAGTGAGGGAAGAGAGTGAGGGAAAGGAGTGAGGGAGGGGTGATGGAGGGGGTGAGGGAAGGGGAGGGAGTGAGGGAAGGGGAGTGAGGGAGTGAGGGAGTGAGAGAGAGAAGGGGAGTGAGGGAAGGGAGTGAGGGAAGGGGAATGAGGGAAGGGGAATGAGGGAAGGGGAATGAGGGAAGGGGAATGAGGGAAGGGGAATGAGGGAAGGGGAATGAGCGAAGGGGAATGAGCGAAGGGGAATGAGGGAAGGGGAATGAGGGAAGGGGAATGAGGGAAGGGAATGAGGGAAGGGAGTGCGGGAAGGGAGTGCGGGAAGGGAGTGCGGGAAGGGGACTGAGGGAAGGGAGTGAGGGTGTGAGGGAAGGGGAGAGAGGGAGGGAAGGGGAGTGAGGGAAGGGGAGTGAGGGAAGGGGAGTAAGGGAGGGAGAGGGGGAATAGGGGGAAGGAGAGTGAGGGAAGGGGAGTGGGGGAAGGGGAGTGAGGGAATGAGGGAAGGGGAGTGAGGGATGGGGAGGGAGTGAGGGAAGGGGAGTGATGGAAGGGGAGTGAGGGATGAGGGAGGGGATGAGGGAAGGGGAGGGAGGGAGTGAGGGAAGGGAGTGAGGGACGGGAGTGAGGGAAGGGAGTGATGGACATGAGGGAGGGAGCGAGGGAAGGGGAGTGAGGGAAGGGAGTGAGGGAAGGGAGAGAGGGAAGGGGAGTGAGGGAGTGAGGGAAGGGGAGTGAGGGAAGGGAGTGAGGGAAGGGAGTGAGGGAAGGGGAATGAGGGAAGGGGAATGAGGGAAGGGGAATGAGGGAAGGGGAATGAGGGAAGGGGAATGAGGGAAGGGGAATGAGGGAAGGGAGTGCGGGAAGGGGACTGAGGGAAGGGAGTGAGGTGTGAGGGAAGGGGAGGGAGTGAGGGAAGGGGAGTAAGGGAGGGAGAGGGGGAATAGGGGGAAGGAGAGTGAGGGAAGGGGAGTGGGGGAAGGGGAGTGAGGGAAAGGAGTGAGGGAAGGGAGTGAGGGAAGGGAGTGAGGGAAGGGAGTGATGGACATGAGGGAGGGAGCGAGGGAAGGGGAGTGAGGGAGGGGAGTGAGGGAAGAGAGTGAGGGAATGGAGTGAGGGAGGGAGGGAGGGGTGATGGAGGGGGTGAGGGAAGGGGAGGGAGTGAGGGAAGGGGAGTGAGGGAAGGGAGTAAGGGACGGGATTGAGGGAAGGGAAGGGGAGTGAGGGAGGGGAGTAAGGGAAGGGGAGTGATGGAGTGAGGAAAGGGGAGTGAGGGACGAAGAGAGGGAAGGGGAGGGAGTGAGGGTGAGGGAAGGGGAGTGAGGGAGGAAGAGGGGGAATAGGGGGAAGGGGAGGGAGGGGAAGGAAAGGGGAGTGAGGGTGAGGGAGGGAAGGAGAGGAATGGAGAGGGGAGGGAGGAGGAGGGAGGAGAGGAGAGGGAGAAGGAAGGGGAGGGAGAGGGAAGGAGATGAAGGGAGAGGGAAGGAGAGAGGGAGAGGGAAGGAGAGAGGGAGAGGGAGAGGGAGTGAGACAGTCAGAATGAGGGTGAGATAGGGAAAGAGAGGGAGTGAGAGGGAGTGAGACAGTCAGAGTGAGTGAGACAGAGGGAGACCAGGGAGGGAGAGAGGGAGATAGAGGGATGGAGGGAGGGAGGCAGAGTGAGATAGAGAGAGAGAGAGAGGGAGTGAGAGAGAGAGAGAGTGAGAGAGTGAGAGAGTGAGAGAGTGAGAGAGTGAGAGAGTGAGAGAGTGAGAGAGTGAGAGAGAGTGAGAGAGAGTGAGAGAGAGTGAGAGAGAGTGAGAGAGAGTGAGAGAGAGTGAGAGAGAGTGAGAGAGAGTGAGAGTGAGAGTGAGAGTGAGAGTGAGAGTGAGAGTGAGAGTGAGAGTGAGAGTGAGAGTGAGAGTGAGAGTGAGAGTGAGAGTGAGAGAGAGAGAGAGAGAGAGAGAGAGAGAGAGAGAGAGGTGTGTATGCCGGGTCTGGTAGCTCAGTGGACGAAGGCGTCTGCTGCAGGGACCTGTGTTCAACCTCATGGTCACAGTTTTTTTTGTTGCTCTAGCCCCGCCCCCTCCCACTGACCCCGCCCCCACCGGTGCGGCCCTCGGACACAAACCACAATGTAAATTTGGCCCCCGAGAGAAAGTTTGTGAGTACCCATGACCTAGACCGATCATTCCCTCCCCTCCAAGCTGCAGCAGTGACGACTAATGCGCAAGCGTTTCGGTGCTGGCTCTCACACTGGGAGGTATACGACTTATGGCCCGCGCAGCATCCCAAAGACAGAATATACTCCTATTACTCATCAGTTCACTACCTGCATGTCCGGTTAGACCAGATAATTGGCACCCAGTCACTGCTCCCGCTCCTTGCCAAGTCAGAGTACCTGGGAAGAACCCATTCCGATCATAACCCCCTATGGTTCCAGATTAGTTGGGTGGCCGACCGCCCACCTGTTCCTACGTGGAGGCTACAACCTGCCGCGCTCGAGGATGCAGAGTTTTGCTCTTCGCTGGGCACAGCCATCCTAGCCTACTTTGAGGACAACGAAGGGACGGCGAGAAATGCCATGGTGAAGTGGGATGCACACAAAGTAGCCATTCGGGGGCATTGTATTGGGGCCGCGTGGAGCATACGTAAAACATTGTCTGCTTCCCTTACGCGCCTGGAGACTGAGCTCCTGCGGTATGAGAGGGAGGGTGAAGGGCAGGTGAGCACTCGCACACGCTGAGTGACCTTCGCGATAAGCATGTAGTTCTCATGGAGCAACTGAGGTGCAATAATTATGCGGCACATATAGCTAGAACACACGCCAGGGCGGACAGAGCTGGTCGGCTGTTGGCCTAGTTGGTACAGAGAGTAGGACGCAGTGCCCCGATAGGAGCCCTTTGTACAGTGGAAGGGGAGATGGTGTACACGCAACGGAAAATACATCGTGCCCTGACTGATCATTACAAGCAGCTATACAAAGCCTGAGGAACCGGCCCCAGACATGTGCTAGAAGAGTTCCTAGACTCTGTTACACTCCCTACGACCTCTGAGGAACACAGGGACGTAATTAATGCCCCCCTTAATCTGGAGGAAGGGGGAGACGCGATTTAGGCTATGGCGATGGGAAAAACTCCAAGGCCAGATGGCCTGCCTGCCAAATATTATATGGCAAACATGGAAATCCTTATGCCCTTTCTCCTTCAGTTGTACAATACAGCAATCAACAAAGGCTCGTTTCCTCCATCCATGCGAGAGGCATTCTTGGTATCATTGCCCAAGCTGGACAGAGACCCCACAGTTCTGGGTTCATACCGGCCATTGGCAATGTCAACGTGGACTATAAAGTCTTCGCAAAAATACTTGCAGAAAGGCTAGCACCAGTGGTCCCCCACTTAATACATTCCGATCAGAATGGATTTAATGCCACGTCCCTGAACCTCAGGAGGTACTTCAGGGTGCCGGCTGAGGCAACAAGGGAATGGCCTAAGGTGGGGTTGCCTGATATTAGACCTGGAAAAGGCCTTTGACTGCCTGGAGTGGGGTTATCTGTCTGCGGTACTATTGCGATATGAGCTGGACGTAGATTTCCTGCAGATGGTCGACCTCCTTTACCAGAACCCAGTAGTCTGCATGCGGCTGGGTCCCTACATCTCAGAGGCGGTGTCGGAGGGCCGGGGCACCTGGCAAGGATGTCCCCTGTCCCAGCTACTGTTTGCGCTGGCTATAGAACCCCTGGCAGCGGCCATGAGGCAGACCCTAGGAGTTGGAACTCCCTTGGGTAATGCTACCAATCAGATATCGCTATATGCCGATGACCTGTTGGTGTTTGTGAGAGATGTGGGATGCATATCGGAACAGCTAGTCCAGTTGCTGAGTAAGTTTGCAGATGTCTTGGGCTCCAGGTGAATGTGGGTGAATCCTGTCTTTATGCATTTGGCGATGGGGTAAAAGATCCGGGGTACTGCCTTGATGGCACGAGAGTCCAATGGAAAGCTGACACCTTTAAGTACCTGGGGTTCCAGATCTACCATCAACTGGCTGACTTATTCGACGGAAACCTGGGGCAGGCAGTGGCAGGGCTCAGATATGCTTTCTTCCACACTCCCGCTGACAACCACGGGCAAAGCGGCCCTTGCCAAAATGGTCATGCTCCCCCACCTCCTGTACTATTTTACTAATCTGCCTCTATTTATTCCGGCCTCCTTTATCTCCACGCTTAATGCGGTCATGCGGGACTTCATTTGGGGTACGTCCCGTCACCAACTGGCGCTGGTAAAATTATTCCTGCCTACGGATAGGGGAGGTCTGGCTGCCCCCTGCTTCGAACATTACGATCTGGCTGCGCAGCTCCAATGGATTGCCCGCTGGTTGGCGGATAAAGGAAGAGATGATACAGCTACAAACGAGCCGCCATACTCTCTGGAGCGTGTCACCAAACTTTTTCACCCACTGATGGCACGCAAGCGACCAACCCGCTTCTGCTGGCAGTGGCGTATAAATGCTTCCGCAGAGCCCTGTTCCTCACACGAAAGGTGCTTCCGTACACGCATGCTATACCTTTGGAGGGTTCCCCAGGTGGCGAAGGAATCCTGACGCGCCCCATGTTAGAGTAGTGGAGGGAAGCAGATGTCCAGACGCTGGGTGATCTCTACAGAGATGGAGAGTTAGTGACCTATGAGTCGTTGGTCTCGGAGGACGGGCTTCCCCCCGCGGGGGTTCTTACTACATTGCTCCCTCGTAGCGAAGCTGTCGGCCAAGTGGGGAGATGTGACGACGGAGTCTGAACAGCACTTAACCATGCAGTACCTTCACGACATGGGGAGGGGCAGGCATCTGGTTCGTTGGTTTGCTGCGTCATTACGGATGCATGCGGAGACCAGTTTGGCCCCACTTAGAGGCAAATGGCAGCGGGATATGGGAAGGTCGCTCTCTGATCAGGAGTGGGAGAGAGTTCTTAAACGTCCGGTACGCATTCCCAGAAACATGCGCTTTCGCCAGATCCAAGTCTACGTTGTTCATAGAGCCTATCTCAAACCTGAGCTAATCAACAAGTACTTTCATCGCTCTGACGCGTTCTGCCCCAGGTGCGGTGAGGTGGGTGCAGGTCTCCTCCACCTTTTGTGGAACAGCCCTGGGCTAGGCACTTACTGGAGTGCCATTAGTGAGCTGCATAGGAAATGCACTGGGCGTATTATTCCCTTTGATTGGCCTGAATACATTTTGCATCACTTCCGGAGAACACCCAAAGACAAGGTGTCGTCTCGTTTTTTAGACCTGGGGTTGGTGGTGGCAAAGCGTCTCCTTACGAGGAGATGGAAGGCGCGTGACCCCCCTGGCGTAAAGGCGTGGACGACTCCTCTCCAGGCATGGGCCTGAGCGGAGTGGACTGCATACGTAGAGAGGAAACGTTGGGGCTCCGCAAGGAACCAATAGCGGAGCGCTGGGAGCACATGTTTAATACCCTACAGCTGTCAGATGGGGCTACTGATGCAGGGGTTGTGGGGGATTAAATGAGCACTCTTGGGGGTTGGAGTATACCGTGGGCTGTTCTCCTGTCTGGATAATACTTTGCTTTATCGACTACAAAGCAGCTTTTCACCATATCAATCGGAATCTTCTGTGGTCCAAATTGAAGAAGTGTGGGATCCCGGGGCCACTGCTAAACCACTGATTAATCTGCATAGTGAAACATGGATACAGGTGAAGTTGGGCGAAGGCTCCCACCTGTCCAGACGCATCCCAACCAATAAGGGTCTTAAACAGGGATGTGTTTTGGCCCCAACGCTCTTTAATTTGTTCCTAGGAGACATAATTCCGATCCTGAACAACTGCAATTCTCATGCACCAAAACTAGGAGGTCAAATACTGCCAACATTATTATATGCTGATGATATAGTTCTAATCAGTCATACAAAAATAGGGCTGAAAAATCTTGTGGATGCCACACAGAGGTACTCTGACGGGAATCAATTAACGATAAATCTGGAGAAGACACAAACAATGTCAATTTAAAAAAAAAGGGAAAACTCTGCATGGCTGGTTTTGGAACACCCGCATAGGAGATACAATGATGTACAAGTATTTAGGATTCGAAATCGACATTAGTGGTCAATTTACCATTTAGAAAGCCAGTATCAGAAGCAAAGGCATTGCAATATAAATTTCTCTAAAAAAATTAAATAGCAGACTTTCCAGCCCATCTCTCCTGCCCCTGGCACAAGTTATAAGAGCCAAACTGCTGCCAAAAATTACTTATGGGAGCGAAGCACAGAGAGGAAGAGATGCAGCAATTCTGGATAAACCGCAACAGCTGCATATAGGATAATCTTCAGCCTACCAAAATATACTTCTCCGGCTCAACTTAGGCTAGAGTTTGGCGGTCAGAAGCAGTCTTTGGCAAGACAGGGGGCCTACATAACTAAGTGGGATAAAATCCGAAGGCAAAAAAGGGTACCTTATACAGCTACTTATGGTCAGAACTAGAGCGGAACCCAGCTTCGCCATCCGCCAAGTACTTGAATAACAGCCTGGCGAACCTAGGGCTACCGGAGTTGTTTAATACCCCTACTAATCATACTACAATCAAAAGATTAGTAAAGAAAACAATAAAACACCTTTCATAGATTGAAGATAAAGCGTGTGTTGCCAAGAGGTCACATGAGTGGATTATCCTAAACTCCTACTCTGAACAAGGTCAACAGAGCTACCTTGATTTCGGGTATTCAAGATCTACAAAATTGAAGTTTTTAAAATATAGACTGGGCCTGTTACCTTGCGTATGCCATCTACCACACTGGCTTAAAGATAATGGGGGGTCGTCTATGCAGCATGGAGCCCGAGGATATTCCACATTTGCTGTGCTCCTGTGACAACCTGATGGAGGAAAGGAAACGCCTGTTGAAATTCCAATTTAATCAGCGAGGAATACGCACACGGAGAAATGCAGTTCTTGCCTGTTTCGCACCTAATGATCCACAGTTGAACTGTAGCTTGGTGAAGTCTATGAAGGAGGTAGAAAAAAAAGATGCAAAAACTTGACCCTTCGTTATATTACAGAGGCTATTAAATTAAGAAGAATTTTTAACGGTTGTCTAAAAAGTATCAAACTTATGAAGGTGGCGGAAAGGAGAATGTCGGAACTCGACCCTTCGCCAAACTCTTAGAGTACACTAAAAACAAAATGATTATTACTCAAACAATGTTTTTAAAATGCATTAACCTCATGATTTTAATAGGAAATGTGAAACATATATCTTTTATAGAAGTAATTTTATGGCTGTGTAGAAAAATGTATTGTGTGTAGTAATAGTGTTTTAAAGGAGAAATTGCAATGCTTGTAATTAACTATGCAAAATAAAAATGACTTACTTACTGTCTGGATAATACAATTACTGTCCCATTGGGCCGTACAGGTTTACAGTATAAGCGCATCTGTGGTTGGAGGTGCGTGCATGTGCGGGGGGCCGAAGGGGAAGAGGGTGAGGGAAGGGGATCAGTATGGAAATGTGTCTGTGGTTTTGCGGCTGTTTTTCTTTATTTACAGTTGTTGCATATACATCATCTCTGTAAGCAAGTCCAAGCTGGGGGGGTCCACCCAAAACCCTGCAACTATATAGGTCAAGGACCACTCTGGAGTTGCCTGCTTAGGCACTCCACGTTCTAGCCAGCTCTGGGCGATTATCGTTTGTTTCTGAGATACCACTTCTGTGACATTGTGGCTCCTAATTGTCATGTTATTATGTATATGAATGATCCCTTGACAAGCCCAGGTTGCTGTGCCGAACTGATTGAAGTTCATACTGTATTGTGAAAAATTTTCAAATGCCAATAAACAGATTTGACCCAAAAAAATGTGATGTTTGTCGATGGTTCGTGCCTGAGAACAGAGGAGGGTGCTTTGAGTGCTGCATATGCTGAATGTACAGTAGCAGATGTCCTGGAAGCATCTTGTTTGAAAGGAATTCGTTCTGCTCAAGTAGCAGGATTGATTGCTTTGATTCGAGCACGTGAACTAGGAAAGGAGATAAAAGTTACCATAGTGACTGACAGTCAGTATGGATTTGGGGTTGTCCATGATTACGGGCAATTGTGATTCCAACGAGGTTATATAACTTCTGCAGGATCCCCCATCAGAAATGCTGAATTTGTAAAAATGTTGATTGATGCTATTCAGTTGCCTGATAAAATTGCAGTGGTTAAATGCGTCGCCCACAAGAAGGGAGACGATTAGATCACTCGAGGCAATAGGTATGTTGATTCCATTGCAAAATACTGTGCCAAAAATGTTGCATCCATAAATTGGGACAGAAGAGAAGATCATGTTTCAAGTCCTTTAATGCTAACCACAGTAGTAGAGACTTGGCAGGAAGTGAGACAGTTGCAGGAAGAAGCTAGTGAAGGAGAGAAAAACATTTGGCTAAAAGCAGGAAGTAGACAAAGGGAAGAAGATGAAATCTGGGTTTACAAAGATGAAAGACCAGTAATGTCTGATAACATGATTTCAAATATGGCCCGAATGTACCATGGTCAAGCTCATGTAGTGAGGGATGCCATGCTTAGTATGTTTAGACAGACATGGTATAATCCTAGGATTAGGCTGATCGCAGGGAGCTTGTGTCGGAGGTGTCAGGTGTGTCAACAGTTTAATCCAAGAAGAAAAACAATTGTGAGCTTGGGAGCCATAGTACGGGAGGAAGGTCCATTCACTTGAATGCATTTGGATTTCATTGAATTGCCACCTTGTAATACATTCAGATATGTTCTGGGAATCATTTGTTTGTTCTCTCGGTGGGTTGAAGCCTTCCCCACCAGGAGAAATGATGGAGTAACTGTTGCAAAACTGCTTTTACGTGAGATTATACCACAATACGGTTTTCCAGCAAAAATTTAAACGGATTGTGGGACTCACTTCCAGAACTAATTATTGCAAATGATTTGTGAAGCACTGGACATTTGCCAGAAACTGCATTGTGCTTACAGACCTGAGGCTTCAGGGGTAATTGAACAAGTGAATGGAACAATAAAAAACAGGATTGCAAAAATGTGTTTGGCAACAGGACTGAAATGGCTGGACGCATTGCCACTTGTTCTGATGACCCTAGGAAGTATACCTGACAGAAAGACTGTTCTGAGTCCACATGAGATTTTGATGGGCAGAATGACGAGACAAGCATTTGTTCCAGTTGATAAACTGTTAACTATTAATGATGACATCATACTGGATTACTGCAAATATCTGTCTGACGTGGTAACTTCTGTGTTCCATCAGGTGGGAACTGAGTCAAACACGAAAGTGAAACATCCAGCTCATGATCTAGTCCCTGGACACTGGGTTTGGGTAAAGGTACATTGAAGAAGAAACTGCTTAGTGCCTCACTGGCAGAGACCGAGAAAGGTCATTTTGGTCAGCACAACTGCAGTTAAATGTACAGGAGTAAAAAGATGGGTGCATGCCAGGCATGGGTGCCTGAGCCTGAAAATCCACACGAAGAAGGTGAAAGCACAACTGACTCCGATACTGAAGGAGAACCCGAAAAAAATCCAGATACTTAAGCTTGACAGGAACGTCGACATCTGGAAGTATCGGATGCTAGTTCTGCATCTAAAGGAGAAGGTGAAACTGTTAAAATACCAAATTTTGAAGATCGACCTGAAAGTCGAGATTTGGTAAGAGCTGATACCAGAAAGGACATTGAGCAAAGTGAAAATAAAACTGGTAATTAAGACAATACTGAAGAGCAGTCAGAAAGCTCTGAAAGCAGGAACCTGAATCCGGACACTGGAAAAGAGGAATTAACTCACGACAAGGATGAGATTCCAAGTACCAGTTATGGAGATGTTCCTAACAGAGTGAAACTGCTGGGTAAAGAAAAACCTGAATCTGAAAACGATACACACATTATAAAGTTCATCATAAATGAAACTGTTGAAAATACTGAAAGTGAAACTGATGACAGTGGGGATGAAACTCAATTGAGAAAGAGTTCAAGAAAAAGAGCTTGGAGAGTGCAACATAACACCACAGAACCAAAGATAAAAAGATCTCGTAAAGGAGATAATTGGCCTAAAGAAAGTGATGGACTTAAATTCAAACTTTTTAACAAAGCAAGAAAACCAGAAGATCAAGTAAATGAGATAACAAGTCAGAAAGAGTTGTTGGGAAAAAAATAGAGGTTGCTCAAAGTCCAAAAAGAGTGAGGAGACCAAACCAGAAATATAAATCACCTGAATGGACTTACATGTTTTTGCCTCCTATTGAGGAAGTAAACAGCAGCCAAGAGAAGCTGAATTTTTTCAGGGAAAAGAAAGTGAGTAAAAGCTGAGACTAAAAGAAAGAAAAAGATATTTGATCTGAAGGCACAAAAGAGAAAAGGGTAAAGCTTGGAACCCTTGTGACTGTAAAAGACGATTTGAATAAAAAGAAAATGGCCACTAATGATGTAACCTTGAAATGTTCTATTTTTAGAAAATGGTGTAAAATGTGGTTAATATGTATTAGATTATTAATGTTAGTATGGTTAATTTTAGCTATTATTATTCCCTTTCGAGAAAATTTTGAGAAAATGAAAGCAAATGGGACTATGAGTGAACAAAATAATGAAGTAAAAACTGACTAATTATATGTTTATAAACCAGAAATTCATCGAGACATGTCAATTAGTGACTTCTCAAAGAATACCTTTTCAAGGTTATTATCTGAGTATGTTAGAACCATGGGTTCTAGAGATTATGTGTGTGTGAAATTGCCCGCATCAGTGTCAGAGGGGGTAACCTACCTCCATCTTCCACTTACATATGGAATTACATTTAATGTAATAGCAAGTTTGTTTTATAAAACAGGAAAATTTGAATATTATTATTCAAATTCTGATGATGTTTTTGCAAAGTTGAAAGTTATAAATGAAATGAACAAAGTTAAGCCTGCAAAAGTTATGGGAGAATATTTCCTAGTAACTCAAGAATTGACTCATGATTATGCTTTTAGACATAATTTGACTTGTAAAATGAGGAGTGTAGAGAAAGCATTTTTAGATATGGTTGAAGAAAGGAGGACTGTATGTAAAAGAAATGAAAAGGTGAAGCATGCTAAATCCAAATATTGGGAATCTGAGGATGAAAAACTAAACAGACAAAAAGTAAATGTGGCCATAAACATAGATACTCCATCATTGGGGAAATTTTGTATTCGTAGAGACAATACTGTGTATGACAATTATTTTATGGGAGCAAGTCAGTGTGAAGACACCGATTGTATAATAGGGGGTTGGGGATTTAAAGGTGGTAATGACCCAGTTTTTCCTGGAATCTATTTCATTTGTGGGAACAAAGCTTATTACAAGTTGCCTGATCATTGGTATGGGACCTGTTATGTCGGCCTGGCCTTTCCTAAAATGTTCAATGTAGAAAGAGGTACTAATGGGAAACATGAGATAGGTAAACCTTTAAGTCATAGAAAAAGAGAGAGTGCAATAGAAATAATAGGTGATGTTTTTGGAGCACTGATACCAGCAATGGCAATATCTTTTAACCCCTTCACTGCGGCGGCTATTCCGCCGCAGTGCTAAGGGGGCGGGGCGGCCGCCCGGCGGCCGCATGCTGGTGACGGAACCGCTCTGTCACCAGCGTCGGTGGCGCTGTGCTTATGACGGAGCGGTTCCGCCATGGCCCGCCCCGCTCAATAGAACGCTCAGCGCAGGCGCGGAATTCGCGCCGCGCATGAGCAGCGAGCGGGCCATGACGGAAACGCTCTGTCATCAGCACAGCGCCACCGCAGCTGATGACGGAGCGGTTCCGTCATCAACAGACAAGGGGTTAATGCAAACAAAATTTGGAAACTATCAACAAAAGATGTTCATTTGTCAACAGACACTGCAGGTGGATTTTTAATGGTAAACACTGAAATGATTGCTATGAGAGCTATGGTGATGCAAAATCATCTTGCTCTTGATATAATATTGGCAAAAGAAGGAGGAGTTTGTGGAATTTTAAAAGTAGAACATTGCTGTACATACATTCCAGACAAAAGTCAAAACATTGAAAGGTATATTACAGATGTTACAGAATTGCATATAGAAGTTGAACCATTGGAGGTTGATGGTGTCCTTGAACGACTTGGTTAACGTTTTTCAGCAATTAAACATTGGTTACATGAAATAGGTAGATCTATTACAGTTAGTTCTATTATAGGTAAAGTACTAATTCCAGTAACAATGATAATAGTGGTGATTTTGATATTAAGAATAGGTTGTATGATTAGAAAGAGAAGAAATGTTAAAAGATCAATAAAGAAGGTGATTCAAGAAAAACAAGAAAGAGAACGTGAAAAGGGCGATATAGAGATGGAAGAGTTCCAAAAGAAACTATCAAGATAGCAGAAAATCATACTAATCAAAAGAATTTGAAACATATTAAAATAAAAATGTTGCTAAATTTTGGGAGATATTTGGTGATAAATCACCAAAGGAGTGAGTTGATGGAGCGAGGTGTGGAACTAAATTTTATATACCCCTCATGAAGTCACTTTCTCATAACAGTAACGTGGACTAATCGTGTGGTTTTGAAAAATAATCAACATAGAGTAGAATGCACACACAAATACACGTGGGAAACTAATTTGCTCGTGTTGCAACTATAATCGATTAACCAAGTGATGTTATGATGTAAAAAATTAATGCAGCAGCTATAAACTAACCAAAAGCAGCATGAATGTGCTTTCTGTTTATTTGTGGCAAAAACATGAAGACAGGTGAGCCAATCACGCATATGTGTTGCTTTCTTTGCTAGGTAATAACTAACAGGGATACCTTAGTAAGGGGGAGGTAAACAGAATGGTTATAATTCAATATTTAACGTTTGATTGTGTTTGTTTCTATAATAGTTCCCGTTCTGGTCTATGAGGCCTAGAACAAAATGGACGTTTCCATAACTCCGAGATTGAAACGCTGTACGCATGCGCAGTGTGAAAAAAGAATTGTAGGCGAGTTCTAGATGACTATGCCCGTGCAGGTTGGGTCAAGGACAGCTTGCCCTGAAAGTCCAGTTGACAACAAAACGGACACCTGTGTTGAAAGAACGTGGGAAAGAAATCAATAATTGCAATTTAAAGGACATGAGCGAAGCGAATGCAATGTGGACAAAGACCGTTTCATTGAGCTGACATTGCGGAAATTAAACAATAAGATGATGAGGTTATCCTCATCCATCCCTTATTTTGACCAATCAGAAGTGTTGAAGACCCCAAGTGTTTCAAATTTTAGATCGATTATTTAGTGAAAAAAGGTACGTTCAGACTTAAGAAAAAAAACCTTCTTTTCCGATTTCGATCTGCCTATCCTGATATACGATTCAGAAAAGGGGGTGGTGATGAACAGAGTGTCTGAATTAAGCAGACCACTCTTACCCAGTCCAAAGATCAGGGCTTGATCCATCACCGTTATTTAGCTCACTGCACCATCCCAGCTCAGAACCCAGCTATAAGCAAATCAGTCTGTCCCTGGCCCAGTGCATCATGGGAACAGGGCAGACTAAACTACCAAGCCAATTCTTCACCAGAAAGGAGACAAGCTTCCGGGGACCGGTTTCTGGCATTTCAGCCGTCGTCGGCCCGGCTTGCTTGAATCCTGATGGTGCAGTGAGCAAGGGACTCATGTCTGAGTATACCCTGCCACACCTATAGTGGCCAAAAACGATTCAGAAAAGGGGGGGGGGGTGATAAACAGAGTGTCTGAATTAAGCAGACCACTCTTACCCAGTACAAAGATCAGGGCTTGATCCATCACCGTTATTTAGCTCACTGCACCATCCCAGCTCAGAACCCGGCTATATGCAAATCAGTCTGTCCCTGGCCCAGTGCATCATGGGAACAGGGCAGACTAAACTACCAAGCCAATTCTTCACCAGAAAGGAGACAAGCTTCCGGGGACCGGTTTCTGGCATTTCAGCCGTCGTCGGCCCGGCTTGCCTGAATCCTGATGGTGCAGTGAGCAAGGGACTCATGTCTGAGTATACCCTGCCACACCTATAGTGGCCAAAAACGATTCAGAAAAGGCGGTGGTGATGAACAGAGTGTCTGAATTAAGCAGACCACTCTTACCCAGTCCAAAGATCAGGGCTTGATCCATCACCGTTATTTAGCTCACTGCACCATCCCAGCTCAGAACCCGGCTATATGCAAATCAGTCTGTCCCTGGCCCAGTGCATCATGGGAACAGGGCAGACTAAACTACCAAGCCAATTCTTCACCAGAAAGGAGACAAGCTTCCGGGGACCGGTTTCTGGCATTTCAACCGTCGTCGGCCCGGCTTGCTTGAATCCTGATGGTGCAGTGAGTGTCAGGTGTCTCAAGACACTCTTACCTGTATGGCACTGTGCGCTTACCTGTAAGGTGCTTGATGGGTTTTGCAGAGACGCTATGAGCCAAACTCCCAGAAACCTATCCTACCTCTTGAGGTTTTAGTACTGCGCCAAGATGTCTGATAGCTAATAGGGTGTGTGGCCGGATCTGACGCTAATGTGAGTTCTTGTAGTCGACCTGCAAAGCAACAAGCTCACCTTTAGAATTCTTTGCTATTTCAAATGTCACTCACCAACTTAACTTGATAATACCTTTAGATTTTATACTAGATTTCTATGTCCTACCTGCGATCTACTAAGAAAGGCTTCGCGTCCTGGAAGTGGTGTGGAGTCTTGTCAGGTTAGCAGTGATGGTGTTATGATGACGTCCTGGATGTTAATTTCTGCAAGAGTCTTATTCCGTCTCCTCTACAAAAATACAATGGATACAATTATTACCTACTCTGACATAAAAACATGAATTGCGGCTTTCTCTCAACTTTCACTTACTTATTTGCTAACTGCTTGTTGATTTACCACTTCCACGTTTTCAATCTTCTTGAGGATAATTATAGCTCAAAAACATATGAGACAAACATATAGCAAGATACAATACACTGTTACACTATAAATAAACTTATTTCAAAAGTCTTTCTTTCCGTAGCTTTCCTCTTGTAAATCTCAGAAGAAAAGTACCATCAAACTATTTCAAAAGTTTTCCTTTCCTTTAACTTTCCTTTTGTAAATCTCAGAAGAAAGGATTCCAAAAATTGTCTTTGTCTTAAATGAAATTGCTAGCGTTGGGCGCCTTCAAAAAACAAATATGTACTTAGCTTTCTTAATTCCAGTTCAGATGTTGCATTGTCCTGAATTCTCCCTTCAAGCGAGTGTCGTCGAAGCTGAGACCTTAGTAGGGAACTTGGAAGTCTTCATGGGATGCGCGATGTTTCCATGAAGCAGGCTGGAAGGCTAAGCGCTTTCCAGAAGCCTGGGTGTGGTTTTTATATCAGAACCACACCCGAACGTCAAGACGCCTGCGTGCGTTCTGCCGCTTGCTTTCTCTTAACGCGTGTAAGAGAAAGGTAAATAAACGCGTCTTTCCGTTTTCTGTCCGAAGCAAGAGCACAAGTTTAAGAGTCACGGAGCTGAGACATGTCTCCGCACATTTCCAATATAACGAGGTTTCAGTGATATTTTACGCCGCCAAGAGTCACAAATGATAGCAGGTGTCAATCAGCAACAAGCCACCCCGCCAAGAGTCACAAATGACAAGAAGTGCAAATCAGAAATAATACATGTATTCACCAAACACGTTCAGCACTACAATACTCATATGTACATATTGAATGAACACAAGGAGTGCTAGATGCACGGGACAGGGGTGGGTTTCAATTATACAGAATAAGTTCTACCCTTTTACCAAGCGCGCAGCTGGCTTTGACAACCAAAGGGGACTGCAGAAGCTGAGACTGTGGAATCATGACAGTACCCCCCTCGTAGAATCCCTCCTAAAACTGTAGGAACTGGTTTAGGCTTATCAGGGTATCTTGCATGAAATATTTTCAGAACTTTAGGGGCATTTTGCAGATTTACCAATGGTTCCCAAGTTCTTTCCTCCGGACCGTAACCCTTCCAATCGACTAGATAATGCAGTTTTCCTTTAACCCTCTTTGAATCTAAGACAGATTTAACTTCGAATTCTGAAACTCCATCAATATCAATACCTGGAGGATGACTAAGATCTCTGGTTTCTGGATTACAAGGTTTAATCAAAGAGATGTGAAATACAGGATGAATGCGAAACTTGTCCGGTAATTTACACAAACTGGGTTGACCACTCTTTCTATGGGGAAGGGACCAATGAATCTTGGGCGAAATGTTTTATGACATTTCAACCCAAGATTTTTAGTCGCTAACCAGACCTTGTCTCCTACTGAATAAAGTGGGGACTGAGAACGATGCTTATCAGCATACAATCTTTGGGTTTCCTTCGCTTGTGCCAAATGTAATTGTGCTTCTTGTTGAATACCAACTAAATCTTTTACATAATCAGAAACTGCCGGAACTAGAGTCGAAACCAAGTCTGATCCTAGTATTTCCTTAGGATGATAACCAAAAGTACAAAAGAATGGAGACATTCCAATAGAAGAATGATCAGAATTATTGTATGCGAATTCTGCGGCCCACAATATATCTGACCATTCTTGATCATGAGTGACCAACATACATCGTAACAGCTGCTCGACTGTTTGATTAGTGCGTTCAGTCAAACCATCAGTTTGTGGATGATAGCTGGTGGAGGTAAGAACCTCCATGTTTAAGGCCTTCCCCAAATTTCGCCAAAAATGGGAAATAAACTGTGGACCTCTATCGGAAATCAAAACTGATGGTATTCCATGTAATTTTACGACCTCTTTCATAAATACTTGGGTTAATTCAAAAGCTGAAGGAAGCTTCGTAAGAGGTATAAAATGTGCATAACGGGTGAAATGATCTACCACTGTAAGAATTGTGGTGTAACCAGATTTAGAGCGAGGCAACTCAACTATAAAATCTAGAGACACAGTATGCCAAGGTTGAGGTGGTAATGTTAGGGGTAAAAGAAAACCACTAGGAGCATGATGTATTGGCTTGTTCTGACTACAAATGGTACAAGTATCCACATAATATTGTATGTCTTTGTATATTGAAGGCCACCAAAACTTTCTTTTAATTAATTGATACATCTTTGTTACCCCAGGATGTATAGACAGAGAAGTATCATGATACAATTGTAAAATATGTTTTTGAAGAGTTTCAGTAGGTACAAAAACTTGATTGTTCATGTATAATGGCGCGATAATCGATGCATGGGCGCAATTCTCCCCCTTTCTTTGGTATGAAAAATAAAGGGGAAGAGACCAGTGACTTAGAATGCCTAATAAAACCATTTGCCAAATATTCGTCTAGATATGTGCGTAGATGTTCATTTTCTTTCTCTGTAAGAGCATAAATTCTGCTACATGGCAAAGTAGCTCCAGGAATTAGATCAATTTGGCAATCATAGTCTCTATGAGGTGGTAGGGTGTTGGCCTTTTTTTTGTCAAATACATCCAAGAGATCTTGATAATCTTCTGGAACCCCCGTGATCGTTAAAACGCTCTGAGTATTTTTAAGAAAATTGTAGCCCTGAACTAAAAGCTCTGTGCCAGGATATTGTCGAAAACATTTTGCATGACAGTAATCAGATTTAAATAGAATAGTTCTATTAACCCAGTCAATGTAGGGGTTGTGGAGTACTAACCAAGGAATACCCAAAACTAGACCGAACTGAGGGGCGTCGATTATATCAAAGGTTATGTCTTCTATGTGTTTTAGAGCACACGTCATAGTCAAAAGTTCTGTGTTGTATTGTATAGGACCAGAAGTCAATTCTTTTCCATCTACGGCCCTAACTATCTCTGGAGAGCTTTTTTCAGTTCTTTTTAACCCTAACTTCACAAACAGTTGCGTGTCAATAAAATTGCCTGTGGCTCCTGAATCAATCAAGGCATCTATAGACCATGAGCAATTCTTGTCCAACTGAGATTGAAGTAAAACTCTTATACTGAGATGACTATGAGAGATGGTTGGTGCATTAGAGGCCAAACTAAGATGCTTACCCGATAAACTGACCTCCTGATCTACCGAGTTTGTTAGTTTTGCGACTGCATAACTGTGTTGACATCAACTGACTTTGACTTTGGTCTTGAGGGTCGAGTTGGACACTCCTTAACGAAGTGTCCGGTTTTCCCACAATACATACATTGATTTAATTTTCTTCTCTTTTCTCTTTCATCTTTAGTCAAAGGCCCTCTAACTGTCCCTATTTGCATTGGCTCAACCGGATCTAATTTAGCTGAGGAGTCTTGTTTAAGATTTGCTTTGTCTCGTGATAAAAACATTTTGAAATCAGATTTTCCCTTTTCCCCCCCTTTCTATGATGCGATGATTGAGTTTGACCACCAGATCGATAAAATCCTCACAGTCTGTGGGGGGGTCTAGAATTTGTGTTACCATATCCTTCAATTCATCTTTCAATCCTCTGTAGAATAAGGATACTCGTTTGTCTTCAGGCCATCCTGCCTCAATGACTAACCTATTGAAGGATGAGATGTAATGTAAAAGATCTGCGGATCCTTGTTTTAAGTTTAGCAGTTCATGATCTGCGGACTGCACAAAAACATGTTTAGCAAATAACTTCTTCATTGTGTTTTTAAATCGCCTTAAGTCATAGAGGATTGCATCATTTCTCTCTACATAAGGTACAGACCAAAGAGCTGCTTCCCCACCTAAATACGAAAGAATAAAAGCTACTTTCGCAGAGTCATCTGGAAATGCTGTGGGTTTAGCCACGAAATGTAAATGACATTGATTTAAGAATATGGCAAACTTGTTACTATCGCCATAGAACCTCTCTGGAGGCGCAAGGGGTACAGGGATAGGAGTAACCACCTGAATCTGAGTGTTTGTAGAAGGGGAACTTGATGCGTTACCACTATACAATGTTTGCATTGGTGGTTGAAAGGTTGCTGGTTTAATAGGAGATGCCCAAGAAGTACTAGTACTCTGAATCTTTCTTTGCATATCAGAAACATCTCTACGTAGTTCTGCGTTTTCATGTCTTAACTCAGCTAACATAGCGGCTATATCTTGTAGTGACACCTGTGTAGTTTGGTCCATAGCGCCTGGGCAAAACTGTATCCGTGGGCTTAGCCTTCTGTCAGGTGTCTCAAGACACTCTTACCTGTATGGCACGGTGCGCTTACCTGTAAGGTGCTTGATGGGTTTTGCAGAGACGCTATGAGCCAAACTCCCAGAAACCTATCCTACCTCTTGAGGTTTTAGTACTGCGCCAAGATGTCTGATAGCTAATAGGGAGTGTGGCCGGATCTGACGCTAATGTGAGTTCTTGTAGTCGACCTGCAAAGCAACAAGCTCACCTTTAGAATTCTTTGCTATTTCAAATGTCACTCACCAACTTAACTCGATAATACCTTTAGATTTTATACTAGATTTCTATGTCCTACCTGCGATCTACTAAGAAAGGCTTCGCGTCCTGGAAGTGGTGTGGAGTCTTGTCAGGTTAGCAGTGATGGTGTTATGATGACGTCCTGGATGTTAATTTCTGCAAGAGTCTTATTCCGTCTCCTCTACAAAAATACAATGGATACAATTATTACCTACTCTGACATAAAAACATGAATTGCGGCTTTCTCTCAACTTTCACTTACTTATTTGCTAACTGCTTGTTGATTTACCACTTCCACGTTTTCAATCTTCTTGAGGATAATTATAGCTCAAAAACATATGAGACAAACATATAGCAAGATACAATACACTGTTACACTATAAATAAACTTATTTCAAAAGTCTTTCTTTCCGTAGCTTTCCTCTTGTAAATCTCAGAAGAAAAGTACCATCAAACTATTTCAAAAGTTTTCCTTTCCTTTAACTTTCCTCTTGTAAATCTCAGAAGAAAGGATTCCAAAAATTGTCTTTGTCTTAATTGAAATTGCTAGCGTTGGGCGCCTTCAAAAAACAAATATGTACTTAGCTTTCTTAATTCCAGTTCAGATGTTGCATTGTCCTGAATTCTCCCTTCAAGCGAGTGTCGTCGAAGCTGAGACCTTAGTAGGGAACTTGGAAGTCTTCATGGGATGCGCGATGTTTCCATGAAGCAGGCTGGAAGGCTAAGCGCTTTCCAGAAGCCTGGGTGTGGTTTTTATATCAGAACCACACCCGAAGGTCAAGACGCCTGCGTGCGTTCTGCCGCTTGCTTTCTCTTAACACGTGTAAGAGAAAGGTAAACAAACGCGTCTTTCCGTTTTCTGTCCGAAGCAAGAGTACAAGTTTAAGAGTCACAGAGCTGAGACACGTCTCCGCACATTTCCAATATAACAAGGTTTCAGTGATATTTTACGCCGCCAAGAGTCACAAATGATAGCAGGTGTCAATCAGCAACAAGCCACCCCGCCAAGAGTCACAAATGACAAGAAGTGCAAATCAGAAATAATACATGTATTCACCAAACACGTTCAGCACTACAATACTCATATGTACATATTGAATGAACACAAGGAGTGCTGGATGCACGGGACAGGGGTGGGTTTCAATTATACAGAATAAGTTCTACCCTTTTACCAAGCGCGCAGCTGGCTTTGACAACCAAAGGGGACTGCAGAAGCGGAGACTGTGGAATCATGACAGTGAGCAAGGGACTCATGTCTGAGTATACCCTGCCACACCTATACTGGCCAAAAACGATTCAGAAAAGGGGGTGGTGATGAACAGAGAGTCTGAATTAAGCAGACCACTCTTACCCAGTCCAAAGATCAGGGCTTGATCCATCACCGTTATTTAGCTCACTGCACCATCCCAGCTCAGAACGGGGCTATATGCAAATCAGTCTGTCCCTGGCCCAGTGCATCATGGGAACAGGGCAGACTAAACTACCAAGCCAATTCTTCACCAGAAAGGAGACAAGCTTCCGGCGACCGGTTTCTGGCATTTCAGCCATCGTCGGCCCGGCTTGCTTGAATCCTGATGGTGCAGTGAGCAAGGGACTCATGTCTGAGTATACCCTTCCACACCTATAGTGGCCAAAAACGATTCAGAAAAGGGGGTGGTGATGAACAGAGTGTCTGAATTAAGCAGACCACTCTTACCCAGTCCAAAGATCAGGGCTTGATCCATCACCGTTATTTAGCTCACTGCACCATCCCAGCTCAGAACCCGGCTATATGCAAATCAGTCTGTCCCTGGCCCAGTGCATCATGGGAACAGGGCAGACTAAACTACCAAGCCAATTCTTCACCAGAAAGGAGACAAGCTTCCGGGGACCGGTTTTTGGCATTTCAGCCGTCGTCGGTGTGAGAAGTTGGCCTGATATGCAGTGCTCACTATTCTAGTGATCACTATGTATCATTCCAAACGACCCTTATTGATGATTGGTTGTAAGTCAACCTTATAGACCAGCTATCCTAGTAGTATGGACAAGAGCAGTCTTTAGGCTAAACTCTAGAGGGCGTGTTAAGCCAGCTGTTATACCATCACATATACCCCTTGAACACCAAGTGAAAGGACACCACACAAGTTGTTATGAAAATAAAAGGATATTTATTTATAACACAACAACCCTGGACTCTTTATGAAGACAGGGTGCTAAGCACAATACAAAACTCTTAAAGAAATACTGAAAGTTGCACAATTTACACAAATGCCCGAGGGGCACGACAAACCATATACTATGGAAGTGGAATGCGAATTACTAGCAGGTAAGTAACTATTCTCAGAGGCTTTAGAACCGCTGGGCCTACAATGCTGAACCCTTGGATTAGAAGCAGGAGGCCTAGGGACGTCGTGTGCAAAGTGGAAACTCTTACCCGCAATGAGGGACAAAGTCTATGGAGGCTAGTAAATGCAAAGTTAGTGTTCTCGGGCGGACCCGACTAGGTAGGTCAAAAACGAAAGTGGATCCAGACACTTAGAGAGTGGTTCTACGCTGGAGCACCGTGGTACTCGGTTTACCTAGCCATGGGGCTGCGGCTGCATAGGGTTCAAGTGACGTCGGGAATCCTCGTTGATGAACCAGGAGCCTGAAGTGAAAGTTGCTGGCAGGCGACCAGTGAAGATGTTCCGGGCTGATCCAAGGATGGATCAGTGAAGAAGGATACCTGTAAGCAGAGGGGACCAAGTTCTGAATCACTAGCCAGTGATTAGGTGGGCACCAGGATGGCACCGGACAAGGTCACTCAGCCAGGTGAAGAGGTGACACTGGATTCTGCTGCTGCACGGACCAGGGCGCTGATGTCGACCAGGCTGGAGGTCTGGGAGCTGTCCCACGTCGGATGTCTGCTGCTGGCGATGCTGGATCCGTTGAAGGAGGCAACAAGCCTTGGCTAAGGCAAGCCCACGTGGCGACACAAAATGGCGTCTGGAGTGGACCAGGAGGGTCCGAGGAAGTTCCCCTTCAAGAGGAGACGAGGGCCAGTCTAGAGGAGCTAGACCAGCGGTGACACAACCGTATGACGTCATCTGGAGGGTCACTAGCCACCAGGCAAGTGACCGGACAACGTGGCAAGCAACACAGAAGCAAAAGGGCCCCACGCAGATCTGGTGGATGCTGGGGGGGCTGGACTTCGGTGCTCGTGCTGCTTGGGGTTGGGGCTTCTCTTACCCCAGTGCACCCACTCGAGGGTCCCTCGGCGGTCGTGCTGGATCAGTGTCGTGCACGTTCTGATGATAGCCGGTTCCTCTGGTCTTGTCGCACCCACGGTTCTCAGCTGTGCTGTAGAGGCAGGTAGAGGTCAGAGATGGCAGGGAGTCCGGGTCTCGTCGTGCTGGTCGGTCTGGTTCCGGAGGGAGGACGTGCAGCAAACCGCAAGATACTTAGTTGGTGCCTGCTGATGCAGGGTGACTACTCCTTAGTCACAAGGGAGAAATCTTGAGAAGAAGTCGAGAGTTCCTTTCGTGGAAAGTAGTTTCAGGATTCAAAGATGATCTAATCTGGAAGGGGGCCCGCTCCTATCTTTATTCTAAAGAAAGGGGCTGGCACGCGACTAGGTCCTGCCCATGGGTGGGACCAGGAAGGGGGGTGGTTACACCCCTCTCCCTTTGTCCGGACTTTCCCCAGCTCAGGGGCTGGTGTGCCCCTGGAACTGGTTCAAGCCGGCATATGCACAGTGAGCACCGGGGTGCCACTTGCAGTCACCTTCCTCTCAGCCCTGCCTACCTGGGATACACAAAACCCTGTCTGGGATGGTGCTAGCACCGCCCCTGACAGGAAACCCTTTGTCCAAGCTCTCCTCGCTGGAAGGACTCCCAGCAGCAGGAGGTCAGACTTGTGTCTGTGGTGGCAGCATCCATTTTGTGATGCTGAGGCTCGAGTTAACTTTAACCGGGGTTCACAGTTACACACATGTCGTGTCCCTCTAGAAGGGTGGAATGCTAACCCTGTCGCCAGAATTGGCGAGGGGTTAGTATTCCAATTCGTATGACACCTTACTCGACATGTTTTGATAAAGCGATACACGAGTTGGCAAATAACCGCGAGGATTATAATGCACTTAGGAGTATATGGTACGCGTTATCATGGAACAGCTATTAGGACTTGGTTCCACAAGCTGCAAACGGGCTCAGCTCATGCCAGAGCACCATCTCACATGATTCCAAGCACTCTGCCTTCAGGATTGTTAAGGCCTGCCATAGGAGTGACTGATAGGAATACATGTGTCCATTTTAGGGTTAGATATAGGTATACTATATCTAAAGCAAGGGGTGATTACACCACCTTGCCCCAGCTGTCGTGCAGCCAGTTGTGTCAGATTTAGATGGCCAGCCAGGGGTGGCATAATACATGCTGCAGCCCCTGGTAGGCCCTGGGTACACCTATGCCCTGGATACAGGGACTGATAAGGTGGCCCAGTACCAATTGGTAAATGCACCTAAGGTACAAGTGTCAATTTAGTGCGAGAACAGCTAGGCTGTGGGTCTGATTAGCAGGCCCACAGCCAGGGAAGTCGTAAACCAGTGAAGCAAAAAGCAAAAATCTGGGGTGATCATAGGATTGCAGACCCTACTCTCCTACAGTCGGCCCGGCTGACGTACTGCTGGAATGCTGTATGAATCCTAAGGCGTAAGGATTTTGAACATTCTCTGAACTTCAACTTAATTTGAATGAGTAAGGAGTCTTTAGATGAGGTTATTAGCTAGAGAGAGCAGGGAAATAAACTTTGGGAACTATTATGTTTTTGCTAATATTCATGCCCTATAATTTCAATATTATGATTATTTTCGGAGCTTTGAATTAAACGAAATATAAATGTATGAGTTAAATACTTGCTTTCCATTAAATCTATTTGCATTAAACAAATAAATGAGTGAATAAACAGAGGTCATGCTAGGAGAATCTCTTTAAATAAAAATTAGATAAATGAAGAATTAAGCTGGTCTTGTTCATCCTTAGCCCAATTTTTTACTAGGAGATCTATCGCCAAATAATGGTGGTGTGTCTGAATAAATTGTCTTGTTGATAAAACCATAGTAAAACAATTTAAACTGCAGATGTACATATCATAAATAGGCAGCTTAATTTAGATACTCCGCTATGATTCAGCAGCTCTCCTTTGAAGTCTCACCAATCCATGAAGTAGGGAGTAGGTGTGCAAGAGTGACTCGCTGAGTTATGGGCCGCACTGATGAGTGAATGCATGATTTAATACTTCAGGGAAAGGTGATGAAGTTTTAGAAATTATTTCCGGAGTAGCGCTGCATCACTAGCACCGGGATCTAAATCAGGCTTTAGTAGCCTTGTCAGTCTTTTATTAATTATCATGACCAACACAATGTGATACATATTACTTCCATCTTGACAGAAATGATATACAAGCACAGGCCCACACTGGAAGGTAGTATCGACATTCAAATGCTGTCAAAGTCTTATTAATGCCTAAAGAATGATTGTGAGATTTACTTACCTTATAAATTGGTCAAATGATGCTATATGCCAGAAGACTGCCTTTTTTTTCTTCAGTCTCGGCAATGCTGAGAAATTCTGTTGTGAAACACTGCCACTGCTGGTCATTCAGTATAATCTACAAATGGAAAAGTCCACTGTTAGCACAATTACTATAAGCAGTACAAAATATCTTGATTTTTTATAAAGGGTAAACAGATCAATTCTATGGATTCTTTATTATTGTGAAAATCAACAGCATGTTAGAAAATCTCAATTTGTGTTTTTAACCTACCATACTTCTGTGAATCCCATGCCTCATTTGCTAACACTCTCTAAACAGATGTGGTATGTACATTAGGACATAGATAAAGAGATATTTTTGCCAGCCAAGTGGCAGCGTACCCATCTCACTTCATTTGTTTTAGGATATGGTACATGAGTAGCAATTAAGCCAGCTGATAAGATGAGCGAGGAGGGGTTATGCTACAGTTAATGGGAATAATAACAGCTATGAATAGCATTGTCAGATAGCACCGGATAGGGAAGCCACAAACATGGAAAACCTGCATCGGATTTTGGAAAGTTCCTGGGTTAGGAACCCACCTGACAGTTATTCAGGTAATTCCTGGAACAGGTCATCTCTGTTGCAGGAAGATGAGGGAGGTCCCAGAGGTGCTGACCAATCCAAAGCAACCAGGCAGGAAGAAAAGGCGGAACCCGACGGAGAACGTGGTGACGTCAGGGAGTCTAGAAGAACGGAGAGATTGCGAGGATCGGAGAGACCAGGATTACAGAAGACGCCGCGAAGAGGACCCGAGAAGATTGAACACCCCACTGAAGATACCGAAGACGCCGAGGAGTGGAGTGAGGAGTGGTGGATACCCTCCCCCCAGGAGGATGAGAACACAGCTGTAACTCAGGAGAGTTATGGCTACGGCAGTGAATGAACCAGTAACCAGGGCACCGCAGAGCTAACAAGGGAGGTGGGAGGGAACTTGTGGGAGGAGGGAGGTTGGATTGGTAGGAACGGGAGCCACGGGGCACTGTATATACTTCCTGCACAGCCACCGGCACCCCCTTCGCTTCTCACAGATTCCCCACCCGCCAAAATCTGCATAATTGTCCCACAAACGGTGGACTTAATGCACAAGTTACTTACCTTTGGTAACGATATATCTGTAAGAAACAGTAGTTAGTATTAGATTCCTTACCTTAGAATATCCCCAGGCGTCAGACTGGATCTGGAAAATTTTGCGTAGCAGTACCCCTGCGCGTCGGTAGGCATCGTCTGCGGCTCCGCTTCCGTCGTCGGCGTCGTTGGCGCCGGGATGACGTCGGAGTACTTAGACGCCGCCCTCACATGCTGACGTCAGTTCCTATACATAGCTTTTCCGCACCAGAAATGCAGAGCTATGCTAAAAATCAACACTGGTGCCTTGAAACTAGGGCTCTGAAAGGGGATGACCTTAACCCTAGATATCGGTTCGCAGAACGGGGAGGATGGGCTGGTCGGTAAGGAATCTATCACTAACTAATGTCTCTTACAGATATATCGTTACACAAGTAGTAACTTGTGCATCTGAAAGAAACACGTTAGTGATAGATTCCTTACCTTAGAATAGATACCCCAGCAATACCAACCCCGGTGGTGGGTCTGCGAACCAATAATCACACCAGAAAGTCCTGGAGGACGGAACGGCCAAAGAAGCCATCCCTCCGGACTTGGCTGTCCAGGCAATAGTGTCTTGCAAACGTGTGCATCGAGGCCCACGTAGCCGCCTGGCAAATGTCCTGCAAGGGCACTTCTCGGTCCAAGGCAGTTGTAGTCGCTGTGGCCCGAGTGGAATGAGCCCTCAGCCCAACAGGGGGTTCCTTCTTAGCCAAGGAGTATCATGCCTGAATACACAAGATCCACCACGAGATGGTCCGCTTGTGCACCGCTTTCTCCTTCTTAGCGCCCACGTAACCAACAAAGAGTTGGTCATCGACCCGGAACTGGCGTGTGCGATCCAGATAGAACGAGAGCGCACGTTTTGGGTCCAGACGGTGGAGCCTCTCTTCCTCTCTCGAGGGATGCGGAGGCAGAATGAAGGTGTGCAAGGTGATAGATTGCCCGATGTGAAAGGCCGTGACCACCTTGGGTAGAAAAGAGGGCCGTGTCCTCAACACAACCTTGTCCGGATGGACCGAAAGGAAAGGAGGTTTACAGGATAGAGCCTGGAGCTCACTCACTCTCCTGATAGAGGTGATGGCTACCAGGAAGGCAGTCTTCAAAGTGAGAAGGCGAAGAGGACAGTTGTGCAGTGGTTCAAAGGGAGCGCACATCAGAAAAGTAAGAACCAAGTTCAAGTCCCACTGAGGCATCACAAAGGGCACAGGAGGGAACTTATGTGTGATGCCTTTCATGAATCGGTTAACAGTAGGGGACTTGAACAAAGAAGGTTGATCAGGCAGCCTCAAAAAGGCTGAAAGAGCAGAAAGGTAGCCCTTGATAGTGCCCAGAGCAGAGACCTGCTGGGCAAGAGAAAGAAGAAAGAGAAGAACCTCAGATAGAGGGGCAGAGAGAGGATCTACAGCCTTTGCTGTGCACCATGCCACAAATCTGTTCCACCTGCAGGCGTATACCGACTTTGTGGAGGGACGCCAGGCTGCCAGAATGATGTTTCAGACTTCAGGAGGCAAGTCAAATGGCCTCAACAGTCGCCGCTCAATCTCCAAGCATGGATGTGGAGACTGGACAGGTTTGAGTTGAGGACCGTCCCCTGCTGCTGCGACAGAAGGTCCTCCTGAAGAGGCAGACGAACCGGAGGATCGACTGACATACAGAGTAGCTGGGGATACTAGTACCTTCGTGCCCAGTCCGGAGCCACAAGGATGACTTGTGCTCGGTCGCGCCTGATCTTCTTCAGCACTCTGGGCAGAAGTGGTATAGGCGGAAAGGCTTACAACAGACCCCAACTCCACTCGCGCCGAAAAGCGTCTCTGAGCGAGTGCCGCCTTGGAAATTCCAACGCGCAGAACTGATGACATTGCGCGTTCTCTTCGGTGGCGAATAGATATAACCAAGGCTCTCCCCACTGCAGAAAGAGACTTTGCGGCACATCCGAGTTCAGATGCCATTCGTGATCAATCATGCACCGGCGGCTGTGTTCGGCCGCCCTGGCATTCAGAGAACCTGCCAGGTGTTGAACCACCAGGGTCACGCCCTGATGTTCCAGCCAGTGCCAGAGGCGTAGAGCCTCCTGGCAGACGGTCCACAACCCCACCCCGCCCTGTTTGTTGCAGTACCACATGGCGGTGGTGTTGTCCGTGAACACCTGCACTGCACTCCCTCGGACAGAGGGGAGGAATGCCTTCAGTGCTAGATGAATTGCCCGCAGCTCCAAAAGGTTTATATGGAGCCGGGACTCCGCCGGAGACCAGAGGCCTCTGATCTCCGCCTCTCCCATGTGGCCTCCCCAGCCCTGGAGGGACGCGTCCGTCACAACTACGTGATCCGGTTGGGAAAGGGAGAGGGATCTGCCACTGACCCAATCGCAGTCCGTGAGCCACCACTGCAGCTGTCTCGCAGTGCCCTCGGAGATCAGGACATGGTCGGACAGGTTGCCCTGATGCTGGGCCCACTGAAACTTCAGGTCCCACTGCAGAGCCCGCATCCGCCAACGGGCGTGATGCACCAAAAGGATGCAGGAAGCCATCAGCCCCAGAAGCCGCAGCGTCAACCTGACCGAGACTCGGGTAAAGGCTGGAAGATTGGGATGAGAGCATGTATATCCCGAACTCGCTGTTCGGGCGTGTAAACCCGAAACTGCGCCGAGTCGAGAACCGCTCCGATGAAAAGGAGCTTCTGAGAGGGGCACAGGTGTGACTTCGGCACATTGATGGAGAACCCCAGCTGGTGCAAGAGGTCTGCCGTCGTCGGGAGGTGGCTGAGGACTGTCTGGGGCGAGCCCGCCTTCAACAACCAGTCGTCGAGGTAGGGGAAGACTGAAACCCCTAACCTGCACAGATGAGCTGCGACCACCGCCATCACTTTCCTGAACACCTGTGGGGCGCTGGTAAGGCCGAAGGGGAGCACGGCAAACTGAAAGTGCTCGTGGCCTACCGTGAACCGCAGGTAACGGCAGTGGGCCGGCAGGACGGGGATGTGGAAATAAGTGTCCTGCAAGTCCAACGCTACCATCCAGTCTCCTGGGTCAAGGGCAGATAAGACCTGAGCCAGAGTCAGCATCTTGAACTTCTCCTTCCGGAGGAAGCCGTTGACGTTCCGTAGGTCCAAGATAGGGCGTAGGCCCCCTTTGCCCTTCTTGGGTACCAGAAAGTAGTGGGAGTAGCAACCACGTCCTACTTCTGACCCAGGAAAGCGCTCGATGGCCCCCTTGGCCAAGAGGGCCGAAACGTCCTCCTGCAGAAGCCGCAAATGATCCCCCGAAACGCGGTGGTGTTGCGGTGGCATGGCTTGAGGGGTCGTCTCGAAGGGGAGGGAGTAGCCCCTCTGGACGATCTGCAGCACCCACCTGTCCGAAGTGACAGTGCACCAGTGAGAGTGGTGATGGTGAACCCTGCCCCCCACTGGCGTCACATGGGAAAAGCAGCATGGACTAGGTGGGTTTAGAGGCGGATGCTGCGGGGGAAGGTGTGGACTGGCCTTGCCGTTGTCCCCGACCGCCTCCACGGCGATTTCCACAGCCGCCACCGCGCTGGAAGTTAGACTGCGGCGTGTGGCTGGCAGCACGTGCGGGGGTACCCCTTCCTTGGCCACGAAAGGAGCGAAAGGCACCCGTTTGCTGGCGCGGGGCCGAGAGGCCCAAGGACTTGGCCGTAGCCCTGGAGTCCTTAAAGCGCTCAAGCGCATGGTCTGCCTTGTCACCAAAAAGGAGACGGCCATCAAACGGCATGTCCATCAGTGTGTTTTGGACATCGGCCGAAAAGTTGGCAGACCTCAACCAGGCGTGGTGTCTAACCGCCATCGTCGTTGCCATCGCTCTACCTAGTGAGTCAGTGGAATCCAGCCCACACCGGATAGAATATTTGGCTGCATCTCGGCCCTCCACAAGGGCTTGGCCGAGTTTGGCCCGTACCTCCAACGGACACTCTGGCAGCACTTCTGCAACCGTCTCCCACAGAGAGTGGATGTAGCGGCCTAAGAGGCATGGGGTGTTGGAAGACCGCAGTCCCAGACTAAGGGAGGAGAAGATCTTTTTTCCGTACTGCTCGTACCTCTTGGATTCCCTGTCCGACGGAGCCGACGGGAATGCGGTCTGGGAATTGGATGCCTGGATGACCAGGCTCTCGGGGGTGGGGTGGGTGGACAGGAAACATGGGTCGCCCGGGGCCGGGCGGTGGCGTCTGGCCACCTTCCTATCTACGGGCGAACCCCTAGCGGGCCTGGACCAAGTGCCCAAAAGAACGTCGGTCAAGGCCTCATTAAAGAGCAGCAGAGGCTCGGCCGAGCTTGACTGCGGTTTAAGGACCTCAGTGAGGAGGTTAGTCCTCACGGCCGCGACGGGGAGCTCAAGGCCCAAGGCCTTGGCAGCCCTCATCAACACCACACTATAGGTTGCCCCCTCCTCCGAAGCCACGGTAGGAGGAGAGACAAAACCAGTGTCTGGAGAGGTGTCCAGACCACTGGCCTCCCCAAGTTCCCCTGTCCAGTCCTCCTGAGACTGACACTCTCGGGTCAGAGGGTCCTCAGACCCCTCTCAATCCTCCTCATCACCCATCTCCTGATACTCAGGGTTTTCAATTAATGGGGCCGGTTCATTGAAGTAAAACTCCCCAAGCGCCGTCGAAAGCATCGCCCAGCAGCGCCGTTCCGACATCGGAACCAGAGCGAAGGACGCATCGGGGACGGCGCCGTCCTCGGGCGAAACCTGACGGACCGACACCGGGGGGGTGGTAAGGTCCACCGGCGACGACCCAGATCCCGAAGCGGGTCCAGTGGGGTCCTGCGGCGCCGGGCCCGAAGGCGCCGGTGGCGTCGGAACCGTTGGGCCCTGCGGCGCCGGCGGCGTCTGGGCCAAAGCACTCGACCTCGTCGGGCCGAAGCCCCCGACCCGCTAGGGACCCCAGACGGGTCCGCTGGGCCCGAAGGCGCCGCGGAACCCGTCGGGGAAGAGAGGTTCCTCATGGCCATGAGGAAGCGCTCTATCTCCCCCGGCGTCGCTTCTTGCCCAGGGACCGGAGGGTGTGGAGCAGGCTGCGACGCCCGCAACTCCGGCGACTCCGGCGGAGCCGCGTGGGCGTTGTCACCCGAACCCCCGGCCGCGTCTCGCGAGCATCGAGGGGAGTCAGAAGAACGATGAAGCCTCTTCGACTTCTTGTGTTTCTTACCTGACGACGACTTCAACCCGGAGGAGTGGTGCCTACTCTCGGAGCTGTGGTGGCTCCGTGCCTGTGACTGTCCCTCGACCTCCTGTGGGACCGAGACCTCTCGGGGGCCGACTGCCGGAGTTCGAGTCGCCTGCGGGACCACTCCCGCCTGGCTTTTGAAGAGACGGCCCGGCAGTCGGAGCAGGCCTTGTCGTCGTGGTCCATGCCTAGACAAGTTAGGCACAGGCGGTGAGGATCCGTGACCAACATCGTGCGGTCGCAATCCTCGCAGTGCTTGAATCCGGGCATCCCTATGGCACCGATCGGAGTCGTAAGACTTCAAGAAATGATCAAAAGTGATCCAAAAAGTTAGTCACAATTGACTAAGGGTTACTCCTTTTTCCAGATCTGCGCTTGCTGGCACGGAAAAAAGATGAACTGACGTCAGCACACGGAGGCTAAGTACTCCGACGACGTCATCACGGCGCCCATGACGCCGACGACGGACGCGGAGCCGCAGACGACACCTACCGACGCGCAAGGGTACTGCTACGCAAAAGTTTCCGGATCCAGTCTGACGCCGGGGATATTCTAAGGTAAGGAATCTATCACTAACGTGTCTCTTTCAGATGTTGCAGCAACTTCAATGCCCCAAACAAACAACACCAACTTACTTGTAAAATCTCAAGTCCAAAAGTGATCCAAACTCCAAAGTCCAAAAAGTCATCAAATAAAAATATATAGCAGCAGCCACAAAAAGTTATCCTTCCAGCTCCAGATCCAAATCAAAAGTGACCAGGACATGGACAAAGCACTGGGAGGAGCCTGCTGGACAGGAACAGGAAGTTGGAGACTCTGGGGCTCTTCCTTCCTCCGACCCCCCCCAAAAATGGACTCCTTGCACCAAAAAGTACAGCCAAATGTCAATCTGAGGAGTTATTCTGATCAAAATCATCATTTTCAGAAGGTTTATGCTGCCTGCGGTGGATTTCTGGTGCAGAATTGCAATTTTTGTAATTTCGGGAAAGCGAGCTGTTCAAATCTCCGCCGGAAGTCAGCTGCGCGCCGCATCTACGTGATCGGCATGGTTTACTCCTGCGATGCGTGATCGCGGGCCCTTATGTCCTTTTGTCAAACTCTTGCTGTGCAAGATGGCGGGCCGCAATCGCGGTCGAAAAACTCTTGCGCGATCACGCAGCAAGATCCAAAATGGTGCAGCACCCGCAAACCGGGAGAAAAACTCTGCGAACACAGAATCACGGTAAGTCAACGCAGCACGCACAATATTGTATTTTTCAAGCGCGACCAAGGAAAAAAATTCACAGCTTGCGAATGTGCGGATTTTTGGGCAAATTCGCGCGATTCGCAGTCCGTGAATTTTCCAAAAATCCGCAAATTCCGCGAACAAAACTGATTTTACAACCACACTTACAAAAACAGAGATTATCCTTACCAACATTCCATCTTAAGTATCAGAGTCCAACATACAGAGCGCAGGGGAAGAAGTTAAAAGAGCTTCCTTCCGTGAGAATGTAACACTATTGTTCTAAAGTAAGATAGTGCATTTCAGCAGCAAAGGCAGCCATTTCCTGTAATGGAACAGTGCAAGCACCGGGATCTAAATCAGGCTTTAGTACTAGCCTCGGAGGTAGTCAGTCTTTATTAACTATCATGACCAACACAATGTGATTCATATTACTTCCATCATGCCAGAAATTATATACAAGCACAGGCCCCCACTGGAAGGTACTGAGGACATTCAGATGCTGAGAAAGTCTTTTTAATGCCTAAAGGAATGATTGTGAGATTTACTTACCATATAAACTGGTGAAATGATGCTGTATGCCAGAAGACTGCTTTTTTTTAAAGATTTTCTTCAGTCTGGGCATTGCATAGAAATTCTGTTGTGAAACACTGCAACTGCTGGTCATTCAGTATAATCTGCAGATGGAAAGGTGGACTGTTACCACATTTACTATAACCAGTACAAAACATCTTGATTTTTATAAAGGGTAAACAGATCTATTCTATGGAGTCTCTATTTTGAAAATCAACCTCACTTTAGAAAATCAAATCTCAATTTGTGTTTTTAACCTCCCACAATTCTCTGAATCCCATGCCTCATTTGGGAACACTCTCTAAACAACTGTAGCATGTACATTAGGACATAGATAAAGAGATCTTTTGCCAGCCAATTGGCAGCATACCCATCTCATTTAATTTGTTTTAGGATATGGTACACCAGTAGCAATTAAGCCAGCTGATAAACTGAGCGAGGAAGGGCTATGCTAGAGTTAATGGGAATAATAAAAGCTGTGAATAGCATCTTCACCATCATCATTTTAGGCAATTCCTACCAGTTCAGCAATAGTGAAGTTGAGACTCTTATGCTCAAAATTACGTTCATACAAATTTAGAAGTCTCAAAAAATGTCCTAATTTATTTAATATTACCATCTTAGTCTTCATTTGGGCATCCTGTCTACCCTGCTACTCATTTCATTACCAAGATAAATGTATCCTGCTGCTTGTTAGGCAACAGAGTGGCCCTCACGTCAGACAACATCTTGCTTTAGCTTTATGATGTCAGAGCGCCTCATGTTCAATTACCCTTGTGGCAGCGGACCACAAAAAGGAAGATGAGATATCAGAAGTTATGCAGTAGGCTACTATCTGCATTCATGGCTGCAAGGCAAGCAGGAGGGGGAATGGTAAAGGACTCTGAACCACTCCAAGCACTGGGGCCTTTTTGAAAGTGGGACGGAGATACAAACATAGAGATTATCCTTACCAACAATCCATCTTAAGTATCAGAGTCCAACATACAGAGTGCAGGGGAAGACGCTAAATGAGCTTCCTTCGGTGAGAATATAATACTATTGTTCTAAAGTGAGATAGTGCATTTCAGCCGCAAAGGCAGCAATTTCCTTGAATGAAACATTGCTAGCATCATGTAGCCTTGGAAGCAGTCAGTCTTTTATTAACTATCATGACCAACACAATGTGATCCATATTACTTCCATCTTGACAGAAATTATATTCAAGCACAGGCCCCCACTGGAAGGTAGTGAGGACATTCAGATGCCGAGAACGTCTTTTTCATGCCTAAAGGAATGATTGTGAGATGTACTTACCATATAAACTGGTGAAATGATGCTGTATGCCAGAAGACTGCTTTTTTTTAGATTTTCTTCAGTCTCGACAATGTAGAGAAATTCTGTTGTGAAACACTGCAACTGCTGGTCATTCAGTATAAACTGCAGATGGAAAAGTCCACTGGTATCACATTTACTATAACCAGTGAAGGAGAGTAGGGTCTGCAATCCTATGGTCACCCCAGATTTTTGCTTTTTGCTTCACTGGTTTACTACTTTCCCTGGCTGTGGTCCTTCTAATCAGACCCACAGCCTAGCTGGTCTCTCTCTAAATTGTCACACATGTACTTTAGGTACATTTACCAATTGGTATTGGGTCACTCTTATAAGTCCTTGTATAGTGTACCATAGGTACCCAGGGCATAGGTGCACCCAAGGCCTACCAGGGGCTGAAGCATGTATTATGCCACCCCTGGCTGGCCATCTAAAACAGACACAACTGGCTGGTAACACAGCTGGGGCAAGGTGGTGTAATCGCCCTTTGCTGTAGATATAGTATACCTATATCTAACCCAAAATGGACACATATATTCCTATAAGTCACTCCTATGGCAGGCCTCATCAATCCTGAAGGCAGAGTGTTTGGAATTATGTGAGATGGTGCTCTAGAATGAGCTGAGCCTGTCTGCAGCTTTCGGAACCAAGTCCTTTAGCTGTTTCTATGATAACGCGATACCATATAAGTGCATTATAATCCTCGCGGTTATGTCTAACTTTGGCATAGAATTATCAAAACAAGTCGAGTAAGGTGTCATACGAATTGGAATACTACCCCTCGCCAATCCTGGCGACAGGGGTAGCATTCCACCTTTTTAGAGGGACACGACATGTATGTAACTGTGAACCCCGGTTAAAGTTAGACAGAGCTTCAGCATCACAAAATAGATGCTGCCACCACAGACACGAGTCTGACCTCCTGCTGCTGGGAGTCCTTGACAAAGGGTTTCCTGCCTTGGGAGTTGCTAGCACCACCCCAGACAGGATTTTGTGTATTGAGGTAGGCCAGGCTGAAAGGAATGAGACATGCCTGGGGCACACAAGGTGTCCCTGTGCATACCCCGGTTGAAACCAGTCGCTGGGGCACTCCAGCCCCTACCGGCGCAAAACCGGACAAAGGATAGGGGGTGTAACCACCCCCCTTCCTGGTCCCACCCATGGGAGGGACCTAGTCACAGTGCAGCCCCCTTTAGGAGAATAAAGGTAGGAGCTGGTCCCATTCCAAATTAGATTATCCTGATTTGAAACTTTACAAGAAGAAACTCTGGACTTCGACGTTCTGCTCCACAGAAGACTGAAGAAATATCCCTTGTGGCCAAGGAGTGACCACCCTGCACAAGCAGGCACCATCAAACGTCCTAGTGTTTCACTTTGTCATCCTTCCTCCTGGAACCAGACTTCAGAGCCCGACGAGATCCGGACTTCCAGACCTCTCCAACCTCTACCCACATCTGCAGCACAGCTGACATCCGTGGGTGCGACGAGACACGTGGGACCGTCCATCTTGAAGAAACTGCACTTCGCTTCCAGCACGACTTCAGAGGCATCCTCGAGAAAGTGCTTTGAGGATTGAGAAGCCCCAGCCCCGAGCAGCTCCTGCACAGAAGATCAGGCCTCCAGCATCCACGAGATCTGCCTGGGGCCCTTCTGCTTGATTGCTGCTCGACGCGTTGTCTGGTCACTTGCCGGATGGCTAGTGACCTCCTAGACGATGATCCACGAAATCTACACCACTGGTCTGGTTGCTCCAGACTGGCCCTTGCTTCCCTGCAAAGGAGAAGCACCCGGACCCTCCTGGTCCGCACCAGATACCATCTTCCATCACCGCATGGGTTGCCTTTGCCAGGGCCTGTTGACTCCGAATCCGGATCCGACACCCCCGACAGAGAGAGCCTGCGTGGGACAGCTCGTGCCTCCATCCTGGTCATCGAAGACACCTCCTGGTCCACGTGGCTGCAGAGTCAAGCGTCCACTCTTCACCTGATCGCGACAACAGCATCTGGTTCCTTCCTGGTTCTACTCCGGTCACTGGCTAGTGACTTTGAACACTGTCCCCTCTGCTTTCAGGTCTCCATCTTCCTCGATTCACCCTTGGGTCGCTCCGGACATCTTCCTCCTGGTCGCCTGCAGCATCTGTCTTCAAGGCTCCATAGACTTCAATGCGGAAACCCGACGCACTTTCACACCTATGCACCCGCAGCCCGTGGGTGAGGTAACGAGAGCATTTTGGTGCTCAAGGGTAGATTGACTCTCCTAGTGTCCAGGTATCCTGTCGTTTTAGTCGTAACTAGTTGGAACTGTCTTTTACTTACCTTAGCGTAATTCGTAGTGTCCATTGACTTTGTCCTGCATCTCGCGTGTGAGTTCACACTCTGGACACACGTCCCGTGGGCCTCCTGCCCCTTACCTAAGGTTAGGGTAGTGTAGTTCCAGCGATCCTACAGCCTCTGGACATCTTCATTTCCTCTATCGATTTCCTTATACCATTTACTTAGCATATGGTTTGTCGTGCCCCTAGGGCACCATTGTAATTTGTGCAACTTATCGTATTTTTCTTAAGAGTCTTGTCATGTGCTTAGCCCTCTGACCTCATAAAGAGTTCAGAGGTGTTTTGTTATTAATAAATATACTTTTTATTTTCATAACAACCTGTGTGGTGTTCTTTCATCTGGTATTCAAGGGGTTATATGTGGTAAAACAGCTGGCTTAACATGCCAAAAGAGTTTAGCCTAAGACTGCTTTGTCCATGCTACCATTAGGATAGCTGGTCTATAAGGTTGACTTACAACCAATCACCATAAGGGTTGTTTGGACTGATACACGGTGATCACTAGAACTAGTGAGCATCATATATCAGGCCAACTTCTCACATTGGTGTGCAGCGGTTGGGATTTGAGCTTGCTGTTGTTTTTACCAAATATAATCTTGAGATATCATTTGAAAGATCACATAAGGTACCATAGGTACAGATAAGCTTAGAAATACTCTGAGTTCTACTGAACCAGCTCTTGTAGTAGAAAGGGAGTAGCACACCCTGACTACAACTCTTAGCAAGGGATCAGTAGGAAAACCCATAGTGTAGGTAAGTGCACCACTTACACCTCACTAGAAAGCATGTCTATCACAGGAGAGGTCTCAGTGACTCCCCTTGTGGTTAGTGACCCTCCACAGGTCCTTTCCAGATATGCACCACTCAGTTTTCAGGAGATGAGACAATTGTGTACCTCCAGGAAATTGAAACAGGGTTTTAACCCTACCCTACCCTTTTCTGTTAGGTCTCTTAGAGACATATGATGCTAGAAGGCTTCTAATCCAGGCCCCTCAGATGAAGCAGATGGAAGCATGCCCCCTTTAGAAGGTGACCCTGACTCTAACCTCCCTGAAACAGAAAATGTAGATGGTAGGGAAGATGGGAACTCCTCTGAGGAGGAGGCAGACAATGGCCAAGTTTTGGTCAGCAGACTTACAAAGGCCAACTTAAGCCTACATGGGGATGGAACTGGGGGAACCCCAGACCTATCCACAAGCAGGCCTAACCTTGGGAGTAGAAGAGCTAGATCTCACTCCAGAGGCTCTAACACATTTATTCACTCCCATGTCTCTCACACATCTTCTCGGAGGGGGATGACTTCCCCTCAGAGAAGAGAACATGAGGCAAAGATGAAGGAAGTTAATCTAAGGATCCAAATGTAAGAACTTGCCCTTGCCAAGGAGAAACTTGCCTTTGCCAGAGAGCAGAAATTGAGTGGGCTTGAACCCACTGGTGGCAGCATTATCCCTAGAGATAAAGACAGGAGTTTTGATACTAGACACCTGAGTAAAATAGTGCCCTCCTATAAGGTAGGAGATGACATCCACAAATGGATGACTGCTCTGGAGAGGGCCTGCACAGTACAGCAGGTACCCCAGGGTCAGTGGGCAGCTATATTGTGGCTCTCCTTTGAAGGTAAAGGTAGAGATAAGCTCCTCACTGTTAGAGCTGAGGATGCTAATGATTACCAAGTCCTGAAAAATGCACTGATTGATGGGTTTGGCCTAACAACTGAACAGTACAGGTTGATGTTCAGAGACACCCAGAAAACTCAGGCTCAGGATTGGACTGACTTTGTTGATTGTGCCTCTAAGGCTTTGGAAGGCTGGTTACTGGGAAGTAAAGTTACTGATTACACATGATTGTATAATCTAATTATGAGAGAACACATCTTAAATAATTGTCAGAACCAGTTGTTGCATCAGCACCTGATTGACTCAGATCTGACCTCTCCCCAAGAATTGAGAAAGAAGGCAGACAGATGGGTCAGAACCAGGGTCAAGCAGAACCAGAACCAGGGTGGTGGCCAGAAGAAAGCAGACCAAAAGGGTAATCAGAATTAACAAAATGACCAGAAGTCTTCAACAGGGCCCCAACAATCTAAGGAGGGTGGGTCCCAGAATTCCCAAAAGAAGAGGACTGATGTTCCAAGAAAACCATGGTGCCAATACTGTAAAAGTAAGACTCACTGGGTTATTGAGTGCACCAAGAAAGGCTCAGCTCCTACCACTACTGCCCCTAAGGCACCTTCACCCCCTAATACAGTTAGTAGTGGTAGTGCACCCCCCAAGGCTATAGTTGGGTTAACCCTGGGAACTGAGGTGGGTTCTGACTTAGTCAGAATACCTACTCAGGTTGTTCTTGTTTGCACTGGAGACATGGAAATGACCCCTACTGTAAGTCCCAGTACTCTGGGCAAGTACAGGCAAACGCCTTTGATCAATGGAAAAATGGCTCAGGCCTACAGGGACGCATGTGCCAGTGTCACTATGGAGACACCAGCCTTAGTGGACCCTGATCAGATCATACTAGGTTCAGACTACCTAGTGACCAATGCTAGCAACGTCACTACCAATCACAGTATGGCAGTTGTTAACTTCTCCTGGGGAGGGGTAACTGGCCTCAAAAGGGTTGTAGTTAGTTCAGACCTCCCAGTAGAATGTCTTTTGGGCAATGATTTGGAATCCTCCTTATGGTCAGAAGTGGAGTATAGGATTCATGTGGAAATGTTAGATTTGTCAGCACATGTCCTTGCTGTGACCAGGTCACAGGCCAAGATATGCCCAGCTGAACAAGTGCTGGATCCTGGAACAATGGACCAGACACTACCCAAGAGGAAGAGCAGTAGGGTTAAGGCAGTGCCTTCCCCCCTGCCTCAGGTGAAGGATCAGCTCTCTCAGGAGGCTGACCCAAAGACCCCAGAAGGAACTGTCCTGGAAGAACTTGAACCTGAACAGGTTGAGTTTCTTGGGACAGGGGGACCTTCCAGTGCAGATTTAAGGCAGGCACAGTTAGACTGTTCCTCCCTTGGACCCCCCAGACAGCAAGCTGCTGCTGAGGCTGCAGGGAATGCTACAGGTACCCACAAGGTGTACTGGGATGAAGGACTCCTATACTCTGAGGCAAGAGACCCCAAGCCTGGTGTTACCAGGAGGCTGGTCATCCCCTTGTCTCTTAGAGGTTTCCTTCTTACCTTAGCCCATGAGATTCCCCTTGCAGGTCACTTAGGTCAGAACAAGACTTGGGAAAGGCTTGTCCCACACTTTCACTGGCCTCATATGTCTGAGGACACCAAAGAGTTTTGTCGCTTATGTGTCACCTGTCAAGCTAGTGGCAAATCAGGTGGCACAACAAAGGCCACCCTTATACCACTACCTGTGGTGGGGGTACCCTTTGAAAGAGTGGGGATTGACATTGTTGGACCAATGGACCCCCCCAACAGCTTCTGGGCACAGATTTATACTGGTGGTAGTGGATCATGCCACCGGGTATCCAAAAGCTATTCCCCTTAGGACCACTACAGCTCCTGTTGTGGCCAGGGCCATACTTGCAGTTTTCTCCAGAGTGGGGTTTCCTAAGGAGGTTGTCTCTGACAGAGGTGCACACTTCATTTCAGGATACTTGACTGCAATGTGGAAGGAGTGTGGTGTAAATTACAAATTTACCACACCCTATCATCCACAGTGCAATGGGCTTGTAGAAAGATTCAACAAGACCCTAAAAGGGATGATAAAAGGGTTACCTGAAAAGCTTAGGCGAAGATGGGACATCCTTTTACCCTGCCTTCTGTTTGCTTACAGAGAGGTCCCACAGAAGGGGGTTGGCTACAGCCCTTTTGAGCTTCTATTTGGGCATCCTGTAAGAGGACCCCTGTGTCTTGTGAAGGAAGGATTGGAGTTACCTCTCAAAAAGCCTAAGCTTGACATAGTGGACTATGTACTTGGTCTCCGCTCCAGGATGGATGAGTACATGGAGAAGGCAACCAAAAACCTGGAGGCCAGCCAAGAACTTCATAAAGCTTGGCATGACCAAAAGGCTGTCCTAACTGTTTACCAGCCAGGATAGAAGGTGTGGGTGTTGGAGCCAGTGGCCCCAGCAGCTCTCCAAGACAAATGGTCTGGACCCCACACCATCATTGAGCAAAAGGGAGAGGTCACCTACCTGGTAGACCTTGGCACTCCCAGGAGCACCCACAGGATGCTTCATGTTAACAGGCTCAAAGCATTTGTTTACAGGGCGGACATGGTCTTGCTCATGGCCACAGATTAGGGACAGGAGGAAGAGAGCGACCCTCTCCCAGACCCTATCACTCAGAACCCTGATGATGGGTCAGTAGATGGTGTGGTCTTTTCTGACAGCCTCACTGAGCATCACCAAAAGGATTGCAAACAGGTTCTTCAATCCTTTAGACAAATGTTTTCTCTGACCACCAGTCAGACAAACTGGTGCATCCATGAGGTGGACACTGGTGACAGTTTGCCTATAAAGAGTAAAATCTACAGGCAACCTGACCACGTCAGGGACTGCATAAAGAAAGAAGTACAAAAGATGTTGGAATTGGGAGTCATTGAAACCTCAAAGAGCCCTTGGGCTAGTCCTGTAGTTCTAGTGCCAAAACCTCACACCCAGGATGGTAAGAGAGAGATGAGGTTTTGTGTAGACTACAGGGGTCTCAATGCTGTCACTAAGACATAGATAAATTGGCTTCTGCCAAATTCTTGAGTACATTTGACCTGACAGCTGGTTATTGGCAAATCAGGTTAGCTGAGGATGCCAAGGCCAAAACAGCATTATCTACCCCAGGACGTCATTACTAATTTGTGGTGATGCCCTTTGGTTTTAAAAATGCACCTACCACTTTTCAAAGGTTGGTGAACCAAGTTCTCACTGGGTTGGATGACTTTTGTGCAGCATATCTAGATGATATTGCTGTCTTCAGCTCCTCCTGGGAGGATCACCTGATCCACCTGAGGAAGGTTTTGGAGGCCCTGCAGAAGGCAGGCCTCACTATCAAGGCCACCAAGTGCCAGATAGGGCAGAGTCAGGTTGTGTACATGGGCCACCTTGTAGGTGGAGGCCATGTTCAACCATTGGAGACCAAGATACAGGCCATAAAGGACTGGGCTCCTCCAACCACCCAGACACAGGTCAGAGCTTTCTTGGGCCTGTCTGGTTACTATAGGAAATTTGTCAGAAATTATGGGACCATTGTGACCCCACTTAATGACCTGACAAGCAAGAAAATGCCAAAGAAAGTTCAGTGGACAGTTAGCTGTCAAAAGGCATTCGATGACCTGAAGCAGGTCATGTGTACTGCACCTATTCTCAAGAGTCCAGACTACTCCAAAACCTCCATTGTCCAAACAGATGCTTCTGAGTTGGGTGTGGGAGCTGTTCTATCTCAGCTGAATATTGATGGTCATGACCAGCCTATTGCTTTTATAAGTAGAAGGCTGACCCCTAGAGAGAAATGTTGGTCAGCTATTGAGAGGGAGGCCTTTGCTGTGGTTTGGGCCCTGAAGAAGTTGAGGCCATACTTGTTTGGAACTCACTTCAAGATTCAGACCGACCATAAGCCCCTCTTGTGGCTAAATCAAATGAAGGGTGAAAACCCCAAACGTCTTAGGTGGTCCATTTCCCTACAGTGGATGGACTTTACAGTGGAGCACAGACCAGGGATTGACCATGGCAATGCAGATGGTCTCTCCAGGTATTTTCACTTAGAACAGGAAGACTCACCTGGTCAAGGTTAGTTTAATGTCCCTAAGTTTGGGGGGGGTTATGTAGGAGAGTAGGGTCTGCAATCCTATGGTCACCCCCTCGCCAATTCTGGCAACGGGGGTAGCATTCTACCCTTTTAGAGGGACACGACATGTATGTAACTGTGAACCCCGGTTAAAGTTAAACAGAGCCTCAGCATCACAAAATGGATGCTGCCACCACAGACACGAGTCTGACCTCCAGCTGCTGTTAGTCCTTCCAGCGAGGGAGGCCTGGACAAAGGGTTTCCTGCCTTGGGAGGTGCTAGCACCACCCCAGACTGGATTTTGTGTATTGAGGTAGACCAGGCTGAAAGGAATGAGACATGCCTAGGGCACACAAGGTGTCCCTGTGCATACCCCGGTTCAAACCAGTTGCTGGGGCACTCCAGCCCCAACTCTGGCGTGAAACCGGACAAAGGACAGGGGGTGGAACCACCCCCCTTCCTGGTCCCACCCATGGGAGGGACCTACTCACAGTGCAGCCCCCTTTAGGAGAATAAAGGTAGGAGCTGGTCCCATTCCAAATTAGATTATCCTGATTTGAAACTTTACAAGAAGAAACTCTGGACTTCGACGTTCTGCTCCACAGAAGACTGAAGAAATCTCCCTTGTGGCCAAGGAGTGACCAACCTACACAAGCAGGCACCATCAAGCGTCCTAGCGGTTCACTTTGTCGTCCTTCCTCCTGGAACCAGACTTCAGAGCCCGACGAGATCCAGACTTCCAGACCTCTCCGACCTCTACCCACATCAGCAGCATAGCTGAGATCCGTGGGTGCAACGAGACACGTGAGACCGGCCATGTTGAAGAAACTGCACTTCGCTTCCAGCACGACTTCAGAGGCATCCTCGAGAAAGTGCTTTGGGTATTGAGAAGCCCCAGTCCCGAGCAGCTCCTGCACAGAAGATAAGCCCTCCAGCATCCACGAGATCTGCGTGGAGCTTTTCTGCTTGATTGCTGCTCGACGCGTTGTCTGGTCACTTGCCGGCTGGCTAGTGACCTCCTAGAAGACGATCCATGAAATCTACACCGCTGGTCTGGTTGCTCAAGACTGGCCCTTGCTTCCCTGCAAAGGAGAAGCACCCCGGACCCTCCTGGTCCGCACCAGACGCCATCTTCCATCACTGCGTGGGTTGCCTTTGCCAAGGCCTGTTGACTCCAATCCGGGTCCGACACCGCCGACAGCGAGAGCCTGCGTGGGACAGCTCGTGCCTCCATCCTGGTCGTCGAAGACACCTCCTGGTCCAGTTGGCTGCAGAGTCAAGCGTCCACTCTTCACCTGATCGCAACGACAGCATCTGGTTCCTTCCTGGTTCCACTCCGATCACTGTCTAGTGACTTTGAACACTGTCCCCTATGCTTTCAGGTCTCCATCTTCCTCGATCCACCCTTGGATCGCACTGGACATCTTCCTCCTGGTCGCCTGCAGCATCTGTCTTTAAGGCTCCATAGACTTCAACGCGGAAACCCGACACACTTGCACACCTATGCACCCGCAGCCCGTGGGTGAGGTAACGAGAGCATTTCGGTGCTCAAGGGTAGATTGACTTTCCTAGTGTCCAGGTATCCTGTCGTTTTAGTCGTAACCAGTTGGAACTGTCTTTTATTTACCTTTTCGTAATTTATTTGTAGTGTCCATTGACTTTGTCCCGCATCACGCGTGTGAGTTCACACTCTGCAAATGCGTCCCGTGGGCCTCCTGCCCCTTACCGAAGGTTAGGGTAGTGTAGTCCCAGCGATCCTACAGCCTCTGGACATCTTCACTTAATCTATCGATTTCCTTATACCATTTACTTAGTATATGGTTTGTCGTTCCCCTAGGGCACTGTGAGGAAGACGGCGGCCTTACGTCTGGAGTTCATGACAGGAACGAACCTGCAACACCGTCGCTCCCACCCAATGCATCTTGGGACTTGAAGGAAGTAAGGACAGGCCGACTGACATTCCTGTGTACTCTGTCTCCACAGAAGAAACCCGGATGTAACCCGGAAGTCAACACAGAGGACCCGGGAAGTGAACAGGACGAACCAGTGAAAAAGGAAGGAACCCAAGAGGCGGGGTCTTGGACCAGCGAGAGCGAGGACGGACGAGGAGGGAGAGACGCCGAATGTCGGAGAGAGCCTGGAAAGGACGCCGTGGAGCTCCAGATGGAGACGGGGCCTGCCGTAAACCAGGAGGACGACGAGTCGGAGGACCGGTGGACCGAGGAGTGGTGGTACCCGCCGGAGAAGGCTGGAGAGCGGCCGCATTTCACGGAGAGAGTTGCGGCGGAGCCGGTGAGTGGGGCGTACACCGGGGAGTTGGGAGTCAGAGGTGTGTAGAGGAGGGTAGCGGGTAGAGACCAGGTACTCGAGTGCTTCGTTACCTTTGCCCAGTTATTGTCCCCGTAAACCGCTGTAGGAAACTAGATAGCATATAAAGCTGCATGTTCTTGGCATCATCTTAAAGTCCCTCTTTTGTTATTCGACCACAGAAGCCTACGGAAACTGTTAGCTTCCAGCACTATTGTTTTCATTATTTCCTACCCTCCCTCATCCAAGCACATTCTTCCCGTGACTCAGCCTTCCTTCACTTATGGTGTAGTGACTGGTATAGTTTATGACCCAAACGTTACAGAGTGACTGACGGCTCCATTTATCTTTCTCTTCTATGAGCCTCCGGGGAGACCCCATCCAGTCCGAAGTGGAGAAGCTGGGAACATCTAGGATTGGCCACACTTCGCCTAGCAGTTCCGAAGAAGAAGACCAGGACAATAGACCCTCTATATCAGTGAATATTCCTATTACTACAAATAAACCACTTCCTTTTGGATCATATATACAGACTTCTCGCCTGCTTGTTAAGCCAGCGCTCCCACAGGCACCATTGTAATTTGTGCAACTTATCGTATTTTTCTTAAGAGTCTTGTCATGTGCTTAGCCCTCTGACCTCAAAGAGTTCAGAGGTGTTTTGTTATTAATAAATATACTGTTTATTTTCATAACAACTTGTGTGGTGTCCTTTCATCTGGTATTCAAGGGGTTATATGTGGTAAAACAGCTGGCTTCACATACCAAAAGAGTTTAGCCTAAGACTGCTTTGCCCATGCTACCATTAGGATAGCTGGTCTATATGGTTGACTTACAACCAATCACCATAAGGGTTGTTTGGACTGATACAAGGTGATCACTAGAACTAGTGAGCATCATATATCAGGCCAACTTCTCACAACCAGTACAAAACATCTTGATTTTTATAAAGGGGAAACAGATGTATTCTATGGAGTCTGTATTATTTTGAAAATCAACCTCACTTTAGAAAATCAAATCTCAATTTGTGTTTTAACCTCCCACAATTCTCTGAATCCCATGCCTCATTTGCGAACACTCTCTAAACAACTGTAGCATGTACATTAGGACATAGATAAAGAGATCTTTTGCCAGCCAATTGGCAGCGTACCCATCTCATTTCATTTGTTTTAGGATATGGTACACCAGTAGTAATTAAGCCAGCTGATAAACTGAGCGAGGAAGGGCTATGCTACAGTTAATGGGAATAATAAAAGCTGTGAATAGCATCTTCACCATCATCATTTTAGGCAATTCCTACCAGTTCAGCAATAGTGAAGTTGAGACTCTTATGCTCAAAATTACGTTCATACAAATTTAGAAGTCTCAAAAAATGTCCTAATTTCTTTCATTTTACCATCTTAGTCTTCATTTGGGCATCCTGTCTACCCTGCTACTCATTTCATTACCAAGATAAATGTATCCTGCTGCTTGTTAGGCAACAGAGTGGCCCTCACGTCAGACAACATCTTGCTTTAGCTTTATGATGTCAGAGCGCCTCATGTCCAATTGTCCTTGTGGAAGCGGACCACAAAAAGGAGGATGCGATATCAGAAGTCATGCAGTAGGCTAATATCTGTATTCATGGCTGCAAGGCAAGCAGGAGGGGGAATGGTAAAGGACTCTGAACCACTCCAAGCACTGGGGCCTTTTTGAAAGTGGGACGGAGATACAAAAATAGAGATTGTCCTTACCAACAATCCATCTTAAGTATCAGAGTCCAACATGCAGAGTGCAGGGGAAGACGTTAAATAAGCTTCCTTCCGTGAGAATATAATACTATTGGTCTAAAGTGAGATAGTGCATTTCAGCTGCAAAGGCAGCAATTTCCTCGAATGGAACATTGCTAGCATCAGGATCTAAATCATGTTTCAGTAGCCTTGGAAGCAGTCAGTCTTTTATTACCTATCATGACCAACACAATGTGATCCACATTACACAGGCCCCCACTGGAAGGTAGTGAGGACATTCAGATGCTGAGAAAGTCTTTTTCATGCCTAAAGGAATAATTGTGAGATTTACTTACCATATAAACTGGTGAAATGATGCTGTATGCTAGAAAACTGCTTTTTTTATTTTCTTCAGTCTCGGCAATGCAGAGAAATTTTGGTGTGAAACACTGCAACTGCTGGTCATTCAGTATAATCTGCAAATGGAAAAGTCTACTGTTAGCACATTTACTATAAGCAGTACAAAAAATCTTGATTTTTATAAAGGGTAAAGAGATCAATTCTATGGAGTCTGTATTATTTTGAAAATCAACCTCACTTCAGAAAATCAAATCTCAATTTAACCTCCCACAATTCTCTACTACCAAACTGTTTGTTCTGCCGGGAAAGGAGCTGAATTGGGGATTGTGTACTGACTGAGGATTGTGGGTAACATCTCACCGCACCCGCTCCGCATCGCCGTCTGGTGTTTGCGGGGACTCACCTCATCCAGGATTCAGGAGAGCGGACGTGTGGGGAACTTTAAACCATTGAGCGGGCTCTGGTAGGCGCAAGTAGGGACTCACTTTCCCAGGAGTCCCTGCCAGACAGAGTACACCTGGTCACGCCTCCCTTGTCAGCCCCGCCAACAGGACGCCGTATGACCTACATTTAGCATCCGGGTCACCGCTGCGCAGGAGCGTCCCGGGAGAAGCCCGGGACAAGGGCGGGACCGTCCAAGGTCGTCACAGGCTGGATAAGGCTGGGCCGGGCCACCCCCCATACATCTTTTCCCTTTTGGATTTCTGCTTCGTTTTGCAAACCCACCTAGCTTCCTGCTACTGTGGGGGGACGTTTATTCAACTCAGGTGTTTCATCGCCCATGCCCATGACTACTAGATCAGGAAAGGGCAGAAAGGAGAGAGGGGGTGGGAGCGTAAATGGGACTTTGGACAATTTTATAACTCGTGCTTTCTCAGTGCTAGAAAAGGAAATTGCAGCCACTGAACGTAAATTGTCTCTTGAACCTCTCCCTTATAAGCGCTCCTCTCTAGGGGCCATAGCACAAATAACATCTCCTGCTAATAATAACATGCATGATGTTGAAATGCAGCAGGCCCCTGAACGCGATAGCATAGGCGCTATCAGGGCTAGCCTTGACAGGCTGAATGGGGTAGTTGTTTCAAGGTGAGTGTCTCCTGCTCCCCCTGAACCCTCAGAGCCCACTCTGCCATTGGCTCCGCCTTTAGTCCCCATGGCCGACAAAATTAATCCTCCTGTGTCTAGTCTTGCTTGCACCCCTCTTCGAAAAGTGAAAACAGTGGGTGGCGGGGGCCATCGATTTTGTGCGCTCAAGAGGAAAGATTCGCCACCAATTCAAGGGGTGGGCTGTCTAAACTCTCCAAAAAGTTTAAAGCCAAACATACTAGTGGTGGTGAGGAATTCGCAACGCTGGGGAGGGTACACCCTTTGTTTCCATCTGTAGTAGTTGGTATGACCCCTGTGCAGCCTAACCTAGCCCCTCACCGGGAGAGTTTAAAAGAGAGCTCTCCTACATCCGATCTGTCCCTGCCCCCTCCGCCTATAGAACAGATCGAGAAGCTAGTAAGGTCCTTGATTCTCCCCGTACTACAAAGGGTTAAGGATATCGCAGTGCGTTTAGACAGATTTGAGCAGTCATCTCTAGATAATTTTTTCTCGCTCAAATCCTTGATTAAATTGCAGTCCAAAAATAACCTGAGTGAGCAGGTTAGATCTCATGGAGATGTTTTAGCTCCCGAGGTCGAATCACCTCAACCCACCCAAAAATCGGTCTGTCCTCAGGGGTCTGCCCAGGCTGTACCAGTTTCTACTCCTCCTATCATATTCCCTTCCGATACCAGTGCCCCGACGGCTCAGGTTCAACATCTTGTTGGCTCTGTTCCCTCGGTCAAAAATCCGAAAGGACCCACTACAACGAGGGCAAAAGCACCGCGCTCAAGGAAAGGCCCCAATGCCCCCCTGGAACAACCTAACACAAATAGCCTTAAGTTCGCACCTGCCCCTCAGCAGCCTGTCCAGTCCTTCACTGAGGCTGCTAGATCCCTCCCTGTAAACCTTCCACCTGACTGTCAGCCCTATGTTGCTGTCCTTACTAATGTTCCACCACTGAAGGCTGACCAGCTTGAATCTTACCATGGGCTTAAAAATAAAGCCATGCACTGGTTAAGAGCAAACAGACCATTGCCTAACGAGCTGGATGGCCAGATTTTAAATGTTAGAAGGGTAGGGTGGGTAGGATATGGATACAAGCATCTCCAGTGGGATTGCGTGGTGGTGAATTTCAAGGATGCCAGGGTTGCCCCATTCATCTGCAACCAGCAGCAAGGCTATGGAGGAGAGGGTATTGGCTTAGTAGATTTGAGCTATTTTTATGCCAGGCCGCCAAGCTTCTCAAATGTTAGTTATCAAGGGTGGGGTGGGAGGCATGGTTCTATCGCCCCTGAGTACCACCATTACTCTCTTCCTTACCTACCTCACCCTTGGTCAACGAACCACTCGAGGGCTTCTGGATACTGAAATTATACTTGCTCCCGGGACACACCTTTTCGTCTGAGTCCGTTCCATATCCCGGAATCATCTACTGACAATCTCCAGTCACATCCTGCTCCAGGCAGTCCGACTCTATTGCTCCACGCCTTAGACGGTCTTTAGACTACTTATCTGGTCTTGCTACTACTTCCATTGCGAGGCCCATGAGAGAGGGCTTATCACCAACTTTTTTGGGGCGGGCGGCCATACTTGGGTCTGAGTCCTGCACGGAGCCGGCTGTGGCGGATCCATTTCTCAGGATTCTCAGCTGGAACGTTGCGGGCATCTCTAGGAAGCTGGACCTTCCCGATTGGAATACTCTCGTGGAGGCCCATTCAATTTGTATCTTCCAAGAAACATGGAGCAGGGAACCCTGCCATAAGGTGGGGTACTCATTGTTCTTCATACCCGCTGTTCCCTCCCCCACAGGGAAGGGTCGCCTTTCAGGCGGCCTTCTCATATGGGTTGATGTTTCATTGGGATGCAAAGTTATGCAGCATGGGTCCAACTCCCCCGATCTCAGTGGCGGTTTCTGAGTACGGGCGTCGGGGCTCCGCCCCCTTTACATTTACAGCATGTAATGCCAAATCTGTTTAATTAAAGTAATACACACTTGTAAGTAGCAGAGTCTGCACTCTCAGTGTCACTGTGATGTTGTTTGCTGATATCAGCGATAAAACACTCACTGACAAGTTTGCAGCAGTCACGTCAGACACGTGACTCATGACGCTTTCACTTTGCTCTTCCTACATTGCCGGCTGACAATCTCTCAGCCCTGAGGGCTGTGATATCATCAGCTCGGCAAAGACTAGGCATCAAGACACAGTCTCCACCCCCTGAAGACGTGGAGGTAAAGTTAGCGTCTGGCGTTTCAGATGCAAGCCCGGTAGCTCTAACCCTCCACGTCAATCAAGGAGTGGAGAGCATTGTCAGCCCACCCTTTCCCATCTCGTCACAGGGTGGGGTGACACCCACCCTGTGTGACGAGATGGGAAAGGGTGTGATTGGTAATTTGATTTCTGCGCAGTACAATTCTGAATCACCTCACTTTGTGACGTTAGCACCAAGCTCAGCCGAAAATAAACTAAAGGCAGTAGTCAGTCGGGAGACACAGGCACGCAGCCGCTGTGAAAAAAATGTAACAACTAAAATAACACTGCGTTCATTTGAGTGTTTTTAGTTAAGTTTGTGGATTAGGTTTCACCAGTAATACGCTCAATGCTGTGGCCAGTGTTTGAACTATGTGGCTAAGGCACTAATCGACTGCCCTTAAAATGTGAAGCCCTGTGAGAGTTTGCCTCAGTTTGCCGATTCCTGTGTCGCTTGGAAAAAGCAAGCACAAGTCGACTTGTAAATGAATGACGCAGCATGAGCATCAATAGTACCCCCTCCTCACTAAGCTGAGCTCACAAACAAACCAGCATCTATGGGTATGCTGTGGCCTGCCTCAGACCTGTCTAGGCTAAACTTCATCCCGATACATGCATTTGTCAGTCTGTCATTTGCTCTGGCATCAAAAGTGACTGGTATTACTACGCACCCATAAGCGCAAAGTAGTGCTGCCTCATGAGTTTAAAAAAATGCTGTTACTCAAACTAAGTATTTCAGTACTAATAGAGTCTTCGTCAGTATATGAAATAACTATTTCCAATCTCTATCTGTACGCTTTGAAGGCCTCAGTGGTGCATGAAAATCAAGGCTCTGCGAGTGACTGCGTGCAGTGGCAAAAACCGTGTAAATGTAGACGAATGTGGCATCATGGCAATGTTAGTTAATTATGATTTATGATATATATTCAAAATGTCAGCATGGGCACACAGCTTTACTTTTAGCTCAGAGACTGGTTAAAAAATGCTAAGGAGACGGGATGTGTTTCACTGTTCCTAACATGCTCTAAGTTATTCAGAGCTTAATACCATCCACTACTCAGATCTTCTCTTTTGCAAGGCCCGCATAGCCATGTGTTCTGTTCTGTCATGGTGTTACAGTGCTTAAAACAATGTGTAATTGCGAACAGCGACCAATGTGAACGATCCTGCATAGATGATAGTACCACTCCTTCTTAAGCCCACTAGCACCATCTATGCTTTAATAATTCCCTTTCCCATATTTACTCACTTAAACTTTACGTTTTCAATCTTCTTTAGGAAAAGGAAAGAAAGACCTGTTCTGTTTTCGGTATTTGATTCTAAATACACTCCCGCTACAGAGCAGCTACATCATTATCATATTAAATGTCTTAACTGATCTCATAACTTAACTGTGGGAAGGAAATGTCAAACGGGTTCTCAGAAAGACCATGCAATATATATGTACTAGCGGCATAGTTACGTGCAACATGTTTAGATATATAAAGTCGACATTTTCACAATCCTTTACAAATCTTCTTGCTTTCTTGTATTTTCTTTAAAATGCACCATTTTCTTACTCTTTTTTTCAAAACTTTCCTGGGCGAGAACCCCCCCAACCCTCCTTATGATGGTCGACTCGTGCAACATTCATCCCCAATTTTTACGCCTCACCACATCCTAATTTCTCCAGCCGCCACTTCCCGATCTACTTAGAATTTCACTCAAGGGGCCGCAGAGAGGGCTTACCCTGCACATTATTAACATCTGTTCCAGGGGGCCGAAAGAAGGCTTACAGTCACCCACTGTTATAGGCCTGGAGGACGTTCTCAGACAGTGATCTCATGTCCTGGTTGCGGGGGACTTCAACTGCACTTTTGAGCCCCTTGCTACGGAGGATATTGTGGGCCTTACAGAAGAAGATGCTATGAGAGGAATTCCCACCCTAACTATTCCTCCTATCAGGAGGTGGTCCCCAAGGGCCATACAACTTTATTCCCTGACACTGGAATATGGCCTGAGGGCCGTGAATGGGAGGACGCTCTCGGATCCTCTGGGAGCCCACACCTACAACAGGGCGCATCACACATCGAGGATAGATTATATTCTCCTCAACGTTAACTTCTGGAGTTTTATGCGGGATATGGTGGTCTCACCCACAGCCGATAGTGACCACAACCCCCTCTCCTTGACTCTTCGTCCTTTGTGGCCTGGGGAAGTTAGCGTGCACACGCCCTCTAAACCAGCCTCCACCTTAGCAATACGACCCACTAATTGTGGGAGGCGCCTGAAGTGGTGCAATGTCGCTATGGACGAGGGAAACCTGCTAGCTATAGGGGCGCCCCTAACAACTGCACAGTCCAAACTGGACTTGTGCACCGAGATACCTAGTGAAGTGACAGCTCTTTTCTGTAATTTAATTAACGCTATGGGTAAATTCTTCCGTCTCCCAGCTAGAGATCCTCCAGCCGGGAATAATAAGAGACCTAAGAACCAACCAGGCTGGTTCACTAAAAAATACAGGGAGGATAAATCCGCCTTGATCACTGCTATTAAAACTAAATCCCGGCAAAGATCAGGCTTGCTAGGAAAAAGTATACCCAGAGCAGGAAAGCAGCAAAGAAAGAGTGGGAGGATAGGTACTGGTCTGATCTCATGGAAGCGAGTGTTGGCAGAGATTCTAGAGGGTTCTGGAATTTAATTAGACTCGGGAACAGACCAGACAGCACCCTTATCACATGCAACATCCCAGCAAGTACTTGGTACAACCACTTTCTCTCCCTTTACACCTCTGATGATACGAACCCTCAGCTAATTGATAATAGTAGTCTCTATACAGCCGAACCTCAGGGGGACACATTAAGTGATTTATTCACCCCTAGAGAAGTGGAGAGCGTAATTAAATCTCTGGTACCCCTCAAAGCCCCTGGACCTGATGGGCTACCAGGCGATCTGTTGCGCGCCAACCACAAAGAGTGGGGGAAGGTGGTTTCTTCCTTGCCTAACGCTATCAATAATGGTGCTCCTGTCCCAGAATCGTGGAAAGGGGAGGAGGTCGTCCCGATATTAAAAAAGGGGTGTCTGGACAACCCCGCAAACTACAGGCCTATAAGCCTTATTGATTCAACCCAAAAGGTGGCGGGCAAAGTGATCTTGGGGAGGGTCCTCCAGTGGGTAGACGACAATAACATTCTGTCGGACTACCAAGCTGGCTTTCGTTCATAGAACAAGCTTTTAGATTGGTTCTTCTCTACTGGAAGGTGGTGGTGCTGGGCAAGGGCAGTCTTTACTTGGCCTTTATAGACCTGAAGACTGCCTTTGACCTAGTACCCAGGGAGGGGCTATGGAGTGTTCTGTCGGAGATGGGGATGCCACCGTATACCCTGTCTTTATTGGTGAGGCTCCACGATGACAACTATGCTCTGGTGCGGTGGGGCACGCATGGTGAAATAACGGACAGGATCCCCGTGGGGAGAGGTGTCCGTCAGGGATGTGTGCTCGCTCCCACTCGGTTCTCTCTTTATGTGAACGGAGTGGTCGAGCATCTGCTTAGAACTCCTGCAGATGCACCGTCCCTGGCGGGCAAGCGTATCCCCACACTTCTCTTTGCTGACGACACCCTCCTCATCTCAAAGACTCCTATGGGCCTGCAGAGCCTCCTTAATAGCTTCCAGGAGTTCTGCTCACTGAGGGGCTTGATTATCAACACCAATAAAACTAAATATTTGGTTTTGAACCCCCCCCCAAAAAAATGGTCGCCCCCCGGTGCTGAATTCCGTGCCTTTGAAGAGGGTGGCCGAATTCGACTACCTAGGAATCCGCTTAACTGATTCAATGCACTGGAATTCGCACATCCAAAAAATGATACTTGGCCATAAAAGGATGGGTGGTGCACTCCTAAAGGAGCAACGCTCCTCTTCAACCAAGCCGATCGACCCAGTAGTGGAGATCTACAAAGCAAGAGGGTTCAGCGCTGCTTTGTATGGGGCGGAGCTGTGGGGTACATGCAACCTTGAAGCCTTAGCTAGATCAGAGTGCAAATTTTTGAAGGAACTAATGGCCCTTCCCCAGAGCACCCCTTCCGTCCCCATTTTAATGGATTTAGGTTGTAGATCGATTAAGGACCAAGCTCAACTAAGTCCATTGCTACTCTGTGCTCGCCTGTGGCGTGTGCCCGAGTTGGCTTCATATGCAGAAGCTCTGTTAGAGGTGATGCAAATGGAGGGCTGGTCCAAGATCAAGTGGCTGAGGGACATGAAAAACTTGCTTGGGGCCATCGGTCTCGGCGAGGCGTGGGGGTCCAGGACTGCCCCCCCCCCAAAGCCGCCCTAAAGAAACTGTATTGGACTTGGATCTCTTGTAAAAACTCCACAGACTCTAAACATTGCAAATCGACTTTAAATTTTATGAATATTAAGGATGTGGTGGTTTATGAACTGTATCTAGATATTCTATCCAACCCCCTAGATCGAGCCCTCTATTTTAAATTCAGAATAGGGACGCTCCCTGTAAAACGAACTGTTAGCACGGTGGAAAACTCCCTACAAGCGATCTCCTTTTTGTGTGCTATGTCCAACGCGTGTCGAGTCTGTTGCCCATCTCTTTTTTGAATGTCCGGCCTAATTAGCCCCTAGGCGGCGGTGGCTCAAACCACTCTGTTGCCATTTGGGCACTCGGCAACACAAGGTGGCCCTCCGTATTTTTATGTCCGACACACGCACTGTTTGTTTGCGGTGTATCCAAGTTCCTGAAATGGTCTTGGATAATTGGTTCAAAAAGGCTTGCCCTGTCAATTTAATTCTTGTCTTAACTGCTCATACAATGTTTTTATTGTGTAAATTGAATGTGCATGTAAAGATTGATTTTAATCCATTGTATTATGCTTTTATGATATTCTTTTATATTGAAATAAAGCCTTCAATCAATAAATTCAATCAATCCCATACTTCGCTGAATCCCATGCCTCATTAGCAAACACTCTCTAAACAACTGTAGCATGTACATTAGGACATAGATAAAGAGATCTTTTGCCAGCCAATTGGCAGCGTACCCATCTCATTTAATTTGTTTTAGGATATGGTACACCAGTAGCAATTAAGACAGCTGATAAACTGAGCGAGGAAGGGCTATGCCACAGTTAATGTGAATAATAAAAGCTATGAATAGCATGTTCACCTTCATCATTTTAGGCAATTCCTACCAGTTCAGCAATAGGGAAGTTGAGACTCTTATGCTCAAAGCACAAGTTACTACTTGTGTAACGATATATCTGTAAGAGACATTAGTTAGTGATAGATTCCTTACCTTAGAATATCCCCAGGCGTCAGACTGGATCCGGGAAATTTTGCGTAGCAATACCCCTGCGCGCCGGCAGGCGTCGTCCGCGTCCGTCGTCCGCGTCGTTAGCGCCGGAATGACGTCGTCGGAGTACATAGACGCCGCCCATGCACGCTGACGTCAGTTCTGATACACAGCTTTTCCGCGCCAGATACGCAGAGCCATGATAGAACCAACACTGGTGCCATGAAACTAGGGCCCTGAAAGGGGATGACCTTAACCCTAGATATCGGTTCGCAGAACGGGGAGGATGGGTGGGTCGGTAAGGAATCTATCACTAACTAATGTCTCTTACAGATATATCGTTACACATGTAGTAACTTGTGCATCTGAAAGAAACACGTTAGTGATAGATTCCTTACCTTAGAATAGATACCCCAGCAATACCAACCCTGGTGGTGGGTCTGCGAACCAATAATCACACCAGAAAGTCCTGGAGGACGGAACGGCCAAAGAAGCCATCCCTCCGGACTTGGCTGTCCAGGTAGTAGTGTCTTGCAAAAGTGTGCAGCGAGGCCCATGTAGCTGCCTGCCAAATGTCCTGCAAGGGCATTCCTCGGCCTAGGGCAGTGGTAGTCGCCGTGGCCCGAGTGGAATGAGCCCTCAGTCCAACAGGGCGTTCCTTCTTAGCCAAGGAGTAACACGCCTGGATGCACAAGATGATCCACCGCGAGATGGTCCTCTTGTGCACCGCCTTTCCCTTTTTAGCGCCCACGTAACCAACAAAGTGTTGGTCATCCACCCGGAACTGGCACGTGCGATCCAGATAGTAAGAGAGCGCACATTTTGGGTCCAGACGGTGGAGTCTCTCTTCCTCTTTCGAGGGATGCGGAGGCGGAAAGAAGGTGGGCAAGGTAATGGACTGCCCGATGTGGAAGGCCGTGACAACCTTGGGCAGGAAAGCGGGTCCTGTCCGCAACACAACCTTGTCCGGATGAACAGAGAGGAAAGGAGGTGAAGAAGAAAGAGCCTGGAGCTCACTCACTCTCCTGGCAGAGGTGATGGCAACCAGGAAAGCAGTCTTCAAGGTAAGAAGACGGAGAGGACAGTTATGGAGCGGCTCAAAGGGAGCACACATTAGGTAGGTAAGCACAAGATTCAAGTCCCATTGGGGCATCACGAAGGGAACAGGAGGGAATGTGTGTGATGCCCTTCAAAAACCTATTTACAATCTGGGACTTGCACAAGGAAGGCTGATCAGGTAGCCTTAAGAAGGCAGAAAGGGCAGAAAGGTAGCCCTGGACAGTGCCCAGAGCAGAGCCCTGCTGGGCAAGAGAAATAAGGAAGAGGAGAACCTCAGAAAGGGGTGCAGAGAGTGGATCCACAGCCTTTGCTGTGCACCATGCCACAAATCTGTTCCACCTGCAGGCGTATACCGACTTCGTGGAGAGACGCCTGACTGCCAGAATGACATTATAGACTTTGGGAGGCAAGTCAAATGGCCTCAACTGTCGCCGCTCAATCTCCAAGCTCGTAGGTGGAGACTGGACAGGTTCGGGTGGAGGACCGTCCCCTGCTGCTGCGACAGGAGGTCCTCCCGAAGAGGCAGACGAATCGGGGGATCGACTGACATGCGGAGTAGCTCGGGATACCAGTATCTTCGTGTCCAGTCCGGAGCCACAAGGATAACCTGGGCCCGATTGCGCCTGATCTTCTTCAGCACTCTGGGCAGAAGTGGTATAGGCGGAAAGGCGTACAATAGACCGCAACTCCACTCGCGACGAAAAGCGTCTCCGAGCGAGTGCCGCCTTGGAAACTCCAACCCACAGAACTGATGTCTTTGCGCGTTCTCTTCTGTGGCAAATAGATCTAACCAAGGCTCTCCCCACTGCTGAAAGAGGCATTGCGCCATGTCCGAGTTCAGATGCCATTCGTGATCCATCATGCACCGGCGGCTGAGTTCGTCCACCATGGCGTTCAGGGAACCTGCCAGGTGTTGAACCACCAGGGTCACGCCCTGATGTTCCAGCCACTGCTAGAGGCGCAGAGCTTCCTGGCATAGGGTCCACGACCCCCACCCCGCCCTGTTTGTTGCAGTACCACATGGCGGTGGTGTTGTCCGTGAACAACTGCACTACACTCCCCCGGACAGAGGGGAGGAATGCCTTCAGTGCAAGACGGATCGCCCGCAGCTCCAGAAGGTTGATCTGGAGCCGGGACTCCGCCAGAGACAAGAGGCCTCTGATCTCCGCCTCTCCCATGTGGCCCCCCCAGCCCAGGAGGGACGCGTCCGTCACAACTATGTGCTCCGGGTGGGGTAGGGAGAGGGATCTGCCACTAACCCAATCGCGGTCCGTGAGCCACCACTGCAACGGTCTCGCAGTGCCCTCCAAGATCAAGACATGGTCGGACAAGTTGCCCTGATGCTGGGCCCACTGAAACTTCAGGTCCCACTGCAGAGCCCGCATCCGCCACCGGGCGTGATGCACCAGAAGGATGCAGGAGGCCATCAGCCCCAGAAGCCGCAGCGTCAACCTGACCGAGACTAGGGATAAAGGCTGAAAGATCGGAATCATAGCCTGAATATCCCGAACCCGCTGTTCGGGAGGATAAACCCGAAACTGCTCAGAGTCCAGAACCGCTCCGATGAAGAGGAGCTTCTGGGAGGGACACAGGTGCCACTTTGGCACGTTGATCGAGAACCCCGGCAGGTGCAGGAGATTGGCCGTAGTCTGGAGGTGGCTGACGACTGTCTGGGGCAAGCCCGCCTTCAACAACTAGTCGTCGAGGTAGGGGAAGACTGACACCCCTAACCTGCGCAGATTGGCTGCGACCATCGCCATCACTTTCCTGAACACCCGTGGGGCGCTGGTAAGGCCAAAGGGGAGCACGGTCAATTGAAAGTGCTAGTGACCTACCGTGAACCAAAGATAACGCCGGTGGGCCGGCAGGACGGGGATATGAAAATAAGCGTCATGCAAGTCTAACGCTACCATCCAGTCTCCGTAGTCCAAGGCAGCTAAGACCTGAGCAAGAGTCAGCATCTTGAACTTCTCCTGTCGGAGGAAGCCGTTGACGTTCCATAGGTCCAAGATAGGGCGTAGGCCCCCTTTGCCTTTCTTGGGTACCAGAAAGTAGTTGGAGTAATGTCAATGTCATAGGTTTTTATAGAGCGCTATTATCACCGCAAGGTCTCAAGGCGCTTGCAGCATAAGAACAGGGTAGGAGGAGACAAATACAGAAAGGGCATCATAACAAAGAACAGGGGCCCCATGCTAGGGAAAAAGCCATGTTTTCAAGGCTTTACGAAATTGCTGGTGCTCATTAATGGAAAGAAGGTGAGGGGGTAACTTATTCCAGAGTGCAGGTGCGAGAAATGAAAAGGAGCGCTGCCCGAGCCTAGAGGTTCGCACGTGAGGTTGCATTAGCAAAGACTTGTGGCTAGATCTTAAGGACCTCTTGGAGACATACCAGTTCAGGACCCTTATTATACAATGCATTGTGGGTCAAACATAGGATCTTAAATTGACTTTTTTGCCGTATGGGAAGCCAGTGTAGTTGTTTCAAACTTGGAGCGGACACCGTTCTAGGCGGCAGATCCAGCACCAATCTAGCCGCCGTATTCTGCAGAGTTTGGAGTTTTGTCAACAGGTCCTCATTCAGGCCGTGGTACATGGCGTTCCCATAATCAAGATGGCTAATGATCAGGCCCTGAACCAACGGCTTCCTGGCTTCAAGCGGAAGCCATCTGAAGATCTTTCTGAGGCCACGCATTATACCATAGCAGGTGCCAGTCACCTTTGCTACATGATTTTTCAAGGACAGAGCGCTGTCCATTATAATTCCAAGGTTCCAGACCACCGGCTTAGGGGCCGGGCAAGCTCCCAACTCGGATGGCCACCACTCTGACGTCCAACATCTGTCTGCTTTTCCAAACAGAATGATTTCGGTCTTGCCCGCATTGAGTTGGAGTTTATTCGCCCGCATCCATCTGCTGATCTAAACCATACATTTTTTTAAAAGTACGCAGGTGTCGGCAGGATCAACGCCGCATGTGATCAGCAGCTGCGTATCATCTGCATATGACACCGTTCCAAAGTCAAAAGATTTGATTATTTTAGCCAAAGGTGTCAAGTACAGATTAAAAAGCAGCGGGCTCAAAATCTAGCCTTGAGGCACGCCCACCGTGACCGGGCGACTACGGGCAGCCAGGGAGTCGACTCGAACGGTGGTGAGGCGGCCAGTGAGATCATCTTCAATCCAACCCAGTGCCCCTCCTCGGACACCAATCTCCCACAGCCGATGTTTCAAAATACCGTGGGAGATGGTGTCAAATGCTGCGGACAGGTCTAGGAGGATGAGTACAGCTGAATCGCCCCTATCCACCGAGAGTCTGATGTTATCCACAATCTCCACTACAGCGATCTCAGTGCTGTGCGCGGCCCGAAAGCCAGACTGGGAGGGATCAAGGGCTCCCCTGGCTTCTATGTAAGTCATCAGTCGGTTGTTCACAAGGAGTTCCAACACCTTACCAAAAAAAGGCAGCAATGATATTGGCCGGTAGTGGGAAGGTAAAGCAGGATCATCAGATGGCTTCTTCAAAATAGGCTTGACTTGGGCCTGCTTCCATTTAGAAGGGACCTCAGCTTGCTCCAGAGAGGCGTTAAAGATAGCTGTCAGGGGCTCGGCTAGCAGGGGCATGATTTTCGTGCAATGTCGTGGCGGGAAAAGGTCCAAAGGGGGGCCTGACCTTATTCTGCTAAGACCTTCAAGAGTCTCCTTGACCGCGATCGGCGTGAATTTTGTCAAGTCGAGATCTTGGTTATCAATCATCTCAGATGGCGGCGTCACCAAGCTACCATCTGGGTTTTGTTGGTCCGAATCTGAAGTAGGGAAAGCAGAATATATTAACTTGATTTTATCCTCAAAAAATTCTGCCATTGATTCAACCCATTTTTGGGAGGGGCTAAACAGGGATTGTTCAGCATGAGGGGACGTGAATTCCTTCAATATTTTGAATAGTTCTCTGTTTGAATTAGCTGAGATTTTTATCCGCTGAGTTAAATACTCCTTCTTTGCCAATTTTATTTTTTTCATGTAGTGTGAATGAAGTAACTTGTATTTAGATCTGTCTTCCTCGGTCCTGGTTTTCCGCCATATTCGCTCTGCAGCTCTACTAGCCAATTTATCTATCTTGAGATTGGTGGTGAACCATGGAGAAGCCACCAATTTAGTTTTGACTGTAGTTTCCGGAATGACATGATCTAAAGCTTGTAGAATGGAAGACTCCAGATTATCTACCCTTTGCTCTAATGGGAGAGCCAAATTACTTTCATACTTAAAATGAGCAAAAAATGCTTCTGGGTTAAGTTTCCGCCATGGGCGGATTCGCATTCTTATGCCTCTCGCAGGAATGGCCGGAATTTTACTTGGGAAATGAAACATTAAAAGATAATGATCCGTCCAGATCATTGGGAGGGGATCAACAATGCTTAATCTGGGGAAACTAGTACAAATTAAATCAAGAGTGTGGCCGGCACAATGAGTGGGGCCGTTGACTGGCTGCGACAGGCCTAGGCTTTCCATAATCCTTATTAGGAGACGTCTCTGGGTCTGCAGAAAGCTCTGCATGATAATTAAAATCGCCTAATAAAATAAAATTCTCTGTGGTTAGGGCGTGGGTGACTATTATTTCTAACAGTTTATTAACAAAACCTGTTTTAGCGCCCGGGGGCCTATATACCAGAGCAACTCGCCAATTATCCACACTGGAAAGCTGTTTGTTCACGATCATGATTTCGAGGGTGGGACTGGACAGAGGTTCTAGTAGATTGATCTTAATGGGGGATCTGGCTGCTATTGCTAAGCCACCCCCCCTTTTCCCCACCCTGTCTAGCCTTGTGACCAAGTATTCAGAAGGAAAGGCAGCCACTACGTCTGAGGCCGCCATGCTATGGAGCCAGGTTTCTGTAAGGAAGCAGAGTTCCGGCTTGTCTGCCTCAAGTAGGCTCCATACCTCCGTGACATGCTTGGGTATGGAACAAGCATTAAGGTAGAGTGCGGTAATAATCGCACATTCTACGGGACCATTCCTAACTGGTGACTTTGGCAAGCTTGTTAGCAGTCTGGTCTCTGTACTACCCCTAATGATGGGTGTGGGGAGGTTTCTAGGCGGATCCCATAGGGGGAGCTTCCCAGGGAGTGAGGGTGACTGTGTCAGCTGGGAGATCAAGTGTGACTTGACGGCTTTACCTGGATTCCACCTCTTTAACTCCCCACTGGTATAAGTTAACATTGTATCTCCGTTTACCTCACAATCTGTCCTCGTCATGTAGCGGATATCAGACAGAGTTCTGGGCAGCAGGCAGCGGTCTGCACGCGTCCGCGCCACACAGCCCTTTAAATGTGGAGGGGGGCATGGCCGAGATGACGCTGGCCATTCAGGGCCCTACCGATAGTTCCGGTATTCCTTGTCCCTCCTCAACAAACGGCACACGCCGCGGCGGAACGAGGACGGGAATGAAGGTCGGACCGGGCACACAACAGAGCAGGTAGTATTCAGCTGTACAATAACACCCACTTCCGGCCCAGGAATGCGCTTGATGGCCCCCTTGGCCAGGAGGGCCGTGACTTCCTCTTGCATAAGTTGCCAATGATCCCCCGACACGCGGTGGTACTGCGGTGGCATGGCTGGAGGGGTCGCCTCGAAGGGAGGGAGGGAGTAGCCCCTTCGGACGATTTGCTGCACCCACCTGTCCCATGTGACAGTGCGCCAGTGGAAGAGGTGATGGCGAACCCTGCCCCCCACTGACGTCACATGGGCCTGAAAGCGCGGACTAGGAGGGTTTTGAGGCAGGTGCTGCGGGGGAAGGTGTGGACTGGCTTAGCCGTGGTCCACTACGGCGGTTTCCACGGCCGCAGCCGCACTGTTGAGCGTTCAGCGGCACGTGGCTGGCGGTACTTGTGGGGGCGCCCCTTCCTTGGTCACGAAAGGAGCGAAAGGCACACGTTTGCTGGCGTGGGACAGAGAGGCTCAAGGACTTGGCCGTAGCCCTGGAGTCGTTAAAACGCTCAAGCGCATGGTCTGCCTTGTCGCCAAAGAGGCAACGGCCATCGAACGGCATATCCAGAAGGGTAGCCTGGACATCTGCAGAAAAGTTGGCGGACCTCAACCAGGCGTGGCCTCAAACCGCCACCGTTGTTGCCATCGCCCTGCCCAGTGAGTCCGTTGTATCCAGGCCACACCGGATGGAATACCGTGCTGCATCTCGACCCTCCACAAGGGCTTGGGCGAGTTTTGCCCGGGCCTCCTCCGGACATTGTGGCAGCACATCCGCGACCGTGTCCCACAGGGTGTGGGTGTAGCGGCCCAAGAGGCATGCTGTATTGACTGACCGCAGTCCCAAACTCAGGGACAAGAACACCCTCTTCCCGAACTGTTCATACCTCTTGGATTCAAGATCGGGCGGGGCCGTCGGGAATGTGTTTTGGAAGTGGAGACCTGGATGACCAGGCTCTCGGGGGTGGGATGGAAGGACAAAAAGCATGGGTCGCCTGGGGCCGGGCGGTAGCGTCTAGCCACGTTCCTATCCACAGGTGGACCTGTCGTGGGCTTGGACCAAGTGCCCACAAGAACGTCACACAAGGCCTCATTGAACGGCAGTAGAGGCTCACTGGAGCTTGCCTGCGGTTTGAGGACCTCAGTGAGGAGGTTAGTCCTCACGGCCGCGACAGGGAGCTCAAGGTTTAGGGCCTTGGCTGCCCTCGTCAACACTACACTATAAGCAGCCCCTTCCTCCATAGCCACGGTTGGAGGGGAGACAAATCCAGTGTCTGGCGAAGTGTCAATTCCACTGGCCTCCCCAAGCTCATTTGTCCAGTCCTGTTGAGACTGGCATTCCCGTGCCAGAGGGTCCCTAGACCCCTCCCAATCACCCTCGTCACCCATCTCCTGTAGTTCAGGGTCAGCAGATGGGGCCAGTTCATGGAAATAGAAATCCTCAAAGGTCGTCGGTAGCGGCGCCCAGCGGCGCGGCTCCGACGCCGGAACCGGACCGAGAGTAGGATCGGGGACGGCGCCCATAGCAGGCGCCGGGGGTGACACCCGCGGGGCCGGCGCCTGTGAGGTCGTGAGGTCGACCGGCGACGGCCCGGATCCAGAAGCGGATCCAGGGAGGGCCTGCGGCGCCGGGACCGAAGTCGCCGGCGGCGCCGGGGCCGAAGCACCCAACGGCGTCGGAGCCGAAGCACCCGACCCGCTAGGCCTTCCAGCCGGGGCCGTTGGGCCCGGAGGTGCCACAGAACCCGGCTGAGGAGGGAGGGACTTCATGGCCATGAGGTACTGCTCGACCTCCTCAGGCATCGCGTCATGCCCAGGGACCCGAAGGTGTGGGGCAGGCGGCGACATCCGCGACTCCATCGGAGCCGCGTGAGTGGTGTCACCCGAACCCCCAGCCGCATTGCGCAAGGGGTGGGTCAGAGGAACGATGGTGTGTCTCCGACCTCTCATGCCTCTTACCTGAGGACTTGGATCCTGATGACCGATGTCCACTCCCGGAGCTGCGAGGGCTCCGACCCCGCGACCTGTCCCTCGACCTCTTGTGGGACCGGGACCTGGAGCGGCGCGGGGCAGGTGCGGTCGTCGTGGTCGAGGCCTAAACACTTGAGGCACCGGCGATGGGGGTCGGTAATCGACATCAGTCGATTGCGCTTGGAACAGGGTTTAAACCCGGGCATTCCCTACCGGCTCCATAGGAGTCGAAGACTCGAGAAAAGAAATGATCAAAAAGATCAAAAAGTTTAGTCAAAAAAGACTAGGGGGTAGAGCTTCTCCGGATCTTCAATAGCTGGCGCGGAAAAAAGAAGAACGGACGTCAGCGCGCAAGGGCGGCGTCTATGTACTCCGACAATGTCATTCAGGCGCTAACGATGCCGACGACGGACGCAGAGCCGCGGACGACCCCTGCCGGCGCGCAGGGGTATTGCTACTCAAAATCTTCCGGATCCAGTCTGACGCCTGGGGATATTTTAAGGTAAGAAATCTATCACTAACGTGTCTCTTTCAGCTATTACGTTCATATCAATTTAGAAGTGTCAAAAAATTCCCTAATTTCTTTAATCTTACCATCTTAGTCTTCATTTGGGCATCCTGTCTACCCTGCTACTCATTTCATTACCAAGATAAATGTATCCTGCTGCTTGTTAGGCAACAGAGTGGCCCTCACATCAGACAACATCTTGCTTTAGCTTTATGATGTCAGAGCGCCTCAGGTCCAATTGTCCTTGTGGAAGCTGACCACAAAAGGAGGATGAGATATCATAAGTTATGCAGTAGGCTACTATCTGTATTCATGGCTGCAAGGCAAGCAGGATGGGGAATGGTAAAGGACTCTGAACCACTCCAAGCACAGGGGCCTTTTTGAAAGTGGGACGGAGATACAAAAATAGAGATGATCCTTACCAACAATCCATCTTAAGTATCAGAGTCCAACAATCAGAGTGCAGGGGAAGGCGTTAAATAAGCTTCCTTCCATGAGAATATAATACTATCGTTTTAATGTGAGATAGTTCATTTCAGCCGCAAAGGCAGCAATTTCCTTGAATGGAACATTGCTAGCATCAGGATCTAAATCATGTTTAAGTAGCCTTGGAAGCAGTCAGTCTTTTATTAACTATCATGACCAACACAATGTAATCCATATTACTTCCATCTTGATAGAAATTATATTCAAGCACAGGCCCCCACTGGAAGGTATTGAGGACATTCAGATGCTGAGAAAGTTTTTTTGTAATGTAATGTACGTTTTTTTTTTATACCGCGCTACTATCGCTCCAAGGAGCATCTAGGCGCCAACAGAATGACCCAATGATGTAAAACGGTCCGGCTGCTAATGTTAACTAATCCAACCTTCACACTAGAGCTCTAACTATGGTGTCCTGTAGCCTAAAAATCCAAGTTTTAAGTTCTTTTCGGAATTCAGTGTCACTCTCCAGTGCCCAAAGGTAAGGGGGAAGAGTATTCCAGGCTTTTGACCCTAGAACTGGTAAAGATTTACCCCCTCTCGTGCTAAGTCTGAAAGCTGGAACAGACAGGAGATTAGCATTTGAGGAACGCAGGGTACGGGCTGGATGATACCTAATGAACTTTTTTCTTAGGTATTTGTGCCCTAAGGAGTGAACAGCTCTAAAAGTGATGACCAGTATTTTAAAAAGGACCCTTTTGATTATGGGTAGCCAGTGCAGGGTTTTTAGTGCAGCAGTTGCAGATGATCCCTTTGGCCACTGCAGCACCAGTCTGGCTGCTGCATGCTGCACCATCTCGAGTTTATGGGTGACCACTTTGTTAGTACCAGCATAGAAGCTATTACAGTAATCTATCCTTGATGTCACAAGGGCGTCTGTTACCGTTTTTCTAGCCTCCAGCGGCAGAAGATCAAAAAACTTCCTTAGCCTCCTGATGATACCAAAACATGTCCCCGCTTCCTTCAGTGCCTGCTGCTTGAAGGACAAATCAGAGTCAAAGTTAATCCCCAAATTGTGAGCAGAGTCTGTAGTATGAGGTGGTATTTCTGCCTTCTCCGGCCACCATAGTCTGGGGACAAAGTCGTTTTGTGGGCCCATCTGCATGATCTCAGTCTTTCCCATATTACATTTCAGGAGGTTTCTCCTCATGCAGTCAAAGGTAGCCGTCAGGCAGCATTTGAGATTGGCTTCCCAGTCCTGAGTTTCTTTATCAAGGACTAGGATCAGTTGAGTATCATTGGCATATGCCACCACATCGATGCCAAATGATGATATCAGCCTAATCAGAGGGGTAGTATAGACATTAAACAATGTCGGGCTCAGACTGGACCCTTGCGGTACTTCCATTGTAAGTGGTTTCTCCTTTGAGCAAAATTCGCCCAAAGTAAGCACTTGTCTCCTACCACTCGGAAAGTACTTAATCCATTCCAGGACTGTCCCAGTAATGCCAGATTTTTAATATCTAAAGGAATGATTGTGAGATTTACTTACCATATAAACTGGTGAAATGATGCTGTATGCCAGAAGTCTGCTTTTTTTAGATTTTCTTCAGTCTCTGCAATGCAGAGAAATTCTGTAGTGAAACACTGCATCTACTGGTCATTCGGTATAATCGGCCGATGGAAAAGTCCACTGTTACCACATTTATTATAACCAGTACAAAATATCTTGATTTTTATAAAGGGTAAACAGATCAATTCTATGGAGTCTGTTTTATTTTGAAAATCAACCTCACTTTAGAAAATCAAATCTCAATTTGTGTTTTTAACCTCCCACAATTCTCTGAATCCCATGCCTCATTTGTGAACACACTCTGAAGAACTGTAGCATGTACATTAGGACATAGATAAAGAGATCTTTTGCCAGCCAAGTGGCAGCGTACCCATCTCATTTAATTTGTTTTAGGATATGGTACACCAGTAGCAATTAAGCCAGCTCATAAACTGAGCGAGGAAGGGCTATGCTACAGTTAATGGGAATAATAAAAGCTATGAATAGCATGTTCACCATCATCATTTTAGGCAATTCCTACCAGTTCAACAATAGGGAAGTTAAGACTCTTCTGCTCAAAATTACGTTCATACAAATTTAGAAGTCTCAAAAAAATTCCCTAATTTCTTTAATCTTACCATCTTAGTCTTCATTTGGGCATCCTGTCTACCCTGCTACTCATTTCATTACCAAGATAAATGTATCCAGCTGCTTGTTAGGCCACAGAGTGGCCCTCACATCAGACAACATCTTGCTTTAGCTTTATGATGTCAGAGCGCCTCAGGTCCACTTGTCCTTGTGGAAGCGGACCACAAAAAGGAGGATGAGATATTAGAAGTTATGCAGTAGGCTACTATCTGTATTCATGGCTGCAAGGCAAGCAGGAGGGGGAATGGTAAAAGACTCTGAACCACTCCAAGCACTGGGGCCTTTTTGAAAGTGGGACGGAGATAAAAAAAATAGAGATTATCCTTACCAACAATCCATCTTAAGTATCAGAGTCGAATATACAGAGTGCAGGGGAAGATGTTAAATGAGCTTCCTTCCGTGAGAATATAATACTATTGTTATAAAGTGAGATAGTGCATTTCAGCCGCAAAGGCAGCAATTTCCTTGAATAGAACATTGCTAGCATCAGGATTTAAATCATGTTTAAGTAGCCTTGGAAGCAGTCAGTCTTTTATTAACTATCATGACCAACACAATGTGATCCATATTACTTCCATCTTGACAGAAATTATATTCAAGCACAGGCCCCTACTGGAAGGTAGTGAGGACATTCAGATGCTGAGCAAGCCTTTTTAATGCCTAAAGGAATGGTTGTGAGATTTACTTACCATATAAACTGGTGAAATGATGCTGTATGCCAGAAGACTGCTTTTTAAAAAAATATTTATCAGTCTCGGCAATGCAGAGAAATTCAGTTGTGAAACACTGCAACTGCTGGTCATTCAGTATAATCTGCAGATGGAAAAGTCCACTGTTAGCACATTTACTATAAGCAGAACAAATTATCTTGATTTTTATAAAGGGTAAACAGATCTATTCTATGGAGTCTGTATTATTTTGAAAATCAACCTCACTTTAGAAAATCAATTCTCAATTTGTGTTTTTAACCTCCCACAATTCTCTGAATCCCATGCCTCATTTGCGAACACTCTCTAAACAACTGTAGCATGTACATTAGGACATAAATAAAGAGATCTTTTGCCAGCCAATTGGCAGCGTACCCATCTCATTTAATTTGTTTTAGGATATGGTACACCAGTAGCAACTAAGTCAGCTAAGCCGTCTGGGTGCTTGTGCAGGCGGCAGAGGGGAAGCGGAGTGCCTAGCTTGATAATGGCCCCGAAAATAAATCAAAATTCCAAAGCAGCCTCAAAGAAGAAAAATCTCCTTCGAGAGGATGGCGCTACCAAGACGATAGGAGCACAGACGCCGGAGATTCCCAAGGAGAAACAACAGCCTCTGACCCAGACCCGGCAGGCTACAGTCTCAATAGGGGAGCTGCTCACAAAAGCCGGTAAGGAGAAGGTGGCAGAGGTAGCAGTGGTTATGCCCGAACTGGACGAACAGACTTTGGTTGAAACTGAGACATCTCAAGCACCCCAGGATGCATGCAGCGAGACTGTTAATTTGGAAACTGCTACTGATGTGGAAGTGTCAACGCAGGGCAAAGCGGAGGTAGGAAAGGGGCTCAGCGCCCTCACTGAAGATCAGGCAGTGGTTGCAGGGACAACATCAGACCCCCTAAAACAGGCACAGGCATAAGCACAGAGTTCTATAGACGGTATGGAAGTTGGCGGAAAGGAGCCTGTGCCGTCGGAACAGGGAGAGCTCGGCGAGGTCGTCGCAGCCGGAGCTGGGGAGGCGGCTCAAAGTGAAGACTTCTTCTCAGCTTCCGACGGCTTGGAATGGTCCGAGTAGGAGGGGGATGGTGACTGCAGCTCCCTGGGGGACTCTGAGAGCAAACCTGAGACGGAACACCCTGCAACTGCATTGAAAACTTCAGCAGCTGCAGCTAAGGACCTGAGAGACCCCCAAGGTGAGTTGAGCTGGGATCGCCCTGCCTCTCTGTCCGCACAGGACAGCCTGGGCATTGAAAGAGCTCAAATGTCTCTATTAGAGACAATACATCAGGAGATCATAGCCCATAGAGAAGAGACACGCCAAGAAAGTCGTAAATCACAAGCAGCTATGAGGAAAATGAGGGGCGTGGTTAGGAAATTGTCTAAGGCCTGTATTAACACAGGGGACAGAGTATCAAATTTGGAGGACAGGATTGTTTCAACTGAAACAGAGGTGGAGGTGGCTGTGGCCAAGGTTAATGCACAAAGCTCTCAGGTTGTTGACATCCAATGGAAGCTTGAGGAGATGGAAAACAGGCTCCGTAGAAACAACCTGAGAGTTCTAGGAATCCCGGAGGGATCATAAGGGTCCGACATCAGGTCATTCATGGTAAAACTCTTCGAACAGGCTTTTCCCAAACTAAAGGGTTGGAACTGGTCTAACGAGCTACAGAGAGTTCATCGCACCCCCTTCAGGGTCCAAAAGAGCATGAAAGAAGGGGACAAACCCAGGGCGATCTTGATCTTTTTAGGAAATTGTATTCTGCGACAGGCTATTTTCGATTTAGCAAGACCTAATGCTAAACGAGGTTGTGAGGGGTTTTCATTCTTCGTGCGGCCAGATTTCTGCCACACGATGGTGGAAAGACGCTGGCGCCTGAGAAGCTTGATTAAACCCTTTCAGGATAAAAAGATGCAGGCATTTCTAATAAACCCTGTGCAGCTGAAGATTATTAATGAAGGGAGGGCAATGTTTTTCTCATCTGAGATCAAAGCAAAGGAATATTTGGACTCCATAGGAAGCTAAGACGACTGCTAAGATGACTGTTGCCCTAAAGACGATGGAATGGGTTGCCGGCTTTCGGTTGTTGCTGAATTTAATGTTTGATTTTTTGTAGACTGGTAACTTTTCGAGCTCCAAATGTTTGGTAACTGTCCGGTGCAATGATATGGTAGCTCTCACCGCGGTCCATCATATGCTCACACTAGGTCTGAGCACCTCACAGAGTAGGGTGGTTGGGGGGTGGAGGGACAGGGGTTGGGTTGGTTGGGGGGTTGGGTGGTTGGGGGGATGGGATGGAGGGGAGGGGTGGGGGCTGGGGTGAAAAACAAGGAAAGGAGAGAATGGTGCAATATGCAAAGAGGACAAAAAGAGCAAATGAGTGTAAAAGTAATATCCGATCAGTTTCTTGTTGTAGGAGATCATGCTCATTAGATGACGAACATTAGAATTTGTACATTGAATGTGGCGGTCTAAATGACTGGAAGAAAAGACAGAGATTAGAATATGTGGTGAAGTATAATAAAATAGACATTCTCTGTCTCCAGGAAACCCCTCTCCCCTGGGCTAAGAGAAATCTATGATTTTTAAAAGGATTTGAACTAGTAGCATGCTCAACTCAATCGTCAACTGTTAGGGAAGTTGCCATACAAGCAAGAACTGTCTTGGGAAAGGCCAGGAAAGTGAGAACGGATTGTAATGGTAGATGGGTAATCGCCGAAATGGATCTAGGTTTTACAATTTGTGTTATTTACGGCTCAAATGATGATTATCCCAAAATTGTTGACTACTTAGAAGTAGAGTTGGCTGGTTGGCCCACCCCACTGGTAGTCACAGGAGATTTCAACATTTCTTCAGACTGGGGTAATGGAATATTTTACGTAGGATGGAAACCCAGAGTCTTTAGATCAGTCCAGGCTCTTATCAGCTCGCATGGGCTGTTGGATGTTTGGCGAACTAAAGAACCCCAGAATCCTGGTTACACATATTTCTCAAATCCTGCTCAGAAGTATTCAAAATTAGACTACCTCTTTATTTCCTCTTCAGAAATAGAAAAGGTGGAGATCATTAAACTCCCAAGAATGATATCTGACCACAACCTGTTGTTGCTTATATATGATCTGGGAAGAGTGGAGAGGTCAAAGTCTTCTTGGTCATTTGAAAGGAGGTTGTTGGCAGATGATAGGTTTGTAGATCATTTGAATAAATAGGTGGGAGAATATTTTGCAGCAAATAGGTATAGTACATCACGGAACGGGGTCTGGGAGGCTTTTAAAGCTGCGTTAAGGGGAGAGACGATTAGCTGCTCGTCAAGACTTAGAAAAGAGGATAGGGTGGAGGTAGAGAAACTTATGGGCAAGCTCTCCACCGTGGAAGAACAGCATATCAGAGCTATTGCCTGCGGTGAAGATGGCAAGGAAAGCCATAATGGCAGAAGGAAGTAACGCAAAGGGCAATAAGGGATTTACAAGCTTCCAGAGCAAAAAGATACGAAACAGGAGAGCAAGCAGTAGAGCCCTTGCCCTTCGGTTAAGGCAGGAAAAATCTAAAAATCATATCGCCTGCATTGAGGAAGATGGAAATACTTATACGGAAATTAAGGATGTTTTGAGAGTGTTGCAGAATTTTTATAAAGAATTGTATGATGTGGGAAAGACTGAGAACAACCAAGGGCAGAAGTACCCAGATAACGGTCCTTGTTTGAATGGGGTAACCAGTGCGGACCTTGATAAAGATATATCATATGCCGAGGTCCTGACTGCACTGCGGGAGCTAGCGCCAGGAAAAGCCGCTGGCCCAGAGGGGATACCCCTGGAAGTGTACAAAGCATTGGAACGTGAGATTGTTCCAATATTGGTCGATCTATTCAATGGGATTGTATACTCAGGGGTTGTACCCGATTCGTGGAAGGAAACTAATATTATAATCTTCCACAAGAAGGGGAAACCAGCAGAGAAACAGGGATCCTATCGGCCAATATCCTTGATAAACACCGACACAAAGCTTTATTCAAAGATCTGGGCAAAGCGGTTGGGCAGGATCATTGGCGATCTCGTCTCCCCGTGGCAGCATGGGTTCGTCCCAGGACGGGGCACAACAGACCATACATGCAGAGCTATAACCCTTTTCGATGCCCAGGCTGCCACGGGGGGGAGGTCGCCATGATCCTGCTAGACGCAGAGAAAGCGGTCGATCGCGTTGATTGGGGCTTTCTCTGGGGGATATTGGTAGGAAGAGGCTTTGGGGAGAAAGCCATCAGAGCGCTCAAGGCCATGTATGTGGATCCTACTGCGAGAGTTACGGTTATGGGGGAAAAGTCGGATACATTTTCTATAAAGAGAGGGACGCGCCAGGGCTGCCCCTGTCCCCCTATCCTTTTTTCTTTGTATATTGATCCCCTCATTCAGAAAATACTAGAGAACCCAAATATCCCCCCTGTGATTTTTAATGGACATATTAATAAGCTACTAGCGTATGCTGATGACCTGGCTATACTTACAACGAACCCCCAGCAGACATTGCCGGTTTTAGACAGATGGCGAAGGTTTTTGGTCTGGGCTTTGGGTACCTCCTAAATGAATCTAAAACTCAAATAATCTGCTCAAAAAACATTGTGAAATCTGATTCTAGATTTGTGGACTCAGCGGTTTATTTAGGGGTAAAAATTAATGCATCAGTTGAAAGAATAGTAGAAGAGAATTACCTCCCCTTAATCAAATCTATAGAGGCAGAATTGAAAAGAATTGATGTACTGCATCTTTCTTTGGTTGGCAGGGTCAATGCTATAAAAATGGTAATGTTCCCCAGAGTCTTGTACCTCTTTAGGGCTATTTCCCTTCTTACAGACGATAAAATAATGAATAAAATAGAGTCCGTCTTTATAAAGTTTATATGGGAGTACGGCAAGAGTAGACGCTCTACTAACTTTATGTCACTGCCAAGGGAGAGGGGTGGTATGGCACTCCCGAATCTCAGACTAAACCATTGGTATTGCCTTCTAATTCAAATGTCTATCCTGCTTCAAATCGATGCCAGACCTGTTGGGGGAAACAAACTCTGGGATCCAGGGACCACCCCCAATCTATGAAATGTTGCTGGGGAGGAATGCTACTGGTCTTTTGCTCCGTGAAGTCGAGCGTAGGTTTTATAAAAAGGCACGCTATAAGACTTTATATGGGGCCTGGTCTGTTTGGAAAACTACCCTGAAACATTTTAAAGCTCCAAAAGTAAATTCCTATCTTCATCTGGCAAACTCATGTCTGTTACCACAATTGAGGTCAGATAGCAATCTTCAGGATTGGAAGCAAATGGGGGTTAAGACCATCGAAAATGTTATGGAGGGGGATAAGATCATAGGGTTCGAGGACTTGCAAAAAATGTATGGCATCCCAGCTACTCATTGGTTCTTATATGAACAAATTGCCCGTACTCTAAGGGGCCTAAGACCTAAACTAAAGCTCAAAATAGATATTCCTGTTGTTGAGGCCTTGGGTAGAGGGTGTAGAAAGATTAAAGTAATTTATAATCACCTGGTAGAGAGGATTCAGGATGACATCGAGAAAATGGAAAGTGGCTGGGCCATTAAACTGGGCAACTCCGATGTCGATGTAGACCTTGCTCTTGAGTTGAATAAAAAGCTTTTCCGGGCTTCTAATTCATGGGCCCAGTATTATAAAACAGTTTTTAATCTGTAACACACTCCGGCTAAACTATTTGCTTGGGGTGTTAGGTCGGATGATTGCTGCCCCAGATGTAACTCACCTCAAGCAGACTTAGTACATATGCTTGTCACATGTGATAGGCTGGGCCCTCTTAAGGATGAGATAATGAAATTCTGGGAGGGGCTGCTAGGTCACAAGATCGATCTATCGCAGACGCTGGTATTAATGGGTACAGACTCAAAATTGGCTCTGGAAGAGGATAAGGAAGTCCTGGTTTTTATGTCAGTAGCTGTGTTGCAAATACTGATTTCAGCTCGCTGGAAAGCTGTAATTGCACCCTCCTTTCAGATGTGGCTCTCGAGACTCCTGGGTATCCATAATATCGAGTCCTGTCTATATGAACTTAAAGGAGTTAAAAAGCGAGAGATGGGAAGACGCCTTTGGGCGCCCGTTTTGAAATGGAGGGAAGCCAGAACCAGAATATGACCCGAAGTCAGTATTTTTATCTGTATATAATTGTTGCTAATGAATTTTAATCCCACATCATGAATTGTACATCTGTTTATATTTACCCCGAATACTATATCCTCGTCATCATATGTTTGTATCAAATTTGTGTCTATTTAATTGTATATTCTTTGTATTGCACTTTACCCTCAATAACTTTTTTTTTTTTTTTTAAAGCAATTAAGTCAGCTGATAAACTGAGCAAGGAAGGGCTATGCTACAGTTCATGGGAATAATAAAAGCTATGAATAGAATGTTCACCATCATCAATTTAGGCAATTCCTACCAGTTCAGCAATAGTGAAGTTTAGACTCTTATGCTCAAAATTACGTTCATACAAATTTAGAAGTCTCAAAAAATGCCCTCATTTCTTTAATACTACAATTTTAGTTTTAATTTGGGCATCCTGTCCATCCTGCTACTCATTTCATTACCAAGATAAATGTATCCTGCTGCTTGTTAGGAAACAGAGTGGCCTTCACGTCAGACAACATCTTGCTTTAGCTTTATGATATCAGAGCACCTCAGGTCCAATTGTCCTTGTGGAAGCGGCCACAAAAAGGAGGATGAGAAATCAGACGTTATGCAGTAGGTTAATATCTGTATTCATGACTGCAAGGCAAGCAGGAGGGGGAATGGTAAAAGGCTCTGAACCACTCCAAGTACTGGGGCCTCTTTGAAAGTGGGACAGAGATACAAAAATAGGGATTATACTTACCAACAATCCATATTAAGTATCAGAGTCCAACATACAGAGTGCAGGGGAAGACGTTAAATGAGCTTCCTTCCGTGAGAAGGAAACACTATCGCTTGAAAGGGAAATAGTGCATTTCAGCCACAAAGGTAGCAATTTCCTTGAATGGAACATTGCTAGCATCAGATTCTAAATCATTTTTAAGTAGCCTTGGAAGCAGTCAGTCTATTTACTATCATGCCCAACACTGGGGCATGTCTAGCCAGCCACGAAAGTGGTCGGCTGCTGCTAGTCCTCCGGGTCCGCCTGGTGGCAAAATCTGAAAAAAAGCGGCTGCTGGAACCGTGCCCACAGCGGAAGGTGGCGGATCGGCGCCGGAAACCTGCGGCGACACGGTGACCCATCGGCGTACAGATTTTGTTCCATAATGTGATTCGGAAGAGGATTGGGCCTACCGCCACGCATCTGGAAAGAAGCCGGGAGCTGCAGTTGGAGCGAGCCCGGAGCCACTGGGGTGAGCGGGACCGGAAGTGATCGGTCCGGTGCTCCGGAGCACTCGGAACGCTGTGTGACCCGACCGGAGGTGGCTGCGAGGTGCCTCCCTGTGACACCGCAAGATCTCGAGGGGGAGGAGACCCGGACCCCACAGGGAGGCGGTGAGTGCCGACCCCGCTCTTAGAGTCTGCTGGGGCCTGCCACCGGACTGGGTTGGCCTGTGTTTGCGGAGGTCCGGTAGCGGTGGAGGACTGACACATTGCCCGCGAAGGAGCTGGGGCGGGTGACCGAAGAGAGGAACCCACGGAGTGCCCAGGCAACCGAATGGGACAGCACTGGGGATGTGACGCAGAAGAGAGAGCGACATGGGGAAAGAACTGATCTTGGGAATTCCCCCCACCCCCTCCCGCCACATAAAGTTACGGCCCGGACCCCATCGGAGGGACGGAACAGCCGGGCTGCTGAGACACTGGCCGCCCGCGGAGGTAAAACTGCCGGTGAGGGGAGACACGTGGAGCTGCTTCATTTTCTTCTTGGCTGCGTCCTGCGGGCCCAGGGGAGGCGACCTGTGGAGCGAAGCCTGCTGAGAGTGCGGGACTGCGGGCCTGGGTGACACCGTGGGCGGGTAGCAGGAGTTCACTGGCGCCCGACAGGACTCTGGAGGCCCTGGTACCTTGCGACCTCCGCCTTTGTGAATATTGGCCCTGGGGACCCGGTGTGGAGTGGACACTCACGGAGGAACTGGTGAGGTCGGAAGAGACCGCTGACATACACCGCCATGGAGGGGGGGGGCTCGCTCTCTTCAGAAGGCTCCTATCTTACAAATTACGGTTTTGGCGCACTTCAGGAACATCATGGTCCAAAAGGGGGCAAAGGTGGCGGAGGGGCTCGGAGGTCAAGAGGTCACGCGCAACACGGAGAGCACTGGAGAAGGGAGGATTCCACCGAGCGCTTCTGGGTCGGATCACGCCGGCGATCAGCAAGAGAACAAACTGGACTTAATCCTGAAAGAAATTATGGACTCCAGGTCGGCAATGGAACATCAGCTGGGGGCCCTAACCACCAATCTATCACGGTTAAAGGCAGACTGTGGCAAATTGGCGGACAAGGTAAAAGACCAGGGACTTGCCCTTTCCGAACTCACGCCGACTGTGGCAGACCAATCTACCGCTATTCAGCAACTACAGCAGCAGGTTGCCTCCCTCATGGACCGCGTGGAGGACACGGAAAGGTCGGAATCACGGCAACAACGTCTGTGTCATAGGTCTTCCGGAACGCTGTGAGGGGGCCCATGCAGAGGATTTCATGGAGCAGTGGTTCCGAGACAATGCTACTATGGAGGGTCGATCGCCACACTTGTGTAGAACTGGCTCACAGGATCCCGACCGGTAGGCCCATATCAGGCCGCCCTCTGATAGCACGATTACTTAACTACCGAGATAGGGATGTTTTGCTGCAGAAAGCCTGTGAGAAGTCCCTTATCCAATATGAAAACCGAAGGGTGTCCCTCTACCCAGACTATACCAATACGGTCTAGAAACAGCGCTCCTCATATGTGGAGGTAAAGAAGAAGCTACAAAGAGCCAAGTTGAAATATGCGCTGCTTTTCCCAGCCCGACTGAAGATCCTCCACGGCAGGAAAACACATTTCTTCTAGAGCCCATCCGATGTCCAGGAATGGCTGGAGGTGATGGGCATCGACGGGAGTCAGGACGCTACACAGGATATAGCTACCGGTGGCTCGGGGAGAGACTCTGGTCGAGAAAGAGAGGACTCCCCAAATGCAAGGAGGAGCATAGGAAAACTTGGCCCATCGCGGGAACTACAGAGGGAGGATCAGTCGAGTTCCGTGGCGATGGTGGGCACGTTCAGAGAGGATTCGGGGAAGATACCGACGGACTCGGAAGACAGCATGGTCCCCTCTAACTCGGACAACAGTGTGATCCTGTTCCCTACTGTCACACCCCGAGCGGCAGATGATATGCTGGACAACTAAAGGGATACACGGCTTCGTTTGGAGTGGACTGGTTACCTGCAGCGCCCAATATCCTTTACTTTGTGCTCACTGCTTGCTGCTGTTGACTCATAGTACAAACAGATATCCATGGGTTTGGTAATAAGTATTGAACGCCGTTTATAATGTGGATACCCGCTGCTTCCTTGCACTTGTGAGATGGAATGAGTAGGCCGGGAACCCTGGTTGAGTGCAACCCTAGTGGGTCTATTGGTTCACATGGTGAGGGTATCTGCAGTACGTGTTTACGTGCAGATTTTTACTAACATGGTGCCACCAGGACGGCACGCCGTTAAGCCAGCCGTCCCCGGTGCGAATACACTGATGACCGTAGTAGTGCTTGGCCACCCCCCCCCCCCCCCCAATGGCGAATGCACTCGTCCTTGCACTTATTTGTTTACTGATCTTATGTTTGGCCCGGCAGTGTTGTTTTGCTGCGCCTTGTTTGTTCAGTTTTGGGAGGGAATTTTCGAATATGTAGTCTCCTGGTGGTTAGTTATATGGGCTTGCGCTGTGAGCCCACTGACACTCTTATGCTTGGCAATAGACGAATATGGCTGATGCTGTAGGATCTTATCGATTCACTACCTGGAATGTGCGGGGGCTTGGGGCGATACAGAAAAGACAATGGATCCACTCCTTCCTGCTTAGACATCACACACAATTTGCTTTCCTCCAGGAATCCCACCTTACGGTATCAGAAGCCCAGAAACTGTGAAAGAAGTGGAGAGGTACTAATTACTCTACGACTTACTCGGCCTTCTCCAGGGGGGCGACTATCTGGGTCAGACATGGGATGCCATTTGAGGAGATAGAGAGGAAAGTAGATGAGCAGAGTAGATTTATTCTGGTGAAAGGCACCCTAGATGGCAAATTAATTGTACTCGGCAGTATATACGCCCCGAATTTTGAACAGGATACATTTCTGCACACAGTTGGTTTGGCACTCTTGGACTGGGCAAACGTCCCCTGGGTATTGGGCGGAGACTGGAACATGGTCCTGAGCCTGGATCTGGATAGGTCACACCCCCCTTCAAATGACTGGAGTCTCGCGGCTGTCTAAAGTATTTCTGACCTGGGCGGAGGGCTGGGGCTTGATGGATGCATGGCGTGCCTTGAATCCAGATTACAAGGAATACTCATTCTATTCCACCGTACACAACCTCCACACTCGGATAAACCGATTTCTATGCTCACGGTCACTGATTTCCAGGATCGGGAGTCCAGAGTACCTAGCCAAAACTTTCTCTGACCATAGACCCCTGTCCCTCAGCCTCCTTTGGGGAAGGGTGCCGACCCCTGTACCTACCTGGAGGCTCAACCCGCTCCTTCTGGAGGATGGTTCCTTCCGCGCGACGCTCTCTGACACATTGTCTAATTACTTTAAAGAAAATTGGGACTCTGCCTCTTCTAATTTAGTAGTATGGGATGCCATGAATGTTGTGGTACGGGGAGCTGCATAGGCCAGTTGGTAGGATCCAGACAGGAAATTTACAGGAAACTCTGTGAGGTGGAGAACCGCCTAAAGATATTGGAAAGGGAGACAAGTGTAGATCCTGAGAAGAAGGGGGAGCTGCAGAAAGGGAATATAGATCATACAGAAGTATTGGAGACGCTGAGAAACATTGATTTTAAAGAATATTTACGCCGTCAGCACGCTGATGCTGATAGATCAGGTACACTATTGGCCCACCTGGTACGGGACCGACTGGACCCCCCGGTTATAACACAGATACGTGACATGTCCGGCGGTGTGGCCCGCACGCAATCTGAGATTAACAAAGCGTTCCACGACCACCTGAGAGCACTATACGCTTCTTTTGACTTGGAGGACCCAGAACGTGTGTCTGTGCTCCTGCATGGCCACCCGTTTCCTACCCTGTCGGAGGATACACAGAGGGAATTGGACGGGCCCATTACGCAACATGAAATACGGGTGGCAATTAGTTCCCTTAACCGCAATAAGTCACCGGGTATAGACGGTGTGAGAAAGGACCTGGCGGAGCTCACCGTGTGGTCGGACTATGGGGCCCAGACTCCCCCATACGAGTAGAACACTGCCCAGTTAGCCACATCCAGCAGGAACCACGGACGGCGATCCATGTCTCTCGTCTCTTTCCACAGCGAGGACGGACGTCAAGGGGAGGAGCGACGGCGGAAGGACCAGTAAAAACCGACGTCAACCAGGAAGAGGGGTCGTAGAACGTCGAGAAGGCAGACCTTAGGACGGACTAGGCCGACCACGTGGAAGACGCTGAATCTCAGAGCCGGGTGCCGGAGCTGAACTCTTAGAGTCAAGACAGCGTTCCTGAGCATGAGGAAGAGGCGGGGGAGACCGAAGACCGCTGGACGGAGGAGTGGTGGTGTCCCCCTGAGGAGGCTGGAAAGCGTGCCCTGACTCAGGAGAGTTACGGCGGGGCCGGTGAGTGAAATCGGTCCTGTGTATATTGTGGGTTGTTTGTTGTTGCGGGAGGTGGGTGGCGCAGTGTGATATTGCGGGAGGAGGGTGGAAATGGTTAGTAAAACGCGAAGAACGTTTGAAATGGCATGCTCGCACTAAATAGGCACTTAAAATGGCACATCGGTTTTCTTTTGGGAAGTTGTACTCCTGCACCTTCATCTGTCCCATCAGCCTTTTTCTATTTTGACATAATTCCACGCCCAGAGCCTATTCACAACCCCCCCTTCACCAACCCTCCACGCCCAGAGCCTATTCACAACCTACCCCCCAATTCTGATCTATTAAGCACTACCGGGTGTAGGAAAAGGGTATTACACAGAACAGACGAACTGACAGGCTCCTTTTCTCCTTTCCTCTCGGTGCCCTCCGGGTAAACCAACGCCACAAGTCCTCATCGCCCCAAGATCATCATCTTCAGGCTGAAGAAGAAGAAACAATGCTGAGTGCCACAGCCAGGCCTTCCAAAGCTGAAGAGACATTTACTGAAGGAGGAACACTAGAGCTTGTTGTTAAACCCAAGACTGTGACATCTGATAATAAAGGCGTTGTTCGTCAATATATTCAGCCTCCGCGTCTGTATATCCGACCTGCCCTCCCACAGACGGACTCCCGGTGGAGTTCTATGCGACATACCTAGACACTCTAGCGCCTGTCCTGGATAAAGTGTTCGGGGCAGCGTTTGAGGAAGGACATCTACCGGCAACGACGATGCAAGCTTTGGTTACATCAATACCTAAGCCCGGCAGGGATGCCTTGGACATGGCAAATTATAGGCCCTTATCAATGCTCTCTACGGAATATAAGATCCTGAGAAAGGCTATAGCCCTGCGCTTACAATCCCACCTACCCACACTGGTGCATCGGGATCAATGCGGGTTCCTCCCGGGACGTAGTATGTCCATGAACACTCGGAGACTGCATGCCCTCATGACAAGCACGCCACGGGAATATCCCCGGGCAGGCTGTATAGCGTTAGATCTAAAACAGGCGTTCGACTCCCTGTCATGGACATTTATGTTTGAGGCCCTGAGGCGCTTTGGCCTCCCCGACTCCCTCCTGAGGTGGATTAGACTATTGTACACAGACCCTTCGGCCAGGGCGCGTACGAGCAGGTACGTGTCGGATAGTTACTCGGTGTACAGGGGCACCCGACAGGGATGTCCCCTGTCCCCGATTTTATTTGTTTTGGCCCCGGAACCTCTGGCTATAGCGCTCCGGGCTCATGAAGCCCAGATGGGTAGATCGATCAGGGGTACGCATAATTTGATATCCATATACGCGGATGACATCTTGTTGTACCTCAGGGACTTAGAAGCAGATCACACGGCTCTCTATGATATTTTTTGCCGCTTTGAGGAAGTATCGGGCCTGGCCATCAACCCAGCAAAATCGACAGGCTTTTATTTCAATGAGGCACTACACCCCACTTCCATCCGCTTCGGGACGCACGAGATACCGGTCGCGCGGACCACGTTCAAATATCTGGGGATCCAGGTATATAGATCACCAGAGGACCAAATTGATGGTAATATTAAGCGTGCCAGTACCCGGCTCTGGAGCAGCGTGGGTTTTTTGATCTCCTTGCCCCTGTCCGTTATGGGCCGAGTCGCAATCTCTAAGATGGTTATGTTCCCACGCCTCTTGTATTATTTTGTATACCTGCCTGTGACCGTCCCCCAACAAGTGTTTACCACACTTAATACCATTCTAACTACTCTGATCTGGGGTAATGGTCGGAGACGCATTAGTCTTCGCAAGCTCCAGTTGGGAACAGACTCTGGGAGGCCTGGAGGGGCCCAGATTTTTGGGGCTATTATTATGCCAGCCAACTCCAGTGGCTCTCACATTGGGTGGCCGGTAGGAACCTCCATGAGATCGACTATACACCTGAGTGACTGGCACGGGGAGAGCGGCACTTATTGTTGCTACCACAAAGGCGGCTTCCTCCTGATTGTCACCCGCTCCTGCACACGGCCATATTGTGCTGGAGACGAGCACGGCCCTACACCTCATCAGTAAAGCCATACGCGGCAAACATTCCCTTATTGGGTATCCCGACGCATCAGGGCAGGCTAACACGAGACATACTGTGCCCCTGGACGGAGGCTGGGGTCATGGAGGTGGGGGCCTTTTTTGGTGATGACACTCTGCTAGACCATGAGTCCTTTTTTCAAATTACTGGCGCTCCTCCTAGATTTTATTTGCTACATGCCACGGTTTCGCACTACATTCAGAACACCTGGGCACCACAACAAACTCAACCTGCGCAACATGAAATGGTCTACCTGCTCTATTATATGGGGCCTGGGGGACACTTAGTGCGCTGGTTATATTCTGGAGTCAATCAATCAATCAATCAGTGACACTTATAAAGCGCGCTACATACCCGTAGGGTCTCAAGGCGCTGGGGGGGGGGGAGGGGGAGGGGGGGTGCCGCTACTGCTCGAGCAGCCAGGTCTTCAGCTTCTTCCTGAAGGAGAGGTGGTCTTGGGTCAGGCGCAGGTCGGTCGGGAGGGAGTTCCAGGTCTTGGCGGCCAGGTAGGAGAAGGACCTTCCTCCTGTAGTCGCTCTTCGGATGCGGGGGACGGCGGCGCGGGCGTGGTTGGCTGATCGGAGGTGGCGTTTGGGAGCGTAGAAGTTGACTCGGCTGTTGAGGTAGCTCGGGCCTTGGTTGTGTAGGGCTTTGTGTGCGTGGGTGAGGAGGCGGAAGGTGATTCTTTTGTTGACGGGGAGCCAGTGAAGGTCTCTCAGATGTCCGGAGATGTGGCTGGTTCGTGGGATGTCGAGGATGAGTCTGGCTGAGGCGTTCTGGATCCGCTGGAGTCTCTTCTGGAGCTTGGCGGTGGTACCGGCGTAGAGGGCGTTGCCGTAGTCCAGTCGGCTGGTGACGAGGGCCTGGGTGACGGTCTTCCTGGTCTCGGTGGGGATCCACCAGAAGATCTTCCGTAGCATGCGTAGGATGTTGAAGCACGCAGAGGAGACGTTGTTGACTTGCCTGGTCATGGAGAGGGAGGAGTCCAGGAGGAAGCCCAGGTTGCGCGCATGATCTGTCGGTTTGGGTGCGGTGCCCAGGGCGGGAGGCCACCAGGAGTCGTCCCAGGCGGAGGGTGAGGAGCCCAGGATGAGGACCTCCGTCTTGTCCGAGTTCAGTTTCAGGCGGCTGGTCGTCATCCACTCGGCTACCTCTTTCATCCCTTCGTGCAGGTTGGATCTGGCGGCGGCGGGGTCGTTGGTCAGGGAGAGGATCAGTTGGGTGTCGTCGGCGTAGGAGATTATGCTGAGGTTGTGTTTGCGTACGATGGCCGCGAGGGGGCTCATGTAGACGTTGAAGAGGGTGGGGCTCAGAGATGATCCTTGAGGGACGCCGCAGGTGACTTCGGAGGCCTCTGACTTGTACGGTGGTAGGCGGACTCTCTGTGTTCTTCCGTCGAGGAAGGAGATGATCCAATCCAGCGCCTTGTCCTGGATTCCGATGTTGCTGAGGCGCCGTACTAGGGTGCGGTGGCAGACCGTGTCGAATGCCGCAGAGAGGTCTAGGAGGATGAGGGCCGCTGTTTCTCCATTGTCCATCAGGGCTCGGATGTCATCGGTGGCGGCGATGAGGGCGGTCTCGGTGCTGTGATTGGCTCGGAAGCCGGACTGTGAGGGGTCGAGGGATCCGTTCGTCTCGAGGAAGGCGGCCATCTGCTTGTTGACGGTCTTCTCGATGACTTTGGCTGGAAACGGGAGGAGCGAGATGGGGCGGTAATTCTTGAGGTCGGTGGGGTCCGCTGTTGGTTTCTTGAGTAGAGCGCTGAGTTCGGCGTGTTTCCAGCTCTCAGGGAAGATGGTGGTGTCGAAGGATGTGTTGATGATGTCTCGCAGGTGGGGTGCGATGACAGCGTCGGCCTTGTTGAAGACGTGGTGAGGGCAGGGGTCGGTCGGTGATCCGGAGTGGATGGAGTTCATCGTGCGGATGGTGTCTTCGGTGCTGATCGGGGTCCAGGCGTGGAGGGTGGTGGTTGTTCGGTCATGGTGTGCGTTGGTTGGTTGTTGAAGCTGTTATGTATGTCCGCGATCTTGTTGTGGAAGTATGAAGCGAGGGAGTTGCAGAGGTCTTGCGATGGGGTGATGTCGTTGTTTCCTGCGCTGGGGTTGGAAAGCTCTTTCACGATGTTGAAGAGTTCCTTGCAGTTGTGTGCGTTGTTGTCCAACCGGTCCTTGAATGCTGTTTTCTTGGCAGCGCGGATCAGCTGGTGGTGTTTCCGGGTGGCAAGTTTGAAGGAGGTCCTGTTGTCCGGTGTCGGTTCCCTTCTCCAGACTTTCTTGAGGGCTCGGCAGTTCTTCTTGGAGCTCTTGAGTTCGTCGGTGAACCATGGGGCCTTCTTGCTGCCGGGTCTGCTAGGCGGGGTCCTCAGTGGGGCGAGTTCGTCCGCGCAGTTGCTGATCCACTTCGTGAGGTTGTCGGCGGCTTGGCTGGGGTTCGCTGAGCTGGCAGGAGGGTGCTGGTTCAGGGAGGTGGCGAGCTGGTCTGCTGTGATCTTGTTCCAGCTTCTGCGGGCTGCCTGTTTCTGGTGTTGGTGGGTCGTCGTTCTCTTGAAGGTGAAGTGGACGCAGCTGTGGTCCGTCCATTGAAGCTCTGTGGCGTGGCTGAAGTCTATGTCTGTGCACACGGAGCAATTCTGCTGGATATGCTTCGGGATATTTGGGCTCAGGACGCAGACATAATACTCACAGGTAAGGCATGGTAGATTATTCTGGAGCATCCCAGGAGGGTGTTGCGGAATGTGAAATTTAGATTTATACAAACAACGGTACTGCATAGGGTGTACCTGTCCCCTCAGAGGCTACACAGAATGTTCCCGGACTCCCCCCATTGCTGTCCACATTGCGGAGTAGAGGAGGCTGGATTCCTGCACAAGCTCTGGTCCTGTGTATGTCTACGTGGATATTGGGTGGAGATATGTCAGGTTCTGAGAAATACAACTCACTTGCCTGTACCTGAAAAGATTTTATACTGCCTAGTGGGGTTCCGCAAAAGGTCCAAGGCGCTGAAGGCCAAAATGAGATTCTTGGATCCGGCTCTTTTGATAGCGGTCAGGGCTCTGACAATGAGGTGGAAATCCCCCAGACCACCTGGGACGGCCGAATGGCAGATGGAACTGGTAAAGTGGGGCAGAGCAGAGGAAATGACGCTGAGAAGGGAGGAGGAGAAAGGTCAGAGGAAGTATCCCATAGCACAGGAGTGGGAGATCATGTTGATGGTCCTGGAAGGGATAGACCTAGTGCCATCGCAGGGTGATCGAGCGTAGGGTCTGGACAGGGTGAGTGATAGCATGGTTAGGTAACACGAGAGCCTGGAACACCGCACGGACAACTTGACTTGCTTACACAACAGTATATGTCTTTACAATAATAGCTGGGAGACAGTACATAGAGGGGTGCCGCTCGCAGCCGTTTATGATGCAGTGACTTTCTCTACATAACCTGCCTTCTTTGGTCCCTGTGTTGAGGATATCGTGAACTGCTTTCCGATTTAGGCTGAACTTGCTGTGAAACTTTTGGCAGACACCCAGGCGGGACTGCAAGGACCAGCAGGCTTAGCTGCAATCATCCCCCGCAGCTGGGCCCTCTTCCCGCCCCCATCTCCCTCTACTTAGCACCGCCTAGGCCCGCGATACGCAGGACGCGCGCAGGCTCAGCACGGGCGAAGCCCGGGCCAAGGGCGGGCCCGTATGAGCCCGTCCGAGGACGATCAAGGCCGGGCTGGGCCACCCCCCTAAGTCTGGGTTGGTGTAGAGAATTCCCTCTAACGTTACACCTATTTTTGTTGCGCTGCAGATCATCCCAGCCCGAATCGATCTAAACATTCTGTCTATATTGATTGTTATTTCCAGTGCCTGAGTCCCCTACCCATCATCTCTAATGGCATCTCGCTCTGGGAAGGGATGCAAAAATTACACTTTCCACCCCGGGGGGGCCGGTTACAGGTGCCATAGATCAATTCATTACAAGGGTTGCAGTGGTATTGGAAAAAGAAATAGCCTAACGGAGAAACGCTTGTCCTTGGATCTCTTAACGGAGAAGCGTTCATATCTAGGTACCATTGGGTCTGCTACCACCCCAGAACAACCAGGAACAACTGTCCCCCTAGTCACCCTGAGTCCGAGATCCAGCCCATCGCTGGTTCGGCTTGATACTTCTGTGGTTGATACTTCAATAAATATATCCACAGGTTGCTCTGTCTCTAGTGGGTTGCAAAGTAGGGACTCGAATTCCCCTGCCTAATAGTGCCACAACTAAAATCCAAAATCAGGCGATACCAGCCAGCAAAAAACTAATGGCAATTCATTCAGTAGGCAAAAGGAAAAGAGGGGGTGGTCCTCAGAAGGGTGGCACGGCAAAAATATAAAAAATAACCATCTCAAACCCGACAACACAGCATACTGCTCAGTCCCCTAGTCCAATTATGGTTATCCCCCGTCCAAATCAACTGCCTACCCTAGGGGCGCTATAGGGCGCACAAGCGGAATGGCTGCTTAAGCGCGCAGCTCCCGCTCCTTGGATCCTAATTCTTCATTTATCCTCTACCACGGAGTGCAAACTCGATTGATTTCCCAATAATTTGCCGCAGGACACCTTTCCCCGCACTCGACCCAAGTCTGGTGGCGCTACGAATCTCGGGGCCGGAGCTACGACCCTTCGAATTTTCACCAGCTGTTGTCCTGGAGCAGACGGGCGAGCGCGGCTGGCTGCAGCGGACTACGCCATACTGGGGATGACCACGAGGGGCTAGGCCGCATATCAACGCGGCTGGCGGATCCCTGGACAGGACTTCTCAGGCGGGCTTATAGCGGAGGTAGGAGGCTGCCTTTCTGCCAATGCGGGCCCCCCCCCCCACTGTTGCTGCTGCTCTTGCTGCTGAGGCTGCGGGCGGGCACCATGCTCCTGTGTTGGTGAACGCCGCGGGACGGGCGGAACGTCCCCCGGGCCCCCGGAGGGACCTGCGCTCGCCTGGTGCTCTAGAGGGGCAGCGCGGATCTGTGTGCTGCCCGTGGGGGGGTCGGATGTCGGGCCTGGGCCCCCGCGGCTGACGACGCTGCTACATCGGGCCTTGGCCAACCCTGAGCTTCTACATTGCCCTCGACCTTGGAACGCCACTACCTGCCGCTACGCCGCCAGGATCTGCATGCGGCGGAGTCTGGGCCTCCCCCCATTCCTCCTCAACCTGCTCCGGCCCGATCCTTCCCCTGGTGGCTGTGCCGCGTGGGGGGAGCCCGGAACTGCATCCCTGCGGAACGCACCCCACCTGAGACACATTCCCCAACCGTGGCTCGGCCACTCCTTGAGCCTTCTCGTTTGGAACTTTTGCGACGCCATTGTCTCGCATAGCGGCGCCGAGGAGTGAGGACCTGGTGCCGCCACTACCTGGGCATAGTCGCCCCTCCTGCCGTCAAAGCATCTGAAGACTGTACTGATTTGCCAGATCCCTGTACCTCCCCCGCCAGGAACCTTGCTGATCTGCTAGAGCATTGTCCTGTCTGGCACCTGCTGAGGCCCTGCTCCCTGGTGATAGCTTCCCTGAGTGACAGTTCGTAGGGCTACTACGTCCCACAGTCCTCGGGCGCTGTGCCCCATCGCCACCATGGTGCGGCCTGAGAACCGCCAAACTAAGCTCAGTTTCGATGCCGCAAAAAAGGGCGCGAAATCAACGCAGCTGGACCCTGAACCTAGCGCGTCGTCCCCAAAGGCTACCGTCTCTCCTGCTAAAGACACTGACCTGACCAACCTGATACAGGAGATGAGACAAGGCTTCGCCACCGTTGTCGAGAAGGTTGATGGTGTCACTGCTCGACTAGACGCGCTGGTGCACAAAGCTGACCGCCACGAAGAACGCATTACGGCTGCGGAGCAGCGTATCTCAGACACCTCGGATGTCGCCTCGACTCACACCACTCAACTGTCCAGGATGGACAATCTACTCAGGGTCATAGCGGCTAAAAATGAGGATTTGGAAGCCCGCAGCCGTCGGAACAACATAAGAGTCACCAATGTGCCGGAATCCACGGATACGGGTAGGATGGAATTATACATCGAGAAATTGCTCAAGGGCTCCATCGGTGAGGACACCTTCTCACCTCAGTTCATCGTCGAAAGGGCCCACCACTCCCTGGCACCTATGCTCAAACCTGGACTGCCACCGCGCCCTATTATTGCTCGGCTATTGAACTACCGAGACCGAGATACTGCACTCCGGGCGGCTCGGTCTCAGAGGTCGCTGCAGTCACTTTCTCCATTTACCCAGACTTTACGCCAATGGTTCAGGAAGAGCGGCGCAAATTCCTTCCAGTGAAGAAAAAGTTGCGAGAGGCCCAGATAGACTATGCGCTCCTGTACCCTGCGAAGCTGCGAGTTACCCACCAGGGTAAGCAACGGTTCTTCACCAACCCGCAGAGAGTAGAAGACTTTCTTAAATCGCTCCGGAGGGCGCGCAGCGAGGACCGTGACGCCGCGGAGGAGCGCCGGGAGGGCGTTCTTTCAGCTGCAAAGCTCCCCAGCTGTGGAATTCGCTTCCTCTCTCGCTCCGTAGCACTGCCAATCTGCTCCAGTTCAGGAAGAGCCTGAAGACCTGGCTTTTTAATCTTTAGGCTGTTTCTAATGTTTCTTTTTCGCTGTGTTGTGTTATTTTTACTCTGAGTTGCAGGTGGAAAGCGCCGGGACACTCCTTTCGAGTAGCCGTGCGCTATATAAAAGCTTCATAACATAACATAACATAACAGAATGCAGACTTGTCCCCGGCGCCACACGATGACTAACTGCCTACACGCGCTGCACTACGCACATCTTCTGCGTTGGAATGTGTTTTTTCTACAGAGCGGAGCACAGACGTGGGGGAACAAGTGGAAGATGGACCTGCACGGAATCTACACCCCTGTGGTAACGTAAACCAAGGACCACTTTCCTGGCCCTAGTCTCCACCGAGGGCGGCACAGTAACGAGGCTGGGGACCGGGAAGTGGCTGTGCGTACTCTATGTCTTACCCCTACTGGGTGATCCCCTTTGACTTGCTGAAGTTTCAGTTGTGGATGTTGCTTGAGTTGGGGGGGGGGGGGATGGGGGGTGGGTTGCTGGGTGGGGTTGCTTGGCTGCTGGCATGATTGGGATGCTGGGGTGGGTGGGGGGGAGGGTGTTTCAAGAGGCATTCATCGAATGGAGTATACGCATGGACTTTGTCTTGGTGTGTGCACCGGTGCAGGTGGTGCGGGGGTGGCTTTTTCGTGCTGCCTATTTTGGCACTGATATACTTCTTGTTGTACTATCAATGGCTGCTTCAGTAGTGAACACACAATTGACCTGTTTATCCTGGAATGTTAGAGAGTTGAACAATGCCAAACAATGTCGGAATGTTATTGCCTACCTTGATAGACATCATGTACAAGTAGCCATGTTACAGGAAACGCATCTGTCACCACAAGGCGGGACCTCTTTCGCGAGTAGGTGGCCAGGGGACCGTGCCTTCTCCTCTTATTCAACCTATTCGAGGGGGGTTGCCATCCTCATTGCCCGCAAAATCCCATTCCAGAAGTTTGGAGAGCTACTCGACAGGGAAGGCCGCTATGCATTGCTATGGGGCGGGATAGGCCGTGACACATACACATTTGTAACCACATATGCTCCTAATGTTGACACACCCGCTTTTTTCACTACTCTATGGGGCAAGATTCTTTCCGTTGCGTCACGGCACATAGTTTGGGGAGGGGACTTCAACCTAGCGCTGGCACCTCAGCTAGATAGAGCGGATGGGGTTTGCTCCTACAAGCCCAGGGCACAGGAAGCGTTGGAGGGAATCATTGAGGAGGGCGAACTGTTGGACACCTGGCGACACTTGCACCCCCTTGGAAGGGAAGGCACACACTTTACATCACATACCGGGACTTGGGCACGACTAGAATATTTCTTTATTACAAGAGATGTGGCTGCGGAGCTAGTGGGGGTTCGTCACCTGCCGAGAACATACTCTGATCACAGTCCTGTCTTGCTACACTTTCACACACCGGGGTGGGACAGACCGCGACCGCAATGGAGACTCTGCCCTGCTATCCTCCTTGACAACCTGTTTCGCACTGAACTGGGGGAAGAGATAGCGGATTTTTTCACTAGGAATAAGGGATCAGTAGATTCGGTTGAGCACATATGGGAGGCATTTAAGGTCACTATTAGGGGGTATTGCATCTCCAAAATCCATGGTGTACTACATGCTATCCTTAACTCCATTAGCACGTTGGAAAAGGAACTGCGGGCTTTCGAACTTCGCATGGTGTCTGACACCGGCCCTGAACTCCAAGCCTCCTTTAGGGAGACGCTGTCACGGTATGAAGAGGAGGCCGCGCGAGAGGCCAAGTTCCGGGGCAAACACTGGCAGGCCTGCAAATACTGTGAGGGGGACAGGCCCGGGAAGGCACTTGCAATGATCACACAACCTCCGCGAGGGCATAATACCATATTGGAACTCACCGACACCTCTGACACTACTGTTAGAGATTCAGATGCGATACTTACTACGTTTGTGGCACATTACCATTCACTTTACACTTCCGCAGCGGGGCCCGAAGTGTCCTATTCTGGGTACCTCAATGACGTGGCGCTGTGTTGGCTTAGCGATGGAGATAGGGCGTTCCTGGCGGCACCGTTCGAGCTGGATGAGGTCCGCGAGGCCATCATGTCCCTCAGAAATGGCAAGGCCCCGGGACTCGATGGCATACCCGCCAAGTTCTATAAAACTTACATTGACATCATGGCCCCAGTACTTAGTGAGGTTTTCTCGGAATCCCTATGCGACGGGGTGCTCCCCTGCTCTATGCGCGAAGTGGTGATCACGTCACCCCTAAAGCCTGATAAAGACCCCAAATCCTGTAACTCTTATTGCCCACTCTCCCTCTTAAATTGTGACGTTAAAATACTTGCCAAAGTCTTGGCCACCCGACTGTCACTGCTAATGACCAGACTTGTACTGCCTGATCAATCAGGCTTTGTGGCGGGCAGATCTACCTCCCACAACCTTCGCACGCTCTTCTCCTTGCTCCGCACGGTTCACCCTGATACACCTGTGGCAGCTGTATTCCTTGACGCGACCAAGGCTTTCGACTCTGTCGAGTGGCCGTTCCTGTTCTCGGTACTGGCCAGTATGGGGTTCGCCAAATTATTTATATCCTGGGTCCACCTACTTTATACTCGTCCCACGGCGAGAGTACTGATCAATGGTCGCTTGTCACAGCCCATCGCACTCACCAGGGGCACAAGACAGGGGTGCCCTCTCTCCCCCCTGTTATTCGCTATAGCGGTTGAGCCTCTTGCCTGTCGATTGCGTCAGCTACATAGTGGTGGTGCAGTGCAGTGCTTGCAACGTCAAATCGATGTGTCCCTTTATGCGGATGACATCACGCTGTATGTCAAGCACCCTGAGATATATCTCAATCCCTTGCTCAGAGAATTTGTACTGTTCGGCGGGGTGTCCGGTGTTCACATCAACTGGTCCAAGTCGCAATTTTTCCCTTTAACTGAGGCGGTAACTGCTTTTCCTCTTGATTATCCACTCGAGTGGTGTCGGTCTGACCTCCGCTACCTTGGGATCCGTATCTCTCGCGACAGGGACGAGACGCTGCGATCCAACTATGGAGTATCGATAATTAAACTGACCGCCTCCGTGGACCGCTGGGTTACTCTGCCGCTGTCCATGACCGGGAGAGCGTCGCTCATAAAAATGGTGATACTCCCCCGCTTTCTCTACCTCTTTCTCAATATACCTTACTTCCCTGGCGCTTCTTCCGGACCCTGAAGACAGAGGCTTTTTTGGGGAGGCAGGAGTCCCCGGCTCAAGTGGTCCACGCTCACCCTCCCCTACGACAGGGGTGGTTTTGATGTCCCAGATTTTGAGGCATACTACCAGTGCGCGCAGGCACACTTCGCCTACCACTGGATGGCTCCTACCCCCTTCATGCCGCACATAGCAGTGGAAGACTGCATAGTACATCCTCTCCCACTCAATGGTTTGCTCCACTGCCCTGAATCATCCATCACTACGCCAAATACATTGGTCTCCTGTACATTGGATGCGTGGCGTCGCATGGCCAAGAGCTTATCTTGTAAACTACTCTACTCGCCCAAGCTGTCGCTTGCACATCACCCTAATCTTACCCTCTTGGGGGAGCCGGGGTTCCGCAATCTCTGTGCTAAGATACATATTTCCTGTTGGGGAGACTTGTTCTCCAATGGTTGTTTTAAATCGGCGGACCTGTTCTTTGCTGCGCATGAACGCACTCCTCTCGAGCTCTTTTACTATGTGCGGCTACGTGCAGGGATGAGAGACATCCTGCCCGAGTTTCCCAGTGAGCCCGAGACTCTGCCTCCATTGCATTTCTTATTGTGTTCACAGGACGGGGCCCATCTGGTCTCCGGCCTTTACCACCAGCTCAGGGGAGCTGCTTCGATGCCGGAATCCAGTGCACGGCTGCGCTGGTCTGCTGAGCATGCTTTTGATATATCGGACGAGCAATGGCAACATTGCTGTACACTCACCTCCCGCATCTCTGCCAGCAGCAGATTGAAGATCATCCATTATAAATTCCTACAGCGGGTGTATTACACGCCGGTGAGGAAGCGGCGATTTGGCCTGACAGAGGACGACCGCTGTGAGCGCTGCCGCGCCGATGGTGCCGACTTTCTCCACTTGGCATGGACATGCCCCCAGGTGGCATGCTACTGGCAACAAGTAATGGATGCTCTCGTGGAGATGGTTGAGGAGAGGGTGCCTGTGGATCCACTGATGGCCCTTCTTGGGGACACGATGCAGCTTCCTAGGTCTTGCTGGAAATTCGTTGATACCGCACTCCTGTTGGCCAAAAGACGCGTGGCGTGCCGCTGGGGCAGGGGCAGAGCGCCCAAATTTAAGGACTGGCTGGCGGACTTAACCCACTGCCAAGACCAACATGCGACATTTGCTGAGCTATTGCCCATTTCGAGTCGGCCCAGTGACATTTGGGATCCACTGGTGCGCTATCTGCTCGCAAGATCGGATGATGTGGACCCGAAGGATGACCGACCTATCATAGATGCACACGCACCTCCTCATTGTACTATCCTGGTAGAGGTCCCCCTACCTCCGACCGCAGTGTTCCCACTCACCCCCCCCCCGAACCCCACGCGATGCTTGCATCGTGGCTCTACTCCCTTGGATAATCCACTAACCCTCCTTACTTGCACGCTGACACCCCATGCCTTACCCGCCATATGCTACGATGCCCTCTGTTAGACGTTCCTTTAGGGCTCCATACACGACATTGCTTCTGGCTAACTGTGACCCTCTTGATGGGGCGGCTGTGATACGTATGGAATATGCTACTTACCAGTATGCATCTGTTCTTGGCATAGAGGGCTGCAGAGTGGTACATTATGAATAGATCGCCATCTGGTGTTGGGCTCGGATGATTGCACTTTGTTTTTTCTCTTGGAGAGTCTTTTGTATCTTGGTGACTCCTCCCTTGGTTGGTAGTGCGCATGGGCATCGGCTCCATCCTTAGATTGTTTTGCCATAGTAGGGTTAGATGGAGTAGTATGATAGTATACAGATAAGAATGCCCATGTAGGTGTATCTAAATAAGATAATGTTGGAACAGACACAGGTTTCCGGGGAGGCTGGGAGGGCATGTACCACTCTGCAGCCCTCTATGCCAAGAACAGATGCATACTGGTAAGTAGCATATTCCGTTCGAGGCATATGGGCTGCAGATGGTACATTATGAATAGACTATACAGCAGTTCTCTCCCTAGCGGTGGTTGCCCGTGTCTGTTGCAACTGTCTGAAATAAAGTTTTTAATACTGCTTGTCCCACTCTAGCTTGCTGTGTTGTGTGCACATCTACACAATAGTGTTTTGTGAAGGTGTGCGGTGTAACCCAGGTAGCTGCTTTGCATATGTCATCTAGTGGAATGTTTCCCAAAAATGCCATAGATGCTCCTAGTTTACGTGTAGAGTGAGCTCTAGGAGGAACAGTTAATGTTCTCTATGCTTTTAAGTAGCATATTTGAATGCATTTTACAATCCATCTGGCAATGCCCGCTTTAGAGATGGGATTGCCTTTATGTGTAGGAGAAAACGCAACAAATAGCTGTTTTGTCTTTCTGAAAGTTTGTGTTCTTTCTATGTAGTACAATATTGCCCTTCTAACATCCATTGTATGTAGGGCTCTTTCTGCTACTGTTTGTGGTTTTGGAAAGAAAACCGGTAATTCCACTGACTGATTGATGTGGAATGCCGAAATTACCTTTGGTAAGAATTTTGGGTTTGTTCTAAGAACCACTTTATTTTGGTGTAACTGCATGAATGGTTCTTGAATCGTAAAAGCCTGCAACTCACTTACTCTTCTAAGTGACGTGATAGCTATGAGGAAGGCCACCTTCCATGTGAGGAATTGTATTTCACACCTATGCATAGGTTCAAAGGGTGGCCCCATTAGTCTGGTAAGTACTATGTTGAGATTCCAGACTGGGGAAGGTGGTCGTCTTGGTGGAATGACTCTTTTGAGTCCTTCCATGAAAGCTTTAATTGCTGGTACTTTAAACAGGGAAAGATGTTGCCTGTTTTGTAGGTACGCCGCTATGGCTGCGAGATGAACTCTGATAGAGGTATATGCTAAGTTACATTGCTGCAAGTGTAGTAAATAGCAAATGATTTGTTTAGTGGATGCGTCCAGAGGGTTGATATGCTTACTGTTACAGTGTATAGCAAACCTTTTCCATTTTGCTGCATAGCATGCTCTGGTGGTAGGACGTCTTGCTTGTTTAATGATTTCCATACATTCTGGTGGTAAATCTAAATATCCAAACTCTATGACCTCAGGAGCCAGATCGCTAGGTTCAGTTGTTTGGGATCTGGGTGCATTATTTCTCCATGGTTCTGTGTAAGATGCATGGGTAATAATCTTAGTTTTTGATGTGGCACTTGTGAGAGTTGTAGTAGCGTGGTGAACCACGGCTGTCTTGCCCACGTGGGTGCCACTAGTATCATTGTCATTGAGTGTTGCTGCAGTTTCCGAACCAGTAACGGAATTAGTGGGATCGGAGGGAACGCGTAAGCAAATTTGTTGGACCAATTTATCCATAGTGCATTGCCCTGGGACCGTTGGTGTGGGTACCTGGATGCGAAGTTTTTGCATTTTGCGTTCTGATGATTGGCAAACAGATCTATCTCTGGTTGCCCCCATTTTTGGAAGAATGGCTGCAGTATTTGGTCGTGCAGCTCCCATTCGTGTACTTGTTCTGACTGTCTGCTTAGGATGTCTGCTATCTGATTTTGAACTCCTGGTAGGTGTTCTGCTAACAGATAGATCTTTTGAGGAATGGCCCATCTCCAAATGTCCTGTGCTAGTTTGGATAGTTGGAGAGAGTGTGTCCCCCCCTGTTTTTGAATATAATACATTGCAGTCATGTTGTCTGTTCTGATCAGGACTGCCTTGCTTGTTATTTGCATTTGGAAAGCCTTTAGTGCTAGGAATACTGCTAATAGTTCCAGGTAGTTGATGTGCAGTTTCTTTTGCTGCACACTCCACTTCCCCTGTACCGTGTATTTGTCCATATGCGCTCCCCATCCGGAGAGCGATGCGTCCGCTGTTATTATCACTTGTGGAATTGGCTCTAGGAACGACCGTCCCTTGGAAATGTTTTCTGTGTTCCACCACTTCAGAGAGCAATACGTCCGGTCGTTTACCAACACCAGATCTGTAATCTGACCTTGAGCCTGATTCCACTGTGTCGCTAGACACTCCTGTAGTGGACGCATTTGTAGCCTGGCATGTGGTATTAGCAGTATGCAGGAGGACATCATGCCTAACAGTTGCATAAACACTCGTGCTGGTAGTGAGTGTTGTGGTTGAAATCTTTGTATTAACCCGACCATTGTCTGTATCCTGATTGGGTTGGGGTATGCTATTGCCTTTTATGTGTCTATCGTAGCCCCCAGGTATTGCTGAATCTGGTTTGGTTGCAGGTGTGACTTTTTGTAGTTCACCGTAAACCCTAGGTGGTGCAGCAATTGAATTGTCTTCTGTGTGTTGTGAAGACATTCTTCTTGTGACTTGGCCTTTATTAGCCAATCGTCCAAGTATGGGAAGACATGTATTTGTTGTCTTCTTAGGTGTGCTGCCACCACAGCTAGGCATTTTGTGAAAACTCTCGGTGCTGTTGTGACACCGAACGGAAGGACTTTGAACTGATAGTGTTGTCCTTCTACTACAAACCTTAGGTATTTTCTGTGGGCTTTGTGAATTGGGATATGAAAGTAAGCGTCTTTTAGATCCAGTGTAGAACGAAAGTCCCCTTTCTTCAGTAAAAGGAGTACTTGTTGGAGCGTGACCATGTGGAAATGCTCCGAATTTATGTAAGCATTGAGAGGTCTGAGGTCCAATATTGGTCTTAGGGACCCGTCTTTTTTGGGGATTAGGAAGTATAGAGAGTATACTCCTGTCCCTTGTTGATTTTTTGGGACCTTCTCTATTGCATGCTTTTGTAGAAGTGCTAGCACTTCTTCTTTTAACAATGTCAGATGATCTTGACTCATTGGACGCTGTTTGGGGGGGATGTTTGGTGGGGTAGCTGTGAGTTCCAGGCAATAACCATGTTGGATAATCTGTCTCACCCACTTGTCTGATGTGATGTTTTCCCAGACAGGTAGGAACTGTGATAGACGTCCCCTGACCGGTGTTATGTGGTCTGGGGGGAGTTCTATGAAGTCACTGTTTTGGGGTTGAGGCGTTGCGGTTGTTATTATTTCCGCGGCCTCTACCTTTGTTGTTGTTACCCCTGTAATTTCCTCTTGAATTGCCTTTGGGTGATGTAGGTGTGAAAGAGCTGGATTGCTGATTTGTTCCTGTATTTTTTGAGCCCCCTCTATAGGTGGATCTACGAAAGGAACCTCTCTGTGTTGGCTGTTGCAATGCTCCCATTGACTTCGCCGTTTCTGTATCTTTTTTCATTTTTTCTAAGGTCTCATCTGTGCTTGAACCAAACAGTGTCTTTTGATCAAATGGTTGATTCAGTAAGGACGTTTGTACTTCCTGTTTGAATCCTGAGATTCTAAGCCATGCATGTCTCCTTAACATGACACTGGTGTTGATGGATCTTGCTGCAGTGTCTGCTGCGTCTAGGGCGCACTTAATGGAAGTATTAGTTATTATTTTACCTTCCTGTATTAACTGATCTGCCTTTTTCTGATGTTCTTTGGGGAGATGTGTGATGAGTTTTTCTAATTCATCATAATGTGCCCTGTCATAACGTGCCAGTAGTGCCTGTGTATTGGCTATACGCCAGCTATTTGCCGCTTGTGATGCTACTCTTTTGCCTGATGCATCTATTAATTTTGACTCTTTATCAGGTGGAGGAGCCTCTCCTGTAGATAATGAGTTTGCTCTTTTACGAGCGTTTGAGACTACAAGCGAGTCCAGAGGTACATGCCCTTTGATAAATATTGGATCCTTTGGAGCCGCCTTATATTTTTTATCAATTCTTGGGTTTAACACCCTAGCCCTCACTGGGTCTTTGAATATTTCTTCTGTGTGACTGAGAAGACCCTTCAACATAGGGAGAGTACCTGATGTTCTTTGTGCATTAGGTAGCGTCTCTAACAGGAAATCCTCTATTTGAGGTTCTGTATGTATATCTACTTTATGGTATTTTGCTGCCCTATTAATGAGCTGTACAAACCCTGTGTTATCATCAGGTGGTGAAGGCTTTGAGGGATATAACTCTTGTTCGTTGTCCTCATCTGACCCTACGTCATAATTTTCCCATGGGTCATCTTCCTCTGGGATGGTTTCATCATCCCCTTGAGGTTCTCCCTCCCCTGGATCACTGTCTACATCAGACTGAGGTGTAGATGGTCTTGGTGTGGAAGGTGTAGGAATATTTGGCATAGTGTGAGGAATAGGAGAAGAGGGTGTGACTTTAGGTCGAGGAGAAGCAGGAGGAGTTGTATTTGTCCCCAGTGTTCTCTTTTTTGAAGGAAGAGACTTATCTTCTGTCTGTTCATTCTTTCTCTTCTTGGTCACTACTTTGCCAGTTTGCGGATCGATAAACAAAATCTTTTGTTTGGGATCTGTCTGTTGCTCCTGCATCGGTACCGAAGGCACTGGTTCCGAAAGGTGCTTATGTTTTCGATCGTCAGTGTTCGGTGTTTTCGGCATCGAGTGTCTACTCGATTCCGACTTCCTGGGTATCGAGTGAGTCTTGGACGACGAATCATATTTCTGTTTCGACATGGAATGTTTCGATACCGAGCTTTCCTTCGTATGGAGCTTCGGTGTCGAAGTTGATGTCGATCTTTTCTCGGATCCGACATGGTGGGAGGCCGAGTGTTTCGGTTTCAGTTTCGGTTTCGTTGCCGGGCCCGAGGGCGGGGCGTCAGAAACTTTTTTCTGCGGTTTGACCGGGCTCGAAGGCGGGGTCGTTACCGCACGGGGTCGGTTTTTCGGTAAGGGGACGTCGTCACTCACGGTTTGTTGCACGTCGAGTTCTTCCACATCAGACTGGTCCCCTTCCGACCCCGACTGATCCTCTTTTTCCTCAATTCGTTCGTCTCCGAACAGCTCCGGGATCGCCTCCGACTGCATTCTGGAAACCTCGTGTCTTCGAGCTCGACGATTTCTAATCGTTAGCTTGGAGGAGAATGCTGCGCAGGCTTCGCAGTCCCTGGATTCGTGTTCAGGCGATAGACAGAGGTTGCACACCTCGTGTAGGTCCTTGTGTGGGAACTTAGCACCACACGTTGGACATTTTTTGAATGGAGTCCTTTCCATGGACTCCGGGCTTGACTGCGTCGAGAAAGGCCTCCTGTTCGTCGACGTAGATCAAAGTCTTTTCTTCGATTTTGAATTCGCAACGCGTCGGAATGGAAATGAAACGCGTTCGATAACAATACCGTCGAATTGGAAAGGGAATACGCGCCGATAAATCACTTTTCTCTGAAGTTGGTCTGGAGCGTCTCGATCCTCATCCGAACCCGATGGCGGAAAAAAACAATCTAAGGATGGAGCCGATGCCCATGCGCACTACCAACCAAGGGAGGAGTCACCAAGATACAAAAGACTCTCCAAGAGAAAAACAAAGTGCAATCATCCGAGCCCAACACCAGATGGCGATCTATTCATAATGTACCATCTGCAGCCCATATGCCTCGAACACATTATTATGCACGCCCCTGCTCACCTGGTATGCCACGCCAGATCACCACCACTTATTCTGCTATGTAGTCATGAATTGCCTCTTAGTTACTGCATTGTTGGGACGTTTTGTTAAGCTGTTCTGGACACCAAAGGAGAATTTTTTTTCTCCAAAAAACACTGTTCTACTGCTGCTCATCCTTCATTGCCTTGCAACACCGGCTGTGTTGCTACACTTCTCCACCTCTATGCATTGCCGCCGGGCCTCCGGGATGCCGGCCGTGAGGCTGTCAATATCAATTTTTTCTGCTGCCGGCCTCCGGGTTGTAGGCACAATAAGCTGTTTATTATGATTCAACTTACGCAATAAAGCAGATTTGAACTAAAAAAAAACACAAAAAAACTGCCTACCCTAAGTAGTGCAAATGACGGGCTATTCGACAAAGTAGAAAAAATATTTAAATCACTGACACTACCTCTTTTGGAGAGAATTAAATTGATTAACTCAAAACTAGAGCAACTCGAAAAGTTAGTACTAGTTAACTCTAGCGTGTTGGAAAGGATAGCGAAAGGCATGGAGGGTCCAAGTGCCAATGCCCTCCCATTTTGTCCCCCAGGGCTTAGAAGTGGTAGTGAGTCTGCCCAACCAGTCCAAAATGACAGGGCCAACAACCAAAACCCCCCACCTTGTGCTGAGACGCGCCCCGTAGAGATGGATTTATCTGGTCCTACCGAGGAAAAGGGTACGGGAGTTGGCAAGGTGGCAAGTAGCCAGCCCGCACCCTTTGTGCGGGTAGGGAAGATACCGCCTAGTTGGACAACTCCACAGGGAAGCGAGGGTACTATACAGCGGCTGCCTTGTATCAAACTCCCCCAGAGTCAGTACCGTACACGGTTATTCCGGTGGGAGTTCCGGGGATTAGAGCTGATAAAATTGAATCACATAGAGAGTTGAAAAACAAAGTCACCCACTGGCTCAACCGGAACAGACCACTCTCACCTTCCTCAAACGCAGAGATATTAAATGTTAGAAGGGTGAGTTGGTTGGGTCGTAGAGAGAAGGCTATAGAGGGTGACTGCGTAATTGTCAACTTTAGAGATCCTAGGGTGGTAGAGTACATTTGCTATGATCCTAGGTTCGGCAGGGTGGGAGATGTTCAAACCCTGGGCCTAAATTACTTTTATGCTTATGCTTACCATGGACCAACCAATCCCACCTCCTTTATTCGTAATATTAGATCTTTTGGTGTAAAACCGTTTGACAGGGCTGAGTATCATATGCCCCTGACAAATCGATTTGACCCACTTATTGGTCTAGAGGGGGTGAATTGACTTGAGAACAATTATAGGGGCTTTATGGTGGTCCAGCCAATGGGAAGGGAAGATACAGCATGTCAACTGAGTAGGGATGCAGATCACCTTGAGGGTCATGCAGTGGTGGATGGTGATATTGTTGGTAGTGGTCTAGGCCTCTGCCCTTCACCCAGGATGCCCCCAGTGCATGACGGAGAGATCGTAGCGAGGAAGGTTAGGGGGTGAGGTGGTCGAACAACGTTCGGTGAGGTCGTGCCCAGGCTCCTCAGCAAGTGGGGGCCCTATTGCAGGAAGGAGACCAATAGGGGTAAATCCGTTGGAGTCTGGTCAGATCCAGTACGCTATTAGGGAAAACCTGTTAAAAATTGTCTCGTGGAACATTGCAGGCCTGAGGAGTAAAACCTCAATAGCAGAGTGGATAGATTTTGTGGAGGACCATGATATCCTGATTTTCAAAGAAAGTTGGGCCCCTGATCTCATCCATCGCCTGGGGTATTTAAACTTTTTTAAACCTGCTATTAGAGGCAAAAGAGGTAGATCGTCAGGTGGCCTGACCATCTGGGTGAAGCAGTCGCTTAGCTACAGGTCCACTGAAGTAATGGTGCTTAACCCTGACATTCTTGTTATAAGACTGTCGCGGCCGAATGAGATGGAGATCATCATTATTAATATATATGTTAGAGGCCAGCCTGGGGGGCAGAACTCGGGAATTACTAAAGAGCTGTCGGGATGGATTGCCTCGTGATTGTGGCAGGGGTTTTCAATTGTACATTTGAACCCTTCTTGTGGGGGAAGATATTTTAGTAGAGGAAGATGCACAGTAGAATATCCCCTGCCTCGACCTAAACCCGATAAAGAAGCGGACAGAAGTGGCCATACAGTGGCTGGGCTTCTGCCTCGAGGGGGTTTGAGAGCTGTTAATGGTCGATCCAGGTCGGATAAATCCGGTCGGGTAACCTTTGATAATGGTATCAATTCAAGCAGAATCGAATATATTCTAATCAAGGTTGAGTACTGGTCCCTTTTCGAGGACATGATAATATCTGCCCGCCCTGAGAGCGACCATAACCCGCTCTTACTTAGCTTAAAAACTGCGGGCGTTCTGGAGACTGTCAGAGCCACCGAGATAGTAACAGCCGAAGCCTTTCTTTCCAATGATAGGTGTAGGGTTCGGTGGGATAGGGTAGTCGATGATCCCCTAATTTCAGACAAGATCTCTCAGGAGGTTTCTACCACTGTGGGTGCCTTACAGGCTCTGGCTAAACAAGAAGACCAGATTGCTAAAACTAGTGCTCTTCATGAGCAGCTTTTTGGAGTATTGAAATCCCATTTCTCCAAAAGTGCCAAACCCAGTAAACTACCATCTCTTAAACCAGGCAATCATTGGTACAATAAATCATGCCACTCTGCTTATGGCTCTCTGGTGAAAGCCATTAAATCACGGAATACCAAGGACATTAGGGCAGCAAGGATTACATACAGGAAAATCCAAAAACAGGCCAAAAAAGACTGGGATGATCAGCACTGGCAGGATCTACTAGTGGCAAGTAGGTCGAGAGACCAGACAAAGTTCTGGCAGATAGTTAAATGGAGAAGCGCAGTGGAATCCCAAGTCACGGATAACCAGGTGTGTGCCACAGTTTGGGTCGAATATTTTGAGTCTCAGTTTAGGGGACTGGACAGTCCCCCCCCTGTTCTTTCCCCACAAGTACTGACCCCGAGCCACTCCCTAGTGTTTGTTGGCAAAGATGTAGAGAACGCACCGAGGATGGTACAAGGAGGAAAAGCCCCAGGAATGGACTGCATCCCGGCAGATCTATTTAAATTTGACGTAATTAATTGGGTGCCTTACATTACCTTTCTTGCCAATGCTATCGCGAAGGGTGCATAAATCCCAGATTCTTGGCTATGAGCTGAGATCCTGCTTATATTTAAAAAGGGGGATCGTTCTGCTCCGGGGAATTATCGCCCCATCAGTTTAATAGATGCCATTCAGGAAATTATAGCTAGGATGGTGCTCGCTAAGATCCAGATTTGTATGGACCTAGAGAATGTCTTGTCCCCCTTACAAGCTGGTTTTAGATCCTGTGTAAGCATGATTGATCAGGTATTTAGATTTATTTTAATTTATTGGAAGGTTGTTATTCTGGGTGGTGGAACTATCTATGCAGCGTTTGTAGACCTAAAGTCTGCCTGACTTAGTTCCAAGAGCTAAGCTATGGGATGCACTGGGAACACTGGGGATGCCCCTAGAACACCTTGAAATAGTAATCCGACTACACGAAGCAAACTTCGCGCAGGTTAGATGGGGCAAACAGGGGCAGGTTACAGAGAGATTTCCGGTTTCCCGGGGTGTACGTCAAGGGTGCGTACTTGCACCGACCCTGTTTCTGTTGTTCATCAACAGGGTAGTGCAGTACTTCGCAGCATTCCCTACAGATGCCCCTGGTCTAGGCGGTAATAAGTTCCCGCTACTTATCTTCGCGGATGACACCCTTATTCCATCTAAAATGCAGAAGGGTCTCCAGTCCACGGTAAACAGGTTTGAGGTATTCTGCCAAGATAATGATCTACAGGTCAATGTAACAAAGACTAAATTTATGGTCTTATCTAAAAATAGACCGCAGTTGGGCCACGTTAGTTTGAATGGCAGGGTGTTAGAGTAGGTTAAAGTCATGACTTACCTAGGGGTTGTATTGGAAAACAGGCTTAGCTGGAAACCCCAGCGTGATACTCTCTCTGAAGTTTGCTCAGCTAACAGGGTGCTTAATTAAGGAACAGAGAACCTCACTGACCAAAAGGATAGGTCCTGCTTTAAAAATTTACAATGCTAAAATAAGTTCATCGATCTTGTACGGCGCGGACTTATGGGCTTTTTCGTACCTGTCACCATTAGTCAGAGTTCAAAATAAATTCCTTCGTAATCTTGTTGGCCTTCCCCAGTCCAGCCCCTTGAAGCCACTGCTACTTGACCTGGGTTGTCATCCTATTGATGATGTAGCACGTTTCAGAGCTGTTGCCTTGTGGAGGAGAGTGTGGACAACCCCGGAACTGGCACTTTTTGCTAATGAAATCTTGGATGTCAGATCTGTGGTGGGCTCGGGCAATATTCTCTGGTTCAAAAAAGTAAGATTGCTCCTGAACAATATGGGCCTAAGCCATCTCTGGATCGCTCCGAATAATAATGTCTTCCCCTCGAAAAAGGAATTCAAAGCTCTATATTGGTCCACAGTAAGACAACAACTCCTAGCACAGACAGACAACACCTCTCTGTCTGGTAGGTTCTTAGAGCACAAACTTGACCCTTCTCTAGAGGCTTACTGGGATACCATCACCAAGAGTGGTGATAGGAAGCTTTTTCACCAGTTTAGGGTCGGGTCGCTTCCGTTGAGATCATTCACCAGTAAATGGCTTGGACAGACAAATGTGTTTTGCCCCGGGTGTGAGGACCAAAAAGAGTCACTAGGCCATTTCTTTTTTGCTTGCCCAGCCTATTCAGCACCCCAGAACAAATGGTTAAAACCTATTTGTAAAAATTTGAGAACACAGGTGGGGCTGGAGGCGCTGTGGAGAATGAGGACCGACACAACAGAATGAGTGGTCATTGCAGTTGCAAAGTTCTTGGGTTGGTCGTGTATTATCAGAGCCAGGCGCCTTACAGATAGTTGTTTATTTTCTCCAATCTGTTTTTATAAACATATTTTAGTACGTCTTTAATTGTATATATGTTATATTGTTGTAACATCATTTTTACTCGATGATTGGTCTTGCCAGAGTGTTTTTAATGGTTAGGGAATGATGTTTGAGCTAATTTTCATAATTGTCTTTTATGATGAAATATTTCGAAATAAAGACGTATGAACTTTACAGTACATAGAGGATTTCTAATGCGACCAGGAGACGGGAGCGGACATGGGTGGGATGTTGAGGGTGGGTGGGAGGGGGAAATGTTTGCCTTTTGTTGTATTATATGAAGAGACTGCAGGGAGATTGTTGATTCCCCCCACGGGTGGAAATGAATATCACATTACTGTTAACCGGGGCAGCTCCTAGTCTTTCAGTATGGGGAGAAAATGTTAAAATTAACTGATGGATGCTTACGTTATTTTGTAAATGGTATACAATGCTTTGATCAGTCTTGAATAAAGAGTTAAAAAAAAAACTATCATGACCAACACAATGTGATCCATATTACTTCCATCTTGACAGAAAATATATTCAAGCACAGGCTCCCACTGGAAGGTAGTGAGGACATTCAGATGCTGTGAAAGTCTTTTTAATGCCCAAAGGAATGATTGTGAGATTTACTTACCATGTAAACTGGTGAAATGATGCTGTATGCCAGAAGACTGCTTTTTTTAAAATTTTCTTCAGTCTCGGCAATGCAGAGAAATTCAGTTGTGAAACACTGCAACTGCTGGTCATTCAGTTTAATCTGCAGAAGGAAAAGTCCACTGTTAGCACATTTACTATAAGCAGTACAAAAAATCTTGATTTTTGTAAAGGGTAAACAGATCAATTCATTGGAGTCTATTATTTTGAAAAATAACTTTACATTAGAAAATCAAATCTCAATTAGTGTTTATAACCTCCCACACTTCTCTGAATCCCATGCCTCATTTGTGAGCATTCTCTCAACAACTGTAGCATGTACATTAGGACCTAAATAAAGAGATATTTTACCAGCCAAGTGGCAGCGTACCCATCTCACTTCATTTGTTTTAGGACATGGTACACCAGTAGCAAATAAGCCAGCTGATAAACTGAGCTAGGAAGGGCTATGCTACAGTTAATGGGAATAATAATAGCTATGAATAGCATGATCACCATCATCATTTTAGGCAATTCCTACCAGTTAAGCAATAGTGAAGTTGAGACTCTTATGCTCAAAATTACGTTCATACAAATTTAGAAGTCTCAAAAAATGCCCTAATTTATTTAATCTTACCATCTTAGTCTTCATTTGGGCATCCTGTCTACCCTGCTACTCATTTCATTACCAAGATAAATTTATACTGCTGCTTGTTAGGCAACAGAGTGGCCCTCACGTCAGACAACATCTTGCTTTAGCTTTATGATGTCAGAGTGCCTCAGGTCCAATTGTCCTTGTGGAAGCTGACCACAAAAAGGAGGATGAGATATCAGAAGTAATGCAGTAGGCTACTATCTGTATTCATGAATACAAGGCAAGCAGGAGGGGGAATGGTAAAGGACTCTGAACCACTCCAAGCATTGGGGCCTTTTTAAAAGTGGGGCGGAGATACAAAAATAGATATTATCCTTACCAACAATCCATCTTAAGTATCAGAGTCCAACTTACAGAGTGCAGGGGAAGACGTTAAATGAGCTTCCTTCCGTGAGAATGTAACACTATCGTTCTAAAGTGAGATAGTGCATTTCAGCCGCAAAGGCAGCAATTTCCTTGAATGGAACATTGCTAGCATCGGGATCTAAATGCTGTTTAAGTAACCTTGGAAGCAGTCAGTCTTTTATTACCTATCATGACCGACACAATGTGATCCATATTACTTCCATCTTGACAGAAATGATATTCAAGCACAGGCCCCCACTGGAAGGTAGTGAGGAGATTCAGATGCTGTGAAAGTCTTTTTAAATGCCTAAAGGAATGATTGTGAGATTTACTTACCATATAAACTGGTGAAATGATGCTGTATACCAGCAGACTGCTTTTTAAAAATAAATTCTTCAGTCTCGGCAATGCAGAGAAATTCAGTTGTGAAACACTGCAACTGCTGGTCATTCAGTATAATCTGCAGATGGAAAAGTCCACTGTTAGCACATTTACTATAAGCAGTACAAAAATCTGGATTTTTATAAAGGGTAAACAGATCAACTCTATGGAGTCTGTATTATTTTGAAAATCAACCTCACTTTAGAAAATCAAACTCAATTTGTGTTTTTAACCTCCCACAATTCTCTGAATCCCTTGCCTCACTTGCTAACACTCCCCAAACAACTGTAGCATGTAAATTAGGACATAGCTAAAGAGATCTATTGCCAGCCAAGTGGCAGTGTACCTGTGATCTAGGCTGGCCGGAACACAGGAAAGCCGAGAACTTCAAGATGGCGCCCAGCTGGGCGCCCTTCGGCTCGACATCCAGCGGTCCTCTCTCGCGGGGAAGAGAGAGAACGGACGAGTGGAGGAGCGGAACGAGGGTTACCCCAGGTGTGGAGAGTCGGGGGTGATGAGCAACGCAGCGAGAGGAGAGGAGGACACGAAGGAGGGTGTTGAGCGGCTGAAGAGCGGAGCGGCGGTGGACGTGGAGAGGAGAAGAGAGGAGATTGTCGGAAGACCCGCAGAAGTCGACGCAACACTTCAAGAAGAGAGAGAGCCTCCAACATACACCGCGCTTGTATCCGGTAGATCCTTGAGGGCACAGGACACCGAGATACCCAATGCTATGGTCCAAGGGGACCGTAGCTCCAGGAAAGTGACGTGGAGGGAAGGGTGGAAAAGGAGGTTGGAGGGAAAGGGTTTGTGGGGGCTTTGGCGCAAATGAGGGCACTTGCTAGTACATGTTTGGCACACCATTGACCCAAGAACCCTATATTCTTTACCTGTTTCCAACCAGTACCCTTCCTACCTCACTACTTGTGGTGACCTCGGAATGTTGGTGAAGGGGAGCACCACAGTCTATAGATAATACAGACAGATAGTGACTGTAGTGTCCTTTTCTTTTCTCTGTTTGCCTTTTGGGAAGTACCGGCCTTGGTCACCGTGTGGAAGAAGTGCAGCTAGAAGAGGAAAACCCACCCTGAGAGACTCTAAGCCAATACTGTATTCCAGGACTGATTAGTTCTTCCTTCATTGTGTATAAGTGATGCACTCCAACTCTCCAGTATGTAAGAAATAAATAGTAACCAACTATAGACTGTTTTGGGAGAAGTGTGTTTCCAATCAGAAGAGTTATAATAATGCACAAGTAAACTTTCCCTACCTCCCTTCTTGATAGAGGTTAAAACCATCACAGTACCCATCTCACTACCTCCCTTCTTGATAGAGGTTAAAACCATCACAATACCCATCTCACTTGATTTGTTTTAGGATATGGTACACCAGTATCAATTAAGTCAGCTGATAAACTGAACAAGGAAGGGCTATGCTACAGTTAATGGGAATAATAAAAGCTATGAATAGCATGTTCACCATCATTTTAGGCAATTCCTACCAATTCAGCAAGAGTGAAGTTGAGACTCTTATGCTCAAAATTACGTTCATACGGAGGGGCGTGGCCAACTGCCGAGCATGGCGGCAGCTTGAATCGGGAGCTCCGCCAGGCTAACCGGCCCGCGCAATCATCCGCATGAATATCCGCACTTTGACCCGCCCGAAGGAGTGAAGTCGGCTCGGGGAAGCAAGCGGCACACTTTAAACCGCCCCCGGCGAAAATCCGACAACTGGAGGTGTCCCGGTCAGCGAAGGCGTAGTGAGGCCTCCGTCTGCCCAGCAGCGCCGACCTGGAGTGCCTGGCGAGCCCGACCGGAAGTCCACCCAGCTCGGCTGGAGGGCGGTGACTCTGACCGGCGCCCATATCCCACCGGCGGAAAAACAGCACCAGTGAGTGCCGGTCACAACGCGGCAGCCAGCAGGCACCGAAACGGCTGCCGCATCGGGAGCTAAAGGAGCATTTCCCCCGCATACGGAGTGGGCGCCCTGGCGGGCTGAGACGTCCCTATCCTTTGGCGGCGCCATCTTGGAACTGCACGGACGGCCGGGCGCCCCGCAAACACGGCGCGGTGGGGGAGATGCACCTGGAAACACACAGCCCTCCCACAACCCGGTGAGTCGGACTCTAGCCCGAGGCTGCATAGAGGAAGGGCGGTGCTCACAGCCTGGTAACAACTGCAATTAAGGCATCAATGGCGACACCGCGATAGACAGTACCTGAAGGGGGAGATCTGGCCTGGCGACTCTGCCACACAACATTATAACCGACTGGAGGGGGACTACACCAATATCGACCGCCACTTACGAGGTGCACACAGCTCAGACACCGCCGGCGGTGCACCACAGCACCACAACAAGGAGTACTGCAACGAGCACGGAGGGACGGACCACTCGCGTGGTGGGCCACTGAGACTGAACCCCTGGCTGGCAGAGACCAGGGCCGGATACCGGGGGGCTACAGCGCACTGCAATCTGGGCTCCTGCACTCTGCAACAACAACACCTCACCGGAGAATAGTGAGACCAGTGAGTGGCTGGTCATAGAACCATTGAATAAACCGACAATACAGAGCCAAACGCAACGCTATGGCGGGCAAAAACACGAGGAATACGACGACGCAAGCGAAGCTTGATAAATTTGCGTATGCTCAGGGGGGACACTCACAGGGACCGGGGCGTCACTCCACTGGTGCAACTACAGACACGAATGGGACCGGGAAAGTTACCTTGGAAGACATAATGAAAACCCTCACTGAGGTCCAGGCGACGGTGGGCACCATTTCCTCCGAAGTCAACCTGCTCAGAGCTGACTTTAAGAAGATGTGAGAAAGGGTGTCACAAGTGGAGGTGGTCACAAAGTCGCTCATCGAGGACACCTCAGATCTACAGGTGGCGATGGAACGAATGGAAAAGGCCACAAAGCAACTACAGGAAAAGCTGGATGACCAGGAAGGGCGCTCCCGAAGGAACAACGTCCGCGTCCTAGGCCTTCCGGAATCGGAAGGGAAAGGCGCCATGGACCTATACATCGAGGATCTTATCAAAACCAAGCTGCAGCCTAAAGGCCTGTCCAACTTCTTCTCTGTCGAGAGGGCGCACCGGGTCCCTGAAGGTGCGGCCAAACCGGGAGCCACGCCGCGGCCAGTGCTGGCTAGACTATTCAACTTTAGGGACAGGGACGCCATACTGCAAGCGGCAAGGGGGGCACCACCTGTGAAAGTGCAGAACTCAACTCTGGCCTTCTTTCCAGATTATACGGCTGAGGTGGCTAGACGACGAAAGTCTTTCACTGAAGTGAAAAAGACGCTACGTGACAGGGGCCTACCCTACTCGATGCTTTTCCCCGCCAAATTACGGATTGTGGCAGATGGGAAGACGTGGTTTTTCGACACGCCTGAGGTGGCAAGAGAATGGCTGGATGGCTGGAGGCCGGTGGGCAAACCCCAACGCCCACGCAAGGATCGCCAGGAACACCGCAACGAGAGGACGACGGAACGCCAGGCACCTAGCCCGGCTACGGAACAGGGCGCCGCCGCGGGATTGGACTCTGATCTTGAGAGGGACCCATTTGACTCCGGGCAACCTAGCATGGGTTGACGGGCGGAGCTGTACACGAGGTGACAAGTACACTGCCCTTGGGACTACGAGCTGATGGAACTGAGTAGGGCGGGCACTGGCCGGTGCCTGTAGGGGACTCACCAACCCCACGAGCAAGTAAGAATAGATGGGGAGGGAACTAAGCACTCTGCCAAGTTGGGGATGCGGGCGGGACTTCGTCCGTGGAGCAGGGGAGCAGGGAGGGGGTGGGGGGGGGGGAAAGTTGTATTGTTACAGTTCTGGTTCCTGGTCATCACTATGTTCATGCGAGGCACAATTGCATTGCTAGCCGTCAGCGCCAGGTGCCCCGGCGCACAGCTCATCATACTGGCTCCACCACATTACTACGTATTGGCATCATGGGTCATAAACCCAAATGGCACAACAAAATCAAGCAGCACCCACTGAGGGCGCCCCTTTAATGACAATGGTCCCCCCACTGAAACTGCTCACATGGAACGTCAGAGGGCTGGGGGATAAAATTAAGCGAGGTTTGGTACTGCAAACCATCAAACGCCATAGATCTGAACTGGTACTGCTTCAGGAAACACATTTGGCGGGGACTACTTGCAAAGCACTCAATAGGCGTGGCTACACTATGGCAGTACACGCTGAATTTACTACGGGCTCCAGAGGCACTGGGATACTCCTTAAGAATAACTCATCCTTTATGGTTGATAGCCGCAAGACGGACGATCAAGGGCGTTTTGCGGCGCTCTCTGGTCAATGGGAGGGGAGGACCCTCAATGTGGTATCGGTATACATCCCCCCGGCGCTCCACTCTACAGCACTGCCGGCACTTGGGCAGTTTCTCATTGACCTCCCGGAGGGTGATATGATCATTGGGGGGGACTTTAATGCTATCACAGATCCCTTGCTAGACACCTTTCCCATACGAGATCGACTGAGAGGGAATGCAGCGCTTCCGGGTTTCCTGAATGCCCTGGGCCTCACGGATGTGTGGCGTCAACTGAACCCCACGGCGACGCAGTACACGCACTACTCCGCCCCTCACGACAGCCTTTCACGCATTGATTTCTTCTTCTTTCTAGGGGTGAGATTGGGTTCCATAGACAAGCTGGAAATTCTACCAAGAGGCATTTCTGACCACTCCCCAATATCCCTTCACCTTACTACCAAAGAACAGAAGCGCGCTAGAATATACCCGATATATCCTAATTATCTGCAGATCCCTGATGTCAGGAAAAAACTTAAACTGACTACAACACACTACTTTAAAGACAACGTGGGCACGGTCACCTCACCGTCGGTGCTCTGGGAGGCGTACAAAACGGTCCTACGCGGGGCATCCATTTCGGCAATCACAGGGCATAAAAGAGAATCCAGAGCTGAACTTGCAAATTTGGAATTGGCGCTACACACAGCAAACATTGCCCACATGTCGGACCCCACCCCTAACACCGCGCATGCGTTGCAACTCCGACAGCAGCAGCACCAAGCACACCTCACCACGGTCACTAAAGGTCACCTGGCAAACACTGCACACAGAATATATGATGTGGGAGATAAGGCAGGGAAAATGCTGGCGTGGTTAGACAAACGGGGCGGCAGTAACAGGGGGATACAACGCATATATGATGCTGAGGGACAACTGCAGACTCACCCGGAACGGATAGTACGCACCCTAGCACACCACTTTCAGGGGAATTACACACCGACACGGGTAGTCACGGAGCAGGAGGCCATGGCGTCTCTTGGGAACATCACTATTCCTGTGCTTTCTCCTGAGGCAATACAAGAACTAGACAAGGGCCTGACAGAGGAAGAGATCCAATTAGCGATACAAGCGTTGCAGTCCGGCAAGGCACTGGGTCCCAATGGAATACCTGTGGAATGGTATAAGGCGACAGCTTCGGTGCTGGCCAAGCCTCTCTTGGACATGTACAATGACAGTATAGAGAGGGCGATGCTCCCACTGGATCAGCGCACAGCCACAATTATAGCCATTCCCAAACCAGCCAAACCACCGACTGACTGCACCTCGTATCGACCCATTTCTTTGCTCAATACTGAAGCAAAGATCTTGGCAAAACTCCTGGCCAGTCGCCTGACCCGGCATCTACACACCCTGATACACCCCGATCAATCGGGCTTCATGCCTCACAGGAGTACAGCGCTGAACCTACGGAGGGTGCATGGAGTGCTGGCGAGGGCACATCTTCTTACAGACCAGGCGGTGATCCTATCCCTAGACGCCAAGATGGCGTTTGATCTGGTGGAGTGGGAGTACCTGTTTGCTGTCCTGACCAGAATGGGATTCGGCCCAAAATATCTTGCATGGGTGCGGCTGCTTTACACAGCACCGGTTGCACAGGTGGTTGCGAATGGTCACATATCGCCAGCCTTCCCACTGGGGCGGGGAACCAGACAGGGATGCCCGCTGTCACCCCTTCTATTTGCATTAGTGCTGGAACCGTTGGCCATCATGCTGAGAGCGACGCCACTGTTCAGAGGCATCACTTGGGAGGAAGGGTGGGAAGACAAAGTCTCCTTATATGCAGATGACATGCTGATCTATATGATCAATCCCAATGAGGGGGTCCCTGCCCTGTTGGCTCTATGCGATGAACACGGCAAAGCATCGGGTTACACCCTGAACTGGTCCAAATCCATCCTCTATGTACTCAAGGGCCCAAGTCCAGTGCTACAAGCCGAATGCCCCCTAAAGATAACAACCGCCTCATTTAAATACCTAGGAATCATTATTACTGCAGATGCTGCGAACTTCTATACCGAGAACTTGTTGCCGCCTCTGGCACGCTTGCGTGCAGACGTCAAATACTGGGCTACACTACCGCTGACCCTCCTCGGGCGAGCGGCACTCTATAAAATGATGGCTCTCCCGAGGTTTCTCTATGTGCTTGAGAACTCCCCCTTTGTGGTAAACCCGCGATACTTCCGACAGGTAGCTGCATTAATATCCAGTTTGCTATGGAACAATGGCCCAGCGCGAATAGCACAGAATAAACTGGTAAAGAGCTGGTACGAGGGAGGGATTGCACTGCCCAATCTCCAATTATATTATTGGGCGTCCCAACTTAAGGTAATTAATCACTGGCTCCACATCACACGGGAGGACCCCGCGTATAAGGCGGACTGGTCACAACTGGGGACTGAAGGCATGCTTTCAGTGCTGTACAACCATTCGCAAGTAAAGACCCTACTGGGCCCAACGCTACACACGGCAACACTATGGCACACAGCACAGTCGCGTCTGGGGTGGAAGGGAAAGATTACCAGGTCAACTCTGTTGTGGGACACTACAACACTAGGAAACTTGCGGACATGTAAGGGGTTCGCAAGATGGGACACAATAGGAATCTCAGTGGTTGGAGACCTTTGGGACAAGGGGACGGTTATTCCTTTCCCGCAGCTCCAACAACAATACGGCCTGGGCCCCTCGGAAACATACCGGTATGTGCAAATCCGGCATGCCCTGCTACAATCAATCCCACCTGACACCACACTCCCAGAATCGTCACCACTGGAAGACAGGTTACTAACCGAGTTTATGGAGCAGAAGGCAACCTCACTCACGTACAAAAAACTGATTAACAACCTGCCAGACCCCACACAGAAACTCAAAGAGAAGTGGGTGGGGGAACTGGGTGAGATGGATGATACAGAGTGGAACGAGGCGCTTGCTTCACCGCGAGAGGTAGGCATCTCAGCCAGATTCCGCCTAGTACAGCTCAAAATTTTACATCGCACCTACTACACTCGTACACTACTTCACAGAATACAAAGGGCGACGCACCCATACTGCCTCAGGGGCTGCGGGGAGGAGGGAACTCTGCTCCATACGTTATGGGAATGTCCTCAGATCCGGGAAGTATGGAGGCAGATTATGCGCACAGTCTCTCAGGCCATCAAAGTGTCTGTACTGCCTGAACCCCGTAAGTGCCTGTTGAACGTTTGGGACCCTACAGATCTAGACAGGTATGGACAACTATGGGTCACACTGGCGGTGACGGTGGCCAAAAGAGACATTGCACAGAGGTGGGGTGCTCCGGAGTTGCCAACGATAGTGGGGTGGATAAGGAATATGGACCTCCTAATGGTAAAGGAGAGAGCAGTTTATGTGATGAGGGCGTGCCCCCGCAAGTGGAATAAGGTATGGACGCCATGGAACAAATATAGGGGAGAACCATGTGAGCCCCTGCCGGAGGGTGAGGACTCAGACTCAGAGGAAGACGAGGACTAGCCGAAAAGGGTATGCTAGCACAATGATGGGGGAAGCCGGGAGCATGCGGGAACGCAACACTACCTTAGGCGTAATGTTGAACAAATGTACCTGCAGAAGACTGTCTGTGGATGAACACACTCAATTGCTCAATGATGACCATAGTTGGGTTTTAATGTTTTAGTTTTTTCAAATGTTACACATTGTAAGTCTCAGATACATATATCAGAAATGTACTGTCAGGGAATGTCCTATGGACAAGAAGCGGAATTGTGCCACGATCCGAATAGGCTTGTTACTACTAACTGCTCTAATACATGACCGTGGCAGACCATGATAGTTATGGACACATGATATGTTTTGTTCATTGCTCCTGCTTACACATGCTAATGTTATGTAAATGCACCTAACAAATGAAAGTATGAATATCTCTTTTGAATTCCTGACAATAAAGAATTAAAAAAAAAAAATTACGTTCATACAAATTTAGAAGTCTCAAAAAATGCCCTAATTTCTTTAATCTTACAATTTTAATTTTCATTTGGGCATCCTGTCTACCCTGCTACTCATTTCATTACCAAGATAAATGTATCCTGATGCTTGTTAGGCAACAGAGTGGCCCTCACGTCAGACAACATCTTGCTTTAGCTTTATGATGTCAGAGCGCCTCAGGTCCAATTGTCCTTGTGGAAGCTGACCACACAGGAGGATGAGATATCAGAAGTTATGCAGTAGGTTACTATTTGTATTCATGACTGCAAGGCAAGCAGGAGGGGGAATGGTAAAGGATTCTGAACCACTCCAAGCACAGGGGCCTTTTTGAAAGTGGGACGGAGATACAAAAACAGAGATTATCCTTACCAACAATCCATCTTAAGTATCAGAGTCCAACATGCAGAGTGCAGGGGAAGACGTTAAATGAGCTTCCTTCCGTGAGAATGTAACACTATCGTTCTAAAGTGAGATAGTGCATTTCAGCCGCCAAGGCAGCAATTTCCTTGAATGGAACATTGCTAGCATCGGGATCTAAATCAGGCTTTAGCCGGCTACAGCCTCGAAGCTCCCAGGCGGTGTATGATAGCCAAGGCTTTAGGCAACTTGGCCTCGGGCCTCTCTGATGACTGGCTCCCCGAAACCAAGATGAATGCATTTTTAACAGACTGAAACCACTGGCAGTAGATCAAGGGGAATTCATATGCTGGGCAACATAAATCTGCCCGTTTTGAGGAAGCACTTCACAATTCCATTGAGGCGTCGCTCCGGTGCAGCAGTGTTGTGCCAAGGCCGTTTTTTTCTCCGCTCTACTTAGACCCCGAACATCCTGTTATCATCCTAGAAGGTAACTGTGTATCTGCTTTTGGCTCAGACGTGAAGCCCAGAGTGGAGGACTTGAATAAAGAACGTGTCCACTGATGCACGCAGAACGGCAGCTTCGATCTTACCACCGGCCAGACGGTCTCCGAAATAGAGGAAGAAGAGGAAGACCTGTCTGATACCAATAGCCCACCTCTCCCGTACGCCCAGAAATCAGCACCAGAAGGCCATTGCATGACAGACTGTTTTTGTCTCGCTGGAAAAGACCTTCAGTTGGTATCAGTGTGCCTGGAGCAGATAGAGGTACCAGCAGGGTTTCTTCTGGTCTGAGCCAAAACACCAAATCTTCCTGAGCACATACTGGTGAGTGCTGTTGACAAACGGTTTCTACCAGATGACAATGGAAAAAATGCACTTCTAGGTTTCTCCAGAAACTGCGTAGGTTGTGGTGAGAGGGGATTTCGATATTTCGCGGAGTTCTCGAACCATATCAACTTGAAGCTCACAACTCAGCCGAAGAATAAGAAGCACTTAAAGTACTACATAGTGAGGAACTCCCAAGGAGCTCTGTCAAAAGGCCCCCTCATCTGCTGGAAAGGCAATAGAGAAGAATGTAGAAGTCGTCTTTCGCCTGCTGGTAGCCATTCCACGAAACCCAACTGTTCAGGGTCCCCTTCTTCAACGCCAGAAAGTGAAACGACTAATGGGTACAAGTCAGGCTTTATGCAGACAGAGTGCACCTCATACAGTCCAGCCAAAGGAGTTGCTGCTGTTAACCTGAGTGGGACCCAGGACCTGTCTGTGCCACGAAACAAAGGCATTGTAAAGTCACCGGCATTTCCGGGGCAGCTCATAGGGAAGGCATTCCGCTTAGTCCCTCTTACATTACGTGCCCCTGACGTTGCTAATAGCAGTAATAATGGTGGGAGGAATACAGTGCTGTCCAGACATGTGCCACATTCTACGTCTCCTAGCCTGGGCTGTGTGGCTATAGATCAAGTGTCTATGGCTAGTTCTGTCCCACCAAAGAAGCTACACCGGGGTTGGTCTCCGGGGTCTCCTGTTACTGGTCCTGCATTACCTGTCCAAGTCCCTGCCATCCGACCACTTGCAAGAACGGTCCCACTTTCTCAATCAACGATGAGTCCTGTTCTGAAACCACAACCCATCCCTGCAGGCGAGACTGTAATTGTTCCTGAGAACCTTTTAAATAATTCAGGCGTGCGACCTGTTATTCTCATAGGCTATGGTACGTTACCATACTTCTATGGAAATGTGGGTGACATTGTAGTCAGCCCTTTGCTGGTCAACTGCTACAAGATACCACAGCTGCAAAACAAGGACTCGCACGAGCTGGGTGTCGTATTAAATGTGGAGAACATGATACTTTTAACTAAGAGGCGAAAATGGCGGCGTAATCTCCGATGCGGAGAGAGCTCTATCAATCAATCAATCATGGAAATTATAGAGCGCGCTACTCACCCGTTAGGGTCTCAAGACGCTGGGGGACGAGGTGCTGCTACTATTCGAAGAGCCAGGCCTTGAGATGTTTCCTGAAGCTGAGGTGTTTCTGGGTCAGTCGTAGGTGCGTGAGGAGGGAGTTCCAGGTCTTTGCTGCAAGGTAGGAGAATGACCTTCCTCCTGCCGTGGCTCTGCAGATCCGTGGGGCGAGGTTGTTGGAGCGGAGCCGGAGGGTGGGAGCGTAGAACGTGAGTCGGTTGTTGAGGTATACTGGGCCCATGTTGTGGAGTGCTTTGTGTGCGTGGGTGAGTAGTCTGAACGTGATTCTCTTGCTGACGGGGAGCCAGTGGAGGTATCTCAGGTGGGTAGAGATGTGGTCGCGTCTGGGGATGTTGAGGATGAGTCGTGCGGAGACCTTTTGTATGTGTTGGAGACAGTTCTGAAGTTTGGTGGTTGTTCCGTCGTAGAGGGCATTCCCGTGGTCCAGTCGGCTGGTGCCGAGTGCCTGGGTGACTGTTCTTCTGGTTTCGGTGGGGATCCAGCGGAAGACCTTCCGGAGCATGCGTAGGGTGTTGAAGCAGGATGATGAGATGGCGTTTACTTGTTTGGTCATTGTGAGCGATGAGTTGAGGATGAAACCTAGGTTGCGTGCGTGGTCCGTGGGTGTTGGAGCAGTGCCCAGCGTCGGGGGCCACCAGGAGTTGTCCCATGCCGAGGGGGATTGTCCGAGGATGAGGACCTCCGTCTTGTCTGAGTTGAGTTTGAGGCGGCTGTGTCTCAGTCTGCTACTTCTTTCATCCCTTCCTGGAAGTTTGATTTGGCGGAGGCTGGGTCCTTGGTGAGGGAGAGTATCAGTTGGGTGTCGTCGGCATAGGAGATGATGTTGATGTTGTGCTTCCGTGCGATGGGGCGATGGGGCGCATGTAGATATTGAAGAGTGTTGGGCTGAGTGAGGATCCTTAGGGTACGCCGCAGATTTCGTTTGCCGAGGAGCGGAAGGGGGGGCGGGGGGGGGGGGAGGCAGGGAGAGGGGGGGGGGTCGGATTCTCTGGGTTCTGCCGGTGAGTAATGAGGAGATCCATTCCAGGGCCTTTCCCTGGATGCCTGTGTTGTTGAGGCGGTGTATTAGGGTGCGGTGGCAGACTGTGTCAAAGGCTGCTGAGAGGTCTAGGAGGATGAGGGCGGCTGTTTCCCAGTTGTCAATCAGGGCTCTGATGTCGTCTGTGGCTGCGATGAGAGCGGTCTCGGTGCTGTGGTTTGCCCGAAATCCAGACTGGTAGGGGTTGAGCGAGTTGTTGTCCTCGAGGAAGGTAGTCAGCTGTTTGTTGATGGTCTTCTCAATGACTTTAGCCGGGAAGGGGAGAAGTGAGATGGGCCAGAAGTTCTTGAGGTCCCTGGGGTCTGCAGTGTTTTTTTTTAGGAGGGCGTTGATCTCAGCGTGCTTCCAGCTCTCAGGGAAGGCTGCTGACATGAAGGAGCTGTTGATGATGTTCCGTAGGTGGTGTGCGAGGATGGTGTTGGCCTTGTTGCAGATGTGATGAGGGCATGGGTCGGAGGGGGAGCCGGAGTGGATGGTGTTCATGACGTGGATGGTGTCTTCGCTGCTGATGGGAGTCCAGGAGTTGATGGTGGTGGCGGCGGTTGCTGGGTTGATGTCCGGGGGTGGAGGTTGGGGTCCGAAGCGGCCGTGGATGTCCGCAATCTTGCGGTGGGAGAATGTTGCGAGCGAGTTGCAGAGGTCTTGCGTAGGGGTGATGTTGTTGTTGCTGGCAGCGGGGTTGGAGAACTCTGTGACGATGCTGAAGAGTTCCTTGCTGTTGCGGGTGTTGTTGTCAAGTCGTTCCTTGAGTGAGGTCCTCTTGGTGTTCCGGATCTGCTCATGGTATTCTCGGGTGACGGTTTTGAGGGCAGTCAGGTTTTCCGTAGTCCGTTCTTTGCGCCAGGTCTTTTCGAGATTAGGGCAGGATTTCTTTGTGGTTTTGAGGGCATCTGTGTACCATGACGGTTTTTTGGAGGTGGTCTTGCTGTGGGTGTTCTTTAGTGGGGCGAGGTCGTCAGCGCAGTTGGTGATCCAGTGTGTGAGGTTGAGCGCAGCGGTGTTGGTGTCGGGTTTGTTGGTGTCGGCGGGTGGGTTCTGGCTCAGTGACACGGTGAGCTGGTCCACAGTGATTTTGCTCCAGCATCTACGGGGGATCCGAAGCGTGTGCTGGTGGGATGTTGTCCTCTTGAAAGGGAAGTGTACGCAGCTGTGGTCGGTCCAGTGTAGTCCTGTGGCGTGGTTGAAGGTGATGTTGTTACTGGCTGAGAAAATGGCGTCAAGGGTGTGGCCGGCGAGGTGAGTGGGGGGAGTCCACTAGTTGCTTGAGTCCGAGGCTGGCAAGGTTGTCTAGTAGGGTAGCGGTGGCATTGTCGTTTTCTAGGTGGAAGTGCAGGTATCCCAGGAGGATGTATTCTGGGGAGGCTAGGGCGTGCGGGCTGATGAGGTCAGATATGGTTTCGCTGAATTGTGTGCGTGGGCCCGGGGGTCTGTAGACGAGTGTTCCTCTGAGGGTGGTCTGAGGGTCGGTGAGGATCTGGAAGTGTAGGAGTTCGACGGTGGGGGTGGGGTCTTCGGTGCTGGTCGTGATGCAGATGGTGTCCCTGTGGATGCTGGTGATCCCTCCTCCTGCTTTGTTGGTGCGGTCCTTCCGATTGATTTTGTAGCCATCTGGGACGGCTATGGCGATGTCGGGGGCTGAGGAGGCGTTCATCCAGGTTTCCGTGGGGAAGGCGTCGTCTGGGGCTGTGTTGTCTAGGAGGTCCCAGAGTTCGATGGCATCCTTGTGGACGGAGCGGGTGTTGAGGAGGATGCATTTGAGGTGGTCGATGTTGCTGTCTGGTTTGGCAGGTGTGGAGCGGATTTGGAGGCAGGTGAATTTGCAGGCTTGACAGGTGAAGAGTCCCTGGGTGCGTCTGGGGGTGGCTTGATAGCAGGCGGGCGGGCGTCCAGTGTTGAGTGCGTTGAGGGTGGTGGTGTCGTATCTCAGTCGGTTGGTCTGGGTCCGGCGAGGTCCAGGGGTTCTGGCGCTGGGCGTGGTCCAGGCGTGGACGGGCGTAGACAGGCTTGCCTTTGGCGTGCCTTAGGTGCGCCCGCTGCGCGTGACCGCTCCGTGTTCGTGTGGACTCCGCCATAAATGGCGAAGTGGGAGGGAGGAGCAGCTGGGAGGCGGGAGCAGTGTGGCGAATGGGACGGGTACAGAAGAGAAGAGGGGCGGGCCGCAGGGGAGCAGCGGCGGGGAGCGGGGGGGTGTAAAGAGCGGGGAAGACGGTCCCAAGGGTGGCGAAAAGCAGGAAAAAAACAGAGGCTACAACAGGGCACAAAATACAGATGCAGGCACAGGAATTACAGAGATACAGTCGAAATAAAAACCTCAAGAGCAAGGGCAGCGGCGAACTCGCAGTGGCAGCGGGGGAGACCCGGCGCACTCACAGGGAGCCGCGCGGTGCGCGGAGCGATCGGCCCTGGGGACAGGGTCAGCTCTTGCAGAGACCCCCTTAGATGGCTTGCTGCAGGCGCCCGAATGAGTGGAGCAGATGCGGTATCGAAGTGAGTGGCAGCGCGGGGTTGGCTGTGGCTGCTCTGAGGCTTTAATATTGGACTGTGCCTCGTTAGCCCTGCGCGCCTGACCTTAAGATGGAGGCCCCGCCGCCTTGAATAGCGGTGTTACCTGGCGCTCACGTCTCCAGCTGCGGGGCCACCGGCGTCCCCTTCTTTCATGGCTGTGACTGGGGCTGCTGGCGAAAGACAGCCCGAGGGGAACACCGAGGGTGTCTTCTGAACCTCTGGGGTGCTGGATCTCTTAACTACTCGGGTGCTGGAGTCATAACACACCTCCCCTACTTCCCAGGCTTCACTGACAATGTGTTCCTGCACTCCCAGGGTCCTTCGGTGAGCATCAACATCTGGGGATCGCATATTGTCCTCTCCTTGCATGCACTGCATAATCCAGCTCTGCCCTCTGGAGAGACCGCCACAATACCTTTGCCTTTGGGTACGCAGCTTCCCTCCTGATGACCCGGTTGCCATGTGTTGACAACGTTCACTACCGAGCACCAGCCGTCTGACCCAACATATCCCGGACACGAGGCCTTCCATATGCACGTGCCTCAACTGTCTGCAGCCTTGAATTTAGAGCTAATCTACCATCGCAGTCCCAAACACTCTGGGGGCTGATCCATATGCCGCCTAAGAAGGCGACGGGCTAGTCTTTAAACAAGGTCTCAGACTTCTTACCGAATTCTGAAAAACGATCTACACTTCGATAGGACACAGGCGCAGCAACAATGACCCTCAAAAAGCGGATCGCCTGAACAAGCTCAAGGACTACAAAGCTGAACTACGCAGTAACATCAGTCGCAACATTAAATCCTAAATGGATCATCTACGTTCGGACTGGTCGGAGCGTAGTCGTCCCTGCAGCAAGATGTGGATTCGGTGGGCATCAGGGTCCTTGACCTTGTGACGCAACATCAGGATCGCGATCTATAGCCCACCAGATCCATGGGAACTTCCTGCCGAACTACCTTTCTACCTTCACCTGTCCTGGCCCTAGTCCCCACCCAGTTTTACCGCCTCGCTCTACTCCTCTCCACTTTCCTGTTGCTGACCTCTGCCTTCATCTGACCTGGCCCTCATTCCCCACCCTGTCTATCTGTGAATTTTTCCCTCGTCATTTGAGATATAGCTACTTTGTCTGATGCCCGATGGAGCTACCTGGTTTAGCTATAGGGGAGACAGGTCGGGGATTCCCTCCTTGAACGTCACCTACCCAGTCGGTCTTCAGCCAAACTTCCTTTCATCTCTCCTGTCGTCTCTTCCTGCATCCTCCCTCTATTTATGTCTCTCCTTCTCTCCTCTCCCAACGTATTGAGACTGAACTATTTTGTTGAATGCCCAATGGAGCTACCTGGTTTAGCTATAGGGGTGATGGACCGTGGACTCCCTCCTTGGTCGTCACCTACCCAGTCGGTCATTAGACAGACTTCATATCGTCTCTCCCTGTTGTCTCTTCCCCTAACCCCCCTTTCTCTCCTTCCATGCCCCCTCCCCTCTACGCTCCATTTATTTTGCCCTTCATGTTCCTTTAATTGTTTTTACCATTGAGACCGAGCTATTTGGCCAATGATAGCTATAGAGGAGATGGGTTTTGGGACTTCCCCTCGACCGTCACCTACCCAGCCGGACTTTGGACAGACTTTCCTTTCGTCTCTCTGCCGTATTCTCCCTCCTATCCCTTTACCCTTCCCCCCTTCCCCTCTACACTTCAATTATCTCGTATTCTATGTCTATGGCAATTGTTTGTCTAGCAACTGCTGTAAATTCGAACTGATGTAATCTTGTAATTGTAATTTTTGTGGAACCTAATGTAATGCGCTTTGATACCTCTGGGTCTAGCCAGCGCTATATAAAACTCTTGAATAATAAATAAAACACAATGTGATCCATATTACTTCCATCTTGACAGAAAATATATTCAAGCACGGGCCCCCACTAGAAGGTAGTGAGGACATTCAGATGCTGTGAAAGTCTTTTTATTGCCTAAAGGAATGATTGCGAGATTTACTTACCATACAAATAGGTCAAATGATGCTGTATGCCGGAAGACTGCCTTCTTTTTTTTTCTTCAGTCTCGGCAATGCAGAGACATTCTGTTGTGAAACACTGCCACTGCAGGTTATTCAGTATCATCAGCAGATGGAGAAGTCCACTGTTTGCATATTTACTATAAACATTGAAAAAAACCTAGATTTTTATAAAGGGTAAACAGATCAATTCTATGGAGTCTGTATTATTGTGAAAATCAACAGCACGTTAGAAAATCAAATCTCAATTTGTGTTTTTAACCTCCCATACTTCTCTGAATCCCATGCCTCATTTGCTAACACTCTCTAAATAACTGTAGCATGTACATTAGGACATAGAGTAGAGCAGCTAACGCGGAGCTCTTCACAGATGGTACTTTGAATGTTTTTATTTTCTTATCAAATTTGAGGTGCATACTGTGGTAATTCTAGAAGCTGTCTGAAATACAGCTACTGTGTGTTTTAAACTTTTCTTCTGCCCCTATCGTGTTGGTCTACCTTACCTCCTCCGCCGCATCCCAGTCACTTCTCCCCGGTCCACCGCAGCTCGAAGTGCTGTTTGTGTGGAGGGAGTGGAGGGTGACTGTTGCAGTTGCGCTGCTACTTCCGGTCGCACAGGCCACGCCGCCACCTTGGGTAGCGGTCTAGTTTCCGCCGCTGCTGCCATAAAAACAGCAGATGGGGCCGACGCCCAAGGGTGTGCCGGCAGCGTGCCAAAGGCAAGCCCGTCTGCACCCGTCCACACCCGTCCGGGACCAGGGGCCAGTTCCCCTGCCCAGGTACTGACCTACGCGACAGACTTTATGGGCACTCAGGGAGGATGGCTATGTGCTAGAGGAAACGAGCTGAATCCCTACTGAAAGCAATACTGAGGTGGAGGGGGCCCGGAGGACTCCGGGTTAAACCAGAGTCCCTACGGGTATTAGACTGGAGGTAGTGGTGTTTAATACTCGCTCCTTGCAGAAACATCATCTCGGAGTGTCTACCCTACTACAAGAGGGAAACATTGATATTCTGGCACTTGCTGAAACCTGGTTGGGGGATACTTCTACCCCAGATATTGTGGCAGCCCTGCCAAGGGATTTTGATGCGGTATGGCACAATAGGCCAGGGGACTCCAGGGGTGGGGGAGTAGCGGTCTTGTTTAAAAAGAGCCTTATGGTCCCTAAAATACTTGTGTAAAATTGTGACAGTGCGGATGTTTTGGGGATAAAAATGTCCTTGAAATCCTCCTGCCTGATACTGATGGTAGTATATCGGCCCCCTAGATCCACCCGTGATTTCAATGATGGTTTTCTGGAGCTTAGAATTGATCTATGTTCCAGATATGAACACCTCATAGTAGTGCGGGATTTTAACTATCATTGGGACAAGACGCAAAGAGAACCTGTGGAAGCTCTATTTGAGTCGATAATGAGCTCTATGGATATGTTGCAACTGGTGAATAGCCCTACCCACATTAAAGGTAATATTTTAGACCTTATCTGGTCTTCACAAACGCGGGCACAGATAACCGATACCAGTCCCTGTGCCTGGTCGGATCACTCACTGTTAAGATGTTGGGTCCCTAGTGACAGCCCACTCTTGCGACCGCCAACGTTGTGGAGGAAGGTCAGATTGTAGAAAATTTTTGATGCAGATTCTTTAGTTACTCGGCTCCACTCAATTCCTGTCCCTGTGGTGAGTGAGGACAACCTAGACCACAAAAGTGCAGCCCTATTCTCCCGGTTAGAACAGGCCATTGATACACTAGCACCTGAACGGAAAGAAAGGTTTAGAGACAAAGGGAAAGCGGCCCCATGTTTTGATGAGATACTAAGGGTAAAATAGCAACTTCTCCGTGAAGCTGAGAGGAGATGGAGACTTAATTATGAACCAACAGAATTAAAAATCTATAAAGCCCTCCTGGCTACGTATAAATCAGCTATCCTAGGTAAGAAGGCGGCATTTTACGAGGCTAGGATTAGTTTGGCAGGAAGTAAACAAAAGAGATCTTTGCCATTCTGAAGGAACTGAGCCAAAAAGGGGAAAATATGCCCACAATCGCTCTTCCTACCTGCAATAGATTCCAGGATTTCTTTCTCCAAAAGGTTTTGGACAATGTCTCAGAAATAACCAGAAACCCCATTGACTCCAGGTCTCTGGATTAGACTAGCACTCCTTGCCTTAGCAGCCAGTTGGCTAGTTTCCCAAGGGTTGATTCTGCCACCCTGGCTGCAGTAGCAAAACAGATTAAATCAGGCTCTCAAATGGACCCCTGTCCGCCGGGGATTTTCCAAATGGCTCTGCCGGGTCTGGAAAGGCAGGCCCTGTGATTACTCAATGAGTATTTAGATCTGGGCTACTTACCAACCAACTTGAAGGAAGCATGGGTCACCCCTCTATTGAAAAAACCAGGGGCTGTCACAACAGCCTTAGAATACTACAGGCCCATTTCACAGCTCCCATTTCTAGCAAAAAGATTGGAACAACACATCTTGAAAACACTCGCAAAATACTTAGATGACCACCATCTTCTCCACTCAAGACAGGCGGGCTTTAGGACACGCCATAGCACAGAGCTGGTGATGGTGTCTGTCCTAGACGAGCTTGGAGTTAGGGCCGATAAACATCAGAGTGATCTGATTTTATTAGATCTGTCAGCAGCATTCGACACGGTCAGCCATAACATTCTGCTGAACCATTTGTCGAATCTGGGTATAAAGGGGCAAGCACTTCAATGGTTGAGACCCTTCCTGACTGATCGCATTCAGAGAGTTCAAATAGGTGAGCAGTTGTCGAACTTGGGCTCCCTGACCTGTGGAGTCCCCCAGGGTTCTGCATTGTCTCCACTGCTTTTTAATATCTATTTGCAGCCCTTGGTGGAGGCTCTCACACGCAGAGACTGCCAGGTCTTTAATTACGCTGAGGACACCAAACTCCTGGTCCGACTTGACAACAACGGCCAGGTTCAAGAATCAGTGAAAAATCTACTCAGGTTTACTGTTAACTGGATGGCAGCCAATTCTTTGAAAGTCAACCTGGATAAAACAGAGGTGCTTGTTGTTCCAGCCAAAATAGCCCTTGTTGTGATATTTTTTGGCCTCCGGAGTTGGGTGTGGTTCCAATCCCAGTGCCAGTAGTAAAAAGCCTGGGCCGGAAAATTGACTCATTTGCCTACCTTCGCCACACTTCATGCTGCACGGATTCACCTGCCATTTGCTCCGGGGGAATTCCGTCTGGTCTGCCGATCTGTACCGCACCACCAGCCTGCAGACACAGGTCTAGAGGACTCCCACTTCCAGAAGCCCTAGTGGCGCAGCCCACACGCGTAATTTGGAAGCGACAGGAGGTGCTTAAAACAGTTTTCAGCCTCGCGCAGCGCAGGACGTGCCTGGGCGCTGCCCGGGCCAAGGGCGGGCCCGTCCGTGCACGTCGTAGCCCGGAGTAGGCTGGGCTGGGCCAACCCCCCCCGATCATCGGTACTGTGCGCACTGTAAAGGACTTGGCCAGTGACATTTATTTGACTTTATTCTCTTTCTTGTGGACTTTGATTATATGTTTAATGGCAACCAAACGCAAAATAACTGGGCAGAGGGTTGGGGGTGGAGTGGTAGGCACTCTAGATGCCTTTTTAAATAGGGCAGAATCTGTTTTGCAGCATGAGATACTCTTAACAGAGAGAAAACTCTCCCTGGGGCTGCTTATGGGGCAAAAAAGATCATCTTTGGGGGCCATCATTAAAGCAAAATCACCAGTGGCAGCTCCTCAACCCATAATTTGTTCCAGTTCAGATCCCGCCGACGCTGCCTTGGCTGGCCCTGTCGTACTGAATTGAGCCCTGACGTGGGTGCAGCAGAAACACCAACCCCGAGGGATTCTAGTGACCTGGTTATAGTGCTTTCCCCTGGTGTAACCAACAAGAGGGCCTCGTTGGGGCTATCCCAGGTTCCTCTGTCAGTTTCCCCTGTTGCTTTGACCACCCAGCAACCACCCCCATCAAAATCACCAAGGGTAAATAGAGGTGATAGAGTCACCAGATCGAAAAGATCGACTCGTGATAATGAAGCCACGGGAGGTGCTTCTAATCCAGGGATAGATCGAACCCAAGAGGGAGGAACCGGGAAACCGTCTGCTAAGCGTGCAAGGGGTGAGACTGCCTTGAGGCCCAGAGCTAGTGTTGAAATCAAACCTAAATCTCAATCTACGGGGGCTAGCGGAAAGTTGTCTTTGAGACCTGCGAATGGTGTCCCCGTCTCTCATAATGTGGATAATTTAATGGCAGGCTAACAAGAAAGCAACTTAGATTACTGGAAGCATATGAAGTCTCTGATTACGGGGCTTCTAGCGCCTTTCTTGAATAGATTGGGGCAATTGAGGAAAAATGATTTCTCCTGACACAAGGCACTTACCTGACTGTGAATCCAGAGGTGGTCAGGACCAATAATTGTCATGTAGAGGGGGGGAGCCCAGAAGCATCCTCTATACTAAGGCCTGGGGGACGAATCAGGGAACGGGCCCACGAAGTGACGGAAAAGTCTGTTTTTCATGTGCGTACTGACCACACGCAGGTCCAGCAGCGTCTATCTGGCACTGCGGGACATCCTTCGCAATTGAGAACAAGCTCCCAAGGGATGAGTGGGTTAAAAGGGATGCAATTAGGTTGCAAAACTCTGCTCCCCCAGGAGCCCCCCCATAGTGAAGCCAGGGCTGTACAAACACCACATAGGGATGGCCTTAGATCGTTACCCGATGTGCCGACTAAGCCTGCTCGGGATATTTTAGATCTCCCTCTGGCGGATTGTCCTCTGGTCGTGGTCTTGGCCGGTGTTCATGCACTAAGATCCGACCAGCATGAATCCTGGGGACAGCTGAGGAATAAAACAGCCGATTGGCTCACTAGACACAAAGGGTTTAGAGCAGCTATGTTAAATGATATTATAGTTCGTAGAGTAGCGTGGGTGGGTCAGTCTCCTAAGACCATAGTGGAGGACTGTGTGGTTGTCACTTTTCTGACTCCATTGTTTGCTCAAATTATTCTAAAGGCTGAGGATCATTGCCCACTATCTTCTACCTCTATTCGGGCACTGCCATTGGGCTATTTTTATAAACCCCTGAAGAGAAACCTAAATGGAGAAATGTGGCTCAATGATTAGAGCGGCAGACCCTGATGCAGAAGTCTAGCCCGGGAACCAGGGTTCAATTCCCCGCCTCGGCGGTTCTTGGGCTCAAAATTCCACAGACCTGATCATTCTCGCCTCGGTGCCTATTCCAATCATGGAGTCCCACTCTGCAACTCTGGGCAATAGCTTGCTTAATCTCCACAACGGCCCCCACAAAGCTAAGGATGCATGGCCTCCACCTTGGATGGTGCCCAGGAGTGGTAGCCTCACATGGAAAGCCAGGATGGGTTCCACAGCGGTATTCGTACAAGCGCCTTGAGACCCTTGCGGGTGAGTAGTGCACTATACAAGTATCAATTTACATTTACATTTTAACCCGTTGCATGCTCATGACGGAGACGCTCCGTCATGAGCCGCGGTTGCGCTGTGCTCATGACAGAGCGGTTCCGTCATGGCCCTGCCGCCGCGCCTGCGCGGCGCTGATTTTGCGCCTGCGCGGCGCATTCTATTGAGCGGGCGGGGCCATGACGGAACCGCTCCGTGCTCACGAGCATGCGAGCGCCGCTCTGCCCCCCACCCCCCCCCCCCCAGCCCTGCGGCGAAATTGCAGACGCAGCGAAGGGGTTAAATGAGATACCCCGCATTACACCGAATATAAATAGGTTTGAGGTGCTATCCGGGCTTGATAATCAAAACTGACTGAATGTCATTAATATAGCTCCGGTGAACGTTCCAAATGATAGGGTAGAGGTCCACCCCCTTTCTGTTGCGCCTAGCATTCCACTCACGGCCCCCCCGGTGGGAACATCAGGCCCCAATTTACATTCAGATCCTAATTCCAGCGTCACTGGTTGTGCCTCCAGGGAGGATACTTAAAAAATCTTATCTTGGAACATAGCCGGTCTTACGTCCAAAAGGGGAGACAGTATTGGGAGCAATTTCTTGCTGGTGCAGATATAGTAGCCCTTCAGGAAACGTGGGATGCGCAAGATTCTTATTTTTTTGGATGGTTTTTCAACATTTTGTTAACACGCTATACCGTCCAGTATGGGGCGAGCCAGTGGGGGGCTCTTGCTCTAAGTAAACTTGAAATTAACATATAAAGTCAAGTTAATGGATTCATATTCTTCAAATATTTTAGCAGTTTAACTAACAGCCAAGAATCTACCAACTCTGTTAGTGATTAATTTTTATAATTCTTTCACGAGGGATAATGACCTAGAGCATCTAAGGTCTCTCTGCACGTGTTTGATTGATTACGAGTCCACAGCTAACACGCATTAGCACACACTAGTACTAGGTGATTTTAATATTCATGTCTGTCCAATTGATTGTCTTTTGAAATTAGATGAGGAATATTCCCTGCAAGGGATAACGCACTTTGAACATTCGCCTCAGGATTTTTCCTAGAGAGTCTTTTATCTGACCATAATTTGATCTGCCCAACTCAGGGGTATTCGTCAACTCCAATACCCACATATATTGGCCATGGCCATCATAGCACTATTGACTATATTCTAGTCTCCGGTTCTATGAGGGATCTTTTAGGCATATTTGAGGTAATGGGCAATTGCGCAGATGGCGACTGCTCTAGAGGATGCGGAGTTCAGGTCGTCCCTGGGGGCGCAATTCTCTCCTACTTTGAAGACAATGAGGGCACGGCGAGCGACCCTTTGGTGGAGTGGGATGCACATAAGGCAACCATACAGGGGCACTGCATAGGGACCACGTAGAACATCCGGGCGCAACTATCAGCGTCCCTGACCCGCATAGAATCCGAACTGCAGCAGTATGAACTGGAGGGAGAGGGTACGTGTAGGCATGCGCTTGAATTGGAGGGATTATGGAGTGAGCATGCGGTCCTAATCGAACGATTACGGTGCCACAACTATGCAGCGCATACGGCCCGGACGCATGCGAAAGCAGAGAGAGACGGACGTTTGCTCGCCTGGCTGATACAGGCCACGGAGCGCAGGGTGCCAATAGGAGCCATTCGGTTGGATAATGGCACTGTGGTATACACGCAGTGCGAAATACACAGGGCGTTCACGGAGCACTACCGAGACCTTTACAAAGCCCGGGGCTCTGGCTGAGAGGACGCGGTGGTTGCCTTCTTGGGGCTGGTCACATTGCCCACTGACGCTGCCGTACAGAGGGAGGAGCTAGGTGCCCCGCTCACGCTGGAGGAGGTGGGTGACGCGATCCAGGCGTTAGCAACTGGGAAAACGCCTGGGCCTGATGGCCTTCCGGCTGAATATTACAAAGTGAACAGAGTCATCCTATCGCTGAGGCTGCTTCAGATGTACCGGGAGGCGATAGCCGAGGGCCGACTACTGTCCTCGCTGCGGGAAGCGTTTTTGGTGTCCCTGCCCAAGCCAGATAGGGATCCAATGTCCCTGGGCTCCTATCGCCCATTGGCGATGCTCAATACGGACTATAAAATATTGGCCAAGATGCTCGCCGACCACCTGGCGCCACTGGTCTCCCATCTGGTCCACCCGGACCAAAACGGCTTTGTGCCGGCACGGTCAACGTCCCTGAACCTCAGGAGATACTTCCGAGTAGCGGCAGTGGCGACGACTGCTTGGCCCAGAGCGGGATGCCTGATATTGGATCTGGATAAGGCCTTCGATAGGGTCGAGTGGGGATACCTCCGGGTGGTGCTGGAGGCGTTTGAACTGGACAGGGAATTCCTAGAGATGGTGGGGCTCCTGTACAGGAGTCCCGTGGTCCGCGTCGGTTTGGGGCCATATGTCTCGGAGGAGGTGGCGATAGGCAGAGGCACCCGACAGGGATGCCCCCTGTCGCCGCTGCTCTTCGTGCTGGCCATTGAACCTCTAGCAGCAGCTATGAGGCAACTACTAGCCGATGGGATCCCGCTAGGAGATGGCACGCATCAGGTGTCCCTGTACGCAGACGACCTGCTGATATTTGTCAAGGATGTGAACAACATGCCGACACAGCTTGCCCCACTGTTAAGTCAATTTGCTGGCCTTTTGGGGCTCCGAGTTAACGTGGGCAAGTCCTGTCTCTTTGCCTTCAATAGCGAGACGCAAGACCCGGAGTAAGAGTGAGGTGGTGCCCGGACACGTTCAAATACTTGGGGATCCAGGTATACCGGCAGTCGGCGGACTTGATGGACGGGAACCTAGGCAGAGCGGTCACCGCTCAGTGCGCAGGTAGGTTTTTGGTCCACGCTTCCTCGGACGACCACGGGCAGGGTCGCCCTGGCCAAGATGGTGATGCTCCCTCGCCTCCTTTACTATTTACCAAATCTCCCGCTGTTCGTACCCGCAGCTTTCTTCTCCAGGCTCAATGGGATCCTGCGCGACTTTGTTTGGGGCGCGTCCGGACATCGGCTGGCCCTAGGGAAGCTATTTCTCCCCATAGACAGGAGCGGCCTGGCTGCCTGCTGCTTCGAGCACTGCTACTTGGCAGCGCAGCTCCAGTGGATTACACACTGGCTGGCAGACAGGGGGAGGGAGGACATTGCTATGGATGAGTCGCCTTACACCTTGGAGCGGATTACCGCGCTGTTCCACCCGCTGGCAGACAGGGCCAAACTTGCCCCGCTCCTATTGGGGTGGCATATCTGTGCTTCCGTAGGGCACTATACCTCACAAGGAAAGTGCTCCCGTATGCGCCCACAGTGCCGTTGGAGAGCTCACTGGGAGGTGAGCGAGTCCTTACAAACCACATGCTCGAGCACTGGCAGGAGGCGGAGGTGCAGACGCTGGGAGACCTCTATGAAGATGGAGCCCTGATCCCCTTCGAGTCGTTAGTTGCAGAGACCGGGCTTCCCCCTGGGGGATTCCTAAAGCACAGATCGCTCATAGCCCGGATGGCGATGAGGTGGGGTGACATGGCGGAGGAGCCAGCGCAGCATCTGGTGATCCAGTACCTCCACGGCAAGGGCAAGCACCTCATCAGGTGGTTTGCCGGGTCTCTGCGTCTACACACAGAACTATTCAGAAAAGGGGGTGGTGATGAACAGAGTGTCTGAATTAAGCAGACCACTCTTACCCAGTCCAAAGATCAGGGCTTGATCCATCACCGTTATTTATCTCACTGCCCCATCCCAGCTCAGAACCTGGCTATATGCAAATCAGTCTGTCCCTGGCCCAGTGCATCATGGGAACAGGGCAGACTAAACTACCAAGCCAATTCTTCACCAGAAAGGAGACAAGCTACCGGGGACCGGTTTCTGGCATTTCAGCCGTCTTCGGCCCGGCTTGCTTGAATCCTGATGGAGCAGTGAGAAAGGGACTCATGTCTGAGTATACCCTGCCACACCTATAGTGGCCAAAAACGATTCAGAAAAGGGGGTGGTGATGAACAGTGTGTCTGAATTAAGCAGACCACTCTTACCCAGTCCAAAGATCAGGGCTTGATCCATCACCGTTATTTATCTCACTGCCCCATCCCAGCTCAGAACCTGGCTATATGCAAATCAGTCTGTCCCTGGCCCAGTGCATCATGGGAACAGGGCAGACTAAACTACCAAGCCAATTCTTCACCAGAAAGGAGACAAGCTACCGGGGACCGGTTTCTGGCATTTCAGCCGTCTTCGGCCCGGCTTGCTTGAATCCTGATGGAGCAGTGAGAAAGGGACTCATGTCTGAGTATACCCTGCCACACCTATAGTGGCCAAAAACGATTCAAAAACGGTGTTGGATCTAGCCCTGATCTCTTGACTGGGTGAGAGCTTTCTGCTTAATTCAGAGACTCTGTCCCTCACCACCCCTTGTTGTAAATATTTTTGTCCACCCTAAGCGTGGATGGGTATTCTCAGATGTGAGACCCTTGCTCATTGCACCATCAGGATTCAAGCAAACCGGGCCGAAGACGGCTGTAATGCCAGAAACCGGTCCCCGGGAGCTTGTTTCCTTCCCAGTGTAAGAATTGGCTTTTGTAGTTTGGTTTGCCCTGTTCCCATCATGCACTGGGACAGGAACAGACTAATTTGCATACAGCCAGGTTCTGAAACTGGGATGGTGCAGTGAGCTCAAAAACGGTGTTGGATCTAGCCCTGATCTCTTGACTGGGTGAGAGCTTTCTGCTTAATTCAGAGACTCTGTCCCTCACCACCCCTTGTTGTAAATATTTTTGTCCACCCTAAGCGTGGAAGGGTATTCTCAGATGTGAGACCCTTGCTCATTGCACCATCAGGATTCAAGCAAACCGGGCCGAAGACGGCTGTAATGCCAGAAACCGGTCCCCGGGAGCTTGTTTCCTTCCCAGTGTAAGAATTGGCTTTTGTAGTTTGGTTTGCCCTGTTCCCATCATGCACTGGGACAGGAACAGACTAATTTGCATACAGCCAGGTTCTGAAACTGGGATGGTGCAGTGAGCTAAAAAACGGTGTTGGATCTAGCCCTGATCTCTTGACTGGGTGAGAGCTTTCTGCTTAATTCAGAGACTCTGCCCCTCACCACCCCTTGTTGTAAATATTTTTGGCCACCCTAAGCGTGGAAGGGTATTCTCAGATGTGAGACCCTTGCTCATTGCACCATCAGGATTCAAGCAAACCGGGCCGAAGACGGCTGTAATGCCAGAAACCGGTCCCCGGGAGCTTGTTTCCTTCCCAGTGTAAGAATTGGCTTTTGTAGTTTGGTTTGCCCTGTTCCCATCATGCACTGGGACAGGAACAGACTAATTTGCATACAGCCAGGTTCTGAAACTGGGATGGTGCAGTGAGCTAAAAAACGGTGTTGGATCTAGCCCTGATCTCTTGACTGGGTGAGAGCTTTCTGCTTAATTCAGAGACTCTGTCCCTCACCACCCCTTGTTGTAAATATACACACAGAACTAGACCTAGATCTGTGTGGGGAATATCGTGCTGTCCAGGCCTTGTATATAGCCTGGAATTTGACACTATCGTGCTATTGATCCTGGAAATATCCAGAACTTTTATATGTTAGAAATTCCATGGAATGTGTGACTAGTTTAAGAGGGTGTATGGTTGACGACTCCAGTATATGCTCTTTATACTCCTTCTTTGGTTATGAGTTTCAAAGAATGTGAGTCGTTTTTATGTAACACTTATTATTCTTTTTCCTGATACACTTGGAAACTTGGTGGTTGGAGCTTACTGCTCTAGTTTTTGCACATCTCCCTTCTCACTTGATACAATGTGGATATGTCGCTTGGTTTATCCACATTATATTTACACGGGTATTCCTTTTCCTTACCCCTCAGATTTTTTATGTCTGCAATGGCGCAGATATTCTTCTAAATCATTTTCTATTCTTTTGATATTGGTGATGGTCCTTTCCAGCAACCTTTTAACGTATAGATTAAGCTATTGCTTCATATGTATTGTTATTATAATCCTGCCTTTATTGTTCCATTGTCCCATACAGATCTTTATGACATTTCAAAATAAAGCCCCGTTGTATATAAATATGATGCATTGATGGACTAATTGAATTAATTTTGGAAATAAGAAGCATCACACGCCTATTATACAAATTGGATTCTGCTAGGAAAAAGCGAAATAGATCATTTTGCGCCCTGACAAAGGAACTGTGGACGCATGGTCCTTTCGGAAACACACGTCGGCGCCTTGTCTTTCTTTGTGTGGTTATATATTTGATTGTTTTCTTGGGTTGTTTATCCGTATTGTATGGTGGCTGAAGATTGCTTGATTGGTCTGTATGGAGAATGTTTGATGACAATTGGTTTGTCTATTGTGTGCGTGGGGCTTGTTGTACATAGTGTTGTATAGAACTTTATGTATTGTATATATGAATTATGTAGATTGCTTGATACCTTTGTATATGATAAATCCTGAGAGAATATAATGAATAAATAAGCATATGTTTTTGCTAAAATAACTCTCTTGTCTGGGACAATGTTGATTTAAATTATTGTGGATGTATTACCCATATTATAAGTGTATACAGAGGAGAGGTTTTTGTCTTTACTTTCCAGATTACAGAGCAGCAGTGCAGAGGAGGAGAAGCACATACATGGACGTGAAGAGACAACTGAGGGAACTAGAGCTACCCTACTCTTTACTGTTTCCTTCTCACCTCCGAGTGGTCTCGAAGGAGGGTGCCCGCTTCTTCGATGCGCCATCGGACATGTGGGACTGGCTGGAAGAGACAGGACAATGGAAAGGCACAAGACCCGCAGGCCTGGAGGAGAGTGGGTGGCAGGAGCAGCGATCGAGGAGGCGCAGAAGAAGAGGGGCCTGCTAGGGCACGGCCTTGGCCAGGTCGCACACAGCCTGGCGAAGATGTGACTGGAACGACAGGAAGTAATTGAAGCGGTTGCAACCCTAGGAGCGGTAAACAATGTTGCCCGCTTGGACGCCCAGCCACACAGTGACCTGGAAATGAGTGGCTCGTCATCCCCATCTACAGTGCTTTCTGAAGACATGAAAAGGCCTGTGGTGACACCCCAAACGTCTGACCAGATTGTGTGACAATGGACTATGGCAGCCATGCAGGAACTCCTGTCTCTGAATATTCTATATTCTATATCCTTCTAGAGATATTGTTGTGCGTGCTGCTGCAATGTGTTCTCTGCCAAGTGTGTTTGCGCTGCCTTGCGATGATGTACAGCTCAGTGTATGCAGGTGTCCTTGTAGGCCCGCAGTTGAACAGCGCTGAGCAATCACTACATTCATGGGCTCCTCTACCGGTGGTCCGCGCCGGCTCTGCGTGTTTAACCTTCCAAAATTTCCCCATGCACCTCTCGAATGCCTGGGAGGTCTGAGACAGGGGCGTAATGCAGCTTGGTTGTTGGCAACACACTCACCAGGAAAGCCACTGTGCTGGACTAACACCTTTTTTAAGTGGTGGATCTTCTTGAGGTTTGGACATATGTCCTGTTGGGGACTCGCCCATTTAGTTACACTGTTTGTTATTGTTCTCATGTTTCAGTTACGGCACATTGATACCCCCTTCCCTGATGGTGCACGTAGGCCCCCCTTCGAGGTGCTCCCCCGGCCCTATGCGGACACGATATGTCCAGACACATGACACACACTAATATAATGACCTGGAACATCTGTGGTATGCACACCCAGTCACGCCGCTGTTCTGTCTTCTCCTATCTGCAGCGACACGGGGTGGGGATTGCCCTCCTCCAGGAGACACACATGACTCAGACCTCGACAGGCTCCGCAGACGCAGGAGGGGGCAAATTTATGGCACAACCTTTTCTGCGGCACGCTGATCTGGGTGAGGGTGGGTGTCCCCTTTATTTCTGAAGACGTCAAGGTGGACAAGGAGGGGAGGTACTCCCTAGTGCGGGGGCGGCTGAATGGTCAGGAAGTCCTGTTAGGATCCCTTTACGCCCCGAACACGGACCAGCCCTCCTTCCTGGCGAGCTTAAACCAGGTCCTTCACTTCATATGCTGGCCTCCCCTGGTAGCTTGGCAGGGACTTACGTATTTGGAACCCACCTGATGTCGTAGGGAGTACTCTCCCAGATCTAATGATTATATTATTCTGTTTGAACAACTTCGAACTGTGAAAACAGATAGAGTTTTTATTATATGAGAAATATTTGACCTTTGGAATTGGCTCTCGTGCTTTTGAAGAGAAATATCTTTATGCCCTGAAGAAGTCATTGGGTGACTGTGTCCCGTGACGAAACACGGGTTGGCATTTGGTTTTTGTTCTACTGGCTACACTTTGTATGAATTCTATGGATTATGAAGATTGAGATCATTTGATGCATGAAGAGAAAAGAAAAAATAAAATAAAAAGAACTGATTTAATGAACTTTGAAAAAGAAAGTATTTGGTTTATCTTTTCTCTTTAGAAATTACTGAAAATTGTCTGCTTGTGCTCGGGGACAACTCATCCTTCTCCCTTGGTAGCTTGGCAGGGACTTCAATATGGTGCTGGACATACGCCTAGACCGATCTTTCCCTCCCCTCTGAGCTGCAGCAGTGACGTCTAATGCGCAAGCGTTCTGGGGCTGGCTCTCACACTGGGAGGTATATGACTTATGGTGCGCGCAGCATCCCGCAGACAGAATATACTCCTATTACTCATCAGTTCACTACCTGCATGTCTGGTTAGAACGGATAATTGGCACCCAGTCACTGCTCCCGCTCCTTGCCAAATCAGAGTACCTGGGAAGAACTCATTCCGATCATAACCCCCTATGCTTCCTAATTATTTGGGAGGCAGACCGCCCACCTGTGCCTACCCTGCCACACTTATGGCAGCCAAAAGCGGTACAAAAGGGGGTGGTGATGGACGGAGCAACTGAATCAATCAAACACTCACACCCAGTCAAAAGATCTGGGTTAAATCCATCACCGTTCTTTAGCCCACTCTGCCACCCCAGTTCAGACATGGCTATATGCAAATCAGTCTGACCCTGTGCCTCATGGGAACAGTCCAGCCCGAACTGCCAAGCCATATCTTCCCTGGACCGGAAACAAGCTTCCGAGGACCGGTTTCTGGCATTCCAGCAGTCTTCAGCCCGGCTTGCTTGAATCCAGTGGCAAAGTGAGCAAGAGACTCACGTCTGAGCATACCCTGCCACACTTATGGCGGCCAAAAGCGGTACAAAAGGGGGTGGTGATGGACGGAGCATCTGAATCAATCAAACACTCACACCCAGTCAAAAGATCTGGGTTAAATCCATCACCGTTCTTTAGCCCACTCAGCCACCCCAGTTCAGACATGGCTATATGCAAATCAGTCTGACCCTGTGCCTCATGGGAACAGTCCAGCCCGAACTGCCAAGCCATGTCTTCCCTGGACCAGAAACAAGCTTCTGAGGACCGGTTTCTGATTAAACCCAGATACGTGTCTGAACTGGGGTGGCAGAGTGGGCTAAAGAACGGTGATGGATTTAACCCAGATCTTTTGACTGGGTGTGAGTGTTTGATTGAGTCAGATGCTCCATCCATCACCACCCCCTTTTGTACCGTATGCAGAAAGACTGCATTGTTTTTCTTCAATCTCGGCAGTACAGAGACATTCTGTTGTGAAACACTGCCACTGCTGGTCATTCAGTATAATCTGCAGATGGAAAAGTCCATTGTTAGCACATTCACAATAAGCAGTACAAAAATATTCAGAGTTTTATAAATGGTAAAAAGATCAATTCTATGGAGTCAGCATTACTGTGAAAATCAACAGCACGTTAGAAAATCTCAATTTGTGTTTTTAACTACCATACTTCTCTGAATCCCATACCTCATTTGTGAACACTCTCTTAACTGTAGCATGTACATTAGGACATGATCGATATACTGTGGTTAAAGTATTTAAATGGGTGCTTTAGAGAGTTGAGGCGTCCGGATCTATTTTTAATACCTGACTGTATTACCAGGGCAGATGTGGCTTTTGTGAAACAATCTTTTATTATGCGTAGAAAAGCTAAAAGACAGGCGGTGGAACTGTTGAAAACTGGTGTCTGTAAGCACATGATGCTTAAATCATCTCTAGATATGAAGCCATCTCTCTCGTGGCCTTTGTCGGCTCACAAGCGTTTCCTATTGATCAGGTTTAGATTGGATTATTTCCATCTTTTATTAGCCGTACCAAAGGGGAGTCACAAAGGACAAGTGTTAGCACCCTGTGGCTGCGACAGTATGTCTCCTCAGGATCTGCTGCACTTTGTGTCCTTCTGTAATTTTTATGAAGCCCCTCGGAGGCTCTTTTTAAAATCTCTTTTAAACAAGCATTTGCAATGCAATAGGTCTCGCATTTGCGAAGGTTTGAGCACTTGGCATTTTAACACCTTGGCTGCTAGGTGTTTTCCCCCCCAGTGCTGGAATTGCAGAGTAGCCTCTATTCATGATGAGCTCAGCTCGTCATAAGCACAGCTCAACCGTGCCTCATGACGAGCTGAGCTCGTCATGAGCAGCGAAGGGGTTAAATTACAATGTATTTAATTTATATTTTGATAATTAACACATAAATAAAAGGCATTGTCATTTACAATGTCAAAAGCTCAAACTCTTGTATGCGAGACCTGTTAAATTTGCTAAGAAGTGGCCGCCATTGTCCCGGGCTGCTTGGAAAGTGAAAGCGCACATGGCGCCGGAGTGTTGCATAAAAGCATGTTGTGCCTGCAGTAGGAGAAACTCATTAAAGAAAATAGTGCATACAGACTAAATAAGACACACTGTGTAACAACAGAAGTAAAAGAGCCAGTCCTCATGGGAGACTACAAAAAATTAAGACAAGGTGGTTCTAAAGAGGGACTAACAAGCCTATTAACAAATCAGAAGCCAGCATTTCTGAAGGGCAATGACACAAGCCATTGAAAAATATGGGCGGAGAGTGGGCGGAGCTTCAAGGCCATACTTGAATATAGCATACCTCGCAGAGCAGGGCATGCACTTCCCAGGCTCAACCAAAGAAAAAAAAAAAAGGAGTTAAATAAAACAAATAAAAAAAGATGACACCTTAAAACATCCCATGAATATTCAATGTGAATGCATGGAGAGAGGGAGTTCTCCCATAAACTGGAGTCAGCGAAGGGAGCAATGGGAAGGCCTGTTTACCCTCTTTACCCATGTCGACTATACACACTCACTGGAGGCCCTCGCAGGGCAGCACCTGCAACACGTGCTGGACCTGTTCAAGATGGGGTGCAGCACAGATATGCATGAGGTTCTCCACCTGCATTCATCTCAGTCCAGACATCGGTCTGTGACTTACATGTCACTCGGGCCTTAACTGAGCACGTTCTGTGAGCGATGAAAGCATGTACTAGTCTGCCTGCTGAATCTGTCCAACAGAGGATCACACTTGCACCCTCTAGTGAGAGAGAGAATCCCCCTTTACTTCTACTATGCGGTGCTGTTCTGCGAGGAAGTCAAGCTTGCACTACTGAAGTTTAATTTGTATTTGCCTGTGATGGTTAAAACTTGTTCTACTACTGTCCTATCTGTTCTTGCCCGCTGAAGGAGTGTAGCACGGTTTCTGCCGAAGGGTTAACTCTTCTGCGAAGAGGTGTTTTAATACTATGTATACAGCGGACTTGCATCCAACTCGAGCTGTGGATTGCTACTCCCACAGTGTGCCGTAGCACAGGAATGAGCTTGGAAACAAAGTGCCTTGGGGTTTGCGGCAGTTACAGAAATGAATAACTGAGAACTATTTCTCTAGTTCAGTAAACTTGGAGGTCATTTCTATTGGTGCTCTTTGATGGGACTTTGCTTCATCTAAAGCTGCGGGGCTAGTAACCTTACTCAGGCACACTTGAAGCTGCAGTCCTGTGTTTGCAATGTAAAGTTTATTTCCATGGCAACAGAACTTCAAGCGACAGCAATCAGAGTTGTATCTTGAGAATCCTGCCTCTGGTGCACACTTTGTTAACTAAAACAAGCACGAATCACGTGGTGTCCAGTTAACCAATAGGGTGTAGGGTCTCGAGGGCGGAGGGAAACGGCGCTTGGTGGTCTGGCGGCAATCAGTGACGTCAGGAGAGTACGAGAGAGTGGAGTTTCGGTGTCTGTGAACCTTGGAGCACGGCCAGCAATGACCCGTCAGTACATAGAATGGGGGTCTTGTGTGCGTGTGTGTGTGGAGCCTGCCTGCCTGCCTGCGTGCGTTTGGGTCTGCCTGCCTGTGTGTGTGTGTGTGCGTGTGTGTGTGCGTGTGTGTGTGTGTGTGTGTGTGTGTGTATGTGTATGTGTGTGTGTGAAGGCACAAGGAAACTCATCTGACCTCCTGAAAGTCTGTTCTGTGAGGTTTTCCTAAGTTGTACAAAGGACTTTAGGAGAAGGAAGGACCTAAAAGCTAGGCGAAATGGTCCTAGATCCAAGGAAATCTTTTAGATCAGGCTCATTTTTTTAAATAGTTTGCATTAACATTATCAGTTCCAGGTCTGTTTGGGGCTCAGCTTGAGAACTCCTTAGTAAGTAGGCGTTTACAACAATAAGGGGTTTAATATTACAACACAGGCGAAAATTCAGACACATTATCATAAGCTCACCTTGTCCAGGGACCCAAGCATGCTGCCTTTCTACTCTCAGAGCCCTTCACCTAACCTACTGTGCAGCTGTTTTACCTTTAATATCACTGTTCCACAGGCAGCGTGATGTCACAATGCTCCTTGTCTGTAGCCCGAACCATGAGCCTTTCCAACCCTGGCATAATCTACATACTTACGGTGTGTTTAGTCTTGGACCACAAATGCAGTGAAGAATAATGGATTGCTACTCTTCATACATTTTTGACCATTGGCTCAGATTTGAATGCGCACTGGCCATCTGAGCATCTCTGCCAGGCCACCCTATGTCTAGAGACTGTAGATTTAGAGAGTTTATAAACATTGTCAGTTCATCAATAAAGTGTGCTCGCTTCGGCAGCACATATACTAAAATTGGAACGATACAGAGAAGATTAGCATGGCCCCTGCGCAAGGATGACACGCAAATTCGTGAAGCGTTCCATATTTTTAACAGCTTTTAGGAGAGAAATCTTTTTTGTTTTCAAGACTAATTGAAAAAATAAAGCAGGTCCCAGTGCTGTCCCCGTAATATGTATTTTTCAATTAGTCTCTCCTCAACAATTTTAATGTATTTGCCTTGCAGTAAAGAAGGTGCGCTCTATGTTCAGCTGCATTTAGCAAGGAAGCCTGCAGGACTTCTGGGACTTTTCTTTCTCTTTTTTAGAATCCCTGTCATTATTCTTCACCACCCCCAAATCTATACTGTTGCAGTGTTGCGTTGCTTTGTGGGAAGCAGGACAAAGAGAAGGGCAGGGCCTATGCAAATGAAGGCCTCAGGGATGTCTGGGATTGCCTTTTTACCAGTATTGTTAAAGTCCACCTTGCAACCGGATTGGTCGGGTAAGCTGAAAAACACCATGCCAGATTGGGCACCAGGTCTCTAGGCGCTTGGAGGACATATTGGGTCTACATCCCTCAGTTTCTGAGGTCCAAGAAATGTTCACCCTCTACCCTAATAGAGAGGTCTTGGCCGATCGTGGCTGAGAGGGGAAGAAGGTAGCAGGGCAAGATGCTCATGGTCCTTCTCTAATAATGGACCAACTTTCTCTCTCTCTTTCCTTACCTGTGGTTCTGCCTGGCTACTGGGGCTACCAGTTGTAAGCCTGCAGCCCACAAGGAGTTGGTTTGTCCCTCTCACACATGTAAATGGGTAAGCATTCAATTGCACACACCTGCCTACGTCCACAGACACTCACGCACACACACTTTTGTCAACAAGCTTTTTTGTAATTAAGAGAATAAGGGACCCATGTTGAAATACAAAAGCAGCACACCACGTGACAGCCATCACATAGAGTCCAGCAGCAAATGGGAAACGTTTAACTAGCCGTGGTCCTATTACTTGCGCTCTACCATGGAACAACTGCTGGATGAATCCTGCTGGAGAATATTGAACCTATAACAAGTCTGAGGTAAATATGAATTCCACAGGAATATAATCAAACAGGGACCTACAACCCTTCCGAGCCAGATAGGAGTCGAACCTACAATCTTCTGATCCGTAGTCAGACGCGTTATCCATTGCGCCACTGGCCCTATGTAGACTCACCCATCCTTTTATCCTTAAGAGGGCTAGAAAGTGTGTGTGTGTGTGTGTGTGTGAAGGCACAAGGAAACCCATCTGACCTCCTGAAAGTCTGTTCTGTGAGGTTTTCCTAAGTTGTACAAAGGACTTTAGAAGAAGGAAGGACCTAAAAGCTAGGCGAAATGGTCCTAGATCCAAGGAAATCTTTTAGATCAGGCTCAGTTTCTTAAATAGTTTGCATTAACATTATCAGTTCCAGGTCTGTTTGGGGCTGAGCTTGAGAACTCCTTAGTAAGTAGGCGTTTACAACAATAAGGGGTTTAATATTACAACACAGACGAAAATTCAGACACATTATCATAAGCTCACCTTGTCCAGGGACCCAAGCATGCTGCCTTTCTACTCTCAGAGCCCTTCACCTAACCCTACTGTGCAGCTGTTTTACCTTTAATATCACTGTTCCACAGGCAGCGTGACGTCACAATGCTCCTTGTCTGTAGCCCGAACCATGAGCCTTTGCAACCCTGGCATAATCTACATACTTACGGTGTGTTTAGTCTTGGACCACAAATGCAGTGAAGAATAATGGATTGCTACTCTTCATACATTTTTGACCATTGGCTCAGATTTGAATGCGTACTGGCCATCTGAGCATCTCTGCCAGGCCACCCTATGTCTAGAGACTGTATATTTAGAGATTTTATAAACATTGTCAGTTCATCATTAAAGTGTGCTCGCTTCGGCAGCACATATACTAAAATTGGAACGATACAGAGAAGATTAGCATGGCCCCTGCGCAAGGATGACACGCAAATTTGTGAAGAGTTCCATATTTTTAACAGCTTTTAGGAGAGAAATCTTTTTTGTTTTCAAGACTAATTGAAACAAGCATTTGCAATGCAATAGGTCTCGCATTAGGAAAGTTTGAGCTATTGGTATTGTAAATGACAAATTTTGTATTTATGTTTTGATTTTGAAAATAGCGAAATTAATAGCTTTATCATTTACAATGCCAATAGTTTTAACTTTCGCAAATGTGACACCTACAGCATTTGTAATGCAATATGTGTTGTATTTACGTGACTTAGATGTATTGATATTACAAATAACAATGGCTTTTAATTTTTTTTAATAATTAATACTTAAATAAAAGGTATTGTAACTTATAATGGCAATAGCTTAAACTTTTGTAAATAACTTTTGTGAAGATTATGTTCAGTGTATTTTATTGTGACAAAATCCAAGAACAGAAGTGAAATAACATCTTTTTGTGACATTTGTAATAAAGCTTGAAACATTGAGAGAATATATTTGAACCAGTTGTTGTTGAATGGTTGCACAGATTGATGCTGTGGTGGCTCTGAGTGATGTTGTTGTGGCGACGAGTGATGCTGTGGCGTTCAGTGATGCTGTGTGATGTTGTGGTGCCCTTGAGTGATGCTGTGGTGGTGCGATAAATAAATAGAGTGAGGGTGATGGATAGATAGAGTGCGGGCGATAGATAGAGTGAGGGAGATAGATAGATAGAGTGAGGGCGAAAGATAGATAGAGTGAGGGCGATAGATAGAGTGTGGGCGATAGATAATGTGGGCGATGGATAGATAGATAGGAGGGAGGGCGATAGATAGAGTGAGGGCGATCGATAGAGGGAGGGCGATAGATAGTGTGGGCGATGGATAGTGTGTGGGAGATAGATAGGTAGATAGGAGGGGTCATTAGATAGATAGAGTTAGGGCGATAGATAGAGTGAGGGCGATAGATAGATAGATAGAGCGAGGGCGATAGATAGATAGATAGAGTGAGTCCTATTGGCTATGTCAATGCTTGTTTATTTATTTATGTACTTAACTCGGTTCGGCCATATGCCGGAGTTTACTACCCCCACCCTGCCTCTCCCCACAGCACTCCCTCGAGGAGCCGCCACTGTCCTGCCTCTGCTGCAGTACCTTACTGGGAGCCCCTGCCTCACAGCTAGCACTAACTACTAGAGAAGAGCGTGGCTGCCAGCCTCTGGAGGGCCGAGGGTGACTAGGCGTCCTGGATTTACGAGGACAGTCCTGGTTTTGCACCAGCTGTCACATTGGATTTCAACAATTTTAGCACATGTCCTGATTTTTAGAGAGAGTCGACTAAAGACAGAGGGAGGCACGTTTTTATGTGTTTCATTGTAGGGCAAGTTAACAGCTGTTACCAAAAAGTAATGTAATGAACATGCAAGATACTGGGTTTAAAAGTTGCAATTAATTTAGTCCCTCGGTTCCACATTGTCTGTATTTCGGTGTAGATCAGCGTTGTCATTTAAGTCATTCTGTGTGCCTGGCAGATGTAAAATTGTAGTCCTTCTTCTATGTTTGTTAAACATCCTGGTCTTTTAGTTTTCAAAATGTGGTCCCACGTATAGGCTTCATATGCCAGCCTCACATACTCAGTATAGCCTCAGTTGCCCATGTATGACTTTACATCCCGAGATGTAGCCTCGAGTGTCCAGTGCGGCCTCACATGCACAGTGCAGCCTTCATTGGCATTTCGCACCCTGTACCCCAGCAAAGTTCCTAAGAATGTTAGAAAAAAGAGAGCAGTGGACGAGAGTGCCCATTGATGAGTGTCGGTGTGAGTCAAGGAGGCAAAGAACAAGAAAGGGAGAGTGAAAGGAAAAGACGGTGAGGTGAGCTGAGATATGAATCAAAGGCGAAAATAAAAGTAGACTGAGCAAAAGTCATTAGAGGGGAAAGAGAAGAGGTAAGAACAGAAAGACGGAGAAATGAAAGAGGGAGCAGTCCGAAGAGAGGCTGCTTGAGAGAACTGGGAAGAGAGAGAAAGTATTAAGAAGAGGAGAAAAGCCAGTCAGAGGCAGGACAAGCCAAGACGAAGAAATAAAATTAATTGCAGGACAATAAAGAAAAAAGGCAAGTTCGGAATAAAGGATTTTAAACGGGGAAAAAACACGTGAAGGTAAATTAAAATGATGGTAAAGAAAATCAAAACACGCTAGATGAATTATAAGTCATAAATAAACCCCTGAACAATCAACACCCTTCAAAGGCAGCCGAGGGCATTTGTTAAACAACTACCCCCAATTTTATGAGCAATCTTTTTGTCAATAAATAGAACCCAGCTCACGGTTTAGCATTGCCAAGCTGAAACAAAAAGAACTGTTGTAAACGCAAGTGGCTGTAGGTCAAATTCAGTTAGCTTGCAGAGCATGCAAGGAAGCGATGAAGGCAAGCATCGTCAGTTGTATAATACATTGCTACCACTAGTCTCGTCCTATTGGCGGTGCGCATGTTAGGTGCCATCTTGCCCTCACTATTTTTTAAGTTCACATATAGATTGTTGTGATCTGTTTCTGATACATCATTCACAGCTACACTCCTTTATGTTTTATAGGGGTATTTTAGCCCAGTGACTGTCATCTGTAAAACATACATTTTAGAAATTTAGAGGCAATAAAGTGGGAGGTCACTACCTCTGGTTGCAAGTGAGGGATGTATATGGAGAAAGAGTTATGGAAACCCCCACCTCCACCTATATAATTATCCTAAAAAGAGGTGCCTTTGATGAACGTGTATTGATATTACAAGGTGAGTGGAGGACGACCTGTTTGTCTTTTTCCCTCTGTAGCTTGTTATTGTTTGTGTAATGAGCAGGCTAGCATTAATCCTCACTTATTTTCTAGCTGAAGGAAGAGAAACAGACCGAATGGAGAATAGAATAAAATTACAAAAAAACGTGACTGTTGTGAGGAACATGAATTAATTTGGAGATAAGGAGGGCAAAAAGAGGAAAAGAGGGCAGTGCAAACTTTAATGCTTCAGAACAGTTAAAATAAGAGGAGCAGCTGACAGTGTGCCCCCAGATTAACCGTTTTGCTACTTGTCTAAATGTAGTTACTATTTCTTTAAATAGGGACTAGAGAAGCAGAGAAGAGTAACAGGCCGTTTTCATATGTATCTTTGGTTTTCTGTCTTAAGGCTATAAGTGTTTACGTAGCTCGAATTACCCTACAACTAGTGTATTACTTTCAAAGTGGTTACACATGTATACATGTTTTATGTTGACCGTATAATAGATGCTCTGTATTCTTGTTTCCCTTTAAGCTCATCTCTATTTGCACCCTCTGCATATTATGCAAAATCATCTTCGTTACTATTCTAGCCCATCTTTAAAAGGTTTTTTTGCTAATTAATTTATACGTCAGATTTACCTTTCTCTCAATTGCGATAAATTGGGTATCTATATGGGTGGAAGCTTTGGTGCAGATACAGTAGCACAAAAAAAGGCTACTGTGAGTGCAACATTTGCATTAACCAACGTAAAAGTATTTTTCTGTGGTACAAACCTGTTGCAAATGCCCGGTCAATGCCTCAGAGATTATGTCGGGATCAATTTAGATTACCCAGTCTTTCGAATTAAAGCACTGCCTTAAAAGTAGCAGACCGAGACAAAAAGGGCTGTTGCTCTCAGGGAACATTTGCATAACCACGACAATCCGGTGTGCTTAGAAACACACAGGCAACACACAACTGATGCTGTGTCTGCTCACTGGGAGTATTCAACAAGAACCAGCCACTGAAGTGTCTACATTCTGAAACAGCCCACTTCTCACTTGGTATATAGCTACAGCAGAGAAAGCATCATTAACAAGCTCTTGGAATTTCTGTGGGGAGGGGGGAAATGGGAGACAAAGTACGGCCGGCCGTGGGCAGCAACAGCAGGGGTGACTAATTAGGGGGAGGAGAAATGCCTGAGCAAACGGCAAGCTCGTGCACGGGCACATAAAAACAATGGCCTTGGGTAGTTTAGCTGAGACCAAACGAAAGGATGTACGCAACGCCTTCTCCTAAATGCCCCTGACCGTACATATCACACTCAAAGGGCAGCAAAGCGAAATCAGAACACACGTATTGAAACTGCTCTGGAGTTTCGCCACCACAACAACATCAGCAAAAACAAGCGCAGGGTAGTCACAAGACTATATTTTATTGGCTTTGCCCGCATTTTTATGTTAAAAGCAGTAAAAAAAAACATTCAATAACTTAGTGAGCATTCGAAATCACCGCCGCAGCCCTGCTCCGTGTAAACCGGAAGTCAGGCACTTTTGGCCGAGACGGGGGCGGGGCCTGCAATCCAGCAGGAAGTTCCGCCCGCCGCCGCCGAGGAAGCAGTGAAGCCGGCCGACTCCGACCAGCGCTGCAGAGGAGACACGAAACACGCCGAAAGAGCCCGGTGAGTGGGAGGGGAGGGCCAGGGCTAATGTGAAGGCCTGTGTGTATGCGTGTGTGCGTGCGTGTGTGTGTGTGCATGTGTGTGCGCATGCGTGACTGTGTGTGATTGAGAGAATGCGAGGCAGGGGATAGTGTGCCTGCGTGTGCATGCGCGCGCCTGTGTGTGTGTGCGTGCATGCAGAGGGGTGGGGGCTGCCTGTGTCTGTGTGTGAGCGAGGGCTTGCGCCTGTGTGTGTGCGTGCGTGCATGCAGAGGGGTGGGGGCTGCCTGTGTCTGTGTGAGAGCCAGGGCTGACACCGCGCATGCGCAGGTATCAGACGCGCGCTCCCGCGAGGAAAAACGCAGCTCGTAACAGATTCGTGTCCTCATTCCCAACTCATTCCCCATACGGGCGGCAAAAGGTCTGAAGCAGACACTCTCAATGCTCACGCATTGAGAGTAAGGTCTGCTCGACCTAAAAATAAAGCAGGTCCCAGTGCTGTCCCCGTAATATGTATTTTTCAATTAGTCTCTCCTCAACAATTTTAATGTATTTGCCTTGCAGTAAAGAAGGTGCGCTCTATGTTCAGCTGCATTTAGCAAGGAAGCCTGCAGGACTTCTGGGACTTTTCTTTCTCTTTTTTAGAATCCCTAACATTATTCTTCACCACCCCCAAATCTATACTGTTGCAGTGTTGCGTTGCTTTGTGGGAAGCAGGACAAAGAGAAGGGCAGGGCCTATGCAAATGAAGGCCTCAGGGATGTCTGGGATTGCCTTTTTACCAGTATTGTTAAAGTCCACCTTGCAACCGGATTGGTCGGGTAAGCTGAAAAACACCATGCCAGATTGGGCACCAGGTCTCTAGGCGCTTGGAGGACATATTGGGTCTACATCCCTCAGTTTCTGAGGTCCAAGAAATGTTCACCCTCTACCCTAATAGAGAGGTCTTGGCCGATCGTGGCTGAGAGGGGAAGAAGGTAGCAGGGCAAGATGCTCATGGTCCTTCTCTAATAATGGACCAACTTTCTCTCTCTCTTTCCTTACCTGTGGTTCTGCCTGGCTACTGGGGCTACCAGTTGTAAGCCTGCAGCCCACAAGGAGTTGGTTTGTCCCTCTCACACATGTAAATGGGTAAGCATTCAATTGCACACACCTGCCTACGTCCACAGACACTCACGCACACACACTTTTGTCAACAAGCTTTTTTGTAATTAAGAGAATAAGGGACCCATGTTGAAATACAAAAGCAGCACACCACGTGACAGCCATCACATAGAGTCCAGCAGCAAATGGGAAACGTTTAACTAGCCGTGGTCCTATTACTTGCGCTCTACCATGGAACAACTGCTGGATGAATCCTGCTGGAGAATATTGAACCTATAACAAGTCTGAGGTAAATATGAATTCCACAGGAATATAATCAAACAGGGACCTACAACCCTTCCGAGCCAGATAGGAGTCGAACCTACAATCTTCTGATCCGTAGTCAGACGCGTTATCCATTGCGCCACTGGCCCTATGTAGACTCACCCATCCTTTTATCCTTAAGAGGGCTAGAAAGTGTGTGTGTGTGTGTGTGTGAAGGCACAAGGAAACCCATCTGACCTCCTGAAAGTCTGTTCTGTGAGGTTTTCCTAAGTTGTACAAAGGACTTTAGAAGAAGGAAGGACCTAAAAGCTAGGCGAAATGGTCCTAGATCCAAGGAAATCTTTTAGATCAGGCTCAGTTTCTTAAATAGTTTGCATTAACATTATCAGTTCCAGGTCTGTTTGGGGCTGAGCTTGAGAACTCCTTAGTAAGTAGGCGTTTACAACAATAAGGGGTTTAATATTACAACACAGGCGAAAATTCAGACACATTATCATAAGCTCACCTTGTCCAGGGACCCAAGCATGCTGCCTTTCTACTCTCAGAGCCCTTCACCTAACCCTACTGTGCAGCTGTTTTACCTTTAATATCACTGTTCCACAGGCAGCGTGACGTCACAATGCTCCTTGTCTGTAGCCCGAACCATGAGCCTTTGCAACCCTGGCATAATCTACATACTTACGGTGTGTTTAGTCTTGGACCACAAATGCAGTGAAGAATAATGGATTGCTACTCTTCATACATTTTTGACCATTGGCTCAGATTTGAATGCGTACTGGCCATCTGAGCATCTCTGCCAGGCCACCCTATGTCTAGAGACTGTATATTTAGAGATTTTATAAACATTGTCAGTTCATCATTAAAGTGTGCTCGCTTCGGCAGCACATATACTAAAATTGGAACGATACAGAGAAGATTAGCATGGCCCCTGCGCAAGGATGACACGCAAATTTGTGAAGAGTTCCATATTTTTAACAGCTTTTAGGAGAGAAATCTTTTTTGTTTTCAAGACTAATTGAAAAAATAAAGCAGGTCCCAGTGCTGTCCCCGTAATATGTATTTTTCAATTAGTCTCTCCTCAACATTTTTTATGTATTTGCCTTGCAGTAAAGAAGGTGCGCTCTATGTTCAGCTGCATTTAGCAAGGAAGCCTGCAGGACTTCTGGGACTTTTCTTTCTCTTTTTTAGAATCCCTGGCATTATTCTTCACCACCCCCAAATCTATACTGTTGCAGTGTTGCGTTGCTTTGTGGGAAGCAGGACAAAGAGAAGGGCAGGGCCTATGCAAATGAAGGCCTCAGGGATGTCTGGGAGTGCCTTTTTAGCAGTATTGTTAAAGTCCACCTTGCAACCGGATTGGTCGGGTAAGTTGAAAAACACCATGCCAGATTGGGCACCAGGTCTCTAGGCGCTTGGAGGACATATTTGGTCTACATCCCTCAGTTTCTGAGGTCCAAGAAATGTTCACTCTCTACCCTAATAGAGAGGGCTTGGCCGATCGTGGCTGAGAGGGAAGAAGGTAGCAGGGCAAGATGTTCATGGTCCTTCTCTAATAATGGACCAACTTTCTCTCTCTCCTTACCTGTGGTTTTGCCTGGTTACTGGGCTACCAGTTGTAAGCCTGCACCCCACAAGGAGTTAGTTTGTTCCTCTCACACATGTAAATGGGTAAGCATTCAATTGCACACACCTGCCTACGTCCACAGACCCTCGCGCACACACACTATTGTCAACAAGCTTTTTCGTAATTAAGAGAATCAGCGACCCATGTTGAAATCCAAAAGCAGCACACCACGTGACGGCCAACACATAGAGTCCAGCAACAAATGGGAAACGTTTAACTAGCCGAGGTCCCTTTACTTGCGCTCTACCGTGGAACAACTGCTGGATGAGTCCTGCTGGAGAATATTGAACCTACAACAAGTCTGAGGTAAATAAGAATTCCACAGGAATATAATCAAACAGGGACCTACAACCCTTCCGAACCAGATAGGAGTCGAACCTACAATCTTCTGATCCGTAGTCAGACGCGTTATCCATTGCGCCACTGGCCATATGTAGACTCACCCATCCTTTTATCCTTAAGAGGGCTAGAAAGTGTGTGTGTGTGTGTGTGTGTGTGTGTGTCTGTGAAGGCACAAGGAAACCCATCTGATCTCCTGAAAGTCTGTTCTGTGAGGTTTTCCTAAATTGTACAAAGGACTTTAGGAGAAGGAAGGACCTAAAAGCTAGGCAAAATGGTCCTAGATCCAAGGAAATCTTTTAGATCAGGCTCAGTTTCTTAAATAGTTTGCATTAACATTATCATTTCCTGGTCTGTTTGGGGCTGAGCTTGAGAACTCCTTAGTAAGTAGGCGTTTACAACAATAAGGGGTTTAATATTACAACACAGGCGAAAATTCAGACACATTATCATAAGCTCACCTTGTCCAGGGACCCAAGCATGCTGCCTTTCTACTCTCAGAGCCCTTCACCTAACCTACTGTGCACTTGTTTCACCTTTAATATCACTGTTCCACAGGCAGCATGACGTCACAATGCTCCTTGTCTGTAGCCCGAACCATGAGCCTTTGCAACCCTGGCATAATCTACATACTTACGGTGTGTTTCGCCTTGGACCACAAATGCAGTGAAGAATAATGGATTGCTAATCTTCATACATTTTTGACCATTGGCTCAAATTTGAATGCGTACTGGCCATCTGAGCATCTCTGCCAGGCCACCCAATGTTTAGAGACTGTAGATTTAGAGAGTTTATAAACATTGTCAGTTCATCAATAAAGTGTGCTCGCTTCGGCAGCACATATACTAAAATTGGAACGATACAGAGAAGATTAGCATGGCCCCTGCGCAAGGATGACTCGCAAATCCGTGAAGCGTTCCATATTTTTAACAGCTTTTAGTAGAGAAATCTTTTTTGTTTTCAAGACTAATTGAAAAAATAAAGCAGGTCCCAGTGCTGTCCCCGTCATATATATTTCTCAATTAGTCTCTCCTCAACATTTTTAATGTATTTGCCTTGCAGTAAAGAAGGTGCGCTCTATGTTCAGCTGCATTTAGCAAGGAAGCCTGCAGGACTTCTGGGACTTTTCTTTCTCTTTTTTAGAATCCCTGGCATTATTCTTCACCACCCCCAAATCTATACTGTTGCAGTGTTGCGTTGCTTTGTGGGAAGCAGGACAAAGAGAAGGGCAGGGCCTATGCAAATGAAGGCCTCAGGGATGTCTGGGAGTGCCTTTTTAGCAGTATTGTTAAAGTCCACCTTGCAACCGGATTGGTCGGGTAAGCTGAAAAACACCATGCCAGATTGGGCACCAGGTCTCTAGGCACTTGGAGGACATATTGGGTCTACATCCCTCAGTTTCTGAGGTCCAAGAAATGTTCACTCTCTACCCTAATAGAGAGGTCTTGGCCGATCGTGGCTGAGAGGGAAGAAGGTAGCAGGGCAAGATGTTCATGGTCCTTCTCTAATAATGGACCAACTTTCTCTCTCTCTTTCCTTACCTGTGGTTCTGCCTGGCTACTGGGGCTACCAGTTGTAAGCCTGCAGCCCACAAGGAGTTGGTTTGTCCCTCTCACACATGTAAATGGGTAAGCATTCAATTGCACACACCTGCCTACGTCCACAGACACTCACGTACACACACTTTTGTCAACAAGCTTTTTTGTAATTAAGAGAATAAGGGACCCATGTTGAAATACAAAAGCAGCACACCACGTGACGGCCATCACATAGAGTCCAGCAGCAAATGGGAAACGTTTAACTAGCCGTGGTCCTATTACTTGCGCTCTACCATGGAACAACTGCTGGATGAGTCCTGCTGGCGAATATTGAACCTATAGCAAGTCTGAGGTAAATAAGAATTCCACAGGAATATAATCAAACAGGGACATACAACCCTTCCGAGCCAGATAGGAGTCGAACCTAAATCTTCTGATCCGTAGTCAGACACGTTATCCATTGCGCCACTGGCCCTATGTAGACTCACCCATCCTTTTATCCTTAAGAAGGCTAAAAAGTGTGTGTGTGTGTGTGTGTGAAGGCACAAGGAAACCCATCTGACCTCCTGAAAGTCTGTTCTGTGAGGTTTTCCTAAGTTGTACAAAGGACTTTAGGAGAAGGAAGGACCTAAAAGCTAGGCGAAATGGTCCTAGATCCAAGGAAATCTTTTAGATCAGGCTCAGTTTCTTAAATAGTTTGCATTAACATTATCAGTTCCAGGTCTGTTTGGGGCTGAGCTTGAGAACTCCTTAGTAAGTAGGCGTTTACAACAATAAGGGGTTTAATATTACAACACAGGCGAAAATTCAGACACATTATCATAAGCTCACCTTGTCCAGGGACCCAAGCATGCTGCCTTTCTACTCTCAGAGCCCTTCACCTAACCTACTGTGCAGCTGTTTTACCTTTAATATCACTGTTCCACAGGCAGCGTGACGTCACAATGCTCCTTGTCTGTAGCCCGAACCATGAGCCTTTGCAACCCTGGCATAATCTACATACTTACGGTGTGTTTAGTCTTGGACCACAAATGCAGTAAAGAATAATGGATTGCTACTCTTTATACATTTTTGACCATTGGCTCAGATTTGAATGCGTACTGGCCATCTGAGCATCTCTGCCAGGCCACCCTATGTCTAGAGACTGTAGATTTAGAGAGTTTATAAACATTGTCAGTTCATCAATAAAGTGTGCTCTCTTCGGCAGCACATATAATAAAATTGGAACGATACAGAGAAGATTAGTATGGCCCCTGCGCAAGGATGACACGCAAATTCGTGAAGCGTTCCATATTTTTAACAGCTTTTAGGAGAGAAATCTTTTTTGTTTTCAAGACTAATTGAAAAAATAAAGCAGGTCCCAGTGCTGTCCCCGTAATATGTATTTTTCAATTAGTCTCTCCTCAACATTTTTAATGTATTTGCCTTGCAGTAAAGAAGGTGCGCTCTATGTTCACCTGCATTTAGCAAGGAAGCCTGCAGGACTTCTGGGACTTTTCTTTCTCTTTTTTAGCCTCCCTGTCATTATTCTTCACCACCCCCAAATCTATACTGCTGCAGTGTTGCGTTGCTTTGTGGGAAGCAGGACAAAGAGAAGGGCAGGGCCTATGCAAATGAAGGCCTCAGGGATGTCTGGGAGTGCCTTTTTAGCAGTATTGTTAAAGTCCACCTTGCAACCGGATTGGTCGGGTAAGCTGAAAAACACCATGCCAGATTGGACACCAGGTCTCTAGGCGCTTGGAGGACATATTGGGTCTACATCCCTCAGTTTCTGAGGTCCAAGAAATGTTCACCCTCTACCCTAATAGAGAGGTCGTGGCCGATCGTGGCTGTGAGGGGAAGA